>NC_137490.1:12036135-22036135 GCF_963082875.1 Corella eumyota
AGACGGAGATGAGACGGAGATGAGACGGAGATGAGACGGAGATGAGACGGAGATGAGACGGAGATGAGACGGAGATGAGACGGAGATGAGACGGAGATGAGACGGAGATGAGACGGAGATGAGACGGAGATGAGACGGAGATGAGACGGAGATGAGACGGAGATGAGACGGAGATGAGACGGAGATGAGACGGAGATGAGACGGAGATGAGACGGAGATGAGACGGAGATGAGACGGAGATGAGACGGAGATGAGACGGAGATGAGACGGAGATGAGACGGAGATGAGACGGAGATGAGACGGAGATGAGACGGAGATGAGACGGAGATGAGACGGAGATGAGACGGAGATGAGACGGAGATGAGACGGAGATGAGACGGAGATGAGACGGAGATGAGACGGAGATGAGACGGAGATGAGACGGAGATGAGACGGAGATGAGACGGAGATGAGACGGAGATGAGACGGAGATGAGACGGAGATGAGACGGAGATGAGACGGAGATGAGACGGAGATGAGACGGAGATGAGACGGAGATGAGACGGAGATGAGACGGAGATGAGACGGAGATGAGACGGAGATGAGACGGAGATGAGACGGAGATGAGACGGAGATGAGACGGAGATGAGACGGAGATGAGACGGAGATGAGACGGAGATGAGACGGAGATGAGACGGAGATGAGACGGAGATGAGACGGAGATGAGACGGAGATGAGACGGAGATGAGACGGAGATGAGACGGAGATGAGACGGAGATGAGACGGAGATGAGACGGAGATGAGACGGAGATGAGACGGAGATGAGACGGAGATGAGACGGAGATGAGACGGAGATGAGACGGAGATGAGACGGAGATGAGACGGAGATGAGACGGAGATGAGACGGAGATGAGACGGAGATGAGACGGAGATGAGACGGAGATGAGACGGAGATGAGACGGAGATGAGACGGAGATGAGACGGAGATGAGACGGAGATGAGACGGAGATGAGACGGAGATGAGACGGAGATGAGACGGTGATGAGACGGAGATGAGACGGAGATGAGACGGAGATGAGACGGAGATGAGACGGAGATGAGACGGAGATGAGACGGAGATGAGACGGAGATGAGACGGAGATGAGACGGAGATGAGACGGAGATGAGACGGAGATGAGACGGAGATGAGACGGAGATGAGACGGAGATGAGACGGAGATGAGACGGAGATGAGACGGAGATGAGACGGAGATGAGACGGAGATGAGACGGAGATGAGACGGAGATGAGACGGAGATGAGACGGAGATGAGACGGAGATGAGACGGAGATGAGACGGAGATGAGACGGAGATGAGACGGAGATGAGACGGAGATGAGACGGAGATGAGACGGAGATGAGACGGAGATGAGACGGAGATGAGACGGAGATGAGACGGAGATGAGACGGAGATGAGACGGAGATGAGACGGAGATGAGACGGAGATGAGACGGAGATGAGACGGAGATGAGACGGAGATGAGACGGAGATGAGACGGTGATGAGACGGAGATGAGACGGAGATGAGACGGAGATGAGACGGAGATGAGACGGAGATGAGACGGAGATGAGACGGAGATGAGACGGAGATGAGACGGAGATGAGACGGAGATGAGACGGAGATGAGACGGAGATGAGACGGAGATGAGACGGAGATGAGACGGAGATGAGACGGAGATGAGACGGAGATGAGACGGAGATGAGACGGAGATGAGACGGAGATGAGACGGAGATGAGACGGAGATGAGACGGAGATGAGACGGAGATGAGACGGAGATGAGACGGAGATGAGACGGAGATGAGACGGAGATGAGACGGAGATGAGACGGAGATGAGACGGAGATGAGACGGAGATGAGACGGAGATGAGACGGAGATGAGACGGAGATGAGACGGAGATGAGACGGAGATGAGACGGAGATGAGACGGAGATGAGACGGAGATGAGACGGAGATGAGACGGAGATGAGACGGAGATGAGACGGAGATGAGACGGAGATGAGACGGAGATGAGACGGAGATGAGACGGAGATGAGACGGAGATGAGACGGAGATGAGATGAGATGGAGATGAGATGGAGATGAGATGGAGATGGAGATGGAGATGGAGATGAGATGGAGATGAGATGGAGATGAGATGAGATGGAGATGAGATGGAGATGGAGATGAGATGGAGATGGAGATGGAGATGAGACGGAGATGAGACGGAAATGAGACGGAGATGAGACGGAGATGAGACGGAGATGAGACGGAGATGAGACGGAGATGAGACGGAGATGAGACGGAGATGAGACGGAGATGAGACGGAGATGAGACGGAGATGAGACGGAGATGAGACGGAGATGAGACGGAGATGAGACGGAGATGAGACGGAGATGAGACGGAGATGAGACGGAGATGAGACGGAGATGAGACGGAGATGAGACGGAGATGAGACGGAGATGAGACGGAGATGAGACGGAGATGAGACGGAGATGAGACGGAGATGAGACGGAGATGAGACGGAGATGAGACGGAGATGAGACGGAGATGAGACGGAGATGAGACGGAGATGAGACGGAGATGAGACGGAGATGAGACGGAGATGAGACGGAGATGAGACGGAGATGAGACGGAGATGAGACGGAGATGAGACGGAGATGAGACGGAGATGAGACGGAGATGAGACGGAGATGAGACGGAGATGAGACGGAGATGAGACGGAGATGAGACGGAGATGAGACGGAGATGAGACGGAGATGAGACGGAGATGAGACGGAGATGAGACGGAGATGAGACGGAGATGAGACGGAGATGAGACGGAGATGAGACGGAGATGAGACGGAGATGAGACGGAGATGAGACGGAGATGAGACGGAGATGAGACGGAGATGAGACGGAGATGAGACGGAGATGAGACGGAGATGAGACGGTGATGAGACGGAGATGAGACGGAGATGAGACGGAGATGAGACGGAGATGAGACGGAGATGATACGGAGATGAGACGGAGATGAGACGGAGATGAGACGGAGATGAGACGGAGATGAGACGGAGATGAGACGGAGATGAGACGGAGATGAGACGGAGATGAGACGGAGATGAGACGGAGATGAGACGGAGATGAGACGGAGATGAGACGGAGATGAGACGGAGATGAGACGGAGATGAGACGGAGATGAGACGGAGATGAGACGGAGATGAGACGGAGATGAGACGGAGATGAGACGGAGATGAGACGTAGATGAGACGGAGATGAGACGGAGATGAGACGGAGATGAGACGGAGATGAGACGGAGATGAGACGGAGATGAGACGGAGATGAGACGGAGATGAGACGGAGATGAGACGGAGATGAGACGGAGATGAGACGGAGATGAGACGGAGATGAGACGGAGATGAGACGGAGATGAGACGGAGATGAGACGGAGATGAGACGGAGATGAGACGGAGATGAGACGGAGATGAGACGGAGATGAGACGGAGATGAGACGGAGATGAGACGGAGATGAGACGGAGATGAGACGGAGATGAGACGGAGATGAGACGGAGATGAGACGGAGATGAGACGGAGATGAGACGGAGATGAGACGGAGATGAGACGGAGATGAGACGGAGATGAGACGGAGATGAGACGGAGATGAGACGGAGATGAGACGGAGATGAGACGGAGATGGAGATGAGATGGAGATGAGATGGAGATGAGATGAGATGGAGATGAGATGGAGATGAGATGGAGATGGGATGGAGATGAGATGAGATGGAGATGAGATGGAGATGAGATGGAGATGAGATGGAGATGAGATGGAGATGAGATGGAGATGAGATGGAGATGAGATGAGATGGAGATGAGATGGAGATGAGATGGAGATGAGATGGAGATGAGATGGAGATGAGATGGAGATGAGATGAGATGGAGGTGGGATGGAGGTGGGATGGAGGTGGGATGGAGGTGGGATGGAGGTGGGATGGAGGTGGGATGGAGGTGGGATGGAGATGAGATGGAGATGAGATGGAGATGGAGATGAGATGGAGATGAGATGGAGATGAGATGGAGATGAGATGAGATGGAGATGAGATGGAGATGAGATGGAGATGAGATGAGATGGAGATGAGATGGAGATGAGATGGAGATGAGATGGAGATGAGATGGAGATGAGATGGAGATGAGATGGAGATGAGATGGAGATGAGATGGAGATGAGATGGAGATGAGATGAGATGGAGATGAGATGGAGATGAGATGAGATGGAGATGAGATGGAGATGAGATGGAGATGAGATGGAGATGAGATGGAGATGAGATGGAGATGAGATGAGATGGAGGTGGGATGGAGGTGGGATGGAGGTGGGATGGAGGTGGGATGGAGGTGGGATGGAGGTGGGATGGAGGTGGGATGGAGGTGGGATGGAGGTGGGATGGAGGTGGGATGGAGGTGGGATGGAGGTGGGATGGAGGTGGGATGGAGGTGGGATGGAGGTGGGATGGAGGTGGGATGGAGGTGGGATGGAGGTGGGATGGAGATGAGATATGGAGGTGGGATGGAGGTGGGATGGAGGTGGGATGGAGGTGGGATGGAGGTGGGATGGAGGTGGGATGGAGGTGGGATGGAGGTGGGATGGAGGTGGGATGGAGTTGGGATGGAGGTGGGATGGAGGTGGGATGGAGGTGGGATGGAGGTGGGATGGAGGTGGGATGGAGATGAGATATGGAGGTGGGATGGAGGTGGGATGGAGGTGGGATGGAGGTGGGATGGAGGTGGGATGGAGATGGGAGCTTTAATTGTTGAGGGGGGACCCCATAGATAATTGCACATTTGCTTTTACATCTTATAAATAAATATCTTACTATTTGTTGTGCGTAATAATTTTAAAGAAAATAATTTTACAAATTAAACTTTTAAGGAAACTTTAAATATTATTACCGTATCATATTATCAAACGTAATATGACACGTCCCTTTAAGCTAAAGTTATAAGACATTAGCTTAAATTGTGGAGTGGGGGGACCCCATAGATAATTGCACATTTGCTCTTACATCTTAAATATACATACCTTACTATTTGTGGTGCGTAATAATTTTAAAAAAATTAATTTTAAAAATTTTACTTTTATGAAAAATTTAAAAATTTTTATCGAACCTGTTAACTTTTGTTAAAATGTTTTTCCGTTTATATAATTTTGTTATCTAAAATTTTTTAAATCTAAGTTTATAAAGTTTAGGAATTATCGCATTTTTACCATATCACAGTATCAAATGTAATACTAGATTTATTTGATAAATAAAATATGGTTCGAAATCGTTTGATTCTTTTTTATAAATATAATTCATTTAGTAGCTTTATTAATAAATTATAAATTTAAATATGAACTTTTTTATATTTAAACCTAATTTTAACAAACGAACATGCATTCATTGATATTGTAATAGAAAAGTAAACTAAATTTAAAAGCAAAATACCGATCTTAATTTTTTAGTAATCAAACGAGTATTAAAATATAATAATAACAAAACAATTAAAAATAAAAATTTTACACATTTTTGACTTACTTTAACATTTTACTTAAATTTTCAACCAATATTTTTTACTTTAATAGACAGCGAAAGGACGATTTTTGACGGCGACCAGAACGCTATTAAATTATTCAAGCGTTAAACTCACACTGATTCGTTATTTTATAAAAAAAACTAAAATAATAATTAAACGATATTTAGCTAGAGTTAAATCTTCATTTTAAATAGCAACATACAAAATAATAATACCAACAACATATTAAAATTTCAGAAAATTTAATCTTTAAATTTTAATAATAAAATATATTAATTAGTAATTAGTGACATTTAAATGTCGTAAATAGGTGGTTTGCGATTCGTTGGGATAATAACAAACATACTAAAAATTTAGAACTTTTACTTTTAAAGAACAAAAGTTATCGTCTTTCAAAATTCGGTCAAGTAAGAATAAAAACAACTAGATTTATTTGATAAATAAAATATGGTTCGAAATCGTTTGATTCTTTTTTATAAATATAATTTATTTAGTAGGTTTATTAAATAAATTATAAATTTAAATATTAACTTTTTTAAATTTAAACCTAATTTTAACAAACGAACACGCATTCATTGATATTGTAATATAAAAGTAAACCAAATTTAAAAGCAAAATACCGTTCTTAATTTTTGGTAATCAAACGAGTATTAAAATATAATAATAACAAAACAATTAAAAAAAAAATTTTACACATTTTCTACTTATACTTTAACATTTTACTTAAATTTTCAACCAATATATTTTACTTTAATGGACAGCGAAAAGGACGATTTTTGACGGCGACCAGAACGCTATTAAATTATTCAAGCGTTAAACTCACACTGATTCGTTATTTTATAAAAAAACTAAAATAATGATTAAATGTTATTTAGCTAGAGTTAAATCTTCATTTTAAATAGCAACATACAAAATAATAATACCAACAACATATTAAAATTTCAGAAAATTTAATCTTTAAATTTTAAAATTAAAATATATTAATTAGTAATTAGTGACATTTAAATGTCGTTAATAGGAGGTTTGCGACTCGTTGGGATAATAACAAACATACTAAAAATTTAGAACTTTTACTTTTAAAGAACAAAAGTTATCGTCTTTCAAAATTCGGTCAAATAAGAATAAAAACAATTATAAATACTAGATTTATTTGATAAATAAAATATGGTTCGAAATAATTTGATTATGTTTAGCATAAATTTTAATAAATGAAAAAAGATATGCGTAAACATTTACTAAGACTATTACATATCTTTGATTTTTAATAAACAAACAAGTATTCAAATATATTATACATACAAAAATTAATATTTTAACCCAGTTTTAAGTTGTTAATATCAGGATACACATTAGACTAAATTTTAAATTCCTAAAATTGATTTTTGATTTGTAATAAATAAACAAGCATTTACATATATAATAAATAAACAAAAATTATTTTTTAACTATGTTTTTTAACTATTTATATTATAAAATACATTATATCAAATTTTAAATACTTAATGTCGAACTTCAATTTTAAATAAACAAACAATAATTTAAATATAATAAACAAACAAAAATTAAATTTTTATCTATTTTTGAGATACTGATATCATGATATACAATAGACCAAGATTTAAAAAAGCAATAACAATCTTTAAATTTTAAAAAATAAACATCTATTAATTAGTAATTAGTAATAAAAATAAAAATTTTAATTCATTTTTAAGTAACTAATATCATGATATACAAATGGCCAAGATTTAAAAAATAAATAACAATCTTTAAATTTTAATAAATAAACACCTATTAATTAGTAATTAGTGATAAAAATCAAAATTTTAATTCATTTTTAAGTTACCAATATCATGATATACAAATGACCAAGATTAAAAAAAATAAATAACAAACTTTAAATTTTAATAAATAAACACCTATTAATTAGTAATTAGTGAAAAAAATTAAAATTTTAATTAATTTTTGAGTTACTAATATCATGATATACAATTGACAAAAATTTAAAAAATTAATAACAATCTTTAAATTTTAATAAATAAACACCTATTAATTAGTAATTAGTGATAAAAATTAAAATTTTAATTTATTTTTGAGTTAGTCATATCATAATATACAATTGACCAAGATTTAAAAAATTAATAACAACCATTAAATTTTAATAAACAAACACCTATTAATTAGTAATTAGTGATAATTAAATGTCGTAAATAGGAGGTTTGCGATTCGTTGGGATAATAACAAACATACTAAAATTTTAGAACTTTTTGTTTTAAAGAACAAAAGTTATCGTCTTTCAAAATTCTGACTAGAAAGAATAAAAACAATAATAATAATAATAATAATAATAAATACACTGACAATAACAATATGTTTCGAAATCTAAGATTTCGAACCATAATAATTTATTTAGTAGGTTTATTAATTAAATTATAAATTTAAATATGAACTTTTTTATATTTAAACCTAATTTTAACAAACGAACACGCATTCATTGATATTGTAATAGAAAAGTAAACTAAATTTAAAAGCAAAATACCGATCTTAATTTTTTAGTAATAACAAGTATTAAAACATAATAATAACAAAACAATTAAAAAAAAATTTTACACATTTTTGACTTATATTTTAAAATTTTACTTAAATTTTCAACCAATATTTTTTACTTTAATAGACAGCGAAAAGGACGATTTTTGACGGCGACCAGAACGCTATTAAATTATTCAAGCGTTAAACTCACACTGATTCGTTATTTTATAAAAAAAATAAAATAATGATTAAACGATATTTAGCTAGAGTTAAATCTTCATTTTAAATAGCAACATACAAAATAATAATACCAACAACATATTAAAATTTCAGAAAATTTAATCTTTAAATTTTAAAATTAAAATATATTAATTAGTAATTAGTGACATTTAAATGTCGTTAATAGGAGGTTTGCGATTCGTTGGGATAATAACAAACATACTAAAAATTTAGAACTTTTAGTTTTAAAGAACAAAAGTTATCGTCTTTCAAAATTTGTCGATTAAGAATAAAAACAACTAGATTTATTTGATAAATAAAATATGGTTCGAAATCGTTTGATTCTTTTTTATGAATATAATTTATTTAGTAGGTTTATTAATTAAATTATAGATTTAAATATGAACTTTTTTATATTTAAACCTAATTTTAACAAACGAACACGCATTCATTGATATTGTAATAGAAAAGTAAACTAAATTTAAAAGCAAAATACCGATCTTAATTTTTTAGTAATTAAACGAGTATTAAAATATAATAATAACAAAACAATTAAAAAAAAATTTTACACATTTTTGACTTATCCTTTAACATTTTACTTAAATTTTCAACCAATATTTTTTACTTCAATTGACAGCGAAAAGGACGATTTTTGACGGCGACCAGAACGCTATTAAATTATTCAAGCGTTAAACTCACACTGATTCGTTATTTTATAAAAAAACTAAAATAATGATTAAACGATATTTAGCTAGAGTTAAATCTTCATTTTAAACAGCAACATACAAAATAATAATACCTACAACATATTAAAATTTCAGAAAATTTAATCTTTAAATTTTAATAATAAAATATATTAATTAGTAATTAGTGACATTTAAATGTCGTAAATAGGAGGTTTGCGATTCGTTAGGATAATAACAAACATACTAAAAATTTAGAACTTTTACTTTTAAAGAACAAAAGTTATCGTCTTTCAAAATTCGTCAAATAAGAATAAAAACAATAATAATAATAATAATAATAATAAATATAATGACAATAACAATATGTTTCGAAATCTAAGATTTCGAACCATAACTAGATTTATTTGATAAATAAAATATGGTTCGAAAATATTTGATTATTTTTAACATAAATTTTTATAAATAAAAAAAGATATGCATAAACATTAACTAAGAATATTACAAACCTTTGGTTTTTAATAAACAAACAAGCATTTATATATATAATACAAACAAAAACTAATATTTAACCCAGTTTTAAGTTGGTGATATTAGGATATAAATTATAGTAAATTTTAAATTCTTAAAATTGATTTTTATTAAATAAACAAGCATTTAAATATGATAAATAAACGAAAATTATTTTTCTAATATGTTTTTTAATTACTTATATTATAAAATACATCATACCAAATTTTTAATGCTTAATGTCGAACTTTAATTTTTAATGAACAAACCAGCATTTAAATACAAAAAACAAACACGAATTATTTTTTAAATTTATTTTCGAATTATAAATATTATAAGATAAAACCGACCAAAATTTAAAAACCTAATAACAATCTTTAAATTTAAATAAACAAACACCTATTAATTAGTAATTAGTGACAAAAATTAAATTCGTTTTTGAGTTACTAATATCATGATATACAATTGACAAAAATTTAAAAAATTAATAACAACCTTTAAATTTTAATAAACAAACACCTATTATTAAGTAATTAGTGATAAAAATTAAAATTTTAATTTATTTTTAAGTTAGTAATATCATAATATACAATTGACCAAGATTTAAAAAATTAATAACAACCTTTAAATTTTAATAAACAAACACCTATTAATTAGTAATTAGTGATAATTAAATGTCGTAAATGGGAGGTTTGCAATTCGTTGGGATAATAACAAACATACTAAAAATTTAAAACTTTTAGTTTTAAAGAACAAAAGTTATCGTCTTTCAAAATTCTGACTAGAAAGAATAAAAACAAAAAGATATGCATAAACATTAACTAAGAATATTACAAACCTTTGATTTTTAATAAACAAACAAGCATTTGTATATATATAATACAAACAAAAACTAATATTTAACCCAGTTTTAAGTTGGTGATATTAGGATATAAATTATAGTAAATTTTAAATTCTTAAAATTGATTTTTATTAAATAAACAAGCATTTAAATATGATAAATAAACGAAAATTATTTTTCTAATATGTTTTTTAATTACTTATATTATAAAATACACCATACCAAATTTTTAATGCTTAATATCGAACTTTAATTTTTAATGAACAAACCAGCATTTCAATAAAAAAAACAAACAAGAATTGTTTTTTAATTCATTTTCGAATTATATATATTATAAAATAAAACCGACCAAAATTTAAAAACCCAATAACAATCTTTAACATTAAATAAACAAACACCTATTAATAAGTAATTAGTGACAAAAATTAAAATTTTATTCGTTTTTGAGTTACTAATATCATAATATACAATTGACAAAAATTTAAAAAATTAATAACAATCTTTAAATTTTAATAAACAAACACCTATTATTAAGTAATTAGTGATAAAAATTAAAATTTTAATTTATTTTTGAGTTAGTAATATCATAATATACAATTGACCAAAATTTAAAAAATTAATACCAACCTTTAAATTTTAATAAACAAACACCTATTAATTAGTAATTAGTGATAATTAAATGTCGTAAATAGGAGGTTTGCGATTCGTTGGGATAATAACAAACATACTAAAAATTTAGAACTTTTAGTTTTAAAGAACAAAAGTTATCGTCTTTCAAAATTCTGTCTAGAAAGAATAAAAACAATAATAATAATAATAACTAGATTTATTTGATAAATAAAATATGGTTCGAAAATATTTGATTATTTTTAACATAAATCTTTATAAATAAAAAAAGAGATGCATAAACATTAACTAAGAATATTACAAACCTTTGATTTTTAATAAACAAACAAGCATTTATATATATAATACAAACAAAAACTAATATTTAACCCAGTTTTAAGTTGGTGATATTAGGATATAAATTATAGTAAATTTTAAATTCTTAAAATTGATTTTTATTAAATAAACAAGCATTTAAATATAATAAATAAACGAAAATTATTTTTCTAATATGTTTTTTAATTACTTATATTATAAAATACATCAAACCAAATTTTTAATGCTTAATGTCGAACTTTAATTTTTAATGAACAAACCAGCATTTAAATATAAAAAATAAACAAGAATTCTTTTTTAATTTATTTTCGAATTATAAATATTATAAGATAAAACCGACCAAAATTTATAAACCTAATAACAATCTTTAAATTTAAATAAACAAACACCTATTAATTAGTAATTAATGACAAAAATTAAATTCGTTTTTGAGTTACTAATATCATGATATACAATTGACAAAAATTTAAAAAATTAATAACAGCTTTTAAATTTTAATAAACAAACACCTATTATTAAGTAATTAGTGATAAAAATTAAAATTTTAATTTATTTTTGTGTTAGTAATATCATAATATACAATTGACCAAGATTTAAAAAATTAATAACAACCTTTAAATTTTAATAAACAAATACCTATTAATTAGTAATTAGTGATAATTAAATGTCGTAAATAGGAGGTTTGTGATTCGTTGGGATAATAACAAACATACTAAAAATTTAGAACTTTTAGTTTTAAAGAACAAAAGTTATCGTCTTTCAAAATTCTGACTAGAAAGAATAAAAACAATAATAATAATAACTAGATTTATTTGATAAATAAAATATGGTTCGAAATTTTTTGATTATTTTTAACATAAATTTTTATAAATAAAAAAAGATATGCATAAACATTAACTAAGAATATTACATATCTTCGAATAAACAAACAAGCATTTATATATACTATACACACAAAAACTAATATTTAACGCAGTTTTAAGTTGTTTATATCAGGATATAGATGATACCAAATTTTAAATTCCTAAAATTGATTTTTGATTTAAATTAAATAAACAAGCATTTAAATATGATAAACAATTGAAACTTATTTTTCAAATATGTTTTTCAACTACTTATATTTTAAAATACATTATACCAAATTTTTAATGCTTAATATCGGACTTTAACTTTTAATCAACAAACAAGCATTTAAATATAATAAACAAACAAGAATTAATTTTTATTTCATTTTCAAGTTATAAATATTATAACATATAACTGACCAAAATTAAAAAATCTAATAACAATCATTAAATTTAAATAAACAAACACCTATTTATTAGTAATTAGTGTTAAAAATTAAAATTTTAATTTATTTTTGAGTTACTAATATCATAATATACAATTGACAAAAATTTAAAAAATTAACAACAACCTTTAAATTTAAATAAACAAACACTTAATAATTAGTATTTAGTGATTAAAAATTAAAATTTTAATTCAGTTTTGAGTTACTAATATCATGATATACAATTGACCAAGATTTGAAAAATTAATAACAACCTTTAAATTTTAATAAATAAACACTTATTAATTAGTAATTAGTGATAATTAAATGTTGTAAATAGGAGAATGAAAACATAATTTGATAATAAACAACATACTAAAATTTCAGATTTTTAAATTCTAAGGAACTAAAGATATCGTCTTTCAAAATTGGGACTAGAAAGAATAAAAATAATATTAATAAAAATAATAATAACTAGATTTATTTGATAAATAAAATATGGTTCGAAATTATTTAATTCTTTTTTATAAATATAATTTATTTAGTAGGTTTATTAATTAAATTATAAATTTAAATATAAACTTTTGTATATTTAAACCTAATTTTAACAAGCGAACACGCACTTATTGATATTGTAATATAAAAGTAAACTAAATTTAAAAGCAAAATACCGATCTTAATTTTTTAGTAATCAAACAAGTATTAAAATATAATAATAACAAAACAATTAAAACAAAAATTTTACACATTTTTTACTTATATTTTAACATTTTACTTAAATTTTCAACCAATATTTTTTACTTTAATGGACAGCAAAAAGGACGATTTTTGACGGCGACCAGAACGCTATTAAATTATTCAAGCGTTAAACTCACACTGATTCATTATTTTATAAAAAACAAAAATAATGATTAAACGATATTTAGCTAGAGTTAAATCTTCATTTTAAATAGCAACATACAAAATAATAATACCAACAACATATTAAAATTTCAGCAAATTTAATCTTTAAATTTTAATAATAAAATATATTAATTAGTAATTAGTGATAATTAAATGTCGTTAATAGGAGGTTTGCGATTCGTTGGGATAATAACAAACATACTAAAAATTCAGAACTTTTAGTTTTAAAGAACAAAAGTTATCGTCTTTCAAAATTCGTCAAATAAGAATAAAAACAATAATAATAATAATAACTAGATTTATTTGATAAATAAAATATGGTTCGAAATCGTTTGATTCTTCTTTATAAATATAATTTATTTAGTAGGTTTATTAAATAAATTATAAATTTAAATATTAACTTTTTTTAATTTAAACCTAATTTTAACAAACGAACACGCATTCATTGATATTGTAATATAAAAGTAAACTAAATTTAAAAGCAAAATACCGTTTTTAATTTTTGGTAATCAAACGAGTATTAAAATATAATAATAACAAAACAATTAAAAAAAAATTTTTACACATTTTCTACTTATACTTAAACATTTTACTTAAATTTTCAACCAATATATTTTACTTTAATGGACAGCGAAAAGGACGATTTTTGACGGCGACCAGAACGCTATTAAATTATTCAAGCGTTAAACTCACACTGATTCGTTATTTTATAAAAAAACTAAAATAATGATTAAATAATATTTAGCTAGAGTTAAATCTTCATTTTAAATAGCAACATACAAAATAATAATACCAACAATATATTAAAATTTCAGAAAATTTAATCTTTAAATTTTAATAATAAAATATATTAATTAGTAATTAGTGACATTTAAATGTCGTAAATAGGAGGTTTGCGATTTGTTGGGATAATAACAAACATACTAAAAATTTAGAACTTTTACTTTTAAAGAACAAAAGTTATCGTCTTTCAAAATTTGTCAAATAAGAATAAAAACAATAATAATAAATATAATGACAATAACAATATGTTTCGAAATCTAAGATTTCGAACCATAACTAGATTTATTTGATAAATAAAATATGATTCGAAAATATTTGATTATTTTTAACATAAATTTTTATAAATAAAAAAAGACATGCATAAACATTAACTAAGAATATTACAAACCTTTGATTTTTAATAAACAAACAAGCATTTATATATATAATACAAACAAAAACTAATATTTAACCCAGTTTTAAGTTGGTGATATTAGGATATAAATTATAGTAAATTTTAAATTCTTAAAATTGATTTTTATTAAATAAACAAGCATTTAAATATGATAAATAAACGAAAATTATTTTTCTAATATGTTTTTTAATTACTTATATTATAAAATACACCATACCAAATTTTTAATGCTTAATGTCGAACTTTAATTTTTAATGAACAAACCAGCATTTAAATATAAAAAACAAACAAGAATTATTTTTTAATTTTTTTTCGAATTATAAATATTATAAGATAAAACCGACCAAAATTTAAATACCTAATAACAATCTTTAAATTTAAATAAACAAACACCTATTAATTAGTAATTAGTGACAAAAATTAAATTCGTTTTTGAGTTACTAATATCATGATATACAATTGACAAAAATTTAAAAATTAATAACAACCTTTAAATTTTAATCACTAAACACCCATAATTTATTAATTGGTGATAAAAATTAAAATTTTAATTCATTTTTGAGTTACTAGTATCATGATATACAAATGGCCAAGATTGAAAAAATAATTAACAATTTTTAAATTTTATTAAATAAACACCTATTAATTAGTAATTAGCAATAAAAATTAAAATTTTAATTCATTTTTGAGTTACCAATATCATGATATACAAATGGCCGAGATTTAAAAAATAAATAACAAACTTTAAATTTTATTAAATAAACACCTATTAATTAGTAATTAGTGATAAAATTCAAAATTTTAATTCATTTTTGAGTTACCAATATCATGTTAAACAAATGGCTAAAATTTAAAAAATAAATAACAATCTTTAAATTTTAATAAATAAACACCTATTAATTAGTGATAAAAATTAAAATTTTAATTTATTTTTGAGTTAGTCATATCATAATATACAATTGACCAAAATTTAAAAAATTAATAACAATCTTTAAATTTTAATAAACAAACACCTATTAATTAGTAATTAGTGATAATTAAATGTCGTAAATAGGAGGTTTGCGATTCGTTGGGATAATAACAAACATACTAAAATTTTAGAACTTTTTGTTTTAAAGAACAAAAGTTATCGTCTTTCAAAATTCTGACTAGAAAGAATAAAAACAATAATAATAATAATAATAATAATAATAATAATAATAATAATAAATACACTGACAATAACAATATGTTTCGAAATCAAAGATTTCGAACCATAATAATAATAAATATAATGACAATAACAATATGTTTCGAAATCTAAGATTTCGAACCATAATAATAATAATAATAAGTATAATGACAATAACAATATGTTTCGAAATCTAAGATTTCAAACCATAATAATAAAAATAATAATAATAATAATAATAATAATAAGTATAATGACAATAACAATATGTTTCGAAATCTAATATTGCGAACCATAATAATGACAATAACAATATGTTTCGAAATCTAAGATTTCGAACCATAACTAGATTTATTTGATAAATAAAATATGGTTTGAAATTATTTAATTATGTTTAGCATAAACTTTAATAAATAAAAAAAGATATAAGTAAACATTCACTAAGAATATTACATATCTTTGATTTTTAATAAACAAACAAGCATTTAAATATATTATACATACAAAAATTAATATTTTAACCGAGTTTTAAGTAGTTAATACCAGGAAACACATCATGCTAAATTTTAAATTCCTAAAATTGATTTTTGATTTCTAATAAATAAACAAGCATTTACATATGATAAATAAACAAAAATTATTTTTCAAATATGTTTTTTAACTACTTATATTATAAAATACATTATATTAAATTTTGAATACCTAATGTCGAACTTTGAATTTAAATAAATATACAATAATTTAAATTTAATATTCAAACAAAAATTAAATTTTTTATCTATTTTGAGTTACTAATATCATAATACAAAAATGGCCAAAGTTTAAAAAATAAATAACAATCTTTAAATTTTAATAAATAAACACCTATTAATTAGTAATTAGTGATAAAAATTAAAATTTTAATTCATTTTTGAGTTACCAATATCATGATATACAATTGACCAAAATTTAAAAAATTAATAACAACCTTTAAATTTTAATAAATAAACACTTATTAATTAGTAATTAGTGATAATTAAATGTTGTAAATAGGAGAATGAAAACATAATCTGATAATAAACAACATACTAAAATTTCAGATTTTTAAATTCTAAGGAACTAAAGATATCTTCTTTCAAAATTGGGACTAGAAAGAATAAAAATAATAATAATAATAATAAAAATAATAATAAGTATAATGACAATAACAATATGTTTCGAAATCTAAGATTTTAAACCATAATAATAAGTATAATGACAATAACAATATGTTTCGAAATCTAAGATTTCGAACCATAATGAATGCGTGTTCGTTTGTTAAAATTAGGTTTAAATATAAAAAAGTTCATATTTAAATCTATAATTTAATTAATAAACCTACTAAATAAATTATATTTATAAAAAAGAATCAAACGATTTCGAACCATATTTTATTCATCAAATAAATCTAGTTCTTTTTTATTATTTTACGGTTCTGGAATTGTTTGAGTACTGTAAAGTACACATCATGATCTGTTTAATCTGTAAAATGTTTTGTATTTTTTTTAATTGTAATGCGTAAAAAAAACTGCAAAACTTTTTAAAAACATTTGAAAAAAAATTGTTTTTAGATGTTGGTCGGGTGAAAAAAACAGTCAACTTATAATATAGGACATCTTTAACACAATTATTGACAAAACAACGTTAATTTATTTATAAGTTGGAGCATAATAAATGAGTAAATTTACATTACATTTACATATACACGCAATCTAAAAATTCAATCACTTTAAAAAAAGAAATTTAAAGAGATATATTATATTTAGTATTATAATGAAAAAATGTGTTCTTGTAATGGATTTGCTATTTAAAAACGCTGTGCTCAGGAACGCATAGAGCCGCACTTTTTTTATTCTAATATAGCTTTCAATATTATTGCTATTGCGCGTGATACCGTTTTGGAAACACTGTTGTTTGGAAACTCTGCAAATTTCCCGCGCTTTGTCAAAAGTTTTGGCGGGAAAATTTTAGTCTGAAAGTTTTATTGTCGTAACTTGTTTTTGATTGCATACATAACAAAATTTATGCCACAAAAATACAAAATTTTTTTTTAACAATACACATTGCATATAAAAAGGGATTTTGCAGCCATAAATAGTTTCTCTATCGTTTAATTGGCAGATTGTTATATACAAACGGCATTGAAAATGGAGATTAAAGATTCTGACAATTTACGTAGAAACCGAGTTTCTCTAGCTAATGATTTAAATGGAACTGAAGTAATGCAAATTCTTGTGGGAAGGAAAATTCTTTCCGATAACATGGTTGAAAATATTCTAAGTAAATCTACAGAGTTTAATCGTAATGTAAGTACCAATTATGTTACACTGTTAGTTGTTAGTAAACTGTTGCGGTTGCCATTCAATCTGTTCTCATGTATATTCATCCAAGTGTATCCGTACAAGAAATCACAGGAATTTTAAAACGTACCTAAAAATACAAATTACTGCACAATGTACGTAATAAAATATGACTAAACTAAGGTAATATGCTTACTAATATACACACCCATTAATAAAGTATATACGGATTGTCCAGACACTGACTGACTAGTTTTTCTAGACTTGGGTCCAATTGACTGCCAATTGTACATACATTAGCAAATCTAAGCAGATTGTAAAACGATAACTAATTAACTATTTTATAACTTTAAAAAATTGTTTTTAAACAATAAATAAAACAAATCTATTATTGTTAGTATATTAATATTTAGCTATATTTTAATTGATAGGTTGAGTTCCTAAACATATTAAGACGACGTGGTCCTAGAGCTTTTGAGCAATTCTGTTTAGCTTTGCAAACCACAGACCAATCCCATTTATTAGAATTACTTAAACCAAGCAGAATAAGTACTGACAATTCTAACGAGACCAGGTGACCTTAAAATCTTTCTAGATTTGACTTAAGAACCAGGAAAAAATTTGCTTACAACTCAAACCAGATTTATTTTTTATCACAATAAAACACTTTAAATAGGGTGTTACTAATATTATTTTAGTTAAAAAACAGATTTTTTGCACTCGCATGCCAAATATAAAGTCTTTAGTGGAAAATTTCATTTTACTATAACAAACAACGGAACCTATTGATCATTTCTTTTTAGCAAACAACTTTTTACACCTAGCACTTTTTAAGAATGCTTTTAAATGTAATTAACTGTCTTTTAAAAATGAATGGATTTTATTACTGTATTACTTTTTATCACTGTAGGAATATTGATATAGTTAATGAAAGGGCCACCATCATCCAACATCGCAGAATTAATCTAACTGTAAATGACTTATATGTACAGCCTTCCTTTGATGTATATACCATGTTCAGTCCTCCAAAACGACATGCTCTTATCGTGAGTGTGACTGAGTTTGACCAATCCACACAACTTCATTATAGACAGGTATAATTTTAAAAGTAGTTTTACCTATTAGATAATGATGACTGACTTTTTTAGTTACTGCTAATTAAAAGCGTAAACTTCTTATGTGTTTTAAGTTTTTGTATGTTGTTAATAGGGTGGTGATGTTGATACAGCAAGTTTGCATCATATTTTAACCCAACTAGGTTTTCAAGTTACTGTTTTGGAAAACAGAACAGCACAGGATATTTGGTTGACAGTTCAGGTGGTTAAGTTGTCAACACTAAATAAATTGTAATAATTATTGAGTATATATATATTTATTGAATTTTTTTTATGTTTTTTAGAGATTTTCTGCTTTAGAGGATCATAAACATTGTGACAGCACAATGCTTTTTGTGATGAGTCATGGTATCAGTGGAGCCTTTTTTGGTAGTGATGGTGTAACGATCCAGATTGATGATATCTTTAACTTGTTCAGTAACAGAAACTGCAAACGACTTCAAAATAAACCAAAAGTAAGTAATCCACAAACTTCATTATTAGTTATGTACTGTAAATGTATTAAATGCATACTGTGTTACCATTTCAAATAAATGTAAACATTATGTATTGCATCTAAATGGCTCTTACGTAGTAAATTTGCTGGTTGTAATATTTTTAGGGTTTTTTCTTCCAATGTTGCAGAGGTAATGCCCCCGATATGGGTGTAGATATAACTGATGGAAAATTTCAGCAAGATAGCAATCCATATGTGAGCCAGTCTTTTCAAACACCATTACTTATTATTAAACTAGGCCGAAATTACTAGATATTTTAAATTTAATTTTGTGTTAGCCAATTAGACCTCAGTAAAATATACATTTCTTTACAGAATGACTATAGTAGCAATGTTGCAAATCGGGGGTATATTTCCAACCCAGATTTTTGTAACAAGCTGCCCAGTATATCAGATTCCTTAATTGCTTACGCAACTGTTGATGGATATGCTTCAGTAAGAAACAGAAGGGAAGGAAGTTGGTTTATTCAGGCATTAGTTCAAGTAAGATATTTTTTTAAAATAAAAACAAGAACCATAATTAAATTGCTAAATGTTGTTAATTTTAAGGTATTAGCTTTAAATGCCTGCAATAAAGATCTTAATGAAATGATGACAATCGTCAACAACTTGGTTTCACAAAGGGAGGTATACAGTCCTGATTCGAGATACCACAGGTAAGACCACCACTTAGTTATGTATTTTCTTAACTGTCTTTTAATATTTAAGTTTAAATATAAATATTTTTTAAATTTTTCTGTTTTGTATCAGATGCAAAGAGATGTCAGAGGTACAGTCAACTTTGCGTAAAAAGTGGTACTTTTTTCCTGGAATTTAAAGAAAAATTACTCAATCTTCTAAGTTAAATAATGGTTTAAATAGATTAAGTCATATACCTTTTTTAAATCTAAATTTTAATTAATGATGTTCTTGCTATTTTAACTATTTAATTTTATTTGATTTTTTCCATGAAGCAGGTTTTGCCTTTTTTAAATGTATTTTAATTTTACTGCCTTTTATTTATTTACTGCCCCTTAGTTTTCAATCATTTCTGTAATGTAGTTTATTTTGGTTTGTGTTTTTCAAATTAACATTAATTTGAAAGAAATTAGTTTTTATATTTTAAATGGTTTACAATAACGTCCGTCAAAATTCTTATATACATACTGTAGCGAACTTTGTGCGCTTTTTGACGCTTACACTTCCTCGGGGGCTCTAACTTACCTTGTGGCTTTAATTTACCTTATCTATGAGCCACTTTTCTTATCGTTTTTGTAAAGTGTTGGTACTTTTAGTGTATGCCTTTGATCTGATAGTTTAGTATAATCTTTTAGTTAAATTTGGAATAGGGATATTATATTATATTGCGTTATTGTATATATGTATTGTGTTTAACCTTGATTCTATTTGAATAAGGACAATTAAGTTAATACAACTGTGATTACATAATAAAATTGAGTGATTTTATAACAAAACCCGTTACAATGGAGGTCCTGCCGAGATCTCAAGAAAATGTGTTGGACGATTCGGAAATTTCTTTTAAATTGCACGAAGAAAAAGAAAATTTGCTTCAGGAAAAGACTAATGAAATACAAGAAAAAATAATAGAAGAAGTTAATGTACAATTAAAAAAACAAATGGGAGAATTTCATGCTAAAATGCATAATAGAGTTGAAGAGGTGGTATCTGATTTAATAACGAGATACAAAAACATAGAAACAAAGGTTAAAGTCTTCATTAAAGAAAACAACGAAACAATGAAGCAGTTACAAGAAGTTATATTTCAACAAAAAGAAAAAGATCAAGACCTGCAAGGTATTTTAAATGAAGCAACAATTGACGCGGAAAAAAACAGCCAACAATATGTTGCAAAGCGCCAAGGTAGAGATTACCGAAGCACTAAATTTAAAAGAAACGGTGTCGTTGCCTGCTAGCAAATTGGCGGAAGGTTGTTCGCCACGTTTTGACACTGTGACAGTAGACTCATTTGATGGCCAGTCGTCGTGGGAGGATTTCATCGCTAGGTTTGAATTAGCGGCTGAATTTAACCGTTGGTCAGAAAGTTCAAAAGGTGTTAGATTGGCCCTACACCTAAGAAATTCAGCGTCGAGTGTTGTAACCAGCCTACGCCCCGAAGAAAGAAAAAACTTCTCAATTGTTCGTGCGAAGTTAGACCAAAAGTTTGGGAAAAAGCTTATTGACCCGGTATCTCTGTTGCATACAAGAGTTCGTGGAAAAAATGAAAAATTAGTGGATTTAGCCGAAGAACTCAATAACATCGTAAAACAGTGCCCCATTTACGACTGCGTAGACAAAGAGCAGCTAGACTTGTTAAAAGCAAATTGCTTCACCAATGCCCTTAAAAGCAATTGGGAACTATATTCGACAATAAAAATGTATAGTCCCATTTCAATGGACGAAGCTTTAAAAGTAGCTTTACGTTTGGAAATTGAAGGAACGACCAGATACAATAAAGAGCGACCGATTCGAGCAATAAATTCTGAGCAGAAAGATGACGTAAGCCTTACTCGCGAAATAATCTCTATGCGCCAAGCCATTAACGAATTAACAGACACCTTATGCAAAAGGCCAAGTAACGTTTATGAACGACCCCAAAGTGGAAGACGAGCGCGAAATGGCAGCTTTGGCCGACAGGGAAACGGCCAGTAGTCGAGCCGACAGGGAAACGGCCAGAAGGGATGGCACTCGACTTTAAATAAGAACATCCCAACTGTTAATATTAGTGCGACAACTAACAGTCGCCAAAATGGACTTTATTGTAATATTTTTATTAATAATTGTAAATTTTTTATGCTCGTGGATACCGGCGCTGACGCCACGGTATTAAGCTTTAAAGCCTTTAAAGCAGCCAAACTGTCGCTGGAGCCATCACACTTCGTTTTAAATAGAATAGGCAATGAAAAATTACCAGTGCAAGGAAGTTGTACCATCAAGTGTAGATTCAATGCCATATATTATGACCACAACGTGTTAGTGTCGGATATATTAGAAGAAGGAATTGTGGTGTTCATTAAATTAATCGTAATAATTTATATTTGTGTTGTTCTACATTCTTTAATTGCACGTTTCTAATTTTCCAATTAACGACGTCAAACGCACCACAGGTGCTTCAAGTAAAAAAGCGTTAATTACTAAACCAAACACATTTCTTTCATTTCTAGTTGTAGAAAACACGTGCTCTCATTCTCAGTTGTAGAACTTACAGTAAAGTTAATATTGTTTTCTTTATTCAACATTTTAACTAACGACTTATTATTTAACGATTCTATTTGAATAAGGCAATAAATTTGACAAACAAATTGTGTAATTATTGGCATCCTTTATTGGTGACCCCGACGTGATTTTTTATTGGATTTACTGAAAATGAAAACAAGATCAAAAATGGAGGATTTAAAAAATTCTTCATCGTCAAATTCGTATTTTAAATCAACGGAATCTATTCGAATACCACCATTCTGGCCGGCTGACCCGCAACTTTGGTTCTCGCAAGTGGAGGCAAATTTTAGCAACAAAAATATTGTCGACCAAAAGAATAGGTTTGAATGTATAATAGCCTCGCTTGCACCCGAATACGCAGTAGAAGTAAGGGATATAATAATTACACCACCAACAGAAAACCCATACGATAAGTTGAAGGAAGAGTTAATCAAACGGACAACTGTTTCTGAGCGAAAGCGTCTTCAACAACTTTTGTCTAAAGAAGATATGGGGGATCGTAACCCCACGCTGCTTTTACGTCGAATGAAACAATTACTCGGACAAAGTATAAACTCTGTTGACAATGGTTTGTTAAATGAGCTTTTCTTACAACGGCTTTCTCCAAATGTGCGAATGATTTTATCCCCAAATCAAAATTTGCCGCTGGAAGATCAAGCACGAATGGCTGACAGCATAATGGAGGTCATGACACCGTCTGTGAACGTTGTGACGCAAAATTCAGACCAAAAATTGGACCAAATTATTGCTCGTCTTGAACGCCTGGAAAAAATCAACTTTGAACGGCCAAGAGGGCGCAGTTTTCGGCGAAACCGTTCTAACTCACGTTTAAACCCTGTTTCGCAATCTTCTGACTTGTGTTGGTACCACAACAAATTCGGTCCGGATGCAAGGAAATGTAAACCCCCTTGCAGGAAATCGGGAAACGCGGAAGGCAGCAACTAAAGACGACTGACGTTGTTGCTAATACTTCTAGTCGTCTATTTTACATTACTGATAAAACTACACAACGCAGATTTTTAATTGATACTGGAGCTGCATTATCTATTATTCCTCCAAATTCATTTGAACGAAAGCATCATTCTGACGGTAGAATTTTACATGCAGCAAATAATTCTGCAATTACAGTGTTTGGAGAACGTTCCCTGACCATTGATTTGGGACTGCGTCGGGAGTTTAAGTGGATTTTTACCGTTGCTGATATTCAACACCCGTTAATCGGTGCAGACTTTTTATGTCATTACAATTTATTGGTTGATATGCGTTTTCTGCAATTAATAGATGCTACTACACATTTTCGTGTAAACGGTTTAGCATCTAATCAACTATCAATCAACCCAACATTTATGCCTTTTACTGACAACGATCATAAAATGTCACAATATCGAAAATTGCTGGCTCAATTTCCAGAAACTAGTCAGCCATTGAAATTTCGATCCAGCGTTAGACACTCCGTTACTCATCACGTGACAACGCATGGACCTCCAGTGGTTTGCCGACCAAGGCGATTAGCATCTGATCGTTTAAAGATTGCCCGCAAAGAATTTCAACACATGTTGGATCTGGGAATAATTCGTCCCTCTTGCAGTAATTGGTCATCGCCATTACACATGGTTCCAAAAAACAGTGGAGCTGATTGGAGACCATGCGGGGACTATAGAGCTCTAAACGCAATCACAAAACCCGATAGGTACCCAATCCCCCACATCCAGGATTTTTCTGCTAGTCTTGCAGGATCAACAATCTTTTCTAAAATCGATTTAATAAAAGCGTATTTTCAAATTCCCATGAACAAAACGACATACCAAAAACAGCCATATCAACCCCATTTGGACTGTTTGAGTTTAATTATATGCCATTTGGATTAAGAAACTCAAGTCAAACTTTTAAACGGTTTATAGATCAAGTAATAAGAGGTCTAGATTTTTGCTATGCCTATATTGACGATATTTTAGTGGCAAGTTCTTCTGAGACCGAGCATATTCATCATTTAAATGAATTATTTACGCGTTTTCAAAACTTCAGTGTTGTGATAAACCCTGCTAAAAGCGTTTTTGGACAAACGGAGCTAATTTTTCTTGGCCACCATGTTAACAAACACGGTATACAGCCTCTTGACGAAAAAGTTCAAGCTATCAAAGACTTTCCACTGCCCAAAACACAGAAACAATTACAGCGTTTCTTGGGATTGGTAAATTTCTATCATCGATTTATTCCAAATTGTGCTAGGTTAGGATCCCCTTTGTACGAAATGATTAAACCAAAAACAACAAGATTAAAAAATTTGGAATGGAACGAAAATTTGGTGATTGCTTTCGACGCTTTGAAAAATGCACTTGCCAATGCATCAATGCTTTGCCATCCAAGTCAAAGTGCTCGGACCAGTATAATGACAGATGCCTCAAACGTATCTATTGGTGCTGTACTTCAACAATTTATCAATGATCAATGGAAACCAATTTCATTTTTTTCAAGAAAGTTAACTCCGGCAGAAACACGCTATAGCACGTTTGATAGAGAATTACTTGCAATTTATTGCGGAATCTTACATTTTCGTTACTTTGTGCAAGGACGTGATTTCACAGTGTTCACTGACCACAAGCCGTTAACTTACGCTTTAACAACAAACCCAGAACGTTGTTCACCACGTCAATCGCGACACTTAGACATTATTTCACAATACACCAATGACATCCGTCATGTCAAAGGAAAAGAAAATATCGTCGCTGATGTACTGTCTCGTCCCGATGTTTGCAACGTAGAAAAAGCAAGCAAAAATGAAATATTAGATTTTGTTGAAATGGCCGAAGCTCAGAAAAATGACAAGGAAATTCAAAATTTTCTTCAACTAAATACAACGGCGTTAACGCTAAAAGAAATTCTGATACCTGCGAGCAGCAGCAGCCTTATTTGTGATACATCAACTGGTACACACCGGCCTTTGGTGCCAAAAGAATTTCGAAAATGCATCTTTAACACATTTCATTCAAAATCTCACCCTGGTGTTCAAGCTACAAGAAAGTTAATAACTGCAAGATTAGTTTGGCCAAATATAAAACAAGATTTAAAAGATTGGACAAAATCATGCATTGCTTGCCAACGATCAAAAATTCATCGACACACGTCATCACGTTTGGGAACATTCACAAACCCTGATGCTCGGTTTGATCATGTTCATATTGACATAGTAGGACCATTGCCAATGTCAAATGGATTTCGATATTTGCTTACGTGCGTAGATAGGTTTACAAGATGGCCAGAAGCCATACCAATATCTTCAATCACTGCAGAAATAATTGCTAAAGCGTTTTATGAAAATTGGATTTGTCGCTTCGGTTCACCATCAACAATCACCACTGACCGAGGTACTCAGTTTGAATCGCAATTATTTAAACATTTGTTAAATTTAACGGGATGTACGCGCATACGAACCACGTCCTATCATCCATCTGCGAACGGAATGTGTGAACGAATGCACCGGCAAATGAAAGCTGCATTAAAAGCACAAACAAGTCCAGATCGATGGACTGACACATTGCCCTCTGTGCTGCTTGGCATGCGCACAACGATTAAGGAGGGCATTTCGGCTACATCTGCCGAACTGGTGTATGGAACTACGTTGCGGTTGCCGGGAGAATTTGTAACTTCAAGTACATATGAAAAAAACGATCCTGCCTGTTTTGTTACACAGTTGCGAACCGTGATGCACCAATTGCGACCGGTTCCGGGAATAAATAATTCGAAAACTTATATTTACATACCAAATGATTTAAACGCTTGTACACATTGTTTTGTGCGGGTGGATACAGTAAAAAAACCTTTGCAGAAACCTTATAATGGCCCGTACAAAATTCTTAAACGAGACGATAAATATTTTACTTTAAATATCAAAGAACGGTTGGAAAAAGTTTCTATCGATAGATTAAAACCGGCATATTTTGAACAACCTGTACCTTATTGTGATTTATCTTTAACAGCTAGTTCTAAAAAAAAGCATGACATAATTAAAACGCGTTCAGGACGCTCTATTCATTTTCCCAAACGTTTTGCAACTTACTTGTGTTAAAATTAAATTATTTTGTATTTTTTTTTTTATGTTTATTTCTGGTATCATTCGCTTATACTCACTGCGGGGGAGTCATGTGGTGTTCATTAAATTAATCGTAATAATTTATATTTGTGTTGTTCTACATTCTTTAATTGCACGTTTCTAATTTTCCAATTAACGACGTCAAACGCACCACAGGTGCTTCAAGTAAAAAAGCGTTAATTACTAAACCAAACACATTTCTTTCATTTCTAGTTGTAGAAAACACGTGCTCTCATTCTCAGTTGTAGAACTTACAGTAAAGTTAATATTGTTTTCTTTATTTAACATTTTAACTAACGACTTATTATTTAACGATTCTATTTGAATAAGGCAATAAATTTGACAAACAAATTGTGTAATTATTGGCATCCTTTAGAATCATTGGACTGGACTTTTTACAAAAATATCGCTTCAACATTAATCTTACATCGACCTTTCTTCAAAATGACCTTGAAAAAGTAAAACTTCAAGTGGTAACAAGAAAGAAGCCATACCCAAAAATGATCGAAATAGAAAACGAAGGCGTGTTTACCAATGACGACGATACCCAAAACATGATAAAAAGAGCCGTAAAATTTGTAGATTCGGATCAATGTAAAAAAGTGAAACACCTAATTGAAAGTTTTGTAAGGCATGCTAAAGGAAAACTTTCTACGAATTCTACCTTTCACCATATTAATACCGGTAACACAGCAGCAATAAAACAAAGGCCGCGAAGGTTGCAGCAATCCAAGCAAGTAGAAGCTGACAAGCTTGTAAAAAAAATGCTAGAAGACGGAATAATTTCTCCGTCTTTTAGTCCTTGGTGCTCACCAGTAGTATTGGTGAAGAAAAAAGATGGCACAACTCGGTTCTGTGTGGATTACCGCCAGTTAAACAATATAACTAAAAAGGATTTCTATCCCTTGCCAGAAATAGATTCTATATTAGATGCAGTCAGTGGGTCAAAATGGTTTGCCACGCTTGACTTGAAGTGCGGTTATTGGCAGGTGCTGGTTGACCCAGATGACAAAGAAAAAACAGCCTTCTCAACTGGAAATGGATTATATCATTTTAACGTAATGCCATTTGGACTTTGTGGTAGTCCAAGTACGTTTGAGAGATTGATGGAACAAGTGTTGCAAGGTATACCATACTCTGTTTGTCTCGTATACTTGGATGATATATTAATTCACGCTAAAACGTTTAACCAACTTTATGAAAACCTGGAAGTAGTTTTTAAACGTCTAATGAACGCTAACCTCATGCTAAATTCAGCAAAGTGTAACTTATTTTGCAATAAAGTAGAATACCTGGGACACGTCATTTCGGCCAGTGGAATATCAACATCACCAGAATATCAACATCACCAAAAGTAAAAGCTGTTAAGGAATGGCCACAACCAACCAGCCTTAAGCAATTGCAGAGCTTCCTGGGATTAGCATCCCACTATAGAAAATTTATAAAAAATTTTGCGGATTTAGCTCAACCGTTGTATGGTCTTTTGGAAAAAGATAAAAAGTTTGTTTGGACGCGGGATTGCACAAATTCTTTCAAAAACTTAAAGCTTGGACTTATCACAGCACCAGTTTTAAGCTTTGCAACCCCTAACAGTCAGTTTATAATTGACGCTGACGCTAGTGACAGCGCCATAGGAGCTGTGTTGAGCCAACGCAACGAAACCGGTAACAAGTGTGTTATTGAATATTATGCAAAAGCTATTTCAAGGCAAGAAAGAAACTATTGCACAACCCGGAAAGAGCTTTTGGCAATTGTTAGGGCCGTAAAACATTTTCATTTTTATATTTACGGTCGAACAGTGCACATAAGGAGTGACCATGGTTCCGTAAAATGGCTTTTGAATTTTAAAAATCCAGATGGTCAAATGGCTCGCTGGCTTGAAAGGCTGGAGCAATACGACATTAAAATCTTTTATCGTCCTGGTGTGCAACATAATAATGCAGATGCATTGTCGCGCAGACCGTGCATAGCTGATAACTGCAACTACTGTAATCGAGCAGAAAGTAATTTTTTACCAATTGATACTTGTGTTTATTCGTGTATCTCAAACACCGTTTCCGACACTGAACTGCGTGAGGCTCAGCTAGGCGATCCCGAGATAAAATGTATTCTGCTGTGGAAGGAAGCCAGCGATGTTCGACCCGACTAGTGCCAAGTGTCACCCTTAAGCCAAACAGCTAAATCATATTACCATCGATGGGCTTCGCTTGTCGTAAAAAATGGTATATTGTATCGGGCATGGGAAAACTCCAGTGGTACAGAAACAACAATGCAACTAATTGTGCCCAAGTGCCACCAACAACTACTTCTGGATTTAATGCATGGAAATGCAAGCTCCGGACATTTTGGTATTAAAAAAACAAAAGAACGATTGCGGAGAAAATTTCATTGGAATAATAGCCAGACGGATGTTGCAGCTCATTGCAAAACCTGTTACAAGTGCGCTTCAAGAAAAGGACCTTTAAATAAACAAAAAGAGCCAATGAAGTTACACCAGGTGGGCTATCCATTAGAAAGAGTAGCCATTGACGTAATGGGGCCATTACCGACATCTTATTTGGGTAATCGATACATTCTTGTGGTAATGGATTATTTCACAAAGTGGCCAGAAGCATACCCGATGCCGAACCAAGAAACTGCTACGGTGGCTAAACTACTTATAGAGCAATTCTTTCTACGGTTCGGAGTACCTTGCGAAATTATAAGCGATCAAGGTTCCAACTTTGAGTCCCACCTGTTTAAAGAAATGATGAAAGCTTTTGATATTGTAAAGACCAGAACTACACCATATTGGCCGCAAGCAGACGGAATGGTCGAACGATTTAATCGAACTTTGGAGGCTCAGTTAGCAATGTCCGTAGAAAAAGGCCAACGCGATTGGGATCAACTGCCATATATATTAATGGCATATCGTACAGCAGTACATGAAAGTACAAAGCATACCCCCGCCAAACTAATGTTTGGCAGGGAAATAAATTTACCTACAGACTTTATATTCGGTCGACCGGAAATCACTAAATATTCAGCGTGGGAATTTGCCAAAAAAGCTCAAATCAACATTGATGAAGCTCACGAATTTGCTCGAACAAAACTACATTTATCCGGCCAAAAAATGAAGAAGTATTACGATCGTTCAACTGCGACAAAGTTACTAAACGAACAGGAACCTGTATGGCTGCATTGCCCTCAAAGAAAAAATGGTCTATCCCCAAAACTGTCGTCGCCGTGGCAAGGTCCATTTAAGATAATTAAGCGTATTAACGACGTGGTGTACCGGATCAGACGTTCACCAAAACATCAATCAAAAGTCGTCAATCGAAACCGGTTATGGCGTTATAGTTTAAAGTTGCCAACCAACTGGTATCGAAACAATAATGGTCAAAGCAATACACCGGTACAAACTATTATTCCACAAATTTGAAAACACAGACATCCTATCTGATGGTGTTATTATTATCGTTGTATATATCATTATTTCTCTTCGTTAAATGGTTGTTGTTTCGTCTTTATAAAGTTCGCATTTTGATTATCGTTTTATTATTTGTATTATGTGGTGCGTGTTAATGTTTATGTAGTTTTAATGTATATCGCTTGTGTAATGTATTGTATTGATTCTTATTTAAATATTGGGAAGGGAGGAATGTAGCGAACTTTGTGCGCTTTTTGACGCTTACACTTCCTCGGGGGCTCTAACTTACCTTGTGGCTTTAATTTACCGTATCTATGAGCCACTTTTCTTATCGTTTTTGTAAAGTGTTGGTACTTTTAGTGTATGCTTTTGATCTGATAGTTTAGTATAATCTTTTAGTTAAATTTGGAATAGGGATATTATATTATATTGCGTTATTGTATATATGTATTGTGTTTAACCTTGATTCTATTTGAATAAGGACAATTAAGTTAATACAACTGTGATTACATAATAAAATTGAGTGATTTTATAACAAAACCCGTTACAATACAAACATTAATTAATCTGCATTTAAAAATAAACCAATTGCATAAATTTGCATAGGCTGATTTGTGCAATCAATTAAAATTTAAAAAGCAGCAGCCATGGCAAAACATGCTGTTAAGCAACTTATATGATAACATTCTATTAGCAACAACTAACAGTGACAGTAGGATTGAAGTAATACATTTATAAAAATATAAACAAAAAAAGATTATATAAAAATCATTTTAGGCAAGATGAATAATACAATCACAAACAAATTGTCATAAATTTATCAACACCTTAAACATCAGATGTTTTATACTTGAAAGTAAAAAATACTTCAGCAGTAAGTCTGGTTGCAATTGAAGGGATTTGTTTGTGACCAAGTTTTTTCTCGTCCTGATAACTTTCAAAACAAAATGCCACCATCCGGTTAACTCTCATCATTATCTAACAAAAAATTTAGTATTTTTAGAAGATCTACGTAGTATAAAAAACACCTAAGAAAATATGTTTGTTTAAATATAAAATAAAAACATTTCCCCAACAAAAAAACCCTAAATTTCCCAAATTTTATACCACCCTGATATCGTTTTTCAAAAATAAAGTACCTACATGTAAAATATATTTTAGGCAAGCTTTTTAATAGAACCAAGTAATAATCTAACAATACCTGCATGATTTCTGATGTAGAGTAATACTGCTGTAAACATTTGCAAAGACACTGAATAAACCAGGATCCATTATCCTCATTTCTCCAAGAGTAATAGCCTAAGAAACAACCATATATTTTAACTTTTGAAAAATATAAAAAGTTTTTTTTATTTAAAAAAAGAATTAAAAAAATGTTTAATAAAAGTTATAACGAAAGTAATTCATACCTGGAACTGTGGAATGTGCAATTAAAAAATCAGCCTCAGCAGGTATAGAATATTCTTTGACAGAGACTGGATTGCTTAACATTCTGGTTTTTAAAACCTTCTTTTTGTATCCAGTATCTAACTTCATACCCCTACATGCCTAGTTTAGGTATAAAAAAGATTTAATAAATTATATTTTAATATCTAGTGTTTTTTTTAAGAAACAATTGGCTACATGAATGCTTGTATACCTGTATAAAAAATAATTTTGGCTTTCCTGCTAACGAAGGACATTGGTCAGCAGTAAATGGTCCTGTATAATCACTCAGTTTCATGATTTGATCTCCTGCATATAAGGCATCATTTTCACCACCATGTGTGAGAATAGCACAAGCAAAACAATCATATGTTGAGTGATCAGCTTTTGAAACTAAAAACCAAGAGAAGTATTAAATAGGAAAAATATGACCAATCAATATTATATAAGGATAGCTTAACTATGAAAAACTCCACTCAAAGACAACTTAACCCAATAATGATAACCACTGAAACAAACAGAAAAAAATAATAATTAAAACCGAATTATTATAGTATCTTGTTTAAATTAATTTTATTAGACTTACGGGCATTAACCCATTCTAGAATAGCTTCTCTTCTAAGATTGTTAAATACTTTTATATATTCAAAACCTAAAACTTTAGCTGTTGAAGTTAAACTTGAAACATCTAATTGGGTTCCATTTCTTTTTGACATTTGCAGATGTTGATCAAATTCCTAAAAAAATAGTATTTTAATTACAAAATGTTCATTTAATACACATTATTGTGTACATGTTTAAATACTGCTCTCATGCTGTAGGCATTTCAATGGCATCAACTGCTGCTAAACCAATACTTAATAAACAGCCTAATTATCAGGCAATTATAATTTATAATATCCTAAACTGCCAAAGACAACTAGAGAATGATTTGGGGTAACTGATGTTGCATTATGTTTAGGAGACCTTCCAACATAGAGGATAAAGAAATATATATAACAAAATACATTCGAAATTTTCCAACTTACTTCATGGTTAAATATAACAAAGCATCCTCTATGTTCATGATTCATTTTGTATTTAAAGCACTCTGCTTCGAAATTCTCTAAAACATTTTTGTCAAGAAAAGTTTCGGTGTTTATATCAAATGCATCTGGTTTTACATTGTGATTTCCGCTAAATATCAAACATATATTTTTGTTATTAATTTGGTAATTTGGCCTTCTCTATGGTTTGATGACAGTAGTAGATTAAACTGGTATTGCAATTACAACATACTTGTTTTTATTGGCAGTGCCACTGTTTTGAGTACTCAGTATGTCTTCTAAAGAAACCTCATCATCTTTTTTTAAAAAACTAAATTAACATCACTAACAATTAATATAAGACAACAACAAAAACTCCTTTTTTTTATTTAATATATATACAAAACTTTATTTTACCTTGGTACAAAGGATGCAAGTATCTGGCCAGCAGAAAGTTTATCTATGTTAAAATAATTAAAAATCAACTTCAGAAATTGTTAAAACATACATAATGTAAATTTTCAAAATATAGTATATACCTGGATTAGATTTTAATATTTCACCTTCCATTCAAATATAATTTTTTAATATTTCCGTTTTTAATATGTTTAGTACGTCTGTATATGTTCTTTACTTTGCGTACTGACTACAATTTTCAGTTGTCTGGTGTTTAAATCATACAACGTAACAAAAGAATACGCGGAAGTTCGATTTGACTGTAGGTGGTTTCCTGTGTTTGTCTTTGTTTTCAACTTCTTATAAGGGAATTACACCATCAGGTAATGACTAATCAGCTAAATTAAAAAAAAGTAAACAACGTTCTATTTCACTACATAAGTTAACTAAACAACGATCTATTTCATAATCCAAGCTTAAAAGTACCCACACAACAGCGAAAAGGGGAAATAATCAATATTTTTCTGAACTGAATATTTCATACTACAATCAATATTACCAATTGCGCCATCGCTATAAAAAGGTTCTCGTTTTACAAGGCCTATACAACTTTCATTATACAGGTTTTCGCGTCTGTTTTTTTTTGTAACTAATCAAAATTTAATAGCACTAAATTCATAGGAAATAAAAACATCACACCGCAATTTTTTTTTATTTATTAAAAGTTGATATATAAGACGAAAAGTTGACTTCATTTTCCACAAATTTGGCAACTTTTAAAAGCTTATTTTCTTTAAACATCGGAGCCATCAACTGTAGCGAAATCGGTAATTTTTGTGAGGACAGTTTTGTAGGAATACTAACTGCAGGTACCCCGGCCATATTAGAAGCCTGCGTATAAATATCATGTTCTGCAGTTCTCCACCTGTTACTTTTATTTATAAAGTCCTTGTATAACGGAGCAGTTGATATAGTCGTTGGAGTTAATAAGACATCAACTCCACCGTTATTTCCAAAGCTATTGTTTTGAAATACCTCTTTGAAGTCTTGGGATATTAAACGCCGAATTTTTAATGCATTTTCGTAATATTCTTTAAAGTTTCTAAAAAAATGGTTAGAAACTTTAAAGTAGATTTATATAGCCTAGAAAACAATTGTAAGTATTTTACTCATTTAAAAGGAAGTAGTTGCCCGCAATAATTCTAGATCGAACAGTTTCGTTAAAGCCTTCATTTCGACTTTCTGCGTAAAGTTCTTCTGTAAATCTTCCTTTTGATCTATGGCCATATTGTAGCCCATCATATCTAGATAATGAAAAAAAGGTAAAAACAACATAAATAATTTATTAAAAAAATGCAATGTTGATACTACATTCAAAATCTAATAAAGTTATGTTACATAGCAATGTTTCTGTTAAAAAATACTATATAATAGGGAGTCATGTACCGAGCCATATTTGAAGCTACTTCCCCGCATGACAAAACATGGTAGCATCTGATTGAATACTTGGTGTGCGGCATTTTTACCTTAAATAATGGGCAATAAGTAAATTTTAAACTGCATTTTTTTAAATAAAATTTGTTTATAGTTACATTTTTAAAATGCAAGCCATTTTAACTAGTGAAACAAATTGCATAGTAAACAAATACCTTGACAACTTTAGCTCCGGCATTATTAAATATCCCAGCTACCCAATCCCAAGCCATAAGAACTTCCCTGCATAAACCTGGCCCATGGTATTCCTAGGTTTTTTAATAACTTATATATATAAGATAAATATTTAAATTATACCTTGCGGATTGGCAATATTGATTAAGTAATTACCTCAGGAATACCAATAACCAAATTTTTAACTTTTTCGTCTTCATTTATTTGGATATCTTCACCAATATAAGGTACAGTTGTAGAATCCCTTAAGTCATGGCCTTTTATTAAGTCTAAAGTAATATATTTTGCTGTTCTCTGATACAATAAATACATTTATGTACAGGTAAGTTTACTATTTAAAAACAACACTGCAAACATATATTTTAATTCAATAGAAACTTGGTTTGCTATTGTTAGCAATAGAAAAATTACTAACACTTACTATATACAAAACCAATGTCATCCACATTTCTAGCAAATATTCCAGGCACATCCATGGAGTTAACTAGTGATATTAAACCATGTCGAGATAGAGAACCATAGGTTGGTTTCAAACCGCAAACACCAACAAATGATGCAGGAATCCTTACAGATCCACCAGTATCTGAACCTAGAGCACTAAAAAATATTTCAATTATATTTGATGTATAGTTTGGGGAATTTAAACATTTAATAAAACAGTAGCTTTAAACAATTGTATATTAATAATAAACTAATTGGTTTGTTATAAAAAATGTTAGTAGAGTTCTATTTATTGGTTACAGAAGGCAAGGACACCAAACCCTACAAAAAACTTGCTCCAGTAGCAACAGCAACTGCACTTCCACCTGAACTTCCCCCAGCAATATGAAAGTCACAAATTTCTGGGTTGTCATAATTATACACCCAGGGATTTTTTACAGGACCAAATATAGAGTCCACAGCACCAGAACTGTATTGAATATAAGTTGTACAAAAATCAATAAATGTTTATCTAAATATACTTTATTATCTTCAAAATTTATTATAATCAAAACTTATGTTAACTAAAAATGACACTACATATTTTTAATCTATTAATTAGATGTATATCACCCCATAGCAAATTCATCCATGTTAGTTTTTCCTTGTAGTACAGCACCAGCTTTGTTTAACTTTTCTATCAATGTTGCATTGTAGGTTGGAACATATTCCTTAAGCATTACTGAGCCACATGTTGTTGGCAAATCTCTCGTGCTGTAGTTATCTTTGGCGGAATATGGAATTCCAAATAGCGCAGGCTCTCTGTAAAAGTTTAAATATTCTAATAATAATTTTGTTAATTTTAAGAAGATATATAAGTCTAAAAAGTATTTAAAACAAGAAGACTAAAAGAGACTTTTTTGTTTAATTAAATTTACAGAACAACTTAACATCCCAATCGAAAAACATTAACTATTTACCTTGATTTTGTTTTATTGTGTTGGTGGTTTTCGTTTGAATTGGTGAGAGAAATAAATGCATTCAGTGGTTTTATTCGTTCAATTCTTTTAAGGCATAATTCAGACAATTCTGTTGGTGATATCTTGCCATTGCGAATTAGATTAGCAATCTACATTTCGGTGAAAACATTAAAGTAGGATTATAGATTGTTATACATGTAATTGTTTATTTATATTACCTGACGAACGCTTTGATTTAGAAAATCCATATTTTATCATATTTAAACCAAAACATGGGTTAATACTTTGACCTATACTCTGAATGTCGTGGGTCTGATTGGAATTACGTCAACAATGGTACTTACTGTTATGCGATAGAAACTTTACAAATATTATTATGACGTTTATAAACACGTGAGTTTCACTCAGAATTAAATATTTTAACCTCATTATTTTAGAAATGAAAATCTATTAAATATAAATACGCAATTTATCTAGAATGGTGACCAAATACCAACTAATGGAGCTCAGTATCATAGTATAAAATAACTAAAGCCATACCTCTACTTACCTATAAAAACGAATTTTTAACTGGCACAAGAGTTAAATCTAGCTAATTAAACGGTTTAAAAGCGTTTTGCCTATACTTCTTTCATGCAAAAAACACGCTATTTTTGTTTTAGGTAAATTGCGTAGTAATATTTAATCGATTTTCATTTTAAAATAATAAGGTTAAAATATTTAATTCTGAGTGAAATTCACGTGTTTATAAACGTCATAATAGTATTTGTAAAGTTTCTATCGCATAACAGTAAGTACCATTGTTGACGTAATTCCAATCAGACCCACGACATTCAGAGTATAGGTCAAAGTATTAACCCAAAACATGCTGGATTATCTGGGTATTTCCCCAACGTATTACACAATAAGTGTTGCCAAATGCAATATAATTTTCAAATTTCAATACATAAATTAATTGCAAATTCAGGTTTAGCCTATCTAGGCGCAATTGAATAACTTTCAACCCCGATATTCCAATTAGAATGGTATAAAATTTAAAACATTTTATAGCTAACTGAGTAAAATGCTAACAAAAGCATTAGGTAGCCTAGTTTAGCTAAAAAGGTCACGTTCATAAAATCAAGTAGTCCACACTTGTACGGAATGTAAGTTTCTTGTTTACAAGTAACTGTTAACTTAAAGACATTATTTGAGTTGTATCAAACATGTTAATACGCAAGCAATAAATTTGATTAAAACTAAAACTTACAGTCAGTTGTTAAAAAATTCTGAGATATTAACCATAAACCATAACAAATTAAACTTGTTTCAGCTTTTTGTTATTTAAATTTTAACTATAGTACAAATTATATTAAATATGATAATCTTCCCTTATAAAATGTTTCACTAAAAGGACCTGTTGCGTTCTGTGCATACAATTTGAAAAGGTAAATTTTATTTGCTTTGAGTATATAATCACCATTTATATATTAGAATAACATATATATATATTACTTAGTATACAAATACTGTGACAATGTCATATATAAAAGAGTGCATAATATTTTGAATTTTGTAAAATTATTGAATTGTGTAACTTTTGTTGCATAACATAGTGTTGGTATTATATTATTAGTTTAGTTATTGCAACAGATAGTTCGAACTTTAAAGAATTTGCATTTTAAATAATATCATTTTTATTTAGATTTTAAAACACTTTAAATAGTTGTATCATATTTAACACTTGTTACATTAAGGCCACTTATAATTCACCACATGCATACCACATTAATGAGCATATAACCCAACAATAAACTATTCAAATGTATGACTAAAAATATTGTGAAAGTACAGACAGAAGTTTTAATAATGTTCACAGCAGAATTTATTTTTATAACAGGCAACTTTTTTCTAAAAGATTAATAATATTATTCTTAATCTCATGAATACAAAACACTAGTAGTAGTTCAAAAAGTGCACTTAAATGGCTTTAAAAAACAAAAATAAACAAATAGATTTTTGTATAGTATACCAATAAATATTGACAATTACGTAGTACAAATAAATTTTTAATATGGCACAAAATATATAAAGCTAAACATACATTGGAGTTTATTGTGTATTTATGTTATGACGGTTGGGCCGGTTCTTCCAGTGAGCTTTGGAATTTGTGAAATATTTAAGGCAATTTCCACCAAAGGCTGGAGAACATCCGCTGCTGGGTTTTGCAAAGTTGGGTCGGAGTTCAAAACATAACTATCGATGTACATTCTGATAGTAGCCCCACTGCTTCCAGTACCACTCAATCTAAACACGAGGCGTGACCCATCCTCGAAAATGATCCTAACCCCTTGTTTTTCAGCAATGCTGTGATCAATTGGATCCTCATACCTGTAGTTGTCGACCAGTTTTACCTTGTATGACCTACCACCACTCTCCATGGTTTTACCAACTAAGCTCTTTTCGTCAATATACTTGTTTAGTATTTCCATCATTTTGCCAGCATCACTTGTATCCACTTGCTCGTAATCGTATCTGGTGAAACAATTTCTTCCATACTTTTCCCAGTGCTTTTTCACAACTTGTTCAACGGATAGTTTAGTATCTGCAAGTATTGAAAGCCATGCTAATGCAGCCCACATTCCATCTTTCTCACGAATATGATTTGATCCCGTTCCAAAACTCTCCTCACCACAAAGAGAAATCTTGTCAGCATCCATCAAATTTCCGAAGAACTTCCATCCGGTTGGTGTCTCATACATGTCGAACTTTAAATCTTTTGCAACGAGGTCAATAGCCCCACTAGTGGGCATGCTTCTAGCAAATCCAAACATTTGATTTTTGCAAAAGTATGGAATCGATTTGTAATTGGCAGCAATTATAGCCAAAGAATCGCATGGTGATACAAAGAACCCATTCTTACCAAGAATCATGTTTCGATCCCCATCACCATCAAATGCAACTCCAAAGTCATGATTGCCTTCTCCCATTTTAGCAACCAGGTCAGCAGCATAGGTTAAATTAGGATCCGGATGACCACCACCAAAGTCTTCCAGTGGGATGCAATGAACCACAGAATCACTTGATGCTTTTAACTCGCCAACCACAATTGTAGAAGCATAAGGACCCATCACTCCATGAAGAGAATCAAATCGTAGTTTTACATCTTTACTATTAACATAACCGCTGATTGCATCCAAGTTGAAAATACTTTTCATCATCTCCACATAATCAGAAACGCTGTTGATCACATCTACACAGAAAGGTTTGTCTTCAATAGTAAATGAATAGCTTCCAACAGTATCAATATCAACTTCAACACCTCGACAAATATTGAAAGAATTCAAGGATTTTGAAATGGAAAATATATGATCAGTTACGCTGGAAGGTGCGGGGCCTCCATTCGATGTATTATACTTAATTCCAAAATCTGCATTTGGACCACCAGGATTGTGACTAGCGGTAAGAATAATGCCACCTGTAGCTTTATATTTTCGAATTAAGCAAGACACTGCTGGAGTCGAAAAAATACCATTTTTCCCAACAATAAGGTGACCTATACCATTTCCTGCAGCAATTTGTATGATCAACTGCACAGCTTCCTTTGTATAAAATCTGCCATCCCCTCCAACAATAAGAGTGCATCCAACTCTTACACTTTCATCAATGCATTGCAAAATTGATTGAATGAAATTTTCTGTGTAGTTAGCATTGGTTAAAAACACTTGAGTGTTTTTTCGCAAACCACTGGTGCCAGGTTTCTGGTCGTCATATGCCTGCGTCACTACCTTTTCAATGTTCATCCTATTTTTTAAATAAGGTAAACTAAAATAAAGTTTTTTAGGTTTTTTAAAACAGTGAACAGTCAGACAGTCAAAATTTTACATTAACATTTCTTCCCTTAACTTTAGAAAAAAAATTATTGTATAACTACTGTCCCGTCGCCATTTAAAAATTACTAGAAAGGCTTTTAAGAATTCGCACGACCTGACTAAACGACAAAACGTGAGATTTCAAAGTACACGTTTAGGCAATGTAGATTTGATTAGTAAAAGTAAACAAATTCAATCGTTGTTCGCCCGTGGCAAAAGTAGACACTTGTGATTAGACTTAGTAAAAACTTTTTATATATCTTCAGTTGTTTAATAAACAATCGAAACTATAGTAAAACATAAGATAATAAAGCAAGATAATTTGCGTTTAATGATGGCTATATAATACATTCTACTAAATTTACAAGTCATTAATTTCAAAGTGTTTGCAATATAGACTTACAATTCCTATTCATAAACATTCTAAAAAAAAATTTACCTTAAAGCTACTACATTTTACTACAGTTTTTACATTATTTTGCCACAAAGGCACAAGCATTTACAGTTTTCGGAGTAGTAAGCACCATTAATACATAACATTTTAATATAAAACATTAAAGATTTGTTTGTCTTTGTTATTTGTTTGCAAAATATATAAGTGACTTCTTAGGAGTCGAGTATAGCCAAGTATTTGTTCTCAATAATAAGCGGCATGATTTTATATCTAAAAAAATAAAAATGTTTGTTTAACACGTTGACATATTGGCAATATTAGCAAAAAATATAAAATATTAACCAAAAAATATTGCAAACCTTATTGGAATAAGTAATAAAATGATGACTGGAAATATCATTTTGAGGTAGTATTGTTCTGCAAATCCAAACACACAAACTACAGTTAGTTGAAGAACTTGCAGCAGAGTGAATAAGTGAATTTTTCTTTGTGGAACTTTTCTCACATAATGATTGGGCGGGTAAGAACTCTACAAACAGAAATGCTCTTTAAAAATGGCATTTAAAAAACATTATTAAAGTTTAAAACTTTGAAGAAATTTACCCCTTCTGTGAATAATAAAAGCATTCGGTCGTACATTTGGTGCTCCGCAAATGACGATAATCCAATAAATAAAAACAGCCCCTAAAACAAAAATTTACTATAAAAAATAAGTACATAAATTTAATTAAATTTAAATAGAGCAATGAAATAAAAAAAATAGCCATGTTGTAGGTCTGTTAGTAAAAAAGCAACTTGCCTGTAATACAGCTACTGGTATAAGTTGGAGTATGTGAACAATCAAAAGAGAAAGGCCAATAAAAATGTGAGAAATCAAACTTGTCAATCTCGTTTCCCTGACTTTTACGATTCTATAAAAATACAAGTCAAGATTTGGTGTTTGTTATTGATAAGATAAAATAATTAAATGTTATGGAAACATATGTGGTAATTTCGGGAAAAATGCGTTGGCTTTATCTTACTTACTCGTCGGAAACTGTACCAACATTGGAGACATGTTGTTCGACATCTGCTAATGCTTTGACGTGCAAAGGTGAGTGTGGTAGGGCAGCATGCACCCATGGAAGATTAAACAAAGATAAAAATATGTTAAGTGCTCCGACCACGAACAAATCCCAGTGGTAGGCTGGTCCTTTCTTTAACCTAGGATTTGTAAACAAAAAAATTAAACAAGAGAATTTATAATTTATCTGCAGTGTACTTTAGGGGTAAACTTACTTGAACTGTGGAGAACTGATAAGTGCAGCCGAAACGTTTTGATCCACAAAAAACAGAAAACTTAAACACAATCCTAGACCTACCGCTGCAAAGTGTGCACTGAGTGGTAACGACCCGATCGCTGGTATTGCAAACAGGTTTCGGGTTAGATCGTACTGAAAAGGCTCAACTAAAAAAGAAAATAGGTATATATAATGCTAAATATTTTAAAGTAGTTTGCCAAATTTTATAAAAGGAGTATGAATTTTAATTGTTAGATAAACTTATGAAGCCTGGCTTACGTTTTACTTGGCTGAACCCGTAGGAACCGACGACTGAAAACACGATAACAGTTATGGCAAGTGCATAATCTTTAAATATTTCTCTTTTTGTAGGAGAAAGAAATTGTCTAAAAATATAACGTAACGTTAAAAATAGAACCAACTTTTACAAACCAATACTGTTGGATATATACTTACGAGTCGTCAAATTTAAGTAGAGTTATTCCAAGCCATAGTGTTCCAAACATTAAAAATAAAAACAAAATGGAGTTCTCGGGACGAAAACAGGTGTATTTGTCGATACATCCCATCTCGTAAGTATACGCTGATGCTGTTGTTACGTTTATATTACTAATAGTCGTTGTGGATATGTTAGGCGCGAGTGCAAGGACTTCTACAATTTTAAATGTAAATTTGATAAGATTAAATGTAAAAATTAACTCAAAATGTTTAACCCAAAAAGTAATGCAAATTACAAACCTGGCATTTCAAAATGAAAATTCTTTTCAAAATCTAAAAAAATATTTAAAAAAAAGTTAATTTAGTATTAGAAGTTCATTACCAAAGCCAAGGGCTTTGTTAGGTGTATGAAATATATATTTCTTACTGATTTTTGTTGCTTTGATTGCATCGGCAGCAAAGGCAATAGATATAAAAACACCGAATATTTCTTCAGTAGATCTAAATAAAAAATCCTTGTAAAATCTAAATTTTAATTAGCAATAAGGTTTGTATTTAACAAAAAGCCAAAAAAAAGATTTATTATTTACCTTGACGAGTACTTCATATATTTGCTGACATTAAATAGAGCCTGGAGTATAAGAAAAATCCCATTCCAAATTCCTATCATCGTGTACATTGCAAGAAAATCGAAGTCAAATGTTTCACTAATAGTCTGTATAGCTAAAATACGAAATGTGTTGCAAATTACTTTTTTTTAATTGTTGTTTATATAGGCAGATTTGTAACAAGTATTTTATTTTTACCAAAAACACGTATGCCTGTATAACTTACCTTTAACATAAAGAGCTAGAGGAGCAGTTGTGACCAGTACTAGCATAGGTTGTCCAGCCATCAAGGAAAATATTAAACCCCCAATGGTTTGTGACAAAATGCACGAAATGACATCTATAAAATTGTACATAAATTTTTAGTTTTAACAAACAACACTCATGTTAGTGATTAAATATTTTTAGGCATTTAAAAAAAACCTAACTGTTTTAGCCTATGCGAAATTTTTTTAGAATTTACCTATTTTCCCATCCGTAATTTTCTCATAGAGTGTCCCAAATGCAATATCTGGCAGAAGAATGGAGAAGTACAAGAAAAAAATTGTGGCAATCAGTTTGTGGATTGTATTCTTTCCGACAACGCCTGGTAAAAATGTACATTAAAAATCTCCATTAAAAAGCACTGCTTAAGTACATAATTATATATACAACTTTTGGAACCTCAAGATAACATTTTTGTTTAGATCTTACCGTCTCTAAAATCAGACCAATAACAGGGAAGTCTTCGCTTTAAGTCATCGATAATACCACGGCCAAAATCTTTGTAGGTGTAATCTTCTAACTAATATAAAAACAACAAAATGTTTTGATTGAAACTGCTTTAACCTGGCCTATAAGTTTTAAAATATTGATTTTTACTTACCTCGATTTCTGCTTCTTCTGGATCAATTTTTTGGTTAAACGAGTCTTTCAGTTGGTTTTTGTACTTTATACTCTGCAGGGCCAGAACATCTTTGAAATCCGCCTCGCTTGAGGCTTCTATGAGATTATGTCGAAAAGAGGAGTTGCACATAATTGAAGAAAACGTTCTTCCGATTTCAACAGCACTTTTGGTATATTTCTGTAAATTTTAAGTAGATTTTTAGCTTAATTTTCTAAATAGTTGAGGTAGAACCGTTGCTTTACTTTTTAAATTACTAGAATACCTCTCTTTTTGGTGCGATTACAGCAAGCACAAATTTTACTTCTTCGCATTTGTTACCAAGATTAAGCGGGTTGCGTAAACGAGCAATGCCCACGTGACTCTTTTTCAACATAGGCAATGAACACCTAAAAATAAATCCATATAATAAAAATTTAGTCCAGTTTTTGTAGAAGGAAAATTGTGTATTTGGTACTTACAATGTTGTTATCCAGGTTTCTTCATAGTCAGCACCATCAGGTTTGTATCTTACCCCTTGAATTGTTTCTTTTAAATGGTCAACGAAGGCATCTGTAAGAATGTAAAAACTAATTTAAATTAATTCTTATTATCTCAAAAAGGGTTTTAGGTTGCTAATATGTTAAACAAATGTTAACACATAACACAATATTGCAAATGCACTTACGTGGTTCTTCTTCCCACTGTTCCTGAAAGGTAAAAAAAGCCTTTCCAGCTTGGGACGTTATCGATTCGTCCACGTCCAAATCTTTTTGCAATTTCTTCAATAAATCGTCCACGATTAGATCCAAACCTAAAACGGCACATTACAAAATAAACTTATTTAATGAAAATTCATTTTGTATATATACTTTTTAGACATTTAAATATATTTGTTCGGGTTGTTTGGGGTAGCAATAACGTACTTGTGTGGGGTACGTCCAGCAGCACAACTGGTTTGACCAAGAATTTTTCCAGATCCCGCCTTGCTCTTATTTCGTCCCTGAAGTTTTTAAGGGGGAGGGTCTACAAAAAAATATAAAATCTTGAATATAATTTAATACTACGATAATAGAGGTTCTTATAGTTATTTGTATTTTTTACCTTTCTTATTTTAAGAATTAGTTCCCGATGGCAAAACTCATCCAAATCTTCTTCTAAAAATAAAAAAAATGTTAGTTTAGTTTGTATTTAAAAACAGTACATTTATTTGTATATTGATTTTTTGTTTTTTTTGCTGAGGTTAGTTGGTATTTTTGATATTGAAATACATAAAAACAATATTAACTGTGACGCAATAGCGATATTGTCCGTAGGTATAATGTCCATAGTTCACGATGTGACAATACATCAACTTTGTCCCCGTTGGCCCCGCACGACAAAAGCAATAATAGTTCTATAATCAACTGGTTGTAAAACAAAAGACTTTATTGTAATTTGACTCCAAGACAATTGCCTTTGTAGTAATTACAGCTATATAAAATTACAGTCGACGTGATGTTTATTGTGCTTTATAAACATTTCCAAGGTATTTTTCTGCGGCAGGTGAGTGTGTTTATTATTTACTCAAAAATGAGGTCAACAATTTCGGGCACTTCACTAAAGCTCTTTAAGTTGTTTCAGGATACACTTACATGTTCCGGTGCCGATATCGAATACCGACAAAAATATTTAATAACCGCCATGTTTTTAGCAACGTTGTTGTTTTGTGGTATTTTGTGTTAAGGACGTGCACAAAGTGGGCGTGGTAACTTACCGTCAATGACGTCATGTGACGACATTCGTCTTCCAAAGTTGCTGGGCCTCCGGTCTTGATTGGGGTAGCTCGCTCTTCGATTTTGATAACTCGCTCTCTGTTTTTGAATTGCGCTTTGTACCTTAGAGGCTTCTTCTTCCTCGATGACGTCATCCTCTATCATTTCTTCCGCGGATATGACGTCATCGTAGTTAACGCTCATGGTCGACGAGATTGTACGTGTTCTAGAAAAAATGATTGTTTCAATTATGTGTTCAAAAATTAGGTTTTGTTTTTAACAGAAAATTTAAATTTTTACCTCATTCCGCCAACTACGCCATTTTCAGAAGTAGGAGAGGGTAACTCTAATGCGGAGAAATGAACAGTGACCCCATTCGCGCTTGTCACTTCATTATTTTCCGAATACGCAGGATTGTCAAAATGGTTGACACCATTTCCTATAATTTAAAATAAATTATTCAAAAATTACTTTTAATTTTAAGCATCGTTACAAGAATAAATAAATGTGAATATACAAATAGGCTTATACAATATTAAGTTAGTGGAGAATCAAAACAAAAATGTAAAAAAAAAAACACCTGTGTTATTATAATTGCCAAGTATTTATTACGTTAACGGTGGGTCACTAAATAAGATTAAAATCACTTAAGTTTTTCACGGAACTCGAATAAAATTTATTTTGACGGATTTGCTTTCGTCCAATTGAATTGTAATCACTTAAGAGGGTTAACAAATCGTTCGTAAACTTTTCGCTTTAAACGGCGAAGTTTCTAATCGCAACACAATCATGTTAAGTTATTGTGATCGATTGTTTTAACATAATTCGAGCAGTATTAAAAAACGTTTACGGTAGAATTTTATTGATCCTATTATTACCTTAAGTTACCAATGCACTTACATGACCCCCAGGGAACTTTTTTAAAGGGTATTTTGCGTGGAAATGCATTAAATAGATTTTTTTATATTTTTAAACACAAATAAATATGTTTTTGCCATTATTTTAACTCAAGTGGACTAAAAAGTTACTGGACAAATCTTCTAAATGTGATTATTTAGGACAATTGCCAGATATTTCATGTTTACAATTTAGATAACATTTATCTTATTTTATTTAAACTGTCGAATACCAACCTGCTACGGGATCTTGATTTCCAGAAAAGTTGCTCATATTGAAGAACAAATTTAATTTACAACTTCTTTTTCTTTTTTCTTTTAAAATCTAAGTTTTTGGGTTTTCTTAGACTGTGGTCCAACGGCATTTACGTTCAGGTGAAATTATTGAATAACTGTTACACGTTCAGCACCTGTCAATGACTTCCTTATTAATGTATACTGAAGCTAAATTCAAAACACACATGTTACTGGATAACCATATAAATTTGCAAACTTGCAGTTCAGTTATATTTTGTTGTTAAATAAAAAATGCCAATGCAGTAGTTTTACTTAATCGAATTATCGCCTTAGAACTTAGCAGTAATGCAATCCACCTCGTTGTAAAACGTGATTAGTGTTATTTACAAAAACAAAATTTCGATCAAATTACCGAAAAGCACGATTTTAAACTGCCATATAAGCTGTTTTGTTTAAGGATTAAACAATTTTATAATCTTTGAAATTTCAAGAAAAAAAATTAATACTGCTGTATACGTGCATACCAATGTTTTGTCAACTTCCTGTATATACGTATTCGCAAATCATATTGTTTTGACATTTTTCTGACTTAGTTTTTTTTTTAGTTGATTTTGAATAACTGATTGTTTTCTTAGCTTTCTGGTTACTTGTTGTTTACTTTAATGAAAAACTACTGATTGATTTTCGAGACGTATTGTTTTATACAACGGTAAAAACATGTAAGACTGAAGCCTAACTTTTTCCCAACGCCTCCGTTCTCTTTTAGTTATTGTGACGTCACAAATATACTCATCACATGCCATTGTTGGCGCTTGCGTGGTTTTGCAACAACATAATTATTTGAAAAAGCGTTTATGTTAAAGCATTGTAGTTTTATTTTTATTGATTGGTAATTATTAATGTGAATCTTTAACAAAATCAATTTTGTAATTTTTTGAAAAATTTTTTTAAAAAATCTTTCAAAAATTTAGGACCGTAAAATACATGAGATGTAAAACTAACATGCATTATTTAAAGCGACATGCATTGTTTAAAGCGATTTTAATAACATAACCTCTTATCATTGGATATTAAAATGTATATATTTATATTTAATTTCAAAAAACTGTAAAAATATGATAAATTTGTTTAAGAACCGTTAACTACACATAATTTGATGGTTTTTAGAATACATAGTCGTGAAATCCTAATCTGGCAATAATTTGGAAATTTATTGCTTTACAAAACAAAAAAATAATTAACCGTAAGGGGGCGTGCTACAGCTTGATGTTGAATTTTTTATAGGGTTTTAAAAATTAAAATATTGTTTTTGACTTCGTTTTTTTTTTTTTTTTTTTTTTTGTTGACTTTGTTAAATAAGTTATATTTCATATAATAAAATTCGGAATGTTCAATCTACTTTTCGGTAATGTAGGGTATTTTTTGTAAATTGAACGATGCGTTTCGCAGTTCAATAAAAAACCTTACCATTTTTTTGTATTTTCAATATTATTTAAAAACAAAAACGACAAAATTTTTATAATATTTATTTTTCATAGGGAACACGTGCTTTTCTAGTTCTATGTTTACAAAACAATGCGTCACGATGTGGATATGCTTGATATTAAGTGATATCGTGTAGTAGTTAATAAAATGTAAATTAAAAACATTGACGACCTTTAATCGTAGTAGTTTATTAAATTGTCGTTATTAAGCCTGTTAATTGAACATTTGAATTTTTTTGTAAACGATATTATTATAAAACTATTAGCAGATTACTAACGATTTTCTGCCTAAAACATGTGAATTTTTAAATCATGTCAATAACACAACAGCTCAAATTAAAGTTCATATATTAAAAAAAAATTATATATATAATCTTAAAAAATAAAAATATGAAAGATTATGAATTTAGACGAAATGTACATGGCCCGTATATTTCAAAATTTTACGAAATACGTAATGTATGTAGACAAGCCTAAAGTCTTTAATGAAGAACATGTAAATAGGCGAGTAGGTCATTTTAAACGCACTGTTATTATTTGGAAACATCAGAAGTCTGTAATCCAGTTTGAATGAAAATTGGCTATACGCGAAAAGAACGGTCCCATTACGTTTCGCGGTCCGTTAGTTTATAAGGCCTTGCTGTTTTTTGTTATGGGGAAACTGTCAGGCCTTATAAAACGCATAACATTTACTGGCTATACAGCTCGAAAAGGATCGACAACGACCGTTTCAAACCAGTCGGCTGTTCAGCTTCAATTCAGTTATACTCCCTTTATTTTACTGCGTAAAAGCGACTGTTTTACTCCCTGATTTTTTAATGTTTTTGTGCATAACTGGTCCATTTTAAGTCAAATTATGGTGATTTTAGTGACACGATTTAATGCGCGCTAATTCACATCGTCGGTGGGCACCTTTTCCAATTGTTTCTACCGCCACAGTCGCGCTATATTTTGCTTTGTTGATGAAGTAATGTCGTGTGAGTGCTGGGTTTGCGGAACAGCGGTTTGAACAGCCGTTCTGACTCGGCAGGATGCGTTGTAATAAAGCCAGCGCTTCCCTCGCTCTACTCTGAAAGGTCGGTCGACCCGGGAGGCAAATAGTCTTTGTTTATTTTACGCTGTATTTTCGTTGCCTGTTCTTATCGAGCCAGTGCTTTTGTGCGCTTCGGGCCCTTTGTAATAAATCAAGCGCGATGGGCTTAGATAGTTCAGTTCGATATTCAGGCGCCCAATCTAATATCGATGTTCACCAATTTAACTTTTTAACGAAAACAAACCCTTTTTGGCTTTTAATTAAAGTATCCACCTGTCAAAAATAATTTTAAATAAATTTAAAAATATCATGTTGGGTTTCAAATAAAAGTTAAAAATGTGCTTGTTTTTATTAAAGTATTAATATTCTTGAAAAATATTTGATAAAATTTATACTTAAATTGTGCTTCGGTTAACGATATAGGTTTGCCAAGAGGATGTCACGAAAAGACGTGCTGATTGAACCATGTACACAAGACTTTTCAGTTAACTGGCCGTGGTTGCGTCGACAGAAAGCCTATGTTGGGATTATCTTTCACGAGAAAAAACGTAATTACAAAAACACATGAATATATTGAAGGGAGTGAAACAGAACAGCCAACCATCGACCGTGCCTGAGACGACGCGCACCCAGAAATCGCTTGATTCGCTGGTATCCCTCCGCGAATTTATTTTTTATATTCTGAAAGAAAGTTTACTTTTGAATAAAAATTAACCAAAATTGTAGATTTAATTCATATATTGCCTAAAAATTTGATTTAGTAATATAGGATGTTTCTTTAAAGCCATAACTCTTGTTATTGTAAAATTTACATTGAAATAAAGGTGCGCATGAATATCCTGAATAAATCGGAGTTTCTGTAGATGAATTGTCCTAGTGCATTTTGCATTGTGCAGTTTTCAATTTCTAGCTATTCTACTCAGTCAACTTACTACACGTGTGAATGTCTCTAGTATTCAGAAACAATTAGTGAAGACGGTGGTTATCAAAATAAGGGGAAAACGCCAATGTCGCCCTCCATTCATTCCAATCGTGATTTACTTAATGGCGCATTGGCGAAGGAAAGACTAGCTTACGGTACAGAAAAGGGGTTTTCAATTTTCTGTATTTAAGCGGGAGGCAAATATCAGATATTTAGCGTGTTTGTTTAATATTATTTATTTAATTTCTGCATACTATTATTTTTACTTATGTTTTTAGAGAATTGACGTTTCATATGTACTGGTAGTTGCGTAGCTAGCTTAAAAATAAGCATTTGTTAACAGACCTTAGTTCAGGTATGGTAACTAATACAGGCACTGCCGCTGAAAACGTTAAAGAAAACGGTGATTGTACGAAAGAAAATAAAACTGAACCTAATCATGAGTACGGGAATTTAAAACAAGCTTCTGAAGATATACCAAAGTCTGGCCAAAATGAAATAGTACAGAATCAAAAAGATGCCTCAAAAATGCTGAGTTCTCAAAGTGACACAAACCCAGCTCCAAACACCAATGGTGTTGCGCCACCAGGCCCTGTGTATAACAATCGTGGATATGGTAATGGAGTACCACAGCCTGCACAAACAAATGGCCCATCATATGGCGATCATAATCCTGCAGTACCATACCAACCTTATGGTGCGTACAATCATACAAATTCAATTTACTCAATGTCAAAACCTGGTAGTAGGCCAATGCAGCCCGGGCAAGCTGGTTCACATCATTCTGTGCAACGATATCCAAACCAACAACAAGGGGCACCAACTCCGACTTTAAATCAGTTGTTGACGACGCCGACGAGATATCCAGCACCTTATGCTGGTCATAATAATGCACAGGGTTCGAATATTGCTGGGCAGCCAGCTGAGTATGGACAAAATAATTCACAGAATTGGCAAGCAAGACCACAGCAGCAGGTAAAGATTATCTGAACTAATTGTTTTATTAATTTTATATTATCTTTAAAAACAGCAGTTTTGTTATTTTGTTGTTAATGGTTATTTGCTAGTTGTTCTTTATAAAAAAAAAATATTTTCACAAGATTTGAATATCGGTAAAATTTAAAAAAACTAAAATATTATCATACATCGAAGATTCTTCATCCAGTTCTAATAAAGGTTTAAAATGACGTTATACTTTATTTAGTAAGTTGACAGTTAAGTTTTAAAAGCATCAGAAGTTTAACAATTTGTTACTGTGTCTAGTAACTTAGAAATTTTCTTCATTTTGTCTTATGCTTGTCATGTGTTCAGTTGCTAACAGTTTGTTTCTTATAAGGTTCAAAAAAAAATATATATAGTTAAAACATTTAACATTTTTTTTTCTAAATTATAATTTTTAACTTTATTAAAGAATTTTAATATGATTTGTTTTTACCACTTGCATAGCATATTTTTAACTTTTTATTTCAGTTTTTTATATTAAAACTGAAATTAAGTATTTGCCAGACTGTATGTAAATAAAGAATTTACTACAAGTTTGTTATCAAACAAATGCTAAAAATAGATTTTGAAAGGTTAACAATTGATGTCTGTGAGGTCACAGACTCAATTATCGTTTTGTCAATAGTAAATCAGCTGATAATATGCATATTAGAATGTTGTAACCATTAGATGGATTTTAAACGTGGATTGGTTATTATTAGGTTATAAAATAAAATGTTATAATTTTATTTTAATAATTTTTTAACTCAAACAAGATCTAGTTAAGCCAGGTACCGGGGTTTTTATTTTGTAATGTTTTGGTGCTTGTTTATGTATTTTAGAAGTTTGTACAGATCACTTGTAGTTAGCAAACCTTTAAAAAAAGTAAGCCCTTAAAAGTAAGAAGTATTCACAGTTTAACACTGTATTTCAAAAAATTGTAAACGTGATTTAAACAAAATTTGGCTTGGAACCATTTTGTTAAAAAATCATTTGAAGGTCAGTAACATACAACTGCTCTAAATGTGTATATAGAAAGTTTTTTTATCATAAAATATAAATTCTTACTCTGATGTACTTTTTATTAAATGTTTGTCCAAAATGGCTACTGTATAGTAAATTAAAAATAAAGGGTATTGTATATAGGCACCCATATTTTTTTCACTACAGTAAATTAGAATTTACTGTGTTATATCATGATGGGTATAAACTATTTAATTAATTTTGCTTTAAAAACTATACAAAAAATCTAGATCAGAATTTTTTTTTAAACACAATATTAAAACTGGGCAGAGCTATTACAGTTACCTGATAACATACCTCTATTTGCTGTTATTTTAAATAATGCTTGCACTTTTTTAAAATAAATGTTTGTATTTTTAGTATTAATTGCAATACCATGATCATACTCCAGTTAGTAACAAATTATTACCAGAATAATATCAGGAAATGGATTTTATTTAGAGTGCTTTATTTCAATAATACAATTTTAACATTAAAACACATTGACCACGTTGCCGCTTTAATCATGTAAATAAACAAATCACCCATTGATTAAGTATATTTAAATATTGGTGCCAAAATCAGGTTACCAATGAAATAGCACTCAGCTGATAGTGATGACTGTTTGATTCCGCGTGCTTGTGTGCTTACGCCCTTTTTTAGCTCGCGCATCGAACACACGCGCAAAACTTTCTTAACGTGGGCTTATAAGGTGACAATTTAAATGTACCTTGTGAAGTTAACACCTCCAAAAAGAAATACCTGTGGAAATTGGTCAAACGTTTAATTTTTTTAATTTAAGCTGTATAATATAATTCATATTGTTGCTCTGTTAGAACATATGAGATCTGTGGGACCAAAGCGATGTGGTCATTTTTAACGTTAAAATGATTTGGTTTTCTAGCAGGTGTTTCAATTACACACCTTAAAACTGGCTTGGTATAAAAACAAAGAAAATCTTCGTTTTTTTGTTATTATTATAGATTTTGTGTTTGCTATTTAATAAGTTTACTAACCTTTTTGGGTTTTAGTAGCAAAGTCCATGGCCCGTTACGTAAAATTTGAATACGTGTGTTTATTTGCTTGTTAATTAATTAGCAAGTCATCAGATACATTTTTTGTTGATTCATTGTTTCTGTTAAAAAATGCGGTGTCATATTCTACTCGGGATTGGCATTTAAATTTGTTTTTTCTTTTATTTTTGTTCGGAAATTCCCTTGTTTTATTTATCAACTAAAACGTTCGGCCAAAAACTGTTTAGTATTTATGTTTTTTAAGGAAACTAAAACTGCTAGAGTTTAGCCTAAAATTTGGCATTTTTAACAGGGTTTAAAAATTTTAGACGTTTTAATTTCATGAAAAAAAACAATGGCTGACATTTTGCTGCCGCAAATAAAAACATCTAGCCGCCGTTTATGACACAAACATACTTTTCTATATTTATCCAAATTCGAGAATTAATCCATTTTTAGCCGCGATAAAATCGATGTCGAAACAATTTTAGAGTGTTTTGCGGTTTAAGCCATTAACTTTTTGCTATTTTTAGCGGCGACTTAACTCCAGCAATAGCTGCTTGTCACGTGACCGCATTGTTTGCGTGACGTAACAATTGGCGAACACGTGCGTGGTATTTTAATTTTTGTGTGTCGGTCACGTGATACAAACAAACCAAAGAATCGATGTTAACCACGTTTTTATATGTGTGACGTGGAACGACAACACGGTATTGGCGTTGTAACCGGGTTACGCGCAAGAAGCGATAACTAAACACAGAGTTAAACAGTAACGAAATATTATGGTGCGCATTTTGTTTTAAAAATACTCGAATTTTAAAGTCTGTAATACTATAAATCCCGTTTTAGTATATATTAAAAAAAAAATTTAGTTATACAATTTTTTCAACATTTTTTAGAATTTTCTCAAAAAAAGGGCTGTGTTTTATTTCTATCCCCGACATGTTAATACAAAAAATAATGTTTAGTTTAACGTTACTTCATACAAAACTTTGGTCATTACCAAATACCATAAATTTACCATTAAACTTAGTGTAAAAATACACTTGAGCCATCAAACATGTCATACTTGAAATTACGATATTATTTTCCCATGATGGCAATCAGTTACGTGTGTGGTTTAAATGACTTGCGTAGCATTTTATGTTAATGACGCGTTTTTGCGCAATATACCTGATTCTTGTTTTTTTTCGTGGTTAAATTTAACAGGCGTTGTTATTAAACAAAAGACAAATTGATGACCAACTTTTGTCACTTGTGATTTAAACAATTTTTTTTTAAATAAAGTATGTCAAATAAAAGTTTTCCCATAAATTTAACGAAAAAATATGTTTTTGTAACAAGCCGTACGGACTAGCTCGTTAGTTATTCATTTCCTCTTGTTTGTGCTTACATTGGAAGGAGAGAGAAGCCCCGTCTTCTCTTCTCTCTCTCTTTAATTGTCGCGTCATTTAGTTTGAGAGAGGGCAGAAAAAGGCTGAGCTTTGTTACTTTTCTTATGACCTCATAGTCGCGTGATTGTTCTCTGGGCGGTGACGTATTCGCCTACTTTGTTTGTGGTATGATAAAAACAGAAGGGAATTTTGTTGTTCGTCTCTTTACTTTACCTCACAAATTAGGAATTTTTTGGTTTTAATTTGTCTGTAATTTATACAAGTTTTTTTTTTAAATTATGTTTATACTTATTTTGCTAAACCGTTTTTAATGACAAAGTTATTAAGTTCTTTTATTAAAGGCCTAATTAAATAACATATTTGTGTTTTAATTTGAGACGTGTTCCGTTTTTTTAAAGCTCGTACAATTTTGTTACGCCATTTTTTCCGTGGTTCGATCCCCGCTAGCGGAACGTTTTATTGAAAGAAACCGTTGGTTCTTTTATACACAGAAATTTTGTAACCTATTGATCAAAACACAGGGGAGTTTATTCAAAATAAATTTTGATTATGTTATTATTTACAAAAGCGACATCACCTACACGACAAGTGTTGTGATGTTTGTTGTCCACAGTATGCTGTAAATCGTGTTTAAAATATTGATGGTGGAACATTTTAAACCTGGTTTGGGTATTTTTCAAGTAATGATGCACTCAAACACGTAATAAACACCGCGTAACTTTAAAGTTGGTGTTTTTGGATAAAAAAAATACGATTTGAATGCTGAGTGTTGTATTATATATATTAAAAAAGTGTTTTTTTGTGCATGATATTTTATTTTAAATAGTGGAATGCGTCAATATTAGACCTTTATACCTAAAATTTTGGTTTTTAGATTGACTACACCCGAATGCTTTTGTCGGTGTTTACAAAATTTAATACACAAAAATAAATCAATATTATGCATTAGAAAAAAAATTGTGATTTTTGACATGTAATATTTTAATGCCCCTATAGGATCGACCTATAACCTCAGAAACGTTTTTAGGGTAAACGCACGTTTCTTCCCGTTTTAACGTTTATTTTTCTAGTCGATACAAATGAAATTCAAAAACACAAACACGGCACGCAAAAGGTTAATGTGTTGTTGGTCACGTGACCCTGACAAAGCCGGCAACCACGATCACGTGTTTGGCACGTTGGAATGCACTTAAGTAGTGATTTGTTATCCCTGACATTATTACAATTCTCTCTTGCCCTCGCCTTACTACTACAGACTCGCCGTGTTTATTTCCTTCTTTCATCTTAACCGCGTTTGAATAATTCATCCGTGCGATGAGAGCAATGTTTCAGAATGCCGAGTCATGTTTTTTTTCGGTATTCGATCGTGCCTTAAACGGCATGTCCGCTCACCTCGTTCATTCATAATCGCATTTGTTTTGATAACAATTTCCCGCCACGCTACTTGACTTTGACATTTCTCTAATCCTGTGTGTGTTTTGTGCGACATGACGTCACAAAAGTGGAGTCGCTTGTAGATTGATCTTCAGATTAAGCTCCAATTGCCACCTGTCTTTTCTCCATTGATTTAAGTGTGGATTTGGTTACGAATTGAGGACTTTAATTTGTAGTATTTTTGTCTCTTGTAAACTTCAACTAACTACACTTTTCTCTATCTATTTTTGAATGAGTATACTGATTCAAGAATAAGATACTAAGGTTTAAATTCTAAAGCTACCAAAGTTCTAAAAGATTTTTTACATATTATAAAGAGTTCAGCTTTTTTTTGTATCTTATAAAAGTTTAGTCTTGAATTAGTAGTGTGTATTGCTATCAGAAGCAATTTTTTTGTAAATACATTTGTTAATTTTACATAAGTTTTTACAATTTTTGTGTTTATTTCGAGCAAAAATTAAAATATTTTATTTTAATTATTCTAGTATGGACGTGAACCAGTTGACCCTTCAATGAATCCTGAAGCTGGAGGTTACCCCCCTCAACATCAATATCACCCCCAACAACCTAATTTTAGATCACCATCAAACTACCCACCACCTCATGCCGGATCTCAGTATAATCAAAACACACAAGTAAGTTGTAAAAAAGCTTTTAAAAAACTTAAAATTGTAAAATATATAAGTGGTAAAATATTTTTACTTGTTCTTGTTTGAAAAAAAAATTATTTTGTGATAATTGTTATAATTTTTTTTTAGTACAACCCAGCTATGCCCCCTCCTGGGTCATCAGGTTATCCTCCTGGGACATACCCATCTCGGCACCCCAATTACCCTGGTTATTCCCAATATGGGCAAACCCAACAGGCCCCATACTACAGAGGACCATATCCCACACAACAACATGGCTACCCAGTAACAAATATTTTATTTATTACAGTTTTTGTAAAACATAGTGCAAAGTGCAATTAGTTAATTATTAACATTTTTGTTTAGCCAAATTCAAGCTATATACAGGGAAACCCCCCTGCCACACAGCCAGCTATGGAAGAAAACAAGGGATACCCGCCACAAGGACCTATGGTAATTTAAATATTTCTGCTTACACTTTTTTAAATTTTGAAAAAAAGATCTGAGTATATTTTGACACTTTTCGTTTACTTTTTTAACCTTAGTTTAAATATGTTAAGGACACCCAAGCCCCAAAATCCCAGAGTGAAACAGTTCCGGGAGCAAACCCAAACATGATGTCCCCAAACAGAAAAACTCCCCAACCTCAACCAGTTCAAAATGCACCAGGTTAATGTTTAAGAATTTTAAATTCTTAAAAATAAAACATAAATGTTTAAACTTGAATTAAAAACAAATAATAACAAAGTGTATAGTTTTAAAAAAACTGGCACTTACATTTTCTGTTATTTTTTAGGCCAATCCCCACATGCTACCCCATCACCCCGTCATGGCCAGCCCCAACACCCAAGTGTGGCTCAGTTACGAGGTCCCTCACCAGCTCCAAGCTCGCCCCATAGTACCCCAATGTCACCCCCTATTGTACGACCTGGTACCCCACAGCAAACCCATATTAGATCGGGTTCTGAGCACTCAGAGCATAGTAGCATGTCAAGTCAATCTCCAATGCCAGGTTAAAAATAATTTTTTTTTAATTTATAGTTATAGTTTTCAGATTTTTTTCAGTCAACCATGTTTTTTCATTGACTTTTAAAATCCTAAAATTTTTTGCTTTTATAACAGTATAATATGTATATACATTGTATTTTATTCTTTTTTAAATTAAATTTTTTTAATTTTGTTAGATTGCCTTTGGCAGTTTTGATAATAATTTAAAATTATGAGACTAAAAACTATAATAATACTTTAGTTTTATTAAAATTAAAAAAAAAATTAAAATTTTTTGTAAATTCGGTTCAAGAAGTTTTATTTAAAAAGTTTGGTTAAGAATTTTTGTGTTCTGTATTTTAGGTTACCCAAATTATCGTCCCCACCCACCTCAACCTGGTTATGGACCCCAGCAACCCCCACATTACCCCCAACATATGATATCACCCCAGCAACAACAAATGTATCCCCAGAATGCACCACCGTATGGGACCCCAGGTCAGCCTCAAAGACCCCCTGGTTAGTTTTAAGTAAATTGTTAAAAAAAGTAATTTTTAATTATCAGTATTTTGAATATGGATCAACTATTAACATTGTTTTTTACAAAATACTTGATTCTCATGTGCTTTTTTTAAAAAAAACTTAAAGTTTGTAAGCCCAATTTATTTTGACGAAACAGAAATATAGTTTTTATGTAACAGATTTAATGTTTAATATTTTTAAATTGAATTATTTTAGTTGATTATTTTTTTACATATAATCGTAACAAATCATTATTTTATTAATGTTTTTCCTATTACGAATGTGTTGAACTCGGTTCTAAATTTAACAACTCTTTAGGCCCACCTAGTGGTGGCAAGCCAGGTATGGCCATGCAACAGCAACAACAAGGATACAATCAACAACAACAAACACAACAACAACAGCAACAACAGGGTTAGTTTTAAGTTTTATGGAGGAGATTAGTTTTGGTTTGCTTTGTTCAATTTAGTTTTTGGTTCGGCATGGTTTTTGGTTTGGTTTTTATTTTGGTTTTCTTTTTTGCATGTTTTAGGAATGTATGGGCAGTATTACAATCCCAATTACCAGTACCAACAACAGATGCAAGGTACAAGAATAACGTTGCACTTAAAAATATTTTTTTGTTAATTGGTTTGTTTTATTTTGCACCAAATGTGGAAAGTAAAACAATATATTATATTTTTTTAGGAAATTAAATTTTTTTTAATTGTTAGGTTACAACACTGCCTCGCCTGCACCTACAGAGCGCCGGCCATCGAGACAGGACTCACAACCTTCCGCAGCAGCAGCAGCAGCAGCAGCAGCAACACAGCCAGCATCTGATGGGACAAGGCAGGGTGCTGCTGCTGCAGCCGCCGCTGCTATTGCTGCAGCCGCTCATTCAGCTCAACCGGGGTGAGTTAAATCTGCATTTTCTTGGATAGTTTATTTAAAATATTTGGTTAGACCATAAATAACCTTTTTGTCTTATTGGTGTACACTACCAGACTTAATTCTAATATTTATTTAAACATTTTTTGTTAGATCTTCACCTAGTGGTAAACCACCCCAACAAGCTCAAGGTTATTACCCTTCACTCCATGGTCCAAGGGAGCCAGGGCCCCCACGAAGAGCCCCACCTATGCCTCAGCAAACTCCAGTTGGCTACCAACAACCTTATCAAAGAATGCCTCACCCTGGGGGAAATCCTCCGCCTGGTCAAAGAATGATGGGACCAGTGGCAGGAATGGGTAGTCCCCCAATGCAAAGGATGCCTCCTCCAGGTGCACATTACCCAGGAGGTTATCCTCAACAGGGTCACATGCATCAGGCACAGTACCCCGGGTCGGGATATTACCCCCAACACGCAATGGATCCAAATCACCCACAAGCAATGCACCATGGGTATCATCCTCATCTTGAACAACATCCTCACCCACCTGAAGAAGCAACTAAATCTAAGGTAAGACATTTAAATGGGAATTAAATCAACTTTTTTGTATAAGTTTATTCAATAAGAATTGCCATCTATCTTTACTTATGTATCTTATATTTTTTTTTTTTAAAAACATCATTTTTTTTAGGCTTCTGCAAGATCTGCTTCCCAAAAACTAGCTGCATTATTCGAGCCAGCTCAAGAGCCCGGAAGGAAAGAGTTTATCGATGCTGTTCTCCGGTATTGGGAGGAAAAGAATTTGCCTCTGAAGAATGCTCCTCTTATGGGAAGAAAGACTTTGGATCTGTTTAGATTGTATCAACTTGTTAAAGAAAGAGGATTTATGCAAGAGGTGGGTTATTCAACTTTTAATAAGATTTAATTAGATAAAAATCAAATTTTTATGGTTTTATGCTTGGTAACTTTAGTAATTTTTTAAAGTTTTTAAAGTAAGTTTAATTCAAAAAGTGGCAAATTTTGTTTAAAAAATGGCAAAGTTATATTTTTAATTAGGTTAATTTATTATATGACCAATTTTTTTTAACTTTCTGAATAAATTTAAAGCTTTGTTGTATTTGCTTTTAAAGGTGACTAACAACAAGAAATGGACAGATATAAGCTCTATAATGAACCTTGGTACAGCAACCACATCTGGTTTCACATTAAAGAAACAGTATTGCAAATATTTGTATGGATTTGAATGCAAGAAAGAAAGAGGGGAAGTAGAACCACAAGAAGCAATGGCAAGGTAACACAATTGTTCAGCCTTTAATTCTTTTTAATTTTTATTCACATTGTTTAAATGTTTGACTAGTGCACTAATGCTACGCAAAATAATAAAAAAAATTTTTTGGTTTTATTTCAAGTGCATCTAAGCATGCTTTATTTTTCTTGTTGAATTAGAATTACTGAAGCAAACAGAAAAAAGAAAATCCTAAATGATCAACAAGCTGCAAAAAATGAAGCAAAGGCATCAACCCCTCAACCTGGAACCCCACAAACCCCAAATCAAATGCCCCCACAAAATTCCCCTGCTGCCCCATCACAGGGACAACCCAGGTACCCATCTCAACAATATCCACCTCACCAGGAGGGTCAATTCCCACAGCAAATGGGGCAATATGGTCCTGGATATATGCCCCAACATCAACCTAATCGACATATGGGGAATTACTCAATGCAGGGTCACCCAGGTTACCCTCAGATGCAGCAGCCTGGTCAGTATGGACCCCCACCTGGTGCAGGTTACCCACCACCACCCCATCACAGTATGGCATCACCCCACCCAAGTATGAATGCGCCCTCTGAATCTCCATCACGGCAGACCCCAGATCTTACCCGGCATCCCGATACCCCAGGTTCAGTAAAATCTGTGGATTTTAAAGATCGTAAAACTCTATCTCAACCAGGTACCCCAAAAGCAATGAAACCCCCTGTTCCAATGGCTTCTTCTGCAGTTCCAACAAACTCATATAATGAAGTTTCGAAAAACCCCCAACCCCCAAATCCAACTGCTTCACCCGCTTATCGTCCCCCCGTAATGCACCATGGTCAACAACTACAACAATATGGACAATACCCAAGACCCCAAATGCCTCAAAACACCGGGTATAGACCAGGGTATCCTTCCAGGCCCCAAGGAATTCCACCCAATCACCCCGCTTATCAAAGCAGGCAAGTTAAAAATAAAAATAAATTAAACCAAAACAATAAAAGCTTAGAATTGAAAAATCAGCTTTAAGCATCTAAAGTTTGTTTTTCATGAAAATGTTAAACTAAATTTTTACTTTAGTGCATCACAGCATAGTAGAATGCCAGGTGGACCCATTGGTTCAACTTCTTATCCATCTTCAAGGCAGTCCATGTTACAGAGACCTCCTCATTACAGCCAGGTAACTAGAAATTAAAAATGTTTTTATTAATCGAAAAAATTTCAAATGTTTTAAAAATGCTTTGCCCTGTGGCAATTAAAGTTGTTACATTTGTTTATCTATTTTAAATAATCGGTAAAAATTAAAATTTTGGGATAAAAAATTTAGATTTTTAGATTTTTAAAATTTTAAATAATTTTTGTGTTTTTTAGCAATACACAATGCAAGGTGGTGCTGCTTATAACAACCAGTATCCAGGTATGAAAAGACCTTCTAGTGACACTTTTGGACCACCTAGAAAACAATATATTTCTGTAAGTTTATAACTCTCTCTAAGTTAGTAAAAAAACTAGACTTCGTTTATAAAAAATATTTGTAAAATTTTTTTATTGTTAAATAAAACAATTTGCATTTTTAGGATGGTCATCCAGGCCAATATCCCCCAAATCACCCTTTATATCGGGGTGAACATGACCCTATGGTACGACATCGCTACCCACCTAGTTCAGCTTTAAATGCAAATAATCCTAGCACCCCTTCACCAGCAGGTGTTTTTCCTCCCAAACGGAGCTCTAAAGGGTACCCCAGGAGACCCATGCATGTAGCTAGCCCGGGGCTAAATCAAAGATTTATGCACCCGAAATCTGGTAGTCCTGGGGTTATTGATGGCAAAAGGTGGGTCCACAACTTTTTGTTCTTCTGTGAAGATGTGAAATTTTTTTTTAATTTTTGCCACTTTTTTTTTTAATTTTTACCATAATTTTTAATTGAATAGAACCAATAATGTACTATAAAAATTTTAGTTAAAACAAATTTGTTTTTAATTTAATTTTAAATTATTGCTTTAATGCATATTATAACATTAAAATTTACAGGCAAATTCATATGATTAGATCACCTTATTTGTTCCCTCGTAATTCCGTTGAAGCAACTCAAATTAGATCAGCAAAGTTTATGCGAAAAAGCTGCAAAGATGGTAAATATTACAATTTTTTAGTAAAATATAGATCTTTAAATGTAAAAAATTAAAGTTTAAAAATACCCAATGTGTCTAAATGTAATTTTGTGAAATTTAGCTTAAATTTTGGATAAAATTTGCCAGCAAAATTGCACTTTAATAAAAAATTATTGTAGTTGGTTCAATTGAGGCATGGAGAGTAATAATGGCTTTGAAAAGTGGTTTGTTGGCAGAAAGTACGTGGGCATTAAATGCACTCACAATTTTATTATATGACCAACAAACTGTTTCTCAACTTAAACTTTCTCAACTTCCTGGTTTACTCGACTCAGTTGTTGAACATTACAGGTAAGTGTTTAAATGTACATTTTGTTTAAAAATTTTTAATAGACAAATCTAAAATTAGCGAAAATTTTAATATTAGCTTGCGTCTGAATGTTAACTTTCATTATATGGTCAGTAATTGGAGTTTACTGGGTCATAGGTGGGGGTCCTGGCTCCCTTGACCATCGGGTGAAGGGTAATAACCTTGAGCTTGTTGGGGTGGTTTACCACTAGGTAAAAATCTAACAAAAAAACAACCAATAATGCTCATGATAATTTTTAACCAATAATGCCAATGAAAAAACTTGTCATTTTTTAGTTTGAAGGTCCTTATTGTGGACATTCATTCATATATATTTATATATTGCGTACTACCCTTAAATATAAATAGATCTAAATTTTAAATAAAAAAGAAGTTAACTATTAATATGCCATGTTGTTCAAAACAATTACTTAGTTTGGGGTTTTGATTTTTTTTATGTGGTATTAAATAAAAATATGAATTTTTAAATCACTGATCTTAATTGTATTTTGTTATTAAAAGTTTTACCAAAAATTGATGATTTTAGAACTTGTTTGGGTCATCTTTTTTCACTTAAAAGCGAGAAAGTCATGTTGGGTGTGGAGTTTGTTAACGAGGACCTCCTTTCTTCCCAGAAGATCAATGAAGATGTTTTTGATCAGGATGACCTCGTCGACATTAAGGAATTAAAGGCAAAGATAAGAACAAGAAGTTGCAGAAGTAAAAATTCAATATTTTTTAAAAACTTTTTATTACAAAAGTTTGTCGAAAAATGTAGCAGGGACTGATATTATTTTAAATATTTTTTTAGTGGCAAAATTAAATTTTTTTTTGTCAGGTAAAATGTGCAGCAAGTACACAAAATATTCTATTAAGTTTGATGGAAGAGCAGAAAATTATCCACAAGATCGAGTTGACCAGTGGGATTTCTCTAAAAAGGTAAAACTACTACTCTTTTTTATATAAAACTTTGCTTAAATTTATGCTTTTTAAACTTTTACCTTATGCTATTAATATTTTAATTAATTAAAATAAAATGTAGCTTAAAAGACAAAAAGTTTGACTAATTTATTGCTTTTTAAAATAAAAAAAACTGTTGATTGCTGAAGCAAAAAGTTGTTGCTGCAATATTATGGCACTTAAAGTCGGCCAAACGTTTTAAAAATTATTTTAACTTTTTTAGATCAATCTTGCTGATGACTTGGCCCACATTGTTGTCAGTTATTCCCAAAACGACAAAACAACAACAAAATCAATCAAGCATAAGGAAGATGAACCAATCAATCCGGACGAATCCATTGTTGTTGTCGAGGCAACTCTAGAAGATGTTTTAAACATTCCTTGTTCCGTACTTTCACCCGACGACTATGACATCACAGTAATGGATGAAGACATCACAATGAAAGTTGATGATGTCACAGACTCTGATGTCGCAACTGAAAATAAATCAGAAAATCCAGATTTAACTAAAATATCGGAAACTGATAAAAAGGTTGCAGATAGTAAAAAATCTGTAGAAGTAAATTCAAGTGAATTAACAAACGGAGAGCTGATAGTAAATGACATCGTTAAAAAATCAGACATTATTGACAAGCTAAATGATCTCACCAATAAATCAAATGAAATTATAAGTGACAACAAAACATTTAAATCGCCCTGTGACGTGATTAAACAAAGCTTAAAGAAAGAAGTTTTATGTAATGGTTTAACTACTGCTACTATACTAAAGGAGCCAGAAATCTCAGAAGAAACAAAAATAAAAGAGGAAAAAACTGAAGAAGATTCTACAGAAACTGTTGCGGAAGAAAAAATGGATTGCTCGGATAAAAATACCAACAAAAATAGCGACCTTATTAAAAAAGAAGTCGAGCCTGAGGTTGTAGTTGAAGAAAGTGTAACTGCAAAAGTTGAAAAGATCTTGGAAGAGCGAAACGTGGTGTTACTTGAGGATGAAGCAGCAGGAAGTTGCAAGAGTCTTAACGACATCTTAACTGCTCCCATTTTGTGCCACAACCTTTGTAAAACAAGGCAGGAGATTTCCGATCGCCTGCAGTGTATTTCAAACATTATAAGAGGTTTTTCGTTTATCCCGCAAAACACCGGCGAAATATGCAAACAAAGACATCTGATAAAGGCTATTTCGGGCGGGTTATTATTGCGTCATAAACACAGAACAAGGCAGCGTAAAACTTCGAATACCACCGAAGAAGACAACGAAGATGTTTCATCTGGTTGCGATCTTAAGAATAAGGATTTAGAAAATAAAAACAGCACAAAATACTACCTTAAATCACCTGATTTTGCATCGAAAAAAACAGTCACTACAAACAATTTATTTGCGCCAAAAGACAACACCAAAACGGGAGAAAATCAGCGCAATTGTCGTTTTAGCACAACAGTACTTGGTGAAACCGACAGCGAAACCGAAGAGATCTATAGTGACCCTTGGTGGTGGGATTGTGTTTATCGTTTACACGAAGATTCATTAGTAACCTTGTCAAACATTTCTTCGACTCTTGACCTCTGTGAACTAACCGATGACCATGCAGCATTGTCCATTCTTGAAGCTTGCCTTCATTGGTCAGTCTGTCCATCTTCAGCCGCTTGTGATTCGTTTTCAACCAAACCAAGGTAAAAAAACTTGTTTTTTTTGTCTGCATTTAAGTTGTGTTTAGGGGTGTATTCTACTTGTGATTATTGTAATAAACTAATTTTAAAAAAGTAAAAAAAATATTTTTATTTCATTTACAGGGTGTTTATTGAATTTTTTATTTTTTTTACAGGCAGCCATTGTCTCCACAAAGACTTGCGTTGGACATATTAACAAAACTCAGCATAAAAGACCAAAATGTTGATCTTATTCTTGCAATAAGACCTTACAGTCGCCTAGAGAAACTGTTCATTCATTTGGTAAGTACCAACCATATTTAATTTCAAATCCGAAAAAAAAATAATTTATTTTATATAAAAAAATGTAGTTGTTTATTTGTTATTTAGCAATTACATCAATAATTTTATATTTTTTTTCATATTTATTTTTATGTTTCTAGGTGAATTTAATTTGTGATCGAAAAGACCAAACCTTGCGAGAATTTGCCATCGTTCTACTTTGTAATTTATCCTCAGCTGATTTCACTGTTGCTCGATCTGTTGCCCTACAAAAAGGTGCAATAAGCGGACTAATCAACTTTTTAGAGGTAAACATTTATTATAATTATGTTTTATGAAAGTTTATTTTTTATTCTAATGTTTCCAATACCAGTTAAGCGACTACCTATGCGTTGCTTTTTGTAAGGTTTTAAATTAAAGATAGATACATATATAAATATGAATATCCACTAATATGTTGTTTATTAGGCTATGCTAGTTGATTGCCTGCTAATTGTTGTAATATGGTTGCAACCATTCACTTATCTTGGTCCAAGATAATTAACCCATACACCACAAATTGCATTTTTTTATTTTGTATGCTTATACCTTTCTTGGTATTTTGTATCAAACTCCAAAATCAAAGTAAAAGAAATTCACAATATTTTTGTTAATTTAAGGAATGTGAAGAAACTGGTGTAAGCAATCGTCGAATGTTTTCGGCTGGTCAACAAATAATTAACTGTGGTACACCTCCATTTATGATGGTCAAATGTGCAAAAATTTTACTCAACATTGCCAAAGTTCCTGAAAACAAGTAAAATTTAAGTTTAGATCTTTTTAAAGTTACTTCTCTTAAAATGTTGTGGTCAAATTTAATTTGCTTAAAATAAAGCAAAATTATTCGATCTATATTTTTTAATTTGCTTAACTGTAAAAAATTTTTATGAATTAGTTCTAATGAATTTTTGATTAAAAGTAAAGTGTTTTTAATTGATGGAGAAAATTAAATTTCAAATTTTTAACAATTTTTTATTTTTTTATTTGTAGGCCAAGTTTTATGAAGCATCAACTTCGGTTGTTATCATTATCGATGTCACAATTACTCGGGGTTTCCGTCACCAAAATTATTTCCTCACTTTTGTTTGAAATAAGTCACGAGAGTCTGTGATATTTTGAAACACTATTTTTTTTCACTTTTGGGGGGGGAGAAAGGGGAATTTTTTTGTATCATTAAATAATAAATACTAAGTTAGAAAAGGCCAAATGTGATTTTTAGGTGATAATTTACTCATTTTTTTCGATTTCGCAAACTGTTTATTTGAGATGTTATTTTTGTTTGTTTGTTTACCCTCCTAATCTTATCCTTATTACTACTTTCGTTATAACTACGTCATATGCATAAAATACTTTCAAATAATGCTGCTGGAATTTTTGTCTTTTCGTGACGTCATCAACTCTGTGCGTGGCGTCAGCGACCTTTTTGTAAGCAAATACTGTGATATCAGACTAAGAAATAAAATGATTTCGCCCTTTGAGATAATAACGATACAGTTTATTGCCGAAAAATATTGAATTTTAGAGCAAAAATCAACGTTGAAATACAACAACGTGTGTGCAATAGTGTTGTCAGTTATATAAACAATATTTCTCTTAAATTTAAAGTTTCAAATTTTTGCTATAGATCCTAACTCATTTTTGTCCCTGAGCTTGCCTGGATTTTGACATAGCTCAGTCAATAGAACTATAGTCACAAATTTTTCTTTTCTATTTATTTTTGTGTTTAGTTCAACTCTTTATGATATTCGTTTATTTACTATTTTTGTCGCTTTGTGCCATTCGAAACCAGGCAGCAACATTTTTGTGACATTTTTGTTTCTCTGTTTTGGTCACTTTAAAAATAAAATGTCCAGATCAGCAAACTGAAAATAAAATTTATATTTTTAGAATGTACTATTAGGGCACTATTGAAGTTTTAATTAAGTCTAAATTAAAATATAATGTCAACAATAAAATAAAGCATAAAACGCAATACCTCAAATGGGTATATATGTTATTACAATATTTCTTAAAGAAGAATTAAATGCTTTTATTATATTTTCCACTCTTCTAAAATTCAATATTTTGGCGCACAAAAGCACAGTTCAAAATAGGACAAAATAAGAAAATTTGTAACCGCAAGTTGGCGCTTTCGAGTCGTCAATTCAGCCTCGTTTTCGACAATTTGTTTTTTTGGCGAAATCATTTTGTTCACAGTCAGCGAAGTCTTCATGGTTCATTTCCAACAAAGTAAAGTCAACATTTCCTATGTATCGTGTTTTGTACATAGAAAGTTTACAGAATTAGGTTGTTTACAAGTTTAAAGCTTAGGCTGGAGCCATTTATTAAATATTAGTGTTTAAAAAAAATTGACTTTTTTAGCCAGGTAGTAGTTCCATAAAAAGCGATTTTATCATTTATTTTTTAAAGGCTTATGTTTTATAAAATGCTTTAAAATTGAATTAGTAGACCGAAAAAACATACATATTAGCTAAAGTCGTAGTAATTGATGAACTACATTTTTTTAACGAAGATTATCTTAATTTTAAAAAGCTATCGTCTATGGAGTTGACATTCTGCTTTGTTCTCGAATAACAATTAGTTATCAATATTGGATTATTGATTAATTGTTTTAAAGCATTCATGATATAAATCGTATAAAGTAGTATACTCAACTTATTTAAGAGAAAAAAAGAGTAAAGGTTATGTAAATATGCTGCAAAGTATTATTATATTTACCAAATCTGCAAACAATATAGCTATTTAACATGAAAAAAAATTTTTATAGTAGTATTTTTTAAAATAGAAATAAAGTTTTAATAGCAATGTAAGTTAAACAGCTGTACTTGCAATTAATTTACACCCAATTAAATCTATCAAGTTAAATTGTGGATTAAAATATTGGAATTATGCCTTTTGTTAAAAGAGTTATACAACCTGGACAAATTCGAAGACATGAAAGTGGCGATAATAGCATATTCGAAGACCATGAAGAAGTAATTAACAATTAAAAATTCTTTAAAAATAACCATTTTAAAAATATCACCTTTTTTGTTGACTTTTTGGACTAAAAAATTTTTGAACATGCTAATTTAGTTTAAATAATTTAATTTAAAAATTTTTTAAAAACATTAAAATTGCAAATAAAGTTATTTATTTCCTTTTAACAATTGGATAAAATACTTAAAAAAGTAACTTGTATTATTGTCTAAATAAGGTGGTTAACCATGCTTTGGTTAAAGCTTTAAGGCAGTTGTCCTCATTAACTGTACATGCTGAAGATATATTCAAGGAAATAGAAGATGAATTTACAATAACTTTCAGGTTTTACGAAATGTTTTTAAACTTGTTTTAATGTAAGGCATTCAAATTTAACAGTCAGTTTATCAATGGTTATATTACCACCATAAAAATATTTTAAATTGCTTTAGAAAGTAATGGGTATATCTCTTTAGTTAATATTTACTGATATATGTAGGTGTACACATTATATTTGCAAACTTAAATTAATACAACCCTTTCTTTAATTGCTAAATTGTTGTTTTTAGGAGGTGTGAAAGGGTGAATGAAAGGTTGAATAAATTATTTGAAACCACTAATAATCTCAATCCAAAAGAAGTTCAAATTCGTGAGTTTATGATTTATACATTTTTGATTTATAATTTTTTATATTGAATACCAACTTATATCAAAACTTTACACAGCACAAATTATGAATATTTTGGGTCAAAAAATGTAGCAAATAATATTCGGATGTATGTTATATTTTGAAAATATTATTTGATTTGGGCAACAGCATAAAAATAACTTTAATGTTAAAACCTTTAATGATTAAGCAATAGGATGTGCAACAGCCTATTTAAATTTGATATATCGAAAGCAAATGTTTGATAAATATTAAACATGTGTCTTCAGCTTTTTTTTTCAAACTTAAAGCAAACAAAGTGAGTTGTAAAAGTGTCCTTTGATATGATATTGCACAATATAGTAGTAAAGATAAATTTTATTATTTGCTTAAATTGTACAATGATAATATTATAATATTTTTGGAAAGTCAGCTTTATTTTTGATAATAAGTTCTCCAGTTTTTGAGTACTTAGGAAAAATTTTATTAAACAGTTTAATTGATTATTTTTTAAAAAGTCGACTTATAATTAAACAATTTTGCTGAGCCAGGTTTAAAAATGCAACACTTCAAAAAAAACTGGCAGCCCACAGAGTTTACCTGTTTAAAAACAAATGTTTGTAGTTTAAAAACAGTTTAGCCTAAAGCTATGTAGTATGTTATTGGCACCAAAAAATTGGGATTAGCTTCTAATTATGTTGTAGTAAAATATTTAGGTCTGCATGATTTATTTTTATTTTTACAAACAATTATGATCTTATAATTGCTGAAACCTGTTTTTTTTAATTATTTTTTGTCAACTAATTGGGGTCAATTATAATTCAAGAATCTTTCTAACAAAAACAATACTCTTTTACAATTTTTTGGATTTATCACTAAAAATAATATTTGTATTTTTTCTTAGCAAATTCTTTACACAAAACCTATGTAACTTTCAAACACATCATTTTGTTTCAACTAAAATTAAACAACATTGGGTTGTTTTACAATGCTTGATGGTATAAACACAATAGTCGTTACATAACTATTGTCTTTATTTTGTAATTAAACAATTCAAACACAGGGAATGTAGATTACATACATAAAAATAAATGATGTGTTTTTCCTTATTTGATGATCAAGCATTTGTATCAAATTCATCAGCAAAATTGGAGTTCAATTTCATTGTATTTTTGGCTAACTTTTGTTGGTTTTAAGTAGTTTAATTTTGTTGGTTTTAAGTAGTTTAATTGATTCCTGATAAGTTTATTTTTGTAGTTTGTTTCTTTTTTTTAATTGATTACCAAAGCCTGGAAAATATCACAACTTATCGTAGTAAATTGCTTGAGAAAGGGTGTGGTTGCGAAGTGGTTATTGAAATTCTTACAGTTTTCCATTTATCTTTAAAATAAGTAAAGCTTGAAATTTAAAAAAGGCTGTCATCTCAAATAGCCTATATATATGTTTATATACACAACTATTTAAAAAATGCAGTATTTACATTACGTTGTTATATACCTGCTTTTCCCCATGATGCGTTATATATCTCGAGACCTCGCATTGAACTTAACGCATTATAAAACAAAGGGATGTTATTATAACCTTATGGGAATTATATAACAATGGAATCAGCATGGGAAATGTATTGATAATATAACGCGCGCGTAGCTGATAAAATTCAATAACTTCTGACATTTGATATTAACGTTAAAACCGCATTAAGTAATGGTTTAATACTTTCAAATATATTGATTGATTAACGCTTTGAAATAAAAAATTTGCTTTTAGTATATTAAAATGTAAAGTTAAATGCTGTTATTTTAAAAAAAATATTGGGTTAATAAGCAAAAAAAGTTTATATTAAAATCACAAAGCAAAACAAAGTATATATATTAATTCAACCAAAAGTCACAAAATCTTAGAAAAACTATATCTTATCCTATATTAAACGAACATTATAATATCAAATTTTGCTGCTAGCTTTGTATTTATAATATAATGTATCAGTTTAAGTTATAAAAAAATAGAATTTCCTTTTAAGACAAGATTTTTTTGGCCTTGTTATCTTTGAACAAAACCGCGCGCGTGTTTGCGTGTTGAAAATCAAGAATTCGGCAAATATTTTTTACTCCCTAAAATTACGTTAAGCTTATAAGGAAATCGTTTAATTCGGAATTGCTTCCCGATAGTTGCTATTTATTACCCCGACCTTTCTTGTCGTGACGTCACAGAAATTGTCCACCGTGGGAAAATGACCATTTTTTTAAAATTAAATCGCAATTTTTAAATATTGGATTTTGGCAAAAATTGATAACTTTTAATAGGCACGTCTTTAATAATTGGTTTTATGACGTCACTTATTGCTTGTTGTGCAATCGGATCAGTTAAACCGGACACGTAGATTTAGTTTTGTCTCATTGCGAAATGGAATTCGAAAAATTCGTTTGCGAAATTCGTTGCATTGTTTTTTGCCGGGTTTTATTTACGGCAAATTGAGATCTTGAATAGTAACGTAAGGGTAGTAAAGTAATGGAATGTGTGATCGCTTTTTATTCTAATGGATTTTACTAAATTTTTTAAACGGTTTAACTAATGTAAATTATAGGCTTAAGAATTGGTTTAAATTTCTACAATTAGTTAAATTTGTTATTGGCCACGTTTTAATCCACGCACGAATACATATATGTATATATATATATTTACTCATACTTTAATATACATGATTAGAAACCAAGTTTAACGACCAAAACTAAATACGAGGTTCATCTTACTGTACACTATATTAATATTCCAAGCTGTTAAATTTAATTTAAGACTAAGCATATTTTATTCTATGTTTACTCGAGATTGGGTTAGGGTAAGGTCCAAGCCTGAGTTACTCAAGATTGGGTCAGGGTAACTGATGTTACCCTATGTTTAGTCCATGAAGTCGACCTTCCTAAATCGAGGATAAATAAATGGGAAAACTAACAACAACAAAATGTAGGTTATTGTAATATACATTTGTTGAGCCAGTAATGTTGCAATAACGTAAAACCACGCGCGTTGCCTTTTACCCGAAATAAACCGACTTCACGTCTCACCATTGTCTTTTCTTTGTGACGTAATAAACATGTGCGAGTGTGTATTGTGTGCGAGAACTTTTAATTGTGACAAAACAAAGGACAGTGTTACTCGATTCGAACGAGTTTTTCAATGGGTTCGCAGGAAATTCGATTAAACGAAGCGACTTAATTTGATTAAGCGATCGCCATGTGGTTGTGTTATAAATGGAAAAATTGTTAAAAAAATGTTTTTTTGTCTTTAACTTGTTTATTATTTAACGAATGTTGTAATACTAGCTTTTGTAAATGTTGATTTTTCAAAATTTTGTTTTTGGTACATTTAAAAAAAATTACGTCATTGGGAGTTTGAATTACTATTTTTTGGTGTTTATCCAATTAGGTTTAAAAAATATTAAAACTAACCTGGGTTTTAACAAAATATTTATTTTTAAACTTAGCACTTAGAATAATAACAAAAAGCTATATACACTTCTATACCAAACTACATTTTATTTACCGTCAAGTTTTTATTAATAGCATTTCGAATTGTCGTTCTCACGTGTTTTTAGCTTTTTACATATAATTTACATTGTCGAAAGTTAGACATTTTTTCGTTACTAATTTTATAACACGAAGGCACCTTTATAAAACTTTGTGAACGTTTACTCGAGCGTGTAGTATAGTCTGGCTGTAAATATTTATCTCATAAATGTAGCAACTTTTTTTCCGATTCTCTTTTTATATGTGAGTTTTGTTGTAAATTTAACTGATTACACTTTAGACATATAAAAATATATCATTTTTAAACCATTAGTTGTGTTTGCTTACATTTTACATACCAGTGCCTTTATTGATTTGGCCTATAATTTTGTTGTTTTTTTAAATACATTTGAACTATAAAACAATTTATTTAAAAAAGCAAAACCAGTTATCAGATTGCAAAAAATTCGTTACAATTATTTGAAAAATAGTATTTGTGCCCTTTAATACCAAACTAAAATATGTATTTGTGCATTGAAATGTAAAAGTAAATGTGGTAGGCCATACTTTTTTTTCGTTTTAAAATCGAATTCTGTGAAAAATAAAGCATGGACTGTAAGTACGGTGGTCATTTGCGAGATTTCGAGCGTAAAAATCGATGTCCTATTATTCCCCGTGGACCCAAAATCTTAAATGGATTTAAAGAATTAACTTCACATTCTTGTTATTTTTACACATCAATCTATAATGCCTAAAAAAATTGCATTGTATTTTTTTTAACACTTCGGTATATTTACTACAGCATTTTGCATTAATGGTTATATATATGGTAATTTACGAAAAATTAAACCTTTTATTAAAATTTCTTGCTTTATTATTTTTTTAGTAGGTTTAATGTAGTTAGTTATATGGTCTGGTATTGGCATGTTTTTTACTCTTGTTATGTAACCTACAATTAATTTCACTTTAAGTACTTGGAAATTGTCCGGCGCCCAAGAAAGGCGTTTTAACTACGCCCTATTCTATGTTTATACAGAACACAAACTAAGCCCTAAGCCGCATATAAACCGTATATAGAATAAAGCAGTGTTTTAAGCGATTTTAACCTCTTTTACAAACCTCGTTTAAACCTCTCGCTTTTCGAAACAAACAGCGCGCCCCTCGTTTCAATTCGATGACCCTTCAAACTTTTAGCTATAATGACGTCACATTTCGGTAACTATTGCGTCATCGTAGGACCACTGTGTCATAAGCACCACTATTTGTTTTGTCTGTAGTCAATTTTACCTGGCAGGTGTTTGTGGTCGTTTGATTTTTGGCGGGAAAGGTTTTCGTTGGACGACTCGATAAATAATTAACTTTATTCGTGTGTGTAACATACCCCCTTACAGACACAAGTGTTTGCAGTTATGAAACTCAAACAATTAGCTCCGCCGTGATTTATGTATAGTTGGTTAGTTAATAAACTCACAGAAATATATTTGACATTGATTTAAAATCGAAAAAGTTGCTAAATTCTCAAAGAAATTTTAATTTTAAAAACTGAGTTATGGACGACAAAATATTAATATTCACTACGCCCAATACTAATTATATTTAAAGTCATAAATTTAACCCAATTTACGTCACCAGTTCATTAAATATTCACTATTTGTTGAAAATGCTCCTACGAAGGTTTCCGCTTCGATTACTACGAATATAATATAGCAGGAATTAGGGAAAGGTTGACGAGCGAATATGACTTGGATCACCTAACCTCGTTTAACCCATCCCTTATCTACAATAATCAAACAACAAATTATCGTTACGCTCCGTATGTCGTCGTTATATTAAATACAAGTGCATTTTACGATTAACCTAGCCTAGAGTTTTGCATGAACCTAATTTTTGTGAGTAATGAAAGTAAAAGTCCTTTTTTAACTATTCAAAATGATCAAGATTTAAAGCATTATCACTGTTTAATTACAGTAATTATTATGTTTTTGTACTTTGTTTGTTAAAAAAATTTATAGATACCTCTTACAAATTGTAATTGCCTGTTTTTATAATCGATAATTACAGCTTATTCACACTTCATAATAATTGGTGAGCATAAGTCACTTTATTGCTTAGATGTAAATTGGATTAAAATTAATCTTCTTGTTGGAACGTAAAGAATTAGTATGGGATTTAAATAAAGATTTTTTTTATTTAAGTAAATCTGCATAGTAGGCTGTTTTTTATATATTCTTTTTTTAGTTTGTATAATTTTTAAAAGTTTGTGGTGGAAGTATGTATTACAAATACATATAGTAAAAAGAACATGTATTGTTTAAAAAATTTGGGTGTTGTGAAATTTAAAAAAGTAAAAAGTTAATCAAGTTGTAACTAAACATGTAAAACTGAAATATTTTAGAACTCACTAGCGCAACATATTTTTCATATTGCCAATATTTCCCAACCGCTCGTGGGCGCTAATGAGACTACATCAATCGATCAAAATCTCTCGCGCTCTATTAAAAAATTGATCCCATTCAATTAAATAAGGATTGTCATATGGTGCGCCAGATTAAGATAAATTATTATCGGATTTCGTTGCGGTGGTTGTAGCTTGTGAAAGGTACACGTCACAGTTGAAATAACAAGTGGGGAAAGATATATGACATTGCTATAAATATTTTATTGGTTCGCGTATTTCAGTAGACTATACGTTAGGCAACTGTTTATTTAAATGATAGGGCGTGAGGTTAATGAATCACGCGAAATAAAAAACCTATCTTAAATAAAAAATAATTTTAGGGATCTATTTATTATAAAACTCATATATTGTCATAGTCAGATTTAATTCATTAGAGTTGATAAAGTTTAACTAAAGGACAGCTAAGCGTTTTGTACAGGAACTATATTCTATTAATTATAAGCTATATATTGTTTATTTAGCAAACAAGTTTTTTAGCAAAATTTAAAAGGCTATATTATATCTCGATCGTTTCTCATTAAAATTTAATAATTAACAAGTTGGGTAATATTTGCTTTCTTAAAATTTTTCATATGAACTGTATTGCCGCGCTTACACAGTACACACTTTAAATAGTTGTTTTTAAAAATGTTATCGCTAGATTACGATCGTCCTAGGCGCATATTAAAATGACAAATTGTTTTCGACAAAATTTCTATAGCACGTTCACATAATCCCACTCCGAAACAAAGATGTCAACAATTTAATAATTAACCAATCCCGTAATCAGCAATCTGGTATCTATATACACGTTATAATACATCCCTTGTCATTATATATATATATTTATACGTAGAGTAAATTGTATGTTGTATTGAGGGACGCAATAACCATCCGATCGGCCTTTGTCAGTTTCGCGTTGTTCTTTTTGTGTTTGCTTTTTAATATTGCGTCAGAGCAGTTTGGTTAATGTACAACGTCGAAGGGTATATTAGGGTCCTAGCTATTGTTAGTTTTTCACACTAGTACACATGTATAAGAAAGCTTTAACGGTAGGGCGAGGTTTTTTAAAGTTTAACTTGGCGTCAATAGATTTAAAGCTTTGCATTCAGATAATGTTCGTAAGTAAAGTACGCCTAAAATTTCATGTTTTGTAACAAAAGTTTTAAGTTAAATTTACATATTCGCCATTAAAGGTAAATTTACGATTCGTATACCATAGTTATATTTAAAATGTTTATTTTTGTCTAAATGCTTTACTAAAAAGTTCCGTAACAAAATATAAACATTTCGCGCGACTTTTTTTTCAATTTCAAAAGTCTTGTTTTTCAAGTTAAGCTGGGTTTTGTCAACACAGCAAAGTTGTTATTTTGCGGTAAGGTCGATTTACAATCGCACGTGACTTAGCTTTATGTGTCTGGTAAGCTTTTGGATTAGACTCAACCTGGTCACACATGTCCGTGTTTACCTTGTACAATAACATTCGAAGAAAAACGACATGTCCTAGTGTCTGGTAGTAACCATGAGTCAGCAGCAAATATATAAGAAAACAGTCTGATTTCAGACCGCAAGTTTATTTTATAGAGTCGACGATCTCCGTTACAGTCTTATTTTAATCGCAGGCTATAAGATACAGTTACGATTTAAAATCTAAATGGAAGTAATTTAAACCCGGATAAGTTTATAGCTATTTAAATGTGGCACGGGTAATAGCATTAGGGTTGCTTTAGCTTTATGTAAGAGTAATACGAGATCGGCATTGGACTGAATTGTCGGATTATTGCTTTATAGGAATAGCAGGAGTTCTGTGAAATAAGGGGTGCGGAAATAATAGGGTTGAAAAGTTGAAAGAAAAGTTGGATCGATATAATGTATCGGTTTAAGTTTGATCCATCATTAGTTTTAAATTGCCTAAACTTAGTTGGTTTAGCGGGAAGCGAAAGTTAAAATTTCTCAGTATACAATTTCGAAAGTTCAAAAATAAACGTTCCTAAAATTTTGCAAAACACTTAGTATAAGTCAGTAAACAACGATTTTGCCATAGCTCTGCAAACAATAAAGTTAAAAGTTATTTTTAAAGTAAATATTATTGAGAAATGGAGAACCAAAAAAAAATTTACATATACTTCTTTAGTTGCTATTTAGCCACGTAACTAAGAATTGCGTTAATTTCGGCGAGAACAAATTAAATGTCCCGAATATATTTATATTACTTATTACATAATTAATAAATAGACCCATTAGGCATATTATTAATGGTTATAATTGAAATTTAATCGAGCGTGTTGTAATATAATGGAAAATAGAACTTGTTTTTAACTGAGAAGGCTAAACTTGATTTTGGACAGACGGGCATAGGCGTCAGGTTTTAATTGAATAAAGTTTGGTGCGGTTTAATATACCTGTGCTATTTAAACAAAAGTTCAATTCTGTGTATTTACACCAGGTCAAGTTGGTAGATAAATGTTAATTTAATATCTTATTTGATAAGGGATATTTACTTCTTAAACTACGTGGGGTGCTCAATTTTTTGCCGGCCACCTTGTTTCGGTATTAGGCGCCGGTGATTGTTTAAATCCAGCGTTTGTTGAGTTTGCCTACTGTGTGCACTCATTAACTTAAGTGTTTTCCGATTTTAACAGGTTTCCAGTGCGCGAAATTTTAGAAAACACTTGGACTCGAAATCGACTTTTCATTTTCGATAAATCGAATACCACGAATTTGATCTGCGTTGTTAACCATTAACAACCAATACTGCTTAACTTTAAACATCGAAATCGATTAATATAAATTTTGTGAAAAAAATTTGGCAACCCTGGAAAAGTGAAGTGGGGTGAATGGTGGTTGATAAGTGAAAAGATAAATTACGAAACGACGATGACGTGTGTTATATACTTTAGCTTAAGAGCTCGCATGCTGAGTATTTGAGACCAATGTTAAGAAATGGTTAACGTTTTGAACATACTCGTGTGGTCTGATATAACAGGTTTGCTGTTTGTTTTTAATTAAAGCAATGGTTAAGATAGAAGGATTTAATAAATAATTTAAACAAAGAAAGATAAAAGATGTTAGGTAAGATTAAAAATAGAGTAGTATGGGAATTTTTTGTGAACTAAGAAAGACTAGTTCTTTGTGGAAAATTTTTCAAGTAATTCCGCTTTGGAAAAACCCGAAAATAAGTTGACTTTTCCATTTTCGATTAGCATAATTAGGTTTACTTAATATTAACACTTATATCACGTGGCGCGGGTAATTATTAAAATAAAGGGAAGTCATAAAGTGCAAGAAAATTATATTTACCCTCTTTCCCACCTTGCCTGTTAGGTACTCAGCAGTCTGATAACCCGGCCGATGACGTCACGCTGGGTTGAGTTGCATGTGAATTGTATTTAATCTCGATGGCAAAAAGCACACGGGTCTTAATCCCGTAAACGTTATACGAATTCCCGTAGTCGGTTTTTGCCGCTGTAAGCCTATAAACAGGTCGAAATTTCTTCACATAAATAAGCATTGTTGTTATGAAAAGGCGATTAGATAAATCCAGCCGCTTGTAGCGTTACAATGCGAGGTTATTACGCCGCATAATGGCCATTATTAGGCCACAATAGATGCAACGAATTGGGTGTTAGTTTATGTAGAGCGGAATATGAAAGCACTGGACGGTGCTGGATTAAGTAAATATTGACTTTAAATCAAATTAGAAAGAGTTTCTAAAGAAAATTTACGGACCTTAATATGATTGATTATGAAAAAAAAGTTTCCTTCAATTAAAAGTTAAACCTAAATAAGTATCGTTTATATAGACTCTAGACTACTAGAAAGTCCAGTGTTAGCATAATATTAGTTTAACTAAGAAAGGTAAGATCAAAGTAAGTTTTTAAATAAAACTCACAAATTTATTTTTATGAAGAGTATAAGTTTATAAATATAGAAACTGGATTTTTTTAAAATTTTGTTACAATAAAACAAAAATAAATATGGGGAATAATTCCTCGAAACCTGATTCGTTCTATCGTGCGTCATCAAAACGTTGGAAAAAAGGTTCGAAACCACGTGACTATTATAAAGGTATTGTTTATAAGTTCAAATATTATTGTACGTGTTTTATAGTTAAATATTAAAAAATGGTCTTATTTGACATTTATAACTGTAAAATAAACCAAGTCAAAATATACAATGCATTTGGGTGGTATTAAAATCTACTCTTGTTTTTAAATTTTTTAAAATTAAATAAATGTTTGCATTTAATTAATTATAAATTTATAATGGTAATAAATCACCTACAATGTGCTAAAATACATTGTACAAATTTAATTCAAGTACAATTCCATATAAGGTAGTATTTGCGATTTGTTCGCCTCTAAGACAAATATAACGACTTTGGACCATTGGAAATATATAACAACTGCCATAAATAGATTGATTTTTATTTAATTTCAAGTGCTTATAACCGTGGGCGTATATTTGCCTTGCTCTTACAATAATATGTCGTTATAAAAGTAAATATGTCAGCATATCAGCTATAGGTGGACGATTTCAGTGTTTAATCGCAATATACGATTCTCGTTGTTTTTTATCGGATATTAAATTTGAAATTAATTAAATTTATTTTTATTATTAAAAAATATCCTTGGAAACAGAGTTTAAATACTTAATTTAATACACAGTAAATTTTTTTTTGTGAAATAGGTAAATTTTTAGAACATTTTGTTGGTTGTGACGTACACGTGACATCATATTTACGTTCAACAAGATACAATTTCACAATATTTATAATTAAGTTTAATTGTTTGAAATTCGATAACTCTTCAGTCTTAAAAATAACACGTCATTTAATTGGTGTGTTTGTTTACCAAAATCAAAAATAAATTTTATAATTCCAAGAAAAATATAATTTTTTTTTTTTTTTTTAAAATCCCCTATTCCAAAAAATAAATTTAGGAACGCCTATATTTGTCAGTCGGCCGTCTCCGTTTGTTAATCGCGCCATTTTTCTCGTTAAGCGCGTGAAAAGCAAATAAATGACATCATTATTTGCCCATTGTTTCGTCACAGACGCCCTTATTTAACGCTGATTCATAGGACAAAGGAACGTTCAAATAAGAGAAAATAATTAGCTTCACCTGGTATTTAATTGATGTTTTCGTACGTATTGGTAATGGTCGGTCACTTTTGTACACGTTGTTATGACGAACTTAGGTAGTGTAAATGGGGTAATTATGGTTTAACTATGTAAAACATTGGTCGTTAGTTATGCTTGGATTTATCCAATTAAAAACGCTGTGGTAACTGACTGTAACTTTTTTCTCTGTTTTAAAGCAAATTGTAAAACGCTTACAACATTTGTATAGAAATGATGCTTGAAAATTAATTTATATTTTTACTTTGTAATTATGATTTTATTTAGAAACTTTAATAATTAATATTGATTTTTATAAAATGATTCTAAGTCAATAAAACCTAAACGATTACTATTAAATTCTCATTTGTTTAAATATTATTTAAAAACCTAGATTTATAAAAAAATCAATTTTGAATACAAGTTATAACTTGAGTTACTTAAAAGTAAAAAAAAAGCTTTTATAGATTTTTGTAACCTTACTATGACCTTAAATCGGCCTTTAGTGACCCCAATTTAGCTAAAATCGAGATATAATCGATTGGGAAGCCAAATAGCTATTCAATAATCAACATATATTCCTTTGTTGATTTTGCCAAAATTATCACTTAAAAATTGATATACTTATTTAATATACGGCTTTATACATTTTTATCTTAACAACATATTAAATTGAAAATTAAATTAAAAATGGTGTACTCTTAGCTTTTGTAAATGTAAGCACCATATATTATAAAGCAATTACCGGTATAACCACAATTTGCAAAATTAATTTTTTGCAACCTTTACAACGTTTTGAGAGCCTTGTAAATATGCCTATCTTAGCAGTTTGTTGACTTTTTATAAAACCTAATTACCATGTTGAGTGTGATGTGTTAAATTTCACATCGATTCATGTGTTACAATATACACATTTATTAATAAGAAAATCAATAGTTGTGTTAATGAGTCAATACATGTAAGCGGTGAAAGTCATGCTGTCAGCACTTTAACATTGTGGTTCAAATTTGTTGTTTCAAAATTGTATTACGCAATGCTTATTTATTAACGTTCGTTTAAATATTGATCAAAAAATTTCGCAAGCTCCGAATTATTTAACAGAACACATGTTGTCCAATGATACCATGACATTTAAACTAAATACTGAATTTTGATCGTTTTTTTTACTTTTTTAGCCTTATCCGATTTGGATACTGAGCAAAAAATTCCGGTTTATCTTCACTACCATTCATGCGACAGTGTGGAAGACGATTTGTTTACAACAGATACAAGAACACCATGTCTCATCCACTTACATACTATGGCAGGCGGGGTATGTAATTAAAAAATAGTCAAAAGCCCTTACTTTACTACTTGGTAACTTTTGAAGATAAATTACTACTGTTTTTCTAGTTCAAATAGTTGGTGCATTTCTCTATTGGGGTATTAAGTAGTAGAATATGATTACCTTTCTAATAATTATTTAATTTACTTTTTTAACAAAAAGGGTTCTTGTTATTTTATAATATATTAGATTTACTATAACAATACAGTTTGGTGTTGTTTTAGTTTCAAGTTTAACAAATAAATAAAAATTGTTATTATATAGGATTTAAATGGAATTTTACAAGGATCAAAAGCGTATGCAAAATCTGCAAGACCGAAATCTTTTGATCCGAAAATACTTCTTCAAGATTCTTCTTCTTCTAGAAAGTTTTCCTCTTCAAAATCTACTGTAATTAAATAAAATAATATTTCAATAAGGAAAAAGTTTGTGTTACTGAAGAGGCTATATTTTAATTTTTAATATATTATGCATTAATTTTGTATATAAAATACTTGTTTTTTACATCTATGTGATAGCTTTACATAATATACTTATGTTTTAACTGTTAAACAAGTACAACTGTTTTCTCAGTAGCTGTTTAAAGCCACTTACATGTTTGCTTTGTGTTAAAACTCCGCCCTTGAAGCACTTCAGTAGAAAGCTTTGTTTTCGTCTTAGCGAAAAAAAAATATTTTGTTTTAAATTTTTGTAACGTTTCAAATAAAAATTTTGTATTTAAATAATTGTTGCAATTTTTTTTTCAGATGAAATATTTACTTTTATTTTTTTACTTTTAAGACCAACATTATTGCTTCACCTGAATTAAACGAACTTTACAATCCCCAACAAATTCTCCCAACACCCCGCCAGAAGATGGAGCAAGATAGCTCCCAGCACCAAGCTCAAGTCGTCACAGTCGGTAAGTGAACCAGTCTGATTTACATTTAAAAAAAGAAAATAATATCATTTTGATTTTTATTATAGATTTACTATTCCACCAATTACATTTATAATCCTGTCTAATTTTTTAAATTATGTTTTATTATTTTTTTACCCTTCCAGTTTGCTATAGCAGATTTAAAAAAAAAACATTTAAAAACTTTAACAATAAGCAATATAAAACATGTAAATTTTATTAAAATAAAAGTACATTTTTTTAATTTAATTTTTTATTTTCAGATACTTCAGGTGTTCAGTTTGAAAGGCGAGCAAATCTTCGTCGATCTCAACGTTCAAGTAACAGCTCAGTCCGAAGAAAAAGTCAACAGAAGTTCCGAGAAAGACATCGAACCTTAACTGCAATGCCTGGATGTATATCGCAAGAACTAGGTAAAAAAATTAATTTTAATCCCTTATTTTGGTTATTTTTTTTTCATGTTTCACGATTTTTAAATAGGTTTTTATTTTTTGTTGATTTTTTTCAATTTATTTTTTTATTTTTTTAAATTTATTTATTTGTTTTAAAGCCCCACGAAGGATACGTTTGTTAAGGCCTTCAGGTAAACCTTACGCGCTTTATGTTATGGTGACGTCATTAAATGTGGTCACGTGCTTATTTTAATTATGACGTCATTGAATTATTTATACCTAAACTGCTGTGCATGAAAACATTGTAATAATTTATCATGGGAAAATATTTGAAAATCCATTGCTTTTAATGTAATATTCTGTAATATTTAAATGTTGGCATAGCTATAAGCCTAACACATGCTTTTATATGTTGTTCATATAAAATTTTATCTTTTTATTTTTTTATTACAAAAAATATTTTGTAGATATTTTATAGAAAAACAAAACTTTACATTATTTTTAAATATAGGAATAAGTCGACCCAACAGCCTTCACTCTGATGTGAACTCAAATTCTTCATTTTTAGGAGAAGGGTCTGTGCTCAGCGGTAAGTAAATATTATTGCATATTTAAAACAACTTTTACAGAAATTTATAATGAACACACACGTTTGCAAAAAATGCTGTTTACAATTCAGATAATATTAACGTGAACATTAAACACAATTTAGTTTTAATATGTAATGCATCGTGAGAAAGTAAACATAAAACCCGTTATTTTATTATAAATTAACTATCAAATTAAATTCGTTTATCTACAATAAAAATCTATACAATACAGTTAAATTAGTAAAAATTAATATTTATTTCAAGAAATAAGTTGCTTATTAAAAAGTTTTTAATTTATTTTAGATTTTTCTGGTTCCCCTCGAGCGGAAAGTCGGAACGCGGAAATTCAAACTGAAGAAGTAAAAATTTTACCAGCCACCCCGAATAAACGAAAACTAAAATACAGATATTCGGTGAGATATTATTTTATTTTTAATATTAAATGAGTTCGTATATTTTAATTAACATATATCTCAAGATTTTTTTTTGTTAAGTTGTTAGCTTACCAAAAATTAAAATTAAATTAAAGAAAACACAAAAAATTAAACTTTCTTATTTTTTGTAGAGTCCTACCGGAAAAAGTGCTCCTACCACGCCATCAGGCGGCGCCCGAGTCACGCTTCAAGACACTAATGACGTCACAAGGACACAGCCGATTCAGCAGGTTGTCCATAACAACAACTTTGCGCATGCGCAACCCCGCGTCAGTGCCGCGATGACGACGAATCACGTGATTAACGGTTATAAGAATGATTTTATGAGAGAGAAAAATTCCCTGGTAAGTAAAAACTTTAATACGAAAAAGTTTTTTATATTATTTTTAAATTATCCTAAATTTTGCGTGAACTTTATATTAATACACTTTGACATTTTCATATTAACAGAAGTACTTAATTGTCATATGATATATTTATAATAAGGTAAATTTAAGTGAAAGCGCCAATTAGTTCTATAAGTACTTGTTTTTTTCTGTAATTCGCCAGACTTGAATAGCTTGCTAGGCAACTCTAAAAGTAACTCTCAAAATACGAATAACTGTTAATATAAAGACAAGACTAATTAAACTCATTTAAACTAACATGTTTTAATATTTTTAAAATATTTTTGTTAGGGGGACGATAGGTTGTCTTCTGGTTTCTGGAGCGGAACGGAGAGTACACGTCACTCGGCTACGTCAGACATTTTGCTTCAACATCACAACGTCACTCTCGCCTTACAACAGGTAACAATCAATGTTATCTTTCCCTATCAATCATTTTGTTAGCCTTGCGACGAAATGTAAATATTGGAATAAATGTACAATGGGGTTATTATATAATGTTAAACGTGTGTTAGTGGGCGCTTGTGGACTTGGATTAATGACCTTTGTACATTGTTAAACCCTTGGTGAATTAAATACCTCGTTTGTTATCCTACTAGTACAATAATCGCATTGTTCTTTTTTAATTTAGGTTCTAACGAATAAAAAGTCGCCACAAGATCATCAGATTACTGGATCACGTGACCAAGGGTATAAGAATGTGTCACGTGACCAAGCAACGAGCTCGCCATTGGCTGACACGAAAATAATGTCATTGTCGACCTCGACCTTGTCTATTAACTCGCATCTTAGCACATTGGATCAGTCAATCATGTCTTCAGTTGTATCTCTTAGCCAGTCAAGCGTCGCGCCTGCGTCTGACGTCAGCGCCAATCTGAACTACGTCACCGACGCGTCATCGTACGTTCCGAGGTCCGAGATGGGTACACCTTGTCAACTTACGTTCGGTACACCGGCCGGTGCTTACAACTTTATGAACCCGAACTACGAGGAAACAAAACCGAATTTCGGGTCCAAAATGGAATCGCCAATGGATCCTTTAATACTGGGTAACCGACGTCGAAATGATGGAATGATGAGAGATGACTCCCGTTCGTTAAATTCGTCGGTTTTCTCGCAAGACCAGGACGGGTATTATACGTCTATGCACAAGGACAGTGGTGTAGATAGAAGGTTGGATAGTGTGAGAAATACAAATTCGCCTGGAACGTTTTACTCAGAACCAACTCCCGACGTTTTTTCTTCTACGCCCGTGGAGGCGAAAAAGCAATTTTTTGGAAACGATTTTGCGAAAAATGAAAATCGATTAAGTGCAAGGCAATCATTCGGACAACAATCACAAATACAATTACAACCACAGCAACCTCAGACTAAAATCAATCCACAAAACAATTTTCAAAATGAATTAAATCAAAAATTAGCTCGACGTAAAACGTCACCCCAAAAACCAAAGGGAACCAATAGCAGCAGACCTTTTCCACCACGTCGGGCCTCGAGTCTTCGCTCACCTCGTAACGATGGTAACAAAGATCATTTGGTGTATATGGAACCACTCTCGGATGATTCACGTGACGTCGGTGATGGTTGCGTGGTTAAAACCATCCTATCGCCTCGAACATCGGTTGTTAATTCAGCGCAACAACCATCTTATCAACCACCTCTTTCAACAATACCATTAAATATAAAAAATGGCATTAAAGTGGTTGAAAATAGCCATCACTCACCAACCAAACCATATCGTAAACCATCCCGAGCAGATTCGTTCAAAAGAGCCATATCTAAACCAACACAGCGACCAGGCTCCATGATGGAACCAACTAAACACCATATTTCACCCAGAAGACCATTATCTGTTAGTGGTGGCAACCAAATATCGACGCCTTTGCGGCTGTCTCCGAATGCCTACACAAAATCAAATTCACCCACAGACAACTTACAGCAGGATGTTTCTCTTGGTGTAGATCAAAGTAAATCTCCATCTATTTCAAATAACTCAAACCTTAAATTGAATGAACAGCTGTCGCAGCAGAAAAATTCGCCAAACATTTCTCAAGATAAAGTCACTCCGACTAAAATAATAACAAATGGTTACCAATCACCGAACCACACTTCACCGAATAAACTTTTGCAAGAAAGAAAATGGTCACCAGAACGAAAGCCACCATCCCCCAAGAAAGTGGATTTACCAACCAAAACTAACATAACAACCAATTTAACTAAATCCCAAGATAAACAACCAACGTCGCCAATAAAAACTAAGTTATTGGAAAAACAGCCATTGTCACCAACTATTATACCAACACCAGAAAAGAAACTGTTATCCAACAGTACTAAAACACCAGAACCCCAGTTACCAAATAAAACACCATCGGCTCCAGTATCTCCTGCAACCCCTGTGTCACCAAAAGTAAAACCAGTAATGTTTCAACCACGGCCATGGTCCCCTGGTGCAAAATCAACCACATATAAGCCATTACCTACTGCAACTATAACCACAAAAGCACCAGAAAATAAAGCAGTCCCTACTGACAAAATCCCCTCTCCAAAAACTCCAACCACCGTAAAACCAGCAATAAGTAAAAAACCAACAAATCTACCAACCTCGCCGCGTGGTTCAACCAACAATCAATCTGCACCTCTTAAGCAGTTAAATCAAAACTCAAAGCCGCTTGTTAAACCAAAGCCATTGCCGAAACCAAAACCCTCTGTTCCCGCGAAGGAGAACAAACAAAATGGCGAGCAACAACAAACTGCGATAAACAAACAAGATCGAGTTTCGGTGAAGAATGCGAGCGCCAGAGCAGCCTTTTTCGGCCAGTTTAACGACACGGATAGGGAAATGGGAAAATCGATTAGCAAGAATAAAAAATCAAAGGAACAAATTTCACCTGTAAACAATAATGTAGAAGTAGAAACGAAAGAAGTTGTAAATCTAAAAGAGTTACCAAAAGATAGCGTTGTTAATCAAGTTTCACCAAAGGAAGAGAAACTTGTAACGATACCAGAAAAGGAAAAGGAACCAGAAAAAGAACCAAGAAATGAAAATACCATTTTTACTTTCCCAGAGAGTAATAACAAAACCGAGGTCGAGCCTACAACACCAATTGCTAAAACACCAGAAGTAAATGGTCAGCAACCGTCGCCTAGTAACTTATCAACACCAGTTTCACAGGCACTTTCTGAACAACGAAAATCCCCAGTCTCAACGAGCATCGATTTTGCAAAAACTGACGTCACTTCTGATGACGTATTACCCAACAAGAATACTGAACCAGAAATCAATGAATTTGAAACAGACATAGATTCAGTTCCTGTATCTAAACCTAAAATTGTTTCTAAAAATATTCCGTTGTCTCCCGTTGTGCAAAAAACAACCAAACCCGAAATTTCTGCATCAAAATCGATTCTGTCAAGCGAGCTACGAGCTTCTGTACAAAGGTAAAATTGGCTCTTATCATTTTATTTTTGCGTTTATTTAAGTTAAATTAAAACCCATGATTAAAAAAGCGTTATTATTTCCAAGAATTAAAATATATATTTTTTAGGTTAAGAAATAACACTCGTACACCTACCAGTCCGATAAGCAGTCCAAGTAGTGGCAGTGTAGGGGAATCACCTGCACTAAGCCCCGTCTCAACGTTGGAACGACGTAAAAACGGAAGGTAAATACTACAAAAGTTTTTTGCCCCACGTTTATATATGTAAATAAATTAAACTATAGGAGTAAGGAAATTGCTAGGTCTGTTATCATTGTTCATCTACTATAAGCATAATGTAAAATAGATTAGGCACTAGAATAATTTTATGTGTCATTTTTAGATATTCACTTTCCAGTCTCGATAGAAGACGTCGAATTACGTCAGGGGGAACTTCACGTGACGATTTTAAAGCTCTTCTACTACAAAGTTTTTCAAGGTAAATACCACTCGATTTTAGATAATAATAATAAGACATTATACAATATATTATAATTTATTGTTTATTTAGATCAAGTGGATCATCGATGAGCGCTACTGAAAAACTTGCTCTTTCAAATCAACAACTCAATAGAAGTTTTAGTGACGGAGATGACCTTAAAGATAAGCCAAGAGGTAAGTCAATTAATTTAGTTGACAAATGAAATTTGGACTTTATCTTGCTTAAATTGTAATAAAAACATTAAACAGTAATAATTTTAATTTTTTTTTTAAATTTCTTTATTTCTTAATTTTGCAGACACTCCAAGGCCAGTAAGTATAGCTTCGCCTGGCGATATTAAAGCAGCAATGAATTCAGGAAGACATGGAAGGAGAAATAATCGTTACCATAGCGACCACAAACTTTTGAACGGTTCCGGAGGTTTTGCATCATTAAAACATTCACACCCTTCATCAAGTGCACGGTAAGTCTTGTGTCATTCAGAATGTTATAAAGAGGTTAAAGCCATAATAGGTTGTTTAAGTAGTTTTCCCCCCTTTATTAACTAATTTATATACAACATAGGCGTTATGGAACTAGAAGTCGGACGCCTACTCGTCCGATGATGTCCATTACAGAGGAAAGCGATGTTTCCCCCCAGTCTTCTGACAAACTTTCAAATCAAAGAAGTGCTAGCGTCTCCAACTTATGATATTACTAAAATCATCGTTATTATGATGGAAATGTTTGTAATCCAAAAAAAGATGGGATGACGTGTAATTTATTACGTGCCGAAGAATGACACATTTCTAATCCAAAATTCCAACTTGAGCTTTATTTTTTTATATTAAAATTATATACCTTTTATTAAACTTTTGATAAAAATAGCGTTCTGGCAAAATGCCAAAATCGTCGTGCTTATTCAAGACAGGTTTCTTTGTAAATCTGGGTTTTGTAATTTTTACCAAATAAAAACCAGCAAGTCTGCGTGGCGTGTGCTATTTAGTTACTGCTTCAAAATTGTCTCTACTGTGATGAACTTTCTGAAATGCTTGCACGAAATGTAGTTTATGCTGCTCTTAGTAAAAAAAAATAAAACTACATTTTCACTAAAACCTACTTTTGTGCAGTTAACCAGTCGTCATTTAATTTAATATCACTTAAAATTTAGTATTTAAAAATGCATAAGGTTTTAATGTAAACAATCAAAAAAAGGTTACATTTTATAACATGATACAAATGATAACACTTTCATTACAGTTTGTACTTTTTCTTCTGAGGTGAGTTATAATAATTTGTTAAGTATACTTAAACTATGCATAAGCAGGGTTAGTTTTTCCCATTTCCATTCCACTTCGACTTTCTGTTTCGTCAAGTGGCTCAAAGTTATGCCTTCTCGCAATCCAAGCTCGAAAATGGTACAATCCAAATGCTATTGTAAGGCAAATCGGACATAATATAAGAGCTGTTGCTAAAGAATACAAAGCAGCATAACCTGGATTTGTGGCCCAGTCTAGAACATCGTAGACAGCTGAAGTATCTCCAGACCAATGCAATATTAAGGTAAAAAACATGTAAACCAGACCATAAGTCAACGGATAGATAAAATGTAATAAACGAACCGGCAGTGAGTTAACAAAGATATCAATGAGCATAACAACAAACACCAGCGCGTGTTCTTGGATGTTAAACGGATGAGAAAGAAATTCGGGTGGCAAACTACCAGATAAAAGACCCCAAAAAACAATGCATGTAGCAAGAGATACACTGAATGCAACAACAAACATAAGCCAAACTACACGATGAAACCAACGCAGCCCTAAAAGTATAAAACAGCAAGTTAGTTAATTAATACTTTATCTGGTCACAGCAAAATCTTGTTATTTGTTGGTTAGAGCATTACGTACCGTCGTTGTCACGCGTTGCTAATCCATATATTGATAACATTGCAGCTAACAGTAAGTACAGACTAACAGTTACTTCCATCCAGTTAGTAAGAAAAATAGCGTAATAAGGCTGATTTATACTTATGACGTCAGCCATAATCCAAGCAATCGAGTAGGCAAACATAAACAGTCGGTAAACCATGTATGCTATTCTGTTAGGTCCCCACTGTATAAAAGGTAAAAAGTAATATTAACTTATTAGAATGGTAGAATTTTAACAAATAATTTTTTACCTGAGATCTGTAAAAACGAGTGGGCTCGCAGTCGATAAATCCAAAATTTTTCCATTTAAACTCATATCCACAAGATGTTGCCATTATTATCCAAAATACCTTATTTACTTTATTCTTCAATTAAAATTGGACTAGTGAAAATATTTTTGCATGCGTGCCCTGTTTCTAAGTACCAGAAATTAATAAAATAGAAAGCAAACCAATTATAACTAGATTTATTTGATAAATAAAATATGGTTCGAAATTGTTTGATTTTTTTTATAAATATAATTTATTTAGTAGGTTTATTAATTAAATTATAAATTTAAATATGAACTTTTTTATATTTAAACCTAATTTTAACAAGCGAACACGCACTCATTGATATTGTAATATAAAAGTAAACTAAATTTAAAAGCAAAATACCGATCTTAATTTTTTAGTAATCAAACAAGTATTAAAATATAATAATAACAAAACAATTAAAACGAAAATTTTACACATTGTTTACTTATATTTAAACATTTTACTTAAATTTTCAACCAATATTTTTTACTTTAATGGACAGCGAAAAGGACGATTTTTGACGGCGACCAGAACGCTATTAAATTATTCAAGCGTTAAACTCAGACTGATTCGTTATTTTATAAAAAAACTAAAATAATGATTAAACGATATTTAGCTAGAGTTAAATCTTCATTTTAAATAGCAACATACAAAATAATAATACCAACAACATATTAAAATTTCAGCAAATTTAATCTTTAAATTTTAATAATAAAATATATTAATTAGTAATTAGTGACATTTAAATGTCGTTAATAGGAGGTTTGCGATTCGTTGGGATAATAACAAACATACTAAAAATTTAGAACTTTTAGTTTTAAAGAACAAAAGTTATCGTCTTTCAAAATTTGTCAAATAAGAATAAAAACAATAATAATAATAATAATAATAAATATAATGACAATAACAATATGTTTCGAAATCTAAGATTTCGAACCATAAAAATAAACTGACCCTGTAACTTAACTATAATTTGGTGTTCGCGGTTTAATATTTTATTTACCCGTGATAATTTGATTTTTTGCTCGATCTAACTTATAAATATTGTTAATACAACAACCTACTTTTTTCTTCAAGTTTTTAACTGTATAGTATTTAGCTATGTCCACTCCTGCTACTGTTAGTCAAGAGATACTTACCTTATGACGTAATGCTATTACGCCTTTAGGGCAAATGATTAATACCAGTAATTCCTACAAATGCTCCTGTCGTATAAAGCAACATTTCGTTTGTAAATGACAAATAACCAGACAACCTTTTTTTCTAAAAATTAAATTTTTTAAAATGGGCTTGCAGAAAATGTCTTTTTAGTGGCATGTCTGACGTATAACAGTAGCGGAAATAACTATTTCAAAACGTGCGTTACTAATTTTGTTATTATTTAGGTAGTATATATTGTTCGCCGGTCGTTGTGTTTACATAGTATGCGATTTTTTACTTAATAAAATTGGTTTCCTAATTTATATATTACTGTTCCACTTAATTATTTCTAATATCGATTTTATTACCACTATTACCTAAACTTTTTAGATGTGGCTACAAAACTTCTTTAGATTGATTTTCTATAGTCGTGGCATCCTATAGGCATATTTACTAATAAAGCAAATCCAACATTAATTCTACTACATTTATTAATTAAAATTACAAACCATTTATATAAATTATATCGATTTTAAACACAAAACAAAGGTAGCAAAAAACAACAATCAGTGAGGTTTTTTTAGTGATTTTGGACACAAAAATGGTTTTTACTACATTATTTTAATATTTATGTGATGCATGCAACATACAAATTATTTATCTTTAAAAATAATCTATTTTAAGAAAATACAAAAGTTAGGGTACGGTATATAAAAGCTATGATCATTTCAGAATTATAAATTTTTTAAGTTTTTTTTTAACCTTTAAAATTCAACATTGATTCAAGGATTAGAAACTAAAGTCAGAATTACTAAAGGTAAAAAATAAGGCATACTTTTAAAAGCTGAAAATTAATTATTCAATTTTATGTTCAAGCCGCTTATTTTCAATAATATCAAAAGTGGGAAGCCCAGTTGGTATCCGAAGAAAGTTTCGTTCTTCTGCCATTATTATTTCTCCTTCAGCTGCAGAATTTTAAGTATTTTAGTCAACTTAATTGTGAATTCAAAGTTTTGCAGCTTAATAGCAATAACCTATGTGTAAGTTTATTAGCAATAGCTTATGTAAAAGCTGTAATTATTAACCAAGGGAAGAGTATTGATAGTCAATTAATCATACAATTATTTTCGATTCTATTTTTGACATCCGCTTTCAAACAATTTTTACCTCTTGCTCGGGACATTAAGTTTCCATATGCAGCATCATATTGAAATGCCAACACAAAAGACACAGGTAGAAGTGGTATCAATGCAGCTGGTGATTTATTTTTGTATGCACTAAAGAATTTTCATAAAAAAATGCATTATAAAAAGCAAAAAAATGCCTGAAAATTCCTTTAACTTTTGTTATTTAATTTATAATGCATGCACTGTATTCCATAAAATTTACTTGGCGTCGAGAATAGTGAATAGAAAAGACAAATGCTTACGCTAATGGGCACAGAACAGCCAGAACTCCCACAAAGCCGCCATAATATTTAAAAATTTCCCTTGCTCGCCCGATTTGCATGCTCATTTGCCTTTCCCTCATTTCATTCTAAAAAATCACAAACAGTTTATTGTTGTTTCGAATTTAAATATTTATATGATGTATATATATTCTAAATAGTGGGTACATAATGAAATTCACAAATGGGGTTAGTAGTTGAAAAACTGACCTGCATGGCTATTTGTCGTTCTAATTGTACTTGCATAATCTCCTTTTGAAACTCCATTTGCTTTTTCATGTTTTCTTCCATTGTGGTTTTCATACCAGAAGAGATAGAACTAGTAACTGAGCCCATGATTGAAATTTATTAAAACACTGTAGGTAAAATATATATTTAATCTAGAAAAAAAAATACAACAATTTAATAAAAGCAAATAACAAAAAAACATTCTTTCTTTGCAAAAGTATCAGTGTTTAACAATGTTTACCACATTTATCAGTATAATATTATAAGTGTTGCACAAGTTTACCAATAATTATAAAAAATAGTTTGTTATTATTAAGTTGCATAGGCATCTTTTTCAGATTGAGGATAACATAACTAAAATTTTTGATATATTTTTTACTTTGGCAGGCTTTTTTTTAAAACAAACAATTTAAACTGCTACCTATATATAATTTATATAATACATTGTATTGGTAAAAATAATAACATGTTTTAAATTTCCAAATATCTGTAAACATTTCAGTTTTAATTTCTGTTACTACACGGCTCGTTGTTTACTTTTTTTTTATATCAACTATATGACACGGTTATTACTATGCAAAATTTGCTGTTAACTTATCCATACCACAGTTTATTAATTCAACTTTAGTTATTAACTCTTAGCAAATTTTAAACGAGAACAGCGAGCAAATTTCCAACGAAAAACGGAAATTTCGATGTCAAATTTCACGGTTACGAAGGTGACTTTTCCCTTTTTCTTTATTTCTCTCAATTTTTATGGTGTTCCACTTACATTAGCAAGTTACTTTATGAATTGTTTTTTTTAGTAAGTAGGGGGTTGGAACCCAAAATATATGTATAATCGTGATATATCATTGATTAAACACAAAAAAAGTCTTGGAATTTAATTTTTGGCCTAAATAAGAGTAACAAAACACATACAAACTACGACATTTTGTTTAAAAATTTATTTTTGTGATTAAAAAAATATCCCTGATTAAAGTATGGTGAGAAAATAGTAAAAATTATAATATTTTTACCTGTTTATAATATAAAATGACATTTATTTTAACCTGAACAAGTACATTACAAAAATACAAAAGCTTTAATTTAACAAGTTTTTGTAATTCAAGTAAAGGATTTATGTATATAAAATAAAACTAAAAAAGTACTAAATTATACAAATAATAATGCATTACAAATGCTATAAAAATTGAGGCAATTAAATTAATTAAAATAGGAATCCTTAAAATTTCTGCAACAAAAGTGTTTTACGTAACAGCATTAATTATCTTAAAGCTTTCATCCCAAAGTTTAAGGGCAATTTCTTTGTCTTGGGCATGCTCTGTTAAATCTTGTTGTTGCAGGCCAGTGAAGTAGTTTCCACTCTGTTTTTCTACCTTATCATCTAATGCACAATAAAGTGTTGTTTGACATCCATGATAAGAGGATCTAAAAAAGGTAACAACATTTGTTTAGTAAAAAATCAAAAATTTTGTTTTATGTTATGCTTTACCTTCCGAATAAAATTGCTGGAGTGAATAATATTCTCGTACCGATACTAAAACCATCTCCAAGCTCGGTCATGACCATACCTATAAAAAAATAAGCAGTTATCAAAATATTATGTATACAAAAATGTTTTTTATGTTTTATACCGGGATGGACTGCATAAGTTGTGATATTGTAGTCTTTTACACGACGCTGTAGCTCAGACGTGAAGTACAAGTTGGCTAATTTACTGTTTGCATAAGATTTCCAAATTGCAAAATATTCATCATCGTCAGGGTACAGGTTCTCAAAATCAATAACTCCGAGTCTAAAAAAAGTTCAGGATAATTTTATTTTTTCCTTTATTTTGATTAGTTGACAATTTTAAGTTATTACACAAATATTTTTCTTTTTATAAATCTACCTGTAGATTTCAGATGCAAGATTCACAATTCGCACAGGTCTTGTAGTTGACTGTTTTTTAATCTTTTCCAGTAAAAGGTTAGTAAGAAGAAAGGGTCCCAGATGGTTTATGGCAAAAACTCTATTTATACCAGCATTAGTTTTTCCAGGTGCTGTTAATATTCCTAAAATGCGAATTTTGGTAAAAAACTTCCGAATAAACCAAACTGTTATAAAAAACGTAAACTTCATAGATTGGAAATAATATTATATATATATATGGTGTAAGTAAGGGTGTACCTGCATTATTGATAAGAATATCGAGGTAGTCTTCGGTTTCTTCGAATTCCTTGGCAAATTTTCGAACGGAATTAAAATTTTCAAGATCAACCACCATCATTCTTACCTTAAAACAATATTAGAACAAAATAAATAAATCAATATTTAAAAAGCACAGCTTCAGGGGAAAAATTACTTACATTAGCATTACCAGACTCTTTAATAATTTCATCTTTAGCTAACATAGATTTTTTCCGATTTCTAGATGCAATTACAACTCTTGCTCCTTTTTTTGCGAGCTCGATAGCAGTTGCTTTTCCCAAGCCTGCATTTCCACCTAAATAAAAACGCTTTTTTTTAAATATGACACAATTATTAAACAACAGCTATAGATGTAAAATCACTTGAATATACTTATATCTTTATAAAATAATTTACCTGTGATGAGTACTGTTTTTCCATCCAATCTTTTGTTGGTTTCATAAACAGGACCTTGTTTTATGTAAAACCACCATACGTAACTTAAGGCACACACACCAACATAGATCGCAAGTTTTTTCAACGCCATTTTAAACCTCGCGCACCGCAATAACATTTGTACTATCACGGGTTAACCGATTGTAATAAGAATGACGATGCGTAAATGTAGACACACCCTAAAAACGCCTTTATGAACTATGTACCTGAAACATAGCTAGTTTCACAACGTTACGTCAGCTAACAGTTTTGGTGCAATCTTTAAAAAAGTACAATAAAATAGCAAAAAATCGAGTATAAACTTGATTGGGTTTAAATATAATAATTTAAACATATAGTTTTATTTAAATGACAAAAAAAAGAATTGGGTCCTGCTATATTGGCTGGGCTGCGACGCTCCACCCATTCACAGGCGCTATCCCGCTACTGATCAACGTGGGAACTTTTGGCTGCTCCCTTTAGGGCCTGGCCCGGTTCGTTCCTCCTTAGACAACCTGGACATTTCAGGCTCCCCCGAAGCGCCCATATTGACGCCGAGCTTAGCGCGGACACCCGATCAACATAGGCTAGATCGCCGCAGGGCTCCCAGTCTCAAGCCGTCCTCCAATTCCAGCCTCCAAGTAACTGGATTACAGACGCTCGCCACAACGCCCGGCGAGAGCTTATTTAAAAAACGCACTTATAAACGTTGGCGAAACTCCTCCCACTTTTATGTGACGTCAACAGAACAACATTCACATTAGTTTTTTTTTAAGTAGTAATTCAAATATAAAAACTTGTTTAACTATCCTAAAGGATCAAAACAATTTTGACATCTAAATATATGGTTTTAACGTCACATAATTTTAAAGAGGTAATATAAAAAAAATTCATTGTTTTGTTGTGTAGTGATTTAAATTCGAATGTAGTTGTTTAACATAATACAGTGGTCTTCTAATTTTTTTATAATATAAATGTTATGTGATATAGTATAATAATTGTATAATTTAACTGTAAATTCTTACATGAAACACTTTTTGGGACATTTTGTGCCATGGTTGGTTATTTATGGCTAGGTCAATAATATCTAAAATTGCTATTTTAAAACTTGCTAAATTGTAGCTGGTTGAACCTAGAAATAACATTTTTTAGTAATGTTATGTTAAGAAAATTTGCTTTTTTTAAAAAACATACGCAATACAGGTGTTGCCATCGGGTAACGTGTGGATAGGACTTTAAGGTGCACCAATGGCACAGTAATTAGCTCTTGAGTCCGACGTTTACCAATAACTTCATTTTTCCTAAAAAATTAACAAACTCTTGTTTGATATCCTGTTCGTGTTGTTGTATTTTTAGTACAAAAAGTTACAAGAGACCACAAACGTTAGTGTAGTTTTTTAAATTAGTCGTTTTAAAAAATACTTCTAAATTAGTCAATAATATCCTAAACTGTCAATTTTGGAGCTTGCTGATATACTGGCAAGTATATTTAACTTACAATATGAATTATATTTTTATATTAGTTATATATTAATATATGCACCACAAACGTCGGTGTTAATTTTAGATATAACCGTAAATTTTGATATTTACCGCCAGGTCAGTAATATCTTAAACTGGCAATTTTAGAGCTTGCTAGTTTTTAGCAGGTTGAGTTTTCTTTGTTTCTCCCATTTTCTATGTGACGTCAATTTACTACACTTATGTTAGTTTTTATACAATAATCGTTTAAATATAAGAATTTGTTTAACTTTTTTTTGGGATCAAAACAATTTTGTTATTTAAGTATATGGTTTTAACGTTACATAATTTTAAAGATATTATATAAAAAATATTTATTGTTTTAAATTCGTTTTTGTAGTGATTAAAATTCGAATGCAGTTGTTTAACATAAAACGGTAGCCTTTTAATTTCTTTTTTGTAATGTGAATGTTATGTGCTTTAATAATTGTATAATTTAACTATTTTTTCTTACATAAAATGCTTTTTAGAACATCTTAGGCACCACAAATGTCAAGAATTTTTTTAGTGAAACGCCGAATGATTGGTTTTGTACGGTTAGGTCAATATTATCTTAAACTGCTATTTTAAAAACTTGCTAGTTTGTAGTGGTTTAAATGTAGAAATAAAATTATTTTAGTAATGTTAATGAATTTGCGTTTTATAAAAACATTGTACGCTATACAGGTGCTGCCATCGCGTAACGTCCCGATAGGGGTTTAAGCCGCACCAATGGTACAATAATTTGCTCTTGATTCCAACGTTTACTAATTACTTACACTTATTCCTTACTTTACTTTCACGAAAAAATTAACAAAATAATGCTCGAAATCTCGTTTTTCTCTTTTAGTAAAAAATGTTATAAGAGACCACAAACGTCAGTGTAGTTTTTTAATCTAGTTGTTTTTAAAAATAGTTTGAAATCAATCTATAATATCCTAAACTGTCAATTTTGGAGCTTGCTGTTATATTGGCAAGTATAATAAACTTACAATATGCACTATTTTTTTATATTAGTTATACATTAATAAATGGACCACAAACGTCCGTGTTAATTTTAAATATAACCGTAAATGTTGATATTTACTGTCAGGTCAATAATATCTTAAACTGGCAATTTTGGGACTTGCTAAGTTTTTAGCGGGTTAAGTTTTATTTTACTTAAATTATGTATCTCCGCACCAATGGGACAATAATTTTCTTTTGATTCCGGCATTTACCATAGCTTACACTAATTTTTTACTTCACTTTTCCTAAAAAATTAACAAATTAATGCAATCCCGTTTTCGCTCTTTTAGTAAAAAATGTTACAAGAGACCACAAACGTCAGTGTAGTTTTTTAATCTAGTTGTTTTTAAAAATAGTTTGAAAACAATCTATAATATCCTAAACTGTCAATTTTGGAGCTTGCTGTTATATTGGCAAGTATATTTATCATAAAATATGTAATATTATGTTTATATTAGAAATGTATAAATTAATATTATATACGAACCACGAATGCCGGTGTTAATTTTAGATATAACCTAAATTTAATATTTACCGTCAGGTTGGTAATATCATAAACTGGCAATTATGGAGCTTGCTATTTTTGAGCAAGTTTGCTCTTTTTTTATTTAAATTATGTTCGCATTAGAAGTGTAGTTAAAATTCCTATATAAGTACAAATTATGGTTTACGGTTTACGGTAAGTTCAAGTCGAACCACGTTTACACTATTTACCCTTGAGTATAAAAGTCAAAAAATAGTTTACACACAAAAAAAAATAGCTTACACGCCACTACCACACATACTCATATACAAAAGCTGTAAAACGAATGGAAATCGTAAAAAAATTTTAAAAGAATTAAACGCTGTTGGTTGTTCGCGGGGTGGCGCTATAGCAACGTTAATAAAAATTAATAGCACACATCTTACCACAACCTCTACATCACAAAAAAAGTTGTTTTTATGTCTGAGTTGTGACCAAGTCACCTTTGCTTTTTTACTTTGACCTTGTCTAGTATTATTTTCGGCAGTTATTTTAATAATTTTGACGGTAGTATACAATGCAGTTGGGTTTTGACATTTCAGGTGTAAAACGTTTGCCCTTTACCCTATATATTTGTAAATTTTACCGTAGTTAAATCATGGTTTTACAAGCATGTTTGTTTTGGATGTCATTTAAATACACTTGGGCACAATATTGTTGTGATTACAATTGACAATGGGGCATTACTCGTTGAATGAAGTCTATACCTCGTCTAAGTGCTCAATTGTGATCTCAATAATCTTTTTTGCATTGATGTAAATCAGTCGCCATTTGTCTAATAGACTTTGTAAATCTAAGCTGTATATTCAAATGAAAAACTAGGTTTGTTTACCAAGATTCCATAATAAACAAGAAAATATAAGTAGTTGTTTTTATTTATAACAGTTAAATCTATACTTGCTTATATATTCTGACTTTTTTGCAAAAGCTATTGTTAATTTGACAAACGATTTAGTCAATTAATACTTAAAAAGTAATATGAAACATCTTATTGCGCAGGAAATAGTTTGTTGTCACGTGACATCCTATATCGAATTATTGTAAACGCCGAGCTGCTGTGCTTTAACGTTATCAGCAATACACTGCATTTCTGTATTGAATATTAGATTAGATAAAACCGATAACTTAAACGTAAGTGTTGTGAGCCTACGCATGGAGCTGCAATGCGCAAAAGTAACGCGAATTTGCCTTGAATGGTATTTTATATAAAAAAAGATTTTGTTTTACGTTATTCAATAATTTAATTTAAAGTGAATTTTAATAGCAGGTAAAAGTATTTTAATATTTCACTACAATTCTCTTATAGTAGCAACAAAACTAATGCTACTTTCGCAACATTGTGTTTAAAAAGTTCAATGTTTGAATCAATTTTTTATTTACAAACAGAAACGAAAATTGTAGATAAATATAAAAATCAGGACTTTATAAGCGAAATAGTGTTTTAATATGACTAGTCGGTCAGTTAGTCACAAAGAAATAACAAAGCAATGTAGTAATAACAGCTGAACACTTCTGCACAATGAAGTGCACTTCAGGGGTTAGCCTTACTTACCCGTATATATTTCACAGTTTCACCATAAGTTGTTTTAGACTGAGCTAAAGTCACCGTCTAGTATAGTAAGTCTATAGAATTTTAATCTCAAAATACGTTTTATGCTTTGATTTGAATATTTTAGATAATTCTAGCGCCTACAATTGTAATGGTTTTGTTTAAAATTAAAAATTAACTGTTCAGCGAAAGGCTATGTGCGGTTTTATAAAAGCCATTTAAATAGGTTTAAATAAAAATAATATTCAGCAGTGGTAATATAACTACTTGCATTATAATTGTTTAAATGTGAAGTATAGTTTATAGAAATGTCACTCATTTGCGTGTGGTTGTAGGTTGCCGTAGAAACATAAATTGTTTTAAGCGTATTACGTAAAATAGACGTAGTAATACGTTTCTTTAATTAAAATGTTTTTGATGTTTTAGGTTTCGGGTAAACATTTGAATACAATAAATAGGTTATAAAGTTAAATTTTTAAATTTAATTATGTTATGTATCGTTAGGTGTAAGATAGTGTTAGTAGATCATTAATAATAATTAAAATTTAACTTACTTCAGGCTAGGTTAAGAGTAACACGTATACTAAATAAAGTTCTAAAATATAAATCATTATTTTACAGATTACAATAAAAATAGTAACTCTTTTATAATTACGCTGTGGTGAAACTTACAATTTAATTATAGTTAAAAATTATAAGAATAAATTATTATTGGACTTGCACGTAGGTCAATAATTGGAATTCATCAAATTCGGGAAACAACTGCGCATTTTCCCTTGATACTTAACGTCATGCTGCCAAAACCAAAACGTATACGTCTTTTTAATTGACAGGTGGTCCTTGTGCTCAAATTAAGAAAATTTGATTGTCATTGCCCTTGTTTAAAAAGAGATGTTCTGTAAACTAAAAAAATTCAGTTTGAAAATTGCATTTAGGCTTTTTGTTGGTAAATTTTTTAAGTGGTATCGATTTGCAATTGACCGAAAGTAAATTTGAAGAATGCAAAGCGCGCTTTCTGCAAGTTTAAACAAAATAAAGTGCCTTGCTGGCAACAGCGTTAAAAACAATCAACTAAAGAAAGAAAACGAAGCATACGAAGAGTAAGTACAATATAATATTACTAACTTAATTTTTCATTGTATTTAATTATTATTATAGAATATATTTTTGTAATCATTATTAATAATTTATTCTATCATTTCAAATTAAATAACAGACTATAGTTAAGCTGCAGCATTGACATTGTTAAGCAATTTAGAATATTTAAGCTAGTTTATTACATTTTGCTGTTTCTTAAAATTTCCATATGCGGTTTGCAATCGACATGAGAATAAGATAGCTTATCAATTTTTGACATTTAAAAAGCATTATTGTAAATCAACTTAAGTTTTTAATAGAATTTGTAACTGTTCTTTTTTTAATTTTTTTTGATATTTAAAAAGTGTTTTGTTATTTGTTTTAATTTACTTATAGGCTAATATACTAAAAACGTATTATGTATATTAAATAACGCTAACCAAATCAAAGTTATGTTTTCACTAAAATTCATTACACTTCATAAACGCTGTATTTATTTAAAAAAATATAAATTTTTTGTTTTTTATTCTGGCCTCGTTTAAAATCCATTAACACCACAGAGTATTGTGATAAACATTTTAGCCGAGCCTAAACTAAATATATACATGGAAACTAGATACCTAGCTATCCGGTTGCCTTTACAATATACATAGCACAATAGCAGTAGGCGTACTCTATTACTAGTGGCTATTTTGATACATAAATTGTCGAGTGTGTTAACAAATGTAATACAAGTTTGTTTGAATAAGAAGAAGTCGGTTTAAGATACAATTTCATGTAAGTAAACTTTTTTATTTTAATTTTAGTTATATCGTGTTTGTTTTTATAATGTTTTACAAATTATTATTGTGTTTATTATATGACGTGTCGTTTATTTTTTGCTATTCATAGCAGTACTAAACAGTGTGGATAGATTAGTTTTACGGCTGCTTAATAACGGTGATTAAATACCGCTTTAGTCGACTAATTACTTGTTTTTAGGGGGTTTGTAGCGTTTGTGTAAACGATTAAACTGGTCATACACATATACCTGTATGTAGAAAAGCGTTTAAAAAACCAACTATTAAAGAAAAGTTATATTTATTAGGTGCTTGTTATTTTGAAAATTACTAAAACACCATAAGTTTACAAATGTAAAGAGTAAGGCTATGTTCATCTGTATGTTAATATATTTCGCGGTATTTAATAGAGAATATAAAAATACAACGAAGCTATATGTTATAATTTATGATAATGTATTTTTGTTGGATAGACTACAGTTCGTATGCATGTCTTTAAAGTACTCGTACTACGTTTTTAATTTTGTGACGCTTTCGATGCTGTAGAATGTGTAAAACTAGCCATTTTGTAAATATTTACTACAAGGTAAAACAATAAACGTAATTCTATAATGGCATGTGTAATTCTACACAAAAGCAACGATGTACATGTACTTACATCATGTTTTTAGACAAATTTTCTCTATATGGGTATGTTGAGGACAATTGCGCAATATACAGACGCTATCTGCGTATATATTTTAACGTTTTTAGCAATTTGACGTTTATGTTGTCGACTAACACAAAGTTATATCCATAAGTGCTTATGCGTGAGTGATGTTATAGATTTTAAGACAGCTTTCTGTAAGGTCCAATTGGTGCAAAAGTTTCAACTTTAAAAGGCAGACTGTTTTTAAAATAATATAAGTAAAGTTTCAGAACCTATTTAGCTTAGACCTTTAAAATAATAAAACCATATACAGGAATTTGTTGTTGCTTATTTTAAGAGTATACTAAGTTCCTTTTTGCTTGTTCAGTAGATAAGTTTATAAACGACAAAGAAATAACAGACTTCTTGAAAACTACGTTAAGGATTTCCTGAACGTGCCTTTACTCATATTAACCTCTCGCTTGCTGCATGCTTGCTTTGCGTGTTTTGATTTCTTTTAGTTGGTAGGGTAATGCCAAAAAGAAACCAGAAAGCGATTTGTACATCATTGTGAATTTAGCAAGCTGGCCTAAAACTTTGGTTTTAAAAATTTTCCTTCATTTAATAACCTAGTATGCAGCCTGGTATAGTAAGATGTAGAAAAAATAAGTATTTATGTTTAACAGTAGCTATTATTAAAACAAATATCACGGTATTTGTTTACACAGCTAAAGTCGAAACAACATGTTTTCAAGATATTGGCAAGTTACATAAAGCTAAAAAATCATTATCATAGTTACAAACACGCTTCTATGTCTTCGTCGTATTATTGGATTTTAGACAGCTAAAAAGATAGTATTTATATAAAAAAGGAACCCAGATGACATTCACTGTCGCAAATTGTACTACGTGGTTTGAAATCAATATTTTGCACATTTTAGCGTTCAATAAATCTTCCAATTGTTAAATATAGTTTAATAATTCCACCTGATTGTAAAATAACGGTCGCGTGCTGCAAAACCGCATGGGAAAACTAGTCATTATTCTGCTTGTATTAAAAATACACTGCAGTCGATAAACATTGATTTAATTCTACTTGGTTGCTGTATGATGTTGCGAACTAGAGCACAGTTTCCAGTGTTATTGTTTAATACAGAGACCTAGATAAGCTATTGTGCAAGGACAATGCTCGAGCAAAGTTTTCAATCAGTCATTACATGTGCCAGCAGGATACTGTTATAACCGTGCAATGATCTCATTTCAATTACCAATTAGTGAAAAAAGGATAATTTGATATGGTTTTATTTTAGTTTTCTTATCTTATGTTAAAGATTTTATAGTATGTAAAGGAACTGTTAGTTACATTATGTAGAAGTTACACAAGACAGGTCAATTACCAAGAGTATGGTTTAAGTAAAAACTTATTATTTTGCTAAACAAATTTAGTAAGATTTAAAGTAATTTTACCTTGAATCTAAATAGTATCAAAGGTTTACAGCAACATAATGCCCCATAATGTGTAACTAAATTTGTTTTGGCCAATACGTTTACACAAACATAATACAGATGTATCTTTGTGTATTCCCTAGGTAAGAATTAGCAATGATTTTAGCCCAATTTGCTTCTGTTTAGAACTGGGATAGACATACAAAAGATGCGGCTTATCAATTATGCATAAAGTTTATGGCAGATTATACTAATTCCCGTATGGTCTTTACTGTAAAGGGATTACAGCGTAGCAGGTAAACCAGAATTAGAATGGGGCATCATATAGTTATTTAAATAAATAATCGTTTTAAATTCGTGTTCTGACAGGAAACTTAAATAGTAAGCAAACAGTCACAATGTTTTAGACATTATAGATAAAGTGCTTACATTCTATACTGATTTAAATAGAATATTGTTATCAATGTGTAAGAAGATTATAGTATTATTTGTAATAGCCAAGTAAACAAGTGAATATATGCCTAAAATATAATCAATTTTTGCAAAGGTAAAATGATTAAAGTGCAGTACTATTTAGTCACATTGGAAATCTTACGTCATGTAGTTTGTTATATCACGATTTCCTACTATTTTAAATTCTGTCTTTCTTAAAATGCTATAGTCCAGCAAAGTTGTTCTATAAGCCAGTAAAAGAAGTTTGTTTAGTAGGCAATGTCTATATTTAAGCATAAAATACGAATATTATCACACTAACGACCTACGCTTTGTTTATTATGGTGAATGTATAGGAAATGAACCGCTTTAGCTTGATTGTGGGTATACAGAAAAACGAACGATAAAAAATAGTTAATATTTTGCAATAGACAAGGTAGAATAGCCTTTACATTAACAGCTTTATAAAGGACTATTTTGTTACTATAATAAATGTATATTACAATCATTTTTGAGTTTAGCTTTAAAGAAGTGATCAGAAATTGGCTTGCAAATACTTAAATTAAAAACAGGGCATTTATTTAACAATCATGATGTTGCTTTGACATTGTAAGAGATCATTTACAACGATTAGGTTTATTAAAAATTTAATGGCAGCTGTTTTGGTGCCAGCAGTCTATACCATAAGTGATTGAGTTTCTCAAAACTCCCCAAATCGATACAGGCCTACAAAGCGTAGAAATGCATTAAAATGCACAGCGCCTGTCTGCTACCAGTCGCAACACAGCAACCTATAAACAGGGCTGGGAAACAGGATGTCAAAGACTTTGGCTGGCATGTTATTTATTACCGATCGATAAAGACTAGTTGTCCAAAACATTTTAACTGTATTTTAGGGCAGTAGAAGTAAGAAATTATAATCTGTATTTAAAAAAGAGTTAAACAGCAAACTTTGACGCCACTGAATTAAACAATGGTTATGCTTTGTATTACAGTATTGTTAAACTTAATAACGTCACATGGATATACTAGTACAAAATAAGCTAAATGGAGATACAAAATAAGCTCAAACAAAAGAAGCTCAATATTAACGTCACATAAATATACTAGTACAAAATAAGCTTAATGGAGGTTAATGCAGAAACATGGTACTAAAGTTGTATATTTAACTATTTAAATTCATTTAGTTTGGATAATTAGAAATATTTAGTTTTAAAGTTTGAGTGTAATTATAAAGGCAATACAATCCATATGTGAAAATTATTGCCTTACCAAGGAGAATTTACAACTATGTTCAACCAATGTTTGAAGTTTTCGTTTTCAGAAATTAGATTTTTTGTAGCATGTTTTTTGGGAAATTGTTTGTTAAATTTGACCTTATAGTTTTGCAACCCTAGCTTCAAGGAAGTAATTCAAGTTCAATTAAGTTCCTTTTTACTTTTAAAAAGTTTTGGCAAACTAAGCCTAATTATCAAACTAACGAACGTTTTACTTTCTTCAGCTTTTTAATTACTTTTAAATCATTTTAAAAATTGTTTATGTTTAAAAAGGAAATGGCAAATGTCATGTTTGTTTAATAAAATTAACTATACAGTCACAACTTTAGTGTTATAATAAATATGGAGCCACCAAAAGGTCCCTCAAATGCGGTAACACCCGAAGGAGGGGATTTTCTAAAAGCTGTTTTGAACGAATTTCAAGCGCGAATCGAAGTCAAAAAAGAGGACACTAAATCACAAGACGAAAACAAAAACATTGCTGATAACAAAACTAAAATTAATGGCATTGCGGATTACAGCATTTATAGCAAGGGTGTGAGTGCCCCACCAAGGCCTCCGCCAAATCAATACTACACGTTGCCTACACCTAATGGAAGGGTAAAACGGGGATTTCAACCTAAGACTCCACCGCCTAAACCAAAACGGTTTAGTCAAAGCAAAAGTCCGTCGAACAAGAATGCGACAGAGAACACGGGGGTAGGCATAAGGTCGCAACGCAACAGTCTAGCGTTGGACGAAAATCGAATGAGTAACGAACTGAACGAAATCTTGCAGAGTGCATTTCCGCCTGACGATAGGAATAACAACAACGAATCACAAACTAAAGACGACACATTAACACGCGCACCAAGCAATGTGTCGAGCGTTTATAACGACAAATACCTGTTGGCTAACATGGCGTACATAGACGATGCGGCATCCACGGATGGCGACACCTTGCGGAGAAGTTTTGAAAACAGCTCGGTTGGTGCGGACGAAATGTCTTTGATGTCTGATGAGGATTTCGACTCGTTTGGATCGGAAGAACCAAACAGGAGTATCCCAGAAGATTCTGTTTCAGTTTCAAGTTATGATTTGTCAGTTTCTGGAAGTCGACCTGGTAGCCAATCCAAGGTGCGTGAAAAACTGAGGAAGCATATCTCTAAAAAGGCTGCAGTCCAACGTGAAAGAGTGGGGGCCTTTCTTGGCGTAGCGGCAAGTAACGCAAGTGGTCAACTTCGAAGAATGAAGCGAAAAAGTATGAAATTCAAGGAAGGCAAAGTGAAACTAGTTCCAATAACCAATAAGTAAGTTTAATTTTTTAAATCTATTTGTCAAATGTTTGCTGCTTATTTCTAGTAGCAATTTTAAATTTTTAGTTTTACAAGGTTTATATGACTATATGTCCCAGAACATTTTTCCCAGGCCTATGTTAAATTGCCCCACTCTTTATATGCCCAGTTCTCTGTTATTGCTTTCCTGTATAAAATTGATAATAAAACTCGGCGATGTTTTATGATTTCCTGAACAATATGTGACTTGATCTGTTAAAATGAGTCAACCAAGCCAACAACTCTTGCTGGGTTGTTTGTTTTTGAAATTTGGGTTTCAAAATAATCGTTTAAACTTATTGATTCTCGATTTCAAGTACACTTGACAGCGAGTTAAAATAATCATATATAAATTAATTGATTATAAATGAGCTTATTAATTTGGTGTTCGTTGTTTTTTGTTTGGATTGATGTGGTTTATTTGCTGCTTTTCTTTGTCTTTTTTGTGTAATCAGCAATTTAAAAGCAGATAGTTTTGTTATGCATATTTTTCAAAATTCTGAACGTTTCATTATCTTTAACTTGAAGTTAACAATGGTTGTGTCAGGAAATATTTAAATTTGATGGTAATTAAATGTTTTAAAAATCTCAAAGATGTTCAAAAAAGAAATGAAATTCAAACTGTTTCGCTTTGGAAAAAAAGTTCATAAATATGGGTACGTTATAATATTTTTATCTAAAATTATTGCACGGCTTCTTATAATCTTTTAAATATCCAGATAGTCGAAAGTCCATAGTAATTAGATTTTCTTAGTATTATCCCAGATATTATACAACAATAGTGAAGATATTATAAAATATTGGTAAGTCTCTTTATAAAGTAGTATGATTATAAATAAGCCTAATTATTTAAGTATGATTTATAGCGGTATATATTAATTCGTTATTTAAAACAAGCAGGTTTTAATTATGTTTCCATGAATTTATAAATATCTAAATTATATTTTTTAACATATTTTGAATTTGCGCCAGCTACCATTTAACGAGTTTTATGGCAATTTTATAAAAATCTATACGTGACTTTTTATTATAACAAAAAACAAAATTGTTTATTTTGGCATATCTGTTATAAACACATACCAAAACACCGCAAAACTCTAATTAATGTTGTTTTTTAATTCAATGTTAAAGTAGGTAAATGTAAAACACAAATACTCCAAATATTGCCTGTTTACAATGTGTATCCAATTACCAAGTTATTTATATTGACGTCATGTTGTGTAAAATACCAAAATCTGCCCACGAATAAACAAAACTAAACTCTTAGTAATATCGAAAAAAAAAAGTTTCATATGTATTGGTCTTTTGTGGATACTTTGTTTGTAGAAAATATTTAATTAAAAGCCTGGAATGTAAAACAAGCTCAAGAGGTTTACCAAATAACAGTTCGATCTATTTTCATCGTGTTTTTGTCGTGTATGTTGGTTGTAGTTGCAAATCCCAATAGAGAACTTGTTATTAAAACTTGTCGAAATGTGTAGGCAGTTTTAGCAAACGTTTAACAGTTCTTTATCAGAAAATTTTGATCAATTACAAAGAAAGCCATAATAAAATTTATGTAAATAGCATATTTTTCTCCTGGTTTTTTGCTTTTTAACTGTAGATATTAAAAATTCATCTAAATATTTCATTACCACTAAAGCCAGTCGCCAAGATAAGTTGTTGTACTCGTATAAAGTAACTTCGCTTTCAATCGATATAGCATTATAGCACAAAAAACCTAGTGCACGCTTTGTATTCTAAAAACTTTACTTAAAAAGTGACGGTTAACAGTTAGCCAGCTTTAATTAAAAGTTAGTGATTCTTATTGTAAAAATCAGCATTTTGAATACCTTGTTATTGTTGTGTTAGCGTAGGTTGTTGATTTAATGGCTAAGAGGCTAATACACATAATATCTTGAAATAACTTCAATTCAGGAAGTTGTATTGTCATAAACGACCTTAATATACTTCATAATAGAACTATGTATATAGATGACGCGGTGTCGTGGTTTTTGGTTTGTTTTGGTGACACCGGTGCTGAAGTTAATAAAAATAAAGATCTGTTATACAAGGAATAAAAACTGTTAGTAGGGTTGTATTACATTTTTATATAAGACATTTATTCACGTTTTCAACCAATTTTCATATGCATTTTGTTAGTAAAGTAACATAGCCTAAAAAACTAGCAAAGCAATTTAGTTATATTGAGCAAGTTTAAGCTAGTGGGCATATATATATACCTTTGGGAGAATGTTTTCGTTATGCCACTAATTAGTGTTTCGTTTTAAAAATTGTGCACCGATTAGTCGGAAAGTCGTGTTTTTTTAACTTGAACGTTAAGGCAAAGTTTTTCCCGTTAAGCTTATACCACAATGTTTATCGTACTAAAAAACGTTTCACTAGACCGTATACAACTCTTTGAGCGAATAAGCTTTACAAATAAAGCGTTTAGTTAACAATATGCACCACGTTGTTGTTAAAGAGTTAAAAGTCAGTAATTGGACGTAGATCCCAATTTAATTCCTTTGAGAAAACGGGAACGTTGTAATCTGGATTAGAATTCACTTCTTCGCTTAGGTTTTAGCTTTTAGCATTTAGGCAATTTAGGCAAACCTTGACCATGGATTAAAACACTCCCAGTAAGTAATAAAGTTATGGATCAGTGGTATGAAAATAAACTTGAAATCGAAGTGATATTTTATTTTTTTTAAATAAGGTTCGATTTACGATTTTTAACTTTAATTTCAAAACGAAAAATTAGCATAATTTTTGAACTTGGTTTTAGTTTAGAAATTTTAGGCAAAGGTTTATTGAACTAGGCCAAGGTTTTATAAACCCCAAAAGAATTATGCTGAACAATTCAAGAAATAGCAACAATTTAAATTGGTTTTTACTTATAATGATTGGTTCTACACGGTATCATAAAGTACGTGCTAATTCGAGCATATCAAACGCAATAGCTAAAGATACATACTAAGTACATCACACGCTGTTTTAAATGTGACTCAGGTGCAATGGTGACGTCACAAAGCTGTAATTGATGCGTCACAATAATACACACAGGTAGTAAACATCCAGGTAAATCCTAAGCAAGTTGCACCACAAGAAAAGAACAGAATTGCGCGTTTGTAAGACTTAGTTAGTTAAGGTAGCCGATGTTGTAATATGTATTAGTTTTAAATAAAAAAGATGAATTCAATAAGTCTTTTTGTATATATTTTTATCCTCAATGTGGGTAAACATAGAGTAACATCAGTTACCCCGGTCCAGTCTCGAGTTGCCTTTCGCAGATTTGAATATAATGGATAATAATTGCCTTTATAATCTTATTTTGTGTAGTAAGCAACTCTGTAAAAAGAAATTCATTTTTGTAAAAACAAAATATAGCTTGAAACCTGAATAGATGACTAAAAACAATTCCCGGTATATAGCTCCAAAAAAAACTTTTTGCAAATTTTTTATCTAATATGATTAATCGTTTAGCTAATTTTATAAAATGTATGTTGTGTTGCCTTTTAAGCCAAATGCTAATATGGACAAAACAGTATAGCCCGTCATTTAGGCAATTTATAAATTGGTAATATATACGTGGGACTACTAAGGTTTAGATGGGTTTTGCATACATGTCATGAGTCATCTTATTTTTAATCGTTTAATAAATTTAAGATCGGTCAGCTTATGATTTATGATGTGATATGATGATTAGGATAACTATATTGGATATTCTGCCCGTTGTAAATAGGGATTATTCTTGACGTCTGCGGATATTACGCGAAAACCGCTGTTTCAATGTAGTTGGTCATAGATTTGATTACTGATTTCTAAGTAAAGGGGACATGAAGTTTGGATTAATTTTAAAATAATTATAAATAGCAAAATTAAAAATTGATTAGTTGGTATATACTTAGATTAAAATTTAAAAATACTAAAGTTCGTTTTCCGTATGTAATAATACCTATTTTAAAAGACCTATGAAAATTGGAACACATTTAAGCGCTTGTTTATTGAAACCAGAGTGTTGAAATGTAAATAACCCGACTTCAAAGAATGGGTTAGCATCAAAGAGTGCTGTTAACGAGGCTTGTTAATTATCTAACTTTAATTTTAAATGCAATACAATCATATCACAGTCTCAGTAAGAACAAATATAAACCATTAATTTTTTTAAATTAACATGTAGACCCTTTTAATATTTCTCATTTTTAGTCTAGGTAAACGTACTATTAGAAAGGTCATACAAAGTTTAATGGCTTTTTGTGACGTGCAGTATTAGCTTGTATCATTTATTGAGATCAGCTTAGTTTAAATCGTAATAAAAATCAATACACTTGACGTCATAATTATTGTATAAGTTGTAATGAAAAAACGCATTTCCAAACTTTGTTCTTCATTTAAAAGGATTATTAGAGCTTAAAAGATAGGAAATACGCTTTGGGTTTTACCTTCTATGTTTCATAATCAATAAAAATGTCGAGTGGGACAACCGGCATTAGGCTAAACGGTACAGGCCGCTCGTTTAAAGCCAGCACAAGTCAGATGAGGCAATCAGTACGCGACAAATTTGGCAAATACTCTAAAAAAATAAAGACTTCTTCATCCCCTTACAAGGGATCACAATCTATGGAATCAAGCGAATTTAACTTTGACAAGGAACAAGTTTCAGATATACAACATCAGACTGCAGACGATTTTATGATATCGTCGCCTACTTTAATTCAAAGAATGTCACCATTAACCTCACCCAGACCCAAGTCGATGTATGTTGGAAAGCGGTCAGGCAGTGTCGATTTGCTTGGAGTTCGGTGAGAATGTAGAAACAGGATTTTGTGGTTTAGATATCACAACAAACGCAAAATTGCTTCTTTTAAATATAAATAGCACGTTTTTATTCCTCGCGTACATTTTTACATTGTATTTTTCACATTTAATCTTATTTTTTAATATTTTTACTTTTAAGCCTTATTTTGTAGCTTTATTGTTCTTAGGTATTGCGGCTAACATGTAAATCACCAGAGAAACTAAACCGAATTTTTTTATTTTTAGAATAACGAAACAAAATGGTGACGTCATCAACGGAAGTCAGACATTAGCAGCTCGCAAAACGTCACGTGACAACTCGTTCAACAGCGACGACACAACGTCTTCAGTCAATACTTTGCCAACACTCAGGGAATCGACCTCGTCCGAAATGAACGGCGGTCGTCAGATAGCGCTAAAGAGCGGGTGGCTGAGAAAGCAGGGAGGCATGATAAAGACTTGGAATGATAGATGGTTCGTTTTAAAAGGCGACCAGCTTTATTATTACAAGGATAGGGATGGAAAATATTTGGTAATTAACTGTTTTATATATTTAATTTATGGGAACACCACTTAACCCAAACTGAACAAATTTGCACTGCTTTAAACAATATCATTTATTCATGTTTATGCATAATTCATGCTTTTTAATCAAAAAATGAAAACAGATTGTTCTTTTTTTTCAATTTGTTTTATTTTAATTAATTTTAGGGTTCAATTTTACTGCCTGGCAATCGAGTTGTGATGCACCCAGTAAGAAACAGTGACAACAATAAATACGTTTTCGAAATCTTTCCAGGTAAGTATGCATGCTTTTTTAGATTTTATAGAAGAACAAAAACGACGTTCAGCTGTTACCTTGTTTTCTCCCTACGATGGGTTATAGTCTAAATTGGTCTTTTGCTTGTAATTCCGACTATTTGCTTAATACCTGTTTGTTAGTTCTCAAGTAGGGAATATTCGTTGTAGCTTTTACTATTTGTTTAATGTATTGTACAGTAATAGCCAGGTATTATAGGCTATATTTGTTATCTTACAATTAGTACTGTAAAAGTTAGAATATATCTTATAGCTTATACATAGGCAAGTTGATTTTAGCTATAACTTTTAAACCACCCACTTTCCTGTCCGCTTAAACAACCTGGCAAGTATTGCTCAGCTACTTGTAAAGTTTTTACAGGTGGTATTGTATAGTGAAGTGCTGTTAAAAATTCGTAAGGATATATTCATGGAAATAGGAAATGTTTATACAGTTTAGATAGACATAGTTGCGGTAGGGTTGTTTTATGTTTAGTATTTAAGGTTGTTATTATAAAAGTTGTTACTGGAAAATTTTTCAAAAAGTTATTTTAAAAAATTAAAAAAATAAATTATATTTATGTGTTTAAAATTAAAAATCCATTTTAACCTTTTATAAACTAATAAAAAGTTTAAAAAAAATTAATAAAAACGCTAATGCTTTGTTTAAAATCGTGAATCCAAGTATTCCTTTCTTGTAGAGCTTGTTTATTTTATGAGGTTTTATTAACTACCATTCGCTCCACGATTTCCAAAGTTAAGCCCGTCACGTGACTAACAGGGTTTATAGTCTTAATGGTGAATAGAATAAACGTGTTCACTATTATGGAGGTAGTTTTTGCGCAACGTTATAACTATTATGAGTCACGATAGTATATAAAATGAGCTGGAGCGTTGAAGACCATAAACTTAAAAATCGTGTGAGTTATTAAAAAGTTATAAATCACGTTCTATTTTTTTTTAATATTTTGTCTGTGCTTGTGTAAATAAATAATTCTTTTCAAGTCCGATTAAAATTGGTCGACTATGATAAGTTTTTTTCTAATTGTAATATGTCATAGAAATTGGACTCTTTTACAGGAAAACCTTACTTAAAAATCATGTCGAGTTTTTATAAGATCTGACAGGCAATGTCAAAACAAAATTCTATTGTTAGTCAAAATATAAAGTTTCGTTTCGAAATAACATCAAAGCATTAGACTATCATTCTCCCTAAATATACATTTCATGGTTAAATCTATTACAGGCATAATCAAAACTAATTGTGATCAATTTGCTTGGTTTACGGTTTTAAATTCATGATGATTTGGGAAAAAATTATTCATTCTCTTGTTTTATGTCGAAATATATATGATTGATATATAAGACTGTTTATTTTCACGTATTTAAAATCAGCTTATTGGGTATGGGCTGACGGTTTTTTCTAATAAACACCTGGCGTCGAAAGTCTAATCTTTTTAATTCAAATTTTGTCAAATTAGGGCCAGAAGTCATGTTTGATTTAAGATCAAGTTCAACTTTCAAAATATTTTTATGAAATTTAATCCAATCGTGTTTATCGCTACCTCGTGACGTCACAAAAACTGGCGATATATTTAAAATAATAAAAAAACTCAAAATATAAATAGTGCAATCTAAAAATAAATAAGTATTAGGAAAAAAATATGACAAAGCACATTGTGGTATAGATAATATAACACATACCGTTAGGCAAAGGCCTAATGAATACTAGGTAAAAAAAGTTGTTAGGTTTAGAAGAAAATTAATAAAAAAACTAAACATATTCTGTAAAACAATTCATTTAAAGTATTTAAAAGAATAAGCAGTAAATATAGACTAAGATTTAATAAAATAAAAAGTTTAGATTACTAAGAGAACTAAATCAAATGTTATCAGCATTATTTATATGATTTCTATGCGAAAAAATAATTTCCATTAAACCGGCTCACTAAATTATATCTTTGCTTTTACAAAACCAATGTATCGTGACTAAAATTTAAAGGAAATATAAAAAACAAACAAAGAAAATTGGAAACCAAATCGTATCTTCAATTTCCTGACTCGCAGACTAAAATACTTGATAGACAGTCGCCTTTACCCTTGCTATAGCGATTCAGAAGATCTATTACAGCGAATTACTCATACACAAAATGAAAATAATAAATGTTCCTGACTGAAGGTTATTAGATTTCTTCTTTACGAGGCAATTTGCAAACCCAATCTAGGTCAACAGTCCAAAAAGGTTTTTTTTAATAGCTTCATTTTTGGGCATGATTGACGATGTGTTAGCCTACGTTATAGACAGTAAACCCTCGTTTATTTTTTTTTCGAATAATTTATGAGCGGCACCATTTTGAATTTCCGCCTTCTTGTAAGGATAGTAGGAAAGATAACATGCAGGGTACGCTATAATAAAAAAGTGTTTCAAATTTAAATTAGGTTTTACTTGCAACTACTTACTATTAAAATTTATGTTTGTATATATTTTTGCGCTTTGTATATTTTTGCACGGCTTTTGTATATGCGATCCGACAAATCTGATTGTTATGCAAACTTTTACTTCATTTGTTCGCTGGACATTTTACTACGGATTATTATGTTGTTGTGACGTCATAAACAGATTAAGATAAAGCGATTAGAGAATAGCAACATTGTAGCAATTTGACATATTTGCCGAAGCATAATTTTTCTACTTTATAGTAGAAACGATGATTAATTAGTTTTTTTTTTAAATTACGAATTGATGACGTTTTTCTTTTCCAATTTCCGTTGCCATGACGTCAAAAAATAATGTCGTTTATTGTAATATGGAATAATTGCAAAAATCGGTGACGTTTTTCTTTAAATTACGTCACTGGGAAAGTTGATTAATTGAAAAAATGCGTTTTGCTTTGAATTTTCCACTAAAGACCAATCCACATTTCAATGAAAATGCATGGAAAATTTTCTTCTATTAAAATGATTAATATAATAAAGATAATTTGTCTATTTTTACTGACTTAGTGGTTATAGTCTACTGTCCTACTGAATTCTTGTACTTGTCAGTGTCGTGATTTGATTTAATCTTAATAACCTAGTTGAATTATGTCAAATTTGTCGGCAAATATATTTAAGTCTCATTTAGTTTGTTGCGCAATAAGGTTTAACGCATTTGTACACAAATAGAGAATAAAAATTTACGCCTTTTTTATTTTTATTGGGCCTACACCTGTTTTGAATTAAGTATCGTTTTTCGGTCATAAATCATTTTTTTCGTGCGAGAAATTAGGTTAGGCAATGACATTGATAGAACATTTAATTAATATTTAGGTCATGCTGAAGATTTATAAGGTGTGTTATATTTTACAGGGCTTTATTATTTTTTCCTCTTTTTGTTAGTTATTTACATTAAGTTGGGTTTTCTTTTAAAAAAGTTTTTAACTAATATTTATTACTTTAAAATGTCTATTTCCTAATTAACCGGCCAACAGTAGCCAAACAACAATAAAATGGCCACTGATTTAAAATCTCCGGAAATGGACGCCTTAAAATCTATTGTCAACCTAATAACCTATCCCATTAGATCAGTGTTAACTAATTGTAACCTGACTCGACAAATACCAAGTGTCAACAAAAGGCTAGACATGGGCTACAACGTACACCTAACGCCAAAACGTTATCAATCACTAGTGTTACATCTTAACACTGGTTTAAGTACGTGCGGTCGTAAAAGTACAAGCTGGTCTGACCGCTATTATATGTATGCGTTGTAGAAGTATAAAGCCAGTTGGCCTATAGAACGTGTACAGCCGATAGATATTGCTCTTAGTATTGAGGTTATAGATACCAGTAATGGAGTTAGTAAAGTTGATTTATGTGGCATTAAATAACGTCTAGACAGACTTAAATGTATGAATTTAAACAATTTCGAATTTAATTTTTATAGCATGATATTATACTGTTATAACGTATAGGCAGACCTAGCTGTAACTTGCAAAATATATAGTAACTAGTAGTAAAAAAATAGCTTAGAATTAGGTCTAGTAATGGCATAATAATTATTATATAGTTACTTACGAAATGCAGAGTCAATATTGGGCATACATGCATTTGAAACCACAGTGTATTCAAATCCTTGTTTGAACTTTGATTATTAGCTTGTTTGTTCCAATACAGTCAAGCACAGTGTTTGTGAAACGTGCCATGCTGGATCTTTGGTAATAAAAATGCGCTAATCAAACTATTCGAATTTTCAACTGTGTGTGCTTTTGTTAAATGTATTTGTGAACATTTGTGTTATGTGTGTGTGTGTTAAATACATGCATATGTATTTTAAATATTTTATAATTGCGATAGTGTATGTACAAGTTTAAATGTATAATTGATTTATACAATATTAAACTATTTAAAATTAGAAAGGGCAAGTTAAACGTAGGTTATGGGTAAAATTTGAATTCCCTTTTTACGACTCTGCTCTTAAACTAGGCAAAGTTTAATAATGTCATGTGACGGATATGTTCTCTAAATCAATTCGAACCGTAAATTTAAATTCTAACGACACGTCGTAATAACTTAGAACTGCATCGTAAAATGCGCCAAAGTCAAATGCCTTAACAATGGCAGCCCATACATTGCGCAAACGCCAGTAAAAAATAATGTGTACTTACACTCTTTACCTCTATGTAAATTTCGTTTTCATTGAATCGCAATATAACCTTGTTTTTATTCTAATAAAAAAGGAATTCGAAGTATTCTTTATGTACTTATTACTTTTGGTGTCTCGCCGCTCCCCCTTCTTTTATTTGCTATTAACCTCAAATTGAAATTGAACAAATTCGAGACCTATTTTTAAAGAAAAAAAATTGAAAAGAAAAAGTTGGTCTATTTTTAGTTTGAAAGTTAAGGAATTCAGTAAAAACACAAAACAGTCATTTTCGCTTGCAAAATAAAGTCAACAGGATCGCGTGCGTTTTAAACAAAAGGAAAAAAAGATGGCGGTTATTGTCGTTAAAATCAAAACGCGGAAATTCGACCTGACATTGCAACATTTTCCAGTAAAAATGCCATCACGTAGAAGCGCGGTTGATTTATGATCCAGATCACATCACACCTTCGAATAAAGTCGGCCAACAATGGCAAGTGTGACGAAACAACGAGCCTATTACGCTGCGGCAAGGCCGTGTTTTTATATATAGGGGGGCCAGACTAGACAAATTACATGTTGTTTTCTGTCAAAAGCGATCCCACGTTGGGAATAAAAAGGCAGGATAACGACAGCACACGTTGATACTTTGAATTGTTATTTTAGGGCATGAAAATATCGATACAAAATGTTGCTAATAATATCAGAAATGGATAAGCAAATTGGTCACTTTAATGTACTACTATCAAAATAGATTTATTGTTCAAATTCGCGAGTGAATCTAAAGTATTTTGCAGAGTATTATAACAGGAGACTATAAAAATAAGTTAAAACACAGAAAAAGGTATAAAGTATAATATTAAATTTAATTTAGTTACCTAATTTTATTATTTGATAATTTTAAAAAGGGTCATATATTAGAGTTGGTTTGGATATTAGTTAAAATAAATGCAGATTATTTAATCGTTATTTCGGATCAATTATTTTCATATTAAAAACGTTTGGCATATTTAAAAATTAGATATAATAAGCATAAACGCGGTATTTTTGCTAAGTAATATTTATATAATTACAAAAAATTTAGAAAAAAATGCATTTTTCATTTTTTCACAATCAGCAAGTATGCTATTTTTAATTAACATTGACTTACACATAAACACAAATGTATATGGTAACACAACGTACTTATAAGGTGTTATGTTAGATTAACTTTGCACTAAGTTGTGTATTTCGTGTTACTTAAGTCTAGACAGTCATAATTCCAGATTAACATATAAAAAAATAAATATAAACTAAGACTGTTAAGTACCACAACAGCAACGTTTTAATTAAGTAGGAATTTCCGCTAATTTAATTGCCATAGAGTTAACATATTTAATTTAATACTTTAGATTTTAAGCGTATTTAATATGTGATGCTACACTATTAGCATTATTTGGAATTTTAATTTTGCTTCGTCTTGAGCTTAGCAAAATAAATAGGTCATTTCAATTCTAAAATTCCGCCTAGTTTAAAGCACGAATGTAATGTAACGTAACCCATATATATCTTCTTTATGTACTTTAAAGTTTTGGTAAAACCTCTTGAAATAAGTTGTGTTTCTTCGTAACTTGACCTTTATCTATTTTAATTTTGGGTTTTGTGGTTTTTCGTTAAAAAGGTTGTAATTGGTTTTGTTTGTGTGTCGGGTAATTTTAGATATATTTTTATCATGGCTTTTGATTAGCAAAAAAAATTAGTTGCAAAAGAAAAATGTATTTTAAAGGGTGCATTCTTGGATATTGTAAATAACCAAACGTTAAGTTATGCCACAGTAGTCCATAATTCAATTTATAATCTCGTTTAATATCCGATAGGGAGTTAACATCTAAACAATTAAAATATAATTAAATTTTTTATTAATTTTAAATAAAATATTAAAAATAACTTTATGCTGGTTCAGTTTGTATAAATATTAGTTTCTGCATACATAAAGAATTTAAAAAATACTTTATTTTTAATAAATTCAATGGCTGGCCTACTTATATTTAAAACATAATAACAAAGGCATACGATAAGGTCTATAAACGATTACTAATCGACAATGGCAGTGAATTGATATTGTTTAACCAACAGTGCTTGATGTGTGATTTCGACAGAAAGATCAAAGGCCCCTCCTTATTAAAATAAACAAACGGTTTTTAGAATAAGCTTGATTCAATGTATCAGACGTGGGTATAAAAATTAATGAAAAAATATATAGGTCTACATCGCATCTGGCTTGAAAAACCGCAATGTGTACCCTTCAACGACGGAGATGTGTATTTAAGCGCTTTAACGTGCACTTAAACAAATCAAGTCGTGACTGAAGAGTTTCTCGATTTCCTTTGCTGACAGTTAATTTCAGATAAAACCCGGCTTCATTTCCGTTTCAATAGCTTATAATAAAGGATTTTTAGTTTTAATGTGCAATTAAATGTGGCCTTTAACTTAGTTAACTTACCGCAGAATATTGCGCAAGTAAAATTCTAACTTATCCTGATTTCTTTGCAAAATATAGCCTTTAGTACTAGTTATATATAAGCTTACACACGCGACCCTTACATCTAATAATCCTTTTTTAAACCCAAGTGGATTGAATCACTATGTTTTCGACAATTCCAGTTGCAACATCTTTATTACGTCATTGACATCAATTTTTGCCACCTACCTTGAAATTTTATAATCTTTGTCTAAACAGAGTCTGTAATTTTTGTTGAGTACAATATAGGCAAGTCACGCTAGCCTATCATAACCTGTTATTTCCATTAATTCCCATTTGTAAAAGGCCTTATTAGGGTTGAGATAACAAAACTCGCCATTATGGCTTTAAGCAGGGATAAATTTAACAAATAATGGTGCAAATATATTAAAAATCCTTTAAAATTTTTCAATATTTTATTAATTCTTTTGTAAGCTTCCATATCCATGTTTTGTAGGGCTCTATCCTCCAATCTAAACCCCTTTAATTTTAAAGACGTGCGATAACGACCAAAATCAACGCCAAATTAATCATAGTTAAGTCAAAGGGTTGAATTTAACCTCGGCGGCCTCCGTCTGTAAATAAAGGGCCGCAGACGTTTCTTTGTCCAATGTGACAAGCAAGTGTTTAAGAACAAATGATATATTACTTCTGCCGTCACACAGTCTACATTATATCGCGCATAACTGCATCTAAATAAGCTGCTTACTGCTTATTGACGATGGACGTGTTGCCTAGAATTTGTTTCAGTCGAGTTTAAGGGGTGCAAAGGTTGACTTGGTATCTCTTTAAATGTGTTGATAGGAAGAAATAGCTTAAATTTTAACCTAAAAGTTAAGATTAAGTTATAATAGTAATTTGATATACTGAACTTATAAAGTTTTTGTTTTACTATGTTTAAAGGTAGTGGTAGTGAGCCTTAAAGTATTTAAATTTAATGTATTGCAAACCTATATTACAAAATTAATTCAAATACTTTAAAAATATAATTTGGTCGTGACATGTTTTTAAGTATAATAATAATTTATTTCATTTCGATAAGATTGATCATTTTTGCAATTTTTTTACACAACAAAAGCATTAATTATTTGCTAGCCAGTTTTTTACTTAAACGACCGTTAAAAAAATCCAATACCTCCGATTTATCATCAATTTAATCGACGTCAGAATTTTATCGAGGGCAAATATTGCGAGGAAAAAATTTGAGCGAAAATCACTTAAATTCGATTCGTCACCATCTATCTAATTCCGTGTAGACGTGAGTTTATTTTAAACTCAAAAGCCTCAAGATTTTATACTAAAAGGAATAAACAAGTCACCTTAAAGAGCGAGTTAGCAGTTTTAAACTTTGTATTGTCGTTTATAAAGGCCTCGTCTATTATTCGTTATGAACATTTTTCAGTCATGGCCATGACTCACTCCCCCTTGACAGGTACTCGTCGTGGGAGTACTCGAGTCAAGTCTTCGGGGGAAACTTTTCGTGACGTCATCCATAAAGAGCGCGGGCGTAACAGTTCGAGACACACTCGACTGTGTAAACAACGAAACGAACAATAAACCATTTTCGCCCAAACAAAGCCCAGCCACTCGTTTTCATACACAAACACGTGACAATCAAAACAATGAATGTTTAGGTCACGTGACCGACCCGTCCCATTTGTCGAACGTTAGGACGATTATGACGCGTCAATAGAAGTCGTGACGTCATCACTTAGGTTCAAAGGGCCTCTAAACAAACATGCTTATATACGGCGGATGCGTGATTCATGTCGGTTTGAATGTGAATGTCGATATTGGGTTGCATTCCTAAATTACATTTACGTTTATTTGTAACCCTTTAACATCCAAAAATCTGCTTTCCAATTAACACAAACCAAGTGTCATCAATAATCGTTAGTAAAGAGTTTAAGCCCGTATAAATTTCCCTTCTTACTATTGTTTTGTGTCGGTCTATTGCCAATCAATGGGCATCAAAATTCAAAGTTATGAAAAGGCAAAAAAACATCCCAATATGCGAAGTAGTATATCGACAATTTCATTGTTTTGACTCGTTATGGCTAGATGTCTCTTAATACCGCAGCAGCAACATGTCAAAAAGCGCAAACATGAAAAGTTGTGAAAACTATATTTAAGTTACAATAACACGCCATTAATCTATTCAAAACTTTTTTTAATGCTGGAAAACGTGCTAAAAAAAACTAGTGTTCTTTTAAATACTAAGTTAATAAGGCAAGTAATAGATTGTTGATTACATAAAACAATGCAATTTAGATGCAGGTTTATATCGAGTCTAATTAGTACTGAAATAAGGTGGGAATTCGAAACTTTATAACAATGTTTTTCAATTTATTTGACCCAAAAAGGAGTCGACGAATTTTAATAAAATTTTAAACAGCCCTTAAAATATAATCGCGTTTTTTATACAGTTAAACCTTTTCGTTACCGCCAAAAAAAAACTTGCTAAAAGTTAAACAAAAAAACTTGAAACTAACCGCTTCATTTCTCATAGTTGTTAAGCCATTAAGTGCAATTAAGACAGGGTTGGTCTTTTTGATAAGCATGTTGTTATAAGTAAGCCCATGCAGGTTAAAAAGGTTGATTTGCTAGTTTAACGAATTTTGAGGCTGATTGGAACAAATGATTTGTAGGTTTTGCCTAACGGGTTATATCTTTTTTATTTTGTTTTGTATATAGAGAGTGCTGCTTATCATGTGGTGGTATATGTTACTGTTGTGAAGTTAAATTGGTAAAGTAGGATGTGTTTGGGTTTACTTATACAGATTGATTAGAAAACAGAAGAACTAGGGAATGATATTGCATTTTCTTAATGTTTGAGCAAATATTCGAAATTGGATTTTAACCATATTGTAAAATCACGTTCTTTTACGAGCTAGCAGGTGGCAGCTGCCTGCGTTTTTTATGTCGTCTGCTTAAATTGATTTTATTTGTCTTACTCGGCGAGCGTGGCCAGTTTTACAAGCAAAATAAAATAAGCAAGTTTTTTAAAAGAATATTATTCATATTTCCTTGTAAAATGTCATATTTTACGACTTGATTCACAACTGTAAAACCACGTAAATTACGAACCTAAAAATTGTTATTTAAAATAAAACAAGCCAATCTACTGTGCGTTTGAGCAATCAACAAGCAATAAACCATCTCTAATGACGGTTTAATGATAAAATTAATACAAACAATGAGCAGTGTTAGCTTTCTCTTATCATGCAAATAACGCTCGCCAATATTGACAGTAGGTTCTATTCCTATTTATTGCCTTCTCGCAGTCGATTTTGGACTTGGATATTTACTCGTTATTCACAAATCGTTGTTGAGTTGCATTTGCATTTATTTAGTAATAAAATCGATTTTATGAGGCAGATTTCACGGGATGACATTTAAAGTTCGTGTTAGAGCTACCTAAATTCAACTTTGATTATTTGCAATGTGGTATATGTTAACCTTCGTAAGGCGTTTAGTAGAAGGCGTTTTCTGGTATTTGACATTAAGTTTAAATAAAGCCATGGCCTAGAGAATGCAAAGGTGAATTGCACCGTTTTATGTATCCGGTCAAATCGTAAAATTCGCTCTAGTTTGCCGACGAAAGCCCAGCCCCAAATTGATGTGTATTTTAGCGTCATAAACGCTTAGTCCGGCCGTAAAACGATAAGCAATAAAACACTATGAAATTACGAGCATGAGTGTTTAAGATGACGTCACGGCTAGTATGACAATGAATTATTCTCGTAAAAAGAAACATCGGTGTTTTTATAGCCCGTTTTGTCGGTTGAAATCATGATGTTAGTGCACATGTATTTTTGGTAAATTCAGTTAGCCAGTTCGTGGGAAATTCGCAATATTAGTCAAAATTCTCATATTTTTGAATATTTTAGAAGAAGTCAGGGGCAAAGTACAGATCTGAAATAGTTTAATAATATTGTGGAGTATTGGCTACGCCCGAACAAGCCTCAGACATAACTGTTTACTTAAAACCAGTCAGTCACAAGTTAGCTTTCCCAGCGGTTCAAAAATATTTCGTTTTTGTTCAATTTCTCGTGGCAAAGTACGACAAGCCTGTGGAGGCTCGCTACACTTTTAACACCTGATACTCTGAATTGTGGTGCAATAATTTGTTATCCCACGGGGAGAGAAATGCTCGACATATTTTAGCGAGGAAGTCGCATTTTGGCACCTTTTCCTATACCTATAAAGCATATCTTCGTCCCGAATGGGTTAAGTTGAAGTACGGTGCCTCTACCCAACCAGCATTTAAAAACCTACGTAAAGATTGCTAGAACATTAACCGCGATTAGATTGAATTAAAAGTACACTGTAGACGGCTAGGCTATTTTCGTAGCCGACGAGTTATATATAGAGGGAGTTTACGAGTAAATAGTCAAGTAACCTCAACCCGGTTACTGCACGGCTCAGTTAACTTCGGGGGAAATTAGCTGAGGTAAGGTTCACTAACAGACAAATATCGTCGCATTAAGATATCCTGTCTGTAGTAAGTTAAACATGTTGGCAGTAGGTACCTTTGAGATTTAAGGTAAATCTGTGTAGATATCACGTTAAGTACCTTATGTTGTATCATGAATAATGAATAGGAAATAAAGCGATTTTTGTCGGGTTTGCTGCCGTGTTTCGGCCGTATTCACGTGGGATTGCCATACAGAATTTGTATTGTGATGTCATAACAAGTGCGATTGTTACTGTGTGATTGAAAACGCGTTGCGTAAATATAGATCTCTTCCTGAAGTGCTTCCAGCGCCGCTGCTGATGGAGTAACGTCGCTTGCGGTTTCTATCGATCTAATCCAAAGCAAATCGCCACAATAGGATCGCGCGAGCGTGTTTACATTTGAAACGGCGAAAGCAATTAGCTGCCCGCGAGCGAAAAGACGCGCCATCATTAAGCAGTCGAGAAAAAATAATACGAGCCGTGTACTTGCCTGTACACTTCTCAGTTGTACAGCGAAAAAAGAACCAGTGGCGAATATGTTTAAGTTACATTTGTAGAACAGCAATTAAGTAGTTGGTACGTTGTAAGGCTTATGACAGGCTGATATAACTTAAAATTAATTCGATTATTTTTTATTTTTCAAACCATTTTTAAAATCTTTTGTATAAATGAACTAAAGTGTTTGTAATATCATGGGTGCAGCTTGTAGCCATTGTTGTTGTGACCAACGATGCTGCTGTGAAAACCGTGGAAGAACTAAAAAGAAGAAGCTGTCTGTTGATTCAAGTTCGTCGGACGACGATTGTTACAAGAAAGTTGAAGACGAGGGTTCGTTACTGGTATCAAAAGAAACATTTTTGCAGCCTAGGCATGCCAATCCTGGTATAGCACACGCCGGACGACAGCGTAGAAGTAGCAGTGAATGTAGCGGACTAAGTAACTGCAAAGACTCTAGCAAAACGACTTGTCATTTTTGCCCACCTGCTCGTTTTAAACGTAAGGGGTCAAGCGTCAATCGTCCTCCGACAATGCAAGGCCCGACACATTCCCCTGTAAGTGCCCAGCATCGTCGTTCGTCGTTTACGTTCCATAATACCCAAGTCGCAACCCCGGATCGACATCGAAGCATCAGCCGAACTTTGAGTCCGCCTTTTCCGCCGGTCGAAGCGTTTTCCCCGGGCTCACAAATAATCTCAAAGAGAAGTAGTGAGCATCATAACATGGAACGAAAAGACAAAAGTAACTTGGTTTATATAAAGCCTAGCAATGGCGGAAAAAGTGCAAAAATTGTATCCAGTCAAAGACAACAGAACCAAGGAAATTCAACGCCAAAAAAGGCTCGCAATAAAGCCAGTTTAGGTTTACAGAAAACGTCCGGACTCCCATATAATGGTAAGCAATGTAACTACTACGCGATAAAAGTTTTAAAAATTCGTTGAAAATTCTGCGGCAAGTTTACTCGAGTTAACTTTAGCGTGGCATAAGTTAAAGGTGTAAGGATTTTTGTGTTTGGATGTTCAAATTAAATGCATATTTTAACATGATTTACTAGTGTATCTGACCCGTGTTATAGAATGCGGAAATACCTATATCAGACACGGCTAATGTAGCTAAGCGGTGTCAAATGTTAATTCGTTGTTGATAAACGGATGCAGGAAAATAAGTTAAGGTTTTTGGGTAACGCACGACTGGCATTACAATCCTAACACTGTGAAACATAATTATTTAAAATTAAATTTTTATAAGGAGCGTTTGTATGTACAAACAAATTAACCAAATTAACATCTTGTAGTAATTTCAATTCTAGTGTTTCTAATTTTAAATCATTGTAATGTTAATTGTACGAATTAAGCTGTGGCATTTAGACAATTCGGATTTTTTATTTATACGATCTGTCTTAGGTGGTTTAAAATGTTAACGATACACTTATGTATGAACTTTAGCATTTAGACCTAATTTCTGGTAATTAATTCGTGCCAGGCGGTATTAAGTTTTACCACGTAATCGCCCCTTTTAATAATACCAATCACCAAAACCCAATTAAGAATAATTAGAAATATGTTTTTCGGTAACCAATTTAGCTTAAGTACCATCCCTTAAATTTTTAAGCAATGAATTGTTAAGTGCGATGGCTCTTGACTACTGTGTTTTAAATGTAACTAGATAGCTTTCTGTGGTGAATACTGAATAGTATCTGTTTTGATGCTAACTCGAGCAAACAATTACCTCACAGCAAAACGTTACATTTTTAGGCCGAGTAAGTCATTTAAACTTTATAGCCTACACAGGTTCAGGCAGCATATTGTCAGTTCATAAAGTCATATTTGCTTGTGTATAATATGTCAGATCATAAAACAGTAAGATGCCAGGTTCAGATATGATAGCAATCTCTTATCGCGTTCAAAATCTGGCCCTGTGTTTGGCATGATTGGCTTAAACCCTGACCAAGTTCTGTTGTGGTCTAGTCGCAAATTTGTTGCGGATAGTTCGGTCTTAATATTGGTGTGACGATAAAATCTGATCGCCTGTTGGTGAAATACTTCTTAGGTTTAAATCCTATGAACTACACAATAATGGGGCCGCTTTAATTATGGATTAAAATTTTGAAGTTTATTAACATGTACATTATGTTTTACGTTGTTTTGGTGACAATATCCACAAATGTGTTTTAAAGCCTTATTCGGGGGGATAAATATAAAAATTTCAGTCGTGGGAATTACAGTAGATTTTATAGTAGATAACAACCAAGCTATAAATATAGAATGTCGATTTAAAGCTATGAACAAAATGCTTATAACCTTAAGCTGTTTGGCATCTAAATTTAAAATCCAACCTTGAAGATGTATCAGGGTTATTTTAACTTAGTTTAAACAATTTTAAATAATCAAAATAGTATTGTGAGTCATTTATTACGTCACGGGTGACGTAAATTCTTTCGCCATTGGGATTGGTTACACCATGGTCAACAGCCTAGGCCTAATATGGACGAAACCAAATCGTAATTTGAAACCATGTGATTTTTTTAAAGTAAACAAGCAACCCGACTTGTGACCCTTAACTATTTCATCTTTTATTAAACACGTTGATATTACATAGGCAAGCAAGTTGTGTCGTGGGTTAAGGGTTACAGGGCTGGTAATATGGGCCATCTTGGGATTAGAACCGTGGGATTTTTCTTGACGCGTCAATTTTGAATATCTATTCACGCCTCGTGAGTTGAATTAAGCCTCGCGTCGCGTTGTTTTGTAAATTAGGCCTAGTTCGCGCATTTGCTCGTTGGCCAGTAAATATCGCCACCTGGAAGGTAAAAACATAAACTTTCGACCGAATATATCACGTTTTTATGCCTAGCCCATAATTCGACCAAAGTTATGACAGTTTTAACCCTTTAAGTCGATTAGGCTGTCTTTGGTAAGGTCAAGTTGTTTCTGTAGGCGAAAATTGATGTGTAAGAGTTATTGATGGTTTGTTTTGTTTTTTCAAGTCGTCTTATGTGGTCTAATTTGTTCGGTTTAGTGTAATCTGCTTCACCTATATATATTTTCTCCCGATGTTATATCGAGAGGCTTAGCTTTTTCCTGTTATTAAAACGAGAAAAATTTCTAGGAAATATTTTGGTCTGTTTTTTCCAATTTTCACAAAAACATATATGTGATTTTTTTAATGAAAAAACAAACTGTCGTTTAAAGTAAAAATGAAACACGTTAATATAGATTTTGGTATGAAGGTAGCTTATTTATTTCCAGTGAAAGACTTTTAAAGTTTATTTTAAACTCCGTAAAATCGAAATTAGTTTCGCATTGTTGCTTATATTAAACGTATGTGGACTTAAACGCTGATTACATTAATCGTGTTTTCCGCTTCGTTTTCGTCGATCAGCTGGCAATAGGGATTTAACCCTTTATTAAAAGAAAACCCAATTATATGCCAAAATGTATGCATAAGCAGTTCATCAATGTTCTTCCTGAATGTCAAAGGGTTTGGAATGCAAGCTGGACCAGGAAATTATTGTACATAATCGTAGCGACTAGAATTAAGATTCTGAAAAAAAAACTGCTGGACTTTGCGCGTTGCTTTCAGTTTAGTCGTTTAAAGTTATCCATAGAGTTTGTTGTTGTTTTTAGGCGTCTCAGAAAGTAGCATTGGTATGTTTTTAGCAATGTAGCAAGTAAATAAAGATAATATTGAGAAAATCTTCTGTATTAAAGCTATTGACTGTCAACAAGGTATCACATGTTAGCAGATTATTAAATTTTCAAACTTCCAAGACGAATTTGATTAAACGCTTACAGATATACAGTGCGGCGTTTGGCGTAACCTTTTCACACTCTAAACTTCTCGGAACGGGTTTAAGTAATACGAATTCACAAACAAAAGTCAGATTTCGGAAGTTAAAAGGTTAACGATGACGGAATTATTTTTAACCTGTAACAGAGTCGTATAAACATTTAGAAAGGTCCGAATTTTAATCAGGTGTTGATTGAAAATAACAACACTGATCCGTAAGAGATTGATCCAAATTAATAAGCTTTAAAAAGGCGCATTTTAGGTAACACCTGTTTAATTTCATTTCGTGTTTTAATATATTTAATACCGCAATAACCTAAGAATTCGTTGAGCTTACCAAGATAATGAAAAATGTGATGTTAGCTTAATAAAAGGACAAAATCAGTTTTTTAATATAATTTAGTAGAACGTATACCACAAAACACCGCCTTATGTTTTATTATTTCGGGTTACGATTTACGGATAATAAGCTGAATCCTGCAAACGCATATTGTAGGCATACGATAAATTATAACGTATGACCGTATTTGTCACGTGCTTACCGTTGGGGAAGAAATTAATAGGTAACGGATAAGGATCGGATTGCAACAATTACACCAGTTTCCTTGTCAAAATGGTTTATTATAAGCCATAACCCAATAATTAGGAGCTATAGGTCAAATTATAGAAGCATTTATGTTGCCAGCCTAAGATTATGGTACAAAAGTTTAAAAGATGTCATTCTAGCGGTTAAAAAGTTTATCTAAAACAGAAGGAAAAATTTTTATTTTCTAACTTATAGCAGCTAGAGAATAGTAAAAGCTAATTGATAAGGCTTAAAAAAAACTCTAGGGTTATATAAAACTCCACATAAAACAAAATTAAGTATCAGTTAAGTTGGGCTTATAAACTTTTAAAACCTTAATTATCGTTTTATGTTCACAACTAAATTAATTCGTAATAAAATAATGATATGCTTTAATCCCATGGGAAATTTTTGTTATGATTTTGCTTTCAACAAAGGAAATTGGTTTTCAAAAAAATTTTAATATCTAAAACTTAAACTAATTTAAAACTTGGCATTTAGATATCGAATACCTAAATAAAATAAAAATTGTTTCACATTACTTACATTGCATTCCCAGTTGAATAAGCGTTTATTATTTTAGTCCAACTCTTCAGCAACGAAAAGTCGTTTTAACAACGCTTTATTCTTATAATAAACAATAAAAGGCCTGCTAGGAAATACAAATGGTGTTATATCATCGTAAAAGTCTAGACTGACAAAGGGCCATAATGGTTGGAGCCTCATTAAACCCAGTATATACTAAATATACGCTGGGGTTTCACTCGCAAAGTTTTGTTTTTTAGGTTACGCCAGGTTCAGTAATCTGTTGTTACAAGAATTGTTTAAATTTTAGTGGTTAAGCATGTAGGTTCAACAGCCTACAACGATTGCGAAACTGTAAACCAGTACCTTTAGTTGTAATAGGTAAAATATGTTTCTGTTTTGACATTGAGAAAAGCTTGTGTGTTGAAATAAAGGGTTGGTTACTCAGTTCATGTGTATTTAGATTACAATACATTTTATTTTATAGCGTGACGGAAAGACATTAAAAACAGAACAGAAAAATTTATGTGATTTATTTATGTGGAATTTATGCAATTTTTTTCTTGTGTTACAATGGAATTATTACAAAATTTCTTACCACGTAAGTTTATACGTACGAGATATAAAATTAGCTTAAATGACACTAAAGTGCGTTTCTAATAAAAAAAATTTCCCAATAGGTGTTAAAATGGACGTTTAAAAATACATCCTAATTACTGTTTGCTAATTTGTCAAATCCTTTTTCAATTATTATTTATTGTCTGTTAATGATTTCTTTTTTGTGTTGTAATTATTATTTTATGAGTCATTTACACGTGTGGTCTAAAGTTAGGATTTTTGTCGCCAGAAGTTGATTTAGAACCGTTGGTTTTAGGATTAGTCCTAAGAATTACTTGACTTATAACTATACGTTATACCTCTATATGTTAATACGGGAAATTAACACCTTTCTGAGAATGTCTAACGGAAATAAGTTATCTGTAAATCGTATTACGGTAAACAGGACTCTTGTAAAAACACTTGGTTATCGGGTTAATAATTTGTTTGTATTGCTTTGTTTAAACTAACAATGTCTGCAAAAATATTGATTTTGAATTTAATACTTAAAAGCTTCCACGGATTGGTTACTAATTAGCTAGTAAAGAATTTAGTTGTATTTGTGTTCGTTGACATTGTATTTAAATAAAATAAAAATTAAATAATGTTAATAAAACTTACAGTGTTTTTGTGTGATTTATTTTTAAGCAATATATTAATATATTGTTAAAGGTTTAATTATTATTATTACAATGAATTTTTTGTTCAATAATAAACTTTAATAACAAACAATAATTTTGGAAGCTTTAAATTTATTTCTATTTACTTTATTTTCCAGGTGAGGACAGACAAAAGATGTCGCACAATCATGAAAGTTATCTTCTCTCAGCAACATCCCAAGCTGACATGGAGGAATGGGTGAAAGTCATCCGAAGAGTTATTTTATCCCCGTTTGGTGGAGGTAATATTTATTTTTTATTTTTTATACATTTGTTAAAACAAATTTTAAAAAAATAGTCTACAATAATTTTATTTACTCTTAGTTCTTATCTTAAGTTTTTTATTTTAAATGATCATTAATACTATTTTGTAATGCCTTTATTTACTATTTTCCACTATTTTTTTTTGTTTATAAATTACTAAACAGATCGATAATTCTCTTGTTGACCTATAACATTTTTACAAATGAGAAAATTACGCTAACTCGATCTTCCAAGATTTCGAATCGCTTTGTTTACACGATTAAAATATTACCAAGCCTTATCTCTTAATTGCAGGTATTTTTGGGCAGCGATTAGATGAAACAATGCGATATGATCGTAGATTGGACTCGTCTGGTTGTGCTACTACGTCGTCTGAGTCGAGATCGGGAACTGGTAGCAGCCTTTCGCGGCGTCAAGCGCCGATAATCGTGGAGAACTGCGTGGAATTTATTCGGGCCAACGGTGGCTTGAAAGAGGAAGGATTGTTTAGGTTACCCGGGCATGCTAATGAAGTCAAGGATTTGCAAGACTCGTACGACATGGGCGAAAGACCAGTATTTCCAAAGTAAGTATTAATATTGTGTTTAATTAACTACCTATTTTATACCACTTTGGAATTTTCTAAAAAGATATTTGTGTAAGCTACTCTTTAAGTACATTGAATGTCTATCGGGACTTTTCTAATTCGAATCTTTCGGGAAAGCGTTTTTTTAGTTTAATTCTGTTGGGAAAAGTTTTTAATGATTTTTTTATTTAGATCAACCGACGTTCACACCGTAGCATCGTTACTTAAGGGTTACCTTAGGGAGTTACCCGAACCGGTAATCCCCTTTCAGAGATACGATCCTTTGATCGCAGCAGCAAAATTATCGCAAAGCGATTGCTCGGAAAAAATAACTCCGCCGAAAGAAAATGCGGATGCGGAAAAGGAGAAAAATAAAGAGGAAGCGAGAAAGATTATGAATGACCAGTTAAACTTATTGCCTCAACCAAACTTCGATTTACTAAGGTAAGTGAATAACATTTTTCTGTAAGTCGAAATTCAATGCAAATAAGGGCCTCTATATTAAAGTTAAGTAAGGCTTATATTACAATAGTGAATACACAGAAGTCATTGACAATAACCTTCACATAAAAGGTGAACAATAGCATACCGAACATTCATTCAATACCAGGATATATTTACCTATGGAATGTATTAAGGCCGCACAATGAACCTTAAGTGTATTGGGTTTTGTTAAGCGAAATAAATGTATTCCAAATTGGTTATTGTGCACTTTTAACCTGTTGACAAGTCATTTTACTTTCATAATAAGACGTGGGCATTAATTTACCACATTTTTATATTCAATATTAGATATCTTTGTCGGTTTCTGGATGAGGTACAGCAAATGAACTCTGTCAATAAAATGGATATTTCCAACCTGGCTATGGTTTTTGGTCCAAATATTCTGCGTGCAAAACACGAGGATCCTCTAATAATGATGTCTGATGCCAACAACGTTCAGCACGTGATGTTTCAGTTTATAGCCAATCACGAGTAAGTAAATTTATGATGTCATAATAGCATATGTTTAAACAAGCTTGTAATGTACATACTGAAATAAATGGCTTCTATTTTTGTAACAACACAGCCAGACAGAATACTTTGTTACAATAGATCAATACTATTTGTACAATTTTCTTCCAAGATAAATTTAAAAGCGATTTATTTTTATAAATTGCTAAATCATATTTTACAATAAAATAAAGTTTAGAATATAAACCAATTGCAAAAACAAATCATAAAATTTAGTTTTTTACCAACTTTTCTATTACCAAGCACTTAATGTTCTATTTACTACTAAGGTTTAGTTTCTTAGAATTTTGTTTAATTTCTATTAAAAAGGGAAATAGATTCGCCGTACATCCTAAGCTCTGTTATACAAGTACCTTAATTTACTCAAGTCTCGCTACACGACTTGTTAGTAATTACAGTGCTCGACTGAGCTCCGGATACGTCTAATAACAGGCTATGTACTGCAAGGAAGCCTATACTTAACCTGCTAAAACTAGGCTTGCAACTAATCGCTTGATACCTACCAGAAAGTAACAAGACTGTCCTTAGTGTATATGTTAGCAAACTAGTCATTAACGCCGTTTGCTAAAGTTCTGCAAGCTTAAATTAAATTTTATTTGATTTGCGCTTTATCTAAATCGTTTCAACGTATATTTAACGTTGTCGCCATTTTGAATTTCAGATATTTTTTCCCGAACGACGAAAACACTCAAACCGGCTCCCCTTCGATCCCAGACGTTGCGATGGATGCCGCTGCGTCTCTGGAAGCCGCTGGCGATCCGGGAATCGGAACCCTAAACAGCGTAGTCTCGCCAAACGGGACGCTAGGTTTGCGAAGTAATACCGATGACAGCGGAACTGGATCGTTGGGCCCAACACCTGAAAATACATCTAAACGAGTTCCACCTGCTGTACCCACCAACCCACCACCTTCAAGACCACGACCAGTTAAGCCTAACAAACCGATCCGACGCAGGATAAGCGAGCAGATGAATTTGTCTGATGCACAGCGTAAAAGTTTGTACGACAACGTTACTCAGTCTTCTAATGCTAGTGTTGATGGTGTTGCGGCAACTAAATTACTAAACAAACCAAACAGCGACTGGCGTAAAAGCAACGAAAGCGGAGAAGGTGTTGTAGATCGGTCATCACTAACCCCGTCTACTGGGGAAAATTCGTATTATGTCAATAATCACTCGACCCCGTCCGGTTTATCTGTCGGTGGAGGTTCGGGAACTGTGTCACCTCGATCTTCAACAAACGCCGTGGCTGGCAGCATTGGTTCGCCGGATTCGTGTCGCTCGACTCCCGTGAACGAGCCACGAAATCGCCTGGGCTCGCGAGAAAACCGAAGGAAACGTTTGCCTAGACAGACCACAATGGATCACACTTGTGCCACTGATGAGGAATCTAACACAGAATCGGTTCCTCCGGATGAAAGAATGTCGTCAGCAGTATCAAGTCAGCGTGGAAGTTTACATGTTGACACTGAGCCAGGTAACTCTAAGCCCAATCCTAGCCGCAAACCTGTTTCGATAGCTTTGAGTAAAAGATTGTCGAACGAGAGTGATGGTTCCAACGTTTCACTCTCAATTCCAACTGTTCCAACAAGAATTCACAGAAGAGCGAAAAAAGAAAATGGCAGCCAGGTACATGTCAATTTTCATGTTGAGTTATTTAATTAGATAAATTAGAGTTTATTTAAATTTCGCCAAACCTTGCATGTTTTGCCTAAAAAAAATTTCTGTTTTAAAAAAATAATAATGTTTAGGAATCTGGGAGCCACCGTGGATCTCAAACTGAAACAGACTTGGCATCCAACATAGCTGATGATCGAAACCAAGTTCCGACTAGCAGCGCTTCTTCACGGTCCTCTAATCTTGTGTCCTCCACGACCACTAGTGTATGCGGAAGACCACTTTCTTATAAAGAGTTGGAGGAGCAAGTTAAAGGTCTTCAGGTGCAAAAAGTTATTTGTTTTTTTTAAGTAGAAATTATGTTTATGGTTTTCTGAAAATATTTTAAGGGTAAATAATTTTAGTCATTTAAAAAAAAAAATTTTTATTAATTTAGTAATATCATTTTTAATTAATAGGAGGAAATGCGCAAACAAAGAGTGGAGCACGAAAAACGATCTCGGATGTTGGAGGAGCATTACATCATGAAGATGCGAACCTCCGTGTCTGCGATGACTCCCTTTACGTCTGCGATGCCAGCCGTTTTTCCTCCTTCTCCTTCTCTTGCCTCCACTATTCCAAATCCATCATATTCCTCCGCCAGCATCTTGGAGGAGGTTACAACTCCTCCTCACACCGCCAGAGGCAGTGTTTCGTTTTCCAGGCTTGGAAGCATGGACGGTAATTTTCTTAAAAAATATTGTTTTATATTCAACTGGCCTTCTATTTGCAAACAAAGTTTTATTCAAAAATGATTATTCTTTAGAGTCTGAAGTTTCTTCAAGAAGGTTGAGTGTTGATTCTGAGTCAAGATTCCGCGACGAGGTGAAGAGACATGCCATGACAAAGATTCGTCTACGAAACGCCGAAAGAGGCTTGCAGCAAGCTGAAGAACGAAACAATCAACTTCAACGGGAAATGGAAGAGTTTTTCAACACATTCGGAAGGTAAGTTGAGTCTTATGGTAACTTTTTTAATTTAAATTACAACACATTTGTCTTTGCAAAACTGTTACCAAAATTTTCACTAATTAAAAATAAATTATTATTCTAGCATGCTGGCGACAAATGCGACTTAATATCATCATCAAGCGGTTGTTCTTATTTCCGCTGGCCGGAAAAAAAAACTGATAATTTATTTATAGGAGAATTCTACTTACTAAAACGCTAACGTGCAATCATGTTTGTATTTAGTCATTTTATGACGTCATCAGTTAATGACGTATAGACTGTCCGCGTAAAAACTCTAAGAACTTTTATGTTGATATGTTGATGATGTCGATCAATTTTATTGACCTATCGCGTACTTTTAAAAGTTTGACGAAAAGACTTGTTTTCTTGCTGTTAATGTTAAACATTCCAAAATTCTCACAGAGCTGGTGACCTACCTCTACGTTTATTTAAACCAAAAACAAGTAATATAAATTCTAAACTTGCATACCAGATTTTGCAATTTGCAACGTTATACATGTCATAGGACATTGGGACCAAAGCCACTAAATTTATTTTTAAATTAACACATTTTCGTGTTTAACTTGCTTTAGACTTTAGTAAATACTTGTTTTGCTTTTGTTCCAGTGTGATTTATTTTTATTTTTTGTATTGTAATTTTTTTAGCTGCTTTTTATTAAACTTTAGGTAATGCTAAAAAAAACTATTTGATAAATTCACTATACGTACATTTGTAGCTTTTTTAAGGCTGATGTAATAAAAATGGCTTGAAGCCTACAATTTAAATTAATCCTTATTTGAAAATTTCGTAATCACAAGCATTCGTGTTATAAATACTGTGCATATTTAAAAACCATTCAAACTATAGTGATTTTTCTTGTAAGTATGTTATTGTCATATTTGATTTTTCGCCATATTTCATTTTTTACTCGGTAATGTTTACTGTGTCGCTTACCACTATTCTCCAGGCTGTCGTTAGCGGATTGGAGAAAATTGCTATACTTTCCACTGTGTGTGTTTTCATCTTTTCTTGCAAACGAAGCCACGCATTACATTCAATGCAGATTTTTCGTATATTTGTTATTCAATTCATCAACATACACATTTATTCGGCATATCTCTTTTACCTGAGTGCTTAATTGCTATTCTGATTCAAATTTTTTGGTAAAACTGGCTCTATAATTTCATTTTTGTAATTTTTATTTCTTGCTGCCACGATATTTTGATATTAATGCAGTATATTTTATTTCATGTTAATTTTGCTTTTCCAAGCAGTTTTGCTTTTTCTGATTTCCAATAAGTTTCGGTTGGAATTATTTCAGTGTTGTGTTTTTATGTAGTTTGAAATGCCGATTAATAAAACATTCTACACACAAGTTAAGCTTTTTTGTTAAAATAGATAGCCGCCTAAGTAAATATGGTAAGTAGATATTATTTTATATAGGCTATAGTTTAGTTTAATTTTGCTACCTTTTTTAAATTATACGGCACACAACTGATTAACGAAATTTACTCTTGGATGTTAGAAATATTATTTTATTAAGTTGGTAATAAAAATAATAATACATATACAACCATAATGCACCATAAAAGATTATTATGAAAAATACACATTGAGCATTTGCGAGGATTACCAACGGGAAAAATTAACTTAAAATGGCGACCAACGTGGTTGAAAAAGTTTGGGGATTACCCTATATTAGCAAAGTGTTTGCAAAATTTTAATATTTTTTTTTGCTTTAATTATTTGTTTGAAAAGAGGTTTTCGATTTTGAATTTATTTTAGTCAATTTCCTTAAATTATATAGTCATGGAAATTAAAATTAAAACAGAATGGAACGGTGTGCCAGTTAAACACGATGGAGTAAAAATGAGATTTGAGGAGGCGAAAGAAGGTTTAAAACTAATCATTGATGCTCCTTATTACGGAGATTCTCCGCCAATCGGCGAGGTTGGAAAACCGTTTTGGTTGTTGTGGGAATATGAAGGTTAATTTTTAGAATATTATTTTAAATTCTAAGGACTGTATAGTCAGATGGTCAGATTCAAAAGTTTTTTTTGTATTTAAACTAACTTTTTTTTCTAAAACCGGATTTGTTAAGGGTTTTAAAGCTTTTTTGTTTGAATTTAGTTGTAGAGGCATTTTTTCTAAACTCAGATAGTGGTGAATATCTTGAATTGGAATGGGGGCCGTAAGTTAAATTTGTTAAAAATAGTTAACAAAGTTGCGTTATGTTATGCATTTGTTAAAAGCTTTATATTATACTTTGCGTTTTGATATTTAAAAATGTTATTTTTTAATTTTATAATATTTTTGTAGTCATGGCCAACATCTTGGTTTATTGTTCAAAAAATGTCGTGAAGTTTGGAAAAAAAATTTGGAAATGGAGTTTACTGCTAAAATTCAGGGTACCTGTTGGAATGGAATCACTTTAATCCCATGGGATTATTTTCCAAAGGGAAGTAACAAGTTTAATGCATTTGCTATTCACGGTGATAAAAGCAACAGAGTTTATGAGGCACTCTACCCAGCTAATCCTGGAGACCGTACAGAACCAGATTTGTAAGTATTTTATTTGTTAAATAACTTTTTTGTTATTTTTACTTAAAAAATAATTTAAGATATAATAATAATAATAATTAATTTAGAGTAATTCAAAATAATAGTTTAACATGTATTTTTTGACATTTATTTTTTAGCAAAGCTTATCTTATTAAAATTAAATAAAGCAGAAAGGGTTTTGTTAATTTTTCTAGGTTTTTGTAATTTGATTTTAGAATTAAATTAAATAAAAATTTATTTTTTAATTTTAGTGTTTCTTTAGATGAATTCGTTACTAACACAAATACATTTTAATTTAGCCATGTGCTGGAGTATTTCAAAGACTTGGATGTAAAAAAAGTTTTTCCTAGTGGAAAATGGGAGAAAGATGAAAATACGATTTGGAATGATTAAAAGATTTGTATTATTATAGATGTGCTTTAAATAACAATATGAATAAATACAAATAATGTGATATGGTTGATTTTTTTCAAAATTTCTTGTTTACCTTCCTAAATAATCTTATGATTTTTTTTACAAATTTATAATTCAAAGCCAAAGTATTATTATTTGAATTGGTGATTTTTTAAATATTATGATTTGATGTGCAATAAAAAATAGTGTTTTACAGACTGCAGTATATATTTTTTTGATTTATTTTCACCTGTCAGACTTATGCAAAACAAATTTTGTTTGATTTTTTGTATCAGATTGTGTGTCTAAATCAACATAAATGTTACTTTAAAATGATGAAAATTAATTTTATATTACTGTTTATAAAATGAATTCGGGATATCAGTTCATAAATTCCTCAACATACAATTGTAGAAAAAAATGATAAACTGATTTTAATACTGAAAATGTATTTAATAGTTCCAGAATTGTGCAAATATGCTTACCAATTGTATTTAAATATCTTCAAAATCTTAGGATTTTTTTATTTTAACATGTTTTTAGCAATGCTCATTTTTCAATTTGTTTAATAAACGTCACCCATCCATGAACTTTAATATTCAGCGTTTTTACATATTGGTAACGTTACGAATTTATAACGTCTTATATACTAAGTAGATGTATTCCGTTATATAATACAATCTTGAAAGCAAAGTAGATACAAAAAATTACAGAATAGTTAAACAACAATTAGGACTATACTGTTCAAACAAAAAACGGAAATCATTAATCATATCATCTTCTAGTCATTTTATGTTCTAAACGTCTTAAACCATTTCTTTGGTATTTATCTTTTTTCCCTACCTTATCAACGCAGAGTGAGAACCTTTTGTTTCTTTTTCATGTAAATCATAACAGACGAGTTTTGCCTTAAACTACGTAGTTTTTAACTGAACTGAGCTGTTTTGGTCATCTGATTATAGTAAATCTAAAACATACGAGATTTGCCGTAAACTACACAATTCCTAACTGTGCCTTTAACTTGCTATCAAGGCCAAAATTTAACTTAGTAACAACGCTTAACAACGTTTTAAAAGATCATTAATAAATGATAGAAAATCTGTTTGCAAGGCAAATAAAAAAACAGGCAGAAAAATTGCACGTTTTAGAATTATTTTTTTAAATAAAAAGTAAAATACTTTTGTTTAGATGTTAACTAATTGTTGAACAGTGAAACCATACGTTCGGTGTATGGTATGCAAGTGTCTGGTATTTAATTTTTTATTTTGGCATGCATTTAATTTTTTATTTTGGCATTTGGCATTTTTATTTTGGTAAGCATGTCTGGTATGCAAGTCTCTGGTATTTAATTTTTTATATTCGGTGTCTGGTATTTAATTTTTTATTTTGGCAATTAATCTAAATTTTTTTGAGTTTATCAAATACTTTAAATGCATTTGACACAATTTAAAACAATAGACAATTGGTCTACCACAAAACCTAAAAATTGTCAATTTTTAACAAATGTGTCATAACTTTTGCCAATATAATATTTTTTTATAGATTGTACTAAATAAACCATTGTGGTTAAAATACTGCAAATAATTTTTTTATGGTGTTAATAGTATGTATATATTGCCTACTAGATTAAAAGTTTGCCGTAAGACCTTATTTGCACGAAAAGTGAAATGCCCTTACTTTTGTTTATTGTTTATAACCACGAAATGTTGTTCCTAAAATCTTAGTTATATTAATACAGATTCAATTATAAAAGGTTTTAAGATATTGCCTACTTTTGCTGATGTGTCATAATTTTTCCTAATTTAAGTATATACTGATAATTTTTTTACGATGTATTAAATAAAACAGTGCGGTTTAAATGCTGCAACTCATTTTTGATAAAAAAAACTATTAAAGCGTATATACCAGTTTAATGAGTCGTCCTACTGCACCAGTTTAATGAGTCGTTCTACTAAATAAAAACATTCTAACTTATAAAAATCACGCTGGGCGTATATAGTGCAACAAACGGCGTAAACATACTAGTTGCCGCAATCTTTGTTGTATTTGTCTAGTAAAATATTTATCTGTCTTGACACCTTCTGATAAGGCGTGTTAGTTTTTGGCGCGAATTACTTTGTTAACTAGGTAGTGTAACATTTTTAGGAATTACATTTTGGAGAACCTGCTGAATGGTTGTGTTAAGTCGTTGCGGTGCTAGCCTATATTTTGTAAATAAATGTTATATGCTGAACTCTATGCTATAGTTTATAAATTGTCTACTAGATACGGCAGTAACTTGACGAAAAGTACGTAACAGTGGAGGTCCTGCTGAGATTGTGTATTGTATTATAACAAAAAGATATGTGTCACGTGACTTTGAGTAAAATAGGTGCACCTTCAAATTATTATGATGGAGATGAAAGTATAAGTAGAAGTATGATGGAGATGAAAGTATAAGTAGAAGTGGCCTCGTAACATATGACGATCTTGAGGAAATGTAAAAAAATAGAAATTAACGTCATGGTCAAAGTTATGAACTTAGTTGAAGAAATGAAGAAACAAATTGATTTATTGCAGAAAGAGGTACAACTTTTAAAAGAAGTGCAATATAATCAAGATGATGTAAAAAATGAACAAGAAACTTAGATATCTGTTAACAATTTGAAAAATGAAGTTTTAACAATGATTAAAGCAGGTTCTGTTAAAAAAAACAATTAAAATAAATTTATTAAAGGCGCCGAAATCAAAAACCAGAAAATTGCAATGGAGAGCGTTTGGCTATACAAAAACTAGGAAAAACTTTAAGAACTTAAAGAAGAACAAAATTATTAAAATAAACTTTAAATGTTCTCCGCAGGTGGTAAATGTCAGGAGGATAATTGCAACGCATAAAGAAACACCTATAATTACAAAAAGTTTCATTCGCGAAGCACGACGTTCTGATAAGGGTATAAACTCTTTAGTTCACTGGAAAAGAAAATGCTTAAAGCGACCAAGTTTGGTTAGGTTTAGTGCTGGCTCACTAAGCAATACAGCGTTTTCTTATTACCAGCAGTTGGATAGCCTGGTATTGCATAATGATATATTGGCCTAACTAACATTCAAGATAAAACATTTTGCAAAAATTTTTAGTAAAACAAAAGTTTCAGCTAATTTTTATTCTGGGTTTAATTAGGTCACGTGATATTTTTGGCCAATGATACTGCATATATATAAATTTTTTGAAAAAAATAAAAAATTCTAAATCAAAAAATAATTGTTCTGTTTGAACTACACAGGTTCAATTAACGTGTTTACAAAATATTTTTCGAAAATATTAATATTTATAAAAGTTATGACACTTTTATTAAAATTTGATGAAATCTCTTTTTTTTTGTATTGTCATTATTATTATTATTAATATATTCTAGTGTTTTATAAGCTCTAAATTTGAATGAAAATAACTTTTGTTCTTGAATGTTCACAGTTCTTAAATTTTAGTATGTTGTTTATTATCTGATTGTGTTTCAATCCTCTTATTTATAAAATTTAATTAATATTAATTACTTATTAATAGATGTTTGTTTATAAAAATTTAAAAATTGTTATTAAGTTTTTAAAGCTTGGTCATCAGTAAATTAAGATATTAATAACCTAAAAATGGGTTAAAAATAAACTTTTGTTTGTTAAATATATTGAAATGCTTGTTTCTTTATTAAAAATCAAAGATTAAAATTAAGCATTAAAAATTTATTCTAATGTATATTATAATATCATTAACTTAAAAAGGGGTTAAAAAAATTATGTTTTGTTTGTTTATTATATTTAATTGCTTGTTTATTTTTTTTAAATCAAAGATTAATACTAAACATTAAAAATTAAGTCTAACTTATAAGGCGTTAAGCTGGTAATGCAGCAGTCACAGGTTCGAAACCTAACAGCTCCGTTCTAATTAAGTTTTTGTTGCCTAAATTTAAAATACAATTAGATTTATTTTCTTACAATAAGAAACTTTGGGTTTTAATAAAGCAATTTTAAATTGCTTTAATAAAGCAATTTTAATATTATTTTCAAGTGTATCGACATAAATTTTTGTGCATGCAATTACATGTAACTAATACATAGCAAAACCGGTTTAAAAACAAACAAAATTTAAGAGTAATAAAATGTCTTAAAAGTTAGAAATAAAAGGTCATTTACAAATATAAAAAACAACAACCAAAAGTTTTTAAAATACAATTAATAAAACATATATATAAAATCAATTTTTATTAATTAAGAAATAAAAAAATATTTTTAAATCAAAATTACTATTTAAAGTTTTAACTAATTATAGATGTAATAATTTGGAAATATCATTATACTCGACACCTAATGCATCGTTGGAATCAAAAACAAAATTACAAGATTCCTTTGCATGTTGACCTTTCATTAACGCATGTGGAGTGGATATACAGGAGTCATGACCCTGCACAACTTTTGGGTATTTAGTAGTTGAATTTTCGATTCGACGTGATCGTCGTACAGGGGTTACAATTGCTGATGCATCAAATGGCAAAGCTCTTCGAGCTACCAACCTAAGTAACACAATAAATTATTCTTTTTATATTCTTCACCAAAAATTTTTTTTATATTCTTCGCCAAAAAAATTTATATAAATTAAATCCATAATAAACAATAGGCAAATATAAGTAAGTTTTTAAACTAGAAGGGATGTTAAAATTTCTATAAAAATTACTGTTTGAAAAGTGGAGAAGATTTTGGGATCATTCGAAGTTTAACAACAGAGGAAGGTGAAGGAGTCCCACACAATGGGGAAATAGGAGCTATTTGTTTCTTGCTGGGTGTTTTAAAGTTAAAAACAGGAGATTGAAATTCTTTCTGGCTGGAATTTGTTAATGGTAACTTGTTGATGGGGTCTTCGAAGTTTTGTTGTTTTTCTGGTAAATTAATGTCATTTGTAGATCGTGTTGCAGTTTCCATCTGTATGCCTAAATAAATTAAAACTTATTTTTAAAATAAAAAAAGTAAAACAAAATTTAAAAATGAAACAAATATAATAAATTCTCATATAAAGTGATACAAGTTTAAATAATAATAATTGTACTATGTATTATTATCAAGATAAATTGAAGTTATATAATTGATTTAATATTTAGCAAAAAATAAATATATTTATACAGTTACCTGCTTTTTGAGTAAGGCGTTCTTGATTAGCAACTCTTACTAGAAAATTCTTCAATTCTTCTTTAAGTAAGGACAATGGCTAAAATACAAAAAAACATTTTAAAGTTGCTGCTATTATTTTAAACAAATGGCCATAAAACATATTTATATATAAATAATATTTTTTTAAATTTATAATTGTTTTACCTTTGCTTGCTTTTTAATCGCATTTTCATAAATTTCGATAATCTCTTCTTCAGTGTTTCCAAATATTTCATGAACCTGGGCAAAAGTCACCCAATAAGCTGCATGCTCTTCAGCAACGGAAACTCTTGTCTTAAAGTCTTTTAAAAGCTCAAAAACTTCTTGTGCAGAACAACCCTATTTTAAAAATAAAAGTTATGGGTATTTTTACAATAATATAAAATAAATTTTTTATTAATTCATGTTATTTTTGCCCAAATATTTTAAGCTTTAATATTTTTTAAAACAAATAATTTTAGTTCTTGGTGGCTATACCCAAAAAGATCTTTACAGATTTTAAAAAAAAAAAAGTTTGATATTACCTTATCAAGACAAGCTCTAGCTTCTTCCATTGAATTTTTTACCAAAATTGAAAGTTCGTCAAAATAGTCTTCACCTCTCAGTGTCTGTCAATAAACATTTAAAAATTTAGTTATTAAATGTGCTTAGATTATAGGCTTAATATATACATCTGTTTTATTAAGATTGCAATAATTTTAAATATCTGCGAAAAAATATTAAATTAACCATAAGAAAATAACCCTTCAACTGCTGTTTTTTTTAATTTTATTATATATAATTCGTTCCTATTATACAAAAAAGATTTTAAAATTTATAAAAAAAAGTTAAGTGAGAATTTAATAATTTTAATATGAAGTTATTAAATTTAAGGCCAGATTATTAAACAAATAAACTAATATATTTATAATCATTTGTTTTTTAGGAACCATATTATTAACCTGAGACTACTAATATTCCCCCTATCAATTTTTTTTATGAAAATTTTATTCAAAATATTGAACAACTCACAGGCCAAAACGATCCACCAGGAGTTAAAGGTTTGTTTGTTGATGGTGAATTAGTTGGAGTTAGAAATGTTTTCACTGGCTTAAATCCTCTCAAGTGATCTGGATTTTTACCCTTTGATATTATCCACCGTCTTAATTTTTCTCTAGAAATTAACAAAAATTTTGAAACTGTTTTTTAACGTAGAAGTAATGCAATTTTTCAGGTTTCTGTTATTGTTACCAATCAGAACTAACATCACTTTAATTCAATCAATTTACATTCAACAAACAAAATATTTTAAAATTAGTCTTTGGTATAGATTTACCCAACAACACTTAAAATTATTAAAATAAAGTCAACTTACAAGCGAGCATTTTGCTGTTCTGTCATACTCAAAGATTTTTTTCTCCTTGGGGTTTTACTTTTTTTCTCCATTATCCTCGATTGAATTCTTGACTTAGGTTGAACAGACTTCGATCCACCATAATTTGAACCAATTTTTTTATTAGGGGTCATCAAATTTAATTTAGATTTTAAATCGGTTTTGCAGAACAAATTTTTACTTAAAATTGCATTGTTTCTTGACTTTTGTATGCTAGTATTTACACTTCTTCGAATTAGTTTTTTTCTTAATTTTTCAGAAGTTTTAGGTGTAGTGGGAGTATAGCAATGTTTTACAGGAAAAATGTTGCCTGTTTTATTTTTCAAATGAGACAAATTTAGTGCTGCACTTTTTCTCAATGATTTCCGAAATTTTTTGTTTGGTGTTTTCGTTTCAGTTTTCTTTAGTACAATCCCTTTTTCTTTTTCTAAGTTATTTTTTAAATTTATTGCAGTTTTACATTTAATTATTTTTTTTGTTCCTGTTCCAATGGACTTCATGGAATTGTTGTTTTCCTTCGATGCCGAACATTTCAAAGAACCATTTCTAAAATAAAATATTATTAACTATATATATAAACTTCTTTATTTTTGCTTAAATTTATGATTAATATATAACACCAATAAGTCACTTTTAAAGCATTAAAATTTGTAGAACTAAATCTGTACACCAAACTTTACTTACATTTTCTTTGAGCGTATTAAATTTTTCTTTTCCAAGACAAAGTCTAAATGTAAGTTAAGAAAAAAATAAATATTAGGCTATATATACATGCATTGATTGTAATTTTCAATTGCAATAAAAAATTTTAAATTCGAATTATATACATAATAATGATTTACCATTACTGTGCATAGAGTTTGAATTGTTAGCTAATGGCACTCTTTTCATGGTTTTCATATTTGCTTTTACAAAATCTTTTTTCATTTTCTTAGGAGGTTTTCCTTTTGATATTAAGTAGGCATTTAACTTTGCCAATCGTTCCTCTATGATATATACAAAACATTAGAATAAATAAAAAGCAAATTCACAGTATTGGCAGATTGATCGCAGATGACATACAAAAATTTGGGGACCAGAAGCTTCGGCCTGCAAAAAACGCGGGGGGTCGGTGACGAAATTGCCGCGTAAAATGTCAGTTTAAGACCATATTTTACCGATATTCAAAACAATTTTTTTTTATGTATAAAAAAAAAAAAAAAATTTAAGAAAAATTTAATTTTTTAAAGTTGGTTACCACCTTCAAATTAAAAATAGTGCTACAAAATTATGCTAAAAAAAAAAAGGTTTACTTACCATTCATGGTTTAAAGTTAAGATCTTCTTTTTACTGAAATCACCTATTTAGACTTATAAAAGCCAATTCTTGATTGCTGCTAAGTCTGTTTTCTTAATTTTAGAATTTGTACTTTCCGCCATAAATATGGACACGCTTCGCTGCGTTAGCTATAATCTTTTGTTTTGTGATTAATTTTTGTATTCAAATATAATTTCTTAAATAAATGTAAAAAAAATTTAACAACATTAGAAATTTACTGCCATCAAATATATAAAATTACTTTTATTTAAAAATAAGTTTTATTTTGATTTTCTCATGAAAACCTTGCATGAATCAGCCAAAGTTCCAAAACAAATATTACCCTTGTCATGTTTTGAAACGTGATCACCCTACTGAAAAGAAACACTTCCACGTAGTTTTAGATTCGTGTATACACCTTGTTTATTATTTATTGCTATACGTAATAAACCAAAATATAAGTATGGCAGCTAAAGCTCGTTATCACAAGTTAACTCGGACCGAAGGAAAGGATGGTGACGTATTCACCGATTTACAATTTGAAAAACCCGAACCTAAAGTACCTTGGAAAGCTATAGGAGTTGCATTTGGACTATTATTTGTTGGATCTACACTTATTATTATTGGTTCGTTTTTATTGTCTGGGTATATTGACGAAAAGTATAAGGATAGAACGTGGCCTGTTTTGGTTCTTGGCATTTTAACGTTCTTGCCTGGTTTTTATCATGTAAGAATTGCTTATTATGCTTGGAGAGGGTATCATGGTTATTCCTTTGATGACATTTTGGACTATTCAGAATAAGATTTTTGTTTTGTAAATTTTATTAATTTCACTGTTATTCAAATATTATATATATACATTTTAATTATTTTTTGTTATTTTTAAAGGATAATAACTGTCTACAACATTTTTATTGTTTCCTCTATGTTTTATCATGTAAAAATTTATGTTTTGTTATGCAATAAATTTTGTAATATATAACAGAAAAACTCATTAACCGATGTCGTCAATAAATATATATACTGAGTAATATTTTATTCACCCATACTACAAAATTTTTTTATAAGTTTAAATTGTATGGTAAACTTCGATTTTTAATTTTAGCATTGTTGTTTTAAATTATGACATTTTACACCAATTTAAAATTATCAATTTTAATTGTAAATAATAACTTTGTACCAGTTTCAACATAACATTATCAATGTGTTTATTCTTGTAGAATAAATGTTATAATATGGCAAGAGATCCAAAATTTGTTATTAATTATTTGGAAGAGTTGGAGGAATTGGCAGAGGATGTACTAACTGACAAGCAACAAATAATTGACCTTGACACAAAGCGAAATAGCAATCGAGAATCATTGGCTGCACTTCATAAAAAAACATTAGCACCCCCAAATTCTAAAGATAAAGCTTGGGTCAATTTTGGTGGGATGTTTATTAAAGTGACAAAGGAATCAGCCATTAACATGCTGAAGTCTGATCAAAATGAACTAGACAAAGAAATAAACGGTTTAAGAAATGGACTTCATAAAAAAGTTAAACGTTTAAGGGATGCAGAAGGAAAAACTGATCTAAAAGGATTTGATTTGAAACCAATGAATAAATCTGAAATAGATTTGTTAAAATATTAAATTTTTTATATGTTATTTTTTGTGACAAATCTTTGTATTTCTTTTTTTAGATAGGCAACAGTTTTAGGCAAATAAAACTTTTGTTTTTTGGACATGGAGAATCATAATTCCTATAACAACATTAGTAAAAAAACACCAAAAAGCAAGAAAAATGATTTGACAAAATTTATCAACGGAACAGAAGAGTTTTTGATCAAGTATTTTCTAACAAGATCGTCATTCATTGTTCTTTTGTTATGGATTCTAATTGTAGTACTATCTAGCATAAAAGCTTATGGCGTCGATATACCTCAAACCTATTTTTCATATCGTAAAAACTATTTTAACATTTACTTTGTTAAATTAGGATGGGGTTGGACTATATTTCTAACAGGATCATATGCCATACTCACTGCTTTTGTGTATGGCTGTGACAATTGGAAAAAGTCGATTGGTTTAGCTATTGTCCGGTTAGGTGCTGCAACAGTACTCTGGTATTTTTGGACTGTTAAAGTGTTTCTTAATGTTGAAAATATCACTGGTGTATGTTTAAATGTAAACAAATCACCAAATTTTAACATCACCTCTAAAATTGAGTGTGTCAATTTAAAAAAGGGGCACGTTTGGGAAGCATTTGATATTTCAGGACATTGTTTTATTCTCTGCTTCTGTATTTTGCTCACAAATTCCGAAATCCAAATTCAAAAACATTGGAATAAGATACCATCACATTCTGCTCAGTTTTTACCGATCGGTTCAAAATCTTTAAACCAATTAAAACACAAGTTTAGAGTAACCTTACCATTTGTCAGCATATTGTTTATTCTTAACTTTTTAATAATTGGATTGTGGGTAGTTATGCTGGTGAGCACTTGTCTATATTTTCATACTTTTCTTAGCACAACACTCGGTGGAAGTTTTGGTATTATGTCATGGATGGTGTTATACAATGAATTATATAAACACAAGTACTCACCCGGTCTACCTGGCAGTGGTATACTGAAGCCATTATTTATTAAACCAACTAATAAAAACAGCTGAAATTTGAATGCATTTTTATGTTAACCAAATAATATGACAGCCTTCTCATTAATCGTACTTTTGTTAATTGTATTTAGTTTTTATTAATAGTAACAAACTAGCTCTGCTGTGACAAAATTGTTCTATTTAATTCTACCTATTATAGGCATATGAGTAAAAAAAAATAAACAAACAAAAAATGAAATACTTAATTTATTTGTGTAGTATTGTTTTAAGACCTCTTTTCAAAACAGACAAAACCAAAAAAATTTATAACTTAGATATCAAAAATAATTTTAAACCAGGCTTAACTGTATTTTACAAACTTTTAAGTATCATATTAAAACTTAGGTAATGCAATAACTTAGCTAAACAACAAAATACTCCAAATTAAGACATATAACAAAGCACAACAATTGTTTTGACACAGTGTTACCATTTGCTTACCTAGAATTTACACACTAAAGCATACAAATAAAACGACAAACCTAAAAGCAAATTTAAAATAAACCTCACCAGCATATTTAAGTTTTTGTGTTTTTAATTAGTTTACCCCTACGAAAAAATAAAAACTTTTAACAAAAAAGAATATTAATATTTACTTAAAACATAACATAACCACAAATTTTTTTTTTTTGATTTTATGGAGGAGCAATATTTGATGTGAAAATTTCCCAATCTGAGTCATCGTCACTCGAAAAAAAAACCACTCTTCGACGCTGTGCTTGGTGACCAGCCAACCGTGTCATAGACATTAGGACATCATCCATTCCCGAATCAATGATAATATCATCTCGAAGGTCGATGCGAGCATAATCGTCGGTGTCAATTGATTTACAGAAGTAAATCGCATACTTGAGTTTTTCAGCCAAAACAAGCTTAAAATTAATTTAAAAAAATATAAAACATTTAATTTAACTTCCTTATGCACCAAAATAATTTCCTTTTTGTTAATTCCACTTAAAGTTTAAACTTTTAAAGTGAATTTCTATTACTCAGGAACATTTTATTAAATTTTAAACAAAAATCCCACCTTGCAACTATATCGAGGTAACTTGAGCATGAAGAAACAAGTATAAGATTCAGGAAGGTAATTGTCAGGAGGATCATATTTATCCGGAACCTTTATTTTTAAAATAAAATAAGCCAAAAGTACTAAAACACATCTTTATGCAAAAAGTCACTTAACAACAACCAACAATCTTTTTAAATACATTAGTTTTAATATTAAAATTTTATTTAGTTTTCCACACCTAAATGAAAGTAAAAAAAATATCCAATTTACATTAATGCAGAGGAAAAAAGTAACAAAATCCAATTTATAGTTTAAAACATGCCAGAAATATTGAATACCTAAAATAATGTCAGTACTAATATTTAAAATGCTGAGTCACTAAAAAAAAAATTACCAAAAAAAATAAAACCTTACTTGTATAACAAAATCCCTTCCCCTAAAATCTGCAATCGACCTCGGTAACCTCGTCCTACCCCACACAAATCTTAAAAACAAACTTCTTTCCTCGTTCGTGAAAGACTCCAACACTTCCCACAACCATTTTGCCAGGTCATCATTTGGGGAGATCCCCTTGTGGGTGGCAACTGATTTGAGAAGATGAAGTGGAATGTCAGGACTTCCGCAAACCTGAAACAGTTTTTATGAAATTTTATGTTATTATAATTTTTTTTTCCAAACACAAAAAAAGTAAGTGGTTGTTATGAAGGTGTGTAAAGTAGAGCTTTTAATAAAGTAAAAACTGCCAGTACATAGACTTATGATTTAGGGTTTGAATCCTACTTCTGGCATTTCCTAAAAGTCCAATAATAGTTTTTTTGGGGGTGGGAATTTATATTATTGCTGTTTTGGATTTTAAGTTTCAGATTTATCTCTTTTTTATATTAATTGACTAAATACTAAATACATATTTAAATATATTCCCTAACAAATAAATTTGCAATATATTTTATATACCAATAAGTTTAAAACTGTTTTTAACTTACAGTAGTTTCAAGCTCACGTGGTGTAAATAGAGATAATAATGGAAGTGGAATAACACAAGACATTCCTTCCCTAACACTTGATATCATCTTGTTAAATTCCTGCAATCTATTTAAAACAATATATAGGGTGTATTTATATTAATGTTGCAAAATAAAAGACTGACACGATATTTAGGAAATTTAGTCTGCAGATGGACCCTACACCACATGTCCTTTTTAGATTTTTATTAATAACCGTACACCACAATACAAGTCATTTACCTATGCTGAACAGATAGTCTGATATATTCATTTCTATTCTGAGATGTTACAAATGAATAAACACTGCTTAATTCCACTTCCTGAAATTTCAATAAAAATAAAAATTATTATTAGCAATTTTTGACCAACTTACATAGTATATTCACAAAAACAGGTCATAGGTTAAACCCTTAATGCATATTGTTTATTATATAACATACCACTCCACATGCTGATTGAGTAGTAAAAGGAAGCTGCATTGCATTTAATTCATCTGCCTCCAAATCTCGAATATACATCGATTTTGGAATAAAAAACTAAAAAAATTTGCACAAAAAATGATATTGAATCAACAAGGTTTATATTTAATATTGCTCTGTACAAGGATATATGCAGTGTAGTTAACTACCTTGTCAATTTCAGCAATATCTTTTAAGCAAGTGCTCATTCCAGCTAATTGTTTCCACACCGGTTCAGCCAGGTTCAAACTGAGTGGACTCCCAGTTCTAATGGCTATGCCAATCAACACACCTGTATGAGTGAAAATAAGAAAAAGGTAAAAAAAAGTGATAAAATATATTCAACATATTAAGACATATTAAGTGTGTAAAAATAGTAATTTTGAAAAAGAAAATTTATAACAAAATAAAAAAGTTCATATTAAAGTCACACAACACTTAAAATAAGATGTAACAAATTCAAATTTTAAATTCTTAAAAAAAACAGATATAAAACTACGGTTTTTAACAAAATTTCAAAAACAAAAGTCTAACAAAGTTCATTAAAAAGACAACAAGAAAATAAAAAGTTATAAAAAAAAAATTTACCCAAAAATTTGAAAAGAAAAATTCGAAAAAAATATTAATATGTACCCAAAAATTTGAACATATTCATGTGGACTTCAGACGTTGCCTGTGAATTGAGGATAAAACAATCTCGGTTTGCTCCTGAATCATCTCTACCATTGGGAGTGGTAGAGAGCAGAGGAAGTGAACCATCTTGGAGTTCGTCGCACATCTCAGCAATCGACTCCGAGTATCCCCCACCACAATCATCAACAGACTCACCTGTTAAAAAAATTAAAAAATCTTTTAATTCATCTGTTAAGTTAAAAACTTAAAAAAATCTGATTTTGAATTAATAAAAAATTATAAATTTTTCAAATATATATATATGTATATATGTATATTGGAGTTTAGTGGACATTATGTCCAATTTATAGGCCAACAAAACAAATAAAACTGCCGTTTGTGGTAAGTTAAGAGTTGCAATTATATTACAACAATTTAAATGCCAACCGCAAGCCAGGCTATTGACCAGACTAGTATATACATAATATTAAACAGCTTCAAAAAAATCAATAAACATACAAGTTTACTAATTAGATAAAAAATAACAATGTAACCTACCAAAAAATTTTACTTTCCATACTCTATGTGGTAACAAAACATTTTCAGGCAACAAAGTCTCCATTTTGCTGTACGCTTGTCCAAACACTGACTTCAGACCTTCTGGACCAGCAAAGCCACCCTTTTCTCTGTGTTTTTTAACCTGGTGATTGGTTAATAATAATTTGTTAAAAAAATAAAGGACATTTTGTTATAATTAAATAGGCAATATTAAATTTAAAAAAAAACATGTAACGTTAGTAAAATTTTGTTAAAAAATTTAAAAGAATTTTTTTAAAGTTAGGTCAATTATTTATTAAGCATGAAATCTAAACTTAATTTTCACTTCTTTCACTGCAGTCCTTGATAACTTTTAATTATAGTTTATAAAAACACACCACAAAAACAGGTCAAATAATAAACAACTATAAAAAAATTTAACAAAGTTTTGGGTCACGGTAAAAAAAAACAAAATGAGGCTTTGAAATTTTTTTTATATGTTGGTTACAAATCAAAATAAAGAAAAAACATTTACTTGTATTCTATTGAGTTCGATAATAGGTCCATGCTGTTTATCTCTTGTCATGGTCGATTGAACAATTTTCTTAAAAACACATTCCTTACCGGAGGTCACCAGAGAGCCACGGAGTTCATCCAAGCTCAAATCATTTTTGGCAATTTCATGTGGTGAGAGGTGGAGTGGAAAAAATGGGATAACTTGACAGAAGAGTTCTGCAAAACAAGAAAAAATTGTATTTTAGTTTTCTTGGGTCTAGAACTTAGTCAATTTGCATACTATGTAAAACAAATCACAAAAAATCAACATTTAAAATCTTGACATTTTCGATTTTTACATTTGGCTATAAGATTGACATAAACCAATAAAAATAACTTAAACAATAAAATCTAAAATGTATTTAAAATTTAGCAATTTTTAGTTTAAAGAATGGTGAAGAAGCTGCAAATGTCATGTGAACAAATTTCATTACATAAAATATTTAATGTAACAAAAAAAAATCAGATCACTTGTACTTTTGGGATCTCAGAAAAAACTTTTGAACTTTACAGTGTGCCCTATTTCTCACTTGTCATTTGTGTCCTAGCTAATTCTCTTTCTTACTTTATCAACCTATTGAATTCTCTCTCGTCATTTACAGTCCCAAGTTTTTTCCAAGAACCATAAAGTACAAGTAATCTCAAAAATTATTTAAACAAAAAATATACATATAACAATCCAATTACAAACCTGACAGTTGGGTCAACAAAATTAATCTATCCCTCAAATCAGTCATCTGTAATCCTTGTAATAAATTATATTCCAGTGGTACTTGCTCTGGTAATGAGGGCACCATTCTTTTCTTAGACTTGGTCGAGTCTGAAGAATGTGACCACGCCACCGTGTGAGCAGAACCGCAAGCTACCTGGGTGATATGGTGACCCTGGAGGGATTGAATAAGCCGGGGAACCTGGGACGCATGAGTAGTTCCATCACCCACCTAAATTAAAAAATATGATCTATAAATTACATTTTCATTCAAACAATTTAAAAAAAGGAAATTGCAATTCTAAGAATTAAAAATAATATATTAAAAATATTTTAAATTTAATAAAATTAGAAAAAGGTTATTTTAAAAAAAACATTTTTGGGAATTCTTGCATTCCTACATTTAAAAATAAAATCCCCTACCTGCCCCTCATCATTATCACCCCAAGTGTAAACATCACCCTCGTCAGTGCAAACAATACAATGAAGTGACCCTACTGCTATCTGGGTAACTTTCTTAAACTTCAGAGCCTCAACCAAGCGAGGTTTTCTAACATGTTCATCCATACCATGACCCAGTCTATAATAATCCCCTTTTCCCCTTGAAATAATTTTACAGGTTTTATTTAAAATTTTCGAATTACTTATCATTTATGACCCTTAAAAAATGTTGAATAATAAAGTATGAGAGAAAATTAGCAAAAACCAATAAGGTATAAAAGAGAATAGACTAGGGGGAAAGTATATAAAAAGTGATAACAAAAAAACTTTTAGGATAAATTGAATGATTAATATGTTACTGCTCACATTTTAATAGCTATACCCAATGGCCAACAAGACTTGGTAAGGCATAAATATATTAAAATTAATTAAATAATTGTGCATACACATATACGTCCAAAACTGTATTTATAATATATTGTTAATACTAACCAGGTGTAAACCTTTCCAGATTGGGAGAGAGCAACTGAGAATTGACTTCCACAAGCAACTTTAACAATGTTTTTCTCCAACAGAGTATCAATTATAAATGGGACTTTACAACTGTATTGATAAAATAAAAAAATTGTAATCGAAAAAAAATTTGACAAAAAAATAAAAATTTAAGTAATAGAAAGCAAAAAACTAGTTTTAGTTCAAAAACAAAAGATGATTTTTAATAAAAAATATAATTTTTCTTATTATTTATTACCCATCACTCCCTCCTCTTCCCAACTTCCCATAATCCCCATCCCCCCAGGACCACACAACTCTTGGAGTATCTACATCCCCAGTAATACACAAAGTCTGTGCATCACCACTACCACATGCAACGTCGATAACAAAGTTGTTGGTTAATGCTTCAACCTTTTCCCCAAAAAAATTAAAATTTTGAAAAAAGAAAAAAAAATTAAAATTTTGAAAAAAAAGCCTAACTGCCAGACTTATGATCTGCATTTTAACCCATTTTGCCAGTTAATACAAAGTCAACCATTGTAGGTTATGTCAGAAAAAAGTCGGCACATCACAAATATTTTTTTTTATTTTTTTATTTTTTATTTTAAAAACATAAAAATTGTACATATATAAATTTAAACAGCATAGAAATTAGCATATTGGACATATATTGTTCGTTATGCTAAATTGTTTAAGATTTAAAGATAATTAAAACTATATTTAATTACATTAGTAAATTATTTTAAAACAGTTACCAATTTTGGTTTAAGATGATCTTCACTATCCTTGTGACCCAATCTTCCATATCTCCCCCTTCCCCAGGTGAAAAGTAACCCCATATCAGTTATTGCTGCACTATGGGACCCCCCAGCTGATATACCCACTACATTTTCACCCCTTAGGTTTTCAATCACTCGTGGATGATCAATAGAACTAAAAAAAATAATTTAAAATTGTTTTAGTAAATTATATAAAAATGACAAAAAACTGATTATAAAATACAAATAATTAAATAAACTAGGTTAATATCAACTTTACTTTTTATTTAAATTAAAATAACGAAAATAAGTTTTTAATTTTTTTTACTTTCGATTTCCGTGTCCAAGTTTCCCATCAACTCCCTCCCCCCAACTAAAAACTTCTCCGTCTTGCGAGAGGGCTAATATATGTTTACCACCAGCATTTACTGATACCTAAGTAATGAAATAAATCTTAGTAATTTAGATTAATTTAGATCCAAAAATATACATATATTTTAAATATCAAAAAAATTCTAATTTTTTCCAACAAATACCCCTATTTTAAAAAAAATGCAAAAAAATGCAAACTCTGTAGCAAAATATTATAACATATGCACTGTTACAATGTTGCTACCTTCTTTATTTTGACATGCTGAATCGATTCAAGTAAAGTTGGTATTGAGACTGATTCATTGCTTCCTATACCTAACCTTCCCCCTGCTCCATAACCTGTTGCATATACCTAAAAAAATAAGGTAATAATTGTGATTTAATTTAAACTTACACACTATGGAAAGTCAAAAAAAACATTAAAAATCTTTATTAAGTAAAGTTTGTATTATTTTTTATTTTTGGTTACAATTTCCAAAAAAATCTCAATATTTCAAAAATATATAACAGTTCCTTTATTTTTTTGTTTAGTTTTAAGTACGAAAATCTAAAAAAATTAAAGCTGGCTCGTTAAACTCACACTAAACGGACAAAAAGTAAAATTTAAATTATGATCTACGGTTTTTATGCAAAAAAGTTCAAATTTAAAACCAAAATATAACTTAAAAATTTTGTTACCTTTCCATCACTTGTCACGGAAAATAAAGTTTGCTCCCCTCCAGCGAGTTGGACTGGTTTTAATGATGCAAGAGCCGCACAGGTTACAGGAAGTTTAACCTTTGCCCCTTCGGGTCCCCCCAGTTGACCCCTGTGATTGTGACCCCAACCAAATATAGTTCCACTACCTGTCCATGTAAGTGTCCAATCATCAGGTCTCCTGAAGGGCAAAAAATTATTTTTTTATTTTTTTTACAATATTTAAAAAATATTTTAACTTTTAAGAATTTAAAGCTTTTTTTATTTTTGTATAAATATAGTATTGGTGTTGGTGAAATTATTTTAGTCAGTAATGTAACAATAAAAACTAAACCTGTTAATCCATGATACTAGTTGTTGGTCTATTTGTGTAGTGAAAATCTTGTTATTTTCATGCTGATTGATGTTGAAGTGTTCATCAGTATCACTCACCTCTTGAACTTTTTTCGCCACTAGCTGTGAAAATAAAATGTTTTTAATAAAAGAATCAAAACAGCATATTATATAATACAAGTCTTTACTAAAAATTATATTTCGATAAAAACACAAAAATGTTGTAGTAAATGGTAGAAAACAAATATATATTTATTTAACTAAATTTTACCAAAATTACTAAGTTTTATTTTATTACCTCCATAAATTCTAGTGGGTATGGATGGTTGTTAAGCAGAGCTGACACGGTTCTATACACCAGACAATATTGCACAAAACTTTGAGGATAATCTTCTTTCTTTGTTATTTGATCGAGTTTTAAATCACAACATAAACCAACTAATTCCTGTCAAAAAAAAGAAAATAACCTTTTTTTATTTTTTATTATTTTCAAAATAGATAAAAAATATTAAAAATTGATAAAATTAGCATGAAAAAAATTTATTTTGATCATTTTTACATTAAGGTTCTAAAACTAACTCTAGCATCTTACAATCTTTTCTAATTCTGTCTTCTACTTTATGGTCCTAATTTTTTGTTGAAGAACCGTAAAGTACAAATGATCCAAAGATTTTAAATATATTTAAACAAAATACAAACATTTACCCAAATAGAATTAGGTTTAGAAATTTTTAAAATTTATCCTAATGTCCTTACCATCATAAATGAACTGTGTAAAAGTTGTTTTCCAGATTTTACAAGAGGTTCTTCATATTCTAGTTGTTTGTGCAACATTATTGGCAACCCTGTTAATATAAATAATAATGAAAACTGTAATTATATAACATAAAAAAATTAATTTATGTTGGTGTAAATGCTAAACAATTATTGTATCACACGTACAGTTAATAAATTGGTAACAGTTTTAATTTATCAACTAAGAATTACAATTTTGGTCAGCTAATATTACAGTTTTTAGATTTGAGAAACATAAGTGTTTAATGCCGAACATCGAATTAATGTTAATAGAAGTTAAAATTGCAATTTTCTTTTAGCAAAAAGTCAAGTTAGGCTAATTCTAGGTTATACCACATTTTAGTCACAACTCTATATTTTTAGCCAAGGCGATAGTTTAATTTTTAACAAAAATTTCACCCACAATTTTAAACAAAATTAAAAGTTTTGTTTTGTCATATTATATTGTAAAAAATAACTCACCTTTAATTAATGGTTTTAAAAACAGTTTTTGATTGTTTTTATCTAAGGAAATATTTTCGTGTATTGTATCAAACATTCCTGAACTTAAATTTGTCAACCATCTTAGTTGGCTTAATAACCAGATTCTTTGCTCAACAGCTAAAAAAGTAAATTGTTAATTTTAAAGTCAAATTCTAACTGATGCAAGCTTTTTGCTTAATAGAATAATTGACTTAGTTATTTTTAAATGAAAAAGAGGTTCTCTTAAATTATTTTTAATATTGACAAATTTTAGAGATGGCATATAACATTACCAATAATTATAAATAAAAAAGGGCTCACGAAGTACAAAAAAAAAATGTTAAATATACAAACACAATCCAAATCAAATGGTACAATAACAAAAACAACACGAATTTTGAAACAAAAATATTTACCTATTGTATCAAGTTGTACACACATTGAAAAGGTTGACACGAGTCTTTCTATTAAACTTGATCTCATTAATATTTCTTTGTGATTATCCGATGTTCGATAAACCTCAAACAATTTCGTCACATACTCAATGGAGGGGTAAGAGAGCAAGTGGTAATCACTCATGTGTGACATTTCATTGCCACCACTAGAGTGTGTAACAGGGTAAATTGTAAATTTCCAACCCCACCTAAAAGGTTTTAAAAAACTTTAAAAAAAGTTTGTAGAAAAGTTTAAGCATAAATTTAGAAGTTCTTAAATTTTGGGTGAATGAAAATATTGCAACATTTATGTTCACTGACCCATTAACAGTTGCATCGCTCTTAAACTTCCAGTTAATCTCATTGGTTGAAAGGGTAATTTCTTCTGACCAATCAGACCAATTCCTCCCTAAAAAATTAATTTAAAATTTGAATAAATTTTATAAAAAACAAATGAAAAACCCAAAAATATAGGAATTGGAAATCATTTAAATCAAGTCGATCTTCAAGTCTTTAAACATCAAATTTTTCGCCATTAATTATTTTGTACTCACCACATAAATCAATTTGAAAATTGGAGTTTGCATCTTTAATTGTTAAAACATCATAGGGAGCTTCCGTCAAACATTGACGATCAAAAACTATTCGAATTTTCTTCGCTCCTAGAAATGTTTTTAAAGTTAAAAATTTAGAAAACATAAAACATTTTTGCCTTAAAAAATTGCTGTTAATAATTTTTTACAAACATTACTTTGTGGTGATTCAGTGTGACTACCTCATTAAATTTAAATAGCAATTATAATCACTAGTCGGTAGTTTAATTTTTGTAAAATAGTTGCAACTCTCAACTAATATTTTCCTGTGATAATTTATCTGCACCACAAACAGCAGTTTTAGTTAATTTTTAGGCCTATAAATTGGACATACATTAACATACATATATAAATATATATATACTAATAACTAAGCTTAATTATTTATATTTAGAATCTTATACAACCCTATTTACCTTTAATTTTAACTGTTCCTTTAATTATTGTGTTATTAGGATATGGATGAGCACTTTCCTGAGTGACAGGTTTTAAGTTTGATGGTGATACCTCCGAGCTTAATGTTATCTGTTCAATTTCAGTTATACAACGCTCCAAAATCATTTCTCCAAACTTAAAAATAGAAAAGAAAAATTTTAATAAAATTTTTTTTTGGTATTTATTTGCTAACTTTATACCCTTAATATAGAGTAACATTAGGTTCTCGAAAAAGTGTTTGACAGTTTAAAAATATAATTGATAACAAATGCCTGATAATTCATCTGTCAATTGTTTTTTGCTTTTTAGGTGTTTATTTTATTTATGACACCATACCAAACATTTTTTAATTAAAAAGTAAAACAATTTAAACTTAATTCTAATGGTAATACCTCAGACTGAGTTGTCACTATGGTTGAAAGTATGTTTTTCAACAAATCCATTTCATTAAAAGACATTCGACCTCCCACCTCTAACTTTAGTAAATCTTTAAAAAAAAACATTTAAACATTCATCAAAAATTAAAATTTTAAAGTAAATTAAAAAATAATCTAAACCATAACAGAATTTTAAATATTAAAAAAAATTATACTTTACAAAATAAAAAGGTCTAAAAATATTTACTAACAAAGGATTAAACCACACATAAAAATTAAATTTTAAAATACCTAAAAAAAATAGCTAAATACTACAAAACTTAATTTTTCCTCAATAATTTTACTCATAAATTACCAAACAAATTTTTTGCATTGCTTAAACTAAAACTGGAATACATTTCCACATCTTTCGCTTTAAACAATCGTTTATGTATATGAGAAACCCCCTCCATAATATCTTTCTGAGGGGTAGGTGGGGCAATTTCTTCAGTCAAAGTTATCGTCTCGGCAACCAGTGATGAAAAAGTGATGTCACTGGCACCTGTCAAACCACTTAACTGCGAAATTTTGCTTGTGGATGGCCGCACACCTGTGGTAGGAGAAGATTTAAAATCAGGCAGCATACTTGTACTTGGGCCTGGGTTGGAAAGTATCGGTGAAGACATTTCATCATCTAAGTCTAAAAAAAATATTTGTAATGAATATGTTAAAACTTATTATCTATTTTTAAAAAAATGCTAAAAAATTTAATAATATTTAAAATATCGAAACCTAGAATACAAGCACGAACATTTATTAGCAAAAAAACAATAACATATTTAAAATGTTTTTAGTAAATTTAAATCTTGTATACATTTTAAATTTACCAGATTTTAATGATATATCATCATCTTCTACACCATCTACTTGTGCTTGTTCTGTTGGTTGTCGGATATTTTTGGTTGGTATAAGAACATGATACACAAGTGATCGAGCAATATAAATCTGAAAATTATATAAATTAGAACATTTTTACTAAAACCAACCACAGGTATAGCTTAGAATGCATTTATTTTGCTGATAATACTAAAAATTGGTATAATCAACAAACAACACACAGGTAATACTGTAATTTACATCTTAAAAACAATTTAAATGATCTGGGAAATTATACTACTTACCTGCAGTGCTTTAACTAAATAATCATAAGTTGGAACAATGTTGCCAGTTGTAAGTGAAGGTAGCACTGCATGAGGTAACTTACACCTCAAATTAATTTGTTTTGGCAACACTGGTGGTAGCCTTGCTGTGTTTAGCTCATCATTCTCTTTAAAAATATTTTTTGATTTTTGAGAGTTTTTCTGTTTGTAGTTATTTCCAAGTGAGTTCAAGGTTTCTTCAAATTGAATTGGTTGAAAGAAAGAGGAAAAACATGAATCGTTTTTAGCCCAAGCAATACTAAAAAAAGAGAATAATTTTTAGTTGTTTAAAAAACTATTAACTGACAAAATACATTATAAATGTGTATGTAACCCTTACCTCTATGTAAACAATATTTTGCTTAATATTACCTTAAAATAATGCACTAAAGCTATCCTATAAATAAACACTCTTACTATATACCATTAGTTTTAGTATATATATATTTTATTATACTGAATGAGAGCAAAAATTGCATAAAAAATTTATGAACAGCAAACAGTATTAGGTTAAACTTTTTGTGAGTTTAACTTAGTAAGCAAATTTGAAGAATTGCACGATTTAACAAAGGAATTATTTTTTTCCATGGAATACTTGTGACAACAAACTAAAAACAGTCTTTCTTTCCAATTAGCAAAAGAAAAGATTAAAGCAAATAAGTTAATCATCATGTTACTGCCATATACAATATGCTCAATATATACTACTTCATGTTGGTGCATAAAGGAAAAAATAGGATTGACCGAATCTGAAATAATACAGATAACTGCAATAAGGGCTGACCGCTTAACTAGAGGCATAACTGATTTGACTTCATGACCCCGGCTAACCATTTTGCGATGATGTAATGTTAAAGGATAAACCAGGGAAAACAGAAGCAAAATTTGGAAAGTTATAGTGGTAAATATCAGCATAGTCCATTTTAGCCGAGTTTCTCTGGTGGTTTGGGCCCTGACGCAACCAACAGTTGAAGTTCTGTGTAAATGTGCTGTGAAAAAGACAACGTAATTTACAATAGTCATGACTGGTAAAAAGATTATTGTTAACTTGTTGATGATGAATGCCGCTCTGTTGACGTGCTTACAAAGTGGTGGATTGCCATAAAACAGAGTGTGTACTCTATACCACAAAGCAAAGTATATAATACACAGTTCACTGCCAGCAGTTACGACTTTTACTTTATGATAGTTCGAGCAAAACCGCCTTGTAATGGTAAACAATAAAGGTGTTTCGTTCAGCATAAAAATCAAAACACACCAAGCAGCAAAAAGAGTTGCTGTGTTGAGAATAGTTCCATCTTTTTGTAATTTTATAGACTTTAAACTACTGGTGTTCTCTGTAAAATTTTAATATCCTTCATTTAATTTTTTTTACTTAACTCTTTATTAGTCAAGCAATAAATTTAGTCTAACTTACTGTGTGAGCAGATGCAGTAATTTCTTTTAACACCAAAGTAACTTAAGGCAATGATGATGTATACCACAGTAAGCAAACAAGCTAAAGTAAATGTCATTGATGCAGTAAATATTGTTTTATAATCCTTGAAGTTTAGATGCATTACACTTGTCAAATTTTCTTCTACTAACTCAGAAGTATTTCTCAAGGACATTTTTTTACTTTTATTAATAACTTCTTAGTACTAAAATATTTTAACATGTTATTAATGCCCTTAACTTAAATTACTAAATATTGAAATCAGTTTTACTAAAAATGTACACATTTTTATTTGCTTGCTTAGAAGCCTTTTTCGTTGACTTTGCTGTGCTGATGACAATAACTATGAGAGATGCCTATTAAATTCCAATAAATTAGTAAGCCCATTTTTCATATTTCCTAAAACAATGGTGGCACAAACATTAAAACCTATTTTTGGGCAAAAAAACGATGGTAATCAAATGATGTTTATTTGACCAATGTTAATATTTACACACTCATTTATTACAAGAATCTATATTTTACTCTTAAAATATAGATATTTTTATTTGTTTTTGTTTAAATAGAAAATTAAACCTTACCGCACATGTGTGATTTTGCAACAATTTCAAGTGTAAAATCATTAGATAAATAAATCTTAATATTAAATCACTAATAATATCTGATATATTTTCTTCTCACTTACTATAACCTTCAGCTAAATCTTATACTGGCTAACAACAAAGTATCACCAAATAATTAAGTGCTAAACTGTGTTTGGATATAAAATTAACTGTAGGACTGTGTACTTAAACCCCATAAATTTAATAAAGAGCTGGTTTTAAAAATTAAATTGGCTTAGTTCAAAAGTTTAACACCTCAGCCCCTGTCTAATGAACCCTATTTAAATATGATTTTTATTATTTTTCTGTAATTTTTTTTAATTTTTTTTAGCGTATTATGCAAAATATTAGATTTTTTTTAATTTTCTGGATTTTTTTTACTTGTTTACTGCATTAAATTAAAGTAATATCTGCTCTTAACTTACCTGTGACTGGAGCCGCAAGCCACTTTGTAAACATTCACACCTTCCAAACCAATTACTCGGTATGGTGTTTTATTAACCAATGTCGAACCATTTCCTTGTTGACCATGGTCATTATCACCCCAAGAATACACCTTTCAAAAAAAAAAGAAAATTTATAAAGAAATATTTAATTCAGGTTGAACTACCTTGTTTTTTCTTTTAAAACCAAAGGTTTATTTAGTTGTAAAAATCTTTATTAAATTAATTATATTTTACTTGTCCTTTGTCCGTCACAGCAAGACAATGTAAAGCCCCAACTGCAATATCAACAACTTTCATTTCTCGAAGAGTTTCAATCACTTGGGGTTTTCTAACATGCTGATCAGTACCATGACCCAGTCGAAAATAATCACCCTTACCCCAAGTATAAACTAACCCCGATTTCGATAAGGCCAGGGAAAATTGAGCCCCGCATTCTAAAAAATTTAAAGTTTTTTAATATTTAAAAAAAACATATTTTTTTATCATTTTTTTATTGTTCGCAAAAATGAAAAATAACCTATTTTAATGATTCCACATCCAGTTAACTTTTCCACAATTTTTGGGACAGAACATCCGTCACTTCCTCCTCTTCCCAACTTTCCAAAGTCTCCATCACCCCAGGACCACACTGATCCATCGGATGTAAGGCAGAGAGTCTGAGCATCACGACTTCCGCAAGCAACTTGGATCACAGAGTAATCCTTCATTGCTCGAACCTTGTTAAGAATTAAATTTTTTTTTGTAAATTTTTTTTAAAAAGATTTTCGCCTTGGCCAATTAATTCAAAAAAAACCATTTAAAAAAATGCTGCCTAAATATAAAAAAAAATAAAAATTTTACCTAAAAATATTACAATCAAAAATTTAAAAAAACAAGCCCAAAAAACTTACAGGTTTAGGTTTAAGCTGAGTGTAGTTAGTTCCATGACCCAATCTTCCATACACACCATGTCCCCATGTATATAATATACCCGAACTTCCCACTGCTGCACTGTGTGAACTACCACATGCTATATCCAGTACATGCTTTTCTGGTAATGTCTAAAACATACAAGAATTGTGGATTTTACATTTTTAAAAAAATTACAAATCTTTAATTGTTCTAAAAATGTTATTTTGTGGGTGCGATAATGAATGGTGTTTTATCTAAACTAGTTAATTGTTGGCCTACAATCAGGAATTTAATTGTCATAAATGGATACAACTCCGATTTTTGCCTCCAAAATTTACAACTAAAATGGATACAACTCTAATTTTTGCCCCTAAAATTTACACGCACAACACAAGGGGCAGTGTTTTTTAATAATCTATAAGTTAAACATTCATATATATAATATTTATCATCCACTAAGCTCCATTATATATAAATGCTGGTCCAAAATATTAAGCAGTTCGTAACGTATAGGGGGAATTAAACTTAAGACCTTGGGTAGTTAAACAATGTTACATTATTAGACTGCTAAGTTTAGTTCACCTCTAATCTTCTAGGAACTAATGAATCTGCTCTAGTTCCATGACCCAACTTTCCTTCCTCCCCATCACCCCAGGAAAACACCTTTCCACTTGTGGTGAGTGCCATCGCATGTCTTCCACCTAATTAATTTGAATAAATTTTTTAATTTGTAGTAAAAAAAAAACAAAAAAACAATGTGCTTTTTCAAAGCATTTTATGGATAAAAAAATGCTTAAAATCCCTCTCTTTCTATAATTAGACATGGGTGTATTTTAACTGCTACTAAATGTTAAACTTTGTAATTTACTTCTTGTTACATTAAAAACAAAGGCAAAAAAATAAAAGTAACCTGAATGGACTGCCACCTTTTTAACAGGGTGTGGTAATTTTAATTGAGTTAATCGAGAAACACTGCTGGTTTGTACACCAAGTCCCAACCTTCCACTTGTACTTTCACCACAAGCAAAAACCTGACAATTATAAAAAGTATATTTAATATTAGAATACAAATAAGTGGGTAAATATATTTTAAAAAGCTTAAAATACCAATTTTGTAAGTAATAATTACATCTCATAGTTATATTAATTAAATGAAAAGAATTAATACATAAACAAGAATATGTTAAGTCTTTAAATTTTTTATTAAAAACATGAATATTTAAACTAGTTTTTTTCATAACCCAACAACCTTTTATTTAAATGTTGTACTATGGTTGCAACTCGCAATAAATATATGCCTGCACAGGGAACGAAATAACGGGTCGCTATTCGCTAAACGCGAATCGTTTTTTTAAATTAGCAAATCGTTTTTTACAAATATATTAGAATTAGCGAATTAACCAAAAAAGTTCGAGCGATAAAAATACTTTCGTGTATATTTGTGTATTGTTACGATCTATTTTTAACCGGTTTAACACATTTATAATTACACCAATATAATCCTGCGTGAATGTAGTACTATAGGGCATTTAATAACAAAAACTTTCCATGTTTGGCAATGCGCAAACTTCACCTCCGGGTTCGTTTATTTATTGCGCATTTTTTTAAATACATAACACAGCTTTAAAGTAATCAAAAATGTCTCGTTTTTTGTGCAAAAAATTATTAACGATTGTTTAACAAGACGTTACATTTTAAAACGCCATGCAACGCGTCAAGTGTTATCAAAAAACGAAGATTATGACTTGGACCTAATTATTGCTCTAAAAATTCAACCTCATTTTTAGCGAATCGTTTTTTAAACGTTAATTCGTACCCTGCCTGCATAACAGTCTATAAATTGGTCAAATAAATATACTTATATTTATATCGTCCACTTAGCTTAATATATACATATATATTACAAACATATAGCAAATTTAAACTAACTTTTTTTTTGTATTATTTAAAAAAATTTAAATATACCTTTCCATCAGCAGTAACAGCATATAAGCTTTTTGATCCACCTGTGATTTGCTGAATATTAATTGAAGAAAGGTCTTTAGACTGCTGCGGCGTCTTCAATTTTGAACCATGCAGTCCTCCAAGTTGATTTTTGTCATTCAAACCCCAAACAAAGACCTTGGATGTATCTTTTTGCTGTGATTTATGCTTCACACGACGCTTATTCCTCTGTTTAAAACAAATTCTTATCCAGTATAAAAAAAAATCTTTCCAGTATAATAAATGTTTTTTTTAACTTGTATAACACGTTTTAAAACTTTTTTATAGTATAAAAATGATTTGTGAAGACACTCATATTTTATCAAAAAAATTTTTTTAATTCGAAAGACTTGTATTAACAATTAAAAATATAAACTTTTAGTTATTAGAATTTTCTTGCTTTTACTATCAATTACCTTGCTTTTACCGTCATTGGACATTTCTTCATCTGAATTCGATGCCAAAAAAGTCTCAGGAATTAAATCCAGAGTTGAAATTGCAGGACAATTTGTTTTTATTCCCAAATGATGAACCTAGGTTTAAAAAAAAACTAAAAATCAATAAAACAAACCAAAAAAATATTTAAAAAATACTATGACATGATATCAGTAGAAAAAAAAACATAGTAAATAGTGCAAGAACTATAAGGTATTATAACACTAGAGGCACTAGGCATAACAAAACTAAGTTCCGAGTTTGATTCCCACAGTTTCCATTATATACCGTTCTACTGTTCTTTTTTTAGCCCCAAAACAATGATCAAGCCTACTGAAAAACTTAATACCCAAAATTGACAAACAACTTAAGACTAAGTTGGGATAGTAAAACCTAATCTATTGTCAAAACAATCTTTTTAAAATGAAAATAAATAAATATGAAAAAATTATTGTTGTACTAATAATATTTACCACATACCTTAAAATTTATTTCCTTGTTTAGGGGGGCAGTATGGCATAAATTTATTTGTATAAAGCGATAGAAAACATCACAGTCAGTCAGCAAAACATAATTTTTAAGGTGATATCTTGTTACTCTCAGCTTCTTTAAACAACAAAGTTTTTCTAATGAACTGCCAGCCATCACATTTATTTTAGAAGACGTTTCTTCCGATACTGAAACCTTTAAAACAAAAAATTGTCACTAAATTACACTTATATTAAAAAATTCTACCACATCAAGAATATTTAAAAAATCTTGTTTTCGTTACAAAGTGCATAAAAGAATTTATGTTAATAGACAAAAAATATACTTGTCTAATAATTGTTTATACAAAACAAGGAGTGAAACCTAAATAACATATGTTTAATATAATTTATAGATTTAACCCAAACAATTATACCAATAAAATAATGTTGCGAGATATACATATATCAAAATATTTATACATATTTTTAACGATGGTATCTGGTGTTGAATTGCAATACGTTTACACAGTGTTTTTATAAAGTAGCAAACACTTACACATTTACACACAAGAAAATCTCACCTGTATTATTAGCTCTGAGATTTTATGATTTGCTTTAAATTCGAGTCTTATCCAATTATTATGACTTAAAGCATCAGCTTCCCAATATTTGTCAGAATTTCCATCCAACATACAGAATTTTTGATTTTCAGAGGACGAAACTTTAATTGATTCCAGAGCTTCACAAAAATCTGATACATCTAACAACCAAAAAATAAAAAAAAAATAAAAAAATTTAATTACTTAAATTAAAAAATCAAATTTAGTTTGGTGAAATGACATACTTTAATATATATATATGCATGTCCAAAAGCCAAATATCACAAAATATTCCACACTTAACTACCCTTGTTAAGTAATTAGTGGAAAACAAGCTAGGTCCTAATATTTTGAGTTTAAGCTGCACTATTTGAGCCCGATTTTTATTATTTGAGCCCCAAGCTTATTATTTTTTTTGAGCCTACTATTTTTTTATTTTTTGAGCCCCGAACTATTTGAGCCCCGAGCTTACAATACCTTAAACTTGTAGTAAATATTCTTACCCAGTAAGGGTAAAAAAAAACAAAAAGTGAAATGAAGGAAAAAAAGAGACCCTTCAGGAAATTATTTTACTAGTCTATATAATAAGCATACAATTTTAACCGATATAACTAAAAAAAAAAATATATATAAAATAATATAAAACAAAATCAAATAACATACCAGGAACATTGGCAGTTACATTTGAAGAAGAACCTGCAACATTCAATGAAGAAGAGGTAGTTAATTTTTCACACTCTTGCTTTCTATGACGAATAACTGCTGGTTTTGCCACAGCAACGGGTTCAGCAGATGGGTGAGAAATCAACTTAAATTTATGTCTGGGGCTAGCATGCAACTTTGTAAGAAAACAAACCCCGCACATGTTAAAACTGGGGCACACATCACATTTGTAGCGGGGACCAATAATCGGCAATAACTAAATTATATTATTTTTAAATAAATAAAATTTATTAGTTTCTCTGATACCAAATCACATTAAAACAAAGCTAAATATCAATAAATTACTATAAATTTTTAACTGGTAGCAATTCCCAAAAAAAGAGAATAAAAACTACTTTTTACCTGACATATGTTACATGATATTCCACTGTGTGGTAATGGAGCCAACTCCATCTCTGACATCAACCCTGTCCAATGATTTTGCTCTGGAAAGTCGACTCTAATGTCTTTTCCGTTGGATGTAAACCCAACCACTGTTCCAACACTAGAGTGTGTCACTGAGCCCCACTTGTAGTGAGGCACAAAAACTGAGCGCTTTACAGAAACCTTGTCTCCCATTAAAAAAGGTCTTGAGTTTAAGTCATCTCCATGTACATTGGATATTGTTGCAATTCCCATAAGCTCAATATGAATATAACGGACCTGTTAAGCAAAATCATGTTACAAAAGTTTTTCAAAATGCTTACGATACTGTGAATTGAATTTAAATTTAGTTAAAATTATAATAAGGCTTACATTATAGCCCCCTTTTTTACCTTTGAAATTTATAAAAAGAGTTGGTGTAACTATGGGTTCAAAACATGTACCATTTAATGTACTAGATATGTAATAACAATATGGTTTGAAAAACAACCAACCCCCAAAAGGCCACATAAATATTTCCCAAAATACTCTTAAACCACCCTATAGCCCCATCTACTATGGTATGAGTCTTGTCATTCATTCATTTAACCCAAAGAGTTTAAATCTTACCCAGTAAGTGCCGCCTCTTGTTATCCAGGTAGCTTGTACGTTAAGGTCTTGTAATCCATCTCTATCTAACCTAACAACTTGACCTACATCACCCTGACCAACTTCTTCATAACTTTGACAACAGCAAACCATCATTCCAACCTAGTAATTTAATTTAAATTTAACTTATTTTTGTTTAAATAGTAAATTTACTTTATCCATTTGTTACTTATTGCAATTACAGATTTTTTTTGTTGGATGTTATACAAAAAAAAAACATGCATTTTATCCTAAAAAAAAATTTTTTAAAACTTTTTTTAAACTTTTGATATTTTAACATATTTTAAAAAAATATAATTTTTTAACCTTAATATGATCTCGCACATAAACTGTGTACTCAGTATCATTATCAAAATCCGATCTTTTTAAAAAAATTTTTTTTGGACTTTCTTCGACCCTCGGCGTTACAAAGTCATCAGGTTCATTAAAAGTGGGGCTATAACCCGAAGAATCACTCCTCTCTTGGTCAGAGGGACCCTCAGTTGAACTTTCATCACTGCTGGCAAATGGAGAAGGCAAGACGGGGGGAGAATTTGCTTTTGACATGCGATTAGGAAAATCTAAAAGATATTTTATATAAATTTAATAAGATTTAATGTTTTTAAATAGAAAAATATCAATAAAAATGATTAAAGAACACTTTATAAAATTTTCAGAATTATTTACCGACTTTAAAGTATTAATTTTTTAATTTAAATAATTTTCAAATCAGGAGTTTTAACCGGAATCTATAAAATAATATCAACATTTTTTTTTAAGTTTAATATTGTAACTTTATGTGCAATACTTTTATTTACTAAAGAATGTTTAGATTTCAATTTTCTTTTTTTTGAAGATTTTAAATTATTATTTGTTACCTATTCTGCTTCCTGTACTAACAGAGTTTGATTCACTTGTGCTTGGTTCCTCCTCCTCCTCATCTTGATCCTCTTCCTCCTCTTCTTCTTCAGTTTCTGAATTCTCCAGCAACCAACTAATTACATCCTAAAAATTACAACGTTATAAATAGTCCATAAATAATTTAAAAAAAAAATAAAAAACCAATTAATCTAAATTTAGATGGTCTGAAAAAACACTAAAAAAAATAAAAAGCAGAAAACAAAAAATAAATTTAAAAATATAGTTTTAACTTAAGTCTTTAAAATTAAATTTAACTAAATTAAAAACAAAAAAAAAAAAAATTTTTTTGCAATTTTATTTAATAAAATTTTTTTTTTTGCAATTTTATTTAATAACTATGTGATTGTTTCCTTTAAAAAAAATATCTTACCTCAAATATTTGATATTGATCCAAGCATCCAGAATTAACTTCAGAACTGATATTATTACAAGCTGTTTGTATTTGTTTCATTGAAAAACCCATTTCCGAGAGTTGTTCCAAATTACAGAACGACACAATGTTTAAAACATTGTGATTTATCCGATTTGTGTTACTTTGATTTGGTGAACCAAACCTTGCTAGCTGGCTACTGTGTAAAAAAGATTAAGGAAAATGTCAAGAATAAAAAAAATTATTGACCAAATTTTAAAATTTGCTGAAATAAATTACCTTAACTTTTTTACTAAAAATTTGGAATAAGTTTATCAAATTTAAAAAAAAAAAGTAAAAATCCCTTTGTATTTAAATAGGTTTGTACATAAATAAGTATTAATTTTTATAAAATGTTTTCAAGTAAAGTTATACCTTTCATTGTCTGAAAAGGCAGTCGACCTTCTTTTTCTAAAGCTCACTCGAGAGCGAGAATTCCTTGAAAACGGAAGAAGATATGAACTAACTAAAAAATAATATTCAAACATATAAATAAGGGCATAGTAATCCCTAACTATAAAATTACAATACATTTTTAACTTGTTTTAAATTTAATCGCTGTTTTTTTATTGTATTCACTTAATAATTTTAACTGCAACTGATAGTTGTATATTGAAAACAAAGTCCCAACAAACTTTAAATTATAAACTCTAAAAATATTTAATTAACTAATACATTCAGATTTCTTTTAGATTTTAGCTTTTTTGATAATCCCCAATTAAAATTTTAATAATTGTTTTTTACATATATTTTGTTACATTGTTGAATCACAAAACTTTGAAAAAATGTCAAATAATTGGGAACTGACCTCCAAGTTCATGGTGTGTATCCTCTATTGACAACAGTGATGCAAATGGCGATGATGCGTTTCGATTCATTCTTCTTTGTCTCATGTTTCGACGAATTTTTGCCATACTTCTAGTTGTCTGAGATAGTAAGGATTCAGTGGTTTGCTCAGGCATTTTTTTTGGGACCCCTTTCGTTTTGGGCCTAAGTATGTTCTTTTGAATAACAGAAGACATCTCCTAATATTTAAATAAATCTTTATATAAATGGGGCTGGGTGGACAATATTTATATACATATATATATATACGTCAAATTTATAGTTCTACAAAATTATTAAAACCGCTGTTTGTGGTGCCAGTGTATTGCGGCCATAATAGACCATAATACAACAGTTAAAAAAAATCATAGGGTGGGCTATCAGTTTGATCAAAGCTTAAAAGTTAGTTTTAAAAATGTTCTAACCAAACAGTTTAACAATTTAAAAAATGATATAATTAATATTTACCAACATTTAACCAAACATATATAAAAATAAATAACCTAGAGAGTTGTATCTCTATAAATTAACAATAGTACAACAAATAACCCAAGTTTTTTATATAAAATAAGCATATATTTTTACCTCTAAATGGTTTGATGGTTCTTGGGATAAAAGTATTTGCAACAAAGCAGTTGCAGTTGTACAAATTTCCTCCTCTCCATAACAGGGTTTTAAAGGAGAAAAATCTGATGCAATTCCAAGAATTTTTTGAAGCAAGGTCTGCTTTAATAAAATAACATTTTCAAATCAATTTTTAAAATGAGTATTAACATCAAAAAATACATAAAATAAAACCTAAACCTGAAAGTCTGTTCACTGTAAGTAATTTTGACAAGTACATATAGGTATTTTCAGTAACTATTCTTCAATAAAAAAAGTTGTTACTATCCTTATTAAAAATAATATATTCTATATTTAAATCTTAAATAAAACAAAAATATTCATTAAACGACCAACCTTTGGTTCTGTCTTTTTAAATTCCTCACTCAAGGAAAATGAAACCAAAACATTTTCATCTTCGTTATTAGATTCAAGACTTTGTATTGAACTGAAAGGACTTTCATCTGGCGACTTTTTATCAAAAGATGTCAAATTGTCATCTTTATCCGACTCATCTGCTGAGTCATCAGTTGCCAGGTCACATGACCGTTTAGCTAAGTCACTGGAAATCAAGTTTGTTGTCGATTGATTTTTCAATTTTGTTTCGCTAATTTCATTTAAATTTTCTAAAATTATATCAGATTTTTTTGTTTCATTTTCAAAATTTGCTAAGTCATTGTCTATCACATAATCCTTATTCTTTTTCGAAGCAATATCCCGATTTATGTCTGTTTCTGTAGTTAAAGATGTTGAATTGTTGGTAATTGGGTTATGGGCCAGTTTTATACTCAAAACTTTTCTTAGATTGCATTGGTTGCTTAATAGATAAGGAAGACATTGCAGAATGCCTAATTCAAGCTGTTGTTTTCGAGTTTTGTTCTAAATAAAAATATTTAAACTGATGTAAAAAATAAATTTTAATATATATACTAAAACAAAATAAATAAGATTTAACACGTATCAATTTTTATTTGGTATATTTAATAATCTATCCATTTATTTGATGTTTAAGAAGAATAAACTTAATAACCTACCACATTGGACAGTGTATTGAATCCACCCAATTTGCCTTTGTTTAAATGAAACACAATATCAACAAGTTCTGAACAGGTTGTAATCAAATCATTATTCCACTCCAACAACGAAGAATTAAATGAATTCGATTTTATTTGGTTGACAACACTGACATATTTGTGTGAACTTACTCCACAAAAAGAGCTGAAAAAAACATGATTGTTTTTTAAACTTGTATATAATTGATAAAAAGAAGGTAATTGCTTAAAATAAAAAATTTTTCAATGTCACGGGTAAAGTGTTTTGTGAGTAGTCAAAAGTATAGTTTTATAAGTATAATAAAGGGGATAGTAATTTTTTTGTTTTTTTATGTTATCTTATTGCGTAGTTTTTTTCCTGTCACCTAAAGTATTTGTATTTTTGTTTGGGTGAAGTGTGCTGTTGAAAGGTGTATAAATAGCACATGGTGTGGCTTAAACCTGAAACCTTTAGTCTCATAGTTTAATGATATGACCAATAAGTCCACTCTAGACTTATATACATTCATTAGATATAATAAGTTGAAATTATAGCAATAATTAATATTTCCCTTTAAATTTACCTGTATACAGCTGACACCATTCCATCAGAGGAAATATTAAAAACAGTTCCATTACCAAATTGTGCATGTTTGACCGTTCCACCTATTCCTATACTATTACTTGTGTCTGATATTAGAGACAAAGTGATCAAAGCTTGTGTTATATCTATAATTAAATAAAATAATAAAAAAAATTTAATAAAATAAAAGTAAAAATAAATTTTAAAATATCGATGACAAAGGCAGACGATAATTAAATACAAATTAATAAAACAACAAAATATATTTCATTCTTACCTGATTTTTTCCAAGAATCAATGTTATTGTAAATAATCGGAATCATTTTTAGGTTTTTGTTGATATAATAATTTATCACATATTTCCAACTTTCTTGGGCGTGCAATTTTCTAAAAAAAATAAAAACAAATAAAGTGAAATAACATATTTAAAAATAAAACAAAACTGGGAAAAACAATGGTAAAAAGTAAGAATCATTTTAACTACTTAGGCTTAATATTTAAACCTATATGAATTTTAGTCATCTAAACAAAACAACTATATATCCTTTTTTTTAATTTAACTAAATTTTTAACTGAAATTTCTAGTAAAAATATGCAGTATTTACTAATTTGGAAAAAGACAAAATATGGAGTAAACATTTAAATTTTTATTAGGAAATTAAGTTAAAAAAACCTGATCAGAGACAAAATTTCTTTTTTCAGGGTGTTAATGCCATTCGAACAACAAGACAACCCAGGTAAAAACTCGACAGATTTTTCATCGGTCTCGGACTCGTTAAACAGAAACTCAAGAATTTCTGTCAAGCAGAAAAATTTTGAATTTCCGACGACATCATTGTTTTGTGACATCACAATGTACAAAAATCGAATAACTTGGATTTGTCGAATCAACGAAGATTTTTCATTTAAAGAAAATGTTTTGTATTGGTCTGTAATATTTAAGCATATATTTAAAATTTTTAGAATAAACAAAAATTAGATTAAATCATAAAAAATAAAAATGATGATTTAAATTTAATAAAAATAATATTATGATAAGTATAAGGACAAAACATTTATATACTCTACCTACATTATGAAAGGTATTAAAATTAAAATACAATCCCACATTTTAAAATCACCTACCTAATGCATAATAAATCCACTCAGATTGAGCGAATACTTGTTTAAAGTCAGATAAACTTGCTAGTACTTCTGCAAACCTAAAAGTTGCCCAATTATCTTCACAATCTTGAACCTAGAAGTATTAAAATATTATTAGATAATATTAATTCTTCAGTAGATTATTAAATAGCTAAAGAAGTTTCAATTAAATTAATTTATTTAAATGTAAAACCAATTTGAATTTACCTTAACTGTTGAGTTTTGCTTCACAATAGACAATAACAGATTGGAGGCAATTTTTAATGAACAACAATCGTCATCTGCTGTTGCCAGTGAGAAAAAGTGAATCTAAATAGATTTAAATTTGCCTTTACTCTAATAACTGCCCAATTATTAAAAAAAGATATACAAACTTAAAAACCAAACCTTTAAGGAATTATTTCCCATCCAAGTAATTATTTCTTTTAACTTTGAACTTTCATTATTATCAGGTTTAAAGAATATTGACACGTCAAATTTTTTGTCCTCAATCATTTTTCCTTTTTGTACATTTTCTTCTTCGCTTTCTTCATCGTGGTCAACCACAGGAGCAAGTTGAAGATCGTATTGACCCTCTTTACCCATTCTAAAAAAAAATTAAATTAATTTAAAAAAAAATTTGTTTTGTCTTGCAACGAAATTATTCATCACACAACTGACCTGTACGAGTTTGTGACCCCTGAGATCCATTTGACCCTCACCCAGCCGTCTTCTTCCACTTCCCCCACGACTGTTCCTTCTCCTCCCACATCCTGATCTTGCCATTTCCAGTTAAGTCCTCGAATTACTTTTACTCCTGGCTTTATCATAGAAACAAGTTCTGGACCACTAAAAAAATATAAAAAAATTATAAAAATACCAATAAATTAATTGTTTAATAAGATAGATAAATACAAAAAAAATCAAAAAATTAATAAATACACTATGGCAAACAATCTAAAAAGTTAAGTTAACTCACTTAATAAATAAATTTAACAATTCAAAATAAATAAAAAAATATAACAATATTTTAAAATATTTAAGGCATTGACCTCAGTGGAAGTTTTTGATTTTTTTTGTTGTAATTTGAAGAAATTTCGATAATCGAAATTATTTTATCTTCATCATTCATTCTGGGATCTAAATATATTATGATTACTATTATAAAGTCTTGTTATAAATATATAATATTAAAAAATACTATCCTATTTTTCAACATAATAAAAAAATTTAAATATTTACTCACACATGTAAGTTTCTTTCTTAGCTTTATAAAAAGCTTTTTGGGTTAACTTCACAATTTGGTGAATCGAAAATGGTGTAAAAGAGGTCTCGAGTAAATTCACATTGGTTGGTGAAATTTTTGAACTTAACATTTTGAAACACATCAACAGAAATCTAAAAAAATAATTAATCCATTTTAAAAACATTAAATAAAAAGAGAACACATTAGGTACAAATTCTAATGATCTTTAAATAATTTTAAATTTAGTAATGCTCTAAAAAGCTGAGATTTTTAACTTTATCAACATTCTTAGAAACTTTTGTGTAATACACATAAATAACAAAATTACCCCAGACTGTAAATCCAGCTTCTAAAGTCGAAAATAAATTTAAATAAAAAATAATATAACTCACCTGCTTTGTGATGCAATAACCTCTGCTTTTTGTCTCAAAGAAGAATAATGACTTGTTTCACCCATTTCCTCACCCTGACCATGACAAGAGTTTGCTGTCATATTGTTACAAGTGTAAACCACATCTTTAAAAAACTTGATCACCCAAGTTAATATTTCCTTGTCTTTAAACTCATTTAGTAGATTGCCAGATTTTCCGATTATTATTTTGTTGCTGGTTTTGATTTTGTTCAGATTTTGTGAAAGTGTGTCATCAGACATATTGTTCTTAGGAGTCTATGTTCAATAAGGTTAGTTTTTTTCAAGGATTAAATTGTTAAACAAAAGATTGTTAAACAAAACAAAGAGTTTAAATTGTTAAACAAAAGATTGTTAAACAAAACAAAGAGTTTAAATTGTTAAACAAAAAATTTTAAAATTCCATAAGTATTTTATTGAAAAATTATTATAAGATAGTCAGTCAATCATTATAATTAAATAACTCACAATTCTGCAAAAAAAAAAACTTTAAACTTACGTTGTTAAGGATTTTCACATTTTTCTTTATTTGATTTTTATTTAGGTAAATTCCCTTGATCCACATGGGTAAGGGGTAATTCCAACCAAACAGTAGGGTATGCAAAACTGAGGGTGACAAACAGGGTTGGTTTAAAAGTTGAACAAATTTGTTCGAATACTGAAAACTTTCGATCGTATCTTGTGATAACTTTAAAAGACTTTCTCGAATTTCATGAATTTCTACTTCATCATAATCTAAAGAACAAAAAAATTATTATTTTGAATAACTACTCAATAAATTTCCAATTTATTTTAAAATTATTTATAAATGTGATTAATACTGTAATTTTGTGTATGTTACAGTTTTATCGGGTAATAAAATCAAATTTTTTAAAGTAGTTTTTTCTAACCTCCAGGTAAAACAAAATCATCGATTTCTTTTGTGATTTGTTTTGTTAAAATCACATTACCATCCATTTTAAAACTTAATTCTTTTCTGCCTTGATATGTGGAAATAAAGGGAAACACTTTGTCCCAAGATGGATATTTCTAAAAAAGCGTTAATAATAACAATTTAACTAAAGTGGAGGAATTTTGAAAAATAATTAAAATTATTGTCTAAAAATGTTTGAAAATTTACACTTTAATATAACTTTAAAAACAAAAACTGTTGCTTTTACTAAAAATTGTCAAAATGTTTTCTATAAATTTTATACTTTTTGAGAAGAAGCAGTTGTAATTTTTGCAGTCTCAACAGGGGTTGTATCTGCAAATCCATTATTTTTATCCTGTGACTCAGGTATTTCATCTAACTTTTGTTCAATAGATTGCAGACAATACTCAATAACGTCAGAAACACCACTACTCTCATCACTTTGGGGCAGCAAAGAGTTCGTTTCGGAACTGTCTGCAATTTGAGTACCCTCATTTTTGCCACTAGTTTTTGCACTTGACCCAATCAAACCCTTTGCCGACATCAAGTGTACAAGTCTTTGCCACCGATTTCTCGGCAAGTGTTTTATATGATTTTTATGTTGTGTTATTATAGGGTGAGCACATTCAACTTCGAAGGTTAAAAAACGAAGTCGTTGTTTTATTGGCAAGCAAATCGCTTTAAAAGGTCTAAAAATAAATTTTTGTTTCGTAAATATTTACCCAACTTTTGGGGTTAATATAATCATTTAATATAGCTTTTATTCCTTAGTCACCACATCAATAAATAACTTTATCTTAAATTTCTGTATCTTATTATCCCCAATCGAATCTAAGCATTTTATTACAATGACAATTAAAAAACTTAATTATTTTATGAAAATAAAATTGTTTTTTTACGTAATCCAACAGATTTTACACAATTTTACCTTTTACTGTTTTGGTGGATGCAAATAATTTTGTGTTTGAATGCAAGCACAAGCTTACAAAGAGTGATGAGTAACCCAGAAATTTGATCTTTACTGTGGTACTCAACCAGTGTGAGGATAAAATCTGCTAAGTCATGGTGCTTCAACAAACAAGCAAAGTAATATCTACCAACCTATAAAAATATTTTTTTTAATAACTTATCCTATTTTTTTGTGATTTTGGGTAAATGTTGAAAAAAAGTTATCCTAGGATTTTTTTTATTCAATTTAATTTATAAGTTTTAATTTTTTTAACTATTTTTAGAAAAAAAAATTTAGTTGAATATTTTTATACCTTTTCAAGGGCATGGTCTTGAGTAAATGAGGTTGGCATAGCCATAAGTTTTTGCATTAGTTCAAAAATTTGACCTTTATTTAAATTATTTTTTGTGACTATAAATCCTTCCACAATGTCATGTAGAAGCTGATAAGTTGTAGGATGTAACGTTGATTTTTGTTTAAAATATTCATTTGTTTGATAATCGCTTGTTGAAATTTTCAGATTTTGTTTTTTGTCATCTAAAACAAATTTAAAATACTGTTTCAAAAATTTGCAAAATGATTCAATTATCCTTGTACATAAAATTCTTTTAATGGTTTAAAAATGGGTATTTAAAAATATTCCTGATACAAAAAACATTTCGTAAATTTGATAAAATTTTTAATGTTACCATAATGTTGCTGCCATGCTTGATTGATTAACAAATTTCCTTTTTGTATTCCTGCCGAAAAAATATCTAACTCTGTCCACTTCTCAGACTTTTTATCATTTTGTGAGTCTGGGTCACTTATTGTTATTTCCTGCAAAATAATATTATAAACACCATGTAAAAAACAGAATAAGAAGAGATTTTGTAAAACAGAAAAATAATTCCTTAAAAGTCAAATAAATAGATATGCGTAGGTAAGTATTTAACTTGTGGGTAACAACTGTTTATAGAGCATATAAGCAGGCACTAGAATGCATTTTATGAAAAAGAGTAATTTTTTTTTTATTAAAAATAGCTAACCTAATATCACTTTAACAAGTTTTCTTACCTGAGCCAGTCCACAATTAGAAGAAACCAACAAAGCAAGATAATGTGTTGTGTTGGCAAGTTTATTAATCAACTCTTTATTTGGTTCATATTGTCTTATCTCAGCTAAAACATTTTTAAATCATTTGCACTTATTGATAGTAGTAAAAATAATCAAAAATATATTTATTGCAATATTACATACTTTTTAAAATAAAACCGAGATAAATATAAAATTATCAAAGTGTTAAAAGATTGTAATAACAATAAGAATGTATTTAAATCACCTTCATCAAGTGAATCTACATCTGAATTGTCAATTTCTATACATAAAACAAAAACAATTTAAATTTGACAAAAATAAATGTTTTTTTAGCCACATAGTGAATATTCGGAATTACAAATAAACATTACAAAAAAAGGTTTTATTGGTATTTATATTAAAATTAACAAGATAAAAAAACAATTTGGTAACTTAAAACTAAACTTGGTTGGGTCTTGGTCGAAAAATTAGTTTCAATATAAAAATTGAACAATTTTTTTAAATTTTATATATAAATTTATGTTGTTTAATAATTTTACAGTTTTAAAATATATTTTTTGTTTAAAATGTTACAAATCAAAAGTTTTAAAGCAATATACCGCTTTTAGTAAAAATTAAAGTGACAAAATTCAAATTAAAAGACTTAAGTATCACTAATCTTACCAGATTTTAAATTGTTCTGTGATTTTAATTTCTCAGGATTTTCATTTGATATTTGGTTAAATTTATTTAAAAGTTTGATAAGAGTAATGGAAAGATCGTTGGGAAAATTGTATTCTTTGTTGTTAAGAAGTAATAAAGATAAACACTAAAAATTATTTAAAATAAATTAAAAACCTTTTTAAAAAAAAATCATTTGTTTAAATAATTTTGTTAAACAGTAATAAATAAAGTAATTAAAAACAAGTTTTTCATACTTCTAAAAAGAAAAAGATAAAAAATCATATTTAAATATTAAATACAGTTATGTAAAAAAGTTAAAAAGTAATATTTTTACCAGTTGTGGAAAAACATTTGCCGTGACATCTTCATTTAAGATTTTCAATGCAGTTTGTTTATGTCTTGGAATTGTAAATAAATTATGTCTAACTATTACTTCTTTAACATGGTTGTATACCAGAGTTACATAATCTTGAAGCAAGAATTTGAATTTCTAAAAAATTAAAATTAAAAACATTAACATTTTTTTAGGGTCAATAATTATACAAATACAGTAAATCTTAATTCTAAATAATTTTTTTTTAACTATTTGAAGTTGACGGGTTTAAACAATGGAATACCATGCATTCTTTATTAGCCAAGACATTTGCAATCAGTAAAGTTTGAAATTTGATGAGAATTTTGAAAAGTGATTTATTTTGTTCGTTGCTAGAAGAGAATCTTAAATTGCGATTTTCTACTTCGAGTATTTTTGAAAACTCCAGCAAAGTATGGCTACAAATATTTAAAAAAGTAAATTTAAACTTAAAATTTATTGACTATTAAAGTCCTGATTATTTCATTTTTTTAAGGCTTCATACAAAACATTTAATTTACTGCTACCATGGGATTTTAAAAACTCTAACTATAAGTAAGTCAAAGAAGTAGCAATTTAAAAAAAAAACTGGTTTAAGTTAAAAAATGTTATAGATAGTTGACTTTATTTATAGCCAAATTATACTTTTAGCTTTAAATAAAGTAAAGAATTTTATATCATTACCTTTTTATGCTGTCCAATATTTGTTCTATTAATTTCATTAACACTATTTTTTTTTCATATAGAATCTCTGTAGTTTTTGCCGACTTGTTAATTTTTGTTCGTTTTACTTTTCTTGCTTCTTGTTTTGATTCACAAGATTCTACATCTTTCTATAAGTTTGGTTGTTTTTAAAATTTAAATTGTTAAACAATAAAAAAAGAATACATCTGGTAAAAAATATACATTTGTAAAATATTAAAAACAATAACAATAATACATTAGTAGGAACAAGTTATCACAATTAGTATTTTAATTTTTTTTTAATCAACTACAATTTTAATTTTCTAACCTCAGTTAGATTAACATTGTCAGCTTCCTCTTTAATGAAACTTCCGAAATAAAGTTCCAAATTATTTTCACACAACAAGCTTGTTACCCATAAATCCACCATAAACACCTAAAAATAAAGTTTTAGAGAAAATACAAATCCCCCCCAAAAAATCCAATAAATTTAACATTTTATTTGCACAAACGTAATTTTATTACCAATTATATCCATTAAAAGATCAGTAATCAAACAATACCAGATTTCATTTTTTCTTTAGACAATAAAGTTAATTTACAAGTTGGTACTGAGACTTAAACTTTAGACCACGTGAACCAAACCCCAACCACAAAATTAATTTACCAACCTGACCGCTGGTGTTTGCTCTTGAGGTTAGTAAAAATGAAAGCACTGAAGCACGCTCTTCAGCTGTCGGAATTAATATTTTCCAAGCAACTTGAAGACAATGTTGAGCCGATTTTTGAATAGATCCTAAAATTCCTAAAAAAATATATGTTATTCATTAAAACATTACTTTGTCAATTCAAATAATAAAGATAAAAATATAACAAAATTTTAAAATATAAAACTATATAAAAATAATGTATTTAAACATTTTTCTTTTTAAACCAAATAAATTTTTTAACAAATTTAATATGTTCACCTGATTTACTAGCTAGATACACAATTTTAGATTTAATTGTATTAAAAGCTTCAGATTTTAAAATAGCGTTGCAGGCAACCAATTTATCTAAAAATAGAAAAGCAATTTTTTTGGTTTTGAGGTTCACAATTAAATACTACAATCCATACTTGTTAGGTTAAACCAGTTTTAGTTTTAAATTAGTTTTAAATTTATTACTGCGTTCCATGCTTAAGTTATTAATTACATTTACAGAGTTACATACTTAAATACCAAATTTTTTACGTAAATACTAAATTACATATTCACATACTAAGTTTATTACGTTAATACTAAATACTTAATTCAATATTAAGTTTCTTACTTAAACTTAAATTACATACTTAAATACTGAGTATCTTACTTGAATACTGAATTACATACTTAAATACTAAGTATCTTACTTAAATACTAAGCGAAAAATTATTTTTTACCTTTATTCTGTAGCATAGAACACAGTTGTAGTTCAAGAATTTTAATGCAAGAAATAATTAAAGATTCTTTCTCTTCTGACACAATACAACCATGTTCTGTGTTTATGCATGTCTATAATATTATTAAAATATTTTATTGTAAAGAAGTTTTGACAACACTGGTGTTAAAAGTTAAAAATTCACAAAACATGTAAAATAATTTCTTGTTATTTATAATCACAATTTAAAAAAATACAAAAAAAAAATTGTTACCAAACAAAGGAAAAAAACAAAAGTTTTCTTACACTTTCCAGTAAAGTTTCCAAAGCTCCAAAAGTTGAAGAAGAAATATCGATGATAAAGGGAAGATCTGGTGGAACAATTATTTGATCTCCATCATTGGATGTTGTCATCTTGTTGTATACAACAAATTGTACTTTTTCTCTGGCAAAAAAACCTAAAAATTTAAAACGAAATTATTTTTTGTTGAAATAAGGCAATCAAACCCTTACAAGTTCTAAATTCAATTAAAAAATGTCCATTAATTATATTTAGTTTTTAATAGCTCATGTGTTACATAGCATCCTTGGGTAAGGTGTTTTAAAAGGTTCTTAAACTAGTTAATAAAAAAATATTTTTTACATTTCTTTGAAATTGTCTTAATTAATTATTAAAGTAAACTGTTTCAATTATTTAATTAATTACTAATCTTACCAAGAAACTGCCCTTTCTCTAATTTTAAGATGCATTCATCTTCTATGAGATGAGAAGAGTTGTCCAACGTTTTCTTTTTCACCTACGAAAAACAAATCAAATACTAATTAAAAAAGTATACAATTCTTTTCAATTTTTAAACAAATGCAGTTTTCCAACAGAGTTGAATAACAAATATTTTTTAAAAAATTATTTTTTGGGCTTGTTTAAGACAATATATATATATATAAACTTACAAAATATAAATTTTTACCAACTCTTTAAAACTAAAAAAATAAATTTAACTTAAATACATACAATGTCATCGTGGGTTACAGCTAATATTGTGCGGTTAGCTGAAGTTACATCTTTTATCCGATCTGTTCCATTCAATTGCATTATTGCTCCCAAATTTTGAGGATTTGATTCCTGTGAATCTTTACCCAATGGCTTTTCTGTAAGTAAGTTTTTAAATTATATTCAATAAATATTTTTTTATTTTTAATATCAAACAAAAAATGACTTGATATTTAAACAGAACTAATGTTGTGTTTTTTTAAATAAGTTTCTTTTGGTATTATTTTAATAACATTATTATTTTGATATTGCCAAATAGACAACAAGGTTATAATTATAAAAAAGTAAAATTTACAATACTGAAAGATAACTAAAAAAAGTAATGTTAAAAAAACTTATTAGTACAAAGACACCAAGAACAATTATAATAAAAAAGTCATCAATATAACTAAACAAATAAAACAAAAAAAAATAAAAATTAACATAATAAAACAACATATATTGTAAAAATTTTTACAAACTCACCCATTAAGCCCCAATGAAAGACTTCACCCTCTTTATTAATAGCAATACTAAAAGTTACCCCTGCATGAACTTTAACAATAAATTCTTCTTTCAGTGCTTCGACATATTGGGGGGTCCAACATATTGAGGCAAACTCAGTATTTTTTAATCCAAGTTTTCCATGTTCACTATCACCCCATGAGTAAACCTAAATCAAATTTTAACAAATTTTACTAAACCTACTTTTAATGAATATATATAGGGTCACATGGAGGGGGGAATGAGTATAATTTGAAGTTCGATGAATTGTAATTTTTTAAACTTTTGCAATAGAAAAGTTTTTTTAATTTAAAAATGACATTATGTATGTAGACAATATATATGTGTAATTTTACTACCTTGCTACAATTAAATTAGGTAGTTTTACTCATTTCAAACTTATTGATTATTTAAATGGGTATATTAAAAGCATTTTAAAAAAGTTTTTTAAAATAAAACAAAACACAACAAGTAAATGCACTAACTTGTAGTTACTGTTTTTAACAAACTAAAAGTTTACTTTGAAAAACTAAATTTAAAACAAAAGACAACTTTGTTTGTATTATTTTACAACCCCTGCCAACATTTCACATATTTTTATTTTGTAAATTAAAAAAAGTAAAGTTATTAAATATAACTTCTATTAAGGTGCATATGTTGGTACAGTTCAATACATAGGTTTTATAGTTGTAAAAAATAAAGATACTTGGCTCAAACAAGCTATAAAGGTTAAAGATGGGTTAATTAATAATAATTTAAGTAACCTTTACGTAGTGCATAGTGAAACTTTTCTGTTACACTGCCTTATTATACTAATATTTGTTAAACCCATTTTACCCCATGATATTTTTTCTGTATACTCATTTCACCCCGATTTTAAATTTTTATTCTAATTTTACCTGTGAAAAAAACAGAGGTTAAATGCATAGTGGGTTTTAAACTTGGACACATATGCAATAACTTACAGCAGTAAAAATTGATCTGCAGGACATAAGTGTTTCCGAAAAATTAGATTGATTTTTGCATAAAAAAATTTTTTTTTTTTTTTTTTTTTTTTGATTTTAAAAAATATTATAGAAAACATATATAAAGAAATAATTCTTGTTTATTTATTTTATTATTATCACTTATCTTACACTTTACTAAAAAGAAAAATTTGTATCAACACAGAAAAAAAAATACTCATTTCCCCCCATACACTCATTTCACCCCATGATACACCCTACCCTTAAAACCCCAATTTTTTGTAACTAAAGTTTATGCCAATTAAGTGAAATAATTTGCAAAGTTCATTGAACAAAAACACTTAACAAAAAATTTACCTAAATAAATCAGTTTATAAAAATTTTAGTTATTACAATTTTATTTTTGACACTTTTTAAAAAATACTATTTAAATGTGGTAAAAAAATAAAAATTTTTAATTAAATTACCTTTCCATCATCAGTTACAGCCAGCGTGTGTTCATCCACAGTTCCACAAGATACCCCAACAACCTTTTGTCCTTGCAACCCCACTACAAGGGTGGGTATGTGTTGATCCATGGTACTGTCATGACCCAAACGACCAAAATTCCCACAGCCCCAAGTATAAAGTTCCCCTAAAAATGTAAAAAAAATCCAGTATCATTACTGAAACAAACATTTACATGCTTATTTTAAAATTTCATTTTCATAGGATTAGATTTGCTACTTTAACCTGTCTTAAGTTACCATGAGCAATTTAGAATATTATTAATAATGGTGACTAAAAATTAACCTTCTAATTTGTTTATTTCAACTTACTAACCTTTATCAGTAATAGCAGCACTGTAATTACTTCCACAGCCAATATCCACAATTTTTCTGCCAGATTCAGGGCCAAATGTTGTTATAAGAGTAAGTTTTGTGACAACGGAACAGTCTTGTGCATTTTCGAGTCCCAAACAACCGCAACTATTCAACCCAACAGAATAAACATTCCCTGCAAAAATCACAAAAATTTGAAAAAATTTTTGTAAAACTATAAAAATTTAAAAAAATGTTCAAAGATTCTTTATCCTGATTTAAAGTATTTTACTATTTAAGTTTACACATTTAAAAACTACGTATAAAACCATCAAAAAGCAATTTTAAGTAATAGTTTGAAACACTTAGTTATTAGCAAAAAAGTTTTAAGTTATGGACGCAAGGATTTTTACTTTTTTAAAAAAAATTTTATTAAACAATTTTTCTTATACCTTGATCTGTTAATGCAAGCAAGTGATTAGCATTGATATTTGATGCCAGCTTAACAATTTTTTCTTTAATGTCAATTTTCAGATCAACATCAGACCAAATTCCCTGTTTGTCCTCAATATCGAGAATCAGATTGTTGTCACAAAGCACAACAGAGAACAGATTTCCGCACACAATTTGTTTGAAATGATAATCAGAATTCACAAATTTTGAGAACGAAAATTTGGATTCGTTGTTACCGCAAGCAAAGATCTGTTTTTCATTTAAAAAAAAATAAAATAAAATTTAAACCAAATGAAATGTTAATATACCTTGGAATAAAGGAAAATAAAAAAAAAAAAAAAAAGAGAATTTATCTTAAATAACAATAAAAAGTAATTTATGTGAATCTTAATCAACTAACATCAGTGTTGTCAGGTTCTTTTGTCAAAATTTCTTTACATTTATCCTCAGTGTTGCCCGATTGAATTGCATTAAGAACCCCACTTGTTAGTTCACTTAGCCGAGACATCATAGAAACAGCTACTTCTTGTAACTCTAAATTTGCAAAGTAAGTTTAATTTTTTTTAATTTTTAAAATATAAAATTTAATTAAATTTCAATATTAGATTATGTAGTTAAATATTACTGATGAAAAAAAATAACTTCTAAACATTACAACATATACCAAAGTAAAAAAAATAATATTCACTTGCCATTTTAACCAGAAAAACATTTATGAATAAAAATAATCCTAATAACCTAATTTGTTGTCAGTTTTGGCTGAGGTAGAAGCATTTAAGTGAGTAGTTGTTGACAGGGTAATGTCAGACAAGATATCTTGATTTGTTACGCCATTGAACCTTTCTAGAAAATTCTTCACATTATACTTTGTTCCTTTTCTGCAATTTCAATTTAAAATAATTATGATTATATTTTATCTTACAAAGAAAAAAAAATATAAAAATTGGTGTGTATTTACTAAACCACCAAATTTATTAGTATAGCAAAAATTATTGATAAATAAGTAAAGTTGAATATCGTCCTTTAAAATCATTCAGATAGTATTTTACCATTTATTTATCATGTTAATTACCCTAATCAAATTAAAAAAAAAACAATTTATTAAAAAAATAGTAGATATTAAAAAACCTAAATATTTGTCTAAAAGGATATCCAATTTCTTTACCTATTGTCTGGGTTATCTTTTCGAGATTCATACACATCAATAAGAAACACAACAGTTTCAAGAAAGTGGGCAAGTTTTGCTCGCTGTAAGGAAAGTTCTAAAAAAAGGTTTAGGGCAATGTGTTGATCGTGAATTGGAATGTCATAGCGCAATGATGATGTTGCATCCTTGTCACTAAACATAAAAAAATTTAATAAACCTAATATTTTTATCTTTTGCTTAACATTTATTTTTAGTATCTCTGTGTCAATTTTGCTTAAAAGCCATGTCTAAATAACCTAAAAAAATTTAAATAAACATGTCAATATAAAAAAAAAATTATTTATTACATAATTTTTCATGAAATACATTTGTTAAGGTTTATATATACAAAGCCAAATATGCAAAAAATATTTACCACCAAATAACAGTTTTTAAGAATTTGTCAGATCTTTCTAAAATTTCCATCCATGTTTTAGACACAATCTTCTCATCATAAAGACAACCTGGGGGTAGCTCTTCGAAGGCTTGCAAGGTATCCTACAGACAAGATTTTCATTACCATGGTGTACTGATTTTTTTAATAAGTAAAACACATTACATGTAAAGTATTGAGTAGTTATTGTATAAATATCTACTAAGCATTATTGCCTTTTAATTCACTTGCCAGATAAAATATTAATTTATGAAGAACAACATATGTTACAACATAATAAAAAAAAGAGTTAATAATTTTAGAGTAACTATATAACCTTAATTAAACTAATTTAAAGATGATGCTTAACCTTAAACTACGGTTTATACAATCTTCTGCAGAATAATTTTTTCCATTATAATTAGAACATTACCATAATTTAAAAAATCATTTAAGAAGTTATTGATGTTTCTTAAATTAACAAAAAAAAATTACAAAAAAAACATATATATATCATTATAAAATATTGCACATCTATCAAAATAAACAATTAACACTTTAAATTACCTCAAGCATATCAGTGCATAAGTCTGTATGTTCTCCCATTCTCCAGGTTCTTTTTAGAAAATTAAAAGCAAACATGAGTGTAAAACGCCCTCCGACATTTGCCAATTTATCAAGTGGATTTTGGGGTTTTGGGCTAGTTTGTTCGTTCGAAACAGTTTTACTAAAAAAAGTAAAAGTTGAAACTGTTACAAAACATAAAAAAAAATTCTGACTTAGCATTATTTATTTTGATGTCATAGCACAAAAATTGGCAAACAATTTGAAATAAATACCATTAAAACATAATTATACAGAAACCTGATATTGATTTTAACAGTCGCACCTTGATTAGGCTAAAGGATAAGTTTATGTTAATCAATAAAGTAATATTTAAGTAAGTGCTCACCGACTTTTATCATTTTAGGAAAACACAAGATAAAAAATAATTCAGAATGCATTGAAAAAATTAACTAATTGCAAACCAAAACATTTTAAATTATAACACACAAAAATTTTATATATATAAAAATTATATATATATAAAGGTTACAATTAAAAAATATACAAAAGTAATTTAAAAAAAAGTTTATTATAATACCTTTTGCTTGTGTGTCCATTATTGGCATATTTTTGCTGAGAAACACTGTTAACATATTCAACAGCAACAGCTTTATAATGATGTGCTGATATAAAAAGCTGTTTAATTATTGTTGGTACTTGGGAGGTAGTGAGTGCAGATTCAAAACATAATTTTTCTTGTTCATTTTGTAATCTTTTTATGTAATTTTCCATTTCAGGTTTAGCTTAAAAAATTAAATCAATTTTTCTAATTTGGTCAGTCATTTGATATTAAAATTGGTCTAACAATAACACAAAGAAATTTTGTTTTTTTTATTATTAAAAAAATTAAAAACATACTTTTTTTAACTATTTTACCTATAAATGAAAAACATAATCATCAATCCAACACATAAGGTATGAAGTAAATAAATATAAATATTTCGCAAATAAAATAAAACATGAACTTTAAAGATCCTTAATGTTGTTAATTAATATATATTACTTGGAAGTGGTCCCCAGTTCCAGATATTCTGATTAAAAGATGCCAAGGTTTTGTTTTCATCTTTTAAAATAATTTGATCCGATAACATCTCTTCCCAAATTGTTTCCGTAATTTCATCTTCTTGTAGATCCTGTTAAAATATTTAATAAAAACTAATAAGTATTAAATAATTATTTTAATGCCTAACATAGTCATCAAACCTAGCATTTAGATCCAGTTTTTAATGCACGAACTTTATAGATTAATTTTAACAAAAAATATGGTACTTGCCTTTAAATTTAATTTAGCGTATTTTGGGTCTGGAATTGTTGACGACAAAGCATATTCGCTTAATGACATAGTCACAGTAGAGCAAAATCAATTAGGATTAAGCAATATCTTATGATGACAATATCTTATGACAAAGGGTTCACCAATGACCTTTAACAAGCCTGTTAAGTAATTAACAGGCTGAGCCGGCGCAGGCAAATTGTCCGGCTGCTACACCAAGCGAAACAGGCAAATTTCCTATAAACTTTCACACATAGTTTAATTCTATTAATCTATTAAAGTTAATAAAACGAGATATAAAATCTTACAATAACATAACATGTACAATTTAGTTATTTAAGTTAAAAATAACTTGTTCTATTATTTTTATAAACCGTCATTCGTCGCAAAGGTCTTCAGAAAATGTAAACAATCAAAATTTACTCACCCATTACATTTTCACAGGGTTGCCATATTAATACATAACAGTTACAGAAATAAAAATATTAAAAAATGACTAACAATACCCTAACTATTGCATCAATTTTCAATAAGATAATACTAAAATTAGCATTATACACCGAAATGCTATTCATTTTAATTTAAAAAAATGTGATACATTGTTTAAAATATAATCTATTTTATTTAATTTGTTGTATATTTTCTTTTTCTACATTTAAGGTAGGTTTGGTGTGATAATAAACTTGTAAGAACTGTACCACTAAAGTATTTAAATAAACTTATTATGTAAAAATGTTTAACTATAATATATATACTATATCACTAATTGTTAAGAGCATATGGAAATAATTGCAGGTTAACTTTTTAATAGGATAATCACTAAAAAAGTTCATACATAAATATTAAAAAATAAATAAATCTATGTATATTTCACAATTCTACACTATACATCATATAATCACAAAAAAATCTTCTTAAATAATTACTCAATGATAATAATGGCAATTCGGTTAAATATAAAAAGGTGTAAGAATTAGTATGAAAGTTAAATACTTGCATAGCAACACCTTGAAGCAATAGATATCAATATACAAGTTGACCAAACCTAAATCTATTTAAAAAATGTTTGACATTGTTAGTGTATTTGTTAGGATGATACAATGTCAAAAATAAATTTAAAAAACAACTAAAAAAAATTTTAACAAAAATATCCGCAAAATAACAACGAAAAAATAAGTTTACCCTGCACCAAACTATATCCTTAAAAATTTTTTTCTGTCAATAAACTTTTAATTTAAATATATTTTTTTCCACAAAATATTGCTAAATAAATTCTGTAACATATAGAAGCAACCTACATAAGCGCTCATCTCAAAAATTTAACTGATGTTGATTTTGTTTAATATTAATATTAAAAAAACTATCAACATCCACATGATGCATTAGATTGTGTCCTTATGACTTCTTTATCAACTGATAAAACAGTCGCCCGTTTCATGGTTGGGTAATTGTTTTTCATCATTGGCTTTTGACATTTAAGCTTGTGGGCAAGAGTTAAAAATATTGCTTCAACATTATCATTTTCAGAGTCTTTTTTTGCTGATGTTTCGAACAAAGGCATCGAATGAGCATCTGCAAACCTTTGTGCTAAATTTGTGTCAACCTAAAAAAATTAACAATGCTAACTTTAACGTTTTAATGTGCTACAAATTTATTTCACCAATTTTAAAAATATTACGACAGCATTTTTAAATGTATTTAAATTTTTTTTAAATATACTGTGTTAATAATATAAATTTAACCTGTAGTCTGTCAACTAGATCACATTTATTTCCAACTAATATTCGTGGTATGTTAGAACCGTCTAAAGAGTATCTGTCACATTCTTCAATCCACGTTGGCAACCCTTGAAAAGAGGACAACTACAAATAAATAATATTAATTTAATTATCATGCATAAAAATAATACATATTTTTTAAATACAATTTTTAATAGCTATATACAAAATTTTACAAAAAATACATTTTAACTATAAAAAGAGTACAAACAACAAAACAGCAAAAAACTAAATTAATATATATGTAAATATATTGATGCATTTAAGCACCAAAAATCGAACAGAAAAAAAAATAATTACTTTTGTCATGTCATAGGTAAAAACAACTGCATGAACATTTCTGTAATAATGTGGTACCATAGATTTTCTAAATCTTTCTTGGCCAGCAGTGTCCCATAGTTGTAACTGTTAGAAAGATATATATAACTGTCATAAAGATATTATATAAAATTAAAACAAACATACTTTTAATTATACAAATACAAACATGAAGACAAAAAGAGTTTTCACAATATAAAAATGCTCCAAATATTACCTACAAAAATTAACTTAAATTGTACCTTAACAATATCCCCATCAATGTCCACTGCTCTTTCACGAAAATCTACCCCAATTGTGGCTTCTGTGTTTTCAGGAAATTGACCAGCACAAAATCTATTTAAAGATATTTAAGAATAAGTAATTTCCTGCAATCAAGCAATATTACAATTTAAGTATTTTGAACCTAAATTTTATTTTTTTTTTTGTATATATATCTTTATCCTCGATGTGGGAAAGTCGAATGCACGACTTAAACATAGAGTAACATAAGTTACTCCGACCCAGTCTCGAGTTGCCTGTGGCAGTTTGGAATATTATAGAGACTATAATTGCCCGGTAATTATGCTGCTGATTAAGTGCTGGCTCAGCAGGAGTTCATACAGTTTATAGCGCCTTGCTCAAGGGCGCTACAGCTTGAGATCAGTGGGGATTGAACCCACGACCTCATGGTAGTGTAGCAAGAGTTCTTATCACTACACCACGCTGCCGGTATATTGCACCTAACTTATTGTGTCCAAAGGTTAGGCATAAAATGCTTTAACAAATGCCTTAAACACTTACCTGTAAGTTAAGCATGTCTTTCCAACATCGGAATCACCAATTACAATAATTTTAAAAGGAGCAATTTTTTTCGAAGTTTTATCCGTTGCTTTGCTGGTTTTATAATTACTTGGACCCTCCATGTTTAAAACATAACAACAGATATTAGCCTAACAGATATTTTTTGTGTATTTTATAAGTTAATTCATTAAATTATCCAGTTGTATGACTTTAAATATATTGTACCATATGTCTGTACGTACAACACACAAACTCACATTTTTTGTAAAAAGGTCACATGACGTAAACAAAATCATGTTATTCTCAGTCGCCAAATTAGGAGACCGATAAGTCTCGGGTTCGTGCCGTAACCCTTTTGTAAATCAAAATACATTTTAATTTGTCAATTTTAGTATTTTAGGCGTAATTTAATTGTTCAAAAAAATACTTAGCGGCATAAAAACTATTCTAAACGCATTAATACATTCACAATACTAGCTTAATAAATGTTTCCTAAAGAACTTAGAAACCAGCACATGAGGCTTCATGGTGTGATATTTTATATTTACATATTTTGTTGCAGTAGGTCGTTTTCTATAAAACTTATTTAAATATATCAAAGAGTTGATGTTTATATTATTTAATGCAGAAACTATCCAGGTAACCGCTTGTAAACATCTCAAGAATGGCCATTCCAGAAATTAACAAATAATCGAAGTCAATTTTTGGAACTGTTTCTCACATATTGAAAAAAAAAGTTTTTTATTGCTGAAAATTAAGCATTAGTTTTTGTTAGCCTTAAAATGTTAAGCCCCTAAAACTATTTAAACTTCAATTTTTTTTAAATATTATTTAAATTTAATTAATTTTTTGTTTGTATTAGGCTAATCAAATTAAAACACTTTGAATTGGGTGCAAAGCATTAATATATTTGTTAATAACAGGGAAGAAATTTTTTTAAATTTTTTAACGCGGAAATTTTATAGCAAAGGCCTAGTTTCAAATTACGTCAACTATTGGTTGTATAAGACGGCAAAGGATGTCATCTATTTTTTGATCTGAAACAACATTTTATATGGTTAAAACAAAATGTTTTTTTATTATGTAAGTATACCAAATTAAATTAATGAAATTTTTAATTGAAGGTTTGTAAAAAGCGTATCTAAATCGTTTTGATATAAATTGTTAAAGATGGCAATTTGGAATTTACCTATTGGGCGGTTTGTAATCATCCTGTGTTATTTACCATAAATCCACGTTACCACAGCTAAATATACTTTAGACTGTCCAACGTGAACTTTACTTCTTGTTTCCAATAAACCAAAACCACAAAAACAAGAAAAGTATCCAATGTTGCATACGAAGAAAAAGGGCTTGCGAGAGTCACAAACGACTATTAAAACAAATGACTCATGACTCCATTGTGGACTCCGGTTCGCTCACGTACACAACTGTATCAACCAATAAGCACGTGTCGGTTTGTACACACACACTATAATGTTATAAAGACTGTAGCTAATCTGTCTATTTAGCAAGCCAACGAAACTGAATTTTAAAAAGAATTTATGCATAAGCACTCGGCATTTTCATAAAACAAGAAACAAACACAAAAAAATAAGAACACGATAAATTAAAAAGGTTCGTAGTGTCTTTTCCACAGTACAACAAGTATAGTTTTGCATTACAATAGATGGAATTTAAACCTTTTCTATGTGGTTAAAATGGCACCAAGCCACAACTATGTTTAATTATTATTTCAATATTGGAACTTTTCGTGTTAACTTTCGTCAGTGAACCGACCGTCTGTCATCGTCCTTAGTAAATTTCCCACCTTTAAAATATCAAGTATAATTATAAATAGGATATTTATATTGCACGTGTTTAGTTACATTACCTATTAATAGTAACGTACCTAGTTAAAAAAAGGGAGAATCTCAATTTTTAAAAAATCGAAATTTTTTGGAAAATGTTAAAAGTTTTTTGATTTGATTTTGTAAAAAAGTATTTGGATTCGTTTTTAAAGGACTGCGTTTGGTTTTTAAGACGCAACCGCAAGTTTTAACGTACTTCGCATCCTAAGAACAAAACACACACTTGAATTTCTAATGTTAAAAAAAAATCTCGATATAGCGATGTTCCATCAAGATAAAATAAACAGAAAAGGTGAAATTTACGTTAAAAAATGATAAACAACACGTTAAACTTTATAATAGCAAGGTGCTCTTCACGATATTTGTTTAGCAGATCCGCGAATTTCATTAAGTTTATTGGGTTAATTAGAAAGTTTAATTTTTCTGAAAGGAATTTATATATAACCACAAATTACGTGAAAATTAAACGGGGTCGTTAAAATATCTTATACGACCATAAGCAAACTTACTATGTTATACTAACATATACGGAAGTCACGTAGGCAAGTTAGTGCGTGTACATCCACATAGCGATAGGCCATTTGTTAAAACTGGGTTTGAACTAAAATCAATATAAAACTGGATTGGTATGGCCGCAATAGACCAATGTGATATCTACTGTACATCACGTACGCAAAATCGGCAATCCAAAGTGTCGAAAACCGCACTTTTAGCAACATAATTACTTTCGTTTCCCGCCATTTTGTAAGTTGTTGATCGGTAATACCCGACGATTGACTGGGTAAATTTTGATTTTCAAAAGCTTGAAATGTTCTTATTTCACAAGATTGGAAAATATTTTAGAGTTTTTTTTACCATTAGATAAATTTAGGTGGCATAAAATACGAACACCCAAGTTGTTTGCGGATTGGCTTAAAAATATCAAAATATCAACAAGCTTTTCCGAGAATTAATAAAAATCTAAACCAATTCCCGTAGAAAGACAGAATTACTGCATTTTTAAACACGTACTTGAAAACTTTTTTTAAGGTATTACAAGAAATATTTTTATACAATTGCTTTGCTAAACGAAAAAGAGAAATTAAGTCACGTTGCCAGATTAAAACTCACTTTTACCTCTTTCGAATCTCCCAGCGCAGAATACAACAGTTTTTCAATATTTCTCATTACCGAAACTTTCTGTTGTCCATTGAGAGGCATGTTTGGTAAATGTTCCGGCGATTGGGTTGAACGAAACCAGAAATTAACAGAAATAGTGACTGGTGGTACGTCAGTGTTTTCGCTGGACGAGCAGGGTAACAAGTCGTTCTCGTATTTCAGGGATTCAATGTAATGCCACCTTTTAATAAAGGTTAATTTTAAATAAAAATACATAAATATGAATTAAACACAACAAAACAAGAACAGATAAAATATTTTTTTTAAATTCAAAATACAGAACGACTAAAAATTTTTTATTGGTATAACATCGCATAATTTTTTTTTTAAATTTATAATAAAAAACTAAATGCCAAATTTTGTATTAAATATTTTGATCATAATTTTAAATAAATATTTTATTTATATAATTTTTTTTATTAATATTTTTTTTAATTAACTTACCAATACATTGGAATATATAACACATCACCAGGCCCAACAATGGCTTCATATCCACTTACTTTATGGAATTTTGGAAATTTTTCATAATCAGGATTATTTATATCAACCTAAAAAAAATTGAAAAAAACAGGCTATAAAAATTTATCTTAACATTTAAAATAAAAATAAAATTATAAATAATCCGTTAAAAATAAATTGGTAAGGACATTATTAAAAATAAATTATTTTTTTTTATTTTTAAAAATGATAACTACGTTTTTGAAAGTAATAAATTTTCTTTCAAAGCATGAAAAAACTAATAAAATTACTGGTTTGCGACTAATACAAAGGTATTTATAAAAAAAGACGGTGACCAATAGTAAGTTAACTTATTATTTTTTTTATATTTTTCCCTTTTTTTATTTACTAAATTTTAATATATTTTTTTACCTGACTTTGTCTGTCACAAGGATGGGAAACAGGGTGAGGATACATACATTCAAACTTATCAGGTGGAAATAAAATACAACGTTTTTGACCAGATATTTGAGCAAAAAAGTTCTCTTGTTCGTCATAATGGGAGGGAGTTATGTTTCCTAAAAAATTCCAAAAAATTAAAATAACTGTTAAAAAATGTTTTGCATATTCAAAAAAGGCAAGAAAAAATTTTTTTTTTAGGTACATAAAAATTTAAAAGGCTACGCAAAAAAGTTTTAGCACTTATGGCCTTAAAAATTAAAAAAGGCATTTTAAACGTGGAATTTTTTTCTAAATTTACCTTCCATTCCAATTAGTAAAAGATTTGAGCTTAATGGACCCCATTCAAATTTCTGTTGACATTTGGTGACCCAAGACCAATTAAAATTCATAAAATCTTCCACCACCTTTGGGCCTACTGTGTCATTTAATGTTTGCTGTAAATATATTCTGTAACAAAACATTTCTAATTTATACCTGTGTCGTAGTGTCAAACCAAAGATAATTAAATATAATTTATATGGACAACTTACTTTTTGTTGGAATGTTTGGTCTTTTTCAGCATTTGAATAAATTTTTGAAATGAAACAGGTTTTCTCCTTGTAGGACATGTAAACTGGCTATTGCTTTTGATTTTCGAGTAATCATAATACTTTAAAACAATAATATTAAAAATTTAAGTATGGACTATGCATTTATTGCAATACACAAAATAACTTTTTTCAAAATATCATTTAAAAAGTTAATATTAATTTAACATATTAATATTAAAATTATAGAAATTATTTTTAAACATAATTACATCGAAAAAAATTTAAAATACTTTTATAAACTGCAACAAAACCCGATTATATGATTATTTTTTCATAATTAAATATTTTTTTTAATTAAAATGTAATGACATATAATCAATAATATATAAGTTTAAGTTATATTTTTTAAATATAAATTAAAAGTTAATACACATACCTTAAAATTATTGTTGTTCGAAGTATAAACAAAATAATCACCATCTCCAATATTAGTTTGTAAATAATCAAGATTCCATTTTAAAGAAGAATCTACTAATCCTGTATCAGTTATTACAACTGGTTTCTAAATATAAAAAAGTAAACAGCACTTTAATAATTACCTAATTAATTATAACTTGCTTTATATTATAGTTGGCAAAATATTCATATAAAATTTTAGATAATTAAATATTGTTACTTTTAAATGTGACTAAATAAAAAGGTTTAAAAAATATTAAAATGTTACCGAGGTTTTAATTAGTTCATAGAGACGTGGGTCGTTAGCAGAAACACGAGGAATTTCTTCAAGTGGAAAAGGATAACTTCTTAAAGATTCGACTCCATTACAATTACATAGTTTCTCTGAGATTGATTGATCCATAGGCATTCCCATTACTCTATTCTAAATGATAACTCTTTTCCTACTACTTAACACTAACCTTCTAACCTACAGTTTGTTTATGACTATGTTGTTGTGACCTTTTGGTCGAGTAGTCATGTTAAATGCCTTCTTTATTTATCCTCTCTCAAATTTTAATTCTCTCGATTAAAAAAAAGGCAGCAAAGTTACATAACAAACCACGTGACTGAAACTGATACGGTGAGTGGACATTAGGTTTTTTTTAAATGTATAATTGAAATGTAATGAATCAAAATTATTATAAATCACAGTTTAAAAATTATTTAAGTTAACTGATAATCTTAGAATAACTTTACTACAGCATATTTTATTTTTTGTAGGCTAAATTGGCCACCATAACATTTTAAAACCATTTTCTTATTTTTTTTTACTTCTACATAACTAAAAATAACTAAAACTAGTGTTAGTTGATTATAATATTATATTAAAAGTATTGAAAAATTTGTTGCATATTAAAATCGGTTTAGTCATTTTTTCTAATTATATTGTTTATCCATTCCTTAAATTGCTGACTTGTAAAAAGAAAAACTAAATAAAAACTTTTTTTTGTTTCTGCCTTTTTGTTTTAGATACTGAAAGTAAATATTGAAACAAAAAAAATGTCTTTTCAATTAATATTGTTATTAAAATACTTGTAGTAATTTATTGCACAAACAGCATCAGAAATAATTGCGATAAATAATAGGAAACTAACAAACATTTTGGAATTGTTACAATTTGTAAACAAATAAGCAATATAATTATTTATCATTTTACAAGGAAATTAAAAGTTTATTTTTTACAAAATGAAAACTTTGGAAATTATTCACAAATTTTTTCTTAAACTAGATAAATTTACAAATTGTACATAAATAAAAATATTACGGTAACTGTTGTTACGACAATGACAGTAAACATTAAGCAACAAAAAATATTTATAACTAAAAGCACAAAATTACCACAGTATTACACATTTAACTTGTAATGGGACAACATTTTAAAACAATATAGAAAAAAGGCTTAAATCAACTAATTTATTTAATCCGGCAAAAAATTTATTATTGTTTTCGATTATAAAAATTATACATGCAATTGTTGTTAAGCAGTCTGGCAAGCAATTATGCATAATTTTTTATGTTAATATTACACAAAATGTATAAAATAAAACTGGATTGTGTTACCAACAATTTCTAAAAATTACAGAAAAAAACAAAATTAGAAACACAATTTATTCAATGGTTATCATATATTAAAAATATAATTTATAAAAATAATAAAACTAACAAATACTGTTTAAAAAGAAATCAATGTAGAGAAAAGGAACTATATAGTACGCTAGTAAATTGCAAATATATATCTATACATAAAAATTTAATAAAACTTGAACATTTTTTTGTCATGTAAAATATGAAATTGATGATCAACTAGAAAGCAACTTGAGTTATAAAAAAAATTCATTCATTTCTTGTTTTGATTCTCACTCATGCTTCTAGATCTAACAAAATGTTCTATATTAAAAATTGATGTCTAACCCAATAAAAATGTCTATTTATTAAGAAACACCAAAGTATAAAATAAACAAAATACTAAGGACAAAAACAGCGAATTTTGTAAATTACCTATTACTTACTTTTTATAAAATGAATAATATAAGATTTCCTTTAATAAACAATTTCAACAAAATTTGCTGGAAAAATCCCCCTTTTTCCATTATATTCTCCTTCTAACCATTCCTCATTTATTTGACCTACAAATATAAAATAAATGTTAAAAAAAAATTAAAAAAATAACAGATTCAATAAACTTAAATCCAGACATAAAAATTATCCATATTAAAATTTTCAAATGCTCAAGGTTAATTTATTACCGGACTTGAAATTATAAAAGTGATTAAATTTGCGCATACCAGTTATATTTATAGTGCAATTGACATCAAAAGATAGTTCAGATTCATCTGATCCTTGAAAGGGATGCAGCGAAACAGCAATTTTTGTTATAGGATTATTATCAGGAACTGGTGAAAGATTGTTTTCATGAAATGCTTCACTTGGTATACTTAAAGATTCTGATATTGGAATATTGTTTGTATCATTGGGAGCCTGATCAACAGGCAAATGATCAAAATTTGAACAATCAACAAAAGAAACAGGAAAAATACCAACTTGATTTTGAAAACTTCCCTTAACCCATTCATTATTAACTTGGGAAATAAGCTTTATTTGAGAGCCAGCTCTAAACGAAAGTTCATTTTCAAGTTCACCAGCAAAATCATGAACTGCTGTGCAAATTAAATCATTTTTGTTTGTTTCAGATGATAACGATTTCCAGCTCAAATCATGATTTTCAGTAGTGGTTACAAAATTGCTAGGAAAAAGACCAGTTTTTTCACCAATTTGACCGCGTAACCAATCAGTGTCAATTGTTTCTAAAATTAGAATTTGTTCACCACTGTTAAAGTTTAAATCTTCAGGATTTTCACTCTGATAGGCATGAGTTGAGACAACAATATTCTGTGATTGAAATACAAAATTATTATTATTGTTATTGTTGTTATTGTTATTGTTATTTTTAACTTGGACATATTCTTCTGGAAACGAGCCCTCTTCTCCCTCTTCATTTCTTCCAAACAACAACTTCTCACCGATTCTCTTAATCACCGTCACTTTTTCCCCCTTAGAAAACTGCAAGTCTGTAAAATTATCCGGACAATAATCTCGCTTGGCAACACATGATAGCTCCTCTGTTATATACTGCTTCATTTTAACATCAACCTGCGCTTTATTTTCTCCTGAGCTTTTTTTATCAGCGGTTTTAAACAATTCAACAAAGCTTGTAGGTTTGGAATCTGAATCGATTTTAACCGAACCCAATGGAATGTCAATAACTGGTGGAGGTCGGTTGGGTTTCCTAGATGAAATAACAGGAGTTGTTGTATCAGGTAAATTGGTTTCAATGTTATCAGTTGATGTGTTATTAAGTTGAGTGTCCATTAACAAATCAATTTGTTGGTAATTTGAAACAGAATCAGTGTTTGTAATTCTAGGTTTTGGCAAAGGAGGTTGATTATTTTCTGTAATAGGAGAATCCAAAAGTGAATTTGAGACATGGTTTGGTGATTTTTTTGGAGGTGGTTTTACTGGGGCCGGCCTAGATGGTTTAAGTGGTTTACTTTGAGGTTTGTTAAGAGTGGGGGGTTCAACCGGTGGCTGTGAATCAACTGTGTCAAGCTGAGCAACATTAAAAAGAGACGATGTGCTTTTGGTTTGACGTTGTTGTAATACTTTCGGTATTGTGGGTCTAGGTGGTGGGGCCCGCTTCGGAGTAATTTTTAGGGTGGTAGTGGTTGGTGTAGAACCAACAGTTGTACTAGGTGTAGAAGTGTTGGTATTAGATACTGGTAATGTGGTAATAATGGGTGAAGAAGTTTTCCTTGCATTCGATTTTGTTTTTGATTGTTTATTATCTGTGTTGCCCTTAAAAAAGCTCATCGATTTTTCCTTGAACTGCATGCTTTTTCTTCGCAAGTTTTTCATGCCTTTATTTCCAGCATTACCTGACTTTTCTCGTTTTACAGTAGCCTCAGTATTTTGTTTTTCATTTTCTTCAGGAATTGGAGAATGAGTGTTGCCAACAGGCGCAGAACTTGGCAAAGGAGGTCCTTTTTTTATGGATTTTCGTTTTGGAGGGATAGGTGTTTTGGATTGCGTTACTTTGGGCAAGGCTTGCAACTCAGGTTTATTGCTTTGTGGTAAAGTAGAAGTTTTTGGTTCGGCTGTTTCTTTGTTTTGAAAAACAACGACTTCATATGGAGGTTCCATCATAACTTCATCAAATAAATTATTATTTTCGACTTTTTTACGCCCTCTTTTAACAGGAACAGGAACTTGATCTTGGTTTGGTTGAGTTGACAACCCACCTCCGAGAAAATCTTCCAGGTCTTGCCCAGATGAGTTCATAGCACCTAAACTAAGTTGAGAATTCAAAGAGCTATCATTTAAAAGTCCAGCATAATCCTCTGGGGGAGGCCTCGAGGTAGGAACTGGAGGTGGAGAATTTAGAAAAGAATCATCAAAAACTGAACTATTTTGCTGGGTTTCAGAAGCTTGTGCATTATCTGAAAAGAGGCCGGTATAATCCTCTAGGGATGGCCTTGACATTGGCATCGGTGGTGAAATGGTAGAATTACCATCCACAACAGTTGGTTGTGGGGAGGCTATGCTTGGTTTTGGTTTAACTGCTGGTTTTTTGTTTACAGCTGCATAGGTTGGTTCACTTTCAACAGAACTTGGTGTTTTTAAGGACATCTCAGCCCACTCCCCTAGTAAACCATCAATATTAAGTGCCTTTTTCTCAGGTTTTTCATCCAATTCTGTTTTTTGTTTAGTTGGAGATTGGCTGGTTGGGACAACTGGTTTAGATGGTGACTGTGGTTTCTGAATTGCTGCATAACCAAAATCATTACTGTCATCATCTAGTATACTTGTTGAAGGAAAACTGGATTGGGGTGCGGCATTAGTAGGTTGCGAAACAGGAAAAGTAACCTGAGTAGCTGGCACCAAGGAAGGCATTAGATTCTTTGGCTGATTACTTTGTGGGTTACTTATACTTGCATACCCAAACACATCATTTATATCCAAGTTACTGTTTGGATTAGAAGTAGGACTTAGCTTTGGTTGTATGGTTGGCCTTGGTGGGGGAGGTAATTTTCTGGTTGGAGACATTGGCGATATTGGTGGGGGAAGGTTAAAAGAAGACCCTGAGTCATCCAATAAATTGATAGGTGAGGATGTTGAATTCATGTTACTTACATTTGAGTTTTGAGATGAAGTGGGAATGTTTCGATTTAATTTTAGGGCTAAACCAGGTTTTTTGGGTGGAACTGCTGGTTTTGATGAAGGCCGATTACCTTGTGGAGTTGATGTTTGTGAACTAGAACTAGATGTTGTAGGTGTTTGAGGAGACTACAAAATATTAATAAATATATTTAATTACAATAGATAAATCTAATCCGTACTAAAAATAATACACTGTATGTATAAAAAAAATATATAAAGTTTAATTTTTACTGTACACACCAAAGTTTATTTTACAACATAATAAATTGAGAAAAACTCTACAGCAAACATCAAATAGTTGAACACAAAACTTACTTTTAAATTGTTTCTGGGAATTGGTACAGGCTGAGTTTGTACAGTGCTAATACTTGTTGACTCAATCAAACGATCTAATTGGGAATGTTCTACACTACTACTGGGAATATCACAACTTACGCTGCCGCTGTTGTTTTGATTTCGATTTCTGGGTCTTCGAACAGGCAAATCTACTACCAGCGGAAGGTTGTGTTCAGTAAATGTGTTTTGTGAGTTCTGAGGTAAATTGACCAGAGGGGATCTTGTCGTTTCAGTGGAACGTTGACGTCTAGTCGCTGGTGATGGAACTCTAGATTGGTTAACTTCGATTTCAGGAAACACACGCCTACCCTGAGATATGTGATCTAATAAATAAAAAATTACATTATTTACTAAAAACTATTTCAACTAAGTGTGCAAGTACACTATTTTTAAAATGACTGCAAAAATATAAAACATAAATCATATAGTATTCTGTTTGCTTAAATACACTTTTTGATTTTTACTAGGCTACATAAATCCTTAAAAATTCTAATTACATAATTAAGCCCTAATAAATTGCAATTTCAAAATTATAAACTTATACAAAACACATAACTAAACACTTTTTAATCAAAATATTTAAGCAATTTAAAATCGCTATCATTGCATTTTTCAACACTTTAAATTTGAAAGAACTAATTTGCATTGAATATACATAATTCAGGAAGTCTACAATACTGAAACCTTTCAATTGCTGAATAGCTAGAATATAATGTGCATTTTCCTGTCACACACCAATAATTAGTCATAGTAACAACTATTATTATAACACTAGTTCTAATCACAAAATAACAGCCCGCAATTACAAAAAATAAAGTCAACTAATCAAACTTGACTAATCTTTTTATTACGAAACAAATATTTTGGTAAGTATTGGTAATTACAACAGCGTAATTGTTGTTTTAATCAAGTTTTGATAAGTGCCCAATAGTATTTGTAATTGGTACTCAAATATCACTAAATACCATTTGCTAAACCTTGTGCCTATTAACAGCAATGTTATTGGTAGTCAAAATATCATGAAATATAATAAAAATATTTGACCAACTTGCTAATAGAAAAAAAATAAAATACTCTTTAATAAATTTACTAACTAGTCTACACTAAATATATATAAAGTGTTAAAGCTATGGTAGAAACACTAAAACACAGATACCATGAAAGATCCTTTCTTTCCTGTGTTCTATACAATATAAATTTTCATTGTTTCATGCATGCATTGCAACAATACATCACACTGCACTTTTTGCCAATAAGATAATAATTAATCATTCATATGCCATAGAACAAACTGGCATTTGCGGTCACATGGTAAACAATTCCACCCCATTAATGTTACATTCAATTCACAAACCGAAAGACTTTTACAACAAAAGTTAAATAATAAACTGAAATAAAAAATAACTACAGGCTCTGGTTATTAAGTTATAAAATGCAAATAAGTATAACAAATCCCGATAAAAAATTGAATTTACCAAAAATACCTATTTGAGTTAAGTTTATTATGTTAAAATGTATCTATACTACTCGTAGTGTAAGTATTTATTGCAAGTCAAAAGGTTATTTTATATGTACATTTTATTAAATAAATATTTATTCAGATTAAAAAATATTTAACTGAATACTTGACAATTTTTTGTTTGACCAGGTAGGGTTCAGCAGCTCTTTAATGGTTTGGTAAGGGTATATGATAATAATGATTTTATTGTTATTAAAATTGCAGTTATGAAACATAAGTTTTTAATGGTTGTAAAATATTACTAATTTTAATGTAATTGTTACATCTTAAAAACTTTTTTTTTTGCAATTTATTAACTAGCAACAACTTTCTGGCATTTGTTTTAACTGATTGTGTATAAAAACTATTTTAAAAAGCCTGGGCAAATATAAATAAATTCTATTTTAAGCCTGCATTCTGTGTTTAAATATATACCTGAAAGGCCGACAACATACTTATACTAATATGATTAGTCACTACAATAAGTAATCTTTAAATTTAAAAAACGACAATTAACCAAAATTAGAGTATAAAAACTTATAAGCCAATACACAACATCTAGCAAAATACTTAACCTCAAGCAAACTAGCTTATTTTTAAACACGACTGTTACTAGCCTTAAGGTAGAGAGAGCAAACTGTACAAATGCACTGCAACTAAACTAACGCTTACTTCTTCCTTAAATACAGGAAATGAGGTAACAATCTTAATATGTCTGCCTTGTAACTGATATATAAATATTATTTGAAAATGTCAAAGGGGTGCACAGAATTAGTCAAGTTTTTTAACAAAAGCTTCTCTATTAAAACCAAATTACAAAAAAAATTATAAGGATAAATTAAATTTTTTTTTTTAAATTTACCCGGTGTGGAAGGGTCAGTGTACATGTGATTTCTCGGGGGAGGAGCTTTCATAGCCTCATCATAACTTGGTGGGGCTTCAGGGGGTATATAACCTCCCTTTGCACCATCTGCAAATGCTGGGTGTTGGCTCATGGGTTCTGAAGACAAAATTGTTATCTCAGGACGACCTCTTTTTCGCCTTCTTCCACTGCGACGAGTGCTCTGTGCTCGCGGATTTGAGTTGGGAGGTTGGCGAGAATGTGGCAAAAATTCACTGTCACTACCCCTGTTTTACAATTTTTTATCAACTTCATTTTAGGTATAGCAAATTAAAATTTTATATCCTTGCATACATTTCAATAAAACTTTCTGATATTACCTTCTTACTCTTCTTCTGGCTGTGGGTGACCGATAATTATCATTATTATTTAAATGTGAATTTTGTAGTTCAGTTAATGAAGATGAACTTGGTCTGTCTTGTAAGGCATGTCTTCTTTGTTGTGGAGAAGGCCTAAATAAAATGCAACTTATTTTTAAAAAGTATATATAATTTTTCTGAATCTTATTTAAAAGGAGAGAGCACAAAGAAAATGTGCATCATATCTAAACATAATATATACAAGTAAACATAAGAAAAAAATCATTTTTGTATAAAATTTTATTAAAAAAACCTTCGCTTATTTTCTAATAACAGATTTAAGGTAAAGTTTTTATTTATAAGTAATTAGGCTCTTCCTTGACTCTTTTAATAACAGCTGTGAAATTTTTAAGCTATAGTATTATAAAATAACTAATTGATCAAAGATTTGAACAAGTATTTTCCTTGGACTATATGCTTCCACATAAGATCTAATTTTCTATTCTTAGTTAAAATCTTTAAAGTTTAATACCTTATTCATATCAAATTTCAAAAAAAATTCATATTTAACAAACACAATAAAAAAAAATATTTTAATAATTATATATATAGGCTATACAAAATAACAAAAAAAAATAATTTTAGTTTGTTATTTACCTTGAAACTGCAACTGAATTATGTCTAGCAATGTCACTGGGTTGAGGTCTAGGGGGTCTTGGAGGAGGTGCTTTGCGAGGTTCTTCTTCACTTGACATAATTTCCTGTCTTTGTCGTGGGAATGACTCATGAAAAGCCATACACATGAACAAATGTGTTTAAGTTTAATAATAACGTTTTTTTCAATATATACAGACAGACTTAAAAATATCCTAAAAATCTACTACTAAAATAGACTAATTTTTATAAGTTATTATTTTTAAAGGTCTTAAACTCTTGAAACAATAAAGTTAATAAATAATTTGTAACAACTATTATTTAAAAGCTAAACAAGTCATAACGTACAGCAAGAACTTTTTCTTAACGTTTTACAGTTTTACTTGTACCTGTTTACTGACAGACTGATAAATGACTGAAAAACGTGATTTTATGACTTTCAATAAATCTATTTTTGACATGTAGACATCTGGCATTAAGGTCCGTTTGACAGTTTGTCTGTTTTTTAAACAGTTCAACGTTTAAACTTTCTAGTCGTGTATCAGTGTATAAATTTTTTTTTCTGAATTGTAATGTTTTATTTTAGGTTTGGCTTTTTAAATTTTAAGTTGATTTTTATTTTGTTAGACGCTTTCTAGACATTTATATAAAAATCACACATTTTAAGCAAATATATAAAAAATGACATTTTAAGCAAATATATAAAAAATGAGTTTGTGTTTAAAATTGGGTGAGTATTTCAACTTAAGCTATAAATTCAAGAAGTTTATTTTTTTGGTATTTATAAAATTTTAATAACGAAAAATTACAGAGTTGCCAAAAATAATTTTGTTTTTTATGTTTTAAAATGATTAAACAAAATTTTGATTTTAATATTAAATATTGAAATAATTATAAGAATAGCATCACTTATTACAAAAAATATTTTACACAAATATGAAAAACATTTGACAAAGACACCGGCCAAGGCAATAAATAAAAAAAAGAAAAATTATAAAATTTAATTTTTATAAAGGAGTATTATCTAAAGTTCTATAATTTCCAGTACTACCAAACGCAACTCCTGATGGCCTTTGTGTGCCATATTTTAACATTAGCTCATGACGTTTAGCTTGGCTTTCCAATTTCTTTTCCAATTTTCGCAACTGGTTTGCTTCTCGATTAGCTGCTCGTCGTTCTTAGATTATATTAAAAATATATGTTATATAAATTAAGAAAACTAGTCTTATACATGTTATAAAAAGGTCACGCAGTATGAATAATAAAAACTTTGGGTTAAAAGTTAGTCTTATGTTATTAATGATAAGATTAAAATCTTACATACCTTCACAGCAGTCAAAACAGCAACAAAATTTACAAATGTGACAGCAATCCACAAGGCACTTGCAAAATTTGACAATACAACAACAAACAATGATCAAAAGAATTCCAACTAAACACCAAATAAACCATTTGTAAACTTATATATCATTTCTGGTAGTTTAAGCTAAACTACACATTACATTTTAAACATTCCATTTGCTTACCTATTATACTAACGGTTATGACAAGAGCTCTAAAATCCAGCCAGCAAACACCCCACCTTGCATTAACCCATGAACAGTCTTTGGTTTGGGGTACAAACGACTTAGTTGGATATGGCATACACCTTAACAAACAAACCATTTTTTATTACGTAATATAAAACCCTAACAAATATTTTAGAAATTTTGTAAAACTTTTTAAAATTGAGATTATAAATCGTTACAGCATTGTACATTTTTGTACAGCATAGGCCAGTCAAACTAATAAATCCTTTGCTAATTTCGTCTTATAACATAGTTTAGTATACTTACTTTTTGGCCTTTGTACACCACAAACACTGATATTTAGTAATACCGACGCAATCTGAGCATGATTTGGCACTACATTCGTCGTGGTGAGGACTTTTAACAGTTTTATCTAAAATATGGTGCAAAAATTAATGACTTATGTATATAGAGTATAATTATTTTTCATTTCCAATTTTTTTTAAACAAATTAAACAAACTTGGTGCCCAACGCCGTCAACAATTCAAAAAGCTTAATATTTACAGCGTATAGTAGTCAAACTGGTTAAGCTTATCCAACGCATCAGCCTACAGCCAACAAAGGCTAGCCTTTGCCGCACCAACTTAACACATCCAAAAACTCGTCTTCTTAAGTAAAATAACATATTCTTACTTTTTGCTGATCGTTTATTCATTAAATGTCCCCACATGGATATTTTATTTGATAAACGACCTTCTTGTATTTGATTGTCATTGTTTAAAATCGCCAGTGGTACAAATATTATAGTAAACAGCATACAAGTCAAGGCAAATTTGGCAAAACTTTTTTGAATAAGCATTTTGCTGTAAAATAATTACCAATTGACTCTAATTTGAAATAAAGCAGTAAAACAAAATATATTAAGAGTAGTTTAATGTTATAAATAACCTTAATTTATATCTACACTAAAACACATAAAATGCTTAATATAAACAGTTCATTTTCTGATATAATAAGTATGTTAGATTTCACACGTTGTCAAGACTTTTCAAAAGCTTTTTTATTTATTAGAAATTTTTAAACTTGAATAAATGCTTGTATAATATCTACATCTACATATCACTCAATGATAATTAGAAATAACATTTCGAAAATGTAGTAAGATATTGCCTCAATTCCATTTAAAACATTGTTATTTCTTTAACTTTTCAATTTATTTAATTAGTAAACGATACATATTTAAACGAAACGAACTGTGGTAACAAAGGTTTGCGTAGATTGCGCTGTAAAGCAATTTTGGTTGTGATTTGTGAAAATTAAATTGCCCGAAGCCATTGGCAACTTTTTAGTTCTTTTATTGTTTTCACACCATCGTCTATCAACGTAAACATTATTTTCTATTTAAATCATAAGCAAATCAATTAAGAATAACAACATTCGAGTCTGTGGTCTACATTAAGCAAATAATTTAAATTTTAATTACTTTACAAAATTATTTTGATACTGTTACTTTGATTTTTTATTATATCCCTTTTTTAGTTTGTATTTTAAGGGTAGGCCTAAAAATAAATTTAAATACGTTGTCTTAAATATATGCAAACTTTTATGTTAAAAGCCTTTACTATAAATATTCAGTTAACAAACAAATAAAGAACTAACAAAATAAACTACAATCTACGTAAAAATACAATACCATAACATTTTGTAAATATTTGCTTTAACAATATATGAAAATAATGATAATACTTAAATTACAAAATAAATTTATATAGTAAAATGTTGGTGAAAGTATATGAATATATGATATCATAAAGCACAGTGCCAAAAATTGTAAAAATATGAAATTAGGAATGTACCGCTTTACTGCAAAGCAAATTAGGAAAGCACTTTCGCAGCAAATATAATAAAATATATTTTTAAGCCAAAACTAGTTTGATAAGATCCACTGTTTGTAATTAAACAATTTATGATTTTGTCAGATACTTTTCAACATTTTTGACTCGAATTAACTCGTCCGAACTGACTTTTGCAGAGCACATCGGGCAAACTGGATCGATGTCAAGAAATTTCTGAAATTCGCTGTAAATTGCCGTGAAGTCACAACTAGGACAAACAGTAAGATTTTGTCTTACGATGTGACGACCCTAAAAAGGTTTTCGAGTACAAAAAAAATATTTTAATTACACATACTTTGTCTATTATTTAACACAATTTAACTTCAAACAATATTTGAACTTTTGGTCTAATTGTAATGATAAAGAGGTAAAAAAACCCAAGAAAAAGAAAAAACCGACCGTAGCTATGCAATAAGGAATTGTGTTTCGGCAACTGGGGCAAGTAAGTTCGCTCTCGTGAAGATCAAACTCGCAATGTGGACACGGGGAAGTCCCTTCCTCTTCTTCTTCAGTTTTGTTTCCAGTTTTTCTAAAGAAATTATTTTTTTTGTTTGTTACAAAAACAATTTTATTTTTCGGATTTATTAAAAAATAATTACCCAGTGTGTTATCTAACTAACTTTAGCTTACTATTAACGTCTGTAAGTTATACCATAAAAAAAATATGTTTAGCGTGGTAAGGAACTTGTTTTCCAATTTAATACAAGAAAAACAATTCTGTGAATGTACCTGACAATCTGTTCAATTTTTTTCTTGTATTTGGCGTCGATTTGATTTCGATATTCCGGGCGCATTAGCATCGCCGCATAACTAAAACTTGAGTTTTTTAAGCCGGCTTTGTGACACTCAATCACAGTAGAGGTCAAAATAGCAACAATATCTAAAAACAGAATAAACAATAAACATCGTGGATGATTCGGAAAAGGACCCAGCGTGTTGCAATGCAACCCACACTCGATCAAATAGCCTAAAACTCTTTGCCGACAAAACGTGTCCAAAATGTTAGACTTATACAGTTAAAGAGTTTATTTAAAGAGTTTTAAACTCGCATGACCACAGCGAGCTCGTTTGAGTGAGTATTAAAATTAAATTGGCCACAGCAGTTGGTATTTTAAGTTATTTGATTAACCAAAATAAAGTTAAACGAGCAAAATTATTTTGTATAAAAGAAGAAAGTTCTGCCACAAAACGGTATTTAAAATTTCAATAAAACGGTTATAAAATATAGCATACTAAATTTGTTATCACCCTACAACTATAAAATTAAGTTTATTTAAGTTTTATTTCCAGTCTTAGTGCACAAACTTTTCCGCAGAAAGCCACATCTTACAGGTAATTTAAAAGTTATTAGGCTAGGGTTCTCTAGCAATAAAAGAAAGGTCAGTGCTTTTTACATCAAATATAAAAAATTGTCAAAGTAACACAGCAACGACAGGTGATTAAACAGCACAAAACGTTCATTATTCATCTTCCCGATCAAAATGTCATTGATTATTAGCATTAAGTAACCGCGACAACAGAAGTCAGTAGCATATTAAATTAAGGTTTTAGAGATGGGTCGATTTTAATTTTGAATAAAAATCTGTTTAGTTTGAATTAAAGGTCAAAGTTTGTTTCCGTGACCAATATTTTGTGCAAAAAACGATCATTTTTATATTTAATAGATAACAAAAATAAATGTTATGGTATGTTTAAAAATTTTGCAGGTGCTTTAACTAAAATTGTGTAAGTAAAGGAACTTGGCATTCGAAATGGTAGAACTAGACAGGATTTTAGAGGACTTAAACGGAGTAACTAAACGACAATGGTTACAACTGTCTCTTTTAATGGTACCATGCGTGCTGGTTGCTACTCAAATGGGTGCTATGGTGTTTTTAGCAGCAGACATGGAACACAAATGCAAGTACCCAGAAAACGACCAAATTGAAAAGGTAGGGTTTATATATAATAACGTTTTAATAAGAGCGTTAAACTGGACAAATTAATATATTGAAGCTGTGTATTCAAGGTATGCAATGCAACGGATATAAACATCACCGCCTTGGAGGTAAAAGTATCACAATTGGATGTTTGTAAAAGGTATCTTATGTAACAAAAAACTTTACTGCTTTATAGGCCAGTAGGTTATGTAACACAAACTTTACTTCTTAATAAGCCAATAGGTTTTGTTTAATTCAAACATCTGGTATAAGTTATAACTTAAGTTATAAAGAAGACATAACCGCTATTCCTTGATGAAAAGTAAATATTTAACTTCAAGGTACGACATCTCCAATATGGCTTGTTCATACAGCGAACAAGATAACAGCACGAGTTTACAACTGCAGAACCTTACAGTTGTCCCATGCACTTCGTGGATTTTTAATCGGTCGCAACTGTTTACCTCGACTATCGTCCGCCAGTTTAATCTAGTTTGTTCCGCCAGTTACCAGCGGCACCTTTCCCAGTCGCTTTTTATGTTAGGCGTTACTATTGGATGTGTGGTTTGGGGACAAATATCTGACAGGTATGATAAATTTTCCGTTCGTTAACATGACTAATAACGTTTAGAGGCAACATAATTTATTATTTACATAGTATATTTAAAACAAAAAAAAAATTTTTTTCACAAATTTGAATTTGGCGTAAATGCACAGGGTATATCAGTTAAACGCAACATCAATCTTTGATAATTTAACACATTCGCACAAATTAAAATTTTTTTAATTTTACATAACGCTCTAAGACCATTTAACAAACAGCTAAAAAAGGACAAATTCCCCAAAAATACTTTTTATAACAAATATTTATATACAGGTGTGGACGAAAGTTTAGTATCATGTTGTCCATTACATTTGGAACCATTATGGCGATATGCGTGGCTTTTAGCAACTCTTTTCCGTTGTTTGTCATATTGCGGTCTCTCAGCGGCTTTTGCCATTTTGCAGCATTTAGCTCGTCGTACGTGCTAGGTAAGCGTTTATTTTATTGCAAACATTAAACTGTTGTTTTCCAAATTTGTGCAAACAAAACACTCCTTAAATAACGCATGAATATTGTAACTTGAATACAAAAAATTTTTTTTTTCTTTTTAATTTGTAACATTAGTTACGGCCAACAACAATAAACATAAAAAATTAGCCCCAATAAATGTTATTTAAGAATTTAGAGGGTACTTTAAATTTGAAACACATTTTTTCAGGGGTCAAAATAAACAACATTTTTACCTAAATTAACTCAATACGGGTTTACAATTTAAACTATTTAAAATCACTTTATACAATGTTAAAACACAAATTCGTTTAGAAAGATTGAAGTTTAGCTTTAGCAACAAAAGTGTTGAAATCTTTAAGAATAGCGTCTTTATTAAAAAAACTCTGATTTTTTCGACTATGTTGAAGTTGAAGACGCATCTCTTCTAAATTTAAAACCAACGCAGCTGGAGTATCTTGCTTATAGAAATAATACCAAGAATAGATGGAGTAGCAGTTGCATATTGTTCCGACATGAAGTGACGTATCTTTTCTGAACTTGTGTTCACACCATCTTGCATATGCGTATGCCATATCATGATCATGAATTAGCTGAAAATACCAACCAAGGTACAAATTCATTTCACCTTCTTCAAAAGAAATTTCCAATTTATTAGTTTGAATTTGGTGGAGCAATTGCTTTGCTTTACTGGAAAGGCATAACAGCATCCCTTTTTTTTCCTTGGAAGGAATTTTAGAGAATGTTTTAAATTGTATTAAATAAAGTTCATAAAGAGCATTATTGTATTGAAATGCAGTGTGATCTTTTAATGAATTGAAGTCAGAATCAATTTCAATAGAAAATGCAACCATGTTTTGAATTTCCGAATCATACAGATATGTGGTAACATGGTTACTTACTATATTAATTGGGTCTTTTGTTATTTCTTGAATTTCTTTAATAATTTGTGAATATTCCTGTGATCTAAATGGATTTAATCGAAAAAGTTTGTTTTTCAATTTTTCCTTTGGCATTTTATTATACAAATAGTTAAAACTTGTTATTGAATTTTCCAACTTGGTTATAGACTTTTCAGTGTACATAGAAAGATGAATAAAATCATTCTCAGATTTACATTCATTAAATCTGCATTGGGCAACACCTTCAAATTCATTAATAGTTGAATAAAGTTTAATGGCCTCATCATATTTTTCTGAATCTTCATATATTCTTCCAATATATTTGTGGAAGCGATATTTCAATCCAGGACCTATTGTTTTGGAGTCTTTTATAGAATTATATAATTCAAGCGCTTCTTTTTGCATGTTAAATACTTTAAACACTGTCATCTTGTTATCTAAACAATCTCGTAAAGAGTTGTAATTAGGCCTAATGATATTTAAGGGGTTTTTTTCGCAATGATAATAAATATTACAAATAATTTCAAAACACTCAGCAAGAGTAGTTTTTCCAACTGTTTTTTTTAAATCTTCCACTATTTTATTTTTACATGCGTAAAACCAGTTTTCTCTTACAAGAATATCAGACTGTGCCATTTCTCTTTGGTAAGACCATAAACGAATCTCACAAGCTATTGCAACAGCATATGACATTTCGTGCTCAATGTTATTTGAAAGATTATAAGATTGCATCAAACTCTGAAGTATGTCAAAGCTGCAAGACTTACTAATTTTAAATATTCGACCAAGAACAGATACAAAAAATGTTATAGATCGATATATAAAAAATTTAAAATTAAAATTTTCCAAAATTCCAGGTTGAATTACACGTTTCATGAAGTTAAATTGCTGCAGGTCAATTAACATTTTGCTGGAAAAAGAATTTAATAATGGAGCCTGTTTAACAAAAGCTTCATGAATACTTTTTGTTCCAGATACAAAGCAAGTCTGTTTTAAAACATCTGAAAGATGATATCCATTTTTTAGATCTTCTTCAGAAGTTAAATATTTTAACATTAAACTAACAGGTTTAATTAATTCGACAGTATGAGGCTTTAGCATTGATGTAGTTTGCCTACCAAGTGGAAATTTACATGCAGGTAACTGAAATCCATCAAAAGAAATTCCCTTTTTATTCAAGTCAAAAAACCAGTTATGTTTTTTTTCTTTAGGATTATTCAAAGAAGAAATAGCAACTGCTGGTAAAAAGGTTTCTCCCAAATTGATAACTATTAAATGAAATATCACAGAATACCATCTAAAATACTCTAACAAGGCATTGTAGGTTTTAGTATTTTGAATATCATCTTCAAGTAAAATCATGTGTTCAAAATCAGAGTAAGGAGTTATTTCTTGTCTTGCCAAAGATCCCATACCAACAAGAGCAAATTTACATGGTATTGGCCCCAATATATCAATGCACTCATCAGATATATACTTCATTATGTCGGTATATTGTATTGCTATATCTAGCTGTAACAATTTCATTTTTACTATTTTAGCCCTTTCGTTATTGTTTTTTGAAATAATGGTACTCGATTCTGAAACATTAAATTTAGATTTGTGGGCTAAAGTAGCACTAGTTTTTTCTCGCATTACTTTTATTTTAGCTTTTACTTTGTCAGCTAACACCATTAAATTTGTTATTGGTTTTTGAGCATTTGCCATTCTTAAGATTTCTCTGCAAGCATTTCGTAAACCATTAATTACATCTATGTTAGTAGGATTTCTTAAAAGTGCAGCATTCCATAAGGCTATGCTTTGAATTAGGGTTAGTTTGTCGGCTTCTCCACTCCCTTTTGCAAAGTAAAGTTCGGCCAGTTGTTTAAAAATAAATGAAGTTTGAAAAAGTGTTTCCTTGTCTTCCATTTCTTTGTATTTTCCATCTTGAACTTTGGTACAATAAGATTTTAAGTTGCTTACTAAGTTTTTTTCAAGTTCCATTTTGCTTTTACAACTACGAAACAACATCAAAATAAAAATTTTCTTATATTGTCTTTCTTTTGGCTAAAACAAAGGATAAATACTTTATTGCTTTCATAACTTTCTTTTTAAATTCTATGAAAGTATGTAATAAGTTAAACATTACCTGTTAAGTAAATAGCACATGACTAAAGCAAAGAGATATTATTTGCCTTAGTGTTAGCTGTTTGCAGCTTTGAATGATTTGTTGATATAACCTTGTAACTGTTGCTTAATATCATTGTTTTAAAATTAAACAAATGCATAACACTCCATTTTTATGATATTAACAATTTTGAACTATTAAAATAGCAACTGAAATCGTAATGCCAAAGGACAGGGTAAGAGTTGGACAGACTTGCCAAGCTTTCTATGCCCTGGGCTTCTGCTTGCTTGCAATGTACGGGTATTTTTTAAGGGACTGGAGAAAGTTGCAACTTGTGATTTCCATACCATTTCTGGGAATTTTAACATTTTATTGGTAATATATATTTATCAATGACAATACCAAATGATTTATAACTAACTAAATATAATAATTTTCTGTAAAGTTTTTAAAACAACTTCAATATTGTTTTAAAATTATAAGTAAATCAAAATAAAGTAAATTACTAAACAAGCAATAAACATTTTACACAATTTTGAAGGTTATTGTTTGAATCACCAAGATGGTTAGTATCAAGAAAAAGATACAAAGAGGCTGATGCCGGTATACAAAAACTTATTACAAGTGCAAATCTACCACAACAACCTAATGACGCTATTCTACTTAGCCAACTGGCCAAAGGGTAAACCATAACAAAAAGAATCAAAAACTAAAATTTTAAAAATTTCATAACAAAAAAAGTACCAAAAACTAAAAAAGTTAACCAAACTCCAGTGGTTGGCTAGGGTTTAATAAAACATAAAAATATTTTTTAAACCTTAATTACTCAATAATAAAAGTTCTGATTAACCAAACTATTGTGTTAGAGAAAAGAAGCATGACAAAGAGGAAGAAGTAGAGATTGAAATAAAACAACAAACAAATTTTGGTCCATTTGATCTTGTTAGAAAACCAAATATGAGATCCAAGTCTCTTAAGCTATTTTACTGCTGGTAAATAAATTTGTGCCTATATAGACCCAAATTTTACTATTCAAATGTAAACTCTAAAGTGCAATATAACTCGTTTTGGCTGTATAGTTAACTGAATTATATATCTAAGATACGTTTTTAGCAAAAAAATTAATTTTTCACAGGCTTGTATGTTCGTGTGTATACTATGGCCTTACCTTAAATTCAGCTGATTTGGGTGGAGATCCATTTATCAACTTGTTTTTATCGGGTTTGGTAGAAATCCCAGCAGTTTTTGTTTGCATTTTAATATTGGAAAAATGGGGGAGAAGATTATCCACAGCTTTTACACTAATGCTGTCTGGTGTTGCTTGTATTACTATGTGGATTGTACCAAGGGGCAAGTGTTTTTTTATATTTAAGAATGTATACCAACATACAACCCTATTACCTTTATCACATGTTTATTGCATTATTTATAGATCAGTTACAAAAAAAATTCTTAACCATTAAACTTCTTTTAGAAATGCTGTGGCTTAATATAACATGTTCTTTGATTGGTAAATTCAGTATTGCAGCAGCGTTTAGTTCTGTTTATATTTATGCCACAGAACTTTACCCAACACCTGTAAGGTAGTTAATTATTTAAAAAAAATTACATAACAAATTTTACAGCATGCTTTTAAAGTTCAATAACTTAATATATACAAAGTATCTTCATTAAAGTCAGTATTTATTATTTTAATCTATACATGAAAAAATATAAAACTGGGTTTAATGCTAATTTTTTTTACTACAGAAATTTGGGTATGGGGCTGTGCAGTAGTTTTGCTCGGATAGGAGGAATTTTGTCGCCGTTTATCGGAATGTTGGATGCTATTTCTGAACCCTTACCATATGTTGTATTTGGTTTAATGTCTATTGTTGGAGGTAAATTAGTATTTACTAAATAAGATTGGTATTTTCCATACAAAAAGTTCATTTTCATCAACAAACATAACAACATCATTTTTAGAGTACACACAAAGTTAAAATTTACATTAAGTTTAAACACTAATTTGTATTAAAATTTACTTTAGGACAAAAAAAATGCACCTGTAGATTTTTAATATAAAATTTGGAATAAAAAAACTATCAATTAGATGATTTCATATCTAAACATTGTTTTTTTGGTTTAATATATTTAACTACAATTCTGTTGTTTCGTAAAGGAATTTTATCCTTATTTTTGCCTGAAGTTCTTGGCACAAGACTTCCTGAAACTCTACAAGAAGGGGAGAAATTTGGGTTAGATCAAGAAGGACCGTTAGATGGTGTTATTCACCTTTGTTTAAAGAAAAAGCAGAAGGAAACAAAAGAAACAACGTTTTCTGTTCATTATACCACAGTTTTAGACCAAGATGCTCCATAAGTTTCTAACTTTGGGTTAGAAAAATTAACTCGACAATAAGAACTAATAAACTAGTATCGCTCAAATTAAATAATATCATATGGTTATTAAAGTCTTCTACCTTTATAAAAAATCAAAAATGTAACCAGAACTCACTAACATATTTAAAGTACGAAGAAAATTAAAACCAACCTTACTAATCATATGCGTATATAGATTTGTTATACCTTAAAAACACAAAAATCAAAAAAATTATACGATATGGTATAATGTTATTTTTACTGTAAACAAAATATGTAAATGCCACATACATGCATGTTTGTTGTTGCCTAGCATTAAACTAAGTTGTTGTCGTTGTTGTGAGAACTTGTAACTACAATAAACCTTACGCTTTGCAAAATATGATGTTCAATTAGCTTGTTATTTGAAATATTAAGTCAATTACTTTTATTAAATAAAGCGATTTTTGAAATAAATCGGTGCACTACCAATACCAAGTAAAATTAGGAATTTAATAAAATATTAAAACAGAATTACCATACAATAAGGACAGCGGAGGACAACTATCTTTTATAAACAAAACCATCCTTTATGTCGCATGAATTTTTAATTCGATTTCAAAAAATGCAATTTTATTTCTAATACTTTTCGTTTTATGTGACATTATTTATGGCAAACGTTATTAAATATATTAGCGTTAGGCCTAACAAAATTTATTTAAATTCATCGATAATTTTAAAATTGAGAAATTTGCCAAACACAAAAATAGAATTTCTTATTAAAACAAAACATAAGTTATTTAGACAAAAACACATCACTGCTTTAAAATGGGTAAGTTTAGCCGCAGAAACATACGAATAAAAAATTTCCAGGATTCCCTTTCTGTTATGAAAATTCTAATTTTCCAGACAATATTCAAGTTGAAGGCACATTTCTTGTAAATTAAAGAGCAATGCAGCAGAAATATCCTTGTTATGCAAATAGAACTCGGCATAAATAGCAAAGTAGTTGCATATAGTTCCAATGCAAAGAGACTGATCTTTTTAAAAAATATGTTCACACTTTCTTGCATAAGCCATATACAAATTTTTTTAAATTTACATTTTAGTATTTAAAGCTTAGCTTTCAATACATATCTAGAAAAATCTCTTAACATATCTTGAATGTTATCTGACTCCTGATCATCCATCCTACTATATTCGAGGCGAAGAGAAATTTCTTTTAAATTAAAAAGCAACGCTGTGGAAATCTCTTTATTATGAAAACAGTACTCTGCATAACTAGCATAGCATGTACATATTGATTTGATGTGAAGTGACGAATCTTTTCGTGTAACATGTTCACACCATCTTGCATATGCATAAGCCATATCAAACTCACCGATACGAAGAAAATATTGACCAAGATGCAAAGCCATATCACCTTGATCAAATGCAACATTGAATTGGTTTGCTGGAAATTCACTATGCATGTTTTTTAAAAAACCAACAAAACTTAAAACTTCCTGTTGTTGGCTTTTAGAAGCAAGTTTCACAAAAACCATAAAATGCTGAAAATAAAGACAATGTAAAGCATAAGAGTACTCCACTGTAATGTTTTTAATTAAAGTCTTAAATAAGTCTACATCAATATGAATGTTAAAAAAGTTTTCAAACTTATGAGTTACCATATTTGGTATTTCAGATTGGTAAACATAAGTATTTACATGATTACTTATAAGATCAATTGGATCTCGAGTTATTTCGTGAATTTCTTTTATAACTTGAAAAAATTCCTCAAATCTTGATGGGATTAATCTTTTAAGAAAACTTATTGACATAGTATAAGGTACTTTATTAGTTAAATATTCAAAACTTGTAATAGAATTTTTTAATTTGTCAATCGATATTGTTGTGTACTCACAAAGTCTCATATTGTCTTCCTGAGATTTACATTTATAATAACGTGATTCTGCAACACCTTCAAACTCATTTATCATCGTATAAACTTCAATTGCCTTATCATACATCCCTAAAAAATTATAAGATCTTCCAGCATACTTGTGAAGTCGATACAAAGAATCAGCACTTATAGCCATGTTGTCTTTTAAATAATTATACAAGTCAATGCTTTCTTTGTTCATTTCTAAAACTTTAAACACACCAAACTTATTATCTAAAGAATTTCGAGAGGAAACAAGTTTAGTGATCAATAATGGGTCTTTATTACAAACAAGATATATCCCTGTAACAATTTTAAAAAATTCAGCAAGAGTAGTTTTGCCAACCATTTGTTTAAGATATTTTACTATGGGATTGTTTTCAATGCTAAACCAATTTCCTCTTTTAAAAAGATCAAACTGAGACATTTTTTTTTGGTAAGACTTTAAACAAATTTCACAAGCTATTGCAACAGCATATGACATTTCATGCCCCATGTTTTTTAGAAGAACATTAGATTGCATTAAACTTTCAAGAACATCGAAACTGCAAGACTGATTTATTTTAAACCTTTGACTGAGAGTTGATACAAAAAATGTTATAGCTCTGTATATAAAAAATTTAAAATTAAAATTTTGTAGGAACATACCTTCAGTAAAGATTCTGGAAAGATTAAATTGCTGCAAATCATTTAACATTTTTTCAGTAAATGATTCTAAAATAGGTATTTTGTTAACAAAACATTCATGAATACCTTTGGTCCCTGATACAAAGCAAGTCTGCCTTAAAACATCAGAAAGATGATATCCATTTTTTTGATCTTCTTCAAAAGTTAAAAATTTTAGCATTAAACTAACAGGTTTAATTAATTCAACAGTATGAGGCTTTAGCTTTGATGTAGTTTGCCTTCCAAGTGGAAATTTACATGCAGGCAATTGAAATCCATCAAAAGAAATTCCCTTTTCCTTGATGTCAAAAAACCAGTTATGCTCTTTATTATTTGGATTGTTTAAAGAAGGAATAGCAACTGCTGGTAAAAAGGTTTCGCCCAAATTGATAACTGTTATATGAAATATTACTGAATACCATCTAAAATACTCTAAAACTGCTGGGTATGTTTTACTATTTTGAATACCTTCTTTGAGTAAAATCATGTGTTCAAAGTCAGAGTAGGGAGTTATTTCACGTCTTGCTAAAGAACCCATACCTACAAGAGCAAATTCACATGGTATTGGGCCCAATATATCAATGCACTCATCAGATATAAACTTCATTATGTCGGTATACTGGATTGCTATATTGAGCTGTAACAATTTCATTTTCACAATTTTTGCCCTTTCGTTATTGTTTTTCAAGTTAACATTACAGGATTTAATAAATGAGGGCTGGTTTTTTAAAGAAGCACTAGTTATATTTCGCATTACTTTTATTCTAGATTTTACTTCAGCAGATATTGCCATTAAATTTGTTAATGATTCTTGAGCATTTGCCATCTTTAAGATTTTTTGGCATGCAACCTGTAAACCATTATTGACAACCAAGTTAGCAGGATTTCTTAAAAGTGCAGCATTCCATAAGGCTATGCTTTGAATTACAGTTAGTCTGTTCGCTTGATTTTTTCCTTTTGCAAAGTAAAGTTCAGCAAGTTGTTGGAAAATATGTGCAGTTTTAAAAAGTGTATTCTCATCTTCAAATTCTTTGTATTTTCCATCTTGTACTTTGATACAACAAGACTTTAATTTGCTTATTAAATTAAACTCATCTTGTTTAAATTCCATTTTACTTCAACTAAAAAGAACAAAAAAACATTTCGCCATATTTATATTGCCTTGAAAATAAAATAAATCATGTTTCTATGGTTACTTTTTCTTATGTTTTAATAGCCCCATTTAAAGCTTCTAATCATGTCAAAAGTTAGGTAAATACCACTGCTTAAGAAAGATCTTTGTTTTGAAAGTGGCATAAATAGCATAACAGTTGCATATTCTGCCAACAAAACATGATGTATCTTTTCAACAATTCTATTCACACCATCTTGGATATGCGTAAGCCATATCAAAATCCTGTATGTGTTAAAAATACCAACCCATATACATAGCGATTTCGCCATTATCGAAAGAAATTTGATATTTGTTTGTTTGAAAACTGATAGTCATTTCTTTTAATTCAGAAGTAAGGTTAAAAGTCGCTTTGTTTCATTTTAAAAAAAATATTTCGCATTTTTTGATTCTTATTAAAACCTATTTTTGGCTGGTAAACTTTCAAAAATAACAGCATAGCCATAATTTGTTAAAAATTTTTAAATACTGCCTACCCAATTAAAAATACTTAAAAAGTAAAAAAATTCAAACATAATATGGCTAAATATTGCTTTTTATGTTAAGTTTGTTTTCTGCAAAAAAAATTTAAAAAAAAGTACAACAAACGGCTCAGAGAGGACAAAATAAGGTCATTTTCCTATGTCTACCAGCATATGATCTTACGTGACTCGCGAACGTTGGGACTTTCCCTATTACTTTTAAATCTCGATATCTCAAAAACTACTTGTCCAATTTTAAAATAATGGTATCCTCGTGCAAGTTGGAAAAATTCCAACATAATTAAAAAAGAAACTCTGCGACCGAACAAACACTTTAAGTTTTAAAAATTTCATAACAAAAAAAAAATCTAAAAAAGTTAACCAAACTGCAGTGGTTAGGTTTTAATAAGAATCAAAAATAATTTTTTCTAAACCTTGAAAACTCAATAATAAAGTTCAATTAAACAAATTGTTGTGCTAAAGAAAAGAAACATGACAAAGAGGAGAAAGAAAAGATTGGAATAAAACAACAAACAAATTTTGGTCCGTTAGATCTTGTCAGAACACCAAATATAAGATCCAAATCTGTTAAGCTATTTTACTGGTGGTAAATAAATTTGTGCCTATACAGACCCAAATTTTGCTACTTATTTTGGCTATACACTAAACTAAATTATGTATCTATTATAAGATACTTTTTTACCAAAAAAATATAATTTTTAAAGGCTTCTATGTTCTTGTGTATACTATGGCCTTGCCTTAAATTCAGCTGATTTGGGGGGAGACCCATTCATTAATTTGTTTTTATCGAGTTTGGTAGAAATCCCAGCAGTTTTTGTTTGTATTTTAGTATTGGAAAAATGGAGAAGTGTATCCACAGCTTTTATACTAATGCTGCCTGGTGTTGCTTGTATTACTATGTGGATTGTACCAAAGGGCAAGTGGTTTTTTATGTTTAAGAATCTATACCAACATACAAACCTATCACCTTTATCACATGTTCAGTATTTATTACCTTTATCTATACATAAAAAAATATAAAACTAGGTTTAATGCTAATTCTTTACTACAGAAATGTGAGTATGGGACGTGCAGCAGTTTTGCTACTAAAGGAGAAATTTTGTCGCCATTTTTTCGAACGTTGAATGCTATTTCTAAACCCTTACCATATGTTGTATTTGGTTTAATGTCAAATATTGACAGTAAATTTTAGATTATTTTTTAAAATAAAATTAGCACATACCATATATACATTTTTTCTATTTAAATATCTTCTTAACTCTTGCTACTTGTAATTAACAAGCATTTTACTGTTATTTTCAAAGCAAAAACAAAATTAAAATAAACATGAAATTTAAACGCTAATTGTATAATATTACAATTTTTAAAAACAAAACATATTTATTTATGAATTATTTATACATATAAATTAAGAATAAATAACTATCAATTGAATTAATTAATATCTAAACATTTGTTTTTTGGTTTGATATTTCTCACTACAATTTTGTTATTTTGTAAATGAATTTTATTCTTATTTTTGCCTGAGGTCCTTGGCACTAGAGTACCATTAACTAATATTATTCAACTTTGATTAAAGAAAAAGCAGAAAGAAACAAAAGAAAAAACAATATCTTTTTATTACAGCACAGTTTAGACCAAGATGCTGCATAAGTTTTAAAACTTTTAGTTAAAAATTTAACCTACTAGCTTATATTGTCTAAGTAAATTAATATCATGTAGGCAATAGTATTTCACTTGTATTAAAAACTATAAATATTTCCAGGCTTCACAAACATATATAAAAACCAAACAAATTAAAATCTAATACGATTTTATAGATTTTGTTTTATATAAACAACCAACACAAAAATCAAAATTATATCTAATATAGCAAATATTTTTTTAACAAATACTTTTAAAGCTAAAGTTAGTTTAACATTTACCGACATCAATAATAAATTGCTATTTCTAGTCGGTTTATTAACAAAACAGAACAAAATTTTTATTAATTTAAGTTGAAGGCATGATTTTAACATTTTATCAAAGATTTATTAGGTAACAAATCAAATATAAAGAGCTATGTCTAACACATAAAATTAATAAAAATATGTAAATAAGTATTACCTTGTTTAATATTTACTGATATTATATTGCATTTAGCATAACAGATTTTAATCAATGTAACCAAGCACTAAAATTTAATTTAAAATATAATCAATTTATTAACTCATTCATTATTACACAACATTAAATAGATTTTTAAATAACATAAATTTTATTTATCAGTCTAATGATAAAAATAATAATTGCCTTTTATAAAAAAATGGGACTTTACCTAATACTAAAACAAAAATTTATCTTATATAAAAAAAATTACTTTTATTTTATTTAGACTACATTTTTTTTTAACCCAAGTTTTTTATAAAAATATTTTCTGAGATATTGAGACCACTTAACTGCAGCAAAATAACGATAAAAACAACCTAAAATAGCTTTATCATTAAAAAATCGCTGATTTTCCTGACTATTTTCAAGTGTAAGACGCATCTCTTCCAAATTAAAAAGCAATGCTTTAGAAAAATCATTGTGTTCAAAATAGTATTCGGCATAAATAGAGTAGCAGTTGCATATTGTTCCGAGATGAAGTGATGGATCTTTTCTAAACCTGTGCTCACACCATCTTGCATATGCGTAAGCCATATCAATATCACCAATACGCTGAAAATACCAACCAAGGAATAATTCCATTTCACCAATTTCAAAAGAAACTTCTAATTTGTTTGTTTCAACTTTATTTAGCCATTGTTTTACTACATCATAACTGTTAAAAAGGTCTTTCTTCTGCCATTTAGTAGATATACGTGATAAAGCTTTGAATTGTGTACTGTATAGGTGATAAAAAGCTTTAAAACAATCATTTTCAACTTCAATTTTTAAAAATGTTTGAGTTATTTGCAGTAAATAACCTTTCTCTGATTTAATATGAAAAATAACCATGTTTGGAATTTCAGAATCATACACATATGTATTTACATGATTAGTTATAAGATCAATTGAATCTTGAGTTATTTTGTTAATTTTTTTGATAACCTGGGGAAATTCCTTAGATCTTGATGGAATCAATGTTTCAAAAATACTTGATAACATATTTTTAGGCACTTTATCACAAAAATAGGTAAAACCTTTTAATGATTTTTTTAATTTTGAAATAGACATTTCTGTGTAATTTAAAAGATCTTTATAATCACTTTCAGATTCACATTTTTGTAAACGGGCTTTAGCAATACCCTCAAATTCATTTATGTAAGAAAAATACTTGCTGGCCTCATCATGCATTTCTAAATTCTCATAAGATCTTCCAACATACATGCGAAGTCGATTAATAGAGCCATCATCAAGGGTCTTACAGTTTTTTAAAGAATCATATAATTCAAAAATTTCTTCATTCATGTTTAATATTTGAAATACAGCCATCTTATTATCTAAGTTATTCCGTAAGGACCTCAGCATGGTGATAAATGAAGGAGTTATGCTACAATAACAATAAATGTTTCCAACAATCTCGAAACATTCAGCAAGAGCAGTTTTGCCAACCATTTTCCTAAGATTTGTAATGATTTGATTTTTTGCAATTTCAAACCAATTTCCTCTTGTAAGAATGTCAGATTGAGCCATTTCTATTTGGTAAGATTTTAAACGAATCTCACAAGCTATTGCAACGGCATATGACATTTCATGTCCAATATTTTTTGAAAGAACATCAAATTGCATCAAACTTTGAAGTATATCAAAACTGCAAGGCTTACTAATTTTAAATATTCGGCCGAGAACAGATACAAAAAATGTAATAGATCGATATATAAAAGATTTAAAATTAAAATTTTCATGTATTCCATATCTAAGTACAAGTTCTGTGAAGTTAAATTGCTGCAAGTCACTTAACATTTTGTTTAAAGAAGATTTTATTAAAGGTGCTTGCTTAACAAAAGATTCATGAATACTTTTTGTTCCAGATACAAAGCAAGTCTGTCTTAAAACATCTGAAAGATGATATCCATTTTTTAGATCCTCTTCAGAAGTTAAATATTTGAGCATTAAACTAACAGGTTTAATTAATTCAACAGTATGAGGCTTTAGCTTTGATGTAGTTTGCCTACCAAGTGGAAATTTACATGCAGGTAATTGAAATCCATCAAAACAAATTCCTTTTTTATTAAAATCAAAAAACCAGTTGTCCTCTTGTCCATTTAAAACAGGAATAGCAACTGCTGGTAAAATAGTTTCACCCAAATTGATAATTATTACATGAAATATTACTGAATACCATCTAAAATACTTTAATACTGTAGAATATCTTTTACTATTTTGGATACCTTCTTTAAGTAAAATCACATGTTCAAAATCAGAGTAGGGAGTTATTTCACGTCTTGCTAATGACCCCATACCAACAAGAGCAAATTTACATGGTATTTTCCCCAATATATCAATGCACTCATCAGATATAAACTTCATCAATCCAGTATATTGGATTGCTATATTTAGCTGTAACAATTTTATTTTCACAATTTTTGCCCTTTCCCTATTGTTTTTTGAATTAACATTACTCGACTCTGAAACATTAAACTTAGATTTGTGGGCTAAAGTAGCACAAGTTTTTTCTCGCATTACTTTTATTTTAGCTTTTACTTTGTCAGCTAACACCATTAAATTTGTTAATAGTTTTTGAGCATTTGCCATCCTTAAGATTTCTTTGCAAGCATTTTGTAAACCATTAATTACATCTATGTTAGTAGGATTTCTTAGAAGTGCAGCATTCCATAAGGCTATGCTTTGAATTAAGGTTAGTTTGTCGGCTTCTCCACCCCCTTTTGCAAAGTAAAGTTCGGCCAGTTGTTTAAAAATAAGTGAAGTTTGAAAAAGTGTTTCCTTGTCTTCCATTTCTTTGTATTTTCCACATTGAACTTTGGTACAATAAGATTTTAAGTTGCTTACTAAGTTTTTTTCAAGTTCCATTTTGCTTTTACAACTACGAAACAACATCAAAATAAAAATTTTCTTATATTGTCTTTCTTTTGGCTAAAACAAAGAATAAATACTTTATTGCTTTTACAACTTTCTTTTTAAATTCTATGAAAGTATGTAATAAGTTAAACATTACCTGTTAAGTAAATAGCACATGACTAAAGCAGAGAGATATTATTTGCCTTAGTGTTAGCAGTTTGCAGCTTTGAATGATTTGTTGATATAACCTTGTAACTGTTGCTTAATATCATTGTTTTAAAATTAAACAAATGCATAACACTCCATTTTTATGATATTAAAAATTTTGAACTATTAAAATAGCAACTGAAATCGTAATGCCAAAAGACAGGGTAAGAGTTGGACAGACTTGCTAAGCTTTCTATGCCCTGGGCTTCTGCTTGCTTGCAATGTACAGGTATTTTTAAGGGATTGGAGAAAGTTGCAACTTGCGATTTCCATACCATTTCTGGGAATTTTAACATTTTATTGGTAATATATATTTATCAATGACAATACCAAATGATTTACAACTAACTAAATATAATAATTTTCTGTAAAGTTTTCAAAACAACTTCAAAGTGTTTTAAAATATAAGAAAATCAAAATAATAGAAATTAACACACAACCAATAAACATTTTATACAATTTTAAAGGTTATTGTTTGAATCACCAAGATGGTTAGTATCAAGAAAAAGATACAAAGAGGCTGATGCCGGTATACAAAAACTTATTAAAAGTGCAAACCTACCACAACAACCTAATGACGCTATTCTACTTAGCCAAATGGCAAAAGGGTAAATCATAACAAAAAGAATCAAAAACTAAAATTTTAAAAATTTCATAACAAAAGAGACCAAAAAAAAACTTCACCAAACTGCAGTGGTTAGTTAGATTTTAATAAAACTCGAAAATATTTTTTTTTAACCTTAATTACTCAAAAATAAAAGTTCTGATTAAACAAATTGTTGTGCTAGAGAGAATAAACATGACAAAGAGGAAGAAGTAGAAATTGGAGAAAAACAACAAACAGATTTTGGCCCACCAAATATGAGATCCAAGTCTCTTAAGCTATTTTATTGCTGGTAAATAAATTTGTGCCTATACAGACCCAAATTTTGCTATTTAAGCTCTAAAGTGCAATATAACTCATTTTGGCTGTATAGTAAACTGATATATCTAAAATACATTTTTAGCAAAAAAAAAATTTTCACAGGCTTGTATGTTCGTGTGTATACTACGGCCTTACCTTAAATTCAGCTGATTTGGGGGGAGACCCATTCATCAATTTGTTTTTATCGGGTTTGGTAGAAATACCGGCAGTATTTGTTTGCATTTTAATATTGGAAAAATGGGGAAGAAGATTATCTACTGCTTTTACACTAATGCTGTCTGGTGTTGCTTGTATTACTAAATCATTAAATTGATTTTGTCATTTTTTCCCGTCGCATTGTTGTAATATTAATTGTATATCGTATTTATTATTTACTTTTATCAATGCGCAAAAAACCAAAAAAAAATAAAATAAAAAATGTGGATTGTACCAAAAGGCAAGTGGTTTTTTATATTTAAGAATGTATACCAACATACAACCCTATAACCTTTATCACATGTTTATTGCATTATTTATAGATCAGTCACAAAAAAAATTTTTAACCATTAAACTTCTTTTAGAATTGCTGTGGCTTAATATAACATGTTCTTTGATTGGTAAATTCAGTATTGCAGCAGCGTTTAGTTCTGTTTATATTTATGCCACAGAACTTTACCCAAAAAAGTTTAATAACTTAATATAAAGTTTAATTTAAAAAGTTTAAAGTTTAATAAAGTTTAATAACTTAATATATACATAGTATCTTCATTAAAGTCAGTATTTATTACCTTTATCTATACATGAAAAAGTATAAAACTAGGTTTAATGCTAACTTTTTTATTAAAGAAATGTGGGTATGGGGCTGTGCAGTAGTTTTGCCCCGATAGGAGGAACTTTGTCGCCGTTTATCGGAATGTTGGATGCTATTTCTGAACCCTTACCATATGTTGTATTTGGTTTAATGTCCATTGTTGGAGGTAAACCAGTATTTACTAAATAAAATTGGTATTTTCCATACAAAAGGGCATTTTCATCAACAAACATAACAACATCATTTTTAGAGTATACACAAAGTTAAAATTTACATTAAGTTTAAACACTAATTTGTATTAAAATTTACTAGAGTAAAAGACTCTTATTAAAAACTAGAAATGTACCCAGAACTCACAAACATACTTAAAAACGAAAGAAAATTAATGCTAACCTTACAAATCATATAGTAAAATAAATGTTTGTATAAAATAAAAGTATAATGACATTTCTACTATAAATAAAAAAAAGTAATTGCCATATATGTGCATGTTTTGTTACTGCCATGCAATAAACTGTGTTGTTGTGTTTGTTGTTCTGCAATTGTAAATACAATAAACTGTTTGCTTTGCACAATATGCTATTTAACTAATTTGTTTTTAAGTGTTTAGTCACGTTTAAAAAAAGAGTTTTGAACCTATAGTTAATTTGACATTTATCAACACCTATATTAAATTTCTATCTTTAGTTAGTTTATTATCAAATCAAAACAAAAATCTAACCAATTTAAGTTAAAAGCATGATTTTAACAATTTATAAAACATTTAAAAGGGAACAAAACAAATAAACTAAGCCATGTTAAACAAATAAATTTTAGAAATGAAATTGTAAATAAGTAAAAGCTTGTTTAATATTATTATCTGTAGTTCATTTAGCACAACAGGTTTTAATCAATGTAACTATCATGTACTACAAATTTAATTAAAAAAATAATCGCCTATTTTAAACTAAAACCTAATTTTACAAAATGCTATTTTTAACCTAATTTATTTTTGAAAAAAGAGACTATCTGTAAATAGTAAAATTTTATCCTGCATATTAAACACTGAAAGTTGTTAATACAAGTTTTTTTTAAATTTACATTTCAGTATTTGAAGCTGTCGATACATACTTATAAAAATCTCTTAACATAGTTTGTATGTTAACCGCCTCTTGATCATCCATTCAACTATATTCAAGGCGAAGGCAAATTTCTTTTAAATTAAAAAGCAACGCTGTGGAAATGTCTTTATTATGAAAATAGTACACTGCATAACTAGCATAGCCTGTACATAATGATTTAATGTGAAGCGACAGATCTTTTCGTGTAACATGTTCACACCATCTTACATATGCATAAGCCATATCAAACTCACTGATACGAAGAAAATATTGACCAAGTTGTAAATCTATATCACCTTGATCAAATCCAATATTGCATTGGTTTGCTGGAAATTCACACATTTTTTTTAAAAAAACAGCAAAATTTAAAATTTCCTGTTATTGGCTTTTAGAAGCAAGTTTCACAAAAACAATAAAATGCCTAAAATAAAGCTTTACGTTGTGTAAAGCATAAGAGTACTCCACTGTAATGTTTTTAATTAAAGTCTTAAATAAACCACATCAATATGAACGTTAAAAAAGGCTTCAAACTGATGAGTGACCATATTTGGTATTTCAGAATGGTGAACATAAGAAATTACATGATTACTTATAAGATCAATTGGTTCTTGAGTTATTTCGTGAATTTCTTTTATAACTTGAAAAAATTCCTCAAATCTTGATGGGATTAATCTTTTAAAAAAACTTATTGACATGGTATAGGGCACTTCATTAGTTAAATATTTAAAACTTGTAATAGAATTTTTCAATTTGTCAATCGATATTTTTGTGTATTCACAAAGTTTAATATAGTCTTCCTGAGATTTACATTTGTAACAACATGATTCTGCAACACCTTCAAACTCGTTTATCATTGTATAAACTTCAATTGCCTTACCATACATCCCTAAAATATCATAAGATCTTCCAGCATATTTGCGAAGTCGATACATAGAACCAGCACTTATAGCCATGTTGTCTTTTAAAGAATTATACAAGTCAATGCTTTCTTTGTTCATTTCTAAAACTTTAAACACACCAAACTTATTATCTAAAGAATTGCGAGAGGAAACAAGTTTAGTGATCAATAATGGGTCTTTATTACAAACAAGATATATCCCTGTAACAATTTTAAAAAATTCAGCAAGAGTAGTTTTGCCAACCATTTGTTTAAGATATTTTACTATGGGATTGTTTTCAATGCTAAACCAATTTCCTCTTTTAAAAAGATCAAACTGAGACATTTTTTTTTGGTAAGACTTTAAACAAATTTCACAAGCTATTGCAACAGCATATGACATTTCATGCCCCATGTTTTTTAGAAGAACATTAGATTGCATTAAACTTTCAAGAACATCGAAACTGCAAGACTGATTTATTTTAAACCTTTGACTGAGAGTTGATACAAAAAATGTTATAGCTCTGTATATAAAAGATTTAAAATTAAAATTTTGTAGGAACATACCTTCAGTAAAGATTCTGGAAAGATTAAATTGCTGCAAATCATTCAACATTTTTTCAGTAAATGATTCTAAAATAGGTATTTTGATAACAAAAGATTCATGAATACCTTTGGTCCCTGATACAAAGCAAGTCTGCCTTAAAACATCAGAAAGATGATATCCATTTTTTAGATCTTCTTCAAAAGTTTAAAATTTTAGCATTAAACTAACAGGTTTAATTAATTCAACAGTATGAAGCTTTAGCTTTGATGTAGTTTGCCTACCAAGTGGAAATTTACATGCAGGCAATTGAAATCCATCAAAAGAAATTCCCTTTTCCTTGATGTCAAAAAAACAGTTATGCTCTTTATTATTTGGATTGTTTAAAGAAGGAATAGCAACTGCTGGTAAAAAGGTTTCGCCCAAATTGATAACTGTTATATGAAATATTACTGAATACCATCTAAAATACTCTAAAACTGCTGGGTATGTTTTACTATTTTGAATACCTTCTTTGAGTAAAATCATGTGTTCAAAGTCAGAGTAGGGAGTTATTTCACGTCTTGCTAAAGAACCCATACCAACAAGAACAAATTCACATGGTATTGGACCCAATATATCAATGCACTCATCAGATATAAACTTCATTATGTCAGTATACTGGATTGCTATATTGAGCTGTAACAATTTAATTTTTACAATTTTTGCCCTTTCGTTATTGTTTTGTGAGTTAACATTACAGGATTCAATAAATAAGGGGAAGGACTAGTTATATTTCGCATTACTTTTATTCTAGATTTCACTTCAGCAGATATTGCCATTCAATTTGTAAATGGATTTTGAGCATTTGCCATCCTTAAAATCTTTTGGCATGCAACCTGTAAACCATTATTGACAACCAAGTTAACAGGATTTCTTAAAAGTGCAGCATTCCATAAGGCTATGCTTTGAATTACAGTTAGTTTGTCCGCTTGATTTTTTCCTTTTGCAAAGTAAAGTTCAGCAAGTTGTTGGAAAATATGTGCAATTTTAAAAAGTGTATTCTCATCTTCGAATTCTTTGTATTTTCCATCTTGTACTTTGATACAACAAGACTTTAATTTGCTTATTAAATTAAACTCATCTTGTTTAAATTCCATTTTTCTTTTAACTAAAATGAACAAAAGAACATTTTGCCATATGTATATGGACTTAAAAATAAAACAAATCATATTTCTATAGTTACTTCTCTTTTCGTTTTAATAGCCCCTTTTGAAGCTTAACTAAGCATGTCAAAAATTAAGTAAATATATAATAATTAGGATAAAGAAACTTTATATGCCTTATAGTTTTGAATAAATTTTTTTTACTCCATTAATAAAGCAATCATATAAAACTTAAATTTTATAATGAAAAAAGTCTTAAAATCTAATATTTTGTAATCGCCCTTTAAAAAAAAATTAATCAATTAAAATATATAAAAAAATGTATATATATATCTTGTTAAAATGAAAAAAAATTTTTTAAAAAAAAAAAACCATAGGTTGTTAATCTACAATAACTTCTTAATAAAAAATTATTGTTAAGCAACAAACAATATCTTTCTTATTTTTAAATATATTTTATTTCGAAAAAAAATATATATTTGTGGTAAAAAGATTTAATTTAAAGAACAAAAACTTAAATTTACATTGTTTTGAATAATAATAATAATAGTTTTTAAAACCCCACCCAACGCCAACTTTTAAAACAAGTTTACAAAAATACACAAAAATAATTTTTAACCAACGTAACAAAAAAACTAAGGTTCTTGCTAATTTAGTATACTTTTTAAATTATTAACAATTATTTTGATTATATATTCGCTTAGCCTCAGCAACATATTTACGTAAATCAGACAATATTTTTATATTGTTACTAATTTCTCGTCTCCCCATTACACTATACTTATCATAATTTTGTTTCTCAGCTAAATTAAAAAGCAATGCCTGTGAAACATCTTTGTTTTGAAAATAGTACTCGGCATAAATAGCATAACAGTTGCATATTCTTCCAACAAAACATGATGTATCTTTTCGACAATTATATTCACACCATTTTGCATATGCATAATCCATGTCAAAATCCTGTATGCGTTGAAAATACCAACCAAGATACATAGCGATTTCGCCATTATCAAAAGAAATTTTTGATTTGCTTGTTTGAAAATCAATAGCCATTTTTTATAATTTAGCGGAAAGGTGTATAAGCTGCTTTGTTTTATTTTTAGAAAAATATTTAGCATTTGATTTAAAATACAACAAATGAAGGCTAAAAAAAGAGGGATTATACTTATTCAAAATAAAATCTTTAAAAAACCTGCATAACGTTGAATCAGACTCCACACAATTATATTTTTCAAAAAAAAAATAAAACTACCATAGGAATGCCAGAATCGTTTGCATATGTATTCAAATGATTTCTTATAAGATTGATGGAATCTTTAGTAATTGCATAAATGTCCTTGATAAATTGAGTAAATTCATGTTTCTTCGCTGGGTTTATTTTTTTAAGAATATTCAACCTACAATTTGTCAATTTATCCCATAAATAGTTAAAACTTTTCATTGAACTTGTCATTTTGGTGATAGAGATCTCAATGTCCTTTGTAAGTTCAGCAAAATGTTTCTCAGTTTTACAAACATAAAATTTACATTGTGCCATACCATCATAACTTCTAATGTTTGAATAAACTTTAGTTGCCTCTTTATATTTTCCTAAATTCATATAGCTCAATGCAAGATATTTTTGAATGTGCCAAATGTAAGCAGTACTAAGAGCCTTATTGTCTTTTTCTGAATTGTATAACTCAATTATTTCGTTATACATGTGTAAGATTACAAAAACAGACATTCTATAATCTAAATTATTTCTTAAAGAAGTAAGCTTTTTGATTAGTATTGGAGTTTTGCAACAATAATAATAAATATTTCCAACAATTTCCAAAAATTCAGCAAGTGTATTTTTGCCAACCATTTCTTTAAAATTTGTAATGATTTGATTTTTTTCAATGTAAAACCAATTTCCTTTAGTAAAAATATCAGACTGTGCCACTTCTATTAGGTAAGATTTTAAACGTATCTCGCAAGCTATTGCAACAGCATATGACATATCATGTTCAATGTTTTTTGGAAGATCATTAGTTTGCATTAAACTTTGAAGTATATCAAAACTGCAAGACTTATTTAGTTTAAACAATTGACCAAGAACTGAAACAAAATAAGTGATAGCTCGGTAAATGTAAGATTTCAAATTAAAAATTTCGAATACCTCAAATTTGTTTAAATGTTCCTCCAGATTAAATTGTTGCAAATCATTTAACATTTTGTCGGTATTCCATTCCATAGAAGGCATTTGTTTAATAAAAGATTCATGAATACCTTTTGTTCCAGACACAAAGCAAGTCTGTCTTAAAACATCTGAAAGATGATATCCATTTTTTAGATCTTCTTCAAAAGTTAAAAATTTTAGCATTAAACTAACAGGTTTAATTAATTCAACAGTATGAGGCTTTAGCTTTGATGTAGTTTGCCTTCCAACTGGAAATTTACATGCAGGCAATTGAAATCCATCAAAAGAAATTCCCTTTTCCTTAATGTCAAAAAACCAGTTATGCTCTTTATTATTTGGATTGTTTAAAGAAGGAATAGCAACTGCTGGTAAAAAGGTTTCGCCCAAATTGATAACTGTTATATGAAATATTACTGAATACCATTTAAAATACTCTAAAACTGCTGGGTATGTTTTACTATTTTGAATACATTCTTTGATCAAAATCATGTGTTCAAAGTCAGAGTAGGGAGTTATTTCACGTCTTGCTAAAGAACCCATACTTACAAGAGCAAATTCACATGGTGTTGGGCTGAATATATCAATGCACTCATCAGATATAAACTTCATTATGTCGGTATACTGGATTGCTATATTAAGCTGTAACAATTTCATTTTCACAATTTTTGCCCTTTCGTTATTGTTTTTTAAGTTAACATTACAGGATTCAATAAATGAGGGCTGGTTTTTTAAAGAAGCACTAGTTATATTTCGCATTACTTTTATTCTAGATTTTACTTCAGCAGATATTGCCATTAAATTTGTTAATGATTTTTGAGCTTTTGCCATCCTTAAGATTTTTTGGCATGCAACGTGTAAATCATTAATGACAACCAAGTTAGCAGGATTTCTTAAAAGTGCAGCATTCCATAAGGCTATGCTTTGAATTAAAGTTCGTCTGTCCGCTTGATTTTTTTCCTTTTGCAAAGTAAAGTTCAGCAAGTTGTTGGAAAATATGTGCAGTTTTAAAAAGTGTATTTTCATCTTCGAATTCTTTGTATTTTCCATCTTGTACTTTGATACAACAATACTTTAATTTGCTTATTAAATTAAACTCATCTTGTTTAAATTCCATTTTACTTTAACTAAAAAGAACAAAAAAACATTTTGCCATATTTATATTGACTTAAAAATAAAAAAAATTATATTTCTATAGTTACTTCTCCTTTCGTTTTAATAGCCCCTTTTGAAGCTTAACTAAGCATGTCAAAAATTAAGTAAATATCAAATGATTACGATAAAGAAACTTTATATGCCTTATAGTTTTGAATAATTTTTTTTTTCTTCTATTAATAAAGCAATCATGTAATACTTAAATTTCATAATGAAAAAAGTCTTAAAATCTAAAATTTTGTAATCGCCCTTTAAAAAAAAATTAATCAATTAAAATATATAAAAAAATGTATATATATATCTTGTTAAAATGAAAAAAAAATAATGGGGATTTCTTTTTAAAAAAAAAACCACAGGTTCTACAAATCTACAATAACTTCTTAATAAAAAAGTTATTGTTAAGCAACAAACTATACCTTTCTTATTTTTAAATATATTTTATTTAGAAAAAAAATATGTATTTGTGATAAAAAGATTTAATTTATAGAACAAAAACTTAAATTTACATTGTTTTGAATAATAATAATAATAGTTTTTAAAACCCCACCCAACGCCAACTTTTAAAACAAGTTTACAAAAATACACAAAAATAATTTTTAACCAACGTAACAACAAAAACTTAGGTTCTTGCTAATTTAGTATACTTTGTGAATTATTAACAATTATTTGGATTATATATTCGCTTAGCCTCAGCAACATATTTACGTAAATCAGACAATATTTTTATATTGTTAATAATTTCTCGTCTCCCCATTACACTATACTTATCATAAATTTGTTTTTCAGCTAAATTAAAAAGCAATGCCTGTGAAACATCTTTGTTTTGAAAATAGTACTCGGCATAAATAGCATAACAGTTGCATATTCTTCCAACAAAACATGATGTATCTTTTCGACAATTATATTCACACCATCTTGCATATGCATAAGCCATGTCAAAATCCTGTATGCGTTGAAAATACCAACCAAGATACATAGCAATTTCGCCATTATCAAAAGAAATTTTTGATTTGCTTGTTTGAAAATCGATAGCCATTTTTTTTAATTTAGCGGAAAGGTGTATAAGCTGCTTTGTTTTATTTTTAGAAAAATATTTAGCATTTGATTTAAAATACAACAAATAAAGGTTAAAAAAAGAGGGATTATACTCATTTAAAATAGAATCTTTAAAAAACCTGCATAACTTTGAATCAGATTCCACACAATTATATTTTTCAAAAAAAAATAAAACTACCATAGGAATGCCAGAGTCGTTTGCATATGTATTTAAATGATTTCTTATAAGATTGATGGGATCTTTAGTAATTGCGTTGATGTCCTTGATAATTTGAGGAAATTCATGTTTCTTCGCTGGGTTTATTTTTTTAAGAATATTCAACCTACAATTTGTCAATTTATCCCATAAATAGTTAAAACTTTTCATTGAATTTGTCATTTTGGTGATAGAGATCTCAATGTCCTTTGTAAGTTCAGCAAAATGTTTCTCAGTTTTACAAACATAAAATTTACATTGTGCCATACCATCATAACTTCTAATGTTTGAATAAATTTTAGTTGCCTTTTCATATTTTCCTAAATTCGTATAGCTCAATGCAAGATATTTTTGAATGTGCCAAATGTAAGCAGTACTAAGAGCTTTATTGTCTTTTTCTGAATTGTATAACTCAATTATTTCGTTATACATGTGTAAGATTACAAAAACAGACATTCTATAATCTAAATTATTTCTTAAAGAAGTAAGCTTTTTGATTTGTATTGGAGTTTTGCAACAATAATAATAAATATTTCCAACAATTTCCAAAAATTCAGCAAGTGTATTTTTGCCAACCATCTCTTTAAAATTTGTAATGATTTGATTTTTTTCAATGTAAAACCAATTTCCTTTAGTAAAAATATCAGACTGTGCCACTTCTATTAGGTAAGATTTTAAACGTATCTCGCAAGCTATTGCAACAGCATATGACATATCATGTTCAATGTTTTTTGGAAGATCATTAGTTTGCATTAAACTTTGAAGTATATCAAAACTGCAAGACTTATTTAGTTTAAACAATTGACCAAGAACTGAAACAAAATAAGTGATAGCTCGGTAAATGTAAGATTTCAAATTAAAAATTTCGAATACCTCAAATTTGTTTAAATGTTCCTCCAGATTAAATTGTTGCAAATCATTTAACATTTTGTCGGTATTCCATTCCATAGAAGGCATTTGTTTAATAAAAGATTCATGAATACCTTTTGTTCCAGACACAAAGCAAGTCTGTCTTAAAACATCTGAAAGATGATATCCATTTTTTAGATCTTCTTCAGAAGTTAAAAATTTTAGCATTAAACTAACAGGTTTAATTAATTCAACAGTATGGGGTTTTTGCTTTGATGTAGTTTGCCTTCCAAGTGGAAATTTACATGCAGGTAATTGAAAACCATCAAAAGAAATTCCCTTTTTATTGAAATCAAAAAACCAGTTATGCTCTTTATTATTTGGATTGTTTAAAGAAGGAATAGCAACTGTTGGTAAAATAGTTTCACCCAAATTAATAATTATTATATGAAATATTACTGAATACCATCTAAAATACTCTAACAAGGCATTGTAGGTTTTAGTATTTTGAATATCCTCTTCAAGTAGAATCACATGTTCAAAATCAGAGTAAGGTGTTATTTCACGTCTTGCTAATGACCCCATACCAACAAGAGCAAATTTACATGGTATTGGTCCCAATACATCAGTGCACTTATCAGATATAAACTTCATTATGTCTGTATACTGGATTGCTATATCGAGCTGTAACAATTTCATTTTTTCAATTTTAGCCCTTTTCTTGATGTTTTTGGAAATACTACCATTTGATTCGAAAAACATATAAGTAGGTTTGTTAGCTAAAGCAGCTTTAGTTTTTTCTCGCATTACTTTTACTTTGGGTTTTACTTCATCAGCTACCGCTATTAAATTCTTCAACTGATTTTGAGCATTTGTCATTTTTAAGATCCTTTGACAAGCATCCTTTAAACCATTAATGACATCCAAATTATAAGGATTTCTTAGGAGTGAAGCATTCCATAAGGCTATGCTTTGAATTAAAGCGAGTTTGTCTTCTTTTTTTGCTCCCTTCTCAAAGTATAGTTTAGCCAATTGATGAAAAATAAGTGAAGTTTTGACAAGTGTTTTTTCATCTTCAATTTCTTTGTATCTTCCATCCTGTACTTTAGAACAATAAGACTTTAACTTGCTTATTAATTCGGATTCCATTGTTTAAAACTCTATTTAAGTTCAACAAAAATCAAATTATCAACGATGTGCTTCTCCGTAAAGTAATAAGAGCTTAAATATTTTTATATAGGCCCGTTACTTCCTTTTCAAAAGCATACATAAAGTTAAACATTAGCGATTGTGTAAACAATATATGACTAAAGCAAAAAAACGTTATTTGCTTTAACACTAATGGTCTATGGGTTAGCTATGTTAATAAATTAAATACAATTAATTTGAATTTGTCAGGACATGATACTAAAACTGGGTAATAAACAAATTTTTTTCAATTAGACAGTCTTGAACCATAAAAAATTACAATCACATTTTTTATGTTAAAACAATAATACTTAAAATTCAAGAAATTTTTTCTTTGTTTCAACTTTTCCCAAAAACTTTGAAAAGAAACTAATATAGTTTTAATATAGTCATAAAAATTAACTAAAGTTATCTTTTTTGTTTTATAAAAACTTTAAAACTAAAAATAAGTAATTTTTGAATGATTTAAAAATAAATGATAAAGAAAAAGATGCTTTATAAATTTTAAAAGTTTATGTTAAGAAGTCAAATTTGAAGAATATTAACTTAACTGTGTTCTGCTTAGTAGGTATAAAGAACTATTAAAAGCATTTACCATTTATAAAAGTCAGAAATTAAGTCATACTATAAGCCTCATTACTGAAACTTAAGTAACGAGTTTATGTTATAATAAAATTTTTCAAATTCCAAAAATAAATAAATACTGACTGATAATAAAACACCAAAGTTTTTGTTAATTTAAAAATATAAACATCTAAAAACAACTACTTTTTTCTGTAATTTCTTATCAGATTGCAGTTCGATAAGTTTGTTTTAGCGACATTTTATATTGAAGTTTGATGCCTTTTAGTATAGAGCGTTTTTTTAAGTTATTTTTGTTTTATATTGTGAATACAATAAATGGTCTGCTTTGCACAATACAATTATGGTTTATGTAGATTATTGCCCCTTGCTTGAACCCAAAACCTTTGGTAGCAAACTTGCAGTAGATTAATATTAGCTAATTTGTGATAACATTTAAAATAATTACTAGTTTTTTAGACTAAAAGCCTATTAAAAAAAACTACAACTAGAATTTTTTTAAACAACAAAAATTTATAAAAAAAATTGTAAAATTAACTTACGTTGAGGAAATTTTGAAATGTTATCTGCAACCCTGATTAACATTCTTGCAGCTTTTTCATGATCACCTCTCTTCACATGACTTTTCACGATCACATATGAGTGCAATATGAGAAGACTGGTTTCCATTTCATGAGGCACTTTAATATCACGATCTTTTAACTCTTTCATCATGCTAAAGAAATGTAAATTTGAATTTTCAGTTGAGAATTTTAATTTTAAAATTTTTTTTAAAGGTTTTGAACAACAAAAAATAAACAGAGCTTTAATATAAAGTTAAACTACTTTTTTACTAGACCAGTTTAGATAAAATTTTATTGTACCTGAACAGAAGATCATGTGCTTTCCTGTAATTTCCATTCTTTTGTTCTTCTTTTGATATAATAGTTGCTGTCTGTGCAGCTTCTTTGTAGTGTTTTAATGCCATGTACAGTTTAAACAAATAGTTGGCATCCTAAAAAACAATTTAAAAAATATTGTTACAAAATTTTAACAACAATTTAGTTTAAAAAATATTTTCATTGTTTTAATATAAAATACTATAACATTAAAAAAAAAGTGCCAGAACTTAATTAAGCAATTATTTAAGAAAACAACTTAAAAAATGTCAAATATCTTGTATGATGTGTCAGTTAAAATTATTTTTAAAATGAAATTCACCCTAGGCATGCCATCCACTTCTCCCATTAAAAAGTCGGTGAGTTGTCTGGTTAAACTGTTATCTTTTGACAGTGCCACAGCTTGTATTGCCATATCTATTGCTTCATCACTGTTCTCAGTCGATGAAGAACATTTAAGAAAGTGTTTTAAAGCCTAAAAAATTTTTTTTTTATAATTTATTTATCATTTTGAATTAAAAATGCAAATTTGTATTTTTTAATAAGTATGAAAATATTTCTTTAACCTTTAAAATACTATATAAAATTACTTTTAATAAACATAATATATTTTTACTTTAGGGTATTGACCACATAATGTAAAAAATTTCCCAGCCAGAAAATGATTTTTGTCATTTTCAAAATGAACGGCAATGCTTTTAAAATCCTCCTGTGTGGCATCTTCACCAATTATTTCAGCATACACCTTTAATACAAAAATCACAATTACTAAAATAACACAAATATTGCTTAATGTAACCAAAAAAATATTTTTAATATGTATACACTTCCTATGACAATATGTTGAGTAGTATTTTGATTAAAAAATTTACATATTTAAATACAAATTTGTTTTTTTAATAACCTTGTTTTAAACGATAAAATTGATATTAAAAAAATTATAAAAATATTTTCATACTTCCATTTGTCCATGTTGTTGGGCCATTTGAAAAGCTTCATCGTTACATTTTGATAAAACAAGAAACTGGATCGCAGACCCATAATCACCAAGTTTTATGAAAAATCTGCAATTGAATCATATATTATTAATATTAACAAAAATAAAAAAATTTTGTTGTGGAAATTCACCAAGATGCCAAACAATCAAAAAACTTTTAAATCCTCACCTTGCCACCATTTTTGCCCCCTCTGTTGATCCACTTGACTTAACAACCTGTACAGCTTTTTCTGGGTCACGGAGATGGTCCAAATAAATTCGGATTTCATTATCGAAATCTTTTGCAGTGTGGTAGGCCTTGGCTGCCTCTGCATGTTTACCATCTGCCTCTTTTGCTTTGGCATACTGAAGGTGGATTTTGAGAGAAGTCACCTGCATAAAAAAATGTTTTTTTGGTATTATTTACATAAAAGTAAAATATGCGTATTTAAAAAAAATTAATAAAAAATTTTAGAGGAGTGTAAAAAATAACTTATTTAGTTTCTTAGGGTAATTTAAACCATAAAGATATCGTCATTTGTACACTATCTCTATTATCATAATATTATAGCTATCTAGGTAAACAAAATAATTAAAATAAACTTTTAGTATTAAAATAACAAAATATATTTAAAGAACTATGTTCAATTACGTTTGGTAATAATTCTCCAACTCTTTGCCAATTTTTGCTTTTAATATAAACAGCAGCAGCCTTATCACAGTAATCTCCTTTCTCAAATAACACAGCAGCTTCTGCATACTGACGCATGCCTTCCAATATACTTCCACATTCCTTGTAAAATTACATAATTTAAATTATAAAAATAAAATATTATTTGAATAATATTGAATCATAATATTAAATTTTAATAAATAAAAAATAAATACTAACTAATCATTAAAAATTATATTAATAAATTTATGTAGGTCTATATTTGGAAATGTTGTGTTCTTTTAAATTGCCTTTTAAAACTAATTTGTCCAATTTGATTTAGATTTCAAAGAACAATCAAAAATTAAAAAATTTTAAAACCTAAAATTAACATTGTAGTTGTCATAAATTCATAGAAACAATAATTTCTAAAAAAAAATACTTTTTTAAGTTGTCGACTTGGGTGTTGTAATGCAAGTTGGACGCCTCGTCTTATGTCACCAAGTCTGATGGCAGTACGTGCCACACCAGCTGCACATGTTTCGTCATGTTCTTTATTTTCTGATAACCTGGTAACTCCCTTTTCATAATGCGATAACGCAGAAGTGTAATTGCCCCTAAAAAATTAGAAAATAATTTTTTAAATTATTCATGTTGGTTAGCAAATCTACAGGTATTGGCCAGACCAGGATTATTTATACTGCAATAATGATTTTTAATAAAAAGATAACTAATAAAAAAAAACTTAATAACTTTAAACTTACGTGAACTCGAGTTGCTGCCCATACTCTTTAGCAATATAAGGGATTTGTTTTGGATCAAGTCTGTTGGCCAGCTGTAAGGCTGTGTCCCAATGCATTAAATCTCTCCTTAAATCTAGAGCAGCTGAAGGTTGACTTGAGGCTAATAAGAGTTCCTGGGCATGATCAAATTCACCAATGTATGAAGCAAGGGTTCCAGCTAACAAATTACTGTCTTCCACATCTCTGCAATGTAAAAATCATTAAAAAAATACTTTTAAAGACAACTTCAAAACAAAAAGAGCAATTCTAGGATTTAAATATTAAAAAAATATTTATGTTTTAAATAAAGAAAGTTTTATGTATCAGATAAAGAAACTTAAAAAGTACAAGTTAAAAATTAGCTTAAAAATAAACCTCATTATAACTAAATAATAATTCCAGTTGTAAAATCTCGTGACTAAAATTAATATAGAATAAATGTTTTTTTTTACCTTAGTTTCTCTAGTGCCAATACCATGCCAGCATCCTTTAGGAATCTATAAACCCTTATAGCGAGATCAACTTCAAGTGCATTTATGCTGGCGGCACCCAGTTTTAACCAATTTGGTTCAGATTTTAGTTCAGAACAAATTGTCCAGGCTTCTTTCCATCGTCTTAGAGCAATTGCTTGATGTAAACTTTTCTGGTCAATCTTAAACAAATATAGAAATATTTAAAAAATTACAGAATCATGGCAGTATGCATAAAGAAATAGTAAATTATGCTTAGATAAATATAATATGGGCTTTAAATTCTTTAAAATATTATTAAAACAAAAACTTAATATCCATAAAATTGGAAACAAATAACCTAACATTAAGAAATTGCAAAAGGTAATGCCTTAATATCTTTCTTAGACAAGATTCTTTAAATTCTCCAATAAATTGAGGTTATAAACATTAAAGATTTGTAATAGTTTAATTGCCCTAAATAAAAAAAACTTTCACAATAAAACAACTTATGTTTATACCGCTGGTGATGTTTCGCTGGTCGACAGAAAAGAGTGAGTATCAAGAAGTAAAGAACTGGTCTTTCCACTAGCAAGTTGAAGAGTCAAAGTTCCATTGTATAGTAATAAGGGTTTCTGTGTAAAGGGTAAATGGGTGGTACCAACCAGATATACATAAGAACCTAAAAACAAACAAAAATGAAAAAAAAAATGAGCATAGTTTCAAGTGTTGACTATTTTTATAATATAAACAAACACTGTTTATCACTGACAAAAAAAACAAAAGTTTTTTTTTTTTATAAATGTAAGTATCTTGAATCAAAGCTTCTTCAAATCAATAATTATCAATTACTAAACCCAATTATTTTCAAACCAATATTAATCTAAAATTGTCAATTACCCATTTTAAAATTCACAATCTCTCATAACCTTATAAATTTACCTCTAATTGATTCCCTGTTAAAGGTGTAAGTAAATATGGTGGTTTCATCATATACAACAAACACTCCCTTCTCAAAAGGATTATTTTCCCACAATAAACCAAGCGGGTTTGGAGTTAACTTAGGAATTTCGAAGGTTGAGTCGTTCACAGGGTTGTATATCACTCTGTTTAGTATATTTTAATAAACAATGTTTAAAAGATAATAAGGTACAATATCTTCGTGTTTTATAACTTGCAATAAATAAAAAAATAACAGTAATTAGAAATTAGTAATACCTGTACATAAGTATAAATTATATTTTTTTCTATTTAAAAAAATACCTTCTTTGTAGATTTAGCATATATTTTAAATTAGCTCCTGTAATTTTAAACAAAACAATAATTTAAATATTTAAGAGCTAAATAATAACTATTTTATTAAGTCATATCTTACCCTTCCCCTTTGTCATCCAATAAAGCAATATGGCTCCCACTACTGTCAGGATAAATTCCTCTCAGTGCAGAAGTGTGTTTGTAGACATTAACCTGTGCCCAGTCCTCGATGTAAAAGAAATACACATTTCCACTCTAAAAATTAAATTTAATAAAATAATATTTAAGTAATACTGTATGATTTTTAAGCTGTTTTTCCCTATATTAAATAACTAAAGGATTATTTTAGGTTCACACAAATGATAGGTTAGTTTTTGTAAAATGTCATTTTGAAACACTAAATATTTACAAACCTCAGTTGCATAAATGAGAAACTCATTAGTAAGTGAACAGCAAGTTATTTTTCCCATTTCTTCTCTCTCAGGAAATAATTTCGCTTCTCTTTCTTCCACTGCACCATGCATGCCTTGATCAATCTAAAGTAAAAATTTTAAAATTCATAAAAATGTAATTTTGTTTTTCAGTTGTTTTTTTTTCAATTTTTTTTAGGTTATCAAAAAAAAGCATTTTTAACTTGTTATAATCAACTATTTTATTTAGAGTAATTTGTTTAAAAAATTGTTATGCCCTAGATAAAATATTTTAAGCCAATTTTGTTTTTCTATCTGACTTATCTAATCTTTGTGAAAAAGCGTGCACATATTTACTGCATATATATAAAATTAATATAAGGAAGCTTAAGAGTAATTTTGATTATGTTATGACTTTATCAACATTTAAGAAGCAAACTAAAGCAAGCTTTGTAATAGTCGCAAAAATGTTACATCTGACAAGGAATTGGTTAACTTACGATGTGAAGTTGGACTTTTCCTTCAAAAAACACAGCAGCATAATCAGCATTCAAACTCATACTTTTTATTGTTCCCAAGTATTCTCGATCTCTTGTTTTTTCCGTTTCTATTACCGAAAAAATTTATATAATATAAAAATTAAAGGCTAAAAATCTTATAATTAAGGAAGACCATTCCCAGAAAGTTTCGAACACCATTTGTTTTACATATAAAGTCTGTACAACCAAATTTAAACTACTTTAATTTACAATTCCAATCTAAAATTATATTTTACAAATGTGCATAAAAAAAAATTTTTTTTTAAATTTTTTTTTCTGAAGAATTGTACCTACCTCTGTCAGAAAGATAATAGAACCAAGCTCTGTTGTTCATACCAACCGCAAGGTGGTAAGGACCTGAAGCCACAAAACTGGGCTCAACATCAATTGGCACAACTATTGCAGGCTCATTTTCCACATTGTTTACCACAGTTACTTCAAGCAAGGATGTGAGATATGCAAGCCTAAAGCAATGTGTGAAAACATGCTTAACAACTAAGTAGATAGTAAATATTTTTTTAAAACTAAAAAAATTTAAAACTGGGCAAAAATTTTACTTTGTTCCATATGAATCGCCCAACATGGGAAGTTTAGTAAGATAACAATGTAGACTTCCTCGAGCCGTAGAAACGGCTAATAACTGTCCATCTTCTGTCCAGGATATCTCTTTTAAACCTAAAACATAGTCATACAACTATTTTATTCAAGTGACTTTTTGATTTTGCTTAACTATTAATAGGCCTACATACATATCCAAATTTTTTTACTTTGAAAATCCAATTTTTGGAAAATAATTTGTAACCGGCCTAAAGTTTTCAATGACTAACAAAAAAAAATACTAATTACCTTTTGGCTCATCTTCCAGATTAATGATTGCTGTTATTTCTTGCATTTCACGAAGATCGTGAATTCGTATGCTCGAATCACCACACGAGGCAGCATAGTTTAACACGGGAGATATTGCAATTGAGGAAAGATAATCACGATGATTGCGAACTTGAAATAATTCCTTATAAAATACGTAAATATTTTGAATAAATTTTATATATATATACCTTAAACTTATCTATAAAGAATGTTTAAGATTTAACAAAAAAAGATAACCCAAAATAAAAAATAAGAATGTTTAAAATAAACACTTTTCAAAATAAATTTGAGTATAAATTATTCACGCAAATAAAAAATATAAGCCTTCCTTTCTATAATTCTTCTTTTTTAAAAAAGTTTATTTAGTTACAACTTAAAAAGTATATCATACCTTTCCAATTTCTTGAACATGAGTTGAAATAACAAGAAAATAACCTTGTGAGAAGCCAATCATAATATAACCATCCCCAAACCATCTGTAATCTTCCACTTTGCCATATTTGGTCTGAAACGCAAGTTCTGAGGGATTCTCTGGGTCAAAAAGCTTGTGCAAAAATAAGGTCTTCTTACCAACTAGTATACTAACCTGTAAACATAAAAACATTATTAATTTTGAATAATATTTCTCACCAATTTTATAACAAACTATAAATATGGGAAGTCTATATATCTTAAGCATAGTATGAAAACCAATATTAAAAAAAATAAGATTTAATAACCGCCAGCTTGGTGTAGTGGTAAGAACACTTGCTACACCACACATGGGGACCCGGGTTCAATCCCCACTGACCTTATGCTTTAGCGCTCTTGAGTAAGGCGCTATAAACGATACGAACTCCTGCTGAGCCAGCACTTTATCAGCAGCATAATTATAAGGCAATTATAATTTATAATATCCCAAACTGCCAGAGGCAACTCAAGAGTGGGTTGGATTAACTGATGTTACTCTATGTTTAAGTCGTGCATTCGACTTTCCCACATCGAGGATAAAGATATGTACGAAAAAAATAAAATAAAAAATAACAAAGTCATTTTTCATGAAAAACTTATATACAGTGTTTTCTCCTGACTCAGTTTTTCCACTTAATTTCATCTCAGAAAATTGAATCATACTTGGTTGATCTCGAACAGCAAATTGGTTGATTGTATTTCCATTCATATCACTGATCTATATACAGATTTAAACTTTTAGTTAAATAAAGCTGAATTTATATTTAGTTTGTTGTAACTATCCGGAGCTTTACTGTATCTAAAATAAACTTATAAAAAATAATTATTTACAACTGCGTTTACAAATCAATCAAAAAGAATTTTTTAATAAAAATCAATAGTTTTTAAAGTTTATGTATTGGGGGGTTTTTTGATAATAACACTTAAAAACAAGGAGTATTGCTTAGGTGATATTCAACCCATGACCTCTCAGTCTGTAATTTAACAGAAGTAAAACAAATTACTATTTACTTACTGTGACCATATTGTCTGTCCCACCTAGTGCTAGCTGTTTGTTTTGACTCCAACATCCACAAATTATTTTGCGATTATGCTTTCCTAGTATGGGAACTTTTCGTCCAACTTTATGGTCATACAAAATTAAATTTCCTTTTGTGGTTCCTATTAATTTAACATGGGTTAAATAACTTAGGTATTAATTTATTAAGACATTAAATACCGTACATTAGCTTTACAAACTTTATCTTTTATGATGTTAACAATTATGATTACAAATAAAATTTATTAGAAACATTTTTTTTAATACATAAGTAAACACATAAAATATCAAATCTTACTTTTAAGTTAATCTTAATATTGTAGATTTTTAATAATCACTAAAATTTACCGATTGCAAGAAGAAAATCAGATTTTGACCAACATAAAAAAGTTAATGTGTCCTTAACACCACTATCAACTTTTGCTGCCCTCTTTTGATTGGCATCCCACATGAACATCATACTACTCTTTTCACAAATTGCACAGAGTATATCGCCATCATTATCCCATTCCATACCAGTACAATTTCTAAAGTCGATAAAAACAATAAAAAAATTATTTTAATTGATTTTATTACAGATTTAAATCAAAAAGGTACGCTATTTTTAAATATATATATAATACACTTTTAAAAATTATTTTGATAAATTTACTTTCTTAAATATAGAGTTTTTTTTTGTTATTTACTAGCCCACATAATAAAATAAAGTACCCTCTTTAAAATAGGCTTAATAAAATTATTTAACATTCAAAGTTGCTGAAATATTTTTGATAAAATTTAATTAACTCCAATACCCAGGTAACTGAATTTGCTCCTCCAACTGACCATGTCTGTCCCATATTCTAACAACATGGTCATGTCCTGTCGTTGCAAGATAATTTCCCAAACTCTGCTGCCATTTAAACATTAGAGGAGTATCTGAGCCATGAACTTTCTCTTTTAAGCTAAACATGCGCTGTGAATAATATAACAAACTAAAGTTATCTTAATATATTTTAATTATAATATTATTTTTTTTACAAAATTTAAAATAAAGGTTTTTAAAAACTGATAAAATAACAACATTGTTTTACTAAATTATTAATTTTATCAAAGCTAAATATAATTCCATTACCTGCATGATGATGTTAATTGTAAACTCTGAATCCTGTAAAATATAATTCAATAAGTTATTTTTTGCGAAAAGTTTATAAAATACGTGCAACGGAAAAAATTGCAAAATAATAAAAAAAAGTATGCGATATTTCAAAAATGAAAAAAACTTTTAACCACATAGTATATACCTATGTTAAGTATTTATTAAACATTTTTAAATTTAATACTTGTAATATTACCTGAAATAATTAACAAAACTGGGCAACCAAATTTAAAAATATTTTTCAACTTAGCTTTCCCAGCAACGAATTTTAAGTTGTTGGTATGTCAAAAACCTAGCGGTTGTCGATCAGGCGTAAAATTTTACAAACTATAACAACAAATTTTTAGCTCTTGTTAAATAAAAAAATTGTTTATTGAAAAACAATAAAAAATTAATTTGAAAAAAAACAGTTATTTTAAAGTTCTATGAAGCTTTCGTACTTTTTTACAATAACTTTGGCAACATCGAAAAAACACATAACATCATGGTGTAGAGATTTTAAAAACCCTTTTTTTCTTAGAACGTTAGCTAAGGTTGGTGTTTTTCTACATTTTAATCCGAAATAATCAATTAAACCTTAATATTTTTTAAATCTGAAAACTATAAATTAAAAAAGCAGATTTTGTTATAACTCATTGTCCAACAAAATTGTTTAATGTAACACTTTGTACGTCAAACACAATCCAAAATATAATTTAGTTTTTCATTAGGAGATAATTTCAAAACAAACGCAGATTACAACAAAATTTAGTTTAATTCTAAGTTGCTATTTCATGTTAATGTCTGCAAAATATAAATAATTGTGATAAATGAGGCAGTTATCAATTTATTCAATGTATTACTGTTCAATAATTACAAACAGGCAAACACCACAAAAACTATGGTATGAATCAATTTTTTTAATGTTATTTAGATGGCCGGATCTAATAAAGATAAGAAGGGGCGGTCAGGAGTGAAGGCAATGAAAGATGTGGTGACGAGGGAATACACAATTCACTTGCACAAACGCATCCATGGAATGTATGTTGTTATTCTTTAAATTATTAGACAACATTTAACTTAAAATACCATAAGAAAAAGTTTTTATATAAACAAAGAATCCTTACTGTTTGTCCAATGCCAGGATTACCAAACCAATATTATGGCAAGTTTTATATGAGTTTATCGTTTATTTTAAGGGGTTTTAAAAAGCGTGCTCCACGAGCTGTGAAGGAGATTAAGAAATTTGCATCAAAGATGATGGGAACCACTGATGTGAGACTTGACACTCGTTTAAATAAAGCTGTTTGGGCACAAGGTGTCAGGTGGGATCATTTTTAAATAGTTGACAATGAAAATTTTTGTTTGTACATATTATTTTTTTTTAAATTCGTAATTATTTGAAATATTTATGTATGCCTGCAAAATAAATATTGCTATTGTTAAAATAAAATTCTCTAATTCTTTTTTAGAAATGTTCCTTATCGAATTAGAGTTCGTTTAGCACGAAAACGTAACGAGGATGAAGATTCAGCAAACAAACTTTACACCCTGGTTACCCACGTCCCCGTTGCATCATTTAAGGGTCTTAATACTGTTAATGTTGACGCCGACGAATAAATAAAAACCCCTTAAATTTATCTGGTTTTGTGTTATTATCAGCCTTAGGTATCATTGATGTTAGTTACACTATTGAATATTGTTTTTAAAAATATTTAGATTCTTTAGTATAGTTTTAGAAAATTTGGAGGCATGTCTATTTAATCGAACAATTAAATTACTAGAGATTCCCTGCAATTTAACAACAAAGGGTATGATATTATAGAATTTTTTTGTAAGTTTTTAAATGCAATTTTTTGTAAGTTTTTAAATGCAAACAGGCAGACAGAATATACAAAATTTTATTTAGGTATTTGTTCTTAAATAAATATCCTTCTACACAATATAAATTATTATCAGTTTACTTTAGTAGTTTTTCTTTCCTTAATGGTGACAATTAAGCTGGCAATAATGCCAACAGAATATCCAATTACTATTCCAATAACACAGGGAATTGGCCATTTTTGCCAAGGCCTGTCCCAATCTAATGGAATTACTATTGGAGATATCCAACTACCTAGAGCCATGCACAGTGATAGAAAATATAAAAGTCTTTCAGTAGAGTTTTGATATGTGCCACTGATAATTACTCGCAAATATTCATAGTGATCAGTTCCCAGTATACACAATCCAGGGACTAAAAATAAAGAAGTTGCTAGCAATGCCCAAGTTGTTGTTTCAAATACGGATGCAAAAAATGGTGCCCCAAAGAGTATGCAAACATAGTGCAAAGTTAACCATGATCCAACAATAAACAAAATGGCTTTTAGCCAATTATTAGATTTGTTTACATTCAGATCACCCACGGATTCCACTCCTTTGCTCCATTCCCACAAATGGCATAAAATTACCGATTGCAAAAGACTGTTTAAACAAATGTAGATCCAGGTTGTTTTTAGTGGGTTATTTATTAAAGGATTGCTTGTCATTAAAAACAGGGGCCCAATGAAGTAAACAACGGGTAAACTTAACAGCAAAATCTCTGGAAGAATATTTGCCAGTAAACTTCTGGCTTGTGGTTGTGTATCCTTCTTTGTTAAGGGTAACATCTTTTTTATTTTGAAGGTTTCGGTTGAAAAGGATCAGACCAAACTTCCAAGCCACCAGGTTGAATTTCTTCTTGTTTTACGTGTGCTCTACCTTCCTTTTGAATATTCTCTGTAAGAAAAATTCTTTTGTATAAAAGGCTTTATATCATTAGAATGCAATAGGTAAAAATCAGACAAAAACAAAAGATGCTTATTTAAAACATGACTAGGTACAGAGATTAAGAAAACCAATCTAATAAATCTACTATAACATTTATTAATTATTTTTGTGTATGCTTGATAATATTTACTATAAATATATTTTTAAATTAAAGTAAATTACATAACAGACATATGGAATCGAAAGATTAATACGTACTATATTTATTGATATTGTAAAGAGGAAAGACGTAAATTGGATAAAAAGCAATGCCAATCGCAAGGACCAATCCAGCAATAGCCCAGCCACCACCTAAAGAATTTCTTTTTACGTTTAAATCAGAAGGACGAGGTGCTTGTCGGTTACTGAACAGCCCCTTGCTAAAAAATACCATTGCCTATAGTATAGTCAGCAGAAGATCGTCAGCCACTTACCCTGTAAATAAGTTCTAAATTTAAAAACCTGGGCTTCTAACTGAAGTTTGGTCTGACTACGAATTTACTCTGGCGTGTCTTTAAAACTAATTTGGTTTGCGCAAGACGCCACTTCGAAATTATAACTGCTGTTGGATTTGTAAGTTTGTCCTTTGTAAAGTAACTACTTTTATTACGCATAAATGAGTTTTAATTAAAAGTGGTTTATTTTTTGCCAGAGAGAAAAATCGAAAGTAATAAAATTATGTATTCTGTCTATAAAATGATCTTTAACCTTGGCTTAACCAGCCTATTTGGATTTCATTTGTTGTCGCTAACAAACGTTGTGGCAACATCGTACCAACTTCACGTACACACGTTTATTAGTTGCACATCTGGCCGATTCCCCGTGTTATTGGAATAGTAATTGGATATTTTGTTGGCATTTTTGCCAGTATAGTTGTCACTATTAACAAACGTTGTGGCAACATCGTACCAACTTCACGTACACACGACACATCAAGCCGTAACATTTTTTGTTAAACGAATTTCTGATTGTGGTGAAACAATTCTTTAACCTACATTTTACAAATCTTAAATGAAAAATCTGTAAATCCACTAACAATTACACAAACTGGTTTATAATTTTTTATTTATTGAGTACATCAATTTATTGTGGTGGCATTTGGGTGGGAGGAGCCACCTGTTGCATTGGTGGAATCTGACTGGCCTGTGGTGGGATCTGCATTGCCTCTGGTGTTGGTTTTGTTCCCTTGGATTCGCTCTTCGGTCCAGTGACAGTCTCCTCTTCTTTCGGCTCAACGATGTTGACGTTGTCCGGAAGAGGCTTCTTGGGTCCGATCTTGCCATTAGGATCCCATGGCAACATAATTTTAACTTTAATACCAAGGACACCTTAAAAATTTCAAATCGATTGTTATTTATATTTTAGTAATTTATTTAAAACAAAATTGAATTTTAAACCTTTTTAAAACTTTGCTGCATTACAAGTAAAGGTTATGTCTAGAACCCAATAAAATTTACCCAATCTGCTGTTACAAACATTTTTTTAAAGATGAGAACAGACTTTACGATAAAAATACAGCATAATGAAGCTTTTTAGAACATAAGTTATCATAATGCATCAGTAAGTAAGTAAAAACTTAGTTTCATCAAAGTAACATTTATACTATGAAGACCATCGTGAGAACATCATTTGCATTATATTTAATAAAATTTACAATTTTTGTAAATACTTAACAACGAAATACACCATTTTATTTCAGCAAAAACTAATTAAGCCAAATGTAGTTTAACTTCATTTCAATTACTTCACATTAAAGTTACAAAACACAACATAAGTACAAAATTTAACAACTTTCACATTTTAAAATGTAAACAGCAGATTTTCGTGTAAATTTTCCTATACCATCAACTTATTATCGTGTTTTATAAAAAAAAAGTCTTAAAAATTACCTTGTCTGAGAAGAACGTGTCGAACTGCAGTATCAACATATTCCCTGACTGGAAAACCGGAGTGGATCATCAAACCATCAACAAATTTCATGGACTTTGCTCGTTGACCTCTCAACTTTCCTGAAACAACAACCTCACAACCTTTTGCACCAGACTCCATGATAAATCGAAGTACCCCATAACAAGCTCTTGAATTAAAGACAAAGTGTTAAGATAAAAGGCATTTTTTTCAGGTGTAATTTTACTTTTCAGATGTAATTGCATCAGATAAGTTAAGTGACGAATTTATCAACATGGTCCAAATTCTGACAGGGGCATTCACAATCATCATTCGCAAAAATAATTGAATTTATTTGTTCATTGGAAAAAATTACCTTCGCACAGCAAGTCCTCCCAAAAGTTTGTATCTTAAAGATTCACACTGAGCGGTTGCGCAAAGACCTCGGTTAGCCACCTTTTCAGCATACAACTATAAGATGATAATTATATTAAAACATTTGGATGTTTATAACTAATTATTTATGGTTTTATTAATTTAATTGCATCAGATAAGTTAAGTTACGAATTTATCAACATGGTCCAAATTCTGACAGGGGCATTCACAATCATCATTTGCAATTTTTAGTTTTAATAAAATTTAATAATTTACTTTATTTTTTATGTTAGTCTGTTAATTAGTTGATAAAATATAATTGTCATTCTTAGTTAAATTGGTTATACACCATATTTATTTGAAGTAAAAATTAAAAGCAGTGTAACCTCTAAAACATATATATATATGGCAAACTTACTTCAACTGTTCCGTCTTTGAACTTGAATCGCTTTTGGACCATAGCAGTCAATTCCCGAATTCTTCGTCCCTTTTCACCCAAAACATTTTGAGTTCTTGTGGCAAGAATGATAATTTCAGTTCGCGAGGGGGTAACTCGAACTTCAACACCACTGTAACCATCTTCAGCTAGTTCTCTCCATAACAGTTCGTTTAATTCTGCTTTAAACAAGCCATCGAGTACGAACTAAAATTAAAAGTAAGTTTACGATATCCGCTTATATCAACGTTTAACAATGTAATCGAACTAAAATTATCTAGGGTACAGAAAATATGCTTTTAAATAAATCATTTTAACTGATTTTATAAGAAAATCTTTGTTTTAAACTGCCTAGTTTACCTTTCTTTTTTTAGATATTTGCCGAGGTTGCTCGGGCACAGGAGCCATATTGACAATTTTGGTAAAGAGATTTTCATGGGGAATTTTTTTGTAGACTTCGGTAAAACATAGACATCTGTTATTTTCACATTTATTCAGATACCATGTCAAATGTAAATTAACTACAATATTTTCTCTATTAAGTTATTAAAACGCTTGTCAATACAAATTATTCAATATATAATTTTTTTATTACATTCCTACGACTATAACAACTTTTTGCAAAATTAATTTGCGGCTAATTTGAAATGAGTGGTCTAGCGATAGCCAAGTCTTTATAAAACATCATCTCAGAAAATTAATTTGTAAAATTGAAGAAACAAATAACTTTTGAATAACAAAATTTGCACAATAAAAAGCTCATTAACAATTGATTTAAGTTTGTTTTTATTGCCATAAGTTAAGCACAATCAAACAAAATTGTTAAAACATTAAAAAAAATAAAAATATTTGTTGGCTACAAATATTAAGGTTTATAAATCTTCACGGTCTTGATTACTTAAATCTTTTTCTTTGGGATTAATTTTTTCTTGTAAGCCGTACCAATTGTTGAATGCAAGTAACGCAGCGTTTTTGCCGGATATAAGTGACATTTCCATAGCGCTTGCTGCCCACTCTATCGGGCTTGTGTAATACAGGCCCTCGTCGTTCAAAACAAAGCTGTCCAACTGCTCAGGCGGCCTGTAAAAGTAAAGTACAGATAGTCAGAAACAAGATTTTACTTATTTTGGGCTCTTGAACATAGGGTCAAAAACTAGATTCATAATACCTAGTTTAACATACGAATTTTAAACTTACTGATATTCAGGGTAAGCATACCAATCCACTATTTTCGTTTCGTTGTAGCTTTCGAATAAAATGTTTAATTGTTTTGAGTTGAGTGGCTCGCCGGAAAAGACTTTGTAAACCCCAACATTTACATTGTCGAGATTAACGTCGAAATCTACAGGTAACTGATAACCTACAGTTCTGTAAATACAAAAATTATTTTTTAATTACTTCAACTTGTATTATTAAAAAAAATTACCTATAGCCTAAATAGATTAGTAAAACGTCACCTGTAAAATAAATTGTCTGTAATGGTCAAAATCCCCGGACAGGATTCAATGGAATCACATTGAAAAAGTTTGGAGTTTATTTTTCCCTTTACGAACGTTGCCACCGTTCTTCTATATTAAACCACAAAGTATTAAGACATTATTACAAACAACAACACTTACAACTTTTACATTTTTAATATAAACTTTGCTATAAAAAAGCAAAACTAAGCAGTTCGAATTTTAAGTTTTTCTACTTAAAAAAAACTTTCACTGAATTAACATTTTCATTAAAAAACAAAAAATGCGAAGAAAAACTATTTTGAGAATCATTTACTTGAAATGTCTTGGATCTTTAGTAGCGGAGGGGCATTTATAAGTGGATGAGCAAGCCGAATTTAAATCGATCGTTGACTTATCCTGGTTAATAGGAGTTGCTATGACAACAATGTCATATGACCTGCATAAAATGCCAATTGTTTAAAATACAATCTACACAAAAATGCGTATTAAAAGTTTTTTGTGGGGAACATTTAAGGTGTGTTTATAAATTATTTAACATTATTTTAAAACCTATATTTTTGAGAAACCTTGGGTTTTCAGAGTTCTTTGTTGAAACAGAAAACCTTTTTCCGTTATTTTCCTGGTATGTAACTTGAGTAACGCGTTCTGGAATTAAATTGACTTTTGAGTGATCGACCATTCCTTGACAGAGTTTATAATTCCCCCCCTTTACCGACCATAAGCCAGGCTGTATCCCAGCCATTGAAACTAACCCTATGATGTATAATCAAATAAGAAATCGTCTTAACACAACACTGAGTTAAACACAAAATTCAATTAATATTATAAATTGTTCCAACACTACAACATGAGTTTTAAAAGTAGAAGTGACGACTTCGACACAAATGAAGTCTTGTATTTCTACTACTAATTTATTGCCCGTGCAATTTTGCTTGAAAAGTAATATAACAATCAATATCCCTTAAATGCCAAAATCCCTAATTAATACAACTTTACAAAAACTTACAGACAGAGTGGAAATTAATCGAGTTGAATAGACTAACCTACAAAACCGTTAACTGTAATAGGCGATTGACCATAGTTAACTCGCAGTCCACCGTTCACAAGGATATCCAACATGTTTTCCCCGATGTTGTCTTCGGTAAATAAATCTTGGCTGGTAGTCTGAAAGGTGTTTAATGCAGGATTCACAGAAATTTAAGTCACAAATATAATAATTAAGGTAATCCGTGTATTGCTTATACAACTACCTGTGTGGAATTAATGAACGTTAGTTTTCCCATTGTGAACAGAAGTGTTTCAACAGAAGTAAATGATTCCCCTCTTTCGTGCTTATTATAAATTCTGTCCAACAAAACTTTGTGAAATTGAAGTGTAGACTTTGATTTATATATTGTAAACATTACAACTTTCAATGCATTTTGTTAAGCAAGAAAACAATAAATTTACGTAAACGAATTTTAAGGTAAATTTTAAATTTAATTTTAAGAATTTTTTAAATCAGCCCTAATAAACCCACCCGCAAAATAAGTTCATAAATGTTTCCTCCAAATAGTTTAATCGAAAAAGATCAAATCCAAACTTCCATAACATTCGTACAAGAGAAACAACAGCCCATTTGCTGGTTGTTAAAACATAATTTTTACCATCAAAAAATGCGATCGTTCCATCGTCTTGGTAGGCATCTTCCAAACCTTAAAATACAAAAATATTTTTAAGCGCAATCATAAATGGTATAAAATAGTATGAAAGGGCATAAAATATCATTTTTCGTTACGATGCAATACAAAATGAAAAGGTAATATAACAAAATAAACAAGCCTATACGTGCATATCTTAAAAATGCAAATATTAAAATCCAAGGTTTTGTATGTATAAAGTAACGTACCTAATGTATTTGCAATAGTCCTGGCATACAAATTCTTGGGGTGAATTATGGCCCCGCCGCTCTCGAATAATCGCCCAGCCACCTCTACGGTGGCGGCCCTTCCACCCACGTGACCGGTTTCTTCGTACAAATCAATGATGACGTCATCGTCAAAATGTTTTCGCAAGAAGAAGGCGGTCGAGGTTCCCCCCATCCCAGCACCGACAATGGCTGTACAAAAGGGTTTTATAAGGTAAAACTTATTAACATTTAAACATTTCGACTTTTAACGTTATTAACTGCCAGTTTGGCGTCATATTATTGTTTCAATAAGGTTTTTATTAACAAAATGTAGTAGACGGCCACTTGTAGTAAAATAACTGTATTTCAAGACAACATAATTATGTTTTGAAAACAAACAGGAAGGAAACAAGAAATGCCATAAACAGGACACAATTTAGTTTGTTATGTTTGTTTACTTCATATGATCTTAAATATAACAATACTAAAACGACACATGTATAACGAAATGCGTTTAAATAACCTAATCAAGGTTTAACACGGTTTTGACTACGTGCACGCATGATATGACTTCTAAAATAATAAAAAGGGGATTCCCCAAAGTCAAAACAAAAAGATGTAATGGGCTTACCTATCTTATTGGGGCCGTGTTTGTTTTTGAATTTAGCATCTTTGTGTATGGATTTAATAAAAGTTGAACTGCCCAGGTCAATTTTCTGGTCGGCATCCATTTTACTTCCACCACGATTGAACAAAAAGAATAATCCAAAAATTAAGCAAAAACAAGCCAAGGCCAACCTAACTGTGTATGGCATTTTATTTTTTAAATCGTATTTTACGCAATAATGCTAAGTCTGTCAAAAATAAGATTGTTTTGTAAGGCCACTCGGTTAACATGTAACATTAATCAAATACTTGTTTAAACCCTGCAATTCAGACAAACAGTTTCCCTATTGTTTTTTGACATAAACAACGTTTCTACGCGCTTAAATATTTCATGAAATATATAGATTCTTTGCTTTTTATAACTCTAGTTATATTAAACTTTCTATAGATCTTAAATATTAAGTTTGCGAATAATATAATCTTAACCATCCGAACAACTTGATAAAGTCATTTAAGGTGATTAAGTAAACGAAAAATTATTTCGTAAAAAAGGAAACACGAGAGATTTTCGCTTCGCTTCGTTAAGCATTGAGTAATCAGACGACCTTTTCGACAAAAAGCATTTGTAAATTTCCCATCGGTTTAAAGTATACATACTACTAATGGAGGCAAAACAAATGCGTAGAGTACATTTTAAACATTTTTGCTTTATTTAAAAATTGTAAATGTGGAAATGACATTTTTTTATTTTTAAAAGTTCTGTAAAATGCGCTTGAAATTTTCTTTAAATATATAGGAAATTATATATTTAATTTGTTTTTTTTTTAAATACAGCCTTTGTTCATTTTCTAAAAAGTAAAGTTTAACTTGTGTGTTGTTTTGTATTTACTACTAAATTCCCTAGAGAATAAATATATCATCTAAATTTCCCAATGCACACGTCTGCAAACTACATGAAATTAGATGCAAGTTTTTGTAAGCAAATATGATTCAGAGTCTTGCTAGGCTATCAGTTATATATTTCTATTTTGGGGTAAACTTGGTGCAGTTGCAACATTTAGTCTCCCTAGACAAGACTTGGAATTTTTTTTAATAAAACTTTACATGAGGGCATTGCGGTGGCGGAAATAATTAGTTTTTTAACATCTACCGCCTGTCTTACGAACGAGAACTAATTTAACTTTAGGCGTCAGATGTAAATCAATTCATTTAAAAATTGTAACATGTGGTCATAACAAGTAATATTACATTGTGAGTAACCTTAAAGATAATTCGCCTTTTAACAGATCGCGTTTTTTTGCAATGCAGAATTTAATATTTAAATATACTTTAATTAGACCCAGGTAAGACAAAAGTTGTATTTTAAATTTATGACAGAAGTTGTGTACGAATTAATTTAAAATAGTTCCTACAAACTAGCATGTTTCCGTTAACCAAAAAATGACTATGTGTGTTCGTTGCATATTACTTCCTCTAGTTTATGGTATTTGAAATGAGGCATACAGTAAACGCTATTCATATGCGATTTTTTTATGATATAATTAACTTAACTTCATGCCGCAGCAGTTGCGCATTAGTGATCAACCATAGCTTTAAGTTAATGCCGAAATATAAACGAAACACTGCGTTGTAAAAGAAATCATGTGAAACAGCAGAGTAAAAAAAATACACAGTGTTATTTTGATATTATTTGATAATAAATTCCAACTGTTAAAAATCTGAATACATTGTTGCTAAAAGGTAGACCCTTTATTTATTGTTTTGGTGTATATATTTATTTATATTTATAGCCTGATTTAAGCGAAGTTTATAGGCCTGGAGGTATATAAGCAGGGCCAATGCAGAAATGTAGAAAAGTCATCATGGGACTTAACTTAAATAGTATTGTCGGGTGCATTTTTAAAATATAATTTATAGTGTTTAGTATTATAAATATTATATCCCAATCTTAGACGTTTGACATGCTACATTTTAAAGCAAGTTTTAGGATATCAATCTTGGTTGCACAAATACAACTCTGAAAAAGCAAGCAGTATAAAGTCAAAGGCAGACATTTGCGGCTTAGCAGAATTTTTGCAAAAGCATAACGATTCCCTGAAAAGTGCAAGTTATTATGGTTCGAAATCTTAGATTTCGAAACATATTGTTATTGTCCGTATATTTATTTTTATTCTTACTAATCCGAATTTTGAAATCGAATAACTTTTGATTTTGTGTATATTAATTTTTTAAATTTTAATATGTTGTTTATTATCATATTGTGTTTCAATCCTCCTATTTTGATAATTTAAATATTATTAATTAGTAATTAATAGGTGTTTGTTTATTAAAATTTAGAGATCGTTATTAAGTTTTCAAATTTTGGTCAGTTATATTTCATAATATTAATAACTCGAAAATGGATTAAAAATTTAATTTTTGTTTATTTATTATATTTAAATTCTTGTTTGTTAATTAAAAATTAAAATATGATATTAAGCATTTAAAATTTAATATATTGTATTTTATGATATTAGTAATTAAAATACATGTTTAAAAAATAATTTTTGTTTGTTTATTTTATTTAAATGCTTGTTTATTTATTAAAAATCAATTTTAGGAATTTAAAATTTAGTAAAATGTATATCATGATATTAACAACATAGAACTGGGTTAAAAAATTAATTTTATTTGTATAATATATATAAATGCTTGTTTGTTTATTAAAAATCAAAGATATGTAATATTCTTAGTTAAGGTGTATGCATATTTTTTTATTTATAAAAATTTATGCTAAACATAATCAAATAATTTCGAACCATATTTTATTTATCACATAAATCTAGTTTGATATTTTTTATTTCCTTATATAGGCGTCGGATATGCAAGTATGATCTTGATATTTTATATACAGACATACTACTGAAAGTCAAAATTTTGTATGTGCATATTCTGTAATTATTGAAACCAAACGTTTAAACACATGCGTTGCCAAATTTCAAACACGAAAAAACGGCGATTTGAAAAAGATAAGAGATTTTTGTTGTCGCCTATTTAGCTATCATAAATTATCGTGTTGTTGATATGAGTCGATTTTCCGGTAACGGTTAATCTGTGGATATACTGTGGTGATTTTTAGACAAATCTAAACAACATAGTTCCGACAAAGAGAAAAACATTGTTTGTGTTGACTTAACTAAAAATGCTAAAACGAGAAATAATTAGAGTTTATTTTTAAACAGCGGTTGTAATCAAATAGATTCTTAACTTTTTAATAAAAAGTGTAAAATTAAGACTTTAATATCATAATGGAACGAGAACCAGCTAAATGGAGTCGAAATTTTGATTTTGTCATGGCTTGTGCAGGTGGTGCAATTGGAATGGGGAATGTTTGGCGTTTTCCTTACATATGTTATGCATACGGCGGAGGTAAGATTTTATTTTTTGCAGAAATTTATATTTAGTAAAATGACTTTAAAAGTATAATTTGAGAAACCTGCTTAAACCAATGGCGGGGTCGTATTTTAATAATTTAGTACAATGTAGGATGCGTGTATAACTCTAAACCAGTTTTATGTCGTGTGGTGTAATTGCCTTTAACACACATTTGTTCGTTCAGGTGCGTTTCTTATACCTTATCTCACCGTTGCTGTTGTGTTTGGTTTTCCAATGTTTCTTCTAGAGTCATCGTTAGGGCAACTGACCAAAGGAAACATTATAAAAGCTTGGAGTAGTACTCCATTACTTCGAGGTATATCGGTCATTATAACAAGCGTGTCATTGGTACAGCCCTTGCTACTTAAAATAATTGCGTGATTTAACATTTAAAATTAAACAATAATTATCTAATTTTGTACATGAGTCCGAAGATATAATCTAACGCCTCACATAAAAGTTATTAACTATATTGCCTAAACATCTTAATTTCAGTATGTTAATTTCTTGGCATGCATTAGTAGCTAATCAACTCATAGGCCTATACTACGTTCTATTTATGCTTGGATTATCTTAATACCCAGATAAACTATAATCTCTTTAAAAAGCACTTTTTAGGCTGTTAAGTTGCAGCTTCTTTGTAAAAGAACTGAAATATGCTAGCCCATGGCTCACCAAAAATTGTCGGTACTGCGATTGATCCTTTTGTGTAGTAAAATAAACAGTTTAAAAAATTATACACTTTTTTATTTCTTCATATAGGCATCGGCTATGCAAGTATGATCCTTATATTTTATACACAGACATACTACAGTATTATTCTGACCTATACCACTCGGTACCTGGTTGCTAGTTTAACCAGTGTATTACCTTGGATAAACTGTGAAAACAGTTGGAACACGAAGAACTGTTTTGTACAAGGAAAGAATGGCGAAGGTAAAATTAAAAAAAAACTTTTAACACACTGTTCTTTAAAAACCACGTATTTAAACCTTTTATATGTAAGGTAATTTAACATCGAGTAATTCTACCATGAACGTATTAACGAACACATCTACATCTCCAATAGAAGAATTTTGGAAGTAAGTTAACGATGCTTATAAAAAACTATATGTAGAAATTGTCCAAAAACATTTTTAATTATAATATTTCTTTAGACTTGAAGTGTTAAAGCTATCTCCTGATATTAACCACATCGGAGTAGTTGAATGGAAACTATTCCTTTGCCTTTTGGTGGTTTGGATCGTAATTTATTTCTGCATATGGAAAGGAATACACTGGACCTCAAAAGTAAAAAAAATATAATTTAGCCGCAATTACCAAATTAATTGCTTATCTTTTTACAATTTAGGTTGTGTATGTAACAGTTCCACTTCCTTGCTTGCTTTTACTTACTGTTTTAATCAGGGGAGTTACCCTTGACGGGGCCAGTGATGGTATCGCATACCTATTAAAACCAGACATTTCTAAATTGGCAGACTCAGAGGTAATGTTTTGTACATTAATGATTTAATTACATTTTTATTTAAATTGCAAATTTAACTTGTTTATTTTTAGGTTTGGACAGTGGCAATTGAACAAGTTTGCTTTTCCTATGCATTGTGTTGTGGTGTACCAATTGCTCTAGCTAGTCATAACAAAAAGCATCATAATTTTTACCGGTAATTTTCCGATAGCGCCTTTACAAAAAAGTTGTTAATCATGTTCTAACAACAGTGTTTTAATGTTAACAGAGATTCGATCTTAGTCGTTATTTTCAACATTACAGCAAGCTTCGTATCCGGTTTTGCTGTTTTTTCCGTTTTAGGATACATGGCAAAATGTCAGGTAAACAAGGCAATGTTTTTACAATCCACAATACATGATTTTTTGGAATCTGTTGGTTTAACACATTTGTTTGTTTACAATTGTATGTGATTAACTTTGTTAGTGGTACATGCAGTGGTTAAAAAATTAGTTGACAGCTTCTAAAATGTAATAATTAATTGCTTTGTTATTGATTGTTAGAACACAACTGTTGATCTTGTCGTTGAATCAGGCCCAGGCCTAGCTTTTATTGCATATCCACAAGCTTTAAGTTTGTTACCCTTTCCGCAAGTGTGGAGCTCTATATTTTTTCTGATGATGTTTTTCCTCAGCATCGACAGTCAGGTATTGTGTAAAACGTGATTGACACTTCCTTTCGCCGTGTGCAGAATCATTTAAACTGTTTGTTTACTTTTTACGATCTATGATGTTGTAGTCAATAAGTACGCTATATACTAAAAAGTCAACACAAACTATTTTGTTTGGCTTTAAATGGCTGTTTTTCTGCGATAACAAAAACATTTGCTTTGTAGTTTGTCTTTCAAGAGTGCTTTTGTCAAACTATCTTGGAAAATCTTCCGGTAAAATGGCAAAAAGTAAGATGGGCTCGGGAGTACACTTGTGCTGTAACATGTTTTATACTTTTTCTTCTTTCAATACCGATGGTTACTGAGGTAAAACAAATTTCGTTCATAAACAACATGAAAAAACTTTTTAATAACAAACGGTTAATAGTTTCTTGCATAACTACCGATCATATTTGCCAAATAGGTTGCCTTTATGCGGGTAATATTCATTAAAAACTATTAACTTAAGGTAAAGAGGTTGTAATTATCTACTGAATGGTTTTCTAGGGAGGGTACTATGTGTTCCAAGTCGTTTTATTTGGATCTGCGGGCTGGTGTTTTGAATTGATTGGAATATCTGAAGCTATAGCGATAGCGTGGGTGATTGGTGCGAACAAGTACATCAAATCTTTACAAGTTCTACTTAAATTCAGTCCCCTTGGTTTGCAGTTGGCAAAAATTTGCTGGAAATTTGTAATACCTGTTTTAGGCCCAGTAAGTTAAATAAACCATTGTTTAGACTTATATAAGCCTAATTATAGAGATTGCTGTTTTATTAAAGTTTAAATCAATCTTTTAACAAATTTTATTAGATTGCAATCATATTGACTTTTACGCAATACGAGTACTTAAAATATGTCGATGACACGTTTTACCCTGGCTGGTCTGAGGCTGTGGGATGGATAATTTTAATAACATCAGTTATTGCGGTTCCAATTTTGGCGTGCATCGAGTTTTTTGGCTACAAAGGCAGTTATTTGCAGGTACGACAAACAATGCTGTGCCTAGCAAATTGTTTAATTACAACGTAAAAATAAAACAAATTAGTTTTTACTAATGCGAATTACGCGGGCACTAATAAAACCAGCTAATGTATTTATTATTTATAAGAACAGATAATATTGTACTCTTCTAAATTACTTGTTAATATACTTTATATAATTGGTTAGGGTATAAATATTTATAGAGTGGCTTACATTATTTTTCCACTCCTGTTTAACATGTGTTAAATAATATCTGTCATAAATAGTTGAGATTAACAATATTTTTATTTTAAATAATTACAGAAGTGGAGATATGTAAAAAAAACTGACTTTTCTTTGTGGCAAACCGACCCGGAGGATGTAGAAACATCTTCAAATTTAGACGATCAAACAATGTTGCCTTTATATGAAGACAAGAAGCACTTAAAGGCTACGATAGCATAAATACCCACTATGTTAACTTTGCAAAACGCCCAAAATCAGTTTGAGTTTGAATTACAAATAATATGTAATCATTTTCCGTTTTGCAAAAACAGATTTTTCGTTATCATAAAGGAAGTGATTCGTAATGCTGTTAGCCCAATTATTTTGGATGAACTCTTTCGATAATACTAAATAGCACAATTTTTCTCATATTACGAGTCTGAATAAATCATTTTTATATCTAATGAGTAAACACATATTTTAAATAATCGTACATGCCTGATTTCAGTTAATGTTTAGGCACAAATTACACATAAATGTATTTATTTATGCTCGTTTTGTAATAGAGTCTGCAATTTATTCAGAGTAGTAGCGGGTATTCCGGCAAAGTCTCAATCGCCTATGCAAATTCAGATGTTAGTAAACAAGTAAATTTTTAAATTATTCTTGGATAGTTAAATAAAACCTGCCAAATACCTTCAAAACACTTTTTGTTTAAATCAACCTAATTTTTGTATCACAAATCATATAAAGTACAACAATAAGAGTTTATTTATTCCGAAGTGGTTTCTTTTTTTACATTATCATTTTTACTAATTCTTAATTGATTTATTCTCATTTCTTCTATAATCTCCTTTTTTAAGTTTGTTGTGTCATAATGTCGGCAAATGTCATACTTGAGATGAGATTGCGAATATATTTTCATCCTAAAACGAATTTTATTATCTAAATTAGTTTTGATTTCTTGTGACCCGAATAAACGTGTTGGCGTATTATAATTGCGTAATATTACAAAAAAACAGTTGGTTTTATATCTTTTTCCTTGATGTGAAAAGACAGATTCGAACGTAAAAACTTAAGATAACATTTTTTACGCCAGTTTTAATTTTTTTTGTCAAGTTTGCATTGTTTGACAGAATAGAAGCAGTGGAAATTAAACCTAGAATTTATGTGGTAAACATAGTGTTCAAACCACAACCAAACGAAACCATTTCAAATAAACGGCATATACATTTTACTTTCAGAAATAATAAAAAACAACTAAATTTATCAAAATCACATTATATGTTAAATAAAAACTTAAAACATGTATTTCACCTGTTAAATTTCATATGATCCTCTTCAACTAAGTCTTCATGCAGATATGCATTGTAAAGTGGTGGCCAACAAATATGGTATTTAAAATCCCAGCCCGTTTTGTTCATTGTTACTTTTTCCTAAAAGTGTATTTTAAATTAAGTTGCATTACAAAATATTTATAGATAAAAATACGTATATAATAAGTAATTACAATTTAGTTATAATTGTGTTTTTAGGAACTAGATATAAATGCAATATAACATAAAATTTTTTCTTTGAACGGCAACAATTTTGTTAAATTAATAGTACCCTAAAATGACATTTAGACATTCTTAAACAAAGGTAAAAATGGGTTGCTGGCCCCATAAGTTTTTAATTTTAATATTAAACTGTACCTTAAAAACTTTAAGTTCTTCAGTAGGGGGTGGTGGGGCTTCAACCGGCATGTTTTGGTCGATAGTACACCATTTCGGATCCGCATCTCGCAAGTATCTTAAATCTGTGTCAATCCATTTCTCGAGCCTTAAAACCTAAACAGCAACAAAATAAAATTTTAATGCTGAAAATATTATTTTGTTAAAGAATCTCTAGTTTTTTTTAAAACCACATTAGCTTTAAAAGTAAATTTTACAAAAGAATTAAAATTATTTTATTTTGACCTCATATTTTTTGATGACTGGGGAATATAAATGATACAACATTTCAACACCTTCTCCTTCTATAATGTTGCGCAGTAAAAACTTACTGGCAAGTCCAAAACCATCCCGAAATAAACACCTACCTGAGAATCTGTAATTAATTTGACTGTAAGTTTATATATGTTTAAAATAACTCTTGTTTTATATATTCAATATTTTAGGTATATACATATTTTTGCATTGACTGTGTAAAATTTTAATTATTGCATGTACACCAAAAAAAAACAATTTCAAGAACTGTGGAAAAAAAACATTTTTCAAGAGAAACACAATAAAAATTAAGTTAAAAACTACTAACGAGATAAAAAACTTAAAAATATAACATCACAATAAAATGAAAACTCAGATAAACCTTAAAAAAAATTGCACACAGTAACAAAAATTGCGAACTAAAACTAAAGAGTATTAATAAAACAAACACCAACCTCATGGTGGTGCCAGGTGCTAGAGTGTCAATAATGGTAACCGCAACAATAGAACCTGGATAAAATTCTGGAATATCAATTACATTTCTTCTACGCAGACAATCCATTCTCTCAAGTCTGTATTTAAGTTTGTTTTGGTGCCATTCTGGTCTTACTAATGGTGGAATGTATTCGCTACTAAATAGTTTTGGGTCTTCTCTTCCCTAAAATCAACTTTATTAAAAAAGTGAACAGTTTTGCATATTTTTACTTGATTTTTGGGTTTTAGTTACCAAGTTTTTGTCCTAACTATTAGCCAAATTAGCTAAAAACACATAATTTAAAAGTGTACAAAACAGGACTTTTGAACTGCATTTTATTTAAAAAAAATTGCTGCAACCAAAAAGTTGTAGCTTGTATTGTTTAAAAAATGTTTTACACTAACCTCCACAATCTCAGCTTGTAAATCATCACGAGCAAGTTTTGGTCTTTCTGGAGCAAGAAATGTGCTTTGAGGTCTTGAACCACTCAATGTGCAAGTTCTTAAATAAGCTAACAACAAACACAAAAAAATTTGGTTAAACATGTTACAATAAAAAAAAACAATAGATTAAAATAGCTTATTGTTAAGGTTTAATTTTAGTGTCAATAATGTCCTAAAAATAAGTCAATGTAACAAAAAGTTGATGACAAAAAATATTTAAAAATAAAAAAAGGCAATAACTTACATAAAATTTGTTTTTGTTGAAAACTTTTTCTGCAAAACTGCAGTGCATTTACAGAAGTCATTATAAACTGTTTACAAATTTATCTAATTTTCTGAAAATAAGTTTGCATAATGTTAATGACATGTATTTGTTTATGATACAGAGAAATTTAAAAATATAAAATAATATGATTATAATTAAAAATTGAAAACTAAAAAAGGTAATTTTTACATTGTAATAATGAAAAATCACCCAAAAATTATAATTATCATCATAATCAAAATATTATACCACAGTATTGTTTTAATTCTGATTTTTAAATCAAATTAAAAATTTTTAGCATGTGAATTACACTTGTAATAAAAAATTGGCTTAACCATAACACCACAGCAAAGATATTACAATTAAGTATAAAATACACTGCAAATAGTAAATTGTGTAAGCACATGACAGATGAGGTGATAGTGATATATATGACCAAAAAAAAATTAATATAAATTTACCACTTTAAAATTGGTTAAAACATGATATACATATTATGTTAAAAACTTGGCCTGTCTCAAGATATACGAAGGTGTTAACAAGACAGTTATAATGTTAACATTAAAATGTACACACTTAAAGACTGTTAAACACATTGATTGGCTAAATTGCACTAGAATAAATAATTACACCAATACATCGCAATTTTAAGAAATACAGTTACATGCAATAAAAAATCAGAAAAACTTTAAAAAATTATTTAAAAACTGTTGTGATTTAAAAAAAAATCACAAAAGCAAACAGAATTTTTTATAAACGTATTAAAAATATCAATTTACCCTCCCCACCCTCAAAAAAAAAGAATTACACACCCCTTCAATTTCAAAATTTTTTTTAAAAATCATCACATTTTAGCTCTTGCGGCTGTTAATTTTTCCACAACAGTTGGATCAGCGAGTGTGCTAACATCACCCAGATCCTTAATTTCCCCCACTGCAATCTTCCTTAAAATACGTCTCATTATTTTACCAGATCTTGTCTTTGGTAGGGCGTCTGTAATTAACATTTGCTTAGGAACAGCAAAGGATGCAATCTGATCCCGAACGCAGGCTTGTAGTTCTTTTATGAGTTCATCATGATCACGGTCAACAGCTTGTTTAATTGTCACAAACGCAAATGATTCTTCACCTTTGACCTCATGTGGAATGCCTACCACTGCTGCCTCCGCAACATCCTCATGCTCATCCAGTACATCCTCAATCTCCGCTGTTCCCAAGCGATGTCCACTGATGTTTAACACATCATCCATTCTTCCTGTAATCTGATAATATCCTTTAGAGTTTCTTCTTGCCCCGTCACCGGAAAAATAATGACCAGAATAAGGTCGATAATATGTGTCTAAAAATCGTTCATGGTCACCGTAAATGGTTCTAGCCATTCCAGGCCAAGGACGTTTAATACAACAAGCCCCTTCAACATCATTTTCAGTCAACTCTTCTCCCTTTTCATTACAAATTGCAGGTAGTATACCAAAAAATGGCCGCATTGGAGCAGCTGGAATTATTTCATCCTCCTTTCCTGAAGGCCGAGGTGTGATCATGATTCCACCTGTCTCGGTCTGCCACCATGTGTCTACAACATCACACTTTCCTTTTCCAACGACATTATGATACCACTCCCATGCCTCATGGTTAATTGGTTCTCCCACACTTCCTAGAGCTTTAAGTGATGACAGGTCATATTTGTTAACAAAAGAATCTCCATATCGTAACAACAAGCGAATTGCAGTAGGTGCACCGTAAAACTGATTTATTTTGAGTCTCTCAACCATATCCCAGTATCTTCCTGGATCAGGATAAGTAGGAATACTTTCAAACAGAACACTTGTAATTCCATTACAAAGCGGGCCATATACCACATAACTGTGACCAGTAATCCACCCTATGTCAGCAACACAGCCATACACATCTCCAGGTTTAGAGTTGAAGACATATTGTTGGGTCATCGAGGCATAAAGAAGATAACCAGCTTGGGTATGTACAATGCCCTTCGGTTTACCTGTACTTCCTGACGTGTACAGCATAAACAGAAGGTCCTCACTGTTCATTATTTCAGGTTCACACACAGAACTTACTTTGTTCATTGCAGTATCCAAGTCGATGTCTTTATCAGTCGTAGAAACAGTATTTCCAGTGCGTTTGCTAACGAATACTCTTTTTACAGAAGGACATTTTGATACAGCGGCATCAACTGTCTTTTTCAACTCCAAAACTTTACCACCTCTAATCCCTTGGTCGGTTGTGATAACAGTTTCTACTTTGCCGTCGTTAATTCTCTGTGCTAGCGCTTCAGCACTAAACCCTGCAAACACAACACTATGAACAGCACCTATTCTTGTACAAGCTAACATTGAAGCAACAGCTATTGGTGATACAGGCATGTAAATGGCAACTCTGTCGCCCTTTTTTACTCCACTATCTCTCAAGCAATTAGCGACCCTACATGTCATATCCAGAAGCTGCTTAAAAGTAATTTTTTCAGTTTGTCCCGGCTCGTCTTTTTCCCATATGAGAGCTACTCTGTCAGGTGAACTGTTGGCATGTCGGTCAAGACAGTTAACTGAAACATTTAGTTTACCACCAAGAAACCATGCAGCTTTGCCCTTGTTCATATCACATTCCGAAACTGTGTGAAATGGTTCAATCCACTGAATTCTTGACTTCGCAAGTGTGCCCCAAAATTTATCAGATTGGGTCAAAGAAAACTTGTGTAAATCAGCATAAGAATTGACACCTTGAAATTGTGCTGCCTCTGGCATTTCTGTAGTTAAGGAAATTTGTTTGGCATGTGCAGAAGTTACAGAAAATAGACGCAATTGCTTTTTGATTGATCCATTTAAACATTGAAATAAAGATACTCCCCGATATATCATTTTGCTTTAAAAATTTATAAAATTAAATTTCTAAAAACCTGCAGAATTTATAAGTTATTTTATAAACGTTTGATAATATCAAGACATGGTTTGAAACAATATATAAATTATTATGGCAGTTTATGATTTAACAACTACATAATACAAAAAAAACCATCTGATTAATAAAAACTACTCAGAAAGTTTAACATTTTTAGGAATATTTACACCAAGTGAATTTATCAGATTAGAAATAGGCCCAGAGAGACCAGTTTCATGTTGTACTCCTTGTAAAAAGTTATCGACTAAATTAATATCGATTTCTACATCATCGTCTTTTGTTTTTTCCACTGATGTCTTTGACAACTCTTTATCCATCGATTGAAAATATTGTTTGATTTCTTCCTCATGTTCGCTGCTTTCCACTTCCTCATCTTCTTCCGACGTTAAAAAGTCATCATCTGAAGAATTAAAATCGTTATCAAATTCACTTTTGTTAGAATTCGTAAAACCTAGAATATCTTCTAAGCTTTTTACAAATTGATCAGGATGAAATGATGTCTCGGAATCTAATTCCACTCCTTCATGACTTGACTGTTGTTCAACAAAATTATTCATTTTTTTGCTAAATTCATGCAAGTTTTTTTCTTCAAATTCATGACTTGATGTTTTGAAGTTATTCTTTTTCTTTTTGTTTTTCATTTTTTCAAACCCAAAATTCATTTCTTGTACGAGCGTGTCTACATCACTTTCAGTAAGTTTCATCCAATTTTTAGAACTTTCTTTTGGAAGTTCAGCCCTACAATTTAATAACTTCATTGTTTGAAATGATAAATTCTTGTTCGAAGTATAATTCTTAGCTACTTTTAAAATTCTTTGACTTTGAGAATCAGATTCATTTGGTGAACAACTTATAACAAAATATTTTTCTGCATCTGTATACAATTTGTTGTACAGTCTTGACCCTTCGATTTCACCTTTAAAATACCCATTGTCTTTTAAATTAGAAATCAAATTTTTAAATAATTCTTTGTTGACAGGCTTTAAACTATCTCCATTTTTTAAACACGATTTTGCAGCATTTTTACAAATTATTTCAAAACCATGAGCAATTTTCAACCCAAGGTTAAGCCCATCTACATCTGCAGGGCAAACAGTATTATCAATTTTATATCCACTTCTTTTGTCAGGTACAAAATGTTGTTGCGTAAGCTGGGCGTATTGACAACGTGTCATCGCAACTTGAGTCCAACACTGATTTTCAGCTGGAAAAAATTGAAAGGTTCTGCAAGCACGCAGGTCTATTGGATCTCTTAGATAAAATTTGTTAACGCTTGTAGATATAAAATTGCGATCATTATCAAGCAAAAAAATAATTTTTTTAGGTAAGTAAACGTTGGCATAAAATATACTTTCCCTGGCTTTTTCTGGATATTTATTAATTCGCTTTCCAATGCTATTTATAACAGCCGATGGACCTTGTGATATATATGGATAGTTAAAAACAATGTTAAGGGACTGTTCCAATGAAGGTGTGGTTACTGGAAGAATACCACAATCTGCTGGAGATTGAGGTTTAAGAATTAAATGAAGTTTTCCATGAGAAATAAAAACTCGATTTTGGCATGTGTGCGGAGTTAACCATTTGGGTAAAAAGTCAGCAGCTTCTATTAGGAGAAATTCACCATCATTGTCAGTTATGGCAGCAACAATATCGGTGTATGTCTCTGTAAGTTTGTGAATTAAAAAAACTATAAACCATTCGTCTTCAATGTTGTCACCAAAACGCGTTAAACCTTTAAGGTGCGGGATGCATTGTTCGCCTTGCACAATATTTAGGTTTATGCCTTCATTTTGCCAAATATATTCTGCAGTTTCTTTGGCAAAAAATGCTAGACATTTAAGTAAAAACCCGTTTAGTTTTTCGTGTTGATTTAACAAATTTTTTGAATACAAGCAATAACTTACAGAATCATCAGGGAGTCGTCTCTTCATTATTTCCTCCATTGCCAACCCTACCTTAACTGTTAACTACGAAAATCTATTTTAGTTTATAAAAAAAAACAAGTCAAGCTTTGTGCATTTGTCACGTTTTTATTGTTTTGCAAAATGGAGCAACGGTCTTAACAGATTTAGGTACCGCAAACTAACAACAACATGTTTGCAAATTAAAATTACCTCATTCAGCAATGCAAGTTACAAAAAAATGCAAAGAATTTTAAATAAAAATTATATTTTTGTAATATTTTAGTTCGTACATTATATGACCTGCATCTTGATATAAAACACTTGGCGTTACAACTTGAGGTCATCGATTCAATCCCCACTACTTCCACATCGTAGCGCATGGAGAAGAGCTCTACAAACTTCTGCCGAGTTTAAAACAAATCACCAGGTTATTTATCAACTCATTTAATAACACCCAGAACAGTTAAAAACAACTAAAACTGGATTGGGTTAACAAATGTTACCCTATGTTTAGGCTACGAAGTGGAGTATTTTTTCCAACTTGTTTTAAAGAAAACTTATTAGAACTTTTAAATGTTGTCTTAAACAAAAAATAATAAAATATAAAAAGGTATCGAACATTTATTTAACATCTCGTCTGAGACTGAAAAAAAAACATTCAAAAATAAAGTTAGGTAAGAACAATTGATGAATGAAGAAAAAAATAACATAAATGAAAACTCGTCAGATATTATACAGTGTTTAGAAGCAAAGCATCTCAAATGACATTTTTTGATGTGAATTTTGTCTTATTACATAAGAAAGCAATTTGGCAGTGTTTACAATATAAAAAAATTATTCGACTAAAGAAAATATTAATCATCAAATTCTTCAATAAAATTGTCATCATCTGATTCTTCTTTAATTTCTTCAATCTTAACATTATCAGTTATTGGACAACTCAAAGATGTAGTATCTACAAATTCATTCCCGGATTCATTCTCAGTAAGTTTATCTCCTTGGCAACTAGAAAGTGATAAGTATATCAAATGAATAAATTATTTTAGAACAGCCTAGCCTTTTTTTTTAAATTTTGTTATTGTACAAACCTGTAAGTTTTCCAATTGGGAAAAGAGACAACATTTTGTAAAAAAGTCTTTTTATTGGACGGAAGCTGAAGTTTTAAGGGTAAAAAATATGGCAACATACTGGTTAAAAGTTCCTGTGGGGGTTGTCTATGTCCCCAGAATAGGGAACAACCCTCTACCAAATTTTCCTGGTGTTTTTTAACAACTTGGGGCCACTCAGACTTGTGCATTGGTCTCCATTGACCAGTTTGCTGACTGCATAATTTCTGAGTGGCTCGCAATGAATTAGAATAAATAAGACCTCGACAACCGATTATACCTTGATTAAGAATTTAAATATTAAACATTTTAAAATTACGAATATATTCACAGATTAACAAATGCAATAGCAATCTTAAACAACAGATAACATTTATTTAGCATAAACAAAAAAACATCAACCTTCATAATGGTCCAATCTAATGCCTGACGAGGGGTCACTCGAGGTCAAGGGTGACTTCATTAAATCAGTAAAACTCAAATAATCCGAGGCCATTGTGATGTCATCAATGGAATTATTAGTAAAGAATGTAAGGTAATTGTGGTGCAAAAATTGGGTGAGAAAAGAACCAGATAACGCACATTGGTCAACTATATCCTATTTAATTTTAAAAAGAAATTAACGATTTTTAGTAAAACGATTTTTTTCTATGTAATTTTAATATTTAAATTAAAATGATGATATTTACCTCAGGAGAAAATAAAAGGGGGTCTCTGTCTTCAGTTGACAATTTCGATTTTTCTCCTAAATAAATTATGATTTTAAATTACATTTTCAGTAGAAACTAAAACAATAATACCGTAACTAGATAAAAAAAACTCAAGTATGTATACCTACTGTAATTAAATTACGAAGTGGTAAATTAATAAAAATTGTCACATACTTTTGCAATAAAAAACTTTGCCCAAAGCTCGAAATAAAATTAAAGTGGAATCTTTTGCTCCAACATTGGTCACTGATTTTCCAATTTTAATATCTGAATTAAAAAATAAAACATTTTAATAAAAGCATCCAATTTAACTTTTTACTTTTTTTCTTAATTAAATGCATTATAATAAAAATTTTCACTTACATTGTACAATTTTATTTATATTTATTAGACATCATAATTATACCCTTAAATAAATCTCTTAATAAAGACAAATGTTTTCAACTATGTAGCTATTTATTTTATTTAAAAATTTTTACCTTTTCCAGAAACGCATGAAAATTGGAGAGCATTTATTGTAGCTCTTATATCCCCAGTTGATGCCATTATTGAAATTTCCTCTTTCTTCAAATTATATTTTTCTGACTTTGCAATTTTTGTGAGGGCTTTTGTCATTAAAGTAGTTGATATTGCATTGAATCTAAAGAAATATTTAATTTAAAAAAAATCAACATAAAAACCAAAATAAATTAAATTTAAAAAAATTCGTTTACTTTTGGTTTTACCTTATATGTGAAATTCCAGTTTTAAAATCTTTGGGCTTTAAAGATTGTTGGCCATCACTTATTATAATAATTAATGGACACTTTTGTGTAGATTTGTACTTTCTAAAAGTATAAAAATATTAAATTTAAAATGATATGTGATACTACCATACAGTATCTGTAAGGTCATACAAGTTTTATTCAAAATGTGAAAGCAGTGGGAATCAAACCTGAAACTTATTGCATTAAAGGTAAGAATAATGTCAACCAGCTTAACATATTGTTTAAACCTTATATATCATTTACCTTATAATAGTTTGTAAAGTAGTAGGATCATCTTGAATAAACCAAGGAAACTCCTGAACTAAAACAACTTGATTGCTATCCAGTGATACATTGTTGTTTGTTGCTAATAATGATGGATACTTGCCAGATCGGAAAAGAAATTCCTCAAATTGGGAAACTTGAGATTCATATTTTAGACCTGTATATAAATTAAAATATAAATTTAAAATTAAAACTTCAAACAAAATACTTAAACTACTTTTTATAACAATAGAATTACTAGATGAAATTTTTGTAAACAAACCTGCCTGCTTAGTTAGATTGTATGGGGTTTGAATTGGATTTGACCATTCCTCTACAGAGAAATGATGTTTCGAAGATAAAAGTTCAACTGTGGTGGATTTACCACAACCTGGAGGTCCAGAAATTAACAAAACGCTTCCCTGTTAAATAAAAATTTGGTTTGTGCCATTACAATTACACAAGGATTTTCAAACGGTAGCTTACTAATTATATGTCATGCCTTTACATTAGTTGCAGTATTTTTAATAAAATAATAACATTATGTATTTTAAATAATAAAAGAAAAAATTACCTTTTTAAGTTTAATGCTTTCTTCAATCCATGTTTCAACTTCTTGAATTTTCTTTTTATGAACAGCCAACTCCTCCTATTCAAATAAGCAATAAGTCTTTAAAAAAATAGACAATAAAACATAAATATAGTAAACCCATTTATATAATTGCCGAAGATACATGTTTTAACCTTTCATACCTGCTTATACAAAACACTTCAAGGTTTTAATCGAAAAATAATAAAACAAATCTTTAAACAAGTGTAAGTATATAAAATATGCTTTAATTTTTAATTACCAATGATTTTGGTTTATATTTTTCAAGCCAGGTTTGACATGTATCTTTAGAAACTTTGTGGTTGTTTGTGGTTGGTGGTGGTTTAATGAGAGACGAGTTCTACAGAAATATAAAACATAATATTTAAATAGGCTATAAATTTTTTAAGGGATTTTTAGTAACAGTATTTTTTAGAGTTAAGTAAGCTTCACAAAATAGGTTTAGTAGCAAAAATGAAGTAACAGGAAAGGTCATTAGTAGGCCATAAAAACAAAATTTTAAATGTTTGAAAGCCAACAATATTTACCTTTCGATTCGAAAATGTTGATGTAACCCAATTACTGCATTTTTTCTAAAATTTATTATATTATGTTATTGCAATATTTATATATGTATTTTCATTTAAAGTATATATATTTGATTACTTCACAAAAATCAAAATAATTTTTAACCTTTTTGGGAGGGCTTGACAAAGTCAAATCTATTACATCCACATCCATTATAATTTAAAATTTTACTCTGAATGAAAAATATAAACAAAAAATTGCGATTATTAAAACTTAGTATGGCATTAGAACACTTGATAAAGAATAAACAAATATATAAAAATAGAACATAAAATATGAAACTAATATTGCACTAATAATGGTCTAGGCTTAATAAAAATCGAAACTAAAATATCATTTAATAATGAAACCTAAATAAATGTCATAATAACAAAAAAAAACATTTTAAACATATTGATATTGGTATAATGATTAATTAAAAAAATACATAAGTCATGTTTAAACTACACAACAACAAGCTATACTGCATATTTCTCACAATAATCTCCATGGAAACCAATATAGCATTGACAGAAAACATTATATCCTTTGCTATCTGGAAGGACAGTATCCATAAACCACTGAAAAGGCACTGGTATTAATTTCTTTTGTGTCTGTGGCAAGGTTTTGATCACACATCGGCCATGACCATGACACATAGAAGTACTACATTCAGCAGCACTATCAGATACTTTTTTAAGGTATTTTCCTAATATGTCATCGATATATTGCTTCAGAGAAAGGCATTTTTCTAAGGAACAAGTCATGTTATCACCCCATATTACAACACCTGATGCACCCAGAACAGCAGCAATCCCTGAACTATGAACGACATCCTGCAGTGTTAAAAACTCATTTGTTTTACGATATACCAGATTGTTGTATGCATAAATTGGTGCCATGATGTTTTGCGGCCTGTTATGATCTAATCGAAGTGTTTCTAAAATTCTATTGCCAGAATACTTAACAGTATTTTCAGAGTTTTTAAGCCACAAGCCAACATATGTTGAAGGAAACAAACCGGTGCTGCCATCAATTAGCCACTGTATTTGATTATTTCTTTCAATCACCTGAGAGTGGCAAGTAAAATCTGAACCATTTTTTGCATAGTTGTAACAGTCAGGGTATAGGTAATAACCCCATGCTGCTTTTGGTCTTAGCAACTTCGCAAGGTTAAGTGTGCCCAGCATGTAATCCTTCGCTGCACTTTCTAACTCCAACTTTGCCTGTTGTTTAACATCACTTTTTGACCAACTAGGATGCTCCTTTTGAACTTTTTCTATGGATGCAGTTTGGTATATTAAGCCACTGCCCCATCCGTTATTCTCCCATACAGGTCTCCAAGCTTCCCAGTCAATTACAGCAAGTCCACTGTAGTCCTTGTCAGGAATAACAGTCTCAATATCATCAATGCATTTTTTATAATGTTTAGCAATATCTCCAAGCTGTGGAATTCCCCCATTTAAGGGTTTTCCCTCAACATATTCAGGATAATACCCAAGTTGTTTAGCATAAAATATCACCATATTATCACCGTCTCTTTGTTGTGTAGGATTGTTAATTATATCAAATGATGATAAATCCATAGTGACATTGTAACGTTTGATACAGCGATATGTATCCACATTCCATACTGCAAGAAATGGTTTTTGTGGCAAAATGGGCTTTAAAATGTTACCATTTAAATATTTGTCAAATGCAAAAATGTTTTTCTCATTAGTAGCAACACCTTCTTTTAGCCATAGCAAAGTTAACACAGTTACCAACAAATTAAACTTCATGTTTCAATTACAAAACAACAGATTTGTGATACCTTTAATATAATAATATTCAGCAATTCAATACAGAACTCACACTCAATACTAAACTTGCACTTTCAGAAGTAATTCACTTTTAGTTCGACTAGTATCGATGTTTTGAGGACAAATTAATATTAAGGTTTTCACGCGTCAATAATGAAATAAAGGCTATAATAGAACTTTCAAAATAAAAAAAATTTATTAGTAAATAAAAAACATTTGTATTATTGTTTCATATAATTATATGATTGCTTTGCTTAAACAGCAAAACCGGCAGCGTGGTGTAGTGGTAAGAACACTTGCTACACCATACATGAGGTCGTGGGTTCAATCCCCACTGATCTCATGCTGTAGCGCCCTTGAGTAAGGCGATTTAAACGGTATAAACTCCTGCTGACCCAGCACTTAATCAGCAGCATAGTTACTGGGCAATTATAATCCATAATAGCCCAAATTGCCACAGGCAACTCAAGACTGCGTCGGAGTAACTGATGTTACTCTATGTTTAAGTCGCGCATTCGACTTTCCCACATCGGGATATATACAAAAAAAAAATTCTATCCACGAGTGTAGTCAGGTGACGTAAACGAAGATCATGCAACCATATAATCTTTGTATGATCATTTAATTGAGCGATTACGCAGAAATTATCTCGGAAAATAATACAAAAATGTAACTTAAAAACTTTTTTATGTTCCATACCTTTTTTATTTTTTACCGTCTGAAGAATTTGTTTTTAACTTAGTCATAATATATATATTTTAATTTAAAAAATACGAAATTTGGAACTTGCTTTGGGCGTATGCAATTTTGTTTTGTTTACAAAATTCTTTAACTTTTAATACAAGGATCGGGTTAAGTAAGTATACATTCACATAAAGAAAGCTAAAAGATAGTTAAAAAAGTTGACTTTTTCATTAAAATTATATTGAATGAACTGTGAGAGATAACAAAGGAATACTCCCCATGGTTTCCCGGTCAGTTAATAGCTTTCGATATAGCCTTTAAAACTAGTTGAAATTCATAAGTACATAACATTTTAGCTGAAAACATTAAAAAAAGCAGTTAGGACAGAAAGAGATGGAACAGAATAAAAACTATCCAATTCCTGATAGTGACAATAAAGAAGGTGAACAGGTAAATGATGTTTCCAAGCAAAGTAAGAGCATTCAAAAAGGTATGGCATCAACATCGAGTACAACGCGAGCTTATATTGTTGATAAGAAGGAAAGACAACAGGCGTTTATAAGGTTAAAAAATCAAGCGTTCAAAGAGGTAAAAACATGGCATCATCTGACGCCGATTGTTATTTATGAATTTTATAATATTTTCTGTTTAACAGTAGGCTACAGTTGATAACGTTTACTTTACTTTTATTGTTCAATTAAATCGTTTGTTTAATTTCAAAATATGTAATAAGTTACATTTTTATAACTTTAAATAATGTTTTAGCTGTTAAAATTTTTTTGTTTACGTGGATTAATTATAAACGTTTTACAGGCAAAGGAACTACATTTAATGTGTGGCGCGAACCTAACGATTTTTCTTAAATCCGAAAATGGAAAAGTATTTAGGTACACATCGAAAAAAACGAGTAACGTTGGAGTACAGACTAACCTTGAAGCCTGTTGTTCGAGAATAGGCGGCGAAAGCGTTTCGAAAACTAGCCTTTGGACACCCACTAAAAAACGAATAGGTTAACTTTCGACGAGTAAGTGCAGTCTTAAATATCCTAACCCAACATAAATGCATTCATTTTAATGCTATGTTTATGCGTTTACTTGTAGACTATTATTACTTTATTCATCATCAAAATTTTTATTTACATAAGTAAAAGTAAAATTAGAAATGTTTTTAACCTCTATTTAACTAAGTTTCGCATTTAAAATGTTTATGTAAATAAATGGCCGAAAGACGATTTGTGAATGCCCATTATATTTCCTACTGCTGTTTATATTCAATTTATATTTGGACAAAAAGCATTTTATTAAGCTTAACGAAGACTTATAAAAAATTGGCTTGATTCCAGCTGCGGGAGATTTTACATCCCCCGTTGTCATTCGTGATGGTTCATTAGTTTATTGGCGAAGTGTGAATTTTCTTTAATGTATTGTAACAATTCTCTTTTTTTGTTTAGCTGTAAATAGGTCAACCAAAGAAAATGATTTTCGACAAGTTTTCCATTCTTTGTTTTTCTAGTGACATATCTACTAAGTAATTTACAAGCAAAATAATGACCACAGGAAAAACTTGTTTCAAAATTTCATTAAATATTTCAAGTGTGTTTGTATTAACCTATACCGGCAGCGTGGTAAAGTGGTAAGTAAGAAGACTTGCTACACCATACACGAGGTCGTAGGTTCAATCCCCACTGATCTCATACTGTAGTGCCCTTGAGTAAGGTGCTATAAACGGTACGAACTCCTGCTGAGTCAGCACTTAATCAGCAGCATAATTAACGGGCAATTATAATCTATAATATCCCAAACTGCCACAGGCAACTCGAGACGTTTAAGTCGCGCATTTGACTTTTCCACATCGAGGATAAAGATATAAAAAAAAAAAAAAAACTAACTTGCCTTTATCCTTTCTAAAAACAATTCAAAAAGTTTTACAAAAGCTTCATTATTACTATTACTTCACCATTTCAATAATGTTGCACAATAAATACTAATCACTACGACGAAAGTCTAAATTCATATGTACATATTTTGAAATAAATATTACTCGGTTGGGAGGTATATCATCAAGTAGTTATGACTTAAAAAAGGGGGTTGTTAAAATTTAAGAAAATATATAATATTAGCATGGTAGGAAGAACTCATTTAACAATTTTAAGAATTGTTGCATAATTACTCTAAAACGTTTTTTAAATAAATAAAAAAAATAAATTTTTGTAATTTTTAAGAGTTGTATAGTAAAATGAAATTGTGTATTTAAAACTATTAAGTAGCGACAGAAATTGTAAAAACAATTTGAAATTGTAAAATAATTGAACTTAAAAATATTGTGTATGTTATAGTTTAAAATGATAATTTAGGTAACTTTTAAAAATATTGGCAAAATTCTGGTAGATTGTGTATGGAAGTGTCAAAAAAAACTACATAGCAGTACAGTAAGAGAATAAAAAAAAGTTTACATAGTAAATATTAAATATTTTTATGTAAAACAGGTGCTCAAGTTTATTGTGTGAAATGTGTTATTAGGTAAAATTGACCAAACTAAAAAAAAAGCTATATTTCTAAAAAAATAAAGTTTGTGCTGTTTTTCTAAACAAAATTGTGTTAAGTGTAACATTTTATGTCATGATTTGTATAAATTTTAAATTAGGTAGTACGAGAAATAAAATTAAAAAAAATATGTTGAAGCAATAATTTGGACTACAAACTACCCCATGTACCTTGTAAACCAAAAACTCAGTCACCTAACTTAGGTTATTCTTTCATTCTTATTTCAAGTTTAACGCAAGAGGTTGAGTAGACCCAGTTGCTCCTATTTCATATTCACTTGACTTTGATTTTGACTTGTTGTGAATCTCGGCCCCAAAATGTTCGGGCTTTACTATTCCTTTGTAGTAAAGTAATGCCATTATAGGTATACACATTACTGAAATAAGTACTAAAAACACTATAAGTGCCAAAGCCCAGGGGGGAAAGGGCAAAGTGTCCTTTGATCCAGTGTTGGGGTTCCAACCCTCATAGGTTGGTACTTTCATTACTAACCCAGCAATGCTAGCCCCCAATATTATGAGCAAAGCAGCAGGACAAGTAAATCTCCAGGATATTGTCCAATAATAACCTGGTCGGCAACCAACCATTTTTTCCAGATCATCTTCAAATCTTTAAAATATTTACAAATATTTAAATAAAAACCGGAACCCTTTAATGTGAGCATTGCCTTATCAAAAAGTGCAATAAAGTACAATCCTAAAAGTTTTACTCAGGTTAATACAAGTAGATCATTATTAAAAAAAATAAAATAAACATTTATCATGCACTACTCTGCGTGCTTTGGATAGCGCTTACAAACAACACCATGATTGTAATTGCCAACTTTTAAATTCCACTATACATCAAAACCTAGTACCCATCACAGCTAAACCAACAATTTAAATATTTTCAAGTAGCCAATTTCGAAAAAAGTTGTCAGCTTACAATAGCTGGGATCAAAAAATGAGCGATTCAAGTTATAGACCACACATATGTTAAAGTACCTTTTAATGCCATAAATGTAGCTCACTGAAATAACTTCAAAGAAAGCAATAGTGACGAGTGATAGTGTTGCAGAGTACGTGTCAAAAATATCGAGAAAGTAACTTCCACTTCTCTGAGTGAATATGAGACCGATAATAAACATACCTGAAAAGATTAAAATTTTAATTAAAATATGTCAATTACTTCAGCCTATGGAAATACATTAAAAGAAAAAAAAATACATTAAATGGAATTTTTTTAATTAATTAAATTTGCCCCTTTTTTTAATCATTATTTATTTTAGGCAATGAAATTAGTTGAATTACATTTTTTAAATATATTCTACACCACAATATAATAAGCTTATGTATACATATAATATTTATATATACTTACTTGAGCATAAACAAGCTGTAAGTACGGTTTTAGATACTTTTACACCACTGTCCAGTACTGTTGTGACAACTGTTTGTAAGATTCCAAATTCACTGCTCATACCAATATTAAGGAGCATAAAAAAGAACAAAACTGACCAAAAAGGGCCACCAGGAAATTTATTAATGGCCTCTGTGAAAGCAATGAATGCTAGACCAGTACCTTGTACATCCTATAATAAAAAATTAAAATTAAATAGATTAAAAAACAGGTCTGTAACATAAAATCAATTTAAATTCTAAGTATATTTATTTATACAAGCTAAAATGATCAAAAGTTATTAATAATATATATACGAACAAGACTTTGGTTTAAAGTAATAAGATATCGGAAAATGTTTTTTGCAACCATATTTGTCAAAAAATATTTTAACAAAAACCAGCCAAAAAAATAAAAATGTAGCCAATAGAGCATGCACTCAACCAGTTATAGAAATAATTAAGAAGTCAAACAAGAAACAATAAATTTTGCCTTAAGGGCAATCTAAAAATACACTCTGATTGGCCAATCAGTGCCTACATGGTGTACTATATGCCAGTCATACCCCTATCTTTAAGCCAATGACACAATTTGTCGTCATTTCATTGTATAAAAAATGCTACATAGTACTTTCGCTTGAAGCACTTACTTTGCCTTTTTAAGCTAAACCAATCAGAATAAATGACAATGGCATGCCTTTCATGCCCCGTTTCGCAAAACCAATCAAAGCGATAATGTACCACACGCCCCTTTACTAACTTTTTACACTTATAACATATAGTAGAACAATGGACAAAATTAGTTGCTTTTTTTAAGCAAATTTTTACCGTATCAAGCTCTTGGGCCATTGAGCAATTTGGCAACGTTGATAAAAAATTTTCGGTTTCGTTATTAAGGTTTTTTCTTACTTCATTTAATAAATTGTCATATGATTTATCTTTTAAGTTTAATGAAAATTGGGAAAATTCATTTAGAATTGACTCTGTGTTTCTGTAAATAAATAAATATTATTCTCTATTATAAAAGTACTTACAAAAAAAATAATACATTTTAGCAAAATTTCTAAAATTTCCTTAATTATTGAAAAAATTTAAAATTATACCTTTCAAAACATTGTAGTGTTCTTGTCTTTGCCTTAAAACCAAGCACAGAGAAGACAGTTACACAAGCAAATATTGATGTCAGGCAGTTTGCAGTGGCTATAAAGAGTGCATCCTATAACGGTAATAATATTTAAAAGAATGTTATTGTCATATAGTTTTTAAAAGAAATTTTTGTTTTTTGTTAAATTGCAAAGAAATATTAATGACCCTAAAAAAGAAAAAATTCACAATAAAGTAATTTAAATCAGGGGATATAAATTTGTTTTGTTAAACTAAAAATTAAATCCCCTGATTAAAAAAAAAATTAACAGTTTAAACTTTTTAGTATAATCAAATATACCTTTCTGCAATCATTTTTAGGTTTGTTATAGCTTGAATATGCAATGATGCTGCCATAACCCAACCCCAGGCTAAAAAATATTTGAGTTGCAGCTTCCCTCCATACATCAGCATCTTTTAATCTTCTGAGCTATAAATAAAACAAATATTTTAAATTATATTAGATTAAGTGTTTAAAATTGTACTGTTTTTAAGTAACCAGAACACTGAAAACAATTACTTAAGTGCAGTTAAGTAATAGTTCAAATTTGGATAATCTTTCTTAACTAATATAATAAAAACAAACGTAATGCAGAAAAATCAATACACAAATATTTAGAGTTACTTGATATATTAAGCACTTTACATACTCTATTTATAAAAAAAAAGGCTAAGTACAATGCAGATTTGAACAGAAATAGTTTATGCTTTTAGAAATAATAAACATGGGTTTTTAAAAATTATAATCATAAAAAAGGGATTTAAATATATTTTTATGTACACAGATGCTTTAAAACCCAAATCGAACACATAACAAAATGCCAATCACACTTACATCGGGTGAAAACATGTACTCGATACCCTCAATGGCACCATCGAGTGTTATCCCGCGAAAAAAGAATGCTATGAGTACTATATAGGGAAAAGATGTGGCGAAGTACATTACTTTTCCCGAAGATTTAATCCCCTTGTTCATACCAATAAAAACTAACAGCCACGCCACCAGCAAGGCTAAGACCATTCTCCAGTTTTGCTCACCTAGGATTATAAATACCAGGCTAAATTCGTAATCTTTTTGCAATGAAGATATATTTATACAATTTTTGCATTTAATTAAAAAAAATGATGCTTGTGGTGCACAATTATAAACAACAGACAAATATATTTGCTGCCACCATGTTATGGTGTGATTTAATGGTAATCATATGAAATTGCAGCCCGTGGGGTAAGCCTACACAAATCTATTGCACAATTAGTATTTTGGTAATTTTCCATTATCACTGTACCTTAATGGAAAATTTTCCAACAATATAAAAAGGGAGTTAAAAAATTATGCATGATAACTCTTGTTTAAAAACCACCCACAACAAGAGCATTAGATGACGTTTTCCTAAATTGAAAGTAGTCAACAAAAAAAATTTCCACCTGTCAAAATTTAAAAATATGTCACAAAAAAATTATGTTACCTCCATCCTCTATTGTATAAGAAATATCTAGAGTTTCCCTGTACCAAAAATAATTAGTTGAAGAACTGTTAAAACATTCATGCACAGGTGTGCTACTATTTAACAATGGACACGAGGACCATGGCAATGTTGCTTGAAATGAGTTGAAAAAATAAAATAAGGCCCAGCCTAGGATCATGTTGTAGTATAGACCAATTAAACAAGAGATCTAGATAAAAATAGTTATTTAAACACATTAAATTAAACCACATACATGAATTAAACATACTAAACAAACCATTTGGCAAATTTCAGATAATGTTACTAATTTAGTTTAAATTTTTTAATTAAAAAAACATCATGGTAGTAGGATGATCTCTGGTCCCTTTTATATGTTACTAAAAAATAACAAAGTTTTTTTACTTACAACATTACTTGCTATTCCTACACCACCAAGATAAGGATTGATATGCATCCAAACCCCAATAGTACCCTTGCGAATTTTTTGACCAACTGCCAATTCAAGGTAGTATAAGGGGTATCCTTCAACAAACAGCATGATTACATAGGGGATTAAAAAAGCACCTGTAAAATAAAACAAAATGTATATATAAAAGAAAAATTAATTTTTAAAGATAAATTGAGCAAGTGAGCTATCAAAACCTGTATAGTCAATTCACAGATTTAAAGATGAAACAGTTTAAAAAAGTGTATATACAATGCACTACATACCCCCCCCATTTTTCTTGCACAAATACGGAAACCTCCAAATATTTCCGAGACCCACTGCAAATCCTAAAGCAGCCATTAAATATTGAATTTTGTTGTCCCAAGCAGGGCGCTGGTTTTCAGTCTGTGAAATTTCGATTTCGACATCTTCACTTGACGTGTCGCTTTTGTTTAAATTGGTTTCTTGGTCTTGATTTGAGTTCGCTTTTTCCATTCCGTCTTCTGCTGATGATATTGAAACCATGTTGAGAGGGGTTGGGGTCATTTTTATCATTGATGATGAAAAATGACATGAATTGGTGAAACTAATATACAATGCTTGGTGATAAATTTGTGAAATAAATTTATCGAAAAACACCAGCGCCCTATGCTATTTCTTTTAAACATAAAATATAAATTTAATATTTTGAGGATCAAAAATGTAACTAACACTTTAGTAATAACAAAAAAAACTAACACTTTAGTAACAAAACCATGAAGCTATTATAAGTTAAAATTGTAATAATATTTTAACTTTTTAGAATATGTGTGATTAGTGCTTAGTGGGGTATGGACATACCTGAATTTCAAACTTGTATTTTATAAATTTATTGAAAAAACTAACTAAATATTACGGCAAACTCAAATAATTATCTATGGCTTTAAATTTAATAGGTACAAATTCGAAACTAAAATAAGTTATTAAAAAAATATAATAGTACTCTAGACGTTATTATAAGTTTTGCCGTAATTTTTTTTTAGCTGTTCCTTTAATATATATTAAAAATAAAAAATAAACTAATAAAATAAGCATTATGTAAGTTTAAATTAGTAACAGAATAACTGGGTTAAAATCTTTAAAAGTACTACCTTTTTGGTACAATATCTACTTTATATAACCCTAAAACTGTTAACGCCACGCAGCTGTCCTTGGTACCACATATTATATCAAAAATTACTATTCTATTGAAAGGTAATTAATACTCGGAAATTGATACTGTTGAGCCGGCGTGATTGAGTTAAGAATCACGCCGTTAGAAAGACCTAAATATTAATACATTAGATAGTTATGTTGCAATCTGCAGTAATACACACGGCATCACGCAGACTTCCACATGGTGCACTTCACAAGGCACTATTACTTACACGAACGAAGTAAGTGGGTAAAGTACTACTTGAAATAAGATTGCGTCAGTTTTTATAACCTGTTGAAATTCATTCCGCTATATGTTGCTAGAGATCTTAGCAAGACGCTTGAGTAAGTTTTGTATTGTTTTAATTTGTCCCCAAAATTATGTATTTATTGTAAATTATATTTAACTATTAATTTTTTGTATATAAACAAAAATTTTATTTTTATAGCAACTGCATTTTATTGGGTTAATTTTTAATGCTTTTAAACAAAACAATACTGACTCTTGGCTACCCTTATAAACTTATAATAACACAAGGCCTTTCTTTAAATATGCATTAAAATGCTTAATGAATTTTATTTTTTATTAATGCAGAAGTAGAACATCCAAATAAAAATATTTTAAATTAAATTATTTTGTTTCCTCAGTTTTTTTAGGGGGCTCGGGTAAGGGAACAGAGTTGCGGTATTTTGGAAAAACTTCCCATGGGGTGTGAAGCTCAAACTTTCGAAACTCTTGTGCCATTTCCATTGGTTCTCGGACAATTCTTTCCATTTCATCATCAAAGCGAACCTTAAATAATTTAAAAAATATAATGTTTACATTACAACATTTTTAAACTGTTGGAAAATGAAAATGTTTTCACATTTTTATAAAAAGTTAATTAAATGGAAAGGTAGCATATGCATTCGTTAAAATGATAACTTATTTTTAAACTAACATTAAAAAATAATTAATCCTTTTTATGTAAATTTGTCAATTATGGTCATTAAAAATAAACCTCATAATATCCTGTTAAAGGAAAATCTTTTCTTAATGGATGACCATCAAATGCATAATCTGTCAAAATTCTTCTCAAATCTGGGTGATTTCGAAAAAATACACCAAACATGTCCCATACCTGATAAATACAACAAAAATGTATTAAAAAAACTTTATTTAGGTACAAAGTAACATGGCTTAATTTAAATTTAAAGTACAGCAAAAGTACAAAAGAGTTATGTTACATTATTTTTTAAAATTACAGGAAAAAATATTGAATAAATTTTTACATTGTTATTGAATATTAAACAATTTTTTTCTCATAAAATCCAAAAATGTTACCAGAATACTAAACTTTATTAAAGTACTACAAATTTCTAAGAATATAATAACACAAACCTCTCTTTCATACCAGTTGGCACCAGGGTGTACTTCTGATATAGAGTCTATGGCTGTTAGTTCATCAGTGTAGGTTTTTACTCTTATTCGTTGGTTGTATGGTATGGAAAGAAGATTGTAAATAATCTAAATTAATTATAATATAAAATTATTGCGATTTTAATATACATCTTTGCTAAGAATGTTAACAATACATAGCTGAAAATGACCGGAAAAATGTTTTTTTCGTGAAAACGATTAGTGCTAAAATCCCTTTTTTACAAATTAGCCAAAAACTATGATTTCAGTTTAATAAAAAACAACAATTACCTCAAAACGACATGCTCTAGTCGGCACATCCATTGCAGTTAAATCAGCAAGGTTGGTGAATTGGCAAAGTGTGTTGTCATGAAGAAAAGTCATCACTTCAACAACAGAATCAGGAACTATTAATAATTCCAATTCATTTGCATGTGTTATTTGAATCTTAAAAAAAGAAAATTTTAATTAGTATGTAAACTTTAATCAAACTAAATGTTAACTAAATAAAGTCTTTTATAGGCATGTCATTAGGTAATAACTAGATAATTTTGAGCCTAAAAGTAAAAAGATGCAAAAACAGCAAAAGTAAAAAGAATATGCATTTATTTTGCCAAATATATAATAATAACCTTTTATTATATGTAAGTAAATAAAGAGTTAGGTCAGTCAGGGTATATAAATTTGTAATTCAAAAACGTTAAAGTAATAAGAAATAGGCATGGGCACAAAGTTAATTCAATTGTTCGAAGACCGTGGACTACAAGCAGTCCCAAAATATTTAACTTTTTAAACAACCTCTAAATAAAAACGAGTGTATATGGAGAAATACTTTTAAATTATTATAAAATAAAGCTAATCACATTTCAAAAACAAAAATTGTTATTCAATTAACCTGTTGAACATATTTAGGCAAACACTCAGCAATGTAATCACCAAATTCAACTAGTTTTGTTTTTACAACTTCATGCGATGCACGTACCACAGCTAAAAAACAAGAATTTAAATAATAGTAGTTTAAAGAAAAAAACATTATTAATTAATAAAAATTAAGTTTTTGATTATGCTAGTAATATTTTAGTTATTTTTAATTAAAAATGCAGCTTACGAATTTGATCGCTAATTGGAATGACCCCATCAGTTGAGCTATACAATTTATTTTGAAATGATGTCCAAACAGGTGGTTTAACTAAAATATAAATAAATAAGTAAACATAATTATTATATGTCAGTAAGTTTTTTTTGTATTTATTTATCCTTGTTGTATGTAAAATAACATTGCTTAACTTTTCTTTATATTTATTATATGGCTGCACGTTACATATAAAAAACACACAAATATATTATATACACCAAGAGCATCACCTAAGGTTTTTCCGTGAACAGCAACGTTGTATCTTGAAATCCCTCTGCAAACTGAACGCAGAATTGAAAACGACATCGTTGTTACTTATTCGTATCTATATTAGTTATTACAACTTAAGCATACTTTGATTTACCTTTATCTTGCAAATTAAACATAAAGATTAATAATAACACTCTTAACTAGTGAATTAAAAAAGTTATTAGTAGTTTATTATTAAAAACTTTTACATTAAAAACTTTTATAAACTAACAGAAGCTGTAACTGATATATGTTTTTTTTTGCAGAATTATTGTGAAAAATATTTTTAGAAGTCACGTCAGAATTCAGCGTGCAATTCGAATAGGTATTACAAAATCACATTTAAAAAAATGGCTAAAAAACCAAACATTTTATTAAAATATTTTATGTTTTTTGCCATGTTTATAATATAAAGGGCCATTCGCGTCACGCTCCTGTTAAATGTAAAAACTCAAAATGTCTTACAGACAAATAGCATAAACTGAACACCTAGTATAGACTATATTAAAAAAATAAGCCCTTCACAGATTTTAGCACAAAAGAAATTGTATTGATTTATACTATACATGTCTTGAAAGAAATATAAAATAAAGCCATTTGTCATTTTTTAATATATCATTTTACATGAAATTTAAACCGTTTTTTATTAACGCTTTTTAGTGGCTACAAAAGTGTGTGCAATAAAAAAATAACATCTGCTTAACGACTTTTAAATGTTGGCCATCGGTTATTTTCAACCTGATAAATACACTTTTATTCCCTACAATAAAATTAAAATAAAACCACAAGTTTACATTTTATAGAGTGTTTTGGTTAAACACAAATGAGGGCAATATAAGAAATGAAAAAACTTTATCGTAAATATTCTAGGTGGTAAAAACATTATTTTGTATATCTCATATTAATTCTAGGCATTTTATCAAAAATAAGATTGAATGGTTTTTAAAATTAAAATATTAGGATTCAGTCTAATAAAATAGTGATTTCTGCCTGTAAGTGCTAATCCTTATTTATAATTCAACATCAAAAATACGTAGGTCTGCAAATAAATTTATCGCATCTTATAAAACAGAAAGCTGTTTTTTATGTATTTAAACGAGAATATAAAGATAGAAAATGAATAACAGATGTTAACAATAGCTATATCAATTATATTACCTTGGTATATAATAGTAATGTAACAACGTTTCTTGTGTCATTTTTACATTTTTAATTAAGACGTATTACTTCAAAAATTAGCGTTCGGTAACTTGTGGTGTATATTACTTCCCGAAGTCATTTTATATTATATGTAGGCTGAATCGTGCGAACAAGGTGTAAGAAGGTTAATTTTTTTTTTAATTTAATAATTTAATGCCATAATTGTTGTATTATATTTTTTAAAAGCCTTATTAATGTAGAAAATCTCTGTTTAGATAAATCAGGTGTATGAAAATGAAAACCGCAAATGCTGTCGCGTTGTATTTGAATCAAAGCAAGTTATTTTGTGGTTGATTAAACAATGGACCCCTGATGCGATCTACATGCGTTTATTGCTTATGCAACAACATATTCATTTTACTACCAATAAGAAAATGCGCTTATTAAGTATAAGGAAATTGCGAACGTTATTGCCTTTCTTTACAGCGATGAAAAAAAAAAAACATAGCCGAAGACACAAATATTATTTTATCATCCAGCTGATTGTTATCAAATTAATTTCATGTTTTTAACGGAAGGCGGTGTATAAAACTGTGGAGCCTAATAATAGAGTTATAAAGTCAAATAGAAAACGCGCAATTGTTTGTTGTGTAAAAAAAATTAAACAACGTGATAAACAATACACTAGTTATGTGATATTTTGATTTAAAATGAAGTGCGTATAAGATATGGTATGCCAGGTAAATATAGCCTTTTGCTAATTGTCTATGCATATAAACGGTTTCAAATGACTTTATTTTTATGTCCTGAAAGTTGTTTTTGATTAGCAGCAACACGCGATTGAATATCAGTTGGTAAGGTTATTAGACTATGGAGCTTGTTTTTTTAGATTTTTTCTTTTATTTTACAGAAATATTTATGATTTAAATTGCGATCATGTCAAAGGGCAATGAATCAACCACCATGTCTATAGAGCATCTTTATGACTTCTCGTCGCTTTACAAGGGCAATGATACGAACATCAACTGGACGAATTACCACTTTGATATATGGGAAGAGTATTTACGTCCAACTGTTTTCGAGATTATAGTTATTTGCTTGTACATCATTGTGTTTTTTACATCTCTGATCGGAAATTCACTGAGTAAGTGGTATATCTATTAAGTTACATTGAATATACAGATTTGGTATTCTTGGGAATGAAAAATGTCAAATATTTATATAAATAAGACAGGCAAATTAATTGCACTTTTCGTACCCAAGATTGTATTAAACAAAATCGATATAAATTACGTTTTGCATGTCAAGCAATTGCAGAATGCGTCACCGGTAATTTGTGCTTTAAATCAAAACATAACCATATAGTAGCCCGCTGCAATTATGTCGTTTGCATAACGCTAATTACAGTCATTTAGTCACAATTTGTTCTGGCCGCTTAATCATAACAGAGTTTTTTTTATAAAGCAACGGTCCAACAATGGTTATATAACAACACGATAAAAATTAACAATTTTTTTTAAAACCAGTAAACTGTTTTTTTTGATTTTTTTGTGCAAATATATGTCCAATCTTAAATTTGTGTGTAATTAACGAGTTTAAATGATTTTTATGTGTTGGCTGACCTTGCTGTGCTTTTTAAAAAAGTCCTCCTGAGACAACATTCTAGCGGTTAAAATACACTGTTAAAAATTTTTCAGTATAATTTACTGAAAAAAAACGGCAGCAGTTTTGAAAACGCACCCGTATTTTTTATTACGGATTGAACGTGTAAATTTTACTTTCCCTATAGTTAAACAATTTACAAATTGTTCGTATTTTGTTTTACGTTATAGTAAAGTAAATTTTACAGCTAAGTCTGTTAATAGTTTTACGAAACAAAACGGCAGCAGTTTTGAAAATCGTCCTGTAATTTTATTACACGATACAACCAGTAACTTTTACACAAGATTGCAGGGTAAAATTATTACATGTACGCACGCAAAGTTAAAATAACATTTCGTTAACGAAAGAACAAACTTAAAAAACATGATGTTATTAAAACACAGTAAAATGCAAACCCGGTTAATAATGAGATTAATATATTTAATGACTAAAAAGAAAATACTTTAATTGCAAATTTTTGACTTTATAACAAGTTTACTATTTAGTTAGGGAGGTATTTTTAATATAATAAATTGGACACAATTTTTTGGCAGAATTCAAAAAATATCCGGTACTTTTTTTGGCAATAATTTTTCTTTGGGATTTTACCATATACACAAATAAACTATCAATTTTTTAACCAATCAAAAACAAACTTTTTTGAACAATTGTTGACCTTGAAATTAGATTGTACTCTTTTCTTCATTTGCTATGATTTTTTCAATCAATCGTAGGATTTTACCATTTGCATTTCCTCTTTTCTTTCTTTTGCTTCCTGGAGCCTGAACTCCAGCAATGTATCTGTAAAAACAATAAAGTCTTTAAAACCAACAATATTCAATATTATATTTATAAAAAATTTATTGCTTTAAAACATATGTAATATTGAATGGGTGTTAAGTATTTAATTCACCTTTGGTAAAACTCCAGCGTTAAGGCAATTTCTTTTGGATAGGCCAAGTTGAAAACAAAGTAACTTGCATAAAGGTAGGTGATTGCAATGTCAAAGGAATTACATTTTGTAACTATATTCTTCTCTATGCATACAAAAAAAGCCTTTCCACTCCCACAGATTCACCTACAAAATATTTTTTTTTAAATAAGTAAAATGTTTTAAAGTAAAGTTATTCTTTATTTATAATATAGAAAGGGCATTTACCTTTAAAGTTATAAGCACATTACTTCTAAAAATTAATAAATTTAACTAGTAGTTAAGGAATTTAAATTAAAAATTGGTATAAAATAACTTACAGAAAAAATTCTGTATAGAAACATTACATTTTCCCATTTTTTTCCCTGTGCCATAAACTTCTCACTTAACTCAGTAAATGAGCTCGTTGTTTCAGTTAACTTCTGATAGTGATCAGACATCATGTTTATGTCAAACAGAAATGGCCAACTCTTTTTAATTTCTTTAATTAAACTCTTGTTTTGGTTTATCAAGCTTCTTTGTAGAGGGTATGATTCCATCATCCATTTTTTTACCGCTTCATAATCTGGCTTTCCTTTTTTAAATTCATCAACAAGCTGTTGCTGAATACCTTTGAGCTCATCTTCGTTTAAAACGCTGGGGTCCCAGTTTTGACAACCATACGATAAATGTTTAGTTGTTGAATTTGGTCTCTTATTTGGCACAAGATATTTTTTTGTTCGACGAATAGAATTTTCTACTCTAAAAACCAATTGCCTTTTTAAAGAAGCATGACCAGAACCAACTCGAACACCATCAATTGCATCTTCAAAAGAATTAGGATATTTCTTTACTATTTCCATGGCAATATAATCTAAGCTTGATGTTTTAGGTTTTTTTGTCATTTCTAGTATCGAATCCACCAAAATCCTTATCATTTCTAGCCTATTTGTTGGTGTGGGTTTTATTCCATTAATACAACTTTCCACAAGGGTTTCGGGAAACTTCTCCCATGGCACAGAAAAATTAATTACCCACTCATCAGCTGAAACACTTGAGTCAGATTCCACAAGCTTAGTGGAACTACCACTACTTGAAGAGTTACTATTTTTTCCGATTAACTCTAAATTTAAAGTTTTAACCCAAATTAAAATTAGTTTTAAAATTAAAATAGCCAAATAAATTATTTAGTTATTTTATAACAACTGACCTTTTTTGATAGCTGAAATAAACCTTCTTCGTTCAAATAAATTAAGAATTGGTTGCAAATCTTTTCCACAAACAAGAAGCATGTCTTGCTTAGCCTCAACTCCAGATTCTTTTAAGAACCTAGTTACATTGATCTTTTTTTCGTCACTAAGTTCAGATAGGAATGAAGCGAGAAAATTGTCAAACTCATTTTTATACTTATTACTACCTAATTCCATTTCAGCTCTCTACAAAAAACAGTATTAGTATATAGAAGTATCTTATGGTTCATTAGATTTATTAAAAAAGGAAATTTCGTTTAAACTACCCATGTTAACTCTTTGATCATTAACATCACTTGTATATAAATAAGAACTATGGTCATTATTATCATGGTGATAACAACTTATGTGCGAGGAAAATAATGAAACAATGTTATACTCTCGACCACATTAAGTAAACGGACATATTATTTTACAGCCCTTTCGAACATGCGCCTTTAAATGTTTAACTAATTCTTTAAAAATGAGAAATTCTTTTCCAAAAGTTTTAACACAACAACAATAGATCTCCATTATAACGTAAATAGGTAAAATATCTAAATTAAATGATATATTTGAGGCTAGTTTAAATGTTAGTACATTTACCCCAATGAGTTACAAAAAAAAACTATTAATTAAACGATAGCCCTATATTTTACATTAGTGTAACAAAGCAGTAAAAATCCTAAACTGGTGCGTGATATCTTACTTTATTACCAGTTTAAAATTAATAACATACATAAACGGGCGCAGATGTAAACTTAAAAAAACATGCAGACGCTAGCAGCCTTAAACTACCATAATTTAGATCCTAAATACCTAACAATATGTCAAACTAAATACAAACTTTACTGTTCAAAACTTTCGTTTAACCAAAATTAAAAATTGCCTTAGATATCTAAATTGCACTACATTCCACAAACCATAACAAGTCTACAATAAGCATTTGTTTAATAAAGACCAATTCCACGCTGCTGAGATGCAATATTCAAAATAATTTAATTGGCCAATAAATATCACGTGATTCTATTTTACAGACCGTTAAGTTAAATTTACTTTTAAAAATAATTGGTCGCAATACAGACTTCTTTGTTATTTCAACATAATAAAAATGGTAAGATTATTAATATTATCGTTAGGACAAGTAGCCAGTTGGTAAATTAACAGTGGTACACATTATCATAACATACATTTGACCATAGAAAACTAACCTAACGGGGCTAGGTTAGCTTTCTATACTTTGACTAGCATAACATTGTATGAAATAAAAACATACGTCGTTTGTGTACGTGATTTTTTCATGTAAAAAAAATTGATAAATAAAAAAATAATTACAACCTTTTGTACGTTAATTTTACTTTTTTACGATTTTCCATGAAACGGACTTGATAAGTAAAAAGTTTACAGCGTTTTTGAAAGTAAAGTTAACGTTTTTAACTGTCAATATTAAAACGTTATGATATAGTAAAATCTTTACTCCATTTTTAATGTTAATTTTACTAATTTAGCAGTAATTTACCTTGACAAAACCAACTGTAAAATAATTACTGCAATTTCGTAAGTAAATTTTACGAAAATTTTTAACAGTGTAGTTATAGTAAATAATAGAATGTCTTAGTGAAAATCGCAATTTTTGTACTCAAGCGGTTCCAAGATTTGTATTATTAATAAAAAGATATAACTCTGACCGGCAATTAGTTTCGAAAACTCTAAGTTTGTGGGTATAAATCAACTTGTTGGCCAACAATATTTTGCTTGGATATTGTGTGCTATTAGCCGAATTATCAAAAGGTTTGCAGAATGAAACAAAACCACACGAGATAAGAATTGAAAGTAAACATAAACGACATTTAACATAGAAAATTACACGTAAATCCATATTAAATAAACTCATGGCAAATTATCGATTGCATTTTCGTTGTACGATATCGAATATCAACAACATAATTGGCAAAAACATTATCTGTCTTCTATGCCCTCGAATTGAAATTTAATGCGATAAAAAATTGGTCTGTTACAGCAAAATTTATACTGCTGATACGTATTTTGTAATTATTAAAAGTCGATAACGTATTTAGTGTTAACGATTTCAAAATTCCGTTTTTTAAACTACATTTTTGGCATAGTATTTGGATAAAATTGGACCAATTCTGTATTACAATGCTTTCTTTTTTACAGTTATCGTGTACATTCTTCGCAGAAGATATTTACAAACTGTGGTTAATTGTCTGATGCTTAACTTAACCGTTGCTGATTTCCTTGTCACCATCATTTGCCTCCCCCCTACGCTTATGGTCGATGTGTTTGAAACTTGGTTGCTAGGCAACGGGTTGTGTACACTGGTTCCATATCTACAGGTTAGTATTTTTATGTTATTATTTTTAAATTTAAAAATGTACTGTTTATTTAGATTGTAAAATTGTTTACAATGTACCTTGTTATTTGCATTTTTTACTATATTCAAATACAATATTATTACAATTTAATTTAAGTAAATGTCTGCTCTTTAAGGAGTGGCAGCATTAAAAACTTTGTTTACATTATTTAAGATGACTGTGATGTCAGTATCTTCATTGTCGCTTGGCGCAATTGCAATTAACCGATGGTTTGTTGTCTGTCGTCCATTAAAAGTTACCGGTTTACACAAATCCCCATTTGCAGCCAAAGTGTACATGGTGTTAGTTTGGGCGTACAGTTTGATCACCCTTTGCCCGATTGCGTTTGTTATTAAACTCACCCCTTCGTTTGGGGATTATGAGGAACTTGCTTTTCTAAAATCCTGCACCGAAAAATGGCATTGTGAGTGAACCTAAAATAGTGTCTCGTTTTTAACTTTAAAGTACTTTTAAAATGTTATTCACTTTATTTCAAGTAATAAAAGACATAAACCTTAGTTTTGATATTAAAACAAGGCTAAGTGTTAGTAACTTTTAGTTTATCGGGTGACCTTCTATTTTTAGCCTTTGATAGTCAAGCAATATTTCACGGATATTATTTAATTGTGTGCTACGCTTTACCGCTGGTTGTATTAGCTATTACCTACACTATGGTATTTCGAAATCTATCTACATCGAAGGTAAGATAAACTACAGATAAAAAATCTTTATCAACTTGTTAGTTTAAAATACCACATTAATCATAAATGGCGTTAAAAGATCAGCGTGGTATTTTGATATTTTTATGTGATTATCAATAAGTAGATATTATTAACTAAACGAAAAATAAAAGTATCGTTTTATTACTGTAAAAATACCTATTCCTTGATTTTTTAGATTCCTGATTTTGATTCTAAGAATACCGGAAATAATAAATTGCTCTTCAAAAGATATACTTGTTCACATTATGTTCAAACCAATTCGTCAACTAAATCAAATCAAAGCGAAGAAAAGAAGGACTACACAACAACAGAATTAAATGTAAAAAGTTGTAAAAGAATTTTATTTTTATAATTAAATTAGTATTTTTCGATTATTTTTTTTGGGTTTATTTATAAGTTGGACAATTAAAAAGATAAATTTCTATTACGTCAAATTTTTCTTTTAAATACGTTGTTAACCGCGTTTTAATTAATGGATTAACTAAAAATACAATTTTTGGTTTCTATTGAAATAAAATTTTCTAATGCTTTATTTAATTGAGCGTAACCGTTTGTATTTTTGTTACAGAAAAATCAAAATTTAAAGAGACCCTTAAAGCAAAAAGATGTCGAGTACAACTACGAGATGGTAGAAGGTAATTTTTTAGGCCCCCTCTATACCCTATTAACCTTTTATAGGACTGTTAACTACAAAATATTTTTTGAAAACAAGAAAATTTTTTTTTGTTAATTAAGGTTAATTAAATTTTAAGCGTGTTTGGTGGTGGTTAACGTTTTAATATATAAGGTTTACCTCCTTTAATTAAAAAAAATATTTTGTTACATGCGGGTTATTAATTAAGAACCCATTTCCGCGAATATAAGAATACCAAGTAAGCTAACACCTTGTTTTCGGTTCGTTATACACCATTTGACGTACATTGCGTTTTTCTGAATTTTATTCGAAAATAATACGCGGTATAATTTATTAATGAATTAACGCATTTGTATTTTTAAATTCAGATTTTTTTTTAGAGAAAAGTGGAAAGCTAAGGTTAAGCGAACGTCTTAAAAGAAAATTTTCGTCCAAAAAAATTTGCAGGAAATGTCGAACGCGGGTAAGCCACGAAAGCACTTAAGAGTATAAGTACTTAAACAAATAAATATGATCACAATACTTTACGCTTAAACAGAAAAAGGTAAAAACGTCCTATTATAAATCACAACAAGTTAATTGTTTAAATATTTAACAAATAATTTGCATTCAATAAATTTTATCTTTAATGTAAACGTGATTTTAAAGCTTTTTGCATAAATTTGCTGTTGTATTCTGTAGATCAATTTACTGCGCTCCAGAAGACGAAGTGCTTTCATGCAAGTCACCTTAATTATTGTGTTTGCAATATGCTTTGCACCAGCCCTAATATTAGACATTTTAAGACAGTAAGTAAAAAAAAATTAAAAAAATTCTACTATTAAATTCTGTATATGCACTTTTGTTTTTTATTGTTAAGGAGTTTTGGAAATTTACGTTCGGTCGATCGCCAAACTATTCATTCCGTATTCTCAGTTGCACATCTTTTATTATACATCAATAGTGCTTTAAATCCTATTATCTACAACTTTTTTAGTGGTAAGTTAATAATTTAAAAACAAATAAAAAAAACGTGACTAAATTGCAATGTCATAAAGTAGCTTTACAATGGGGGACGCACCTATCAGGTTAACCTTTAAAGCTAGAAATGGTTCTCCTTTAACAAATAAAACAATTAATCAAACGCATACTTAACAATTTTTTGTTTTATCGTTTAGTTCATTTTCGAAACGAGTTTAAGTCAACGTTCAGGTGTTCTCGACCAAATAAGAAAAATAGATCCACCCCCAGGGCACGCAGCACCTTACATCAATCTTCCAGGTGGGACTACGCCTCCTCAAAGTCGCGTGAGGGCGCTGTGGCAAAGGGAATTATGTGTTGTACAGTTCAGTTAATTTAAACATTTAAATTGTAGCGTTGTTTTCAGTTTTATTCGTAGTAATAAAAAAATTGTGATCGCAAAAAAATAAATAAATTAGTGTAACAAAATATAATTTTTTGTTTATTTGTATAAACTGAATACTAATGTAAAAAGATTGCTCATTGAAATGTTATTGACAGACAACACAGGTATTCTTAAATTTAACTTTAACTGCATTTTAAAATAACCTCTTGCTAAATTCCTTTGTTTATGGCAATTCGTATTTAGTTCGCAGTCATAAAATGTGGTTAACCAAGATATGCGCAGTTTGTTATCGAAATTAACAAGACAAGCCGTTAAAATTTAATTAATTTCTAAACAATCCAAATAAAGCGGCCAAGTTTTAAAAAAATATATATAAATATATATATATATTTATAAAACAAAATTATGAAGGCAGAAATGTACAAATTTATGAATATAAATGAAAAATCTAAATATGGAAATATTCTATTACGTAACGAAAAAATTGTTTGTTAAAAATATAGGTCGGCGCTACCTTTTTCTTAAAGTCAATTTTTTTTATAGTAGTACCATGGTGTAACCTTAAAATTGTTTTGGGTAAAAACTTGCAGTAATGAGCAGTTGTTTTGATTTAGCATTTAGTCTAAGAAAAATTGTCATAGGAAGAAACTTTAAAATTTTTTTAAAACTCCCTTAATTAAAACCACGAGTTGCTTGCAATAATGAACAAAAAATTCTAAATTTTTAATTTAAAAATATGGAAGGGCGGTTTTTAAACGAAGACTCGGTATACAATGCTGTTAATTCTACCACAAGTGCTTATGATGAGGATTACAGTGAGCTTTATGCTGTTAATGAGGAGTTAATTTTTCAAGAATATTTTGTACCTCCTACACCAGCAGAATGGTTTGTTGTAAGCCTATATGTTCTTATATTTCTAGCTTCTGTTGCAGGAAACCTAACAAGTAAGTAAAAGAAGATACTCTTAAATTAAAATTTGTTTTTACTAAAAAAAATTTTTTTAACAAACTGCATTTTATATTCGCTTAACAAGATTTGTAATATTACAGTTGTAATTTTCATATTACGAAGAAAATATTATAACAAGCCTTTTAACTACTTTATGCTACATCTTGTCGTAGCTGATATTCTGGTAACAATAATTTGTCTCCCGCCCACACTTATGTTTCATGTAAAAAAATATTGGACGTATGGGTCTGCAATGTGCCGAATTACAGGATATCTTCAGGTAAAAATAGAAAACATAAAATAAGATATCAATACGTGGAAAAAGTAATAAGGCAGGCAATAATTAGTAATTATAATATTAAACTGATATATTCTAGAAGCCTTTTTTGTTTAATTGATATATTTTATTTATTTATTTAGATGACTGTAACATCAGTATCATCCTTGTCGCTTGGCGCAATTGCAATTAATCGATGGTTCGTAGTCTGTCGTCCTTTGAGATTTACTGGTTTACATAAATCCCCATTTGCAGCCAAAGTTGTCATGATAATTATTTGGAGCTTTAGCCTAATGACGCTTTGTCCCGTAATATATTCTACGGAACCATTTGCTTTATTTGGGAAAAATAGCGGCATGTCGAACATTCAAATGTGCAGAGAGAATTGGGGCTGTAAGTTCTTATTTTAAACATTTTTATAGAAAAAAACTTTGTTTTCGATGTATCTTATATATTTATATATATATATATATTTTTTTTTTCTCCATATTACCTTAAGGAAATAGGTTTCATATTTTTTATTGGGGAAGAGTGTGCTGTTATGACGTGTTTTGAGCTCCGTTAACGCCGGGCTCAAGGGCGAATCGGGTGACGTTGGTGCGGCTCGAACCCGAAACCTTTCGGCTCGTAGTCCGACGCCATGACCGGTTCGCAATCTTTTTTGTATTTAAACAACCTAAGAAATGATATAATATTTAACGCTTACTAACTGGTAGTTAGGAACACAAATTCGTTTTATTTAATTAAATATAATAATGGGTGAATATTTTCGCAGCATTTAAAACGCAAGCTGTTTTTCACGTCTACTATGCCACAATTTGTTATTTTCTTCCATTAGGAATTCTATCTGCTGCTTATTATCAAGTATTTCGGGTTCTTTCCGAATCTCAGGTGAGACTGACCAAAAATAATTTTAAACTTAAACTACATTAAAGAAGTTGTTTATAAATGTGCTTGCTACAGGCCAACAAGAATATTCAAAATTAAGCAATAATTAATTAAAAAAAAACTTATATTTATTAAACAGATACCTGGTTATTCAAACACAGTTGTGGTGAAAGGATTGCGAAAGAAAAAAAAAAGTTTTTCGTATTGTAAATGCCCAAATGACGCAAAAAAGTATTTGGTTTTATCGGATATAAATACCACAGAGGTATGTGTTATAGAGTAGAATTGACTTAAAAGTACACAAATAAAATAAATGCTAAAATAATTTTTTTAATTTATTCAATAAAAGTGACCAATTGTAAATATATTTGCTTATTTCTTTTTACATTGTATATAAAAACGTATTACAGTATGTTATAAAATTATTATTTTGTATTTAATAAAAAACAACGAATTTGAAAAAAAATTTACAAATTAACCTTTTTTTTAAATGGTTTAGACTTTTATAACGAACCATATATCTGAAAAAAATTCACCATCAAAACGTACGGCAACAACATATATTGAAGGCAAAAATAATTTAACAAATTTTGCTGAAAAATATAGAACCAGCGTAAAAAAGACAAGATTTTCTCGATACAAAGCTTGCAAGAAATGTAATCTTGAAGTGAGTAATATATATATTTGTATATTTTGTATTTATCTTCATCCTTGATGTGGGAAGGTCAAATGCTTGACCTAAACATAAAGTAACACCAGTTACTCCGACCAACTCTCGAGTTGCCTTTAGCAGTTTGGGATGTTATAAACTGTATAATTGCACGGTATTTATGCTGCTGATTAAGTATTGACTCAGCAGGCCGTTTATAGCGCCTTACTAAATTACGCTACAACATGGAAGCAGTGGGGATTGAACCCACGACCTCATGGTGGTGTAGCAAGTGTTCTTACCACTACACCACACTGTCGATTTTTAATAATTATGTTGGCAAATTTTAGCTCATATTTACAAAATGAGTTTTTTTTTAAAGCAATTTTATGTTAAAGGTGACTTTGCTACGTTCACGTAGAAAAGGTGGATTGATGCAGATCACGTTAATCATTATTTTTGGGATATGTTACGCACCGATCGTTATTATTGACTTACTTACACATGTAGTTGGGTAAGTAAAAAATCTTTAACTAAGATTTTAAATTTTTCAAATAGTCTAAAAGATTTCAGTTTTTTGATAACACAATGCAAAAAATATATTAAACTTGTTTTTGCCATATTTTTGTGTGAACAACTATTATTCTACTCCCAAAAAGTTTTGTTACATCATTTAAATAAAATTTCGCTTTCGCTAAAATTGTTTCACGACCCGTCAAAAAACGTAAACAACACATTTGACAGTAGGAGTCATTTCAGCAGAAAAATGCAGACTGATTAATTATAGGTATTTTTTTTAGGTTTTTTAACAACGAAAATGCTCTGGAAGGCTTCAATATGGGATTTTTAATTGCTCATATGTTTGTGTATCTCAATAGCGCTCTTAACCCAATCGTTTATAACTTTTTTAGCAGTAAGCACAGTATATATTTCTCACTTTTGATTTAAAATGATACTAACCAAAGTTTTATAAAAACCAGTTAAGCTAACTTTCTAACTTAACTTGTACGTTTATTGTAACCTACAAAATTGTTTAACCAAATTGTCTGATTGTTTAAATTACTTTTTGTAGCTCATTTTCGTAACGAGTTTAAATCTACCTTCGACTGTCTCCGATCTTACAGAAACGAAGAAAAATCAAGTTCGATCAAAACAAATTTTAGCGTGAAGCCATAGATATATACTTGGTTCAAAAAACCTGTTTTTTATGCTAAGAGAAGCATTTTATCGTATTTTTATGTGGTACTAGATTAGAGTTCACATAAAGCTTTTTGACCAAGCGCATTTGAAATTGGAAATGGAACGCGTAATAGAAAGATAGCGTAAGGATCAAACTTTTATTGTCTCAAGAACAATTTGAAAAATCTGTCTTAAGAACAATTTGGAATGTCTCAAAAACAATTTAGAAAAAAACAAAAATATAACTTTTATTAAAAAAAAAATAAACTAAATAACAACGACAAAAACTCTTATAAATATAATCTTTAAAAAACTAAAAAAAGTTAAACCAAGATTGAAAAGTAACTCTAGTAAGGATTGATACGCCTTGATAGGCCAACTCTTCTTGCTCGATTACATGTTTTGAGTGGTTTAATGCGATATAATTTATCCAAACCTAAAAATAAAAATGTTTTTATTTAAATACAATTTCAATTCTTTTTTAATGCAGAACGGCTTTTTAAAAGTTAGTATTGTTTAAGCGCCTTACTAAAGGCGCCATAATGTTGATGTAGTGGAAATTAAACACAATGCCTTATGTCATAAAGTCAAGTGTTTTAACCACTTTACTACAGGTATGATAGAAACAAAAAATTAACTAGCAGGGTAAATAATTGTTAGGTAATTTCATTAGGCAATTTATAATTTGCACAGAAAAAAATTTAATATATATACTTAAAAATATATAAATATGCTACCAAAATAAAACCATTAAAATACAAATAATTTTAGCCAAAAAGATCACTTATGCCCGTGGGTGGCAATTTACTTACGGTAAATTGATTGCTCTTCATCAATGTCATATTCGTTTTCATTAATGCACATTTGTAATCTAGCAAACATAAACTGTTTTTAAAATGTTGGAAAAAGCTTTACAAAAAAATAATTTTTAATTATTTAAAAAATATCTAACTTCAGGATTTTTTAGGCTTACTAATATAGCTAATAATCATAAAAATACCTCTGATTGGATACGAAGTCATTGTTATCTGTATCATTTTTGTTCTCAATTGGGGCAGTACGAGGGTTGTACTTGATGTAAGGAACACTATTATCATCCATTTGTTCTATTTCTGTCTCGCAGGACTCAGTTGTAGGTACCTCCTGGTCTAAAATTTTAATATCATCATTGTTGTGCATAGCCGGTTCATCTAGAATAGATTCAAAAGCCTCAATAAATGACTTCTTTTGTTCAAGATGGGTTTTAGGATAAATTTTCAACAATGGCTTTTCTCGAACTTGGGCATCATGGAATTCATCAACATCTGGAATGTTGTTGGAAAGAAATACATCTCTTACAGGAGTAATACCTGAAGATAGTGTTTTGTCAGGTCCATTTTCCACACATAATTCCGCATTTGTTTCCTCTGTGGTTTCTATGACAAATTCGCAACTTATTCCACTGCTTGTTGGGTTTATGACCTTGTCATTTTCACTGAGATGTAAATTTTCTTCATTTGAACTGGATAGTGATTCTTGTGTTAAGTGAACAATATTAGTGGGTTCTATTTTTTCTTGTTCAATTTGAGGTTCGAACACATAAAATAAGTAAGTCATGTTAGTTTGCAATTTTTTCTTTTTAAATAAGTGAATAATTATAATTTAAGTGTTGTAAATCTTTTAATTGTGAATTTGTAAAAAAACATTTTCTTAAAATAATTAGAGGTGTTTTAAGCTGATAGCATATAGTTTAATAGAAATCGTTTTACAAAAAATAATTGGTATATATATATACCATTTACTTTTTCTACATTCTTCCAATTCCACGGAAACCATGTCACCTTCTTGTTTCCACTACATTGACTCAGACTTAAGCTGTTTGCAAAATTGTCAACAATAAAATTACTAACTGCACTTATATTATATTTAAAAAAAATATTATTTATAATTTACCTGGATATAAGTTGACCAGAGGTTGTGTTTACCACTACAGATTTTTTATTTTTTGTTGTAACAGATTTATTTTTATCATAAGGGTTAGATAGAATGTCAGGATCACTTAAAATTGGATGTTCTTTAACTCGATTAATTACATCCAGCACTGGTGAATTATTAATATTTTCTTCAATATTAGATAGGCTCATGCTACTTTCATTTTCCTCCACTAGTGAGCATACAGTATTATTGCTATGGGTATCATTTTTTTCATTGACAGTAAGTTGATTTGGTTGAGCTAAAATGTTGTCAACAGTTGGTATTGATTCAGGCTCATTGCAAAGCTGTTGAAGAGTAGAATCCTTGTTAGGCTTATTTATATCCTTCTTTTCTTGCAAAAATGTGGTACTAGTAACATTTACCATAGGCTCATTTAGAGATAACATTTTATTTTCTTTAACTTGACTTAAAATAACATTTTCAGGTAAGGACATTTCATTTTCATTACATAATTTTTCTATGTTGTGAGTTGTAGAGGAATTAGAGACACATTTATCTATAAATTTATTTAATCCAATTGAGTTGTTAGAGGGTTCCATAATGCTACAGTCCATCTCAATTTTATGATCCAATCTATTTCCAGCATTTTCGGATTCATCACAACCATTTACAGCATTTAATTTTAAAGTTGATGTTTTAACAGAACTGTTTCTGTTGCCTATTTTTGGTATGTTGGACACAAAATTCAACCACATGTTACTTGTGTTAAAATGTTTAGTTTCATTACCTAAACCTTCTGGAACACTTTGAGCTTCTGTTTTATTTTCTAAATCCTTTGGCTCATTAATTCTAACTTGGTCATTAATATCTGGTACAGTAGGTTCAAAAACCATTTCCATACTACTGCTATTATTACTGTGGTCAAACTCTTGAGATTCATTAAGGACTTTAGGGTTGCATTCTTGACTTTTATTATAATCTTTATTTAGGGTGGCATTTGAAATATTTATTAACTCCATTTTTTCTCCATCTGTTATTGGAAAATCTGACTTTATTTTTGAGACATCATTTATATAAATCTGAACATCTGAATCTAAGTAATCTGTACATTTTGGAGAATAACTAACTTTTGGTACTTCGATATCATCTTCTACTGCAAGTTGTGTTGTTGGTGTGAATGCTATAGAGTTTATAACAACAGTATCAACAATACCCCAAACAATGGAACTAACTATTTTCTTTAAAGAAATATGATCACTTTGTTCATTTGAAATTTTCTTTACATTTTCAGAGAGCATAGTTTCATTCATTTTAAAGATAGCCACATTTTCTTTGGGGATTTTAATAACATTGGCATATTCCTCACCTGATGGAAAGAGCACATTTTGGCTACTTGCTACAGCTTTATGCAAGTTATGAACAGAATCATCATTATTTTTGTTTTCTTCACTTGGATTTAGTAAAGCTTGGTTCACAAGCTCTTGCAGTAACTGATTAACAGAAACCTTTATTTCATTTTCAGTAAACCTAGATTCAAATTTACCTAGCACCATTTTCACAGTATTTCCTTTTTAAAAAAGTTAACAAAAATGTATTATAAATACATTAACAAAAATAACAGCCATTTTAACATAATTGTATTCACAGACTCTTAAATAACTCTTTACTCATTGGGTGTAGGCACTGTAGTCTGTAGGTCGTCACTGGCAAATAACACAGCTTAGCTAGGCTGTGGTAACTTTCACTAAAGAATATTAAGACAGATTCATGTGTTGAGTCACCCCTATTTTTTCAAAAGTGACAATATTTTAACATGATATTATTGATAAATATAGCAAATCTACGAGTTATATATTTTCACAAAATGTAATCGCAAAATATTAATATTGGCGGGAAACGTGTTTGCGCCACATAACAAAATTAAAAAAAAACTGCGAACTACAAATTTTCTAATTTATTTATTTACATAAATTACAAAAGTTAGCACTCAAGCCATTAAAACTAAAGCATAATTTACATACTTTCTTGCAAAATGCGTGTCCGGCCGACTTTAACATTAAGCTGCTGGCGTTAAACATCTCCTTTACTTTGCCTCGCGCAGCGTGTGCGCGAGAAACTATTTCTGATTTCACAATTTTTTTAGTTAATTTAGTAACGAAGAGAGTTAGCGTTCTTTAGGTATAAAATAGCTTTCTGATTATAAGTATCAAATTGTTTATGTCTGTAGCCTATAAGTACATTTCTTTAAAATGACATTAAACAAGCACACGATGCTCTAAGCACGTTGATTTAAAAGATGGCTAGCTCTAAAGACTAACTTTAGATAAACAAGTTGAGTTTAATTCAGCTTTAAAAATTAAAGTTAATTTTTTTTAGCAGAATGGATAAAAATACCCGTTTAAGAAGGCGCGTTAAAGAGCGTGTAACATTAGGTATTTAGATTGTCACCCATCATAGCATGTTAAAGATTAGCCTATTGATATAATGCAAGCGTAGTATACCTGTCATAATGGCTTCTCCAGTAGAAGTATTTCGAAATTTATCTGGAATGTTTTCGCCCCAATTACCACCCTCTACTACAAATTCTCCAAAATTTTCTATTTTTGGCTCAGGAGCCTCGCTGGAATACAATTTTCGAGGCTTTGAAACGCCAGGACTTGACAAAGGAAAGATCCCAGCTGCTTTTTCGACCCCTATTCAAATAAATCATGCTCTAAAATCTGCCCGAACAAAGTCCATGTTCTCTACTTCTATTTTAGGTAGGCCACCCTTGATAAACGAGAGCACGGAAGGTGTTCGACCGAGGCGATTTGGAGTTAGTGACATTACAGTGGCATCAAAAATTAAGGTAGGGTACTAAGTTTTAATAAATATACTTATATTATATATTTTTAACCAAAAATGTTAGGTTATACTTGAGAAAAGGCTCAAACTTAAACATATTTTGTTTAGTCTGGAAGTGGTAACGGCAATTTAAACTACGCCCAATTTTCAACAAGGACTTGCAACGTGTTTAGCGCCTCGTTTACGCCTTACCACTCTCCATCAGCTGACCTGACAGATCGGAAGCGCTTATTAAGACTAAGTGGCATAGCTCTTAGTCCCTCTACTGTATCATGGACCTCAGAAAGTCCAGTTTTACCCATTACGAACGACCGATTTACTTCACGTCGAAACTCTCGAAAATCGTTATCTTCGCCCAGCTATTTCTTATGGAATAAATATGAGCCACTAACACCACAATGTGATGTGACTGAGAAGAGACGTCGGTTACATGATTCGGTTGAAAACTGCCCTCCAGGAAAGTTATATTTTTGGGAAGATGATGAAAATGAAATTATAACGCAAGACCAACTTGGACGAGGCGGATTTGGACGTGTTTTTGAAGGTATGTTTAAAGTTGTTAAATTAAAATTGTATTAACATTAAACATATTGACGCAAACATTTTAGGCAGAAAATGTGACTTAATATTTGTGACTTGATAAGTGCCTTTTCAAAGCATAAATTATATTTTTTAATTGAAACCATAAAGGTACATACCGGGGACAAAGAGTGGCAATTAAAAAGTTGGAAACTTTTAAATCAAGACAAGCTTTAATAGAAACATTACAGGCAAGTTCAATGTTCATATTTAAAAATCAAACATGTAAACACTATTTTAATTAAAAAAATATTATTTTAGATCTTGTTTGAGCCTATAGTTTAATACTAAAATTTCTTTAGTAGCAAAACAATGATCTATAGTTAAGACATCTAATTATTTATTAACAATACAAATGTATCGCAGGGTGAGCTAATTGGACTAAGATTACATCACATGAACGTTGTACGTACACTTGTAGTCGTTCAACCTTCTTCGCCGCCTGTTAAAACTGAAAGAAATTCTTGGTAAGATATGCACTTATCTGTTTAAGTTTGAACTTGAATAAATTGCCTAGGGGTCGTACTAGAGTTATTTCTATACCACGGACAAAGCGAACAACTTGGCAAAAGATCTATAAATTTTTAAGAGCCAAAAATGTTGTCTATAAATTTCACGTGTATACTTTAAAAAGATTTACTTTACTTGCTGTGTTTTCTATTTTACAGTTATGTTGTGATGGAACATGCTGGTAATCGCAACCTTTCACAACTTATAAACGATCCAAACGAGTTGATTCCCATCCAAAGATCGTTCAGGTACCGTAGAAAAACATTGTAATTTTAAACGATATTTTATATTAAAACTAATTAAAGTGACTAGTATGAGTAAAGTTACAAGCATTTTAAAATTACCAACGATTTGGTCTAATAACTCTAGGAATCTTACTTGAGGTTGTTCGTTCGATTCCCACTAACAGTACGGTATACTTACTAAAACTAAAATTTTTTTAACTAGGTGTTTTTTAATTATTTTTTTAGGTTTGCTGCTGATATATTAAACGCTCTTATATATTTGCACCAAAAAGATCTTGCCCACCTCGATTTAAAGCCGAGCAACGTAATAGTGACGTCACACGACGTGTGTAAAATCTGCGACTTTGGATCGTGCCAGTATCTCACAACGCTTTTATCACCAGAAAACCAGGCAATCAAATTATTTTAATTGTTTATGTTCAACTTTATTTTTATTGTAAGAAGGTAAAAAACTTTAAAATCTAACTTAAGGCTTTATAGGTATTAGATATTGTGTTACGCTTTATTTAAAGAAAAGGCGTATTAATGTCTATTAAGTAGACCTAAATTTGTTTTTTCTTAGCTTGTTTGCGATATTAACAGTAATCTAACGGGTGACTCGATATCAAGTTCAATAAGATCATCAGCATCTTCATCAAAATCTTCGTAAGTACAAAACAAATTAATTCGTAATTGTTTTTATTGGCTTCGTAATTCAATTTTATAATGACAAACTATTAAAAACTTAACACCGTAACAGAAGTCTTTAAATTTGTTTTTAATGTATCATGTTTCCTGGTTGTTACGTTAAGGTCGCAATTGATGGGAACTTTTATTTACCGGGCACCAGAACTGCTGCGCGGTTTGCTGCCAACTGCAAAGTCTGATATGTTTTCGTTCAGCATCACAGGTTTTAAAGTTCTTGCTATTTAAAATTCGTCTAGGGTTCAAGTCGTTTTTAAGCTACCTTTTAAAATTGGATGTAGCCCACTGTTGAACAATACCGGGCTATATTTATCGTTTTTCTACTCTTAGTTGTTAGTCATGTGTTGTATAAAAAATGTATGCCTTGCTTTTAACAAACTATGTACTTGGCCAGATTGCACACATTTTTAGAGTAAAGTTTGTTGTTATATTAAATATCACACTAATATAATTTTATTCCCTGTAAAAGCCTGGCAAATATGGAGCAGGGTCTTGCCTTACTCTGGTCAGCACAACCACGCCACAGTGTTTGCTGTAGTGTCATTTGGAGCAAGACCACAAGTTCCAACTTTTAACTCGCCCCGATCATCAGGTTTGGTAATTTGTTTTCCAGTGTTTTGTTATTATGTAAACAACTTTAAACAATGAATAAGCAAAATTCAACGCACGTCTTTGACCTTTAAAGCATGACATCATAGGCTAAGTATTAGCACGCTTTATAAATTTTACTATAAAATTATTGGTTTTATTTATTGTTAGACTCTAGCTCGGGGGAATTTTCAGAGCGAAAATATTTAGGACTTGTGCAATCTTGTTGGGCTGCAGACCCCGCGATGCGACCTACAGCAGAAAAAGCTTACACCATGCTAATGCAAAAACCCAATGTCTATTAACCACTCTTATTATGTATTGTGTATCTGTTATTTAGCAGTATATTAAACCGTTGTTAGTCTGGTATAGTTACTACATTACGAATATGTGCTCAAGATATATAACGTTACTATCTCAATATGTAATAATTCGGTGGAAAGATATATGGAAGTTTGTGTAAATTGTCCCTTTTGTAACTTGCATAAGAATTTATTTATAAACTTATTATATCAGTCATGTTTTTTTTTACAAACCATTAGAAAATTTTCCTAAATGTATGGTTAGATAATGATTACCTATCTACCAAGTTCAAAAAAAATAAACATGTGTCTAAGGATTGAAAACATATGTTGAAAGTTAAAAATTCGTGTTTGCTTATTAGATTAGATTTGGTGTAATTATACCGTACAAAAACGAAACAGCAAAAACATTGAAATTTGAACATAGGTGAGTGTGTTTATTTCTGCGTATGACTTATTTAAAGAAAAAGTTAAATTATGCTAATACGCTACGTTTAATCTAACATATTACCATGCCCAAAATAATTTATCAAGCAAATACTTTTATTTAATTCACTTTTTTGTCATTATTCCATACGATATAAGATAATAAATAATTTAAAAATAGATAAACGTTACTATATTATAATTAATAGTAATCACCACTCTACATAAACCATCAATATTATTACCACACGTGGTTGAAATATAACTTCCGTTTTTTAAACGCAAAAAAATATGTTGATTAATTCACTATAATGTAGTAAAGTAACCAAAAGACAGTTACGTTAAAATTACAAGGTTTTAAATTGATATGTAAATGTGAAGTACATTATGTCATATTTTGGATATTTTTAAACATTTAGGTTTTTTGATACGGAACGGTTTTAAAATAAAACTTGTTTTTATTGAAGCGTAACCAATAGGGTGTTTCGGGACAAACACTTACCTTGACAATAAATAATATCTCTATATATTTTCTACAACATTGCATAAAGTTTAAAAAAAAGTTAAATATACATAGGTGCGTGACTTTTCACATACACTTCATAGCATTTTATATTCTCACATGTTTCCTGAAAATCAATAAACTATTTTCCTGTTCACAGCAACGCGCTTTTTGTTTTGCTCTAATTTTGCCGTAGATTCACGGCAATATATGTTTCTACGGTTCATTATAATTAAAATAAAGATATTTTTAGAATTGCAATGTACTAACTATGGCATTCCCCCTTTTCAGTGCCCACCCAGGAGTCGTGTATATTTTTGATTATTCTAGGCGCTGGGGTTTTGCCTTGTTTTCGGAGTTTGCCATCGTTTTGAAGGATAGCACAAAGTTTACAAAAACTGCGCAAGTCGTTTTCCCGGTTTTTCATTCTCAACCGAGACTCAATTCGCACTGGGTGTTCAACCCAAGTCCTCCATTCTAAATACTCGGCGTACGCCGTTTCGTTCTCGGATAAATATTTTAGATATTCGACTAAATGGGCCGGAGTTTCAAAGTCTGAGGCGTGAATAAATGACTTGGTAGGGGCAACTTTTAGAATGTCTGACTTTCTGGGTCCCCAAACAATTGGAACAGCTCCGGAGCGAAGACCGTTAAACCAGAACTTTTCCGAAATATAGTCCTTACAGTTGATTGAGTTTTCGAAGGAAAAATAAAATTTGTAATGAGAAACAGCTTCGTGGAAATCGTCGGAATATCGGCCCTTGCCAATCTGTTTTCCACCAAAGCAGCCTCCAAAAGTATCGACTTCTAATCCAGCACTAATTAGGCTTTTTGCGTAAGCCATTCGCTTTCCGTAGCAGTTTGACACTGCCCAGACAGCTATTTTATTAGAATTTCGCTTTTTTTGCAACAAAGCTTCAACATCGTAATCACCCGCGTTTTTAATTTCTTTTAGTATAAGATTTATACTTCCATAAGGTGAATAGACGTCAGCGTCCAAGCGGTAATGCATAGTCATGTTGTAGTGATCAAAAACGCCAGTTGAGCTGTGAAGAGGACTTTCTAACGACCACCAAACGTAATGTTGTCTTTCTTTTCTGGAACAATCACAAAAAATATGGTTACATAAGATCTTGATGACAAATAGCAACGGCGAACTATATTATTTAACAATAGTAACGAATAATTTTACAGTAGATGATGCCAGGTTAGTTGTTTAAATTGGTAAACTAATACAGGAAAATATTAGGGCATATTATTGCATTACCATAGTTATGCGGGTATAAAAGTGGAAATAGGAAAACACATTTTTTAGGTAAAGTTATTTTAAAATATTACAACATAGCTAATAATATTTTCCCAAACGGTTCGATAGGCTTGACTTACAATCAATTAATTGTTGTTTTGAAAGCACGAGGGAGTGTTTGATTCAAACCAGACCTTGTATTTTAATTGCCATCGCTCTTTTTTAAGTAAGTTTTAATTTTACAACAATTACCTTATTCCAGGTGGGGAAGCTCTGTCTCCAAAGGGAAACACTACAGCGTGTGCATTTGCAATGTCACCTTGAGCGTAGGTTATTTCACAACTGATGTTTTCGTAACACACGCCTGGGTTAGCCTTATAGCCGGGAACCCCGCTTCTGCCATTCCATATAACAACAAGATACTTTCTGCCGTATTCATCTAGCATATCAGACTCGTTGAAAACAAAGTGGGGGTCTTTTCCAACGGCATTTTGTATAGGGGGTGATACAATATGCCTTATAGTAGGTAATGGCAATTCTGGTTTCTGTATTACTTTACTTTCTTTTTGGTCAACAATTACAGCTTCTTGATTTCTCGCCGCTGCCTGGTTAAGCATATATATGAATAATGAAATTAATAAACAGACCGAAATCCTAATTGCCAACCGAAATAGTTTTCTCATTGTGGAAGGTATTCAACACCAGTTAGGCGGTTTAAAGTTAATGTATCACTTGGCTGATTTCTCATTTAGTTGAAACACACATTTTGTTTAAGGTAGTAACCTAATATCTTCTCTCTTAATATACACCTACAGTTAAAACAGCTCTTTAATTTAACAGATCAACTAAAATTGCCTGACAAGGAATATTGTATGCTATATAAACTCTATTGTCAACACTTATATCGGTCTTATTCATTTGTTTACTAAGTACACAAAGAAATATTCAACAGGGTACATACACGGGTTTACCATAGCGTTATATTGGCATTAAACAAGCCTAGTATTGCTGTCAAGCGCTACAAAGCAAAAAAGTCATTTTTTGTTTATACTTTAAAATTCGCAACTTTATTTTACTTTGTTTATAATGAACACTGTAATCTAATGTAAACGAAGTTAAACTTTTATTTTTTTGCCAAATTGTAAGCATTACGCTTTATTTACCAACATTATTTGGGCTATATAGTTTTTCTATTAAACCTGACTAATTCAACTTTCCTTTTGTAATACGGCCACTATAGCACGCGTTCCATTTTATTATTAATCAAAGGCGGAAGTTACTTATAAAGCTTTTATACACCAACGCTTTTTACCGTGCTTGACATGTTTTAATTAAATACATTTTATTTTGAACCTACTCTACATGCTACTTGCTTGGTTTGAAAAGAGGATAACTGTAACGCTATACGCGAATATTTTATTACGAATATTTTTACAATAAAACAATGAACCGCATAATAATTTCCTGACAGACAATCTTTCTTTATGGCTGTTATATAGAATGGTTTATGTGCATATGCCACATAATATTAAATTGATCGTTGATAAACATATATATATATTTTAAATATTCACAATACCTACAGTTTGTCACCTTTATATATCATTTTTATTTAAATGTAAAATAACATATTGAGGTTGGATTTTATTTATGTTAAAATGTAGACTAGACTTTATTTGTGTACAAAAACAATTTTGAATAAAATATAAATAGATGTGGCAAAATCCAGTTAAAGGCTTAAGCTTAAATCCAATATGTGTGCTGCAGATAAACAGGTAAACATTGCTAAAGCAATCCAATTCTGCATTGACTATGCGTCATTGATGTTTATGACGCAATATATAATACACAACAAACTAAAAACAATTAGCTAACAACCCTTTGTTTGGTACTGTTACTAGCTCAAAAATGAAAAATTGCTCCCATGTCGATGTAGATATAATAAATTAACCATGGATACAAAAGCAGAAATGAGCAATTCTTTACCTCTTAATTTATCAGATCTTCCGCAAAGTAACAAGGAGAAAAATGTTGTTGGAAACGGTAAAGGGGATCATTTGACTCTACCGGTTTCAAAAGTGCTTCATCGTTACGATGAAACTGTGAAACTTGAAAATAAGGTTCTACAGGCCTTTAAACTAAGTGTGGAAAAGGAGGAACAAGCTATGGAAAAAACAACAGAAGTTTTTAAACACCTTGCTTTCTTTGCACAAAATCCACCAGCCAAGTTGGATGAAACACAAGTAGATTTATCCGACGTTTCGTCATTAAATGATACAGTTTTTGAAATGATTCGTCCATTGTGTACTGCTACCTTATACAGAAATACTGAAATTAATAGAATAGAAAGCATTGTCGACAAGTTTCAAAAAAAATTTAAATCTTGCAAGGTTGCAGATAAAACTGAGTTGCTTAATTTGTTGAACGACGCAAACCGATGTATTGTGGCAGAAAATCGAGCAAAAAGAAAACACGACAAAATCTTGCTATCTATTTATCCACAAAATCCTCTTCCCGGTAGCATTCCTAAAAGACTTGGATCGTTTTCCCCCAGATCATTAACCCGGAACGCTAAAGAACTTGAGTGGAAGGAATCAGTACAACAAGCAAAAGTACAAGAGTCGAAAAGATTAAAAAGAAAAGCAGTCAATGAAGTTAGAAATAAGTAAGTCAGTTAGTTATAAATACTGTAAAGTTTTCTAGTAACAAATACACTTTTAGATTGCTTAAAATTAATCAAGACAGATGCAAGGACTTGTACCAAATTTTAAGAAACTACTTCGACATAGAACTTATATATCATTCAAAGGCTTTGGAGCAGTTTACATTTGCTTATCAGATACTTCTAAAATGGAGAAAATCTGTAAGTAGTGTCTGCTTATAAAGTTGCAGTACTAAACCATACTTAAAAACAAACTAAACCTTCTCATTTTTAAACTGTTTTTTGTAAATAGCTTAAGTTGGATATCGGCAAAAATATTGGGACTGAAGACAACAAATCAAAATCTGCCACGGATATTAATATTAATATTGAAAGACCAGAAAATCCTATGCAAAGGTTACCATTAAGTCCACTATGTTTAGCAAAGTATCTAAGACGTTCAGACGAAAGCTTAAATGAACAAAGTGACTCTCTAGATCTTGATGTGGTATTAAAAGAATTACGTTCGCTTGAAACGCCTTTGCCTACTTGACCTAACTGTTTCTAATTTGAAAAAGTTTCAAACAATAAGCTAACAATTTTTAACAATGCTAATTTTATTTACATTAAATTTACAAATGTGCATGTCAATTTTTATTTAGACGTATCAAAGTCATATGCAAAATGTTAACATTGAATATGAGAATTCTTAAGAAGTGTTTTAGTGTAAAAAATTATTATGGTTTAGTTAAATTTTATTGGCAATTAAGTGAATTTAAAATGTTTTTAAATATGGTTATACAAATTTTTATGGTAATTCTCCGTCGTGATAATCCAAGAGAGCATCAAGTATTTGAATTGATCTAGATTGAGTTGGAGCTGGTGAACTGCGCTGGGCATTATGAACTAGCTTGTACACCGATGTGTTTGTGTCAACTGGTACATTTTGATCACTAAAATAAAATTCATGTTTAATGTTAATCTACAAAAATTTTAAAGCGTTTTACATTTTGTTAATTGTTAAAAGTGTATATCTTTTAAAGTGATTTTAAAAGGACAGAAATTTCCCAGACAACAAGTGCTTCACATTTATTAACAAAATTTACCCCCTAAGAGCTAAGTTAAAACATAATAAAATATTACTAAAATAATAACACAGAACAAAAGCTATACCCGAATACGTTTGGGTCTGGTACATCTGCACCTCGAGCCGCAGCGGTACTGACCAATGTGTTTACAATCTGGTTGGCACTGTACATTCCTACGGGTGTGTTGTATTGTGCATGGACAATAGTAGCTGATAACGGACCCTCGATTTCAATTCGCTGGCAAGGATAAGCTGCAGCTGCTGCTTTGAGTGAATGGCCAGGGTCAGTACTGTAAGAATGTAACACTTATGTTAGTGTGAATAAATATTAAGTTATGGTATTACAACCTAATTTACTTTTAATTTTAATCTATCAATTTTTGTTTTAAAACATTGATATACTTACAGTCCATGACCAGGCTTTCCTGCTAGCCTTAATTTATCCTGAAATGAAAATACCATATTTAACAGCAACATTGTGTTAAAATTTTACAAAACTATAAGAAACTATAACTTACATGTAACCATGATACTTGTGGTTTGAATTCTGTTGGAAGTGGCTTAGGAGGTTTAATTTGTCGTTTTATGAAGTCGGGGAGCTTTTTCTTTGGTGGATCTTCTGGCATTCTTAATTTGTAACAAGTTATTTACATATTTAAATTGTATTATTATGCGCCAATGTGCACTCTTTTTAATTTATCAAAAATGATTTAATAAAGTATGTAACCTTTTGTTTAATAAGTAAGTACAAGACTTACTTTTTTTCACCGTTTTGTTCACTGGTCTCTTGGACAGCTTGTTGTCCCTCGGCCGACTTTCGTGGTTTAGGTTTAGGTACTGGAACCTCAATTGCAACTGGGCTTAGACTACGATCCTCAGCTTCTACTTGGACCTCTGGCGAGATGGCACGTTGAACTGGGGTATCGACCATGCTAAAATTATTAAAGTATGTAAATTTTACTTCAATTTAACGGTATGAAAAATTTTGTTGCGTAGTGATTTTTTTTGCTACATAACGAGCTATCGGTGTTTGGGGCAAACATTTTGTGTACCTTGTTTTTACAAAAGTTACCAGTGTTTGGCAATTAAATTTGCGAATTATGTAACACATGCAAGTGCACTTATGCAGTGTAGTGTTATACATGTGTTAGTTTTATAACTTTGTGATTAAGTTGTGCGTTCTAACCCATGATCGACCATTGTTAAATGATGCTCAAAAACTTTGTTTTTGTTTGTGTTCGGTTTGCCCCCAACTTTTATGACTATTTTCGGCATGTTGTGGTGGTTACAAACTGGCATGTTGTCAGTTTTCTTTTCGGAGCGAAATCGTCTTTTTTGTTTTTCCTTTTTTTCGCTGACCACAATTTGGTCATTTAACGCGTTTGTTGACGATTTAGATTTGTTACATGTTTTCAATCTAACACAAAAAATAATTATATTGGATTAAATTGCTAACGAGTAAAGAAAGGAAGTTACCTGTGCTGGCTTGAAGGTCTCTCACTGAAAAATAAAACATATCTTGTAATATGGCTTTATATACTTATTAATATTTTATTGTTTTAGTTTTAAAATAACATTTTAGTGTAGACTTTAACAAAATATTTTTTTTTTTATAAAACAAACCTGCATGGTGTTAATACTTGTCTACTTCTTGGCCTTTCCCTTTAAACAATGATTTTATTAATAGTCTACTTTAAGTAAAAATAAATAAAACACATTTCACAAATCTGCAAATAAAATATTACTCACAATTCAGTAACAGAAGAAATGTTGGCTTCGGATTGTCTTTTGTTTTTAAGACTTTCTTCTATTTCTTCTTGACTGCAAAAATTAAAATACGAATTGAATAAACAACTGATGGTTTCAAGGACAAACATAGCAAAAGTCATAAACAAAAGCGATTAATTGACATGACAAATTAAATTTTATTTTATAAACACAATAAAAAACAAATATATTTACATTACATATTGATTGTCAGTTTATAATGTAATTAATCTAAGAAGATTTGATGATGCCATATAGATATAAATAACCATTTAAGATAAGTTTGTATTATGTTAAAGCGAGATGTTTTGCAGACCTTAGGCTTTAATGTTATTCGGTCTATGTTAAATGGATTGTGATGAAAACATTATACAATAAATGGTATAAAGTTATCCCTTACGTAAATGTACATCTAGTTTTCTAACACCAAAATTACACCAAAACCTTTTATTGTTAAACAGAGTACGAACGGTTGGCAACTTTTCTATATAAAAAAATAGCCAAATAAAACCAGCCACAAATTCCTAAAAATACCTGCGCAAAGTAAGGTGAAGATTAAAACCTCCCATTTTAATTGTTTCCATAATTTCGGAAAGCTCAAAGTCACTGACACCTAACCCATTCACTGCCATCAGGGTGTCACCTTGCATTACGTTTGCCTGGGCAGCTTTGCCACCGGGGGTCACCTGCGCCACAATATTAATTATGTCACTTTATGTTTATAAGTTCAAGTCCTGTAGTGTGGATACTGGTAATGACAGCTACCTAGAGCCGAAAGGTTTTGGGTTTGAACCAGTAAGCTACCTAGAGCCGAAAGGTCGAACCACACCAATGTCACATTATTAGCTCTTGTGTTTATGGATAGCTTAAAAATACGGCACAAACTTAACCAATTAAATAATACAAAACTTGTTTGTCTTTAGGTAATACGGAAAAATATTTATAAGTTTAAAATATTTAAAGTTAATCTATTATTTGGTGTTTTTTTTTATTTTAGATTAAATATATTTAAAAGGGCTACTTACCCTTGATATGGTAATGGGTTTTCCAGCAAATAACCCCCCGGCTAATCTGAACCCCCAAGGCCCGCCCCCTGACATTGATACCTCGTATGGCATTTTATTTAGATCTCAGTTCTTTACCTACCTGTGAAGATTCTAAAAAGTCAAATTTTATATAAAGTTTTAAAATAAATATTTTTTAATTAAAATATCAAGTCAATATTTAATTCTTCAAAAAATATAAACTATAGGCTTGCACCTACAATAATATTTTTTTGATACGCCTGAACTATTTTTATTTTCTTTAAAAGTCATTTTAAACATTCTGCCTCTGCTAATGAAAAGTAATTTAGTAAAGATATTTACTGCCAAGATATATAGTAAGCAACATGCATGGTAAAGTAATAACAGCAATAGAAAAAGGCGACTTGTAATGCATTTCTTTCAAGCGTTGACAAGTTAAGGATTTTAAAGAGTGATATAATAATAATCGCCTATGATTTATATTCCTGAAGCATAATTTATAAATACTTTATAGAGTATGATTAACTAGTTATATTTTTACTTGTATTGATATGTTAGAACTATTTTTTTTTATATCTTATCAGATTGTAATAAAGTGTTAAGAATTTATGATTGATAGTGTTATATTTTCAATGTGATTAACAATTTTTTTAATAACAGAGAGTAAAATTAATCATTATTTCGTTTTACAAGTTAAATTTAAAAAGCACATTAAAGACGACATTTGTAAAGAATTTATTTGATCGTTTTTATGTAAATTACCAGCAACAATGACAATCTAACGTACTTCTTTATATCTTTGTTTACTTTTTGGGGTGTTTTGTCATTATTATAAACCACTACACATATTCTGAACAAAGAACGTCGAGCCCATTCTGAATAATTATTACTTTGTATGTTCAGAAGCTAATATTTGGCAACTTTGCTAAGTCTATATCACAAAAATCACACGTACTTTATTACCAATACAAAATAGTTCAGCGATCCCGGATATAAGAAGTTGTATTGGCATAATGAAATCGCTGTTTTGAAAGTTTTAATTAATAAAAAATGGTAAGAAGTGGAGTTAGATTTTAAAAATACTGAGAATAAAATTTTATTGTACAACAAACTTGAGGTTTAAAGCACAAACAAATGAAGTGGTGCGTAAGGAGGCTGGGATATTTTCTTGTTATTGAAATTTAATATAAGGAATATCAACTATCCTATACCAATATCAACACAAAAAGTTGGTTACTTAAGTAAAGCAACAATAGTGTCTCTACTTTAAAAAATATCGCTAAAATGCGGCTTAACGTTACCAAAAACGGAGTATTTGACGTAGACACATTATTGGTCCAGCTAAATATTAAATAATGACTGACAATAATGTTATGTAAAGGTGTTACGTTATCCTTATTGGAAAGTTTATCACTAAATACAGATAACGTTGTTAGTTTAGTTAAGTTCGTTTATTTTTTAGAGCATGTGTCAAGAATATCGTAACACGTTAAAAAAGTTACACGCGTTTTGTAAAAGGCATTTTAAGGCCAATTAAACAGATAGTTTGGTAAACTTAATATAGTTGACTGTAAAGTTATTTTTTAGGGTTTTAAGGTACTGGGACCATAATAAAATTTATTTAGAACGTTTAATTTTGACAATTTCATAATCTACTAATTTACTTCGACTAAAAATAGTTGGTAAAAATCGGCGATAAATAAAGATTTGACTTTTTAATTATTTATTATTTTTAGCGCAAAAATAATTACTTTCTTAAATGGCCTAAACAAAAGGAAAAATCTTTGTAAAAAATTAAGGTTTGTTTACATCAAACATGAACTGTATTGCGCAATTATAAAAAAAGACGAGTTCACGCATGATAAGATTTCATCTATTTGCAGTTTAAACTGCACTGCGCAAAAACTTTCCAAGACAAAATAACATTTCTTATATGTAAATGCACTGTAGAAAAAGTATTGCTGTAATAACCTTAGCGTAAGATTTTTAAGAAACTTTGCTGCGTAGTTTTGGGTTAATATAGCTTTTTTGTGGTCGAAGTCTTATAGTTGAGTTGTTTTTATCTTGTATACTTTATTGAAAACAAATATGGATGAAGTTATTGAAGAACAGAACGAAGTATGGAATATAGGTAAATTTTGCTGTTTTCTTTCTAACTTTAATTCAAAAAAATAAACATTTTTGCTTGGTCATTACAAGGTAAATTTAACGACATAACATATTAAAAGGGCTATCTTTTATTAACCTCATAAAATTGGACGATGTTTATTAGCCAATAAAGTAAAGACGCGCCAGAAAGTAAAAGTTTTCTATAATTTTATGTTTATTGTAATGTTTTTTTTTTTTTTTTGTATATATCTTTATCCTCGATGTGGGAAAGTCGAATGCGCGACTTAAACATAGAGTAAAGTTTGGGATATTATAGATTATAATTGCCCGATAATTATACTGCTGATCAAGTGCTGGCTCAGGAGGAGTTCACACCGTTTATAGCGCCTTACTCAAGGGCGCTACAGCATGAGAACAGTGGGGATTGAACCCACGACCTCATGTGTGGTGTAGCAAGTGTTCTTACCACTACACCACGCTGCCGCTGCCGGTTCAAATATTCATCATTCGTTTTTTAATTGTTTACCTTTCCAGCCACGACCAGCGAAATCGCGATCGGTTGTACACTGGCTTTTATGACCGTTGTGTCATTGGTGGTTCTGCTGTACAAAACTACCTCGTGCTGGAAAAAACTCACCGGTGCGTGTAATTGCTGCTGGCCCTCTGGAAGTCTCGAAAAATACGAAACGATTGAGGAAAGCGAGGACAAGTTGTCGCAAAATCAGTTTCAGCTGCAGCAGAGTTTTGGGAAAATGAGCTTAACAGGGTAAGCATGTTTTTAAAGAAATGGTTTTTTCGTGCTATTCGAAAACAAGTAAACACGTTTAGATCATAACAAAGTTATTCAAAGAACTGGCATTTTATAATTATTGGTGTATACATATAAGGACTGTAATTTACGCATTAAAATAGCTTTACGCATTTGTTTTTTTACGTACGTAAGGTCTACAGAAAATCAGCATTTTTACGTCCTGCGGTTTTTAAAACCACCAAACAAAAAGGCTATAGCGAATACAGATATCAGAATACCATGTAATAGAAATATCTTTATTTAGCCTAAAAATAAATGCTAGTTTCAGTACAATCTACATATTATTTAAAATTTTAATTATTATCAGACTAAAATTAGTTCTATTCCATATTTGTAGCAGTAGTGTAGTATATAAAGTCGTTAACGGTTAAAATATGTAGTTGAAGTTAGTTATTTCTTGTATTAAAATAATGGAGTCAATTAGTACAGCTCGAATTTGTGATATTCCATTATAGTTATTTGGCATGTTGTCTTCTATTGACGCGGCTAACATAGATCTTTAATAATTGTAATAGATTGTTAAGGTAACATGGGTTTGTAATAATCAATAGATTTATAGAAACGCGTCAAAGCTACGGAATTTTTTCGAGTTTTGGCATATGCTCGATCTAAATATAGGCAAACAAGCGTTCGTAAGGTGATGTATGGAAAATATGTTGAATTGCTTAACACTGCCAAAGCGGCGTATTTATATATTTTTTTAAACCAGAAGATTTATTTGTTCAAGTATCAAAAAATCCGTGATTTTGTTTTCTTGGGAAGGGATTTGTTATTTTCGCTTTTTAACCTAAGCATGTAATATCCTAAGCTCCACCATAAACTGATATATCACTTTGATATCATTGTACAATAGGCCGCAATACCAACAAAGAAAAAGTTTGGTAATGGTTTTTTTCTTTTTCGTTTATGATTCACTTTCGTTAGTTTGAGTTTACGTTTTTCTTTATTTGGTCCAACTTAGATTTATAAGCATTTTAATACTTAAGGTGTTTTATTTTTTTCTCAAAAGGTAGTTAGTTTTTACAGTTTTTAATTATGTGTGTTATCAAAAATTTAAATGATTTAATTTTTGTCTTATAAGTATTTTAATTTAAGCTGAAGCGAACTATTAGTAGGTCTGTAAGTCGGCCTGTTGAAAAGTCAATTTATTTCAAAACAACACAATTAATCTAGCATTTAAATAAATTAACAAAAGAGAAAAATTTTCTTGGAATTACAAAATGCTAATCAACGCAAGATTTTATATTAGTGGACGTGCGTCGGATTAGAATAAGATTGCGTAATAAGGTCAATATGGACGCGCAGCCTTGCGATTGTTTTGTTTGTAGTAAATGCTACAAAGTTTAATTTTAAATTAGGTTTTAAGGTTTACGTAACACGTATTGTTTAAAAATTAAAAAACGTTCCTATATTTTTAATTGGACTTTTCGAAAAGTCTTTACGTTAATTATATTGTGTTTTTTTTTTTTGATGGAGGCTGAAATAATTCTTTTTTTTTAAATGTGTGGTTTAACAATATTAAAAAATAAGAAAAGCATGTGTAGAATTAAAATTTAACTTAAAATAAGTTTAATTTACGTATTCGGACGTGTTTGAGCTATTCGCAAACGCCGGGCTCAAACGCGAATAGTGTGGCATTTGGTAGATGTCTACTTTTAGTTAAAAAAAATGTTATGTTATTTTAAATATTCACGCTTATCCTAAGTGACAAATAACATTTAAATGACATATTAGAAGGAATAGTTATTGCGGTATAATTGTCAGCATAGCTAAGTCGTGGTTAATTACAATTGCAAAACGATATACCACAAGTCAGTGTATTATTCGTTTAACAGTAAATCCTATTTGTTTTGTTGAACCAAAATTTGGAGATCCGGTTGAAACAGAAAATTAGTGATCGTTCAAGTACTGTCGATTGAAAACTGAGCGAAAATCGATAACGCTGTTATTTTGTTTTATCCCTTTAATACAAGTTAAAAGTTATATATCCTTATTAAACAAACTTTTGGTTATAACCTCAAACACTTACCAGTTTTCAAGTTGTGTACGTGGCATACTATAACAATACTACTAGTTTTCACGCTGTTAGCCAAGTGTAGTACAGTAACGAAATGCTTAAAAGCTTAAATACAACGAAAAAACAAGTCAGGTTCATGGGGTTACACAGACTGTTGTTTGTTAATTAAATCTACTTTGAACATTTTGTATTACGTATACGGTATATAATGCTATCAATTAAATTTTCCCTTTGAGCATAGTAATTGCAAGGTAGCCTTGATCGATCGTAATGTTATGTCATTTTAGTGAGGCAAGTGTAATTGATATTTTCTAAATAAATAAAAAAGGTATATCAATTTGAAATAACTCTGATGTACGTTAAATTTTAAAAATATGTCTGCTGATGGTTAAGTAAAAATAATAATAAGTCAATATTTGAACACGCATGTTGTCTAAAATTTATAAATCAATCAGGTAAAATGTAAATTAAAATATAGTCAGGTGTAGTCGAATAAAAAAGGGTAAGGTGTTTTATCATTTCATTCTTCTTAATTTTTTGTATGTGGTTAGTTAAAAATGTCATTAAAATTTTAAATAGATTGCTAAATCTTAACTTAGCTGAAAATGTGTCAATGATTTTGCGTTGCAACTTAAGCTTTTATTGTTGCTAGATTTAGTTAGCAATAGAATCATAAGAATAAAACGTTATCAGAAGGCGTGGTTTTATTTTAATGTCTTAAAATTCCAGACTTCATGTAAATGGAAATTTAAAATAATATATTTAAAATGATAAAACGAGCCTTTCAACAATTTTGGCAACAGGGGCCAGAAGTGATAACTAAGTAAGTTTGAACATAGTTAAAACAACCCTAAAACAAGCTATATATATTATAGGATTTTATGTATAAATAATAGATTATATATGTATATATTTTACTGCTTTAAGTAACTTAAACCATAATCACATATCAATGTTACGTAACGCTGCTAATAGATTGCCCTTTATTCGAATTTAATGAGTTGGGATTTTACATTGAAAAAAATCGCTTACGCCGAGTCTAATATTTGCTTAAATTATGCATAAAATATTTTTCCACTTTGTAGTGGAAAAAATGAGGGATGTTGTTCGCAATCTGACACCGAGCGATTAAATTATGTAAACGAGAACAAAAGATTGAACACAATTCCGCCCCCAATGGCACAGAGATCGCCTGCTCTGACTAGATCCCAGCATCAACATATACCATTCGAACTTCCACCCACGAATTATCATTGTAGGGTGATAGAACCATTGCCAGTAAGTCTACAACATCAACAAAAATCATACAAAATTTTTATAAAATTGCGAATAAGAAAAAAATTGCTGTACAACTCGTGTTCTTAGACATATAGTTTGCTTCTAAAAATTTACTTTGTTAAAATACACCCTACAAAATACGCCCTACACCGTAATTATGCACGAGCTAAATTCATTTCACCTATTTTAAAAATAAATTTGATTTAGGTTCAGCCAGAAGTAACGTCAGCGTGGCCTAGAAAAAATTCCGGTATTCCGAATTTATACCTCAGCCCTACAAGTCGACGTAGTTCCGAGGATAGCTTATCGAGCGCACGATCTAACTCCACAGGTCAGCAGTAAATCAAATAAAACACTAAAGCAAGATGCTTAATAAATACCACTACAACAATGCACGCACGTAAAGCATAATGCTTGATCTAATCACATTTTATTACATTTTGGTGTATATTTTTAGGCGATTTAAGAGCTCATCTAAGTCACTCGCGTAGTACGCTAAACAGTTTAAAACAATTATCTCCAAATGATGAGAACAGTGAAAAATCTGGAATTGATAACCAAACCAACACAATTAATTATAGATCACAAGATCAATATAGAAACAATGTATTGGGTAAAATACAACCCGAATTGTACAGGTATAGTTTTTATAGTTATTAGACTTTAAAATCTTTTAAATTTAATAGCACACCAGGTAACTTAAAACAAAAATCTGCAGTTTCCTGGGTTTTTATTATATTAATTAGCCAAAGAAACTTGATACTTATATTTAACTCGTACGGGTATTTAGACCGTCACATATCGGGTATAATCATTGATTTAAAGTGAATTGTAAATTAGGTATTACGTAAGATGTAATAAAAAGAACTTAAAGGTTTAACAGGCAATGGGTTTACGAAATATATAGTATTACATATTTTAACTTTATGGAGTACGCTTTTGCGTGTTGGTATTTTTAATATAAATCCTTTGGGGTTAATGAAATAAAACTGACTTGTAACATGTTACAATATTTTTTGTAGATTTAATTCGGAATGCACTGACACTGACCTACTTCGAAGTAGATGTGGCAGAGTTTGGTTTTCTCTTGTATACGATGGAGCTGTTGAGTCCTTGACTGTTAAAGTCATTAAGGTATTACCTTTAATGTCATTCTAGATATAGCGGAAAGGTCAAATAAAATAATTTTGACAGCAATCAGTTAAATATTAACGTAAGCGTATTAGATGTGTATAATATATAAGATTACCTAGCTTAATCTAAAATGGGATCGGGCCGGCAAAATCTAAAATAATTCATGGCTTGGCTTTTATACAGCAACAAAACTATTTAAACGTCAAAATTTTAGCATAACACACTTTTATTGTTGTTTTTATATTTGTTTTTTCAAGTAAATGCATAATATATGTTTGAAGTTATATACAAAGACAATATATATATTTGGGCATAGGTGAAACAACTACCACCTAGACCACATAACGAAAATCCCCGAGACAGTTTTGTAAAATTATTTTTGCTTCCCGATGAACGAATCTCACAGCAAACCAAGGTTCGCCAAAGAACCAACAATCCACTTTTTAACGAAACATTTATTTTCCAGGTATGTGTTTAAAAAGCTGTACATGTTAAAATTTTGTTAAAAAATAGCGCGTTGTCTTTAAAAGTCGTTAATAAACTAGTCTTAAACTAGAGACACTTATGCTAGCACTTATAAATTATTTATTCTTCCCACAAAGGCTATACTTGGATTTCAATTAGCTTTTTGAAATTAAGTTTTAATTGTTTTACTTTTTTTAGGTATCCGACGATGACCTAAAGCAAAGGAATTTAAGATTATCAGTGTATGACGTCGAAAAAAGAAAATCAACGCGACATTTGCTGGGCCATGCTTTAGTTAACCTAAACGACATAGATCCATGTAAACCAAATGAGGTTCTGTGGAGAGATTTAGATGACATAGCTCATGTAATAAATTTTTAATATATGTTTAATGTCTCAATTACATTTAATATTAAATACAATGATGAAATCACAATTTAAAAATAGTGGTGTGTGAAATTTTAGCAAAACAACAACAATGTGATTGTTATGTTTAAAGCATTAAATTGGTCCTTTCAAAAACATAAATAATGGATATTTTTATATTGCTTTAAAAACAGCCAGGAGATACGGGGACCTCTTTGGGAGAACTAAACATTTGCCTTACATATCACCCTAACTTTGAAAGACTTACCGTTATAGTGGTGGAAGCAAAAAATTTAAGAAAAATGGATTTAGAGGCAACAGGTTTGTGTATAACAGATTAAAATTAGAAAATATGTTTTCACATCTATTCAAAAAAAAAATTGACCTAAAAAGGTGTTTCTATTTATCTGTTTAGGAATATACGTTAAAGTTTCGCTGGCGCAGGGACATCACGTTATAAAGTCAAAAAAAACTGCGACGCAAGATGGCGTGTCAGATCCACGTTACAACGAGTCCTTCTCATTTAAAGTGACCTCCAAGGACATGGAACAAAGTTGCCTCACTATAAATGGTAAATATTAAATGTATTTTTTCTATTTCCTTAACAATATATACTTAAATTAAATTCCGAATTATTAATTTATTGCACGAACTTAAATTACAATATTGTTGCATTAGTTGTAACGACAGGAGGTCGTGGTGCCATACATAAGGTGACCTCGTCAATAAAAAACACGGTCACCGGTGGGCGCTATGGAGCCGAACACACATATGGTTGTCTTGCTATTGGTTCTTTTATGCATTGTCGAGGAGAACAATTGCTTCATTGGCAAGACGTAGTGGGGCAACCGAAAAAGTCGGTTTCGAGATGGCACGCTCTTTCTGAAGGTGTAAACAATCACTGAAGTTATTATTAACTCAAGTCATGACAGCAAAGTTAATAGAAAAAAAGTTTAATGTATATTGTGCCTTACGAGTAATATTGTGGATAGATGATCTGACAATGAACATAACTTTTTGCCAATCAAATTTTGGCGAAATAAACTCTTAAATTACCTCATTATTCTAACAATGAGATTCTTTGTTAAAATAGTAAGCAAGCTTAATGTGCGACAAAGTTTTATCTGTTATGGGAAGAACTTACTATCCATTACCCATTACATCCACGTGTAAAATCGATACATCTATTGATTTTTAACAAAACATTGGCTACAAAATGCTTTGCATAAAAATGTGTTAAATTATTTTAGATTTATCACTATGTAATTACCATTAATTGTTATCTCGAACACAAGACAATGTCAAATTTTACATTTTCTAAAGTATTTGTTGGGCAAACAAATGTTTTTCGTCCGAATACAATGTTGTCATTAGTTTTACATTTGTATAATTTGTATTAAAAACTATTGTGCCATTGCGTAGTTGTTTTTTTAATACAAAGTAATCAACAAAACGTTACTATAGACAATAGGGAGCGATTGAGCTACTATATCCATTACTTTGCAAAGGAAAGCGTTTAACGTTTATATACAATTAAGCATAAAAGCAAATACATACTAGATCTAACACAATCATGTTGGAATTTGGTATTAGTTGTTGACCACGATACCCGGAATATAATGTGGGTGATCCACGCTTTCACGTCTCCGCATTGCGGATTTGGGTCTTGGTAAAAACGGCGATTCCTTATTTTGACCATTTTGTTGTAACGTAGGACTATTATGTTCACAACCCAAAGGTTTGGGTGTATTGTTTTCGCTTGGTGGGTTAGGCTGTTGAAAGTTAGTTTCTCTTGTTTTTATGGTTGGAATGTCGCTACGTGTATTTGCAACTTGACCATAGGAGTTATTTGGACCAGCTTTTACCTTGACCTCACTGCAGCATTTGCACAATTTTTGAACTTTAGTCAAAAACTCTTTTCTGAAGCGTTCGTGCAAAAAAGCATACAGTATTGGGTCAACCGCAATTGACATATGACCAATTAACTGAAGATAAGAATATATTACTGGGTTACAGTATCCACTTAGACAAGTTTGTAAACACTGGAGTATAAAGTAAGGACCCCAAAACAGGCAAAATATTACGACCAGGCCTATCAGCATGACCATTAATTTTCGCTGCCTTGTTCTTGACCGAGAGCTAGCTTCCAAGGACAGCATATGATCAACTTGTTGTCTTCTGGCACGAATAAAGTGGCCAATTTTTCCATATACAATGGCTAGCACTATTAACGGCAAACCATAGGCGAATATTACTATGAATATAGAGTACACCCAGGATTGATGCAAAGACCAGGACTCCATACAAGTATTGCCTGACACTTGATAGGAAATCTGATTTTCAAATACAACAGTAGTGTAGTTCCATGGAACTACATCCAAAACTATGATTTGTGGAATCTAAAAAAAAACACTTTTAGGCGGTTTCGTATGTTTATTGCTAAGATGTTATTTTTAAATATAACTTTCCCGGATTTACTGAATTGACATTATAAACATAATATAGAGTTTGGCAAACCTGCAAACAAAGCGAACAAATCCAAATGGCGGCAACCAAACCTACAACTCTTTTAGTTGAATTAAAAAATCTAGTATTTGGATTAATAATAGCCTGGTGTCGTTCAACGCTTACAAACACCAAAGTATATATGGAGCTGACAACCGACATGCCTAAGGGTAAAAATTACATTTAGTATACAGTACATGTATGGAGTGTTAACTAAGTATTATGTGTGATTTTTCGACGTCACATTCTACTTTACCTTGTATTGGTGGAATGGCGCGACAGAGACCTGCACTCATGGTATAGTCGTACGAGATGTTTCGTATAAAAGTCCATGCAACAGTGCAGGACAGCATAAGGTCGCTTATAGCTACTGCCATTAGAAGGTAGTTGATTGTCTTATGCAGTTTATCCGACGTTAATATAACTAGAATGACTACCAAATTTCCAAGAAATCCGATAGGTATTATGATGCTGTACATCACGATTAAACTGGTTACAAATGCATCGGATAAATAGTTAAAATCTTCGTATTGGCAGGGGCCCAAAGACTCAGCTAATATTATTTCCAGATCTTCTGTAGTTTCATTAAAAGCATGGCTTAAAATTTGAAGGTAAGCCGGTGAAAATACCCATTCACAAGTTGGATAATGTAAAGCCATTCTTACGCTTTCTTTTAAATAAAACTTTAGGTTAGCCTACTAAACAACTAGGCATGTAAAAAAATATAACTTTGAAATTTTAAAATTTTTATTGTATAGAACATCTAAGCCCTTTTCTTAACTAGACTATAACCACACAGGCACATTAAAAATTGTAATTTACTGAAAATGTTTTTGCGAGGATTGATATTTTATGAGCGTTAATATTAGTCACCATATGTCTTTGTTGACCGAACGTCAAATTTATGGAAGATAAGTTGTTTTAAAAACATGTTTTTCGAAAGTAACTAGTCAACATCAAAAGAGAACGCCATTCCGTAAAGGAATTTATTTTACAAATGTCATGTTTTAAGCTGTAATTATTTTTAAATTGGCCATATGGGTTTGTTATAAAAGGTTAACAAATACATTTTTTTTTAAATTTTTACCTAAGTTTTTTAATATTAAAAGGGTTTGAAATACATTTTTAAAATAGAGTCTAATTTTTTTAAATTGAGTTATTTTTTTACGAGATCTCGTCGAAAACTGCCCTACTTTCCAGACTGGTACATTGGCTTAACTAAACAAGAAATGTGCAATGATGATTTTAAGCATTTTGCTCTCAGTAATACCTATTTTGGACAGGGTATCATATTTTTAAATCTAGTAAAGCTTTATTATTATATTCATGCAGTGGAAAAGTAAAAGCAAACCCTTTTATTTAAATTTTATAGATAACTATTTTTTTAAATAACAAAATTTAAAAACATAAATAAAACAATAAATAACCATGCAAACTAGTAAAATTTATAAAAGTTGTTTAAACTCGCTTTACTGCTCTGTAATTTTTTTAATTTTTTGTTTGTAGTACTCTATTTTTATTTCAAGTCCTTTCATTTTTAAATCATGTTCTTTAATTTTCATTTCTTGGTCCTTTATTAGTAACTTTTTGGTTAGTATGTGAATTTCTTTTTTATTTTCTATTTCCTGCCTTAGTAATAACATTTTTGTCTCCTCTATGTCACCAGATTCACTTTTTCTTTTTAAAGACTTTTTTTCTTCAAAATTATTTAAACAACTTCATTAGAAAAATTAATAGTCTTAACTGTATTGACAACAATATTTGTTTTTTTGCATTCACTTACTTTGTACTTGACCAACACTATTTTTTTGTTTTTCCCCAGGTGTATCTTGTACTACATCATCTACATCATCTATGAACAGACTGGTATTACTTTTTTACAACATAATTTAAAAATAAATATTTGTTAATCCTTTTTTTAAACTCGAACCCTTTAATGGTAATAAAATTCACAACATAAAATTTAACCTGGTAATTCTTCACAGGCTATAAAAATGTCTCCATTGGAAGAGCATTCAGTAACAATTTGATCATGACTGGGGTCGCTACCAGTAAGATCAAGAATCGGCAAGGCATCGTCATCAAAACTGTTATGCAGTGAATTGATTTCATTGGGAAAAAGAGCCATATATATTTAAAACAAAGTTTTGCAGGTTTGTAGTAAATTTATCATTGTGTGTTATTTAGTTTATCATAAAAGTATAATAGTTACTCACAAATAACTTTCTGTATGAAAGGGCTAATGGGATTAGGTGGTGGGCCACCTCCTGTTCTTCTAATTTCTCTTTTATGTTCTGAAGTAACTGATTTTGCTTTCTTTTTAATATTTTTGTATAAATTTTGTAAATTTTCTGGTGTTCTATTGCACCGTATATTAATTAAATTAAATTTTTTTGTTAAATCAACCCAAGCATTTTTTTTGCAGTTGTGGTAGACGAATTTGTTAATTTGGAAGTTATAACGGGATAAGTTTTAACTAATTCCAACAGCACTTCTCTTTCGCTTTTATCGTAGTTAAGAGTTCTAATTTTTTTATCCATTTTTTTCTTAGCTACAAAAAGATTACATAAAAAACATGAACAAAAATTATTATGCAGTTTAACTATAATAACGTAACAATTTTATCTTAAATTTAAAAATTACTGAAAATAATTATTTATTATTTGGTCTCGCACAGCTCGACCAGCCAATGATTGACTAGCTTCTTCATTTGTTTCAATTACTGGGGTTTCATCGTCATAAGGTGCCAGTTCCTCTTGCCTTGTTTTTAGTGCAAAATTATGCAGACACATAATTGCAACAATTATAACTATTGAATTGTCCAGACGTGTCCGAAGTGGAATTGTAAGGGCTCGGAACCTTTGTTTTAAAATGCCAAAAGACTGTTCAATTCTTGATCTTGTTTTTATGTGAGCTTTATTGTACTTTTTTTGTGGTAATGTCAAGGGATGAAGTAATGGGGTCATCAAATATTTTTTACAGGGGTAACCATTGTCACCCAACAACAGACCAGACACAAATCTATCTTCAAAATGGTCCCGAATTCTTTAATTTTCAAAAATTCGGGAGTCATGAGTCGATCCTGGCCAACGCACAACAATGTTGGTAAATACTCGGTGAGCATCACATATGGCCTGAACATTAACTGAAAAAAAAACTTTTCTGTTTCTGAACACCTCAGGAGAATCGCCACCAGGTGAAACAATAGGAATATGTGTGCCATCTATTGCCCCAACTACGTTGGGAAACCCTGAAACTTGCCCAAATTCATTCATACATGTTTGCAGAGCCAATCCATAAGGAAATGTTACAAATAAGTGTTTGCGTGAAGCAATACACTTAGAAATCCTATGTACAATAAGGCACACCGTGCATCTATGTACCCCAACTAAATCTCCATCACTGCGTTGCAAATTCCCTGTTGCATAAAACCTAAGGGTTACCAATAGCTGCAACAATGCTGGAACACCATGGCTTCTAATTTTTAAATTTAAATCTTGTTTGATAATGTTATAAAGTTGTAAAATGCTATTTTTATTAAATCTGTAACGCTGGACTATTTCTTTTTCTGTATATTTTTCCAGGGGATTTGTGATATCTTTTAATCGTTTTTTGGGAATTTCATAATTTGTATTTGTTATTTCAACGATTTCCAAAGTATTCATTTTAATAAAAAATTGCTTAACAATCGTTATTCCTATTAACAATATTTAATAACAAATTGTAACGAAAGTTTCAATAGCGTACATTTTTTTTTATAATAGTCGTCTTAAGCCTAAGCAGCCAAATAGGCTTAAGGTTCTGTTTTTAGTTTACTAACAGTAGCCAATCTTTACCAAGTCTAAATTAATAAAAAATTAATTGGTAAATTATTACTAAAACCCTTCAAAATCACGTTTAGCCTAATTATTTACAATAACTTGAATCTCGCGCAAAAAAAGTAAACAAAGCGTCCTTGGTTACAGCGAAAGTCAACAAAAATTGTCGTTCGCTATTTTGATTCGCTATAGCGATTTCAAACCGGTTTAAACCAGTTTTTTGACAAAAATCGCGAGTTAAACTAGGATTAGTTAAACCGAGTTTAACTCGACTTTAATAACACGAAAAAAATAAAAAGTTAATCGGGGATTAGTTAATCCGGGATTAAGGTTAATCGGGGATTAAGTTAACTCGACTTTAATAACTCCACCCTTAGACAGCATTTTAATTTAATTACAGTATGCATAGTTGATTAGAGATCGGAAATAAATACAGAAACTTGCAAATCTATTTAACAGTGCAAATGAAAATATTTTCTTCAAGTTGTTTAATGAATTTTATTTCTATTTAAGAGGGTGAATAAAACAAAATTGGAACGTGATTTGGAAAATGCAACTGCATAATTTTAAATTTTATTAAAATGATAAAATATAATTGCAAAAGAATTAAATAAAAATTTAATTAAAGTTAACAAAATTCACACAACAATTTGGAACTATACTGAATAAAAAACAATAAAAATTAAATTAATTATAAGATTTAAAAAACAATAATTAGCTAGTAATTGTAATAACAGTACTGTAAATAAAAAAAGGAATCAACTTATTAATACGTTAGTTTAATTTATTTCGAAATTACCCAAAAACTGCCCTTAAGTTAAAAAGAAAGCAAGCAAGTAGTAGATTAACTTCAAATAATGCATTATTATTTTAACAACATTTTTCTTTTAATTGTGTCTTTGGCGTAAATGGACACCGTTTCCTTCTGCATGTAAAGATGGCTTATTCACTGAACTGGGTTCAGATTTCAATGGATCACTGATCTGTTAATGTAAAAAAAAATATTAAGTTAAGTGTTATTTAATAACACTAACTAACTATAAAAGCTAGAACAAGTAGAATATGCCAATTTTTTTCTGTTATAAATACCAACTTAAAATATAACATAGTTGCCCTATTAACCCAAGTATTATTTCGTAATACCTAATATTTGACCCTCGTACAAGTCCATATTTACTTTGTAATAATCAACCCACAAGTCAACATAACCTTTCTCTATATCATGATATTAGTGTGAGTTTAAAACCAGTTTTGAACAAAGTCCAAAATTTGAACTTATTATCATGCCATATTACAATGATGCAGAATTATTTGGGTTATATATATAAAGTCCAAAAACTTGGGATTAAAGATCAAGTTTTAAGCTTTTCGTTATTATTTAAGTTAAATGAAGACATATTTTAGAACAACAGTTGGTCAGTTTTTGCAAATTATTACAATTCGTCATTGGTGCCATGTTTTATTTTATTTTTTTGTTGATGCTTAACAATTATTAAAAAATGCATTTTATGTGATTTCGAAAACAATGTTTAGTTTTGCAATAGAAACAAATAATAAATAATTAATGAATAAGGCTCTGTATGATTATATTATGTTTACAAGCAAAGACACAAAGTTTTAAATAAACGAAACCGTTTACCTTTGTTTGAGTAGGCCTTGACGGTTTTCCGAAGTAAGCACTAATAAAAAATTGAATAAAAAGGACAAGGTAGGAGCCATACATTATCCCCGAATAAAAAATATGTTCATCGGAGGATTTGCAAGAACCTTCTGAACGCCATAAGTTAACGGAGTAAACAGTTAAACATCCAATCATCATTTGAACAATCTAAAACACAAATATATTCTTTTAAAAAACTATTTTTATTAATTTATATAGTGTGTGGATTTAAAATTTGTTAACTTATTATAGTAACTGGGTATATATAGAAAATTATATTAAAAACTGTGGTTAAGGACAGTATAATTTTGTCATTTTCAATTAATCATAAGTGTAAGATTAAAAAAGCTCATAAAAATTTACATGTGTGCTTAACTGAGTTCCACACATATAGTAAACTATGTAAAGCACTTAAATATTATCACAAATATAACGTCAACTCAAGGCTTTTTATTAATTTACAGATTAAAGATACAACTTTGGGTATGGCTTTCGAGCAAAAAATAACCTTGAAATTTTATGTTTTATCATAATACTATCAAGGTTACCAATGCCTTGCCGTTGTATTTGATTTACTAAAAATCATTAATATTATAAAAATATAACTTATAAATGACCTTGAGAAAAAGTTGACCTTAATTTTGCTTAAACAAATAAGGCAACAACTAACCTGTGAGGCAGTAATAAGTACAGCAATGGGCTTGGGTATCCTAATTCCAGCAGCCCTTAATGCATAGTATGTATACATCATAGCATGCACAATAAAATTCACAGTCATAAAAATACCACCGCCTGTTGAAAATAATATTTTAATACCTCGGTTAGAGTACTTTTATAAAATTTCTTATATGTTGAATAAAATAAAATTTTATTTTTACTGCCTTATAATTTAAAGTTTGATATTGAGCACACAATAATTTTATTCAAAAAACTATCATACCTGCATATTGGCCTCCATAAGACCACCAACTGAACAGAGACACAGTAAAATGGTGATACCAATGAAGAAAAATAAGTTTTTGTTTTCGAACAACAATAAAGAAAGTATCCACTAAAAAAATAAAAAGACGTAACAAGTTAATTTTTAAATTAAAAACATTTTTTTACTAAATCTATTATTTTCATTGGGCATTATTTTTTGCTATATGCTGTTAAAAACAATACAAAAATCAATGTCAGTGCTTACAGTATTCTAATATTTTGCTAAACACAAACACAGGCCCCCAAAATCTTGTAACAGGACCGAGGTAAAACATATCACTGCAAATCACTGCCTTGAAGCCACCTTTTTCCCAAATGTGGTACATTACGAGAATACAACGAACAGATCCAAAAATACTAAACACCGCCAATAGTAAAGACCAAATCATCATTGGTTGTCTAAGATTGTACCTTTAAAAAAATTTAATGTTATTCAAATTTAAATATAATCTGTTGAATTTAGTAGGGCTACACAAAAAATGCACTTACTTTTGTTTATCTACCATATATCGCTTTCCAGAAAAAACTGCAGCGACATAAATTGAGGCAAATGTTAGCCCAAGGTTAATATTTTTGGTAAGCCAAATTGAAACTTCATTGCTATCAATTGTTTTTTCTATTTCCCATTCTAAATAACAATCAGAAAGTAAATAAGAATGATATATCTAATAAGTGAATTCTAATGATTAATATTCGCTTGTAAAATTAATCTTATTATAAAATATTAAAATAAATCAATACACTTACCAGGTACTTTTGTAATAATTTCAGAACTATTTATATCTTGAAACATGTTGGTAGATTTAAAACCCTTATACAACAAACAATTTATTACAAAACCTTTTCTAATTAAAAATATTTAAAGTTGATTATGCATTGGCTATTTTTGCTATCTGTTTTACATACGACCACTCTACAGTTTAAATAGTTACATTACAAAATATATGTTTTAATAAGAACTCTATATAAAATTACGTTGCGTTTCGTTGCATAACATTAACAGACATTTAATGACCTCTTTCTCAGAACTGTATGGTTAAAATACTGTGAACGGCGTTTAAATAACTTGTTTCCGAACTAAACTGGTGGTGGCCCTTGATAACTGTTACTTACTCACATGGTTACAGCGCGAAACACACTTTATAATAAACTGGGGGAAAAATCAATGCCATTTCAGCACTTTTCTCTATTTGAACACCGAATTTTACGACGCGTTGTTTAACGACGTCAAATTTCAAATCGTCCTACCTTTTACCACTGGGCGAGCAGTATTTGGCTGACTTCCGATTAAGTTCAATGTCAAACATAAACCTTGTCCTACATTTAAGTTTAATTTTTTTACGCAAATATGAAAAAATACCAAAATTAAAATATGTTAAATAAAATACGCGCTGTTATTACAGGCCTGTGTTTATTTCAAAACATAACGAATTTACTTAAACGAAAATTTAAATGTAAAAAATATATACTTCACCAAAATTTTTATTCAATCAAAACTTTAAAAATTTGCAGGAGGTTGGACCCCTGCTTCTTCGTAAAGTTTTCTCATCTGCTGTTTAAAAAAGCCTCGCCTTGCCACTATTCTTGAAATGTGTCTAAAATAAAGAAAATGTAAACGCATGCGTTAAGTTTGTTCAAATTTTGTGGAGTGTATATATAAGTCAAAGAAGCCCATATTTAGGAAGGAAATATAACAATTTCCTGTAAATGGTAAATAGCTTTACACAACACAATCATGTTTATCGTTCCTAAAAAGCCTTGACTTTATGTTGCTAACCTTGGGTATTTCGCTGTGCAGGCAGATAGGTAAATATAAACTCCGCTGTATAGCAATAACGATAAACCAACCAGAAGAGCACAGGAAAATGATACTGTGTCGGTAGTGTACTCAAATTTAGGGTATGCATCGTATATGGCCTGCTGATCTCCGTATTTCAAGCCAGTTGTGTAGATCAAAATGCTGCAAAACACGGCGCAAATACCTAAACAAACACAATAAAGCTGTAACGAGAACAACGCAACATAAATTTATTTTTTGTTTTACTGTTTTATTTGACAAACTGTCGTAACCTAATAACAATGTATTTACGAGAATAAACAACCCTTTTTTGACCAGAAAAATAATCAAATAGTAATTAACAAACCTGAAATAAGAAAACTAATAGCCACAATTACAGGTTTAGCAATTATCTTAAATCCAGTCGGGGGTGGATCGAACATCATTAATGCGATCTAAAAATAAAAAATTTTAATTTTTTTATTACCGTTAAAAATGAATTAAAGACACTGTGATAGTAATTTACTAGTAAGTATTAATAAGTGCGTCGTGCACGATGTGTACATTTACTAACTCGTTATTTTTTTAAATTTTATTTTAAATATCAGACTTTTATATTTTTCTTTTACATAGAAAAATGGCAATCAACGTAAATTATAAAATATTTTACCACAAATATGCCAGGCATAATAAAAAATGTGTGTCCCAGAAGGGAAAGATTAATAATGGAAACACTTTCCCAAAAGCAAACGTTAGGATCAGTTCCACATTCGTCAACACAATTTGCCGAAATCTAAATTTGAAATTAAAAAGTGTCATACCTAAAAATAAAATTCCAAAATAAAACAATAAAATTGAAAAAATAAAACAGAATTATTATTTTTTTAAATTATTACGTAACAAAATTATCAACATTAAAAAATTTGTGATAACGGCAAAAATTAGGCTGCAGTCTTCATAAGCTGTCGTATAGTAAAAATAACAACCACATCTTTAAATTGTAGACTCACGTCAGCATATTTCATGCAACCTCCCGTCTCCAAGTTTGGCCAAATAAGTTCGCAAAATTCAGTCGGGCGAAATGCAAAGTAGGCCTTTGTTGTGTTTGTGCCTTGTTCAAGAGCAGTCCACGATGCATTTACGGCTGGAAGTGCTAGAAAAGTATCTGACTTGGCCTAAAATTGTTGAGGAAAATAAAGAACAATTAATAACACTGTTTAAAAATTACATTTAGCAAATAGATGCAGTCGTCCTCTGGTACCTTTGCAATCTCTTCCCCTTTAAATTCACCGGTAAAGAGACTTGCATTGCTAACAAATGTGTTAAAATGTGGGTTACATATCATTCTATCTCCACCAGTTGCAGACAAATTAAGCGTCACAGGCCCGTGCAATAGCATGTCGTATGGAATAAAGGTTCTTGCGCAGTTATTGGAAAGTGCACCGAGTACCATCATAAATTCCAGAAGAAGCAATATCTTAATATTTAGCAAGTGATCGTTTTAAAATAAAGGCTTACTTATACTTAAGTTACACGAAATTAGAAAAAATATTCTAAAAAGAACTACTCATATTGTAGACCCCTAAGCTTAGCAACAACGGCATTTATAATTGAAGGCTAACTTCTAACAAGTATAAATAAGTCACCAGACGCCACCATAGTTTAAGATTAAAAGCATGTAAAATATAACAGTGCTTACCAAAAGAAACGTTCCCCACATGTCGATCTTGTGGAAAAACGGGAACTTCTGTTGATTAGTCCCAATAAGGCCAGCAACCGTTGTCGGTTTTGTCATTTTGATTTTTTAATTATTTCAGCTGCTTTTTTAAGCCCGGTTTTAAAGGCTAGGTTTATTATCCTGCCTAAACTAGGGCCATTGCGCTCTAATTCAACAGCAAAAATTAAATCAGACATAAATTTATGAAATTGGATTACAATCATCAAAAACAAATTTTCCAGAATAAAATTTTATTATGACGTTTCTATTGCGGTTGTTATGTCACAAGATGTCGTTGAAACCAGTTATTTGCAGTTTATGTTTACGTTTCGCATATGACGTCACGGGTGAAAGCCACGTAAAATAAAATGTGCGTTTGATTAGCACAAGTTTATTTATTTTATCTTATGGTATTTGTTAAAAATCATTAATATGCCGTTAAAATTAGTTTTATTATGCTTTTTTTTCTATTGTACCTAATATAACAACTTCTAGTAAACACTTGGTTTGAGTTAATAAAAGCTGATTGATAAATCTGTAAATTGCCAGAAATGCTAAAGTAAAATTAAATCCTAACTTAACTTGCTTGCATACCCTTATCAGCTTTTACAGTAGCAACAGATAAACTACAAACCTTGCGCATAGACAGATAAATCTAAGTTAATTTAAAGTTGTTGATAACATTGCTAGAAACAGTGACTTTTCTGCTTGTTTAAAAACAATAGTTTATTTTGACATTAAACTAAAATTTTGTCATTTTTATAGTCAATAGTAGTATGGTAACAGTTTGCAACTAAATGCAGTGTAAGTTCAATTAGGTAATAGAACATTGTTTTAAATTTATATAAAGTTTATGCGAATTTATTTTTAGTTGATTTTTAAATCTCAACATAACATAATTTGGTGTCATAAAGTTACCAAAAAAATGGTTAAAATTAAAGAAATTCGCGCTACTGCTAACTATGCATGGAGTCCTGCCGAAGATCATCCTATTTATATTGCAACAGGAACTGCAGCACAACAACTTGATGCATCGTTTAGTTCCAATTCAACACTGGAATTGTATTCGGTGGACATGGCCGATTCAGCTGCAGTTGCAAAAAGTTGTGGAAAGGTTGAAACAGAAAATAGGTAAATAAATAACAGATTTTTTTCTTTGTAATAAAAAATTTATAACAGTTAATCAAAAACTGTGACTATATATGCAGTAATTACTATCTTTTTGATTTACTATAATGGCAAAAAAACATTAAGTTGCTCTGTTTTCAGGTTTTACAAAGTTATATGGGGTGGAGCTTATACTGAGGATTCAAACAGTTATATTGTTGGTGGAACAGACAAGGGTGCCATTGAAATTTATAATCCAAATAAAATTATCGAAGGTTCTGAGGATGTTTTGGTTTTATCTACTTCAAAACATTCAGGACCTGTTCGAGCATTGGACTTTAATCCCTTTCAGGTAACAAACTATCTTATTGCCTAGTTTATTTTTTAGTAAATATGGTTAGGTTTTTTTTTTAAATACTTTTTTTTAAAGAGTTTTTTTATTAAATAAAATACCAATAAAAAATTCTAGATTTTTGTTTCCTAAAATATCAACTGATACTAAATTTCATTTTTTTGTTTTTAAAATATAAAATATTAACAGGCCCAATCTTTTAAAAGTCTTTTAAATTTTGTGTTATGTTTTTTGTTTGTAGAAAAACTTATTTGCTTCTGGTGCAAGTGATAGCGAGATATTTATTTGGGATTTAAAAAATCCTTCCAGTCCAATGACTCCAGGTTCGAAAACCCAACCAACTTCTCCGATAAGTTCTATTGCTTGGAATCGTCAGGTTTGTCCAAAACTTTACTACAACAACTATATATACCACTATTGTCCATATATATATAAGTTATAGCTTACTTTTTAAAATATAAATCTTAGTAATTAGATTGTAAGTGTTTATAATGTTTATATTTGCTACTTTTTTTAACTAATAAAACATAATCATTAATTTATTTAAAATACAATAAATCTTTATTAAAATTTTAAAGACCTATAATGAAATAAAAATAATAAATTTAAAATAATTTGTTAAAGGTTCAGCATATTTTGGCTTCAACAAGTGCTGTCACGTCAGGACCTTGTTGTGTGGTTTGGGACCTGAGAAAAAATGAACCAATTATTAAAGTGGAGGATTCTTCTGGAAGGGTAGGTTTTATTTTGTTTTTTGTTGCTTCATTGTAAAATATTTAACTTTTAACGTTTTTTTGGACTTAAAAGATGTTTGACAATAGTCTTAATTAGTCAAAAATATAAAAAATAAAAAATTTCTAACACAGGTTTTATTTAAATTTGCATTAGGGTGTTACTTTTAAAAAAAACTAGTCTATTTACTTTTTAAGTCATTTGGGTTATTTTTTAATACTAAGACACCAAAATGTTCAATAAATATTACTTACAGGTTAATTAAAACAAATAAGTATATTTTAGATGCAATGTAGTGCTTTTTTTTTATGTAATTATATATATTTTAGATGCAATGTAGTGATGTAGCTTGGCATCCAGATGTAGCTACCCAGCTTGCTTTATCTTCTGAAAATGATCAATCTCCAGTTGTGCAGTTGTGGGATCTCAGATTTGCCACCTCACCCATGAAGGTTAGTGTTGGTGTCTAAAAAAGTTATTTATTATAGGTTACAAATTTTACTATGATAGGCAGAAATATTCGTATGCTTAAATAGTAAGATTTTTTTATAAATTGTAGAAAAACTTGTTATAATTAAAGCTGTTTGAAATTTAAAAGTCATTTCTTTCCATTTCACAGTTTTAAACAGCAAAATTAATGAACTAACTTTAATAACTAAGCTTTTTTGTGTTTCCAGGTTTTGGAGAAACATAAGAAAGGAGTTGTATCTGTTGCCTGGTGTACAAGGGATTCTGACTTGTTACTCTCTTGTGGAAAGGACAACCAAGTTTATTGCTGGAATGCTAATGCTACTCCACCTGAGGTAGATTTAGTTTTAATATAACAATTTTATGCTTTGTAAACCTTTATAACAAAATATTTAAGATATACATAAAATTTAAATGATTCTTGTTGTCAAATTTATCTGAATATTTTTAACAGCTGTTTCACCAATTTTTTTGTCATTTCATTATGTTAAATAATTCAAGTTTTTATATTTTTTTGGTTTAGATAACTTATGAGCTGGAGACTCACGCTCAGTGGTGTTTTGATGTACAATGGTGTCCAAGAAATCCAAATGTTCTTTCCACTGGCTCATTTGATGGCCACATCAGTATTCATTCTCTTATGGGAGGAGGTCAATTTGTTCATGATTCAACTGCAGACCAAGTACAAAGAGATGCGGTAAACTAAAATTTTTTTAATAAAATCAAAAGAATGTAGATAGCAACATATATAAGTTTAGTATACCTATTACTTATTTTTAAATTTAAAACTGTTAATTTTTTTTTAAAAGTTATTTTTTTATTGATTTAGGTTGCTGAGGCATTTGGCAGTGATGCATTTTCAGTGAATCAAATAAAACAAGCTCCAGCACAAACAACAAAGAGGAAGATAACCAATCCTTTAAAGCGACCTCCTAAATGGATGAGAAGGCCATGTGGGGTCTCTTTTGCGGTAAGTAAATTAAATTTTAATTTATTGTTTGAAAAATTATTTGCTCCAACAATACAGCAAAAAATTTAACTAGATTGCTATTATTTTATTATTGCTTTAAAATACAATTTTTAATTTTTGTTTATTTTTTATGCAGTTTGGTGGAAAATTGGTTTCTTTCAATCATATTCCTCCTGTTGATGGTCAGACCCAAAATACGAGAAAACTTGTTCAAGTTAACCAGGTACTACAAATCTTGTTAAGTTAATAAAATGAACTTTAGTAGCAATGTTTTTAAAACATGTTGGAAGATGAACATATTTTTATATAAATTTTCAGATTTATATTTTAATATCAACTTGTTTAATATATTTTTTGATGTTTTATTTATGGGTTTTTTTACTTTGTATATTATTTTCGGTGAATGTACATAATACTTGTGCTTTAATTATATAAATACATATATGTATGTAACTTTATATCAAACTAATTAGTAACCTGTTCGCAAGCTGCACTTTTTCTTATTTTGTGTTATGGGCAATTCTCATTGGAAAAGTTTTTTTTTTTTTTTAAATTAACTTAAATTATTTGTTTAATTAACTTACCTGTTTCTTTGGTTTTGATATTTAAAGTTTAAATTTTAAAAAATTTAGGCAAATAATTTTTTATAAGTGATTTTTTTTTTAAATTTAAAATGTATATACAAATTTTTTTGCACTTTTATGGCTATTTTAAGCAATAATTTTAAGTTAATATAAAAGTTACAAAACAGATAACAACAGATTTGTAATGTGTTAGTATAAAAGGTTTAAACATATGCTTAACATAAGTTAAACAACAAATTCTATATTACAATTTAAAAATCAGCAATTTTTAAGTTTTTAACTTGTAAGAATATAGGTAATTCCGTTACCGAATTTACATAAAAAGTTTTATAACTTGAAATTTAATCAAATACAACTTTTAATATTTTTAATTCTCTGATTTTAGTTGTTAAGTACTATAAATAAAAACTAAACTTTAATGTTCCTTATCAATTTTATCTACAATAATGGTAACGGAATTACGGGTAACGGAATTACAACATCAGAGATTTTGTAGAAATGCTTATTCTGCCTGGTTTAAGTGAATTAAAATAATATAATTATTTTTATAAGTAAAAAATGAATGGCATTGTAATATAATATCCATTTTCTTTAATTTTGTGAGAAGGTAGTTTTGAAATTTATAAATTAGTTTTATGGGTACATATATTACTAAATAAAATTAATAAAAATATTCATAGTTAACAAGTTGATTTTTAACTGATATTTGGCTTATTTAAACAATATTAAAAGCTATTTTACCCACTAGACTTATTGTTTTTGCATAATTATCCATTTTATTTAGGTGTAACAAATTGTTTCTTCGACATCAATTTTATTACTAATTTAGAGTTTAGCGTTTTAGAATTTTAAACATGTTATGTTTGTTTGTTAATTTTATTGAGTTATGTTTGTAGTTTTTGTTAAAATGGTAGTTAGGAATTTTAAAATTTGGTTTGTTTATTTCTGTTTAAGAGTTTGTTTAAAAAAAAACCTAGTAGTTTTTAGTTTTGTAATTCCGTTACCAAGATTTAAAAAAAAAATTTTTAGTTAGGTTTGTTTCTTATTTTAACAGTACCTAAAACTATTTTTTTAAATTTTATCTGAAATTGAGTAAATTTAAGACTAAAGTTACATGCCAAAATTAGACAGTGTCTTTTTGTTACTTAAAGTGTAATTCCGTTACCAGGTTTTTTTAAGTTAATTTGTCAATAAATAAATATTTTTTAAACCCCAACTAAAAAAATTTGGTATCTTTTTGTTGCTTTCAATAAGGACAATTATTTACACATGTTTAATTTAAGTTAATTTTTATAAAATTCAGACGAATTGGGATTAAGTATTACCCAAGTTTTTATATTTAATTTATTGGCGTAATTCCGTTACCAAACATTTTTCAATTTTTAAGAAGCATACAAGTTCGAACTGGACTTCTATGCTTATAAAAATTTAGAATGGCAATATATGGGTTGTTTTAACTTAAAAAATGATTTCAATTATATTAAAAAAAAAAATTATAAGTTTGTAAACCACAGTAATTGTAATTCTGTTACCGAAGAATTGCCCTTATATCATTAAATAGTTTGTTTTAATTTGGTTGCAAACAAATATTTAAATGTCCATCATTACCAGTGTGGGTTGTTCTTTTTTAAAAACATTCATATATAGACGCAACTAAATATTTTTTATTTTATTTTTATATTTCTATGGCAGATTATTAATCTACTTTTTTTTATAAAAGGTTGTAACTGAAAATGAATTGTTGGTAAGATCACAAGAATTAAGAAATGCACTTTTGGACAACAATAGCTGTTTAGAATATTGCAACTCTAAGTTACAGAACTCACAAACACAATTTGAAGAAGACATTTGGAGTTTCTTAAAAGTAAAAAAGAAATATAAATTTTTGTGATAAATTAATTTTTTTATGTTTTGTTTTTATAAATTTATAAAAAATAAAAATCTCATGTTTTTAAATTAAATTTTTTGTAATATTCGTTTAATTTATTTATTTTTTGATTATTTTAGAGTAATTTTGAATCCAATCCTAGAAAACAATTTCTACAATTACTCGGTTACAATGCTGCAGAATTAAAATCAAAGGTTTGTAAATAGTATAATACAATTTTTTTTAAATAAGAATTAGGTTATGTACAATACCATGATTAGATTAAACCTATTAATCGCTGTTTTATTTTACTAACCAATTAAGTAATACCACAATCACAGTAAGACATGTTGTCGTGATAAAAAGTACTGCAAAAGGTTATAAGTCTAGTTATGTGATATAATGGCGATGGCATTGGATAATGAACCAAAAAGTTTTTGTTGCGAAATGCACCAAAATCATACTATTTACTGAGCCCATTTACGAATAGCTTAAACTTGTCAGAAAAGGTTACCATTACCCAATAAAAAATAAAACACCTATCATCTTTAGAAAACATAGGAAAAATAAGAAATTGTGTGTGACAAAAAACTTAGATTTAATTTTGAATCTTAAATTTATATCTGTACTAAATTCTATTACAAAATTGTTGTCCAACTTAAAAGAATATATAGTATGAAGAAGAAACATTGCTTTAACCATTAAAATAAATTTTATTAAAAAAATAATTTCTTTAGTTTGATGTGATGTTAAACAAAAAAGCAGTTAATGGAGATTTGTCTAAAGAAATGGAAAATTTATCAGTTACTAAGGTACCTATTATTTAACTAGTTTTAATAACTGTACATTTTAATTATAAACAATTATGTTTAATACAAAATTTAATTATGTATAATTACACTATTTAGATTAAATAAACTTCTACTTTACAATTAAAACAATATTTTTTTTCTTTTTAATTTTAAATCTATTATGATTAGAAATTTTACAAATAAAATATTTATACAGTTTATACTTAACTTATTTTATGTTAATTGCTTAGTTCAGAAGTCCAAGAAATTTGTAAAAATGCTACTGTAAATTATTTTTTCAATTATCTGAATATAAATTAGGAATAACATGATCATTATTATATATAGCTGTCACTGGCAATTTAAAACCGGCTTGGGGTAACAAATGTTACTCTAGCTTCAAAATTAATTTTTGAGGAAGACAAAATCAATGTAATAAAAATAATTATTTTGCATAGGCTATTCAATTTTTATTTTTTTCAAAGATTTTTAAAAATGTAAAATTTTATTTGTTTTCAGAGTGAATCTTTTGGAAATAATAGTTTTGTAAGCAGTGAAGGTAGCACAGGTGGTAATGACGCCGATGTGTTTGACAACATTGCTGCAGCTACCTCTGTTCAAGCTACAATGCCACTAAAACCGATGGTTATTCCAGTTAAAGATGGCGGTAAGTGAATTAAAATTTTTTTTTGTAAAAAGTACCAGTTTTATTTTAGTAACTTTTTAGTTTAAAATTTGACAAAAAACATAGCCAAAATTAATTTTATGCTTTTGGGCTTTTTAATAAGAGTGCTTTAAACTTGGGTTAGTTATTCTTTTTGGTGTAATTTCTGGCCAAAAGGTTGTATTCCTATTTCAGAACATTCTATTTCTTACTAACGACTAACCTAACTATGAGCTTCTTGTGCAGTTTCCCCTGCAAATAACAATTACCAAATAATGTAATTACTGCATTACTAATATTCATTCATTAATATCTGTGGTGCAAATGGCATGTCTTAAAATTTTTGAGTAATTTACTAACTTTTAGAAACTCAACAAATAGTAAAGCAAGGTGGTGGGTTGGTTGTTAACAGGAGATTGTCAACTTTGTCTGTTATTGGTCAAGGTAGACCACTTATTGTGTGGCAATGTTAGAATAATTGAGTTTTTTAACTGCTTGAAGCTAAATTTGTTTTATATTTTTAATGCACCTCTAATGCAATCATATTACCAATATAAGCTAATTAGTAGTCTTATAGTGGGAAAAAAGATTGATTTTGTAGTGTGGCAATCAAAGACAGTTAATTTGTTAATTTTCATCATTTTGAATAATTTTTGTGGCATAATTTTTGGGGTATTTTATATTAAGCAGTCCACGATTGGCCTTTAAACAATTTTTTTTTTTAAATTTAAATTAAATAATTTTATTTCTAGTATTTACAATTTAACTATTAAATTGACTTGTAAAAACAAATATCAAAATTTTATATGAAATTATTTTCTAAATTGTTAATTTTTTTCTGATCCAAAGTCAGTTGGGGCCACTCTTGAAGTTGTTTTTTCCTCAGCAAAATAGTTATCATGTCAGCCTGCACTGTATAACTCACGCCAATAATTGGGCGGTAGAGAGTAGGTATGCTTAGCTCACTTGAAACTAAGGGCGGGAATGCTTCAGTTGTGTTGTTGTTTTGATTACTGTTTGCTTCTGAATGATCGGGGATGGGCTTTATGTTTTTGTTTTTGATTGTCAGAATTAAATTAGTGCCTGAAAAAAAATAGTTGGTTTTAAATGGTTTGCCACACAAGGCTTCAACTTATTTGTTAAATCTATGTCAAATTTTTTTTTACATTTCTTGTTTCGACTTGTATACTAAAGTTAACAATCCTAAATTCTTGAACTTACCATTAGTGTTGACGTTTATTTTGTTGCTTGGATTTAAATGTATTCCACTATAGGAGACCACAACTTTTACAAACTTAGCTGTCTGGGTCCAGTTGTATGTGTTTATCACATGTTTGTTGTTGTCATTTTCTGAAGGGGTTTCACTTATTTCTAAAAAAATCAATTTAGTTAGGATTATTTAATTTAAATGTATTTTTTGGATAAAGTTGTTTAAGCTAATTTTTGTTATGTTAATGCCTTAAATGTTAAATAAATTTGGTTAAGTATTAAATATTTAAAACAAATCCAAGCTTAATTTTTTATACAAACCTATTTCTTGATCACCAGCACTTTTCGATCTACTTAACTTCAACTTAGTTTGTCGTTTTCCTTTGCTTCGTATTAATCGATCCAAACTAACTCCTTTACCATTCCATACAGGGTTGTCTTCATCAACTGTTTGTGTTTCGCTTGTGCATGTTAGTGGTGAAACCTTGGAATAATATATAAAAGAAATCTAACTGGGTTGTTTATGTAAAAAAATGTTTAAAATATATTGATGGTCATTTTTTGCTATTAAAAGATTTAGTCAGTTACTTTTGATATACTAGTTTTTTAGCTTATATTTAATTATCTTATAGGCGATTCTCTTTTTGTAAGGAATGTTCTGTATTGGTTGGTTAAAATTGTAATGTTATATATTTTTAATAACATAAGTCTATCTTTAAGGAAAAAAAATTTTTAATCTGTTAAAGCACTAATCTTTAATATTTTAGTTTTACCTGGATGCCAGCTTCACTTTTAATTCCATTAAACTGTGTTCCCATTGAAGTTGTTGATATTTCTGTTTGTGTTGTTTGATTTTTAGTGTGGACTTTTGTTTGTGTTTCAACATTTTGTACTTGAGGTTTTTGTTCATTTAGGTTTGAATTTGAATCCTGGTTGGGTTTTGGTCTAAAATGAAATGTAAAAAAACTTTATTTAATTTAATTTAGTTAATAGTGAATATATTATTATTTAAATTTAAATGGTTTTCAAAAAAAGATAAAAAAAATCAAATAAATAACTTTTTGTAAATTTTTAAAATGTTTTTCTTACAAGGCACTTAAACTTTTTCTTCGAAATTTTCTTTTTTTGAAATAATCTGAAAGTCTTTTCTTATCCTTAGACTTTTCTTCTTTTTTATCCAAATCGACATGAAAAACCACTTCACCTTCTGGAAAACTATTCTTTTTTATAATTTCGTTGTGAGTCTGATTCGAAAACTTAGGTTTTGATTTTTGTTTTGAATCAATTTCTGTTAAGTTAGTTTTGGTTTGGGTTCGAATTGATGGAGTGAATTTTAACTTTGTAGGTTTTTGGTTATTTTCTTCAGTATTTTTATCTTGAACAATTTCAGTTTTTAAATTACTAATTGCTTCCGAATCTGGAGATTTTGTTTTAGTTCTCTTTTTTGGAATACTTCTCTCTGTATTTTGTAAATTGATGTTTTCTTGATACTTTTTGGTATCTTCTTGTGGAGTGCTGTTAGATTTAAATATTTTGGTTTTCCTTTTCTTTTTAGAAGACACCGTTTGGGTTGATTTGGGCCTGCAATATAATATCAAAATTTTTTTAATATTTTCTTGACGTTATTCTTTGAATTCTATGGGTGCTTATGTTTTTAAGTAAGTTATGCCTGTTTTTTATTGCTTAAATTAGTTTTAATTTAAAATTTGCCTGATAACATTAAATCACAAATAAAATCTAACTAGCTATGTTAATTTTAAACTAAGTGTAGTATTTTCTTTTTAAAAAAAATGGTTAAAAAATTGTTAATTTACCTTGTGGGTAAGATTTTTTCCTTTTCATTATTCTTTTCAGACAAAGTCATCAATTTTAACGACATAATACTTGAACTTGGTGAAATATTATTTAGTTTATTATCATGTTGGACTCTTGATATAGCAGAAGCCACTCGCTTACAATTTTCTTCCGTTTTTGGGGCAACTGTTTTATTTTCGGTAGTTTTTGAATTTGTTTTTGGTGTTACCCATAGTTTTTTACTTGCATATGTTGGTGGTTCGACATATACTGGAATGGATTCACTTTTTTCGATTGCCATTCTAAAACTTTCTTGTCTTTTTTTTGGTTTGTTGTTTTTCATTGAGTAGGGTTCGGATTTATGGTTTTGTACTTCTTTTCTGCTGGAATTTTTGGTTTCAAGGTTTCTGTTTTTTTTCTGTGTTGTGCTACCTTGCTGGTGTCTTAATTTTGTTTTTATATGGTGGTTTTCTGGATAGTAATTTCTATTTGGTTCTGAATTGTAATTCCTATGGTTTTGTAAATTATCTTTCATTTCAGTTGTAACTGATTGCTTATCTTTTTTTCTATGTCTGTTTTTATTTATTTCCTCCTTTATTGCAGTTTTGGTATTCACATATTCTCTTTCCTTTACTTTCCTCCCATTTACTTGATTCGAATTATTTGAATCTCTCATTACTGTAAAGTAAATTCCGTTTGAACGATTCACCACAACTGATTTGACTGATTTGTTGTCGGATTTATCATGTACTTTAGGTTGTGATCTTATTTCTTTCTTATCATAATAGTCAGTTGATGATTTCTAAATGCAAAATATGATTTAGAAGGAATTTTAATTATCTCTATACTTTTATAACTGTGAGTTTTTTTTAAATGACATGGATTTTACTTGAATTTTTTTTACACATTTACCACACCATACTAAATTACACCTTTCATAGTCATTTAATTTTCTAATTAATGTTCATTTGAAGTGGTGTGTAGCCCTTGAGCTACAATTATACCTTAATTTGCAAAGTGTTTATTTAATTTTAAATTTAAAATGATGTAATTAATATTTGGTTTATCTAAAGGGTTTTCTTTACTAATATGTGGTTAATTTAATTGGTTATACCAACTTACGTCTGATATTTTTTCTCTATGTGTAGCTTTTTTGTTTTTTCTTTCAAGTGATTTTTCCCTCTTGTTTTGTTCTTGCCTGATCTTTTGAGCTTTATAAAGTTGTTGAACTTTTGGGTTTCTTTCGTCAGAATAATCTCTTTTAGTCTAAAAAATGTGAGTGGTTATTTTATTCATTGTTACAAACATTTTTTAAACATTTTTTGGGATTTATTTATTTACTTCTTTGCTCCGGTGATTACTATTTTCAACTTTTCTTTCTTTTTTGGTTGTTTTCGTACCATCTCTTGGTTTAGGTGTTCTTGATCTTTTTTTATCAGTACCATTAACTTGTGTTTCCTTTGGCATTTCTGTTGGGTTAGAATTCTGTTTCTTTATTTCAGTTCTATGTGATTCAGTGCCAAAAACTTCTAGTTCTATTCTTCGTTTTTGTTCAGCAAGCATGCAGTAAATTTGATGGTTGTGGCAATGTGCCATTGTGTAATGTAATTCTCGTAATTCCTCCATCGTCATTATGTGGTAGGTTTTTTAGTTGGTTTTTACAAAATAAATCCCAAATTTTAAGTTTTTACCCTTAAGTCATCAATTCGTTTTTTAACTTTTTTCTAAAATAATATTTCTCTGTTTAAGATGCTTTTCTATATTCTAAAAATAAAATATATTTGTATTACAATTAACAATTTTTATTTTAAATTTTACATTTTTTTAACTTACTTTACTACTTTCTATCAGGTAAATTGTAAGCCTACAAACACTTTGCCAAATTGATTTTTCCCATTTTGATTAATTTTACTGTCACAGCAGCAATAGTTGTATATTTGTCATCAATTCTTTATAATAATCAATAAATCTTTCAACAGTTTAATTACTTATCTTAAGTGTTAAGTTGCTGCCAATATTTGACTTTAAAATGTTTGTATTTTTGATAATTTGTATTTAAAAGGTGTATGAATTATTTGTAAAATTGTTTAACTTTATTTCATTTATACTTTTTATGTATTTATTTACTTTAAAATTATTAACAAAGTTTAACCATCAATTTCCTTACTATATTTTTAATATTAATGTTTTAAAAAACTTGAGACACTTTCTGTTCTACGCTCTATTTTCGATTTAAAGTTCCAATATTTAAAGCCTGTTGATATATTTCTATATTACTATCCTTAAACAATAATATAAACCCTCATTTTCTACTCTTGGTTTTATGCTTGAATGATAAGACACTCCTTGAAAATAGAACAACTAAATTTTATTTTTCTTATTCCAAGCTTTTAAATATTATGATCGGGTTTGGATTTGTAAAATACAGACAATTTTTATTGGATCAGTATTTTTTGGTCTTTTTGGTGATTTGAACTTTTTTGGGCAATTTCTGTCTTTTTTTGAGTTTTAACCACAGTTCTTTTTAAAATAAGTGATCCATGTTAATTTATCAGGATCTTACACAATGGTGCTGTAGTTTAAACTGTTATTATCTGGTAAATTAATGACAACCTAACCTAGGGTCTCTAACCTCTAATTTATTTCAATTTTTTTCCTGAAAACGTTGTAACGTGGCTTTGATAAGCTTGAGTGACAATTCATTGTCAATCAAAAACCTTAAAAATAAACTAGTTTTAGTTTTTTGAATATAAGATATCAACAACATTAGAAAGATTTATATTTTATATTAAAAAAAATGTTTGTAGTAATTAAAATGGCTTTAAATTATTTATATTTAAGTGAGATTTGTTATTTAATTGAAACAATTAAATAAATCAATTTTTTTTCTTTATTAATTGTATTTTCTTTGCAACTTTAAGGTTCTACAATTTTATAACAAAAGATCATTCATAGTAAAATTTCATTTTTTAATTGTTATAAAAAAGTGTTCTAATTAATAAAAAAAACAATAAAATGTTCTATATTATTTTAAGTGATACCCTAAGTCAAGTTGTACAAAATTGCTGTAAATTTTAATAAATATAAATATTTTTCTAATTTTTTTGATTATTTTTAGATTTAGATAGCATGATCAGTCAAGCTCTTTTGGTGGGTGAATACGAGGCAGCAGTTGATCTTTGTTTCCATGGCAACAGAGTAGCTGATGCAATTGTCATTGCCATGGCAGGAGATGCAGCTTTGTTGGAGAAAACGCAAAAAAGATATTTTGCTTCTTCGGATTCAAAAATAACTCGAGTAGGAAAATGTTACATTTTAAATTAAATTGATTGCTAATTTTTTAATGGTGAACAATTTAACTGATGTAATGGTCATTAAGGTGGTTTAAACAAAAGTACCATTAAACTGGTTGCATTTTATTTCATGTTACCATTTGTTTTTTGAATTATATTTTTTTTTGTTTTAGCTTTTTAAAAGGTTAATTAAACATACTATATATATATTTATATTTAAAGGGAAAAACATTTTTATTTTTTGAATATTTTTAGCTTCTATCAGCAGTTGTGACAAAGGATTGGAAGGATGTTGTAAAATCTTGTGAATTAGAGAACTGGAAAGAAGCGTTGGCTTCTCTACTTACTTATGCTTCAACTGCTGACCTTGTTACATTATGTGGTAAGTTCAATTTTGCTTAATGTAAAACTAAAATATTAATATAATAAAGTTTAAATACCTTTTTCGAAAATGACAAAATTTAATTTTCAAAGGAACAAAACCTAATATTTTGTATTCTTATCTTAATTTACTTTTAACCAGGCTAAAATTTATAATTTTTCTTTTTTAGATGAGTTGGGTGAGAGATTGGAAGAAAGTGAAGAGTATAAATGTCATGCTTGTTTGTGTTATGTGTGCTCAGGCAACATTGAAAAACTTGTTGAAGCTTGGGGGAAGGTTAATGAAGGAACCCGGAAGCTTGGGGAAGGGGTAATGAACACAATACAGGTTTGATATATTTATTTATAAACAATTTAAAAAAAATGATTTATTGTACTGTAAAGATCTTAAACACAGATTTAATATTGTCGATAAACCAAATTAATTCAATTTTTTTTAGGCTAAGTTACATTTTACCAAAAGGCTAAAAATTTTTTGTTATTTATTTTTAAAAAACATATAATCTATAAGTTAAAGTAGTATATGAACAATGTCATTTTCACTATTTAGTTTTTATATATTTTTCAAATTTTAAATGTTTGTTTAAATTTTATTCTTCAAATTTACTCCTTTTTATCTAGGATTTGATTGAGAAAATGATGGTGCTGCTTCGTGTGGTAAAGTCACAAAAGAAAGGTGGAGTAGCCTACATTGGAGAAATTGCTTCTGACAAACTAGCTGAGTATGCTTCCATGTTAGCTGCACAAGGACAGCTTAGCTTAGCCATGGAAATTCTACCCAATTCTTCTAATAAGGTATAAGTGTGATTATACCACATTGTTGTTGGTCAACTGTTCCTATTAAAAGAGTAAGGCACTATAAATTGTATAAACTTCTGCTGAGCCAACAATTAGTAGCTTATAAATAGCGGGCAATAATAAAAATTAATATCTCAATCTGACAACGTCAACTCTGGGTTGGGGTTGCTAATGTTACTCTATGTTTAGGTTGTGAAGACGACCTTCCTACATCAACGATAAATAAGAGAAAAAAATAAAATAAAGCTCTCAAATTCTTCTTGTTAAGAAAAAATTGGCTTTACATTATCTTTAATTAAAACTTAAATTTTTTTATTCTAGCTTGTTGTTCAAATTCTGCGTGACCGATTATTTCACTCACAAGGTGACAGTGTTGCAGGTTTGCAAGCTCCAGTATTTCCATTCAATAGAGATGGAATAAGAAGCTCACAGCGTCCTGCAGCCCAGGTTCAACCTCAACGACAAGCCATGAATGGAAAAGGTTTCATAACATTCGACAAAAATTATTAAAAGCGAACAGTTTTAATTGCGTATTTTATTTTTGAAAACTAGGTCTGTTATAGCTTAACAATTTTACAAATGCATAATTTCCTAATTTGTTCTAATCAAAGTACCAAATCTATTTTTTTAGATGCATATAGGCAACAAAACAATCGTTTTGTGCCTCAACAGCAACAACAACAACAAACATTTCAACCCACCAGTGTTGATCAACAATCATATCAACAACAATCTAACTATGGGGTAAGAATTAAAATTGGTAACAAATGTTTAATTACAAGTTTTAACAAAGTTTTTGCGATAGATGTCTAAGGTAATTATTGCTCTTGGCTCAACATTGGCAGCACATTTAACTAAAATATATAAAAAGGCATATTTAACTAATTTGTCTATTTTTGAGTTGTTGTGAATAACTTTAAATAAAAAGCAATTAAAATGGTACGAACTTCTGCTATATTAAAAAGAATAATCAACTTACAATTCTACAACAATGTAATAGATACAAAAAGAGTAAGTAAAATTTTATAAACAAATTTGATTTATTTAGAGACAACAACAGCCACTAACTTCAAGATTCCAACCTTCTAATAACCCATATGCTACATCTAGACCATTTGGTAGACAGGCCCCTTCTGCAGGTATACTTAATTAGTTTTTTGTTTACAAATTTGTTTTAATTGAGATTAAAATAAATTTTGAAAACTTTTTTCTTTTTGTTTATTAGGTTTTTTTAAATTTTTTGACAGTATTTTTAAATTTTTTTAAGCACAATTTAACTGTCAAATTTTTATTAGCGTTAAATTCAAGACATTTATTTTCCAGCACCACAACAGCAAGTTCCTGCAAATATTTTCACACCACAATCTGTTCCACAATCTGCACCGCAGGTTTTTAAAAACATAAATATTTTGTTGATTTGTATTTTTTTTTATTTTTGGTTGTTTACTAGATATGTAACTTAAGTAAAATAGGTGCCAAAAAAAAAATTTTTAAACAAGCACATATTAATTGCAAATTGTAATAAAAAACAATTAAAATGCAGCTTTAAGGACAGGTAGTCAACTAAAATTGTCTAATATTTATCTTGAAATTCATAAATTTAGTCTTATTATAATATATTTTATAAATTAGATTTTTTAATTGGTTTACAATATTTTTTTACACTAGTTTCAACCTCAACCTTCACCCACTTACAACCAGCAGCCCCAATTCCAACCTAACAGATCAACTCCATCCAGTTACCCTGAGCCCCCAAGCCCAAGTTCAACTTATGCTGGTGCAGGAGAGGGGCAAGGTAAATCAAATGTTGGAGGCTGGAATGACCCGCCTATGGTTGACCCCAACAGAATCCCCAAGAAAAAAAAGGTGATTTCACTTTTAAAGGCTTTTTATCTAAAATCTTTGTGTCGTATTTTATAAAATGGAGGATTTTAAATTTTAATTTAATATGGGATTAGGCTTGGTGTTAGGTAAAAGGTGGTGCATTCATATAGCCTGTAATATTAGATGGTTTGGTGTTTAAATGTTGCCAAAACTAAGGTTAAAATCTGTTATTTTTATTGGTTTCCAATTTTATTCTTTTTGCCCATTTTTATTTTTACTTCATGTCTCAGACCACTACCTATCAACCAGTACAATCCAATAACTTTATGGTTCCTGGGGTTGCCCCTGTTCAAGCTCCCCCTACGATGATGTCATCACATATGACATCATCACCAGCTCATCAGGTGTTATGATTAGCATAATTTGCATGACAATAATTATGGCCCATATATACTTTGTATGAGATAGACCAGAGTTTTGATAATTAAAGAATCTGGAATTTAAGCAAAAAAAACGTAGAAAAAGTAGAAATAAAATACCATCATTAAGCTTAATTGTTTTATTTTATTACCATTATTATTAGCATTATTCTGGCTGTAACCAAACATTTTTTAATAACTTTGTTAGTAAAATCAACCCTGTAGGGCTACACCAGTAAAATGATTCGAAGTAGTTTTGCTTGCTTTTAGAGAAATGCATTTTATAAATAATAATTACTGACAATCTTGTTTTGCTAAATCGTTATATATCTCCAGTTAAAATTGTGGTCATAATTTAAAGTATTTTTTATTAGTTGTTGTTAGATATACACAAGTTCTACAACATTACTTTTTTTCTAATCTATTTAGCATAAAGCAAAATCTATGGCTGGCTCTGGTTTGAGTAAAATTGACAATGTTGGTTTATTTATGCCTGAAGAAAACAAAAATAAGGTTCAGTTGTGATTTTGCTGTGGTTTTTGTTATTTTAATAATACGATTTTTGAAACCTACAGTGATTAACTAAAAAATTCTTAAAAAACATGATTTTTAGTCTTTGAGACTTTAAAGTTTTTTTATTTGAAATTGTTAGATTCTAGACCATTTTAAGACTTACTTACTTGTAGATTTTGTTTGTAAGTTTTGAATTTTTAATAAAAAAATCTATAATTAGGAAAATGAAGGATTTATGTCTCGTATGATAGGGTATATCAAACCATCCCAACAAAACAATAAAAATACCAATAAACCATTAAATGGTTCCGAAATTACTCCACAAACCAATTTTGTTCAACCACTTCTAAATTCCAAGGTTTTTTTTACAATGCAAAAATGGTTGAATAAGTTAATTTAATATGATTGTTTGAAGTGTTGTGAAAATAAAATCTTCATAATAATTTGGGGTTTAGTTTTAACAAAAATAATGATGTTGTTTTAGGGTATTAAATCTACTGTAGCTTCTTTGTTTTACCAATTTTAAGTAGTAATCTGGTTTAATCCTTTTTGATATTGCATTTGTGACGTTATGGTTTTACTACACATGCAAATTGTTTAAGATTTTTTGTATTAAAAAGAAAAAAACACACTCAATGTTGTAGTTAAAAAGCACATTCAATTTAAAAAACATTAAATAATTTAATCTTAATTTTAATTCGAACAAAAAATACATACGAAAAATCTTTATATTTCCAAAAAATTTTAAACATTTTTATTTTTTAGGCTGCTCCACAAGTATTTCAACCAGATTCTTTGAACCTGATGACTCCCGCTGCTCCTCAACCTGTCCAAGCTCCTCCCGGCAGCATGCAACATCCAGGGATGATGCAACAACCTGGGGGATACCAACAACAACAATTCGTTCCGCAGTCAAGAGCTCAAGGGATGCCAGCTCAAAACATTCAAGTAATTTTTTTTAATTTTAAACTAATTAAATCACAAAATTTTAAAATGGAGTGTGTTGACTTTTATCCAATAATTCTTTAATTTCTTGTCATGAATTCTATAAGTTTCAAAAAAAAAGTAATTTAAGGTTGTTACTTAATATTTTGAACTGAATAAACAGTTATTTTATATGACAAGTTATTAATCAAATTTATTTTTTAAATCTAACATACACCATTTATTGAAATTAAATCACTATTACCACCACAATGCACCAGTAATTTAAAATAAAATAAATAATATAGACCCCAGCAAATGAGTATATGGAAGAAAGTGATGACTTGGATTTCGAGGTTTTTTCCTTAATTTAGTGTAAATTTAAAATAGGAAAATAAGATTTCTATAATTTTATTCATTGTCTTAAGATACAGTAGTCCTCACTTTAAATATAGTACTTTTCTTTTTAGTATGTTTTACCAAATTTGCAAAGCTCTAGTATATAGCATCTTGCATAGATTTGAAAACTTAATATAAAATAACACATTTAGGTTTATAAAAATATTTTAAGCTTAATTTAAACCTTTGCATGGTAATTTTTTACTATTTCATAAATATATTAAAAAATCCTCATTAAGGTTAATGTAGTTTCTAACAAAATACAAGTTATCAATTATTTCACTTTCTAATAGAAAAAAAATATATAATCATGAACATGTATCATTAATATGTAGCTCAACCATCTAATACTGAAACTTTAAATCCTTAGAAATTTAATTTAAACAATGAATACAAAAGTTTTTTTTTCTTTTATCCTTACAAAATTTTTACCCAATTTTTATAACCCACAAACTAGTTTTTAGCAAATCACCTTTTTTCATTTAACTGTGTTAGTTAAGCAGTTAGTTTAAGTTTTGCTCATATTTTTAAACCAATTTTTTATACTAAATTTTTTTTTTAATTTTGCTTAATTTCATGTTATTATTTGTTTCAACTTTAGCAACAACAACAACAGGCAGCTCCACCTGCACCAGCGGTACCGACCGGTGCTTTAAAAGATGTACCAAAGGCTCCCATTCCAACTGAGTACCAGATTCTTCAAACTCAATTCGACGACTTAATCAACAAGTGCAGTCAGCAGGCTACGACTGCGGTAAGACTTTATGAAAATTATATTTGATTTTTAGCCTGTGAAGTTGATAAAAATATTAAGTTAATTAAATAAAATATTAACTTGATGTTTAAGTAAAACGATTTTTGAAATACCCCACAGCAAAAAAAGCTTAGTTTTTTTTTAATAGCAACTGTAGTTAGAGCACATTATTTTACTTTCACTATCAATAATATAACGTAATATAGAATTTTGAGGACTTTAATAAACTGTATGCTTTATATCAGTGCATATTTATTTGCCCATTGAATGTTTAAGCAATACAAGGCCTGGCAAATGCTTTTTCTTAATAGTGGTTTATCTAACAATACCATTTAACATAAAATATTGTCTTTGTTTAGCAAATGAAAAGAAAATTAGATGACTGTTCTAGGAGGCTTGAATTCTTGTACGACAAATTAAGGGCAAACTCGGTAAATATGCATTATTTGTTTTTCGCGCTTATACTAAACATTCATTCGTACAGTTTCAGAACTTTCCGTTTTAAATCAAAACTCATCGCTATGTTGTGAAATAATGACGCTGCAATTAATTGTTGTGATTAAATGTTGTTTGTTAGCGAGTCACTACGAACGTAATTAAACTTTGTACTAAATAACAACATTACCGAGCTTGGTGGGCGAGTCCAAATGTTGTTGTTTTCTGATTACGACGTCAATGATTTAAATAATAGCTCAAGTCATAAAAAGCAATTGCAACCTTGAAGTGAAAACAGCTTCTTTCTGTTAGTAGTTGTGACTCTTGTTGATTTTGTGACAAAATTTTATTTTTAACACTAATCAAGTGGCTTTTGCTGCAATAAAGTTTATATTTGCTTTATTCATTATTTGATTAGTTTGATGTACAGTTCTTTATGTTAATTCATTTTCTAATTTAGCAAGTATTCAAAACTTACAGCATTTACTTACCTTATTTTTTAATTTTATTTTTTAGCTATCGCCGAATGTCATTGGCGGTTTACGTCAGGTTGCACAAGCAATTTTGTCACGTGACTACGCTCTGGGGATACGTCATCACACAAGCATCGTGTCGCATTCCAACTTTTCCGAGATATCAGCTTTTATGCCCGGAATTAAAAGCATGTTGCAAATCGCAAACCAAATGCGAATATAAGGTGTCTATGTGAGATATCAAAGCAATATTAAATGACCCTTTTTTCTGCTTAGTTTAAATCACCATTTGAAGCCAGTTTAATGTACAGAGTTTAGTTTAAATTATGCACTGCGTTTGGTATAATACTTGTTGCTAAGTTTTTGCATGGATATGTTGTTGGTGCGGTGTCATATTTATTTTCATATGGTCATGTTTAAAATTAAAAAAAAAAAGATTTCCATTGGCCAATTACCAATCCTCTATTTCGACAGCAAGCATGTTTGCCTATTGTGTAATAAAACATGCACCTGCTATATTGAAAGCCCTTCAAAGTGGTTTAAAAGTTCAACCTATTTACCCTGAAAGTAAAAGTGCCTATCTGAACGCGTGCTTTTGCCCATCTTTGAGCGTACCATTTATTTTGCAAGCCAATTTGGTTTGCAGAAAATAGATCAGATTGCGGGTTCGTATTTCTACTTTAAACCTTTAAAGATATTTCTGGAAAAACATGTTTGTCTATTGGCACCTTTTTTATGTTATATGACAGGCAGGCAAATAATTTTTGCTGTGTGTGTTTTGTTGAACGAGTGATCATTTTACAGATTATTAGAAGTAATAAAAGATGCCGCCTGTCTTTTTAATGATTTCCTGTACATAATAGCCAAAAAATATGTAGTTTACTTTTTTGCAAATGCTGTATGTGTTTTTGCTTTAGATAGGTAATTTCTACCGGTGTGTAGTTTTTTTCGTATCTAAAGTTTTTTAAATGTAATAGCTATTTATTTCCAGTTTTTTTTCACCAACTTTTGCTTATGCTGTTAAATTGCAATTTGTAACAAAACTGACCTTTAAACTTAATTAAAAACCTAATAAATAAGATAGTTTCTGTATATTATTAAAACAAAAGTATTAAACGTTGATTAATTCTTGATTCAAATTAAAGTTTTGTGCAATTTTGTAGAAATGAAGTTAGCTGAAATAAAATCATTCTACCTAAATACAGCTGTGTGTGTATGTTTGATAAATGATTTTCTTCTAAAATTAGCGGAATATTATTTTGTATATTGCCAAGGGAATTTTATTAATATCAATTAATCAATCATTAATTTCTTTGGTATTTCATGTTAATTAAAAAAATCCCGTTATTTATGAAAAGTTAAACCCAGCCAGCAAGTAAAAACAAACTGGTAAAAATAGAAAGCACAACAAATAAATCACTAAACGGCTATTTACTAAAATTACGTACAGTAAACATTATGATCATAGTTATTTGCATTTGTTTACTTGACTAGATTTTGGGTGATGTAATGTTTTTTGTTACATTTGCGCAGTAATCAAAATGATTTAGGAAACCCATTAAAAGTGAATCACTTGATTGCTCCTATCTTGAAGGGCCGATTCATTAACATAATGTTAAAACATTCAGTAAACAAAATATGAATTTTAATATTGATTTGTTATATTATTTCAACCCAAGCAAGCTGTTTACTTGAACAGTATATTAGGTCTTTGTGTTGAAATGACGGTCACGTGCGCTAGGCGACTTTGCAGCCATGCGTAAACAAAGCATTTCGGCGCACACAGTCACCAGGGGACTTCCCGTTTTGAATAGTAATAAGGTTGCGCAACCGAATTTCATTGCGCCACGGTCAGACGGGAACTTCATGTTACGGGGAATTTACTCCGTGCTTAAAATCGATGTAGTACCTCGAATAGCGCAACCTACAATAACAATTCGTAAACTATGTAAGAGCACCCTTTCCAGTGCCTTGTTTTTCATTAACGCCAACACTAACTCCAAGTTTTAAAATCAATATCATGTTAACTTTAAAATCGTAATGCAGCGCCAAGCATTCCACTTTGTTATGATCCTTTGCATTTACAAATTGGCAAACGCTAAGTCGTAAACATTAATTAAATTTAACCGATTTCAATTGATTCTGTAATATTCTAATGTTACAACAGTGCAAATGTGAATAAAGCAATATTAGAGAAATCGATGGCCGAAAAGGGCGACGAAATGCTGATTCATCGGCTAAAATGAATCACGTGAATATTGTTTTCGCACGTTTTTTTTAACAAGTGTTGCACTATGAGTTTGATGTTCGCATAGAAATCAAAATCACCGTTTTATGGGGTAATTATGAAGTCATTTCGGCATAGACTGACTGGAAAATTACGCCCGAGCACAGCAGGCATGCTTTGAAGTAGGTTTGGAAATTTTAACGTGGGTAGGAAGGCTTACAAAATCAACAATAATAGCGCAATAACGATAAGTTCGTGTTAAATTACAATTGTAATGTTTAGCAGGAAGTAGCGTCGAGTTTTAGAATTTAAAACTAATTAAAACGTTGCCAATCCGATCAGGATATCTGAGGTATAGTTTGTAGTGCTATTTCACGTCGCCGGTTTGCCTACTGACGTATAGCGTTCATGACTTGTTCAGCAAATAGCCTTATTTACTCTATTCAAAAAGCTTAGTTGTATCATCGTTACGAAGGATTTTATGTGGTCGATTGTATTTACTTGTAATTGCTTTTGCGAGCTACTTATTACTGTAAGTTAATGGCAAACATTAAAGAACATTTTTTGTTTTTAATCTCTATGTATTTAAATGTTATCATATATACAGTGTAATTAGCGGCATATTACACCTCATTTAGACTAGACAGAATTATTATTAATATTACCTAATGTTTTAGTAAAGTTAAATGCAAATATTTAGTGTATTGTTTTTTCAAAATGCTGTAATTTCCATGATTTTTGTATTATTGGTAAATGAAAACGTGAGCCTTGCTAAAAGCAAGTTAATCGTGACTGGAATGTACGTTTAATTAGTTATGTGCTTTATGTGTTATACATTGTTTCCTAACTACATAAGCACTATTACGTTCAAATAGATAAATATAATATAATTATAACTGATATCATAAGACTATATTACGCCACGTGTGTTAATCATTGTGAATTATAGAGCAGGTATGACGCGAATTCAACAGAAGGTTATTTTTATTATAATGCAATCTGCATGCACTTATCCATTGTCCGTATTCACCAGTGCTTTTATAAAACTTAGCAAAGTTATATTCAAGCCAGTAGTAACAATTTTAAAGATTTTCTTATTGTTTTTCGATTACCAATAAAAGTGACCTTAGGGTTTCTAAGTATTGTTTCGTTTAAGTGCATAAATTTAATTTTACAACATTAATCACACCGAAACCAAACTATTTTTGGAAAGATTCGTGGATTTCGATGCGCCTTAACAAAACAAGCAAAAATGAAACCTAGTTTTAATTAGCTAAGTATGTGGGCTTTATAGGTTGGTTTCTGTATTGTTTATACTACAAGAGAGAACTACGCCATCTAAATGTTACCGAACTATAGCCAGGCATTTAGTACAATCAAAAGTTAAGTACGGCGTTGCTGAAATTGTTTCAGCTTACTTAGGTGTCGACCTATAAAACTTAACAGCGAGTCTATACCAACTAACACACGCCGCGTTTTATTCGTTGTATGTTTGTGCTAGTCCCAATGACAGGAGGCTTGTAACACGACACCAGTTGCTAGGTTTAAAATTAGAATCCGCACGCGAGGTCATTCCATTTAAGGCTTTTCTAGCGATACGACAAACGGGTGTCGACAAGGTAATATTGGAGCGAAAGTAGTTTCACCTAGCCTTTGTTTAGGCCTGGATACGACAAGTCAACATGCGCTCACTGTTCATAATATTGAACAGGTTAAAACCATTGCCACCTTTGTTTATACAGAATATATCTGGTGATGCTTAGACTTTTGTGTTTAAACCAATAACATTACATCAAGTTGTTACTTCATGTGACAACGGGTAAAATTTGTGGTTTATAGTGGAATATGTTGTTTTGTAATCTTGTTATTGCTATAGTTATAAAAGGTCCTATTGTAAACCTTGGTTAAAGTAATTTACATTTAATTTTCTTTATTTAAAACTGTTATCAAATGCATTGATTGGGTTGTTAACGAAAAGTTCTCGATAATATTTGAACTAGAGCTAAGCGTCGAATGTTGCCATAGTAACGTGAAGAGTGTAGTGTGTACTTCAATCAGCAATCTGTAAAAATGTGGCGTACACGTTGCTCTATTTTTACACATGAAAAAATTCGAAATTTTTCAGGTTCATTTTAACTTTGAACTACTTGTTAGGTGTTTTTTAAACTTTTAACAACGATCAAAAAGACTTTACTAGGAACCTAGCGTCATTTCTCATTGCCATAACCTACGCAAATACGTCAACGAAGTCTCGAATGGGACTGCCGCGTGCGTGACCTTAAACGTAACTCTATAATGCAGCGTGCGTGTTCGACGACCTGTGGATTTTTTGCTACAGCGCTGACGTATTCACCATTACGGAAATTTTAAGCTAGATTATTCAACCGATAGTTGCTTTTTAGGGGGGTTGTTTCTTATCGACATGGCTTACGTTCGTAAGCTGGATGATAACATTAATTATTAATAAGCTTGCGTATATTGCGATTTTAAGTGTATTTCCTCTTCTACACCTCGCGTATAGATAATAAACGTTTTGTAAAATATGTGAACGGTGTTGAGAGGTATAGGTAACAGAAAATTTACCGAGATAAAAAGCGACAAGAACTGCTACTCGACCTTCAGTCTAGGTTTTTAAACAAATTAGCAGTAGCTACTATACATTTCGCTCTGTTGCGAAGCGTATGGCTCGCCAATGTGCTATATACGCGTCCGCGGAAACGTTGCCAGATAAACCCATTGCTCTCTGTGCGCTCTCAAATCGTACACAGATAAGCATAGAGAAAAAGCTAGTGCCGATCGCAAAGAGAAAACGAGAGAATGAAGCTTGGTACGGCAGCAACGGTCGCATTTTTGCTTCACTCAATATAAACAAGGGTAGTTTTTAGCTTCATAGTTTGCAGTGTTTCTATTACAGAGCTAATGTAAACGTGGCAAATGCATTTTAATTAGACTAATAAATGTTAGACTAAGTTGTATCTTGTGTATAGCGGTTTTTGGATTTGCATATAACTCGACAGGCTTTTGTTATTATTTACGAGGCTGTAAATTATGTTTTGTTTTCAAAAGCGCTGCAGCATATCTGTTATTGTGTACACACTAAGTTGCATGAAAATTGCAGTTAATTAATCCCATTTGTTGCCTTTTTAAATAGCTATATAGTTAAGAGCATTACCGCTTTCCGTCAACTGGATTTAAGCTGTTTTTTATATTTTGGCAAGCCCAATACTCTTGCAATAATCCGGCATTTAATCGCACGCATAATGAGATTGTTTTTTGTTTAAATGCACGCACCATGTTTTTTTTATTAAACTAATATATACATAGGAAGGGACGCAGGCCTTTGCAATTACCTTATCCGGCGAATTAAGCAAAATTAATGACGCTATCTTTTGAATAATGATCTAAGTATTAACTGGACGTATCCAACAGAACACTTTGGAAGGCGTATGTCGATTGAATTCTTTTTTAAATCGCGCTTGTCAGTTTTATAAGGCTTGTGAATTGATTTAGCGGGTTAAACAAAACATTAGCTAGAATACAGGTGTCACGAGTTCCGATCTAACGTAAACCATTGCACAACATGGACTAATTAATTGCAAACAACTCGATGTGAAATGTCAGCAAAGTACATGTCACCATGTGTTTATGTTCGAAATATTATGCCATTCCTAAATAGCTGTTTTAGATCTACAATGTAGGATGTCCGTCGGACAATATGTCACGGATTTTATTGTGTTAACCATATTTTAACGCTTGTTTACCGCCCTTTCAGCTTAGTTAGCCAAAATTTCTAGTCTGAACTGCTGGCAAAAAAATGGTAGATCCAAAATTCATTTCCAGTTGCGGCCTGATAGTTATTTCCAGCTAACGATACGTTTTTATTAATGGGCCGTTCGTGTACAGTTCCGATGCGTAAATTGCGTGACGTCAGGTCAGTCTTTAATGCACACTAATTCTTAAAATGTGTATTTTAGAAAAGTTACGCATTACTGTAAAAGTAAATGCTTAAAAAGTTTTTGGAAAATGCCACATTGTAGGTTTGAAAAAGTTAGAAAAGAAGTTACTTCGTCCAGTTGCTTGTTGTTCATACTATATCAAATTATTTGAGAAGTAACTTGTGTTACAATATCTGCTTAATTTGTGACGTCAAATTGTGAAGTAAGGGTTATTCGGGACGAGCGTCATAACTATACCGTGTGTGCCAGTTCAACACTGGAGTGACGACAGTTCAGTGACGTAGCAGCCTGAAAATAATATAGGCCTAATCGAATAACAATCAGGTTCGAGTTGGTTTACCTAAGACGTATAACATATTTAATGTGAAAACATTTTAAAGGAATTAGCTAGTTAGCTAACGCTTGGTAAGATAATACAAGTTAACGTACTCTGAATGGGGTTATTTTTATAGCTTTACTGTAAGAACAGAAAGTAAGGAACTTTAATTGTCTAACAATTGTAGTTGTTTATAGTTCAGAACAATTCGATTGGTTAAACACACAGTAAGTCAAAAATGTATACATATTTCTTGTTAGTGAGTTTGTAAATGTTAAGTGATTCATTTGTTTTGTTATTTTAATTACTCATTTAATTACCAAGGGTTTTTATTATAGGCATGTGATATTACAACGAATATTAGGCGATAGAATTGTTAAACTAAATTAGTTTATCAAATTAAGAATATTAAGCCAGTATTATTTATTTGGTTTTGTGTTTATTATAAAATTTTTAAATTACTTTTTAACTTGTAATAGTATACCTTAATATTTAATATTATGTCAGTCTAGTTTTCTTGAACATTTATTGTCTTTAGACACATTACTAAACTCGTAAAAATATTATTAGTTTGGTATACCCACATTAAAACTTTTAATTTATTGAGTCTGGCTTTAAAGTTTATATATTATTTTCAACGTGATGAATTATTATTTGAGTTTTTGTAAAATAGTAATAAAACGTGACCTAGGATTGCAGTTTTAATAACCTATAAAAATATTAAAAAGTCTAAAATATCGTTATTTGGCGCCACATTATTATTTAGCACCAAAAAATATTAAACTTCTAAAGTTACTTTATTATATTCAAACAAGTAGGCATTAACGTTATTAAAGTTTTAATTGTGAAAATTTACCAGCGCTATATTTGGCTATTCTTATTCAAAAGGAACACGTAACTGATTTCATTGTCACTTTGTCAACGATTCTGTTGGCTGCAGTCTTTATATGGCAGCTGCGAATTCTTATGTATTAAAAACGTTGCATTCTTAATCGATAAGAAGGCTTGGCCTCATTTGGAAATTGTTGCTTCGCCCTTAGCACAAAGTAATTCCAGTTGTTGTTGTATTTGGCTTGAGATCTTTGACAAAAAGTCGATGTAACTGCATTTAAATAAGGTCGTTTAAAAGTATTGACCCATAGTGATACAATATACATGAATTAGCAGCGGGCGTATTCTCAAACCACATATGTGCCGGTATCGTGCGGTTATAACAAAGACAAAATCTCGGAAATTTTGAACCAACCGAGCGAGTATATTATTGTGTGGTATGTTGCGGAGGTGCTACTTTTATCGTAGTTCCGCTAAGTTGACTTGTGTGCCGCGCTGTTGTGTGAGACTTTGTACAAACACGCGCTCTCTTATGTCTTCTACCCTATAACCACCGTGCTTGACAGACAGTTTAATTGCCTGTTCAAAGTCTCATCCTTATTGAGTCGTAGAAGTTATAAACGCAGCTGCGCACGAAACGAAACTCTTATGAATTGAGAAAAATATACTGTTCCATTTAAACTGTGTGTATAGCAAAATCTGAGAACTGTTTTTAAAACCTAAAATACGCGATACGCGGAAATATATTGTGTTTTTGTTACCGATTAGCCATAAATTGTTCCTTTAATTTTTGTTGTAAAAACTGTAAATCTAAATATAGTTTGTTAATGATTAGCTTATGTGCGAAGGGAGTGTCGCTAAATTTGCATGTAATAGTAAACTGATTGGGCTGTTCCCTTTTCGAAACATATATAGGCTTATTTAGGTCACGCCAAGACTCGATAACTTTCTAAAGTAATAACAAGTTGTTGTGAGGTATGTTAAGGCATCGATCTTCAAGTAAAGCAGGCGACCTGGTGGCTCTTTCTGTGGCGGAAACCCGGCCCTTAGACAAAGAGAGTGCGCGCGGTCCCTTAATGTTTATCATCTCGCTTACACCAGAAATTCCATTTCTGACTGGCCGTGTAGTCTTTTCTTTTCGGTGTGTATGTATATGTGTTGGATACGTCTGCATTTTGCCAGCGTCTGTAAGCGATTACTTCTCGGATTCGGCGCCGCCGACCCGTCGTCCTTAAACGAATAGAAAAAAACGAGTCGACCGCATTTTGCCTATAGATAAGCCGACCGCGAGTGTTAAAACTTCGCCTTAATCGACGATTATTCGCTCGATTTGATACCTGTGTGAATTTGCTGATTGCCAAGTTTAAGAGTAAAAGTTTTTTTTGCAAGATATGTATGATGGTTTTGCTGAAAAACCTAGGTTTTGGTCTTATGTAAGCAGCTACTTTATGTGCAGTGGGTGGGAAACGTGTTCATCATAAATAACAACATTTTTATGAATCAACATGCCTGTTTAAATAAAACCTCATAACAAACCAGCGAGGCTAAAAACATGTTTTTAACATCTCATTTTGTCATTGATTTGAATTTTTTTTCAATTGGCCACAAAACAAAAAACTATTTTTTAATGTTTGCTTTGCAGCGCCGTGTGCTGAATTGTGCAATTCGTCTCCTTGTTTATCACTTTTGAATTGCGCAGGGAGATGGCATTACAGCTAGATACAGTGAGGTACGTGATGTTTACCATTTCCAAATCGCATTTAAAAACATGTGTTAACTGTTTATGTGTCCCGCCCTTACCTGACCCTATCTGCAGGGAATATTTTTACCTAGGTTCTTAAAAGTTGTTCCCCCACAAATTTTCCCCGCATAAAATTACGTCATCCGAAACTTTCCCATGTGTACCTTTTGACGATACACTATTTCGATATTTTATTATTTCCGCAGCGCAATACCCGATTCAGGCACTGATACAAAACCGATCGTCAATTTCCATACAGAATGCTTTGAGTAATGCCTACGCAAATGTATCAGATTTCAAGCAACCGTTGTCTTTATTACGCCGTGCTAATAACGAGTTGTCAGTTTATTATATCGTGCCTTGTGAGGGTAGAGTACAGTAGGAAGGCAGGCGTAAATATATAGGTGCTAAAATATTGATGACGGTGTGTGTTTAACGACTAAGTGACAGGCGAAGTGATGTTTTCTCAATAAAAAATTGATCGTCTCATATTGGCATGTGTTCTATATCGAGTATAATTTTTCCTGCGTGCTTTAAAACAGCGTCTCTGGTTCCACTTGTTAGGACGCTAATAAATTGCTGATTATTCGTAGCAAAGTGAATGTAAAGTGATTATCATACAGAGAAAGAGGCCCTTACGAAGCCCTCTTTGAAAACATGTTTACGCGAGAGTTGAATATGGTGGGCGATATACAATTCTGACGTTGAGAATTAGCTCTGTTTTTCGGCTGGTGTACTAGGAAGCGTGGTGCAAACCACGTCCCGAGATAACTTGTTTTGTCAAGGCGAAAATTTTGGTAAATAAATCATTCGATCGGCTTACGCTGCATGTTATTTGGCGGAGAATTTCCCTGTTAAATTCCAATAAAGAAAGACATTTGCCGGGTTTTGCGAATAATGTGTTGTTGTAAACAAAACTAAAAACGCGAATCATAAAGCTAGTACATGACCTATTACCATAAACCAGTCTTGGCAGTTTATTTAGGTCTAAATGCCGTCATTGCTACCTTTAACTAGACAACTCGGAACTTTGATTTTTTGTGTACCCTTTGTTGTTGTAATGTTGCGGCAAGATCAGTGTGGTGATTGGTGTAATAAACTCGTTTGCCTAAGTCATTAATACAACAGTTTCGACATAGTTTAAAGTTTTGTGTCAGCTGTGGAATTTAGTTAGTAAGTCGACTTATTACAGGGTCATTTAACTTTTAAATGTTGATTTGTCCAAACGTGTTAACGTGTTTCTTGTATTTTAATTTTTATATATATGGAATTATAAGATTCTCGGATGTCGTAAATAATTATTTGTTTTCGTGATTCGGCTCGACCGTCACTTAATATGTCATCAAGTTACTGTTAAAAATAAAAACAATTTACCGCAAAGGTTACGCAAGCGAAGGTGGCATTAAGTTTGCAGCTTCAAATCTCGCTTGACCCCAACGTACAAAAGACGGCGGTGTGTTGAAACGCGTCGACGGGCACTCGCTAATTACTCGCCGCTTCAGTTCGCCAAATTGGCTCGATCGCGTGAAAAGTCGCGGACGTAATTCCCAGCAGCGAGCTCATTGTCGAAGGGGGAAGACCGCAGCCGAGTTGGCAAAACTAGCGAAAAGAGCGACAACTGGTCAAAGTAGGCAGGGAGAAAGCTGTAGAGCAGCAGGATTCTCGATCGGTTTCTAATTCGCTGTAGCCTCGTTTAGAAATGCGATACTACACAGAACTACGCGCCGCACTTTTTTCTCTTTCGTCTCGCGTGCGGATTAGAACGGCAACGCGCTCATAAAATCGGAGCATATCGTCAGTCTGAATGTAGCAGAAGGTCGTGTCAAGTCGAATATGTATTCAGCTTTAATGCGGCGTGATTTAATCATTAAATAATTCTGATAAAAAAGTTAGACAAAATCAGAGGCAGACGTTATTTGCATGTAGATTTTTATTAACTATATTATTTAAATTAACTTTGTTTATTTAGTAAACGTCTAGATTTTGTTAAACAGTAGCGCATTAATGTTCTTGTATTGACATTTGCCAGTATACGTAAATAAATGTCAGTATATTATGTAGTCTTTAAAATACAAAATAGAATGTCAACTTACCAGTTAGGCCCGTATTTATTTTTAGCCATGTTTAGGTTATTTTTAGTCGACTCTGTGCGTGTAGCGACGCCCGTACACACCAGTGTATACAGTTTCTTGTTTGAAAACATTCTCAACAGCTCAATGACGTGGTAGCCTGTGTTTGAGAATAGATATTGCGTTGAATGTTGTTTTGAGAGACTAGATCAGTGCCTGGGTATTTTCGAGTGGTACGGACTGTTTTGTTGCTGATTAAGGTAACAAACAAGAAATTAGTAGTAAAAAACAAATCATTTACCCGACGAGGCGGGATTGATTATGTCAATAAGGTTGATATTAGTATTGTGTAGTTTACACGCGTTCAATCTGTAAGCCGAGAGATGTTTGTGCGTAATATTATCTACTAAGTGCAGCTGTGTGTTAAGACACACCAAGATCTAGCAAGGCCCTTTCCGAGTGCTTATGGAAAGGGCGCGTTTCTGATGGAACAAAGCGAGCAGTCGTATATTGTGAGTCACACTGGCGGGTCGCAGTCAACAAGTCACCACTTGCCAGTCACTATTTAGTATGCGTATGGTGCCTTGGATATATTAGACACAGAGCTAATTATAAGCTATAAGCGCATAGTTATGTTTTGAAATGGACTGACTGCTCATGCACAGTGCCGTGATAACTGGCCATTGTTTATACTGGTGATAAAAAAATATGATGATGGGCGTTAGTGTGTTTTGAAATCAGCAAGTTGTCATGCTTGCGCGTCGCCTTCAGGCTGTTGTTGTTATTGTTATTTTAAAATCTAGGACGACTAATTTTTGTTGTTACTTAGAAGCGCTAAAGAGCGCACCATTTAAGTATATTGTTTCAGCTTTTCGTTGCACGTATTTTAACGTCTCTGTTTTTCTTTCTACAGATATTATCGATTGTTTTAGGTTTCGTTTAATTTTCTAATTTCAACAATCAATATGTGCTTGTAGTATATGAGATTCGAAACAAAGAGTTTACCAACCAAGTTATAAAGAAAAAAATATGTCGACCAACGGAATACATCATTCGCAAACCAACTCCGCATTTTCTCCGTATTTTCCGCTCCGCAATACTAACTCACGAGGCCAAGGCGTTTGCGAACTTGTTACTAATCAAGTTCAGAACGCGCTTAGTTGCTTTAGAGCTGACAATAATAGCAACAATATGCCAGCAAATTGGATAGGCTCTTCAATTCCTACATCTTCAAATTTGGGCGAACAGCCAATCGGTTCACACGACCCACAGGATATAATGGGATATTCTCCGTATTTTCCGTTGAACGCAGGAAATGTTGCTAACTGTGTTACGGTCGTTGACGAATCATCGCAACAGAACGAACACACACCCTTCAACTTAAACAACCAACCCTTCACAACGGGCGTTGATAATTTGTGGGCCAACAACTTATCCGACGCCGCTACGTTTCAAAGCTTAAACTGCATGAATACGATGAAGGCTCCTACCACGATGCCTTTGCTGGCAAAACATCGTGTACCTTCCAGTGAGCAAGCAGTGCGCCGCAAAGTATACTACCACCAAAGGCACCACCCCGAGACAAGCGAAGCAACCAAGACGAACGGCAGGCCAGGCGTCGATATTAAAAATAAAAATCGATTCAGTGCAACCGGGGCATCTGGAGAGTGTACGGTGATACGGGACAGCAAAATGTCTTTATCATCGGCACCACCTTCGCCAAACGCTGGCTCAGTTGGCGGAAGCCTCGGAAGTTCTCTTTGTCGTTCACAATATAATTTAATTAACCCAGCAATGGTGCCCCCTATATACGGATTTCCAGTCACGACCGGCGTATACACCGGCCAATATTTTTCGTCGTCCAAAAAGGTGTCGGACATGTCAATCTCTTCAACTCTCTCATCCTATTCTTCATCTTCCCTTTCTTCAACCCCGTCCCTCACCGGTGTATCCCCCCGCAAACGAAGAGCGGACGACGACTGCCACCACTCCAACTGCCACGGGACACAAGCCGGTTGCCACGCTTGCTCTACTAGTGACGTCACCGCTGGCGTTCATGACGTCAGAATCTGTGATCGCTCAAGCGCCGGCAGCGTTAGCCCAATTGAACAAATAAACCGATTTGCTGCTTGGAAGCCCGATCAACATCAACAAAAACGATCAAGAAATGACAACGAAGAAGACAACGATGTTGTTTTTGTCTCCATCGAGCCCGGTCCAAAACTACCACAAGAAAAATTTGGCGAAGGTGTTTCTGATTCCAACTTTGCCAAAGTCGCAGCCAAGCAAAGACAATCATCCAAATCAAACCGTAAATCGAAAAAAGTCTCTTCGAAGCGAATAAACGTTAGACAGAACGCCCCAAAATCAACCAATACGCCGGTTTCCTTTGGTGTTCCGTCGACCGTCAATGTAAACGCAATGTTTGAAGCACCTGGCACTTACTTAAACAGCATTTCTGGCTATTATCCCGCCAGCTCTTATGCAGTGACTACTTTGCCAACCCCAATTGACAGCAGCAAGGGGTATTACTTAAGAAGTTCCGTGGCCACTGCAAGAAATCCCAAGGATGTGAACAACAACATGAATGACGTCATAACTACCTCAACCAACCAGCAACACATTCCAGCAAGTGTACCAGTCGATTCGCGCCCGACTACTCGATACCACACACGTAGCCAGCAAAAGAGAAAAGAGGTAGCAACCCAAAACATAGCCATAAACCCTGCCCAGACGGACAATTATCACCCCTCACCCGCCGTTTCCGCGACCCTGCCACCCAAACCGAGCGGTAACAAAACCACGTCACACAGCAACGTTGTTACGCAACAAAAGAGCAATCCGACCTCCGCGTCAATCCAAACGTCGGTCATTCGCACCGCTGCAACCTCTACTTCCCTTCCGGATTCACAACTGAGATCCTCCACGGCGTTTAAGAAAATCTACGACATCCGTGGAATAATTGGAGTTGGGGGCGGTGGCACAGTTTATGCTGGTAAGTTAACTTTTATTTTTTATATTAAAATGCATGTATGTCTTGTGGTGTGTGTTAACAAAAACGCATTGTATAAAAAACCGCTTGGCATAATATAATGAGCGTTGGAAAGTTCGGTTAAATGCCACATTGCTTCCGTTGTTAAATATCGATCACTTAAAGCCTGTGATAAAGCTATTCATTAAAGCGCTTTAGCTCGCTAAAACAACTCGGCCAAATGAGCTGGCCACTTCGACATGGAAAAATCGGTTAGAATTCCAATGTGTTTTATTGTTAGCCCGAGGGCATTGAACGGTGAATGTTGTAATAAAAACGTCAGGCCGAAACTGGCAGTCAAAAATCGCGAAATGCAGCCGCGCTTGTTCTGTCTTTGTCTTGCGCGGGTTATTAACATAGTTCTTGACGTAGTACTGCAAACATTGACAAGTGCGTCCGAGGTCGACTGGCAAGTCCCTTACTCGAATTCGCATGACGCATAACTGTTTGCCGTTTTCTAAGCCTGGGTCAAAGGGTGGCCTTAATCGGGTAATTACTAACATTTCAAAATCAAATACTTATTTAAAAACAGCAAGTAATGTTTGGGTGGTAACGTGGATTAGCATAGTGACGTCTGTTCTTGTATTTTTGGAATTAGTCGACAATAGGGTATTCGCATGGGAAGCGTTTTCCGCCTATGTGTTTGGTCGTGGCAAAAGAAAGCGTAAAAGCGGATGTGAGTTGGTCTTTGTCCCAGATCTCGCACGCCCAACTTGTATAAAGGTGCGCTCGGACAGGTGCGTATCGGCAATTACCTTCTCTCACTTACCCTCCCCTTCGTTTCTCTTTAAACTCTATATTTCGCCCTGGTCGGGTTCGAAAGAGAACTGATAATAATGTTACAGTTAATCGCCTCGCGTCGCTCATGCTATACGCGCCTACTTGTTTTCTTTGTGTGCCGTCTACTCAAACGCGTATTTCGCATTCCTTGCTACTACGACCGTTATTGCCCCATGGACCGTATTTGTGTAGTTCCAATGCGCCAGTTAATCATAACTCAATTATTTTTAACGGTGTCGTTGGTATGCGAGTCGAGCCATGCTTTAAATGTGAGAAACGTGGCGACATCTCCGATATCTCACTTGCCATAGTGACAGTGATGGGAAATTTAAATACAAATATTACATTCTACGGAACTTAGGTCATCTTATTACTGGGGAATTTATTTTCGTCAACCTGTAGTCATACTCTTTAGAAATTCCAAAACTCTTGTGATATGTTTTTTACGACCATTTTTTTAGAAATCCACGTAACAAGATTTTTAGCACCATATTGCCCTGAATAATTTATAAGCTTGCCTCTGAATATGTGCAGGGCCGATAAAAATAAGCGAAATCAACTTTTGCGTCAAGTTAATGCAGACGTCGGCTGTGTTTTCATTACATCAACATTCTGCAAACGCGTTTAAAACCTTTATTTGGATTGCAATGAAACCGTGGCGCAATGCAGGAGCGGTTAAACAATATTTTCGCTTCACTTTATAGCCTATCATAATTGGCAACTCTTTTAAACAACAATCCGACTTTAATTTATAAATAGCGATCTGACACAGCGGCAAAAACTGTCACTCAAACATGGGAAGGAAATGGGTTTTATAGACATCAATTGCGTTTTAAAAACTGATGGGACGTTCTCACACGGCAGTAATCTAATAGCATACGCCCATTGCCTTACCTTTGAGTACTTATACGGTGATCAAGACTCAAATTATAACAAAGCCCCGCCTATCACAATTGGCCGGATTTCAACATTCCGTATTTTGGTAACGGATAGCCGTAGTTTTAATTTGTAAGATTTAGTAATGAAGCAGAAAGGCAACAGAAGGCACCAGGTCGCGTAACAGAAGGCCACTTCTCTTTGGCCTAGGACGTTAATAGGTTTTCTCTTTCGCTTAAAATTGCGATCCAATTGGAGTAAGCTTGAATTAAAGTACGCGGCCTATCGATTATTTGTTCATACGATCTCGCCTAGGCACGTTCTCGGCTTTGTCTCGAAATCACCTCGCTTTCAGTTTTATTAATTTCAACTCCAAGTTTTGCCTATCACGGAAAGTTTCAATGCAACGTGTACGCTTAATGAGGAATGCAAACACCGACATAACCAATAGCGGTGATGATTGTGATATTACATATGATTGCGATATTTCAATACAGTTAAATACGATTATTGCGATAACCATGTCGCCACGCGACACTCTTACTAATTACACCAATCACCGCTCGCTCTTATTGGCAATTATAAACGTGAGTATAAGTATAGGGGCAAGGCAGTAAAGCAAAACGTACGACTATGACCTGGATACGTTTTCGAATGACAACAACAAGCTAGTTGGGCGCCGTGCGGCAAATCAAAGGCGGGCACCTGTGTTTTATCAGCTCGTTCTTCCTGTGTACTTTTTATATACCAGGTCGTTTAGCCATTCAATCAAAACACAAGCGACCGTGGGCGCGTTTTATGTTTTTATCTATGATTCGTCGAAATCGCTTTTGCGAAACGAAATCATTGGAATATGTGAAAATATTTTGTGTAATGATAACGATAGGTTGACATTCCTTATTTCACACTACATTGCTTTCTTATATACAAGGCTGGCTAAAAATATTAAAAAAACTTTAAAACGTGTTAGGACAAAGTGACGTATTGTAAATAACTTTCGCCTTCAAACCGTAAATTTAAGTTGGCAAGGTGTTAGTCAAACATCCTACCAAAAACATCCGATCAGGGGTAAAGTTACGCAGACTGGCGACCAGGTTTAGGATATTGACGTAAGCGGTATACTGTCGCTCCCACCTACTAATTTAACCTTTAGTAGGTCAATACAGACTGTACAAATATATTTCCGTGTAAATGAATTCACACAGGCACTCGAGTTTAATTATTTCTAGTAAAAGCAATAGATTGTTTCTAAACAGTGTTGGTTTGTGACATTTTGGGAGACATTTTCTCTGGCGGAAATATTTCATGGAAAAATGCTTTAAGCACAATTGTACATGAGACGAAAATTATAACCTAGGATAAGTGGTCGGATTACCGGCAAAGCTAGATGAACATTCTAGTTAAAGTGCGACAAAGTTTGGTTAGCATATCGCCATTAAATTTACCAATCAGCGCTATTTTTCGCCAAATTATAATACACGTTATTTTTTAATTTCGCTAATCGCTGATAAACCTTTGGGCGAGCCTAATAACATGAGGTACTGTGTCACGTTCAGCCTTTTAAAATTAAAGGAGTCAACAACGGAACACGCACGAACACAACACGAAAGATTTGCGAAAAACAAAATAAGCTGTGTGTTTTCCATTACCGCTATAAGCTGAGTTGCAAATTGATCGTCGTCAAAAAGCTTTTGATATATTACAACAATTAGACAGTCGTTTTTTTGTTGCCCGCTCTAAGTACAACGACGGAGAAACGTCTAATTAGTAAGGCAGGGTGCCCATCTGTGCAGTTTAATCCCCTTTTGCGGATTTTAACGAGTACCGTGCAATCGACCGACTGCCATTCTGTTGCAACTTTAAAGCCGGGTTTGAATAGAATTCGTTAAACCCATTAATAAGTGTTAAAGAACAATAAGTAACGCACAACGACCAAAATATTGTATTAACCTATCAATTTATGCACCATTTGATGCAATAACTAGGCTTGTTTTAATAACTGGGCCACCATACAAAATACATGTTTTGTTAAGAATTGCTATGGGCCCGTGTCATATTACATTTACTTCTTTTTCGAACGGGATTAGTCTTTTGAATTCCTGGTAGTATTTATACAAGGGCGGATATAGGCTCAGTGCGCTTGTCTGTGAAGGTTGTCGATTGTGAACATACGACAATTTGCTTTCTCACGCGTCATGCCAGCTTCACCGCTTCCGCGTTTCGTTTTGAAACGACGAACGGCCTTCATGTAAACAGTGTGATTGCGGGAAATAATTGCTGCTGCGTGTTTACAGCTGGGGTTACTCGGCCGGTACGCAAACGACACGGTTTTTAAACCGTGACAAACTGAAACTTGCCAAGGGTTAATTAGTTTACACAATTACGTACACAAGGAACTTTCTAAGGCCTAGACGAAAACAAATTTTTTTGCGTGGTTTTATCTGCGAAAAATTTTCGGCTAAATATATGCGAGCGTGTTGTTCCTGTTACTCGAAAATGATATCACCTAGCATGCCGTCAAGCAAATCTATTTTTGTGCAAATTTCGGCTAAATATAGATGCACATAAATGTTGTGACGCTGTAGTTTTTCATATGCCCGAGCGTTTCATGAGAGCAAATAACGATAATTCCGCGGGCGTTGCTCTCTCTTTATTTGTGACGTGTTGCGACGGACCGTTGGCACCAGCCTTTTATTCTGTGTTTGCAGTAATTAGAAAACTTAGTACGCGTTTGTACGAAGATTAAAGTGCCTTTAGAAACCGATTCGGCTTAGGCCAATTTGTGCAATCGTATACGTTAAGGTCGCCTTGTTTACGGTTGCTTGCTATCGCTTTCGGCCAGATCGCCGCAGTGTATTGACTTGACGCTTGCTGACTTGAAAGACCTGTCCTTTGTTTTAAAAATTCATGAATCCTCGTAAATCGAAACCGACTCGCCCTAGAGTCAGCAGCGGTCGCTCAAAAAGAGTAAACTGCTGGTAGTCAACAATTCAAAGTAATCTCAGTTTTCCTCGAAAACAAAATCATGCCAAATAATAGTTATCGTCGGAAATTCGTCATTATCTTAAAAAGTGTTAAGTTGTTATTTAAAGAGTTCCAACAATAAGATTAACTTTCATATTTTTCCTTACAGGAACCAGAAAATGTGACAACGTACAAGTTGCTATCAAACAAGTACCCAAAGCCAAAGTAAAAAGATGGGGCAAGTTGGACGGTCGAGTTGTACCAATTGAGTTTGAATTGTTACACCGAGCTGCGTTCTCTGGCAATAAAGGTAAAATATTTGTCCTTGTCTGTATTTTAAACACATTTTGTGCCTGGAAGCAACCGCGTCGCGTCAATTAATTTCTTGTTCAAACATCAAAGCCTTCTGCTAGCGTCGTTCGCTCTGGATTAAATTTGTCTGTTGTTCTTTAGGTATTATCGGTATGTTGGACTGGTACGAGCGACGCAACAGCTACATTTTAGTAATGGAACGACCTCAGCCTGTTATTGACCTATTCGATTACCTTAATCAGCACGGCGCTTTGCCAGAGAAGGTTGCTAAGAGCATATTTCAACAGGTAAATTGCACAAGTACGGTGTGATTAACGTCACAACAATTCGCGGCTGCACAAAACACGTAGTCTGCGCTTTGTTTGCGCAAGCTTTAGCCTACGTAATCTGACCTTTTTATTGTTGTGTACTGCTTAACGAACGAATGTCATAGATTCTATTAGCTTTGTGTAAAGCCCAGAGTTAATTTTAAACTTTTTTTTTTTTGTTTTAGATTGTGAAAGCAGTGTGTCATTGCCACGTTAACGGGGTGATTCACCGAGATATCAAAGACGAAAATGTTCTACTTAATTTGCACACTTCTGAAGCGAAGCTCATCGACTTCGGCTGTGGCACAATGTTAAAGGTGTGTACAATGTTCAAAATAAGGTTTGGTCGAAAGCAGTATAACACGCCCATGATACGATCAGTTAAACTATGTCCCTTTTTTAATGTTTGTTATAAATCTAGCCGTTGTTTTGTAAACAAAGGCATTGCACAATACTCGGTAAGCTGTTGCACCAGTCTGTGTGTAGTCCTGAACAAAGAAAGCACATTTGCCATTAAAACCGCGCAATTTTTAAAGCATTTTCTGTTATATTGATATCAGTTAGTTCAAAAATGTAATTTTATTTATAGGATGCTGCATACACCGAATTTGCTGGCACCCCCGAGTTTTATCCTCCAGAATGGTTCATTGAACGCAGATATGAAGGTAAGAAGGTCGACGCTTGGTCCCTTGGCGTTCTCTTGTACACCATGATCGAAGCCGAGGTACCATTTCAAAAAGAAAAGGATATTATTGCTTGTGAATTGCGCCACAAACGGGCACAAACCACAGTCAGCGAAGAATGTCGACATCTCATTGCTTCCATGCTGCAAAAAGATCAACATAAACGTCCCAACTTGGAAGGAGTTCTTCAACATCCATGGATAACCGGCGCACCTTGTAATACATCTGTTTCACAGACTGTAGCTCCTACCAGTGGAGCAGTAGGTGTTATGAACACTCGAGATTTGTACGTAAACGCCAATTCTTCCACATCAGTATTTATACCCCCGTCACCTGCCAGTCCACCCCTGTCCCAACAACGACAACATGTACCTGAAATTCCCGTCTATTCCCAACACTATCAATGCCAGCCTGGGGTCGGTTACCCGGGACTTGTTCTAAGCAAGCATCATGTTTCCCCCGCTGGATCACCAGCAGCTTGCCCTATTCAAGGAAATGAATGCACAGTAAGATCATGATGTCCAAGTACCCAAGCTGTTCCAGGTCGACTGTAGCAAGTCCTTGACCAATGCAATAAATACTTCATATACAACATGGAGGAAAAGGATTTACCTACCATTTAACTGAAGTCTTCACTCTATGCTTGCCTGCACCATACTTCGTTTACAACTCTTTTTAATTCCTTTTTTTTCTATAATTTAATGCACAACTCCTTTGGTCTTAGTATTATTATTAATATTATTATTGTTACATGTTATTATTATCCAATTCTTATATTTATATTATTGTTTTCCACTTTAAACTAGATTCATTGTTTATTATGTTTTTTTAAAACGTTGTTAGAATAAGATGCTATTGTTTTAGATGAAATCGATATAAGTTATACAGTTTTATTTAGTGTGATTGTGAATTTTTGTTGGTACGTACTTTTTTTTATTATTGTTAAGTCAATGTTTTGGTTTTAGCAGAAATGCTGCTACACAGTTATATTTCGCCATCTGTACTCTGTATGTTTTGTGTATGTTTACTAGGAAATTGAGATTATACAATAGTCTGATAGCGTCGCTTTAAACAAGCAATACATTTATCTTACATTAAAAATAAAGGGACTTGCCAAAGACGAATAGCCTTGGTTTCTAGGTCCTTATTTTGCACACGTCACCAACTTCTTGTTCAGACAAGCCTGTATTATTTATTTTCTAATATTATAATATGTCTATTGTCCACTACGTGTTTTTTGTTGATTCATTGATTACAATTTTGTACGCACTCTTCTTCCTAATTATATTTATTTTGTGTCTTGTTTAAGACAGTATTGCATGGATCTGCTAGCACGGTTGCTGCCGTTGTTATTTTAAAAGCAGGACGCAAATAAACGAGACTCGTTAAAATATTGAATGATTTTTAAACAGGCATAAATGATAAAACCAGCACTACGTAGCCTGTAAAAGTAACAATAAATCAGTTGGTTTACTTGGATTAAAAAAGAAACTGGCATGTTCTGCCCTTAGTATACAAACTAGTAGCCATGACATAGATATGTATTAAATGCGACTGGTTTTACCTAGATGTAACTGCGACTAGTTTATTTTATAATTATAGGTGGTAACATGTTTGTAAGTTCTTTTATGTCATTAATTAAAGCGTGTGCACTTTTAATTATTCTAAAAAGCCACAGAAGCGGATGTCAGACCAAAATAAAAACAAACCGCATCGCTACCACCATTTGCGGTACTGGCCGTTTGTTATTCATCCCCTAAACAAAACAAATAAACATTGTAGAGTCAGTGGGCTATATAATATAACTTATACACCATTTATAATTATAGGCTTACAACGTCGGAAAAGCCTCATCCTATCGATTATTATTTTCTTTTTCGCCCATTACGACATCATAGACAGGCGCGTTCTAATGAGAAACGGGGAAACTGTCACCTGTTATTAACGCTCTACTGCCTACCCACTTTGTTTGGGCAAGGCAACTAAAGTTCAAGGTATTATAGAAAACTTTAAGTTATAAACACCTTTCATTTTGCAAATCAGCTTCTATTTTTGTTGAAAAAGACAAAATCATCAAATTTTGTTTTAAACGTACAATTATTTTTGCTGTTCTCTGCACGAATTGTGTTGCAATAAAGTATTGGTAAATTAAGGTCATGACTAATTAAACATTGGTTTCTATATATACGTATATGTGTTACGACACAATGTTACAGTGTCTAACTTAAATAGCAATTGCCATACCTCTCAAATAAGGGGTTTGTTGCGGTTTAGGTATATATGTGTCAACGCGACTAGGCAAATCAGTAAATATCGTTGTTCAGTACCAAATTTTCTATGCTCTCTTAGTAAAAGAGAGGTAACGTTTATTTTTAAGTTTTATGTGGTTGTAATTAACAATATATTTAATTACTGCCAGCGCCTTTATAATTTCGGAGTGCGTTTTTAACTGACGTGCATAATATGTAATTACGTCATTACACACAGTTTTAATGGAATAAATACATAGATAAAGCCAGCTATCGGATTGTTTAAACATTTCCCTAACACGTCATCACAAAGGCCGATTGATTGTCTACACAAAAAAGTAAGTTATAATAGAACAATTAACATCCTAATGTTTGTTTATTCTTTAAAAATGTTATATGAACGACAATACTTTTAAAAGACTTAAGCCATACAAGTCACTGTCACAATTTAATATAATGTACTTATAACCTAGGAACCTTATAATGCACTTATGACCTAGGAAATCGTAATGTTGGTTATCAATACACCTGCACACGCGAACAATGGCTGAAAAATTGTTTTCTGCGTGTGCAGACGGTCAAAAACTAGGCCAGTAAAGCTTCGTACATTCTTAAACACCAGCTTGCAGCATTGCGCAGGTTTTAAGATGCTTAAAGACTTTAAACGTTATTTTAGTTTAAACGATTAGTCCATAAATATCCCTTTTAAAATTACTGGTATTCGTGTTTGCATTTGCTTTATGTTTTGGAGCTTTACCAATGATTGAGAACGTTGCACTTTGGATAGCAACATATGGCCAATCGAATAATTGTATTCCCCTATGTAAAAGTAACAGAGCAGTGGTAGTAAAATTGATTACTTAGGTTTAACGCAAATGAGATAGTATTGACAAAACTTCATTACAAATCTGGATAAAAACATGTAGTTTAATATAGCAACAGTATATTGGCATTACTTAAGTTGACAACAGGTCACATGCTTTATGTTGCTATTTCTCAAATAAAGTCACAAACCGCAACTTATTTTTAGATTTAAGTTTTATATAAGCTAAATACTGTAGAAAAAATAATTAATGGTTAAAAATAAATGTTTTTACTGTTTTATCAAAAAAATATCTTAACGGGGGTCAATTTTTGACGTTGCGAAATATATACATGTGACTTTTAAAGGAGTATCACGATTGTATATTTTTGGGTTTAAAGCACTGAAAAATTATTACTCAGAATTTTTACAGTGATACAACAAGAATATTATTAAAAGACAATGCTGGGAAGTATATATTTCTTTTCTAAGGGTAACGCTGCCCACTAGCGACACACAAAGTTAATCTTGTTTTGATGTATGAAAATTAAGTCGGCCTATAGTATTAACTCCAGACAGAGAGCATAAACTGTTTTAGTAAACGTCAGTTAATGCTACCAACGACGTGATTTATGGTTAAAACAATTTGCTTCAATATATGAAATACTGGCCTTATGCTCACCTCAAGTATTGATAGGATTTCATAACAAAATGCTATCACTTTACGTAGTCGACTGCATGTTAGTTGTAGTAAGAATATTCAAGTAAAATCCATGCCATTATTTATTATGCAGTCATTTATACAACAAAAATTGTTTAAAACAATGCTTTACTTGGTACATCACCATAAACGAAACAACACTACTTCTATAGCGGCATTTAGCTGCTTCAGCATAAACTGTTTTTTACATGTTAAAAGCCTTAAGTCCACATGATTTTGTTTTGTGACGTTTACAAAGGTTCAAATGAATTATTTTTATAGGAAGAACTTCTCCCGTTATTGTGGGTATATTCACTACGTGATCTTCCTGTTAAACCTCTTCTTTCCATATCGTCATACTCACTTGAACATCTAAAATAAGAAGTTGCAAATAGATTAATTAAAAGTTTAATTTGCCTATATTTCTACTGAATTTTACTTTCTATATATATAACAAAAATAATGTTTTATTAGTATATGTTTTAGTTTTTTTTCTTTTTACCTACAATAACCTTGCCTCATAGCAAATCCAACTCCCACAAAAACGATGAAAACAGATAAGAACACAAGGGCTCCACCTAGCTGTTTATTTCGACTCCACCAGCACATAGTTTCAGGGGCGTGAGGTGAAAAATCCATGTCCTGTTTGGTAGCAGTCTTATTTGTTGTAGACTGAGTGTCATTAATGTTTTGAATATCTGTGTCTTTTAACTTGTTGCTTGCTTCTTCGACTTCAGAGTTCTCGCTTTCAGAAGTTTCAGATGCGCTGTCTTCTAAACTTGGTGTTACTCCTTTTTGATTTTTAGTCTTTGCATTAATCGATTTGTTATCTTTAGCGTTCAAATGTTCGATATTGGTTTGTTTATTAGGTTTAATTGCACTAATTCCCGGGTTTGAAAATGTAGGTTTGTGTTCATTGTTAGAAGTATGATCAAGTGGCTTAAGTTGACCAGGTTGTTCGTTGGATATGTCTTCGTTTGGATCAGCGGGTTTTGGGTTAGCTAAGTTACTGTCAGAAGATTGGGAATTAATTGGCGGTTTTTCGTCGGTGGTTACATCATCGTTATTTATATCTTTGACGTTTGCATCACTTTCATTATCATTTCCAATATCAGTGTTTTTCTTATTTGGATCCACATTGGAATTGTTATTATTTGGATCAACTTCAGCATTTTCACTTTTTGAAACAACATTAATATTTGCATTATTTGAATCAACTTTGGTAATTTCATCATTTGGATCAACTTTGGTGTTTTCATCATTTGTATCAACTTTGGTGTTTTCATCGTTTGGATCAACTTTGGTAATTTCATCATTTGGATCAACTTTTGTGTTTTCATAATTTGGATCAACTTTTGTGATTTTATTATTTGGATCAACATCAATCTTTTTATTATTTGGATCAACTTCGGTATTTTCATTATTTGGACCAACTTTGGTATTTTCATTGATTGGACCAACTTTGGTATTTTCATTATTTGGATCAACTTTGGTATTTGTGTCACTTGGATCAACTTTGGTATTTGTATCACTTGAATCAACATCGGTTTTCTCACTATTTGAAACATCGTTATTATTTTCTTCATTTAAAATATTATTGGCATTTTCATTAATTGGATTAACATCAGTATTTTTATTATTTGGGTCAGTTTTAGATAAAGGGGTTACAGGATTTTTAGTTTCGGTATCAGTATCCTCGTTAAATTTGTTTGTATTTTCGCCAGGAATCGTGCTAAGTTTAAGATTTTGAGTTTCTTTTTCGCTGTTAAGTTGTTCGGGATTTGCAGCAAGGGAGTTTTTCAGGGGTTGGGCTGGAACGTTTTCAGCAGGAGGAAGTTTATGAAGTCGGTTATTGTCAACCTGATTTCTAAAATTGCCCAGTTCTGTAATACAAATTCAAAAATATTGTTTTTATTAAAAGAAAATAAAAAAACAAACAATTTAAATGACCTCCTAACTCGCGAGCATTTTCCAGTGCGTCATCACGTTGTAATTTCTTCATTGATAAGCCTATTACATTAAAAATATTTGATTTTGTCGAAACTTAAAATTTTGTTTAATGGGTATATTTTTTTGAAAATTTGGAAGATGATTTACAACTTTTTTCGCATATTATTTTAATTAGGATAAAAATTAATTATTATATGTAATAGCTTAATTAATTAATTTAAAAACTAACCTGAAGACTGAGCTTTGTTTTCAATTACGAAATGTACAACTATAATCCAGATAGCATATTTCAGTTTAATATACATGTTTGCGTCTTTCTAATCAACTGTAAAAAAATGTACATTTTGATTATGGAAGCAAAAATGTGACTAATCGATATTTAAAGTACTAGGTGAAGTGTGTTCCATTTAACTAGATGTCAAGTGATTTTCGCAATGGAATTTTTTTAGTTGTAAGTTTAACAGAAAGCTAATAAAATACAATAGAAAACATTGTTGCAAAATTAAAGTTATTTAAAGTATGTGGTTTTTAAATTTAATACGCTCAAACTAAAGTAAAAAAAAGTTTTCAAATTGCGATTACCAGAAACAGCTGATTAAAAACAATTTATCCTCAATATCTAAAGTTATGCTTTTTAAAGACTTTACCATCAAGTACGTACTGTTGTAGCAAGAATGTCAGGAAAGCAGTACCAAAACAGTAAGTTTAATGCATTAAAGACTTTTCAAACAATAATGTTTTAATTTAATAATTAGACGTGCTTGTCTTATTGTCGTTGTGCATTTATTAAGTATATTTACGTTACATTGTTGCATCATTATTCTTCAGCTGTTAGGTCTTTATATTTTTTCTGCCAACAGCAACAAGCAAGCACAGAATTTCTATAAACTAGCTGGGCTCTTTTTTAGTGTTTTATCTAAAAACATATTAACCATAATGTAGTTTTTAGTAACTTAATGTAGTTTTTAAAATTATTTTAATATTGTGTTTTTATTTTATTTGTTGTCAAATTGCAAACGTACATACATAGGCTGAAGAATTTTCAGAAAATAAAAATTATATTGAAGTTATGAAGCACTTCTTTTCATAACTATTTTTACATTCATAATTGCTTAAAGAGCGCCAACATTTATTAAATTACAATAACTTTTTTTTTAGATCAACAAGTTCCAGTGTATTCAATGCCAGAACAAGTTCCACAAAGCAAATATGCTGATTTGTTGGCAGTAATAGAAGAGTTGGGTAAAGACATTAAACCAACTTACGCTGGAAGTAGAAGTGCCAGTGACCGACTTAAACGAGGTATGTTTCTTATTGTTCAAAAACTTGATGTTATAAATCAAAGTAAGGTGATTTAACACCAAATATGGAGCTTCTATTTATAGGGTTAATTGAGAAGATATTTATATGCGCCATCCCTACCCTCCTATCACAAAGTTTGGCTTATTCAATAATTATTACAGACTTTTTGTCAACTTTTTTGTAAAGTATATATAACATTTAAATTTTTTTTTAATTGATAGATTATTTTAAAGTTTACAATAGTGTTGATCTTGTAAAATTAAAATTTGGCCGTAAGCAGCTTTTTACTAAACATTTGGCAAATTTAACCTTTAAAATATGATTTTTTTTATGTCAAAATAGCCACATAAAATCTTCAAAGATGATTTTTCTTATTTAAATAACAAAACATTTGTCAAATTTTTTTAACTATTAAAAAAAATTCTTAAATTAAGTGTAAATAAATTCATTTAAAGAATACAAAAACCATAAAATGTTCTTATCTTAATCATAAATATTTATGTCATATCTGTAGTAGCATCACTAAATGTTACGGCCTTCTATAACTTGTAATAAACTACATTTTATTTTGTATACTTTGCCCAAAAAAAATATTCATATAGTTAATAACTATACATTCTTTTCCTATTTTATTTAACAAAACCTTTTTTTAATTATTTAAGTTTTTATAAAAATTGTTTAATATTTGTTTTATCTGGTAGGTATTTTACATGCAAGATCACTGGTTAGGGAATGTCTTATAGAAACTGAAAGAAGTGCAAGATCATGACACATTACATAACTTTTATCTTTTGTGCTAAAGTTATCTAAATTTTTGCTAAAGTTATCTAGGATCACATTATTGTAAACAACATTGTCTCTACACTTGTTCTAGTATAAAGTGTTAGGATAAAAGTGTTTTGCCTTCCCTTGTTGTTTTATTGTTTTGTAATAAAATTGTATATACTTAATAAATTTTGTATAAACCTTAACCCAATTTATATGGAAATGTTCAACATGAAAAACGATTTTAATAGTGATGTCCTAATAACAATGTAGTAAAACATACGAAATCATATATTTAGCTCATACTGCTTCAAGGTACAAAATCCTGTGGCGAGATTGATCTCGTAATGGTAACTTAAGGTGCTTTAAAAATATACTTTAAAAGTGGTTTGAATTAATAGCCGGACTTTATCACGTTACCCTAGTTCAATGTAAAGGTAACAAAAAAAACGGGGTGGAATTTTTAGTCGGACCTACTGCCAAAAAATTACATAAAAATCAAAGGTTGTAGTGCCTAACATTTTTTGTTCGTATATTTTTTTTTACTTTTTATACGATAAGAAATTTTTGTATTGAGAAAACTTTTGTACCTCTGTAACAGGTTAGCATTTTAGTTACAACATTTTTTTTTACTTGATGACAATGAGTATTTAAATTGCGTACTTTGATCTTGGTTAAACAGCAAGCAACAAAACCACGTGGGAAAATTAACACATGAAATAATGACCTAAAAGCCAGTCTTCGGTTGTGGAACGCTACATTTTAGTTTTTCGACCATCATACCTGAAGCTTAAGCAATATTTATTTTAACCAGGCAAATTGATTAAAATTAAAGTAAAAAAGGTATGACGCCACACTTTCATATGTAACTTTTGATCAACTAGTAATTAATAAAGCGAAGTTGAAATACGATTAATAATGACATTGCGTTATATGATTTACGTAGTTTGACTAAATGGTAATCAACAAATCAGAGTTTTAAATTTTCCGCTCTTTTTTAAAAGTTTTCCGTTTCTTCTAAATAGTTACTGTTCGTTTTAAACTTCTTAATAGTTACTGTTCGTTGTAAATAGTTACTGTTCGTTTTAAACACTTTTATTACCGTTTGATGTTAATGTATTGTCGATAAAACTTATTTTGTTAACATACTTTTCTGTGAAACATAAAGTCACGCCTGATAACAAAAGTTAAATGTTTTAGTTATGCAAGTATTGAGTATTTTCAACAGAAGTTTTAACGTGTAATTATTTGCTATAAAACTTACATGATTTTATTTTAGTTTAATTTAATCTATGGAAAATATAAGTCGGCTTATAATAAAGTAATTGTTGAAGGTCATTTTCAGACTAAATGAGATTCCTGTTCGATTTGCGATTCCCATATCCTACAGACAGACCCCACCCACCAAAGGGTAAAGAAAAATATTATTAACTAAAATTTGTAACAATTAAATTTAAAAATTTTTAGATTTTGTGTTATAATTTGTATAAAAATTAAATTTTTACAATGGATCTATTATACAACCCTAAGGCTTCAGTGGTTAACAAAGGGGGCTATATTGACATGTTAGAGGAGTTAGGAAAACATTCTTTCGTTTCTTTAAAATTTGCAACAAAAGAATTTAATCCTCAGTCATATGTTCACTGTCAAAAACGGTATTTGTTTTCTGTTATAATTTTATTTTGCTTAATTTATTAAAATAAGCTTCTGTTATAATTTTTGCTAAATTTATTAAAATTAGAAATATATTATAATTTATTTAAAAATGTGTCATTGTTTCTTCCAAATTAAATATTTGATGATGATTTACCAATATTGTTATTTTTACATAAAAAAGAAGATTTATTTTACTTTTTGATATAATTCATGGGATGCCATAGCAGTTATTTTAAAATAATTAAATTTAATCATAGACATACAAGCAATGTGTGGAAAGCAGCATTAAAGTCTGATCGAGTGCAGTGGATAATTAATCAAATTGTCCGAGAAGAAAACAAAGAATATGAAGCAGTATTTAAAGAGGCTGAAACCATTTTGAAAGAACTTGCGTACACCCATCACATGTCATTACTACGTACTCTAGGCTTTGTAATGTATCATGTCATTGCTTCAATCTATAAAGATGGTGTTTTCATCAATGTTGAACAGGTAGAGAAAATAAGATCATTAATTAAACACCACCCTGTTGTGTTTATGCCTACTCATCGAAGCTACATGGACTTTTTAATGTTATCATTAGTTTGTTTTTACCTTAATCTCCCTTTGCCTGCAATTGCTGCTGGAATGGACTTTATGGGTATGAAAATAATGGGGTCAGTCTTGCGCTCATGTGGTGCATTTTTTATGCGAAGGTCATTTGGTTCTGATCGACTGTATTGGGCTCTTTTTACCGAGTATGTTCACACAATTTTAATAAACGGGGACAGGCCCATGGAGTTTTTTATTGAAGGTACTCGAAGTAGAGTTGGGAAAAGTCTTAATCCTAAGTTTGGTTTGCTTTCTGTTATTGCAGAACCCTATCTTAAAGCTCAAACTTATGACATAGCAATTATTCCTGTTAGTATTTCTTATGACCGACTTTTAGAAGAAAGATTATATGCATATGAACTGTTGGGCGTTCCAAAGCCTAAAGAATCGACAAGTGGTATCTTTAAAGCATCGTCAATATTGCAAGACAATTATGGTAGTGTGCACATGCATTTTGGTAATACTATTTCAATGAGGGATTACTTCATGGATAGAGATAGGGCAATCCATGCTTGCTATCCAAGGTATATGCTCCGATTAACAAGTAAAGAAGAAACTTTGCTGAAAACTCTCGGATACAAGATTTTGTTAAGGCAACAAGAAAACATGACTTACACTCCTTGGTCATGTATTACACTTATGCTTTCCATGCATTGTGGAGATGTTGATTTGCAGGTAATGGTAGATGAACTTAATTGGTTTAAAACCATAACGACCAAGTGCAATATGAAGGTAAAATGGCCCCCCGGTAGTACTGAAGAAATAGTTCGTAAAAATCTGCACCGATTTAAGCACTTAGTTAAAACCAAGTCTACAACACATGGTGGCACAGTTTTGTTTCTATCTGAAGGCGAACAAACAAAACCTCTTGTAACCCCACAACTTAACGAGCTTGACAACTCAATTAGAAATACTGCTGCTGTGCATATAATGTTGTCAAATTATAGAAACCAAATGCTGCATCTTTTTGTAAGACCTGCACTCGTGGCTTACACCCTTGGAAATTCACACCAACTTACAGAGGAGAAAAAATTAAAAGAATCGTGCACAAAGGATTTCGAATTTTTAAGAACACTTTTATCAAAAGAGTTTATTTTTGAACCCCTGCGAGAACAGGAAGATTTTGATGCTGGTTTGCGGTTCTTAGAAAAATGCAAAGCTGTTCATTGTGATTCTGGTTATATTACTGTTTTAAATGATGCCGATAAGCTGATTATGTTCCTTAAGTCATCTTTTAAGGAGTTTTTGGTATCATATTGGCTGACTTGTCAATATTTACTGGTTTTAAATGTATCCCATCCAGTAAAAGATTTATTTTTGCAGGTAAAAGTTTATTGCGGTTAAATTAAGTTACATGTAATAAAATTTATCATTTTATCCCTCACTTTGCTGTCACACAGTGTAGTAAGGAAGGAAACAATTAATTACTCAATAACTGTCACTAGCAAAAAATATTAAATTGTCTCTTTTACTAAGACCATTTTAACAGTATTTTAAATCTTATCATGTAACACTTAAACTATTTTTATATAAAAAATTAATAATAAAAAAAGGTGGCCTATACTTCAATACTTTCTTTTTTGTTTAGATTCAAAAATGGATATCTCAACAACTAAGCATGGATGGAATTAAATATGAGCATCTTTCATTAAACCTTATTTCAAATTCAGTTCATTCTCTGAACCACATGGGAGCTTTAGTCATTAAAAAGGTATTTTCATATTTTTTTATTAGATTAATGACAATGTGTTTTTAAGAGGTTTGTTTTTAAATTTTGCATCTCTGAAAGTTTTTTTCGGTTAAAAAGCCAGTGTGCAAATTTAGTGAACTTTTACAAATTAAATATTGTGCAATTATGAGTTAGACTTTGGTCAAGTGGTTTAAATTTTATTTCATATTTCTATGGCCACATTAGCCCAAAACAACCAACCTTTTTAATATTTTAACCTTTGTACTTTGTTTTTCTAGAAACATATCACTAACATTTCTATAATTAAATTTTAGTTCATTATTTGATTAAAGTCAAGGAATAAATTTTATAATAAACAATAAATACAACATTATAAACTTATTTTATTTTAGGTTCACAATACAAAAACAGCAATTCCAATTCCTGAAAAAATTTTACAAATATCAATTTCCATTTCTCGATTTATAAAAGTGCCAGACATCAATACACATAAAACACGGTCTAGCTTGCTAAAACTTGTAACTAGTGGCCCTAAATTGTAAAAGACCTTGTTTTAAAATAAAAAAAAAAATTTTATACAAATTTTTTTATACAAAATTGTCTGTTGTTAAATTCTTAATTTTTTTAAAAATTTATTTCAACTTAATGAAATGAGCTATCATATTACAGAATATAAGTTTTGTTTAAAAAGTTAAAAAAATAAAATAATACCATGTTTTGTTTTACTGTTTACGTATTAAAGGTTAAAATATGTGTCATTTTTATTTGCACTTAAGAAATAGTCTTTTACTTATACAAATTTATGATTTAAATAAAACAAATTATTCTATGCAGTTTTAGTAACTTTATTAATTGTAAATATATATGTGGTAAAGAGTATTTAGTTATACCGTTTTTGAAATTAAAATATTAATCTTTTGTCTTGTACTTTGGCTTGTGTCACTTTTATGTTATCATGTGTTAAGCAATCCAGTGATTAAGGTATTACTTATTTTTATTATGCACTATATCTAATATGCTTCAAGATTGTTAAAAATGTTAAATAACATAAATAAATTTAATTGTTTTTGCAAATGAATTTTTTGCTAGCTGTGGTGATTTCAGATAACAGTATAACCTTTAACAACAGTATCCAAACTTTTGAAAAAAAAATTATGTATAAGAATTTCTTAGAAACTAGTCAATACTTTAAAGATTTAATTGTATGTATGTTTTAAATGTTGCGTATTTATTTTAAGTATTAGCCTAACATTAAAAAATCATGCTTAATGTCAAAACACATGCAGTTAGTTACTACTAGGTTTGTGATGTTTATTTAATGTAATTTAAGTAATTATGGTTTGAAATCTTAGATTTCGAAACATTGTTATTGTCATTATACTTGTTATTTTTATTATGGTTCGAAATCTTAGATTTCAAAACATATTGTTATTGTCAGTATATTTAATATTACTTTTATTCTTATTTGACCGAATTTTGAGTTAGAATAACTTTTGTTCTAATATATTAAAAGTTTTTAAACTTCAGTATGTTATTCATTATAGGATAATGTTTCTAGTCTCCTATTTTGATAATTCAAATATTACTAATTACATATTTATTTGTGTTTGTTTATTAAAAAATCTTGGTCATTTGTATATCATAATATTAGTTACCTAAAAACAATTAAAAAAATTAATTTTTGTTTGTTTATTATATTTTAATGATTGTTTATTTATTTAAAATTAAAAATGGATGTTAGGCGTTCAAAATTGGTTCTAATGTTTATTATGATATTAGTAATTAAAATATATACTTGAAAATATTTTTTTTGTATGTTTATAATATTTATTTGCTTGTTTATATATTAAAAATTAAATGTCATTTTTAGACATTTTAGGTTTAACCTAATGTATATTCTAATATCAACAATCCGAAAGCAAGTCAAAAAAAATTTTTTTTTTGGTGTTTTTATTATATTTTATTGTTTGTTTGTTTTTGAAATTTAAACATTGAAAGTAATCTATTAAATTTTAAGTAATGGTTTACTATTATATTAAAAAAAGAAAACGTAGTTGAAGTTATTTTTTTTTGTATTTATTACACTTAAGTACTTGCTAGTTTATTAAAAATTGAAGATTAATATTTTGCATCCAAAGTTTAGTTTTACTGAAAATTTATTTTCAAAATTAATTTCGGTTTAAACATTATAAATATATTTAGCTTTTGTAATTATGTTATATGATAAACAATAGGCAAAGTATGTTGTTCTGTAATTAATATTTAATTATAAGAATCAGAATATTGAGAAAGGGCGAAGCCCCTCTTTTTTGTTTCGTCAAATCATTTAATACTTAATATTTTATTTATTGTTTTATCTAATCATAATTAATTTACTTAAATAGATGTTAATTGTTGTTTTTATTCTTTCTAGTCCCGATTTTGAAAAAAGTTATCTTTTATTCCTTAAAATTTTTAAAATTTAAAATTTTAGTATGTTGTTTATTATCAGGTTATGTTTTTATTCTCCTATTTACAACATTTATTTATTACTAATTACTAATTAATAGGTGTTTGTTTATTAAAATTTAAAGGTTTTTATTAATTTTTTAAATCTTGGTCAATTGTAAATCATGATATTATTAACTCAAAAATAAATTACAATTTTAATTTTTATCACTAATTACTAATTCATAGGTGTTTGTTTATTACAATTTAAAGGTTGTTGTTAATTTTTCAAATCTTTGTCAATTGTATATCATGATATTAGTAACTTAAAAATAACTTAAAATTTTAATTGTTACTAATTACTAATTAATAGGTGTTTGTTTATTGAAATTTAAAGATTTTTATTAGGTTTTCAAATTTTGGTCAGTTATATATTATAATATTTATAACTCGAAAATGAATTAAAAAGTATTTTTATTTTTTTTATATTTAAATGCTCGTTTGTTCAATAAAAATTAAAGTCCGATATTAAGTGTAACATTCTGTAACGTTGTTGATAATATATAGTGTGGGTTGCCTTATTGGTTGGCCTGTGGTGGTGCAGACCATAATCAGTGTTGTAACACTTTGTATCGTTTTGGGGCAAGATAATTATTATAGTCACGTGACATCGTTGGTCGACTTGGTTTTTGTTTTTGTTCTGGCGGTTTTGACTAGAGTGCTTCGTATACTGACGTGTTTATTCTTGTCTCTGATTTGTAACTATTGTTGTATATTTTAGACCTTTTTAGCTTTGTTTTATCTTTTTATAATAAACCGTAATAGTTTTTATATATAGTGCACTCTACTACTAACAAGGTTACAACTGGTCTTCCGGTGAACCGTTAATACAGGGTTCTGGACAAAAACTGTACCAAATTTAGTTGTTAGCTTATTTAGATAGAAACAATTTGGTTACATAAGCATTAAAAATTTGGTAAGATGTATTTTATAATATAAGTAGTTAAAAAAATATATTTGAAAAATATTTTTCATTTATTTATCATATTTAAATGATTGTTTATTTAATAAAAATCAACTTTAGGAATTTAAAATTTAGTATAATGTATATCCTGATATTAACAAATTAAAACTGGGTTATAAAACACTGTATCTAATATAATTTCTTAACATTATTATAAAAAACATATTGAAGATATTTTAACACATTGTTTTACATATAGTCAAAAGTGCACAATTATTGACATATAAATTAGAACTTGTGTGAAGTATCAATTATGAGATATAGATAATTTTTTTTTCGTTGCTTATTTTTTTTCATTTTTTTTCGTTGCTCTCTCATGTTCATCTGTTAACACTATAACATACAATAGCCAGATTTTTTTTTATAAAAGTAGAAGTAACATTAGCAGTTTATTATTAAAATAAAAAATTAATAGAAAGATAAAACATATGTTTTGGTAAATTTCTTTAAACCTACCTTAGAAACCAGTTTGAAATATTAAATTGAACTAAATAATGACAAATAATAAAAAAATACTGCTTGCTATGCAAGTGAAGTTTTTTGGCAATTTGTTATTTCCCAAACTACACCATTGCCTAAAGGAAGGTGTAGAGATGGTAGGGCAACCCTTCTTAAAAAACTTCTAAATAAAGAAAATAAAACAGGTTAGGCCCTCTTAATTATTGAATTACACTTTTACAAGTATCTTTTAAAATTGTCACAGCATAAATAATTACCTCCAAGAATTAAACCCAAGAATATATTTCCAATTACGAAATACACCAAAATGATAGCGATTAACAAATTTTCTGTTTAATTTTTTTAAACGTTCCCTTTCTCGCTTATTAACTAAATTTTCAATACTTGTTTCGCCAACTGAAATAAGATAGCAGTGCCAAGCTGTTAGAAAACCCAAAGATAAAGTAACAGCACTAAAAAAAACAAATAAAATTGTAAAATTTAAATATACATACATAAAATAGGCAAAAAAAATTAACAAATTATTTATACCTGCATAGAATCCAAAGATAAACAACACTAGTGTTATAAGAACGAGGTTTTCCTGTGCATGTTGTTTTTGGTTTCATGACATTTAGTGGAGGCTCATCAGCTACATCTGTGTATAACCAGACACAACTTAATTTAAACTCTTATTTCAAAATAATTTAAAAAGCGAAAAAAAAAAATTTAATGACACAGTAAAATTATGGGTTCAAATTTTTAGATTATTTCATTAAAAACATGAAGTCATATACATATGAATACATATTAAAAAAAAAAATTGTATTTGAAAATTTTTTATTTACCATCTGATGACCAAATCATTGCTTTAAAAGATTCTGCTGCGAAATAAATCTTCTCAGTAAAATGAAAACAATCAGAAAATAAAACCCATGAACTTAGAGATACATAAATAGTGCCCAATAACATGAAGATACAAAATGAAATAAAATAACGATGATTAAAATGTCCAACACAGTTGTTGATCCAAGCTAAAATATGCAAAAAATAATTGAAATATAATAAGTGAAAAACCTTTTAAATGCTGAAGTTTGTAAAAAATATGATAAAAGGCTATTGAAAAAAACAATGTCAGTTTGTTATAACAAAATATTTGAAAAAACATTTTTTTTAATTTAAATTGATATAGGCTATATACATGTAAACAATAGCTTACTCATAAATTAGTAAAATTTTACTTACGACAGTGATGATCCATTTTTAATCTGCACATTTTACAAACACTACAGTGATGTGTGCGAGGTGGTTTGGGCAAAATACATTTCTTACATATTGAAGGCATTGGAATTCCTTCTGTATACTAAAACAAATAACAGTTGGTTATATTAAATAACAAATAGTTTTAAAAAGCATTAATTAACTTTTATCTGAAATTTTTTTAACAAATTATAATCAACAAATTCTGTGCTTTCCAGCACAATTTATTTAAAAACAAATGCCAAAAATTTTCTAATCTGACTTTATATAGTATGACATGTGATATGTAATTAAATAGGCCATGATAAATAGATTATAACAAATTAAAAATTAGAATTTCATTCTTACATGTTTTATTTTAATGTAAAAAAGCAAAATCATCAAAAATCATTTAACTTACATCTGGGGGTTTTCCAGGGTTAGTAGTAACAGATTTGTAATAATGGAAAGTAATCATCATAAGCAAGTAGTGGCCATAGAGTATATGAAGATAAGCGTATAATGTAGTGTTCGTTTCAAACACATAAGGAATAACATGTAGGTAAAAAATAACTACAACTGAAGTAATTAGGCAAACAACCAATGTGACAAAAGCCTGCAATAAAAATTTGATAAAATATGAAAAATTTTCCAAGAAAATAAAGTGTTAAATTATAGATTTTAAAAATAAATAAGCAATTGTGCTTTATATTACAATGCATATTTTTTTCATAACTAATATTTTCAATAACAATTTAAAAAAAATGTTTTAAAATATATATATATAATTTAAAAAAAGGGTGATTGCAAAAAAGTTACGAAAAAATAAATAAATAACTTACCCTTCCAAACCAATTTAACACAAAATCCACACAAGTTATAACCGGGGCAAAAACTGTTTCAGTTGAAGAGTCAAAATGGTTGTAGGTTAAAGATTTAAAACATAACCAGATGTATTGAAACCTTGTCTTAATTGAATTGCAATGACATGGCAATTGAAACCTAATCAGTTTCATTTTCTAAAAACATTTAAATACACAAAAAAAATTAAATTTAGAATTTCTAAATTATTATTTTGCAACATAGGTACTTATGGTCAGTCCCACATAATAAAAGTTGAAATCGGAGCAGTATTATTAGTATTTGATTCTGTAATGAGTTGATATCTAGTCAAAAGTCAATGCCTTTTTACTCATGCAACATGCTGTCAGTTTAGTTCTTATTACATACAGACAACAGACTTACCTGCAAATAGCTAACAATTTAAATGTTATATACCCTATAATATATACTTTAACTATAAAAGTTATTACAAGAATAATAACATGTACCTTGAAATGCAATTTGATTATTCCATTTTTAGTTTCTTCTTTAAAAAAAGGGAAAATTTTAATTTCGTTGGAAAAAAGGATGATTAACAAAATATAAGGAAAAATTTAAAACCAAAGCGGAAAAGAAACTGTTCCCACCATGATAAAATCCTGTGAAAATGCTTAAAAACAAATTCTTATTAAAAAAAATAATTTTTTAACATTCTTGCTTTTTACTGTCCAAATTTGATCTAAAATTTTGTCATTTGTATTTTATTAATTTTCATTTAAAAAGATTTGGAAACTTCTTTTCCGCAAATTCTGTGTCAACCGGAGCAAAACCGAAATATATTCGTTATAGCGAATATACAATGTTTACAAATCAAACAAGTTTTTCGTAATTAAAACCAATTGACAAATTTAAATTTGTGTTTTACCATTAATAATTAATTAAGTTTTCAAGGCTTTAAGATTTGTTTTATATTATATTAGTAGTTAAATGCTGATTGGATCCCTAATTATTATTATATTTTTTAGTTCAACACTTTCATAATTATGGATTTTCTTTCGGAACAACAAATAGTTGCTTTACGCCTTTGTTCGGATCCTTCCATTATTCCCGACAAATTATTTGATTTTCTGCTGGAAAATGTGTGCGAAATAATTCTTGACAAACCCTTGCAGCAAAAAATCACTGAATGTAAACACACAGATGGTGTCAACCCATCTGCTGTAAAGCGATCACATGCCAGTCTAATGACGTTGTTTTTGGAGTCAGCTAAAACTGATATTGATGATGATCAGTTAGGAATGGTGTTGGATGATTTCAATTTTCCCGAGGACCGGAAAGAGAGCTTCATGACAACATTTAATCATTACAAATTGGATCTACGCGAACATCTATCAAGTTTTGGATCAAAGCTTCCAAATATCGTTGATGCTTCATGGAGATTGGATTACAACATTAAAAACAATCAGTTGAGTAAATTAAATGAATTAAGATACACAGTATCTCTTAAAAAGGACAACGGCGAAGAAACCAACTTTACTTGCTCCAAAGAAGAACTTCAAGACTTGGTAGGAAAATTAAAAGAAGCAACAAAAGCCTTAGAAAGGGCAAGCCAAATATAAAACATTTTACATATGTGTTAAATAAACACAATCAACTTAATATTTGGCCTGTAATTGGTTTTGTTTATTATATTTTTGATTTTTAATGTAATCGTAAATAAATGTATGTTATTTTTTGTATTTGATATTTCGTGTATAACAATTTAATTACATTACATTTTGGTGCAAAAACCATTGCATGATGTGCAATAACCCGGTTTACTGTTCCAAGTAAATTACTGTACTTTTTACTTGATTTGTCATTGAAAATAAAATCGTCAAAAAATAGTATTTTTTTAGTTTTATTATAAAGTGCAGTTTAAACTGCAAATGTAAGATTGAAGAACTAAGGATACAGATTGCGAAAGCTAATAAAACATAAAACAGTAAAATTAAAAAAAAATTAACAACATATTATTACTCACAGTGTAAAAAAATAGTAATGCCAAAATATTAAAATTTAAAAATTATCTTGTTCAATTAAACAATCACATACTTTTTCTAAACAGATTTTAAATACATTAAACGTTACAAGAAAAACTAAACATTGTTGTGAAAAAATTGAAATATGTAACCACAGTGGCTATAACTATAAAGCATTGCATATTCTATTTTTGTTTTCCAGTTAGGTAGTAAAAGTAATTTCCTTTAATAATATTAGGTAAACTAACCAATGCAAGGTTATGCTATTCAGCTAAAGGTGTTTGTAACATTTAATACAGTGTATTACCATTCTCTTTGTTTTTAAACCTGATGGTAGGACACTAACTAATGTTTTAGGTTTCTAATAATTGTTCTTTAATCAACAAATAACAAGTTTCTACTGTTTCAAAATCAACATTTTCCCTGTGTTGTTTGTAAACTTCCCCGATAGTTAAACCTTGCTCAAACATTCGGTTTAAGCTTTGGTAAATATTGTCACCAATTTTTTCTGTAACATTATAAGAAAATCTTAGCAAACAATTAAATAACCAAATCAGTAATAGTGCAAATCAGTGTTAACTTTTTCAAAATAAAGAAGAATATAAATAACTTACCAATGCAACCTTGCTTTACTGCTTCCAATGTAGAAGAATGTTCAGTTAGTGTTCTTGTTTTATCTAATTCATCATCTAAATAAATGTTCAACAAAACGACACGGTTAAAAACATTACAGGTAAACTAGTTTTTCAAAACCACAACACTTAGGTGTCTATAGCAGGGTTATGGATAATAGGGATTGCTTACAAAAAAAAATTTAAAAATGTGGTTATTTTTTTCAGAAAATTTAATCTAATAACAAGTCTACTTTTTAAAATTGGTTATAAAATCATACGCTTTTTGGTACATTAAAATATGTAAGTCGAATCTACATAAAAAATGGGCAGGCAACCTACCAAGTTCAAAATCATCATCATAATCATCTTCAAAATCATCAACATATTCAAATTCACCTAAAAAAATTTAAATTAAAAAAAAATAATTCCATATGTACAATACCTCAACAAACAATATTTAATAATTTAATGTATTTAAAAAACTTATTTGTAGTAAAAAAAAAAATTTAAAAGAGCAAATATGTAACAAAACATGCAAGAATTTACATAAGATAAAGGTACAGGTTAAATATTAATCTCATATTTAAAAACAATCAAGTGGTACCTTGTTTATCGCTTGAACTAAATTCATTTGCACTGCTACAACTTTCCAAGGTCAAATCTTTCTCTGGACTTTTTCCTACAAAATGAATCAGATCTAAAGAGTTTTTTTTCAAATTAAATTACGACCCTACAATTTTTTTGCATTTAGTTTTATAATTGTGGGACTTATAGAAAAAACGCAGTATATATACACACAGGTTATGCTCAGTAAGTTCAAAATTCTTTTAGTCCTAAACCTTTATTTGTTTGTCCATTTTTCCCTAATAACCATCCACTGCCCGGGAGTTTTTTCTTCTTTTTGTGTTCAACTTTACTGGGTTGATCACCAAGAACGATTTCTTCTGAGCTACTCCCTCCACGCTTCAGCCAAGAGCTACCAGGCAACCTGTGAGTAGTTTAAAAATTTTGAATGTGTTAAAAAATTAAAAAAAAAAATTAAAAAAAAAAACATTTAAGTTTAAAAATTTTGAATGTGTTAAAAAATTTTTAAAACATATTGATTTAAAACGTTTTATCCAGTATATCTAGAGAACCATGCATTCTAAGTAACTAATAATTTTATTTTTCACTGACCTTTTCTTTGTATTGCGTCGTTTTTCACTGTCTCCGTTACTTTTCAAATTTGAATTTTTACCATTTGTAAGGTCAACAGATCTTTGTACGGTACTTACTACGAGCGATTTTTGAACGGGCTGGGTTTGTTTATTTCTTAAAACCTTGAAAATCAGTAATTATATTTTAATTCAAAAAATAAATTTATCAGATTTACTGGTTTCTTATAAATTTTTTTTGTTGGCTTTCGAAATCCCGTTTTTTTTTAATGTAATTAACATTTTTGGCATTGTGCAAGAAAGTTAAATTAGAAAAATTATCACTTTCATTTTTATTTTAATTTTATAAAAAAATTGTTTACAAACAAATTTTACTTGTGCTCTTTTAGATTGCAGCCAGGCGCTTCCCGGTAAGTTTCTTCCACTAGTTGTTAATGTGATTACATTTGAACTCGATTTATTTCCATCCCCATCATCACATTCTATTATTTCTGGGATTTCTTCATCAATTGCTTAACATATTTTACATTTAGACTCAACTGTGGCATTTAATTTAAGTAAATATAATATTTAGCTTTACATTTTAAATGTACAATAATAGAAAATTTTGTTCCGGTTTAAAATTTTTGCAATTGCCTAAAAGTGGCAAAAATCTAAAAAATCCTTATTTCTTGTATAAGTATACTTGAATTTTTTTACATTAAAATTTGGCAAAATGAATTTGCAAAAAAAGATATTTTATTAAATTTCTTACTTCTAGAAGTGTTTAATTCATCTTCAGAATAATTTGAAAATTCATCTGAGGAATATTCTCTGAAAATCAAAATAAAAAATAATAAATATTTAAAAAAAATATTTGAAATACTTTTTTGTATAATTTACCTCCCAGACAGACTACTTTTCAACCCACAAAACAAAGTAAATAAGAAAAAAACATAATAAAATCACAGGTCTTAAGGGGGTATTTATTATTTAACATTATTCAAAGAAACCAAAACACAAAGAAAAATTTCCAACAATAAAAATGTGAACAATAGGGGGTCTACTAAGTTACACATTAAACTTATATTTTAAAATTGAAGTCCTGCAAAAACATCGCAATAAATCACATACTATTTAAAATCAAATTCATAAAAAAATAGTTTTTTTACACACCATAAAAATTATTTAAATGCCAAAAACCAATTTGCTATTTGAATATTATACAGTTGATAACTTATTATTCAATGAATTTAAAAATATAAAAGTTTTTGTCTAAAATAAACAACAATATTTTTACATTTTAAATCCTCTTAAATTAGCTTTTTGTCTTAAAGCCTATATAATACTATAAAATACAATCTGGGTTAGACAATTTAACAAAAAAATCAATAATAAATTACACTTTGTTTTTTTTGTTATAAATTTAAAACAATGTGTTGATAATATCATGATATTTTTTCTACTTTAAATTTATTTATTAATGGAAATAATAGATTATTTAGGTTAACTTTTACTTTACTTAAACATACCTTTGTGTTTTAATTTCTCTTGCTGTAAAATCCTCATCTGAAATATAGTCTGAATATTGACGTTCTGAATCTTCATCGCTTGAGCTCGACAGATCGATTTTATATCTTCCACTAGGTCTTCTACTTCCTCTGTCTCCATAACCAGACCAGGTAGCAATAGTGTCAGTTGAGGTCTCATTTAATTCCCTAACCACAGCTGAATGGGGGCATGTCTGTGGACGGCTTGAATCAATTTCAGTAAGTTGTTCGTCGACGTTATTATTGTATTCTCCATAAACTGACAAGGACCGCTTAAGCGCAGAATCACTTAAATTGTTTTTAATTCTTGTGGTGTCATTGGTGATTGTGTCTTGCGTTGATCTTAAAAGGTCATCTAAGTCAGACATATCGCCCAAATCATCCAAATCAATTGCTGTATTGTTTTGTTTCTGCGTGCCATTGCCAGTTAGCTCTGGAGTTCGCATTCGAATTTTTGAATGGTATTTTTGAAGAGCAGGATGTTCTAACAAAGTTTCTGCTGTAGGACGATCATCAGGATCTCGTGTCAGCATTTTTGCGATTAACTCGCGAATAGAGTTTGATGTGCTGGCAGGTAGGTCAGAATATTTTCCATTTACAATCTTGTAAAATAAACTGATAAGGTTGGCTGCATCAAATGCAGGTTGCAGGGCGCACATTTCAAATAACAAACAGCCTAAAGCCCAGACGTCAGATTTGAAACCGTATGGTATATCTTGGCAAAGTTCGGGGCTAAGATAACAGGGTGTTCCCACACAAGTACTTGCCTTGTCAAGTGTGTGGCCAATCTCCTTCGAAATTCCAAAGTCACCCAGCTTCACCACTTCATTTCTAATATAAAAAAAATGTTACATGTATTTATAGGTAAACAATAATATTTTTATCTAAAAAATAAACTATTAGCAACACAATAACTTATGTAGTAGCTGGATCTATTAAAAAATAGGATTTGTAAAATTGTTTAGGTAATACTTTACATAGTTAAAAAAAATAACACGTATTTGTAAGTTAAACAGAAACAGTGGCTTAAAATAAATTGTAACTTTAAATTCTTAATTAGGTTGTTTTGTTACATGTTTACTTCTAAGTCATGGGAATAGTACTTCAAATTATTCTTTTCCAAAACAAAGAAACTGGACTTAAGTTTCATTTCTTTTGGAAACAATTAAGTAAATGTATTGTGTACTTAGGCTAAACACTACGGTTACTCAAAACACTGTATATCAATTACACTGAAACATCTATATGTAAGATTACTGTGCTTAATCCATGGTGCAACTAATCTTATCGACTAATATTCTATTATTAGCAAAGAGGATTACTTAAATTTAAAAATAACAAACAAATTGTGTAAACAGTGAATGAAATTAATCAGTAACATACTAGGTAGTACTCAATTTAAATCTTATCAACAGGCTACTATAATACAACAGTTAAAGTAGACCTACTGTAAATGATTAAATGTACATTTTTTCAATCTTTAAACCCCTAAAACTAATCTGTTACTTTACTAAATATTTGTAAACAAATATTTTTAACTTACTTAAGAAGGAACACATTTTCTGATTTCAAATCTCGATGTAGTATTTTGCGTTCATGAATATATGCAACTGCCGACGTGATTTGAGTAATCCACTCCAGAATTTTATTTTCATCAATTTTTTTGTTAGTTTTTTGTGCAAGTGTAATATTGTCTTGCAGTGTTCCACCATTGCAATATTCGAGAACCATGCTCATGTTACAGTTCTATTTAAAATAAGTTTACAGTTCAAATTAAATTTAAATTGATTTATTAAAAAAGTATCTTACATTTAGTAATACCTGAGCTTCAAGTATAAAATACGACAAACTTTTTAATTTTGCTAAAATATATATAAAATCTTTGTCTAATAAATGTACAAGTTTGTTAGATAAAAAAAAAAATAAATTACCTTCTCATCCAAGAACCATTCATAACATCTGACAATGTGATAATGATTTAAAGTTCTTAAAATATTTGCCTCACGAATTACAGATTTTTTGCAACGTGATCGCCGGGCTTCATCTATTTCTATCTTCTTTATTGCAACCAATTTCTAAAAATAGAAGCAATAAATGTATTAAATTCTGTCAATTTTGCAGTAACAAAAAATAAAAATTATAGCTTAATTATTAACGTTAATATCATTTTTTGTAAATACGTAACTTTTAAGTAAATCGGTAAATGTATATTTTTTCTTTTTAAAATTACCTGTAACTTTGTACTCCTAGCCAAATATACTGCACCACTTGAACCTTTTCCAATATGCGTAATAATTTTATATCCATCCATTACTAGTTGTAAAAACCAAATGCGATAAACACATGTAATCTCAGATTTGCAAAATCCTGTTGCCACAGACTCTCGTTTATTTTGTTTGTGTTGTTTTAATCGCAAAGTAATCAAGCAAAACGAAAATACTACCATTGAGGATAAATTTTTACTTTGTTTTAATATTACAATAAAACTAAATTTAAATAAAGAATTTAATTTTTTCTGAGTTAAAAAAAATCTTTTACCCTTTTAAAAACTACAATAACAAAGAAAAAAGCAAAAATAAAAAAACAATTTTACGCATGATTTCTTTAATGATACTGAATTTTTCATTTTCCATATTCTCAAAACACAAAGTAAAACAAAATAGATTTAAGTATACCAGCCTCACTTGCATCGGGAAATGAGCGTTGACGAAACGCAGGCTGTTGTTAAACCTGACCCAGTAGTCGAGGAACAAGTAAAGCCAAAGAAAATTGACATTTTACTTAGACCAACTGGAGATGCCCCAATTTTAAAGAAAAAAAAGTGGCAAGTGGATCCGACGAAAACGATTGAATGGGTTATTGGATTTATGCGTAAATTACTAAAATGTGAACCTTCCGAATCTTTATTTTTATATGTTAACCAAGCATTTGCTCCTTCGCCCGACCGTGATATTGGTTCTTTATATGATTGTTTTGGTGGTGATGGTAAACTTGTATTACATTATGCTAAAACACAAGCTTGGGGTTAATCTCTATCTAATTTATATTTTACAATTATATCATGTGCAATATAATGCAAAAGTCTTTTTTTAATTTTAGTTAAAAAAAAGTTGTTCCTCTTTTGGTAACTATTTCATATTGTATTGAAATGTCATGTTTCAAAATGTATATAAATTGTTTAATTGGAATCCCATAAAGACACAATTTATGTATTGACTTGATTAACATTGGAACTAAAAGTTTTGTGTTTTATTTTTATAACATTGTTACCCTAAAATACATGCTTTATTCCTAGATTTTATAAATTCCAGTTTAAATTGAACAAACTCTGTTAAAATAAATATGTTGAGAACTGATAAATTTCAAACTAAAACTTTCGAAAGTGAAAGTGCTGGTGAATATGGGGTTGAAAATTCTCTTAAAACGGGGTAAATATAAATTTATAAGTTGTACATCTGTATTTATGCTGTAGTGTTTAAATATCAATCGGAAAAAGTCTAAAATATAAAAACACCCGACATGACCTTTAAAAATTATTGCTGTTGTATAAAGTTAAAAATTATTTTGTTTTTAGATTAAAAACTAATCGTAGTGAACTGAAGTATAATCACCCCCTACAAGAATCAGAAAAAGATTTTAACATTCGGTCAAGAAACATGAATATGTCAATGCTTAAACAAAGCCAGGTATAAATATCAAAATAAAAGTAGTAAGAGTTTAACAAGAAAATTGTAAAGAATGCAATGTCTCCTAAGTGAAAAAATACAACAATGTACTATTGTAACAACTTGTTAGCCTTTAGTATTATATGTAAATATATAAGTATTGTTCATAATGCTATGTCATAGGTATACATTATTTCAGGTATTATTTTGTTGTATTTGTTGTCACATACTAATTTTTTTGTGCTGCATTTAACTCAAACCGTTTTTACTTTACAGGGAATTGCTGCTCCATTGAAAATGCAAATGGAATTAAACGCTGTAAATAAAATTGTCATGCGGTTACCCTGTTTACCCACTTCGAATTTTGCCCAAGATATTTTAAGTGGAAATGATGAAACAATTATGCCCCAAGATGTTTTTGGAAGTAATTTTTGTTTAATTTTATAACATTGAACTAAAACTTTCACATTTAAAAATATGCACTTCAGTTTTGATAGTTAAATTTTTAACTGGCATACATACCTTTTTATATTTACTTTAACCTTTATATTAATGTAGATTGTGAAGATAGTGAAATAATGGGAGACCCTCATCTAATGATGGAGCACAAACTAGGAATGAAGCCACTCTAAAAACTGAGAACGAATATTATTGAATCAATAGTTCATGTGTAGACGAAATACTTTACTTTATTTTCTCATCATTACAAAAATAAAAACTCTGCAAAATAAATTCTAAACAATTTGTGTAATAAAGTTATAAGTTCCACATTAAAAAATTCACTAAAAATTTATAATTTTAAAAATATCACTCGCTTTTTTAAAATCTTTGTCATTTTATTATATCAACATTACGAACAATCTGCAATGTAAACTGTAAGAAACAATGACCAATAAAAAATGTTAGAAGAACTGAAAGCTTACTTTAATATATCAATAAGTTAATCGACTGAAACTTTTATCCAAAGTAATGTGTACCATATCTGCAACTTTAAAACATGTATTACAGGCAGTTACAGTACAAAAAAAGCTACTTGATAAGTATAGAAAATACGGTGGCCCCTCGCTTACAATATTAAAACGAGCCATTTTAAAACGTTATGGCAGGAGTTGGGGGTGTATAAAATTTGTAAAACTATTAATATAAAGTTTGAATAACAGTGCATCACACAAATAAACAAAGTAAGCAGCAAAAATACAAATCCCACCCAATTAAAATGGTGTTTTATACAGGCAATGGTACAAACAAAAATTTTTTATTAACAAGGACAAAAGCTCTTAAAAACAGAATTAAAATTTTTTTGAATAATTTTGCACTAACAAAGCTTGCTGCTTGTGTAAAGAAAATGTCTAAAATAAAATACATTCTTTACTGAAAAAATGTTTGTTTGTTTAGTAGTACAAAGTTTAAACAATTGGCAATGGATTTAAAACAAAAGATTTCATTTTTGTAAATTAAACAAACATTATAAACAATTGAAAAGTTATATATTTGTAGTATATTAATTTTTCATTTTCCCAAAAACTCATGATTAAAATTGCCAAATCTGAATGTTATATTGCACTTTAACAAATCATTCACCGTTTTAAGAAGTTGGCCATGGTAAGACAGTGGTATTAAGTATAAAATGTTTGTCATTTAAAATTTCACAAATTGTACCATTTAATTTGACTGCCATGTTTTATATTTTTATACATTCTATGTTATTTATTTGTAACTATTATGAGGTAACCTTAATTTAACATTTCTTAAACTTATGTTTAACAGATACCTTATGTTAATACCTTCTGTACATCACTGTGCCAACACCAGTTTTTGGTCCATACAGAGCAGCGAAAAGTGTAGAATCAAAAAAATATGACTGGCATTGCCCCAACAATGTTGCTGCATAGTGTCTTTATGTAAGACAGAATCCAATTTTGTTTCAAGGCCGAAAAATGCAGTTTATGCTGTTACTTACACACCTTTGATGGGAAATATTAAAGTGAAATCACAAGTAAGGCACTGAAGTAAGAAAACCTGAGGGTGAACTGAAATTCCGTTCACTTTAAGTAGGTTTGTTGATTAGTTCGTTGAAGCATTTGCCAAATGCTTTCTTTAGCTCCTGGTATGACACGACAAGTATGTTTTGTTCGTCGCGTGACATCAAACACAACTTTTCAGGAACTCCTGCATCCAACTGGACAAACATTTAACAAAAATATTAATTTTTTTGGCAAAAACTGGCTTTGCTTAACCACCAAAAAAAATCCAATACAAAATAAATACAAGGTAAACATGTGTGAAATTTTGTTATTGTATCTCTTGTATTTTATACATCACCTCATTTTTAACACACCTTATTAAGACACTGTACAATATGGGCAAGATCAATCCAAGGTGCTCCTGTCTCCGTAACTTGATGAAAAAGATGATCCCGGAAAAGTTTGAGAAGATATCGATCACCCGTTTCCGACCAAGCACGTTCCATCCCGAATTCAGGCCTCTCATTGATTACTCCAAGTTTGGAAAGCATCCGGAAGAGACGACCATTTTCAACTTCCTTATTTTTTAATTTAAAAAACAAAGATTTAAATAAAGGCTAAATAATTTAAGAGTAAGATTTCCTTTTAAGATCCATGATTTCTCCAACCAAACCTTTGCCAACTCATTTTCAATGACATCACATCTTAACATGGCAGCATCAAGTTGAGTGTAAAATCTTGCCCCGATCATCGGCATGATGTCATTTACGCTGTGGGGACGTTGTTGTGAAGTCAGCAAATATCTGAAAGTGAGTAAAACCAGAAAATTTTAATATAGATTAAATTTTTATTATTCAACACCTAAACTTTAAATAGAAGTCTCGAGTACTTTTTTTAAATAACTTTTTTTATATTATATTTTGAATAATTTTGTCAGCAATAATAATTTACATTATTATACATGAAAAGCGTTACCCGCTGATTACAATATTACTAAACCAATTTCACTTACAATATCAAGTTCTTAAGGTCATTGGAATAGTTCATGACAACAAGATCAATAGATTTGTGAACATTATCTCTCTGAATAGATGAAACTGAATTGCAAGCAAGTGCCAAGACCACCTGGTATTATTAAAACAAAGTATAATTATTTTAAAAACAGTTTAGAATTTTGGTTGATTTGTTATCGAGTTTGGATTTTAAATAAAAATAACACATTTTTTTATTATTTTAAAAATAATTAAAAAAAATAATTGACAATAAAAATAAGTTGTTAATAAATACAGATTTATTTGAAGTTTCATTAAGATATAAATTATTAACAAACTAGAGCCTCAATAAAAACATTAAATACCTTTCCAAGAGCTATCATGTCATCTTGTTGATATTGTTGCATGTGAGCTCTTGGGTTTGAGTGTGAGTTATCATATCCAAGTACATCAAATATTCCCACCCCATTAATTCGAACACTTTACAATTAAAATGATTAATAAACAGCGTATTAAAGTAGAGCCTACTTTGATATTTCGATGGAGGTATACTGATAAGCATAATTTTATAAAATAAATCAATCAAACTGTGATAAGATGTTTAAATTTCAGAAAAAGAAAGAAAGCTTATCATGCATTTTAAGATTTATTTTAGGTATTTATTTGTTATCAGTACATATATTACAAATAACAGCAGAAAGTTACAGGTTATATTATATATCCTAATCAAAAAAAAAAAAAATTGATTTATGTTAAACTTAGAATATTTTCGTTAGTTTTTTACCGGGACTTGTCAGTGATCACAATCTTAGTTGGATCCAGAACTCTACAAGCCAACCCAGCTGTGTGGATACATCTTAGTGCAGAAGTAAGTTGAACCACATATGTCCATATTAAACTTTCTGGTAATAATCCTGAAAAAATACCCACCTTATTAAAGAATTTAAAAAAAAGTGTCAAATATTTGGTCAAGTTTTGTTTGAAAAATATAAAGTTCTGTTTTTTTAAGAAAAAATTCTTTTTCTTTGTGTGGCTTTTAAAAAATGCCTTACAAAGTTGTTTTATGTTTTTTTTAAAAAAACTTTAAATTTTTTTTTTATTTGGAATACAAAATTAAATACATTTTACCTGCATTTTGCCTTGCTGTTCCACCATTCCATTTTGTTTTTGAAGCGAAATTATTATTTGGATTTTGAAAATGTCGTGACATCATCGTTTCTGCACCAGCATGGTAATCATGGGCAAAAACTAAAGCTAAAAAAATTAACATGAATTAACAACTGTGGTATAATCCTATGTTACAATAAATTTAAATTTAATGGTTTAAGAATGTATTAACATTAATCAATTTTGTGTAATTGTAGGCTTAAACTAGTTAGCATAAATATGATAACATTTTTTTATAAACCTTAGTATCATTTATTTTAAAACTCTAGTAAATAGAAATTATTGTAATACATATTTTTGTTGAGTCTTAATTTCTAAAATATATAGTGCATATCAAGACAATTTTTTTTTAAAATTGACAATTTTTTGAAAATATGTTTTCCTACAATGTTCTCCGAATGCTTTAGAAGTAAAAACTTCCCTCAGTTGAACCACGTTACCATGTTGTAACTTCTTCCACATTTCAACAAGGACCATACACTTTTCATTAAACTGACGAAATCCTTTTAAAGAACAAAATTGTAATAATTGGTAGAAAATATTAGATTTTTAGTTAAACTCAAGAAAAAAAATTTGACAATAGTATATCAAAGAAAGTTAACATAATCTTTGAAAGAGTTGTTTAATTATTTAGATGGCTTATCTTAAATAGGATTTAAATGAGATAATTTTTTTCTAATTTAGTATATATAAATATAATTTAAACATGTCTAATTTGTTTAATGTGAGTAAACTAGCTGCTTAATACTAAATTTTTTAAAAATATTTAATAATAAATTTTAAGTTCTTGTTTTTTTGAATAACAGAAAAATTAATATTTAACAGAAAAATTAATATTTAAATTGTAAATTCACCATGTATTCTACGCAGGCAATAAGGCAGGCCATCCTTATGCTTTATGGCCTTGTAACACGAGGTTATAAATCCAAATGTGCTGGATTTTTGGAGTGGATTTTCTGGGGCAGGTTCGAGCGGAAATAAACAGTGGTAGTTGTCAACTTGAGCTGGTATGCCTATCAAAAAAGAAAAATTTATAACTTTGTTAAAATTTATAACAAATTTTTACATAATTTTTGTTACTAAAATTTTTTGTTTTAAAATGATGTAGTACATTTTTAGTCATGCAATGCATAGCAACTTATTTCCTTTTTTTTTAAATGCAATAATTTTTCCTAGATAAACTTGAAAATTAATTTCTAATAAAATTTTGGCTGAAAATAAACACAGAATTTGATAATTGAAATAGATGTAAAGTAAATATACACAATGGTTTAACTTCTGAACCAATAATTAAAATTATAAAAAAACTTAAATTTTACCAAAATAAAAAAAAATTAACTTCAATTTACTTGGATCTTGTTCAGTGTCGACAGTCAACATGGTGAGAGCATGTTTCTGCATTATTGCTTGTCTTAGTTCATTGCTCATAAAAAACGAGGGAGCATTTGCCTTTAATGTCATGTACTCGATATTAGGGGGCGAGCCGGGAAAGATGTGGTACGAGGGCATAACCTAGTGGCAAAAAGTGAAGATTACTGTAGATTAAAATCATTTATAAAAGATTTTTAAAATTTATTCTTATTAAAAAATATATACTTGGTTTATATTAAGATAAAGGATTTATGTTTTATATTATGTGCTTCATACATTTAAAATTTGATTGTTTTTTTATACATTTGAAAAATATACATTCATCAAATTCATACATTCGAAAATTTCTTATACAATCAAAAATTTTTTATATTGTTTAACTAGAAAACAAAATTTGTAGGCTACAGTATCATAAAATAAATTACTTTAATACCAGTTATTTTAAGAAAAATCATTTAAATTACATACCACTGAAATATTTTGTCTGGATGACTTTTGCGTAAAAAAATAAGTTGTTCCTCCATTTTCTTGTGCCATTGGTGGTTGTATACTTGTTTCACCTTCACTGTAAGGCTGTTGTGCCAAATCTAAAAACAAAAAAATAAAACTGATTTATTTGGATATCCCTATTTAAAAAGTTTTAAACATTGCAATTAACAACTAAACCTGTATAAACCTGTATAAGTTCGAATGCTAAAGGCTAACTTAAATACAAGTGTAATTAAATATTATTTGTCAAAAAAAATAAAATAAATAAAAGGCATTATTTGAAGTGGAATTTAAAAACATAAATCCTTTTCAACAATTATAGTACATTAAAAATGTAGAACTGACAGCGTTGTGTAATGGTCGGAACATTCGCTACACTACATGAGGTTCTGGGTTCAATCACTACTGCTCTTATGCTGTAGCGCCCTTGGATTAGGCGCTATAAAGGTATGAACTACTCTGACTGAGCCAGCACTCAATCAGCAGCATAATTATTAGGCAATTCCAGTTTATAATATCCCAAGACAACACGGGTTAAAAAAAAAACACAAATCACTTAGTTTACATTCTAGCACTTACTGATTTGATCAATGTTTCCCCCGGTTGAAATGGGAGGAATTGAGGGAGAGCTTCTGTGAGTGTTCATTCTTCTGGTAAGCAGAGGTGATGTTCGCTCAGGTGTAGCAAGGTTACTGGTTAGGGAATCCATAGCAGGGCGGGGTGGAAAAGGGGACGAAGTTCCAGGTGTAGAAAAAGCTAAAATAAAATTTTGACAAAAAAACTTGAGGTTATTTTTTACTTTATGTTAACTAGAAAATATAAACAACACTTTAAACAACATCTATTCACTAAAAACTTAAGACTAAAAACTGTAAATGGTATTAGTTTATTGGCTCATTTTAGAATTCTTAAAATTCCTAGTTTAAATGCTACAAACCACTGATTTTTCTAACATTTCTTTTGTTAAAAAGCCTTTGCACAGATTCTTCAATAAATCTAAAACTTTGCTTTAAATCTCTACTGCCTGCTCTTCGCTTTACTGCCAAGTTTAACCTTTGACCTTCTTACAAAAAATATTTTTTGACTAAGGACTATATATATATATATAACTAAAATACTAAAAAAATTACCTAAAAAAAGGAGTTTAATAAAAAAGATGAAAAATATGGGGCCGTAGGTTAATAAAAATTTGTATTAGGTGTTAAAGTCTGTATATAACAAAAAAAATAGTATATGACCTCCAACAGAGCTAGCAGTCTGAGGAGTACTGCTGTCCCCAGTAAAGTAAGTAGAAGAATTGTTTTGAGATTGTGGAGAAGTAAAAACAGAAGATACTGATAATCTTGGCTCCATTCCGGATGCTTGAACAGGTACATGGCTTCCTCCTTTAAAAAGGAGGACATGAACTTAATTTTGAATTTGCAATTTAACAAATTGTAAAATTAACAATTTAAAATTGTGTTTTAAAAACCATCAAATAAATTGGGTTAATAAAGGTATAAATAACAAACAAACTTGATAATAAGAAATAATTTTTGCAAACCAATAGTAAACAAATAAATACAAAAGTGAAAGTAAAAAATATTACAAAAATAATTAATACGAAAAAACTTAATTAAATTAATTTACTAAAATTTGGATACAAGCCATAATACTGATGTTACTATCTAATTTATAATTATCAGTTTTTGACATATGTCTTATTGTTTTCATTTTTTATTTCACATATAAACAGTAGTTGTGGATAAAAAATAAACAATGTTTCTCATTCGAGTTAAACTTAAAGTTGAGTGCCATCAAAATAAACTAGTTGAAATTACCAATTTTCCAATTAAGTACTACACTTATATTTAGCAAAATAATAAATACATTGTGGTTAAATGAAAAAGGTATCTCAACTAAAAATACATTTAATTAAAAAAGTATATAATCAATATATTGTTCAACTAATGCAAAAAAATAATCAAAGTAATATAGTTAGTTAGGTTATCAAAACCTAGATATACCTGGTATAAATTCCATAATTGACGACACAGGATTATTTGGCAACTGCTGACTCATTCTGGTGCCTTGGGGCTCAGGATTTCCCCCATTACCTTGGGGCCCAAGTGGAGGGGCAATAAAAGTGTTCCCCTGGGGCATAAACCCCACCTTTTTTAAAATTAAATAAAATTTATCACATTGTAGACTAATAACCTATATAATTTTTAAAATGTAGACTTAACATTTTTAACCTCCAAAAAACATTTCGAACTTTTAAAATTTTAGCACAAAAAATAGATAAATAGATTTAACCAAAAGTTTACATATTTAACGTAAATAATACAAAAACTTTTGTTTAAAGCAATATATCCAGTCTACAAAAAGAATTGCATAACACTACAACTACTAGTGCAATCAACAAAAAATTATTTTAAAACTTTAATTACTTTCATTATTCTAGTATAATTTAACAATACTTTTACTTTAGTACCTGTTGCTGGGGTTGTTGGATTCCATTTATCCGACTAGGAGGTCGTTTTGGTATAAACTCAGGAAAACCCCCGTTTTGGTTTAACATCGGAGCAGACATGTTTCTTGGAATAAACTCGTTTGCTGTTGGGTTTGGTTGAGTGCTTGGAAGGAATGGCGGAACCATGTTACCTGGTGGCAGCGTTCCTGTTGGCAATAATTTGCATTTAAACTACAATTTATTTTATTACACGCAACTACTGCCCAACAAACTATGAGGCATTTTAGAAATTTGCATAAAACTTCAGGAATTTGCATAAAATTTTAAGAATTTGCATAAAACTTATGTTCTGAATAGAAAATTAAATAAATAAAATATTTTTACCAGCATTTGCAGACAAATCCATGTTTTCAAATTGTTGACTCAGTTGATTTGGCATGGTAGGTGGTGGAAATTGATTGCCTAAAAATTGACATTGGGGTTCAATTTTTTTTATTTTTTTAAAATAAGTAAAAAATGGGATGACTTGCAGTTTACATTCCTTGAACAAAATCATTAAGTTTTTCGCCTAATTTCTTCATACTTTTACGGTACCATAAAATGTATTCTAAACAATTGTTTCTGCTAATTTTAACGATTCTTACATTTTTTTAATTTTCGATTTTAAATTTTTTTAGGGATAATCATCTACTAGTTATACTAGTTATTAAAAAATATGTTAACATTATCATAAGTTTACCAGTTGTTGGCCTGAAAGCTTTAGCCTCCACAGAAAGAGAAGTGTCAAACTTGTTCATGTTCATCATATCTTGAGGAGTAAACATATGATTTGGATGCTGCACTGCATCCCCTGCATCCTGATTCCTCTGCATCAACTGTTGAAACTTCGATTCTTTAGCAATTCCAAAAGAAGGTAGGTCACCAGTTAGCGCACTGTTAACTGTGATAATAAAATCAAATAAATACTCTTATTAGTGTTACTTAATAAAAACGAATTAAGTTTTATAAAAATTATATTTTATTGCCTTTGTGTTTTTAAAATTTATAGTTGTAAGAAAAAACATACTAAAATTTATAAAAATACACTATAAAAAGATTTAAAAATCACATGTTGCTTGAAATTAAGTGAAAATTACTGTTTATTTGGCTCAAAAATAACTTACTTTTATTTAAATTTTTTGCAAAAAAAAAATAATAAAAAAATTTATTAATCCCTTTACACTTACTAAAATTGGTAGGTTCAAACATTGAAGTTTCATTGTTGGGGTATTCCATATTCTAACTGTCTAAGGTTTCGTGATAATTACCAAAGCTTTTCTTGATAATTTACTTTTTAGTTGGTGCTATTTTAAATTCATTTTCATGCACCAACAATAACTTTTGAATAATTAAATCAGTTTGTGTTTCATAGCTTATGCCAAATTTAAAAGGGTTGATATGCGACGTGTTCCAATATTAAATTTTAAACTTTTTTCGTCCTATAATTTATTAGCTGTTCTTCTATTACAATTTAAAACAAAATCATTAAAATAAACAACTTTTATAAAAAGTACAATTACAAATAAATTATTAATAGACTGATATATATTAATTTTAAAAAATTAGCATTTTCTGTAAATAACAATCGCTGACCGAAAAAAATAAATAAAACTTCAAAAAATTGTTTTTAAAAACCTTGCAGAAAATGAAAAGGCGGAGGTGTGATAACTAACAAAAGTTTAGTGGCAAGTGCCATAACTTTTAATATAATAGCCATCTACCATTTATAAAACCATTAACAATCATTGGTCGTTAGACATTTTAAATTCCTCGTAGTGTTTAATATCTTTATTTATATACTTTATAATTATATAAAATGGACGACCAACCGATAAATCAGTATTTGCTTTATTTCCACCCAATTCTAATTCGTTTTATATATAGTTATACATTTTCATTTAAAAACTAACAACCAAAATGATAGCCTATCTTTCATCAAGTATTTTAAATACACTAAAATGTATTCAACAAAAACTGTAACCTACCAAAAATAAAATAGTATTAAGAAAAACTAGTTTTAATTTTTTGTTCTTTAATCAGGTTTGTCAAAATACAACGCAATTTATCATAAAATCCAGGTAAATCACCCACAAAAAAAAACTAAAATTTGAAACACTAAATAGATTTAAATTTCTAACACAAAAGCATTTTATAATTTTATTTTTCAATTTATGAGCTTGAAATGTTGTTGTCTTGCAAATAAAATTTTATGTCATGTGAATAATATAGCTTTCATTACACGCATTTATTAAACACAATAAAAGCAATTAAGCTTAATTTTATAATACAATAATATGTATAATAAAACAATAAAGCATAATAATGTGTTAGGATACCACAGGCTAATTACAGAATAACATTAGCTGAATAGAAACTCAATTACAGGCAAAAAATAATTCAAATTAAATGAAAAAATAATTATTTAGGATTATTTAATAAAATATCTGAAATATATTTCAAATCAGCTTAAATTAATACACAAAAGTTACACGAATTCACATGATTAATTACAATTGCTAAAAATTTGCATTTATCCAAGCTATGATATAATAACAAGCAAGCAAATTACTGAAAAAAGAAGATAAAACAAATAAAAACTGCCATAAAATTAAAAATAATTTTGTAAAATGCTATTATTATGTATTGTGATTAATTTTATAAATAACATAAAATGTAATTTTAGGTATATTGCCAAATCGTTGCAAAAAATTTAAACTTTTTGGTAAGGTTTATATAAACTACACTGTTATAGTTACAGAATGAAATAAATTTTTTTATTGGTATACATATTTTTACATTTTTTTTGAGCACCGCATAACTTTGATGCACAGAATATATAAACTATCTCAATATAACCTTACACTCGAATACAATAAAAATAATTACATTTTAAAAATACTGTTTTCGTTCTAATTGAAAGTTTATAAAGATGTTCGAAGAATTATACTTTGTTATATTGTCCAGGCAGGCTTAATTGCCATAAAAGCAAGAATCGAATATTATTTCAGTTGTTTATTTATGGCCTTTCTTCATTCGACCTCCGTATGTCCACACTATCTCACGATCAGCAGGACATGTGTCCTTGAACAAGGAAACTTCATCAGCTGCCTTAAGATAGCGATGGATTCCTTTAAATTCTTCTGGTATGTGATAGTTTAGCATGTGTTCTCCGGTAACCTACGATTTAAAAAAAATTTAAATGTGGTTGAAAATAATAAAATATTTAAAATATAATTAAAAGTAAAACAAAATTAGACATTTTAACAACTTGAAATTTCAGGTTATAAAAAATTAGTTTAAATAATAAAACTTAAAAGAAATTGGTTTAGCTTTTAAAAATGTTTCCTACCCTGATCATGTTTAATTTTGGTAGCATATTGCAGTCAGCAATAGTCATCTTGTCACCATCAATAAACGGACGTTGTGACACTTGTGCCTCATCACTGTCATCACCCTCATCTATTTCATCATCAAGGGGCTCGTTAAGGTAATCATTAAGTACTTTTAGAGACTTGTTTAGAGCATTTTCGTGTTCTGTGGTCAAATATAACATTGTAACAAATCAAGGTTAGTTTATAATTTAATAAGTTAATAATTTTACATTTAATAATTTTACAAAAATTTGTGTTGATATGTTGTTAATTCTAGCTAAATTAATACATTAGTTTAGAAAGATTATGCAAACTGTGACAATGAAACAAAATCTTACGTTTAAATTTGGGGTCATTCTTGTTTCCATTAAATTTAACAAAGCGAGAAAATTTCAAGAAAATGTCCTGCCCAATGGTCTTGCTTTGGTTGTGTTTGCATGCAAGAATGGGGTAGCGTGGGGGTGACAATTCCTCATCGATGTATTGTTCACATTTTTGAACGTCTGTCAACACCTCCTGGTTAAACAACAGAAAGGGTGGAGAACTACCGCTTGCAAGTTCTTCCATAACTTTTGGTTTTCTTAAAATTAACAACATTTTTTTAATGAACAACAAATGAAATGGTTATGTTCCACATTCAATTTAGTATTTAAAACAATTTAAAATGCATACAGTACAAAATATGGTGTGTGTTATGTTAAAAATAGGACAATATTTAATAAGAAATCAGTTAAAGGCTTTAGTGCCAATAGCCTTGAAATCAAATTCAGTAGGAGATTGAAAAAATAAAATTTACATTTACAAGCATTTGAATTTAAAATGATTTAATACAAAAAGACAATAAAAAGCAATATTTAAAAAGAAAATTTCAATATTTGAAAAAAAATCATTCTTAAGAGTAATTTTATTGACTATTTAAAACAATATTATATCTTACGAGGTCTTATCCACCGTAGTTACGTTAAAAACTACACCTTTCAGCCACAACATCATAAACAATCGCTGGGAAAAGGGACAGCAGCCAATACATTCCTTATCAGAACCAGCCTAAAATATCAAATAAAAGATTACACATTTTAGAGGAAGTGACTAATATGTTTGTTTTAGATTTATTGTTTAACAGGCATTAGTGTTATCGTCTGTATATGTTAAGTAATTACTCAGATACATATAATAAATATTAAGTATATACTAACTTTAATTATTTATATATTACTTTTACAAAACTAAATAATAAAAAGAAGTGGTTTAGTAATAAAACAATGTTTATTAGTGTTAACAGTCAATTGCAAACAACACAATTCCTACATGCAAACATAAATAAAGTTCAATGCAACCTTATAACTATTGTTTTTAAAATAATTTGTATTTTTTTTGCAAGTTTTATGGTAAAATAAAATTTTCTACTTTTTTATATGCTTAAATTATAAAATAGAAAAAAAACTAAAATGTTTTTTGTTTGCATTTAAAAGATATTTTATACTTCTATCCAACTGGTGGTGTGTGTACATTACTTTACACAAACAGCATGAATGGCTATTAAAAACGAGAGAACAAATAACATTTGAGATTATATTCACACTCGATTTAAACCCATTATAAAAAAGGCCATAGCTTAGTTTTTGGACATGTTTAGCCCTGTGTCAACATTAAGTAACCTCGAAATAGGAGAGAGGTCGACTATATAAGCTCAATTTCCAAGTTTAGACACAACATTTACAATGTTGGAATTTCAGCGAACGAATTAACCGTACGCGGTTTAGTGTTTGTATAATTAGGTGGGGTGATAAAGAAATACTTGATACGGTTTTACCACATCAAGCACATTTCGGGCTAATTTCAACACTTAACAATTTCACTTTGTTATATTTAATTAAAATGGCGTTTAACAAAAAACTGGGAAATTGTTGCTGATAATAAAGAAAGTAAAGAGTGATATATAAGCTGACATAACAAGCACAAAATAAAAAATTAAATTTTAACACCTACATCTTTAGTAGGACGAAAAGTCTTTCTATTTTTAACACATTACAATATTATATTTCATTTACGCGGTATTAAGAAACTAACTAGCAGCTATTACGCCCTTCAAAAAAACAAGGTGATGACGTCACTTGTTATTACGACAAAGAATTTAGTCACGACGGTACGCTACACTGACCGCAAAAAAGCTCAGTTTTAAAGCTAATTTAACTTAAACTAAAGCAAAACAGACTATAAATATGCTTATAAAGTCACACTTTACTAAGATTATCCAATCCAATAATGTAACATTGTTTTGCAATCATAATCTAAATTTAACAAATTGTTAAGAACGTGCAGCCCATAAAATTTTATTTTTATTTACGATATCTAGTAAATTTTTGTGTGATTTATCGCATAATAAAATTATTTAATTAAAGCTCTCATCTTAAATTAGGATCTGCGCACAACACACACAATTTTAAGTAAAAAGTTTAAAAGCATTTTTGTTTTAAATTGAATATTTACATTTGTCAATTTCAAAAATATGTGTATACAATTGTTTTTGTTTTATTATTGTAACATTACTACTTTAATAATAGTGTAGCATAGCATAGATCTAATTGCGTTATCGCATGAGATACAGCATGTAGTCACATTAATTATTTATTAGGTCATAAAAAAAGACTGATAAAGTAATCGAATGCGGAAAGAGTGGCTAGCAGCCTACATGCTTAAGACAATATGTAAAAATCTCCCTTTTTTTCAGAATAGTAAGCGTTGTAATAATTAACATATTTAAAACTTATATAATCGGTTCCAAAAAATAAATTCGTGAAATTATATTTATCTAATGCTGTATCCCAAAAATTGAGCAAAGTTTGTATTATATCTGATTGGATAATACACCTTTTTAGTTGCTGATTTTGTGTATGCTGATATAGTTACGCAGTGTTATTTTCCTGTGGGATGAAACATACAACCTACGTCATCAAAATGTGATAAATAATTTTATTACTAATAGTGCTCTTTCGATATACTGTAAATTGCAATGCAACATAATGCAGCTTTGTCCTACATATGTAGAGGCCATAACGTAACGAACAGCATATTTGAATTCTTTTTTGGTGTTTTTTTTTCGTAAACAGCAAATAAAATACCACATACATTTTCAACTACAAAACAAGCTGGCGAAAATGCGTTGTAAAGCCTTTAAAATCCCTTGAGAACGACTTTTGGGAATTCCAAACCCATGCACAACCAAGGTCAAAATTACCTTATTAAATCAAACACAAAGACAATAAGGTTGTAGATAAAGGGTTGAGTAAGTCAAGACTATTAAACCATTGACTGAAAATCAATACGCATCAAGAAGTCATTTTAAATTCAATCACTCAGCTGGGTTAGTAAATTTTAAATATTTCCAAGTCATCAACAACTAGCAAGTAGTGATAATACATATCGCGTATCCGGTTAAAATGCCAAACGACAGCGATAACAGGGTAATAAAAGCAGAATGCCATAAAAGTCTGGGTATTTAAAATTTTAACTTTTGCATGAAGACAAAGAAAATGATAATGTTTCAAACATAGGTGAAGTATTAACAAATTCTTGATATTGTGTAGCATATAAAATATACATACTAAAGACAAGTTTACATTTAAAGCGTTGGTTTACAATTGTAATCTGAAACATTTTTTACTCCAAAATTCCCCAGTTAACTGTCAAAGATCTGCAAAACTTCAAGTTGGAAATGTTGCTTATGACAAAACTCATACCATAGTGTTTTTTCAATCCACAAAACTCCCCTTTAAAACAATTTAAAGTACACTTGATAAACAACAGAAGTCAGTATATTAGTTTATTACATAGCAACCCAACAAAAACTTTTCAGCGGTTAGCAAGAGACAGAGAGTAACGAAAAACAAACATTCCGAACGAACAGCCTAGAAAAGACTGGAAAAATATTTTTCAAGATAACAAATTTTAAAGCCTTATTGTTTTTAAAGTTAGTTGTTTAGGCTTAAAACAACAAGCACGCATGTTTTGTTTATATGTTTCCTTTTTAATAAAACAAAAAAGAGCTATATATATAGGAACAGAATTGCGGGCTAAAACCTATAGAATTCTGAGCAAAACTCACAATAAAATCCAGAGAATGCTAACTAATAAAAGAAATATTTGCTTAATAAGGAATTTCGGTAATACGTACGGTGGATAACTGACCACTCAAAATAAATAGTGAAAAAAGCCGCGCCCACTGCGCAACTAACAATTAAGTAAACAAATTTTGCGTTCTGCTCTATATCTGCTATGACTGTGCTTTAAATTAGGTTAAGTTAATTAAAAAAACTTGCACATATGTTACCACGCAAATTTATGACCCTTTTGCTCACCTTTACCTAAATTAATTTACTAATTTGTTAAAAAAAACGGTTACTTATCTAAATGTGAGTCTGTACAGATTTTAAACGACATGTGAAAAGCATGTTCTTTAAAACAAGCTTAACAAATCAATTTTGAACTTCGTAACAAATTTAACAACTTAAAATTCCACAATTTTGCAACAGTAATAAAAATCCAATACCTTTACGAATAAATTAATGACATGTTTTCTTTCAGAAGCTTCTGGTTCCGGTGCATGTGGGGGAACCACTTCACGTGAATGATCTTCTTGTGACATAATTTAACAAAAAATGTACTATATATTCCAAAGGTAATTGTTTGACCTAGTTTTGAGCTCTTAAAAATATGAAAACGTGATTTTTTTAAAAACTAAAATTAATTCTGCTGATATAACACATAACCTTTTAGACCAGACAAATTGTTTCACTTTTTTAAATTTTTTTTTGTAAGAAAAGTAACTAATTGTCCTGATGGCTTGCTGCAAAACATGCTTGAGCTTTAAAGTCTAGTGAATTATTAAAATGCCTTGAAAACTGACAAAGCATTTTGTTTACATTTCAAAAAGGAAATACATGAAAAAACTTTTACGCTAATTGCTGACATTTTCAAATTGTTCAGATTTAGAAAAAAAACTGTACAAAATTGTGCCCACCCTTTCTTTATACCAATTTTTCCTCCGTTTTATCGTTTAGTAAGCTTTCTATTAGAACAGTACAATAACGCAATGTTCATTGAATTTAAATTCTACATTTTCAACTAAAATAAGGTTAAAAATCTATTAGTCCGAATTTCGTACTTCGCTTCACTGCCTATACGGTAACTTGATGCTGGCCATTTTTACGTAATTACTGGTTTTCTGCTATAATTTTCCTACGCATAACTTCATTGCTTGTGAGTTTACAATACTCTTGAACACATTTTTGCCTGCTATCTAATTATTTTACGCCTAAGGCTACGATGCTTGTTATAAACCGATATAGAAGTATAGGTGCGCAAGCGAACATATTTTGCCGCGCAACAAAAATTAAATTATGACCTCACAGAGCAGAATGTTCAGCATTATAAAGTATTTTACACGAGAAACAGTCAAAAAAATATTTGCACTGACAACTAAATGGACCTTGACTGAACCGGTAATTGCTTCCTGACAGTCGACAATGTGGCACATAGGCGCGATTTTATGCTAAAAACGAATTAACTGAGGTTTTAAGTCATGACCAAAGCTTAGCCCGACGAACAGTTACAATTTATAGACCTGCTAAAATTAAGTTACTAAATACAGCTTCTTTCAAGTACCTAATTTAGCGTGATATTAATTCAAAGAAGTTTAGTGTGCGAGTTAGTCGTCGCAGTATTGGATGAAAGGCGTATATTTTAAAATATTGGTAAATTATTAAGCCGGGCGATGTCACTATTTGCTGACATTACGCGGAGAAGAAAAGAAATGTGATGTTTAACATGATTAATCATGTAAAAAGACCAATAAAAAGTCGCAATCAAGATGAATAGGTCTCCATTTATCTCAACAACAACCAAAAAATCAATAAGGTAAGAGTCCATATTTAAATTATTCATAAAACTTATATATTACTTAGTTTTATTTGTTTCTAGAGTAAAATTATGTTGTGCCTTATATTTATTAAAGGTTTAACTAAGGTTCGTAATGCGTAATAAGACAACGCCTAAAAGATTGCGCGCACTGTCGTAAATCTATTATTTAGCAACCTTTAGTAAACAGGAAAATTACGTTAGCGAATACCTATTTGCAACCACTGGCGTCGATCCTGGGGGTGCATGCACCCCCACTTTTAATTTTATCAAGTGCTGAATATGTGTGGCACCCCTAGAATATTTGCAAAATTTTGCATTTTTGGTGTAAAAACGGATAGTTATATACGCGATCTAAAAAATTTCACGATAATAAATACTTGGAATGTCGCCAAGTACTTAACAAATGTTAATCAAAATGGCATTTTCTGCGTGCCACGTTGTAGATTGTGTAAAACTGGAATTATTGCGAAACAAATAACGATTGTATGGTGCCTTATTTTACGTAATAATTGTACTTCCGTTGGTTAAAAACCAACGTGGTCTGCTATCGTTGCGAACATTAAGATTAAGACTATTTAGAGTCTATTTTAGAAAAGCTAAACCAATTATGAGCACTTTAAAACGTTTTTTTTTTAGAAAATACGTTACTTTTTTTGGCACCCTTAACATTAGTAAAAAAAATTTTTGGATCGACGCCCATGTTTGCAACCCGTCTATCTTCTCGCCCAGTTTTACAAATTCGCTAAAATTCAGCAATTACTGTTATTATGGGCCCACTGTTTTTTTGTTATAATAGAAAAACTTAACTATTTAAGTCCACAAATTTATAACACAAAAGCATCAAACAGAGTATGAAAAGATAACAATAAAACGTAGTATTTCGGAGTATTGTTATACTAAGTACGTCTTTGCCACTCTAATTTTCGTTTACTTTTATTCTTTACTTAACAGTAAAACCACAATTGTTAAAAGCTTTTAGCTTATAGATTTTTATATTAAAGAAGTATGCAACACATGATCCCTTATAAATAAACATTAAAATTTGTAATTCAAAGACCCACTCTTAATTATAATCTTTGAAAATGTAAGTGTAATACTAATAATTATTAAATACAAACAATATTATAAATCTAGTAACACTAATCTAAAAGAGGTGCATACAATTTCATATAATATGTTTTAGCAGTATTTTAACCCTGGTTAAAAAAAAACTTGAAATATAGTTAGTATATGTGCATTTGATATTATTCTAGCCTAAATATATAACAATTGATGATGTAATTTAAGATATTAAAATGTATTTTAAATTCATGCAACTTACCTTTACAAATAGTGTAATATAAGCCTCTTTTTTACCATTAGCGTCTGCATCGCCATTTACCACTTTGTTGCTTTTGTCCACGGATTTTGACTATTTCAAGCATGCAAAAATAAAATAAAAAAATAAAAAATAAATAACTAAAAAGTACAATCACTTTATTTGTACTCAATATAAATTAGCCTTTTTCAGATTGGAATAAAATCATAAAAAAAAATAAAAATAATAGTTTTTTTGGCAGTTTCACCTAATTTCAAAGTTTTGTTGCATTCTTGTTCTATTTAAAACAAAAGTGGTACAGGTAAAAATATGGCAATTTTGTTTTTAACAAAAAAAAATCCTCCAAAACAGTTTTTTACACCGTAGGCAACTAAAATCAATGTTAGTTAACTTAAATTTGGTTTTTAACAAAAATCGCAAAACAAAGGGGCAAGCCTAAACCTTAACAAAAAGAAAGGCTCGCTTTTCGGTTTCAATGCCTTCTTCATTAAATGTTCTGATTTCATTTTCAGTACATTCCTCTTCCTATTTATGCAATCGCAAACTAATTTAAGTATATATAATAAATTTCGGATTTTTTTCTTAAACGCATTTTAGTTATATACCTTATTTTTTATACTATAAGGTAGTTATATCTTTAAACTGTATTTTTTTGTTAGAAGTGTCAAAAAAATAAACGACAAAGATAATATTTATGAGTTTATGTGACCCTTGGAAACTAAAAAAACAAAAGTGAAACACGTTAAATATAATATTAATTTTCTTACGTCATCTGTTTTTAGATGCTTGACACCATCTACAATTTGGTCTGCCATGCTGCCCAATGATCGTGTGCTGCTTTGATCTGATTGGTTACCGTCTTTTGCACTCGCTTCAGATGTTACCGACTCTTGATCGAAGTCGTATTTGTGCTCTTCTGGGGGAGGGGGTAATTGTGGTGGAGTCTCCTCGTAATGATGAAGATAATCTTGGTCTTCAGTCTGATAATGGTTTTCTTCTGAATTTAGGTCAACGTCATCAACCGAACTAATTCCCTGTTTAACAGAGATTAAAAAAAAATAAAAAGTGGTTAATTTTTACACTTATTTAGTTTATTAAATAAGTTTATGTATGGCATGTAATTGACCTGACCCTTTATTTTTTTTATTAAAACGTATAGCTATTTCCTTAATAAATTAACAGCATAATGCAGTGTCTGTCTGTTAATTTAAAAAGCTTATTGTTTATTGCAATACAACAATAGTAAAATAAATCCCTTATATTGATATTTAATTGGCCTGTTTATAATATTACAGACTTTAAAATCCTATTACATCAGTTTTAACTAAAAACCCTTGCAAGTTATGCAAATTTGCAACCATTTACTTGAGAAAATAATTTCCTTTTTCTTATTACTCTCGTTTGTGAGAGAAGTAGAAAAAAATGCCATCTTGCTATTTTATCCTCTTTTTTAAAACTTTTAAATTCGCCAAAAAAAACATTATTTAATTTATATACTTTTGTTTCTCTTCTTTTAATTTAAAATTTATTTAAAACATTTGAAATTTTTAAAGAAACACTATTTTTTCCCTAATAACCTTTAAACTAAATAATTACAAATTTACACAGTTTAATCGTTGCTACTAGTTAAAAGTATTACATTAAATTGATAACTAGAGCATGTTTGTAGTAATTGTAACAAAAAAAGTTTTCAAGTGTTTAAATTGAAGGCTGAAGTACGTAAAGTTTTTACTAAGCTATCATATATGATCTAAAATCATTACCGACTTGTGTAGGAATATATTTAAAAATATGAAAAGATATTGTCTTAATTGATAAAAGAAATTTACAAAACAATAAACTAATAACTAAAGTTTAGTTTTTATAAAGTTTGTTAAAGAAAATTCTTAAAAAAATTTGTATTTATTGCTAACTGATACAATAGCACCACTAGTGGTTTATTAATTACCGTGACTGATGACCATTACTCTTGGTCATTAAAAACGGTTTTACCAAATACATATGAACTACAAACTTACATTTTCTGCTGGAAGATCGTAAATGTGTTCCTCTTCATCCATTTTTAATTACAACTTATTTACAAGATCTCAATCAAAACAATGACTTAACCTGCAAAAGTAATATATCACAGGTCAACTTCAGTACTGCTTAAAAATTTGACCGCGCATTTATATATTGTTCGGTTGAGTAGAATAAATGATTTTTCGTTTTAAGAGCTTTTAAGTGGACAGCGAAACAACTAGTAATCTCTAGAACTGTGTTTTTTTTAGAATCAATCCTACGCAACGCTAAGGATACATTTTAGTTTGCAAAGTCAAAAAACAAATAGTTATTCAGGTTTAAGGCGGAATTGAATTAGGGTCCTGCGAAAAGCAAAACTTAATGACATGGGAACTATTAAAGTCGCAAAAAATAGTTCACTCGCGTTTCTACTAAATAGATGCCAATGCAAACTATGACCCTCTTTCGACCTAATAGTTTATTAAAATGTCTATAGGCCTACATAATATACTATATTATCAAGGATCGATATCTTTTTTATCCAAAATTGGTAAAAAAATTATCACAGATCTTACTTAGCATACCTTATCCAACAGTTTTAATAAAAATGTTTAAAGGTTAGTATATACGCCCCTGTCGTTAATCAGACTATAAACTGGTTACAATGAGTTTTCTATTTACTTAAGCATATAAGAAAAAAGAACTTATTGTACTTTCAAAAAAGAGAATAATATTCATTTCAGGGTAAATATATAACGCTATGTAAACATCACCTGCTACTAAAGTAACGACAAAGGCTTTTTATAGCCACCTAAAGTTTTAAACTTGCTATTTTCTTATTAAGATTTCCTGCCTTACCTATACCCAATTAAGCGACACTAGCTTAAACAATGTTGTTATTACTGTACCAAATTAATATTAACTTTTATATCACGGTCCAAATATAATAAAAACATTCATTAACAAAAAAGCGAAAGTTTTAACGCATTTAAGATAGAGCACTCAGTGTCGTAGTAGCGTGTAAGGACCATTATACGACTACAAAGTCCTTCAATAAAAAGTGAGGACATTTACCCTACAGCTCTTTCATTAAAGAGCGTCGTATGTTTGTTAATGATCGGTTAATTATTAATATAGGATTGCGCAAAGACAGCATTATACAACGTTTGTGCACACCCATTATTGGACAAGTTGATTTATTCGCATAACTTACAAGAAATAAGAACGCATTTTCTTACGAACCTTATTAGAATTGTATACGAGCATGTATTGTTATTTAATAAAACATTGTTTTACATAGAAAATTATTTAAATGTGCCACTCAAATATATTATTTGGCTATTAATACAATAATAATGTAAAAAAAAATTTAATTTGTTTTAATTAACATTATTATTTTTATAATCTAAACTTATATATACACGCTCACATGATAACATTAAAACTTAATCTTTTTACTTGTCCTTGTAATACTAATTTACATCGAAGTATGACACAAATATTTTATCTGTAGCTAATATCTTAGTTATACATAGTCATGGTGGTAGTTGGTGTCATGTTTGTTTTACGTTGAAGTACAAATGTGACCTCTAAAGTAAACTAGCTCGGATGGGTAATATAGGTATGTCTAAGACTAATGTATATTATTATAAAAAGCAGTGTTGTCGTTTACCACTAACTTAATTTCTTAAAAGTAATTACATATTAAATGAATTAATTTTTATAATGTATGACATACCTGGGCTTTGTTTAGATTTAATTAAAAATTTATAAAAAATAAAGTTCCGCAATATGGCAGTAAAGAGTATTGTTACACAAGTTAAGTTTATACAAGGGATGATGTAATAAAAAAACAAAAATATTGTCTAAATAACAAAAAATTTAAAATAAATTGATTTTAAAAAACGCTTTAAAAATTAGTAAATTATATTTTTGCTTAATTTGTAATATATTGCCAAACTTCTGCTTTATATTTTATCTCAACTTATTTAAAAAAAACATTGTAAATATTTATTATTGATACCTACTTAACCTCGCAATCACAACTTAAACATTCTGAAAAATGCATTGGTTTGTCTTGATATATAGTAAATAATTGATCTTTAATCCTTTGTCATTTAAAACTAATAATTAACAAATCAATCAAGATTAATCTGCTTACTAATGATATACATTAAAGACTATAGTTATGTAATTGAATTACAAAAATTACTACTTGTAATTAAAATTGACAATGCATTAAATAGTATTTGGGTAAACTATATAATACTCAATACACATAAAAATAAAATATGTACAAATAAATTCTAAAACTTTTTTACATTAACGTTTATTGGTAAAAACTTTTAAGTATTTATCTCTGTTTAAAACATGAAATTCAAGTTTACCACGTGCATTTTGCATCTTAAGTCGGAGTCGCTGTTAAAAATCAAAGCTCAAATCTAAACGTGGATAGTTCGGCAATTTAGTATAAATAATTTTGACAGCTCAGATTTGTATCATAAATTTAAAAAGGCGCTATACTTAAAAGATATGTTTTATAATATTATTCTTAATATTTTTTAGATTTTTTTAGTAATCGATTTTTTAATTAGTAACTTTTAGCGGTAATGTCAAATAATTTAAAAGGCCATTTTTTACTTAATAATGTCACATTTAATCTACTTTGCCGAGGACAAGTCGTTCCGGGACATTTCCAATACTCAGAACTTTTAAATCTATTTACGTTGGATGTGTGTAAGTTGCCAAACAGTAATCGTCTTATTAGGCGACCTACAACCCGGTAACTCTACTTTATGACGTAACAACGAACGGCCAATGAAAAAGGTCGCGATTTCTACGTTTAAATTTTGCCAAAGAAGAGAAAAATGCGATTATAATCAGATATTAACTACACAGAAGTTATTTTTAATATATTTTGGCTTTAAAAAATTGAATAACACTTGCAAGAAAAATAACTTAAGTATATGTTTTCGGTCAAATGTATTGTGAAATAATACCCTAGCCTTACTTACTGCGGTTAGGAAACAACGCATTTTTAAACGCTCAAGAATGTGGTCGTCTGTCCCCGGGCTATATTGGAAAAAAAATGGAATTTGTTAAAAAAACAGAAATCATTTTTTGCGAACTTTAAAATTAACACGAATTGGGCCAGGCACGAATCACGTGCGTAATACTTCACGTCAATAAGCGATTAGTATTGGAAGTTATTTTTAGGCACAGGATAACAAAGAAAAGTGCTAGATAATTCTAAAAATTTTTAGTTAGTTAACCAAAAAGGTTAAAAATTACAGTTCAATTTAAAAAAAAAAAAATTTAGTTTATCTAAAATATTGTTTTGTTATTAAATAAAATCAGATAGAAACCTATTTTTTATAGTTAAATTTGAAATAGTTTTAGACTGATTTTTTATTTTAGTTTAACGATGTTTTGTAAAATTATAGGCCCTTTAAAATAGTAACACTTAAGTTAATATATAATTAAAAGTTAAATATATTTAACTTATGACATAAGTTAATCTAAAATATTGTATTTCATTATTTGAAGTTAACCATACGAAAACGGAACTCTTAAATATAACGTCATTTTAAATTGACAAAAATCTGGGCTTAGCGATTAGAAATAAGTATCGTCGGTTTTTTAAAACGGTATTTAAAAACCAACAAGTATAATTTAAAAGACAGGAACGATTAGACCCGATAGTTAGTTTGTTAAACAACGTTTATTGTCTAATTTGCGCTCGTCTAAACAGTTACGACTGCGGTATTGACCGGTAGTTTATTCTTAAGTGGAGGCTAGATACTAGTTGTTTAGATACGCAAAAAACAACGGGAAAGTCCGAAAAAAAGGTAGTAGGTTTGCCAATAATTTAAAAAGAGAAATTAAACTTAAGTAAGTTAGCTTACATATTATTAAAGGCATGCAGTTAAAATATGTATTGAGAACTCGCGCCTAAAAATATTCAGTATTAATATTTACAGACGTTACTTTTATAATATATTATTGCCATGTCTGATAAAGCAAATTTGACTTTAAGAATAAAGCGAAGCCAATATTATAACACAGTATATTTGTTACAGAATTAAAAATAAGGTTATGTATTAGATTTTTATTTTTTTGTTGATTGTTTTGTTTATTGCCTAAACTACCTGAAATTACCGGTAAGTCGTAAAGTTACGAGCAACTGGAAAAGGGGCTTCGCGCTGAGAGTGAAAAGTGAAATCAAAATTTACAGTGAAAACATGGACAGATTTATTGCAATCGTAATTGTGGCAGTTTTACTGACAGAAACTGGTACGTAGAAAGCTGTAATGTGGCCTTACAGCTTAAGATTATTTTTTAAAATAGGAAAATATGTATTTTTAAAAAAAATAAGTGCATAAAAAATGCCTGTGTTTTACTTTATGCAGTACTAATGGGGATGTATTTAACAATGTGATTTTTATTCAGGTTTGGCGCAGAAATTACCCAGAGTCCGCAACGTGCGAGTACCACAACGTGAAAAAACAGCAGTTCGCGTTTCTTGGGAACAGCCTCCGACGCATACTTACTCTTCGTTCATGATAAGAGTAAGTTAATAAAATACTTAGTTATGATGATAAGTAATACACATAGTCATGGTAATATCTACTATATATATTTACACGTTATTTTATTAAAATATTACTAATCTGTTACTATAATTGGTAATCTGTTACTATAATTGGCTTAGTTATATCGTAATAATCGTTGAAGTCAATGTGTCATAGGCGTTTTGTATAAAATATAGATTTAATGACGAAATATATAAAGAGAATTGCCAAATTTAAGTAAAATTAGTTTTTGTAGCCAGAAATTTGTCTGTACGTGCGTTAGATAGTGTAAGGACCTTAGGCAATATTACTTTCACTTAAAGTAAAAAACAAGAACATAGACAAATATTTACCATATTTAAATATAATATTATATGTTTTGACACACGTTCAAAAACGACGATTATTGTTTAATATTATTATCAACAAAAAAATAAATATTACAATTTAAATTTAAAAAAATTGTTTGGTTATAATTCTACGTTGGTAAATGATGGGCGTTTACCTTTTTATGCCTCAATATGAAGATCATTGAAATTTTAGGCTTATTTGATAAATTTCTTAAATTAAAACGGGCGTGTGTTATTTAATTCTAATAATTTAAAATAAATAAATATATAAATGACGAAAGCATGACTACGTTTTAGCCGTTGGTTGATGTTAAAACATAAAAAAATAAAAAAAGTAACAACAACCTATTTATAAATTAAAAAAGAAAACATTTAAAACAAAAGCTAACCACAAAAAAATAGTCAAACAAATTTAAAAATACTAAAGTATATACAAAAAATACTAAAAAAAACACACTTAATGTATTTAAATAAAGAATTGTATTCTTATAAAATTTTTCTTGAAAAGTTATTTTAGCGACAGTTTTTTTTTTTTAATTTACAATTTATATTAATTTAGATTATTCCACCTGCAACAATACACCCGATCGAAAGCCCAGATGAAACAAGTCGAACGTTTAGCGACCTGGTACCAGGCCAGCGTTATACGGTGACAATAAGAGGCCAGCTCAGAGACAAACGAAAGAGCCCACCTCTTAATTTTCAAATTTGGAGCGGTAATATTTTAATTTTAAAATTGAGTTGTTTTGTTTTAATGCCGAATTGTAAATCGGAATTTTTTAAAACACATTTGATTATCTTAAAAAATACACGTTTAAATACCTTATACGTATCAACAACAACGACACAAAAATGTTAAGTTTCTTGTAAGTATGTCTAATACCTGTAGCCGGTGGGCAATCAATTGTATGTTGTTGTTAATTAATCTTCTAAAAAGCATACACTTTCTTTAACAACCCAACTTAAAATTTTAATGGGTTTAATGTGCTGATACACATTTTTTGCTAAAATAAGGAGCGTTTCTGTAAGCCAGATGCTTAACTTGTCAAACAGGTTCCAACGTTAAGGCTGCGAGTTTTGCTTTTAGCCTTAAGACACTTAAATGGGCACGACCTAAAGTTAAAAATAATTTATTAAAATTTTGCTTGATTACGCAACAAACTAAACACAAATGTTATATTAATTAAGCAAAATATTTTACATACATGACAATCAAATGTTGTCTATTAAAATTTATAAGGGTTCAAATCATGCCTTACTATATTAAAACTTGTATCTTTGAATTTAAATTTTTTGTTTTATTCTCTAGAGCCGGAACCTCCCCAGCAATTGGAACTTACACCGATCAGAGAAATTAAAATTGGACTAAACGTCATGGCTGAATATGGCGGTGATTATTCAGTTGCAGTTGTGGGAATGCATGTTAATTGGGAGCCATCAAACAGGACGACAGGTGGCGCGATTATTTTTTTATATATTTTAGATTTTTTACGATTCATTTTGTAAGAGCGTTTAGGTATAGTTTTGAATTTTGCATAGCCAGTTATTTAATACCGATGATATCTTTAAAAATATTTTTGGTAATTAGTTGCCGTGCCAGTATCTGGTTATATCGGAGAGTTCACTTTTTTTTAACCTCAATTGAAAATCCAATTTAAAAGTAAATTAATATTAAATTTTAGGTTGTCTGGCGAGCCATAAAATATATCCGATTTCAAAAATGTTAAACGTTTGTTTGGTTTACTAGTTTAAGATTCCTTAATTAATATAAAATAAAATGAGGTTAAGTGGTTGTAGAAAGAGTCAACTTTGGTAAATAATTTTTTTTGTAACTAATACTTGAATCATGAAATTAAATTAAAATTGTGCTACGTGTTTGTTTGTAATATGAATCATAAAAATAAATTAGAAAATCTTTCATTTCCTTAAAAATAAACAATTATTAACCTAACTGTTATAAATCACCCCTGAATAGTTCAACACAATTATTAAACAAAAAATTTAATTAACAAAAACTGGTTTTTAAAAATCTCCGAAAGGCAAAATTATTTGTGTTGTTAGTTTACTGCTTAAAAGTAAACCTTGGGTTATTATAACCCTATTGTTAACAATAAGTACCTGTAAGACTAGCAATATCGTATCGTCTAACGCTAGTACCAGCATGCCCTAGGCAACAGTTTGCTATTTGGTATTTAACAAAATAATAAACAAATGAATATTAAATTTTCTATTAACCGTAATCCGTAATTATGAAGGCGATGGTATAGACAAGCCGACTTAAGTTATATTTATAATTCTTGTTTAAAACTGGGGCAATAAGCGGTTAATAAAATTTTAAGAGAATATTCAAATTAAACACTTTTTGTCAAGCAAAAAAACATCAAAAATTGTCGCATTTTTTCGTTTATATTAAATTTAATTAACTTAACATTTTGGCGAAATGGACAAAAATTTAATGAAATTTTTTTTTTAGTTTTGTCTGGGTATGATGTACAAATTCAACCACGAGAAGGAATTTTGGTTTTTCCAGTTGTTCCATCCGATGAAGAATTGGATAACACACAACGTATTTACACTGGCCTTACACCCGGTAAAATATTCAAACTTTTTATAGGTTAAATACCATACTTAAGGAGACCAAAACTATATTTTTTTAAGCTATTTGTTTTTTTAAGCATAAAATGCTTTTTTAAATATGAATTTTGCTGAAAAATTAAAAAAAAACTTTAAAGCTTAATTTATAATTATATTTAATTTTTGTTTTAAGTTTCTATAAGTTTTGTTTCCTTATAAGCGGAAAGCATTATCTCCATTAAAAACGTTGCAGAAATTTCTTAATTAATTCAAGTGCTTATATAGGCGCCATGTACTTAATAGTCGGGCGTGTTTTAACCTAACCTCTTACATTGAATTTGCAATACGTGTGAAGTTGTTTTAAGACAAAAGTGCGGTTATGACTTGAAAAAAAAACGAGTTTAACAACAATTTGTTGAGTGATCATCAATTTTTTAAATTTACGTTTAAAACAGCCATTTTGTTTAGCGAAATTATTAAAACGCGTGTTAAATATTATTTACTTTATGTCGAAGTATTAATATTGATAAAATATATTAATTTAATTCATTATAATAATTTCATCAATTTTTAATTTTAAAAAATAAACGCAAAAAAGTGTTTGCATGTGAAAAAATGCACCTATGTATTTAAATCAAAATTAAAAACAAATTTTTAAACATCTAATCTAATAACGTGTATAATATTTTCTCACGATACTTTATAATTAGAAATGTTGTTTTACAAATTTTCCAGGCCAAGAATACACGATCTCAGTTCGAACAAAGACCGGGCCGCCCTACGACTTGGTTTTCAGCTCAGCTATTACCATGACTCGAAGAATTCGTAAGTATACAACTTGCCCGCACTGCAAATTTTAAACGTTTAACATACCTGTCATGTCTTTAAAGTTTACCAGTAATTGCCACAAGGTTCAATTAAAGTCGACCTGAGATCACCACAAAAACAAAATTACGTCAAAAGTATCAGGCTAATTATGGGTTAATTATCACGACTAACACAAAACGAGAAAGCTTAACTGTTACCGTTGGCTAAATATAAAATCTGCAACAATTTTAAACACAAAAACGTTTGTTTTTTTTGTTTTAGCACCCGCCATTCCTTATAGCGTAATACCTGATGTCATTGGAGCAACACATGCTACCATTAAAACTATTGCACCTATTGTTGGAATACACGACGACTTGTAAGCAAACTATTTATTTTATTAATAAAAACTTTCAATCTAACAAAATGTACCTTAACAAGTTAGTGTTTGGTTTATCAATGTAAACATATGCCAATATAGCAAAAGAGATAAACGCTTTGGTGCTAAGGTGTTTCCAAATTTAAAATAAATATTATGTTATCCACAATTATCTCTCTTAATAAAAAAAGAAACAAATTATATAAAAATTGTTTCACAGGGAATTTGTGTTGTCTCCAAGTGGTGGAATAGTGAGTGCACCTGCACCTGACCCTTTCTACAGCACCAACGATGTTTATACAATTACAAATCTCGTTCCAGATACTACTTACAACTTGGATGTTTATTCATTATCTGATGGACTAAGAAGCTGGGAACCTTACTCTGTTCAATTTACAACCAGTACGTTTTTTAGAGAAACCCAATTTAAAAAAAACTTACAACTAAACGAATTTCACAAATACTTATGTTAAATTTAGAAGCATTTTGTTAAATTTTCCTTTGAAGTAAAAAAATAGTTTAAATTAAAACTAAAAGATCTAGCAACAATGACACCGAAATATTATTTTATTTCTTAGGCCCAAGCGCAAGATTAGGCCTTCAAGTATCTACATTTGATTCAACATCAGTCACTTTAAGCTGGGAACAACCAAGTTTGTTTGATAGCGAAGAAAGTATTGATTACCTTATTGAATTTGCCGACATTCAGGTATACAAAATGTGTTTCAATTTTTTGTTTTATTTTTTAGAAGTCCTACTTGGCATAACCTGAACACTTATGTATATAAACACTTACGTATCTTATGCTCAATAACTTGTGTAATATAAAGGTATGTATTTCAGGACCCGGACAACATAAGAACTGAAGTTATTAGCGTGCCTCCAGGCACAGTAATTAATGCTGCCATTAGAGACTTGGATCCTGGAGTAACTTATACATTTTTGGTGACAGCAATCGTCAATGGGGAAAGAACCGATGTTACTGGAGAAGTTGTCCAAACCACAAGTAAATATTTTGGCATCATAATTTGTAACCAAAGCAATTTTTTTCTGTTATAGTCAAGTGAAAATGTAGGATTTAGAAAACATGACCAATTTGATATAATCTTTTAACAACTGTAGATGTATAAATGTAAGATAATGATTACGTTCCGTAGAGAAATGTTTGGTGTAAGATTTTTTCGTTATATTACACAAAGAGTCAAACAACAATATTTTTAAATTCATTTTATAGTTCCTCCATTACCAATTCGAGAAAGTAGTGAATCAACTCCCGAAGGTTTCTTGATTTCGTTTGCACCTCCTTTGAAAGGAAGGTGCCCCTTGATTAAAATTCATTTTAGCCCTAGCCCCGACGGGACACCAGTCGTACCAAAATACTACAATCTGAACGAGGTAAATTTGTAAACATATGAAAACAAGTTTTTGTTTTAAAATTTCATCAAACAAGAAATTTAAAAATCAATTTAAAACCACAGGAAATCCTTTTGCCTGGACTCTCACAAAACCAATTGTACACCATACATGCCCGTTGTGTTAGCAACAACTTAGAAGGCCCCGAATTGATCACAAACTTTAGCCAAATGACGAACGAAGAATTTGAAACCAGGCTACCTTGTCTCGGCAACAGAGATTCACCAGGTAATTGATTCTACATATATCTTACTTGGTATAAAACTAAAATTTTATTTAGATACGGTATTTGCTTTTGTAAGACTTACAACGTAATGTTCACACAATTAGAATTGGTCGCCATTGCTGCGTGTAAAAATGAGTTCGATAACTGTTTTTAGCAAATCGTTCTATAGGTTAAAACGATTTTAAACAAATGCATAATACTGCAATTATTAACCACACTTTGGTTTGCAGAAATTAAAAAATATTTGCGAAATATCGTAACTGTTATATGGTTAAAACTATTTGAACTTTTAACTCAAAAATAATTTTGTTAACTGAACAGCCCAATTTTTCCCACACCCCATGTTTAGTATATTGGCCGTTAGATATAACAGACTAACAATAGATTTTGAAATATAAAATTCTAAGTTACCTGTTTAATATTTTAAAGTTATAGATCCACCGAGACCTCCTCAGGCAGCTGGTCCACCTGATGCATGTTGTGATAGTCGACCATACCGTCGAGCAACTCAAACTTGTTGTGGGTCTTCCCTGCTAGCAATAAGTAAGTTATGTATGGTCACATAGTTGTTATATACTATGTTTTGTTGGGAATTTATAGAAGAGTGACAATTTGCAACTAACTTTCACTAACTTTCACTTTTTTAAACTATTGTTTGGGTAGATGTTAAGTGGCTTTCTTAGTTAATGACAAAATACAGGTAGAAATTTACCTAAAAAGTTGGTTATTTAATGATCTGTATGTCTGCCTGTTTAAGTTAAGTTGGTTTTTTATTTTTTAGATGGCACCCGTCTTTGTTGTGGTATAGAACCGTACAACTTTAACAGGGAAGAGTGTTGTGGTAGCACCACCGTGCGGCCACGTTCGGTTGGATGCGATGACTTGCCATTTTTTCCCTAGGTGGCGTAAAGAGCACAAATTTGTTGTTCAAAACCTACAGTTCAATTAAATTGTATTTAAAACTATGGCCTGCAATATAAGGCTTTTCATTAATAATAATTTTAAGATAAATTAGTATATTGGTTTTATCAAACTTCACTTATGCAGTGTCTATTTTGCTGATTTTATACAAACTGCTTGCACTTATTGTAAAGTTAAAACTATTTTCACATCAAAAGTCATGTTAATATATTTTAATGCTTTTTGCACTCTAATCACACAGTTGTAAATTTGTAATTAATATTCGCGGTATTTTACTAAAGAGGAAATTTTTTTATAAAAATTAAAGTAGCATACTTTTTTTTTTCAGTTATCTATAAGCTAATATTAACTCTTATGCAACAATGCCTTTATCTGCTTTCCAATTTAAAACTAATTTAATATTTTAAAATTAAATAAAAAGTTATTGCTTAAAATTTTTACATATCAGCATGTCAACCAAGTAAACCTATCGTACAAATAAATTATTGCGGGAAAAAAAAAACAATATTCTGTATTGTTTTGGTTGTATAAAATTAATTATTTTCAAAGGCAATCAACAATTTTAAGCCTAATTTTATTTTGGTTTGCTAAATAAACTAATTAACACGATAGCAGGGATTTATTATCAACAACACCTGCGGTAAATATTCATGATCACCGCAAAAAGCCAAATAAAGACATTGTTGAAAATCTTAAAAGTTAAAAACATCCCTTTCTAAGCAAAACATGCACTTGTATTAAATACCATTTAAAAATAACATTCCAAGTAATATTTACCTAATTCAACCTTAAATGCGGTAATTTCTAAATTGTTCAACAAAATCTTTATCCAAGAAAACAACTTTACTTTTTATTATAAGTTTATCTAATTGGCCAATCCTATTTTATATTCAGAGTCATATTTAAATGTGATGCATTTGTATAATTTAAATTAGATTAGATAACAAACAGAGCATTAATAGTCTATTCAAGCTTATATTTAAAAGTGTTGGTAGATGTTAACATATTCAAAACAACCGGTTGAACCTAAATGTTAAACACAAAATGATAAACATCTTGCGAATTACGAGGTCACTACATCAGGTGTTTAAAAGATAGCCGTTCTTATATCACCAAACAACATAAATTCTAAAATCAAAGTCTTAAAAAGTAAACGGTAAGAAAATCTATTTTTAAAACAATTTTCCTCAATTTAATGATGCCGGTTTTCCTGTTTATCAACCTAATTTGATTTAGTGTAAACAGCATTAAACCAAGGCAATAACTTCTATACGTACCAGGCTTATGTCGTGATTTATAATATACACTAACGTCAAAGGATAAGGGACAGTAGATCCTTTGATTTTAATTCAAGCATTAATGTCACAAACCTGTAATGAATCACACCTAATCCGTAAGTTAAAGTTAGGGCGGAATAAAAGCGTATCAAAATAGAATCGAATCAATAACAATAAATAGCAGGCCGTAAGCCACCTGTTCTTGGAGGAAAAATATAAATATTACGTCAAAATCTCACAGAAAATAACAAATTGGGTTCTGGGTAAAAAATTTTGTTATTAAAAATTTTTGTTAATTTTCGTTGTACAGCATTTTTAATAACAACTAAAAAATTGATTAAGTTTTTTTTATTTAACTTAAAAATGGGAATATTTGGTAGCCAATCACATTTGCCAAAATTCGAAACGTCGCTATTTTTGTCAATAAAAAAAAACTTACGCAAGTTTAAACCAAAAATCGAGTTTCCTCTGTTTTTTGCTTATTTTCAAAATACCCGCGACAATACAGTTGCTTACGTCAGGCCAGTAGTTAACTTGAAACTGTACACAAAAGACTTAAAACTTCATCTGTGTTACTTTTACGATTGAACAAGTAGGTACGATAGGATTACCCGAGCTTTGCACGCATACTCTTCTCTGTTTAAATTGTAAAGAAAACGTTTGCGGCCCCTTCGAAAATTTCCTTAAGTATTTTAATACGTTTAATAAACATTTGTTTTTTTTGTTTTTTTTTTGTTTTATTTTGAAAAAATTTAAAGATAAAAAAAATTCTTTCCAAAAAAATATAATTTAAAAAAAAAAAAAAGATAGTTGAAAAGTTTTATTAAAATTAGGCTTAAAAGAAAGCAATTATGTTAAACTTATTTAAAATCACAATATTTTTTATTTTGTTTCACTTAAAAGTAAGTAACAAAGTTATATTTAAAAAAGCTTTTTTTTTGCCTTATTTTGTTATAATAAATTTACACCATGACTAGAAAAAAAGGCTCAATTGAACTTTGTGTTTTAGTCACGTGACTTGCATAATGGTAAACAGGATATTGAGTTTTTATATTGTGGACTCTGAAATTATTTTTCGATATACAACAATCTCAGCCGTCGAAATTGAATGCAAATTTTCCCGAAAAAAAGAGTAATTTTACTTTAAAAGTTTCCTATTAGTTAATTGTAATTTATTTTTTGATTTGAGCGACGTGAAATTGGTAACTCAATTTTACTAGAAAAAACAAATGATATATACAAAAAAACTTTTACAAATCAAATTTTCAAAATAAATATAAAATAATTTAACAATGATCTACTACAAAACTCTATATCAAATTTAATTTAGCTAATTCAAAAATCTGTAATGCAACCTAATGAGTGGTAGTTTAAAAACAACACCCAACCAAACTGAAAGCTAGGTTGACACGAAATAACTCTCAGTAAGCAAACGTATCAGAATATAATAAGCAAACACGTGAGTATGCTATGATTAATTATAGTGAGGTCAAGTGTTTTAAGCGATTAGTAATCTGTCACGCGGTATCAAAAATCAACTCAGCCTCTTTACTTTGAAAGCTATTTACTTCCGTCTTACAAAGCGAGCATTGCTTGTTTTTTTACACAATAAGCCATTCATGTGTAAAGTGGGTTTCAATTTTCAGTAAATTCAATATCGAATTTTTATTATCAGTAAAATAAATAAGCAGAAAATCAATGCCGACATACTGTATTCAATACAAATTCAAGTAAGTACCCCAACGTTTGCAAAAAAAATGGTGAAATATGAACAATAACAACAACCATCAATTTTTTTGCACTTGCACCGAATTGCTTGAATAAATGTTTTTTTAACTGTGTCGCAATCAATTTTTTGTTTATGGAATGTTTTAATTGTATAAGTCTGCGATAGATACAAACCACTCCACGGACGGTGTGCCTTATCAGCGTAAACCCATTGCCGTGTAGGTCGCGCTCCGTTGTCCAAACATCTAGAGACAGTCGACTCGCTTTTTCACCGAGTGTTTTCTGTTAGTTTAATGCCCGCGAAAGTGCTGATAAATACAATTAGTAGCGAGCCAAAGAGGTGCTCGCCTCTATAACTTACTCTGTTAATTCTACTCTTTCGCCACGACGGCTCGTTTAGTTTTTCTAAATATACATGGGTTTGGTTGACATTGGGAGAGAAGGGGTTACTGCGGTGGCCTATTATCACAAACAAACAAGCAAACATAGGTCGCTGATAGGCGGATTATTTTTGTTTAACTTTCTCGCGCTCTTGTTGACTTACTCGATACTATGTTTGCTGATTTGTCAAGCCAGATATTGAAAATGGCAACAATTGAGTATATAAGCATAAAGTTTCGAAACCTTTGCCCACAATTCACGAACAGTCAATTGCATTGATTGCATTGTAATCGCCTGAGCTATTTTAGTATAACGTAATTCATAGGCCTGAATACACAATTAAAGGTTAAAAAATGTAAATAGGGGTCAACACGTTTTGAATGTATAACCCTGCTATTAATGGGTAAAAAGAATGAGAGCAGTAGGGTATGACGACTTGGTGAATGTGATATTATTTTGGTTAACTACTCGCCCATTACAGTCGTAATATTAAACCTCTCGTACTGTTGAGAAAGAAAACAATTAATAAAATAAATTTAAATGTTGAAGATGAAATAAACATTTTGAAAGGCAGTGTTTAGTTTTAATACAGAATTGAAATGCGTCTATAAATAAAACTGCATTTTGTTTGTTGTTATTAGTATTTTAAAAATGTCTACATTTTATAGATATTAGAGAAACAAAATCAACTAACAAATTGTTTAAAAACATTGTTTAAATAACAGTTTATTATGAAAGTAAAGAACTACTCGAAAAACTATTTTTCTTCGAGTCCACCTCTAGATATTAATCAAAATTTCGCATATCCAAACGAAAAAAACGGACGAAAGAAAAAAGCAAGATCAGATACGTTTAACACTTCAAGTTTCTCAGTCAAATCACTATTGCAAAAAGAAATGAATTCACCATCCGACAGTGGTTATTCAAGCAATAGTCCAAGTCCGAGTAACGACAACTTTTCCACGAATTCAGGAACTAAAAAAATGACCAAAGAATGCAACGATAATAATAACAAGTTTGGTTGTCTGAATACTGTGAAATGTGATAACAATTTTAGCAAACATATTAACCCGATGCAGGCTATGTATTTTCAAAGCCTAATTTACAGAATGAACGCTCACTTTCTATCGAGACAAGCCCTTAACTTTCAACAAAAAACGGCGGGAAACCACGCTGCCACTTCCCCGCAAATATCCAAACGAAACCTCGATCAACGCCATATTGCATTTCCAAACAACTTTCACGGGGCTCAATTTCAAAGTCAAAATGCCGCAAACGTAGCCCGAAACCATTATTTGCAACAACATTTAACGCAGGGGGAACAATATTTGCTGCATGGATCAATAAAAAGTGAAAACACCTTTCCGCCAAGCGAGTCTCACGTGATTGAAAACCGCGTTTTACATAATGCAGATGCGCAGAAAATCAAAGCGAGGAATTTTTGTTTTGAAAACAAGCAGTTTTCAACCACAACACCCTTATCAAATGTCAAAAACCACAACACCCTTATCAAAAAATCATTTCGAAAAAGGTACTTTTTTGGTTTTACTTATTAATTTTAAATATATTTTTATGAGTAAAGTTTAAGGATTAAGGATTTCCTAATAATATATGACTTAAATTACATTTTATGTTTTTATAAATTAACTTTAAACTACTTTAAATTTTTGCAGTGAAACCAAACCTCGTCACGTGATTTCCGGTCACAAATCACTTCCTTATCCATTAAGAAAAGAAAATGGAAAAATAGTTTATGAATGTAATGTGTGCCTAAAACGATTTGGTCAACTCTCCAATTTAAAGGTAAAAATTAAAAAAAATAAAAGTGAAAAATTTCAAGATAATTCATAACAACGGAACAAAAACTTAAGTTATTTTTTATTAAAATTAGCATTGAAGTTCCCTTTTTGTTAGGTTCATCTTCGAGTACATAGCGGCGAGAAGCCATATTGTTGCAACACTTGCGGGAAGGGATTTACGCAACTGGCGCATCTGCAAAAACACCAACTTCTACACACTGGCGAGAAACCTCAAAAGTGCACGTTATGCCCAAAACGATTTAACTCGACTGCGCAATATAAAGAGCATATCAAGTTGCACGAGTAAGTAGCGATTTTGCGTGTTAACCTTATGTACAAATGCCATCATCTAAACTTGCCGTAAATGGTAATTATCACAATATGTGTATTTAAACATCATTTGGTGTTTTTTGTATATTTTAAAATGTAAATTTTTTGTTAAAATTGATTTCAAATAATTAATAATTGAATTTATTTTTAGAACGTCTCAGAACTTTATCATCAATCAATGTCAATATATTATGCAACCCTCAATGTTTAACCTTAACCAGCCCACAATCCGAAAACATTTTTTTAATTAAACACGTTATTTTTGTTAATTAATTTTTAAATTAATTTGCATTTTTTTGTATATTAACGATTTATTTTAATATTGCCCAACGCGTCACTTTTTTCTATGCAAGTATATTAACGTTGTAATTTTTGAAATTTGATTAATTTTGTACATTTAATTTTGTACATTTTTCAATCATAAATTTTTTGTTAATTATAAAAATAAAAAAATCTTTTCTGTTTAATCAATTTTTTAAAGGCTTTAATTAAAAATTAAGTTAAAGTTTTTTATTGTAGTTTACATGAAAGAAATGATTAAAATTATTTTCAAAAATTCTGAAAAAAATCAAAAAAATGATTAACGAAAAATTTTAATTAAATAAAAAATAAATAGTCTAACCAAATAAACAAAATCCAAACGCCAAAATTTTTATCAAATAAAAATAAAAATTTTAAATAATTTTATTTTCTAAATTAAAGCCTAAAAAATGGCATATTTAGATGTTAAAATTTATGGTCATTCGCTAATCAGAAAAAGAAATAAAAACATCAAACATTTTCAACCCTTTAACGACAGTGAACGCTAAATTACATGAAACCGAAGAAGCTTTGCTCTTACCCCGGGAGTTGAACAGTTAATTAGTTTGAGTAATAATAAAGTCACTCTTTTTATATCAACAGCACAGGTGTCATTGGTATCTACATACCCAGTCTCCCATAAAGTTTTACCCCGAGACCCAGCTCAAGTCTGTCAATAACTCACCTTACTTTCATTCATGTTTTTATTATAAAAATAATACAACTTTTTGAGCTTCTCACAACGTGAGATCCGGAATAAAATTGGCACGAAAAAGGCGGAAAAATATTAAAAGGGGATAAATTAATTAAATAAACAAAATTTAATTTGTGTAAACGATGATTTTAAAACAACTAACAGCAATTTTTGACGCACAAGTTTATATTATACATTATACATCATTATAACCGTTATGTAAAGTATATAGGCTGTTATAATATGAATAGAATATTTACATGTTTAATTAATCTGCAGACCTAAGTTACATTTTTTGTCCAATAATTTCGTAAAAAATATTGCTACAAAAATATTGCTACTCGTGATTTCAAAAATAAACAATTTTACTAACACGTGTCCGCACGACTTTCAAGTAATGGAGTGATGAAAATCGAACGAAAACAATCAACTAAAAAGTTGTACTGGCGACGAACTGAGGTTAAGCCGTAACGAAATAACAAAACATTTAGGCAAATAACAGCTGACTATGTCAAGTTTTGTCAAAAAATTTAGAAAAACAAAACTTTTTAGAGTTTTTAATTATAACTAATTGCAGTTTAAATATTCAAAACACAGTTGATTTTAAATTTATAAAAAAAAACAACAACGTAAAACAATTTTAAATTGAAAATAAAATCTTTAACCAGTTACTTTTTTAGTCTTATTTTAATACTGTTATCTTTTAAAATATAAACGCAATGTGTGTTTTATTATTTAATATGTAGCATAACATTTTTTTTAAAACTTTTGTTTTTTCTATTAATATATTTGCATAACAACCGGTATTGAAGTTATGTATAAATATATATTTGTTTGAAATGTGGGTTCTTCATTCGTGACGAATATCAAAATGTGGCGAATGATTAAAAGATAAATAGTTTTTTTTTTAAATAAAGACGCAAACTTGATAAAAAGATATGAACTTCTAAGCAAATTCTTAGAACACTTATTTATATATTTTGACTCAAAATGTTAAGTTATAAATCTCTTAATTTTTTTACACCTTGGTCTGTGTGGTTGTAAGAGCCTTTTAAAATCCTAACCTTGTTTGTACAAGATTAATTCGCGCTGTTTTCTCCAAAACTATACACTCACAACATTTCGCTTAATTGTTAGAACAGAAGCTGATATAATAAATATGTTTAAATTGTGTTTTTAGTAAGCAAAAGAACTTGCTCTTAAAAGTAAAACTATCCCGATATTCGTTGATCTGTGTCGACGTAATTAACTCTCGCCCTTGCTGTCAATCATACTTGAGAAACTGCAGGGCGATATAGGTGTACTCTCCAAAAAGTAAAATATATAAATGAGACTTTCAATAAAAATATTGAAGTCTAAATTATAAATTTTTTATCCTTAAATTCGAGTATTTAAGGACATTGCTGTCAACGCCGGCGATTTTAACGGCACGCTAATGCCTAAAGAAGTTGTTTCCGCATAAATTAACGAGAAAGTTGATCCGTTTAGCCTATCGAGAGTGCTGCGGTTCAGGTTAATTTACAGGAAGAGGCTTGTGTTTGGTTACAAAATCTTAAACTAAGTTCTCGTACGCCCGACTGCCTTGCGCATCCCGGGTTATGCCATAAACACCCGAGCGATGGCAAGTTATATTGGATCGAGTGGTTTTCTCACGCCCCCGAAAATCTCAGAGCCAGGCTCACGTATCACATCGCGCCGTGCAAAACAACGTTAAGTACAACTTAAGTTATTACTTAGCACAACCATGACCGAACAAAAACAGGTTTCTAAATTATAGCAGACTTTGATGGACTTCATGATATTAAAAAAAAAAAAGAAACCATGCAACATTTTCCTATTTTAGAAATTGTGTTTGTTGTGGCCTGCTTGAAAATCTAAATATGTGAATTTTTGAAATAGAATAATTAAACAAAAAGATAAAAAAATAGATAAGCAGCTGCCAAGATCAACTCAAAAAATAACTTTTGTGTTTTTTGTGTCCATTCTGTATAACCCTTTTTCTTGTTTTTAAATAAAATCTGACACCCGCCCACGTGACCGTAAGTGCTTTACAATCAACCGCGGAAAAATCGCATTGTCCAAGTGGGATCATATTCTAGTTTCCGGCCCAAGTGATTTATTTTGAGCTAGCTCGGCCATTGTTTAATATGACCTCTCCGACTAGGCTAACTTACAACTTTCAGCCTACAGTGACTTGTTTTTTTGGTTAGCGTGCGCCTAAACCACATATTAAATTAGTTCTCGAGTGCGAATATCATCCTACCCTTAGAGATAAAGAAAATTCGCGAAACAACATCGGATTAAATTTCCAATTTATTATCAGTGGAAGTTTCGCGTGTTACGTGTTAAAAATAAAATAACTAAAAAATAAGTCGAATGAGAATTTATTTTTTAGGTTTCTCCTTACTGGTTATTTTGTAAATTTTGTTCCCAAAAACTTGATATAAATATCAAGTTACTTTTTACTACGATTGATTGGATTTCAAACTTTTTGGTGGAAATATATTGTTGTAAACTTGTTTTGGTACAAACGTATTGTCATTAACCGTTTACTACCACTAAAAAAATAAAATTAAAACAAGTGCCAAAGGTTCAACATTTTTTAAAGAACTCCAAAACTTAAAAGTAAAATAATCTATCACTAATTCACAACAACAACTTTACCAATTATGGATGTAGATAAGAATTAACTAATCACACGTTAATACCAACAAACACCTTTTTGATAATGTACATAAAACCATGTTAACAAATTCATGAAAAATAGGTCCAATGTCCAATGCAACACAAGATCATTAAACATATCACTATCACTTATCTTAAGTAAACATCGCCTGTCCACATAAAATCAAAAACAGATATACAGGGTCCAGTTTTTTGAAAAAATGTGTGTGATTTGCTGCAAGGTTGTGGTGAAATTAGTGTTTAATTAAATATTTGCCAAAGAAAGGACACGGTCTTATCCTATGCATGACATCAACGGAAAAATATTATGTTACTTCTACCAGCATTGTTCGGCAATGGCCCACAACGAAAGATCCTGACTGCTCAGCCTGATTCAAACTGATTAAATTTAAATTCCCTTTCTCGAACATTTCCGGCAACACAATACTTGCAAGGCATTTACATCCGCTAAACTTAGAAACTAAAAGAAGTAAGCGCATACGTCACAATTAAAGCAAGTGTACGAAACAATCAAAGCACTTGAGGCACCCAAACAAGACCCCAACATGCAAGAGAGCAATCGAAAACGACACAAAAAACGATCTGATGTAGCATCTGTTTTGAGCCCTTTGTCACTGTGCAAAGTTAGAGCTTTGGACACAAACTTATCATTCTAGAATTACTGGGCTCTGCACGCAAAGCCATACGCATTCAAAGGCCCGTACAAAAACTAGGAAACGTAATCGAAACGCGTCCACAAACATAGCGGAGAGAAACTGCACGCAATTAAGCTGGAAAAATCCGGAAGCTAAACAAAGAAAACTTCGATTTTTAGGGACTTATTATCGTTGAGAATTTATGTAGATGTGTTTTAGTAAACACTTCTTATTTAGGTGTCAATGACTGTACAAAAGCGACCATTTTATTTTTTTTATTTTTACCTACGTAGACAAATTTAATTTTAAAATAAAAGTTTAATTTTTTTTTTATTATTTACTTATCTGATTAAATATAAAAATGTTGCAAAAATTTTATATATCTTTTGATAGATTTATTTTTAAAGATTCTGGGCTACATGTAAATAAATTTAAAGATTAAGTAGATCCTTAATATTAAAGCGTAACAAAACTTTAAAATAAATCACAGAAATATAATATTTAACGGAAATGAAAATTCGATCGCAGCCAAACAAAAAATTAAAGTTGTTTTAGAAAATAATTTCCACCTGGGGATAAAGGATAACTTCCGTAACATAATTGTCTGTTTTGATTCAAGTGATTTCAAAAACCAAATCAAATGTTAAACCCATAAAACGGTGTATTGTTTGGTTATAAAATCGAACTGTTTATAAAATGTTATAATAATTTATTTTAACAATAAATATTCTATTTTAACAAATATTGAAATAACAAATGTCTGACATAACTTTTTTAGAAAATAAATTATGGCTAAAGATTATTTTACAGCTTTAAAATAGGGGCTGAAATTTTACCTAAACGGCCAAAAAAAGTTTATAAAAAGTTGTTTTACATAAGAAAGTATCTGTTTATCTTTAAAGTGTCTAATGGCTTAAACATAAAGTAACAAACATTAACCTTACCCAATCTTTAGTTAACTTGGGCAGTTTATGTTATTTTCTATTGGTTATAATAACCCGATAAATTAACTTTCAAAGTATTGTAATAACTCCAAAAAGTAAAGAAGAAAAAATTCCCAAACTAATAATGCAATTTAAAAAATGATAACAATACGACGGTTGGTAAATATGCGACGAGGCGTGGAAAGTTTAACGAAAGTTATTTTCGCTCCCATGTCTCAATACTTCCTGTGCTCAAGGGGCTCATCTACAGTTACCAGGCTGTGCGCGGGCACAGACAGGTTAACATGGTTGTGTCTAAAGCGTTTCAGTTAAATTAAATACCTCGGTTAAATTAAATACCTCAAAAGTTTTGCAACTTTTTTCTAACAAATTAGAATTTAATTTTTTTAGCGATATTTTACTATTTATATGGTTTGTTTTTTATATAAACAATTACCAATATAAAAATATAAAAATTCTCCAAACCAAATTTAATTCTTTTTTAGATAAATTAAAATGTCACAGCAAAAATATTACCTACATAATATTAACAAATTCCAGAGACAGAAACACCTATTCGTGAAGGAATGCCAAAGATTTTACAAAAACACGACTTAGACATTCAGTGCCAAATTACATTGACTAATTGCTTAAGCTAACTATATAGCAAGTGTAGAATTCTCACCTTTGCAACGAGAGTGTGTTAAGGCCAAAGATCGGACAGCAAAAAAACGATTTCGCACTTAGGCAATTTCGTTACCAATGCAGTGTGCGAACACGCCTGATTAAATTGCGCTTCCTAAACGAACCCTAAACATGCCCAGTTAGTCGGCACGTAGCCGATTCCCACGGTTGAAAATAACTTTATGATCGTTTTACCGGGGTTTTATCGAATAACTATCATTATAAAGGCGCAGAGAAATTAAGGAAGGTGAACAAACTTTCTAGGAACTAATTAAGGCTGCAACATTACCCGGTAATAATAACGTGAAACGCTGCTGCAGCGGGAAAATAAAATTTATTGCTTTTTTATAAACAAATAGAATGCTATAGCAAATATAAACTATAAAAAACAAAAATTTGAACCGTCTTTAATGCCTAGAATACAAATGCTTCGGTCACAAAATTAAAGTAATTATAAACCGCAAAACGCAAGTCTAACAGTTATGCTACAGTACCAAATGCCACGAGAGCCGCCGATGCCAAACGCTATACATTTTAAAACAAATATGTCATCCGTCATTGTTTTTGTCGTTTCGGACTGGCTGATGGCATGGCAAGGTTTAGATAACCGTCTCGTGCGAGTGACGTTGAACCTAGGCGATGCGGTTGCAGGAAAAAGTAAGCTTAACCGAATTGTGCGATAATAAAACCACTTGAGTAATACCGCCCGGTAACGATTAGCAAGATCGCGAGACAGATTTCCAAGTCACCCCTTGCGACCCCCCTGAAAACTGACAAGTCGTTTAACTTGCACAGGGGTGTGTATGTTGGTGTAAGTGCACAACGTATACAGATTACAGATACAATTACGATACTGTATTAAAAATAAACGGAAGCGAAATGTATTTTATCAAATCTTCAATAGGATTGTTGAAAAAATTTGTTATTATTAAAAAAAAATTTCCGTTTTTTACTAAAATTGCTTTTTATTTTTAGGATAATTATCCACAACTAATATATCAAGTTTATAGTTGATTTTAAATTAACATCATAATTAATAAAAGCTAATAAATACATTCACACCACTACAAAACTACTATAGTTAGTAGTTCGTTTATTGGCCCATATGTTTTCGAAGCATTTGCTTTTGTCAGCATTGCCTGACAGCTAAGGCAAAAACGCATTTAATTAAGTAAACTATGGCCTATATTGTAGCACTTTCTGTATACCCAAAGAGGCATCGCATTACATATAAAAACCAGGCAATTCACTTTGCTGGTGTCGCGTCATTACAGGAATACGACAACCTAAACAGCTACATGTTCAATTCGAAGTCAATTTAACGGATACATCCAAATAACATGACGTTTTTTCAAAAGAAAAACAAGGATACATGGCATAATGAAATCGTCGTTGTATCGCAAACGCACATAACCCGAGCTTGTTTTTCTATAAATTTCGCTTACGTTAAAGCAATAAGAGCGTCAACAATTAACAGCCGTACATGACTTGTATGTTATTACATCGTAATTAAAAGTGTTATATTTCTCCAAACGTCATTTTCCTGCTAATATTGCAATCACATTGACTGGCTATAATTTTATATTTGCATTGCCAGGTACCATCAAGATTAACTCTTAAATTCTTGTAAGTTTTAAATAAAGGAACCAGAAACATGTGTGATTTTGGATTGGGTTGTTTTTACTTGTGTTATCCTTTCAAAAAAAAAACTGAATGCAAGCCGAACAAAGACTATGAAAAAAATGCCCTTAACCTGATACCTGACTAAATTAAGCTTATATTCTCCTATTGTTGAAGTAAGAGAAGAAAAGTTACATGCAATCTTAATGCAAGTTTCCGTAACTGAGAAGGCGATGCCTCGGCAGTTTTAAAAAAAATTCCTTTATTTAAAATAAAGTTGGGAGTTTTGGGGGTAATGCTTGGGTATGGAGAAAAATCTGTATTTTGCATACAACGCAATTCTCATTAAACTAGGCCACAACAGTGGAGTTTTCTTTCAAGTTATAATATAAAAATTAATTTTGATGTTAACTGCATACAAATAGTAAAATTGTTGGGCTTTAATTAATACTTGTTGTCCAAAAATGTTTTTATAATTTAGTTCCTACAATTATATAAACATTAAACAAAAACGTATTACACAAAATGCCCAACAAAATGAAATCATAAAACCAGAACGAAATAGATTTAATAAAATAGGCTACTTATTAACAGTCTGTTGACAAACAAATTAAATAGGACAAAGCTATATATTTATAACTCGCGCTTTCAATATAGCAACATTAAAAGTAATTGTCACTTTTGCGGAAAGTCACACTGGACGGAAATGAAATCACCAAAAAACAACAACTTTAGGTGATTTCATTCGCAAAGAAATGGAACATTTTCAATTGCGTGGGGATATTAAATTGCTCACTAAGTCATGGGAATATTAACATGTTAGTATAAACCTATATGGTGGGTAATGAGGCTGGCTTGTTGCTAAAACAGTTACAAACAAATCCAAAATAATCACCCTAAGATTAAGGCCGGATTTCACATTTATATAAAGATAAAAATCATAATACTAAAACGCCTTTGCCTTGTGCAAAATCTTTACAGTAATTTGTCTTCGTAACGTTTTAAATTGTAACGAAATATATAAGTATATTGTTTAAAACAGCTTGTTTTCGATTTAAACGCGTAAAGTGTCTTCTCGTTATATCGAATGCGGAAACAAAACTACGCAGCAATCGTCGTTTAAACAAGATTAAATGGAATTGAAACACAGATATTGTATTGAACAAAGTAATACTGCGTGTAAACTGCCTGACAGCTCGCTACACAATCAGTTTTCTATTGTTTTCGCTTGCTAGGCATGCCGCCTGGCAATTGCTTATACGAATACAGGAAGATGGTGTGGAATAGAATCGCTTTTGACAGACAAGATAATAAGATTTTATTTGAAATGTGATTCATACGCTCGCGGAAAACTGTGTTTGTTTCTACGAAGTACAGACTGACGCTTTAATGCTTTCTTCGAAAGCTTGTAATACTTAGGCGTATATTACTTACTATCGTAAATTGAAAAAAATCTACTACACTTTAAATAAAGGTGTCATATAACCAATTCTTTAAACAAATTAAAAAACTTTTTATGGCCAAACTTTTTGTTGTTTTAATTGGTTAAATTACCTAATTCAAAAACACCATCAAGAGTTTAAAAAGGGGTTTTACCCTTAACCGTGTCTAAAGAAAAAAGGAATAAAATTTAATTAAAAAATTTCCCCCTTGATTGTTAAATCCCTTTGTAACAAGCCCCACCCCCTTAAAAATTAGATTTTGCAATTTATTGTCAAAAGTTTAATAGAAAAACGTCATTTTACGGGAACCTAAATCCCAGTGTGTCCCAAGTGAAGGCATTACTGCCAGAAACGCTTACAATGTTGAGCGTCAGTGTAGGAAATTGGACATGGTGTTAAAAGTATGGAAAACGATGTAAATTCGCGATTGTATTTAAATATGGGAAACTGGATTCAATGCCAAATTCAATGCCATCTTTACAAAGGATACAAAACAAATTGTATTTAAAAAGAGAACCCTTCACGTGACTTTAGAAAAACATGAGAGTTGGATCACGTGGTATGTGCTGGTTCCTATGCATAGTAAAGCAGAATGTAAATAAGTGTTTTACTATTGTTGCGTCTGTTTATTTTGACTGTATAGTATTTTACTATCAGAATATTTTTATTTGCAAAAATCAACTTTAATAAAAACTTTAATAAATCGAACGACTTCATTAATTTAAAAATTTTCTCGAAAAAGCTTTAAATTTTTTAAAATTATGCGGTATTTCTGTAATTATTTAAATCACAAAATCTGTAGAAACGACCCATTTTTACTAATAAAAAGGCAATAACCCATTGATTTCAACATTAAAATAACAAAGGCTTCTGAAAACAGAATAAAAATTGACTCATAGCTGAGTGCATCAGGTTTTGCCTTTTGATATTATTACAAGCCCGATGTAAAAACAAGAGCGAGAGCTTTCATTAATAAAGTGATATGGGTGGAAAGTTGTAACACCCACGTTTTTACATAGTCCAGCCTCGCTGGTGTAAAGTAGGTACAACGGATGACTTGTTACCGGAAAAATGTAGATTGCCTCTGTTGCTTTTATCAAATAAAAAGAGTTATCGAAAGGTTTGGAATTTAATGTGGGTTTGAATTGAATTGTTTGGATCGTAAAAGGTGAGGGTTTATTCCAGGGTAAGAATTTTAATCAATATGGTCCCAAATGACCTAAGCTAAAAAAAAATTTAGTTTTTAGTCAATTGTTTTTGAGAAAAATCTTAACTTACAAAAAAAATGAGATTTAATTTTTAAAAATAAAGAAAAATTTAACTTTAAAAATGATATGGAAATCTTATTTCAAAGTGCTCTATAACAGTTTTACTAAAGCTGTAAATTTCCAGCAGTTTAATATAGAAAGGAAGCAGAGCAGTGGGTGGTACACGCACCAGACATGTTGTAGAGGTAATAATTACATTAACACGTAGTGTAAAAGCGCAGGTGTTGTTGGCTTATGGCAATCCAAACATACCGTCTATATGGCAGCACAATAGCCGGCAACGTTTGGCAAATATTATCTTAACGCATTGACTGCACTTTTGCTTTGCATCCGTTGCCAAAAAGCGATACAGTTGCAAGCATACGTAAACGATAACAATAACATTTACCTGCGCTAGAGATAACAATTTCCGAAAAGCGATCGCCGTTTTAAACGTTGAGATAACGACCCAACCGTCTCTTATCGCTAATGTTTACTTTCGTATTGTTTTGTTTTGTATCTCTCTTCTGAACAATACTTGCACGTCCGTTACGCAATCATGAACTATTAAACACAAGTAGCTCTTACATGGATCCTTGGCCTGTTTTCTCGCGTTAATACCTGTTGTTGTGCCACGCTACTCATTATCTTGCATAAATCCGCAAACATCGGACGCAGATAAGAGGATCAACTTGTTTAACTTTCACGCATTTCGGTGATAGAGAAATGTTGGTTTAATAAATCGCGAACGAACTGGAGTAAATATTGCGATAAGTAATGCGCCTGTAAACATGAGATATGAAACGTTAATAGTAATTTTTATTAAAATACTAAATTTGGTATACTTTTTATTATCCAATTTACGAGTAAAACAAATTAAAACAAGTGTTAAAAAACTGCAGCCAATAGAAATGTGATAACTATAAATATAAATGTCAGCATTAAATTATAACAACCCCTTTTCTAGTATAATAGTAAAGAAGAATGTTTTGTAATGATATTGCATAAAGCCAAGTGTTTTTCCCCACAAACCGACTACAGTTTCGTCTTTTAAAATAAATTTCGAATTTCCTATAAGTTTGCAAACTCCACTTCAAACAAATGCCGTTTTAAGAGCGATAACTAATGAAAACAAAGATACGAAAATGAAGATATATTTTAGGCCTCAGAGCATTGCGTTCCCACTCAAATGAAACAATTTAGACCCTATATTAAGACCACTTGTTTATTATGCTTTAGTTTCTGTTGATGTTTCCACACTTGTTCCAATAACAAGTAATTTCGTGTAGGAAGACTTCCATAAGAAACGCGTTATTTTTAAAAATGGAAGAGAACATTCCGAATAAGGCAAGGTAAAATTCGAGTGGTCTGTTTGTCAAGTTAGGTAGGTATACGCATGACGTCATAATAAAACATAAACGGAATTAGTTTTTTGTGCTTGAAAATAAAATGTGTCAATTAATTTTAAAGTAAGCAAAACTCCCGTTGTGTAAGAATACGATTTCGTTCGAGAAATAAGAGGTTAAAAGAAAGGAGAGATTAGAGAAAACGAGAGAGCCGCAATCTCGGTCGAAAACGGAAATAAAAGAGGTAGGTACTTGTAACAATTTGGAAAGAAAAAAGGGAAGATTGGAAATATTAAGGCAGGTATTAATCGGTAACCCGCTGTCAGTTAATTACAAAACGATTAGATGGGTTAGCTGGTCCACGGGGGGCGGAATCAGTTAATTAGAGATCGCACTTTATATATTCGAACATATCGTAACTATAAATCAGATCAGATAATGTTAAACAGCGATAAGGTGATAGCACCCCAAAAATATATATTTTATTAAAGATTATAAAAGATAATTAATTGATGCAGAGGAGTAATAAATTTTTTGAGATACGTATTTTATTTTGAGATATAACTTTTTATGACAATGTATTTTAAATCTGCGTTAAATAAAATAACGAAACTACTTACGGCAAATTTAGTTCACTATTAAGTATTGTTATATTTTTGCAAAAGTTTAATTATTAACTTCTCCACTATCACCTCAATTAAGCACTTATGTTTATTTTGCAGATATTTTATAAACCTATAAGTTATTTTTTTAAACAACAATTAAATTAGAAAAATGCCAGAGAGCCGAGAAAACATCAAGAAATTATGGAAACCTCACGGCGACCTTTCAAGCGAGAATAAGCATACACCGTCGACGTTAAATCAAGTACGAGACGCAAAACGTAGCTACGACTATAACGATAACAATATGGCCGCTTATTCGCAATCCTACAAGCGTGAAAGCGAATGGAACCAATTGTCGCCGAAGCGAGCGAAGAAACAAATGTCAACCCCGGTTCACAGCAAAATACAAACGCCAACTGAAAGCAAGAAACCGAAGTCGATCAATTTTTCGGTTAAATCGTTGCTGGATCAGAACATCACATCGCCTTCGGATAGCGGGTACGGAAGTGGAAGTCCGAGCCCGGATCAAACCCGACATTTGGACGCTTCTATTTCACCCTTAAGATGGTCACCCACCAATACAACGACATCCAATGTAACACAAAAAACTTCAAAAAATTCGGAGGAAAATAAGCCACTTAACCCCACAGTAGCAGCCGGTTTACCAGCGTATTACCAAAGCTTACTTTACGCAATGAACGCTCACTTTCTTGCCAGACAAGCACAGGAACAAAAATCTTCAACGGCGGGAATCGACGCACCCCACGCCCCGCGGATCGTTCACTCTAGCGCCGATCACACGATATCACCCCATAACGTTCAATCAAACAATGTAAAGCGTGAAATAAAATCTGAATCGCAGAGCGAAGCATTGAATTTATCCTTCGAAACGTTAAAACTTAACCGACACAAGGCCGAAGAACAAATCAAAGCATCACCTAAATTTGCCAATGTACCACGCAATACTCCGTACACGGGAGAAGCAAATACCACAACAGATGCCTACCTTAAACAAATGAGCAAACTGCTTTGGGATAACGCAATACGAAATCAAGCCGCCACACCTTACACTAACTACGCTAATTTGTTCGGTCCTTCGTATGTTGAACGTCTTCAACGATTTTTGTCAAAAGCTGCAGCGGGAAAATCTGACGTCACTTCGCCATGGCAACCGAGTACGACAAATGTATCCCCACCAACTTCCAATGCCAGATTTTCGCAACAGTTTACCAGCAAATCGTGGAGTCCAACCATGGTTAACCCACAAGGTAATTTTAACCTAGATTATAAGACAATCTTAAATGTTCTTTATTATAAAATTTGTGTTACATTTTTTTAACAAAATGCCAATAAATAAAATTCATTTTTACAGCTTTTATGAAAAATCTTCCACAAGTCGATGAATCAGTTAACCAAAAGATGAACGACGCATACCGAAAAAACGATCGAGGGGCTGGATTTTTTAATTTTTTTGGAAATCATGTTCGAACGAATGCACCTTGCTACGATTTCCAGGGTTTTAAAAGCCCCAAAAGTTCCCCAAAACCCATGTCACCCAACGGCAGCACTTCTTCAGAGGGAAGCAGGTAATATTTAGTTACGAAATCAAATGTTAGTTTACAATTTTATAGACATTTTTATAAACAACTTTTACGAATTTTTAACGCGTTTATCTAAATGTAGTCTAATTTTTTTGAGAATTTTGATGTTTAATCATTCATATTTATTTGTATTTTAGCGGCCATTTAGCAATGCGTAAACGAGGCCCAAATTCCGGCTATAAATCGCTACCCTATCCACTTCGCAAAGAAAACGGAAAAATTGTTTATGAATGCAACGTGTGCGTAAAACGATTTGGGCAGCTCTCCAATTTAAAGGTAAATACAAAGAGATATTTGAAATATGTATGTTGTTACAGTAACACGATAGTAGATACTTGCAAATAAAGCGGACTTAATCTAACACAAACTTTACTTGGGGATTAGATTACTGGTAATTAGGCGCAAGGCTATCGGTTAAGTAACTCGGTATTTCCGCTTTTAAACGGGATTATCCGAGCTGCAGAGTAGCTTACCTAACTAGTGGTGTACATCACACCTTAACAAGCAAACTATTTACCGTGGGAATTTGTATTGTAGGTGCATCTCCGCGTCCATACCGGGGAACGCCCGTTTAAATGTGATACGTGCAGAAAGGGATTTACGCAGTTGGCGCATCTGCAGAAACACCATCTCGTGCACACAGGAGAGAAGCCACACGAATGTGATGTGTGTCACAAGCGCTTTAGCTCAACGAGTAACCTGAAAACCCACATGCGACTTCATAGGTAAGAATTTAAATACTCTCAATTAAATTAAAATCTTCATACCTACATTTTGACCCCTTTAAACCACAAGACAAATTATTTTTTACGGTATATATAAATTTACAAGGTATAGCCTATTGTCTTATATTCCACTTATCATGCCAAACAATCTTTTTTTAACTTCCATAAAAAAATCGATTTATTTTTAAAATTTGTTTTCTATTTTTAGCAGCGAATACTCTTGCAACGTTAAATCTGTGATGGAAGGCAGCCCAACTTTGCAATATCATCCATCTCTGGCTGCCCAACCAATGCTTCGCTGGTATTAAACATACACATACATAAGCTTGAATTTAACACTTAACCACGTGATGTCAATCACGACAAGTTCCTATTTAAAACCACCTTATTCTTCAAAGTTAGATTTTGCATGACGCAATATAGTAATAGCTACAAAATGTATTAGATATCTTTTCAGCCTATTAGTTTTTGATACCTTAAATATTAAATTCGTGTTTTTTTCTTTGTGTTATACAATCATTATTATTCAGTGACTTTATTAATTTACGTTTTCGTTCTATTATTATTCGCTCTACTGTGTATATTTATTATATCGTTATTATATTGCCTGTTTTTAATTTTTGTTGATAGTAATGTGATTTATTTGCCATTTATTTTATTGTTTCGATTTTTTTTCTTTGCTGTTATTTTTATTATAATATTTCTGCTATATGTTAGTGAAAAGTGTATAATATATTTCGCCAAAAATTAACTAAACTTGTGTTTTAACAAACAAACAAAGCTAGTTTTTAGAATGTATAGCCATTATAACGCTACCAAAATCAACTAGTAAAATTAAGTCGGCGCTTTGTTAATAGGCAACAACTTACATTTAAATAAAAGTTTAAAAAGCTTAATTATAAAAACGATAAACCTTAATTTAAGTCAATTATGAAATATAAAGTGTTTTAAAATTAATATATTTGATAACTTGAAAAATGGTTGCCTAATTTCTCAAACAACCCGATTAAATTCCAATCCAATGAATGTTATCATGCGATATAAATGTGTTACAAGAAGCACTTACATTCCAGTGCATAAACCTGTCAATAAGTTACAGACAAACAGAACAGTAAAACAAATCAAGAAACAAAATTAACTGGATTTCGGTGAAAGGAAATAGCGCGATTAAAATTGTTTAAGGTTACTTTCACAATCATTGCCAAAATAACCCTAATATGTGAAGTATTGAAATGTCTAAAGCCCTATACACTTAACTGCCATACTAATATAAAAAACTTAACGTGAATACTGGCATATTTCGGTTGTTTTCGTCGAGCTAGTTTAACGATATGAAATAAACATAGACGCAGTCAAGGCCTTTGATGTGGAGAGTACTACAATAATGCACGGAGTACTCGGTGAAAGCGGTTGCTAGCTTCTCAGTGTTGAAAATAGTCTACCGGTAGTTAAGGAGGCATGCACTCGACCGGGCTCTAGTGCGACTTAATGCACTGCTCTTGTTGTTTTTTATGCAAAGTGATGGTGATACATTCGCGTAGCTAAGACAAAATACTGTGTCAATTTAAACATTTGCGGGTTATTTAAATCTACATATCATATAAACGTAAAATACCCCTAGGTTAAAACTTTACTATAAACATGGGATTTGGTGACCATGTTACAAAATACCACAAAATTATGATGTAAAATTTATGGGATTTTTTAAAACAAAAAATTGATTTTGTCAATTTTTTAGTCGCAAAAATGTATTATTTATTGCATGTCTTTCTATTGTTTTATTGATGCGCAAAAAAAACAAATAAAAAAAATTAACATTTTTTTGCAAAGGTCTTACAAAGAGTAAATCTAGTGCATAAAAATTTATTTCAAAATTTTCCTTTTAAAAAAAAACTTAGCATTCAAATTCTCATATGTTCACAATCAGGAATCCTTAATAACTTTCTGAGAAAGTTTGCGAGCAGTAATTTCAATTAGAGAAAGAGTAAATAAAGATATTAACGTCAGGTCTTTCCTTTTTAAGAAACTATATCAAATAACTTATTAATAGGTCTTATGGCCTGCACTTTTTACAATAAGCCTAATAAAGTCATCAAACGCTGTTTAATTTTTTTAAATATGGTTTTTAATGGAGTATAAAAATAGTTAAATAGTGCTGTTATTAAGTATACATAAATATAATATAAAATTTAAAACGGAAATACCCAAATTTTCGATTCTCATTACATTCATTTGAAACAACTTTTTTTATGATAATTATCTTCCAAAAACAATAAGGTGATAGGTACCGTAGGTTATCGAAGCCGTTGTAGTATATTTAGCTGTGCTATGTTAGGTCCACGTTGCTTGTAAGTATTATGCGTACTTTGTCCTATTGGTTATTAAAATGTTAATGCTAATCGTCGTTATTATAAAGCGAAGGCGTCTATAAACAAAATTATTGCGAAACAGTAATTGCTTTTCTGTCGTTTCAAATTCGCTCAGACGGAACGGAAAGTAAAAACAATACGAAACAAACTTCCTGGGGAACACGTGGCAACTCTTCCAACATCACAAACATTTAATTCACCGGTAAATTACATATAGTTAGAGTGAATCGGTCGGCAATGGGTTATACGCAGTAATAACAATGAAGCATAATAGAAACATGGGATTTCGATAATGTACGTTTGATACAATTCAAAATAACCCAAACAAATTTTAGAAATCAAAGGATATTAATAGGAACTCATGCGTCCTTTTGGTACCTGTACACTCATCCTAAAAGTTGCTCAACAGACAAATAGTTTACCGTCTTTTGCGCGTCGTTCGCATATATCCGTAAGTTACAGGATGTACTCGTACCCCTATTTACTTTTAGTTTAATTCCTCGAAGTAACATTATTCTAAATAGGCTTGTTAGTTGAGTCAAGTATATTTTAACACGCATTTAAATGGTAAGAAAATTTTATAATGCAGTATGGTCCAAAAACCTTCAATTTCGTTAATTTTTTAATTTTGGTTTTGCTATTGTTTTGTTTAAGTAGATTGTTATTTATTGATCTTGCGTCAAATTTCACTACGGGCATATATATCATCTTATATTAATTTCCGATATGCGGCGCCCCCTTTCCCGAAATTGTTGGCTTTCCCATCAAAAGTAAACGACCGTTATTTCCATATGGGACTGTTATTTTGGTTACTGCTCCCGATGGGTTATACCGATTTATAACAACAAAACAATATTATGATTTACGCAATATCTCACTACTAAGACATGTAAAACGCATCGAAATTAAATATAAATTTTTTTTTATTTTTTAATAAAATTATTTTGTGTGTGACTATTAATTATAAATAAATTAAACTTGTATTAGTGCGACTGTATATATAATAAATGTAAAAAGTAAACGAACTTATATTTTAAACCAGCAATGTTACTGCGCAACCTAGTGGGAATTTAAATCCACACTATATTAAAATTTCAGCGGTTTTAGCACAAATAAAACGTCCTATGTAAAAAAAAATAATCAATACCAAAAAAATAGTCAACATAGAAACAAAAAATGCGTTGACTAATAAATTAAAATTCAACATGTTATAATTTGCCTTATATGTCAATCATTTTTGTAAAAACAAACAGCAATATAAATTTCTCGAGCTATTATTAAACAAAGTTTGCCAAAAATACTTTAAAACAATAGAAAAGTTAAATTGGGAAGGTAGCCATACAGCCCACGCCTCGGACCCGTAGTTTTTAAATAGACTTAAAAGGCTTCAACTGCCGCAATTTTGCGAAATTAACGGAAGTTTTGAAATCATAAATTTCCTTTCACGTTCTTACGATAAACAATATTTCAGCGTTTCCAAAAAGAACGTGTCATTAGCTATTTAGCCACTTAAATTTTAACTGGCAATAATCATTTCAATATAATCCTTTTAAATGGAAAAAAGTTAATAAAAACACGTGAAATGCTGCCATACTAATAATACCTTTGAACTGTTTTATTTAAGAGTGCTTCCGGTTCGGAGTTCAGAATTCGTCATTTTCCCAAATTCAAACGAAATTAACGTGAAAATAAAACTAATTATTTACAGGATATAGAAATGATTTGCAATTTAACTTTATTTTATACGTTTTATAAAGTCTAACGGGTTTAGATTTAAATATATAAAGTACTAGGCTTTAATATAAAAAGTGTTGTTAATTTTGCATTAATTTGTGTTGTTTTTGGTTAAATTAAATCATAAGTTTGAGTCATAGAAAAATTAAAAAAAAAAACTAAAACTTGTTGTTGACAAAACCAATAAAAACGACAATGATTTTTAATGTTTTCTGTCCGGGTGTTACTGCACAGTCATAATATTATTAATAACTTTGCAAAATTACTAACAAAATTAGCGCGTTTTACAGTTTTCAACAGTGAAAAAATATTCTAAACAGCATTATTTAATTAAAATTATCAAGATTGTTTTTAACTAATTTTTATTATGAACACGTTTGGGGCAGTGTAGACTTGACTAGCTCTTACATGTACGTTTTCTGCTCTAAGGTTACCCATAATTATTCCACTCTTACTGAGCAAAACACTTTCACAACCTAAGACCAAACAAGTTTTATCAAAATGCTAAGCATGTGTTAGTTTAAGTAGATGTAGTTACATCTAGGTATAGTAAGCTTATCACAAAAGAAAAACTGTTCTGAGGGTTATACAATAAATCGTTTACAAATATTGCATTTATCATTTAAAATAAAATAAAGTTTAAACAAAAAGTTACAAAATGAATTCGCCTCAACTTGCTTTGGATTTATCAATGAAACAAGATACAAAACTCTCACGCGAATACAGTAACGACGTACCTATGGATCTAACATTTAAAAGAACTGATGCCAACAACAATCAAAGTACCAGTTATCAGCCCACTGTACAACATACACAAACGGGGAAACATTTGCAAGAGTTTTACCAAGCGTTTTATTCCTTAATATACGCTACAGCGCCACGGTATAGCCAAGGCACTGATATGGCGACCTTTATACATAATTATCGAGGGTTTGTTTCTGCAGTGGTTACTCTTTATCCTACGTTTTATAGATCATGGTTTAACTATATTGTACGTAATAAAGAGCTAACTAAAGAAAATGAGCTCACCAGCAGCAATGTTTTACAAAATATGTTTGGCAGTCAAGCAATAGGCAACGCAGGTTAGTCCTAATTCTAAACTATATAACATTTACGACATGCGCTTTATATATTCTTAATTATAACAACAAACAAACATTTACTAACCAATTGCAGGGCAGATATATCTTGGTTTGTTTAAAGTAGGCTTGTGGTTACAAATATTCAACCATCTTCTTAAACTTTTGTTACAATTTTAACCCTATAAGAAACAAATACACCTGCAAATAAATAAGAAAAAGGCTTGTATGTTTTAGATGATATAAAGAAGCGTGTTACTTTTTCGCATAAAGGTCTAAAGTTTCATTCGCCCAAATCCGATTGCTTGGATCTTACAATAAAACATTCTAAAATTGCCAATCAACAAGCTTTGTACACTAAACATCGAATCCCAAACACAAGGTAATGTTTGGCCTAAAGTAATCTACTATATAAACTACTTTATAGTATAAACTACACATATCATAATAAATGTTGACATTATGTAATTGTTTTATTATTAGCGGCTATAAATCACTTGCTTATCCGCTAAGAAAAGAAAATGGAAAAATTGTCTACGAATGTAACGTCTGCTTAAAACGATTTGGACAGCTTTCAAATCTAAAGGTTAAAACATGTGTTTTGCATAGTAACTCTTTAATATGGCTTATTTAGGGTGATTTATTTATTTTTTTTATAAAAATTTAGGTTCACTTGCGTGTTCATACCGGAGAACGACCTTTTAAATGTAAAACTTGCGACAAAGGCTTTACACAACTGGCTCATCTACAGAAACATCATCTAGTTCATACTGGTGAAAAACCACATAAATGTACAGTCTGCTGCAAACGATTTAGCTCAACAAGCAACCTTAAGACTCATCTTCGTCTACATAGGTAAAAAACGGTAGTTGAATTATAGGCGACTTTAATGATGACCGGTCAACTTAACCCAAAGACAATTTAAGTTATAAACAAGTTAGTAGGCTTGCTTGTTAAAATCTTAGGTTGTCTTTGAGTTGAATTAAAATAAAACCAATTTACATATAGCTACATTATTTATCTATTTTCCAGCTTAACAAATTTAATAAATTTTAGCTCAACAAATGTTAAAAACTTGCCGCTTGCTAGAGACTTTTCTACAACAACCATTGAATCAGATTCAACATTTAACCTATGTCATAACAGCAATGCTGTCAAACGAATTGAACGAACTGGCTTGATCGAATTATGCAGGACAAGGCCAGCAAAAAGCGAGGATTATCTTGGCCGACAGCCTTACGTTTACAAAGACGCCGTTACGCCTTCTACCTTGCTTTCCAAAGAACTTCGCCGTCATTTGGAACGCTTGACCGAATCAACCAATTTGTAAATCATTCCTAAACTTGTGAAAGTAAATGAAATGTGTACTTATTTATTATAATTTGTTATTTAATTTGTAATAATGTTGCACAATTATTAATAAAGGCTTTTATTGTTCATTCCTATAAATAAAAAAGAAATATAAAACAAACAAAAGGAGAGTAATTAGAAAGACAGTAATAAAAAAAATTCACAATATACCAACATTATTTTAAAGTATTTTTGTATTTCACGAACCAGGCTTTTTTGAGTGGTTATTCATTTTTAATCGTATCTAAAGCTTTTGTCGCCAAGCAACAAAAATTGAAATATAACATAATTAATTTCAATTAATAATTTCGTTTTAAGTGAAATTGCGAGAGTGTTTCGAGAGCAAATTTCGAGGGCGTTTTAACCAGATTTTGTCGTACTGAAGAGGCGTTAACAGGTCTTATTCTAATAACAAAATTGATAACAGGTGAATATGAGAGCAGGGCAGGCTACTTGTTACAGTCCATAAAAAGATTGCTTTAAAAATAGGCGGGCAAACTGACAGTTAAAAAATTTTAAGTGTTTCTTTCTGCAATTTTTTGTACCGATTAGGCTTAAATTAGAATATGTCAAGATACAGATTTGAAAGAATTTTTTTAGTTGATACAAAATATAGTTTAATTTTTGTTAAAAATTGTGTTATTTATCTATTCATGATTTAAGCATTTATCGTACGCCCTTAATATCGTTTGATACCGCCCTTTATAGAACAAATAAGAATTAGTGGGGCGCTGGATATTTCAACAACCATTGAGAGCAATGTTTGGGCGGTGCATCATAAAAACGGATCATCGTTTTAAGAAGTTCCTTTACAGAGGACGGAAAGTAACGATCATACATTGAATTAAGGCACTCGACTTTTTATCAATTATCACAGCAACAGGTGCATTGAAACGCGTGTATTTTTCGAGTGCTCTTTCACCAAACAAAATTTAACAAATTGGGTTATTCGAATTCGAACAAATCCGGATCATAAGTGCCGTGATGCTACCCGCCTCTTAACTTGTTGTTGTTTAAATTTGAATAGATAAGTTGTGGTTTTAATTTGAATTGTATTAATCGATTGGCGTTTGTATATTTCTAATAAACAAAATCGTTCAAAAATAAATCTTAAGGGTCTGCGATAAAAATTCGTTGCGAGCATTTTTAATAACATATTTAAATTTAAAAAGCTGTAAACAAATTTATATTTAATTGTGCATATTCTCTTTTTGCTAACACATACAAATACCATAGAAAATGTATATTACTTAAAAGCTTTTATATCGACTGTAACTAATAAAAGAAAGGTCTTCATATATTGATAAAATGTTTTTCAAAATTATAAAAAAGTAGCACAAAAATAAAAACATCAAAATCATTATTCATCGTAAGTTGACTATAGAGATTTACTTTTATTCACCAGATCAAGATATTAATATGTTATCTCGAACAAACCCCAGGTCTATTTCATCATGTTGTTTTAAACCAGTGCCCCTTTTAGTTATATTAAGTAGGGTTTTGTGCAATCCAATGCGCTACGTCACGTCATCAAGTTGACTTTTTAACATTGTTTAACGTTTTGATATTGTTTAACTTTTTGATATTGTTCTTGTGTAAATGATAAACACAAAAGTTTTTTTATTACAAACGAATGTAACAGCAACTTTAATTAAAACAAATGCGATTAATGGAAGGAAATTAACTTTATGATGATCGTCAGCAAACCTAGAAACGTTCTTTAAAGACTTCGTATCCACCATGCGGGGAAATTAAATTTAAAGCATTATCGGTAGCTGGTTGTTTTATAACATTGGTTCCAAGACGAATTACATGTTTGAGATGTAACAAAATGTGATTGTGTTTCTGTTACTTTGGGACTTCTTCTCCTAAACGTGTTATTTGAATCTGAATAGTATTCGGTAGTGTAGTAATCTAAATTTAACACAAATTTTATTTGTACTCAAGCAAATACACTAATTTTATATCATAACCGAATATTTTACCCATAAAGTTTGTCACATTTTTAGTTTTGCAAGTTTTAGAGTGCATTTGGCTCATATCACTTGTTACATTGGCGCTAACAGATTCCCAATTTTCTTGATATGACATTGCATAATTCGAATTTAAATGGCTAGCCTGTTGGCAAATAAATAAAACCTTTTTAAATGTATTGAGTGCTAAATATTAAGAAACAAAGTGTGTTAATATAGTGGTTATTTTTACCTCTGCTGCATTGCAATGCAAGCTTAGTGTGTTAGTATTGCAACTATAAGGAAGTGCTGATTGAGCAGGTTCTCCTAAAAATAAACATATATTCAAAATACATAATAGTCATCGTATAGTGCACTCTTAGCTTAAAAGTAGCACAAAAATGCATTGTTTATTATTAAAACAGCAGCAATACTCTGTTGTAAATAGTTGACGTGACTCTCAACAGTTGTTTTACAGATAAGATTATGTTTCTTTTTGATAGATTTTTTTACTTCGTTACTTTTTTTTGTACATTTTGTTATATTTAGAGATTCTTTGCAAAATGTTTTTTTAAACGTCCTGCAATTGTTTTAAATTTAAATTCATGTTTTTTTTAAATCATTCGTAAATTACAAGTTGAATAAGTAAAAAAATGATAAGCAAAACGCAACAAATTTACAACAAAAAGACATACTTTATTTCATTTTAAATTAATGTAAAATTTTTGAACTTACTTCTATGTTTGTAAGCATTAGTTTTAATATCTTGTATATTATCGTTGTAAAATTGTGTTTCTATAGCAAACATGATGTATTCGTCCATAAACATTCTTAAATAATAAAAGGAATCTAAAACAGAGAATAAACCAACATTTTTTAACTTAATACAAAACAAAATATTTAACGTTTTCCAACTAATTAATTAAATAATAGAAAAGTATTTAAACAATCTTGCTATTAATATTACTCACTTGAACTTTTAGCATTGTTGCTGGTGAGGTTATGCATAATTTGGGCATCAAAGAAAGACCATTTTAGTAAAAAGTCTTGTGCTGTTCGCTTCATAATTTTGGCATTAATTTTGCTCGGCTTTAAAACCTGTTTTAAAATAAACAAATATATACTGTTGACCTAACGGCTTATATTATGAAAATAAAATAAGTTATCATATTACAAATTTTTGTTAAGAAATTACCCTGTCATTAACGATTCGATCCAGCCATGAAATTAAAGTTTCAATTGACACTTCCAGTTGGAGGAGTATATCCCTTAGCTGCGGCAAATCTGGAACAAATTAACAAAAAAAATAGGTACAAAGGTTATAAATTAAACTCTAAGCTAATATTTTGCCAACATTGTAACCTACATAATTACTATTTGTGATTTAAAACCCCTATACAAATCAATTCTTACCAGTATGTATTACAACTTACATTCTATAATAAAGTTCATGTCGGTGCCGATATTTTTATTGTTTGTAAGATATGTATTGGGTGAACTTTGTAGGCAAAGCTGCTTTAAATCTATGACCACACACTCTAACGCTTCATAGTCATTCAATATAGATCGGACCGTCTTAAATATATATTTATAAGTTTTTAACCCGGTTATTTAACAATTTACATTAACAGCCCTTACTATTGCACTATTGGGCAAATCACTTACTTTACATAAATTTAGAAAATAGGTTTGCCTTGTAAGGGACTGAGCAAATTGTTGTGCCAATCCTATCTTTTTACTTGTGTAAACCAAAGGAAATTTGTCAGATGTAGATAACTTTATGCAATCTACCCACTGTTTACCCACGTTACAAACATTAGACACTTGTCTAAAATAGAAAAAAGTATCATATATTATAAACAAATGCTTACAAAATATGCATAGGATTTTTGTTTTTTTTGTTTCACTTACAATTCTGAAAGAGCTTGAAAAGGTAATGGCAACAAAATCTCAACAAGTGCCTAAAATATAAACAAAACATGTCAAGAAGTTAAGAGTCAATTGTTAACCCAAGTTGAATTAAGTCATTTTTTGAATATTTTGTAAAACAATATAATACCTCGTACAGTAAAACGTCACATAGCAAAAGAATATCTTGCACTACCAAGTTATTAAATAACGAACTTGGTAAATTTAAGTTTTGAATCCGTGATTGTGGTACAATAAAAGCGATCTAAACATAAATTGAAACACAACACTTACAAAATTGTCCAAATATATTACTTTTAAGTTTTTTTTAACTCTCCAATATATCATTTTTAAGCATTTTATTTACTATAGTTTCTTTAACCTGCTTAAAATCCAATTGTGTCGCCGCATCAATTAATTGTTGGCAATATATCATATATCGATCTAATAAATGCTGAACCTAGTAAGATAAAAGCTTTTTAAAACAAAACTTTTAAAATATTATATCTTAACATAAACTGACAATAATTTTTTTTTTATAACTTTAAATACCGGTAAAGTATATTCGCCAGGCAAAGCTGCATATTCTGAAGCTTTAGGAAAACAACTTTGAAATGCTTGAAAGCATTTGCTGCAAATTGCGTCAAACGATTTCGCCTGTACATCATGCTTTAAAATCAAATTTGCAATTTAAATAACCTTAATAGATTAACTTTGTTTAATAATAAACCAGATGTTAATTTGCTAAAAAAGAATTTTTAAATACAGGTAAATTACACATCGTTGTTTAATGTGGCCATGTATACCTCTAGATCAACTTTCTTTGCAGATGAAAGTCTAAACAAAATAGCGATTATTCAAAAAATTTGTTTTTTGAAAAATATAACATTTTTATCTTACCTCGTTAAACCTTTTGCTTCATAGACTAAGTTCAGGTATTCACTTGTTTTACGTATTCCTATCCCGTAGTAATGATATCTAGTAATAAACATAAAGACGTTAGTAACGGTTTGAATGTTAAATAATATTGTAGTTAGAAATTCTAATTCCCCTTCTCCCCCCCAAAAAAAAATTCAACAATAGTTACACAGTCTGTTTTAGGGTTACATAAAAAAGCAAAACCAAAATATTAGATTAAGATTTTCTCCTAATAAACGTCTATCGGCACATTTAATATAGACTTTCTTTAAAAAGGCGTCACCAACGCAAGGTTGTTTTGTTGTGGTTGTAATTTACGATTTGGTCAATAAATTTTACATCACTTTCGAATGATCAAAGGGAGAGGCGGGCCGGATCAAAGCAGTAGGTTATTGGTTTTTGATTAAGTTGAGCTTAGATTTAGTGCTATCTTTAACAATTGAAATTTAAACGAAATAGTTATTTTTTCTGTAGTTTAAGCAATTTTATCCTTTAAATAAAAACTAAAAGGTTGTATGGAATATTGCAAACCAAATACACCAAAGGAGTTTGTACTGAAAATGTTGTTAAAATACTATTATTTTCTAACTTAATTACAAAACATTCAAAAAACTTACTTGGAATGACCTCGTGTTCCAAGTCGACGTGTTGTCACTTTTGGAAACTTTTGTCGAACTGTCTAAAATGAATTATAACAAACATTTAACTGGCATATCTAAAACAACGTTTATACAAAACAAACACATATAACAAATGAGATTTGTTTTACATTTTATTGCTCAATCAACGCCTAATTTTAAGTCAAAATCGTGTACAACGCTTATTTTGTTTTATACAACTAAACTCAAGGCTAAGTCAGCCGCGGTTTAAAGACTTAAAGCGGCCTTAAATATAAACTGCAAGTTTTATTAAGTGATATGCTTGAGTAAGTCAACATTTACCTTTCCAAACGTAGCTGCACACGACGGAACGATCTGGTTTTTAGCGCAGAAATCTTTGTAGTGATTATATAAACTACATCTGGCAAGACACACCCCTTCACTCATCGTATAATTTTCTTCAAGCCTTATTGATATAGGAATATATAAAAGTTTGCACTGTTTATTAAAAACTCTATAATGAAAAATTCGTTAGCTAAATGTGATACTTTTTGGTAAAAACTTTTATAAACTTAATTATAAAATATTCACTTCACATACCAATCTAAAGTTTGATGAATTTTCGTTTTTTTTCTTTTTGATTTATTTTGTTTTATATCATAGAAAAAACCATTGGTTTCTTCCTTCCCTCTACTTGTTATCCATGTATTAAGTGCATGCTGTGCGTTTGTTTTTTTCTTTATTGATGACATCGATATATCTAACAACACTGCAGAAGAATTACTTATTATCTGTCAATGAGCCTAAAATTGTTCCATTTAAAAAAAACTAACTATAAGTAAAAAGAACTATAAATTCTACAACGTTAAAGTATAGTATACACTTCTGATATTACTGTTGAAAGTGGCAATGTATGTAATATACTAAACTATGCCATTAACAATACACAATGCATAATACCATTTTAAAACACTAATTACGTGTATACGTAAAATATATTTTTATATGTTTGAACAATTATACCATACATTATATGTTGCGTCAGAACCTTACGCTTTTAAATCATTTTGCGCTTTGATGTACCGCGACTGTTTGATATGTTAATTAGCCCGTTAAAATTTCGTTTGTCGATATTTAATTTTAAGTCATCTGCACATATCATAAAATGCCACTTTTCGGTTCCATTGCATTTGAATCATAGGCTAAACCCGTTCAACTAAAAAGATAAATAAATTATGGCCCACGTCTTTAATGTTAACCAAAACAATTGATATCGTGTTATTAATTGTTGTTTATGTATAAAATATAATCTGTACTGCTTATAATAATTTTTACATTAACTTTTTCGTTGATTTTGGGTTTCGAATAAAACATAAAAACATATTTATATAGTAAATACTAACGTATATGGGTTGTGATGCAAAATGTTAAATAAGACATGCAAAAAATGTAATGACACAGTATTTGGATTAGAAATACAGCATTTAAATTAATTAGAAAGAGTTCAAAAAAGAAAAAATACACAAGTAGAGACGAAATGGCAAAATGAAGGATCAAGAATTTAAGTTTTAATGTAAAACAGTTAAATAATAAAAAGTATTGCACAACAAAATTGAACTACTCTCACTTTTAACCAAAAAAAAATGTTTTTAATATTTTTTTACAGAAATTTAAAAATTGAAATAAACTGAATGCAGCACATGCCGACAATAACATTGTATATTGACCCTCTTTTACCCTAAAAATATGCCACTTTTTTCTAAAAAAATGTTGACCTAAATGTTAGTGGAACACCGTTTTCAAAATTTTAATATTGGAAAAAATCTGCAGATTCTCAATGTGAAAGTGATTACAAAATGTTAACATCAATGAAATCTATGAACAGTGGCACACACATTCTTATTTAACTAAAAATAAAGTTAATAAAAAGGTTCTTCTTCCACGTAGTTCCCCGGAAAAAGTCCTGTTAAATTTGTTCTATTATTTTGCCCCTTAAGCCAACCAGTGTCGCTCTGGGAACCAACTATTAAATCAATTCGATCTCCAGCAACCAACTCAAGTTCGTCCGTAGAGGTTGGAGTGTAGTCGTAAATTGCTATAAAAACCTGACCCGCAGTTTGACTGGGGCCAGTAATCTGACCCGCGGCCTCGTAAAAACTTTCGCCATTTAGCTGGACACTTTGGTCCGAAACATTGTTGTTATTTTCAGTGCTACCAAACGGCACATACTTAACCGACTGCAAGGGCGTGGAGCACGTTGCCTTTTTTCTTATAAAATCTCTCACGTCGGACTTGTGATCGCATTTCTCGGTTACGGTTCGCACTCGTTCAAGACTGTCATCCACCTTACAACAGAGGTCTGATACGAGATTTGAAAACACCCAGATATCGTTTCTAAGAACTTGTATTCGCTCTTCCTCGATAGTTTGCAACACGTCACACACCTCCTCGTGGTCTTTAACCTAAAAAAGTCATATTTACAATTTAATAATTAAGCTTGATCTTTAAATTAATGTAACATATAACGTGCCTAAAATTAATTTAATGTGTAAGTGAAACTTGTGTTTAGAATGTCACGTTATTTATAAATAGGTATGGAGAAAAGGTGATAGCCACAAATACTATTGATTTATGGGAAATAAAACGGTTAACAAAATACACAGTTATTTGGTACTCACTTGCGCCTGCTAGCGACTATTTAATAGAAAAAATTCACATTAATTTTTTATTGATATGCACATAAGAATGTTTGTTTTACAGACAGATATTGTTTAACTAGACACTAAACTGGGTGTTTTGTTTTAAATCTGCCATTAAAAAACATCAATGACAGCCAATATGAGTCAGGAAACTTATGAAGTAACAACACAAATCGGATGTCCTTTGCCAAGCAGTATCAACTGATTTATTCTGAGTCACAAGGAAGTAATCGTTGCTGCACTCGAACAACAAACACCTTCAAAATGAACCCACCCACAGTTTTTTGTATTTTGAATCAGGATTTCTTAATTTTTTTTTCCTTATTTGATATTTGATAAAGATGCATTTAAAGGTGCTTACGTTAAAGAAAAATTTATTTTCCTAATCATTTCGCTCATACCATGATTTCCGTATTTTATAAATGACGAACGACATTTTTAATACGTCCGGTGACATATAACATAATATTGCTCATTATTCAAAAAAAGTGACTTCATTATAAAAACATCGTCAAAAATACACTTAAAAACAATCTGTAAAGCCCAATAAAGCTGTTTTAATCATAACTTTAAATAGAATTTTTCCATTCAAAATTTAAAAATAGAAACTGTCTACAATTTAAATTTTAAGGTGACTATCTTATATTTACGTACCCAAGTTAGTCGTGCTTGTTCTACTGTTGTTACTGAGTGTTTATAATCTTCGTTTGCTTTTGTAGCGCTGGAACGACATTGGATTGCATTTTTCCGCGATTTTTCGACTTCTTTCGGTTTGGTGGAAAATTTTAATTTCTCGGCATCGCTATCCGCTTTTTCGGCCGCTTTACTTTTATTTTCATATGAATTTCTGCAAAACAGTGGCTTTCAAATTACTAAATTTATTTAAAAATATATACATAAATAAATTTTATAGAACACGTGTTTAAAAAAATATATCACTATATATACATAAAAATATTTTATAGAACACATTGATAATATTTTAATGCCAAATATAAACTGGATAATAATCCCAACAATGCATTTCATTATTTTCAATTACGTTTTTTTAACAATCAAATAGAACTATTAACTATTAAAGCACTTTACAAACAAATCAATTTAAATTAAATTACTTTTGAGTCATCATTTTTCGATAAAGATCGGCTTTGTTTTTGTGAGATTTGTGCAGAATATCTTCATTTTTCTTTCTATCATCTCGCTGCCTGTAAAACAGCAATTTGACATTCCTACGCTAAATTTTTACTACTTATTTAGTTAATAATTTACAATGCGGCATACGATAAAGTCAAAGTAACATGAAGGGAATAAACTTAACCTATTAAGGTAGGTTAGTGTACTAAAACACTAGTTAATAAGTAACTTAATTTTACAACAAAGGATTAGAAAATTATCACAGTTAAAACACCAATAAGAAAAAAAATCATATAAAATGATCTTGGGATTTTAATAATGTAAATATCTCTAAACAAACTGTGACTGCAGGATTATGTTAAATTTATATTGTTAACCACTAACCTTTCCCGGAACTCCGTTAACTTTGTGCTTTGTTCTGCTATTTTACTTGATAACGTCATGTGCAAAGATGCTTCAGCTTCTGCCTCTGTACGAAAATCTTCAACTGTTTTTCGCAACGTTCCATATTCGTTTCCACTTCTTTCCAATCTAGTAATAAAAATCAAGTCGACTTAAAATCAAACTTTTCTATAACATGGTTTGAATGTTTCTGTTAAATTAAATAAAAATCAAGTGGTAAAACCAAAATAAGACATTGCTAAAAATCGTTTATTTAGTAAAAAGAAGAACATTTAGCTTGTCATATATTACGTTACTGTGTTTGAGGTTTAAATTAGTAAAGAACTGGCTTTACTGTTACTCATATCATGATCGAAACCAGAAAAACATTCAAGGGTGATTTGCCTGTACGTCAACTTAATGACAGTACATGCAATAAGCTATTACGCAAGCAAAAACTTATGATTGTTTGTGAAAGCAGGAACTACAAAAATAACACTTGCTGATTAGACTTAAAACGTTACTAAAAATAATTTTTAACAGTAAATGAGTAAAAAACAAAGGACCTGTCACAAGAATGAGGTAATGACAGTGTATATAAACATTGCTTAAGAATGCGTACTCACTTAGATATTTTTAATAGCGCCTTGGCGTAATCTTCTTCCGCCCTCGCTCTTTGTTTTAAAAAATCTTCTAGCCAACGACATGTTTTTTGGCCGTCTTTCATCCTTGAAACGATGGTTTCAAATCCATGTTGTGTTACAAAATCTGACTCCCAAAAGCAACCTCTAAATGATGCGTCCGACATTTTTACTTTAAAAAAACTTACAATTTGGTGTACACAAATCTATAGATAAATTTTAAAGGCTGTGTAACATACTTTTTAATTAACAACAAATATTGCCAATACAGCGTATAATCAATATCTGCTTCTTAGTTAAATACTGCCCTCAACACCTAATAAATTATTAAAACAATTTTATAATTCTCAAAAGCTTGCTTGAGAACGAAAGTGCCAGAAACCCGATACTCAGCGAACTGAAAAACACTAATTCAATAAACTTTATCAGTTAGACAAACATTTTGGTTTCCACATAGCATATTAATAAAGGGTTAAGATTTAGGCTATTTACATTTTAACCTTTATGTTTATAAACGTTTTATAAAACATTTCTTTTCCAACACGACAGCCTATATCAATAAATGTCTAATTTATTAGCATAACAAACATTTCAAAGTACATAAACTATTCTAATATACTATTTTTGCACGCCATTTGACCTTTCAAAAAAATGTGTACTAGCTACAAAATCAGTTTATAACAACTTCCCTTTCTTAACACCAACAATTCCTAGTACTATAACTGTTGCCTTTAAACAATACAATGACAAAAGGCTAATTGTTACAACTTGGAATACAAATAGACCAATAAAACTGAATTCCACAGTAACTGTATCTTTAACTGACTTAGATTTAGCTACATAAACATTCGAATGATCTGCTAAGTAAGCATACGCTTTTAGTGCAGTATAAACTAGCCACGTTCAACAGCAACTGGTCTACACTATGCTATGTGTGTTCAATGTCAATAGATACCAGCACTATAAAGCGCTCAGTTAAAGAGGATTACAAAAAATGTATTTTTTTAAAACAGGGTGACGCAGCTAAGATAAATATTTACCATATTCGAAGTTTATAAAAATGTAGTTTTAGTCAAATCCACAACGCAGTAAACGTAGTATTATTTACGCTTGAGATAACTAAACGAGGATTTCATCTTGGGCAGGGTTACTAGAGTTTAATATGTCTAATAATTCTCCTTGTACCAAAATACTAACATTCCTTAGCAACCGCTTGTCTAAATACTGTTTTAACGGTATATGTATTAGGTTGCTGATACCAATAAAACTACTCTAAACAATATAGGCCTAAGCAGGATGTTCATTTACTCTATACATTTATTTCTTAGACCCTGTGGGATTCAAACATATTAAGTAATGCGATACTTTACTTTGCGATGGTCATGTGACTTAATAGCGGTATTTATAAACGTTTATGTGTATAAGTTATATAACATACTAATACTAAACATTCTAAATGCTGACTGTGTATATTAAGGAATTCGTGCAGTAACGCTATGTTATGCATGTTATTAACCGCATACTGCTTTTTAAATTCGAGTAAATTACAAAGGCTGTCCTGAATTAAAAATACTGCGTAATATTAACTACCCTTGTTCAACCATACTGTGTAACACAATTAGTAAATCTTTTAACTCCAAGTACTTACTATTATAATAAATAACTGCAAGTGCTTACATTTATATTGCATCGAAACGCAACACGTACACGCATGACAGAAGAGTAGTCACACGCACGCACTGTGTATGTACGTCAATTTGTTTCCTATTCTCAGCGACTGAAATTTCTAAAATTGGAAAAAGAAATTGATTTTTCTATTTTAAACCTATTTGATGGAATTCGCCGGGTGCATTTTTAACCCTAAACACTATTTATATTAACTGTCTTGATTTAAGTCTGGTTTATTTAACGATATGTATAGCTATAGCTAAACATTAACTAATATGATTTTATTTTTAACAAAATATAATATATTTTAGTAGGAATGTTGGATACTGTTACACTATTTACCTGCAGTATTGCTTATGATTATTATGGTGCTTTAACGGTGGGTACACAAGCAAATTAGTAACGCATTAAAGAATTTAAATAACGCTAGGTCAAAATTTCAATATACTAAATTCAAATCGCGTATTAAGTAAAAATGATTTCCCTTTCTTATTTGTATCTGAAAAATAGAAAACATATGTGTAAACAAAGTTTTTTTCGCCTTATTATTCAAATTTTAGCAACACACAAAATTCCAACACAAAGACGATATTTCCTGTCTTTATGCAACACATTTTTTACCAATTCCTAGAGTTTATAAAATTCATTTAATTACAACAGAAGTATTAGGCTAAAAGAAAATTCCCCTGCATGGTATTAATATCATATTGTAGACGTTCTAATGCCCGGTAAATTATTAATAGACAGTAGTAGGAATCGGTCCTGTGTCAGCAGGCATTAATACAAATTACATTTCAATAGTTTTATAGCTAGTAAAATAGAAATGGCAATAATCTTGAAAATTACCTGAATACGCATGCATTCCCACACTAAGAGTCGCTGTTAAGCTTTATTTTAATTATAACTTATTTTGTGCTAATGTTAGATATTAATTTAAAAATAAAATGAAATATTTATGGTAACAAAACATGAGTTAGCGATTCGCATACTTTTGGTTTATTAGGACAATAAAACATCAAATATAAAACGTTTGACATGACCCCCCATTAAAATTTAATTGAACTTTCAAAAAAAGAATATCAAAGTATAATATGTGTGAAGACAAACACTTTTCAGCTGTGCTGTTATCACCTTATCGAAGAAAATTGAAATTAGAAAACCATTATTATCTAGTTTGATGTGTATCAGAATGAGAGATAGAAAAGAAAAAAGGGGCGAAAGTGAGAGAGAAAAATAACTAACCTAGAAAGTCATAAATTGTTGATTCAAATGGATAGGCAATTTTCAGATCAAGCTCATTATTCAACGTATATAATTTGTTTAACTAATTTAAGATGCAGAATTCAATAGAACTTAGAATTATGTTGTCTCCAAGAAAAAAGATAAAACATGTATGTTTCATTTAAAAGGTGATTAACTTATATACAGAGAGAGCTAAAAAAATGACAAAACTTTTTAGTAAACGAAATTTTATCGTAAGAATGGTAATATTTAAAAACAAAATAATTAAACTAAGAATATTTTTAAAAGCATAAACTTAAAAAAAATATTGCCTTCCAGAAAACTTTCGCTAAATTAACAAAACAAATAAAAACAATATCTTCAAAACGTTTAATCAAAATTAATTAAATTTTAATATTTATTTAGAATGTTTATCTAGTTATGTCAGCAATAGCATATCATCTTAAAAAGTTGACCTTTCCATGCCCAATTTTCAAAAGGTTATAACATTTTAATCCAGGACCTTTTTGTTTATTTAGTTTTAATAATTTATTATTAGAAGTTAATTGCATATGGATGTTAATGGAATGAACCGAAATAGAAGAGTGTACATATTTATGCTTAAAGAGAATTTTATGTTTAGATTTTATGTGGTTATGTTTATCGATTTGGTCTAACGCGTTTTTAAATAAATTAGCCATCAGATAAGTATTATGATTATTTCTAAGAGTTTTTGATTGCAGCAAGGCAAAACAATCATATGAAAAAAGTGAAGTTATTTAAAATTTAAAAACTTTATTTAATTTTTGATTTTTTGTATCACATATCTAATATTCAAACATTTTTTTGCAGAAAAAACAAAATATTAATAGAATTGTAAAATTATATTAGAATCATGGTTTATTTAATTCAAATTATTAAATTATTTATATTAACTGGATTGATATGTCAAATTGACAGTGCTACAGGACCAATCATTAAAACAACGTAAGCTAAAATTGCATACTGCAGTAACATTTAAACGTGTTAAGATTACAGTTTTAAATTCTGGAACGTTTATTTAAACTATGTTTTGTTGCATTAATCGATTTTTTTATTATTTGCGTTATAAGGTTTAAGTTTACTTTAGATGTGTAGTAATATAAAGAGCATAGTTAACATGTTTTTTGTTATAAGTGTTCTCTAAGAAAAGAGAAAAAGAATTAATGTAATAAAATAAAGTCTGTTATTTTTCGTTTTTTGGGAGGCAAATTGGTTAAATGAACACATTTAAAATCATGAATTTTGTAATTTTTTTAATAAAACACCAAAATAACCGCCGTTTTTAAAACATATATATTTTACGTATGCTAATTTTATAATCCAGGAGTGGATCCGTTCTGGGAAAGTACCTAAAAGTAGCAGTGCGTGACGGCCATCGACCAATCACCGTGTCCACATTTTTGGGCATTCCATTTGCTCGACCTCCTCTCGGTAAACTTAGGTTTGCATCACCACAACCTCCGTTGTCATGGGAACCTGATGTCAGAGAGACGACCAATTTCGGCCCAGCTTGTATTCATAATGACGACAACGTGTTTCCAGGGTTTCCAGGTAATATTTAAAATACAAATTTTTCAGTATCTTGTTAAAATACTGTACAAGTATATCTTTACTACATTAGGTGCAGAAGTCTGGAATTCGCACCACAACAAAAGTGAAGATTGTCTTCATCTGAACGTTTGGACACCTCTTGTTCGTTTTAAATCTTTAAAACCACTTGCTGTTATGGTATGGATTTTTGGGGGTTCTTTTTTTAGCGGAACACCTTCTGTACCATTCTATGATGGGCGATATCTTGCCGCTTCTGAAGGACTTATCGTAGTGTCGATAAATTACAGGTACCTGTAAATTGTGTTGTAATTCTACACCACTTTACAAGAACCTTTTAGTCAACTGTATAATAAAAAATGCTTTAACTGTGTTTAGCTCATTAAGTGATACGTTAATGTATTTTAGATTAGGTCCGCTAGGATTTTTGCCTCCTATGGCTGACAAAACATCTGGAAATGCTGGATTACTTGATCAACAAATGGCTTTGAAGTGGGTTCGGGACAACATTCGAGAATTCGGAGGCAACCCGGACAACGTGACTTTGTTCGGTGAAAGTGCTGGAGCGGTTTCGGTATCACTTCATTCTGTTGCTGACTCAAGCAGAGGTTTGTTTAATAGGTAAGCAATATTTGTAGCTTATCATACATATCTTTAATGGAAATGTTATTACTGTGTAGAGCATCTCTTATACATTTTGTTATTATAAAACGCTACCTTTAAGATTTTGAATCATATGTGCGTTTGCTTTTGTTTAGAATTATTCTTCAAAGTGGAAATCAACTAACACCGTGGTCAACCATAGGTCTGAAAACAGCCCTTCAACGAACAAGACAAATGGCTTTGTGGCTTAAATGTCCTAACCCTTTTACAGCAAGTGAGGCAAAGATACTAAGCTGCCTGCGTGAGAAACCAGCATTGGAAGTTTTCAGTAACTCGTGGGTTAGCTCGGATATATTTGACTTTCCCTTTGTTCCGGTTACTGGAACTGAATTTTTGCCACAAAGTACCCTTGAGGTAAATTTTTTGGATCAAACTTTCTTGGTAACAAATTTAATTTGTCTTAATTAGTAATTATTATTATTTAGGAGGTTAATTTATCAATTTTAAGTTTTTTGTTGATTGGTAACTTTATTATCACTTGTAGGTTACTTTACAAGGACAGCAGGCTGATGTTGACATCCTTCTTGGATATAATTCCAATGAAGGTTCCTACTTTACTATTTATTCGATCGAAGGTTTTAACAAGTCAACTGAAAGTTTGATTACAAGGTAAATTAAACATTTTTACAAAGAAAAAAAACACATCTTCTAAGAGATATATTTTATATATACTAAATGCTATTTTAAAATATTGTTTTTAATACTTAATGATGCTCAAACTATAATAACTTAAAAACCATATAAATGCATACACTAAAATATAAATAACTTTTAAATAATTAACATTAACAACCTATTACTTTCCATGACTATAACTAAACAAAACAATTATTTTAAGAGTTGTATTTCCATCACAATATTATAATATACATTTGAATCAAAACAGAGACGAATATATTAAAGGAATAGAAGTATGTGGTTTGAGAACGAATGCCCTGGGTCGTGCTGCAGTATCTTTTATGTACTCAGACTGGGAAAATCCAACAAGTACATCTCAATACAGAGATGCGCTTGACAATATCGTTGGAGACTTTCATATCGTTTGTCCTACGATAAGAACTGCCAAGTAAGATAACAACAAGTGTAAAAGATTTTGTCAAGAATACAAAGTGTATGTCAATTAACAGAATATAAATTTGATTAGGTGGAGATTTCTTAACAATATCTATCAATGGCTAGATTTGTTAAAGCAGTGCAAAATGTCTCTAAATTTTAAACATTAAGACCACCATCTCTTTTAACACTATTGTATTAAACAGACAGTGTGAATAAATTCAATGCAATTTCTTTATCAGTATTGGCAAATTGGCGCATACATTTATCGACAGAGGATGACCTATACGCTGAGGCTATGTAAAGTTACTTTACTGTATTCCCTTGGGTTTTTAGACACTAAATTTAAACTTACGCATTGCTACGCTTGCGTCTGTCCAATTAACTTAACCTGTTATCTCTACTTGTCAGTGCATTAAGTGCAATACTACGGAACTTACTTAGTTTTAATGGGTCTAAGCTGCCTTAACCGCATAACCACTCATATTAAATCACATATACTAGCTTTAATACATAATCTATATTTGCAGATTACATTCACAAACTTTTAACAACAAAAAAGTGTTTATGTACCACTTGGACTATAGAATATCAAGCAACCCGTGGCCATTATGGATGGGTGTTATGCATGGGTATGAGATAGAACTGGTTTTCGGTTTGCCGATGTTTGGAAATTTTAAATACGCGAACAATTACAGCGATGCTGACCGTGATGTAAGTCGCCGCATGGTGCGCTATTGGTCAAACTTTGCAAAATTCGGGTGAGCGTAAATAAAGAGCTTAGAAGTGGGGTAAAAGTATTTATAGAAACAGTTTTTTTTTTAATTTTACTTATACTAAAATTTAAAATATTTTTGTTATCTACTGACATATGAATATTATTTAAATCGACATATCTCTTAAAATCTCATTCAACTATAAAAAAGTTATTTTGAAATTTTAGAAATCCAAACGGCCTACGAGCGGAGGAAAATTCAATCGACTCACTTACTACGCCAAAATGGCCGCAATTTAACGCACCAGAACAAAAGTATTTGGAGATAACTAAAGCTGAAGACGTCATAAGACGAGTGACGTCATATAACAAGAAATGCGCTTTTTGGGAGGTTTACCTACCTTCGTTAGAGCTTGCTACCTGTAAGTTTTGCGTTTTTATTTTATTTAATGCCAGCAGTATTTAAGTAAAAATGGAGCTTGTGGTTAAAAATCTTTTTTTAATCCTAATATAACTTCATTTTGAACGAAAGCTATCACAGTTTATAGTGCATCGTATAAGAATGCCATTTTTAAAACTTTTTATGAAAACAAAATTTTTCCAAGAAAAAACTGCAATACATAAAAAAGGACAAAAGAGTGTGATATATTTTGTACTGTTGTGATATATAATTGAAAAAAACGTTAACACCAATATCTTGGGCTTAAATAATGCTAAAATCTAATTAAAATTATAAAAATATAAAATACTGGTTCAGATAAAATATTATAAAAGATCAAAATTTATTTTTTAAATTTAGCTGAAGTAGAGGAAGTTGAAGCGGAATGGAAAGTCCAGTTTCACAGATGGACGGAATCAATGGATTCCTGGGATCGAGCTTTTCAATCTTATTCTAACGATAAAAACGACGACACGGGCTGTTTAGATTAATATTTTTGTGTTCGCTTTATTTTTTAAAACCAATTACCTCATAGTGTTATTCTAAATAATGGATAAAAGTTGTTCCATATGCTGTGATATTCCAAACTTAAACATGGGTACTATTCTCTAAAGTTTCTAATACAAAACTTGGTCAAAATATTACTAAATTTACAGGGCTTTTATTACTATGTAGGTGTTATATTTTTTATTTATTTGAGTGTCTTTATTTTTTGTTTTTACATTTCGATCTTTGATATGTTATATTTAAAACAGCATATAATTTATTTAACTTATTTTGTTTTTATTCCGCAATACACACTAACTGCGTAGCTTAAGTGTTAAATGTATTTTACATAAATTTTTAAACAACCACAAGAAAACAGGTAGGTACATCAATTGTTCTTTTCCGGTTAAACTCAACTTTTAAATTATTTCTGCAACAATATTACCTTCGTGTTTTATTATAATTAATAAATAACTTTCCTCTTTACAACGTTTAGTAACGATGAATATAAAAATAAGAAGTTGTTAAAATGAGAAAGTAAAAGTTACTTAAAGTTAACCAGAAGCCCAAACCTCATCAATACAAGTCAAATATTATTTAAAGTGTTTGTACGAATTTTAATAAAGTATATTTTTAAGAAATTATATTTCTAAATCAATGCTCCATATTATTTATGTTAGGCTGTTATATGAAATGTGTTAAATGATGCAGCAATATATAGACTTATCTACAATAGACCATTTACATAATATAGTTTTCTAAACAAGCATCCATTAATAACTGGTATATCCAAAGAAAACATTTTTAGACACAAAAAAAGAACAGAAAATTAACCACATATTGTGATTGTTTTTAATAAAAAAATAATAATTTATCGACAATACAAAATGAAAAAAGGGACAATTAGAGGTCACTACAATAATCCAACATTCGTCCCGGACGTGACGTAATAGTTGTCGTTAATGACGTCAGAATAACGCCTGCTTTCACGAGATTAAAAAAAACAACAAATATACAACTAAAAACCTTAAAACGAAAACAGTTTTTTTCGCTTACAATAAATGATTTATATGTATATGATTACAGCTACAAGTTCGGTGTGTACATTATTGAAGAAACGCAAATTAAGAACCCTTAATAATAGTACCAATCAGCAATAAACTAACCTAACCTTCGGCGATCTTTACACCCAAAACACAGGCTTGCCGTCGAACCCAGACCTCGGGTTTTTGCGCAATTTTTTCGACCAGTTACGCCGCCTAAAATAGGCACGTCGTCGGCGTATCCTCAGTATCGCCTTTTTGTGGCTAATACTTTTGATCTGGTATGATAAAAACTTAAGCAACTTGTGGCGTGAGTGGCGATCGAGCCGAGAGATCAGCGCGTCGACAGCATCGCTGTTGGGTTTACTAGTTCGGTAGCCTCCTCTTATCTTTTCCGCTACGACGCGCAAAAGGTTTGCAAGATCGCATTCGCATGGCTCCTTTGTACTAATTAAAGTTATTCGGTTTAAATTAAAATAAAAAAAATAAGATTTATAACTTAGCAATTTTTTCATTTACCTATACTTTTTGGTGATCTTACAAGTACACTTTCCACCTATCGAGTCGTCGACCAATAAGAGAAGGCGATGTAGAATCATCTTACGTGATTGGACGCTGTTACGACGAGACGATCTATCGGTAACAACTAAGTCAGCAACATTTCGTTTACTAAAAACAAATGTTATAATTTAAAAACTAAAAGCAAGAATGTCCAGCACTTAAAGAGCATGTCAATATAATTATCTGTGTTAACACAATTTAATAAGAGCTATGTTTATTTTATAGGTTTAAAATGAAGAAGCAAAGATCGAAAAACAATTTTCACAATTTACCTAACCTATGACGTCATAACATGTTTATTTCGCGTAAATCAACAAACCTCAATATTTATCAGTTAGATCGCTAGGTTATAATAATATTACTGCCTGAACAACCTTATATAAACAAGCTCAACTTGTTTTAGGACAAATTTTGACATAGTTTTGATTTTCTAAATTATTTAAGACTTGGTTTAGATATTTTGAAAACAAAATCACAAAAATTTTGTTTGCTTGTTTGGCTTAAATCAAAAGGTCACAAATGCTTTACAACCATAGTAAATATTAACACTTTACGTCACAAGTTTAAACTTTTAGCCTTGTACTTTTATATGTAATTACATGAATTATTACCAGCTGTTAAAGGAATCTTGTTTTAGAATTTTTTTATAATTTAAAAATTAAAAAAAAAAATTATAGTTTCATTTAAAGTTTTAGAACAGTTTTAGTTGAAAATCCTTTTTTTAATAAAGTATTACAATGCATTTTTTTCAAAAACCAACATTTTAATTTAAACCTTAAATATTTACAAAAAGTTTTTCCAAAACGAGAAAATCGCAAAAATTACAAAGCGAAATTTTCTTTTGCCGGGTAAAGTTACAATCGCCCGAAACCGCGAGCGTATTTTAATTTCTTGGTGTACAACAAACATAAGCGGGCCACCCGCATAAATCAAAAGCCTTGTCTTCGCGAATATGTTTAAACGACAGCCAAGAGTTGATGTGTAGTGCTTCTTTTGTTAAAGCAAACACTAGACTGGACAGCGTGGTCGCAAGAAAACAACTGTTCTCAAAGCATGATCATTCTTTGTTCTGTGTAAGTAACTTGTCACAGCTGCCAAAACATAAGTCGAACAACGTATTGAATTGAAGGGACAATAAACGAACGGATATACAGGGGATTAAGACGTAAGGGTGTGTAAGAATGTAAATACTTGGGTGTAGTACATGATATGACGCACTTTGACGCGTCTTAGTTAAACCATTGGCCAACAATATTGATATAAAAAAGGTGATTTATCTTTATCAGAAAAACAATTTTGCAAACTTGTTTTTAAGAATTTTTTGATATTGCATACAACAAAAAATTTAATAAATTTTACAATGGTTTTGCTTGCAACTGTTCTAGTAATTAAAAAAGATGTGATATTTGTTCGTAAATTTCTTTAAAAATGTAAATAACTTAGACCATAGAATACCAGAAAGTCGCCAAGCGCGAAATTCGACTTTCTAAACCAGAAAATAAGTCGTGTTTTACAAATTCAGTGGCGAACCTGCAACTAATGTGTAAGTGTTATAAATTGGGAAATTGACACCTAAATTGTGGCCAATTATTCAATTTACACAGATCTAGTTACCTTCAACGAGTAATTTTATAAGACCAGAGGTAATCACCATGTTAGAAAAGGTTTCAAGATTTTTCATTTATTTATTTTACACACCAACGTTTAAAGCAATATAAAGCAAAGCAATAAAACATTTGATAATGCATAGCAATAGTAATTGCCTGATATGGCTAACCGTTTATCAAAGTACTAAGTGTAAAAAATTACACCTTACTAAAAGCAAATAAAATATTACAGGGCAGTTGGGTTAAACAAATTGGCTTTACCCAGCTTTATTTATAGACTTGACGCAATAAACTTTCCAAAGAATTTTAATATAAATTATTAATGAGCTAGTCTAGACTACAAATCCAGTCTGAGTAAAGGAATTTATACTTCATGAAAAAGGATCTTAAATTTTCCAAAGCTACACCTGAATAAATTAAAGATTTTTTAATATAAATTACCTTTTTGACTGTTTTTGTATTATTTGAACTTTAATTTTTTCTTTTATCATGCTTTAAATAACAAATTAATACAAGAATTTACTAACCCATTCTTTATCCCAATTATCTTGTAATTAAACCCGATATAACTAAGAAAAGCAATCTCTTTCGTGTTAAACACCACATTGTTGTTTTAACTTAAACCGCCTAATTTATTTCCATACAAACATAAAATGAAATTCAGATGCTCGTTTAAATTGATTGGGTGTCAAAATATCGCAATACCTGCTAGTCATCAATCCTAAGTTAGTACCAAATGCTAATAATAAGTTAACACCCTGAGATTGACAAGCCTGAACAATTATGTGTCGGTTTGTAAGTTAACACGCAATTTAACTGTGATTTATTGAGATTCAATAGATTAAGCAAGGTGGTATGTGTAATAGATATGTTAACGACAGCAAGCATTATCATAATACTACACAAGAATTCATAAACAAAGCAGCATACCGTTACTAACGAAACTGTTTATAACACGGAGCTTCAAAGAAGAAATGTTGTACAACAAACTATCAAAAGCAATCAACGAATTCACATTTAGAAATCAAGCACAACTAAAACAAAAACCGAATAAACTTTATCAGCTCAGGACAAGCAAAATAAGAGTTACTTCCTGCAATTCAGGAGCTTTAAAGTTTCTTTAGATTCTTGGTTAAGATTTATGGTAAAGCAACCATAACCAACTTTTAGGATTATGAGGATTTTGTTTCAAAGAATTTAATCACAGTTGTGAGCGAGAGTATTTATCAACCATTACAACTTAAGCTTAATTAGCGGTAAGCAAAGCGTTTTGTTTTATTTCAGATTTTCCTTGCCAAAAGTCAATAATGTGTGTGGTCTAATAAAAAAATACTATAGTTGCAGATACAGTTTTTATTTCAAGCATCCAAGCAACGCTTACACAAAGGCTTACTTGCATTTTAGTCACTACATATCGTTTTCAAAGCCTGTTTTTTCATCATTAGCCTAATCTTGAGAAAGTCGTGACAATATACTCTTCAAAAGATATTACTTTTTTGACAGATTAAAAAAAGATACAGTCCAAGTATTATCCGATTAAAGGATAAGAATTCAAAATTGTAGACTAAGTCTAGAGAACACACACGAATTAAATGTGAATTGCCACCTTAAAACTGCGTTTCCGACAAAAGGAGGTTTCCTCTATATGCCGATAGAGCGAAGTGTTAATCTTGCTCGATCCATCAACAACCAGACTGCGACTCCTGATTTTTTACACAAATCAGTCTGTCAACGCTGCCACAACATTACAATTTCGCCTTATTGTGATGTCATACAAAGCATACTGTTTGTTTTATTTGACGAACAAAGCAATACGCGGTGCCCGTAAAATTGAACCTTGTTGGTGTTCGTGAAATATTATATGATATAAGGTGAGAGATTGATAAACTAAAGCTCATTGCAAACCGTTCGACTACGTGACTTACAAGCAAGGTTATACGAGTGAATTTAACTAAATCTATCAATTTGGTGTTTGTTTAGTCACGTGATTATTCAAGTATTTAAAAAAAAAACAAATTGTTAGATCAATCATCAGTAATTAATAAAATAACAAACAACTGTACCAAAGTAATTATCTCAAAGTGTCGCATACTTTCGACTGTCTTATGGGCATTCACAAGGCTAAAAAATTAAAATAAGCAACTAGTTAAACCCTTAGCAAACAAAACACCCATTTATGTTGTTATTTATTTGTTTTGTCAAACAAATTACTAACAAGGTACCTCATAAGGTTACATCATTATATAAGTCGGAGGATCACGCTAAAACAACAGAAAGCTCATTATATTTCAACCACGCCGTTTATCTCAGTCGGTATTGCGGTACAATAATAAACGAGCACATCAGAATCGAATCGATATAGTCGTGATAACACTTGATGCAAAATTTCAATTTCATGGAATGGCCTGATGTTGGGTTCGATAACATGAGGGTTAATCAAAAACCGCTGTTTTTGTCCAAAACAAATTTTTGGGTAAACACAAAGCTTGGTTACAACAAAATTGGTCTTTTTTGCTGTAAAAATATTGACTAAGGTTGTCATGCTTTAATTTTTAGATCTTTATCTATAAAACCACACTTTTTATTCACTGCAAGACCTTTTGGAGAATTTACTTACCCGCAAATAATAGTTTTGCGCTCTTTAAAATGTGACTTGATATAGACACACACAATTAATGGTTAGAATATTGTATTTGAACTACCACCTATACGTTCTATTAATAGCTTAAAACCAATACCTAACCTTTGGTAAATAGATCTTTAAAATGACTCAAATATTTCAATTTTTGACCTTTAAGCTAAAATTTTATGACACAAAAGGCTAAAACCAAGACCAAAATTCGCGTTTTAAGGTATAAAGAACTGGCCAATACAAAACATTAGTGCTTTTGTGGTTTAAATTTTAAAAACTATACAATCAAGGTGCCAGCAACAACGCTATAGGCGTAAATAACACTACAGATGATATCCGACTTAGTATGTTTTCTTAAGAGTGTTTTGTCTATTGCGCGGTTGCACAACATGCAATTACCGGCAACCAAATGTGTGAAAATTGCTTTAAATCGATATAATGGTTACCTTATTCACCACAAAACTTTAACCAAGTAAATTGCCGACACTTTAAGAAATTTTCCCGCACGTTTAAACCTAAAACAAGTCGCCTATTAAGTTTCCAGACAAGTAATAAGCATTTGAAAGCATGTAACTTCGTATTTACCTGATGATATTTATGCTTTGATTACATTTTGCACATAGATGTGTTATAAAAAACGTGGGAAAACTATTTAAATAACGTAAGCATTTTTAAATATTTTATAGTTCCCCGAAAAAGTTTAGGTTCAAATGGTTTCATTAAATGTAATTGTTTTTTTGCACTCCCTTATTCGACTAAAAAAAAGTTATTTTGAATTAATTTTAATTTCTTAAATTTTTTACAAAATTCATTTTAATTTTGAAAACAATTTTCATTCAATTAAGTTGGAGTTTACTAAACTATTTTGTAACAGCAGTTTTTACCACAAAGTCAAGTTAAAAAAAAACAGTTAAAATTTTACAAGTTTGAGGTATTTACAAGTCAACAAAACGTAACCCTTGTTCGCCCCTTTACCCAGCCTTTTGGGTAACCAAAAACCCTTTTACCCAGCTTACTGACGCGCCAGTGTAGACCGGAGTTAACTGAGACACGAAAATGACAGGAATGCAAAAAAATGTCTAATACAGAAAGAAGTCTAGTAAAAATGGAGTGAATTTTTGTTAAATTAAAAAGTCTTCAAACTGTCAAAAAAACACCTGGCCCAAATGAGGGAGTTTACTATGGGTAAAGGGCTCTTTATTTAAGTTATCTGTCCACTTGAATTCCAAAATGCGCTGGTTAGTAAGCTATAAACACTTTAAATTAAACTGTCAATTTGCAATAAGATACCAAGTGCGTCTGCATAAAACAAAAAAGATTTGAAGTTGTGGATACTATATTGAAATTAAAGACGGCGTTAAATTTGTCAAATTGTAACAAAATCATGTCACGTGACTCACCCATTGTCTGAATTTACCCATACAAAAACGAAATCGTTTTCCCTTAAATGGAAATAACTTGTCGACAAAAAAAAACAAATTTTGTAGACAAAACAAATTAAATAGTTTTGGTAAAAGCACAAGCAGGTGTAATGACATAAACTTTTGCATTACTTACTTAAAAAAACGTGTATTAGACCATGTTTATACATAAAAACATGGAGTTGCAAGGATAGGGTTCAGTTACTGTGCGCGTATACTTGTCAGCCAATACACTTTAAGTTATAAGGGCACTTGTCGAACACGCTGCATTTTTGGGTTCACAGCAACTTACAAATTTGCCACAAAATTTTATATTTTCGCTCAAGCTAAGCCCTAAACCTGCAATGTGGTTAAATGCATTTACGGGTTAAAAACGTTAAGCTATTAGAAGTTTGGCGCGTTGAAAACAAGAGCTTTTTTTATCTAATCTTTAGGTATTTTTATGTAGGTTGTAAGCACCCTAATGTATTACGTTTACAAGGCCTATAAAATTTTAATGGGTAATAAATGAATTTTTCCGATTTGTAAACACACTTAAGCTTTTACCAGCTTAGATTTAACTAGGAAAATTTCTTTTTCACTTTGCCGTTACCGCAGAAGTAGTCTACGCCATTTCTGCGAGAATTATGTTTTCTTTGGAATTTGAATAGTTTTTTTCTACAGCTAAATTACATACTTCCCTCTTATTCAGTAAAGTTTTTATATTAAAATGGGAAAACAACACAAAAACACAAATCAAATTGTAATACAGACAGTAGACTTCCAAAATAAATTTAGTATTGTAATTTAAAAGTAATACCTAAATTACAGTACCGTAAGTCTCTCAATAGTATGAGCTTACCGAAACTACCAATTTTATTAAAAACGCTGTAAATAATTTAAAATTAATTTGTTATCCGAAAAATCACGAGTTGTCATCATTTTAGAGGCCAGTTAAAAAAAATATTTACTGAAAGGCTAGTCCCTACTATATAAATGTAGAACAGGTAAGATTACGTTGTTTATTTTATGCATATCAAAGGCTCATTTTCAACAAATCAATAGGATTAGCCCCGCTTGTACATTTTAAAAGTAAACTTTGATGCGAAAAAGCAGCAAGGTAGCAGGAGATTAGATGACGTAACATCACATGCAAATACCCTCAAAAATTTATCCTAAGATTTTGCCCCAGATTTGGGTTAGAGCCGCTTCACCCATGCAATAGTTACCCACCAGAAATAATTTCGATAAATCATTGAACCGGTAACATTTACTAAATGCATTCGAAAATGGCCCAAAAAAAGTTTGAAGACGGTTATAAACATCGTGTAAACTGGCTTATAAATACCAGGGATAATCATATATTAAGCAAATCAAATTTGATTGACTTAATACACGATTAGCAATCAAGATAACATACTGTCAGCGCTGAACCAAAGTCCGCACGCTTTTCCCCATCTCTTGAGTAAAGAACTTGTCGTCAAAACACTTGACAGATTAATCTGAAGTGCTCCACTATCTCGCAGCCTTCCGTTTAGTAGAGTGAGCTAAATCGGCGATCAATCACCTCCCATTTATTTTTGTACATGTCAAGATGGCGCGCAAAATATTACAAGTGCCCATACAGCTTAGCGTTTATGACATAACGACTTAACGAGGAAATCTTTACTTATAACTAGCTTTCCGAATCTTCTTCAAGACATCAAAAACTTTCATATTAATTGAATAATATTTTTTGTACCACCCATAACCTATGGACTAATTTAAGCATAATTTTTAAGTAGAATTGGCTTAAATAAAGAATGAGTATTTTTCTGAAATTTTATAGGTTTAGAATAGCTCGTTATCTTATCTTCGAGTGCAACCATAATTGATCATTATATTTTCCACAATGTTGTTTGGGATATCAATATACATTTTGGCTTAACCAAATCTCAACAACGGCACGTTTATTTTCAAAACACCGATAGCAATTTTCAATCCATCAGATATTCAATAAGTTATGTAAATTCTATAGCATTCCCATTAACATTTAAAGCTAGCATAGCTTAAGAAAAAGCAAATATAAGAAAACCGCAAAACAACGAACTTTAAAAGTTCGTTATATTTGTTTTTAAATGCAAACAAAAATATGCGAAAATAATAAAATTATGGAATGTGTTCAGTAAATACTTGTATGAAAAAGTATTTAACTGTTTCACAATGGCAATTGCTATTTATTTTTAAAATTGAAAATGTGTGACTTTTAAATTTATTTTTGATAACTATTCTAGCAAGTCCTATTAATATATTTTACCCACATACTTTTACTTACCTATGGGCTTCTATTTTCTTAAATAACTTAGTTACGAAACCGAACTATTACTCATAGAATAAGTTACATAGAAAGGCCTTTAAAAGATTAAAACAGTCTTTAAATGGCACAATATCACAAAAAAATCCATTTTCCACAATTCCTTTTTTTAAGAATTTCTACTAGACTGTGTATTTAAATAAATAGATAAGCTAAACAAACCATACATAAATAATAAGGGGGGAGTTTACAAAGCTACACACAAGTGAACGTGACTTTACTCATGTAAAAGAAATAAAAACCGTAGCATAAATAGTGGATTATAAAACAAACAAAATGATATCTATGTTTAGTATACCTTACAGTATATAAGATTATGCTGAAGTACTGGCGTAAGTCATTGAACCCTTAAGTACAAAATGAGCTTTAGATACACAAAACAGTAGCATATCATTTGTTACATGCGGTTTATAAAAGAACTGTTGATGGAGTTTAGGCTTGGCGGGAAAACAAAAAAAAAATTCGGACAGTTTTAAAACAATCACCAAACACATGTTCTGTGTTTTGCTCGATATAGAAATGATGTCATGACGTTCATTTTGTTAATATTTAAATTTAGTTGAGCTAGAGTTATTCATTTTGTATAAAACTGGGCGGAGCTGCCAGTTACAATACCCTAAAATTGGCAGCTGTCAAAATATGGTATTTTCATATTTGCAAAATGGCTTTATTACTAAAAATGTGTGGGTGTTGCCTATTGACATAAACTTTAGCGGTTCAATAAAAACAGAAGTTAAGGTGCCCACGATATTTGTTTTTTTGGGAAACAGAAGGTTTAAAGTTTTTTAAACAAATGTTTTAAGAAAATACTAACTCTCAAAAGTCAGGCATTACTTAAAAACACTTTTTGTCTGATCGCGCAAATCGCGCATTCTAACAAAAAAAATTACCAACAACAAAATTGAAGTTTAAAATTACTTACTATTAGAATTTAAATAATTTATGATGGTAGAAAACACCACATTGGCCAAGAAAGTTTATGTACGCTTATGTGTTTAACATTAGCGTGTGCGGGAAGAAATTTTTTAAGCCATGTAGTCGAAGAATGAAGCCGTTAATAGACGAAAAATCTACCCGGAAATGTCGGGACCTTTTGTTTACGCAACAAGCTAGTTTACTGCCCGAGGTTTGCTTTACATGACAATATATCACAAAGTTAGGCACGATTTTCACTCTACTTATACGGGAGAATTTATTACTCACATACCTAGTAATAAACATGTTATTAGGATATATTTAATTAAACCGCAATTTTAGTAATTTTTGAAAACTTAAGTGCCTTTTTCTAATAATCAACTAATAAATCACTCGCATAGGTAAAGATGTCTTATTATGCGGCTTTGTTAACATTCTTTGTCGGGATTAGTTGTATTTAGACAAAAAATCTTCCTTGTATACTTAGGATTAGCACAAGGCTGCTTGTACAAAACCATGTTGCATTAATCATTGTGACACGTCAAATTTACCTGAAATTCGGACACGGGTATACTGATCACAACTTGATAGCGAAAATTGAACTGTTTAAAGTTTAGTTAATAAAAAAGATAGTTTGTTTAAACCAAAGCAAATTGAATAATTAACAGCAACCTAATTCCCCTAGGCTTAAAACCAATAAGCTTGTAAAGTAAAGCTATATGACGCACATATAACCTTGAAACATTCATTAGAACTCGGGCCACCAACTTCTTTAAAATTGTTTAAAATATAACCTGTTTATTTTATATGGTTTTGATAAACAAACCAATCAATAAATTATTGTTATGCTAATATAGTATCTTATCAAATTCCCTGAACGCTTTGTTGACATTTGTATTCCCACCCTGGTTAAGCTATGTCGGATAATATTTCGTCAGATAAATATACAACCACAGCTGGGTATAAATTAACGGATAGTATTACGTGTAAGATTTTTTAAATATAAACCTTCTATATTTCATCGGGTAAAAAACATTTAATTTGTATTCTATTTCGTAGTAAAAATAGCTTAATTTTAATATCATCTAAAACAACCTAAACAGCAAGATCATTTTATCTGTGTTTTTTTTAAGTTTTAAAAAACGTATAGTTTGTGGTCCCCGAACTAAATCTTTAACTTTACGGTCCTTATCAAACTTCTCATTATTTTTTCGGTCCTTTCAAATATTTATAACCTTATCATATACCCCAAATATATATATGCACCACCACCCCAGAATCACTATATATCTAATTATTGTTCAATATTATTTTATAATCGTATGTAAAAATGCGTAAGTAGACTTTGGCGAACCATCAACTACAAGTGATTGAATGTTTTTGTTAAACCTATCCGTATTTCACGCTTAAATCGCACTTATCCGTCCAACATAAACAAACACCGCCTACCTTATGGAATGCTCGAGGCTAGAGGATTGAACCAAATTTGATCGGGCCAGTATGCTCCCTTTTCCCGCAGATGGGACTGGGTTGAGTAGTAGGCTGATTACAACCGGTAGTAAATACCGCGCCGCTGGGAAAAATCCTTTTAGTAACTTCATTAGGGAATCCGCATTTGAGCTAATTTTAAACTTAACAAATACACAGAGGATTTAAATATAATGCAGCTAATATACTGAAAAAAAAACATGCTTTGTTTAGCTTAATCATATGATTCAAGAACCTAAACGCTATGTCATGGTAAATGGACATGAATCAGAGTTAGTTCAATTTAACAATAGACGATATCCTTTTCCAGACAAATTTCTGTAATGACCTGTAACATTGACAAAGCACGATGTTCTACGTTCTGTGTAAATAAATAGCCAGTTTCCTTAAAAAAATTCTTGTTTAAAAACTTATATAAGAACGTATTAAAACGACAACTGCAACCTAACCTTAAATCCAATACTAAGCCATCTATCTCGCTAAAGCGTCTTGAAATACTACACACGACTGGCCTAACTTCACCTCTGTTTACGCTTACTGGAGACTCATTACCTATATTTCGTAGGCCGCGCTTTCTGCCTTTTTTCTATTTCGCCCATAGTCTCACCAGCGTAGTGTTTCATGTAATAAGAAGCGTGTGGTTTGGGAACGCGATTACAAATGTTCTAACTCAAGTTCAAAACTATAACAAGAAAGGGTTAAGTTAGACTAAAATCATTTTTCATGATATGCAAGAATCATCATTTGTTAATTCAATACCATGGCAGATTTCTTAAAAAAGCAAACATTACTTAACTAACCTTACACCCATAAATTACAACAAACATTTCTAATCATTATCAGTAGGTCCCCTGTTCTTTGACTACCGTCTGTATTTGCTGTTACAAGGCTTTCTCAAAACTAAGTTTAACAACATAACAGTACAAAAGTCTAAGTAATTATACTATAACAATTTTTACTTTAACTTTGGGTCTGTCTAATTATTGCATACAAAGGCGTTATGACTTACAACTAAAACCTGGTGTTATTTACAATAAAGGTGCAGCCAGAAGATTCTTTTCGTTTTATTGTTAGTTTGACATTCAACGTTGCATCGCAGTTAATGTTTGACTTACCAATTACCTACGTTCGCCCCGCATGCGAATTGCAAATAGTTTTTGTGTGTATTCAGATGCGTGGGAGTCGCACAATTCTACCTTAGCCAGTATATGGAAAAGCGTTTAATAAAAATAACCCTACTAGGAAAATTTAGGTATTGAAACTTTATGTCTTCGGCCACTTTATGAATTTTTTATTTTTAATATTGATGTCAACTACATTTTTTATAAGATTCTTTATGTAGGAAATGTTGACATTTAAAGATAATGCGATTTTAACTGTTTGTATTACCGTTAAATGATATAATGGACTTGAGGACAGGCCATTAAAAATATTTGCAAAAGCAGGCTAACTACATACTTAAAAAATTGAAATGTTAATTCGAAGCTTAGTTATACAAAAAATGTTTTATAGAGCTTACTATTTTCATTTTTTTAAATAGGTGTACTTGCGATTTACCTTTATAAACAAGCGGCAGTGTTCAGAGGCTTTGGTGGTTTTTAAAGAAAATATTGAATACACTTTCATAATATTAAAGTTCCACTGTATTTACTTTGCACACCGTTCATAAAAAGCATTGCGCCCAAAATCCACATTAAAAGTGCTACCACTACAATAAAACTTGAACCTAGTTTTATTGCTTTAAAACCTGTGCGGGGGTTGAAACTTTTTCGATTTTGTTGCATTTACCAGCTTATAATAAACATTAGGAGAACAAATAAAGATGAGATAATAGATTATTATTTGGATAATCTTTTTAAAAGATGTAGGCCACCGCTTGATAAAATTCTTGAGTGTTTTTTTAAATTCCTTTGGCCTATTTTAGTTTATTTTTATATTAGATATGATTTTATACTAAAATGATAAAATTGGCTTAAAATGAATCAAGTAGTTAGTACACACCACCATAGCCCGATAGGTTTTAACGTTAATAAAACACAGTTTTTTTAAAACGATTGGTTACTTTACAAAGTCCAGCAAATTGACTTTATCCGGGCTTTGTAAATATGTGACCAACCGCCATTTAGATGCACGTAAAAGTTGTATGCGTATCTATGTAAGAAGTAGCCAACAAACAATTTTGGTATGTTTCACTGACCTTACCAATTTTTCAGTAGCCTTTATGTTAGGCTATGTATTAAGAGGGACGCAATTTATATGCAGCACCTTACTTAAATCCAATATAACGTGTTATATGGTTAGAGCAAGGTGTAATATTATCTAACTGCTCACTAAGTAAAAGTGGCATGTTGATTTACACTTTACAAGACTAATTACAATCCGAATTATAGGATTGTATTCCGGTACGAGATATTTTCCCAGGCAAATAAGGCTGTCAAGTCGGCGCTTTTTAAGCAGTGTATCGATCTCACTATTTGTTTCACGGCCAATTTGTAAAAATGCCGACTTGTTTATAAAAACATGATGCATCGTTTTGAAGTGATGCGAAAGACTTGCGTGAAGTAATATAATCTGCCTCTCCTGGCAAGCCATAAACGCCTTCTTAAGAAGGTTCGCGACTTAGGGATCGCTCGATTAGGCAAAACAAATTTAAAGTCTTATCCAAAAGTCTTGTGCTATTCCATCGCATTCCCTCCCTTATTTTTACGGGTTTTCGAATATCCGCTTGCCGATCAGATCTGTCTTAATAAAATCTCAAAATAACAAGTAATACGTCATTGTGGTGAAGTTTAACAACGTCATAAATCCTCGACAAAGTTTCAAGGGCAATGTTCCATCGTTAAAAGACCACACATTGCTTCTTTAACATTGAAGTTTCAATAAAAAGCAAGAATCGTTAAAATCAAAGGAAAAAATTATTCGGATGTTGACATTTGCTAAAAATGATTAAAAAATTTTCACGGTGGCCTGTTTTAGTACTGTAATAAAATGATATTTATTTAATAGCCTAGACCGCACATTTCGTTGTTTGATTTACATTTTTCTTTAAATTTAAAATAATAAGACACACATTTTTTTTTCTTTTACTGACAACACAAAAAAATTCTTCTATGTATTGCAACAAAAACACTTAAAAATCTTTACAATAATAATTTCATGAAAATTACAGAGTTTGATGAAAACATTTTAGTTCTAAATTTAAAATAAAAATTGAAATCGCAGATTTAAATAAATTTGAAAAAAAAATTTACATTTGCACGTATATTTACAACGTTTTACTAAATTACATAAATATATTGCTTAAGTAAAACAATATGACAAGTATATTACATATTGCAACTGCCCCTTATAATAGATATAAAATATAGTTATTACACTTGCAAGTGACGTCACCAAATAACACATTTTTTCTTTGGGTTCATGTAAGAACCAACTGGACATTGAAATGCTTTGGAAAACTCGTCAAAATTTTGGAGAGACCCAATTACCCTAAAAACAAAATTTTTGATATATTTTTTTTAAATATTTTATGACTTGTTTTCAGTTATATAAAATATAGACAAAATTTACAAGAAAAATTAGACTTAAAAAATCTTGTAGGTTTGTAAACATCCAAAAATTTGTTTTTATCTGTAAGACAATTTTTTGTCAACAGATTTTAAGTCGCAAATTGTGCTTTGATGTAAATGTCAAATAACTGACCTGTATCGACCGACGGTGTGCACGTCATTACCTACTTCGTAAAGTGCCCCCTTCTTGGTGTATTTTGCGCACCGAATCTAAACAGGAAGACAGATAAATTTTATAATAACCTATAATGTCAAAATATTCGTATTCTATCATGCGGTTTTATCAATGTAAAGTTAGTTAATTCTATAAGTCTATAAACAAAGTAAGGTTAAAGTAATGTTGAACTAAACCTAACTATAATCCTAATGATTTGTTTAGTTTTTCACAAACCGCATGCCAGGTGCATTTCGTGCAAGACTCAATACATTTAGTTTACCGCAATCATTAAGGGACTTTTAAACGCAAAAACAAAACCCACAATAGCGGATTAGACTACCCATCTGGCTTAAAACCTGTTCATTGAGGCTCTAATAGACATTTCGTTAAAAAAAATGTTAAGGCTTGTTTTTAAGCTACTCCTATGAATTAGGGCTTTGTTATTTTTTTCAAGTTCAACTTAATGACAACAACCGTGAATGATTGACTTGTTTTAAACTAACACATCAAATTAAACAGAGTTTATTTTGTCTAAGTGTATTATATTATGTCTGTATACTTACGTTTGCAAATCCAACAAAAAACATTTGATCGTTGGTTAAACCAGTAGAAGGTTCCAGTTCTTCTCCGCTTATGTTATGAGCTTGTAGCCAGAATTTGTAACCCTGTAAAAAGAGATTAACAAGAAGTGTTTTAAAGTTATCCTTTACTTGTAAATCTGAAAAACCTAAAAATATAACTCATTAAGGCCCACTAGTGGCAAGATATATTTATTCACCATATAGGCTTCTCTAATTCCGCCGTTATCCGCTATATTCTCCGACAAAGTGCTTTTTCCGCTCATCTAAAAACAGCATACAATGTTAAACAACATTTTTAAATATAGATCAGTACTACTTACGTCTTCTCCCGCTTCTTTGATGTAATAATTGCTGTACTGCCTTTTCATGCATTGTGCTCGGTTGTTAAACTGTTTAACAGAAGACGGCGTCCACCAGTTATTTCGTTGCCCCTTGACATCATAAAATCTGCCTCGATCGTCAAAACCATGCGTAAGTTCGTGGCCTAATATAGTTCCAATTCCACCGAACTGAAAACTCCTATGCGAAATAGCATAAATAATTAAACAAATAAAGTGTAGTGAGACATATGATTTGGCTATGATTTGATATTTGAAGATTACCTTGGAAAATCATGTCCCCAATAGAATGGATATTGCATTTCGCCAGCTGGAAGGGCTAAACAACGATTTTCAATTTAATATATTAGTGCCATGATTATTGCGAAACGAAATATTTCATAATTGCCTATGTATTTTCTTACTTATTGTATTCTTTGACGGGTTGTAGAACGCGTTCACCATTGTTGGTCTTGCTGTAAACGGAACCTCCGATATATTATAAAAAACTCCCAGCACTTTAAACTTGTTTTGAGATATGAGTGTCAACGTCCGTAAAATATTGCCAAAATAGTCGTTGACATCAACTTTTAGCTGAATAATGCAGAAATAGGTTATTGATTATTATTTGTAAATTTTAACAGCCTTCAAACAGGTTTATTTTTAGCTTAAGTCTTGTGGGAATCTTATTTGTAAATTGTAATTGTTAAAAATATAGTTAGGTGTGATATTTTGTATGATATTGTAAAATATGCAACCTAAAATTTAAAACAGGCAACTTTAAAGCCAAATTAAATTTATAAACAAGCAGAAATGCACTTTTTTGTAATTGTGGTCAATAAGTGTTAAATTTTTGAACAATTTCGGGTTGTAGCCAATATGAGGAGTGACGGCCAACGCCTTCTTCCTAGCATAGGCTCTCGTTTGCTCGTCCATCCAAGTCACTTCTGTGTTTAGAAGGTGAAGAAAACCTTTTCGGATAAAGTGAAACAAATTCAGCGCCTAAAAAAATAAAAATAAAGTTATAATTTTATTGGTTTAAGGTATGTAGATTTTTACTTGTAAGTGCCTGCATTTAAAAAACAGAAAAACACATCATTCTACTTATGTTATTGATCTTGACTACTTGATCTTTCAAAATAAAATTTAACTTACTGCCTTTTTCTTTGATTTCGAAAAATATTTGTCGATAAAAAGATAACTAACTGGAGATACCATTTCGAAAGTAAGAGTACGTGCACATTTGGTCATTCTCGATGATAAAGCTCTTTTACCGTTTAACACTTTTTGATATTGCAGATATCTTAACTCGAAACGTTTGCTGAGGTTTCGCACACGATGCTTTACTATTCTCCAAACCATGTAGTTCTGCATCGTTCTAAAAGTTAGATAAATTTAGAATTTTATAAATCAAAAATGTTTGATATTGAAAAAATGATCTAAGTAAGTTTCTAAGTTAGTTGGGCAGACAAATCTTGTTAAAACTTTATATTTTACCTTGGATCAGTTCTCTGTAGGATATTGATAAAATTCATAAGATATTCTTTATTCCACACCTCTAGTGAAGTAAATCCATTGATTGGATGTGTTTGAATCATGGTCTTAAATAACTTCAGCCAGTTTATCTACAGAATTTTACATTTTTTTTATTAAAACGAAAAATGTGAATTTTTTTTATGAAAAAGTTAAACAATTTAGTTTAAATTTATGTATTTAAATAAAATACCCCGGGTAGTTGTTTCATCATACTGTCAATGGTCATCACATTAAAGAAATCAAAATCTCCCAGTTTGTGGCGCGCAATTTCTTTTTCCAGTTTTCTAACATCCAAAACATCGTAATAGGCTGTATTCTGATCTGCACCTAACATCATTGCGATGTCGTACATTAGGTCATAGTACGCGTCCAGTTTCTGTTAATGTCAATGGATGTGAATATATAATTTAATATATTTATAATTTAACGTATTAATTTGCTTACATATTCATGCTTCCGTTCGAAATAATAGGAATAGGGTAGAGCCATTTTACCTTTCCATGTCTAAAAAAAAACATTTTTAAATTATTTTGTTTACTTTTTGGCGACTTGCTGTTTTTAAACTTAAAACTGTGAGAAGTATGTATATGTTTTAAATAGGGAAAGATTTAAACAAAATTTGTAAGAGAATAACTGTAAAAAAATTTCCCAAAAAAAAATCAATTTATTTTTCTAGCAACTAATTAATCGTTTTTACCTGGAGAACATGGATGCCATTGGTGGGATGAACTTCAACTTTTGTGATAATTTGGTTGTTATATTTGCCCCGTAATATAGCAAGTGTCGTTTCAAAATCAAAACTAGTTGGTTCCCAATCATCATTTATAATAGGCCAAGTAAGATACCCAGTAAGAAAGTCTAGTAGTGGCTTGCCATCAAGTTCATTAATTAAATCTAAAAAAATGTGCATTTACAATAGCCTAAAAGACTAATGGCATGTCTTTAGGCTTAACTAATAAAAGTTATAGTATAGACATTTTTTTTATCAATCTAGCCACTTTAGCAATAGTACGTGTTAAAATTTACCTGTGTTGATGCACGATCTGTATGAAATTTTGGTTTTTGCAACTGCGCTTCCCTCTGATCGTTTAATTGGTTTGGCAAGCAAATCTGAAGATCACATTCAAATTATTTAAATATTTAAAAGAAACGTAATTAATTTTACCGATAAAATTCATTAATAATAAAAGAAAAATTTAAACCTTCAAAGCAAATTACATTTTATAAACAAAAAAAACAACTCATCTACTAAAGGTAATATAAAATATACATTAAACAAAAAATAATAAACATTTGTGTAATAAAAACGTAATAAGCAGAAAATTAGATATGTATATGTATGTATGTCTAATTTTATAGGCCAACAAAAAATTAAACTGTCTTTTGTGATGGCTGGTAAACTATCGCAAGCAACTGGTATTTGCGACCACATAACGACAATTAAAATATAACCCGTACGGCGGACAATTTTTTTTTTTTTTTTTTTTTTTTTAAATACGATATACAATTAATATTACAACAATGCGACGGGAAAAAATAACAAAATCGATTTAATGATTTAAAACATGCCAAAAGTAATAATGTTTATACAAAGATTTTATAGTACATTATGGCATGGTCACCAAACCCAGAAAAAAAATTAAACTGTTTTTAACTAGTCTACACTAAGATACACACAATATTGTAAACATTAATTAATTTGATTCCATGTTTTCGATTTGTGTCGTTGGTGCTCCTGTAGTTGCACTAACATCAGATTTTTGTTTAATATACGGAAAAAGTCTTGTTCGGAAATCAACAAAGGAGTACATCAGAGCAACGATATTAATGCCCACACTTAGCGAACTAGAAGCCGGGGTAAGATTTTGAATTCTAATTGCAACGATACTAATCAGAAATAATAGGTCGGTAACGACGCAGATTACAGCACTGATACTTAGACGTTTCACTACGTCATCAAGCGTATTAGTAGATCCAGTTCCATTTGTTTTTATATGCTTTAAGATGGGAAACAGAATCATTAAAACAAGAAGAATTTGGAATATAACGTTAAGTAAATAGAACACCATCATAGGCAAAAGTATCACGTTAATTGAAGATTGGGGAGTGGGTAAATGACACGGGGTGTTGGCAATCAGCCGCACCGAAGACTGGACCGATATTTGCACAAGAGGGTCTACTACAATACCAATTAATATCACATAGCTTAGGACTTTAGCTCTAGTCTGAGAAAGGTAGTTAAGCGCAGGTCTGTTTGCAAAAGATTGTTGTCGCATCCATAGAATAACGTATATAAATCCCTGTGTTCCGACAGCAAAAAACATTATAACAAACGTGTTAAATACACATACGTAAAAAAATGCATTTGTGTAAAGATCGATCCATATCCAAAGACAGCTTATAAACTGCAAGTACACAGTTGCTAGGCAAAGCCTGTTAGTTATTTTTAGTTTATCGCTTGAGAAGTAATAGTGATACCAAGTTGATGTTGTTACCAAATAAACAGCAATAAGTGAGGATAAGCTTAAAACAAGTACGACGACTGGATGATGCAAAAAAACAGACGACTCCACGCTTGTTGAGATATTTGTAGTTATATCAGCGTTACTAGAATTTGCAAGCGCGGTTGTGCTATCAATTTCCATTTCAATTTATATTGTATCTTGTTGGTAACTTTTTTTCTTTTAAAATTCTAATATAACACTATTTTTAATGATCAAACCAACGTATACCATTTACTAGGTCTACTTAGTTTGTTTAAAATCTCGATATACCCTACTATATTTTATCAAGTTATTCCACAGTACGCTGTGATAAATAATGAATACGACATACGATAGTTATGTAAGCCCATTAACTTGATTTTACTGTGATCTCTATGTGGATTCACATGACCCCCATTAAAAACAATTATAAAATAGCAATTAACATAATATAAAATTTCCTAATGTCTTGTTAACAGCTAATTAAAATATATAAAGACTTAACATAACTTTTTAACATGCTTGAATATGAAATGTAAACAAATAAACAAAACAAATATCGTTTTTTTCAAGCTGTGTAGTTTAACTTAGCAATACAATCAAATGCTTACTTGCTATATTTGTATCAACTCGATCTCTAATAACGGTGTAAGTTTGGTATTTGTTTTCATTTTTAGGAATAGGTGTTTCTTTTATCCATCTACCGCAAGCATAATCAAAAAAGTTGTCGCAAGGCTTTACCGTAAAATCGAGTTTGTTCATGTAGTAAGCAGCTGAAAACAAGCGGTTTAGTTTTACCTTATTTTTTATTTATATCTAAATAAAATTGGTGCATAAAGTTTAAAGAATCAAACTAAGTGTATTAAAATGCTAAATCACTCTTACCTGAAGCTGTACATTGCGAGGTTGTGCATATTTTCGTTGGTATAACTGCTGTTGTTGGTGCTGTTGAACGGGTTATGTTTTCAACTGGTATGACTGTTGTTGTACTTGTACTGGTTGGCTTTGTCTCCATAGGTGTTGTTCTTGTTGTTGTTGGGTCAGTTGAACTAGAAGTTGTAGTTAAGTTACTAAGCGTTGTTGTAGGCCTTGTTGTTGTAGTTGGTGCTGATTCAGCTGTGATTGTGTTTTCTCCATTTGAAACGGAATCTTGACCGGTGTCGCGTTTCCATATTTTACCAACAAAATCTAACATACATAACAATTGATGTCCAAACTGCACATTACTTAAATGTAAACTAATACCTTTAATAACTCTATGTATTTTTACTTTCTTATAACTATATCCCTTTATTACCTGTTGTTTCCGTGATACATCTTTCCACAGCTCGATTTAGGCCTCTTAATTGATAAGTCCATCGAAACTTGGTTGCCTTCCCACAAAGTTCGTATTTAGGAGTTTCTTTCAAATAGCTAAATAAAGTTTTGTTAAATGTACTTAATTCAGTACCCAAAAATTTAGTTAAAACTTGGTAAATTATTGTATGATTGAAAACAGTCAAAAGATGTACCAATTTACCTAAAACCTTGTTTGCAAGTACTGTGGCATAAACTTATTGAACCAAGAAAAGTTGAAATAACTCTGCAATGATGTTCAGCATTAGAAGGTCCAACAAATTTGCTGCATGAGATAGGTGTTCGATTTTCTAAATGATAAATGTCAACTAAAAACTGAAGTTTAATTGTTTTACCTACAAACAAAACACATAATAACCTAAAAATATAATTTAAATCTTAAATATTAAGTGGTGTTTTTAACAGGTTACGTAGTTTTTTTAGTTTCTTACACTTTAAAAGCATTGTACTAACTTGCTTGCTTTGTTCTTAGTATTGCATAACGTGGTTTTTCTTCTTTGCTTTGAAGCAAAATAAAAATTCTCTCAACTAGATTGTTTAGCCGAATGTCTCTCTTTTTAACGCTCAATTCTTTGGTTTCAGTTAGGAAATTATACTTTGTAGCTACAGAATTTGCCTTTTCTTGGTTTGTTTCTTGAAAGTTATCCTCATTGTTATTAAAAGCTGTCTCTAGCAAGCTAGTTTCGTCGAAACCGTATGTGTTTTCGATGTTTTCGCTGTAAAAAGCTTTGTCAGCTAGCAACTGGTCAAGTTCAAGTTGGAGATCGTCTTCAGAATCGAAAGCGGAGTCCATTTCTTGTTGCTTAAAATACATAAGAAAGTATTGCAAACATTGTTGGCATTTTAAAAACCGTTATGTTTTTTGGTTAAAACAGAGTGCAAAGGTATAGTGAGTCCCGGAAACATAAAAATAGTTAAATTGTTGTTTCTAAACGCCTACTAAAACATCGATATCCTTACTTATAGAGTAGGTTATTACCAATAAGTATTGGTGTAATGTTGAAAAGACTTTTATATCATCTCCTCATTGCTACTTAAAGCTAATTAAAACAAACCTTTGGAAGTTTTATAACATCAAAGTTTTTCTTATAAATGTGTAATCATTATTTTTTTTATTGTAGTTTATACAAGAAGTCAACTTACCAAACTCGGGCTAATATATTCATCATCTTCGACTTCTGCGTCGTAATCTAGATCACTGACGTAATCAGCTTTCACGTACGTCATCAATAAAAGAAAGCCAAAAGCGAGAATCCATTTTATCATTATACAACGTAAACCTTAAAAACTACATTAAAAAATGTAGAAATCATTAATTTAAGCAAATTTAAAATCATTTTTACCATATTAATTATTACCTACACTATTCACTATTTTACTACTATAAGTAAAACCTGGTTCTGCCTTCAATAAAATCAAATAAGCGGTAATTAAGTACTTTTTATTAGCCCCATATGCGAAGCACGCAAAGCCAAATAAGGTTTAGAATTTAACGCTTACGCTGTACTGGTTATTATGAAACCCATCCAGGAAAAGGATGTTATCAAAGCTATAAGCATAATAGAAAGAAGTTTCCTGATAAGTTAAAGGAAATAGGACGGAGTTCTATTTAGGTAACAATGCGGTTACCTTAATATTTTTATAATAATTGCAACATTTCATATTTTTAATGTATAGTAATGCAAAAGCAAAACTAATTTGTATAAGTCTATAGTTTTACAGTGTATTGACTGAATTAGTATTTTAGGTTGTTTTAATATCCACTAGATGTTGCAATTAAGCTATTTTCAGAATGTCTAACTTTACGTTTGGTGTGGTATAGGGGGACGCGGAATTTGAGGGAATGGAAAATGAAGAAACGGAAAATGAAGGAACGGAACATGAAGGAACCGGAAAATGAAGGAACGGAAAATGAAGGAACGGAAAATCAAGGAACCGGAAAATGAAGAAACGGAAAATAAAGAAACCGGAAAATGAAGGAAAGTGAAAAAAGGAGAGGCGGAATCCTAAAAAAATAAAACGCGAAGTCAATATCATTTTAGAAATAAACGGGCATTTTATAGAAGAGGGTTAGAGTATGCTGGGGTAATAAAAGTTAACTCATTATCGCTTATCTGTTCTCGAATAAATGATAGTAAACCTAAATAAACAGTCAACGGTATTTCCGCGTTTTATTTTTTTAGGATTCCGCTACTCCTTTTTTCACTTTCCTTCAATTTCCGTTCCTTCATTTTCCGTTCCTTCATTTTCCGGTTCCTTCATTTTCCGTTCCTTCATTTTCCGGTTCCTTTATTTTCCGTTCCTTCATTTTTCGGTTTCTTCATTTTCCGTTCCTTCATTTTCCGTTCCTTCAATTACCATTCCCTCATTTTCAGTCGACCCTGGTATAGCGGTCATGTCGTCGGACTACAAGTCGAGGGGGTTCCGGGTTCGACCAGCACCCATGCCACACAATTGTCCATTAGCCCATCCTTACCCGATAAAAAAATCAAAAACCTATTCCTTTAAGGAGATATGGACTAAAAAAATAACGATTTGGTATATTTGTATACCATTTTAAAAATATAGTAAAAAATTTCAAAAAAATAGTAAGAATGAAAGGCAAATCGGTCGTTTGTATATAAACATGTTGCTATTGGCAAAATACTTTTAACAACCTTACGTGGAATAATTTTTTTGAAATTAAGATTTGGTTATCTTTAAAAAATTTCGATTATGTAACTCATATCTTAAACCTATACTAACTTTCAAAATTGTTTGATATATCTTGGTGTAATACATCGCAATGCAGCTGTGATCAATGTAAATAAAGTTCTAATTTTATCAAAATATCATTACATACGATAGCTGTTGTGGTTTTTCAAAAATCCTGTTAATTGAATTTGAGTAAACATGTCGTATAGGCTATGACCTTGTTTGTTTATTACTGTGTGTGGTAGTTGTCTTATGAGTCAAAACTTGTGGTGAAGCTATCATCCTTAGATTAATAGATTTAGACTTATTGTAATGAAGGTTTAAACTAGTGTGTGTATATATATCAATACGAAAACCTTAGCACTTAAAATGTGAAAAAAAATTGTATAGCTGAAAACAAACTAGTGGCCTAAATTAGTTAAGCCTTTAAAATCGTATATTCCGCAATGTATTTGTTCAGCTATTTTCTTATATCGATTTTTGTTTAACCTGTCAACACCTTTAAAGTAATTTTGGAATCCTGTTTGATTGTTAAAAAAACCAAAAGATGCCTCAGAATTTAAGCCAATACATCAACTTTTGTATTTGCATAGTCATGCTTGATTACAAATATGTCGATCTAAACGACGAAATGTTATCCTAAATCAATATACATTGTGTATAAGTACATGCTTTTAACCCTTTTTGAAGTTTAAACAAGAGACACATGATCTATTAAACCCTATTTAATTTTAAACAGCAACCTTAGTTTCTCGGAAGTTATAGAATGTTGATTAGTTGTTTTTCTTAATTTCTTAACTGTACTTTGCACATGGTTTAGTAAATATCCAATATAATCAATCACCTAGCCTCAGCTGTTAAAATTATCAACCATCTATCTACTTAATTACTTTCTTTAGTTGTTTTTAAACTTATAATAAGTTTTCTATCTAATCTTTAAACAGTTCATGTTAAATGTCATCAGGTTAATAAAACACAATTTTTTATTTTATTTCTTTAAAAAGTACTATAAAATAAAAAGTACTATAAAATATAAGAAATTCCAATTTTATTACGTTACAAGAAGTCGAGACAATTTAATAGCGGAATCTGCGTAGTAAAAAGTTAAAAATATATAAAAATTGTATTTAATTTAGTCATTTTTGTTGAACATTATAATTTTATGATATTATCAGCGATTTTTTCTTCGATAATACTCGTTCACACCAGACGCAACATTTTTCTAATATCACAAAAAAAACGTTTGAATCAGTGACATATTTGGAGCAGTAAACAGGTGGTAGGATTTCCAAACATAAATCTATTTTCTGTGTTACCGACCGCTAGTAATTAATCACTAAGATTCTATTCAAAAAGCATAAAAAACGAGAAATTCTGAAGAAAAAGCGATTTTTCGTGGTAAAAACAACGTGATTCCTAGTTCCTCGAAGCACTTTCGTAATTTGTGGAATGTAATAATAGGGACACCGAAACGCTAAGGTTTCAAGTTTAAAAGTGCTGTTATGCATAGTCTGCGTCAGTTTAGTAATAAGCGGTCGCTGCTTGAGTTTTATATTCAGAAAAATGTTATTTGGTATCTTAAAAACAAAGAAGTATATTTAAAAAATCACCATTTTGTAAATAATGCACAGTGTATGCCAATAAAGAAAAAAGTTAAAAATAGCTTAAACCATAAATATTTAAGTTCACCATAATCAGTAATGCGTTTTTTTATTCAAAAATCGCTAAACATTAAACCAGTTTCACATTTGCCATAAAAGGACTACCCGATATTGACGTGTTATCGTCAATCTTGTCGCACGAAAAAATATGATTTACCATTTTACCCGCAAAACAGTCATACAGAAAGTCATAAGATTTTGTTTAAAAACTTAAACTTGTTGATCAAGTCGGAAACCTATTCATCATCCACCGCAAAGTCGCTGGGGAAAATCAAAATAGTTGTAAAACTTCATCAGTTAGCTTACAGCTAGCCCTACATGCTTTGACTGTGTTGTTGTTTAGAAGTTATCTGCGCAAATCAAATACCACAATGAGTGCATACTAAACCGCGTAACATCGCCTGTGGGTTTGCTTATTTCGTCCAAAGTTTGGCATATAATTAACTACCCATATTCGTTAATATACAAATAAATAAGAGATAAGTTTATGGTGATTGCAACATCGCAAACAGGCAAATACCACTCACCGGACCGCAGATGTTTTGACTTACCTTTTAGAGCAGCTAAACATAAAAGCATAAGAAAAGATAAACTGTTATTTTATATTCCGTATAAATATTTTTTGTTTTTGGAATTTCTTTGAACATTTTCAAACATGTCTTAGAAGTGTCATAATGGGCTAGCCATGTTTGTTATGCTTAGTAAAATAACCAGAAAAGTTTTCTGCAAAAAGCTTTCTCTGAAAAATAAGCCTTTAATTTAATTAGAACGGACGAAAAGTTTGGTTTGACCGCAAGCATTCTTTCAAATACAATTAAAAGGATTTAATGTTATTTCAAGAGAGACGTGACTTTACTGAATAAGGTTTAGAAAGAGATTAGCAACTATAATACATTTAGGCAGCATATTGAAACTTTTGTTGGATAATTAAATATAAAGTTTTGTGACAAATCGTCTCTAAAAAGTTAGTACTCCAAAGTTTATGATGTGATAAGCTTAAATTAAGTTTTAGGCATCTTTAATTTTATAGCTTTTATTAAAATTAAAATTAAAGTTGGACTAATTTAGTTGCGTGCTTAAGACTTGCCTAAACTTAATTATAGTCCTTTAAACTTAAATTATTTTTGGACACTTCAACGGTTTTTAACAAATCAATGATGTCATATGTACTTGTGATTGGACAAGGTAATAAGTTCAGTTTAAAATTATAAACGTATAATGTTTTCCGAGTAAATTAAGTTACCAGTTAAACATAATAAATGAGTGATTTGTTATTCACTGGACCACACCAGAATTGAAATTAGTGTCCAGTCGTAATTGACCAAACTTAAGTTGAAAGGTCTTGTATTATATAAAGGTGGTCTTTTTAATATGCTTTTAATTTCAGTTTCATAGTTTGCGAAATAGGTCAGAGAGTTATTGACAGTGATATCCTTGTTTTTTATGCAATAAAAATAGTTACAACGACATCGTTAACTTGCAAGATCAAAGACAGCCTTTGTTGTAAATTCTACATGATAATATTAAACAAAATTTTAAAATTTGTTTTTAACGTCTTGAACTATAATTTTTGGGCTTTAAAGTGCATATGAAAAATAAATTAAATTTTTGTTTATTGCTTAGTAGTATAGCTTTGCAAGGCCCTAACGCTTAGATCGTTAAAGATTACATTTTTGCGGTACACCTGCCAAGATAATTAAAACCGAAAAGTAGCGGTAAGATATCACTCCCAGCTAATATTCAGCTAACCAGTACAAAGCCAAAGGGACGGCGCAGAAGTATTTGATAAACGACTTTGTAATGCAAAACAAACACACGGCCGAGTTCACTTTCAAGTGGTAACCACTGTATTTGGCTTGGGGTTCGGTTGTAAAATAGTACAAATATAAAGCATAATTGAAAACACAAGATAAAAGTTCTCACAGTAGTCTATACGATTTTGACGATAACATATGAAAAATATCACAAGTAAAATCGCAATAACAGATTTTGCAACGTAATAAAATATGCTTAAAGTTATTGTTTTTATTTAGCTTTTAGTTTATTATTGGCGTAAAGTCGCCTTGTTTAATTTGAGAAGCAAACAGAAGACGAACAACACTTTATGTTTATCTCTTTTACTGAATGTCAACTGAAAGGTTCCAATAACTCAAGAAGCTTCAAAGTCATTGCCTAAATAAGATGTATTGCGAAGGAGATTATTTACTTTACGTTAATCAATCACAATCTTATTACTGTGTTATTGGTAAAGGTAATCACCTTTTAAAGCCTTTAACCGGCATGGCATACGAAATGTTTTTTTGGTTTTTAAACCGCAAACATAGTAGGTGGCCGGGTTTAAACGTGTTTGACAAGGTTAGGAAATACCTTTAAATTTATTTTCAGTTTAACGCATGTAATTTTGTAATACCCAGCTACTGCTACCGGCTACGTGTAAATTCAAGTGTGTATTAAAAATTCTCCGTTGGTGTTACGAAATTTGAAAGTAAAACGTCAGTTAAAAAGATTTCATCATACGTGCACAGTTGGTCGTAGATGTGTATTAAACCAACGTAATACGTGATATTAGGCAAGTTTTCAATTGGTTTTACATTTGTCAGAACAAATTTCAGTCGAGTTTCTTAGAAGAATTAGAGTAGAAAAATTCCAAGCTATTTCCGATTTAGAATTTTTTTGTTTCGATTTATTTAAAAGGAATTAACAATTTTTTTTTCTTTTTATAGCATCGTCAATCGTTAAAACATATATAAAGAGAAACTCAAGTTTTTAAGTTAAAGTAAAACAAACTTGATTTTAAAGAAGCCTGCAGTGTTATCTTGAAGTAAAATGGACAAATCAGCAATTTGTGTCTTACTGATATTTCTGGTGACTCTAAGTCTTATGACATCTGAAGTGGAAGGCAAAGCTTTTTGCTCTTTACGATATTGCTCACACTGCCACGTCAGAAGACACCACCACAACATAAGTATGCCGTTAATATTAATATTTAACCATTTCATTATTAATATATATTATATACAATGCGGACAAAGTAGTCTGTTTGTGTTTAGTATATACTAGTTTAAGCATTTAATAATTTCTGTTTTATTCTGTTTTAATTAGTTTTTAAGGTTTAAAATAGGCTTCAAAATTTTTAACCTTTTATTTTGGCTTTACCCGTGGGTAGAAAGATTTACAAATTATGCCTAACAGCCCATGATGTAAAATGCCATATCTCATTAACATCGATCTTTAATACTTGTACAAACAATTTTATAAGCTAAAGAGGTGATTAAGGATGACTAAACTAATAATATACAGCCGTATTGACGCCCAATTACAGGTTGATTGACGTTAAAAACATGCACTAGTTTTAATATAAAAAGTTTTAAGACATATTTTGTCATATTTGTCATTTTCAAATCAAAAATATATATTTTAAACCTTTACAAGAAAATTCGTTATATCAAGTATAAACCATAAAGTGCCTAAAAGTATGCCCTGCCCCTGTAATGAATTTATATTCCATTACGGCAATTTTGAAACGATTATACAAACACTGTTATCTTGCATTAACTATCATTTGTTTGTTGTTTTGCAACAATCAAAATATTATGTTGAACGTTTCTGTTTGCACTATACAAAATATAAAGATTGCAAAATTTAATATTTAACATTCGTTTTTTAGAGCCAATAGGTTAATACCAATAGTTCATCAGTAAAGTAAAGTTCGTCGCTTTAAGTCTGTATTCAAAATCAAAATATTTTTAATTTTTTTTTCAAATGGTAAATTTTCAATTTTAAATTAGAGAAACTATAATTGTATTGGTCCCAATTTTAGTTTTAAAACATACACTTGAAGTTAATTGGCTTATCGGTTTAAACTGTCAACATTTGACCCTAAACAAACTAAATCTTCAGGGTTGGTAATTAGTTTTCACGCAAAATGTACAAGAATGTCATACTTTACAAATCAACTTGTGTTTATCTAAGCTTAAAAATGCAGTTAATGGAAATATTGCATTTCGTTTAAGCTCATAATTACCTGGGTATAGATATACACGCAAGACTGCATCTGTCAGGTGTTTTTTTTAGATCTTTGCAATTGATTTTGCAACCAAATAATTTAAAGCAATTTTTTTGTTTGTTTTCTAAATTTTAAAATGATTTTTTTAAGATTCACGTGGAGGAAGAGCGTTTAAACGGATGTGTGTTCTTTGCCGCAGAGAATGCTCGAAATATGCTTTCTTTTTGTAGCAGGAAATCTTAAAAAAAACATTGTTTCTTTTTGTTGCCTTTTATAAATGTAAAAAATGTGTAGTGGTTTAGTCTTAAGGATATGATTTAATAACATTTTTTATTTATGTGATATTGCTTACAATGCGTAACATTTTTGGTAACTGGACTTTTTTAGTTAAACCAGTTGGTATAAAAATAAAGTCTTTATTTTATGTGTTTTTTTTGTCACTATTATTTCGCATTTTTATTTTTTTAACACTTGTATATACGTCGTTTTTTATGATAATGATTATTTTCTCAATCTTTTTGAATTAAAGTTCTTAACTAACGTGTATATTAGCCCCGTCGCTTTTTTAATAAAAGATAACAAAATTTGCATTATTGTATAAATTAAATTACACTTGAATAGTTATGAAACTATGTTTTAAAATTGAAAAAAAATCTGAATCCATTGTATTTGTTTAATAAGTAATTTTTACTACACAAATGTTTTGATTTCTAATATATTAGATTTAAGGATAAAACTTATTCCGCTAGGGGGATCCGTGATCTTGTTGTCAACAAACAAAATTTCCTTCTTCTTTTCGTTACCACGAATCCCAAGCTTATTTTTATTTTAAGTTTTAGTAAGACTGAAAGTCAAATACATCAAAAAGCAGTAGGCATTTATACCGTTTATAGCGCCTTACAACTAGGACAACGACAATAATATTTTATTTTTAGGTTTTTTTTAAATTTGTATCTAAAATGTGATGTAATGTCTTAAAATATCCAAAATTTAAAAAAATATACGTTAGGCTTATATCTGAAATCTAAGCCAAATGTCACGCAAACGCCTTGAAGAGGCTATTATTGCAAGCCATAACATTGGAATTGTTGACTACAATGCTAAAATTAACACTCACTTCTCCAGATCCAAATCTGAGATTAATTCACAGTTACTAAACTCACAGAGACTCGCTTTACCATTAGACAGATGGGGGATTTTTAGTTTGGAGTACAGTCATGAAGGAGAGAATCTTGCTATGGGATTTGGAAATGGTGGTATTGGAGTCATAAACAACAAACGGGGAAGCTTGGTTAATGAAGTAAAACATGGGCATCGCAAAGGTCTGGCTATCATGTCTGTAAACTACCACAAGCTTGAAAAAAACGTTCTACTCTCAGCTGGAGCAAGTGGAGTCATAAATGTTTGGGACCTTAATAAATCTAAAATAACAGAACCCAAACTGTCTTTAGCTGAAAATGGAAATGAGATAAGTGCGCTTGACATTTGTGCTGATGGTAATTTTTTTGCTACAACTGGTAAAGATCGCCACATCCGGATTTATGATGCAGCCAATTTTATCCTCTTCCATACAATTCCAGCTCCCGATTATGTTACTATGGATGAAGTAAGTGTATACACTGGGCATACAAAACGTGTATTTGCTCTAAAATTTCACCCAACAGAAAATCATTTGTTTGTTACTGCTGGTTGGGATGATAGCATTAAACTATGGGACAAAAGGATGCCACGAACCGCAAAGAAATCTATTCCAGGTACGCATGTGTGTGGCGCAGGTTTAGATATACTTGATAACACAGTACTATCTGGATCATGGTCAGCAAAGAATGCTCTCCAATTGTGGGATTTAAGAGCTGGTAATTTAGACAGGATTGTACCCTATCCCCATGATGAAAAATCTGAGGGTGAGTTTCTGTACTGTGCAAAGTTTGTTAGTCCTGATGTGGTCATGGCAGGTGGTAGTGGCACTAATAATGCTTGTGCAATAAACATCAACACTAACAAAGTGGTTGGAGTAATTGAAAGTAACAAGCCCGTACTTGCTTTGGATACATTCAACGATGGTGATCAAGTTGCAGTTGCAGGTATTGGGGGAAATCTACAACTATCCTCTTTGTACAAAACATTTTAATGTTACTATATTTCACAGTTGCTTTTTATTGTTTTTTAATTTGTGTCAGTGGCTGCTTGTTATGTTAAATTTGGTGTCAAATGGGGTAATATTAAAACAATGTTACTTTAGATTTTGCTGTTTATAATTTAGCCTTGCTTTTAGCTTATTTCAGACAATCCGTAATTTGTATATAAATTTTTGGGTACTATTGCAACAATTAAACTACCTAAACAAAAGGGTGTAGTTTTTATTATTACCTTAATTTCTCTATACAATGTGCATGAAATTTAATCACATATTGCAGTGTTTGTTTTTTTGTGAGCAATCATGGCTGTAATGTTGATTAGCTTTTTAAACTTTATTTTACAAAGTTTAAATTTAAGGCTTAACGAAGCATTAGGCTATATTTGATTACAAAAAATGTGTAAGTTTTAGTTTTGCTTTTTGTATATGTTTTTAGATTAAAACACAACTTTAAAAAATTACTAATTTAATATGTTAGTTTAGGTCTTGCTCAAATTTTATTTAATTTTGCCTTTACAAACCAAAAGGTCAAAATCGATTTTAACAGCAATACAAGGTAAACAAATTTATATTTTTTGATTTGGGCAAGTATTAGGGTGCTTGGTTGTACGGATTTTATTTGGAATTGCTTTGATTTCATTATCAAAAATACCATTAACCAGATGGTGACTGGTATTTATTCTTTGCTTTTTTTCACAATAGAGCACTTGATATTGGACATCTGTGTTTGCTTAAGATATTAATTTTCTAAAAAACATATTTCCCTTCCATTTATTAAATTGTTCTTGTTTTTTTTTTAAAAAGTTTACTTTGAAAAATCATATAAGCGGTAGGGTTTTAGTTTATTTGTTTAAGCATATTACATTAAAGAGCATATAATATTGTTTTGTAATTTGTATATACATAATTTTAAAAGAACTTTCACGATATTGCATGTGGGTTTACTAGTTAAAATTATCAAGACAAAGATATTTGTAAGCGCTTTAAAATAGCCAAATACGTTATTAAAATTATTTGCTCAGAGTCGACCTTTTTTGGCGTGATGTGCAAGCGAAGTATCTAAAAACAACAACCAATCCAGTTACGATATTTTATCAAGATTGAACAAACATTTTTAAAATCACAATTCCAATATAAAAGTAAAAGGCAGCGTGGTGTAGTGATAAGAACTCTTGCTGCACTACCATGAGGTCGTGGGTTCAATCCCCACTGATCTCAAGCTGTAGCGCCCTTGAGTAAGGCACTATAAACGGTATGAACTCCTGCTGAGCCAGCACTTAATCAGCAGCATAATTACCGGGCAATTATAGTCTCTATAATATCCCAAATTGCCACAGGCAACTCGAGACTGGGCCGGAGTAACTTATGTTACTCTATGTTTAAGTCGCGCATTCGACTTTCCCACATCGAGGATAAAGATATATATACAAAAAAAAAAAAAATAATAAATCAAGATTTTATTTACCCGGGCATCCTGGCAACGGGAATTGGTTGTCAATAGCATCGTAAGTAGTTCCAATCACTTCGGTGACGTTAACTGACAACAGTGAAGGCAAATAAGAAGAAACCAAAAAAGTGTCCACCAATTTGCGTACCTCTTTACTGCAACATCGTGTATCCCACGCCTTAATGATTTTGTCCTTCAACGCCAGAGATTTTCTGTATAAAATTAAAAATGACTACGCTAGTACATTTACAGGGAAGTGTAGTGGTAAAAACACTTGCTACACCATATGAGGCCGTGGGTTCAATCCATACTGCTCTTATATTGTAGCGTCATTGAGTAAGGCGCTAAAAACGGTATGAACTCCTGCTAAGCCAGCACTTAATCAGCAGCATAATTATCGGGCAATTATAATCACTATAATATCCCGAAATGCCACAGGCAACTCGAGACTGGGTCGGAGTAACAGTTGTAACTCTATGTTTGGGTCGTACATTCTACCTTCCCACATCGAGGATTAAGATTAATACAAAAAAGCTTACTAGTTTACTAAAGTAGTTTATAAAATATGGCGCAACTAATTAATTCAATATTTTAAAGTTGTACTAACCCGCACAACATTTTGTTAGTCGTGGCCGCAGCAAACTGGTCCAAATAAGCTATCCCCCAAGCTTGCAAATCATCCAAAATTCTATTGTCGCAGACAGGCTCGCCAATGTTGTAATTGGTCTCAGTTATTTGACCTCCACTTTGTGCCAGTAGGGCTTGGTATTCGGATGGGGTATGACAAGCCTGGTAAGCAATTGAGTCGAACTCCTCGCTAGTCATCATGCCTTGGCCCTCTGTCACAAACTGGAAAATATCGGAAGGCTTGCTAAATTTGGCAAACGTCCCCTGTTTCTATGGAAAAAAATTAAATTAAAATGTTTTATTGTACTGTATTATTTGACGTAAAAACATTTACCTGCATCGCTTGAAATTGTTGAACAACTTGAGTGACTTCATCGATATTGTCGAAAATAGTTTTGCATGTTCCACCGATGCACTCGTTAGCTAATACACCAAAGCACGTTACAGCCATATTCATGTTCGACCTTATTAAAACCCAAATTACAGTTAAAATTACGTCGCAAAATTGCTTTTCGATAATTTTTGGTTAATATATACTTGCAAAGCGGAATGCTGTAGTAAGGAAATCCACTGAAAAAAGGTTGTGCGCACTGGAACAACTTGGTCAGGGCAGTCTTGTAAGAACAACCAGGCAGTATTTGCGTATGAAGGAAAGCGTCGCCATCGCACGCATCTGTTACATACGGTTTAGCGTAAACGTCGGCCAATACCAAAAAGAATGCAAGAGCAGTAAAAACTTTCATCTTGAATTTTTAGTTAACGATTGTTGAATAAAAAACAGTTGCTTTTAAACACGCTGTAAACACAAACGAACAAATTTAAACACGCTGTAAACACAAACTTTTGTTAAAAAAGTTAAACTAACATTAAAAAAGTTACCAAATTTACATTAAATATTTTTATTTTACAGTAAATGTACGTACTTAAACGTTTAGGCTATCTTAGGCTTATCTTACAATGAAAATTTGTTAGAAAACTTCTTGTTTTTAACCGCGATTTTCGAATATGCTTTAGGCTAGTCGTAACTTTTTGTCCTTAGGTAAAACTTGTTCCGAAAAATTTGCCACGTTTAAAGTTTCACTTCCGCAAAGTAAGGTGCCATTAACTGTTAATTTGACGTCAATGCATTAGATTATGTTGATATGTTACATAAGCGTCTTTATTTTTTAGTATTATCAGCCTTGTTGAAAACAAAAAGAACCCCAGGGCTTTGAACCTAACTAAGGTCACATAAAACCTTTAAACCAACAAAAAAATAATAATTTTTCTTGGTAATCACTAAGCATCCGTTAAATTTTCAGGTTTTTAAACTTTTTTTAATTTAAAACTAATGGGCAATCATTAAATTAATATTATTTAAAGTATAATCAATAAAATAAACTTTATCACGCAAAAAATCAAAGTTTTAAGTTTAATAAAATATAGGACGGACGGTCTGCGTGCGCTTCTGTTCACTTCAAGTCATATTTTTGCAAAAATTAGAATTTTCGCCCTAGGCTAATATCTTCTAAGCATCAAGCATGCCCACGCAACCTATATTTAGTTTAATCTAGGAGAAAATAAGTTAAATGTCACATTTTTTGGTGGGTCACATGCTTAAAAATTCCGATTTTTTTAAACAATATTTTTAGAGCTAAGTGTAATGCTTTAAAAATTTATTGGCAACAGTTTAAAAAGGTTTTATTGATAAATCTATCAAAATAATTTGTTTAAAATTTGAACAACAAATTTTAAGATTTTTTTGTTTTACCTTTTTTAAATTTTTTGTTGTTCTTTAAAAAAAATTAAGGCTTTTATTTATTTTTTTTATTATCTTAAGCAAATAAAATGAATTTACTTAACAATATTATTGCACTGTTACTTAAACAACATTATTTGAAACTAAATAACTTGTGTAAGCAAAAGAATTAAATTTGTTCAAAAACCAAAACACGACACAGATCAACGAAACAACAAATTTATAAGATAATAACATTAATCCTGCAACAACATACAATAAAATACACAAAAATATTTAACACAAAAAATAATTGTTCCTTTTTATCTGAAATCATCAGCATTAAACATTCCCTTAGCTCTTCTTAGAATTGAATCCTTAAACACAGAAATGTTTTGAGTTAGTTAAAAGGAAATGTTTTATTTGGAAATTCTTGGTATATATATATATAAATAATATTTTTTTTTCAATTTTTAATTTAAAACTGTGATAAAATTTGTTTATTTTTATTATTTTTAAATTATTTTAATTACACAAATAAGTTTTGCAGAATAAAATTTTTATCTAAGTTTTCTTACTTTAGCTGGGTCATAAGGAGCATCTTTCGATGGAATTTCTAAAATACTTGGAATAGGTTCTGTATGAGCATCAATAATATGCCTTACTACATCTGCTATAGATTGGCTAATAAGTATGATGGCAATATCTGGACGGTTTAAAAATTTCCTAAAAAATTTATAAACATAGTAGTAATCAGTTTAGTGACAGTTTCATTACTAATAATCTTAACTTAAAAACAGGTTGTAATGGATTTTAAGAGTTTTTTTAGTATCTTAACTATTCGGTTTTGGGCAGTTTGGTGCATATTACAAACTTAATTATATCCAAATTTGGTTCTAACTTACTTTAAACTTTCTTCGATCTCTGCGGTTGAAGTTTCTTTTCCCACGACCAAAAAATTTCCCTGTCTGTGTTTATTCAACTCCCCAATTCCACCCAAAAGAAACCCAGTACAGATATCTTCGTCACCAATCACTGCTAGAAGTTTTCCTGCACGTCCAGCTGCCATTTTGTTGTTTTTAAACAAGTTTTATTTAAAAAAATCTTAAAACAAATTTACAATTGAAGGTTTTGATCTATACTATTTAAGAATCAGCTGTTTTTATTTACACACCTATTCAAAGGCCTGTTAAAAATTTTAAATTGACAACCATTTTCTGGGCAATTTATAACTAGTATTAGCAAGAAAATAATTGTCTAAACATTCAACTTCATCTTAATGCAGATATTTTAAATTAATACGTTCTTAATTTATATTTCTGATATAAAACAAATCCAGTTACAAATTCGTTGCAAGTAACTGTTTGAATAGTTGTGAAAACACAATTTGATCATATGAGAAGAATATGACAAAGCAAAAAATGTATATTATTATATACCAACTTTTAAATAAAAAAGAAAAAACATTTTGTAACCTAAAAAAGTGTAAAGAATGTATTAAAAAATATTTAACTGATTATGAAATACAAAAGATCTTTCCAGAATGTCGTTGTCAAAATAATATATAATATTTTTGTGTTTGTTGTTGACATCCGGGCACGACGGCAAAATTTTTGCTAAGTCATTCTTTTTTATTTAAGCAGGTATGAGACGTGTTTAATATTTATTTAGGTATTTTAAATCTATTAAAATCGGTAATATTTTAGTTGTTAGAATATAATTTAATTATTTAACGTAAATAACTTAATACATTTAATTGCAGGCAAGATGGGTCGCCGTCCTGCTCGTTGGTAAGTTGATAAATTTATTATAGTGGCAGAGTGTTTTATAAATTTATAGATATGAGTCTCTTTTAGATTTAAAAACATGTTTGTTTTAGTTACCGGTATTGTAAAAACAAACCTTACCCAAAGTCTCGGTTTTGCCGTGGTGTACCAGATCCAAAAATTCGAATTTTTGATTTGGGACGAAAGAGAGCGGAGGTACAAGACTTCCCATTATGCATGCATATGGTTTCAGATGAAATTGAACAACTTAGTTCAGAAGGACTCGAAGCTGCTCGAATTTGTGCCAATAAGTAAGTAATTTAACAACAGTATTTTATTTTGTTTATTTGTAATTTTAAATATAATGTTAGCATTAGGCTAATTTAAATATTTTATTATCTTGTTATGGTCCAGTTTGAAAAGTAGGGCAGTTTTTGACGAGGATCTTGTGCATGCAAGCGTAAAAAATGGCGTGACTGTGCATGCACGCATAATAAAATTTTCAATCTATGCGTGCCTGCGTAATTTATTTTTGTATGTTTTACCCAAATTTAGCTAAATATGCTATCACAAGGCGTCAGTATTGCGTGTGTGCAAATTTTTTATAAAAACCACATGCAAAACATTTCAGGCGTGCATTTTTTTTACCAAAAAAAACCTTCTGCGTGAATGCTGCCCTTCTTTCCAGACTGGGTTATGGTGTCTGACCTTTGCCAGTCTGTCTGACTGTAGTTAGTTTTGAGTTATTTAAGATATTACCTTTGTCATGATGATGAACACTTCATGTCTCTTCTCTGATAACAAATAAACATGAATGATATTGTTTTACAATATCTGAATGACAAATGTAGAATTTTACAAATCTTGTTTTTAATATCCTGTTGTATTTGAAAATGGGAATTTTAAGATGGGTTAGTTAACTTATCACAAAAATCAATAAAAAAATTAAAATTTTTTTTTATTTAGGCCAAGTTTTGGGGTAAATTATATATAAACTTTTTATAAAATGTAATTTATTTTAAGATACATGGTCAAATTTGTTGGTAAAGATTCCTTCCACTTGCGAGTCAGGTGTCATCCCTTCCATGTTGTAAGGATCAACAAAATGTTGTCCTGCGCCGGCGCTGATAGGTAAATATTAAAAAGTTTTGATTGTTGTTCCTTTACAATTGACTGTAATTAACATTTCTTTGGTAACAGTGCGACCCCATTCCTTACAAGTCATTATGATGAATACTTCATGTCTCTTCTCTGAGTTGAATCATGAAAGATACTATTTTTCAATCTTCTGAATGACGCTGCCAAATTGTTCACTTGCCTAAATACAATTGTAAACAAAAATTAAAATTAAAGGTTTTATTGTTTTAAAGATTACAAACGGGTATGCGCGGTGCTTATGGAAAACCCCAAGGATTAGTGGCTCGAGTGAAGATCGGACAACCTATCATGTCAATCCGATGCAAGGACTCAAACCGACATCATGCTATTGAAGCTTTACGTCGTGCTAAATTCAAGTTTCCCGGTCGACAAAAGGTAAACACGCTGAGAAACAGAATTCTTTGATAATGAAGAGTCCAATTTAAATCTTGTCATTATGATGAAACATCTTATTATTTTGATTTTCATGAAATCAAAACTCTCTCTTTCTGAATGACAAACCAAAATGATGAATTTTGTGTAAAGTTGGTATATTTTCCCAATCAGAAAGAATTCAAAAGGCTTTATTTTGCTTTTATCTAGATTTGTTATTGCCAAAATTCCAATTTGTCAAATTGTGTTACTAAGTACAGATACCTTATTATGAAACCTAATTTTGAGCTTTGTGTTTTAGATTTATGACTCACAGAAATGGGGATTTACCAAATGGAACCGTGATGACTACGAAAGAATGTTGGAGGAAGGTTTCTTAATTCCTGACGGCGTCACTTGTCAATATAAACCCAACAAGGGCCCCCTCGCCGCATGGAAAAAGCGACAAGTTTAACTTGTCACAAATAAATTTATTAAAACAAATCCATGGGTTTTCTTTTTATACACTTGCATTTTGTAAGCTAAGTTATGCAAAATGTTTTATTGTAATTTCAGCCATAAGGTACATATTTCTTGCAGGAAATTCTTTAGCAATATTTCGCGTTTATCCACATTAAAACAGCTTTATTTACTTAATCTGCAACAACTAAATAAACTGTTGTTTTGATACAGTTTAAAACCTGAAACAAAATTTATCTAAAGTTTTCCTCCGTTGCTTGGACACGGCATTGTTTAACTTTAAGTAGGCACCAGCAACTTTAGGAGTTTGTCGGGATGTCATTTACATAACTTTTAATTAATATTTTATTTGGAAAATTTCTAGTTTAAAGCTTGCTAAACATAGATTACCTAAATTAGTTGTGTTCGGTCACCAGGTGCCTTTGTCGTTCGGTATTTTGTTGACCTTGTGGTATTATTTTCTGTCCATTTACCTGCCTAATGTTTTTTTGTCGAGAGGCTTGGGGCTTTTCTCAAGGACGTTACAAAATATAAGATATATGCTGTTTAACCAAGCTCTTACAAAGTTGACGTCCGTTTCCTCTATTTTACGTTGGTTTGACGTAAAAGTCACTCTTTTCTAAATAGACATAATAAAAAAATAATAGTTTGCAATTAACAAAAGAGGTAAATAAAAACAATAAGAGTGGAAGTTTTTATTTTGCTTATGAAATTATACCGCAGAAAACTGCCTCAGATTGCGCCACCTTGCAGTGGGAGTTTTCTCCGCGACTAAACAATCAAATCAATCATCCAACCTGTCAAATCCGTGTCAACATTAATGCCTTTTAAAACGCAATCACGTGTTGTCTGCCATGCCGTTAACAGCCATGAATTAACGTTACAAATATTGACACTTAGATAATCGCGCTGATTTGCTCATTAATCAGATTAAGGTTCAATAGCAAATCTGACAAATTGTTAGTTAATGTATTTTATTGTTGATAAGGTTAAATCTGGGTAAGATTAACGTACACTTTATCAATTATGCTGCGGAAAAATATTTCTTAACAAGTTAGTTTCGATATATACTTAATAGTAAGAAACGGAACTTACGGAACTTTTATGAAGAGTTTTTTGAAGCTATTATTTTTCAGTTTGGCATTTTTTTTCGGTAATTGAATAACTTTCAAATTAATTAAAAGAACGTTTCTACGCACACAGTGTTTTTTTTACCTAATTACAGCTCATGTGTTATAAATTGTTATACTGTGGTGTAATAACAAAAAGTAGACGAAAGTTTAAAAATGCTTATTGAGTGAACAGACTCTGGAAAAAAGTTTATAAGGAGGTCTCCTTAATTTCAATTAAGGGGAGTTTTAATTTTATCAAATTTGTTTTTTTAACGTTTTCGTTTTTTTTTTGTTGTAATTGTCATAGCTATTTAAAATGATATTAGATTAGGCCAAAATGACCTCGGAGAAGCAATACAGTTTGCCGGAAACGGAAAAGAAAAAACCGGAAAAATCCTACATCGAACTTATCGCTGAAGCCATTTTTCGGAGCAAAGACAAGCGACTAAGTCTGGGCCAAATTTACAGTTACCTGGAAAAAAGTTATGCATATTTTCGGCTGCAGACCTCTGGATGGAAAAACAGCGTCAGACACAATCTATCTCTTAACCCTTGTTTTATAAAGGCAATGAGGTGTGAAGATGGCAAGGGCAGCTATTGGACAATCCACAACGATTACGTAACGGCATTTCGGCTTGGAAATTTTCAAGTGCATCAAAAATCGAGAAGGCGCAAAAAGTTTAGGGCAAAGCTCGGCGGGGTACCAACATCTCTGAATAGGAATTTAAAATTTCAAGATGGACACTTGGACCAGGGTTGGTTCCAATGTGGTAAAAACAACGATTTTGGTTTGTACGCTTCGCCTTATTTTCCGCCGCGCTGTCGATTTTGTGAACAACAATGGGATTTGGAGGTTCGTCAACTTTACTTGAAAATGTTGAAAGATCAATATTATTGGTCTATTTCGGCACAGAATTATAAGGAATTTAGTCGTTTTTAGAACGGAAGCATTGCAAGTAAAAACCCACACACTGTCAAACACTTTTCATTTAAAATTTTGCTGCGTCCACACATTGTATTCAAATTTCAACATTCACGGCTTGTTGCATGTTTACTAAAATTTCACCCATTTCAAGTATTAAGTTGGAATAAAATAACGCTAACATCCGCTCATTAACTTTGTATTAATATTTAATCTGTTTTTTTTTATTTTTAACTTTTTAAAAGCTTTAAAGAATTAACTTTTTTGAATTTTTTGCAAATAACTTATCGCCAATGTAACTAGTTTAGGTTATGTAACCATAAAATTTAAATTGATCAAAATAGCAGTGATGACTTATTTAACCAATGTCTTTTTACTCGGCCATTTTATTAATGTCTAGGCTGTTTCAACAAGTGTATATAAAAGCTTAAATAATTTTTTTGAAATTTTGCATATTGCTTGTTAAGTTAAAATAACATTCACAATAATTTTTTTCGCTATAGTAATTGCACATGCTTTTTTTCTCACAATTAACTACACTTGCTCATTAAATTATAATTTTATTAAGGTCCTCCCGCTTTTTAAATAAACAAATACAATTTCTCACTTAGCATAAAAAATATTTATATTCAAAAAAATTTGCGATTTTTAGGATCTTTAATTTTAGCTAAAATGAGCTCATTATTATTTGACTTAGTAGCCTATCCTAGTTGTCCAAGTATTTTTGCAAACGTATAACAAATATTTTAAAATCGTAAGAATTTAAGCCTACGCAAATTGAATTACGTTCAGGTATTATAGAATAATTTGCGTGCGTGAACTAAATGTCGTGCGTAGGAGTAAATGTAGTTACTGTCAACTATGCGAGAGCAACATACTTGTGGACTGACAGCATTTGAACTACGATTTTGAGCCGGTAAGGGGCGATAGAGGTCCTGCAAAATTGTGGTGGGATTTTAGTCCTGGGCACGACGTTAAACTGCCATCATTAACACCATGTTTGCTTATTATTTTTATTTGTAAGGTGTTTTTTTTACTTATTTTTTGTTAGTAAAAATCACCGTGGACTACTTTAAAACGATACCGTATATAGTCATATTTATCACGCCAACAGTATTGTAACTTAGTAAATATGTTATTGTAAATAGCCCAATCTTAGCATTACTACAATTATATGGGAATTATGTTGTTTGGTTTATGAAGAACAATCGTTTTTTTTCGCGCCAAAGCCTAGGAAATCAATACAAAAAAATTCGATCTTAAACAATGGCGCTTTCACAAGTAAAATGTTGGCCAGACCTGCCTCTAAAGATAACAAAACTAAGTCAAACCAAACACTTTCCAGTATAATAGTTAGAAAAAACAAACGCCGCATTATATGGCTATCACAAACTCGATTGAAAAAATTAAACAAATAAATAGGAGCCAGTTCTCGACCTTATTTTTTTATGGAATCCAATAACAAAGGCGGATTGTTAAGTCAACAAATCGTGTCGTAAGGCAATATAGTAAAAAGATTATACCGCAGTATGTACGTCGACCAAAGGTGGTTTTTACCTATACATAGTTCTTTATTAAAATTCAATTGTATACGTTTGGATATTTGAGAAATGGTCCATAAGGCCAAGCCGGCGCTTTTCAAAATACAACTTTGTTGTGAAATGATGAAGAGGGATCTGATTGTTTGTTCCCTCCAGATCGACAGCGATAGTTTTTTTTCTTTAACCTATATTTTTTTTTATTGATTGGAAATTGGTAGCTATGTACTATAGTAAACACCATAGTTAACTATAAATAGATTCCGCCCACTCTTAAGTAAAGTAAAACTCTTCGCAATTGCGCCCTTGTAAAATGTACAATACACAGAAGAAAGGCAACGAAATTCTAATTTAACCAATAACCTATCTAAAAATGACCCTCGATCGACAAAAGCAAGCGCTTGAGACCCAGTGTTACTGCCGTTTTATTCGCTCCATCGAAATTGAACGCCCTAAGGAACAGTTTCCTTGATTTAAAATATCTATTGATGTAAAAACTGTAAAATTACGGCAAAATAAAACTAAAAAGCACAATTCTGCAAATCAAAGCCTTAAAAAAGGCTGAGGTTGTTAAAACCTGTCAAAATTCACCTTTGCCCAACTCTATCATCCTTACTGCATACTGTACACACGTCACACTTCTAATATTACTTGATATTTCGCACATATTTTGTTGTTATCTTATCAAATATCAGTTTTTGTGGCTTAAAGCTAATTTTAAGCCTGGATTCTATAAACATGTAGCGTGTAGCTTAATTCCGAAATTATGATTTGTGTGAAGTAAGCTTGTTATGGTTATTAATTGCATTACAAATGGTTAGATTTTTATAATAAAATTAAACTTTATTGTATTCAAGCCACTTTCAAAGTAAACAACATAATTGTAGAGTAGTATTTTTGTGTAATTTTACAGTTTTCGTAATTTGTTTATTAAACATTTCAAAATTAAATCTTGAATAAGGGAGCATAACGTTACAAAAATTTAAATGATCTAATAAAATATTGTTTGCCATATCATTTCGTTTAATAAAGTATTTGGTTGGATCACACACGTATCGTAAAGTTTATATTTCATTCCTAAAACTAGCCTTACACCATCGCGTAGGTTAATATGACACCATGGCGTTTATTGGCATGTTGTCGCAAATAACACAATGTCATACTTGTTTTTTAATGTGTTTTATAGTATTCACCGTATCTATGAATATTTTTTTCGTAATTGGATTAATTCCGTAATCTATTAAAAATGTCCTGCCTTCGTAACTTGTTGAGGTTTTCTAATACGTTTTTCCACACGAAAAGCAAGCATGAAAAGTAGATTTTTTAGCGAAATTAGTAAACCAAAATAAGCCGTAAAATTCCAAATTCCAGGCACGCTATTTTAAGGTTTTCAAATTACATTTGAACCGTACAAATGATACCTTATAAAATTGAATAAAGCTTGCCTTTATTTAATATCGGATCAAATAGTGTCATTAAATAGTTCATGAAATATACATACTCTTTAAGTTGGTGAAATTTCATAAATTTTATTATTGATTCTGTAATTCGTATAGGGCATAAATTTTAACCCATAAAAAAAGAATGATTTACAATTTTAATACTTTTGTGATTCAACTTTTAGTAACCCGATAGAATTAAGGCATTTATAAGTAGTACAAAATACAGCGGTCATTCTAGTACTCTGTAATGGAAAACTCACTTCCTCGATGCGTAAACAACGAGGAATTACGCTCTTCAACTATTCGAGTAAACACTTAAAATACACATAACAAACTGGGCGCCCAAAAACTTAAGCCAATAAAAACATTATGGTACTATTATCAAAAAAAGTATCACTGCTTTTTGTAGTTATGTAGGTTATAATATGAAAGAGATTGGTTATGCATGCTTTTTATACACCCGTTAACGTTAACTCATTTTTATTATTATAATATTTGGTGTTTTAAAGGGTATAATTAAGGTTTTACATAATAGGTTAAGGTCTCTAAACTCGCAAACTAATCCGAAACAAAACAAATGAATGTTATGCCTAAAAAACAAACAAACGAACCGTAAACATGTAAAAACATTTATTATTTATGTTAGAAACGAGGCAAGAAGTAATCGTGTTACAGTACCGTTGACGCTTACCGCAGAGCACCTCTCGAGTGAAGAGCGAATTGTGATCGAGCCGTGTACTTCACTTCACCGCAAAACTGAAGATTGGCAATTAACCTGAATTAAAACTTTGTTCGTAGAGTTTCGTAAACGCAAGGCTCAAATAGTAAGATTTGATCCCATCGCGCTGGAAGTTCTTTTGTTTCCGTTTATACGAGGAGGTACTTGTTATACAAGTTGTTCTCGCAGCCCTGTATGCCGGCTGGAAAATTAGTTTTTCACATACCTTACTTCACTACAATTGACATTTTTTAAATGTTAAACAATTTTTTTAGTAAATTTTTACTTTTTTAATTATACAACCCCTTAAAAATTTGTTTGTAACCTTATTTTTAAAGAGTTTATAATGTTTTTGGTATTTATAGTATTTTATTTAAGTCATCTAAGGAATATTAAGTTTATCTTAAGATTTTTTAAAGAATTTTGAAATTACGGTGACTACGAACCGATATGGATAAATATCAAACGTCGATATAAATTAATAATTAATGTCAAACAATAACATAACCCTCAGCGTCCGTAACACCAATGATCTTATTTTTCCTTCAAGACATTTATCCAACAAGTATTTTAATTTTAGTTTTGACAATGGGCCATAAACTCAATGACGTATGACGAGTGCAAATGTCGTAATTTTAATTAAATTCACGAGCGTATCAAGTAACAAATATCACGTTGTAGGAGGTAAAACCGATGTATAGAGTAATAAAGATTTAAAATATTCGTATGAAAATTTACCTTAATTTAAATTTTATTGGTTTACATATAAAACTACGCCCATATTTATTGTGTACTAGCGGCGACTAAATTTATTTGATCACGTGACATTACCACGTGGGTATTGTCACGTGTTCTGTAAAAAAATTACCTTTTTTTACCCCGCTGTTTTAGTGGCCTGATTTAGCCTAAATGTGACAATAGCGTTTGAATTTTAACTTAGCGGGCCTCCATTGTCAAGTTTTTGGCTTTCTAAGCCATAACTTTGCGTCACCACCTTTAAAATAGCTTCAAAAAACAACGCATTCATTTCCAATTGGCATGGGCACTTTTCGAATTTATTCAATTACCGATTGATTGATATCCGATAGGTTTTATTCTTAATCGTTTTTTAGGTTTATTTATTTTTTTAATTTTCAATTTTGGTATTCGTTAAGTAAGTTTGATAAATTATGCATCTATTTGTTGTTATAGCCAACCTTATTCGTTAGGAACCGGCCTGTTTAATTTTCTTACAAAAAATATTAATAATAATATATTCTACCATTTAATTATCCAGTTACATTGCCTTTTAAAACGAATAGAGATAATAAAGTTATTTTATCACAAAACCAATAGGAATAACTTGCCTAAATGTTGATTTGTTTACGTTTATTTTAAAACCAATGTCAGTAAACACAACAAGCATATGTGTCATCCATGTTATTAATGTTTAAATCTGTCGTCATAAAAAATTTTATCTCGACAAAAATCGAATCTTAGATGTTATGATGCCATGTCGTCTCGTAACAAACATCAACATATGTCAAAGTCTAAAGGTAGGCAGACCGCACTATCGTGTGTAAGTGATGTAATGGTTCAATTGGACTGCATTAGTCTAAGGATTAAGAAACGATAACAGAACCTTGTCGACGGAAAATTGACACCAGGAATCTTTGTAATGTGACATGCTACTTTTTGTATGTGTTTTTTTTTATCAAACTTACCTGTACAACACTTTTTTAAAACAATTTTTCGAGTAAAACTGCTATGTGCATTGCCATCAAAATGATCTTAATTTTTACTCAATTATTTTGTTTAATGAAGTCAAGTCAGTCATGTGTCGTTAACTTTATTATGTGGTGAATACTTTAAATTATGTTGAAACGTTGTAAGGGTAGCCCATAAAGACAAATGTCGGGGTCAGTGAACATTTGCTTCAGCCTTCTATCAATACCATCAACCTGAAATAAAGTTAGTTCCGCCCCGCGAAACAAGGTAACGTTGTGACGCGAAAAACGTTTTCTTTAATCCATAACGATGGTTAATTAATCAGTGTCGCGCTGAAAGGGTTACAATTGCCAGTGCGAATGATGCTTGGATTACAGATTCTCGAAATGGACGTTTGCATTATTAATAGGCTTTAAAATAAAAGGAAAAAATAAAAAACTGCTTGCGTAAATAAATTACTTGAAGTTGAGAAACAGACAAGTAAATCCAATTACTTAAAATTTGTTTTGTTTAATGAGCAAAAATGTACAATACTTGTTGTTCATATTAACATAACGGGCTTTTACTGCAATGTAATATATGTGAACAGAGTCAGTTTGATATATATACAGACTACTTACACCCAAGCCAAAAATAAATAAAAACCAATTTGTCAAAAAATTTCAAATATCAGTTTCAAACATTTTTTTGAACAATTTTAGATAACTTTTGTTGTTATTCAAACGCGGGAGGTTTTACATGTTGTGTTTTTTTCAGGTGACCTTATGATATCTACTTTAACTATACCAATATCTTATACCTGTAATTATCATACTTTCCGAAAAAAAATATAATGCGTTCTAAGAATTGCTGACCGAATGTTTTGCTTTATATTGCGTTAATTGTGTAGCTAATGTGCGGTCGTCCATAAACCTATAATAAACCGACCAAGACCATTATTTGTGGATTATATATAATACTTTAAAAATGTCGATTTTTAATGCGATATGGCTTAAAGCTTTGGGAAATTTGAAAGTCTTATATTTGTCGCCAAGTGTTATTATTCATGGATTAAAGGAGCTTTTGTCAATGACATTAGTTTCGTATTATATATACAAAAAGTACTTTAATAAAATGGCAAATGAAATTCACAAACCCGGAAATCCATGCTATCAAATATCTTGAATTAAACTATTCTATTTTATAGGCGAGATAACGATAATGAAATGCGATTCTGGAAAAATTTATGGAAAATATGGCAGTAAACCATGTTGTGTTTTCCCATAATTCGCATAAGTTTTTTTATTATAAATTTTTTTTACAATAAAAAAGCAGTCATCATTTTAGGTCAATACAAACCAAATTTAAAAGAACAATCTTACAAAAACATTCAATTTTTAATTGTAAAAAGTGTCCTTAGAAATTATAAAGTAAGCTATGATGAACTTTGTACCTTAATTTTGATTCAAATTAGAGAATAAAAACGTAGTAGTGTTAGTTCATTGGGTGCAAATGATGTTGATGAATAGCGGAAATTAACAATTAGTACACTGATGAATAGACATTATCGTCCTTCTACCGCGAACCCATGTTAACTTCCTAAAAAAGGAAAGGGAACCGGAGTTCAAAATCTGCCAAATTTTTGTAGCTTTATGGCAATTCTGCGGTAAAGCATAAACCATCTGGTTAAAAGGTTGACGTAGCTTGCTAAAAATAATAACAAATATTGAAAAATGCCTCAATAAACGCAAAAAACAGCCAGAAAAAAACGACTTTTAAAAAAATTCAGCGTAATATAAATATTTTAAAATCTACTTTTTAGAATAAAAAATAAACCAAACGTATAATTATCGTGCTTAATTATTCTTTGTGTTCAAGTTAGACATTTACCTAACTGTAAACTAAACAGGTTCGAATAAAAAGCTTTAAATTTGTTTGTTTATGTAGAAGACAAATCCCTTGCGGTATTTTAACACATTCTGTAAATTTTTTAAATCGTTTTGGTATTTTTTTACATGAGTATTTGTTTTGGTTTTCGTATAGAAAGGCCCATAATTGGTTAACTTTATTCAAAATCGTATTTATAACATGCTTAAATGCAAAATCCGATATTTAAACAGCAAATATGTTTTTAAATATTGATGTTTTTAACTTAGCCATTTTGTATGCAGCTTAAACATAAATCTCCATTGAGACAAAATCTATATTTCATACCGTTAATCTTTTTTTGAATTGTAAACAATTTACTACACCATTTTGTTTTGGCAGTCTATTAATCTATTACTTGCTTTTTGATAAAATACTGCTTGTGCATGACGCAATGCTTACCAATCTTTTCTGCCCTAATTGTAATAACAAATAATTAACACAGTGTATAAATGACAACGCAATTTATTTGGTAAAAAAGTGAAGTTTTTTTTATCTTTTCAGAAAACAAACAAAACATCTTCAATACAACATAAAACATAATTCACGACACTTTGGGCTACACCTTGACACGTGACCTTATCATTATTACGTCACAAGTTCGTGAAATAACTGTGACCTTTATTAAACGTACAAAGGCAACAAAGTAGAAAGAAAAGGATATGTGCATAAGGAAGGAAAAATACAAATAAGTTTTTTTTCAACATGCTGAACTTTGTTTTAAAGAGTGTGCGAGTTGTAAAAACAGTTTCAAGAAAAAAACACAAAATTTTTGATAGATTTTTAAGAGAACTTAAAAAAATGCCCCAACGGTAAGTAGAACATGCAACAAAAAAAAGGGAATACGTGAAAACACAAAATTCCGAAAGTAATATATTTTGAGGTGGTGTACCACATTAACATAATGTTAAACTGTACTATTTAACCAAAGAATGCCTAAATAATTTATTTTTAATGTCAACTCCACGTCGAAAGTTTGATTTTAAAATTTTTGTGCTTAAAATAGCTTCGTAATTTAAACAAGGCGAATAAAGCGTATCGTACGTTTGCCATCTGGTATACACGGATCTTAGGTTAACTATGATGCTACGGTAGTTAAACATTAAAGTTTTAAAACAAATGACACGGTCAACATGCCACTTGTTTAAAATCGATAAACAATTTTCACGTATTTACAGCTTTTGATTATTTTTGATGACGTTTGCAAAATTTTAACGCCGTATTGTTAACTATGCAAAACGCTAGAGAAACTCTATTATGTGTAAGTAATAGTTAAACCGGAATTGTTGTACTCGCGCCAAGGTGAGTTAAGAAACATTAGAAAAACAACCGTAAAAAAACAAGGTAAAAAAGGTTTACATATACGACAACAACCCTGAAAAACGCGAGAGAAAAAAACTACACTAAAATTTATTTATTTTTCTGTACAAAAATGGATAACTAAAAAAAAACGCGACGTAGAGTAAAAAATATTTTGCTTTGAGATAACGCCTTCTTTGGAACTTAAAACGGTCATTAAATTTATAATTCTCAATAAAAAGCACATCAAATAGGAGATCTACCGACCTTAAGAGCGACTTTCCGTAACGATTACATTTCTAAACTAAACAAAAACCGGCCAACGATAAAAAATGCGTTCAAAATGAAACGGCTTAAAAACTTTGTAAAGACCTTAAATCCTAACATACAGCCTTATAAACTTGTACACAATAGTTAAACCTGAATAGGTCAAAAGAAAACGTGTTTTAGCGGATTTCGCGCCAAAATCGCCACAAAAAGCCGTGTTAAGAAATAGTCAGCGAACCACTTTAACATTAGAACATCGAAAATTACGCTATATTATAAACAGTGGTGAGCGATGGATATTACCCACAGCATCGTAATAAGGAAATTATCGGGCTTTCGACATCCTAAGTATATGGGCAAACAAGGGCTTTTCTGTTAAAAATAGACGCCGTAAAAATCACGCAACCGATTTTGATCCATTTAAAAAAAACTGAAATAACAAGCTTGTTGGTCGCTTTTGTAAATAACATTTACCCGAATAATGTCGTTAACTTTCTTGTAAACGTAATGCGGTCCTACTAAACAAACTTGTTTGTATTTAAATAACGGTATTACCGAAAACAAGGAACAAAAATAAGATTGCAATCTCTAATATCCGCTATAACAAACGAAACGATTTATACAAAGTTTTGATATAATTTTTTTTATGTCGATTTTAAAGGCCCGGTAACGTTTTAATTTGCCTTCTTTTGGTAAATAAACGCGTTTTTATTTTAATGCTATAAAATAGTGTTAAAATTGTAAATTGAAAAAAAAAATATGCGTAAAAAAATTTCTAAAGATCATTTTAGTTCATTAAAAATGTTTTAAAATTAATCGAAAAATGGTTTTACGCAACTTAGATATAATATAGAAATTTAAAGCCAAAAGTAGCACAACTAAAAAAAAGTTCATTTACAAAAACAAAAAATGACTTAACTACCAAATTCAAGTTATAGGTTGTTTTAAAAAAAATAAATTATAAAAATATAGGATCCAAAAAAATAGTTTGTTAATTCAATTGGTCGATTGTGAATGGTTTAAACAAAATAAAATTTTTATAAAATATTTACAGGGCTTATGAAAAGTCAAAACGTCTTTTATTTAAAAAAAAAAGCTGCCTTGATATAATGTATACCACCTTAACATATAGCCGAACACTTTTCTGTGCAACACAGTTTGTCCAAAATCGCCATTTATCCAATACTTTTGTTCTACAGTGATGTTTACTTTCATATCTTTCGGAGAATGTTGTTTTTTATTCATCTAATTCGCTATTATCATTTTCGATTTGATTTAAGTCCAGGTCGTTGCATTCCCGCACAAACGCGGACGCCGAGCCCGCAGATGCGGTCCCGTGTTCCTCCATGTTCGTGATGACGTCATCGTTGTCTGACGTCACCGGCGGCGGCGTCGTCGCAACTCGCCGGGCAAAGGACCGCGTGACGTCACCGACTCCCATCGCGAATCTGACGTCACAAGGTGGAGAGGCGGAAGCAATGGGTTGCAACTAAAAAAAAATTTTTATTAATTTTTTTTTATCATTGGAATTTTGAAATTGATTGACAATATTTTGTTCTATTTAAAAAACATAAGTTACTTTTTAATTACTTATTAATTAGTTTATTACTATTATTAGCTTATTATTAACAGCATTGATAAACATTATTTTAAAATTTTGTATGTATAGCAAACCTAAAAGCTTATTTTTATTTGTTAGGAAAATCTAATTTGTAAAATCTAAAATATATAGAGCCACTTCCATAACAAAAACATCCGCATTGTGTTACTCAATCAAATAATGTTATTTTTTAATTAAGACCCGCCAACCTGTTTCTTTCGTGGACTCTCCGCATTAATTAAAGAAGGAAAAACGGGTTTCACTTGCTTTAGATGGCCTAGTTCTGTCGACAGGGCCGGCCAGTTGTTGGCCGCGGTTTCCAGTTTTTTCGTCTGTAAACAGGAAAGTTGTCAAACTACCGAGAAAATTAATACGTTCTGTTGTAGAGCAAACATAACGGCTCTCGCATAGCGTATGCCATATATTAGACACACATAGTTGTAATTACGATGTTTTAACGATAGCATCGTTATCGTGTATACTAAGCGTTAAAAAAAAACACTTTAGGTTAAATAGTATTAAAGAAATGGAAAAATGATCGGCTGTATTTCCATAAAAGTAGGAAATAAAGGAAACATATTGGCGGTAACTAACAATTACAGCCAACTTAAATCGAATACCATATAAAGTTTTGTTTGGTATTAATACCATGATGATTAATAATAAATCGTTTATTCTTACTTGATCGTTTGAATGGTTCTCGCATTTTGTCGGTTTGTTTATGGACGTCTAAAACAGAAAAAATCACAAAGTTTACATTTTCCTTTAACCTTAAATATTTAACAGAAAAACATCTAGTATTAATCTTGGCCAATCCTATAAACGACTAGTAGTTAGGTCGTTTAGTTTTTCTAAATATACAATTTGTGACTCCGTTACAAACAACTTAATTAATATCAAAGCAACCGTGCTATGTGATTTTATACTTAAGTGGGCATAAAATTTAAAATAAATAGCATTAAACTCGTGTGAAAAGATTGGCAAAACGCACGGGGCATGACTTTGTGGCATTAAGTGTGACCAAGATTTAAAGATTGTAGTAAAAAAGGTTGGACTATTATTATGGGGCACAGCAAAAACAAGTTTTGAAAGCACAATGGCATGTAGGTGTAACAAAACTACTTTATTAAAACATAGTAAGCCTATTTTCTAGCCAAAAATCACAAGTTAGAATAAATGTAATATTTATTTTAAATTTACCTGTTTCATTTTAGCAAAATCGAGTGTTGGTCGTATATGTCGTCCACCATGCCTTCGTTTGCTTCGAAATTTCTTTAAATTCAAATCAGAGGGGTGTGATTGGCACCGAGCCAAACCACTTTTTTGAGTTGAGTGAAAATATCTAAAGCAAAACAATTTAATTTAAAGAGAAATTTAAATTTTTCCCAAAAGATACTTGAAATTTTAAGTGTACATTTACTAGGTATTGTTGTTTTAAAGACACATTTACATAAATAAAACAACTAAACAAGTTTTTTTTTACAACTCTACTCACCTTCTATCGAGTTCTGGAGTAGATGTTGGAGTATACTCAATACTCTCCCGATGTTCAAAATCTTCCGAAAACGAAAGACTTCTCTTTGTTGCAGAGAGACCAGGGTGAGCAAAATTACGAGAATCATTCGGTTTTGCGGATGATGGAGAACTGTGGTTGCAAAATGGAGAGGACAACGGACTAAAGCTCGATTTTTGGTAGCGACCGGATAAGGTGTGTTGGGATGATAAAAAAGTCCATGCCCCACCCTCTTGTTTAATCACAGTGACTGATGCGGGACGAGGTATAGGAGAAGCGGGAGGGGTTAGTAACGAGTCTTGTGTCGCCGAACTTTCAGAGTTCAGGCTTGCACCATCCAGAGATCTGGAGCAATCATGAAAGGCACTGGAAGAGCCCGAAGCGCGAGCAGAGTAAGCTCGGCGAGAGGACTGACGGAGCTTTTTAATGGGCACCCACACCCTGGATTGGGGTGTCGGTTTCCATGACAACAAAGAAGGCGATATGGAATGATTGGGAGAATGTAAGTCAAACAAATCATCGGGCTCTGATACTGAACGACAATGTCGTTTATTTGGTGGAATGTCAGTTGTAAAGCAAGGTGAGTTACCAGGTGCAAAATTGCTCTTTTTAGGAGAATGTAAAGTACAACTCCGTCCTATTATGCTTGGAAAAGTTTCTGATTGTTGGGATTCAGAGACAGTGGACAATTTGTGCTCATCTAAACCAAAATCTGGTACAAAACTAGAGGACTTGTGCATTAGTGACCCATGCCATTTATCCGGTTTGTTTGAGGAAAGACCTGCAGAAAAGATTTTCTTTGGAAATCTGTGCACAGAATTCTCATGCAGATCGTACAAAGTCGTTAAAGTGTTTTCGCTTGGTTGGGTCTTCGGAAATGCCGTCGGGGCCACAGTGGGGCGTCGAGTATTGCGCTGACATGCAACTCCCACTATTGTCCCCGATGCACCAGAAAAGGGGTTCTCATCTAAGTTAGGAAATGAGGTAGAAGTGGTGTTTGAAGTGGGTACGACATACGGTGCTGATGTAACTGAGGAAGGTGGCATCCATTGTACTGGAGGCTCTGAAAAATACAACAACAAAAAATTGGAAAAACAATTTAATTAAGACAGCATTTTTTTAAAAAGTTAGTAAGGTACTAATTAATATAGTGTAAACAATAGGGTTACAATAAATGTCAGTGGGACACATTTTTTTAATAACATTTATTTTTTATGAGGAGAACTTTACTGTTGTTTTTTTTGGGTAGGTAAATATGTTTGCGGTTAGGAGAACAATAATAAAAAGAGCCTGGCAAGCAAAAAAACATGTAGTAAAACATATCAATAATTAATTAAGTCTGCCAATTTAAGCACAGAACTATCACTTCAAATAAAAAAGTTATTAAAAATTCTTTTTACTTTACAAGTGGGTACATTGTACACAAAAATATAACAAAGCTTTTATTTCAAAAAGTGGAACAAATATTTTATTACCACTTGTTTATTTATAGAAATACTAGCCTTATACCTAACTTTTCGTAAAGTGTAAACAGTATGATGAAAACAGAAAGTGAGCTTCTTCTTTGGTGTTAAAGATATCACATATTTTAAGAAATAATATGAAATTACAGAAGACTTCGTGTCGGCCACATTCTCAAGAAAATTTATCGGAAGCCTGTTAACCCTTTACCGATTACAACTAAAATATTCTTTAAATACATCCAACACAAATATGGGCATTGTGAGACAGTGTGTAGGCAAAGAGTTGAACTCTGGCATATTACTTAACACACTAGGGTAAAGAAAACAATCGAAATCTCTAAAGAGTTCAGAAACCTAATCATCATGAATGAATGAAATCGAATTACCCAAAGAAATCAACGTGCTACGCCAACAACAAGCAAGCTTGGAGATCCACTATAAAGCTATAGGCTTGTTCAAACATGAAACAAACAGGCAAGAAAAACAATATTCAATCTAGCTATGCTGGTTGGGTCACAGTATTAATTACAATGTAGCAAGTATGTTACCTACACACTACATTTTAATTGGGTCACACATATACACACCACTTGTAAACTCACAATGACAATTTGATAAAATAATTTAATTAGTTCTTGAAGATTGTAAATATTTATTAGTGATTTTAAAAATAAAGTTTATATTTACTTTTAGCCTACCTTTCACGGTTAATTATGTTTTCCAACAAGATAAAAAAAAATTCCTTTTTTTAATATAAAGGGGATACCCATTTATTTGCCAATGTTTTTGAAATGGCCAACTGATAACAGTTATATAAATATTCAATATTAGCTGAGTGCTACAATGAACAAATATTAGGACACATATTTAAGGTGGTTAAACATTTTTGTCAATTTTAGGCAATACTCTAGAGAGTATTAAAGAAATGTTAAGTAAAGGCCAACATCTAAATAAAAAAAATATTTAGATGCCATACATAAAAAAGATAAATTAAGTGTCAAACTGTCATTGTAAAATATATATTTGGCAAAGGCAACGCCTTGAAATGTAATTAACTTTAAAAGATTAATTACCTTTTCATGGACAAAGCAAACACATTTTAAATTTTTACATTTACCAACTTTCATATTTAAATTTGTTTGCCTGTAAAAGTGTGTTTAAGATGTTGGGCAACAATATTTGTCGTAAATTATTATTAAAAAGGCAAACACATTGAAACTTTTAATTCTTTTATGCCCACAACAATAAAAGAAACTCTTTGAGACTTATCGATTGTTTGGCTTAAAGCCTCAAGGAATTTACAATAAAAAAATATTTTTATGAGATCACCTTTTGTTGAAAATGAGGTAGAAATTCTTGGTGTTGATTTTGCTTCAGCATTGTGACTGTGATGCTGTGAAAACAAAAAGAAATTAAAATACACACTTTTTTATTTTTTAACACATTTTTAATAAACATAACAACAGTTGGTAAAAAATAGAAATTTCATGAACCTGTTCAAATGGAAAAGTTCGATCATCGAGTCGCAGTTTTTCATTAATATTATAGGAGAGCTGTTGCACTATCGCAGACATTGTTTGGGTGATTAAAAAAGTTTCTTCAGATTTGCTTCTTGTCAGTAACAGGCACTTCACTTATCGTATGAGGGCTTTTTCAGGGTTTATTTCGGTTTCGTAAGAGGAAAGCAGGGCCATCCACATTTCCAGTTCCTGGCAACGAAAAGAAAAAACCCAACTTGCCTTTAATCTTCTGTTAGCTCAACAGCTAACAGAGTAGTTCTACAGACCTACCCTGGTTTATTTTTTTAAACAACACATCAAATTCATATCTATTTGGCTTACAAGGAAGCTGTAACAACAAGAAAAATATACATTTGGATTTTGATAAAAATAGATTTAATATTAAGAGAAAATATATCTAAGTGGCCCTTTGTTACTCATGGCCACATTTTTACCATTGTGCAAATGTGGCATTGAGGTAATCATTGAAAATGAAATAATCAGATTTTTTAATTAAATTTTTTTATATACATGCTCATTGACAGTCATTTAGTTTATATTATAGGTCAACAATGTGCTTTACATTTTGTCAATATTGATTAAAAAGAAAAATCTGAAGTGGGTAAAATCGAAAAAAAAACATCAATAAATAGAACTGCCGGTAATAACAAAGGCTGACATGGTTACATTCCCAAGCCTAAGACAGATCATTAAACAAGTACTATTTAAATTTGCTTAGCTGGAAAAACAACACAGAAAAGCCATTTGAAGAACATGGCAACCTGCCATTAAGTCAATTTCATGTCATTTTGAATCTCACAACACAGTTGAAGCCTACTTAACAGGGTTAACTTATCAGGTTTTTGGTCATATAAACACAATTAAATCAATGATTAAATCTAAATATTAATATTTCAATTGAGGGCCACAAGTATTATAAAAACACCACTTTGGGGTAATTATTAAATTTACGAAAGATTGAGTGTAGTGGCTAAAATATTTAACAAATTTGTACACGTGATAAAAATATTAAAGTTTTTGACAAACTACCCAGATCTTCTGTATGTAGTGGTATATATATTGTTTTTAAATTAATATAAATTTTTGATCCAAATAAATACATTGGGAAATTATTTCGTTTAAAAATTTCTTTTAAGTCATTTATATTTCATTTTTTATTTATTCTAAATTTTTATTGCTGCTGACATAAAACTTAATTTGGTGAAATTCCATAAAATCAACCACTATTAATAACAACACTCTGCCATATGTCAATTATGTGCAGCTACTCATTATGTAATCAAAAAAGAAAAAATAAAGAAACAATAATGATTTTAAAACTCACTTCCTTGAATTTAGAATGAACAAGCATCGATTAAAATAAGGGAAATCCTACACAAAACAAAGTTTGCTAAATTGAAATTTTTTAGCCATGTGGTTAGTTAAGTTTTGGAAATTTTTGTTAATTTTAAATATTATATTTTATTTCATTATTAAGTTTTATGTTTTCCTTTAAAGCAAATTAAAAAATAAAAGTTATATACCAAACTTTCTGTTGAATTACATTTTACAATATGTGAAATTTTAACCACTTTTTTTTAAGACTATGACTTTTTTGATTGTAACTTCATATAAAATACTCAAACCAATCTAATAACATCATGAAGTTACATTTTTTTAAACCCTTAGCATGTACAAGAAATTTGGGTATTTTAATACATTACTATCAGATTAATATTTATATATACTAATTATATTTTAACAGTTAATATTACAAAAAAAACTTTTTAAATCTTTTTAAAAAAAAATTGTCATAGCAAGAATTCTGCATGTGTGTATATATATTTGTTACAATGACATGAGAATAGTTATTTGCAGCAGATCAGGGCCATTAAATATTAAGCCATCTGCCAATTTCCCAAATAACATAAAATAGTGCTAAGTCAGATAATGAATATGTCACTACAAAAGTAAATGCAATTAAACTGTTACTTAACCCCTTAATTAAAAATTTTTAAAATGACACAAAGATTAAAAACAAATTTATATGCAATAGAGGGCAAAAGTTTTTAACTTTATCTGCATGTCAATTTCTTAAATCTGATTATATCATTTTAATACAATATTTAATTTCTAGTAATTGATCTTAATCTTATAACCTTTGTTATATGTAGATTTTCAAGTTAGTGCTTTACTCTTGGCTATTTTAAGAGGCCTTATGTTTATATTATCTAATACATTGCACATATGCCTTAATAGTAAATTACGGCGGAAATGATGACGTCATCTATAGTAAATATAAACAAAAATTGATGCATAATAATTACACATTCGAATAACAACAGCATTACCTGAGCTTTGGCTGCAAATATCAATAAATATACAACAACACAGCAATAAGTTCTAAAAATACCTCGGTTAATTAAGGAACAATCCACGGGCTTGAAACGTGCAAAATCCCGTAGGATTTGCCTAAAGCGCTACCCTACCAAACAAACCAAACATCGCGTAAAAAAGAACGTCGTCAGAAAGAGAGAGGCAATGGTTCGTAGTAAATGAAGCCGGTGACCCGACCGGGGTCAAAATAAGTAATCAATGAATTCCTGTTTTTATTTTACTCGGTTAATAAATCAGTTTAGCTTACAAATTTGTAAGAAATTAAATACAGACGTGATACAAAATATTTTTTATTCTTTTTGATGTGTTTTAATGTTATATAGGCCCTACAATGCTTTTATGAAAGATGGTGCGAATGGGACTATTTGGTGCCATGTGTTCAAGCAATGGTACAAACAAATTAAAATACCGTTTATTATAATTAAAATATAAAAAATGCCTTAAAATGGTTATGATAAAATTATTTAACTGAAAAAAGTTTACCTTTGTTAACATTCCTGAGTTCAAATCGGTTCGAAGCACCAATGTTTAAATAACTTTAAAAATCAGAAGAAACATTTCTCTGAAAAATTAAATTTTTAAAACAATTTTGAGCTTTAATTAAAAATAATTAAATTTTTAGTTATGTTATTAAAACCCTAATTCGTTTTGTTAATAAATGTTTAGCATGTGACGTCATGAGTTCTGCTCCAACTCCATTCAGGTATGTTTATTAGGCAATTCTATTATATTTAAATAAAATAAATAAAAAAACATTCTGCATAAAATTTAATTTGTCGCATATGTATTTTAGTTACATATAGATATTTGGTAAATTTTTGTTTAAAATTATTCAAGAAAATGCGCCACCGAAATAAAATAATATTTCTCATAGCGATGCGCTTCTAGTGGTATGTTATGATGCTAAAAATCAAAAACATGACAAGTTCCAAACTGCTTTATTAAAGGTATTATTTTGGAAAAACACATTATATTTCTGTAATTTTTGTTAGTTTTGTTAGACTTTAATACTCAAGTGTTGTAGTCAATTTTTTTTTGAGTTAGTAAACAGTTATTAAATTAGGTTTATTTGAAAATGTTTTTTATTTTAAAAAATTATTTAAAAATATATATAATTAATTAAATGTTATTAATACTTTTATTATTTTTACAGAACAGTAATCAGTACAGATAAATGAAAAATGGAATGCGTGGGGAAAATTTTACCTGAGCAAATGGTAGAAAGAATAAATTATTTTTATTTAAATGAAATGGAGCAGTTACAAAAGCAACTTTGGGAACATCGCCGCATCTGTATTTTACAAGTATATAAAATGTTTATGTATACATTTTTTTGAGTACAAAGAGAAAAATTTTTAAATCAAGAATTTATATATTTTTTCAATTTTTAGGTCTTAAAAATCATTTTAACCAAAATATTTTTGGAGAAAAAAATGAAAGAGTGTGAATTTGTTTGTATTTTGGAATCAGCAGAAAAGGTGAAATATATATTTTTATATCTTTTTTAAAAAATTTAAGCTATATATATTTGTTATTTCAGAATTTGGATGACAAATATTTTTCTTCCAAGAGCACCCCATTAGAGGTAAGTGAAGATAATAAATTGGAAAACTTAACAGATTTGGATTTGGATGTTAATTCTATGGTAAGGGTTTATTTGATTTTTTTGTAATTGGTAATATATTATTGTGAAGTTGTATCTGGTTTTTAATTTTTTTTAAGTTGACCAACACTAGGTTATACATCATTAAGTTATTCATTAAGATTAAGTTTGTATGCATATAAAAACCCGCAGTAAATTGTAGTGATAAAGCAACTTGGTTTAACTATGTAGGGTTTATAACATCTGCCAAGCTGAAAACCAATTGGCAGATAAATAATCAGACAATATCACTAAGTCAGATTTATTCAAAACTGCCTAAAGCAGCTTAAGACTAATTCAGTTAAAAATTTTTTTTTTATGTTTATGAAGGCCTTTTTAAAATTAAGGATGAATTTAAGAAGTTGTTGCATTTTTTACAGACAAAAAGTTTATTTACACTTGTTACGAAATTTGTGGATAACATAGAACAATATGTGGACAACAACTATATTTTAAAAATTAAACCTGTTTTGATTAGTGTTATTACCATTGTTGAATCGGAAATACATAAATTGTTTAAATATGAAACTAAGGTGTGTTGTCAATTTTTGTTTAATTATAGGCTATTCTCTTACAAAAGGTACTAATTACTAAATTTTGCAAGAAAATTTTAATTTTTAGTACTGTTTGAATTTTATTTGTAGGTTTTGGTTAATATCTACAATGAATTGATAGTTACGTTGCAGACTATCAACAGCAAAAACTCGGGACAATTTGAAATATTATTGTAAGTGCTAACAATTTACATAAATTTTAAATAAACCAAAATACCTAGCTTCATTAAAATGCATTTTTATTTAGTGCAATATTGATACAATACCAACATAAAATTTGATCTTCAAACTATTTTTAGTTCCTACTCGAATTTTATTGAAGCAAATATGAAAAAACTACTGGATTCCAATAAATTGTCTAAAGAGGTTGGTGGAAGACTTAATCAAAATGTGAGAGAAAAATTTGAAGGAGTTTGGGAAGATCTAGATTCAGGTTATATTTATTTTTATAGGCTCTGATTTCTATTATAGACACAAACAATTTTGTTAAACTATTACTGGATATTTAGTCATGTTTTATTAAACTATGGTTTGGTCAAAAAATATATATATATTTTCAAAACTAAGTTTTCAAAAAATATAAGTTACTTCAATTAACAACTATGCAAGTAGTATATATATATATTAATATTTCTGATTAAATTTTTGTTTGCAGATATTAATAAAATTGGAGCAAAACATCTTCACAATATTTATAGTAAAAATAATTCAGAGCTAAACCAGTTGGTTGAACTTAAAAATCAAACGCTACAAAAATTATTGGATAATTCAGATTCCAGTAGCCTAGAAGATTTCATTAAAGTATCTAGATTATTATTTTTACAAGATTAAGTAATAAAAACACTTTTCTTCATATTAATTTTTTTTTAATATTTTATTTTTAAATGTAATTATGTTTCAGAGATATTTTTCAATTGTAATTCAATTTCGTGCTCAAGAGCTAACCAAAATTTTTGAAAACACAAAATATACGAATAGTGAGATTCAAAAATTGCAACAGGTAATTTAACAAACTTAAGTGGGTTGTAAATTATGGGAGTTTATTTTTTATTCAAGAAAATTAAAATTTATTTTACTTTAAAGGAAAGTAAATTTTCTATGTTGATGAACTGTGAAAAGATTAAATCAGAATTTTGTGCGTATTTAGTGTTGAATAAATCACTGAATGATTATAATGCAAATGAAATATCTCAACAACTTGTGTTTAAAATTAAGGTAAAAACTTTTTAAAATATATTGTATCTTTAAAGAAAATATTATAACAATCATGTGACATATTTAGTTTATTTAAATAAAAGTTATTTCTGTGTTTTTCAACTATTTTATTTAATTATTATATTCCTATAAATGAACAAATTTAATTTGAACAAGTTGTTTTTACTATAATTTAACAAGTTACAATGTAACTGTAATATATATATATTAGCTATAGCTATATTTAAAAAAATATTATATGCAAAATATTCAATATCTGCAAAACTTTGTTAGAAGTAATCTTGATCTTTTTAATGTCAACTGGTGAATTAATTAAAAATACAGCCCTCAACCAGTGTTTATTATAATTTAGTCACCCTCAGATATTTTTTTTAATTTTAGAAAGCAAGTGAAGATGTTTCAGTAATTGAAAAGGTTCAAACGAAATTAATTGAAAACGAAATTAACACAAGGTTAAGTTTAAAGAAATATTCTGATTCTTCTGAACATTTTAAGGAAAATATTTTACTGGGAAAAGTGAAAGCAGATGAGTTAAAAACTATTCAAAAAATTCTTGCTGAACAAATTGATTTTACTAATAGGTAAAAATTATTAATTTTTAAAGTCTTGCTTAACACTTTTTCAGTTTAATAAATTGAGGATCTCTTCTTTGGTTTATAGTTTATATATTTTGACAAATTTTTATAAATTTAGTTCATTTACCAATAAATTCTACACCTTTTTTTTTTTTTTTTTTATTTTTTTTTTGTATATCTTTATCCTCGATGTGGGAAAGTCGAATGCGCGACTTAAACATAGAGTAACATCAGTTACTCCGACCCAGTCTCGAGTTGCCTGTAGCAGTTTGGGATATTATATAGATTATAATTGCCCAAAAATTATACAGCTGATTAAGTGCTGGCTCAGCAGGAGGTCATACCGTTTATAGCGCCTTACTCAAGGGCGCTACAGCATGAGATCAGTGGGGATTGAACCCATGACCTCATGTGTGGTGTAGCAAGTGTTCTTATCACTACACTACGCTTATATTTTTAACAGTGATTGTTCATTTATTTTCAACGAGTACAATGCTGTACTGCAAGTGTTTTTGAACAACATAAGTCTATCAGAAGCAATTGATTATCATAATTTGGATTCTATTGTAATACCAAAACAACTTAAAATTCTGACTCTAGCACGGGAAGAAAAACGGTTGCAAAATGAAGACAACATTTGCCTTATTGTAATATTGCTTTCACATTTCTTTTATACATAGGTCTAGTTTATAAAAATTAAAAAAAAAAATTGTCTTATTATGGTTGTGTGATGTATTTGTGAATTATAAAAATATCAAATAACTAGTTTTATTCAATGTTATTGGTTAAAATGTATATATTTTTAATTTATTGCAAGTTAATGATATTTATTATTTTAAAATAGTTTTAATACTTTTATCAGCAAAAAGGAATGGTGGAAATAAGAAATAACATCTTACAACAAAATGAAGAAACTTGTGAACAAACAAGTTTAGAAAATTTTATTAAAACTGAAAATTTAAGAGTAAGTAGCGTATTAATTTTTACAGATCTTTGTAATACTTTTTTATTTAAACTAGATAATTAATGTAAAATATTGTATGTTGTTTTTAGTACTGTAAAAAATTTTTTAAACTATACAGAAAGAAATAGTATATGAAAGCATCGCAAGCAAATTATTAGATTATCGCTATCCAAATTTAAAAACGAAAAACCAGCAGTTAAGGATTTTCGCCAGTATAAAGGTAAAAATAATTTATTTTAAAAGAATTTTAGAATAAAATTAATTATATATTTTTGTTGAGTATGAACTCTAAAAGTCATTTGTTTATGTTTAAGGATTTAATTTATGCCAAAGTAATAGAGAATGGGAAATTGTACAACAAGGAACTCAAACAGTTGTATAATGATTATATTGCCCAATCAAATTTCATTGCTAAGGAGCATATACAAACTAGGGATATTGGCAGACAGGTAAGATTTATTATTTGTTAATTTGTTATAAACAGTTGGTATAAGGGCTGGTCATTATTACAAAGTTTGATATTTTTGATTGTAGGTAATTAAAGATCTGCTGATGTCTCATCACCAACCTGAATTTGCTGATGTTCAAAATAAAAACACAAAACAGACAAAGAGTGCAGCAACTAAAAATACAGATATTATGAATGTTAAACTACAGAGGTATTTCAAATTTTTTTAACTAGAGTTATTGCACTAAATATATACATTTTTATTTTTTGACTTTTTTTACAAGAAAATTTATCTAAACTATTTTTAGAAAAGTTGATGAAATACGAAGCCGAAAATCAGAGGAAAAACTTAAAGTTAAAGAAAAAACTGAAAATGTATGCATTTTATTTTATAAAGTTTATGATGTGATTAATATTTGTTAATGTTTTTAAGGTTTTTGACTATGCGATATTATGTAAAATTACGCTTATAGGCAAACTTACTAAAAGCCAAATGCTTCACTCTGTCAAAGAAGGATTGGAAGTTGGTTAGTAAAATGATTTTTATAAATTGTGATGTCTTCCTTATTTTTTCAATAATTTTAAATTCTTAGCTAACATTGAAGAAAACTCAAAAAAGAAAATTATGTCTGAGTTTTCAAGAGTATGGGTAAAAGTAAATGGTGAATTTCACAAACCAAAAAAGGTCACACCATTAAAAGAAGGCCACCCTGCAAAGCCTGCTAAAGGAAAAAGAGGAAATTTACTTAATCGGTTAGCTCGTCAAAAATTAGAATCTAATTCCTCAAGCTCCACTTCCTCTGAGGAAACTTGAATATGCTATTACTACACATTAGTTAAATAAGCATTTTTTTTCAACATTAGTTGTTTTAACTTTAATCATGTTATACCATAGTTTTATATTTACATCTTGCACAAATGCATTTTAAATAGCAAGTAATATGTCAAAATTTGATTCAGCACTGTGTGTTAGGCTTTTTTGTTTTATTAGCACAATTATGTTTATTATTTAACCATGTTTCGTTGAAAATACTAGCAAAAGTAACATTAATGTTGTATAAATTAAAAAAAAAATTAATCGTAAGTTGGCGCCGTTGATTCTTTACAGCTATTAAGATTTTGTTGTTCACTTTTTGCAATTTAATTCTTTTAGGTTTTTATTTAAATATAAAAAATAATTAATTGTTATTAGTAAAACAGTAAATTGTTTTTACGTAAGCGATTACTATTTACTGACCAAAAATGTTCATGCTTGTTATAAGTTAAGAATTTCTTTGTTTACTAAGTTTGAAGCAACGCAGTTGTAATGTAATTAAATTTGACCATGAAATTAAAGATAAATTAACAACAAACAATTACTTTTTTGGCAAGTGTTGTTTGTGTCGTATTAAAAATATAAAGAAGATAATTGTGTTTGCTCGAACGCGGAAGAACACAAAGAGTGAGAGGTTACCGTGGGTCAGGAGACACTTTGTCGCCGCGAAAAAGGGAAAAAATGGAATCACAAATTTTACGCAGGTTCTATTTTTGTTTCGTTAAAGTTGAACAGGCGATTACTCATAAAGCAAATAAAAACGTGCCTATTTTTTGTCAGCCAACTTTTTTGTTTTTGCTGTAAGAATTATCAATTTTAAAATGTATGCCTATGTTTTGTATATATATTAGTGGCTCAGCATTATTTGTAAGAAAGTACAAAGTAGCAGAAGGTTATTTACAAACATTGATACTAGTCTTAAGTCTAACATTTTGAAAACACCTGATAGTCAAGCTAGATTGTCTGATTGTGTACTAACAAACTGAAGTAGTTTTATGCTGTTAGTAATTGTTATTCTGTTAAAATTTAAGAAAGTTATTGAAAAACAAATTTAATTTCTTATGAACGGTGAAACATTAAATTGGTATATGGGCAATTGGTGTGCATTAATGCTATGTCTGTATGTTTGCATAGTTAATAGTCAGATAGTCTGGATAGTTGATAGTTTATAGATCATAACTAAGGAGCTAAACCTTACCACTAAATTTGATTGCCAATGCTTAGTTAGTTGGGCACAATTTTTAAAAAACATTTTATGCATCTTTGCCTATTGCCTTAAAATAAAAATTTAAATATTTTATTATAAAGGTTTTAAAATTAAATTTATTGGTTGATAAATTTACATTACTTAAGAAAAAAATTATAGCCTGGTATTTGGACTTGGAAAAATGGCAATGACTAGTTTATTTGGATTCACTAGTCCTGCTGTAAAAAGACTTCTTGGTTGGAAACAAGGTTTGTTATTGTTGATTTATTTTATTTTAATAATTATTATTTGGTACAGTGCATAGATATAATTTATTAAACTATATAAAGTGGAATTTGTACAGTTTTATTTAAATTGATAAAATTGGGTTTATTTTTGTTATAATGTCATTTTTAATCAGGCATTTGTTTTTAAATCTGTAACCTGATTAGTTAACTATTTTTAAAAGAATAGGCTATATATATACATTTTAAAATTTATTAATATTGGTTGTTTGTAAAAATGAATTGTTGTGTATAAAATATTTAAACCACTCAAAGTTGTTAAAAATATAAACAAATATATATATAATTTATTATCGCAGAGGCGTATTTTTTGCCTCTATTTATAGTATTTTTATATTTAAAGGAGATGAAGAAGAAAAATGGGCCGAAAAAGCTGTTGATTCACTTGTTAAAAAACTAAAAAAGAAGAAGGGCTCAATGGAAGAACTGGAGAGGGCTCTTAGTTGTCCAGGGCAACCAAGTAAATGTGTCACCATTCCACGATCACTAGATGGAAGGTTACAGGTACAATAAGACTTTTTCAAAAACTCTATTTATCATGTTTATCTAATTCAATTTATGCTACAAAGTTATCATTTTTAGTTATAGATGATATTTACTTTTTCACTTTTTGAATAATTTGGGGTTTACTTCTTTTCTTTTGTAAACATAATAATGGTTATTGTTGTTTTTTTGTTGTTAATTAAATTAAAACCAATTAGCACAAAAAATGTACCGTGCCCTACTCATTAAAAATCATATTAAAATTAACAATAAATTTTAGGTATCACATCGTAAAGGTCTTCCACATGTGATTTACTGTAGAGTGTGGAGGTGGCCAGATCTACAAAGTCACCATGAGCTTAAACCGCTTGACATCTGCTCTTATCCTTTCGATGCAAAACAAAAAGATGTGTGCATCAATCCGTACCACTATAAACGTGTGGAAAGTCCAGGTATGTAGTTAAACAATATTGTATTGTTAAAATTTGACTTCAAATTTGATTTTAAAATTGCTTTAGTTTTTTAAATAAGAATAGGTATAGGTATACTATGTGTGGGAACATTTCTGCCTTATTTTTTTGTTTAACAAACCTACAATTTTTATTTTAAAGATGTATAGCTAGTGTATAATTTATTTTTTTTGCCTAACATGTTAAAATAAGTAAAGCTTCCAATTCATAATAATAATATAAACTATAAACAATTTCTATAAATGGCTAAAAGTACAGTATTATGTACTAGGTATATAAATATGTTAAAGAAATTGGTTTGTAATTATCCAGTAAAATTTAATCTTCAAATCAGATACTTTTGTGTAAATAAGAAGTAGATATCCTTTAACAAAAAATATTTTATATAAGTTTCTATAAATGATATTTGTCTATAAAAAAAAATTTCTGGTTATACTTTCAATCTTTATTACCAGCTTAAACAATATTGGTTTCAGAAAAAATTTACTTTCACAAATTTTAAGTGAATTAAGAGTTTAAGTAGTTTTCCTGCTTGTTTTGTTATGCCCACTCTCAGTTGGTTTCCTCTCTATACCAGTTTATGGCCAAGTTTTTTTTCTTTTCCAACAAGGAATTTTGCTTCCAGACTCTCGCAATCGATTTTATTGCCCAACATTTTTTTTAATAGTACAATGGACTGTTTTTAATTGCTGCATAGTAAAATATTTGTGACACATTTATATTCATATTTTTGTATGTTATAAAGTGTGATTTAATGGTGTACAATACAACTGGATTAAAAAAATAATTTCAGGTTAATTTGCTTGAAAAAAGGGTTGTTTACAAATTAAAATGTGTCAAATATATTTACATAAAATAACAATGGTATTTTGAATTAATTAGTTTTATTGTTTTTGGTGGCAATGTTTTAATTAGTAATTGTTTGTGGTTTCCACATTTGCCTTCTTTCAGCTAGTAATTTGTCTTCAAATTTTGATTTAAAATCTTGAAAAGCTTGCTTAGAGTTTTCTGTCGCTTTTAATTGAAAAGTCTCGATTTCGTTTTGACACCTCTATTGTTCTCTCGCGAGATTTTCAAGTGATTGTTACGGGCAGGTTCTGGGTAACAATAGACGACAGAAGTCGATTTTGACTTGTTTATGTTTCAGATTTGTAAAGCCCGGTCTTAACTTGCAATTCCAAGGCATTTCACAAATCCAAGTTAAACATGCGTTGCTATAAGATGTGGTTTTACGCCGATCATACACTTTAATACTTTGTTGTTGTTCAAATTTTTTTTTTATGAATTATATTTTTCCGGTTGGTTTTGTCTAAAGTTGGTTCTGGTGATATGTTTATGAAAGTGTTAACATATTTAGTATTGTCTTTCCACGGGAACCCATCGTAGGCGTGTTTTAAGCCCCCTTAAACACGATCTCAAGACCTCGGTTTGATGGATTGAGATTTACTCGTTCAATTTGTTCTTAAACTTTATTTCGAGGCGACTTTTCCGCGAAATTCCACTTCAAACGCGTCGGGAGAACTGGTTGCTGTCTCAACAGCCTGTGAAGAAAAGTTGCGGCAAAATGACTCAATCTTGTGCTTGTTTTTGTTATTATTATAACTCTAAACAAATACACTGGACCCGATAGCGTGTAATTGTGAAGCCGGTCACGTGGTGCTGGTTTGGCGGGGCGTCGCAACTCGCGCAGAGCGTCGTCGTTTGTTTTGTCATTAGCTTTCATTATTACGTCACGAAAGCGCTTTTGTCAGTCGATTAGATGCGACTATTATGTCGCTCGCTCTGGCGCCGACAGGATCGCGATTGAAGGCCGAAAGACTATCCTTAACTGGTTGGCTCTAATTGCGCGATGTGTGCATGTTTCGTTTTACTGGTAGCGCCACTAAGTCTGTCTTATACCCCGATTATAGGCCCACTTTTGCAGTGCCTGCCGTCTTATGTGGCACAAGTGTAGTAATAGGGCGCGGTAGGGTAGCGGTTAGCGCGAACTTTTCTTAGTTGGTCGTGCAATTTACAACCAATTCACGATGCTATCTCCATGAATTAAATGTGATTTTCTTTTAAAACTTGTCAAAGTGTTTTCAAACTGATTACTCACGGCCAATTTAAAATCACATTACCCCGATTTCGATGTCGTGTTTTATTATACCCGATATTAAATATTTGCCTTCTAAAACTATTTGCTCACGGGTCAATTATATCCGCGTTGTAACACCGTTCGATTATTAACACATGGTTACTCTCAATATTTGTTGAACCCTTTACATGCCACATACAACAGGAAAGCATACGCTCGGTAGCTAAAGGGTTAAAGCATGATCGGTATATCGCCTCCTACTTGAGAATTGCCAGGAAAGAACGAAACCATATCACTTGTTCCCAGCTGCATACACAGCCAATCACACCTTCTTATTACTTCCTATAATGGCTGTTCAGTGGCTACGTTCAAATTAAATTAATGGCCTTTTAAGGGGATCGCTTATTTACTAGATCGTTGTTTTTTTCGAGCATAATAAATTTTTGTGTTTTTAATTCGCGAATTCCTTTCTCTCTCATTAAATCGAAATTTTGAAATAACAAGATTGTTGACCTTGTTTTAACTTTACGTCAGTTGTGCTTATTTAACCGTCCCGTTGTTTTTTTACATTTCAAATCTGACATTTTAAATTTTTTTACAAAATTTTTATTTTTTTAACATTTTATTTTAAAAATCGTTGAATTTGATTCGACAGTGACTCAAAGCATTCGGTTATTGTGTGCTTTATTGCGACGATTATCCTTTATTAATCACAATATCTTATGGCCAACAAGTTTATTTTGGAAGCGTCATAGGTCACGTGACCCTTGTTATAATCCTTATCACAGCTGTACTTTATATTCGTGTTTGTGTTTATAGCGAGCATAGGCGTTGTGTCGTGTGTGAATCAGGGTTATCATTTTTTTTGTCAAACAACAAAAAATGATAATAAAATTTTTATTTTAAATACACATTTAATTAACCCAAAAATATGGTACTTTTCCTACAAATTTTACAAACGTTTAAGATTTTGCAATATTTAAAGGGTTAAAATAAAATAAAGTACCAACTTTTTGCTATTTTTTGCTGTCTCAAAAAGTTAACCTTTTTATGATCGTAATTCACATTTAAAAATTATGTTGTTTTAAACTACCTATACGTAAAGCTGGATGTTTGTAGAGTTGCGCCCATGATTGCCAGATTATCATCCATCATATAAGCTTAATTGCTTACTCGTGTTAGGCACAGCTGGTAACCAGCTTGTGTGTATGTTACGTTTACAACTTTCCAAATTATCGACATAACACCCTGTTATTAAAACATACCGAGATTTTAGATTGAAATGTAAGACACTTGGCAATTGTGCGTTTTTAAATACGAAAAAATAGAGTTAATTAAAATATTGAAAGGTTTTTTTTAAACCAAAACAAATTATTTTAAAAGAAAATAATTCGTTATTTTACACGGAATTTTTTTTGTGAACTGTTATCGTTACGCGGTAACCGGCACTCCTTATTTTTATATTAATTCACGTTGCACACTTATTATTTTATACCGCAATCAAGTGTTTTGACATCTTTTAAAACTGTGATGACGTCATATATTAGGACGATTAAAAAAGAAATTATTTCCATTCCAAATGTATTTTAGAGAAATACGCTATTTATTAAAAAATATTTAAAATTGTTATAGTTGGAAAATTGCTTTTATTTATTGTTGTAAATTTAAATTTTTCCTGTTGAGTTTGGTATTCAAGGAATTTTTACCCCCTAGAATTTTAATAGAATTGTCATGACAACGATTATGTCACGTGTATAGAAATAGTACGTTTCCTCTATAAAGCAACCTCGAAATTTCAGCTATGTGTTCGTGGTATTATAACATCGCCCCAGCTGTTAGAGTGTTAATTTGATCAGCATTTTCTTTGATCAAAGACAGAAATATATTTGATTTTTCGCTGATTGAATCTGAAAGTCGTGCTTTATGTCAAATAATCGCTCAATTACCAAGCTACGGTTTTGCTGTGGGCGTTTTTTGATTAAATTTTATTCGATTTTCGACACATTAATCAAAATTAAATTGTATGGTTTTGATAGAGAAAACGTAACTTCGTATATAGTTAACCAACTCATATTCATTAAAGTACTTTGAATTTTTTTTTGGAATGTTTGAACCTTATTTTAAAACTTTGTAAAATATGTAAAAAAAAACGCATAATGATTAACTTTTTAAAATATCAAAAACATTTTAAAGTGTATTAATTGAATAATGTTAAAAATGAATTTACCTAAAAACATTTATCTATATTTAATATTTATATAATTGAAATAACTTTTATGATTTTTTTAATTTTAGTTCTCCCACCAGTATTGGTTCCACGTCACAGTGAATTTGTTCCAACTCATTCCATGTTGCATGGTAACAACCATAACAACCACATATCTCCTAATGGTAACTTTGGAAGCAACAATGGTGGATATAACAGGTAAAAAATAAAGTTTGGATTAAATGTTATACTATATTTTATGGCTGTAAAGAATACCATTGTTTTAGACTAGAATCTGTATATATTCACTTAAATAGTCAATGGCAGCGTGGTAAAGTCAAAGGAACACTTGGCTTTATTATATGATGTCCTGGGTTTAATACCCACAGCTTTCATGCTGTAGTGCCCTTTAGTAAGGTGCTATAAAAGCCAGATAATCAGCAATTATCAGGCAATTATAATCAATAATATCCCAAACTGCCAAAAGGCAATCCCAAGACTCGATCGGGGTAACTAATGTTCCTTTGTGTTTAGGTCGTGAAATTGACCTTCTCACATCAAGAATAAATAAATATTAAAAAAAAAAATAATCAGGTTGTAAAAAACAGGTGTTTGATCAGTTTTATCATTAGTAACAACTTTTTATTTTTATTTAGATCTGGACCCCCAGTTAACCATGCTAACATAAACCACCCAAGCCCAGGTTCTCCTTTTGGGGGTTCCCAGGCTTCGGAAAACATGTTCTCGCCAGGGAATTACCCCAGTGGCCCTAGCTCCCCAGATGGGTCAATCACTGGGCCAAGTTCACCTTATAACCTACCTGCTGATACCCCTCCACCAGCATACATGCCACCGGAGGGTGATAAAGGCCCAGAAAGTATGGAGACAAATCGTCCGCCTATATTGCCGAATGCGAACAGAAATGGTAAAGTTTAAAAAATCATTTCTGGGATGTTCAAAATAAAAAAGTCATATTAATTTAGAAGTTTCGATTTTTTTAATTGGTTTAACACATTCAACATTAAATATATACAGTTAGTACATTCAAAATTAAATATATATTTATATAACACATATTGTTATTTAAAAAAAATACCTTTAACTTAAAATACTTACGTGTATGGCTTATTCAGTTAATCATTTACATAGACTTGAGTTAAATCAATAATCTAATCAATGGTTTAAGTAAATTTGCGAATACTTGAGTATTTTTTTTAAATTTTATTTTTTTTAGATGTCCAGTCAGTACCTTACAGTGAGCCAAACCACTGGTGCACTATTGTGTATTACGAGTTAAATAACAGGGTCGGTGAAGGGTTTTCTGCTGCAAGCACCCAAATTGTTGTCGATGGATTTACAAACCCTTCTGCAACATCAAATCGATTTTGTTTGGGGCAGTTGTCCAATGTAAATCGGAATTCGACTATTGAAAATACAAGGCGGCACATTGGAAAAGGTAAAAGTTATAGTTTCATAATGAATTTTTTTATATTTTAAATGATTTTTTGAATATGATTTCAATTTAAACATGTTTTTAGATAGAACATTTTAAACGCTGCTATTAACTAGAATGGGAACTAAACTATCTAAAAGAAATAGTTTGATTTTTGTTTAAATTTAAAATATTTTGTTATCATTTTTAGGAGTCCATCTTTATTATGTTGGGGGTGAGGTGTATGCAGAGTGTTTGTCTGATTCGTCAATATTTGTCCAATCACGTAACTGCAATTATCATCATGGATTTCATCCCACAACTGTGTGTAAAATTCCACCTGGTTGTTCCCTAAAAATTTTCAACAATCAGGTAAAAAATTTGTGTTTGTGTTTTTTTGGTTGAATGTAAAATTTATTGTTTTTGTGATTATATATAAAAAACTAATCATTTTTTACAATGAAGTATAGCAATGCATTTGACATTGGTTTAAGTCAACTTATAGCTACCTGATAATACTCATGGCATTATAAATCTATGTATAGATGAGTTTGTTTGATTATACTGATTTTTTATATTTAGGAATTTGCTGCACTGTTATCCCAATCTGTCAATCATGGATATGAAGCTGTGTTTGAACTAACCAAAATGTGCACAATTAGAATGAGTTTTGTCAAGGTAAGATCATGACATCACAAAAATAAAATATATTTACCAATATATCTATATTATTCCATACTAGCATAAATTTTAGAAATTAAAGTTTTTTTGGGGGGGTAAATTTTAAACCCGGCTTAATTTTTTAGGGTTGGGGTGCTGAATACCACCGTCAAGATGTCACATCCACCCCATGTTGGGTTGAAATCCACCTAAATGGCCCCCTACAATGGCTTGACAAAGTTCTTACTCAAATGGGTTCACCAAATAACCACATTTCATCTGTTTCATGAAATTTTTATTATTGTAAAAACTGGATTTTAATTTTAAAAAGTTGTTTTTCAAACAATGTCATTGCCAAGAAAAAGGGTTACTGTCTAAAAACAGATAAAAAATGTCTAAAAACAGGTCTTTACTGCTAAGGTCTGTTTTTTCAGTCATTTATTTATCATTTTCTTTAAATATTCAATGGGTATTTTTTCATTTGTAATATTGACATAATCAACAATATACAGTCACTATTATTGTTACAGATTAAATTTTATTAATCTCTTAGTGCAAACAAAGGAATATAATTTGCAATTTATACTTAAATATCAAGTGACTTTTTTAACATATTTTACAAATGATTATTTTAATTATCTAATCAAATTATCACCACACAACTGTCTGTATTGCTTTATTCTAGTAACTTTTTTATCAAGTGCTTTTAGATGTGATTTCTATGGGATAATTTCATATTTTTAGAGAAAAAATGCAATTTTATTACTTTTTAATTTAGGGAACTATTTTTATTACTTTGCATAATTGGTGCTGTCAGTTATTCTGGGTGTTAGCTTTAAAAAAATATATTCACAAAGTAAGTATTAAATTAAAAATATTTTCTTTTAGTAAAGCCTTAATCACAGTCTTTTAAATAATTAAGTTTTTGCAAGAAATGCAAAATTTTTATTTTCAATCTTGGAAAAACTTTTTATTTTTATTGTTTTTTTTTATATTTTTGCCTTAATTCTTTGTGTTCAAGTTCAAATTACTGCTTGTAGTGACTTTTCAATGTCTAAAAACCATTTTTTTTTCATCTTAAAGTTTATATTCAAGATTTGATAACACGGCAAAATTTTTTTCTTACGTTTTGCTTTGGTTATGATAGCTTTTAAGGTTTCTTCTCGTTACATTGTGTCTAGATTCCGTAATTGTATTTTTAGTATGACGTCACGATGTAACTGCCAAATAAAAGCAATTTTCACCAAAAATGTCTGGTTATTTTAGACAGACTAGTAAGCTGATTTTGTACATTCCATTAAGTATTAAAAATATCTGTCAGCAATACTTATATTTAGAACGGTATTGGGTATTTAATAATACCAAGATTAAGGGCGAATATTAATCCATTGGTTTTCCCCAAACTTAAAACATTTGTATCCTTTAGACTACCCAATAACAAGACCGGTATACACTTCCAGTTATGAGCATAAAAATATATCATTTATGTTCCTGTGCGTCGCCCGTGGTCTTAAGAACGTTACAAAACATGGCACTAGGTTTGCTGCGGCGCAATTTTAGTATCATAAAAAATCGAACTAGGACGCTTGAATACACACGGTATAGAGAAAAGCCTTCACGCTATCGCAAAGCTCTATTCTCTCTAAGGACTTCTCTATCGGTTAATAATTATTCAAGCTTACGTGTATGCCTAGGCTTAAGTTATACGCTACACAAGAGTAAGATGTGAACAACAGGCTTTGTCAGACACTTAAAATCTTTTCATAAGTTGATATTTCAGGCGCGTTGCATTGCAAGTAGTTACAGCTTAATGTAATCTAGTATTATCTAACCAGCCTATTACGTTGAGTAAATGTAAAATGCTATAAATTATAGATGTCCATTTGGCTATTTAGTGGTAATTTATAAACGGTCAGTCGGCTTTTTGAGATTTTAATAAGGATACTCGTTTTAAAATGTTTGTCCCATTGTAGTGTATCAAAACAACCAACCATTAGGCCACCCTTTTGAAGACATGCTATTAAAAAAAATAAAACCTAGACGACTTTTATTTAATAAAACGTTCGAAATGTCAATAGCCGTAGGGTTTTCTAGTCTGTTATTTGTACAGTTTGGTCAATCATTAATTTATTTCGCGATTCACTGTATAGCTTTTAAGTTACGTCACAAGGCAAGTTTGTTGTTTAATACAATAAAATCAAGTTTGAAAGTTAGTAATGTAGTAATATCCGAATAAATTAAACAGAGGGAGTTATTTAGGCATTAATGTATCCCATGTTTTAATGAGCTAAAATATTGGTTGATATAACAAAAAACTTATTAAGATGTTTTCTATCTGCTAGTGTTACCTAAAAATAAAATGTTTACTACAAAAACTGTGTAAAAGTTAAGTAGATCATGTTCTAGTTGAGGTTATTGTTTCGATATACGTTTGTTGCTTTTACAAAAACAGCTTCACTTTAAACTGCTGTCTGATATCGATTTTCGGAATATCGACGTGCATTATGGAATTTAGACATTAAAACTTTAATAAGATAACCGATCTTTGTTTCTAGGCGCCTGATTTAGTAACAGTTCAGTAAGCACGTTATATATAACCATAACAATGAGGTGTAGTGCAACCTCAATATTTTTAACCTTGTTGTCTTTGGTCGGATCTAGTTTATACATAGCCTGTGGATACATTGCCTTGGAAAGCACATTGACGTTATTTAAAAACTATGGACCGGTAAAAGGTACGTTACTTTTTAAGTGAAAACTGTACTTGTGACCCATTTGTAAACTCTATTGTTCTGTTGTTTGTGTCTGTTAAAAAGTCACGATTCTGTATCTTACAAGCTTACGCTGTAACAGGAATCGCGATACGCATGAAAGATCAGCGTGAACTAATCTGTTTGTACTAATAATTTTGCCTCACTTTATCGTTTGGCTGACTGGCACTTGAGAATGTAAGTTACCGTGTTTTCGTTCATTAGTGCCTGTAAACTAATGTTTTAATGGGAACAAATGCATTGCGGTATTAAAACTGTCACACCATTTAAATTAATCGATTGAAATGTGATCACCAATAACGTAAAGTGTAAACCAAGGCTTATCATTCAAAGTTAAATCCATAATTCTGAGGTGTTTTTTATTCTATGCAGTAGCTTGTAATACGATTCGTTTGTATTTACTTAATAGAGTTATTACGAATTATTAGTATCGCGTTTTCCTGTTAAATTTGATTAATGAGATTTTGCGATTTCGTCTTAGTTTGAAGTGCCTTTCATCGATTATACGCTTAAGGGCATTACGGGTGGCTGGCTCAAAACGCAAAAAGTTTAAAGTAATGCACAAAATGCTCGTTAAGTCTGTTTGTATATTCTTCGCGAAATCCGTAACGTTGACGGATTAGGAAAGGCAAACAGTTTTTTGTTGTTCGTGGATATATTATTACAACGAAAAACAATTGCTTAAAACATGAAATTTCTTTAAAATTAACAACAAACCCATTCAAACTATAAAATAGTTTGTTATATCTAAAAATAAGTGTTGATATAACACCTAAAAAAGACGTTAAAATTTCAAAAAATAATATAGTTTTTTGTCACGCGTGTAAGAAGGTAATCCAATCCAAATTTAAGTAAAAAAATGTGCTTATTTATTATTATGGTTTAAATTTAAATTTGGGAACAAAAACAAACACCTTATCGTATTTTAATTATTAACATTGACGTTTTATTTGTTGCCCCTTTGAATATTTTATGGGAATCGTCAAAAGTGACAGTTTGCATTACACCTTCAGTAAAAACATAAATTATAATAAAACAAAAGTTTTAGCATAAATTATAAATTACCTAAACTGAAATAAACTCTAAATATGTAAATAATATTTTGGCTCTTGAATTCATCAATGGCAATGTATGAAAGAAAATTAATTTTTAACCAATGTTCAAGTATATTGAACAATTCGCGTTAACAATACTTATTTATATACTACATTTTTACAAAACAACACCATAGGCCTATTTAGATACTGACGTCATTCCTAAATTTTTATTCTATTTTAGGTCGGGGTAATCCAGCTCTCGACCCCCCAGCAGAATATTGGATAAATCCTAAGACCCAAGCTTGGGAGCCAATTAACCCCAACAACAGGGGCAACCTAGTACCCGGGGTGTAAGTTTTACTTATATATATATTTAATTTTTTTAAGTTTTTGTAAATTTTTACTTGTTAATTACTACGCGCAAGGGTAAGGGTACTTAATTTGTAGAAAAAGATTGGTTAACCAAATTTGGTATTAAATATAGCGTATTCGACAAGAAAGTGTGACAACCCAATTTACATGAATCTTTGTTTTGACTTTAAACTACCAATTTATGATTCATAATGTCTCAAAACTGATTGTATACTGAATTTAATATATTCATTAGACCTTCACGCCTGTAATAATGATATCTTTGCCGCCATTCCGATGACACATGATGCGATTTTCTGACTGGTTATGCCTGTCTAGTCGCGTGACGTCACGACCTAAAACGCTGTATTTAAATTAGGATTACTGCTCGTAGGAATGCGTTCAAACCTGTCAAAAATACACATCAAAAAATAAAATTAAAATTTTTTTTTTTAGAAGTTTTAAAATTTTTTTTTTTAGGTTTTAATTTTGGGCGTATACGTAACACCGCTTCGTTAAGGTGTTTCTTGTACTCTATCTCGAGGAATGGCGTAATAATAAAACTTTAACAATTAGTTTATTGTTTGCTGCTTATAAAAACAACTTAATTACAGATAACATTACCAATAAACAATGCGGGCTCTTACAGTAGATGGCTTGAAACGCCTTTGTAATAATAATAGAAATGGTGTAGAAAACTTAATTGTTTTCTTCGAATTATGTTAAAGATTTAAAAATGCTAAATTGATCATAAAAATGCTAAATTGATCATAAAAAAAGATTTGCTTTCTGTGTGGTCTTTTTTATTTAACAATATAAATACCTTTTTTTGTTGCATGAAACAAATTGGATTTTGTGTTATCGTAAAATTAATCCTGTTTTGTTTTTGGGTCACACAAAAATACACAAACAACGCCTTATCTAATCCAAGATTATCTTGGCAGAAATTGAAAACAATAGGTTTAAGTTGGAATAACATCATTAGGCAAAAATTATGTGGAATTAGTAAATTTTGTATTTATTTTGACAGGTTCAAGGGTATACAATATTACCTAATTGTCCTCGCGGTTTTAATGGTCTTTAATACTGTTTTGTTTGTGACGGATTCTATACGAAGTAAGAAAGCAGTCAAGGATCGAAATTACCAAGGAAAACGAACTGGTATATCAAGCATAAGTTGTACTGGATGGGTAAGGAAAACTATTTCTCTTTACAAATATTTTAAAAATATTTCACGTTTTAAGTTACTTAATTTAAGGCCAAAAACAATGTTTTAATTTTTGTGCATTATTCTAATAAGTTTATTAGTATTTTAAACACTTTTTAATGTTTTTAAAACAAATGTTATTAATTATTAACTTATGTTTCACAGCTTTTGAGCAACGTTTAAATACCATTTAAGGCTGTTTGACGCAAAAACTTAAATGTGATTCAAACCACGGCCTTAATTTGCGAGTCATGTTTAAAAATATTTAATTAAAAACTTGTTTGTTTTCTAGCTTGCAGGTTACAGTGTATTTTGGGCAATTCTGTGGTTCGCCATGGCAGGATTTTGTGTTATACCGATTCTCGAGTTCAGAATCACGATGCAGAGATGTTGGGATTTGGAAAACCCGATGTGGAGTCCTGGGACAAGTCAGGGAATTTGTATCGACCTTGTTCAGTATGGTAGGTCAGCCTAATTAAATAGAAATTTTACAAACATGATTTTTAATTTAAAAAATAAAAATTTATACAACTTTATTAAAATCTTTATGCCAGGTTCAATAATATGCAAATATTTAAATTTTTAAGGGCGTTAAAAGAAAGGGGTCGACTTTTGGGCATTTTTATTTCAACGCGTTTAAATATATACAAAGATACACAAAAAAACGTATCGCTAGAAATTTCAAGTTTCTTTTAGCGCAGCGTGTTTTACACGCAGCTTAAAATTAACACTTTAGCTCTAAAATTTCAAGCTGTCAGCTGATTGCACCATTTACCGCACAAAGTGTTACGTCATTTAGCGTAATAATACCAAGGCGATTTCCTAATAGCTTAGTGCGATATCCTGAATCAGATTTACACTTCCCAATAAAATTGGGTTGACGTTTTTATGCATTTACTTGTTTGATGTTAACGCTGCCAAAAGCATTTCTTAATTAAGTCATGCTATAAAAATAGAAAATCGTGTAAACGCATACCTGAAAAGCAATCGTTTTAATTGAAATCAGGAAAAAAATGAATTATCTTAATGCCTAAATATAATTATAAAAATTTCCATAACACTTTGTTTAATTAAACTAAATCAACTCAATATTTTTTTTAAAATTTCGTATTAACTTTATTTGATATTTTTTTACAGGACTGGTTTTCTTCAAGGAAACACAAGATAGCGGATTTGGGCTTATCTGTGGTCCGGGGGGGAGTTATAACCCTCCACACGGAGATTTAGAAGGATTTTGTAATGACGTAAGTCAACTTCGTAAACAAAATATTGATTAAAATTTATACTAAATATTTATGCTAATTATTACTAAGGCACTAGTAAAATATATTTAAAAATAATTCTTAAATTGGTTCGTAATATTTTGCTTACATAGAAATATTCATTTTTTTAGTATTACCCAACGTTTAGTTATTACGTCATTGCTTTTGCTGGAGCATCAATAACAATGATAAGTATGGTAAGCACTTTGTTAATTAATTTTGTCAATAATTTATTACAAAAACGACATAAAAACTTACTACTTTGTTGTATTTAATCATATTTATGGGCACATATGCTTTCTTATTAAAACGATTAGTATACTGTATGCTTTACTTACTAACTAAACAACGTTAAAGAAGCTAACGACACTTTTTTCGTTTTAGATATTCTTTGCCTTGCGCCATGCTACCAATTTCGTTTACCTAAAAGTTCGGAGATATGAACAACCCTCCCCACACAACCATTTACCCGGAAAACACCCAAGCCATGGCAGTCACTATGGCAACAGCATGGGCAACCCCAACTACGAACATAACGTCATATTAGTTGACCCTGACCATGCGCCGCAAGAAGTAGTATTTGACCACTACCCTGCAGGTCCAGGTGGGTAAACGTATTGTCATATTTCGTGACGTAATGTTTTATTAAAATCGTGGGTAAAAATGACGTCATATATATTGATGTGGCGTAATGTAATTAAATGGTCTAAATGATTTTTATTTATAGGTTCTGATTTGCAATTGATATTAATGAGCGTCTAAATATAACTTTCTTACAACTGTTATGTAATTATCAATTAATATATAAATTAGACATTATACTGTATTCTTATGCATAAAAATAATATGTCCAAATTTTATGTTTTCCGAAAATCCTCATTAAAAATGTTACTCATTCAAAATTATTAATGGTATAAAATTTTTAATCGAACTCATTATTTTTTGAATTAGAATTGCAGAACACGTTTTTAATATTAGTTGCGACGGTATTTTTAGTCGTTAATTTAAATATAAATTAATTCCTAAAACTTTACAGTAAAAATGTCGTAAAAAAACGCTGCCAAATAGGTACAATTGAAATATAAACGTTTTTGTTCCCTTATTTATTTTCAAAACATGACATCATTATATCAATATTGACATTACGGCCTTTTTTATTTCAAGGTATAAGTTAATGTTTGAATGCAACTTCGGAATATTGAATATTTGATTATATAAATCTATCTTAACAGTATGTAGTTAAGGGGTGTGTCAATTTAAATTATGTTTTCTCTCAATTTTTTTACCTATGTTTTAAGAACTCCCACTGAAAAACAATTTCGTTTTATTAATTTGTTTTGTATTGTCAGTACAATTGAATGTCCTAAAAACTTAGTATTCCAATTTATAAAATAGAAATAAGTTTTTTTTTAAGCGATCGATTTGTGTTATTATAAAATATTCATTTGTTTTACCTTAAAATATATAATGAATACTAAATATAATTTGAGCCGTAAAAAACGATTAATATTTGATGATTTTTTTAATAGAGGATGGCATTGAACTAATCGAACGCGAGAGAGATTATTATCCCAACAGCGACAATCTCCCAAACGGCGATTCCCGAAAACACAACGGTCGTAAGTATATCAAGATCTAGTTAACTTGGTGTTTTGCCCTAATACCCTGGGCCTTCATAAGCTTTATTTTGGCCACACTAGCTTTGTGTTCTACCATCGAGAACTTGTACTTTTCGGGTACGAGATATATACACTTTAACGAAAATTTCGTTTTTCTTTTATTTTTTTGTGCGGAGTCACGCTTAGACAATTCTGAAAACAAAAAACCTCCCAGGACATGTTCGAAATTTTTCGAATTTGAAAACATTTGTTTTTGTTACTGTAGCGCCCGTGGATTTCGAAAGCGTTTAAACACAGAGTCCACCCTCGATTTTAAAAGTACGTTGCATACACAATACGAACTACTAACCATCCAGATCAAAATAACATTAAAAGCTTGAATGTCGCGGTGCTATAACTAACCCGTCACTTAAACAGTGCTTTAATGTTGATGTACTTTAACTTTTGTAACTGAATAGTAGTTAATGCGCGGTGGCTGCTCGGTTACTATACAAGTTAAAGTTACGCAGTAAATATAGAATATTGTTAAAATTAGTTAAAAAAAAAATTTAAATTTAAAAAAATAGATAAAATTGCATGATTTAGAGAAAGTTGTTAAAATAATCTAGAACCCCACAAACACCAAACTTTTATTTATCCAGGCCGATATAGCCGCACCTCTTCCTACCTCCCGGAGGACTCCGTTCCAGCTTACAGCTCGCGAAGCGGGCACGACTCGAAGTCGCGCAACCGCCATCATAGCAGCGACAGCGACACTTACCGAAAACGCGACGATCGACCTAAAAGCCGCTCGGGGACGCACAGGCGCGACCGATCTTCAGATTACTCGTTGGACAGCGCGGGCGACAGACATCGACGTCACAGACGACGCGATAGTCGACAAGACCATAGTGACGTCACACACGATTACAGCAGTAACGAAGAAGACGCAGCGCAATCCACTGTCAGCTACAAGCCGAAACCACTCAGGCGCAACAAGTCGCGCGGCGCAAAGAGCGACTCGAATCTGTTCCGCCAATCAGGTCGCAGAAGCAAGCGCGCGTCGATGCGCGACGAATACGAGAGTCCACCTAGCGATTATTATTACCAGGAAGATGTCGAACGCAAACAATCACGCAAAGATCGATCCAGAAGCGTCATGGGATAAAAAAGTCGCTTCATATGAAAATGATTTTTTTTAAATTGGATGTAATGGTCAATTCTACGAAAGTGAAAATAGTCTTATTTTTAACCTAAATCACATCATATTTTATTTGATAATGCGATTTTTATTATTGTGCTTTAATTAAACGACTTGCTGCTCGCTCTACTTAGATGTACCCTAGCTTTGGCCGAATATTTAACTTGTAAAGTTGAAATTTAAAAGCCCTGCAGTTATAAGTTGTATTCGATCCTATTTATCATTTAATTCTTTTATCAAGTTTTTAGCTTTGCAGTTTTTTTTAAGTATTTTTAGCGCAATCTTTGTAAAGGTTTGCACTGTTTATATAAATGCACAGTCACAGTCAAATTGACTGTTTTAGGTACCCCACCAATTTAATAATCGGTTAAAATATTGTGGTGCTTAATATAACATGTTCTGATATCATATTTTGTTGAATTCAAAAGTCTGTTTTAATTTGTTATTAATATGTTATACTTCATTTAGCAAATTACTAAAAGTATGTAAAATGCATTTTGTAACAAAGTTGTTAATTAAATCAAGTTTTAATTCATAAAAATATGTTAATTTGTTATTTTTAAATATATAAGAATTTTGACTACTTAACCAAATTTGATTCTATTTTTTTTACAATTTTATACTTGCACAAGTTTCAAAGTTCTCTTTTCCATAAGAAAACGTGATTTAAACGCTAATTAGAAATCAACAATTCTGTAGGCAAGACAGAACTGTGTAGGCTAGATACGTTATCATTTCAAATACAACCTCCAGCATTAAGTGTTAAACAGAGTTTCGAAGTATGTTACTTTGACTATTGCTACAATTGTTCGGTAATCGGACAGCTACTTTTATTAACGCTATACTATAAATTCAAGAAGCTATCAAGTAACTAACAAAGAGTATATTAAATTGTTTATGTTAATGGCTGTTTATTAATTTGTTTAGCTAAAAATAGATTTATGAACAGAATTCAATTAAGAAATTGAAAGCAGATTTTTGTTCCTGAAAACTAATAAATGTATACGAGTAAATGTTATCAGGTAAGATTGAGATTTACTTTACGTTGAACTAAATAATACGAAAGAATCGAAGCAGTAATTAAAAATATAAACAAACATAAAGGTTAAATAGTTAACTGATGTAAAGAAACTACGTGACGTCATATTCATACCAATGTTGTATAAAGCAAATTTCAAATTACGTTTTAAAGATATTAAGATGACTTATAGTGCACCAAAAGTGTTTATCGTGCAAAAAATGTTCTAAATTATATAAAAAAAAATTGTAAACATGACGTCACAAGGTCACTTGAAGATAGTTAACTTGAAACAAAATATTATTTAACCTCAACGTTTTTTGATATTTTCGTTAATGTGCATTCAGTAATAAATTTGCGGTTAATGATTTTATTTTTTTTGACATATGAATAGTAATATTTTTTTTTAAATTTTGATAAAAAATGCTACACTAGACTAGTCGGGTAATTATTTTAATAGTAATTAAATATTAAAAAAAAAGTTTAAGTTTTTTATGTAAAATTATTTATGAATATAAGATCACGTGGTCACTTGAAATCGGTCAACCCAAAATAAAAAAACTTTAAGGTTTTTTTAACATTTTCGTTAATTTTTTTATTTTAGTTAAGGCTATGCGCCTTTATTTAAAATATTAAATTTAAAGATTTTGGAATTTTTATGAAATATGTTCATAACTTTTTTGACTATTAATACTTTTTTAAAATTTTGTTAAAAATACGTCTAAGATTGCAACATTTCAGCTGGATCCAGCTGCACTGTTTAACCTTTTTTGGTAACAAACTCTCTGTTTAGTCTAAGCGCGTTTTAGCTTAATTAAAAATTTGAAACAACTCGGGACTCGCGGTAAAGGAATTTCTCGGGCAGGCGCACTAATTATGACGTCACATTCCTCGCGCCTCGCTTAATGGAAAATTCTGTTTCCTATGCTTTATATCAAACTTAGTTCAGCCATAGTAAATTATATTTTTCCCCTTTTCTTAATTATAAAAACCAAAATCGAGGGTTCGTTAGTGCTTCTTCATATTTGTATAATTATTTTGCAAATACATAACTTAAAATGAAAAGTTTTTTTTTGTGCAATCTTATTTAATTTAATATTTTTTGCAATAAAAACTCAATTTTTTTAATAAACAAAGTATGGTTCGAAATCATTTATTTTCAAAGCTAATCTTTATATCTTTATTATAAAAGTCAATATGCATAAACATTACTTACTTAAGAATATTAAATAAATTATTAAACCAAATATTATGTCTTTAATTATTAGACTAAACCATTCCACCGTTTGCTTTATTGTAATTAAAGAAAAATTGTATTTTTTTTTTGTTTTTAACTTCATGCTTTTTTTTCCTTATTTTTTTTTTGTATTCAAATGATAAAAAACTTATACATGTTATATAATTATTACAACATGTAGAATAATAAGTAAAGTTATACTATTACAACAATGCAAAACCTATTTAAAAACTGTTTGATCACAACCCTAATAATTACTCCCCAGTTATGTTTATTTACGTCACGCATTTCATGAAAAGTGCTTTAAATTTAAAACATGACGTCACAAAATTTTAAAAATAACGTCATGCGATCTACCACCTAAATTACGTTATTAGCTTACGATGTAACGTCATTAATACTTACAATGTGACGTCATTCAATTTTTAAATGACGTCAAGAAATAATGTCTCGCGGTAATCCACCCCTTAAATGACGTCACAAGTTTACGATGTAAATCAATGATTTTCTAAATGACGTCACAAGCTCCCGGAATGAACCACTCTATGTCGCACGTTAAACTAGTCACGTTTATTAAAATAGATAAAAGGGAATTTAATGTAAAAAAACAATTTTTTTAACGAAATATCCAATAATTTTTAGGTTAATTAGACTAATCACCCTTTTAATTTGATTAGAATTAAAATTTTTAATCTGTTTTTTTAGGTTAGAAAATGCGCTTTTTAAAATATTGAAATATTTATTTCACAATTTTGTTATTTATCTGAAACACGCTTAAAATTATTTTGCATATTAATATTTTTTATCTTTTTTTATATTTTTGTTGGACTGATGTGAGTTTATGATGTAGGTTTTTTTTATGTTTTAATCATAAAACAAATTTTATACTCACTTAGATACAAATGTTAAAAAAAGCTGCGCGGTAACTAATGCTTAAACTTTTATTCATTTAAATAAATAGAAAAAAAACCCTCAGACTCTTTTTACTTTTTTTCAGTGTTCCTGCCCGAAGAAGTTATCTTGTAGTGTCCGTTCCATGTGTTCAAGTCTGAAAATTAGTTATTAATTATTATATATATACTTCATATAAAAACACTCCAGGTATTTACTTAATATATTTTAAATATCAGTCAGTCATTACAAATCATATAACTTATAAATATACTTAAATTAAAAACAAAGAAATGTCTCTTTATTTGGTAGAACCATTTTAAAAGTCGACCTGTTAACCTTGCGGCATTTCACAAAATACAAAGTCAAAATACATGAAATTTACAAATTACATTAACCTTCTTAAACAATGTTGTATTCTGTGTTTTTGTGTTATAGATTAAAAAAGTGCTTTGGAATCGCGCGTCCCTCTAAATTTTAATCCACCATCTTGCTTTTTCTATACCGTAACTAGATTTATTTGATAAATAAAATATGGTTCGAAATCGTTTGATTCTTTTTTAAAAATATAATTTATTTAGTAGGTTTATTAATTAAATTATAAATTGAAATATGAACTTTTTTATATTTAAACCTAATTTTAACAAACAAACACGCATTCATTGATTTTGTAATAGAAAAGTAAACTAAATTTAAAAGCAAAATACCGATCTTAATTTTTTAGTAATCAAACGAGTATTAAAATATAATAATAACAAAACAATTAAAACAAAAATTTTACACATTGTTTACTTATATTTTAACATTTTACTTAAATTTTCAACCAATATTTTTTACTTTAATGGACAGCGAAAAGGACGATTTTTGACGGCGACCAGAACGCTATTAAATTATTCAAGCGTTAAACTAACACTGATTCGTTATTTTTTTTAAAAAACAAAAATAATGATTAAACGATATTTAGCTAGAGTTAAATCTTCATTTTAAATAGCAACATACAAAATAATAATACCAACAACATATTAAAATTTCAGCAAATTTAATCTTTAAATTTTAATAATAAAATATATTAATTAGTAATTAGTGATTATTAAATGTCGTTAATAGGAGGTTTGCGATTCGTTGGGATAATAACAAACATACTAAAAATTTAGAACTTTTACTTTTAAAGAACAAAAGTTATCGTTTTTCAAAATTCGTCAAATAAGAATAAAAACAACTAGATTTATTTGATAAATAAAATATGGTTCGAAATTATTTGATTATTTTTAACATAAAATTTTATAAATAAAAAATATATGCATAAACATTAACTAAGAATATTACATAACTTTAATTTTTAATTAACAAACCAGCATTTAATATAACAAACAAACAAGAATTATTTTTTAATTATCTTTAAATTATAAATATAATAAGATATAACCGACCAAAATTTAAAAACCTAATATCAATCTTTAAATTTGAATAAACAAACACCCATTAATTAGTAATTAGTGATGAAAATTTTAATTTTAATTTATTTTTGAGTTAGTAATATCATGATATACAATTGACCAAGATTTAGAAAGTTAATAACAACCCTTAAATTTTAATAAACAAACACCTATTAATTAGTAATTAGTGATAAAAATTAAAATTTTAATTCGTTTTTGAGTTACTAATATCATGATATACAATTGACCAAAATTTAAAAAATTAATAACAACCTTTAAATTTTAATAAATAAACACCTATTAATTAGTAATTAGTGATAAAAATTAAAATTTTAATTCATTTTTGAGTTACCAATATCATATTATACAATTGACCAAAATTTAAAAAGTTAATAACAACCTTTAAATTTTAATAAATAAACACTTATTAATTAGTAATTAGTGATAATTAAATGTTGTAAATAGGAGAATGAAAACATAATATGATAATAAACAACATACTAAAATTTGAGATTTTTAAATTCTAAGGAACTAAAGATATCTTCTTTCAAAATTGGGACTAGAAAGAATAAAAATAATAATAATAAAAATAATAATAATAATAATAATAAGTATAATGACAATAACAATATGTTTCGAAATCTAAGATTTCGAACCATAATAATTTGTAGTTCTATTCACATTTGTGATCCACTTTGTGTTTGTATGGAAATTTTATATATTTTTAAATAAATGCCCTTAATAACTTTGTTATATTATTAGTTTGTTAAAAAAAACGAAGATACAAAATTAAATAAATTAAACATATTGTAAACAATATAAACTGCTTTTACAGAACCTTATCTTTTTCAGCTATGTCGTTCGTTTTCGAGCAATTCGTTTAAGGCCACATTCTCTTTATATTCGTAAATCTTATCAGTCTTGACACCTTGGTTTGGCTGTTCTATTACATATTTATTAAGTGTTTGATTTATATGTTTTGTTTAAGTATGTTTCATTATATAAACTGTACTTTGCAAATAATTATGGTTCGAAATCTTAGATTTCGAAACATATTGTTATTGTCAGTGTATTTATTATTATGGTTCGAAATCTTAGATTTCGAAACATATTGTTATTGTCATTATACTTATTATTATTTTTATTCTTTCTAGTCCCAATTTTGAAAGAAGATATCTTTAGTTCCTTAGAATTTAAAAATCTGAAATTTTAGTATGTTGTTTATTATCAGATTATGTTTTCATTCTCCTATTTACAACATTTAATTATCACTAATTACTAATTAATAAGTGTTTATTTATTAAAATTTAAAGGTTGTTATTAATTTTTCAAATCTTTGTCAATTGTATATCATGATATTAGTAACTCAAAAATGAATTAAAATTTTAACTTTTTTCACTAATTACTAATTAATAGGTGTTTATTTATTAAAATTTAAGGATTGTTATTTATTTTTTAAATCTTGGCCATTTGTATATTATGATATCAGTAACTCAAAAATGAATTAAAATTTTAATTTTTATCACTAATTACTTGTTAATAGATGTTTATTTATTAAAATTTAAAGATTGTTATTGCTTTTTTAAATCTTGGTCTATTGTATATCATGATATCAGTATCTCAAAAATAGATAAAAAATTTAATTTTTGTTTGTTTATTATATTTAAATTATTGTTTGTTTATATAAAATTGAAGTTCGACATTAAGTATTTAAAATTTGATATAATGTATTTTATAATATAAGTAGTTAAAAACATATTTAAAAAATAATTTTTGTTTATTTATCATATATGAAATGCTTGTTTATTTATTAAAAATCAAAAATCAATTTTAGGAATTTAAAATTTAGTCTAATGTGTATTCTGATATTAACAACTTAAAACTCGGTTAAAATATTAATTTTTGTATGTATAATATATTTGGATACTTGTTTGTTTATTAAAAATCAAAGATATGTAATAGTCTTAGTAAATGTTTACGCATATCTTTTTTCATTTATTAAAATTTATGCTAAACATAATCAAATTATTTCGAACCATATTTTATTTATCAAATAAATCTAGTTATTATTGTTTTTATTCTTTCTAGTCAGAATTTTGAAAGACGATAACTTTTGTTCTTTAAAACTAAAAGTTCTAAATTTTTAGTATGTTTGTTATTATTCCAACGAATCGCAAACCTCTTATTTACGACATTTAATTATCACCAATTACTAATTAATAGGTGTTTGTTTATTAAAATTTAAAGGTTGTTATTAATTTTTTAAATCTTGGTCAATTGTATATTATGATATTACTAACTCAAAAATAAATTAAAATTTTGATTTTTATCACTAATTACTTAATAATAGGTGTTTGTTTATTAAAATTTAAAGGTTATTATTAATTTTTTAAATTTTTGTCAATTGTATATCATGATATTAGTAACTCAAAAACGAATTTAATGTTTGTCACTAATTACTAATTAATAGGTGTTTGTTTATTTAAATTTAAAGATTGTTATTAGGTTTTTAAATTTTGGTCGGTTTTATCTTATAATATTTATAATTCGAAAATAAATTAAAAAATAATTCTTGTTTGTTTTTTATATTTAAATGCTGGTTTGTTCATTAAAAATTAAAGTTCGACATTAAGCATTAAAAATTTGGTATGATGTATTTTATAATATAAGTAATTAAAAAACATATTAGAAAAATAATTTTCTTTTATTTATTATATTTAAATGCTTGTTTATTTAATAAAAATCAATTTTAAGAATTTAAAATTTACTATACTTTATATCCTAATATCACCAACTTAAAACTGGGTTAAATATTAGTTTTTGTTTGTATTATATATATAAATGCTTGTTTGTTTATTAAAAATCAAAGGTTTGTAATATTCTTAGTTAATGTTTATGCATATCTTTTTTTATTTATAAAAATTTATGTTAAAAATAATCAAATATTTTCGAACCATATTTTTTTTTTATCAAATAAATCTAGTTTTTTTTATTATTACAAGTGCTTACTTAAGCTATGTATACAATTTTGCATCATTGGAAGGTCGTGGCAGTTAGCTCAGTGCGAAAGGCCCACAACTCTTAGTACAGAGTTCTGAGGTTTGGTTCCCAACTTAGTCTGCTCAAAATAATCAACTTACCAATTTTTTGTATTGTGCGTACATAGGGCCGGTTATATGATCACGTGACCTAGCACACTAGTAAAAAAGTTTTAAAAATTTTTTTTTTTTTTTAAATCAAAAGATAACCATACCAATAAAACCGCACTGTTTAACAGCCGTGCTTACAAAAATTTTTTAGCAAACATTAATATTTCCAAAAGTTATGACAAATTTATGACATTGATTTTTAAATTTTTTTAGAACTGTTTTGGTATAACTAATGCTCAAGATAAAAAATTTTCGAAAATAATTAAAAGAACAAAAAAACATTTTTTTATTTCGCGTACATTGAATTGTTCGCGCGAAATTTTGACCTAATTAAACCCAAAATAAAAATTATCTCAAACTTTTGTTCTACTCAAAGTTTTTGCAAAATGTTTTATCTTGAATGTTAGTTAGGCCAATGGGCGCCTAATTAAATACAAAATTTCAGATTTTGAGACTTTATAAATTTTTAATAAAAGTTTCATAACTTTTATGAATATTAATATTTTCGAAAAATATTTTGTAAACACGGCAATTGGACCTGTGCGGTTCTAACACAACAATTATTTTTCGATTTAAAATTTGTTATTTTTTAAAAAAAAATTTGTATGCAATAAAATTGGCCAAAAATATCACGTGACCTAATTAAACCCAAAATAAAAATTACCTCAAACTTTTGTTTTACTGAAAATTTTCGCGAAATGTTTTATCTTGAATGTTAGTTAGGCCAATGGGCGCCTAATTAAATATAAAATTTCAGATTTTGAGACTTCATAAATTTTTAATAAAAGTTTCATAACTTTTATGAATATTAATATTTTCGAAAAATATTTTGTAAACACGGCAATTGGACCTGTGCGGTTCTAACACAACAATTATTTTTCGATTTAAAATTTGTTATTTTTTAAAAAAAAATTTGTATGCAATAAAATTGGCCAAAAATATCACGTGACCTAATTAAACCCAAAATAAAAATTACCTCAAACTTTTGTTTTACTGAAAATTTTCGCGAAATGTTTTATCTTGAATGTTAGTTAGGCCAATGCGCGTCTAATAAAATACAAAATTTTAGGTTTTGAGATTTCATAAATTTTTAATAAAAGTTTTATAACTTTTATGAATATTAATATTTTCGAAAAATATTTTGTAAACACGGTAATTGGACCTGTGCGGTTCTAACACAACAATTATTTTTCGATTTAAAATTTGTTATTTTTAAAAAAAAAATTTGTATGCAATAAAATTGGCCAAAAATATCACGTGACCTAATTAAACCCAAAATAAAAATTACCTCAAACTTTTGTTTTACTGAAAATTTTCGCGAAATGTTTTATCTTGAATGTTAGTTAGGCCAATGCGCGTCTAATAAAATACAAAATTTTAGGTTTTGAGATTTCATAAATTTTTAATAAAAGTTTTATAACTTTTATGAATATTAATATTTTCGAAAAATATTTTGTAAACACGGTAATTGGACCTGTGCGGTTCTAACACAACAATTATTTTTCGATTTAAAATTTTTAATTTTTTTTCAAAAAATTTGTATGCAAAATATCATTGGCCAAAAATTTCACGTGACCTAATTAAACCCAAAATAAAAATTACCTCAAACTTTTGTTTTACTAAAAATTTTTGCGAAATGTTTTATCTTGAATGTTAGTTAGGCCAATGCGCGTCTAATAAAATACAAAATTTTAGGTTTTGAGATTTCATAAATTTTTAATAAAAGTGTCATAACTTTTATGAATATTAATATTTTTGTTAAATATTATGTAAACACGGTAATTGGACCTGTGCGGTTCTAACACAACAATTATTTTTCGATTTAAAATTTTTAATTTTTTTTCAAAAAATTTGTATGCAATATCATTGGCCAAAAATTTCACGTGACCTAATTAAACCCAAAATAAAAATTACCTCAAACTTTTGTTTTACTGAAAATTTTCGCGAAATGTTTTATCTTAAATGTTAGTTAGGCCAAAGCGCGTCTAATAAAATACAAAATTTTAGGTTTTGAGATTTCACAAATTTTTAATAAAAGTTTCATAACTTTTATGAATATTAATATTTTCGAAAAATATTTTGTAAACACGGTAATTGGACCTGTGCGGTTCTAACACAACAATTATTTTTCGATTTAAAATTTTTTATTTTTTTTTTTTAAATTTGAATGCAATATCATTGGCCAAAAATATCACGTGACCTAATTAAACCCAAAATAAAAATTTCCTCAAACTTTTGTTTTACTGAAAATTTTCGCGCAATGTTTTATCTTAAATGTTAGTTAGGCCAATGCGCGTCTAATAAAATACAAAATTTTAGGTTTTGAGATTTCATAAATTTTTAATAAAAGTTTCATAACTTTTATAAATATTAATATTTTTGTAAAATATTTTGTAAACACGGTAATTGGACCTGTGCGGTTCTTACACAACAATTATTTTTCGATTTAAAATTTTTTATTTTTTTTCAAAAAATTTGTATGCAATATCATTGGCCAAAAATATCACGTGACCTAATTAAACCCAAAATAAAAATTACCTCAAACTTTTGTTTTACTAAAAATTTTTGCGAAATGTTTTATCTTGAATGTTAGTTAGGCCAATGCGCGTCTAAAAAATACAAAATTTTAGGTTTTGAGATTTCATAAATTTTTAATAAAAGTGTCATAACTTTTATGAATATTAATATTTTTGAAAAACATTATGTAAACACGGTAATTGAACCTGTGCGGTTCTAACACAACAATTATTTTTCGATTTAAAATTTTTTTATTTTTTTTCAAAAAATTTGTATGCAATATCATTAGCCAAAAATATCACGTGACCTAATGAAAACCAAAATAAAAATTACCTCAAACTTTTGTTTTACTGAAAATTTTCGCGAAATGTTTTATCTTGAATGTTAGTTAGGCCAATGCGCGTCTAATAAAATACAAAATTTTAGGTTTTGAGATTTCATAAATTTATAATAAAAGCGTCATAACTTTTATGAATATTAATATTTTTGAAAAATATTATGTAAACACGGTAATTGGACCTGTGCGGTTCTAACACAACAATTATTTTTCGATTTAAAATTTTTTATTTTTTTTCAAAAAATTTGTATGCAATATCATTGGCCAAAAATATCACGTGACCTAATGAAAACCAAAATAAAAATTACCTCAAACTTTTGTTTTACTGAAAATTTTCGCGAAATGTTTTATCTTGAATGTTAGTTAGGCCAATGCGCGTCTAATAAAATACAAAATTTTAGGTTTTGAGATTTCATAAATTTTTAATAAAAGTTTCATAACTTTTATGAATATTAATATTTTCGAAAAATATTTTGTAAACACGGTAATTGGACCTGTGCGGTTCTAACACAACAATTATTTTTCGATTTAAAATTTTTTATTTTTTTTCAAAAAATTTGTATGCAATATCATTAGCCAAAAATTTCACGTGACCTAATTAAACCCAAAATAAAAATTTCCTCAAACTTTTGTTTTACTGAAAATTTTCGCGAAATGTTTTATCTTTAATGTTAGTTAGGCCAATGCGCGTCTAATAAAATACAAAATTTTAGGTTTTGAGATTTCATAAATTTTTAATAAAAGTTTTATAACTTTTATGAATATTAATATTTCTGTAAAATATTTTGTAAACACGGTAATTGGACCTGTGCGGTTCTAACACAACAATTATTTTTCGATTTAAAATTTTTTATTTTTTTTCAAAAAATTTGTATGCAATATCATTGGCCAAAAATATCACGTGACCTAATTAAACCCAAAATAAAAATTTCCTCAAACTTTTGTTTTACTGAAAATTTTCGCGAAATGTTTTATCTTAAATGTTAGTTAGGACAATGCGCGTCTAATAAAATACAAAATTTTAGGTTTTGAGATTTCATAAATTTTTAATAAAAGTTTCATAACTTTTATGAATATTAATATTTTTGTAAAATATTTTGTAAACACGGTAATTGGACCTGTGCGGTTCTTACACAACAATTATTTTTCGATTTAAAATTTTTTTTTTTTTTTTTTTTAAATTTGTATGCAATATCATTAGCCAAAAATATCACGTGACCTAATTAAACCCAAAATAAAAATTACCTCAAACTTTTGTTTTACTAAAAATTTTTGCGAAATGTTTTATCTTGAATGTTAGTTAGGCCAATGCGCGTCTAATAAAATACAAAATTTTAGGTTTTGAGATTTCATAAATTTTTAATAAAAGTGTCATAACTTTTATGAATATTAGTATTTTTGAAAAATATTATGTAAACACGGTAATTGGACCTGTGCGGTTCTAACACAACAATTTTTTTTCGATTTAAAATTTTTTTATGCAATATCATTGGCCAAAAATATCACGTGACCTAATTAAACCCAAAATAAAAATTTCCTCAAACTTTTGTTTTACTGAAAATTTTCGCGAAATGTTTTATCTTAAATGTTAGTTAGGACAATGCGCGTCTAATAAAATACAAAATTTTAGGTTTTGAGATTTCATAAATTTTTAATAAAAGTTTCATAACTTTTATGAATATTAATATTTTTGTAAAATATTTTGTAAACACGGTAATTGGACCTGTGCGGTTCTTACACAACAATTATTTTTCGATTTAAAATTTTTTTTTTTTTTTTTTAAATTTGTATGCAATATCATTAGCCAAAAATATCACGTGACCTAATTAAACCCAAAATAAAAATTACCTCAAACTTTTGTTTTACTAAAAATTTTTGCGAAATGTTTTATCTTGAATGTTAGTTAGGCCAATGCGCGTCTAATAAAATACAAAATTTTAGGTTTTGAGATTTCATAAATTTTTAATAAAAGTGTCATAACTTTTATGAATATTAGTATTTTTGAAAAATATTATGTAAACACGGTAATTGGACCTGTGCGGTTCTAACACAACAATTTTTTTTCGATTTAAAATTTTTTATTTTTTTTCAAAAAATTTGTATGCAATATCATTGGCCAAAAATATCACGTGACCTAATGAAAACCAAAATAAAAATTACCTCAAACTTTTGTTTTACTGAAAATTTTTGCGAAATGTTTTATCTTGAATGTTAGTTAGGCCAATGCGCGTCTAATAAAATACAAAATTTTAGGTTTTGAGATTTCATAAATTTTTAATAAAAGTTTCATAACTTTTATGAATATTAATATTTTCGAAAAATATTTTGTAAACACGGTAATTGGACCTGTGCGGTTCTAACACAACAATTATTTTTCGATTTAAAATTTGAAATTTTTTTTCAAAAAATTTGTATGCAATATCATTAGCCAAAAATTTCACGTGACCTAATTAAACCCAAAATAAAAATTTCCTCAAACTTTTGTTTTACTGAAAATTTTCGCGAAATGTTTTATCTTTAATGTTAGTTAGGCCAATGCGCGTCTAATAAAATACAAAATTTTAGGTTTTGAGATTTCATAAATTTTTAATAAAAGTTTTATAACTTTTATGAATATTAATATTTCTGTAAAATATTTTGTAAACACGGTAATTGGACCTGTGCGGTTCTAACACAACAATTATTTTTCGATTTAAAATTTTTTATTTTTTTTCAAAAAATTTGTATGCAATATCATTGGCCAAAAATATCACGTGACCTAATTAAACCCAAAATAAAAATTTCCTCAAACTTTTGTTTTACTGAAAATTTTCGCGAAATGTTTTATCTTAAATGTTAGTTAGGACAATGCGCGTCTAATAAAATACAAAATTTTAGGTTTTGAGATTTCATAAATTTTTAATAAAAGTTTCATAACTTTTATGAATATTAATATTTTTGTAAAATATTTTGTAAACACGGTAATTGGACCTGTGCGGTTCTTACACAACAATTATTTTTCGATTTAAAATTTTTTTTTTTTTTTTTTTAAATTTGTATGCAATATCATTAGCCAAAAATATCACGTGACCTAATTAAACCCAAAATAAAAATTACCTCAAACTTTTGTTTTACTAAAAATTTTTGCGAAATGTTTTATCTTGAATGTTAGTTAGGCCAATGCGCGTCTAATAAAATACAAAATTTTAGGTTTTGAGATTTCATAAATTTTTAATAAAAGTGTCATAACTTTTATGAATATTAGTATTTTTGAAAAATATTATGTAAACACGGTAATTGGACCTGTGCGGTTCTAACACAACAATTTTTTTTCGATTTAAAATTTTTTATTTTTTTTCAAAAAATTTGTATGCAATATCATTGGCCAAAAATATCACGTGACCTAATTAAACCCAAAATAAAAATTTCCTCAAACTTTTGTTTTACTGAAAATTTTCGCGAAATGTTTTATCTTAAATGTTAGTTAGGACAATGCGCGTCTAATAAAATACAAAATTTTAGGTTTTGAGATTTCATAAATTTTTAATAAAAGTTTCATAACTTTTATGAATATTAATATTTTTGTAAAATATTTTGTAAACACGGTAATTGGACCTGTGCGGTTCTTACACAACAATTATTTTTCGATTTAAAATTTTTTTTTTTTTTTTTTTAAATTTGTATGCAATATCATTAGCCAAAAATATCACGTGACCTAATTAAACCCAAAATAAAAATTACCTCAAACTTTTGTTTTACTAAAAATTTTTGCGAAATGTTTTATCTTGAATGTTAGTTAGGCCAATGCGCGTCTAATAAAATACAAAATTTTAGGTTTTGAGATTTCATAAATTTTTAATAAAAGTGTCATAACTTTTATGAATATTAGTATTTTTGAAAAATATTATGTAAACACGGTAATTGGACCTGTGCGGTTCTAACACAACAATTTTTTTTCGATTGAAAATTTTTTATTTTTTTTCAAAAAATTTGTATGCAATATCATTGGCCAAAAATATCACGTGACCTAATGAAAACCAAAATAAAAATTACCTCAAACTTTTGTTTTACTGAAAATTTTTGCGAAATGTTTTATCTTGAATGTTAGTTAGGCCAATGCGCGTCTAATAAAATACAAAATTTTAAGTTTTGAGATTTCATAAATTTTTAATAAAAGTTTCATAACTTTTATGAATATTAATATTTTCGAAAAATATTTTGTAAACACGGTAATTGGACCTGTGCGGTTCTAACACAACAATTATTTTTCGATTTAAAATTTTTAATATTTTTTCAAAAAATTTGTATGCAATATCATTAGCCAAAAATTTCACGTGACCTAACTAAACCCAAAATAAAAATTTCCTCAAACTTTTGTTTTACTGAAAATTTTCGCGAAATGTTTTATCTTTAATGTTAGTTAGGCCAATGCGCGTCTAATAAAATACAAAATTTTAGGTTTTGAGATTTCATAAATTTTTAATAAAAGTTTCATAACTTTTATGAATATTAATATTTTTGTAAAATATTTTGTAAACACGGTAATTGGACCTGTGCGGTTCTAACACAACAATTATTTTTCGATTTAAAATTTTTAATTTTTTTTCAAAAAATTTGTATGCAATATCATTGGCCAAAAATATCACGTTACCTAATTAAACCCAAAATAAAAATTACCTCAAACTTTTGTTTTACTAAAAATTTTTGCGAAATGTTTTATCTTGAATGTTAGTTAGGCCAATGCGCGTCTAATAAAATACAAAATTTTAGGTTTTGAGATTTCAAAAATTTTAAATAAAAGTGTCATAACTTTTATGAATATTAATATTTTTGAAAAACAATATGTAAACACGGTAATTGAACCTGTGCGGTTCTAACACAACAATTATTTTTCGATTTAAAATTTTATATTTTTTTTCAAAAAATTTGTATGCAATATCATTAGCCAAAAATATCACGTGACCTAATTAAACCCGAAATAAAAATTATCTCAAACTTTTGTTCTACTCAAAATTTTTGCAAAATGTTTTATCTTGAATGTTAGTTTTGAGATTTCATAAATTTTTAATAAAAGTTTCATAACTTTTATGAATATTAATATTTTCGAAAAATATTTTGTAAACACTGTAATTGGACCTGTGCGGTTCTAACACAACAATAATTTTTCGATTTAAAATTTGTTATTTTTTTTCAAAAAATTTGTATGCAATATCATTAGCCAAAAATTTCACGTGACCTAATTAAACCCAAAATAAAAATTTCCTCAAAATTTTGTTTTACTGAAAATTTTCGCGAAATGTTTTATCTTAAATGTTAGTTAGGACAATGCGCGTCTAATAAAATACAAAATTTTTGGTTTTGAGATTTCATAAATTTTTAATAAAAGTTTCATAACTTTTATGAATATTAATATTTTTGTAAAATATTTTGTAAACACGGTAATTGGACCTGTGCGGTTCTTACACAACAATTACTTTTCGATTTAAAATTTTTTTTTTTTTTTTTTTTAATTTGTATGCAATATTATTAGCCAAAAATATCACGTGACCTAATTAAACCCAAAATAAAAATTACCTCAAACTTTTGTTTTGATAAAAATGTTTGCGAAATGTTTTATCTTGAATGTTAGTTAGGCCAATGCGCGTCTAATAAAATACAAAATTTTAGGTTTTGAGATTTCATAAATTTTTAATAAAAGTGTCATAACTTTTATGAATATTAGTATTTTTGAAAAATATTATGTAAACACGGTAATTGGACCTGTGCGGTTCTAACACAACAATTATTTTTCGATTTAAAAATTTTTATTTTTTTTTAAAAAATTTGTATGCAATATCATTGGCCAAAAATATCACGTGACCTAATGAAAACCAAAATAAAAATTACCTCAAACTTTTGTTTTACTGAAAATTTTCGCGAAATGTTTTATCTTGAATGTTAGTTAGGCCAATGCGCGTCTAATAAAATACAAAATTTTAGGTTTTGAGATTTCATAAATTTTTAATAAAAGTTTCATAACTTTTATGAATATTAATATTTTCGAAAAATATTTTGTAAACACGGTAATTGGACCTGTGCGGTTCTAACACAACAATTATTTTTCGATTTAAAATTTTTTATTTTTTTTCAAAAAATTTGTATGCAATATCATTAGCCAAAAATTTCACGTGACCTAATTAAACCCAAAATAAAAATTTCCTCAAACTTTTGTTTTACTGAAAATTTTCGCGAAATGTTTTATCTTTAATGTTAGTTAGGCCAATGCGCGTCTAATAAAATACAAAATTTTAGGTTTTGAGATTTCATAAATTTTTAATAAAAGTTTTATAACTTTTATGAATATTAATATTTCTGTAAAATATTTTGTAAACACGGTAATTGGACCTGTGCGGTTCTAACACAACAATTATTTTTCGATTTAAAATTTTTTATTTTTTTTCAAAAAATTTGTATGCAATATCATTGGCCAAAAATATCACGTGACCTAATTAAACCCAAAATAAAAATTTCCTCAAACTTTTGTTTTACTGAAAATTTTCGCGAAATGTTTTATCTTAAATGTTAGTTAGGACAATGCGCGTCTAATAAAATACAAAATTTTAGGTTTTGAGATTTCATAAATTTTTAATAAAAGTTTCATAACTTTTATGAATATTAATATTTTTGTAAAATATTTTGTAAACACGGTAATTGGACCTGTGCGGTTCTTACACAACAATTATTTTTCGATTTAAAATTTTTTTTTTTTTTTTTTTTAAATTTGTATGCAATATCATTAGCCAAAAATATCACGTGACCTAATTAAACCCAAAATAAAAATTACCTCAAACTTTTGTTTTACTAAAAATTTTTGCGAAATGTTTTATCTTGAATGTTAGTTAGGCCAATGCGCGTCTAATAAAATACAAAATTTTAGGTTTTGAGATTTCATAAATTTTTAATAAAAGTGTCATAACTTTTATGAATATTAGTATTTTTGAAAAATATTATGTAAACACGGTAATTGGACCTGTGCGGTTCTAACACAACAATTTTTTTTCGATTTAAAATTTTTTTATGCAATATCATTGGCCAAAAATATCACGTGACCTAATTAAACCCAAAATAAAAATTTCCTCAAACTTTTGTTTTACTGAAAATTTTCGCGAAATGTTTTATCTTAAATGTTAGTTAGGACAATGCGCGTCTAATAAAATACAAAATTTTAGGTTTTGAGATTTCATAAATTTTTAATAAAAGTTTCATAACTTTTATGAATATTAATATTTTTGTAAAATATTTTGTAAACACGGTAATTGGACCTGTGCGGTTCTTACACAACAATTATTTTTCGATTTAAAATTTTTTTTTTTTTTTTTTTAAATTTGTATGCAATATCATTAGCCAAAAATATCACGTGACCTAATTAAACCCAAAATAAAAATTACCTCAAACTTTTGTTTTACTAAAAATTTTTGCGAAATGTTTTATCTTGAATGTTAGTTAGGCCAATGCGCGTCTAATAAAATACAAAATTTTAGGTTTTGAGATTTCATAAATTTTTAATAAAAGTGTCATAACTTTTATGAATATTAGTATTTTTGAAAAATATTATGTAAACACGGTAATTGGACCTGTGCGGTTCTAACACAACAATTTTTTTTCGATTTAAAATTTTTTATTTTTTTTCAAAAAATTTGTATGCAATATCATTGGCCAAAAATATCACGTGACCTAATGAAAACCAAAATAAAAATTACCTCAAACTTTTGTTTTACTGAAAATTTTTGCGAAATGTTTTATCTTGAATGTTAGTTAGGCCAATGCGCGTCTAATAAAATACAAAATTTTAGGTTTTGAGATTTCATAAATTTTTAATAAAAGTTTCATAACTTTTATGAATATTAATATTTTCGAAAAATATTTTGTAAACACGGTAATTGGACCTGTGCGGTTCTAACACAACAATTATTTTTCGATTTAAAATTTGAAATTTTTTTTCAAAAAATTTGTATGCAATATCATTAGCCAAAAATTTCACGTGACCTAATTAAACCCAAAATAAAAATTTCCTCAAACTTTTGTTTTACTGAAAATTTTCGCGAAATGTTTTATCTTTAATGTTAGTTAGGCCAATGCGCGTCTAATAAAATACAAAATTTTAGGTTTTGAGATTTCATAAATTTTTAATAAAAGTTTTATAACTTTTATGAATATTAATATTTCTGTAAAATATTTTGTAAACACGGTAATTGGACCTGTGCGGTTCTAACACAACAATTATTTTTCGATTTAAAATTTTTTATTTTTTTTCAAAAAATTTGTATGCAATATCATTGGCCAAAAATATCACGTGACCTAATTAAACCCAAAATAAAAATTTCCTCAAACTTTTGTTTTACTGAAAATTTTCGCGAAATGTTTTATCTTAAATGTTAGTTAGGACAATGCGCGTCTAATAAAATACAAAATTTTAGGTTTTGAGATTTCATAAATTTTTAATAAAAGTTTCATAACTTTTATGAATATTAATATTTTTGTAAAATATTTTGTAAACACGGTAATTGGACCTGTGCGGTTCTTACACAACAATTATTTTTCGATTTAAAATTTTTTTTTTTTTTTTTTTAAATTTGTATGCAATATCATTAGCCAAAAATATCACGTGACCTAATTAAACCCAAAATAAAAATTACCTCAAACTTTTGTTTTACTAAAAATTTTTGCGAAATGTTTTATCTTGAATGTTAGTTAGGCCAATGCGCGTCTAATAAAATACAAAATTTTAGGTTTTGAGATTTCATAAATTTTTAATAAAAGTGTCATAACTTTTATGAATATTAGTATTTTTGAAAAATATTATGTAAACACGGTAATTGGACCTGTGCGGTTCTAACACAACAATTTTTTTTCGATTTAAAATTTTTTATTTTTTTTCAAAAAATTTGTATGCAATATCATTGGCCAAAAATATCACGTGACCTAATTAAACCCAAAATAAAAATTTCCTCAAACTTTTGTTTTACTGAAAATTTTCGCGAAATGTTTTATCTTAAATGTTAGTTAGGACAATGCGCGTCTAATAAAATACAAAATTTTAGGTTTTGAGATTTCATAAATTTTTAATAAAAGTTTCATAACTTTTATGAATATTAATATTTTTGTAAAATATTTTGTAAACACGGTAATTGGACCTGTGCGGTTCTTACACAACAATTATTTTTCGATTTAAAATTTTTTTTTTTTTTTTTTTAAATTTGTATGCAATATCATTAGCCAAAAATATCACGTGACCTAATTAAACCCAAAATAAAAATTACCTCAAACTTTTGTTTTACTAAAAATTTTTGCGAAATGTTTTATCTTGAATGTTAGTTAGGCCAATGCGCGTCTAATAAAATACAAAATTTTAGGTTTTGAGATTTCATAAATTTTTAATAAAAGTGTCATAACTTTTATGAATATTAGTATTTTTGAAAAATATTATGTAAACACGGTAATTGGACCTGTGCGGTTCTAACACAACAATTTTTTTTCGATTGAAAATTTTTTATTTTTTTTCAAAAAATTTGTATGCAATATCATTGGCCAAAAATATCACGTGACCTAATGAAAACCAAAATAAAAATTACCTCAAACTTTTGTTTTACTGAAAATTTTTGCGAAATGTTTTATCTTGAATGTTAGTTAGGCCAATGCGCGTCTAATAAAATACAAAATTTTAAGTTTTGAGATTTCATAAATTTTTAATAAAAGTTTCATAACTTTTATGAATATTAATATTTTCGAAAAATATTTTGTAAACACGGTAATTGGACCTGTGCGGTTCTAAAACAACAATTATTTTTCGATTTAAAATTTTTAATATTTTTTCAAAAAATTTGTATGCAATATCATTAGCCAAAAATTTCACGTGACCTAACTAAACCCAAAATAAAAATTTCCTCAAACTTTTGTTTTACTGAAAATTTTCGCGAAATGTTTTATCTTTAATGTTAGTTAGGCCAATGCGCGTCTAATAAAATACAAAATTTTAGGTTTTGAGATTTCATAAATTTTTAATAAAAGTTTCATAACTTTTATGAATATTAATATTTTTGTAAAATATTTTGTAAACACGGTAATTGGACCTGTGCGGTTCTAACACAACAATTATTTTTCGATTTAAAATTTTTAATTTTTTTTCAAAAAATTTGTATGCAATATCATTGGCCAAAAATATCACGTTACCTAATTAAACCCAAAATAAAAATTACCTCAAACTTTTGTTTTACTAAAAATTTTTGCGAAATGTTTTATCTTGAATGTTAGTTAGGCCAATGCGCGTCTAATAAAATACAAAATTTTAGGTTTTGAGATTTCAAAAATTTTAAATAAAAGTGTCATAACTTTTATGAATATTAATATTTTTGAAAAACAATATGTAAACACGGTAATTGAACCTGTGCGGTTCTAACACAACAATTATTTTTCGATTTAAAATTTTATATTTTTTTTCAAAAAATTTGTATGCAATATCATTAGCCAAAAATATCACGTGACCTAATTAAACCCGAAATAAAAATTATCTCAAACTTTTGTTCTACTCAAAATTTTTGCAAAATGTTTTATCTTGAATGTTAGTTTTGAGATTTCATAAATTTTTAATAAAAGTTTCATAACTTTTATGAATATTAATATTTTCGAAAAATATTTTGTAAACACTGTAATTGGACCTGTGCGGTTCTAACACAACAATAATTTTTCGATTTAAAATTTGTTATTTTTTTTCAAAAAATTTGTATGCAATATCATTAGCCAAAAATTTCACGTGACCTAATTAAACCCAAAATAAAAATTTCCTCAAAATTTTGTTTTACTGAAAATTTTCGCGAAATGTTTTATCTTAAATGTTAGTTAGGACAATGCGCGTCTAATAAAATACAAAATTTTTGGTTTTGAGATTTCATAAATTTTTAATAAAAGTTTCATAACTTTTATGAATATTAATATTTTTGTAAAATATTTTGTAAACACGGTAATTGGACCTGTGCGGTTCTTACACAACAATTACTTTTCGATTTAAAATTTTTTTTTTTTTTTTTTTTAATTTGTATGCAATATTATTAGCCAAAAATATCACGTGACCTAATTAAACCCAAAATAAAAATTACCTCAAACTTTTGTTTTGATAAAAATGTTTGCGAAATGTTTTATCTTGAATGTTAGTTAGGCCAATGCGCGTCTAATAAAATACAAAATTTTAGGTTTTGAGATTTCATAAATTTTTAATAAAAGTGTCATAACTTTTATGAATATTAGTATTTTTGAAAAATATTATGTAAACACGGTAATTGGACCTGTGCGGTTCTAACACAACAATTATTTTTCGATTTAAAAATTTTTATTTTTTTTTAAAAAATTTGTATGCAATATCATTGGCCAAAAATATCACGTGACCTAATGAAAACCAAAATAAAAATTACCTCAAACTTTTGTTTTACTGAAAATTTTCGCGAAATGTTTTATCTTGAATGTTAGTTAGGCCAATGCGCGTCTAATAAAACACAAAATTTTAGGTTTTGAGATTTCATAAATTTTTAATAAAAGTTTCATAACTTTTATGAATATTAATATTTTCGAAAAATATTTTGTAAACACGGTAATTGGACCTGTGCGGTTCTAACACAACAATTATTTTTCGATTTAAAATTTTTAATTTTTTTTCAAAAAATTTGTATGCAATATCATTAGCCAAAAATTTCACGTGACCTAATTAAACCCAAAATAAAAATTTCCTCAAACTTTTGTTTTACTGAAAATTTTCGCAAAATGTTTTATCTTGAATGTTAGTTAGGCCAATGCGCGTCTAATAAAATACAAAATTTTAGGTTTTGAGATTTCATAAATTTTTAATAAAAGTGTCATAACTTTTATGAATATTAGTATTTTTGAAAAATATTATGTAAACACGGTAATTGGACCTGTGCGGTTCTAACACAACAATTATTTTTCGATTTAAAATTTTTTATTTTTTTTCCAAAAATTTGTATGCAATATCATTGGCCAAAAATATCACGTGACCAAATGAAAACCAAAATAAAAATTACCTCAAACTTTTGTTTTACTGAAAATTTTCGCGAAATGTTTTATCTTGAATGTTAGTTAGGCCAATGCGCGTCTAATAAAATACAAAATTTTAGGTTTTGAGATTTCATAAATTTTTAATAAAAGTTTCATAACTTTTATGAATATTAATATTTTCGAAAAATATTTTGTAAACACGGTAATTGGACCTGTGCGGTTCTAACACAACAATTATTTTTCGATTTAAAATTTTTTATTTTTTTTCAAAAAATTTGTATGCAATATCATTGGCCAAAAATATCACGTGACCTAATTAAACCCAAAATAAAAATTACCTCAAACTTTTGTTTTACTAAAAATTTTTGCGAAATGTTTTATCTTGAATGTTAGTTAGGCCAATGCGCGTCTAATAAAATACAAAATTTTAGGTTTTGAGATTTCATAAATTTTTAATAAAAGTTTCATAACTTTTATGAATATTAATATTTTTGTAAAATATTTTGTAAACACGGTAATTGGACCTGTGCGGTTCTAACACAACAATTATTTTTCGATTTAAAATTTTTAATTTTTTTTCAAAAAATTTGTATGCAATATCATTGGCCAAAAATATCACGTTACCTAATTAAACCCAAAATAAAAATTACCTCAAACTTTTGTTTTACTAAAAATTTTTGCGAAATGTTTTATCTTGAATGTTAGTTAGGCCAATGCGCGTCTAATAAAATACAAAATTTTAGGTTTTGAGATTTCAAAAATTTTAAATAAAAGTGTCATAACTTTTATGAATATTAATATTTTTGAAAAACAATATGTAAACACGGTAATTGAACCTGTGCGGTTCTAACACAACAATTATTTTTCGATTTAAAATTTTATATTTTTTTTCAAAAAATTTGTATGCAATATCATTAGCCAAAAATATCACGTGACCTAATTAAACCCGAAATAAAAATTATCTCAAACTTTTGTTCTACTCAAAATTTTTGCAAAATGTTTTATCTTGAATGTTAGTTTTGAGATTTCATAAATTTTTAATAAAAGTTTCATAACTTTTATGAATATTAATATTTTCGAAAAATATTTTGTAAACACTGTAATTGGACCTGTGCGGTTCTAACACAACAATAATTTTTCGATTTAAAATTTGTTATTTTTTTTCAAAAAATTTGTATGCAATATCATTAGCCAAAAATTTCACGTGACCTAATTAAACCTAAAATAAAAATTTCCTCAAAATTTTGTTTTACTGAAAATTTTCGCGAAATGTTTTATCTTAAATGTTAGTTAGGACAATGCGCGTCTAATAAAATACAAAATTTTTGGTTTTGAGATTTCATAAATTTTTAATAAAAGTTTCATAACTTTTATGAATATTAATATTTTTGTAAAATATTTTGTAAACACGGTAATTGGACCTGTGCGGTTCTTACACAACAATTACTTTTCGATTTAAAATTTTTTTTTTTTTTTTTTTTAATTTGTATGCAATATTATTAGCCAAAAATATCACGTGACCTAATTAAACCCAAAATAAAAATTACCTCAAACTTTTGTTTTACTAAAAAATTTTGCGAAATGTTTTATCTTGAATGTTAGTTAGGCCAATGCGCGTCTAATAAAATACAAAATTTTAGGTTTTGAGATTTCATAAATTTTTAATAAAAGTGTCATAACTTTTATGAATATTAGTATTTTTGAAAAATATTATGTAAACACGGTAATTGGACCTGTGCGGTTCTAACACAACAATTATTTTTTGATTTAAAAATTTTTATTTTTTTTTAAAAAATTTGTATGCAATATCATTGGCCAAAAATATCACGTGACCTAATGAAAACCAAAATAAAAATTACCTCAAACTTTTGTTTTACTGAAAATTTTCGCGAAATGTTTTATCTTGAATGTTAGTTAGGCCAATGCGCGTCTAATAAAATACAAAATTTTAGGTTTTGAGATTTCATAAATTTTTAATAAAAGTTTCATAACTTTTATGAATATTAATATTTTTGTAAAATATTATGTAAACACGGTAATTGAACCTGTGCGGTTCTAACACAACAATTATTTTTCGATTTAAAATTTTTTATTTTTTTTCAAAAAATTTGTATGCAATATCATTGGCCAAAAATATCACGTGACCTAATTAAACCCAAAATAAAAATTATCTCAAACTTTTGTTTTACTGAAAATTTTCGCGAAATGTTTTATCTTGAATGTTAGTTAGGCCAATGCGCGTCTAATAAAATACAATATTTTAGGTTTTGAAATTTCATAAATTTTTAGTAAAAATTTCATAACTTTTATGAATATTAATATTTTTGTAAAATATTTTGTAAACACTGTGATTGGACCTGTGCGGTTCTAACACAACAATTATTTTTCGATTTAAAATTTTTAATTTTTTTTCAAAAAATTTGTATGCAATATCATTAGCCAAAAATATCACGTGACCTAATTAAACCCAAAATAAAAATTATCTCAAACTTTTGTTTTACTGAAAATTTTCGCAAAATGTTTTATCTTGAATGTTAGTTAGGCCAATGCGCGTCTAATAAAATACAAAATTTTAGGTTTTGAGATTTCATAAATTTTTAATAAAAGTGTCATAACTTTTATGAATATTAGTATTTTTGAAAAATATTATGTAAACACGGTAATTGGACCTGTGCGGTTCTAACACAACAATTATTTTTCGATTTAAAATTTTTTATTTTTTTTCAAAAAATTTGTATGCAATATCATTAGCCAAAAATATCACGTGACCTAATTAAACCCAAAATAAAAATTTCCTCAAACTTTTGTTTTACTCAAAATTTTCGCGAAATGTTTTATCTTAAATGTTAGTTAGGACAATGCGCGTCTAATAAAATACAATATTTTAGGTTTTGAGATTTCATAAATTTTTAATAAAAGTTTCATAACTTTTATGAATATTAATATTTTTGTAAAATATTTTGTAAACACGGTAATTGGACCTGTGCGGTTCTTACACAACAATTATTTTTCGATTTAAAATTTTTTTTTTTTTTTTTTTAAATTTGTATGCATTATCATTAGCCAAAAATATCACGTGACCTAATTAAACCCAAAATAAAAATTACCTCAAACTTTTGTTTTACTAAAAATTTTTGCAAAATGTTTTATCTTGAATGTTAGTTAGGCCAATGCGCGTCTAATAAAATACAAAATTTTAGGTTTTGAGATTTCATAAATTTTTAATAAAAGTGTCATAACTTTTATGAATATTAGTATTTTTGAAAAATATTATGTAAACACGGTAATTGGACCTGTGCGGTTCTAACACAACAATTTTTTTTCGATTTAAAATTTTTTATTTTTTTTCAAAAAATTTGTATGCAATATCATTGGCCAAAAATATCACGTGACCTAATGAAAACCAAAATAAAAATTACCTCAAACTTTTGTTTTACTGAAAATTTTTGCGAAATGTTTTATCTTGAATGTTAGTTAGGCCAATGCGCGTCTAATAAAATACAAAATTTTAAGTTTTGAGATTTCATAAATTTTTAATAAAAGTTTCATAACTTTTATGAATATTAATATTTTCGAAAAATATTTTGTAAACACGGTAATTGGACCTGTGCGGTTCTAACACAACAATTATTTTTCGATTTAAAATTTTTAATTTTTTTTCAAAAAATTTGTATGCAATATCATTAGCCAAAAATTTCACGTGACCTAATTAAACCCAAAATAAAAATTTCCTCAAACTTTTGTTTTACTGAAAATTTTCGCGAAATGTTTTATCTTTAATGTTAGTTAGGCCAATACGCGTCTAATAAAATACAAAATTTTAAGTTTTGAGATTTCATAAATTTTTAATAAAAGTTTCATAACTTTTATGAATATTAATATTTTCGAAAAATATTTTGTAAACACGGTAATTGGACCTGTGCGGTTCTAACACAACAATTATTTTTCGATTTAAAATTTTTAATTTTTTTTCAAAAAATTTGTATGCAATATCATTAGCCAAAAATATCACGTGACCTAATTAAACCCGAAATAAAAATTATCTCAAACTTTTGTTCTACTCAAAATTTTTGCAAAATGTTTTATCTTGAATGTTAGTTTTGAGATTTCATAAATTTTTAATAAAAGTTTCATAACTTTTATGAATATTAATATTTTCGAAAAATATTTTGTAAACACTGTAATTGGACCTGTGCGGTTCTAACACAACAATAATTTTTCGATTTAAAATTTGTTATTTTTTTTCAAAAAATTTGTATGCAATATCATTAGCCAAAAATTTCACGTGACCTAATTAAACCCAAAATAAAAATTTCCTCAAAATTTTGTTTTACTGAAAATTTTCGCGAAATGTTTTATCTTAAATGTTAGTTAGGACAATGCGCGTCTAATAAAATACAAAATTTTTGGTTTTGAGATTTCATAAATTTTTAATAAAAGTTTCATAACTTTTATGAATATTAATATTTTTGTAAAATATTTTGTAAACACGGTAATTGGACCTGTGCGGTTCTTACACAACAATTACTTTTCGATTTAAAATTTTTTTTTTTTTTTTTTTTAATTTGTATGCAATATTATTAGCCAAAAATATCACGTGACCTAATTAAACCCAAAATAAAAATTACCTCAAACTTTTGTTTTACTAAAAAATTTTGCGAAATGTTTTATCTTGAATGTTAGTTAGGCCAATGCGCGTCTAATAAAATACAAAATTTTAGGTTTTGAGATTTCATAAATTTTTAATAAAAGTGTCATAACTTTTATGAATATTAGTATTTTTGAAAAATATTATGTAAACACGGTAATTGGACCTGTGCGGTTCTAACACAACAATTATTTTTTGATTTAAAAATTTTTATTTTTTTTTAAAAAATTTGTATGCAATATCATTGGCCAAAAATATCACGTGACCTAATGAAAACCAAAATAAAAATTACCTCAAACTTTTGTTTTACTGAAAATTTTCGCGAAATGTTTTATCTTGAATGTTAGTTAGGCCAATGCGCGTCTAATAAAATACAAAATTTTAGGTTTTGAGATTTCATAAATTTTTAATAAAAGTTTCATAACTTTTATGAATATTAATATTTTTGTAAAATATTATGTAAACACGGTAATTGAACCGGTGCGGTTCTAACACAACAATTATTTTTCGATTTAAAATTTTTTATTTTTTTTCAAAAAATTTGTATGCAATATCATTGGCCAAAAATATCACGTGACCTAATTAAACCCAAAATAAAAATTATCTCAAACTTTTGTTTTACTGAAAATTTTCGCGAAATGTTTTATCTTGAATGTTAGTTAGGCCAATGCGCGTCTAATAAAATACAATATTTTAGGTTTTGAAATTTCATAAATTTTTAGTAAAAATTTCATAACTTTTATGAATATTAATATTTTTGTAAAATATTTTGTAAACACTGTGATTGGACCTGTGCGGTTCTAACACAACAATTATTTTTCGATTTAAAATTTTTAATTTTTTTTCAAAAAATTTGTATGCAATATCATTAGCCAAAAATATCACGTGACCTAATTAAACCCAAAATAAAAATTATCTCAAACTTTTGTTTTACTGAAAATTTTCGCAAAATGTTTTATCTTGAATGTTAGTTAGGCCAATGCGCGTCTAATAAAATACAAAATTTTAGGTTTTGAGATTTCATAAATTTTTAATAAAAGTGTCATAACTTTTATGAATATTAGTATTTTTGAAAAATATTATGTAAACACGGTAATTGGACCTGTGCGGTTCTAACACAACAATTATTTTTCGATTTAAAATTTTTTATTTTTTTTCAAAAAATTTGTATGCAATATCATTAGCCAAAAATATCACGTGACCTAATTAAACCCAAAATAAAAATTTCCTCAAACTTTTGTTTTACTCAAAATTTTCGCGAAATGTTTTATCTTAAATGTTAGTTAGGACAATGCGCGTCTAATAAAATACAATATTTTAGGTTTTGAGATTTCATAAATTTTTAATAAAAGTTTCATAACTTTTATGAATATTAATATTTTTGTAAAATATTTTGTAAACACGGTAATTGGACCTGTGCGGTTCTTACACAACAATTATTTTTCGATTTAAAATTTTTTTTTTTTTTTTTTTAAATTTGTATGCATTATCATTAGCCAAAAATATCACGTGACCTAATTAAACCCAAAATAAAAATTACCTCAAACTTTTGTTTTACTAAAAATTTTTGCAAAATGTTTTATCTTGAATGTTAGTTAGGCCAATGCGCGTCTAATAAAATACAAAATTTTAGGTTTTGAGATTTCATAAATTTTTAATAAAAGTGTCATAACTTTTATGAATATTAGTATTTTTGAAAAATATTATGTAAACACGGTAATTGGACCTGTGCGGTTCTAACACAACAATTTTTTTTCGATTTAAAATTTTTTATTTTTTTTCAAAAAATTTGTATGCAATATCATTGGCCAAAAATATCACGTGACCTAATGAAAACCAAAATAAAAATTACCTCAAACTTTTGTTTTACTGAAAATTTTTGCGAAATGTTTTATCTTGAATGTTAGTTAGGCCAATGCGCGTCTAATAAAATACAAAATTTTAAGTTTTGAGATTTCATAAATTTTTAATAAAAGTTTCATAACTTTTATGAATATTAATATTTTCGAAAAATATTTTGTAAACACGGTAATTGGACCTGTGCGGTTCTAACACAACAATTATTTTTCGATTTAAAATTTTTAATTTTTTTTCAAAAAATTTGTATGCAATATCATTAGCCAAAAATTTCACGTGACCTAATTAAACCCAAAATAAAAATTTCCTCAAACTTTTGTTTTACTGAAAATTTTCGCGAAATGTTTTATCTTTAATGTTAGTTAGGCCAATACGCGTCTAATAAAATACAAAATTTTAAGTTTTGAGATTTCATAAATTTTTAATAAAAGTTTCATAACTTTTATGAATATTAATATTTTCGAAAAATATTTTGTAAACACGGTAATTGGACCTGTGCGGTTCTAACACAACAATTATTTTTCGATTTAAAATTTTTAATTTTTTTTCAAAAAATTTGTATGCAATATCATTAGCCAAAAATATCACGTGACCTAATTAAACCCGAAATAAAAATTATCTCAAACTTTTGTTCTACTCAAAATTTTTGCAAAATGTTTTATCTTGAATGTTAGTTTTGAGATTTCATAAATTTTTAATAAAAGTTTCATAACTTTTATGAATATTAATATTTTCGAAAAATATTTTGTAAACACTGTAATTGGACCTGTGCGGTTCTAACACAACAATAATTTTTCGATTTAAAATTTGTTATTTTTTTTCAAAAAATTTGTATGCAATATCATTAGCCAAAAATTTCACGTGACCTAATTAAACCCAAAATAAAAATTTCCTCAAAATTTTGTTTTACTGAAAATTTTCGCGAAATGTTTTATCTTAAATGTTAGTTAGGACAATGCGCGTCTAATAAAATACAAAATTTTTGGTTTTGAGATTTCATAAATTTTTAATAAAAGTTTCATAACTTTTATGAATATTAATATTTTTGTAAAATATTTTGTAAACACGGTAATTGGACCTGTGCGGTTCTTACACAACAATTACTTTTCGATTTAAAATTTTTTTTTTTTTTTTTTTAATTTGTATGCAATATTATTAGCCAAAAATATCACGTGACCTAATTAAACCCAAAATAAAAATTACCTCAAACTTTTGTTTTGATAAAAATGTTTGCGAAATGTTTTATCTTGAATGTTAGTTAGGCCAATGCGCGTCTAATAAAATACAAAATTTTAGGTTTTGAGATTTCATAAATTTTTAATAAAAGTGTCATAACTTTTATGAATATTAGTATTTTTGAAAAATATTATGTAAACACGGTAATTGGACCTGTGCGGTTCTAACACAACAATTATTTTTCGATTTAAAAATTTTTATTTTTTTTTAAAAAATTTGTATGCAATATCATTGGCCAAAAATATCACGTGACCTAATGAAAACCAAAATAAAAATTACCTCAAACTTTTGTTTTACTGAAAATTTTCGCGAAATGTTTTATCTTGAATGTTAGTTAGGCCAATGCGCGTCTAATAAAACACAAAATTTTAGGTTTTGAGATTTCATAAATTTTTAATAAAAGTTTCATAACTTTTATGAATATTAATATTTTCGAAAAATATTTTGTAAACACGGTAATTGGACCTGTGCGGTTCTAACACAACAATTATTTTTCGATTTAAAATTTTTAATTTTTTTTCAAAAAATTTGTATGCAATATCATTGGCCAAAAATTTCACGTGACCTAATTAAACCCAAAATAAAAATTTCCTCAAACTTTTGTTTTACTGAAAATTTTCGCAAAATGTTTTATCTTGAATGTTAGTTAGGCCAATGCGCGTCTAATAAAATACAAAATTTTAGGTTTTGAGATTTCATAAATTTTTAATAAAAGTGTCATAACTTTTATGAATATTAGTATTTTTGAAAAATATTATGTAAACACGGTAATTGGACCTGTGCGGTTCTAACACAACAATTATTTTTCGATTTAAAATTTTTTATTTTTTTTCCAAAAATTTGTATGCAATATCATTGGCCAAAAATATCACGTGACCAAATGAAAACCAAAATAAAAATTACCTCAAACTTTTGTTTTACTGAAAATTTTCGCGAAATGTTTTATCTTGAATGTTAGTTAGGCCAATGCGCGTCTAATAAAATACAAAATTTTAGGTTTTGAGATTTCATAAATTTTTAATAAAAGTTTCATAACTTTTATGAATATTAATATTTTCGAAAAATATTTTGTAAACACGGTAATTGGACCTGTGCGGTTCTAACATAACAATTATTTTTCGATTTAAAATTTTTTATTTTTTTTCAAAAAATTTGTATGCAATATCATTGGCCAAAAATATCACGTGACCTAATTAAACCCAAAATAAAAATTATCTCAAACTTTTGTTTTACTGAAAATTTTCGCAAAATGTTTTATCTTGAATGTTAGTTAGGCCAATGCGCGTCTAATAGAATACAAAATTTTAGGTTTTGAGATTTCATAAATTTTTAATAAAAGTGTCATAACTTTTATGAATATTAGTATTTTTGAAAAATATTATGTAAACACGGTAATTGGACCTGTGCGGTTCTAACACAACAATTATTTTTCAATTTAAAATTTTTTATTTTTTTTCCAAAAATTTGTATGCAATATCATTGGCCAAAAATATCACGTGACCAAATGAAAACCAAAATAAAAATTACCTCAAACTTTTGTTTTACTGAAAATTTTTGCGAAATGTTTTATCTTGAATGTTAGTTAGGCCAATGCGCGTCTAATAAAATACAAAATTTTAGGTTTTGAGATTTCATAAATTTTTAATAAAAGTTTCATAACTTTTATGAATATTAATATTTTCGAAAAATATTTTGTAAACACGGTAATTGGAACTGTGCGGTTCTAATACAACAATTATTTTTCGATTTAAAATTTTTAATTTTTTTTCAAAAAATTTGTATGCAATATCATTAGCCAAAAATATCACGTGACCTAATTAAACCCAAAATAAAAATTCTCTCAAACTTTTGTTCTACTCAAAATTTTTGCAAAATGTTTTATCTTGAATGTTAGTTAGGCCAATGCGCGTCTAATAAAATACAAAATTTTAGGTTTTGAGATTTCATAAATTTTTAATAAAAGTTTCATAACTTTTATGAATATTAATATTTTCGAAAAATATTTTGTAAACACGGTAATTGGACCTGTGCGGTTCTAACACAACAATTATTTTTCGATTTAAAATTTTATATTTTTTTTCAAAAAATTTGTATGCAATATCATTAGCCAAAAATATCACGTGACCTAATTAAACCCGAAATAAAAATTATCTCAAACTTTTGTTCTACTCAAAATTTTTGCAAAATGTTTTATCTTGAATGTTAGTTTTGAGATTTCATAAATTTTTAATAAAAGTTTCATAACTTTTATGAATATTAATATTTTCGAAAAATATTTTGTAAACACTGTAATTGGACCTGTGCGGTTCTAACACAACAATAATTTTTCGATTTAAAATTTGTTATTTTTTTTCAAAAAATTTGTATGCAATATCATTAGCCAAAAATTTCACGTGACCTAATTAAACCCAAAATAAAAATTTCCTCAAAATTTTGTTTTACTGAAAATTTTCGCGAAATGTTTTATCTTAAATGTTAGTTAGGACAATGCGCGTCTAATAAAATACAAAATTTTTGGTTTTGAGATTTCATAAATTTTTAATAAAAGTTTCATAACTTTTATGAATATTAATATTTTTGTAAAATATTTTGTAAACACGGTAATTGGACCTGTGCGGTTCTTACACAACAATTACTTTTCGATTTAAAATTTTTTTTTTTTTTTTTTTAATTTGTATGCAATATTATTAGCCAAAAATATCACGTGACCTAATTAAACCCAAAATAAAAATTACCTCAAACTTTTGTTTTGCTAAAAATGTTTGCGAAATGTTTTATCTTGAATGTTAGTTAGGCCAATGCGCGTCTAATAAAATACAAAATTTTAGGTTTTGAGATTTCATAAATTTTTAATAAAAGTGTCATAACTTTTATGAATATTAGTATTTTTGAAAAATATTATGTAAACACGGTAATTGGACCTGTGCGGTTCTAACACAACAATTATTTTTCGATTTAAAAATTTTTATTTTTTTTTAAAAAATTTGTATGCAATATCATTGGCCAAAAATATCACGTGACCTAATGAAAACCAAAATAAAAATTACCTCAAACTTTTGTTTTACTGAAAATTTTCGCGAAATGTTTTATCTTGAATGTTAGTTAGGCCAATGCGCGTCTAATAAAATACAAAATTTTAGGTTTTGAGATTTCATAAATTTTTAATAAAAGTTTCATAACTTTTATGAATATTAATATTTTCGAAAAATATTTTGTAAACACGGTAATTGGACCTGTGCGGTTCTAACACAACAATTATTTTTCGATTTAAAATTTTTAATTTTTTTCAAAAAATTTGTATGCAATATCATTAGCCAAAAATTTCACGTGACCTAATTAAACCCAAAATAAAAATTTCCTCAAACTTTTGTTTTACTGAAAATTTTCGCAAAATGTTTTATCTTGAATGTTAGTTAGGCCAATGCGCGTCTAATAAAATACAAAATTTTAGGTTTTGAGATTTCATAAATTTTTAATAAAAGTGTCATAACTTTTATGAATATTAGTATTTTTGAAAAATATTATGTAAACACGGTAATTGAACCTGTGCGGGTCTAACACAACAATTATTTTTCGATTTAAAATTTTTTATTTTTTTTCCAAAAATTTGTATGCAATATCATTGGCCAAAAATATCACGTGACCAAATGAAAACCAAAATAAAAATTACCTCAAACTTTTGTTTTACTGAAAATTTTCGCGAAATGTTTTATCTTGAATGTTAGTTAGGCCAATGCGCGTCTAATAAAATACAAAATTTTAGGTTTTGAGATTTCATAAATTTTTAATAAAAGTTTCATAACTTTTATGAATATTAATATTTTCGAAAAATATTTTGTAAACACGGTAATTGGACCTGTGCGGTTCTAACACAACAATTATTTTTCGATTTAAAATTTTTTATTTTTTTTCAAAAAATTTGTATGCAATATCATTGGCCAAAAATATCACGTGACCTAATTAAACCCAAAATAAAAATTATCTCAAACTTTTGTTTTACTGAAAATTTTCGCAAAATGTTTTATCTTGAATGTTAGTTAGGCCAATGCGCGTCTAATAGAATACAAAATTTTAGGTTTTGAGATTTCATAAATTTTTAATAAAAGTGTCATAACTTTTATGAATATTAGTATTTTTGAAAAATATTATGTAAACACGGTAATTGGACCTGTGCGGTTCTAACACAACAATTATTTTTCAATTTAAAATTTTTTATTTTTTTTCCAAAAATTTGTATGCAATATCATTGGCCAAAAATATCACGTGACCAAATGAAAACCAAAATAAAAATTACCTCAAACTTTTGTTTTACTGAAAATTTTTGCGAAATGTTTTATCTTGAATGTTAGTTAGGCCAATGCGCGTCTAATAAAATACAAAATTTTAGGTTTTGAGATTTCATAAATTTTTAATAAAAGTTTCATAACTTTTATGAATATTAATATTTTCGAAAAATATTTTGTAAACACGGTAATTGGAACTGTGCGGTTCTAATACAACAATTATTTTTCGATTTAAAATTTTTAATTTTTTTTCAAAAAATTTGTATGCAATATCATTAGCCAAAAATATCACGTGACCTAATTAAACCCAAAATAAAAATTCTCTCAAACTTTTGTTCTACTCAAAATTTTTGCAAAATGTTTTATCTTGAATGTTAGTTAGGCCAATGCGCGTCTAATAAAATACAAAATTTTAGGTTTTGAGATTTCATAAATTTTTAATAAAAGTTTCATAACTTTTATGAATATTAATATTTTCGAAAAATATTTTGTAAACACGGTAATTGGACCTGTGCGGTTCTTACACAACAATTACTTTTCGATTTAAAATTTTTTTTTTTTTTTTTTTAATTTGTATGCAATATCATTAGCCAAAAATATCACGTGACCTAATTAAACCCAAAATAAAAATTACCTCAAACTTTTGTTTTACTAAAAAATTTTGCGAAATGTTTTATCTTGAATGTTAGTTAGGCCAATGCGCGTCTAATAAAATACAAAATTTTAGGTTTTGAGATTTCATAAATTTTTAATAAAAGTGTCATAACTTTTATGAATATTAGTATTTTTGAAAAATATTATGTAAACACGGTAATTGGACCTGTGCGGTTCTAACACAACAATTATTTTTTGATTTAAAAATTTTTATTTTTTTTTAAAAAATTTGTATGCAATATCATTGGCCAAAAATATCACGTGACCTAATGAAAACCAAAATAAAAATTACCTCAAACTTTTGTTTTACTGAAAATTTTCGCGAAATGTTTTATCTTGAATGTTAGTTAGGCCAATGCGCGTCTAATAAAATACAAAATTTTAGGTTTTGAGATTTCATAAATTTTTAATAAAAGTTTCATAACTTTTATGAATATTAATATTTTCGAAAAATATTTTGTAAACACGGTAATTGGACCTGTGCGGTTCTAACACAACAATTATTTTTCGATTTAAAATTTTTAATTTTTTTTTAAAAAATTTGTATGCAATATCATTAGCCAAAAATTTCACGTGACCTAATTAAACCCAAAATAAAAATTTCCTCAAACTTTTGTTTTACTGAAAATTTTCGCGAAATGTTTTATCTTAAATGTTAGTTAGGCCAATGCGCGTCTAATAAAATACAAAATTTTAGGTTTTGAGATTTCATAAATTTTTAATAAAAGTTTCATAACTTTTATGAATATTAATATTTTTGTAAAATATTATGTAAACACGGTAATTGAACCTGTGCGGTTCTAACACAACAATTATTTTTCGATTTAAAATTTTTTATTTTTTTTCAAAAAATTTGTATGCAATATCATTGGCCAAAAATATCACGTGACCTAATTAAACCCAAAATAAAAATTATCTCAAACTTTTGTTTTACTGAAAATTTTCGCGAAATGTTTTATCTTGAATGTTAGTTAGGCCAATGCGCGTCTAATAAAATACAATATTTTAGGTTTTGAAATTTCATAAATTTTTAGTAAAAATTTCATAACTTTTATGAATATTAATATTTTTGTAAAATATTTTGTAAACACTGTAATTGGACCTGTGCGGTTCTAACACAACAATTATTTTTCGATTTAAAATTTTTAATTTTTTTTCAAAAAATTTGTATGCAATATCATTAGCCAAAAATATCACGTGACCTAATTAAACCCAAAATAAAAATTATCTCAAACTTTTGTTTTACTGAAAATTTTCGCAAAATGTTTTATCTTGAATGTTAGTTAGGCCAATGCGCGTCTAATAAAATACAAAATTTTAGGTTTTGAGATTTCATAAATTTTTAATAAAAGTGTCATAACTTTTATGAATATTAGTATTTTTGAAAAATATTATGTAAACACGGTAATTGGACCTGTGCGGTTCTAACACAACAATTATTTTTCGATTTAAAATTTTTTATTTTTTTTCAAAAAATTTGTATGCAATATCATTAGCCAAAAATATCACGTGACCTAATTAAACACAAAATAAAAATTTCCTCAAACTTTTGTTTTACTGAAAATTTTTGCGAAATGTTTTATCTTTAATGTTAGTTAGGCCAATGCGCGTCTAATAAAATACAAAATTTTAGGTTTTGAGATTTCATAAATTTTTAATAAAAGTTTCATAACTTTTATGAATATTAATATTTTTGTAAAATATTTTGTAAACACGGTAATTGGACCTGTGCGGTTCTAACACAACAATTATTTTTCGATTTAAAATTTTTTATTTTTTTTCAAAAAATTTGTATGCAATATCATTAGCCAAAAATATCACGTGACCTAATTAAACACAAAATAAAAATTTCCTCAAACTTTTGTTTTACTGAAAATTTTTGCGAAATGTTTTATCTTTAATGTTAGTTAGGCCAATGCGCGTCTAATAAAATACAAAATTTTAGGTTTTGAGATTTCATAAATTTTTAATAAAAGTTTCATAACTTTTATGAATATTAATATTTTTGTAAAATATTTTGTAAACACGGTAATTGGACCTGTGCGGTTCTAACACAACAATTATTTTTCGATTTAAAATTTTTTATTTTTTTTCAAAAAATTTGTATGCAATATCATTGGCCAAAAATATCACGTGACCTAATTAAACCCAAAATAAAAATTTCCTCAAACTTTTGTTTTACTCAAAATTTTCGCGAAATGTTTTATCTTAAATGTTAGTTAGGACAATGCGCGTCTAATAAAATACAATATTTTAGGTTTTGAGATTTCATAAATTTTTAATAAAAGTTTCATAACTTTTATGAATATTAATATTTTTGTAAAATATTTTGTAAACACGGTAATTGGACCTGTGCGGTTCTTACACAACAATTATTTTTCGATTTAAAATTTTTTTTTTTTTTTTTTTAAATTTGTATGCATTATCATTAGCCAAAAATATCACGTGACCTAATTAAACCCAAAATAAAAATTACCTCAAACTTTTGTTTTACTAAAAATTTTTGCAAAATGTTTTATCTTGAATGTTAGTTAGGCCAATGCGCGTCTAATAAAATACAAAATTTTAGGTTTTGAGATTTCATAAATTTTTAATAAAAGTTTCATAACTTTTATGAATATTAGTATTTTCGAAAAATATTATGTAAACACGGTAATTGGACCTGTGCGGTTCTAACACAACAATTTTTTTTCGATTTAAAATTTTTTATTTTTTTTCAAAAAATTTGTATGCAATATCATTGGCCAAAAATATCACGTGACCTAATGAAAACCAAAATAAAAATTATCTCAAACTTTTGTTTTACTGAAAATTTTTGCGAAATGTTTTATCTTGAATGTTAGTTAGGCCAATGCGCGTCTAATAAAATACAAAATTTTAAGTTTTGAGATTTCATAAATTTTTAATAAAAGTTTCATAACTTTTATGAATATTAATATTTTTGAAAAATATTATGTAAACACGGTAATTGGACCTGTGCGGTTCTAACACAACAATTATTTTTCGATTTAAAAATTTTTATTTTTTTTTAAAAAATTTGTATGCAATATCATTGGCCAAAAATATCACGTGACCTAATGAAAACCAAAATAAAAATTACCTCAAACTTTTGTTTTACTGAAAATTTTCGCGAAATGTTTTATCTTGAATGTTAGTTAGGCCAATGCGCGTCTAATAAAACACAAAATTTTAGGTTTTGAGATTTCATAAATTTTTAATAAAAGTTTCATAACTTTTATGAATATTAATATTTTCGAAAAATATTTTGTAAACACGGTAATTGGACCTGTGCGGTTCTAACACAACAATTATTTTTCGATTTAAAATTTTTAATTTTTTTTCAAAAAATTTGTATGCAATATCATTAGCCAAAAATTTCACGTGACCTAATTAAACCCAAAATAAAAATTTCCTCAAACTTTTGTTTTACTGAAAATTTTCGCGAAATGTTTTATCTTTAATGTTAGTTAGGCCAATGCGCGTCTAATAAAATACAAAATTTTAGGTTTTGAGATTTCATAAATTTTTAATAAAAGTTTCATAACTTTTATGAATATTAATATTTTTGTAAAATATTTTGTAAACACGGTAATTGGACCTGTGCGGTTCTAACACAACAATTATTTTTCGATTTAAAATTTTTTATTTTTTTTCAAAAAATTTGTATGCAATATCATTGGCCAAAAATATCACGTTACCTAATTAAACCTAAAATAAAAATTACCTCAAACTTTTGTTTTACTAAAAATTTTTGCGAAATGTTTTATCTTGAATGTTAGTTAGGCCAATGCGCGTCTAATAAAATACAAAATTTTAGGTTTTGAGATTTCAAAAATTTTAAATAAAAGTGTCATAACTTTTATGAATATTAATATTTTTGAAAAACATTATGTAAACACGGTAATTGAACCTGTGCGGTTCTAACACAACAATTATTTTTCGATTTAAAATTTTATATTTTTTTTCAAAAAATTTGTATGCAATATCATTAGCCAAAAATATCACGTGACCTAATTAAACCCGAAATAAAAATTATCTCAAACTTTTGTTCTACTCAAAATTTTTGCAAAATGTTTTATCTTGAATGTTAGTTTTGAGATTTCATAAATTTTTAATAAAAGTTTCATAACTTTTATGAATATTAATATTTTCGAAAAATATTTTGTAAACACTGTAATTGGACCTGTGCGGTTCTAACACAACAATAATTTTTCGATTTAAAATTTGTTATTTTTTTTCAAAAAATTTGTATGCAATATCATTAGCCAAAAATTTCACGTGACCTAATTAAACCCAAAATAAAAATTTCCTCAAAATTTTGTTTTACTGAAAATTTTCGCGAAATGTTTTATCTTAAATGTTAGTTAGGACAATGCGCGTCTAATAAAATACAAAATTTTTGGTTTTGAGATTTCATAAATTTTTAATAAAAGTTTCATAACTTTTATGAATATTAATATTTTTGTAAAATATTTTGTAAACACGGTAATTGGACCTGTGCGGTTCTTACACAACAATTACTTTTCGATTTAAAATTTTTTTTTTTTTTTTTTTTAATTTGTATGCAATATTATTAGCCAAAAATATCACGTGACCTAATTAAACCCAAAATAAAAATTACCTCAAACTTTTGTTTTGATAAAAATGTTTGCGAAATGTTTTATCTTGAATGTTAGTTAGGCCAATGCGCGTCTAATAAAATACAAAATTTTAGGTTTTGAGATTTCATAAATTTTTAATAAAAGTGTCATAACTTTTATGAATATTAGTATTTTTGAAAAATATTATGTAAACACGGTAATTGGACCTGTGCGGTTCTAACACAACAATTATTTTTCGATTTAAAAATTTTTATTTTTTTTTAAAAAATTTGTATGCAATATCATTGGCCAAAAATATCACGTGACCTAATGAAAACCAAAATAAAAATTACCTCAAACTTTTGTTTTACTGAAAATTTTCGCGAAATGTTTTATCTTGAATGTTAGTTAGGCCAATGCGCGTCTAATAAAACACAAAATTTTAGGTTTTGAGATTTCATAAATTTTTAATAAAAGTTTCATAACTTTTATGAATATTAATATTTTCGAAAAATATTTTGTAAACACGGTAATTGGACCTGTGCGGTTCTAACACAACAATTATTTTTCGATTTAAAATTTTTTATTTTTTTTCAAAAAATTTGTATGCAATATTATTAGCCAAAAATTTCACGTGACCTAATTAAACCCAAAATAAAAATTTCCTCAAACTTTTGTTTTACTGAAAATTTTCGCAAAATGTTTTATCTTGAATGTTAGTTAGGCCAATGCGCGTCTAATAAAATACAAAATTTTAGGTTTTGAGATTTCATAAATTTTTAATAAAAGTGTCATAACTTTTATGAATATTAGTATTTTTGAAAAATATTATGTAAACACGGTAATTGGACCTGTGCGGTTCTAACACAACAATTATTTTTCGATTTAAAATTTTTTATTTTTTTTCCAAAAATTTGTATGCAATATCATTGGCCAAAAATATCACGTGACCAAATGAAAACCAAAATAAAAATTACCTCAAACTTTTGTTTTACTGAAAATTTTCGCGAAATGTTTTATCTTGAATGTTAGTTAGGCCAATGCGCGTCTAATAAAATACAAAATTTTAAGTTTTGAGATTTCATAAATTTTTAATAAAAGTTTCATAACTTTTATGAATATTAATATTTTCGAAAAATATTTTGTAAACACGGTAATTGGACCTGTGCGGTTCTAACACAACAATTATTTTTCGATTTAAAATTTTTAATGTTTTTTCAAAAAATTTGTATGCAATATCATTAGCCAAAAATTTCACGTGACCTAATTAAACCCAAAATAAAAATTTCCTCAAACTTTTGTTTTACTGAAAATTTTCGCGAAATGTTTTATCTTTAATGTTAGTTAGGCCAATACGCGTCTAATAAAATACAAAATTTTAAGTTTTGAGATTTCATAAATTTTTAATAAAAGTTTCATAACTTTTATGAATATTAATATTTTCGAAAAATATTTTGTAAACACGGTAATTGGACCTGTGCGGTTCTAACACAACAATTATTTTTCGATTTAAAATTTTTAATTTTTTTTCAAAAAATTTGTATGCAATATCATTAGCCAAAAATTTCACGTGACCTAATTAAACCCAAAATAAAAATTTCCTCAAACTTTTGTTTTACTGAAAATTTTCGCGAAATGTTTTATCTTTAATGTTAGTTAGGCCAATGCGCGTCTAATAAAATACAAAATTTTAGGTTTTGAGATTTCATAAATTTTTAATAAAAGTTTCATAACTTTTATGAATATTAATATTTTTGTAAAATATTTTGTAAACACGGTAATTGGACCTGTGCGGTTCTAACACAACACTTATTTTTCGATTTAAAATTTTTTATTTTTTTTCAAAAAATTTGTATGCAATATCATTAGCCAAAAATATCACGTGACCTAATTAAACCCAAAATAAAAATTTCTTCAAACTTTTGTTTTACTGAAAATTTTTGCGAAATGTTTTATCTTTAATGTTAGTTAGGCCAATGCGCGTCTAATAAAATACAAAATTTTAGGTTTTGAGATTTCATAAATTTTTAATAAAAGTTTCATAACTTTTATGAATATTAATATTTTTGTAAAATATTTTGTAAACACGGTAATTGGACCTGTGCGGTTCTAACACAACAATTATTTTTCGATTTAAAATTTTTTATTTTTTTTCAAAAAATTTGTATGCAATATCATTGGCCAAAAATATCACGTGACCTAATTAAACCCAAAATAAAAATTTCCTCAAACTTTTGTTTTACTCAAAATTTTCGCGAAATGTTTTATCTTAAATGTTAGTTAGGACAATGCGCGTCTAATAAAATACAATATTTTAGGTTTTGAGATTTCATAAATTTTTAATAAAAGTTTCATAACTTTTATGAATATTAATATTTTTGTAAAATATTTTGTAAACACGGTAATTGGACCTGTGCGGTTCTTACACAACAATTATTTTTCGATTTAAAATTTTTTTTTTTTTTTTTTTATATTTGTATGCAATATCATTAGCCAAAAATATCACGTGACCTAATTAAACCCAAAATAAAAATTACCTCAAACTTTTGTTTTACTAAAAATTTTTGCAAAATGTTTTATCTTGAATGTTAGTTAGGCCAATGCGCGTCTAATAAAATACAAAATTTTAGGTTTTGAGATTTCATAAATTTTTAATAAAAGTTTCATAACTTTTATGAATATTAATATTTTTGTAAAATATTTTGTAAACACGGTAATTGGACCTGTGCGGTTCTAACACAACAATTATTTTTCGATTTAAAATTTTTTATTTTTTTTCAAAAAATTTGTATGCAATATCATTGGCCAAAAATATCACGTGACCTAATTAAACCCAAAATAAAAATTTCCTCAAACTTTTGTTTTACTCAAAATTTTCGCGAAATGTTTTATCTTAAATGTTAGTTAGGACAATGCGCGTCTAATAAAATACAATATTTTAGGTTTTGAGATTTCATAAATTTTTAATAAAAGTTTCATAACTTTTATGAATATTAATATTTTTGTAAAATATTTTGTAAACACGGTAATTGGACCTGTGCGGTTCTTACACAACAATTATTTTTCGATTTAAAATTTTTTTTTTTTTTAAATTTGTATGCAATATCATTAGCCAAAAATATCACGTGACCTAATTAAACCCAAAATAAAAATTACCTCAAACTTTTGTTTTACTAAAAATTTTTGCAAAATGTTTTATCTTGAATGTTAGTTAGGCCAATGCGCGTCTAATAAAATACAAAATTTTAGGTTTTGAGATTTCATAAATTTTTAATAAAAGTGTCATAACTTTTATGAATATTAGTATTTTCGAAAAATATTATGTAAACACGGTAATTGGACCTGTGCGGTTCTAACACAACAATTTTTTTTCGATTTAAAATTTTTTATTTTTTTTCAAAAAATTTGTATGCAATATCATTGGCCAAAAATATCACGTGACCTAATGAAAACCAAAATAAAAATTATCTCAAACTTTTGTTTTACTGAAAATTTTTGCGAAATGTTTTATCTTGAATGTTAGTTAGGCCAATGCGCGTCTAATAAAATACAAAATTTTAAGTTTTGAGATTTCATAAATTTTTAATAAAAGTTTCATAACTTTTATGAATATTAATATTTTCGAAAAATATTTTGTAAACACGGTAATTGGACCTGTGCGGTTCTAACACAACAATTATTTTTCGATTTAAAATTTTTAATTTTTTTTCAAAAAATTTGTATGCAATATCATTAGCCAAAAATTTCACGTGACCTAATTAAACCCAAAATAAAAATTTCCTCAAACTTTTGTTTTACTGAAAATTTTCGCGAAATGTTTTATCTTTAATGTTAGTTAGGCCAATACGCGTCTAATAAAATACAAAATTTTAGGTTTTGAGATTTCATAAATTTTTAATAAAAGTTTCATAACTTTTATGAATATTAATATTTTCGAAAAATATTTTGTAAACACGGTAATTGGACCTGTGCGGTTCTAACACAACAATTATTTTTCGATTTAAAATTTTTAATTTTTTTTCAAAAAATTTGTATGCAATATCATTAGCCAAAAATTTCACGTGACCTAATTAAACCCAAAATAAAAATTTCCTCAAACTTTTGTTTTACTGAAAATTTTCGCGAAATGTTTTATCTTTAATGTTAGTTAGGCCAATGCGCGTCTAATAAAATACAAAATTTTAGGTTTTGAGATTTCATAAATTTTTAATAAAAGTTTCATAACTTTTATGAATATTAATATTTTTGTAAAATATTTTGTAAACACGGTAATTGGACCTGTGCGGTTCTAACACAACAATTATTTTTCGATTTAAAATTTTTTATTTTTTTTCAAAAAATTTGTATGCAATATCATTGGCCAAAAATATCACGTTACCTAATTAAACCTAAAATAAAAATTACCTCAAACTTTTGTTTTACTAAAAATTTTTGCGAAATGTTTTATCTTGAATGTTAGTTAGGCCAATGCGCGTCTAATAAAATACAAAATTTTAGGTTTTGAGATTTCAAAAATTTTAAATAAAAGTGTCATAACTTTTATGAATATTAATATTTTTGAAAAACATTATGTAAACACGGTAATTGAACCTGTGCGGTTCTAACACAACAATTATTTTTCGATTTAAAATTTTATATTTTTTTTCAAAAAATTTGTATGCAATATCATTAGCCAAAAATATCACGTGACCTAATTAAACCCGAAATAAAAATTATCTCAAACTTTTGTTCTACTCAAAATTTTTGCAAAATGTTTTATCTTGAATGTTAGTTTTGAGATTTCATAAATTTTTAATAAAAGTTTCATAACTTTTATGAATATTAATATTTTCGAAAAATATTTTGTAAACACTGTAATTGGACCTGTGCGGTTCTAACACAACAATAATTTTTCGATTTAAAATTTGTTATTTTTTTTCAAAAAATTTGTATGCAATATCATTAGCCAAAAATTTCACGTGACCTAATTAAACCCAAAATAAAAATTTCCTCAAAATTTTGTTTTACTGAAAATTTTCGCGAAATGTTTTATCTTAAATGTTAGTTAGGACAATGCGCGTCTAATAAAATACAAAATTTTTGGTTTTGAGATTTCATAAATTTTTAATAAAAGTTTCATAACTTTTATGAATATTAATATTTTTGTAAAATATTTTGTAAACACGGTAATTGGACCTGTGCGGTTCTTACACAACAATTACTTTTCGATTTAAAATTTTTTTTTTTTTTTTTTTTAATTTGTATGCAATATTATTAGCCAAAAATATCACGTGACCTAATTAAACCCAAAATAAAAATTACCTCAAACTTTTGTTTTGATAAAAATGTTTGCGAAATGTTTTATCTTGAATGTTAGTTAGGCCAATGCGCGTCTAATAAAATACAAAATTTTAGGTTTTGAGATTTCATAAATTTTTAATAAAAGTGTCATAACTTTTATGAATATTAGTATTTTTGAAAAATATTATGTAAACACGGTAATTGGACCTGTGCGGTTCTAACACAACAATTATTTTTCGATTTAAAAATTTTTATTTTTTTTTAAAAAATTTGTATGCAATATCATTGGCCAAAAATATCACGTGACCTAATGAAAACCAAAATAAAAATTACCTCAAACTTTTGTTTTACTGAAAATTTTCGCGAAATGTTTTATCTTGAATGTTAGTTAGGCCAATGCGCGTCTAATAAAACACAAAATTTTAGGTTTTGAGATTTCATAAATTTTTAATAAAAGTTTCATAACTTTTATGAATATTAATATTTTCGAAAAATATTTTGTAAACACTGTAATTGGACCTGTGCGGTTCTAACACAACAATAATTTTTCGATTTAAAATTTGTTATTTTTTTTCAAAAAATTTGTATGCAATATCATTAGCCAAAAATTTCACGTGACCTAATTAAACCCAAAATAAAAATTTCCTCAAAATTTTGTTTTACTGAAAATTTTCGCGAAATGTTTTATCTTAAATGTTAGTTAGGACAATGCGCGTCTAATAAAATACAAAATTTTTGGTTTTGAGATTTCATAAATTTTTAATAAAAGTTTCATAACTTTTATGAATATTAATATTTTTGTAAAATATTTTGTAAACACGGTAATTGGACCTGTGCGGTTCTTACACAACAATTACTTTTCGATTTAAAATTTTTTTTTTTTTTTTTTTAATTTGTATGCAATATTATTAGCCAAAAATATCACGTGACCTAATTAAACCCAAAATAAAAATTACCTCAAACTTTTGTTTTGATAAAAATGTTTGCGAAATGTTTTATCTTGAATGTTAGTTAGGCCAATGCGCGTCTAATAAAATACAAAATTTTAGGTTTTGAGATTTCATAAATTTTTAATAAAAGTGTCATAACTTTTATGAATATTAGTATTTTTGAAAAATATTATGTAAACACGGTAATTGGACCTGTGCGGTTCTAACACAACAATTATTTTTCGATTTAAAAATTTTTATTTTTTTTTAAAAAATTTGTATGCAATATCATTGGCCAAAAATATCACGTGACCTAATGAAAACCAAAATAAAAATTACCTCAAACTTTTGTTTTACTGAAAATTTTCGCGAAATGTTTTATCTTGAATGTTAGTTAGGCCAATGCGCGTCTAATAAAACACAAAATTTTAGGTTTTGAGATTTCATAAATTTTTAATAAAAGTTTCATAACTTTTATGAATATTAATATTTTCGAAAAATATTTTGTAAACACGGTAATTGGACCTGTGCGGTTCTAACACAACAATTATTTTTCGATTTAAAATTTTTAATTTTTTTTCAAAAAATTTGTATGCAATATCATTAGCCAAAAATTTCACGTGACCTAATTAAACCCAAAATAAAAATTTCCTCAAACTTTTGTTTTACTGAAAATTTTCGCAAAATGTTTTATCTTGAATGTTAGTTAGGCCAATGCGCGTCTAATAAAATACAAAATTTTAGGTTTTGAGATTTCATAAATTTTTAATAAAAGTGTCATAACTTTTATGAATATTAGTATTTTTGAAAAATATTATGTAAACACGGTAATTGGACCTGTGCGGTTCTAACACAACAATTATTTTTCGATTTAAAATTTTTTATTTTTTTTCCAAAAATTTGTATGCAATATCATTGGCCAAAAATATCACGTGACCAAATGAAAACCAAAATAAAAATTACCTCAAACTTTTGTTTTACTGAAAATTTTCGCGAAATGTTTTATCTTGAATGTTAGTTAGGCCAATGCGCGTCTAATAAAATACAAAATTTTAGGTTTTGAGATTTCATAAATTTTTAATAAAAGTTTCATAACTTTTATGAATATTAATATTTTCGAAAAATATTTTGTAAACACGGTAATTGGACCTGTGCGGTTCTAACACAACAATTTTTTTTCGATTTAAAATTTTTTATTTTTTTTCAAAAAATTTGTATGCAATATCATTGGCCAAAAATATCACGTGACCTAATTAAACCCAAAATAAAAATTTCCTCAAACTTTTGTTTTACTGAAAATTTTCGCGAAATGTTTTATCTTAAATGTTAGTTAGGACAATGCGCGTCTAATAAAATACAAAATTTTAGGTTTTGAGATTTCATAAATTTTTAATAAAAGTTTCATAACTTTTATGAATATTAATATTTTTGTAAAATATTTTGTAAACACGGTAATTGGACCTGTGCGGTTCTTACACAACAATTATTTTTCGATTTAAAATTTTTTTTTTTTTTTTTTTAAATTTGTATGCAATATCATTAGCCAAAAATATCACGTGACCTAATTAAACCCAAAATAAAAATTACCTCAAACTTTTGTTTTACTAAAAATTTTTGCGAAATGTTTTATCTTGAATGTTAGTTAGGCCAATGCGCGTCTAATAAAATACAAAATTTTAGGTTTTGAGATTTCATAAATTTTTAATAAAAGTGTCATAACTTTTATGAATATTAGTATTTTTGAAAAATATTATGTAAACACGGTAATTGGACCTGTGCGGTTCTAACACAACAATTATTTTTCGATTTAAAAATTTTTATTTTTTTTAAAAAAATTTGTATGCAATATCATTGGCCAAAAATATCACGTGACCTAATGAAAACCAAAATAAAAATTACCTCAAACTTTTGTTTTACTGAAAATTTTCGCGAAATGTTTTATCTTGAATGTTAGTTAGGCCAATGCGCGTCTAATAAAATACAAAATTTTAGGTTTTGAGATTTCATAAATTTTTAATAAAAGTTTCATAACTTTTATGAATATTAATATTTTCGAAAAATATTTTGTAAACACGGTAATTGGACCTGTGCGGTTCTAACACAACAATTATTTTTCGATTTAAAATTTTTAATTTTTTTTCAAAAAATTTGTATGCAATATCATTAGCCAAAAATTTCACGTGACCTAATTAAACCCAAAATAAAAATTTCCTCAAACTTTTGTTTTACTGAAAATTTTCGCAAAATGTTTTATCTTGAATGTTAGTTAGGCCAATGCGCGTCTAATAAAATACAAAATTTTAGGTTTTGAGATTTCATAAATTTTTAATAAAAGTGTCATAACTTTTATGAATATTAGTATTTTTGAAAAATATTATGTAAACACGGTAATTGAACCTGTGCGGTTCTAACACAACAATTATTTTTCGATTTAAAATTTTTTATTTTTTTTCCAAAAATCTGTATGCAATATCATTGGCCAAAAATATCACGTGACCAAATGAAAACCAAAATAAAAATTACCTCAAACTTTTGTTTTACTGAAAATTTTCGCGAAATGTTTTATCTTGAATGTTAGTTAGGCCAATGCGCGTCTAATAAAATACAAAATTTTAGGTTTTGAGATTTCATAAATTTTTAATAAAAGTTTCATAACTTTTATGAATATTAATATTTTCGAAAAATATTTTGTAAACACGGTAATTGGACCTGTGCGGTTCTAACACAACAATTATTTTTCGATTTAAAATTTTTTATTTTTTTTCAAAAAATTTGTATGCAATATCATTGGCCAAAAATATCACGTGACCTAATTAAACCCAAAATAAAAATTATCTCAAACTTTTGTTTTACTGAAAATTTTCGCAAAATGTTTTATCTTGAATGTTAGTTAGGCCAATGCGCGTCTAATAGAATACAAAATTTTAGGTTTTGAGATTTCATAAATTTTTAATAAAAGTGTCATAACTTTTATGAATATTAGTATTTTTGAAAAATATTATGTAAACACGGTAATTGGACCTGTGCGGTTCTAACACAACAATTATTTTTCAATTTAAAATTTTTTATTTTTTTTCCAAAAATTTGTATGCAATATCATTGGCCAAAAATATCACGTGACCAAATGAAAACCAAAATAAAAATTACCTCAAACTTTTGTTTTACTGAAAATTTTTGCGAAATGTTTTATCTTGAATGTTAGTTAGGCCAATGCGCGTCTAATAAAATACAAAATTTTAGGTTTTGAGATTTCATAAATTTTTAATAAAAGTTTCATAACTTTTATGAATATTAATATTTTCGAAAAATATTTTGTAAACACGGTAATTGGAACTGTGCGGTCCTAATACAACAATTATTTTTCGATTTAAAATTTTTTTTTTTTTTTTTAATTTGTATGCAATATCATTAGCCAAAAATATCACGTGACCTAATTAAACCCAAAATAAAAATTACCTCAAACTTTTGTTTTACTAAAAAATTTTGCGAAATGTTTTATCTTGAATGTTAGTTAGGCCAATGCGCGTCTAATAAAATACAAAATTTTAGGTTTTGAGATTTCATAAATTTTTAATAAAAGTGTCATAACTTTTATGAATATTAGTATTTTTGAAAAATATTATGTAAACACGGTAATTGGACCTGTGCGGTTCTAACACAACAATTATTTTTTGATTTAAAAATTTTTATTTTTTTTAAAAAAATTTGTATGCAATATCATTGGCCAAAAATATCACGTGACTTAATGAAAACCAAAATAAAAATTACCTCAAACTTTTGTTTTACTGAAAATTTTCGCGAAATGTTTTATCTTGAATGTTAGTTAGGCCAATGCGCGTCTAATAAAATACAAAATTTTAGGTTTTGAGATTTCATAAATTTTTAATAAAAGTTTCATAACTTTTATGAATATTAATATTTTCGAAAAATATTTTGTAAACACGGTAATTGGACCTGTGCGGTTCTAACACAACAATTATTTTTCGATTTAAAATTTTTAATTTTTTTTTAAAAAATTTGTATGCAATATCATTAGCCAAAAATTTCACGTGACCTAATTAAACCCAAAATAAAAATTTCCTCAAACTTTTGTTTTACTGAAAATTTTCGCGAAATGTTTTATCTTAAATGTTAGTTAGGCCAATGCGCGTCTAATAAAATACAAAATTTTAGGTTTTGAGATTTCATAAATTTTTAATAAAAGTTTCATAACTTTTATGAATATTAATATTTTTGTAAAATATTATGTAAACACGGTAATTGAACCTGTGCGGTTCTAACACAACAATTATTTTTCGATTTAAAATTTTTTATTTTTTTTCAAAAAATTTGTATGCAATATCATTGGCCAAAAATATCACGTGACCTAATTAAACCCAAAATAAAAATTATCTCAAACTTTTGTTTTACTGAAAATTTTCGCGAAATGTTTTATCTTGAATGTTAGTTAGGCCAATGCGCGTCTAATAAAATACAATATTTTAGGTTTTGAAATTTCATAAATTTTTAGTAAAAATTTCATAACTTTTATGAATATTAATATTTTTGTAAAATATTTTGTAAACACTGTAATTGGACCTGTGCGGTTCTAACACAACAATTATTTTTCGATTTAAAATTTTTAATTTTTTTTCAAAAAATTTGTATGCAATATCATTAGCCAAAAATATCACGTGACCTAATTAAACCCAAAATAAAAATTATCTCAAACTTTTGTTTTACTGAAAATTTTCGCAAAATGTTTTATCTTGAATGTTAGTTAGGCCAATGCGCGTCTAATAAAATACAAAATTTTAGGTTTTGAGATTTCATAAATTTTTAATAAAAGTGTCATAACTTTTATGAATATTACTATTTTTGAAAAATATTATGTAAACACGGTAATTGGACCTGTGCGGTTCTAACACAACAATTATTTTTCGATTTAAAATTTTTTATTTTTTTTCAAAAAATTTGTATGCAATATCATTAGCCAAAAATATCACGTGACCTAATTAAACACAAAATAAAAATTTCCTCAAACTTTTGTTTTACTGAAAATTTTCGCGAAATGTTTTATCTTTAATGTTAGTTAGGCCAATGCGCGTCTAATAAAATACAAAATTTTAGGTTTTGAGATTTCATAAATTTTTAATAAAAGTTTCATAACTTTTATGAATATTAATATTTTTGTAAAATATTTTGTAAACACGGTAAATGGACCTGTGCGGTTCTAACACAACAATTATTTTTCGATTTAAAATTTTTTATTTTTTTTCAAAAAATTTGTATGCAATATCATTGGCCAAAAATATCACGTGACCTAATTAAACCCAAAATAAAAATTTCCTCAAACTTTTGTTTTACTCAAAATTTTCGCGAAATGTTTTATCTTAAATGTTAGTTAGGACAATGCGCGTCTAATAAAATACAATATTTTAGGTTTTGAGATTTCATAAATTTTTAATAAAAGTTTCATAACTTTTATGAATATTAATATTTTTGTAAAATATTTTGTAAACACGGTAATTGGACCTGTGCGGTTCTTACACAACAATTATTTTTCGATTTAAAATTTTTTTTTTTTTTTTTTTAAATTTGTATGCATTATCATTAGCCAAAAATATCACGTGACCTAATTAAACCCAAAATAAAAATTACCTCAAACTTTTGTTTTACTAAAAATTTTTGCAAAATGTTTTATCTTGAATGTTAGTTAGGCCAATGCGCGTCTAATAAAATACAAAATTTTAGGTTTTGAGATTTCATAAATTTTTAATAAAAGTGTCATAACTTTTATGAATATTAGTATTTTTGAAAAATATTATGTAAACACGGTAATTGGACCTGTGCGGTTCTAACACAACAATTTTTTTTCGATTTAAAATTTTTTATTTTTTTTCAAAAAATTTGTATGCAATATCATTGGCCAAAAATATCACGTGACCTAATGAAAACCAAAATAAAAATTACCTCAAACTTTTGTTTTACTGAAAATTTTTGCGAAATGTTTTATCTTGAATGTTAGTTAGGACAATGCGCGTCTAATAAAATACAAAATTTTAAGTTTTGAGATTTCATAAATTTTTAATAAAAGTTTCATAACTTTTATGAATATTAATATTTTCGAAAAATATTTTGTAAACACGGTAATTGGACCTGTGCGGTTCTAACACAACAATTATTTTTCGATTTAAAATTTTTAATTTTTTTTCAAAAAATTTGTATGCAATATCATTAGCCAAAAATTTCACGTGACCTAATTAAACCCAAAATAAAAATTTCCTCAAACTTTTGTTTTACTGAAAATTTTCGCGAAATGTTTTATCTTTAATGTTAGTTAGGCCAATACGCGTCTAATAAAATACAAAATTTTAAGTTTTGAGATTTCCTAAATTTTTAATAAAAGTTTCATAACTTTTATGAATATTAATATTTTCGAAAAAAATTTTGTAAACACGGTAATTGGACCTGTGCGGTTCTAACACAACAATTATTTTTCGATTTAAAATTTTTAATTTTTTTTCAAAAAATTTGTATCTAATATCATTAGCCAAAAATTTCACGTGACCTAATTAAACCCAAAATAAAAATTTCCTCAAACTTTTGTTTTACTGAAAATTTTCGCGAAATGTTTTATCTTTAATGTTAGTTAGGCCAATGCGCGTCTAATAAAATACAAAATTTTAGGTTTTGAGATTTCATAAATTTTTAATAAAAGTTTCATAACTTTTATGAATATTAATATTTTTGTAAAATATTTTGTAAACACGGTAATTGGACCTGTGCGGTTCTAACACAACACTTATTTTTCGATTTAAAATTTTTTATTTTTTTTCAAAAAATTTGTATGCAATATCATTAGCCAAAAATATCACGTGACCTAATTAAACCCAAAATAAAAATTTCCTCAAACTTTTGTTTTACTGAAAATTTTTGCGAAATGTTTTATCTTTAATGTTAGTTAGGCCAATGCGCGTCTAATAAAATACAAAATTTTAGGTTTTGAGATTTCATAAATTTTTAATAAAAGTTTCATAACTTTTATGAATATTAATATTTTTGTAAAATATTTTGTAAACACGGTAATTGGACCTGTGCGGTTCTAACACAACAATTATTTTTCGATTTAAAATTTTTAATTTTTTTTCAAAAAATTTGTATGCAATATCATTAGCCAAAAATTTCACGTGACCTAATTAAACCCAAAATAAAAATTTCCTCAAACTTTTGTTTTACTGAAAATTTTCGCGAAATGTTTTATCTTTTATGTTAGTTAGGCCAATACGCGTCTAATAAAATACAAAATTTTAGGTTTTGAGATTTCATAAATTTTTAATAAAAGTTTCATAACTTTTATGAATATTAATATTTTCGAAAAATATTTTGTAAACACGGTAATTGGACCTGTGCGGTTCTAACACAACAATTATTTTTCGATTTAAAATTTTTAATTTTTTTTCAAAAAATTTGTATGCAATATCATTAGCCAAAAATTTCACGTGACCTAATTAAACCCAAAATAAAAATTTCCTCAAACTTTTGTTTTACTGAAAATTTTCGCGAAATGTTTTATCTTTAATGTTAGTTAGGCCAATGCGCGTCTAATAAAATACAAAATTTTAGGTTTTGAGATTTCATAAATTTTTAATAAAAGTTTCATAACTTTTATGAATATTAATATTTTTGTAAAATATTTTGTAAACACGGTAATTGGACCTGTGCGGTTCTAACACAACAATTATTTTTCGATTTAAAATTTTTTATTTTTTTTCAAAAAATTTGTATGCAATATCATTGGCCAAAAATATCACGTTACCTAATTAAACCCAAAATAAAAATTACCTCAAACTTTTGTTTTACTAAAAATTTTTGCGAAATGTTTTATCTTGAATGTTAGTTAGGCCAATGCGCGTCTAATAAAATACAAAATTTTAGGTTTTGAGATTTCAAAAATTTTAAATAAAAGTGTCATAACTTTTATGAATATTAATATTTTTGAAAAACATTATGTAAACACGGTAATTGAACCTGTGCGGTTCTAACACAACAATTATTTTTCGATTTAAAATTTTATATTTTTTTTCAAAAAATTTGTATGCAATATCATTAGCCAAAAATATCACGTGACCTAATTAAACCCGAAATAAAAATTATCTCAAACTTTTGTTCTACTCAAAATTTTTGCAAAATGTTTTATCTTGAATGTTAGTTTTGAGATTTCATAAATTTTTAATAAAAGTTTCATAACTTTTATGAATATTAATATTTTCGAAAAATATTTTGTAAACACTGTAATTGGACCTGTGCGGTTCTAACACAACAATAATTTTTCGATTTAAAATTTGTTATTTTTTTTCAAAAAATTTGTATGCAATATCATTAGCCAAAAATTTCACGTGACCTAATTAAACCCAAAATAAAAATTTCCTCAAAATTTTGTTTTACTGAAAATTTTCGCGAAATGTTTTATCTTAAATGTTAGTTAGGAAAATGCGCGTCTAATAAAATACAAAATTTTAGGTTTTGAGATTTCATAAATTTTTAATAAAAGTTTCATAACTTTTATGAATATTAATATTTTTGTAAAATATTTTGTAAACACGGTAATTGGACCTGTGCGGTTCTTACACAACAATTATTTTTCGATTTAAAATTTTTTTTTTTTTTTTTTAAATTTGTATGCAATATCATTAGCCAAAAATATCACGTGACCTAATTAAACCCAAAATAAAAATTACCTCAAACTTTTGTTTTACTAAAAATTTTTGCGAAATGTTTTTTCTTGAATGTTAGTAAGGCCAATGCGCGTCTAATAAAATACAAAATTTTAGGTTTTGAGATTTCATAAATTTTTAATAAAAGTATCATAACTTTTATGAATATTAATATTTTTGAAAATATTATGTAATTACGGTAATCGGACCTGTGCGGTTCTAACACAACAATTATTTTTCGGTTTAAAATTTTTTATTTTTTTTCAAAAAATTTGTATGCAATATCATTGGCCAAAAATATCACGTGACCTAATGAAAACCAAAATAAAAATTACCTCAAACTTTTGTTTTACTGAAAATTTTCGCGAAATGTTTTATCTTGAATGTTAGTTAGGCCAATACGCGTCTAATAAAATACAAAATTTTAGGTTTTAAGATTTCATAAATTTTTTAATAAAAGTTTCATAACTTTTATGAATATTAATATTTTCAAAAAATATTTTGTATACACGGTAATTGGACTTGTGCGGTTCTAACACAACAATTTTTTTTCGATTTAAAATTTTTAATTTTTTTTCAAAAAATTTGTATGCAATATCATTAGCCAAAAATATCACGTGACCTAATTAAACCCAAAATAAAAATTCTCTCAAACTTTTGTTCTACTCAAAATTTTTGCAAAATGTTTTATCTTGAATGTTAGTTAGGCCAATGCGCGTCTAATAAAATACAAAATTTTAGGTTTTGAGATTTCATAAATTTTTAATAAAAGTTTCATAACTTTTATGAATATTAATATTTTCGAAAAATATTTTGTAAACACGGTAATTGGACCTGTGCGGTTCTTACACAACAATTACTTTTCGATTTAAAATTTTTTTTTTTTTTTTTTTAATTTGTATGCAATATCATTAGCCAAAAATATCACGTGACCTAATTAAACCCAAAATAAAAATTACCTCAAACTTTTGTTTTACTAAAAAATTTTGCGAAATGTTTTATCTTGAATGTTAGTTAGGCCAATGCGCGTCTAATAAAATACAAAATTTTAGGTTTTGAGATTTCATAAATTTTTAATAAAAGTTTCATAACTTTTATGAATATTAATATTTTTGTAAAATATTTTGTAAACACGGTAATTGGACCTGTGCGGTTCTTACACAACAATTATTTTTCGATTTAAAATTTTTTTTTTTTTTTTTTAAATTTGTATGCAATATCATTAGCCAAAAATATCACGTGACCTAATTAAACCCAAAATAAAAATTACCTCAAACTTTTGTTTTACTAAAAATTTTTGCGAAATGTTTTTTCTTGAATGTTAGTAAGGCCAATGCGCGTCTAATAAAATACAAAATTTTAGGTTTTGAGATTTCATAAATTTTTAATAAAAGTATCATAACTTTTATGAATATTAATATTTTTGAAAATATTATGTAATTACGGTAATCGGACCTGTGCGGTTCTAACACAACAATTATTTTTCGGTTTAAAATTTTTTATTTTTTTTCAAAAAATTTGTATGCAATATCATTGGCCAAAAATATCACGTGACCTAATGAAAACCAAAATAAAAATTACCTCAAACTTTTGTTTTACTGAAAATTTTCGCGAAATGTTTTATCTTGAATGTTAGTTAGGCCAATACGCGTCTAATAAAATACAAAATTTTAGGTTTTAAGATTTCATAAATTTTTTAATAAAAGTTTCATAACTTTTATGAATATTAATATTTTCGAAAAATATTTTGTATACACGGTAATTGGACTTGTGCGGTTCTAACACAACAATTTTTTTTCGATTTAAAATTTTTAATTTTTTTTCAAAAAATTTGTATGCAATATCATTAGCCAAAAATATCACGTGACCTAATTAAACCCAAAATAAAAATTCTCTCAAACTTTTGTTCTACTCAAAATTTTTGCAAAATGTTTTATCTTGAATGTTAGTTAGGCCAATGCGCGTCTAATAAAATACAAAATTTTAGGTTTTGAGATTTCATAAATTTTTAATAAAAGTTTCATAACTTTTATGAATATTAATATTTTCGAAAAATATTTTGTAAACACGGTAATTGGACCTGTGCGGTTCTTACACAACAATTACTTTTCGATTTAAAATTTTTTTTTTTTTTTTTTTAATTTGTATGCAATATCATTAGCCAAAAATATCACGTGACCTAATTAAACCCAAAATAAAAATTACCTCAAACTTTTGTTTTACTAAAAAATTTTGCGAAATGTTTTATCTTGAATGTTAGTTAGGCCAATGCGCGTCTAATAAAATACAAAATTTTAGGTTTTGAGATTTCATAAATTTTTAATAAAAGTGTCATAACTTTTATGAATATTAGTATTTTTGAAAAATATTATGTAAACACGGTAATTGGACCTGTGCGGTTCTAACACAACAATTATTTTTTGATTTAAAAATTTTTATTTTTTTTTAAAAAATTTGTATGCAATATCATTGGCCAAAAATATCACGTGACCTAATGAAAACCAAAATAAAAATTACCTCAAACTTTTGTTTTACTGAAAATTTTCGCGAAATGTTTTATCTTGAATGTTAGTTAGGCCAATGCGCGTCTAATAAAATACAAAATTTTAGGTTTTGAGATTTCATAAATTTTTAATAAAAGTTTCATAACTTTTATGAATATTAATATTTTCGAAAAATATTTTGTAAACACGGTAATTGGACCTGTGCGGTTCTAACACAACAATTATTTTTCGATTTAAAATTTTTAATTTTTTTTTAAAAAATTTGTATGCAATATCATTAGCCAAAAATTTCACGTGACCTAATTAAACCCAAAATAAAAATTTCCTCAAACTTTTGTTTTACTGAAAATTTTCGCGAAATGTTTTATCTTAAATGTTAGTTAGGCCAATGCGCGTCTAATAAAATACAAAATTTTAGGTTTTGAGATTTCATAAATTTTTAATAAAAGTTTCATAACTTTTATGAATATTAATATTTTTGTAAAATATTATGTAAACACGGTAATTGAACCTGTGCGGTTCTAACACAACAATTATTTTTCGATTTAAAATTTTTTATTTTTTTTCAAAAAATTTGTATGCAATATCATTGGCCAAAAATATCACGTGACCTAATTAAACCCAAAATAAAAATTATCTCAAACTTTTGTTTTACTGAAAATTTTCGCGAAATGTTTTATCTTGAATGTTAGTTAGGCCAATGCGCGTCTAATAAAATACAATATTTTAGGTTTTGAGATTTCATAAATTTTTAATAAAAGTTTCATAACTTTTATGAATATTAATATTTTTGTAAAATATTTTGTAAACACTGTAATTGGACCTGTGCGGTTCTAACACAACAATTATTTTTCGATTTAAAATTTTTAATTTTTTTTCAAAAAATGTGTATGCAATATCATTAGCCAAAAATATCACGTGACCTAATTAAACCCAAAATAAAAATTATCTCAAACTTTTGTTTTACTGAAAATTTTCGCAAAATGTTTTATCTTGAATGTTAGTTAGGCCAATGCGCGTCTAATAAAATACAAAATTTTAGGTTTTGAGATTTCATAAATTTTTAATAAAAGTGTCATAACTTTTATGAATATTAGTATTTTTGAAAAATATTATGTAAACACGGTAATTGGACCTGTGCGGTTCTAACACAACAATTATTTTTCGATTTAAAATTTTTTATTTTTTTTCAAAAAATTTGTATGCAATATCATTAGCCAAAAATATCACGTGACCTAATTAAACACAAAATAAAAATTTCCTCAAACTTTTGTTTTACTGAAAATTTTTGCGAAATGTTTTATCTTTAATGTTAGTTAGGCCAATGCGCGTCTAATAAAATACAAAATTTTAGGTTTTGAGATTTCATAAATTTTTAATAAAAGTTTCATAACTTTTATGAATATTAATATTTTTGTAAAATATTTTGTAAACACGGTAATTGGACCTGTGCGGTTCTAACACAACAATTATTTTTCGATTTAAAATTTTTTATTTTTTTTCAAAAAATTTGTATGCAATATCATTGGCCAAAAATATCACGTGACCTAATTAAACCCAAAATAAAAATTTCCTCAAACTTTTGTTTTACTCAAAATTTTCGCGAAATGTTTTATCTTAAATGTTAGTTAGGACAATGCGCGTCTAATAAAATACAATATTTTAGGTTTTGAGATTTCATAAATTTTTAATAAAAGTTTCATAACTTTTATGAATATTAATATTTTTGTAAAATATTTTGTAAACACGGTAAATGGACCTGTGCGGTTCTTACACAACAATTATTTTTCGATTTAAAATTTTTTTTTTTTTTTTTTTAAATTTGTATGCATTATCATTAGCCAAAAATATCACGTGACCTAATTAAACCCAAAATAAAAATTACCTCAAACTTTTGTTTTACTAAAAATTTTTGCAAAATGTTTTATCTTGAATGTTAGTTAGGCCAATGCGCGTCTAATAAAATACAAAATTTTAGGTTTTGAGATTTCATAAATTTTTAATAAAAGTGTCATAACTTTTATGAATATTAGTATTTTTGAAAAATATTATGTAAACACGGTAATTGGACCTGTGCGGTTCTAACACAACAATTTTTTTTCGATTTAAAATTTTTTATTTTTTTTCAAAAAATTTGTATGCAATATCATTGGCCAAAAATATCACGTGACCTAATGAAAACCAAAATAAAAATTACCTCAAACTTTTGTTTTACTGAAAATTTTTGCGAAATGTTTTATCTTGAATGTTAGTTAGGCCAATGCGCGTCTAATAAAATACAAAATTTTAAGTTTTGAGATTTCATAAATTTTTAATAAAAGTTTCATAACTTTTATGAATATTAATATTTTCGAAAAATATTTTGTAAACACGGTAATTGGACCTGTGCGGTTCTAACACAACAATTATTTTTCGATTTAAAATTTTTAATTTTTTTTCAAAAAATTTGTATGCAATATCATTAGCCAAAAATTTCACGTGACCTAATTAAACCCAAAATAAAAATTTCCTCAAACTTTTGTTTTACTGAAAATTTTCGCGAAATGTTTTATCTTTAATGTTAGTTAGGCCAATACGCGTCTAATAAAATACAAAATTTTAAGTTTTGAGATTTCATAAATTTTTAATAAAAGTTTCATAACTTTTATGAATATTAATATTTTCGAAAAATATTTTGTAAACACGGTAATTGGACCTGTGCGGTTCTAACACAACAATTATTTTTCGATTTAAAATTTTTAATTTTTTTTCAAAAAATTTGTATGCAATATCATTAGCCAAAAATTTCACGTGACCTAATTAAACCCAAAATAAAAATTTCCTCAAACTTTTGTTTTACTGAAAATTTTCGCGAAATGTTTTATCTTTAATGTTAGTTAGGCCAATGCGCGTCTAATAAAATACAAAATTTTAGGTTTTGAGATTTCATAAATTTTTAATAAAAGTTTCATAACTTTTATGAATATTAATATTTTTGTAAAATATTTTGTAAACACGGTAATTGGACCTGTGCGGTTCTAACACAACACTTATTTTTCGATTTAAAATTTTTTATTTTTTTTCAAAAAATTTGTATGCAATATCATTAGCCAAAAATATCACGTGACCTAATTAAACCCAAAATAAAAATTTCCTCAAACTTTTGTTTTACTGAAAATTTTTGCGAAATGTTTTATCTTTAATGTTAGTTAGGCCAATGCGCGTCTAATAAAATACAAAATTTTAGGTTTTGAGATTTCATAAATTTTTAATAAAAGTTTCATAACTTTTATGAATATTAATATTTTTGTAAAATATTTTGTAAACACGGTAATTGGACCTGTGCGGTTCTAACACAACAATTATTTTTCGATTTAAAATTTTTTATTTTTTTTCAAAAAATTTGTATGCAATATCATTGGCCAAAAATATCACGTGACCTAATTAAACCCAAAATAAAAATTTCCTCAAACTTTTGTTTTACTCAAAATTTTCGCGAAATGTTTTATCTTAAATGTTAGTTAGGACAATGCGCGTCTAATAAAATACAATATTTTAGGTTTTGAGATTTCATAAATTTTTAATAAAAGTTTCATAACTTTTATGAATATTAATATTTTTGTAAAATATTTTGTAAACACGGTAATTGGACCTGTGCGGTTCTTACACAACAATTATTTTTCGATTTAAAATTTTTTTTTTTTTTTTTTTAAATTTGTATGCAATATCATTAGCCAAAAATATCACGTGACCTAATTAAACCCAAAATAAAAATTACCTCAAACTTTTGTTTTACTAAAAATTTTTGCAAAATGTTTTATCTTGAATGTTAGTTAGGCCAATGCGCGTCTAATAAAATACAAAATTTTAGGTTTTGAGATTTCATAAATTTTTAATAAAAGTGTCATAACTTTTATGAATATTAGTATTTTCGAAAAATATTATGTAAACACGGTAATTGGACCTGTGCGGTTCTAACACAACAATTTTTTTTCGATTTAAAATTTTTTATTTTTTTTCAAAAAATTTGTATGCAATATCATTGGCCAAAAATATCACGTGACCTAATGAAAACCAAAATAAAAATTACCTCAAACTTTTGTTTTACTGAAAATTTTTGCGAAATGTTTTATCTTGAATGTTAGTTAGGCCAATGCGCGTCTAATAAAATACAAAATTTTAAGTTTTGAGATTTCATAAATTTTTAATAAAAGTTTCATAACTTTTATGAATATTAATATTTTCGAAAAATATTTTGTAAACAAGGTAATTGGACCTGTGCGGTTCTAACACAACAATTATTTTTCGATTTAAAATTTTTAATTTTTTTTCAAAAAATTTGTATGCAATATCATTAGCCAAAAATTTCACGTGACCCAATTAAACCCAAAATAAAAATTTCCTCAAACTTTTGTTTTACTGAAAATTTTCGCGAAATGTTTTATCTTTTATGTTAGTTAGGCCAATACGCGTCTAATAAAATACAAAATTTTAGGTTTTGAGATTTCATAAATTTTTAATAAAAGTTTCATAACTTTTATGAATATTAATATTTTCGAAAAATATTTTGTAAACACGGTAATTGGACCTGTGCGGTTCTAACACAACAATTATTTTTCGATTTAAAATTTTTAATTTTTTTTCAAAAAATTTGTATGCAATATCATTAGCCAAAAATTTCACGTGACCTAATTAAACCCAAAATAAAAATTTCCTCAAACTTTTGTTTTACTGAAAATTTTCGCGAAATGTTTTATCTTTAATGTTAGTTAGGCCAATGCGCGTCTAATAAAATACAAAATTTTAGGTTTTGAGATTTCATAAATTTTTAATAAAAGTTTCATAACTTTTATGAATATTAATATTTTTGTAAAATATTTTGTAAACACGGTAATTGGACCTGTGCGGTTCTAACACAACAATTATTTTTCGATTTAAAATTTTTTATTTTTTTTCAAAAAATTTGTATGCAATATCATTGGCCAAAAATATCACGTTACCTAATTAAACCCAAAATAAAAATTACCTCAAACTTTTGTTTTACTAAAAATTTTTGCGAAATGTTTTATCTTGAATGTTAGTTAGGCCAATGCGCGTCTAATAAAATACAAAATTTTAGGTTTTGAGATTTCAAAAATTTTAAATAAAAGTGTCATAACTTTTATGAATATTAATATTTTTGAAAAACATTATGTAAACACGGTAATTGAACCTGTGCGGTTCTAACACAACAATTATTTTTCGATTTAAAATTTTATATTTTTTTTCAAAAAATTTGTATGCAATATCATTAGCCAAAAATATCACGTGACCTAATTAAACCCGAAATAAAAATTATCTCAAACTTTTGTTCTACTCAAAATTTTTGCAAAATGTTTTATCTTGAATGTTAGTTTTGAGATTTCATAAATTTTTAATAAAAGTTTCATAACTTTTATGAATATTAATATTTTCGAAAAATATTTTGTAAACACTGTAATTGGACCTGTGCGGTTCTAACACAACAATAATTTTTCGATTTAAAATTTGTTATTTTTTTTCAAAAAATTTGTATGCAATATCATTAGCCAAAAATTTCACGTGACCTAATTAAACCCAAAATAAAAATTTCCTCAAAATTTTGTTTTACTGAAAATTTTCGCGAAATGTTTTATCTTAAATGTTAGTTAGGACAATGCGCGTCTAATAAAATACAAAATTTTAGGTTTTGAGATTTCATAAATTTTTAATAAAAGTTTCATAACTTTTATGAATATTAATATTTTTGTAAAATATTTTTTAAACACGGTAATTGGACCTGTGCGGTTCTTACACAACAATTATTTTTCGATTTAAAATTTTTTTTTTTTTTTTTTAAATTTGTATGCAATATCATTAGCCAAAAATATCACGTGACCTAATTAAACCCAAAATAAAAATTACCTCAAACTTTTGTTTTACTAAAAATTTTTGCGAAATGTTTTTTCTTGAATGTTAGTAAGGCCAATGCGCGTCTAATAAAATACAAAATTTTAGGTTTTGAGATTTCATAAATTTTTAATAAAAGTATCATAACTTTTATGAATATTAATATTTTTGAAAATATTATGTAATTACGGTAATCGGACCTGTGCGGTTCTAACACAACAATTATTTTTCGGTTTAAAATTTTTTATTTTTTTTCAAAAAATTTGTATGCAATATCATTGGCCAAAAATATCACGTGACCTAATGAAAACCAAAATAAAAATTACCTCAAACTTTTGTTTTACTGAAAATTTTCGCGAAATGTTTTATCTTGAATGTTAGTTAGGCCAATACGCGTCTAATAAAATACAAAATTTTAGGTTTTAAGATTTCATAAATTTTTTAATAAAAGTTTCATAACTTTTATGAATATTAATATTTTCGAAAAATATTTTGTATACACGGTAATTGGACTTGTGCGGTTCTAACACAACAATTTTTTTTCGATTTAAAATTTTTTATTTTTTTTCAAAAAATTTGTATGCAATATCATTGGCCAAAAATATCACGTGACCTAATGAAAACCAAAATAAAAATTACCTCAAATTTTTGTTTTACTGAAAATTTTCGCAAAATGTTTTATCTTGAATGTTAGTTAGGCCAATGCGCGTCTAATAAAATACAAAATTTTAGGTTTTGAGATTTCATAAATTTTTAATAAAAGTTTTATAACTTTTATGAATATTAATATTTTCGAAAAATATTTTGTAAACACGGTAATTGGACCTGTGCGGTTCTAATACAACAATTATTTTTCGATTTAAAATTTTTAATTTTTTTTCAAAAAATTTGTATGCAATATCATTAGCCAAAAATTTCACGTGACCTAATTAAACCCTAAATAAAAATTATCTCAAACTTTTGTTCTACTCAAAATTTTTGCAAAATGTTTTATCTTGAATGTTAGTTAGGCCAATGCGCGTCTAATAAAATACAAAATTTTAGGTTTTGAGATTTCATAAATTTTTAATAAAAGTTTCATAACTTTTATGAATATTAATATTTTCGAAAAATATTTTGTAAACACGGTAATTGGACCTGTGCGGTTCTTACACAACAATTACTTTTCGATTTAAAATTTTTTTTTTTTTTTTTTTAATTTGTATGCAATATCATTAGCCAAAAATATCACGTGACCTAATTAAACCCAAAATAAAAATTACCTCAAACTTTTGTTTTACTAAAAAATTTTGCGAAATGTTTTATCTTGAATGTTAGTTAGGCCAATGCGCGTCTAATAAAATACAAAATTTTAGGTTTTGAGATTTCATAAATTTTTAATAAAAGTGTCATAACTTTTATGAATATTAGAAATTTTGAAAAATATTAGGTAAACACGGTAATTGGACCTGTGCGGTTCTAACACAACAATTATTTTTCGATTTAAAAATTTTTATTTTTTTTTAAAAAATTTGTATGCAATATCATTGGCCAAAAATATCACGTGACCTAATGAAAACCAAAATAAAAATTACCTCAAACTTTTGTTTTACTGAAAATTTTCGCGAAATGTTTTATCTTTTATGTTAGTTAGGCCAATACGCGTCTAATAAAATACAAAATTTTAGGTTTTGAGATTTCATAAATTTTTAATAAAAGTTTCATAACTTTTATGAATATTAATATTTTCGAAAAATATTTTGTAAACACGGTAATTGGACCTGTGCGGTTCTAACACAACAATTATTTTTCGATTTAAAATTTTTAATTTTTTTTCAAAAAATTTGTATGCAATATCATTAGCCAAAAATTTCACGTGACCTAATTAAACCCAAAATAAAAATTTCCTCAAACTTTTGTTTTACTGAAAATTTTCGCGAAATGTTTTATCTTTAATGTTAGTTAGGCCAATGCGCGTCTAATAAAATACAAAATTTTAGGTTTTGAGATTTCATAAATTTTTAATAAAAGTTTCATAACTTTTATGAATATTAATATTTTTGTAAAATATTTTGTAAACACGGTAATTGGACCTGTGCGGTTCTAACACAACAATTATTTTTCGATTTAAAATTTTTTATTTTTTTTCAAAAAATTTGTATGCAATATCATTGGCCAAAAATATCACGTTACCTAATTAAACCCAAAATAAAAATTACCTCAAACTTTTGTTTTACTAAAAATTTTTGCGAAATGTTTTATGTTGAATGTTAGTTAGGCCAATGCGCGTCTAATAAAATACAAAATTTTAGGTTTTGAGATTTCAAAAATTTTAAATAAAAGTGTCATAACTTTTATGAATATTAATATTTTTGAAAAACATTATGTAAACACGGTAATTGAACCTGTGCGGTTCTAACACAACAATTATTTTTCGATTTAAAATTTTATATTTTTTTTCAAAAAATTTGTATGCAATATCATTAGCCAAAAATATCACGTGACCTAATTAAACCCGAAATAAAAATTATCTCAAACTTTTGTTCTACTCAAAATTTTTGCAAAATGTTTTATCTTGAATGTTAGTTTTGAGATTTCATAAATTTTTAATAAAAGTTTCATAACTTTTATGAATATTAATATTTTCGAAAAATATTTTGTAAACACTGTAATTGGACCTGTGCGGTTCTAACACAACAATAATTTTTCGATATAAAATTTGTTATTTTTTTTCAAAAAATTTGTATGCAATATCATTAGCCAAAAATTTCACGTGACCTAATTAAACCCAAAATAAAAATTTCCTCAAAATTTTGTTTTACTGAAAATTTTCGCGAAATGTTTTATCTTAAATGTTAGTTAGGACAATGCGCGTCTAATAAAATACAAAATTTTAGGTTTTGAGATTTCATAAATTTTTAATAAAAGTTTCATAACTTTTATGAATATTAATATTTTTGTAAAATATTTTGTAAACACGGTAATTGGACCTGTGCGGTTCTTACACAACAATTATTTTTCGATTTAAAATTTTTTTTTTTTTTTTTTAAATTTGTATGCAATATCATTAGCCAAAAATATCACGTGACCTAATTAAACCCAAAATAAAAATTACCTCAAACTTTTGTTTTACTAAAAATTTTTGCGAAATGTTTTTTCTTGAATGTTAGTAAGGCCAATGCGCGTCTAATAAAATACAAAATTTTAGGTTTTGAGATTTCATAAATTTTTAATAAAAGTATCATAACTTTTATGAATATTAATATTTTTGAAAATATTATGTAATTACGGTAATCGGACCTGTGCGGTTCTAACACAACAATTATTTTTCGGTTTAAAATTTTTTATTTTTTTTCAAAAAATTTGTATGCAATATCATTGGCCAAAAATATCACGTGACCTAATGAAAACCAAAATAAAAATTACCTCAAACTTTTGTTTTACTGAAAATTTTCGCGAAATGTTTTATCTTGAATGTTAGTTAGGCCAATACGCGTCTAATAAAATACAAAATTTTAGGTTTTAAGATTTCATAAATTTTTTAATAAAAGTTTCATAACTTTTATGAATATTAATATTTTCGAAAAATATTTTGTATACACGGTAATTGGACTTGTGCGGTTCTAACACAACAATTTTTTTTCGATTTAAAATTTTTTATTTTTTTTCAAAAAATTTGTATGCAATATCATTGGCCAAAAATATCACGTGACCTAATGAAAACCAAAATAAAAATTACCTCAAATTTTTGTTTTACTGAAAATTTTCGCAAAATGTTTTATCTTGAATGTTAGTTAGGCCAATGCGCGTCTAATAAAATACAAAATTTTAGGTTTTGAGATTTCATAAATTTTTAATAAAAGTTTTATAACTTTTATGAATATTAATATTTTCGAAAAATATTTTGTAAACACGGTAATTGGACCTGTGCGGTTCTAATACAACAATTATTTTTCGATTTAAAATTTTTAATTTTTTTTCAAAAAATTTGTATGCAATATCATTAGCCAAAAATTTCACGTGACCTAATTAAACCCTAAATAAAAATTATCTCAAACTTTTGTTCTACTCAAAATTTTTGCAAAATGTTTTATCTTGAATGTTAGTTAGGCCAATGCGCGTCTAATAAAATACAAAATTTTAGGTTTTGAGATTTCATAAATTTTTAATAAAAGTTTCATAACTTTTATGAATATTAATATTTTCGAAAAATATTTTGTAAACACGGTAATTGGACCTGTGCGGTTCTTACACAACAATTACTTTTCGATTTAAAATTTTTTTTTTTTTTTTTTTAATTTGTATGCAATATCATTAGCCAAAAATATCACGTGACCTAATTAAACCCAAAATAAAAATTACCTCAAACTTTTGTTTTACTAAAAAATTTTGCGAAATGTTTTATCTTGAATGTTAGTTAGGCCAATGCGCGTCTAATAAAATACAAAATTTTAGGTTTTGAGATTTCATAAATTTTTAATAAAAGTGTCATAACTTTTATGAATATTAGAAATTTTGAAAAATATTATGTAAACACGGTAATTGGACCTGTGCGGTTCTAACACAACAATTATTTTTCGATTTAAAAATTTTTATTTTTTTTTAAAAAATTTGTATGCAATATCATTGGCCAAAAATATCACGTGACCTAATGAAAACCAAAATAAAAATTACCTCAAACTTTTGTTTTACTGAAAATTTTCGCGAAATGTTTTATCTTGAATGTTAGTTAGGCCAATGCGCGTCTAATAAAATACAAAATTTTAGGTTTTGAGATTTCATAAATTTTTAATAAAAGTTTCATAACTTTTATGAATATTAATATTTTTGTAAAATATTATGTAAACACGGTAATTGAACCTGTGCGGTTCTAACACAACAATTATTTTTCGATTTAAAATTTTTTATTTTTTTTCAAAAAATTTGTATGCAATATCATTGGCCAAAAATATCACGTGACCTAATTAAACCCAAAATAAAAATTATCTCAAACTTTTGTTTTACTGAAAATTTTCGCAAAATGTTTTATCTTGAATGTTAGTTAGGCCAATGCGCGTCTAATAAAATACAAAATTTTAGGTTTTGAGATTTCATAAATTTTTAATAAAAGTGTCATAACTTTTATGAATATTAGTATTTTTGAAAAATATTTTGTAAACACGGTAATTGGACCTGTGCGGTTTTAACACAACAATTATTTTTCGATTTAAAATTTTTAATTTTTTTTTAAAAAATTTGTATGCAATATCATTAGCCAAAAATTTCACGTGACCTAATTAAACCCAAAATAAAAATTTCCTCAAACTTTTGTTTTACTGAAAATTTTCGCGAAATGTTTTATCTTAAATGTTAGTTAGGCCAATGCGCGTCTAATAAAATACAAAATTTTAGGTTTTGAGATTTCATAAATTTTTAATAAAAGTTTCATAACTTTTATGAATATTAATATTTTTGTAAAATATTATGTAAACACGGTAATTGAACCTGTGCGGTTCTAACACAACAATTATTTTTCGATTTAAAATTTTTTATTTTTTTTCAAAAAATTTGTATGCAATATCATTGGCCAAAAATATCACGTGACCTAATTAAACCCAAAATAAAAATTATCTCAAACTTTTGTTTTACTGAAAATTTTCGCAAAATGTTTTATCTTGAATGTTAGTTAGGCCAATGCGCGTCTAATAAAATACAAAATTTTAGGTTTTGAGATTTCATAAATTTTTAATAAAAGTGTCATAACTTTTATGAATATTAGTATTTTTGAAAAATATTATGTAAACACGGTAATTGGACATGTGCGGTTCTAACACAACAATTATTTTTCGATTTAAAATTTTTTATTTTTTTTCCAAAAATTTGTATGCAATATCATTGGCCAAAAATATCACGTGACCAAATGAAAACCAAAATAAAAATTACCTCAAACTTTTGTTTTACTGAAAATTTTCGCGAAATGTTTTATCTTGAATGTTAGTTAGGCCAATGCGCGTCTAATAAAATACAAAATTTTAGGTTTTGAGATTTCATAAATTTTTAATAAAAGTTTCATAACTTTTATGAATATTAATATTTTCGAAAAATATTTTGTAAACACGGTAATTGGACCTGTGCGGTTCTAATACAACAATTATTTTTCGATTTAAAATTTTTAATTTTTTTTCAAAAAATTTGTATGCAATATCAATTAGCCAAAAATTTCACGTGACCTAATTAAACCCAAAATAAAAATTTCCTCAAACTTTTGTTTTACTGAAAATTTTCGCGAAATGTTTTATCTTAAATGTTAGTTAGGCCAATGCGCGTCTAATAAAATACAAAATTTTAGGTTTTGAAATTTCATAAATTTTTAGTAAAAGTTTCATAACTTTTATGAATATTAATATTTTTGAAAAATATTATGTAAACACGGTAATTGGACCTGTGCGGTTCTAACACAACAATTATTTTTCGATTTAAAATTTTTTTTTTTTTTTCCAAAAATTTGTATGCAATATCATTGGCCAAAAATATCACGTGACCAAATGAAAACCAAAATAAAAATTACCTCAAACTTTTGTTTTACTGAAAATTTTCGCGAAATGTTTTATCTTGAATGTTAGTTAGGCCAATGCGCGTCTAATAAAATACAAAATTTTAGGTTTTGAGATTTCATAAATTTTTAATAAAAGTTTCATAACTTTTATGAATATTAATATTTTCGAAAAATATTTTGTAAACACGGTAATTGGACCTGTGCGGTTCTAATACAACAATTATTTTTCGATTTAAAATTTTTAATTTTTTTTCAAAAAATTTGTATGCAATATCATTAGCCAAAAATTTCACGTGACCTAATTAAACCCAAAATAAAAATTTCCTCAAACTTTTGTTTTACTGAAAATTTTCGCGAAATGTTTTATCTTAAATGTTAGTTAGGCCAATGCGCGTCTAATAAAATACAAAATTTTAGGTTTTGAAATTTCAAAAATTTTTAGTAAAAGTTTCATAACTTTTATGAATATTAATATTTTTGTAAAATATTTTGTAAACACGGTAATTGGACCTGTGCGGTTCTAACACAACAATTATTTTTCGATTTAAAATTTTTAATTTTTTTTCAAAAAATTTGTATGCAATATCATTAGCCAAAAATATCACGTGACCTAATTAAACCCAAAATAAAAATTATCTCAAACTTTTGTTTTACTGAAAATTTTCGCAAAATGTTTTATCTTGAATGTTAGTTAGGCCAATGCGCGTCTAATAAAATACAAAATTTTAGGTTTTGAGATTTCATAAATTTTTAATAAAAGTGTCATAACTTTTATGAATATTAGTATTTTTGAAAAATATTATGTAAACACGGTAATTGGACCTGTGCGGTTCTAACACAACAATTATTTTTCGATTTAAAATTTTTTATTTTTTTTCAAAAAATTTGTATGCAATATCATTAGCCAAAAATATCACGTGACCTAATTAAACCCAAAATAAAAATTTCCTCAAACTTTTGTTTTACTGAAAATTTTCGCGAAATGTTTTATCTTGAATGTTAGTTAGGCCAATGCGCGTCTAATAAAATACAAAATTTTAGGTTTTGAGATTTCATAAATTTTTAATAAAAGTTTCATAACTTTTATGAATATTAATATTTTTGTAAAATATTTTGTAAACAGGGTAATTGGACCTGTGCGGTTCTTACACAACAATTATTTTTCGATTTAAAATTTTTTTTTTTTTTTTTAAATTTGTATGCAATATCATTAGCCAATAATATCACGTGACCTAATTAAACCCAAAATAAAAATTACCTCAAACTTTTGTTTTACTAAAAATTTTTGCGAAATGTTTTATCTTAAATGTTAGTTAGGACAATGCGCGTCTAATAAAATACAAAATTTTAGGTTTTGAGATTTCATAAATTTTTAATAAAAGTTTCATAACTTTTATGAATATTAATATTTTTGTAAAATATTTTGTAAACACGGTAATTGGACCTGTGCGGTTCTTACACAACAATTATTTTTCGATTTAAAATTTTTTTTTTTTTTTTTAAATTTGTATGCAATATCATTAGCCAAAAATATCACGTGACCTAATTAAACCCAAAATAAAAATTACCTCAAACTTTTGTTTTACTAAAAATTTTTGCGAAATGTTTTATCTTGAATGTTAGTAAGGCCAATGCGCGTCTAATAAAATACAAAATTTTAGGTTTTGAGATTTCATAAATTTTTAATAAAAGTATCATAACTTTTATGAATATTAATATTTTTGAAAATATTATGTAAACACGGTAATCGGACCTGTGCGGTTCTAACACAACAATTATTTTTCGATTTAAAATTTTTTATTTTTTTTCAAAAAATTTGTATGCAATATCATTGGCCAAAAATATCACGTGACCTAATGAAAACCAAAATAAAAATTACCTCAAACTTTTGTTTTACTGAAAATTTTCGCGAAATGTTTTATCTTGAATGTTAGTTAGGCCAATACGCGTCTAATAAAATACAAAATTTTAGGTTTTAAGATTTCATAAATTTTTTAATAAAAGTTTCATAACTTTTATGAATATTAATATTTTCGAAAAATATTTTGTATACACGGTAATTGGACTTGTGCGGTTCTAACACAACAATTTTTTTTCGATTTAAAATTTTTTATTTTTTTTCAAAAAATTTGTATGCAATATCATTGGCCAAAAATATCACGTGACCTAATGAAAACCAAAATAAAAATTACCTCAAATTTTTGTTTTACTCAAAATTTTCGCAAAATGTTTTATCTTGAATGTTAGTTAGGCCAATGCGCGTCTAATAAAATACAAAATTTTAGGTTTTGAGATTTCATAAATTTTTATTAAAATTTTATAACTTTTATGAATATTAATATTTTCGAAAAATATTTTGTAAACACGGTAATTGGACCTGTGCGGTTCTAACACAACAATTATTTTTCGATTTAAAATTTTTTATTTTTTTTCAAAAAATTTGTATGCAATCTCATTGGCCAAAAATATCACGTGACCTAATTAAACCCAAAATAAAAATTGTCTCAAACTTTTGTTCTACTCAAAATTTTTGCAAAATGTTTTATCTTGAATGTTAGTTAGGCCAATGCGCGCCTAATTAAATATAAAATTTTAGATTTTGAAAATTCATAAATTTTTAATAAAAGTTTCATAACTTTTATGAATATTAATATTTTCGAAAAATATTTTGTAAACACGGTAATTGGACCTGTGCTGTTCTAACACAACAATTATTTTTTGATTTAAAATTTTTTATTTATTTTTTTTAAATTTGTATGCAATATCATTGGCCAAAAATATCACGTGACCTAATTAAACCCAAAATAAAAATTACCTCAAACTTTGTTTTACTGAAAATTTTCGCAAAATGTTTTATCTTAAATGTTAGTTAGGCCAATGCACGTCTAATAAAATACAAAATTTTAGGTTTTGAGATTTCATAAATTTTTAATAAAAGTTTCATAACTTTTGTAAATATTAATATTTTCGAAAAATATTTTGTAAACACGGTAATTGGACCTGTGCAAATTTTTAATTTTTTTCAAAAAATTTGTATTTTTGTTTTACTGAAAATTTTCGCAAAATGTTTTATCTTAAATGTTAGTTAGGCCAATGCACGTCTAATAAAATACAAAATTTTAGGTTTTGAGATTTCATAAATTTTTAATAAAAGTTTTATAAATTTTATGAATATTAATATTTTCGAAAAATATTTTGTAAACACGGTAATTGGACCTGTGCGGTTCTAACACAGCAATTATTTTTCGATTTAAAATTTTTAATTTTTTTCGAAAAATTTGTATGCAATATCATTGGCCAAAAATATCACGTGACCTAATGAAAACCAAAATAAAAATTATCTCAAACTTTTGTTTTACTGAAAATTTTCGCGAAATGTTTGATCTTGAATGTTAGTAAGGCCAATGCGCGTCTAATAAAATACAAAATTTTAGGTTTTGAGATTTCATAAATTTTTAATAAAAGTATCATAACTTTTATGAATATTAATATTTTTGAAAATATTATGTAAACACGGTAATCGGACCTGTGCGGTTCTAACACAACAATTATTTTTCGATTTAAAATTTTTTATTTTTTTTCAAAAAATTTGTATGCAATATCATTAGCCAAAAATATCACGTGACCTAATTAAACCCAAAATAAAAATTACCTCAAACTTTTGTTTTACTAAAAATTTTCGCGAAATGTTTTATCTTAAATGTTAGTTAGGCCAATACGCGTCTAATAAAATACAAAATTTTAGGTTTTAAGATTTCATAAATTTTTTAATAAAAGTTTCATAACTTTTATGAATATTAATATTTTCGAAAAATATTTTGTATACACGGTAATTGGACTTGTGCGGTTCTAACACAACAATTTTTTTTCGATTTAAAATTTTTTATTTTTTTTCAAAAAATTTGTATGCAATATCATTGGCCAAAAATATCACGTGACCTAATGAAAACCAAAATAAAAATTACCTCAAATTTTTGTTTTACTGAAAATTTTCGCAAAATGTTTTATCTTGAATGTTAGTTAGGCCAATGCGCGTCTAATAAAATACAAAATTTTAGGTTTTGAGATTTCATAAATTTTTAATAAAAGTGTCATAACTTTTATGAATATTAGTATTTTTGAAAAATATTATGTAAACACGGTAATTGGACCTGTGCGGTTCTAACACAACAATTATTTTTCGATTTAAAATTTTTTATTTTTTTTCAAAAAATTTGTATGCAATATCATTAGCCAAAAATATCACGTGACCTAATTAAACCCAAAATAAAAATTTCCTCAAACTTTTGTTTTACTGAAAATTTTCGCGAAATGTTTTATCTTGAATGTTAGTTAGGCCAATGCGCGTCTAATAAAATACAAAATTTTAGGTTTTGAGATTTCATAAATTTTTAATAAAAGTTTCATAACTTTTATGAATATTAATATTTTTGTAAAATATTTTGTAAACAGGGTAATTGGACCTGTGGGGTTCTTACACAACAATTATTTTTCGATTTAAAATTTTTTTTTTTTTTTTAAATTTGTATGCAATATCATTAGCCAATAATATCACGTGACCTAATTAAACCCAAAATAAAAATTACCTCAAACTTTTGTTTTACTAAAAATTTTTGCGAAATGTTTTATCTTAAATGTTAGTTAGGACAATGCGCGTCTAATAAAATACAAAATTTTAGGTTTTGAGATTTCATAAATTTTTAATAAAAGTTTCATAACTTTTATGAATATTAATATTTTTGTAAAATATTTTGTAAACACGGTAATCGGACCTGTGCGGTTCTAACACAACAATTATTTTTCGATTTAAAATTTTTTATTTTTTTTCAAAAAATTTGTATGCAATATCATTGGCCAAAAATATCACGTGACCTAATGAAAACCAAAATAAAAATTACCTCAAACTTTTGTTTTACTGAAAATTTTCGCGAAATGTTTTATCTTGAATGTTAGTTAGGCCAATACGCGTCTAATAAAATACAAAATTTTAGGTTTTAAGATTTCATAAATTTTTTAATAAAAGTTTCATAACTTTTATGAATATTAATATTTTCGAAAAATATTTTGTATACACGGTAATTGGACTTGTGCGGTTCTAACACAACAATTTTTTTTCGATTTAAAATTTTTTATTTTTTTTCAAAAAATTTGTATGCAATATCATTGGCCAAAAATATCACGTGACCTAATTAAACCCAAAATAAAAATTATCTCAAACTTTTGTTTTACTGAAAATTTTCGCAAAATGTTTTATCTTGAATGTTAGTTAGGCCAATGCGCGTCTAATAAAATACAAAATTTTAGGTTTTGAGATTTCATAAATTTTTAATAAAAGTGTCATAACTTTTATGAATATTAGTATTTTTGAAAAATATTTTGTAAACACGGTAATTGGACCTGTGCGGTTTTAACACAACAATTATTTTTCGATTTAAAATTTTTAATTTTTTTTTAAAAAATTTGTATGCAATATCATTAGCCAAAAATTTCACGTGACCTAATTAAACCCAAAATAAAAATTTCCTCAAACTTTTGTTTTACTGAAAATTTTCGCGAAATGTTTTATCTTAAATGTTAGTTAGGCCAATGCGCGTCTAATAAAATACAAAATTTTAGGTTTTGAGATTTCATAAATTTTTAATAAAAGTTTCATAACTTTTATGAATATTAATATTTTTGTAAAATATTATGTAAACACGGTAATTGAACCTGTGCGGTTCTAACACAACAATTATTTTTCGATTTAAAATTTTTTATTTTTTTTCAAAAAATTTGTATGCAATATCATTGGCCAAAAATATCACGTGACCTAATTAAACCCAAAATAAAAATTATCTCAAACTTTTGTTTTACTGAAAATTTTCGCAAAATGTTTTATCTTGAATGTTAGTTAGGCCAATGCGCGTCTAATAAAATACAAAATTTTAGGTTTTGAGATTTCATAAATTTTTAATAAAAGTGTCATAACTTTTATGAATATTAGTATTTTTGAAAAATATTATGTAAACACGGTAATTGGACATGTGCGGTTCTAACACAACAATTATTTTTCGATTTAAAATTTTTTATTTTTTTTCCAAAAATTTGTATGCAATATCATTGGCCAAAAATATCACGTGACCAAATGAAAACCAAAATAAAAATTACCTCAAACTTTTGTTTTACTGAAAATTTTCGCGAAATGTTTTATCTTGAATGTTAGTTAGGCCAATGCGCGTCTAATAAAATACAAAATTTTAGGTTTTGAGATTTCATAAATTTTTAATAAAAGTTTCATAACTTTTATGAATATTAATATTTTCGAAAAATATTTTGTAAACACGGTAATTGGACCTGTGCGGTTCTAATACAACAATTATTTTTCGATTTAAAATTTTTAATTTTTTTTCAAAAAATTTGTATGCAATATCAATTAGCCAAAAATTTCACGTGACCTAATTAAACCCAAAATAAAAATTTCCTCAAACTTTTGTTTTACTGAAAATTTTCGCGAAATGTTTTATCTTAAATGTTAGTTAGGCCAATGCGCGTCTAATAAAATACAAAATTTTAGGTTTTGAAATTTCATAAATTTTTAGTAAAAGTTTCATAACTTTTATGAATATTAATATTTTTGAAAAATATTATGTAAACACGGTAATTGGACCTGTGCGGTTCTAACACAACAATTATTTTTCGATTTAAAATTTTTTTTTTTTTTTCCAAAAATTTGTATGCAATATCATTGGCCAAAAATATCACGTGACCAAATGAAAACCAAAATAAAAATTACCTCAAACTTTTGTTTTACTGAAAATTTTCGCGAAATGTTTTATCTTGAATGTTAGTTAGGCCAATGCGCGTCTAATAAAATACAAAATTTTAGGTTTTGAGATTTCATAAATTTTTAATAAAAGTTTCATAACTTTTATGAATATTAATATTTTCGAAAAATATTTTGTAAACACGGTAATTGGACCTGTGCGGTTCTAATACAACAATTATTTTTCGATTTAAAATTTTTAATTTTTTTTCAAAAAATTTGTATGCAATATCATTAGCCAAAAATTTCACGTGACCTAATTAAACCCAAAATAAAAATTTCCTCAAACTTTTGTTTTACTGAAAATTTTCGCGAAATGTTTTATCTTAAATGTTAGTTAGGCCAATGCGCGTCTAATAAAATACAAAATTTTAGGTTTTGAAATTTCAAAAATTTTTAGTAAAAGTTTCATAACTTTTATGAATATTAATATTTTTGTAAAATATTTTGTAAACACTGTAATTGGACCTGTGCGGTTCTAACACAACAATTATTTTTCGATTTAAAATTTTTAATTTTTTTTCAAAAAATTTGTATGCAATATCATTAGCCAAAAATATCACGTGACCTAATTAAACCCAAAATAAAAATTATCTCAAACTTTTGTTTTACTGAAAATTTTCGCAAAATGTTTTATCTTGAATGTTAGTTAGGCCAATGCGCGTCTAATAAAATACAAAATTTTAGGTTTTGAGATTTCATAAATTTTTAATAAAAGTGTCATAACTTTTATGAATATTAGTATTTTTGAAAAATATTATGTAAACACGGTAATTGGACCTGTGCGGTTCTAACACAACAATTATTTTTCGATTTAAAATTTTTTATTTTTTTTCAAAAAATTTGTATGCAATATCATTAGCCAAAAATATCACGTGACCTAATTAAACCCAAAATAAAAATTTCCTCAAACTTTTGTTTTACTGAAAATTTTCGCGAAATGTTTTATCTTGAATGTTAGTTAGGCCAATGCGCGTCTAATAAAATACAAAATTTTAGGTTTTGAGATTTCATAAATTTTTAATAAAAGTTTCATAACTTTTATGAATATTAATATTTTTGTAAAATATTTTGTAAACAGGGTAATTGGACCTGTGCGGTTCTTACACAACAATTATTTTTCGATTTAAAATTTTTTTTTTTTTTTTTAAATTTGTATGCAATATCATTAGCCAATAATATCACGTGACCTAATTAAACCCAAAATAAAAATTACCTCAAACTTTTGTTTTACTAAAAATTTTTGCGAAATGTTTTATCTTAAATGTTAGTTAGGACAATGCGCGTCTAATAAAATACAAAATTTTAGGTTTTGAGATTTCATAAATTTTTAATAAAAGTTTCATAACTTTTATGAATATTAATATTTTTGTAAAATATTTTGTAAACACGGTAATTGGACCTGTGCGGTTCTTACACAACAATTATTTTTCGATTTAAAATTTTTTTTTTTTTTTTTAAATTTGTATGCAATATCATTAGCCAAAAATATCACGTGACCTAATTAAACCCAAAATAAAAATTACCTCAAACTTTTGTTTTACTAAAAATTTTTGCGAAATGTTTTATCTTGAATGTTAGTAAGGCCAATGCGCGTCTAATAAAATACAAAATTTTAGGTTTTGAGATTTCATAAATTTTTAATAAAAGTATCATAACTTTTATGAATATTAATATTTTTGAAAATATTATGTAAACACGGTAATCGGACCTGTGCGGTTCTAACACAACAATTATTTTTCGATTTAAAATTTTTTATTTTTTTTCAAAAAATTTGTATGCAATATCATTGGCCAAAAATATCACGTGACCTAATGAAAACCAAAATAAAAATTACCTCAAACTTTTGTTTTACTGAAAATTTTCGCGAAATGTTTTATCTTGAATGTTAGTTAGGCCAATACGCGTCTAATAAAATACAAAATTTTAGGTTTTAAGATTTCATAAATTTTTTAATAAAAGTTTCATAACTTTTATGAATATTAATATTTTCGAAAAATATTTTGTATACACGGTAATTGGACTTGTGCGGTTCTAACACAACAATTTTTTTTCGATTTAAAATTTTTTATTTTTTTTCAAAAAATTTGTATGCAATATCATTGGCCAAAAATATCACGTGACCTAATGAAAACCAAAATAAAAATTACCTCAAATTTTTGTTTTACTCAAAATTTTCGCAAAATGTTTTATCTTGAATGTTAGTTAGGCCAATGCGCGTCTAATAAAATACAAAATTTTAGGTTTTGAGATTTCATAAATTTTTATTAAAATTTTATAACTTTTATGAATATTAATATTTTCGAAAAATATTTTGTAAACACGGTAATTGGACCTGTGCGGTTCTAACACAACAATTATTTTTCGATTTAAAATTTTTTATTTTTTTTCAAAAAATTTGTATGCAATCTCATTGGCCAAAAATATCACGTGACCTAATTAAACCCAAAATAAAAATTGTCTCAAACTTTTGTTCTACTCAAAATTTTTGCAAAATGTTTTATCTTGAATGTTAGTTAGGCCAATGCGCGCCTAATTAAATATAAAATTTTAGATTTTGAAAATTCATAAATTTTTAATAAAAGTTTCATAACTTTTATGAATATTAATATTTTCGAAAAATATTTTGTAAACACGGTAATTGGACCTGTGCTGTTCTAACACAACAATTATTTTTTGATTTAAAATTTTTTATTTATTTTTTTTAAATTTGTATGCAATATCATTGGCCAAAAATATCACGTGACCTAATTAAACCCAAAATAAAAATTACCTCAAACTTTTGTTTTACTGAAAATTTTCGCAAAATGTTTTATCTTAAATGTTAGTTAGGCCAATGCACGTCTAATAAAATACAAAATTTTAGGTTTTGAGATTTCATAAATTTTTAATAAAAGTTTCATAACTTTTGTAAATATTAATATTTTCGAAAAATATTTTGTAAACACGGTAATTGGACCTGTGCAAATTTTTAATTTTTTTCAAAAAATTTGTATTTTTGTTTTACTGAAAATTTTCGCAAAATGTTTTATCTTGAATGTTAGTTAGGCCAATGCGCGTCTAATAAAATACAAAATTTTAGGTTTTGAGATTTCATAAATTTTTAATAAAAGTTTTATAAATTTTATGAATATTAATATTTTCGAAAAATATTTTGTAAACACGGTAATTGGACCTGTGCGGTTCTAACACAGCAATTATTTTTCGATTTAAAATTTTTAATTTTTTTCGAAAAATTTGTATGCAATATCATTGGCCAAAAATATCACGTGACCTAATGAAAACCAAAATAAAAATTATCTCAAACTTTTGTTTTACTGAAAATTTTCGCGAAATGTTTGATCTTGAATGTTAGTAAGGCCAATGCGCGTCTAATAAAATACAAAATTTTAGGTTTTGAGATTTCATAAATTTTTAATAAAAGTATCATAACTTTTATGAATATTAATATTTTTGAAAATATTATGTAAACACGGTAATCGGACCTGTGCGGTTCTAACACAACAATTATTTTTCGATTTAAAATTTTTTATTTTTTTTCAAAAAATTTGTATGCAATATCATTAGCCAAAAATATCACGTGACCTAATTAAACCCAAAATAAAAATTACCTCAAACTTTTGTTTTACTAAAAATTTTCGCGAAATGTTTTATCTTAAATGTTAGTTAGGCCAATACGCGTCTAATAAAATACAAAATTTTAGGTTTTAAGATTTCATAAATTTTTTAATAAAAGTTTCATAACTTTTATGAATATTAATATTTTCGAAAAATATTTTGTATACACGGTAATTGGACTTGTGCGGTTCTAACACAACAATTTTTTTTCGATTTAAAATTTTTTATTTTTTTTCAAAAAATTTGTATGCAATATCATTGGCCAAAAATATCACGTGACCTAATGAAAACCAAAATAAAAATTACCTCAAATTTTTGTTTTACTGAAAATTTTCGCAAAATGTTTTATCTTGAATGTTAGTTAGGCCAATGCGCGTCTAATAAAATACAAAATTTTAGGTTTTGAGATTTCATAAATTTTTATTAAAAGTTTTATAACTTTTATGAATATTAATATTTTCGAAAAATATTTTGTAAACACGGTAATTGGACCTGTGCGGTTCTAACACAACAATTATTTTTCGATTTAAAATTTTTTATTTTTTTTCAAAAAATTTGTATGCAATCTCATTGGCCAAAAATATCACGTGACCTAATTAAACCCAAAATAAAAATTGTCTCAAACTTTTGTTCTACTCAAAATTTTTGAAAAATGTTTTATCTTGAATGTTAGTTAGGCCAATGCGCGCCTAATTAAATATAAAATTTTAGATTTTGAAAATTCATAAATTTTTAATAAAAGTTTCATAACTTTTATGAATATTAATATTTTCGAAAAATATTTTGTAAACACGGTAATTGGACCTGTGCTGTTCTAACACAACAATTATTTTTTGATTTAAAATTTTTTATTTATTTTTTTTAAATTTGTATGCAATATCATTGGCCAAAAATATCACGTGACCTAATTAAACCCAAAATAAAAATTACCTCAAACTTTTGTTTTACTGAAAATTTTCGCAAAATGTTTTATCTTAAATGTTAGTTAGGCCAATGCACGTCTAATAAAATACAAAATTTTAGGTTTTGAGATTTCATAAATTTTTAATAAAAGTTTCATAACTTTTGTAAATATTAATATTTTCGAAAAATATTTTGTAAACACGGTAATTGGACCTGTGCAAATTTTTAATTTTTTTCAAAAAATTTGTATTTTTGTTTTACTGAAAATTTTCGCAAAATGTTTTATCTTGAATGTTAGTTAGGCCAATGCGCGTCTAATAAAATACAAAATTTTAGGTTTTGAGATTTCATAAATTTTTAATAAAAGTTTTATAAATTTTATGAATATTAATATTTTCGAAAAATATTTTGTAAACACGGTAATTGGACCTGTGCGATTCTAACACAGCAATTATTTTTCGATTTAAAATTTTTAATTTTTTTCGAAAAATTTGTATGCAATATCATTGGCCAAAAATATCACGTGACCTAATGAAAACCAAAATAAAAATTATCTCAAACTTTTGTTTTACTGAAAATTTTCGCGAAATGTTTGATCTTGAATGTTAGTAAGGCCAATGCGCGTCTAATAAAATACAAAATTTTAGGTTTTGAGATTTCATAAATTTTTAATAAAAGTATCATAACTTTTATGAATATTAATATTTTTGAAAATATTATGTAAACACGGTAATCGGACCTGTGCGGTTCTAACACAACAATTATTTTTCGATTTAAAATTTTTTATTTTTTTTCAAAAAATTTGTATGCAATATCATTAGCCAAAAATATCACGTGACCTAATTAAACCCAAAATAAAAATTACCTCAAACTTTTGTTTTACTAAAAATTTTTGCGAAATGTTTTATCTTGAATGTTAGTAAGGCCAATGCGCGTCTAATAAAATACAAAATTTTAGGTTTTGAGATTTCATAAATTTTTAATAAAAGTATCATAACTTTTATGAATATTAATATTTTTGAAAATATTATGTTAACACGGTAATCGGACCTGTGCGGTTCTAACACAACAATTATTTTTCGATTTAAAATTTTTTATTTTTTTTCAAAAAATTTGTATGCAATATCATTGGCCAAAAATATCACGTGACCTAATGAAAACCAAAATAAAAATTACCTCAAACTTTTGTTTTACTGAAAATTTTCGCGAAATGTTTTATCTTAAATGTTAGTTAGGCCAATACGCGTCTAATAAAATACAAAATTTTAGGTTTTAAGATTTCATAAATTTTTTAATAAAAGTTTCATAACTTTTATGAATATTAATATTTTCGAAAAATATTTTGTATACACGGTAATTGGACTTGTGCGGTTCTAACACAACAATTTTTTTTCGATTTAAAATTTTTTATTTTTTTTCAAAAAATTTGTATGCAATATCATTGGCCAAAAATATCACGTGACCTAATGAAAACCAAAATAAAAATTACCTCAAATTTTTGTTTTACTGAAAATTTTCGCAAAATGTTTTATCTTGAATGTTAGTTAGGCCAATGCGCGTCTAATAAAATACAAAATTTTAGGTTTTGAGATTTCATAAATTTTTATTAAAAGTTTTATAACTTTTATGAATATTAATATTTTCGAAAAATATTTTGTAAACACGGTAATTGGACCTGTGCGGTTCTAACACAACAATTATTTTTCGATTTAAAATTTTTTATTTTTTTTCAAAAAATTTGTATGCAATCTCATTGGCCGAAAATATCACGTGACCTAATTAAACCCAAAATAAAAATTGTCTCAAACTTTTGTTCTACTCAAAATTTTTGCAAAATGTTTTATCTTGAATGTTAGTTAGGCCAATGCGCGCCTAATTAAATATAAAATTTTAGATTTTGAAAATTCATAAATTTTTAATAAAAGTTTCATAACTTTTATGAATATTAATATTTTCGAAAAATATTTTGTAAACACGGTAATTGGACCTGTGCTGTTCTAACACAACAATTATTTTTTGATTTAAAATTTTTTATTTATTTTTTTTAAATTTGTATGCAATATCATTGGCCAAAAATATCACGTGACCTAATTAAACCCAAAATAAAAATTACCTCAAACTTTTGTTTTACTGAAAATTTTCGCAAAATGTTTTATCTTAAATGTTAGTTAGGCCAATGCACGTCTAATAAAATACAAAATTTTAGGTTTTGAGATTTCATAAATTTTTAATAAAAGTTTCATAACTTTTGTAAATATTAATATTTTCGAAAAATATTTTGTAAACACGGTAATTGGACCTGTGCAAATTTTTAATTTTTTTCAAAAAATTTGTATTTTTGTTTTACTGAAAATTTTCGCAAAATGTTTTATCTTGAATGTTAGTTAGGCCAATGCGCGTCTAATAAAATACAAAATTTTAGGTTTTGAGATTTCATAAATTTTTAATAAAAGTTTTATAAATTTTATGAATATTAATATTTTCGAAAAATATTTTGTAAACACGGTAATTGGACCTGTGCGGTTCTAACACAGCAATTATTTTTCGATTTAAAATTTTTAATTTTTTTCGAAAAATTTGTATGCAATATCATTGGCCAAAAATATCACGTGACCTAATGAAAACCAAAATAAAAATTATCTCAAACTTTTGTTTTACTGAAAATTTTCGCGAAATGTTTGATCTTGAATGTTAGTAAGGCCAATGCGCGTCTAATAAAATACAAAATTTTAGGTTTTGAGATTTCATAAATTTTTAATAAAAGTATCATAACTTTTATGAATATTAATATTTTTGAAAATATTATGTAAACACGGTAATCGGACCTGTGCGGTTCTAACACAACAATTATTTTTCGATTTAAAATTTTTTATTTTTTTTCAAAAAATTTGTATGCAATATCATTGGCCAAAAATATCACGTGACCTAATTAAACCCAAAATAAAAATTACCTCAAACTTTTGTTTTACTGAAAATTTTCGCGAAATGTTTTATCTTGAATGTTAGTTAGGCCAATGCGCGTCTAATAAAATACAAAATTTTAGGTTTTGAGATTTCATAAATTTTTAATAAAAGTATTATAACTTTTATGAATATTAATATTTTCGAAAATATTTTGTAAACACGGTAATTGGACCTGTGCGGTTCTAACACAAGCCAATGCGCGTCTAATTAAATATAAAATTTTAAGTTTTGAGATTTGGTCAATTTTTAATAAAAGTGTCGTAACTTTTATGAATATTAATATTTTCGAAAAATATTATGTAAACATTATAATAAGACCTGCGGTTCCAACAGAACAATTATTTTTTAATTTAAAAGTTTTTTTTTTTTAATTTGTATGCAATATTATTAGCCAAAAATATCCTCCTATTTTGATAATTTAAATATTATTAATTAGTAATTAATAGGTGTTTGTTTATTAAAATTTAGAGATCGTTATTAGGTTTTCAAATTTTGGTCAGTTATATATCATTATATTAATAACTCGAAAATGGATTAAAAATTTAATTTTTGTTTGTTTATTCTATTTAAATTCTTGTTTGTTTATTAAAAATTAAAGTTTGATATTAAGCATTTAAAATTTAATATAATGTATTTTATGATATTAGTAATTAAAATACATGTTTAAAAAATAATTTTTGTTTGTTTATTTTATTTAAATGCTTGTTTATTTATTAAAAATCAAAAATCAATTTTAGGAATTTAAAATTTAGTAAAATGTATATCTTGATATTAACAACATAGAACTGGGTTAAAAAATTAATTTTATTTGTATAGTATATATAAATGCTTGTTTGTTTATTAAAAATCAAAGATATGTAAAATTCTTAGTTAAGGTGTAAGCATATTTTTTTATTTATAAAAATTTATGCTAAACATAATCAAATAATTTCGAACCATATTTCATTTATCAAATAAATCTAGTTCATATTTAATTTTTTAATTTATATAAGATCATTATTACATTATTAATAAAAACTTGAATTGCAAACTAACACCTATAACATTATCATATCGAATTAATAGTAAATGATAAAAACCTTTTACTATAATATTAACAGAACTCGTTTAAATAATATTTTAATGGTCTAAATTTCAAATTAAATTATCCCTATAAAAAATTTAACAGGCATCGTGTTAAAGTTAATTCAAATATTAATTTCCGCAGGAACGTAGTGATGTGTAAAAACGGAAAGAGGCCACGTTGGATTAAAAAAAACAAAAGGCCATAAATATGTCTTATAAAATTGATAATATTAACCTTTAAAACGTCACAATAATCTTACTGCGGTGTAAACAAAACGCCTTGCTGTGCCCTAGGCATCTAAACGCAGTGCAATAACGTATAGCAAAATTCTTTAAGTGATTTTGAGCGTTGCAGTGCGAAAATATTAAAAAAACGCTAAACATTATTTGATTAGTTAACGTGTGCTCAATTTGTTCATAAGAAAATCTATAATTAATAGTGGTTTTTATTATTTCATAGCTTACAGATACAAATTAAAAAAGAGCTTATATTATTTTAAAAAAATCAATACTTTTAATTAAAATGAAATAAGAGAACTGTCAGTTTTAAAGCGTTTTCATTAACAAAATCGAGTTTTAAACATGTAGCTTATATTGTACAGCCTGTCGTCAGATCGTTTTAAATGAAATTAGAGACATCGCCAGTGGGAAAATGTTATCACGATAAAAGTAAGACGACAGCCAATCTGGTTTGCTTCGTTAAGCATGACAGGTACATAATATATCCGTCATGGTTAAAAAACCTTAAAAAGCAGCCGCAAAAAATGTTAAATTTAGCAAAAAATGAAAGTTTTTTCGCTTGACGAGCAGTGGTTATAATTTACTAGGCTTACATTTTATAGTGGATTAAGTAGGATTTAATTATAGGAACACATATTTTGGATTTAGTTTTAAGCCTAGTTAAACCCGATTAAACTTGTGTTAGTTAATATATAGGCCTATAATTAAATGTTTTTCGATTTAATTTCAGGTTCTTAGATTTTTAATTATTTAATTTTCGAAGGCACAAACATGAAGACAATTACTCAGGTAAACAATTGTTCGTAGAATTTAGTTTTTTGTTTTCTTATGACGTATTTTATTTACTGTTAGTAAATTTTAAGGCGATTTAAACTTGTAAACACGTTTTCTTTACTTTTAAGTATGACATGTGTCATTTTTTGAATTAATTTTTCAAGTTGACAATATGTAAAAAACAAAACAATTATTTTGATTAAAATGAGGAGCTAGGAGAAGACTTTCAAATTAATGATAAAATTAATGGCACCACAAATATTGTTTTAAAGTGGAATAATTAACAAACCTACGCCAATTTAACTAATTGCTATTTTGTTATGAACATTAAAAGAATATTTTCAAGTGTAAGGAAATGACAGGTTTAGTGAAGTGAAAAAATCAGAAACGTATAACGGATTTGCGTAATATTTTTTGTTGCTGTTTTTTATTTAAAAAAAATTTTTTCGGTAAGTTAGTGCGGAAATATCATCGAATCATCGTAATTTTGCGTTATATTCAAAACAAAGAAGAGTCAACATTTATATGATGACAAAACCCATTGAACAATAAACAGTTAATACAGTTACAGTTATAGAATTTAACAATAAACTGTCCTTTTTATTTTTTTTCTCGGGCCTCGAGCAGTAAATTAATGACCGGTTGTAAAGCTTATATTTGCTACGTAAAAACTATTCACACGCATTTAGTTGTAAGCGTAATGCGAGAAAAACCACATGACAGTTCAAGGTAATAGAACACTATAACAGGTTACGTTTAGTTAGCATGCATTTGATAAACAGTAAAAAAAAGAAAACAGTTTTAAACTTAGACAAGAAAAATTTAAAAGTCTTTCGAATGCTGAAACTCTTTTAATTAAGTATAACTGTTTTCAAACCAAAGTGTTTTTTGATATAAAAAACCCATTGCATCATGTGATGCGGTTCATGTAAAGAATTAAAACGTAATGAAGCTATTAGGCTACATTACTTGCAGTTGTAGCACTTGAATAATGGCATCATATGACCATGTGTGACGTACTAAGGGGTGTTGCGCTTGACCAGCGACTTGGAAATTACAAAGTCAAAAAAGTCAGTTATTTGTTATTAAACGGGCCACCTAAATTGCTAGATTTAGTTTGGGCGAGGTTAGGAATTTAACTAGAAAACAGGTGGGATAGTCAAAGGAGAAAGCAAATTAAATGAAGTCTTAATTATTGTTGACAAGTTTATCGGAAATCAGGATTAGTATTTGGAAAAATTTAACGTTTTTTTTTATATTTTTTTTAATTAGAAAATAAGTCCCTGATTTGTTAAATTGTTTGTAATTTAAAAAACAATGTTTAATTGTGACAAAAAATTTAGGAAATTTTTTTCTAAAATAAAATTAGAATAGATAAAAGGTATTGTTAAAATAATTTACAACCCTATCTTGTGTTTAAATTTGTATATATTTACCACAAAATTAGACTGCACTATATAAGGCTCTAAAAATAAGTACCTTTGGAAAAATTGTTCCAATTATTTATTCTAAAAAGCGTATAATCAGTTTCTTCCCACAGCCTAACTTAAAGTTGTTTACCTGGATTTTTTTATAATTTTTTTATAAAATCCATTAAAAAAAATTCTAACAAAAAATCGTGACAAACAAAAATGTCGAGGAGTGGTTAAGTGTAATTCCAGCAGCAATTTACTTGCCATTAATATCGGTCATTTGGGATTTACTTTATAGCAACGGTAGAGTCATTTTTGCCCGTGGCGATGTAAGATTTAGATTGTATAGGCGTTAATAGATCTCATTTAGTTTCCAACTTGTAAGCAAAACACTACAAGTAGCCCCAAGCCACATATTTCAAAGTGACCGCATTATGTAAAACGATCGGGCATGAAATTAGAAAATATGAGCGGTCAAAACTGTCATATTAAATCACAGTGCAGTTTTAAATGTGAGCAATGGCATTATAAAGCCTTTACTTACAAATAAAAAATTTGACTTTTGATATTTACTGTCCGTATGTTAGTTATATAAATGTGAAGAAAAAGTATTTTTGATTGATATAAAATATTACTTAAACGCTTTGATGACTTTTGTGATAATTGACTAACGACCAGTTGCATGTTAAATGTAATTGAGGCCTTTTAGGCCACATAAGTCTATTAATTACAGTTCTGCAAGCAAGATTTAGCTTACGATATCGCGATTAGAATGCCTTAATTGTCATGTGTCTGGTGGAATATGTTACGAAGATCACGAAAAAAAGTTTTTAACCAAAATTACAAGCTCCAAAAATTTTAAATATTTCTGTAGAACAGTTGTGGTCAATCAAGTATTGGCCTTCTTTTAAATTTAATACTATAATTAATTGTTTTGTATGTGTATTTCTAAACATTCCTTAACAAATGATTTTTGTGCTTTTGCAGATATTTTTGAACTCAAATTTGCTGAAAACGACTAAAAATGCCTACCAGGAAGCCGATCATACCGGATCCTGGTAAACGTACCTTATTAAGAGCTCTTCATTTTGAAATGAAAGAAAAGAAAATCATCAAACACGAAATCACAAAAGATTTAATAAGCTACCCCATCTCTACTTTATCGGATAATAATTACGTCGATTCCACGTCATCGGGTGTCCATAGCAACAGCAGCAGTGACGTAAGCGACGAAGGCGACCACCGGAAAATTTTGGATTTGCAACCAAAACGCAAAACGATGACACGTGGTGCGATAGAGAGCGACGATGCGCAGTTAAGTGATAGTAGCACAGGAACCGGAACTGACGAAAGCGAAGATGATGACGTAATGAGCGAAGTAGAGAGTGTGGAAAAGTCGATGTCGGACGATCAGATCGAGGAAGACGAAACCTTCGACCGAAAAATGTTGGAATACAATTACGACGCGAAACCGAAAACGAAAAATACCACGAGTCGGTTTGTATTGGATGCGAACGGCCATCTGACGAGAAACCGTGTTTACCAACAATCTGCCAACCTAAAACAATTACAAGAAAGCAACTTTCAACCACGGAAAAGCAACCTTCATGATGAATTACTAACACAGCGAGAAAAAATGCAGCTTAGAGAAGGGTACGAGAAATACGTTCTCAACGCTCCAAAGAAGCCTGTGGTAAACGGTACATCTTTCAGTCAAGCAAAGCCGAACAACGGAACGTCGTTTGGTGCAAAAATGTCAGCACTTAACCAAAAAATGCAAGAAACGCCGCCAAAACCCAAAGCTACTGAAAATAACATTCCGGACATCGAATTTCCATTAGAAGAAATTGCATCGGGACAGGGTCAAGAAATCGGATTAAAAAAAGCGAAAAAGCTTGTAAAGGTTGCAAAGCAAAAGACCAAATCAGGTAAACAAGCCATCGCTGAAGCTAAAATGGGCGTTTCTGAGGCAAAGCTGGGCGAATTCGAAGCAAAACTACATGCTAGGCAGTCTAAAATTGACGAACGACATGCTAAGTTATGTTGCCGTCGTGCTATCCTAAAGCGGGCTGAAGAAAAGTTACAAGACATTGAATCCCGGTTAGACGAAGAGGAAGAATTACAACGTGATCGGGAACGAAGAGTGAAGAACAGAGAGCGCAGAGTAAAACAGGAAGAGGCTGGAATACAAATCAAAGAAGCATCCTTGAAAAAACGCGAAGTCAAAATAACCGATAACATTAAAGACATTGAGCGCAGAAGACTACTCGTCGAAGAAAAAGAAAAAATGTCAACAACAATGGAAGAGATCATGAAAAAAAGGGAAAATCTACATCGTGACAAAGAAGAATATCAAAACCACAAACGCACGACAGGGTTGTGGAGCAAAAAAATCTTCCGTTCCAAAAACAACATCACAGAGGAATCGAGCATGGTGGATGCAGATACGTCATCAAAAACTTTGCCTGTGCGCGACCACTCCCATACAGAGCTGCGCGATTCCTCTTACAAAAAGAGAGATCAAGCAAGATCCGAGAGAACGAGACTAAACCGGATGTCAACCGGTTCCTACCACTTGTCATCCGACTCCCGGGGCTCCTCGAGTTCCCATCGGAGCCCAACCGGTACCGCACCGGTCCCCATTCCGCGAAAATCGCTCGAAAAACAAGACCCGCGATTGCGTTCGAACAGTTTGAACACAGATTCGATTTTAGACGAAGAAACGCGGCACACAAGTTCTAAGAAACAATTATATACAGCGACTGGCTCCCTCCCAAGGCAAAAGAAGGGACAAAAAGCTGTTATGGGTTTATGGCTGTAATTCAAACATAACTTCCATTTTTGTTCCCTCTAATACTTACATACCTTTTATTTGTTATTGCTTCTTTTTTTTATTACATTCTTTAAAACTTTTACACGTCGATTTCACGGTAATCACGCCTTAAAGACCCAAGCCATAAAACAGTCAAAATAAGTGTATTTGACCCGAAATATTTACTGTCAGGTCATAAAATTATTAGTTTTATTTTCTTTTTACACTAACTACCACGGTGACATTTTCTAAAAGGAATCAGATTTTTAAATCGTAAATCAATCAACAAAACAAAGCTTCGAATAAGCTAATCTCTTATTTTAAAGTGAAGATAATAAATAAAACATTTTGCATCGTACTTGTATGTTTGTTTTGTTAAAAAAACTAGAATTTAATTTAATTAGATTTTTTTTGTTTATTACCGAAATGCGTTGCGCAACTTGGCAGAGCTTGGTTATAATTTTTTTTTTACAATTCGTTTATTTTTTTATTGCAATTAAAAACATAAATTACATCTTTTTGCTAACAAACGTCGACCAAGAACACAAACTAAAAATTTAAATACAAAATGAACATAAAAAATAAATAAAATTGCAACTTTAAAATTTCAATATGATTTATTAAAATCGTATACATAAAAAAGGTAAAATCAATTAGAAGTCGTAAAAAAGAAAAAAATTTTGATGTAAAAACTTAATAATAGCTAGACAATGAACGACTATGATAAAAGACCCTGGACCGCGAGTTCGAAACGGCAGGTGGCGTACTACTGACCCTAGTGGCTTGATTTTGCTTTTCCTTTTCGACGGAAAAATAAATAATAATTGCAATGATGACAAGTAAAACAAGAACAAGAATTAAGATCACGCATTTTTTCTTCCGGTATTTATGTTGGGCTTTAACTGCTTTTTTTAGATGAGCGTTGCTGGCTTCCACGTAATTTGAACTTAACTCCACGTGGTGGTGTATTCGATCGACCACCTCGCCTTGCTCATGAACCAATTGGGATATAACAAGAAAGGACTCGTGTAATTTGTGGATATTTCGCTGCAGAAATATTTAAACGAAGTATTGCGTTAGCTTTGCTAAAGAAGAAATTCGAAAGGTTTAGAGTGTGGTATACTGGTCATGGCAGCGGCCTACGAGCCAAAAGGTTTCGGGTTCGAGCCGCACCAACGCCACACTATTCGCCCTTAAACCCGTTTACGAATAGCTAAAACACATCCCAACAGCACACCCTTACCTAACCAAGACTGAAAAACTTGTCGCCTTAAGGAAAAAAATAGATATTCGAAAAGTACTATGTATTCTACTTTGCTTAAATAAAGCGCATACTTTATCACTTAAACGGAAGTTTACTAAACGCGTAGTAAGCGAGTTTGTGTATTTCAAAATAAACATCCTGTTTATAAATAGCGAAAACGGGGTATGTTTAAATTAAAATTTGGATCTGTTGACAATGCAAAACGTTTTATTATTAGCTATTACTGAATGTGAAGATTTTTTTTTATATTTAGGTACAGGGTAAATGTTGAACTACTAGTATAACTATTAAATTCTGTTTAGGCCATTAAGTATTCACATATTCGATGATTAAATATGGTTTACGGATCATGTTTAAAACATAAAGTTTAAATACTTACTTCAAGGGATAAAATTTCAAGTTCGAAAAACTCCAATTCTTGTAATTCTTTTCTCATTTCTTTGCTTATTTGTTTTTCGTTTAATATTTCACTGTAAAGTAAAGGAACACGCTCCCCACTATCTACAGCCCTAAAATAAAAAAAACTGTTATTAGTTTTCTGAAAGTTAAAAATTAAGTTAACACACAAAAAATACACAAAACTACATTTACAATTAATAAAAAAACACAAAAAGCAATGGATTCAAAGTAATACCAAAAATGCAAATTTTACAAAGCATCGGTTAATTTATTTTGTTCAATTAACAAAAACCACCTTTCAATTGCTTCTCTATCAATAGGTTGACCTGTGATTGATTTCTGTCGTTCAATTTTTCTTCGAGATAAATCGTTGTAATTTTTTTGAGCAGTATAATAATCACGAACCAGTTCAGTTAGCCTAAAAACAAAACTACAAATTAAAAACAGAAAAAGCAACTACAATAAATACCATATGGCAGATCACATAATATCTACAACATAAGGTTATTGATTTGATTACCACTGCTTTCATGCTGGAGCACCCATAAGTATAGCAATAAAAAAGATATACAAAAAAAATAAAAATAATACAAAAATTCAAAGAAATTGCAGGTGAAAAAAAGTTCTTAATAAGAAAAAAGAGTTTTACCTGTAGGAAAGAACACTGTGCAAAAGAAGTTGCATTCTCATTCCAGCGGGTACGGAATTTGAGTTCGACATACTTAACAGAGTTGATAAACTCATTTTACTCCAGGATACCTGACAAAAATTTCAACTAAATCTCACATTTTACCATAAGTACCAAATGCATAGAAAATAATATACAAAACATTTATATGTGTATATAAACAAGAACATGATAAATAATAGATTGATAATGATTGTAATTAATAAGCATAGACACCTTGATGATTAATTCATACTTGATGATACATAAAAAATAATATATAAAAAACATAAACACTTTTACATACATTCTTATTAGTTGGTGTGTATAACATAGGCCAGTTAAAGCAGGGTGAAGAGTCCTAAAAACATACATGCAAAAAAATTCTCGAAATATTTTGAGCAAAATATTTCTATGAAAAATTTCACAGATTACGTATAGTCTGCAAATATATATTAAAAGTCAAATAATAAACATGGAATTTGAATATGTTAATGAAAAAAATAAAGATGTGAATATACATGAAATATCTAACACAGATTTTAAAAATGACCATGCAAAATATGTTTAAAAACGAAGAATTTAATATATAAAAATATATATAATAGATCCAGATACTTATATCAGTTTAATTCTATAAATAACACTAGTTATTACATATTTGCCAGTTATTAATAGAAATTAAAGTTAGAAAAATTATTAAAAAAAATTAGAAATTATTTTATGTTAAATAAAACAAAATTACTTGGACAGATGAAGATTTTTGTTCCCATCTAACAGTTAATTCTCTAGTTGGTGATCCAATATTACAAAAATATTTTAAATACTCCAATTCTTTTAATTCAATGCGCTCTAAAATATTTTTTGATTTTTTCGCAAGTGCAGAAAATCGATTCATTATTCTTTTAATCTAAAATACCAAAAAAGTTCACTTGCAAAATTTTTTATGTTTATTTATATACATAAATTTTAATCTAAAAACATTGCCTTTTTATAAAGTACCAAATAAAGAACTATGTTAGTAATGATTTAGGAGTTTAAAATAATTTTAAACATATTTTTATCATTCATAATTCAAAAATTTAAAAAAAGAACAATAAAGTTGTGAAATACAACAGTCTTACAATTTTCCTTTATTTTATGTGATTTACTAATTAGAAAATGTTAAAAAATTGTGTATAAATAAACCAACCCAATTTAAACTGCAAATAAATTTAAAAAGTAAGTGTGCATTTAAAAGTAGTAAGCATATAAGTTACTAACTTGTTCTCGGCATATGTTTTCTTGTAAAACACTAACACTTGTTAAAATAGCGTGATGTCGATTTTCCAGAGTAACTAACATCTCACTCATGTCTTTTAAATATTTTCTTACCTTGTCAGCCTGGAAAATAATTGTAACCTATGTCATTACTATTAACAATACTTAATATTAACAATTAAAAAAAAATTTCATTCAATTAAATTTAAACTTATCCCAAAATAAAGTTTAACCAAATGAAATTTTTTTATTTTTTACCCGCTCTAGTACAACAAACAGATCATGTTCAATGGGTATTTCTTCATGCTGTTCGGGTTCTTTGTATTTTGTCGGATCACTTTTTGCTAACTCCAGAAGATCTGGAAGGCGATCTTTTATCATTCTTTTCAAAAAATGTTTAAAAATTAAGGTTTTATTTTTTATATAATCTACAATGCAAAGTTTTTCCAGATGCTTTCTTAACTAACTTACTTTAACACATATGCTCAAAATTAAAATATAACTTTTATGGAGTAATATTAAAAGATTCACCTAATTAATTTTTTTCTTTACAAATACCTTTGACCGAAGTAATTCAACTTTTTAATACAATGTCAATTTATCATAATAACATAATCCACAATTACACTTCCATAACCAGGCTTTCTAATCAGTCATTCTCTTTTGAATAAAGTTAACTCAGTGCGCCGCAACAGACAATTAAAAGGAAGAAGTCAGAGTGCCTACTTCCTTCCTTATTTACTTAATCAACGAGTTTTTGCCTTATGCTTGCCGACTAACAAACATTTATCAGAAATTGTTAGGCACAGGAAATTTTAATGCAAGTTCAATTTTAAATTTAAATTGGTGCTTATATTTATAAAGAAATTAAGCAATCAGTTGTTAAATTCAAAATTAACCTTTTAAAAAAAGGGTCAAGTAAATTTAACTAGTATATATATAATTTTTTTTTTAAAATAAAGACAATATTTTTTTAACAATCAACTTAATTATGCAAGAATTTAAAAAAAAAAAATTTTAAAATAAAAGTGGGTGAAATATTATATACAAAAAAATACATACCTTCATATCTTTTTTCTTATCGAAATTTGTTCGGTTTAAGTTTGATGATGTTGTATTACCCTCTTTGCTTGATTTCATTTTAGTTTTTACAACTATTTTGTTATCATCAGCTGATTTGTGTTTTTTCGATAACACATTTTCCTCTTTTTTAAGTTTATTGTCAGACATTTCTTTTCTTTTATGAGAGTAAATTGCACTGTTCACTGTTCTTTGTAAAAACCTTTTGTTGGTTGTTGGAATTTGCTTTTTCTCCCTTAAAAATTTTAAATTAGAATAAATTATTAAAAAACTATTAAAAAAACTTTTTGTTTATTAAGTATGCTAGATACAATAGAGACCCCCAATCTTAAATATTAAAGAAACAAAAATGTGTATGTATTAAAACAAAAATGTGTATGTATTATATTTTAAATACTCTAAACAAAAATGTGTATGTATTATATTTAAATAGCCCTAATGTATAAAAGTTGACATCATATTTTTTCCTCTGGAATATTTGCTCTGTTTTGATACCAAATCTGTAGCAAGCTGTTTTATATTTTATTACAGAACAACACCCAACATGTTAAAATTGTGTTGGTGTAGTTGTTAAAACATTTTGCTGTATGACCTTGGTTTGATCTCCCTGCTTTCATGTCATAGCAACCTTGGGTAAACAAATTTCTACCAAGCCATATAGTGTATAGCCAGGCACCTTATAGTTGTAATATATATATATATATATATATTTAATTACAATTTTTTTTTGTAAAAAAAGTGAAAGTATAATCTTTCAAATAAAAATGTACCCATAGCAAGAACATAAGTTTATTAATAGGAAGCTAAAGATGAAGTAGGAAAACTTATTTGATATATTTTTATAAAAATTGTTAAACGAAAAACTGAACAAACCAGCCACTTGGACCCATAGTTTGGGATCGTTCTTTTCCACGTTTTGCTTCATGAAGTAACTCCTGCACAGCTAGTTTCTCTAATTCCTTATCGTCCATTATATTTGTTGTTTTGTAAAAGCAAGTTCTTATTTCTTGTTTTTAGTGCAAGTGCACGTTATAACTATACCACGGTTGAATACATTTGACATATTTTGAGCTTTGCGTGCATATTATACCAGGAAATTGGTTAGTATTCTAAAATTTTTATTTTTGTTCGTATGTTTTTGGACAACTTGATTCAAGTAAATGCATAAAAACTTAAAATTTTGTATTGGATAAAATATTTAACAGTAATCCGCAATTTTAAGATTTTAATTTTTTGTATTGTGCTCTCGATTTTATATACTAAAATGTACATTACCGCTTTTACTACATCACCCATTTTTACCTTATTAACTTAGCCCTTTACCAATACTTGCCCCAAAGTATATATAGGCTATATATATCCACCTACACATCATTTGACTTGTCCAATACGCAGTATATTACCCTACTTGCCCAACTAATTAGCATATATAAAATAATCACGTGACCGTTGAGTTCCATAGTCTATCACGTTATCTATATTTTTAACACTTGGTAACATAACATGTCTTTTTTAAATACGTTGTTTTTAGACCAAGACATTCCAATAATTTTTCTATATAAAATTTGACTTTTTCAATTGCAATTTTAAAAATTAATTACTACTATCTTGACTTTCTATGTAAATTACAACAAATTTGTTTTTATCATACATGTTTTGCACAACTGAATAACATAGAAATGGGTTAGAAATTACAGTGTAAGAAAAGAGAAGAGTTGCCTGTTATGACATAAAGCAAAAATGAAAATACTTTTATATAACACACAAAACAATTTGTTTTATTTCAAGCCTGCTTACTGCACAGAATATTAATGGTACAACAAATTGTTGTACTAAATTGGGTGTATTTAAAAAAATTATTACAAAAAATTAAAATGGAATGCACAAGTTTTTCTGGGTTTGATTTATAAAGAAATAAGTCATGACAAGCAAAAAAGAACTATCAAAAATTTTACTCTGAAACATTGTCATCTTAAATATTCTCAATAATACTGTTTTAAAAAAATATATAAACATAATTTACAGTAAGATTTTTTGTGATGACTGTTTTTTAAAATGAAAATAGTTAACTTTTTCACACAACCCCATTTCAAAATAAAACCAATAACAGTACTTTACGGTTTGAGCAGCAAGAAAATTGTAAGTAATTTATATTATATATTTTTTTCTATTTGAATTGTTGGCTAAGTTAAAAAAAGCAAAAGTAATTTTATATAAAACTAAGGCGAGTACCGTGGCTAGTGATTGAAGTACAGTAGTTTTTACTGTCTATGCTTTATAACCAAAAATATTTAAAAATAAACAATCAAATTATTTTCGTAAAAGTCACAAAAAATAAATGAGAACAATCAAATGAATAAAAAATTACATTTAAAAACTGTAAGCAGAAAATTGATGATTAACAAAAAAAAACAAAAAATAGGAATAATATCAAAGAAGAGATTTATTCACAATGTCTTGTAAACATGATCCACAGTCTGAGAAACAAGTTGTAAACTTTAAATACTTAACTCGTTAACTTTAAATATTTAACAACATTAAATGGATATAATTTTCGCCCAAATAACAAAGTTATTCATAATTATTGCTTAAATTAAAAAAAAAATCAAAATTTTAATGAATTTTCTTTTGCTGGCTGAATTAAACTAACACTAAAAATATTGCCAATATTTTTAACAAATCACTTGTAAAAATGGCAAAAAAATATGAAACATCTGCTAATGATTGCAGCATAACTAAAGTTTTCACATAATCTGGATTACAAAATTTAAAATAGAAGAAAATTTACCTAAAAGCCACATGAGTATAGTTAATTACTTAACTTAAAAGACACATCTTTCTAAAATTTGGCGAAAAATATACCTATTTTTTAATGGTAGTTCTAAGCAATTGCACTATAGCAATTATTTTTTGTTTAAAAAGTATATTTATTGCCAATCTACTGTTGCCATTAAAAATGTCTCTTATGGCATGGCATCTTTCTCAAAAATTTGAAGTTATGAAACTGGGCAAATTTAAAGTTTGGAGAAGTGCAAGAGTGGTAAAGTTTCAACAAATATAACAAAGCATTTGAAAAACGACAGAATTCTCCCATAAAATTTGCTTTCACCAATTTTGTTGCAAAAATGTTTAAATATTATTTGGAGTAGCTTAAAATGAAAAAGAATATTTAATCTTTCTCCTTTCTGCTCTAATATTGTTTTTCTGTTAATTTCTATTGCCATGTTTTTCTAAGTTTAAGACATCTAACCACTTAGAAAAGCTCGCTTACTAGTTGTTAATGAAGCGGAGGCGATATTCCATTCCAGTCTTCTTCATCTTCCTGATCACTTATATTTCCATCATCTGTGTCCAGATCAGATCCGATGGATGTGGAAATGTTCTCTGCTTGTAAACTGTCGCCCCTGGTTACCGCAGCAGGTGTAACACGATTGCTGTAGGCTGGAGTTGAGTCCATCGCACTGAAGATTAGAATAACCTAAATAAAAAAATTTAAACAAATTTTTAAAAATCAAAGAAAAGAGAAAATTTGAATATTCAATAAACAATTTTCTATTTAAAAAAATGTAGCCCAATGTTCCACATAAATTAATAAATATTTTTTAAGTATGTAACTTAACTCACTTTAAAATTTGGCGAAAATAATTTATTTGCTTCATCTTTGTTGGCCCGATCCAACTCGTTTTTGGAGAAAGTTAAAACAATCATGTTTTTCTGGGGAGGCATGTGTGCACACTATATTAGATTTTTTAATATTTAAATATAAGAAATAGGTAAAGTCTGAGACAAGTTTCTTAACATTTTAATAATAATACTGTATTTCAACTTTAATAATAAGTTCAAAAATAAAAAAACATGTATGGGATCTAAATTTATTTTATAAAACTAAAAGTTTTAAATACAACCATTCTGTCTATTTATACTAATAAAAATAAGCTAAGGCTATTATTAAAGTAAGCAATAACAGCAATAAATTTCTGTAAACTCAGCAAAATATAAAGTTAAATTATTCAACAGACTCAAAAAAAGATAAATATTCAAAAAGATAAATAAAAACGATTAAAAATTTTTTAAAAATATGAGATTTATTACCCTGTAATAATGGTGAGCATTGCCATTTGTGTGTTGAGTTGATATTTTATTTTGTTCAAATTCTGTAAAAAGAAACTTTTTTTAAAACGACAAACCAATAAAAAAATAAGTCTTTACTATAAATAACAAATAAATAGCAAATTAAAAAACAGAATGTGCATTAATAAAAGATTTTTACAATTTAAACAAATTAGAATGAAATATTTGTAATGATTTAACTGTGTATTTTAATGTAAGTCAATACACCAAATAGTAAATACCACGAAGTTATTTGCAATACTCTATTACAATACAAAAGGTTAACTTGTATTAAAATGCTGGTGAGTAAGCCCGTGCAAAAGTTTAACAAGTTAGTCATAATAGCTAACATCATAACACAATCTATAAAAATGCATTAAAAAAAAATATTTGTTCAGTGTATCAGTATTTACCTTCAGCCGAATACCTTTCCACACTGATATTTCCATATTGCACAAAAAATGTATTGAACCAAAAGTGGAACACCTTCTCCTAGAGTAAACATAAAACAGAAAGTTGATAAAAGTGATTGCTAATATTGCAATACAAATATTTGCACTTAACTTCTCCAAAAAAAATCGAAAAATTGAGTTAAATTTTGTACTTTTCTAAAGATATAATTTTAAATATATCAAGAAATGAATTTTTATTTACCTTTCTCATCATAGGTTTATTGTAGACCTCGATTTTAATATCTCCACACAGGGGCAAAGGTTGTGGAAGGTCGAATATCAAAAACTTTTCCCCTTTTACTACACAGTCAGGATTTGAGGTAAAAAGTTTTACTTTTAACTGGTTTACTACATAGAAAAAATCTAAAAACAAAATAACAAAAAAATAAAATAAAATTATCAAGCTTATTAAAAATAAAATTAATTTAGTTTAGCATAATTATTTTTTTTCTAAATTGACCAGCAAGAATTAATTTGCATTTTTTAATAAACCTTGAAAAAATTAAGCCTAAAAAATTCCTATACATTCACCTAGTAACATAATATTATTAACCAAGAGATAAAACTTACTAGTATTATGTTGGTTAGGAGGAGTGTCAAAATGAATACTGTGGAGTAAGAGAGTTGTGGGTTTGTATGAAAGCCTTAACTTGATTAGTTCGGAATAATACGACACATAGCGCTTCTGAGATGGTATGGTAACACCCTTGAACAAATAAAAGATTAATTATTATTAAAAATATTTCAGTAACTAATTAAGAGCCCGCCCTTTAGAATGCTTTTTGGTCATAAGGCAACATCAAATTGCCTGTAGAAATTTTCCATTTTTATTTTAATGCCAGTAAATTCAACATACATAGACAACGGACATAATTATCATTGAATACATAACATTATGATACAAATCTCATAAAATAAAATTTAATTTAGGTAGGTTGCTATCTGTTTATCATTTAATGTAAATTTTATATGAAAAAAATAATTTAATCCTGGATTTTTGGACAACACTGAAATGTTTAATAACATTTTATTATTTATTAACCAACCTTCATGTTATTTGTTCTAGCATTGCCATAATAATCCAATGCATCGTTTGGTTTTTGAAATCTTCCCCGATGAAGTAAATAACAACAAATCATTACACCCGTTCTACCCTGCATAAAAAAACGTAAAAATTCATTAAAGATTAAATTCTACAACATTGACAAAACAAATAAAAATAAAATAATTATACAGACTATTAAAATTTATTATTTAGCTCCCCAAAAAATTTTCCAAAATTGTTTGTTAAAAAATATTTTTCTTGTCAAACCAATTACCTTTCCAGCTTTACAATGTATAGCAGCAATATTGTCCGTGTTGTTCCCCAACCATTGATCAACATCCTCACAGAACGGTTTGATTAGTTCAAATCTAGGTGGGTTATGGTCATCAAATGGATATGTGGCAACTAGTAAAAAAAATACAGAATTTAATCAAAAAAATATGTAAATAATTAAATTTCTTATTTCTTTAGTACAAAATATAAGGAATTAAACAGAAAATCTAGTTTTTAAAATGTAATGTAAACAATGCAAAACAAATGCTGGTATTAGTTGCACGAATTAATTTACTTCCTGCTTAGTAATTTACAATGCAGTCATGTCTAAAAGACATCATTATGTGAATTCAAATCTGGTTAAAAACCCCAGTAAATTCTATATTTATTTAGACGATATGGTATATACAAAAATGTGAAAAGCATGAGATGAGTACATTTCCATATCTAAGCTTGCTTTAACCATATTTGTTTTTTTAAATTATTAAAAATTTAATTACATTAAATTTACATTTTGATATTTGATTATTTCTTAATTATATGCAGTTACGATAAAACATTTTTTTTAAACAAATTCCGCAACATCTTTTTTTTATGAAATAACATTTTTTAATTAAAAGTTCTAGTTTTAAATTTTAAATCAATTTCAGCAATCTTTTGCATTTTTAACTGTTGATAATTTTGTAAAGTCACATTTACTTAATTGTTAATAAGATTATCAACGGCATTATTACATCCTATGGCGAAACCAAACTACGTCAAATTACATCACAACACTTTTGCATTTCCCCTTACACTTACGCACACCGCAATTTAAATCAAAAATGAGAAACAATGCGCCAATGGGATAAAATGCTATAAATTTTTTCACTTTAAATTTACGTGTTTTTGGGAAGATGAGAATTAAACAAAATTACCTCTGTCTTCAAATTTTCTGGTGTCATAAACTCTTTCTGAACATCTTAAAAAAATGATTTTTTATTGAATTTTACGCAAAGAAAAATACACAATTTAAAAAACATGGCGCTTAAAAATTCAAAACCTAATTACAGTTAATAAATTGCTAGGAAAATTTGTTAAAATTAAGCTAATTGACTTACAAGTTATAAACTTTGTAGTTTTTCCCATGCTTGCTTTCCAAAAACCTAAAAATTAAAATTTCTTGTAACTTTTTCTAAAAATTTAAATAAAAAGATTAACAATAATAAATGCAAAGAGTAAACTTTATTTAAACAAGATTTAATGCAATTTGGTAACACATGATAACTGGTCGAAGACAGTATTTAGGTTGCTTATTTCTTTTAAACCACAAAAAAATTCCAAGTATTGTTAGGAAATGTCATTTGTGTTGCCATAAAAAAGGATTTTAAGTGACATTTTTTGCTAAAAAATTGCAAGTTTTATTAAATTTTAAACACACACAACACTGAGTTTTGATAACATGTGCCATATTTTAATTTGTCATAAATGACAACATCGACATACATACAGAATAAATAATTGCAAATATGTAGCCTGTATTTTAGATTTATACTGTGGCCTGTTCATTTGCACTGCTCAATGCAATATTTACAAAATCCATTATAATGCCTAATAGCAAATTTATTAAATCCTAATTTTTTAAAATGAACAAATAATAAAGTGACAAGTTTACACACTGCCATGCCTCAGCAGACATCGAATATATTTCAAAAATCACAATCAAATTTTACTTCCACCAATTTTTGTAACCTAATATTTGTATTAAAATCAGTTGCAAATTTGAAAAAAAATATTAGTACCTATATACCTTTACAGCTTACAATACTGGGACTTTATTTACAAAAGTTAAAAAATATCTACAACAATTCCTTATTTGAAAATCTTTAAAAGCTTAAACCACTTACCTGACCACATCATCAATATTGTTTCGATAAAACCCTTCCACTTTTTCGGCAGGAAATCCCATTGCCAATACATTGGGACAAATATCTAAGAATAATAGAATTATGTCAATTGAAAATGCGTAAGTATTGTTAGGCAAGTATTTTAATGGTGACAAACGGTATTACAATAATAGCCAATGGTTTAATATATTTTTTTTTATTATTTAAAATCTATGAACAAAATTTAATTCTTTTAACCCCAACATTTCAACATAATAAAGTTGAAAGGTTAAGCTGCTTATTAGTAGTGTTCGTTAAACATAACAAAATTCTTAAAATAGAAGTTAATCCCTAAAGTAATACACGCTTATTATTAGATTTGTGTTCAACTAGAGTTAAAACAAAAATAACCTTTAATAAGGCATACCCGTGCAAATTGCATAACGCAATACATTTCAGGAAAAATAAACAAATCACATTTAGCAAATGCCACACTTTTAAAGATTTTCCTAGAAACTGACATTTAAAGTAAATAAATTTAGTAATTTTTGGATAGGTCTAGGTAGCTTTCCATTAAACTGTTAAATTTTAGGCCCAATTAAAATAAACAACCTGTCAAGATATATAAACATATTACTTTTATTGATAACTAATTGGTGTTGCGGTATGGATATAAATAAAAGCAAATCTACTTAACATTCTTGGCAATTATTAAAATGTCTTAAAGAATGTAATTTTAAAGCGCTAGCCATTTCAATATACAGTTTCAAAATAAGTTATCTAGATTAATAGTACATAATGAAAAAATTAATAAATTAAACTTACATGTTAAGTCAAGGTCAAAACTTCCATCAGTATATCGACGTTTGTTCTTACTGACCATTCTTTTAAATGTATTCGTCATTTTTGTTGTTTCTTCCTAAATACATTAAAATTGTTTATATTTATAAATTAATAAGAAGTAAAGTGAAAGCATTACGTTCAAAAAAAGCAACTTTTTGAAGTTATATTAATATGCATATACCACCAAAGCTAGATTTTTTTTTTAAACCAAAACATATTAATTTAAAAAGATGAAAGTTTATTAAAAAATGTGAAAAATTTGTGCCTACCTTTTAAATAGTATTTCAAAAAAATTAATGAATATCCTAAAACATGCCAATTATAGCAGCAGAGTTGATCTTTATTTAAGACTTTTATCACATATTATATATTTACATTAAAGCACATATGATCTGTAAAAAATGTTACAAATATAAACAATTATATAGCTATATGTAAATGCAATCCAACTTTTATTTCTAAATTATATAAGTAGCCTAAAACCTTAATAAGGCATTGCTGCACAATTTCCCCCACTATTGAGGAAAACAAATAAATGTTGCCACGGCATTGGCAGCTAGTTAAAAATTAGAAATCTTATATTACTTTCCTGTATTGACATAATGGTGTTTAATAGGTCTCTCCCAGAGATTTCTATTGACATTACCTTTAAAGTACACAGATGCAGTTTCATATTATTTTAATTTAATACAGATGCCATTGTTTTTGTTGGGCAAAATTTTGCATAAAAAGTAATTAAACCTAATTTAAATTTTTAGTATTGCAATTCCAAACTATTTTAAAACAATAAACACCACAATTCATTTTAACTAAAAATACAACTGTAATGTATATTTCAAAGCATTGTACTGTTCTGTGTCAAGTGTAGCCTATAAGAATACACAGTAATGAATAAAAAATGTATATATATAATATAATCTGAAGGCTAATGTTATCATAAACTCTAATTCCTTTCAATAAAACAAGTTTACAAATACCTTTGGTCCAGGCACTTGAAAAAAAATTAAAATAAAACACCTTACTTATATAAGATATCTAAAAGCTCCTTTAAAAACTACAAGCTAAACACTAAACAAGTCTTAGTCATTCAAAGAGAAATGTAAAGATATTTTCTATAGTGAGTAGATGGCACAGGAATAATCCTGACATCATAGCTTCCTGTGTATATAGCTGCCACAATATACGTCACTTAAAAATAACTACTCCAATGCATGTTACAGTGTATTAGCCACCCACTTTAAAATAATTCCACAGGTTTAAAGTAAATAATAACATGGCCGGTTTTGTATGGCTGCAAAGCTAAGCCTGGTCTAAATTTATAACTAAGCAATAAAACAAATAAAAATTAATTAAAAATGCCAGTTAATCCTTTTTCTGGGGTAAATTGTCCTTTATTTGTACTTTGACAAATAATTTTTTTATATTTTATTACTCTTGACTTTACAACCTAAACATTTTTATTTGTGTTTAATTGACTTTTCAACAAGGACCATAAAATTACGATATAACTTAAACTAAAAATTTTTTTTAACTTCACATACTATTAAATGTTTAATCAACGCAACATATTTATTTTCATAACAAAAAAATTAATTACGATAAATCACCTATTACTACTACGTTATTACATTATACAAATTTTTATAAACATAAATAATAGATTTATACCAGTACCTAGACAATAGGGCATTTTGAATTTCAATATTATAATGCAATTTACTGTTGGTGCAATATAGTTTACAGCACATTTAACCGCAAGTTAAGTGAACCTCACTCCAAGAACCTAAACACTATTTTTAATGAAAACTATTCACTAAATTTTTTTGGAACTTGACAAAACTTGAAAAAAAAATACAATAAAACTTAAATGTAATAAGCTATTTTGCAAACCCTTTATAAAACCTATTCACAATACAAAATATATATTTTACAGCTGACCTTTTAAAAATAATTTCCATTTAAAAACCATTGCAGCTTTGCAAAAAATACTTTTGCACAAGTTTCTTTAAATGTGCAGAACAAAGCCACTACTTCTCACCAACACATAAGTTATATTTAAACAAATTTCACTATTATTGTAAAAAAATGTATTCAAATCCATATGCTAAAATATTATTTGAATAAATTTAATATTTGGATTTATTTTAAATGGAATAATTACCATACATAGGTATATATATATACATTTTAAAAATTTATAAATTTTAATAATATTTTCAAAAAAAATCAAATTCCTAAGCAAAAACAAACAACACAGACTTAATAATTAAAACCAATTGTAAGCATCCATTAGGATTTACTAACTTATTTATGAAACATTGGTTGTATAACATATATTACACCAATAACACAAAAAGTTTTGGAATTACCTTTATTTTTTATGGGGTTCAAATTTATTTTACAAGTTATACTTTGTTAAAATTTTAAAACTTAAATAGAACTTTTGTCAAAATTTTAAACAACAAGAAATTTAACACCCAAACTTTTACAAAATGGTAAAGTAGTGGTTTTTTAGGTGGCATTCTAAAGACATTATTATCTAAATTATTATATTTATTCAATATTTTATTTAAGAGTTTAACCCAATTTAAAAATGTTTAAAACTTGTTAATTAACTAAAATAATACGGGGCCTCCAAAAACACTTAAAATTTTAATAGCAATGGTAAAATTAAGCTATCAAAAGACTTTAGTCAATAGGACTCTAAATGTATATTTATTTATCTTTTTTACATAAATCTAAACATGTTGGCACGCATGGCATGTAGCATTCCTTATTAATATACCTTATATAAATTCTTGTAAAAATTTTGGCAATAAACAGCTTTTGTTAAGAAAGTTAGGAAAGGGTTAATTTAATCACTTTTCAATGTTAGAATAACATTAATTAACAACATTTTGCATTAATTAACAACATTTCGCACAAGTAATTAAACACTATGTTTTATATGATGTTTTGTTATTATTGCTCTATGTTTTAACCATAGACTACTTTATAGAATTATTAAACACAGCAAGCGTAAGCATTATTGTTTTTAAGCACACTTTTTGCTAGAAATATATTGCATCAGTTGAACGGGGCAAAACTTGGCAATGTAAACTAAATTTATTACACAAGGACATAAAATTTATACTTAAGATGTGTGCCTGAGATTTTTAATGGGTTGTAGTTAGTTTTACCTCAATTAGTCAGTTATTTTATTTTTCACATCTTCGTAAATTTACAAAAAATATTAAAAACAAGTTTCTACACCTGCATATTATTTTTTCTAAATCCAAAACCCTTTTCAAGACCGTATAATCAATATCAAAAACACATTCACATAAGCGATTTACTATTAAATAACTGACTACCATCTTTCTTGCCCGACTGTCTTTGATTGTGGGGTACCTATAGTTTAGGAAATGTGCCAATGACTTTTATGTATAACAAAGCGTAAAAGCTGTAGCTGCGGCGGCGCCATTGTGGTGCCATGGGTTTCTTTCTAAATGCCACTGCATAATATATATTAAGCCTAAATTTATTTCAATTACTTGCATCCATTTTTGTTACCTTTAAAAAGTAGTAAATGTAATATTTTAACTTTTTTTCCACTTAAAATATTGTAAACTTGCCTAAAAATTAAAGCTATTTTCACAGGACTAGCGCACGTAGACTAATAAATAACACTTATCATCGGAAAAAAAACAACACAGAGTTTACAATGTTCCACTTTAGTTTTTAGGGTTTAATCATGACATTTTACATTAAATATTTTATTTATCATTTTAAGTGTACCGACAAAAAAGTTCTTTGAATACGCCTTTTCAATGTTTCTTGTTCTGTTTTCACGTTTTTCAATAACTGCGTTTTATTTTGTATTGCAAACTTTATGGCTACAAGACAGAAACCTATAAATTTGTTTTAAACTAACTATCAAACTTTAAATTCAAATTTTTAGTATATATTTTAATTACTTTTATTTGGTTTAATTAATAAAATCAAAAAAAGTTACTGTGAACTTTACTATAAATGTAAAATAAACGTCACAACAATAGCATTGTGATAAAGAATAATGATTATTACCAGAACATTATCTCTATGGTAACAAATTACTCATTGGTTAATTTTTTTCCTTAAATGCGAATTTTAAAACAACCTGCCTAACGACCTTACTGCCAAATTCGAAATCCAATTTACAGCAATCTTTTTTGGATATATTTTTGTAGCCCATTTCGTGCAAAACCAGCAAAATGAAGTGTTTTAGTTCGGTAAGAAACTGCAATTTTATTTCTACTTAGTTTATGCAATTTTTAAGAACAATTATTAACGAAAAACTGTAAGACCAGACGGAAAACTTGTTAAACATAGTTTTGGCAGAATAGAAAGGTCAAATTTATTACTAATTGTATATCCTATTTCTTTTAACTTTTTCGATTTGTGTTATAACACGTGTCATATTATTTTGTTAAGAACGTTTACTGTTAAACTTTGAACTTGTTTATTCAAATTAACATTTAATTTTTGCGGTACTTCACACCAACATTCCAATCTATTTTTAGGGTTGGATTTTACTGGTTATTTTCATGGGCATTGGGATTTTCCAAATTATTGAAGCCCAAACCACAGACTCAGGAACAACTGATGGTGGTACAGGTGGTACCACGGACGGGGATGAAAACACTACAGGTTTAAATATAACACTGTCACCAAAATATAATACATTTAAAAATGCATATTAGATTACGGTAAAGTAACACGATTGACCTGAAATATTATTTTTCTAATAGAACCTGAAACTGATGAGCCAGTTGACGATTCTGACAACCAAGCAGGAGGCGGTGATGACGTAGAAACAACAACGAAATCCGGTATTTTATTCTTATCTATGTGTGTAAAAGATTTATATTTTTTTAGGTTTTTAATTTGTTTATGTTTGTATATTCTTAGGGGCACCTCGTCAACAAGTATCACTTGGCATGGGGTTGTTTGCGATTACAATGACGTTGACCTACTTCATGTCCTAAACAAATCAGAAAACTCAAAAACATTTTTTTTGTAATTTTAACAAACTATTAATGAAAGCAATTTGCCTGAAATATAAATAAAACGGCGATTTACGTTAAAAAAAATTTAATAAATTTTACCAAAAACTGTTACGTCGTATCATTTTTTACATTTTGTTATGTAAGTTTAGTCTTATTTTGTATAAAATAGGTGTTTTCGTTAAATGCTTTAAACAATAAGAAAATAAAAAAACGATTACTTTTGTATTTTATTCTATGTCTCCAAGCACCAAGAAATTTCGCAGTTTTAGTCTTTTTTTTATGAATCCAAAGTACACACATAACTAAGCATTTTTCTATTGACCAAATTAAAATATTGCACACAAAGTTAAACTGCTACATAAAATCAAAAACCTACAGATTATAAATTAGAAAAAATTATTGCAAGGAAGCAATTATAGCACGCTGCTACATAAAGTTAAACACATATTTGTAAATACTGGCAGCAATTTACTTATTTTAATGTTGGTTTAGCAAACTTTTAATCACATTTGTAGTATAGTTTAAAAACAGATTACTACTCTTAACTTACAGACCCCTTTAAGTTATATTATGAATTATATACAAGTATGATTTTTATATTTCTTAAATTATCTTAACAAAAGCAGCATTTTTTTACAAAACTGCTTTAAATTTAGATATAAATACTATGAAAATAAATCAGTTTATGCTTGAATCCATCTAAAATCTCAACCAAGCAAGCAACATGGCTTGTGATAAATTTTTAGTATTTATTAAAATCAAGACTCCTCTTCACTTTCAGAGGACATTTCTTCAGAATCTGAATCATCCGAAATCTACAAACAAAAAGAACGAATATTTAGGATAAATAATGGTCAATTTAGATGATAACATTTTTTATGCAAAAATATAGTCACCTCAATATCTAAGTTTTTCATCTTTTCTTTATACTTGGCAAGTTTGCTGTCCTGGTCTGAGAGTAAGATAAGAAGATCATCTTGTTCCTTTTTAACCAATTCAACACTAACTTCACTTTCCTTGAGTTTTATCGACAATGAATTTACTGAGGTTTCAAGTTCAGATATTTGAGTTTTTGAAGAATTGGATGCTTCCAGAAGAGTCTTATTTTCACCCTGTTAAAATAAACAATGCTTTTAATTACTTTTTGAAGTAGATTAAAAAACAAATCAAATTTGGTTATATCTATAAAAAAAAACAAAAAAACAGTTTGTCCACTTGTAGGTGACATGCTGACACTAGTAACATAAGTGGGGCAAAATACAAGTGTTTTAGTTTAACTTAATCAAACAAGGAAGACAAAATAGAAGTGTTTTAGTTAAACTAACATTTTTAAAATTTTTTACCAATAATTTTGTATTTTCTTGTTGTAAGTCATCCAGTTCTTTTGACAAGTTTTCCAGTTTTGCTTTTAATTCTAAGTTTTCAGCCAAAGATGGATTCTCATCGCCCTAAAAAATATTATTTCATTATTAAACCCTGTAAAAAACACCCACTTTTTAAAATGAAATTACAAACATGATCTTTGTCTTGTATTTTATCTTCTTGGTTTTCAACTTCAGGTGTTGGCTCAGTAGGTAAAGTATTTAAATTTGCATTTTCCAGTTCTTTAATTCTAGTTTCCTAATAAAAATAAGCAGAATTAGAAAAACATACTTTGTAAGTGCCCTTTTTTTAATTTTCAAAATTTTTTACCAGTTGTTCAATAGTTTGATCTTTTGTTTTTAATGCATCTCCCTTTTCTTGATTTGCTGTTGTGAGTTCTTCGATTTGAGTTGTTAAAAGTGATAGAGAATTATCAGTTGGTGGACCTGTTTAAACAATAACAAACCAGAAGTAATTAAAAATGGACCAAATTTAAAATAAGAATAATTTAATACACAGTACAAAATTTAAAACATCTTTTGAAGGTGACATACTAAACTTACTTTGGGTAAGTTTTAATAAATTATACTGGTCTTTAAACTGCTGAACTTGTGCAGTGCTATCACAAATCAACTGATCAGATTGGGCAATATTATCTTCCAGTTCTTTACATTTTATTCTCAAAGCTGCTAGCTCAGTATCCTACAAAATATAAATATACACAAAAAGGTATTGTAGTATTACATAAAACATTATATTTTTGAATATTTTAAAACGCAACATATATTTTAATACTAATATTTCAAGGTACATTTTCAATTTTTTTTGCAACAGCTTCATATACAATTTAATACAGAATAAATATAAAAAGTTTATTTTTTAATTCTCTGAGGTTGCCTTTCAAAGTTTTCTTTAGAATGAAAACATTTTGATACCTGTTCGCGAATAAGTGTTTTGTATTCGCTAACAATTGAATCATGAGCTTTCATTGCAGCTTTTTGTTCTTCTTCTTGTTTAACATCATCCAAGTTGGATACAGTTTTTATGATTTTATCTAAAATAAATTGTGCAGAAATGTACAAAAAAAAAAAAAATTTATTGATAGGGGCCTGATTATCTTACTTATATTTTAATTTAGAAGTTCAACACTTAATTGTAGAAAAAAATGGTCATTTAAAAAAAGAAAAAAAAACTCTAGTACTGTATACTTTTAATTCTATAAACAAAATTTGAATTTACCTTCTAGGTTTTTATAAAGTTTAGCGAAAGTGTGATCTATTAGCAATAATTCGGCTTTATCTGCTGTGGGTTGAGCTTTCTGTAAAGCTTTTGTGTACAAATCATGCTGAGGAACAGAAGAAATTACATCAACAAATTTCTCTATTCCTATTCTAGCAAGAATTAGTTCAATCATGGATTCTCTAAAAGAAAAAAAAATTTTAAATTTCAAAACCAATTGATTGTCTACAGCTAAGCATATAATTATCATTTACATACAACATCATTTTGTAATAAAAAAAACTTCATATTTTCTAATGCAGTACGGATTTTTGACATATAAGAATATGTATCTTACTTAGAATACTGAGGTACACTGCCATCATTATCAATAATACAAATTCCAAGCAACAAAGCACTAACACTGTGCATTATCGAGTCTAGTTCATTTCCTGCATCAGCTGCTTGGCTCAATAACTTTACACAATAAGAAAATAAATTAGGTATATCTATGCATAACAACTTTTAATACCAAATTTTAAAAACCAAATGCCATATATTTTAATAAATATACCTTCTGTATATATGCCCAAACAAAGAACTTAAAAATTAAAAAAATTAGAGCAATTTACTATGCTAATTTAAAATAATTAATAAGATTTCAGAAACAAATAAAGTTTAATTTTAACTTACAAATGGTACAGCAGAGGCATTTCCGAGAAATTGGGAAATTGCAACAGGACAACTAGTTAACCATCCACATAGTAGACTTAAAAGTGCAACCCTTGTCTGTACTTGAGTGGTCTGTGTTAAAAGAAATTATTTAACACAAGAAAACAAACTTGAATAAACAAGTTCATGATTGCATTTTAAAGCAACATTAATTCAGTAAGTGCCCTGTATAATAAAGTTTCAAATGATACAAAACATAACAATCAATATATTGTCAAAATATATAAAAACATGATTGTAGTGCAACAAAAACAAATACCCACGAAGTATATTATATAAAAAGGTTGCGTTTTAAAATGCCACTTAATCGTTTTATGTTAGACTATTTTTACATACAGCATAAGTCATTTCAAAATAGTTTTTCATACAAAAAATACATTTTACACAGACCTACCTGCTGAGCAATAGTAGTAATTTGTTGCAGTAAGGTTACTGGTAAATTACCACTTTCTGTGGCAAGTTGCACCCGAAGAAGTTGACATTTTGCATCGTTATTTGTTCGAAGAGCACAGGAGAGTGCGGTGGATGCTAACCAGTTGGAGAGAGAATCTGATTGGGCAAATAATCCACCACAAAGTAACTGGCCAGCTGAAATATCTTGAGCTAAAAATAAAAGTAATTATAAATTGAATTTAAAGCCTTTGTATTCCTACAGTCAAAAGAAATTTTTTTTGATCATATCTAAATCAAAAATTAAGAACATTTAAATCGAAAATAAAATAAAAAATTGATATTTTACTAGTATTTAGGTTTCTTAAAAAGTCTATTATTTTTACACACAACTATATTTAAATTTAAAACTAACGTTCCAATGAAGAGGGAAGCAGGGTGTTAATAATTTCAGTTTGACCAACTGGATTCCTGAAAAATAGAACTAAAATTACATGGAAAATTTTAATTTAATGATCTGAAAGAAAATATGTAGTTAGATGCTAACAAATTTTAAATAAAAAAAATCATCATTTCTTTTACAAATAAATACCTAAATATTTTCAAAAATGTTCAATTTCTAATCTTACTTGTGTAGAAAACATTGAAAGCAATATAACACTGCACATCTCAGGTGAAATGGTTGCTGGGCGTTAACCATAGACATCAGCAAAACAACAAGAGCTGGTCGTGGTGGGTCCCATGGTGCCATCACACCAGCAAAATAATTCTGGTTTTCTTTGCAACCTCTGATCACTTCGGAAACAGAATTAATTGTCTAAAAAAATAATAACAATTTAAATCCTAACTAAAAAATCTGATTTAAAATATTTTAATGTATAATACAGGTTATATTGTATATAAATGTTTTTTTATATTGTATAAAAATTATTTTGACAAAAAATCAACGCTGTAAAATAATCATTTTTATTTTAATTTTTTACCTCAGTAAGTATTTCAGTAGGAACACCGGTTGCCATGAGTAAATCAGATAATTTCTTGAGCAACAAACATTGCTGCATGGCAAGTTGACATGATGTTGTTATATTTGATGGATTAGATGGTGACACCAATATTCTAACAACCTAAAAATAAAGAAAAATTAAGAATTATTAAATTTCATTTTTCATTTATAAATACGGCAAGAAACTTTATTATACTTAAGAGAATGCTCTTACTAACCCTTAACATGAGATGAATGTTGGCAACTTTTTGAGCAGACCAAGTACTCTCTGCATCAACATCAAAGAACGGAGTCAACCTCTGGATCAGTGAACCTTCCTAATAATTAATTTTCATGTAAATTAAAGTAGTTAATAATAGCCTATTTTTAGTCTATAGGAATGATGTCAATACCTATCACAAAATACTAGTAGCCCAAAATTTAATTTTATAAATTTGTTAATTGATTATAACCACAGTAAAGTCGTGACAAAAGTTATAGTTTAAGTATAAAAAAGTATGTATTATTAACATTTTCTGTTTAAATGTAATTTGTTTAAACAACAAAAATCCTATATAATAAAATGACAACCTTGAAAAATTGTTGATTGGAAGTGTTGCCCTTCAACAAATGAATAAGTAGGAGCAAACAATCTTCCACAACAACTCCTCCCTCTCCCATCCCCTCTTCTGCAACAATCCGAAACAAAGACTCGAATCCGTTCTCAAATGCAACGATTTTTTGAATGTTCGGATTCCCACGAGTAAGTTCAACCAATGTTAGTAAAGCCTGACCATGAAAATATATAATTTAAAATAAGGTTTTGAAATTTAAGGTGTTAATATAAAATAAAAATGTGTGTGCTAGAAAGGCAAAGTCCTCTCTATAGAATTTATGTTATATCAGGAACTTACATCATTTCGTATAACTTCTCGAGTCTCAGTTAACAAATCCATAATTCTAGATATCCCTGAACATAAAAAAAGCAATTTTTGATCAATGAACAAATTTTAAATAAGTAAAATATTAAGAAAACAAGACCACATTATTATAACAAGTATATTAGTTTCTAAGATAATTTTAATATAAACATAATTTATAATAAAATTTAAATAATATATTTGTCTCTTCAGGTTCAACTAATAATAATTAATATAATGATTAATACCCATAGGTTTAACCAAAACAATCATTTGAACAGCATTGGCACGCTCCCTTAAAAGAGAAGTCAACAATCGTAATGAAGCCAACCTTACAGTGAGGTCGTATATTTCAAGCATATCAATAACCAAGTTTATATTTTCCTGTAAGTATAATGTTATTAATATCACACAGGGAATCTTATTGGGTATACTTTTTTTAAGTGGAAAGGCACAAGAATTATGTTAATATGTTGAAAGTAGATGTTTGATTAAAATTAGACTCACAGCATTTTCCATAAATTTTCCAACAAATGAGCTAACTATCTCAGGTTGTAGCAAAGTGTCTTCTACAAAAAAAAAAAAATTACCATCAAAAATACTAAATTTGGCCTTATAAAAATAAGGTTTTACTGACAATATAGACACAAAAAAAATATAATTTTCCAACAAAAAATTAACATCAAGTAGCTGAAAAAATTAAATTAAATATTGGAAAATAAAACCATACCTTCATCTTCTTCATCAATAGTAACAAGATGATATAAAGTTTCAAGAGCATAAGCTGTGATATCAGAATCACTTGAGTCTGACTTTAAAACTTCCAACAATAATTTCATCGCTTGTGTGCCCACTTCCATACGAAATTTCTAAATTATTTAAAGAATAAAACTTTAACTGATTTGTATTTGCAATGTTGTTTAACGTAAAAACTAAAAATAAAAAAATAATTAAAAAGTTAGAACATTAAGGAATAAATAAATCAAGCTCATATAACCTAATAGATAGAAACAATTTTATTTTTTTAATGCAAGTTTGAAACTAACCTTTGACAGTGATCTTAAAGCTCTTACAGCATCTCTTCTATCATCCAATAAAGTAGAGGAGGACACTCGATCACATAACCTAGCTACCTAAATTATGTTTCATACAACAACATTTTTTAAACAAACATTTTTGGTGAATATTGTAAAATAATACAAAATTTATATACTTTATTATTTAAATCACAATTATGGTAATTTAAATAAGGCAATACATCTTTAATATAAAAAAAAATTTGCCAGGCTCGTAATCTGAAATAACAAAAATTAAGGTAAAAAAATTGTTAGCCATAAAAATTTAAAAATTGTAGTTATTTTACCGTCTCAGCTCCAGATGGAGATTGTTCTTCATTGCCTTTTACAAAAGATTTAAAATAATTCATTTCAACACCTTAAAATTTTACTATTTACACCAATAAAAATCCCTAAAAATTGTAAATTAAGAAATTAAAAAAATAGAACACTGAATAAAAAAATAAAGCACTGAACAAAACATCAAAAAGTGGCAGTGACATGTTATTATTGTAAAAACACGGCAAAAAAAATATGAAAGAATTTTAAATAAAAAACTGTGGGGAAAAAGTGATGGCTGTAAGTTTTCATAAAACATTTTTTTATAAAAATATATAAAAAATGAATAAAAACTAGAACACGAATTATTTTATTCCATGTTTAAATCAAAATCTCCCATAAGGTCTAAATCAAGGTCACTTTCAGTTAGTTTAAATAAAGAATTAAACTTGTTTTCTTGAGCATTTAGTTTATTTTCTACCAAACTGTCACTCGGGAACAAATCCAAAGAAAACTTTGAAGACTGTGATGCCATCAGAGAAAAAACAAAACTACCAGAAGAATTTGGTAATTTTGGTTCTGTTGGTAAATTAAAAATATCACATTTTAGTGGCAATTTTTCCAATTTTGTATCAGCAACAGGATTCTGTTTGTCCATGATTTTTCTAGTTTTTGGTTCTGGTTCTTTAAAATCAAAAATATTTTCTTTGCTCGACAGTAGTTTAGGGGATGATAGTGAAAAAATATTTCCAAAATCAGGATCTTCTGAAGATTGAGTTTGTGGAGACATAGTTAGAGGAGAGAAAATATCTCGCTTCTTAGAGGTAGACGGTTGCGGACTTAGATTTTCTTGAAGATTAAACACATTATTATAATTCTCCTTTAAAAAGTTTACATTTGAACTATTATTGTGTGATAAAGAACTTGAATTGAGGTCTGGTCTGGTGCTATGACAATTTTGAGAAGTTTTGATGTTTTCTGCACAGGGTTCTTTAAATTCCTCGAAAGAAGTTGAAATATTGTCATTTTGTGTATCTGACAAAAAATTTAACATAAAAGAATTGTTAATGCTGTTATTTACTTGCATTTCATGTTTGTTTTGTACTGGATTAGGTGGTGGCAAAGTTATTTGACATTTTCGAACTTGGGTAAATTTTTTAAAACTTGGTGCAGCCTCACATGGAGTTGAAGTAACACCCTGGTCACAGTTAAAAGACTTTAGAAGATCATTTTCGTCAATCTGTGAAGGTAAATTAAACGTAAAATTTTTAGAGAAATGACTGGGCATGTCTTTGGTATCCTGGGACATTAGCAGCTGACTTGGATTAACAGAATTATGTTGAGAATTTCCGACAGCATTTTTTTCTTTCGTGTTATCAGGATTTAACAATTCTTCCAAATCTAAACACTGTAAAACCAATCTTGAATGCTTTTCATATTCTAACTCTGCATCTTTGGGAAAGCACGAATGCAAAATACTTCCAGTTGGAAGAAGTGCACCACTCTGCATAGAAGATTCTACAACAGTGATGGCTGCAATAGCGTCTTGGATAGTGACTGTACGACGAAACATAAGCCTAGCATGAGCCTCTGATAGTCTAATTAAACTTTCAAGCAGTCGAATAGTTGTACGAGCAGCACTTCTCATGTTGGACTGTCTGTGTTTTTGATAGTAAGCTTTTAAAATGGTGTCTGCTTCTACAGATAACACTGGATCAAATTTTCTTATTTTACAGAAGTATGCTTGCATTTGACTTAGACTCCACAGCTTGCCTTCACTTGTGGATGATTCCTTTTTATCTTCCTTCTGCAGCAAGTAATCGGCTACAATGTTGTCCCAATGTAAATTTTTTGCATCTAAAAGCACCAAAATAAGATCAAAGCGACTAAGTAATGGACTTGCCATTGCTACATTAATCGAAACACTGGAGCCCTCATCATATTTTCCGAGTTTAGGATTGGTAGCAGCAAGAATAGTTGCCCTAGTGTACAACTTACATACAAGCCCAGCTTTAGCTACACTTATGGTTTGTTGTTCCATAGCTTCATGAATCGCCGATCGATCATGTTCCTTAATTCCTGCAAACTCATCAATACAACATATTCCACCATCTGCCAATACTAAAGCACCAGCCTCTAAAGACCAGTGGGGCCCATCCCGAATTGCACTGACTGTCAAACCCGCTGTGCTTGACCCTATTCCAGTTGTCAAAACAGAGCGTGGAGTTACCTTTGCTACATACTTTAAAAATTGTGATTTCCCAGTACCTGGATCACCAACAAGAAGAAGATGACACTCTCCCCTTACCCTTGATCCAGAGGAATCAGATCGTGCTACTCCCCCAGCCAGAATCAAAGCAACTGCAAGTTTAACAACATACAGACCGTACATTTGTGGGCAAAGTGAAGCTAAAATATGATTTCTGGCAGTCATAATCTTGTCACCATGAAGAGCCCAAAAACATTCAAATTCATCTTCCATTTCTTCACTTTCCTCTTGTTTTGATTGCCGATCATTGCAAACTTCAATGTGATTTGCAGTTAAAACCAATTCCAGGTCACAAGGCTTGCCAGCAGTTAGATTTTGCCAGCGACATGACACATAACCAAAAATTGTTACATCATCGCCAGCTTTACAGCTATCAACAAGATCATCCTCCAATACAACTGTAATTGACCTAGGAATTGTACCCATTGCAAGTTTTCTCACTTGCTCCTGAATTTTGATTTCTTGATAATCTTTACATCTTTTTGGGCCAAGTGATCCTTCACTTCTTGTTACAGAAACAAACTTTCGCGAGTTGCATTCTGGTGATACAGGGCAGTGAGAAGGTGGAGAAATAACATAATGAAGTTGGAAACTTGCCTGTAAGGTAAACACGTTCTTACACTTCATGCACATGTATTCCTTTTTATGCTCTAAAATTTTAGCAGAACATGTTCGAATAACTGTACCCATTACTGCAAGAAAATTACCAATGTCATTTGATTTAGGAACCCTTTCTCTCCAGATTTCTGGGCAAACAGGCAACTTTGATATCCTTACATGTAAATATGGTTTAATAACCATGTGTGCTTTAAGAGAATGACGCTCATACACTTGGCACAATGCAGAGTACAATGCATTGCTAAAGTACTTTAATGTTTTTTCGGGGTCGAAAAATAGTGCATCTGTAACCGAGACATGCTTTTCCAAAAAATCAGACCCATTTATCTTTAAAGCATAATGTACATTTGGTTCTTCCTCTAGTAATATATGAATAACATCTGGAACATGCTCCTGTAAAACATATTGTTCGAATTCCTTAAAAGTAGTTTTGTTTCTGCATTTTTCCAGCTGTGAGGGAGCTAAAGAAGAGGAAAATGAATCAAGCGATCTTGTATCATCATCTAAGTTCATATTTACAGATTTTAAATAATAATTAAGAATTTTAATTACAAACAAAGGAGCATTTTTTCTAAATAAAATGAATTGATAATTACAAATCTAATACAAACTGTACAAAATTGTTTTGTAAATGAAGTAACAAAAATTAGATTGTGTATACAGTAATTCAAAATTTTAAATACATAAATTAAATCAAAAATACGTAAATTAAATTTATATGTGATCAGGCAGTCACGTCAGGTGATATGATATATGCATACGGATTTGAACACGTTTACCTTTACTAACAAACACACAAACTCGCTGACAAATTATCACTTTAAACTACTTAACTATTGAGGTCGTACCCGAAAATTAAAAAATATATAACATCCATTTATTTTTCCATTAAGATTTGATTGTTTACCAGTTTACCCCCTCAACAAAATTACATTAGTCGAAAGTGCATTATCCGTGACGTCATATTTGTAGACATGTTGTTTACCGGCATTTCCGTATTCGTGGGAACCTGTAATTTTTTATTTCATACAAAGTAAAAGCAACTCTTTAAACAATTAGCTGAATTTTCACTACTTAGTTTTTTTAAATTTAAATAAGAAAATTTTTATTGTGTCATAAGTTAATGTTTAATTTTTCTATACTTGTTTTGCAAATATATTGTTTTATTAACATTAATAAATACAAATAGAATTTGGTATAAAAAAGATTTTGAAGAAATTGCAACAAGGTAAAAACAAAACGGTCACAGCACAAGTTACCTATAGCACAATCAATTTATAGAACAACTTTTTATAAAGAACAGTTGCAAAAATATAAAAGTATTTAAAATAAAATGTGATAAGAAATTTAAATAGACTATTTAAAATTTTAGTAAGTTTACAGTGGACGAAAATTCTTGTCTAGATGCTTTACAAGAAAAAGCAATAAAGATTATTTTGTAATTTTGAACTCTTTTCATCTATATTTATTTCCACTGCCCAAATTTCTGCAATACGAAAAATAACTAATTAGATAAGTTTAATTAATTAGTTACAGATACTGCATTACGGTTTTCACATAAACTGCAAAACTTTCGTTAGTAAAACCATTTATAAAATTTATCAAATTAACATTTTAAAGAATGAAATTGAACACAAATATTCAAAAATGAATTTGAAAGACAAGAACTAGCCTGCTATTTGATTGATATTGTTTACTTGTGTTGTAGCTTGATTGATATTTAATACCAGCAAGTTGATTGTATAAAGCACCATGGCTCATTGAATGATGATTTGATTTATCCTGATTTCTCTTACCTACATTTGAAGTTTAAATAATTTCTTAACAATAAAAATTAATTTTATTAGTTACATAATATAACAAGAGCCAAAATAAAAATTTCTTGATTCATCCTCAAACAAATTTAAAACAAAGCTAAAGCAAGTATTTCAAATAAAAATAATGTTTAATTTGAAACAATTTTTACTAGGTGAAAACAAATGTTACCCTTTCCTTGATCATTGTCTTCGTAATGACCAGGTGCATAAGGAATTGCATGTCTTTCATTACCAATTGACATGTGAGTTACTTTTATGGGACCAGCACGGTTATGTGGCGTTATGCCAGGCAAAATGGATTCTGATACAATAGGCTATAAAACAAAATTGTAAACATAAAAACCAGGGTAAAATTATATTTTGTTAATTTAATTTGTTTAGACTCTTACTATAATTATCAATATAGAAACAATAAACAAAATTGTTATAAAATTGATACATGAATTTTATGTAAGCTGTTTTTGCAAAATTCTTTTAATATTTCTATATATATAAATCATGTAAAACAACAACCCATTAGATTTTAAAATGATTTTAATCAGAATTAATTTCTGTTTAAAATAAAATATAAAAACAAGTCACCTGCTGGTCTAAAAAGTACAATTCAGCCTTAGTTCTTTCTTCTGGAGTAACCGGTATACCGTCAATAGTGTGAAGGTTAGGTTGTTGGAACACCAACATTGGTCGATGTAAGAGTCTTCGTGATACAGCATTTCCTATCACTGATATTTCTATCAAGTTTGGAAGAGCTTCCAATTTTTCCAATTCCATCATATCCTAAAAAAGACACTGTTAGTACCACTTTAAAAACAATCATAAATATTATCACATATGGGTAATTTCTTTAGTTTAGTACTACGTGATGCTGTTACAGCAACTTAAGACTTAGTTGATCTTATAAAAGTTGCTCTAGATAAAACTGCCTTTTTTTGTCATACTTTCCATTTTTTTGTAAATATGAATTAATTTAATAAAAATTTACCTGAATTCGATTCATTCCCAGATAAAGTCTTTGCAAGTTTTCCAGATGGTGTAAATTACTAAGATCCCTTAACCTATTTTCTTCTAAATGTAATTCCTAGAAATAATAAAAATATAATACATATTTGTAATGTAAAATAAAAAATAACTTAGTTACATAAACAAATTTGTAAAAGCCTACCTGTAAATTCCACTGACTAACAAAAGCATTTTCATGAATAACTTTAACTTTATTTCGATCTAGCACAAGCTCTCTTAGTTCATTCAGGCCTTCAAGCCCCTCAATTTTAGTAATTTCATTACCTGAGTAAAAATTAATTTAATGAAAGATGATTTTTAAAACAACTAACATTTGTTTAAAATTTAAAACAAATTTTGATGTAAAAATTAATAAGAAAAATTTGTCACCTACACAGCCATATCGGTTAAACAAAATTTTGTCTTTATATTACAGTTACCTTGTAAGAACAAAGCTTTTAAGTTGACAAGTCTTCCAAGTTGCATGCAAGCTATTGTGATAATTTTATTGTAGCCCAGATGTAAAACTTCTAGGTTTTCCATAATAGGTGTTAAGGACTCGATAGGTAAGAGTTCATTGCCAGGGTGTGGGTTAACAGAATATTGAGATCGAATCTTGCAGTTAAATTTAAAAAATTTATTTATTAACATTATATAGATATGTTCAAATGCAAATCAGGTTTAAGGTCTATAAAATAAAAAAATGCTGTTAATAGGTAAGTTATTGCGAGTAAATATTAAGTACCTCAACAGTTAAAAGTTAACGACAATTAAAATGCAGCACAGAATTTGAGCAACTAACTCTTATTGGTGTAAATATCTAAAAGGTACATGAACAATAACACTGTTACCAAGCTTTTTTTTTTAATGCAAGTCACAAAAAATTTACTTGTGGTTTTGTGTTTTTAGGTCTTGGCACTATGCATTCAATATGGTTGTGATTTAAGCAAAGCACTCGAACATGTCTTAAATGGATGAGGCCACTGAATGATGTTAGACTGTTGTGTTCCAAGTTTACACTGAAAAAAAGGTTATTATAGGTAACACTTTTTATTAGAAATAATTCAATAATTATATACATATAATAATTTAAATGTTTTAGATTAAATTTTTTAATTAAGTTTTTAAACCAATATAAATATATTAAGAGGTATAAAAATACCAAAGATGATGCAAAACCAACTTTATAGTTTAAAACAAGTCCTTTTTATACATGTTTTAAAGATTCTGTAGTATATAAAACTAATTATAATTTAAGGTACTTAGCATATGATTACCTTCTTAAATTTTTAAAGGCATCTCCACCACCAATGTTAACTGTTCTCACTGAAGAACTTGGAAAATCTAATTCCCTTACTTCACTGAAGTTTGCATGACCTATTCGCTCAGCAACAAAGTCATTTGTTAACCTAAACAAATTCCAACAATACTTTAGAACTTTCATTTTGAAAACATTTTCATCATTTTATTACTCATGTAACAATAAATGCAAGGTATTTGAAAAATAAGTATAAATTTAGTAGAGATAAAATATTATTGGATTTAAGGTTACTAATTATTAAAAAATTTTTATTAAGTAATAAACATTTTAAACATAAGAATTTTTAAGAAACAAATTAACCTTCCTCCGAAAGCATCCTTAGCCGATCCTTCCTCATTTGTTTCAATTGAGTTTCCATCCAGAGCTTTCAAGTTAGGAAGATGATAGATGATGAAGAGGCGGTAGTTGTCAGTATGGGCTACAGGGTTGCCGTATAAATCAAGAATAACTAATGAGGACAAACCCTAAAATTAAAAATTAAAAAAATTTTGAAATTATTAAGGAAAATGTTTAAAAAAAATCAATAAGAAATCACCGTAGTTCAAAATTACTTCAACTTGTAACCTTAAAGTATTTTTTTGTAATTTTCAAAAATTATTTTAATTACACAAATAATTAAAAAAAAATTAGCTAACTTTAAGAAAATAAAAATTACAAAAAAAAATAAAAACAAACCTTTAGATGGAAAGTTTCTCTTATATTTGACACTCTATTATTCCCAATATACAACTCTATCAAAGAATTTGCATTAGCTAAGCCTTTAAATGATGTTATTCTGCAACAAAACAACACAATAAAATTATTTCAAAGTAATAATTTATTTTTTTTGACAGTTGTAATTAATATTTTGGTTTTCAGGTTGGCAGAAGTGGGTACTGTTAGCAACTTTTAAGTGTGTTGTTAAGGAAAGCTGGACCTATGATATTACACAGTTACTTTTTTGTTATAAAATTTATCCATGCTTACCTGTTATTTTCCAATGATAAAAAGTAAAGATTAGAAAGTTTATCTAATCCAAAGTTTTCCAAAGAAGATAAATAGTTGCTTGTTAGATCAAGTCGCCTTAACTTATGTAATTTTGTTACACCTACAAATGTATAAGTATTAAAGAAAAAATAAAACAGAATTGATAAATAAGTATCGAAACATATATTTTTTCAATTCAAATGTTTTACTAATAGTCCTACAAATGTTTTTTTTTATTAAAATAACTTAATAAAATACTATATCTATTTACCATCTAGCTTGTAAATACAGTTGTCTTTTAGTGATAATTCTTCAAGTTGTGTGCATAGATCAATTCCTTCTAATTTAGTTATACAATTTCGATCAAATGATGCCCATGTTAAACTTTCAAGTTTGTCTAATCCGGATAATTTTCCAATAAATTGTCCATCTAAGTTTAAAACTGTTACCTGATAAATGTAAATTTCAACAAATATTTAATAAAAATTTTAAATTTTAGATTTTGGATAGGGTAACTAAATACCTTTGACATCCAGTTGGTATCTTTAATGTCAGGTTTACCCTTACTCATTTGCATAAAAATTTGACTTTGTGACATTAAGCTTAAAGTACTTGGTTTTTCACTATCGGTTCTTGAATGTGTTGCCAATATAACCTAAGCGAAAAAGTTGTTGTTAAATTTAAATAGTGCAAAATAAATAAGAAATATTAAAGGTTTTTGTAAACAAAATAAAAACCAGAAAATAAAAAAATATAAAGAAGTATATTGTTTATCTACCTTAAACTTTTATCAGATATCCTACATTTGGTTTCTTAGATTATTTTATTATTGTTTTTAGTTCAATTAACAAACAAAGAGACTAACTTGTGAAATTCGACTTCCAGTCACCAAACGTAATGCAGCAGCAGCATCAGATTCAGAAACAAGTTGTCCGTTTAAATAAGTTAAAGATTTTAATCTTCCAATCACTCGTAAAAAGAAATATTCAGCCTTAAAATGAAAATTTTCATGTTGTTGTTTTGGATATATGGTATTTTAAATTATTTTTTATATTAATAAATAAAACCCATAACATCCGATTTTTTAAGGCTTGACTTAAAAATGATAAAATATCTTTGAACAGCATTCTAAATTATGATTATATAAAATTCACAAGTTAAAGTTATGAATTTTGATTTTTACATCCAAAGAATTGTCAAGATATGATCATCTTACAATTTAGAACAGAGAGTTGTTTTAAAATCAACTAAAAGGATTACAATATAAAAGTATCATATAACATGTAACACTAATTACATACATAAAACATTCAATGTATACAAACAGAACAATTTAAAACATACTTTTATCCAGGGATTGTTTCTTAGATCAAGTGTGGTTAAGACCGTGGAATGTTTTCTTAATACTGTGAGGTCATCTCTTAAGCTTGCCAGCTGATTCCAACTAAGGTTTAAATCTTTTAATTTAGCCATGCCCTAAAAATTCAAATACACAATATTTAAAGTAATATTGTAGAATAAATAGCTTAACAAAAGGTCTTTTTTCTTAATTAAAACATAAAATTAAAAATCGATTATTAAGATAAATTCAATGTTTTAAAAGTAAAATAAAACAACTTTATTATATCTGTAATAAAAGGCATACAATTTTTTTAATTTTCTAACTTTCTAATCATCCTAATCTAATGTTAATCTACTTGAACGAGCAAATAAAAACTTAAGGCTAGAAAAAAAGTCTTGTGTAGTTACCCTCATTCCTTCCAGTGAGTTAATTTTGTTAAAACTTGCATCCAATTGTTCAAGATTTGGCATATGAGCAACATCTTCTAATCTTGTTAGTTCATTAAAACTGACAACTAGTCTTTTAAGTTGAGTTAAAGTGTTGATTCCTTTTAATCGGCCAAGTCCATTACCATGTAGATTTAAAACCTAAAAAGTTAAATTTATTCAAAGCAACATTTAACCAAATTCTCTAATATAGTATAAGCAAAAGTCCATAATTCTTAGACAATTTTTGTATTTATAAATTTTAATTTTTTGGCCTTTTCCAGAAATCTTACCAAAAACAATTTATAACAAACATATTTTATGGATTACCATTCATTTTTATTGCTTACAGTGATTTGTGAAACTGACATTGCTTTTCCTAATTTAAGCAACAATTCTTCAGAAAGTGCCACTAATCTAGGCCGTGGCCTTACTAAAGGTGGCAGGTTAGCTGCTGCAGCATCTGCCACCTCTTCACTGGCAAACATGGTGACAGGATCATTATTACCAGAAGTTGGAATAACATTTCCGGTTGTCACATTACCACTTGAACTTAGCCATTCACCAACTTGTAATTGGAATGGAGAAATAGGTCTCTGAATACATTATTGACTTTAAATATTATTAAATAATAAAACAAAAAAAGAACAAAATAGCTATCATTAAAAAAAAGACCTGTTATTTTAGAATATTACTTTTTATAAGATTTTTATTAACTGCAGCAATTTATTATATTGGTTTTATCACCAATTTATTACATTAGTTTTTTTTATCCCCTTAATTATATTTTAACAATTTCAAACGTGTAATACTTGTGTTACTACTAATGGTAATAGTTTTTTTTTGTAAAGTATTTGTAATTTTTAATTTAAAATAACAATAGCATTTACCTTGGCAAAATATTCAAAGTCAATAATGTATTCGGGTAACACAAGATCACGATCAAATACAAACCATTCACATTGTCTTGTACTACATTCACAATCATCTGTCAAAATATTAAAAAACCCAAAATAAATATCAGACAACAAAAAAACTAAAGTCATACTGTTTCTTTAACAAATTACAGATTTTAGCAATATAATTAAATACCTTTTGGAGATAATGATAGTTCTGTGGTGTTGTTATCACCCTTTCTAGGACGATAAACGCTATCAATTTTGTAATACCTTTCTTGTGTTATTCTAAAAAAAAATTACAAATTTTTGTTGTTTTTTAGTTAAACCATTTTTTTGAAACAAATAGGTAAACATGTATTTACATCATCATTAAAAAGCAAAGTTTCTTTTATAAATTTTTATTAAAGAAAACAAGTTACTTTGCATCTCCTTGGGCTGGTGCACTTTTTCCCAAATAAACTTTTAATACAATCACTTTACCTACAAATAAAAAAAATTAAACATTAGTCTTGCAAACATAAATATTTCTTTTAATTTTATTACAAATAATTTTTCAATTATGTTTTTATTTTTACATACAAAAACCAACCATGTCTGTAAGGACAAGGGTCAGCAAACTGTCGCTTTTTTGCTTCTTTAATTAAGTGATCCATTCTTGGTTTTTCGCAAATAAATAAACTGTTAGAAAGTGGTACACCACCTTCTCTACCCTAAAAATCAAATTTTACATTAAAAAGTAGATATCAGTATCATTAAAACTAAGTCCACTATTTTAATACTGCTAAGCAACTTTAAATTTCTTTAATATTTTTTCTTTAAAAAAAATTAATTAAAAGTACTAATTTCATTTTAACAAAGTGCCCTAAATATACATGATATTAAACCTAACTTTTTTTAATGTGGGAAAGACATAAATTTACCTGGGCAACAGTAAAGCCATCTTCCAATAATTTATTTAAATCTTGTTTAGCACCTGCTTGTTCAGGATTCCAAATATAAAATAAATAATCCACCAACTTTTTGTAATTCCTATAAGCAAAGTAAAATTAACTTCAAAAAAACTATAGTTTACTTTTATCTTCTGTATTTTTTAAACCATATTTTTAATTTTTTTACAGGGAAAATACATACTTGTTGTTAGGCATTCCACTTTCATCACTTCCTACTGAATGAACTTTGTCATCAAACCTTGCTCTTAATACTCGATTGTGTATCCTTGTTATACTGTGCATCTTTATACCAGTTACATTATAAGCCTGTGTGTAAAAAAAAAAATTCGAAAATTTTTTAAATTCAAATAAAACAAAATGACAGAAATGTCTCTAACAAGGTTTTAACATAACTTAATAAAACTACATTGGAGTTATAAATATGATTGCCTATTATTTTTTTATTTGAAGTATTAAATTTTTGTTATATTTTTTTGAAATTAATGTATATACTTAAAACCGATTTTTTTATTTTTTCACATATTACCTTATAGTCCCAAGCACAAAATCTTGACAAAACCAAGTCATGACAGGTTGAGTACCAAACCTCGGCAATTGAACCTTTTTCGAATCTAACATTTCCCCCTGTTTCAAGTTCAACCGTTAACCTTCTAATTGATCCAGTTGCTAAATCATTCAACAAATCAACTGATTGCTTGTAATAGGCATCAATTCTGAATAAAATAACAACTCTTTTATTATTCTAGAATTCTATTTTTTTAATTTTATTATCTTCCTTAACAAAAAACATTTCACCAAAAATATATCCTAATTTTTAAAAGTTTAAATTTAATAGACATAATATTGTTTGGCCTATTAAATTATTGATTTGTTTATGAAAAAGACACCATTTTAAAACTCATTACACTAGTCCTTTGTAAACCTAACAAATATTCACAACAAATATCAAAAATATATTTTTAAATGAAATATAACATGAAATAATTCAGACAAAAATGCACACCTACTTACTCATCAGTTCTGTTTTTCCATGCAGATATTCTTGATTTTAGTGCTTCCAGTTTAATGGCCAACTTTTCAGATTGTGTTGTAGCATCTTTCTGTTCATTTAAACCTCCACTTTCAGGTGTGTCACCTGATTCGGGTACAAAACCATTAAGTTTTCCTTCCACACTCTAACAAGTTAAAAACAGTAAATTTATACATTTTTGAAGTTAATACATAATTAAATAAAATATTTTTGTAAATATAAGTAAAATAACATAAACATTTTAGCCAAATAAAAACCATACATTTTTTGTTTAATATTTTTACAGCAAATATCCGGTTAAAAATATAAATTAAAATAACGATAATAATTATGAATATTTGAGCAACACAGCTATACAATATCTTGGCATTTATTTTATTTTTTAAATATCGTCTTTACTTCGGGACTGTCACTTTTTAAACCATCTCTATCCTCTTCTGCTTCATCTGATTGTTGTTGTTGTTCAATCTAAAAAAAAATTAAAAAAAAAAAGTTATTTAAATTAGTTTTCAAAAATTTTTTAGTACCGGTTTTTCGTTAACACATATTATGCAGAATAAACTACTCAGAGTTTATATATAAAGCACATTTCTGCAAAAAAACATAAAAAGGGTTGCACTTATAACTTTACTTACAGATTTGAGAGCAAAATTTATTGATCTGAGTTTTTCTTCAGGAACTTGAAATAAGGATTTCTTTTCCTTAGTAAGTCGATTGATTAAACTTGTCAAATTTCTTTGCACGGTTTTAACTCTCATATTGTAATACATCTTTTTCTTGGTAACTGTTGCCTGTAAAAAAAATTTAATTTGCAAAATTAATTTTTTTTTTAATCGACTTTTACCTATACATTAGACACACATTAGAAAAAGTTAACAATAAAAAAAATACAACAAAACTTAAATTAATTGAAATTTAAACAAGTTTTAATTAATAAAATAAAATACCTCAGCTAAATCTCTCATTTGCAAACTAGATACATCATATGTGTCCAGTCTATCAAGTTTAGGTAAATGAAATAATACATGAGTGGAATAATTGCACAAAAGACATACAGGGTTTATCGGAAATAGAGGATCCTATAAAAATAAAAGGTGTTTTTATATCAAATAGCTACATAAAAAGAGCACAAGCTTATTATTTAATGCGATATAGAACTAATGCCTAAAATGGAAATAAACTTAAATAAAAAACATTTAACAAATTGTAAAATATAAATATATAAAAACAATGCTCACTTTTAAACTTAAATCCTTCAATTTGGGTAATTTAGAAAGATTAGTAAGATCTTTAAATGAAAATATTTTGTTTCCGGATAGATTAAGAGTTTCCAAGTGGTGAAGTGAATCCAAAGAATTTCCTAAAATATATGTTTAAAGAAAACAAATTTAAGTAACAAAGAAATTCCAAAAAAAGTAATAGTTTAAAATTATATTGGATAAATAAAAGATTAGTTCACAACATTTAAAAAAAATTTACCAATTGATTCTATTTGATTTCCAGCAATATTAAATTCACGGAGCCATTTTAAAGAGCTGATACCCTATAACAAACCAATAAAATCTAAAATTAATATTCATAAAATTAAACATATTTTGTTTTAAATGAAAAGTTTATTAATGTAATTACCTCAATAGCTTTGATCCTATTCTTTGATAAATTAAGTGTGTCAAGATTTTGTAAATGTGAAATATTTTCTATTCTAGTAAAGCAATTGTTGTATAAAAAAAGTTTATTTAATCTCTTGCTTTTTTCTATTCCATGAATTGTCTATAAAAATAATAAAAATAAATAATTAACCTAATTCTTTCAAGCTTTTACAACCAAGAAAAACATTTTTTAACACTTATTTTTAACTTGTATATAAATACTTTTTGTTTCTAACATCGACTATTAAATGTACAATTTTAAATTGATTACTAAATTACCTTAAGTCTACATTCACAAAGCCACAGTTCTCTTAACTCCATACAATGATGCAAATTAGAAACCTCATTAAGAGTTTGGCCAATAATTACAAGTGTGGTTAGATGGGGAAAATAGTGAAGACCAGCCATTGTTGGATAACCAGAAAAAAACATCTCAAGAATTTTGATGCAAGGCCCATTGCCTTCTAATTGACTGTATTGGATACCATTGCATGCGCACTATAAATTTTTAAAGTTTAGTTTATTTCTTTAAGTTACGCTTTAAGTTTTACTTAACTTAAACAGTTTAATAACTTACAAGTTCTCTAATAATAGATTCATCTTTTTCTGGAGCCAATTCAAGTGGCGCTTCTTCACTCATTTTTACTTTGGTTAAATGTTAAATTACCAAAATGAAAAATATTTCTTAAATTTAAATGATTGCCAAATATAGTGATGGGTCAGCTATCATTTTTCATTTTAAATTACATTATATAATATCATAAAACAAAAATCTATATAAAACACAAACATACTGTAATTTTTGTAGTTTTTATAAAAATTATTTTTTTTACAGTTTAGCCTGTTGATATTCAGATGTTTTTCGCTTATTAAAGTTTACGGTATGTGATGAGCTCAGTAGTTTTATAAATGAACATTTTTAAGAAAACTCTTATTTACATAAAAATTGCAATTTAACGATTATCTTTAACAAATAAAATATAATATAAAATACATGCACGAAGACAGTGGGACCAAAGTTGTCATAGAAACTTTTAGAAATAACAAACCCTGTGGCGAATACTATGGTAAACGGGTGCAATTCTGTTTTGATAATCGGTAATGTATATTTACAAAAACCTTTTAAATTTTTCTTTAGTAATACATTTAAAAACTTTTATAATTCATTTCTAAATTGCAAATTACCAAAATTTTAGGAATATCCATAATTTAAACATAACAATTACTCATGCGTAATAAAAAGAAAAAGGTGACTCATAACAAAATTTTATGAGCACGTGCGTTACATTTAATCTTTGGATATTAAACATTTTGTCTCTCTTTTTGGCTATTGGTCCCAGTTAAAGGTTGATTTAGCCTGTTCATTTTACTTTTGGTGTACGGTAAAGCAAGGTGAAAAATTTACAACAATGGGTATTAACAGAAATATTTTAGGTAAGTAATGTTAATAATGTAAGTCTAATAAATATATTTTTTATTTACCACTGTTTAATATTTTTTTAAAAAGTTATGTTACTGTTTTATTAAAAAACAATAAATTCAACTTAAAATTTTAAATTTTTTTAGCAATTTTAAGTGTATCAAACAAAGCTGGATTGGAATCATTTGCTCAGAGATTAAACTCACTTGGTGTAGATCTTATTGCTTCTGGTGGTACAGCTAAGAATATTCGAGATACTAACATCAATGTTCGGTAATAATAAATCAAATAGTTTATTTAAATTTATTAAACACTATACCTTTTTTTGTTATTAATCTTGTTGTATACCCTATATCTTCATTGTTTATAATAATAATCAAATAAAACTGTATGTAAAATAAAATAAATATTTAATTGTTTTGAATGTGTAGAGATGTGAGCGAGGTAACTGGAGCACCAGAGATGTTGGGAGGTAGAGTTAAAACCTTGCATCCAGCTGTTCATGGAGGAATTTTGGCAACAAATTCTGAATCAGATAAATCCGATATGCAGAAATATGATTACAGATATATACAGTAACTACTTACCTACAGATTATAATATGTTTTTTGTTTGGTTTATTTTTAATATATTTAAGCACCATTTTATATCTGTATATATATGTGTATAATTAAAATTTTATACACAATTTTGTATTATAATTCACACATAAAAATTTTACAGTATATTTAAAATATTTTTGTGTTTTAGATTAGTAGTCTGCAATTTGTATCCATTTGAGGAAACAATAAACAAATCTGGAGTGGATATGGCTTCTGCTGTTGAGCAAATAGATATTGGTAAATAATTCTCTATAGAAGTGGTAAATTAACCTAGTTACAATAACAAAATGTAGGTAGCCAACTTGATATGTTTTTGTGGGTCAATGAAATATTCTTGTTCACTAGATTTTTTTTTTCAAAAAGTGTATATAATATATTTTTTTATTACTTTTACTTTAGTATATAATCTGAAGAAAATAACCTTTTTAAAAATTTTATGATTTTGTTATTGTTTTAGGGGGTGTCACATTGCTAAGAGCTGCTGCTAAAAATCATGCTCGGGTCACTGTAATTTGTGATCCTAAAGATTATGACTTGGTAGCTAAAGAAATGGAGGCCTCCCCTAACTGTGACACATCAGATGCTACTAAACAAATGCTTGCTTTAAAAGTATAATCTTAGATAAAAAAAAAATGATTTTAATGTATATAATTACTATTATTTATTGTTGAGTTTTGTGGATTAGTTTACAATGCAATATTGAATATATACTTTTATATTTAGGCTTTTAGCCATACTGCTGAATACGATAATCTTATTTCGGGTTTCTTGAGAAAAAATTATGGGAATGGATTATCCCAACTCCCATTAAGATACGGCATGAACCCACATCAAAAACCAGCTTATGTGTTCACCACAAAAGGCAATCTTCCATTTCAAGGTTACTTACTTAACTTACATTTATTTACATATAATTCTCTAATGTGTAAATTACAATGCTACTGATTTTTTTAGTTTTAAATGGATCACCAGGATTTATTAACTTGTGTGATGCGTTAAATGCTTGGCAACTAGTTAAGGAACTGAAAACTGCATTACAGATACCAGCTGCTGCTTCATTTAAGCATGTCAGTCCTGCAGGTATAAAAGTTTAAGGATTTACTTTTAAATTTATTATGCTTTTTAAAGATGTGACAAATTAAAAAATTTTCTACTAAAACCTTGGGTCTACAAACATTTATTTTTTTTGCCCTAAGGTACTGCTGTGGGAGTTGATTTAACAGAAGATGAGGCAAAAGTTTGTATGGTCCATGACTTGTATGACCAACTTACACCACTTGCTATTGCTTATGCTAGAGCACGAGGTAACCTATCTCTTTTACCTTTTTTAAGTTTTTAAATTAGATTTTCGTTACCTTTGTTTTTATTTAAGGTGCTGATAGAATGTCATCATTTGGAGATTTTGTTGCTTTGTCAGATATTTGCGATGTTGTTACAGCAAAAATCATATCCAGAGAGGTAGTTGTAAATACATATAATTATTACATATGTATGTAAGTATTTCCACCAGCTGTTTGTTTTGTATTTATCTAGGTCTCTGATGGCATTATAGCTCCTGGGTATAGTGAGGAGGCTCTTGAAATTTTGGCTAAAAAGAAGGGTGGAAAATATTGTGTGTTAAAGGTAAACGAAATTGAATACACAAGGTTGAAAAACAAATTTTTTAAACAATTTTGTGCGAAAACATTAGATGGATCCAGATTATAAACCAGGAGAATCCGAAACAAAAACAATATTTGGAATTCAGCTACAACAGAAGAGAAACGATGTACAATTCAATAAAGCATTGCTGGAGAATGTTGTTTCATCCAACAAAAATGTAAGTTTTGTCAGTAAGGGCAATACTATTTTAAATCAAAATTTCAATTTATTTTATATATTTATATTTTTATTGTTTTAGCTTCCTTCTTCATCTGTACGTGATTTAATTGTGGCCAGTATTGCTTTAAAATACACTCAATCTAACTCTGTTTGCTTTGCAATGGATGGACAGGTAAGTTCATCAAACATGTAATTATATGCTAAGATTTATAGAAAATTTTAAGAAAAATTAATATATTTACATGGATTTTTTTTTTATTTAAGGTTATTGGAATAGGAGCTGGCCAACAGTCTAGAATCCACTGCACGAGGCTTGCTGGTGACAAAGCTAACAATTGGTAAGTCGTACAACCTACATGTCTTAATTTGCAAAATTTTAACAGCTAACAAAAATTTGTGTTTAGGTGGCTAAGACATCACCCGAATGTTATTAACATGAAGTTTAAAAAAGGAGTAAAGAGAGCAGAAATGTCAAACCTAATTGATGTTTATGTTAATGGAAGAGTTGGAGAGGTAAAAGTTGATTTTTGCATTTTTTTTGACAGTAAAGCTGTTTGCAAAAATTTTACTACCAATATTGATATTGATGTTTAGGACATGGATGAATTAACATGGAAAAGTGCTTTGGAAAACCCACCATCTCAATTGACACAAGTAAACTAATAACATTAATTTGTTGCACAATTCAAGCAACAAAATTTAAAAATTATTATTTGGTTTAGAATGAAAAGCTGGATTGGCTGGCTAAATTGAAAGGAGTATCTTTAAGTTCAGATGCCTTCTTTCCCTTCCGGGATAATATTGATCGGGCAAAGCAGGTAAAAATTTTTATCGTTTACCATGAATGAAAATTAACATTAGATTAATTTTATTGTAAAAGTTTATCTTATTTGGGATGTTTCAATAGAAATAACAAGTGTACATATGTGTTGCACATATATTAAACACCTAAAAAGATTTTTTCATGCTTTATAGAGTGGGGTAGAGTTTATTGCAAGTCCAGCTGGGTCTGCACAAGATGATGTGGTGTGCAAGGCATGTGATGAACATAATATTACATTGGTGCATACCAACATCCGCCTATTTCATCATTAAAAATAGGCTTTAAAATGATATTTTATGCCTAAAACAAATTAATTCCAAAAAATTTTGTCTTTAATTTTGGATTAAGTATTAATATTGTGTATTTTAATGTTCTTTATAAAGCGTAACATTTAAAATGTGTGATTTCACTGTTATTTTGAAACTATTTTATGTAATGCAACAAACCATCATTCATATTGCCATACAAGTTTGTGTTTTTGTGTATTTTTGTTACTAAACATCAAGTTTGAACACACTGCCTTATTTTTTCACTTCACTATTTTTGTGTTAATAAAATTAACAGGCATAAAATTTGGGTCATCATTTTAAGTAATAAAAGTCATGTGGTAAATGGCAATGTGTTACAAAACGGGGGTAGTTAGTCGCGGCCTAAAATGCATTGGTTTAGGTTTAAATCCCAACTAATGCCATAAAATTTGTCCTTGGAACCGATGTTTATTGTGATAACTCTTAAAATTACATACGCACAAAACATAAAAAAATTCACTCTAAAGGGTGAGGGTAACGTTACGTTAATTTAATAAATATGATGTTTCAAACTGTAAAATTTCACCGAAGTGCTTTTGTACGTTGTGCTGTACATGTACTCAAAGCAATACCGAACGGTTTATTGTTTTTATGTCTAGAGCAAAAACTCCCCTTTGTATGCTGCTAAAAAGCAAAGCAATAATTATCTCGAGTCGCTGTGAAACAATTATTTAAAGCCGAGACAGTCCAGTAATTGGACCATCGCATTATTTCCCCCTTCATTGCGTTTTCATTATTATTGTTTATTCTAATGACCTACTTTTATCGGCCATTGTAATCTGTATAACAATTCGACAGTTCACTCAAAACAATATAATCTGGAAAAAAGAAAGCAATTTAAATGCTTCCCGCTACAAGGCACGTGTGTTTGTGGACGAATCACAGAGCAAAGACAGTAGGGCCTATATAGCGCGCTTACCATTGCTCCCTTTGTTACGTCTTTTTACACCTATTAAGTCGCGGAAAAAGACAAATTTTGATGTATTTTGTTACTATTTTTTCCATTTTTTTGCCATTTTAGAAAGCTAATCTAATGTTCTTTAAAGGTATATTTAGTAAATAGTCAGATCTAAATGATTTAGTAATAAAAAACATGTATTTTACTAGTCTTGTATAAGCCTAAAGTAAAGGGGTATGTTTTACAATGCTTTAGTATAGGCGCTATTTACAGTGCATTGTAAGCCCAGACACAGCCGCCGTCCCGCTTCAAGGCTTTCGCCATTGCTTTGTACAGGCGCGCGTATATGGAAACTAGCTAAAGTTAATAATTAAATATATCGTTAAGTACAAGGCGTATTTCGAAAAATAGAATGTAAATAAAAAGTATGTGGTATAAGGAATCTAAATATGTGATTAAAATGTTATAATATTGAGTATTTCATGCGCTGTGGTAGTTTAAAAAAGTCGTATTTATTGCATTCATTTTAAATAGGAAACCCTTAACGGCCATTATACCGCGTATAGCACGGTCGTCCTATAGCAGACTTGTATTATTGCGCTAGTTCGCTATACCAATAGGCGCGCTTGTATAGAAGCCGTTATAAGTATAGGCCGGTACTGGGATTTGTTTCGCGCTTAAAACAGCCTTAAAATGGTTATTTAGGGCGTTTAGGAAAAATTTAAAACAGTTAATTGCCTTCTAATGCAATATTTCCGCAGATTATTACCGACAAAACTTAGCGAGAAAGAAAAACAAATACGATCTATAGTAAATTGTTTGATTAATTACTTAGTGAACGACAAAAAAATAAATACTGATTTTTTATTATAACAGATAAATCGTTAATATTTTTATAGTATTAAACGTGTTATATTATAACTAACAAAGATGCCAGCAAAAAAAGATCCAAATAAGCCTAGAGGTCGAATGACTGCCTACGCTTTCTTCGTTCAAACTTGTCGTGCTGAACATAAGAAATGTCATCCAAATGAGCAAGTGGTATTCGCGGAATTTTCAAAGAAATGCGCTGCTAGGTGGAAGGTAAAAACACAATACCAACAGATTAAATAAATTAGTCTAAATTTTAGTAAAATTTAACTTGAAAACATAGCTGATTGGCTACATTCTAACTTTTATACAATTATGTTGATTTCGTATACATGCAATGTGTGATTTCATCTACAATTTAAACTTTTTACAGCCAATGACAGACAATGAAAAGAAGGCTTTTATCGATATGGCAGAGCAGGATCGTGAAAGGTATAATTGTCAGATGAAAGATTACACACCAGTAGGGGGTGAGGGCAAACGAAAGCGAAAAAAGAAGAAGGATCCCAATGCACCAAAACGACCCCAGTAAATAAAATTTCAATCAACATTTATATATATGTATTTTTTTAAAACAACCTTAAACAAAAAATTGTAAATATCTTTTTATAAATTATAGGTCTGCATTTTTCTTGTACTGTGCTGATTTTCGTTCCAAGGTCAAGCAAGAAAATCCAGGTTATACCGTTGGTGACATTGCCAAGACTTTAGGAAAGCAATGGGCAAATGTTGGTGCAGAAGAAAAACAAAAGTATGTGGAAATGGGTCTGGCTGCTAAAGAAAAATACAATAAGGTAATTTTCGTCCTGAATAATATTTTGTTCTCTCTTTTTATTTTTAAAGGAATAGTATAACTTTTTTTTTTCTGTTTTTGCAGGATGTCGAACAATACAAAAATTCCCAGCAATCAGATAAAAGACAAAAACTCGAGGCCAAGGAAGCTACTTCAAGTTCAAGTGACAGTGGAAGTGATGTTGAGAGTGACTAACAATACAAAATACACATTTCCGATTACAAGCCATCATAAAAAAACATTGTGGCAAATTACAAAATCTCACACATACACTTCAGAGTCTGTCTGTTGAAGACCCCAAGTTCAGTTTATCGTTAAGACAGTAATTTTTAGCAAAGCTGTATTTTTGATCATTGTTGCCAAATTTTGTTCTCTTACTGTGGTTATTCATTTGTTTTAATTCGAAAACTGAATTAAAAGTGCTATTTTTGGCTTTCTTTTACATTAGTTGTTTTTTTCTTTTTTGGTTACTTCTATTATATTTTGCGTTCCTGTTTTTTTTTTCAACATGTAAATATGAATATTATTTTGGGGCAAGTATTGCACGTTTGATATCGAGTACTTGTGAACTAAAATGAAGTAACAAATACATTTTTTACTAAAATGCAATATATGCATTTTATACATTTCCAACTTAAAGCTTGAAAAGAAAATAATACCAATGCCTTTATACGGATCTTCATAATTGGTAAATTCCACACTATTTTTTTACTTAATGTCATATAATTTTTTTTATGTTTGTTGTTCTTTCATTCACTGCCCATTTACCCCTTAATTAATTCCCTATTTCTGCTCAAAACCCTAGCGTTTTAAATTACAGAGCATTTGACCAATGAAGTGATCTTACGCAGTCTGCGGGCATTTCTGATTTGTTTTTTTTTTAACTTGTAAGTCCCGATGAACGGAAGTTGTTTTGTTAATAAAAATGTTTTATCAGAACTGTAGTCAATTGTTAAATAAGTAAACCTGGGAAAAATGCCTGTTTGTTATGAGAAGATCAACATCCAATACAGTTTAGTTATAAAAATGAATTTTATAGCACTAGACTAAGTATATAAAAAAAGAGAATAAAATATTTTGCAGTACTGGACCCTTCTTTTTCTTTATATGTTTTTCTCTGCAATTGTTAAAACGATTTGACATAATTTATCCAAAGTTAGTTAGTTATACAAAGTATATTTTGATAGCACAATACAATATGAATAAAGAACAATATTAAAACAACAGTTTGGGAGCCACTTTATAAAGATAGTATCAAAACATATTATTTGCAAGAACGGTTGGGACATAATTAAATCAATTGCTGTTGTTAACCAAATCTGGTAAACAATATAAAAGGAAACATTTATTACTTATTTGTTGAGAAAGGATGGGGAATAAAAATGTTTGCCATTTACCTTTAAAAAATTTATTACAAAAAAATGACAAAGCAGTATTAATTAATGTTAGCTTCCTTAAAAAAAAGTATCTTTATTTTAATACGTTTCTTGCTAACATTGTTCACCAAAACCATTTAGGCATGCTGTAATGTAAGTAACAAATGTAACGCTTAATAATGACAACATTTAAGAACAATAATAAACATTTACCAAATATAAAAGAAGTTGGTCTTTATTTTATCATCATTCTGTAGTGCAAGCAGAGGCAACATATTACAAGCATTATTTGCAGTAGAATGGCTTGAAAACCAAAACTAGTTAAATGCAAACCTTATTTAATGAAACTGTTTAAACAAATTTATAAATAGCGCAATATGACTTTTAACTAGCAGTAACTATTTAATTTAGCCACTATAATTATACACTCTTATTTGATTTTTTTGAGACTTAAGCACTATCTCTTTTAGCACAATATTTTTTCTAAGATTTTTTAGCTTCCTGAACCTTGGTTTCCGCATTTTCAGATTTGACAATTGAAGCTTTTGACGCTGTGTCAGTTTTTTCAACAATATCATCACTGGGTGAGGGAACTATGGGGTTAGGAACGGTCGTGTCAACTGTTCTCCAAAGTTGGACTTCTTTCCAAATAACTTCTTTCCATTTTTCAACCGAATAGTCAGCCTCGTCAATTGAACTGTCGCCGACCCTAGGGGCAGGACCTTCCACTTCACTGGGATCATACCTGGTTAAAAAAAATATTTTTAAATAATTATTTTTGATGTAAAAATTTTTTTTAAGTTTAAATTTTTTTGGATTTTAAATCTTCTGGTAATCCTTTATTTTTTTTATCTATTTCCTAATTTTCTCCTTCAATGACTGTTTGCTTTTTGTAATCTTGTATTTTAATTTCTTTAGGCTGTTTTTTACAGTTTATCCATAATCTGTCTGTGCTACACCATAAATAATTGATGTAGTAATGACAATTTAATTTTCCAATATATAAAAGCTGTTGTTGAATAAAAACAATTTTTTCTCAAGGTGTATTTTACCAATATTCAAAACACTACATTTTATTTGTTTAGCACTAAAACCTTTAACAGAATCATCCCTAAAAAGTAAATAGAGCGGGTATTTTTAACTTTTAAAAATTATATATCAAATTTATTCCACTTTCTGTTTGTACGTTAACACACTCTTTTTCAATAAAGTTTGTTGATTTAACTACAACCAACTCCTATAAAGTCTTTTGTGATATCTGTAGCTGTAGATAGTAGGCAAATTACCCAAACTAGTATTCAAAAAAGGTACAAGTTTTACCTGAGTAGTTTTATACCCATGCCTAGTTAAATAAAATACAATGCTTGATGGAATTAGTTAAAAGATTACTGTAGTAACATTTCAAGTAACAGCTCTTTAATATAACTTTAACCTTAGTCCTATATACTTACCAAACTTTAATGTAAGGATGTTTTAAGGCGTCATCTACAGTTATTCTTCCTATTGGGTCAACAACCAACATTTTGTCAAGTAAATCTCTTGCTTGACTGGCTCGTAGACGACCATTACTTTCCGAGTCGGCCGGAAACAGCGAATCGGGAAAAAGTCTATGAACTGGATGCCCTCGTTGAAAAGGCCGATTTAAAACATAATTACGAACAGTTGGTTGCAGTTTGTTTATAAAATCCTAAAATTGTAATTTTTAAAAGAATTTTTTATTAGTGCCAGCGTATTGAAAAAAAAATAAACAAAAAACACACATTTTATTGAAATAGGCTATATGTAATGGCCATATGGTAAAAATAAACATAATTTTTAATAGAGATATTAAAAATAAACATTATAAAATTAATCCCTTTTTACAACATTTACTTTTTAAGGCGTTATGTATAAAATAAGATTGATTAAAAAAGGTAAAATGTTATATACCTGTGAAGGAGTACCTAATTGTTCAGTTATTTTGTTCCACTGATCAATATGATCGGTACCAGGAAATAAAACTTGTCCGCGAATCATTTCACCAAATATACAACCCACAGACCAGATGTCAACCACTTCCTGGTATCCCATTCCCAGTATAACCTCAGGTGCCCTGGTAATATATTGTTCATATTGACAAATACATACTGATAACTAAAATATCTCCAATTTCTTTTTTATTTTAATGAAGAAAAGAAAAGCAAGAAATTAAAATTGCCAATTTTTTCTTAATTTAATTTGTTTTTCAAGAAATTATTTGTACCTGTAATATCTGGTAACAACGTATGGTGTCATCATAAAAGAGCCCCCAGCAGTTCTGGCAAGGCCAAAATCAAGAATTTTTAAAGTGCAATCTGATTTTACGACAATATTTGATGGTTTTAAATCTCGGTGTATAATGCCAGCTGAGTGTAGGTGTTTAATACCGCATAGTAATTGATAAAGTAAATAGGAAAGTCGCTCATGATCTAAATCCATTTGAATAACCTAAAATTTGTAATTTAAAATAATTTACAAAAAATTTTATAAATTACCCTTGTAAAGGCTATTTTATATTATTTAAAGTAAAAGCAGAACTTATGTTATATAGCTAAGTTTAATACATAGACTATTTATGAAAAAACACCAAGATGAATCATTAAAGTATACAAGGAAAACTTGAAGGAGTAAATTGAGTTAATTTGGCAATGGTGATAAATACTAATAAGTACCTTCTTTGTTTTTGTTTTATAAAATAACAAAGAATTTAATTGTCAGCATTAACCCACTACCTACTTGACATAAGCTAGCATCCATTAGTTCCATAACTAAATAAACATGTGAAAAATCTTCAAAAATGCTCTGTGGTGAATAAACATTTAATAGTCCTATAATGTTTTTATGATTGACAGCTCTCATTAGAACTAATTCACGATATGCCCGCTTGGCATGAGTTGGGTTTTGAAAAGGTCTACTTAGTTTTTTAATGGCAACATGTTGACGAAGGATAGTATCATGTGCAGCACAGACCTTATAAACAAAATAATTTATTAATTGATAGGCTATAACTTTTCACAAAAAGCAATTTTTGTAATACATCCTAACCCTTTAGTTATGTTAACATATATATTCTTAAAATGTTACATCGGTGTGTAATATTTTTGATTTTAACTAAATTTAACAAATTGAATTTTATTCTTTATTAAATTGACATGGGTTGTAAAATAACGGTATAAAAAACAAAAATTACTTTTAAGTCTAAACACAATATTTAAGGTACTGTGACCATGTCAAATAATACTGTATATATCTATAGTAAAATTGTAAGCAAATATATTTATAGCATGATTTACTCAAAAAATTTACTTTTATATTTTTACCACCATGATTTTGTCATTTATTTTCACTGTTATTTATTGTATATATATATATATTTTCTTGATACTATATTGAATGCCCATTGCACAAACGCTTACATAAAAAATACTTTAAAAAGTTATATAATATCTTAAAATATACTATATATTATTTACCATTCCTTGTGCGCCAGAACCAATTGGTTTTAGACTTTGATATCGTTTAAGAACAGTGAACACAGAGTCAGCCACCTGAACCGTATAAAATTCAGAATTTGCTCCATCTCTGTCAGTTGCTTCTGATGTTGGTGCAGTTTCTGCACTTTTACTTTTTCCGTTACTCATACCTTCATCTGCTTGCCTAAAAATAGTAAAAGTTTTAAGATTTTTAAAATAAAAATGTTAAGGCAGATTAATTTTAAGTTTGAATACCAACTATCCTTAAAAAAATTATTATTTTGTGCTTTGTTTAGCATACAAGCAATGGCGCCTTACTAATTGAAGTACACACGTATAAACATTTATGACATTGATTAATATAAACTTCACCGCAATATACAAAAATTGCGATTGAACTATGACGTCATCTATTTACTAAGCAACATGAAATTATCTTACCCCATAAGTTAGGAAGATTTAAACAAATACTATTAGTATATTCCTTTTACAAATACAACCATTATTTGAAGCAACTCTTTACCGAAAAATCAATTTAATTTGTTTTATTTTGTATCGTCCTAAATAAAATCTAATCAAGTAACGCCCCGAGTGGAAAATGTTATTTGATGTGACATACAAACTCTGCCACGGTGAATGCTTATTAAGTTACCTGACAGTTAAGAGTTTAATAATTATATTTAAAAACAATAAAATTACTTTATAAGGCACATAAAAAAGTGAAGGTTTAAAAATGTATTTTTCTGTTGGCCGTATTTCAATACCGTATGGGTAATTTTTTCCACAACTTTCTACATTATTCGATACCATTTTTTGAGACTTTTGGTCAAACTAGTTTTAAACTACAAATATTAAACAAAATAAAAAACCCTAATTTACTCACCCTACATTAACATATTATGCATAATAAGCCTAAATTAATGTGAAAAACATAATAACCACTTTTTTTCTTGTATGATTTTTATGAAAAAACGAAAGTGATAAATTAAACAAAAAGTGAAATTACAATACAGTAAAAAGTTATTGAATTGAAATACTCATAATTTCGACAAACGTAAGAAATGATTTGTTACAGAATAAAATAAAAAAATAACACAAAAGTGAAAAACTGAAAAACATTACATGTTAATTTACATGATGTGTATTTTGTACTTTATCTTTGCAAATTAAAAATGGATTTACAATCCAACACAAATCAGTAAAAAAGTGAACTAAAATATAAAAAATGACCAATTAAGGTAACCTGCCTAAAAATAAAAAAACAGTTGGTATGATTAATAATTAAAGAACAAAACATAAAAAGGCATTTTGGTAAAGGCATTTTGGTAAAGGCACAGCGGTGGTTAAGTTTTTATGATTTGGCTTGTTTTGGCCTTGTTGGACCATCATCATTTTCTTTCTCTACATCTTTTTGGATTGACATTATCTTGGAACTTGGGGTAAGGTGATGTCGTTTTAATTTCTCACCAGCTGCTGGCTTAAATTCTTGTGATGAACTCGGAACATCACTGTTCTTGGTCTCAACTAGACAATTGAGTTTCATCAATTCGTTGGCCTTTTTCATCACTGGAGCATCATTAAACCAGATATTCTTGATTGTTTGTTCAGCTGTTAATCTGTGCGTGGGATCCAACTTAAGTAGCATAGAAATTAAATTCTTTGCTTTGTCAGAAATGCCGCTCCAACGATTTTTATCAAACCGGTAATTGCCTATTAAGATCTTCTCATAGATACTAGTATTACTTTTATCCGTGCTTACAAATGGGGGGTAAGCAGCAAGGCATACATATAAAATAACTCCCAAACTCCACATATCCACTTGCTTGGTGTATCCAGTAGGTAAACCCACATCTTTTTGCATAAATCCAACAATTTCTGGTGCCACATAAGTAGGTGTTCCAGCTATGGTCTTCATTAAAGAAGTTTCATTAACAAGACAAGACATTCCAAAATCTGTTATCTTAATAAGACATTGGTCTTTGCTGGACATCAAGAGAATATTTTCAGGCTTAAGATCTCGATGGGTAATGCCATTGGAATGTAAGTAATGAACAGCTGTTACCATTTGATAGAAATATAGCTTGGTCAATGGTTCGGCAATCTTGCCTTTTTTCACTTGACTAAATAAATCACCGCCAGCTGCATATTCCAAAACAATAAAAATACTTTGGTCAGTAGAGATCACATCATGTATATCGATTATACAGGGGTGCTTTAGTTTTCGAAGTATTTTAGCTTCCATGTTTCTATCCTTTTGTGAAATACCAGACATTGCAGAATCACCCATTTCTGCTCTGGGAATTATTTTAATTGCACATTTCTGCAAAGAGTCCTTAGTCCACGCCTCCATGACTTGGCTGCAAGCACCAGTACCCAGTTGTCTACAAATGACATATTTTTCAGTAATTTCAGGAGGATACTCATTTGATGTTGTGTTTCCCTCAAACAACAAAATGTCATTCAAATTATGAGCTATTGCAATTTTAGAGCGGTTTGGAAGAAGGATTTTGGAATTAGGCGCTAACCTTTCACCGTTCACATATGTTCCATTCATTCCACCTAGATCTTGAATGAATATTTGATCTGTTGATCCGTCTTCAGTTAAAACCCTACTTATAGCAAAATGTGATTTGCTAAAGGTGCTGTAATACTTTGTTTTAACAATGGATGGAATATTAAATGAATAATGGGCTTTCTTTGCTCGGCCAAAAATGTGTTTCTCATCTTTTACCAACTTCATTGGCACGAATCCTGATTGCATTGGAGTCAATATTCCCCAATATTTTTCACCCTCTTCTTCCTCTGGAGGAGTTTGCGAGCTTATAGGAACAGTGTCTGCACTTGAATTGGTACCTCCAGTTCCTCCAGATGATGGGGTAGCAGTCTGGCCTGAAGATCCTGTTCCTCCTACTGAAGATAATAATGGAGATGCTGTTGTTGCTGTTCCAGAAGAGGATCCAGTGCCTTTCGATCCAGAAGAATTTTCTACGGATCCCACAGATGAATCCACAGTGTTTGGTGCCGAATCTTTTTCTGGCACTGAAACATTTGCAGGAGGCCCCATTGAAGTAGGTATGGCTTCTTCGGCAGATCCTGATGTTGTTGTATACCCTGTATTAGAGCTGTAACCTGAAGTTTTTGTGCCCGTTGACCAGGTTGAGGCAGTATCATCACATGAACTTATCTCATCCAATTTATGAGGCTTTGAAGGATTGGGTGGATGTGGTGAATTGCCTGCTGAACCACGATTCTCACTCATGATGGCAAATTTTATAACTTAAGTTAAATTTTATTGCTATAATGCTATGTACATATAACAAAAAATTAAATAAATTTTTCCGAATTTACTAAGGCAACTAAAGTTATATGTGTGTGTGTGGGACAAAACTAAAATACGGGATGCGGGATAGTGCGGGACCGCATGTAATCGTTAACATAAATTCGCGGAATGCGGGACGAAATGGAATTTTTGTACTTTTCTGCGGGATGATTGCTGTATTTATTGAAAGGGCTAGGGGTTGATGGGGGATTGACTTTAACGGCCAAGAAATGATGCAAAATCAAATATAAAGCACAAAGAAAGATTGGGGGAGGGTATAAAAATTCCGTCCTTCTCCGCATTCAGTGATTTTTTGTAAACGTTTACATACGGCCTCGGTATTTCCCGCGCCCCGCAACTTCCCGCATCCCGTATTTTAGTACTACCCTGTGTGTGTGTGTAAAATTAGCCTTTTAATATACTTACGTAGAGTCTCTGATTGTACACACGTTATTTATACTTTTATTTGGACTGTCTGACTGTTGAACTTCGCAAAATTTTAATGAATGTATGTGTACGGAATTTTGTAATAAAACCACTTTCTTTTTTTGCTTTTTTTTAACAAAAATCTATAATAAACTTAAATTTTGTCTGTATGTTGTTGTTGTTATTGGGCGCGAGCTGTTTACTAGTTTCAACACGTGGTTAAACAGAAGTTGTGACTTGTTTGTTATTGCGGTTAATCTACAATAATAAATAATTTTTGATCATTTAAACCTTTTGTTACAGTGGCTTTTTAAAGAACAATTCTTGCAGATTTTAAAGTGATTTTATTTTTTTATGTAACAATACTAGCTAAGTTATAAATAGTATTTAAAAAATTCGCAGATCCATATGAACTCCTGTGTAAACAAACCTATGCAATAAAGTTTTTGATTGCAGAATCGCACGTTTCGTTTAAGTTAGGTGTAAAATCTGCATATTTTAGGTTTTTTACATAAAATGGACGACGATGAAACTATACAAGGAGCAGCTGTGTTTGCTAAATGTCTTAAGGACCAGGTAAAAATAACTTGATATATGTAATTTAATTGTTTTACAAAAAAATTAATATTCCATGCATAAAACAACAAGTACATACATACGAAAGATCTGTTTATTAGTCTGATATTTAATGTTTAGGGAATTGAGTATGTTTTTGGTGTAGTTGGTGTTCCAATTATTGAGGTATCTTATGCTATCCAAGAGGCAGGCATTAAATATATTGGAATGCGGAATGAACAATCTGCGTCATATGCTGCTGGTGCTATTGGATACCTAACTGGTAAACCTGGTGTCTGTCTGGTTGTTTCTGGTCCTGGTTTAGTTCATGCTTTGGCAGGAATGTCAAATGCGATGGAAAATTGTTGGCCAATGATGGTGCTTGGTGGATCCTCCGATAATGATCAACAATCAATGGGAGCATTTCAGGAATTTCCACAAGTATAATTTAAATTTTAAAAAAGTTAATTTTTTTAAGTTAGTTTCTTTGTTAAAGTGCAACACTGCTTTTAGGCTGAAGCTTGTCGATTGTACAGTAAGTATTCTGTCAAACCAAGTAGTTTGACCATTGTTCCTGAACTAATTGAAAAAGCAGTTCGTACTTCGGTCTATGGTCGACCTGGAGCTTGTTATGTTGATATACCTGGCAGTTTTGTAAACCAGTTTGTTAATTTAAAAGAAACCAGGTAAATGGCAATAAGAAGCTTTAAGTAATACACATCAAAAGTCTAATTTTTTTTGTTAAAATTTCATATTTACGATTTTTTATATCTTAGATTCACTAAGCACTGGTCTCCACCACCATGCCTATTAGCAGATCCACGCAGAGTAATCCAGGCTGCTCATGTCTTAAAAGCTGCAAAAAGACCTCTTGTGATTATAGGAAAAGGAGCTGCTTACTCTCATGCTGGTGCTGCAATCAAGGACTTGGTTGAGCGTCACAATCTTCCATTTTTACCAACCCCCATGGGAAAAGGTGTTATATCAGATGAGAATAAAAACTGTGTGGCCTCAGCTAGGACCAAGTATGCTTAAAGTTTACCCTTTATTTAAATAACTAGCCTATCTATTTAAACATAGCTTTTTTTGATTTTAATTAAAATTTTTTGCAGGGCGCTTTTGAATGCTGATGTTATATTGTTATTGGGTGCAAGACTTAATTGGCAACTGCATTTCGGAAGGTAAGTATTGCAAAAAAACTTGTAACATCCTTTTACTAACTACAATTTTTTTTATTGTATTAGACAACCTAGGTTTGAGAAAGATGTTAAAATAATTCAAATAGACATATGTGCTGAGGAGCTTAACAATAGTGTCCAAGCTGCTGTTGCCTTACAGGGAACCTTAACTGAAGTTATTCAGCAAGTATAACCCATTGCACTGAATAACTACAGCAAAAAATATTTTTTACGAGATTTAATTTATTTTAGATTTCTGCTGATTATAGAAGTAAGTATCGTGGTTTTGATTGGAAGGTTTCATACGAGTCAGATTGGTGGAAATTCCTCCAAGAAAGTAGCAAGAAGAATGTCCTAAAAATTCGGGTAACTTGTTCTGAAATTTTGTTTAGGCTTTTTAAACAAATATAAATTTGTTTAAAAAATTCTTTTTTTTAAAAATATGGATTTTATTCTTTTAATTAATTTTGTAGGAAATGGCAGCGGATAAATCAATCCCTCTGAATTACTATGCTGTGTATGAGGTGTTGCAAAAATATTTGCCCAAAGATGCAATTATTATAAGTGAAGGGGCAAACACGATGGATATTAGTCGAACCATGATACCCAACCATTTTCCACGCAACAGGTTAAATTAAAGCTGCTTTCATGTTTATTTGTCTCATTAACTACTGTTTTAAAATAATTTACTGTGTAAAACTAAGTACAATGCACCTGACAAATTATATTAAAAAGGGCTTCAATTAAGTTGTTTAGTAACTACACAAAAAAATTGACAAAAAGATTTAGATAATAAAAGCAACTGATTGCACAATATTTATTTTATTTTTTACAAAAAAAAGGTTAGATGCTGGGACATTTGGAACGATGGGAGTGGGACTTGGATTTGCGATTGCTGCAGGATTATTTGTTGCAGATGAGGCTAAAAAAACTGGAAAACCACCCAGGAAAGTTGTAAGTTTTGATATGAATTGGCAAAATATTTCTTTTGAGTGCATATTTAATAAGGCACACAAAATTAAAATAAAATAAATCATAAGTTTAAATGCAATATATATAGTATAAAATAAAAAAAAAATTTTAAACGCATCAAAGTAAAACATATGTAAAAGAGATATATATTAAATTTATTTGTATTTTATTCAAATATCTGGTTGCCTTTTTGTACAGGTTTGCATCCAAGGTGATAGTGCTTTTGGTTTTTCTGCGATGGAATTGGAGACAGTTGTAAGATTGAGGTTGCCAATAGTATTTGTAGTTGTTAACAACAGTGGAATTTATGCAGGAGGGGATGAAGAATATTGGTCAGACTTAATAAATACTGATGAAGTCATGTACCTGTAAGTTAAAAATTTATTTTTAAATAAAAATGATTAAGTATTTTATTAACAATTTGCTACAAGCATTTTATTTATTATTTTTTTTTGTTATTTTGAATAAAATTACTGATGTTATTGGATCATATTTATTATGTGTTGTGTTTTTGGCATTAGAATTTTTTCCATGATTTTAAATTTGTTAGTTGTTTGCATTTGGTGGTTAATAATTCACTATGTATTGAATAGTTGCTACCACAGCGTTTTTCCATAGTTAAAGTTTACCTTTAAGTAAAAAGATATATAAGTCAATACAGATAAATGTGTAATTAATTTTTAAACCCACGCAAAAGCTAAACTAGCTGTTTTTTGGAGAGTATAAAATAACTACTGAACATAATATACATTTGAATTGGAAGCAAAAAATTTAAAGAAGTTTTTTGTCTAATTGTGTGCTTCGCATTAAATATAATATTCCTACATGTTTAAAAGCTGCGTGCTGTATATACTGTAGGTAACGATTGCAACAGAATGCTGTCAATAATATTATTTTTAAATATCACAACTTCGTTTAATACGTTTCAGCGCTTCGCCAACATTTCTGACGCCCAATGCCCGTTATGACAAGATGATGTCAGCGTTTGGTGGTGACGGGTATTACTGTGAAACGACTGAGCAAATAGATACCGCATTCCCTCTTAGCTTATCACAAAAGCATGCAAGCCTGTTAAACATCATAATCGACAAGAACTCCGTCAGAAAAGAACAACAATTCTTATGGCTGACACGCAGTAATCTCTGATTGATCTCACGACAAGTTTTCTATCTAATTGATCTACGAATATTCAGTTATCTAATAAATCTCTTGGTTTTGTTATCTGTGTATTAATTAAGCATGTAAAAACACTGATTTTCTATTGACTTAGTATGGGCACGTTTCCCGCGATTTTAATCGCAACTGTTTATGATTCCAATAAAGATTTGCACTTTATTTATTTTTAATTGTTGTGAAATCTATGCCCTTTAGACTTTTTTTAATGTTTTTTTGTAATTCTCCTATGCAATTTACGTTATGTGTTAGAATAACAACGCATTTCCGGCAAAGTATTTAATTTAATTATGCTAATAAATATTAATTTTCAACTTGTCGTTTAAAAAAGGGATTGGGGTTTAAAATATAAACGTTATTTTAAACCATTTTTAACGCACATTATAATTTATTGTTCGGTTAAATTAGTTAAAATAACGTAAACTTAGCTGTTTGTTAAAAATTCCGAAGCTTTATGTCAAATTACTCATTTTGAAGGTTTGTAATTACATTTAACCCTAAACTGGAGCAACAATATCACGTTCTGTCATTCAAGTTAAAAAATGTTACGGTAGTTTTACAACTTTTGCAATCAAAGTTTAAAAAAAATGTGTGGGTTATGGTATAACCACAAGTTCTGAGATTTTAAGGAGAAATTTAGTACGAAGTGAATATGTGATACCTAGCCTTCCACAATGAAAATTGTCTAAAAACATAAATTCACCAACCGTAACTTAGCAACGACAATTGTTTATAAACTTCGATAGCTGCACGCAGGTTTAGCTAGTTAATTTAAACGATTTTAATATGGTGCTATCAGTATATCGTATCGGTGTTATGTGTTAGTTAATTGTGGTCATGACAGCTGTCGGTTAAATGCTTTGCACTCCATCAAGGCTATCCTTTCGCAATATAAGGTATGTGTTGGTAGATGTAGAAGGTAGTGAAAGGGTAGATATACAGCTGTTGTTAGTGTGATCCACGGATGACTTAAACCCCTTCCTTTATATTAGCAGAAAGCGAACCGAAAAACAACAACAACCCACACTTCAAGTAGTGATAACTTGACCATAGCTTTTTAATAGCATATTTTTTTATTATACTTCTAATTTTTTAAGTCAAAATCAGCCTTAGATATACAGCAGTTTTGTTTAAAAAAAATTTTTATTAAACTGTAAGTTTAACAATATTTTACACTGGGCGTAAAAGCTATGTTGTTAGGCATAAAAAGAAAGGCTAATTTGATTTGAATAGAAGTCGCTGGAACGTGGAATTAAGCGAAAAACAGCGGCGTTTTAAAAATTGAACTAAGCGCTACTGTTTTTCATTGTTCGGGTTTATAAAAATATTAGAAATCGGCAACATTGCTTTTAACAAGTTTGAAGTTAGGACGTTTTTGACCTACACATTCTTTTATTGCTATCTACACCTATCTCAAGTTTAACGCTTCTTTATAGTCCCTAATATAATAGTGATGAAATATAACTACAAGATTATTCAAGATTATTCGGATATTTGTTTAATACGTTAAAAGTTATTTTTGTTCAAGGACTTGAAGTTTTGAAAAGGTAACTGTAGCACTTTAATATATTACGGGTGAGCTTATAAACGAGGGTCGTAGAATTATACGTAGCAGCATCACAGTCGGTGTAGAACTTGATCGACGTATATTGATTTATAAGATAAGACAACGTATAAGATAAATCGCTAGCTTAGAAAAATGAAATGTTAAACCTATATATCAGTTTTTAGTTTAACGTAGGTATTAAATAATTAATATACCTTATTTTCAAAATAACCAAAAGTTTACGTTTATTACTAATTAATAATGTATATTCCACGTAATACTTACAGATTTTACTGTTATCTTTAATAGATAACAATCCATAAGCTTCGACGTAGCTAAGATCTTAGATGGATTAGGATATAATTAAAAGGTTATTAAATATTTTGAAATTCGTCATGGACGACAAAGGCCCAAAGTCGACAGCAATTAAAAGCAATGTGGATGGTGGATGCACGATTGTTTTAACTCGCCAACAAGCGTCAGTTGTGCGACCTACGAACGATGGTGAAATTATGCTTGTAAGAAGCGAACAGCAACAAAATCCAGTTGTACAATCTACGAAACATAGTAAAGTTATGATTGTAAGAAGCGAACAGCAACAAACGCCAGTTGTTATTACCTCGACCCAACAGCAAATAATCGAGGTACCGGACGATACAGAACAGCAGACAGACAACAAGGGTGATGTTACTTTACTTCAGACAAGAGAACAAGAACTGGTTTATAGGAAGTACATGGTTACCCCAGATTTAGTTATAGAAGGCCAGGGAAGCTCGTCGGATGACCAGCGGGTAGCTTCGCCCGCCTTTTCTGAAACAAAGTCCTTTACCGTACGTGACTACGATGACGCTAAGGAATATCGTGAAATTACCCAAAACACTTTAAAGCATTACTATGGAGATGCTACGCCTTATGGAACTATCGCAAAGCAAGCTAAATCCCCAACGCATTTATCCCCACAACAAATAGATTCAACGCATGACGAAAGGCCGGCGTCAACAACTTTTGACCAGTCGTCAAATTTGTCAACCTCGGTGTACTCAACATTGCTTCGCACCACCGACTCCGGTATACATCAAGTGCCATTGGGAGGCACCAACGTGTCTTATATTGATTTTTTACCAAACACCAGTAAGCAGTCATGTGGTAAACGAGACTACCAATCCTTTAGGTATAGTTTTCGTTTTGATGAAATTGTTTAATGTTTCGAAAAGGTCTTAAGTTCAAAAGTTTAGTTTAAATCACACAGCTCTAATGTTTTATATTTTTGTACATTATCAATTTTTACCAATACCTGTTATTAAATATATCCTACTTGGCAGGGACTGCATTAAGCAAGCTAACACATGGCTCAAAATCAGCAAGAATGTTGAAGTATTAAAATGCGAAAGCATTCGCCATCGATTAGATCATTCGCATACTTTTAATCCCGAGTCGACAACATCGCACGATCGATCTTACGTCATAGGGCTTAGGTAATTCTAATCTGATTTAAAAATAATTAATTCAAGCAATTTAAATTTTCAATTAAACTTCATTAATAATGCACGGCTGGATTATCTTGGTTCAATATAAAAAGTAATGATCTGTTATACAAATCCCTATTATTATCGACTTCAGTGTTGTTAACTTTTTTTAAAAATAAAAGAGTTTGGTTGAAGAAGTTACCTCAGGAACTAGAGCATGCGTTATGCATAGAGTACAGTTCCTTCACTCCAAACTTCCACAACCCTAGCCATGCAAAACTAGCAAAGGCTCATGACACCCCAAAATTTGAAGATCTAAAAAGCACTCTTGTCAGGCTAAATCAACATCTAAGTGATACACCAGCTCCAGGTTAGAAGTGTTCTTCACTAGAGTCATAAATAATCAATAGGTTCCTAAATTAAAACACAATTGCGTTATTTATGTAGGTAAATTTTTAAACGTCGAAACAATGCCTCTGAATTTTTCTACGGTCCTTCAACCTTACGGTCGCTTAGACGTGGATTCCAGTTATTGCTGTTTAGACTTCCAAGGTCATTGGAGCTTTTTTGTTATTCGATTGTTCTTTGTCAACAGCACAGATGTTACTGAAGAAGCTTACCATCATAGAGTCCAACTTGGTAATTGTTTATGATTATCTAAATAAAGCAATACTCGTTAGAACAACATGTTATATTTTTGTATATTTTTAAATTAGATTGCGAAGATTTTTCTCCAAGTCCGTTAACCTTGCCACCTTCCACACCCTTGTTCCAAAATTTTACAACTTTAGTATCAAAGTCTAATAGGTGGTTGGCTAAAGAGCAATGTGAACTTGTAGGAGCAGAAACTGTGGAACTTCCCTTTAAAATGAAACATATGGGTAAAATGAACACAGTTAAACACAAATCGAAGTTTTTTTAAATCGTCCGACGTTTGTCAGTCTGATGGATTACCATAAAAATAGCTACTTATTAAATATTAATTTACTTCTTAGATGCACTAAAAGGTAAATTGGACACGTCAGTAATGTGCTTTGAGCCAACCAAATCAAGTGTTTACTGGGACACTTTGCGGTTTATACGCATCTGGCATATAAAACACAATACATCACAACAAGGGTCATGTCAGATTGAACCCGCACGGCCATTGATTAAAGAGCTTGCTATTAAAACTTTTGTACCTTTTAAACTGACCCACGAGGGATGTTGTGGACTTCAAAAGGCTTTGTTTTCAACAACTCAAAAGACAGTAGCCCGAATTAACGAATGGATTTCAACAACAGGTAATCTTATTGCTTTAACTGTTTATAATAATTCAATTATTTAACGAACCCTTTGTTCTGTAAAACTTATCTATTTTCTGTAAATTTAAACATAAAAGAAATGTTTAAAGAGGTAAAAGTAGTGTTAAATCAACATAGTATTGTCATTTATGCAAAAAATAAATTAAAGCAAAGTAAACAGGTTTTGATTTTAACCATTATGGTGTCATAGGTGCCGATGTAGTATCTATTCAAAGCGACAGTGTCGAAAAATGGCGAAGCAACGAAGGAGATTTGCAGGAAACCTTATCAGAAAGAACCTACAACAGGGAAGACCACGTGGCCCTTATAACACGAAGTGCATTGGAACATCGGCTAACTGTATTTAGAGTATTTTACAGACCTTCTGCTTTGACTGAGGGGTATGTCGAGAAACAAAAACTGAAACCAGTCGACTCGTGCTGTTGTTTTGTAGGCTGCTCTGTTATGTAGCTATAAAATAAGGTTTGCATTTTTGCTTCAGTACGATGTTATCCAACGTAAATAGATATGTGCATAGTAACGCAAGAATTCGCAGTCAAAACAAAACTTATGGAAGATTTTATAAGCCAAATAAAACAGTTAAAGGCCTTTTAAGACACCTACATTTTTAACAATTTGCTTCAACGTTGCGTATACAAACCAAGTTATAAAAACGTTTTGGTTTGATCATTAACATTATTATTAAGTATTGAAGTTTATAGCATGTTTTGTGCACTACCTAATATTTATCCTTTCTGCAAAAATTATAAGTTTAATATATTATAACTTTTTGAAAGCTTTTATAAGAAAAAAGAAGCTGAATTTCAAACCCCAATATTTTTAATACGTACTTGAACTGCCAACTTACCAGCCATTAATGAATGATAAATATAACATCTATCGTAAAAACTTTAATTTATCTAGTTGTACCAATGTATTTTATGTGGCCTACAGTTTATTTTTTGATTACATTTTACAATTATAAAGAAAGTATGCTGTAATACAGAACAATACAAATTATGAAATTAAAAAAAACGCAAAAGCTAGCAACTAAGTTGGAAATTTATTTAAAAAAGTTAAAAAATTAACGCCATGCATTAAGTTTAACAGTTCATGATACGTTCGGCCAATTTTTTTTATAAACAATTTAAACGAACTTTAGGAAAAAAATAGCAAAAATGAAAAAACGAACTAGCAAAAGCAATGGTATTATACATAACACAATAAAAAAATACAAAACTTGCACAGTTGTTAAGTAAAAAATAATAATGAAAAAATGCTTCGCAACATTGCAACCTTAGTATAATGTTGAACTTTTTAGGTCTCATTAGTTTAACATTTGACCAGTCAAATATCCCAAAATTGACTTACATGTTAAAATAATATTAACTTAATGTAAACATATTTGGTATATATTTAATATGTTATGAGTAGTTTAAAGGTATTTTTACGAGGAATGGGATCATCCTGAAACTACCAACTCAGCTATATAAGAATCGCCTACTCAGCAACTTGCTGACAGGTTGCTGATACAAATCATAATACCAAGCATACAAAAATATTTATGATCATCAAAAAATAAGCAACTCAAAACTATTATGACGTCACCATCACTTCTATGGACTCAGGATATGTTGGATTCGTATGCGTTTCGCTTGTTGGAATGTCTTCGTTTAATTCACAAACGCCAACAAATCTTAACTCGCTTTCGTTGGAAGGTGAATCACGTGTTTCTATCGGTTGCAGTACGTCATCTAATGACCTTGGGGTCATGGCTGGTGATTGGATAGAATTGTCTGATATGGATGATGTAATAGACAAACGAGTTAAGGCAACTGGACGAGGTTTAGGCGTTGGCTGTGGCGGGTTTTGTAAAACTTTTTGAAAAGTTTTTAAAAGAAGCCCCGGACGCTTTAACGCTGTAGCAGTAGCATCTAAACACAAAAATTTTACTTCTATAAAACTTAAAATACTAATTTTAGGACTTTTTTAAGGTTTTAAACTTACTTTTTATTACGTGTCCCGAGTCCTTCATTGTCTTGTGTTGGGTTTTCCATATTTGGTAAATGTGCCACATTAAGGCCAAGTAGAAATCGTTTACGGTTGCTACAACTTGCTTTCTTTTGTTACAGATTCTGTAAATAAATATTATAAACAAACAAAATTTGAAAATCACCTAATAAATAACCTATTAAACAATAAGTAACTTAACAAGTAAGCATGTAAATGCCAAATAAGCAAAAATAAATGCAAGTCACCATAAAATCATGAACATTACCTTGTTAAATGCTCTTGTCTTAGTGCTTGCAATGCTATTCTTGTGACATTAATTGACACAAGGGCAAAGGGGAAATTTTGTTCGTGATGAAGTGAGAGTTTATAAACCTCATCAGAGATCGATTTATGATCGGTTACAAATAATAAAAGGTGGAGAAGTGATAAAAATCCTGCTCCCCTTAAATCTGTACCAGGATCAGTTCCTTATCATAAAAAACATCATCATTTTAATTAAAAACAAAAATTGAATAAGGTTAATGAAATTTAATTAAGGCCACAGAAATTAAGGCTACAAATAATTTTAATTTTATAATATCTATATCTAATAAAGCTGAGTAGGCATGTTTATATTTATACCAATTTAAAGGCCTAACTCATTTTATTAAATTTGGCAAATTCAACATTAGAAAATTTAAAAATGTAAAATATGCAAAAAGACATAAATAAAACCTTGAAATCCAATGTCTTCCCAGTGATGACCAAATCGTGGACAATTATGTTTAACTCCGGTTAAGCACTTATAAATTGTTTGCAGAACTCTGCTGTGAACATCTTCTTCATCATTAATACCAGCTTTAAATATAAATCAAAGGTAGTTTAGTTAATTTTCCTATATTTTTGCCATTAATAACTCATAACGAATCAGACAATAATAAAATTGTGTTAATAACCCATTAATAACTCATAACGAATCAGACAATAATAAACTCATTTTTAAAGTAAACTAAAACGAAATCTTATTAAATACACATTTTTAAACTTCTTAAATTGAATATTGCTATGCCTTAAACTTATCTTACACAAAAAAACATAAAAATACTCAGAATTCAAACTTTGCATTACTTACTAGGGATGTGCCAAATCGTAAAAAGCTCGGCTCGTACGAGCATCTTAATTTTAAAAAAGCTCGGGCCGAGCAATACGAGCTTTTGAATAGCGAAAATAAATACCTAAGTGACCTTTCGATACGTAACGCAAAATGTATGCCCGAAAAAATACATACATTTTTGTTGTGGACACGATTTTTTACAAGTTTTTTTTTAATTATTTGAATTAAATGTAATATCGCTGCAAGCTTGCTATAGATGGATAATTTAAGATTATATTGCTTTATTTAAAGAAGCGATTTAAAATCGTTAAAACGTGCAATGAAACGCCGAACAAAGTTTACCGGTTTTAAGAAAATTGAAATAGGCTGAACTTAGGTTAGTGTTGTACTTTGTATTAAAATGCGAAAATTTACTCAAGCTTCTGTAAATTCACATGAAGAAATGTAAGCATTTCGACATGTTCAGAAGTTAACCGGTTACGAAGCGGGCTAGTAATAGCGCCCGCTGTACTAAAAAGTCTTTCAATAAAAACACTTGTTGGCGGCGTGACAACAATTGAATAACAACGTCATATCTCGCGTGATATAATAAAACCAAAGGGATACTAATATGTATATATTAGTATATTTATCGGTGAACCGACGAATTTTCGCAGTGTGAATTATAACACTATTGCATTTAAAAAGTTATAACACTGGACGGCGTTAGATTTGCATTATAATTTACCGAAAAGAAAAAAAATTAATTTAGTTGATAATGCTCGGATAATTTAACGTGAAAGCTCGGCAAAAACCGAGCCTTTAAAAATGCCTAGGCTCGTACACGAGTACGAGCCCGAGCACTCGGCTCGACACATCCCTATTACTTACTTTGGGCAATACAAAACAGAAGATCTCTCTCATCTCTTAAAGATTTATCCAGCCTGGGTGGACCAAGAATACAACGAAATATTCGAGAAAACTTTGACCTTGAAATTTTGGGATAAATGTTTGATTTGTCAAGTTGTCTTGTTTGAAAATACTGAAGAGCTTCGTTAAATAATATATCGTTGCTTCCTTTTGCTGTACCACTTACTAAATAAAACACAAAATCACAAATTTTTACTTTTTTTACTCATTTTATATCCAAGAACTGTTTTAAATTTATGTTTTCAATATTTTTAAGTGATTATTTTTTTAAATAATACAAAACATAAATAGTCAATATTTTTTTTTATTATTTTTACCAGAAAGTTTAGAAGAATCCAAACCATCCCAGATATCTTCTGCTTCTTCCTTACTCTTTTGCCATTTTTCTTTATCTTCATTAGATTGAATTTCGGCATTCAAAGGATCATTTTTTATAATTAATCCATTTTCTTTGAGGATTGTTCCCTTAAAATAGGGTAAATTATACAATTGTCAAAAAGTTGGGTGGTTTGGCAAATTAAGTTTTTATGTAATGTTAGATTAATTCTTTGGATCTCTATTAGTTTCGCATAAACACAAACAGGGTGTGTAACAGGGTGCGCCCTACATAAACAGGGTGTGTAACCAAAATGCGGCACATGTAATTAAACAAAAAGGTTGCATAAATTAAACCCTTACCCTAACCCTTACATATTCAGTTTACCCATTAACACATCTGACTCGTAAAGCGGACTAAGTTATACTCATTAAAACATATTTCAACTAATTTTTAATGTCTGGTTGAACAATTGCCATACTTAGGTTATAACGCCTTGTTAAATTCGGGCGTGCGAAACTAATAGAGATCCAATTCTTTTAGTCTAATAAATAAACAATTTGTACAACATTGCTTAAGTAAAAGCATACGATAGACAATGACATTATCTGATTATTTAAAATATGAAACAAGTTTTTAACTATTTATAAAATACATTTGTAAATAGAAAACAATATTCTTTTATATTTTATTACTTTACGTACATCTAAACGAATAAAATGCACGTTAACTTACAGCAGTTTTTACACTGTCCATTTCCATTGCTTGATCAAATGATTGCTGATGTTTTAGTAAAAAGTACGCGATCAATTACTAAATAGTTTTCGTAATGCAAATTTCATAACAGTGCGCAAGGCTCTTGACTTTAATGTTTTAATGCCAATGTTAGCAATAATTATTTAAGGTTTAAGATAAATAATTACATTAATCTAAAATTTATAATTTTATTTCTTCATTTAAAATGTTAAAAAGTACTAATATAATAGCTTTTGTTCAATTTGTTTAAATTAAAGCCAAAATAATTATTTTTAACTTTATTGATTACCAGTTATTATAACAATTATTAATATTATATGAAAAATGTAGCTAAAATGTTTCTTATGGTTTACATAATTATATTGTTTTAAAATGCCATAGGTGGCTATATAATTTATCATTTAAATCCGTTTTTGTTATATAAAACCGTGTCAGTTTAGTTAGTCTTAAAGCTGATGACAACATTTATCAGTGTCAACCATAAAACTAAGCATAGGTTAAAACTTGGGTTAAGAGTTTTGTTTTAACAACTCTTCATATTGTTATTTATGAATTATATTTTTACAACAATAAAGTTGTAAAATGTGGATTCTATAAAGTCAGGAAGTTAGCTATCATCTAAAACAAAACCTTGATTTGCTTGGTTCTATGCTAGTAAGTGTTAAGTCAGTAAGTTAGTATCACATAATTTACATTTACATAGACATTAAATAATCATTTTATTAGATAATATTAATCTGTTTAATCAGCAGTTAAGAACTTGTATTTATCAGGTTTTTAACTACATTGTTACGTTACTATATTGTTTAACTAACTGACTAACAGCTAATTTCAGAACATTTTAAAATTGTATGAATTAACAAAAGTAAATACATATATATTTCGATTTTTGTTTATGGCTATTATTTTGAAAATTGAATTGAGCAACTTTAACTTGGATTTTATATATTTTATTAGATTATTAAGTTATAGAGTTTTGACCTAGGTATATGCTTTGAAGCTAACTAGTGGATACTACTTCATCTTAAATTTAATTTTAAAAGGCAATTGGAAAATAAAAATGACTTAAAGAGTGGTAGATCGCATTTCTTGGTTCTCGGTTTTTAAAAATGTTCAAAATGGCAGGTAATATATTGTCTAAAAACTTATTTTTACTGTGTTTTGTATATTTTTATATTTACATTTCATTTAATAAATTGATAGCCTATAGTTTACAATGTAATAAACAAGCAAAAACATTTCATTTAAAAAAATTCCATAATTAATAAATTTTTACACACGAGTTGATTACTTAAAATAAATATTTTAAATTTATCAAAATTAATTTGGTCACTTAGAATTTGGTCAAACAGAAAGCACTTTTAAATTAATTATGCAAATTAGACTTATTAATTAAATGTTACATTTAAGCAAAAATTAGCATATCAAAAGCCTTTTATTTTTGGACTAAGTTAAACAAATAGCCTATATAAGACATATTTTCTTAAAATTTGTTTATTATAAATATTTTTTTTCAAGAAAATGCAATGCAAATACATTATTGTTCTAATATGTATTATTGTAGTATATATATATATATGAACCACTTTTCATTATTTTTGTAAAATGAATTAATTTTTTATTGGCTAAACAAAAGAAAAAAACAATTAACTGTTAATATTTAAACAATAGTTTGCAGGTAAAATGTGTTTTATGGACAATTAATATGCAATGCTTGAAAACTAAGTAACAAAAGTGTAAACAATTTATTATAATAATAAAATAGGACATAATATTAATTTGTACAATAAACAAAAAAACAGTAAGAAATATTCACATAACCCACTTGTTGCTAATAAGAATATCTCTTATAATTTTCGGTGTTATAATTGTTCTATAAATAAACCAATTGTTGATGTTATTTTAATTCATCTTTACCACTACTACAGTTATTATTAATAAAACAATTATAAAATATTGGGTACATTTATTATTTATTTAGAGTGATATAAATAGATTGACCGCACTATATAAAAATGGTATTAATTAAAAATTATGCCTATAAAGGGTAATATAAATTAAAAAATTATATTAAATAGAAAAATAGTGTTATACTAAAAATTCTTTTTTAAATGGTTTATGTAAATATAAATTTTAATTTTTACATTAATAGAAAGGTTACAGTTCGGGCAAAATTGAACAAAAAACGTTTTAAGACTTTGTTGACCTTTAAATATAACATTCAAAAATGTGTTAGGATGTTTTTTTTAATTTTTTGTCCCATATAAAAAAATGAACGGTTCAATGCCAATAAATCGTGGGCGTGATCTAAAACCGTATCGGGCGTGTTTGTTCTGTTTTTGTGCCTTAAAAACAGTTTCACAAAGGCCTTTTATACGGAACCCTCTTTTAAAAACGATTTTCGTTTAACGCGTAAAAGTATTCAAATCTTTCCTCACGGTCCTATGCTCCAGTGCGTCTCTACTTAGCAATCGTGCCCATTGAAAGCAATGAACTATAAAGTAAAGTTGCGAAATCAGGGGTTTTGAATTCGCTCACCCACGCATCGTGCCTTTTGTATAATTCATTTCTATTCACCGTTTAAATTAAAGCGTTGTTAGGGGGTAATACAACACGAGACATTTAGTTATAAAACAACGCTACTTTGAGATAGCATGTATATTTGTTGGGTTTTATTGTTTAACTATTTAAGGACTAATAACCCCATCCAACAATGTTGTTTGCTTTTTACAAAAGAGCTAAATAAAGAAGAATATCAGGTTACTTTAGCTAGCAATACGAGAATGCGAATTGTGTATCGTGTTCTAGTTGGTTACTGTTAAGTGCCAGTTAAATTTTTGTTCTTGTGATATCCGCGTGTCAGGAAATTAATTTTAATAATTTTTTTATTAATCAGAAAAGGTCAAGTTATTTAGTAAATATTTTGATTTAGACTCTTAGATTATTTTAATAAAAAAAATTTAGAGCCCCTTGTTTTTCATAAGGTTTCAAACACTCTGAAAATAAATTAAGGTCAAAAAAAGTGTTACAAGTTTAGTCAAATGCGTATATGCAAATTGTCCTCCAATTTGAGAGAAAAAATATTAAACCACAAAGTGAAGTACCGTTTGTAGAAACCGTTAGCCATTCTATTTTTACTGTTAGATATTCACTTCAGCGGTTTTATAAGTATGCTAATTTTGTTATGCAAACATAGGTGTCTCTATGTTATAATCGATGCAAGCAAATATATTCCAGGGCGGACATCGCTTTAGTTAATTATTTATCGCCCACCAAAGTTGGCTAAATACACAATATAAAAAATGAGTTTAAAGTTTGAACTGTGCGCGAGTTTTTACTCACACGGTATTGTAAAGCTGTTAGGCGACGTTAATGTTTAACTCGGTTGGAAATTAAACGACTACGTATGCAAAATTTGTAATATATATATCGTAATTTCAATTTTGCGGTTCTTTTAAAATTAGTTAACGTTTATTAAAAAAATGATTAGTAATAATTTTAAACTCAAGTTAATTTAAAGGAAAATTGAGCTGTTGTGTTTTTGTTGTGATTCATGAAGCTTGCCGGTTTATATAAGGTTTTTAGTCAGTCTGTCAAAGTACCGTAGTAAAATCGTTTTGGTATTGTTCAGTTTAAAGATATCGGAAACGACTAAACCGTTCCTAGAAATATCAGTCTGCAAAAAACAAACTGCACGATTACAAATCGTTAAACTCTATTTTCTTAAACAGGTTCTGTGTTTTATGGATAAAATGCCAGCCGTGGCCCCGGTCAGTGAAAAATTGTATGAATATCGCATGTCTGAAGAAGCTGTCCGGCAGTCGGCCGTAATACCCACAATCAACAACTCACCCCAAGACCCGAGGACCCCAAACAGCCGGGGATTGGACGCCCAGAGAGCGCTGCACTCGCAATATGTCCTCCAACTCCTCCAACTCCAAAGAAGAGCGGGATTTCTTTGTGACATTACAATCCACGTCCGGGATAAGTCTTTTAAGGCGCACAAACCGCTTTTAGCAGCGTGTAGCTTATATTTTAGGTAAGAATACATTTTTTTAACGTAGTGTTGTTTTTTAAATGTAACATTGAAATTCAGGAGCGCTAACTGTTGTAGTTCGTAAAAGGTTAGTCCGAAAAGGGTCGTTCGTAAGCGGTAACAATCGTAAAAATAAGATTGTTAGTTAAATTTTTAATAATTAACGTGGCATTTATTTAAGTTTGAAGTTAATCATTTACGAAATCGTTACCCATTTCCTAAAAACATATTTTGGTACGATAATTTAATACGTTCTATTAGCTTTTTGGGATTATTAAAAATCATGTCGCAACCGCTGTTTTACAATAAATGTTTTTCCTTTTAGTAAGTTTTCTTGAATTAAATTAGCTTAACATGCAACAGAAGCAAATTTATGTAATTTAAATTTTAAAATAAATATGATTACAATTTTTTCCCCCGCAAGGCAATAGCAAGACATCGCATTTAAGAAATCTGTTCTTTTGGTTTTTTAAATGCCATTTATACTGATACGATCAAATGACATTTTAGTAGACACTAAATACACGACGCCATTAATCCAAAAGTAGTTGAATGTGCGGAAAAATCCGTAATTAATAAAAATCCAACAAAAATGTTGCTGTTTTCTACAAATTTATACCAGCGTCCGAGTGTTATTTTAAATAAAAAGTTATTTTAGTTTTTTTTTTCGAATAAAAAAATCAGCTTTTAGGGCTTTGTTTTCTGACGAAACAACCAAAGATTCTACTGCCTTGAACTTAAACTCTCTAACACCTACCGGTTTTGAAATACTTCTGGATTATATTTATTCGGGAAGTCTGGCTATCACTTCTGAAAACAGCAGCGAAGTGCTATCAGCTGCAACATGTCTTCAGGTACCTAACAGTTGTTTTGTATAGAATCTTTTATTTATCCAATGGTGTGATGTACACTTGGCTTCACCACACGAGGTCGTTGGTTTGATTCCTACTATTTTATTCATGGCGCCTTGAAATAAGTTGCAAGAAACAATACAAACTCCTGCTGGTTACAATTTCACATTAAGTACGAAGATATATATAAAAAAGAAAGGCAACAGTAGATTATATCAGCTTTTTGTTTTATTTACCTAATTCTATATAATAACTTGAGCCTCCTTACTTAATATTATTTAATGATTTTTATAAAATTGTAATTTATGTAAAATACCTTAAACCTTTGTTGTTTTCGCGTATAGATGACGAACGTCGTCGAAACATGTCTCAACTTCATGCGGTCTTCGTTTCGGATGAGCAAAAATTCCTCCAACTTCGCAACCAACGGCGACGGACACTCTCCGGCGATCCCTGTTCTCCCACCTCGCCGCGGTAGTGACGTCACAGGGTCACAAAAGCATCTGTCGACTGACGCAGGAACTAAGATGCCAGCCTATGGGTTTCAGCGCAGTAAGGAGAATACTTCATTACAGGTGAATAATGCCTCCTGTAAATATTTTTTTATTTAATTTATTCCAGTCGCGCCTATAGTAAAGTGAAAACTTTAGAAATCGCTTGTTGGCAGATTACGAAATTTAAAATTGCTGTGTAAATTTGTTTGACTATAAGCTGTGTTTAATTTGAATTATGTAACATGCTAACGATATTAGGAAGTGGTAATAATTACAGTTGGTTGTTTCACCAAGTTATATGATACACTTGCATCTTTATCGTAAATGCCATCAACATGTTATTACCTCATGTGCTTAATAACGTAATATTTCGTTTTAACATTTACGGTAACAGGGCGTATTATTTGTATGGCAAATACGCTTTAACAATACATTAAATTTCTAGGAATTATGCAAATATAACAATGCCTCATAATTATACCGATACCGTTCTAAATGTTAAGCTACATTTCCACAGCGTTTGCGTTATGCAAATTTTGTAATTTTTTTTTTGTATTTTTAGAATAATTTACAAATTCTGTCGACGAGTAGCATTAACGAAGACGAGTTTCGAAGCATGATGGGTAAGCAGTTTCCACAATCTAGAACGATCAGTTTGGATAGTTCCAGTAAGTTTGTAGTGTGTTATTTTGTTTGTATAAATGTACGTGTAGGTTTTGAGTTTTATGGCAAGCAAAAACAGGTTATGGTAATAATTAACGAATTTTAACTGAAATGTTTTTTAAAAGAAGCCAAAATTCAGAAAACAACCTCTGTGAGTTGTTTAATATGACTCAAAGTTGATAAAAACAAATTTAATGAATATTGTCGATGATGTAAAAATTCTTTTTTTTAATTTTCTGAAGGCCCAATCAACGACAGAGTTTCAATCACGCCCTCTTCTGTCCGCCAATCACAAACCTCCTTACCCAGCACCTCACAATTGCAGTCGGTTCTACCGTATTTAATTGAAAACAACGCAGTACAACCAACTCCGGAAGACGTGCAGCGGATCCTGGAGAGACTCCCCTCTTCCGCATCCAGGGAATCAACAGTACGGAGACAGTCGTTGCCAGAGCAACCGCCATCTCTTATTCTAGCCGAAACTTTCCATAATTCAATACAGTAAGTTGTTCTTTTGTTCACAATTTGTTTAACAACGCTATGATCTTCCAGCGAAATAAGATACACATTTAATATGTAGGATTCAAATTACTGGTGCTTTCGCCTGTAACGTGTTTCTGGCGTCCGTTTCTTTGTCTTGGTTCGACAATTGTTCGGTTTTAAATTTGTTTTGTTCATTCATTTTTTTTGTTTTTGTTCCAGACCGAACAAAGGTGTTTCGCTGACCAATAAGAATGTGGTAAACGGATCCAAACAACATTCTGTAAACCCTCGCATTTCAGAGTTCTATTCGAATTCGTCAAATAAGGTAAAAATATTGACATTTAAAAAAAAATTCAGTATTACAAATTTGCACCATTATGTTATCCAATTTGAAATCGTTTAATTAAATTTTTTGCTACATTTTAGATGTCCTAAATTTATATTTTTTGTTTTTTTTATATTTAATTATGATATGTGAGCAAATTTTATAAAATTTTCGGGCCTATTGCATTTGAACGCCGGCCTATAGTTAGGATATTAAGTATTGTTCATATAGAACACGTTTTACCAATAAAATTGATCTACAATATTTAAGCTGTTTGTAGATTAACATTGATATATCATAAATATAAAAAAAATGGAAATTTTCAGGTAATTTCCGAGTGCAACTTTATTTAACTTAAGTTGTAATTTTTGTATAGTCCAACGCACTCAATAATCAATCTAAAGTTTGCCAATGCAAATAAGGTTAATACTTGCCCGCCAGGCATTAAAGCTAGCATTTCGTTTATTTTCAACATCGAAATTTGCAAAAAGAATCTTCGAGAATTTATTTACATAATAAAACCGCTAAATGTTTAAATAGAGAAATGACCCAAATTATCAAACTTTACCGAAACCGTTTATTGGTATTTAGTTGCGTTTTTATCGTTTAAGACAAAACCACAGAAAAATCGTGAAATTAAAACTTAAAATTATAATATTTTTAATACCCATGGCGCTTTTTAATTAACTAGAAATTGAAAGCATTTTTAAAAAATCGTTATACTACACTTTACATAAACACATATGCCGTTGTAAAATTTCAAGACAGTTTATTTTGTTTCTGGTCTATCGCAAAAGCATCTACGATCTGCTCGGTTAAGTAGAGCGTATCTAAATGTAAACGGACACGCTATACCGGTTAAGCTCAGGTTAAAAATGTTAACGCATGGATGAATTTTTTTGTATTTTGAATATAGTTCTGTAGTGAACTCGTTCCGGGCGTGGTTTTGAATTGTGTTTCTAACAGTAAAACACGGCCGAGTAAAATAAAAAGAATTTACAATTGGTTTTTGAATTATAAAATACCTGAATCAATTAATATGATTATTTTAAATTGACATAGCATTTTTAGGGATATTTAATAAAATTCCTAAAATTCATGTATACCCAAATTTCTTGCACAATAAAAAACATAGCACTTTTATAACTTCTATTATTTTTTATATAATCTTCAAAAATAACCCATTACTTTATATGATAAATTGTTACAATTTACATTTAAATGTTACAGTCAAGTGCACAGAACCCCATATATGTGGCACCCAAGTCTAATGCATTGGAAGATAGGGCAGGTTTGGACTTGTCCACTATAAGCACTGGTGCAACTAACACCAATCACACACCCGAACATTATAGTGGGAGAAACCAAACTGTTTACCAAAATCCAGGTACAAAAAATCAAGACCTTTGCAAAATTTAAAATTTTTCAAAGTTATTATATTTTAACACATTTTTTTTTTTTTTTTGAAAAAACAAAATCCAATGCATTTTTTATGCAATTATTTTATTTTCAACGTAGCTGACCTATTAGAATTAAAATTTTAATAATTTTTTTCAGTTTTACAAACAGTTTTTCTATATAACAATTTTGATTTATTTTTAGAGCAAGGCAAACAATTGGAACCGCGCCATTCTTTGGTAAGTTGTGGTTTATAATGTTTTTGTTTAGCAACTTAACCACCATTTTCGCTGTTGAACTTGGTCGGGTTTATCGCACTGAATACAGTGTAAAATAACATTACTCTTCACCGCCATCTGCTTAACAAAAAATCTGCAATATTATTACCGCTAGATAACGCCAAAGAACGCATTTTTTAAACTTTGTAAATTATTACCTATGAAGGTGGGGCCCCCCCACGACAATTCTAGCCAATGTCTCACGACTTTAGCTTAAAGGGGACATGAAAAAAAAAATATTACCTATGAAGGTGGTTTTATCTCACACAAGCCTTGTTTACTCTCTTTCTAAAAACTGTTTTAAACAATGAGCATTTAAATACAAAACACACTTGACCTTTTTTGCGTATTAGAGATAAATATATACAGGGATGAATTAAATAAATTATTTTTGTTATAAGGACGATGTGGAGTTTGCGTCTGTTCACTCCTCGGACGACCAAGACACACAGAGCGTCGAAATCAGTGACGCGGAAGAAGATCACGGGAGAGGTGCATGGAGTACTGATAGATCAGAGTATCGGAAAACCACGACTGATCTGTCTGGCACACCATGTTCCACCCCCGCGCAAACGCTTGATGACGTCACCGTGACGTCAAAAAACGACGACATTTTCGTGCCGCCTCCGTCCGATACTGGTAAAGGCTTGTTTGAGACTATAAGCGAGGAAAACGAAACGTTTGTGACGTCATTGAGCGACGACAAACCCCTGATTGTGACTTTAAGGCGATGCACGTCACTTCCCCCAGCGACTAAGGGTAAATAAAGTGCTACCTTATATAATCATATCTAGCTTGGTAATTCTTCTATTAAATAATTTATAAAACGTGTGAAAACAACGAGGTTATATAACATCGATTTTTTAATGCACATTCTCTTTTATATTTCTAGAATTTGTCAGTCCACGTGTCAAGGTTATTTATTAACTTCTTGGCATTTCTAAGTTAAATAAATAGTAGGCTGAAAAGCGCTTAGTTAACTTAAATCCCCTAAACGTTTATTCTTATATTGGCTTTTGCGAATTGAAGCATTTATATCCCCGAACCTAAAAACAATGTTCAATAAACAAAAAAAAAAACTATACTAGAACAAAAGTTATTCCAACTTAAAATTCGGTCAAATTAGAATAAAGACAGTAGTAAATACACTGACTAAAACAGTATGTTTCGAAATCTAAGATTTCAAATTAAAATTAATTTTCCATTTTTATTTTTAGATGAAGCAAATAGCTTTACTGATAACGAAAGCCATCGCTCCGACAGCGCCATTCCTTCAGGTAAATCTTTAATTCAAAATGTTTGTATCTTGATATAAGTATATAAATAAGTATGTAAACTACATGCCCCATACATCCCAACCTATTTTCCCAATTTGTCTCGAAGTATTTAAGAAGACATTTTGACATTGTTAATGTTGGGGTTTTCGTTTTGAGTATAAAAATACAAATTAATTTTGTCGTTTTTAGAAATTTCTACGACACTTCCTGTAGCGCTTGAGCGTCCAACCTCTAACGAAGACACGAAGCCTCTCGACTTTAGCGAGCTCGGCCCCGAATCTTTAAAGTACGAACTGGTATCGGACGACGACGACAACTCCGCCGCGGGGGCCTTTCCGGTGCAACGTGGTGCGAATTCGGACCTCAACGAGGAAAATGACGGCCACGAAGCTGTACTAGACCTAAGCCTATGCGCTCGCAAACGCTCTTTAGACCTACAAAAAGACAGTAGCGAAGAAATAATGAACCTGAAAGTTAGCCGAACTCAGTCCGTACCCGATACGGATAAGTTCCGGGCGTTTTCGTACCCCGTTGCAACCACGGACCCGGGTATGCAGCTCGCCGCAGATGCTTTATCACTCCTTCGCCAATCGCAATCCGGTGTTTATCCCGGCGAAATACAAGTACCTGTACGCGGGCCTTCGCAACAACAAAATTACAACCGGTAAGTCCGTCGACCATTTTTCGAAAAATAAAAACAGTTTTTTATGTTCATTTGTTTATTAAATACACTATTCTCTTGCCCTAAATTTAACTGGTTAAGAAAGCGGCGTTCTTTTTAAATTTAAGATTTAAGAACAGTTTAGTTATTTAAAATTTTATATAAACACAAATTTAATTGATTTGTTTAAAAATATAACTTTAAAAAAATATTGGATAATTTAGTATATAAAAGACAGTGTTTTCACCCAAAACCAGGTCGCATTAAATTTTTTTTTATCATTTGATTGTTTCAAATTTTTTTTATTTCATATAAGTGTAGGTGGTCAGTTTAATCTTAAAATAACCACATATTGACCTGGATCTTAATATTATGTACAAATTTATTTAATCTTAACCACAATTTAAGTCTAAAAATAAAAAGTGAAAATAGATTTACTATTTCGAAAATCGATATTTTAAGGATATACCACTTAGAAGAAGGAGCCAATATACCGCTCAATATACAATGGACGGTTTAGTTTCATAATCGTCGAGTTATAAATAAATTTATAAAATTCTTATTCTGTGTTTTGAACGTTCGCGCTGATTACGTCCTGGTATTGATCTTAATTTATTTTAGTTAAACCACATCAAAAAGTATTTCCTTATTTTAAATAAAATTCTTAGACATGGCTTAAAGTCATTTAACATTTTTTTTTATTTAATTACAACCTCAAGCAGTTAATATTAAGCGTGCCTAAATAATTACTTGAAGTAAAATGTCATTTTTTATCGTCGCCATTTTTTATTAGAATTTCTTTCACCGTTTTTACTATTTTTAAGTTCATTAATTTATTAAAAATAACTTAAAAATTTTTCCACTAACTTATAAAAATTTTAGTAAAAATTCAAAGTTATAGCTTTGCTACTTAAAATTGCTTAAAAATCTTTAAGAAGTTAATAAATTAAATTTAAAAATTACAAAAAAATTCATAACTCACCGATTTGTTCCCAGTTCGGATCCCTTTCCGATGTCCAACAACGAGCTAGCCGGCGACGAAACCGTAACCTACTCCCGTAAACCTCGCCGCACGACCGGGGGCCAGACGTGTACCTGGCCGGGGTGTGGTCGACTCTTCCGGCATCGAAACATCTACGAGGAACACCAGCGGCTCCACGAGTTGGGGATTCCCGGTATGCGATACTACTTTACTAGGCCCAACGGTACACCCAAGAAATCAAACAACCGAAACTTTTTGCGCTAAAAAAACACGCCGGCGGTCGGCGAAAATTTCTGGCTGGAATTACTTTTCGTATCACTGGCTTTTTCTTCCCAAATTAGCTTGCGTTTGTTTGATTTCTTGGCATGTATGGGCATAATTAACCATATACTAAATCACGTTCTATTTTGTGCATGCGCAAAGTAGCATGAATAAATTCAAATAGAGTCACTTTAATAGTGGACCACCAATTACTAACAAAACAGGGAAGTTTTCGTACACTCTTAGTGTATGTAATTAAAAATTCTAATTTGAGGTAACGTATTTAAACTTCCTTACACCTTTAATGTATCTATATTAAGATATTTTTAGTTCTTTCTACTGATTAATTATTATACGGAACCTATTTAATAATACACTCCTTCACTAGAGAGTATATTACTTCATAAAATCTTTCTAATTATAAACTTATACTGATAAAGATACAAATGTCTAGTAGCAGTTCTTCTTTGCTTTATGAACAAAAAGCCAGACTAACAAAAAAGCTTGGTAGACTTACCGGTTTTTAATATATCTGATTGATTTACATACAAAACTTATTAAATGTAAATATTACATTGTAAATAGTTATATTTTATATACCGTATAGGTAAATACCATGTTAGTTTAAGGGATTTTTAGATACAATATTAAAATAGAATGGTTACCACCACCCGAACATCTTGTCTCTGATACGATTAGGGTATCTTTTTTAACTTATTGTCAAAGCTTCAATAGAATTTGAGGTTCTATAGGTTTTGAATGGTTTAAGATAGCATTGTCATTCTGCATTAAGCTAGTCGCTTATTGAAGTACTTACCTTTAATACGGAAATAGGATATCCAAGCAGCAAATCATTGAAATAAAAAGTTACCCTTTCAATAAGCAATGCTTTTTAAGACTAGCAAACAAAAAAACTCACATTGCAAAGATATCAAGGCTAAAAATAATACAATAATACCCTGAATATACTACCAACTTAATCGAAATTCGTAATGTTTACGTCATTGCAAAATTTCAGCGGAAAATATCAACTTGCTTAGATAATAAGTAAACTGCTTTGTCATACCCACTACATAAACCTTCAAACTGATACAGTCACAGCCTAATAATAACATTTTCATTTTCGGTATCTATATTTGTCGGGGCGTTATGTAGGGCCAAATACATTCATATCAGAAACAGTTCAAGTTGTTTAACGCCTCACTGATTTTTCTAGGAATACTTGTTTGTGTTTCGGTTGATTATTGGTTTTATTATGTGATATTTTCGCTAGGTTAAAAAAAAAATAATTTTTAAAGGTTGGACGAAAAAAAATAAATGATAAACTGCAAAAAATTATAACGCTATTTGTTTATTTAATGAACGACTTTGACCTTTAATCAGTGTTCTTGTTCCGCTATCATGGGTGTCTGGCAACCACGTGTTATTTCCCATGTACTAAACTTAACCTAAACCATTACCCTCTTTCTAAAATATTTTGGAAATTCCGGGACCATGGAATTAAACTAACTGGCGTGGTTTTCGGAAAGCCAAGTGATCCGTAAAGAATAACTGCCGCGATGGAAACTCCGCGTTTAAAAAGACAAAAGTCAAGGCTGAGAAAAAATGCCCTCTGGACAATGTAGTTTCGTTCCCGTTTTCGAGAGTTTCGATTAAATAATAAAACAGTTCTATATATGGGCGTATCTCCTGTTATTAACCAATAGGATAAATATTACGTCAACTGCTGTTATTCGCGACCTTAGTTTAACTAGTCTGGGTTTATTACAATTTCTAACTCCCAGGCCCGAATATTTACCAAGCTCTTCCGGGAAATAATGAATTCGTTAATCAGTAATCGTTCACCTGCTTACGTAAAAACTAGAAAGTCACGTGGTCTGGTTTTGGGTTGGCCTTTTAATAGACTTACAAAAGTACTAAAAAGCGCGAAAAAACTTTTATTCAGTTAGGAATTTGATTACGCGTTGACCTTTATTGCCACGCCTTAGCAATTAAAACACACTTTTGTAGCAGACAACATTAAACATACATTTATTTTATCTACCAGCTATTAAGCTATATATTCAAAGTACAAACAAACCACTTACTTTTGCACACCACCAATCGTAAACCTACGATTTCTTTTTATTTGTAACAATTATTACTTGTTGTTCCAGATACAAGAATTCAAAATTTAAATGGCAGTTAAACGATTATTATAGTTATTAAAACTATTAAACCACACATTTAATCGTGACTTTAATTAACTTGTTTTTGCATGACTATTATAGTCGCCATTTTGTTTACTTCAAATAAGGTGATTAATTAGACGCTATAAGTCTGATATATTAATACTTTAAATTATTATGTCCTGTTTTTACATAAGACGATTTAAACCGCCACAAACAAATACCTAATTTGTGGTTTACACGACCTTAGAACTTAAACCCTATAGAAAGAAATCAAATGCTAGAGAAATAATCAGTTTTTTCAAACTTGTTAATAAATAGATACATAAATTATATTAAGATACAGAAAAAGGCAACTTTTTAAAACTAGATACTGCATTGACTTAGTAAAACATGATGTTTCGGAGTTATTTTTACCATAGTGCTTGTTAGAACAGAACAAGTTAAAAACAGCATACAGACTTAATTTATTATAGAAGGATAAAAATTATTTACAAACAGTCTTAAAAATATATTTTAGTAATAGAAAACATAGACATTATTAATTGCACAAAAGAAATAAGATGCATTATTTAAAAAATTGAAAGGTACCAAAAGTGCAGACTAGAAATAACGTTATATAAAAAATATATGTTGAACATTAATTTTTAAATATATTTAGTGTTATTTTTAATTTAAAAAAATTGAATAAACATATGTTTTTTCCACAAAAGTAAGTTTTAGCTCTAGATCATTTTTTTAGCTCTAGATCAGTTTTAGATCATTTTTTTAAAATATAATAAGATATTAAAACTTTAAAAAATATGTATGTAAGTTAAGTTGTTTAGACTAATTTTAAAATCTACACCTGCAATTTTTGTTTTACTTTTATTTTTAGTGACATATTTATTTAGCAAATAGAAACTTTTAATTTAGCATACAGCACCTACTTAAAATTAATGTTTTATTAGCAATTCAAAGGACACAGACTTAATTAAAATATAACATTTTCCCCTTTTAATCAATTGAAACTATTATATTTAAATAATAATCAAAACTAGTATGTAAAATAGATTTAAATTAGTTTGGTTATTATGTCTGTACTCATTAAACTCTGCAACAAAAAAACTGTAAGGCAGAAAAATAAAAATCATTTAATCTAGATTTTAAAATAAACTACAAGTTTATTATGACGTAGTCTTCGAGGCAGTATAATATAGTTAAAGTTGTATATGTAGTTAGCAAAAATAAGTCTCGGTTAGCAATACCTAATTAGACGCTTTATTTTTCTGTTTTACAAATAAAACACTACCTAATGCATGATAGAATACAGAAAAATAGTCAAACATATTGTATCATTGTGCTTATGAAAACAATGATTTTAGTATGTTAAATCGCAATTCCATTAGTAAAAGTTAGTTTTAGTATTTATTCAGTAACTTACCGTTCGTTCGTCTGCTATTCTTGGTATCCATTTTCAATATTTCAGCGGTTTATATTTTCTAGGCATTTTTCTAAATGTTAAAAACTTCTAGAACTAATTCCTTTTTGTTTCTGTGTATTGCTCTGTGTTACTTGAATAACCCCTCTTCCAAACAGACCTTAATTATTTGTAAGATTATTCTTCAATACTAGAATTGAAATAAGAGAGTATTATAACAGTCGCCGCTCTTAAGAAAAAGGGAAAAGAGAAAAAAGAAACAGTTTTTGACGCTCACAGTTTACTCGTTTTTTCTCTCTTCGCCGAGCATCATTTGCATACTAGTTTTCAGGTGAAATATAGTTTTAGATGTAACCTTTGTATTTCGGGGCGTTGTCTGGGTTTCGTAGGCCCTATAAAGTTGTTTACCAGATTTTATCCTGTAAAATATACAAGTTCTTAATACTTCCGTTAATTATTTTATGTCAAACACACGGATTTTAGCAAACAAAAACAACGATTTTTCTTCTTTTCTTAAATTTTTTTTTGCAGATATTAAAATACAAATTAAAACCTAAGTGTTCAGCACAAAAAATGTTAGGCCAATACTAAGACGAAAATCTGACTTAGGCGGCATAATTATCATTGCGTGTTTTTAAAAAAGGCCATTATATAATGTTTGTCTAGTTATATAAGCCATGGGGTAGGTTTAAATGCACGACCAAACCAGTTTTTGCACAAAAATACTTTATAAAATAATAAAAACTCCTATAAACGTAACTAAGGAACTAACGGTTAAAATATTTGTATATTTCATTTAATAAAACCATGCTAAAATAATCTTTGGCTTAATTTTATAGTTGTTTACCTGGCGTTGTAAATTGTTTTTAGGTTTGACGCCTAAGTGTTTGCTTTTATTGGAATTACCACAAGGCTTACTGGAATCGTATTAATAGCTAGTAATTAATTGTATTAGTAAAATGAAAAATTTAGAGTTCAATGGTGATGGATTAAACTCATGTTTTGGGGGATATTTTTGTTGGTTAAAATCATTTGAATTATTCCTAAATGCAAAATATTTTGAATTCTAATTTTTCCCCCAATTGATGAAAACTCTTTTTCCGCCTTTGTGGGGGAGAAAGTCACTGGGGTCACAACTAAGTAGCGTCTGGTTTTTATAAATCTTTGTCAACCGATCATTCCAAGTTTTGGCGAAGTTTTTGAAACAGAAACAAAAGCGAAAAAAAACGAGAGATCGTTGCTGGTGAAGTTTTCTCTTGCTAAAGGGGATTTTTTTGGATAAACAAAAAACTATAAAAGGTCGCTATAATCAACAACGTTTTTGTTGTTTTCGAACAAGTGGCGTTTTTCAATTTAACCGCGCTTACCAAACAGTAATTTTCCACACGTTAGGTCATTGAACAGAAATTGTTGATGTAAGGAATTTAAGTAAATACCACGTGTTCGTACTACAGCATTCCTTTTTTCACATAATACACATTTTCTTTCACCAGTTATATTAGACAAAATAATATTTTAATATTGACTAAATGAAGTTGTTTTTGTTTTTTATTTAAAACATTTTTTATGACTTGCTTCTTGCATTTTTAATCTTTATGAGCTGGCATAAATTTGTTAAGTGCATGCTTTAAACTTATTTAGGAATTAATAAACTTAAATTGTTTTGTAAAATAACAATATTAATATTTTTTTAAGTATCTCAACTTCGCAAATGTTACATGGGAGCTCGTGTTAAAAAGACTGTTCGAGAACAACTTGAAGAGTTAAGGACAACTGATTCGGGTGAAAATGACATGATGGGGCAATACAAAGGAAGAAAGCGAAAATCAATCAGTGGAGCACAAGGTAATTAGGTTTAGTAAAAAATGTTTTAAAATATTTTTGTTTAGATTTTTTTTTCAAATTATGTATTTTTTGGAAAATACAGAAACCGTTTTAATTGTTGATATTGCTTTAACAAACACATATTTATAACTAATGTGTGATGTGTTTAAAAATAGAAAGCGGTTTTATTATTAGTTCCTTAATTTCTTAAGTTCCTAAGCAAGTAGACTTTTGTTATCCGGTACAAATAAATATGTTACGTGCAGTAAACAGGAACTAATAATTTGCATATAGTAACTTTACGACGCTTTTAAACACATACCAACAAATCGTGAACGTCAATGTTTGTTTGTTGAATAATTTTCTCTTAAATCACGACAAACATTCATTTACAGAAACTATACGGAAACGAGTTACAATAAAAGATAGAATGGACCCGTTGCAAGTTTACTCGAACGTGGTGAGCAGAAATCCATTGGAAGGAAGTTTACCCAATACTTCGATGTTTACACACCCCACGCAACTACCCACGCGACTGGGTCTGCAACCGCATTCTAACACAAACATTGTACCCTGCTCAGTACCGATGATTTGTCCAAGTTCTAGCCCGCACTTTCCTGCTGCGAAAAAGTTGCAGTTAAACAGCCACGCTGGCTCTCAACTTGTTCAAGTCATGGGCGCAGACGGTGTTGTCAGGTTACTACAACCACCTTCGAGCCCGGTTCAACAGCGAGTGCCAATCGATCAATCCAGTTCTCTAGCTAGTCATATCGGTGCCTTTCAGTCAATGACAAATTCCGATCGCTCGGGGAGAATCCCCAATGTCGAACAACAATCTAACAGCCAGTTGAACCCGGTTGAAGCTACGTTGGCGTTGCTTGGAATTCCGACACCGGTTCGCCGTGGTGACCATGCCGTTGCTAACACACCATTATCGGGTCTCTCTTTAGAGCAAATTCGACGACGACTTGCGCTTAGAGAAACGAGCGATAACGCTTCATGCTCGATGCTCCCTTTAACCGGAGGACCAGCTCCCGCCTCAGCTGGACAATCTTTATCGTCGCTTGGCCATCCTATCTCCAATTTTGGACTGGAAAGCACGATTAGACCTGGGAATGTTACAGGAACCTCGCCATACAATACCCTGGCCGGCCCCGCGTTTTCAGCCGCACGCATCTCTGGTGCGCTCCATGCGGCCAGCAACGCAGACAATGTGGTCGTTCCTATTCCTAACCAATATCCGCTTGTGTCGCCCTCCAAGGCGTCGCATTCGGGTGCACAAGTGTAGCTAAAATTTAGCAACTATTTTATGTACATATCGAATACAAAGTGGTTAATTCAATAGTTAATTCAAATTTAGTAATTTATGCGAGGCGCAATCACTTTTCTACCTTTTTACTTTTTTGTTGTCCGAGGATTTTCTTAATTTTTTAGTATTTTATGCACCATAACTTTTAAACAAAAAAATCTCAATAAGGAACACCATACACCGATAACCTGTCACTTTTTTATTTAATGTGTGTTATTAAGTTTTAGGCTTGAAAGGTGTGCTTGCGTCTAAGTATAGCTACTAACTTGTTTTGCCTTTTCAAATACAGCCTTGATTTTTATACCATCATAACTACAGGTTTAATTTACATTAATACTAAAGTTTCATAATTTGGTTAAAACATAAGCAATTTTGTTTCCTTTTGGTAAAATTTATACATGGGTAAATATATCAGTTGATCAAATATTTAAACTGCTTATTATTTACAATTGTTTTGTATGGGTGCTGTATGTTCTAATGGCCTTATTGTATTTCATTTCTAAAAGTTTCAATTTTTTATTCTAAATTCAGGATATTATTTAATATGTGATGGGTTGACTATTAATACGCATATTGGCGTCTTTACAAACAATTTTAAAAATGTTTTTTCTTAATTTTTTTTCCAAGTTTTGTTTAAATTGTTGTAATTAAAATACTGAAATAAATTAAAATTCAATTTAAACTGTTACATTGTTGCGTGGCGTGTTTATTAGTAATCCTTCTAGCAATAAACTAATAATGCTTTTTGAAATGTTATCTTAATAATTTTTAAATTAATGTTATTACTGTGGTTAGAAAGCAAATTTTTATTAAAATAGAATAGCTTTTAGTTTTTAATTTATAAATTTTTGTTTAATGTTAACAAGCTCATTTGTTCTTCAAACATGCTGTTTTTTTTGTTTTAACAGATTATACAAATATTGGAATTGTATAATTATTAGATCGAACTAAAAAAGATGTTTTGAAAATAGTAAAACACCATAGGTTTTTTTACATTATTTTGTAAGCAATAAATACAAAAAAAAATATTTTTATATATTTGAAACAAATTCAAGATGTTCTTTACAAAATTTTATAAAATTGCGTCACGTGGTATTTTTGTCGCACATCAGTTACAACTGCTCCTCTTTATAGCAAAACAATAAAAAGTAAACAAAAATTTAAAACGAAATGGATGATAATTTACCTGACGAATTTGATGTCATTTTTATTGGAACAGGTATTGGTATTTAAATTATTTTTGTGTAGCTAATTTTTAAATGCATTTTTTCTGTTTAGCCTGCTTAGAAATTAATCAAAACGTACTAGTAGACTGTCAAATTAAAATCAATATTATACTTATTTTTCTTCAACTTTTTGGCTATAGTTTATTGTTAGTACTACAATAAATTATCCAGAAAAAAATAGGCCAAAATCACAATTTGAGAAATACTCAGTTTTTATATTTTTATAAGATATGACTGTAATTTTAATTGGCATCAATTTATGAAACACTTATAAAAAAATTATTTTACATACAGTTATGTAAAATAAAATAACAAGAAGTAACATCATTAACTTATTCATACGCATAAAACAGGACTATCAGAATCAGTTCTTTCTGGTGCATTATCAAGAATAAACAAGAAGGTTTTACACATTGATCGTAACGATTATTATGGTGCAGATTGGGCATCTTTTAATATTAGAGATTTTGATAAATTTCTTAAAAACGAAAATGCGTTTTTAAAGTCAGAAGGTAAATACAATTATATTTTTTTTTTGTAATCATTCAAATTATAATGTCAGATTTTTGTTACCCTAATATTTGTGGGTTTAGCTTATATTGATAAAGTTTTTATGGTTTATAGACATAAATGTCAAAGACTTAATATCTGAAGACGAAGAGTATATTGCAATTTCTAGTGGTAGGAAAACTATTTACAACGGAAAAACATTTTGTTATTTAAGGTTGGGTAAATTTCCCTTTTTTGATTATTTTTAATTTTTATTTAATTTAATTTTGTTTAAATCTTTTTTTTAATGCATTTGTTTTAAAAGAGAGAAATTAGAACCGAGCAAAACAAAGATTGAAGAAAATCGCAAAGAAAATATTGAGGGTGAACCAAAATTAGAAAATGATGATATTAGGCAAGACCTTTCTTCCAAAGATTCTGCTACAAAAAAAGAAAATAAAGCAAGTCAAACTGAATCTCAAACTAAAGATCCTATAACACACATATGTGCTGAAGAAAATATTTTAGCTGAAAAAGCTGAAAATATAAGTGTAACACCCCCAAAATTTCCAACTAAAAAGGAGTTTTTTGACCTGTGGAGGCGATTTAATATTGATTTTTCACCAAAAGTAAGACATTTTTTGTTTTGTATTATAATGCAAATACCACCTTAAATTTATTTTTATTATTGCAACACTTAACAAAACTCCCTAACATAGAAAAACTATGAATGGGATAAAAATTCGATTTTCTTTAGTCATGACACAATTAAAATCCCAGACAATCATTTTTTATTTTTAGATGAATCTTGACATTTTAAAAATTTTAATTTTAGGTTATGTTTTCACGTGGTTTGTTAGTGGAGTTGTTGATACAATCTAATGTGGCAAGGTATCTGGAATTTCGCAACATAACAAGAACTTTAACTCTTCTTGAAGGGAGCACAAAGCTAGAGCCAGTGCCTTGTTCTAGAGCTGACGTTTTCAGTAATAAGTAAGTTTTTGTAATCAAAAATAAATGTGTGTATTTGTGTATACATACCATTATTTCTTATATATATATGTTTTTGACTGTTAGATTTGTCAGTGTTATTGAGAAACGAATTTTAATGAGGGTTTTAACTTTTTGTAACAACTACGAAGACCATAAAGACGAATATAAGGGTAAGTATTTCATGAATGTTGGAAAACCTATATTTCAATAATAGCCTATTTATGTGTTATTAGGTACTTGTAACCTATTTAGCCTTATTTTATTTTTTTAATATTTTATATATTCTAGATTTTGTTGATAAACCATTTTCCGAGTTTTTGAAATCAAAAAAATTAAGCGGGAAAGTTCTTAATTTTATTGTTCACTCGATTGCAATGGTCAACGAAAATGTTTCAACTCAAGTTGGCTTGGAAGCCACTCAGAAGTTTTTAAGGTCACTGGGTCGTTATGGTAACAGCGCTTTTCTGTTTCCAATGTATGGTGTAGGTGAAATACCTCAGGCTTTTTGCAGGTAATTTGTTGTTTAATTATTCTAAATGTTAAAAGAAATTATCAAGCAAAAAATATTAAAGCTACATTTAGGGCCTTAATGAATGTAGTTGATAGCCCCACCCTGCATTTTAATTACAATAGGGATTAAACTTATAATAGGGACTAAACCTTAGCTTATGCACCACCAACAGCAGTTTCATTGACTTTGTAGGCCTTTAAATTGGAGATACGAATATAATATATCACATTTTGATTAAAGGTTTTGCTTACTATTGGTTACAATTTTTAAAATTTAAGCTACAACTATAAGGCCTTTAAATACCTTTTGAAATAAGGATCATGTTAAATGTTATCTAGCACGTAATGCTTGATTATAACTGATTGCTTTAAAATATTTCTTGTTAGGTTAAGTGCTGTCTTTGGAGGCACTTTCTGTTTGCGAAGATATGCAGTTGGAATTGTTGTTGATAAGGAAACAAAGTTATGCAAAGCTATTATAGACGCTACTGGTAAATTATTTATAACATAAAATGGTTTTTTTGATAGAGTAATTACTGGTTAGTGTATATTAAACATTTTTTAACCTTAATTAATAATAATTTAAGTAATTATGTAAATATCTAAAAACTGTATTTAAATGTTTTAGGGATAGTTATTGTATCAATTTTGTCTTTTAAATTGATAATATTTAAAAATATTTTGTATTTTTGAATTTTTTAGGTCAAAAAATTAAGTGCAATCAACTTATATTAGATGAGAGTAATATTCCAGATCAATTTTGTGTAAAATTTAATAATTCAGTTTCAAGGGCGGTGTATGTTACCAATCAATCACTAATTAAAACTGAAAATGAACATGTGAGTTTATTTGTGTGGGTTTAACAATTTAATATCAATTATTTATAAAGCCTTTTTTTGTAAAAAGATCTTTTAAGTTATATATGTTGTTAAATATTTTAAAATTACTTTATACATTTAACTTTTACAAATATTTATTTTTATTTGTACTATTTTGATTTAAACAAATAGCAGCACTTTTTTTCTTTATTCTTTTTTTTATTGGTTAAATAACTTTGTTTATTATTAGGCATCCTTGATTACTGTTCCACCTACAGAAGAAAATCCCTTAGTAAGATTATTTGAAGTAGGTCCACAGTGTAGTGTATGCCCTTCCAAATACTGTAAGTTTAAAAACGTGATTCCAAATTTTTTTTTAATTAGTAGATATATAATATTTTACTAATTGTAAATTTAAGGTTCAATATAACATGAATTGCGGACTTAAAAAAATGTTTTATTTATTACAAATTATATATTTTTGTTTTAGTTAATTTTTTATTTCCTATGACAATATATGGTCTTAAATGGATATCAAATTTTTGCGATTTCTTTTTACATTTTACTTTCGGCTAGATGTCGTACATGCGATGTTTCAGTCCAATACGGTTGACGGTAAAACTAACGTGGACGAATTAACAAAGTTTGCCCACGTAGAGAAAACTGTTTTTGCTGGCAAGGCCTGTTCCGATGATGGTAAGCTGTCCCATTTCACGCCTCATTTTCCTATCTACACTATCTTATTATTCCCGGAAAGAATTGAAAAACTTGTTTTAGAGATTTTGATCAAAATTGATTTTACAGTTGTTTTAGCTGGAAGTTTTTGTTTTGCTTTTTTTTTACTGTTACAAATTGACACAGTAAAAAAAACATAAATTTATGCTCTAAAAAATAATTTTTTAAGTATGTGTAATCTTGAGTATATGTATATTTAAGTATTATTTGTTTATATAGAACTATATTTATTTATATTATTTTATTTTCAACTTTTTTTCTAACTAAATTTCTAAAATCACACACCAGGATTTAAATTACTTTTGATTTAGACGCAGAAAACGACGAAACTGAAAAACCGGTGATATTATGGGCAGCATATTTTACTATGTACGGAGACGGGGTAGATCGTGATAAACTACCTTCTAATGTTCACGTTTTAAAAGGTCCACAATTCGACTTAGGGTTCGATAAAGCAATGAGCCAAGTAAAAAAAGCCATTTTATTTTATTGGCAAAGCAAAAAAAAATTGAAATGCATTATAAAAATTTAATTTAATTTAAAATTACTTTTTTGGAATATTTTTATTTTGATGCTATATTAACTAAACTACTAAGATTTTTAACTCACTTAACAGACAAGTTGCTTAATTTTATTTGTTTGCGTTTGTGTAATGGCGTTACATCAAGTGTTATTTATTTTTTTAACGTAACAAAATTTGGTAAAACAAGAAAATGATTTAATTTCGAATACCCTAGACCATTTAAATGACCCGTGAAATTAAGCGACATTTGATTTTCCACAAAAAAGAAATTTATTTTCGCATTTGTAATGCCTTAGCATTTGTGGCAGCTTATCTGATGCTCAGTCATTTAGCCAAAGTTGTGTTAATTGATATAAGAATCAGCAAAACTTAAATATTTAGTCTCTGCATCAAAAGATTTCCGTACTAAATATTTTTATATAAATTGTGAATTTTTACTTGAGAAAAAAATAATTTTGAAAAAAATTTTACCTTATAGGCACGTGATCTGTTTAACTTAATATGTCCGGAGGAGGAGTTTCTTCCACGTGCTCCCGATCCGGAGGAGATCGTATTCGACGACGAAGGATACAGCGGGGATGTTGCTCCACCTTCGGAGAAGGATGCGGGGGAGGAAAACGGAGATTACGTCGACGAGCCGGAGGAGAAGCAACAAGATGAAGTGGAGAAAAGTGAAGAGGTTAAATAGCATTTTTTTTAAATTTAAACATCATACGTATTTGTTATAATTTAAAAATATTTACACTAAATTTTATGCCACTAAATTCAAATTCATAGAAACATTATTTGTTTATATTCCAAAGCGTATACGTTTTTAAGTCTAATAAACAGAGACTTAAAAAAGATTATGCAAATTAACAAATTTAATTAATTTTAATGTTTATTGTAGCTAGTCGTGAGAATGAGAATTGCATTCGTAATTTGCATTTAATTCCACAACAAAGACTCGCGGGCGTTTTAACTTAAACTTGTTTACTGTTTTTGTTTATATTTTTGAACGCACGTGGTTGTGTTTTCAGTTAGTCATGTATATCACCATGCAAAATCGCCAAACCCCTTTCTCTATTGGCGTTGAATTGACTAATGCGATTTGTTATTGTGTACAACTTTGTATTGCAGGCCTCAGACGAAGCTAAGGCCGAGTAGCATATTCTCAACACGTGTTTTTCGAAGGGAGAAAGTGTTTGTTATTGTATGGGCACGCACATGCTTTTACACTGATGTAGTACTCGGATCTTACTTCAGCCGGTCGCTATTTCGAATGTTTGGAGAATCAAGAATTTTGTTGTGCAATAATTTCGTATTTACACGCTTTTTTCTCACTTCCGCCCTGTGATATATCATCAAAAATGTAACAACAATCTTTGCAGCTTTTTAGAAAAGGTCAGCAAAAAGCTGGCGAATCGAGTTTTTAAAAGCAGTTATTCTTACATAATACATCACAAACTATTTAAGATGTACCTATTTATAGTGACCTCCGATATGTGATTAATTCGCAGGAGAGGTCAGCTCAAGTAATCGTCTGTTCCACGCCGTCGTTCACATGTTTTGTTTGTTTTGATCAACATTTCCGTACACGGTGTCACGTGATCTGTTTATTGGCGTAATGCACGTGGCCAATAAATTCAGGTTCGCTCTCTTACTTTATAAATGTATCCATTGATAAAATTTGGTAGCGTAAGTCAATTAGCGAAAAGGTTTTAGTTTTAAAATTAGATTTTTAGTGTTTCGTAGTTAGTAAGAAATAAACAGATTACCAATTAGCTTTTAAAAATTTTATTCTTGTATTTTGTATTGCGTTAAATCGCCCAAAATTATTGTCAAACACAAAATTGATTTTGAATTATCGTCGTTAAAACTGCATTAGTGTACCCTAGCTTCGATTACGCACTTATAAAACAATTTGAAATATAATCCACTTTAAAATCAAACGTTATGTTGATAACGATTTAATAAAATTTAATATTTAAATTTTGTAACCAGAATAAAAAAAAATTTAAAGTTTTACAAAAACGTTTTCGGCAGGGGTAAATATATTGCGTGTGTTTTGCCAATCCTAATTAATTTCAGCTTACATAAGGTAATTAAGGCTATATGTCAACTACTTTAGAAAGGGGTTAGAAAAAAAGCAACCTTACGCCTAAGTTAAACGAAGATACCTTGTGAAAATTGCCAGCGTAACGAATCACCGATAAATAAAGAAAAAATCCCTTCTACTAAGTGCCTGTAAAAGCGTGTGGGGTGACGCTTTACTTTAAATTTTTAGAAAAAAAAGGTGAGCTGTAGCATTAGTATTGTTTTGCACATGTAGAGCAACGATTTTCAGTCACGTGACGCTTTTTAACAATAATAATAGATGAAAAGAAAAAAATGACTTGGTATTACTATAGGCTGTATATAGAGTAAGAATTTTGCAAATCACCAGATAGTTTATTTTTTTTAACAAAAACCTTTTTTAAATATAGGCAAAAAGAAATTAAGAATATATATTATATTTATTTACTAGTTTCTAGTCAAAAAAAAATAAGGGTAGTTAGTGGTATACAGCTAAGTGAGAATTGCAATTTATATATTTTCTCTTTAGATTGTATATAAATTGTTGTCAATATATAAAAGTTATTCATCTGAGCATATTATTTCTGACTTAGAGAAAATGTCAAACGACAGCTTTCCAACACCAATCTTAAATGAAGAAAAATTAACAGACTATGGCAAGATGATTTGGACATTGTTTGTTGTAATTGAATCAATTCTTTTGGTGATGACGTTATATCTGCTGACGTCATTGCTGTACAAGTGTTTTATAATGTAAGTTTGCTTTCGTCAATCCATTTTTAAATCTTAGATTCTATTAAGATAACATCGCCCCCCTACGTTAAAGGCCGGCACATTCTATCCGTCACTCTAGCACCCGTTTATTTATAACAGAAAACACTCTTGACACGGTTTTTGCTTATTTTGTACACTTCTGGTAATATTGACAAACATGACATTTTTTGCAGCCTTCGGGGCGACGGCACTCAATCAACGGAGCAAAGTCGCTCAAGATCGCGTCACAAAACGGTCGGAAACGTTCTTCTGATTGCCGCGACTGTTTATACTATACAGACAACCGTGGAATTGCTGTTATCTCAGGCCGTCGCTTACAGTGGACCAAAACAATCTCTCTGCCACGTGTTTTCTAAGGCGAATCGCTCGCTCCGAGTTGCAGGTAGGTAACGAGCGAATTTGTTTGCTTGTGTTGTCGCATTATCGATTACATTGCCGCCCAATTGCCCGTGACTTTGTTTATATTGAGCATGAAAAAACGTTAATGAGTTGATCCCTGTGACCATTTCAATAAAAGCAAATATTTTGCTTGTTCTGTAGAAGTTATATTTTTATAAATAAATTTTGTTTGATGTTTTTGTGCAGGTTTTGCGTGTTTATCAGTATTTCTATGGCTTCGGCAAAGTTTATTGTACAAATTACCACAACTAAAACATCTCAGAACCACATGTGTCAAATGGTATGTGGCAATAAACATAGTCTATATATAACTTATAAATGGCACCTTTAGTAATATCAACAAATCAATGATAAAACGCCAACTAGCTAGCCATATGTTGACTTTCTTTCTTTTCTTGCAAGTTTATGTATTTCGAAATATTTATTTAAATGTTAACAAATTTGTTTATTTTTAAAGGTGGAGCTATATAACGTTATTTCTTGTTGTTTTGGCAACAGTAAGTGGGATAGTGGTTGCTAATGCCTCGTTCAGTTCTACGGCGAATTTTTACTTGAAAGACGGCTTGTGTATTAGCGAGGCTAGCGATTTATCAGTGTCTGCTATGGCCGGTGTTATTGCAAGTGCTGTAGTTCAGGGTAGGTCTTGGTATTTTATAGTACACCAAGACATTAACTAACACCATATTAGTAATTCTTGATTCAGCACTGATTGCAAATAAATATTTTACTTCTAACATAGGCTACATTATTTAACACACTTATGTCTTAATTCTTTATTTTGTTTAGGATCTCTATTAGTGCTTTTTATTCGAATTATTGGCAAAGGCAAATATAGAGAAATAGACCTTGCTCTTGATAGAAAAACTAGACGACTGGTTATTCGATGTTGTGCCTTAACAGTTGTTTGTGTTGTAACAGATATTGCTTCTTTAATAATCGTGTCTTTAATCAAGGGAACCGTTTCAGATATGGTAAATAAACTAGTATTAAACATTTTAAATGATATAAAGTAATTACATTGGGTACTTTACAAAAAAATTATCTGTAGGTTACTATTTTGATTTTGGACGTTGATCAAGTCTTAAATCTATTGGCCGTTCTTTTTTGCTTTGCCAAATGGAAAAGAAATGTGCTGCCTTGGCCATGCTGTATTAAAGTAAAGGTTTCCAGAAACGATATTTCACCAGTTTCAAATGTACCAGAAACGTATGGATCTACGGTATTTACTATACAGGAATGCAAGTGCAAAGAACCGGGTCACGTCATTGGCTGTTCAGCGGCTGACAACGTCCAAATGTCCAATGTTTAATATGTTTATTTTTAAACCCTTTCACTAACCGATTTTTACTGGACTTGAAAAAACAAAATAAAAATATTTTATTTATGAGTAAACAACTAATTTATATCTTTTAAAGAAATTAAATAACATATTTTAGATGGAACAATAGGTTTCTTTTCATACAAAATTACAAATATTTTATTAAATACAAGTTTTCCAGTATGTGGAAATACATTTACATACTGGTAGAAAAACTTATTGATAAGCTTTTAAATAGTTTACAGAACAAAAAAAGATAGTAATTTTGTTTAACTTTTTTGGATTTTTTGAAATGTTTTTTTCTAAAAATCTAAGAAATTGAAATTTAGTTTGTTTTTCTTACTGGCTAAGCTGAGGGTAGTATCTTATAAATACTCGACTTGCGTAGAAGAATGTAAACAATCTAAAAACTACGTGATAAATCATGTGTGGGTGTGAAATTATTAACGAAACAAACAAGAAAAACTATTTTTGTTTTAAATGTTAAAGAATGAGAAAAATGACACAAAGACATATCACCATGCAAGATTTGCTAAGTATTTTAAAGAATTTTGTTTTGTTGGTCATAGTTTACTTGTTATGAAAAATCCAACAAACTTATTTAACATAATATAGCGTTGTTTAGTTTTTTTTATCTATCCAAGCCCGACTGTATCAATCTTCATGAAGTGTTTTTGGCTTGTTTTTTAGTAATATAAACAAAAAACATATACCATGGGAAATCTACAGTATTTTATTAACAGAAATCACTAAATTTTGTATACTAGTTAAAAGAATGCAATATAAATAAAACATAGGAATTACTTGCTGTTTAAAGGCGGTTAATGACATTATAAGGTAGATACAATTCTGAAAATCAAGTTTTTTTTATTTAAGTTACAGTATTTGGCGAAAATGTATTAGAATGGGAGTTTTCAATGCTTGAATTCTTTTTAGACGGTTTGTGCCAGGGAAATAAAAGAACTTTCCAGTGCGGTAGACAAAATATAGTACAGATAAGATTTACCATAAAGTCTATGTCCCAAATAAAATGCAAAACCTAAAAAAAATGCTTAAATTGTAAAAAAAAACAAGTTTTTTGGTTAATCCAATAACCTAACAAAGGTTAACTAAATTTACCAATTGTACTACTCGTTTTCTTAGCATAATGTCTTCAACAGTTGTTACAATATCAGTGACAATACAAATTATAGCAGACATGGTGCTGTAGCGCACCAAGCGACGAACTATGATTGATGACCGAGATGGAACTTGCCCAACCCAATTTTTGACCTCTCTCTGTTGTTTGCGTAGAATATGAACAAACATACCGATCAAGCTTGCTATAATATAAAACTGTTGTTGAGAATAAATTTTAAATAAAAAGTTTACAATTAGATGTTGCAAAATTATCTTTTGGAAATTGTACCTTGAAAAAAAACGGTAGCTGTATCCACGCTATATATTAGCGCGTAATCTCCATCTGCAGTTACTGTATAATAACAAGCATTTGTTCCATTTATAACCGAAAACTTCTCTTTTTTCAATAAAAGGGAGAAGGAGACTATTCCAGAAACAAATCCGGCCAGAATAAGAAAGAGTATAAACCAATTAAATCTAAAGGATCGTAACAAAATTCATTTAACAACACATAACTATTTAGTATTTAAGTTATTTTAAAAAAAAATACGACATAAAATTTATTAAACCTGAACTAACCTTAAAAATCTGGTAGATGCAAATCTGCTTAAATGATTTTTGTTGTACAAGGAAAATTGTCGAAGCCACAAAAACAAATACAAAAAAAATTGACCTAAATATACTCAAGTTTAAGTTAAGTTTTTTTAGCATTGTAACACAATTTATTTATTTTCTTATTGTAATAATATTAAATATGTTATGTTAGACTTAGCAAGTAATCTATGATCAGGCTCGTCAATCTCTGCCCTGTGGTTAACATTTGAACTTAGGTGTACAAAAGGTGCAAAGGTCGTACTAGTTACGGTTAATAGGATTTTCACGGTTTATTATTTTAACGGAACTGTTTATACATTTTACATCACATTTACTTTCTCCTACATGTTGTATTAGTTTTGCTTACCAATTGCATCCAATGTCTGATACAACTGTTCCAATATTTTGCATTGGCTGTAGTCTAGGTCTTTTGTTATTGGTGCAAAGAACACAGCCATGGCAAGAGTATTTCTTAATACACAAGTGACACAAAACCAAATTAAAAGTGCATTAAGACATAAAGGCGAGTGGCCTACGAACCAGGATTGCGAATTTTTTCTTCGATGTCTATACCTAAAAAATATTAGATAATGGTTATTTTAATTGCAATTTATAGGCTACTTTTAATTTAATATAATTGCTAGCTTTAAACTATTTTCATTCAAAATAACAACCTCAAAATTGGTTTTAGTTACATTTTTTAATCTTTTTAAACACTTTTAATATTAAATTATGAAATACAGTTTAAGATTACTTACAAATTAACAAAATTATAGGTTAAAGATATCAGTATGTACAGGGATCCCACTAGCATAACTCCTTCAATAGAAATCACTGTCGTCCATAATGTAAAATCTACTTTTGGATACATATTTATTTCAGTTAGTTTTAAAATAGTAGCTTTATATGTTTTTTACTGTTTAAATTAAATTGAAATGCGCATTGCTTTTATATACAGTTGATGCTATGTCATGATTAATTGTAAAAATTACCTTATACGTGCATATGTGGCCTAATCACTTATACTTTTTATGACATTTCCGACGTTAGGGTAGATTTTGTAGCCTATTTTATTTACCCCAAATAATTTTAGAACTATTTTTGTTCATCGTAAACATTGACGAACAACATACTAATCACGTATTTTCCAATCTCTTAATTGGATAACTATTAATAGTGACTTGCGCCACATTTATATTTGTGTCGTAATTTAATATTTTTGTGCAATTAATAATTGTAATTTACCTATTTTTCTAATTTTAAACTTACGCATATTTTAGTGTACAATTTTTTTATCTTGACGTGCAAACTCCTTAAAAAGTCAGACGATCTAATCAAATACCTTATTGAATATATTAATGTGGGATTATGTTAGAAAATTACGGGCTTGTCCACTACCGTCAGTTTTATTATGAGGGACTAAAAAGTTTAGATTTTAACAGGTGCCAGACTAATGCTGTTTTTTTTTGGTTCTAAAAGTTTGTACTACTATGAGACTCTTAAAGGTATACTTAATCACTACTAAAGTGTCTGTTATGAGAACAAACTATTTGTGTGGTGCATTACTTTTTTAATGTTTTTTTATTTTATGTAACATTATTTTTTATTAATCAAGTAAATTAAAACGTAAATCTGTGAAAGTTGTACTTTCGATGCAGATCTATTTTGTATACAAGATAAAAAATTATTGCACAGATAAAATAAATTTTACAATTATGAAAGAATAAGAACTTGGTGAATATCATCATATTCATATGTTCGACCTATTTCAAGATCTACTATATGAAGTCCTGACACTGTTTGTAGGCCAGGTTGGATTGGTAACAGGGACATACATATAGAAAGTGAAGCCTTTGGTGACAAACTGTCCAATTTATATCCGGATAAACCCCTCCATAATAAATCGGATTGGTTTTTGTATTCAATCATTAATTGCTTGGTTCGATCACTGTAATTTGTGATTTTACACTTCATTTCAAAAGGTTGAAGGACTTTCAAGTCACTTGGGGCAGACTCTACCTCTAGTCTTATATCACGTTGGTTCACTATTGCTCTTTGAAGTTGACTTGTTTGCAGTCTCCCCCTCTCCCCTAAACTTGATTTCCAAATAATATCAAGTTTTCCAATTATACTAGCCATTTCTGTAAAAGCCTTAATTGTTGCACCAGGCTTTAGTTTAAGCCAGAATAGGTATTGCCATACTTCATTTGGTTTCATGTAGGACTGTATTCCAAAAATACTGCTACTGTCATTAGAAGAATTAAGGGATTTTACAGTATACATTTGTGATGGATCCAAATTAACCTTTTCCATACATATAGGTGCTTGTGTTATGTTCTGTATTTGGGTTTCCAAGTACACTTCATCACATTCAATGTTATAGAATTTTGTTTTCACATCCAGGGGTTTTAAAACTTGAAATTTGAAGAACTTTCGAAAAGTTTTCGGATCACCATCTGGTTTCTTGTAATTGACTGTACAAACCAATATGTGAGTACCTAGTTCCTTGACTTCATGGTTAATTACTTCATCCACAGAGTTGTCAGGTTTTAAAATATTAACTGCTGAGCCAGCAGTTAGGGTTATTCTTTGTGATCCAGTCTGCAAATCAGCCTTTAGGGAGACTTCTGGTACATTGCTACTGCTCTCATTATTAACACTTAAATAACTAACAAATGTTTCTCCCAAAAAAATGTTGCCAAAACTCTGCGGCAATTTAAGAAGTTCGCCAACTGAAAATCCTTCAGAACTTTCATTGCATTTCCCCAATGTTTCTGAATATAAACAATCTTGTTCACTCAAAATAGGAAAAGAGGTATTTATAGATGGTTTTGTGAGTCTCATAACACGTAAAACAAGCGAGTGTTCTTTGTTATCCATTTTAAACCTAAACTGTCAACCGAATAAATACAACAACACCGTCAGTCTTATTTTTATAATTTTCATGTATATTTTATAAATATTAATATATAGCGCCACCGATCGGCATGGAGGATAAATCATTTTTTGTTTTTATTTTAATTAAAAAAAATATAATGGTGAAGGTGAAGAAATGGTTTGTAACATTTCTATCTTTGTGTAAGATTATTGGATACAAATTAACGACAATTTAAGATATGGTTAAATTAATGGTTAGGTATTGATTATTTTGTAATAGTTTTCTGTTTAACTTACCATACATTCATCATACTTAACCGGGAACGATCTGACGGTACGGTACCAGGGTAATAGGTAACAGGCAGTTAACTGCTTAATTTGTGACGACTATTAATCAGTTAATTAATCTGGCAAAATTTTAAGGCCTGGTCTTTTAGTTAACATTTACTCTAAGCTTGTTATAAAAGGGTTTAGAATTGGTCTATATGCCAATGTGTAATCTAAATTTTTGTTTGAACCACTACCTCTTATTTTTTGTATATAATTCGTTATTTTTGTTTGCACCACTACCTCTTATTTTGTATATAATTCGTAATGAGCAACTTTATTTTTAACAGAATGGATTAAGAGTATTAGTAATATTTTGTAAACTAGAAAATGGATGAGTTAATTCCTGTTATTAACAAGTTGCAGGATGTGTTTAGCATTATTGGAACAGATGCCTTACAACTTCCTCAAATCACAGTTGTAGGGGTACAAAGCAGTGGAAAGAGTTCTGTTTTAGAAAATCTAGTTGGTCGAGATTTTTTACCTCGAGGAACAGGCATTGTGACTCGTTGTCCTTTAGTGTTACAACTGGTGCACACAAATAATGCGGAAACTGAAAATGAAACATCTTCTAATGACGACGATTCAGATCATTCCTCAGTAAATGAAAACGGAATTAACGGCTCACAACAATGTGGTGAATATGGAAAGTTTCTTCATACGAAAGACAGGGTGTTTAACAGCTTTGAGGAGATTAAGTTAGAAATTGAGGCCCAGACAACTCGATTAAGTGGAACAAATAAAGGCATTTGTATTACTCCCATCAACCTGAAAATATACAGTCCACGAGTTCTTAATCTTACTCTTGTGGACCTTCCCGGTTTAATGAAAGTCCCTGTGGGGGATCAACCAGATGATGTGGAACAACAAGCAAGGGAGTTAATTCACAGTTACATTTCTAACCCAAACTCTATTATTTTAGCAGTGACACCAGCTAACGTTGATTTTGCAACCTCAGAAGCATTAAAGCTTGCTCGTAGAGTTGACCCGGATGGTCGAAGAACTTTAGCAGTTGTCACTAAACTTGATCTTATGGATGCTGGTACGGATGCCATTGATGTTTTGTGCGGAAGAGTGATTCCTGTAAAACTAGGGATTATCGGAATTATGAACAGAAGCCAACTGGATATAACAAAGCGCAAGAATATACAGGATGCCATCAAGGATGAGGTTGGATTTTTACAGAAAAAGTATCCATCAATTGCTAGTCGAAACGGAAGTCGATTCTTGGCAAAGACTTTAAACAGATTGCTTATGCATCATATTAGGGATTGTCTGCCTGATCTTAAAACCAGAATTAACGTTTTACTTTCCCAATTTCAAACACTGCTTCACTCTTATGGAGAAGCAGTTGGTGACAAGAGTGCCACGCTGTTACAAATAATCACATCATTTGCAAGTGAATATTGTAACACAATTGATGGAACCTCGAAAAACATTGAACTCGCAGAATTATGTGGTGGTGCACGTATATGTTTTATTTTTCACGAAACGTTTGGTAAAACTTTGGAATCAGTTGATCCCTTGGGAGGTTTAAGCGATTTAGATATCCTTACTGCAATCAGAAATGCTAATGGTGCCAGGCCGTCGTGGTTTGTCCCTGAAGTGTCGTTCGAATTATTGGTTAAGCGACAAATTAAGCGTTTGGAAGAACCCTCTCTGCGGTGTGTGGAATTAGTTCATGAAGAGATGCAGCGGATAGTTCAGAATTGCACTCTTCAAGAAGTTGTGAGGTTTCCTCGATTACGAGACTGTATTGTGGAAGTCATCACTCAGCTTCTTAGAACAAGATTGCCAATTACAAACGACATGGTCTCAAACCTTGTCTCTATTGAATTGTCCTACATCAACACAAAACACCCAGATTTCACTGAGGCCAATGTAGTATCAGAAGTATTGATGTCTAATCATCAACTAAATGTGCAAGAAACAGTTAAAAAAGTCAAAGGAACCCACATTTCAGAAGAAGGTAGATTGAAGTTAAAATCTGATCCTGAATCTAATAAAAGGTTATCTTCTAGTGTTCCGTCTTTAGATGCTGCATTGAGTATGAATGGTGTCGGAGGATTGTTGAACATGCGAAAATGGGGAGGATCTGGTTCAGGAGAATCAGTGGAAATGAATAGTAAAAATAACTCAAACAAACAACAAGATGCTTATGATTCACCACATCACACACCTTCACGCTTGCCACATACTGTCAATTTATTGGACACATCCATGCCCTTGTCATCCCGAAAACTGACTCCAAAAGAGGAGAGAGATGTTAATATCATTCGTCGACTGATTCACTCTTACTTCCTCATTGTTCGAAAAAATATTCAAGACAGTGTCCCTAAAGCTGTGATGCACTTTCTGGTGAATCATGTTAAAGATCATCTTCAAAGTCAACTGGTTGGACAGCTTTACAAACATGATCAAATTGATCACCTGTTGACTGAGTCTGATTCAATTGCTCAGAGACGAGAAGAGGCAGCGAATATGCTGAAAGCTCTTCAGTCGGCAAGTCAAGTAATTGGAGAAATTCGTGACACACACTTGTGGTAGCATCTTTAAACTTTTAGCAACTTTTTTAAGACAATAGTGTTGTGTTTAACACAGTCTGTTAACAGTCCTAATTTAACAAAATCATACAGTAATCACTTTTTATATGGAAGTAAATTATAATTGTTTATTGTTTAACTGAAATTTAAACATATTACACTGTGTTTGAAGCTATTTTATGGATCTTATGTTACTTCAATTAATAAGCCTATTTTACGAACAAATCATATATGATTTTACTATGGTCATCAACAATTTTATTGATATATGTTGATCAATTATTGATAAATCAATTAAATACAACTTTTATGTAATTAAAGCTGCCCACTCACCACTTGATACCAGTACAAAAAATGTTTAATGTTGTAAGCTATGTTTTGTTGATTTTTGACCAAACTATGTTTGTGTAGTTTGTGATATATTAAAATGCACTAGAAATTATTTAAATAGGAGTTACAAATTCGTCTTAATTAAGTTCATGTTTTTATAATAACTAATATTTTACTGTTTAATCATGGTTTATGGACTACCACGTGCTTTACAAAAGTTTTTAAATTTGTTTTAACGATACCATAGTTTTCAATTATATACAATAGGCTATTCTTTAATATTTATGAATTGTTTGAAGATTAGATAATCTTTGTATTTGTGGTCTAATAAATGTGTGCATGATATATATTTATTTTCTATACTTTGTGAAACTGTATGTATCCAGTTATTATTAATACTTTGTGTTCTAGTTTTATTAGCCCTATATTATTTGAATTTTATAAAATAACAATACTTTCATACTAAAACTGCATAAAAAATGAATCAATTTTTTTGGTAGATCAACTGCCGTTTTTTGTCAATAGAAATGTATTAAAGTATAATCTGTATACTTATGTAAGTGATAGTTCTAATTTTTATGTAATTGCGTAAAGTATAATTTGTTGTGATATATTACAGATCATGGCACGTAAGGCTGTTAAATTTAGCGATGGGGAACGCATATTGTGTTTCCATGGGCCACTTATGTACGAGGCAAAGTGCATTAAAGCTGAAATGAGAGAAAAGGGATTCTATTACATGATTCACTACAACGGTTGGAACAAGCATTGGGACGAGTGGGTTCCAGAATCAAGGGTTTTGAAATACAACGACAGTAATCTTCGTAGGCAGAAAGATTTGCTAAAACAACGTGGAAAAGATAAAACAAGACGTGGAAAGCCAGGAAAACCAGGCAAATTTGACGAAGAAAAGGAATTGCCCGAAAAATTTCGAAAAGTAGAAGCACTGCCCTCTCCATCTGAGCCAAAGAAAAAGAAGACAAGGGCAGAGTCTTCTGTTGAGCCTGAAGAGGTGTATAAAGCTAAAGTCGAAGTCTCAGTAAAAGTACCTGACGAGCTTAAAAGTTATTTGTTGGATGATTGGGATTTGATTGGCCGACAAAGGCAACTTTGTAAAGTTCCAGCTAAAAAAACTGTCGAAAACATTGTGGACGCTTACATTGAAAGTTCCACTTGCCCAGAAGAGGAGCTGTGTACAATAAAAGAACTTTGCTCTGGAATTAAAGAGTATTTCAACACCATGCTTGGATCACAACTTCTATACAAATATGAACGGTCACAAAATTCAGACATTGTCGAAAAGTTCCCAGATAAAACCCCCTCACAAATCTACGGTGCTGCTCATCTGTTAAGATTTTTTGTTAAAATCGGCGGCCTGCTTTGTTACACCAACTTGAATGAGAAAAACATGACTTTGTTGATAACACAGATGCAATTGTTTATTAAATATGTTCAAGAAAATATTTCAACTCTGCTTGATGCAGATGAGTACGAACTTCCCGCTCCCGAGTATAACAAAAGAGCAACAACATAATTTATGTTTTTTACTTTTTTTTATTTGCATAGAAGGTAACAGTCTTTAAAAAAACTGGATTGATTGCTATAGCCTTAAGCATGCTGTAAAGTGTGTCAGATATTTTCTTTTTATTAATTAGTTGTGGCAAATATTGATTAAGTTGCTCTTAAAAGTACACAGTTCTTTCATTAATACCAAGTGTATATTCTGTTAAACTGTGTACTTTTAATATTAACTTAATCAATATCTTATAGATTCAAATTGATTATAAGTGTGTCAGGTTTATTTTTTTCTTAAACAATTAGCAAATATTTTTTTATTTTTTGGCTACTAACATCACTGCCTTTGTACTTTTGCAGAAAAAATAGTTTAAATTTTAACTAAAGTACCGGTACGACTATATTTAAAAAAAATGTCTGTAAAAAATTCGGAGGCCCTTTTAATCAGTTCTGGGACTCTAAACGAAAAGAAAATGGTCAACATTGCTGAAAAAATTGAAGACCGTAAAAAAACAAGGATTGATGATGCCGTACATAAGAAAGCAGTTAAAGAGGAGTCTAAAGTAACTGAGGAAAAATATAGTTTTTTCACTTTACATTTTCGAAAGGAACATCAGTTGATTGTGGAAATGTTAAAATGTGATGATCTTGTTGACAAGCCAAAAGCTCTGATCGTTGAACATTTCGACTCGATTCTAATCTCACTTCAAAGACTGCAGAAGTTTTTCAACGATTCCGTTTCATTTCTGCCAAAATATCAGTCCCAAAAAGCACAAGACCAACTGATAGAGTTAAACCTTACCATCTCAGCTAAAAGAGCAGAAATGTTGCCAAAGAAAAAGTTTGCTTTTAAATCTAAATCGAAAAAGAATACTGCTAATAATAAGGGTTTGTCTAATAAATCTAAAATCATTTTTAGTGAATTATTAGTAACTGTTAATTAATGTCTCATTATTACTTTATGTTTAGAAAATGTTGAAGTTAAAAAAGAAAACGCGATGGATAAATTTGCACAAAAAGCAGCTCAGTACAGCACACAAGAATGCGAAGTCACAAACAAGATTAACGAAGAGGTCACCTTAACACAGAGTTTTATATTCCAAAACGATGTATCTGTGTCCAAGTTAGACCAATGTAAAGTTTATTTGTATGGTAACGCAGGCACAGTTCATATAAGCGATGTTAAAAACAGTTTAATCGTGATGGGGCCAGTATCGGGTTCTGTGTTTGTGGATAGGTAAGTTAAAATTCAAGTTTAAACAAATACGACACAAGTTTAATCATGTATTTTATGTAAATAGGATTAATCATTTATTTTATGTCAACACTATTTCCAAATAATGCAGATTTTTTTAAATAAATGCGGTGCTTGCTAGTTAATCCTATTTTTAACATGTGATGGTAATAAAACTAGTGGAATAAATAAGTCTAATAAATTAATAAATGCTTTATTTGTTTATATTATGTCACATACTACAATATTAATTTACAATTATCGTTAAGATAAATTAAGCTTTATTCTAAGGGAAATGAGGTAACTGTAAACAAATAATAAGGTTTTGTAAATATATGTGTGAAAGTATGAATAATTTATTGTCACTTTACAACCAACAGTAAGATGCTTAAAATAACTAGTTTCATGGGAATATAAAACATCTTTATTATTTGTCAGTCCACTATCCACACTGGTCATTCCTTACATATTTAAACAGAAAAGTATTAGCGAGATACTCTTACGTTCCTCCCCTTTATTTATATCTTTTAAATGTATTAAATTAAATATTTTTTTCCTCTATTAAACTTTAATTTTTATCCCTTTGGTTATTTCTACATTTTTGTTCATATAAGATTATATTTTATTTTTTTTTGACTTCACAGATGTGAGGACTGCACAATTGCTACGAGCTGCCAGCAACTACGTGTCCATCACACAACTAAAACCGATTTCTATCTTCATGTGACAAGTAGGGCCATCATTGAAGACACCAATTCTGTGCAGTTTGCCCCATATACTATACAGTATCTTGATCTACAACAACACTACCAAGCCTCTGGGTTGGATCAAAATGAGAATAATTGGGACAAAGTGAACGATTTTAATTGGTTGGTGATGGATTCTCAGTCTCCTAATTGGGCAATAATGAAGCCAGAAGATAGAAAATGTAATTGGAATTAGTTTAGTGTTGTTAATATATACTAAAATTAAATCTTGTGTTTTTTGTATTTATTTTTAGTTTTATTTAATTTGTACTGTAAATTTTATATCCTTGTATTTTTTGATTATTCAATTTTTTCATCTTTGTTCATTTAATCTTTTTCCAATTTTCTTTTTTTGTTTTTCTATTCTGTAATTCAAGTATGGTGCATTTGTTTTGAACTTAATTTAATACTATATTTTGGTATTACCTTATAAATTAGATAAAACAGTATTAATAGTTCACATGACAAAAACAAATAAACACATAAATAAAGGATAATAACGGGGTTTAATTAGTTAAATGTTGTTCCATTTACGTGCTTAACCACAAGCATACATTTGTATTCGTGCCCAGGTCACGTACAAAGTGGGTTACGTATAACAAAGATGTTATTTACATGCACGTAAGTATTATAAAGTGTAACTTCAATTAGGCACGTATATGTGCATTTAACCAAATAGATGATGTGGTTAGACAATAGATCATTCTGACTTGAGCTTACGTTTTTAGCCCATTTAGTGGAAACAGTTTACGTTTAGCAGCTTTTCCTACCTGGCACCTAGCGACTAGATTGATTTTAAATATTTGTTGGTAAATTATACGCTGAAGTATAAATTGTATAAGTATAATTTATAAATTTTAATTTTTTAAGTGAGGTAGTTTTGTATATTTGTCTTGTTGTATAATTGACGGGTTTTAAAATACAATTTATGGCCAGTAAATATGCCAGTTTCCATAGTAATTAAAATATTTATGAAACTTTGTCCCTACTACTTATTTCATTATATTCGTGGCAATGGCATGCATTTTAAATTTTATAATGTTAGCCTATTTTTGTTTTGTAGTCTTAACGAGTTGCAACTTTGTATTTAATTTTTGTTTAAATTTAAGTGACAAACTAATTATTGGAAAACTTAAAAAAAAACTCTGCTCACCTAATAATACAGATAAAGTAATTGACGTTGGGTTTAGTAACAATTTTAATTACAGCCCAACACATTTGGCGTGACTATTGAATTAAACAATCAATGCCTTTGTCAAATTCATGTAGCAAGAATCGATCTGAGTAGACAACAAGTATTTTAGCAAATCTACTGTCATCTGTTAACTCGTTCGCCAGTATGTTAATCTTACTCAGTGTAAAGAAACGTGACGTAGTTTAGTAGCTATAGGTAGTTCCATGAACAAGGTTGCTGCATAATAGGGATTACCGTACGCGTATTTAATAAAGGGTAATATGTTGGATTTTTTCACTGTTTAGCATTAGTGTTGGCTTTGTTACATGCAAGTTAATATGAAACGAAATATATAGAAAATAGACATGCAAAATTTTTAAAATGATAGCTAAGCATTTTATTTTAAGAAAATGTAAATATTTTAACAATTTTTTTATTTGGCATTACGTAGACACAACCTTGCATAAGGTCATGTACATTGTAAAATATTTAGGCTCCATTTTCGATCGATAAAAAAGGTTTGATTCCTCAATTAGGTGATATCTCTTTCTGTTTTTTAAAAGTAAAGGAAAAGGAAAACTGAAAGCAATATTTATTAAATTACAATTGAGGTATCGAATCAAGGGTTACATCAGGTTAGAACGCGGGTTTAGCCATTAACTTTTAACTGTTGATTGGATAATTAAAATAAATTGAAACAAGATATTTTCCCCAAGGATTGCTTTGAGCTTTAACTAAATTTGCGATTGTGTATTATTATATTGAATACAACCAATATGCTAAGACAAAAACAATAAGCTAGCTAGTTTTAGTTAGATGTGTATAGTATAATTGAATTTTACCAATCTATGTCTAATGTTTTACATGGTTTTAGGTAAAGAAATTAAATTATAACAGTAATTCAATTTGGAGTAATAGCCCATTTGACGAGCAAGGCATCGGTATCGAATTTTAACAAAAGCGAAAGAAAAATGTCTCACGACGATGACAACGATCATTTAACTTTTCATCTACCATTAGTCAGCAAAATGAAGATTTTAGCATTTATGTTTTGTCTGATCGTGGTACCATCGATTATAGTATTTTTCATATGTCTTTATAAGGAAAAAAGAAAGAGAAAAAAGTTGCTGACTAAGGCTGTTATGGGTGACATTGAAAATTGTGGGACAGATTTTACACAGCGAAACACGTAAGATTTTAAATAGGTCCGTTAATACTAGATGTGTTAAATTACAATTAGATCTCAAGAGATTTACAAATTAAAATATATTTTGTTTTATGAGCAAAAAGTGGTTGCATGTTTGCCATTTGGAGCTATATAGCGTTTTATAAATACAGAAATTGCATTTGTTTTTCGCTTTAGTATACACAAAAGAGTCGTAATGTTAACGTATTTTTTTAACAGTTGTTTAAAAGCACGCCAAAGCTAATTAAAATGCATCTGACAAGGGCTGCAATATACTATATACACGATAGAAGGCGTAAATAACCCTAACGAAATGCAATTGAAATGCAATTGAAATGCAATTGGTCGACAAAGGCAACTTTGTAAAATTCCGGCTAAAGACTGTCGAAAACATTTTGTACCCATACGAAAAACGTTTATACGAAAGTAATAAATTATGTAAAGCATTACTGGGATAGCAGGATTTTTACTAATGCTAATGAATGGAATATTATTCGTTATCTCTGAGTTAATCTTTTAATAGACTCGGCTTTAACAAATTATAATCGCTAAGGTTAGAATAAACTCATACAATATTTAAACGAAGTCAACAATGCACAACCTATTATTTTAAGTAGTCATTTCTTTAATTAGACAATTTTATTTTGTTAATGTTTAAGTACAAATTTAATTTGTTTAATATTAACATTGCAGCGTTTTGCAAAGGCGGGTATTTTCGAATTCAATTATAATTATTGAATTTTTGGTTTCCCTTTCCCCGTGAGTTTATCGATCAGTTCATAGACACGTCGAAATTTGTAATTTAATAATATTTTTTACAATATTTTTTTTAAATTTAAAATCAAAACAAATTTTTGGACTGCCTTTTCTCTATGGTTATACATATTCTGTACATTTAAGTCAAATTTACATTACATGATTTAAAATATAATTTTCCAATAGAATTATGTTTGTATTTGTTTTTAATCGACAATTATTACAGATTTTCCTTTTTTTGTTAGATTTTACAACCGGGTGGTGATGAAACTGAAGCAGGATAAAAACAATAAGGATAATTTTGATAACAAAGAAATTACATATCAACTAAAAGACAATGAAAATTGCCAAACAAATTTAAATTATCCCAACGACAATTCTACTTTGAAATCGTGAAAACATATAAAAACATTGCCAGAGTTTTTTGAAAAAATTTTTGTGAAATTTCTATTTCTTTGTTTCATATAACAACTCTATTTGTTAATTATTATATGCACTTTAAACTAATTGATTAAGCTGACAATTTAAAAAAATAAAACCAATAACTTGTTAACAAAATATAAAAATAACCACCGAAATGATAAAACAAATGTGTTGTTACTTTTTTAAAGTCAGTTTGGAACCTTTCTAAACGATCGATTCTACAGTTGGTTTACGCTTAAAACATTTACACGCTCCAATCGCGCATAGAAATATTGGAAAATAGGCGACTATTACGTTTCCTACAATTTGCAGGCTAGTTGATCTGTCCATCGGAGTACCTACTGAACCAAATATCCACATCGTGCCCCCTCCTATTATGCAGGTTAACGCTACTAACCATATCGCTAGTCCACAGCAAAAGTCGTGAAATGTAGGTCTGTCTAAAGTGTCAAAAGTAGTAGGAGTTAAAGTTTAGATAAATATTGTATGTGATAACTTTTTATTTAGCGTATTGTCCAAGCCCAGTCGAATGCTGTGCTAAAGTTAATTGGGTGTAATTATTTGTAAATTTTGCTAATTACCCCTTAAACAAAAAATATAACATTTTACCGATTTGTAAAAAAAATACTATTGTAAGCAAAAAGAAAAATATCCATTTTGAATTTTAATGTAATTAATATACAACCTTGTACTTCAGCTTCTTCAATAATTTTCATTCTTGATTTTAAAAAGATTTCTTATTACTTTTGGCCCAGGGTTATATATTGCACTTCTAGGATATATTTATATTCTGTTATATAGTATTAGCTGAATGTTAAACCCCATTTAACTTTACACAAATGTCATTAAATACAGTGATTTCCCGTGACTATTAATCAAGCATTTCCCATTTGAGGCACGATGTTTCCTGAAAATTCTAATGAGATTGTTTTCCAACTATTATCAATAAAACCACAATCGCAATGCAAAAATTGTTTTAACATACTGTCTTTTTATGAACTTGTTTTCTGAAAAGTATGTTGTTATCTATTGGTTAAGTCATTGGTTAAAAACATAAAAGAAAATTGTAGTTTACTTCCTTGCTCTTGTCACAAAACGAAAACATCTTTGTTGCGCCACGCTGTTTCTGTTGTTATTTTAAGCAAAGTTAAAATATTTAAATGTTTTTACGAATTTTCTTTTTAAAACATTAAATAATGGATAACACAACTATTCAAGAAGAGATTCGTAAGCAAGGCGAAGTCGTTCGAAAATTAAAAGCGGAAAAATGTGAAAAACAAAAGGTAGGAGGCGTTAAACTGTAGTGTGGTCTGGTGGTGGTGAAGGAAAAACGACAACGTTAAAGTTAACTTAGATTAAACAACTATAAGACTATATAATTAATTGTAGGTGCCAGGCGAACTTCAGATATAAAAAAGACACATTTTTGTATAAATCTATTTCTACCAAAAAAAAATTATTTTTTATTAAAAAAAAAATAATTTTATTAAAAAGAAATTATTTGAATAAATTCATAGATGCTTTACATTGCTAATTAAGGATTACTAAAAAAAATAACTATTACTATTTCATTTCCTCGTTAAATCCTACTATCTGACTATTTAAAGCATTATTTATCAATTCACATTTTTTTATTTTGATTTGTAATTTTAGAAAACTTAGAAAATTAACTTTAGGTCTGTAGGTATAACAATGTTGCAATTATGTAAACAAATAAGTCACACCATAACTGGTACAGTGTTAACACAAAATGTACAAATACTATGGAGGCGTTGGACATTTCTTAACTTAGCCAAACAAAATTATACAACATCAATAGAAGAGGTGAACCACACAAACAAAGGCCAAGTGCAGTTAGCATAGCATTAAGAAATATAAATGGAACATTTAATATGAATATGTATAACCTAATATAACATTTAAAAAAATGTGCCTTTATTTTAAGATTGACGAGGAGGTTGCAAAATTGTTAGCCCTTAAAGCTCAAATTGGTGATGGTCCAGCTAAAAAATTCCAGCTTAAAACTCCAAAAGGAACTCGAGATTATGAACCCAAACAAATGGCAATCCGAGAAAAAGTTTTATCAACAATTATTAAATGTTTTAAACGACATGGTGCAGTAACAATAGACACTCCTGTTTTTGAGCTAAAGGTATATGTACAATACTTTAATAAGACCTATATTTCATTAGATAATCGCCATCTAAAATGTCAAGGTATCTGTGGACCCCACCCTTTTATAATACTTTGGCAAGAACAATATGATATAGATAAATAGGCACTTAATTTTAAAATGTGAATGTAGGCTTAACATATTTGTATATATATTATTTTATTTTTTAATTAATTTCAATTATTTTGATAGGAAACCCTAACAAATAAATATGGAGAGGACAGTAAGCTAATTTATGACCTGAAAGACCAAGGTGGAGAGATGTTATCTTTAAGATATGATCTAACAGTAGGTTAAATTTGTTTGATATTAAGAATGGAATACTAATGTAGGATTTAGAACTCGAAATATGTTTAATGTTTATTGCATCATTTTTAAGGTATATATGTGTTTTGTTGATTTTGGTTACAACCTCGTTACTTAAAAGTGGCATTTCGAGTAAAATCGACTTTCAAGTTTTATGATTTTTTTTTATTAATTTATTAAGAGGGTTTATTGGCTTAACTTAAAAGATTTAATTATATAGATAAAATAGGCATTGTTAAACTATTAAATTGTGTCTTTGATGTAAAACCAATAAATAATATTTGAATTTTTGAAACAGTTATTTTGAAAATATTTTCAAGGTTATATAAATTTTTTCTTTTTGTTTTTTTTAATATATATTTTTTTCTAGGATTTTATATACGTATATAATATTATAAAATAATGATTAAAAAATTTGTAAAAAACGTTATATATATATATTATACAATTTTTTTTTGTTAGTAATAAATACACTTTTTAATAAAAATTAATTTTTGTTAAGACTTGAATTATCTTTTAAATGACCATACAAAAATGTCATTTCTGTTATATTTTAAGTTACTGGCTCTAACAGTAATTAAAATTGATAACATTAATTAGTAATCTTTATAGCATTTTTAACATATTTATATAAAAAAATCATTTAAAAATTTTAGTTTTTTATAAGGTGCCTTTTGCAAGATATATGGCAATGAACAAAGTCCAAGCTATAAAAAGATATCACATTGCAAAAGTTTACAGACGAGATAACCCAGCCATGACTAGAGGAAGATATAGGGAATTTTATCAAGTAAAAAATAACTTTACTTAGATTCATTTTAATTTAAATCTAAGATTGTTAATCAAACCTTAAAAATTTTGAATTCGTCGTTGATCTTTTATATATATACTTTAATCCATGCTAATGAAGTTGCCAAAAATTGTGGTTACCCAATTTTAATTTTCAGTGTGATATTGATATTGCTGGTGTTTATGATCCGATGATCGCAGATGCAGAATGCTTGAGAATTGTTTATGAAATTTTGTCCCAACTTGAACTTGGATATTTTAAAATTAAGGTAATTCAACAACTAATTTAAACAAACAGATCTATGTAGCTTTTAAACATAATAATTGACTAGGTATTTCAAAAAAAAGATATAATTAACAAGCTTAGACTTGCCTACAAAGTACTATGACAATGATTTTTATTGGGGGTCAGACTGTTATAAAATTTTACCATGTTTATTTTAAGGTTAATGATCGAAGAATATTAGATGGTATATTTGCAGTTTGTGGATGTCCTGATGACAAATTTCGTGCTGCTTGCTCAGCTGTCGACAAACTGGATAAACTACCTTGGGATGATGTCAAGGCAGAACTTTTAGAAAAAGGGTTGACCACTGAGAGTGCTGATAAAATTGGAGAATACGTTCAATTATCTGGTGAGAAATAATTTAGAAGATAGATATATATAAACTTACCTATAACAGCACCCAATTGTAGGACAAGATTATTATCAAATTGAAAAAATTTTGCATTTTTTTATACCTACAATTTAAAAACATAACACACATCTGTCAGTAATAGTTACTTGTAATATAAACTTATTATGATATATTGAAACAAAAAGGTTATCAGGATCTTGTGGATCGTCTACTCTCTGATGAAAAAGTATCTAATAACAAGTCTGCCACGGCGGGACTTAACGACATGAAACTTCTTCTTGAATATTTGTCAATTTTTCAAGTTCAAGAAAATGTAATTATAACCATCATATAAATATATTTATAAAAACTTTTGTCTTTTTAAAACTTTTTGCTGTTGTAGGTTTGTTTTGACATGAGTCTAGCAAGGGGTTTAGATTATTATACCGGTGCTATTTTTGAAGCTGTGCTCACTGACACGACAGCTAATGAGAAGGCAAGAGTCAAGGGAGAAACAATTGGAGTGGGATCTGTTGCTGGAGGCGGTCGCTATGACAACCTTGTGGGAAGTTTTCATCCAAAGGGAAAATCGGTTGGTTCCCATAGCGAATTATATATTTTTTTATTTCATAAGGCTTTTATTTAAATAAATGTTTAAAACTAATGCCAATTCACTTGGTCACTTTTAATTAGGTGCCCTGCGTTGGCGTTAGCATTGGCGTTGAAAGAATATTTTCAATTCTCGAAGCTCGATTAAAAAGCGAGGGAAATAAAATAAGAGTGAATGACACTCAAGTTTATGTGGCCTCACCACAACAAGGATTTTTGACGGAAAGAATGAAAATAATAAATGAGTTATGGAATGCAGATATTAAGGTACAAATATATTTTTTAGTGTTTTATTGTATAAAAACCTTTTTATGTAAAAAGTCTTTCTAGTACTAGACATATTAATTGTTTTGAACGAATGGTGTTTTAGGCTGAAATGCCATACAAGAAAAATCCAAAAATTCTCAAGCAGTTGCAATTCTGTGAGGAAGGTGGAATTCCTCTTGCTGTGATTATAGCAACAGGTGAGCTGGAGTCAAACACTGTCATTGTAAGAAATGTTCCTGCAAGAGAAGAAAAAATTGTTCCTCGTGAGGATATGGTGTTGGAAATTAAAAAGATGTTGGCAACTATGGAGTAAAAAGCTGCACATCAGTTTTGTGCTTAAATGTAGTAGGCTTCATTCATCCTTGTTATTTTTTAAAATAATTGCAGAATAAAAATTGAAATAATTTATTGGGAAAACTGAGTTCTGTAAAATTAAACACACACACAAAACACACCCCTTCTTGAAAAATTAGCTAGTACGATACTGTTAAAAAATTAAAACATTATTTGGGCACAAAATATTTTGGGGTGTTCATATGAAAGTGATGAGTCCAACCATGCCAATGCCCTGCATAGTTGTTTCCAAATAAGCTGTTAAAGTGATGTTGTACCGGAATATTTTTGTCTGTCTTGATTGTTTTATCATTGTCTTTAAAGTCTTTTGACAAAGGAATTTTCCATCTTGCCATTTGAAGTTCAGTATCACTTAAACCCCCATGTGAGATGCGAGCATACCCAAGTCTGTTAAAAAAATGATGGGTCAAGCATTTCATTTTTTACACATACTTTAATTGGCACTTAACTAGCTTGAAAGCATGTTGATTTTTTTAGCTCCTGATTTAAAATATAGAACTGTAAAATACACATTGAAATGTTAACAAAATTTCTTTATTCATCTTTTAAAACAGCCAACCTAACACCAACTTTCTAAATTTTTTTTACATTTTTACCTGATTAGATCTCGGTACATGATATATTCACACCATCTATCTTTGTCATTGCTGTCAATGTCCTTCATTCTACCATGACCAGTGAGTTGGTTGTAATCTCTACTGCCAGGAGCTGATGTCACATATCCAAGAAACACAACCGGATTTTCTGCTTCATTGCATAGATCAGAAAGTTTCTTTGCCTGAAGTCTGCGATCAAGATTGTCTCTAAATATGTATAAGTTTGTTAATATTTTTTAAATCATTACTAAAATTTGAATGCAAACCCAGAGCTACTGTTTTTAGTAAATTCCTTTAATCGAATACTCTTTAAAAGTATCAACCTTTTTCAAAACTTACACTTTCAAGTGGTCATTAGTACTAATCGAATGCCCTAAACTATTTACCTGTCATTGCCCATATGAGTGACCACAAAGTCAACAAGTTTTCCTGTGATGTTAATTGTGGCTGATATCGCAGGAGCAAGTTCACCTTTAGGGGAGGGAAGGAGTTGGTGTGTTGATTTCACAATTGGATATTTTGACAAAAGTAAATTACCTAGAAAAAAAAATTATAGTATGATCACAACAGGCCAATTGATTTAACAAACAAACTAAGCTTCAGAGAGAATAGACAAGTAAAAGTTTGTGCTTTACCCCATGTGTGATCTCTGGTAGAAGGTCCAAAATCTGAATACATTCCAAGCCTTTCTCCAAGCCACATTGCAATATCATTGTTACCTGTAAAAGATAAAAAAAACTTCAATTTTTTACTGTTTTAAGAAATAGTGTCAAATTAACCTCTGCTCTTTGGACTTGCCTAGATAAGGTTTTGAAGCATCACTTTCTAGAAGAGTAATTACATCTGCGCCAGAATCATTTAACAGTTTTGCAGCTCTTTCAAAACTTGGCCATCCTTGGTTGTCATAACCGAAATGAAATGTCCAAATAAGGGCTGAAAATTCGTCTTTGACAGGCGCTGTTTTTGAATCTAAGTTAACATAAATTACAAAAATCAGTTTATTATACAAAATGGGTTCACAACAGTTGTAAATTACCATCGCTAATTTTAGGATTGTATGTTGGCATCAATTTATTTCTGTACTCAAATCCCAAAAGACCGATCATCATTATTGCAAAGATTATTTTTTTAACTATTGTTCCAAAATTGTCATCATCGATTTGTTTGGCTGTGCCCTCTGGCCTTTTATCCTTAAGATAATATTTCTTCAAGGGCATTCTTAAATTAAGGGATATTTCAACTTCACTTTTTGATTTTGTCATCGTCGCGATAGCAATGATTAGCATCATAACACCTACAAAACATGATTAAATTAAAAACGAAAAAATTAGCTATTATTTTTATACCGCATTTATGATTGTTAGCCCAATGTACTAACATATATAACCTACCAATTATAATGTAAGTTCTCTCTCTAGCCAATTCCCCTCCAAATGGAACAAAATTATAAGCAGTGCACCAAACCATGCCAAAAACACCGGCCAGGTACATTAGGTTGGCAATAACCATTGACAAACCAGGTCTATTTCCTGAAACCATTGACTCACTTACCAATGGAAAAACTGATGTGGTGTAAATAGCAAGAAGTGCCCCTATAAATTAAAACAGTGAAAATACTTACAAATAAAAATTGGCAGTAATTTTGAATGGAATCTTGGTACTTTGTTAAATGGCAATTTAGTTTAGTTAAAGAATATTTAATGCTTACCACAGGCAAACCCATAATAGCCTGGAAGAAACATAAGACCCATGCTTGATGCAAACCCTGTCAACGACCACATCCAATGTTGAAGAAAAAACGCCCCAGCATGCATTGAGGTAAGGACACCAACACCCAACATCACCAGAATTAGCCCCCTTAATAAACCCAAAATTTAAACATAAAAGACATAACCTTATAGAAGGTTGAAAACCCTTTTTTTAGTTTGTTATTTTGTAAATACTTGGCACTTGGTATTTAGAAAGATACAAATTTAAAAAGGATTTAATTAGCTGACTGCCCATAGTTTTTGGATTTGAAAAATAATAATTATGCAGTGTTACCCCCATGGATTTGGTGGTGGGCCATGATCCGGAAAACCTTGCACAGTGTAACGACTAACAAGAGAAACCTCACCAAACACAGCATGCAACATAAACAGTAACGCCCCATAACCAAGACTTGGAACAAGAACCGGGCCAGAATTGTTTGATCTAAAACAACGTAAAATTTTGAGATGAAAACAAACATAGAACCTAGGCGTTATATTGAAAAGTTGGTAGCAACAATTTTACTTTTGTTGTTTCTCCTTTGAATTAGGGGCCTTTTCTGTCGTCTTGAAAAGCATTTTGCCACAGATTGCTATTACCAATAAGGAGACTAGTACTTGATTGGTTTTGGTATCACTCCACATTGGTGTAATGGATAAATACCTAAAACAATATTAATTTATTTTTTGTATACTATAACTCATTTTTTTTAAGTAAAGTATCATCATGACTAAAGTTGAAAAAACTTTAAATGAAATGTTTTTTGTATTGAAAAATATATACCAAATTCTCGAGGAAAGCAGGGCAAAAAATCCAATAACATAACCCCAGAAATGAATTCTTTGTTCAGTTTTGTTTTTGTTCCACCAAGAAATGCATTGAACAAGTAAAGCTGCACCCACTCCAACTGAAAGACTTGCCAGTCTGTATAATGTTGTAGAGGCATGGAATGAGGCACATCCAACTAAAATTAAAAGTTTAATAGTTTTATAAATATAGCACTGCAGTCAATCATTAAAAAATGTTTAAAAGGGTCAAACATTTTAAATGGAAAACAACTGACACAATATTTTTTATTGTTGTGTTTTTGTAAAAAAATGTTATAAACCTATCATCAGCAGCAACAAGATCTTTGAAATAATATTGCTTCCTAAACAGGATTCTGTTCCTTTTCTAATAAATATTGGGGATAAAACAACAAAAACGAATGCTTCGTATCCTGTTATATCTAGCTCATTTAATGGATAGAACCATATCATTGCTCCTAGTCCTAAGAAAAGGCTCCAAAATGAGTATCCAATTACACTTTCGCACAGTAGGTTGACAACTAGTTGATTTTTCGCCGGCATTTTATTTCTTTATGGCTGCTTTTTGTACACAGTTCTTAAAGGCAAGAAATTCTTTTTCGCAATCCCCTTTTCTTAGGTTGTCCCATTCACTTACACAAGTACCATACGCCAAAGCAGATTTTGAACAAGATTTAATCTTTAGTGGTAAATCGTGGCGCAAATAGCGACGTGCCTTAATAAATCCTGTTGAAGTATTTGGCATTGCCTCTAACACAATTTAAAAGGATTAAATAAATATTATATATAATAGTTCTAGTTAAATGCTTAAACATTTCAGCATAAAGTCTAAAAGTAACATTAAAATATGCATATTAAATCTTGGTATCTAACTATATTGGCCCAAGTTTATATAAAAAATTGGAAATACATTTAAACCTCAAATAAAAAGATAACGTAACCAAATTTTGTATACAACTTTAAATCATTATTTTTATATTAATGTCAAAATTACATTTTACTATAAACGAATTTAAGATTAAAGGCATTAATTACAGTTATTCTTTGTTGTAGTGCAAGGTGTTTAAAAAAAATAAGGAAAAATTAAAAGAACAAAGTTTTTTTAATATTTTGGCTCAAAATGAATTACAATAATAATAAATTTCTGTTGCCAAGGTGATAAAAATTGTTTTGGTAATTTTTAAAATTTACACCCAAGTTGAAGAAGTGGATGGTTGACCTGGGTTATTATGATGAACTGTTACAGGGGAGTATTTACTTTCATTTGAAGAGGGTAATGACAGTGACTTTTTCTCTGGATTTTCTGGAAGTGTGGTTTCTTGCTTATTTTGTGTTTTAGCTTCAGTAATTTCAGTAGTATTTTTTTCTTGAATAATGTTATTTTTATTTACCACAAATACAAACAGTTCTTTATTTACCTTACTAATCCCATACGCATTTAACGTTGAATCATCACTGATTAGCTGCGAGTCTGTGGATAAATGGATGTATTCTACTGGAATACCATAATTCTGTGCTATCTTTTTTCTCACAATATTTCCAGTCCAAGATAGCAAACAATAAAATTTAAAAGGGCCCTTCTTTACTTCAAAATCGGCAATATACAAATCCGCCTCCAAAATTTCACTTTTCTTATCATCAACACGTTTTCCAACGGCAGCACTTTGATTATTCCACAGCGACTTTAAACTTGCCAATAACTGTTCGTCGCATGTCTTTAAATCAAGTTTTAAAATTTCTTCTAGGTCAGTTAAGTAGTCAGGTAAATCCGATGTCATTACATATTATTCAAAAAATAAATTTTAGATAGTTGTTTTTATTTTAAATTTTAACTGAATCCACATTCAAGCAACAAAATAAGAGATAGCCTTCTTTTGCTTTCTCGCAATTGATAAAGAAAAAAGGGCAAACTTTGCTACAAAATCATTGTGAAATTATGACGTCACCACTTGCCTATCTAATATTCTGTCATTTAATTTTTTTAGTTTTGAAGACTACTAAAGGCGTCGTTTTTTGCCTTACTGATAATTTGTTAATACTCGAATATTTATTAATACACAAAAACCACACAATTTTTGTACCAAAGTTATGATACTTGAAAATATAACGTGACTTTTTTAATCTCCAAAATTCACGGGCAATTCAAATTTATTTTGTTTGTGGTTTATTAAAACAAAGTAATGCACCTAAATTAAAATATTTCTAACAGAAATTTAACTTCACAAAAAGCAAGACGCTGGAAGGCTTCAATTTTGCTAAAAATAGTTTAAGTATACCACTAACATAAATATTTTTAGAAGGTGTACAGAGAAGAAATATGCAAAGAAATAAAAAAAATTTGAAATTACATTTGAACCAAGTAAGTAACTTTTAGTAAAAATATCAAATAATAATTTTATATATATGCCTATTTCTTCAATAACTGTTGTTTTATGGTTTAGGTACAGTACAATACAGAACTTTGTACACATTTTATGCACATTAAACTTTTAACTATCGGTAGCATTGAAATAATTTACAAAAACAAATAATATAAATAGGTCATCTAAATTGAATAAATACAAAGTGAGCAGTAAAAAGCAGCTTAAAACAATTAAATAGAACTACTTGGACTTGTGACAAAATCACAATCATTAAAGGTTTATTGTTTTTTATTTAACTTGAACTTGATACAGCAAGTTTTTTCAGATGGTCCATAAAAACTTGAAGACTGACATCATCTGTAAGAACTGGGGCAGTTCCTTCTTGCTGGCCACCCCACATTGTATTATTATGGGTTTGTGAGGGATTTACTTTATGCAGTAGAAACCTGGCCTGGCTTCCACCATGTTGTGTTTCAATGTACCTTGGAATAGGAAAACGCGCAACAAGAATATCTTGTGCGTCATCAATAGGTGCTTGCATGAGTTGCCTGAAATTTTCATACTCTGGTTTTTCATGATATCCCGCCTTTTTCCATTGGGCAATTGTGTCGCCATGGTAAATAAGAACTTGAAAAAATGTGTCCAGAAGAAGAATTTTGTCGGCTTGAATACTGGTGCTATCCAGTAAGACTGGTTCTGGAGGACCATTGAAGGAATAGCTGTATAAAACAGGTTGCATCATGATCAAGGAATTTGTTAGATCCTGTTTATCAAATTGATATCGATAGTAAGCTGTCTCGTCAGGACTGTGACCAAACACTTGAAGAAAACTAGATCGACGCAGATGAAACATAAACTGTGGATAAAGTGAGAAATTATCCGCAAAACGGAAAGTATCTGGTGCGTCCTTCTGAAATTCCCCAAACTTTTGACAAAGTCGAATTAGCATTCTATCGAGCCATCTAAGAACATCTGAACCATCATCACTTTGAGATCTATGGATTGCCAGTCTTGCCATCAACACTGCAGATGCTTCTTGATCAAAACCAGCTGCTATGTGCTGCAAGCCCGCTGCGGGATCAGCCCAATTTCTAGCTATTGTAGTGACACGAATTCTTCTCTGGCCACTTGAATGAACATACTGTGTAATGAATTGGACCGTACCACGCCCTCCTTGTGGTATAGGTGCATTATGCTGGTTAACAACTTCAAGGTACACGGCAAAGGTCGTAAGTGGGTCCAGTCCACTTGCTTTCCACTGGTTAGTACCTCCAATTCCTATTTCTGTCTCTGACACACATGGATTTTTCGAATTCATTGACACACATGGTCCAATAACACCATTTATTTTAACTTCTCTAGATGTTTTGATCTCCATTGTCGCATTAAATGCCATGTTGAATTCTCCTTTTTGATCTTTGGCAAATACCTTCTGAAAGGTTTGCTTAAACAAAGATGTATTAAATGAATCTCCTAAGAGCATAATGCCACCAGTCATATTGGTACAATACTTCATTTCATGTAAACCTGTTTGATCTAAAGCACAAGCATAAATATCAATAACATGACTGTTATTTGCAGCACGAACTGCCAGAGCTTCATAATGTTTTACAGCCTTTTTGGTGTACTTGTTGTTATCCTTTTCGATGTCATACCAAGATCTAATTGTGTTTGACAGTTGCTCATCGATAATCATCCCAGGGCCTTGTGTACAAGGGCCACCCATAAACAACATAATTCTTGAAGCAACATTTGGAAATGTGCACTCAAGAAGACCAACAGCAATAGAGAGTGCAGTGCCAACAGATCGCAAGGGACGTTTTCCTTGGGCTACAGGCCAGGGATCTCTCTGAAGTTCACCAAGTAAATCTGTAACAAACATATCACACTTGTGAAGTGGTTGAAGAAAGCGATTTGGTGGAATATTAGTTTGCTGTTGTTGTCCACCAGTTGCAGATTTGTTTAGCCCAAGCATTTCTTGAATCTGTTTGGCGGCAAGATCCTTAGTTCCACGGAACACGTAACTTTTTGAGATACCTTCAGTTCCCAGTTCATGCACCTGGACCATTTTCCCGTAGGTAATCAGACCAATCATTGCATTGTTCGGCAACAAACTAAGTGACATCTGAAGAGATTCTTTCATGGCTTGCAAGTCTTCTTCTTCCATACATGTATCCAAAACAAACAAAAATATTGGCCCTATGTTGTTGGCCTGGACTTGATATTCAATGGTTGTAAACTGTGGTATTAACTCAGCTGGTTGATGGTGTTCAGAAATTGCTGCATAACTTGCCGGGAATGGATTTCGCTGGTAACAAAAATTACAGGTCCAGATTTTGCTCCTATAGTCCACTTGGCAAAGTGGATTTAAAATTGCACGGCAAGTGTGCTTGGTGCATAAAATGGGATCATATTGGATCGGGGGTAGATCTACTCTTTCTTTTAAGGGAGTAAACAAACATGAAACAGGGACAACCATTCGGGTTGCCTCTAATCTCGAAGATGGCCACACATTCCAACTCCAACGCACACCATCCCTTTCTTCATTTTGTAGAATATATTCCTGGTAAGTTGCCATGGCTTTGTCAGTAATAAACAAAGTAAATTATGCCAAGGTTTTAAACAAATTTCTAAAAAAACACAGTTAGATAGCGTAAAATATTGATTAAACATGTTTTAGTGTAACTAAAGTTATTGGCCTAACGAAGCAAGCAAATTAGATTCCCCCTATTTGTGTATACCGTATATATTAAAACTTTAAACTTACGGTTACAAGAGTATACCCATTTTTAGATTACTAGATTTCGTTGTTACGATATAAAGTCAACAGAGAAAGTAAATACCAGCTTTTTTTTACAATATACGTGTCCTTGTTATATTCACATCGGTTAAGTACAGAAAAGAGTGTTATTTGTTGAAACCAACATCTATACAATTTTAGCAACATTAAACTTACTTTATATACAAAAAAAAAACTATTTAATTATTTCTGTTACATTTTCCAAGTATTTATGTTCCTTTTAACAATATTGAGAATTAAGGATAAACTAGTAAATGCATTTAAAATTTATATTAAAATAAAGTAAATTTTATTTGGAATCACTGGCATGCGTGAAAGAATAAAAAAGTTATAAAATAAATGTGCGCTTTTGTAAACAGTAAATCCATCAACTTTTTCAAACCAGTTGTACGTTCCAGTTCATTTTGCCACAACATGTTTCACGTCCACGTTTTTCGACCAACTAATTAATCTTCCACCTTTAATGTTTCGGCATTCCAACAAAGGCATCCCACATTACCATGCAACTCATGACAATTGTAGTAGTAACACGGCAACCTCTGTTAAGGAGGCTGCTAATGGTTTCTCTTTTACGATTTCTTCCTCTATCTCCTCTACCAATTTGATGACTATCTCGTCATTCGTTTTGGTTGACAGCTTTACCTTTTTTTTGGCTGCCTGTAATGTTGCATCATGCGGCCATTCGGCCTCCGTGAAGCGCCTCTTAATTGGACCAAGATCCCCCATCTCAGTTGGCGCTTGAGACGCAGGGACATCTGGCCCCCGCCGGCAATGTCGTTGGTCAGGAAGAGGATCGCTCCCACCATCGTCTTCCCTTTTCTGGCCGCACCATGTAGCATGAAGTGCTGGCTTAGCCGTATGCCGTCTTCATTCGGATTCCTTATTTCAAGGGCGGCATCGACTAAGCCAACTTTTAGGTCGAAGTTTGGCATTTGTTGTCCATCGCTTTTGATATTTTTCTTGCTTCGTGTTGTTTGCTAGTGGTATCCAAAAGTTGTCTACTATTAAGCTGATAGTTTTCGCCTTTATATTGGACGTTTCCATCTCCCTTTTTTCAATCGAACTAATTTCGAATCTATTCTCATTGGTTAATAAACACGCCAAGTCAACGGTGGAAACCAAATTCTATTTCTACTGTTGTGATATATGGGATTGACATCACGTTATCTGATTTGGTAGCATCAGCTGCATACTTTGCTTTTAATAGATCCTTTTTGATTGTGTCTGCGTAAACATGCATTTGCGTTAGCATTGCTTTGCAGATTGGTGTCTCTAATCCCGCTATGTCGTACCAGGGTGTGACTGAGTTTAATTGGGCTGTCATGTTTGTTGTTGCCCCAACTCCTGATAAATCACAGCCTGATATATGGCTGTCTCTTCGGAGTAATTTCATTGGTATGTCCATGAAGTCGTCCCGTAGTTCAAATCGTTTGGTGCAGTTGTTGCATAGCAGTGGTTCCTCGTCTATAGCTGTTGCCCAGTGAGTTTGTCATTGTTTGGTGCCCGACATCAAAACTTTTCTTGTTTAATGCGCTGTTCATATCCCATGCTATATCTAGGAATACTCTGGGTTTGATTGCTCCATCGGCAGTGATGCGGTTCATTTCTGTTATTGGCCATAATTGGATGTTCCAATTTTTCACCCTGAACATATCATAGCCCGACATGTCTGTCAACACGTTACTGGTTCCTCCTGTTATCCCATGCCTGATATAGCCTCCCTGCGTGTAGAAGGGCCATCGGTTTCCTGTGTGACTGCTGCTATTGTTTATTCCTATTTCCATTTGCCTGGTTTGTACTGCGCTGCTTGGGCTGCCCTCCGCCATAGCCTTCTGTGCCCACCACTTTTGCCATTGGCTCTCCTTCTGTTGAGTCCTTCTGACTCATGATTTCTTTAAAAAATTTTTCGTCTGGTTGCAATAGCTGTCTCAATCCATTTGAATCCAGTCCCACCGACTGTGCGTCGCGTTCAAAGGCAGCTTTCTTGTACTTGTTGACTTGTCTTTTGGCCCCCCAAGATAATTTCGCTCTCTTAGGAAGCTCTTCTCCCTCTTTTGCAATTGACGGAGCAAGTAGGCGTTTTGCCCGAAAGAAAGTATTAATAGAAGTGCTAGCAACGCCAGGGATATTACCTGTATGATAAATAAGTTCTTCGTCTGCGTCGTTGTAATTAGTGTAAGCTCTCTGACCCAACTCACTATATCCAGCGTCGTGTTGTTTGCAAGCTGCATCTTACTCTGAGTTTGCAGTGCCAAGCTCGTTAAAAGGTCCACAGTGAGGATATCCTGGTATAGTCCAACCTCCTAACTCTCTAGTTGCTTTATGCTGCTTCTCCGGTGGTGGCATGGTATATATAACCCTATTTCAGTTTCCCGACATGGCTTCACTAATTTCCCGTAAAATTTTGGCGCGTCTATCGGTCGTTTCGCCCACGTCTGACTCTCCTATAAGACATAACTAAACCCTTTATGTACTATAGGAGAATCAGTGTTGCGTGACGTCATAGAACGCGCCGCTCGCGGTTTGGGCGACTTTATCCTCAATTTGTCCTCAAATTGAACTTTTAAAGCTTTCGCTTGGAGGCGATAGTTAATTTAATTATGACGTCATTTCAGATTTTAAAAAATTTGGTGGCACATTTGCCATACTTAGGTTATAACGCCTTGTTAAATTCGGGCGTGCGAAATTAATACAGAGCCACACAATTTAAGTAGTCAAACAAAATTAGGTTTATTGTAAAATATATTGAATTTTTTTATCTGAAGTAATATTATAAAATTAATCAAAATAGATTTTATACACAGACGGACTGATAAAAACTTAATTTAAACGCCACAAACAAAATGTTAGAACCAGAAAAGAAAATACAATTCCACGAAATGGGATTGGATAACCGATTGCTAAAAGTAAGTTTGTATACCTTAATTTTAAATATAAAATTATTCTAACATTTTAAATTTTTTTTAGGCCATTGCAAGTTTGGGTTGGGCTGAACCAACTCTTATTCAAGAAAAAGCAATTCCATTAGCTCTCGATGGTAAAGATATTTTGTCTCGAGCAAGAACTGGTTCGGGTAAAACAGCAGCATATGCAATTCCAGTGATTCAAAAAATTTTGCAATCAAAAAAGACCTTGACCATTAACGACGAAAAAGGTAATTTATGGTTTTTTAATTGTTGAACCTTTTTTTAAACTTTAAAAATTCATTTGTTCAGTTTTAATTTAAAAAAATAGTACATATATATTATTTAAAATGTAAATTATATATGGTCTTGTGTATAAACATGTTAAAAATGTATTTTGTTGGTGTTTCAATTTGTATTACGTTAAATTTTAACTGCATTTTTTCTATAATCAATTGTGATATTACATATGTGTTTATTTATATATATATGTTAAAGCTAAAATAAAAAATAAAAGAGTATGCTCTAGAATTTTAAGCAGACTTTTCTTAAACAAAAAATTTTTTTACAATTTCTAATTTCTAGAACAAAAAACAAATACTTTGGTCCTTGTTCCTTCCCGGGAATTGTCAGGTCAAGCAACTTCAATGATTAAATCTTTAACAGAATTTTGTGCACGAGATATCCAATGTGTTGATGTATCTGTACAGGCAGATCCCAAGTTGTTAAGGTCTGTTGTTGATAAATTAATTAAAATATTTAAAAAATCTAGTGAAAATTGCTCTTATGGAATAACATTAAAAAATATAAACCAAAATCAAGCATCATTGAGTGCATTGATTTTGCGTTAATAAAAACTTGAAGTTTGTTAATGTTTTGTTATACGAAACTAGTGCTGGCAAAACATCTCAGCAAATGTTACACTTGTGTTCTTTGTATTTATATCTATGAAATATACTGGATCAAATGTATATATATCGATTGCTATCTATTTAATAACCTTTAGATCCATTTATTCCATTTGATCTGTATTGTTGACATATTATGTTAGTTAAGTTCACCAAAATACCCTTTAAATGTACTCTAAAGTTTATTTTTTTTAATTTTAGACCAATCCTTGTCAGTCATCCAGATATTGTTGTGGGGACCCCAAGTCGCATATTAGGACAAATAAAAGCTGGAAATTTAAATATTTCAGACTCTCTGCAGTGGTTAGTTATAGACGAAGCTGACATTTTGTTTTCGTTTGGATACCAAGATGACCTGAAAAGTTTGTTGGCGTTTTTTCCAAACAATTATCAGGCTTTCATAATGTCAGCAACATTCAGTGAAGTAAGTATTTGGTTTATTAAAAAGGATCACTTTACATTTCTCAAAAAAATTCTCGAACTTTGCTGTCTTAGGTCATTTTCTCTTGTATTTGACTGTACTGCGTAATCTCTTTTCTTCTCTCTTGTATCTTACGGCCCTACCTTATTTTCTCTTGTACAATACGGGCCTAGCAGGCTCTCTCTCGTACTTTACGGTTCTAAGATTTTCCAAGAACCGTTAAGTACAAGTGATCCATAAAAATATATTTTGTGTTAACTTTCATATGTATTCGTATAAGATTTATATATATTTTTATATGGCATATATGTTTTTAACACAATTTTTTTCCTTTATTACTATAAATATATTTATGACTCAATGCTTCGTACATATTATGCAAATTATTAAAACATTTTTTTAGGACCTCGATGCTTTAAAGAAACTGATTTTACACAACCCAGTCACACTTAATTTGAATGACAGCCAGCTTCCGATGGACGACAAGTTAACACAATATCATGTATTGTGTGATACAGAAGATGATAAATATTTACTTATTTACGCTTTAATTAAACTCAAGTTAATACGTGGAAAATCTCTTTTGTTTGTTAATTCCATTAATACTTCATACAGGTAAAAATTAAAGTTATTTTTTAAATATGTAAATGTCAATTTTAAATATTAGTTGTATAATTTCAATATTTTTTTAGGTTAAAACTATTTCTTGAGCAGTTTTCAGTTTTTTGTTGTGTCTTAAATTCAGAGCTTCCAGTGAACACTAGATGTCATGTCGTAGAACAATATAATCAGGTACAATCATTTTCCTAATGTCTTTATTAACATGGTATACAATATTATACACTTAGTACTGGGTATACTGATTTTTGACCTTAGTTTTTCTTTTTAATTCAATTATTTTGGTTTAACTTGCATAGCAGCCTACCTTGGCAATAGTGATTCTGTATGTTTTAATGTTCTGGATTACTGAACAACATTAACTTATTTTTTACAGGGTTTGTATGACATTATAATTGCAACTGATGAAAGTACTCTAATACCAACCTCATCAAAAAGTGATCAAACCAATTCACAGGAAAAAGTAAAAAAGACTGGAAAGAGAAAGTAAGTGGAACATTTTTGAAATTTGACTGGACAATGTTATTAAATTTAATTTTTTTTTTCAGAAAAAAGAAACAGGCAAAGGCCAAGGAGTATGGTGTTTCCAGAGGAATCGATTTTCAGAATGTAACAAATGTGTTAAATTTTGATTTTCCTACTTCAGTCGAGGCATATATTCACCGTGTTGGAAGGTAAAGTAAAACTAGGAGCAATATAACCATCATTCACTAATCAAACTAATATTACATTCGACATAAAACCTTCAGAGATTTCTGTTTATGTAGTCATTTTTTAATATTTTTAAAAGTCGTTAAACTTTTACTGCAATTGCCTATCTATGATACAAGTAAGTTTCTTTTTTTGTACATTGTGCTTAACCACATTATGTAATGTATTATTTGTACCCTTACCATTAGAACTGCCCGTGGTGATAAGGCAGGGACAGCTTTATCATTTGTTGTTTCAAATGAATTAGCAATTTTAAAGACGGCTCAGAAGCAACTCTCTCACCAAGGTGATGATGATTCACCCTTGAAACCTTATCAATTTAAAATGGATGAAATTGAAGGGTTTAGATATCGCTGCAAGGTAGAAAATTAAGTTTTTTTACTTAAAATTTTGTATTTTGATTAAGGCTTGTGACCAAAAAATATTTATTCTATTTAAAATATGTATTAAATTTTTACTAACTATGAATTATCTTCACCTCTAACTTAGGATGCTATACGAGCTGTTACTAAAATTGCAATTAGGGAAGCTAGAATTAAAGAAGTCAGAACCGAAATGCTCAACTCTGAAAAGTTAAAAACTTACTTTGAGGAAAATCCCAACGACTTGAGTGTTCTTCGCCATGACGCTATTTCAAGACCTATGAAGGTCAAAAGACACATGAAGAATGTCCCCGATTATTTAAGTAAGATTTTTGTACTTCAAATTTAATATTTTAAATATAAATACTTGAAATTGTAATGAATTTGTATTTTAGTTCCCCCCACGTTAAAAGGTATGTACACTGGCAAAACTGTACAAAAGAGAAGACGACCTATGCCTAATGATTCTGACAACAAAAGACCAAAAGGTGGAAAATTGAATCCCAAGTACAAAAAACAGAGAGAAAATCCACTTAAAAGCTTTAAATATGTGAAATAAATTAATTTGGTGCAAAAGGAATAAAGAATCATAAATATGAGTCTTCTAAAATAAAAATAAAATATTTCATGATTATGATTCTATTTGCAAATCACATAGAAAATAGATATTAATTTAGGTTTCGGATTTTGATTTATTTTGAATAACATTATATTGTTCTGTGATGTTTTTGGCTTGCAGTATTGTTGGCATGTCAATCATCTGGCCTTCAAAAGTAAAGACACCCTAAAATTATAACAAGAAATGACATCAAAAAACCTTACCACTATCTTAAGTATTTACAGTAACCCATACCAATACCTAAATGTAAATGAATGGGGAAAAGTAAATTAAGCTAGCTTACTTCTTTTGATTTTTCGTAAGCTTCTAGAAGATTTTTTGCCCAAGTAACCTTATCTGGACTTGGCAAAAATGACTCCTGGACAATTGGTATTTGATTTGGATGAATAATTTGCTTTCCGTTAAAACCCATGTTAGCTCCCTCGATGGATTGTTTTCGTAAACCAACGTCATCTAAATAAAATAAGTCTTATTACATTTTTGTATAAAACATATTTTTGGCTGGAAATATAATTGAGCATTGCTTTTTTACCCTTGTAATCAATATAGACCATATCAATGGCATGCAGATGATATGCTTTAGCTGTGGTTACAATTTTCTGTCTTGCATATAAAAGTTCATTAGAGTCCTGGGATCTACTAATCCCAATATCTGCACAAAAATCATCAGAACCAAATATGACTCCGGATATTTTAGTGCGCGAGGTACTTGCAGAACAGGCACCAATTCCAGCTTCTATAATTTCCTAAACATTTATTTTGAAATTGTTTTAAAATAATACTAAAGCAATTTTTTATGTAGATTAATATATCTTTTTTTTAATTTTAAAATTTAATTTTTTTCTTTAAACAAAAGTGATAAAATTTTGTCACCAACCTTTAGGTTTATTAAACCCTGAGCAGTTTCTGTCATTAAAATAATATGTACACAAGGGTGTTGAGGTTTATGGCATGATTCTGTGAATTTTTGGTTGATCAGATCACAAAACTGGAATGTAAAATTGAAAAATAACTAGTGTTTGTCAGTTAAAGCCTAAGTGGTTTTACAAAATTTTGGTTGAATAATTTGTTAAAACTTTGAAAAAGTTTTATTGATTTACCATTTTTAACTCTTGATGTTTGTTGATTTTTGGAACAACAATGGTAGAAGGTAGTTTGATTAATTTAGAAATACTTTTGACATCTTCTTCCATTAATCCACTGTTTGGTGAATTTACACGAACACCCAACTGGCCTGTAAATTTACTTTCAATTTCAGAATAAACCTCAAAAATTGTGGATCTTGCAGCTTCTTTCCTTGAAATAAATAAAATTTAAATAAGTAAGTATTTTATTTTGAATATCAATTTTAAAAAAATTCTATTTTGAGAGTTGTAAATTAGAAATATTCTATTTAATGTTTTTCCTTACTTTTCCATTGCCACACCATCTTCACAGTCCAGTACCACGAAATCGGCTTCAAGTGTTGGTATTTTTTCAATTTTTCTTTTATCATGGCCTGGAACGTATAACAAAGCCCGTCTTGGGGGATGGACGTTGCTTTGTGAATCTGCTAGTCTTCTTAATGCACTGTGAAGCCTTCGATTATGTATTTTTATATTTGTTTCGTTTATCTTTGCGAAACATGATTTATTATTGTCGGTTTTGCGTTTTGATGTTTGCGAGTTGCACAATTGTACTAAAGTTCGAGATACTGGCTTTACAATTGCACATTCTTTGGTTAAAAGCGTTTTGGTAAACAATTTGTAAAACATATTAATTAGTTCTAAATAATCATAAACAAACTCTTGTTGTGTTCTTTAATTGGGGGATTTTTATAGTTAAGCTCACAATGGTTCGGGATAGTTCTGCGTAATTTATGATAAAAATCAAAACGGGATTTTTTTTCCTTACATAAAATCAAGTTTTTATATATGTTTTTTAAGGAGTTTCCTAATATCAGAAGCTACTGTTGGAAGCCAACTTATTGTTTTGGGTAGTTTTAAGTATAGGAAGTAGTTAAATTGCAGTTTTAAAATAAAACATTTTTATAATATCCTTTTTTGATAAGAGTTTTTTTGTATTTGTTTTTTTACAAAATATCTTGTAACGATTTTGTTTTTGTTTGTTTTATAGCGAACTGTAAGGATGTTGTGAGACAAAAATAATTTCACTTTTATTGACAAATCATAACCAATCGGTTTGTTTATTAATCATAATTTGTGATGCTTTAAAGTTAATAGGTTTATTGTGACGAAGATATAGTAAATATCCGGTTAGGTACGTAAAAGAGATAACAAAAAATAGGCGAGTATGTCAAATAAGTGCACAGTGTGTATCTGCTAAGCAGTGGTAATTAGTTGCATGCAGAAATCAGGATGAAGATATGACGCATTAGTAATGCTGTAATAGCAACACATTTTGTAATCATGCAGAGGATACCGACTTGTTTTCATTATGCCGACGTATATTTGATAGCATAGATCGATTCTTTATATTGAGTCTAGCAGGTGTTAATTCATAAATTTTATTTAGAAAGTAAGACGACACACTATGAACTTGATATCAAATATACGCCGGTCTGTTTTACACCTTACACTATGGATGACTTTTTTATGGGATTTAGGCCTTGGCGACCAGTCACCAAATTTCAAACAAGGATGTAAGGTTTGCGAGGGGAGTTGGGGTAGTTGGAATAAATGGAGCGAATGTGCAGGAGGGATGTGTAACGAAAAGCCAGGAAGGTATATTAATCGGTTCAAGATATTGTAAAATATCGCTATATTTTTACGCATTACGTTATCTAATTACATGTCTAGTTGCTACATGACCTTTAACATTAAGTTTGTTTATATTTACAAACAGTTCTGTAATTATATTGTAGAATGACACGCATGCGTCCATGTTTAATCGAAGACAGTAATGTATGTAATGAAAGAGTGTCTAAGAGCTGTGTAAACGATTATTCCTGCATTGGAGATTGGGGAAAATGGAGTGAATGGAGTAAATGCGCGATAAACAAAAGGTAATTATCAAGTTATTGGAAACGACATTTCTTATCTTACCGCATTGGTACAAGTTTGAGTGCGGGAGGTAAAACACACAAAAATAAATAATATTTTACACAATATTTAGGAATATGTTTGTTAGAATAAAAATCAAACAGTGGTAACACTCACCCACCCTATTAAAAAAGGGTGTAATTACGACATTTGTAATGAATGTGTACACATTCATGCTAAAAAAAACATGTGATTTAAATGTAACAAACTATGGATATAAGTTGCAATAGTGGTGCAATAAAAATGCCCTTGTGAAAAGCGCTTATGCATTCCAACTTTAGTATACACGGAAATGATTAAGGTTGCGTCGCATCCTCGTATTGCGCACTACAGTATAACAACCTTGTGACATTTTCATATAGGCTTAAATAGATATGTTATAGTTACAGCACGGAATGTAAGTATTCGTTAGTGCACCCGAAAGTGAGATTCAAACTACGTCACTTTATAACTGAGTTATTTTGATTTTCTTTCAGCTTTGTTGTACATACATTGCCATGAATAAATCTCACGCGTTTCCCTTATTCGTTTCCTATTGTTTATTTTTGGCACATTTACAAATACACGTTTGTTCAAGTGTTTATATTAAGAACAAATAATGTTCAAAACAAAAAATCATGCACCACATCAAAAGAAAAATTTATTGATTGTAACACTTGGAAACAACTTGTTTTTATATTGTAAGAAAATGATGGGTTTATTTATAAACACCTTAGGTTTGTTTGTTGAATGGAATATAGGTAATACTTGGAATAAATGAATCGCATAAAAATACAAGTCATTGAAACGAAATTACCGCGAAATTAGTAAAAACCACAATGGTATTACTTATTTCCGCTAGATACAATTTATACACCAGTACTAGCTCCAATAACAATCTTGAATGCTTATAAAATTTTTGTCATATAACAATACAATTATTAATTAGATCAGAAAAATGTGAAAAAATAAGAACACGAAAATGTGGTGTATATAATGACGTGGACGCATCTCTCTGTGCCGGTGGGAGTTCCTATTCCAGTGAAAACGCTTCCTGTGGTAACTCCAACTGTTCTCCGCCAACTCACCCGATTGTTAAGGTATGTCACGTGACTAAACGTCATTTAGAATTTAAACCAAGGTAATTGGTTAAAAAGGCTAATGAATGGCCTCCTTGTTTTTAACCTTTCGAACAGTTAGGTAATTTAAATATTTTATTTAGGGAAAAAGCATTCCACCCGAAAAATCTAACATCAGAAATACAACCAAAGTTACAATACTAAGATCGCAAAACAACCATAACCCGGACGACGTTAAAAAACAGCAACAGAAAATCTTTGTTATAGTTGGTGCTGGTGTCGGGGGATTGGTAGCATGTGGGTTTATACTTTTTTTCGTCGTTCACATACGTAATAAAAACAATCCTGTAGCGGGCGGTAGATACACAAAGGCTGGAAAACTAAGGTGCGTTAGCCACAGTAGTTCTGCTACAGAAGGGTATTCCAGCTCGGGAATAACTTCACCATCGACCGAAGTGTTTGAGTTTACTTTAAATGATTTACCAGTTCGTGAGCTGGGCTCAAGAAGTGGTTCAAATGTTTCCGCGAACAACGAGTTTACGTTTCTTAGACGGGAAGACAGAAGCTTAACTCGAGATGCCGGCCATACAAACCGCCAGGAAAATATATACTGGGAAATAAACGATTCCAGGCGCAAATCTATGACCTCACGACCTTACAGTTTCGCAGAAGAGCTCCCGCTATCGAAAAAATTAGCAGGCTCGAAACACATTGGTAAACAACAACCTCAAATAACCGCACCATGTAACAGTAACCAAACAGCTCACGGCGAACGGTTAGTAGTGGATAACATTCTTTACACCGGATTTTCTGTTTAATGAATGACAAATATTGTATTAAAATGTGTTTTAGAAACTCAAGTGTCATGTTATGAGCGTTAATTTTGATAAAAAGAACTTTTTGCGTTGTCTGTACTTGGCTCTTTTATGCGCATTTTTTCTTCAACTTATAAACCTTTTTTAAGATTTGTACATAAGTTTAAATCTTTTAATGCGAATTGAAAGGTTTTTATTCTTTTAAACAAATGAAAGAACTTGAATAAAACAAACACTGTATTAAAACGAATTTGTATTTTACAATCTAATTATATTCATATATGGTCGCAGGTCAAATTTAATTTCAAGTTTTTTTATAAAAAAAAAAATAAACATTTTTCTAGTTCTGACACACAATGGAACATGTTGCTATATAGGCACATGGTGATTTTTTGTAAAGTTTGTAAAAGTTGGCTAGAAAATGCGAAAAATAAAGAATAATAACCACAAATGTAATTGATGTTGAAGCCCCTAAGACTCTAAAAATAAAAAAATAGCTGTAAGTATTAAGTTGAAATCTGCACAAATATTTAATTTATTTTAGTTATTTTTATACTAAAATCTACATGTTATATTAAAAAATAAATTATTTTACTGTGTCGTATCATCAACGGCGTAGGATGCAGAAATACCTCCCGCAACTACATAGGAAATTGCCCAAATCGAGTTATAAATTAACCCGAATTTATTCTGTCGCAGTACCGACATCCACTTTAGTTTTAAATCCACTCCAAGCAATAAGATGACAAAAATCCATCTATAAATAATTTTAAACAATATTACTTGGTACTTTTTTACAAGTTTAAACGCACCTTTTTTATCGCTAATGGGCTATATTTAGCCTATTGCCAAAAGGTTTTATTGGTTACTGCGTAAAATAGCATAACACTCAAATCTACTAATGCGTGAAATAGCTGAAGCTTGTTCGCGGAACGATACGCATATAGTTTTAATGTTAACTTTTAGCTTTTAAATAAAAAAACTTAAAATATTACAGCCAATAAAACTTACGTTGTTAAAATCCAAGAAGTTACAAATATAAACAATGAAACACCCAACAAGGGCGGCATTCTGTAATAAGGTCCAGCATACGACCAAGCGACAAGCAAGACCCAGCATAAAAATGAACCTAACACTTCTGCTATAAACAAGGCTCCTTCAAAAGTACTTAAAAACTTTAAAAATGTTTTTCGTTCGGCTGGGACTCCTTGGATATTAGGATGATGTTTGTTTTTTGTCTTGTTTTCTTTTGGATCCGGGATGCTGTATATCTCTACGATGTCATGAGATAAATTTCTTGGCAACGATGTACTTGCGTTGGTAGCGTTTTCGTCGCAATTTGAATACTTTGTGTCTGGTTGGGTTCGTTCTGGCTTGACTGGTATTGCATCTGTGGGCTTGTTGTTTTCTGGTGATGTTATATTGTCATAAATTTCTTCTAAATTTTCCGAGGCAACATTTTCTGGTGTAGCATTTTCAGGTTGCATATTTACTAATCTAATCTTTATTTTAAACTGAAAATAGATAGTTTGAATTTGGTATTAGGTACCTGAACTGACCAAACCGGTTATTCTACGCCCTTACAAAGATTATTTTATTTATTCGAATTATATTAATTTATTTTCATTCTATTAAAATGCCGAGGGCGACCCTTATTTCTATACCAATAGGTAAAAAAAAGTTTGGGATTTAAACATGAATAGCTACGACATGCTTGGTACAACATCTATGTCAATAATTACATTAGAGCTTTACAACTGTTTTAGATATGATATGTCCATTAACTTCCCTTGTACGTTTACGCTTTTCTATAATAATTTTAAATTTATTGCGACTTGTTGCAAAAATCATGAATTTATTTAAATGATATACAAAAATTACTTTTGAATTGATTGCTTGCTTGTTTGTTTTTTTAAATTAATTGAAATATACAAAATTACTTTTAGGACATGAATTATTTTTAACTGAATAAATAGAAATAATGGCACTTGATACAAAATAGCACAATTTTTTATAAAATATACAAAAAATATAACAAGACATTAATGTATGCGGAACTTGATTTAAACTCAATACAAAAAAATAGTACACAAATGTTGAGGCGTTATACAACTTTTCTAAATACAGAATATAGAAAAATTCTTTTTACAAACAGTGTGGTTTTAAATCAATAGATGGGTTTGTTTGCAACAAGGCTGCAAAGTGTTCAAGTCTGTAAAGGATGTAGCAAAGTGAAATTTATGCATTTCAAAAGACCTAACACAAGTTTTAATAATTGACATTAAAAAAGTCTTTTGTTGCTTCGTAGCATTGCCTAAAATGTTTAATAAACAAAATATACAAAATAGATCCAAATATTGCAAATTCCTTTATTCATCTAAACATTTTGCGATGTTGAAAGGGTGGTTACCGCCGTACTTCTTCGTCTCCAAGACCGCAGCATTCCCTTATTAAACGCAGCTCTTATGCTTCCCGTACTACTTGCTCTTCTGCGCTCCTCATGGCCGTGATGGATACGGTAAAGCTGGATTTGTCGTTTTAGTGCGCGCCAAACCTAACCAAAGTATTCGCATTTATATTATACTAAGATTTTTAAAAGTATCTTAATTGCCAGGTATATCTATTTTAGACTTTTATTTGATATTTAATAACTTACATACCTCCCCATTAAAAATGCAGTAAACAAAAAATATCGCGATTCCTTGGAGCGAATTCAGAACAACAAAAATCACTTGTAACGCATAACTCTCAACCCCAAGCATACCACATATCCAAGGTATTCCTAGTATGGGAAGCAGGACAGCAGCACCTAAGAAAATTTAAATATTTTTGGTCCTAGTTTTGTCATCATTTCTTGTGTGAATACATGGCAACATATAATTAGGCAAACTATAAAATCTTGTTAAACAAAAAAAATGTTTAAAAAACTAAAACTAAATAGAAAATAAGGAGTTACTGCTTACCCTTTACTGCAGCCTTGACGTCTTTCAAGAAATTAGAATCGTTGATTGTAATAGCGGAAACTGTTCTTGGACGTTCTGCTACCTTCATTGGTTGATAACATTGAGAAGAAGTTCGAGAATGGCTTCTAAAATTGAAGTTTTTTTAGCATTTTAAAAAACAAAGGTTTATATGCAATTTATGTACATTTTTTTGCCTTTTTATGTAAATATTCTTGTTCAAATTACGGTCAATTTAGGTAGGCTAGTTTGCTGCAAATACAACAAGTAAACTTTTAAGTTTTTAGACATTTTTTAGCTTACCCGCGCGTGATCACGTGACCGTGAAGACCCTCGGGTTGTGACAGTGAGTCTCTTGTAGGGTCTGGCCCAATAGAGAGGTTATCTCTTTTTATTGACGATCTTTGTTCAGACTAAAAATATAAGAGTAGAAATTAGATAAAAAAACAGTCTATCAATTTTAATACAGTAGATAGCCTATTTACTGCAGCAGCATTGGTAAACCCACCTTTATCTTTGGCTGATATGTACTGGTATGTAGGGAACCGTTTTGAGAATGATAACTGATTGGATTGGAAGTTTGAGACGACTTTATGGAGTTGCTACGATCCGATAATTTAACTAAAACCTTGAAAATAAACGGTGATGCTTAACAGTATTATAACAAGTTTATAAAGTATTTTTATTATTATCACACCAAATTCGCATCACCAGTGTTGAAAATCATTTTTTAAATAAAGTCTGTAGTTTACCTGTACTACTTTGCATAGGATGACAACGTTGAATAAAATTACGAGTATTGCTGGAATAATAAAACTCCATGTCATTCCCGAGGCCGAACTTAACCAGCATATCGCATACGAAGGTTCTGTAGAAAATAACTTTAGTTAAGCGAGCATGTGAACACTTTATTTTCTCATAGAAAAAGTATCTTGCTATCTATCTTCAAAACTTTGAAATATTTTAAAAAACCCTAAAAATTTCTAAACATACCTTCAGGTAAAGGTGGGTATAGTAATTGTGATGGTTCGCAGTGGGCTGGCTGAGGTTTCTTTTGTTGAATATAAGTTCCAGTGGTTAAGCCATATCCGGCAGCAATAGAGAGATTAATGGCTGGAAAGCCCCAACCTATTGCGTACATCCACCATAAACGTTCAAACATTGAATGCACAAAAACCTAATTAAAAAAGAGCATATAAATTTGTAACGGAAAATTTTTAAAAAAATATTTAAAACAATTTAACATTACTGGTATATTTAATACCAAAAAAAAAGCATTTTTAATATTGCCTTTTTTTTCCTTTTTTTAAAGTTGCCTTTTTTACAGCACTTCTTTTATTTTTATTGTTTTTAAATAAAATTAGTTGTTTTATTATTTCAATTACATAACTACCTGGACAACGTAAAGATATAAAAATATTCCTTCTACCAACATCCACATAAAAGAAGCAAGTAAAAAGTAATGTGTAAACAAAGTTGTTAGAATACACAATGTGTCGTTGTACACTGCATAATCTGCGCCAAGCTATTAACAAAAACATTAAAATTTTAAGAGCTATCATAGAAAACAAATCTAAGTTACCTAAAGGTCATATTAAACCTAAGATGAACTTATATTAAGTGTTGTTTCTCTTTTAATTATAAATAAGTTCAGTGTACAAGAAACCTTATATTTTAGCTTAACTAACAAATAACAATTAAGGTTCTATATATAACTTACCTGAATAAGGTGCACGAATAGTAAAGCTACAACCAAGTTCATGTGAGCTCGAATTCGTTCGTTTCGAACGGTGTTCCGCACTTTGCAGAAGATCAAAAACGAAAGGGTCAAGCCTATCACTGAAAGAATGGAACCCGTGTATTCCACAATATCTAACCACTACAACACATAAAATAAGTCAGAATCAGTTAAAATGTGTGTTTTATACTAAAGATGTTTTAAAGACTGTAAAGAAACATGTGCTTAAGGTACCATACCCTTACTGTATGATGATTGTATGACTGGACTGTATGACTGGTTACATTACTTACTAGTTCTTGCTGTTTGGTGGTGTTAACGCTGGACTGATATGGCATCATGAAAGCAGCGAAATTGGTTGTGTGGTTACAGTGACACGTGACCCCGTCGTTGTCGACCTGTGTCACGTGACATCCACTGTTTTTCCAAGTTTTAGTTTGCTCGTCTAAATATTCGCACGCAAGACAGCGACGGTTTGTCGTTTGGCCGTTATTGTCGACACTCGTGAAATTTTCATCCTCAGAAAATTTTATTCTAAGGTAAAATATATATTTTGATTTTTACAAAAGCTTTTTACGTGAATTAAAAGGTTTTTGCTTTTTTAAGATTAAAGAAAGTTATATTTACTTGTACTTGACGGGAACTGATATCTTCTCACTATTAGCCCGAGTTCCAAGGGACACTATCCCACCTTTTCCTATAAAGGTCCTGGCAAAAATTTGATCGGTCCCATTATCTCCAGGTCTCGCGTTAATTTTGTTCATCATTTCTCGCCATGATTTATAGTGCATGGCATAAACTAAAATATATAAATTAGATAAAGCAAGTGTAAAGATATGTATGCATTCAACGAAGTTCATAAGTGTTAAAAATAAGCCATTTAAATCTGGTTTATGTTAAAAACCTTTATGCTCGGGCAGTGTTGTATCTAAATCGTCAGCCCAAATAAGAACATCATCAAAAGCAAACACCACATTCCCAGATTTGGAATTTCCTTTAAATTAAAAAATAAAATTTAGTGAATTGTCGGAAGTTATATACGCATTAGAGAGGAGATGCCTGCACGTATATACCAAGTATTGCGTAACTAGATCTACCCGTAATACTGAATCTTTGATTATTTTAGAATTTACCTTCGTTATTTTTTGGAATCCTAACCATTTGTACAGAAAGTTGGTTTTTGTTGACGTCAGCTTTTTTTGAACTATTAAGTATGGAGTCAGCCGCTGTACCGACGAAGGCTTCATTAGTCAGCAATAATTGATGCAGTTGGTTACCCGCCATTCCTCGCGGTTCCTAAGCAATATAACATAAAATTTCAAAGAACTAATCCTTTATAAATGTAAGTATTAGTTGGCCATGGTCATTGGCGGTATTATAGGTAACTGTATTGAACTTTTGTTTTAATGGATATCTTATAAATTAATCTACAGAAAAAGTACATACCAAACGGTGTACGTGGCTATTTTTTATGGTATAAAAAAGCTAAAAAAATTTAGCCTTCTATCTGAATTATTAACTTTAATGCATACCTGTTTCCAAGCTGGTACGCTTGAATCTCCAATTACTGTATCAACAATGCCTAGGTAAGAATCCAACATGCTTTTAACCACACTGGGACTTCGTGGGTTATTTGACAACAGCTTTGCACTAATGTCGCCTAATTGCTGTTGAATTTCGAGCAAGGTTAGTATTTGGGATGCGCTGGTAGGCGGATTGGTTTTTATATTCTGATTAATTGTTTTCGTAATTTCCGAAACTTTGCCATACCTTTAAACAGAGTTTAATTAGATGCTTATAACTTGTTAATATAGCCTGTTGATTTTGTTATAATATACAATAGCTACATACTCTGCATCTTCGCATAGTATATTTATGATCTCCTCACAATGGTCGGATTCTGAAACGTCAGGACATAACAAGGCGTGAAGATATTTATAATTTAGTGATAAGGTCAGAGTTAACTTCGTTTTTATTTTATATTCTTCTGATGTAACATTATCAGACAAGCCATGAAATTTCCGGTACGCCTGTAGAAAACAAGGTTACAATTGAGTTTAGAAGATTTGGTAACGTTATTATATTTATTTAAGATACGTTAGCATTATCAAAAAGGCAAGCAACTGTTTGCATTAAACAATATACATATTTCATGCAACCGAAATTTCAATGCAAAAAAACAAATAAACTGCTTAATAGCATAAATCTTACAAGAGTCACGATCTGCCACTCAGCAAGTGTTTGTCCTAGGTTGCAATTTTTGTTTTCGTAATTTGCTTTAACCAGTTTACGCCATAGGGGGTATGTTACTATCGAGCAACTCTTACTATCGGGCAACCGACCAGTAAGGCTCTTGTAAGATTCAGTTGTTTCTTTTGGTCCAATTGCACAGTAAAATATATCTCTAAATTAAAAATTACTTATGTAAAAAATGGAAAATACTACATAAATGTGTATACCAACATTATTAAAACAACTATAACTTCATGTTAAAACTAGAATAGCAAAAACTAATGCTCGTAGATATGTTTAATAAATAATCGACATACTTTGATTTAATTAGCTGTTCGTAAATTTCTTTTTCCTTTTCCTTTTCTTGATTTTTAAAAGATTCCATTTCATCAGTTATTAATTCAAGTATTTCTACTCCGTCGGCTGAACCTAATTGATCTGAATGTATATATAAGGGTTTTTAGTACTGTTATATATACTTAAGGCAACAACATTTGTTTTAAAGATAATAACAAAATTTATAATTGCTAAAATTAAGTAATTATTACAACCCCTTACCAAATTCTTTGAGCTTTTGTTGAATTGTGTAATTTACTAAATCTAAGCTCCAATAGTTTTCGGTGACAACATCGTCCAAAAGCTGCGTTTGCACTTCTTTTTTTGACCCGTATAACTTTACCAGAAAATCCATGTGACTTTCAAGCTTTGCATTTAAACTATCTGGGTAAAGACCTTAAAACATATAGGGTATTTAGAAGGATATGTCAAATTAGGAAATTTGAATTATAAAAAATAACTACACGACTATTTTTTAGAACTATTTACCAGCAGAGGGATTGGACGGATTTGGATAATCAGCATAGCCAGATGAGTAACCATTGTCGCCTCTGTATTGCGATGTTACATTTTGACACAAAAACTACAAAAATAAACCCTAAAAGTTATTTGCAATAAGGCTTTGTATTGAGGCTTTGTTTCTTAACTTTATATTAATATTTTCGTAAAACAAAATTCAATTTTACAAAACATATGTTTTAAAAGTAGCTTTACAAAATGCTCATTAAATAGTTACTATACATATGGTTAAAACATTGTTGCGTAAAAAAATATTTTATTTAAATCTTTAGTTTAATAAAAAATGTGCATATAAATTATTGGGATTAATTTACAGCTAGAACTTACCAAAATGATATATACTTGACAAAGTGTTTGTAAAAAAACCTTCATTTCTTAAAATAGATAAGTTACTGTTATATTCTTTATAATTTTTTTTGTTACATGTGGGTTAAAAATATCTGAAATAACAAAATAAGTTTTAAAAACATGATGACCATAATCTCCCTTATCTTATTTATTATCAGGTATCATTTTGCCTTGCCTTCTGCTAGCTAAAAATCTACATTGCCTGATCTAACAAAAACAATCTGACTCATGTATCTCAAAGTTTAGCATTAAATCAAGAAAATTTGTTGCCACTCGTTACAAAAGGTGGTAGGTGCAAATGGTATCACAAACATTCACTGGGTGCTGTTTTAAATGTTTCAAAGGGAAGCAGGCTGGGGTCAGTATTACTCATTTCCTATATCGCTGTGTGGCCACTACGCTTATATTCTCACTTGCGGAGTGTTATTGAAACCAACTTGTCCCTTGTATATACAGGAAGCTGCCAATTTTGTCAAAAGCCGACTACTGCACACTGTACGGAGTAGTTGCAAGGTTTTCTATTGCCATTTAATTATGGCAATCAAAACACAATTTCTAGTTTAAATATTTTATAGCGCTGTAAACATTATAGCTTCAGGGCTCTTGGCCTTGCAACAAACTATCCAGATAGGCTTATTATTACATCTACATAAGTTCAAAACAAAATTATAGATTTGGCATCATAAAACGTCTTTCGCAATAACTCCATCTAAACAATGTAACAAAGTCCATTAAAAACAGTTAATAAAAAGTAATGAGAAGCATACTATAATAAAAGGGTAAATGGGCCACTAATTAACGATAATTTGATAGCACCATTTTCAGAAAATTCTACGTCACAATATAGTATATTCTTTTTAACTTCCGGTTAAATGAAATTCGCTGCTGATTACTTCCGGAATATGCCATCTGCAACTTAATGGTGACACGTTATTAATAATTATTTAAAATAACTGGTTAATCATCTAATAATGACTAATCGCCTAATTTTGACGTCATCAAAAATGTATTATGACAATTTTTAAGCGTCTATATATGGAAATATTAAATGCATATATATCACACTTTATGCTACTTTATAAGATAAAAACTTGTTGTTTAACTGTATTGTAATCTGTTTGCTTTGTATTTACTCTCGCGCTATGGCCCATTATCTAAAGTCGTTATAGCCTACTGCGACTTGAAGGAAAATAGTTTATCGTCTCATCACACCTCCATTGGTAATTTCATTGTTTTCACGTCTGAAAATTGCACCTAACCTTATCTTTACTCTTTGTAATTAACACGTTGCTTTTTTTCTCTATTGTTTTGGATTTTACCTATACTGATAATAAGAAAAGGCACTGACAAAATTTTTCGAATTTGTTGTGCCTAAAAAAAGGTTCATGAATATTCAGGTCGTAGTTAGTTTTCCAATCTAACCAAGGTAACGTTACAAAAGCAAGTAGAGAAAAACACTGATCATAAATTCCGTGTTTGTTTACAATTAATAAAGCTTTTAGGCTAGAGTCTGTGAGTAATGGTCATACGGGTCAAGTCAAGCTTCTCAACAGGCCGAGTTGCTATTGCTAAATCAGGCCAGCAGGTGTCATCACTAGAAAAATGGAAGACAGATTGGTTTCACGAGGTAATAATAAACAAGTTTTCCCCTATTTTTAACATCAATTTCAGCTGTTTTAACATGATGTTTGCCTAAATGCAGATCAGCGAACTATTTCAAGTAACTACCGACCAAATAGGACAAAGTTATAGCACGACTCCGACTCTTGAAAAGGTTAAAAAAAACAAATAAATAAACTGCATTTTGTGTTTCTGTTGACATTAAACTAAATGAACCATTGAAACAGCTTTTAACTTTATTATTTAGGCACGTGCAATCGAAAGCAAGGCAAGGTTAAGTATTGTATTGTCACTTATTGAACGATATTTTCGAGGTCAACTTACAGTAACGCCCAAGTACATTAAACCAGTTAATTCAAACCTAAACAACGTAAGTTTAATTTTTACTTTAAAATCACATTTATAATAATTTTTGGCATTAAAATTAAAAATTTTTAAAAGTTGTACTATTGTTTATTTTCATATAGTCTTCGAATGCTATACTTGTTCAAAAGAAACAAGATGTTCGTTTTATGCCATGGACCATGGTAAACCCAAAAGAGGTAACTTTTTGTAAAATAACTTTGTTAATTATTCGATAAACTAAGGAACTTCCAACAATAAAAAAATTTTTTGTTTTAGGTTTGTCCAGTTGATTATGTTCATCAATCTCGAAATACTAAAAAGCAAACTTGGAATATTGACGAAGCAATGGACATTCTTACTTCAGCAGATTCAACAGGTTAATATAATTCACAATCTATATTTTAAAGTTGCCATCTATTTCTGCCAGAATTATTAAATGTTGTTTGTTGTACACAGATGACAATCTTCTATCGGACGAGGGTAGTACATCAAATGAATCCCCTTGTAATGACCTTACTCAGATTGATAAGGAATCTCTTGTGAAGGCTCCAACTCTAAACAAAAACAAACCTTGTTCAAATAACACTATACTTCTCGTCGTTCGGCCTTCTAATAAACTTAACATTAGTAGAAAAAGAAAACACGAAAATGGAGGTAAGATTTTAAACCATGTGCATTAACTAAAGTGAACTATATACAATCTTATGAGTTATATTAACACCGCGCATCACTAATTGGTTAAACTAGTGTTAGCTTCAATCAAATTTCGACACATAGAGTAAACGTTTAAATTACAGATACTATCTACATCGAAAACCAAGAGAGGGAAAATAACAAATTTACTCCGAATAAAACTCTTGCACCAACGCTGATTCGACTACCCCGTGAACAACAGCTGTCAATCATTGAAAAACTAGCCAATGAGCGCCAGAAGGAAAGTATAGGCTCGCCTACTGTTCGGAGAAAAAACGAGAGGTCAACAAGTGTTGACGAAACGACAAAAATAAACTTCAAGGAAAAACTAAAAAATGGAAATATGAAGGAATTAAAAAGATCGAGGTGTTTTTCACAACAACCAAATGAGCATAGGCTAAAAGAAAATCAATTCAAAAATTGGAATAGGCCTGGACTTCTAAAGTGGGTATTGTTTAAAAATTTGTTTCTACCAAATTGTGTGTTCATTTTGTCCTTAAAAACCTTTTATTGATAACTCCGTTCTTGTACTAGTATAGAAAAATTAAAACAATATTTTTAATTAGAGAGAATGACGACGGCCTTATAAAACTAGATGACATTTTTGCATTGAATGGTGAAGATGACGTCACGCTGACGTTAGATGACGTCAAGGCTGCTTCGTTCGACGTCCAAAGCAGTTTGTCTTCCCTTTTTCCCTCGTGTGGCTTAGAAAGTGGAATAGGAAACGAATCAGGTATGACGTATAGAATGATGAACTTTACCCAAACTTATACGTAAATGGATTGCGAAATGTAACATTGAATTTTCTATTTTTAGAAACTTTAAAAGGAATTCTAGAAGCAAGCGACATCGTGAATAGGCCGTAAGTTTAAATAGAACTTCATATAACATTCTATTAAAAATCCGCATGCGGGCACAATGACTTATCAACTTAGGTTGTTTTTTTTTTATAGAATTAATTATATTTTTTGAGTACTGTTAAGTAACGTTTATTTAAAAATACAATACATACATTTACAGGCAAAAAAGGAAATACAATAAGCAACCCAAACCAGTTTCAATTCTGCTCAACAGTGAAAACGAATTTCCAAAACCCACCTTGCCGTATAATCAGCTAATTTACCTTTCTTTCAAGGAAAGCTCTTTTCTTAGTCTTACAGTTCGACAAATTTATAAATTTATTACAACTACCTTTCCTTACTACAAAACTGCAAATCAAACATGGCAGGTAGGTAACTTATACTACTAAGTTAATGACCAAAATTTTTGCTGTATTATCTCGTTCTAGCGCACTGTTTTTGTCTATTCTATTATTTCACAGAGTTGTTAAATGCAAGGTGTATATGTTTCTAAATAATATTATTACTGTTTTTTTTCAATTTAGAACGCCGTTCGACATCAGCTGTGCTGTTGTAAGGACTATATGTAAGTTCAAAATATGATAATTCATTGTTAAGTGCAAATAACCAATAATGTAAAACAAATATTAGTGATAAAACATGCTATAGTAACGCGAACAAAAAATGAACTGTTTTTAATAAGTGGTAAAATTTTGCAGAAAGATAGTGAACCCTGCCTCCCAGCAGGGCGAAAAGCCGAGTAAATATGCATGGAAAATAAAAGACGATGAGTCGATAAAGAAATTAGAAACTGAGATGATAGCACATTTGGCAAAGGGAAAAGATTTAAAAGGAATTCAAAACGGGATGAAAAATACTGGTATCTTTAACATAACATAAATATTTTTAACTTTTTAAAATGCCATACTAATATTTTAGTTTATTAATAAAAAAATATTTACTTTTTTTTCAGAAATGTTTAACGAAATATTTGGAGACATTTTGCCTCAACTTAACGGTGGTGCTCAAGATACAATTTTTTCTGAACAATCTAGTAACATTGAATAAAATAAAAAAAAAGAAAACGGGTTTTAAATAATAACACATTTTAATGCAATTGAATAAATTTTTTTAAATTTTTGTTTAAAAAAATTATTGTATTACAAACCTAGAAGGAAATCATATTTTCATGTAGCCTATTACTTTTTCTTGGTTGTACTTTGATATAGTTGCCCAGTCGAGTCTTGATCTTCTATGCTTAATATTTCGTCCACGCTTAATAAATCGTAGCTTGGCTCTTCTGAGGTGCTGTATACAGTACTTGCAGATGCAGAGGTATTGCTGTTAGATAAGGATAAACTACATGTATCATCGTCGCCTTTACTGCGTATTAAGTCCTGTATAAATGATGTCATCATATCGTAGGGCCTTTGTGGTCTTTTGTATACGATCATTGTTGTAAAGTCCTGGAAGACGCTTAAAATTGAGTGTTTCTCGAAATACCGCTGTGCTCTGTCGTAGGGGTCAACGAAATCTGGAAACTTACTTGGCCTTGTGTAGGAAACCCCTTCCCCAGCATTCATTGTTTAATTTTAACCCAAAAGTATTACTTTCAAACAACTAAATCTACCTTACTGTATTCGCAGATGCTGTAAAATTTTTTGGTTTGTTTTAAATGTTTAAAAATTTGGTTAAAAACAAGAATTTAATTTTCTGTTTGTTATGTCATAAGTGTTTGTTATTGTTTTATTTATAATAATAATTATACTATTTTTGTTTTCTGTGCCAAATTGTTTTTATGTATTTTTTTAAATAAAATGTTTTAATGTAAATTGCAAAGTATTTCACAAAATATTTTTTTTAACATTTTGAAGAATGTTCTGATTATTTTTAAAATTGGTTTACGGGAGTACAGTAGATTTCAATTTGTTAAAATAGATTGAAATTAGAAATGTGACGATAGATATATTTAAAATTTAACTTGGCCGAAAACAACAATTTTTTAAACTATGTTTCTGTTTGTATTAGAATTGCAGGAGAAAACTTTTAAAATCGAGTAAAGTCTGGTGGTCCTTACATATATGACCTAATTAAAGTATCAGAAAATATTATTAATTTTGTGGCACTAGTAAGTTGATATTTAAACTGCTAGATTATTTATAAGAACTGGGATTTTAATATTGTAAGAGTCCTAGTTATTTTTCCCCACCAGGATTTTAAAATATGTAGAAGTCCTAGTTATTTTTTATTAAAGGCCTCGTTTACGTATAATTTGAAACAAACCAGACCTTATGTTAACCGAAAATGGTTTACCCTAATTTGCCAAAACAAAAATATTTACTTGTTTTTAATTCTGTACATTTTGTTGTTGTTGACAGTATAATTTAAATTGGCAATGCTATCATTAAAAACAAAAAAAAATATATTAGTGGACTAGTAATATAATGCAATGGATAACATTTAAGGAAGCACTGTACCGCCTAATTAATAACCTTCTAACTTTAGCTATGACGCATAATTGTTGCAACATTTCCCAATGGACTTCTACCTAGAACAAACAAATATTTAATTGACCTTACCAATTAATCGTTAAACGTATATGATTATCACAAAACATTACGGACGGACCTAATAATTATAAAATTGTGTCAATCAGTTGCAGCTGTTAAAAGGTATTTGAGTTCATTATGTCGCCTAAATTATGCAATTGACTAGCGCTAAGCTGTCCATCAATTTGATTGTCTTTAGTCGTGTATATTGCGTTTAACTAAACTTAATTGTAACAGATATACTTACGAAATAGATAATAATGTAAAACTAGTCGCTGAAATAGTGCAGGATTAAGTCTGTGTATTATATTAAACTAGAAAAACTTTGAACTTCGTAATTAGATCTATTAAACATAATCTAGATTAGTATTAAACTATTTAAAATGTGTAGTTTTAGATTGGTGTAGCTAAAACATTAGAATAAACGATCTCATCTGTACATTTTCATCAAAACTATATGGTCATATTTATACTATCTTGTTTTTTACTTATACCGGACTTCACGATAAAAGGTACATTAGTGTCACTGAAAGTGGACAAATAGTTATGTTTAAATTAGGATAATTTTATTAAAGTTACCAAGTTTTTTAAATAAACAGTTAAAATATTTTGTAAAATATTTAGTTACTTTTAATTTGTATTTAATTAACAGTAAATTAAAAAAATTACCAGTTTATTTTGTTTGTGGCAGAAAATGGCAGATTTAAATCATTCTGGGATAATAACAAACGAGCTCAGAGACAAAAATGTTGAATTTTGGAACAGAAAAGGAGTCATAAAAATGGATCCAAAATGTGAAGAGCGTTGCAGTCACACCAACATCCCACCTTCCACTATGATGACCTTGGCCATGGAGTTGTTGATTTCCAACAGAGGAAAGGCTTCCAAGATGTTCCGCAAGGGAAGAGAAAGGGCGCAAACTCCCGAGGACAACAACGGATCGAATCTCGCGCAGATGTGGGTCGTGCCGGGGGCCGAGAGTTTGTCAAGGGGGGAATCCCCGAACATGGCCTCTCACCTGAAACCTTCGCTTGCAAATTCCGATTTTGTTTTTCGGACACCAACTACCCCAATACAAAAACCTGAGTTAAAAAGTGACAAAATTTTGGAAAGTTCGAATACTAACAATGATCTTGACATTTTTAAAACTTTTTCGGTCGCCGACCTGGTTGGCTCTCAAGACCACGTGATCTCGTACTCGGATTCTGAAAACGAAAATGCAAAACCTGATGACGAAAAAAAAAACAAAAAGCAATCGAAACGAAATAAACAAAATCACCTAATAGTCGACGTAGGTTCTGAAATTAATTGCAGTGCCGCTAATAGGAGTAGCCCGACTTATGAATCAATAACACCGCTAAATCAGCATGAAAGTAATGCGAAGGTCATTAATTGCGAGGGTTCAAGTAAGTGCAATGACTTGTTATCGTTAGAACAAGACTTAAATAGATTTGTCGAAATGGACATACCCAGTAGCAAACAAACCATCAGCGACGACATTACAAAAGTGCCTTTGAAAGATGAGGTTAATTCACAGGTCGAAAATAACACAGGCAAGCTGCAGAACTTCAAGCATAGCAGTTGTACTGAAGTTGTGTTAAAGAATAATAGCAACAGAAGTAAGTCGTCGGACAACGATTTTCAAGACCAGCTTTTGACACAGTTAACCGCTCAACTAAGTAAGGATATTACTGCATCGGATAAACTCGATAGTAAAAAAGCTGTACGAAAAACGAGTTGCCCACTTACTGCAAAACGTCGGATTGTTAAAGAAACAAGAATTCGTTCAAAAAGTTTGCAACCGGAACCCAAGAAAAGTGACGTCAGAACAAATTCCCCGGAGTATACGTCATACAATTCAAATCCCTGCAGCCCGCCTCCTCCGACATCATCAGTTCTGTCGTCATCGCTTTCGTCATCATTGTTCTCTCTTTCCTCTCTGGGATCTGTATCTTCGACTTCGCTTCCAGTATCTTCCGTAACATCAGAGAGACCAAGCATGGCTTCATGTGCTAGCTTGTCTCCTGATAGTGACTTTTTTGGCGGTAAATATTCAGTTAACAAAGTATCGAGAAATAAAGAAATGTTTAATAACATTAAAAAGGCAAATTCCTTAGGTCAATACGATGATAGAAATACAAAAGATTTCAATAACAACTTAACGTCACGGGGCTCTAATAAAATAACTGCATTACGGAGCCCTATAAATAGAAGTAGCGGCTGTGCAGTTGGCGAGGTTCTTACGTCACCTAACTCTATCAGTATTGGACAAGATAGTGTATCCAATTTAAATACATTAAAACACGTTGCTAAGAGAACAACAAGAATCAGCAGTCAAAGTTCAAACGGATCTGCAGACAGAAGTCCGTCCAGAAAAGTTATCCACGAATACACGGAAGTGCTTCCTGAAACTGAGCAATGTAAACTAAAGGGCAGTGTCATTTCAAGAGCAGTTTTCCCAGATAAAGACGACTCGACGAAAGCCACCCCGGTACTTCATTTGCAGAATTTATCAAAAGCAAAGTCGCTAAACAACTTAAGTAGCGCAGACGCTAACATGTTGTGCTGTTTTAAAACAAGTCCGAAGGTTCCTGTCAGAAAAGAAAGCAAAGAGGCAATTCAGCTGCTTTCTGGAAATAAAACCAGTCAAAAAAACACAAAGATAATTGAACAAGGCAGCGCAGTAGCTAATATCAATACTTCAAACCTGGAGAAAACTGAAAACATTGATCAACCCGTTTCAACACGTTGCCATTCGCGTGGCTGCACGATCTCATTATCTAGTATTTCATCGGATAAAAGCAGTCATCTTAAAACCGAACCATCTAAACAACCAAAAGAAGAAACCGTAATAAGCAAGCAGTTACAAAAGCAACAGTCAGCAATGCTTACCGAAGATTATTCGTTACTGGATGAAGTTGTTCAACAAATAAACGATATTCATCCACGTGTTCGGGTCGTTAATGGATCCAAAATTTCACTTTTGGGTGAAAGATTTCCTACTGCAGCTACGACCAGTCATTCTCAACAAGCAAGGCCTAGAAAAAATGTTGCAATCTTTAATCAGAATCCACTAAATAATCGCCAAGCTCGAGTTATTGAAACTCTATCATCACAGCAGCAATCTCAAGTTTGTTACACCCAGAAAAATAACAACAATTGTGATAAGAGTAATAGTATAGACACTGCAACAAACGTGCCGTTGAGAAATTTAAGTTCCATTAAAGATTCACCGGAAAAGAATGATGGACAGCTTAAAGTGTCACCATGCATTCTGGATAACAAGGCTACTACTAACCCAGACTATGGCTGTAATATTGAAAATAATTCTAAACTTGGAAAGAAAAAAGATCAACATGAAATCGTTGCTGTAGATAGCAATATAGCTTTTCAAGGCAAATCTACGACAAATCAGGGAAATAAAAGTGGTATAGAAAACTTCAAGACATCTAATACTTTAATTGTAGAACATAAAATTGATGAACAACAACAACTTAATCCAGAAATTGTCCAGCGTTCATCTCTATGTACAACAACAATGCCATCTCAAGGTAAGTTTTTTAAGTTTGACAGGAACACCTAAATGTTGGTAAATTCTTGGAAATTAATCAACATTTTGTTGAGTAAAAAAGGAAGTCAAGCCTAATGAGCAATTACCGGTAATTTAATATACTGTATATAACGTAAACTTTTTTGTGGCTTAAGCAATTCAAGCTGTTCGTTAACTAACTGTTTTCCTTTGGCAGGTTAATTAGTTACAGTTACTATTATTTTTCGATAGGTGCAAAGTTCAGTTCGACAATGCAAGTGTCGCTACGCGCGCCAAGAGAACCGCAACGTCAGGTTCAATGCAATCGAGTTTTGCGCAGATCTCAATCAGGCGGGCCAAGAGTTAAGAGTCCAAACTTTAACGAAGTTCACCCGGAATATCGAAAATGGGTAAACGAGTGGTCAACGTCGTTTGCTTGCTACAATCCAGTAACAAGCGATAATTTTCGAAAAAATGTCAACCAATTTAAAAAACTGGATTCTGAAACGCAAAACTTGTCTAAACAACCAGCGCTTCGCACAAGAAGCACGGAGGCTCCAGCCAGTTTAAAATACAATACTGATTTGCGTCAAACTCGCTCGACTAGTTCAGCGTCAAATGAAGGTTATGAGAACGGTCAGACAAAAAACGAAGGTACGAGAAAGGAACGACATGTTCGATTTTTACCAAGTAAGTAAAGTTATTATATATTACGATTTAAGCATTGGATTTAAGGCAGAATCTACGGCTGTTTTGTTTCGTGTAACGCATTGAGAATTTACCAAAATGAACCGCACATTTTACATGTGACTCGCCTGTTAAAAAAACGCTATAAAAACAACAAAAAAAAACGTGTTGCGTGTGAATTGTATCTCGGGTTCTGTTTACGACCTTATTAATTGCCATATTTTGCAAAACCGCAAATTTAATTGCTAATTTGTTCACCCGAATTGGCTTAAAATTTATTGGCCAAGTGTATAATATTTCCGCTTTAAACCCTAAAAGCTAGACTGTTTAGAAAGCTCACATCCTCATAACAAAAAGAACCTTAATTTTTATATGACGATTAAAGTGTAACCTTTAATGTAAGTTATAGTCGTTATGAGTTTTATGAGGCAGTAGTGGTCATTTGATATATTATGTTTAACTGCATTTAATGATCAACTAACTCTAAGTTTTGATCGTTACATCGAATCATTTAAAGTTCAGCTATTGTAATGTTTGCTGAGCCAGGTTTTTAACAATAGGAATTTGCTTGGTGTTGATGGCAATAATAAATAAAGTTGAATGTATTTCTGTTTGACCTAGATCATTTTTTTGTTATTACATTAAAGCATAGGCGTAACAATAAGTGATGATAGGTTAAAGTTTCTTAAATAGTATTTTCGTAAATTTGTTATTATTCCGGAAAGTACTGATACTCAGTTACTGACCTATACTTTAAACAGGCAATAACACTTTAACAATTATATTAGTAAACGCCGTGCAAAATAGCATATTTATACAGGGGCTGTTCTGGTGATATGTCATAGTGTTAATTTCCCAGCAGTAAAAGTGGTAACAGGGGGCGTTAATTAGTTCAAAAAAAACGGTGTCGATGTACTTAAAGCGAGGATTTTGAGTATTTTTTAACAAGCTCTTGAATAGTTTATCGGAATGTTGAAGTTTACAGCCGTGTTGTATTAATGCAGATAATAATCGATAATGAGAGGCCAGTGTACTACGTTGTTTGTAGAGCTAGCAAAAGCTGCCACGCGTACAAAACAGCCTCGGTCAGAACCGGACTTATTCTAATATACTTACACAGGCTTAACGGAGCGTTTACAGTTAAGGGCCCCGCTTTAATTACACAAAATCAATTGTGAATTTCACAGCAGGGTTGTGCCCTAGGCTTTTGACATGCGTAAAGCTCGTGCGATAAACAAAAAGCTACAAGAGAAAGCTTGTTCGTAGTACTATAGTATTTTAAGCGTTTTGTGGCGTTTGAACGCTGTATAAATATCAAGCGTGGTTTAGCTTAAGTTAAAGTTGCCTTTTGTAAAATCGCCTTGTGCAAACAACAAGTTTTTTTTGATGAGTGTTAGAAAGTAAAATCCGAAAGTCGATTTTGCAAATCCAGCTAAAATATACATAATTAATATTAGCTTACACAAATAAACAGATTTGCGCGAATACTGTGGAGTGGATTACAATAAATTTCTCATTTTGAACCGTGAAACAGTAATGACCACTAATCGTATTTGGTTATTTAACATTTAAGCTCTAGGCAAAAACCAGACGATGGAACAGTTAGGCGTGGGGATTATGTATTCGTGTTTACGTCAGACTGAACGCATTTTAGACCACAAAAATTAACAGGTATGCCTATGAAACTAGTTTAATGATCGTATGTTCAAGTCTAGTTGTTTTTTGAACTGCGGTAAGGTCATTGGAGGCATTTTACGAGAGCTTAGAAACGTAGTTAAAACTGTTGCGTTCCTGATCAGACTGCCGCTGGCTGCCTAATATAAAACCACATGTTATTACATTGTAACGAACTTTTCAAAACAAGGCTTAGTTAAGCGAATAGTGTGGATTAGTTTAGGCAGTAACCGGTTTAATGTTTGTGAGCTTAGCTGAAAAGAGTAAGCACGCGCATACCAGTTTAACATATACGGCGAACGCTATCGTATATCAATCATAACACCTTTAAATTAAAAGTTAAATCAAAGCGCTTAAGGATTAAAATTACACCTGGCATTGTGTTTTTGTGTAACTTGTAAAGTGAGAAAGCAAATACACTGCTATCGACAAACACCACAATAAATTAGTTGAATGTCAAACGTTGATTGAAGAATTAGCCATAAATCAATATGAAAAGTTGTCGCTAGTTTACTTGAAACAGTCGAAGCCTACGCGACACCATTTCCCGATTAACACGAAACGCAGGTGACCCGACGTCGAGTTTTGTGGTAAATATTTGACCTGGTTAGATTGCCTTATTAAACGTGATTCCCAGACCATTCGTTGTATTTTCGGATTAGGAAACGATGTGTTTTTAAAGATTTAATGGTTAAAACCTAATATGCACCGTTTAAAGGTAAAGGTCGTACACGTAGTTTAAGAGGCTAGACATGCTTTTAAGTTTATTAATTGTAATTTTTTGGGTTTGAGCGTTTTTTTAGCATGTATTTTTATAATTTTTAGGTTTATAGTAAGATATTTAGTATTAAGATTAATTTGATTTCATAGAAATGGTGGGAAATGAAATAGAAACAATGAAACCTTTGAATTCTGTTTCACCCACAAATAATGAAGATGATGAAAGTGGAGTCATCGAACCACCATCCATGACGGTAAGAATATATTATAAGATTTCTATGTTATTTTTAATTGTAGACTCGCTATAAGATGGCATACGCTAACTGAGGTTGTTTTTTTTTGGGATAAATTTCCGTTATACGGCACCAGAGATTTACTAATGACTAAGAATTTTAATTGTTCTGTATTATGGTAGCCTTAAGAAGATACATCTAAGTATTATTTTAAAATTTCAATTTAGTTTTATATTTAATAGGTAAATTAATTGACTAACTATTTTAATTGACCAAATTGCTCTCATTAAAATTAAATGAACTCGCCAATTAACCTACGTGGAACCATCTAACTAACGACCATAAAATAATTTAATTATCGACAAGGACCTTAACATATATGTAGTTCTTGCCTAGTTTTCATGAAATTTAGCAACACCTATTTAAAATGGTTGCAATGTTATTTTAAAATCTTTAAACCAAATTTTTTTTTACGTTTTAACTTATTAGGTTTTACCTTTATTTCTTTTTAGGTTAAAGATATTCGAGCTATGTTTCATGGTGGAGCTGACTACAAAAACTACGCCAAGCCAAGAAGTTTAAGCAGCAGCAGCGGCGGGTCACTTAACCGACAAGTAAGTTTATATCTCAATGAAATCAGTATTCCTCGAAATCAAAATATTGATTCTACTTATATTAAAACGTGCTGGTCTATAGATAAAATCGTGATAGTAATTGCTGTACGTACATAACCGCACGTTTTCGATTCATTGTTTATCTTGTACTTGTTACAGTTATACTTTTACAGTTTCGTTATCGGTTGTCAGCTATACTGATCAAAGGTTAACGTCACGTGATTTATGCGAATGGCACGTGACAAAATTGTAAACGTCACAGTTGCTTACGTAGGTTCGTGCATCGCCTGAGATGCAATCTTTAAGGTTTAATACGTTTGTATAACATAGCCAACCGGAAGAACGAAAATTTTTGAATTTAAATATTTCATTTTAATTTGTGATTAAAATTAGGAAACTTATTTCCATTACCGTTTGCTTTAATTAATACTAATTAGTTTTAAATGGCGCAAGTTACCTAAATTTACATTTAAGATCATATCGTCCTAAATCTTTTATTTAATGAGATGTTAAAGTAGTTGTTAAAAGTTACAGTTTAAAAGTAAAGGTTTACCTATATACATATATTAAACTCGCGGGATATTTGACATTTTAAACAAAATACACATTGTTTAAGAAATATTCTAGTCATATTTTTTATACAGAGAAAGCACTATTAAATTATGATTAGTCACTGAAAAGATTATTGATTTATTAATTAACAGACGTGTCTAATTTATATTAGCTAATAAAAATGTTACGTGCTCAACGCACTTGAAAGTTATAATATACAGTTTACGCTACAGTTTTTAATTTGTATTGCTTACTGAGATTTTTTTGTATTGTAAAAATTAAATTGTTTTTTCTTTAGATGAACCGCTCAAAAAGTCATTCTGAATGTAGTAACAATGAAAATGTTGACGAATCAAAACATGAGGTAACTTCCAACAATATTGTTGTAAATTTATTTACTAGAAATGTGCAACGTAGCCAAAAAAACACAAGAACACAGTGCTCTAATATGGTTTAGAATTATCATACCAAACATTGGTAAATATTTGTCGAATGAATATCACCGGAGAAAGTGTATTGGCTATAAGAACGCCTTACAAACATAGCTAGGTACGGTACATAATACACAAACGCCCTAAAATAACGAACAAGAATAAAATAACTACATCTCTTGGGAGAATTGCTTTGTCAGATCGTTTGCCAAATATAGGAGTGCACCTATCAGTTACACGATATTAGTTATTTAAAGCCCTATATAAGGAAAATGAATTGTTATTAACTAAAGTAAAATCGTAGAAGGTGCGTAGATGTTTTTTAATCTTGATTTATAATTGATGATGGTTTTTAAAAATGTTCCAATACTGCGAATATAATTTTTATAAATGTTAATGGCCACTACGTGCTGGTGATATACCCAAATATATCGCTACACAGTTTTCAACGTGGACCGGTCTGACACGAATTAGTAATTAGTTAGAACATAGCGACTATCTAAATTACCAAAATATGACGTTGGTTTAAATTTTTATCTCTGGCACTAACCGTAGCCAAAACGTTATGAGACAGAATTATTTAGCAGTGTTATAAATGGTAAATTCTGGGATTTACGTGCGAGTTATAGTAATGTCTATAATAGTGAAATATCTTACGTATATAGTCTGTACCTAGTCTAGTCTTTAGACAAGCTTTTCAGAGAAATATATGGTCATCTGTTACATTTTACGTAGCTATATTTGTAGTCTAGGTTAAAATAGCAAAAACAGTAAAATCTTATATGTTAAAAGACTTCATTATGTCCTGTTTGTTTACAGTAAGTTTGGGTAAATATTTAAGTCATGTTGCTGCTCTTGTAAGGTTAAGTTATCGCTTGCATTTGTCTTTTAACGGTTAAATCAAATGTAATCTGTTTTACCCAGAGGCACAAGTTGTTGTTGTTTACTAAACAGTTGAAGAATAATGAATTGCGAAAGGCGGTATGCGTATAAAGTAAACGTGCATTACACGTTTTACATTACAAGTTTTCTGTTAAGACTAGAGCCAGGTATTAGGTTTAAAATTAAAAATTCCCGGTTCAAGAATTAAATATTGTTTTTTTGACCCAATTTAATTTGTACAAGATATTATCAACATTTTAATTTTAAAAAGGTGTAAAATTATTTTAAGAAAAATAAACTGTCAGCTAGCTTCATATAAATTCTTCCCACGCGCAAGTGAGATATTAATCTGCATAAAACGCTCCGACATCGGGACGCTTAAAGCGCTTCGATTACCCTCAACTTCTAGAATACTAGAGTTGTGACGTTTACAAATGACGCGGTCCGATCTTAATCTTATCGGTTTTCGATTAAGCAGATTGCGAACAAAAAAAGAGCAAAGCCCCAAAAAAGTTTTCGGTGAAAATGCGGTCGTTATTTTAGTAGGTGAGTTCGACTTTTTTTGTCAGTCGATACCTGGGAACTGGTAGGCTTAACACCAGCAGCTCAACCACCAAATTTGCGGTCAATTGAGTGTAATGGCATGACGTAATCAATAGCGCTTTTGTTGTTGTTTTTTGTTCGGGATTACGTAATTTGCCCTTCGCTCGCTTATTGCCTATATAGCTAAGGCGGAAATTGCAAAAGGTTATAATTGATTTTGTCCCTAGTATTTGTTTACAATTTAGCTAGACAAAGGGGCGAGATTATAAAGGGCATGCAGGGTAATGCAAGTTAAAAATAATGCGATTTAGCTTCACGTGAACAGGTTTTAAGATAAAGTTAATTAAAGCTAAATGTTTAAAATAAATAATTTACAGGCCACATTTTATATTAAAGTGGAACAGAATTTACGTCAATGAGAACAATTGTCACGCATTAGGCCCAAATTGTATTTATAGAATAACAATTATGAAGGATTTATATAAAACATAGACAGCTGTTTTGGCCGATAATTGCGTTCGAAAATCAATAAACAGTAAAGATGACGTCACTACAAAAAATGTGTCATACAATTACTAAAAATAATCATTTACGCAACGAGAATACATAGTTTGCACAATCTTACCTGACTCGCCAGTTATGTTAACGGTTGAAATAACTAGAATCCAATGTTTGGGTAAACAACTTATTACTGCGAGCACTTTAGATTGGCAGGAAACAAAGCATATCCGTTGTGTTGCAAGGCAATAAAATTAAAACTCGTGATGGATATAGCTTAATATGGGTTGCATGACGTAATACATGTTTTCCTCTATAACTTTTTTCCGAGTAATTAATATATAATGAGTCAGTTTTACTGACGCTGGGCTATCAATTACTCTTGGTTAGACATGTGTAGATACGCGAGTTTTGTTAGTAATACAATATTTACTTAGTATGTGATGTCAACTTAATTGATTGGTTTAGTACCTACGTCGTTTTATTTAGCCGAGCTTGATTTAATCTTCAGTTAACCTCGCTTTTGGGAAGCTTAACATCTACTTTTTACAAGGCAAGTTAAATGTTTGTCAACTAGTTAAACGGATATGTCAAACATTGCGTGTCGAATAAGGGCCAGCTTATAAAGATATAATCAGCAGAGCGTATATATCCAACCGCCTATTAGTAATAGAAATAGATTAAGTTAAAAATTTAACTCAAAGTCACTTTTTCCTGAACGTCACATCTGTTGGGAATTAAGTCATTGAAAGGGAATCGAAATAGATCTTTTACGATACAGGATGTCAGTTTTTAGACATTCGTTTAATGTTGATAACCTAAACATCCTTAACTAGTAAACAAAGGGAAGAATAACCACACGCTTTACCAATATTGCGTTTAAATTTATAATGCAAAGAAAATGTCAGTTTCTTAGAGAAGAAAGTTGTGCAGTTGCTGTATTACAATGCGTCATGTCACCACTTAAAATTCGATGTTGCGTTTTATGATTTAACTGGGCAACTAAAATTTATATTTTTAACTTGTTACAGATAAAAATCTTAAATAAGGTTTAATAAATTTTTGTTAAGCTAATTTAAATAACAAGAGATATGACTACTATGGCTGCTCCGGTCACCAATAATAACCAATATCCTCCTGACACGCAGGTGGCGCAACAAGTTATGAGTCTGTTTCAAAGTGCACTTGACATCGAGAAAGAATTGACTGTATTTCAAGATGAAAACCAAAACGAAAAAACTCAAAATGTTGTATCCCAAAACAACGGAATTGAAAAAAAAGCTGTAAGTTTTTTGGCGATGTTATGGTTTTATACTTTTTTTAAAGTTTGTTGTAATGTCCAAGTCTTCTAACTCTTAAAAATATATATATTTTTTTTGATTTAATTTATGGATAAAATTTATGAGTTTACTAACAATCTTGACAAATGTATATTTATATAAATATATGGAAAACCTTTACATATTAAACTATTAAAAACAGAAACTTTTACATCGTTAGGATAATCTAACTTAAATACCAGTTCCTAGTTTCTACTCTGTAATACATCACATAGAAAGTTCAATAGGGCAAAAACTTTAAACGAATTTGAAATAGTTTTGTAACCAACAGCACATATTTCTATTTTGCCTTCCCGCAATTAAAAAACCTCATTTGTAACATTGATATTTATATTTTGAAGCCTACACCCCCACCAAAACCACCTGTTAGTAGAAAGCCGAAACGACTCGGAAATGGTGTTTGGCCTCCAGTTAAAGATCAAAACAGCGAGGTAAATAACAACAAACCAGCTGAACCTATCCAAGCACCCGCAGCAAAGACAGAAACTCCAGAAGACATAAAAACCTCAGTTAACAAAATCAAAAGTGAAACACAAAATGTTGCCTCGTTCGACGAGTCTTTGGATCAATTTTACGACGTTTTGAACGACCTGACGTCATAGGACAAACGTGGTTATGACATGTTGTGTACAGTTGCAACAGGGTAATACTAGTCGCCAGCATACTGTGGCTTATTACGACCAGGTCACATTACACGATAACAAACATTAAAGTTTAAAGAATGACGGATGGCTAGATTTTTTTGACAAGGTTGTACCACTAATGAACAACAGTGCTCTAACCTAGTAATCTTTGTCGTTTTTTGTTTATACATAATTTAAAATCAAGGCTACTTTAATATTTTTTCTGCTTGTACATTGTTGCACAAATTAGTTATCTATTTTCGATTTTGTTGCTTAGCTTATTTATATAAAAAAATATTACTTTACAGTCCACCTCCTTTTAAATATTTTGCCGTATCTTAGTTTTTGTGAATACATTTTCTTTGATAACATCCCGAATATGAATTTAGATGTTGTTTTGGTTTGTAACTTGCATGTAATATTTTTTGTTTACGCGATGTATATTCTAAGTTATGTAATAAATTAATATATACGTTTATTTAATATAATAAATTTTGGAAACGTGTATAGTTTTGACTAAAATACTTTTAAACTATCATATGGCCAATATACAGATGTTGTTTATTTGATATGCTTTGAAGGTGGTTATTTGTAGTGAAGATTAAAAGGGAAAGAGGTTTTATTTTCTGTCAACGATGTGTTGTTTAAAAAAAACATCAACACTTTTTACCAAAACACATTTATACATTAAAATTACAACGTTCATTATCATTTACCCGTGTTTTGACTTTTAGTATAACTTTTAGCAAAACTTTAGGCAAAACGTAGTAAGAAAAAAAAACTACATAATACTTTTAAAGTGAACAAAAAACACCATTTTAATTTTTTTTTTTTTTTAAACAAAATACTCCATATATATTTGTAAATTGTACATTTGATAGCTTTTTTTAACAACGACCCCTGTAAATCACTTAAAACATTTATAAGTTTTAGAAATATACATTTAATTGTTGTCCTTCACCAGCGTAACCCACAATGGTCCATTAAGAACTTAGTAGGCAGTTCAGTAACGATGTATAATAGGCGATCTATAGCAGAAGGTCGAGGACACGACCAGATGCCATATCCGGCCATGTCTGGCTAACACTCGAACGCGCGATGGTCGCATTATACCCGAACTGCCGAGTATGGCCCATGTGTGGCGTATAGCAGGTAATGCAATGGTCGGGAACCCGACCAAATGCCACACTAGGGCCTAGCATAGGTAATGCACGGCAACAAATGCCTAGCATGGGCCGGGCTAATGCCAAGTCTAAATTTTTGACTGGGTATATACGTAATATATAAAAACGCTATTAAATTTGTTTTTATTGATTTTTTACAAGTATTTCTTTTTATTATGGTTCGAAATCTTAGATTTCGAAACATATTGTTATTGTCAGTGTATTTATTATTATTATGGTTCGAAATCTTAGATTTTGAAACATATTGTTATTGTCAATTTTATTATGGTTCGAAATCTTAGATTTCGAAACATATTGTTATTGTCCGTATATTTGTTTTTATTTTTATTCTTACTAATCCGAATTTTGAAATCGAATAACTTTTGATTTTGTGTATATTAATTTTTAAAATTTTAGTATGTTGTTTATTATCATATTGCGTTTCAATCCTCTTATTTTGATAATTTAAATATTATTAATTAGTAATTAATAGGTGTTTGTTTATTAAAATTTAGAGATCGTTATTAAGTTTTCAAATTTTGGTCAGTTATATATCGTAATATTAATAACTCGAAAATGGTTTAAAAATTTAATTTTTGTTTGTTTATTATATTTAAATTCTTGTTTGTTTATTAAAAATTAAAGTTTGATATTAGTCATTTAAAATTTAATATAATGTATTTTATGATATTAGTAATTAAAATACATGTTTAAAAAATAATTTTTGTTTGTTTATTTTATTTAAATGCTTGTTTATTTATTAAAAATTAAAAATCAATTTAGGGAATTTAAAATTTAGTAAAATGTATATCTTGATACTAACAACATAGAACTGGGTTATGTAAAATTCTTTTACAAAGATATGTAAAATTCTTAGTTAAGGTGTAAGCATATTTTTTTATTTATAAAAATTTATGCTAAACATAATCAAATAATTTCGAACCATATTTTATTTATCAAATAAATCTAGTTATTTTTATTCTTACTTTTTCGAATTTTGAAATAGAATAACTTTTGATCTTGTATATATTAAGTTCTAAAATTTTAGTATGTTTTTTATAATAATATTGTGTTCCAATCCTCCTATTCTCAAAATTTAATTATTACTAATTACTAATTGCTTGTTTATTTATTAAAATTTAAAGATCGTTATTAATTCTTCAAATCTTGGTCAATTGTATATCATAATATTAGTAACTCAAAAATGAATTAAAATTTTAATTTTTACGACTAACTACTAGTTAATAGGTGTTTACTGATTAAAATTTAAAGATTGTTATTAATTTTTTAAATCTTGGTCAATTGTATATCATAATATTAGTAACTCAAAAAAAAAATTTAATTTTTATAACTAATTACTAATTAATAGGTGTTTGATTATTAAAATTTAAAGATTGTTATTTATTTTTTAAATTTTGGTTAATTGTATATCATGATATTGGTAACTCAAAAATGAATTAAAATTTTAATTTTTATTACTAATTCTCAAGTAATAGGCGTTTGTTTATTAAAATTTAAAAATTGTTATTATTTTTTTTTAATCTTGGTCAATCGTATAATATTAAATGATTTACATAAAAACGAGTTAAAAAATTAATTTTTGTATGTTTATCATATTTAAATGCTTGTTTATTCCATAAAAACTAAAGATTGTTACTTAAGCGCAGAACAATAAAAAAAATTATAATTTTTTAGTGTAATAATTAAAAAAGGTATACGTAATATTTGATTAAATAGTTCAGTTAATATTTTTAATTGGGTTATGTTTGTCTATAAATTTATTTACAATAAAGATTAATTTTAAAAATAATCAAATAATTTCGAACTATTTTTTATTTATCAAATAAATCTAGTTATTATTATGGTTCGAAATCTTGGATTTCGAAACATATTGATATTGTCATTATATTTATTATGGTTCGAAATTTTAGATTTCGAAACATATTGTTATTGTCATTATACTTATTATTATTATTATTATTATTATTTTTATTTTTATTATTATTATTTTTATTCTTTCTAGTCCCAATTTTGAAAGAAGATATCTTTAGTTCCTTAGAATTTAAAAATCTGAAATTTTAGTATGTTGTTTATTATCAGATTATGTTTTCATTCTCCTATTTACAACATTTAATTATCATTAATTACTAATTAATAAGTGTTTATTTATTAAAATTTAAAGGTTGTTATTAATTTTTTAAATCTTGGTCAATTGTATATCACGATATTGGTAACTCAAAAATGAATTAAAATTTTAATTTTTATCACTAATTACTAATTAATAGGTGTTTATTTATTATAATTTAAAGGTTGTTATTAACTTTTTAAATTTTGGTCAATTGTATATCATGATATTAGTAACTCAAAAACGAATTAAAATTTTAATTTTTATCACTAATTACTAATTAATATGTGTTTGTTTATTAAAATTTAAGGGTTGTTATTAACTTTTTAAATCTTGGTCAATTGTATATCATGATATTACTAACTCAAAAATGAATTAAAATTAAAATTTTCATTACTAATTACTAATTAATAGGTGTTTATTTATTTAAATTTAAAGATTGATATTAGGTTTTTAAATTTTGGTCGGTTATATCTTATTATATTTAAAATTTGAAGATAATTAAAAAATAATTCTTATTTGTTTGTTATATTAAATGCTGGTTTGTAAATTAAAAATCAAAGGTATGTAATGTTCTTAGTTAATGTTTATGCATATATTTTTTATTTATAAAATTTTATTTTAAAAATAATCAAATAATTTCGAACCATATTTTATTTATCAAATAAATCTAGTTTTTATTATTATTTTTATTCTTTCTAGTCTCAATTTTGAAAGAAGATATCTTTAGTTCCTTAGAATTTAAAAATCTGAAATTTGAGTGTGTTGTTTATTATCAGATTATGTTTTTATTCTCCTATTTACAACATTTAATTATCACTAATTACTAATTAATAAGTGTTTATTTATTAAAATTTAAAGGTTGTTATTAATTTTTTAAATCTTGGTTAATTGTATATCATGATATTGGTAACTCAAAAACGAATTAAAATTTTAATTTTTATCACTAACTACTAATTAATAGGTGTTTATTTATTATAATTTAAAGGTTGTTATTAACTTTTTAAATTTTGGTCAATTGTATATCATGATATTAGTAACTCAAAAACGAATTAAAATTTTAATTTTTATCACTAATTACTAATTAATAAGTGTTTGTTTATTCAAATTTAAAGATTGATATTAGGTTTTTAAATTTTGGTCGGTTGTATATCATGATATTACTAACTCAAAAATGAATTAAAATTAAAATTTTCATCACTAATTACTAATTAATGGGTGTTTGTTTACTGACGGACAACGTTACCCACCCCTATCTTATACCCTTAAACCGATAGTTCACCCGCACTTTTTACTTTGTATTAGTCATTCACTTTCATTTATAAACAGCTGCGCGGATGTAAAACCTTAAAAATTATTAATTCAAAAAATGAAAGCAAATTCTAAAAAACTATTACGCCACCAGATTTTTTAGATTATGATTAAAATTTTTTTAAACCGAAACATCAATCTCTTGATTAGGTTAATTTTATCATTATGAATAACTTGGAAAGATTGTTTGGCTTCGCTATGCTTTCAGCTGATAAGGTGCAAATTTGGATTACTAATTCGAAGTAATGCCTACGTGAGTTTGCTAATACCCTTAAGAGATCAAGTTGATCAAAATACCTAGAATAATAGAATAATACCAGTTATGATAAATATTAATTATTTAATATTTTTATTTACACATTTTGTTTTGACTGCATTTAGCGTTTAATAAAAGCTTAAAAAAAAATTCAATTTTAAAATCGTGAAGGCTTTTTAAAAATTGATCTAAAATATGGTAACTTTTGTAATATAGATATCCCGCTTAATATAACTTTTTAATTTATTTATTTAGTTTAGTAAATCCTTCAAAAAAATCAATATTAATAAGTCCAATTAATATGCAACATAAAAAACACCAATTTATATTTTGTTTAAATTAGTAAAACAAAAAACGTAAATATTTATTAACAAATAGAAAACGCTGCTGTCACCCTACCAATGGAAGTTTTTTTTTACTTCTGTAACGTTGATGGTATGACGTCACTAAAATTTCAGTTTAAGTCGTGTAGTTTTCTAAAAATTAAAAAGAAATTAAAATCACTTTAGCTGTTTATATTTGGAAACAATGAAACACGGTCACGTGATTTTGTTTACATTTATTTTCAAAACAGTTGTTTTTACATATTTCTTATATGTTCAATTTTAAAAAAATACTTACCCAATAAAAAATACTTAAAAAGTAACAACTGTCTTATATAATATGGATAAATTTTGCTTTTCATGCTAAGTTTGTTTTTTGCAAAAAAAAAATTAAAAAAAGTACAACAAACGGCCAAGATAGGGCAAAATAAGGTTATTTTCCTATGTCTGCCAGCAAATAACTTACGACGATGACGTCGTGCGTCACGTGACTCGCGAGCGTAGGGATTTTCCCTATTTACAATATTTACCTTCAAATCCCGGTATCTCAAAAACTACTTGACCAATTTTTAAAATAATGTTATCCTCGTGCAAGTTGGAAAAATTCCAACATAATTAAAATTAAACTCTGCGACTAAACCATCTCTTTAAATTATCCGAAACAACTTAGTTACATTATCCAAATTTAACCAAAAATAAAAAAATATAACCAAGCATTTTTTATGCAAAACATACATTTAAATTGTGTTGCAGCTAATATAAACATCCTCAAAATTAAATTCTATTGAAATTTTAACTTTTTTTTTTCTACATTTGTTATTTATTTTAAAATTACATATGCTAAAATGCAAGGTTTTTTGTAGGCTTGTAGTAGCTTACAAGTTAGGCGCTTGCTTTCCAATCATAACAACCGAGTTCAAGTCGTGCGGTTGACATTTGATTCTAGATGAATAAGTAGCTTAAACTCTTGTTCTACTGTAGATTTTCGTAAAATGTTTTATTTTTTTTCCTTTGCAGTTCCAACAAATCAATTATGTTTTAATTTAAAATTTTTTATTTTTTCAAAAATTTATATGCAATATCATTGGCCAAAAATATCACGTGACCTAATTAAACCCAGAATAAAAATTAGCTGTAACTTTTGTTTTACTCAAAAATTTTGCAAAATGTTTTATCTTGAATGTTAGTTATGCCAATCTGCGTCTAATAAAATATAAAATTTTAGGTTTTGAGATTTCATCCAATTTTAATAAAAGTGTCATAACTTTTATGAATATTAATATTTTCAAAAAATATTTTGTAAACACGTTAATTGAACATGTGCAGTTCTCACAGAACAAATATTTTTCGATTTAAAATTTTTTATTTTTTTCAAAAAATTTATATGGGTTATCATTGGCCAAAAATATCACGTGACCTAATTAAACCCAGAATAAAAATTAGCTGTAACTTTTGTTTTACTCAAAAAATTTGCGAAATGTTTTATCTTGAATGTTAGTTAGGCCAATCTGCGTCTAATAAAATATAAAATGTTAGGTTTTGAGATTTCATCCATTTTTAATAAAAGTGTCATAACTTTTATGAATATTATTATTTTCAAAAAATATTTTGTAAACACATTAATTGGACCTGTGCAGTTCTAACAAAACAAATATTTTTCGATTTAAATTTTTTATTTTTTTCAAAAAATTAATATGCAATATTATTGGCCAAAAATATCACGTGACCTAATGAAACACAGATTAAAAATTAGCTGAAACTTTTGTTGTACTGAAAATTTTTGCGAAATGTTTTATCTTAAATGTTAGTTAGGCCAATCTGCGTCTAATAAAATACAAAATTTTAGGTTTTGAGATTCATCAATTTTTAATAAAAGTGTCATAACTTTTATGAATATTAATATTTTCAAAAAATATTTTGTAAACACGTTAATTGGTTTTGTGCAGTTTTAACAGAACAAATATTTTTCGATTTAAAATTTTTTATTTTTTTTAAAAAATTTATATGCATTATCATTGGCCAAAAATATCACGTGACCTAATTAAACCCAGAATAAAAATTAGTTGTAACTTTTATTTTACTTAAAAATTTTGCAAAATGTTTTATCATCAATGTTAGTTCGGCCAATCCGCGTTTAATAACTTATAAAATTTTAGGTTTGAGATTTCATCAATTTTTATTAAAAGTGTCATAACTTTTATGAATATTAATATTTTTAAAAAATATTTTGTAAACACGTTAATTGGAACCTATGCAGTTCTCACAGAACAAATATTTTTCGATTTAAAATTTTTATTTATTTTTTAAAATTTATATGCATTATCATTGGCCAAAAATATCACGTGACCTAATTAAACCCAGAATAAAAATTAGCTGTAACTTTTGTTTTACTCAAAAATTTTGAGAAATGTTTTATCTTGAATGTTAGTTATGCCAATCTGCGTCTAATAAAATATAAAATTTTAGGTTTTGAGATTTCATCTATTTTTAATAAAAGTGTCATAACTTTTATGAATATTATTATTTTCAAAAAATATTTTGTAAACACATTAATTGGACCTGTGCAGTTGTAACAAAACAACGATTTTTCGATTTAAATTTTTTTATTTTTTTCAAAAAATTTATATGCACAATCATTGACCAAAAATATCACGTGACCTAATTAAACCCAGAATAAAAATTAGTTGTAACTTTTATTTTACTTAAAAATTTTGCAAAATGTTTTATCTTGAATGTTAGTTATGCCAATCTGCGTCTAATAAAATATAAAATTTTAGGTTTTGAGATTTCATCTATTTTTAATAAAAGTGTCATAACTTTTATGAATATTATTATTTTCAAAAAATATTTTGTAAACACATTAATTGGACCTGTGCAGTTGTAACAAAACAATGATTTTTCGATTTAAATTTTTTTATTTTTTTCAAAAAATTTATATGCACAATCATTGACCAAAAATATCACGTGACCTAATTAAACCCAGAATAAAAATTAGTTGTAACTTTTATTTTACTTAAAAATTTTGCAAAATGTTTTATCTTGAATGTTAATTAGGCCAATCTGCGTCTAATAAAATATAAAATTTTAGGTTTTGAGATTTCATCAATTTTTAATAAAAGTGTCATAACTTTTATGAATATTAATATTTTCAAAAAATATTTTGTGAACACGTTAATTGGTTTTGTGCAGTTCTAACAGAACAAATATTTTTTGATTTAAAATTTTTTATTTTTTTTAAAAAATTTATATGCATTATCATTGGCCAAAAATATCACGTGACCTAATTAAACCCAGAATAAAAATTAGTTGTAACTTTTATTTTACTTAAAAATTTGCAAAATGTTTTATCTTGAATGTTAGTTAGGCTAATCCGCGTTTAATAACTTATAAAATTTTAGGTTTAAGATTTCATCAATTTTTATTAAAAGTGTCATAACTTTTATGAATATTAATATTTTCAAAAAATATTTTGTGAACACGTTAATTGGTTTTGTGCGGTTCTAACAGAACAAATATTTTTCGATTTAAAATTTTTTATTTTTTTTAAAAAATTTATATGCATTATCATGGGCCAAAAATATCACGTGACCTAATTAAACCCAGAATAAAAATTAGTTGTAACTTTTATTTTACTTAAAAATTTTGCGAAATGTTTTATCTTGAATGTTAGTTAGGCCAATCCGCGTTTAATAACTTATAAAATTTTAGGTTTGAGATTTCATCAATTTTTATTAAAAGTGTCATAACTTTTATGAATATTAATATTTTCAAAAAATATTTTGTAAACACGTTAATTGGACCTGTGCAGTTCCTCACAGAACAAATATTTTTCAATTTAAAATTTTTTATTTTTTTAAAAAAATTTGTATGGTTTATCATTGGCCAAAAATATCACGTGACCTAATTAAACTCAGAATAAAAATTAGCTGTAACTTTTGTTTTACTCAAAAATTTTGCGAAATGTTTTATCTTGAATGTTAGTTATGCCAATCTGCGTCTAATAAAATATAAAAGTTTAGGCTTTGAGATTTCATCCATTTTTAATAAAAGTGTCATAACTTTTATGAATATTATTATTTTCAAAAAATATTTTGTAAACACGTTAATTGGACCCGTGCAGTTCTAACAAAACAAATATTTTTCGATTTAAATTTTGTATTTTTAAAAAAAAATTTATATGCAATATTATTGGCCAAAAATATCACGTGACCTAATTAAACACAGATTAAAAATAGCTGAAACTTTTGTTGTACTGAAAATTTTTGCGAAATGTTTATCTTGAATGTTAGTTAGGCCAATCTGCGTCTAATAAAATATAAAATTTTAGGTTTTATGATTTCATCAATTTTTAATAAAAAAGTCATAACTTTTATAAATATTAATATTTTCATAAAATATTTTGTAAACACGTTAATTGGTTTTGTGCAGTTGTAACAAAACAATGATTTTTCGATTTAAATTTTTTTCAAAAAATTTATATGCATTATCATTAACCGAAAAATATCACGTGACCTAATTAAACCCAGAATAAAAATAGGCTGTGACTTTTGTTTTACTCAAAAATGGTACGTAACTAAGTTTCAAGTTAATATCAATGCTTATTAGACCAAATTTAAGTTAAACAATTTTTAAGTTATTTTCATGTTGATCGAACAAAGTTTTAATTTATTTGCCATGTTAATTGGACCAATTTTAAGTTACTTTTCATGGACAAAGTTAAGGTTTTATTCTACGTCATTGGACAAATTTGTTAATGGTATACATGGCAGAATAGGAGCCCGAAGTATAAAAATAATCCCTCTTTTTCTATTTTTATTTCGACATTGTTAAATTAAAAAACTACATGTAAAACACAGTTACATCGCACATAGTATATCGCACACAGTATAATAATCAAAGTAACAAAATAATTGCATAAAAAGTACAAAAAATATTGCAATTTAATATAAATGGTCATCAGTACAACTACTTTGAGATAAAAATAAGTTAATTTGACGTACAAAATTTAGAGAAAAATAAATAACATAAAAACTATGCAAAAGTTTCTGTTTATATAAATATATATCCAGTTTTATTTACAGAAGTGTTTATGTAATTTTAACTTCTATATAGTTAATAATGTCTTTGTCTGTTTGTACAGTTTATTTGGATATGTACATTAGATTGTCACGAAACCTCGGTAAAATGGTTATTGGACCCTTAACAAAAAGGGCTGAGGCCCACAGAAAACAAGAACTATCCCATTAAGAATGGGTGATTGGATGGCCCCCAGGAAAAGCGGAGTAGCATGTATGCTCTGATCTTTTTTCCTATAAAATAACAAAGATTAGAATATTGCATACAAAATTTTTAAAGTGTGGTTGTAATTATTTGATTGTGTTGATGTTGAATGTACCATTTAAATTAAGATATGGTTATTTATTTGTTTTGTGTTGGTGACTTTTTACATTAAAAAGGTTTTATACAAACTCAATAGTTTTGCTCGTCAACCAGAATCTAAAAATAAAGAATAGTGTTAGTATTTGTTTATAGTAATCTACCCTGCAGGGAAAAATGTTAGATTGAAGTTTTCTTTAAACAGAAACTCTATAAATAAAGAACAAATTAAAATTAGCCAAAAGCAAATCGATGAGCTCTCTGAAATAGTCAACCAGCATCTAAAAATAAAAAACAGAATGTTTAAATTTGTCTTTGGTGATCTAATCTGAAAAAAAGCCTGTAAAAAAGGGTAGGTTTGGTTTTAGTTTTTTAAAGTTCCCTGACTTTTAAAGCGATGATTATGCAGAAGATATACAAAATAGGCACGTGAAAACTTACAGCCCTATAGACCTAAGCCCACCTTTTGTTGAGTGAGGTCCTGAGACTTTTTTTTGAAATTTGCCAAGTTTAAGTGAGGTCCTGAGACTTTTTTGGTTCTTCTTTTGCATAAAAAACACATAACACACACATAGGCCTAGTTTTATAAATCTGTTTTATATACTTTATTTATTACTTGCGCAAAACATCTAAAAACTCATTAAACAGTCCCGTTTAATACTATTATAAACACACGGAAACCTAAACCTATTGGGACTGTGTCAACTATACTACTTTTAATGCGCAAAATTACGAGTTTTTAACTAGCCACAAATAAAAAGGAAATGCAGACACATGAAACTTTTAACCCGTGAAAATTTAAAGCGCTGAATTATACAGTACATATAAAAAATAAGCACATAAAAACCTACAGCCCTACAGACCTTAACTAAATAAGATCCTGAGTTTTTTCAGGTATAAAATATGATCCAATCCATTCCAAAGTTGTCTTCCGAGTCCTGAGTTATTTGACTTAACTCCCCCCTTGCTAGTTGCAAAGGAGACTTTTTATGATTCCATCAACTTTCCATTCCTCCAATTCCTGCAATTACCATTTTCCTCCATTCGTTGAATCCAAATAAAATCAATTTTCTCTGCATAAGTATTGTTTAGAAAAGGGTAATAAACACTAAACTCTACCTAAAATTAAGTTTTTTTCAAATGTCAATTTTATGATTTAAATTAAGTCACTTTTCAATTCTTTTAGTGCCAACAACATTAAATTATGTCAATTCACATGCCAAATATTATGAATGTATAATTGTTATTTTTTTCGTGCCAACAATTTTAAAATATGTCCATTTTTAATACCTAGTTTATATATTTAAACCTCGTTTAACTACTTTTTGGGAGTACCTGCGCATCAACACAGGTTTAATAATGTTCGTAAGTTTTTAATTAAAAAAACTACTATTTTATTGTCAAGTATAATAAATTAATACTAATATTTATAACATTACAATTTTTTATTATTATTTTAAAATTAGTTAAGTTAAAAAATAATTTTAAATCAATTAAATGAAGGTTAACATACCCGAAACAATGTTCAGAAAACTTGGATACAAGATGTGTCACAAAAGCAAGTCCAACTTCACTAACTTTTCTAAAAAAAATTAAAATCTTTTAAAATTTACAGTTTTTTTGTTTTATCTCTTTTTCTATTTTTATTTCGACATTGTTAAATTAAAAAACTACATGTAAAACACAGTTACATCGCACATAGTATATCGCACACAGTATAATAATCAAAGTAACAAAATAATTGCATAAAAAGTACAAAAAATATTGCAATTTAATATAAATGGTCATCAGTACAACTACTTTGAGATAAAAATAAGTTAATTTGACGTACAAAATTTAGAGAAAAATAAATAACATAAAAACTATGCAAAAGTTTCTGTTTATATAAATATATATCCAGTTTTATTTACAGAAGTGTTTATGTAATTTTAACTTCTATATAGTTAATAATGTCTTTGTCTGTTTGTACAGTTTATTTGGATATGTACATTAGATTGTCACGAAACCTCGGTAAAATGGTTATTGGACCCTTAACAAAAAGGGCTGAGGCCCACAGAAAACAAGAACTATCCCATTAAGAATGGGTGATTGGATGGCCCCCAGGAAAAGCGGAGTAGCATGTATGCTCTGATCTTTTTTCCTATAAAATAACAAAGATTAGAATATTGCATACAAAATTTTTAAAGTGTGGTTGTAATTATTTGATTGTGTTGATGTTGAATGTACCATTTAAATTAAGATATGGTTATTTATTTGTTTTGTGTTGGTGACTTTTTACATTAAAAAGGTTTTATACAAACTCAATAGTTTTGCTCGTCAACCAGAATCTAAAAATAAAGAATAGTGTTAGTATTTGTTTATAGTAATCTACCCTGCAGGGAAAAATGTTAGATTGAAGTTTTCTTTAAACAGAAACTCTATAAATAAAGAACAAATTAAAATTAGCCAAAAGCAAATCGATGAGCTCTCTGAAATAGTCAACCAGCATCTAAAAATAAAAAACAGAATGTTTAAATTTGTCTTTGGTGATCTAATCTGAAAAAAAGCCTGTAAAAAAGGGTAGGTTTGGTTTTAGTTTTTTAAAGTTCCCTGACTTTTAAAGCGATGATTATGCAGAAGATATACAAAATAGGCACGTGAAAACTTACAGCCCTATAGACCTAAGCCCACCTTTTGTTGAGTGAGGTCCTGAGACTTTTTTTTGAAATTTGCCAAGTTTAAGTGAGGTCCTGAGACTTTTTTGGTTCTTCTTTTGCATAAAAAACACATAACACACACATAGGCCTAGTTTTATAAATCTGTTTTATATACTTTATTTATTACTTGCGCAAAACATCTAAAAACTCATTAAACAGTCCCGTTTAATACTATTATAAACACACGGAAACCTAAACCTATTGGGACTGTGTCAACTATACTACTTTTAATGCGCAAAATTACGAGTTTTTAACTAGCCACAAATAAAAAGGAAATGCAGACACATGAAACTTTTAACCCGTGAAAATTTAAAGCGCTCAATTATACAGTACATATAAAAAATAAGCACATAAAAACCTACAGCCCTACAGACCTTAACTAAATAAGATCCTGAGTTTTTTCAGGTATAAAATATGATCCAATCCATTCCAAAGTTGTCTTCCGAGTCCTGAGTTATTTGACTTAACTCCCCCCTTGCTAGTTGCAAAGGAGACTTTTTATGATTCCATCAACTTTCCATTCCTCCAATTCCTGCAATTACCATTTTCCTCCATTCGTTGAATCCAAATAAAATCAATTTTCTCTGCATAAGTATTGTTTAGAAAAGGGTAATAAACACTAAACTCTACCTAAAATTAAGTTTTTTTCAAATGTCAATTTTATGATTTAAATTAAGTCACTTTTCAATTCTTTTAGTGCCAACAACATTAAATTATGTCAATTCACATGCCAAATATTATGAATGTATAATTGTTATTTTTTTCGTGCCAACAATTTTAAAATATGTCCATTTTTAATACCTAGTTTATATATTTAAACCTCGTTTAACTACTTTTTGGGAGTACCTGCGCATCAACACAGGTTTAATAATGTTCGTAAGTTTTTAATTAAAAAAACTACTATTTTATTGTCAAGTATAATAAATTAATACTAATATTTATAACATTACAATTTTTTATTATTATTTTAAAATTAGTTAAGTTAAAAAATAATTTTAAATCAATTAAATGAAGGTTAACATACCCGAAACAATGTTCAGAAAACTTGGATACAAGATGTGTCACAAAAGCAAGTCCAACTTCACTAACTTTTCTAAAAAAAATTAAAATCTTTTAAAATTTACAGTTTTTTTTTATATAAAATATATTTATATTTAATTATTAACTGCTTATAATATGCCATATTTTATACTGATAATGAAAAACTTTAAAAAACCTAACTATAAATCACTAATAAAAACACGTCTACTTACCTCGAAAGTCCATCTAGAAAGAACTAAAATTCCGATTTCAATTCAGATTTGCCACTAAACACCAAGTCCCGTGACGACGCCTCTTGCAGTGGAAAGAGCTTTTCAAGCTGTCACTTAAAATATATTTGCTTAAATTTTTTAAACAATTCATTAAAACGTTAATATAACAACACAAACTAATAACCTGTTATAATATGTAAATGTTTATTTACTTTTTAAAAATTATTTGTAACAGTTAACGTCTTAAATTACGACTAAACAACTTATACGTGCGTTAACATAGCGCATTACGTAACACCAGGAATTTCAGATTATGATGCAACTTCGTGTTTTAAAGGAATTTCTCAGGGAGACGCACCAATTAAGACGTCGCATTTTCCTCGCCTAATTGATAAATTACAGCTGGATTTATCTACATTTTATAACCTTATTTGGTAATAAAATTTCTGTTTAGTCCGCACGTGTTAACTAATTAAAATTTGCACACGAGACCTCGTGGTAGAGGAATTTTTCGAGGAAGCGCACTAATAATGACGTCACGTTCCTTGCGCCTCGCTTAGTGGAAAATTTTAAGTTTCTATGCTTTATAACAGACCTATGTTAAAGCAATAGTAAATTATATTATTACCCTTTCTTAATTTTAATAAATCGAAATCCAATGTTTGTTAGTGTCCAAACACATTTTTATTATTATTTTATAAATATAAAACTCAAACAAAGTTTTTTTTTTATTTTTAATAAATATTCAACAACAAAAAATAGCAAAAATAAATTAACTAAAAGACATGCCTGTTCTATAAAGTCCTAAACGTTTGCAGAGAAGGCACGACCGCTTTTTAATGGTAACCTGGCAATTATGTTAAAACTGCAATCCTAAAAAGGTAGTTATGATTCTTAAACAAGTTGTGAATTTCATAACATGTACATAGTTTATTAAAATAATAATTATTAAAACTTGGTTAAAATATTAGTTTAATAAAAAATAACATAAAAATCGCAAGTTGTGGTGCGCAATATTTCGTATGTTGTGACCATATCAAAAATATCAATTTTTTAAATGCCATCGCTGTTAGGCCATTAAAATTACCAAGCCAAAATATTTTAACCAAACAAAGACGTATAATTATGTAACCATTTTGTTCCTTATGCTCTCCAATTAGCTAAATTTATCACCCTACCAACCGGGTTTAGATAACTAGTAGTATTGCTTTAATATCACATGTATATTATTAATTGATCTTCGAAGGAATAGAATCAATGTATGCGTTTGTAACTACCATAGCTTTGTTTCTGTTACTTTAGATTAAGTTATAGCTTGTGCAACTAAATATTTTGATCGCACTATCGTTAGTTAGTAAATGTAGTGGATATACTTTACAGTTTGTAACTATTTCAATGCAATATTGCTTTTTTAAATGATTGGTATAAAAAAAAACATGTGGTTAGTTATTTAGAAGAGCTATTTGTAAGTAAATAACAATCTGACGTAACAATAAATAATGCTTTCGTACAAAAAAAATAAACACTGGGCCTCCTACTTCCAGCATTAAGATGGCTCACTTTGACTTGTAGACTTACCCGTATACAGCCTGTAGAACAGCACGACACTATACCAGACATGACGTCAGCCCGCGCCGCATTTTCGAATGGGAGTTAAGGGTCCTCTTCCTGGAGCTTTCCAGGTGCAGGTTTCAATGTTTCGACTGCGGGCGGGCGGAGACCTAAAGAAATGGAGGAGATCCCGGTACCCAACCCCGTGCTGGCGTGTTCCGATTTGATACAGGTTTGATGTTTCACTGTTACTTTAATATTAAAAACATAACCAAAAATTCGTTAAAGTTTGTAAGTTAGCAATGAACATCTTCGACAACATTTTAAATGCCGATATGTTCTAGCAACTAAAGCATGATGCCTATTGTTTTAATATTGGCTGATGTTAGCTTATCGCATTATTTTGTTATTGTTATATTGTCCAAATACGAAGCAAAAGTACAACAAAATAGTTAAAATTTGCAACTTAAAAAAATTATTCACTAGTTAAATAGACGAAATATTTCGTAACCTATTTATGGCGCTATTTTATTCAATTAACTATTGTATTGTAATAGTTTGGTCGCCATGCAATCAAAACTTTTAAAATTTCCGTAACCTAGCCTCGTTCGAATCTACAATCTGTTAATCTTAAAATTATTTTTGTTTATTTATTATATTTAAATGCTTGTTTTTTATTTGGCCAGATCGCATCTTTTTAATAAACGTGGTATAACTATAGCAAATTTTAATTTCTAGTTATAGGTTATAGTTTTTTAACATGTTATTTTAATTCTGCGCGGTTTTAAAATTATAACTAATTTTTGATTTAAAAAAAAATTTTTGGTTAAATTTTGTATACAAACATAACTGGGTCAAAAGGTCGCGTAACCGACTTTATATACGTAATAAAAAAAAACGTTCTAAAATTTGTTTTATTGATTTTTTCCAAGTATTTCTTCTTTTTGAATCTTAGTTTAATTAACACAGTTCTAAAAAGATATAATAATTAAGTTGTGCTATACTGCATTGTTTTAATAAATGTGTCATAACTTTTACAAATATTAATTTCTAGTAATAATTTTTTTATAAACTTTTTTTTTTAACCAGAGATTTTTAATGCAAAATAATACTTTTTTGATCAAATTTTGTATACTAATTTAACTGGGTATTATAATTAATATTTGCGATACTGCGTTTTTTGGGTAAAATTTTTAATCCCCAAGAATAGCTCTCTTTCTAGACCAAAGTGTCACGTGACCGTTCATTTTATACATGTTATAATTTTTCATTTAAAAATAAAGGTAAACGAAATCACGTGATCCAAGTTTTTCCAAACACAAGTTAAAATATTTAATTTTATTTTAACAAAATGCAATATTTGCATAAAAACATTTTGCTATAAATAATGCTGCAAATTTGTTTCAAATATATTAATTTACGTAAAAAAATGTTTTAATATCTTAAAACGTAATATTTGCTAGTAATTTTTATATCCTTAAAATACAGGATAAATATCAATTTTACCGTTTTGTTTTCTAATAAATAAAATGTTTTTTTCGAAAGTTGATATGTCGTTTTAGTTATAAAAATACAACTGTAGGTTCATTTAAAATAAATGTTTTAACTGCTTCTGTAACAAATCTGCCATTTTTGTTGCTGTTATTTATTTCTAGTCACGTGTTTACACCTTTGCTGAATTGTGTTACTTTATAGAAGCTTTTGTAGCCTAGATCCTTATATCTATCACGTGTTCTGTATTACTTGATCTGTCGGTTTACGTGTTTAAAAAGCGTTGTATGTTGGTAATCGTAATACAAGTTTATGGTAACTTTTCTGCAATAATAAACTACAAAATATTAGTACGCTTATTACCCAAAATAAAAACAGACAAATCGTCACACTTCTATTCAAAAACAGAACACATTTTAAACAGTCTTTTTAACTTAAGATACAATTCAACATTTATTTCCTAATATAACAGCAAATGACAAAACAGCATGGAGGTGAAACAAAACATAAAACGCGGCCAGTTTTTAAAAGAAATCACATAAACAATGCAATTTATACGCTTCTTTTTGTGTAATAAAATCTCAGGTATAATGCAAAAGAATCGCTCCGAAATAAAATAGGAGATAAAAAATTTACCCAATGAAAAAAATGTTGCACAAAAAGGTGCAAATTTGAATGAACTGTGCTTAAAATCAAAACGATTTTAAATGCTGACATTTAAACAATACAATGGCAGAACAGGGGGACGAATTTCATTTACAAATAAGTTTAACAGTAATGCAAATTGGTCGCTTCGGGTAAAAGTAAAATCAAGTTTTTTAAGTAAAAGTGAATCCAGCTTCGTTGTAAACTTTAAAGACTTTGGTGATGGCGTTTACGTAAGCAGCTGTTCTCAAATCAAGGCCTAAATCATAGCTACGAGCAGTGGTGATGATTTGCTAAAAAATTAATTTAAAGCATTAAAAAAACACAGTTTTTAAAACATAAAAAACTTCAGCGGAAATTTGAGAATAAACAACAATTAATAATTTCTATTTTTTAAACAAAAAATTAAATTTCTTTTTTTTATTATAAATTGTATTTATTTACCCTAGCTGATCGCTCCATTGTATAGTTCAAACCAGATTGTACCACGTCTTTTTCAGATGCTCCCTAGAAATAAAACGTAGTTATTTATAGAACTATAATATTACATATACACAAATATATTTTAAAAATTTGGTATTACAATAAAACTTACAGCAATTTTCTTGGCGAATTCATCGGTTGGGATAATTGGAATTTTTCCTCCATATTTACCAAATGATCGCTCTAAGCTGGATTGTACGCTATCTATGTTTATAAAATTTCAAAAAAATGTAAATACAAAATATAACGAGCATGTAAAAGGAAATGACGTTAAATAAATAAAAACGTCACCAAGGCATTGTGTGTAAATTTTTCTACTTACAATTATGTTAAGGCAATTATTTGTACAGTATATTAACATATACACATTTATAAAAAAAGTATTTTTATTAGTCCTGTATTATACTACACACTAAATTAGCATCCCATTAAATGGTCTAGAGATATAACAGAAGTTTAGGTTTTACTTTTGTTATAGAATAACTTGATATATAGCCTACAAAGTAATAAAAATGTAAATTTATTTAATAAAAAAAAGAAATATTTACCAAGTAAGTCGTAGTTGGCATCTCTCTCATACTTAAATGTCAACCTTCCATAACTTACATGATTTAGGTTTTTAAGCCATTCAAAATATGAAACAGTTACACCACCAGCATTTAAGTACAAATCCTTGAAAACAAAAGAATTAATCATTTAGTTAATAAATTATTCGCCTAATCAGGTTGTTATAAAACATTTATACTAACTTTAATAATTAAAAAATAAATTTTCTACAAATCAATTTTTAAGATGCTAAATAACAATTTTTATTTAAATTTTTTTAAATATGTTATTGTTACTTACAGGTATAACAAGTTTGTTGTTTTCCTGTAAAATTTTATCAGCAGCAGGGGTGGTTGGCCCATTGGCACCTTCAGCAATAATCTATAAAATTTAAAAAATATTTTAATAAATTAAGAAAATAACAGTCAACAAATAAAAAGCATATTAGTATACAAAACAAACGTTAAAAAATGTGTTATGTAATTCCTAAGAAATAGAAGAATAAAAATAAAACTGAGATACTTATATCAACACAAATACTTGAACAACTTAATATATTTTTAACAATTTGGAGATAAATTTAAAAACAAAAACAAATAACAATTGTCATCTCACCCTTGCTTTAATTCTTGGAGCATTCTCAGCAGTGATAACTTTTTCCTTTGCACATGGACACAAGATGTCACACTCCTCCTCAATTAGGTCTTTACTGTACATCTCTGCTCCTGGAAAGCCAACTATTGTTCCATTGACCTAAAAATTTTTTAAATTTTAAATTATTAAATAAATTTAAGAAAAGTAAATAAAAATGAATTTACAAATGATGCTTTGGAAAATATTAAAAAAAAACTAGTTATTCATTACTTATACATATTATGAAAATAAAAAAGTATGTTGTTTAACAATTTTTAACATTAATAAGGCAATAACTGAATACAAAATACACAACTTACTAAAAAAACACACCAAACTTTTTACATTAACCAAAAACACCTGTGGGCTATTTTAAATTGTAGTAAAAACTGGAAAATCAATTTTTCTTACAAGTTTATAATCTTCCAAATCAGCTGGATCAATACCATCTTTATTGTAAATGCTCCCGTCATGTTCTATCACTCCAATACATCGTGCACCATGCCTATAATTTTTGTTTGTTGTTTATTATTATTATTATTATGTCATATTTTTGGCAACTACTATAAATTAATAAGGAAATAATATTAATAATAATAATAATAATACACTTAATAATAAACAAGCTTTATCATTATTATGAATTTAAAATGAATTTTAAACCATTTAAATTTATATTAGTTTAATAAACTTTTTAGCACAGCTTCCAATATAATTTATAATGTGTAGTCAGATTTACAATGTAACCACAAGTAAATATACAGTACTTAAAAATGAAATTTAAAGCTTGGTGTGAAGTGTGTAACTTTGAAATCTATATGCAAATTTTTTCCAAGAAAAAATCAAATTTAATAATTTACTGGTAAAAAAATTGTTGAATTTTTTTAATTTTTATATATTATATAATATATTATACATCTTATTTTATCAAAGTATGTTGTTGAACAACTGCACTGATCCAACACAAAGTAAATAAGATAATAACAAGATTATAACCTGTGTAAATATCTCATGGAGTGTAAACCCACATTACCGAATCCTTGAATAATAAAAGTTTTGTTTTGGAATCCTGGAGTTGTTCCAACAGCTCTCATGAAAGTTGCTGAAAAAAATTAAAATTAAAAAAAATGTTGTTTATATAAATTTAAGTTACTGTCATAAAATTTTGCATGTAATGTAACATACCACATAAAAATTTCAAAGTATGCAACCCTTGTGAAATTGAATTTTAATTGTTGTTTAAAACATTTTTTTAATAAAATATTAAGATTTACCTTCATTGATAAAGTTTTCAATCCCATGAAACACACCCTAAAAAGAAAAAAAATGGTAAAAAAATACAGTTAGTACTTTTTCAAAAGAACATTTTTATTTTTAAAAAAATTATTTTTCAACATTTCAATTATTTTTTCTTAATTTTTTATGTTTTTTTTACACCAGAAAAGTAAAAGAAAACAAACCTTTCCGGTAGCTGACACACGACCATGTATACCACCTTGTGTGATGGGTTTGCCCGTCACACATGCATGAGCATTTACATCACCATATCCAAGTGTCATGGCATATGTGTCAGCCATCCATGACATTTCCCTGGCACCTGTGTTCATGTCAGGTGCCGGCACATCAGTGCCAGGTCCTGAAAAGTGGCAAAGATTAGTTTTTTTATGATAAAAAATTTGACATTAAATAAAAAAAATTAAATTTACACCCGTTTTTCTCTTAAAAAAATCTAATAAAACCTTTTTTTTTCCTTTTTAACACATAATACAATGGGTAAGTAAGTTGATTTAATAAAGAATTTACCCAAAAATCCTTTTTTGGCAAGTTCCATTGCAAATCTTCTTGTAATTTTTTCCAATTCTCTTTCAGAATAATTTCTCGGGTCGATTTTAACACCAGCCTTCGCTCCACCGAATGGTACATCTAATTAGGAAAATAATAAGTCACAATAAAATATTTACGATTACATACAATATTTTGTTAACATCTTGTAAAATAAAAAATTAAAATTACCAACAACCGCACACTTCCATGTCATTAAAGAAGCAAGAGCCTTAACTTCATCAACATTTACATCAGGTGCAAACCTCATACCTGCGTGATTATTAACAGTTTATTTAATATGGCAATACTAAATACAAATAATATTAAAAAAGTGGAAAAATTGAGTTTTTACATATATACCAAAAATGTATATATTTTATTATGATTTGTCGAACAATTTTAAATGAACAATATTGGTTATTTTTAACAAAACAACAGGACTATAAACATTAAAATAAACAGTAAAAGTTTTTTATTTTGTGAATTTACCTCCTTTGGTTGGAGTTCTATGCTGACTATGTTGGGCTCTGTACCCTGTAATCAATTCATAATCACCATTATCTCTCTTTAATGGAAAGGTGGTCTACGGAATTGCCAAAAGGTTTAATAAGTGTTGTAGTTTTAAATTATAAAAATCAATTTTAAAACATATATAATTGTAAATATTTATTTGCAAAATTAAATTTAAAAAAGTAAAGTAAAAGAATGTACATTATAATCTTCAAATTGATTTATAAGCCTTTACAATAAACAAAAATTTTGCATACAAATAAATAACGATAATCTTAAAAATAGTGTAACAAACAAAACATAAAAAAAAAAGAAATTTAATAACCTAAGACCTTGACTCCTATATAGCTGGAATGTAGTTCATACACGTAACTTATAATTATCAATTCCCAAGTGAAAAGTTATAACTAAATGATTTAGTTTGAACATCAATCAATGTGATGTAAGATATTAAAAAAATTTTCAAATATTTTACTCTTGGCATTTTCCATATGTCAATCAACATTATATTAAATTTACAGTAACTTGTAATAGCAACTGTCATGGTAATTACCAAGGTTGTCGATACAGGCATAGACAGTACAAAGTAATCAAAATGATAGGACACTTTTATTTCTATTTATTGAGGTACAACAATTTATACTGCGTCATACCACTACTTAAAAACTAAAACCAAAACAAACAGATTAATGCGTGAGCACATAAAATATTATAATACCTGTAAAACATGATTGCAAGGTCTCATTATTCTAAATATTCCTTGAACCCGTTTTCGTTGATCATCAAGACTTCCTTGTCTAACGTTTGGTCGTGCTTTCATATCAATTCTAATTTCAAAATTTAAAATAAAAAATTTAGAAACAAATATAAAATAAAGATATTAAATTTAATAATCAAGTAAGTGAAAATTTTAATAAAATACATTAGAAGAGCAATAAAGATAGAGATTTTTAAATTTTTTTTTTGGTTCTTACGGTTCGGACAGATTTTCCACCAATTTATCCTCCACAAGTTTTGCCCCAACTTCAAAGAAGTGCCCCACCATGTGGTAGAAATTGGGATTGTCTTCATCGGCTACAGTGCTATAACTTTTACCAGCAATGCTATGCATATATTATAAATTTAAACTTTATGGTTAATGTTAAAAAAAATCAAAGTATTTATTAGCTCTTTTAGACTGCAAGGTGTTTTGTGTAAAAAAAAAACCACATAGCAATAATACAAAATAAAAAATAGATACTTTTACTTTAATTTTTTTAAAAAGGCATGAATGACAGATATGAGTGAAAATATATAAATAAACAATGTATTATTGTAGCACAAAAATTAACAAAACCAACTTTATAAAACAAAACTTGTCATAGTTAATAAACATTTGCCCACAATTTAATTTACTAAGACATAGTTAACAATGTAAAGAAATAAACAATCAATATTTACCTGCTACTAGCTAACACTTTTTTCGTCTCATTTTGAAGAGATTTTCTAACTCCAGATAATGAAAGCAGACGATTCATATTTCAAATTATTAGCAAGTTTGTTACAATTAAATTAATCCCTTTAAAATATATATAAATATATTTAATAATTTTTTTATTTATTTAGGTGTTTCACTAATAATTAACACAAGTAAAATATGGAATACATATTACATAAATGCAACGAGAAAAAACGACAAAATTAATATCATGATTTAAAACATTCCATAAGTATTAATGTTTACATAGTGGTTTTATACATAGTTATGGTATGGTCACCAAACCTAATTTAGTTGATGTATGGACAGATGGAGTCTGGTGTTTAATTAATTTCACATTATAATAAAAATTCTAAAAATTATATTTTAACTTGTATACCTTCCAACCTTATTAACAGTTTTTTTAATCAGTATTGAATGTAAATTTATTTCCTGACCATAGCCCTTTTTCGAATATACAATAAATTAAGCGGTAAGAAACCGGCAAAATTTCCAATAGCTTTTGTTCTTTGTAACCTAATACCACTCAGCAGATAATTGCCCAATCATAACTAATATCTGACTGAAACCTTATGTCTTAACCGTTTTAATGTTTTGCCAATTCGTGAAATTACACGATAGGCGTACGCCTAGCTGAACAACTTATTGGTCAAAATTCATTTCGAATAATTTTTAATGCAATCAGATTCGTTGAATAGAGGGCGTAACGTCAAAACATTTGTTTCTTTGAAATCAATTCTTGCGAAACAGGGTTGCGAAATCGGGTTTCGCAAGGTTAATTACTTGTTTGCAGTTAATAAACACGTTTATCTTAAATAAACCTAATACAGTTGTAAATTTAAAAAGAAAGCTCATCGAAATTTTTATTCTTGTTTTGTCCAAATCATAGCATAGGTCATAAGTTTACAAGAATTGTGTAAACAAATTAACAACTTTCTAATACTTAGAAAATAAAACGAAATAAAAAGAAAAAAACAGTTTTAATTTAGCTTATAAAATTGGAAACTATTTTTCAGTTTTGCCAATAAATCGTTTATTTTAATATTTCATTTTTAAACGACATTGCCCTGTATTAGATACAACTATGACTCCCTAATGTTGCCATTAGTTACTGCCGGGACGCCATAAAAAAAATTTACAACATATTTTTTACATTAACCATTAAACATGTTTTGTTTTTATATAAATACCCTTTAAATCTTTTGTTATACAAGTAGTATTTCTGAGTTTAATATGCTTATTAACAGTTTTATACTGCTTAAATTTGGTTATAATTGCCAAATCTTTATTCCTGGCCTCCTTCAAAAACCTAACCTAATGAACTTAGCTATCCAATAAACATCAAACAAAATTTAATTTTTATTTAAGTTATATTAAATATTTATTTTAAAACTGTTATTTTATGTAGCTAAATTTGAAATATAATGGTATAAACTAAATAACATGCTGGGAACAATAAACAATGAAAAAGAAGAGGCAAATTCCTCTACTATGACCAGAAATGTCCTAACTGGACCTCCCCTGGATCTTTCTTTTAAAGGCCTAGTTCACATGTCTGGTAAGCAAACCAACATAATATGCAAAAATTAAAAATTTTAGAAAATGTTAGCTCTGATTTGAAATATTGTTAAGTTTAAGCATTTTTACTAAAGCTTATTAACTAAATAAGTATTAAAATAAAAAATAAATATTTAAAGTGTTTAATAAAAAAATATTGATAAGGTTTACGGTGTAAGTTATTTTTTGTAGAACTTAGTGAAGAAATAAAAAAGCATTCACAACCGGATCTACTTTTAAATCCCTCCACCAAAAACATGATGTGTAATGCAGTTCGACTTAATAATAATTCTTTAACTGAATTGGGTGGTTTTGACACAACTATGAAAACCATTTTAGAAAATCCACAAGACCTTGCTTGGATTGATGTTTCTTTTAATGAACTTAACACTGTTGATAAGGTACCTTTTAACTTCTTTGTTTTCTAACTTAAAATTTTATATATATGTTAACTAAGAACTATAATACCGCAGGTTATAACAAAGTTTCCCAATCTAAAAGTATTGTATCTACATGGGAACACCATCGATAAAATTCAAGAGATTAACAAGTTAGGTGCCTTGACCAAACTTATTAGTTTAACTCTACATGGTAATCCAATTGAGTCAGAAAAGGGTTACAGGTAATGTATTAGAAATACTATTATTTAACCAAATTATAAGTTTGCAAATACATAGGCTATGTTACTGTAATTAAGTAAATAAACTTGCATTACTATAAAGTTTGTAATATCTAAATAGATAAAAAACAACTTAATATTGAATTGGTGCTGATATTTTTTTTGTGTATAACACACAAATTTTACCTATTTTTTAGACAGTATGTTTTGTCTGTTCTTCCCAGTTTAAAAACTTTGGATTTTAGTGGAGTAACAAAACAAGATCGTTCGACTGCAGTCACCTGGAATTCCATGAATGTAAGAAAAGGGAAAAGAAAACCTTCTTTAGCTTAGTTTCGCTTAATTTTTTTGCAGTATTGCTTGCCCTGCTTATTTTTTTTATTTTAGCGCTTAAATATTTAGATGCAATAGTTTATTTTTTTCATAATGCTCTCCTAAATGCTTACCTAGTGTATATATTTGCAGTTTTCCTATAGTGTTTTGATCACTTTTAAATACACAATGTTTAGTTTAACCTAATAATATTGTCTTATTACCTTTTCTTACTTTATATTCCTTATAAACACAATAACATTGCCCTGCTTGCTGACAATAGGCGTAAATAACAACAGACTAACATTTTACTATACAAGAATAAAATGTATTCTGGCATCTAAAACAACATAAAAACATAAAAAAATGACAATAAAATATAAAACTTAGGAATTATTTTTGTTTTAAGTTTTTTAGTTTTTTTGTAGTTAGCAAATCAGCTATAAACAATTTCACGAACAGTTAGTTAGTAGGTTTAAATGGAGCACTGTTCTCTTTCTGTGAATGAAGGAATGCCTTGCCAGGCTCAAGCTTTGATTTTCTGTTTTCTATTAGTTTTTTCTGCATCACACTGACCTGGTTTTTTAGTTTGATGTTCTCCTAAAATCAAACAATCATTTACAATATTTTTATCATTACCATAAAAAAATTTCAAGTAGATCAATTACCTACCTACTAAATTTAGTTTTTGTAAATAAATTAAAGTATAAATTTATTTTAAACAACAAACCTGTTTAATTGTGATGTTTTCCTCCTTTATTTTAACAATGTGTTTAATTTTTTGTTTCTGGTTTTGATGGCCCAGCAGATCAGCATACTTGCGACCAAGTTGAGTCATTTCTGCCTGTGCAGCTTGAGTTTCATCCAAGAGCAAAGCTTTCTCATTTGAGTAAGCATCTAGTTGACTCTATAAAAAAGTTAAGGAGATGACAGACATAAAACCAAGCTACTTTTACAATAATATGAAAAATTTTGTTTAGTCTAATTTACCTTAAATGGTTTAACTTTTTCCAATAATTCTTCATACAAACATTTCCAGCTACAAAAAGTACAATATGAGTAACTATAGAATATATTTGTTTCTATATAAAATGGCCAACCTATTGCATTGCTACATAAATTGACAATTAAGTTTTGCTTCAAGTTGCCATTTTAAATAATATTTGTTTGGTAATTGCCTTAGCAATAACCTGCCAATCAATGTAAAGCTAGCCCTTAACACATCACAAATTAAGCAATATTTGATAGTATAGTAATATCAATAACTGACAATATTAAAAAAAAATCAAATGAGAAAAATGTAGAATTTTTACTTTTCAGTATCAATGGCTTTATCTTTTTCTTCCTGAATTAATTTAAGTTCAACAACTTCTTTGTGTAACTCTGCATTCACCTTATTAAGCCTTAAACAAAAACAAACAAAAATTAAACAATTAAAACAAAACCCCGCAAAAAATAACAAAAACTTTAAACAATTTTTCAAAAAAAGTTTGTTTACCTTTCAATTTCCATACTTGATTTATCTCTTGTGCTAATTTTCTTTGACTTTAAATCTTGATTTTCTTTAGTAAGGGTAGCAAGATTTTCTCTGGCCACTTTAATTTCATCGTTTTTTTGATTAAGTTTCTTTTGAGTTTCCAATATACGCCTGTAACACAATATTTAAAAAAAAATTAAATTTATGTTTATATTAGGTGGTTTTAATTAGTACAGATGGTCATACCCAAAAATTGACTCCTAAAATTTTAAATCGTAATACCTTGTAAACTCATTCAGTTTATCTTGGTGAGCGTTCTGTGTGTTTGCCACAGTTTGTTCAAGCTCCCCAATTACAGTTTCTTTCTCGCTTAATTTCAGCTGAGCCTCGAGTAAAGTGTCGTTGTTCGAAAGAAATTGAGATTCAAGTGTGTCATATTTTGCCTCCAATAACAGCGACTCCTCTTTTGACCTTTCAAAATAAAATTTTAGTTACAAATAGTATCATTGAAATTTACAATAAAAAAACATATTTTTTAGAACCTGTTTAATATTAATATAAATTAAAATGTAAGTAAAAATTTTACTGTGCAAGTTGTTTAGAAAGTTCAGTGGAAGATAGTTCAAGTTTTTTATTAACTTCGTCCTTGTCTTTTAACTCAATATTAATGGCTTCTTTCTCTGTGCACATACTTCTTAATGCTTCCTGTTATTTAAAAAAAAATTTTTATACTGGTACAAAATAATATTATATTAAAATAAAATATATTATAAAAAAATTAGTACTGTGTTTACATACTGCATACATTTAGGTAAACCAACTACAAAAATATAAAAAAAAAATTATTTTTTAAAAATCTAATGATTGGACAATAATAATAATTTTGAGTATTTTTAAAACTATTTTACCATCAAATCTTGAACTTTCTGTTGTGACTCAGCATTAATAATGGTGAGATCGCAAATTTTATTTTCAAGGTCAGTATTTCGATTATTTTGACTTCGGATTCCATCATAAAGTTGTGTGCTTTTCTGCACTTCATCATCTATAAAAAACAAATCAAATTTTTCCAAAAAATTGTCGAAAAGTTGCCGCTGTTTTAGTTTTAAAAATGTTAGTCAATTTTTTCATATTTTTTGTGATTTTACTAAAAACTGCAAAAAAATATAAAAAATAGTTTTAATAAAAAAAGTTTGCATTTTTTTTACACACACCATATTTGATTTGTAAGCTGCTGTTTGAATCTTCCAGCTTTCTTAACACATTTTCGTTTTCCTCTAAAGTCCTGTTAAAACAACAAGTTGCCATCAAATATTAATTTCAAACCCTTATCATCCCCCCTTATTCAAACAAATATTTTTGAATCATTGAAAAAGCACTCAAGTATAGCAAGGACCAGACCAAATTTTAGTGGCTTTCAGTCATTTGGTAAATTTTAGCAAACGGTGCATTCATTTGAAGGAAAAACAAGTAGTGAACTGCTTTAAACCAGAAAAAAAATCTACAAGAAAATTGTGTAAATAGTTAAGTCAATTGGATTAATGCGTCATCAGAATGAGGTAAGTAAATATTAACTATTATGAACCATTTACGCTTTAAGTTATTTACACTTGTCTTACCCATAATGCTATTGATTTATGTTTCTAAGGACTTCAATGATATTACATTGTACCCATTTTAAAACAAACTTTTAAACACGTAATTTTTAAATCAAACAGTAATTTTGCTTGTTCAAAAATGGTGAATATTCACTCAGAACTGTAAACTTTTTATTTACGCGAAATAGCGACGTCAATTGCTGAATAACTATTACAAATATTGGGTCGGTACATATCCTTATATGAAAACGAAAGTTATAAATCTTTTAACGCTTACTCAGGTTTCAAAAAATGTGTGCATGTTCTCTCGTTAAATTAGCATAGCTTACAAACCACAAGTGATAACGGATAAGCGTTACATGATTTTTGAACGAAAACAATTTAAGAGAGTCGATGACATAACGATTTTAAAGCGAGAAATATACGGGGCTATTTAAAAACATCATAACATCAATGCTAACAAATTTCGCACTGGCTTGGAAGTTTGGAATATTTTGCAAAGTGAGTTTTTTGCAATAAAATTAATTATAATTCGAAAAAAAGCAGACATTACTATGAATTTGATACAAAGTTTTAAAATGTCGCAGTTAGAAAGATTTTAAAAGGTTTACTTATTTTAAACAAAAAATCGTTGAAAAAATAACAAATAAATCGAAGATAATAAGAATATATATTTCGCGGTATGACGCCGTTAGACAATTGGTCGAAATAACAAAATAACAATCACATTTTAACCGCAGGTGGCTTTACTAAGTAGGCGATAAAAAGGGAACTTATTTAAAAAGTGTTTGGTTTAAAAAAAACATAGCAAAAAGTAAAAATATTAAAAATACCATCAGTTTCGCGCTGCTATAAAATATTATTAATAATATCACTAGATTTTTACTATTAGAAAATAAACAAAGTTTAAATATTTATTTTTTATAAAAATTAATTTTAGAAATGTATTTACATAAAAATCGATTTATTATTCAATTTATTTGAAAGCAAAACTAAGAAAAGTAAAGTGATGGCGTGTAGTATAACACTGCAGGAATACCACAAATATTTTCTTCTGAAATCGAACGAAGAAGAAGTAAAAAAGGAGAAGACTTCATCCGGGACTTTAACTCTGGCTACAGTTTATGAGTTAAACGAACTCGGAGAAAATGTGATATACAGCAAACGAATTTTCGGGGGTGGAAAACATGCGGATCCCTTAGCTGTGTTTGTACAAAATATAACCGGCGAAAAAGGTAAAAATAACCAAAGAAAATATGCAATTCGTATCTATAACTAACGCCCAAGTGTAATGTTTGATTTTAGATAGTTGAGTTAAAGCCCAAGTGTTGCCTATAAGGTCCTTTTATTATAGTAATAGTCTAAATGCGTTAATGGCAACAGATAAAACACTGGTAAAAAATAAACAACGACTGCCTCCTAATCAAATATTAACCTTTATTTCAAGTTCAAATTTGAACAGTGAACATAAAGAAATGAGAGACGACTTTGTAAATATTATTTTTACACAGGTTCCGTGAACGTGGCGTACGGAAAATCTTTGAATATTTTAAACGGTCAAAATGAGGACAAAATTGCAAACAACTCTACAATTAATGTTGAAATTATTACAAGTAAAAGCCCCAGTAATGTTGGCGCAGATGAAATTAAGGTAAAATCATTCGCCAAAAATTTATTTTTTTATTTAGAAAAAAAACTACTAATAATCAGGCATTTTTTTACCATGCAACAATAAAATAAATACATTCTTTCACAACCCAATATCAAAATTAAAATATTATGAAGTTTTAAAACTAATTACATTTAAATCCAAATGCAGAAATTGCTTGAATATTGCAAACGAAATTCGATAAAAATTTCGATCACAATATTGTTTGGTCATTCTTACTCGTGGGACAACAAATATAACAGACAAGGAATTCAGAACTTACACGAAAAATCAGTTAAGCTTAAACCCATCAGGTAAATTTTTCAAATTTTAAAAATTCCAAAAGTTTTTATTTAAAAACTTAAAATTTTCAACAAAAATTTAAAACAACTTTGAATCTCTTCAGATATCTTTTTCATGATAACTTAACATTATTTCTAATATAAAAAGCTTTAAAAACCACTATTTTTCTAGTTTTCAGCACATACTAAACGCTATAGTGAACGACACACAAGATACATTAGAAAGTTTGGACGATCTACAAACAAGCAGAGGGTTGTTATTTCTTAATTATCACATGGTCAAAAGATCTGTGGCAAAAATACGGGACGCATTGCAACTGAAAAGTGATTTCTACTTTCAGGACAACCAAAACAAGTTACAAAATATATTAGGTAAAAATGGTAATATTTTTAAAAATTTTTTTTTAATCATTGGGTTTTGATGGGGATTTCTTTAGCATCATATCACCAAAGTATTTACCCAAATATAGATTTGACCGAAAATCATATGCCCAAAACGCCGTACTGACAAATTTTTTTTATTAATTTCTAAAAATGTTGATCTAAATTTATGTGGAAACTTGTTTTAAAAATTTAAAATGGTTTTTAATTAATAAAAAAATTACAACAAAAACAATGTAAAAATTGTTATCAAAATTAACCTACCAAAAAACACGTAAATTGCCTTTTTATTATGAAAAAATTAACCTTTTTTTTTTAGGTCATGAAACAACTATCGACTCACACATTCAACCGACTTTATCAACTTTTGAGGAAAATCGGAATTTATCGTTATCAACATACCGAGATTACTTTCTGTTACAAAACAACGAGGAAATTTGGGCCAAGTTAAAAGTAACTTTGTCCAAATTAAAAAGTGGAGTAACACAAGTAAGTTTAACTTAAATCCATAGTCACTTAATATTATGCACAAATAAAAAATAAATTCTTAGTGAATAATTCAGATAATTATTTCAAGAAATCCGGTATTCAGTGGGATTTAAAATATTTTAGTGCATTTTGCATTGCTACTTAGAAATAACCTTCAACAACAAAAATTTCTAACAGCAAAATTTACACCAAAACTGATTTAAATTAACAATATTTTTACCAAGTTATATTAAAGCAACCTTTTTCAACATATGTTAAAAATCATTAAGAAAACTATAACTAAAAATGTTGTCTATTTTAAACGCTATTGGGTTTTAGGAGCACGTTTTGTTTGAGCAAACTTACAACGCTACTGGACCAGAAACAGCAAAGTCGTATTCAAATAACGGAGTTAACGGACGAAATATATTGGACAAAAACTCACAACTGATCCTAAAAGAAAAGCTCGAAAATTTGGTACTTCGATTTACATATCGATTTTAAAACAATTGGAATTCCTAATTTTAAATGTATTTCTTAAATGGAGTATAATTTAGAGCAACTATTTCCCAATAGAAACAATTTTTTTTTCCACTTTTTAGGTTGGGGATAACATTAGTTTGCAGGATATTAACAGCAACGATGAAATAGTTGTCAACATGGTAGCCACCGTCAGTGAATACCCCGACAGATTAGGTTGGCATGACGTCATTAAAGCTCTGCATCGACACCTGGTGGCAATCACAAGCAATGCAAAAAAGGTAAAAATGAAATATGGATATTTTAAAATATTACCGGTTTTAATTTATACCTAAAATACATTTCAGATCAATGTGGAAAGCGTTATTCGGTACGCTACATTTGAACATTCAAAACAGTCAGAAAATTTACAAACTCAGGACAAAAATGACGTCATTACCGAGTGCATGACAGTCCAAGATATCCTATTTGAGATGATCGAGGATTTGGAGGACAGTTTGGCGGGATTCGGGAGGCTAGATTACGGGCGAGGAGCCAACTTGAAGGTCGATGTATCGGGGTTAAGTGCAGCCATGGGAATAATAAACAGAGCGGTTTCTGTACGCACAAAAGAAGGCGAATTGCATTCAATGAACGACAATTTTGTTGACGATTACGATCAAACTTAAACTAATCAGTTTTTGATTTTAGTTTTTTTTGTTTATTTGTAACTTGTACATAAATGTAATATTTTATAATGCGTAAACTTGTGGTTTAAATTTTCAGTATTTTGTCCAAGCATCTTTAAAATAAAATTTCAATATTAGTATTTATTTACCAGATATAACTTTTAGCTAACAAAAAAAAGATAGTTGGGAATTTTGAAAAATATTGTAGTTTAAATTGCTCAGAATTTTAAATTTTGCAAGATAATTGGCAAATTGTTAAGCCAATTTAATTAAATTGAGTTTTTCATCAAATATCGCATTAATAATGCAAACAATTATTACCCGATCCGATATAACAAAACATTACATACAACAATCAATCAGTAAAAAACCCTTGAACGAAGTTTAGTAGCTAACAATAAACTGTAAAGCCAAAATAAATAGTTGGATTTGCCCAAAAACTACAATTTTTTAAACAGCAAACTTGGTAATTAGTTACAGGTGGCTTAAGTGCGACGTAGAAAAAATTAAGCTTTTATCTAAATTTCAACTTAACCAAATTTTTTTTCCCAAAGAAAATATTTTTAACAAAATAATGTGGCGAAAAGAACCTGTGATACCAGCGACAATTCAACTTAGCGAATATATCGAATATTTTCTAAGTACAGAAGTTAACGGAGCGAATGCCAGCAAAGTTATTGTGAAATGCACCCTGCATCAAGACAAAATTTTAAGGTAAGAAAAAAAAAATCATCGTATGAACTATGTTAAAGCATTTTTAAATTAAAAAATATATCAAAAAAGGATGTTAACACAAGGCCGTAAATTTAATATCCCCTTTTAAAATAGCCATAATATATAAATAAAAACTTTGTATAAACATTATATGGTATACTATTCTATTAATTTTGTTAATGCGCAAAAACCTTAATAAAAAAATTAAAAAAAAGTATTATCTTTGTTAGTAAGTAGCTCAAAAGTCGGACTTAAACACAAACTTTAATCACTACACTTTATAAAGCCTTGAACTTAAGCATTTAAAAATTATTTTTTAAGATTTAGTAAAGTTGTGAGGGGTGGGGAGAATAAGGGAGAAAATGCTGAACTTCAACTTGCCAAAGATTTAAAAGTTTTGTTGTCTGATGAAAAGGAATGCCAGAAGGGAGAATGCTCAATTAAGGTTAAAATTGTTTTTTGTAAAAAAAATAATTAAATTTAAATACTACTTCATTAAAATAAATCTGTATTAACAATATTATATTGATTTATTTGAAATATAGAAAAATAAAATATTTCTAATTTACAAATTTGTTCACTATAAAAATATCAAAAATATTAAAATTGTTTTAAACAAATTTTTTTAGGTAATTCTGAACAAAAGTCCAAGTATAATCAGTGCTGAGCAATTCACTCAAGTTTTTCGACAACTTCGATCAAAAGTTGGGGGAAATAACACAACATTTTGTGTTTCTTATGCCCACCCTTGTCACTATGCTAACCAAAGAGCCCTTACAAACTTGCATCGGGCAGGAATCAAACTTAAAGTCTTGGCTGTTGAAGATATACTACAGGAAGCGATAGCAGACTGTCTTAGGTAAGTTGGTATTAGTATTTTTAAGTTTGTTTAAACAAAAATAAAAATATCTGCTAATTAAAGTCTACAATAATATAAGCATAACAAAAAAGGCATTAAATTTAGAATTTTAATCGCTTTACAGTGACGTAAGAAACCTCGAAAAATTAAACATGATAAAAATCCGGGGTTTATCAATTATGGTGGACAAAACTATTCTAAATGCTGCCCATTATTTACTGGTAAATAGTTTACACATAAACAATACACCATTGGTGGAAAATATTAACAAGGGAACTTACATGAAAGATTTTTACGTCACATCGCAACGACAAGAAATGAAAAAGGTAAAATATTTTTTTTCTTGAAAAAACTTATAAAAAAATAACTAAATATTTTTTTAGTGTATAGCCATATTTACAGCTTCTTAAGTTGATTTTCAATTTTGTTTTAACAAAAAAATATAAAATGTTTAATAAATCCCATTTTAAATTAAACATACATTTGTCATTTTTAGAAAGTTTAAAACTGTTTTTAATTAATCCCAAAACAGGTATTGAGGAGCAACAGCAAATCAAGAGAACAGCAAAAGGAAAAAAACAAATCTCAAAAGATAAAATTCAAACAAAATGACGACGAAAATCATGTTCAAATCAAAACTGAATGCAAACCAACTAAAGCATCAGGTTAACAAACCCTAACCAAAAAATTAAAAAAAATAAAATCTTAAGGCTACCAAATGTTTAAACTAGTTAGTATGTTCAGATATATTTCTCCAAACCAACAATAAAAGTGAAATGGAATTTACAACTTTGCAAAAAACAATAAATCTATTAAAAGACCATGAAAAAAAAGAGGTTTCAATTGGTTTTGAAATTTTCCGACAACTGTACTTAATAACTGGTGGCAAGTAAACCAATTTTTTTTAAATTTTATATGGGATTGGTTTTATTAGTGTTGAATAATTTATAAGATCTGCATAATTTCAAAAACAAATAAATTGTGTATGCCAGCCAGAACCACAAAAATTAATCAAAATTGGAATTTTGAAAAACAACAACATGCCATTAATCATTTTTATCCATGACAAAATTTCTAACATTAAATCAACTAGTATAGGCCTATATAAATTTGTTAAATATATTAAAAAAACAACATTTATTCATTCACCAATAACAACAAACAAGTTTATTGTATTACTGTATTCAACCCAATATCACACCTCTTATAAAATGTTATTATTTAGGGGTAACCAAGGCCACAAGATCAAGGTCAATAGAAGGAAAATGGACAATAGAGTATACAAATAAACAAGGAAAAAGTTTGCTACAAAACTCTGGGTTAATTTACAAAAGTGGGATGGAAGATGGTAACAACAATTCAACTGTTAACATGGAACAACTTATTGATGACACAGATCGTGTGATTAAAAGTTGCAAAGGTATTAAAAAACAACATATGGAGAAAATTATAGTTTGCTTTTTTACAAATGTGGCAAATCAAAAACTTAAAATTTTCTTTTATCTATTCTTATTTTTTTACCTGTGCACCACAAATGGAAGTTTTATTTATTTTTTGACACTATTCGTCCTTAAGCTGGCGTTTACGAATAGCTCATACACGTCACAATATCACACCCCTACCCAATAAAAAATATAAAACCTATCACCTTAAGGTGATATGAAAAAAAAATACTTAATTTAAGTTCTTTAATCTTGTTTTTTTAGAGACAGATTTTATAAAGATTGAAGCAGTTATAGCAAACCTTCCAGATAAAAGTCACAGTGTTAAGATGTTGTTAAATGTGGCGGAAAAATTATCTGAATTACACCCACAAGTTAACATTCATTTTAAAGTGTGGTTAGTTAATTTTAACAAAAAAAATGGTTAATTTTTCCTTTTTTTTAAATTCACATCACCAAACAAAACAACTTTAAAAAAAAAAACTTATATTAAAACACCTACAATTTTATTTAGAAACAACAATTCTTTAATCAAAATCTAAATTACTAGGACTGCCGGTGTGGAGAATGTTAATGTTCCAACTCAGCAAAATTTAAAGAAAATGTTTAACGCAAAAAGATCATCACTTGCCAACATTTTGTTCGAAAAACAAGTCAAAGTTTTGCGCACGCAAAATATTCTTAATCTAATAGTTGATGATTTACAGGTATAAAAAATATATTAAAACTTACATTTTATTTTTTCTGTTGTGTTGAAATTTATGTTGAATTTTTCACTTTACCCATTTAAATTATAGTTAAACAGATAATATCATAAAGCAGTTAAGTTGCTGAGCAATACTTTACTAAATATACATAGCCCTAATAAATATTTTTGTAGATTATGCTATGCAAGCTTGCAGGCAATATACATGAAAGAGGAATAAATGTTACAATTTGTCCAAATGAGTTAACAGCTGCTATACATTTAATTCGAAATTCAATTCGACTCGTAGGAAAACAAACCAAACCAGCTTTAACATACAGGTATGCTAAATAATGCTTTAAATATATATATTCTGGTTAAAGCTCAAACCTTAAAATCCTAAATACCAATACACTAAAATGAAGCTTATTTTTTGATTTACAAATTTTGTTAATGTGCTATTTCCTTTTTTTTAACATTATACCAATTTTAACAAAATTTTTTTGGACTTGATTTTAAAATGGTTTTAATTAAATATTTCCTTGTTTTAAATGGTTTTAAAATACGAAAAATCGTGTTTTAATACCGAGTACCCTTTTAATGTAGTTTGTTGGACAGTGAGATGCACTTACACCTAACTGATAACCATCATAACAACAAAACCTTACTATTACAAGATATCTTAAATGATACGATGAAAAATGGAAGAAAAATAATTATTGACAATAAAACCCTAAACTAAAGTTATTAATTTTAAATTAAATTTAAAATAGTTATACAAAGATTAAAAGTTTGTTTACCTTTCATAGCTGTTTTGTGCTTCTTCGAATTCTTTTTTCATTTTTTGAATTTCCTTTTGTAAAGAATTGCATGTTGTGTTTTGTTCATCTAGTTGGATGCTCATTTGGCTAAAAAAAAATTTAAGTCATAATAAATATTTATATAAGTTTTTTTGCCTGAGTAAACTAAAATTAAATGACTTTTAATTAAAATTTAAAATTTTTTTATTTTTAAAAATAGTTTTTCATTATTTAAAAATTACAAACCTTTCTGCGGTAGTTAATTTCTTTTCTTTATTTTCAAGGACTAAGATTTGTTCTTTTATGTTTTTATTTTCTTTTTCCAAGCGAGATCTAAAATTTTTAAAATCTAATTACTTTAGAGATAAAACATTAACAATCATATTATTTTAGCATTAATATTCAAATTCGTTTTTTTAATTTCTGTGAAAAAACATAGGGGTAAATTAGCAAAATATTTCAAATTGAAGCTTTTACTTTTCAGTTTTTACAATACAAAGTTCAGCTTCTAGTGAATTTGTTTCAGTTTTTAAATTTTCCAGATTTTTTTTCGCATTTTCTAGCTCACTATTGGCAAACTAAAACACAAAATTCAAATTATAAAACATAAATATTTTAAACAAAATTGAAGTTAATTTTAATAATATTGCTAAGCAAAATTTAAAAAAAATCATTTACTTATATATAACTAAAATAAAACAACCATATGATCATTATTATTTACCTCAGTTTTGTTTCGACAATCAGCTACATTATTTTTAACTTCCATTCTTAATTTCTCCTCAAATTCTTTCTCCAGTTGTTTAAGTTTGGTGTTTGACGTTTCAAAATCTCCCTGGAAACTTTGATTTTCCGTTCTCAGGGTATCAGTCAATGCTAAAAGTTGAAAATAATTGTAAAATAATGGTTTATGCAATAACTTAAAAAAAAAGAAATTTTTTTTTGAAAAATTATTTAAATTGTCATTTTTATGATACATTAAAGACCTTAGGTAAAATGGGTCATATTATATCCAAAAAGAATCATTGTTGTGCCAATAAAATGTTAAATTACGAATATGTTTTAACATTTACCATGTAATTTTAAGACTTGGGTAGAAACATCATCAGCATGCTTTTGAATTTCATTGTTTAGTTTTTCTAAAGCAAATCATAAAAGTTTAAATCTAAAATTTCTAGTTACAATTCGACTTTTGAGAATGTGACAAGTTAATTTCTTACAAAACTAATAAATAAGATTTAAAAATTACCTAGATTTTTGTTAGCCTTAGTAAGAGCAGTGATTTTTGATTTGGCAGCTTGTAAGTCAGTTTCAAAATTGACCAATTTTAATCGATCTCGTTCAATATGCTAAAACAATTTAAAAAAGATAATTTTTGCGCCTATTTTAAACTTAATGACCTTTTTTAATTTACAACTTTAATATTTTAGTAACAACAACACTTACCTGTTTGCTTACGGTTAGTTGAGTTTTAGCTTTTTTCAACTCCAAATCAATTCCTTCTTTGCCTTTTTCTTTGGCCTCCTAAAAAAATTCAAAAATAAAAGTAACAACACAAAAAATATAAAAATTGTGCTAGTTTTATTACAAAATGTAATACAGTAACAGGTAAAAATACTATTTGAGTAAAAATAAAATACAGAAACCCAAATAAAAAGTATAAATTTAAAAAACTCACCCTTGCTTCTAAGCCATCAATTTTTTTTCTTAGGGATGCAATAGTTTTTTCCGCAGCATTAACTTGTTGTTCAAGAGTCAGTTTTATTTTTGTAACATTTGTTAATTTTCCTTCCAATCTCTCGTATTCTTTTTTGCTCTGATTAAGGTCAGTTTTCCTTTCATTGCACTGGGCAATCAATAGCCGAATCTATATAGAATTTGTATATAACTTGATTTATAGTTAAAGATGTATATTAGCTTAGTAGACATGAAATTAAGCCTTTAAAACAAATATATACACAACCACATTGTTTAACATTAAAAACACCTAAAGTCATTTTTTCCGCACTTTGAATGGTTTTAGAAAGGCAAAACAGAAACGGTAAACCAAACTCACTGCAATACTGACATATACACTAAGTAATATTAGCAAACATGTCAAATATAATATTTTACCTCTCTTTCATTTTTTAATCTGTCTTTACTTGGTGTTCCTTGGGGTGTTGGAATTCGCTTTACAGAGTTTTTCTTTTCAAGTTGCTAATTAAAAAACAGTTTAAAAATTTTTTTTGGTATCTATATACTGTTCTGTTGTATGAGTTATGGCATTATCAAAAAAATATTTAAAGATTTCAATAAAAACAATTAGCTAGATTTATTAAATGTTAAATCATTAGGTAATTTTACATATTAGACAAAATTAAACCAAAAATAACTCTAACAAAATAGTTTAACTTTTATATACTATATATCTATCTAAACAAAGTTACATGTTTACTATTACAACATCAAATACATACAGCATTTGTTTTTGAAGTAGCATTAGATTTCTTCTTCAAGCTTGAACAAGCTGAAGAGGGATGGGGCACCAGAAACTCAGTCGATTCTTTTAAATTTTCATTTGACTTAAATCTTTGACCACTGTTCTCAAATTTTAAAACACCAGGGGTGGGGTTATATTCTGCAACAGAGTAATGGCCAGGTGGTGGACCAGAAGCTATAAAAAATGTTTTTTTTTTTTAATATTTAGATCACAAATATTTTTAATCTTAAAACATTCTAATTAAAAAGGTTTTGATAGATTCTGGTAGCAAAAAGTAGGTTTAGTATACTGTACAAAAGCATGTAAAGTTTTACAGATAAATGTCTAATGTTTGATATGTTGTATATATTTCTCTTTACCTTCTTCTTCATTAAAGCGTTTAAAAGCTGCTCTGGAAAATGACATTGTTAGTTTGACCTAATATTAAAAGCTTATGCAGGGCAGTATATCTATTAAACATACAAAAATTCAATTAATTTTAATATTTAGTAATTTCAAAAAAGCACCAATGAGGCAGCATTTAAATAATCAACCATAATTTTAATAAACAAATACTTTTGTTATTAAAATTACCGTTTTTTACATTTATTATAAAATCTGTAATGATGAGATTTAAAGACAAGAGGCACATTTTTATGTTTATGTCTCATCGCCTTTTTTAGTTTAAAAACATTGTTTTTATTACAAAAAAGCTTTTCAAACTTAAGTTCATTTTTAACACTGTTGTTAGTTGATTTTGGCATCTCTGAAACTATATTTTTAGTTTGCAAAACCTTGTCTTTCTTACTAACATGTTTAGATTCATGTACATTGCATTGATTTGTATCTTTGTTATTTAATTGTTGAGAAAATTGTTTGCGATCTATTTTTTCTCCTGCATCAAAGTTATTACCATGTGAAGGTAATTGGATAGACAGTGTTTCTTTAGGACTTATATCATGATTTATACTAAAATCTTCTTTTGAAACCTCAAGTTCCATTGTATAATCCAGCAATAAAACATTAGCAGAATTTGATTCTAATGTAAAGAGTTTATCCAATATTGTTGCAGAAATGGGCTTGTTATTTTGTTTCACATCTTGCTTCGTTTTAGTATTCATTACAGAATTTATGAAATCCAAACTTGGAAATTCTACAACTTTTAACCCAGAATATGTAAACATGGTGACCAAATCTTTATGACACTGTTTTAAACAAGTAAGAATCGCGAACACTTGGCTGTGTATTCTGCTCATCAAAGCTACAAGTAATGTATGGAGAGATACAAAATGTTCAATCTGTAACTGTTGTAAACAGTGCCCCACAGTTTCCACACAATTGTTTAACACTTCTTTTAAAATCAGTCCAGCTTTAAGCAAAATAATAGAAAACGAGTCACATGACTGCTTTATTATATCGCAATTATCAGATTTGTCGGAAACCATTTTCATTTCATTTTTCACCCAACTTAAAAGAGATAGCTGCGTAAATTTTTTTGTGTTTCGTTTCACTTTTGCAGTGGATTTGTAAAACTTTTCATATCTTTGAGCATTTCTGTATTTGTACACCATTTGGGTTAGTATACCAATGTTGTATGCTAGACCATGTTGCTTGTTAAGGATTGAATAAGTCTTGTTTAATATTTCATAGTATTTCATTATAATCTTAACTTCTTAATGTTAAATATATTAGAAAATACTTCACAGCTTTAATTAGGAATCTAAATTTATAAAAATATTATTTAAGTAAACTAGTCAAAATCTACAACCAGACAACATGCACAGTCATATAGCTTTATAGCACAAACTGAAAAGATACGAAAATTTTTAACATAAAACATTAATAAATACATTCAGACATTATAAACGGACCGGCACTGGCAGAAAAAAAACGCTGTTAGCAGATTCTTTTTTTAAACAACATCTAGGTTTATATAAACAAAGCAACTGACATGCGGAACAGTAAGCACATTTACCTATGTTTTCTTTAATTTTTAATAAGACAAAATTATCCCAACAACGTGTCGTTTGTTGTTTATAAAATTCAAATTTTTTAGTGTTTCCCCAAGATTTTAAATTTTTTATTTTTACAAATGTGCCAAACACAAGTATATTATTTTGTATAAAATTAATAACAAAGTAAGTAAAAAAATATATTTCTATCCATAAAAAAATATTAACAAAGTAATTAGAAAACTTTTTTATATTAAATATATACCTAAAAAAAATTTATTTTGTTTATAAATGGCATTACAAAAATAATTTTTTTTTTTAAATATGGAGTTATAGTTTTCACTTATGTCCCGCTAAACTTGTCCACTACCACATTTATAAAACCACAACAATATACATTTTAGACTGTAGTTGCCGAAAAAATGTATTTTTTATTAAGAAACAAACTGTTTTATTGACACTTGTATATTTATTTACGCACATGTTTGCAGATAAATTAAAACGAAGGAAGGTAGAAAGAAAATAGAGAAAAGGTTTAAAGACTTTCGTCACTTTCTTGTATAATTTCAGGTTCAGCTTCACCCATCAAATCATTCATAAAGTCAAATGTGCTATTGGTGTCATCTAAAAAAAAAAAAAATTAAAAAAATTAACCAGATAATTTTAACTTTTTAGAAATTTAACAAATTTTCTTTATTTTTGACACTAACTTACCCTGGTTTCTTGTTGTGGTCTGTTCACGGAATTGTCCACTTTCAAAAAACTCGTCATTTACTTTTTGTTTATCAATTGCTTCTTTTATGTGGTTGTTTATACCTTTCGGATCAAGGTCTAAAGCCCACGAAAAGTTCATCATCGCTAAATGACTTTCTCCCATTGCTTTATATATCTAAAAAAATCAGTTTTAATTTTTAACATCAAACCAAAAAACACAAAAAAATATAAACCTCAAATAACTTAGAATTTAAGGTAATAAAAGGTAAATATTGAACACTCACACAGTGTAAATAAAAAATAAGCCTTAACCCTAACAGAAGAACCATTTTATTAGCTGCAATAAAAAAAATAACAACCTAACTATAACATGGATATACACACTACTACCTCTCCAATTAAAAAGTACACTACACTTTCTCTTGGAATAATTTGTTTCAATTCCATAAGCTCAGCGAGAGCTTCTCCGTATCTTTCTGTTGCAAATAAAATTGAAGCCTTGTGAAATTTGCATAACGCGTTGAGAGGTTCAAGTTGTAAAGCGTTGGCAAGGGTAGTTAGTGCAGTGGCGGATCTTTTCTGTGCATGTTGTACAATACCTGATAACAAAAGAATTGCTTTACATTGATGGACCTTTATCAGAATTTGATAATTGATATCTTAACTTTGTACCAGGGTTGCTATTTTCTAAGTTAAGTTTATATATATAATTTTAGTTTGTTATAAAAAGGCTAAGTAATTTTTAGAACTTTTTTATAGTCCTGTTAAGGTAGGAAAGGGGGGGGGATTTTACCTAAATGACACATTAGAACTGGACTTTTACGATTTACAGCCAAAGCTTTTTTAAAATGAACTTCAGCCAGTGCGAAGTTTTCTTGCTTATAATAAATTGAACCAATTCCATACCTACATAAAAAAGAACAATTTAAATTAATAGCCTATTATAAAAAAAAATAATTTGTAAAATAAATAAAGGAATGACAAATTGGAAGCGTGAAACATTCTACAAAAAATCTAAAAATTAAATATTCCTATACATTTCTAGCCTTCAAAAAATTGTAGCAAAATTACAATTTTGAAATTCATGAGTTAATTATACAAGTCTTACCAAGCATTGTAATGCCTAGAATCACAGTGAATTGCTTTTCTAAAGCAAGCCAGTGCTCTCTCACTATCATCATTATAAGCATACTCGTGGCCGAGTAGGGTATGTGCATAAGCATACTTGGGAGCTAGTTGTACCGAGCGAGTAAAAAATTTGACTGCGCTGTCATATTCTCTGCGCAGGGAAAAACAGTTGCCGACACAACACCAAGTCTGTAAGAAAAATCAATTTTTGTTCTATTTTGTCATGTCCAAGTAAGTAAATTAAAAACAGAACCTTTAAAACACAAGGTACATAAAGTGCATTACATTAAAATATGTTTTTTGAATTATAAAAAATTATAAAAAAAAAAGAATTATAAAAAAATTTATGTCCTTATTTTTTTTAAATTTGTAATAATTTAGTTACTTGTATTTGATTTTATAACAACATAGCTTTAAAGTTGCAAACTTTTTGCTATTTTAAATTTGTTTACCTCTGGCGACAAAGAGTCCAGTTGGATTAAATCATGGGCTAGAGTTGACAAACAAACTTTGTCTCTTAAATGCCACAATGTTGTGCTATAAAGTGCAAGTCCTGATACATGATGAGAATGATTCAAACGTAAATCTGAGAACACTTTGGCTGCCTAGAGAAGGTTTTAATGATATAATTTAATTAAGTATATCAGGATTTTATTAAACTTGTTACAAAAACAAGGTCTTTAAAAGGATTATGATAATAACTTAATTTACATGATTTTGAAATTGGTATAAATGGCTTATTGCATAGGTAGGACCAATGTTATTAAAAGTTTTTATTACTCCTATATTTTAACATTAAGTTCAAATTAAAATTCAAATATTGCTCAAAAAATTGCGAACATACTTTTTTATACTCTGTCATCTCGAAATATGATCTAGCAAGAACATTTAACGCCCAACAAGTATCACGCTGGTGAGGTGGTAAGTCTTCTATACAGGAAACAGCTTTCCTGCATTCAAACTGACATAATGCAACCAAAGCCTTGCCCATGTCTTGTAGTAACACTATTAAACCAACTAAAAACAAGAATTTTTGTTGATCAATTCTGTTGTTTTTAATATCCTTACAATATTTAAAGTAAAAAAAATATTAAAGTGTTATATTAGAGAGTTTTGCAATTTTGTAAGTGATGTATATAGCACGTTAGAATGGTTGACAATGAATCATAAAATGCCCTTAGAACCTTTAAAAAATGTCTGTGGTACTTACAATTTAATTTTCAAAAATACTGGAAAATGATTAACATAAAAAACCAGGTTACTATATTTTTGTGTGACGTAGAAAATACTAAGTAGCGCAGTGAATGTATACACGCTAGTACTTTCTATGTCATCAAAAACAGGGCTTTTTTTAATTAATTTTAATTTTTTTTTTAAAGTTGTAAAACTTAAAAAGTAGGTGAAATTATTTAAAGTTAAAATCATTTTCGTGTTCAGTGACACCAACTGTATTAATTTTTGAGTATAAAAATCGCTAATATATTGACTTTAAGTTGGTATATGAATTAATTAATAGTAAAAAAAGTTTTAGTAATATTAATTAAATTTTTTTATTAACATCAAAACGTGCTTCTTTTTCGATATGGAATTGTTTTTTCAAGTACCAGAAATAACAGGATATGTAATGACTAAGACTAAAACAATCCACAATAATACTTGGTTATATTGTAATGCATATGAAAATATATGTAAAAAAACTAATGTAGTAAATTTCAAAGCAACAAACTTAAAATCTTACCGACAGCAGCTTTTTGTGCAGTCATAAGTTGTGAGGTTGGTGGATTAACATTTGAAATTAATTTTGACTTCTCGCAAGATGAATCAATTACTTTCATTTCATCAGATAAATCTCTTATTAACATCTCATTTGCAACTAAAAAAAATTAATTCATTTTACTACTTACAATTTATACAAATGATAATTGAACTAATTTTAAACTGTTTAGGACTAATTTTATAATAGATTTTGTAAAAATAAAATATTTTTAAGTGTAAAAATAAACTTTAATGGTGTATTATTCTGCAAAATTTCTAAAATCTTTAGAGATATTTAAAATTAGTTTTTTCTTTCTTATTTATCCAATAAAACTTAAAATATTAAATTACGTTTAGCTTGTTTAATGCGATTTCTTTTGATGAGGTCTTTAGGTTGTATCATCTTTCCTTTGGGTAATTTCTTATTGTTTTCCTAAAATTTTTTTTTAAAAATGGTTGAAAGTTTTTAAAACAGAAAGGCAAAAGTATGTCTACAGATTTATTTACCAAAAAATGTTACACTGATCAGAGATGTCAATTAATAAAAGGATATAATTTAAATTTCTAAACCATTTTAATTTGAAAAAGTTAGTTCCTGCATTTCTTTATAATTTAATAAAACTATCATATCACCTTAACAGAGCTTCCTGAGTTTGCAAAAATTCTTGTGCTTCTCCTGATTACTGGAGAAGATTCCATGTTGGATGAAACATCCGGATTCCTTCGGTTGTTCTCGGAGGAAAAGAGAAGTTTTCCTTGTGGTGCTGGACCAATATGTTCGCTTGATTTTCTGGATTGTCTGGTTGCCATCTTAAGATAAATCAAAAATAGAAAGTATTATATATATAAAGATTTAATGTTTTTTATGACATTGTTTTCTTAAGTTTGACAGCTAAATTTTTAGCAGTTCAATCAATTAACTAATCGTACTTCATAGATTAAAAAAAATATAATAACACTTTTCAAGGTCAAAAACTATTATTTCAACATTGTAGCATTTACAAACATTTAAGAATACTTAAAAATAAATCATGATACTTTTTAAATATTAATTAAGTAATGCTTCTTACTTTCTTAATAGGAGGATTAGCCTCACTAGGTGGAGGCATATCAACTGGAGTTGTTAAAGCAATTATCCTCTCCCATGCTGGACTTGGTGTTTCAACTAATGGCATAACTCCAAAACTTGAGAAAAAAAATTAGATCATTTTCATAAAATAAAATATTTCTTAGCTAAAAGTCTATAAAAGGAAAAAGAGTTTTGAATAGCACGAAAACTCAAGAATTGGTAGTTATTTTTATAAAAGTTTTGTAGTCATAAAAATTTAAGATTTTACTAAAAACTCTGTGAATTTACTAATTTATAGAATGCAAGACTAAATAAATAAAAATGCGCAAAAATAATTAATTAAAGTGTAAATAAGATTTAATTATAAAATAAGAAATAATTCTAGGATTACCTTGGTGTTAACGGACTTAATGTATTAGGTCCACTTATTAAATTTCTTGATATTCTTTGTTGGGTTCTGGTAAATCTTCGATCAAAAACAGATGAGGATTGGATACCAGTGTAGGATCCAGCTGAGTTGTCAAACGGATGGTGATGCTCAGAAGGAGTTGACTGTAAGATTTTTTATTAAACATTTTTTATATATATTCTAATTTTTACATGGTAATTTATGATTGCTTATGTGTCTTAATTTGTTTTAAATGAGATTTAAATTTTTAAGTTTACATGAGATTTTAAATCCAAAATCCAAAAATTTAACCACTTACCTGTACATAAACATATTTATTTTTTTGAATTTAACATAACTGATGTTTAAATAAATATATCTTTATTAAAAAACAATATTAATTTCTTTAAATCAACATTATAAAGTTTTTTTAAATAAATGTTTACCCTTAAAAATTCATCATCCTGATCCAAGCTAGTTTTCCGAGAAATCGTCCGATCACTCTTACTATCTAAAATAAATTGGCTTACTATTATTTTAAGAGTGCACACTTTATTTTCTTACTAATAAAAAATATTATTTTGTTACAAATTTGGGTATTTTTCATACATGAGTGTCAATCTAACAGCCATAGGACAAATTGCACAGGACTTATTAGGTCTCAAGGTTGTTTTTTCCAGTTTAAATGTCTTGATAATGTTATTTTTCTATTAAAAAATTGTGAACATTTATTCTAGTTACCAATGGTTTTATCAGCTGGAGAAATGTTCATTGGTGTAACTAGAGAAGGTTTTGGTGGTATTTGTTGTGCTTCTGGAGTGATCTAAAAAATTAAGATAAAATTATAAATAACTTTTATACAAAATAGTTCTAGAGTTAATCAAATACAGTAGGTTAAAGCTAAAAATAACAGCCTTAAAATAATGTTAATCTCACAAAAAAATAATATGTGTTTTATAGGCCTATATAACAATATTTTCCAATAAAATACTTATTGCAAATCATATTTTCCTTATTTAATACCATAAATTAACACAAATAAATCATTAAAAAAAAATTCCATACAAAACAATTTTTAAAAATAAAAATATTTTTAAAGATCTGACACCTTAGCGTGAATTTTGACACAAATAACACATTATAACTTAATGAGTTAAATAACCTGTGAAGAAGGTTGGGTTTTGTTTGAGGTGGTGTCCGTGTTAGAACCGACCTGACTAGGAGCGAGAACTTTTACTGCATTCCCCTTTTTTTTGCGAGTGTGAGCCACGTCAGGGGTGCAAACTAAAAATTAAAAAAAAATATTAATTTTAAATCGACAACTAGTTATAAACACAAAATTCATGTATATATATAATACTTTTACAAAGTGAAACTTTAATTGGTTTGACAAAAATCTAAAAAACAGAATTTATTTGTTTTTTGTATCATTAAGAATAACATATTCATACCATTTGACAATATTGATAAGTTGGTTTTATAATCACTTAAATTTTGATATGAAGAAGTGCTAAAAATTTCTTCTGGGTTTGGTTTTTTACCTTTAAAACATAAAACACAAAGTAGTTTGTTTCTTATCATTGTTATATAATTGCTCTTTTACACAAAATTCACAATGAATTAATAAAACAACTATGAAACAATCTTTTATTAACAATTTGTGTAAAGTTGGCAACCTTGTAGAATATTTATAAAAAGCACTAACCATTTTCACATAAGTTTTCAAATGAACTCCACATCAAAGGATTCAGTTTTAGTGAGTTTAAAAAACACTTTTCAGCCCATTCTTGTCTTTCGGTCTGTTGATAAATTCGAGCTAAAAGTCCCATAGCAAAACATGCAGAATCGCCAAATTCAGCTTGTAAGTCCGACAATATAATATGCAGTGATCGAACTTTCATTGGCCCACTTGTTAAAGCTTGTTCAGCTAGATTGTATCTTTAACAATACAAACAATGAATCTAATTAGTTGTTAGCTTTTTACTATTGATTTATTTTTTGCGCATGCCCTACAAAGAAATTGTGATAAGGTTAATGGGGGCACTCAATAATTAAGTGGGATATCTTTACTATTTCAAAAAAAAAACTTTGAAAAAGATAAACAAAACTTTTGTACAAAATGTTAAAAAAATGCAACTAGATTAGTTTTTTTTAAGGTTAATTAAAATTATTATTTTATCTTACTTGTCTAAGTCCCAACAAGCCTGGGCATAAAGTAATTTACATTCTGGAATGTGAAAACCATGTTTTTCTAATAATACTTGAACAACTTTGGGTTTACCAAGTCGATAATAAGAAGTTGCTAAAAGAAACAATGCTTCTTCTGAGCATACTAAAAGTTAAAAATTGAAGATTTTAACATAAATTAAAATATGGTATATTTTGTAATCCTACACAAACCTTTTTATTAAAAAGTTATTAACAAAACAAATTGTGCAAAATATTTTGTTAAAAAGTGTTCCATTTTACATTGTTCCTTTTTAGTTAAAATTAGTTAATGGTTTACGACCCTTTGCTTTTTCATAGGATCTTTATATAAAAAAATATTTACCTTCTGCATATAAACGTTCAGATAAAAATAATGCATCGTTGTAGGAATAATGATTCAAGAAGTGCCAAATGGCATTCTAAAAAATCCATAAGTTAATACATTTTTAACATAAAATTTAAAACAAAAAAAGAAATTGTTTAAAAATTAAACATTAAAAAAATTATTTGGCTTACCTTAATTGGATCTTGCAAGATTGTCATTTAATTATATAAATTTATTTAAAATTGTTAGTCTTTCTTTGACAAACAGACAAACGAGAAAATTAATCACTTTTTTGTCTAAAGTAAAAAGAACAATTTAATTACAATAAGGCAGAAAGGGCTGTCTGTCAGTCTGTCCATGTTTTGTATGACTTATTGAAGAAGTTAAACCTTTAGAAAATTGTAACACAACTATAATTTGCTTTTACAGTAAAATGAGGTTTAGATCTATTCTGTTTCATCCACCTTTTCACTCTTGTAACCAAACCAAAAGACGCTAGGTTGCCAGATATTTTTAAAAAAATACTAAAAAAAATAATGTTTGTTACTAGTTAGTATAAATTTGTGCTAATTCTAAATTACCATATTTATTTATGGTAAACACAATATTATAAAAGCGCATTTATGGTAAACACAATATTATAAAAGCGCAACGTTACATTTTTGCAAAGCATTTATTTTGTAATAAATTACAAAACTGAACCTCGGCTGTTAACTAATAATTTTTTAGAGAGAGAGAGATGACATAATTACATCCGTGTGATTCGTTTTTTGGGAACAAACTCAAAGGTTTGCTAACTCAATTTTATTTAATTTGCAATCAAAAAACTAAGAAAAATTATGACAAATTTTATAAGTTTTTTAATGAAGTAATAAAAAACTTGGAAAGTCAATTGTGTTCTACTATTTAAGCCCACTTTAATTGTCATACCTGTTTTAATTGCTTTTTAATGTGTTATATTATGTTTTTTGATGTTGATTAATCAGCGAATTTTTCTTTGTGATTTTGCGTTTTTCGATCTTGACACGCTAACAAAAACTTAAATACTAGATTTATTTGATAAATAAAATATGGTTCGAAATCGTTTGATTCTTTTTTATAAATATAATTTATTTAGTAGTTTTATTAATTAAATTATAAATTTAAATATAAACTTTTTTATTTTTAAACCTAATTTTAACAAACGAACACGCATTCATTGATATTGTAATAGAAAAGTAAACTAAATTTAAAAGCAAAATACCGATTTTAATTTTTTAGTAATTAAACAAGTATTAAAATATAATAATAACAAAACAATTAAAAAAAAAAATTTTACACATTTTTGACTTATACTTTAACATTTTACTTAAATTTTCAACCAATATTTTTTACTTTAATTGACAGCGAAAAGGACGATTTTTGACGGCGACCAGAACGCTATTAAATTATTCAAGCGTTAAACTCACACTGATTCGTTATTTTATAAAAAAAAACTAAAATAATGATTAAACGATATTTAGCTAGAGTTAAATCTTCATTTTAAACAGCAACATACAAAATAATAATACCAACAATATATTAAAATTTCAGAAAATTTAATCTTTAAATTTTAATAATAAAATATATTAATTAGTAATTAGTGACATTTAAATGTCGTAAATAGGAGGTTTGCGATTCGTTGGGATAATAACAAACATACTAAAAATTTAGAACTTTTACTTTTAAAGAACAAAAGTTATCGTCTTTCAAAATTCGTCAAATAAGAATAAAAACAATAATAAATATAATGACAATAACAATATGTTTCGAAATCTAAGATTTCGAACCATAATAAGGCGTTTATAAGTTTCAGCATCGCAATAAATAAAATATAATTTATTACGAATTTTACAATAGACGTTTACAGTTTTTTTAAGTTTTCTTATTTAGAAACAAATTTAAAAAATTAAAAAATGAAAGGTATATTTGCTGGTTATTCGAAAACCGGCACCAAAACTAAGAGTGCTGCCTTTAAAACACTTAGATATAAAACCTACGATATGATGGAACATTATTGGTTTCATGGTGATAAATGGGAAAACATTTGGAAATATGGTTCCACTGTTAAAGGTTTCAAGGAGATGTATGAAAATGTTGACGCAATATCAGGAGCACCAGTTTACTTTTTCTGGAGGGAAATTCGTGAAGCTTTTTCTGAAGCTAAAGTAATTTAACGTTTTAATATATATTTAAGATGTTAAAATCTTAGCGTTGATACATTTCTTTAAGTTTTTATATAAAACAGCTTTCCATTCTTTAATTTAGGTTGTATTAGTAATAAAAGACGAATACAAGTGGTATCAAAGTCTTACAAATGCTTGGGAAAAAATGACGCTAGATTATCGATATGTAATAATGTGCACAACAACAATGTCAGGATTGGGTTATTTTTTGTATTCCAACAATACATTTTGTAAGATTTGTTTTAAATACCCATAATTCTTTAATTTAATTGCAAGATCACTGCAGATTGTTATAAATATTTGTTTATAATTTAGACAAGATGTTTGGAATAAAGGTGATTTTTCCGTGGACGCGTAGACAACTATACTGTAGCGACATTATGCGGAAAATGTATAGAGAACATAACCTATATGTTCAGATGGTTGGTATTTAAAAAACTTAAAATTTAAGCTAAAACAATCTTTATATAGTTGAAAAACACCTAAAAAATAATTAAACTATTTATCTTTTTTATTCTTTTTAAACTTTAATAAAATCCATTATACCAGAACTGCCCAAAAGATAAGCTATTGGTTTTGGATTTAAATCAAGGATGGCAACCTCTTTGTGAATTTCTTGGTCACAAAATTCCAGGTCAACCATTTCCCCATAAAAACAAAAGCGCTATCCTGCAAGAGGAACTTAAATATGAAAACCCAATCATGATAAAAATTCAACAAGAATTTAAATTATCTTTATTCGTCCTTACCGCAGTAACTACAATTTTAGTTTATTTAGTGATACGAAAATATTTTTAGATAATGTAATTTCATATAGAACTTTGCTTGCAAAAAATTCGCATTAAACCCAAAAATTATACAAAGTTTTTTAGTCCAAAGATTCTGCACATGAAAATTTAAGACATCTTGTTGTTTACTAACGATTTACAAAAACATTAGCCAAATAATAATTACCTGATAATTGTAGAAGGCTATAGCCGTAAAAAGCAAATGTTAGCTTGGAAGATGTAAGCGTTGGTTTAACTAAAGCCACACTTACATTGGCATAAGTAATCGGTTTAGCCTCGAAAAACGGACTTTAGTTTAAAAAAACATTTGCTTGGACAAATTCCCTCCGTAATTTGTGCGGTTTAACATTTATGTATAAAATAATTTTTTACGGTACTTGAGCAATAATTTTTGCAAGGTCGTCCTTTAATGTGTAAAAACCATATTGGGACAGTTTAATAGCCTACTAAGCAATCACTAAATTTAAAATAAAATGGTTACGGGAATATGACATTTTAGGTTTTACGTGCCCCTTAGCTTTAAAGTAGCATCACCATCAATAAGTAAATATAGGGAAATTAATAGTTGATTACACTGCAACTTCAGAGTTATTGTACTAGGTTTGTAACTGCATAGGTCCATGGGTTGATTTGAGGAAATTATTTGGGCCCTTTAAATAAACAGGAATGAAATGTTCAGATTTAAAAAAAAATATTTAGGCCATGCAGTCACACAGGGGTTATTACATATAATTGGCAATTTTCTGATAAAAATTTGGATAATGAAATAACATTTACTTAATATATCACTTTGACTTGTTAAAACATATGTGGTTTCCTAAGGCTTCGGAAAACATGGCAAAATGTCAAATCATTTTATTTGTCAGAAGATGGACTTTTACCATTATTAACATATTTACAAATTTAACTTTAAAAGCATATGGAAATGGCAACTATTTATCAATAGACCATACCTTTAGTATAAGATAAAACTATAAGGAGTGGGAAGCAGAAACATTTTTCAAAAATTTAAGGACAACTTATTGGTAAATAAATGCCGGACTTAAAAGTTTTGACAATATGAACTGTTTTTTACAAAAAGTTGACATTATAATAGAAATTAAAAAATAAAAATGGGCTAAAAGCAATTTTTAAATAACAAAATACAGTTTTAATACATGCCTAGTGACCTACAAATATATACCAATAAAATGATTATATGCCAAATCAACAAACTGTTAAATAGTGGGTACATTATGGCAATTTTATATACAATACATGACAATTAACAATGCTACTTGTATTTAGTATGACACAGGGTTTCTTGTGACATTCAGGAGTTTATCATGCCATAAAATGGTATGCAAGCTGTTGTGGATTTTAGGCTTCATATTTTTTGGGAAGTTAAGCGTTAGTAGTCTGGACCTGTTTTTTCATCATAAATGGACTTCATTGAAGGGCAATCAATTCAATAATCGTTGTTATAACCTCCACCACCCCCGCGATTAAAACCTCCACCACCCCCTCGATTACCACCTCGTGAACCACCCCCACGGCCACCCCTAAAACCTCCCCCTCTATTATTACCAAACCCGCCTCTACCCCCACCTCCTCTTCCACCTCTCCCTCCCCCTCCACGACCCCCTCGGCCACCTCCACCACCTCTTCCCCCTCCTCCTCTACCAAACCCACCTCCACGGAAACCACCTCCTCTGCCTCCTCTGCCTCCCCCACCACCCCTTCCCATGTTAAACCCACCCCCATGATTAAATCCACCTCTGCCACCCCCAAAATTATCATAATGATCATCATTGCCCGGCATATAATTATGGATATCTCCCCTTGGTGGTGTGACATCAAGTAATTCAAGAATAAGCACCATGCAAGATGAAACCATTTCTGCAGAGCCGGTTATGGTGCAAACCCTGTCAGTGGAATTGGGAATACACTCTTTGTCAACATTTATTTTAGCACCAGTTTTTTCACGAAGTTCCTTGATTTTAAAACCTTGTGTACCGATGATGCCACCAGCCTGGCTCTGATGTACGAGCAATTTAATGCTAAGGTAACTTGGATTTATTTGTCTTCCACCTCTTCCACGATTTCCAGATAAACCACGACCACCTTGTTCATCATTCACTATCGGAAGAACTCTAGTTATAATCTCTCCACATCCTTCAATACTTCCACGCACTCGTAGAATCCTCTCATGGGCATCATTGTCAGGAAGGTGGATTTGTGCTTTAAATGTTTCTCGTAACTCTTTTATATTTGACCCCCCTTTTCCAATAATTCCACCGGCACATATTGAAGGAACCAAGCATCTCATTTCAATTTCATGACCCCGTTGACGCTTGTTGGAGCTAAAATCTTCTTCATCTTGGTTAGAATTATCAAACGGGCGTTTGTAAGACGGTTTGTCATAATTCATTTGTGGTACGGGTTGTTCTTGGTTGTTTCCATTGTCATAGTTGTTTTCAGAACCATCTCCATACCCATAATTATCAAAGTTTGCCATTTTTATTAGAAACTAAAATAAATTCAGATAATTTTAATATTAGGAAATAACAATATTTCTTCTATCTTATAAATGCTATTTTTTTTATTTAGGTTATTGATGCATAACGCCACCGTCTGACGGTAAAAAATGACAAAATTTCATATTTTAATATATGCCATATTGTCACAGGTAGGCACAGTTAACCGAGAAAGTAACTTAGTTAAGTGGTAATTCGTTACACAATACATTGACTTCGTTAGCGTTTTTTAGTTAAATAAATTGAATGTAACGGAAGTTATCAATAAACTTTAACGTCAAAATTTAAAATAAAACAAACAAAGAAATGACCCTTTTTTTAAAAAAACAATATTTTTTAATTTAGTTGATATTTTAACTAAACAAACTTAAGTTTAAAAGACGTTTTTAAAACTAAAATAATGCCCAAGTAACAGTGCCCAAATAGTAGTTACATACATTGTTTCAAAAATCGAAACGTTTACACCTGATAAACAGCAAAATTAAACAAATATATCCCTCTAATACCAAGACTTCTTGTAAAAGTATTAAATAACAAACTTAATTTAACGGAAGCGCAATTTAAATAAAGTTAACTTTAACAAAAAATTTAACTTCCTTATTTATCGATTAATGGTTTGGTGGCCACCTTTCTGCCTTTGCACATTGTGAAGTTCCTATTAGTCTCTATTCTGCTATTAAATAACTAGTTAATAGTGGTAAAAAATCTTTACAACAAAGTCAATCATTTATCAGTTCTACAGTTCAGAAAGCTAAAAACCTAAATTAACATTCTGACATTTAAGGTTTATAGTCTGATAGTTTAAGTTTATTGTCAGATTCTGTCTGCCGCTGTCAATTACCAGCTTCCAGTACAAAATCACCAACCGACAAACATTGTAATCTTGTTAACACAAATTAAATATAAACAATTTTATCAGCAATGTAACTATCTTATTAGAATGTTTTATCTAAACGCACAGGCAATTGCAAACTTTTAACTAAAACAGAAACAAAATGACGAAGCTGGCAGCTTTTTCGGTGGTCACGTGATTTCATTAATCTCGCTACCATAATACCAAAATTAAAAAATTATCAAATTTTTGATGTTTTAATATTATTTTTGTGCACAATGCAAATCAAAATTAATAACTTATATTTTTTAAACAATAATTTTCCATTCAAAAATATTATCTTGCGAATTATACATTCACTGTGAACATGATTTTTATAATTACACATCTCATCATAGAAGATGTTTTTTAAGTTGATTTTCACTTTACAGCATTAACAATTCTTTGACTTTCTTCCCACAGTTTATGAGCTATAGTTTCATCTTTTGCAAGATCGCTGTGCCATGACGCACTGCATTTCGAAAAATAACCACCGCTGTTATTTATTACGTCATCGTCTAATGCACAATACATTATTGTCTGACATCCATAATAAGATGACCTACAAAACGAGTTTGGTTATTATTGCCGACAAAACATAAAATAACATGTTTTAAAAAGTATACCATGACATTGTAGAAAATACAAAAGCAGAAAGCCATTTACTTCCTTCCTCCCGTATAATATCAGTCTCAACCAAGCCTTAAAAAACAGATAAAACATTAAAAACGTTTGTTTTTTATCAATATTAACTGCCCACTCTATGGTATATATCCTAACTAAAACAGCAAAATAAAAAGAATCACTTAAAATTTACGGTTCTCGAAAAAACTTAGGACTATAGAATACGAGAGATATTTAACGAGTACCGAGGACCGTAACGTACGAGAGTTTTCCTGAAAACTATAAAGTACAAGTGATCCAATAAAAGTTTACCAGGGTGAATAGCATAGGCAGTTATGCCATATTTTCCAAATCGTTTGTGCAATTCTGTAGTAAAGTAAATGTTTGCTATCTTGCTATCTCCATAATTTTTCCAACGACCGAAAAATCCCTCTGGTGTCTCGGTTTGAGGATAAATATTTGTAAAATTTATATTCCCGATTCTGTAAAATGATTTGATACATTACTTAAACGATAGGTTTTTAATAACGTTGCAAATTAAAGCCTTAAGTTTATGTACTTTTCTTGTTTATTTGTAAAAAGAGCTTACGTGTGACCGTTGGACGATGTGTTGATTATTCGAACGAGTCTGGTGTTGGACTGTTTTTTCATTTTATCAATCAGCAGATTAGTAAGCAAAAATGGCCCAAGATGATTGATGGCAAATACTCGGTTGATATCGTCTTTTGTTCGACCTGGTATACCAAATACCCCTGAAAAAATCCAAAGTTAAAAATTAACTCGCCGCATTACCAATAGTAAAAATTAAACACATTTTGTGAAGACCTTACCAGCATTGTTAACAAGTATGTCGATATATTTTTCGGTTTTGTCAAAATCTTTTGCAAAATTTCTAACCGACTCAAAATTTTCCAAATCCAATTCCATTACTCTAATCTAAACAAAACGTAAAAGTATTTTACATATTTTAATCAATATTTTTACGGAGATAAAATCGGTTCTTAGAAACAATAGTTATCTTTTTTTAATAATTCATCCTACAATATAAAATTTTTTCAGATGCACAAATACTTTTACATACATTTGGGTTCCCAGTTTCTTTGACCATTTTATCTCTCGCTAGAATGGATTTTTTATGATTTTTGGAAGCAATTATTACTCTTGCTCCCCTTTTAGCAAACTCAATGGCTGCCGCCTTTCCAATTCCGGCATTTCCACCTAAAATAAATGTTTGTACATACCTTGACCAAATAATTCATAAGGCAGTGACTTTATAAAAACATTTAGAATACCTGTAATTAATACTGTTTTTCCATCTAACTTTTTGTCGCTTTCATAAACTGGCCCTTGTTTTATATAGTAATACCAATAGTAACTAAAAGCAACTACACTGGCATAAACTAAAAACTTTTTAAACGAAACCATTTTGCTAATACCGACTACGCCGAGTCAACTTTAGTTTACGCAAAATATAGTTTGTATGACAAGCCGTTTAAAATAAGTTAATCATTAATAACGACTGTAGTAACGTTTACCTTTACTGACCTTGAATTGTTTGTAAGTTATACAGTTTTATTTTACGACGTGTGACTTTGGTCTATTTTAGGCAAAAAATGAGAACCCTTATGTTATAGGTAGGCTAAAGTTGAACAGCCTTTGTCAGTTTTATGTTGCAATACTGTTTGCGTATAGTAAACGAATACTCGGTTAAATTAAACTCACTTTCTTTCACGTATGTAAGAATTACACTTTGGTCTTTAACTGACATTAAAAACAGTTCATTATTTTAAACTGTGTGTTCAATCATTTTGTAAAAACACGATATTGAAATTTTGTTTTAGTATCAATCGCCTGTATTTAAAACTTTTGTATAATAGACTTTGTACTATTATACAAAAGTTTTAAATACAGGCGATTGATACTACCAGGACTTGGTTGTTTTGTCTGGTTGCAAATAAAATAGATTGCCTTGCAATCTGTTTTGTCTGGTTGCAAATAAAATAGATTGCCTTACACACTTGTTTTTTCAAGCTAAATAATGTAGATTTGTTCGCTAATGTAAGTTTTTCTCCTGTACAAAATAATAGATTTATATGATAAAGACTATTGTAGATTTAAACACATTAATTGTTATTAATGAGATTATTTTGCAATAAGGAAACTCGTGTTAGAGTATTTGCCGGATGAAAGATGAAAATGACAAAAGAAAAAGTAAAACTAAGCCTCTTGAAGGGATTAAATAATAATGCATTTTATAATTCAATAATAAGTTTTGGCATATGACAATCGTATTCCCATATAAAAACGAAGCGCAATTCGTATAAACAGTTTAAATTGAGATTGATAAAAAACTCAACTAAAATTTTCGATTTTTATCTAATATGATGGATAGCCAAAATCACCCGAAAGTGATCAACAACCTTAAAAAGATCTCGCAAAATGGCACTGTTTTTTGTGAATATATAGAGAATGTAAAACAAAGGTAAATTGAGAATTTAATACCTACGTTATTGTTACCCAACAATTTCTTAGTTATTGCTTTATAGAAAGCACAGTAAAATTCTTTAAAAACAGAACTGCTAAAAATAAATAATTAACAAATTACAATCGAATTTGTTTTAGTTTCTTTTTTTGAATTTTCAGATTCCAAAAAATCAAAACGGAAATCGAATCAGCCGAAGGTTTGGATAATTTTTCAAAAAGTTACGAACAATTCGGAGCAGTAAAAACCCCACACGGTGGCGTAATTTTCAGCGAATGGGCACCGGAAGCACATGCTGTATATCTTACCGGAAATTTTAGTAAGAACATCCTTCAATTGTTTTTTAAACGTAAAAAGACGCACCAGGCAACTTACCTATATTTTATAAGTAGGCTATATGTTGCAAAATTAAAAAATATAACTATTTATTAAATTAATTTAATTTTTAAAATGTAAAAAACATATGACATTGATTTATTTTAAGATGGAAACGAGAAATGGCGATTTGAGAAAAAACCTTTCGGTAAATTTGAATTGTACGTTCATCCTAATAACAACGGGACTTGTAAAATTCCAAATTTAAGTTCAATAAAGGTATGTTATCAAATCACTACTTTAATTTGTTTAAACAACCCCTTGCAGTAAGATATATAAATATTTAGCTAAATATTGCTATATATTAAAAAACTTTCAAATCTAAACATTTTTAGTTGATCGTCGAAACAAAAGCCGGCAAAACATTGAAAAGATTATCTCCTTGGGCCACTAATATTTGTAAAAATAATGAGAGTGGCCATTCCGAGTGGTTATTTTGGAACCCGCCTAGCCACGAAGTTTATAACATAAGAATATTTGTTTAAATCAAGAAAGAAATAAACAGCAAATTTTAACAGTTAACTTTTTTATTTTAATAATTATATTTTTATTTCTTTTTTAGCAAATTAATTCAAAACCCACAATCTTACGCGAACTTCGAATTTCCGAAATTCACATGAACAACAGAACTTCAACTTTCAAGAACTTAACAAAGCATTTGCTGCCTCGAATTAAAGATTTAGAATACAACTGCATTCTACTCAAAATACACGATACTGATTTAAAATCTCTTAACTTGTTTTCAGTGTCTAGGTAGGCCGAATCGTTGTAAATATATTGCCATTAAAGAAATATAAATTTAAAATAATTAATCTAAAACAACATAAAATAATTTGAATAAAAGTAAACCAAAATACACGATACTGATTTAAAATCTCTTAACTTGTTTTCAGTGTCTAGGTAGGCCGAATCGTTGTAAATATATTGTCATTAAAGTAATATAAATTTAAAATAATTAGTCTAAAACAGCATAAAATAATCTTGATAAAAATAAACCAAAAATTACTTTACTTAATAGGGAAAAACAAATAATATAGCAGTTATATATTTTAGCGAATATGGCACTTTAGAAGATTTAAAAAAGTTGATTGATATTGCTCATGGGATGAAGATTAAAGTAATCCTGGATGTTGCTCATCATTCAACATCCGAAAGTTTAGAAAATGTAAACGGTGGAAGTTATTTCAAAGAGCTGGATACAAGCGATGAAAATAGTGAAATGTCAAAAACATGTGGTTATGATTATTCCAAGTAAATATTTTTTAAATAAAAAAATATTAATTTAAATTTCTTTCCATGAACCTTCTTTGCAAATACTTTATTAAAACATTTTATCAATTTTTAATATCCATATTTTTCTTAGATGGGAGGTATTGCGTCTTTTAATTTCTAATCTACGTTACCTTGCGGAAGAATACAATGTAGATGGATTTCGGTTCGCAGAAACTGATAACATACAATCTAAATGCAAAACAACAGCAAGTTTTAGGGTATATTTAATGCTCGCCAATCAAATATTGCACCAATTTTACCCGGAAATATTTACATTCTTTGAGGTAGTTAGTTTATTTAATATGCTATGTATTTTAATTAAATTTTATTATCAATAAGCGGACCCAATAACGACCTAATATTTGTCCTCTTCTCTACATTTTATAAAGAATAAGTAGATTAATTGCACAGGTTGGGAAAGATTATAGCTGATCATTTTATTAAAATGTATTATCATTCTTTCAGGGCGATGAAGATACTTTCGGTGCATGTCGATCGATTAGTGAAGGTGGACTAGGATTTGATTACAAAGTTAAAATAACAACTCCAATGTGGACCAAGGTAAACATACACATTTAAATTGAGTTAGCAATAGAATATTTAATAATATAATAGTTTGTTGACTTTCAAAATAGAATTCTAATTTTTAATCCAGCTTTTGAACGACTACAAAGATGAAAATTGGAATATGGAACACATAATAGACCAATTGGCAAATACGAAGGTAGAAGAAAAGGAGATTGTATGCACGGAATACACACACAGGGTACCTAAAACAGCTTTACGTTTTTTGGTGTTTATTTATCCTCAATAAGGAAAAGTCAACTTAACAGAATACACTTATGATAACATTCTTGTTACCCTGACCAAGTCTTGTCTTTGACTGACGTGGGAACGTGTGATGATGTTGCGTAATCACTAATTGGACGTTGGTTTTAGACTCGGCAGGAATAAAAAAATATTTGAGACATTTGTTGATTATAAAATTATTGTATTTCTACAGAACCCGTCCGATAACGAAAGCTTAATAAGACAGTTACTTGGTAATTTAATCGACACCAACATGTCTATAGACAGTCCACTTACAACTCACGTTGATAGAGGTTTAAGTCTATACAAGATGATAAGACTTTTAACACATTCTTTATATGCGGACTCTTTCTTAAGCGTAATAGGTAAGTGTTGAGTATCAAGTTGATCAGACAATAAATATGCAGCTATATTGTGAAAGACTTTATAAACAAAACAACATATGTTGAATTTAGGAAATGAGTTTAAAAGTCCAGGTACAGATACTTCAAATTTTCAACTTTGTGATAATGAAACATCGCGATACAAATTTTTAAACAGATTTGATCGTGCTTTAAATATGACCGAATCCAAGAAGAAATGGTTGTCATCGCCAGCAGTAAGTTTTTCTTTAAACTATGCCCTATCTCAATATACAACGTATTTGGTATAAAATATAAATTTATTTGTTAGATAATATTCTTAAATGTTATTTTCTGTTAGCGTCACGTAACACGCATTCACGAAGACGACAAAGTAATTATTTACGAGCGAGCAAACTTGTTGTTCTTATTTAACTTTCACCCAACTAAAAGCTACCCTGATTATAGAGTATCAGTTGAACATCCAGGAACGTAAGAATACTTTATTTACATTTTATTAGACTTCCTATCTAAAGTGTTAACTAACAAAGATTCAACTTAATTTCCTTTTTGAAGGTACAAGATTATTCTTGACACTGATGCCCGATTTTTCGGAGGCCATGGCAGAAACCAACCAACCACAAATTTTTTTTCGACATATGGAGAATTTAATAATAAAGTTAACTCAATCATGGTATGTTGACACTCTAAATGCCATGCTTTTAAAAAGTATATAAAATCTGTAATCCAGTTTTGTCTGTGTGTTTAGAATTTCTTCTTTCACACTGGACTTACAAAATTGATGAAAGTCATTTTACGATTTGCGCCTTTTTATTTTTACATTGCACCACCTTTAAGCAACACTTTTACGGTAAACCAATACGCTTATCAGGGCAATCAAATAGAAAATAAAACTAATTTCAAAAAATATATGATTTTTATATTTAGGTATACCTTCCCTCAAGGTGTGCTTTAGTTATGGAGAATCAACACGCAAAAGAAACCTCGTTGTAATTGTGGTGATATATTTCATTGTAAGACAAAGAAAACCAAGTTTGGAAAATATTTGTCAAAACATTCTGTATGCTAATTTTGTAAGTGTTATGTGCTGTGCTAAAATTTGTTTTTGGAAATTTTTATGTTGATGACTAAATAAACAAAATAAAAAATAATTGTCTCTTATGCAATACGAGTAAGTACTTTTGACTTCAGGCTTTGGACAGAGGTAGTTTCGCAATAAAACAGCATTTATTAAACAAAAACAACAATACATGATAACACAACTACAATATAACGACCTTAAAAACTAACCATTAAATATATTAACATTACATGGATAGTTATTAGGAAAATACCGGCAAACACAAACGCCTTCGTAACATCTTGAAACCTTTGGTTGCATTAAATCATGTCTGCAATACCCTTCACTGCCATCTGCTTTAACACACGACACAGTTTTTGTGATGGTACAACTTTCAGGATTACATGGGGTGTTTTCACTGTATTTAACCTGCCCGCAGTATATCACGCAGTTCTTTTCTTGGCTTAAAGTTGTAGGGCAACCGTAGGCTCCGCCATCCGTGCAAGTTCGACTCCGTGTTTTCTTACCGGTTCCGCATTTAGTTTGGCATTCCGACCAAGAAGCCCAGTTAGTCAAAGTCGCACATTTACCAGTGTTACATGTCTCATGTTCAACGCTTTTGCCTTCGCAGCCGTAACCAGCACTACACGTCCTAGTTCTAGTTTTTTGACCTCCTCCGCAAAGTTTATTGCATGGTTCAAAAGAAGACCATTCCTGCCAGAAGGGACAGATTTGGGTGTTGCAGGTCTGCGTTTCCTGCTCCGGGTCGCCACAGTCGTTACCAACACAACGACGTTCCCGGTACTGGTACCCAGACCCACAAGTTTTACTGCACGACCCCCATGGTGCCCATTCGGTAATGTACGATGAAACGCCGGAGTATTGCTTGTACAAGCCTGATCTTGGAGTATAACATAAAGGCTGTTCGCAACATCCTACAAAGCTTCCTGTAAGCGGTGGTATGCCAGGCCAGTCTACATTCTTATACGGACAGAGTGGAGAATAAATAGACGAGATTCCACCGTTTTGAATAAAGTTATTCAGTCCCAGCAAGTTGTTGAATTGGTTAGGCGAAGATCCGCCTACTTGAGAGTAACTTCCAGTTGGAAGGGAAAATTGTCGTCCTGTTGTGCTGTTAAGGTCAAGCGAATATGCCAGAATGTTTGGAATCTGAGTAGGTGCTGGTGACTGGGTATTCGGCCTCAAATTAGAGCTATAAAAACTCAATAGGTTTTGAAGTGAGTTAGTATTTGGGGTCATACCCGATGGATTGTTTAAGTTGCCAAAAAGATTATTCAACGGGTTGTTAAAGTTTCCCAGGGCACTGTTCTGTTTGTCGTCTGCAATAATTTTATCCGCAATCTGCTTCCAGTTATCGGCGCGAACTTGCCCAGACGTGACCATGTTCCAAAACTGTTGTTGCAACTGGGCGTTCGAAAAGTAACTGGTAGCAACGCCATATAAATGTTGCATCAAAGTGTTTGTGTTAACATTAGCAGCACAACCTGCAGTCAAACAACTGTGATAGTTATTCAAGAAGTTGCCGTTTGTAGAAGCTTGGTCGAAAGGTAAACACATTGCTTGACCAAATAAATCTCGCTCGGTTGGTTGGGCGGGCTTGTTAGCGTTACCAGATCGAACAGTGATTTGGTTAAGTCTAACAGGATATAAACAACCAATGTTATCGCGCCAACAACCGTCGATAAGGTAGCATTCATACTCGGTGATTCCTAAAGCAAAAATATAAAGTGTTAAGATTAAAAATTAAAAAAATATATCGTACCTTTTTTTTAAAGAACATACAGGCCATAATATTTAATTTTGAACTATGATTTTAAATAAAATATGTAAGAAGAAGCATATATTTGTACCTTGCCAACCAGCTCGTTTTGCATAATTGTTAAAATGAATAAGAACATCGACCATATAACAACCAGGGGAACCACCTAATATTTCACTTCTGTGTTCCTGAATTAAACAATTAGTAAGCAATGGATTCCAGGGTGCCCCGCTCTGCAAAAAAAGAAAATAAATTAGATACTAATACAGTTGATATTTAAATAAAAATTGTGTAATGAAAGTAGCAACAGTGTATATATATAAATATAAACTTTGTTAGCAAGGGGATATATTCTGGCTATCCAAAACATATACAAACATATTAATTTAACAGCAATTTCTACACTGTTTTACTTACGATTTGAGCATATCGAGTTGCGTATTTCAAAAACGCCTCGTTACGAATAGCTAAATGACAGACTGGAACTCCAGGTAAAATTGCTTGGCCCAACACACTTCTAAACCGGTAGAGCTCGTAATCGAACGCGCAACCTGGGGTACTGAGACACTGGGATATTTCCGTGTGTGGAGATAGACCACTTGCTGGACATTCGATTCTGTTAAATTAAATTTATTTTAAAAAATCAGAACACAAAAAAGTCATCAGATTTTGAGAAAATGTTGTTTACTAACCTTTGACAATACGGGACATTAACTGGGGGTTGCATATCATGAACTGAAGTAAATTGAACTTGGCAGTTGTTCGGGAAAGTCAAACATTGTTGACCAAAACCACCTAATCCACCAATACCAGTTAAACCACTAATACCAGTTAGACCATTGGTACCAGTTAAACCACCAGAGATCGGAAAATTACCAGTAGAAGCACCACTATCCGGAAAACCACCGTTTACGTTAAAGGTATTCCCAGTAGCAGTGTTACCGCCTTTAAAAATTAAATATTTTTAATTTTGCTGAAAATATCGTTGCAAACTGGAGGTAAATATATTTAATTTTACTTACCAATACTTAAAAATCGTTCTTCGGTCAAACTAGGTTCTTCTTTAGGCTTTAAATTAGCAACTAAATTTTCACCAAAAGCCTCCATATTGATATTACTTGCCTCTTGTGGGATAACTAAAATAATACAGTCTTGTTAATACAAAAGTATTGACTATATCATATAACGCATGTAGATGCAAATTTTAAAATTTACTATTTGAAAAGCATGTTTAATAGAAAAAAAATTTAGCGTTTTTATTACAACAGCTATTTACCAGGAATTTTAAGAAGACATTTTCCTTTTCTATAACAACAATGAAGTTGTGCTGTGCAGTTTGTTCTACTAACAACTGTTTCACCGGTGCACATAAATCTACATGGCAACTCCGAATCTAATAAAAATAAATTATTTAAAAAAATATTTCAAATTTGAAAAAAAAAATTTTCTATTGATCATTTTTTACCTTTGTTGCAGATTCCAGTTTGTGCAAGTCTTCGCTGATTTTGGAGGCAATTATTTGCTTTGCAAATGCTTAAAAATATCATAACGACGACAAACTTGGTCGTGAACAACAACGACATATTTTCGATCTTTTAAACCCAATTTACTGTACTTTAATGCTGCTGACTTATTTTTTGCTAGTTACTTAGTTAGCTCTGTCAAAGCTTTGTGATGGTTTCCATTAAACCAAGCTTGCTTATATACGACTTGCAGGGCGGAGAAAGATATTACGTCACGAAATTAGATTTCCCTTTGGGCAAGGTCACTGCAAGTGACGTCACAAAATACAACTCGAAAACGTGGAAAGACGAAGAAACAATAACAAACAAAGGCAGTTAAGTAAAGTAATTACGGTGGTTTTAAATAACGTGTTTAGGTGGTAACGTCATGAATTTAATTCCTATGTAATCTATAAACTGTGTTTTTAAGATATTTGTAGTATTTTAAGGTTAACCAACGAGGAATTAAATTAATAAAGATAAGTAACATAAATTATTTCGAATATTCTTAAAGTTGTGTGAACAAAAAATTCTTTATGCATAACATTCTAATTAAAAATTACATAAATGAGATTAATTACAAAATATTATTAATTTTAATATACTTTAAAGTAAAATTATGACGTCACATTTCTACGTCTTCCTAATTCAAATATCCGTGACGTCATTTTACGACGCACGTGACCTGTTTTAAAGAGCGTCGTGAGTGTCTAAAAATACTTTGACAATAAACTTTTTATTTAGAATGACCCCACTTAGGATAAAAATAAATTTTAGGTTATTTTAGGTTATTTTTAACCAGCTAACATAAAAAAAGGGTTGTTTAGAAAACAAATTTATTTTTAAATTTAGAAAACGAAAAAATGGTTTATGGTATGGTTATCCTAATATAGAAACTACTTGCGCGAAATTCTAGGTAAATTAAATATTTCATTTATAATTAAGATGTCAAACTTTTTATTAAATTATTTGGACTAATAGTTATCAAAATTTATTGCATAACATAACAATTTCTTGCCAAAAAAAACTTAAATTTTTTCTTTTAACTTTTGCATGACGTAAGGATTAAATGACGTTATGATAAAATAACGTATTTTGTGTGACGTAATATCTAGCACTTACATTCCTCAATAAATTTTGACGTTTAGGCCGCTTTAAAAGGTGGATTCCACATTTTTTGTTTCTTGTTATTGTTTTGTGGATTACATTTTGTTTCCGGTGACTTGCCTCGCTTTCTAGCTAACCCCGGAGGCTCTTTCACGTTGGCCGTGACGTCACAGTCATGGGAAAGTGACGTCACAAAGCCCGACTCTTTTTCGGTCGATCTAAACAAAAAAAGTTAAATTTTTTTTTTACAAAATTCGGTTATCCTAAAGCTTTTTATTAAATTTTTAGTTATTTTAAAAAAAATCATAATTAAATTTTATTACAATAAAATACTAATATATTTTTTTTCTAATTTAAGTCATTAAATATAAAATAAATTATTTTATTTATTTAATTAAAATTACAAGCTATTCTGTGATTCAACTTGTTCTAATAACTCTAACATTTCAAATTCTTCGTCGCTAAATTGGGGTTCATCTGAGTTATCATTATTGGTAGGTTTCAAAATTTCTTTTTCATTTACCTGAAAACAATTAAAGTTTGATAAATTTATGTTTAAAAAAACAAATAAAAAAAATGCATAATTATGTGTAATTACTGTAAATGGCTTGGATATTAGCTTTTTTAAAAAAAAATCATTTTTTGATGTTTCAATTTTTAAATAAAAATATTTTTTATGTATATAATAATTAAATTAAGATAAAACTTACCGAAAAATATTTTTCGATGTGATTTTGTGTCTTGTCGCGTGGACCTTCATGTGATTCTGTATTTTCAAAGTTTGTTCCATTTAAACCAGCTTTTCCCAACACATCCAACTTATCTTTAACCAACTTATTCAAAAAAAAAACTATATTTATTAATCATATAAAAAGGTGGTTATTATGTTTTTTTAAGTACTAGCTTAACAAAAGTTTACTCAAGGGCGCTACAGCATGAAAGCAGTTTACTCAAGGGCGCTACAGCATGAAAGCAGTGGGAATTAAACCCAGGACCTTATATAGTGGAGCCAAGTGTTCTGACCACTACACCAAGCTTTTTGTTAAAAGAATCAATAAAAACCTAATACTAATAGTAGAACATTAAATAAAAAAAGATAAACTTATTTGCAAATATGAATATTGTATTTACCTGCCAAATGTAATCATCAGCTGTTCCTCTTGCAATAAGATAATGTACATTTACAACATCTCGTTGTCCTATGCGATAACATCTGTCCTCTGCTTGCACTAATATCTTAAAATAATTAAAGCTATTTCAAAAAGTGTAACATTTTGCTCATTAAAAAATAGATTTTAAAAAAGAAATACCTATGTTAAAACAAAGGCAAAACCAAAAAGGATTATTTTCAAAAAAAAAATACAAAACTTTTTAGTCAAAGCTTTTAAGTAAAAAAAAAAACATTTTTATAATAAACCTATTAAAAAAATTACCCCTGGATTCCAAAATAGTTCAGAAAATACAACTAATGATGCAGAGTTCAAAGTAATTCCCATGTTTGCAGCTGTAATACTAAGTAAAGCTATTTTACAAGATGAATTTTCCTGAAATTTGGAAACTTCTTTCTGCCTGCGATCAGAGGGTGTTGAACCATCAATCCTTATATATTCGTAATTCTGTTCAAGAAATTTTTTAGTTAAATATTTTAGTAATGTAATTTTAAAATAATTTTAACACTAATTCAGAATATCCAGTATTATTTTAAAACCTAAAACACATCTTAATAAAAGATTTTTAAAACAAAGATCATTAATATTAAGAAAAAGTTGCAACATATTTTTTTATACTAGAAAAAAAATAAATAAAAATTTTAATACACTGCTGAGCACAATTTAAATAACCCAAAATTTAAAAAAATACAAACTTTTTTTAATACAATTTATATACCTTTTTATCCAGGTCCTGCTGTACAGCATCCAACATCATTTTATGATGAGCAAAAAGTAAAAACTTATGACCTCCTTCCAGTAAATCTAACACATAGGCTCGCACTGCAGATAATTTAACATGGGCAGTTTCATTAAAATATTGAAGTAAAACTCCATGCTTCTCTATACCCTGTTGTTAAAAATAAGAATAAATTTAAAAATTTTATTTTGGGTTTGTATATTATAATTTGAAGATAAAATACTACTTGAAATAATGGGTTACCAAAAAAATGAATAAACATGAATCTAATGCTGACTTGACCTCATGTAAAAATTAAATTACAAAATTAACACAAAAAATAGCCAATTTCCAAATGTTTGACTTTTTTTAATAATAATCTATCTTAAACCAAATTTTTTTTTTTATATATCTTTATCCTTGATGTGGGATGGTCGATGCACAACCTAAACATAGAGTAACATCAGTTACTCCATCCCAGTCTCGAGTTTTTTGTGGCAGTTTGGGATCTCATAGAAACTTTAATTGCCCAGTAATTATACTGCTGATTAAATGCTGGCTCAGCATTAGTTAACATTGTTTATAGTGCCTTACTCAAGGGCCCTACAGCATGATATCACTGGGGATCAAACTCAGGATTTCATGTAGTTTAGTAGGAAGTGTTTTGACCACTACACCATGCTGCCGGTTTATATTACTTTATATTATTATACAATATAATAACAACAAAGGTTACATACAGACATTCCTTTTCTTTCAATATTTTCTTTTGCTTCTTTCAAAGCTTTCTTTTGTTTGACTGAACATTTTCCACTCTGAACATCTAACGTCACAGTTCTCCTTAATTTTGGGGGTAACTGGGTTAAAACTTCATCTTTAGTTCGACGGAGCATCACAGTTTTTTGAAGAATGAGTCGTAATTCGTCCATGTTGGAGGACCCCGAATAATCCCAACCAAAAGCATTCTAAAAACCAATTTTAAGTAAATGCTTAGATTTTTTAATATTTAATAAAATAAAAAATTTTTAAATATGCCTTTAAAAATGATTGGTTAAATTAGTTTTAAGGAAAACAACCAGGCCAACAGCATATACAGTTAACGGTTAAATTTTGTGTTAATATACAAGTTCAAAATTTACTTAGTTGCAATTTTTTATTATAAAAGAGCAAATATCCCCTTTAAATATTGACATTTAAGCCAAGGTAAATACTACGTAGAAAGTTTTATAAGGATGTTATATTTGCATTGTACCATATAATATAACAGTAAAACTATTAAAAAAATGGTAGTATTGTTTGGTTTTACGATAAACACATCACAATCTACCTAAAAAAATCAGAATTTTATTAATTTATACCTGTTTCGCTGCACAATATCTTAACCCAAAAGCATGAAAATTTGGAAACAAATCTGATCTAAGCACAGACAATTGTGTAAACAATTCCACGGGTCTAGAAAGTGCTGGGGTGCCAGAGAGTAATAAAATATGACGAGAGCGCTTTAAAATTTTGGTAACTGCTTTTGATCTTGCAGTTTTAAAGTTTTTTATAAAGTGTGATTCATCCTTAGATAAAAATAAACTATTTTTGTAATTTTGATAACCTTTTATGTAAAATTTAAGTTTTTTTTATAATTTTAACATTTTAAAATAACAAGTGTTTTTTAACCAACAAAGTTTCAAAAAACAGTCTTACTAAAATGACAAATTGGTAATTTCTGCTGGCAAATTCTTCCTGTTGCTTGGCAACCAGATCATAACTAATAATGGTTACACTATAGTCTGAAGATCTGGTATCTCGACCTGTTAAAATCACATTTATGTCATCTTCATGTACTTGAGTTGGTAACCATCGAAGAAGGGACTAAAAGATTGCAATTTAAAGTTGAAAATATATTCTATTTAATTCTTAAACTTTTATTTATTTCTATTTAACCATACATTTTTTTTAAAACATTTACTAACTAAAAATGTAAACAAATAGCCTATACCAATTTTATTTTAATTTTCAACAATGGCAGTTTTTTATTAAAGCATTTCATACAAAACAAAAACTATGTAATAACAACCTCTTTCCACATTAGCCGAACAGAAGAAGGACAAACAATAAGAAGAGGCCAATGATGTTTATAATAAGCAGCAATACAAATACTTTGAACAGTTTTTCCCAGACCCATGTCATCTGCAAGAAGTATTTTTCCATGTCGTGATATTGCAAAACTAAAGAGAAGAAAATTATCATTTTTTAATATAGGCTTAAGCACTTCAATTTATTTTTTAAAATGTCAACAACAGACTTAAATAATATGGCAATATCAAAATCTTTTTTTTTATATTGTGACATGATACACATTTAAATAAGCTACAAACAAAATGTAAATGTTTTGAATAACTCTTAAATGAGTAGATCAAACTTAACAAAAATTTTTAATTCTATTTTTCTTACTTTACTCCTTGCTTTTGAAAAGGCATCAACGACGAAGTAATTTTGTCATCAACTTCCATGAGGTCATACTCTATAGGTTCAACTTTACTCTCCTTCCCAGATATAATATCTTTAAACACTGTGGTTATGGCAAGTGATAATGGTTCTATATGGACAGATTGAATTTTTCGCAATTGACTCACTTAAAAAAATATTATTTAAAAATTAATTAAACACTTTATTATTATCACAAATGTAATGTTTTATGAAAAACATTATATAAATTATCAACAAAATAAACTTTAAATAAATGTATCAAAAAAGAAAATATATATATATATATTTATTTATTTTTAAAATAATAATCATTTTTGTAATATAAATTACCCATGCATGCAGTATTCCTTTAACAAAATACTAAATAAAACTATGTTCAACTTACACAGTGCATTATAATCACATAAATGAAAACTCCATTTTCTGGTAAAATTGTTGTAAGAGTTTGATGGAATAGTTTTAAATATATTAATACAGGACAACATGTAAGGAATTTCTATTTCAAATCTGTCTTCTTCAAGCAAGTAGCAACTTAAACAACACAAGTTATAGCATAATCATTAAGTTAACACAAATTATTTTAACTAGTCAATAGTAAGTGTCGTAACATTATCGCAACTCTCAACTAATATATATCCCTGATAATTACCCCATGCACACCAAAAGGCGGTTTATTTTGACAATACTAAAGTACGGGATGCGGGATAGTGCGGGACCGTATGTAAACGTTAACGAAAATTCGCGGAATGCGAGACGGAACGGAATTTTTGTACTTTTCTGCAGGATGATTGCTGTTTTTATCTAAAGGGCTAAGGGGTGATGCGGGATTAACTTTAAACGTCAAGAAATGATGCGAAATTGAATATAAAGCACAAGGGAAGATTAGGGGAGGGTATAAAAAGTCCGTCCTTTTCCGCATTCAGCGTTTTTTTGTTAACGTTTACATACGGCCTCGGTATTTCCCGCACCCCGCAACTTCCCGCATCCCGGATTTTAGTACTACCCGTTTATTTTATTTTGTAGACATATAAATTGGACATACATATATAGCCTATAGTCCACCAAGATATATCATATATAAATTATGTATAGGCTATACATTAATTTTAAAATATATATAAATTTAATGTGAAAAAATTATTGCTTAATTAGAAATCATTTAATAAATGACTAACTTTCCTTTTGTAAGATTGTCAAAATTATCTTTAATGTCAATTGCAGATGAACCACCATCTTTGTTTTTAACCAAAACTGTGTCTTCGGGGTATGGAAGCTTGTGACCAAAACTTTGGAATTTTTCAGCTGTATATAAATACATTTAATAAATAGAAAACTTTTTTAAACTAAGTTTAATTTTTATTTGATTACAACAAAGACTCAAAAATTAAAAAAAGGTTATTTTAACCTTTTTTTCTTTTTTAAAAAAGTTTATTTTAATTTTTTTTAATTTAATTATTCTCTATGTAAAAAGGTCAACTTCATGACATAAACATAGAGGAACACCAGTTATTCTAACCCAGTCTCAAGTTGCCTTCAAGAGTTTGGGATACTCTAAATTATAATTGCTCAATAATTCAGTTGGTGATCAAGTATTTCGTTAGCAAGAGTTTATACCATCTATAGCCCCTTAACCAAGAGTACTACAGCGTGGAAGCAGTGGGAACCGAGTCCAGGCCCTTTTTTTATTTTTTATTTTGGTTTTTCGCGCATTGATAAAAGTAAATAATAAATACGATATACAATGAATATTACAACAATGCGACGGGAAAATATGACAAAATCAATTTAATGATTTAAAATATGCCAAAAGTAATAATGTTTATACAAAGATTTTATAGTACATTATGGCATGGTCACCAAACCCAGTATGTACCTAAGCCGGTGTTATGAGCAGAGCATGACACCATGCTAATGTTTTTTAAGAATATAGGATTAATAACTCTTAACTTACATAGAGTTTGGAACTGGTTTAAAGAAAAAGACCATCCTTTAGTTTCGGGGTCGTACTTTCTAGTTGAAAGACTTTTAAATGCTGTCACTAACTTTGCATTATATGGAGCTATAACCAAAAACCTTTGCCCAACTATTGATTTACATTTAATGGACGGAGCATTTAAACCCGAATTCGTCCAACTATTTTTGTTATAGAATTTGGTGTTACTTTGAGCACCCGATTTCACAACGTTATTATTTGGAAGTTGTTTTTTAAAAAAAGTTGGTTTAGCGATTTGACCAGATTTATCTGCGTTATTTTTTGATTTCAACAAAATTGCTCGTTCGCGATTTTCTTTCATTCGCTGCTTTTGCTCGTCGGAAAAATTACTCATCTTTATTTAATTGTGTATGCGCAAAAAACCCTAAAACATCTACAAATTTGGTTTATTTGTTATCATCACATAGATAAAATTCCAAACATGCTTCAAATTTTGCGTAAACTCCCGGCAATGTTTAAGAAAATTTAAACAGCTGATTTTGATAAATAAATGTGTGTAGCAATTATCCCCAAAATAATAAAAAAAGTTTTATTATTTTGTATAAAAAATACTGTTTTAATAGTTCAAATAGGCATGATTTTTTTGCGTAATTTATCTAACAATCAAATCAGGAAACAATCAAATCAGGAAACAATGCAAAATTGCTATTCATTTAATGTAGGTCCTATGGTGTAACGGTTAGCACTCAGGACTCTGAATCCTGCGATCCGAGTTCAAATCTCGGTAGGACCTATATTTTTAAAAACAACAAAAAATCCTTTTAAACAATTTTTTTATTGTTCGATTTTAGTAAAATTAGCAGTTTTGTTTTTATTTGCCTCTTTTGTTCGTCGAAAAAATAAGTATTTCTTTACTTAAACATGCAAAATGTAACCACAATTTATTTACACGTTATTTTTTATTTTACGACGCTCGTTAAGTGTAGGTTCTATGGTGTAACGGTTAGCACTCAGGACTCTGAATCCTGCGATCCGAGTTCAAATCTCGGTAGAACCTATCCATTTTTAAAAAAGAACAAATTTTTTATAGTTTAATTTCAGTAAAATTAAAGGTTTACTATTTGCTTTCGTTCGTTGCTTTTTTGTTAAATAAATTACTAACATTTTTACTTGAACATGCAAAATGTAACCACACACTTTATTTAAACGTTTTGTCATTTTAAATTATAATAAAACAAAACCAAGGTACACTTTAAACTTTTTTTTAAACTCCAAGAACAGATTTAGAAAATCATACAACTGATTTAAATACATAAATGTCGATATTTATCCTCAAAACAATATCAAAAGTTTCGTTATGCTGCTAATAAGCATAGATACACGTTTTTGTTTAGTTGCTATAAAATGGTTTGTATTATTCAGTTGCTACGAAGTTAGTGTGTTTATATTTTTATTACGCAACAATAGTAATAATGCTCGGTAAATATAAACAAACAAACAAGCAGAAAGCTGAAAAATTATTTGCATTTTGGAAAATATGTCAAAGGCGATAGAGTTGAAAAGTTTTCTACAGTGTGTATGGACCATGATTCTAATGTACTGGCAAGTCAAAAAAGGTTTTAGAAGATATATAAAGAAATTTAAAAATGGTCAAATAGGCATGATTTTCTTGCGCTGTTTATCTCAGAAACGATCGAATCAACAAACTAGGCAAAAATACGCCCAAGGTAAAATGTAGGTCCTATGGTGTAACGGTTAGCACTCAGGACTCTGAATCCTGCGATCCGAGTTCAAATCTCGGTAGGACCTATCTTATTTTTTAAAACAACAAAACAATTTTAATATATGATATTTTTAGTTTACGTTTTCAATGTTTTTAACAGTATTTGAAATAATAATAATGTTGTTAGAGATACTTCCTACTAGTAGCATTATATATAAAGACCCTGATCAAAGAAGACATCGACAATTATTAATTGCAAGATCCGATTTTAATGATGATAGCGATTTAGAAGATTATGATGCTGAAGGTTTTGCGCCAATATATCCACTTCCCACCAAATTTGAAAAGAAACACATTTTTGCAGAATATCGAAGTATTATTCAAAACAACCAAAAAGAAAATTGCAAAATCTACACCAAGGCAGAATTAGATGAACTTAACAATAAGTCAAAAACTGAAACACTAATGCATAGTGTTGTAGCAAATTACCAAAACTCCTTTGACAGAAAATTCTTATGTAAACCAACATTTGCTGATGTTGTCAAAGGAGAACCTGAAGGCAAACATTTTTCGACAAAAAACTTTTTTTACAGAAAACGATCTGAAAATGAGATTTCTTTTCAAAGTCGACCAAACAGCAGTGGCGATGCACCGGAACAAAAGACAATAGAGAAAATTATAGATTTTAAAACAAACCCGAACAGTAAAGTATCGGCCAAACATATAGGCCAAAGGTTACTTTCGATCATCCGTAAAAAGATTGCAATTAAAACGAATAGATACATTTGCATGCCGTCCTCAACAGTTGTAGAAATTACAAGCAAAAACGAGGCCTTGTACGAAACAGGCAAAAGGTACGATTCCGAAAGTAAAATCAGCAGGCAAATGTGCAAGTATTGCCAACTCAGAATTTCGGAAAAAAAACGAAGAGAAAAAGAACGCAAGTGCAAATATAAATCAGAAAGTAAAAAATGTCTTCTTCTGAAAGGCGAGGTATTGCCTCTCCTAAACGACAAGAGATGCTACTGCCACGATACTGAGCGATTGTACAACGATGAGAAACCAGACCACACAGTTCGAATGACCGTAAATACACGTCAGCAAGCTAAGCAAGAAAATGCAGTAGAGCATAATCAACCATCTTCCGTTACTAACCGAACTGTTTGTGAAGTCGACACAACTACAGCTCGACAATTCCACATTACGGTCAATTTAAAAAAGGTGAACAAAAATAATATATCGCAATCTCACCTGCTGTACTTACCCCAACCATCTTGTAAATTAAAAAATAAACATACTGTTATAAACGAAACACAGCTGCCCAAGTTCAGCGAGGGCAATTTAATCGACGTACGAGATTTACGGAAATGTTCTGTGCCCGTCAGAGAGCGCTATAACTACGTAACACAAGACGACTTCACCACCGAAAAAGAAGGGTGTGCTCTATGCACTAAAAGGCGATCACGGCCTGAAAAGTCGAAATCAGGGCGAAAAACGCAACCGCTACATAAGCCAAAACCAGTTATCAAGATTCTAGACATTAGCGAGGTAACTGATGATGTATCGAGATGCGAAGAAGGTTTAAACAAATGGGAAAATGAATTTAAATCGAGAAATCTCAACCCATCTATAAGCTTTATTCAAACTTATCATTGGGCCATTAGAATGGCTTTTGTGCATCTTAAACTTCAGGAAGCAAGACTAGCATGCAGATGGCACACCTTAGTTGATTAAAATATTATATTCTTATTTATATTTATTGTATATATACAAAATTTGTACTTTAATAAAAATGTATTCATTTTTAAAAAATTGTATGATTGTTGTAAAAAAATTATGTTTCAAAATCTGGTACCAACTGTAAATTCAATTAACCTAGCCTGCAACTTTAATGTTGTGTGTTAAACTGGGCATTGTTAAGAAGTTAAATTGAAGTTCAACAAAATGTCTTGAAAAAACTTGTTTTTCGCCAAGAAATAGGCAAAAGTCGACCAAAATGTTTAAAATCTTTTCTTTCTAATGATTTCGGGTTTCCATTGAATTGGATGAGATTCCTCAGACTTAATGGAATAAAAATATTTTAAAATTAGAAACTAAAATACACCAAGCTAAAATGGATACAGTTAAAAAATTGTTGGAAAAGTATAGGCTATAAAATCTGTTAAAATAAAAAAACTCTTGATTTAAAAAAAAACTTAATGTAGATGAGACTTAAAAAAAAACAATAATCATTAGCTTGTTGGTGTACAAATAAAATTAATTTAAATTAAATAAAAAAAAACTACCGCTTCGTCATCTTCTTTATAAATTTTGATTGTTTTATCTGCTTCACATGTGACCAATCTGCTTTCACTTTTGTCAAAGGCCATCGCGAACACCCCACTTTCACTGTCCAGCGATCCTGGTTGAACCGGGGCCTTTGTACGCTGAAAGTTATAACCTGTTCGCCAATCCCACATATGAACTGTTCCATTGTCGGCTTGTAAAATAAATATTTTGTTTGGTTTAAAATCGTAAAAAAATAAAAAATATTTAAAAAAAGAATTTTTTTTTAAGTAAGGCCAGTTTAATTTTAATCTAACACCAAAGGAAAAATTACAAAGATGATGCAATTTACAGAAATGATTTTTGAAATTTGTTTAAGACATGATTTGTAAAATCTAAAAAAATTCCCAGGTAATTTTCATCAAAATATTCCCAGGTAAAGTTCCCACATACAGTTAATTTCTACAATTGATTGCAACAGATATTAAAACCAGAAGTATTAAATCTTAATGTCACACTAACATCATAAAAATTAAACTTATCCAAATGAATCATACTACAAAAAGAATTTAACCTACTTGATCAATGAATAGAAAAAAACAAATATTTCCAATTTTTATGACCATGTTAAAAATTTATGGCGCAACTAAATGTTATGTAGTTAAAATAAAAATATGAAAAAAATTTTAAATTTATTATTACTTAATTTATAAAATTAATAATCAATCATAAAACCCAATAAAAATACACTTACCACCGGAAACTAATACACCGTCTGAGTTCAGAGCAAGACAATTTACAATAGCATTATGACCCGTAAGATTTTGAATAAAATCACCATCCGGGAATTTCCACTGTTTAATATTGTCAGGGGCTCCACTAGCAAAAGTGTATCTAAAATTAAACAATTTTTTTTTCGGTTGCTTTACAATATCATATAAAATATAAAAGTTTGTTTAAATTTAGTATTTTTTATATGTATATGAATAATAATTATTGAACTGATTATTAAAATGTAAGTGGTTGCCATTCAAATACATTTAAAAATAAAAAAATCTATTTCTTTTCTATAAAAATATTTTCATTTTTATTTTTAAATACCTATAAAATAAAATGAGAAAAAACTCATAAAAATTGATTTTGTATATCTTAAACCCTAAAATTAAAAATATATAATTATAACCCTTGGTACTATAAGAGATAAAAATGGACTGGATTTTAGGAGAATTTGAAATCTAAGTCAAATCAACAAATAATTATAATTTTTCTTTAAAAAATGCTTACTGTGTTGGATGCATAGCAAGAGCTCTAACACTCTTTTTGTGATTGGTTAAAACTGATCGAGATTTTCCAGCTGCCAAGTCCCATAAACGAACAGTGCAGTCATGTGAAGCTGTTATTACCTTAACAATAATTAAAAAATATAAGTAAGACAAAGAACTGTATGTATGTAAAGTGAAATCTTATCGCATGGTTATATTAATAATAATAATATATTACTGTGTTTATTCCAATTAAAAAAAACTTTAAATAAACAACAAAAATTAAGGATTTTTACAGTGAATACAGCATCCTTTATTTTGGGCAAATTTTCTGTGTTTACAAAACTGTAACTTTTGAAAGCGTTAACACTCGAGAAAAAAATACCTCTGGTTTAGCAGCTTGACATTTTACATCAGCAACCGTGTTAGTGTGTCCAGATAATGTCATGATGTTCGATTTAGTTCTCATATCCCAAACCTGGTAAAATATAAAAATTTTTAATATATATAAATCAAACTAAAAAATTTTCACCTATAAAACAGATAAAGTATTTTTCTGTATAAACATACATATGAACACATCAAAAATAAACAAATCTATTAAAAAGGGCAATTTTACATCTCAACAATTTATATTTAAATTAATATTTATTTAAATTTTGGTGTGTTACCCTTGCTGTAGCATCTCGACCACATGTTACTAGGACATCAATTGTTGGGTGAAGATCGATCGCATAACAAGCACTTAGGTGACCATGATAATGCCTTACAACCTAAACAAATCAAATTTAAAATAAATAGTATTTAATTCTTTTTGCTAATAAAATATATTAAACCTGTTCAGAAAATGTCAGATCAAATCTTAAAAAATCGATAATAATTTTTAAATAAAACACCCATTAATGTATATACCTTTGATGATAATTAAAACAATTTTTGGCCCAATAATAAATTCAAATTACTTTATTTTGTTCCAAATCCCAACATTTCACAAGTTTATCTTCACCAACAGAAAACAAATATGGATTTCTTGAGCTCACAGCAAGGCCTCTAACTGCACTAATGTGCCCAGTTAATGACAACTTTAGTTTACAACTTGCAAGATCCCAGATCTATAAAAACAATTTATACTATATTTGAACTAAGGTTTTGAATTTAAATAAACTGATACTAAAATAGTGGGCAATAAATATTAAGATTCTTGTAGAAGGCAAGCAGCTAGTAATCGGTCAGTATTCTTATTACACCAAAAGTCAATAAAATGCCAACTTTTTAAATGGTAGAAAATAAAAAGTTACTCCAACCTTAATAGTTCGGTCACTGCTTCCTGTAGCAAACCATTCATTTCCAGGCTCAAATGCAACACATCTCACCCACCCTAAATGCCCACTTATAACCTGAAAAAATAAAAGAACTTAACTGAAATAAAATATATTGGTATAACAAAATAACAAAATTTAACCTAAAAAATTCACAGAGATAATAAAAAACTACTAGTAGAATTTATATTGTTAATATAACCAGCAGCTGGTATGAACTACTGCTGAGCCAACACTTAATCAGAAGCATAATTATTGGAAATTTATAATTAATATTATCCCAAACTTTTAAATCAATAATAGTTCAAACTATTAAAGTTGATTTTTTCACATCAAAAATAAATAAATGTATATAAAAAAAAACATAAAAATATTTTTAAATGTTTATTTACTCTGTATAATTTCCAGGGAGAGTGCCACCTTGGTTTAGGCATGATTTGAGCTTTTCTAGGAACAATCGGTCGACTGTTGGCAGCAAGTAATGCTTTGTTGGAATCATGAACTTTTTTTACATTGCTTTCATTAATACCTTGTTGTGTTACATTGGGACTAAAAAAGTGGTGTGTTTTTAGCATTACTAAGTTGAATACAATAGAAACTATCAAGATAATGAAACCGATAATTAAATTTTAGTTGTTTTTACACAAGAAATTAAAAAACTAACTTGTATTGAGGTTCATTGGGTACTACATCATTACCAGCTGTGATGGCAAGATGCTGATCAGCCATTTCTGAAATCAAGTAAAAACTAAATTTTTAAGTTTCTGAACAAGATAAATAAAGTTTAACATATACAAAGAAAAAGTTCCAGCCACAAAAAATGTTAAAACAGTGATCAAAATAAACTTGTATATATATATATAAAATGTTTTATAATTTAAAACTTACTAGTTTGTTGATTTCCAGTACCAATTCCTATTTCATTTATTTTCTTTTTGTTTACCATGTGCAAAACTGGCCCATAATCAGATACCGCTTTAACTTTTCTACTTAATTGTGTACTGCATAATTTAAGTTATAAAAAATTAACAAAAACAAAATGTTGTTAAAAGTCAAGTTATGTACAATAAAAACTATACCTTATATCATTATGCGGAAGAGGGGCACCCTGGTCCGATATAAACATGTCATGAGTACGTTTTAAACTTCGAAACACTAAAGTGTGCATGGAATGCTTTGTGACATCCTACATAGGAAAAATTGTGTACGATTATTGACAAATTTAGTATTTTTGTTATTGTCAGAGTATAACATAGTAATATATATGCTTAAAATGTTAAATTTTACCTCCATAATGAATTAATGTTCTCTGAGATGTATCTATCAATCTGACAAAGTTTTAGTTTATTTTTTACTAACACAGCTAAAATCACATAAGAAAAACGCTATATTCTGACATTTGCATAATTGTTATACAACTAAGAATTTACAATAACAAATATACTAATTTATAAAGTATAAAAATAAATTAAAAGTGTATAATTAAAAAAAAAACTTACAACCAAAACAAAACACATTTACAAAAATTCGAAAATAACACGCAATTTCTAATAATTTTTGTGTTTTTAAAACATGGGTTTTACCACTTGAGTTAAAACACATGGTAAAACTGTGGCACTAAAAACACGCCCCTTAATTTATATAAAATATAAAACATAAATTTGTTGCTTTATTTAATTAATTATTTTTTTTTAGTTTTGTATTGTTCTTACACGTATTTAAATAAAAACAAATATTTCACGTGTTATATGATATTACATATTGATTACATTACTAATATTTATCAATGTTTGATTTTTTAATGTTTAAAATTGGCATGCCTACATAATAAATCGAAACCAACACAAAAACGATAAAATATTTTAATGACAGGTATTTTTTGTACTTAAAATTCATTCTATGTGATATTATTAGTTTTATTTCAGTTCATACGCAATATATTTAGATAACATTTACAGGTTACTTTTAATCACCTTTAATATATTTACGATCTTCTAAGAATTTTAACTAACATTGAACAATGTTTGTTTTTTTAAATGTTTAAAATTGACATGCCTACCAAATACCTTGAAACCAAGACAAAAACTACAAAATATTTTAATTGCTGGTGTTTTTTATATTAAATGTTTATGTTATGTAATATTTTTAGATTTATTCCAGTTTGTATATTTAGATAAACGATGTCCGGTTTCTTTTAATCACTTTTAATATATAAACAATATTTTTAGAATTTTATTACGCGAGAAATTTTATTTGAAATTTCGTGACCGAAAATTAAATTTTATTGAACTAAATATTTAAAAAACTTAACATTTTTTCTTTTAAATGTTGCTTCCGCAGAAAAAAATTATTAAAATTTTCCGGTGTCAAGCTTGAAAAAATAGTAAATGTATGTATGATGACGTATATATGTTTAATGACGTCAGGTTATCTTATAAAAGCTTCCATATTTTCACAACCAAATTAGTATTGAAATCATAGTTCTTGTGACTAAAAAAAATAATGAAAGTTATATTAAAAATTATAATAAGTTTAATGTTGATAGTGAACTTATGTTATTCGGGTGATATTTTGAAACAACATAGGTCTACACGAAGATTAAAACATGAAATATTTTCAGTAATTAGAACTGAATTAACGGTATAATTTTATAATATTATGACTATATATTAACTAAACTTTAATTATGATTATTTTTTTACATAGCTAGGAAAATAAAATTAATTAGATAAAATTAATACTTATTAATTTTTGTTTTAAATCTTTTTTTTTATTTAAAAAAATGAATGTAATTAAATATATTTAATTTGTGTTTAGATACCCAAGCACTGCTATTTTGCCAACCTGCTATTTAAGTCTACAGCCCAGGAAAAAATATTATTTAATTTAGAAAAAAATTATTTAGAGGTTTTGAGTTTTCGTGATCGAAGTTATGTATTAAAAAATTATCGTAGCTGTAGCTTTCAAAACAAACAAAGTTGCCAGACCTTTCGAAATTTATTCAGAGATTCTTATATGTTGGAGACGGTTTTAAGAAGGATGTTATGTCAAATTATATTTCAAAAACATCTATGTCCGAAACGCGTAAGTTAAAAATATTTAAGAAGATTACTATAACAAGGTGTTTGTGACAAATTTTAGTTTATTTTAATTTAAGTAGCATTTTAAATTTTAACGTATATGTTATTTAAATAGCAACTGGAAAACAAGTTACGTTTTTATCACCCGGCCTCCATTCATGAATTTACTCAAACCACTCACCCAACAAATATGAAAACTTGTCTATCTAAACTTCAGTGTAACAGTTTTCGTCTTTTAAGAGCTTATTACGATAAGATTTAACCTGTTCAAGAATTTTAATTCTACTTTATATCTGGATTTACCTGATTTAGACCAATTTCTTTCTTTCTTAGCTGCGGATTTTGTTTTTGTATCTTAATTTATTACAAATCACTAACTATATGTTGTAATTTCGTAATGTTCCTATTAAATTTTATTTATTATTATCAAAATCTTATTTATTTATTTATTAGTTTAAAAAAACGTAGTCCTGATTTTATAGCATTTTTAACTTAACACTTTATTTTTTGTGCTGTATGGGCGATGTTATGACAATAAAATACATTAGGGAAGTATTTTGTTTGCTGTATGCGTTGTAAAAGTTATACTTCTAATATTTAGTTATACAGAAGGTATGTAACTATGCACACTTTAAACTGTAAAGTTTTTCTCCTATTTGGTTAAATATAAAGTTCATACAACTGTCACATAAATGTAATTGACAAAATTAAACAAAAAATAATAATATATATCTGTTGTACCTTATACTTAACCTGTTATAAGTCCAAAACGTCAGTTTTTAACTGATGTGCTTTTTAAAGCAAGTGCCAATAACCAAGTAAAAAAAAAACTAAATAAATTTTTCTGTTATAATATAAAATATACACAGTTTTTTATTTTTGATAATATTATCTTATTCCGGTAAGATTTTTACACTTTTAAAAATAAAAGAAGCCAGGGAAAATGTGTTTTATAATATTAATATTAAGATCCAACGTAAAAACAATAATAACAATAAGCATATTGGAAAATTAAATTAAAAGTGTGGTTTATAAGTTTTGACATCTTTTATTTTAGCCGTTATTTCTACCTCGGGTTCGGCAGCGATTTGCCGTCGGAATGTGTTTGCAAAAACATTGATCCTGGTAGCATTTTTGGGTAAGTGTTTTCATATTCGTTTGCCTGCAGTACCCTTCTGTGCCATCCCGTTTCAGACAAGTAGGAACTCTAGTAGAAACGCAGGTCACCAAGTTGCAACCGGAATTCTCATATTTGAACATTCCGCAAAAAGCTTCACATTTCTTGCTTTCGTTGACGTTGTTAACACAAGATGCTTTGTCCGCCATGCACTTCCTCGTTCGCCTTTGAACTCCTTCTCCGCACTGAACACTGCATCTTGACCATTTACCCCATTTTCCAAAACGAGCACATTTGTTGGTGTTACATGGTAATCGTTCCATTGCAGGGCCTTGGCACGAGGTTCCGCTGCTACAAAACCTTCTTCGTATCCGTTGACCTCCCCTGCAAGTCTTAGTGCATGTTCCCCAGTTCGTCCATTCTGTCCAGGGAGGGCATAATTTTAAATTACATTGTTGAGTTTGTTCCGTTGTTATATCGCTGCAGTCTATTTTACCTACACACGTGCGCGTTCTGGTTTGAATTCCACCATTACAGGGTACTGTACATCGATTCCACGATGTCCATTGCGTGATGTAAGGCGCCACCCCGGAGAAGGGCATACGAAGAGCGGTTCTGTCCAAATAGCATTTTGGCTTACTGCAGCAACCTTCAAAATTGCCGATTAGCGGTAGAACACCAGGCCAAAATATATTTTGGTAGGGGCATGTAGGTTCTATTGTAAACTCCTTAGGCCTAATTGCAGCTTCTGCAGCTGTTAATAAAGCTTGTAAAGAAGCAGGACCCCCGAAATTGCCAATCGCACTGAGACTTTCCGCCCCCAGTTGGCCAATAGATGCTGAAGACATGGATTGAGTGGTGTTTAGCTGATTAACAAATGTTCCAAACATTGGAAAAAGTCCATTAGGATCGGATGCGTTAAGCGAAAATCCCTGAAGAGAAAAACCAGGACCTCGTATTGGCGAACCTATTGGACCTTGTCCTCGAAGTTGATTTAAAGCACTCTGAGGTGTCGAATGACTTCCGATTAACCTCTCCGCTGATTCTTTCCAGTTATCAGCTCTAACCTCTCCAGCTATAGCCAAAGTCCAATATTGATGCTGTAATAGTAAGGGAAGTTGCGTACTCGAAACCTCGTAAAGCGCATTAAGCAATCCCTCTCTGCCAACTGTAGTTGAACAGCCTGCTGTTAGGCAACTGTGGTATTGATCCAGAAACGATCCACCCTTTAAATTATCTTCGAATGGCAAACAAAGTGCGTGCCCAAATGTGTCGTACTGATGAATGTGAATTGGCAATCCAGAAGGTACATTAACATCGTCATTATCTACAGGATAATAACAAGCAAATTCATCATCGTTCCAGCAACCTGATATAAGATAGCATTCTCTGTCGGTAATACCTGAACATAAAAATCAATAATTAAGCTTATATATATCTTAAGATAGTTCTACACAACCTTTTTTTAATAAATATTCCAATTTATCTTATAGTAAATCAGTCAAAATAGAATATCTTACTTTCCCAGCCAGCTCTCTTTGCGGTCCCGAAGTGTCGAAGTACATTTAAACTTTTACAGCCCGGATCGCCTCCAAAAATTTCCGTTTCGTATTCCCGCAGAAAACAACTTGTCAGAAGTGGATTCCAAGCCAAGAAGTTCTGAATATAGATTAAAGTATGTTTTAAATTTAATTAAAATTGCCTAAGGTGAATTGTATTGACATTTCAAGGAATTCTTAATCAACAATAAACTGTTGATCGTGCAATAATTCCGTTTCAGATTATTGTAATTGAAGAATTGGGACTTTTCGCGCAATTTTTTTTAACCTTAATCAACATTTTTGGTATACTTGAGATGACGTGTTTTATTTATTAATCATAAGCTCGTACCAGTCTGATACATATCGAATATTTATATCAAAAACACATATTTTAAACATGTTTACCACATATTATAAACATGTTTACCACGTATCTTAAACATGTTTACCGCAGCTAATGCATAACTTGGGTCCAATGGTGTTATCACACATTTTTATTCCAAATGGTTGATTAACATCTATATTTTGTACAAAGCTTGCCTTTTATCTTTTATGTATTCTATCTTATTTAAAATAATGTTTACCTGTTGAAGATAATTGTTTACATGTTTGTGAAAAGCTTTGTTGCGGATAGCTAAGTGACAAACAGGGACACCGGGTAGTATTGCCTGCCCGAGAAAATTTCGGTATTGAAATAGTTGAAAATCGAAGAAACAGCCAGGCTGAGTGAGACACAACGTCACGTCGAACTCAAGAACAGGGTTGTTAGTACAAGCAACTCTAAAAAATTAAAATTTTATTATAAACACCACAAGATTCATTTAACCCAGCTTTAGAAATGTTGTAACTAAAAAATAAATATTTTAAACTTAGAAAAATAAATTAAAAACTTAATATCGCAACTAAGTAAAAAATATTAAACACCTTTGACAATAGGGAATGTTAACAGTGGGTTGTATATCTTCAGGTGTCGTGTATTGAACGTTACAAGTTTGTGGAAAAGTTGGACAAAAATTAAACGAACTAAATCCACCTATTTAAATAAAATACTTTTTAGATGTATTGAAAATAAATTTTCGAATTAGGATAATGTGTTTCTATTTAGGTTCTAATCCGAACTAACGATCGAATATCGATTAAGGATTTTTTCGTCCTAAGGCATAAAATTCTAAAACTGGTTTGAAAAATTGAGTTAAATTTATAATTATTTATACACGACCGAAAATTTCATTTTTATTTAAAATGTCCTTTACTTAGAGTTGTGAAAGTGTTTGATTTATTACAACAAAGATTTATATTACATCTATTGAACATATTATCTTTAATAAACTATAAAATATATATAACTTTACCTAAAACTAAGTTTCGACTGAGTATGTCATCTCGACCCTGCGTTCGAAATTTGTCCATAAAATCTTCACCAATCGTATCAACATTTAATGGTGTGGATGTATCTAGTGTGGCTTTAATGTACAAACATGTGTTAAAGAAAAAAAGAAAAACATATAACCTTTATGAATCCTAGCTAGAAAGACTAGATCATAGTTGTAGCATATCATAATATACGTAATAAGCTTGTAGTTGATGTAGTATAAAACTTTTTACTGTTAATTTAAGAGAACAAGTGCAAATTTACTTGATCTGAGAAGAATACATCGTTTTTCTCTAAAACAGCAGTGCTTTGCGTCTTCACAATCTGTCTCGTTTACAATGGCTCTTCCAGTACAAGTGTCCCTGCACGTAGCGTTAAATTCTAAAAAAAATAACAAAATTAATACGAATTTAAACACATTTAGTATAAATTTACAGTTTAGCCTAAAAACAAGTTTATTACCTGCGTCACAAGTTCCATCCGCAGCCAGTCGAGCAGCCTGTAACTTACATGACTGCCCGTCTTGTGCTATACTAATGCTCGCCAAAAATAAAATACAAATTCCAACTAAAACGCTATAAAAATGTACCATAGCTTTGTATAGCTTCACGTTGTTTCAAATGTAATATTTAATACTGTGTGTTTTTCAGTCGAGGTTTAAAATAATATATTCATGAAAATTCCGTATGAGCAACAACAAGCCTCAAGCAATTTGCGAGTTAAAAATACTACAGGCTTAGCTATACGCAGTATTAATCATAGGCCAAAGATAACATCCAGTATGCCCTTAATTCAAATTGTATATAATTAATATCATGCAACCTAAATAAATACCTATAAAATGTTTTTATAAGAATTGACTTACCCAAATTAAATAAAATTTCACAACTATTGACAATTTTAAATTTTTTTAAGTTTTTATTTTAAACTTAGAATGTATTATATCGAAATATATTAACGCTTGAGGTAATATTTAATTTTTGTTTAAATGTATTTTTTTTAATATTTTTATTTTGATATTATTTCCTAAAAAAACAAAAAAGCTTAAATACATAAACACAGAATATAGCTAAGCCACAATTAGAAAATTATTTAAATATTTAAATATAATTTTTAAATTAAAAGCAATTTTGCTGTTCAGACAATGAATCAAACAATATACAACAAAAGTTATGATATCACAAGTCCTAAATAGCCTAACTAGTGCTGACTATACCACATGACGTAAAGTTCAAAGGTGTATGACGTCACAATGCCGAAAGGCAAATTTAATGACGCGACTTCTACCACCACAGTCAAACTATAAGTATCTTTAATAAGGTTTTATTTATAGATTAAATATAAAAATGGTTTAAAAATGTTGAAATATATTTGTAATGTTTCTAAATTATTAGTGGTCCATTGTTTTGTATTAATTCCTAAAAAAAACCTTCCAAAATGTATATTTTATACCACAGGACATTGTAAAGAATTAAAATATAATATAAAACAGTATAAGTATGTAAGTCAACTTATATTACTCTGATGAGGCCAATTACCGTTTTTAAGTAAACAATATCGCACGTTAACGTAAACCTACAAAAAGTTGACACGAAATTTCTCAAAGTTTCCTAATTAAGATAAACAATAATAAGCTAATGATTGGTTAATATCCATATTTAACTCAAGCCAAACAGCCATAAACATCCTATGGTAAGAATTCTAGCTAACAAATTTAACAATTATTTTGTTAACGTGATCAATTAGAAACTAGCAATGTGGAAATGACATAGAACTAAACTGTATTATTATAAAATAACATAACAAATCATCTATAAAACACAAGCACAAATGTAAAACCAACCATTTGCCATCACAAGGCAAAAGTTACATTTGTGAAACGTTAGCCAGTAATTTCAAAATATGGCTTGGAATATAAGTTTTATTACACAATGTCTGTTGATTTCTGTTGTTTTGATCATTGTTAGTGTGAATGCCAAACAATGCGACGTTACCAAGACAAACTTGATCCGATCAGGCCAACACAATCCAAGTAAGTAACAAAACTCTATTTAATAACCGGATATGTTCTTTTTTAATATGCAAATACACTAGGTTATAGTTCAAAACTATATGAAAAACGTTTAAATGATTTGTTTTTGATAGATATTCAGATTGATTGCATAGACCCTTGTGATAAAACTGGTCGTGTGTTTACAAATCAAACGGAATGTGATAGTCAACAATATTGCTTTTGGAACGGAACCAATTGTTCAATGAAATATCGTAAGTACCTAAAAAACAGAGAACCCAAATTTTAATTATTTAATTGTTTATAAAAGTAAAATTTACTTTCAAGTTAACCAACCGAACCACCAGCAACGAAGAAACGGAAATAAAGCGATTGGAAAGGCTTTTCGAGCACGACTTAAAAACGAAGGAATTTCTCAACAACAAAGCGGGGATGTTCAAGAAAGAAATTTCCCTATGGGTTTAGCATTAGGTAAAAAATATAGAATTCTTAATTTCTAATACACTAAAGAATATAAGTTTATTTTAACATGGTTTGGTGTTTTTTTCAAAAACAATGTTGAAAACGTTGTTTTATACTCTATAGGTGGACAAAGCCTAAACAGTGTTTTCTCATTTAAATCCTGCTTCAAGTTTCCATATACCTGCGCGGATCTATTTAATGGAAATATCGACACTTTGTTGGAACCGCCAGTCAATATACCTTACTGTCAAAGGTACGGGGTTTATATGATTCACTTAGTTTTAATATTTTTTACATTTTTTGTTGTTTAAGGTTGTGCAAGTTGAAGTGTTTGAGCTATTTGTAACAACGAACCTAATGGCGAGTAGTATGGTTTTTGTGCGGCTCTAACTCGAACCTTTTTGACTCAAAGCCTGGTATCATGACTTTATGTCGCACTACCGGGCTAATATGTTAAGCAAAAGTCGTTTTAATTCAATTTTACTTAACTTAAACATTTTAAACTCTTATTTCCCTTCCAGCCTAACAAATTATACTATTTTAATATACAGAGTTAGTTGTGGTTTCAAGTCAAATTTAGATTATGACAGACTTGCGTGTCATTCAGTTCCAGGCTGCTACTTTGACTTGGAGCTTGCAGATCTCAGATATTACTGGGGCCAATCTGTTTTACCGGGTGTGCCTGTTTGTTATCAGGCAATCAGCAACGAGGCCTTTCAAAAACGTGCCATCAAATACATGGAAATAGTAAGTAGATTTGTTAATTACGTATTTTGATTCTTCGCGTTTTAGTAATTGCGTGTTAATTTTTTTTAGACTGGTCACAAATGGAATGGACTTTTTACAAAATGTTTCATCAGGGAGCATGCAGAACTGATTTTATCAAACGCACCTGGGTGTTACGTTATTAACGCTCTTCGCTACGCCAAGGTTAAGCCAAAGATGGCAGGCTGGGAAGGTTAATATAGTTTCTATAATGAATTGCATATGAGTTCTATAATGAATTGCATATTTTAAACATTGATTTTAAATGTGTTTTTGTGAATTGAATAAAGGTATCACCCAAGATGAATGCCATTACATAAACGCCTGTTTCTTTCCTGACAAAGGATGTTTTCATCCGGTTTTAACTGACGATGCTGTAAGAATTGCCCCAAGAGAACATGATTACAATGATTACTGGACTAGAGGAAAAACCATTTTTGGACAACCCAAGTGCCACTCGTTCAACGTAACGGAGAATTCCTATCACTTTTTAGATAGTTATCATAGTTGTCTAAAATCGGGATGCTCAGTTATCCCCGAACTGACTGCTTTGGCAGAGCACCAACTGTTACGTTTGGCAAAAGAATATGTTCCAACTTACTACATTAGTCATTTTATTGCCGAAATTAAACGGGGCAACATTGGTGCTGATAATTGGAAGGACGAAATCGCAAAATTAATCGAAGATCAACAACATTACCTTAATGGAGTCTACGGTGTAAACGAAGAAAACTTTCCTGGATTTTTGTTCGGTAATTCATATGGTACACCTTTAAAGGCACTTGATAGATCTGGTACAGCGCCATCACGCGATGACGAAAATTCAGAACAACAAGTTGCCTCTGATAAAACAACTTCTTCTGAAAGATCTTACGGTTCGCCTTATTATGAAGAAGTTGTTAAGCCACCCCCTTATGATGCATATTCTGACTACCAAAGCTCGTATTCAGTGTATGTCCCGCCAAAACCTAAGTGTCCATACAGAAATTACAAAGTCAACAACAAGTATGTTCTCAAGGGGAGCTTCGTGGGTTGTTGTGACCAAAACCCGTGCTTTACTAAACGAGAAAAATTACTAGAACAATATTCAGGTTTAGTTGCATATTGGGCGGAGTGGCAAACGTGGGGTGATTGCTCAGAAAATTGTGGCCGCGGCGTTATGTCGCGAAAGCGCAGATGTGCAATTTCTGGCTCAGAACTTTACTGCGACGGAAAAGCTACTCAGGAAAAGGCGTGTAACGAATTTAGGTGTTACCCATGGCGAAAATGGGGATCGTGGGCCGCATGTTCTAAGGATTGCGGAGGGGGAAATCAAATCAGAAATCGACAATGTTATGGAAGTGTTTGTAAAGGGAAATCCTTTGAAGAGCGCGTTTGCAACGCTGCTGCATGCATCGTCTACGACGATTGGTCGAACTGGACCCCTTGTTCTGAGTCTTGTGGTGTTGGGTCAATGGTAAGAGTTAGAACTTGTGACGATCAAAACACAACCTTTTCTTGCCCGCCGCAAAGCAGTCCCAAACTAACAGAAGTCAAGGATTGCGAAACCTACTGTGGTGAAATTGTCGAAACGGGCCAAAGCCACTGTCAAGCCTTTCCTGACTGTCTGAAATCAAAAAGTTACAGATGCCAGCACGTCGAAGATGATGGGATAGTGGTTGAAGGAAATTGCAAGAATTTTAGACCACAAAGATCGTTTAGATGCAATGAAGGCACTTACAATTGCCGATGGTGTGGAATATTTTACACATGTGGACAACCAAGTTAAACTACTTTACAATTAGAAAAATTACAAAGCAACTAAATAGAGCAAACAAATTGTGACTTATAGTAAATTTATTTTTTTTGCCGGGCATTGTTTTAAATTCAATAAAATGCGTAACGAAAGAAATACAAAATACCATTGATGTACAAATTTTAGAACATATTTTAAGCATTAGGGGTAGAATTAGGTCAGGTGTTATCACATTTCATTTTGGCGAGACTACGGTGTGTATAATTTAAAATTATGCTACAAGCAAAATATAACAAATTGAAATGAAATTAGTTTAAACTTAATAGGTAAATATATAATTACCAAAGACGTATTGTACGTTTAAAATGACAGTATTAGGGACTATTGTAAAAATAATCCGCCTAAACCTGTTGTTTTCTGTAATAAGATAACGACAACACGTCGCAACAGTAATTAGATGGTTAAGTTTGTGACAATCGAGTTCATGTGATATTGTTGTTCTTAACGTAAAAACTTGTTATTGATATCTATTTTGGGCATTAATGGGTGCATGTAATGCAGAAACAGAGTAACATGCCTGTAGGGAAGGATTAGATGCATATAAAACAAATGCAATTTAACAAGGTTGACATCACTTAGGATCATTTGATCAAAGAGTGAACTAAATTTAGTAAAGTTAGATGTTACTACACAATGCTGCAATTTTTCGTTACGTGCATTTTTGGATTTGCTTTGGCAGTACACGGTAAGATGATTAATATAAAAAATAGAATAAAATCATATTGCAGGGTAACAAGTTTAAAGTAAGATATCGTATATCCATATTATATTTAAATATCTACAAAATTCATATAAAATAATTCCATATTTATATTTTAGATGTTTCATGTTGTGATATTCAAACAAGAATGGAATCTGGTAGCACAGGCGAGTCAAAAAAATGTTATTTTAAATATTCAGAAAAAATAATTCTTAAAAAATTTAATTAACGGTTTTATAAAAGACAATTTGTTTAGTTCCGCCATTTAGTATTATTGATTAACGTTATTCTGCAGGTAATGATTAATATATACTTGTTTTTTGTTTAGATTTTAAACTAACTTGCTTGGAAAATCCGTGTTCTGACACCAGTCCTGAAGCAATGCCGAATGCCACCATGTATTTTCCTAATCAATGCCCTAGTCATTGTTATTTCTTCAACGACACTTGCTACGGAAGATATGTTGGTAAGAAACCATACAGAATAATTTTCAGACTTTAAATTTTGTATAGATTACTTAATATATAAAACCAGAAAATGATATTGCCTTTATTTAAGTTTTAAATTAATTTTCATATTTTAATAGACCCCAGTTCAACGATAGATGCTACTAACGTAAATGAATTTAAGCCAGCAGAGAGTGATCTAGGAAGATTTTTTGCCCTTGGAGGAGCGCCGACCCCCGGTAAGATCCTTAACGATTAAAAAATTTATAAAACCAAAATTATACCTTGTGTTTCTACCTGCAAAAAAAAATAAACGTAACTAAATACGATAAAGCACATTGTAGAAAGATTAAACAAAAATTACCTTTGGAGTATAATGGCATTATTTTTTGCAGGTTGCATTCCATTTCCGGAAAGTTGCAACATAGTTTCCTCATCTCCGTACTTATATTTGTTGCTTGAACCTCCAGTCGACATCCCTTACTGCCAAAGGTAAAGTCTATAACGACATTAAAAACACAGAAATATTTTTAACTTACAAAATATTTCTTGAGCTTTGCAAACACAAATCTATTTTTAGCTAAAAATAGATGATAAACAAATTTAAAAAAAAATCGAATTTAACAAGTTCATAACAATTAGTAATAGAATTTTATTTTGCCCTTAGGATACCATGCGCTGGAATGAACCCTTTGGCAGAGACAAACAGATTTCAGTGTCACTCGTCGCCGGGTTGTTATTACGACGTCGAGTTAGCTAATTATCGAAGCACTCTTGGACAAGCAATTTTACCTGGGGTGCCGGTGTGCCATCAAGTCATTAGAAACCAGGAATTTTTGCGCCTAGTTGGAGAGTATACAAGGGTATGTATATGCGATTCTGTTTTAATTACTACTGACCAGATTTAGATTTACAAGCCAAATAAACGTATAAATACAACTAGCAAAATAAAATTGTAAAATACTTTTAAATAATCTCTTCTTTAAATATTTTAGAATCCTGGACAACAATGGAACGGGCTTTATACAAATTGTCTGTTAAGTGAAAACGCAGATAGGCTAAAAATCGAGCACCCTGGTTGTTACATGGTTGATGTACTTACCTACGTTGGAATTTATCCCAAATACGCAGGCTGGGCTGGTATGTATTCATATTTCCCATAATGCTATAACCTAAAGTTAACGTATATCGCATATTGAACCTAGTAAACAAAAAATAAATTTATGTTTTACCTTTTACAGGAATTACTAAAGATGAGTGCAACTGGATCAATGGTTGCTATCGAATAACGCCAACCGGAGGTGCACAATGTTATTATCCAGCTGAACCAAACCAAGTCCAAGTTCGTTCGGGCGAGGATCCTCAAAGATCTCTTTTAACTCCACAAAACGTCTTCGGTCAGCCCCTGTGCCGGCCATTCAACCCACTAGCGCCACCTGCAGAATTTCTTACAAGTTATCACGAGTGTCGTGCCGCAGGTTGTGTTGTTCATCAATCAATTACGGCGTTTAAACTACAAGAACAACTCCAACTACTTGCTCAGAGCGACGTCGTTCCACCGCAACTGAAGGGGCAATTTTGGGGCCTAGTTCAGCAAAATGTTATCACCGCAGACAACTGGAAAGAAGAGTTGGAACGTTTAGTTAAGATTTACAGCTCTTCACTGTTGGGTGGGTCTACATTTCCGACTGGTTTAGGAGGAGTTGGAGGTTTTCCAGGAATTACTAGCCCAAACCTTAATCAGGGTGGAAGTCTGTTTCAATTTCAACAAAGTCTAATTACCGGGATTCCAGGTGGAAATCCGCTTGATCTTAGCAGTTTACTAGCAGCTGGTCTTATCCCAGGCGGCACCGGCTTAACTGGGGGCTTAACTGGGGGTTTAACTGGAGGCTTACCTGGGGGCTTAACGGGAGGTTTACCAGGTGGCTTAACTGGAGGTCTTTTGGGTGGTTTAACAGGTGGACTGACTGGTCTTGGTGGCCTGGAAGGTTTATTGGGTTTAGGTGGTTTTACTGGTTTACCACAGCCTTCATGCCCATTTATTAACAACGGCCTCACACTTTCGGGTAAATTTACAGGATGCTGTGAACAAAATTTATGCTACGTGCCACGCCCTTTAGTTTCAAGACAATATTCTGGTCCTGCAAGCTACTGGACAGAATGGCAGTCTTGGGAAACTTGTTCCGTTAGTTGCGGCGGAGGACTACGTAAGCGAACACGAAGATGCAGAGCAGAGTACAATGGGTCATGTACAAATCCTGATGAATTTGAGGAGACACAAGTGTGTAACCAAGAAGCCTGCCCCAGCTGGGGAGAGTATGGGCCATGGGGTGGTTGTAGCGCCACTTGTGGTGGCGGTGAAACTAGGCGTCTTCGACAATGTATGGGTATCGGTCAATGTGAAGGCAGTAGCTTTAAAACAAAGTCTTGTGGAACGAATAGTTGCCCCGTCTTTAACCCTTGGAGCAATTGGGCAGATTGTCCAGGCGGCTGCGGGATATCTGAGACTACACGTTTCCGCGATTGTATTCCCAGTGCCGCGTATACTTGCCCACCTCGTATGACAGAAAGGAAACAGTGTAAACTATTTTGTGGGAGCTTGCAAACGACCAGTGGCCAATGTCAAGCCTACCCGCTTTGTTACATAGAAGTTACGACCGAATGTTTACATAACGGGGGTCCAGGCTACTGTTCCGAATACCAAAAGCGGGTTTACTATAAAAAATGTACATCTGCTCCGAACTGCATAAGTTGCTATTTTCGTCAGTGCACTCAGTTCCCCCAAACTGTCGAGATACCATAAAACCGCACTTTGTTTGCTTAATACTTTTGTGCTTATAATACCATTTGTATGTACGTTTGCCAATCTTTTTTATTATCATTCGCGATTTTTGTTGCTTTTCTAGGAATCTAAGCTTTAACTTGAAAAATGTGAATAGTTGTTTTTTGTCGCCTCGTAAACTAATAAAATAAAACAAACAAAAAATTGTTTTTTGGTTAAAGAAAGTCTGGTTAAAAAACTTGCACTCAAAAAATATATATATTTTTATCTGTTTTTTTTTGTATTCTAGTTAAAAGTTTTTTTAAGTAAAAGATAAAGCCATACAAAAATATAATAACTACGTTAAGAATTTTTTTAAATTACCTGATCTTTGATTCTCTATCATTAGAGAAGAATTTATCACCTAATTGATTTGGGAATTTTCCACAGTTTAGAAAAGAAAGACTTGACATTAATTTTTGCTTATATTTTACAACAATTTCATTGTTTTATTGTTGTAAAAACCCCTGAACAATTATTGTTGTTTATTGTTGTAAAAACCCCTAATACTTTAAAAACAGTTCAATTTTAAAACATAAATAATGATTTACAACATAAATATGTATACAGTTCTTTTTTTTTTGATAATGTTTAAAATTACTTAGTACATAAGTTCCTTAAAGAGTAAACATTAATTTGGCCCTTAACATAGTAAACATATCATGTTTTACACTATATAAAACACTGTTATTGAAAATATCAGAAATTACAAAATAATCGATAAAAAGGAAGCATAAAAAATAACAGGTAACAAAAAAAATAAATTTAACATAAACATAATTTTAAACATTATCAAAAAAAAGAACTGTTGTACAGTTTTTAACTGTTATCATCATTAAAAACAAATATTTACATTTAAAGTTGTTACAACCAAATAAAGAATAGTTTTAAATTAAATCTCAATCATCAAATTGGCTGCAGCAAGTATTTGTAAACACAAAATAGAAAATTGTTTTTTAACATGCTCCCACGAAGCCCTTCTCTGTGCTTCAAAAATTGAATCATAGACGGAAGGAAAACCAGCCCCACTGTAAGAATCGTGGCTGGAGGGAGCAAAGATGACATGCCTAAATTGATGTTTACCAGGTATGCCATTAAAATCCAAAAACCCTTTGTTAATTGAAACCAAACGATCATTTATACTGCGAACATGAAAGTCACTTGAAGATGAGTTTATCGACAAAGCTTCTAACTGTAGTTGTTTTGCATTTTTCTTAAAATTTGAAATGCTGTCAGTTAATTGTTTTATTTCAATACTGTGGGTTGATAAATCATTTCCATGCTTTCTTTTAAGCTCATTGGCCATGCTTTCAAGCTTGTTTCCATATAATTCTGGATTTAATGGCAACACTTGCTGGCTGCTAAGCTGCATAATTGCATCTGATGCAACACTTGCAACTGCACGAGAATATTCAAAATCAGGATCTAAAAATTTGGAAAAATATTCAAAAGTATCGTGCACACTATGATACACAGGATATGAAGAGATATTATATGATCTATCAAATGTATATCTCATGTCTATAGAAGGTACTCCAGCTTTTTGTACAAACATGGTATAATCGCTTCCAGACCCAAGTATTCCAATGTATGGAAGTTCTGGATTAAAATTGTCATGATTTTTGTACACCCATGTGTCAAAAACACTTGATCGGCCTTTTTTAATTTCTTCTGGGTTTGGATTAGGTGTATCTTTAGTTGTGTTGTAAAGTAAGCTTTGCAACATTGGAGTTGATGATGCCCTAAATGTATCTTGACCTTGGACTGCAATATCAATGTTCAAATATGCGATTGCTCGCAAAAGTAAAACCTTTTCCATTTGTTCAGTCCATTCAGTTGAGCCTACAAGGCCATACTCTTCTGCTCCCCAGTTACAAAACAAAATACTTCTCCTTGGGCGCCATTTTTTTTGTTTCATAACACTTGAAATAGCACGTGACATTTCCAACACCACTGCTGTACCACTGGAGGGATCAACACCCCCAAAAACCCAAGCATCTCTGTGATTTCCAATTAGTACATACCGGTCAGGTTCTTGCCAGCCTTTTATATACCCAACAATGGTGTGAATTGTTTTTCTTTCTACATAGTTATTTACATGCAGTTTAGCTTTACAATTTGTATGTGGAGGTGAAAAACTTCCACCCATCTTATAGGAAAATCTAAAGCCACCTTGCCAACTATCAGGAGCAACTTCACCATCCAACATTTCCAAATAATTCTTGGCCTCTAAGTAGCTTATAGGCTGTACAGGAATCTTTGGAATGTTTTCAGAAGTTGATTCTCTATATGTAAGATCTATTGCTGGGTAGTCAGGAGTAAGAGGATCACCATCAGAAAGTAGCAAAGTTCCTCTTTGTACTCCGGTTGGTGGAAGCCACCAGGATTTGGGATAGTAATCATTATTGCTTTCATTGTATCCGTGTACAGCTACACCTGCATAATCATGTGGATCTGTGTACATTACAAGACCTGCACAGTTGAATTGTTGAGCAATTGTGGCTTTGTCACCACGGAAAATTTTTCCATATTTTACAATACAAATGCTTCGGGAAACATTTATTGACATGTTTTGCAAGAATTCATAATCTTCGATTCGGCCATAGTTAACGTAATACATATTTCCTACTGCATGTCCTTTAGGTGCATAAGCATTAAATGTTGGCACAACATTAGGATTTTTTTCCATCTCTGTAAGTGGTTTTTCAATTGCATTTGACTTTTTTATCACTGTACCATTAGGATAGATCAGTGCCACATAATTAAGATCAGTTTTATTGGGATAAGAAAGAAGAACATTATATGGAAATACTTCAACTTTGTCAAGATAACTGGAAAATCTGTTTTTAACTAAATCTGCAACATAATCCTCATCTCTTGTCAACCCTGCTATATGTGGTTGTGATGTTAACTCCTTTAAATTGTCTTCTATGTTTTTAGCCGAGATGCTATCATAAATTGCCTTTCTTATTTCTTTATTGTAGTCAGAAAATTTTGGCAATGGAGTAGGATTTGGTGCATTTGATGTATTAGAGTTAACAGCGTAATGTCCAATCAGTAGACCCACTACAATTGCAAGAATCACAAAGATAATCCCAAAACAAAATATTGTTCTTCGCTGTATTGTAACTCCAGGGTTTTGGGGTTTTTCGTATCTAAATCCAATTTCTTCAAAATCATCTTGTCCATTTGTGTAATGCATTGCTCCACCAGAACCATCAGAGGAATGCTGATCGTGTTGCAACAAGTTTGCTTGATATGACATTTTAACTCATAAAACAGACTAAATAAATATAACAGTGCTTTCACTGACAATTCGACAAATCATTTGGTATTTATGTCTATCTGCCATAAAACAGATCAAAAAGTTTTATGTCTATAAAACAAACATTTCATATATTAAATTTACGATAGCGAATTCTGACTTTAATACAGGAAGTTATTTTATAACTAAGAAGTTAGGTCTGATTTTTTTTTTTTTTTTTTTGTATATATCTTTATCCTCGATGTGGGAAAGTCGAATGCGCGACTTAAACATAGAGTAACATAAGTTACTCCGACCCAATCTCGAGTTGCCTATAGCAGTTTGGGATATTATAGATTATAATTGCCCGATAATTATGCTGCTGATTAAGTGCTGACTCAGCAGGAGTTTATACAGTTTATTACGCCTTACTCAAGGGCGCTACAGCATGAGGTCAGTGGGAATGAACCCACAACCTCATGTGTGGTGTAGCAAGTGTTCTTACCACTACACCACGCTGCCGGTGCTTTTAATATTTTAATGCAGTTTTTTCTTACGCAATAACAACAAACTCATCCCACATGTAGCGATAATCTAATGTGACGTCACAGAGAAAGGGCGGAGCGTTAGTAACACTTTAAAGGGCGACATAAGCGATGCGCTGTCGCCGGGCGTTGTGGCGTGCGTCTGTAATCTAGTTACTTGGAGGCTTGAATTGGAGGACGGCTTGAGACTGGGAGCCCTGCGGCGATCTAGCCCATGTTGATCGGGTGTCCGCGCTAAGCTCAGCGTCAATATGGGCGCTTCGGGGGAGCCTGAAGTGTCCAGGTTGTCTAAGGAGGAACGAACCGGGCCAGACCCTAAAGGGAGCAGCCAAAAGTTCCCACGTTGATCAGTAGCGGGATAGCGCCTGTGAATGGGTGGAGCGTCGCAGCCCAGCCAATATAGCAGGACCCAATTCTTTTAATTTAGTTTTCGATAGTTTACGAAAACCTAAATTGTATTATTGCAAATCTATGAGCTAAAATTATTAAAAAATCATGTTAATATAAAATTATTCATTTTTTATCATACTTAAATATTTACATTTTTGTTTTCTAACAAGGCAGTTGCAAGGAATCACTGTACTTAAACTTCATTAAACGCTATATGTTACCTATTACATAAAACTAATAAAATTTTATTAAATTTTTTATTTCATGAAATACTGCCATATTAACTTTGCATGCAAATATATGCATACACACAAACTACAACGGTATTGACATTTTAAATTAAACAACAACATTATAAAATTTAAAACTAAGTTACATACTAAAAAGTTGATCAACTTATATATGTCAAAACATAGGAATCAGTAGTTTTAAAAACATAGGGTTTTCTTAAATTAAATTTTTTAAATATATATTTTTGGAGTACAGTATGAATTTTTAAATGTGTATAAAAAAAGTAGCAAAAGAAGTAACACAATAAAAACAGAACTCAAAAAACAAAGTGATTGTCACTTAACACAATACCAGTAAAAAATTGTGTTATTTTAAATAAAATGAATCCTAACACTTGGGAGCTGTGATGTGCTTAAATAAAACAGTGGCCTAAAATTTGCACAGTATTTTCGTTGTATTAGTAGTTAGACAAGAATTAGTGAAATCAATTGTACAATATGTAAATAAATTTATGGTTATTGTTTAAAGTACCGTTATCAAAAAATTTAATCAATTTATAGATTACCCTTTAACTGTATACAGTTAATAATTAATGAGTTTAATAAAGCAATTTTACTTAACAATTTCAAACAATTCTTTTTCTGAAACATAAAAGAAACGTATATATCACAGTGACTAGAAAAAATTGTCTAGGTTGTGCAACTAGGACTCCATATACTTTAGAATTTAGGAAAAATTAAATGATGTAATATTTAAAGTAAGTATGAGTATAAAAACAAATTACATAATCATTAATACCAATTTTTTTAAAATTATGTAAACCTTTTAAGACAAATATAACACACCATTATATATTATGTATCCCCATAAAAAATAAAAACAAAAGACTGCTATAAAATAAAAACTTCCTGAAACGTGTAACAAATTGATACACAACCAAAAACGAGAAGTTATGCTGTACTTAAAAAGCTTTTGCCAACCTATATAGAATTTTAGCTAAGTAAGACCAGGCAATATTGGTAAAATATATTTTGAAATGTACTAGTACCCTCATTTTTTACAATGCATTTTAAACATATCAGGTTGGGTCAAAAATTTAATAAACCTCCTCATCATCACCCCAAATATCCACTGGAGGACTTGAGGAGCCATTTGTTTGTTGTACGGGGGCATGAACAACAGGAGTGGGTTTTGTTAAACCCTTTTTAAGAGTGGGTTTGGGTAAGTATCGCATAGAAGTTGATGTTTGGCTGGGGCGGGGGAGAGTACGACGGGGCAGTGATGATGTCATTGGAGACATGGAACGGGGTGCGGGTATTCCCCGACCTCCTGCAATAACAAAAAAATTTTGTATAAAGACAAATTTTATACAGAATTTCAAAATATGTTAAATAAATTTGCTAAAATTTTATTAATAACAGAAGCTGTTTAGTAAAATGTTAAGTTGGTAAAATACTTACCAGGTGTAGAGGGGGTGGGTAAACCAGATCTTGCTGTTAAACGTGACATCCTCGTGGAGGGGGTTGCCAGTGAAGATTTTATTATCGGGGGGTAATCTACACAACATACAATACATTTTTTTAATACCAAATTTTGGTAATATAACCAGATTCAAATTTTTTTAACTGAACAAATGCAATAAAATTAGTTATGATGAATCAAGAAACCTAACTTATGAGAAAGATGGAGAGTTTGAGTGTGCAAACTTTAGGATATTTACTCAAGAACAAAAATCTTACAACAATATAAAAAAAAATTAAGTCAACTTAAAAAATAAATGTTAACATAAACATACTCGAATTAACAACTCCAGAATCAGCAGGGGTCTTAGGAGGAGGCATGGTTGATGGTAAACTTTGTCGAGGTGTGTGTTGTCTCATAGTTGATGTATTCGGTAATGTTCTTCGCACATTTCCTTATGTAAAAAAACAAAAAAAAAAGATTAAGAACTTAGTTTGTAGGGATTCAAGCACTTTTAAAGTAAATTGCAACTAAAAATAAAATTTTAACCTTATTTGCCAAAATAATATTTTTTTTATATAAAATCTATCCCTAACAAAAGTTACTTTTATAAAATATGACATATAGAATTAATTTCATTTACTTTTTCTGGCAGGACTGTTAGATCTAGGTGATTGTGAATGTTGCCTTCTATCTTGACCTTTATGGTGCGAGTCTAATCTAGTTGGTGTGCTAGGTCCTACACAAAAAAATAATGTAAAAATAAATTAACTAACAAATATAATTATAATGTATTTTAGAGTGCAATTAAAATATTAATTAATAAAGAAAAATTTATTTAATAAACTAAAACAATACATACGTTTTTTTATTGTCTTATTTATGAACTAAAATTTAAAATTAATGTTTAATGTTTAAGGCAAATATCTGAATGGTAAATGAACCTAGTTGAAAATAGGTGGGTTTGAGACTATACTACTTGATAATGGAATTTGAAAGTATTGCATAGATAAAACAAAACTAAAAGAATAGGCCAGGTGTGTAGTGGTCTGTTATGGCATTAAGTGGCACTCTTTTTGTTAAGTATGTAAACCTATAAGCACCTATACAATTTTCGAATGTAAATTTTGATAATACAAATTGATAGTTAATAACTTATTATTAATATTTTACATGGTAGGATTAACAATTTTTGTTTGTTCGTGAATATTGTTAATTTGGTAAAAAAAAATTTCAAGCCCTTTTTTAACATAAAAAAATAATAAACTTTAATAAAATGTCAACGGAGAATAAATCATTTAACAAATGAACAACCACATTAAAAGGATATTGATAAACAATAATCATTAAACTGTTTACTGTGTTTATTTCTCTGGGGAATGTCTTCTTCATCTAAGCAAGCAGTGGAGAGTAAACCGTGAACAGTTGTCATAGTTTGACTTGGTACTGGAAGGTGGTGGCTATGGTGGGGTGAACCTAAACAAAGCATGGTTAAAAAATTGTCTTTGACTTTCAAAACTTAATCCTATTTACAAAAAAGAATATTGAAGTATTCAATGTATGTAAAAGTTATTTTAAAATTTGATTAACAAACAAACATTTATAATGACAAAAAAAAACATTATGATGATTTGTTTGCAAACGAATCATAAATGTTCTAACTTAGACAATTTGGAATTTTAAGTTACTTGATTTGAAATTAAATGCAAGAAGCCATTAATATTTTTATTAAACTTTTTTTAATTTTCAAATATTTACTACTTTTAACTGATTAAAAATATTGTAATAGCCTAAGGGTGCAAAGTTATTTAAACAAAACATAAAAGGCAAAAACCAAAATGCTTTAAATTTTAGTTACCAGAAGATGAAGAGTTTCTTTCTAGATCTTCATCATGAGAACTTCTCCTTCTTCTATGATGTGAATGTTGGTTGTGGTTGGAGGAGTGAGACTGGAAGGAAGGAGATTGTGGATGAGGAGCAGCTAATTCTACAAAAAAACATAAAAGGTTTAGAATTTAACAAAACACTACAAAAATATTTAAAAACTGGAAAAAAAATTACTTTTTAATAATTGATATCTAAAAAAGTTTTTTTTTAACTTATTAAAAGTTTTTTTTGATCTTACCAAAACGATTTTCTTCATTCTCTAAAACTAAATAAAAATTTAATACATAAAAACTTTAACATGTACCTTATTAATATGAAATTGATAAGTAAGCTGCCATTAGTATTGGCTATAATACATTACACAACACCTATTAAATGATGACATAGCGGTAATCAATTTTGGTCATTTCTAAATTGTCAGTTTTATAAATGACAATTTTATAAAAAAACAGACAATATATATACACAAAATCGAAGTGTGTTTGGCCATAATTACAAAATCTTTTAAAAAGTCCTTTATTAGAACAAACTTAAACAATGAAACAAAGTAACACTTGTTATTTAATTGAACTTTTGTTTACATAGAAATAGTTTTAGCACTGATGAATTGTTAAAAGTCTATTGTTTATTTTTAAATCCTAATTTTGTTTAATTGATTGAATCAAAAAAAAGCTAAAACTTTAACAATTTATAACCCAGTATTGAATAATTAACATTATTTAGTATAATAAGACTTTTAAATATTTTTAGCGGATAGGTTAAGCTTTAAAGCTTTACAACTAAATGGGTAAATATAAAAAAACTAACCTGCATTGGGTTTTATATAAGTTTCATTACTGATAGTGGGTGGTTGAGATAACTTGGCAGGCTCCGAAGATGATTTTGAAATAGAATTTGAAACTAAATAAAAAGAATCAATATAATAGGTTTATGAATAAGCAATAAATTTAAAATATATTTTATTGTACAAAAATAAAACTAAAAACAGTTCTTTAACAAATTTACCTCTGAAGGTTTGACCAAGTGGCCTGGAACTTAATAAGCTTCTTTTAGCTGTTGAAAATTTACTGGTTGTGGGTGGTTTAATTTCACTGAGCAACCACTCTTGCGGAGTCATTTTAAGTTCGTCTTCCTGTTTTTGAGTAAGTCGAGATTTAGTTTTAAAAACATGGGGAGATCGAAATAACCTGAAACAAAAATTATCTAAATTATTTATAACAGTTTTGTTATACTTTAGAGAAAAAATAGCATTGTGAAAGTTTAATTGTTGCAGTTAGTTTAAAAGAGGTATCCATTTAAGCTTTTAAATTTTATAAATTTATATACCAATTTAAATAAATCAAAATTTTTTTAAAATTTTATTAAATAATAAAACAAACCAAGCAGATGGGTCATTGTCATCAATATCTGCAAATAATTCATCACTTTCGTCTAGTACTGCAAGATCATCGAATTCATCAACCATATTCATAGTGGGTTTGTAATCACCACTTGCTTCCAAATCCGCTCCATTCGATTTCAGTTTATTAGACTAAGAAATTAAAAAAATGTTATTTAACTTTTGATAAAGTATTAAATTTTTTTTTAATGTATTTATATAGGGGATATCTTTATCTTTGATTTGGGAAGGTCAATTTTGTGACCTAAACATTGAGTAACATTAGTTACTCCGACCCGGTCTCGAGTTGCCCCTTTTTTTTTTGAAATATTATATAGGTTATAATTGCCTGATAACTATGTTAGCTCAGCAGAAGTTCATTCCTTTTATTGTGCCTTACTTATGGGCGCTACAGCATGAGAGCAGTGGGGATTGAACCTACAACCTCATGGTGTAGCAAGTGTTCTTACGAATGCCAGACACTTCGGCCCCCGGACACTTCGACCAAGACACTTCGGCCAAATTTTTTTTTTCAAAACAGCAGGGTTTTTGCATTTTAATTACCGCGAGAAATTTTATTTTCGCGTAGTTATATACAGTTTTTTAGACAGTATTTGAAACAAAATAAGCAGTTAATTAATATTTTTTTAATAATAATGTGCAAGAACATGTTATCTTTCTTTTGGCGTGTCAATTTTTTAATTTTACGAACTAAAACCTATAAAAAACTAATTTTGAAAGCGCGCGATTTTAGGTAACGGAGGACAATGCATAATGATATCTCGTATTTTGCCAAATAGTGCCGCCTTTCCAAACAATATTTAAAGAAAATAGAGCATTAATTTTTCATTTTTTACACGGAGGATTATGCATAAATATGTTATCTTTCTTTTCCCGTGTCAATTTTTTAATTTTACAAATTAAAACCTATAAAAAACTAATTTTGAAAGCACCCGCTTTTAGGTGACACAAGACTTTATGATATCACGTATTTTGCGAAATGGGGGCCGTCTTTCTAAACGATATTTGAAAAAAATAGATCATTAATTAATCATTTTTTACATTGGGGAATGTGCATAAATATGTTATTAGTTATTACCTGTGTTAATGTATATAAATGTATATACTAAAACACAAAGAATAAAACGTTTAAAGAGTTGCCAGAAGATTTGTCCTGCAAAAAAACGGCGGGGAGTCGGTGATGAAATTCCTGTGTATAAAGTCAACGTAAGACCATATTTTACCGATTTTCAAAATAAAATTTTGCATAAAGTACAGTATATATAAAAGTTTTTATTAGTTGTTACCTTAATGACATATGTTAGTTTTTAGAATTTTTTTTTTTAATTTTTGTTTCTTTTACCAAATTTCATTTAAAATATCGGTAAAATATGGTCTTACGCTGACTTTATCCACGGGAATTTCATCGCCGACTCCCCGCCGTTTTTTTGCAGGACAAATCTTCTGGCAACTCTTTAAACGTTTTATTCTTTGAGTTTTAGTATATAAATTTTTATACATTAACACGGGCAATAACTAATAACATATTTATGCACATTCCTCAGTGTAAAAAATGATTAATTAATGATCTATTTTCTTCAAATATCGTTTAGAAAGACGGCCACCATTTCGCAAAATACGTGATATCGTAATGTATCGTCTTGTGTCACCTAAAAGCGCGCGCTTTCAAAATTAGTTTTTTATAGATTTTAGTTTGTGAAATTAAAAATTTGACACGAGAAAAGAAAGATAACATATTTATGCATAATCCTCAGTGTAAAAAATAAAAAATAAACGCTCTATTTTCTTCAAATATTGTTTGGAAAGGCGGCACTATTTGGCAAAATACGAGATAACAATTATGCATTGTCCTCCGTCACCTAAAAGCGCGCGCTTTCAAAATTAGTTTTTTATAGGTTTTAGTTCGTAAAATTAAAAAATTGACACGGCAAAAGAAAGATAACATGTTCTTGCACATTATCATTTAAAAAAAATATATATTAATCGCTTATTTTGTTTCAAATACTGTCTAAAAAACTGTATATAACTACGCGAAAATAAAATTTCTCGCGGTAATTAAAATGCTAAATCCCCGCTGTTTTGAAAAAAAATTTTGGCCGAAGTGTCTTGGCCGAAGTGTCCGGGGGCCAAAGTGTCTGGTTACCGTTCTTACCACTACACCATGCTGCCGGTGTTAAATTTGTATAACGATAAAACCCTTACATTTGAGTTAAGTTTTCCTGTTCTACTTCTTAAATGTTCATTTTGTTTTTCCAATTTTTTGACCAAGTCCTTTAATTTTTTAACTTCAACATCTTCGGTTGGTTCACAACTTGAGGCAACTGAAGATGTTTCAGACATTGAATCCATTTTTTTATATTTAAGTTAAGTACAGGTCAAAATGCTGTTTCAATATAAAAATTAAAAAAATAATTTTATATATATATATAAAGAAATAGTAAATTAAATGTTTGCTTTTATTTTACTGTTGAATACCTTTAATTTTTTATAAATTTTCGAAGTTTGTTTTTTAATAATTATAATATATGCAAAAACATAAAATTTCGCAAAAACTAAAAAAGGCTAAATAAAGGAGGAACAGGCATACATTTCACAGTCCTCAATTACTGGCCATAGCCAACAGACTAATAACCTAACAGTTATAAACTGGTAGAAGTCAAATAAACTGACTTTACAAAATCTGACTGTAGATCGCAAGGTTAGGTTATTCAGTCTAGTCTGCTAGTGAAAAGGGTTTTAAGATATTTATTCACCATACACCAATAACCATTTTTTCAATAATTAAACGTACGAATTGACAGAACGTAAAACATTACAAAAATCTTTTCCAGTTTTTAAGTTTAAAGCAAAGTAAACTTAAAACAACAAACGCTTAAATTAAAGTTGTTACTAGCTGACTTGTTTTTTAAAAGTTGCTACTCAAAATAAAGTTTATCCTCCAATTTATTAGATTGGTCAAGCTCAAGTTTATTTTAAAACCAGATCTAACTGCTTAAATAATTGATGTATCAATCAAACCCTTAACAATAATAAATCTTTAAATATCAACATTCAAAAAAATAAAAAATATTTTACAAAATACTGGAATGCATTTCAATATCATTTCTTGAGCTGTTAAATTTAAACTTTTCCAATATTCGTTTTGTTAAAGTTCGTGTTTTAGATTTGGCCTGCACGTTAATACCCAAAAGGGATCCAGCAATGACATAAACAACACCTGAAGTAACACTGACTAATACAGCATCGCCAACTAAAAACATTCCATTATTTTGGTCGTGATGCGTCTGGTATGCAGAAGTGTGAAAATGTTCGTTTGATTCGAGTGTAAACCAACAGCAACTACAAAATAATAAACTATTTTAATAATAAATTATATTAAAGGCTAATAAAATTAACGTTTACCTAATAATTAAAATAAACGAGCATAAAATTTGTGTTAGGTCGCACAAAGAATTTGAATGCACTTACTTACCAAATGATCACATATGTGCCGCTAAGCAGACAAAACACAGCCGACAGAACAGAAAATAAATTTTTCTTTCGAAAAACTTTTTTTAGTGGATGGAAGCGTAAAAGTGAACGTATTTTTACGTCAGAATGAATTGAAACAAAAGCCAAGCATATTGCCAAACAGCCGCATATTAGCGACAAACAGAATACTGTCCGAACGCCCTTCGATAAAAAAAAACTGCTTAGTGTAAATTACTATTGCCTTTTTACTAATAGCTTAAGTGAGTGGTATTTTAGATAATGAGATTCAAGTTAAGGCTAAGAAAATAGGTAGACTTTAGCCTTGTCTAGTTAGCTGATAATTTTACATACCAACACTAAACAAGATGCTCTAGCAATTCCAATATAATTGCAGTGCCTAGCCATGTAGGACTCAGTGGATCGGTCAATAAAACCACGCAAATGAACCTTATTAGTAATCAAAAGTCTTGTATGTTTCATTTCCGACCTCGAATAAGATGAAGCATGGCGACCAACCCGATTACTGCTATTAAACCCCAACAATGTCTGGTTTATATATCTTGATCTACCACGTGGTAAATAGTTGCGGGTATATTGATGCTGTGGGTCGAAGTTTAGCTTCATTTCTTTAACAAAACTGGTCGGATACATAGGTAAAAAAGTACATTCAAACCAAATTCCTTTATAACCAATGGTGAGCAGTTTGGCTGGTTTTACACGAGTTGCAAATACCTTGTAGAAGGTTTGATTTAAATCATCTTTAAACGTTAAGTTTCCTAAAAAATAAACCAGAAGTATATCTTTTCCTACAATAATGTAATTAAACTATAATTAAAATAATGTATACCTGAAATCCTATAGAATTCAGTTTCATTGCAAGTAAAATTGCACTTTGAAAAACTTTGATTAAATTGGGTTGCTGGCACCAATCGAGTATATGTCTCGATTTTTTCAGGTAATTTTACCACACTTCGATTCCAATCCATCATTAACGTAGATGTTAAGCAACTTAACCAGGCTATGATAGCCAGTACAAATCCCATCAACTGGGATCCTGTGCCATGGCGTTGCACCATTTTTTTTAAATACGTGGTCTTATAAAGTTACCAACAAAAACATATATTTAAGTCTTATTTATAGCAAAGTATGTAACTTAAGCTATACAACCTGTCACATTTATAAGCTTTAAATTTTTAAAAGCTTTAAAAAGCTTGACCTGCTTAACTATTTTTTAAGCTGCAACAAACAAAATTGTTAAAATAAAAAGTACCTAATATTAGAAAGTATATATCTGGGTATGCTCAATTTCAGCATCTAACCAATTTAATTACCTTCCCAATCAATTTATTGAAATCTCAACATCGATTAATAACAAATGAAGGCAATTAATTTGACGTAATGCTTTTAACAATTGGCTCCGATGATGTTTTTTAACTTTGTATTATATACCAGTCCATAATTAAAATTTTTATAAATATTATTTTAAATTACAACCATTTTGTCAAAATTTTATTATTTTGCCCATAAACGCTAAAATTTCGACAAAAATTTATAAAACAAATTTTTGAAGCAAATAGTTATACAAAATTATACCACGCAACAGTGTTATTTTAACCAAAACATTTAATTAAAATACGACAGAATAAAAAAGGCAGTTTTAGTCAAATTTGGCAGTATAGAAAAATGTCTTTGTGTAAATTATAAATAACTAAGGTTTAATTTTTTTACAAACCCTATCTAATCTATGGCGGTGATACTTAAAATTACATTCACAAAATGAACATTACATTATTAGTACACACCATATACTCAATTAGTACAATATTTATACATATTTACAACAATTTATATACCATAAAAAAATTATTATAAGACGAATTCCTAAAAACGCTCAAGAAAATATTTTCTTTTTGGAAAAATATAAATAATTAAAAAAAAATAGCACCAAATTAAACAAATTTTTTTTTTTAATGATTATCAGTTTTTTAATTAATCTGACGGGGGACCAAAATAATTTTCCTTAGCGTTTAATTTTCTTTTTTTCGTTACCGTTTTGTCAAAGGTCATTCGCCTCTCTCGCACCTCCTGCGGAGTGGCTGGTATAATGTTGGGGGACGAGTCTATGTCGCTGACGTCAGACGATTTTTCTTGAACTGGTGAGGGGAAATAACATGGTGTGTATTCTTTGCTGTCGACAGGCGTAGTAGGAAGACCGTTCACGCCATTCAAAACTTAAAAAATAAATATATTATAATTTTTATTGTATAAGTTGCTATTAGTGCAAATATATTTAAAGGGTTACTGTGTAATCACCGAAAGAACTATCATTAGGCAAAAAAAACATTACACTATCATTTCCTTACTATCGTTATGTTCAAATAACGCTGACATTCTTTTATATTTCTTTTTGGTGGGTTCTGGTTTAGGAGGTCCCATTACACCGGGACTGGAATCATCTTTTTCGCATGTGTAAGTCGAGTTTAAGTCAGATTCAGTGTTTATTGTGTTGGTTTGATCCTGTCCAAAAAAAGGTTGAGTTTATTATAAAGATAATTAAAGTATAAATAACATTATAAGCAGTTAAATAAAAAGGTATAAGGCAACAAAGTTATACCACTAAAATATAAGGGTAGGATTAGAAAGTTAAATTTTAACTAAGAATAGAAAATTATTTAAAACGAGTTTATGCTTTACCTTAAGTGGTAAGTTAAGGTTTTTACAAATGTTTTTATCGCATCCACAATCATCATTACAGAAACCAGATTGTTTAACACAACTGCACATTTTTGTTGCGCAAGCATTCTTTGAACAACCACAACCAATTTTCTAAAGCCAAAAATTTTAAATAAACAACTATTGTCCTATGTTTAAAAAAATATTATGCTGCATAAACAACGAATAAAATTTGAAAATAAACCTTTTTGTTTAAAGTTGATCTTTTTCTGCTTTTCTTTGGGGTAGGAACATATTCGAAATCAGATTCAGTTTCAGGTTCAAAATCTGAAATTTCTGGATCATCATAATCTTCTTCTTTGTAGTATGACTAAAATAAAAAAAAATGAAATAAAAATTCATTTGCAAACTAACATAAAATCAATTTATTTAACCTTAAAAAAAATGTTAACCAAGACTTGGTAGGATTTGTAATAAACGTTTTTCTAAATACTAAAAATATAACAAAATTATCCTTAAAAAAAACAAAAAAAATAATAGATCAAAATTCAAGTGTTACTTAAATACAAACAAACATATATAAAAATATTGTTACTGATAAAACAACTTACATCATCCAAGTTTTGTACATTTTGTTTTCTCTTTTTTGTTGCTTTCGAAACTGGGTCAAGGTTAATGGGCTTAAAAAAGGAAGGCGACTTTCCCTGGGTGAGAAGAGCTTTTTCGTTAACCCAGGTTTCTTGTTTCTTTGTAAGATTCTCGATTACTTTTGCCTTTAATAATAAACACGTTTATTTAGGCTTTTACAGTAATTAAAATGATAGTAACAAATGCCATGCCCAATAAAACTTTATTTAGGTACAAAACTATGGCTAAAATTTGTTTTCTATTTTTAAACACAACAATTTTGAAAAATAAGTATAACTAAATTAATATGTTTTTAAAAAATAAAATCGAATAATAATTTTTACCTGAATGGCAATTTGGGATAGCAATTTACTTTCCCTGCCTGTTGCGTTGTTGTTATTTTTTTCGAAACCAGATCGATTTAATTGATTGGTCAAGAACAAAACCTAAAAACAAAAAATCAGTAAGATATTTATAATTTCAAACTAACATGCATATGTGAAAGAATATTTAATTTAATAATTTCTAATAGATGCCATTTTTAAGCAATGGAGATTATATTTGTTGTAAGGTTTGTGCCTTTTTTTCTTATATTTTGGTTTAAAGTTAACAGGAAAAACGGCAACTTACCTCTTCTTGATGTTTTTGTTCCACGACTGTTACATCGTTGTCCCTTTCCTTCAACAGCTCCTCCATCTTTTCTTCGAGCGTGAACAACTGGGATTTTAATTCCTGGAGTTCACTCTGGCCTCTGTTCGCTGCACATCTTGCCTCCTCCTCACTAAATCGGGAATTTACAAGCTGGAATCCGAAAAACAAGCAATAAATTATAAATTTTTTTTAATTGAAAAAATTGGTAAACATAAATCTTTACCAAAAAAGATAATTTTTTCATCCTCTAACAATAAAAATAATAGTTTTTATCCATTCAAATAATTATCTACAAGTATTCAACAATCAGCACAAAGCAACAATATTTACAAGAAAAATTTTTTATTGATGCTTACAAGATTAACTAAATGTCGCATGATCAATTTCGTATCCGCAACACTGTTCATTCGAGTCCATCTTAGTTGTTGTTTTGATCTCATGTCTTTTGCATCATCTAATTTACTTTTCAACTCTTTAATTTGAGCTTCTTTTAACTCACACTCGTCGGTGAGTGTTGTGCGTTTATGCTTGGCCTCATCTTGCTCAAACTTTGTGTAAGTTCTCCTCTAAAAATTTAAATCCAAAAAAAAAATTAAAATTGAAAAAAAAAATTAAGTTAAAAATAAGATAAATAAAAAAAAACCATTAATTACCCTATTTCCAGAATTTTCTTCTTTTGTAACTTCCTTCAGTTCTTGTTGAACTTCTTCGAGATCTTTTCTCAGATCATCGAAATGTTTTTTTGCTTCTTTTGATCTTACTCCAATCTCAACGTCCTCTTCTATCCAAACCTGAAAAAAATGATTAAAAATAAAAAAAATTCTAAAAATAATCACAACAAAAAAACAACACAAAAGTAATCTATGTTGCTCGCGATTTTAAGTGATTTTTATTTTATACACAAAAAAAATCTTAGTAATTTTTTTAGCAAAAATGCAAATGTTTAACAAAAAATTCCTTAAATTTCAACAAAACTATTTTTTCTATTGAATATTTTAAAATAAATTTTTTCACCTTCATTTTTTCGATCAAATCTTTCGGTTGCATCTGTGCACGCTTGGCAGAGATTGCTCTTTGTTTGTTCAAAACTTCTTTTAGCCTTCGATTTGATGCTGCGGCTTCCTCTGTTTTTCGACGCAGGACATTTTGTTGTTTTTCGAAATCTCTCCCTAACTTTACTATCTGAAATGTCTGTTTACGATCCTGTTGTGTAGAAAAAGTTTTTTTTTTTAAACAAACCAAAAACTTTAATTCATGTAAATTAATTCAAAACTTGTAAAATAAGATATTTTATGGTTAATGTGCTACAAAATATTCGTTATGTGGTTAATATTAAAATAACAACAAGTTAATGAAAAATGAACCTTTTGTTTTAGTTGTTTCACTTCTTTTTCTTTCTCTTTTTTCCATAGTTGAAACTTTTGGCTTTCTTCTTTGATTTGCCTCATTAGTTTAACTCTACAACTCTTCATTGTTTGGATTTCACTGCAAAAAAAATAAATGTTGTTACAAAAATAACCAAATTCAAATTTTTTATATATCTACTGTCGACAACAGTTGAAATGTTTTGACTTCACCTGTTTAATTTATTTATTTTTTGATCGCTAAGCACTTTTAACTTGGCAACTTTTTCCTTTTCTTTTTTCTCTTTCTTTAAATCTTTTATTTGGTTTTCAAGTTTGATTAAACGCAGTCTTCGTTTTTCACTCAACCTAAAAAACAAAATATTGTTTTTTTATAAGCTTTTTCAAGTTTTAAATTTCTTGAAATACATTTTAAAATACCCAATAAATTCAATTAAAATACCCAATAAATATTTTTCTAATGTCACTTATAAAATGGATTATTATAAAAAGGTAGCATTTCTTAAAAGATATATAACATAAAACTTACACTTTATTCTCGCTGTTCTTTTTTGCTACCTCCAAAGCAGTTGCAAGTGAATCCCGTTCATTCTGAAGACTTGCGATATCTGTGTCCAACTTTTTCATTCTGGCCTCGTATATTAATTTTAACTCTCCAATATTTTCTTCACCTTCTGCCATCTTTTTCGCAAGCTCTTCCTAAAGTTTATTAAGTTTTTTTTTAGTTTATTAGGTTTTTTGTAAATTCTAATAATAAGCATCGTCTTAATTATTTAAAAAAACTAAAAAAAAAACATTTTTTGTGAAGTTACAATAAAACATTTTTTGTTGTAAAATTTAAATTTTTTGATCAAAGTCGACACAATTTTTTTCCCTAAAATTGTTAATCTAAAATTTTTTTCTTTTTCACCTTCATAGCAAGAGCAGTAGAAAGTTCTCTAAGTTGGGTTGTAAGTTGAGCACTCCTTAAAATATGTTCAGAATTAATCTCTGCATCTCTTTCACTATCAGATTTTGTCTGTGTGTCTCCTTTAATAAAAAAATATGTCCAATTTACATTTGAAAAGCATATTATTTTTGTAGACTTATATATTAGTTTAAAGCCAATGCAAAAATTGAATGTAACAATACTAAAAATCGAATTATTATTAAAAAAACTAACCATTTTGTTCATTGGCTGCAATAGTTTCATTTATTTCATTGACTGTGGCACTAAGAGTTATTACATTTTCTCCATCTTTATTCATCTAAAAAAACAAAATAAACAACATGATTAAGGCAATCCAAAAAACTAAGTCTTCAAAATATTCTTTTAAATTAAAACTTAATACTAATATAAGTTACATACATTTATTCATTAACCCAATTTATTGGTTACTATTATATGAGAACGTTCAATTAACAAGAACTTACATGAAATGCAAGAATATTTCCTCTTAAATCAATTAAACCCTGAATACAACTCCTTAACATTTCTTCTTTGACTGCTTGTTTTGCAAGAGTTAAGTTGTTGGGATCATCGGTAACCTGTTTAGCCTCATTTTGGAATTCGACTAATTTTGATAGAAGTTGATCGCGATATAAATCACTTGCTATTGCCTATAAATATATTTTTAAAAAAATTTAAAAATGATTAAAAATAAATTTTACCGTGACATAATAAATAGACCAACAGGATTAATAAAAAGCAGTTTTTTAAGACAGCATTTTTTTTATTAAAATTTATACAACAATTGCAAAAAAATTGTTGTGTATATACAAATACTAAAAAAGGAAATATATACAAAAAAAGTGTAAAAGCTAAAATTTAAAACAAAATTTTATTTACCTTCTCACACATTTCTGTTGTGCTGTCCACCTGCTTTTGAAGCTCCACTAAAAGTTTTCGATTTTCATTTTTTAACACATTAACTTTTTCAACCAATTTAGGATCATCTCTTACTTCCGTTACTGTCATAGTAGTGGTGGTTACCCCATTTTGCATGTTCAATAAATTTAGGCGTCGTACCTGAAAAAATTAATTATTAATAAAAAAAATTAGATTGGGGCAATAAATTTAACATTTTGGATATTTTAATAGGGGCATTTCATAAGGGCAACCATGGGGGCATAAAAATAAAAACTAATTTTGCCAATTTTGAAAAAATTGTAAATTTAAAAAAAAAAACAATTTGTGGCCTCACTTTTTTAATCAAAAAAATTTTTAAATACTTTTAATAACATTCTTGAAGTACCTCACACATCTCATAAAATAGAAATCTGTCAAAAAAACTTTTAAATTTACCTCCTTTCTGAGGGCAACCAACTCAGCAGTTGCAGGATCTGTATTCACAACTGCTTTGTTCTTGATTTTTCTTGCCCGGTCAGCATATCTTAATGTGTTTAATGTCTCAACCTCGTTCGTGTGCGCAGGACTAATACAAGCTATCATCACTGTATGACTGTTTCCACCAAGTGAGTCTAGAAAGCAAACTTCATCGTTAATAACAGAGGTAAACCAAACATTGCCTTAGAGAAAAGTAATTCTTGTACACCCATAACAAGAAAAACCTAAGCAGTTTTAACAAAGAATTCAATCAACCAGTATGCATGTTTATTAAATTAGATCATAAATTAAAAACTTTTTTTCTGTTGACCTAAATTTTATGTGATGGCCCTACTTATCTTAAACTTTTATTGGCTGACCCAAGTTATCTAAAATGCAATTATAATAGTTACCTTGTAGTAATCTTGTTAGTTTTGAGACCCTGTATGGAATATGTTGTGTGGGGTCTTCTCCCAAATTACTGATCACATTTCCAAGTGCAAGAAGTCCTGCATTGATCTTTATACCTTCCTGCAATCTTTCACCTTCCGCTTTTGTTCTTTTAGCCCTCTCAGAGCCAGCTAAATCGACCAGGTGAAATTTAGAGCAAGTAAATTCATCCCTATAAAGGTAAAGTAAGGTTTATTTATTTAAAAGAAGTTAATTATTTGGTAACAAAACATTAGTGCCTTTTTTAAAAATTCAATATTTATTCCTAAGTTTACAAAAAACAATCGTGCACATTTTTTGTTAATGAAAAAATCACCACCAATATTTACTTACGTATGAGAACGATTTTTGGCCTCAAGTACAATTGTAAAAATCGCATGAGATCTTGAAGAGGTTAAATTCATGGCTGTGGATGCGGTGGATCTCACTTTGTTTCCTGTTTCCATAAACCTTAAAGTTTCAACTGGTGATGAGACCACTACCTCCAACAATCCTGAAATACAGATTGATCCATCTGGATTTTCTCTAATACTAAGCGGTTTTCTATCTTCCAACGGCGCCAACATATCTTTAACTTCTTCTTTGTAGATCTGTAATATTTTTAGATTTACAACTTATAAAAATAAAAAACTTCTTTTCGCTGGGCATAAAGCAGTGTCAGTACTGCAATAGTTAAAAACAAAAAAATACAATTGAAAAAGTTAAGAAATTAATTTCTAAATAATCTCAAAAGCAATTTCAAGAACGAGCTTTTTTAAAATTCAGTTTCTACAAAAAAATAGAATTATTTAAAAATTACCTCTACATAAGACACTTTAACTAAGAAATCATGGGTCTGTCTGGACTCAATTCCATCAAAAATATCTTTTATCACTCGTGGAATAATTCCAGAAGATTCATCAGTAACATCTTTTTCAGAAACACAGTGAGCTGATCCCATTGAGAAAGTTTTGCCGCTTCCTGTTTGTCCATAAGCTAAAACAGTTCCATTGTAACCTAAGAAAAATAAAACAATCTAGATGTAATGAAACTTAATAGATGATATAAACTTATATGCATGTCCAATTTATAGGGCCAAAAATTAAAAAAAGGAAAAAGTTATCATAAGCAAATATAGGTTGCAAGTTTTACCAGATCATAACAAACAAAATGCAGCCCAAAGAGTGGGCAATTGAGTTTTATACAGGGGTAAAATTCGATTGGTAGGCAATGCAAATTGATGTTCTCTTAAAAGACAATATTTTTTTAAAGTTAAAATATATATAAAAAACCTTTAAAAATGCCATCAATTAAAGGTGAAACAGCATTAGAGTATACCACTTCTTGTTGAGTATCTCCATCAAATACATAATCGTAAGTAAATGCTTTTGTTCCACTAACAACGACCTAAATTAAAATTGATTGAAATCAATTAATTTATAATACCATAATAATTGCATTTTTTAATTAACTCACAACAACTTTTCTTTAAAAAAAATTGAAGCTATATAGATTTTAAAAGAATCTAACAATTTACAGATTACTAAATTTAAAACTTACCTGCTGAGCTTCTGGAATAAAAGAAAGACAATTTTTAGCACTTTCATCAACTTCTCGTTGAATTAAAGGTCTTGTTCGAACTGCAACTCGAACAGGTATTTCCTTTGCATCGGAACCCATAATTAGTTCATTAAATAAATCCAAACTTATTATAATATACCTAGCTAGTAAACAACAATGTTCAAAACAATATTTAAGTTTTTTGCGTCAGTTGCCAATTATTGCTAATGACTGAATAACCTGGTCTTACTCTTCCACACTACATTTAGTTTTTTTAACTAATAGAATGAGTAATACAAACATCGTTGCCCATACAATTCAATAATAGTTTACATAAGCTTTGTATAAACAAATGATTTTTATCAGATTAAAAATGAAATCAGTAATCTTGAGGATGCAAGTCTGTTGCTATAAAACAAACAATGAACTAGAAAACAAAAAATTAAAATGCGCGCGGCAGTTCAGAGTTGTCAAAGAATTTTATTTAAAATATAGGCAACTTATAATCAGTTTGCATTTAAAAAAAATTTTAAATTGTACAAAATTTAAATAAAATTTCTGTAAAACAATATAAACGTTAGTAAAAACTAACATTTTAAAACCACAAAAAAGTATGAATACATTTTTATAAAAAGACTTAAATAACACAACATACATGTAAAGTATCTGAATTTTGTGTATTTATTTTTATAGTATATTTATTTTAAAAAGCTTAAAATAAACGTTACAATTAAAAATTACATTACCAAAAATTTTTTTTGACACTTACCACATGCCGGTGCTACTAGTACCAGATTTTAAAAAATCTGTAAACATTAATGTAACTTAGAAAGTGAGCTTATGAGGTTTGTTTATAAAACGTTGGTTTATGATATTTTTATTTTTACATAGCAAATTAGTCAAATTTTATTGAAATTCAAACCAAAAATAACTGTTGTTTAGTTTTTTTATTGTTTGCAATAGATGGTAACAATAAAGTGTGATTGTTATTGATTATTGAGAGATTAAAAACATAAATACTGTAAAACGAAGCATTAAAGCTTTATCGTCTCCTCGTGAGTCATGCCACTGCGACTTTAAGTAGTCAGCGTAGTAGAAATTTCAAAAACTGTTTTTTTTTTAGTTTGGTCAATAAATGTAAAAACTGTCTTGGTGTACAGTTGACAGTCAACAGTGTACAAAATGCATAACATTACAAGGCAAGATATTTAGCTTTTTATTCTTTTGAAAACCCTCTTATTTTTGATAAATTAACATGTTTTTTTAGTAGATAACTTTCATGTTGATATTTTTTATTGAATGTAACAAGGTAGATCTACCTAATAATAGCATTTCTGTATTACCTGTAAGCATTACATATGCTGCAGTGCTGACATGTTGGTATGAGAAGAATGCAATCATTTTAAATTGTGTTTTATTAGTTTATATTTGTGAAGAGACTGGTAGATATGTATGTTACCTAATAGTCTATATATAAGTATTTTTAGTCTACATATAAGTATTTTTAACAGTCTCACTTGGTTTTACTCATGCATGTTAATCAAAAGGGCTATAGTATATTTACTACACTATTGTTGTCAATTTTTTAGATTTATGCCACTTTTCAATGATGGATACTTTGTTTGATTTTAATTTTAAAAATAAATTGTTGTGGTTTTTATGTTTTTTTTTTTTATATAGTCAATTATGAATTATAAATTTTTATTAACTTTTGGGGTTATTGTAAAATATTGGAAAACAGTTTTAAATTAAAAAACAATTAATAATAAATCTGTGCAAAAAATATATTTTTTAAAAACTTTTGGTATATATATATATATACATAGTTTAGGTATTTAAAAATAATTTAAAATTTTTGCAAAGTTTCAGATTAAAATGTTTAATATATTTATAGATATAAATCATTTTTAAATTTCAAATATTTTTTTCATTTCCTACCTATTTTTACTGGTGTTGTGAATATGTGTAAAATTAATCATACACCTCAGTTATGAATTTCCCATTATAGTTCGTGCCACATTTTTTTGCCTAGACAGTGTTGTCTTAAAATTTAAGTTGTTGAACAAACAAGGTGAAAAGTTGTCGTTCTTAATACCCCGGGGCATCTTACGAGACCTCGATTTAGGTCTTCTGATCGCAGAGTAATTTGTTTCTCAAGAATTAGGCGTTACCATCTTATTGTGACACTTTAAATTTGAGTTGTGTCAGTTTTGTGTATAATTAGCAGTAAGATATTTTGTTGGAAAAATTTTTTTGGGTTAAGTTTTTGGCAGTTTCTGCAAGGTTTATTGTAAAATTAAAATTACTTAGTTTATAAACAGGATTTTTTTTATAGATTAGATTTGACGAACCTTGACCATGGGTTTTATTTTTAGGATTTAAAAAAAAGGGGGGAGTTTAATTTTAAATTAAAAATACCAAATTAAAAAAATCTAAAATTGTGGCTATCAAAGAAAAGCGTTTTACGTGCGAAATCTAGATTTCGGTTAGAAGCCGGATTGTTTTGATATGCTGGTTATCAAGTTCTGTTTCGCATTTGTTGTTTGTGATTTGTTGCGCACCACGCCAGACTGATCTGTCTATATGTTGCCCCCGTCTGCTTACCGTTGTCGAATCGTCTTGGTTTCCGATTCGATCGTCGCAAGAAAATCTCACATTTGCGGAAATTCAGGAAACAAACTGCTTTGATATGATCGAAATCGTTGACCTTAAACGCCAGTGTGCCGGCGATAATTAGCGCTTGTAAATTTCAATTTTGTCGTCATTACCTCGAATTTAGCTCGCGACTTTAATTTGGCAATTACTTCGGGGAAAAGAGTGCGCGAATTTTGTCATTTGTTGGTTAATTTAAGTTGAACGTCAGACGTCTGGAAATGTGGTTTTCGGTGTCGGATGAACAAACACTTCGAACAGATGCGATGCTTCACAGTTTTGCGCCAAAAATACCGAAAATTGCGTTAAAATAATTAAAAACTAATTGCATGCAGTTGTATTGACAATATACGCGCAATAAATTGGCAGCGCGTTGTTTTTATTTTTTATTCGACCCCGCGGTTCGGGCTGCGGCAAATTTACCCGTCAATGCCAATCCAGCCTCTGCCGTTCGCTTGTTATAATCGACCGCGTGACGTCATAGAGAGACCAAGGGAGTGAGGCAATTTTCGGAAAGCGTCTGACTTTGACGTCATGTTGTAAGCGCTCGCTACGGCTTTTGTTTACCACAATAGGCTTTGGCTCTTGAGCGTGGATTGTTTTGGTGCATTTTTGTGTCGCTGTAGTGGCTACTCGCGAATTCCAGTTCAATTAGAGCTCGAAAAATTCGCGTTTAAAACTGCTAGTACCATTTTAAAGCAGTCATTTTAAATTTATTTGTAATTCCCGAAACATCAGTAACCGTTGTCTTACCTGTTGGCGTACACACACATTTAGAATAAATTTCTTTTTATTTTTAAAAAATCTGTCACATTTCGTCATAAATCTATCATTGATATTAGAACACAAATAACTAAAAAATTCCGTCGCTTAAATTTTAGGTAAACCAATTTCTTTGAAAACAATATATAAGGTTATTGATTACCTATCACGTAAAAGAATTACCGTATTTCGTTTAAATACAAAATAATCAAATACCAAAAATTTATCGATCGTATTTTTTTCAGCATGTTCAAACCACAAAAAATAAATCAGTCAGCTGGGCTCGATTTTATGACGTAATATTTACAGTTATGTAATAAAGTTATTGAGTTGTTAAAGTTCAAGGGTGCTAAAGTTAAAATAACACAGTGTTTGTTTTTAATTATTAAGCTGGGATACCTTATCTTAGAGATTGCAAGGTTTAAATTAATTAGTCATACACCCTATTTTTTGAATAATATTTTTTAATATTATTGTTTACTTGTGCATTATTAAAGGTATTTTGTGAACGATTGCCTACATAACTAAGTAAATGGGAAAATTTTATATCACATTAAGAGAGTATTTATAGATTATTATCGGTTAGACGTGACGCATGATGGTAATTATCATTTAAACAGTCTGTATTTTAGGCGTCCGCTCGGAGTTAGAATAGAAGCACACCTAATTCTGCGGTCGATAAAAAGTTTCGAAAAGTAATTTTTATAGTCAGGTTTTTAAACAAAAAATACTTTAAAATAAATGCCTGGAAAAATAATGGGCAATTCATGTAACAGCAGTTAGTTTATTATTTACAAATTAGCTTTTTTTTAGTCGCACAGCTACAGCGTCAAAAGCCTTCAATAGCACAACATTGCTTTTATTGGAATGCTTATTGTTTGCCTTCTTTTGTGACCGCGTCATAGTCTAGATATTATGACGTATTCCCGTATCAGGCTTTATCGCTAACAAAGCCAATATTTACCTCAAATATTAGCCTCAGTGTATAGTTAGTCGTTCGCGTATGACCATGACGTAATATAATTCGAGTCACTTTATTTATTTAGAGTCTAAGGAATTTTGTTTCAAAAGTTGTTTCGCTGGAAAAAAATTAAGCAATGAAGGTTTTGACTCAGGATGTCTAGACAATGTCGCAATTAAAAGTGACTCGACTAGAAACTTTTTGGCGATCTAAGACGGGTATTTTTTAGAATGCTAGCACGCATTGTTTTACCTAAAACTGGTGTAACATTGTTTGTTTACCAGCTTCAATTCGTCATTTTTTTTAACTTTCAGTAACCCTAAAATGCGTTTTTTGGGCATTGTTTCTAGGTTCGTGTTGATTAACAAATATTTGCGGGCACAATAGGCCTTAGCGAATAGGACTCTGAAGCGTAGTGCATAATACAATGGGAAGTAACCACGGATGTGACGAATTGAGGCGATGACGTCACGATCCGCACTGACTACTATTCGCATCTCGCATAAACCTTGCTGTCTCTTGTATTGCTAGCTATGCAATTTGAGGAATATGTACGTTGTTTGTGCGGTTTGTAATACATCATAGCTGCCCAAAATTATTTTAATAAGCATTCAATTTTACAGGTTGGCATTTTATAAGCTTTGTGTTTGTGTTTTTCAATTTACTATAGATAACGATTTTCGTGTTGTGTACAAGCCTGTATTGCGTTTTGCAACAATTATGTAAGCTTTGACAAGTACAGTGAGCGGCATGCTATTACCAATGCTAAACAGCGCTGCTAGGCCAAACGTAGTTTTTTTTGGGCGCGATGCATTCAGAGTCGTAGCGTCAGATTACAAAAGAGAGGACAATAACAGGCACGTAGTTTCCTCTAAAATGTGACGTAGTCTATCTGCTTCCTGACAAGCTTAAACTGAATACAACGGGTGCGGAAAACAGTTGCCGATTAATATTGCGTGCTGTCGGCATACCAGCATATGGCTCAGCCGACTTCTCAGTATGATCTATTGTCGTAGCTATTAACTTATGTTCGTGTACAAACAACTATGCATGTAGAAGTAAAAGCAAAAACGCTAATATTGCTGCATAGCATAGTGTACTCATTTACTAAAAATCAGAAACATAAATAGAGTATTTAGTGTATAAAGAAATTAGAGTATAGAGAAATATTTTTGTTGACAAAAGAATAGAAAATTCACAATGTTGCTGGGCTACTTATTTACATTTAATTAACCAAGTTTGATGTTGTAACATAATAACAAACCAATTTATATTTTTCAGATAATGTAGTTTTAACTAAATGTAACAGAAGTTATTTAAGTACAATGCAAACAATGATTAGCGAGATACCAACTATATACTTGCCTCGCAATGACAGCTCGCTATGAATAATCATGGATTAAAAGCAACAAATGCGCCTGGTCTAGGCTACCTAGGTGGCAATGGCATGCAGTTGCTTTTCTCAGCAATGGAGAGAGAAAGGCAACAACAATCGCGATTTCCTAATCCAACTGGTAATACACAGGTACAGGAAGCTTCTTTGTCGTTGATCGATCGTACTGAACCAACCGCACTCGAAAAAGGAGAGCAGGAAAAGTTAACAAGTAAAATGAATGGTGTGACTCCTCACCTACCGAGAAATATCCTTGTTCCACCCAATTTTCCTCATGCGTTACATGCCCAATCAGGTCTTGATTACAATGGCATGGCTAGCACTTCGCATACTGGTATGGACTTGCGCTGTCTTGCGTGTGGGATTGCTTGTCAGTCTGTGGAGGAATTACATAAGCATATTATTTACAAGCACTTAGGCATGGAAAATCTTCCAAATACAATAAATCCCGCATTATTACCAACTACCAAGGATTCTGCTTTTCCTGGGGCTTTAAGTAATCTTGACAAAAACAATCAGAATTTGCATAAACCTCCATCCCAGAAAGGTTCGCTGGAGTTTCCTATTCCAACACCGAATTTTGGATTGATTAATACAAGTTACAATGGCACCCAGCAACTTGGGTCTGCATTAAAATCATCAGCAATGCCGAGTGGACTATATGCACACCCTCCCACTTCTTTTCCAACATTTCCTTCACTAACAGTTCCACCTCAATTAAAATCCTTTCCGGTGCAGCCGTTTGCAAATCCATATGGAGTATCAGGTTTAATGAATCCATTTCTTGGCATGAATTATCCCGGGTTACCCATTAATGGAATCTATCCATCATCGTCTATACCTGGACTGTTAGCAACAAACATGAACATGTATTCACCTTACTTGCCATTCCCAACACATGCTGGCCAGCCTTTCTTGCCGGCTAGAATCCCTTTTTTACCAAATGAGATCAATACAGACAGAAGTGCAACTGAAGGTGCTTTAAAGTCCAATTTTCCTGTTGTGCCATCACCGAAACAAAATAATGATGTTTCTGATGCTCTAGCAAGTAGCAAAACTGGGTCCAGCGATCAATATTTTTCTACCACTGAACCTAACGCACACAATTCTGGACTGCGCTCAGCAATTCCTGATGCTTATCATCGCCGAATGTCGACTCCAATACTAAGTATGAACAAAAATTTTCGCTTTCCCTTTCCTTATAATCGAATGGGCAAAATTTCAGATGTCGGTGAGCAAATGGAATCGCTTTCTGTTCCCAGCAAAATTCCACCCAAAAGCAATACTAGAGATCCCAACAATCGTTTAAACGCAAAATCTATTGAGCAACATATTTCGAAACTGATCTCGAACAACGAAAAGGTGCTTTTAAATCCTGTTTTGGAGCGAGTCAAACCGCGAAGAGTATTTCGAAGAAACAGTCTTGATCCTGCATCTCTCTCTTCCTATGCTGCATCAATTAGTGGAAGAAATAACAGTGAAATGCAATTTGGCGAAGACAGGATCCATAAAATTGAACGCAAATATAGTGAAGTTAATCATAGAAGGGGGTCGCTAGTTCCTGAGATGTTAAGATCGGCGGATCTACATCATTTTCCTCCTGGCATGACATCATCAGAGTATAAAAAGATGATCCAACTTACACGCGCTCCACATGGAAGAGCAAGTTTAGTAGAAGAAGTTGCACAGATAAAAGATGTAATGGGAAAACTAACTGATGAAAATCAAAATTTTATTTCCAATGAACATAACCATCTTTTAGGAAAACGCGAGTCTTTGACTCAATATCAAGCTATTCCACCTAAAAAACTAAGAAAAACAAACTTTTTTGAGTGCAGTGATTGTGGTGTTAGATATCGCAAAGAAGAGAATTATGTTATTCATAAACAAGTCTATTGTAAATTTAAAAAAATCGATGACAATTTTAATTTAAAAAATTTGCCAATTTTAAACCAACCTGCATTAAATGACACAGTCACCTCAAGATACAGTGTTATTCAAAAAGCAGCTGAGTTTGAAACCAATTTACCTCCCACCAGCCATGCAGTCTCGTTACAAAATAATTCGCAAAAAATTCAGACCTTTCTTCAATCAGACATCGGCACTAACCCAATGGCCTTTTTGCATAACGATTTATGCCGAACTAAAAGTGCGGATGCTGCCTTACAAACAGAACACCATCACAGACTTTCTAAAGACAACAAACCTCAATCTTCTGTAAAATCTGCAGAACTGGATAATGTTTTAGTACCACCTAATTGTAGTAGTATTCCAGCTGTGACTAATGCAACAAACTCCCCAAACGAAAGCCCACCCTGCAGTTGTATTCCAACTAGTAAACTCCCACCTAACAAACGGCACATGCAATTGTTAAGGTGCTCTGGTGATGGACATTGTAAACAAAATCACACAGTTTTCACCATGGCAACATCCCCTACTAAATCCACCTCCGGTAGGAAAGTGTCAGCTCCCTTGCCTCGAACACAAACCTTTTGTTCAGAAGAATTGAAGTCTGATCGCAAGTTATCTCTACAAAACACCTGGAAGCCAGATGAAAACACTTTAAATGAAAATGTTTCGTTTCTTGGTGAATCCTCTGTGCCTCGCAGCAATTATAAATTACTGTTGCATCAAATCAGTTTGAGAAACATGCAAGATATGGATCTTATTAAACAATCAGCACAATCTCCTTTAACGCAGTCTGAAAATTCCATTTGGTCATGGGAACAAATGTGTAAAATTGGAAAAATGCCTCCAGCATTAGAAGATACTCAAACATTAAGTGTACAAAATACAGAAACAAGCTCATTACAAAATGCAGATGTTTTAAAAAACATATCAGGGTTGTCAGGTGATTTGGTAAGGAGAAATACAACAGCTAATCTTAATCAAAACTCAACTGGGTTTGCTTATGCAAAGCCAAGTGACAATCTATTGGCCACTAATAAGCCATACTCACCTGATGGCAATGGTCAAATGGGAGAAAAGCAAGCACGGAATTGTGTGATTGTTTCACCAACAAGGTAAGAATTAAGAATTGATTTATTAGGATTGATTTATAAAAATATTTAATGTTTTTTGCTTCTTCCTACTTTAATTTAAGTCGATTTTATTTGAATTATTGTTATAAATTTAGTTGGTAACGGTAATATATTTTTGTTTTATACTTTTAGTCAAGAATTGCAAGATAGTAGTATTGATCAACTAAATTCAACCACCATACAGGTTGTTCTTTTAAATTTTAAACTACAACATATTGCTTATAATCTATTTTTCTTACTTGTGTAATTTTAAGTGTAATTTTTGGTTATCTATATTAAACACTTTAAAAGTATGGATTAAAATTTTTAGTTGGAACAATCAAAAATTGATCAACCAGCTAATTCTTTAAAACAAGAATCAGATTCTAAAGAAAATGCAGATATAATTGTATGTGACTTTTGTAATTAATGTTGTAAAAGTTATTAAGTAGCCTATTACAAATTTGTAAGTTTGTAATTCTTGTCTTATAAAAATTGCCGTTTATTTTAATTTAAGGCCAATGAAAAATGTGCAGATGGTCTTCTTTATCTGCATTTAAGCCCAGTTCTCTATGCAAATGCTCATGTTAGTTACTGTTGCCTGGCCAATCCCCAACCAACATTTACAAAACTCGGCTCAGATGCAAATCAACTTTCGATGTACAGCCAATGGGCAGTTGCCGAGCCACTTCTCGTGCCTGAACAAATGACGGTTATTGATTTACTAAACAGTTGGAGGTGATTTATTTCCTGCTGATGATTCACTTTTTTGGAAAATGCGATTGGAATGATAATCATGAAAATCGTTATTTTAAACAAATATTTGAAAAAAACTAAAATTTCATTATTAAAACTTTATGTCTAGACATTTATATTATTTCTTTAAGCTTGGCATGAAGTTATGTTGCAAGTGGCAAAAAAAAATTTTTTAATCTTAAAATTTTGTGATTTTTTTAGAAAATCAAAATCTGGATACACTCAAGGGATTTCTGTTTCTTGCAAGGACACAAACAAACTTTTAGTCACAGACAGCAAAACATATAAAAAGCTTACGAAAAACGACAAGGAAAATAAAACTTCCGAAACTATTGAAATGGAAAAAATTCAAGACAAATCAGAAAAACTACCTGAAACTGAAATGGATCTTTTCCTATCTAGGCAATACAAATACAGTATTTTAAAGGCTAACTCAAAATTTGTGTACACCTCATGTGCCAAAAAATATTGCAAAATCGAGACCGAAATATTACCTCAAAATTCTGCAAGTAATAATAAAACGAACTGTAAAAACACTATAGTTGAAAAGAAAGATTCAGTTTCTGATGAGATTCCTTTAAAATGTGACGTCAAAATTTCATTGCCAACCACCACTAAAAGTAGTTCACCCAATTCTGATTCTGGCCACTTGGAAATAAGAAAGCTGGGAAGAATTAAAAGAAGAAAAACAAGAAAAGAACGATCTGCTGCTTCGCCAAGGTAAATCTTAGTGTACTTCTGCTAATTTTTTAAGATTAATTTTTGTACAGTATAATTTTTAAAATCGAAATTGAAATGGTTTAATTTAGAAAACTTAATAAAATAAGAATTTTTGGTAAATTATTATAATATATTTATATTTTAATTTTATTTTGCTATAACGTTAAAATGAATACTAATTACTAACATTTGTTATTTTTCACATAACAGGGAAAAGAGAAGGGCACTTTACAGTCAATCTCCACCTTCTCCATTATGCCAAATAGTAAGTAAATATAAGTTAGTACTCGAGAATTCCTCATAAATTTTAGCAGTGAGCTCATTTTTTCTAACTCTGTTGTGAAATATATTTGTGTTTGTTAGTTAACTGTGTGTTGTAAGTTTTGAGTATCAATTACAAAATATTTTTTACAAATAATATTTTTTATTGTAGTATCTTTTACCAATTGCAAGTTTTCAGCACAAACTAAACAAATTTAAATTGTTTAATTTTCAAGGCAGTCCATCAAAGTGAATCCTGTAAAGGAATAACAGATGACCGACTCAAGGGTTGTGCCTTGTGTAGTATTAAAGCCGGCAGAAGTGATCTGATCCCCGAAGTAACATCGGCGTGTAAGCCTTGCCAGGATGCTGCAAAATCAAAGGAAAAAAACTCGAAATTGGAAACTCTTTCACTACCGAACATCAAAAGTCCGGCAAAGTTTAGTCCGCAATATCACTCCCCCGTGCCTGAGCATACGAATGGTTACCTCGATAAAACAAGAGGTATAAAACACTAATTTTGAGACCGCGTGCCAGTCAAACTGCTATCTAGGTATTTTTAGACCTCTGTCGCCAGGGGCTATAAAACATTAGAGCAAAACGGGCAATTGAGGCAAAAAATTATCAATTTTCGTAAAATCACGTTATAATCTTAATATAAATTGTTCTTAAATGTTGTTTTTAGCTTCGGGTAACACTCAACATTGGATGACTAAATCGGTACAGAACGATACACCATCCAACCCTTCTGCTTTTCATTATCCAGTTCCTGAGCGACACGAAAAGGACCCCAAAATAAGTGCCAGTTCACCCCCTAACACGCCGGCGACGGTCTCGGACGGTCACCATATGTCTGACCCCGTCCGGTCACCCTGCACCCCCCAATTGGCCGAAGCCGTGTCCGAGGTCATGCGCAGTGCCGCGATTCAATCCAAACGGCAGGGGATTTCCCATGCGCATGCGCATCCCCTTGCGCACTCGAGACCCCTGATTCCCGTGACGTCATCAAACAGTAAAGCGGCGAACGAATCGAACGTCAAAATGTCAAATTCCGTTCACAAGCCAAACACGACAAATAGCAATCACGTGCATGTTGCTTCAAGTTTGTCTAAACGCAATGAAGTAAATGTGACGTCATCAATCGACGCGCCAATTTCTGCAGAAAATGAAATCGCGTTTTCATCAGCAGACCACGACAACTTGATTCCAAACGGATTCGGGAAATTGGGTCGACGGAACTTAGTACTGTCAACCCGAGAGTCAGAGCTGTTTTTGCACAAGGCAAACCACCTAACATCTCCTGCAAGCTATCGCAAGGTAAATCGCATTTTTAACGCCAAATTCTCCTCATTTTTCCGCTAAAAAGGTCGCATTAAATTCGACTTTCGCGTCACGATCCGATATAATCGCTCGCACTAAACTTGCTTTGTTTGTTGTTTTTAGGAGCCGCGGTCCAACTCGCAGAGCACGAAAACTTCCGTTACAGGTAAGTGTGACGTCATAAAGGTAAAATAATTTGGTAATTGGCGAGAAATGAAAATAAGTTCGCGTCTGGGGTCCAGACTGATAACCCATCGCGCTTTTTATTATGCAATTTGTTTAAACTTGCCACGAAAGATGGCAATCTTGCGTCTTAAAATGTCGTTAAATTTTATTTCTGGAAAATCTTAGCTTTTTCGGCCTATTTTTAACTCTTTTTAAGTCAAAATTTGAAAAATAGGTATTCCTATATTTTATTTATACAATTTACTCAAAAAATGTGGCTTTTAAATTAGCATTCTCGCGTTAAGGATAAATTTTTAAAGAGTAGCTAAAATTAAGCTTGATTTTTTATAGAAATGATTACTGATTCAATGGAAAAAGAATCCGCATGCCAAGAAGAATTTCTTTCTTGTGACAGTGATATAGATAGTGGAAAGGTATATTGTTTAACTGTTTAAAACTTATAACCTGGTAAAAAAAAACTATTCCCAATCTCTTTTGGTTAAGTTTAAGTAACAGTTTTAGTCCAAAATTTGACATTTACCCTAATTTAAACAGTAAGGCTATTTTTATGTCAAAAAATCATGTAGTTTCTTTGCAATAATTAAGGTATTTTTATGTAATAAATTTGTGTACTATACCCTAGCTGATAGATCTTCACAATATTTTTGCCATGTTAGGAATCGGCCACTTAGCTTTATTATGTGAATGGGATAATGTACTTACATGATATCGTATTTTTACACCGTTGTATTCCATAAAACAAACAACAATGAAAGCTGGAGAGCGTGTTAACACAATATACGAAGAATGCTAAATAAGGATCGGGTTTTGTAAAACCACGCGGTTGTTTACCATTTTTGTAATGACGCGTATATAGCGCATTGCCTTTAATTTGCCCCCTGCCCTGGATTTTGATGCCGGGTTTTAAATGTAACCCTATATTAGTGGCGTCATAATTTTGTATATACACCCATTATTATTACGTCATTATTTTTTCTATTATTTTAGATGTTATATAATATAGATTATAGAGCATTAAAGGTTAATTTTAATAATTTAATAATAAGTTAAAAAAAAATTGTTTAGGAGGAATATGACGACATAAAGAAAGCTGACGTCACAGCACGACCTTACATTTGCGTGGAATGCAAAGTTGCATTTCGTATAGGAGGTCATCTGGCCAAACATCTAAGATCAAAGGGTAAAAATAATTTAGTTAAAATTTACTGATGTTTAGATTAATTTTGCTCCCCCAAAAAATATTAAAATCTATAACATATACAAACTTAATGTATATATGTATTATACAATTATACATATTTAATTAAAAAAATTTAGCTTAAAATATTTTGTGTTTGTCATAAGGTAACTTAGTTGTTTACGCGAGCAAGAATTTATTATAATTTTTTTTGTTTATAAATTTTCAGGCCACACCTTAATGATGCAGAAAAAAACCTTAAACCGCTTAAAACAACAACAACACAAAGTGTCAGGCACGGGAAATCCCCCCGAGACAACCAATGTTGCTACTCAGGATGGCGACAGTGTTTCCAATGCGCAAATAAGTTCAACAAACAACACGTCTTCTGTTAATAGTACAACCACTCAGGTAATTTTAACAAGAAAAAAAATTTAAAATTGTAAAATATTTAAAAAAAAATTGAATTTAAATATAGTTTGTAAATGAACGTTACATACTGGGTTTAAATTTTCAAAGAATTTGGTAAAAGTTTTTTTGTTCAAGTTTGTTTTTGCATAGTTTGTGTTTTTTTTTTGGAATAGTTGTATCGTGTGGGAAAACTTTTTCATAATAATACACAAGCTCATGTGTCATCCCACAAATTTATCTATCCGATTAAAACGTCATTTTGGTTCCCAGTAATTTCTCATAATTTCTGTTTATTTTTAATTGAATTATTGCAAGCAAATGTTTTTCTGATTTTCTATATTTTCGTTTTATAAGAAAAAAAGAACTCCCATAAAATTTAACCTAATGTCGTAAACTTTTTTCTAATTACAAAACATTTTATTTTTTTAGGTTCTTAGTGGTACTGAAGGTCTTGCAAGGTCCCAGGTTCGAGCCCTGTTCGAAGGTAACGACGAGTACGCGTGCGTGCCCCACTGTGATGACGTCATTGAAGGTACGGATGACGTGTTAAGTGCGCAAGACCCGCGCCCGTTTAAATGCTTGGCTTGCGATGTAGCTTTTCGATTTCAGGTAAATTTTTTTTTAAATTTTTTAAAAATTAAATATTTGAAAAAAATAATTTAAAATCTAGTTTAAAGTTTTATTTTTGGCAGAAATTGTGAGTTATTATAATTGGTTAGTTATAATTTGCCAGGTGCAATATTACGCTATGATAATCAAAATTTTAAACATTATCATTTTCTAATCCAATAGGTCATCCAAAAATATTTACCCCATTATATCACAGCATATTACATAAACCTATTTTATTGTTTTATTTTCAAGAATTTTTTAATTTTTTTTTTATTTTAGGGTCACCTTGATCGACATTTTCGTTCTAACTTGCATCTCATCGCAGTCGGTCATTACGAACATGACGTCAATCATACGTCACATCAAACTTATAACGTCAACAGCGTTGATGAACAAGGCAATGATGGTAAATAACTAAACATAGGTTTTGTTAATAATAAATAAAATATTATTTTTAAATATGGGTTTTTGGGGGTAGTTATAAAACGTGGTAAATTATCTTAATTCTAAATTCTATATTTGGGGTTTGGCTAGGGCTTACCCCAATTAAAGGTGTGGGTAAGCCCCCCCGAAGTTTTAATTTAAAAATTTTATATACCGCGGTTTTAATATTACTCGATGCGTACTAAGCTATAAAAATCCAGGGATTTAAGTGTAAAGATTTAAAAATGTATTTTTTTACAGAGGAATTAATTGTAGACGGCGAACCCTCACCCACTTCAACAATATCTTCATTAAATTTCAAATTTACAAAAAATTCTGAACATTTTTCTAATTATGACGATGTTCCTAAAACTTCGAATACTGATACATCGATTTTTAAACATACGTCATCAAATTCGATTATGACGTCACACACAACGGATGCTACAAGTAGTAGTAACGTCATTAACAGTACCATGGTTACGTCAGAACATTTTACTAAGAGCGAATCGGATTTAAAGAGCAACAACTATTTGGGTAATTACTGTTTAAATGATTCGCAAATCCATCAAAAAAGCAACGATTTAAATCCGTCAGATGGCGCTATGGGGCGACACAATCACCAAGTCGCGATGCCTTGCCAAATTCAAGTTCTCAGTAGTTTTCAAACGTAATCAAATTCTTATTATTTATTTTAAATGTTTAATTATTTATAAAAATTAGGAATTTTTGGTTTCTGTAAAATTATGTTTTGCAGAAAGCAAATTGGTTTAAAATTTAAGTTTTTTTTATTATTTAAAGTTCATGATTACGTTTTTGTTTTGCAATTTGTTTTTCTTTAAGAGTTTATTCTTATTGCTTGATTAGTTAAATAATATTTTTCTCTTACCTAAAAGCACTTTTGTTTAATTAAATTATTCAAATGAAGTTCCATTTTTTTGCAAATTGGAAAGCGAAGTGCAATCTTAAAATTTTAATTAAATTTTATTTAATTAAGTCATGTTTATTAAAAGATTTAGAAATTCTAAAAAATATTTGAATGCTTAAAATTTTAAATCGTAATTTGTTAAATAATAAATCTAAAATATTTTTGGTAATTAATTTTCAAGTAGCATTTATTTTTTTTAATTTTTTTTTATGATTTAACATGATGAGATTATATTTTATTAAGTGCGTTAAATTGGTGCTGCGGCCTAGCAAGAATTTTTTTTTTTTTAATAATTATCCATCCAGGTTTTATTTTTTTTGTTTAAATGGTACATCGTGTTCCTATGATGTTTTTGTTTTTTTTTAAGTTCTAAATAACCGTAAAACTTCGAAAAAAATTGTTTGACTTTTTCAGGTGCTTCCTAACTTTTACAATAAAACCGCGTATTTTTTCCAAATACCCAAACTAAATAAAGTTTAGTTTATAATTTTCGCTACTTTAGAATTTTTTTTTGCACTTTCGACACCACTTTCAGCACAGTACAATCCAGTTTCGTTGTTAAGTTCCAATTGTTTGTGCTTGGATGTGTTAACAGCACACAATCTGCCCTAAGTGAATTTATTGCTTTATGTTTTGTTTCAAAATTAATTGTGACCGTAACTCGGTATTTTGGGTGTATTTTTTGTTTTTGATGCTGGTTATTTTTGCGCCGTGCTGTTCCTAATTGTTTATTTTTCACTTGTTTATCGATTCTCAGAGATTTTTAAAATGTAATTGTGCTGTTATCATTATTATTATTATTATTGTTTATACGCTCTTGTGTATATGTTTATTGTGTGGTTTTCGTTCATGTTTTTTTTTTGAAAAATTGTGGTCGAAATAATTACTGGGCGACCGTCATGTTATTAAACCTCCAATTTGAAACACTTTATCTAATTTTGAACAACGAAAAGTTACTTTAAACAAGCCTACTAAGAGTCTAACCGTACGTTTAAAAGCTTAAACCATAATGTATTAAGCTAGGCTAGCGTCTAGAATAATATTGATGCAACGTATAATAATTACTGTATCCCTTTATGCTTATACAAACAATGCTTCCCTACGTGAGGAAATTATACAGCTCTCACATGTTCTGCAACCACACCAGCGCCACAATATAACACGCCCTACTTTTTAACCAATCAGCGCCTTGTCTCTCGTATTATAACTTTAACGGAAGTGGCAGTTACATATAAAAATAACATTTTTAATATATTGATAACACGAATATTATTTAACTTACGCTGTCCAACTAAACAATGATTTTGTCATTTCTGACTTAATTAACGTTGATGTTAGTTTTCAACGCATTAAAATGCAAAAGCGATCTAGGCCTTTGTTGTTTAAGTAAAAACAACAACTGAATGGGCCTACACGCAATCGGGTGCAACGTATGACATATTAATTATTTAATAATGGTGCGCGAACACGTATAACACTATGTCGCATTTGCGCTATTACTACATCACTTCCTGTGGAAAGTTGAATTTTTATTTGAAGAATGACATTTCAGATTGTTGTAATTAAACAGAGATTATAGTGTAATTCGGGCGCGTTGCTTTGTCTTAGTTTAAAATTAAAGGGAGTTTGAGCTAAGAACAGTGTTACCACAAATTAGCGGTAGCTTGGTAAGGAGATTAAGATAAACGTTTACCTAGGTTAAAATTGTATTTGTTTTAGATATAAAAACCTCAATTAACAATTAAACAAACGTAATGAGCAACGAAGACCAAGCAAAATCGGTAAGTCAAGTTTTAATATACTTTAAAATGAGGTAAATCGTTTTTTTTAACATATTTTTATTTTAGACTTCGTATGTGAAAGATACTGCTGAAGGAAATGGAAGAACTTCGTTGATTTTTTCCGTTGAAGAAGGAATTGGGACGTTGGCAGGTGCCCTGGATGTTTTTAAGGTAAAATTTGAATAATTTTGTACTATAATGAGCTTTAATGAATGGTTAAAACTCTACTGTTATCAGCATAAGTTATAAATAATACTGCGTATGCAAACTACTTTTAAAACGAAACTAGAAAAATTAAAAGATTTTAGGCCAATGCTGTACTGACAAAGCCGTTTAAATTTGATGATTATTTAATTAATAATGCTCAACAATTTGTCAAAGCCAGACAAGTAATTATGTCATGTAACGTTTTTTTGTTGCCAGAAACATGGAATTAATCTGACTTACATCGAGTCGCGAGTATGCCAGAGCAAGGAAAATTGTTACGAGTTTGTGATCACGTGTCAAAGCATGAATGGACAAACCAACAGAGTGATTGCAACACTCAAAAAAGAGTTAAAATCAGATATTTTGGTTTTGAGTACAGACAAAGACCAAAAGGATGCAAGTAAGTTTCTACAAAAATTGCGTAACCTATTATTATATACACATGTTGTTATAGCACACAATATTATCATTTATATTTAAAACTAAATCTTGTTGAAATAATACAAGTAATTTTTAGAGTTGTATTTAACGATTGGCATGGCGATCATGCAATTTTTCAATTATAAAAACATGTGCAAATAATTAATAATTCTAAAGTGTTTTAGTTACGTTTGAAAACTTTTTTCTTGGTGTTTTATTATTGATGTATAAAAAAAATCAAGTAAAATATAAAACTGTAAACAAGAATTTAGACATATTTTATATTTAAATACGTTTTTTCCTATACAGACCAAACGTTTGGAGAAGGCCATAAGACTGGTACTAAAATTAAATAAAAAACATGCATGTTTTCATTTATTTTAATAAAAAATCCTTGACTTACATTTTTTTAAATTTATTTTAATTTTATTGCACGCACACGTCCCTCTATAACTTATGATAAATTTTATTACCTTTGTTTACAATTACTTGGTATTAATATAACGTTCAAATACGCTACGATTACATGGTGCCCCGATTTAATTTGTCATATTATGACACGGCCACCCTACAACCAAAACATAATCATTCATTACTCATACTTTTATCAAGCTACCGTATAGCTTTATGTAGCATATATAAATTTTATTTTGACATGTGTTTTAGCTCCTTGGTTTCCTAGAAGTATTCAAGAATTGGACAACTTCGCAAACCAAATTTTGTCATACGGGTCTGAACTGGACGCCGATCATCCGGTAAGTTTATGTAAAATATGGCTATGAATTTAGAGATTCTGTTTAACAAGACTTAAAATGTTGTTTTGTTAGGTTTTCGCACTTGCATAGCTAATTTATATGACATTGCTAATGTATAACTCACAGGAATTCGCAAAATTTTTAAGCTTTAGTCATATACAAAAAGTCGGCAGTTAAAACATTGTTTTGCTATTAAACTTGACTACTTTTATCAAAATCTTTTTTTTTTATTTTTTGTGAAATCCTGAGTATAAATGTTATTTTTAGGGATTTACCGACGAAGTTTACCGAAAACGAAGAAAGCAATTTGCCGATATAGCTTTTAACTACAAACAGTAAGTATAACGCTTTGATTAAAAAATTCCAGTTGTTCAATAGCAAACATAGCAGGCCATTAGTATTTGATATAAAAGGGTGAAATTATTTTAAGTAAAATTAAAACAAATATAAGGTCACGTATACACCAATAAATCATAGCAATAATGGGTTAAATTTTAAATTAATGCGCTCTTAAATGGTGTCACAATTTGTACACAACCCCTAATAGTATTTACTTGTGGGTAGACCTATACGCTCGTAACTAAATATTATACTAGTCAGCATGCCAACATCATATTTGAAAATGATAATGTCAAAGGGTCAAAATCTTATATGCATTCTATTTTAACATTGTTTTTTTTTCTTTTATTTTAAGCGGACAACCCATACCCATTGTTGAGTACACGCCAATCGAAATTAAAACATGGTAAAAATAAATATTTTTATATATTTTAATATTAAGGTGTAAAGATTTTAACATATTTTTTGTAATAGGAACACAATCTATACAAAGCTTACCGACTTATTTCCAACCCACGCTTGCAAGGAATTTAATCGAGTTTTTCCTATACTTCAAGAACAATGTGGTTACGGCCCTGACTCCATTCCCCAACTGGAACATATTTCACAATTCCTCCAAAGTAAAACAAAATTATTGTTTAAGTTTTATTGCCTAAATGCAACTTTAAACTTTAATTTTTTGATGTACTTGTTTAGAAACAACTGGATTTCGATTGCGGCCAGTCGCTGGCTTGTTGTCGTCCAGAGATTTTTTGGCCGGGCTTGCATTTCGTGTTTTTCACTCGACCCAATATATTCGACACCCTTCCAAACCTCTTTATACGCCAGAACCGTAAGTTCGGACCCATTTTAAATCATTAAATGCATATTAGCTGTTTTATAACTGTGGGTAAATTGCAAATTTGATTTATTGCAGAGATGTATGCCACGAATTAATCGGACACGTTCCCTTATTTGCCGATCCTGCTTTTGCTCAATTTTCGCAAGAAATCGGTCTTGTCTCCCTCGGTGCCCCTGACGAATGGATTGAAAAACTAGCTACTGTGAGTTATGTTTGGTGTTTAGTATTATGTAAAAGTTTTTTGACTAACATACATTGTTGCGTAGTTCTTTAGTAGGTGTGGCTCTAAAAGTATTTGGTAGAGTACCCTAGCATTTATGTAATTCCTAAAGTTACTAGAGCATTAATTTTGGCAAAGATGTCGTATTATTGTCGCAATAAGATATGAAATATATGCCAAATAAAACGATTCTCAAAACCAAAAAAATGGTTTGTAAATTTATAACCTTTAAATTTTATATTAGTGTTACTGGTTTACCATCGAATTCGGTTTATGTAAACAAGACGGTAAACTAAAGGCATACGGGGCAGGTTTATTGTCTTCGTTTGGTGAATTACAATATTGTTTGTCGGATAAACCCGAGGTTCGTGAGTTTGAGCCACTTCAGACAGCATTGCAGGTAAGCAAAATGCTATATATACATATGTCATACAAGTACTTTACTAAATAAACGTTAAATTATCAAGTGGATTTTCTGGTTTTATTATTACATCTTTTCTCATAGTTCATGACTTTTTATTTTATTATTTAAATGCATAAAACCTTATACTATCACCAGTATATTACTTGTTATATTTTTTCTGTGTAATTTTTATTTTAAATATTATTTTGTTTTTATTTAAAAACGTAAAAGCAGTGTTACCACTAATATATAAACGCATAATTATTGATAGAAATACCCAATCACCATGTACCAACCGGTTTATTATATGTCCGAGAGTTTTGAGACTGCAAAGCAAAAAATGCAAAATCTTTGTGACAAAATTCCAAGACCTTTTATCCCACGATACAATCCCTACACGCAGCGCATCGAGATAGTCGACACAAAGGAAAAGTTAGTTCGTTTGTGTAATGACCTCAGCGGTAAGTTCTTTACACAATATTGTACATAGTTAGTTTAGGCATTTACCCTATTTAAATATTGGTTGACGTTAGTCCAAACTTATCATTGTTTGTTCTTATTTACGAAGGTAACTTCAACGTTCTACGTCAAGGAATAAACAGCATGTCATAACCAATTAAACAGCATGTCATAACCAATTAAACAGCCGAACATTTCTACGATACCAATTCTTTATCTTTTTTAAACACAACGACGGTAACATTATATTTACACATTTTAAAAATACCGCAATGTACAATTTATTTTTGTAAAAAAAAACAGCTGGTGATAAATATCTTGTAAAAATATTGTTTGGACAGGGGTTAATATAGAATGTACATCATATTTTAGTCAATACATTACTTGCTTTATTATTACAGCTTAACTTGCTTATCTGCATTTTTTAATTAGTAATACAATTTACTTGTACATATTTTCTACCTTTTATCGCTTAAGTTTTTAATTAAAAAAGGTGAAGATTTGCGTCAATAAAATTGAAAGAGAATTCAGCATGGATGTCTAGAATTAAAAAATTTATTTCATAACCCACTAAGTTTATCTATTAAGATCTAAAGTGGATTCTTCTGCTAAACCTTTTGATTCCAGCCATTCTAGCGTGGGCAATTTTACTTTGCACATTGTCACCATTTCAGCTTGTGGCGACGTATGTTGTGTTTTAACATTAGGATGATGGCGCTCGTGTGTAATTTTCGTTAGGATATGAGATGCTTTGATATAAAATTCCACTGAGTCTGGTATTTTATTTTGTGACTCTAGATCTGCTGGAGTGCTAACAACGAATTGAGTTTGAATTCTAAAATCAAAAGCTGTACGACAAGTTTCGGTTGCAGAAGAATTTGGAATAAAAATATCGTTTCCAAGTTCACGAGAACTTTTGTAGATTACTGAAACGTTAGGTCGCCCGTCGAGGGTGCTCGATCTTTTACAAGTTGTCGAAAAAGCTTGCGAACGCTGGACTTGTACGTCCGACACTTTTTCACGTGACACTGACCAGACTCCTGATTTAACTTCGCTTAAGTTTCTTCTGTCTTTCCAGGATGGTAGTATCTTGTTAGGTGACACTACTGATTCTTTAATGACGTTTTTTTCTGACGCTTTAATTCGCAATGGTGGCGGTCTAGGGATTGTTTTACTTCCAATTTCACCCAATCTAAGTTTGGCATGTTTGCTATAGGTTTGCCTTTGATCAGCTTCCCATTTTATTATAGCGGGTGATTGAAATGGGGTATCCTTACTTATAGAAAGGCCTTTTATATTGCCAGGACCTAGAATATTGATCTCCATTTGATCCTGCACGTAATAAATCATTCTTTGGACACTATCATTTTCTGGCCGTGTATTTTTGTTATAAATCAACTTGTTCACATCATAATCAATCTGATCGACGACCTCATTTAAATCGTTAGTAAGTAAGTTATTGAGGCCCAAATCACCAACTACAAATGAACCTTCAAGCATAATCTCAACAAAGATTTTTCGGTGTTCTGGTATATCCCACGAGCCATACCTGTAAGCATAAGAGAACGCACTCGTCTCAAATGATATAGTAGGATTTGCGCCTTCGTCTAGAGGGTTTTCTGAATCAATTTTCCATTGTAGTAACGTTGGCTCAGGTGGCATTGTATAACGTACGTTGGTATCTTCACTAAGTTCTAAGGGAGGCAAGTGTTCTGCGCTTTGTACTGTAGGAGCACTTACATATTTTAGGGTAGAATTAAAATTTAAATTTGGTAGGTTCAGATACAACAGCATTTCGTTCATTCGCATGAGATTGTCTTCACTGATAGTGGAGTCAGGTTGTAAGTGTTTACCAAAGCACATGTACTTGAAATCAAAATACTTGAGATCTGCCTTTTTGATAAAACTAAGCGACTCTTCAGCGGAAACGAAGTTAGATAAAGTTGATGGCTGATTTTTAATTTTGCTTACCAGTAATTTAAGAATGTCGCTAACTTTTGGATCTCGTTTCATGATTCCGGCTAAAGATAAACGACAAGTGTGCCACCATATTTCGTAATTATCGTTTTCAAACGCTCCCTCATTTTGTGTAATTTCGGGGGTGGATGAAGCGGAATTGGGGTTTTGGAGGGTAGTCTCCGGGGTTTGAGGGGGCGGTGGAGGTACCCAGGACAAAATAGCTTGTGCGCTTTTTGGCAATTCGTCTCTCGGCATTTTGAAATTGGTTTTTAGTTGGTTGCTGTATTTCAATATGTTTGTTTTTTTGTTTTTCAAGCAAATCATTTGACGAGGTATCCGAACAAAAATCCCGCGATTAGTGTTTGATTCTGTGTTTAAGACAACTAATTCTAAAAACCCCATTTCAGGGGTTAGTGGAGATAGATAAGAAGATAACAAGCGATCATTACTTAGTGCCTGTCTTCTTGGGAAAGTTGTCATCTCGTTTGGGTGTAAATACAAGTGTTGATTTTTGATTCCAACCCGCAGTTTGTCTCGTATTCGCCTTTTGATGTCAATAACATGTTCTACATTACCCGGCCTTACTTCTATTTCAGTAAGCATTGGTCCTGGGCATTCAAGTGTGGATATTAGTAGGGTGGCGTGAGATCGAAGTTCAATCAGGCATCTCGGAGTGTCACCTACAAAAATTTCGGTCGAGAAGTATTCGATCAAGGATTTGTCTGATGACATTTCTTCACCCCCAGCAAACAACCGTTGTTGGGCTACGTGGATATTTGTTTTCCGTTCCAACATTTTTTGCAAGCGACTAATTATCGTGCCACTGGAAACCCCCTCCAGCACAATGACGTCATCAGTATGTTTTAAAGAAACCAACACAGCGACTCCACTAGGTTTCAGTTTTCTAGAGACAAATTGAAATTTTCATCATAAAAAGGAAGTTATTTAAAAAAATTTAAATGCAAGTCGTACCTGTATTTGTCTTTGTGTTTACAATCTTCTGCGTAAGTTAGCATTCTGCAACTTATTTACCGAAATTTAAACAAACATTAAGTAATTATTATAAACTAAAATACCAAGTATTTATTGGCAACTTGCTTAGATAAAAAAAATGTCTATATGCGGCTGCTTGATGAATTTTAAATCAAAAAAACTATTGTTTAACTTTTATAAAACGATTTTCTAATTAGGAAATGGTGTTCACCCACATTACACATAGGTTTTCTATATCATAAGTATTGTATTACATTCACTACAATGAGTCCGTGGCGTTTAAATCCTCCATGAAACATATAATTTGACACAAATACCTAATGATATGTAATACGACCCGCTTTAAATGACTTATTAATTAAGTACGAAACAAATATTAAATGAGATTTATCAAAATGTTGCATTTTTTAATTCCGCATTTTAGCCAATTTTTATTAATCATTGTCAAATTCCGGCAGCGCTAGTTATGACACTTGGCTCCCTCGCATGAGGCCTTGCGCATTTACCGTTTCTGGTAATTTTTAAAATCATTTAACCCAAAAACTTTATTCTTGCATGATATAATGTTTATTGTTTCGTTACCAATTTTTGTTGTTATAATCATTGACTTGCAATAAGTAATAGCAAATATGCAACTTAAGAATAAATAAAACCTATATATGATTAAGATAATGAATAAAAAACTACAGAAATAAAGCACGTCTAGAGTAACAAATTGCCTCGAGTATATTTCTCCACAAAGCTTTTTAGTCTTGCACTGATAAGTCTTTGTTTACTTTTTTATATCCAGTACGTTGTTTGGTGATAAAGTTTCAAGGCAAATATATAATTAAAACAAAGAGCAATATATTTTAAATGGCAAGAGGACTTACGTGCTAAAGGTTAAGCAAAGTTAAAAAAGGGTTAATTAAATTTAAAACATATTGACAGTTAGGGATTTAATCAACGATGATTTGTAAGTCAACTAATGGCATGCTGCTTACATGTTAAGGTATCAATCATAAATTACTAAATTCTTCCGTGATTAAGCACCTTTGTTTACAATTTTCACTTGACTGATTTTCGTTCCCTAAGGTTTTGAGCTGATCTCGCAATCCATGTATTAATTTTTAATTTGTTACACTTTTTTATTTAGTTTTTACTTTCGATGGGCATACACCGGTGTTATTCAATGTAAAATGGCTTCTATATAGAAACAAAAATAAAAATTAATGAAGATGGCAAGTTTATAGACTAATTATTTTATCACAACACGTGTTTTTATCTAAAGCAAATATCTTACATAATTACAGAATACGAATTTCCAAGGAATATAATATTAAGCAATATGAATTACAACATTTGAAACTGGAACAAAGTATTATTTAAACACTACCTTGCGTTGCTTTTATTGGGCTTAGTTGAACATTTTAGATAAATATTAAAAAAATTTTTAAAATTAGTTGAAACTGTTAATATATAGTGTATGACGTAAAATATAAAATTGTGCGTAATCTCAAAAACGAAATTTTTTTTTTCATAGGTGTTTGTTTATTAAAAATTTTCAAATTTTAAAAAACAAAAAAGCAATAAAATATAATAAAAAAAATATTTGTTTGACTCGCTTTCGAATTGTTGAAATCAGGATATACATTACACCAAACTTAAAATTTCTAAAAATGCTCTTTGATTTGTAATAAATAAACAAGCAATTAAATATAATAAACACAAAAAATATTTTCAAATATGTTTTTTAATTACTAATATTATAATAAACATTAGAAGCAATTTTAAACGCCTAAAATCAATCTTAAATTTTAAATAAATAAACAACGATTAAAATATAAAATACAAACAAAAATTAATTTTTTAACTTGTTTTCAGATATTTAATACTATGAAATAGCTACAATTGACCAAGATTTGAAAAATTTTTAACAACTTTTAAATTTTAGTAAACAAACACCTATTAATTAGTAATAAGTAATATTTAAATTATCAAAATAGGAGTCTAGAAACATTATCCAATAATAAACAACATACTAAAGTTTCAAAACTTTTAGTATAGGCCTATTAGAACAAAGTTTTTCTAACTCAAAATTCGGTCAAATAAGAATAAAAATAATAATAATAATAATAACTAGATTTATTTGATAAATAAAATATGGTTCGAAATTATTTGATTATTTTTAACATAAATTTTTATAAATAAAAAAAGATATGCATAAACATTAACTAAGAATATTACATATCTTCGAATAAACAAACAAGCATTTATGTATACTATACACACAAAAACTAATATTTAACGCAGTTTTAAGTTGTTTATATCAGGATATAGATTATACCAAATTTTAAATTCCTAAAATTGATTTTTGATTTAAATTAAATAAACAAGCATTTAAATATGATAAACAATTGAAACTTATTTTTCAAATATGTTTTTTAACTACTTATATTTTAAAATACATCATACCAAATTTTTAATGCTTAATATCGGACTTTAACTTTAATCAACAAACAAGCATTTAAATATAATAAACAAACAAGAATTAATTTCTATTTCATTTTCAAGTTATAAATATTATAACATATAACTGACCAAAATTTAAAAATCTAATAACAATCATTAAATTTAAATAAACAAACACCTATTTATTAGTAATTAGTGTCAAAAACTAAAATTTTAATTTATTTTTGAGTTACTAATATCATAATATACAATTGACAAAAATTTAAAAAATTAACAACAACCTTTAAATTTAAATAAACAAACACTTATTAATTAGTATTTAGTGATTAAAAATTAAAATTTTAATTCAGTTTTGAGTTACTAATATCATGATATACAATTGACCAAGATTCGAAAAATTAATAACAACCTTTAAATTTTAATAAAGAAACACCTTTTAATTAGTAATTAGTGATAAAAATTAAAATTTTAATTCATTTTTGAGTTACTGATATCATGATATACTATTGACCAAGATTTAAAAAATAAATAACAAACTTTAAATTTTAATAAATAAACACTTATTAATTAGTAATTAGTGATAATTAAATGTTGTAAATAGGAGAATGAAAATATAATCTGATAATAAACAACATACTAAAATTTCAGATTTTTAAATTCTAAGGAACTAAAGATATCTTCTTTCAAAATTGGGACTAGAAAGAATAAAAATAATAATAACTAGATTTATTTGATAAATAAAATATGGTTCGAAATAATTTGATTATGTTTAGCATAAATTTTAATAAATGAAAAAAGATATGCGTAAACATTTAGTAAGACTATTACATATCTTTGATTTTTAATAAACAAACAAGTATTCAAATATATTATACATACAAAAATTAATATTTTAACCGAGTTTTAAGTTGTTAATATCAGGATACACATTAGACTTAATTTTAAATTCCTAAAATTGATTTTTGATTTTTAATAAATAAACAAGCATTTACATATATGATAAATAAACAAAAATTATTTTTTAAATAAGTTTTTTAACTACTTTTATTATAAAATACATTATATCAAATTTTAAATACTTAATGTCGAACTTCAATTTTAAATAAACAAACAATAATTTAAATATAATAAACAAACAAAAATTAAATTTTTTATCTATTTTTGAGATACTGATATCATGATATACAATAGACCAAGATTTAAAAAAGCAATAACAATCTTTAAATTTTAATAAATAAACATCTATTAACAAGTAATTAGTGATAAAAATTAAAATTTTAATTCATTTTTGAGTTACTAATATCATGATATACAAATGGCCAAGATTTAAAAAATAAATAACAATCTTTAAATTTTAATAAATAAACACCTATTAATTAGTAATTAGTGATAAAAATCAAAATTTTAATTCATTTTTGAGTTATTAATATCATATTATACAAATGGCCAAGATTTAAAAAAATAAATAACAAACTTTAAATTTTAATAAATAAACACCTATTAATTAGTAATTAGTGAAAAAAATTAAAATTTTAATTCATTTTTGAGTTACTAATATCATGATATACAATTGACAAAGATTTGAAAAATTAATAACAACCTTTAAATTTTAATAAATAAACACTTATTAATTAGTAATTAGTGATAATTAAATGTTGTAAATAGGAGAATGAAAACATAATCTGATAATAAACAACATACTAAAATTTCAGATTTTTAAATTCTAAGGAACTAAAGATATCTTCTTTCAAAATTGGGACTAGAAAGAATAAAAATAATAAAAATAATAATAAGTATAATGACAATAACAATATGTTTCGAAATCTAAGATTTCGAACCATAATAATAATAAATACACTGACAATAACAATATGTTTCGAAATCTAAGATTTCGAACCATAGGGTTCAATAGTAAATTAAAATAAAAAAATAATTAAATTAAAAAATTGTTTTACAGTTAAATTAAAAAAAATGATTCAAAATATATTTAAGTTTTAAAAAACTATTTTTTTGTTATCTTAAAGTTAACTGAATTTTTAACATTCAGTTAAATACATAATTTAGCATTTTTTTAAAAACTAAAAAAGTTAAAAATTAAATAGATATTTATTTTTAAATTTAAGAAATTTAAATGATTGTTTGATGTGTTCGATAGTGTATCAAGTTTAAGAGCTTTAAAGTATTTGATTTAGTATGGGAATCTAAATAAATACATCCCAAAAAATAAATATTTATGTAGTAATAACAATATATCAAAGTTGGTTAACTAATGATAATTTTTATAAATTTTTAAGAAAACTTGAAATATTTAACTGTATTTAAATTTTTTTATTAAGACAAAAAAATAATAACTTATTAAGAACAAAAATTTGTTACATACATTGTGATTCAATTTATATTTAAAAATGTAAAATATTAATTAACATGCAATATTATATAATCGAGGATAAAGCAATTTACATCTAAAACAATCCGAGCGTGATAAATAAAAACATAAATCGGGGAGTTCCCCGAAGCGTCTTGAAGAAAATTGTAATTTTTTTTTCTTTTTGATTAGGTTTTTCTCGCTTTCACGTAAATAGTTGGAAGGTTAACAAAAGAAGTTCATCAAGTGCAACCTAAAAATGGCGAAGTTAAATTCATAGTTTTAAAATGTTATTAATATTAACTGTTTACAAAAGTATTTCTTGGTGCCAAAGTGTCTTGTTATATCTCTAATATTGTTATATCTCTACTGACGATCACAAAACTTTATTTCTGCGTTTATCAAGTTTAAATAAATTTAATTTGTTGATTACTTTTAGGTTTTAGGCTCGTTTGCTTTAACTTTTAAAATGTGTTTGGCTTAAACAATCATAGTAAAATTTTATTTTTAAAGTCAAAATAGTTGGATGTCGTTACTTTAACTTGAGATTATATTTATGTTAAAACACTCAAAAGAACACCTAAGATAAAAAAAAATTCAAAAAATAATGAACAGAACAAAAATTACATCATTTTTATATTACGTATACAGTTTATATTCATATATCGCGTGTAATTTAAGTTTTCAAATTACGTTATGTAATATTTTATTAAATATATTTTTTGTTTTACAGGCAGTATTGATCATTACAATATTCATAAAAGTTGTGACACTTTTATTAAAAATTGACAAAATCTCAAAACTTAAAATTTTATATTTAATTAGACGCGCATTGGCCTGCCTAAATAACATTTAAGATTAAACATTTCGCGAATATTTACAGTAAAACAAAAGTTTGAGGTAATTTTTCTTTTGGGTTTAATTAGGTCACGTGATATTTTTGGCCAATGATATTGCATACAAATTTTTTGAAAAAAAATAAAAAATTTTAAATCGAAAAATATTTGTTGTGTTAGAACCGCACAGGTCCAATTACCGTGTTTACAAAATATTTTTCGAAAATATTAATATTCATAAAAATTATGAAACTTTTATTAAAAATTTATGAAATCTCACAACCTAAAATTTTGTATTTTATTAGACGCGCATTGGGCTAACTAACATTCAAGATAAAACATTTCGCGAAAATTTTCAGTAAAACAAAAGTTTGAGGTAATTATTATTTTGGTTTTCATTAGGTCACGTGATATTTTTGGCCAATAATATTGCATACAAATTTTTTGAAAAAAAATAAAAAATTTTAAATCGAAAAATAATTGTTGTGTTAGAACCGCACAGGTCCGATTACCGTGTTTACATAATATTTTTCGAAAATATTAATATTCATAAAAGTTATGAAACTTTTATTAAAAATTTATGAAATCTCAAAACCTAAAATTTTGTATTTTATTAGACGCGCATTGGCCTAACTAACATTCAAGATAAAACATTTCGCGAAAATTTTCAGTAAAACAAAAGTTTGAGGTAATTTTTCTTTTGGGTTTAATTAGGTCACGTGATATTTTTGGCCAATGATATTGCATACAAATTTTTTGAAAAAAAATAAAAAATTTTAAATTGAAAAATAATTGTTGTGTTAGAACCGCACAGGTCCAATTACCGTGTTTACAAAATATTTTTCAAAAATATTTATATTCATAAAAGTTATGAAACTTTTATTAAAAATTTATGAAATCTCAAAACCTAAAATTTTGTATTTTATTAGACGCGCATTGGCCTAACTAACATTCAAGATAAAACATTTCGCGAAAATTTTCAGTAAAACAAAAGTTTGAGGTAATTTTTCTTTTGGGTTTATTTAGGTCACGTGATATTTTTGGCCAATGATATTGCATACAAATTTTTTGAAAAAAAATAAAAAATTTTAAATCGAAAAATAATTGTTGTGTTAGAACCGCATAGGTCCAATTACCGTGTTTACATAATATTTTTCGAAAATATTAATATTTATAAAATTTATGAAACTTTTATTAAAAATTTATGAAATCTCAAAACCTAAAATTTTGTATTTTATTAGACGCGCATTGGCCTAACTAACATTCAAGATAAAACATTTCGCGAAAATTTTCAGTAAAACAAAAGTTTGAGGTAATTTTTCTTTTGGGTTTAATTAGGTCACGTGATATTTTTGGCCAATGATATTGCATACAAATTTAAAAAAATAAAATAAAAAATTTTAAATCGAAAAATAATTGTTGTGTTAGAACCGCACAGGTCCAATTACCGTGTTTACACAATATTTTTCGAAAATATTAATCTTCAGAAAAGTTATGAAACTTTTATTAAAAATTTATGAAATCTCAAAATCTGAAATTTTATATTTAATTAGGCGCACATTGGCCTAACTAACATTCAAGATAAAACATTTCGCGAATATTTACAGTAAAACAAAAGTTTGAGGTAATTTTTCTTTTGGGTTTAATTAGGTCACGTGATATTTTTGGCCAATGATATTGCATACAAATTTTTTGAAAAAAAATAAAAAATTTTAAATCGAAAAATAATTGTTGTGTTAGAACCGCACAGGTCCAATTACCGTGTTTACAAAATATTTTTCGAAAATATTAATATTCATAAAAATTATGAAACTTTTATTAAAAATTTATGAAATATCACAACCTAAAATTTTGTATTTTATTAGACGCGCATTGGCCTAACTAACATTTAAGATAAAACATTTCGCGAAAATTTTCAGTAAAACAAAAGTTTGAGGTAATTTTTATTTTGGTTTTCATTAGGTCACGTGATATTTTTGGCCAATAATATTGCATACAAATTTTTTGAAAAAAAATAAAAAATTTTAAATCGAAAAATAATTGTTGTGTTAGAACCGCACAGGTCCGATTACCGTGCTTACATAATATTTTTCGAAAATATTAATATTCATAAAAGTTATGAAACTTTTATTAAAAATTTATGAAATCTCAAAACCTAAAATTTTGTATTTTATTAGACGCGCATTGGCCTAACTAACATTCAAGATAAAACATTTCGCGAAAATTTCCAGTAAAACAAAAGTTTGAGGTAATTTTTATTTTGGGTTTAATTAGGTCACGTGATATTTTTGGCCAATGATATTGCATACAAATTTTTTTAAAAAAAATAAAAAATTTTAAATCGAAAAATAATTGTTGTGTTAGAACCGCACAGGTCCAATTACCGTGTTTACAAAATATTTTTCAAAAATATTTATATTCATAAAAGTTATGAAACTTTTATTAAAAATTTATGAAATCTCAAAACCTAAAATTTTGTATTTTATTAGACGCGCATTGGCCTAACTAACATTCAAGATAAAACATTTCGCGAAAATTTTCAGTAAAACAAAAGTTTGAGGTAATTTTTCTTTTGGGTTTAATTAGGTCACGTGATATTTTTGGCCAATGATATTGCATACAAATTTTTTGAAAAAAAATAAAAAATTTTAAATCGAAAAATAATTGTTGTGTTAGAACCGCATAGGTCCAATTACCGTGTTTACATAATATTTTTCGAAAATATTAATATTTATAAAATTTATGAAACTTTTATTAAAAATTTATGAAATCTCAAAACCTAAAATTTTGTATTTTATTAGACGCGCATTGGCCTAACTAACATTCAAGATAAAACATTTCGCGAAAATTTTCAGTAAAACAAAAATTTGAGGTAATTTTTTTTTTGGGTTAAATTAGGTCACGTGATATTTTTGGCCAATGATATTGCATACAAATTTAAAAAAATAAAATAAAAAATTTTAAATCGAAAAATAATTGTTGTGTTAGAACCGCACAGGTCCAATTACCGTGTTTACAAAATATTTTTTGAAAATATTAATCTTCAGAAAAGTTATGAAACTTTTATTAAAAATTTATGAAATCTCAAAATCTGAAATTTTATATATAATTAGGCGCGCATTGGCCTAACTAACATTCAAGATAAAACATTTCGCGAATATTTAAAGTAAAACAAAAGTTTGAGATAATTTTTCTTTTGGGTTTAATTAGGTCACGTGATATTTTTGGCCAATGATATTGCATACAAATTTTTTGAAAAAAAATAAAAAATTTTAAATCGAAAAATATTTGTTGTGTTAGAACCGCACAGGTCCAATTACCGTGTTTACAAAATATTTTTCGAAAATATTAATATTTATAAAAATTATGAAACTTTTATTAAAAATTTATGAAATCTCACAACCTAAAATTTTGTATTTTATTAGACGCGCATTGGCCTAACTAACATTCAAGATAAAACATTTCGCAAAAATTTTCAGTAAAACAAAAGTTTGAGGTAATTATTATTTTGGTTTTCATTAGGTCACGTGATATTTTTGGCCAATAATATTGCATACAAATTTTTTGAAAAAAAATAAAAAATTTTAAATCGAAAAATAATTGTTGTGTTAGAACCGCACAGGTCCAATTACCGTGTTTACAAAATATTTTTCGAAAATATTAATCTTCAGAAAAGTTATGAAACTTTTATTAAAAATTTATGAAATCTCAAAATCTGAAAATTTATATTTAATTAGGCGCGCATTGGCCTAACTAACATTCAAGATAAAACATTTCGCGAAAATTTTGAGTAAAACAAAAGTTTGAGATAATTTTTATTTTGGGTTTAATTAGGTCACGTGATATTTTTGGCCAATGATGTTGCATACAAATTTTTTAAAAAAAAATAAAAAATTTTAAATCGAAAAATAATTGTTGTGTTAGAACCGCACAGGTCCAATTACCGTGTTTACAAAATATTTTTCAAAAATATTAATATTCATAAAAGTTATGAAACTTTTATTAAAAATTTATGAAATCTCAAAACCTAAAATTTTGTATTTTATTAGACGCGCATTGGCCTAACTAACATTCAAGATCAAACATTTCGCGAAAATTTTCAGTAAAACAAAAGTTTGAGGTAATTTTTCTTTTGGGTTTAATTAGGTCACGTGATATTTTTGGCCAATGATATTGCATACAAATTTTTTAAAAAAAAATAAAAAATTTTAAATCGAAAAATAATTGTTGTGTTAGAACCGCACAGGTCCAATTACCGTGTTTACAAAATATTTTTCAAAAATATTTATATTCATAAAAGTTATGAAACTTTTATTAAAAATTTATGAAATCTCAAAACCTAAAATTTTGTATTTTATTAGACGCGCATTGGCCTAACTAACATTCAAGATAAAACATTTCGCGAAAATTTTCAGTAAAACAAAAGTTTGAGGTAATTTTTCTTTTGGGTTTAATTAGGTCACGTGATATTTTTGGCCAATGATATTGCATACAAATTTTTTGAAAAAAAATTAAAAATTTTAAATCGAAAAATAATTGTTGTGTTAGAACCGCATAGGTCCAATTACCGTGTTTACATAATATTTTTCGAAAATATTAATATTTATAAAATTTATGAAACTTTTATTAAAAATTTATGAAATCTCAAAACCTAAAATTTTGTATTTTATTAGACGCGCATTGGCCTAACTAACATTCAAGATAAAACATTTCGCGAAAATTTTCAGTAAAACAAAAGTTTAAGGTAATTTTTCTTTTGGGTTTAATTAGGTCACGTGATATTTTTGGCCAATGATATTGCATACAAATTTAAAAAAATAAAATAAAAAATTTTAAATCAAAAAATAATTGTTGTGTTAGAACCGCACAGGTCCAATTACCGTGTTTACAAAATATTTTTCGAAAATATTAATCTTCAGAAAAGTTATGAAACTTTTATTAAAAATTTATGAAATCTCAAAATCTAAAATTTTATATTTAATTAGGCGCGCATTGGCCTAACTAACATTCAAGATAAAACATTTCGCGAAAATTTTGAGTAAAACAAAAGTTTGAGATAATTTTTATTTTGGGTTTAATTAGGTCACGTGATATTTTTGGCCAATGATATTGCATACAAATTTTTTGAAAAAAAATAAAAAATTTTAAATCGAAAAATAATTGTTGTGTTAGAACCGCACAGGTCCAATTACCGTGTTTACAAAATATTTTTCAAAAATATTAATATTCATAAAAGTTATGAAACTTTTATTAAAAATTTATGAAATCTCAAAACCTAAAATTTTGTATTTTATTAGACGCACATTTGCCTAACTAACATTCAAGATAAAACATTTCGCAAAATTTTTCAGTAAAACAAAAGTTTGAGGTAATTTTTATTTTGGTTTTCATTAGGTCACGTGATATTTTTGGCCAATGATATTGCATACAAATTTAAAAAAAATAAATAAAAAATTTTAAATCGAAAAATAATTGTTGTGTTAGAACCGCACAGGTCCAATTACCGTGTTTACAAAATATTTTTCGAAAATATTAATCTTCAGAAAAGTTATGAAACTTTTATTAAAAATTTATGAAATCTCAAAATCTGAAATTTTATATTTAATTAGGCGCGCATTGGCCTAACTAACATTCAAGATAAAACATTTTGCGAAAATTTTCAGTAAAACAAAAGTTTGAGATAATTTTTATTTTGGGTTTAATTAGGTCACGTGATATTTTTGGCCAATGATATTGCATACAAATTTTTTGAAAAAAATAAAAAATTTTAAATCGAAAAATAATTGTTGTGTTAGAACCGCACAGGTTCAATTACCGTGTTTACAAAATATTTTTCGAAAATATTAATATTTATGAAAGTTATGAAACTTTTATTAAACATTTATGAAATCTCAAAACCTAAAATTTTGTATTGTATTAGACACGCATTGGCCAAACTAACATTCAAGATAAAACATTTCGCGAAAATTTTCAGTAAAACAAAAGTTTGAGGTAATTTTTATTTTGGTTTTCATTAGGTCACGTGATATTTTTGGCCAATGATATTGCATACAAATTTAAAAAAAATAAATAAAAAATTTTAAATCGAAAAATACTTGTTGTGTTAGAACCGTACAGGTCAAATTACCGTGTTTACAAAATATTTTTCGAAAATATTAATCTTCAGAAAAGTTATGAAACTTTTATTAAAAATTTATAAAAAATTTTAAATCGAAAAATAATTGTTGTGTTAGAACCGCACAGGTCCAATTACCGTGATTACAAAATATTTTTCAAAAATATTAATATTCATAAAAATTATGAAACTTTTATTAAAAATTTATGAAATCTCAAAACCTAAAATTTTGTATTTTATTAGACGCACATTTGCCTAAACAACATTCAAGATAAAACATTTCGCGAAAATTTTCAGTAAAACAAAAGTTTGAGGTAATTTTTATTTTGGTTTTCATTAGGTCACGTGATATTTTTGGCCAATGATATTGCATACAAATTTTTTGAAAAAAAATAAAAAATTTTAAATCGAAAAATAATTGTTGTGTTAGAACCGCACAGGTCCAATTACCGTGTTTACAAAATATTTTTTAAAAATATTAATATTCATAAAAGTTATGAAACTTTTATTAAAAATTTATGAAATCTCAAAATCTAAAATTTTGTATATTATTAGACGCGCATTGGCCTAACTAACATTCAAGATAAAACATTTCGCGAAAATTTTCAGTAAAACAAAAGTTTGAGGTAATTTTTATTTTGGTTTTCATTAGGTCACGTGATATTTTTGGCCAATGATATTGCATACAAATTTTAAAAAAATAAATAAAAACTTTTAAATCGAAAAATAATTGTTGTGTTAGAACCGTACAGGTCCAATTACCGTGTTTACAAAATATTTTTCGAAAATATTAATCTTCATAAAAGTTATGAAACTTTTATTAAAAATTTATGAAATCTCAAAACCTAAAATTTTGTATTGTATTAGACGCGCATTGGCCTAACTAACATTCAAGATAAAACATTTTGCGAAAATTTTCAGTAAAACAAAAGTTTAAGATAATTTTTATTTTGGGTTTAATTAGGTCACGTGATATTTTTGGCCAATGATATTGCATACAAATTTAAAAAAAAAAAAAAAAAATTTTAAATCGAAAAATAATTGTTGTGTTAGAACCGCACAGGTCCAATTACCGTGTTTACAAAATATTTTTCAAAAATATTTATATTCATAAAAGTTATGAAACTTTTATTAAAAATTTATGAAATCTCAAAACCTAAGATTTTGTATTTTATTACACGCGCATTGGTCTAACTAACATTCAAGATAAAACATTTCGCGAAAATTTCAGTAAAACAAAAGTTTGAGGTAATTTTTATTTTGGTTTTCATTAGGTCACGTGATATTTTTGGCCAATGATATTGCATACAAATTTTTTGAAAAAAAATAAAAAATTTTAAATCGAAAAATAATTGTTGTGTTAGAACCGCACAGGTCCAATTACCGTGTTTACAAAATATTTTTCATAAATATTAATATTCATAAATGTTATGAAACTTTTATTAAAAATTTATGAAATCTCAAAACCTAAAATTTTGTATTTTATTAGACGCGCATTTGCCTAACTAACATTCAAGATAAAACATTTCGCGAAACTTTTCAGTAAAACAAAAGTTTGAGATAATTTTTATTTTGGGTTTAATTAGGTCACGTGATAATTTTGGCCAATGATATTGCATACAAATTTTTTGAAAAAAAATAAAAAATTTTAAATCGAAAAATAATTGTTGTGTTAGAACCGCACAGGTTCAATTACCGTGTTTACAAAATATTTTTCGAAAATATTAATATTCATGAAAGTTATGAAACTTTTATTAAAATTTATGAAATCTCAAAACCTAAAATTTTGTATTGTATTAGACACGCATTGGCCTAACTAACATTCAAGATAAAACATTTTGCGAAAATTTTGAGTAAAACAAAAGTTTGAGATAATTTTTATTTTGGGTTTAATTAGGTCACGTGATATTTTTGGCCAATGATATTGCATACAAATTTAAAAAAAAAATAAAAAATTTTAAATCGAAAAATAATTGTTGTGTTAGAACTGCACAGGTCCAATTACCGTGTTTACAAAATATTTTTCAAAAATATTTATATTCATAAAAGTTATGAAACTTTTATTAAAAATTTATGAAATCTCAAAACCTAAAATTTTGTATTTTATTACATGCGCATTGGCCTAACTAACATTCAAGATAAAACATTTCGCGAAAATTTTCAGTAAAACAAAAGTTCGAGGTAATTTTTATTTTGGTTTTCATTAGGTCACGTGATATTTTTGGCCAATAATATTGCATACAAATTTTTTAATAAAAAAATAAAAAATTTTAAATCGAAAAATAATTGTTGTGTTAGAACCGCACAGGTCCAATTACCGTGTTTACAAAATATTTTTCAAAAATATTAATATTCATAAAAGTTATGAAACTTTTATTAAAAATTTATGAAATCTCAAAATCTAAAATTTTGTATATTATTAGACGCGCATTGGCCTAACTAACATTCAAGATAAAACATTTCGCAAAAATTTTCAGTAAAACAAAAGTTTGAGGTAATTTTTATTTTGGGTTTAATTAGGTCACGTGATATTTTTGGCCAATGATATTGCATACAAATTTAAAAATAATAAATAAAAAATTTTAAATCGAAAAATAATTGTTGTGTTAGAACAGCACAGGTCCAATTACCGTGTTTACAAAATATTTTTCGAAAATATTAATCTTCATAAAAGTTATGAAACTTTTATTAAAAATTTATGAAATCTCAAAACCTAAAATTTTGTATTTTATTAGACGCACATTTGCCTAACTAACATTCAAGATAAAACATTTCGCGAAAATTTTGAGTAAAACAAAAGTTTGAGGTAATTTTTATTTTGGTTTTCATTAGGTCACGTGATATTTTTAGCCAATGATATTGCATACAAATTTTTTGAAAAAAAATAAAAAATTTTAAATCGAAAAATAATTGTTGTGTTAGAACTGCACAGGTCCAATTACCGTGTTTACAAAATATTTTTCGAAAATATTAATATTCATAAAAGTTATGAAACTTTTATTAAAAATTTATGAAATCTCAAAATCTAAAATTTTATATTTAATTAGGCGCGCATTGGCCTAACTAACATTCAAGATAAAACATTTTGCGAAAATTTTGAGTAAAACAAAAGTTTGAGATAATTTTTATTTTGGGTTTAATTAGGTCACGTGATATTTTTGGCCAATGATATTGCATACAAATTTAAAAAAAAAATAAAAAATTTTAAATCGAAAAATAATTGTTGTGTTAGAACCGCACAGGTCCAATTACCGTGTTTACAAAATATTTTTCAAAAATATTAATATTCATAAAAGTTATGAAACTTTTATTAAAAATTTATGAAATCTCAAAACCTAAAATTTTGTATTTTATTAGACGCACATTTGCCTAACTAACATTCAAGATAAAACATTTCGCGAAAATTTTGAGTAAAACAAAAGTTTGAGGTAATTTTTATTTTGGTTTTCATTAGGTCACGTGATATTTTTGGCCAATGATATTGCATACAAATTTAAAAAAAATAAATAAAAAATTTTAAATCGAAAAATAATTGTTGTGTTAGAACTGCACAGGTCCAATTACCGTGTTTACAAAATATTTTTCAAAAATATTAATATTCATAAAAGTTATGAAACTTTTATTAAAAATTTATGAAATCTCAAAATCTGAAATTTTATATTTAATTAGGCGCGCATTGGCCTAACTAACATTCAAGATAAAACATTTTGCGAAAATTTTGAGTAAAACAAAAGTTTGAGATAATTTTTATTTTGGGTTTAATTAGGTCACGTGATATTTTTGGCCAATGATATTGCATACAAATTTTTTGAAAAAAAATAAAAAATTTTAAATCGAAAAATAATTGTTGTGTTAGAACCGCACAAGTTCAATTACCGTGTTTACAAAATATTTTTCGAAAATATTAATATTCATGAAAGTTATGAAACTTTTATTAAAAATTTATGAAATCTCAAAGCCTAAAATTTTGTATTGTATTAGACAAGCATTGGCCTAACTAACATTCAAGATAAAACATTTCGCAAAAATTTTCAGTAAAACAAAAGTTTGAGGTAATTTTTATTTTGGGTTTAATTAGGTCACGTGATATTTTTGGCCAATGATATTGCATACAAATTTAAAAAAAAAAATAAAATATTTTAAATCGAAAAATAATTGTTGTGTTAGAACCGCACAGGTCCAATTACCGTGTTTACAAAATATTTTTCAAAAATATTAATATTCATAAAAATTATGAAACTTTTATTAAAAATTTATGAAATCTCAAAACCTAAAATTTTGTATTTTATTAGACGCACATTTGCCTAAACAACATTCAAGATAAAACATTTCGCAAAAATTTTCAGTAAAACAAAAGTTTGAGGTAATTTTTATTTTGGTTTTCATTAGGTCACGTGATATTTTTGGCCAATGATGTTGCATACAAATTTTTTGAAAAAAAATAAAAAATTTTAAATCGAAAAATAATTGTTGTGTTAGAACCGCACAGGTCCAATTACCGTGATTACAAAATATTTTTCAAAAATATTAATATTCATAAAAATTATGAAACTTTTATTAAAAATTTATGAAATCTCAAAACCTAAAATTTTGTATTTTATTAGACGCACATTTGCCTAAACAACATTCAAGATAAAACATTTCGCGAAAATTTTCAGTAAAACAAAAGTTTGAGGTAATTTTTATTTTGGTTTTCATTAGGTCACGTGATATTTTTGGCCAATGATATTGCATACAAATTTTTTGAAAAAAAATAAAAAATTTTAAATCGAAAAATAATTGTTGTGTTAGAACCGCACAGGTCCAATTACCGTGTTTACAAAATATTTTTCAAAAATATTAATATTCATAAAAGTTATGAAACTTTTATTAAAAATTTATGAAATCTCAAAATCTAAAATTTTGTATATTATTAGACGCGCATTGGCCTAACTAACATTTAAGATAAAACATTTCGCAAAAATTTTGAGTAAAACAAAAGTTTGAGGTAATTTTTATTTTGGGTTTAATTAGGTCACGTGATATTTTTGGCCAATGATATTGCATACAAATTTAAAAATAATAAATAAAAAATTTTAAATCGAAAAATAATTGTTGTGTTAGAACAGCACAGGTCCAATTACCGTGTTTACAAAATATTTTTCGAAAATATTAATCTTCATAAAAGTTATGAAACTTTTATTAAAAATTTATGAAATCTCAAAATCTGAAATTTTATATTTAATTAGGCGCGCATTGGCCTAACTAACATTCAAGATAAAACATTTTGCAAAAATTTTCAGTAAATCAAAAGTTTGAGGTAATTTTTATTTTGGGTTTCATTAGGTCACGTGATATTTTTGGCCAATGATATTGCATACAAATTTTTTGAAAAAAAATTAAAAATTTTAAATCGAAAAATAATTGTTGTGTTAGAACCGCACAAGTCCAATTACCGTGTTTACAAAATATTTTTCGAAAATATTATTATTCATAAAAGTTATGAAACTTTTATTAAAAATTTATGAAATCTTAAAACCTAAAATTTTGTATTTTATTAGACGCGCATTGGCCTAACTAACATTCAAGATAAAACATTTCGCGAAAATTTTGAGTAAAACAAAAGTTTGAGGTAATTTTTATTTTGGGTTTCATTAGGTCACGTGATATTTTTAGCCAATGATATTGCATACAAATTTTTTGAAAAAAAATTAAAAATTTTAAATCGAAAAATAATTGTTGTGTTAGAACCGCACAGGTCCAATTACCGTGTTTACAAAATATTTTTCGAAAATATTATTATTCATAAAAGTTATAAAACTTTTATTAAAAATTTATGAAATCTTAAAACCTTAAATTTTGTATTTTATTAGACGCGCATTGGCCTAACTAACATTCAAGATAAAACATTTCGCGAAAATTTTCAGTAAAACAAAAGTTTGAGGTAATTTTTATTTTGGGTTTTATTAGGTCAAAAGGCCGCGCGAACAATTCAATGTACGCGAAATAAAAAAATGTTTTTTTGTTCTTTTAATTATTTTCGAAAATTCATTTATTTGGGCATTAGTTATACCAAAACAGTTCTAAAAAAATTTAAAAATCAAAGTCATAAATTTGTCATAACTCTCGGAAATATTAATGTTTGCTAAAAATTTTTTGCAAGCACGGCTTTTAGAACAGTGCGGTTTTATTGGTATAGTTATCTTTTGTATTAAAAAAAAAAAAAAATTTTTTTAAACTTTTTTACTAGTGTGCTAGGTCACGTGATCATTTGACCGGCCTTATGTACGCAAAATACAAAAAATTGGCAAGTTGATTATTTTGAGGAGTCTAAGTTAGGAACCAAAGCTCGGAAATCAGTACTGAGAATTGTGGGCCTTTCGCACTGAGCTAACTGCCACGACCTTTTAATGATGCAAAATTGTATACATAGCTTAAGTAAGCACTTGTAGTAATAAAAAAAACTAGATTTATTTGATAAATAAAATATGGTTCGAAAAAATTTGATTATTTTTAACATAAATTTTTATAAATAAAAAAAGACATGCATAAACATTAACTAAGAATATTACAAACCTTTGATTTTTAATAAACAAACAAGCATTTATATATATAATACAAACAAAAACTAATATTTAACCTAGTTTTAAGTTGGTGATATTAGGATATAAATTATAGTAAATTTTAAATTCTTAAAATTGATTTTTATTAAATAAACAAGCATTTAAATATGATAAATAAACGAAAATTATTTTTCTAATATGTTTTTTAATTACTTATATTATAAAATACATCATACCAAATTTTTAATGCTTAATGTCGAACTTTAATTTTTAATGAACAAACCAGCATTTAAATATAAAAAACAAACAAGAATTATTTTTTAATTTATTTTCGAATTATAAATATTATAAGATAAAACCGACCAAAATTTAAAAACCTAATAACAATCTTTAGATTTAAATAAACAAACACCTATTAATTAGTAATTTGTGACAAAAATTAAATTCGTTTTTGAGTTACTAATATCATGATATACAATTGACAAAAATTTAAAAAATTAATAACAACCTTTAAATTTTAATAAACAAACATCTATTATTAAGTAATTAGTGATAAAAATTAAAATTTTAATTTATTTTTGAGTTAGTAATATCATAATATACAATTGACCAAGATTTAAAAAATTAATAACAACCTTTAAATTTTAATAAACAAACACCTATTAATTAGTAATTAGTGATAATTAAATGTCGTAAATAAGAGGTTTGCGATTCGTTGGGATAATAACAAACATACTAAAAATTTAGAACTTTTAGTTTTAAAGAACAAAAGTTATCGTCTTTCAAAATTCTGACTATAAAGAATAAAAACAATAATAACTAGATTTATTTGATAAATAAAATATGGTTCGAAATCATTTGATCATTTTTAAAATTAATCTCTATTAGTAAATAAAGTTATGCATAAACATTACATATTAAGATTATTAACTAAATAAATAAATCAAATATTACGTATTTAATTGTTGTTAGACTAAAAACGTATTAAATTATTAAACTAAGAAAATTTTAGAACAAAATTATTTTAAAAGTTTTAACATATAAATCTTTAACTTTTCAATCAACAAACAAGTAATTAAATATACTTAACAAACAAAAATTAATTTTTTTACCCAGTTTTAAGTTGTTGATATCTAAATATGCATTAGACCAAGTTTTGAATGCCTAGAATTGATTTTTGATTTTTAATAAATAAACAAGCATTTAAATATAATAAATAAACAAAAATTAAATTTTTAATCTATTTTTGACTTTATAATATTATAATATATACCTGACCAAAATTTGAAAACCTAATAACGATTCCTAAATTTTAATAAATAAACACCTATTAATTAGTAATTAGTAATATTTAAATTATCAAAATAGGAGGGTTGGAACACGATATGATAATAAACAACATATTAAAATTTTGAAGATTTATATACACAAAAACAAAAGTTATTCGATTTCAAAATTCGGATTAGTAAGAACAAAAATAAAAATAAAAATAATAATAAAAATAAAAATAACTAGATTTATTTGATAAATAAAATATGGTTCGAAATTGTTTGATTCTTTTTTATAAATATAATTTATTTAGTAGGTTTATTAATTAAATTATAAATTTAAATATGAACTTTTTTTATATTTAAACATAATTTTAACAAGCGAACACGCACTCATTGATATTGTAATATAAAAGTAAACTAAATTTAAAAGCAAAATACCGATCTTAATTTTTTAGTAATCAAACAAGTATTAAAATATAATAATAACAAAACAATTAAAACAAAAATTTTACACATTTTTTACTTATATTTTAACATTTTACTTAAATTTTCAACCAATATTTTTTATTTTAATGGACAGCGAAAAGGACGATTTTTGACGGCGACCAGAACGCTATTAAATTATTCAAGCGTTAAACTCACACTGATTCATTATTTTATAAAAAAAAAAAAAAAATAATGATTAAACGATATATAGCTAGAGTTAAATCTTCATTTTAAATAGCAACATACAAAATAATAATACCAACAACATATTAAAATTTCAGCAAATTTAATCTTTAAATTTTAATAATAAAATATATTAATTAGTAATTAGTGATAATTAAATGTCGTTAATAGGAGGTTTGCGATTCGTTGGGATAATAACAAACATACTAAAAATTTAGAACTTTTAGTTTTAAAGAACAAAAGTTATCGTCTTTCAAAATTCGTCAAATAAGAATAAAAACAACTAGATTTATTTGATAAATAAAATATGGTTCGAAATTGTTTGATTTTTTTTATAAATATAATTTATTTAGTAGGTTTATTAATTAAATTATAAATTTAAATATGAACTTTTTTATATTTAAACCTAATTTTAACAAGCGAACACGCACTCATTGATATTGTAATATAAAAGTAAACTAAATTTAAAAGCAAAATACCGATCTTAATTTTTTAGTAATCAAACAAGTATTAAAATATAATAATAACAAAACAATTAAAACGAAAATTTTACACATTGTTTACTTATATTTTAACATTTTACTTAAATTTTCAACCAATATTTTTTACTTTAATGGACAGCGAAAAGGACGATTTTTGACGGCGACCAGAACGCTATTAAATTATTCAAGCGTTAAACTCAGACTGATTCGTTATTTTATAAAAAAACTAAAATAATGATTAAACGATATTTAGCTAGAGTTAAATCTTCATTTTAAATAGCAACATACAAAATAATAATACCAACAACATATTAAAATTTCAGTAAATTTAATCTTTAAATTTTAATAATAAAATATATTAATTAGTAATTAGTGACATTTAAATGTCGTTAATAGGAGGTTTGCGATTCGTTGGGATAATAACAAACATACTAAAAATTTAGAACTTTTAGTTTTAAAGAACAAAAGTTATCGTCTTTCAAAATTTGTCAAATAAGAATAAAAACAATAATAATAATAATTAAAACAAAAATTTTACACATTTTTTACTTATATTTTAACATTTTACTTAAATTTTCAACCAATATTTTTTACTTTAATGGACAGCGAAAAGGACGATTTTTGACGGCGACCAGAACGCTATTAAATTATTCAAGCGTTAAACTCACACTGATTCATTATTTTATAAAAAACAAAAATAATGAATAAACGATATTTAGCTAGAGTTAAATCTTCATTTTAAATAGCAACATACAAAATAATAATACCAACAACATATTAAAATTTCAGCAAATTTAATCTTTAAATTTTAATAATAAAATATATTAATTAGTAATTAGTGACAATTAAATGTCGTTAATAGGAGGTTTGCGATTCGTTGGGATAATAAAAAACATACTAAAAATTTAGAACTTTTAGTTTTAAAGAACAAAAGTTATCGTCTTTCAAAATTTGTCAAATAAGAATAAAAACAATAATAATAATAATAATAATAATAATAATAATAATAAATATAATGACAATAACAATATGTTTCGAAATCTAAGATTTCGAACCATAATAATAACTAGATTTATTTGATAAATAAAATATGGTTCGAAATTGTTTGATTCTTTTTTATAAATATAATTTATTTAGTACGTTTATTAATTAAATTATAAATTTAAATATGAACTTTTTTATATTTAAACCTAATTTTAACAAGCAAACACGCACTTATTGATATTGTAATATAAAAGTAAACTAAATTTAAAAGCAAAATACCGATCTTAATTTTTTAGTAATCAAACAAGTATTAAAATATAATAATAACAAAACAATTAAAACAAAAATTTTACACATATTTTACTTATATTTTAACATTTTACTTAAATTTTCAACCAATATTTTTTACTTTAATGGACAGCGAAAAGGACGATTTTTGACGGCGACCAGAACACTATTAAATTAATCAAGCGTTAAACTCACACTGATTCAATATTTTATAAAAAAAAAAAAAATAGTGATTAAACGATATTTAGCTAGAGTTAAATCTTTATTTTAAATAGCAACATACAAAATAATAATACCAACCACATATTAAAATTTCAGCAAATTTAATCCTTAAATTTTAATAATAAAATATATTAATTAGTAATTAGTGATAATTAAATGTCGTTAATAGAAGGTTTGCGATTCGTTGGGATAATAACAAACATACTAAAAATTTAGAACTTTTAGTTTTAAAGAACAAAAGTTATCGTCTTTCAAAATTCGTCAAATAAGAATAAAAACAATAATAACTAGATTTATTTGATAAATAAAATATGGTTCGAAATTGTTTGATTCTTTTTTATAAATATAATTTATTTAGTAGGTTTATTAATTAAATTATAAATTTAAATATGAACTTTTTTATATTTAAACCTAATTTTAACAAGCGAACACGCACTCATTGATATTGTAATATAAAAGTAAACTAAATTTAAAAGCAAAATACCGATCTTAATTTTTTAGTAATCAAACAAGTATTAAAATAAATAATAACAAAACAGTTAAAAAAAAAAATTTTTACACATTTTTGACTTATACTTTAACATTTTACTTAAATTTTCAACGAATATTTTTTACTTTAATAGACAGCGAAAAGGACGATTTTTGACGGCGACCAGAACGCTATTAAATTATTCAAGCGTTAAACTCACACTGATTCGTTATTTTATAAAAAAACTAAAATAATGATTAAACGATATTTAGCTAGAGTTAAATCTTCATTTTAAATAGCAACATACAAAATAATAATACCAACAACATATTAAAATTTCAGAAAATTTAATCTTTTAATTTTAATAATAAAATATATTAATTAGTAATTAGTGACATTTAAATGTCGTAAATAGGAGGTTTGCGATTCGTTGGGATAATAACAAACATACTAAAAATTTAGAACTTTTAGTTTTAAAGAACAAAAGTTATCGTCTTTCAAAATTCGTCAAATAAGAATAAAAACAATAATAATAAATATAATGACAATAACAATATGTTTCGAAATCTAAGATTTCGAACCATAATAATAAATATAATGACAATAACAATATGTTTCGAAATCTAAGATTTCGAACCATAATAATAATAAATATAATGACAATAACAACTAGATTTATTTGATAAATAAAATATGGTTCGAAAAAATTTGATTATTTTTAACATAAATTTTTATAAATAAAAAAAGACATGCATAAACATTAACTAAGAATATTACAAACCTTTGATTTTTAATAAACAAACAAGCATTTATATATATAATACAAACAAAAACTAATATTTAACCCAGTTTTAAGTTGGTGATATTAGGATATAAATTATAGTAAATTTTAAATTCTTAAAATTGATTTTTATTAAATAAACAAGCATTTAAATATGATAAATAAACGAAAATTATTTTTCTAATATGTTTTTTAATTACTTATATTATAAAATACACCATACCAAATTTTTAATGCTTAATGTCGAACTTTAATTTTTAATGAACAAACCAGCATTTAAATATAAAAAACAAACAAGAATTATTTTTTAATTTTTTTTCGAATTATAAATATTATAAGATAAAACCGACCAAAATTTAAAAACCTAATAACAATCTTTAAATTTAAATAAACAAACACCTATTAATTAGTAATTAGTGACAAAAATTAAATTCGTTTTTGAGTTACTAATATCATGATATACAATTGACAAAAATTTAAAAATTAATAACAACCTTTAAATTTTAATCACTAAACACCCGTAATTTATTAATTGGTGATAAAAATTAAAATTTTAATTCATTTTTGAGTTACTAGTATCATGATATACAAATGGCCAAGATTGAAAAAATAATTAACAATTTTTAAATTTTATTAAATAAACACCTATTAATTAGTAATTAGCAATAAAAATTAAAATTTTAATTCATTTTTGAGTTACCAATATCATGATATACAAATGGCCGAGATTTAAAAAATAAATAACAAACTTTAAATTTTATTAAATAAACACCTATTAATTAGTAATTAGTGATAAAATTCAAAATTTTAATTCATTTTTGAGTTACCAATATCATGATAAACAAATGGCTAAGATTTAAAGAATAAATAACAATCTTTAAATTTTAATAAATAAACACCTATTAATTAGTAATTAGTGATAAAAATTAAAATTTTAATTTATTTTTGAGTTAGTCATATCATAATATACAATTGACCAAAATTTAAAAAATTAATAACAATCTTTAAATTTTAATAAACAAACACCTATTAATTAGTAATTAGTGATAATTAAATGTCGTAAATAGGAGGTTTGCGATTCGTTGGGATAATAACAAACATACTAAAAATTTAGAACTTTTAGTTTTAAAGAACAAAAGTTATCGTCTTTCAAAATTCGTCAAATAAGAATAAAAACAATAAATATAATGACAATAACAATATGTTTCGAAATCGAAGATTTCGAACCATAATAAAAAAAGATGATATGGTAAATTGTTTTGCAACATAGAAGTTATAATTTTATCACAACTGTTACTCTACTTTGTTGAACTCCAACATTTTTGTGATTTGTCGTCTGCTTTGGTTTTACGAACTAAAACGACCTTTCATTTTTACTCTTAATTGTTGCCGTAATGGATATATATCGCAGATCGTATGATTCGATTGCAAACCCAGCCACATCATGGAGGTTTCCTTCTTCTGGCGTAGCTCGTTTTGCTGGGCCAACTACAGCAAAAGTAAGCTATGGTAAAGTTTTACTCACGTTCTTGAAATATTAGTGACTTTGAATAAAAAAATATCAATTTGTTTGTAGCCTATTTGACTGCTACAAAGTCCGAAAAGGAATGTTATTTTTAGTTAATGTAATTTTAAAAACTGTTCCTGCGCTGCTGCATTAACCTAGTAGTTTTGCGACAAAACGTAATACTTGCCAAGCAATTTATTGCAAATTTTGTTAAATAAATTTTCAATGATTGACAATACCCCTACCATTTAAATTACTTTTTATATGTGTTCTAGGAAAAAATGATTGTCACAGTTTTTTAAAAATTTTATTGATCTAGGTTTAAACTCGAAATCCATAACTTTTTTATCTTTTACATTTTTAATATTTTTATTTAAATAAAGAAAACGTCTTTGTCAAGCATGCAAAGAAAAATTGATAAAGGAATGGATATTCATAGAAGGACACCTCGGCAAACAAATCTTACTACTTCCAAACAAGGATCAATCAAAATGGTAGTTAAGTTTCTTAAAACACTTTTCACATTAAAATTTTTAAGGCAAAAATGTCAGTAAATAAAACAATTTTTTTATTATTTTAAGGAAACTGATGAAATGCCTAGTTTGGTGGAAGACATTAACTCGAACTTTGAATGTACTTGTAAACGCAAGGATCTAACTGTGTTATGCACTCTATGTGGATATGTGTCTACCGGCAAGTTAATCTTTTTGGGTTTGGTGACCATGCCATAACATACTTAAAATCTTTATGTTAATATTTGTGGCATGTTTTAAATCATTAAATTTATTTCGTCATTTTTTCCTGTCGATGTAATATTTATTATATATCTTATTATTCACTGTCATTAATGCACGAAAAACCAAAATAAAAAAAAAATCAATCTTACAGTTACAGTAAAAAGTTACTAAATTTTAAAATGTGTCAACAATTTTTTTTATTAAATCCTAGACAAGAAAACTAAACATATTTTTAGGCCGTATTATGCAAAGAAAATGTCTTGCTCATCCGAAAGTTCAGTATTTGATGGACTACACACACTGTCCACACTGCAGATGTAGTTGCTTGGTTGAATTTGATCCCAAAAAGGAGGAAGAAACCATTACCAAACAATAAAAATTTAAAACTATTATTCTTCAGTTCCATTTTTGTTCCTTTCATTTTTTCTTTCATATTTTCGCACAGTGTTTATTTATTGTTTTGTGTTATATTAGCTTTGGAAGTTCTAATTGTGAAACTTTTTTCAAGTTAACAGTGTTTTCCTTTATTGGTGTTCACGATATTTTTAAGTAATACTCCCATTTTTTTCTTTTTTTTTGGTATACTCAGTTTTTGTTCGTACTTGTAATAAAATCACTTTTGCAAAGTTTTGCTCTGAAATTTTATTGAGGCATGGAGACTGAAAATCGTGAACACAAGTAACCAAGCTTTGCAACATTTCCGTGCAAAACTGTTTGAACAATAGTAAGATAAGGCTGCAAGTTTATGTTTTCGGCCAAAAAGTTTCGCTCATTTTGAGAAGAGTTCTGGGCATCATTTAAAAAGTTAGGTGGATGGTCCTGCAACAAATTGTATAGTGAGTAAGGTTTTAACAATACAGTTATAATTTTTAAAAAGATTTATTTACCTTGATAAAGTTCCAAGCCATAGTAAGCAGTACAAACACTTCATAAGGTGAAACAAGGTGGAAAAGATCTCCAATATAACAAAGTGGTACCGGTAATAGCTTGCCCTTAATATAAAATTACAAAGCTAAGGTAGGCTTAATTATTAAAACATCCAAATAAAAACAAAAAATATTTACTATTTTTCACAATTAACTAAAGAACTGGCAATAAAAAATACCTTTTCAGCAATTTGCATAAATTTAAGTGCAACTTGATAATGTAATGACTTTTCTGACAGAGTTTCATTAGATCGACTTGATTCCAAATGAGTTAGAATAACTGATACACAAGAGCGCAAAACTGAAGACACATTCCATATTGCTTGATGGTTATGAGCAGTTAAACTGAACAGTTCTAACACAAATGGATGTTCATCCATAAAATGAAATACCTTTAAATCTCTGAATAAAAGTAGGATAATAATCAAAATAAGTTCTTTTTCAAATCCTGTTATAAATAAACTTTATTCTAATGTAAGTATTATTCCACCAATTTTTTAAGCTTAAATTATAAAAATAATATTTAACTAATACAGAAAAATTGTTTTATGAATAAAGGTATTTAATTAATAAAGCCTAACTTTACCTTTATATTTATAAATATAATTAATCTACCTTTCTATGGTAAATTTTCTCATATGAAGGGCAGGCCATTCTTTATTTCCATCCAGGGTTAATGCAGTAGCAAGATAAGGTGAAGCGGTTGCAATGGTTGAAACCAAACAATCTGACAAAATTACAAGTTTGTTAGAGTCAAAGGCATAAGCCTGATCCGGTATTGTCATGTCTTGTATATTGGAACCACCACTTGTCTTACAACAACATCGCGTTAATAGTAAGGAAATACAAGCATTGTTGCTGGTTTGGGCAATCTGTTAACAGAAAAAAGCACAAGATCACAATATAATATAATTGGCTGTCAATTTATTTGGTTTACTAAACATAATTTACCAATGACATTGGGCATTTTTTCTTTCTTTTTGGGCCTTTTCCAATCAGACCACTTTCCACTGAAATAGGAACAAAGCCACCAGCTCGACGAGCAGTTACTTTCTCCGACATTTTCTTATGTATTTTCAACAGAGAAACTTTGTGATCTCCACAAATACTATAAGCACTCGGTATTTCCTCAAGATCTAATTCGGGCTCTATTTTGCGTCCAAACAAAACATTGTTCTCCTAAATTATATATTTAATGTTAGTATTGCTTTTTGAACTAATCATAGGCCTCACCCCCAAAAAATATACCTTGTTGAGGGCACCTTCCAATAAAAATCGACTGACAACTGTAAAAGTTTCTGCAGTCTGAGAAATTTGAACTAAAGATTTTTGACAGCTAAGCATTGCTGGGTCATTGTTTACATGGCCTATAAAACAAAATATTAGGAGTTTTAATATTTAGGATGACAGGCACATAATGTTTTTTTTTACTTAAATAAAAGCACAAGTTAAACTTTGTAAAAGCACAAACGTATGAAAAAGTACAAAGAACCTTTTCATTATTAAAGAACGCTAATGCATAAATGGTAATATGATTTTGCCTTAAAACTTATTAACCAACTAAAAAGCGAATTGCAAATTAAAAACAATTAATTTAACTTACCCAAATGCAAAAATCTGAAGAAACAAAACACCAGTGCTTGAGTGGTTTTCAGTAATCTCGTTGGAAGTGGAGGATTGTTTAAAAACAAAGTAAAAATAAGCTCTGAACAAATTGCGAGCAAGTCATCTGATGACCTCATCGATGACATCATTTTAATTAAATCACCAACAGCTAAGTTTAAAGCCTTACTCAATCTATTATAAAAATGAAAATGATTATTTGTTTAATGGAGAAAAAATAAATGTTAAGTTTAAGTTAAAACTGTAATTTATTAGAAAAAAGTATTTTAGGTACCGGTTAAAGTAACAAACAAAAAAAATTGTAATTTAACCCCTTTTTCAAAATATTCAGCAACACTATTTGTTGCTTTAAATTTTATATTATATTTTGGTGCAATTCATATTAAAACAGAATTAATATATAGGAACAAAAAACAAAATATTTACCTTAACTTAAACTGGTCTGTAGTAATTGAACCAATGTTACTTGATAACAAGTATTTAATATTGGTTAACATAGAAACTATTTGAGAATCTGAATGCTTTCTAATAGACTGGATGCTGACAACAACAATTTGTTCCAAAAGAGCTAAAGAAATAAATATTTGTTGATATTATAAGTAAAAACCATGTGTGTAGGTTTATCATTACTTATATAACACAATGCCATAGTTTTGTTTAGCTCTTTTAGACCTAAACTAATGTAATACCTAAATTAAAGTATTTTTGTTAATAATTGTAAAAAAAAAACCTAAGAATAAATTTTAGACCATTCTGAAATTAAAAAAAAGTAAATAAAACATCATCCCGAACTTACATTTTTTTGACCATTTTTGTTAAGCTATTTCATTAAAATTAATAATAAGCAGAAAAATTTGGGCATTTCTAGAAAAAAATGTTAACCAAAAATATCAAAAAAACATTTCAATTTTACCAGGTGTAACAGCTTGAACACTTTCATACAACTCCACAAATATTTCCAAATGAGAAGTTTTTGAACATTTTAATAATAAATAACTCAGTACGATGTGGGGATTTTTATACAAACATATTGTCACACAAAGTGAATGTAGTGTAGATTTTCTAAAAAAAAATTCAAAATAAAATCAAAACTAAAATTAATATATAAAATTAGGGTTTTGGTAAATTTTGTGCCTAAATGTACATAAAATATAAAATACTTATAACAAAAAATATAAATTCAATTTTCACCTTTTTGGGGTGGCAGTAATAAGACTTGAACATATTTCTTCATGATGATCATGGAGCTCATCAAAAATTGATCTTTCCATTTTTGGATCGAATTTTTTACCCAAAGCTAATTGCTTGAGATCTTTGAGAAGTAATGGCTGAAAATCACAAAAATAATCTTAAAACTGAAAAAATTAGAATTTTCCATAACATGCCAAACTTTTGTGTAGATTTTTCATTGTTTGTTATTTGCTGTTGTTTTTATATGATGAATACAACACTTTCTCTTATAGCTATATGTAAACCTCACTTTCATTAGAAAGAGTCAACCAAGTAAAACTTTACCAAACAAAACTTTTTTAAAATATAATATCCTTAAAAAATTTTTAAGTTTAAAAAATACAATACTAACACAGAATTTCTATTTTAAATTGGTGAAAAAACATAAAAACTCACCACAATAATTGAAATTTGTTGTGATACTTCCTTATCAATATTTTTCATGTTGGAATTTAAATTAGTTGGATTTGAAGCTTCCATCAGCATTTGAACAAGATTAAAAGATCCTGTACTTGCTTGACAGACAAGATGGACAACCAAACTGCATAAACTGAAAAAATAAAATACAGAGACTATCATAAACATTTACCCAATCAGAAAAAAATAAATTAAAAATGCCGGCATGTTATTTACAATTGCATAAACAGATAAATGTATAGGTACTTACGTTTCAAACTCCTCTGGTCCCCTCAATATTGCAGTAAATTGTTTGTGCAAAGTGTTCAAAGTCGCTGCATCAACTATATAATGAAATTATTTTTATTTTAAAAAAAGGGCTTAAACAAAAAACAATTTTTTTCATTTATAGAGTTTGGCAATATTAATTTAATTAATTGCCAGGTCAAGATTACTTGTACATTAAAAAAATGCAGTAGTGTTGTCCTGACAACAGAGGTCAAGGTATTTCCAACTTAGAAAGAAAAATAAAAAGCATAAAAACAAAAATCATGCATAAAAACTTACTATTTTCAATAAATAATTCAGTTGTATATTGTAGTAGTTTGGTTGACATGGAAAAAAGATTCATCAAATACAAACTAACTTTTATTTTACCAAATTGTTTATCAGATTGCAGTGGATTCTGTAAAAAATAAGCATTTATTATCTAAACAGCAGCATCAAGTGTTGTGTTTAAACAAAGTTTGTATTCAGTAAAATTAACCTAAAATAGCACTTCTGTTATATTGTTCATGCATTTAAATAAGGTTACATTTACATCTTCTTTAAAATTGTTAATAAAAAATTGCAATTAAACTAACTATCAAGAAATAAAGGCTAAATTTACTAAAAATAAGTGCAGAAACCGGTAAATAAAGCACAAATATAATACCTTTTTTAAAGAGATATATGGTAAATAAAGCATAAATATAATACCTTTTTTCAATAGAGAAACAAAACAGCCTACTTATAAATTTTTTTAAAGATCAATCAACTAGTTTTACCTTAAACATTGCCAACATTTTTTGGCATATTTCACCCTGATGTTTCAGAGAAAGATGGTCAAGAATTTTAATAACAGAAGACAAAATACTTTGTTCGTTTTCATTCATTGTTATTGAAGCAGATAAGGATGAAGATAGGGATGCTAAATTTGAATAACAAAATCAAAATGTGAGTTTGAGTAAGAAAAAATCGAATTTAATTATGCTTTATAAAATATAAAGCATCTTTTAATTACTTATCATAATTAAAAAGTTCATTTCTTGCAAATTTTTGTTTAACAAATTTTTTTTTTAATAAAAATGTTTTTGTATGGCCTATGTAATATAAACAGTTATGTATAAATGATTAAATAGTAACGTAATACTAATGGGCAAAAATAATAGTATTAAAAGAACAATAACAAAACATTTGCTATAATGCTTACTCCATCTTAGTTTAGAGAATTTGTTGAACCCAGAAATCAAGACTTTCTCGATGATAATATCAGGAAAAGCATTTCCCACATCAGCCAACACCCAGTCAAAGTACGGGGAATGGTTCTGCGAGGCTACTAGAAGGGAATCAACACAACAATCTGGTTGGGACTGAAATCTGTGGAAATATTACAACGTATGCCATTGAAAGTGTGCAGATATATCGTCAAGGGTATAACTTAATTGCAAGGCGCTTAAACTAAAGAAAGCCACATAAGAAAAAAAAATTAAACCAAATTATTGACATATTAGAAATTTTAAAAAAAGCTTACAATATTTTTAGGCTTGTTCTATATACATCAAGTAGCATTCGCATTGGCACAATGTTAACCCAGAATGTTAGAAGTTGAAATAGATTGTTGGGTGAGGGAACTATTTGTCTTTTCTTGTAACAACTACTTATTTGTCCTGTTAAAAAAAAATTATTTTAACTTTTTTGTATTAGATTATTTAATTACTTTTCATCATACATTTTAAGTTTTAAAACTAAATTTGAAACACTTAAATTTCCATTTTTATCTGAAATATGTTTGTGTGAAAAAAAATGACATAGCTCAAATAATGATTAATTTCAATAGATCATTCCATTATTTTATAGTACTTATTTCTTACATTAATTATCATGAAACATTCAATTTTTTTTATATCTAAGCAAGCACGATTATATTTTTTTGACTAAATAAAAACAAACCAACCTAGAGATTGCACAGCCCAGTTGCTTAAAATGGAAGCCCAAGCTTGACTATTTTCCTCTAACAATTTTAACAAAGTTTCAACAACTAATTCCAAACTAGTTGCTAAATCAGACCCAATTCCTGGGGCTAATATTTAAAAAAAAATAAAAATTTTTTAAAAACTACTATTATTATATATATATATATATATTTAAAATTTTAATTTTTGCATTTTAAACAAACGCATGTTATTACACAACTCTATTTGGTAAAAAAACAACTACAAATTTATTTTACTATATTAATTCAATTACCAGAAGATTGAAATTCCCTGTGATCTAAGTGCAATCTAACTGCTTCCTCAAACAGAATTGTCATTCGTTGTAAAACAGCATTTCGTGCACCCGGAACATGATGTAACAGTGCTATTGAATTTCTTACCCTTTCCTCCGTAAAACTACCAGATCCATAACAAGATGCCACAAACCAGTGAACCATTTGTTGTGGATTCAACTTTTAAACAAATTAATATACAAGTAATTTTTTTATATGCTTTTCCTTAATGTAGAAGTGCTGACTTTACAACCTTAACTTAAGGTGTAAGGTAACATTTGAAATCAAGTCCCAAGTTTCCACATTATGATTTAACAAAACGGTTTTAATTATGTTTTTTAAGTTAGAATTTACAATTACTTAATTCTTAAACCTCTAATAAATGTGCTTTTACCTAACATTAAACTAATGGATACAGCATGGGAAGATAAATTTTAAAAAATCTATGTTTTAGAAACATAAAACATGTGACTGTCAGACACTCATTCAATGAGTGTTGTTTTAATATGGCTACCAACATCAAATTAATGATTTATTTATTTACCTGAGCTTGCGATGATGTCGTTGCTGCATGCCTTGATTTCATTTCAGTGGTTAATTTATTCGTTGGATAAAGATCTAATTTATTAGAAACTGGCATAACTTACTTTTTAGATAAAAGTTTATGACAACACACCTTAATTTGTTAGTGCAGTGCATAAGCGGCAGCAAATGCTTAATTTAAAAAAAATCCCCTAACCAAAATAGCGTTGCCAAATATCTTTTAAACTGTTTATATAGTTAATTAATATTTATTAAACTAAAACTGTGTAAAACATTAAGTTAATTTAATAGACATGATTGTGTACAATATGTACAAAAAACTAAAACCTATATGAGTTTTTAGGCCATTATGATCATAGTTTATCGATTGGGATTTTAAAAGTGAAATCTAGTTGCAAATACGAATCCTTACAGAAAGTAAAAATCATACAGAGTTTATTAACTACAGAAAGGAACTTGCGATATGATACAACCTTTAAAAAAAAACAATTTAAAGCGATGCATATGATCTGTATAACAAAAAAGAGGAACAAAATAGACAAATAATATTACATTAAAGAAAGCGTATTTCTATAACACAAAGTAGTGATAAAGTTTTTAAAATTAGAATGTTTGCAATATGGACAATTGGTCGCAGGTGTTAGTGAAAATGCAAATACTTTAGGCAAGGTTTTTGCAACTATATAAAATGAAAAACCCATTTGTAAAAGGCATATTATTTAAATTAAAATATATATTACAAAATTATCCAGAAATTATAAAAACAAGTGTTACTTTCACGTTAGTAGCGTAGGCTACTCACATAAGAAAATTTAAAAGAAAGCGGCAAAAAGCAACATTACTATATCTAGAACAAGACTGTATATAAATAAAGCAAATAATTAAAAAAAAAATTAAAAAATCTTTTAAAGGCAAAACGATTCTGTAACTTCTTGTGGACATGTTTGGCATATTAATTTACAACAGTATTCAAACCTGCAATTGCATGTCACATTTACTGTAAAAGTTTGTGTTGTGTAATTGCGCCCGCAACACATAATACTACAGCCGTCCGTATCTTGACTTGATGCATTACATCTGCGACCTTGTGTGCCAAAAGATCCAACTTTTAAATTAGGGTTACAAAAATTAGTAGGCGAATTTTTGGCGTAAACCAAGTCATTTTCTGTAGGCTGTGCGTACTTTTTGCTTCTCGCCTTTATTTTGTTTTTCTTAACTCTAACTTTTATTGCACCATCGAACTTGTCCTTCAGTTCGTCGCTGACTTTTTTAATTGTGGGAAGACTTTCCCAGCAAATAATCTGCGAACATCCGCCAGATAAGCCGTGACACTTGCAAATCGTTCGCTGATTGTTTATAACGACCTGAAATTGTATTATGAGAACCATTACTACACCCATATACCTTAATTCAATATGCATACATCAAACAAGTGTTGCGAATTGTTTATTGACTTTTTGCAGGCCTACTTAATATTATGACGTTTAAATTGATGATTTGTCGTATTATATTTAGTCTGGCATCTGTGTGCATTTTCTCATTCTAACATAGTCAAGTGTCTTTAAACTTGACCTTGATTGGCCTAGCCATGACCCATGACCTAAAGATTTTCTCACGGCGTGACGTAATCAAGCAAACAAACAACGCATTGGGTGTAAGGGCTTAAACAAGGACAAATTTAACATGTAATGCAAAGCTGAATTATGTCAAAAAAATTCTGATGGTATCATAAAAACAAATGTCTACTTCTCGGGCCAATGAAGTTATTCTTATATGATATTTAGCAGAGGTCACGTCGATGTATTTTATCACAGCAATGTGTTTTCCAACTACTTAATCATTTAAGAATAGTCGTATGACCGTATCGGCCCTTCTTCCGGGATATGTATACAGTATTTATCTTTGTAAACATTGGGTTTAGAGCATTATAGGAGATAAGTATGTAGAGGTTATGCCAATCAAAAGACCCAAAATTTAAAAAAAATTACCCTTCTGCCGGCTTCTCGGTTGTGTCGCCTCAGAATGCTGTTAGTGTCCATTTTCTTATCGTTAAAAAATTCTCTTGATACCATATCACCAAACCTTATGTCATCTGAACAACCGTTCCATTCAAATTTATTCTGCTAAAATAATAATTCGAATTGAGCAAAAAAAACATCGACAAAATTAAACATTTTACTATAATGTTATTATGTATGATATGTCTTACTGTTTTGCATGAGCATTCAGTTGGCAATAATTCAGAGGTACAAGCTCTTGTTACTTCATAAGAAACACTGGCAGCAATAATGGCATATACAAACGCCTTTTCTCTCCCCTCTAAATATCAAAATAAATTTTATTTTTAGGTAAAAAAAATTAAACACCCACGGTATAAACCTGAGGTTTTACAAGACCCCTAAATAACCCCATTTTCTAGAGTTAATCAAACGTGTATTCTGACGTTTAATTGATTTTATAACACGTTAGAGCAGTATTAATCATTTATAAATTTTTTTTTCGTTTTTTAAAAATAATTATCACGTTAAAATCTTTCAAAATAAATCGCACGCTTAAAAAGTCAAATTCGTAACTGATATGTGCCCCGGATAATTTTGCTGATCACTCAAGAGTCAGTCACGGTCGTTGGTGGCTAATGATTATTTTTAAAACGGGGAGCGCGTGATTAGCGAATTAAGGTATTTTGCCCTAGCAAATCTACACAGACGGCTGGCTAAAATCACGTAAGATTTTGACACACATTGTAACAAACAGGGCCCGCGAAAAACTAAAGGTAACAAGCGGGGATTCCTGTCTTTTAACACCGCGTCGAAGATATGCATGCCATTTTCCCTTTCCAGCTTTGAGATCGATATCTGATTATTCCGGGCGCTTTGGTTTTTGTTTATAACCCTAAAGAAACAATAGCTATCTTTAAACAAATCTAGATTTCAAAATTCCGGAATATAAATTCTGTGGGAGACATTTTGCAGTAGTAAAGAGTAAGCTCAAGTTTTAGGTGTTTCAAAAATTGCTGTTGGACGTAAACTTGATTAATTGCAACAATATTCATGTACGTCGTGTTTCCTTAACCTTACAAATCAAATAACATAACATGTGCAAGGGTAGGACCACAAATACAACCTTGCAAGGTGATTGTATTACATAGTTTCCTGGTTCCTGTACAAATTTATGCGAACGACGTATTTTTTGTCATCAAAACTGCGTGTTTATTTGGACGCGGTTAAGTTGTTTAAAATTATTTTCGAATATCCGTTTCAAAACGTGCTTGCTTGCCCAATAGTCAAATTCATGGTCAACCCGCTATTATTTATATGCGAATAAAGCTAAAGTATTATTAAAATGCAATACTGTGACACTAAAGCGGCTCAACAGCGCGTACAACTGTGTAACTATTGCAACTTCAAAGCATTTGGGCCGCCTCGCTGTCCATAAATCACGCAGTTGCCCTACAGAAAAGCGTTTGTATTTTATTGACTGAATCATCTTGGGTGACACGATTTTAATGCATCAAATTTAATTTGTCTCGATCGAGATCGTTTTGTTTGAGCGTGTCATTTCGCTAACAGAACTTTCCCGGTGCTAGGCCATCAATCATAGACCAACATCAAAAACGTATGTTCGAACCGGTAAATCAACGAAATCGAATCCCACCACGTTGTTAGAGTTTGCAAATTGAGGTTGTAAATAGGCGTGGGCGCCCTCATCGCAAATCACGCATTGTCCAAAGCACTTGTTTAAGTGACTTTATATCTACTTGCCTGACAGGCAAAATGGGCGAATTCTGTGATGGATGAGGCGGTAGGCGGGACGTTGGCCTGAGTTCTATTATCACTCGCGACCACGCGCAATGCGAACGCTTTAAAATAGACAGAACACAGTAGCGAGGGCTGCGTCAAATAAACCACTTCACAGGTTAAATTTGAACGTAACATTTGCTTAAACAAGAAGCGCACGCCAGTCTGTTATAATGACCCGCACACGTATTTGCCTGTAAGAATGACTACAAAGAACTGATCGGAATCAATGGATTATCGGCTTCTGGGTGCGAAAAGGGGGAAAGTAATTTTAGGGGTAGACCTTAACGGGTTGAACTCGCCATTTATTTGTTATATGATGGGGCGGAATTACGAAATACATTATGTGTGTGAATCACAGGTTTTCGAAGCTATTAAAATATTAAATGCTCAAATAAAATGACTTGGTAAATTTACGGAGGTGTGACGCAAAACATATCAATCACTAAAAGTCTATAAACAGGTAGTCGCAGATACCAGGTCAATAGCCTTTATTACCGGTGCTTTTTGGCCCGGTTTCGAAAAAATTTCAAAGGCTGCTGCCCTTTAGATTTCTTATTATTATTATCACCTTGAATCGATTATATTAACCACAAATTGGCTACCATTGCTTTGCCTTCAAATTAAGATTATCTAAATCACAGTTTACATGAGCGACGTACGTCAGCAGCCTGTTTAACTGTCGTGAGAGATGAATACTGCGGACACGGCTGACTGCATAAACGCAGCGCAAAAGCTCATAATATTTAATTTGTCGTTTTGATGTCGCCTTCTAATACATTAAGGGAAAACTTACCGAATCTGTGACCTTTTAGCCCAAGTTTAAAAAAAAGTTATACAACCAATACGTGACACTGTAAAAATTACATGACATGGCACGAAGCGATTACAGTCAACATTGTTGTCTCGACACACAAACTTGAAATCAGCCGATACACAGAATTTTGTAAGTAATGGCGCTACTGTGGCAGTTTAAACAGAGTTTTATGTCGCGCAAACCTTTACTCTGCCACTTAATTAAATTACAATGTAGATTTAATAGATATTCGCGAATCGCAATAAATTAGGCCCGAGCCAAAACTGATTGCTTTTCGATTGAAGTGGTTTATTATTGCAGAGGAAAGAGACCATAAATCCAATTGAGGAGAATTTTAATATTTGCCAAAGATGCCGACACAAATATTTTAGTAAACTTAAAACTTGGCATCGTTTTCGCTTTTAGGGCGTACCGGCCCACTCCTATAATTAGTTAATAGGTGATTAGGAATTATAAATGTAAACGAGCTTAAGCGTTTACCTATAATGTATATGGTGCGATTTGGGCCATTTTTCATTCTTTAAAATTCCCTATAAGGTTAGTGCAATTTGTTGAATTTCAATTGATAAGCTATTATTATTCTTGGCCGATGACGAATATGCCTTACTCAAAATGATGTTATAATCGAATTTTAAATAATACGAATTTCGATTTAACTCGTTAATCATCATAAAAAAACACAGCAATAAAAATACCGAGGATCATGGGTATGCCATATTGTCGGTACTTTTTGATACAGTTATTTAGATACTTTGGAATACGTGCGTGATAAACGATGCAAATTATTTGTGAAAAAATCTTCGAAATTAATCGACTTGTGACCGCTTGAATGAAACCGCTAACGTGAAAGAATGTGCCACAAATATCAAAATTCGGGAGAAATCAAATAAAAATTGCCGCTAATTTCTATTGAACTGTTTGTCAAAACAATAACACAAAATTTTTTTTTTTTGTTAAAAAAGGGGGTTCAAGGTGAATCAAAGTTACCTAGAATTTACAAAAATCCGACAACATAAATAGCAACAATTATTCCTGATTTTCAATACGAAGGCCGATAATGATTTAAATTGGGTTCCGTATTATCTTTTGTCAGTTAACTTGATTTTTGTTTAAATAAATTATGACTGTTTATGTAAGGTGCAAATATAATATAATTTGCGCCACTTAAACAATAACTCTATTTCCTACAAAATCCCTAATTGAATATAATATTTTTATTAATTTTTCGCGCCATTGCAACTCTTTGACCTAATAATTAGACACGGAAACTTTTTAACATGCTCGTTTTAAAAAGTTCCATAAACTTTTACGGAAATTAAAAGTAATATAAACAGCTTTCTTTAGTAACCTACATCCTTGAAGTTTTATGTTTAATTGTTACAAATTGGTTATAGCCCCCTGCACCTTAAAACGTGAGCCGTTTTGTAAATAATTAAGACAAATTCGAACTTGGTTCCGCAGGAAAACACACAAAAAAGACATGTGTGTACATACGTATTCCCACACACATACAAAATATTGTAAACCTACTTGATTTGAGAATGGGGTCAAATGCATGGTGGCGAGGGTGGCCCGGATAAACTGTGCAATTCCATCGACTGTACCTTAAATAAAAAAAAACGCATAAGAAAAATTTGGAATAGCAAAGTGTCGTAAAAAATTAATTGTTTAAAAAAATGACTAGCCAATTTTTCAAAATTTATTTTATTTAATGAAACACCATTAAAATGTATTTTATGTATAGTTAGTTAAGTTAAAAAAATTTTTTTTTCCAATACCTGAATTGATATTGGCACCAATGTATTCCAACTTGCACACCCTCGCTTATTTTATGCATTATTGTCGGATGCTTCTCGCAGAACGCTCTCTGTGGACCTTTAAGATATCTCAGTGAATTGCAATAATCTTTTGCACCCCTTGAGTATCGAGAATGGGGTAGTTTGGGTTCGATGTGGCCCGGCGGGGATTTTGGAACAGTAAGCAACCTAAAAATATATTTTATTTTATTTAAAATTTGCTAATATTAAAGTGGTATGTTATCCAATATTAAAATATTATTGGCCCATCGGTCAAAGTTTATTTCCATTAAACCTCGCAATGCTTGGGTTTTAAAGTTGTAAAAACCTATTTCTTGATTTCCTTTTATGTGGGACTCTATCTAAAATTTTATTGCCGTCTTTATTTTGTCGCCATTCGATTTTTACGAGTCTCATAACATGACATCATCTAGCATAGGCCTAACAAACGTAAATCCTAACCGTGTATTCCCTTATGTGATTTTTCCCATAAATCAAGAGCGTTGAACTTTTGCGTAGGGGACAATGACAGGTATAAAAGTTTTACTGCCCAATTATTAAGCATAATTCTTTGTACAATTGAATTGGCGGACAGACAAAACGATTGTAATTCGGCCGAGTATTTTCGTTATAAAACAATATGGCATTCGATTTCTGTTCTACCACCATTTTTATCAGGTAAGTGCTTACGGAAGGTAGTTATATTATTTTTATCCCCAAATAAAAACCAAGGATAACGTGAAATTGCGTGCAAGTAATTTTTACCAATAACAACAATGCGATTGCGAGGCGGTACTGCATCGTTTTTCGTTACCAGCTTTCTCAAATATCCGGGATATTTTGGCGTTAACGCATTCGTACATGCAAGCCCACGCCCCTGTGGTGATTAGACTCACTAATGTAATTGTGGTTGATATAAGCAGGTGCGTTGGAGCGAGAGGGGTTTGACCTGCGGTCGTGAAAGACAGAAATCGGTTTTACCTTTTCGGAAAAGAGAATAAATTCGCTGTAACCGCCAAGGTCGCCCACAATACTCCAAATACGTCGTTTAAAATTACAACTGTTTTGGCGCAATCGTCATAAAAATCATAGTAAACCTGTTTCAATACACCTCTAAAACTTTGCGGGTTTTTTAACAATTGAAAAAAATTTCGACATTATTTATTAATCGAAAAAAAACGCCTCTTTAGTTTAAGCTATTGTTGTTTACTGAATTAGTGTCTGGACTTCAGGTACGTCAGCTTATCGCGGCGATGCGTTCAGTTTAAACGGTCATGTGCACGCATAAGTCTAGCGGTAATGAATTGAAAAGGTGATGATGGTCAGACTGTCAATTTCTTAGATAATATTTTGATTTTCCCATGACTGAAATATTTTGTAAGATTATAAAAAGATCGCAGCGTTCTTAAAATCAAAACAATTCCACACATCTTCTATCTATACCTACACACTGACACAGTCAGACAGTATTAAAAATACTGTCGGTAAATCGTTAATTTAAAAAATGATTTTTTAAATATTTTAAATATTTATTAATTTTTTTTAATATTTATTAACTTACCACCACGTTGCACTGGCAAGTAAGGCACTTGAACTCCAAATAAAATAAAGAAATATAAAAGTAACTTTTGAATTTTTCTTCTTAGCTAGTCTCATTTTGATATGCAAATTTAGATAAATCCTAGCAGCAAATGGAAATTTTAAGCTATTAAAAAAATAGGTTTTATTTATAGTTTAAGCCTATTGATATAGTTTTTATTACTAAAGACTTATATCTTATTTGGTAATTTTTTAAATTGCCGTCTTTTTTAGACAAAATGTTGTAAATAATAAGTATTTAGTTTAACTGTCAATAAAATTATTCGCTGGTCGTAGTTGATCGCTTTAATGTGTAATACTTTATGCTTACTAACAAACTTTAGACGATTTTATTTTTTTATTGCGTTTTACCGATTATAACTTAAAAGAATATTTGATAGGTTAGGCAGCTTAAGTTATAAAACACTGCTATAAAACTAAATAAGGCTATAAGCAATAAGCCAAAGCGAACTGGTGAATGGAAAAATTCATTTAATAGAAATGTACATAACAACAATTTGACAATAACCTGTCCTTGTATCTTAGCATATTTTTATATTTACCGAACGTTCTTATCTGCCTATAAATATCTACGATCACTTTATAATACGTTAAATCGTTTTAGCAAATAAACTATAAATTTAGAGTGAAAAATTAAAAATTTCCCAGAAGTTACTTGCTGTTCTATTTAACCAGGCTTATATTCTAGAGTTGGTGTTTCTCAATAATACGTCTTATAAATCAAATTCATCTCGAAGTACAAACTCACAATTTGCCGGAAAAGTTGGCCTAAAAACCCGGCCGATTCGTTAATGTTTCTACTGCGTAACCCTGAATTCACGTGCTGTAATTACTAGGCCTTCTCGCAGCAGACATTCTTAACACAGAAGCCTAAGCACACAGCTTTTAAACCTTTGTTACGCCGCGTGGACGAGTTTACTACTATGCCATTCGGCTTTCATTTAATTTAATTTATATAACGAAAGCCCTTTTTTATATAATTCGGTTGCATTTTTTTTTAGGATAAAAAGGAGATAGGGGACGCACATTAACTGTAATATATTACAATAAAAACAGCGCCAGACATCATTAAACTTTAATATTATTGTGTAGTTCTTTCCATTGTATTTTCTACTAGTATAAAAATTGCCTTTTTAGCATAAACTATTTTAAATTTTTTATAACTTTTTATGGGACCACAATCGCTTAATTTGATTACGAAAGCTTTAACACCTAATATGTAAAATTATCTGCTCATTTTGTACCCAAGGTTTATAAGACGGGTGTAACACATTATCTTAAATACCCAAGTGAATAAACTGAAGTTAAATCAGGTTTAAAAAAACATATTTTTTCTTACTGAAAAAATGGAAAAACAAATATAAATAAAATTTCAAACAACATTTCCGCACAAATTAAATTTTATTTAAATTAATACAATCTCGTTGTAAATAATTGTAAAAAGAAATTATTTTACAGTCTAATGGAAATGTTTTATTTAACAATTTAGATAAATGTTACCAAGGTTTCGTTTACAGAATTCAAACGAATTTACGGGATTATTAATTAATAATAGATTTAATTAGTTATAAATTCTTTTGTGCCTTAAACTATTAAACGCTTTTAGCTTTTATATGAAAACGAGGTAAAACCTATTGATGTACTCTAACGAACAAAATACGATTTCTGTTAATTAAGGTAGGTTCGTTTTACTCGAACACTTCCTCAAAAATATTTACAAAAGTATTTTTCAGTCGAATACCTCTGAGCATTACTTAGTAGAGTTTAAGGTCTAACCACGCCCACTAATGGTTTAAAAAATATTTCAATTGATTTTCTAAACCCCGTTTTTATTAATTTTTTATGATTATTTATATTTAGTGTAAAAAAATGACTTTTAGACTTAACTTGAGGTGGTATATTTCCTCCAATCCAGCCTTAAGTTGTCTTTGGTAGTTTTGAATAATATTTTTGGTGAAAAAGTAAGTAGCTTATGCAACACACCAAAGGCACTACAAGAACGAACCAGTTTAGATTAAACTTAGGACTTTTTAATAACCCCAAAGGCTTCTTATATGCACTAGGTTGCCGATATTAATCGCTTTAAAACAATGAGAATTTTTGCGATAAAAAAAAACTAGTACAAAATTTGTATTTTTTTAATTTGAAAAATGACATCATCTTATATTATTTTTGAAGCTTGCCCACAAAAATAAAAGATAATGACTGAATTGTGAAAAGTATTCCCGCAATTGCGTAAATGACATTGACCGGATAAAAAATGGTCTAAATGTCATTTATCATTTTTCACGCAATCTTTCAATACGCAGTTATCTCAGACGACAAATTGTCAATTCGTGACTGATTTACTTGACCCTCTAGAGACGTCCTGATCTTGGGTAGGCATTTGCATGTGTACAACAAACTTTCTTTTGTTTTTTCAAAATCCATTAACAACCTAGGCTAAGTGGATGTCTATTCAAAAGCATAGCGTGAACAAATATGACGTCATAAGTGTAAATAAAATTTGCACACGGCACAATATTTTTTTAAAATGACATAACTGTAGCAAAATATTTAGTTATTTTGCTTAAAAGTTGAAAAATAAAATATTAGGTAATAAAAAAAATTAAAGACTACATTAATTTTATACTTAAAGTACGATAAAATAAACACACAACAACTACTATTAAACAAATTTTAAGAGTTTTAATCATACACAATTAGGGGAAATTAAGAAGCGAAATCAAAGATTCTAAACCTAAATAATACATTAACATTTTTTCTTTCCATTTTGCTGGCGTTTTATTTATTATAGTATGAACGACCTCCCAAATTTCCAGCAAAGCCTGTTTTTAGCAGAGGCTGGTCAGTAGTTTAACACCCGTTGCGACGCAAAATTGTATTTTTTCTTTGTCTGGTTGACCTAAATTTCGTATATATCGTTAACCCGACATATTTTTGTAAAAAATAATAAGTTGTTACATCATGGCTAGATTTTTGGATATATCAAGAAGAGAATCGGGTCTACTAAAAATTCGAGCTCATCAAATTAGAATTATTGCAATTATTTTGCTTGTGTTGCTTATAAGAAAAGAAAATGATTCAGGTTAGTGGTATGTATATAGGCCCTTTCGAGTAATTTTGTATTTTTTTTTAATATTGGACATTTATACACAAATAATTTTCACATAGAATAATGGGGTACAAACTTGCTTAGACCTCATTTTTAGCGCAATTTTATATATTTGCCAAAGTATAGCAAATTTGGCCTGATAATATATGTATTAATCTGCCAGTCTCCAGCTAAAATAATTATACATTTAAATGTTGCTATTTTTTGTATTACAGACAGCGAGAGCGAAGATAAGCTTGAGGACAGTGAAGATGAGATGGGTGATTTTATCTCTATACAACAGTAACTTGTTTTGTAGTATTATGATAACATGTTTGCAAAATAAATAAAATTAGTTAAACTTTAAAACTTGTGCCAATCATATTTTATGTATATGAAATTAGTAGGCCTACAGCCTAAATAAATAATATTGAATTTTACAAAAAAATGTAAGTACTGTGCCATATACAACGCACAAATTATTAGGTAACGAATAATATGTTTAGGATGTAGTTATAGAATTCAAGTTTAAAGTCAATTTTTATAAACGCTGATTTAAATATTTGAGACAACACATGAGCGTGTTTACAAGCGAAAAGTGTTTCACAACATTATAGCGTATGCTAAAAAGTCAGTTCTAAATTCTTTAACGTTAAGTATTGGGTTTTTCCGGTTATTGTCTACTATTATTGCTGAGTTGCTAAATTTATATATGGCGAACGCTAACTGAATAGGTTATTTCACGTTTGTGTGCTTTACAACATTGAAAAAAAATGTTCAGAAAAATTGTAGCACATTTTAAATATGTTGATGTTACGTTGTCAAAAAAACTTGCGTTTTGTTCTAAAGACGGAACTTTTCGACCTTTAATGATGTTGCTTGAGTTGAGCGGCCACGGGGTTCCATGGATTAGTGGTTCGTTACTTGTGTTATTAACCACTAATGACGCAAGCCTTAAAGAGATATATTTTAATTTGTTGGTTGCATTATTATTGGACTTAGTATGCGTTGGCATTTTAAAAGGTTTGGTAAGACGCCAAAGACCTTCCTATAACCAGAAAGATATGTTTGCAACTGTTTCACTGGACAACTATTCGTTTCCCTCTGGTCATGCAACTAGAGTTGCCATGGTAACAATATTTCTATTAACCCACTTATTTTTGACATTTGCTGTCCAGATTGGCTTGCTATGTTGGGCCATATCCGTGGGTGTTTCAAGAGTTTTATTAGGAAGACATCATGTATCAGATGTTTTAGCTGGTTTTTTTATTGGCTATTTACAAAGCCAAATCATAGAACACATTTGGTTTTCTTTGCAATATTATGATAATATATATAGTATGATATTCTAATAAAATCCTCATTTTTTAATTTCGAGTATTACTTATTTGCTATTCGATTCTAACTTAATGCAGTACTTCGTATAGTACTATTTATTTTTTTGCCGTTATGTATGTTGTGTATATTGATATGGAATTACGTAACTATGTTGTTGTTTTTAATTATATTTTTTCTGACATATATTGTTGCACTTTAACCAGGTAATCTCTTGCTTGTATTCTTTTTTTATTTATAATACTCTAATAAACCTAATTTAAAGATAAACAGAATATAGCTTAACAAACAAAAAACAACTCACATTTATTAATGTTTAATTACAAAAATCAGAACAATAACTTTAGTAAAAAGTTTTAACTATAAAAGCAATCCATTTCACAAGGGCATTAATTAAGTGTAGGCTATGTGACTAAAACTATATGAAACAACAATTGTTTGCTCTAAATATGGTGTCAACTAGCATAACGATTTAGTTCGCTAACAAAAATAAGATCTACCAACAAATTAAGAAGGTTAACTATGCCCAGTAATTGAACAACACTGATTAAAGGTTAATTAAAAGGCTAGTGTACTATAAGGGATAAGCTCTATAAGACATATTAGAACAAATAAATGAAAGATATTAGGTTGAAAACTTAAGTAATAGGCCATAAACTATTTTACTTATAAATTATTGCACATAATTGTACTAACAAGGCAATCATACAATAATATTTAAAAAGACATTGGGATTATATGAATATTTAAATGTTATTAAACCCCAGATACAGAAAAAGTATAATAAAAATTGACATATGAATATATAAGACACTTAAGAAACTGTAAATGCAATATGCATATATTATCAAGGGTACCAATTTCCGATTAATAGTCAAATGTCGGGGTAGAAGTATATAAATACCAAGTAAATACATTAAACTGATAATATCTTGGTAGAATTGTTTTAATTACTAACGGAATATGTGTATAAAAAATGCCACTCTCTTGTGTATATAATTCTAATAAACCCTAAAAATGATAAAAAAATACAAATTGGCTACAGCATTTTAAGGAAGACAACCGATATACATTCTACCTTGTTCTGTTAACTTTGCCTCAGTACTTGCTATGAGCTTTTTAGTAATCACTATTCACTGTAGCCAAAATTTAACTCTACATGTGCTATATATTTTGTTAACTTCTTTTTGGGGTTTCAATTTTAGAGTCTACATTTGAGTTATCAAACTTTAACAATAATTCATCTTCCCCAACATCTTGACTTTCATCTTGGGAAGACTGATCCAACAATTCTTGTGGATATTTAATAGAACTACGCTTGCTGTTTGTGCTGCTATATGACTTTGAAAGTTCAAAGTCTTCAGAACCAGAAAAGTTTTTCTTGTATAAAAAGGCTCCGCCGTAGCTTTTGGAAGACTTTTTGTGCATAAGAATACTGTCAACAACCCAAAACATAAATGCATTGACAAAGAATGGAACAATTAACATAACAACAACCACTTCAACATGCGGATCTTCAATCCAACTTAACATGATTTTTCTGGCATTAACCCAAAATGATGGTAATACCATTAAACCAACTAGCACCTAGAAAGAGTTTTATAACATACCTTGTTAGACCACCTAGGTAACAAGAGTAGCATGATACTTTATTTAAAAGTACCACATATAAGTTTGGAATATATTTATAAATAACATTACCTTTTCAATCAGCATAACTAAAAGATAAAGTGAACATTGACCAAGCCAAGCATTGCAGCTAGGTGGATTTCCATACTCTCCAAAAAATAAACTGATACAATTGTAATATCGGATAATTTTTTGTGTTATCTGCAAGAAAATTTTAAATAAAAACCTATAACCTTCTCTTATTGCAAAAAATATTCAGAACTAATATTTACAGTTAATCCCAAATAAATAAGTAACAATCCAATAGTTGAGTCCAGTAGAAAGCTGATGAGATACCAGGTACAGGGGTCATCTGCTGTCACAGCATCAGATAAAAACACATTTGCAAAATGTATAAACAAAGCACCAAGTCCCTAAAAATAAAAAATTGAAAAATTGAAAAATAATTTTTAATTAGGCTATAGTGCTAACATTAACAACTATATATAAAAAATATAACTTTATATACATTTTTTATATGTGTTATATATTTAAATGTAAACTTTATCGAAAAAATAAACATTCAAACCAGAAAACACAGTGGTTATTCATTTTTGTTAAATATAAACATAATGATCAATAATTTTAATTTAATAAAAAACACAACAGTGCAACATATATAGGTAATATATTATGGATAGCAAGATATAAATAATAAAAACTTTTGAAGTCAATTCTAATAAAATACGTGTTATTTTGGCAAAATTAAATTATTTTTATTTATTTACCTGCTTTGAAGTATCATAAAACCAAATTGTCCAGGTTCTTCTTTCCCCTTTAGGTTCTCTCCATCTTTTAATTAAGAGTGTACTGAATGCTATGAAACCAAGTATACCCTGAAGTGCAATAATATTATATTATACCAAACAAACTTAGTATATATATATATATTAATTTAAATTGTATTTTAATTTACCTGTACAGCAATTCCAAACGTTCCCACCAAATCACCTCGGACACAATGTGAAGTTGTGTCATTCATTTATAAATATTTTTTTAAATAATTAAATGTCAGAATGTAATCCCTAGATTTTACCCTTGTTTCTACTTTCAATTCGTTTGCTTAAAGCAAAACTATTGTCTGATTACGTAGACCAGTCTGCCAGTGGAATAATAAAATTGTCGATGCAAAATACGTGGGACGAGTCAAAACAAAACACACGTCAATAATTTGTCATTTATTAATTGTTATTCCAAATCATCAATCGTTCCGTATTTTTGGAGGACGAGTCGTGACCAATATTTTGAGCAAGAACTGTGACCTAATGGTAAGCCAGAATTACAGGAATAATGTATAAAATAAAATATTATCAATAAAGATTTAAAAAACTAATAGATACATATTATACTAGCACATAAACTTAAAATAGGTGGTTTTGTATTTTTTTTTAAATAAATGATTAAAACTTTAAAACAAAAACATTAAAATTTGCTGTTCGTAATAAGTTTATAAAAATGAATATTTATAAAACCTTCCACCAATAATGGTTATTTTATATCGCGTATCATAATACAATTTGATTTATTTTGTTTTACTTTATCCCTAATTTGTCCAACGAATGATAATAGAATCAACAACAAAAAATATCAATGTGCAAAAAAATGGACATGCATAATTAATGACCTTTTTCTTGAAAATGGTTAAAAATCGATTAAAGCACTCCGATAAAACGGCATCAGCCAGCGTTTACAATAAGATATAAGCTTTGCGCTTCTACATAGTGAATATAGAGTGGGATTTCATAAAGAGTAAAATATAAAATGTATTCTTCTGAAGACGAAATATATGAAGGAATAAGTGAGTCTCCGCAGAAAGAATGGATTAATTTTCTATACACCATCAAAGCAGAATGTCTATTAAACAGGTAACACATTATTCTGTTATAAAGTTAATTTTAATAAAAAATTTGAAATTTTCATTTATTCGCGAAAATTTTGAGACGTTTGCTTACATATTTTGATATTGTATTATTTGCTAAACCCAACTTTAAAAAAACAGTTGATGTTTGTAAACTGAAAGCTAATATTTGTTTTTTTAGGGAAGAGAAAATGCAAGAATTGTGGATTCATCTTCGAAATAACGAACCGGAATTGCTTGATACTTTTGAAATTTTTCTGGACAATGCTGTAAAAGAAATAGAAAAAGTTAGAGAAGATAAAAATATTGCCCTAAAAAGGTGAGTACATCTTAATGTGATACTTAAATAGTTTACACTAAAAAGTAAAATATATAAACTTAACGGAAAAATGTAAAATAAATATATTTTTAACAGCAAAAAGCACAAAGAACGTGAAATTCAAGATATTTTTGTCGAAGTTGAAAAAATAGTAGAAGAGGAAAGAATACGAATCAGAAATGACGTTGGTTAATTTTAGTAATTTTGTAAAAGGTCGCAAACCTTGAATACGTAATAAAAATAATACTAATACTCTTTAGTGTGAAATGAAATACCTAAGGGAACTTCAAACAAAAATGAAATCCAAGCAATACGAACTCCAAGAAATTATGGACGCCAAAGAACAGTTGGAAGGAGAATTGTCGGTCATGAATTTAAACGAAAAACAAAGAAGCGAAAGCATCATGGATTTAAATCATCGACTTAGCGAATTAAGCGAAAAGGAGAACGAACTTCGTTCTAACAACGACGTTCTTAAAAGAGTAGGACATGCATTGTTTTATTCTTTACTAATAGTGTATTTTTGGCAAAATAGGGTGCTAAGTAACTGATCTGTTAATGTACAGATCGTTACCAATACTTATTGCGCCTGGTTTTTTAGGAAAACAAAAGGTTGCAAATCCAACTTTCTAATTCAATCGATGACCTCGCATTAACGCACAAGATGTGTTTACAATTACATGAAAAGTCCGAGAAAGAACGACAAAAAGTGTTGCTTTTAGAGGAAACTCACGTGACTAATGATAGCGAAAATAGACAACCAGATAAGTAAGTATAGTAAATAAGACGTCTCTAAAAGTTTAAGATATAAATTATTAAACGCTTTTAACTGAATTACTCTGCGTTTTAGGAATGAAAATCAAACAGAAGGCCCTTTAAAGGTAAAAATTATATTATTTAAATTTTATTATTTAAAATTTTTTTTTTTAAATAATAGCTGAGGCCAGCTGAAAAGGGATAAAAATTAAAATATTTTATTTACCAATGCAAGTGTTCCAAGGAGAAATGTAATGACGAATCCCACGGTTCTCATTGTATATTCCGTAATGTTCCCGAAGGTCCTGTATTTGCTATTATGCTAATTGGTGATGCCAACGTAGGGAAAACAAGCTTTATGGAACGCTTCTGTTTTGATACATTTTCTTCTAAACGAAGTCCGACTCTAGGTAAGGATTGACATTTTCATGATACCACAAATTCGATAATATATTGCACCACGTTATAAATAATCTATATGTTCGTTTTGCAAGTTACTTGGCATTCTTTATTTTTAATGATTTGGTGTAATTTGGTGTTAAAAAGATTTACAGCTTGACTAACACCCCTATCCATTTAGATATCTCATTTGTCATGAAAACGATATCTACCACACACGGGTTGGCATCCTTGCAAATATGGGACACTGCAGGTCAGGAAAGGTTTCGCAGTGTACCAAAGTCTTACTTGAGAAAAGCTGACGGTATCATGCTTATGTATGACGTTGGTAATGAAACAAGTTTAACAAATTCTCGACACTGGATTACTAGTATTGAGGTAAGGGATTTGCCTTTGGTACTGAAATATTAAAATTTATAATACTTTAATTATGATATGATATAAATAAAATAGTCTAGCAGCAGTAAAGGTATAGTAATAAAACAATTGGCAAAATCTTAGCATAGTTCCAAAAACGATGTGGCTGTAATGTTAGTGGGTAACAAAATAGATCAAAAGAGAACGGTATCTCGACGTAAGGGGGAGAAGGTAGCTCAACAACAAAACGCGCTTTATGCTGAAGTTTGCGCCAAAACTGGTGAAAATGTTCAAGAGGCATTTAAGGAATTAACAAAGTAAATATTACTTAACCAAATTTAATTTGAATTTACCAATTTTTAAGCATACTTAATTTAAAAATAAAATATTTTTATGATAATATAAGCCATCTTTTGTTTGAAAATTTAGCCTGATATAGTATTGTGTGTGCATATAATGAGGTTTTGCATTAAAAAAAAGATTTAGTCATATACCTTTATGTTAAAACCCTAAGCTAAATCTTTTACTTTTTAGCAAACTTTTTATTTTATAGAGCATTGATTGAGAATTCAATGCAAGAAGTTAAACATTCACAAAGCCAAGTTGTATTACATGCTACAAACGACGACGAAAAAGAAATTGCGAATCGCTTTCAAACCTGTTGTGGAATGTACTAAACTTGGCTTTTGGCTACATAACATGATTTTAAACGTTATAATACTCGCGGGCTGTTCTGATGCTATATTTAGTTTAAACATATAAACAAATTATTAATCATATCGTCTTTGTTTAAACAATTATATTTAGTATTAACACGTGTTTCGTTCTCACACGTACTATATCTGTTTAATAAATAACTGTTTAATACAACACAAGTATTTTACATTCGGTGTATTATATTAAAGTTGAAAAGTTAAGAGAAATAGTTATGTGGACAACATTCGCTCTACTTTTTATAAGTTTAAATCATGGGCTAGCAGAAACTGCAAAACTAGGTAATAAGTTTTATTTTAAGTAAAGCGTCGAAATAGTTAAAATATATACTAATATGGTTTTTATAATGCGTTATTTGTGACAGGCTCGTATAATGTCGACGCTAATGCAATATCCGTAAGTGGGTTGTCAGCTGGAGGTTACATGGCAGTACAAATGCATATTTCCAACTCAAAGCTTTTTATGGGAATGGGTTGTTTAGCAGCAGGTATTAATATATTTTATAACCTGTTTTGCTTTAATAGTAAATAATTACTTTGCTTAAGGTCCCTTTTGGTGCGCCAACGCCAACATCCTCATTGCCACCAGTTCATGTATGACAACGCCCAGTTTAATAAACGTGCCATACTTACAACAGATTACAAGAAACACTGCAGCTACCGGGTTCGCTGACCCACTTAGCAACCTTGTGAACGATCGTGTTTACTTGTACAGTGGAACTGAAGATAGTGTTGTAGTACCAGGTAAGGCATATGTACATTACCTTCTGATATAATAGAGACATATAGGTGCAATTTAGTTTTTATCAAAATTTTCGTATTTAATTCTATAAATTTATTTCTTGATTAGGCGTTGTAAAAGCAAATGAAGACTACTATTCTGCTTTCGTTGATACAAACAATATAAAAACAGTTTACTCGGTTGCCAGCGAACATTGCTTTGTAGGTGGAAAGTTATTAACATTAAATTTGTAGCTAGTTCTTATATCTAAATTTATTGTAGCCCACAGTGGAATATGGAGGAGTGTGTGAAGAGAAAAATCCTGATCACATAAACAAATGTAACTATGATGCCGCATACGACTTGTTAAATCACATTTATCCAGGGTTACAGGTATGTTAGAAACCTAATAAATTCCACAGATATTTAAGTTGAGTTGCTTGGATCTTTTTTTTTTTTTAAATCTTTATTTATGTAATAAAAGTCTTTGTTTTTAGGCTGTTAACCATCCTGCACCTTTAACATTGGGAAGCATTCACGAGTTTGATCAAAACGAATTTATAAGCGGTTTTGCTGATATTGGATTTGCTTCTACTGGATATGTATTTATACCAGATTCCTGTGCAGATAAGACAAAACGTAACTCATGCATATCAGTTATTAAATAATTTTAAAATAAAGTTCGAGCGGATCAAATGGCATAAATTGGGTAATAAGTTCTACAGGATTTTTAAAAGTTAAAATGCCTAACGAGTTTATTTTTTACAGAGTGTCGTCTGCATGTTGCTTTGCATGGATGTTTGCAAGGTAGTGAATTTCTTGGCGACACTTACGTTAGAAACACTGGCTACAATGAAGTTGCTGCTTTAAATGACATTATCGTCATCTACCCACAGGTTAAGAAGAATGCATTGACCAATCCAAATGGATGCTTCGATTGGTAAAAAATTTCGTTTTGATCAAATTGAACCAATTTTTGCCGATACTCGATATGTTTTAATTCAAAATATTATTTTTTAGGTGGGGATACACTGGCAGTAACTACGGTAAGTAAGAAATTGTTTAAACAAACATAAACTTAAAATCTTCTGACAACGACAATATTTTTTAGCTTCAAACACAGGAAAACAAGTCGTGGCCATTCGAAAAATGGTTGAACATGTTGCAAATTTATAAAAAAAGATGATAACTACAAGGATATTATTTATTTAAAAAAGTTTTAATAAGATTATTAAACTTAATTTTATTGTGTGTTTAATTGGTAATTGTTGAAAAAATTGGAATCCAAAAATAAAGAAAAAAAACTAAACATCTATAATGTCGAAAATTTGGTTTTGTTCTTACATTATAAAGAGTTTTACGCTTCAAAAACACTTTGATTTTTATTCACTTTCCACAAGTTACATTTATCAAAAAATGGTTTAGTTTAGTTTCGTATTTCAGTTACAATGTTTGTTTATAAACATTGCGTAAAAAGCACACGAAAATAATTTTACTTCTAAAATTTGTTACAAACGCAATAAACAAATAAATTAGTTGAAAGTTAAGGCGGAAATGTCCATAAATTTATGCGGTGATGATTTGGAAACTACAATCGAATCTTCTTGTGTAATGGCTGATGGTTTTGAGGTTTATAATCTACTTAAAGAACAACATTTAAATCAGGTTTGTTGAAGCCAGAGTATTTTATTTATTAAAACTTTATTTCGATATTTAACTTAAGTTTTTTAAATTAGGGGTTTCAAGCAGAAAGATTTACTCGATGTCCTGTTTTTATTTTATTAAAATTTGCAATCCCAATTGAGTTACATCAGGTTGTTATTCAGCCTTGGCTTGGAAAGCAATGTGAAAAAGTTGTACAAGTTTATACCTATCAAACATCTTTGTAAGCTTAAATATTTTTTGTATAAATCAAAGCATTTTTTAAACTAAATAGAAATTTAATATTTTTATTAAACTTAACTTTAATTACTCAGAAATGCAGTAAAGGAGTTAAAATTTGATGATGTTAGATTTAAAGCTGGGTCAGCAACTCTTTCTAAACCAAATGAGCTTGTTTTTACTAACAAAAGATACAAAAATTATCCTAATTTTAAAATTTTACCACAACCGAAAAATGCCCAACAAAAACTATGTATTTTGAAAGGACAGTTCGACCATGTAACGGCAATAAAGATTGGTTTGCATGTTATGCTAAATGGAAGTATTCCATCCATTCGATTGCTTAAAGTTTTTGGAAAACCATCACCCCGTTGCAACAAAACTAAAGCTGACAACTTTTTACTCAAATGGAAAAACAAATTTAAAATTTCTGAAAAGCAATCAGCAAGTAGCAGCAATTCTACAAACTTGGAAGAACCACAAAAAATGCCTCAAACCGATTTAATTGAGTTTTCAGATGACACTGTCAAGAGAGATAGCACTCCAGATATATTTATGGATCCAATAACATGTAGTAAAATGACCAACCCTATACTGTTGCCCAGTGGGCACACAATTGATCACAAAACTTTGGACAAACATATAATAACACAAGAAGAAAGAGGTGGATTGCCCTCAGACCCTTTTACAGGAATTTTGTTCACCGAATTTCACAAACCAATTCCTAATGTTTCCCTTAAACAAAAACTTGATCAATTTACAATGGGAATGTCTTCAACTCAAGAAAATGTAAAAAAAAGACCCCCATCACCTACAGAATATGAATTTTCAAGTTCTAAAAAGCTGAAAAATTCTAATCAACTAATTAACAAAAATACCAAATCTGGTTTAGACGACAGCTTGGAAGTTTCTTTAAATAAGGCCAAGGAAAAAAACTTGTCCTTTAGAACAATTCATTTAAACAATAACACCTGGGAAAACAGCCTACACTGTGGGCTATGTGGTGTGTATTTGACTTTCAATGCTCCTCAGTATAGGTTACCATGTGATCATAAATTTTGTAGAAAGTGCTCGCTGGGTTTAGGGAGCAGTAGTGAAAGTTCAAACTTGAAATGTTCAATTTGTAAAAAAGAATTTGCATATTCAGATATGAATCGAGTTCATATAGAAATGAAATAAGTAATTTTTTTCTTATATTCTTTTACCTCTAAAACATTTAATATTTTGTTATTTTGCAAGAAATTATATATTTGATTTTCTAGTTTGCAATGTTATATATATACAATAAATCCAATCAAAAAAGAGTATTTTAAAATTATGTTGATATTTGATTCTTTTGGGTTATAGTTTTTCGTTGATTTGCAATAAGTTTAGCAGCATCATAAGAGACACGAGAAACAATAAAAATATCACTACTTTTTTGATGTTTTTTCTCATAAAACATTTTAAGTTCTTCCATAGCTTGGTCTTCAATCTAAAATATTATAATTTATTAAAACCCAAACTTTATAATTTTAAATTGGAATTTATCACTCAATGTATTTGGTTGTTTTAAAAAGTAAATGGATCAATACCAGGGCAACTACTATCTCGATTCATTATTAACAACTATTTGTTTAACAAAAACATATTTTATTTATATTATATAGAGGTTGTGAGTAATTTTGGAACCAACATGACTCTTTTCTTACTAATGGCAACAAATAAAATTACCTGTATCACAGATAAGGGCTTTTTGCTACTTTTTTCTGAATGTTCTTGATTTATTTGTTCACTCTCAATAACATCCAACAATGAAGTTGGATGCGTAACTTCTTTTGGTGAAGTTTGTGCAAAAATAGAATGATTGGATGGCGGACTGCTTGCAAAATTTGTAGATATTGATTGCCATGGACCACTACATTTTAAAATAACAGTGTAAAAAAATTACTTTAAAGTGATATTTCATGTGTGTACAACTTACTTGTTATTAACATTTGAATTTATAACTCTTAAAGTTTTAGGGGGGCTCTGAGGTAATATCACCCCAGATTTTTCTGGGGTTTCCCATATTGAAGTTTGCGTAACAGGGGAGATTATTGGCTGGACACCCCAAGCATTTGGTGGAGAAGTTGGGATAACTTGCTCCTTAGACTCTTCCTCCACCTTCTCTTGAAGACGTCTCCTTTCCTTTTGGGATAATTTTTTGTGAGATTTTGAAGAAAATGGCATTTTTCCAGAAGCACCATAGATCATTTTGGAATCTGGTGATTTAATATTTATACCTTTTTGTAAACCAAGCGAAGGAAATATATTCTCATAACCATTATTTTTTCTTGGAGGAATATTTATTGGTTTAATAGATGTTGTCTTTAAATCAACTGGTGTTGGTTGTTCCTGTTTTACAAAGGTAGATTTCTTAGGTTCCTTAATTAGATTATCTGATGCTTTTATTTTTTCAGTTTTATTAAGGTCTTTATGGCTTGATTTATGTTTCATCGAAATATTATTGTTGGCGTCATTCTCTTCTGGTGCATTTGTCATTATTCTATCAACTATTTCTTCCTCTTCAGTTTTAGTCGATTTATTTAATAAATCAGACAACATTACACCAAACTCTTTTTTGTGTGACTTTCTTCGATGCTTAATCGAAGAAGTTTTTTTTGGTGAGGAACTTACAGAAAAATTGGAAAAATTCTTGTCTTGCTCATTGAAATTATCATCGTCATTCAAGTCTAAATAATGATCAATGTTTGGACCCATAAGACTTGCAGGCAGTGACCGATTGTAAACTGCCTTTATTTCTTTCCTAAGATAATTTAAAAACAACAATTTGACAATTTTAAAATATTCAATTTCTAAAATAAACACAATGGTACCTATAAGTATTTTCCAATTCTTCCAACATATCCTGATCAGCAGAATGAAAGATGGGGGTATGCAATAAAGCTGGCAGGTTCTGACATGCAAACTGTAAACAAGTTTTATGCAGTTGTTTACTGTTAAAGGCAACTGCCACATCTGTTACCAGGACAACATTCTTGAGTGTAAGCAAGGGCACAATCTACAAACAACAAAAACACAAGTAATTATTTACCATAAATTCAATAATGAACTATTAAGTGCATTTTTTGTACTTTACTTACCCATGTCTCAGTAACTTGCTTTAATCGATCCACAAGTAGAAGATCTGATGCTGCTAAAACCTCGCATAAGCTTTCTACAGATGAAGCTGTATCTAAACAGGTTGGTGAGTCAGAGTAAGCAAAGTTTAGAAGATAACGAAATACATCAGAAGGCACTGGAACCTATAAAAACAAAATAAAAAATTTTTACCATTAAAACAACTAGAGTTTATAGACTTAACTTTACTACTTACTTTTAAGTGTGCTATTTTATTTTGTTCGCCAAGATTTGATTCCATCCAAGGAGAAAGCAACATTCCTTGAAAGAATGGAATTCTGGCAGCTAAAATGGACTTGTGTGCTTTAAAACTAATACCATCATCACATTCTATATCACAATTGCACAACGAAGAAAGGAAATGGGGACTGAATTGCATTTTACTTAAGCTGTTTTGGTGGATTGACAGAATAATACCATCATTAATGTTTATTTTATTGAAAAATAATTCTGTCAGGTCCTTTATTGCAAATAAAAGTGAAACTTGCTTAAACAAATCAATAATCCTGCATTTTTTCTGGGAATTAACAAAAAGTTGTTTGGTTTTTCCTGTTGCCCCACTTAACAAGTCATGACCGGTATGTTTGCAAAAAACTTTTGGAGTTCCAAGATAATCTAAATCCTTTCCAACATTGCTTCCCATTTGAAGTAGTTCGCAAGATCCCGTATAAATAAACTCCATCACATTACTTAAAATAAAAGGGTAAACGTTTTCAATAACAATTATGCATTTCATTGGGCAGTCAGAAGTTAAGGCATTTTCTGAAAAAAACTTTGAAAAAACGTGTGAACGATTTCCGAGTATAAATTGGTGGGCTGGATGTACAATGTCAGGTTTATTTGCTCTTTTTAAATGAATTTGAACGTTGTGCAATCGATCTCTAATGTTTGATTGCTTCCAAAAAGCTTTTAAATCATTGACCATACTGCATGTGTCATCAATACTAGGAATCTAAACAGCAATTTTAATTTTTGAGTAAAATTAATTTATAAAGCCAAAAATAAATCTTAAATTAAATTCGAAGCTGTAATATGATAATAAAAATATACAACAAATAGTTAATTAGAAAAAACAATTGTTTTTATATCCGTTATGCCTTATGCATTTAATTAATTTACCTTGGTTATGAAATTGCAAGGATCTGATTGCAAAATAGCTAAATTTCTACCCTTTGGTCCAAGAACGCCAGAGTGTGTTCTGAAAGCACATGGTAGTTGATCGCACTTTAGCTTCTGCACTGATTCAGATTTAAATAAATCTAAACTGTTCGAAAACTCCTTTAAAAAATAAAGTAATTGTACATTACACCAGCAAAAATATCAAAATTCAACAAAGCAACTTGATTAATATTTAAGTATTAATTGTTATTAATAATTTTTTAATATGTTTAAATACTTATAACTAAGAGTAATAATTTAAAAACCAGGTGAAGATTAGTTATATATCATTATTGCTCTTAACATCTATGAAATAAAATGAAATCGAAATATACAAAGACTTTAAAACATTAAAATTACCCTATTTTGACTAGTCAAGTTTTTCTTAAGAGATTTCCCAGCTTGCCAGGAAGAATATTGAGTTAAATAAGCTGAGCCTTCTGCAGAAATAATCAACACAGAACTTCCATTCTCGCACATAGATATATCGCTCACCCATTTTATCTGGTTATTTTTTGTAAAAATTAAATTGTTGTTATCAGGAATGATTATTTAAAACGTAAAATAATTGGATTTTTGAAGGCATTTTAATTAAAAAAATTTTTATTTACATTTTTTTGTAAAACACTACATTAGTCTGTAGCCTATACTATCATTAAAGAAATAGTTAGAAATATTTTAAAAATAAACCTGTTTTGTGTCCAACTGGCAGCGATCTAAAGTAGTATGTATACTTGACCATGACAACAGATTGCCGGAATTTTTCAGTATCAAAACTTTAACATTATCTTTCTCGTTTTCATTTTTTTCCTTACTTTTGTTGGACAACCTTATTGGTTTAACCTTAGCACATAAAATTGTTGCACATAAATTTAATTTCTAACATAAACAAATAACGAATTAGTCATCCAAATACCTAAAGTAACCAGCATTTTAAAATGTCTAATTTGTATGCCCCTCAATTTAATAAACAAAAATAATGTCTTTTGTACAGTACCTGTGATACAACAGAATTGTCCAATTTTCCACCACCAACTTGTAGCTTAAGAATATCTGTTTGTTTTGTTACAATTTTTCGACAAATATATTTGTGTAAAAGGTAAACTGTTCCCTAGAAAAAATTGGTATTTTTTGAATATTTTAAATGTTTATCTTGTAAGCCAAGCATTAAACAGTTTTTATTATTTTAACCTGGTCTAGGCTTTCTTGTGTATATTTTATAACGTTAACCTAGTTATGTTGGTAGTAGGTTTGTAGTATAGTATTGCACCCAAGTACTTTTAAATTTAAAAAATATAAAATGGTAAAAAATTACTTGCTGTGTAGCAACAACAGTGGCAGAATCACAAGTATTCACACAAGTAATTTGATCTCCTTCTTTATGAACCCCTGAAACTTGCCTTGGTTGAATTATGAATACATCACCTTTTGCATGACCTTAAAAATGAAAAAAATACATATTTTAAATGTTCAAATAATAGTCATAACAACATATAACAGAGGTTTTCATAGTAGAATACAAAAAAAGGCAGGCTAAAAGTGACATACATATATATGACTATATAGATTATAATGATAAATGTTACCTCATAAAAAAAAAATAAATGTCTAGCCCCAGTCAAAATACATCACACAAAACTACCTAGTTGTCCGGCGTTTGTTCCAAAAGTGTAAAGGGCGTTTTTGCCTGTCCATACAACAGTGTGATATGGTCCTGTGCAACATCCAATGATTTTGTGATCTTTAAGGCTGAAGACACGGGCAGGAAGAAGGCATTTTTCTGGAGGAGGATTTATACCAAGAGTTCGAAATGTGTTCATACCACAAACAAATACCTAAATTTCGTTAATTAAAAAAAGGTCATTGAGTTATTTAGAAATAATATAAATAGTGCATATTTTCTAAACATATACAAATAACTGTATTGAATTCAATTTTTCTTAACAAAAATTATGTTTTAAATTCTACCTGTCCTTCTTCAGTAATAAACACGGTATGATCTACAGAGGCTGCAATTTTTACAACAACTTCACTTAAGTTAACAAGTTGTGGCTGAATAAAAACATCTTCTTGCCCGATGCCCAACCTACCACCGCGTCCGTTACCACAGGAATAAACTCTGCCGTCGTGTGTCAAAAAAACTGAGTGAAATTTGCACATCACCACCTGATTTGTAAATTTAGATTCATTAACAAAAGAAATAGACATTTTCAAGAAGTGCAGAGGGACTTACAACATTTTTAAAAATCTTTTTTAAATACAACGGTATTTAATTTTTTGATTTTTAACCTATACTATGTATATTGGTGCAGCCTAACACAAAAATCAATATAAAAGTAATATTGTTTAGCTTACAAGTATGTTTAAAGTCCCACTTAATTGCTGAAATAGGTGTACTTATTTTAAGATAAAGTGCAGGCCTTTAAAATAAATCAATAATACACATACGCCTTTAATATTAAATTAAACAATTTTTAAAATTTAAGTCAAACCTGTTTAATTGAAATTTTGTCCCTGGCAAAAAATTCCACAACTTCAGGAATTTTTCGACTTTTTTGATTGCCATGTGCTAATGTCATATTCTCATTCACACCCCATGTATACAACTCTGTTGCATCAGTATTTTTCAATCCACTCCAACTAAATGTTATAACAATATGTAAACTTTTAAAAGGAAATGCTCTTTAATTAAAATAAGAAGTAGATACTTATAAATATATATTTTAAATACATTGGAATCAAAGCATATTAAAAATAAAAAATACTTCTTAAAGTTGAAATACAAATAATATCTTGTTTTTTAATTAAATTTTGATTAACCTTTCCAAAGTTGTTTCACTCGATCTACTAACAATGGGATCATAACACCAAGGTGAAACATCCAATGTCATTATGTTTAAAATATTACAACCGTCATCATCTTTTATCCACATGTTTGCTCCATTCTGAAAAGGATTATTTTGGATTAAATATATAAAAAAGCTTTTTTTTAGTTTGGACATGTTGAATAATAGGAATTTAACTACGAAATTTATTACTTATATAAACAAGTTATTTTTATTTTTATATCTTTATCCTTGATGTTGGAAGGTCGACTTCATGACCCAAACATAGAGTAACATCAATTTCCCCAAACAGTCTTGAGTTGCCTTTAGCAGTTTGGATATTATAAAATAGAAATGTCCAATAATTAAGAGTTTTTACCATTTATGGTGCCTTACTCATAGGCCCTACAGCATGGAAGAGGACCTCATGTAGTGTAGAAAGTGTTTTGACCAATATACCTTGCTGCAAGTTAATGTAAATGTATCAAATAACCTACATCGCTTTACTAATTGACCTGCTTTAAATCATGGGTATACCTTTATAAGCTCCATAACGCATGGAACTCTTCCATAATAAACAGCTTTGTGTAAAGCAGTCCAACCAGATTCAACGTCTTTGAGATCAATGTAAGTTTGCATCGAATAAATTATCTTTGTTTTTATTGCAACATCAAGCAACCATTTAACGACATCAACTTTTCCACATGATGCAGCCATGTGCAGTGGGGTGCGACCATTGCAATCAAAGCGCTGAAGTGCACTAAAGCAATTATCATTTACATATTCTGCATAAAAGTCTTTGTTTTAATAGTGTTTTCATACATAAATTAATTTTAACAAATGTTGTATAAGTTATTTTCAAAAAAAGCAATGTAAAGTTTGTATAATGATATTATGAATAATTTACATAAGAAACAACCCTAATAACATATTTTTTAGCAAAAAATTCCCTATTTAAATTAATATAAGATATAAAAAAATCATAAGTTTAAAAAACAGACCATTCTACCAGTTTACGAAGGCCACCTTATAAAACAGAGGTCACCTTTTAAATCTTAAAATGAAGTTTATTAAAATAAACTTACGTTTAATCTGACTTAAAGTTCCCTTAGTAATAACAAAATTTAATTGATCCACACAATTAGTAAAAGTACATTTTAGTGAACACGGATCTTCCATTTTAACAGACTGGAACAAATGTCATTTCCAAACTAACGTGGAGGTTGCGCAGTCATGCGTAAAACAATAACAAAAAAGTGTTGTCAAATTATCTAACCCCCTTCATTTATTTTTTTAATTAAATATATAATTTAAGTAAGGTAAAGCTAGTATAAATTTAATCTAAAACAAAGAAAAGCATTCAAAAAATAATAAAATTAAAGAAGTGATATGTAAAACAGAAGCATGGTTAAAGAAAAATAAATTTATTTAGATAAGATTACATTGTGTAAAATATTTATAAAAAAGGTATCTTGAAACATTTAAACATCTTGTAATATTTAAGTACATCTCTTAATGGACTAAAGTTTTTTATTTACATAATGTTGTTATTTTGTAGCCACTGACATAGTATTATAGCCTATAAACATTAAAAAAAAACATTTTTGATGACTTTTATTTGTTTTATAAGATCAACAACAAATCAAACAGTGAAATGTAATAACGAAAGAGATGTATATTAATGATTGCACTTGATACAGAAAATAAAAATAATCAAAAAAAAAATTAAAGCACAAAACACTTTATTGACTGCAGAAAACAATTTCCTATTAAAAACAAAAATCAGAAAAACAAAAATATTTAGCTGCAATAATCACTTAAATAAAGTTTCTACTAAATTTAACACAGATTAGGCTATTTAAATCAATCAGTTTAATTTTTTTAAGTTAAAATGTAATTAGAGTTTTAATTTTAAGGTGTTGGGTTTGATGCAGTTTGATCAGGTGGATTGTTTTCTGTTTTTTCATTCGAAGCAGATTTTTCACCTAAACGAATAAAAATTATTAATAATAAAAATTTAATTTATTTTAATATAAAAAAATATTTATATTATTATATAGCTTGCCTTCTTGGTTTGACTTTGCTGAAAGATCAGCTCGAAAGAAAATCCGAGCACTACTTAAAGAGAAGTAAAGTAGCTCAAATTCCTTTAAAACAAATTCAATAATGTGAAAATATGTAAAAAAAATATATATATAAATAATACAAGAGCAATAAAAAAAAGACATAGCAGAATAAAATTGTTAATATTAGTTTAATGAACCTATTACAAAAAGTAGCTAAAATAAAAAAATTAAATATAATTTTACCCTTTGGTAAATGGAGATTCGTTTTAATGCTAAAGCTTTGGTTTGTTGCAACTTTTCTTCTTCACCATTTTCCCCTTTCTTGGAAGATCTAGGATCAGATGAACTAGATTGAAGTTTCACGTCAACTGCATGTTTTCTTTTTACACTTTGAAACCAGTGAAGTGAATCGAATTCACTATATTGATCGAGAAGTTTCAAAATGTAAGCAAGACCTAAAAATATTAACAAATTTATTAAAAAAAAGTAAAAAACTTTGACAAAAAATCAACTTTACTTACCCATTGCAAATCCATCATCGGTGAAAGCTGCACCTTGCTTGTTTTTCTTACTCATTTTCTCCTTACAGTTTATTGCATGCTCCACAAAGTTCAAAGTCTTAAAAATTTTAAAAATAACAAAGCTGAAACATTTGTTTATTACAAAATTATTGTTAAAAATTAATTTTTTAAAAAAAACTTACAGAAAAAGTTGAACCTGTTTTAAGTCTACTATTCAAAATATAACTAACCAAAGGTGGTACAATGGTGTAAAAGTTTTTTAGATGAAGATTTTTCGAACTTCTAAATTCCGGACCGAAAACCTCAACAAGCATCCTTAAATAATCCGATCCCTCAGCTGAATTCTTCACTAATGAACTTGTAACAGAATCAAATTGGGAAAACGAAACATTGACCTAAAAAATTTGAAAAATCATGCTTAATTTGAATTTAATATAAAAAATATATTTAAAATCAAAACAAAAAGTTTTTTGTTCAAAATTTTCGTTGACTTTTTACACAAAAATCTTACCTCTTCACTGATCTGCTCAGCTTGAGCAATTTCCTCAAAGTTGACCATATCTTCCAGATCGGGAACAAATCTGATGGCATCACTACAACAATGCAATCCACCTGATCTCACCATTCTTATGTAACCCATTGCATTACCTACAAAAAAAAAAAATTTGATGACCGTAATTAAAAAATAAAAAATTAAATTTGAATTAGGAATTTACTGTTAAAAAGGATTTTACAATATAGCCTTTTATAAAAAATAAAAAGATTAGAGAAAATTGCTAAATTTAAATTTATATAGCCTTCTAAATGTTTTAATTTCTTAATTATTATTCCTAAATTTTTTTCCTAAGCCAAAGTTTTTACTTACCAATGTGTGAAATGAGAAGTCGAAATTGATCAAGATAACTTGACCCATCTGGAGATAACCCAAGTTTTCTTATTCCTCTGTTAAACTTGTCAGCTTTGTCATAAGGATACATCTGATTCCATGCTTCTCTGTTTTCTCGAAAACTTCTAATATCCTATAATACACCAAACTTTTTTTTCTAAAGTTACCAAAACTTGTTACATAAAAATTGTAAATTTTTAATACAGGAGGGTTATAGGCTTTTTAGGTATACAAGACTTTGCAGATAATGCAAGTTAAAACATAAATGAAACAAAAATTATTAAAAAAAATTGACATATTATTTTAATTGCATTTTAAGTTACGAAAAAATTATAAATTTAAAATAAGAATAGCAATAACAAAAGAGAATAATTAATAAAAAATTTTTTACATAAAACCGAAACAAACCTTAATAAGCCTGGACTTAATGTGCTCATCAAACAAAAACTGGGAGAAAATATAAAACTTTTTCTTCAAAAACTGAAATGTGAAGTTAACCTGAAAATTAATAAAAAAAAATAATTTACTAAACAACAAAAGCACATTTATTGTAATTTTTGGTACATAGCCTATTCTTTTAAAAGAAATAATAATTTATTGTAGGTCATCTTAACATTTAAATTATACATATTTTGTTATTTAGTAAAATATAAGTAGATGAAATTACAGTTGTGTTCATTATTCCAGTGCCATGGGTTCGAATTGAGTTAGCAATATGACGAATATTAATCGTGTTCAGATGCTTGTTGTTGCTTGAACTTTCAACAAATATCTAAAATAAAAACTTATGTTACCAACTTGCTTGGCATAAAAAATACAAGCTTTGTTAAAAATTGTTCTTTATGTAAAACTACATTCATTCTTAGTTATTTTTTTTAAGAGTCTAAATATTTTACAAAGATTTTTGTTTTAAATTGTAGTTTACCTGATTGTTTAAGTTGTACAGATATTTGGAAACAAACACATGAATATTTCGCATTATTTCCAGGACATCCAAACCTTGTTCCAATTGCTGGTTAGGTAAGTGAACCTAAAAAAAAAAAAAAATATTTTTTATGTAAATAGCTAATGCTGTTGTAAATCTTGTAAAATGCTGTAAATCTCTTAAAAACCTAATAATCTATAAAAAAGTAGCAAATTTTCAAAAAAACAAACAAGTAGCATGCATAAATTGAGGAAACAATGTTAAAAAACAAATTTACTTCTTGCATGTCAAGTTGATATTTCTGGTAAGCCAGGTTTCTCATTTCAGTGTATGTTTTCCAATCATGTAAGGCTACAGTGGTAAGGTTGTAGAAGGTTTGGTCAAGATAATGAGTCACATAACCTAAGCAAAGTTTATTTAAATCTCAATTTTAAATACTAATATCTTGACCCCTTTTTAAATACTTTAAAAGGCAAAATGCTTGTCATAAAATGGTCACAACAAAAATTTGTACATTTAAAAAAAAAACTTTTTAGTTAATTTAGTCAAAAAAGGTAAACTAACTTTTGACATCAATAAAATGGTTCAGGAATCGAATCTGCTGTAAAGACAAAAGTTGTCTTAAAGATTTAATTCCAACCCGAAAAGGATTTCGATCGTCAAGTTTCAAATGAGTGTGAACAGAAAGCCTCAGATCATTCTCAATTTCTGTTATAATAACAGTAAAAAATATTGTAATAAAGCAAAAATATAAAAAAGGATTTTGCTAGAAAGTACAAAAAAGTTTATTTTATTTAATAAATAAAAAGTAATTTAGATCAGCTGTAAAATTTTATTTTACTTTATATTAAATCCACCAACCAACAATAAAATATTTTTTACCTTTGCAAATGACATCCAGAAGATTTTGTTTAAGATATTGCATCACTTCATCCCGATATTCGTTTACCAACATGGCAGAAGATTCCAAATGTTTTGCTCTACTTAAATGCACCACACTATCTTGAAGAGCAGAAAACATAAACTAAACAAAAAAAAATTAAGAAAAAATGTAAAAAACTAAATAAAAAAATTTAATTTCACAAAATATAAAACTTTTAACATAAATAAAAATTATCAAATAAACTACTTAACCCAACTAATTTTATACAATTTTGTTAAAACTTACTTGTAAACGTGAAGCATCTGTAGGATCTTGACATAGACCATCAAAATAATTAATAAGAAGACTTCTCTGCCAGTAAAACGCTGAGTGATCAGAAGCAACATTAACAGCTTGCAGAAGCCCTTTGTTACCAATTAAAGCTAGTTTGTCAAAGTTTGTGAGCAAATTTAGAAACTCTTCATCCCTCAGCACTTTCTAAAAAATAAAACATAAATAAACATTAGCCGATTTTTTCCTAGTTTATTTTAATTTAAAAAAGTTAAAAAAAATGATCAAAATGTAATTTTTAGTTAAAAATATTTTTTAAACCCAACTTAGTCAGAACCAAAACAAAAAAAATTTATTTAAAAACATTTAAAAAAATTTAAATTTACCGATTGGTTAGCGACGGAGAGGGAAACCTTAGCAGCAATTAGTCTTTGTGTCGTTGGTGCTCCATTTATGCATCTCTCACACAACACTAATGCACATAATATGTCAACCCTCCGTTCGCTATACCTTTTGTCAGAAACTACTCTTTTCTACGAACAATAAATAAAAGGTAAACAATTAGGTAACGAACCTAAACAAAAGTATTAAACTATGACAGGATTTAAAACTTTGTCTTTCTAGACTAAACAGTTTCTTTCATAAATAAATTTGCTAAAATTGTATTATTCAAATTTTACTTTTTAACCCAAATTTTTTTTAAATAAGTGGTTATTAAAATGACAAACTAGTTTTAAACAATTATAACACCTTGGCCAGCTCAAGAACTGAAATAATCTGGTTTTGAAGATATTGAACAATATGCAGCGAGCTTTGGACAATTTTTAAAGAGTGCTGGTTGAAAGCACTTGCTACAGCCTTGGACATTGTCATCATGCGACATAAGGAAAGAACTTCATTTTTGGTCATTGGTTTTGAAGTGTTGGCATGTAGATTCATCACAGTATCAACTGTTGTTCGCAGAGAATTCACCAAGCAATAACCCTGTTAAAACAACTCTTTTAAAACTCTTACAATTTCTTGTAAAATAAAAATTAAAACTGGATAATCACCTCAATAAATATTTTGGACTTTTTGCTAAGTTCATCAAGAGATTTGTTTTGAACTGAACCAGAAACCAATTTGACAAGCCAGTTGTTGACAGTGGAGTAAGTGGTTTGGCACTCCCTGTGAACAAAATATAAAGTTTAAAAAAACTTTCAAATAAAACAGAATTTTAGTAAGCACCACAAATGGCAGTTTTTTATTCCTCCAGCTATTATAAACGACCCCAACCCCATGAACTACTGCACTTGGAAGTCCTGCTTTCTAAGTCATCCTACATTTGATTGGTTGACTTGGGGGAAAGTCTCCAGAAACAGAGTAGAAAGTACGAGGGTTGAGGGGCCCTACTCTAGCTGCATGCCTGCCTTGTGCTTGGTCACATGTTGAAGCCAAGATGTCAGAATATGACGGAGCTTGTGGGCTACAGTAAAGATTAGTCGAAGCAAAGTAATGCAGGAGCTGCCCAAATAAGAGCAGTAACTCAATGGAGCCTACTCTCCAGGTGCTTTTTTATTATCAACCACATTTTTTTAGTTCTACATTACTACACCCTCACATTTAATATATTTTAGGGTAGTAGCTGTTAAATTTGTGTTCTGCAATTGGTTATTTTAACATTTTTAATCAACAAAAGAAAAATATATTCCTCTTAGAAAAATATATTTCCTCTCTTATCTTACCTTGAAATACCCTGAGCTTTTAAAGATAGCCACGCATTTCTACTTTGTAAAGCCAGCTCACTCATTTTTCCATCCACTGCTTTACTTCTTGGAGGCATCTTAGTTGACAGAAAAGTATCTGGAAACCAAGTCACATGACCAGATAAACATACACAAGGAAGCTAAAAAATACAAAAAATTAACTACTATATACAATAAAATAATAGTAAAAGCTTACCTTATGGTAGCCTATCTAATTTTAAAATCAAAAAATTAAATTTTAATTTGATTTATACCTTTTTATACATATCCCATATTTGCCGAAACAACTTTTTGTCTAATGAATAAAACAACCTGTAATGAAAAACAAATAATCCACACAATCCAACAAATTGAAATCTGTGATCAGTTTCACCAGCACTTCCTGTAAAAATTCCCAATACCCAATATTAAAAAATACATCAAGTGTTAAAATTTAGGGAGTTTTAAAAATTAGGGTGATTTGCTAGATTATGTAACTGTACGTTTAAAGGGTTTGGTAACATTAAAAATAAAGTTAAGTTTAAGTAAATTACCGATTCCATTATCAATGTTGGTAAAGAGTAATTTAATGTTGCTTAAAAATTCCTCAGCAAAATAAGGATTTTTAGAAACTGGAATTCCGCAATCATCAAAATCTTGATCAAAACAATTCTAGAAAAATGTATTTTTATGGCAATATAATATCTAAACAGACTATGAAGTATAATCTATGATTTAAAATTGCAAACTACACAAACTAATACCATTGACAGCCCTTTATTATAGATGTAAAATGTAGCCTATATGCTTTTATAAAATTTTACTACTTAAAAAGGATTTAAAATTAACACCTCAACTTATGCAATAAAAGTTTAATTTTTAAAACTAAAAAAAACAATACCTCCAGTAGGTTTGCATTAATGACAAGTTTCTCAACGTTGATCATCATTTTTTCGAGTCTTCTTACTTTCTCTTCTGTGACTTCAAAATCAGTGGGATTATGACTAACTGATTTTACCATTCTAAAAAAAATAAATTGTTGATTGCAGATATAAAACCCACATTAATAAATCTACTCAAAAGGTAAGGATTGATATAGGGTAGCTTAAGTAAACTTAACATGACCTAATATATAGCAGCAGAACTTACGATTTGTAATGATTCCAATGGTTACGTAATGCAGAATTTGAAGCTAAAATCTCATCTATTGTTATAACAACTTTTAACAGAGTGCATAGATGTTCATATACAGAAGTAAAGTGAATATGATTTGTGTTCATTACCTTAGGCATGGTTCTTAAAAAACATAAAGTACAATATTCATGTATTTAGATAAAAATATCAATAAAAACTATAGGCATACTTAATTTTAAAACACTAAAGTTTTTAATATGATCCTGAAAATAAATACCCTTACTAAAACAATTAATAACTTTTTACTTGTTGTATAACGCAGCCATTTGTTGCACAACATTATGAATGGTTTCACGACAACGTTGCCCAAAACTGCACAACTTTTGGAGATAAGGAAATAATCTTCCCATCTCGAGTTGAAAGTCACCTTCATTTACTTGCTTTTCATTATCACCTATTTGTAATTTTAACAAAAAATAAGTCTAAAAAAAGTTAAAATACCCACAAAAATTACATTCACTTAAATTAAAATATATATATATTTTTTGTGGAATATTGGCATCCTTTAAAATTTATTAAATTCACAAAATTTATTTTTTAAATCTAACCATTAAAAATTATTATGCTAAAGCGTCCTATATTCAATGTTAATGTACTTGTCTAAATTTAGTCAAAAAATGCCAAAAATCTTATATAATGTTTTACATAGTAATGTTAATTTTTTTTAAATTAGCAACCAATTAAATTTCTCAGTATATGTCCCTCACCTGTTTCACCATAGAACAAAAATGGATCATATAATTCATCAACTGCTTCTTGCTCTAGTTGATCAATTTCAAGACATAGAGCAGATAGAACAATGATGACTTTGTTTAAAACTTTATTCTCTGATGAAATGAGATTAGGAAGTGAAATCTTTTCATCAGGTGATGTCTAACATAAAAAAGTGTTAATTTACACTCATTAAATTAAAACCGCTCAATAATATTTAAAAAAATAAAATTTTATGAAAAGGAATATAACACAAGATATGTATTAACCCTTTATCCTTTATTTAGCAGTACTAGTACCAATCGTTTCTATATTTTAATATTTATTTTACATCGGACAAATTATTATCAATTGTAAAATAAAATAACAAAAAGAATTAAAATTTACTTTCAAAGAAACTGGGTTTAAGCGATTATTCCATAACAGATTCTTTTCACTTCCTAAAACATTTTCGATATCAGAAAGTTGTTGTGCATACTCAGATGTGAATTTCACATAACTTTTCAGTTGTTGATCACCAACTATTTCTGCAATGTAAAAAAAAAATAAAAGTCTGTTGGACATAAAAAAGTAACTATATATAATGTAACATGGTAAACCTATTCTTATAAAATTAACACATTAATTTTTGGTGTGTAATGTTTACATGCTGCTGAATTCTAATAAGTTAAGTTATACGTCTAATTTTAAAGCAGTTAATGGATTATTATATTACATATCAAATCACTTACTTGCAAAACTTTCATCCACTTTATCAAACGTGTCGTTCGTCATTCTCCTACTTTTAACTTAATTTTTAAACTAGCTTACGTGCAATTATGTAAGTCATATATATTGGTGCAAATTACCAGATAAAATTTACAAAACGGAACCAGAGTAGTGCCTCACGTGACCAGGTCCAGTCTGCCAGTAAAAAACGAAAAGTGAAACAAGGGTAGTAAGTGTACTGCGACAACGCCAAGGTTTTAAATGTATTGTACTACGACTTTTTTTAATCTCTAATTAAATTGGTTCACATCACATTTTCTATATACGACAATTAAAGTTACGCGGTTATCCATTTAATATGTAATATAAAGCAAATCCCCAAACGGCAAACAAAAATATGGCAGCCAGAAGAACCCCAAGGGCGGAGACCCATTGCAAGCCAACATTATCTCCTGGAACTAAAACTACTTTGTAACCGGCTAATTCATCCATAACCTGCAGTAAAAATCAACGCATTTACTAAAGGGTAACCTTTTAAACTAAAAATTCATCATGCTCTTTACTTTAACAAATACTAAAAACTTATAACTTACACGTCTTCTCTCTTGGCTCATTTTTACCATCGATATCGGCATTTTGAAAAAAAAGTAACACAAAATAGCCAGTACAAATGTTTTTTTTGTATTCTGTAATTGGAAAATAAATACTGAAATAGCCACATTTTTTGGTGTGACGTCACAGAGCAAAATCGTATACAGTGCAAATATCAAGATATAAAATTACAATTGGTTAAATAAAATCAGGAGCTGTAAGATTATTTAGTTTTTAGCAAACATATTAACTTCATAGTAAAGATCCCACAGAATTCCTTGATCTGTTTAATTTTTAATATTTTGAATCCTTGTCGCGCATACAACTTTAACGCAGCCTTTTGCACATGCGTGGTTTGAAGAACAATATTGTAGTTTAGGTTTAAATTATTGCATTTCAAAATTTCTAAATGATTGAAAACATGTTTCATTAATTTATTGGATAGTCCTGTGCCACGATAATTCTTAGAGACTGCCATTCTCTAAAAGGATAATAAATATTTTTTTGTTTATATATATTTTTTTAATTCTATCAAATCTTAGTATACAACATACAGTTAGCTCCAGCGAGTTTTCGATTTCTTCTTTCGACAATAAATTTAAAATGTATCCTTGTGGTAAACGCAAACCCACAGTTCCAACAATCTCACTTCTTTCTTTTTGATGACAATACTTTTCGGCCACTAGAAATGTAGTCTGAGGCACGTCAAAATAACAACGTACAAACTTATTCCATGTGTCTAGTTCGCGACAATTTGACACAATTTTGTGGCTCCAGTACAAGCAAGCTAAAACCATATCAAAATAAATTGACTATATGTTTAAACACAAGTTATAATTTAAAAATAACAGCAGCTTTCAAACAATTTAAAAAAACAAACATTACCCAATAGCATAACAACTATTTGGACAATCATATATGCGACAAATACGTTTATTATTGATTCCGTCAACTTAACCGAGTAAATAATTGCCACGGAAATAAGTAACATCGTCTGAAAAATTGAAAAATGCATTTGTAATGCTAATAATAATTTAACTAAAATAACTTTTTGTCTGTAAAATTTGGGTTTTTACTTGTATAAAGTAGTTTCGTGCGACCAAATCTAAGTAAACTGGAAACCAATTCTCTTGCAAAGATTTAATAACTAAACTTTTAAGATCACTTAAATCATCACATTCTGCCTTTCTTATTCTTATTATTTTGTTCTGCATGTTTTAAACGTGGTCTTTAACTTTGTTTTCTGCAAAAAAAGTAATTAACTGTATACAGAAAGGTATTTAAGCAACGATTAACACGCGCATAATAATATAACTATTCTGTCAAAGAAGTAAAGATAACATATCAGATCGTGAAAATATCCAGAAGAACAAAGTTTAATGCAATAAACCTTTGGTTAAATTCCACTGTTTTGTTTAAGAAAATGCATTTGTCAGCGTTGTGTAACGGCCTTTGACTTCAATCTTTTAAAAATAAATAAATTATTTGTAAAAAATATTTTTACTAACCCATTACCATCAACTCTACCTTTAATTTTAAATGTGCTAAGGTTAGTTTATTATTTAAAATACAATAAGTAAAAGGCATAAATGAAGGACGAGTTACTGAATGTGTTACACATGTTACTAAACACGTTATTGTTAAAACCTTTGTTGTCGCTTAGCAACACATTATATTCGTATTGCGCGGAAATGTAAGTTAATGTTGTTGTTTATTAATATTTTACTATATTTTTTTTTTAATATTTTACTTTTGTTTAAAAAATACAAGAAAAATAATTTTTCAACACAGTCTAAAGTCTAAACCTATATACTTCGTGAATTATAAAACGAACTGACGAAACAACATAATCTTATAAATTTGTAAATGTATGCTTTGTTTATTTTTGAAACCAATGTGCTTTTAAATACTGTAGATTTAAATTGAACCAACACTAAATCTGTTATTAGTTAAAATATGGCCTCTCCATTGAAAGGGGAAGATGCAATGGTTCCAGTCAGTATTCATTGGACATGTGATGATGTTGCAAACTGGATTGAAGATATTGGTTTTCCACAATACAGAAGATGCATAACAACTAATTTAATTGATGGTCGCAAACTTATACTTTTAAATGCAAGGTCAGGAAGCTTGGCAAATATTAACAATAATAATATATATAACAGTACTGATTTTTTCTGACTTAAATAATTTCTATTGGCCTTTATTTAAGTCTTATTTACCATTGGATACCAGTATTAAAGGGTAAGTAAAATAAAATTTAAATCCAGGGTTTTTTGTTTTAAAACTAATTCAGAGTACCTTATAAATTTGTTAATGTAAAAACATATTTATTACTATTTAAATTGCAATGCTTTTATTTTTTAGCAATATTCCTAGAATTGGCATCACAGATTTTGATCATATATTATTTATAACATCCTCTGTGAGAGAACTTCTTGGAGTACAAAAACTAAAGTGGAATAGGAGCATTGCTGACCCTATTAATTCTTCTCTAGGCACTTATTTACAAAAAAAGAGCAGAACTGGGCAGTCTGTGGACACTTTAACTTTTTCCCATTTTATAAAGAGAGGTTAAGTTTGTAATAAAAAATCTTCTGAAATTACTTTTAATCTCAAAAAGATTATGCCTGGTATGCAACAAGACTATTAAAAAGTTTGTTTTTTTACTGTTTCAAATTTCTTTTATATTAAGTGGAAGATCATATTTAATGCAATAAATGCATTATACTTAAACCAAATAGATGAATAGCCTACATCATTAAATTCTAAAAATTTCTTAAAACCAAATAAGTGCACTTACATCATAATGCTAAGAAACATTTTGCTAATACTACTGTTAGTTAAATTACCACTGTCGTATGTTGTATATTATGATTTAATATTTATTCTTACACCGAATTGCGTTTCTAAGTCTAAATACAACACAAAAGCCACATTCATGATAGAAAAATTTCAAGAAAAAGAGCATGTATTTAGAAACTATGTTCGATTATGAAATAGCATAAAATCTATGAACTCAAATAATAATGGATAATAAAAAAGAGAGCTTCGGGCCTACAGAAAAAATAATTTTGTTTGTTAATTTAGCTAATGACCAGAAGTTACTATACAATTATTTTTATGCTTAAAGCTTTGAACTATTCAAACATTGTATATATTTTTGTTGAAAGGTCGTTGGAAATAATATACAATGTTTTGTTGCAGTATATTGCTCGTCAATATTCTTGTCTTGGTCTTAAAATATATTGCCTTTATTTTAATTGGGCGTGTTCTTATTTCTTGGTCTTCTTCTGTGTGTGATTTATTTTGTCGCCAAGACTTAATGCCATGCCCTGGAAAAGAGCAATGATAATTTATAATTTGGACAACCCTAAGTAATTTTAATTTATACCAAAAAAATTTAAGAATTTATACTTAAATACAGCAGAACATTAGCAATAATTACCTGGCTTTTCGCTCTTATTCGAATATGGCCAGCTACTGGAGTTTCAGGTGCTTTGCCACTTGGTTTTTCAATACTGACATTAGCTAAAGCACTTTCTCCAAATATGGATTTTGCAAACAAGTTTGCTGCCAGAAATCCTGAATCACCACCAAGTGCCTACAAATTTCACAAAACATTTTTAAATAGGAGTTTTATATATACCCGCTATTAATTTATTTGAATTGTAGTTTTTACCTTGTCAGGTGTAAGACACTTCATATTAGTGCACTTAAGAATGTGTTGCAAGAATTCTTTGAGGTCGCTAACATTCGTGTTTACTGTCACCTTATTTTCCCATTCAAATTCTGCCCACATTTTTCTACATAAAATATGAAAAAAAATTAACGTAATCTTAAAAAAAAAACTTTAAAAAATTGTAATTTGACATAATAAATTTTTAGTTTACCAACCTGAATTCAGAGTCAGTGCAAGTTGCAGGTTGTATATAGTCCATAATATCAATGTGTATGTCATTCATTACAACACAATTTCGATCACTGGCCGCTCCTGTGATGTCATAAACAATGTTGCCGAAAATAATTCCGTTCTCTGTAGAGGCAACTTTCACACAGGCTTTTATGTTCGCAAAATCGTGAGGTGCCAAAGTCAATGGACTTGGCTTTTCAACCAACTTTAGATCACCTAAAATACAGAATCAAATTTTATGTATAATTTTTGATTTAATGACTACTTAATTTAACCCAAAAAAAACTTAACCTGATGACAATTTAACCATGTTTATTTAAATAAAATAAATGAAAAGAGGGTGTTATTGGGTGGATTTTGGATTGCTTTAGCGTGGGGTTAAGTTGTCTTCAGATTATTTTAATATGAAACCCTGCCAGGGGTAAATGTATATAATATTATATGATATTCTATCTGTTTATAATACATACCAAGTGTAGCTAGTTCAATTGTGCAGTTTTGTAAAGTGTCAGAAGTCTGGTTGACCAACAACACATCCAACACAATATCATATTGGTTTATGTGAACATATGCTTCAGCATATACAGGATCAGAGAAACCAGTTAATTGGGTAACCTTAACATAATATTAACATTTGAAATAGAAACAACCAATTCTGTATTCCTTTTTTATACTAATCAATGAAAAAATTGAACAAAAGTGGATAAAAATATTCTCAATAGTAAAATTTACTTTGTTGAGTTTAGAAGCGGATGGATCTCTCGCCTCCTTCTTCTGAGTGGGATTTCCAACAGCTGCACTCAAACTCAACTCAAATTGGTCCTCAAGTGAACCAGCCTCAGCTTTGGCAAGAAGTTGAACAAAGTTAATTGGATCATCCGGCTAAAAAAAAAAAATTCAAATCAATAAACATATTACTAGTATTATCAAAAGCGAAAACATAAATGTAAGTTAGACTTTACTAATTGTTGATTATACTGTATTTGTCTTTCAAAAAACAGCTTGTATTTCAATGTACCTGTACTTGTACAATAAAAATTTTTAAAAAAATGAATAAGGAAAACATGATATATACTTAAATCAAAATTGGAAAATTTTTTTTTATGAAAGTATACCTGTATAGCAGTAAGAGCACTCTTGTTTTTCTCTGCAACTTTTCTTAGCAACATTTCCTCAGCTGTCCTAACTTCAAGTAAGTTGGAGAGCGATTCTCGACATTTTTCTGTGAAAACTTGAATCATAACGGCATCTCTCTTGGACAAAACCTATAAAAAATAAAAATTTAAGAACAAATGTACAAATGTAGTTTAATTATAAAAACCTAACTTCAACAAACTATCTATGGTATATTTTCTTATACCTATTAAAACACAAAAAAAGCACATAAATTTTCAATTTTTTTAATAATTAACTAAATATTATCTACAGTAAACAATACCTTAAGGCAAAGAGCAATTCTGTCAACTTCATCATCACTAATTGCCTTCTTTGGAAGTCCCGATCTACCAAAATGTAGCACACTTGATAGTATCAACATACATTGTGCTGTAAATGACTACAAAAAAATAAAAAAATTAGTGTGAAAAAATTTTTAAAACTACTTAAATACAACAAAAAATACCCTCTTCAAATATAAATAGGAACTAATATCATAAACATAGAGGTAAAAACAAATCTTAAAATTAAAACCTTTTAATACTTATAAACACAAGAGTTTACTAAAGTTATCTTTAAAATTAAACCTTTATAAAAGTAAAAGTTAAACTTACATTTTGTTTTCGAAGGTCATCGCAATTGTTCAAAAATCTTAAAGCTTGTTTAGTCAAAGCAGTAGACAATGACCCAGCAATTGTAAACTCCCCATTCATGAAAAATTCTCTTAGTGGGGGTCTAGACCCATCGATTCCCCCTTTACCCTTATTTTTTGGGGTCACACTAAATGCTGATTGGGTGACGTAAGTACCCATTGCTGTTACTTTTTTGGCAGTTGGCTAAAAAAAAAAAAACCTTTATTTAAAAAAATAAACAGCTAGTTACCAAAAAAATTTTAAACAATTTTATTGTTAAATTTAACCTAAACCACAAACAAATTATTTTTATTTTAACCAAAAAAAGAAAAATTACCTTCTTTTCCTTTTCGTCCTCTTCATTTTCATTTTCCATAGCTTCACCAGCAGCCAATTTTAATTCACTTTCAACAATGGGAATTTCCCCGATTGACTTGCGAACTGCAGTCACAAATCTTAAAACACGGGAAGTAACCTCACAATACTCACCTAAGATCCACAACACTCCTCTCATAATTCTAAATATTAAAAAAGTAGGTAGTTTAATAAATTTTTCTCTCAAATATTCATTCCTTTAAAATTTTGAGTTTAACTCAAGTAAATACAAAAATAAAATATTTACAAACTTTTACTAAAGTAATTACAAAAATATTTTACTTTAAAGTCTTAGTAACAATTAAACTTACTTGAGTGAGCGGATAGATGGAAAAACTTCGAGTAATTTATCAAGGATGAGTGGTTTGTGTTCTTCATATTTGTGAACAGCTTCCCTGACAAAAACCAAAACATCTTCGGCAGCCAATTCCTCGCTATCACTCAAGAATTCCATCAACTAAAATAAATGTTTACGGATTTTGAGTTAAAAATTAAAATAACAGTTTTGTAATTTAATTAAAAATTTACATGGTTTATAAAAACTTTTCTCATAACGTACGACCTTATTTAATATTGAAATTAGGGAATAAGTTTTGGGTGCAGAAAATAAATTAAGCGAAATTTGAGCCTTTTATTTTGGTCTTATAGAAAGGGCAAATACCCACAATTAAATTTAATTTCACAACATTATTTATGATAACAAGATAACCCTAAATAGAATATTGTTAATGTACTACTTACCACTGGAATTACACTGGTTGCAGTATCGGGAAACTTTACTGTACATGAATGTAAGGTTTTAACGAGTAGTTGTCTGTATTTGTCCGCATTATCATGACCTTGTGTGCTGCCACTTTTGATCACCTTAATTTAAAGTCTTTGCTTAAAATTTGTTCCATATAATGGGATAATTGCTTTGCATACATTATTTAAAAAAAGAAGCCCTTGACCATTTAAATTAAAAAAAGTTTTTTTTTTACATAAAAACTTAAATACCTAAAAAATTTACACTTAATAACCTAATATCTAAGTAACAGATTAAAAAACTGTAAACACCATTACTTCCATCAGAAAAAAAGCATTTACCTCTTTTTCTAAAAATTTAACCAAGTCCTCAATATTCCTGGATGAAACTAGATCAAGAGCAAGATCCAGGGTCTTCTGTCGAACTTCAAGATCTGGTGATGCAAGTGCTCTCAAAATATCCATGACAAGATCCTGGTAGAAAACAGATCAGTATTTAAAAAAAATTCCTAAATTTTTTTAAATATATACATTTAAATAAATTTTTAATTATAGTACAATACTTAAATTGTTGTAAAATAAAAAAAAATTATTGTTACCTGTAATACTTTTTCCTGTATTGGGTGATCTTTTAATGCAATTAGCCGATCAAGAACAATAAGTTTCACATTGTTATCAGCTTCCTTTACAATCAACTCAATATAACATTGAGCAGCAGCTCTGCAAAAAAAAACAAGAAACAATTAAAGTCATACACTGGGCAATATTACTAAAGAACTAATGGTAAGAATACCCAAAGCAAGTGAATCATTAGGTTGTTTTCAAAATTATATTTACATTGCATAAAAGAACATTAGAATGCAAATGACAAAACACAGATTTATAACCAATAATAGCATTTTTAAATAGGCCAGTGATTTATTTATATATTTTTTCATTTTTTCAAAACAAAACGTCAAGTTTAAACCTGATAGCAGTTGGTGCGTTTGAAAGAGTAACTAAAGTACCGGCAGCTTCATATCTTACAGCTTGGCTGGTTGACTGAAGCAAGTTGTAAATACATCGAATAAATCGAGCTCTCTCATTCGGATTTGTGTGACAAACTTTATAAACCAACTCGACTATTACTAATTGAAGAATGTCATTAAATGTGTTGACCTACAAAAGAAAATAAACAAGCTTTCAAATTTTGATTATGTATGGGATAAATTTCTAGTGCATATATTTTTGGGCTGGTATACCTTAATTTTATAGACTTTTCGAACAGGTATACCTTTAGAACAAGCATGAAAGTAACACACCAAAAATAAATATTTAATGCAATAAAGTTAAACTAGAACCAATGCACAGTAAATAATAAATGGTATTATCTTAATCTTTTTACCTGATCAATGCATGTGCTTAGATAATCCAATGCACGTTCCTGGTCAGCATGAATTAACATCATAAAAGCATTTCTCTTGCAAGAGGCATCTTTCTCTCCTTCTAGAAACTCGTGAATAAGTTCTGGGGCATCAGGAATCAACTGATCAAATTTTCTAGAAATACAAGTTCAAAAGCAAATAACAAAAAAAATAAAAATACAATTTAACCAAATATTTATTAAAATTCTAACCCATGATGTATATACAACTAACTGTAAAATGTTTAAATTAAATTACAATTTAGAATGGTTTTAAATACAATTAAATTATTAGCCTACTTGGTATAAAAAATTAAAACACATAGCATAGGCTACTAATAAACTTGGACTCTTTATTGAAAAAAAAACAATAAAAGTTTAAGAATTAAACTTACTTGTAAATTGTATAAATAGCAAGAACAGCATTTCTTCGAACATAACTATGACGATGTTCCAAGCACGATCTAATGGCTGGCATGAGTGGTTCAATTAACTCAGATTGACGCAATTTGCACAAAAATCTTAAAGTTGAGCCACGAATAAATTCATTGGGATGTTGCAAATCCTTTAAAAAAATTATAAAGTTAAAAATTAAAAATATTTTTGTCAAGCAATCATTTAAATTTAACCTAATATATATATACAATATTACATTGCAAATATTCACTATTTTTGGAAGTTTTTAAAAAAGAACATTTTCATATATATACAAACAACTTGCCCATCTTATTATTAAATTTGACTTGTAAAAATAGGGTCAAATAATTATAAAAAAAAGTATGGCGAAAATTTAAACAGTCCCGTACTTTTCTGTATGCATCACAGACAAGAATCATCTCAGGTCTTAACTTTCCCTGTGCGTCAGTTTTAGGCCAGATTTCCCAAAATATTAAAAGCAATTTTTTGATTGTATGATCATCAGAAGGGATTAAATATTTAATAATTGTCATGAGTAAACCTAAACCAAAATGAAAAATTATTTAAGTTATTTTGTATCTTACTGTTTAGTTAAATAACATATAAAATTGTCATATACAGGTATCAGCTGTTTTTAACTTTCTCATAAATAATTTAACCAAAAGGTAACCAAATGTCTAAAAAGCATTAAGTTTTAATCAAACAAACCTTGCAATTTTTCTCCATTTAATGTCATTAAAATGACTCTTTTTAAAGCCTCTGTTTTTGATCTGGTATCTCCATGTTCAATGTCACTTCGTAACTGTTGTTCATTAACTGGTTCCGAATCGGTTACAGATGGACTGTAAATTAAAGTGTAGCAAACACTTTCGGCAGAGGTCATTTCGACAACTTGCTACTAAATTTAATTGTTTAAAAAACAAGCACCTACAACAAAATACAATTAAATTAAATGATTTAAAAAAAAATACTATAAACAATATACATTCAACGTGCTAAAAGTATTCTTTTAAGGTTAAATAGTTGAATCAAAGAATAAAACTTTAAAAATTAATGCTTTTCGTGCTTTGTCAATTTGTTGCAGATATGAACTGATAATATATTATATTTCAAATTTGTGTAAAAAACAAATTACAATTAACACTGAACAATGTACTTTATAGTATCATGTTAAATATTATTAAATAAACCTGCCTAATGTATAATAATACAATAAATAAAACTTTTTTTAAATTTACAAAACGTAAAATTTGCTGTGATATTGATAAGACGTGTCTGATGTGACGTCAGAAAGTTAGTCATGCAGAATAATCTCGGTAGTCTATCCTCAAAATAATATAACTCTGTATTTAGTTTTAATTTTTATAACATGTTTAACATTTTTTAAATATACCTTTTTATTTTTTCATATGCTAGAAAAATATTTAAAAATATTTTTTAGTTCTGCAAATGTTATATTAGTAACCAAGACTAGACTGTATCACTAGATGTCATCAATGGTTTGCACATAGCCTTTCACTTTTCGATTCACCCCATTGATTTAGGCTTAAACTTTATATTAAAGTGAAAGTTCATTTTTAAATACAGAGTTTGTGAGATATATCTTGGTTACCTACATTATCGGGAGTTAATATAAAAAAGTTAAGCAAAAGTGCTTTTTGTTTTTTACGTCTTATGAATTTTATTGTTTTTGCAGAAGAAATATTTATATAATAATAATGTGTAGAGAAAAATTCAGTGCATTCATTTATATCGTGGTATTTGCGATTTTTGCAACAATTTTAACAGCATCGGGTAAGTTTAACTAGATTATTGGTAAACATTTTAATTAATTTGGAATCTGTGTAAAACTATAAATATTATTTTAAAGACAAATCAATTTATTAGTTTTATTTCTTGTGAAAAATCATTAAAATGGTTAACGTCACTTTTAAAACACGTTACGGCACTTTTAAGCAAATAATTTTTCAGTATAAGTAAATCATATTTCATGGTGTACTTAGATAATAAAATCATTACCAATATGGTGCCAATTAGAGAGAAAATGTAAACTTTGTAAAAAGTTTTTTAACACTGTATAATAAAGAGCAAAAAATGTAAATTAAGTTATTTGTGTTATAAATATTTTGAAAAATTAGCGAAAGTGTTATTGCCGTTTTAGGTTTGTATATTTATGTTATTTCTTGTATTTTACCCACCACAACCTAAGGCCTTCACTTTTTCCCCGCGGCACATTATTTAGCTGATTGATTGTTGGCTATTTTTAAACTGAAAAATTGTTTTTTTATAAAAAGTCACAATTATTTTGACACCATTAAAATGACGTTTCCGTTTGCTTCTGTTACTAATTAAACAGCAGAAAAAATAACAAGCCGATGACCTTGGCAAATCTTGATTTTTTTAAAAGTATTGTATGGGCATCAGATACAAAACATTTAAAAATGTCTATTATCCTTTCCAATGATAACTTTAGGTTTATTTTATTACTTAATCAAATAATCACCGGACATATACAAGAAAGTAAAACAATGTAACAAAAAGTTAAATAAACATTGTTCTATGTTTTATTTCATGTACCACGCTAAGGTACATGACTTTACAACAATGGTAGTTATTTTAAAATCATTTAACGGGGTTTTAAATTACGCAGAAGTGATATTCTCAACGTATTCAATAGTTTATGTAATTGCAATTAATGTAAGGCTTAAGTTTGAAATCAATAAAAATACGGCTAAACATTGTGTTATTAATTAACACAGTATCGATTATTAACATATCGATAACCTTAAAAGTAAGCAAAAAGAATTTGAGATATTTCTGATTTGATTTAATCGTTTTTTTACTTTCACGCGCTAATCTTAGCGATTAAATCAAACACTAAATATTAATTAGTCTGTCTGTATGTAAATTAGATTGGTTAAAAATTGAATTTAAAAAAAAACTTTTTCTTGTTTTAGTGTTTAACTCTTTAGCTAGTTTGTTGACCAAAAATGTCTTTAAACAAATTTAAAATTATAATTATCCATTTATCTTTATACGTAAAGTAAGAAAACGCTTTGCTTACAAACAAAGTGATCGTAATTACACTTAAACCTTTAACTTGAACAATTCTAAATCTTCTCAATCGTTGTACAGTTTTTTTATAGATTTTCGATCTTCATTTTTAACATAATTTGTCAACTAATTATTTCAGAAATAGACGTAATGATACCAATTCCGTTACAAATTTAAAACTTTTTTGTTATTAATTTTAAATTTGTCACAAATAGATATCTTAATATATTTTATAATATTTTATATTTAACTTTGCCATTCTATCTTTTTTTTTAATTTTAGTATGTCAGGCAGTAGAAGATCATATGATATCGGACGAAAAAAGGTTGATGAATAAATTGTTGGCAAACTGTGATCCAATGGTTCGACCTGTGCAAAGTTATAGTGAGATCGTTAACATTAGTTTCACATTATCTTTGCAGCAAATTGTCGACCTGGTATGCTAATAAGACACTATATTAGTAAATTAACATTGTCTTGGGATTGCTTGAATAAACATTATACCTAATGGTCCAATAAAAACTTTACAGCTAAACTTAAACATTACTTAACATTTAAACTTAAAAAAACTTTACATATAGTATTAAATAAGTTTTTATGCCATTTCATGCCATTATGTACAATAATAATCATTTGATTATCTTGTCTTTTATTAAAAATGTCGTTGCTATTTTCAGGATGAAAAAAATCAAGTATTAACAACGAGCATGTACATGACATGGGTAAGATCACTTCACGAAAATAAATGACGTTATTTTACCGTTTTACCACTTAATAGAATTCATCAGTTTATATAAAACAAATGTTATAGTAAAAGGTGTGGAGTTGGCCTTGAGGCGATCGAGTTACTTGTGCGTGTTTAATCTGTTGTTTATTAAACAACAAAATTAGTTTTTGCCTATTATAATAATTAATGCATTCATTTAACAGCTAATTTTAAATAAACAAACTTTCATTTGGTATTTAGTAATATGATTAGGCTCAATGCCAAACTTTTTGTTATTTCGATTAATACAGGCTTGGAATGATACGTTTATGCATTGGAACCCGAGTGAATATGGAGGTATCCAAGTAGTCAGATTACCAGCAAAAAAAGTTTGGAAACCAGATATTTTAATATACAATAGGTAAACCTGTTCCAATAAACACTTAAACTTAACCTTAATATCAAATATTGCCCTTGTTTTACAAAAACTTTTATGCTGTATATTTAATTATAGTAATATATAAATGTGGGTTTAGAAAATAAATTTGTAATCATTCTACTTTATCGTTTAGCTATCAATGATTAAAACGTTAGTTCAATATTAATCCAATCTCAAACCGCAATTGTGTTACAGTGCGGTAGATGCATTTGATCAAATGTTGCAAACCAATGTACTTGTTTCGAGCAATGGTAATATGGAGTGGCTGCCACCTGGGTTATTTAAGACTACCTGTGATGTTGATATTAAAGATTTTCCGTTTGATGAACAAAATTGTAAGCTCAAATTTGGGGCATGGACGCACCATGGCGGATTGGTAAGCAGCAACAAATGGCTACGATATTTTAAAACAGTAATTTACTAACTAAAAACGTATTGTAATAACACAAATCTATTAATTAACTAATAATCCAATTGTTTTTTTACAGGTGGATTTAGTTCTAGCAAATGAGTATGCAGCAATTGACAGTTACACTGAGAGTGGAGAGTGGGATTTAATCTGTAAGCTTAGTTTTTTGCGCCTACACATATTTATTGCATTGCTTTTTGTCAAACACCAAGCAAATTTTTAAAGTTTGTTGTAAAATATCCAAACCAATGTTAATTGTCATATATTTAGCAATGAAGGGCAAACGAACATCGGTTGAGTACGATTGTTGCCCTGATCCATTTGTTGATATTACCTACACTATCAAAATGAGGCGGCGAACACTATTCTATAGTTTCAACCTAATTCTCCCCTGCCTGTTGGTCTGTTCTCTTACTATTTTGGTTTTTGTTTTACCAGCAGACTCTGGTGAAAGAATCACACTTGGTAAATTTAGCAATATGTTTGAAAGCTCAGTTTTCTTATATTTCTTAATTAAAAACTAGACTAATGCTGCAAAATTACATATATACTAATTTTGTAACACAGGAATTACTGTCTTGCTTGCACTGGTCGTGTTCTTACAATTGGTTGCAGACAATTTGCCTCCAACTGACGTCATTCCGTTGCTAGGTAAACTAAAACTTTTCCTTTCAAAACAGATTAAAACATCATCTGTGTTTTAAAAATGAGATTTCTAATATGCTAAAGTTCTTTAAAAAATGCAAGGGTTAATACTAAGAAACGTTTGTTGCAGGAAAGTATTTTGCATGCAGCATTGTCATGGTAACGGCGTCTGTTGTTTGTTCTGTCATTTCATTGACCTTTCACCACACGTCAGCAGCAAACTCAAACGAAATGCCTAATTACGTAAGACTTGTAACAAATTTTGCTTTATACTGAAACTAAATACAAAAAGTATATAAATGTAGTTTGGATAGAAATAATAAGTGTTTTCATAGCTAGAATGAGATTTAATTTAAAATTATAACAGCTTTGTAATGTGTTGTGATTAGATTCGGGTGATATTTCTTCAATTTCTACCTAAGTTGTTACGAATGAAAAGACCAGGCGAGAACAGTTTCAGAAGAAAATTCTTGGACAAAAAAACTAGACAACTTTCAATGCAAGATGAAACATATCCGCTTACACAGGTAAATTGCAACTTAAATTTCATATATTCTGCGTTTCTATATACTTAATTATATAATAACGCAAACTAGTTACAAAATGTCAAAACAAATGGGTCTTGTATTAGATTTGCTTTTATTCGAAAGTAAAGGTATATACGTCTTTTTTTGTATAGGTGGGAACTAGACTTGAAAGTTGGAATTCAAATAGCAATGACACGCCTATAACAAAATTGGGAAAATCGGAAAGGTAAGTTTTGTTTTTTCTTATTCACTCTAGAATTCAATTATTCGTTGACAAAAAAGCAAGCGCCCTTTGTAACAAACAATATAGGCTAGCTGCTCTTACAAATCGGCAATTCGTTCTACAACTCACCCTATAATAAGATTTTACGTTATATATTTCAGTGAGCTAAAAGAAATATTAGAAGAGATAAAGTTTATTACAATGAGCATGCATAATGATGATGACGACGAAAGAAGTGCTTTGGAATGGCAGTTCGCTGCAACTGTCCTAGACACGTAAATATTTTAACTTTTAGACCATAGGTCGTAATGTATTTAAAATAAAATATGTTTTAAACGGCGGTAGCCACAACTGTATTATAGAAAAATTTTCATGAATAAGTAGGTTAAGGCCTCACTGCTACCATCTAGTGATTCTTTAAGTACGTTGTTAACTGTATTTACTTTTGCCCACCTACCAGGTGTTTTGAAAACAGATGCCATTGTCAGGTCAACAAAATTAAAAGACAATTAAACCAAAATTTAAGTCTAGTTTTATTTTTTTAGGTTCTGCATGTACTTTTTTATTTTTTACTTTGTCATAACGACATTCTTAACCCTTGGTTTGGCCCCTGGAGCTCTGATGCCTTTACCCAGTGATGACTGATGATGTATAACTATAGAGTTTATACCAAGAAATGCTATTATTAAGTCAACGTGTATTATAGCTTTTTTTAACTTAAGACGGTCGACCTTATTTATAACTTTAAGTGCCTTGTATATGTTACCAGCCTTAAATATTCTTGTATTATACGACTATTCTTGTATTAATTGTATTTGCAAATGTATACTTTTAGCTTTTGAGTTTTTTTATTAATTAAATTAAAACTATATTCATATTCCATTGATTATTTATAAGGCATTTTAAAAGCCTATTTACTATTCCTGTGTGAAAAAAAACAAAAATGTTGTCCAACAAAAGCCTAGTTTGGACAATAGTAATGCAGATTACAAACAACTGCACAAGGCAATTTAAGAAGCAAATAGGCCTAAAAATACTTAACAGTATTGGAACAATGTTACTTGGTTTGGGAAAATATTTTTCCCCTATACAATTAATAAATAACAAGTTTTTTTTTGACGATTTATTTTCTTTATTATATCTATCGCTAAATCATCAATAAGTACAGGCCATGTTTTAACAAAGATTAGTTCAAGAGTCCAGCGACGAAAAAAGAAAGATGGCTACTTTAAAATAGTTTTAACTTCATCAACCAAATGAATTTTCCCTTTTGGCTGAAGTTATAAAGAATAAATATTTGAGAAATGGCACCTTGCATCTTATTGCAAGAGCAAATAATTAAAAAATGTAAATAAGGCAAAATATGTTTTGCCTAGACGTATAGGTAAAAATGCCTTTATACAGGTAGGTTTAATTTAATGAAAAAAAGTATATCACGTTAACAGTATGTCAGGCTCGTACAGTTTATAAGGAAAAATTACAAAAGATAATTAATTATTTAAGAATTAATACGATTTTTATAAATAATAACACAAAATTTGTTAATAAGCTTTATAAAAAAGGGTACAAAACTGTAAATAATATTTGTTTTTAAACATAAGCCAAACACTCTTAAACCAAAAATGTTTTTTATCGACAAGCAAAAGTATTCGATTTTTCTGCATATTTATTAGCGGATCGTAAGAATATATTCACAGTAAAACCCTTCGGTTATGTCTACGTTTAAATTTGCGGCTGCTGCTTTCAAAATAACTAAAAGTTAATTAACGGAGATGGCAAGCCCATCGGATTTATTTTTTCAATAACGCTCGGCGGCTTGTTGTTGCAACTGAGCGGTCAGATGAGCATAAGTTACAGGTGTTGGTGTACTGGCAAGCGGGGGAGGTTGATGTAATGGATTATTGGCAGCCGCTGCAGCATAGGCGGCTGCTACGCTGGCAGCAGTCGGGTGATACCCAGCAAAAGCCTGGTAACCCCCTGCAGTGACACCACCCTGGGTAGGGGTGGCGGCGATAAGCTGAGTTGCTCCTGCCGGCATCGAAGTTGCGGCAAGTCCCGCCGCTTGGTGATGTAGCTGAGCCGATCCAAACGAGGCTAGAATTTTAATAGTTTAGTATTTCAAGACCATAGCCACAACCATAGTAAATCCTAACTGAAGGACAATTACACAGCAATATAATAAATTAACCTATTAAAACAGTAATATATCAATATCAAATTTCTAATCACTTACCGCTTCCAGCTGTCGCCGCTACATCCGTTGCATACGCAGCTCCGGACAGTTGAGCTACGTAGGCTGCTCCAGCGTAGTCAATAAAGGGAGAAGTTGGCTGTGGCGCAGCGTGAGCTGGAATCAAAACTCCATTATGAGTCACATACGCTGCTGCGTGCTGTGGGTATTGAGCGTAAACTGCTGGGACACCACTAAAAACAAAACATATTTTTAATTAATTAATATGGAAATCATATATCGGAATTTTACAGGAAATAAACCTACGTAAAAATTTTACAAATATAAAAATAAAAAGTTCGTGCTTTAAACTGAAAAGGGCAAATTAAATTGAAAACCACCAGGTAATTTGAGGTCACAAAAAGCAACCAGGTTACAGAAATAACAATGTGTATACTATAACAATGAAATACGAGTTAAAAATAATTAAAACCACCTTGACAATTTAAAAACTAACTTGTAAATCATGTTAAAACATTCACAAAATACTTTTTTAAACAAAATGACCCTGAAACAATTTAAAAAATAATTAGAATTTCACAGAACGATTAATCAAGAAACAAATTAATGACTATTCTAATTAGGTAACTTACTTTTTCATGCACAACCAATTCGAGACTGATTTCAACGACATATAAAAATTTGCTAAATCAAAATGACACATGCAGTTGAAAAATCAAGTAAATTGCATGTTACTCTATCACACTTAGCCTACCCCACTGCATTTAAAACTAACACACACTTAGTTACTTCACATACAAATACTTTTACATGTCGTTGAAAATGTCTCGGAATTACGAAACGGTTGTGAAAAATATGAATATTAAAACAAAAACATCACAAATTACAACGTGAAGTGAAAATTTCAATCACTGGAAAATAGGTGACTAAAAATTACCTACAAAAATAAATTCTCACTCAACAGAACCCCCATTAAACGACGTACAGATTAAATTAAAGTCTTGTTTAAAATGCAACAAAACTGCTATATTTTAAGTGATGACGCACCCTTTAAAAAATAATTCGAAAACCAAGAATGATAACAAAATTATCCAGGTGCTACTAACAAATCTGGTCAGTTCCAGAATTTAAAACATGAAACTTAGAATTTCATTTCACGACAATTCGGAAAACGGCAGCAGAAAGCCACATCAAACCTATCTTACCTGCCCTTTGGGAACAGCCAACATCAATTAAGGCACAACTACTGAAGATAGTATGCTACATCTGTAGGCATATATGCCAAGTTGTAAATGTATAACATTTAAATAGTTGGTCATTTATGTTTTTAAATTATTCGGTGAATTACAGAGTACATTCTTATATTTTACGACACGTTGTTGCAATAAATCAGTCATTAAGAGCATTAAGGACGTAGTCAAAATAGAAAGTAACCCCCAGGGATGGTTGTACTGCGATACTTTGTTGCATTAACAACCATAACGAATAACACGAAACAGTAAATATATATTTTATTACATTCCACTAGAAGTGCTTTTCAAAGTATACCTATTTAAAAGTCTTATTTTTTCATTAAACATTAAACCTGTAATATTTACCTGTATTGGTTTGTAGGCAAGTAGGCTTGGGGTAAAGGTCGGTAGCCAACTAAAAATGAAAGAAATTATTGAAACAGTTTTTATTTATTATAAAAATACACAAAAACAACAATTCAAGTAGAGTTACTAATTTGCCATTTCGACATTGTGTTCAGTGTATTCGTTATTCCGGGCCGACTGTTTAGAGATGAGTAGACATTGTACCAGTTTGGCTTAACTTAACACAAAGGAAACTTATTCACGGCGTAAGGGTTTAACAATGCGATAAAGAAAAGACACTGTCGTTGAAAGGTAACTCAAAACTCGGTCCATTTCGATCTAAACGAAAACAATGTGCGAAACAAAACGAAGCAACCCGAAAAAACGGCTGCACTGATTTCACAAAGAAATTGCGGTAACCCTAAACCAGTCAATTCATTTAGCACTGGCAGTTAACAAGCGAGACACAGTGCGTAGTTTTTAACTGGTTTTTCCTGCCTGCTGTTGGTAACTGCTTTACTTCACGCCCACACCGACATTTTGCTGAACAAAAGTGAAGTATTAGGCCATTCTTTTGGTAGTTACTGGCTCGGCACAATCGCTATTGTAATTAAAGAAAATCGCAATAAACAATGAAATCTTACTTATCAATTTCCTTCGAGCTATTGATGTTACACGATCGAATTTCATGTAAGTGAAGTATCTTTGTCGAAAACAATTACTTTCGACATAAAGTGCTTTCAAAAAAAACGAGGCTTATAATAAACTGGAAGGATGTCTACTGTATTCAGGCCTTGGGTACAACAAGAATGCGTTACACAACAGTTGTGGGAAAACAGTTTGTTGGTTCGTTTGTTTAAAATTATTACACGAATTTCGGTTTTAAAACAAATAGGTTTGTATTTCCATTACGATGGACTTCCATAAGGATACTTTAAAATATTTACCTAATCCCGCGAGACAATTCACATGATATGGAAGAAGTTTTAAAGATATTTAACCTTACAACAGCTGCATAGCCTGTTTTTTCTACGCACATTTAGCCTCGTCAAGTTCCCACATTAGATATCGTATTAACGCTTTACTTAATAGTACGAAGCCTATTTCTCGCGTATGTATAACTATAATTTAATAACTCATTAACGAAAGGCAAATACAAACTTCTGCCTACCTGTTGTTTGCATTACTCTTGGCTTGGCCCCGATATAAGCCAAATTAACGTTAGCTTTACGTCCGTCGATAACTGGATTCGGATCTTTGCAGGCACTTTCAGCCGACGCCTTGTCGGTCATAGTAACCTTGAAATTCAAAGAACATATGTTACTAAACGTTATCCAAATTCCAATTTAAAAGGGTTGAAAACTAGGCAATAATAAACGTTTTTAATTAATATGCAACTAGTTTTGACAAATATTTACATTTTAGCTTTAAAATTGAAACTAGTTGAACTTTGATAACGCACAGTTTTACGAAGGGCCAACGATATACTTAAGATTTGTTTGTTTTAGAAAATGTTTTAAAAGTACACAAATGGTGTTAGTACGTCCTGAATATATTAGTTAATCTATTACTAAAAGAAATCGTGTAGTTACACAAACAAGGCACAAACATTATTTTCACTCGGTATGTAATATAATATTAAAAATATTACATTATTTAAAATATGGCAACTATTTTAAAGCATTATTTAATTTTTAAAATACTTACAAATCCATATCCACGAGATTTTCCTGATTGTCTATCTGTTATCACAACTGCCTCTTCTATTTCGCCAAATATCGTAAAGTAATCGCGTAAGGAATCGTCTGTGGTATGATATGGTAATCCACCAACAAAGATCTTCGTGTATGTTGTATCTTTTTGTTGAATAGACATAGTCGTTGGTTTTCCGGCACTGTTAATAATGGTATGAGCTGCAGCTGCTGCTTGAACTTGTAGACTTTGCTGCTCGGTCTGTTGAACTGCACCGGGCACTGCTGCTGGTGTTGGATTAGCTAAAATAAGAGGTGTTGCTGCTTGCTGAGCTGCTTGCAATTGTTGTTGTTGCTGCTGTTGCTGAACAGTTAACAAGTTCGTTTGGGCCGCAGGCAAAATTTGTGGACCAATAGTCGATGCTCCTCCTCGTATTAAATGGTTTGACAACGCAGCCTGTTGAAGTAACTGAGTACTTCCGTTTTGCGTGATGGAAGAAGGTTGAGCTATTTGAGAAGGCAACCTAGCAACCAAAAGACCCCCAAGTGCAGGCGTTGCCGCGTTTTGAAGATGGGCTGCTGGGTGAGCGCCTAAAGAAGTCACCAAGCCTTGGTTTACTAAACCAATTCCGGAATTTGCAACCACGCGAGCAAGTTTGTTGGCTGAAGCGGTTTCCAGGATACCGTTCTGGTAGTCGTGCGCTAGAGGTTGTTCTGATAACGGACTTGACTTGCGTTTTCTAGCAATACTCTCCACAATGACCGCCGCGGGGACTGCCCGGTGATTGTGCGTCGATGTTATGTTGGTCAAGACCTCTACAGATTCTTTCGAATCAGGGCTGGATTTATTAGAGTTTACCGAAACTTTAGATTGATCTCGTTTTACTTCAAGACTCGCAGTTGGCTCAATAACCAAAGATGAACTCATGAGAGCCTGAAAGAACTGCCACAAAGTACACCTTAATGATAAGGCTCTTATCACTTTTTATTATTGCATAATCAAATTTAACTTCAGTTGCTAGTTTCTGCTAACACAAAAGATTTAAACTTAACCAAAAAATTCTATTTTATTTAAAATATATTTAGAAATATATCGATTTCAAAGCTCTTTATCTATACGATGTTTAAAATAGTAAACCAAAACCTGCCTGACAAACAGACACATTAATAAATATATGAAATTGCTCTTAATATACGACGTAAATTATTAATGAACAAGTTCAATAATTTTAATACCCGTAAAGCCATAAGGGAAAAATCAAACAATCTCTGTATAAACAATAAAAAGCTCTTGGAAAGTTAATTGATAAATATTCATCAATTTTTAAAATAAGTTATAAAGAAAATATTTGTCTCTATAATAATCAACAAATAAACTAAGAGCGACATTAAAAATGCAAAAAGCTGTCAAATTAAAGACTTAAAAAGCTGTTTATAGTTTCCTAATCTTATTCTGTGAACAACCTACTAGTAAAAAAGAACTTCTATACTAAACACAAGCGTCCTTGAACTGAATGAAAAGGTGTATGGCCATGCTGTACAGCGCGCCTTCTCTGCTCAAATAAAATGTAGCGAACGCTGATTAAGATTAGGACCGAGGCAAGCAATTATTTGATTAAAGGTTACATTGCGTTGATTCGTATTGACTTTACATATTTTCTACTCGGCGTTGTTTTAGCACATTCGTTAGATTTTAATAACCCGTCTTACTGCCAAATGTTTGTTGTACGTGCGTTTTTGTTTTACAATTTTAACGCTTCATAAAATAAAGAAGTACACATTTTAGAACGTTAATTATATGCGCTATACAAAGACCTAGATTTTACGACTTTATTTTACCAAGTATATTTATCTGATCTTCAAATAAATCCTGACATGTACAGTAATAACATTTTTTAATAAAGTGGAAAGTTTGTGATAGTAAACTCCCTTCAAAAACAAACGCGAAAGCCTTTCGGGATTACAGTTATCGACATATAGAATGCTTTCTACATTGATTTTAGTTAATTATTTTGCTTAAAACGTTGAAATTTTAAATAAGTAGCGCATTAACTTGATTTTTTAAGTATTTCATTTAATGTTTGACATAGAATGTAAATGTAGTAATAAGCTGGCAGTTAACATTAATGTGACCTATAAAGTTTTGATATAATTAAGATGAAGGTACTTTATTAATATAGGAAACGATGAGCGTGGTGAGCTTATTCCACACGCAGCCCGAAGCAGGAAATCTTAAATTACAGTCGATATTTCAAAGGAGTAAACTGGAAAAAAGTTAGTTGAAATTATTGAACTACTTTTTAACTAAAATGAACTAAACCTTGTGTGTGAGTCAACGTATTTTAAACACAACAATGAATTCAGTTTACTAGTATCATATTCTTCAAAGATCATTAAGCAGAACCGATACCGAAGCTCGTTCTGTATGGGTATAGAATTGACAAACTATTTTAGTTTTGTAAGTTATGTAAAACATGATAATGTTATGTACATTTAGTCTTTGCTAATTATTGACTTACCCTAAAAATTTTTAAATCGAATTTTCTTTTGGGGCCCGCACCATTAGGTTTTAAAAATTTTCGCGCAGCCATCATTCACACCGTTTGACCTTGACCTGTTCTCTATTTAGCTTACTATGTTTTTATAACTTTTTTAAATTGACGGTTGGGTTTTTAAATATGTATATCTTTCAAATATGTAACTACATACAAACGCGCCCGGCTAGCTTCGCCGCTTGGGACTAAAAAAGTTACTATTAAACAACTGTCGCATTCCTTTGTCCTTATACAATAACCAAAAATCCTTCTTTATCATAAATCAAAACCTTATTCGTTACGTACAGCAACTTAAAAAATAAAAGTACGAGTATTTTTCTGAGCGTTTATTTATATGTGCGGTAAACTGCAATACCATGCTGCTGTTAAGTGGTACAGCTGTTGGACAATTAGCGCTAAAACTAACTCGGTACTTCTATATTTGTGCCAAATGCCGTGCCAGTTTCCCCCCTCTACACGTTTACCTGCGTAAGTCGCCTGTCTTTGCAATCTAACGGCATACTGGACATTAATTGCTTAAGTACTTTTCTGTACCCTAAGTAGATAGTTACAAGGGGGTACTCAACCGTCGTACATACGGGTCACGCACGACGCACGTGTAGTTGTCGAACGTTTCTCTCTCGTTTTGAAGCAGGGAATCACACACACGAAGAAAACAACACGATAGATTGTTGTGAAAGTTAAACTCGAAAGCGCCACATACCGATCGACTTGAAAACACCTGTTGTCAATTAGATAGCCTTTGTTAGGTATCACAGGCCTTTGTCTCTATTTTTAGCTTTCCGCAGGTTATGTTTAAAATAACAACGTTTTGTTTGCTGAGTTGTAATAATTTTAATTATAAAAGATCAATTATAAACTTAAGAAGTCTAAAAACAATGTTTAGAAGTTCTATTTATAAATATGTCGTATTTTTATTCATAAAAAATTCATGTCCGACCCAAGATAAACTGAGCTATGACGTGACAATCTAAAATACAAAATAGTAAAATAAAGTTTATTGCAACTAAAAACAACAACAAAATAGTCCTAAAAAAATGGAGCATGTAGACAGTATTCGTTTAAGAAGTATGAGGCCAAGGTCCTTATCGTGGTCGGGTTTAAACCCAGAAGAAAGAAATATTTTTACGGCCAACTTACTGAGCGTTCAAAATCAAAAAGTCAAAAAAGATTTGCGGGTGGTAGGTACATGTATTTTATTACCAAATTTTGCTACATTTTTATCGTTTGCTTACTGCATTAGATAAACAAGGGGATTGAAAACGAAAAGAAATGCGACAATGCCTTCCGAGCAAAAGAAGAAATTATAATCCAAAACAGAAAAAACAGACTTACGAAGGTGAAAGAAATATTTAGGCAAAATTTTTAGCAAGAAAGGGGAAAATAATAAAGCTAAAATAAACTCTTGAAAAGGCCAAACCTAAAAACTTAAATATTTTGACAAAAGCTTTGCATTTTAGGCTACAGAAAAACTTGAAAAGAGGGCTAGAGCTTCTTTAACTCATTTTAACTTTGACAAAATTAAAGAAGAATTATTGCAAGACAAGTTTATTGGTTGAATATAAAATTAATTTTAATTTTATTGTAATTTAATACTAAAAATGCTTTATTAAATAATTCCGGAACCCTATATCAAATTTGATTTACTTTTTACTTTACAGATGCAAAAGCAAAATCGCTGTCATCTTTAAAGTCAAATTTCAACATAAAAACTTCCAAGAATTTAGAGGTAACACCAATTTCCCACAAATAATTTTTTTCTGGAAACTTAATAGCAAATAATAAATTATATTTATTAATTTTAAATGCTTAGGAAAGGTCAATGAGCGATTCCCCATCGAAGCAAGGCTTAAGAAGGAAAGTTCATTTTGACCAACAGAGTGCTAATAATCAAGAAATGCTCAGCGGCGATTTAAGCCCAAAAGGTAAAGAGTAACACATTTTAATATACAACTTATTAATAAAAATCGATCTGGTGTGAAAAATAAGCTGGTTTTAAATTGTTTTTAGTTTTTTTTTAATATTGTTAAAGTTATATGTTCAAGCACAATATACTCTTTAAATAAGTTTAAATTTTTAGACCTGATTAAAAAGCCAGTAAGTGCTGACTCACCGCGGGGCTTAAAAGGAAGCTCCGAAGATATCCACCCCGATTCGCCACGTGCTGTAAGTAGTTCAAGAGGATCAGCAGAAGACTCTATTACCACTCCGAGATCGGAAGAATTTAAAACTCAAAAGAACTTCTCTCCCCTTGATTATTAGTAATTTTGTTTTTAAATTAAAAAAAAAATTAATAGATTTTTTTTAACTAAAATTTGTTTGACAAATTTGTTAATGATGTTTTTAGTAATGTCGATCTTATGGGCACAATGAACCGAAGATCATCTAAGGGGTTTTCTCACAATGCCGCGAGCTTCAATAATATTTTAAAAAGAAACTCGTTAAACGTGAGTTATCTCATTAGTAAAACACACACAGATTTGATAAATATGAGAATAAATAAGTTAACTTAATTGTACATTACAGCTTCAAGTAGCAGTTTTTATTCTTTATGTGACATTTTGTTTTATTTCTAAATAAACTGTTCTTGCTATTCAGCACTCAACCGGACTAAAGGACGAAATGCAAAGATGGCGACGTCTGTCTCATACCAGAGCAATGAACACACGACTTAAAGCAGTAAGGCCGGGTGGAAGAAAACAAGCATCTACAAAGACACTTAAAGAAATAATGGATCATAATTGCAGAATGCGGAAAGAACTAGCTTTGGAGTAGGTTCAGATATCTAATATTAATTTATCCTCGATGAAAGTATTTTTATATATACAGTATAAGCTAAGATAAAAGGTCACGGAACTTAGTTAGACACAGCCCAAAATTTCTTTCTTCGGACGTTGTGCTTTTCTATTTATTAAAATTGCCTTATCTGTACTTACTTGCCGTTGGATTTGTGTTATCAAAAGCAACGAGCTAGTTATAGTTCGAAATCTTAGATTTTGTTATTTTTTGTATATTTATTTTTACTGATCAAAATTTTAAAATAGAATAACTTTTAATCTTATGTATATAAGTTAAGCAATTTTAGTGTGTTGTCTATTATCAGATTGTGCTACAATTCTCCTATTTTCAAAATTTATTTAATTTGCTTGTATTTCGAATAATCTGAGGCAAGAACTATTCGTCAAACAACGCAGAAAAGAAATCTTTAAATTATATTAAATTTTTTAATAAAGTTTTTAAACTTTTCAGACCAGAGCTTTTTGGCCCCGAAAAAGCCTGGGAAATGCTAAACTGCAGATATTTGAGACTGACTGACAGTTACGTCGAGACTTTGGAGAAAATGTGCGAAGAAGCTGGATATGACGTCACCAATCACCCACACATCAGCTTCGAGAAATATAACGCCATCACGGCCAACGTGTTTAAGGTTCGTATTTTATTTCAACCACAAACGTTAAAATAAGATACACGCATGGGTAAACGTAATGGTAAAACTATATAGCAATGTGGTAAAATCATACAGGCATACTTGGAATACAAAAATCTAAAGACTTTTGTTCAAGATTAAAAAAAAAGATTTTTATATATTTACAGTAAAGCAATAATGATTGGACATTTAAAGATATCACCAACACTAAATATCATTTTTTATACTGACATAATATTTATATTAAAAAAATGAAAAACACATATAGCAGTATAGATATTGTATCATAATGTATTAGTGGTATCAACAAGAAGGTATTTACATTAATAAGAACTTTCAGTACAAAATAATTGCTACGTTTTGGGGAGTAAACAAAAGTACGTATCCTCTAGCCATTTAAAATAGCCAAAGGGCCTGTAATTAACACTATTATATGCTTATTTAAGTAACATCAGAAACGTTAATGATTGCAACATCAATAATTATAATACAAAAGTAAAAAAAATGTACAAATTCAAGCCTTAGTAATAACACTCTGCAGAATTATATGAATCGACAATTATTAAAAATTTAAATAAAAAAGTAGAACTTACATTCTGTGCTTTTACGCTCAGTGATTAAAATTGGTTGTGGTGTTGTTCTCATTCTCCATTCTTGGCAAGTTTGGTGATTCAAATGCATGATTTTCTGTTTCTGCCAGAGTAACAACAGTGTAGGGAGAACACATTTCTAACCCCAACGCACTACATAACCATCCATAAAATCCTTTTTCAAAACTACCAACTTCAATTCTCCAGTCTTCGAATGACCAACTAAAAAAAAATATCAAATCTAAAAATTTTAGGCAACTAACATTTAAAATAATACTTTTAAAAAAAATTTACAAAAAAAAAATAAAGGCAGGATAAGTTACCCTATTTTTTGTTTCAACTCTTGTGTATTAAATGGCTTAAAACTAAGTTATACAGATTTAAAAATCAAGAACATTTCTACATACCTTAGTTGAATAAAAGCAGCATATACAGCAACAGGTATATTACAAAATACAACAAGTAAGGGCAATGATAATACAAGTAAAGGACATATCGAAATCCGATGAAATATACTTTTCTCATCATAATAATAATTGAAAATATTTTGCCAGGTCAAAATTCCGAAATAGAAAGAAATAAAAAATGAACCGATTAAAATAAATGGGAAACTGATAATGCTGAGTAATGTAATGTGAGGACCTACATAACAAAAATATGATAAGTTAAAATATCACAAAAGATAGAAAAAAAAACTTAGCATTTATTTAAAGTAAATACCTGCATTTAAACCACATGTCTGGTTATTTTGTGGCAATGACATGGTTGATGATGGTGATGCAGGATTTAAATGCTCCCGGGACATTGTCATCTGCATCAGTTCTCGATCTGTGAGATCTAATTCTACATCAGCAGATTGACCTCTTTTTTTCCCTGTTAAAATAGAGGTATAAATCAAATTAAGAAAAAACAGTTTTGCTTATTTTTATTATTTAAATTAACAACAGATTTTTGTTAGCTATATTGGTCATCTTTAAACAAAATAATAATAAACAAAGTAATAAAAAATACAAAAACATTTTATTTTAGTTGATAAACGTTATTGTTAGATTGTTCATATGACAAAGAACATTTTTTATTAATTGTTTTACCTCGTGTAATGGTGCCAGTCATGGTAACATGGCGAGTTGGTCTATTTGTACCAGAACCAGCTTTGCGCCAAGTACTCGTCCAATCTGTCCACTGTCCTTCGTTCGTTGAATAAACATTTGCACTGTTTTCGGGGCTGCCGGTTGAATTCATTGTGTTTATCGTATTTTCATGGTCAATTTGCGTCATTTTTGCTTAGCATTTACTGAAAAATCACAACCTTATTTAAATACCTTTGTTTTAAACGAGACAGCCAGACTACTTGCGTGGGTGGTAGCTCTGTAGTATTGTTGGTTGTAGTGGAGTATAAGAGTAGAGTGTGTAACTTATTTGTGTACTTGTGGCTAATAGAATCTTTTTAAAAAGTTTACATAATTAGTTCAGTTTTGAGTTAAAGCCATTAGGATTACAATTTTATGACAAGTTTGTTGTAAAACGTTTGTTATTCAAAAGACAATTGTAACTTTTATTACGGGATTTAATTGAATACCGGCAGCGTGGCGTGGTGATCAGAACATATGAGGTCGTGGGTTCGATCCCTACTGCTTTCATACTGTAGCGCCTTTGAATAAGGCGATATAAAAAACATGAACTTATGCTGGGCCAGCACTTATTCAGCAGCTTGAATATCAGGAAAATATAATCTATAATATCCAAAAATTTCAATAGTACCTCAAAACAACATAAACTTCTGCTATATAAACGACACAAACTTTTGCTTGGCTAGCAGTTATTAAGCAGCTTAAATATCAGGCAATTATAATCTATAATATCGACCTTTCCGTCAAGAATTAAAGTTTATAAAAAAATTAAATGCTTTTAGGCAAGCTGCTGTTAGAAATACTCACATTTAAATTTAACAAAACTACATTTACACACCCTTTATCATTTTCTTCTTATATAAAAATTTAAATTGTTCTTAGTCTAAAGAGATTTAAGGAACTTGTGTGTTCGTTTACAAGTTACATATAGGCGAATACCCAGTTATCACGTAATCCAGGGTCCCTCAAAATACAAGCTCTACTTTTAAAAATTAAAAAAACACAAAATAACATAAATTTTCCAGCTTGGTTTATCACTAGTCACAGCATATCAAAATTAGCAACATTTGAAAAATGAATGGAATTTTGTTTCGAGTACAAAAAGGAAGATAATAGTTGGCAAAATGCAGCACAGACAGTTATAAATAAGGACCTAAATACCATATCGTAGCACTGCAAAAACTTGAAAAACTAAACATAAGTAAATTGAACTCGGTCGTTAAAAAGAGAATAAAGGTAAGAATGGTTAAATCAAGCAGGCTGTTCGGGTTTAAGAGTTTTCATATTTCGAGGTCGATTCATTGGATTGTTTCCCATTCCTCTGTTCATGGCACCACGTGGTGGATAGCCTATCGCACAAAAAAATAAAATGTCTTTTATAAATAGTAGATAATTTGATACACTACTTTTTTGGGTGAAAATTTATTATTTAATCACAATTTTGTGAAAAGCACTTAGTAGCTTTGTGTATACTGTTCTACTCTTTTTAAAAAAATTTATTACTTTTGCTTAAAAAAGTTAGATGCACATTTTGTATTTGAAACTTACCTCTATTTGGTCTGCCATTTCCACCTCTTCTCGGCATATTTCCATACATCTGGTTGTCCTAAAAAATTAAGCAATTATTCGTCACACTCTTGTTTAATAAATTACCAAACCGTATAGCTCTTTTTTTAAACAACATTGTTTTGGTTATTCTTTTATGCGAATTAAAATTTTTTTTAAAAAAATTTAAACTAATTTACCTGAGAGCGATTGTTTTGATAGGCGTACTGTTGACTTTGCTGATAGTTGGATTGCGGTCCATAGTTTTTAGGGTGACCCATGCTATCAAAGTGACCACCAAAGTTACGATTTTGATTGTTGGGTCTATAATTTCCCCTTGGACGATTCATTCCATTGTTCTAAATTAATTTGTAGCAAAAGCCATTAAAAGAAAAGCAACAAAAGTATTGTTAAAGAATAAAAATATAAAAATTTGAATGTTAAAATTAATAATAACATTTTTAAAACAGTTTTAATTTTTTTTAGAAAAATCTCAGAAAATTGTGTGTTTATGTATGGACTAAAATTTATTAAATCAGTTAAAAAATTACAGATTGACGATCATTTCCTCGATAAGATCCCATTCCTGGATGATTGTTTGGTCGATTGTTTCTCTGATCTCTCACATCTTTCTCTCTCATGTCCAAGCTATCAGAGTGACCTAAAAAAACAAAAATAATGTCCTAAGTATACTTACTTTTAAAGAGATTATGCAACAAAACTACACACATAACAAAAAATTAAAAAATATTATTCTGACAATTTTTTCTAATTTTAATTTACCTTTATTTTGGGTCACTTTTCCCGCATCCTCATTCTTAAAAGCAGTTGCGATGTTTTCATTTGGTTTTTGTATTTTCATCGACATCATTTTCTCCTCATTGAAATGTTGGGGATGGTTAGTTTCTTTTGCATTCATTGGCTAAAAAAAATTGTCATTTAAAAAAATACACAAAAAGAGCAAGAAATTTTAACAGTTTTTTAAAAACACACACCCTTACTTTCTCATCCATAGTTTCCGAATTGTAAGCCTGATATCCAGAATTTTCCTCGTTAGGTAAAGGTATGTGGGTGGTAGGTGGGTCAATACTGGGATGGGTGGAAGGGGGCATCATTGGGTTAAGTGGGGAAGCAACGTGATCCAACATAACTGGGTTGCGCTGAAAAGTTTGAAGATAATCATCGCCAGTGTTGAATGGGGAGGAGTACGGTGGTTTAATCTGTATATTATCAAAAAAACAAAACTTGTTATGCAATAAAAAAAAATTAAAACAACCATTAAAACAAAGTTATTTATTTTTTTTTGCTTGAACTAAGATAAAGTGTGTCATCTAGATGACATAAACCTAAGATGATTCAACAATAATACTTTTAGAATTTTTTAAGCAAAAATATTATCATATTATATTAGACAAGTGCTTTTTGTACTTAAATATATATTTATTATTACATTTTCTTTTTTATCTATATTCTAAGCACACAAAAAATTTTACTAAATCAACATTTATCACTTAAAATTTAGGTCACCCATTTAAAGACAAAATAATACCTGGCCAGTTCTGTCAAAATTTTGGTACGATTGCAAATGAGAAGTTTTAAGCATTGCTGCACTGGCTTCATTCTCCTTAAATTGTGGTGCGTCATTTCGTAAGTGTTCTATATTATTGCTGGTCGTTGGAATGCCCATTTCATTTTCAGTTGCTCGCTTTGAGTAAAATGTATTGGAAACAGTGTTGTGATTATTTTCATGAGGTTCGTTATGTGTTAACAGCTCTGCGTTGTCGGAATAGCCGTGCAAGTTTTCCATTCCGATATTAGAGGGTGGTAAATTAGGGTTGTAGTGTAAATCCTGGGCTTCATTGTTAGGTAATGTTTTCATTGCTCCATTCGGTCTTGCAGGGTCACCTGCTAAAATATATAAAATTGTATCACTAAAAAAGTCTGTCTTACAGTTGGCATTTTACTTGTCATGTTGTGGTCGCAACTCTTAACCAATGTTTGCTCGTGATAATTTTTCTGGCACCACAAATAGCATATTTATGTAGTATATATAGTGAATAGTGTCCACTAGACCCCATTGTGTATAGATAGATAAACAATAAACATAACAAAAAAAGATTTTTTATTTAATAAATTACCAGAAAAATCTAGCATCGAATCTTGAAGAAAATTGTATTCTCCCTGCACATCAGCAAGTACATCTTCTACGGTTTGTTTCGCAGGTGGTGATTCAACAACTGGAGATTCAGATACAGCAGGTGCAGGATCCTAAAATTATTTTAAATTTGTTTACTAAAAAATGGCTTTACTCTTTCATATTAACAACGTTCAAGATTTTTAATTTGTTAACATAATTTAAACTTTTTTGGAATCTGAAAAGCTAATTGTATTTTAATGGCTTGTTTGTAAATGTAAGAAAAATTAAATCGTAATTAGATTTTTTTAAATATTGCAGCAGTTACTCTATTCAATTTATAAAGTGGAGATTTTACTTCAGTTGGTGGAATTGGCTGAGCATCGGTTTCATCTTTTCCCTTATCTTCCTCTTTGCTTTCCTCTTCTGATTCATCTTCAACATCCTCTTCATTTTCTTCATCTCCTTCTTCTTGATTCTCATCCTCTTCATCTACTTTACGTTACAAAAAAATTTTTTTTGCTAATTTTAAGTAAAAAGATAAAAAAAACTCGTTTTGTTCCAACTTTCTAAAGTCTTTACAACAAATTAAAAAAGTTCTCAACATTTTTCAAATTTTTTCAAATCATTTTTAGTCAATTTTCAACATAATTTTACCCAATTCCATTTCTTGGATCAGTTCCGGTAAATTGGTGAAGTAGTCACAGGACAAAAGCTTGTCCAGAGTCGCACGCAAATTTTTATCTGTCAAAACATATTACAAATTTGTAAACATGAACAAAGTAAGTAATGTAGTATTTTTTTTCTTTTTTATGTAAACAAACTTACAAGTTGTTCCACATACTTCCGTCTCACTTCCTTCGTACAAAAACTCCAAATGTTCTGCTGCTGACAGAGCTTTCTCAAATACACTAGATTAACAAAAAACTATAAATGTAAACAAAAAAGGAAAAAAACAATAACTTATATTTGTTGGCAAACTTAAAATATTTTTTATTATCAATTTTAATATAATATATGTAAATGATTTATCCCAGCCATTTGCAATAAATGTGTAACCCTTAGTTTGTAATTTGTTTTGTATTGAAACTTAAAAGTACTTACTTTATGCTAACATCATGTTTAACTCCACCAATAAAGTTTTCGTAAAATTTAAGAATATCTTCCAATTCTTCTTGAGCAATGACCTATTTTAAATAAAAAAATAAAATCGATTACAATTCTAACTTTTATATGTACAGTGACATAAATATTTTTAACAAAACAAATTTATGCTTAATCGAAGTAGCTAATCTTAGTCCATATACCAAAGATTAAATTGATAAAAAGATAACAATGCTTACCACTGCATTATTGGTGCCGTTAATAAAATCCTCAGAAATTGATTTGTTTTCAAAGAAAAGCTTGAATACAAATTGACACTTGGCCACAAACTCGAATTGTTGATGCTGGTTTTCCAATTTGTCTTCTTCATCCTGTCTTTGAATTTTACGTTGAGCTTTTCCAACCTTAAAATTTACCATGTCATCAATTTAATTTTAATATTTAAAATAACCTTTTTTAAGTGAAAAATAGAAGTTAGGATTCAAAGTTAGAATTAACAGAATTTATAAAAATGCTTATAAAACAAAAATCTAAATAAATAAAAAACATCTGTAATAGAATTACACATAATTAAAGGAGTCCAACTAATTACCACACAGGACCACACAGGAATGACTATTTACAACACAGTACTACACAGGACATGTTGAATGTTTCTACTGTCATTTGATAAACACCAAATATCGACATAAAGACACTTTTATCAAACCCTGCCCTAACCCTCTGTTAGAAAATCCCGCTGGTTGCCCTAATACAAAAAAAAACAATCCACACGACTTCCAAATTTCATTATTTATCTTGTGTGGTAAATTTATTGTCCTGTCTGCCTGTATGGCCTGTGCGGCCCTGTATTGTTCTTTGCAGTCCTGTGTAGTAATTAGTAGGACCGTAATTAAAAGCACTGGGTTCCGATTACATTAACCATTTTTAAAAGTGTAATTGTAAATCATATTTTTACCTCAGTTTGAAGGTTGCCTATCGACTTGTACAACTCCTTGGCAAACTCCAAACTTCCTGATACCTCATCGTACTTATTCACCGCTGTAGTTTGATCTCGATCCAAAGTTCCTCCCTGAGATGTGATTTTTCGATAACCATCCAATTTTGCCTTTAAAATAATATTTATATTTGTTTTAGTATGATTGTGGTTTAAATTTATATGTATTTTAAAAAAAAAACACATAAAGCCTAAAAACTGTTAAAAAAGATTTAATTTTACCTTTCTTTTGTCGAGATTTCGAACCTTCTTTTCAACCATCGTCAATACATGTTGAAGTGGGTTAACAGCAATTTGTGTGTAATCCATGGCTTGGTTTGTTTTTTCTACAATTTCAACCTTTTTATTGACTTTGTCAACAGCAGGAGACATACCCAAATTAATATTTTTGTTAATTAAAATTTAGACCTTTATTAAAAAAAAGCATTGGTCTGGTGGTTTACTATCTATAATCTAATAATTCGACTTTCAGACTTTATATTAAATAACAGGACGCCCCAATTCCAAATAGACATATTGCTTACACAGATTGACATACATATTATAGACAGTTAGTACAACTACTATAGTTACACATTGGTATTTAAAAGATTAGCAGTACGTTTCGCTTTCTTTGGCCGATAACGTCGATAGCACGACGCGCACGTTCTCTCAATTTCGGGTCGACTGAAAATGAGGGAATGGAAATTGAAGGAACGGAAAATGAAGGAACGGAAAATGAAGGAACCGGAAAATGAAGGAACGGAAAATGAAGGAACCGGAAAATGAAGAAACGGAAAATGAAGGAACCGGAAAATGAAGGAACGGAAAATGAAGGAAAGTGAAAAAAGGAGTAGCGGAATCCTAAAAAAATAAAACGCGGAAATACCGTTGACTGTTTATTTAGGTTTACTGTCATTTATTCGAGAACTGATAAGCGATAATAAGTTAATTTTTATTACCCCAGCATACCCTAACCCTCTTCTATAAAATGCCCGTTTATTTCTAAAATAATATTGACTTAAATACAAATAATTAGTCACCGAAATTTCCGCGTTTTATTTTTTTAAGATTCCGCCTCTCCTTTTTTCACTTTCCTTCAATTTCCGTTCCTTCATTTTCCGGTTCCTTCATTTTCCGTTCCTTCATTTTCCGGTTCCTTCATTTTCCGTTCCTTCATTTTCCGGTTCCTTCATTTTCCGTTCCTTCAATTTCCGTTCCTTCATTTTCCATTCCCTCAAATTCCGCGTCCCCTCAATTTCGAACAAAAGTGTCTCCTTGAAAAATAAGGGTTGTTACCGCAATATTTTTATTTTTAATGCCACAACTTTGTGACTTTTTCGATTTGTGTTTATGCGCTTTATTTTACGTAATTTATTAATAAAAAATTAAAAATATATACTAACAATATTCTAAATTGTAAGCCTATCGAAAACCTATGTATAAAAAATTATAAATTTGTAAGTTACAACCCTTCTAAGCATAATAACAGGGTTTGCGTACATACAAATTGTACAAGTTTCATTTGTCTCCTTATCTCTATCTGTTTGTATATGGTTTTACATAAGAAATGAGATTTGTTTATTGTGCTTTTCAATTTAGATTACTAGTTGATGTAAACAATCCAATGTAAAATATTATCTTTATTAAGTAATAATCTTTTTAAGCATAAGCTTAAAGTTAAAGGCTTCTCTTTTTTAGTTCTCTAAAATGTCGAAGGCATCTTTTTTAGAAGTAAGTAATATATTTTAGATAAACCTTATTCATGGATCAATAATTTAAAGTACTTATGCCTGTGAGGTATTAGCAAAATAACTGAATAACATATTTATTTACTGAATTTTACCTAACACATAACTTTAACAATTTTCTTTGCTATAGAATGTTGTCAATCTCCCTGCTCTGGGAAAACAACTTTTGGAAGCAGCAAGATTGGGAAAAGATGATCATGTTCGAGTGTTATTGACACAGGGTGCTCCATTTACATCAAATTGGGTAAGACTTGCAGACTTGAGCAAGTCCATAATAACCTTTATTATATTATTGTTGAAATTGAACATATATAAACTGTTTTATTTTGTTTAACACATTAAGTACACAGCAGAGGCTTGCTTAATATTTTGCCTAATGTGCCAGATTAAGCAAGACTAAAAGTACATCACACAGTTTTTATTCATAACCTCACCTATGTTTTGTTTCATATAGCTGGGTATCTCTTCCTTACATCTTGCTTGTATGAATGGCCACTGCAGCACTGCCCAAATTCTTATCAGAGCTGGTGTTGCATTTGACGGAAGAACAAAAATTGATAAAACTCCCTTGCATTTAGCAGCTCAAAAGGGGCACCATGATATTGTGAACATCTTGTTAAAAGTTGGGGTGGATATCAATGCCCAAGATATGGTAAGATATTTAAATTATCTGAAATTTAATATTTACCTAAGTGTCAACAAGTTTTATCAACTTAAACTTAGTTTTGAATTTTGTATTTTTCTTACAACAGCTTAAAATGACTCCGCTGCATTGGGCTGTTACAGAAAAACACTTTCTTGTTGTAAAACTATTGGTGGAAAATAATGCAATCCTTGATATACAAAGCAAAGTATTTTAAATAAAAATTTTTTTATTTACCTTTGTTTAATTCTTAACTTAAAATGGAAATAATTCTACATAGTTACCGTCATTTTAGTAATAGCATTATTTATTTTCTAGTTTGACAAGACACCATTAGATATTGCTGAAGATGCATGTGATTTTCACATTGTTATTTTTCTTAAGGTACCAATACAATTAAATTTAATTTCTGTTGTAAATAAGTTAAAAAATTTAGTAACCTAAATTTTTAAACAACCAAATGTTAAACCAAATAAGAATTTATTTTATAAAATTTTATTTTTGTTTAAGGGAGCACAAAACCGAACCTCAATATTTAATCATGACATAAATGACACAGAAGGTACCAGCATACAAACAACCTCACATACAGGTAAGTTACAACAACAAATTTATACAAGGTCAACACACTGATTAATTTAGTTATGAGTTGACTTTGAACCAATAGCAATTATTAGTCATTAATTAATACTTTAAATGGTAGCCTTTTATATAATTTGCAGATTCCGGTGCAAATTCAGTGTTAGCCTCCCTTGCCTCACTATCTGGTTTTAATTCAGGTAAGAAATTAGTTTTTAATTTAAAGAAATTGTGCAATTTAGGGGGTTAAAAATCTTTTTGTTCTTTTATCAGATCCCCTTCCTTGGTTGGCCAACGAGCTTTTAAATCAAAATATGGCGAGCAATTCTCAATTACTTTTGGAAGGTGCAAATGTTGTTACACTTACCGAGGCCGGAAAGCTTGCATTACAAACTTGGTCAACTCTACATGACCAAGGTAATTCACTAAATATAATTATTACACAATGTGGTTTGGTAATTACCTTATGAGTTACCCTTTCTCCTCAAATACTGTTTTGTGTAAACATAGGCATGGCTTAAACATTAGATATAAATTAGAACCAAAATAAATGTCAAACAAGAACAGTTTGTTTGAACAATGAACAAAATATTTGAATATAAGTTTTTTTGCACTGAATTTATCACCCAACATTTTTGTTTTTATTTTTGTAGAAGAACAAGTAGCTAAAGAAGAAGAAAAACAACAAACAGAAATTCCCTCTACATCTTCATCTACTTCAGATAGCAGTGATCATAAAGTAAATGACTTCATTATTTTATTTCCTTTATTTAATTTAAAAGAACCCAACTTAATAGTTTTTAATTTTGTAGTTGCAACATTCTAAGAATTACTTTAATATTGTAAAAAAGAATTTAATTGGCTTTCATAAATTAATTTGTTTTAACTTTTTTTAGCTTCTTTCGATCACTCTTGCAAATCAAATGTTCACCACACCAACTAGTTCACCTAGTATAGTAAATCAACCTTTAACATTACTGATTTCACCTCAGCGCAGTATAATAAATGGTAAGTATATTTAAATAAAACAATATATTTAAATAAAAAGATATAATTGCTATTATATTATAATAATATATATCCAAATATTTTTTATAAATATTTTTAGGAACAAAACATTTACGAAGTCCACCTGCAAAGAAAAGAGCAATAGCATCTTCTTTACAAAGGTAATTCTGACAAGTCAGCAACTTTATTTTGACTATAAATAAGTAATAAGATGAATATTTCTGTACAAGGTATTTTATATGCCGATTTGTAATATTGTGTAACTTATTATTTAAATTTTTGAAATATTGTGGAACTTATATATAATTTTTACCTGATAAGTTTAAAGAAATGATTCATGCTCCAAAAATAAAATGATTTAAATTTAACTTTATTCTTAATGTTTTAGAGTACCAGATACAGATACCACATTTGACACCTCTACATTTGATTATCGTGACGAAGAATTAGGAATTAGTACGAAGGACCAACTTCAGAGACAGTTAGAAGCTGCAAACTCCGATGTCGAACACTATCGTGAAAAACTTTTAATAAAAGAGCAAGAAGCGAGTTTGTGGAGAAAGAAATTAGAAATGCTACAGAGTGGCACCTGACAAAAGACTTTTTAAATTTTAAAATCGTTTACCGATATTATATAAATTTTAAGATTTTGAGGTGAACTTTCAGTTATTTTTTATTTTAATATACATTGCACTTTTGCAGTATTTTACTTTCATTGAATGTTTGCATGCCAAGTAGAGAAAACTAATAAAAATTTTTATTTTTTCTATAAGCATAATTCCATTACACAAATGTATTACTGTGGTGCCATTATTTCTTAATTTGATAGCTTTGAGCAGTTGTAAAATATTTTTGTAATCATTTCTATAACATGTGAATATTTGTTTATTGAACTACTTGCTTTTTATAACCAATATTTGGTGCTTTTTGGTTTAAATGGCAACTTTTTTTACATTTTGTGCACATACAACACAATATAAGAAAACAAATTAGTTTGTGTTTCAAAAAAATTAAAACTTCAATCTGATTAAATTTTTTTTTTTGCGCACCATAGTTGATCTTAACCAGTTTGGTGCTTATCAATATGCAATAAATAAAACAATTATAGTACTTCTTTGTTATAACAGAAGTTAGTAAAATTAATTCATGATACAGAAGTGCCATTTTTTTATTTTAATGTGCTGTACATCTTACTTTATTATGTATTTTTCTTATTGAATTATGTTTTTAATGACTTGTGCTTATCTCATTGCTAAAACTAAAAAAAATTGTTTTTTTTGCATAATATGTCTTAATTGGTTTTACCAAAATTAATATGATAGGTTGTAATAAAGGGTAAACTTAAGTAACTAAGGGTAAAAAAAGGCAGGCAACAAAGTTAGAACTAAAAAAATTTAATTTGTGATAAGTTACAATTTAGTTTTACATTATATTATAAACCACCAAATTATGACGGGGGTAATATATAAACTATTCTTAACAATAACATTCAAACAGTGAGGTTTAAAAAGTTTGCTGTTTTTCCTTGGTAAAATTTTTTAAATTGAAACAAAAAAGCAACATTGCAAGAAGTTTAATTTTACTAATAACAAACCAACATCACTTTTAACTCCAACAACTTTTATTAATGGAAATCAGTCAAACAATTCTGAGCACTATTAAGAATAAAGAAAACCATAATATTTTACGCCCATTTTTTCAATACTAACAAATTTTGTTGCTGGTGCAAATTGTAATATAATCAAAAAAAATTGATAAGAAACTATCAGAATGAAAATAAGCACCTCTAAAGTCCTTTCCGACTTACAAATCTTTTCTCATAAAACAAAAGTTATTGCACATTTGAAAACAAAAAGAAAACATTTTTGTTTTATAAGAAGATTTTTTTTTAATTTTTAAAAGAAAAACTGTGCTACCGTGGGTTGTAAGTTAGCACACATTCAGTGAAACTTTTTGGGGAATGTAAAAAAAAATAAATAAATCTTTTTTATATTATAGTTAAGGCTAATGCATTATTTATTTTTATTTAAACATTTTAGGTAAATTATATTTTTGACTTAGTTATTAAACTTGCATCAAATTTAACTTCATATTTTTACCACCAACTTAATCCAATTCAGCTCATGTGTTTGTTTAAAAGTTAAATTCCAATTCCCTTATGACAAGTGACTTACTCTTTTGCAATTAAAACATGGCTAAACGAAGAAAGGCACTTGATTACAAAAAGCAATAAAATAAGTTTGGCAACAATAAGAAACTTTGTTTTACAATATAACAACTCTTTAAAAATCTAACAATGATATCCTTATGGTAAAATTAATACTTGATTGGTATTGGAGTAAAACTAAAGTAAAAGTACCTTGATCAATGACTAATTAACAATAAGTTATTGTCAATCTTTGATTATAAAGTTGTTTATCATAACATACATAATCTAAAACAAATTAAAAGCGATTTGGCAATAGAATAATAGAAGTGTAATAAAACACTTAATGTTTTAAGTGTTGTTCATTTACGTATATATTGAGTATTTTTAATTTTACGAGTTTCTTGCTCTACTTGAGGAAACTTCCCTTGGAAATTCGCAAATCTAAATAAAAATTACATATTTAACATACTAGTTAGTATATGTACTGTATATTCAAACTACAACTCATTGATAAAATTAATACCTTTATATATAATATAACCAAAGCTTGCCATCAAATGTAAATTTTTTATATAAAAAAACTTGAAAATAAAATCTTCGCAAAAATAAAATTTAAACTACAGTTAAATATAAGGTCACAAGGTGCCATACAAAGGTGATGTAAACAGTACTTGAATAAAAACTCAAAATTAGTTACAAACTAGAATTAGAATCTGTCAAAATAAATTATAAACTCTTGCTAGTTGACATGATGTTGACATTTTATTTTGCATCCCCCCAGGTAGACTTTAAGTATTTAAAACTAAAACCAACTAAATACAATAACTTTTATGTATAATAAAACTATTTTTTACTTACTTCGCATTTATTAAGAGCTGCATGGTTATCAAAAGTGCAATGACTACACCTCCACTTTGGCTCGTCATCTTTCTCTTGGGGAGGAGGAATAGGAGGAGAGGGAAGGGGACCAGTAGGAAATGATCGCCCAGGAGCTAAAAATAAAATAATGTTTTTGTAATTTGATCGCTTTTTCCACAAAAAAACAAAACAATATTTTCAAAATACAATAATATTCACTGCCGCCCCTTTCAACAAACAACACTGTTTGTAGAATGACAGCTATTCATACTATTAAAGTTTGCTTAATTATAAAATATTTTCTTACAAAGCCACAGCAAATTTACCTACTATAAAAAATGCCTTAGCCATAAAGGTAGCACATATATTTAAATTACCTTTTTTGGGTTTGTGGACAGTTTTACGATCATATCGCGAATAGAAGTTTTCTCTAGTTCTGTCACCTAGTTTATAAAAATATATATTTAACCTTAGTGAAGAACAATATAATGTACAGGTTAATTTAAAATTTACAATCATGTTACCATCTCTGCTGAAAAGATCGACTTCCTTGTACATACAATTACAATCAATTTCAAGTCTTCGATTTATATCTCTTAGTTTACTTACATCAACTTGCAACTGTAAAAAAATAAAAATGTTTTATTGTTAACTTAAATTCTGCTTATTTTCATGTTAAACTTACTGATGAAAGAGGCAATGGGTTAGTCTGATTTCGTTGCATAACATGGCTCTCAAGAATTTGAACTTGCTTTACTAGTTTAGCCAGGTTTGCTTGCTTTTTTGAGAACTCGTCCCGAAGACGATTCATTCTATCAGTTTGATGCTGAAGTAATGCTAAAAAATAAAATATTTAACATATGTAAACAGCATTTAGGTATTTCTAGACATTTTACCTGCAGTGTATTCTTCATCTTCTGTATTGGAATCAATATCGCTTCCAAGATTAATTCCGGGCAGTAAGTTTGCAATGTCATCTACATTTGATAAGGGCTCTGCCTCTGGAATTACTATCGGTTTAAATATATCTTGTGGACCATACCCAGGCAACATATTTGCTGGACCTACAACACCTGCCTGAGATATTGCTCGCCTTGGTTGGTTTGCTACATTGTACCCTAGATGGTCGGAAACAGGTGCAGATTTTCTTCGAGTGGAAGGAGACATTTTATATTGCGCAACAGTTTGTCTTTGTATGTTGGTTGAATTGGAAGATCCTGGTGAAGAAAACTGTACATAAGGAAGAGCTTTAACAGGGTCTGCATGGTAAAGTAAGGGGGAGGAAATTTGCCTGAGAACTTGGGGAGAATTACTGCCAGAATTATAACCCGGCGTATTTCTATTGTTATACAAATGTCTTCTTGTAATCTCATTTGTGTCCGAAAACACGTCCGGCTTGCCAAGAGCTTGATTATTCTCTGGTAAAGCTTGAGAATGAAATACAGATGAAGCGGATTTCGATTTTATGAATTGATGATTAGAAATCTGGTGATGAATAGGAGGTGTTGAAGTAGATGCATGTGGCTCTCCATTTACGAATATATTTTGAGCATTAAGATGTTGCGTATGATCATCATGTGTCCAAGCCATGTTGTTACCTGGTTGTTTTAAAATCTTAGCTCTTGTTGAGGGGGAATTAGGGGCAGTCCATTTTAGCTCATATCCTTCTGACAAAACAGGGGCGGATTGTGGAGGGTTGACAATTTTTGGTCGATCATTTTTCGTTAAATCACCCTCGCTCCAGCGGTAATGTGGATTGTGCGGTTGATGGGATCGTGGAATAATTGCGTTTGTGACACCATCCCCTTGGTTGGAAGGAGAGGTAGAAAGTGGTGAATGTGTATCGTCGAGACAACTTTTCATTTGTCTTAAATGAGTGTTTATTTGATCCCATTGCTTCTTGTTCATTGCCGTCTCATTCTTATCATCTTCCATAATTAAGTCTTAATTTTTTTAATAGTTAGGTTCACAAATTTTTTAGCAAAGCTATTTGCAAAGTGTTTTAAACACTATAAAGTTAATGGCATAACCTATAAACCTTAATGTTCTAAAATTGTGTTGATATGATTTATTTTAAATTTACACAACTTTATTTTAAAGCTGAAAAAAATACTAATACAAAAACAATTAAAAAATTTAATAGCCTATTTAACTAACTGACTAACATTATAAAATTTATTCTAACCTTAATTAAAAAAAAAACTTAGTTTTTTTTAAATAATTTTGCAAAACTCTTGGAAGGTCCAGTCAGCCTTAAAATTTGGAAATAGTAAAATTACATTCAATTTTCCCAACTTACCTTTGCTCGGACAGTCGATAAAATTAAACGCAGGCAATTGTGTTGCAATTGCTAATAAAATGCAAAATAAAAATCTATTTTAGACAGTTTGTGAAATCATATTACAACGGCCCTAGCTAAATTAGCTGAGGCAAGCAGAGTTAAGAAAAACATGTCACGCGAACTCAGGGAACAACCAAACACCAATTGAACCCAAATATTTTATATTTATACCCGGTTCCAAATTGCGGGACCGGAAAAGCAAATAATATTAAAATTATTTGACAGCGGCTAAAATGTGAATTAACTATTTCAATAACCTGTAAATAAATTTTATACATTGTGCCAGCATTATTTACCTAAAGTAAAAATTTTGTTTTTATACCAACCACCTTTGATAAAAAAAAGAATTGGGTCCTGCTATATTGACTAGGCTGCGACGCTCCACCCATTCACGGGCGCTATCCCGCTACTGATCAACGTGGGAACTTTTGGCTGCTCCCTTTAGGGCCTCGCCCGGTTCGTTCCTCCTTAGACAACCTGGACACTTCAGGCTACCACGAAGCGCCCATATTGACGCTGAGCTTAGCGCGGACACCCGATCAACATGGGCTAGATCGACGCAGGGTTCCCAGTCTCAAGCCGTCCTCCAATTCAAGCCTCCAAGTAACTGGATTACAGACGCACGCCACAACGGCCGGCGAAGGAATTTTGCGTAAACAAAACTTTAAGTGTAAGTGAAGCTCCGCCCACCATGACGTTACAAAAATATTTAAATTGTGAGTAAAGTTAGCCTGTGAAAGATTCTACTTTTTTCTTTTTTTATAATATGTATCTTCTAAAAAATAATAGTTTTAATATTTTAATAAAAGTAAAATTGCCCATCAATTTATTTTATCATAAATGAATTTTTGTAACAAAAATAAAAAAACAAAGTGCGTTATCGAAACTGCGTCACGACGCATATTGGTCTACATTTTAGAATCGAACCAAAACCATTGATTGTTTTGTGTTATACACAAAATTTAGAGTTTTTCATTTTACACAAAAATTGTGGATTTATACCAAAACATTTTATAAAAGAACCGTAAACGTAAAGTTTCCATCAAAGGGTAACTATTTGTATAATGGCCCAACATAAGATACCATACAAGGAAATACTCAGAAACTTTCACAAAATGCCTTAGTCGGTTGTACTAAATGTCAAATCACATTAAACCAAATAATCGCACAAACTACTTCTTAAAAAAACACAAAGGGTAAGCAGGGCCATATTTTACGTTTATTCAAAAAGGGTATTTTGCCGTTTAAAAGGTTTCAATTGCGATTGCGGTAATTTGTGGTTTTCGGCAAATTTTGCGATTTGACATCAGGGATAGGTTTTACCTCAGCTTGTTACTTAAAATATACTTTATACAAATATAAATTTTGGGTTAGATTTGACTTTTTCGTAGCAAGAAATATCACTACCATCAAAAAATAACATTTAAATCGAAGGTTAAGTTGTGCTAGAATTGTTGTGTTGCGACCATATTGCCAGAGATTTTTGAAGAGAAATAAAATTACAAAATAAATTATTTAAATTAAATAACTTTTGTTTGATTCAGGTAATTGTATTCAACAAAATGATTTGAAAATATTAATACTAGCTTTATTTAATTTTTTAAGGTAATGCTGCCAAATTAAAAATAAACAATAATTAAACTATAATTTTAAGTTCAAAACAATATTGATAACTGAAAAAGCTGCCACAGTAGTATTGTCAATTCTTTTTTAACTTACTTTACGATTTGTTAATCAAGATTTATACTATGGTTTAAAAGTTTATTTATTTAATTCATTACGCGTTAGTATTTTGTGTATTGGCGTCTATGTTCTTCCTTACTGTGATAATAAATAAAAGTTTAAGTGATTTCAGATTACAATCAAGTTTTCTGTGCAAGACATTAAGATGAAAATTCACGATAAGAAAGCTACCTGGAAATCACGATATATTTTTAGAAAAAGAGATAATTCTTCAAAATAAACAGCAACGACGGAGAAAACAGGTAAATTCTGCATAAATAAAATGAAAATTAAATCTGGCTTATAGCACGGTTATAGGTGGGTAATATTTTAGAAATAGAAATGGATGAAATAATTTATATAAAACGAAGTTATAGTTAGGAATGAAACATTATTTATAGGAGATTATCCGAAGTTTTGCTTATAGAAATGTGCAAACATATATATGCGTGTTTTTACAAATACTTATGTTAGGAAAGTGAACAACTATATTACTGAAGCTATATAAACGCGAATAATAGAAGTCGATTTTCAAATATGTTTTATGACTAATTTAACTCAACAAAATGGTATAGAATGTAAGATATCAGAAAGTTATTCCACGTACTTTGTAAAGCAGTCTGCTTTAAATTCCAAACTTGTGTGCAAAAATTGCGAGTATCCGTGTAATGATTTAAAAATGTTGTGTTATATAGGCACTCTGGGTATAACTTGATAAAAGGAGTATTAAAATATCCTGGTCGTTTCGCAATATTTACAAAATTTGGTAATTACACCCGAAAAGTTTCTTGTTAAAATGCAGAAGTTATAGATTTAAAAAAAATGTCATCACGGAAAATAAACAAAACAAAAAAATGAAAAAAGGGAAAACTACGTGTAAGGCAAAACCACGATTGTTAAAAGAAAGTCGTTATATTATACGTAAAAAAATATATTACAAATGTCAAATCAGATTTGACGACCTAGCAAAGTCTTAATAGAAAAAAAATAACAGCGAAATATAAGACACTTACAGTAACTTATTTGGAAGATTGCAGGGTATATAGAATTACATAATTTGAAACAATTTGTTTTCATTATATTGCAATAACTTGCCATTAAAGTGTCACGAAATAGCTAAATTTAAAAAAATTACGATTTTACTGAAAAAAGGAGACACTATAACTTATGTATAAATCGCTTGTAAGTGTGCATAAATTTTGTTCAATTGTGTATATAATAAAGGTAATTTTTGTTTGGGGAGAATATGTTAAATTTTAGGCTGTCACGATCATGTTGTTATTGGCTTAAACATAGAACTTCGCAACCGCTAAATTGCGTCAGCAAGAAATTGGTTGATCTGAATTTTGATAAAAATTTGATAAAGTTTTACCCATGCTTAAAAGACATCACTCTCTAATTCTTTTAAAAATTCTTGCAGATAGATTATTTATTGCTATAAATTAAAAAATATTTAAAAGTTAAAATGGATAGCTGGATGCTGTTTTTATTTATTGTTTATGTGACACAATTTGCTAACGTAGAAGGTAAGTTACTGTAATATATAACTTGCAAAATAAGTATAGTATAAACTTAACTTCATATAAATACGAACTACGTAATACTTTGCTTTAAGAAATACTTTGCTTTAAAAAAGTAATTCGGTTATAAAGATTGATTTAGTTTGAACAGGAAAATTTTGTTAAATACATGCCATTTAGTGACCTTTAAACTCAATAATATGACCTTTGTTCAGGGCTCCGATGTCTCGTTTGCGAAGATTCGTATAATTTGGCTTCATGTCAGCGAAAGGGTAGAATTGTCAATTGTCAAAAAAATGAGGTATTTTGTTTTTAAATTGTTTTACATAAAAATAACATGAAAATAATATAAGGTTAGCCTTAATAAAAAGTATTGTTTAAACATTATTAATGATGATATTACGAAGTAAAATTTAAAAAAATGATAATTAAATAGTATTGTTGTTCAAGTTACATTTCTTTTAATTAGTTAACGTGTTTAACTGAAATTCGACGGCCCAGAACATTCATTAGCAACACTTCGTTTCGAATTCGAAAACTTTGCAAGCAGGCTCGGGCCTGCGACAATAACTACTGGCAAAATTTGGGAGGTTTTCCCGGCAATCGGACGACCGGTCACCAATGTGCCGGTGCAGAAGGGGACCCACAGGCCAGCACCGTGTGTAGATGTTGTTGCACCGGTGATCTCTGTAACACTGGCGTTTACGACGCTTGTACGGGAGGTACGGCAAATAACGGGCAAGAAGGTGAAGCATGGCTTTATGGCTGTCTAATCAATCATTGCTTAAACTTTATAACTGCTTACCTAGCTTTTACTTTAAAATTGCACTGCAATTTCCTTTCTCCTCTGCTTAAAAAATTCATGCTGCAAAAATTATAAGGCAAGAGACATAACATGAACAAACTTAAATCCGTCAAAAGTTATTAAATATGTTAAATTATTTTAGTGACAAACACGTTACTTCTTGGTACGCCGAGCACGCGCCCGATCGAACCTAGATGTTCTTCTATAAGTGAACTTCCACGAAACGGCCAGTCCCGATGTAGCAGACTGAACCTGCCAAGCTCATTCTGTATGTTTCAATGCAACGCTCCGTTTACACTGCATGGGCAACGAGAATTAAGTTGTCAATACACCGCACCAGAAACTGCGGAGTGGACGCAAAGCATACCGTGTTGTCGACGTAAGAACAGCTAGATTATTCCTAAACTGCCCATTTTTGCCATTTGTTCTATTCTATTTAATTAAGGCTTATATTAAAGTTTTATCTGTACACAATCTTAGTTTATTCTTCACACCCTTCTTGTTGCAAGAAAAGGCCCAAATTTTTACTCGGCTTAAATTTTGTTCACATTTATAGGAGATTGTCCACCGTACGCAGGAGTTGACATGGTCGTAGCCTTTCAGTCGACAGTAGCAGGCGAGCAAGATTGGCATTTAACAAAATTTTTCGTTGTTTCCCTTTTAAGGTATTAAACCGATTACAAATTTATTTAAAATTTATTTTGTGCTTTAGCAAGATAGAATAGGCCTAATCAAACAAGAATCAGCCCAAAATGTATGATAATTAATATTATTATTTTTTTGGTAATATTATTTTAGACCGTTTTTGGCCATATCAAGAGAAGACACCCAAATTGGTGTTTACTCATTCCATGCAAAACCTGATTTCAGAAGGGAAATTACAATGAACCGAGATTACACCACTGCAGGAAAAGTATATCAGCGTATTTTCGACACGAAGCAAACAAAAGGTTTAATTCGGAAACCAATTTGATTCTATAAACATACCTTACCTCATTTTCAAAATTCACTTCGAAAAGCCCTTTCTGTAACAATCTTAAAATAAAACGGAATCATGCTAAATCTAATTATAATAAAAAAAGCGATTTTTTTAAATTAGAGCCTGCTAACTGGCATGCAGCTATTGATCACGCTCAACGAAGATCTCTATCGCTATCTAGCGGAAACCGAGCAGGCTACCGAGATATTTTAATTTTTGTGTTTCACGGAATGCCTGGCGAATATGGGGAAGATGAAACGGTGCCAGCAAGACAGCTACGGGACTTCGGCGCTAAGGTTATTTTTATACAACGTATACATCATTTCTAAAAAAAAAACATATAAATATGTAATACAAAGAAATATTGACCATGTGAAAATTATCTTTAAAAAGTTTTATAAAGTTTAATTTGTGTAGATAATGGTGATTGGCATTATGGGAAAAGAAATCGACTTTGACTACAACGCATTCAAGGACAAATTGATTGGGGTTGCTGGTGATGAGAAAAACGTAAGAAATTAGTAATTTGTAAAATTGTTAATTTTTACAGCGGAAAATTTTTTTAAAAACACACGCTTTAAGCTTTTGACAGATTTAATTTACCAAAAATATTCACGAACTGTTCGTTTTTTTTTAAACCAAAAAAATAGTCAGTTTTGGATCAAAAAAAATAAACAGAAAGATATACTTTACTAAACAACGAACTATAAATTTTTTCTAGGTATTTATAACTTCTGACGTGTTTGACTTGAGATCAGTTGTACGACCTTGTCATTCACAAATTTGTGGAAAACCGTGCGAGCGATACCCCGAAAACAAAGACGACATTAAATAAAACTCTTGACATTTTGAGAATGCCATATTTAAAAACAAAGTAAAAAAAAATCCCGATTTTTACAACAGAATTTATTTTTAAACCAATGTCTTGCTTAATTTTGCTTTTATCACAACTTGTATATGTATATGCTGGCATGTATATAACAAAAACACAATATGCTGCGTAGTGAGTAACAACTATTTTACGTTCATGGCAATATTTTAAACTTGACTAAATCGTTATTGACGATGGTAATATTTTGGTGAAAACATTGTAAATAAAAAACAATTTGCATATAGTCACTAACATGTAATATTTTACCTATATAAAATAGATAAAACACCCGCAGCGTGATGTAGTGGTAAGAACACTTGCTACACCACACATGAGGTCGTGGGTTCAATTCCCACAGCTCTCATGCTGTAGCACCCTTAAGTAAGGCGCTATAAACGGTATGAACTCCTGCTGAGCCAGCACTTAATCAGCAGTATAATTATCAGGCAACTATAATCTATAATATCCCAAACTGCCACAGGCAACTCGAGACTGGGTCGGAGTAACTGTGGTTACTCTCTGTTTAAGTCGCGCATTCACTTTCCCACATTGAGGATAAAAATATATACAAAAATTAAGAAAATAAACTAAAATACAGTCTTAGATTCCACTATCTCCATGATTATATGTGTTATAAGCATAAGCCCCAAAGCAGTACCTTAAAGCAGTTATAAATTATTCTTAAGTAATTAAAAAAAAAATATTAAAAAAAACCTAGTTAACCCTCTTAAGCTGCCTTCCTTGTGTTAGTTTTCCTCCATAATTTTAATAGATCAAAAAGGATGTTACAACCAAGCAAATGTACAGCAGTTATGAGTCCGCTCCACATACTGCCCATATAACCCACCGTGTGAATGTCCTGACCTAAAAACGTGATCAGTTTTAAAAAAAAAAAAAAAACACTTATTAAAATAATGGCACATATAAAGGTTGACGCAATTAGCCTCTTTTGTAATGTCAAAATAGGTAAGTTGTTAAATAGAAATAAATGTACTTTTTAGAATAATTAACAAAAAATTTATCATGTTGTAAAACTCAATACCAGTATTACTAATTATATTTAGATAAATTGTAACTTTGATATTTAAAATTTAACTAAAAATCAACTACAAAGCAATGCAATAAAATCTTAATTCAAATTATAACTTTAGCAGTAAACTTCTATTAAAGTAACAATTATATTATACACCACATGAGATCGTTGGTTCAATCCCCACTGCTCTCATGCTGTAGTGCCCTTGAGTAAGGTGCTATAAACAGTATAAACCCCTGCTGAGCGAGCACTTAATCAGCAGCATAATTATCGGGCAATTATAATCGATAATATCCCAAACTGGCACAGGCGACTCGAGACTGGGTCGGGGTAACAGTTGTTACTCTATGTTTAGGTTGCGCATTTGACCTTTCCACATCAAAGAAAAAAGATATATAAAAAAATAGACAAAAAATAAAGATAATAAATTTAAAAAACTGCTGATCTCCATGACTATAAATGTAATACGCATAAGACCCCAAAACAGTCCCTTAGGGAATTTAAAAGTTATTTCTACAAAACTTCTACAAAGTAACAATTATATGTAGTGCTACCTGTCCAATATAATCCTGGAATTGTTGTTTGTGGTCTAAGTTTTATAGATTGATCAATCTGAAATCTTTCTATGTTGTGGCCCATGCCGTATATTTTGCCGTGCGAACAATGACAGAAATGCAAATGGCTAAAATCAGGATCTTGACTAGAAATCACATCAACCTAATAACAAAAAATTATTTTAATAAAAAATGAATGCTTACTCGACCAAAAATGTTTTTCAAAAAATATATAATACAGTCATAGTAAACTTTTTTTATTAAAAAAACTACACACACGAATTACTGTGAGAATAAAACACTTAAAAAATCTAAATTAAAAACTTTTAAACAAAAAACCTTGTTTTGTAAATGTGGATGCATCACCAAAATTCGTTTCCAAGCCTTGTCAGCAAAGGCTGCTTGGAGACTATTATATATAGTTCCTTTTATCTCAACTTTTTTAGAAGAACTAAACCATTCAGGATTTGTTAAGAAAGAAATAACACAAGTTGATTTACCTAAAGTAGGAAAAAAGTTTGTATATAAATTTTTTTTCTACAAAAAAAAAAAAATTTCTTAGTAATTTGTTGGTTATGAAAGTATTTTGATTAATTTCCAATTTCTAAAATTTTATTTGGTTAATGAAATTTAAAAAAAAGATCAAAAAAATATTTCTACCTGGATATCTATTATCCCAAGTCGTATCTCGAGCTGAGGGAAAAGAAACAAATAAAAATGGAAAATCTGATTTCAATGCTTCAACTCCATCAAGCAAAAAATATCTTTTCATTTCTCTAATAAAAATTTATTTATTTTAAAATTTTTTTTTTTGTATCTTTATCCTCGATGTGAAAAAGTCAAATGTGCGACCTAAACATAGAGTAACATTAGTTACTCTGACTCAGTCTCGAGCTGCCTTTAGCAGTTTGGGATATTATGTAGAATATAATTGTCCGATAACTATGCTGCTGATTAAGTGCTGGCTTATCAGGGGTTTATACTGTTTATAGCGCCTTACTCAAGGGTGCTACAGCATGAGAGCAGTGGGAGTTGAACCCATGACCTCATGGTGGTGTAGCAAGTGTTTTTACCACTACATCATGCTGCTGGTGACTTTTTTAACATATTCACAAGAAAAATATCTTATATTAAACAATATAGCATAAACTTATTATTATAAATTTTTGTTAAATAAATTATATTTTTATATAAGTGAACTTTAATCTAATTTTTAAGTTCAAGTCTACAAAGTGACACAAAAAAATCATGTTTTTGTGTCATAATTTTTAAAATTCCATAACTTTATTTATACTTTTCTGTATCATTTGTTGAATAAATCCAATAATTGGATGTTGGCAATTTTAGTTCCTTTTTAGTTCCCCTAAGGCCAATCATCACTTGAAAATATGAACTACCTGGCTTTATAGCAGACAAAATACTACCACAACCTAAAGCATAATATTCGTATTTCTTTAAATATTCAACTTTGAAAATTTAATTTAACTAAAATTTTTTTTAGTTACCATATTTGTCTGTAATGTGTTTTGGCACAAGGTGATCTAATGTGATTTGAATTCCAATATTTGAAATAATTGCTGAAGAATTTAGTGTGAAAACTTCATTTGTAGACAACTTAACTATTTTAACTCCTGCCAATAAAGTTCATGTTTTTTAACAGTTTCCAAACACGAATTTATTAGAAATATAAACTTTATTTAACCGAGCATATGACATAAGCCAGGGCTACAGAGGTTGACCCCTATTAAATGCATATTAAGTCAACTAAAACTACTCATAAAATCACAAAATTTTTAATTTACCACATGCTTTAAAATCCTTGAACAGTATATGCTTCACTTGAACTCCTGCATACATTACACCTCCAAATTTATTCACTTCTGAAACACATCTTGCTATAATTTCATCAACACCTTCTTTTGGAAAATAACTTCCGGTTTCAATTCTGTGTTGCATTAAACTGGCATGCACAAAAAAGCTAGTTTCACTAGGGGTTGTACCTGAAAAAAATTAAATTGTGCATAAACATTTTTTTTTAAATCTGATAAATAGTTTATAAGCATTGTAATCTGTATTTTATACGGTAGCCAAACCAACAATATAAAGATTATTTTTTCACAAAAATTTAAGTGTTTTACCATAATTAGCAAAAGAATATGAAAGAACTGCCTTTAACTGTTGGTTGTTGGTTAGATCATTTAAAACTTTTTCCAAAGATGATTTTGTTATGTACTTATATCTTAAAACAAAAAAATATTATTTTTTGTAGTGTGTAAAATTCTGTATTGGAATGATAACATTTTTAAACCACAAACACTTTTTTTTATATTACAATTTAACATTTTAAAACCTTGTTTTTAAATTATTATTAAGTATAAATAAAATCCTACAATGATACAAAATACCTGCTAAAAAAGATGTAATCTAATTTCAAGACAAAAAATATTCTAACCAAAAATTTCGGAAATATTTTTGTCAAAGTATATAAGAGATTTACTTTCTTGCTTTCCTAAAAATTGAAATAAATTTAATTTCAAATTGTATTCATTAAAGAAAAACAAACTCTTAAGGTATTTTATTGATGTTAAAAAAAGATTTTGCACCTGTAACAAGTTAAAATATTTTTCGATTGCGTAAACTTCATTCGGAAAGTTTTTTAGCAAAGATGTTTTACAATTTTTCATTTCTTTGACATATTTAAAAATTTTTTGACACCCTTCTAAAAATTAAAATCATTGACTTAACACAATAGCATATGGTTTTAAATCATATTCTTTTATCAATAAGCCTTAAAATACATATAAATTAAAACAAATCTGTTACCTTTACCAAGCATAATAGTATCAAAATTTGAAAAGTCATTCCAAGTAAGTTGTCCACCACTTATTGAGTCCATTAACACCTTAGCTAAACTACCTTCAATACAATCACCCAAGTAGTGGTAGTGTATACCTAAAAATACAAATAAAATTATATAAATAAAATACAAAACTGATTATATTTAGTAGGCAATTGCAAGACATAACATAGCAAATAAAAAATGTAACACCTTTTTGGCAAGTTTGAAATCATTTTAATATTTAACATAAAATAAATTATAAACAAAGCTAATAACAGACTTAAGCAAAACCTACATTTAATATTACCTATATCAAATGTATAACCATTGTTGTTATATACATTGGTACAACCTCCAATTCGATCAGTCATCTCTAAGACCACAACCTTTTTTCCAGCTTTTGCCATTATACCAGCACTTACTAATGCAGCACCTCCACTACCAATTATGATAGCATCAATGTTGTTAGGAGCTTTGTTAACATCAAACTCTAAAAAGCAATTTTTCAATGTTAGCATGCTAAATTTATAGAATTGTATTTAATAATATTTATGGCAAAATTGTCAAACATTGTGAAATGTATAATGATTTTATATTATTTGTTAAAAATTAAAAAAATTAACTTGAATTTTAAAGTTTGAAAATACAGTCATTGTATAATATTAAAATTTTTATTTTTGCTTTATGCCTGTACCATTTGTTAATAACGATTCTTTTTCCTGATGGTCCGTTATTGGCAGTTTCTGAATCACAACTTCTGAAAAAGGATTCTTTAAATTGCTTTTTGATCCCCATTTTAGAAGAACATAAAACAGGGTTACACATAAAAGAAGTGTTACAACCACAAGAACCATTTTTTTTTAATTTTGTAATTTATTGTTTTTTTGAATAAATTTTATTGTTTTTAAAACCTCGCTTAAACAATTCCTGTTAAAAGTTGAAATTAATATAATATAGTCATTCATAACAAAAGTTAAAAATACAACCTAACAAACCGAAGTTGTTTAATTTATGCGTTTTTGGTAAATCTGTATTTAAAAGAACTTTGCTTGTTACTTTGTTCTTGTATACTATAACCTTCTAATTTCTACACAATATTGTCACAAAATAAAAAATTATTTGTATTTTTAAAGTGGTCCGATAGTGTTGTAAATTAAGTCCTGTCTGATAGTGTCTCTCTCATGTCTGTAAGTTAGACTTTTAAACGGTACAAACTACTAACAACAAACGGCAAATGAGTTTTAGATCAAGTCTAACAAAAATGCTCAAGAATTTCTAAAACTGTCAAAGGCAACTCAATGCCGATTCCGGGGTTACAAATGTTACCCTACTGCCCTATGTTTCCCTATTTTGAAATTAACATTTTGAAGTCAGTGATCCAGGGAATTTCCCTAATCCTTGTGCTGCTGTGGTATTTGTACTTTTTCACGTTTTTTTTTTAAAACAAAAACCGGTATGTTAAGATTGTAGTTTATTTATACACGTTTAGGAATTTAAAATGTTACACTTGTAGTTGAAAATAATCAATTTGGTGGTAATACACAAAAATAAAATTCCGAATTATTTATGGTTTTAAATGTTAAAAAAATACAATTATTAGCAATGTATTATGTCAAAAATAGTTATTACAGTAGTTTTTCTTTTACATTCACAGTTTAACAATTGATTACTTCTTGAAATATCGAGTACAGACGGTTCCGCTAAAGTCCATAACCTGTTAAAATAAAAGTCTTTTTTAAAAAATGTTAACGTGAAAGTATTATCTAGTTGATATATTATATTTTTATTATTTAACTTTTTTAAAGATATTAAAGGCGTGGTTTTGTCAGTTTACTAAAATGACGGTGTATAATGGAAAGAGGGTCATGCTTTTTCTAGGTAAACAAGCCTACGTGATGAGTTCCCTACGTGAATGTGGGGCAAACATAACATTACACTCTATAAAAAATATTATTCATATTTAATATAAACCTGCACTAGTTCTCCGTTCTTTATTTCTCTGGTCATGGTTAATTTTTTATTTGGGTCTTTTATGTTTTGGAATTTGCCAACCATTTTATTTCCTTCCACGGCCCACTTTCCCTAATAAGTAAAAAATCATAAATTTAGTGACAAAATAAATGCAAGAAGTTGTAAATTGAAAAGTTATTTAAATTAAAAACAATATATCAGAAGAAGTATTATACTGTGTAATTATTGACTTTAACAACCATATTGTGTACAAAAGTAAAGGAAAATTAGTTTATTAAATTTGATAATAAATCACTAAGTAAAAAATGTACCTTAAATGCACCACCATTTGGTCCCTCGTCTTCAAAATCTTCCCCAACTGTCATCTCACGTTCCTTGGTTTTTGGCCCATTGGTGGTTTTAACGTACATTTTTCCATTAGGTTTAAAGGTTATGCAAATTGATCCGCCCAACTTTGTTACCATGCCTCGCTTGATGCCGTTCATACCTTAAAAAATTATAAAATAAAAATTAAAGCAGATATACACCAGGGCCGTTAAAAAGAAAAAATAACTTTAAAATGATTTGTTTAATTTCCTGCTTCTTAGCTTCAAAGAACCTTTATACACTTATGCAAATATTTAAATAGTAAGCTGTTGAACGGAAATAAAATATTTGCGAAAACATTTTAATAATAAGTAAGTGCTGAATATACAAAAGGGGTTACAAGATATTCTTAATCTGTAATAAAATCTCCATTAAAAAAACTTGTAAAACTACAGTTGTTTGCTTTAACTTACATCCTTGTTCTTTCGTTTTTTTTACAAGCGTAAGTCGATTAATTTTACATGCGTAAAGCTTTAACGGCCGGTTTAACGACCTCGTAACCTTAATGTCATGTAACCGCTAAATTCTTTTTCGTATGGTCACGTGAGTAGTTACTATACGTCACGTGAGGATATGCCGGTTACAATGATTTCGATTCAGATAGAAAGGTAAATGACCTTTTACTTCAGCAAACATTTACCCAATGTGTATTAGGTGTGGCAAAAAGCCGGAAAAATATGATCATGCTATAAGGGCCTGTTTATTTTTGTTCCAGTTCGTTTTATATTACAACAATTTTTCATATTAAAAAAATTCCAACGATAAAAAGCATCTTGTGTATTTTTAAATTTTTGTAAACTGAATTTAAAAATTCACTAATGACTAATGAATACACTACCGTTACTTATGTTAATTATTTTTTTAAAGTTAAATTTACCTTAATTAAGTAAATTACAACTAAACCAGATTCCTAATTAATCTTACCGACAGCCTTAAGAAAATCGTCATAATTTTCGTTTTTCTCTTTCACCAAGTTCCAGGTTCCATCAAGTCCTAAGTTGGCCATAATTTCAATTTTAGATTTTATTTAACGTTTTTAAAAAGGTTCTAAAAATAATAATATCAGGTTAAATGCAGTCTTATGACAATACACGACACCGACGTTTAACAATAGTGCTTAGAGAAAAAGAAAAGCTGCCTATAACTAGGCGAAAGGCCAAACACAAAAAAATGATTAGTCTTATGACAATACGCTGCAACGTCCTTAAACATTAAACATAAAAGCCTAGAAAAAGGCTACCAATAACTAGGCTAAAGGCCAAGCACAAAAAATATTATTACCTATAACATTGAAATACCAAATACTGCCTTAATCCAATGTGCTGATCTAACAATATGCGGCGGTATTTGTACACAAAAACCGAGGCAAGTAGAAAAAGGGGCATGTGTATTTAAGACTATGTAACGTTCTGATAATTTCGTAATAGTATGATTGAGAAAATTCGTTACTATGCTTTACCTATTACGTAATAAGTCAACACCACGACACAACTTCTCCTTCGAATTAGTCTGGCGTCCTGACAATTTTTAATTTAAAACAAAAAAAACATATATATATATATATATATATATATAACTTTTGAAAATGTACTAATAAATATAAGCCTAAAAACCTAATTTAAGACTTGTTTGTTATACGATTCAGTAGTCATGGTTTTCAATCAATGACCCAAAGGTCGTTCAACCAATATAATCTTATGCCACTCTCTTAGTAAGTATTGTTGGCGTATAAATAGTATTATCTGGGTTTGTCACAAACAATAACGCTGTGAAAAACTTTTTAACAATTTATTTAAAGTAAAACAATGTTCAAAAAAAACAATAGCACAGGTTATTATAACCGGTATCTCAATGCAAAGATTTTGGATATATTTTTATTAATAATGCATATGTCTTTTTAACAAAGGCCTTCAACATTTTTGTACAGCCCAGATTATTATAAATCATACCGATTAATATTTAACGAGTTTTATTTTTCAATAATCTCTTTGTGAAGTACGACCGATAAATACACAAAAATATGAAATATTAAGGCATAAAACAATAAAGTTATGAATCGTAAAAACATTGCTTTTGAACATGTTAGTCTAACGAGGTAGTAACTCGGTATAAGTTTTTATAAAAAGTCGTAATCAGGGCGCTGAACTGAACCACAGTATTTTTCCACACGCAATTGCGCATGCAGCAGGTGTACCTCAATGCAATAAAACACGGCAAATCAAACCCAATTGGCTGTTACGACTCACTCGCATTTTTAACGAGGTAAACGTTAGCTTAATCTCTGCTCAAGTTTTTATAACCATTCCATAAAAGTCGTTAGTTTTATTTAACGGCGTGATAAAATTAAATATGGGCTGTAGATAAATCGAAGTCGCCGATTTGCTGTTGATTGATACGTCAGCCATGACGTCAGCAAGTTCTGTTAAGGTTGGTTAAATTGAGGTTATGCTGTTTTATTGAAAAAAGCCAAACGTAGCTTTGTCAAATCTGTGATCAATAAAATCTTTTGTACCAGAAGTTATTACTTTAAAAAAAAATCCTTATTACGGATTTGTTACTAAAATTAAAAAAAAATATCTTCTGAATGCAAATTTTACACTGATTTTTTAATTCAAATTATTTAAAAAAATATGAACAAAATGACAAAAATTTAATAATTTAGCTTTTTTGTAGGTAAACACACAAATTTAAATTCAAATTGGATTTTAAACTAATACAGGTATTAATAATTGGTTATTAACGTTTGATAAATTAATTAAACTGTTCAAAAATATAGTGTATGTGTGTTCAAATTAAATTATAGTCTAAATTACAAATTAAAGTTAATATAAAAGTAAGTGTAGTATGTATGTAAAAATTATCAAAATAAGTTTTATTCAAGTTTGTTAAGATTTTATTAAAAAAAACAAAATGCAATGTTTGAACAATCTTTTTTGAAATATATTTTTAAAAGTGTTCACTTAGTATTTTAGAAAAAATTAATCTAAAATAACGTTTTTTAAAACTTTTATTCTTTTTTTGCTGTTGTTGCTGTTTTTGTTATTGTTTGTTTACCCTTGCACCTAAAAGTTATCAAAACTAATGTGTTTGTTAAGTTCTTATCCTTTTTTAGTTGAATGACTTCTTGGAAATGTGTTAATTAAATTTCGTTTTAGTTGAATGACTTCTTGGAAATGTGTTAATTAAATTTCGTTTTAGTTGAATGACTTCTTGGAAATGTGTTAATTAAATTTCGTTTTTGAAGTATATTCAACACGTTTATTGATATATTTGGAGAGAAAGGGAAATTATAAATCACGTTTATTCGTTAAGTTCTTATGTTTTAGGGATTTTAAGCAAAACAAATAAAAAATAACAACAGAAGCCCATTTTTAATATAAATAAGGACTGCGATTTTAATGAGAAGTAAGTAATAGAATTGATTTAAAAGTACAATACTGGGCAGCATTTAAATAAACGTAGCAAAACATAAATAAAAATGAAATACAACAAAAAGTAAAGAAAGGGTCGCTTAAAAAAATGTTTTGTTCATGTATCTTATCTAATTCTATTGTAAAATAACTATTGTTTGTTTTGTGATATTTTCTTGAAGTTATTACTGAAGAATCAATAGTACAAAAAATTAAAATTAAAGTTTTATTTTAAACATATAGTGAGAATCACCGTGTGCACAGTTTAAAAGAAAACACTGTTACCCTTAATCTTGAAAAGAATTTTCAACATTTGATCACAAATAGAAGCGCTGGAGTTTGCTTTGAATCAAATAGTTTATTCGTGTGGTTGTTAAAAGAATTGGGATTTAATGCCTACATTTCCAAAGCAGCAATCTATTTGGCCAACAACAAGTTAACTTCAGACTATGCTCATATGGTTCCAACAGTAAGTAAAATACAAACATTAGAACAGTTATAAAGCTATATTTGCTACGGTAATACAAGTGTTTCTATTATGCTGTTTGCAAAAAATAAAATTCACCTATTTTTAAGGATAAACTAAAACTAACAAACCCTGTACTACCAGCACATATTCGTCACTCATATTATACTAATTTTACAACATAATTAAGTATTATAAAGATTTTTTTATTAAAGGTTGTTATCAAAAACACCCGTTATATTGTTGATCCTGGATGGACATTGTTTGGACCAATGAAATTAGAACATATGTGTGTATATGCTGACAACTTCAACGTTTACAGAATAAGACTTTTTTTCGAACGAGGAAGTAATTGGTATATTCTAGAAAAGCAAAAAAAGAATGAGGCTACAGCTTTTAAGAGTGAGTTTGTTGTAGTAGTATTATCTAAATTACAACCACTAGTAAACGGTATTATTTTGCTTATTTTAATATTAAACTAAACCTTTTTAAAGTATTAAAATTAGTAACACAACTAATGTTTTAAAAAGTGTCACCCGCCAAAAAAGTGGAATGGACCCCTGTTCATTTAATAAAAGATACACCAGCACATTTAGAAGAATTCGAAGAATTTAAAAACCTATCTTTACTCCCTGAAACCTATTATACAAAACATTTGGTAATGTTACGCCACCAAGTCCACCCAATTTATGTAACTCATATGTATACGAATAATACATACAAAGCGATCCAGGCAGTTGACTGCAACGCTAATAAAATTTTGATGACAAAGAAAGCTACTACAGATAACGATATAACTGAAATCATTAACAAATATTTTAAATTCGATATAGAACATCCAATTCGTTTTTTTGACAAATCGAAACTATGATTTCGTTTATTTATTTTTTGCTTTTACAGAGCTATCTCAATAAGCATTGATGAATTTAAGTCAATGTTAAAAAGTCTTATTAAATATTATGTAAATGAATTCCATGTAAGATTACCTTTTTCACTCACAATTTTGTTATTTTTGTTTTTGTTGTATTTGTTGTCTTCGTTAAGTAATATAACTGGATTTTATCGAAACTAAGTCCTTATATTTTAGTGATAATACTCAATTCAATTATGACTCGGGTTAATTTGACCTAACGCACTTTGTTACGTAAATAAGACAAAACGTTTATAAAGTAGCTTGATACACGTTTTTTAAAAACATTTTTGTAAAGTGATTCATTATCAATCTATTTCCTTCAAATTCCCTGACATTCTGCACGTTTCTTACCATTTTTAAAATAATAAAATGTACAAGATCACGTTTTATTAAGCTTTTATTTAGTTTTATAAATTATTAGCTTATTCTGCAGGTTAAGCCGTTTTTTAATAAAATGAAATTACAGTGATTACGATTTGGTAGAAAGGTTTCGTAAAAAACATTTTTTTAAGGAATAGAAATAAGGCAATGAACGTAGTCAAATACTTGCAAAGAATAAACTACACCGGCTCTTTAAATCCTACTTTAAGCACTTTACGTAATTTAACAAAAGCTCAAAAAACAAGTATATCGTATTCTAATCATCGGTGGCATGGGTTCGAAGAAAACTCTGTCACGCTTGATCTTGAAAAAAGCTTTCAACGTTTAATCACCAATAGAAGCGCTGGAGTTTGTTATGAAACAAATAGTTTGTTCGTGTGGTTGCTAAAGGAAATGGGATTTATTGCCTTTATTTCAAATGCAGCGTTATATTTGGAAAACAACAAGTTTACTCCAATGAGTGGTCATATGGTTTCCAATGTAAGTCAAATAAATATCAAAGCGTCCAATTTAAATTAACACATTTTGCTAAAAACACAAAACTACAGCAAACAATCGGCTCTAAATATGATGTACTATATTTCTACTATTTTATAAACGCCTTTTTAAAGGTGTTTTTCAAAATGTATTTGTATCAAAGGTTATCATTGAAGGAATCCAATATATCATTGATCCTGGATGGACATTGTTTGGACCAATGAAATTGGAACATATGTGTGTATATTCTGACAACTTTAACGTTTACAGAACAAGACTCTTTCCCGAACGGGGCAATGATTGGTATATTTTAGAAAAGCAAAAGAAAAAGGTTACAGGTTTTAAAAGTAAGTTAATTAAGTAGTATATTTAAACTGTTTAAAACTACTAAACAGCATTACCACAACTAGTGTAAGATTTTAGTGTTTGAATTTTTATTAGTAAACTTATCGTGTTTTCACAAAACTGTAAGACAACTATTATTTTAATGCTGTGGTAGACCAAAAAACAATAGAATGGATACCTGTTCATCTTATAAGAAATATACCGACCGAATTAAAAGAATTCGAAGAATATAAAAACGAAATACTGCGTCCCGAAAGCTTTTTTAGTAAGCATTTAGTAATGTTACGTCAACAAGCCGAGCCAAATTACGTAACTCATATGTTTACCTACAACACTTACAAAGCAATTCAAGCAGTTGATTGTAACACTGACAGAATTTTGACAACAAAGAAAGCTACTACAGACAACGATATTACTGAAATGATTAACAAATATTTTAAATTTAATATAGGAAATCAAATTCGCTATTTTAACAAACTGAACATTTAACTTTGTATATTTGTAGACTGAACCACAAACACGACTACTTTAAACACATTTTATAAAACAAGTTAATTTTTAAAAGTCTTAATAAATAAAAATAGTTGTAAAGATGGTTCATTGATACATACATTTTTAATCCTTAAAACATACATTTTAAACCTTAAAAAAATATCAACCATATTGTATTTTGAATGTTTTTTATGTTTTATTTTTGATTTGGGTTTGATGACCATGCCATAACATGTATAAAATATTTATGTCGACATTAATACCTTTGGCATATTTTAAATTATTAAATTGATTTTGTTTATTTTTCGTCCCATTGTTGTTATATTAATTGTATATTGTATTTATTATTTACTTTTATCAATGTGCAAAAAAAATGTTTAATGTGCAATCAAAACGACCCAATTACATTTATGTTTTTTTTTTCTAATGTTTGTATTTTACTTACTGTTGGAACCATATGAGCATAGTCTAAAGTTAACTTGTTGTTGTTGACGAATAAACTATTTGATTCAAAGCAAACTCCAGCGCTTCTATTTGTGATCAAATGTTGAAAATTCTTTTCAAGATTTGATCACAAATAGAAGCGCTGGAGTTTGCTTTGAATCAAATAGTTTATTCGTGTGGTTGTTAAAAGAATTGGGATTTAATGCCTACATTTCCAAAGCAGCAATCTATTTGGACAACAACAAGTTAACTTCAGACTATGCTCATATGGTTCCAACAGTAAGTAAAATACAAACATTAGAACAGTTATAAAGCTATATTTGCTACGGTAATACAAGTGTTTCTATTATGCTGTTTGCAAAAAATAAAATTCACCTATTTTTACGGATAAACTAAAACTAACAAACCCTGTACTACCAGCACATATTCGTCACTCATATTATACTAATTTTACAACATAATTAAGTATTATAAAGATTTTTTTATTAAAGGTTGTTATAAAAAACACCCGTTATATTGTTGATCCTGGATGGACATTGTTTGGACCAATGAAATTAGAACATATGTGTGTATATGCTGACAACTTCAACGTTTACAGAATAAGACTTTTTTTCGAACGAGGAAGTAATTGGTATATTCTAGAAAAGCCAAAAAAGAATGAGGCTACAGCTTTTAAGAGTGAGTTTGTCGTAGTAGTATTATCTTAATTACAACCACTAGTAAACGGTATTATTTTGTTTATTTATGTAGGTATTTTAATATTAAACTAAACCTTTTTAAAGTATTAAAATTAGTAACACAACTAATGTTTTAAAAAGTGTCACCCGCCAAAAAAGTGGAATGGACCCCTGTTCATTTAATAAAAGATACACCAGCACATTTAGAAGAATTCGAAGAATTTAAAAACCTATCTTTACTCCCTGAAACCTATTATACAAAACATTTGGTAATGTTACGCCACCAAGTCCACCCAATTTATGTAACTCATATGTATACGAATAATACATACAAAGCGCTCCAGGCAGTTGACTGCAACGCTAATAAAATTTTGATGACAAAGAAAGCTACTACAGATAACGATATAACTGAAATCATTAACAAATATTTTAAATTCGATATAGAACATCCAATTCATTTTTTTGACAAATCGAAACTATGATTTCGTTTATTTATTAATTGCTTTTACAGAGCTATCTCAATAAGCATTGATGAATTTAAGTCAATGTTAAAAAGTCTTATTAAATATTATGTAAATGAATTCCATGTAAGATTACCTTTTTCACTCACAATTTTGTTATTTTTGTTTTTGTTGTATTTGTTGTCTTCGTTAAGTAATATAACTGGATTTTATCGAAACTAAGTTCTTATATTTTAGTGATAATACTCAATTCAATTATGACTCGGGTTAATTTGACCTAACGCACTTAAACTTTGTTACGTAAATAAGACAAAACGTTTATAAAGTAGCTTGATACACGTTTTTTAACAACATTTTTGTAAAGTGATTCATTATCAATCTATTTCCTTCAAATTCCCTGACATTCTGCACGTTTCTTACCATTTTTAAAATAATAAAATGTAAGAGATCACGTTTTATTAAGCTTTTATTTAGTTTTATAAATTATTAGCTTATTCTGCAGGTTAAGCCGTTTTTTAATAAAATGAAATTACAGTGATTACGATTTGGTAGAAAGGTTTCGTAAAAAACATTTTTTTAAGGAATAGAAATAAGGCAATGAACGTAGTCAAATATTTGCAAAGAATAAACTACACCGGCTCTTTAAATCCTACTTTAAGCACTTTACGTAATTTAACAAAAGCTCAAAAAACAAGTATATCGTATTCTAATCATCGGTGGCATGGGTTCGAAGAAAACTCTGTCACGCTTGATCTTGAAAAAAGCTTTCAACGTTTAATCACCAATAGAAGCGCTGGAGTTTGTTATGAAACAAATAGTTTGTTCGTGTGGTTGCTAAAGGAAATGGGATTTAATGCCTTTATTTCAAATGCAGCGATATATTTGAATAACAACAAGTTTACTCCATTGGGTGGTCATATGGTTTCCAATGTAAGTCAAATAAATATCAAAGCGTCCAATTTAAATTAACACATTTTGCTAAAAACGCAAGGGTACAGCAAACAATCGGCTCTAAATATGATGTACTATATTTCTACTATTTTATAAACGCTTTTTTAAGGGGTTTTTCAAAATGTATTTGTATCATAGGTTATCATTGAAGGAATCCAATATATCATCGATCCTGGATGGACATTGTTTGGACCAATGAAATTGGAACATATGCGTGTGTATACTGATAACTTTAACGTTTACAGAACAAGGCTCTTTCCCGAACGGGGCAATGATTGGTATATTTTAGAAAAGCAAAAGAAAGAGGTTACAGGTTTTGAAGGTAAGTTAATTAAGTAGTATATTTAAACTGTTTAAAACTACTAAATAGCATTACCACAACTAGTGTAAGATTTTAGTGTTTGAATTTTTATTAGTAAACTTATCGTGTTTTCACAAAACTGTAAGACAACTAATATTTTAATGTTGTGGTAGACCAAAAAACAATTGAATGGATACCTGTTCATCTTATAAGAAATAGACCGACCGAATTAAAAGAATTCGAAGAATATAAAAACGAAATACTGCGCCCCGAAAGCTTTTATAGTAAGCATTTAGTAATGTTTCGTCAACAAGCCGAGCCAAATTACGTAACTCATATGTTTACCAACAACACTTACAAAGCCATTCAAGCAGTTGATTGTAACACTGACAGAATTTTGACAACAAAGAAAGCTACTACAGACAACGATATTACTGAAATTATTACCAAATATTTTAAATTTAATATAGGACATCAAATTCGCTATTTTAACAAACTAAACATTTAACTTTGTACATTTGTAGACTGGACCACAAACACAACTACTTTAAACACATTTTATAAAACAAGTTAATTTTTAAAAGTCTTAATAAATAAAAATAATTGTAAATATGGTTCATTGATACATACATTTTTAATCCTTAAAACATACATTTTAAACCTTAAAAAAATATCAACCATATTGTATTTTGAATGTTTTTTATGTTTTATTTTTGTTTTGGGTTTGATGACCATGCCATAACATATATAAAATATTAATGTCGACATTAATACCTTTGGCATATTTTAAATTATTAAATTGATTTTGTTTATTTTTCGTCCCATTGTTGTTATATTAATTGTATATTGTATTTATTATTTACTTTTATCAATGTGCGAAAAAAAAATGTTTAATGTGCAATCAAAACGACCCAATTAAATTTATGTAATAAAAAGTTGAATGCACTAATTTAAAGCAAATAATTAAAAAGGTTTATTTACGTGTTATAATTTTATTAGTTATTGCGAAAAGAAATTTATTCGAAGTAAAATAGTTTACGATTTTAATAACAATACTCACTAAAATGCGGTTGCCAGTATTTGTGCCATCAAAATTGCCAGTGGCACATTATACGATCTTTATTTATTTACTAGAAGAACTAAATTTTAAAGCTTGCCACCAGATAAAATGAAAGCCTGAACTAATAAATAAAAACAAACTTATTTTCTAACAAATAGACGCTCTTTTGTATTCTTTACTAACATTTGAACCGATAGAAGTTATTATATAAACATGGACAATGTAAAAAATAATGACGATAACAAAAATGACGAATCAGATATTGAAAACAGTAAAAATGACAAAGAAAAAAATCAACCTAGTTGTTCAATAAATATCACTTCATCCGAGCTAGAAAGCTGCGAGGAAAAAGACTCCAGTTTTCAAGAATTTAACATAGATGATAAGCTGGAAGAAAGGCTTAAAAAGCAAGGATTAAACAGAAGAAATGTCAAAACTATTATCCATGAGCTGCTTAAAGACAGCAATGTTCGTCACCTACTGAAGGCAAATTTAGACGATTTGCCCCCAAAGTTAGATTTTCCAGAAAAAATTAATTTACGCTCGAATTCTGTAAAACCAAGTTTAAAAGGTGCTCCTACATTCACGGAGATTGCTCTTCCAGATGAAGATGATGAGGATGAAGAGTATAAACCCACTCATGATGTAAATTGAATTTTTTTATTAAAAATGAGGCTATTTAATTCGTGTAGCAAAATTATTTATAAAGAGAGTTTTAAATGTAATTTTCTTCTTTAAATGTAATTTTCTTCTTAAATGTAATTTTCTTCTTTAAATGTAATTTTCTTCTTTCTTTAGAGTTTTAAATGTAATTTTCTATAATTTTCTTTAATGTCTATAGCACATTAAGTGCAAATACTAAGATTAGTGCAATTCGGCATATTCTGTTTTTTTAATGTATGATTTTTTGGTATAATTTTTGCTTATATCTAGATTCATTTAAATAATAGTATTCTTTATTACAGGACATACTTAGTAGTGTTTCACAAGACACCATAGCAAGCACACTGGACACTACAATCGAATCTATCGAAGTCACTCCCAAAAAACTAAAAATCGATGAAAGCGAAACAAAGAGCTCATTTTACAATGACCTCCAAGAATGTGAAGATGAGATCAAAGCCATAAATGAAAAGGCCAGAAACTACTCAGAAATGGTTGATGATGAAATAATAGCGCTGAGAACGAGATCCAAACAATCGCTGCATGACACCAACTTAATTGAATTGGAGACGGCATTCAAGCCACCAGATGTTACTGAGGATATGTATTTGCCTTTGGGAGATGACGACTGGCATAAGTGGTTGGCTGAACTAATGCTAGATGTTCCAGGTAAATAAAACAATTTTTTCATCTCATAAGTTATGCAATTCCTTAGTTTTTATATATTGGATTTACTTAAGCCCTTTTGTTATTACAAACATTAATTACAGTCAAAATCTGCTAAAAATAGAAACAAGATTAGGCAGTGTAATATGGTTGGTAAATTTAACAATGTTGTCATGAAGTCTTGAATGGTTTAGAAACTGTTTTATTGGGAGTAGAGGAAGATGATCCGGTGGAAGATCCTGATTACAACTTTCTTGGATCTGAATCAGACGATCATGTTGATAAAGATGATTTTAGAGATGACCATGCTGTATGTAAAAAAAATAGATTTAAATAATATATATAAAAGGTTTAATTAGTTTAAATGTAAAATACTTATTTGGAAAGAAATGTTCATATAAATGAAGAGTCGTATAATGTATATATTAATATTGTTTAGACGCACATTTCTAAAAAAGAAGTTCAGGAATTACTTGAACAGATTGATGATATGGAAGATATTGATTTTAGGGGAAATAGCCTTTTAGAACCAATCACTCCTATTCCTACATCAAATTCTGAAAGCAATTTCAATAAAAAATTAACTGTAAAGGACATTATAAATTCAAAAAAAGAAAATTTACCTGCCAAAAAAACTGAAACTGCTAAAGAAGAATTGTTAATTCAGTTTAATCGAGATCAGTTGCAAACGTTAGATCTGCAAATGAGGCAACACATACAACTACTAACACAAGTTAACTTACTAAGCCGCAACAACTCCAAACTCACAAGCGTTGTTCAGAACACTCATTCATTGTTACAGGAGTTACACAATTTTGGTGAACACAACCAGACAACATTTAACACTGTCTCAAAATTTAAAGCTTCAAGTTTACAGGATGCCTTAAAAATTGTGGAGTCAACTGTAAAAAAATCAGAGCCTGTTACAAGAGCATCAAAGTATGAAAGGTCGAGAAAAATGCTTCCTATTTCGCTTAATGTTGCTACGATTATGGCAAACAGTTCTGTGTTTTCATTTGTTGAACTTTTGCCGACTTGTGCAGCGAACACTTTAGTTAAGGAACAAGGTAGAATCACTTTTAGCGAAGCGGAAGACAATCTTATTGTGTTAGGTACATTTTTATTTGTAATTTGACTCTAAAATGGCTTGACTTATTGTAGCATGACTGACAGTAGTATTATTTTTGTAACACAAAATTTACCAATTAATAACTCTTTGCCTTGTCACCACCTAAACAACTGGCCAATTTATTTTGACTATGTATATAGTTTTTATTAAACTTTTTATTTTAGGAATTGAGCAAATGGAAAACCATTTCTCCCCATGTCATATCTTAATCCACCAGTATATGAATCCAGTCAAAACACCAGAACAAATAAAATCAAGATATACAAATGCAAAACAAGGTCACTACAGTGGCCGAAACTCAATTCAAATTTATAAACAATCTGGACTTAAACCAAGACCACCAAAAGCTATGAAACCTGCAATCGGGTATGGAACAAAGGTAATATTTTTAAACTAGAATCCAAGTTTTTTTAAATTTAAAACTTAATAAAGCAAAATTATTTAAAAAGTTAGTGTTAAAAAACTACTTTTTTAACCAAGGTACCCTAGTGCAAGTTAGAAAAATGACAATATTATTTATTAGTAAAACCCGCAGCCACATTAAACCTACAAATTGCAGGTTAAAGATCTTCTACATTTAAGACATCATTGGAAACCTGATTGGTTGATAGCATTACAACAGGAGAGTGGAATAGTAACAACTACAAATTATCCAAACAAGGAAATTATACAGAATCAGTTGAGCTCAGATAGAAATGGCCACATGTTTAAAAATAAAAAAGAAGAAAACTTTAAAAAGGGGCAACTTGATACAAATCCACAAAGTAACATTACATTATTTAATTAGTTTTTTATTATTAATTTACATTTTATGGTAGTTTCACTGTTTTGCACTAAATTAATTGCATAAAATTGGGATAATTAATTATTAAATTTTTGTATTTTTTAGAAATTTTGCCTCAGACATCGAACATTATCAGCTATAACAACAATATACCCATCAGTTCAATTATAAATATCGCCCCCATAGCTCAAACTGTAATGTCACCTCAACTTAACCCTGTGATTATTCTACCCTCAGTTATCCCTGTATCCAATGTCAATCAATTTTTAATGGGTTCTACTGGACAAATTCAAATGTCTCCTGCCAAATTACCAAATTGGCAATTATCCCCCCTTAAGTCTTTAAAATCTAAAAAAACAAGAAGAAATCAATCTCCGTATACCTCCATTAAGGTTAGTTTTTTATATAAATGCTTGTCTAAAATGTATACCTACACCACCATGACTTACTGTTTATTAGTAGAAATATTTTGTTAATTAATTAGCAGTAAATGATTAGAATAATTAAAATAAATGTCGGGTGTTAAATTTATTTTTCAGAAAGCCCAATTGTTTAAATCTAAATCTGGAACCAAAAATGCTTCCACAGTAAAAATTTCTAAGCAACTTAAAGAAGTTAACAATCAACAAAGTGCAACGATTAAACCCACCTCACAATCACTTATAACTCAAGCTCCTTTAAAACGCTCCATTAAAATTAAATCAATGAATGATGATCAATTTGGGTTGGATATTGCCACCAGCTCTGATGACAGTGTTATAAGTGATCTGGAATATCAAGAAAAACATGATTCTGCTCAAAACCAGTTGTCAACTATGGAAAAAACAAAGCAAACTTCACCAGAAATTCTAATAAGAAATAGCCCTCCTTCTAATCGAAGAAAATCTTTAGAAAGCCTGAACTTATTTAAACAACAAGTCACAAACAGTGAAGTTGCAAATAACCCCAATACTTCAATATCTAAACGAAAACAGAAAAAGGCAAATGCAGTGTCCAAAAATGGAGCTAGTACACCAAAAAGACTAAAAACTAATAATATCAACGAAGCTAATTTAACAGTGCCCGAAGTTGTAACTAAACCCTCTACTACCAATCAACCCTCTATCAAAAAATTAGTCATTAACAATGAGTCGCCTTCTAATCTTGTTCGGAATACCTCGCCACAGCACAGTGATTTTGAAGCAATAAATGGAGAATCTGATGCAGATGATTTTTCAGATGCAGATGTTGGTAAAGAAATTGCTAAGAGTCCTAAAAATTTAAAGTCCAGAAAAAAATGGAAGCACAAGCTGAAAGTAAAATGGAGAAAAAATCAAGAGCTGTCTGCAAAAAAATCAGGGAAAATTCTGTACAGGTAATTTCTTTAGCAAAATAAATGGGCTTTATTTGTCTTCAAGGTAACTGGGTAAAAATAGTTAATTGTTAGCGGTTTGCATTTTTCTAATTTTTCAACTAATATTTTTAAATAGTCTAACTGGCAAAAGTGGAGCTAGATCAAAAGACGAAGATGACCTCAGCAAGAGCTTAAGAGAGTCAGCAGAAAAAGTTCGGATGTTGGAGGAAGATACAATTGTTCAACTTGATCCAACCAGGGTCGAAAAAGAACTTCTTTTTGCACAGGGATATTTAAAAAGGTTCGGTTTTCCCACAAACATTAAATAAAAGTTTTACAAAAAATACAATAGTGGAAAAAAAAAATTTTAATATTTTAAATTAAATAACAAAAACCAATTTTTGTAAGCTTGGCTAATGTAACACTCTAAAACTGAAATAAATTAATTTTAAAAACTTTTAGAATGGAAGAATCTTTAAAAGATCACCCGGATGTTTTACTCAAAGTCCTCGAAGTTTTGTGTGAATTTGATCAAAATTCTTCACAATCTCCTCCCATGTTGTACAACAAGTTATCCAGGATATTAGAGAAATGGCCTGACCTTCTGCAAGGTTTTGCTCCTTTCTTAATGCCTGAACAGGCACATGCATGTGGTCTGGTAGGAATACTGTTTTTAAAATTAAAAATTTTGGCAGAAAAAAAAAACAAAACAAAATTGTTTTTTTGAAATGCGTTATTTTGATGGTATTTTTTTTTTATAAAATTGTAAAAGTAAAAATAGCTTTTAAAAAATTTATTAAACCTTTTTTTATCTTCTGTTTTAAAACAAAAATGTCTTTTTTAAAAATATTTTAATATTTATTTTAGTTTTCTGAACAACAAGTTTATGCTCGTGCTAGAAAATTTCTTCGTCAACTTGAGATAAGATTTCAAGGAAATCCGTCACATTTAAACAAAATATTAAATGCATTTCGCACTGTGGCAGAAAGCGGAATTTACATTGAAAAAGAGGTACCAAATGTTTTTTTTAAATTGCATAATTATCATTAAATGTATATATGTAATGTTTATAGAAAAAAGGTAGGGGCAAATTTTTATATAAGGTTAGAAAATTCAAAATCTTTTCAAAAATAATTCAGCAATATTTTTAGTTTAAAATCTATAATTTCTATATTTTTTAACTAGATAAAAGGAACCATTCTTGCTCTGCTTAAAGCCGAACCATATCTTCAAGAACAATTTTTAATGTTTTTTGATAATGAACAACCACCTGAAAGCAGGCTGGTCGGAGACTACGAAGAGATAATTTGGACTGATGACCTTTTAAAGGACACAAAACAAAGTGGCCATGAAAATATTTATGTTCCAATATCTGAAGAAAATATTATCAGTGAAGGTAGTAATATATTAAACTTACAAATAATTCAAACGTCTAAAACAAATTTTGGATTTAAAAATTATAATTTGGAATTAAAAACAATATCTGTTAAGCATGCATATACAAAATGCACATATTCATCTATGTCAATGGTGTTTTTTATATTCAGATCAGTTTTTATTTTTTTGTAGTTGGCCACTCTGAGATTACTTCAAAATCACCTCCTGTCAAAAATATCAACAAGAAAATTATTGATTCTGATAAAACGAATGAAGAACCTGTTATAACTGATAAAGAATTAGATGACTGTGAAGATTTAGGTTAGTATTAAATAAAAAAACACATAAATAGTACCATGCAAAAAACTCTTATGAAACAATAAAAAATGTTGAGCAGTTTTTTTGTAAGCTCATTTTGTTTTTAAATTTTTTTTTGTAAATTTTCCTGTATAGAGAGGGAAGGTTGGGATGAGGAGAAGACAGAAGATGAGACAGAAGAAGATTCAGATGCAATGGAAGATGTCGGGTTGGTTTAATTTTTCTTTTTAAACTTCTCAGCTCAATAAATATGGCCCACAAAATGCTATTTTTGTCGTTAAATTTTTTTAATTGCTATTCTAATCAAAAATTTGTAACAATTTTCAAAAATGTTTGTTTTTAAAGTATTGACTTGCGAGGTATTTCCTCCCAAGAAATTCTGTCTTCGGATATTGGAATTGTGTCAGAGGATGCCTTATCATGTAGCCCATTTAAGAAGTTTACCCCATTAGGTGGAGCCAAACTGATGGAAAGAAACAAGAATTTTTCTAAAGAATCAGCCAATAGGTAATAGTGAGCTGTTACTTTAATATTTAAATAGTATTTTTATAGTTTTTTTGTTTAATTTTCGAAATTTTTTTTTGTTTATTTTAGTTTTTTATACACAATTATTTACAAAAAATTTTTACACATCTCAAGACCCTTTACTCCAACTGAGTCACAGGAGAGTCAAGACTCCTTATCTCTTCCTCCAGTCTCCAAGAAGCTGGATCAATCTTCATTCTCTTCTGTCGGTTCAAACCTGCCTCTTACACCATCCAGTTCTGAGAGAACGCACAAAAAAGATTCTTTAACTCCAGAAAAAATGGAAACAAATAAATCAGTGAAACTGAAAAGTGTTACAAATACAGAACTTCTCACAAAATCGAAAACCAAACTAATTTTTTCAAAAACCCAAGTTCAGAATAATAACACCAGTGATAAAAACACTCTGCATAAAAAAACATTACCAACAGATTTAATTTTTACTTCCAACAAGTTGAAATTAAAACCGAGTTCTTCTAGCACACAAAAAACACAAAATATTAATATAGAAAATATTCCTGAAACTGATTCAACAGATACGAACGATGATCTCGAATGTAAAGGTACTTGTTTGTTTATTTTTTAAGATTTAAAATAGATCTATATGCTTTGTAATTATATTTATTTTGTATATTTTATTAGAATCAGTTATTTCATTGACTCCAACATTAGAAAGTCCTACAAACAACGGTACCTTTTGTTATTTGCTTTCCGAAAACTTTATTTAAAATTTCTATACCTTAAATATATTTCCATTTAAAGAAATGTTATTAGCAAAAAACTTTTTGAATGTAGATATAGAAAAACAGTCTGTAATAAAGGACAATGAAGCTAGAAACTGTGAAATTGCAAATAAGCAGACTGAGCAAATTATACTTTCTGGTAAAAAATATTTTAAAATTAAATTTTTCTGAGTTAAAGTTTTACTAATTATTTTTTTCTCCATTTAAAGAAAGCGAAGATGGTGTTTTTAAATGGACCAGAGAAGAAGATGGTCTTTTATTAATGATTTGCAAAGAAAATGGTGCAACTCAACAAACATTTCAAAAGGTAGAAAAATTAGAATGCAAGGTTATTCGTACTAGTGTCTGGTCAATCTCTACTAGCATTATGTAACCCTTTATACAATCTAGGCACAAAAATGAGCCACTAACTTAAACAAACACCCACTATTTCACTGTATTTACTGATAAATACATAATCCTTATTAAAAAAAAAACTAATTTTGTTTTGTAAGGTTGGGGAAATGGTGCAACGAAGTCCAAAACAAATATCTGACCGTTTTAACCAATTATTGGCTCTTATAAGTGGTGCTAATGCTGAGTCTGATACTACCAGTCAGACAAGTGATACAGATGATGATGATTGTGAAAGTCAGACAGACTGACTGCTTTAACATTTTAACATATTGCATTTTTTTATTCCAGAACAGAAAAAATAAATTTCTTTTTGTTTGTTTTCCTTTTACATATTGATTCAAATAAAATATTTGTATTTAAAGATAATATTTTTAATTGCTTTTAAAAGTCTAATTACTTAAGTTTTGTCATTTAAGCTAAAACAAATTAATTAATTCTGTTTATTAACGACACTAATAATTTTAAAATACAAACAATTGCACAACTGTTATAGCATCATACAGTACAACATCATTTTTTTTAAATTAAGGCATTATTAAACTAAGTACCTTACTATTAAATATGGAAATTTTTCTTTTTTAGACAAATTACAGAACTAAAAACTACCCACTAGTACATGTTTACAAAATTATTCAATTATGAAAGAACTCAACAATAAATTTAGTATCTTAATATAAATTAAGGTTTCGCAAATTAAATGATTCTATAATTGCATAATATAAAAGTACTAATAATATAATTCTACTATAAAATATAAACATAATAAACTTTATCAGATGCAAGAACCCTGATTATATAATAATATAAAAAGCAAAATATAAAATGACCATATTAACATAGCACAATGTATAATTTTGAAATACAATTTGGAAGTAAATTCAGTTTTCAAAACTGCAATTCAATTTTTTTTTCATTTTGAGGAACTTTCTGGTTTTTCCAAGACAGTAAACACATCACTCAAAGCTAACAAACATGACATTTTGTCGCTGTAGTAACCAATACGATACTTAGCTGTTGCATCCCCTATTATAGGAAAAACACCCTCCTGGATGTTTGTTTCTTGTTTGGGATCAATATCTGCATCCGGTACATAAACCCAGTTTTTGTAGTTTTGAGAATTTGTGACTGGGTCCTGTAGGTTTATTTTAAAAAATATAATTTTCAAAATGACTGGTAAATTATTTAGACTATTGATTTGTAGAAGTTCTTTTGTATTTACACATTAAAATATTTATGACATAATGACGTCCACATAAATTGGAAATATAGTTTCGCTTTCTGATATTTGATGTTATTGTAACACCTTTAATAGCCGTATGAATTAAAAAAATATTCTATTAACCTCATATAAAGCTAAAAAGTCACTTCCTCCCTTTGGCATGCCAAGAAAATAGGAAATAGAAATTTTCCCTTCACTGCCACTTTTCCATTGGTCCATAAGTTTCAAAGAAACCAATGGTGAATGAAGTTTTGGTACCTAAAATTTAATAATTAATTTTTTTTAATTGACGGAGTAGTTATAGAACTAACACTCGATCAAAAAATATTTTGTTGAAAGTAATTAGAAACTATTTAATTACTTAGCATGATATACATTTTTGAAATATTTATACAAACATTACAAAGATTTTCGTAAGTTTTTATAACGGATTGACGTAAAAAATAAGTTACTTATTAATAAGTGTTGTAAACTATTAAAATTAGCTAAAAATAGTTTTTTCTTAAATATAATAATAAGCCTTTGAAGTTTGGCATTTGGAATTACGTCAAACTGTTTACATTTTTTTTTGACCAAAAATTTAGCCATTGCCAACTTAATAGCTGTTACTGATTTTAAAATTGAAATTAATAAAAAATTTACAGGTTGTTCGAAATATTAAATATTTTATCTTACATTGATGGTGAACTTCTGAGAAACAGGTTTATGATCGCTCATTCTAAACTCCATGTGACTTGTGTAACTATCATGATCAGGTTCTATCAAACTACTGTGATTTGAATTTTCTTGAACATTTAGCGATTTCTGAACTGTAAACCGAAACATTTACAGTCACATTTAAATTTCATAAATAGGAGAGTAATAAAATTAAAATTGGGTGGGTCTATATAGAAATTTTCGAACTTGTTAGGTATAAATTTTCTAAAATTTGGTACAGGATAGGGTTGAGGGTCCTACTGCGAATAAAAATTAAATTCAAACTAAAATCAAAATTTTTAATTTATGAAAAAAAAAGCCTTACAGTACCAAAAATGATTGCCATAGAAATCCAATGTTTGGTGCAAAAAGTGTGTATTTTAAGCAACAAAACCAACTGACAACTTAAAAACATCGGATCAATTGATAACTAAAAATCACCAGATCAATTGACAACTCAAAGCATGCAAGATTGCATTTCCACCTTATTTAAATTCTAACTTACTGTAATCAGATACTGTAAGGCCTGCAATGCTAACAATATTTTTCAATAAAATACCATATTGAGACAGATTCGGATAATCAGGATGTATTCGATATAAAATTCGGTCAGTCCAAGCTGGTTTTCTTTGCTTCTCACTTGTATCATAGATATCTGTTTCAGGATCAAACTAAAAATATTTTTTCTTTATTTTTAAAAATGTTTTTAAGAAAATGTAAGTGATTTTGGTAAACTAAAATAAGATTAGGCAAAGAAAAAAATTGGTAATGTTAAATTCAATGTAAGACAAGTTAGCAAAGTTGTGATATACATATGAAAAGTTTTAAAGCTTTACAAAAGCAGATTTTAGACATTTGTGGTTTGGCTTACAAAATAATTTAAAACAGAAGTCAGTATTGTTTACTCTATATTGAGTCGACTTGATTTAATATTAAATAAATCTGAATATTTTGTACTTACCTTATAAGATGGGGGAAAATTAATTTTTGATTCGATGTAAGTAGACATCAGCTTATGGCCCTTTTGTGTGATTTTCAGCTAAAAAAGGAACAAAACATTTATTGTTTTTCGTTTATGCCACAGTGATATAAAAAGCTTTAACTCCCTTTCCTATAAAAGATTAAATGCTTTGTATTGATTTATCAAAAATTGATTTTTTTAAACCTGATCTTGAGCAATAAGGTTTTCATAATCTCTTTTTTCTACCAAGTTAACAATTTCTTCTTTGGAATATTCATTTATTCGAAAATTTGTATCTCCACACCAAAATGCAACACTAAAAAAATAAAAAAAATAATAATGGAAAATTATTGTAACTAAAAGACTAATTATAAAAATAATAATTGCCTGACAAAACCAAAAAATTAATTGTGATAAATTAATCGATCATTTTTTATTTTAAAATCCTACTCGTGGCTCTCAATTGACGAATCTCCACCAAAATCAATTTCCTTATGAATCTCGTCAAAATTATTAATTCTGTCTTCCGTGTTTTGGTGATGAGCAGCCAAGTGAGTGTTTAGAAAACAAATTCTTGTACCATGAATACAAAAAGAAACGGCAACACCTCCTTTGTTGCCCTGCATAAAAAATAAAGAATTATTTAGAGATAACTATTGGATTTTAACTTAATTGTTATTTATGTAAAATATTTAAAAAATTTTTGTGTTTATTATAAAATTTTGTAACACACATGATAAAATATGACGCAAATTTAGTAAGCGTAAACAATATAATTACAAAAATTAAACAGGAAAATATTAAAATTTTAAATACAATACAAAATTACTAACATTAATATAAACAAAAGACAGTTACAAATATAAAGGACAAAATTTACCCAATTTCCTCCTAATCCTGTTCGTTCAATATCTGTTTTAATAAACCTAATAAAAGGAAGGTGATGAATTTTGCTAAACACACATAAAGATATTCCTTGTACTCGTACATTTTCAACCTAGTGGCCAAAAATGTGCTTTTAGTTAAAGATTTTACTATTTATTTTGATATTATATTAATGTAAACAAAAATATATTTATCATGTTATTATATCAGTTGTAATAGAAAATTGCATATTAAAATTTTACCAAACTTTTACAGCTAAAATAGATCACTGTAATGTAATTTACTCGCTATATAAACCAACTAGGTTAATATTTTAAGTTAGAATAATTTAAATATAGTACCAAGTAGAACTCATGATTTGACAAAATTTTCATCAAAGCCAAGGTCCAATCATCATAAACAACAAAACTTTTTGCTGTTTCTACTGCACCAGATGCTATCTCCTGTAACCTGCAAAAATATTTAGTTTTAAATGAAGTTTTTTTTTTAAACATAAAAATTAAAGAAATTCCTAAATATTGTATTATTAAAAATTTTTATTTTTTATTTATAAACTCTTTTTACCCAACAACATATATGTCAGTTTTATTCTTAGCATCCAGTTGTAGTAATTCACTCAATTTCTTGTCCTCTAATACCTCCTTCTCTGCTACATTCCATGTAATTACATGTAAGCTTAAATTTAAAAAAATATTTATCAATTTTTTTAGGACAACTAACTAACTAGTTTAAAAAAAGGTAAATTAATTATATTTATACATCATATTGCTTACAAATGTATATCTTACCTTAGCTTTGCCATTACATCTAATCCAGCATCAATATAATTAAGAATTAAAGCAAGTTTTTAATTTTCTAAAGAAATAAAAAACAATAACGGTTTTATTCTTTTTGAACATATTGTTTAATATTCACTTATTGATAAAAGTATATACAGTTTCACTATTGATATGAAAGGTAACATACTAGATTTATGTTTTTGCTACTAATTAAATTAGTTTCTTTTTGTTTATACGATAAGATTTTAATATTTTTGTATAGTAAAATTGCCGTTCTTTATGCTAAATATAGCATAATGTCATATTCAGTTAAGGATAAATATATTCAAGCGAAAAAAAATAAAAATTATTTCTCAAAGCAGTGTAAGAACAAAAAAAATGATTTTGTTTTTGAATCTAGTCAATTAATAAAGTTTTTTTACTAATAAAACACCAACATATAATCACAGCTGTAATGTGAAAACACCAACATATAATCACAGCTGTAATGTGAAAACACCAAACATGTAAAGAAGTGTTTGAAAGAAAACTAAGTTGCAGGAACTATTAAAATAAAAAAGAGAATACAACAAAGAAAAACAGATCAGGAATGACTGGAAAAAAACGCGGCATATTTTCTTAGAAAATAATAAAGTCAAATAAAAAAGTAAGTTAATGGCAAAAGCCCTTTGCCTATAATTGAATAATTTAACAATTTTTAAAAAACACCCCCTATTCACAAGAAGAAAAAAAACTATTAAATATATACTACTAATTTTTTTGTTACCTTTTCTTATTTGTAATTAGTTAATACTATGGTACACAGTCATTTAAAAAAAACATTGTACAGCAATTTAAAAACAACAATCAACATACTTTAAGCAAACTTAATATTTAGAATGTTTCTTTCGTTTTTTGTTGTCTTTTTCGTATTGTCGTTGACTTTCTGCTATAGCTCTTTGAAGTTCTGGATCATTTTCATCATCATAATAGTGATGCTTGGACCTCCGACTTGTACTGTTTTGACTTGGGATATGTGTTTGTCCTCCTTCTTCCTTACTTCTTTCCAGCGCTAACTGTACATCATCCTGCTTGCCGTTGATTTTAAGCGAGGTCAGTTTTCCGTTTTTACGAACCTCAACTCTTTCCGAGCCATTCTCGACAATCTTTTTTGTCTCAACTCGCTCTCCGTTTACGGTTTTAATTGATTTTGTTACGGAACGTGAACCTGCAAAACCTCCAGACCCCCCAGATGAGCTAAATGACATAAAATTAGAGGAGCCGCCTCCAAAATCAAATCCTCCACTGTTATGCATTCTTCCCACATTCCCAAACCCTCCAAAGGAGGGAAATCCAGGAAAACTCCCAAATCCATTTCCATGGTGAAAAGAGCCCGATGAAGAATGTCCGAACATGTCTGCAAATGGGTCACTGTCGCCGAAAAATTGTTTAAAAATGTCCTCCGGAGAATGAAAATGGAAGTTAGGCATTCCACTGCTGCCACCTCCTCCTCTTCCATTTGTGATCCCATCCTTTCCAAATTGATCATAAGTCCGTCGTTTATCTTTGTCTGATAATACCTCATATGCCTCAGCTATTTCCTTAAATTTTGTTTCAGCGTTTTCCTTGTCATCTGGGTTTTTATCAGGGTGCCATTTTAAAGCCAATTTGCGATAAGCTTTTTTTATTTCGTTTTCAGAAGCATCTTTCGATATTCCAAGTATGTCATAGTAATCGTCACCCATTTTTTACAGTTTATATTTACTTATTAACTGTTACCTACTTTTTTAGTAATTATATTTACTATAAACAAACGCATTTGTCTGTAAAACATAAAATAGTTTAGTAAAATTATTTCTAACAATTTATAAACCTATAAATAGCCTATAAAAATATGTTAGACAAGCTACTTACTACTCCGAATCTAAAAATCCGAGTAATGAAAAGCGGAATTAAAAATTTAAAAAGACTATAATTCCGTTTACTGTAACACAGAAAATATTAACTGGAAAATTGATCTAGATCTAAACAACCGGTAGCACTTTTTTAATAACACAATTAACAGATAACTTATAAACTAATTTTATACAAACAAAAAAATATTAAAATTTTTGTCAAGAATTAAAAAATTAAGGGGGATTTACCTTTTAAGGACTTTTCTCGAAAAATTAATGGGTTCTGGTTATTGAAAAATGTAAACACAACAAAAGCAGAGTTTCCAAATAATTCTATACAGCATTTATAACAAATCTTACATTTTAACGATTTTCCAAAAAATATTGTCTACGAGGTACAGATGTCGCTTTACTATTTAAGTGGTCGCTACAAAACGCATTTAATTGAAAAATTGAAAACAAATGCCACATGTCATTTTTTTAAATTGTTTTGATACTAAAATTAATAAAATGCAAATGATTGGTCTAAAAATAATCAATAATTCTGTTTCTCCATTTATAAAACTTTGTAAAGAGTCCATAACAGGTACTTGAAAAGGCCAATAAATTTATGACTACTAAGTTGAGCAAAGGAAAATACGTTGGCAAAGACTAAAAATGAATAAAAACTTGCAATATGTTGACGTTGATAAACTAGTACGAAGCGGAAAGATAAAAGTAGTAATAAAAAATGGAAGACAGTACTTCGTTATAAACAACCCTCCAACTAATTCTTATTTTGAAAATATTAAGTTGTATTTTTACGATTGTTTGTATCCTGTTTTACAATATTTTTTTAGCCCTTACGAAGAGGAATTTTTGTTATGTATTCTTTGGATCCTTATTCTGGCTTTTATTTTGTTAACTTTTTACAAGTTGACGCAAAAGGTTTGTTTTTAAATATAACAAGTAATTTAATTTTGTAGATTGATTTTAAAAAGTTGTTTAGTTATATCTTACACAACAAGTTTTTAAATGCATGAATGTATAACCTATTTTCATTTTCTTCTAAAGGCTTATTTGTACCATTGTTTTTTTCCTAATTGCGCCAAACGTGACGTCAGACCAAGAGTTTGTCGACATTGCAGTTTACATTTTTGTCTAAATCATCGTCATCCACTAAAACATGATTGCAATAACTATCAGGTCAAGGATATCCAACCAAAGTAAATACTATAATAAAAAATTAAATAAAAGATTTAAAATAATTTTAAAATGAAATCAAAACAAATATCTATTTTTTATTTAGAATTAAAAAAGAAAACCCATCCCAATCAACATCCAAATCCCAGAATACGTCTTACCTAAATAGTTTTGGAACTAATTTAGATAAGTAAGTACAATCTTACTTAAAATAAAAATTTACACAATAACAAATTAACTTATACAATGAGAAAACATGAATTATTACTATCTTTATTTTCAAGAGAAAGGCGTGAACGACTTGAGCCGAAAACCAAGCTTAAACAAAATTAATTTAACAGAGTAAAATTTTATAAGTAGACGTTATATCCATCGTATACCAATTAATTTTAAATTGTTTAATTTTTTACAAATAAACCTTAAATCTTTAAACTACCCGAAATAGTTTTTTTTAAGAAAGTTGTAAGAAAATGTGTTTATACTTTGTCAATAGTCTTCGAGTTAATAGCTGACATTTTAAAAATCGTTTAAACATTTGGGATTTTATTAATCGCACGAGGGCGCTCCAAAGCGCTATTGTGTTCCAATCTTTTGTTGGTGAAACACCAGATAAAGGCGTATTTCAAGGTTTAAATTTTAAACTAAATCAACATGTCACGAGGTTACAGCATCTACGTTTAGCAGTTCAAGTACAGTACAGTATAATGTCCTCAAATACTCGAACAAGTACAACTAGAAGTACACAAACTAACCCACGGAACTCTGAAACCAGTGGATCAAGTAATACTCAGAGATCTCAAGACCAGGGTCTTCAAAATGGATGTTTCGATCGAATAAAAAGAGAATTTAATTGTTCTATGTTGAACCTAGAAGAAAATAATCCTTCAAAATTTGCTACAACAGCGGTATGGTTAAAATGAAAAAAATTTACATTAATTTTATTTTCATATAAAAACATACACAGCTTAGGTTACCTGTTTAATTAGTAATAAAATGGTGTTAGAGAGGATTACATATCTGTTAAGGTTAAATCACCATTAATTTTAAATCTTAGTTTTTTTTATTATGATAAAATTACTCTCAGTAACTTATTTGGTATAGAACAAGAGAAACTGTTTATGACATATACACATGCGCTGGCTTTTGAATTGACAGATTATATTACTTCAAGAATAATTGTCCAAATGTTGTTTTGTTTCTGATACATTATTAGTCGTCTTTGTTTTGGAGACTCTTTCACACCTAAGGAGCGAACTACAAAATTTGAAACCGTTTACATACCTTTAGTAGTTCTATTTAGGTTTAAATGATAAAGATTAAGAGTTTTGCACATTGGGCATTATTTTGAAAAAACGTGTATTATATTAACTGTTTACTTTTTTTTAAACAGTGGGTTAGATCTCAAGTTCCATATCTTGTTTTTCGAATTGTTTGTTTCGTTCACGCTTTTACAATTTTAATTTGGAAATCTATTGACGAAAACGTTAATAGTAATAACGAGGTATATACCCTTAGTATTGTATTTATTAACTAACCAATTAAATATTGCCAGTGAAAAATAAAGACTGTAGTTGATTATTATGGTACAATTGGTATACATTTTTTTGTGTAGATTGACTGGATTTTGTTGTTACCAACTTGGAATTTTATTCTATATACTGCATATCATCTTTTGGCACTTCTCTTGACCTCATTCGAGTTTTTTACTGATTGCCTGTGTAACGATGATCTTTTGTGGTATGTTTATCGTGTTTTAAAAAAAAAGTCTGATTTAAAATTTACCAAAACTAAGAATATTTAACTAATGGACTATGTTTTGGTCTATTGTTTTCAGGTATCACAAAGTAAACTGGTTGCTTCAAACTGTAACCTTTAATGTCTCGGTAGCTTGCTTTTTTGGTACGGTAATTCATTCCTTGGCAAAAATAAACAACGACACCGCTACATTGACCTATACAGAGCTTTTTACAAGGTAGTTGCGTATTTCAATTTTACAATCGGGTTATCAAGGTTTTAAACTAAAAACTATTTCATTTTTTAAGCGATGACGTCAATTTCTACGCGATTCCTGGAACTGTCATGATAATCGACGTGCTTGTCAGCAATGTTACTGTCCGCTTGCTTCATGCCCTTTACTCTTCTGCCTTCTACTTCATCTATTTTGTTTTTCATCTCTATCGCTGGGGAGGAGGATACACTCCGCAAGTTTACATTCTTGACTATGGAAATTATGCCGGTGAAGCAGTCCTTTGTATATTCATTGTTGTATTTATTATAGCCCCGGTTGTGCATTTTCTAGCTTACGGTATTGACACACTGCGCTGTAAGTTACTATTGGCTTGCATCGCAAGGCACAAGCGCCGAATGATTGAGGTTATCAATGCAAGAAATGGTCTGATTACATGCTCTGGAAGTTCGTATTACGAGTTGCGCAATCAAAAAACGACTGTGTCGTTTAATCTAAATACCGAACATTCGGAGTTTAGATCTACACTTGATATTTAGTACGAAATAAATATGTATTTTTGTAGTACGAACTTAATATAATTTGTTTTTAGCCCCTGGTCTTTTGACAATAGCATTTTAATTATGCCGAACTATTGATGACGTAAAACTTATTAAAAAAGTTTTTAAATTTCTTTTGTTATAAGTTACATTTAAAAGATATATAAATTTATTTTTAATAAATTTTGCTAAGGTTTAATACACAACAAAAAAAATTCTTAACAAGATTCAGTTTTAATTTTTAATAAATATTTTGTAAGGGTGGTTTATATGTTTGTGGCAACACTGCCGTTCCGTGAAATTCTGGGACTACTACTAACCTTGCTGTTACAAAAATAAATAAACGACGACGTTGCAAATTGCATTTCTATTTTTGGAAATCTTGTAGTTTTTAATTTTTATAATCTAAATTTGGTACAACACGAACATTGTGATATTTATTTGATGTAAATATGTCAAAATATGCAAGCAAAGCTTTTAAACACCTGAAAAGTAAGGAATTTCGCCAATATTTAATGAGGTAATCAAACTTAAATAAAAGATTACATAAATTGATTTGTTTTACAAATTAATAAGTTATTTTTACAAACTAAAGCAATATGAACTAACAGAATAATAAAATTTATTTTTATATATGTGTGGTCCTACATTAACTTCAACTTCTTCAACATGAAATATTTCTGAGTTAGTACGGTAAGACTGATAAAACCCTTCTTTATAAAATTTTGAAATTAATTAATAAACATTTTTGACAATTAAATTTTTTTCTATTTTTATTACTTGAAAATAATAAAACTTTTAAACAATTTTAAATTTACCTTAGCATTTCTGGGGCCCAGTAGCTAATTGGGGAATACCGATAGCCGCAATGGCAGACATGAAAAAATCACCTGATATTATTAGCCCAAGAATGACAACAGGTTTTTCAGTTAAAAAATTTTTAAGTTATTGATATTATATATATTAAATTTTACAGCGGGCAATACTAAAAGAAGGTTGTGAAGGGAAGACATTGCTTTCCTTTCTTCCTGTCTCCTCCTTATTTCCTCCTTTTGGTGTTACCCCATTATTATATTTTATGTTGACATGTTGGATTTAGATTAAAGGTTTTTAACATTTTTTTATTTATGTAGCTTTGTGTATATACTCTGCATTATTTATGAGATTTGCTTGGATGGTACAACCAAGAAATCATCTACTATTTGCATGTCATTTAACCAATGAGACTTGCCAACTTATTCAACTTGGTCGCTACTTTACATTAAGGTAATCATGAATTAATATTATTTGTTACTCTGACCCAATTTTTAGTTGCTTATAACTGTTAACCCCAAGGTGCTTGACATAAAAGCTGGGGAATTAAACCAGAGACTTATTTTTATAAAGTCAATCTGTACATCACTCTCTTGCAAATTAGTACTTTATTGTTTAAGTTAAAGTTCACCTTATGTTGGTTTTGGCATTTTTTAAGCAGTTTAAAAAGTAGTTTTAATGTATGATTCTTAAATCATAAAAACTACAAAACAATCTAATGTTTTGATTACAAATTGAGTAACTACTGGTTGTGGTTTCAATTTCCTGTCTAAAAGTAATTAGTCAATCAACCTGATATTTATTCATTTTAATTTTTTTATTATGTTTGTATTTTTAGCAAACCTAAAAATGCAACTTGATGTGAATTCAGAATAATATCAAAAACTCTTAATTTAAATTGTTGTTTTTTTAAAATGGGTAAATATTTATATTGTTTTTAATATTGGGTATGAATACACAACTTCATTGAACACCATAGCAAGTGAACATATTTCATTTTTATATTCATAAAATATCTAATTTATTTATACAAGTTTATTTATTTTTATTTTATGATAAATTTTTAAAAAAATCTGCAAAATCTATTTTTTTAAACCTGAACGAAAGGATAAAAGTGGACCACTTAAAAATGTTTAAATACAGTAACCAAAATGTAATAACCCTGCTTGACTAATTTTTAAATAACTGCTAACTATATTTTTTTCTATTTCAAAAACGTTTTCTGCTTTATGTTGTTTAAAAACTAAAACTTAATATTTTAATAAAAAAAAATTTTTTAAATGTTAGCCTTTGCTTATCCTCTCTAATGTATCGTAAAGTTTCCGCTAAGCTAATTACCTCGAGAACAAATAATTTGGTAAGTAAATAACAATAAAATCATTCATAACATGACAGCTGAAGTTCCCTTGGGATTTGCAAGGATGACTTGTGTTATTTCATTGTATATATATCTATTCAACATAGACACATAGTCACCGGGTCACTTCAAAAATTTATTAAAAATGTATATCGTCTAGAAAAAGTCAAAATATTTTAAGATTTTTCCTGGAAGTTATATTTTAAAGAGAGTTTGAGAATGGGTTTGGTGTTAGTTAAACATTTGTTACCAGCAATTAGCAGTGCAACGTTTATTGTTCCTACAGCTGTTGCAGTTAAAAAGAATTTGTACTCGCTTGCTTTTATATATGGATTCATGATGTTTTTTCAAATGGTATGTAAAATATTCTAAAAACTTGAAACAATCTTTAAATAAGGTTATTTTCCGTTGTAGTTTTATCATCTTTGCAAAGTTCCTGTTTTTTCGATCGTTTTTTGTGCGATGGGTGAGGATCTGCTGGCTTATTTTTCCACCTATGGCTTGGTGTTGTCCGTTTATCATACCCTCATTAGAATGACCGACTTTGAAGCAGAAAGAAAGTAATAGTAACAGTATTTGTGTAAAAATTTCGTTTAAAAATCTAATAGTATTTTTTAAAATGCCATTTTTTGTAGACACAATTTATGTACAACAGGGGGATTACTAGCCGGTATTAGAATATTCCAAACGAATCATGGATACGGCGTTTATCTACCAAGTTTGATTGCTGGTTTTATATTTTTAGCCTGGTCTTGGGTAAGTCAATTAGTATGCGTGACGTATTTCAAAACAAATAGTAATGCGTTAACGATTTTTAACCTTTCTTTCGTTTATAATGATAAGGTTCCACGAATATGGAAATCAAAAACTATCTATCCAGACAAGGAAAAATGGATCAAAATTCTGCTCCCGGGGTTTTTATTGGGGGCCCTTTCATTTGTTTTTTTGCTTGTTATTGAAAACAGGTGCATTTTTTAAGGTTTATTTGACCTAAGTTTTTTTTTTGATTGTCCGTAATGCATAGGCCTGCTTAGATACTTATTTTTCTGTTATTCCTTCTTAAATAGTTACCTGTTTGTTTACTAGTTTGAATCACGGCGTTGTGCACAGCGTTCATCATATATTACTATCTGCCTCTTTGTTTATGTTATTGCGTTATTTGGACGATGGACCTAAAGTTGATACTTCAAAGTGTGACTGCTGCACATTATGTTGCTGTATATAGGAATAGCCAAGTAATTTAAAACTGATTATTTATGTATTCACAATGTTCTGATTGTATAAGAAAACAATACAAAAATAAATAAAACTGGAATTTCAAGAAAAGTCAATAAAAAGAAATGATTATCACAATGTTTTTAAAACAATATATACTGATTAAAAATAACCATATTTAAAAAAAGCAATTAAAGAATGGTGGTAATATTGCAGTCGCGTTTGATGGGTGGGGTCTCTACCTTATAAGGAATTGTTTGTTCAACATATAGGGGGTAACTGTAACTTCTCCAGACCACGACTGGAATTCGGATAATGGTTGCTAATAACGATACACCCAACACGCCTATAGTTGCTATAGTAACCGGTGACCACATGTAAAAATTCTGCACTAGCACGCTACCAGTAGCCCACGTAATAACGGGATACAGGCCAAATGAATAGCGCATCCAACGATCAAATACAGCAAGGTCAAGTATGAGCCATATTAACATAGAAATTCCAATAATGGCCATTGCCACAATGCTTGAAAGGTAAGTCGGGACATCGCCATTGCGAATAAGCAAAATAATCTAAATGCCAATATTTTTATTTGTACAAAAATAAAAACATTCATAGTTTATAAAAATTTTTAAAAAGTTGACGAAGCTTTGTGTATGTATACAAAGATAATTTATTCATTTTACTTACCGCATTATTAAAAAACAAAAAAATATTCCAAGTTAGAAGCATAATAATCCCGTTTTGAACCAAAGTTCGAACAACCCATAAATCCCATGGTCTTTTGTATTGTAGCATTGCTCCACAACTACATTTAAATACTAAATTAAGACGATGAAAACCGAACCCTTAAATGTTAGGTTATTGTATAGATAAACTTTTTACCTGTATGTTAAGTCATGTGATAGCATTAGACAAGCTATGCATGACGTCACGACGAACAATTGTACAAATAGCGATGCCACAAATGCTTCGTTATCCCATAAAAACAACCAACCAATGTGAGTAAAGTTGCATAGCCACCAAACCATGTGGAATTTTGCTGGAAAAAGATTTATACAACCGCCCCTGCTATATCTCGTTCTTTTATTAACTGAAAGGTTATAAAAAAAATTTATTAACTGAAAGGTTAAAAAAAAAAGGTTATAAAAAAAGGACAAAACATTATTTTTTATTAAAAAAAACGATTTTTGTCGAATTACAATTGTTTACCTGGTCGACACATTGTTGCAATAGAATATATAACCCAAAGCATATTCCATGTATAAAGAAATGACCAAATACCAAAAGCCCATTTTGGAGGAGTTAAATCAGTTCGATGTTTGGCGTATATTCTGTAACTTTGGTTGTTAAATATTGCTAAAAACGGAAATAAATATTAGGAATTTTCAAGTGTATTTAAGTAAATACATTGCTTTAAGTTTAAGAATTACACAAGTTTAGTTTGTATTTTCACAATTTTCAACTTACAAAATCGAATTTGATTAAAACAATTTCCATTGGAATCTGATAGAACCCCAAGTACGACTGCTGCAAGCCATAAAAATCCTGATATAACAGCAGTAAGTCCAGCAAAATATTCTCTCGACATTTCTTCTCTTACCTGCTGTCTTAACATCATTACTTTTAAAACTGCTTGGTCAAATCCTATTTTGCCGATGTTTGAAATTATTCTGAGTAATGCTTAGGCTTCACTAAATATTCTCTAAATAAAAAGCAATAATCAATTGTTTAGATTTATTTAAAAAAATATAATTACGGTGAACACAATTTTACTTGTTTTTCTTATACTTTTCATGTAAGTTTAAAAATTTCTGAAGCAACAATTCCGAGTTTCAACCAATGACTTAACTATATGAAAAAGTATTGCTCGTTATAACTAAATTACGCTACTAACTGCTGAGGCAATAAAATAACCCAATATATTTTGCATGTATAGGAAAGGCGCCTTTTTTGCAAGCCTAATTCATTCAACAAACACACATCTAATGTAAGTACAATAAGTATTTCTTAAATTTTAGAATAAGTGTATTTTAATTTACCAAACAAATCATCGATTGAAGTATAATCTTAAAATCCCCTCATGTCGATGCATGGGCTAAAAAATCTGCGCACAATTTGTTCTTGATGGCGATTAAAAAGGGATAAAGGTATTGGGATTGTCTTAATTCCTTTTAGCCCGTCCATGCGAAAATACCAAGTTATTATACACAGAAATAATGGTTAAATATGTATATAAGCATGTATTGATGAAATTCGCTTTTTTTATTTAGGCGTTGTGCAATAAAACAATAGGTCTATGACTTTACAAAGTTTACGTAAAAAATCCTTTAAAAGTACGGTGACTTTTAAGTTTATTCTTATATTTGTTATTCTTATTTTCAAGTTTTTGGTTGTTTTTCGTTTACAGAAAATTTTTTATTAGACACATTTTTAATATTTATTAGACACATTCAACAAATCAAACATCAAACGAATAGTTGTTTTTGTATGGTCAAACATTTTAACAGTACCTTATTATAGTTTAACTACTTTCCATATATATTAAAAAAATACCTCGAACACAAAATTTAGATTTGATATAAAAAATAATGGAAACGCTTTGTAATAAGTTTAAAATGTGGATATACTATTGCTTACACATTCGTTTATATTGCTACGTAGCAGAAACATGTATATTATTACTACGTAGCATGAATTGTGTTGCAACCTTACTTTGTAGTGGTATTAAAGTTAATATGAACTTAAGGGCAATGGCTTAGGATTTTTGTTATTTGCAGTTTAAGTAACCTTCACTAAAATAAAAGTGCTTTTCATTATTAAAGTTACGTATTGGATCCACGTGCCGTGCTGACGTCTGGACGTGTAGGTGTAGGTTTACGCACGTGGGTATATTTAAATCGGTTCTCAATATTAATTCAACCAACCTGCCGTGCCGTAAAAAATGTACATGTAATAAAATCACGAGTAAACAAATGAACGAGCATAGTCAGAAATGATAATTAAAAAAAGCTATTGTTTACCGTCTAATTGTTCCCTACTGTTTGTTAAATGCGTTTAACAAAATTTCTGAAATGCTAAACCACTTGTGCATTTTTGTGAATTGCAAAAACTCTTAACATAAATACAATGATTTATGTGTGTAATGTTGTTTTACTTTATCTTTTTATACACGTTGCACATATTTTTCTTTTGACATTATTTTTAGAAAGTTAATAGTGTTAATTTTTGGCAAAAAACATAAGAAACACTAAATTAACCACAACATTCGGTGATATCAAAATTTATTTTATCATGCTTCATGATGTAGAAAAAATTGAAACAAATGCAGATTGTCAAATGGAAATAGATGATGAGAGTCGCTCATCAAAATACTGTAACATTATAAAGAAGTTATGCACATGGTTAGTACTGAAATTTAAGTTCAAAATTTTTTTACAAATAAAATAAATCTAAAATAAAAAGAACATTAAGTATAAAGTAATCTATGCTTTACAAATTATAGATAAGCAACCTGGTTTAATATTGATAAAAGCATTAAAAAATTCAAACAGTTTTATTTTTGTATTTAACTTTGTTACCTTTTTAGGGAGCTCTTGAAGGTTGTTATATATGGTCAAGGATTGTCATTATTAATATGTGGAACCGCTATCACCAGTAAATACCTCCAAGAAGATAACATATCAGTTCCCCTTACACAGGGTTTCATTAACTATGCATTGCTTGGTCTTGTTTATACAGTTCTGTTATGTGTAAAAAAAGATGAAAATGGAAAAGTCAAAATTTTTCGTGTGAGTAATAATAATTTGTATTTTGAATCTTGCAATGATTTAATTTAACTATATTATATATATTAGTTTAGTTACCTATTTTATTTTAATAATATTGTTATTATAATCTTTGTAAATTTTCTTTATGCTCACATTTTCGTTATTTTTTTTAAATTTAAATTTGCATCTTCATTTTTTTACATTTAGGTTTTAAAAGAACATTGGTGGAAATATATTATATTAGCAATAATAGATGTTGAGGCAAACTTTATGGTTGTTTTAGCATATCAGTATACATCATTAACTAGTGTCCAGGTAAATCTCTTCAATTAACATATCTAAAAATAAACTAATAATGGAATTTTATAAACTTTTCTGACACATATTTTTAGCTTCTGGACTGCTTTGTTATTCCAATAGTGATGATTTTATCGTATTTACTTCTCAAAGTAAGGTACATTGCAGTGCATTATATTGGGGTGATAATTGCACTTATAGGAGTAGCTTGTATGGTGGGTGCTGATTTATTAGTGGGAAAAGGTGGTAGTGCTGGTAAGATGGTTTGTTAAATACAAAAGCCACTAAAAAAAGGCATATTACCTCAACACAGTTCCAAGTTGCCATTGATAGTCTGGAATAAATATTATGATTATATTTGCCCGATAATTAAGCTGCTGATTAAGTGTTGGCTCTGCAGGAGTTCATACCGGTTATAGCTTCTTACTCAGAATGTTAAAGCATGAGAGCAGTGGGGATCGAACTCAGGACCTCGTGTAGTAAAGCCAAGTTTTCTGACCATTACACGCTGCCAGTTTAATTTATTTGCTACCCTTATTTATAACATCACATTTGTTTAAAACATTATTGATAATACATTAGCAATGGTCATTAAATTTTGCACAATATTTTAAAAATATAAGTGCATTACTTTTATATATAAATTGTAATATAAGACACTAATATTTTTTATATAATACCAACATAAATTTTATTAGAATTTTTAATTTTGATTGATATTTCAGGTTCAAATCCAGGTTTAGGTGATGTGTTGGTATTGGCAGGAGCAACTGGATATGCAATCACTAATGTCTCGATGGAATTTATTTGTAAGAATCACAAGCAAGGAAACATTGAAATACTGGGGATGTATGGCTTGTTCTGCCCTATTGTATCAGGAATACAAATGTAAATTCAAAATATTTTAGTCATGTTAATTAATGTACAACTCATTTTATATTATGCTAGTTCAGTGTAAAATATTTCCATTTAAAAAAATTTAACTTCAACTATATTTTTAAACCTGGGATTATTTATATATATTTAAATTGAAAATGAATTATTGGCAGAGCTATTCTTGAACAAGATGCATTATCTTCTATTAAGTGGAATGCCTATATAATAGGTTTGTTTATTGGTTTTGGGGCCTGTATGTTTTTGTTGTATTCCTTACTACCAGTTGTGATGAAACGAAGCAGTGCTACAGCAGTTAATCTTTCCCTGTTAACAGCTGATTTGTATGCCTTATTTGCCGGACTCTTTTTGTTCCAGGATAAAGTAAGTGTGGTGTAGTGTGTTAGCTAAGTAAGATGTATATCATTTTTTGATTTATGCAAAAAAACTTTAATATGAAAAATAAATTTTTTAAAACTTATCTTCAATTAATTGGAATATAGTTTTAGTCAAACAAAACTGTGCATGTGGAAATTTAAAAACAACAGCATTAAATTATCGTAAAACACTAAAAAATAAATATATACATAAAGTAAATTTTATTTTTAGTTGTCCCCATTATACATTGTTTCGTTTGTCACCATTGTGCTTTCACTAATTATTTACAATTCTCGACCACCAGTACCAAGACAAAATGAGGCTGAATCCATTGAGAATGAGGATGTTTCAGCTAATTCAAACTCGGATTTGATTCCAAGAGCAACCCGCTGCTAAGTTTTTATTTTCACTGAATAATCAGAACTTTGAAAAGCTACTTGTTTTAAAAATTTTACACTGTAATGAAGTTTTGTTTTTATTTTTTGATTAGTCATCATACACTTTTAATCATTCTTTTTTTTATTTATTTTTACGTTTTAATTGCTTTTATTTTGATTTCATCTTGATTTTTATGCTCTGTGTTTTTGTAAGTTAACTAAACCACTAGCAATATTTTTGTGTCCACACTTTGCCTTGTGTATTAAAATGAAAAACCACTTGGGTGCTTTATTTTTATAATAATCACTTAAAAGAGTTCATGTTTAAGTTCTCTGGGTTGAATTAATTAAATTTTATTAGGCTAATCATTATTATGAAACACAGCATATTAAAAAAAGTTATAAAGAAACACCTAATGTTTAATGCTTTTAGATTACCACCAACATTCTTTAAATTTTTGAATAAAAAATACTTGAATTTTATCAAAATGTAGTTCTTAGAAACAAGCTTATCTTTTATTAAAATGAATTCAGAGCTGAGAATTAGATTTTGTTTATTTAATATATTACAAAAAGTGCTCCAAAATTAAAACGAGTAATATATAAAATGTATTATACATCACACCAGTTAATTACAAAAATACCTTCTTTATACATTTGATTAAAACTTGTATTTTTATTTAGTGAATCAATTTCCAAATAATGCTAAGTGTAAGCAAGCTCATTAACCAACAGTTTGTGACTATTGAAGTTCCAGCATTATCCAGGTACACTAAACCAGCATCATTCACTTGATATGTATCTAAAATGTAGAACATTTTGGGTAAAAAATGAAAATTTATTATCGCAAAGTTTAATGAATAATATTTAAAACGTCTAACAAAAAATATTATAGGTCATTTAACATAAAGGCATGATGTAAAATAATTAAATAGTATTGTATTATAAGAACACTTCACAGGTATACTTATTATATTCAACTTACTAATTGGTGGTTGCCAGCTGTATTCAGGCCACCCCACTACTTCTCCGTTTTTCTCATTTTCTGTTGTAAGGTATTCAAGTAAAGGGTTAAAATATTCAACCAAAGATGATGAATCCATTACACGAGTTCCTGCTATTTGCTCAAGGGCATCTTCCCACGTTTTACTTGATCCCAGTTTAAGCATCGCACTGGATAAAAAAAAACAGTATGAACATCTGACTTTTGAGTGTTTATTAATTTCCCTAAAAAAATTTTTTTTACGAACCCGAGTTTTTCCCCAGCGGCCAGAGTTCCATTAAAGTCGCATTTGTATAGAGGACCGGTATGTCCAGCCGCCTCACATAATGCTTCGTAGAACTGGAATTGGACAACTGCACTTACAAAGTACCTAAAGAAGAGTTTTTTAGCAAAAATTATAAAAATTATTTAATTTTACATCATGATTATTTTGATTACCTTATGTAGGGAACATCATTGGCAATATGAAACTTTGAACCAGCATCAAAATCGAGCTCAGTTCGATCAGTAGGCGGTGTAACACCCTGGTATTTAACTCGATATTCCCACCATGCTTGATTTAAGTTGTCTTTGCTTACCTAAAGTAAAATAATTTGGTTTATTAGGCAGCATTCTTAACTTCTTTTACATGTGAAACTTTATGTGCTCACCCTTTCACTAAATACATCCCATCTATATTTATCCATAAGGTAACCAAATGGAATAAAGGAGAGTTTTTCCAAAGCCATGCTCATCAAATAATTAATGTCACTCTCTAAATCATCCGCTGGTTTTTCAATTAATCCAAGTTTGTGTAAATGATCCAACGTTCCGACTGATAAGGCTAATGTATCTCCAACCTAATTAATAAAAGTAATGTTTAAATAAAAAATAGAATTACCTTACAAACCTATTTTCCAGACTGAACTAGTTATTTTTGTAGTACTTACTGCTTCATGAAAACCAGGGTTTGCTCCGTCTCTATAGGAAACAGGTTGATCTTTGTATTGAAGGTAATACTGGATGTGGCCTAATTCATGATGGATAGTCACAAAGTCTTGTTGGTTTATTTGTGTGCACATTTTAACTCTATGGAATTTAAAAAAAATAAATTAAATTTTTTTTAAATTTGTCTGTTTTTAAATAACATATCACAGAATAATATGCTACCTTTAAATACATATCGAAATAGTAAAAAACATTCTTTTATATTTTTTATAACACAAAGAAAAAAATTACCTGAAATCCTTTCTGTCATAAAAATCCCACGCTGAAGCATGACAAACAACCTCTCTACCTTCAGGCCGAACAAATTGTGTTTTGTCCCAGAAATCATCGGGGCATGGAATAAGACCCATATCTCTAAAGAAATCATCAGCAACTTGGAACATTTTGACTGCATCCCAACCCTAGTTATACATATAAAAAAAAATTTATAATAAATTTTTCTTTGGTATACATGGTTGACTTACAGAAAAAAAATAGATTACTATGATGGCCCAGTCATGTACCTTTTCTTTTTTTATTTTATTTTTAGGTTACCTGGCTGACTAAACCAGCTGTTGCATCAGGTCTAACTTTTCCTGAGTATGGTTCAACCAGTTCATAAATGTTACCCCAATCCTGAGCCCACATATTACCAAGTAAATGAGCTGGAATAGGACCCTTTAGGTTAATTACGTCCTTACCATATTGCTTGTACAACTTTCTATAGAAATAAACAGAAGAAAAAAATTAGTAATTAAAAATTGAAGTTGCTTAAGAAAACTAAAATATTCCAATAATAAATATATTGATTTATTATTACATAAACAAAAATATTTTTTTTAATGGTTTAAATTTAGTAAAAATTAAAAACATGTAAATTATGCTTTACCGTCTAACATAGGCATGAAGTTGTTGGTACAAGGGCAGCATATCTTGCCAAACACTTTCAAATTGAGCTTCAATACCAGGAGTTTCATAAGCAGATCTCCAGAAAGCTCCCATGTCATCATAACCTAATTATTACATCGTTTAAATTTTTGCTAAAAGGCAAGTTTTTTAAACAGAAAACAAAAAATTATATAAACTGAAAAATATTTTTATGTTTAGTTAAAATATATAACTGCATTAAAATACAACAGTTATGCTATTAAGCCTGGTCTATTATAGCAATCCTATCTTAATAGATAACTTATAATTGTGAGAACATTCAATATTTGTATTACTTAAAATAAGAATTTTATATTTGTGTATGACCAATATTTACCAACATACCATTTAATGTTGCAACTTTATTTTGAAGGTCAATGTAGTCATAAAAATCCCCCCTTATCTTTTTTCCACTTTCCGTTCTCCAGTCATTCCAAGTAGATCTCAGCTTGTTGTAATTTCTTGATGTTGCCATGATTAAAGTCAAATCTGTTTTAAATATTACAAACTAATGTAAGTATAACAAAGAATAATTACATTTTTTTCACACGCCCTTATAAGCTGTAAAAATTATTGTTATTTATAGGGGCTTCATATTTTTTTCAAACATACCTGGATCAAGTGGGGCACCGTTGACTTTTGCAGTACTGTAAGTTGTTTCCATGTTTCCATTTACAGTTGAAAGCTATAAAAAATTAATATGAGTTAAGTTTTCACATAATTGTATCCTCTCATACTAGTATTAGTGTAGCAGTATCAAAAACTTATTTTATAGATACAAAATGCCTGAAACCTATTATAGTTGTTGTCATTTTTTACTTTTTAAGTGCCTGCCTTATGGCCATCAAATTTACCCATTTTACCAGATATCGGTACTGTTAAATTCTTGTCATATTAAAACAATTTGTTAAACCACACATTAAGGTGGTGGGTTCAATCCCCACTGATATCCTGCTGTAGCGAATTTGAGTAAGGCGCTATAAACGGTATGAACTCCTGCTGAGCCAGCACTTAATCATCAGTATAATTATTGGGCAATTATAATCTATAATATCCCAAACTTCCACAGGCAACTCGAGACTGGGTCAGAGTAACTTATGTTACTCTATGTTTAAGTTGCGCATTTGACGTTCCCACATCAAGGATAAAGATATATACAAAAAAAAAAATTTGTGTTCATTTTATAGGCCTGATTGTGGACATAAATAAAAAAAAATTAAAATTATAAAAGTAAAAATTTTATTTTGATTATTTTGTTTTAATCCAAGTGAAATTTTAGAAATGTTAACCTGTTTTAAATCTTCTTCATTCAAAGCTCCTTCTCCCTTGACACTGATTTTTCCTAATAATCTCTTGCTGTCCTCATCAGTAACCGTTTCTATATCATATCCTGATGCAATTTCTGCTTTTTCAGCTTGAAAGTTTGCTAATTTTTCACTAGCTTCTTGCTGTAAAAATGGATGTGAATCATTAAAAATGGTCATTTGTATCATTAAAAATAAACCAAACACTGAAAAGTTTTAAAACAAGAATGTAACTAGGTGGACCAAGCTAAGTTGTTATTGGACTTGAATGTTTTTTTTAATATAATTTATTTTTTAGATTTTATTCAACTCTTTTTAGCAAAGTTTGGATGAGTTTTTGAGATATTTTTAGTTGCAGGTTGATAATTTAAGTCAAATCACTTTTAAAGTGATTATATCTTACACTTGCTGCTTGAGTTTGATCATTAATATTTGTGTTGTAGTCCCAACTAGCAACCACAGCTTCATTATACACAGCCTCAGCAGATGTGTTATATTCAGTTAAAAAGTCTTCATAGTAAAGAAGATCCTCTACGAAAAAAATAATTTGGTAAATTAAAAAAAATAATTACATGACTATCAAAAAAAAAAAAACTTACTTGGTGTCCATGTTTCTTCAGACCATCCTCTTTCTTCACCATTTTTATCATTTGTTTGTTTTAACCAATTAACTAAAGGTTGAAAGTAGTTGATAAGCGCTGAAGCATTCATATCGCTACTTCCAGTTAATTTTTCCATCGCCACTGGCCATGGCTCACTTGCACCCAATTTTAACATTTCACTTTAAAATAAATTTTTGAGAATTTATAAAATGAATAAAATAGGGAATAATTAAAGATACTGCCGCATGCTTGACAGGAATAAAATAATATCTTTTGGTACAAAGCTTATAATATGGTATTCCATTATACTAGCCTATTTATATAAACAACCCATTAACTTACGCAAGCTTAGTTCCTGCCTCTTTTGAGTTGTAAAAGTCACATTTGTAGTATGGACCAGTATGACCAGATTCATCACACATTGCTTGATAGAATTGGAATTGAATAACAAAACTGACAAAATACCTAAGAAATGCAAAAAAATTAATTTTTTTATTAATAATTTGTTTTATTTGGTAACTATTATTTTATAGGAATTTTGAAAGTATCTATTTCTAAATATAATCACTGTGTTTTTTTTAACAACGTAAAAGTAAAAAGGTATATCTATTAACAATTTTATAAGGCCTCCAAAATAATTATCATAAAGTTTGCATTTGTTTTTTCGTGATATTTAACTTTACATAAAATAAAATGAAAATATAATACAAACACATAATAAAGTGGAACAACAAACCTAATGTAGGGAGTGTTTCCAGGAATGTGAAATTTTGCACCTGGGTCAAAATCCTTTGTTCTATCTCGAGATACAGGCGGCACTATTCCTTGATAGGTCATTCTAAAATGTTAATTATTTTATTTATATTTAGTATGTAATTTTTTGTATTAAATAAAATGCATTATATTACCTTAGCTCATCCCATTTTGGTTGGTATTGGTTTTTAGGTGTGGTGCCATTAAACACACTCCATCTCCATTTATCAATCATGTAACCGAATGGAAGAAATGCAATTTTTTCCAAAGCTTGACTGAGCAAGTAGTTAATGTCAGCATCTTCAGTATCTTCCACTTCATCTAAAAGTCCGATTTCAAGTAAATGTTTTGGAGTACTTACTGCCAATGCAAGTGTATCACCAACCTAAGATGTAAAGTTTTTGTTTGTTATAATTTAAATAAAAAAATTAAACAAAAAAAGTGCTAATGTTACTTGTTGTGACTTATTTAAAATGCTACAATGAATTTTATTTAATATTTATATATTTAACGTTATTTGCTTAAAATAGTTTAATTGTGGTATTTAAGTAACAATCCAATTGGCTACGTAAGGATATAAAGTCATTTGTTAGTTAGTCCTTGAACCGGTATGTATTTATGTTCTATCACGTTTACGTACATTAAGCTATTTAAAATACCGTTATAGCATTTATTATTTTATTAACGCCAACATAAGCAACCTTGTATACAATCACACGAACTTACAAAAAAAAAATAGACTTCGCTTGGTTTAAAACTTATATAGATTAAAGTTTTTTTCTTCCGAATAGTTACTTACTGCTTCGTGAAATCCGGGATTTGCGCCTGATCGAAAGGGAATAGGTTGATGCATGTATTGCTGAAAATATTGAATATGTCCCATTTCATGATGAACAGTTATTAGATCTTCCATGTTTACAGTTGTGCATTGTTTAATTCTAAAAAAAATGTAGTTAGTATTTTTGAAAAAGATGGAAAATTAAAAAAATAAGCCAAATTTTGCAACTTTGATGAAAATTAATTAACACCTGAAATCATTTCCATTATAAAAATCCCAAGCTGAAGCATGACAAACTACATCTCTATCATCAGGTTTGACGATCATTGAGTAATTCCAGAATTCTTCTGTCATTTCCTCAAGTCCAAGAGAAGTAAAAAACTCCTCAGATGTTACGAACATTCTTTTAGCGTCATAACCCTACACAGAAACACAATTCTAGTTTAAATTGTTAAGTAAGTTTTATTTATAAATAGAAAAATACCTTAAAAATAACCCATTTTTTAAAAGGCTAATATATTAATTGTTGCGCTTTGTACCATTTAAATACCCAGTTAATGCCACTTTTTAAATAAATTAATGTAGTGCCATCATTTAACTCTTTTACCCAAGAATAAAATACTTTGCATCTTTCAGAAGAATTAACGTTTTAAATGTATAAGTAAAAGCACAAAATTGATTTTTTAGCTTTAAATCGGTTAATGACTAGGCTACAATAAATATTGTTTTATTGGTTAGTAATCAAACATGTTTCAGAGACAAACACCTGCTTGTTAAATAATTTTCGAAGAGCGTGTGTTTGTACAGGTAATACGGTTAATTATTAATCAGAGCTTAAAGATCGTATTGTCCTACTAATGCAAGCACCTGTATGTAAGTAATTATTAGCCTAATAAGGATTTAAGTTAAATGTTTTTGTTTGCTTTTTACCTGAGCAATCATATTTGGTGTCGCATCCACTCCCGTTTTGCCAGGGTAAGGTTCGACAAGGTCATAAATATTATTCCATTGCTGAGCCCACATGTTTCCTAAAGCAAAAAAAAATGTTTCCTAAAGCGAAAGAGTATTTACAGTAAACATTTAATTGTTTATTTATTGATAATTTATTTAACGTTAGTTCACCTAATATATGAGCCGGAATTGGCCCCTTTAAGTTTACAAAATCAGGTCCATATTTTTCATACAACTTTCGTCGAACATAAGCATGCAATTCCAAATACAGTGGCTGTAACTAAAAAAATTTAAGACTCAGAAAATGTTCCATTGGCACACTTTGTATTACAAAATTTATTAAAATTTTTTATCAAAATTTACCTGGTCCCATAATGCCTCTGTTGCACCTTCCAGGTCGTCCATTTCATACCAAGATCTCCAATATGCTCCAGTATCATCAAAACCTATTTAACAGAAATAAAGACAATAAATAATACCGAAGTTGTACTTAAAAAAATAATGGCGTGATGTGTTTTTACCATCTGCTTGACTTGCTTTATTTGAAAGGGTAACGAATTCTTCATATTGGTCTTTTATAGGTCGTCCTGCAGCCTCGTACCATCCCTTCCAAGCAAATTTTAATTCTTCATAATCACGCGATGAACGCATTATTTCTGTAAGGTCTAAATACAAAAAATATGCGATGTCTCTTATTGTATTATGTTTATTTTAGATCATTTTAAATTTTAATTACCGTAGGTGCTTATTTAGTGTATTTAAATTATTAAAACCATTTAAAAAAATGAGTAGAAAATTTTCAAACTTTTAAATGTCAAGTAATCAACTTTATTTTATCAATTTAAATTTTTAAATTACCTGGATCCAAAAGCAGTTCCCTCCCGTCTGGCATTACAGCTTTTGCAGTACTATACGTCTTATCCATTTCTCCAGCAATTTGATTATATTTATCCAAATCAGTCTCGTCAAGATTCGCAGATCCGAGAATCATTATACTTTCAAGTTGTCGTTTTACACTTTCATCTTTTAATTAATAATATTAATATTACCCATGATAAATAACAATAATTGCGTTTAAATTTTAGTTTATTAAACATGTGCGTTTGGTTGCTTTTAAGCCTTTTATTTGTGATATTTTAAACACCTGCTAATTTGTTCACATCCTCCGAAGTAAACAAATCTTTTGCAGTAGCGCCATACGTATTTGTAAATTCTGCCGATTTAACGCTTTCTTCATTCTAGATTTAAATTTATTGTTAATTTTTATTTTATTTCATATAGAAAAGAAAATGATATGTATATTGTTAAACATATTTCAATTTAGAAATGAAAAAAATAAATAGAATTATTTACATATTTAAACAAAAATATTTTTTAAATACAGCATAGAATAAAATAATTGGGTATTTTAAAATTAAATTTTTAAACTAACATTTTTGTAAACTAATTGTAATTTCTTTGTAAAATGTCTATTATTATTATACAAAAAATAGTTTGGTAATATTAATGTTACTGTACCACTTTAGCCAGATTAGCATTCGTTAGATTAGTATTGTAGTTCCAAGCGGCTATAACATACGCATTATTTACAGGTCCTGCATCTCTAGTGTAATTTGCCACAAACTCAGCTGCAAGATCGTCAATAGCAGCAGCAAAACAACTGTAAAAACTTGACTTAGTTTAGGTTTTTGATATAGTTTTTGTAGAACTAAGTTATTTTTAAATAATTATTTTATATGCTGCAAATTTTACGACAATCCAATAATGTTTTGCTATATATTTAATTTCGTTAAAGAGCTAACGCATTTCAGAAATTGCAATAAATTACATAGGACTTAAAAGAAACCCATTTTAAGTTTTACGCACATGTCCTACTTTAATATATACCAAATATTTGCAATTATTTAATAAGTTAAATTAAAATAAAGAATATACTTACCACCCAGCCAACAGCAGCAGAGCGAAAAGTCGAATCATATTTTAAATTTACTCTAAATAAAAAAATGTATAGTATTGTGATATTACTGGTTTTAAGCTATAAGAAGTATTGCCTTTAAAAAACAACTGGTACTCAAAATTTAATTTTAATTTTAATAAATAGTCAACGTCCTCTCTAAATTGAAGTGTTTGTGCTGATTATATTGCATACGTGGCTGGCTTAATGTTTGTTAGTATACTGGGCGTAATGTTTGAGTAGCCAACCGCAATTTGTGCACATACCAATCTTTTCCTTAATAGATGATATAAAATTATGTGACGACGTAAATTGACCTAGCACACGCAGGATTAGACTTGCCTTAACTACTTTTGGTTCGATATCAAAAATATTGCGATGCAAACAAATAAAGTCACGCAGTTGCAATAAATTAAACAATAAATAATAAACAGATGAATTACGAATATTTTTTTAATCCCATACAACACTATGTGACAAAATAAAACATGAATTAAAGTTAATCGGGAAAACTAAAGTTTACTAAAATCAACCGCTTTGATAGCATGACATAAAAGTTATATTGTTTAAGGTTAATGTCCAAGGGTTCATTCAAGTAACACTAATACTATTTACTCTTTAAATAAAATATTAAGCGTTTGGTGAAACTACATATTTCTAAACAATTTGAATACATTATTTTCTTCTTTTGAAGGCGTAGAACAAACATATTAAAAAATAATATTAACCAATAAGTCGTGCCTTTATGTTTAATGTTTTATATTTAGGCGTTTTAGGCCTGTCGAAAGACAAACGTGAACATTTAAGACTTCTCAGCGCCGCGAGTGGAAGACTACGTCATAATTGGTGCGCCTTCAAGATAAATTTCTTGTACTATTTTGATAATGTTGTTGCAAAGCGGTTTAATAACTGAAAAAATTATGTCTAGTTGTAAATTATGTTATTAATTTAAGGTTTTACCAAAACCTAAATAAATGTTTGTATTAAAAAAAAATATATATAATAAGCTTAAATTTAAACCTCCTTGAATTTGTTAAAAAAAACACGAAAATGAAGTACAAGTGACATGTTCAAAAAATAAATTTAGTCCCGAGGTGCATACATATTTATGTTTTTGCAGATGCTCATCGGCCGGTAGCATAGGATTTTCTGGCATAATAAAGTAGGGTATGCGTTTTACATGAGTATTTAAAGAAAACGAATTTATTAATTTAGACATATGTACTGAAAATTAATTGAACATCAAAAGGATATAAACGTTTTTATTAGCGTATTCTAGTAAATATTAATGCCAATTGTTTTATTATTGAATTTAGTTAAGCACATATGCATAACAACATCAGTAGCATTAATATTGGGTAAATTTTTATTTTTTTTAACAACTGTGGAAAAATAAAAAATTGACTATACCATAAAACGCGCAGTAGTCTAAACAATATATTCTTGAGATAAGTTTTAAAATTATTAAAATATGAAATAGTTATGACACTTTTACTAAAATTTGGCATAAAACTTGAAATCCAAAAAGAAATATTTTTCGACTCGTTTTGGCCTAACCAACCTCAAAGATAATTTTTGTTTTTTAATTTAGGATAACAAAGGTGCAGCAATTTAATATACGCCCCATATATGATCTTATGACGTCATCAGTACATCAATATTCAATCAACCTTTTTATAATTTTTTTTAAATCGATTTTTGACAAAACCATTAAACGCGCAGTGGTCTATAAACAACATATTCTCAAAATACTTATGTAGAAGTTGTGACACTTTTAATAAAATTTGCAAAAATCTCGAAACTATAAAATAAACATTTCATTTTATTCATTTTGGCCTAACTAACCTTAAAGATACAAATTTTTTTTAAATTGAGTAGAATGAAAGTTACAGCAGTTTTAGATACGCACCATATATAGCCTTATGACGTCATCAGTATATTAATATAAGGTCAACTTTAAAAAAAATTCTTTTTAAATCGAATTTTGACTAAACCATTAAACGCGCAGTAGTCTAAACAACATATTCTCAAAATATTTTTTTCATATGATAAATATTTGTAGAAGTTATGAAACTTTTACTAAAAGTTGTACAAATCTCGATACTGAAAATAAACAGTTCATTCGAATCGTTTTGGCTTAACTAACCTTAAAGATAAACATTTCTTTAAAAAATTGAGTAGAACGAGAGTTACTGCAGTTTTATATACTCGCCATATACAGCCTTATGACGACATCAGTATATTAATATTGGGTTCACTTTTTTACAAAAATGTTTTTTTTTTTAAATTGGATTTTGACCATACCATTAAACGCGCAGTAGTCCAAGCAACGACTTTTTTTTTAAATTTTGAATAAAACTGAAAACTAAAAAATAAATTTTTTTTCGATTTGTTTTGGCCTAATTAACATTCAAAATAAAACATTTTTCAAAAATACTTTTGAAGAGAACAAAAAATACAAAACTTTATATCTGGGCCAAACACATACGCGTGACGTCCTAATATTAATGACGGCATTAATATTAGAAACATTTTTTTCAAAAAAAAAAAAAAAAAATTATTTGTTTTTGCTAAGCTAACTGTCAACAAATTTATATTTTAAACATAAATTTAACTAATTTATTTATTTTTTTTTTATTTTCGTTGTACTTAAAATTTTATCTTCGTTGTTCTTAAACCAAATTAAAACTGTTTTTTACTTTTAGGCTCTGGAACAAGAATATTTACTGTACAGTCGGAACAACTACTATTAAAAGTGATGATATCCCTTATTATTATATTGTTTTTATGTTCTTACACTTTTTTTTATTTTTGTTTAAATACGTAAATATTTTTTTGTGATTTACGTTAATTAAAATAATATATAGTAACCAAAGCTTGTGTTTGAAATACGGTTCGGTGGCCCACTAGGTAGAAGTCTTGGTTTTTGATCTTACGTCGTAAGTTCGAGTCCAGCCAAAGATAAACAAAAAATAATATTATTTTAAATTTTATTTGCAAGCTAAGCTAATTGGTGCATTAATTGGTCACGTGACCAATTAGTGACCCTGTGACGTCATGTGCATATTACAAATTTGTAAATAACTTTTTGAAATTTTTTTTTTAGATTGTAAATTTACATTACTATAGTATCAGCAGTGGCCCAATAAACGTATTTTGGAAATATTTTTTTTTAATATTAATATCCATAAATATTATATGCATATTTTATAAAAATCACCAAATCTTACAATTTTAAATTAATGGCCGTAATATAAGCGCATATGTGTAACTCAGCTAATTGTTAAAAAATTAGCAAGAACTCTCAAAAGCAAAAAAATTTGGACAATTTTCCTGTTTTACTAATTCTGACATTGTGTGACCCTGTGAATTCATATGCATAATATAAATTTGTATGTGAGTTTTCCAAAAAAAAAAAATTTAAATTTTAAATAAATTTTTCAAATAAGAAATTTGTAAAAAACTATTAGAACAAAAGTTTTAGCAATTTTTTATTTGTCTATTATGACCTCACTTGACCTTGTTACAAAAAAAACAAAAAAAATTCAAATTTTTAAATTTAATTTTAATCTTACTATTAAAACCGCACTGGTTTAAACAACGTATTTCCAGCTAAATTATCAAAAAAAAAATTTTAACTTTTGAAATGAAATCTGTAATAAAAAAATAAAATTTTGCATACATAAAACTTCTGTAACTTGAATTCTACACAGAATTAAAAAAACATTTTTTTAATGTTATTTAGGCTAAAACAAATCAAAAAACAATTTTTTTTTCAGTTTTAAGTGTAATAAATTTTATATATGTAAATAATTTAAAAGTTTTTAATGTGAATATGATATTTAGACACTCGCGCATTTAGTAAAATTAAAATTTTTTTTTTAAATTTTAAAGTTTTAAAAATAAAATCTACCTAATAATAACATACCGATGACGTTACGCAACTACGTACATAAATAAAACTGCTGTAACTTTTGATCTATTTATTATTTTTTTTTAAATGTCTCTGTGTTGGTTTGGGCAAATCAAATATAAAAAAAATTGTTTTTCAGATTTAAATTTTATGCAAAATATAATAAAAGTGTCATTTTACGTTAAAATTATATAAGTGCTAAATTTTATTTTAAAAATTTGATTTTTAAAAAAAAAATCTCTTTAATATATATGTAATGATGACGTCATCCAACTACTTCAGATCTACTTTTTAGTTCAAAGAAAAAATTTTCTTGAATGTTAGTTAGGTCAAATCGAAGTTCAAAAAAAAAAAATTTTAGTTTTAAGTTTTATGCAAAATTTAATAAAAGTGTCAAAACTTTTGTAAATATTAACAATTTAGAAAATATAACGCTAAAATAATATATAAACCACTGAGCGTTTGTTGATAGAGTTAAAAATTAATTTTAAAATTTTGATTTTTTGAAATAAAATTTACCCAACATTAAAGTACTAATGACCTTATGCAACTACGTAGAGCGCATATATAAAACTGCTGTAACTTTTGTTCTACTTGTGTTTAAAAAAATGTTTTTTCTTGAAAATTAAGAAAATTAAATTTTTGGAAACCCTAATTTTCTAACCCCAATCTTGAATAAACCCTAGCTCATGCAATTTTAAGAAAGGTCGCTGGATTTGTGACGTCACATTGGTTTTAAATTATTTAAAACACATTTTATTGCAATTTTTTATATTAAAATAGTTTATTTAAACTTACCTAAATTTTACTAGTTTAAAATATTTGCACTTTATTAATTATTTTTTAATTACAAAAATATCGAAGAAAAACGAAAAATTTGGTGTAAGTATGTACGACTCAATTAACACAAGGTTATTCAAAAATATTTTTTTTTACTTAAACAAATATCAATTTAAGCTTACTTGAAATTATTTTGTTATTATAAGTTTAATATGTCTGCTGCACAAATCCTTTCCTTCATTCCTTAACATGCTTCTAAAACTATGGTTTACTTTATTTTTTACACGATCACCCTAAAATTGCCAATTTAAATTTAATAAAAATCTCCCCATCAGCTCCTATTTCATTATTTAGTTTATTAATTTAAATATTTCCAATTTTAAAGTACTTTAAACATCCCCAACAACGTTTTTATTGTCGCTTGTTTAAATTCTTATGGTGTTGGGACAAAGTAGTAATTTAAATTGTTATAAAATTGTGATAATATTTTACTTAGCTAATTTAAATTTTATTTTTCTTACCTAATTTAAAAGGTTTTGTAACCATGTTTAACGCAGTAGTTTGTTTAAAGTTCAATAATATTGTGACCGTGTTTAACCCAGTAGCTTATTTTTATGGTATCATGGTAATATTTTTAATAGTAGCTTATTTCAATAGTATTGTGACTAAAGTTTACAAAGTGGTTCGGGTAAATTTTTATGGTATGGTGACAATGGTTTAAGTGGTAGGCAAAATTTGTTTAAGTGGTGGTATGGTGACAATGGTTTAAGTGGTTATATGATCATTGGTTTTATATAGAATTTAAAGTCGTTTTAGGGTTATATGGTAACTAAGGTTATGCAGTTTAAAGGTTTAGGTTTTTATGGCAAAGGAACAATGGTTTAAGCTATGTAAAAGTTTAAAAAAATATTTATGGTGTGGTATGGTGACTAAGGTTTAGGTAGTATGAAGGTTTATTTATTTGAATTTTAATGGTTTAATGACAACAGTTTATAGAAAACATAAGGTCATATAAGTTTTTATGGTTATGTAACAATAGTTTAAGTAGTATGGAAGTTTATTTAAATTGCATTGGTGAAGTGACAAAGATTGTGCAGTCATTTGAGGTTTTTATGGAAAAGCGATAAATGTTTATGTATTATAAAAGTTTGTTTAAGTTTTTGTGGCTAAGTGACAAAGGTTTATCTAGTACAGAAGTTAAGTTAAGTTTTCGTTATAAAAGTGACAATAGTTTGAAGTAATATAGTAGCATGTTAGATTTTAATGGTATTGTGACAAATGTTGAAGTAATATGAAAGTTTATTTAAATTTTTATGGTGAGGTGACTAAAGTTAAAATGTTTTGGTAGTTTATTTTAACAAGAAGTGTTTTTTACATTTTTATTCATCAGCGGAAAAAAAATACACATATGAAGCACAAATAAATATATATATAATACAACACACCTAAGGAAGAATAAATAATTTTTAAAAGTATAAAGGTAAATATGCATTTTACAGTTTTTATCATTGAAAATAAAAATAAAAGAGCAGAAATAAAAAGTCACAAAATACAATATTAAAATATTTAAAAGGGGCAAAAAATACAAAAATCATTATTAAAACATTAATGCATACAAAGGACATAAAAATACAATAACAAAATAGGTGAAATTTAATATTAAACTATAAAATTTTAAATAAAAAATGATGTCAAAAATAAATGCTTTATGAGGTTAAAATAAAAGACATAATTAACACTGTTTTGTTTATATATTGTTTAAAATGTCAAGTTTTACAAGTTTTGTTTCACATTAAAACTTGTGCACATATTGTTTTTTGTTTAAATGTACTGACGATTTTCAATCATAGTACATGTAGATTTGTTCAGTTGCGACAAGGTTGGTAATAGGTATGTACATGATGTGTTTTATTCTCAGTGTGTTTTATATATAAAATAAATTTATTTTGCTCATCAACCAGAATCTAAAAATAAATTGAAGTTTTCTTGTAACAGGAACTCTAAAAATAAAGAAAAATAAAATTGGCCAAAAACAATTCGATGAGCTCTTCGAAAATATTCATCCACAATCTAAAAATAAAAAACAAAATGTTTAAATTTGTTTTTGGCAATCTAACCTGAAAAAAGGCCTGTAAAAAGGTTAGTTGGGTTAGTAAGGCCCCTGTGTGATAAAATTATTGGTTAGTAAAGCCCCTGTGTGATAAAATTATTGGTTAATAAGGCCCCTAAAAATGAAAAAAATATTTGGTTAATAATGCCCCTAAAAATGAAAAAAATATTTGGTTAATAATGCCCCTGAAAATGAAAAAATATTTGGTTAATAATGACCCTGAAATTGAAAAAATATTTGGTTAATAAGGCCCCTAAAAATGAAAAAATATTTGGTTAATAAGGCCCCTGAAAATGAAAAAATAATTGGTTAATAAGACCCCTGAGAAAAAAAATAATTGGTTAAGAAGGCCCCTAAAATTGTAAAATATTTGGTTAATAATGCCCCTGAAAATGAAAAAATATTTGGTTAATAATGCCCCTGAAAATGAAAAAATATTTGGTTAGTAATGACCCTGAAAATTAAAAAATATTTGGTTAATAAGGCCCCTGAGAAAAAAAATAATTGGTTAAGAAGGCCCCTAAAATTGTAAAATATTTGGTTAATAATGCCCCTAAAATGAAAAAAATATTTGGTTAATAATGCCCCTGAAAATAAAAATATTTGGTTAGTAATGAACCTGAAAATGAAAAAATAATTGGTTAATAAGGCCCCTGAAAATGAAAAAATATTTAGTTAATAAGGCCCCTGAAAATAAAAAATAAATTTGGTTAATAAGGCCCCTGAAAATGAAAATATTTGGTTAATAAAACCCATGAGAAAAAATATAATTGGTTAATAAGGCCCCTGAAAATGAAAAAATATTTGGTTAATAAGGCCCCTGAAGAAAAAATAATTGGTTAATAAGGCCCCTGTGTAAAAAATATGGAAGAAATTTAGAAACGCCTGTAAAAAATAAAAATGTCATTTTGGAAAATGACAGAAGCAGAAGATATTAAGAAACGCCAGTAAAAAAACAAAAATTTCATTTTGGAAAATGACAGAAGCAGAAGATATCAAGGATACTAAAACTGAAATATGCTTTTTCTGTCTAAGTTATGTTGGGAATCGCCCACAAATTTATATATTTCATAGTTTGGGTTTCCCCATACACACACTTAGTTTAAGTTGGGTTAAGCTCTTAAACACACTTAAATATAATAGTACATATAAATATATTCTATGCGCATGTTTTTGAATTGATTAACAGTCCAAAAAGAGATACATAATACTACTTTTGTAGTATTACGACACGTGACACTATACTACTTTAACTAATTTTAACACACACTTAGTTAACCTTGGGTTAAGCCCATACACACTTAAATATCATACATGGTGAATAAAATTGCATAAAATACATACACACATAGGCCTAATTTTTATATAAACCCTATTCTATATAAAAAATGATTGTTAACTTGCGCAAAATTGAATTACTAAACCATTAAACAGTCCCGTTTAATAAAATTATGAATACAGAAACCTAAACACACATTGGAACTGTGTCAACTATACTACTTTTATGCGCATGTTTATGAATTTTTTACAAGTCACAATAAAAAAGATACATAATACTATTTTCATAGTATTACAACACGTGATACTATACACCCCTATCCGTCAAAAATACAGTTTATGCGCATGTTTATGAATTGATTATTAGTCATAAAAAATACATAATACTACTTTCATAGTATTATGACACGTGACACTATACTACTTTAACTAATTTTAACACACACTTAGTTTAGCTTGGGTTAAGCCTGTACACACTTAAATATAATACATGGCTAATAAAATACAGTGAAATTGCATAAATTACACGCACATATATAGGCCTAATTTTAATATTAACCCTATCCTATATAAAAATATCTTTAATTTGCGCAAAATTGTATTACTAAACTATTAAACAGTCCCATTCAATAAAATTATGAATACAGAAACCTAAAAACACATTGGGACTGTGTCAACTATACTACTTTTAAGCGCATGTTTATGAATTTTTTACCAGTCACAATAAAAAGAGATACATAATACTATTTTTATAGTATTACGACATGTGAAACTATATACCCCTATCCGTGAAAAACACTTTTTATGCGCATGTTTATGAATTGATTAATAGTCACAAAAAGAGATACATAATACTACTTTTATAGTATTATGACACGTGACACTATACTACTTTTAACTAATATTAATAAAAATAGAAAGGTCCTGAGCTTTTTTGTTGGAGGTCCCGAGTTAATGTTGGGGTTCGGTTTTCTTCAGGTCCTGAGTTTTTTGTCGTGGTCCAATCAATCCATTTCCAAAGTTGTCTTCAGGTCCGGAGTTCTTTAAAACTTAACTTCTCCTTAGCTAGTTGCTAAGGAGACTTTTATGATTCCATCCAATTTCCATTCCTCCAATTTCTGCCATAATTTTTTCACAGGATATAATCCAAATATTATGCATTTGCTACACAAATAAATTTTATTTAGTAAAAGGTATTTATCACTAAACCCTAACTTAATAAATGTCATCGAATGCCGAATATCTACGTCTATGTCATTTTTTTGTGCCAAAAAATTATTTTTTAACTAACCAAAGAAATATAAGATATGTTGTTTAAAATGCCAAATGTTTATGAATGTGCAAACTTATTTCTCTTTATATAATATCCAAGATTTTATGATATGCCAAATAACAATTTTTTGTGACAGAATTTTTTTATAGTTTGAAATACCTTGTTCAACTTTTTGGAAAGTTACCGGAGAGTCAATACAGATTTAATCATGTTCAAATACATTTAATTAATTAAAAAATATTATTTAGTATAATTAATAATGGTTAGTATTACTTCTAAATTAAAAAAATAAATTTATTCTGTTTAATTTTAAAAAATTATTAATTTAAAAATTCACCTGATAAGTTAGTGAAATTCGTGGTCATTTCAGCAATTCGTACTTGAAATATTTTTTCTAAAAAATAAAAAAAAATATTTTTAATCAACTAATAGAACGAATTATTTTATATTCAATACACATAAAGTTTACTCGTCTGCTTACCTGAATGGTCCATCTGTAATAAATTACAACTCCGATTTCAAAAAATTGCCACCAAATACCACGTGACTAACTACGTAGATGTCACGTGAACTAATGCTCGCGTCTCAAATTTGAAAAAAAGCGCTTTTTAAATTGTCACTCAAAGTATATGCGCTTAAATCTTCTAAACAATTCAATAAAATGTTAAATTTTACGAACATACTAATACCTTGTTACAATATGTACATGTTTATTTAATTTTTAAACAATAACTGTAATAACTAACGTCCTAAATTATACTTCAACAACTAACACGTGTTTTCAAAAAGCGCCGCATGTTGCAAAAACCCGAGAACGTGGCAGAGGAATTTCTCGGGGAGGCGCAGTAATCATGACGTCACACCCCGCGCCACGCTGAATGAAAAGATTGCGACACTGGCTTTTTCAAAACGTTATAAACTTATTTGGAAATTAATTTCTGTTTAGTTTAAGCAATTTTTCGCCTAATTAAAAATTTGTTCAGAACCCGGGACATCGTGCTAAAGGAATTTCTCGAGGAGACGCGTTAATTAGGACAAGGATTTCAACATTTCATAACCTTATTTGGCAATAACTCTCCTGTAACAGTTAAACGCATGTTCTTATGACATTTTATATTTAAAATAAAGTTTTAATTTGTCTTTCTTTATTTTAAATACATCTTGCATATTTTTACACATTAAATATTTTTATGTTGTAAACGATTAATTCTTGCATATTAAGTTAAATAATTTTATATATTTATAATTTTTAATATTATTATATAACTTTATCCTCGAAAAAAAGCACGACTTCACGGCCTAAATATATAGTAACATTTGTTACCCTGACACGGTCTCAAGTTTTACGTCAAACTTAATCAATAAAAAAACATGTATTTTTGTGGATATTTTTATTAACGAACAAGTAATAACTGTATATAAAATGAAATCTAACATATTAAATTTGCGATAAATTATAATATTACCAAAATCTTTGTATTAATATCGTCCTTCTTAATTTTTTTATCCTCGATTAAAGGTTAAATGTTGTGATATAATAAGCACTTGCCAAAATTAACTTTCTAAATACTTGATAAATGTTGTTAACAGTTAAAGTCAATTTTTAAAAAAAACAACTATTTTCAAGTTAAATAATTAACACTAAAAAGAAAATGAATTTAATGAGGGTGATATATTTTAATTAATGTCGCGAAGATATGGAACAGAATTAAGAGATGTAGATACCACTTCAGCATCACACCAACAATAAGTAAAACCTTTGGCAACTAAAAGTAAAGAATTTAATTACTCTTTTTGTTAACATTAAACGTACGATAGATAAAAACGAAGTGTTTTAGTCTATTTAAGTATCGTCACGCTATGTGCTTTAGCGAATCTATACATGCGGCCATGCCTTCTATTAAAAAGAGAATTTTAGGTTATATTGGTAAACTGTATTTGGTTAACGTTATTAAGGGTATGCAAAGCATATCAGTTAAAAATTTTAATATAGATATCGCTATAACGTAATAAAATATATTAACGCAATAAAGCTTCACCAAATTAAATATATAAAAGTATGAGCTCGTGCGTTAAGTAAGAATTTATTCAAAAATATATGGAAATAAGAAAAAAAATATATATCTTACCAGTATAAAAATGTGTGTGAGAAATTATAAAAGTAGGTTACTTATCTGCTCATAGTAAATTAATATACCATAATAGTGAACTATTTTAAATATTGAATACAGCAGCTACTTCCTTTTTCTCTCTCTCCTATATAATCGTTTTTTGTATACACGTTCGTGGCATATCGTAGTAACTTGGTTAAATTATGTGATAGGTTTTTATTTTACCAGGCCTTTGTAAATTTTTATCTGAGGGTTCTAAGTCTATAGCGTTTTTTGTTGGTTATCTTTTACATGGGCAGTTGTTATCACAACTAGATAATTACGATGTAGATTTAAACTGTATTAAAGTTTTACAATTGGAAATTTTTTAGAAATAAATAATAGATTTATCTCATTAAATTGTAAAAGTCCTAATTAAATAGTAAACAATGCGAGATCGGCAAGAAATAGGGACGGATTCGGCGGTGACTTTGGTCCGAATGGCAGAGGAAGAGGACATTGAAGAAAAAGTAGTTTTTTTGTGATATAAACTCTTATGTTGTTAAACATTTTGTTAAACATTTAGTTATACAGTAGTGTGTCTATCGTAGGGTATTGGATGTTAAAAATCGATATTTTACTTAAATTTTGTTTATGTTGACTCATAGCCCGATGACGATGACTCAAATTCTTCATCTGAGAGCGTTGAAGTGAGTAGAGACGGTTGGGACAACAAAGTTCAATATATATTGGCACAAATTGGTTTCGCCGTAAGTTTCATTTCTTGTTGTATTAATATATATAAATAATATCACCATATTTCACTTTCCTACTGTTTTAAAATTCATTATTTATAACTGCCTTTATTTTTGTCTTAACCTGCGTGGGGCTTACCACAGGCGTAGTAAAATTTGCATTTTAGCCTATAAATTATTTACGGATGTGCGTACTATTTTAAAAGGTCGGGTTAGGAAACGTCTGGCGGTTTCCATATCTCTGTCAAAAGAATGGAGGTGGTGCGTTTCTTATTCCGTACTTTATTATGTTATTACTGGAAGGCATACCGCTGTTCTATATGGAGATTGCTATTGGTCAACGTCTGAAACGCGGTAGCGTCGGTGTGTGGAATCACATTCATCCTTATCTTGGGGGAGTTGGAATCGCGAGTATGATTGTAAGTTTACGATGAACATTGTTTGTACATACAATTATCTGGAAACACAGCTTATTTCCAGTAAATTTGGTTCTCCCTTTTCTTGTAAATACATGAGAGTGCCCTAGACATTCGCGCAGACCATGTATTGATTTTTGTTTTTACATGGAAATTTACAAGGATTTTTATATGTTAGCATATCCTAAATGAGTACCCTTAACATTTTTTAAAACATTTTTTTTAGGTATGTTTTCTCATCGCTTTATATTACAACATGATCATTTCTTGGGCATTTTTCTATTTCTTTAATTCTTTTCAAAGTCCGCTTCCGTGGTCTTCATGTCCAACTTACCAAGCATTAAATAGTACACTGTCCAACGAAACAGGTATTTTTTTGTTATGTGTACAATGTCATTAACATCATACAATGTTATTATTATTAATATAACCCAAACATTTTTGTATGCCAAACTCTATCAAAAAAAAATAAATTGTGTGTAGCCTACGTTATTAACAACCTTTTTACAGTGGTTGTTGAAGAATGTGCTCTGTCAAGTGCGACTTCGTATTTTTGGTATCGGGATGCTTTGGACATCTCTCCTTCAATAGAAGAGCCTGGGAACGTGGTATGGAGAATGTCATTGTCGCTTGTCGTTGCCTGGTTAGTTGTATTTCTGGGAATGTTCAAAGGAATTAAATCGTCCGGAAAGGTTGGTAACTTTTAACGTAACTTGAAGGTTTAAGTTTGTTAACGTAAATAGCAATGACTTGGCTCAAACAGGTAATTTCATATCACTTGAACTATCATAATTTAAAGCCGAATCACTATTCGTTTTTGTATGTAGGTTACTTAATTTTTGACAATACAGAAGTAGTTATACTTTGTCATTCTCTTGTCAGTCGTCACAAATTTAATCCAGTGTTAACAAAAGCCAACCGTGTTGTATTTGAGAGTTTTCACTTGACATTTTTGCCCTTGTATTTTTATTTTAAATCAAGTAGATCAAACGCACTTGAAAAACTCGTTTCCAATTTTGTGTTTATAAACGCAGTCGTGGAAAATTCCATGATGGCTATCAATAACTTAGGCACATGACTGTGTGTAGTACCAAAAAAATTTGAGATCACCCAAGGGCCTCATTCATAAATGAACCTATGTTTACGTTTTTATAAGAAACTATAAATCAAGATTGTAAATATTTTGAATAAGCACGACACATCCCATTACGTGAAATGTGTGGGAGAAGGACGTTGTATTAGTTAACCAAAATCGTTTGGTAACCCGAGATTTCCCTTTTGTTGTACATCCGGCAGTTGGTAAAGGCTAATACCACTACATAATATGATATAGTAACTCTATTTTTTTTACTCCGGTCACTTTATTATGGTACCTATGCGAAGTTTTTTTGTTGTCATTAAAGGAAAACAACACGGGAATTTTAAATTGTAGACGTGCCTAATTTGTTATAAATTGCTTTGACGTACTAAAAAAAATTCCGCAGGGATTACTTTTTTTGATGTTTATGAGTCAACGTTTATATATTATAACGCTTAATGTTTGTAACGCGTCATGTTATATATTTAAGAAACGTGGAAATAAATACACGCCTAAGGGTACTTATCGAAAACTAAATAGAAGCATGCTTTACTTAAGCTAAATTTACTATAACAATATTTAATTTACAATCAATATTTACAATAATACTACTATACTGTTGTTATCGCCGCGATGACTCACTTTTTAATGAATAGGTTCTATAAAAGGGGGCCTACGTAACGTTGCGTCATTCATTCTAATAACTGTAGTAATGGAATTTATTGGGTATTTACTTAAGATTTCGTATAGTCACGGTCTATTGTTCATTTTCGGGTTAACGGTTCTAGAAAACGTTTGTTTAATGTATTTTTTAAGACTTGTATAAACCAAAAATACGTAAATCTTGTCAGGTATACATCAATTTAACGATGAATAAAAAGCTACAAGACGCCTTTGTGCATTTTTTTTACTTTTTTTTATTCAAATACCGTCTGTAATGTCGTTTTAGATTTTCCCTGGGGCGATAAATTAATGGAAAGTAATAATAGCTTACGATGTGATTGTGAGTAACTGAGCCATATTATTATTCTTTCACCAACCTTTTTTTTAGTGCATTTCTCCTTCAATGTCATACTTAACGTACCTTTCAGTATTTTAAATCTATTTTAAGGCTCTAAATTTTAATCCATTATTTTACAGTCTAATAAAATATAATAATTACTTAGTTCGGATAGGTTCAATCGATTTTTAAAGTTTACATAATGTGTTTGGGATAATTAGTATATAACCCTTTTGTTAATAGCATTAGAATAAATTTTTGTATTGTTTTTTGTTGTTCTAAATTCTATGTATTGGTTTTTAGATAATCTACTTTAGCGCTACTTTTCCCTACCTCGTGTTGCTGATATTCTTTGTTAGGGGAATAACCTTGGACGGAGCGGTTGATGGTTTGGGATATATGTTTTCGCCCGATGTAAGTTAAAAAAATTATCGCCCAATTGCCATTCAAATCAAATTCTATTACATTAATGATATAGCTATAGCTTTACCAATGGTTTATAAATGTAATATTCATTCAGATAATTGTATTAGTTTAATATCTATAAACAAATTTACTTTACAAAATCTTTGGTATTGCTTTAAGTTGTCTCGACTTTCGGATCCAAATGTTTGGAGGGATGCTGCAACTCAAATCTTTTTCTCCTTGGGCTTGGGTTTTGGAGGCGTAATTGCCTATTCCTCATACAACGATGTTAAAAACGACTGTAGGAAAGATGCCCTAACTGTTTCGGTGATAAATTGCTTGAGCAGTTTATTTGCATCAGTCGTTATCTTTTGTGTTCTAGGATTTAAGGCTCATCACCAGTCTATGCTGTGTATAGATAGGTAAACAACATTTACATAATACTTATAGTGTAACAGTTGAAAATTGTTCAGTTAAAACTGCTTATTTCAAATGCACAATAATCTACATTAATCTATCACTTACAGAAATATAGAAAAGATCCACACTTTCTTTTCCACGCATCATAGTGAACATACTCTCAACCATGCCATTTCACTGATGGGCAGAGAAAATTACGATACTTACTTTAATATTATCAACTACACAGTTCATAAAGAAAATAAAACTGAACTGATGGTGTACCAAGTATGTTTCTATATTTATCAATATGTTTCAAATTACTGTTACATTTTTATGTAAACAAAGTAACTTTTTTTGTTTCCAGGGCTGGATTAATATGACTTTTGAGGATTGTTCAATACAAAACGAGCTACAAGAAGTAGGTTATTTAATTTAAAAATATAGATTAAAAATATTGGGCTAATTGTTAATGCTTACGACGATATTTTAATAAATGCTAAGTTCCTTAATTTAAAAATATTAATTTTAGGCGGTATCTGGACCTGGATTGGCCTTTATTGCTTTTACTGAAGCCATGATCCACATGCCAGGCGGTCCTTTCTGGAGCGTTATGTTTTTCTCTATGTTAATAAACCTCGGACTGGGCTCCATGTTTGGTACATTGGAAGGCATAATAACTCCACTCCGTGACATCGGCTTAAATATTAAAAAAGAAGCGATAGTTGGTGGGTTAATTTACTTTTATTATGTATGCAATGACATTATTTAACTAGCTTAATATTGCTCTATGGTCTCTAGCTTATAAAATTAATTAAAAAATGAAGACATTTATTAAACTTGGGATTATATTAAAATTCACATTGTAAACTAGTCATATTATTTATGGTCTGTATTATTTTTATTTTAGCTATTTTATGTTTGGTGTCTGTTGGAGTTGGGCATATATTTACACTGCGTTCGGGAATGTATATTCTGGATATTTTTGATACTTACGCGGGAACTTTGCCTCTACTTATGATCGCTTTCTTCGAAACGATCGGTGTTGCCTGGGTTTATGGTTTTACCAAGTAAGAATTTAATTTTGTTGGAAGGAGTACCTGTTCGACTTTCAGTTATTGTTTATTCACTTTTGACTTAATTCAAGTATTCTGTATTTTAGCATATAAAATCAAATTATAGACTAAACTATGAATTCAATTTAAATTTTTCGGAAGTTATCATTTTTTTTATTTCAAATTTTTAGATTCTCTGAAGACATTGAGTACATGTTAGGTAGTGGTCCTGGTTGGTATTGGAAGGCAACATGGTGTGTTATCTCACCCTTATGTATGTCAGTTCTCTTTGTTTCTTCCATTATTAGCCTAGCGGTTTCTGCACCTCAATATAAACGATACGACGCCATTACAGGTATGACTTTACATAAAAATCTAATAAAGCTTTTTAATTTTAGACTTGAATAATCTTTATTATGTGGTTATATAGTTAAACACAAAATCTGAAGATTTAACATAACAATAATGACTATTCAAAATTCAAATTTTCTTTATATTTTATCATGCTATAAACTTACAAGCTTATTTAAATTGTATGTTTAAATTTGGGGTTTTATTTTCATATCGCTTTTTGCCATGGCAACGGACACGTAAACACATATTATTGACTAAAATCACCCAAAAATAAAAAATAATGACAGTGACAGTATCGTTTGATCTCTATGTTTTTATTTAAACAATGCTTTCCTGTTACACATTTTAATAAAAACTTTAAAGCAGATACACATAAGACAAAATTTTAATAAATCCAGATATAAATTATTACCTTAAAGGAAACCACATTTGTATGCATATACTAAAAATATAGGTTAAAGTTTCAAAACGTAAAACTTTTATGTTTGCCTGACCTCTATTTTTTGTTAACTAATAATTACAATATAATATATTAAGGTCATCCTTAGAGACTAAACCTGTCGAATTTTGACAAGACCAATATTGATATACTTTCGTTACTTAAAATTATTAACTTAAAAAACAAAAATATTAAAAATCTTTGCAATTTTTATGTTTTTTTGTTACAGGTGTTGGAGATATTAAAACAGATTATCCACCATGGGGAATTGCACTAATTATTCTTCTCATATTTGCGAGTATTATATGGATTCCAGTCATAGCGTTTTTAAGATGGAGAGGTAATTTTTATTAAAAAGGAATCATATTTAGTTTTTTATTATGTAACATCGAAATAGTAGTTATCAAGATGTTCCCAATTTTAATAAAAAAAGAAAATTCGTTATCGCTGTTTACGCACACTTTTAAAAAAACACAGAAATTTACCCTTAAAACAATTCCATGAATTATTTATGCTCAATGACGTCATAAGATTCTCTAAAAATAAAGTGACTTGACAAAATTGCTTGTATTTGATAATTTCCGAAAGCTGAAATTAGTTTTTAAAATTGCTTTTCTGTGTATATGAACGTCAAACATTTTTATTTTTTACAGGTTTCTTAAAGTACATTAGTGTGGATTCTGCAGGCAAATCAAAACCAACAAACTCGTATTAAAAAAGCCAATCAAACAATAAACTGTGTTGCACAAAAATGCTTGGGCTAATACAAACTTTTAAAAATCATTAGCAAAAATTTGTAAATTTACGAATTTTAAAAATATTTTGCAAAATGATATGATTTTTTACATAACATTTGGTGCAAATTGTTATCAAATTGGTGAGGGTAAATTTAGATTGTATTGCGCGGCAAAAGCGCTAAGTATGGTAATTTGTAAAACATAATGGTTAACATGAACAACAAACCAATAGAAACCTATTTAAATCGAGCTAAAGTTTCGTTTCTTTTATTTTGAGTGACTAAAACTTTTTCAGACTAAAACTTTTCAAAAACTTTTTATTTTTGCTTTTAATTAGGAATTTTTTGGCAAACTTTTAATCATCGTTTTGTATTTTTATTGTATATAGGCGATAGTATTTATTAGGCTACTATGTCAATTTATGCTACATACGATACTATCGATACACAAGCATTCCTACCTATAGAATAAATATTTTGTGTCTACTTATTTTGCTTATTGCTATTTATTTATTCTTGTTTAAAAATGTGTAATTTTGTAATTAATAGAAAATCGTTGTTAAAAGCTTAATGATTGGATTAACTATAAAGTTAAATTTTATGGTAGTAGCCTAGTCGAAACAAGGAAAACCTCAAGGAAAGTAAGGTTGATTTCCTATGAACAGTTTTAACATTACATAGTCTGGCCTTTTTAATTAAAGTTAACTAAAAACTAAGAAGGAAAAGCGATATCATTTATTTTTATCTGTCCCAAAATACTTTCGTTTTAACGTAGATTTAAACAAGAATAACTGAATTAATACAATAATGAACTATTGGCAAGGTAAACAACCTTGTTTAAGTTCAAGGGTATCTAGTATTGTTTATTTTTGTATTGGAAATCGTATCACGTAACGACTTCCTCAAAAATTTTTATTTTTTTCCATCGCTCAATGGCGAAAAGCTGACTTGCTAAAATAAATAACATCAACAAAGACCAAGAAATCGAAAAACCGCATTTGTTTCGGTTTGTGGAAGATAAATAAATTGTTTACCCATAGTAATCGATAAGTGATGTTCTAAACACTTTTCCTTTGTATTCATCCATTTGCTTAACCTTTCAAACCTATACAGTTGACTTGTTGTATTGAATAATATATTAGATTTATAATAGTAGGAATGACTCACCAATAAGATGTAAGAACAACAACAAACACAGTCACGTGCAAACTTAAAGGGGTATTGCACAGTACAGCGGTATATAAAAAAAACGAGTAAACAAAATAGTACCATGATCATCATCATCAGAATCGCTAGAGTACGAAGTGGGGAAACACCTAACGTGTGCAACATATCGCTTAAATGCAACGGAATTATTAAGAATAATATTTTTACAATGAAGTACAGTGAAAGTTTAAATAGAGTAAGCAGGAACAAAAGACGTTGTCCTGTTAGAATACAAGCATGAAGGTTAATAAATAAGGACGGAGAAAAGATGCCCAAAATGGTAGTAAAGATGCCTAAATCCTCAAACTCTTCTTAAAACGAGTTCTTGATACACAATATGACAAAACCGACGCTTGTAGTTCAAATGGCCTAGATTAGCTTTTAAAAGTGTTTGCGTCACTTTCCAATGACGTCATCGACCCTTGCTGGTTCATGGTTAAGGAAGTGGCATCCACGATCGAAGTGGTTGGGAACAAACGGTACCAACCGATCGAGTTTGTTGACAAGTCGAGGTTTTCGAGTTTAACTTGGACGACTCCCATGAAAGCTTTGTGGTCCATTCTTCCATAATCTCCCCAAACTATTACCTAAATAAACGTCCAACAGTGTTTAAATAAAATGCATTTTAAGGGACCACTAGATCCATAATAAATGACTTGTCAGAGCATGAGATATAGGAAAGTAAAAAATCCAAACTATTAAAAAAAATTTATATAATATTTATAAATCTTAAACCTTTTCACTAAACAATATTTGAGGCTAATACGCGATATAGAAGATATTATTACCTGGACAGCATTTCCATATTGGCTTGGGTCAAACGAAATGGTTTGATGAAATAAGGGGTCCAATGTACGGCGAGCTATTTTTGTTTTCTTTTTAGCCACACATTGAAGTCCAAACATCAAATAAACTTTCGCATATGTTGCTACAAAAATTGATAAAAATTGAATAAGGTTTTAAACAATAAATAAGTAAATATTTAGTATACAAAATAAGTTTATCTGTTTACAAACCTGGCAAAACTTTGCAGTTAGCTTTTGGTATTAAATTTCTTCCACGAATAACTTGAACTTCTAATACTCCTTGTCGTTCGTAAAGTCCAAGCTTAATTTTTTTAAATTAAAAATCACAAATATTAGTAAACTATTGTATATGGTACAAATAAAACAAACAATTTTATTTGCAATTAGGTACATTTCAACTCAATCCACAACTTACTTCCAAATCACCAAGTGAGTTTGCAGCAAGAGTTTGACGACCAACAGCTTGACCTGGTCCCAAACTACCAACAAAATCTTGCAAAGTCTTATCAACACATCTAATAAAAAATCATTATGACAATATAATACACATTTTCTGATAAAATATTCATTTTTTTAAACTATTTTTAACTTACGATGATCCTTCGGATGCAAGGCTCGGTAATGATCCAGAAGAGTCCTTGCTTCCTTCCCGGGTTAACTCATGCGCGACACCGTACTCCGATGTTCTTGCCGAGCTGCCTTTCTTGCAATTATTTTCTGTTGAAATATTTTTTTTTAATTTTTAACTCATTTTTTAAATAATTTTATTACTTTTTTTTAACAAACATTTTTTACCAAGTTGGCAACTGCTCTGACTTTTTACTCCTATTTTTGAAGTAAGTTTGTTGCTGATTAAATTACTTTTCCTTGACTTGGGGGAATTGGAATGAGATGTACCTCGCCCAGAATGGAGTAAATTATTTTCCTTTGCCTGTTTAAAAACAAAAATTGTAAGATTCCAAATAGAAATTGACTAAATTTTACAATAAAAACTGAATTTTACAATAAGTTATTGTTTGAAATAATTGAAAAACAGATTTTGGTACTAACCTTATGTCGTGTATGAAGATTTCTTCCAAGGCTCATGCTTTTTGAAATAGCTTCAACACTGGATTTATTTGTTTTTCCATCAACTGCTGTTGAAGCTTTTGATTCATCAACACTACAATAAAACAACTTTTTTACCTAATTTTAGTTAAAAATTGCAATATACTTATAATAAGGCAATACTTAACACTACACTATAGAAAATAGAAAATATAGAAAATACAAAAGAATAGAAAATACAAAATACCTGACTGCTCTTTCTCTAGGTGGAACTACTTCGTTAGAACTTTGATCCGGAACATCACGTGGCTCTTCTCTATACTTCCTAGCGTGACTTGGTTTATTATTACTATTTGGTAACACTGTTTTTTTGGAATGATTTTCATGTCGGTGGTGAGGGTGATTTTGATTCTGCAAATTTGTTTTTTTTTAATATAGTTTGTAAGAAACTCATTTGAAGACTTTGGTAATGATTTAATTTAAATTCTAACAAATAAAAAAACTTCTTACAAGAAACATTAATTTACAAAACTAAAACATTTAGATAAAATTAACAAGTTTGCTGCTGATGGTTATCAGATATTAAACATACACTAAAAGAGTTGTGTTCTTCTTGTTTGTAGTAAGGTTCTTTTACAAATGAAGGTGAACTAGAGTGGCCAACTTCTTTGTATTGCTGATGAGTTTTATATCTTAAATCTAAAAAATATTAACAATTTAAGTTAAAAAATAAAATTTTATTACTGTTTATGCTATTTCTCTTAGTTTTATTTTTTTTAAAAACAGCATTGTGTAAATACAATAAGATAACCATACATAGTTAAGGTCAATTAGGAGATTAATTACAAATTTAAAAAATAGAGTTTAGCTTGGCAAAGTAAATATATTTTTACTTACCTTCATGTTGAGTGGAGGAGGACGGAAGATAACTTTCCTCTTTTCTTCTTAACAAATCTTGTCCATGTAAGTTGGATGAAGTAGAACGAGATATTTGTTGGCTTGGCCTCCTAAAATAAAACAATTTAAATATTAAAAATTACAAAATAAATAAATATTAAAATAAACATAATTTAAACTATTTTATACAAATTTAAATCTGCAAAAACCAACACAAAATTTGAGAAAAAATTTTGGTAATTTATAAAGTAAACATTAGCACCAAATTTCTTAATAACAAAAAGAAACAAAGTTTAGATTTTACTTACTGATAATCAACTGATTCTCGAAAATGTCGGTTACTAGGAATTGCTGAATATTCCTGATACGGATTAGAACTTTCAGAACTACGTCGAGCTGGAGACACATTCGTTCCTTTACTTCTAGTAGCAAATGATGAACTACTTAGTTGACTAGTAGACTGATGATCGTGGTTTACTGATTGAAGATCAAACCAGTAAGGTTGGTTGTCTAAACTAGCAAGGCCCAGTTCAACAAAAACCTGAACCAAAAATTTATTAAAATGACTTTTAATACGGTCGTATTTTTATAATCACAATACTTTTACAAGAATGACTTTTCAAAAACAACAATTTGATTTTTAAAAATTTCTATAAAAAAGGTTATTTTCTTAAGTAAATTATGAGCATAGTTTTTCTAGCCTAATTAACATTGCAATTTAATAGGTATTGGAGCACAATTCCTAAGTTTTTTTTGTAATTTAGTATTAACATTCAAAATAATTAAAGTCTTAAAAAATTGTTTACCTAATTGTTATAGATTACAAATTAAAAACCAATCTTAATTACAAAATCTTACCTTTCCCAAGAAGTGGTTGTTATTTTCTACTGATCTATCTAGATCCCATAATGTGATTTCCAGTGAAAGTGATCCCAAGTCTTTTTGACGTATTGGTCCATACACAAACGATTGATTCCAAACAGGGTTGAGAGTCTTCTTTGCTGTTTTGGTTCTTCGCTTTGAAGCTTCACTTCGATCTAAAATATACATTTCAATAAAAGCATTTCAGAAACTTACTTTTTGTAAAAACTGTTTTAAAACTGTACCAATAATCTATGGAATTAATTTGCTTTGAATCGTGTTTACAATTTGCAAATCTAATGATAAAACAATTTTTTAACAGGAGTAAAATAAATCAGAAAATATTAAAGGGTGAAACTTTTTTTGCTATTTGTGGCAAAATTTAAATAAGTTAAATTTAAGAACTTGAACTATGGTTGTTTTATTCAAATGTTATGCTTATTTTTTACCTGGTAGAAGATACATTTTAATGTAAGGGTTTCTGGTTTGACCTCCTCTTCTGCTTTGTAGTTTAATTGCTTGCAGGGTTGTGATGTATAACTGCTTTGTATTTTCATCATACCATAACTTTATCTAAAAAAATAAATGATATATATATAACATTTTTTTTATTTATAAGCTTGTTAACAAAACAGAATAACTTCATCATGTGAAAGCTCGTAAACTTAAAATATATTTTTTGGCAACATAAATTATGTTTTTAATTCCCAACCTAATACAGTACACTAACAAGTTTTGAAATTAAAACCTTATTGATTAAAATATAATTGTCACTCAATAAAATATATAAATTAAAAAATTTTACAAAGTACAAACCTGCACTGAACCGGGTGAGGTAAAAGTATTTTCAGTTTTCGGATTATACAACTGATTAGATGATGAATACTTGTTTACATGTGGTCGATACATTCCAGGTTTACCATTTAGTTTCTGGGATTCAAATGAACTACTGCTTAATTCTGCAACATTGTGTTCCTGGTCAGATATTTGGGGAATTTCCTTAATCGGCCTTGACACCATAAGTTCAATCTATGTTTAAAATATGAAATGTTTTTATGTATTTACACTGCAACACAATCAATCATAATTTCGACAAAATTTTATAAGTTTTTCAATTGTATACCGGCCAGAGTTGGAAGGAGCTCAAATGAAGAAGTTTTATTGTAAGCGGTTCAGCCAAAAGGGTTTAATAGTGAAGGGTTAAGATAAAGGGGTTTAATTGTAAGGGGTTTAGATAAAGAGGTTTCATTGTAAGAGGTTCAAATGAAAGGGTTTAATGGTACGGGGTTTAAATACAAGAGGTTTTAATATCATGGAGTCATTTTAATACAAAATAACTTGATAAAAAATTTAAATTAAAAACTGAATATTAAAAGTCACTTACAATTTGTTTATGCTTTGATTCAAGCACGCAGTCATAAACTTCATTGAACGTGGCATCTTGAAAGCAATGTTTATTCCACATAATCACCTCATCACCAGGTTTTAATTGACCAACAACATCAGCCACACTCCCAGGTTTTACTTTGGTTATAAAAGCACCGAGTCGCTCTGATTCAGTAACTTTCCCCCCAACAACCTTAAACCAAATAAATTAAAATTAACAAAATTTTTTAAAACAGTAACAAAATAGTTTTCACGTTTTAGCTTTCATGTTATTAAATATTAATTAACCAAAAATTGTTACATTGTAATTAGATAAAAAATTAAAAAACTGTAAAAAAATTTAAAATCAATAAAAAAATCACACAAATTTAAACAATAAAAAATTAACTACATCAACATCGTTCCTAATATTTTGCTCTAAACAATGAGAAAAACAAACTTTAAAATAACTACTACCAACCTTTAAGCCTAATACTCCAACTTCATGTTGAGGTGTATTTAAATTGTCACCACATTTGTTTAACATCATTCGACCAATTAAAAATCTGCCGTTGTTGGATGGTTGCCACGACACAGGTTGCTGAAAAAATTTTCAAATGTTCATTTAGACAAATGGTAATTTTTGTGGGATGGGTTTTTAAATGGTAAATTTTAAAGTAATAGAATACCATTAAATAAAAAAACAAAACACTAAACAAGTACACTCATGCTTGTGATACAACTAAAACATGTTTCATTCCAAATCACTGTTAAGTGAAAAAATCAGTAATTAAATATTGATTGATTGATTAAACCAATGTTTGCATGTTTCTTTGTATGCTTTTTACTATGGTAAGGGATACCTGATTACTTAGCATATCCTCACTGTGAATTGTATTAATACTTGACCCAGTATCAAAACCAGAGTCTCTGGTCTCAATTGGAACACTTTCGTCAATCGGTAACTGATTAGGAAATGAGGTTTTATTGGAAGTGGGACTAGAACTATTATTCTGCAAATTTTTCTTGGCATCACGAATTTCAACCGATTTCGTAAATTGAACTTTTTTGGCAGGCAGCTGTTGTTGGGCAGCTTGCTCTTCGTTTTTAATATCAGTGACTGTGATCTGATTTAAATCCTTGTGCCAGGGAGAAGAAATGGACAAAAAAGCTGGATGAGTGTTTGACAACTGAAAACCATTTTTTTCTGTGTAAACAACAAGATACAAAATGTCATGCAAATGCAACAACAACAAAAACAAATGGACAAATGACAAAATTTAAATACAAACATTTAAAAAATAAGTACATAAATAAATTAAGTGATGCAGCTGCAAATTAAATTTTTTTTTTAATTCATTTCAATCAAAAGCAAATTAAAAATTGAAACAAAAATTCCTAAATAACAAACAAATCAATTTTTAAAATGTAATTAATTTTAATCAACCATGCTAAAACTGTTTCAAAGTGCAAAACCATATCAACAAAAAGATTTCATTGATTGAAAACATGAAATCATACATAAAACCAAACATAAAAAATGAAAATAATTAGAAAATTACAACACTCATTGCAAAATTTTCAAGTTACAAATGCCACTCAAGTATACCTTTACACCTACATCGGGGTTCATATAAGATGAATGATAACCACTTTCAAAACTTTTCATTAAGGTAGAGCCTGATAAAAAATAAGTCCTTTAATTATAAAAACAAAACATTTTGCGCCATAAGTATTGCCATCTATAATAAAAGCGTATTTTAGTATATTCATACTAGTATAAATGTCTCAAAACCAGTTCATAAAAGGACAAAATCTTAGTTTTAACACCTGAGATTAAAACATAAACACATATTATTATAAATATTCTATTTTCAAAACCCAACATGAATTCATTTTGAATTTTTTAAATGGTATATTGAAACATACAAAATGATTTTTAAATTATAATTATGCCTTTTTATTGGTTGAGTTTTATTCTTTGAAGCAAAGTGCTTTATAAAGTGCTTAATCTGTCAAAGTGACAGAAAGTCAATACTATACTACTTAAGCATTTAAACCTTTTAAGTGAAGGGAAATTGTGAGTATTATTTAAATATCTAAATAATATAATAAAACTGGAGTGAAAATTTATTAAACTCAAAATCGAAAAAAAAATTACAAAAGCGACATTAAAATTGTCTTATATTAAAACAATAATTTATTATTAAATTAATGACCACTTAAATTAAATTAAAAGCAATTTAAAATTCCAATAGCCTAGAACATTAAATGCTTAACAATTTCCTTTTTAAGAAAGAAATTTTAAACAAAAACAAAATAACTAATTTATTTAAAAAAAAATTAACACAGAATGGATAAAAAACTATTAGATCTTTCAAAGTTAATAATCTTATAAGACTGCAAAATAAACCATAAACCATATCTATAAATATGTTTTAGCATTTTTCTTTTTTTTTAATTTAACTTAACTTACCAATAGCTGGAGTAATTCTAGATACTGGATCATTTTCCTCACAACTCGAATAATTTGGCTGGAATTCCTCATCAGTGCTACTCAAAGAAGGGTTTCTTTGTATGTACTTTAAAACTGTAACAAATGAATTTTGTAAATCTAAAAATGTCACCCAAAATTTACCCCTAATCTGTTAAAATTAGAAAACACTTACATTTTATTATTTTTTTTACTTTAATAAAATAGTTTTTATTAACTTTAATATTTTTTAAACTTTCATATTTTTTTGAGGTTTAATTTATAAGATTTTACCTTCTCTTCCATGGGTGTGATATTTTCTATGATGAGATAAATCCAACGCATGAGAAGACATGTTCATTCTACGTTGACGATGAGATCTGTCCATGTATCTTTCTTGATGAGTTAAATTATCATATGATCCTTTATAACCAGATCTAATAAAACAATAAGAATTTTAACCTCAAAATAAAAAGTAAAGCGACTAGTTAAAATGCTTATAATGGTAAGTATTGTATAATTTTTGTTAACTTGATTTTAGCAAAAAGTAAATTAAGTTATTTTTTAAATAATTTTTCATTTATTTAAAAGTAGCTAATATTTTTCGTTTTAATTGTAAATGTTAATGTATGTGTTAAGTATTCTACTGACATACGGATATTAGAATATATAGGAAGTTTACCTTTTTCTAGAGTCATATAAATATTTTCGTCCACGTCGATTTCCCATTTTATCAGAATGAGGTGACAAAGTTTTTTGATCTTGCGAGTAACTTTTAAGAGGACTTGGTTTTTGATGACTCGACAATTCATGCTGCAAGTTTAAAAATTAAACAAAATTTTTTTTTTGTTTATTGTTAACACCACAAACTTTTTAAATTGAAACTATGTTTAAATAATAGTTTTAGGTTTAATTACAGTTGGCAAAAAATTGAAGGCAAAAAAATGGTTTTATTAGTAAAAATAAAATTTAATGCTTATATTTCACAAATTAATTATTAAAAGAAAGTTAGACACTTACCATGCTGGTGTAATCTGAAAATCCTGGAGAATGTTTTTGTTTTATTCTTCTCCTACTGGCTCCGATCTCAGAATATTGTTGTTTGTTTAAGTATGGCATGTAACTACCTCCTTCTGTATCACTTACTGATGCTAATTTGTAAAATAAATGATGTAAATATATTTTTTAAATTGAATTTTTAAACTTTTTGGTTTACAAAAAAGTTTAATTTACCTGCATGCTGGTGTCTGGTGTATTTACGATCTATTCTCTGATCATAACTGTCACCTTTACAACAAATAATACCAATTGGTTACATAAAAAAAAATAAGGAAATAAAACAATCTTAGGTTTTGTATATAAATTTAATTATGACAAGCAATTTTTTTTATTCGATGTTGTGGTATATATTATATGCTTTATTTTTTGACACCTACTATGTGGAAAATTTTGTATTTTATACCTGGGTCAGATAAATCATAAGTGCTTCGTTGATGCATTCTTGTATTTTTTTCTTTAACTAAATCGCCATGGTGATTTTGTGGAGTAATATGGGGTGATCGTGAACGATTTGAATCAAACAGTTCTGTGTAACTTTGATCCAAACCAACATAACTGTTTTCCACATTATTTTGATAGGAATTGGTGTTATTTATTTTACTGTATGCTGATTCTGTGTTGTTTATAGCTGGTGAATTAGACCTTGACCGATTTCTGTTTATGTTATCAACAGTTAACAATTTTCTTCCATTTACTGAATCTCTAACTTCAGGAACATGATTGCCTGATGTGTAATTATAACCATGATCGCGATTTGTTCTTTCAGGTAAATCTTGTTTTCTAGATAATTGCGGTGAAGCACTTTTTGAAGAATCGTAAGTTTTGTCAAAGTCTTGATTGTTTCCAGACACTTTTAAGTTGGTCGACAATTTTCCTTGTTGATTTAAACTGTCCTGCATAATTTTGAACTTTGACGATCTATCAGAACTCTGCGAGGAATTTCTACTGTGGTTCATTTGATTATTTTCATGACCAAATGAGTTTTCCAGCCTAAACCAAACAATATTATTTTAAAAAGGTAATATTTATGTGATTTAAGTCTTGACTAATCAGAATTAACATAAACAAAAATAAAAAAAATTCCTTTTTTTTTAAACACAAAAAAAAACCTAATATAAAAAAAAACTTATATAAATAAAAAAATAAAATAAAAAAATTTTTTAACCTTGAAAAATTTTCTGATTCCTGTACTGGTGCCTCCACAATTTGATCAGGAACATGTGCGACTGCTTGTTCCTGTCTGTATAATCTTCTCTCTGAATGTGTACTGGAACGTCTTACACCATGCATTTTTCCATTACTAGAACCATTAGAATCTGCATTTAGGTCTTCCACCTCTTTTCTATTTGTACTTTCTGTAGATAAAAAGGTCAACATGTATTTTTTGTATTTTTGGTTTTGGTTCAACTTGTTACTCTTTGCTAAACTATTGATATACACTTAAAACCTAAGTAGTGGAATTAGTTATACGAAATAAGGAAAATTTTTTCTCAAAAATCTAAAACTTGTTTCAAAAAACAGTTCTGGATAAATATTTTAAATATACTAAGTTTTAAAATTTAAAGAATCAACAAATTTCAAACCTTTAGATTTTTTATTTAGCTCTGGAGTTGAATTACTAATACGCTCTGTCATGGCAAGATGAGGTTCACTTTTTTCCTTTTTTAAATTGTTAATTTGTTTCGTCGTTAAAGATTTACTGCGATGATCTGTTTCCATTACTGCCAAACTTGCTGAGCCGGTCATTTTATTTCCTAACATTGCTTTGTCTAAATTTGGATTATTTAAATTACATTTTTAAAAAAATAAAAAAAACTTTAAAAGAATAAAACTTCAAAAAATAAAAAAATTTTATTTCTAACAAAATGTCAGAATTAAAATTTCTAAAATATAATTTTAATACTATCAGTTACAGAAAAATGTTTTTTTTTAGTAGTGCGTAAAATGAAAAAGGGGCTAATTGTAATGCAGTTTTCACTTAGTTGTGGGAAAAAAATATAAAAAAAATGAATATTTTAAATATTTTAGACCTCAGTTTTAATTAAAACCTAAATGACGCCTAAGGCAGGAAAAAGGCAAGATTGTAATAAAAAATATTGGATATAATTTAATCACGCGCAATTTTATGCTAATTACCACGAAATATTTAAAGGTATTAAAATCATAAACAGTGTAAACTTGGCCTTACCAAGAGCAGACACAGGTTCTAGATTTAACGTAAGGCCAGGCTGTTGTTCTTTCTGAGTACCATGATACCAATTTCCAGTTTTCGTCAAAAGGTCTTGCTGCTTACGGCATAAATTACAAACCCACATAATCTACATAACATAGAGACATTAAGTTGGTAACAACTACTTAAATGCCAGCTATAATTAACAAAGTACGTCGTTGTTACGGAATGGTATACATGAAAGGGAAATACGGCATTTGTGTATTACTCGATCGGCAAAGATCCATTGACGAAAATCGTGCACAATAGGCACTTTAGTTAATTACTAAAATCAACGCCAGTGAATTAATCAATGAAAATTAAGCGTTATATAACTATTTTTAACTCCGTAAAAATAGAACGTTTAATACCTGATAAAATGACTTTTTGTTATATGTAATACGCAATTTTACGAAATCTTTTAAAACACGCAAGTAAAGTGTATTATCTTCGTAGGTAATTACGGCTAAAGAAAACGTGGAATACCAAAAAATATACGCATAAATTAAGTCCGGTATTTTTTTACGAGTCCCAATCTAAAAAAGTCGTTTTAAAACGAAATAAAAATAGCACGGGAAAGAGAACGACCGGGTTATTACACGCTCAATTTAAATAATTTATGAGCCCCAATCGTCATTGCTATATATTAAGTAAGTGTACTTGGAAATATCGCCGCTCATAGCTATGTAGGAACGGAAGAAAGCAGTCGAATCGTGTTCTTTTATAATACATGTCCGCGTAGTACGGGACATTTTGCCTAATAAATAATTAACAAACACACACACACACACATATATATATATATATATATATATACACGAAGTTTGAAGCCAGATGTATGGACGGCCTATAAGTGAATTCCAATACTAAGTATTCTAACTCGGTATTACCGTAAAAATTTCATAAATGCGATAAGACGAAAAAAATATTTTTATCTGCGAAGATAATTAAAACTATACACAGCTTTTGAATCATGATATTTTAAACACAAGACATAAATACAGATAAGGGCGGTCAATATAACGCGCAATATAATACGTAAATAATCAGTTACAAATTGACCGAAAATGCCGACCTAAAAAGCCAGTCGCTTTACCTCAAATGCTATAAGAGCCACCCTTTATCGAACCACATTACTCACGTTATCAATTATTTAAATCTACTTAGCCAAAAAATCATGATCTCGGGCTGATTCACGGTAAGTAAGAGCGGACGTGCATTAGCCTAATCATTTTACAGGATCATAAATTAACGCCATATTCCGTTGCCTTATATTTGAATTCCTTGAGGAATTCGTTATGAAAAAAAAACTGTATTTATTTAAACAATTGACGTAGTTTACCTCAATATTTTTAATTTCTTTGAGCGTTTTGGACACTTTATATGACATGCATTTCCAATTAAAATATAATGGAAAATTATGTAACATATTTTTTTACATATTAAAAGAAACGAATGAAAAGTTTTTAATGAGTAAATAATAATATAATTAAATTGAGTAAATCATAATAATATAATCTTTTAAATTTAACTATACAAAAACATTTAGATTTACAACAACACACTAAAAAGTGACATTGTCAGTTTAACTAAATAACTCTTATAATAAAACTATTTAGGAAGTTTTTAAATCAGCTAATGTGTGTTTACAGTTAAAAACATAAAAAGGTATAACAATTAAGTAACAAATAATTGTTACCGTATACCTTTTAACATGGTGTCTAAAACTCTAATTAAAATTAACCACATGTATTGGTATATATTTAGTAAGGAGACTTGAAATTCTAAATTTATTTTAACTTTTAATTTAAAATAGTTATAAAAACACCCTAATTATTTACTATAAAACAATATATTATATAGATATATGCATAGTAAATATAGGTTCCTTATTAAATTCTACTAAAATAACTACACATAAATATTATTTAAAATTAAATAATATATCAACCAAATATTTAACATACCATTATTTCATTCTGGTGAATCCAATTAATGCAATTAATAAAACGTTAAACAATTAGTTATAATTTAATTATATAAATACTTTTTAAAAAGGTATATATATACCGTTATATAATAAACTTTTAAAAAACTTAGATGCGCCCAGTATTTTAATCTAAATAAAATAAAAAATTTAAAAGAAATTAATATTTAAAATTAGGATTCCTACCTTGCTCGACTTGAGAGGAACTCGACCACCGCAACGTGAACAGAAAAGAAGTTGGCAATACGAGCAAGTGTGTCCACATCCGTTCGCTATTTTAGTTTTGTGACATAATAAACAAATCTACAAAACAAAGATTTTAGTTTGTTTTTCATGTTTTGGTAAAATAATCAAATTTTCATGTTTAAAAAAATAAAATATTTTTATAGAAATAATTTCATTTTTAATTATGTATAATAGGCTATATATATATTTAATGTTACCTGTCCCATGTTGGTCATTGATTTTGTTGGTGAAATTTTCGCTTGCGTGTTAGCATTTTCTGAAGCCTTTCTAACATTTTCTTTGTAATTTTCAAATTGCTCGTTTAAATTTCTACAAAAAAATTGATTATATTTACACAATTTTTTTTTAAATTTTAAAAATGGTTGCAGTGCAATAAAATAACAGACTTTGCAATTTAAGCCTATACTAAACATTAGGCCATAAAAAGTGATTTAGCTCACTTATAAAAAAAACCATTGTGCTTCAATAAGTGAGCAAAGTTATTTTCACTACAGTTAACTTAATTTTTTTAGTAGAGAAAAAACATTGTTAATGATTAGATATTGACTTTTAAAACCTATCTTGTAATTAATAAATTTATTATTTTAATTAAATTAAAAAGAATTTGCATTTACCTACAAAGCAATTTGATTGTTATAGTTAAATATTTCAATTTGTTAAACTCTATTATTAAAAATATGCAAGACTATTAATTGCACTACAAATAAAAAATAAATCATTTACTTTATCATAGTTTTTTCCTTTTGTTCTTCATCCTGCTGTCTTTTTATCACAGAAAGAATTTGTTGCTGTTCTTCTTTAGTTAAATGACTCAAATCGGGAATATTCATTTTTGAAGATGTTAATAAAACCAATGCATAATCTAAGTCCAAACAAAATACTCAAATTCCAATTTAGTGGCGTCCAATTTATTCCTAATAATCCTAATTGCCAACCATTGCAGTTTTGCCTGATAAAACCTATAAAATATACCAGATAATGTTAGTTACATGATACATTTTCAGATAACCACATAGCATTAGAATTTACAAGATACTAACAAGAGTTTTAAAACTTTCTAGGACTTTTAAAACTTCAAAAATACCAAAAAGGCTATCTGCTTTGCCTAGTTAACCTGAACCTAGCAGCTTACAACAACCTGCAGACCTGTAGTAATTCTAGCAGCCACTTTGTACAGCAATCTGACAGATTTTATAACTAAGTTTTATACATATACATTGAATAACACAAACTGTTTAATAGCATACAACTTACGAAAAGATGAGTTAAAAAGTTTTATTATTCGCTGCGATAAACCAGCTAAAATATCGATTGATTTTGTTTGTATGTTGCCACTATACGAGAATATGTCTAAAGCTTTATCCTCGTTTAGTTTAACCTTTTTTAATTTTTTTTGTGTGTTCAAGAAATACTAAGTATTTGGTTCTTAAAAAAGTTTTAAAAATGACATTTAATAAAAAATAAAACGTCAAAGTTATAAAAATCAATGTAGTTATAAACCAATCTATCAAAATGTTTAAATTTAGATATAATTTTATAAGTTATTAAACATAAGAAATTATTTTAACGTTATTCACGAGCAACTAATTTAAAAAAAATGATTGTTATAAATTATATTTACTTGTTGTCAAAATATGTTTTTAAATACAATAAATTTTTATAAATGAACATTTATAACTGTATAGCCAATCTATAATCCATTTACTTACCCTTTTTTAGTTTTTTCGAAAATTTTAAAAATTTACTTGATAGCTTAACCTACTTCTAATAGAATATACAGTTTTAACCGTATGCTAATATTGGTAATAAATTTTTAAATTTTGTTTAAAATATTTTTGATTATTAAATTGTTGTTATTGAGTAAAACATTGTGTACCCTTAACACATTCAAATAAACAAATCATAATCTACAAATTTTTTATTATAAATCCTAACTTAAATAAGTTTATTATAGAAAATAAGCCCAGAATAAAAATATGTTAAAATCCGAAACAAGAAATGCCTCATTAGTTGAGATATATTTTTTAAACAAAATAAAAATTTATTACAAAAACATAACGAAATAAAAAAAATCACAGTTTCAAACTAAAAACTAAAAATAAAGCTTTTTATACTGTGTTAATTAATAGCATGGTAATAGAACTCTTAACAAATGTGTTAACTATGTTATGAAGTGAACACTTAGACTTGTTTAGAGTGGGGCGCTTAAAAAAATTTAAATTTTTAAACGCTTAGGCTTGTAACAACAAATCTAATATATTTTTAGAGCCTAAAATATTTGTTACTTGTTAAAAAAGAAATTCAAGGGTCGGAAGGCTTTATAGGAGAAGGTGGTGGTAATTTAGATACTTCTGCATTAGAATAATTATGATTGTTCTGTTTTTTTAAACTTTTACTATTTAAAAATTCAGTTGAATTTATACGTTGGTCCATCCCAACGTTACTACTATTGGAATGAACTTGTGCGTTTGATATTACTTTATTTTGTATTTGTTTATGTTGTTGAAATGTCGGTGGGCCTGTTTTGCACTTTACAATGTTTGAAGTCTGCATTCTGCGACCAACAACCCTCTTACCATTGTTTTTCGCAAATTCGCGCGTTACAACCCTTGACAACGTGGTTCCTGAGTAAGATGTCAATGAATCGGTTTCAGATGACGTGTAATTATTCCATCTATGAGCTAAAAGAAAAAAATGTGTTTTTAAATACCAGAATTAACAAATTATCAAGCTGTTTTTTAAATTACAAAATATTTCAAAATGTTGAAAAACAAAAAAAGTGTATTTAGAGAAAAACTGTTGAAACAAACGGCAACACAAAAATTTAATGTTAAGAATTTACTTAAACTTACAAAACAATTTATATATACAACTAAAATCCTGAACTCTGTATACAAACATACCGTGGGATGTCGCTCGCACAGCAGCAGCAGCGACTGAAGCTGACGAACCCAGTTGAGTTTGAATTTGGCCAAATGTTGCATTTTGTTGGTTGAAATTTATCTTCTTTGAACGCGCGTCTTTTTAACAAAGACATGTTATTATTGAACAGTGAAAAATATAATTTTAGAGTAAAGTAAGTTTTTTAATTACCTCGGGCATGCGGTCCATTTGAATCGTCCAATAATTTCGCTTGAGTTGTGTTAACTGAAGGTGGGGTACGTGAAAAACACCTTAAGGAAAATAGGAAATTTTGACCAAAGTTTTAACAAATATTATCATTATGCTATCTAAAAAAAACTTGCTACACTTTAATGTCTAAAAGAAGGCATAACTTGTAGCTTTACTAACCTTCCTTCTTTAAAAAATTTCTTCCAAGAATAAATTGTTTTTTTACTTGTTATCCAAAACAGCGCTGGTAAAGCAGCACATAAGGTCATCATGTATTTAAAAACAAATATTAATGCACTTGGCCGTGGTCCATCTTAAAATGTAAGCAGGATTGTATGTAAATTTTACTCCTTAACATGATTTCAGGAATTAAAATCTAATAAAATAAATAGTTACCAACTACAGGGGTTCCACTAGGACAAGGCACGCCATATTCTTCACAAGACTTAGCATACCATGCTGCCTCCCAAATATTATGGTTGAAATCTTCAACCGCCCAAATTATAATAAGGCAAATCTAAAATTTATTCATGAAAAATTATTAACACATTAAATGATAAAATTTGTAACAAAATGATTACAAAAAAAATTGATTTCTATTATTTACCTGTGGAAGTATAAACATTACACTAAAAATGCCGATTTTCATCATAAATTTCGCCAAACTCTTTTTGTTTTTAGCCATTTCCTGGCTTTTCCGCAGCCCATTCAGGCAAAAGAAACCTGAAAAACACATCGTTTAAATAATGGTATATAAAAATTGCTGCCTACTCATTTTAGTACGATAAGAGGTTCAGCTTATTTGCTGAATATAGTACTCGATTAAGTGCACGATAAAACAACTGTTTACATATTTGATAAACGCATAAAGCAATCACAATATGTCACGTAATCGCTTAAAGTCATCTATAAGCTAATTTTTGCCCTTGACCCTTTATCACAAATTGACCCTTAGATAATCAATATTATAATTAAAACAATACAAACAAGAGTGATGCAATATATAATTTCCCATTTTTGGCCATACTCTTGGCTATAAAGATAATACTGTGGTTATTAAAAAGATCTTACCTGTTAATAATATAACGATGCCAGCAGTAAGGTATATACACATTGGCACAAGTAAGAAGTAACGAAGTGCATCAGTATCATACAGCCCAACAAAACACACACCTTTATTCAAAAAATAAAATTAAATTAAAAATAGCTTGGATTTAAATTTTATGGGGACATAAAATTTTAATGGAGTCCTAATGTATATTGTCTAAAATAATTAAATTGTTTAATTTGTTGTTTTTATCAATAAATCGATAAATAATGAAAAATTGATCCAGTTTATACAAATTCACAAATTATTCAAATAGTATAAGAGACCAGCTTTACAACGAAACTATAAATAATTTATGAAAAAGCAGGTAGGCTTTGTTTTAGGAAAAAAGTGTGTTTATACAAAAAAACAATTGCCAAAATCACTTATATAAAAACAAAACGTTCTGATTTTTAATTTTTAATTTAGAAAACATTATAGTCTATATATAGACTATTGTATAATAACTTTGTTTTTTGGCCTATAGTTCTCGGATTTAATTTCTTTTTTTATTGACTTGTCGGCCTTGTTCAAATATTAACTTGCTGATTGCCTATAGCAGCTCAGCAAGCTGGCCTTTTGTTATACAATTTAAATGCAATAACTTGCCTGCAATATTATCACCCTCGATTTTTCCTGAAATTACAACAATCAGTGTCTGCATTGCGGGTATTCCCCACGACATCACGTGATAGTACACGCAGTACTGGTCAACCGTCTCATTTGTCCATTTTAAACCGGCCTCCAGAAAACAGGTTATTGTAAGTATAAGCCACCATATTGTGCCACTGACTAAAATTTATAACAAAAGGAGGTTTAATTTAGTAGAACTGCAGTTTACTTCAATATAGAGTCAAAACTTTGTACATATGGAAATATGCAAATGATATTTCAAACGATAAAAATGTTTCCAATTTTTTGAACAAAAATGAAATTAAATTTAAATTATTTTTCCTAACGTAAAATCTTTGTACATGTGAATATATACAAATGATAATTTAATAAGGGCAAAATTTATTGTATCTTGAGCAACTTAATTCAAAAATTATTTTTATAACCATTTATGTTGTAATTAAATTGTTTAAAATATTTTCGTGAACGCCCAAGTAGCAATTAAATTGTTAATTGTACCTACCTGTAAAGTAATAAAGTACCATAAACGTTAGGGTACATCCCCTACTATGTGTTCCTTCTACAACAGCAAATCCCTGAACTATTTCGTTGTTTTGATCTACGATCTGTCAAATATAATTATTAATTAGAGAAATTTCTTTAATAACGTTCGTGCTACTTTGTTTGGCAAGAACCATAAAATAAACAAAATATCAAAATTAAAATCAACTAACCGTGCAGGGTGCAGTGCACACACAAAACAAAATACACCATTTTGTTTAAAAAATAAATTTAATTTAGAAATTCCAACCTGATTATTGCAAGCCACTTTATCAGCCATACCAAATCCAACCAAATAAACAACCGATACCACGAAATAGGAGAAGGAGTAATAAATAATTGGACGAATAGGATAACCGAATCTAAACAAAAAAAATCAAATCATTTTGCGTAATATTTACCAGCAATAGCCAATCGGCTTGGGCCTATATGCAATTCAAAGTCCAATGTATTAAGATGACATATTACATTACTTTATTAAATCAATAAAATACGATTAAACTCACCTGTGCGGTTCAATTGCAAACGTTAGTATGGTGAACGAAGTTACGATTACGCAAATAATTGCCATGGCTAATACAAAACATCTTACAATAACCAATTCAGTTTCAGTAAGATACATGTTAGGACAAGGCGCTGAGCAATTTTCCAGCCCCATAAAATCAAATCTAAAATAAAAAATCGTGTTAAACTAATGTAGCGGTGTTCCATTTAAATTAAAGAGTGGCGAAAATAAATCAATTTAAAACCGAATCAATAAATTCTACTTTCGCTTAATGAATATTTGGAAACACATTAGGCTAGAGATTTCGTTATATTACGTAAATAGTTAAATATCATATCAAAATTTCGTATGAGCAAATCTTCATAAAGTTAAAAATCATAAAAATCTTACCCCGAATGGTCGTAAGGAGACCGCATTTGAGGTGGACATTTGAACTCAAAATCTGGATATTGGTCTGGAGTATTATCACTAGTATTAACGCGAGTTTTTTCCAACCTTTTTAAAACCGGTGTTACAACATCACTATGCGACAGTGGAATACACACCTGTACATAATATTATCTGTTAAATATTTAATTTATAAATTTGTGAATCATATGGCATTCGACACACGGTTGCCATCTGTAAAGCGTTACTTAATATGGGAAATTTAATTGGGGGAGTTTGTTTTGTTTTACATGAAAGTGAATAAGAAACTAATTTTATTATTTTTTAGTCACTATCAGCAAAAGCAATACTAAAAATTTAACTTAATTAGTTTTTTTAGCATTTATTGTATAAATTATGTAAAGCTATGAAACAATAAACTTTTAAAAGAGTATACACAATTAAGAGTCAAAATTCTATTTTAAATATCAGCCGACGTACCATATTCAAACTAAAAATTAAAATATTATGTGTTAAAAAAAAGATAAAGCGTTTACCTTTCCTTTATCCAGTAAGGCTTCGTTCCAAATTGGTGACAAAGTTTTTTCTACAAACATAACACCGTCTTCGTTTGCGCCACGGTTATAGTAATTTTTGTCCATCGTCAAATGTTGTGTAGGAAAGCGCTCACAATTGAGCGAGTCCGGCCATTTAATTTCAAACATATCCATGATCGTCTTGCAGTCGTTCTGAACTTCTAGACATAACTCCCTACACGGGGGAACCACCCCCAGAGGGGTACAAACGGGTGAGAATACCGAGCACATGAACAGGGAAACGTATTTTGAGCATGAAGTGGATAACAACGGATGTAGCCCGCTCAGTGACGTCATAACTTCTTCGCGCGACTTGTCGTTAGCAAATGTCGGAAATGTAGTTTCGTTGTAAGGCCATTTAGTGACCTCATTGTTTACATATGAAATGTCCTTATTTTCTTGAACGACTGGGTCAACGCAAAATGACAAATACGTTGAAAAACATTGAGGCTGTATGCCAATACGTCCAAGCGTTGTCTTTAATATGAAGAATAAGAGTAAAATCCATAGTACGTTCTTCATAGTAGTACCTTCGTAATTAATACATTTATCACTTTAGCTACATTAAACTGTTTCGCCCATTCTACAACATATAAAAATACCAATTTACTAATCTATTAGATAGTGGTAATGGTACGAGAAATAATATATGATTAACATTTTCCTATGTTTATTATTTCTTTCTAATTTAGTCTGTCTTATTAGTTCACTTTACTTTCCCAATTAGGTGAAATTTTAACCTTAACAAAGTCCCGACCACTTATAAATAAGTAGTAAATTGTCGGTAATATAGCAAAAAGTAAACATCGTTAAAAATGAATTCAAGCGTGCAAAGAAAACATAACTTTAACGGCATTAAACTTTTCAACGTAAAGCCTAGTGTAAAACTAACGTTAGCACTTACTCTACTAGTTTACGACAGTTGTTGCTAAAAATACTGAACAAAACAGCTACATGCTCGTAAAAGTTTATTGTGTGTGTAGCCTAAGGATAATCAATGTTTACACTTTCCCTAATTACCAAAAAACGAAAGAAATTTAGTCTCATCTGAATGCTAGGTCAAACTTTACTACTTATAGGCCTACTAACAGACTAGTAACTTACTATATAGAATATGTCTCCCTATTACACGGGATCCAAACGTTTCAAGTGTTCTTTAAATATTTCAACAATGCTTGAGTTCAAACTACTTTTTCAGTAAAACGGATTTTAGGAAAACGGGACTACACAATTTTCTTATAATGATTCACTCTTTGTTTTTTTGTTTTGGTTAATCGGGTCATTTCAAAAACACAAAAATATCCCGTTGTGACATCGTTAGTTAGATTTATATCTTCCTAAATAGGGTTCATATATAAATGTTTACTTTATATTTAGAATTTGAAAAAAACATTTTATATCCAGCAAGTGGTTTTATATTTAAAGCGAACATATTATATGTATCTAATTTATAATAAGTAGATAACGTTACTTACGTCAGTAAAGTACAGGCACTTATGTATTACAACGGTATTTTATATGCTTTTTGTTACGGCTTCAGTAAAACACTCCTAACAATAGAGCGAAATTTTTACATGTTTTAACTCTAATAAAAAATAAATCTCAATTACTGAACTTCTTATACGGACGTGCTACTAAGTATTACCATGTCAATGTTTGGAACTTTATTATTATAAAACCGTCCCAAACTGACAGCATGACTTAATTTATTATCTGTATTTAAAAACAACGTTAATTGCCTAATAGTTAATCGTATTTGCATAACAAGATTAAACAAAGCTTTAACATATTTTTTTGCGCTAGAAGGCATACGATTAAAATGCGAGGTTTCTTTAATAATTTTACACCTTTCTTAATGCGAGATTAGACTTTAGATTACATAAAATTTACAACGCTAAAATAATATAAAACTTTCCTTGTATATTATATGTAAAATTTATGTTAGATTAGTGAAGTTATAAATGACAAAAGTGTAAATTAAAGTCAAACCATTGTTTCATTGTTTTTAACAAACAATAAAATGATTCAGTATTTTTTTTAATATTTTACTCCCACGGTTATCGTAAAGCTATAAACTAATAAGCAGGTGTCACCGCAAATGTTTTAAAATTTACAATAAACAAACTTAAAATCTAAGCCAGCATAAAAAACCTAAAATACTTACACAAAATTGTAATTTTAAATTATTTAAATTTAACTATATTCGCAAGTTATTTATATTATTCCTAAAAATCGTTTTTAAAAACTAGCCTACTACTAAAACGAAACAAAAATTACTTTTTCTATTTTAATTTAATTACAAAGTATTCTTTATTTATTTTAACACGTGTTAAATATTGGTTATGCGAGTTTAAGTTGTAGCGTAATAAAGTAAATACGAATTTTAATCATTAAACAGTTAGCGTAACTAACTTCAAGTTGATCATTTCGAAATAATCACTTCCTACATAATTATTCGATCAAAAAAGTTAGCCGATAACTAACCTTCTTAATAAACTGAATTTATGGACTGTTTGACTAATGATACATTATCAAATATTAACCTCATCATAAAACCGGTTGTTTACAGCGTTTAACATTTCGTTCTTAGACAAATGTGGGTAAATGTTTTGACCACTTTTGACAAACAAAATTAGAAGGTTTTTTTTCACAGGCAAATATAAAAAAAATTTATATAAATAGAAAAATCATCTGTCTGCAAATACAATTGTTTGATCAACTATTTACAGTGACATACAGGTATACTAACTATCATTAATACGTTTTACTTAAACTATAGACTATTCTATCCTACTGGTGAACGTATACGAAAATATTTCATAATAATGTTTAGAAATAAATTTTATCATAATCTCACTAACGCAGATATTTGATTTACCTTTAAACATATTTTACAAGGTATTTTAGAAATGTAAATTCCGTTGATATTCAGTAACCGAATACGCGCGTGGTAATTTAATATGGCGCATTTAAACCGTTAACATACATAATTACAAGAATTAGTAGTCACTTTTAAAAGATTGACTTTATAAATACTGTCATGTGAAAAAAAACTTATCTTTTATTTTTATTATTAACTAGTCCAAACATAAAACTCCATTTAAGTTGTACATTGCGAAATAAACCACTCAGCGACGACAGATTAACTACTTCAGTCTGACTTCAAATCTCTTTGACAAATAGCAGGGGAGTCGTTATCCAAAGTTTTTCCAAGCGAAAATAAATATCAACAACTCTAACTAATACCGAAATCACTATTTAAAGTCTTCATATTACATCAATATTAAAAGGCTTTACGGATAACACCTTATTATTACTACAGGAACAAATCTAATACGACTAAACTACCAATATGATTATATATAATTTTCACTTTTTGTAAGTTCGCCAATAAAGAGCGTGCCGAACAAAAGACAGGGTGTTGACATAGGACGAAAAAGGTATTATACAAAAGAGAGTTTCGCGTTAAACTCCACGGTTCTACGGCAATGTTTTATGTAAAATTGTTCTTTACAACAACTGAATATTCAAAGTCATTTTGCGTGGCCGGATTGCGTGATTTTATTAAATAAATAAAGTTCGATAAAAATGCTGTGAAACATCAAAGGCATAACCTAAAATTGTAAATCTTGCTGCTCACCTTTTTTATAGTAAATTTAATAACAAGTTTAATAACAAACTGCACTTATTTTGCTTTACATTTAGATTTAAATAAATATCATAAACTTATGTCTATCTAAAACATTGTTTTTACTATTTAAAAAAACTGAAGAGCTGACCGTTAAAGGAGAGGGACCTGGTTTCTATTTAACTTAGAAGTGATCACCATTGGCCGACAAAATTGTTTAAAGACTGCCAAATATTGAAAAATTTAACACAATTAGGCTACATTTCAAACCCTTTTTATAACATTTAGTTTTGTTTAGTTTATCGATCAACTTAAGTTTAGTAAGTTAACACAAAATGTATTTATTTTAAGTTTTTTCAGCTTTTACGTAGATTTTTCCTTATTTTATTACAAAACAAAAATTTTTAAATAATTATTAACCAATATTTAAATATTTATAGCATAAAAAATAATATTTTATTTAAACATTAAAAAATATATAAATTATTTTATTTTGGCAACATAATTTTAATTTAATTTGTAAATAAAAATAGGGGATTTCCCATTTTATAGTTATAATTTGTTTTACATCAATAACTTGTTAAAATCTAATATTTTTTTGAAAAAGAATACTTTTTAATAAATGTAATGCTTGCCGCTAAGTTATGTTTTTATTGAAGAACGCTTGTTATTTTGGTATGGCTATCACTAATCCAATGACCACTGTAGAGTTCTTTTTCAGAAATTAAAAAAAAAAATTGTTACGTCTGTACATTTTTTTCTTAGAAATATATTTATAATGGACCCCACATTTTATTGTAGTCCATTATACAATACTCATGTCAAGTTTGTGATTGGAGATATATTGAAGCTAAATCCAGTCCCTGGAAGTAAGGTTTTGTTTATGCGCAAGGGTCATCTTATAAATAAAGTTGAACTTTTTGCCATAGTAACTTCTATGCAACTAAAAGAAGGAAGTGTGTTTTGTTCACTCGACGATGGAACAGGTACAATTAGTTGCTTCTGTGATCTACCAAAATCATTAAATTCTGCCACCGAAAACGTACCACATAGAAAACCTGATGTTGGAAATTTTGTTAATGTATTGGGAGTAATTAAGCAGGGTCTTTGGAATAACTGCATTTATATTTCAAGTTCTAGCTGGTCAATCATAAAAAATGATAGGGCAGATGTTCAATGGTTGGAACATATAAATGAACAGAAAAAATTGTATGCCGAGGTTTATGATAAAGAGTTCATTAACATACATTTGAAAGATTTATTAAAATCAATGTCTATAAACGATGCTAAAAAACTTATACTGAATAAATTAGAACCTGTTATCAACAGTATAATTACGGAGTCCAAATTTCTTCCCAGTCACTTTTTTGGATATGAGATACTGGAACTACAAGAAGTTCAAAATATTAACTCCGAACTTTTGTTAAAAAATACAGAAAACAATTTTACTAAATCCCAAATTTTAAAAGTGTCTATACAAGGAATTGCATCAATTCTTCATAACTTTGTCATAAACGGGGAATTAATTAAAAAAAAGTGTTTAAAGCATGAAGTATTATCTAATAATGATCAATTGGATGCTCATTATTTTGTAACTCGCAAAACTCAATCTGTAATTTTAGGGGTTAAAAATGCCCTTAACAAAATTGGACAAACTAGCAATGATTCTAATCATTCCTCTGTTTTAAGAGCTTTTAATGTACCAGAGTTTAATTTTATTAGAAGTAGTAAACATGGAATAATAATTATTGAAAAAGCACTAAATGAAATAAGTAACATAAATCGCAAAAATCATTAAAGCACCTTGTTGAAAATTTGTTAAAATTGTAAAAAAATAGTTGGGTCGCAAAAACTTTATTAAACTATTTAACATCATTACAGAATCAAATATTGTTCTAATATTTATTTATCTAAATTTTAAGTCTAATTAAAAAGATTTTGATTTTGTTTTTAGGCCACTGTATTATAAAATAATTTAGCACCAGTACTAAGCCCACGTACCATGTGATTCTAATAACTTTACAAATATAACTGAGCAACAACAGATTTCCAAATGTTACTTTGTTTGTAAACAGTGTGGCCTCTTAATTGAAAAAGAGTTTGGTTAATACAATCAAGTACAGATTTGTCAGTTCCTTGTCTTTTAGGTTTGCTTAACTTAATTAACCACTGGATTGTGTGAATGGCAAATTTGTGGTTCCAAGGTGCATGGAATAAAAGTTGATTTAAGGCTAATGGAAATAAATCTAGCAATCGTTCTAAAATGAAATCCGATTCATATTCATATTGAACTTCTAAAAACAAAACAATTTTAAATTCAAAATAAAAGTATTTTTAAAGGTTTTTAAATAACAAAACATTAGCCAGTGTTTTCAATATCACTTGCTATTTATGTTACATAAATATATCTAGTCAATATTTTTTATGTTTCACATTTAAATGCACATAAAACCCTGTACACAACAAGAAATAGGTGCAATTTAGGTATACATACTAAAAAAGTCAGCAAAAATAAGTGAAACACTTGCACTAAACTTACTTTTAACAGCGGAGTTAAAATTTTTGGTATCTGTTTTGACCCATGCCAAGACCGCAAGTGATACCACCTTGAAAATAAAAGATGAAGAATCCAGTGCAATTGCCATTATTTCTTGAAGCCATTCCAAGCGTTTGATAACATGACAATTTTGGTTAGAGGATATTTTCACTTGCCCAAAGCAAACTTTCAATATTTGCAAAACTTGATTTTGTGTTGCTTCACTTTTCTTTGCTGCAACTTTAAGACATTTGTTTAAGCATTGCAATTTAAATTTTCCAGACGGTAGAAGACAACATTTCACAAATATAACTTTTATCAAAACTGGATCTGTGATAAGGTCATTTAAATCTGGAAAAATTGTGTCAACATTGGGACATTCAGCGAGACAGTTTGCTAGTATTTTACAATTATTAATACTTTTTTCACTTAAGAGATCCAATTTGTATTGCATAAATATTTCACATGTGACAGAGTGAAGTTTTGCAAAAATCACTTGCGTCTGTCCATGCATGGTAAGGCCTAATAAAATACCCGACACAATACTATTAGTCAGTTCACCATTTTGATTTGAAGCAACTATTGCCAAGACATGCTCTAGAAATGAAATTATCTTTGTGTCTGCTAATGATCGTATCAATTTATCCATGTTCAAATATACATGACTTTGTGTTGACAAAGGTAATGACACAAATTTCTCAGTTTGAATCCAATTGGATAAAAGTAAACTTAACAAAGGATCATTTGCAACTTGGGAAAGTGTAACAGCAAAACAACAACTCACAACTTTTTCGCTTTTAGTTTCAGATAAGGTTCTGGACAACACAGGTGACCAGTTGACAGGTGGAATAAGGTTGTGGTATTGTGAAGTACAATCTGATAAACATTCCCAGATCATTGAAACAAAATCTTCATTAATATTTTTGTTTTCAATAAGGTAGTCAAAACTAGGGCGCAATATACTTGTTTGGGGAAGATAGGAAAAAGTTGAGGGGAATTTTGACGTTACTTCTCTTTTTGATGTTTCTGATAAAATGTAAATCCTACTTAACAGGGTCACGCAGCTTTTGGTTAAAATATCTTTTTGTTTAATTAACCCTTGACACACTTTGATTAGTTTCTTGACATGTTTTTCAGGATGCCTAAAATCATTTGGTGATGTTGTTAATACATACTCTGCCCCAAATATGTAATCTAGACCACTTATAGCTGATAACCTTTGTCTAGTTGGCAACTTTAAATCGGCAATTTGTTGAATCCAAGTATCAAAGAGCTTATTGTATGATTCCACTGCAGAATTACGATTCTTGTTTATTAAAGCATAACACATTGATCCGAATTGTTGAGATAATGGAACGCTATTACTATTTTTTAACATTTTTTCTTTTGTTGTATTAAACAGTTTGTCAAAATCTTTAACACTTGATAAAGACCAAGTAAGTGACTTTAATATTGCATCATGGTAGGAATCAGATTTATCATTAGAATTGCACAAGAGCTCTTGAAGCTGTGTCAACATTTTTTTAGCATCGGATTGAGTTTGTAAATTACCCGAAGTAACAAGGTTGGGTAAAATAATCCCAATACCAATGATTGCTCCAACATTATCCACTTCTTCATCTTCATCATCACTTAGTTCTTCTGTTGCCGAATTATCAAATACACACTTTTTAAGAAGATCTAAGCAAACTTGTATTGCATGCTCCAATGCACCATTATCAGCATCACTAATTTTTTTAGTATAAATATAGGAAACAACTTTACCGATCGATATTCCATAAATAGGTAAAAGAATGGGATTTGGTTCATTTTCAGCATTCCCTGTTGAAGAAAAACCCTTGGCTAATACATTTAACAGATCTTTCACACGACTTGTATTGTCAGGAAGTAATCCTAAAGCCACATTAAACATGGACATAATTGCACATGATTTCCCGAGCAAACAAGTTGTCAGTTTACCCAATCCTGACACAGTTCTGTATTGGCACCAACTAAAAATCCTTCCCTGTGATTTGTAGGTTGAATCAACAATGCACATTAATGTATCACAAGCCATGTTTTTCCAATGTTCATAGCTAAGATAAGCAGATGCTTCTTTGGGTACAGAAGTTTGGTTTTTCTTTTCCAATTTGTGAGATTTGAGTGCGGTAACAAGACCAGACAGTGCTAAGATGCTATTGCCCTGCATGGTTGGAGTTCCTTTTGAAGATGTTTTAAGAATATCTGTTATTTTATCACGACACCACATATCAATTGTTGTTATTTTGTACTCAATATCTTCCTTGTCTTCAGTATTACTTTGTTTCAATTGCAGTTCAAGCTCTGTCTTGCGACTAGCCAACAAAGCAGAAAAACATCTTTTCATAAAGTGTCGCCAGAAAACAACCAGCCATGTCATGCTTAACCAGTTCTTGTGATCTATGCTAACTTCAGACAACAAAGTTTGCAAAATCTGTATAAAAGAACGGCCAATCAACACCACACTTTTTGGCAACACATTTCCATCTTTGTCGTATTCATGTGAGGGATTATGACATGATAACAGGCCAAGTGCATAACTAGCTTTAAGATTTGGTTGTTTATTATGCTCATACATAGTAAGCATGAACTTGGAAATATCTGATGCTACATTGATAGTTGGAGAAGCTGCTGTAGATTTTATGGCACGGTCCTTAATATCCCTTGGAAGATTCTTTATTTCTTCGCGCAACAGAAATGTCAAAAAGTATTGCATCTGGGTCTTTAAATTAATACTTGTTGCTTTAAAAAGATTGAAAAAGCATGACCCAGGTATTGGTAGTTCCATTAGGACATCTTTAGTAAGGTCTGGGTCTAAATCTTTAGGCTGTAGTTGTACTGGTAAATGTCCGACTTTAAAATTCTGAACATTAAAATGAGTTAAACTAACGAAGGCATTTCCAATGACATCAATAGGATTATTTACTGTCGTTTTCCAAATCCAGCAAAGTACTTCTTCTTTAAATAAAAAATACTCTGGGCTTTCAATTTCAAATAAGGCTGTTAACGAGAGAAGTTTTAATGTGGCCTTTATAATTATAGTACATTCGGAGTTGATAAAATACTTTTTTAATTCTCTCCATGTGGTCATTAGATTAACAGTTTTATCTTCACACAAGAAAAAAAGAGCCTCCAAGGCAAGCACTGCAATACTTGGCTGCGGATTAGATTTGACAATATTGGCTATTAGTGGTAACATTTCACTGGTATACTTATGAGGTCGTAACTTGCAAATATCTCTCACAACAACTGCTTGAATGATTGTCAGTTCTTTTGTTAATCTTGTTTGAGTAGAGGAGTTGTGGGATTTAAATGAGAAAATGTTTATTAGGTATGGAAAACATCGATCCTGAGACTTCCATAGGTTGAGTAACAAGGAAGCTACCAAGGGTTGAAGCCGTGGGTCGTGAGCTAAGCCTTGTATGGTTTTTAATATTAAAGCAACATGATCAGAACTGTGGGCCAACTTTGAGAGACTAAGCAAGATATTTTTTTGCATCTCCGCATTTACTTCAGTTTTTAATGAATACAGCAAGGAAGGCAATGTTGTTAAGGCAGTATATGGAAACGAGCTGTTTAAAGATACGAGTTTATCCAATACCATTAGCTGTACATTTGTACTTTCATTCCTGCCTCCATGATTAGTCGAAAATATTAAAAATGAATTTAGGAGAAGTCCTAAAACATTGCCAGCTTCTCCAACATTATCAACTAAAATAAGCTGATCAATTTTGGAAAAAACATGAAGAGTTTTATAATCAAATAATGGAAATATTGCATCAAAGGCTATATTTAAAAAGGTCAGCCAGGAATTTAAATAAACATGGTATTTAGCATTTGTGGGTAGGACACTTGTTTCAAACTCAGATGTGTTGCTGACTTGTTTGAGGGATTTATTTATTTCTTCAAAGGCATTTTTTAAAATGGGTTGCACATTGTTAAATCCAATTAAGTTTCTACACAGCAAGATCTGAAGCATGGAAACCTTGAAAATACACAAACAGATTGTTTTTAAATGACAAGAAACAGTTTTAAAGGATCTCGACTGTAATAAACTGGCGATGGTAAAAATAACAAATTGAGCAGAATCTGGAGGTGACTTGCAAAGAATTAGGGAAAGTGCAATACTGATAATTTTAATTATTTCGACAGAGATGCATTGTTCTTTTAAAAGTTTACCCAGCAAATGTAAAAAAGTTAACATACTAGAGGACCCTATTGTGATATTACAAAAGCAAATAAGCTTGATGGCCACTTCATCATAAATTTCTAAATTTAAATCAGGTAAAATTGTTGATCCTAAAAATTGTGCAATTAAATGAAGATTATCAGGGGTTGATGGTAATGCTGCGGTAGCCTGAAGTAAAATTTTAATAATATCTTGTCTAAACTGAGGGTCCTTACAAGAGATAAAAAATGGATTTAACAGGGTTGTTACCAGAAATTGTGTCGGGGTTTTGTGGATTAAATCTTCTGAGGGGTTTCCAAGGACGAACCATATCAAAGGCTTGAAAAGTTCGATGACACCATAATAATCCTTGGCTACATTTGATAATAACAGGCTTTGAAATTTCGAGAAGATTGAAGCATAGGAATGTGGACATAAAAGTAGTATGGATATAAGGGGATGTGGTGGGGAATGAAGGTTGTACGAAGAACACAAAGATTTAGAATTTTTTTTAGTTAGTGATTTTTTTGAATTTTGCTCAATTATTAAAATATCAACTAGAAGATTTATAAGAAACTGTAAGTTGTGACTGGTTGGAGCTAAATTTACTAGTTGATTTACAGTTTCATTTATATTTAAGGTATTTCGACTTATCAAATTTAAAATAGCTTGACTAGAGCAGTTTGTTATTATATTGTCTTCAGAAGATGTAATGTTTTTCCAAATTTGCTCAAGTTCCTTGATTTTGTGTATGGGTTCCTTAGCTTCAAACTTTTTAATAACTTCCTTGTACAACTTGTCTATTGTTTGAACTTGGACAACAGGGTGGCATTTGGACTTCATTGAATTTAACTCCATTAATCTAAACAGATAATGCATTTTTTTTGTAGAATAAAATCCAAACATAGATTTTAATTTAACATAGTTTATATAAAACAATGAGTCACAGAAAAGGAAATGCAAAACTATGCGCAGTGGATTGTTTGGCATCACCTAGGCAGTTTGTTTTTTGGTATTCCAGTATACATATATGAAATAGGTCACCTCAACTCTGTCTACTACCTTTTCTGTGACAATTTATAAGATTGGGCCAGAAATAAATAATTATCGTGACAATACCCCATAAAATTCCACTTAGTTTTTACTGCATAATTAATTTATTGTTAATTTTTGAAACAAAAACTAACTTACCCAAAAATGAGATGTGTTTTCTAATAATTTGAATTGTTAAATTGACAATTTTAAAAGTTTAATCATCTAAGACAAAGAAATATAATAAACATCAATTACTTTTAAAATTTAGAGGACATCAACATATTCATTGCGAAAAACAAAAAAGAATTAATTTTGGATTTTTATTTAAAACAATTTGCAAGTGCATTTCTGGTCATTAGGCAACTAAATATCAATATTTTAAATGAAAGCCAAAACAAATTCGAAATAAGTTTATGAAATATATAAACAAAATTACTAACATAACTTATCAAGTAAAAAAGAGTTTAAGTCAAGTTTTCTTCATATTTGCAAGGTGTATTTTTTTTTAAAAACTAAACTAAAAGGTGTGTGTTTTTTATATTAAAACTAACTTTATAGCTCTATTTAATAACAACAGTCATAACATTATAAATTAGTACCGTAACAACTTAAAAAATGATAAAACAAGTATAAAATAAATTTACAATAAATTTATTGCACAATAAATAAGCTAATGAACAGTGAAATTAGCTTTGATTTTAGGTAATAATAAATCACTTACAAAATTTGACAATTCCATATTTTAAGTTTAATTTGTTTATTACTAAACTTGGCTAGTTGACATAACAAAATTGTTGTTTATAAAAAAAAAATTTTATATTGTATGGGACAGCCTAAATTTTTTATACACTAGCACTAATGAAAAATAGGAAGAAATGGTATATAAGTTACACTTCAAGCACATTTAGTTACTACAATTTACTTTTTTAATTTGTTCGATAACCATGAAGTCATAGATGACTTTGCCGATACCAAAGCTGACCCAACAGCTTTTCCAGTGCTGGCAACCATTTGATTTGCTGAAACCATAGCATCCTCAATCTGCCTTCCTCTTTCAGAGCTTTGAAGGTTGTGATGTAACCTTAACTTCATATCATTAACAGTGTATTGTGCTTGAAACGGGTGAAGTGGTGGAATGTTTAAAATTTCTGTGTGATTCTCCTTTGCCCAAACTTGGTAGTTTTGAGTCTGTTTCCAGGCTGTCATAAAAGAGTCATTACAATCTTGAATATCTTTGGGGTGAGCATCAATTTGTCTTGATGCGGATAGTAGATACAACATATATTCTAAAAACTGTGCCTGGATCCATTCATCACCACCCTCCCATCCAGTTGCATTAAAAAACATATCATTGCCTATTTCATTATCTTGGCCACACACGTTGCTCACAAGGTGATCAGCGAATCGTAAGTCAGCAGCAGATAAGTGTAAAAGTCTCCTGAGGTTATTGTCTCGTATGTCTAAGTCAGCTTCCTCTATATCGACCACAACATCTGCTAAATTTGGGTTGGTTTTAAATAGCACATTAGTAGCACCTACAACATAACCACGTTCGACATTCTCAGTTATATCGCTGTATTGTTGTAAAGATATATAAGGAAGACAAATATAGCCACGCGTAAATATCGACAAAGGAAGACCATATTCATTGATGGACAAAGGTGATTTAAACTGATCTAATTTCATAATTTCAGAAAAGGAATTTTTGTTTGGTTCTACGACCGAAGCATCATCAGTTTGTTTTTCTGACTCATCAGTCGGAGACAAAGACTTAGCAGGTGAGTCTGTTTTTATTTCCAATCTAGAATTTTCAAAGTCTGGCACAAAAATGTCATCATCATTTTCAATTTCTTTTAACATGTTGATTTCTGAGTTTTCATTGCCGAGTCCTGTGAACGAAGTTACTATAGATGAAGATATTGACTCCAAACGTGCTGTTATACTAGCAGCAACATTAATAGCAGTATCAGATGTGGTCTCCCATACTTTACTAGTAGATCTGTTAAAATCAGGCTTACTAGGTGAATCGTTTATTTCTAGGGTGCTTAGTAAAATCCCACTATCTTCATCTGATAAATCATTATCAGGCTTTGTGCGACTAATTACGTTTTGATGGGGGGCTTCAATTATTTTTGATGTTTCTTCTGTCTCAATAGTTGGACTTACACCGTTTATGTTGGAAGTAATAGTATCAACAGAATTTGGGATTGACATTTCTTGATTTTTATTCAAATCTGATAGGTCTACAGAAAGTTTATCATTACCATTGCTATCAGCAAATGATAAATTTTCAACATTGCTATTATTTAGGTTATTAGTGTCATTTTCTGAAATGTCTTTAGAGTCTACAGATGCAGTATTATTTATTTCAATATCGTTATCATTGGTTTGGTCTTTATCAGTAATTTCATTTTCAGACATAGCTTGAACATTTAAAATATGTTGTGTGTATGTTTCAGTACAATGGGAAAGACCTTTATTAATGGTGTCGGGCAATAATGATAACAATGCCATGATTCCTCCAACTAGTTTATGAACAGGGGTTGTATAAAATAAAACTCGTCTTTCCAGCAGCAACAGTTTAAAAAGCATTACAGTTTTATGATGAAATTTACTGACAACCAATCTAGGTGAAATACCCAAAAACCTTTGAGAATCACCAACTTTATTTATAGAAAGATTAACATGATCAAATAACTCTCGCAATATATCGATTTTAGAAAAATCTTTCTCTTCAAAATAGGCCTGTGTTATGATTTGAAGTTTAGCATTTAAAATTCCATAAATTGGCATTTGACTAAGAACGACAACACTTTTTTGTACAGTTTCTCTTGTCACATCCGTTTCCTTCCGTTTTAATAAATTTGTTGAAATCTGTCTATAACATGATACCCCATACACAGTGGTTTGCATTTTGTATTCCTTACGAGGTGGAAGATGAAAATAAATTGTATCTTCAGTGTAATTGTGAGCTCCATCTGGCAGTGCAAGAAATGGCAAATTTTTCCACTCGTCAGGAACAAAAGTACTGTTGTGGTTATCGAGCAAAGGTGGATATGAATACTCGACTTGACAACCTCGTTTATGGTGAAACCCTACAACAACAACATGCAAAACAGCCTGTTTTTCAAGAGCACATTCCGTAGACATATTTTTACCTAACGTTCCTATTAAACAAAACCCTCAGACCCTATTTTAATAAAAAGAAAGTATTAGTATAGTTTACTGTTTTTGGCCGTTTTCGTTAGCAAATTATATGTTTGACAATACTAATTTCTGTTCGTAAAAAGACGTACGTCCCTAAAATTTATACAGCACGAAAGTACATACAATAGTAAATAATAGACTTAGTACGTCACAAAACATAACAGGGTTGTGACAAATATATGTTGAGTTTTAGTTATTTCAACGTGACGTCATAAATTTTGCGTTTATCCTCGTAAAATTAATATTTGTTCCATTTTGTTCCTAAACCTGTTGTTCAGCCGAGACTTATTTTTACTAACCTTTATTAATGCGCTTTAGGGGGATATATGAGATTAAGTGGTTATTAGGGTGTTAAGGGTTAATGTACCCACAAAATAGTTACAAAGAAACAGGGTAATAACTGGGTTGAAAAAAGGGGGACGCGGAATTTGAGGGAATGGAAAATGAAGGAACGGAAATTGAAGGAACGGAAAATGAAGGAACCGGAAAATGAAGGAACGGAAAATGAAGGAACCGGAAAATGAAGGAACGGAAATTGAAGGAAAGTGAAAAAAGGAGAGGCGGAATCTTAAAAAAATAAAACGCGGAAATTCCGTTGACTATTTATTTGTATTTAAGTCAATATTATTTTAGAAATAAACGGGCATTTTATAAAAGAGAGTTAGGGTATGCTGGGGTAATAAAAATTAACTCATTATCGCTCATCAGTTCTCGAATAAATGACAGTAATCCTAAATAAACAGTCAACGGTATTTCCGCGTTTTAGTATTTAAGATTCCGCCCTCTCCTTTTTTGCTTTCCTTCATTTTCCGGTTCCTTCATTTTCCGTTTCCTTCATTTTCCGTTCCTTCATTTTCCGGTTCCTTCATTTTCCGTTCCTTCATTTTCCGGTTCCTTCATTTTCCGTTCCTTCATTTTCCGGTTCCTTCATTTTCCGTTCCTTCATTTTCCGTTCCTTCAATTTCCATTCCCTCATTTTCAGTCGACCCGAAAAAAGTATGTGAAAATCAAGTAGATTTTAACGTACTAAACGTATAAGACAGAATAATATTTAACCGTAATGTCAAAAAGTGTTGTCTAATATGCTTTTTCCACAACTGCATACTACTGTCTGACTGTGGTATTTGTTATTTTATAATCATTTAAAACAAATTGAAAACTACTTACTCTTTTACTATCAACTATAATCAGATAATTAAAGCTACGAAAATAACTAGATAACAACTAATTTACCCATTTGTTATTTTTAAGCTGGCAGGATTATTAAAGTTGATTTTTATACACAAAAATGAAAAATATCTTTTTATTATATTTCTTTTATTATAATATTATTAAGACGTTTTGTTTTACAGAATTTTGTTTTTAAAAGCATGATATCAGACATTAAACAAAGTATTAAAGAACACCAAGATGCGAAAATTAATAATAAGAAAAACAGTTCAACTCAAACAACAAGTCCATTAGTTATAAATGATACTTCACAAACTACACCAGCAAAAAATCAATTATCAAGCAATAACGCCTACACGCCTACTGTTATTTTAAATGAAATTGCAATGAGAAACAATTTACTTGTTGATTATGAGACTGTAAGTAAAACACCAATCTCGAATAATCAAGCCCGGCAATTTTTTTCTGATAATCCCAAAGAAAAGGATTTTGCCTTGTTACCCTTGACTAATCAACATCGACAATCAACTGGTAAAAAATATAAAGTTTCTTGCTTGTTTACAGTGAGTGTAGAGCTCCCAGGTAAACACATATTTTATGGACAAGATTTAACACAGCAAAAGGCACGACATCATGCTGCAAGCCAGGCAATAGAATTTTTAAACACCAATTTAGATGTACTCGAAAATCCCACCATGGAAAGTCAAACTAGTAATGAAATAAACAATTTTCCTAAATCAAGTATAACTGACTTGTATTGCGCAACAATGCCACGGAATTTATCAGTTGCATTTAATATTGTGCAAGAAATTGGCCCCCCTCATTTAAAACAGTATGTTATGGAAGTTGTTGTTGGAACATTAAAAGAAGGATCTATTGATCAAGTTGGTAAGTGTTATAAATGTCAATCAACTGGAAAAAGTAAAAAGGAAGCAAAGCAAAATGCTGCAACAGAAGTTTTGGAGTTAATGAAAGATTTACCACCAATTATAAAGTTGACCAAAATCAGAAGTAAAAATAAAACTACGACTTCAGAACCCAAAGAGAATCTCAAAAACGAACCTATGCATCCAGTAAGCAGACTTTCACAAATAATGCAAGCAAAGCAGGAGACAGAACCTGTTTACACATCAGTGGAGGAAAAAAATGTGAAAGAAGGCAAATATCATTTTACTGTTAAATGCAGTGCAGGTAAAAGTGATGCCTTAGGAAGCGGAAAAAGTAAAAAAGAAGCAAAAAAAGAAGCTGCTCATGCTATGCTAAAGAAGTTAGAACTTTTGCCTTGTCAACAAATAATAGTTCCAAACAAGACGATGCAACCTAAAAAATCAATTTTAAAAGTTTCTAAAGACGATAAAAAGCATAAGGTAAAGTTTTTTGATGATGATGAATTTCCTAAAGATGACAAGCAATTTATCAAAAGTAAAAATTGAACCAGATAATAAGAAATTTTTTGGCTCATTATTTTGTTCAATTGAGATTTAGTTACGTATTTACACTATACTTCATTATGTATAATCATATAAATTTTATTTATTAGTAAATTAGATTGCTTAATATTATAACCTGCTGTGTTGTTTTTACTTTTGCCGACTATAAAATACTGCAAATATAACAATAATAGTAATAGATTAACAATAAAAATATATCATCTGTTATTGTTATCCTTTTTTATTTAAAAACAAATAAACAAACTTAAAGTTTAACTTTTTGCTTCCTGCTTAATTTAAAATCATTTAGTTTTGTTTGAATTAGGTTTTTAAGTTGTAGTTTGACTACATGCGAAATAGTTGACTTATTTAAATCATTGAGCAATATGCCCAGTGTCTTGAGGTATTGTTTGTCACTATCTTTATCTATCGAATGTGTTTGATCTTCAAGAGTTGATTCAGTAGTGTTCTAGTTAAAAAAACATCAAGTTTTAAATTAACTTTACAGGTTACTAAGTTCTGTTTTTAACTTATCTTTTCATGCGTACAAAATAGTGAAAAACCCAACCTTAATTTGAGCTGTATCTTTAAGAACTTGCAATGCTAAGGGTCCAGTTTTACATCTTAGGATAGTTCTTGACTTGCCTTGTAACTTAGATGATGTTATAACGAATTGGCCAATTTTAGTTAAATATGGGTCCATACTATAAACAAAAATATATTTTCGTTTAGAGTTTATGGTAATGTCAGATAAAACAGAAAGACATTGTATATACCTTTTAGTGCTGTCAGTATTGGATATAAAATTTTTTACTAGGTTTTCAAATAAGATTAGTTTATCTGTCGGTAGAACTCCCGATATCTCCATTTTTATTTCATCAGAATCAGCCCGGCAATCCAGAATTAAAGGCTGATCTACAACTTTCCTTAAAATATTAAACATAAAAACGTTTCTGTAATGGGGGAAAAAAAATTATTAGTAACAAAAATTTACTTTAGACTATTTTTCATTAGTTTTAGTGTCTGTTTAGAACGCTGTTGAGATAATATAAATTCTGTGTTTGGTATAATTTCGACTTCATCACCAATTTTGGCTTGTAATAAAAGTTCAGGTGTTTTACTTTGTATTTCGTAAAACAGACAACCCTTAAAGGCCAGAACTTTTTTGATTGCAAATTCCTAAAGGTAATTTTTAATGTTAGTATAAACGTTACTTAATGTTTCCGTAAAATAAAACAAATAAAAATAGTTACTAAAGTTAAAATAACCTTTTTATTGATTGCTATAACTCCAATATTATTTTTTGTGTTATTGTTTATTTTAGGAATATTGGATTTATCAAGGAGAATATACCAAACATCGCTTGAATATCTTTCTAACACATTGCCAGATTTGGTTAAAAAGACAAGTATTCTAGCATAATTGGATCCTACATCTAAATAAAGAAATTTCCTTAAAGATAACAATCATAAATTTTTAAATAAACTGTGTAATACTTATTTGTCCAGATGCTGTTTTTTCTAGTTTTGGAGTTATTAAAGTTGTTGGTGTAAAGTTCATATGTTCTATAGATTTAAAAATGTGTGTCATGGTATTGCTTTTAACTTGATGACTTTGCAAATGTTGATCTCTGCAAATTGTAGGATTGAACAATTTTTAACAATTTTAAATTGCAATTTTATATCTACCAACCTTGTTAGTTGTAATTCATTCAGGACTTTGTTATGCAGTTCTATTTCGAATTTTAAATTGTTAAGTGGATATCCATAATGATAGAGAAGATGTCTTGCAACATTGTCTAAATAAACATTAATAAACCATTTGATCAATTTTAAATTTAATCTTGATTTTTTTTTTTTTTAAGTGTATTTATACCGGGGAATTTAATATCTTCCTTCGACATTTTTTCCACAGTTTGTCTCACAATTATTTTGCAGGTTTTTAATGTTTGGAGATAATCTTTTTCTGCATCACTGACTATGGATATTATTTGATCTTCCTTTTCTGTTAAATCAGGTATGGCATTTTCCTAAAAAAAACATTTGTAATATTTAAAGCACCTAATATAATTTAATTTAAAATTTAAAGCACCTTGAACTTTAATGCATTTTTAAACAGTTTTCTGTTCTTTTCAACAATTAAAAATTTAAACTTTAATGCATTTTTAAGCAGTTTAAAATTAAAATATTAAACATTCAAGTAATGATAGCTTATACAAATATGATCTACCAATGATTTAACAACTGTTGGAATAAGTTGACATAAAAATCCTGGGGGTGAATTCAAAACATCATATCCGCTTTGGAGGGCTCTATGCAGAACCTAGCACATACAAAAATTATAATGGTTTATAGCTTAACATTAAAACCTTAACATATTAAAATGTGTACAGTTTGAAAAAGGGCCTTAACAGTATTGATTAAACAAAACTAAAAAAAAGAAAGGTTTACTAAAAGGCTACTTTCCTAGTTTTATTAAATGTATTATTTATATAGGGATTAATGATACACCTGGATTTACCTGTCTTACAATCAAATGGCGATCCTGTGTGCCAGGCAAGATTCCATCAGCAATAGCAGCAGTTAGCATTCTAACATGATCACTTATTATCCTAAATGTTGCATCAATGCCATTTACATCCTCTAATCCTACTTTTCCTTTGTATGGTGGACACTCACAAATCTATTACAAGGACAGATATGATTAAACTTTATGTTTTAAAAAAAAATGAATAATGATATTATTGTATAAGTCTACCTTTTCAATGGCTTTAATAATAGGTGTAAATAAGTCAGTGTCATAGTTGGATTTTTTTCCTTGAAGAATTGCAGTTATTCGTTCAAGGCCCATACCACAGTCAACATATGAATTAGGAAGCTTTTCCAAACTCTTGCATGGTAAGCTAAAACAAAAAAATTTAAATTAGTAATGCTTAAACAGCCTCAATAAAGAATATGATGTTTTACCTATTAACAATGGTACAATAGAAAAAAAATCTTTAAAACATTTTTTTATTTAAACTTTAAAAAATAAAATGAATTGATTAATTAAAAACTATTCTGTAAACTTTAATATCAAAATTAGTATCACACCGGTTATATTGCATAAACACCAAATTCCACACTTCAACAACATCGGAACCATTTTTGTTAACCAAATCTGGCACAAAGCGTCCGTCACCAACTTGATCATAATGAATCTCAGTACATGGTCCGCATGGTCCAACATCTCCCATTTCCCAAAAATTTTCTTTTGGACCAAATGCTAGAATTCTTTCCGGTGGTATCCTATAATTTATATTTACATGTTTTTATTTGTAGATAGTGGTTGAATAGTTAAATATGATCTTTAGTTTAACAAATATACATAAAAATACTTAATTAGCATAAGCATAATCTTGAGTATCGAAAAATATTTAACTTTAAGCAAAAAATATATTATATCTAAAAAAATTTCGAATTGTGACATAAAATTTACCCGATTGCCTGCCAAATATTCTGTGTTTCTAGATCAGGTTGTAAACGAGACTTATCACATCCTCCAAAATATGTTACATAAAGTCGGTTTTTATCCAAATTGTAGACTTCTGTCAACAACTTCCAAGCCATTATACATGTTTCTTTCTGTATAATATAAAACATTCAAAATAAGATAATAGATTTAGGTTTAAGTGTAAGTCGACATATACTTGTATCACATCACATATATACCTTAAAGTAATCTCCAAATGACCATGAACCTAACATTTCAAAAAAAGTGTGATGACAAAGATCATGCCCAACATCGTTGAGGTCGTTATGTTTTCCACCAGCTCGTATACATCGTTGACTATTTACAGCCCGCTTATATTTCAATAATTCTCCATCAAGTTGTTTTTGGCCAAGAAAAATCGGCTTAAACTACAAACATAAATTGTTAACGGTAAACTAATGTTGGTTTCACAGCAATTTTTTTTTAAAACACCCTTTAATTTTATAAGGAAATTATTTACATACAGACATATTTAGACTGTATAAAGAAAATGCTCGAAAACCTTTTAAAATTAAAAAAAATACTAAAAAAAACGTTTAAGTAGCAATAACCTGGTTCATTCCAGCATTGACGAATAACAAAGTTGGATCTTCAGAGTTCCACACTTTCGAGGATGGATATGCTACATGCTTGTATTTATCACGATAGAAATTTATAAAACTTTGTCTAACTTCCACTGACGTGAATGAAGACTTTTGATGTAAACTTTTCGCTCCATTATTGAATATATATTTATATCGAATCCTTAACAGGTTTTTTAACATTTTGTTTCTTCAGTAACAAAAGCTATGTGTATTTATAAATAGTTAAATGCCAAAAATAATTTGTGCACGTTTTTAAAAAAAAACAAGTGGGAATTCCCCTTTTTTAAAGTTTATTAGAGTTGCCAAATTTATTTTTGATTTTTATTAAATTTATTATATAAGTGTAATTAACATTTTTAAAAACTACCAAAATTATTTAAAAAAGTTATTTATCTAGCTGTAAAATAAAAAAAACAACTTGCAAATTTAGTCAAACTTATTAATTAAAAGTAAGTTTACTCGATGATGATTTAAAACAAAAATTGTTTGTAATAACTTTTTAAAAATATAATTTATATTTTAATGGACTTATTTACGGAATAAAAATATGCTGTAATCAATTGTTTAAAAATAAATAAAAAATGGAGGGTTAAAATAAAGCGTGTTCAAGTTAGATAATATTTACTAAGAATTAAAAAAAAAAATTTAGTAAACAATAATTATAAGAAAGAATTCTTTATAAATTGCGAAACACCTAATACACGGTTAGCCCACAAAAATAATCAGGTATTAGATATACGTCAACTATAACCACCACACCTCTATGTATATACCTATCTTTATCCAAATCCATTCAACCATCACCCAGGAGTAGCAAGCGCCTCAGTAATTTCAGGTAATTCGTTGGTTTCTTTTATTATGACGCAAAAGCACAAATAAAAAGTGGCTATTATTGAAGCACAAAAAGAACGTGACTCCCTTTGCTCACCCTACTTCGAGGTTCCGTAGATGAGATATACGTGTAAAAGAATCTATATTTTTTAATTATAAAGAGTTTTATGAAATCGAATAAATTTTAAGCGAAGTAGACAAGAACAAATTATCATATGAAGTTCAAACACATTTTATTTGTGGTGTGTTTAGTTTTAGCCTTACGGCTTAACAATGGCCAAGTCGGTAAGTAATACAACAATTTTATTATGTTAAATTGTTAAAACATGGCTTTAATATTTCAACCCTTTTTCATTAAATAATTTTTTCTATAAAACGCGTTATATAGCAGATTTAAACAATTGTTTAATCTTTGATATGTTATTATTTTTGGTCCTATTAGTTTTTTTTTTAAGAATAAAGCTACTTGCCTATTAAATAATATATTTTTATTTCTTTATTGATATTTACACGTTGTTAACTGAGTGTTTAACTTAATTCTATTTATATTTTTTATATTATTGGGTTACAAAAATGTTTTTTGTATTTAACGTAAGCCTCGCGCATTCTAAATGTATGAAAAAAATTAAAACTAAGTGTAAACTAGCGGTTTGAATAACTAATAAAACCTTACAATTTTATTAAATTTATCGAAACGTAGTTAGAGACAGAGTAAAGAAACCTAAAATATGTCAATTTTAAACAAAATGCGTGTAAAAGTTTTATATCTAGCATTTGACATAATAAAAGTTAGTATTTTTAAAAAATTAAATATTCAAGTTGTGAAAAACGCCCTATTAAAATATAATAATGGTTTAATATTGACCGTCACTATGTAATTATACTATAAGACTTTTCAATAAAATGTTTGTATAGAATGGAATACTTACATTGCGCGCAAGATGAATCCCGTGATTTCTGAAATCTTTTAAAATCATTCAACCATTACCTTTCTCTTTTCACTTCAATAGTCTTACGTATCATATTCGTTTCTTCTATTACATAGCTCAACAAATGAAAATAATAAAAAGAAACGCATTGACACAATAATGGAAATAATACCGTAAAAAACATAAGTTAAGGAGTGGTTTATTTTATTTAAGCCAAATCACTTAAGTGAATAAACATTCAATCTTTCTTACATTTTTCTCATTAGTTTTTGGCTATAAATTGGTCTTAATCATGGTTAACGTTTTTCCATATAAATTATTCTTTCACGTAGCCGTTTATAGAAACTTGCACTAAAATCACTTTATAAATGAATTATTTACAAAACCATTGTCGAAAATAAAAACACTAATCAAATTTAATAGTTCAGCAGATCGTTAAGTACACACACTACTTTAGAAACAGTAGCATTACACAAAAAAAAACAAGTTAAATCTTCCACAAATTGCGTTTAATCTCAAGCCTTCTAGACAAATATTTATTTATTTCAGAAAAATAAAATACGCAACAAATATTAATGGGCATTGTTTATACTTTTTGTTAAAATAACCGGATCAGGTGTTGTTTTAGGCTTTCGCATCTCTTTACTTTTACGGTTCTAACGTTTTTTGAAAATCGTTAAGTGATTTTAAAATTTTGATAAAAATTTCACTTGCAATTAAATTGTTTTTTTTCTAAGATTTATCAAATGGAACCAACACACTTAGTTTAACGATAGAAGGATGCACATCAGAAGCATGTTTTGATATTATTCAAAATGCGCTTGATCAACTTACCGACGCCAACAATATCTCCATATCAGTTCAAGGTATAAATGATCAATGCATTTTAGGTTTCAATTGGAAAGTCAAGTTTTGATGATTGAATGTTTCCTAAATGTGTAACAACAACGTTTTTTGTTTGTTAGATGTCGACGAATGTGCGTTTATTGATCGCGGAAACTGCTCTGAATTTGCTACGTGTAACAACAACGTTGGTTCATATACATGTACCTGCTTAAATGGATTTATAGATGAAAGTCAAGGTTTTCCTGGAGTAATTTGTACAGGTACATTTTTTAGCGTTTTGTCACTACTATAACCTAAGCCACATAAAAAGAACAAAAATATGCTTTAAACATGGCAAAAAGGAAAATCATAGGCCGAAATCGCCGCATCACCTACATTTTCTATTAACTCCCCATTTCCCTTACTCATTTTTGGGTAATATTTCTTGTATTTCTAAAAAATGTAGACCTAAACTTTGGTATTTGAAGAAATGTTTATTCGATTAAATAGTTTTTAATAACATGGGCGGATACCATTTATCTGAGAATTCTAGAACGCTTTAAAAAGTTCTTTAAGAGGGAATTTCATTTGTAATATTGCACGTGGTCAGTTAGTTTTTAAATAAATTAATGTTTTTGTAACTGTTCAAGCTTATAGAATGGTGCTTTACATTTATATGATTACAAAATGTTTTTCACTTTCATATTTCTAAATTAAATATTTTTAGACATTGATGAATGCGCAAACTTGGAAAACGCTTGTCCGATCGAAAATAGCTTTTGTAACAACCTTAATGGATCTTTTGAATGTTTGTGCAACCCCGGGTTTACCGGAAATGCTAACACCAGCTGCACTGACATTGATGAATGTTTATCAGAAAACCGATGTTTTGAGGGTGCTTGTCAAAATCTAAACGGAAATTTTACCTGCGATTGCCCCCTTGGTTACAGCGGAGATGGAATGGATTGTGAAAACATCAATGAGTGTGAACTGGAGCCAAACATTTGTGTTGATAGCAATACCAACTGTCAAGACAACACTGGATCATTTACATGTGTTTGTGACGAAGGTTATCAGGAGGATGGGGAAGGGGTTTGCATAGACATTGATGAGTGTGTTAATATGACCAGCACTTGCGGAGAGAATGAAATGTGCCTCAATACTCAAGGATCAAGGCTGTGCACGTAAGTTCAGTTAAAAATTTGAGTTTGTTTGTTGACAAAATTTTGGTTTATTTTTATTATGGTAAACTTCAATTTTATTAATTATTTACATTTTGTTATAATATAGGCTATACATAAAGTCTCAATTGGTTTTTTAACTTTTTTTGTTACAGGTGTGCGGACGGGTTTAGCCGAGACTTTTTAGATAGGTGTATGGATGTGAATGAGTGTGATGAAAATTCTGACAACTGTCAACCTCCCTTGCAATGTAACAACTTATCCCCGGGGTTTGAATGTCAATGTCCATTCAATACAACGTGTGAAATTGTTAATGAATGTGCGAACAACACCTTAAATGACTGTGATGAAAATGCAAGCTGTACAGATTTAGAGTTTGGTTTCTCCTGCCAATGTAACGATGGATTTACAGAAAATGGGGGTAACTGTGTTAACATCGACGAGTGTGCAACTGGGTTACACAACTGCCATCCTAATGCAGTGTGTAGTGACATAGATGGAGGTTTTGTGTGCACTTGTGAGTCTGGGTTTACTGGTGATGGAGTGATGTGTGTAAATGTAAATGAATGTCTCAGTCAAGTTGAAAATGGATGTGCACAGACAGCTGAATGTTACGATCTTGTGCCAGGATTTTTCTGTCTGTGTGAGGGCATGGTAGGTGATGGAATTAATTGTCCAGGTAAGTTTAGTTAACAGCAGCATCAAGTATACATGTGTTGTTAAAAATATAACCTGCCTTACTGTTTTTTTCCAATTTTTTTATGTAATAAATTCTAGCCTACACTAAAATGTTCTTATTTTTTAGAAATGAATTGTCCTTCCTTTACCACCAACATCAGCAATGTTTGCACTCGTAAGTTTTTATAATATAAGTTGGTGATATTCTTAATTTAAGATTATTGGCTCACAAAAGCTGCTGTTTTAAGTTGTGTTTAGAAAAAGTGTTTAATTTTTTAAATCTTTTAGCAACCACAACCTTTGAATTGACCGTATCTTTTGATGGCTTGTATTTGAGTGAATACAGTATTGTTGGCAATCCAGTTAGAAACAGTTTTATCATTGATTCGTTAACCACTGTAAGTAATCAGCGTAGATTTATGGGTATTTTGTGTGATGACAATTTTTTTGTTAGTCCAGATGTTTTAAAGTTTTTAAAAATGAAAGTAGTGTTTTAATAGTATTCAAGAATTTCATGGCTATGTATATATATATATGTTATTTAAGATATTGTTATACTTGTATTATACTAATATTTATCAATATAAATAAAGTTATTAAAATAAATATTAATTACCTTATTTTAGCTTGATTAGAATTTTTTTTTTTCGTAACACATATTATATATTAAACTTGTATATTTAACTCTATATCACCGAAAATAGATATAAAAAAAACATATTTTATTTGGTTATTTATGTACTTTTTAAAATTTTTTTTACTTGTAGCTTAATGCACTATTCACAAGGGTGGAAGTGACAATTGTCTCCATAGACAATCTTGTATTTTCTCCCGGTAGTATTGTTCTTGGGGCTGATGTTACTCTTGTGAATGTCAGTAATATTGAACTTACAATGGAAGATATTAATTTCATATTAAGCAATGATAGTGAATTTTCAACAGTTCAGAGTTTAACTTTTGCTGGTAGGAGTAATATACTTAACATATTTTTTATTAAGGTGGAAAAATAAGTTTAATTTTAATACTGTAGTCAAGTAGTCTATGGCTTGTTGCCAAATTAAAAGAACTTGTACCTTACTTTTTAATATTGTGCTAACATAACTGTTAAATTAATGTTATTTTATTTTACAAGATTTTGATTACTGCCTAAACAACGCAAGTGATTGTTCAGTAAATGCAAACTGCATTAATACGAGTCCTGGTTTTGAATGTGAATGCAAGCCGGGGTACAGAGACATCAATGTAACCAACCCAGGACGAGAGTAAATATTCTATTTTTGCTTTAATGTTTTAATTAAAAAATTGTGTTGCTTACTTTATATTTTATGTTTTGTTATTAATTTATATAATTTTAATAATAAATTCATTTTTTAATAAAAGTGTTATAATAGATATTGTATTTAATTTCACCCAGTATATATCTTATTTAAAAAATAATATCTAATTTTAAGATGTGAATCTTTGTGTACACTTGATGGCGAGCCATATTGTTTAAATAATGGATCTTGCTTAGTTGTTAATGGCACTGTGGCACTTTGTGACTGTCCCGAGCAGTTTGAAGGATTAAGATGTGAAGAGAGAGGTATTGTAAAATCAAACTATTGTTTTTTATATGTTATAGCTATTATGTTTTTAATGACAATAACACAACTGTTGTACAAAAATGACATTGAATTAAAATTTTACACAGAGAAATTTATGCTATTGGCAAAATTTAAATAGCCTGTTTCTACTAAATTTTTGTTGTTGTAGGCTGCTCAACCAACTGTCATGCAAATGCAACTTGTGTTATAAACAATGGAAGTGCTGTTTGTACATGCAACGATGGGTTTACTGGCGATGGCGTAACATGCTGTAACAGTAAGTTTTAATTCCCGATTATTAATTCCTAAAGATGCTTACCCAAGTTAAATCCTTTTTTTTATATTTTCAGAACTGTGTCTCATCAGACCACCATTTATTATACTCCCCCCACCTCCTATTGATGATCTTGATACTTCTTTACCACCACCACTAATGCCTCCTCCCCCACCCCCATTTATCGATGAACAACTAACTTCAAGACCTCCACCTCCAATTATGCCACCCCCTCCCCCACCTTTTATTGATAATCAAGTTACATCAAGACCTCCTCCACCAATCATGCCACCCCCTCCCCCACCTTTTATTGATAATCAAGTTACATCAAGACCTCCTCCACCAATCATGCCACCCCCTCCCCCACCCTTTATTGATGATCAAGTTACATCAAGGCCTCCCCCACCACCATTTATGCCACCCCCTCCCCCACCCTTTATTGATGATCAAGTAACAACAAGACCTCCCCCACCACCATTTATGCCACCCCCTCCCCCACCCTTTATTGATGACCAAGTAACAACAAGACCTCCCCCACCACCATTTATGCCACCCCCTCCTCCACCCTTTAGTGATGACCAAGTTACATCTAGGCCACCTCCTCCACCAATCATGCCACCTCCACCGCCACCATTTATTGATGAGACAATTGGAACAAGGCCACCTCCTCCTCCGTTTATGCCGCCACCGCCACCACCAATTATTGACAGCACCACAGCTATACCACTTCCACCACCTTTTATGCCACCACCTCCTCCACCATTTGACGATCAAGTTGTATTACCACCCCCTCCTATAATGCCCCCACCACCACCAATTATTGATGACAATGATTCGACAATCCCGCTACCACCTCTTATTATTCCTCCGCCACCACCGCCAGTTGATTTAGAGGTATTTACAATTTTTATTTTAAGAAATAAAATAGGATTTTTTAAACCTTTTTTGACAGAGTCTAAGTTTGTTGACGATATTGTATTATACAAGCATAGGAAATTGTTTGGGTTTAATTTATATGTATTGTTGCTTAAATCTTTTATACCAATGATACCTTGTGTATATGGTGTGAATTGTCATAAAGTAAGGCAAGCAGTTGGTAAGTCCAACCCAACTAACAATCAACAGGCTTCTGATAAATCTGCAATAATTAATCAAACAAGTGTGTTAGTAATAATCCAACCTTTAATAATGGATCCAATCACTCAGAATATTGTTGTAAAGAAAAAGGTAAGAGTAGAAGCACTGTACCCTATTACATGCAGATTACCACCACCATATTTGGAATTGCCAGATTTGAAAGAAAAATGTGTTAAACATTTTGTAGGTCCACCTTATATTGCTAAAATGTTTAATTTTGATTTAATTAAACAGTTTCAAGAATGGCACTCTGCTGTAGGCTTGTATACGCAGAACAATGTTGATGTATATAAAAAAATTGTGGTTTTTTCCAAGCTGAAAGTGCACAGGTATAAAATAATAACTGGACTGTTTTTATTATATCCATCACCCCCTAGAAGCTTTAGTATTAACATGCTAGGTAAAAAACGAACAAAAAAAGTTTTGGCTGTCAAAAAAATTGCACTAATTAGTTTTTATACACTTCCTCACATCAAATTATTTAGTGAAATAGTTCCCCGCTTATCACATACACTTAAGAAAGATTTTTATAACGTAATGAAAGTACATTATATTATTTTAAATCCAGTTTCACATTTGTATTATAAACACATTATAAAAAAAATAATTGGTACAGTAGTTATACTATACAAAAAAATAGGACTACATAAACAAACTCACTTTGTAATGGTAATACCACCTTTAGTTTCAATAATAAAAAAAAATCAAAATCACAATAAGCTTGCTAAAAGTTTTTATACTTCCTTTTTTCCTCCATTTCATTCTCAGCTAATCTACCCTTTATTAAAATTGCATCAACAACATAATCAGAACAAAATACTTTCCACATCTATAAATACCAAAACCTTACCACATTTTATGTTAGTTCCCTTCCTACAAATAGCCCCATTTTCTAAATTAATCCAAAAACAAAATAAAAAATCTTTTCTTGCATTTAAATCAGCAATATTAGTTCCTTCGTTACAAACAATGTCAATATTGCAACCAATTCAACATCACAAACAAAATTTAATAAATGCAATTAAATTTATTCCTGGTACATTTAAAACAACAAACCTAATTCCTTTGATACAAATTATTTCACAATTTATATCAATTCAAAAGTTGCAACCTATAAGTTTTTTTGATAATAATTTAACTTTAGCGGCAGTTCCACTTATACCAGGAATCCAACTTTTAAAGCACGATCAACAGCACAGAAAGATATTATTGCATGCTACTAACTTTTATTCTTTATTGCCAATTCTCTTACCTCAAACAAAACCGTACAAAAAATTTAAGCAAAATACAATGCTTGCTACACATTTTAACATAAGAAATCCTTTGATGCCAATGCTATTACTACAAACAATAGCATTAATAAAACCAAATCGAAAAAAAGTATTACCACCAAGTTATAATGCTTTAATGTCATTAATAATATTACCATTACGACAAATAACATCATTGTTAGAACACCCTCAGAACAAAAACCAAAAATTATTTTTACCAATTGGCTTCAATCCTGTCATTAATAAATCAATAATGCTATTACCATTACCAATGAAAATACAATTTTTACAACCAATATTTTTCACAAAAATTAATACTGTTTCTTCAGTATCTTTAATTTCAGTTCCATTTATAAAGACATTCTTAATATTAAAATTACATATGAAAACAACTCAAAAATTTAAATTTTCTACAAATAGGAATGTAGTTGCTTCTAATGGATTCGTGATTCCACCCTTATACATACAAACAGTTTCAATAGTAAAACATCTTAAAAAATCTTATCAAAAATCAATGCCTGCTTTAGTACCAACAACACTATTAGTAAAACAAATTCAAAGTGAAATCCAAAATTTATTACAACCTACAAATCTTAACGTTGATGATTTTAAATCTTTAGTACCAATTCCATTACTACCAACAGCACCATTGCTAATACTGCCTAGAAAATCTAACACAAAATCTAACCTTGTTGTTAAGTTTAACACTGACACTTTTAAATCATTAATTTTGGTTCCAATGCTACAAACAACACCTAAATTAATTCTGCCCCAAAAACTTGTATTTTTTACAGGTTTTAATGATAAATTTATTTTGAATATGATTGGAGTTCAATTACTACAAGTTATGCATTTAATAAAAGTAAATCAGTATACCAGCAAAAAACTAGTGCTTCCAAAAAAATTTATTTCTAAAACTTTAAAATATTTCACACCAGTTCCTATACTTCAAACAATTCTTTTACTACAACAAGTTCAACAACGTTATTTAAATTCAGTACAACCTAAAACATTTAATTCTATTACATTTATGTCTTTAATTTCAGTTCAACCACTACAAACATTACCAATACTGAAACAACCTCGACAACTAAACCAAATATTAATTCTACCTACGAAGAATAACATTAAAAACTTTAAATCTTTGATACCAGTTCCATTAGTACCATCAACACCAGTAGTTAAACATCTTCAAAAACCAAACTTAAAATCAATACTACACACAAATTTGATTACTGATACTTTTAAACCTTTAATTTTATTTTCATTAATACAATCAACACCTGAATTAATACTGCTTCGAAAACCTATGCTTTCTGTAAGATCTAATAAAAGCACTTTTATATCATTAATTTCTTTCCCATTACTACATGCCATCCACTTACCAAAACGTTATCAGAAACCCAGCCAAAAATCATTAATTTCTCCAAGTTTATATGTTAATCCTTTAATATCTTTAATGCCAGTTTTAATAATTCAAACAACACCATTGTTAGTTCACTATGTGAAACCTAACCAAAAATCACAATTACAAACTATTTTCGATACAGTTATTTATAATTCATTAGTACCATTACCACCAGCAACATCTTTAGTAAAACAACCTTTGAAATTTAATCAAATATCAATATTACCCAATTTTCATTCTGTTATTTTAAAATCTTTAATTCCAGTTCCATTACTAAAAACATTCCTATCATTAAAATTACATCTTTACACAATGCAAAAATTAGAAAGTTTTACAAGTTTAAAAGTTGATACTTTTAAACGGTTGTTGCCTCCATCTTTATTAATTCAAACAGTTCCAAGGGTAAAACATCTTAAAAAACCTTATAAAAAGTCAATGCTTCTTACCAGTTTTACTAATACTTTTGAATCAACGATACAACTTCCATTAGTACCAACAATACTATTAGTAAAACAAATTCGAAATGAAATTCAAAATTTATTACAACCTACAAATCTTAACATTGATGATTTCAAATCTTTGATACCAATTCCATTACTACCAACAGCACCATTGCTAATACTGCCTAGAAAATCTAACACAAAATCTAACCTTGTTGTTAAGTTTAACACTGACACTTTTAAATCATCAATTTTGGTTCCAATGCTACAAACAACACCTAAATTAATTCTGCCCCAAAAACTTGTACTTTTTACAGGTTTTAATGATGAATCTATTTTGAGTATGATTGGAGTTCCATTACCGCAAATTATGCATTTAATGAAAGTAAATCAGTATACCAGCAAAAATGTAGTGCTTTCTAAAACTTTTATTTCTAAAACTTTAAAATATTTCACACCAGTTCCTATACTTCAAACAATTCCTTTACTACAACAAGTTCAACAACGTTATTTAAATTCAGTACAACCTAAAACATTTAATTCTATTACATTTATGTCTTTAATTTCAGTTCAACCACTACAAACATTACCAATACTGAAACAACCTCGACAACTAAACCAAATATTAATTCTACCTACGAATACTAACATTAAAAACTTCAAATCTTTGATACCAGTTCCATTAGTACCATCAACACCAGTAGTTAAACATCTTCAAAAACCAAACTTAAAATCAATACTACACACAAGTTTGATTACTGATACTTTTAAACCTTTAATTTTATTTTCATTAATACAATCAACACCTGAATTAATACTGATTCGAAAACCTATGGTTTCTGTAAGATCTAATAAAAGCACTTTTATATCATTAATTTCTTTCCCATTACTACATGCCATCCACTTACCAAAACGTTATCAGAAACCCAGCCAAAAATCATTAATTTCTCCAAGTTTATATGTTAATCCTTTAATATCTTTAATGCCAGTTTCATTAATTCAAACAACACCATTGTTAGTTCACTATGTGAAACCTAACCAAAAATCACAATTACAAACTATTTTCGATACAATTATTTATAATTCATTAGTACCATTACTACCAGCAACATCTTTAGTAAAACAACCTTTAAAATCTAATCAAATATCAATATTACCCAATTTTCATTCTGTTACTTTAAAATCTTTAATTCCAGTTCCATTACTAAAAACATTCCTATCATTAAAATTACATCTTTACACAATGCAAAAATTAGAAAGTTTTACAGGTTTGAAAGTTGATCCTTTTAAACGGTTGTTGCTTCCATCTTTATTAATTCAAACAGTTCCAATAGTAAAATATCTTAAAAACCCTTATAAAAAGTCAATGCTTCTTACCAGTTTTACTAATACTTTTGAATCAACGATACAACTTCCATTAGTACCAACAACACTATTAGTAAAACAAATTCGAAATGAAATTCAAAATTTATTACAACCTACAAATCTTATCATTGATGATTTTAAATCTTTGATACCAATTCCATTACTACCAACAGCACCATTGCTAATACTGCCTAGAAAATCTAACACAAAATCTAACTTTGTTAAGTTTAACAACGACACTTTTAAATCATTAATTTTGGTTCCAATGCTACAAACAACACCTAAATTAATTCTGCCCCAAAAACTTGTACTTTTTACAGGTTTTAATGATGAATCTATTTTGAATATGATTGGAGATCCATTACTGCAAATTATGCATTTAATGAAAGTAAATCAGTATACCAGCAAAAATGTACTGCTTTCTAAAACTTTTATTTCTAAAACTTTAAAATATTTCACACCAGTTCCTATACTTCAAACAATTCCTTTACTACAACAAGTTCAACAACGTTATTTAAATTCAGTACAACCTAAAACATTTAATTCTATTACATTTATGTCTTTAATTTCAGTTCAACCACTACAAACATTACCAATACTGAAACAACCTCGACAACTAAACCAAATATTAATTCTACCTACGAATAATAACATTAAAAACTTCAAATCTTTGATACCAGTTCCATTAGTACCATCAACACCAGTAGTTAAACATCTTCAAAAACCAAACTTAAAATCAATACTACACACAAGTTTGATTACTGATACTTTTAAACCTTTAATTTTATTTTCATTAATACAATCAACACCTGAATTAATACTGCTTCGAAAACCTATGCTTTCTGTAAGATCTAATAAAAGCACTTTTATATCATTAATTTCTTTCCCATTACTACATGCTATCCACTTACCAAAACGTTATCAGAAACCCAGCCAAAAATCATTAATTTCTCCAAGATTATATGTTAATCCTTTAATATCTTTAATGCCAGTTTTATTAATTCAAACAACACCATTGTTAGTTCACTTTGTGAAACCTAACCAAAAATCACAATTACAAACTATTTTCGATACAGTTATTTATAATTCATTAGTACCATTACCACCAGCAACATCTTTAGTAAAACAGCCTTTGAAATCTAATCAAATATCAATATTACCCAATTTTCATTCTGTTACTTTAAAATCTTTAATTCCAGTTCCATTACTAAAAACATTCCTATCATTAAAATTACATCTTTACACAATGCAAAAATTAGAAAGTTTTACAAGTTTGAAAGTTGATCCTTTTAAACGGTTGTTGCTTCCATCTTTATTAATTCAAACAGTTCCAATAGTAAAATATCTTAAAAAATCTTATAAAAAGTCAATGCTTCTTACCAGTTTTACTAATACTTTTGAATCAATGATACAACTTCCATTAGTACCAACAACACTATTAGTAAAACAAATTCGAAATGAAATTCAAAATTTATTACAACCTACAAATCTTAACATTGATGATTTTAAATCTTTAATACCAATTCCATTACTACCAACAGCACCATTGCTAATACTGCCTAGAAAATCTAACACAAAATCTAACTTTGTTAAGTTTAACACTGACACTTTTAAATCATTAATTTTGGTTCCAATGCTACAAACAACACCTAAATTAATTCTGCCCCAAAAACTTGTACTTTTTACAGGTTTTAATGATGAATCTATTTTGAATATGATTGGAGTTCCATTACTGCAAATTATGCATTTAATGAAAGTAAATCAGTATACCAGCAAAAATGTACTGCTTTTTAAAACTTTTATTTCTAAAACTTTAAAATATTTCACACCAGTTCCTATACTTCAAACAATTCCTTTACTACAACAAGTTCAACAACGTTATTTAAATTCAGTACAACCTAAAACATTTAATTCTTTTACATTTATGTCTTTAATTTCAGTTCAACCACTACAAACATTACCAATACTGAAACAACCTCGACAACTAAACCAAATATTAATTCTACCTATGAATAATAACATTAAAAACTTCAAATCTTTGATACCAGTTCCATTAATACCATCAACACCTGTAGTTAAACATCTTCAAAAACCAAACTTAAAATCAATACTACACACAAGTTTGATTACTGATACTTTTAAACCTTTAATTTTATTTTCATTAATACAATCAACACCTGAATTAATACTGCTTCGAAAACCTATGCTTTCTGTAAGATCTAATAAAAGCACTTTTATATCATTAATTTCTTTCCCATTACTACATGCTATCCACTTACCAAAACGTTATCAGAAACCCAGCCAAAAATCATTAATTTCTCCAAGATTATATGTTAATCCTTTAATATCTTTAATGCCAGTTTTATTAATTCAAACAACACCATTGTTAGTTCACTTTGTGAAACCTAACCAAAAATCACAATTACAAACTATTTTCGATACAGTTATTTATAATTCATTAGTACCATTACCACCAGCAACATCTTTAGTAAAACAGCCTTTGAAATCTAATCAAATATCAATATTACCCAATTTTCATTCTGTTACTTTAAAATCTTTAATTCCAGTTCCATTACTAAAAACATTCCTATCATTAAAATTACATCTTTACACAATGCAAAAATTAGAAAGTTTTACAAGTTTGAAAGTTGATCCTTTTAAACGGTTGTTGCTTCCATCTTTATTAATTCAAACAGTTCCAATAGTAAAATATCTTAAAAAATCTTATAAAAAGTCAATGCTTCTTACCAGTTTTACTAATACTTTTGAATCAATGATACAACTTCCATTAGTACCAACAACACTATTAGTAAAACAAATTCGAAATGAAATTCAAAATTTATTACAACCTACAAATCTTAACATTGATGATTTTAAATCTTTAATACCAATTCCATTACTACCAACAGCACCATTGCTAATACTGCCTAGAAAATCTAACACAAAATCTAACTTTGTTAAGTTTAACACTGACACTTTTAAATCATTAATTTTGGTTCCAATGCTACAAACAACACCTAAATTAATTCTGCCCCAAAAACTTGTACTTTTTACAGGTTTTAATGATGAATCTATTTTGAATATGATTGGAGTTCCATTACTGCAAATTATGCATTTAATGAAAGTAAATCAGTATACCAGCAAAAATGTACTGCTTTTTAAAACTTTTATTTCTAAAACTTTAAAATATTTCACACCAGTTCCTATACTTCAAACAATTCCTTTACTACAACAAGTTCAACAACGTTATTTAAATTCAGTACAACCTAAAACATTTAATTCTTTTACATTTATGTCTTTAATTTCAGTTCAACCACTACAAACATTACCAATACTGAAACAACCTCGACAACTAAACCAAATATTAATTCTACCTATGAATAATAACATTAAAAACTTCAAATCTTTGATACCAGTTCCATTAATACCATCAACACCTGTAGTTAAACATCTTCAAAAACCAAACTTAAAATCAATACTACACACAAGTTTGATTACTAATACTTTTAAACCTTTAATTTTATTTTCATCAATACAATCAACACCTGAATTAATACTGCTTCGAAAACCTATGCTTTCTGTAAGATCTAATAAAAGCACTTTTATATCATTAATTTCTTTCCCATTACTACATGCCATCCACTTACCAAAACGTTATCAGAAACCCAGCCAAAAATCAATAATTTCTTCAAATTTATATGTTAATCCTTTAATATCTTTAATGCCAGTTTCATTAATTCAAACAACACCATTGTTAGTTCACTATGTGAAACCTAACCAAAAATCACAATTACAAACTATGTTCGATACAGTTATTTATAATTCATTAGTACCATTACCACCAGCAACATCTTTAGTAAAACAACCTTTGAAATCTAATCAAATATCAATATTACCCAATTTTCATTCTGTTACTTTAAAATCTTTAATTCCAGTTCCATTACTAAAAACATTCCTATCATTAAAATTACATCTTTACACAATGCAAAAATTAGAAAGTTTTACAAGTTTGAAAGTTGATCCTTTTAAACGGTTGTTGCTTCCATCTTTATTAATTCAAACAGTTCCAATAGTAAAATATCTTAAAAAATCTTATAAAAAGTCAATGCTTCTTACCAGTTTTACTAATACTTTTGAATCAATGATACAACTTCCATTAGTACCAACAACACTATTAGTAAAACAAATTCGAAATGAAATTCAAAATTTATTACAACCTACAAATCTTAACATTGATGATTTTAAATCTTTAATACCAATTCCATTACTACCAACAGCACCATTGCTAATACTGCCTAGAAAATCTAACACAAAATCTAACCTTGTTGTTAAGTTTAACACTGACACTTTTAAATCATTAATTTTGGTTCCAATGCTACAAACAACACCTAAATTAATTCTGCCCCAAAAACTTGTACTTTTTACAGGTTTTAATGATGAATCTATTTTGAATATGATTGGAGTTCCATTACTGCAAATTATGCATTTAATGAAAGTAAATCAGTATACCAGCAAAAATGTACTGCTTTTTAAAACTTTTATTTCTAAAACTTTAAAATATTTCACACCAGTTCCTATACTTCAAACAATTCCTTTACTACAACAAGTTCAACAACGTTATTTAAATTCAGTACAACCTAAAACATTTAATTCTTTTACATTTATGTCTTTAATTTCAGTTCAACCACTACAAACATTACCAATACTGAAACAACCTCGACAACTAAACCAAATATTAATTCTACCTATGAATAATAACATTAAAAACTTCAAATCTTTGATACCAGTTCCATTAATACCATCAACACCTGTAGTTAAACATCTTCAAAAACCAAACTTAAAATCAATACTACACACAAGTTTGATTACTAATACTTTTAAACCTTTAATTTTATTTTCATCAATACAATCAACACCTGAATTAATACTGCTTCGAAAACCTATGCTTTCTGTAAGATCTAATAAAAGCACTTTTATATCATTAATTTCTTTCCCATTACTACATGCCATCCACTTACCAAAACGTTATCAGAAACCCAGCCAAAAATCAATAATTTCTTCAAATTTATATGTTAATCCTTTAATATCTTTAATGCGAGTTTCATTAATTCAAACAACACCATTGTTAGTTCACTTTGTGAAACCTAACCAAAAATCACAATTACAAACTATTTTCGATACAGTTATTTATAATTCATTAGTACCATTACCACCAGCAACATCTTTAGTAAAACAACCTTTGAAATCTAATCAAATATCAATATTACCCAATTTTCATTCTGTTACTTTAAAGTCTTTGTTTCCAGTTCCATTACTAAAAACATTCCTATCATTAAAATTACATCTTTACACAATGCAAAAATTAGAAAGTTTTACACGTTTGAAAGTTGATACTTTTAAACAGTTGTTGCTTCCATCTTTATTAATTCAAACAGTTCCAATAGTAAAATATCTTAAAAAACCTTATAAAAAGTCAATGCTTCTTACCAGTTTTACTAATACTTTTGAATCAACGATACAACTTCCATTAGTACCAACAACACTATTAGTAAAACAAATTCGAAATGAAATTCAAAATTTATTACAACCTACAAATCTTATCATTGATAATTTTAAATCTTTAATACCAATTCCATTACTACCAACAGCACCATTGCTAATACTGCCTAGAAAATCTAACACAAAATCTAACTTTGTTAAGTTTAACACTGACACTTTTAAATCATTAATTTTGGTTCCAATGCTACAAACAACACCTAAATTAATTCTGCCCCAAAAACTTGTACTTTTTACAGGTTTTAATGATGAATCTATTTTGAATATGATTGGAGTTCCATTACTCCGAATTATGCATTTAATGAAAGTAAATCAGTATACCAGCAAAAATGTACTGCTTTTTAAAACTTTTATTTCTAAAACTTTAAAATATTTCACACCAGTTCCTATACTTCAAACAATTCCTTTACTACAACAAGTTCAACAACGTTATTTAAATTCAGTACAACCTAAAACATTTAATTCTATTACATTTATGTCTTTAATTTTAGTTCAACCACTACAAACATTACCAATACTGAAACAACCTCGGCAACTAAACCAAAAATTAATTCTACCTACGAATAATAACATTAAAAACTTCAAATCTTTGATACCAGTCCCATTAGTACCATCAACACCAGTAGTTAAACATCTTCAAAAACCAAACTTAAAATCAATACTACCCACAAGTTTGATTACTGATACTTTTAAACCTTTGATTTTATTTTCATTAATACAATCAACACCTGAATTAATACTGCTTCGAAAACCTATGCTTTCTGTAAGATCTAATAAAAGCACTTTTATATCATTAATTTCTTTCCCATTACTACATGCCATCCACTTACCTAAACGTTATCAGAAACCCAGCCAAAAATCATTAATTTCTTCAAGTTTATATGTTAATCCTTTAATGCCAGTTTCATTAATTCAAACAACACCATTGTTAGTTCACTATGTGAAACCTAACCAAAAATCACAATTACAAACTAATTTCGATACAGTTGTTTATAATTCATTAGTACCATTACCACCAGCCACATCTTTAGTAAAACAACCTTTGAAATCTAATCAAATATCAATATTACCCAATTTTTATTCTGTTACTTTAAAATCTTTAATTCCAGTTCCATTACTAAAAACATTCCTATCATTAAAATTACATCTTTACACAATGCCAAAATTAGAAAGTTTTACAAGTTTGAAAGTTGATCCTTTTAAACGGTTGTTGCTTCCATCTTTATTAATTCAAACAGTTCCAATAGTAAAATATCTTAAAAAACCTTATAAAAAGTCAATGCTTCTTACCAGTTTTACTAATACTTTTGAATCAACGATACAACTTCCATTAGTACCAACAACACTATTAGTAAAACAAATTCGAAATGAAATTCAAAATTTATTACAACCTACAAATCTTAACATTGATGATTTTAATTCTTTAATACCAATTCCATTACTACCAACAGCACCATTGCTAATACTGCCTAGAAAATCTAACACAAAATCTAACCTTGTTGTTAAGTTTAACACTGACACTTTTAAATCATTAATTTTATTTCCAATGCTACAAACAACACCTAAAATAATTCTTCCCCAAAAACTTGTACTTTTTACAGGTTTTAATGATGAATCTGTTTTGAATATGATTGGAGTTCCATTACTCCGAATTATGGATTTAATGAAAGTAAATCAGTATACCAGCAAAAATGTACTGCTTTCTAAAACTTTTATTTCTAAACCTTTAAAATATTTCACACCAGTTCCTATACTTCAAACAATTCCTTTACTACGCCAAGTTCAACAACGTTATTTAAATTCAGTACAACCTAAAACATTTAATTCTATTACATTTATGTCTTTAATTTCAGTTCAACCACTACAAACATTACCAATACTGAAACAACCTCGACAACTAAACCAAATATTAATTCTACCTACGAATAATAACATTAAAAACTTTAAATCTTTGATACCAGTTCCATTAATACCATCAACACCAGTAGTTAAACATCTTCAAAAACCAAACTTAAAATCAATACTACACACAAGTTTAATTACTGATACTTTTAAACCTTTAATTTTATTTTCATTAATACAATCAACACCTGAATTAATACTGCTTCGAAAACCTATGCTTTCTGTAAGATCTAATAAAAGCACTTTTATATCATTAATTTCTTTCCCATTACTACATGCCATCCACTTACCAAAAAGTTATCAGAAACCCAGCCAAAAATCATTAATTTCTCCAAGTTTATATGTTAATCCTTTAATATCTTTAATGCCAGTTTCATTAATTCAAACAACACCATTGTTAGTTCACTATGTGAAACCTAACCAAAAATCGCAATTACAAACTATTTTTGGTACAGTTATTTATAATTCATTAGTACCATTACCACCAGCAACATTCTTAGTAAAACAACCTTTGAAATCTAATCAAATATCAATATTACCCAATTTTCATTCTGTTACTTTAAAGTCTTTGTTTCCTGTTCCATTACTAAAAACATTCCTATCATTAAAATTACATCTTTACACAATGCAAAAATTAGAAAGTTTTACACGTTTGAAAGTTGATACTTTTAAACAGTTGTTGCTTCCATCTTTATTAATTCAAACAGTTCCAATAGTAAAATATCTTAAAAAACCTTATAAAAAGTCAATGCTTCTTACCAGTTTTACTAATACTTTTGAATCAACGATACAACTTCCATTAGTACCAACAACACTATTAGTAAAACAAATTCGAAATGAAATTCAAAATTTATTACAACCTACAAATCTTATCATTGATAATTTTAAATCTTTAATACCAATTCCATTACTACCAACAGCACCATTGCTAATACTGCCTAAAAAATCTAACACAAAATCTAACCTTGTTGTTAAGTTTAACACTGACACTTTTAAATCATTAATTTTGGCTCCAATGCTACAAACAACACCTAAATTAATTCTGCCCCTAAAACTTGTACTTTTTACAGGTTTTAATGATGAATCTATTTTGAATATGATTGGAGTTCCATTACCGCAAATTATGCATTTAATGAAAGTAAATCAGTATACCAGCAAAAATGTAGTACTTTCTAAAACTTTTATTTCTAAAACTTTAAAATATTTCACACCAGTTCCTATACTTCAAACAATTCCTTTACTACAACAAGTTCAACAACGTTATTTAAATTCAGTACAACCTAAAACATTTAATTCTATTACATTTATGTCTTTAATTTTAGTTCAACCACTACAAACATTACCAATACTGAAACAACCTCGACAACTAAACCAAATATTAATTCTACCTACGAATAATAACATTAAAAACTTCAAATCTTTGATACCAGTTCCATTAGTACCATCAACACCAGTAGTTAAACATCTTCAAAAACCAAACTTAAAATCAATATTACACACAAGTTTGATTACTGATACTTTTAAACCTTTAATTTTATTTTCATTAATACAATCAACACCTGAATTAATACTGCTTCGAAAACCTATGGTTTCTGTAAGATCTAATAAAAGCACTTTTATATCATTAATTTCTTTCCCATTACTACATGCCATCCACTTACCAAAACGTTATCAGAAACCCAGCCAAAAATCATTAATTTCTCCAAGTTTATATGTTAATCCTTTAATATCTTTAATGCCAGTTTCATTAATTCAAACAACACCATTGTTAGTTCACTATGTGAAACCTAACCAAAAATCACAATTACAAACTATTTTCGATACAGTTATTTATAATTCATTAGTACCATTACCACCAGCAACATCTTTAGTAAAACAACCTTTAAAATCTAATCAAATATCAATATTACCCAATTTTCATTCTGTTACTTTAAAATCTTTAATTCCAGTTCCATTACTAAAAACATTCCTATCATTAAAATTACATCTTTACACAATGCAAAAATTAGAAAGTTTTACAAGTTTGAAAGTTGATCCTTTTAAACGGTTGTTGCTTCCATCTTTATTAATTCAAACAGTTCCAATAGTAAAATATCTTAAAAAACCTTATAAAAAGTCAATGCTTCTTAACAGTTTTACTAATACTTTTGAATCAACGATACAACTTCCATTAGTACCAACAACACTATTAGTAAAACAAATTCGAAATGAAATTCAAAATTTATTACAACCTACAAATCTTATCATTGATAATTTTAAATCTTTAATACCAATTTCATTACTACCAACAGCACCATTGCTAATACTGCCTAAAAAATCTAACACAAAATCTAACCTTGTTGTTAAGTTTAACACTGACACTTTTAAATCATTAATTTTGGCTCCAATGCTACAAACAACACCTAAATTAATTCTGCCCCTAAAACTTGTACTTTTTACAGGTTTTAATGATGAATCTATTTTGAATATGATTGGAGTTCCATTACCGCAAATTATGCATTTAATGAAAGTAAATCAGTATACCAGCAAAAATGTAGTGCTTTCTAAAACTTTTATTTCTAAAACTTTAAAATATTTCACACCAGTTCCTATACTTCAAACAATTCCTTTACTACAACAAGTTCAACAACGTTATTTAAATTCAGTACAACCTAAAACATTTAATTCTATTACATTTATGTCTTTAATTTTAGTTCAACCACTACAAACATTACCAATACTGAAACAACCTCGACAACTAAACCAAATATTAATTCTACCTACGAATAATAACATTAAAAACTTCAAATCTTTGATACCAGTTCCATTAGTACCATCAACACTAGTAGTTAAACATCTTCAAAAACCAAACTTAAAATCAATACTACACACAAGTTTGATTACTGATACTTTTAAACCTTTAATTTTATTTTCATTAATACAATCAACACCTGAATTAATACTGATTCGAAAACCTATGGTTTCTGTAAGATCTAATAAAAGCACTTTTATATCATTAATTTCTTTCCCATTACTACATGCCATCCACTTACCAAAACGTTATCAGAAACCCAGCCAAAAATCATTAATTTCTCCAAGTTTATATGTTAATCCTTTAATATCTTTAATGCCAGTTTCATTAATTCAAACAACACCATTGTTAGTTCACTATGTGAAACCTAACCAAAAATCACAATTACAAACTATTTTCGATACAGTTATTTATAATTCATTAGTACCATTACCACCAGCAACATCTTTAGTAAAACAACCTTTAAAATCTAATCAAATATCAATATTACCCAATTTTCATTCTGTTACTTTAAAATCTTTAATTCCAGTTCCATTACTAAAAACATTCCTATCATTAAAATTACATCTTTACACAATGCAAAAATTAGAAAGTTTTACAAGTTTGAAAGTTGATCCTTTTAAACGGTTGTTGCTTCCATCTTTATTAATTCAAACAGTTCCAATAGTAAAATATCTTAACAAACCTTATAAAAAGTCAATGCTTCTTACCAGTTTTACTAATACTTTTGAATCAACGATACAACTTCCATTAGTACCAACAACACTATTAGTAAAACAAATTCGAAATGAAATTCAAAATTTATTACAACCTACAAATCTTAACGTTGATGATTTTAAATCTTTAATACCAATTCCATTACTACCAACAGCACTATTGCTAATACTGCCTAGAAAATCTAACACAAAATCTAACTTTGTTAAGTTTAACAACGACTCTTTTAAATCATTAATTTTGGTTCCAATGCTACAAACAACACCTAAATTAATTCTGCCCCAAAAACTTGTACTTTTTACAGGTTTTAATGATGAATCTATTTTGAATATGATTGGAGTTCCATTACTGCAAATTATGCATTTAATGAAAGTAAATCAGTATACCAGCAAAAATGTACTGCTTTCTAAAACTTTTATTTCTAAAACTTTAAAATATTTCACACCAGTTCCTATACTTCAAACAATTTCTTTACTACAACAAGTTCAACGTTATTTAAATTCAGTACAACCTAAAACATTTAATTCTATTACATTTATGTCTTTAATTTCAGTTCAACCACTACAAACATTACCAATACCGAAACAACCTCGACAACTAAACCAAAAATTAATTCTACCTACGAATAATAACATTAAAAACTTCAAATCTTTGATACCAGTCCCATTAGTACCATCAACACCAGTAGTTAAACATCTTCAAAAACTAAACTTAAAATCAATACTACCCACAAGTTTGATTACTGATACTTTTAAACCTTTAATTTTATTTTCATTAATACAATCAACACCTGAATTAATACTGCTTCGAAAACCTATGCTTTCTGTAAGATCTAATAAAAGCACTTTTGTATCATTAATTTCTTTCCCATTACTACATGCCATCCACTTACCTAAACGTTATCAGAAACCCAGCCAAAAATCATTAATTTCTCCAAGTTTATATGTTAATCCTTTAATATCTTTAATGCCAGTTTCATTAATTCAAACAACACCATTGTTAGTTCACTATGTGAAACCTAACCAAAAATCACAATTACAAACTATTTTCGATACAATTATTTATAATTCATTAGTACCATTACCACCAGCAGCATCTTTAGTAAAACAACCTTTAAAATCTAATCAAATATCAATATTACCCAATTTTCATTCTGTTACTTTAAAATCTTTAATTCCAGTTCCATTACTAAAAACATTCCTATCATTGAAATTACATCTTTACACAATGCAAAAATTAGAAAGTTTTACAGGTTTGAAAGTTGATCCTTTTAAACGGTTGTTGCTTCCATCTTTATTAATTCAAACAGTTCCAATAGTAAAATATCTTAAAAAACCTTATAAAAAGTCAATGCTTCTTACCAGTTTTACTAATACTTTTGAATCAACGATACAACTTCCATTAGTACCAACAACACTATTAGTAAAACAAATTCGAAATGAAATTCAAAATTTATTACAACCTACAAATCTTATCATTGATAATTTTAAATCTTTAATACCAATTCCATTACTACCAACAGCACCATTGCTAATACTGCCTAAAAAATCTAACACAAAATCTAACCTTGTTGTTAAGTTTAACACTGACACTTTTAAATCATTAATTTTGGCTCCAATGCTACAAACAACACCTAAATTAATTCTGCCCCTAAAACTTGTACTTTTTACAGGTTTTAATGATGAATCTATTTTGAATATGATTGGAGTTCCATTACCGCAAATTATGCATTTAATGAAAGTAAATCAGTATACCAGCAAAAATGTAGTGCTTTCTAAAACTTTTATTTCTAAAACTTTAAAATATTTCACACCAGTTCCTATACTTCAAACAATTCCTTTACTACAACAAGTTCAACAACGTTATTTAAATTCAGTACAACCTAAAACATTTAATTCTATTACATTTATGTCTTTAATTTTAGTTCAACCACTACAAACATTACCAATACTGAAACAACCTCGACAACTAAACCAAATATTAATTCTACCTACGAATAATAACATTAAAAACTTCAAATCTTTGATACCAGTTCCATTAGTACCATCAACACCAGTAGTTAAACATCTTCAAAAACCAAACTTAAAATCAATACTACACACAAGTTTGATTACTGATACTTTTAAACCTTTAATTTTATTTTCATTAATACAATCAACACCTGAATTAATACTGATTCGAAAACCTATGGTTTCTGTAAGATCTAATAAAAGCACTTTTATATCATTAATTTCTTTCCCATTACTACATGCCATCCACTTACCAAAACGTTATCAGAAACCCAGCCAAAAATCATTAATTTCTCCAAGTTTATATGTTAATCCTTTAATATCTTTAATGCCAGTTTCATTAATTCAAACAACACCATTGTTAGTTCACTATGTGAAACCTAACCAAAAATCACAATTACAAACTATTTTCGATACAGTTATTTATAATTCATTAGTACCATTACCACCAGCAACATCTTTAGTAAAACAACCTTTAAAATCTAATCAAATATCAATATTACCCAATTTTCATTCTGTTACTTTAAAATCTTTAATTCCAGTTCCATTACTAAAAACATTCCTATCATTAAAATTACATCTTTACACAATGCAAAAATTAGAAAGTTTTACAAGTTTGAAAGTTGATCCTTTTAAACGGTTGTTGCTTCCATCTTTATTAATTCAAACAGTTCCAATAGTAAAATATCTTAACAAACCTTATAAAAAGTCAATGCTTCTTACCAGTTTTACTAATACTTTTGAATCAACGATACAACTTCCATTAGTACCAACAACACTATTAGTAAAACAAATTCGAAATAAAATTCAAAATTTATTACAACCTACAAATCTTAACGTTGATGATTTTAAATCTTTAATACCAATTCCATTACTACCAACAGCACTATTGCTAATACTGCCTAGAAAATCTAACACAAAATCTAACTTTGTTAAGTTTAACAACGACTCTTTTAAATCATTAATTTTGGTTCCAATGCTACAAACAACACCTAAATTAATTCTGCCCCAAAAACTTGTACTTTTTACAGGTTTTAATGATGAATCTATTTTGAATATGATTGGAGTTCCATTACTGCAAATTATGCATTTAATGAAAGTAAATCAGTATACCAGCAAAAATGTACTGCTTTCTAAAACTTTTATTTCTAAAACTTTAAAATATTTCACACCAGTTCCTATACTTCAAACAATTTCTTTACTACAACAAGTTCAACGTTATTTAAATTCAGTACAACCTAAAACATTTAATTCTATTACATTTATGTCTTTAATTTTAGTTCAACCACTACAAACATTACCAATACCGAAACAACCTCGACAACTAAACCAAAAATTAATTCTACCTACGAATAATAACATTAAAAACTTCAAATCTTTGATACCAGTCCCATTAGTACCATCAACACCAGTAGTTAAACATCTTCAAAAACTAAACTTAAAATCAATACTACCCACAAGTTTGATTACTGATACTTTTAAACCTTTAATTTTATTTTCATTAATACAATCAACACCTGAATTAATACTGCTTCGAAAACCTATGCTTTCTGTAAGATCTAATAAAAGCACTTTTGTATCATTAATTTCTTTCCCATTACTACATGCCATCCACTTACCTAAACGTTATCAGAAACCCAGCCAAAAATCATTAATTTCCCCAAGTTTATATGTTAATCCTTTAATATCTTTAATGCCAGTTTCATTAATTCAAACAACACCATTGTTAGTTCACTATGTGAAACCTAACCAAAAATCACAATTACAAACTATTTTCGATACAATTATTTATAATTCATTAGTACCATTACCACCAGCAGCATCTTTAGTAAAACAACCTTTAAAATCTAATCAAATATCAATATTACCCAATTTTCATTCTGTTACTTTAAAATCTTTAATTCCAGTTCCATTACTAAAAACATTCCTATCATTAAAATTACATCTTTACACAATGCAAAAATTAGAAAGTTTTACAGGTTTGAAAGTTGATCCTTTTAAACGGTTGTTGCTTCCATCTTTATTAATTCAAACAGTTCCAATAGTAAAATATCTTAAAAAACCTTATAAAAAGTCAATGCTTCTTACCAGTTTTACTAATACTTTTGAATCAACGATACAACTTCCATTAGTACCAACAACACTATTAGTAAAACAAATTCGAAATGAAATTCAAAATATATTACAACCTACAAATCTTATCATTAATGATTTTAAATCTTTGATACCAATTCCATTACTACCAACAGCACCATTGCTAATACTGCCTAGAAAATCTAACACAAAATCTAACTTTGTTAAGTTTAACACTGACACTTTTAAATCATTAATTTTGGTTCCAATGCTACAAACAACACCTAAATTAATTCTGCCCCAAAAACTTGTACTTTTTACAGGTTTTAATGATGAATCTATTTTGAATATGATTGGAGTTCCATTACTGCAAATTATGCATTTAATGAAAGTAAATCAGTATACCAGCAAAAATGTACTGCTTTCTAAAACTTTTATTTCTAAAACTTTAAAATATTTCACACCAGTTCCTATACTTCAAACAATTCCTTTACTACAACAAGTTCAACAACGTTATTTAAATTCAGTACAACCTAAAACATTTAATTCTATTACATTTATGTCTTTAATTTCAGTTCAACCACTACAAACATTACCAATACTGAAACAACCTCGACAACTAAACCAAAAATTAATTCTACCTATGAATAATAACATTAAAAACTTCAAATCTTTGATACCAGTCCCATTAGTACCATCAACACCAGTAGTTAAACATCTTCAAAAACCAAACTTAAAATCAATACTACCCACAAGTTTGGTTACTGATACTATTAAACCTTTAATTTTATTTTCATTGGTACAATCAACACCTGAAATAATACTGCCTCGAAAACCTATGCTTTCTGTAAGATCTAATAGAAACACTTTTATATCATTAATTTCTTTCCCATTACTACATGCCATCCACTTACCAAAACGTTATCAGAAACCCAGCCAAAAATCATTAATTTTTTTAAGTTTATATGTTAATCCTTCCATATCTTTAATGCCTGTTTCATTAATTCAAACAACACCATTGTTGGTTCACTATGTGAAACCTAACCAAAAATCACAATTACGAATGATTTTCGATACATTTATTTATAATTCATTAATACCATTACTACCAGCAACATCTTTAGTAAAAAAACCTTTGAAATCTAATCAAATATCAGTATTACCCAATTTTCATTCTGTTACTTTAAAATCTTTCATTCCAGTTCCGTTACTAAAAACATTCCTATCATTAAAATTACATCTTTACACAATGCAAAAATTAGAAAATTTTACAAGTTTGAAAGTTGATACTGTTAAACAGTTGTTGCTTCCATCTTTATTAATTCAAACAGTTCCAATAGTAAAACATCTTAAAAAACCTTATAAAAAGTCAATGCCAGCTTTTCTTACCAGTTTTAGTAATACTTTTGAATCAACGATACCACTTCTATTAGTACCAACAACTCAATTAGTAAAAGAAATTCGAAATGAAATTCAAAATTTATTACGCCGTACAAATCTTAACATTGGTAATTTAAATACTTTGAACTTAATAATGTTTATGGGATTACCAGCACCAATCCAAGTACAATACCAAAATCGAATTCGAAAATCATTGTTCTCTACTAGAGATGACACTCTGAAATTGAAGATGTTTTTGGGATTACGAACACCAATCAAAGTACAATACCAAAATCGAAATCAAAGATCATTGTCTTCTACTAGAGATGACACTCTGAACTTCATAATGTTTATGTCATTACCAGCACCAATCCAAGTACAACACAAAAATCGAATTCAGAGATCATTGTCTTCTACTAGTGATGACGCTATAAAATTAATAATGTTCATGTCTTTACCAACACCAATCCAAGTACAATACAAAAATCGAATTCGAAGAAGATTGTCTTCTACTAGTGACGACACTATAAAATTGGTGGTGTTCATGTCTTTACCAACACCAATCCGAGTACAATACCAAAAACGAAATCGAAGATCATTGTCTTCTACTATAAATGACACTATGAAATTGATGATATTCATGTCTTTACCAGCACCAATCCAAGTTCAACTCCAAAATCAAATTCGAAGATCATTGTCTTTTACTAGAATTAACACTCTGAACTTGATAATGTTTATATTATTACCAGGACCAATCCAAGTACAACACCAAAATCGAATTCGAAGATCAATGTCTTCTATTAGAAATAACTCTATGAAATTGATGATGTTCATGGGATTACCAGCACCAATCCAAGTACAACACCGAAATCGAAGATCAATGTCTTCTACTAGAAATGACACTATGAAATTGATGATGGTCATGGGATTACCAGCACCAATCCAAGTGCAATACCAAAATCGAATTCGAAGATCATTGTCTTCTTCCAGAAATGACACTATGAAATTGATGATGTTCATGCCTTTCCCAGCACCAATTCATGTACAACACAAGAATCGAATTCGAAGATCATTGGTTTTTTCTAGAGTTGACACTACAAAATTGATAATGTTCATGTCTTTACCAATACCAATCCAAGTACAATACCAAAAACGAAATCGAAGATCATTGTCTTCTACTATAAATGACACTATGAAATTGATGATGGTCATTGGATTACCAGCAATAATCCAAGTGCAATACCAAAATCGAATTCGAAGATCATTGTCTTCTACTAGAAATGACACTATGAAATTGATGATGGTCATGGAATTACCAGCACCAATCCAAGTGCAATACCAAAATCGAATTCAAAGATCAATGTCTTCTACAAGAGATAACACTCTGAACTTCATAATGTTTATGTCATTACCAGCACCAATCCAAGTACAACACAAAAATCGAATTCAGAGATCATTGTCTTCTACTAGTAATGACGCTATAAAATTAATAATGTTCATGTCTTTACCAACACCAATCCAAGTACAATACAAAAATCGAATTCGAAGAAGATTGTCTTCTACTAGTGACGACACTATAAAATTGGTGGTGTTCATGTCTTTACCAACACCAATCCGAGTACAATACCAAAAACGAAATCGAAGATCATTGTCTTCTACTATAAATGACACTATGAAATTGATGATGTTTATGTCTTTACCAGCACCAATCCAAGTTCAACTCCAAAATCAAATTCGAAGATCATTGTCTTTTACTAGAATTAACACTCTGAACTTGATAATGTTTATATTATTACCAGGACCAATCCAAGTACAACACCAAAATCGAATTCGAAGATCAATGTCTTCTATTATAAATGACTCTATGAAATTGATGATGTTCATGGGATTACCAGCACCAATCCAAGTACAACACCGAAATCGAAGATCAGTGTCTTCTACTAGAAATGACACTATGAAATTGATGATGGTCATGGGATTACCAGCACCAATCCAAGTGCAATACCAAAATCGAATTCGAAGATCATTGTCTTCTTCCAGAAATGACACTATGAAATTGATGATGTTCATGCCTTTCCCAGCACCAATTCATGTACAACACAAGAATCGAATTCGAAGATCATTGGTTTTTTCTAGAGTTGACACTACGAAATTGATAATGTTCATGTCTTTACCAATACCAATCCAAGTACAATACCAAAAACGAAATCGAAGATCATTGTCTTCTACTATAAATGACACTATGAAATTGATGATGGTCATTGGATTACCAGCAATAATCCAAGTGCAATACCAAAATCGAATTCGAAGATCATTGTCTTCTACTAGAAATGACACTATGAAATTGATGATGGTCATGGAATTACCAGCACCAATCCAAGTGCAATACCAAAATCGAATTCGAAGATCATTGTCTTCTACAAGAGATAACACTCTGAACTTGATAATGTTTATGTCTTTACCCGCACCAATCCAAGTGCAATACCAAAATCGAATTCGAAGATCATTGTCTTCTACTAGAAATGACACTATGAAATTGATGATGTTCATGGGATTACCAGCACCAATCCAAATACAGCACCGAAATCGAATTCGAAGATCATTGTCTTTTACTATAGATAACGCTCTAAACTTGATAATGTTTATATCATTACCAGCACCAATCCAAGTACAACACCAAAATCGAATTCGAAGATCAATGTCTTCTACTAGAAATGACACTATGAAATTTATGATGTTCATGGGATTACCAGCACCAATCCAAGTACAACACCAAAATCGAATTCGAAGATCAATGTCTTCTACTAGAAATGACACTATGAAATTGATGATGTTTATGGGATTACTAACACCAATCCAAGTACAATACCAAAATCGAATTCGAAGATCATTGTCTTCTACTAAAGATAACATTCTGAACGTGATGATGTTAATGGGATTACCAGCACCAATCCAAGTACAATACCAAAATCGAATTCGAAGATCATTGTCTTCTACTAGAGATAACACTATGAAATTGATAATGTTTATGGCATTACCAGCACCAATCCAAGTACAACACCAAAATCGAATTCGAAGATCAATATCTTCTACTAGAAATGACACTATGAAATTGATGATGTTCATGCCTTTCCCAGCACCAATTCATGTACAACACAAGAATCGAATTCGAAGATCATTGTCTTCTACTAGTGATGACACTTTAAAATTGATGGTGTTCATGTCTTTACCAACACCAACTCAAGTACAACACAAAAATCTAATTCAGAGATCATTGTCTTCTACTAGTGATGACACTATGAAATTGATGATGTTCATGTCTTTACCACCACCAATCCAAGTAAAATACCAAAATCGAATTCGAAGATCGTTGTATTTTACTAAGAATGACACTATGAAATTAATGATGTTCACGTCTTTACCAACACCAATCCAAGTACAATACCAAAAACGAAATCGAAGATCATTGTCTTCTACTATAAATGACACTATGAAATTGATGATGGTCATGGGATTACCAGCACCAATCCAAGTGCAATACCAAAATCGAATTCGAAGATCATTGTCTTCTACTAGAAATGACACTATGAAATTGATGATGGTCATGGGATTTCCAGCAACAATCCAAGTGCAATACCAAAATCGAATTCGAAGATCAATGTCTTCTACTAGAAATGACACTATGAAATTGATGATGTTCATGGGATTACCAGCACCAATCCAAGTACAACACCAAAATCGAATTCGAAGATCAATATCTTCTACTAGAATTGATACTATGAAATTAATGATGTTCATGCCTTTCCCAGCACCAATTCATGTACAACACAAGAATCGAATTCAAGGATCATTGGTTTCTTCTAGAGTTGACACTACGAAATTGATAAAGTTCACGTCTTTACCAACACCAATCCAAGTACAATACCAAACACGAAATCGAAGATCATTGTCTTCTACTATAAATGACACTTTGAAATTGATGATGGTCATGGTATTACCAGCACCAATTCAAGTGCAATACCAAAATCGAATTCGAAGATCATTGTCTTCTACTAGAAATGACACTATGAAATTGATGATGGTCATGGGATTACCAGCACCAATTCATGTACAACACAAGAATCGAATTCGAAGATCATTGGTTTCTTCTAGAGATGACACTACGAAATTGATAATGTTCATGTCTTTACCAACACCAATCCAAGTACAATCCCAAAAAAGAAATCGAAGATCATTGTCTTCTACTATAAATGACACTATGAAATTGATGATGGTCATGGGATTACCAGCACCAATCCAAGTGCAATACCAAAATCGAATTCGAAGATCATTGTCTTCTACTAGAAATGACACTATGAAATTGATGATGTTCATGGGATTACCAACACCAATCCAGGTACAGCACCGAAATCGAATTCGAAAATCATTGTCTTCTACTAGAGATAACGCTCTGAACTTGATAATGTTTATATCATTACCAGCACCAATCCAAGTACAACACCAAAATCGAATTCGAAGATCATTGTCTTCTACTATAAATGACACTATGAAATTGATGATGGTCATGGGATTACCAGCACCAATCCAAGTGCAATACCAAAATCGAATTCGAAGATCATTGTCTTCTACTAGAAATGACACTATGAAATTGATGATGTTCATGGGATTACCAACACCAATCCAGGTACAGCACCGAAATCGAATTCGAAAATCATTGTCTTCTACTAGAGATAACGCTCTGAACTTGATAATGTTTATATCATTACCAGCACCAATCCAAGTACAACACCAAAATCGAATTCGAAGATCAATGTCTTCTACTAGAAATGACACTATGAAATTGATGATGTTCATGGGATTACCAGCACCAATCCAAGTGCAATACCAAAATCGAATTCGAAGATCAATGTCTTCTACTAGAAATGACACTATGAAATTGATGATGTTCATGGGATTACCAGCACCAATCCAAGTGCAATACCAAAATCGAATTCGAAGATCATTGTCTTCTACTAGAAATGACACTATGAAATTGATGATGTTCATGGGATTACCAACACCAATCCAGGTACAGCACCGAAATCGAATTCGAAAATCATTGTCTTCTACTAGAGATAACGCTCTGAACTTGATAATGTTTATATCATTACCAGCACCAATCCAAGTACAACACCAAAATCGAATTCGAAGATCATTGTCTTCTACAAAAGATAACGCTCTGAACTTGATAATGTTTATGTCTTTACCAGCACCAATCCAAGTGCAATACCAAAATCGAATTCGAAGATCAATGTCTTCTACTAGAAATAACACTATGAAATTGATGATGTTCATGGGATTACCAGCACCAATCCAAGTACAATACCAAAATCAAATTCGAAGATCAATATCTTCTACTAGAAATGACACTATGAAATTGATGATGTTCATGCCTTTCCTAGCACCAATTCATGTACAACACAAGAATCGAATTCGAAGATCATTGTCTTCTACTAGTGATGACACTATGAAATTGATGATGTTCATGTCTTTACCACCACCAATCCAAGTAAAATACCAAAATCGAATTCGAAGATCGTTGTCTTCTACTATAAATGACACTATGAAATTGATGATGGTCATGGGATTACCAGCACCAATCCAAGTGCAATACCGAAATCAAATTCGAAAATCATTGTCTTCTACTAGAGATAACGCTCTGAACTTGATAATGTTTATATCATTACCAGCACCAATCCAAGTACAACACCAAAATCGAATTCGTAGATCATTGTCTTCTACAAGAGATAACACTCTAAACTTGATAATGTTTATGTCTTTACCAGCACCAATCCAAGTGCAATACCAAAATCGAATTCGAAGATCATTGTCTTCTACTAGAAATGACACTATGATATTGATGATGTTCATTCCTTTCCCAGCACCAATTCATGTACAACACAAGAATCGAATTCGAAGATCATTGGTTTCTTCTAGAGATGACACTACGAAATTGATAATGTTCATGTCTTTACCAACACCAATCCAAGTACAATACCAAAAACGAAATCGAAGATCATTGTCTTCTACTATAAATGACACTATGAAATTGATGATGGTCATGAGATTACCAGCACCAATCCAAGTGCAATACCAAAATCGAATTCGAAGATCATTGTCTTCTACAAGAGATAACACTCTGAACTTGATAATGTTTATGTCTTTACCAGCACCAATCCAAGTGCAATACCAAAATCGAATTCGAAGATCATTGTCTTCTACTAGAAATGACACTATGAAATTGATGATGTTCATGGGATTACCCGCACCAATCCAAGTACAGCACCGAAATCAAATTCGAAAATCATTGTCTTCTACTAGAGATAACGCTCTGAACTTGATAATGTTTATATCATTACCAGCACCAATCCAAGTACAACACCAAAATCGAATTCGTAGATCATTGTCTTCTACAAGAGATAACACTCTAAACTTGATAATGTTTATGTCTTTACCAGCACCAATCCAAGTGCAATACCAAAAACGAAATCGAAGATCATTGTCTTCTACTATAAATGACACTATGAAATTGATGATGGTCATGGGATTACCAGCACCAATCCAAGTGCAATACCAAAATCGAATTCGAAGATCATTGTCTTTTACAAGAGATAACACTCTGAACTTGATCATGTTTATGTCTTTACCAGCACCAATCCAAGTGCAATACCAAAATCGAATTCGAAGATCGTTGTCTTCTACTAGAAATGACACTATGAAATTGATGATGTTCATGGGATTGCCAGCATCAATCCAAGTACAGCACCGAAATCGACTTCGAAAATCATTGTCTTCTACTAGAGATAACGCTCTGAACTTGATAATGTTTATATCATTACCAGCACCAATCCAAGTACAACACCAAAATCGAATTCGAAGATCATTGTCTTCTACTAGAAATGACACTATGAAATTAATGATGTTCATTGGATTACCAGCACCAATCCAAGTGCAATACCAAAATCGAATTCGACGATCATTGTCTTCTACTAGAAATGACACTATGAAATTGATGATGTTCATGCCTTTCCCAGCACCAATTTATGTACAACACAAGAATCGAATTCGAAGATCATTGGTTTCTTCTAGAGTTGACACTACGAAATTGATAATGTTCACGTCTTTACCAACACCAATCCAAGTACAATACCAAAAACGAAATCGAAGATCATTGTCTTCTACTATAAATGACACTATGAAATTGATGATGGTCATGGGATTAACAGCACCAATCCAAGTGCAATACCAAAATCGAATTCGAAGATCATTGTCTTCTACAAGAGATAACACTCTGAACTTGATAATGTTTATGTCTTTACCACCACTAATCCAAGTAAAATACCGATATCAAATTCGAAGATCATTGTCTTTTACTAGAAATGACACTATGAAATTGATGATGTTCATGCCTTTCCCAGCACCAATTCATGTACAACACAAGAATCGAATTCGAAGATCATTGGTTTCTTCTAGAGTTGACACTACGAAATTGATAATGTTCACGTCTTTACCAACACCAATCCAAGTACAATACCAAAAACGAAATCGAAGATCATTGTCTTCTACTATATATGACACTATGAAATTGATAATGTTCACGTCTTTACCAACACCAATCCAAGTGCAATACCAAAATCGAATTCGAAGATCATTGTCTTCTACTAGAAATGACACTATGAAATTGATGATGGTCATGGGATTACCAGCACCAATCCAAGTGCAATACCAAAATCGAATTCGAAGATCATTGTCTTCTACAAGAGATACCACTCTGAACTTGATAATGTTTATGTCTTTACCAGCACCAATCCAAGTGCAATACCAAAATCGAATTCGAAGATCATTGTCTTCTACTAGAAATGACACTATGAAATTGATGATGTTCATGCCTTTCCCAGCACCAATTCATGTACAACACAAGAATCGAATTCGAAGATCATTGGTTTCTTCTAAAGATGACACTACGAAATTGATAATGTTCATGTCTTTACCAACACCAATCCAAGTGCAATACCAAAATCGAATTCGAAGATCATTGTCTTCTACAAGAGATACCACTCTGAACTTGATAATGTTTATGTCTTTACCAGGACCAATCCAAGTGCAATACCAAAATCGAATTCGAAGATCATTGTCTTCTACTAGAAATGACAGTATGAAATTGATGATGGTCATGGGATTACCAGCACCAATCCAAGTGCAATACCAAAATCGAATTCGAAGATCATTGTCTTCTACTAGAAATGACACTATGAAATTGATGATGGTCATGGAATTACCAGCACCAATCCAAGTGCAATACCAAAATCGAATTCGAAGATCATTGTCTTCTACTAGAAATGACACTATGAAATTGATGATGTTCATGGGATTACCAGCACCAATCCAAGTACAGCACCGAAATCGAATTCGAAAATCATTGTCTTCTACTAGAGATAACGCTCTGAACTTGATAATGTTTATATCATTACCAACACCAATCCAAGTACAACACCAAATTCGAATTCGAAGATCATTGTCTTCTACTAGAAATGACACTATGAAATTGATGATGGTCATGGTATTTCCAGCACCAATCCAAGTGCAATACCAAAATCGAATTCGAAGATCATTGTCTTCTACTAGAAATGACACTATGAAATTGATGATGTTCATGCCTTTCCCAGCACCAATTCATGTACAACACAAGAATCGAATTCGAAGATCATTGGTTTCTTCTAGAGTTGACACTATGAAATTGATATTGTTCACGTCTTTACCAACACCAATCCAAGTACAATACCAAAAACGAAATCGAAGATCATTGTCTTCTACTATAAATGACACTATGAAATTGATAATGGTCATGGGATTAACAGCACCAATCCAAGTGCAATACCAAAATCGAATTCGAAGATCATTGTCTTCTACAAGAGATAACACTCTGAACTTGATAATGTTTATGTCTTTACCACCACTAATCCAAGTAAAATACCAAAACCGAATTCGAAGATCATTGTCTTTTACTAGAAATGACACTATGAAATTAATGATGTTCATGGGATTACCAGCACCAATCCAAGTGCAATACCAAAATCGAATTCGAAGATCATTGTCTTCTACAAGAGATACCACTCTGAACTTGATAATGTTTATGTCTTTACTAGCACCAATCCAAGTGCAATACCAAAATCGAATTCGAAGATCATTGTCTTCTACTAGAAATGACACTATGAAATTGATGATGTTCATGCCTTTCCCAGCACCAATTCATGTACAACACAAGAATCGAATTCGAAGATCATTGGTTTCTTCTAAAGATGACACTACGAAATTGATAATGTTCATGTCTTTACCAACACCAATCCAAATGCAATACCAAAATCGAATTCGAAGATCATTGTCTTCTACAAGAGATACCACTCTGAACTTGATAATGTTTATTTCTTTACCAGCACCAATCCAAGTGCAATACCAAAATCGAATTCGAAGATCATTGTCTTCTACTAGAAATGACAGTATGAAATTGATGATGGTCATGGGATTATCAGCACCAATCCAAGTGCAATACCAAAATCAAATTCGAAGATCATTGTTTTCTACTAGAAATGACACTATGAAATTGATGATGGTCATGGGATTACCAGCACCAATCCAAGTGCAATACCAAAATCGAATTCGAAGATCATTGTCTTCTACTAGAAATGACACTATGAAATTGATGATGGTCATGGAATTACCAGCACCAATCCAAGTGCAATACCAAAATCGAATTCGAAGATCATTGTCTTCTACTAGAAATGACACTATGAAATTGATGATGTTCATGGGATTACCAGCACCAATCCAAGTACAGCACCGAAATCGAATTCGAAAATCATTGTCTTCTACTAGAGATAACGCTCTGAACTTGATAATGTTTATATCATTACCAACACCAATCCAAGTACAACACCAAAATCGAATTCGAAGATCATTGTCTTCTACTAGAAATGACACTATGAAATTGATGATGGTCATGGTATTTCCAGCACCAATCCAAGTGCAATACCAAAATCGAATTCGAAGATCATTGTCTTCTACTAGAAATGACACTATGAAATTGATGATGTTCATGCCTTTCCCAGCACCAATTCATGTACAACACAAGAATCGAATTCGAAGATCATTGGTTTCTTCTAGAGTTGACACTACGAAATTGATATTGTTCACGTCTTTACCAACACCAATCCAAGTACAATACCAAAAACGAAATCGAAGATCATTGTCTTCTACTATAAATGACACTATGAAATTGATAATGGTCATGGGATTAACAGCACCAATCCAAGTGCAATACCAAAATCGAATTCGAAGATCATTGTCTTCTACAAGAGATAACACTCTGAACTTGATAATGTTTATGTCTTTACCACCACTAATCCAAGTAAAATACCAAAACCGAATTCGAAGATCATTGTCTTTTACTAGAAATGACACTATGAAATTAATGATGTTCATGGGATTACCAGCACCAATCCAAGTGCAATACCAAAATCGAATTCGAAGATCATTGTCTTCTACTAGAAATGACACTATGAAATTGATGATGTTCATGCCTTTCCCAGCACCAATTCATGTACAACACCAAAATCGAATTCGAAGATCATTGGTTTCTTCTAGAGTTGACACTACGAAATTGATATTGTTCATGTCTTTACCAACACCAATCCAAGTACAATACCGAAAACGAAATCGAAGATCATTGTCTTCTACTATAAATGACACTATGAAATTGATAATGGTCATGGGATTAACAGCACCAATCCAAGTGCAATACCAAAATCGAATTCGAAGATCATTGTCTTCTACTAGAAATGACACTATGAAATTGATGATGTTCATGCCTTTCCCAGCACCAATTCATGTACAACACAAGAATCGAATTCGAAGATCATTGGTTTCTTCTAGAGTTGACACTACGAAATTGATAATGTTCACGTCTTTACCAACACCAATCCAAGTACAATACCAAAAACGAAATCGAAGATCATTGTCTTCTACTATAAATGACACTATGAAATTGATGATGGTCATGGGATTAACAGCACCAATCCAAGTGCAATACCAAAATCGAATTCGAAGATCATTATCTTCTACTAGAAATGACACTATGAAATTGATGATGGTCATGGGATTACCAGCACCAATCCAAGTGCAATACCAAAATCGAATTCGAAGATCATCGTCTTCTACAAGAGATACCACTCTGAACTTGATAATGTTTATGTCTTTACCAGCACCAATCCAAGTGCAATACCAAAATCGAATTCGAAGATCATTGTCTTCTACTAGAAATGACACTATGAAATTGATGATGTTCATGCCTTTCCCAGCACCAATTCATGTACAACACAAGAATCGAATTCGAAGATCATTGGTTTCTTCTAGAGTTGAAACTACGAAATTGATAATCTTCACGTCTTTACCAACACCAATCCAAGTACAATACCAAAAACGAAATCGAAGATCATTGTCTTCTACTATAAATGACACTATGAAATTGATAATGGTCATGGGATTAACAGCACCAATCCAAGTGCAATACCAAAATCGAATTCGAAGATCATTGTCTTCTACAAGAGATAACACTCTGAACTTGATAATGTTTATGTCTTTACCACCACTAATCCAAGTAAAATACCGATATCAAATTCGAAGATCATTGTCTTTTACTAGAAATGACACTATGAAATTAATGATGTTCATGGGATTACCAGCACCAATCCAAGTGCAATACCAAAATCGAATTCGAAGATCATTGTCTTCTACTAGAAATGACACTATGAAATTGATGATGTTCATGCCTTTCCCAGCACCAATTCATGTACAACACAAGAATCGAATTCGAAGATCATTGGTTTCTTCTAGAGTTGACACTACGAAATTGATAATGTTCACGTCTTTACCAACACCAATCCAAGTACAATACCAAAAACGAAATCGAAGATCATTGTCTTCTACTATAAATGACACTATGAAATTGATGATGGTCATGGGATTAACAGCACCAATCCAAGTGCAATACCAAAATCGAATTCGAAGATCATTATCTTCTACTAGAAATGACACTATGAAATTGATGATGGTCATGGGATTACCAGCACCAATCCAAGTGCAATACCAAAATCGAATTCGAAGATCATCGTCTTCTACAAGAGATACCACTCTGAACTTGATAATGTTTATGTCTTTACCAGCACCAATCCAAGTGCAATACCAAAATCGAATTCGAAGATCATTGTCTTCTACTAGAAATTACACTATGAAATTGATGATGTTCATGCCTTTCCCAGCACCAATTCATGTACAACACAAGAATCGAATTCGAAGATCATTGGTTTCTTCTAGAGTTGACACTACGAAATTGATAATGTTCACGTCTTTACCAACACCAATCCAAGTGCAATACCAAAATCGAATTCAAAGATCATCGTCTTCTACAAGAGATACCACTCTGAACTTGATAATGTTTATGTCTTTACTAGCACCAATCCAAGTGCAATACCAAAATCGAATTCGAAAATCATTGTCTTCTACTAGAAATGACACTATGAAATTGATGATGTTCATGTCTTTCCCAGCACCAATTCATGTACAACACAAGAATCGAATTCGAAGATCATTGATTTCTTCTAAAGATGACACTACGAAATTGATAATGTTCATGTCTTTACCAACACCAATCCAAGTACAATACCAAAAACGAAATCGAAGATCATTGTCTTCTACTAGAAATGACACTATGAAATTGATGATGGTCATGGGATTACCAGCACCAATCCAAGTGCAATACCAAAATCGAATTCGAAGATCATTGTCTTCTACTAGAAATGACACTATGAAATTGATGATGGTCATGGAATTACCAGCACCAATCCAAGTGCAATACCAAAATCGAATTCGAAGATCATTGTCTTCTACTAGAAATGACACTATGAAATTGATGATGTTCATGGAATTACCAGCACCAATCCAAGTACAGCACCGAAATCGAATTCGAAAATCATTGTCTTCTACTAGAGATAACGCTCTGAACTTGATAATGTTTATATCATTACCAACACCAATCCAAGTACAACACCAAAATCGAATTCGAAGATCATTGTCTTCTACTAGAAATGACACTATGAAATTGATGATGGTCATGGGATTTCTAGCACCAATCCAAGTGCAATACCAAAATCGAATTCGAAGATCATTGTCTTCTACTAGAAATGACACTATGAAATTGATGATGTTCATGCCTTTCCCAGCACCAATTCATGTACAACACAAGAATCGAATTCGAAGATCATTGGTTTCTTCTAGAGTTGACACTACGAAATTGATAATGTTCACGTCTTTACCAACACCAATCCAAGTACAATACCAAAAACGAAATCGAAGATTATTGTCTTCTACTATAAATGACACTATGAAATTGATGATGGTCATGGGATTACCAGCACCAATCCAAGTGCAATACCAAAAACGAAATCGAAGATCATTGACTTCTACTATAAATGACACTATGAAATTGATGATGGTCATGGGATTAACAGCACCAATCCAAGTGCAATACCAAAATCGAATTCGAAGATCATTGTCTTCTACTAGAAATGACACTATGAAATTGATGATGGTCATGGGATTACCAGCACCAATCCAAGTGCAATACCAAAATCGAATTCGAAGATCATCGTCTTCTACAAGAGATACCACTCTGAACTTGATAATGTTTATGTCTTTACCAGCACCAATCCAAGTGCAATACCAAAATCGAATTCGAAGATCATTGTCTTCTACTAGAAATGACACTATGAAATTGATGATGGTCATGGAATTACCAGCACCAATCCAAGTGCAATACCAAAATCGAATTCGAAGATCATTGTCTTCTACTAGAAATGACACTATGAAATTGATGATGTTCATGGAATTACCAGCACCAATCCAAGTACAGCACCGAAATCGAATTCGAAGATCATTGTCTTCTACTAGAAATGACACTATGAAATTGATGATGGTCATGGGATTTCTAGCACCAATCCAAGTGCAATACCAAAATCGAATTCGAAGATCATTGTCTTCTACTAGAAATGACACTATGAAATTGATGATGTTCATGCCTTTCCCAGCACCAATTCATGTACAACACAAGAATCGAATTCGAAGATCATTGGTTTCTTCTAGAGTTGACACTACGAAATTGATAATGTTCACGTCTTTACCAACACCAATCCAAGTACAATACCAAAAACGAAATCAAAGATCATTGTCTTCTACTATAAATGACACTATGAAATTGATGATGGTCATGGGATTACCAGCACCAATCCAAGTGCAATACCAAAAACGAAATCGAAGATCATTGACTTCTACTATAAATGACACTATGAAATTGATGATGGTCATGGGATTAACAGCACCAATCCAAGTGCAATACCAAAATCGAATTCGAAGATCATTGTCTTCTACTAGAAATGACACTATGAAATTGATGATGGTCATGGGATTACCAGCACCAATCCAAGTGCAATACCAAAATCGAATTCGAAGATCATCGTCTTCTACAAGAGATACCACTCTGAACTTGATAATGTTTATGTCTTTACCAGCACCAATCCAAGTGCAATACCAAAATCGAATTCGAAGATCATTGTCTTCTACTAGAAATGACACTATGAAATTGATGATGTTCATGCCTTTCCCAGCACCAATTCATGTACAACACAAGAATCGAATTCGAAGATCATTGGTTTCTTCTAAAGATGACACTACGAAATTGATAATGTTCATGTCTTTACTAACACCAATCCAAGTACAATATCAAAAACGAAATCGAAGATCATTGTCTTCTACTAGAAAAGACACTATGAAATTGATGATGGTCATGGGATTACCAGCACCAATCCAAGTGCAATACCAAAATCGAATTCGAAGATCATTGTCTTCTACTAGAAATGACACTATGAAATTGATGATGGTCATGGAATTACCAGCACCAATCCAAGTGCAATACCAAAATCGAATTCGAAGATCATTGTCTTCTACTAGAAATGACACTATGAAATTGATGATGTTCATGAAATTACCAGCACCAATCCAAGTACAGCACCGAAATCGAATTCGAAAATCATTGTCTTCTACTAGAAATGACACTATGAAATTGATGATGGTCATGGGATTTCTAGCACCAATCCAAGTGCAATACCAAAATCGAATTCGAAGATCATTGTCTTCTACTAGAAATGACACTATGAAATTGATGATGTTCATGCTTTTCCCAGCACCAATTCATGTACAACACAAGAATCGAATTCGAAGATCATTGGTTTCTTCTAGAGTTGACACTACGAAATTGATAATGTTCACGTCTTTACCAACACCAATCCAAGTGCAATACCAAAATCGAATTCGAAGATCATTGTCTTCTACTAGAAATGACACTATGAAATTGATGATGTTCATGCCTTTCCCAGCACCAATTCATGTACAACACAAGAATCGAATTCGAAGATCATTGGTTTCTTCTAAAGATGACACTACGAAATTGATAATGTTCATGTCTTTACCAACACCAATCCAAGTACAATACCAAAAACGAAATCGAAGATCATTGTCTTCTACTAGAAATGACACTATGAAATTGATGATGGTCATGGGATTACCAGCACCAATCCAAGTGCAATACCAAAATCGAATTCGAAGATCATTGTCTTCTACTAGAAATGACACTATGAAATTGATGATGTTCATGGGATTACCAGCACCAATCCAAGTACAGCACCGAAATCGAATTCGAAAATCATTGTCTTCTACTAGAGATAACGCTCTGAACTTGATAATGTTTATATCATTACCAACACCGATCCAAGTACAACACCAAAATCGAATTCGAAGATCATTGTCTTTTACTAGAAATGACGCTATGAAATTGATGATGGTCATGGGATTTCCAGCACCAATCCAAGTGCAATACCGAAATCGAATTCGAAGATCATTGTCTTCTACTAGAAATGACACTATGAAATTGATGATGGTCATGGGATTAACAGCACCAATCCAAGTGGAATACCAAAATCGAATTCGAAGATCATTGTCTTCTACTAGAAATGACACTATGAAATTGATGATGTTCATGCCTTTCCCAGCACCAATTCATGTACAACACAAGAATCGAATTCGAAGATCATTGGTTTCTTCTAGAGATGACACTACGAAATTGATAATGTTCACGTCTTTACCAACACCAATCCAAGTACAATACCAAAAACGAAATCGAAGATCATTGTCTTCTACTATAAATGACACTATGAAATTGATGATGGTCATGGGATTACCAGCACCAATCCAAGTGCAATACCAAAATCGAATTCGAAGATCATTGTCTTCTACTAGAAATGACACTATGAAATTGATGATGGTCATGGGATTACCAGCACCAATCCAAGTGCAATACCAAAATCGAATTCGAAGATCATTGTCTTCTACTAGAAATGACACTATGAAATTGATGATGTTCATGCCTTTCCCAGCACCAATTCATGTACAACACATGAATCGAATTCGAAGATCATTGGTTTCTTCTAGAGATGACACTACGAAATTGATAATGTTCATGTCTTTACCAACACCAATCCAAGTTCAATACCAAAAACGAAATCGAAGATCATTGTCTTCTACTATAAATGACACTATGAAATTGATGATGGTCATGGGATTACCAGCACCAATCCAAGCGCAATACCAAAATCGAATTCAAAGATCATTGTCTTCTACTAGAAATGACACTATGAAATTGATGATGTTCATGGGATTACCAGCACCAATACAAGTACAGCACCGAAATCGAATTCGAAGATCAATATCTTCTACTAGAATTGACACTATGAAATTGATGATGTTCATGCCTTTCCCAGCACCAATTCATGTACAACACAAGAATCGAATTCAAAGATCATTGTCTTCTACTAGTGATGACACTTTAAAATTGATGGTGTTCATGTCTTTACTAACACCAACTCAAGTAAAATACCAAAATCGAATTCGAAGATCGTTGTCTTTTACTAGGAATGACACTATGAAATTGATGATGTCCATGGGATTACCAGCACCAATCCAAGTGCAATACCAAAATCGAATTCGAAGATCATTGTCTTCTACAAGAGATAACACTCTGAACTTGATAATGTTTATGTCTTTACCAGCACCAATCCAAGTGCAATACCAAAATCGAATTCGAAGATCATTGTTTTCTACTAGAAATGACACTATGAAATTGATGATGTTCATGGGATTACCAGCACCAATCCAAGTACAGCACCGAAATCGAATTCGAAAATCATTGTCTTCTATTAGAGATAACGCTCTGAACTTGATAATGTTTATATCATTACCAGCACCAATCCAAGTACAACACCAAAATCGAATTCGAAGATCATTGTCTTCTACAAGAGATAACACTCTAAACTTGATAATGTTTATGTCTTTACCAGCACCAATCCAAGTGCAATACCAAAATCGAAATCGAAGATCATTGTCTTCTACTAGTGATGACACTATGAAATTGATGATGTTCATGTCTTTACCAGAACCAATCCAAGTACAATACCAAAATCGAAATCGAAGATCATTGTCTTCTACTAGTGATGACACTATGAAATTGATGATGTTCATGTCTTTACCAGCACCAATCCAAGTTCAACACCAAAATCGAATTCGAAGATCATTGTCTTTTACTAGAGATAACACTCTGAACTTGATAATGTTTATATTATTACCAGCACCAATCCAAGTACAACAACAAAATCGATTTCGAAGATCAATTTCTTTTACTAGAAATGACACTATGAAATTGATGATGTTCATGCCTTTCCCAGCACCAATTCATGTACAACACAAGAATAGAATTCGAAGATCATTGTCTTCTACTAGTGATGACACTTTAAAATTGATGGTGTTCATGTCTTTACCAACACCAACTCAAGTACAACACAAAAATCAAATTCAGAGATCATTGTCTTCTACTAGTGATGACACTATGAAATTGATGATGTTCATGCCTTTCCCAGCACCAATTCATGTACAACACAAAAATCGAATTCGAAGATCATTGGTTTCTTCTAGAGTTGACACTACGAAATTGATGATGTTCATGTCTTTACCACCACCAATCCGAGTAAAATATCAAAATCGAATTCGAAGATCGTTGTCTTTTACTAGGAATGACACTATGAAATTAATGATGTTCATGGGATTACCAGCACCAATCCAAGTGCAATACCAAAATCGAATTCGAAGATCATTGTCTTCTACTAGAAATGACACTATGAAATTGATTATGTTCATGCCTTTCCCAGCACCAAATCATGTACAACACAAGAATCGAATTCGAAGATCATTGGTTTCTTCTAGAGTTGACACTACGAAATTGATAATGTTCATGTCTTTACCAACACCAATCCAAGTACAATACCAAAAACGAAATCGAAGATCATTGTCTTCTACTATATATGACACTATGAAATTGATGATGGTTATGGGATTACCAGCACCAATCCAAGTGCAATACCAAAATCGAATTCGAAGATCATTGTCTTCTACAAGAGATAACATTTTGAACTTGATAATGTTTATGTCTTTACCAGCACCAAATCATGTACAACACAAAAATCGAATTCGAAGATCATTGGTTTCTTCTAGAGTTGACACTACGACATTAATGATGTTCATGGGATTACCAGCACCAATCCAAGTGCAATACCAAAATCGAATTCGAAGATCATTGTCTTCTACAAGAGATAACACTCTGAACTTGATAATGTTTATGTCTTTACCATCACTAATCCAAGTAAAATACCAAAATCGAATTCGAAGATCATTGTCTTCTACTAGAGATGACACTATGAAATTGATGATGTTCATGCCTTTCCCAGCACCAATTCATGTACAACACAAGAATCGAATTCAAAGATCATTGGTTTCTTCTAGAGTTGACACTACGAAATTGATAATGTTCACGTCTTTACCAACACCAATCCAAGTACAATACCAAAAACGAAATCGAAGATCATTGTCTTCTACTATAAATGACACTATGAAATTGATGATGGTCATGGGATTAACAGCACCAATCCAAGTGCAATACCAAAATCGAATTCGAAGATCATTGTCTTCTACTAGTGATGACACTATGAAATTGATGATGTTCATGTCTTTACCAGAACCAATCCAAGTACAATACCAAAATCGAAATCGAAGATCATTGTCTTCTACTAGTGATGACACTATGAAATTGATGATGTTCATGTCTTTACCAGCACCAATCCAAGTTCAACACCAAAATCGAATTCGAAGATCATTGTCTTCTACAAGAGATAACACTCTGAACTTGATAATGTTTATGTCTTTACCATCACTAATCCAAGTAAAATACCAAAATCGAATTCGAAGATCATTGTCTTCTACTAGAGATGACACTATGAAATTGATGATGTTCATGCCTTTCCCAGCACCAATTCATGTACAACACAAGAATCGAATTCAAAGATCATTGGTTTCTTCTAGAGTTGACACTACGAAATTGATAATGTTCACGTCTTTACCAACACCAATCCAAGTACAATACCAAAAACGAAATCGAAGATCATTGTCTTCTACTATAAATGACACTATGAAATTGATGATGGTCATGGGATTAACAGCACCAATCCAAGTGCAATACCAAAATCGAATTCGAAGATCATTGTCTTCTACTAGAAATGACACTATGAAATTGATGATGGTCATGGGATTACCAGCACCAATCCTAGTGCAATACCAAAATCGAATTCGTAGATCATTGTCTTCTACTAGAAATGACACTATGAAATTGATGATGTTCATGGAATTACCAGCACCAATCCAAGTGCAATACCAAAATCGAATTCGAAGATCATTGTCTTCTACAAGAGATAACATTTTGAACTTGATAATGTTTATGTCTTTACCAGCACCAAATCATGTACAACACAAAAATCGAATTCGAAGATCATTGGTTTCTTCTAGAGTTGACACTACGACATTAATGATGTTCATGGGATTACCAGCACCAATCCAAGTGCAATACCAAAATCGAATTCGAAGATCATTGTCTTCTACAAGAGATAACACTCTGAACTTGATAATGTTTATATCATTACCAGCACCAATCCAAGTACAACACCAAAATCGAATTCGAAGATCATTGTCTTCTACAAGAGATAACACTCTAAACTTGATAATGTTTATGTCTTTACCAGCACCAATCCAAGTGCAATACCAAAATCGAAATCGAAGATCATTGTCTTCTACTAGTGATGACACTATGAAATTGATGATGTTCATGTCTTTACCAGAACCAATCCAAGTACAATACCAAAATCGAAATCGAAGATCATTGTCTTCTACTAGTGATGACACTATGAAATTGATGATGTTCATGTCTTTACCAGCACCAATCCAAGTTCAACACCAAAATCGAATTCGAAGATCATTGTCTTTTACTAGAGATAACACTCTGAACTTGATAATGTTTATATTATTACCAGCACCAATCCAAGTACAACAACAAAATCGAATTCGAAGATCAATTTCTTTTACTAGAAATGACACTATGAAATTGATGATGTTCATGCCTTTCCCAGCACCAATTCATGTACAACACAAGAATAGAATTCGAAGATCATTGTCTTCTACTAGTGATGACACTTTAAAATTGATGGTGTTCATGTCTTTACCAACACCGACTCAAGTACAACACAAAAATCAAATTCAGAGATCATTGTCTTCTACTAGTGATGACACTATGAAATTGATGATGTTCATGCCTTTCCCAGCACCAATTCATGTACAACACAAAAATCGAATTCGAAGATCATTGGTTTCTTCTAGAGTTGACACTACGAAATTGATGATGTTCATGTCTTTACCACCACCAATCCGAGTAAAATATCAAAATCGAATTCGAAGATCGTTGTCTTTTACTAGGAATGACACTATGAAATTAATGATGTTCATGGGATTACCAGCACCAATCCAAGTGCAATACCAAAATCGAATTCGAAGATCATTGTCTTCTACTAGAAATGACACTATGAAATTGATTATGTTCATGCCTTTCCCAGCACCAAATCATGTACAACACAAGAATCGAATTCGAAGATCATTGGTTTCTTCTAGAGTTGACACTACGAAATTGATAATGTTCATGTCTTTACCAACACCAATCCAAGTACAATACCAAAAACGAAATCGAAGATCATTGTCTTCTACTATATATGACACTATGAAATTGATGATGGTTATGGGATTACCAGCACCAATCCAAGTGCAATACCAAAATCGAATTCGAAGATCATTGTCTTCTACAAGAGATAACATTTTGAACTTGATAATGTTTATGTCTTTACCAGCACCAAATCATGTACAACACAAAAATCGAATTCGAAGATCATTGGTTTCTTCTAGAGTTGACACTACGACATTAATGATGTTCATGGGATTACCAGCACCAATCCAAGTGCAATACCAAAATCGAATTCGAAGATCATTGTCTTCTACAAGAGATAACACTCTGAACTTGATAATGTTTATGTCTTTACCATCACTAATCCAAGTAAAATACCAAAATCGAATTCGAAGATCATTGTCTTCTACTAGAGATGACACTATGAAATTGATGATGTTCATGCCTTTCCCAGCACCAATTCATGTACAACACAAGAATCGAATTCAAAGATCATTGGTTTCTTCTAGAGTTGACACTACGAAATTGATAATGTTCACGTCTTTACCAACACCAATCCAAGTACAATACCAAAAACGAAATCGAAGATCATTGTCTTCTACTATAAATGACACTATGAAATTGATGATGGTCATGGGATTAACAGCACCAATCCAAGTGCAATACCAAAATCGAATTCGAAGATCATTGTCTTCTACTAGTGATGACACTATGAAATTGATGATGTTCATGTCTTTACCAGAACCAATCCAAGTACAATACCAAAATCGAAATCGAAGATCATTGTCTTCTACTAGTGATGACACTATGAAATTGATGATGTTCATGTCTTTACCAGCACCAATCCAAGTTCAACACCAAAATCGAATTCGAAGATCATTGTCTTCTACAAGAGATAACACTCTGAACTTGATAATGTTTATGTCTTTACCATCACTAATCCAAGTAAAATACCAAAATCGAATTCGAAGATCATTGTCTTCTACTAGAGATGACACTATGAAATTGATGATGTTCATGCCTTTCCCAGCACCAATTCATGTACAACACAAGAATCGAATTCAAAGATCATTGGTTTCTTCTAGAGTTGACACTACGAAATTGATAATGTTCACGTCTTTACCAACACCAATCCAAGTACAATACCAAAAACGAAATCGAAGATCATTGTCTTCTACTATAAATGACACTATGAAATTGATGATGGTCATGGGATTAACAGCACCAATCCAAGTGCAATACCAAAATCGAATTCGAAGATCATTGTCTTCTACTAGAAATGACACTATGAAATTGATGATGGTCATGGGATTACCAGCACCAATCCTAGTGCAATACCAAAATCGAATTCGAAGATCATTGTCTTCTACTAGAAATGACACTATGAAATTGATGATGTTCATGGAATTACCAGCACCAATCCAAGTGCAATACCAAAATCGAATTCGAAGATCATTGTCTTCTACAAGAGATAACATTTTGAACTTGATAATGTTTATGTCTTTACCAGCACCAAATCATGTACAACACAAAAATCGAATTCGAAGATCATTGGTTTCTTCTAGAGTTGACACTACGACATTAATGATGTTCATGGGATTACCAGCACCAATCCAAGTGCAATACCAAAATCGAATTCGAAGATCATTGTCTTCTACAAGAGATAACACTCTGAACTTGATAATGTTTATGTCTTTACCATCACTAATCCAAGTAAAATACCAAAATCGAATTCGAAGATCATTGTCTTCTACTAGAGATGACACTATGAAATTGATGATGTTCATGCCTTTCCCAGCACCAATTCATGTACAACACAAGAATCGAATTCAAAGATCATTGGTTTCTTCTAGAGTTGACACTACGAAATTGATAATGTTCACGTCTTTACCAACACCAATCCAAGTACAATACCAAAAACGAAATCGAAGATCATTGTCTTCTACTATAAATGACACTATGAAATTGATGATGGTCATGGGATTAACAGCACCAATCCAAGTGCAATACCAAAATCGAATTCGAAGATCATTGTCTTCTACTAGAAATGACACTATGAAATTGATGATGTTCATGCCTTTCCCAGCACCAATTCATGTACAACACAAGAATCGAATTCAAAGATCATTGGTTTCTTCTAGAGTTGACACTACGAAATTGATAATGTTCACGTCTTTACCAACACCAATCCAAGTACAATACCAAAAACGAAATCGAAGATCATTGTCTTCTACTATAAATGACACTATGAAATTGATGATGGTCATGGGATTACCAGCACCAATCCTAGTGCAATACCAAAATCGAATTCGAAGATCATTGTCTTCTACTAGAAATGACACTATGAAATTGATGATGTTCATGGAATTACCAGCACCAATCCAAGTACAGCACCGAAATCGAATTCGAAAATCATTGTCTTCTACTAGAGATAACGCTCTTAACTTGATAATGTTTATATCATTACCAGCACCAATCCAAGTGCAATACCAAAATCGAATTCGAAGATCATTGTCTTCTACTAGAAATGACACTATGAAATTGATGATGGTCATGGGATTACCAGCACCAATCCTAGTGCAATACCAAAATCGAATTCGAAGATCATTGTCTTCTACTAGAAATGACACTATGAAATTGATGATGTTCATGGAATTACCAGCACCAATCCAAGTACAGCACCGAAATCGAATTCGAAAATCATTGTCTTCTACTAGAGATAACGCTCTTAACTTGATAATGTTTATATCATTACCAGCACCAATCCAAGTACAACACCAAAATCGAATTCGAAGATCATTGTCTTCTACAAGAGATAACACTCTGAACTTGATAATGTTTATGTCTTTACCAGCACCAATCCAAGTGCAATACCAAAATCGAATTCGAAGATCATTGTCTTCTACTAAAAATGACACTATGAAATTGATGATGTTCATGGGATTACCAACACCAATCCAAGTACAATACCAAAAACGAAATCGAAGATCATTGTCTTCTACTATAAATGACACTATGAAATTGATGATGGTCATGGGATTAACAGCACCAATCCAAGTGCAATACCAAAATCGAATTCGAAGATCATTGTCTTCTACAAGAGATAACACTCTGAACTTGATAATGTTTATGTCTTTACCACCACTAATCCAAGTAAAATACCAAAATCGAATTCGAAGATCATTGTCTTTTACTAGAAATGACACTATGAAATTAATGATGTTCATGGGATTACCAGCACCAATCCAAGTGCAATACCAAAATCGAATTCGAAGATCATTGTCTTCTACTAGAGATGACACTATGAAATTGATGATGTTCATGCCTTTCCCAGCACCAATTCATGTACAACACAACAATCGAATTCAAGGATCATTGGTTTCTTCTAGAGTTGACACTACGAAATTGATAATGTTCACGTCTTTACCAACACCAATCCAAGTACAATACCAAAAACGAAATCGAAGATCATTGTCTTCTACTATAAATGACACTTTGAAATTGATGATGGTCATGGGATTAACAGCACCAATCCAAGTGCAATACCAAAATCGAATTCGAAGATCATTGTCTTTTACTAGAAATGACACTATGAAATTGATGATGGTCATGGGATTACCAGCACCAATCCTAGTGCAATACCAAAATCGAATTCGAAGATCATTGTCTTCTACTAGAAATGACACTATGAAATTGATGATGTTCATGGAATTACCAGCACCAATCCAAGTACAGCACCGAAATCGAATTCGAAAATCATTGTCTTCTACTAGAGATAACGCTCTTAACTTGATAATGTTTATATCATTACCAGCACCAATCCAAGTACAACACCAAAATCGAATTCGAAGATCATTGTATTCTACTAGAAATGACACTATGAAATTGATGATAGTCATGGGATTTCCAGCACCAATCCAAGTGCAATACCAAAATCGAATTCGAAGATCATTGTCTTCTACAAGAGATAACACTCTGAACTTGATAATGTTTTTGTCTTTACCAGCACCAATCCAAGTGCAATACCAAAATCGAATTCGAAGATCATTGTCTTCTACTAGAAATGACACTATGAAATTGATGATGTTCATGGGATTACCAGCACAAATCGAAGTACAGCACCGAAATCGAATTCGAAAATCATTGTCTTCTACTAGAGATAACGCTCTGAACTTGATAATGTTTATATCATTACCAGCACCAATCCAAGTACAACACCAAAATCGAATTCGAAGATCATTGTCTTCTACAAGAGATAACACTCTGAACTTGATAATGTTTATGTCTTTACCAGCACCAATCCAAGTTCAACACCAAAATCGAATTCGAAGATCATTGTCTTTTACTAGAGATAACACTCTGAACTTGATAATGTTTTTGTCTTTTCCAGCACCAATCCAAGGGCAATACCAAAATCGAATTCGAAGATCATTGTCTTCTACAAGAGATAACACTCTGAACTTGATAATGTTTTTGTCTTTACCAGCACCAATCCAAGGGCAATACCAAAATCGAATTCGAAGATCATTGTCTTCTACTAGAAATGACACTATGAAATTGATTATGTTCATGCCTTTCCCAGCACCAAATCATGTACAACACAAAAATCGAATTCGAAGATCATTGGTTTCTTCTAGAGTTGACACTACGAAATTGATAATGTTCATGTCTTTACCAACACCAATCCAAGTACAATACCAAAAACGAAATCGAAGATCATTGTCTTCTACTATATATGACACTATGAAATTGATGATGGTTATGGGATTACCAGCACCAATCCAAGTGCAATACCAAAATCGAATTCGAAGATCATTGTCTTCTACAAGAGATAACACTCTGAACTTGATAATGTTTATGTCTTTACCAGCACCAATCCAAGTGCAATACCAAAATCGAATTCGAAGATCATTGTCTTCTACTAAAAATGACACTATGAAATTGATGATGTTCATGGGATTACCAGCACCAATCCAAGTGGAATACCAAAATCGAATTCGAAGATCATTGTCTTCTACTATAAATGACACTATGAAATTGATGATGGTCATGGGATTAACAGCACCAATCCAAGTGCAATACCAAAATCGAATTCGAAGATCATTGTCTTCTACTAGAGATGACACTATGAAATTGATGATGTTCATGCCTTTCCCAGCACCAATTCATGTACAACACAAGAATCGAATTCAAAGATCATTGGTTTCTTCTAGAGTTGACACTACGAAATTGATAATGTTCACGTCTTTACCAACACCAATCCAAGTACAATACCAAAAACGAAATCGAAGATCATTGTCTTCTACTATAAATGACACTTTGAAATTGATGATGGTCATGGGATTAACAGCACCAATCCAAGTGCAATACCAAAATCGAATTCGAAGATCATTGTCTTTTACTAGAAATGACACTATGAAATTGATGATGGTCATGGGATTACCAGCACCAATCCTAGTGCAATACCAAAATCGAATTCGAAGATCATTGTCTTCTACTAGAAATGACACTATGAAATTGATGATGTTCATGGAATTACCAGCACCAATCCAAGTACAGCACCGAAATCGAATTCGAAAATCATTGTCTTCTACTAGAGATAACGCTCTTAACTTGATAATGTTTATATCATTACCAGCACCATTCCAAGTACAACACCAAAATCGAATTCGAAGATCATTGTATTCTACTAGAAATGACACTATGAAATTGATGATAGTCATGGGATTTCCAGCACCAATCCAAGTGCAATACCAAAATCGAATTCGAAGATCATTGTCTTCTACAAGAGATAACAGTCTGAACTTGATAATGTTTTTGTCTTTACCAGCACCAATCCAAGTGCAATACCAAAATCGAATTCGAAGATCATTGTCTTCTACTAGAAATGACACTATGAAATTGATGATGTTCATGGGATTACCAGCACCAATCGAAGTACAGCACCGAAATCGAATTCGAAAATCATTGTCTTCTACTAGAGATAACGCTCTGAACTTGATAATGTTTATATCATTACCAGCACCAATCCAAGTACAACACCAAAATCGAATTCGAAGATCATTGTCTTCTACAAGAGATAACACTCTAAACTTGATAATGTTTATGTCTTTACCAGCACCAATCCAAGTTCAACACCAAAATCGAATTCGAAGATCATTGTCTTTTACTAGAGATAACACTCTGAACTTGATAATGTTTATATTATTACCAGCACCAATCCAAGTACAACACCAAAATCGAATTCGAAGATCAATATTTTATACTAGAAATGACACTATGAAATTGATGATGTTTATGCCTTTCCCAGCACCAATTCATGTACAACACAAGAATCGAATTCGAAGATCATTGGTTTCTTCTAGAGATGACACTACGAAATTGATAATGTTCATGTCTTTACCACCACCAATCCAAGTAAAATACCAAAATCGATTTCGAAGATCGTTGTCTTTTACTAGGAATGACACTATGAAATTAATGATGTTCATGGGATTACCAGCACCAATCCAAGTGCAATACCAAAATCGAATTCGAAGATCATTGTCTTCTACAAGAGATAACACTCTGAACTTGATAATGTTTATGTCTTTACCAGCACCAATCCAAGTGCAATACCAAAATCGAATTCGAAGATCATTGTCTTCTACTAGAAATGACACTATGAACTTGATGATGTTCATGGGATTACCAGCACCAATCGAAGTACAGCACCGAAATCGAATTCGAAAATCATTGTCTTCTACTAGAGATAACGCTCTGAACTTGATAATGTTTATATCATTACCAGCACCAATCCAAGTACAACACCAAAATCGAATTCGAAGATCATTGTCTTCTACAAGAGATAACACTCTGAACTTGATAATGTTTATGTCTTTACCAGCACCAACCCAAGTTCAACACCAAAATCGAATTCGAAGATCATTGTCTTCTACTAGAAATGACACTATGAAATTGATGATAGTCATGGGATTTCCAGCACCAATCCAAGTGCAATACCAAAATCGAATTCGAAGATCATTGTCTTCTACTAGAAATGACACTATGAAATTGATAATGGTCATGGGATTACCAGCACCAATCCAAGTGCAATACCAAAATCGAATTCGAAGATCATTGTCTTCTACTAGAAATGACACTATGAAATTGATGATGGTCATGGAATCACCAGCACCAATCCAAGTGCAATACCAAAATCGAATTCGAAGATCATTGTCTTCTACTAGAAATGACACTATGAAATTGATGATGTTCATGGGATTACCAGCACCAATCCAAGTACAGCACCGAAATCGAATTCGAAAATCATTGTCTTCTACTAGAGATAACGCTCTTAACTTGATAATGTTTATATTATTACCAGCACCAATCCAAGTACAACACCAAAATCGAATTCGAAGATCATTGTCTTCTACTAGAAATGACACTATGAAATTGATGTTAGTCATGGGATTTCCAGCACCAATCCAAGTGCAATACCAAAATCGAATTCGAAGATCATTGTCTTCTACAAGAGATAACAGTCTGAACTTGATAATGTTTATGTCTTTACCAGCACCAATCCAAGTGCAATACCAAAATGGAATTCGAAGATCATTGTCTTCTACTAGAAATGACACTATGAAATTGATGATGTTCATGTCTTTCCCAGCACCAATTCATGTACAACACAAGAATCGAATTCGAAGATCATTGTCTTCTACAAGAGATAACACTCTGAACTTGATAATGTTTATATCTTTACCAGCACCAATCCAAGTGCAATACCAAAATCGAATTCGAAGATCATTGTCTTCTACTAGAAATGACACTATGAAATTGATGATGCTCATGGGATTACCAGCACCAATCCAAGTACAGCAGCGAAATCGAATTCGAAAATCATTGTCTTCTACTAGAGATAACGCTCTGAACTTGATAATGTTTATATCATTACCAGCACCAATCCAAGTACAACACCAAAATCGAATTCGAAGATCATTGTCTTCTACAAGAGATAACACTCTGAACTTGATAATGTTTATGTCTTTACCAGCACCAATCCAAGTACAATACCAAAAACGAAATCGAAGATCATTGTCTTCTACTATAAATGACACTTTGAAATTGATGATGGTCATGGGATTAACAGCACCAATCCAAGTGCAATACCAAAATCGAATTCGAAGATCATTGTCTTTTACTAGAAATGACACTATGAAATTGATGATGGTCATGGGATTACCAGCACCAATCCTAGTGCAATACCAAAATCGAATTCGAAGATCATTGTCTTCTACTAGAAATGACACTATGAAATTGATGATGTTCATGGAATTACCAGCACAAATCGAAGTACAGCACCGAAATCGAATTCGAAAATCATTGTCTTCTACTAGAGATAACGCTCTGAACTTGATAATGTTTATATCATTACCAGCACCAATCCAAGTACAACACCAAAATCGAATTCGAAGATCATTGTCTTCTACAAGAGATAACACTCTGAACTTGATAATGTTTATGTCTTTACCAGCACCAATCCAAGTTCAACACCAAAATCGAATTCGAAGATCATTGTCTTTTACTAGAGATAACACTCTGAACTTGATAATGTTTTTGTCTTTTCCAGCACCAATCCAAGGGCAATACCAAAATCGAATTCGAAGATCATTGTCTTCTACAAGAGATAACACTCTGAACTTGATAATGTTTTTGTCTTTACCAGCACCAATCCAAGGGCAATACCAAAATCGAATTCGAAGATCATTGTCTTCTACTAGAAATGACACTATGAAATTGATTATGTTCATGCCTTTCCCAGCACCAAATCATGTACAACACAAAAATCGAATTCGAAGATCATTGGTTTCTTCTAGAGTTGACACTACGAAATTGATAATGTTCATGTCTTTACCAACACCAATCCAAGTACAATACCAAAAACGAAATCGAAGATCATTGTCTTCTACTATATATGACACTATGAAATTGATGATGGTTATGGGATTACCAGCACCAATCCAAGTGCAATACCAAAATCGAATTCGAAGATCATTGTCTTCTACAAGAGATAACACTCTGAACTTGATAATGTTTATGTCTTTACCAGCACCAATCCAAGTGCAATACCAAAATCGAATTCGAAGATCATTGTCTTCTACTAAAAATGACACTATGAAATTGATGATGTTCATGGGATTACCAGCACCAATCCAAGTGGAATACCAAAATCGAATTCGAAGATCATTGTCTTCTACTATAAATGACACTATGAAATTGATGATGGTCATGGGATTAACAGCACCAATCCAAGTGCAATACCAAAATCGAATTCGAAGATCATTGTCTTCTACTAGAGATGACACTATGAAATTGATGATGTTCATGCCTTTCCCAGCACCAATTCATGTACAACACAAGAATCGAATTCAAAGATCATTGGTTTCTTCTAGAGTTGACACTACGAAATTGATAATGTTCACGTCTTTACCAACACCAATCCAAGTACAATACCAAAAACGAAATCGAAGATCATTGTCTTCTACTATAAATGACACTTTGAAATTGATGATGGTCATGGGATTAACAGCACCAATCCAAGTGCAATACCAAAATCGAATTCGAAGATCATTGTCTTTTACTAGAAATGACACTATGAAATTGATGATGGTCATGGGATTACCAGCACCAATCCTAGTGCAATACCAAAATCGAATTCGAAGATCATTGTCTTCTACTAGAAATGACACTATGAAATTGATGATGTTCATGGAATTACCAGCACCAATCCAAGTACAGCACCGAAATCGAATTCGAAAATCATTGTCTTCTACTAGAGATAACGCTCTTAACTTGATAATGTTTATATCATTACCAGCACCAATCCAAGTACAACACCAAAATCGAATTCGAAGATCATTGTATTCTACTAGAAATGACACTATGAAATTGATGATAGTCATGGGATTTCCAGCACCAATCCAAGTGCAATACCAAAATCGAATTCGAAGATCATTGTCTTCTACAAGAGATAACACTCTGAACTTGATAATGTTTTTGTCTTTACCAGCACCAATCCAAGTGCAATACCAAAATCGAATTCGAAGATCATTGTCTTCTACTAGAAATGACACTATGAAATTGATGATGTTCATGGGATTACCAGCACCAATCGAAGTACAGCACCGAAATCGAATTCGAAAATCATTGTCTTCTACTAGAGATAACGCTCTGAACTTGATAATGTTTATATCATTACCAGCACCAATCCAAGTACAGCACCAAAATCGAATTCGAAGATCATTGTCTTCTACAAGAGATAACACTCTAAACTTGATAATGTTTATGTCTTTACCAGCACCAATCCAAGTTCAACACCAAAATCGAATTCGAAGATCATTGTCTTTTACTAGAGATAACACTCTGAACTTGATAATGTTTATATTATTACCAGCACCAATCCAAGTACAACACCAAAATCGAATTCGAAGATCAATATTTTATACTAGAAATGACACTATGAAATTGATGATGTTCATGCCTTTCCCAGCACCAATTCATGTACAACACAAGAATCGAATTCGAAGATCATTGGTTTCTTCTAGAGATGACACTACGAAATTGATAATGTTCATGTCTTTACCACCACCAATCCAAGTAAAATACCAAAATCGATTTCGAAGATCGTTGTCTTTTACTAGGAATGACACTATGAAATTAATGATGTTCATGGGATTACCAGCACCAATCCAAGTGCAATACCAAAATCGAATTCGAAGATCATTGTCTTCTACAAGAGATAACACTCTGAACTTGATAATGTTTATGTCTTTACCAGCACCAATCCAAGTGCAATACCAAAATCGAATTCGAAGATCATTGTCTTCTACTAGAAATGACACTATGAACTTGATGATGTTCATGGGATTACCAGCACCAATCGAAGTACAGCACCGAAATCGAATTCGAAAATCATTGTCTTCTACTAGAGATAACGCTCTGAACTTGATAATGTTTATATCATTACCAGCACCAATCCAAGTACAACACCAAAATCGAATTCGAAGATCATTGTCTTCTACAAGAGATAACACTCTGAACTTGATAATGTTTATGTCTTTACCAGCACCAACCCAAGTTCAACACCAAAATCGAATTCGAAGATCATTGTCTTCTACTAGAAATGACACTATGAAATTGATGATAGTCATGGGATTTCCAGCACCAATCCAAGTGCAATACCAAAATCGAATTCGAAGATCATTGTCTTCTACTAGAAATGACACTATGAAATTGATAATGGTCATGGGATTACCAGCACCAATCCAAGTGCAATACCAAAATCGAATTCGAAGATCATTGTCTTCTACTAGAAATGACACTATGAAATTGATGATGGTCATGGAATCACCAGCACCAATCCAAGTGCAATACCAAAATCGAATTCGAAGATCATTGTCTTCTACTAGAAATGACACTATGAAATTGATGATGTTCATGGGATTACCAGCACCAATCCAAGTACAGCACCGAAATCGAATTCGAAAATCATTGTCTTCTACTAGAGATAACGCTCTTAACTTGATAATGTTTATATTATTACCAGCACCAATCCAAGTACAACACCAAAATCGAATTCGAAGATCATTGTCTTCTACTAGAAATGACACTATGAAATTGATGTTAGTCATGGGATTTCCAGCACCAATCCAAGTGCAATACCAAAATCGAATTCGAAGATCATTGTCTTCTACAAGAGATAACAGTCTGAACTTGATAATGTTTATGTCTTTACCAGCACCAATCCAAGTGCAATACCAAAATGGAATTCGAAGATCATTGTCTTCTACTAGAAATGACACTATGAAATTGATGATGTTCATGTCTTTCCCAGCACCAATTCATGTACAACACAAGAATCGAATTCGAAGATCATTGTCTTCTACAAGAGATAACACTCTGAACTTGATAATGTTTATGTCTTTACCAGCACCAATCCAAGTGCAATACCAAAATCGAATTCGAAGATCATTGTCTTCTACTAGAAATGACACTATGAAATTGATGATGCTCATGGGATTACCAGCACCAATCCAAGTACAGCAGCGAAATCGAATTCGAAAATCATTGTCTTCTACTAGAGATAACGCTCTGAACTTGATAATGTTTATATCATTACCAGCACCAATCCAAGTACAACACCAAAATCGAATTCGAAGATCATTGTCTTCTACAAGAGATAACACTCTGAACTTGATAATGTTTATGTCTTTACCAGCACCAATCCAAGTTCAACACCAAAATCGAATTCGAAGAAAATTGTCTTTTACTAGAGATAACTCTCTGAACTTGATAATGTTTATATTATTACCAGCACCAATCCAAGTACAACACCAAAATCGAATTCGAAGATCAATATTTTCTACTAGAAATGACACTATGAAATTGATGATGTTCATGCCTTTCCCAGCACCAATTCATGTACAACACAAGAATCGAATTCGAAGATCATTGGTTTCTTCTAGAGATAACACTACGAAATTGATAATGTTGATGTCTTTACCACCACCAATCCAAGTAAAATACCAAAATCGAATTCGAAGATCGTTGTCTTTTACTAGGAATGACACTATGAAATTAATGATGTTCATGCCTTTCCCAGCACCAATTCATGTACAACACAAAAATCAAATTCGAAGATCATTGGTTTCTTCTAGAGTTGACACTACGAAATTGATAATGTTCACGTCTTTACCAACACCAATCCAAGTACAATACCAAAAACGAAATCGAAGATCATTGTCTTCTACTATAAATGACACTATGAAATTGATGATGGTCATGGGATTAACAGCACCAATCCAAGTGCAATACCAAAATCGAATTCGAAGATCATTGTCTTCTACTAGAAATGACACTATGAAATTGATGATGGTCATGGGATTACCAGCACCAATCCAAGTGCAATACCAAAATCGAATTCGAAGATCATTGTCTTCTACTAGAAATGACACTATGAAATTGATGATGGTCATGGAATTACCAGCACCAATCCAAGTGCAATACCAAAATCGAATTCGAAGATCATTGTCTTCTACTAGAAATGACACTATGAAATTGATGATGTTCATGGGATTACCAGCACCAATCCAAGTACAGCACCGAAATCGAATTCGAAAATCATTGTCTTCTACTAGAGATAACGCTCTTAACTTAATAATGTTTATATCATTACCAGCACCAATCCAAGTACAACACCAAAATCGAATTCGAAGATCATTGTCTTCTACTAAAAATGACACTATGAAATTGATGATAGTCATGGGATTTCCAGCACCAATCCAAGTGCAATACCAAAATCGAATTCGAAGATCATTGTCTTCTACAAGAGATAACACTCTGAACTTGATAATGTTTATGTCTTTACCAGCACCAATCCAAGTGCAATACCAAAATCGAATTCGAAGATCATTGTCTTCTACTAGAAATGACACTATGAAATTGATGATGTTCATGCCTTTCCCAGCACCAATTCATGTACAACACAAGAATCGAATTCGAAGATCATTGGTTTCTTCTAGAGATGACGCTACGAAATTGATAATGTTCATGTCTTTACTAACACCAATGCATGTACAATACCAAAAACGAAATCGAAGATCATTGTCTTCTACTATAAATGACACTATGAAATTGATGATGGTCATGGGATTACCAGCACCAATCCAAGTGCAATACCAAAATCGAATTCGAAGATCATTGACTTCTACAAGAGATAACACTCTGAACTTGATAATGTTTATGTCTTTACCAGCACCAATCCAAGTGCAATACCAAAATCGAATTCGAAGATCATTGTCTTCTACTAGAAATGACACTATGAAATTGATGATGCTCATGGGATTACCAGCACCAATCCAAGTACAGCAGCGAAATCGAATTCGAAAATCATTGTCTTCTACTAGAGATAACGCTCTGAACTTGATAATGTTTATATCATTACCAGCACCAATCCAAGTACAACACCAAAATCGAATTCGAAGAAAATTGTCTTTTACTAGATATAACTCTCTGAACTTGATAATGTTTATATTATTACCAGCACCAATCCAAGTACAACACCAAAATCGAATTCGAAGATCAATATTTTCTACTAGAAATGACACTATGAAATTGATGATGTTCATGCCTTTCCCAGCACCAATTCATGTACAACACAAGAATCGAATTCGAAGATCATTGGTTTCTTCTAGAGATGACACTACGAAATTGATAATGTTCATGTCTTTACCACCACCAATCCAAGTAAAGTACCAAAATCGAATTCGAAGATCGTTGTCTTTTACTAGGAATGACACTATGAAATTAATGATGTTCATGGGATTACCAGCACCAATCCAAGTGCAATACCAAAATCGAATTCGAAGATCATTGGTTTCTTCTAGAGTTGACACTACGAAATTGATAATGTTCATGTCTTTACCAACATCAATCCAAGTACAATACCAAAAACGAAATCGAAGATCATTGTCTTCTACTATATATGACACTATGAAATTAATGATGGTCATGGGATTACCAGCACCAATCCAAGTGCAATACCAAAATCGAATTCGAAGATCATTGTCTTCTACTAGAAATGACACTATGAAATTGATGATGTTCATGCCTTTCCCAGCACCAATTCATGTACAACACAAAAATCGAATTCGAAGATCATTGGTTTCTTCTAGAGTTGACACTACGAAATTGATAATGTTCATGTCTTTACCAACACCAATCCAAGTACAATACCAAAAACGAAATCGAATATCATTGCCTTCTACTATAAATGACACTATGAAATTGAAATTGATGATGGTCATGGGATTACCAGCACCAATCCAAGTGCAATACCAAAATCGAATTCGAAGATCATTGTCTTCTACAAGAGATAACACTCTGAACTTGATAATGTTTATGTCTTTACCAGCACCAATCCAGGTGCAATACCAAAATCGAATTCGAAGATCATTGTCTTCTACTAGAAATGACACTATGAAATTGATGATGTTCATGGGATTACCATCACCAATCCAAGTACAGCACCGAAATCGAATTCGAAAATCATTGTCTTCTACTAGAGATAACGCTCTGAACTTGATAATGTTTATATCATTACCAGCACCAATCCAAGTACAACACCAAAATCGAATTCGAAGATCATTGTTTTCTACAAGAGATAACACTCTGAACTTGATAATGTTTATGTCTTTACCAGCACCAATCCAAGTTCAACACCAAAATCGAATTCGAAGAAAATTGTCTTTTACTAGAGATAACACTCTGAACTTGATAATGTTTATATTATTACCAGCACCAATCCAAGTACAACACCAAAATCGAATTCGAAGATCAATATTTTCTACTAGAAATGACACTATGAAATTGATGATGTTCATGCCTTTCCCAGCACCAATTCATGTACAACACAAAAATCGAATTCGAAGATCATTGGTTTCTTCTAGAGTTGACACTACGAAATTGATAATGTTCATGTCTTTACCAACATCAATCCAAGTACAATACCAAAAACGAAATCGAAGATCATTGTCTTCTACTAGAAATGACACTATGAAATTGATGATGTTCATGCCTTTCCCAGCACCAATTCATGTACAACACAAGAATCGAATTCGAAGATCATTGGTTTCTTCTAGAGATGACACTACGAAATTGATAATGTTCATGTATTTACCACCACCAATCCAAGTAAAATACCAAAATCGAATTCGAAGATCGTTGTCTTTTACTAGGAATGACACTATGAAATTGATGATGTTCATGGGATTACCAGCACCAATCCAAGTGCAATACCAAAATCGAATTCGAAGATCATTGTCTTCTACTAGAAATGACACTATGAAATTGATGATGTTCATGCCTTTCCCAGCACCAATTCATGTACAACACAAAAATCGAATTCGAAGATCATTGGTTTCTTCTAGAGTTGACACTACGAAATTGATAATGTTCATGTCTTTACCAACACCAATCCAAGTACAATACCAAAAACGAAATCGAAGATCATTGTCTTCTACTATATATGACACTATGAAATTGATGATGGTCATGGAATTACCAGCACCAATCCAAGTGCAATACCAAAATCGAATTCGAAGATCATTGTCTTCTACTAGAAATGACACTATGAAATTGATGATGTTCATGGGATTACCAGCATCAATCCAAGTACAGCATCGAAATCGAATTCGAAAATCATTGTCTTCTACTAGAGATAATGCTCTGAACTTGATAATGTTTATATCATTACCAGCACCAATCCAAGTACATCACCAAAATCGAATTCGAAGATCATTGTCTTCTACAAGAGATAACACTCTGAACTTGATAATGTTTATGTCTTTACCACCACTAATCCAAGTAAAATACCAAAATCGAATTCGAAGATCATTGTCTTTTACTAGAAATGACACTATGAAATTAAGGATGTTCATGGGATTACCAGCACCAATCCAGATGCAATACCAAAATCGAATTCGAAGATCATTGTCTTCTACTAGAAATGACACTATGAAATTGTTGATGTTCATGCCTTTCCCAGCACCAATTCATGTACAACACAAGAATCGATTTCGAAGATCATTGGTTTCTTCTAGAGTTGAAACTACGAAATTGATAATCTTCACGTCTTTACCAACACCAATCCAAGTACAATACCAAAAACGAAATCGAAGATCATTGTCTTCTACTATAAATGACACTATGAAATTGATGATGTTCATGTCTTTACCAGCACCAATCCAAGTACATTACCAAAAACGAAATCGAGGATCATTGTCTTCTACTAGTGATGACACTATGAAATTGATGATGGTCATGGGATTACCAGCACCAATCCAAGTGCAATACCAAAATCGAATTCGAAGATCATTGTCTTCTACAAGAGATAACACTCTGAACTTGATAATGTTTATGTTATTACCAGCACCAATCCAAGTGCAATACCAAAATCGAATTCGAAGATCATTGTCTTTTACTAGAGATGACACTATAAAATTGATGGTGTTCATGTCTTTACCAACACCAATCCATGTACAATACCAAAAACGAAATCGAAGATCTTTGTCTTCTACTAGTGATGACACTATGAAATTGATGATGTTCATGTCTTTACCAGCACCAATCCAAGTACATTACCAAAAACGAAATCGAGGATCATTGTCTTCTACTAGTGATGACACTATGAAATTGATGATGGTCATGGGATTACCAGCACCAATCCAAGTGCAATACCAAAATCGAATTCGAAGATCATTGTCTTCTACAAGAGATAACACTCTGAACTTGATAATGTTTATGTCTTTACCAGCACCAATCCAAGTGCAATACCAAAATCGAATTCGAAGATCATTGTCTTCTTCTAGAAATGACACTATGAAATTGATGATGTTCATGGGATTACCAGCACCAACTCAAGTACAACACAAAAGTCGAATTCAGAGATCATTGTTTTCTACTAGTGATGACACTATGAAATTGATGCTGTTCATGTCTTTACCACCACCAATCCAAGTGCAATACCAAAATCAAGTTCGAAGTTCGTTGTCTTCTAGAAGAGATAACACTATGAACTTGATAATGTTTATGTCTTTACCAGCACCAATCCAAGTACAATACCAAAATCGAATTCAAAAATCATTGTCTTCTACTAGTGATGACACTATAAAATTGATGGTGTTCATGTCTTTACCAACACCAATTCAAGTACAATACCAAAAACGAAATCGAAGATCATTGTCTTTTACTAGTGATGACACTATGGAATTGATGATGTTCATGTCTTTACCACCACCAATCCAAGTGCAATACCAAAATCGAGTTCGAAGATCATTGTCTTCTAGAAGAGATAACACTATGAACTTGATAATGTTCATGTCTTTACCACCACCAATCCAAGTGCAATACCAAAATCGAGTTCGAAGATCATTGTCTTCTAGAAGAGATAACACTATGAAATTGATGATGTTCATGTCTTTACCAGCACCAATCCAAGTTCAACACCAAAATCGAATTCGAAGATCATTGTCTTTTACTAGAGATGACACTATAAAATTGATGGTGTTCATGTCTTTACCAACACCAATCCATGTACAATACCAAAAACGAAATCGAAGATCTTTGTCTTCTACTAGTGATGACACTATGAAATTGATGATGTTCATGTCTTTACCAGCACCAATCCAAGTACATTACCAAAAACGAATTCGAGGATCATTGTCTTCTACTAGTGATGACACTATGAAATTGATGATGGTCATGGGATTACCAGCACCAATCCAAGTGCAATACCAAAATCGAATTCGAAGATCATTGTCTTCTACAAGAGATAACACTCTGAACTTGATAATGTTTATGTCTTTACCAGCACCAATCCAAGTGCAATACCAAAATCGAATTCGAAGATCATTGTCTTCTTCTAGAAATGACACTATGAAATTGATGATGTTCATGGGATTACCAGCACCAACTCAAGTACAACACAAAAATCGAATTCAGAGATCATTGTTTTCTACTAGTGATGACACTTTAAAATTGATGGTGTTTATGTCTTTACCAACACCAACTCAAGTACAACACAAAAATCGAATTCAGAGATCATTGTTTTCTACTAGTGATGACACTATGAAATTGATGATGTTCATGTATTTACCACCACCAATCCAAGTGCAATACCAAAATCAAGTTCGAAGTTCGTTGTCTTCTAGAAGAGATAACACTATGAACTTGATAATGTTTATGTCTTTACCAGCACCAATCCAAGTACAATACCAAAATCGAATTCAAAAATCATTGTCTTCTACTAGTGATGACACTATAAAATTGATGGTGTTCATGTCTTTACCAACACCAATTCAAGTACAATACCAAAAACGAAATCGAAGATCATTGTCTTTTACTAGTGATGACACTATGGAATTGATGATGTTCATGTCTTTACCAGCACCAATCCAAGTTCAACACCAAAATCGAATTCGAAGATCATTGTCTTTTACTAGAGATAACACTCTGAACTTGATAATGTTTATATTATTACCAGCACCAATCCAAGTACAACACCAAAATCGAATTCGAAGATCAATGTCTTCTACTAGAAATGACACTATGAAATTGATGATGTTCATGCCTTTCCCAGCACCAATTCATGTACAACACAAGAATCGAATTCAAAGATCATTGGTTTCTTCTAGAGTTGACACTACGAAATTGATAATGTTTATATTATTACCAGCACCAATCCAAGTACAATACCAAAAACGTAATCGTAGATCATTGTCTTCTACTAGAAATGACAGTATGAAATTAATGATGTTCATGTCTTTACTAGCACCAATCCAAGTACAATACCAAAATCGAATGCACAGATCCTTGTCTTCAACTAGTTCAAAGAAAAACACTCAGAAATTGATAATGTTAATGTCTTTATTGCCACCAATTCAAGAACATCATAAAAATCGAATTCAGAGATCATTGTTTTCATCTAGTTTAAGGAAAAATATTCAGAAATTGATTATGTTAATGCCTCTCCCTGCCCCAATTCAAGTACTACCCCAAAATCAGATACGAAAATCATTGTTTTCTATCAGGGATGACACTCTGAATTTGATAATATCAATGCCTTACCTTGCAACAATTCGAATACAACACCAAAATCGACTTCGAAGATCATTGCCTTTTACTAGAGATGACGCTTTAAACAGAAATCCAATTCAGAGATCATTGTCTTCAAGCAAAAGTGCTGACAACTTGTTTGCTTTTTTGTCAATTCCATCACCTAAGAGATTTCTATTTGTTAATTTACAACATATTCGAGATCAAAAATCATTATTTTCTAGTAAATTATTTTATAATTTACCAATGCCATCACCAATTTTACCAAGATTGCAGTTACCTAGTCATTATATGGTTCCAAGATTTTTGTTGCTAGCCAGATCAAATCATAACATTTTAAAATTACTTTTAGCTCTATTGCCAACAATGAATGCTAAAGCTAATATATTATCAAATGTTGGTAGTATTGAGTCTCCTGCCAGAAGAAAAAGGGATTTAGTAAATTATCCTTGTTATAAAACTGACGTCTGTTTAATTGCTTCGCCAAATTTAGAAATTTTAAATAAAAATTCAATTACAAATTTAAATATCTTACACCTTTTTAAATCCAAAATTGTTGGTATACCTTCAATGGTTATGCCCATGTTTTATCACATGCGACGAACTTGTAAAAAGAAAATATTTGGCCCACCGCGAATGCCATTTTTACCACCTGTTACTCCAGAAGAGTATCAATTGGTACTTCTGAAAAACATTTTAATATATAGTTGTTCTTATTTTCTAATTTGTAAGGTTTTACATTAAATTAACGCGTTACGATATAATATAACATTTTTGTTGAAAAATTTTAATTTTAAATCATTCAAAACTTTCATGGATATTAACAATTAATATATATTTTTTAGTGTCCCAGTGGATCAATGTATGACTCAAACTTCTGTGGCTGCATAGGTAAGAGATTGTTTTTTTATTAATCTTACAGAAACTTAAATAAAAATATACATTGTTTGGGCAATTTTTTTCATCTTTCTTTATTTTATAATATTTGATTTTTATGTTTGGCAAATAAATTAAAACTTGTAAATAATTTTATCTCAGATATTGACGAATGTCAGCAAGAAGGAATCTGCAATGAAAACGCTATTTGCATTAACACAAATGGTTCCTTTTACTGCGAATGTAATTCTGGATACTTTGGTGATGGAATAACAAACTGCACCCGTGAGTTTTTCGCATGTCCTTATTTTTATAAACCTATTACTAGATTTTATAGTTTATTTTAAATTTTATAGTTTATATTTTTTAAAAAGTAAGTAACTTATTGTTATGTGAAAAACCAGATGATTTATTATTTATTCCTTTATTCAAACAGTATGTAAATAACATGCATTTATTAAATAATATAACAAAACAAAACTAGGTTACATTAACACAAATAGGTCTACTTTCTAGCAAACACAAACTATAAAGAACTAATAGTTAAACACAAAAGAGAATTTCAGAGAAAAATAGGGGAAAATCACTGAACCAAATAGAAGAGAACTGCAAATGGCATATTTAAACAAAGGCATCCTTAAAAAAAAATGTTGTTACAAAAAAACTTACCAATTACAAAGTAAAACATACTACTACATAAACACTCAAAATATATATTTAGCATTATGCATTAGAAGTTTTTATTTCACAATGCCTGTACATTTTAGTGAGCTATTGATTAAGTAATATAACTAAGTTATTAATATCTTAATAAATTTTATGACCTAGGTTTAGGTTTAATTAAACTGAGTTTGCATAGTAATTGAAGTTAAATATAATTAATAATTTAATTATTTTTGTTACAATATTTTATTTACTTACATATCTAATAATTTTAATTACATAGTTGAATGCAACTCAATACAATGTTTGGATACTGAAATTTGTGCAAATGTAAATGGTACCTCTCAATGTGTGTGTGCTTCTGGATTTGAAGAAATTAATGAAATTTGTGCAGGTTAGTTTGCCTTAATCTGTTTACATTACACTTTTTTTGTAAATAAAGATAAAGGTTACTTAAAATTGTTTAAAACCTGATGTTTTAATAAAATTTTCCTCAGTTTTACTGTATATTTTATTTTAGATATTAATGAGTGTAATGTTACCGGTGCAAACAACTGTCATGAGAATGCTGTGTGCATTAATTCTTTTGGAAGTTTTGAGTGTGAATGTTCTTGTGGATATAGTGACTTTGGAAGTGAAGCACCTGGAGTTGATTGTGGTAAGTTAAAATTTATTAAGTTTGTACAAATTTATATTCCTAAACAGCAATTAATATTTATTATTGTTTTAGTGTTTGATGCTTGTACCTACAGTCATAATGAATGTGAACACACTTGTGTTTTAACAAGGGATGGCTACACTTGCTCGTGCGATGAAGGATTTACAATGCAGGACAATGTTACATGCTCTCGTAGGCACTTTTGAACAATTTTGTTAAAGACAAATTTTGTATAAAAGTTGAACATGATTGATTAATGTTAAATTATTTATTTTTAGCTATCATGGCATGTGAAAACAGATGTGAGAATGGTGTTTGCTACATAGTAAACGGAAACCCTACTTGTAGATGTAACAATGGGTTCATTGCCAGTGAGATAGGAGGATTGTGTGTGGATGTTAATGAATGTAGCATGAGGGGGCAAAACTGTGAACAAGTATAGCATACACTTTTATATTTTACAGATATCTGTATGATTTATCTTTATTTGAATAACGATAACTGTTAATGATAACTGTTAATTCAAATTATTGTAGCATTGTGTTGATGATGGAACAGTTATGCCATTCCAATGCAGTTGTGGCAGAGGATATGTGCCAGCATCCCATGCTCCAGACTTTTGCTGTGAAGAATCAACAAGTGTTTGTATCACAGACAGTACACTGTGCAATGGTAATGGGCTTTGTGTAGATGATTTAAATACAGTTCGTGGCTACTCTTGCGAATGTTCCAATTCATGGCGAGGTGAAAATTGCTCAGAAGGTAAATCTTAAACATTCTTAATGGGTAAAATATATTATTGTAATTTACCTAAATCAATAAATAAACCGCATTAATTATTTTTTGCAGATGTTAATGAATGCCTATTAGGTGGAATATTTGTGACAAATTGTGATCTGGTTCAATGTACTATTGAACTACAAGTACCTTGTGAAAATGGTGGAATATGTGTCAATTTACAAGGGAGTTTTGAGTGTGACTGTTTACCAGGTTGGACAGGATCAAATTGTGAGGTGGGGAGTTTTTACTGTTAAAACACATTTGGCATTATTTTAAGTTTAATTTGTTAAAATAGATTTATTTTTAATTAAGATAAACATTGACGAATGTTCTACTAATACATCAAATTGTGATCCTGTTGGAGCTAGATGTATTGATACTTTGGGAGGTTTCGAATGTCCTTGTAGAGAAGGATACACTTTACCGATAGGGGGGCCAACAGATGGCAGCATTTGTACTGGTAAATGATAAATTATTAATTGGTGATAAGATAAATTGTAATAAACAACATCGTAATTCTCATTTTATAGAACAATTTCTTGTAAACTTTGGTGAAGAATATGGAGATACAAGATTTGTACCCGGTGGTTCTACTTATCCTTTACTGTTCAGTGATGTTGGATTTTTGATTGGAGCTCAGCGTTACAATAGGTAATATTTTATACATGTTATAAATGGTTAGCCCAAATATCTAATGGGGAAACTAAAATGTTTAAATTATTTTATTCTCACCCAAAAGGTTCTACTTTACGGATAATGGAATAATTGTCTTACAAACTCAAGAAAGCAGCTTTATCCAATCTCTCTATCTTAATATTCCAAGCAGCCTTGACGGTTTTACTCCCAACAACAATGAGGGAATAATTGCAATTTTTTGGGCTGATTTAGATTTTACTTCAGCTACAAATATTTACTATCAACTAGTTAAACGAAGCGATAACAGTATAAGTATGTTTTAGAATAGATAGTTATTTTTCGAAATTGCTATCATATTATTACAACGCATATTAAATATTTTGTTGTTTCATTAATTCTTTATTAACATTTAGGCAGCACAGATTTGTTGGATTCAGTAACTTTAACCATTAGAGAAACCTTCTCTGCATCAGATCCTTATGTTTCATCATTTACAGCAGCTGAAGTATTCAAAATAACATTTGACATGTTTGTGTATTATCCATCTTTTTTCGCACAAGAAGGAGAAGTATGTAGTTTCAGAAACTAGAATTTATGTTAACTTAGCAAATTCAGTAGCTTTTTATATACATTAATGTATTAAATAACTGTAAGATTATTTGTAATACCTACACAAAAAGTTACAGTTCCTATAATCATTAACAGTTATTATTTTTTTGTAGTCTTTGACATTCCAAGCATTCCTAGCAACAGATGGGACAAGGACACATCTTTTATTGTCTTATCTAGATATGAGGGCCGTGCAATTTTTTGGCAATCCACCTTTAGTTGGATACGTCAATCAATTTGTATCTGAAACTCATCCAGTTTCTTTGAGCTTAAATCCAACAAGACCTGATTTATTTGTTGGTTTAATTACAGGTTAGGAAAAAGCAACAAAATTAGTTTATAAATATATAGGTTAATTGTTTTTTTTTTGTAATAAATAAATCTAATGCTTTATATGTACAACTATAGGCGAGACGGGTAGATTTGCTTTGTCGCTTCATTCCAACAATACTGAAGATGTTCTAACACCAGAAACTAGTTGTCAAAATTGGTATGATTCCGAACCAGAAAATATGATTTGGAATGTTGAGGTTATAAATATGTTTTGTTTTCTAAATGTTTTTTGCTTAAAGCTGTATTACTAGATTTAAGTTTAAAAGCAAGACATTTTTAAAATGTTGCTTTTAAAAGTGTAACGGTGTAATCATTTTTCTGAGTGATTAATGTATTGTTGTTTACTTCTTAAGATTTGTCCACCCACCGTCTTCCATGCGAATTATGACACTCTAAGGTTTACTAGGCCACCATTTTATCCACCTGTTGGGGCATCAGTGGGTACTCCTTTACTTGAAGTTGTAAATCGTACCCAAGTTGAAACTCTAAGAGAATGGACAGGTTGTTACAAAAGTTTAGACTAGATTAATTTAACTTTTTATTGTGTAAACAAAAACTGGTTCTGTTTAGATTTAATTGTTATTTCTTAAATCTGTAAACGAGGTTGCAAATTATAAACACTGTTTTATGCACAGTCTACATTTTAATGTTTTTTTTCATATTAAATTTCATTGCACAGATGTAAATTGTTTCCAATCAAATATACGAATGTCGGGTAATACCGGAGTTACTTGTTGTTATGATTCCCGGTTTGGTGACTTCTTGTTTGATTATCCTGGTGGGCGTTTTAATTCAAGAAACCTAATTTATAGCAACACCGAAGCCGCAACTATCGCTCATTTGGGTTAGTATTTTAGAAGTAAGATTTGACTGCTAAAAAAATTTAAAATTTAAACAAAAAAATTGTTTCAAATTATCCAACTCTGTAGTTTGATATAAATTAGTTTTTTGATAAAATTACTGTTTTAAAAAATTACGAACTTAAATGTTTTAAATTTATGTTTAACCTTAAAAAATGTATTTTATAGCCAGTGATGTTCAACCTGGTCTGGATTGTTGTCAAAATTCTGAAAATCCAAGATATTGTGATCTATACAAAGAAAGAAGGCCCCCATCTACAAATGATGGCTATATGATTATTATAATTAGTGAGTCCCATAGTTAAAAAAAAGTTAAACATGTTTAATTTATGTCTGCTTATTTTTGTTTAAAATAAGACATTTAAATACGTACTATGTCATGTGATTAAGAGTGGGTGTTAATTAGTAATATTTAATTATTGTGTAGGCATTCTAATACAGCATGTCATAATTCTTTATATTAAGCACAGTGCAATTTACTATTTAAGCAATGCAATAGTTATAGTAAATTTTAAATACAGAATAAATAATAACGATATAACTATAGTTGTCATTTTGTACCTCATTTAAAAAAATTATTATGCAAGACTTCTTTAAAAATGTTACAGATCAAATTGTAGATTTTAAATTATAAATTTGCAGTATGATGATAGGTTTACTTTTTATTACAGCATTGACATTCAACGATCCTCATCTGGTTACGTTGGACAACACGGAATATTCGTTTTCAGGTTCTGGGGATTACATTTTGTTAAGAGCAGATGGGGGAAGTAATGTCAACGTCCAGGTGAGCTAGAATTGTTTTTTACAAAAAATTTTTTTAATGTAATGTAACTAGGTTGGTTTAAATTTTACACGTTTGACTTTTTCTGATTGTATGTTGTTTAGGCAAGAATGACTCAACAAATAAACAATGGAAGTCTTGTTAATGCTTCAGTAGTAACATCTTTGGTGATCTTCAATCCTGCTGTTTCGAGTGATATATTTCAATTTAGTTTGGCTAATTCGACCGATTGTGACATTGCTAATGTGTCCATACTACTAAATGGTTCCAAATTATCCGATGAACAACGTTCATTGATTTTGTCTGAGGGTAGGTTATAATACCATCCTAAATGGATATTATACAAAAATATTTTTTTAAAAATGACCATGTAATATCATAAAAAGTTTAAATTTTTTTGCAAAAAAAGCCTTTTAATTGTTGAATTTTAGACATTAGTTAATTACGTTATTTTAAAAATATTTCTACTTTACAGGAATTATAAGCTTTGGACCAAATGTTTTGTTAACTGTAAGTGGTATGACTGTCACATTTTTGTACAATCAAGCACCAGAAAGTGCAGTTTTCTCTATTCGGGCAGAAGATGACTCACTTTTCATATCTTCGGGTTTAAGTACGAATTACATGAACAGAATGGATGGTCTTTATGGTAAGTTTCATGTTACATTTTTGCTTGTTTAATTTTTTGCATTTATTTATCTTTGATGTAAAAAAAACTAACTTGCCTAAACATTTTGTCTCTTTACAACTCAAGTTACCTATACCAGTTATGGGTATTATTATTGCTTAATCATTGCATATAAATTGACTTTTAATTTCTTCAGGTATAAATACTAATGTGGGCTTTTTTAAGGCTATCGCAAAGTAAAAATTTGTTTCAGAACCATATGTGGTGATGACCAATGCCTTAACTAATATGTCATATTGCCAATTCGGTTAAAAACTACATAACCATTAAACACAACAATTTAACATTAAAACTACATTTGGCACTGACATTGATTTTTTTGCAACTTTACCAGGGACTTTCACAAGTATGCCAGAAGATGACTTTTTGTTGAGAGACGGTACAACACTTAATTATGAGTCATTGCTCTTCCGCACTATTACAAATCCAATTAACCAAACAGAAGAAAGATGGAATCTTTACATTCCTGATGGCTCTGTTCTTAGCGAGCGGGTGTTTGAATTTGGCCAATCTTGTAAGAATGATTATTCATTAATTACTTAAACTATATTGTATGTTTCACTTTGTCAAAAATTCATTTTAATGTTTTGTAATGTTAAACTTAATGTTCAATATATCTGGCAGGTTAAACTATAAAAGGCATTGTCTTTATTTTTAGGGCGCTTAAATGAAACTGAATCAGAGTTTAGTACTGTATTTATGGAACCTAATTTTACACCTACATATTTGACAACTTTACTTGCTGAAGCAACACCTGAATTTTTAGCCGAAGCTGCCGCTGCATGTACAAGAGATGTAGGATATTTATATATTAGTGTTAATTTTATCTTTTTATCGTATGGTTTTAATATGGTTTTTGTTTATAGAATTCTGTTTCACCACAATGCCTGCATGATGTACTCATATTAAGGGACACCAGTATTTCCCAAGGAATTTTGGACAACCAAGCCAACACATTAACTCCAATTCGTAAATTACTTGCCATTTCACAAATAAAAGTCAAAATTTGAAACTGTATTAATGTTAAGACAAAACGTAGTTTTTTTAAACAATGTAAAAAAAATTTTAATTTTGTTATTAGTAGTTTAAAAAATTAAAAAATAAAATTTAAATATTTAATTTATTTTTTTTCTTTTTGTAGTTGGCTTTCCTCCCGAGTTTCCAAGTCAATCTGTTACAATACGACCAAATTTAGATGAATTGTTTACCCTCAATTTCTCAGCAGTTGATCCCGAAAATCAAACTATCACATATATGCTATTGGGAAGCATAAGTAACATTACAGATGCAGTTATAGACCCAACAAGTAAAACAACTTTATTTTTTGTTTGTAAAAACGTTGTTGATTTTTGTATGATTATGTGTCTTGTAAACCTGGCGAATTTTGATATGTATAATAACTACTTGTTAATAAATTACAAACATATAAATATTTCTTCTTTGAATATTTTTAGCTGGCTTTTTTACATGGACACCAACAAATTTGAATGTAACAAGTTTAACAGTTTTGGCGCAAGATTCCTATGGCTTGTCAAGTTCAATTCAAGTTCGAATTGAGTTGTGTGCCTGTACAAACAACCAACCCTGCTCAAATACAAACTTCATATTTAATGATCTTGAAAACAGATTTTTCGTATGTATTTTTTGTAGTTACCAAAATATTAGCTAACCAAACCAGCATGCTTATGCTTAGTGTTTAAGTTAGGTTGAATAGGTTAGAGGCAAAAAAAGTGAAGTAAAACCAATTTTAAAGATTTTATTAAATATACTTAGGTGAGCAGCTGCAACTGTTCTGAAGTCTATATTGGTGCATTTTGTGAGCTTGATCGAAATGGTTGTGATTTTATACAATGTGATAGATTGGTTAACTGCACCGATGAAATTGCACCTAATGTTGGAGCAACTTGTGGAGATTGTCCAAGTGGTTTCATTGGAACTGGGGACACATTTTGTGCTGAAGACTGTGAGTTACTTTTTTTTGGCCAAAAAAATATTTCAAATTTTGCTTAGGTGTTGTTATGATTTAAATTTTAATCAAACATGTTGCAGTTAATAAAGTATAATATAGTAATATAAACTGAAAGCTATGCTATTATGACAGATTTTATTAGTTACTTTTATTGTTTAGTTTGCTCTTCCAATCCTTGTGATCAAAATTGTCGCAATTTATTTCAAACATTTGAGTGCAGCTGCATGACTGGCTTTAATCTTATAAGTTCAACATCTTGTGAGGATATTGATGAATGTTTGGATAATCCTTGCCCTGTTTCTACCACTAATTGTGTTAACACCATGGGCTCTTTTAGGTAGGCTTTTTTAGCAAATATCTAAAGTTTATTAATTTTTATCAGGATTAATAAAATATAGTGGTATACAGTGTTCGTAATTAGGTTAACTTGATTTTAAATCTGTTTCAGCTATACATCACTGTTTTATAATTTGCAATGTTTTACATATATAGTTGCCAGTGTTTGGATGGACTTGCCGAAAACAGTGCTGGTCAGTGCATAGATTTTAATGAATGTTTAAATGGGAGTGATACATGCGATAGTTCCACAACAGAATGTGTTAATGTGGGAAGAGGTTTTAGGTGAGTTGCTTTTTACTAGCTTTGAATTTAACCTTACATTACTGCATATTTATGTTAACATATTTACTATTTACTCACACATTTAAACACAATTTTGTTGCAGATGTGAATGCTTAAGTGGTTTTACTACAGGATCAAGCAATACTTCTTGTATTGACAGAAACGAATGCGAACTTGGTATTGATACTTGTGCACCAGTCAGTACTGTATGTAACAACACATTTGGAAGTTTTAGGCAAGTTTTTTTGAGACATTTATTTGGTGTTATATTTTTAAATCTTGTTTATTTAAAAAAATCTTTAAAAATTTAAAGCCTTTAACTATTTCAACAGATGTGATTGTAGTCCAGGATTTATGTTTGATGAAGGAAGTGATAGCTGTATGGATGTTAATGAATGTGACAGCTCACCATGTCCAACTGTAAATGCAGCTTGTGTAAATACAGACGGATCGTTCAGGTATAGCAGCATAATATTTATACTTATTTTGTTTTAAAATATTTTATTTATATTTTCTTACAACAAACTTTGTTACTGTAGTTGTGTCTGCACACCTGGTTACTTCTACAATAGCTCTATTAACATGTGTTATGATGAAAACGAATGTGATGCGAATGGAGGAAGAGGCCAGTGTAGTGATATTTGCAATAACACCGAGGGTAAGTATAACATAAAAATAACTTGATACATTACTTTATTGGCAACGTAAAACTGTACTTATTTTTTAGGTAACATTTATTTTAGTTAGTATGTCATACAGAAAGTCTACTAATTAAACTATTTTTTGTTACAGGCAAACAAAAACGTAAAAAATAATGGACCTATTTGTTTTATTAATTATTTTTATGTATGTATAAACTTATCTAAATGTTTAACCAGGATCCTTCTTCTGTGGCTGTCCACTTGGGTATATGTTATCTGCCGATGATCTCACTTGCGAAGATATAAATGAATGTTTAATTGGAAATCCATGTATGCAAATGTGTTCAAATACAATAGGTAATTTGTTTTTAATTTAATTTATGTAAACAAGCCTTAACTTTTTCTAGCTATTTAATGGAGATTGATAACAAATAAATATAAATTAGAAAGTCTGTGGGGCATAAGATTTAAATATTTTATTACATTAATTTTTAATACATTCTTACAATGATTTTAAATTACATTTATTTAACAGGGAGTTTTTCATGTTCTTGTTTTGATGGATTCTTTGAAAGCAACAACACCTGTGTAGCTAATTCGACCTGTGATGCTGATGCTGCAAGCCTATGCCAAAATTCTGATTGTTTTGTTAATACAACAACAACACCATTTACTAGTCAATGTGCTTGTAGATCTGGTAATCTAAATAACTTGTTTTTTATTCTAATTTTTTCAATCTTGCACTTGAACAACATTTAGTAAACGAACTTTCAATGTAAAAAACGTTTATAAAGACTGTGTTCTGTTTTAAATGTTTAAGATATGTAATGTCTAAACTTCTATTCTTGTGAACAATCTAACTTTTAACTTGGCTTTATAGGATATGAAAGAGAATCCCCAACAGTTTGTGTTGATATTGATGAATGCATGGATTCAAACATTTGTGATGAAAATGCTTTTTGTACAAATTCCAATGGTTCCTACAGGTAAAACCTTTTGTAATTAGCAAATGCCAAGATAACAAACCAGTGACAATGTTTTTTTTTCTTAAATAAAACTTTTTTATCACAAAACAAAATCATGAAATTTTGTTTAAAATATAGCTGTTCTTGCAACCCTCAATATGTTGATTTGGCTGTTGAAGGAAATCCTGCTGGAATCAATTGTCGATGTAAGAAACTTAAACAATCCATTCAACTATAAAAAATATTAATTTATTAGGGTTTTATTTTTAACTATTGTGTTACAGTGCTCACTGCACCATTGATTCCAAGTGTTGTGGATTCTACTATAACTCTTTTCTCTGCAAGGGTGACTTGGTCGATGGTATCACTTGGAAATCAATACATGTATGTCAAATATATGAAATAAAAAATAGAATAATAATTTTTTGTTACTTATCTATTCAAATTATTTTTCAGGTTTACTTTGGCTGAAAATGGAAGTTCTATTTCTCTTGTATCTGATACTGTTGATGTTACTGTTACTTCAAGAGTATTTACTGGTCTAAGCCCAGAAACAACTTATACATGTAAGACAAAGATTTTGGCATTGTTTAAGCAAAAAGTTAATGTTTGTATTATGTTTAAATTAATATTTGTTATTTTAAGTTACAATAATGACAATCCGAGGCAGTGTAATAAGTGCTCCAAGCTCTCAAAGTTTTACCACACGTCCTTCTCTGGTACCACCTCAAATTACTGTACAAGATGTTAGTGCATCAACTATAACGGTAGCTTCTTCACATTTTTTGTTATAATAAACCTGTCAGTTATTGATTTTTTGTTCTTATTACTTTTCTTATATGTAGGTTGGTTTAACTCCACCTTCTGCAGGGATTTCAGTAACAGACTTTGAACTCACTCTCACGCCATTAGGTTCTGCACCTGTTGTCCTACCACCAAATGAAACACAAGTATTTGCTTAGTTCGATTATTTACATTTTACATCAAGGTTGCAGGCCTTTTAATTTATTTTGTATTTGACAGTATACTTTCACTAATCTGGAGCCTACTACTTTATATGAACTTTCTGTTATTACAAGATTTGACGTTAATGTAAGCACTCCAAATACACTACAGCAATATACTGGTAAATTAAGAAATAAATTTTAAACTGGGTTTTGTTTGGGTCTAAAAATTTGTATTTTTTAACTGGAAGTTTTGTATCTGCAAAATGTACCAATTTATAAATACATATTGTTAAAAAAAAAATTAGGACCAAATCCACCAACTGTTTTGACTTTGACACCCTTATTTGGTATTGATTATGGAAGCATAGAGGTAACTTGGATGCCGCCATTGCAAGGAGAAGCCGATGATTACATTGTTACTATAACACCTTCTGAACCAACATTTGTCAGAGGTCATTATTTATAAAACATTTTTCTTTAAGTTTTCTCAAGTTATTCATAATTTATTTTAATTTATTACATGATGTTATTTTTTTACAGATTTACAGAACAACAGTGGAATTATAACTAATGCATCACTTTCTGAAAACTATACTGTGTCTGTTGTAGCAGTGTTTATGAGTTTAACAAGTTTACCGTTAACAGAAACAAGTTCGTATTTTTTATATAATAAATTTTTTTTAACCAATTTTTGACATTGCTTTTTACATTTAATTAAATTTATCCTAACCAATTTTAAGCATTTATTCCTGTAACAACAATATCAACTACAACCACACCTCAACCAACGACTACAGTACCGGAGACACAATCATCAACTGGTGTTACAACCAATCAACCAACCACTGCACCACCTACTGAACCTTCTACTACCATTATTACAACACAAGCAACCACTGAACAATCAACTGTTACACAAACTCAAACCACTGCTGAGCCCACAACTACTCGAGGTAAGTCGATCAACACAATGTTACTAAAAAGTAGAAGAAAATTAACTTACTTAACCACATAATTTAGTTTAGTATTGTTACATTACACAAGTAGGTTTACTATTGCACTAAAAAGTATTGTGGGTGAAAAAAAATTTTTTGTTTGATAATTTGTTTGACTTGTTAAATTACTTACATGGTTTCCTTTTTTAAACTGTACCATAACAACTTTAAACTATCAAAAAGTTTTAGAGTAAGTTTAGAAATAATCAGCTACAATGGATCATCTAATTAGAGTCAGATATTATGAATATTAAATAAAGCACATTTTTTATTGTGTTTCCCTTACCTGTTAGAGTTTGGTAAAGTAAGAATGGCAAAGGGCAAACATTTGGCACCGGTTTGTTTAATTAATATCTCATGTAGGTTTAAATGTATGATAAACATTAGTACAGAATCAGTAAATAGTTTATTTTTATGCTAGCAGGTTAGTCAGTGTTAGATTTGTATCTTCAGTTATTTTATAGGATTGAAATAACAACAATATTTTCAAAAACAGATATTTTAACACCAGAGGTAACAACAATAACAAATTTAACAACAATGGTGTCTTCAACATCGGAACAGACAATGACAATATTAACTGCAGAGTCAACGACAATAGTAGCTACAGTAACAGAAGTAACAACTATGGTACCAACAACCCAAGAATCAACAACAATGGTACTAACAACACAAGAAACAACAACAATGGTACCAATAACACAGGAATCAACAACAATGGTACCAACAACACAGGAATTAACAACAATGGTACCGACAACACAAGAATCTACAACAATGGTACCAACAACACAAGAATCTACAACAATGGTACCAACAACACAACAATTAACAACAATGATATCAACAACACAGGAATCAACAACAATGGTACCAACAACACAACAATCAACAACAATGGTATCAACAACACAAGAATCTACACCAATGGTACTAACAACACAAGAAACAACAACAATGGTACCAATAACACAGGAATCAACAACAATGGTACCAACAACACAGGAATTAACAACAATGGTACCAACAACACAGGAATTAACAACAATGGTACCAACAACACAAGAATCAACAACAGTGGTACCAACAACACAGGAATCAACAACAATGGTACTAACAACACAGGAATCAACAACAATGATGCAAACAACACAAGAATCAACAACGATGGTATCAATAACACAAGAATCAACAACAATGGTACCAACAACACAAGAATCAACAACAATGGCACCGACAACACAAGAATCAACAACAATGATGCCAACAACACAAGAATCAACAACAATGGTACCAACAACACAAGAATCAACAACAATGGCACCGACAACACAAGAATCAACAACAATGGTACCAACAACACAAGAATCAACAACACAAGAATCAACTCCAATGGTACCAACAACACAGGAATCAACAACAATGGTAACTACGACACAGAATTTAACAACAATGGTACCTGCAACACAGAATTTAACAACAATGGTACCTGCAACACAGAATTTAACAACTATTGTACCTGCAACACAGAATTTAACAACAATGGTACCTGCAACACAAGAATCAACAACAATGGAACCAACAACACAGGAATCAACAACAATGGTATCAACACCAATGGTACCAACAACGCGGGAATCAACACCAGAACCAACAACACCATTGGGTATTTACTTCAATGTTATACCAAATCTAAAAAAGATTTCTGGTTATATTGTGTTTTTATTTTTTAGCAAATTTATCATAACTAACCATGTGTGTTAAAGTGATTCTAACAACAGAATATAATATGGTTTATTATATTGTTCACCTAACTGTAAAATTAAATTTGCATGTAGGCCATGTTTCTAATTGAGTTTGTTTGTAGCAACATTGATCTCATTGTAAAGTAATACAATTAATGCATGTTTCTTACTAAATTTGTGTTCAAAATAGCATTTGTTGCTGCAAATGCAAAAATAGTAATCTGTGTGCAAATAGTAATCCGTGTTTTTTTAATGGAAACGTGTGACCTTTAGGCAAACAAAGCATGTTTTTTATTGTTTGACTAATAACAATTTTGTTTTTGGTTTTTATGCATGTTTACTGCTATTGTTAAATGTGTATTAACGTTGTACATATGTCATTATTAAACCTGAATATTACCACTAAAATTGGACATAAATTGTACCTCTTCTTAGTAACATTTGTACTTAAACCTATCGTTTAATATTTACAGAGACCACCCCATCAACAGTCATTTGTCCTCAATTTACTTCACTTATTAATGGAGTTTGTTTGGGTAAGACCATTTTTGGAACTAATGAAAAATATTTTTAAATGTTTTTAATTTGATTATTATTCTAAAATGTGTAAAAACATTTAGGACCATCGCAACGAAACGGTATTAAACAAACTTTTTTGTTTAGAAACACAAATGTTTGCAGTAGCAGCAACATTTAATGGAACATTTACTGCTGAACTTAACATTGAAGGAAATTCTTTGAGAAATAATTTTGTTGTTCAGTATGAATCAAGTGTAAGTAGTCTGCTACTTTCGCATAAATAAAGGAAGCTTAACCACATTTTCATTCCTAGGTAACGTTGCTGTTTAGCCTTGTTAGTGTAAGAGTGGTTTCTTTTGGAAACATCATTTTCTCGAGTGGAAGCATTATAGGAACATCCGACTTGCTACTTTCCAATGTTACTGACAGGGCTGCGACCAATACCGCTATCCAATCAGCCCTAGCAAATAATCCTGGAACAATTAACAACCTTGTTTTAAGTGGTACAGTAGAAGCAACTTTTTAAATTTTATAAATAGTTCTGTGTCTCAGGAAAAATCTCAGGGTTATTTTATATAACATATTGTACTCACTGCCTTTTTTACAAATTTCTTAACTTAAGAAGTGTTAATGTATAATCATATTTGTATAATTTTAGGCTTTATTTATGGTGTCAATACCAAACTTCTCATTATTCAATTAAAAAATCTTTTTTTTACTTTAAAAAACATATTTTATAGGAATTGACGAGTGCTCTAACTCTATGAATGATTGTGGAGGTATATGTACGGATACTGAGGGTTATCCAGGATTTACCTGTGAGTGCTTAAGTGGGTACAGGGATAGGAACACGACAAACTCAGGAAGAGAGTAAGATGTCATTGGAAAAAATATTCTATAATCATTCAAATCTTACATAATTACCAAATAACTTGTGAACTTTTAGGAATATTTTTATCATTTTCCAATTTTTTTTTGTAGTTGTGAAGAGCAGTGTTTGTTGGACAGACAGCCCTTCTGTCTAAATGGAGCAACATGTGTACCAGTCATGGGAGTAGGAAATCCAGTCTGTACCTGTACCAACTGGTTTCAGGGTGATCGATGTTCGGATACAAGTAAGTTTAAAAGTGAAATAGACTCTTTATTAGCTATATGTTTCATTTAAAATAGAATAGTTTAAATTTGTAGGGATTAGCATTATTCTTATTTTAAATTTAAGGCACAGTCATTTTTGCTAAGACCCACTTCACAATTGTCGCAATCACCATATCACCTGCATGCGTGAAAATTTAATTACGCAAAGTCATCTAGGTTTTACAAAATATTTTATATATAATATCTTGTTTGTTTCTCGTACGTCACAACAGATTCACGATATGTTGGAATTGTCGCTGGCACAAGTGTAGCCGCTTTTATCCTCCTCATCATTTTAGTTGTGATCATATACAAGTAATGGCAACATATATGTTGTATTCCTAAATTTTTAATAATATAGGATACTAATATTATTAAAAGCTTCTGCATGTCTGTCAATAATTTTCAAAGCAGCGTCGTTAAAAAACTCTTGCTACATTTTTTCAAATACTGTGACCAATGTTTAAAAGTAAAAAGCGCTACATTTATTCAACTACTGTGACCAATGTTTAAAAGTCTTGTTATTTGCATCCATTTATAATCACAATGGGCAGTTTAATTGCAATGCTTACACTTTAAGTTAATATTATTTTAACACTGCTAAAACTATTTTATTTGCCGTCATACTTTGCATGAACATTTAAACCATATTGCTTGAAACTACCTTTTATTGAAATGTAAAACAATTTTGTTGTATGGTTTCCACACCAGGATGTGTTCTATGGAAATAATTTTATAATATGCTACAATTTAATTATTTCACTTTACTAATTAAAATAACATTATTTACTATATTTCCGCTGTAAGGTAAGAACAAAAAGGTTTGTAAAATGTGATACGTCATGTGCATGCAAATTTTTTTTTGTTATAAAGCAGTTGTTTAATAATGGAAACTATTGTTTAACATTTTATATCTTCTTAAAAGTTTAAGTTATCAGATTTACCATTTTACTAGTAATAAGTTTAACAATGCATTGCCGCAAAACAGATGTTGCTGTAGTAATCGCTCTGGTGGTGGGGGTGATAGCGGGTATCTTACTGCTGGTGACGATCGTTCTTGTTGTTGTTCACTGCCGACGAAAAAGGCGAGGGGGTCTGAATTTGCAGTATAGCGACCGCAGCAGGATTACACGCGGAAGTACTGAAAAATACAGGTAAGAATATAAAGATCCCAGCTAAAAATGTTCTATCTAATTTAAAAATTACAAACTTTGACTTTAAATCAATTGATATACTTGTTTTAGATACTCCGACCATGGCGACGAAGAATCAACGTTAGGCGGCCAAGACAACACCTTTTCGGATTTCCAAACAGCCTAACTTGAAGATTTGTCGCCTTTTTATTATTTTTTTTCCTCTTCTTTTGCTCTGCTATGTAGAACTTATTAATCATTTTTTAAACCCAGTAAATTAGTTTTTTAGATTTTAATGAAACTAACAATATTTAATGTAAACAATCTCGATAAAAAAATAACTTTGAAAAATTTCAATAAACTTAGTAAAAGTAACTTGTTAGCCTACTATCATTTTTAAATTTAAATATTTTTAACAATAAAATTTTTCTAATAACACTGATGTGTATAAATTGAAACATTTTTTTTTAATAACTCACCTGTATATTCCTAGGTTATGCACGCAAATTATATATTCTGTACAGTAGCTTACAATAAATACCAAAATTTTTATGTTTAGGTAAACACCTTATGTATTTATAATTATAAAACAATTTGGCCGTAAAAGTTAAAAGCAAATATAATTAATAAAATACCGTTATAATTGTATTGTAAATTTTATAACTGTGTATTACATTTACAACTTTAATTAAACTTTAGATTTAAAAAAAACGTTATCCAATGCGCTTAAGACGACTGTCTTTATTCTTGTAGTCATGTAACCTGCTCTATCGCTTCTTTTCTCTAATAAATCTTTTGCATACAAATACTGGTTTGACTTGACTTGGTTTCTACGTTACTTGATTAAGACATAGTTAAAGATAATTAATCATCATGAGAAAGACGTTAACTCTTAAAATCTCATAATAATATTTACCAATTCAAGATGGATAAAACTGAAGATTAGATCGCGCCTGTGGCATAAATATAGACAAAATCGAGAAAATTAAACTAGAAATAACAAAATTTAAGGTGACTATTTAACCATTAAAACTTTTCAATTAGGATTTCTATTCGTATTTTTTATATTTGGCAACATTAAACATGTGTTGCAATAGTTTGACACGCGGTTTTCTGTAGATAAAGTGTTTTTAAATTTGAAAACTAGGTTTCTATTCGAATATCGGTATTAAATACCTTACTTTGTGTTTTTTGTTAAATTTTGGATATATGCTATCAGGAAAACGGGAAACTTTTATTGGAATTCAGATTTGTAAACTTGGTAAATAATTTTTATGTATTTTCTAAATGGTAGTTTCTGTATATTTGTACGATTAAATAAATCGCTTTTGTATTTTCGTCCTAAACTATGGGATTAAAAATAATAGAAACCCCAATAAATATACCTTTTTTGTAGAATAAAACAGAATTTAAATAGATTAAAATAAGAAAAACAACATGGCTGTTTTTATAGTTGTATACTAAACATAAATAGAACTTGATGAAATTTTAAGACATAAACCTATGTCAGTTGTAATTCAGTGTTATTTAAGAGATTCTGGCATTGCCAGGAGTACCAAGGAATAACCAAAATTAAACCAAAAATCATTTTAGTGGACTTTTACAATATTTAATTTATTATTACTTTAAAAAACAAAAATCCACAAATGTGCTTTTGTAGACAACAGTGTAAAACAACTTAACGAATTCTACAACCATTCTGGTAGAACAAACTTTAATGAAAAGATAAAGCCTTTTAAGGTTTACAATTACATATTGCATAAAATATTTAGCAATTAATAAATAAAAATTTTATTGAATTGGGCACATTCAACTTAATACTAAAACTCTTGTAAACATAAATAGTATGTAGCCTATATATACCATATTTAAACAACATCATAATTTTTTCAAATTTGGTATATGGAACATTACCAAAAAAATAAAAATTAATTGTTATATTTAATATACATTAACCTATCTTTACCCTAGGCTGAACCATATATTTTATACAATCATTTTATATATTTCAACAAACATTTATTAGTAAATAACTACAAAATAAATTAGTGTCCACTGTTTTTAACATGTTAAAAAAACCTACGATAGAGAAAAATCTGCATTTTATGTCAAAATGAGTACCAATAAGTTGCACTTGCAATAACAATCAATGATTATAAACACTTTACATAATAAGGGGTAAAATACAGCACCAAGTGAAACAAGTATAAAATACGAAAAAAGAAAAATAGTAAGATAGCACAATTTATTCAAGGAAAATAAGTAGTAAAGTTTGAACTTTTTAGCGAATATCATGATCATCGTAACCTGAAATAATGTTAAATAAAACTTTAAAAGATTGCCTTTAAATGTTTGTTTAAAAATACCAACTTAAATATAGTAATAACAAATTTATGAACAAAATATTAGAATTTACTTTTATTTAACTTTGATTTATAATTTATTTAGGAAATAACAAATTTTCTACTTACAAGTAGCAAAAATTGGATCCACAGTATTCATGTTTTTATAAGATTTTTTATTTCTCATTGGAAACTTTTTGGCAATTTCATTAAATCTTTTCCTAGCAGCTATAAATAAACAAAAAAATTTTGTTACAATAAAATATTTGATGAAATATTAATATTACAACGTTAGTCCTTTAATGGCTAAAATGTAACTATTTTGGTAATCAATTTTAAATAATTTTTGACACACATCTGTTAAATAAATTTTCATTAGCAGAAATGTCAATTGGAATTCAAGCAAAAACAATCACTTACATTTGTTCATGTGTTTTATGCTTTCCCTAAATGCTGAGTCATCAGACCCACCACCATGTTGGGAATTGTCTAAAAAATGTCAGGTATTTATGAAATTAAATTACTATTTGGCTAAAAAATATAAAACTTAAACTTAGTTTCAGTTTAACATAAAATCATAATAAAGTTATGCCAGCTATGAATGGAAAGTAAATTTGATTACAGTTCCTTAACTATTTAACAACAATTATTAACAAATATTTAAGGAAGTTTTATTGCCTGTGTATGTTTACATAATGTTAAAAAAAAATTACTGTGGCGGGATGATATTTGTTCAGCCGTGCGCTCTGGTGTGGAATTTACTTTATTTAAGGGGTCAATTCCAATTGAAGGATACTGAATTCAAAAAAAGGTAAACATAATAAAAAAAAAATTTTTACAAGGTAAGTAAACAAAAATTATTTAGCTTGATAATCCGTATTTTTTTTCTTACATGCTCGCGGGATACATGAGATGATGATTGGCCACTGTGGTCGTTTGAACTTGTAGATCCTAAAAAATATGTTTTTTTTATTTGTTAAGGTAATTCCAAATGGTGAAATTTTTTAAATAAAAATTTATGAGAAAAAACTCCAAAACAGGTAATATATATATATATATACACGTTTTAAGATTTTTACTTAAAAATGTTATATCTATTTATTACCTTTATTTAACTCGGTTAGAAAGTCGTCATTTCGCTTAAGCTCTTTAAGAAATTCCTCATTTTGTAACAACAAAGCAACTTTTCTATCCTCCAAATATTGATCTTGTTCAACTTTAGTTCTTCGACTTCTCCTTGAATTGTAACTACCAGGTGATGAGTTAGCACTACAAAAAGTAAAGAATATTTAAAGAATTCGCAAGATTCTTAATTTAAAATATTACTTCAAGTTTAATGGTATAGCATAGCATTTTATGATTTGAACTTGTTTACTTATTTTCTGGCGTGAGTTAAACAACAAACCTATTTTTTTATTTACCAGCAAGCTATGTTTATTTTTTAATGTAAATTTTATAAAAAGTATTGTTGTTGTATAAAACAAAACAATGCTTTTGGTGTATGGAAAACTTTTATTTTTTTTATTTCATCATAAAACGGTTGTTTGTTTATGTTGATTTAGATTATAATAGAAACCTTCTGCTGCTGTGATGTCTTGATGGCCTCGATTGATTAGATTCCACCATCACCATTCTAAAAAAGGAAAAAATTAATACAAATGGAATATATATAGTGGGTATTTCAACTACAATAAATATTCCTGAAAAATTAAATTAATACAATCATTTAATTCAAGGTTTTAAATAAACAAACCTATTTTGAGGTTGCCGATCATGATTAGATGGGGAATTAAACTGAATGTTAACCTGTCCAGTTGTTCTGCGTCGTTGCAATGGCTTATCTCGTACGTTAGGTAAAGGTGATGTGTGTTCTGAACGTTGATTTGAGCGGCTGGAACTGCTGCGTTTGTTTCTTTCACTAATTCTGGAATTCTGTGAAAAGTCGGACTAAATGTCAAATTTACAAATTGATGTACGTATATTTTTTAATGATATTATAAATTTAAAAAAAACACTACAACTTCAGTTTTTACCTTTGGCACGGAAGGAGATTGTCTATAACCGATTCTTAAAAAGTCATCTGGAAGTGCTCCCAGTAGAGGTGGATTCCAATCTCTAACATTACCGAAAAAAAATGAAGTATTGTAGTCAAATAAAATTTATTAGATCAGACCATTTGCCAAAAGTTCCTAGAATATCATGCAAGGTTTTTTTACTGGTATTGTAATTTGGACCAAACCTGAATGTGTGAAATCTTCTGTTTTTTAATTGTTTTTCTCCTTTAAATGGTTCGGCTGGATCATTGGAAAAAGAGAATGCTGGAGGAGGGTGATGTGATGCGGTTGGAGTGTAAATAGGAGGATGATCTTCGTCACTTGAACTTGTGACATCTCTTAGCTGAAATATAAAATTTACACTGTACTACATTATTAAGAAAAGTAATAAAAGGGGGAGAAAAAAAGTAATTCAACCTTTAAAAAAACATTTTTAAATAATCATTAAATTATTTGTTAATTTAAACAAAGCATTTTAAAATGGTAGTTTCCAAATGATTTTAATGTTTTATTGACATTAAATAAACATTAATAGGTCTTATTGAACTTGACTATCTTGTGATTAATGTATTACGCAATACAAAAACACAAAATAATTATATAGCCTAATGCATTTTAAACTTGTTGTTTAAAATACAACTGTTTTATTAAATCATTAGAAAAAGACATCAATTTTTTTAATTAAAATAAGCATGGATTATTACTATTAAAAGAAAAATGATCCATCCTTATGTAGAAAATTAAGTAGTTAAATATGACATTTAGGTGGCATTTAACCCAGGTTATACAAGGTAGGTAGTAATTTAAAATAGCTTAACTACTGCATACCTCTGGAGAATAGCTTTCACTGGATTCAGAAGTACCATCATAAGTATGATATAATCTATCAATATGTTGCCCATGTCTACTAAAAAATAAATTATTTATAATAAAGCTAGACGTTACATTTCAATTTTTTTAATTGACATTCTTTGCAGTTCAAACTTTCTTTAAACATTTTTAAGAGTTTTATAAAATATAAATCTTTGCAAGAAAGTCATACATTTACCTCGAAGGCAAGTAAAAAATAAAACTTAATAAAAAAATGTAACCATAGCGTGCAATCAGTTTCGTTACTTTGGCAAATTTCCATCTTGAGTTAGTTGTAAGAGTTGGTCGATTGTTGAATCTACATGACCACTATTCGACCTCAAAACACATTCAATAACATCTTTCTCGATGGTTGGAAACATTGTATGAAAATCTTTCATAGCTTGCCTGTATTATTAAGACAAAAACTTGAATTTGTATATGTCGTTTAATACATTTTATAAGATAGGCTACTCAAAAGCTTGTTTGAGAAAATTCTGGAATAGTATGTTTTATTGATTAGACCTAGTAGATAAACAATTACTGTTAATAAAATTGTTTAAAATTTAATTATAAACTAAATAATTAATAATTTTAACCTGTATTCCAGCGTTCTTGCACGAACATGATTCGAGTTTCCATTTTGTTGTGATGTACTCATTTTATAATTAAATCAACAGAAAAAATTATTTATCAAAATTACAATAACATAGCCTAGTAACCTAATATCTATAAATAATTTAAATATTCTTGTATGCATAGCTATTGATTTTTTTAAATGGGGGAATATATATATTTCAAACAATTTGCAAGCTGGTTTTAAATTCAAGTAAACAATATTATTTAAAAATCTGACTGACCAATACCCAAAATGTCAGTATTCTGCAGTATAATCCATGTAATATATTCTTCTTTGTCTATAATTGGTAATTAAATTCATAATCAGATAATTAATAGGTATGTTAGTCAATTCTAATAAATATGTTAAAATTGGTTATTATTTTGATGTAAAACTTAAAGTAGACCAAAAGTCGTTAATTTGTTCATAGAAATGTTAAAAATAATTTTAATCCAATTTTACGTAAAACAGCCAAAAAATAAACGTAAAATATTACCTTAACAAAATTCAATATTTTAAAACTTAACTTAAAATTATAGCGCATTATTTTATTAGCACCTAGATTAAAGTTTAAACTGACACAATAAAGATCAAATACGCCAAACTAAATAACAACAATTAAAATTTGGTTAGGTTTTAAATCTTGGTATTGGAGAAATTCCATGCAATTAACAATACAAAAAACATAGCACAGAGATTGTAACTAGATGTGGTATTATTACATGCCACGGATTACTAAACTTAATCAAATCGTTGAATAGCGATAACGTTGCGCAAAAACCTCACCACTAGGTTAATATAAAGTAATGTAGATGATAGTTAGTTGTTTATTAGTAAAAAAATCATGATTTATCTCTACTTGCTTTAAAATTTAAAGAAGAATTAGTCAACAAAGTTGGATGTTTTTTAAGAATTTTTTTGTAAACCTAAAGGGGTAAGCTTTATATTTTTTCTTGTTTATTTGTATAATAATAAAAAGTTTTTTTTTAAATTCGAATAACTTAAATGTAGTTTACTAATCAAATGTATTATCTATTGTTAAAATTTGAACAGTTAAAACAGTAAAACATATTCGAGTGTTCCATTCTAGAAACATTGATTAAAAGTAGATTTAAAAAGACGTACCACATTAATTTTGAATACTTTATTTTTACTGACAATTTAACAAACTATGATACACAAATAATAAAAGTTAGTATGCCATGACACTTTGGATAGATTTATAGTTGTCACGATGCACTGCCCTGTAAAGTGCAAAATATTACTAAATAGAAGATTTTCTAAAAAATGTTTTGGTTTAAAAAACTTTTTTAAAAACTGCATTCATTATTTAAAAAAAATTAAAGTTGTTTAAGTTACTTGGTAATATTTTGGGACATAATAGATCGCGTTGGTCGTGATTTAATTCCTGGTGTTGGGTGAAATAATTTTCCGTATTTATTAGTAGTTGCTTCCTTCTTTGTTTTTACGACATAAGCATCGTTTGAATGAGAAGGATAAGGATCGAAGGTGCCTGCTTTTGCACCACCAATCTACACAAAATAAAAACAAATCCTCTAATTTTATCTTATGTAATTCAGGTACTATTTTAATATGTGTCATAAAACATAACCTAAATTTCATAAATTAATTTTTCTATTCGTTTTTTGTATTTGTTTGGTATTTATTAGTATCTGTTTGTTATGTATTTTTAACTACATAAAACCAAATAGTAACCTTTTTAGGGGGGGAACTAGGTTTAAATGGTTTTACGGCAGGTAATTTGCCGGAAGATTTTTTTGGTGGGCCTAAACCTCGATCAGATCTGTAAGGATTGTTATCAAAGTATGTGGTTGGGTGTAGGTTCAATTTAAATGCTCCTCCTTTTAGTAATGCTTTGTGATTTAAAATATCTTTCTGTAATATCATAAAAAAATTTAAAAGTTTAGGGAAAAAGGTATTTAATTCGTGAAAAATGTTGAATTTTTAAAAAGTATTTTTAGAAAAAAAACTTTGTTGACAGGTCGTTTACAATTTATGTATACCACTATCAAAAAAACTAACAAAATTAATATACCCGTCTTCCATCTTTAGCTCGGTCATAAACTTCCACAGCATGATCTTGGTATTTACCAAGAGTAACATTAATATACCTTATAAAATATAAATTTATTTAACACCTTAACATACAATTTATTGATACACACATGTGTTAGTGTTAGCTAGGTTAAGGGTGGCCAGGTTGGGCTAACTTTAACACATTTACACAAACTTAAACTACTTTAAACACCAATGTTATAATTATTATTAAATTGATACATGGTAATATTAAATGATCATATGTTAGCTACTTACTTATGCATTTTTACAATTGAGTTAAGAAAAATGTCCTGTAGTTTTAATATCAAAACATATGCAATATTTTTTTAAATTTTATACCCATATCCTGTTCCCTTTTTGCTTGGATTTGTTGTAAAATTTCTGCCAGGAGCTGTGTAAGGTTTTCGGGGTCTGGACACTGGACTAAAACCACCAATTGGCCCCGAAAAGGTTCCGTAATGGTTACCTAACCCACAGCTAAAAATAGAAAACAGTTTTAAAGATATGATACCCTTTTTCAATTTAAAATTCAAACAAAATTAAGAAACTATTCAAACTGTAAGAACTTCTATGTAGATTAAAAAGGTTAGGAAATATTTAAAGACTTACGGTAATTTTTCTCCATTGTTTGGTAGAAAAGCTTTGCCAATGTTCTTTTTGCCTTCTTTAAGGCGCAGCTGTCGTCTAAGTTTAATCGGATCAGTATAAGCCTCCTTTTCCATTATTCGTTTAAATTGATTGTCAAAGTATCCAGCCTATTTTTTGTAATAAATCAAGAAAAAATAGCATGAGGTATAAAATTAAAACAAGGTCACAACATGATAAACATTATTGTTGTGCATTCCTAATTTTTTTAATAAGGTCAGTTCTAAAGCAAATTATATGCATTAGTTTTAGTACCCTATTATACCTGTAATGCTGATCTTGTTTTGCTACCTCCAGGCAACATGTGTTTTCCCTTGTATGCCTGTGCATTGAATGGCACTAAAACGAGAAGATACAAATGTAATTAAATATTTTCTTTAAAAGTTATTTGAGTCAAAGAATTTTAAAATGAATACTTACAACTACTGACATGGACTTTGGGATATTTATCTCCAATTGTTGTATATCCAACTTCACTAAAAATTCCCAATCTCTCCATGTCAGTTTTTCCACCGCCGGCACCCGACATGATTGAATTATATATCACCAAGTTATAGAAAATTTGATTATTATCAACAAAATTACATAAATGATTTACCTACTATTTTCTGTAATATTTTAAATTAAAATTTTGTGTGACTTATCTTGCTGTGATTTATTTGTTGATAATTCCTGGATGGGCCCCAAATATATCAAAATTGGTTTAATGTTCATAAAAATTTTTGTTTAGTTTGCAGTTTCTTGTAAAATAAGTTGGTTTTTAACCTATCTGCTGATGGGCCTATTGTTACAAAGAAAAGCTTATTTTTGTGATTTTAATTTTTGACTCTGTTATTTTAATAGTTAAAAATTGGAACTATTTCCATTAATGTATGTAGTAATATTATCTAAATGCAATGCATTTTATTTTCGCGTCTTTGTTGCAGCTTCACTTATACTTACAGTTGCTTAGCAACAATATCACAGGGTTGCCAGATTATTTTTAAAGATGGGTAGAATTATTTGTATATCTTCTGATTTTGGGTTTTAGTTAAAAAATGTTTATTGACAGGTAAACGGTTAGTTAAAATGTCAAAAGCCCAAAACATATTTTGAACCGTAACTTTTATTTAAGATTCACGTATTTAACAAATATTTAAGATCTTCGTGTATGTTTTAGCCTTTAATTTTTGACATTAAACAGTTTGGTTGTATTTTTGAAATCTTTTACAGTTCAATAATACATAGTCACAATTTTTTTTTATTTTATTGATCTGTCATTTACAGGTGAAACATAATACATAAGCGGTCACGGAACTTTATTAACTTACTTACACAGCAAGCCACGTAACACAATAAATTATTACGCCAATATAAAAAGGAAAATAGGAATAGAATAAAAGGAAAAATAAAAAACAAAATATGAAACTATAATAACGACGATTCGATGACGTTCAACTATTTATAAATAGCAAAAAAATAAAAAAATAGGTTGTTATATTTTAACATCAATTTTTTAAACTCATTTCAATTAAAAATATGATAAAACAAACTGTTTTTATTATCACCTTGAGGGAATATATTTAACAATGCCAGTATTTAATTTTAAAATTAAATAATTACTTGAGGTTCTGTGCATCATATTAATTAGTATTTTCGCGCGGGAAATTTTACATAGACTCTGTCTGATATATCAAACAAATTCTTTAACAACCTGCTGCCTTTCCACCTCTTGCTCGCCAGTAGTGTTACATAGTACTGCCCGAGAGTTTGCAAGCTTTTGACGACAAGCATTGCAGCACTTTGTTTATCTGCACGCACACGACTCCACAGACATACCAGGGTACATTTTCAGGACCACACTCTCGTCCTTGTCGAAAAAGAGAACGCTCAGGGACAGCATCTTATCAGGTACGCAGCATGGTGATGGGATGTCTTGATTTAATTCGAATTCCTTGATTACAGATTGAATAATTGCGTGGTTTGAAGGCGTGTGTTGCTAAAATAAGAAAATTAACATGAGTTACATTGCCTTGGTAAACATTTTTTCAAAATTGTGACAAATTTCCTGATTAGTTTTTAATTAATAATAAACGCTATACATTGCTGCCGAACGCATTTTTTGATTTTATAGTAAAATCTACAATTTAGTTATTTTTAAACATTGAACTTACCCGAATACTTTCCAACTCACATACCCCGGAACAATAATAAGCGTCGAACTGCTGTGGTGAAATGATCCAGTCAGACCAACCTAAATCAGCAAAATCGACTCGCAGAGATTTTCTCGAGCATGCTTTTTCTGAGCGATTGAGTGACTCCGACAAATTATTTCTGTTATTTTTTGTTTTTTCCTTTTTGCATTTTTTGGACTTCCGACGTCGACCACGTTTTTTGCATCTTTTTTTCTTCTGTCGTTTATTCTTTTTCTGTTGAGTTGTAGTAAGTGATTGCATTACATTTCGGTTGGCTTGTCCGTTGTCATGAAGTTCGGTCTGATCGTTTTCAATAGGTAAAGTTCTTGGGGGTTCACTGGGATCGGAAATTTGATTGTCAAGCTGGCCGCTAGAAGTCGCTACAGATCCATTGCCTGGTCGCCTTTTCTTTGCCGAACGTCGCAACTATTAAAATAGCACTTTTAAATGTATGTTAACAATTTATGTTTCAAAATAAAGACACTTTTAACGCTTAACCATTTTAGAAAAAAATAAAAAATTTACCCTTTTCGTATCAGTGCTTCGTAATGATGTGCTTTTGTTTCCCATCGAGTCCCATATTCCGTTGGGAATTGGTTCAATCGGCGTCTGTACCACGGCAGAGGTATCGTTACAATACACGACAAGTATCGGTACCCCAATTTCTGCAGGTTTACCGTCTTCCCAAATGTAACCGGTAGCTCTATTGTTACGGTTTTTGCCACTATTTCGCCTGGGTCGTTTGGTCTTTAGAATTTTAAAGTTTGTAGGAAGGTCCGATAAGTCGTTACCAGCATCCCGTCGCACCCGATCAACTTTAGTAAGCTTACTAAATTTAACAACGAACACGTGATCGGGTTGGCGAGCCAGCGAAACCAAACTTGAAAGCGTGACGTCAGTCCAGGCTGAGCCAATCGTCGTATTGATTTTAGTCAAACCTCCGACTCGGTAAAATAACTAAATATTAACAAAAATTTTAAGAAAAATATATAAGTAAGCATTTACAGAACTTTAGATAATATTTGACAGTGGCTTACGTTTAATGACTCGTTATTGGAATCCCTTTTTCTTTTGTAAACGGCAGCCAGAACGGTCCAGTTTGTATCGCCTTGGTCAACATCTGTTCGGTCCATTCGTAGTTCAGCGCTGACAACCTTTTCAGCGAAGGGAATAGTACTTACGTTGTAAGTATAAACCGCTATACTTGGCAAGCGGTGGTGATTATTTTTCTGGTTGTATGTCTCGTTGTCGTTTAAAGTAATTGGTTCGATTAACACCGGCCTGCCTTGATCTTTTAAATGAGCTGGATGTCCTAGGTAAAAAATAATTTTTATTTAAAATTCAATTTAGTTTTTACAAGTTACAAATAAATACAAACAAATACACAAATTAAATATTAACTAAATTGGACGTAAATAAGCTTGATAATTTGCTTAAATATAATTTTTGTTAAATTCGAGAGTAAGCATTTTTTTAAAGAAAATAATGTTAAAAATTAAAAAGCATGACAACCCTATCGAAGATCAAGCAAATAGTCGGCTTTTAGGAAGTGATCCAAAGATTTAAACGTGTTGACCCCACCAGGCTTTGGTGGCAAATAACTTCATATTACAGTTGGCAGGGAGCACAAATTCTTCCGGACAAAGTAATTACTTTTTAACTCATGCGTTTTACGCGAAATGTAGATTATTCACACGTCGTTTCACATGATTTGCTAAGTTCAAATTATGAAACTGTTATCTAAATAATCCCAGTTCTCAGGTTTCGCGTGTAATGTTACACATGCTTGCCAACAATCTGTTTAGCCGTGAACGATTTAGTCACCTTTTGCATTCTTCAGCATGCTTTTTATATTATTTATGGTATTTTGCGTGACGCAGGTAAGTTGGAATACTAAAAAAATCTGTTTGCTCGATTTTCCACTTCGTTGCTTTGACACGTGTGAAATTAATGGCTTTCTGAGCACGGGGTTTTTAGAGACAATCATTTTAAATCAATATTTGAATTACATTTCAAATTTATTTTTTAAAATTAACTATTTAAATGTGGCCGATTTTATAAACTTTATACACGCTTTACGGCAATTTTACAATTTCTTCTAAGGTCATATTTTTACAGAATTATTTTTTAATTTAAATTTTAATTTAAATTTTAATTTAAATTTTAATTTAAATTTAATTCTGTAAAAAACTTAACTTAGAAAAGTGTGAAGTTTTCAAAAATTAAAAAAAGTCTTCACCTGCAACTGAGAAAAAACTTCGAATTGTGTTTCCCCGCGACATTGAATTCAGCAAAACCAAGCTGCTGTCCTCCGAGTATGCTCGATAAAGTTGCAACATAAAATCGGGAAGATGGGGCTGGTGGTTTGCTTCTGAATCAATGTTATCGCTATCAAGGAATTCCTGCAAAGGTGGGGCCACTGTTGGCTCAGGAAATCCCGAAGAAATTTGGGTGTTCGCCCTTGGGGTGGTCATGTGGTCAAAACCGAACATTTCCCGCATGGTTAACCGAAGTTTCTCTTTTTGGTCTTCTTTCAAAATTTGGTTTGCTTCTTTGTTATTTTTAGATTTGTGCTTTCTTTGTTTTTTGTTTTTTCTTTGCGATTTTCCCTTGCGTCGATTTTGGCGATTTAAACGCCTTGGCTTTTTATTACCTTGAACGTTTACTCCAGTGTCAAATTCTTTTTCAGCTGATGGGTTTGTGTTGATATTATTGATATTGTTGTCCAATAACCCATTTGTTTTTCTTTCGTTTACCTCGGCCATTTCGTCTGATAACCCATTACTGGATTGTTTTGTCTTGCGTCCCGCTAACTTTTTAGCATTTGTCCGAGCTTTTTGTAAAGGTGCTAATAGAATAAATCCAAAGCACAGAAGGATAACGTTAAGCTTCATCTCAAAATTTTAAATATAGTTTTTTTATTAATTATACTTTTCTGTAGATCAAATTAAACAACAGTGTTTAGAACCTTGTAAAACTGTTTAGCTGGAATACAATTCAAATAGTTTAAAATGCTATATTAAATTGGTACCTTTTTAAGGGTAAACTTGTTTATTTCGTTAGTCACAAACTTATAATAAATTGACAAGGTTACATCTTTTATAAGCTGCCCCTTACTCCATTTTTATAGCCATAAAAACTTCGCTTGTCATGAAAGTAATGTCGTGATTACATACATTTTAAATCTTCCCTTACTTACAATTAAGTGTTACTGCACGTCGGACGAGTGACTTATGTGCGGGATAGACCGTTTTGTCGGGGTTTATATAGTTGGGCGATTTTTTAGAACAGTGTCTTACCAGATCAATTTAAGATTAAATTAGTGGTATGTATTTGTTGCATAATTGTTATTGATACAACCTGTGGGTTAACGATATACACATTCTTTCAAAAAGTTGAGTTTAAAATGAAAATATTCAGCTGTGTAAATGAATATTTACAAAATAAATAGACCAACAGAATCATATTACGAAATAATATATAGTATTACCTTTAGATATGTAAAGCATGCCAGATGTTCTTAAAATGTAATAAATTATAAATTCATACGTCAACTTGACGTCATTAGGAATATATAAAAAAAGAAGGTAAGAAAGTCAATGCATTAACATGGCTAGTTAATTAAATTATAATCAGTTGTATACTTGAGATTTATTATTATATGACTCTGCTTGATTGAATGTATTTGCCTCGTGTTTAAACATTCGAAGAGTCAATATAGTCGAAATTGCAACTGTATTTAATTGTTTGTTTTTCAATTGTGTATATTTAATCTTTTCCGTTGTGCTGCTGTATGGTTAAATTATACATACTTAAGTGCACTCGGCCTACATTATAATGCGTGTATGCATCAATTTAATTGACCTCATTATGTGTAGTGCTTTAACTTAATAGTGCGATTTTTAAATTATCTGGTTATTATTTAAAATCACAAGGTACTAAATATTTAACTTTTAGGTAACTTGACCATTCTTAATAGCTTTTTTCTATATATACAAGTTACCCATAGTATACTAATGTTTTGTGCAGTGTAAAACCAAAGCCCCTTTTTCCTTCGTTATTGCTCAAAAGTACACTAAAAATTTATGGTTATTGGTATAATCATCCATTTTTTTCTTTTGGTGACTTTTTAATATTCTTGGTTCTAACAACAATCTCAACTTTAATTTCCGACGTTGCTATAAACAGAAAAAATAATTAAATAACACTTCGTCATTTCTCAGGTACTCTGACATCTGTGTATATAAATGTTTATGGTATGTATAATGCAGTGATATCTTCTAGCAGATGGTATTTCTCTGCCTTAACACCTGGTCTTTCGTTGTGATTATCATATTTGACGTCCATGATATTGTAATTTTCTAATCAAAAAACGTAATTACTGGGGCTCTTGATTTTTATCTGTGTGTTAAAATATAATTAAGATTTTATCTTTTTTGTTTACTAACCAGGGCGATATTGCATAAACGTCATTCAAGTCGGTTATTAAAAACATGAATTTTAATCATTTGAACTCTTCAGCAAATTCATTTTGATTTTATGTTAGTGCCAATGAAAAATTGTTTATCAAGGTGCATGTGATAAATAACTGAAAACTTTGACATAAGACCACGACTCATAACAAACAAATACTTAAAAAGTTTATAATTAATTTATATAAATACAAACATGAGTTGGGCTAATAGAACCTAACGTGTTAGGTTTTTGTTAGAGTTCTTAAAATTCTTAAATATCTTTTATTATAGAATAATGTTTACATCAGCACGCGGAAACTTTCAGTTATTGGCGTCAGTTATTTTTACTTTCATAATGGTTGATTTTCGGCCTGTTCAAACCACCTGATTTCGTATTTGTTTTCTCCGATTAGCCAGCTGAGTCAACACCCGCCTGTTAGCTCAGCAATGGGGTTATTATTACTCGATGACAAAATTTGAAAATATTTTTTTCGAAAAAGCAGGCTTTGGTTATTTGCAAATCATGCTTTTGTGTTTTAAACGAGTAAAACTCTCGTTCACCCGTGTCTTACTTTGATTGCTGCATTTGGATTACAAGCCCTTTTTTATTGAAACGATAACTGATCAATGTACTGAGCATACTATTGTATTATTCATAACCACAGCTTGCAGTACTTGATCTTCCCAAAATTTTGAATGACGTTCCATTTATTACTTATTTTACTTTCTCATTTTGACAAAAACAGTCTACCAATATAAGATAAGGCACGTAAATGAGGTTTTTGGTTATCTATTAATACCCTATTACAATTAACTTAAATAACAACTTTAATCTTAAACCAATTTTAACACCAAACACAACAACAGTCAACAGGAAAACGTGTTGAAGGATGACAAATATCAGTTTACCTTTAATTCGCGTGCCGTACACCACAACCCTGTGAAGTGATAACGTATTGATAAATGAAATTTTTAAACTCAAAAACAAAAATCGAAAAATCACTTTTAATTTTTCTTTACTTTATTTTCTACAAACAGGAAATATTAAATTTTTATGTAGTTCAACTGAGTTTAAAATTGCTTTATTGGTATGAATAAAAATCGTTTAAATTAAGTCTAAGAGGGATTCTTTCAATTACGGCCCGTGACGATTGAACACCTGTATATCTAATACGGGCACCTGTAACTGTTTTAATTCTATTGTACCCAACATCAATTTTGTAGTGCAGCACGTTTTATATCGATGTATATTTTATAATATTTTACAATAACAACAGTAAAATGTCTTATTAAAAAAGGGGCGTAATGTGGTAGAAAACACTGTAAAAAAACTCGCACGAAAAATCCGTTTTTAGTCAGGTTTAAATGCTGTTTAAGTACTGTTGTTAGGTAGAAAATTATTGGTAAATAAGTATGTTAAATTTAGGTAAAATTATGACACAACAAGTTGAAGTTTGTTTGTTTTACGTGCTAAGCAAAATAATAAACATTCATGTTTGTAATACATTAAATATAATGCCTGTCAAATCGAGGGCCAATTCGCGTGAACGCAATACGCTACACATTTTTATGTTAGTAAAGAGATTTAATATATATTTTATATCTTTGGAAAATAAAACAACAAAACCAATGCTTTTCATCGGAAAAAAATCGCAAAACTTGAAGTTCTGTATTAAGTAATTAACGCGAATGTATTTTTTTCCATGCATAATCTTTAAAACAAAAACATTTTTTTATACATACAACGTTTATATTGCTGACAATCCACAATAACAGGTACATAACAACAGCAAAAGACAAAATATACAAAACGCAAAAATAATAAGAAATGTTAGAAAACGATCAAAAATTACCAATCACGTAATTGGTTATATTTTAGGTTTTTCTTCGGGTAATATGATCGTATATGACCACCTGAATGTAGTTGTCTGTTTCGACAAATGTCCGCGTAGAATTGTCTCCAGGTGTAACCGCCTGGTAAATTGAAAGAAACGCTTTTAAGTACGCTGTTAGCACACTACGGTATAACATGATTTGCACAATAGATCCTAAACACTTCAATAGGTGGGGCTTGAATATGAAAATTAGTCAACGAAAAAAAAATTTGACTAAACAAAAAAATGGAAAAATTTAATGGCAAGATAGATTTTTTTTTAATAAAGCCTAGTTTTTTAAGAAAAAGGCAAGTGTAAAGCAGTTTAATTAAAACATATTTTTTAGAGAAAACTTGCTCTTAAAAAATAATTTACAATAAGTAAATCAACATTACCTCAAAAAATAAAATTCAAACAAAACTTACTTTAGGATCCACGTTAAGAATTTTTCTATCTCTCTTGTTTTTGAAAAGAAGTCCGGAAGCGTTTTCCGCAATAACTTGGTAGTTCGGAGTGGGATTCGATGTCGAGGTCTGAGTCTCCCAGTTGTAAAAACTAAAATTTTACATAAAACAAATTTACTATAATATTAGTACATTTGTTTTGCTAGTAATCCCGTGTTAGTAGTTTTAGTAAAACATGCTAAAAATTTTAACAAAGAATTATTTATTTTTTGGTTTCAGATTACTAGTGACATATTTCATTTTAAACGATTAACAATATAACGGTAAAAACGTATACTTTTTTGCCAAATTAAATTTTAATTTGTTAAAATAAAACTGGTATACATATTAAACAAACATTTTTACTTAAAAAATTAGTGTTACTTTAATGTAAATGTTTTTTTTGTTGCTCACTAACAAAGACATTAACTATTGGAAATTACTGCCACCTCAAATCAGCGGGTCTGGGTAAGATTCGTTTTTTCCCACTAAAGTAAGGCTCAAAATCTTCAGTCTTAAGTCGATGTGCAAAATCAATATATCCAGATATTTCCTGATGTCTCGAGTTTTTATCACGAATAAAAATAATCGACTAAAATAAAATTAATATTTTTTGCACTTAAATAAGGTAAAATTTACATGATTAGATGTGTTTAAGTTTTATTAATACGCTTAAAGGGAATAGTAAAATAAATTTTGAGCGTTAAGTAAGAAATATTTATGTAGCAGTGTAAAGTAAATGAAAATTGATTACCAAAAATATTTAAATAAAAAGTGTGGATCTTAAATTATAAACATGATAATTGTGAAGCAGTTAATTTGCACAAGTTACTTTTTCAAATAGCCCTGACTTTTAGAACCTAATTTACCGTCATTTTTCCGCTTCTATTTCCTTCTTCTCTCTGGGCAAGCGAGCGAAGAAAAGTGCTTCGCAAATCTTTCCCAGAGCTGGCCAATGTCCTGCAAAAAAAAAAAAATAATATAATGACAAGATATATGTTGAGATAAATTTTCAATTACAACCCCATTTTAGAATTAACATTAAGATTTAAAACTATTTTTTGTGTCACTGAAATTTCGGCACCTGTCCACAAGGCCCGTAATTACAATCCAGCGAAAATATGATATCATATATCCGCGCAAATATGCCAGTTTTATAATGGCAAATTCTTAGCCCTACTGGAAGCCGTAACGTTTATATTCGCGTTTACGTAATCGCAGCGCGCACATCAAACGCCAAAATCTGAATCAAGAATGTAAATCTTACGTCTAAATTGGCTTCGCCATGTCATCACGATGTAACAGGTGGCGGCAATTTACTGCGACCGGACCAATTGTTAAATATTATTTTAACTCTTTAGCTGCATAAGCCAGTTTTACGTTTAACAAACACTATATTGTTAAAAGCGGCGAGGCCCGTTTCTGTAATATTTTAAAAAGCTTGCCTTGCTCACGTGAAGTCTTTGCCAGCTGGTTATCATAATTTAATTGTAAACGTGTTTTAGCTAAACGTAGCTACGACAGTCCTTAACTTTGCGATCGCTAATTTATGGCGGATATTAATTTGACCAGCTGAAGAAACAAAGTGGGCCCCCTTTAGAAGTTTACCACATTTTTTTGCCTAAATTGTAGAAAATAAAACAGTTTTCAATCACGTGCCGGCGTTTTTGTTTGATCAGAAACGTTTAAGTGAAATTTGATAGGGTTAAATTCTGAAAACAAGTAGCATTGTGACTGGTTCTACTATTTTTACAATCGTAAAATACTTAATTATTCATAGAGAACTTGAACTTTGTAAGTACTTGTATTTAGTTAACAACATACCCACATCCTTATCCACAAAAATTTGTGACGTTTTTGTTGTATTAAATTTTGATTTATGGGCCTTTCTCCTATTTATAGACTCGAAAACAATGCCTAAGCTGTGCAAACTTTTATACAGCAAACCGCGTGTTGTTTTAAAGGCTTAGGAGCCAGAGGAAATTAATAATACTTAAAATGCGGTAATAGACACAAACTAATTGTTTGTAGGAAAATCGAGTACGAATTTTTAGAGCGAAAACTTTTCGCATCTCATCGGGGTCGCTTATTTAAACAAGCAATAACAAATCGCGATAATAAACAGGTGTTCAATACAGAAACGGGTCTCTGCACGCGCCAGGCAAAGGAAGGTTCACTGGCTTGTCACGTGGCGAGACCGTCACCTGCTACACATCGAAGGAAAGTAGCCGGAACTTTGTTTGTTTGTAAACCGTCGGAAGCCCGCGCCAAGGCTTTCAAATCCCGGATCACACGAATAAAATAATAGCCAGGAACGGATTTACCACAAGGCCGGCGATGCAACAAGTCGAGATTACGCTTAGCACTTAAGTAACGTATAGCTGATATATCTGGCTTTAATGCCTTCAAAAGAAATTCGATTACCCACTTTTGACCAATATTAAACGCGAACGCCGATCGTCCAGGTGTGCCGTAGGAATAGAGATCAGGTGTCGACGTCAACATAAAACTGATTGGAAAGTCGTCGTCAGCCAGGTGGGATAAAAAGTTTTACTTGTTTTCGGGTAAGATATAGCCCACCGTTTAGCGACTAAAATCACTATGCAATGTAGAACAAATCTAATGTACAGGTCGGTACCTTTTTCGATTTATACATTTCTATTTATACAAAACTTTGTTTGTGTTATTGGCCTTTATATGAATACTGCGTTTGTTGTGAATAACAAGCTGTACACAACACCCTTTCGAGCAAGGTGTGCCTAGGCCTTTATTCAAGCCGGGATTAGAAACAAAATACGGCGCGAAATCTTTTAAGTCAGCACAGCGCTACGTCATTTCATAGTAAAATTATAGTGCTGAAATCCTTAAAACACATATGTTCGACCCAATATAATCAAGTAACAAACAAAAATTATAACACCGTTTGTGATGGCAATGCAGTCACCGGGGTTGCTTCATGCCGAATTAGTTTAACGTGTGTGGGCCATCGATAAAGGAAAAAACTCACAATCCATAGTTTAAAAGGTCAGGTTTTGGACCGACAAGGGCTTATGTCTTTAATTTAACGTGCACGTGCCTGAATTTTAATAAAACACCACCACAAAATGGAATATATTGCATTTTACAGATTCAAACCAACCCAAAGTGGTATAGGCATTGCATAAAGAAAATTAATTATTTTTTTCCCAAAAAGGTAGTAAAAATCGTTTTTTAAACAAAGCACAACAACAATGCAGTTTTAACTAAACGCTCTACAAACGAGCCATTTAACCACACACGCTTACATACATCCGATGACACAAGTTTCGGGTTAGACGAACGCATCTTCAGCAGATGTTCGTTTACATCATTTGTTTACTGATCTGATCGCGCTTTGCTTCTTAAAACGAAACCTTATCTCGCGAACAAGGTGCCAGTACAATACGACACGTTATACGGTTACATTAATCAATTAATGTAAAATCAACTTATCCGAAAGACTATCTGTACACGTGTTACGTGATTTGGGTAAGCGCAGAAAGCAAAAGTAGTGTCGGATATTACTCTACGTTTTTAAGAAAAAGTGGCAATTACTTTTAAGATTTAGGTAGAATATAAACTAGATAATGCTATAACAAAACAACCTATCTTATTATACATTTTGTGTAAAACAAGTCGAAGTAAAGTACACAAGCATGGATTTAACGTATCCGGTTAAAAAACAAAAAACAGGCACGCGCATCTGCCAAGGTCGAGGGGTTAAGTTGCAGTTTAATTAAACAAATAAACGAGTCATTGTTGTAACAGGTTACAATGTAAATGTACACGTACAAGAAATTAAAATCCTTTATGGTTACTTATATAACAAGAGGCAAATTAGAGCTAGTTACGGATAAAGGTATTCGCAAATAAAAATAGCAATACAAAGCGACAACCATTGCTTAATAGCACCCACTGGCGGTTTGTGTAAAGATGCTTCTACTAAAAAAGTTAAAATTAAGTACAGATATGGGACTCACATACAGAAGAATAAACTTACATAAACTTTTTAAGAATTAGGTCCTATTTACACAATATAAAATATTGCTGTTACATCCTGCTACTTACTTTTGTTGACTGCGTTTTGATAATCTTGAAGCTTCTGCAGCTTGTTTTCTTGCTTCAAATTCCTCTCTTTTTAAAACTTCTCCACTACCTCTGTAGCCAAGTTCAACCAACTGTCTTGCCAGTTCTTCATCCTGGTCGACAAAAACATAAGTAATATTTAGGTAGGGTTATAGTGCGTGCATTAGATGATAGTATTTTGGCAAAAGTCTAATAAACCACAATGAAGTTGTGGGTTCAATCTCTATTGCTCTTATGCTTTAGCACTCTTGAGTGAGGCACAATAAATGGTGAACTACTGCTGACCCAGTACTTAAACAGCAGGATAATAACCGGGTAACTATAATCTATATAATATCCCAAACTGCTACAAGCAACTCAAGACTTGGTCGGAGTCACTGATGTTACTCTATGTTTAGGTTGTGCATTTGACATTTCCACATTGAGAAAAAATATATACAAAAAAAAAGTGCAATTGGTAAATACTGTTAGCTTTCACAAATGTTACCTCAAGGTAATACAGATCTAAAGAAGTAATTTGAGAATCCAGAAAATCTTCATAAGTTGCAAATTCGGTGATGATGTTGTCGGCCCCAGAAGAACCTTCCTCTTCCATTATAAATTTAAATTTATATCTAACCCTATTATTTAAAGAAAAAGTTGTGATTAATAAAATGTTGTGATGTTTGGTTAAACATACCATATATCAGTTGTTCTAATTCAGCTGAAGTTATTAAATTTATATATACCCAAAGTCTTTATTTGTATATACAATAAAGTATATATTACACTTAATATAAAATATTATTTATATAGTCAAAAGACCTATATATACTTGATTGTTGATCTACTTAACTAACTCCTTAAGTGAAAAAGTTAAGTTAGTTTATTTGATTAATCTCAATATATATTTATATGTAGTTTTATAATGGCGTTTTCTTTTTTTGTTGTAAGCCTAAATAATTAAAGCATACAAAACGAAATAATTTGGCAAATGTATAAGCATATTTGTTTAATGTCAGAACGTACAGCAAGTCTGCAAAGGTACAAATCATAAGAAAATAAAACTTAAACATATTTTAAATTTTTAGACGTGTGTATATGTTAAAAACTTGTAAGAAATTAATATAATACTTTTATTTAATTAAACTTAGTTATTTTTTCAATAAATACCATGTAAAACGCTACCAAAACAATTTAGTATATCTTTCTCTGTAGCGTTGGCGTTGCTATAGTTACAGCGCTATCCCGCAAATTGTGAAAAATGGCGGAACCAAAATGAAAGAACACATGTATAATTTAATTGTTTTATGTAATTTAAATAAATAGAACTTTGAGTAGGTAAAAATTAATAAAAAAAATGTTTTTTTAAAAGAATTGAATATGATTAACTGTAGTACTTGTAAACTAGATTATAGGTGACACTACTTAATCTGTAGTTAATAGTCTCAATAAAGCATAATTTAAAAATTTATACGGGTGTATGACAAAACTGGAGACGGTGTTAAAACTACTGCATTACACCATAAAAATGTAATGTATTTTACTTAAATGGGCTATGGGGAGAAATTTCTTTAACTATAAATTATTCATTCTTTGACTCCACATTTTTACAGCAAGGAGTAAGGTATTGATTTAATGCAAGGGCGTTTGTAATATTGTAAGCTTCGACTAGTAATGTAGTTTTATATTATTATTTACAAAGTTTTTTTTTAAATTCGTTCATTGTATAGTTATATTAACATTTTGAGTTTAAAAGGAAAAGCAAACAATGGAAAGGCCAATTAAACTTCTACAAACTGACCCTCAAAGCAGTAAAAGACATTTTCAGCAACGTAGAATTCATTTTCATCCGAATTCTGCGTATTCAAAATCCTTGTACAACATTGCGTTAACTCCGCAAATGCAATCAGACATACATAACATCCCAAGATCAATGAGTGCAATTAACGAAAATTCTACCGATTGGAAAGAAAACTTATGCGGAATGTTTCAAAAATCACCACAACACAGTAGTAGAGAAGCATGGTATCAAAAAGAAGATGTCGAGAATACCAGCAAAAATGTGTCCCGCTCCCAAAGCTATCAATACTCAATTACCACACCTATGGAAATTGAGAACGGATTTTCGGGTTCAGGATCTATTTATATCTCTGTTCCTCTTAGAAACAAAAGGAAGCGAAAGACCTATGGTCGAAGTAGTGGAGGGTATTTTTTTGATAAATACATGAAGCGTTTATATGATAGGTATGTTAAGAAGGACGATTGCAAAACCCTGATGAAACCACCTAGTAAGCAGTTAATACTTAAAATAAAAAGCAACAGGCAAGACATTATTCTGGCGGATTATTTTTCTGCGGAAACAAAAGACGCAATGTATAACCTTTTATTGCCTGGTACTTCCATACAAAAATTAAACATTTCAAGTAATGAAAATCATGAACCAGAGAATAAAAGTCAGCAAATTGATCAGCCTAACAATAAAGAAATTTGCCAATGTGAAAGCGTTAACAAGAAATGTGCTCTTTTAGAAAACCAGTCGCCTTTAGAACCATCCTGTCCGTTTTCGTTGAGATTTTGGGGTGATGCAACTGTGGACAAAAATTCCGTTTCTAATCAGTCCTACTGTGCTACACCAAACATTACTGACAGTAAAGCCAAGTCTTGTCGCTACTGTGATAGCAATAGTGAAACTTTAAAAGCAATGGAGACATTGTATCTTTGTAACTTTAAAGTATCGATGGAAGGAGATTGGTTATGCTTGAAAGAAATTTGTGAAACAGCAGAAAGCCTTGATTGTTTTACAACAAGCACATTTAGTGGTATGTTAATTTAATATAATGATCTCAAATGTCCAAAAAATATTTACTTTAACATTATAAATTAAGAATGTATAATTTTCTAAGATACTTTTAAACCAAATATCTTATTTGTAGCTTTAATAAATTTAAATTAAGTTGATTATTTTTCTCTTTTATTTTTGCTTTCGGGTTTAGCCTTTCCAAGTTAGGAAAGTCGATTTTTGTTTTAGGCAGGATTTGCCTTTTTACTTTTTTTGCAAGTTTTAGTTCGTTAACATCAAGGCAAGTGTAAAAATGCCATCAAACTGTGACTAGTTCTAAGTTTTTAATGCGTTTATTATAATAAATCTATAGACTATAGTCTTATCGTGCAAAAACAACTATAAACAGGTTTTATTTGATCGACATTTGTTTAAAAACTAGGTTCACAGAACTTTTCTACGGAAAACAAATGTTTCTGGACAAGCATGGATGCATTAGAAAATATTGCACCACGAGATGAAATAAATACTAAGGACAGCGTAGGGCGGTCATCAGAAATTAGGTAACTGTTGTATTGTTTACTAGAAATTACGTTTTGTTAATAGGAATAAACAACAAATGACAGGTCTAAATGTTGGCAATGTCTTGCTTACAATGTATTTAAAACATAACAATAAACAATAGATTTCACTCAAATAATATCTATCTCTTTTAAGAAATAAGGAAGCAGATGCATCAAACGATCAACTATCTGGCTTGAATTGTTTAAACACAAACTCTTGCTTACTGGAAGGCGAACTTCAAAACCAGGTTTTGTAGTAGAAATAGTATTTTAGTATATTGATTGGTTGCTAAAACCGGTTGGTACATGTTGTTAGATTGCTGTGACTGATTGTAGTTTGTGCTTGAGAAATGGAAACGATGCAGACAACGAAAATAAAAAGGAAAAGATTCGAAGTTTGTTGTACCAAAATAATTATCTAAAAGAAAGAACCAGGTAGTATAAAGTACAAGTGACTATATTAATTACAAGTCAATTTGTTAATCTAACTAAAATGTTGGCATCATTTTATCAAGGCATCTCGAAAGTACTTGTTTGGAAATTCAGAAAAAATCTGAACAAATGGAGAAAGAAAATCAACTTTTGCTTGAAAAGCTTACTAAATTTAAGCTCCAGGTTCAATCAGGAAAAGTAATTTCCGAAAACGATGATTTGCCATTAAACATAAAGGCAACATATGTAGGTTTAATTTTTTTTAAATTTTAAGTATCAAAAACTATATTTTAAATTTTAAAAAGTTTTAATGCATTTTAAATGTATTTCTGGTAAAAATTAATATTTATCATTTTACCAACAGTACCAAAATATTGATCATAAAATAAACGAACAAAATCTTATCAAACAAAACTTAAAACTGGATGTTAATACATTGGACAAAGAAAATCATTACGGTTTAATAACACTACAAGAACAACTTGATAACGTTAGAGCAATCAACATGGATATTTACAAAAAACTGCAGGTATTACAATATTTGTACATTGTATTGTTTTATAAAATACTTAACTGTTTTTACAAATTTTTAGACAAAAAAGTGTGGAAAAGAAATAAAATGAAATTGAACTTGCAAATTAACAAGTATGTCTTTGCTGTTCACCAAATTTTATGTTAGCTACATTATACAAGTTAAACTTATATTTTTGGCTAAAACATAAAAAAGACCAAAGATGCGTATTATTTTTAAGTTATTGTGTGTTTAATAAGTTCATTGTACAAATAGTTGCCTATGGCCCGTACTGCAACCGTTCTGTTGAGATCAAACTTTTAAACCACGAATTAAATTGCCGCTTGGTGTCCGCCGAGGGTCATTTTTCGATAGAATTAATATTTCTTTTTCCTTCACCCTTCGCACTGCATAACTGAATTTTTTTTTTAATATTTTTTTTTTAATATTTTTTCAAGAGTCATAAGTCTTTTACAATTTCAGATTGGCATGCTTTTATTTCCTCTTATTTATAAACGCGGATGTTAAGTCAATACCCATGTTTCTAAGGCATTTACCTAAATGTTTTGTTTGTAATTTATTAAAGAATTTTTATATTTAATTAGCTGGTGCTCGTGTAAAAGTGTTGAACACTTAAAAAATATAGTTACATATAGTTACATGATTGTAAATAATTTATTCTTATTATTTGTTAATTTGATTAAGATAAGCTTTTGGTTATTATATAGATAAACATAAGTTGTTGCCTTTTTCATATTAGGTCAATTTGTTTTAGCTTAAATTAAATGGGTATTACGTTTTCAATACTTTTATTTAAAAAATTACATGATTTTAATTATTTTTTATTAGCTATCATTTACCTTTTATTTGTATTACAATACATTTCTAAAAGTTATATTTACAAGTTTAGATCCATGGAATGTTTAACACTAAAATTTCTTTTTTTAAATACCAACAACTCGAGTCATGTATGTGTTTTAAAGTTTATTTGTTTTGTTAATGTGTGCGATTTTTTTGTTTAGCAATTACATACTTTATTCAGTTATAAATTAAGTTGCTAGCAAAATAGGGGTTCAAATCAAACAACACATTTATTTGCTAGTTGTTGTGGTACCCTTGATAAATGGTGTAATTCGCCATACAGTTAGTTTCCTAATAGCGTATTTCACTTACGACGATAAAAATCGCTCGACAAAAAATGAGATCAAACACAGCGGACTGAAGAAGCGTGGATCGGTATTTAAACTGATAACAATTTTGTAAAAATAAGTTACAAAATGTCACTACAACAGATAAGGCCTTGGTTTAAAACATGCTCTGTTTTTTGGAAAGTTTTTTTTTTTTGTCAAAAAATACAAAAGACAAAATAATTTGCCACGACTTGGTTGTGTAGACGACCTTACCACATCGTGGATACAAAAATATAATTTTTTTGAACTATTAAACTTTAATTTTTACCTTGAGTGTTGTTTTTAGTTGTAAATAGCCAACAAAAGTTATTGATTGACAATGTTTTAAGTTCACCTTACCTTGACCGTTTGGTATAAACATTTGTAATGGACTAACATTAAAAATTAAAATACCATTCAATCAATAAACTGAACAATTAAGGCAATTTGACGTTATTTGCTCATTACTTAAAATGTACTTAAATTTGTAAGTTGTTTTCGTCTAATTCATTAAATGTATTTTAAACTTAATTATGTATGTCAAAAATTAAGTAAACAATTAGCTTTACAACATGATTTAAAAATATTAAACACAATTCTTTTGTTTCGATTTGCAAATTCGGAATTGCAATTAATGTTATAATCTTACTGATACTTCCTATACATTTGGATACAACGCGGTCAACTCGAAAGGCGTAATATGATGTAATTTACGTGATTACAAAAGTCGATTTAAAGACAAAAGGTTCGTAACAAAACAAGCGGAGATTTGCTTTAAAGTTCGACTTTCGATAATCGGTTTGATTTGTAAGCCTGGCTGGCAAACGCACGGACTTAAATGATGAAGTACAGAATTTTATTGACCGATTATCGATTAAAAAAATAAGTATGACCCATGAGAAGTTATTGGTATATTTGAATAAATATTCTATTGTTATATTCGGAAGTGCTAACAATAGAATTAAAATTATTATATTACATTTTTTGATGCCGTTGTACTTTCTCTGGCAAGAATTTAATTTAAAAAGGTCGCCCTGATTTAAGGGCGGTCGATCGAAATCAAAATCCCATCGTCCGTATGGCACTTTTTTTCGGTAGCATGCTTTTTAACGAAAACCATTCCCCAGCGGGTTGTATTAATTACGAAAAGCACGCCAAACGCACCATAGCTTTGTTAATATGCCACACGGTTCAGCTACTGGTAAAAACCAACTTCGCGCAAGCCTGCATTTTTAACAGTTCTAAATTATTACGAATTTGGGGATATTTTTGGGACTATTAAAACCCAACAGTGCGAACCATATTAACAGGTATTCATTGTGTTATAAAAAAAAAAGTTGCACCTCGTAAACATATGCTTGTTTACTTAAAACGAATCGGATTGCACATATGGCTTACCGAATGCAGTACTTTTGTTTTTAAAGCGCGATTCCTAAATTGCTCATTACTGTTATAAAGTAGTGTACCTATGACTCGTAAACTCAGCTCAATACCTAATCCTTATTGTAATCGAGACTCACCGGTCATTAGTTGATATGTTATACAACAACAACACATGTTTACATAATATTTAACAGTCCTGTGCATTAATTATGTATTTGCAAGCATTTGTTACTAATAGCGTTAATTGCATCGTGTCGTAAAATCATGCTGTTAATAATTATAATACCTTTCAACCTGTGAAAATATGTAAATAATACCCAACGTTGAATTGTTTTGTTTACGATAATAACCACAACTAAACACATCAAGTATTAAAATAACACATGCAATGAATTCACCAACAGTTTTATTAAATTGCTAATTATTATAACATTGTATAAAACAACTCAAGTAATTGTCTAGATATCTTCAGTAGCTGGACTCATTAATTCTTTAAGTATTAAAGCATCCAATAGGGTAATATGCAGATAACATTACCACGCGGGTATTATAATAGAATGATATCAAATAAAACTACCTAATTACATACTTTTAATCTTTTAAATCTCATTACAAATTAAAGACTATGGCTGTTATGAGAATTAGCGGGATATCAACTGCAGTTTATTTTATTATCTTTTTAAATATTTTTGTTGATTATCGTTTCACAATACACAAAATTTGAATTATTTTTATTTTTGTAGCCCATATCACATATGCAGCAACGGCGGTGTATTATAAAAAGTAGGTCAAGGCCAGGTTGATTAACCGTAACAGATTTGTCTGGCTCTGACGACCCGTTGAACTGTGTTAACTTTTGGCTTTGAAGTAAGTAGAAGGCTGAAAGTGTGCGAGGCAACAATGGAATAGAAGTCACCGTTGCCTCCCTCGCCCTGCTGGATACTGTCTGCGCGCGACTCTTTTGTACGAAGATCTGCGGTCATAATTAAGCTTGTGCTAAATGCGAGCTAAAGAAGCAAGCCCATTTTAAATCAGAATTTCCAAACTCTTTTGTTGTAGCTAGCAGGCACGCGACGAAGTGTGTCAAAAGTTAAAAGCCTATTTGTTACGCTTACGTTTGCCACAATGGAATTTTTATTTTCTCTAAGTATGCTTTAAAATACGTGCTTTCCACTAGCCATTTTATTTTTGTCGGCACAGTTTTAATACATAGGACAATGGTGGTTACATTTTGGGAACGTTAAATTTATATCACTTCGATATAAAAAAAATTTAAGACGATTTAACCTTATGCCATATGTCAATGTCGATGGTATCTTATCATGCCCGATATTAATTTATGTCGAACCCGAATCTCGCGGGAGAGGACCATGTTAATGCGATCTCAACATTAAAGTATTATCCCATACTCTAAATAACGTGCATGATTGACAACCAATGCACATTGATTGCACTTATTTCTAATAATAAATTAATACTGCGGATTGACCATTTGAATGTGTTTTTAATCTGAATAATAATGTTATTAAAATTATAATTTTTTGTGGATTGGTTATTATGTATTTTACCAAAAACTACAGTTAAAAATGTTTCCTTTAAAAACGGATTTTTTTTTACAAAACTGTTATTTGGGTATGTCTTACAGTTAATACCAGTCTTATCTAATATTCTATTTGCATTTATGGAATATAAATTTAGTTTTTTATCGTGGGATTATGGTTATTATACGCGATTTTTAATCTGTAACATATTCGCATATGATCTGTGGGAATTTCTCGTTTTCCCACTCGTTTTAATTTGACTTCGATGTTTACTCAAACTTGTTTCATATCCGAATTTGCGACGATGTATCTATGGTCTTGGTGGATTAGCACAGTTTTTGCGAATTTATTTAAACAACGAAATTTTAGTTAACGTCGTCGTTTTTGTGGCTCTATAATCTCGGAAGCGTATAACAATAACGAGTGCAAGTGCAAATACAATATGTGGGAAAAATTGTAAGAGATATTTCTACTGTGGGGTTCCAATCGTAAATAAACTGTTTAAGTAATTTTAAATTTTGAATAACTAAACTTCTTATCAAATTATTGAGAAATAAATTAAGTTTGTAAATTTAAAGTTTTAATTTAGTATTTGTTTTTATTTTTGATGCATTAAAAATACTCATTTATCGTAATTCCTTTTAAAAACCTTTTAAGCGCTTTTTAAAATGAATCGTTCAATTTTCGTGTGTCAAGAAGATTAAAAGGCAAAAAATCGAACGCGTTTTTAATTGCGTAATATGAAATAGTGAGAGTGGCTCACAATACCCGACCTCCCGTCATGACAACATGATGCGATAATTAGCAATACGTCATCGTGAGAAGAGTTCTGTGAGAATATCACATGAGAACACAAAAAGTATTTTTAAATAACAATATAAAAATCACAAAAAAATAAGGCAATTTTAGGGTAAAAACATGCAACAATAAATATGTTAAACAACACTTTAAATTTTTAGTTTAATGTTTGTGTTTTTGTTTGTTTGTTTTACCAAACTCACGTCAGTCTAAGTTCACACAATCAAATTAGTTTAATGAGTTGTCACTGATGCGCGTAAAACAAGCCATTTAAAATCTATTTACCGTAGTTAGTAAAACTTTGCTTGTATAGTAAGAGTTTGTATCACAAATTTGCATTCATTGTTTAAGCTCTCGCCGCGAAGCGGGGAGGCGCTTGTTTTTCGTTCGCCTGACTGCTTGATTTTCAACCTTATTGCATAAATGGGTCACGAGAGAAATCTTCAAATTAATTAACCACAGATAACTACAAATCCGCTTTACTCTAATTTTTGTTTTACTTTCGGAAAATCGCAATTTACAAGTTTTGGTTTAATTGAATATAAACATTGCCAATATAATATTTATGTATTTAAAATTGTAAAAATCTACAAAAGGCAAACTTGATATTTTGAATTTTATGTTTTCATATTTTAATATGTACAGTCCAGTGTTTAGTGAACCGTATGTAATATACTTTCCTGTTATGTTTGCGCTTGACCTAATTTAACCACAATCCACATAATATTAACCAATACACTCGGTATTACAATAAGAATAATTAAAAAGCATTTGTGTGGAAGGAATTGAAAAAATAATTATTTTTTCTCCAAACACATAAAATACTCATATATTTTTTTGATTAAAAAAAAAAGATATTATGGGGGTTTCTCAATATTAACGCTTTTGGGCCATTTTGTAACATTGTATAATATTCTTATCGATTATAATGTAACAAGGAACTACTCTTTGGGTAAATATTAAAAGCAGTAAACGTTTCATTATCGGATATTTGCAGGATCGATTTTTTTCATTTAAACAACAATGTGAAGCCGAATATCACCAGGCCCATGACGTCATGTTTGATAATAAATATTTGTCAGAAATTCTTGCGCAAGAAAATCACCCTAAAATAAAAATTGGGAATAATATTGACCGTTAAAATCGTAGCTATGGTATTAAACCATTAAGCAAAAAAAACAGACTTTGGAATAATTTATTTTTAGCTGTTAACATGCTTTTAAGATGTGCCAATGCTACGAATGTTATCTGGTTAGACGAAATTTGTTATCTTCCTTTTTGCTACATGTTTTCAGGTCATAAATCTGAAAACTGTTCATTCGAAAGATTTTGTATAACCGTTATATGTAATTTGCCTTTGTCTCGAAAAATCCAAAATCGATTTTTAATTTTGGCCGTGAAATTTTGTGCTTTTTCTTTCCGTTGCACTTCCCCAGTAAACCGCTTGATTAATTATTAAAGGCGACCTACTCTCAATATTAAAATCCAACATTTTGGCCCGAGTGGGATTTACCGAAAAAAATTTTGCGCGCATAAAAAATAAACAAAAAATTAATTTCCTTACGTCAAGTGCCTGTTTAAGTATTTCAATAAACAACAGAAATAAATTAAAAAACGAAGCGTTTCCGCCACATTGTTAGCACTTGCTTAGCGCTTAAGCTAAACAAACAACATGCTATAGGGAGAAATAAGAGTACATATATACGGCACGCGTCGAAAGCGCGACCGCAGTGCGACCTCGGTTCAATTGATAAAACAGCGTAACGGTCACCCCAATGTTTTATAACACTTGTAATATTCTCTAGCAAACAAAATGTTTTTGGTTCCTTGAGACACATATACCAGGTGCGAATTTTCATCCCGTTAAAATAAGGATAATTACTTTTTAATGTAATAAAATACTAGCTTATTTAAGTGCATTTTAAGTTTGGTATAAGAGTTGAATATGTTATATGTAAGTGATGCTAAAACGCTATTTTTAAACTCGGCTAAAGTCGTAATTTTTATATTATTCATTATGCGAATTTTAACTTTATTTTAGTGTATTCGTCAAGCGTAGTTGATTTGATTATGGAACACGAAATTGCACTCAGGCTACTCTGTTTTAAAAGGTTTATTAAAGAACAAAATTTGACAATAGCGAACCGACTAATTCTAAATTCAATTTGTAGGTGGGGACCTCCGGAATTTATTATAATACAATTTGTTTTATTTCTATGCAGCATTGATGCATGCGTGATCATCCACATTCACTCGTATCTCGTACACTTAGCGTTTTAAAAATGTTTAAAGGGCCGACGCCGTAAGGGCTTACTATAATATCCATGGAGATGAATTGGTCTCCCGTCGACTTGGCGGTCCGGGTGGGACCAGAATCGACTCGGAGTGCACTCGCAAGCGCATAAACTGTGTTCAGACGTCGAAAAAAGAAGATTAAGCCACGTAGACAATTGGATTTTTTTCGGAAAGAAGCTTTGAAGTTTGAAATGGTGTTTAAAAGGATATGTGCCACGCGACCAGTTTGAAAATAAATTTTATTTATGGAAAAGCATTTTAAATGGATGCGTCATTTATCAAACCAGTTTGATGTAAATAAAAATAACCTTAGCCCACAGATTTCCGTTTTTAACAATTTGTATATAAAACTAAACTTTAAAAACAATTTTTAGACTGCTGTTGTGATTAATTTTAATGGAAATGTTTACTAAAACCACTTTTTTAATATATATGAAACAACAAATATTTATTGCAAAATATTTTATTTTATAATTTAAATATTAAATATCAAATACTTTCGGCAGTTATACAAAAAATTGGCACAGTTAATTATGAAAGGCAGTGTAAAAAACATTTACAAATATATGTCACAATATTGCTTTGGAATTATTTTGTTAAAAAATCCACGCAAGTCCAGTTTGTTGTGTTGTAAAAGAATTGTGATAATGAGATGATAAATAGAAAATGTAGACATAAGAAAGTTCAATAAATAAACAAAAAAATATAGTTTATCGCATTGCGTTTAAAGAATAATGTGGTACAGTCAAGTTGCTGGACGACATGCCGAAAGGTTGGTGTGGTTTTTGCGGGCTGTTAAACGGAGAAGAGCCGCAAAGACTGCCCGAATCGCTTGGGGTAAGTGGCATGCCATACGTTGAATAACCAGGCTGAAACGTACTAAAAGCCTCTAAATTGCCTGGGCTTGGACAGTGAGGTGATTTGGCAGAAAATGGCGGCGTTATGGGAGTTAGATATTGCGAGTTGTGCATATTTGAGTGTCCAAGCGTAATCGGGGATGGAACGTTGCGTCGCATTTGCAATGTGTTGTTAAAGTCCGTAACGCCGAGCGAAGAAGCAGGCAATGACATGTTTCCATTTACGCAGTTTAAATTGTTGTTGTTATTGCTGTTGGCTTGTGAGAAATATGCGTTTGCTTTGGAAGTGGCGTCCTCGCTAACATTGTCGAACTCGGATGAAGACAAACAAAATGGTTCCTGAATATTATCTAGATCGGCCAAACACCCAGAAAGGTCTTGCAGACCAATCAATGGTGCTGACATTTCAATAGGCTGAGGTTGCTGTTGAAAGTTAGCCTTTGGTTCCTGTTCGGTGTTGAAATATTGTACCGCTTCTGTTTCAGTGGGATAGGTGTAATTTGATGGGTATGAAGAATCTGGCGTGGTCATTTTGTCCGAAGTAGGGCATTTAAATAAGAAGCCAGGATCGGTCGTTACCGACTGCAACATATTTTCATCAAATTGAGGTTGACCTTCTGCAGCCAAGGCCGACATCATATTTTGCGCCGCAAGTTTAGCATCTAAGAAAATAATAATTCTGGTTTAGAATATGTTAACAAATGTAAAAGGTTTCCATTTATGTTAAATAATATGTTTTTAAGTTTTAGTTAAAATAAAATAAAATTAGTTCTCACCAGCATGATTTCCAGCTGTTCCTTTCTTCAACATTTCGCTGAGGCACCAAATGTAATTATAAGCAAATCGTAAAGTTTCAATCTTGGTCAGTTTTGTTTCATCAGGGTAAGTTGGTAAAACATGTCTAAAATCAAATTTTAAGTTTAAAAAATGAAAACTAATTTTCAGAAAAAACAGTTTATAGAATTATTTACTATTCAAAAATCAAAGCATGTTAAAAAAAAAATTTTAAATTTACAAAACTAACCTCAAGTTTTCTAAGGCATCATTTAAGCCATGCATTCGATTTCTTTCACGATCATTTGCTTTGGATCGTCGGATTTTTTTCAATTTGTTGGTGGTCACCGGACTGCGTTCTCTTCTTCTTTTCTTTTTTGGCTTTTCAATTTTAGCTTCGCTTTTAGCATTGCTGTTGTTATTTGCATTAGCCTCTGAGTATATCTATAAAATCAAAATTTATTCTATTTAAACTGCCATTTAAAAAAAAATTCGACTAAAACTGTCATTTAAAAAAATAGAAACTATATATTTTTATTTTTAAATTTTAATTAATCTTACCATTTGATTTAGTGATGTTGCTTCGGTTGGAAAATGTATTTCGTTGCTGTTCGAAATTTCACTAGCACCAGTTTGTTGCTGGCTCACTACTGCGTAGTTTTGGTATTCCTGGTCCACTGTATTTGCGGAGAAGTTCAACATCTTCTATTCTTTATTTTAAATATTTATAAAAAATCTAAGAAAAAATAATAAAATGTTTATTTTGGTGCTACCAATTTTAAAATACTTCTTATTTTCATAAACTTTTTTTGATAAACTTCTGATCTATTGACGCATCTGCGCTAGCGAGCCAACTGAATCGGGAGAAACTCAAATTCCCGAATGATGCCATATGGAATAATCGATCGAGCTATATAAGGGAGAGAAATCAATGAGAAAAAAATAAATAAAAAGCCCAGACAAAAAAAAGAAAAAGGCGAGCGCGGGATTGCGACTCTCCGGCTTTCGTAGAGAAATCTTCTCAAGAGCCCGTTTTGCATTTGAAATCTACGCGCAACGGTATGGGATGCACAAACTAGACTGCAATGCAAACATAGCGAACAATGGACAAAATGATCCGGTTCCGTCTGTATAGATAATTTTCCGACTCGTCGATTTTGATATTTTAGAGGCCACGCTGATAGTTGCTTATTTGCATAACGACTGATTACAAAGGCATCAAGTCAGTGGCGGTGTGCCTAAAATACAACACGGTCGCTAGTCACTAACTTTCCCATGAACTTGATTAACTTAATTTGAGAATTAAATAGCAAAGTATAACATATTGTTTATTATATTAAGATGGCATTATAATTTTCTTACAACTCTAGCAAAAATAGATCAAATTAAATTTTAATAAAATTTATTTGTGAACAAAACCTTTTTTAATATAAAAGTTGCATTTTGTTTTATACCATTTTTTTATTTCATAAAGTTGATTCACGAAAAAATTTTAAATTAAAAAAATAACTAAACAAGTAAAAGCCTAATTATCACAATTCTTTGTGTTATTTTTGGTTTAAAGTAAAGTTTCGTTTATTTCAAAAACAAATAAAATTGTTTTAGTAAGTATAGTTTAACAGCTACAATGAAAGCATAACTTTCAAGTAAGGTGACCATAATCGGATAATGCTTTGTGTTTTAATCTATAGTATTAAACGTTTGATGCTTACTACTATTGTTTACCTATTACATCCGACGTCTATTGATAGAACGCACAACTTTGATGATATTGTAATTACTTATATGTGAAACGATAATCATTAAAAGTTCACTTTTCTGATAATGATGCATTTGGTAAAGCTCGTCATTACGTGAACAATGCATTGAACCAATATGTTTTCCGGGCGGTGTAATTAGATATTTCCTAAATTCCATGAAATTTTATACAACTAAAACTTTGTTTGTTTATTTGTATTAATTAAGAAAATATATACACATGTTATGTAAATAGTTTTTTCAGACAAATTTACGTAAATAATTTTCTCGGAGAAAGTTTAAGAAATAAACAAGTTTTAAGCGATCATCAACTTTTATGTTATTAAATTTTTTGTTTCCAAAAAAGCTTTATATAAAAGGATTTAAAATAGGTTTCATATAAATGTAGTTCGTTAAGGTGGCCTATTTTTTTAAGATCTCTTTTTGCCAGACGCCAACGTGTTCCCTAAATATTTACATGTCAATCTCATTATATATTAATATTCAGCCTACAAGAAATTTTGTAAGTTTTTGGCTAACTGGTTAACACCAGGTGCTGCACGCGTCACACATTTTGTGGTTGTTTGATAAGGTTATTGGATGGATATAATCAAATCGATCTATATTTTGGCTATGAATTATTGTCACTAAAATTAAAAATTACTGTCTTTGCAAATACGCAAAACGATTTATATTGTTTTACAAATGTCGGCCTCTTTTGCTTGGGAAAATCCTAATTTTAAAAAATCGATAAAATGTATTTTGACATTGGGCTATTGTTAAAATTAATGTAAATCCTAGATTATTTTTTTCGGAAACGGATTATCGACGAAAATATGTTATTGTCGTAATGACTTTACTGCATTAACTGACTTTACGTACTTACTACTCTTGATCTTGATTTCCGTTTGGATTTATTTAAAATTATTAAAATTTCGACAAATAGTTATGTGCTGGGTTTGTAAATAAAAATAAGTTAGTGAAAGGGGGTATATTTTTTTTAAGTTTGTAAATACATATATATTTTTTTAAAAACCGTACCAACGTTGCATTTATTTGTATTTATAAAGACGATTACAATTTCCTACAGTAATAATTATTTAAAAATAGGCCTAAAAATAATTATGGCATAAAAAATTGATAAATAATAAAGTGTTTGTTTTAATATTAGTTTATTGATTTTTTGTAATGTTGTTAATAAATAATTAAATATAATAAGGATCATTGCCGGAGGCACGGTATAAACAGTTTAATAATGAGCCATGGCCATATAGTTGCTATTTAGCGCTGTGATATCGTCGGCCGCATGGCCTAATGGATAAGGCGTCTGACTTCGAATCAGAAGATTGGGGGTTCGAGTCCCTCTGTGGTCATTTTTTTTAAATTAGCATTTTAAAATGCTTAGCTCAAACATATTTGCAATTTAATTAATGCAAACGTTAAAAATAATTTAGGAGCTTATTACTGGAGAGGTTTATTTTTTAATGGTTTTAGCTAATTTTGTAATTGAATAATTGTTTATAAAGAGTCTGTTTATTTACATTTTTAAAAGAATGTTGTTTTGTCGTATAAACTAATTTGATAATGATTTGATAAAAGCAAACAACTTAAGTTATCATTCATTTCTGACGTTGTGTTAAACATTGTGGATCTTTTTGCTGTCTTTTAGAACCATAAAACTAATTATTAAAGTCAGAAAGTTGTAAAATATCTTTAGTCAGTTTTTGTTGTAAGTTTTTAATGAACAAAAACAAACCAACTGACAAAGAAATGACATTCACATACAACATATGTCAAAAGTAAAAAAATTAAAAATGAAAAAATGTAAATGGTGCATCATATGGTTAAAAATATGGGTAGATGGGTTGTATACCAGCTTTTTTTATAATTTATATATCACCATATCACCATTTATTGTTTTTTATTAATAAAAATGTGAATATTGCAACTGTGGCAACCTCGCAAAAACTTTCATAAACAATTTGAAAAGCTATTTGTAAATGAAAAATTCCAATTATTTTTTAATGTTAATTTCCTGAAGCGTGGTGTAGTGGTCAAAACACTTGGCTTCATTACATGTTACATGAGGTTCTGTGTTTGATCCCCACTGCTCTCATGCTGTGGTACTCTCAAGTAAGACGCTATAAATGATGAACCACTGCTAAGTCAATACTTAATTATCAGGCATTTATGATCTATAACATTCCAAACTGCCAATGGCAACTTGAGGCTGGGTTGGGGTAACTGATGTTACTCTTTGTTCAGGTCATAAAGCCGACCTTTCATCGAGGATAAATAAATATGTAAAAAGAATTGCAGTTAGGTGTTTGATCCATTGCTCTTTGAATTGAAATGCAAAGCTTTTTATTAATTGTTCTGTTTTAGAACTATGACTTAACAGCTCTTACTTTTATAGATATATACATAAAAATGGACATATTTGAAATTGTTGTTAATGAAATTGCCTTGGAAGGTTTGGATGGGATAACAGTCCCAACATTGTGGCTGCGATTAACTGAAAGAGAAGAAACATTACCTTTTCAATTAGATTTAAATCTTAAAAATCTGATATGGGAATATATCATAAGCCATCCTTCCATGGAGTTTTTTAGTTGCCCCACTGAAAGAGCTATGCCGATGATATTTAATAGGTTATTATAGCTTTATTTATACCAGTTATTATATAATATGTATTAAACATGAAGACTGTTAAGATTTCTTTTAACACCAAGTTTTACAAATTTTTATTACATTTTTCAGATTTCTTGGAAGTGATGCAACAACTGGCAAAAGAATAGCAACTGCACCAGATGAACTTGAAATTTTAAATAGTGCTTATTCTGCTGATCTTGTTCAAAGTAGTAGTCAAGATGTTAAGGTAATGTGTATTTTTAAAAACTTGGCTGCAGTAGGAATCAAACCCTTAAGTTTAAATTAAAAATAAACTGTTTCATTTCATTGATGGGTTTGTAATGGTACTATAAAATTATATACCTTTTTAGTTCTGTTCAAGATAATAATTTAAATTTTAACTTCTGTATTTTGTTATACTTAGGGTTCCTGTAGCCAATTTTACGCTCGCGAGAATGTTACTAGAATAATTAAAGACGAGCATCTTTCTGTTGATTCTGCTACAGAGAAGTAATTTTGTTACAAATATACTTTAAAATATTATTTAACTTATATACAGTAAGACAACCTAAAAAAAGCTAATACATTAAAAATACTTTGGCGGAAATACAAAGATTAATTATTTTTGGTTTAATTTTTTAGATATCAAAAACACAAGCTGGTGATAGTTGCTTCTCAAGCAGTTAGGGAGAAGGCTTTGACATGTTCTGGAATAAATTTACAGGTAAATTATATGAAAATTATTGTTTTTTTTCTACAAAATTCATTTAGTATGAACTAAAACAAATTTTTCTGTAACTATAAATGGCAGGTTGTAAAAAATCTTTCTGATATGGAGTATCTAATACTTGAGAGAATTGGTCGTTCTCGGTGGCAAGGTGAACTTCAAAATGTGTTAAATAACATGATATTTAAGTGAGTGTTCCAATAATAAACCACTGAATTACCTTTTTTAATAATTTAATTTTTTATTTTGTGTTTCACTAACATTTTTGAACCTCTAAAAATGTTGCAATTTTTTATAAAGAAAAGGAATTGTCAATTCAAATTTTATCTGTTAAAGTCTGCTAATTAGTAACAAATTTATTTTTAGACCTATTAAATTGTCACATGTTCACTATGTGATCAAATCTTTAATAAAAAATGGTTTGGTGGTGAAGCAAACCTACACATATTTACGACCCGATAAACGAAACAAAATTTGTCAACAAGTTCTACTTCATCTTCCTTGTTATCAGAGAGATTGTCGATCTCTGTTTGAAATTCGAGTTGAAATGATTTGTCAAATTTTGGCGAAATCGAAAAACAAATCGATGAATGTTGCTGATCTCAAACAATTATTGGTAATGGTTTATTTAAACAATTATTAGTAATGCTTTATTACTACAATGCTTTATTTGGCATTCATTACAGTAATAATTGAAGTTTTTCGATGCAGAAGTATTACAGAATTTTGCTAATTATTTTTATTTATTTTTAATTTAATGCACTGTAAAATTTGATTTTAAAAGATTTTTATTTTAAGGATCTAAAAGAAAATGTGTTTAAAAGACTTCGAGAAAAACTTGTATCGAAAGGCTATGTAGAAATTATTAATAAAAATGAAAAAAAGAACTGTAGAGCTATTTTTAAAACCATGAAACTTAAGTCAGTAAGTAGAACTTTATTGGCTTTTTAAACTTTTATTGTAGTTTCATGAAGCCAGTTAATCAATGTATTTATTGTTCAATACTGTGTATAAACAATATTGTACTACTAATATGTGAAAACAGCATTAGGAAAAATAGTTAAAATTTTTTTTTGTTTTCAGTTTCCAAGTGAAGCAGCAGTTGAGCAGGTCTCAAAGGAGGAGAATAACTTAAATGCACCCTTGAATACAAAAAGTGAACCACAAGGCCTTGTTGCCGAGCTTCCATTGACATATCAGGGATACCGACATAGTAAGCTCTGTTGTACAATTACAAAAACCTGATCTGCTTCTATAAATTTTATCAAAATTAATAAATAAAAATTTTAAAAGCCTATAAAAAAAGTAAAAATTAATTTTATTTAGTTGGATTTTTTTTACCTTAACACAATTTTTTATGTTTATGTATCATTTTTTCTATTTTTATTTCACAACCTTTTAACAAGTTAAAATTTTTAGTTCAACTTGCCGGGGAGAATGGTTGTTCTCAGGGTGATATTCTTGCTTTACTAAAAGGTTACGGGTCCCTAGAAGCTAGAAATATTTGCAGAAGAGTTAATAAAGCTGGCAAAGTCAGGGTATGTTCAAAAAGATTTTTTTTTTTTTGATATGAAAAATTTAAAAATTTGTTTAAAGAAAAAAAAGATTATTGAAAAATTGTAAATTTATTCTTGGTTGTGTTATGACAATTTTTACGGGTTTAAATATTGTTGAAAATTTTATTTTTCTCATTTTGTTTTTAGACTATAATGGTTGACGAAGGCAAGCAAAGACTACAAAAATATATCTCCAAAAATTTTGCTAAGACAAGTTGTCATACTAATGAGTTGTTAGTTGAAAAAAATCGAATGAAACAAACTTTGGATGCATCGGGTATTCAATATATTTTAATGCACAAATATTTTTATTGATTTTTGAGTATGGTTTCTTTGTTTATTTAATTTGCATTACACTTTATGTAAAAATTAAATTTTGATAATTTTTTTAATTAATAACATTTTGTTTTAGTTGCAAGTATTTTGGAAACTTCTGGATTGGAATCACAAGAAAATATTCCTTCAGTAATGTCACCCAACTTTTATCCATTAACTAACAATGAGTAAGCAATAACTATTAGTTAAAACCTTCTTAAGTTACTTAAACCTGACATTTACAGCCTAATCATTAAGCAATTTAAATAAAACCTGTAATTTTTTAAATGTGGTTAACCAGTTTTTATGTTCTTGATCAACTGTCTGTTTTTTAACCTGCTCATAAATTTGAATAATAACATTTTTGTCCCTATAATATTTTAAGTGATAACAGTGGAAAATAAACGCAAGATATTAAACTTTAGTAGTATGAAATAAACAAAGTTTTATTTTGTTTTTAATCTATTTAATTTTTGCCATTTTTTAAAGCAATTAATAGCTTGATATTATGTTGCAACTTTTTTTTAATTAAATTAAAATGTTTTTAATGTAGGTCGATGGACTTGAACCTAACAGGAAACTTGGAATGTTTAAATACCCCAGTAAGTAATTTTTAATATTTTTCTAATAAATTGATTTATTCAAAATAAAAAAAGACTTGTTATTAATCAAAAATTAATTTTAACTCGTTTTAAGACTCGCAGCACAAGTAAATGGGATTTACATTTAACCACTAAAAAAATGAAAAGGAAAAATGTTATTTTGGAATATGTTAATGAGCAAAAGTTGGTTGAAGGAATTCCAAGTTTAGTTAAAATTCTTGTGGATAAAGAAACAAAGGAAGGTAATGTTAAAGTTTAAGGTTAAAATGTTGCATAGATTTTAATTTGTTAAGTTTTTTATTTGCTTTACTAAGTAGATTTATTTAACTTTATCAGAAACATAACCTATGCTCAAAATTATTTGAAATCTCTACCATTATAAAAAATTTAATCTTGTTGTTGTTATTTTATAAATATATATAATTTTCTGGTTAAAAAACTTGATGTAAAACATTGTTATATATTGTAATAACTTAAATCAAGGATGTACAATGAAAATTTGTAAGAAAACTTTGGTTCGATTAATTTTGAAGATGGCTGAAGAAGGGTTGCTGAAATATTTTTGCATTCCAATATCAAGTAATGGTCTTATCCAAGAGGTAAACTAACTTGATATATTTTCGACTTTGTGTGAAAAGAACCTGTTTTCTTACTAAAGAAATTGTGTTGTGATATTTGGACAGATTAAATTTAAAATAATTTTTTTTGTATATAAATTTATTCTTGATGTTGGAAGATCAAATGTGCGACCTAAACATAGAGTAACATCTGTTACTCTGACTTGAGTTGCCTTTAGCAGTTTGGGATATTATATAAATAATAATTGCCTGGTAATTATGCTGCTGATTAAGTGATTGCTCAGCAGGAGTTCATACTGTTTACAGCTTGTTACTCATGAGCGCTACAGCATGAGAGCAGTAGGATTTGAACCCATGGCATCATGTAGTGTAGCAAGTGTTCTTAACCACTACACCACATTGCGGGCAAAAATTGTTAGGGATTTTATTTTAGATTGACTTGTTACATTTATTGTGAAATCTTACAGACTGAAAAATATATTATATTTTTAAGGTGGAGTTTTTAATGTCCATTGATTGTGATCCTTCAAAGTTAAAAGAAGCAATTCAACAAATTGAGTTTAGGATGTATTCCCAACATACTAAGAATAAAATACAAGAAAAAACAAAAGACGTGAGGACTTTATTCCGAAATATTTGTTTGTCTAATTTTTTTTAACTAAGAAAATATTAAAAAATTTGTCAAGAATTTTGTATAAAATTTGGGTGGTTAAATTGAAAAATTATTTTTTTAAATATTGATAAATAAAAAAGTCAAATTGTGATAAATAAAAAAGTCAATTATGTAACATTGATTTTAATTGTTATTTTTGTAAAATCTAGATATTTGAAGTTAAAACAGATTTTGAAATGGAAAATGATATTGTCCTAATTCCAAATACCAACATACACTACGGATATGCTGCAAAGTTTCAAAGATTTCAGGTAAATTTTTTAGACATGTAATATATTCTATTCAAACTGCATTCAATTTAAATTTTTTAAATAAATTTTAGGCTGTTCACAAATATTTGTGGTATCTTGCTTATGGACATCCAAATCAATATGAAAATTTAGAAGTGGACATCGATGATGAAAGAGTTTATGATGAATGTAAAACATGGAAAAGGTATGTTATAAAATTTACACATTTAACAATTTTTATTACTAATATATACATTATAAAAATTATTTTGTTATTAGCATGCTAATATTTTAGTTAATTCTAAAATCCATGTGGTTAACTTTAAAGCACCAACTTTTTAATAGTTTAGGGTATGTCATTTCAATTTCTAATTGCTGGTGTATTTATGATTAAGTTGTACTATTTGCCTTAAATCAGCTGAAGTATTAGGTTTTTGTTAAAGTTTTGATGCAAAATTAATGGCTACAAGAATAAAAGTTATAATCATATTTTTTGTTTCAGGTGGGTTCCTCCAATACCACAGAACAGAAAATATGGGGAAGGTTGGATTCAACTTGGAGCTGCAGCAGTTGTCCTCCCTCTTTCTATTATCACACAATTTTATAAAATTTCATATCAGGTAATCGAATTTCATAACTTCGTTTGGTGATGTTACAAAAAGCATGAACTTGCATTTACAAAATAATAATTTAATAGCCTACAACTTTTAATGGAATTTCAAAACTTCGTTTGGTAATGTTACAAAAAGCATAAACCTGCCATTACAATATATTAATTTAATACCACTTTTAGTACAAAATTGATGCGATTTGTTAGTTATAACTGGTTACTCTTTGACTTATGTAAGTCTGCCAAATTCTAAAATCATTTTAACAACTTCAGTTTTTTATTAGATTGATGGCATCGAGGAATTTTTACAAGATTCAATTAAAAAACATATTCTCGTGCGCCATTTACCACCCAGCATAAAACAAATGCTGTTGTACAAAAGGTAATTTTTGTGATATATATTAATTAAATCATCTACAATGTTTAAATTTTGTAAAATTTAGAAAGTACATGTATGCATTTGCATTAATTCTGGAGTACCTGTGTTTTATGGGCCTAACCTCACTTGATCAACAAAAGTTTCAAGCAAACACTTGTCTTCCAAAGGAAGAAGTAAGTTGTTTATAAAATTATATAAGCCTAATGTTTATAAAATGAAAGGTAGACTATTAAAATTTGATTTTTTTAGCAAATGGTCTTTATTCACAAACATGCAGTAATAACAGACACCAGAACATCTGAAAAGGGGTAACAATGTTTTTATTATTTATTAAAAGATTGTTTAGGTTTTTGATTAATATCGGTTTAACTACTTCTGCAATATTACGTTGGTGTAAAATAATACATTAAACCCAGTTTAACTTTAATATATAAACAATATTCTAGGTATATGGAAGTTACAGACAAAGAGTACAAACAACTTGATTTTTATTTTGATGATTACCAATCTGTTGAACAATATTGGTTTAAATTAAGAGATGTTAGTCTCATGACCCAACTTGGTATGTTTTTAAATCTGTTTAATGTTAAAAGAAAAAAATTACTAGTAGACAATACTTTTTGAGATAAGTAAGAATTCAAAAAATAATTTTATTTTAATTAAGGTTTAAAACGACAGTCAAATGGAGATATTGATAGTCATAAATATGCACAGCAGTTAAAAAAATTTGTTGCTGAACATATAACAAGGTTTGTTTTTATTCTTTTTTTTATAATTTTCTTTTTTAATTAGGTTTTTTATGTTTTTATAGCTTTTCTATATATAAAAACAAATTTAACATTGTAAATTAAACAATGCTGTAAATTTTTGTAGAAAAGATGTGGAACTAAATGAAGATGGAATTCCACCAGGGGATGGAAAAGGAGCGGGAGGTTTAGATTCCTCACTTTTTCCTCATTTGTACAAAAACTGGTTTAATAGTGCTAAAATTAAAACTACCAAGGTAAATTTAATTAAATTTTCTTAGAATAAATTAAGCTATTATGTTTTTTTGCCAAAAATAATGCTTTTATATCAAAGCACTTAAATTAGGTTAAAATTTTTGTTTTTTAAGATTAAAATTAAAAGTTTTAATTATTTTAATCTTTAGTCTGAAAGATTGCCAAAATTGGTTGAAACACAATTTGAATTCGCAAATCGAGACCGTAAAAGGAATCAGAAATCAAGCAAACAAGGTTTGTATTTATTGTTGTCAAATTCAATTCCACTTGATTGATTTTCATTTTAAGTAAAACACATAAAATATATACAGCTTTGCGGGCAATATATATATGTTCAACCTATAAGCCCTGGATAGCTAAATTACTATGGAAAAATTATTACAATTGAGTTAATAGTTACTGGCAAAATAAGTTAACACAGTCTGAGGGGCTTGTTTTTAAATATGTAAATATAATTGACATTTGTGCAATTAATTGTATTTTAGATCTGGACTCTTTATTTGAAGTGAATATTGAGCAAAAAAAGAAGCCTGTACAAACTACAAAAAGAAGGAGAGATTCCCAAGGTTTGAATCAAAATTTTTAAATTTGTTTATTTTAAATTATATATTTGTTAAATTATTTTTTTCATTTAAAGGACCAAGGAAAAGAAAAAGAAAAAAAATCGAGAAAACTGAAAAATCTGATGAACTGGGTAGTTCCAATGTAAATGGCAAAAACGATGATTTGGAAAATAGTAAGTACTTAAAAAAATAACTGGTTTTACATTTTTATTCGGTAGCTTATATACTTTATGAATTTTTAAAACAATTTTTTTAATAATTTGGCATTTTTAGTTACATTTTTTTTGTTTAATTTAGGTTTTGAAGTAGTAGCAGAAAGCAACATTGGAAGAAAAGAACGAGTTAAGGTAATTTTGTTAATATTTTGTTAATATATTTTTAAATAAACTTAGTAAATACCTTATAAAGAAAAAAACACATTTTTAGCTTATTTTTTGGCCACAAACCAAACTGAAAACTTTAATTTAAAATTTATGTTAAATCTCAAGGGAGGCAAGGGTAGAAAACGTCAATCCCAAACTCCTAAAAATTCTGCTGCTAAAAAAGTTAAAAAACCAAAACCAAATTCTGAACATGGAGCAAAAAATATTGGAAAGGTAATTAATTAAATATTATGATTTGTGTGGTATTAAAAAAAACACTTTAGCATTCTACTAAATAGGACTTTTAACTGTACTACATTAAACCTGTAAACTAATAGGAGGTTGAGGTAATATAAAACAAAATTAAACTGGGCACACAATAAACAATTTTTATTTAAAATAGAAATAAAATATACTGTTTTAATTTTAATGAAATGAACTGCAATCTATTGTTAATAGTTTCATTATATATAATTAATTGTATATTTTTATTTATAGATTAAGTTAAAGTACAATGATAAAGTGGATCTTGAAGCTTTGGATAATAGAATGGGAAAATGGAGAGTCAAGTTTAGTAAATCGGAAGATACAATGTTAATTATTTGCAAAATTGCTTCAACAGTGTTACACAAACTGGTATATAGCATGGGATTAAGTACAAGAAAAAATTATAATTTATAAATGCTAGTTATGTGTATAAACGTCTGTTGGAACAATTATGTGACACAAAATTCTTTAACTTTATATTTGTGCAAATTTGAAAAATAATCATTTTTTCTAGTACAGCAATATACACAGTTTAAAAAATTCCCTAATTTTTTTGTCTTATATTTAATTTGGTCTTATTAAACTTGTATTTTTAAGGTGAAAATTAATCATAGAAAAAAACAGCAACATGCTGTAGCATGGAGTGTTGTGCGAGATCTTCTTCACAACCATTTTCCATCCTTGTCTAAAAACAAAACTTCATATGCTTGTGGACGTCGTGTTTTGAATCTATTTAAAAACCCAAACACCCGTTTGTATCATGAGTAAGATATTTCTTTAAAAATTTGTTAAGTTATTTGAACAACAAAAATTTGTTTTTTAAATATTAAGAATTTATTGTCGACTCTATTTTAAAATTATTTACATCATTTACAAAATGCTTAATAATAAATATACTAAACATTAAAATATACAAAGACCTACTTCTAAAAGTATAGGAACTCATACAAACTAATTATATAATTAAGATGTTGTTCTGCTTTTGTTAAACTAACTGACTACAGAAGTTTTTTGATGGTAATTGACCAATTTTTTTAAATTTGTGTTGTTTTAAGTTTAACAGTGGCTGATGTGTTGGAAGATAAAACATTTCTGGAGGAATTTGTGCCAAAAAAAGAATACAATGAGGAGGTTAGTAAGGGCTTAAACAAAAATGTTTTAAATAAAAAATTTAAAAAAAATATTCTTGTTTAGGAGTTGGGTAAGGTTTATGGGACATTTGTCGATGCAATAACAGAAAAGTTTGAGCAAAACCCTGGTGTGGTTACGCAAGAAATTCCCAATAATAAAGTCGAACTAAAAAACAAGTGAGTATTTAAAATTTATAATATCTTTGTTTTTTTTGTATTGCACTTGGTTATTAAGTTTGCATTCACTTCATTTTATTTAAGCCATTTTGGGGGGTTTTAGGTACACTATAAAAGCGTTCTACAAAAAAGTAGAAGTTGATTTGATTCATATTGTACCTCATGTAAGCCAAGCCAGTGATATTGAAAAATGTGTTTTGGAGAATTTATTTTATGTCATGCTAAGCATGACAGATCAATCTAATAAATTTCAGGTATATATATATTAAGTATTAGCTTTTAAATTATTTTTATTTTAAAAATGTTATGCATTATTTTATGATATTAATGTAAAGTTAGTTTGTTAATCATATTTTTTTAAGGCATATAAAGTATTTGAAAATTATCAAGAAACATTGATCAAACAAGTGTGGGATCACTTTAGTTTAACAGGTAAGTTTTTTTTATTAAAATGATGTCATTTTTTATCTTTTTTAAGTCAAATATAACATATTTTTCTACTTAATATTTAAAATTGGTTAAAGTTATACAACTTTTGTTTAATTAACTTTCTACAACGTTTTTTGTTTTTTAATTTTTTTGACTTATTCAAAGTTTATATGAAGTTTTTTGACACACAAAAATAACTTTATTTTACTTAGGGAATGTTAGTAGAAGTCATAACCCATGGCAGTCTCGCAAGCGGGTTTTACCTTATGGTGTTTCAACATATCATTTCTCCCAATCCCATTTTTAGTAAGTAGTTAACCATTTTAAATTTTTTAGTAAATGTGTAAAATATTTTAAACAGACAACTATTGTAATAATAAGGAAGGTAATACATTACTATTTTGTGAAATATTATAACCAGTTATATTGTCGTTTTGTTTTTTTACCAATAGTTTTGTTTAATACAATTTAATTATCCTTTTTGATTGAATTGGGTTTAAAAATATTTTTGTTTTCAGTTCATTCCGAATAGTTGAAGAAGTTTTTATGAAAGTTGCTGATGTTTTTAGAAGTTTGAGTTCTGATAAGCTTTTTGTTTGTGATACTAATAACACATCAAGCTCAAGTGTCTTAACTCTTGCAAGTAGGAATTAAAAATATTTTACTTGAACTAACAAAAATATTTGTAACATAAAAATATCTCTTTTTAATTTTTTTGTTTCCATTAAAGAAAAAAAAATATTTGCTAATTGTTGTAGTGTTGTTATTGGGCTCTCCTGAAAAAATTTCCACTGATGTCGTGTTATCTAACTTAATTCTACATCGCACAGATTTTAGAAATGCAAATTTGTGAGTATAAAATTTTTGCGTTTGAAGTAATAAACGATTAAAGAATAAAATTTCAAATTATAAATCAGCTTTTAATTTAATTGTACATAACTTTTTTAATATTTTTTTAAATTGAGTACATATAAAAAATATTATAAATGAATATTTTTAAAGAAAAAATATTTTGGTATGCAATCTTTTTACTAAACTTTTTATATTTGTGTTGCTACATTTTGCTTTTTACTACAAATACTGAGTTGATTTCAATGCTTAACTTACCTATGATGTTTGATTTTTTTAGAGAATTAAACTTGAAAAAACCCACAGATGCTCATGCTACTGAAACTCTTTTTTCGAAAGTAACACTTCACCACGATAAGTCCCAAATTGAACTGTTGAGCTTATCCAACAAATCTGAAAATTATTTATATGATATGCGAGACATAAATAGAAGGTTAGATTTACAAGTGCATGACTTAAAAGCAAAGCTATTGCCAGAGGAAATTGCAGTTTTAAAAACAAGTGTTATTGTAAACGAGTTATCAGATAACTTTCTGGATTTTGATAAATTAATCATGGAACAAATTATCAATGTCATTGATGAAGCAGGAAGCATTGGTAAGCAATAATTATAATTAATTTTATTTAAATGATGCTTTAATATATAAAAAATACATTTATTGTTTTTATTTTCAATTTTTTAGGAATTGCGATTTCTGAAATTAAGGATTGTTTGGTCAAAAAGTTTAACACTATAACATCTCAAGATTGCCAAAAATACTTGGATATTCTAACAGAATATTCTGAAGCCTACTATGTTGGAATGTACCAGTAAGATTTTGAATTTTATATATATATATATTATTTGTCACTTTTGACTTTAGCCATTTTACATTTTTGTTGTTTGGCGAAAAAAAATGAAATTGTTGCATTATTTAGTACCTTGTGCCACCAACCATTGTATTAAGTTGAGGTTTCTCTTACTTTTTTAAATTAATTTCTTATTATTTATAACAACCTAGGTTTTTATTGTTGTTAATAGACGAAGAATTGTGCTTAAAAAGCATTCAAAGAGCTGGTTTGTTACTGGTGCAAGTGCAATAAAACCTTTAAAAGATGTTACCAACACAGATAATCTGTAAGTTAGACTTTTAAGTTGTTGTATAGACATTCTCTATTTAAAATACAAAATAAGGCTTAAATATAATTTTTTCAATAAAAGGTATTTTACACATACATCTGTATACAATACCAACACATTAAAGTTTTCATAATTTTTTGTATAGGAACAATGATGAAGAAGTTCAACCAAACACTGTGGCGACTATATCTGAAAATATTGAAAATTCTCCTGATCCACAAGCGTAAGTTAACGTAAAAAAGAAATTTAGCATAAGCCCACTATGTTGGAAAGGATTTTTTCATTATTATTTACCCAAAAATTTATTTTTTTGTTTAAACTCTGAAAAGAAAAATGTTTAACCAAAGAATTTTTTGTCTATTTTTGATATACCAGTGATTATTTTATTAAAAATTTTAAGTGATGCTCAGCCAAGCCCGAGCATCTACCCATCTTTTAAAAATGTATTATAAACAATTTTTATTTTGTAACTTTAATGTTTTTAATTTGTTTAATATTTAGTGGCCACTATAAAACAATCCGGTTCCTGTGTCGTCCCTGGCATGATGTGGGTGGTGAAATAAATTACAGATCTGCTAAGTTACTTCTGTTTGGTGTTTTTCTACATGTAAGTAGTGAAATAATGCAAATTAAAATAATTTGTGTTACAAATAAAAAAGATGTTACTTATCTAGGCAATGATTACAAAAGCAAATTTTTTTCAATTTTTTTGGGTGTTAAAATTTTTTTTCAATTTATTTGTTAAATTTATCTTAACAAGTTATTTGTTTTGTATTATGCATTAACGAACAAAATGTTTGTCAAGATTTTTTGGAATCCTGGTGTAACTCTGAATTCCTTGACTAAAAGATTTTTACCATCTATTCAACGGGTTGCTCTTCTTGAAATCCTCGAGGTATTTTCCATGTATTACTTTTTAAATATTGAAGTGTCATGCCGAAATACTAAAAAACAGACTTAAATTCGAATTTATTTTTTTAGAAACTAATAATCATGAAACTTGTAACCAAGCGTTGTCTACCAAAGGTTACGTCTTGGCAACTGTTTTCAGACATAATACCAAAAAATAAAAGTACAGAAAGTAGTTGTACTCAAGCGGGAGAGTTTTTTGAACCTACTGCCGATGCTATGCTGCATGCTTCAAGATTGAACGAAATTTTTGAGAAATTAATTAAGTAGTGCCAACTGTTGAAACAATCATAAAAAAATCATGTGTTTGTCCTTGAAACTTCCTTTATTAGTTCTTTTTATTGTTTTTTTTATTCAATCTTTTTTTTCATTAAAACTTTTGAAACCATGAAGTCTTTGAGTAGTCTCTACTGAAAATAAGAAGTTAGAATTCTCTACATTCAATTCATAATTTTGGTTTCTTTTTTAGTTCAAAATTTTGGCTTTTTAAGTGCATTTGACTTTGCTTAACTCACAGCTGTATTAGCTCCTTTAATTATGCTTAAAAACAAATATAAATGGTCTACGAAAACCTTTAGTCATAAGTCAGTTTATTATAATTTTTATATTTAGTGACATATCAAAACAACGAACAACAATAAACACAATATATCGATATGAATTACAACACTTTTATGTATGAAAATTACGGATCAGCACAACGCCATGCACAACAATTGTTGACACTTCGTTCGACATTTTTACAAGTTGATCGGTCAATCGTAGGACAATTTCTTTTACACTTGTAGTTAAGGCCATGTTTCTAAAAACAACGCAAGATATAGGTTAGAGTACAGGTTGATTAAAGTCACGTCTAAAAACTAGGGTTTAAACCATTGTGTGGGCCTATACAATTTTAATATATGTTTGTTTATTTAATGTTACAAAGCTACTTACAGCGCATTGACATACGATGCAACTCAGTTTAACCCCTGGCACTACCAGTTTCCATGTTTCGCCTGGTGCACGTAACTCTTTTCCAAATTCGCACATTCGAACAGGGCTATCTTCTAACATATTTCTATCCCTCCTTCTTACTGGCATCGGTGCTTCAACCACTAAACATAAATACTTTGGTTACATAACATATTTTTATTTCTATATATTGGGCATTAGTTTCTTACCGAAATAATAATTTAAAATAATTCTACCTAATTATTATTACCTGGACAAAATTTGCAGCAATCAGTTGGCCTTTTTCTTATTGCATTTTCACAGCTTAATTGTGGGCAGATAATTTTACCACATGTTATAGTTCCATCGTAATTGCAAGTGCAGTTTGCACAAGCAACATATCCGAACTTAGGAATAAATGGATGCCACCAGGCTCCATAATCGTACATTTTGCCGTCACTTTCATAAAAGCACCCTATAAAATATATGACATGTTTTATTTAGCATTGTAATTTTTATATAATTTGTTTAACATAATATAAGAAAACTTTGTTTAAGACTTACCTTCTTTAGCTTTGTTTTCTTTTTCTTTTAGCTTTGATAAGCTTTGTTTTATCATACTAACATCTAACATGGCTCCTGCAATTACATTTCAAGGTTAATTTAATTGTAAAGAAACGCCTAAAAAAGCTTAATTTTTTAATATTTAAAGTAATATTACCTATTGGGACATATTCAGCTTCTTTGGAAGATAATCCGCCAAAACCATCGTTGCAAACAGGACAGCATTGGCCTTCAACAGCAACAGGTTTATCACATGGGAGCTCTGGACATGATACTGGGTCACAAAAAACATTGCCCTCCTATAAAGATATTTAAAACAACAATTAAAAGAGGGGTCCTTTTATCTGCTTTCATTGAATAAATGTTTAATATTTGTGGCAACAAGCAAAAGTTACCTGACAAACACAAGTGGTGCATTTTGTATCGTATTCCGGAGCCCACTGACTACCAGCTTTTTTCCACACATTTTCGTAATAACATGACATTGAGTCCAACTCAAGACGTTGTTGGACCGTGGTATCAGAATCACCATCCAAAGTATTTATGTTGGGGTTTTTTGCCAAATTTTCTCTTGGTACGTTTACTGTGTCTTGACCATTTTGTATGCCGAAGCATTTATTTGGAATGTGAACTCGTCCACTTATTTCTCCGTTTGGATGTGTTTTAGTGCCGACCTTGGGAAAATTAAAAAAACATTTAGAAAAACGAAACAATGTGTTTTAATTTGATAATATTTGTATTAATTGTATAAACAAGTTACCTGTAAAAACGCACTTCCATCATTCAAGTGACGATAAAGTTCCATACTGATTGTATGAATAACTCCATTAGCCTGTAAAGATATTGTATTGTAATACTTGCTTTTTAATTTGAATGTATGTAATAATTAAGTGCTATATAGACATATACATTTTTTTACTTAATGTTACCTTTGTTCCATAAAAGTCAGTTAGAACATGCTTGAATGCAATGTTAGAATTAGAATCTTCTTCTAAGCTAAGTAAGCTTGCCGACATGCTCGAATCAGCATCCTTGCTGAGACCAGACACAACAATTTTAAAGTTAAGTTCGCAGTTTTCATTTATGTACAACCAGGCTTGACCTGCTGTTCCAGTCGATACATGAGGTGAAATAAGAGCACCGGCAAGGGATACGAATATACCTACATAAAAGGAAACAATATATTTTATTATATAAGCTTGTATAATTTTTTTTTACATATAACCGCTACATCATTAAATATATTTATGAGGTTTTATTTTACCTTTGTTTTGGGCCAGGTAACCACCAAATATTGATCTCGAGAGATAACCTGCCAGTTCTCCGCTATTACTTTGTTCTGTTTGAACAGAAAATCGAACGCGGTTGCTTAACAAGAGATGAAGCTAACAACACAAACGAATTTGATTTATAAATATTAGGATATATTTCAACTTAAAAGAATAAAATGTTAATTAGTATAATTATACCTCTTTTCCGTTTAACACTCCAAGTTGTCCCTCAGCATAACCGTGATGATAATGAGGTGTGATATCCGCAATTACTCTACTCCGTTTTTTGCGATAATCTCCGATCATCGCGATTGTCGTTACCTGGCTTGAAAGGCCAACAAGCCCAATCTAAAAAAAACGTAAAACTTATTAGCAAAATAGTAATTTTTTTTTATTTTAGGTTTACATATTGTATTACTTTATGTACATGCAAAATGCTTTGTATCTACCAAGTTGCTTTAACTATACACACCTTATAGGACACAGAATTGTCGTTGTTTATTGTTATCAGTGCCGAGCCAGCTGCCCCTGTTCTTGCTGGTTGAATGCAATCGTTTCCAGATAACACTGCTTGCAACGCTGAAAAAACATTTTGTTGGTTTAAACCATAAAATATTATGAGATGTTAAATACACCAAATTAAAGTAGTTTACATATGTCGATACTTTATAGTATTATTTTTAAACTCACCTCCACATTGAATATTGCTTGTAACGTTTCCAGTATAGATCAAATGCTTCCCATCGTTGGTTGAAATAACAAGTTCAAGATTCAAGCTTCCATCTCCTAATCCTTTCAATATCTCAGAATTCGTTCCCCATACTTCTACTATCTCGTACTCCTAAAATATTTAAAAATGTGTTGTAGTCATGTGAATATTGCCAAAGATTTATATAAACGAATATAACACAGATTTTTAATGTTTGAACTTTGCATTGATTGAAATCTTACCTGATCAATTATTTTCTTTTCTGTGGACCTAATTTGTTTTCCTTTTGCATTTAACAGTCTTACTGAAGCCACGGCGCCGTTGGTAGAATAATTCAAATATTCAATATCAGACCTATTTAAAAAAAATACATATTTTTGTATTTCTAAAAATATTTTTTTAAAAAAAAACCCAAAGTGTAAAAAATTAACGTACTTGAATATCATTGCAATATGAAGTTTGTTGAATCTTTGTCGACCTAATGTCATCATTGCTATAGCTCCACTGCTAACCCCATTCTCTGAAGATACTTTTGGAAAAATCATCGAACTAAACGTTTCTAGAAAGAAAATTTGTTTTGAAATTAATTATAAACAAGATTTGTAACATAAATTTTATTTTTAATAAGCTAATGTAAAATAAGAAACGACTACTTACCCCTCCCCAGTGCTCTGTGCTTTGTAATGCGCCCGGAGGATGATATAGTGTTTAAGGTTGTCGAATTAAACGTTGCTTTCAGAAACAAATGTTTTTTATCCAATGCACGGATAATATTCTTCGGTAAATTTTTCCAAACCTATATACGGATATTGCATTTAATATAAAAAGCAACTTATTTAATAGTGTTTGATATTGACAAAATGTTTAATATTTTTAATCAATTAGAAAAGATTATTGTTACCCCACAGGTTAGTTGTTCACTAGATCTTGATGTTGTTTGATTAACCAAACTATAAAGTACGGTGTCTTTTTTGTTTAGTATTTCAACAAGGTGAGGTCGAGAATATCTAAAAAAATCAGTGTTTACCTTTAATCCAAGGTTTGTATACTTATTTTAAATAAAGAAGTCAATGATATAATACAGATCAACAAACTTGATAAACAAAGAACTTATCAAAAACTTTTAAAATATTTAATTTTATTGCTAGTTGATTACACTTACTGTTGGTTGTGTAATGTTATGTGCAAATCATTATTTTGAAGCTGGAATGTTGATCTTAACAAAGGTCCTCCATTTTCACTTGTCATAAGTGAAAGAAAATCTGTACAAGGCAATCTTCATTACTTTTAGTGATTAATTACAGCATCTTAGAGAGTTAGGGTAAATTTTAATTAGATTAAACAGTAAGACATATTAACTCTGATTAGTAATGTTACATTTGGTATCTTGATCAACATTTATTCTTGAGTCTTCGTCGTTGATTGCCTTCTCCTTAAATGTAAGTTTAGATCGGGACAAGCGCATTTCATTATCCTTTTTTGATGGAGTAAATTTTTGTTCTTCTAGATCAGGCAACCTAGTATTACCTTGAAAAACATAAAATAAATATTCGAAACTGCCGAAAATTTATTAGTAATTAAATCTTGGCTATATGTTTTTTCAGTATTACCTTTGTCCGGGCACACTTTGCAACATTCTCCCCTTGGTAGTTTAGCTCCTGGACAAGTCAATTTTGGACAATGTTTTCTGACGTCATGACAAGTAACTTTGGTAAAAAACTTTCCTTGGGACAAGTTTTCTCCCACCTAAAAATGTTTATTCTGTTTAGCATAATTTAAATTATAAATATTTTGTAAATTTTTGAAATGAATATATAAATTTTTAAGTTTTTTACCTTTACGCAATGACAAGTGACACAGTACATTATTCCAAATGGATGTCCCAAATTGGGATGCCAAGATGAACCTAGAGCATGATACTGTCGTCCAAACACACAACCTAAGTTGTAAAAAAGTTAAAAAATTAACTTAAACAGATTATAACTTACACTTTTTAAACTGAGCTTAAAGAATAACTTACGTCTATTTGTTCTTGAAGAAAGTTGAGGTCTACCATTAGAAAACTGAAGAAATCCATTTGTGGGTACTAACTCATTGAAGGTTAACAATATTTTTATACAAATATTTAATACAAGCATCCAATTTGTCGAGACCATTTTTAACTTCTGCACAAAACTTTACTAAATATCTGTATCAAGTAATTCTAGCAAGTGCTGGCTTAGCTGGACACCGTTTCTTTTATAAGACAGTATTCCAGACTTGACGTCATTTTTTCTATCCATGCCAGTGACGTCACGAATCAGGCTAGCGCTCGGCTGGAATGCTAAAAAGAAATCCTCGTTCGCTGCTGGTTAGCGAAAACAAAGGAAATTGTTAAAAATAAATCGAATAAAACGAAGTCTGTATATTAAAATTTGTTTCTTCGAATTAGTGACATTTTCTAATTGCTAATTAATTTGGTATTAATTTTAAAATAAACAAATTAGTTTGTGGAAATTATAAAATAATTTATTTTGTCTTATAGAGACCAATTTAATTATTAAACCAAAATTTATACTATTATTAAGCGTAATTATTAAAACATATTTTAAAATCAGTTTCGACGTAAAATATAAAATGACCTTAAACACTAACTAAAAAATCCCACAACATGTTAAAAAATAAATGTTTTTATTTTATTAATAAAAAAAGGAATATTTATTTAAATCATTTTATTTATTTTTCTAAATAACTATACGTTAGGGATACAAAATATCTTGTAATTTTAAATTATTAAGATTTTTTAAACTTCAAAAAAGTAAAAACAAAATTAAAAATGGGTGCTTGCTACAAATAAGATGAACATTTGTATATTTATTTAATACATTTACGTACGTGTGATTATTTTAAGTTACAAATATTAGTTTACAGGTTGCGTAGTATAAGCAAGGTTACAGACAGACCACAACGTGAATGCGCGAATGCAAATTAACGTTTGTGTACATAAGAATTTTCAATCACAATGTGCGGCTGGAACGTGCCTTTAATTGTTTGTGTGTATCAATTACCCTAATATAAATACTAATGTAACAAGTGCCCAGTATATGCTAGACGTCTATACCTGTACGTAAGTGACAGAGTACTTTCGGTGTATTTCTAATTTAGATACGATTTCTAAGTAAAAGTTATTAAAACAATATTTAATTCTTATCACATTAAACAGTGTGGATTTTCAATGATGCAATGTTAAATGATTAATCCGTATTTTCGCGTTAGTTTATAACAACTAATAAGCTAAATTATGATATACAAACTGCAAACAAATATATTATAACTTTTATTTTTGTATAAAAAGAGACAACTGCGACGTTTGCTTAGTATCAATTGGTAAAAGTTAAATAAAACGCATGTGTAAAAATTTGTAAAGACGTGGTATTTAAAATAACTAAGTATAAGCAAATAATTTTATTTTCACAAACGTAAGCGTAGTAAGTTAAGGTGGACGCCAAAGTAAAATGTTAATTGTTGTTTTTTACTTACGACATTTTTTCTTAATTAATCATTTCACATTTTTAAATTATTATAAAACATGTAAAGGTTTGGCGGAAGTTTAAAATACTTCTAAAACATTTAATATAACTTAAATTTTTAAAATTTTAACCTGAATTTAATTTGTTTATTATGAGCTTGTTTCTGTAGTATTTATTACTTACCTTTGTTAAAGATTTAAAGAAAGGGAAATTATTTACACGAACTTTGCAAATACGTGAAGAGATCACAAGTGAATTGTCCATGCGTGATATTATATTTATGTCCTGTTTTTTTGTAATTGGTTGTGCGGGATACCTCGGATATTCACTTGCTGTGAGTTAGAGGCAACGATTCATTTTCCGGACGCATAGATACCTAAATAGATAACACTTAAAAAAAAATTTTGAAGGAACAAAACTTTAAATATGCGATAGGACCAAAAGTGAATTCCTGTATTTTTTTTATAACCGAATGTTGAATATATATTCAACTGGCAGATTTTATAAAATAAATCTAGCTAGCCTATAAAGAATATGTTATCTGTTTGTACTTAAATCATGCAACATTAATTATGTAATAAAAAATATATTTTGGAAAATAAAAAGGCTACTGCTTTGTAATCGGACTGCCTAATTTAAATAACAAGAATAAACAAAATTGTGTCCGCTCTTCCTACGTGGTCCGTATATACTTAATGATCCACGTGTCCGCCAATCCGAAGTTATCCTATGTTTGTTTGTTTAAGGATTGTCAAATCAAGTTTAACATAGTAATAAAGTTAGAAAATGTGTACCCGTCTATTAAAGGCGGTAATTAAACCGTACAAATAATTTTTTTAACATTGAGGTTGAAATACAAGTATTTAAAAACACATTAAATGGAAATTGTGTTAAAATGTAATTCAATTTAATAATTTAAAGAACCCGTTATAAGTTGTAACTGTAATAATAACATCAAGTTCTGCACCGGGCTATCACTCAGCCTATCAGGCAGTTAGGTGACTTTCAGACTTTGTTCTTTAATTGTCCAACAACAAAGCTATACAAATAAAACAAGGTATAAATGATGAGCATTGTAAGACCACACTAATCAATACCAGAACATTTCTATTACTATTAGTTTTTCTATAATAAGCATGGTGTAGATATTTCCTGATATATACAATTTCTTGAATTTTTTTTAGTTAGCTCAAGAATATTTATAATTGATTATTGTAATTATGGGTAAATTTGTCAGTTTAATTGTAATGCCAGTTTTGTCATCCAATGTGCATCACCTATAAATTTTCCCCACAAATTTTTACATTTTTTTATATTATTGGACGAAATGGAAAACAAGTCCACTTTAACTTGTAAGTATAAACAATCTAACATTTGCAAAAATCTTATTTTATTCTGCAATTAAATAATAAACAAATGTGATATATAATTTAAATAAAAACATTTCATTGTAATTTTAGGCACTTAAAGTTGGTATTTAAAAAGTTTTTGCAAGTAATAATGTAAAAAACTTTTTAACATGTTAAGTTCAGAGTATTTAAAAAAAATGATAAAGTTTTGAAATTTTGTTAATTAGATTCTTTCTCGGACTCTGGGGATGAAAATTTATATCTCACATTGTCAACCAGACTTGGAGAGTCTTTATCCAAACAAAGGGTTGAATGGCGAAGATCTTACGGAAGGTTAAGTCATCCTTTGCATTTAAAAGTGAAAATTTTGCCTTTAACTGCGGTTTTACTTGACATCCAGGACCTAATGACAAGGCCATATTTTCATATATTTTGGACAGATTGTAATGTAAGAAAACTAAGTTTTTATGCTCTTATTAATAACCAAGTTTTGCAAATTTGATTTAAAAATTTAGACTTAGTTTAAAAATATATATTAAATTAACTTTTTATTCTGTCTTTAGAGCATTGAAGAATACAGATCCAGCGTAAGAAATGACATTTCGACTTGGTTGGGCATTTTGAATAGCTATAAAGTCACAGACTGGATGATAGTGTTAGTTGGTGGAAATGTTTTGTCCAGACTTACAAAACCAAAGTTACAACTGCCCCGAATGTCAATTTTGGATAAATTAAAATCGGATTTTTGCTCAAAATGTCCTGAAAGGTAATCGAGTTTCAAACTTGTTATCAAAATTATTTTAAACTAATTTTAAACGCAATTTTTTTACATGTATATACATCATTTTAAAATAAAATTAATAAATTTTTGTAGGTTGCAAGTTCTACACGAACCCATGCAGAAATCTACAAAAAGTAAGGAAAGCTGGTCGTTGTTAGCCAACAAAGTCGCTACCATGACAGTTAGATGTATGGAGTTGGTGGTCTCCGAATATGAATATAGAGTCAGAACTGAGAGGGAACGAAGAAACGAAAAATCGTGGAAATTCTGTTCTTATTTTATTCTTCAGGTTGTAGAAAAAAATGCATTTTTGTTGTATCACAACTATTTAATCTTATTTTAACTTTTTGTTATTATAAAATTTCTTTAGATATATAACTAATTTTGTCTTTAAATTAAATTAAGTGTAAGCATTTTTAAATTAGTATCAGTAACTCATAATAATATTTAGAAACACTATTGCACTGTTGCAAGTTTCCTAATCTATATTTCTAAAATGTATATATTACTGTTTTTTTAATGTCAACTCCAAAATAGGAGGAGCTAGCATTTATGTATGAGATGTTGGGAATGTGGGAATCAGCATTAGTTCAATATGATGAACTTGATGCCATGTTTACTCAATATGTTCTAAATGCAAATGCTGGAGGTTAGTAATCTTTTTTTTTGGAATATCGTTTTAAAATTTTTTGTAATAAATATGCAATGTTTATCATTATGTCTAAGTTATCTGTTTTATTTTATTTTAAAAAATTTGAGATTGTTTAAAAGTTATTTTTATTAGTAGTTGTTTTTTAAGTTATTAAAAATATGTGGAAAAAAATTTATGTGGAAAAAAATCACGACTTTTTTAAAAATGTTTTTTTTTTATTTTTAGATGTTGCACATTGGCTTACAGAATTTGGCAAACCAATACAAAGGTGGCATTCTTTGTTGCTATGGAGACGAGTTGATGAAGAGGCCAGAGATATGATCCTGGCAAACACTGCATCTTTAATTGACATCCGCAACTATTTGTTTACCCGCTTCTGTCATATTTTGTTTGAGATGGGCAAAATAGCAGAAGTGGCACAGAGAATGCATAACTTTTTACACTCTATTGTAAATGAAGTGAAATTTTTAGAGGTTAGGGTTTGATTTGATTTACTATTAGTGATACGTTTTTATTAAAAACACCGCAATATTATGAAACATAGGTGATTATGTGTTAAAAATAATTTTTCTATGAGAAATCTTATAAAACAGCTTTTTATATATCATCTATATGGAGTCTACAAATTAATATAGTTTTACACCAAAAAATTATTGTTTTCTATATGTTTTATATTCTTGCAGGTAGAAATTCCAACTGGCGCGATAGAATGTTGGATTTTTATGTGTTGTCTTGAACTTGTAGGGGCATTAAAGGATAAGGGACAAGAGTCAAATGGAAATGCAAGTACCGATGATTTTACAGTTATACCAAAATCTGACATGTCAGTTGAAAGCCTGGTTTTACAAAATGCTGAACTTTGGAACTTGGCTAGACTCAAGGTAAAAGCAATACAGTTATTTTAAGTTAGTAACAATAAGTTTTTTTGTTATTTGGAATAATTAAAAGCATATACAAAACTAAATTGTATTTTAAATTTGTATATAGCAATTTTAAATAATATTGAAAAGTATTTAATTAAATATTGAAATTTGCGGTATTAAATATTATAAATAAGATTGCAAGGGAAATAGAAAATGCAAATCTCATTTTTTTCTGTTAATTCAATAAAGCAGGATATTATGCCTACACTTACTCACACGAAATCTTGAATATTCACTACAAAAATATGACTAACACAATTGTCTGTTTTTAGTTATATTTTCTTGGAAATTTGTGTGGCTTGCTGCCTGGTAAGGCAACAACCTCTTTACAACTTCAAAAAGTTGTTGATTTGTTGGGTGGGATGGGTGAGGGGGAGGAAAGGGGTGAAACCTCGATCTCACCCGCTCTAGTAAGTTTAAATATTGTTTTTATAATAAATAGTTTATTTATTTGTTTGATGATTATATATGTTTGTGGATATCTTACTGTATATATACATTTTCTTTAATATTTTTATTATTATTACAGATTTTGAGGGAAGCGCTCTCCTCAAAAAAAAAATTTAAACAACATTATTTTGAACTTTCTGAACTAGCTATGGGAACTTTTAAACACATGGGACGTCTAAGAACCGCCAAAGCAATTGGGAGTGACTTAGCGAAATTTTATTTGTAAGTAGGTTTAAAAATCAATTATAATTTATGTAAAATTAATGATATTAAAATTTTTTGCCAAAGCAATTGGCAGTGTCTGTGCAAAATTATATTTGTAAGTCGGTTTAGACATTAATTATATTTCATATGAAATTAATGATATTAAAATAACTTTTTTAACGGAATCATTAAACTAGTAAAACAGGTACAAATGTGTGTGTCTACAGGGAACGAAATAACGGGTCGCTATTCGCTAAACGCGAATCGTTTTTTTAAATTAGCGAATCGTTTTTTACAAATATATTGGAAATAGCGAATTAAGGCAATAATAAAACTAAAGGTTAAGGCAATAATAAAACTTTCGTGTGTATTTGTGTATTTTTTACGATCTATTTTAAACCGGTTTCACACTCATTTAATTACATCAACATAATCCTGCGTAAATGTAGGTTACTATAGGGCATTTAATAACAATAACTTTCCATGTTTTGGCAATGCGTAAACTTCACCTCCGGGTTCGTTTAGTTTTTGCGCAATTTTTTAAATACATAACACAGCTTTAAAGCAATCAAAAATGTCTCGTTTTTTGTGCAAAAAATTATTAACGATTGTTTAACAAGAGGTTACATTTTAAAAAGTCACGCAACGCGTCAAGTGTTATCAAAAAACGAAGATTATGACTTGGACCTAATTATTGCTCTAAAAATTCAACCTCATTTTTAGCGAATCGTTTTTTAAACGTTAATTCGAACCCTGGTCTATGTCCAAAGACTACTTTTTAAAAGTTTCAATGATAAAATCCCAAAATACCTTTACCCTTATTGAAAATTGAACATAAAATTAATGCTATTTAAATTTAGAATTCTATTTTTTTTAGAATGTTAGGTGAACCAAGCCAAGCTGAAAGTTATTTGTTAGACGCATTAAGAATGTATTATATGGAGGGTTGGACTAAACTTATATTGGTTGCCACAAAAAACCTTGCAAAGTGTTACAAGCAAATGAGTAGTGTTAAAAAGTAAGTAGGCCCTTTAATGCATTTTTTAGTATAAATCATAGTTGTTAAAGCATCTTGTATTAAAATAAAGTGCACGAAATATTTATTTTTTACTCGTAATATTATTACTCTTAATTTTTTATGCCCCTAAATCAACCTACATGACTTTTAACTATTTTTACAACAATTTTTAGATATTTAAAACTCTGTTATGCGCTTATGTGTGATAAGAATCTTTGTAAAGAGGAAAAGGAGTTTTATTGTAATGAGTTTATGACGATGTCAAATGATCTTAATGAGAAAAAGATGTCTGTAAATGTTTGGCCCTTAGCTACAATATCGTAAGTATATCAATAACTTAAAATACTTTTTAAAGTATGTTAATGTGCAAAAATTTAATTTATAAGGCTAAATGTGATGTAATAGGCTTTGCAACTTACATTTAATATACTAATATAATTTTGTTTTTTTATTGACAAAATGTAATTTCCCCTTTTTTTAAATGTTGATTAAATTTTATAAATTTTAGGTCAGTTCAATTTTTGTCAACTCAAGATGAATTTCGAATAAACACTCAACAGTTTATTGAAGTTACAATTATATCCAACCTTCCAAAAACCATCACATTTCAAAGTGTTGAATTAAGTTTCGAATACAGTGACGATTTAACAAATGAAAACAATAATTCTATAGTTTGGGACAAGGCCAGTATTACATCAACTGGGTCTAAGGTAATATACTTGTAGAAGATTTTTTTTCACTAAAAGTATCAATTTGAAATCGTGAAGTCTTTATTTTAGTTAGGTCATTGTTATAAACATTATTTTGTTATTTTATTTAGGTTTCGTTTCATGGTATTGATTCATCTGTAGATAAGAAAAGAAAAATAGCAAAAGGTAAATTAATATTAGTTTTCAATAAATCTACATATTGTTTCTGATATCTGGTGTTTGTTTAAATTGATTTTTGTTAACTTAAACTGATTAAACTATATTTGAATTTTTGACATTCAAGGCTATGCAAAATAAAGATGATTTGTAAATAAAAAATTTACTGTTAACTTGCTTATTCTTAAAATTTCAATAATATTAAAACCTTAGTTTTTATTCAAAACTAGTTTTGGGTGTTTATGCTTTTTTAAACACTAATGCAAACAATTTTTATATTAAAAACAGTTGCCAAAAATAATAATGTTACAAGTATAGAAAGTAATGAAAACCAATTTTTACCTGCTATTCAGGTGAAAATTTTATTTAAACTAAGTTATGAAATTTTTTATGTACATAAAAAATATTTTTTTTTTAATTTTAAATTATTATTTTAAAAATATTTGTTAATTTGAGCTTATTTAAATGCTAAATGGTGATGTGAATATATATTTTTTTGCAAAATTATTAATATTTTATTTTTGAGACTTCCTTTTTATTTTTAGTTAGTGAATTTAAATCATACAATTGAAAATAATGCTGCTGTGGAAAAATGTGTTTCAAAGTTTAAATTTTTTATCGAAATGCATGATCAACAAGATTCCTATGAAGTGGAGGTAAATATTAATTTTAAAAATAAAAAAATTGAGCAATATTATTAAAGGGTTGTACATTTATTTAAGAATTGATACTTGGGTTCATTTAATTAAGTTTTTTTTAATTTTCAAATTTTTTAGGATGAAAAAGTTACTTGGTCAGGAATCACTTGTAAGCATGCAAATGTGTTGCTACGGCGACAAGATAGCGTTCAATCACAAATCGGGATACAAACAATCATTCCCACAATAGTTATGGATGACTCGAATTGTTGTCTAAATCTTGGCCAAATTACTCTTAATAGTGGACACAATGTTTCAAAGTTTCTGATAAAGGTAAGTATGGTAGTGTTTGTAATAAAATTTACTACATAAAGTCCTGTGTTCAGTCCCCACTGCTGCCATCTTGTAGTAGCCCGACCTTCCTACATTAAAAATTAATTTAAAAAAAATTAATCAAGCTTTCCAAAAAAGATATTCACAAAATTTGTTTTGAAATATCTTCACAATTTTATTAAGGAAAACATTTTTTTTTCAAATATTTTGTTTTTTAGACTGATATTAGCGGATCTTTTATATTGCATCAACTCTACCTAAAATTTAACAATATTTCTTTCGTGCTGCCTCGTTTTTATCCTACTGTTTGTTATACTGTGACAAATCGACTGCCTACTGTGTTTATTGATCAAGGAAAAAGGTAGATAGCTAAATTGATTTTAAATTTGCTTGTTATTGCCTCAATTAGTTTTTTACAAATTTAAATTTTTTAATATATTTTTAGGCTTATATGTGGTGTTCTACAACATTTTGATGTTGTTATTAATCTCGGTGATTATGACAATACAGGGGAAAAAGGCAATGTCATCAACTTGAAAGTTCACAAAAATATCCAGTTACTTCATATTGTTGAATCTACAATAACCTTAACCATAGGTAAAAAAGTGCATATTATGATGTGGTTATATTAAACATCTTTGATTTTTGTAATAAACAACTGACTAGTTTAGTTTGTCATTTCCATATTGTAGAACAACACTTTCCTACCAATACCCTATCTTTTTGAAAGACTTTCCCTCATATTTAAAAGCTAAAATCTTTTGCAGGGCTACTTTTTATACCACAACCCTTTAATTGATTTACCTTAAAATATTTGCCAAAACTTGATTTGTTTGATGCCCTACTTAAAAAGTAAAAAAGTTGTGTTGTTTAAGATGGGAAGAAAGAGAAACAAAAATCGTTATCAAGTTTGGATCAAAAGGCAGCTTACCAATACAGCATAAAACTTCCAATATCAACCTACAACAACACAATTATTATCACAATTGCTTGCATATGCAGAATTTCACCCACTTTACACAATATTGGTAAGTTTTCAATTTTAAAACACTATGTTAAGTTGGTTGATTTTTTACCATTAGTTTTTTAGTTTAAATCTTTGTAAAAATAATTGTATATTATTAATTTTACTCACATTTATTTAAATAAATTTAGAAAAGAAAAGACATCAAAGAACCCACAGTGCACCATCAACCCCATATTTTCAATACCCAAAACTAAAATCTGACTTAAATAATAAAAACTTATCTAACGAAGATCGAAAAAAGAAAATTAGTAAGTCTAACTTATCGCTTGACACAGACAATTTTCTTAATGACGACAAAATATTATCCGATTCCAATAACAAAGAAACAAATAAAAAAATTGATGATTTAAAATCGAACGCATCACAACCCAAAGCAGATAACTTAACCCCTCCTATGTTAGAAATAAATGGGGAAAATATTAACAAAGATAGTGAGAAAGGAAAAAATCTTACAAATGAAAATATTACTTTAAGTTCTTCTTCCGAGGAAGAGGATATTGAAGAGGAGAAAACTTTTTTCACCCCACAGGTATTTTTTATTTAAATAACTCTTTGGTTTACATTTTATCTAACAGCACTAAATATGAAATAACTATTTTTTATTTGGCTTTTTGCACAACTTTATTATTCAAGCCTAACTTAATTGCATTAAAAATATTATAACAGCAATTTATTTTCTACCAACACAGCACAATTCTGTTGCTTTAAATAATATTTTTTGCTTATTAAGTAATTTTTTTGGCAGAGATCACTTCATTTCACCAAACATTCACCCTCACGATCTGCTGTTGGTTTAACTCCATTTGTTAAAAGCTCGCCTAACAAATTTCAACAAGTTTATTCTAAAAATACTATGCATGATGTAAGCATTTGATTTTATTTTGTTTCATGATAAACATTTAAAACGTTAAGGCTTAAAACTTATCTTGAACTAAAAATATTTTTGCAGCATAATATTTTATATATTACAATTATTTTAAGTCAAGTTAAATTTCAAATTTTTATATTTTTGGTAAATTTATTTGTTATATTCATTTATTTGGATAAAATTTTGAGTAAAAATTTGATTAAGTAACTGGTGTTAAATATCTCAACAGTACTATTGGCATGGTAATACTGGAAACCAAACCCATGACTTCTAGGAAGGTGTAATGTTGCACCAAACCATTGTGCTCTGCAATTATTTAATAACCTGTTGTATCTGACAAAATTTTGTTTTTACCAGATTGTCATTGACACAACTTGGGACGAACTGCCGTCAACCACAACCTCACTATCATTTATTAAACCACTCCAGTACAATCATTCTACTAAATTATTTTTTAATTCTACCACGTGCAGTCATATTATAAGTGTTGTTGTAAACAATGCAACCGTAACAGCTTTGAATTTGTTTAATTCCAAATTGAAATTAGTAAATAATGAAGATTGTAAGTCTATAGCTTTACATTCAGCTAACTCAAAGGCAAGTTTTTAACTATTATAGTTTTTTATTTAAACAAGCTTATTTTAACTTAGTAATTCATGCTACATACAGTTATGTAAACATGGTAAATGCATCATAGATAAGATGATTCCAGACACTATGTTTTTTAGGGAATTTATAACAGTAAAAATTTAGTTTAATTTTTGTCATGTTATAGATACTTAATACTAAAAAAACTTAATATTAGTGCTTACCTATTATTACATCTATGTGGGTTGTTTATTTTTATTAAGGTGTTAAAAGCAAATTCAACTTGCCAGTTTGCTTGGAAAATCGATCAAAAAGCTTTATCAATGCCGGACATCCTTTCACTTCATTTTCAAGTGGATCTCACTTCAAATCAAGTTAATGATGTTGAACAAAATGAACCAACTACATCTACCTCAATATACAAATTTCAAATTGAGAACACCTTGGTAATTCGTTTTATTTAGCTAACTGTTATCCATATTCTCATTAAAACATCTTAATTTTTATTTTAAATTTTTATACTAAAATTTTTAAATTAGTAAATTAATTATTAAATCAGCAAAAAATCAGTAAAAATATAAGAAGATACATTAAAGGTTAAAAAACAAGAATTTAAAATGGCCTAAAACCTATTTAACAAGTTACCTAGGTATAAATTTAAATATGTTGTAATGATAAACCTTCATTTAGCCAATCTACTCAGTAACTTGCACACTTGAAACACCTGGAGAATTACGCAGTCTTACAATGACTAATCTGTGTATAAAAGTTGAACGATTAAGGGGGGATGAACATCATGAGGCCACAAAATACGATCAACATCTGGTTATGTTTCAAGGTAAAGTGTGTAGAAACAGTTAATTAACGTTAGTGTGGTGTTGTGATTTCATTTATTTTTGCCTGCTTTTAAATGTAACTATAGAATAACAGTATTAATAGGTTATTAAAATACCACTGTAAAAAATTATTATTAGGCTTATAAGTTAGCCATTTTTTATAGTGTTAGATTCAAGAGGTCGATGGGCAGTTTGTGGAAAAAGCAATGGTATTCTAGGTTTGGGTTCAAGTGCCAATAAAGAGAATGCAACAAACCAGATTGCTACTGCTACTTTGGAGATAATGGCCCTATTGCCAGGCAACCTGCACTTACCCTTAGTAGTTTTGCAGAGATATTTAAAACGAAAAACAACAGAACTGGGTAAGTTATATAAACTTATATTTTATAAAACACTTTTTTTAATTGTTTATTTTTTGGCAGATGAAAGTTTAAGTTCTACAAACAGCCCTGTGTTAAAACCACCACGCTTGCGCAAATTTAAACCTGGAGAGGTGGTTTACAATCATCTTGGCCGACAGGTTTTAGTTACCGATCCTGATGAACAAACTTAATCAAATGCCAAGCCATGTTTAAGTATCAAATATTATTTATATGAGTTAAAATAAAAATTTATTGTCACGGAATTTGAATATTTTTGTCAGGGCCACAAACAGAAAATAACTATGGACCTTCATTATGGCTTTGTCAAGTTGTATTAACTAACATACAATCACAGAGCAGCATAAACATCAACAATGTATTGAAAATCATACTTCAAGTGTGGAATAATTTAAACAATGACATATAATACAAAAACTTAAAAGTAAGAAAAGATTTAAGAGGTTGAACTTATTTTATTTGATGTTGGTCATCTATGAAGAAAATAATAATCAATTGCAGTAGAAAATGCAGCGAAACCGAATCCAGATAAAAGTCCGGCACGTAAGCCTCCCCGTAGTCCAATTAAAGTCCCTGTTACAAATCCACTTGCTGGGGTATTTTTCATGTCACTTTTTCCACGATACTAAAAAAATTAAATGTATTTTACTAGGGTAATATTGGGTAGTATTGCATTTTCTCAGTGAATGGTACCTAGGGCCATTTAAAGCACTGGGTAAGTGGTTTTAACATTACTAAGGTCAAAAAGGATTTATTTTGTAGAACAAAACTATGTTATACTAACCGATTCAATGGCGCATTCTGTCATTGAAAACATAACACCAATCATTGCAAAGTTTTTAGCATAGGAACCCATTCTTGTTCTCATTTCTTTTAAGGTTTCTTTAATTGTAGGAACTTTAGTTGGATCAGTGTGAGAAGGTGATTCGACTCCTAAAGTAAATAAACCGAAAACAACTCCAAATCCAGCACCTGAAATTTTTGAACAGAAATTTTATTACCAAGTTTTATACCTTTAAAAATTACATAAAATATTTAAAAAGGTTACCCCCAACGCATGAAATTGCTCCTTTAAAAAGACAGGACCCCATCATTGCTTCAATTCTCCTTTCATTAAGGCTTTTTTCTGGAGCGGGTATGCCCCCAAGATATGGGTAAGGAGTGGTTCTTTTTAATTTATCAGGTCCCACCATATATTTTAAAACAGTGCTATAGGTGAGAGTGTTGAACGAGTATTTATAGGGTTCATTCTGTATTTCCCCTGCAACATGATTCCCATCCATTTTTACTTATATCTATTAAAAATATCAAATAAGAATAGCTAACTGGTATAAAGTTAATGGGTTAGGATAAAACATAACAAAAATTTATAAATAAATACATATTTTTATGGTATACAGTTACTTTCTTAACATTCCCATTCAAAATAATTCATGAACAGAAATTTGGTAACATAGATAATGTCAAAATATTAATTTGTCACTATATTGGCATCAAACACAATTTCATGCTATAAATTTTTTTGGTACTTGACAGTTGTTGATTCTTCACAACACAACTGAATGAAAACAGCACAAGCTGCTGTCTTCATTCTGTAATCAAGCAATTCCATATTATGATACCATTCAACATTTCCCCACTTGGAAACTTGGTATTCTTGTTCCAAGCGTGAAAGGCTAACAGCATCTTCTATAGTAATATAGCGGTCTATTACCGCTAATGACAACAGCAAAGATTTTAAAACATTTGTCATTTTTTCGAAACCGGTAATGCTCCAATAATCAAGTGTAAGTAAATAATTAGTTAAAACGTTGTCTATATTTAAGCTAAATTTTGGTTTACCAAAACCATAAGTATGTTCAATCAAAATTGAGTGTTTATCTTGAATGTAATCAATTATTTTTCCCCATTTTTCATTTTGTAAATTTTGTAATTCCTCAGGTGATTCCATATGAAACAATATAGTATCTGTGTGTAAAAACTTAATTGCCGACCGAACTAAATCTTCTGCACTTCTTTGTGGTGATTGATCAACAGCAGCATAACATAGTGCAGTAATTGGCATTAATTCAGGTTGAATTGTATCTTTTTGTTGTGACCATTCAGAGACGACCATTCCAGCCAAGTCCCTTGTGGGTACTCGCAAAACATCGCCGCCAGGTGTTTTTAATTTCCGTTGATCCAAATTTATTTCATAACCAGTATCAGCTTGGCACAGATATGCATTATTGTAAAACTTTTTAAGTTCAGATAATTGTCTGATGTGCCTTGTTAAGCTTTTAGTGACACTTTTATTGAAACAAATTTTTTTAAACATTTGATTCTTTACACTTAAACTAATCCTAATTAAAAAAATCTGTTTTATATATATAAATAGAAAATGTTTTTTTTCGCAATAACACATTATGAAATGCCCATACTAACAGACTAATAATGTCTTGTTAGTAAAATCTAAAGAAACAAAATGTTTTATACTTTTGTATAAATTATATTGTTTACATATTAACATATTAATAGGCCAGTCTGGAAAGTAGGGCAGTTTTCGACGAGATCTCGTGCGTGCAAGCGTAAAAAAATGCGTCACCGCGCGTGCACGCGTACCAAAATTACCGGTCTAGGCGTGCACGCGTGATATATGTTAGCGTGTTTTAGGCGTCAGTACTGCACGTGCACATTTTTTTAAGACACCAGGCGTGCAAAACGCCAATTCCAGGCGTGCATTTTTTTTAATGAATAAAATCTCGTGCGTGCACACTGCCTTACTTTCCAGACTGGTTTATAGGTTTATACATTTTAATTTTCATGTAAAAAATGGTCTTTAAACATTTTACAATGTGGTCTGTAAACATTTTACCCCACACAGAACCAAGACCTATTTAACTGTAGCTATAATATAATTATTGTATTACAGTTTGTAAATTGTCATCATTCCACTTTTTGTCCAATTCGACGATCGATTCTTTGTTATTTCCATTGTCTTGTTCGAAAACAGGTAATTCGTCAATTGGAACTTCTATATCTTCTAAAGGTAGTTCATCGTTAATCCAATCTTTGTCAATAATATTAATTAATTGTCCATCTATACGTAGTTCGCTATCCATAACTTAATTTTTAAGTTGCTTACAAATTTTTGTTGTTGTTAAGATGTGTTTTTATTATTTTAAATTCTGGCAGGCTCACATGTGCATTAGGTAAAAACGGTGGTGGTGATTGTTATGTGACCCACAAAATGTTGAAAAACGAGCCAAGACAAAATTTTAAATCATTTTACAGAGTAAAATGTTATCTTTATTAATTTTTTGCTTTTAAATTATACCTCATTTGACAATGTTCCATTACAAAATAGCTCGACGGAATATGGTCGCATTACCATAAATATTAAGCACCACAATAGGATTTTTTAAGTTATTTTTAATAATTTATTTTTCCACCTTACTGACGTGGTGAAAGTTAATTAAACTTATTGGTAAATAATTTTCGGGAACATCTTTTTTATTGTTGACTTCTCTTTTATTGAAAATGGTTTATGGTTACGATACACTTAACCCCATTTCCTGTTTCGTTAAATAAAAGCAGATCTGTAACTGCAAAAAATCACCTTAAGATTTACTACGTTCTCCAATATATAAACATTTAACTTAAAAAAAGACTTGGTTTCATATTGAAACAAGGATGAAATAAAATTTCAACTTCTGTTCTCCTTATTATTGGGTTTGGAAGGAAACACATTATTTTGTGTAATAACGTTTGCAAACAAAAAAAAGTTTTATAATGGGAACCTTTTAGAAAGCCTATATAGTTAGTTATCTTTAAAAAATTAGGCATAAATATATAGCTTAAATGGTAAAAATTTTAGTATAGTTAAATTTGGCTTTGTCAGTATAAAGTAATAGCGATTAACTTTATATAATATTTGTTTATTAATGCAATGATTATAAATAGTTTCATGATCATTAATTGGTGTTAGAACTATTAGCTTTTAACAATTAACTTTTTATATTTGCTAATAACAGTTAAAGTGTCATTTGCGGTTTTCCATAATCATGATGAATCTATTTGTTATTTTTAAAACTAATCTTATTCCACACCGTAGAACAGTCTTAGTAATCATTATTTGATCAAAACCTAAAAATCAGCAACTTTTATCTTTATAAAAAAACATATAACGTCATTTGACATATGGTACATGATTCATTCAAGTGTTTTAACTAGAAATTTAGTGTGAAATTTTTTTATTTCTAAGATTATGACCAAACGACATAACATAAAACCTATGCCCTTACATATGAAAGTTGAAACCTGGATAGGCCTAAACGGAAATGCTAACACAGCTATACTTCCCTTAGCTGACGTAGGCTAACTAAAACTACACAAATAGCCTAAGATGGTTTATATTAAATGTTAGTAAGCTAAGAGGATTTACCAAAAATTTTAAATTTGAGAAATCTTAAGTGGTAGACTATGGCACAGGTTTAGTTGCATAGGTGTCAAATGTATGTAAAGGTCTGTCACATGTGGTTTTGCGGAACTACTAAGTTTAGTAAATTTAAAGCGCAGTATGAATATACAATACTAAGTTGGTATGTACAAGATAGCAATCTTTCCCACGCTAGCTGAGCGACTCAATTTGCTAATCAAAATACGAAATTGTTTCCTTTTTAAACTACATTGCCTGTGAATGTGAGGTTTTTGTAAAAGTACGTCCTTTTTAATGTTTTATGTTGCGGAATTTCATTTAGTTTAACAAATATTGATTTTATTTTTATGAAAAAATAAACATTAAGCTATTAAAAATAATTTGTTTCGTTTCTGTTATAAAAATTTTATTCGTAAAATAATTTTTATTATTGGGTTCATCATTTTTGGCGGACTTTTATTTTTCAAAGTTGTTTCAAGGTTCTAAATTGTTTTAAAAAAGTGTTAGTTTTATCTGTTTATTAAAGGGTTAGCCTTGGATAAGGAATTGTAAATCGCGTTTAATTAAAGCTGCATGAAAATTAGAACAGAAAATATATTTCATAGTATCTGGGTTTTAACTTGACGTAAACGTCAGAACGCTTACGTTTTTTTTAGCCACCGGCCTTCCTGTCATAGGTCATTTTCAATGTACGTAATACGTATAGTCTGATAGTACAGCATGCGGTGTATTCGCGTTATTTATTATAAATTTAAAGTTGATTCGCAATTTTTAACCAGTAAATTGTAAACAACTTTTAAATTTCACACTCAGCAAAAGGACAGTTACAAAACAAACGTGTCGTACAGCAGTTGTACAGGCAGACAGGCGACAGGTTGTAATTAAATTATTTTTTCACAAGTCTATTTGGATCTGTCTCTTTGGTTTGTAACAACTTTCGTGTTTAAGACTGTTGTCATAAGTTTAAGTTTTTATTTTTTTACTTTCTGATTATAATTCACCTTACACAATTAAAATTGATTAGCTGTAAAATTATTTAATAGCATTTATATAGCTGTATTGTGTATAGGTGTGCTTATTTAGCCTTTTAGTTTAAAAGATAAAACTTTAATTACCATTTACCTCTAGTAAAATCAAATTGTGTAAAAATGTTTAATTTTTTTTCAAATATATATATACATAAACAGTATTTTAATTTGAGATTGTTCAAATTAAAAGCATGTTTTAATACTTATTTGAATGTCTTAAAATTTTATTAGATAGGCCCGATTTTAAATATTAAAATACACTTTAAGGAAACATTAAACTGATATAGGGAATTTAGGATTTATAATGGAATGCTGGCTAGTACTATTACTGTTGTATTTTATATCACCCTGGGAGTCTGTCGACCTTATATTTGTCGAAGTCCCAATAAAGAGTAAGTACTTTTGCTTTAATTCTCCTTTGTTGGTATAAAAATGTCCGTTGTTATGTACTTCATTGTTGTATTTTATTTCAAATTTATTTCTTTTTAAAAAATGTAAAATTGTTTTAATTTTTTTATATAGGCTATACACTCTTTGCAATTATATTAATTTTAAAAATAATAACAATAAAGGTATACATCTTACATTTTCCAAATATATATACTTTATTTGATGTTTGTTGGCTAAATTAGAAAGCTATCCAAGTTAAAAACGCTAAAAAAATATTAGAAAAACCAAGCAATGGCATAAAGAAAAGGTCAAACTTTTTATTAAAAGTTCTGTTTTGTAACTTATATATAATTGCTATTGGAGGCTAAAAGATACCGTGTAATTGTAGTGAATATTTAATTAATTCGTACGTGGCCTGTAATGAATATTTCAGTGTATGGTAAACATTGAGAAAACAAGAATATAAAATAATAATACAGAAGAGAAAAAGTTTGGCCCATCTGTGAGTACTATGTGTGGTAGTTGTTTTGCCAATATGTTTTCAATTTTTATCGTCGAAACCTTATCTAGATGTCAATGGATTTATTTAGAACACTGGAGTGTGGTTGTTCAAGTAAAATGCATTGAGGAATAATATACCAATTTTTTTAATTGCTATTTTTTTTAATTTTTGCTAAATATATAAATTGGGTTTATTGAAAAAAAAACTTCGTTATTTTTTATTTTTTAAATAATTTATTTTATGCTTAATTTAATTCAACTTTGGTGTTAAAAAAATATGTAAAAATGTGCTGTATAGAAAAAACATAACTTGTAAATAGTGAAATTATTGTAAACATGAAATTAACTTGTTTTTAAAAGTGCAGACTAAATCATATATATACTGTTTATCAGGGTTCAATATTATGTATTTGACTGTGTATAAAGATTACTAGTATTTGTAAATTATGTTTTTGTGAAGAAACTCATTCGACCGTGTATGTCAAATTTGAACTTGTTAAGCCTCTTATTTTCCACTTTGCCCTATGCTATATTTAGCACTTCTGTGTCACATTCACGTTTTTAGATTTTTCTATTTTAAAATTTTTTTAATGTTTCAGAACTTCAGCCAATCATATTCTCGTCATCACAACCAAAACAAAGCTACAAAAGTGTTCGAATAATTAATGATGTTTTCTACATTGGTGGAAATGGGCTGTTTTTTCTTCAAAAGTTAGGTATATATATTATTGTTCTCAGTTTTATTAAATATGCTGAATCTTAAATTTTTTAATTAAATACTCCCATACTAAATTGATTATTTAATACACTAAATGATGACATAAAATTTTTTTGTCGACTTTGCATTGTGCTTATTAAGCATTAATGTTAATTTTGAAATTTCTTCTTATTATTATTCAAAAGCAAATTAGCATTGAAGTTTATTTTAATAGAAAATATATCATCTCCCGAAGCTGATCCTATAACCTGGGGTGTATCTGAATCAGAAAGATTATCATGTGATGGTTTACCACAAAGTATAACAAACCCAAGTCTATGCGACAACATTATATCTATTATTCAGCCTTATAATGACACACATTTACTCCTGTGTGGCACTAAAGCACTTCATCCATCTAATATACTTTTCAATATCAAGGTACTTTTATTTAACAATCAAGCTTGCGGTCACTTAGGATATCAAGTAGGGTTAGCCGATTAAGAATTGGATTTGAATCTGATCAAGTTTTTTTACTGTACTTGAATTTTATACCTAGGGGCCTTTTTTTCAGATCAGTTCCAAATAATTACGTCTATACTAAATTTAATAAACAGGCATGTTGTATGTTTAATGAGCTGCAACATTTTGGGATATATAGCTAAAGTTTGTAATTATTAAAGTTAAAACTTTTTTTTTTAGGACAAAACACTTCACAAATTGGACGATACCCAAACACCGCTTTGTAGTTATGATCCTTCTGATTCAGTGACTTCAATTCTTGCAACACAGAGTGGTGATTTTTCTAGTATTGCTGCTACCTCTCGTGATTTGCGAGAGAAGATAGCAGTTGTGAAAAATTTCCAAGATTCAAATTATCTTAAAACAAGCCAAGGCGAAGGTGCCATGATTGGAGGTAAGAATTATCAAGTTTTTGTTACTTTTAAGACCATAATTTCTAGCAACCTTAACCTAGATTTGTTTTCAAAGAAGATGCACGTGGAAAAATGTCTTTTCTTATGAGGAACAAACTTTGCAAAAAACTTCAAAATTAAAATTAAAAAACTATACCCTTTTTTATTGTAGTTAGTCAAAACGAAGTTGTAATTCATGTTTTAATCCAATAAAAAATAATTTTTATATTGCAGATAATCCAACTTTTGTGAATTCATTTGCTTCAGAAGTTGTTTCAATGAAAGGCAGTTCAAAGAAATTGTATTTTGTGTTTGGAGAAAACTCTGCCAAGAATGGTTATGCCAGTAGAATAGCACAGGTAAAAAAAAGCAACATTACTAGTTTGGTCTTGCAATTTTTTCTACATGTAGTTCAAATTTAAACGTTCCATTTACCTATTTATTTGAATGAGCAATATTGTTCATAATGTATTAGGTTACGTAATATAATACTGCAGTAAACGTGACTTGGGGGTTAAACGAAAGAGGAAATAACAACATGCGGTGTTTTAAATAGTTTAAATGAACTTGTAATGCAACACTGAATTAATGTTGACAGTCTTTTAAAAATATTTAAAATAAAACGCACAGTTTATACATCAACAGTACATAATAATCTATGACTCAATAAATCAGTGCCACATAATTTCTGATCTGCCAAATTTTGGCCCAAGATCATGGATAGTATTATAACTTTAAAAATGTCGATTTTTAATTGTGTGTACATTTCGTTAAGTTTTTTGTGAATATTCAGGTTTGTGCTAATGATGAAGGGGGAGCAGGAAAATTTGGTGGCAGTTGGACATCTTTTCTTAAAACCGAACTTGTTTGTCAATCGAAAGAACGAAAACCAACCAAGTTTAATGTGATTACGCATAGCACAATCACTACAGATGGTGTTTTGTTCGCTACATTTAAAACACAAGTTAATAACATTTAAAGTTTTAACACAAAACTAAAAAAAAAATTTTGTATATTTTTAAATATATTTAATGCAAATATATACTTTTTTTCATTTTTTGTACTGTTTTATTTAATTTAAATTTTTTTTTTAAATTAGAGTGCCCAGTTTCCCATTTCTGCAGTTTGTTCTTTTAAATTGTCCGATATTAAGCATGCATTCAACTATAACAACTTTCTCGAGGAAGGAGATGTAAACAAGGAGGTACAGCCACCTGAGGCAAGTTAAAAATGCAAAAATCTAATCACTTGTGTTAAAAATTACATTAGAATAAATGTTAATATTTTTTTTTAAATTTAAGATTTTTTTTAATAACTACCTCTTAAACAAAACGTATTTCTTTAGAGTGTAACTGATAGACCTGGGATGTGTGCCTACCCTGGATTAGGTAACAACTCAGTTGCAAGCAGTAAAAATTTTCCCTCGGACTTTCTAAACTTTATTACAAAACATCCGGTAGTTACAAGCCCCACTCCCAGTTTCCCCCTGTATACAGTAAAGGACCAAACATTTGAAAAGGTTTTTCAAACACGTTAATTGATTTATTTGACAAACTTACAAATTTATGCATGGTTTTAAAATATTTTAAGTGTTTTGATATTAGGGTGTAAGCAAAGGCATTAAACATTCACGAAACATCTTGTCATTAAAAATAGATGGGCCTAAACTACAAATTGTTGTTAGCCCTCTTTTAATTCTTATGTTAGGTTAAGTACATACTCTGAATTCTAATTTTTATTTTAGATTGCTGTTCTTCAAGTATCAAGTTTGGCTGGTGTCAACTATGTTATATTATTTATTGCCACCGATGACATGAATATTGTTAAATATGTTTCTTCTGAAGAGGTACGAATATTATATTTATTTTTTTTAAATAAAAATGAGTACACTCTTTTTTACCAATTGTGGTTGATTTTAGAATGCTTTGCAAAATATTAACTTGGAACCGTCATCAAGCAAAAATAAAATAACTGGGCTCGATATAAACCCTTTCAACCAACAAGTGTATATTAAAACTACTAAAGAAATAATACAAGTAAATAAAAATTTATATGGCAACTGACTTAACAAATAAACTTATTATCACTATATTATAGTAAACACAGAAATTTATGTTAGTTTTTTATAAAAATTTTTTTTTTAAATTTTATATTTCAGCTTTCAGCGGCTAACTGTGAGATATATAATAACTCGTGTGAAGAGTGTGATCCCTGTCGTATGTGTGTCCTTTCGAGGGACCCAATGTGTGCATGGGACATTAATGACAAGGTAATGTTATTCTGCTTGTAAATTTTACGAGGTGTTATTTTACCTGATCAATTGTTGTTAGGCAACTTGCTTTTGTTGTTTTAGATTAAAATTTGGTTTTATTAGTTCAAATCAGGTTTTAATACTGAAAAATATATTTTGTTAGCAATGTACTAGATTTCTTTATATTAAAATTCTTTTCTAAATTTTGCATAACTATTAAAAACATTTTTCAGTTCTTAAATGACAAAAATGCATTAATTTTAATAAAGGTGTGTACTTCTACTTATGGTAAAAGCAAAAGCGGTAATTTGATACAAGATGTTAAACATGGTAATGTGGATAAATGTAAACCCCTTAAAAAAGAAGTTGTCCAAAAAACAGGTAATTTTTATAAAATCAATTTTTTTTCTTTAATGAATGTTAAACTTTTAAATTAATTTGTAAAAATTGTAAAGCCATGTTTATATAATTTAAACTTTTTGATTGTAAAATTTATGACTTGTTTTATATTCGTATTTTATGAAAAGTTTTGCGAGTGTTAAGTTTGAGTTTTATTATTGTGCTACGTCTCTTTGTTTTTAGTTCCTGTTTATGGAAATACTGAGGTTTTGGGATTTCCACTAAACAGTAAAACAGTCAAAACCAAATGGGGAAAATTAACAGCAGGAACCTACATACCAATAGAAGGTCGGTTGTTTTTATAAACCCTTTTATGCTACTTGATTTTTCTATGTGATTTTAATTAATTTAGTGTTTTTATAGAGTTTTTTGCTTGGTCTTGTTTAAATGGCGGTTGATAATTCGAAGTAAAAATTATCTAACAAAATAATTAGACATATTTTGTTTAAACGATCAACAACATAATGTATTTATATAAAAATTTATCAGTTGATTAATATATTTAAAAATACCATCTCTATAATTTATAACTCCCATACATTTGTATTTATTTAACACACTTGAGATTGTTAAAGGTGTGAATTTAATAAGTCTAAGTTAAAATTTAACCCAGTGTAATTACACTATGATTGTTGGCTAGATGTTATTTTGAAGTAGTGTACTTAAAGTTAAGTGTTAGTTTTTTAGGTAACTATTAACTTTTAATAAATCGTTAATACATTAAAAGAGTGTTGAACTTACTTAGTAAAAGTTTAAAACACTGACTAGGTCAACTAATTGATATCAAAATTCTATAGGGATTGTTTTTGTTTCAGTTTCTATGAAAATTAATTGAATTAAGTTTCAAGGAACTATTGTATCAACTTTTTCAATTAGTTTGAAAGTTTTTTTTTCGATGATATACAATTATATTTAAGAGTGTTAAAAGAATGGTGTTTTGTATTTTATTATTGTTTTCATTTAATACGTAATATCACTAAAAGCTTTTACGTCAATAGCAGGAAGGCCTGACTTAATGCCTGAACTCAATTCAGTCATCTATTTTTATTTGCTTCATTTGCCTTAAAAAAATGAATTCAATGACAACCGAAAAAACAAATTTGTAATTGTTTCCAAGCATTACATAATATCTTTACTTGTAAAGTTAACTAATTTGCCCTATTTTTGGCCTTTCACAGAAGGAGAAAATCTTTTTATCCCAATTTAAGTTTTTTTGAACAGACTGTTAACGGAATATTATAATACAACACTAACTAACCAGAAATATAATTCATTGTAAATTTCAAAATGATTTAATTTTTTTTTTATTGAGCAGCGGATGATAAATATTATCCAAGTGGACATGGAAGACTGGAAATCAATGATTTTCAGGAATCGGATGATGGAACTTATATTTGTGAGCGGATTGCTGCCAACACAACAGTTGCTTATACATCGTTTGAAGTCAACAATTTCCTTATTTCAACTTTACATCCTAGTATGAAATTCGATATTTTAACTTATTTCCTAGAAAAATAATTTTGCCATGATCTGTATAAAATAGGCATTGTATCTTCAAAATGCAACTTTTGCCATCAAAGCTATTTATTTTTAGGTTTTATATTTACTCACACTTTTAACAAAAATGCTAAGTATGTAAAACAAGATTTAAGAAAACAATAAATATTTAGTCCCAAGTTCAAAACCAGAAGAGAGCACTGGAACAGATGGGACTTTAATAAAAATTAATAACACCACTGTAATAACAACAACAAGCACTGAAGTTGTTCCACCGAATTCTGAACCAAATGTAGCGTCAATTTCTGGTGAAGTTATTGGTAAATATTAAAACTTGCAATATTTATTTGTTTTTTATATATTTATTCTTTATCGATTAGAATTTTTTTGCTATCATCGTTGAGTATACCGGTCATGGCATTGGACCACAAGCCGAAAGGTTTTAGGTTTGAGCCGCACCAAAGCCACACTACTTGCTCTTAAGCTCGGCGTTTACAGATAGCTCAAACACGTTGTAATATCACCCCCTTACCTGATATAAAAATTCTAAAACCGTTCCCCTTATCGAGATATGGTAAAAAAGGGGTTATTGATTAGTTCAGTTAAAAAACTTTTTGACACGGTCTTAGTGGAAATCGTACCTGGGATCTATTAGTTTGTTATGCTATATTATTGATGTTAACTTGTCTTACTATTTTACAGCAATATTGGTTATTAGCCTGCTGCTCGTGTTGATATGTGTTTGTGTAGCGATATTTTACTGGAGAAAATGGAGATCACATGAAAATCGTTACAACATTGACGAAGGCAAAACCACGTAAGAAATTAGTAGTAATAATTTTTTTGCGTATAACAAAAAACTGCAGCATGGTTTCTTGTGAAATGTCATTTTTTTTATTTAAGGAAAAATTTTACTGCTACGGATTCGGTTGCCTTCAGACCTGAATCTAACAATAGCAATAACAAACTATTAGGAATGGATTCAAGCTTGAGTAAAATTGAGTTAACGCTTGAAGAAAAGGGAGACGAATTACATGTTCATACAGGTAAGCTGTAATATGAGTACACCTTAGCTTTAGGGCAAACTGTTGTTATTTTTTTCTATTTTAGATTTTAACGCTTCGGTGACTATCGCCGCGTTTAATGTGGTATTCACGTTTATAAATAAAAGCGGGATTTTTGTTTAATATAATATTCCAAAATTTTTTGATTTTTGTGGTTGCCCTTTTTTTACTTTTATGTCCCAACTATTACAATTACAAAAAGTTGTTATTTTTTACAGAAAAAAAAAGCGAAACTCCCGTAGCGGCTACGGCTACGACTACGGCTACTCCACGTCAAGTGGCCGCAATTAAACCTGTACCTAAAGGTTAGTGTTTTTACCCAAGTTTAATTAAACGTCATTTTAAACTGTGTTAAGTATTTGTACTTAGGTTAAATAGCATACATAAAATAATTGACATCTTTTTTTTAAGATTTAATTATTAAATAGTTTAACAAAAAATGTTTTTACGAAATATGGTTTAGTTTTTAAAACCCTTTTTGACTAAAATTACTTTGTTTTTGCTACCTAAAAGAAGGTTTATCTTCTTCCCCCACTTTACCTTTCATTGACGACCCAGAAAATGCCACTTTACCGTCTCCGCGCACTCGAAAAACGCCACAACGCACCAAGTCAATACCAGCACAAAACGTCCTTGTTCAGCTAACTAAGGACCAGTCATTCCGATGTAAAAGAGCAACCTTAACAAAACGAGGTACATGGCAATTTGAGGTGGATATTTCCGACTATATGATCATCAACAATGAAGAAGGACAATCGAATAACGATGCGAACCGTTCGTTCGGATCAGTAAATGATTTGGATGATAATAAAACAACGCCAAGCTCGCAGAACAGCGAAACTTCGGGCCTGCTTGCCGACGAAGTTCTGCAAGCTTTCGACAGCAAGTTTTTACCGAGACAAGAAGTAGATACAGACAGCGATTCGACTATCAAAGCTTATGTGCCCAACAGAACCTTCGCCGACGACGAGACCAGCAGCTTGCTTTCTTCACAGCCTAACACGAGTCAAAACTCGATATCTAGTGCTTCAAATTCTAGGCTGCGTCAACTGCAGGCCACTCCGCCTATCTCTGTCCGCGATAAATCGGCAAGGAACGAAAAATCTCCAAGATCGACTACATCTACGGATTCTAGTTCGTCGTCCGCGGATAAATTCCACACCGCACCTCCTAGTCCGCTTAAGTCTTCGAATAGTCCCCTACTAACGTAGTAAACCGCTAAATGTAGCTAGTAAAAAGTTCATTTGTCATCGTGTTTGTCAAATGAGCACACTCGAAGTCTAGTGCTCAAGTGTGCTCGGTATGTTTTTAATAAGCTTTGCGTCGTTGCAAAATATGTCGATATTGTTTTCAAGAAAAAATTCAAATTGTCTTATATGGCAAGCCAAGGCGGATTGGTAGTGACTGTTCGTTTGGTACGATTATCGTGCGTTACAAAAAACTTAGTAGACAATAGGACCAGTCCATAAACTTTTAAAGGCCAAACTTATTTTGTTTTTGCTTTAGTACCTTTAAAGAAATCGTATATCCTTGTTTTATTGTAAAATATCATTGCTGCTCATTACTTTTTGCCTGACTAAGTTTAAGCAATATTCACTAATTCCATGAGTTAATTTATAAAAAAAAGCCAGTTGCGAAAAATGACATTTTTAAATGCACTTTATTTAAAGTTTTTACATCAAGATTGTATCAAAAATTGAGTAAATTATTTAACATTCCTAAAATGCAATTTATTTTATTAAAATGCCAATTTTTAGGTAATACCAATTTTCATGCTTAAAAAAGAAGTCATTTGTTTTGTTCACTGTGTTATTACATAAACGGATTTTCAAAATACTTGTTTCTATGTTTTTATACAGATAAGTAATCGTTAATAATATGACACTGTTCAATACATGCTTGTTTTTAGTAATTCTATTTGCATATATAATTGATAAATTAATGTGACGTAACACAATTATTTTTGGTTTTTAATAGGCACCCGAATCACCTAGCTAATATTTGTTACAGATGCGTATTTTCCCATAACAAGTAGTTGTTCTATTTCCAAATCTATTTTAAACCCGGGTGGTTTACACTTGCGAGGATTACTCGGAAACGGTAACGAAGGCTTATTTACGTAATAGGAAATATAAATAGACGTTGATAAACATTACGAAATAATATTTCTTGACCTCTTGTCACCTTAAGTTTGTTGGTTTAGTGTATGTGGGTAAGAAAGAAGTGCATTGGCTTATGCTCTATGTTTATAATAGAAATAATAAAATGTTTAAAAATTTTCCTATTTATAAAGTCAAAAAAATTTTTTTTTCGATCACATTATAAAACTAGTAAAACTTTTTTATAAAATATTTTTAAATACAATCTTTTAATTGTTTGGTCCAATTATGTTTTAATTGGAATATCTTGACAATTTCAAATAAAAACGCAATTTAATTATGCAGAAATTTGTTTATTCACCATTAAACCAAGTTTATGAAATTAATTACGATTTTTTAAGGCTGTGATCAATTAGTAAGATAATAGCTATAATTAAATTCGTTGTAATATCAAATTATTCAAATTTATTAAAAGAAAAGCTCTTTTGTGGTTTTAGTTTACTCGTAACACGATGGATAGAAAGATGTCATACATTTGCAACTTAGACCACTACAACATCGACGAGCCTCTTGGGTTAATCCACAGCAGACCGTACAGAAATTCTTTCCTTCTCTCTTATCAAGGTTAGCTGTAAATACATAAGTTCAATTTTAGAAAGTCCTTGGCTTTAAATTTTTATATTAAAAAAAGCAATACTTAACAAATTGTTTGCAAATTTTGGGTAAGCCTAATATTTTAGGCTATATTTGATCGCAATTCGATTTTAAACTGATTGAATTTTTTGGCGTTTGTAACTGCTAACATTACAAAAAACTGGACAAGACTTGGGTATTTGGCGAGCTTTAATTATTGCTTTACAACGTAAATTAAACGTGTTTGCAACGAAATATTTATTGTAGCTTATAGTTAACGCCAGACATTTTTTAATATTTAAACTGAATGAAAATTTTACTTGCGAACTCTTTATATGTGAAGTTCTCGTCATCGTGTATTGGACCATCCACTCCGCAAACCTCTGTTCCGTTGTTACTAGTGCATTCCGTGTTACCCATACAGCAGCTTGAAATCTTGTTCACCTGTACACAGAGACCACAGACCCCATGTCCTGGTAAAACAAAACAAAAAAACGCAAATTACAAATATTGTTAACACGCTTTATAAAAACAACTGTTTTTACTTTAATCATTTACACATCATTATCCAACCTGTGTCTTGTGAATATGCCAGTGCTGCAATCAACACAATAATAAACAATCCGATGTAGAATTTCATCTTTGTTTAAAAAATGTTTAAACTAAACTGATTATCTAAAATTGAATAAACATTAATAATATAATGTTAAATCAAGTTAATTCAGTTTACTTGGAAAATTCTTTCCTATTTAGTATAATAAGTTATATACCTTTTTTATCAATGTGAAGCCAAGTTTTTACAGCTTATACTAAAATAAAAAATAAACTAATTTTATTTCTAATTAACTGGTGTATATATAAATACGTTACTTTGTCGCCATTAAATCAACATAAAAATGTGACGGTTTTCCCACGTACATTTTAACATTTGAACAATAAAACTTTAACCTAAAAAGAAACATGGCAGTATTACGTCGTGTATAAATATTTTTATTTGTTTATGATAATAGGAATAACGCAATATCATTTTTTCTTTGGCAATGTCGCGTGTTTTCTGGTCTTATATAAGTTTTTATTACTATAATATTACTAAAAAAACTTGATTTATTATCTTGAGATCATTTTTTGCACACCCTACTTGTTGGTTTGTTAGTATTGTCGATATTTTAACCATACCCTATCGTAGGTTTTTTATGTTTTTAACTTTAAGCAGTTGTTTTAATGTAAATTAACTATTAATGGACTAATGCTTATCAAGTTAAACCCTAAACGGGAAAGGCAACACAACATTTCCAACAGTGGGTTTATATTACATTGCACATAGTCATATACTTTTACTACAACGGTATTCCAACACCCTGGTCTTTTTGATAGTGCATTAAATATATAATTGTCCAAAAAATTGTTTGTTAGACAAGCAGCTAGCTTTGTTAAGAATATTAAATAATGCACCTCAACTCCAGAGTGGATCTTTCACACATCAGAAATAAATAAAAATTTTAAGAAATGCGTGCTTTGTTTTTTATGTATACATTTGTTCACGCCTTTTAACAAATAGGTTATATATAATAATACTTTAGGAATATAGCCACTTCTGGCTTTTATCTGTTTAAATAAAAATTAAATAGCGCCCCCAGCGTCCCTTTCCAAAAAAAAATTCGTCCTTTAACCAGGTAGACTTTGGCCAAAGTCAGTTAAATCGACGCAACGGCACTGCGAGCTTCAGCGCTTTATATGAATTTCGTGCTAGTTTAGTTGCATAAATAGGGTGAGAACAGTTTTTTTACTTTGGTGTACATTTTATATTTTTTGTTTTAGTATTTTAAGGTTTTCGTTAGGTTAATTTGACCTCCAACTATCTGACTATGGCTTTTCGAAATTCAATTTCAAAACTTTTGTCGAGTGCTAACACCGCAGTTCGCGCAAGTCCTGCTGTTACAGTTGCTGGTTCAAGAAGCTATGTTTCTGCTTCGACCGACTTAAAAGAAGTTCTGGCTGGTTTAATTCCAAAAAAACAAGCAGAAATTGTCGAGTTTCGTAAACAATTTGGGAGTGCGAAAGTCGGCGAGGTTAATGTTGATATGATGTATGGAGGAATGCGTGGAATCAAAGGAATGGTTTGGGAAACTTCAGTCCTGGATGCAGATGAAGGAATCCGTTTTAGAGGGTACAGTATTCCGGAATGCCAAAACCTTCTTCCCAAGGCTGCCAATGGTAATGAACCATTGCCAGAGGGTTTATTTTGGTTACTTTGCACTGGCGAGATTCCTTCTCAGGAACAAGTAAGTTGGCTTAGTCGTGAATGGGCAAAACGAGCTGATCTTCCTACTCATGTAGTTAATTTGCTAGATCAGCTTCCTAGTAATGTGCATCCAATGTCACAACTTAGTGCTGCACTCACTGCCTTAAACACTGAATCTGTGTTTGCGAAAGAATATGCAGAAGGTGTTCACAAATCCAAATACTGGGAATTGGTTTATGAAGATTCAATGAATTTATTAGCAAAAATTCCAATCATAGCTGCAAAAATTTATGTTAATTTGTATAGAGATGGTAAGTTCAATGGCGCTGTGTCTGAAAATGCGGATTGGTCTCTTAACTTTTGTAACATGCTTGGATATGATGACCCGAAATTTATTGAATTAATGCGTCTTTATCTTACTATTCATTCTGATCATGAAGGTGGTAATGTAAGTGCTCACACTTCACATTTAGTCGGAAGTGCACTCAGTGATCCTTACTTATCCATTTCTGCTGCTATGAATGGTCTTGCTGGTCCTCTTCATGGGTTGGCTAACCAAGAGGTTTTGGTCTGGTTGAAAGGTGTGTATGAAGAATTAGGAGGCAAAGAGGTTACTGATGAGGTTTTGCACAAATATATTTGGGACACATTGAAAAGTGGGAGAGTTGTTCCTGGTTACGGTCATGCAGTTTTGCGCAAAACTGACCCGAGGTACTCCTGCCAACGCGAATTTGCCCTCAAACATTTACCTGATGACCCCATGTTTAAGTTGGTTGGCCAACTCTACAAGCTAGTACCAGATATTCTTTTGGAGCAGGGAAAAGCAAAGAACCCATGGCCAAATGTTGATGCACACAGTGGTGTCCTCCTCCAACATTACAACATGACAGAGATGAATTACTATACTGTCCTTTTTGGAGTTTCTCGTGCTCTTGGTTGTCTGTCGCAACTGATATGGAGTCGTGCTTTAGGTCTGCCCTTGGAACGCCCAAAATCAATGAGTACAGAAGGATTAAAGGCATTTGTGAAAAAATAGTTTTGTTGTATTAAAAAAAACCTATACATATAAGTACCTAATGTTCATACTTATTTTTATTTATATTAATATGTTTTGTTTTTTGTTCCAAGCTTTTGATGCAACCGAATGAGTTCAAATTATTATTACTTCCTTACCAATATTATATTTATCTGATTATCAAACCTAATTCGTCTAGAATTGTTGTGTTCAATGTTTATTTATATACAAGAAAGGCTTAATAAAATAAATATGAAATGTTAAGTGTGAACCTTGCTACAAAATTAGATAATCAACCACTACTACAACAATTTAAATAGAGTAGTATCTAAATAATGTAAATTATTGAGTAACTAAATATCAGTACTTTCCTTTTACCTGATACTAAGTTTCATCTAAAGAGTTATGTCCAACATAATATTTCAATTTGGGTGGGATTTATTTAGTATAACATTCTTACTGTATTTATTAAACTCGTTAGGGTTGACCAAAGCCAAGAAATATAAATTGCTCTCAAAAATAGGACTTGCTGCTTAACATTGTTTATTTACATAGCGCGAATAATAGTTAAGCAATCTTTATTTTACGTATGTTAAAAAGGATAAGACATTTTTAAACCATCATTAACGTTGTTTTGTATGCTTCAAATATAATATTGGTATAGGGGTAACCTTAAAATATTTAATTTTAGAAAATCCAATGAAAGATCGCACTTGTTCTTTTTTATATTAACGTTTAAGTTTTTAAGCAAAGCAGCATACAACAATCCTTCTGTAGAATATATACATCTTCTTTCCGTCAGTTTTAATATTTCTTAAAATTAAACTGTAACATATTTACAGCCCCAGATATTGGCTATGCTTTCCATTAGCCTAACTTCGCATTCTACTCCATTGTTTGTGTAATCAGATTCAGTGATAAGGCGGTCGGGATTAATTCGCACCTATAAAATTCAAATGTATTCATTAACACAAATCAAATCGTATATAAATGATAACGCGGATGTATTACACAAACTTTCAGTATATATCGGCCTTTAAAAGCACGCATAGAGTTTCTGTAATAACAATTAATACATGTACATACCGAAAATTTGTACTTTCCCAATTCAACATCAGTAACATCGATCCATTGGCAATCCACTGAAGCCTTGTAAGTATCTTCACAACCGGATGATATTCCTTGTGTTCCTTTTTCACAATCATACCTGGAAAATGCAAAATTTGGCGTTTTACGTCAGCTGAGGGTAATAATGTTTTTTAAATTGCTAAAGCATTTTATTTTATAAAAGGTTGAAAAAAAACATTAATAAAAATCTAATGAAAAAGTTTTCAAAGAATGGTTCTTACGTTGGTGTAATACCCCTATCGCATTTCGAGTCTTCAAGGCAAAAACTAGCTTTGTGACCCTGAGCAACCGTTCTTCTGTTCACATCAATAAGGTCATAGTGTGAGAATACATCCATGCTGTGCGAATGGCTAAAAACATAAAAAAATATATAAAGTAAACAAAATTTTTTATAAAAGTTTAACTTTATCTTGTGTTATTTTACATACTTGTGGCAGGTATGCCAAATCCACTGCTCCTTTCGTTTATCCGGAAGAAATGTTGCAGTTCCCTCGTTTTTAACAGTAGTTTCGAACTTCAGTAGTTTTCTGAGAAATAACATGTATTTAAAAAATAACCTATAAAAATGCGCTCGTGTTTTTTGTTAATTTTTTATAAAAGTTTAACCTGAATGATGAATCAGCAGCGTTATTTGCTGAAGGAGATAAACATCCGACTCCACGAGCACATTTTAAAGATGAAACCTTTTGTTGATCAAGAAGAAAGCTGGTCATTAACTTTCTTTTGTTTAACTTTAAATCAGGAAGACCAGCTAAAAAAATAGAGAGTACTTTTAATGACTTGTATAAACTAGTTGAATACATTAAACTGTATGGAATTGTGTTATTTTCAAACTAAAGTCCAAACTTTTACTTGTTTCTGTGGTTCCAGTGCTTACTGGATCCGGTTGTTCTTGGTTATTTGTAAACACAATTGCCGGCCTGTAAACGGTTTCTGGTTGTGTCTCTAAAATAAAAAGCACTTTCAAGTTAAAATGATAGCATAGTCATCACCGTTGTGCACTGGATAAAAGCACTGGGCATAACAACATTACATCCTAGGTTCGATTCCGACTGCCATTGTGTCATGGCATCGTAAAGCGGAAATATGTTTTCGAGTAACGGTATTTAACTTTGTCTAACTCAAAAAACTTTCAGCAAGTTGCTATCCAGAAAAATCACTAAGCGCCAAATTTCCCAAAATGGTAAAGTTGTAAGGTTGAAAAATAGTTATTTCACGTTCAAAAATAACCAGTTAGTTTATTAGCAATATTGCTTTTTATTTCACTTAAAATGATTTAACACAAAAAATACAATAAAGGGTGACTTACGGTCATTGCTGTTTGGTGAATTGTAAAAATAGTTTGGATAATTGTTGTTATTTGTTGTTTCACTGCCAGGTAAATATGATTCTCCAGGACCTTTATAAATAGAAGTAAAATTATTGCTATCGTATATTTTACAAAAAAAAAACGTTTATAAAATTAAAATATATGTGTTTAAATTTTTTACTTTGGTCGTTGTCTCCACTTTCCACTGGATCACTTTCGACTTCTATTGGGTATTGATTGACCTTTAATTATTAATGAAAGTTATTCGCAATATTTTGTTTTCCTTTAAATGTTTGCTGATTTTTTACATGTCGGGTGATACTTAAAACTTACCAGCCTTCCTCTGTTTCGCGATAAAGTTGGCGGAGAAATGTCACTTGATGCTGAACTGTCAGATTCAATAGGACCACTAAAATAAACGACATTTAAAAATAATACTAAGTTAAACTTTTATTGGCTTTTTATATATCAAGTTAATAAAATATTCTCAAATACTTTGTTTGGTAATTTCCTTGTTCGGGTTGGATTCTGTTAACTAAAGATATTCCACTGTTGTAGCTAAAACTTCCTGACTCTTGGGAACCTTGTTGTGTATTATCCGGGTTTTGATATCCTCCTATTGTGTCATACGGAACTCCCCTATTAGAAAATCCACCCATGTTACCTGTATAATACTGATCGGTATTATCTTCTGATGATGATTCCTGTTGGGACGTTTTTTCGTCATTGATTAGATATGGATAATAACTATTGGGATCGGGTTGGTACACAGCAGGTGTGTCATCTTCAGATATGGTTGTATCCGACCATTGATTGTTTGACACAGTTTGTCCGGATTTTTTTGGGCCACCAACAGGCTGATTATCTTCCACCACGTGTGAGCTGTAATACTGAGTTGCTTCCTTTGAGTTTTCTGGGGAACTTTGGGTATCACCTTCCGAATATAAACTGCCGCCATAATAAGTTTGACTGTATTGTCCTTGTTGGCTGTCAGAAGTAAATCTTGATTGGTCTGATAGTCTCGTATCTTCAGAATTTGTGTTATATTGTTCTGCACCAGTTACTACAGAGTCACGATTTGCTTCCCTTTCACTGCTGGGGATATTTCTAGCATGACCTGGTAGACTTTCTTGGGATGGTAAAATATCTCTAGATGAACTGGAAATTCCAAAACCCCTTGAATTATGCAATTGCTGCGAGCTGGTTTTTGCAACACTCATTGGCCTGGACCCGCTATTCTGTGAATAATGATTGTTTGTTTGGTAACTATTGTAATTATTATCATTGTTTGGATTATTTGGCAAATAACTACTTGTGCCTTTAGTAGGGCTTAACGATTGCTGTCGTTGTGTATTATCATAATTAGAAGAACCATAAGACCTTCCAGATCCGTAATTATATTGTTGGGAGTTTGAATAATATTGCTCTGAAGTAGGTAGACTTGTTTTTGTATTCTCTGGAATTGTATACTTGGATTCCTTTGTTATTTCTCGTCCTGCGCCTGCAGCTACATATGGTTCTTCATCGCCTGTTTCTACATTGCTAACTAAAGAGCCCTTGCGATGCTCGCCCGCACTGCCATAGTGTCCCGGTCTATTTTGGCTTGCACCCTGTTGTGAATATTGATTTGAACCAGATTGACCTGTCTGAGAGAAGGTATTGGCGCTTGAAGGTCTTGAATGTTGACCTACTCCTCCCTGCCGATACGGATTCGTACCGCCAGAATAAGATTGGCCTGTTCTTGCGGGATTATACTGATCATTTCGACTTGATCCACTTGGATTATATTGACTTGCGGAGTATGGATTATATTGGCTTGATGAAGAGGGATTGTATTGGCTTGATCCATATGAGTTGTATTGACCTGTACCAGCCGGGTTATATTGACTCGATCCTGGGGTATTGTATGGATTTGATCCGTAGGAACCATATTGATTAGATCCGGATGGATTGTATTGACCTGATGTTGCGGGGTTGTATTGGCTTTGTTTGTAGGGATTGTATTGGCTAGAACCAGATTGGCTATATTGACTTGACCCGTATGGATTTTGCGAACTTGGCCTGTATGGAGAATATTGGTTAGATCCGCCTTGATTGTATTGGCTAGAACCGGGGGGATTGTATTGACTTGATTCGTACGGATTATATCGGTTTGATCCGCCAGAGTTATATTGGCTTGATTGATATGGATTATATTGACTGGAACCGGATGGATTATATTGACCTGTTCCAGATGGATTATAAGGAAAACTTGGGTTATTTTGACTTGAACCGCCAGAAGTTAGTGGAAGTATTGAAGGTGAGGTCTGGTATTGATTACCACTTTGTGAATTAGAACCATATAAATATCCACTTGATTGATCGTTTTGGGGCATTCCGGTGTATTCACCACGAGACGAGTAACCTCCGCCCGTACTAGAATCACTTGAAGTTCCGGAAGTATAATATGAAGAGGACCTGGCATTTGGATCACTACCACCTCCATAAAATCGCGTGGAAGAACTTCCAACTCTTATATCCGTTCCTCGACCTCCGCTTTGTCCTGCGGTTTGACTAGTTCCAGATTGGTACGGGTTGTGATAACTTCCACCTCCACCAGCACCACCACCACCACCGGCTTCTAAATTTTACATATATTACTTTAAACACAGTTATTGCAAAAAATTGTTCTAATAAATTTAGTTTTTAAGTAATATTATTGTTACGTCATGTCTTAGTAGTTAGTTTAATGTTTATCTGTTACCAAAACCAATAAAACTAAAATTAATAAAAAATAGCATTCTACTATAACTGCGTGCTTGAAATTATTTCAAACTTTCATGCAATTTATAAAAAAGATACCATCGTAACCATAGGAGCCTGCAGTATAACCACTTCCACGTGCGCCATAATTGGCAAAGGTATTTAAATACATACTTCTAGGATTGGGATACAATGGTTGCTGCCTATTTGAAGATTGACCATACGAATTTTGACCATAAGTTCCTCCATAACCCCCGCCGCCCATGGCTGTTCCCGTTGCTCCATACCCATTTTGATATCCCAGTGCGGATTGATCTCCTAGCGGCCTAGTATTGCTCTGTCCATATGCCTGGGAATTATACCCAAGTTGCGTTTGACCATACTGCTGTCCGGTTTGATAAGGTGCCATGGATTGAGGGTTGGATTGGTATGGTGATCCTCTTTGCGGATACATATTTTGTGCATTGCCGCCATAACTTGACGAAAAATATGGATTTACTTCAGGGGACATTCCACTCGGGTTATTACTGCTTGATCCATATTGTCCATACGTTGGATATTGCGATGATGAAGAAGACCCGGCACCATTACTATCTGTATAAAGATTAGAATGACTCGCTGGTTTGTAACTACTTGATCCTCCCGTTCCGCTTGACTGTGAGCTATATGACGTACTGGTAACAGGCTTCTTTTTAACACTTGGATCTGCAAGTTTGGCGTAAGGTATTTTATCTGGAAATGAAGACTCTATACTTGGTTGTGAATAGTCGTTATTCGTGGATGACGACGCACCATATACATCTGAATCGTGAGTGCTGCCATACGAGCCACGCGAGACGAGTAGCGGTGACGAGTATGGATTGGAAAAAAATTCTTTGCTTGGTGCCTCATTCGGTTCTTCGCTGACTTCTGGACTTTGCCTTTTTGCGCGGAAATTGATTTTGCCAAGCCAGACACGTCCTTTTTGACTATGTACTGACGTCCTACGATAGGCTTTTGACTCGCAAACAGTAGAAGTTAGCAAAAATAAAACAAATATTTTTATGTATTTATTCATAATTTTCAATTATTTGTCTAAATAAAATAGGGTTTATATAATACAGTTAAGTAGAAAAAATCCGAATTGTTATGTTTCGAAAGAAAAAATATTTCTCATTTTTGTAATTGCTTGTGACATTTTTTTCTTCTAGACATTGCTATCAAAATACCAATAAATTACTAACCTTAAAGACAAATAACTCACCTTAAAACACAACACACACTTCTAATAAATCTTCACATTGAGTTCGCAATAGTATTTTTTTAATTATTCTTAGTTCCTTCTGAATATGAAAAAACTTAATAGTCTTTGTATTTGATATAAATCCTAACCAGAACAGTTCCCTATGCTGAATTTTCTTTATCTGTGAATTTTTTATTAAAAAATGATAATCTGCTAAATATAAGCGTATTATTTACGCAAAACGAAATACTTTCACAATATTATAGACAATAGTTCGTAATACCGAGACAAAAACCCAAAATCAGTCGGGCATCAGCATCTAATCTCGTTTGCTTGCAATACTTCAATAACTTTTGCCGCTTTTAGGCGCTTTACGGTCAATTAAAGTCTTTGTATTCCACTTATTTGCGCATGAAGCCAGTTTGTACCAGCGTTTACTTGTTGTTTAACATTTATTTAAAAAATATTATGCTATTATCACTAATCCCACAAAAACAACATGCACAAGTGAATAGTTCAAAATTAAAAGTTGTCAAAAACAGAATTGCAAATAGTTTTCAAACTGTTTTTTTAGTTAATATTATAAAAATTATAGTATTTATTTTTTTCGGTTTATTTTTTTTGGGTCAAACGTTAGGCTCTAATACTTGTTTTCTTCCAGAATGATTTTTTGACACACTACATTATTGTCTGTTTAAGTTGCTGTAATAAGTAATACGCTATTTTAATTTATTGCGTTTTCCAATAAGTCAATTTACCAAGAGTAGGGTCAATTATGTAATAAACAAAAAGAAAATTTGTTTTTATTATATATGGGATGCATTATAAATATATACCCTTGTCTGGAATGTTACACTGTCTGCGTAACCATTTGTCACGTACTTTGGATTTTTTCTTAAAACGTATATTTTTTTGACTTGTTTTGCTCACGTGCCAACGGATGCCAGGGCAATAATCGTATATCAGATCATTGGCCAGAGCCCCAAAGCAAACTATTATTTAGTTTTTCCATTTTTAGTCTTAATTATATTTTTTGCAATATTTAATCAAAGCAAACAAGCTTTTATTTTTATTTTTTTCAAAATATATTTCAGTTCCAATTCTTTCATTTTTTTATTTTTATAAACCCGCTCTTTCATTTTCTATGCTTCCATTTTCTAAGTTGTCTATTCAGTTTTTTGTTTAGTACTACCATCTGACCATCCTGATGATATTTATGGTAGTTGAACAAGAAAATGTTTGTACAGATGTAATTTTTCTAAATAAATAGTTCGAATTAACGAAATATTAAAGTATTTTATATTGTATATAAATCTTAGTCCGGTTGTCAAACTAAAGCTTTAGCAATTTTTGTTTATAGAAAATACAAACTGACATACAACATATTAATCAATTGTTATTGACGTTTTTATAGAATTTTGTAAATATAAACAAATAAAAATGCAACGTAATAATAGTCCTGGGCGTGGGCGTTATTTTCACAACAATTCATCTAATCCTGGCAAAAATGGGAATAAAAATGCCTTATCTACTAAGTTCAATTTACAATCAAAGCAAGGGAAAGGAAACAGATCACCAAACAAGCATTATGCGCCATCACAAGAGAAAGTAAGAAACCAATCACCATCTCTCGAAGTCTCAAATGATAAAGTAATTAAGAAAGGTATGACAATTTACATTGAAGTTACCATACAACACCATTATATTGGCCCAATATTAGACTATGATTTTATTTATTCTTAATATAAAAAGCATATATTCCACCTTTGTTATAGAGTGTTTTAATTTTAGTACCGTAGAAAAGTCTTTTTCTATAGCCTATGTAATATTCGAGTTTTTTATTTTATTTTTACAATGTTTTGTTTTATATTTTTGTTTAGAACAAGATGCTAAAATCCCACAACATGAGAAAAAATTTACACAAAGAAGTCGACTCTTCGTTGGAAATCTTCCACCAGATATCACGGAGCAAGAATTTAAAAATCTTTTTACAAAATTTGGAGAGATTTCAGAGACTTTTGTTAATGCCGAAAAAGGATATGGTTTTGTTAGATTGGTATGTTTAAGTGTCTATACTCAACTTTAGATAAGTTGTGATATTAATTAATTGATTGTAACAGCTTTTATTAATGAGGTTGAGTCTATATGTAACATAAGTTGACCTTACTAATGGTGTTATGCAAGTTCCGCATTTTAAATATACTTATACTTAAAGACATTTGTAGCATCTTACAGTAAAATCATAAACTAGAATATGTTTAAAAAAATATAATGGACTTTTTTTGCAATACAAGTTTAAAAAATGAGTTTTGTTCTATAGAAAGAAATCTAATTTTGCCTGTTTTTTTAGTAAATGTTTTGTTTGCGGACCTTTAATAACAATAAATTATTATTTATTTGTTGTAGGACACTAGAGCTAATGCAGAAAAAGCAAAATGGGAACTAGATGGAAAAAATATGACACACAATCGGACACTAAGAGTTCGTTTTGCTACACATGGCTCTGCGTTAAGCGTCAAAAACCTCACTTCTTTTGTAAATGCTAACAATTTTTACCTATTTTGTTTAACAGTTTGGTTAATTTGAACTAACCAATTTTTTTAGACCTTTTTAAGTGAAAAAGTGGACAAATTTATTGTTTGATATATAATATAGGTAAAGTAGTTTTAAAAAGGTTTAAATTAAATATATGTTTTCAGGTTTCAAATGAGTTATTAGAAGAGGCATTTCAACAATTTGGAGCAGTTGAACGAGCTATTGTTATTGTTGATGACAGGGGAAGATCAACTGGGCGAGGTATAGTGGAATTTGCTAGAAAAACCTCCGCTACCAAAGCCCTTCAACAAATAAAGGTTTGTCTTGATTTTTAAGTATTTTTGTGTTTTTTTCACAGAATTGTGTTTTTAGATTACTTTCTTTTGTATATACATTCAAAATTAAATAATCTTTCAAGTAAAAAAAAAAAAGAAAGATGTTTTTTTAAACAAGATTTTTTAAATATGAAAACAATACTTATGAATACTATAAAAAGTACTTAATTCAACACATATATACTCTTATCAATTCAAATTTGTAGGATGGATGCTTTCTTTTAACATCTTCTCCTCGAGCAATATTAGCAACTCCCATGGAGCAAGAAGACACAGAAGACGGTCTTCCTGAAAGAAATTTGTTACAAAACAATCCTCAATATTTTCAGTAACAATTCTGATTTTTATTAATTTAAAAAACTTTATCAAAAAATCAAATTTTTTTTTTATATTAACAAAGTTCAGGTTATTTGTTATAAAGTTACAAAAATTGAAAAAAAAACGTGATAAAAAAGTAATTTTAAAATTTTTACAGGGAACGCGAAGCTCCTCCCAGATTTGCAAAGCCTGGAACATTTGAAGAGGAGTTTGCTCGAAGATGGAAGGCTCTGGATGATCTGGAGAAACAACAACGAGATGAATTGGAGCGAAATATACAATCAGCGAGAGAGAAACTTGAGTCAGAAATGGAGAATGCTATACATGAACATAAAACCATGATGATGAAGCAAGGTAGCACAATTTGTTTCTAGCTTTGTTAAATGTCCTGATTTGTTTTGGTTACAACATATTTGTGTATATATTTACAAATTTCTTAGTTTTAGTTTTTCTAAAGTGCTAAAAAATGATCAGGGGTTATGGTATAATGGTTATATAATGTTCTTAATCAAATTATTACAGTTTAAGTTGTTGTTTCATACTAAGGATTTTAAATGTAACAATAACTTTTGGTTTTAGCTGTTATGCTTATTTTAATTTTTTTCGTAGATCTTTTGAGGCGACAAGATGAATTAAATCGACTTGAAGATGCTCGGAAACGTGAACTAGAAAGACGACAACAACTTGAGCTCGCGTGAGAAATCTTTAAAAATTTTTTTGAAGTTTAGCAAAATATTTGAACTTTTGACGAGAGTTATAAAAGGCTCTTTTACTTGATTCTTTTATATTATTTAAGTAAATTAACAGATTGCCAAAGGTATAAGTTGAAAAAACATTGTTTTGTTTTTTTGTAGTCGTGATGATGCTCGTAAAAAGGAATTTGAAGAAATGCATCAACAACAAGAAATGTTGCGGGCACAAATTGAAGGGGTAAGTTAGTTATATTGTTTTAAATTCTGTGTACCTTTGCTGAGTTTTAATTTATATGAAATAATTGTATGTTTTTTGGAAAATATTTGCTTTTATATTTTTTAAAAATGTTTTTATAAATGCAAATGTGTTTAATATTTTTATGTTGTATATCAAATTTTGTTACAGACAGTTAGATAATTATAATTACTTCACATTTGAGTATTATTACTAAAATGATATTTTAAGCATTCTATTAAAAATTTTTCTTAGACTTACAAACCAGAGGGATTTGGACGAAACCCGAGACCTGGTAAGATAGAGTTTTTTTTAGAAAAAAAGGTCAACAGATATATTTTATATTTCTTAAATTTAAAAAATGTTAAAATAATGGCTTTAGTTTTGAATAATATAAAAAATGAGATATATATATATCCACTAGGTTTTATAAGGCAAGGCGTATCACCACCTCCAAATGCCTCAGTTAATTTATTACATGATGTCATTGCTCAGGAAATGATGGGAGGTCGGGTTGGATTGGGTCCAGCTCCGGTAAGTTTTATATATATTTAAAGTTTGTGCAGATAGTTTAGAAATTCTAATATTTATAAAAAGTTGTGATGACCTTATTTTTTATATTTTTTAAACTTTAGGTAGTAACATATTTAATTTGTTATAAATTACTAAGTGCAGAACAAAGTTTATATTTTATGGTAATTAAGCCAGCTATTTTTACTTTGTTTAATATTCTTATTTAATGGTTTGTTAAAGAAAATGATAGATTGTTATGACCTATTATGTATTAAATTATAAGAAGGAAAATGTTGAAGGGAAAACCAAAATTTTTTTTGGTTTATAATTTAAAACTGGCCTATTTTGTTTTGTAACTGTGGTATAATTTGAACAATAACAAGGTTTAGCAAAAACAACTTGGTTTGTAAAGAAAGGGTATTAATAAAGAAACCAATTTCAAGTTAAAAATGACAGTATGTTTAGCTGCTTAAGAAATCTTTTTTTTAGCTGTTATGTTTCTTTTAAATGGGCTGTTTAACAAAGGCTGTTAATAATAAAATTATTTGGCTGCCAAAGTATGTTTAAATGTTTTTTTTAAATTAACATTGTATATATATAAAATAATTTTTTGAAAATTCTATTTGTCATAGATTTTATTTCTATTTGTCATAGATTTTATTTCTATTTGTCATAGATTTTATTTCTATTTGTTATAGATTTTATTAAATAAATCCTATTGTGTTAAGATAAATGAATAATATTATAGTATTTGTTTCAGTTTTTATATAGTGTTTGTTTAAGATAATATTTTTATTTATCAAATTTCTTGAATTTGTTTCTATTGTTTGACTTGCTTTTTCAAATTTGCTTCTTTATTGATGACTTTATTTGATGTTGGGCCTAAAAATGGTTTGTAACCTTTTAAAAGTAATCTGATAAATTCCCTTTTTTTTACAGGACAGTTTTTTTTTCTATTTATCAATAGTTTAACAGCAGTTTTAATAGCAGAAAAAATAAATTAACTATCTAAATGTTACTTAACAGCAATAATAAGATGTTAGGTTATATTTTAAAACTTTTGTTATCTAACTAAGGTTTAATCTTAAAAAAACTGTTTTTACTTTATCTTTGCATAGTCACGTATTATGCTAATCCACTCCTAATTTTATTGTCTGGCAATATTTTGTAGTCTCGATTTGATCAAAATCATGGACCCATGGGTGGTAGGGGGACACCCCCTATGGGGGGTCCACCAAGGGGTTTCGGAAGCGGGCCCAAACCTGGACAAAGAAGAGGGTTTGGAGACCCCAATTTTGATCATCAAAAACGAAGAAGATATTAATCTTGGGTTGAATGATTAAATAACTTGATTTTTAAGAAGGTTGTTAAGCAACTTTAGATTTTGGCTGTCATGTTCAAGTTGATTTATTGACATTCAAAAATGACAGACCTCATGTTTGTAAATATTGCTTTGTGTGCTTGATGATATTTATCTAATAAAAACATTTGATAGTTTTTGTACTGTATTTACTTTTAAATACAGTAGTTGGTCTCGGGTTTAAGAATTTTACATGATTGATTTTAATGATAAGTAAGGGTTAGAAACACCTGCCAGTTTCAGTAGTTTTTTTATAATTATATGTAATTTGAATTTCGAAATAGTGGAATTTTTTTGTTTTAAAAATGACAACATTCATGTTGTTGTTACATCTTGATGTGGGTATTTCATAATCTTGCTTATTAGAATTTTTTATCTTTTTAGCATTCATTTCAAGTTTATATATTTTTTTGGTAATAGTTAATGAACACCAAGCTTAAAAAAACATCTTTTATTATAGTTGTTATTAATGAAATAAATGTTTTTATAAATATGTGACTTGAATTGGTGGACAAACAGGCTAAATATAAGCGTATTGGTCTGTGAAGCATGGTTTTACTTAATTGACAGCGTCTTAAGAAAAATATTGTAACTGAAAGATTTTTAAATATGATTCAATACTTTTTATATTATTGTGACAATAATGTTTTTACACAGTTTTTTTATTAAAAAGGCTAAAACCAATAGATTTGTATTGCTTACACCATGATCAAGCCCTGATTGGTTTATATTCTGGGCTGCCAATTAAGTAATTCCAAAACAACTTAGCTGATATTTTATTACACCATTTTTTCTTTTTCAACCTATGTTCACCCGATAGTTTGTAAAAATACTTTCTTGTTTAAATAAAAACCACTAATAATGAACTTTGGAGTTTAGATGTTGTTTAGGTTGTTAAATAAGGCCAGATATATTATCACTGTAAGTATTAGTTGAGCAATGGATTTATTACAATGTAATGAATAACTTAAATATGTCTTATCTTGGTGATGGTTTACAGAACGAAATATAAATATTTATATTATAAAAAGGTTTTCCAAAAATTTTAATGCAAAATAAAGCCTTTGGAAAAATATTCGATCAAAATTAAAAACAGGTTTTATTGTTTTCAAATATAACTGCACAAAATAAAGATAAACTAATAACTTAAATGAAATTTTATTTTACTAATGATTGCATTGGACTTAATAAAGATTATTTTTATTCTTTCAGAAATTTTTTTTAATTTTTTTAATTTTTCATTGTGGCAATGCATAATAATTAAGACATTTTTGTGATTAAAATATGAATATAATGCGTTTTAATGCACATTTAACACTATTTACAATATTATACGAAATTAGGATATTTATTTTTTATTAAAGTTTTTAGCTTGAACAAAATCCAATTCTTCCCAAGTTGCAAAGTAGAGTTTTTCAATTAAATGTTGAATTATGCTGTTTATAATCTCAATTTATTTGTGTATTTTGCTCAAAAATTGCCTTCAGATGGTAATGTAATGTTTTACATTAAAAGAAATATAATGAGGAGTTAAAACAGGTTATACAACAGCTTTAGTTTAAAAAATATTATCGTAAAAAATGTGCATGTTTATTAATCTAGTAGGCCTTAACATGCAAAAAATATTTTAAAAGATTTTATCTGTTTTTTGCAGGGAAAATGTGTTAAATATTTCCGACTTAATTTTTAAAGGAACATTTAAATTATGTCCTTTGTTTTGTAAATTTTTATAATATTAGCTCTGGAAATATAGCTTGTTCCCACTTTTTTTTAATAATGCTCAAATGTATTTGTCATTGTTCTAACATTTTTATACTCTTTTGGTAAGACCTTCTAAGTACTACATCAGAAGATCAACAATTTGGTGTAATAGGAAAAAGTTTAATAAATTGGTTTTATAAAATAAATTTTTCTATTGAAAGGGAAAATTAAAAGTTTTCATAAAAATATATCAATTGTAGTATCTATAAAAAAGTATTATAAATAGAATTAAAATGAAGCCTAAATATAATATACAATTCATTGGTATAAAGTGTATTACAATATAATGTTGTTCAAAGATATGTAGTAACAAAAATGTTTATTGTTTTTTTGCAATCAACAAAAAAATTATATTATTATTTATTATTAATTAATGCAGATTTGACAAGATTTAACATTTTGTTAGCTTCAACAAATCGGTTGAAAAGTTGTTATCTATTTTATCAGTAGATTACCAACCAGAAAACAAATCACATTTAATTTTTTTATACCTTTACATATATTGTGTGATTATTTTATATCTAAATGTAAAAAATATAGGTGTAAAAAATAAGGCAAACCTTGGATTTTTAAATGTTATTTAGCAAAGTAAACATCGTAAAAAAAAATATAAAAATGAGCTGTTTTTACTACATTTGTTTTGTGACATTGAACTTTAGTGTTATGTTAATCAAAAAAAAATGTATATCAGCATTGAGAGACAATCTGTTTTTTTAATGGTAATAAGTTTTAATTAAACAACACATTAACAACAACAAAGAAGGCCTTCCTAGCTGTGATTTCTTATTTATTTGATGTACAGTAATAAAACGTAAGTACTTCTAAAATTTTGATGTGTTAAATTTCGTTGCAAAATAAACTAAAATTTTAGTTCTAAATCTTATCAAACAGTTTGTAGTATGATTTAGCTTTGATTAGTTTATGATTTAGTATTTAATATTATCAGATATTAAATTTGTATAATAATAAATACAATGTTTTTGAATGGTTTTTGATAAGGTTTTGTTAGACAAGTTTTTAATTATAAATTTTAATTTGTTTAATCTACTTTTAATTAACTAGCTGTTTTTGAACGGTTTTCACATTTCAAAAATAGTTTTTTTGGTATAAGTTGATAAAACTTTTTTCCATGAACAATGGCGTTTGTACAATACCAGTTACTATTTATTTTTAAAACATGTCTTCCGGTTATAGTGTTAATGCATACTAAAAATTGTTTTTACAAATATGTAAAACCGTGGTAAAAAACCACAATTATTTTTTAAATTTGTTATAGTCGTGTATTAGCCTCCTTTTCATAAAATTATCAATTTTTTAGGGAATGAAAAAATACCATCACACTGTGGAAGATTTAAAAGAACTGTTAGGAAAATTGAATCATGTTGCAACAACTGATCGCAGATATTTTGATAATATATACACTAATTTATCGAAAAATGATTGTAGCTGTAAAGGTGAAATATTTTAAAATGTATTTGGTTAAAAATGTGATTGATAGTTTTTATTTGTGTTTTGATTTTTTTGGTATTATATAGCGTTTGAAATTTATATCTTTGTTGATATTTTAGTTTACCATATAGTAAATATAGTTGTGTTCACCTGCCTTTATTTGTTTTTTTTTAAAACTTATTAATTTATTCATAATCTTACTTGTACTTTTACCTAATTATTCTGTTACAATAGATGAGTTTCAATCAGACTTAATTATGAACTCAAATGAGAACTTCTTTACCAGAATATGTCCTTGTCCAAATATAATTAATTGCCAGACCTTTTTACAATGGAAACATCATGTGGCTATGAATAAATTTAATAGGTAAAACATAAATATGTATGTTTAAATGTTATTTTTTTTTAAGTTAAGGCTATATTGAAAAAAAATATATAAAAACATAAAGGCTTTCACAAACTAATAAATAGCTTTTGTATATTTAGATAAAAAAGTTTTTTATTTTGCTTATGTTTATTAAAATATGTTTAACTTCTTTTTTTAGATTTTTAATGGGATACAAACTAAAACAAACCCGATTAAAGTTTTGCGTATTGCCAATTGGACCGTTTCCTGATTTTGTAATAAATTATAAAACGGAAAGAACGGGTCAAACTTTATTTGAGTTATTAACACAATACATAGGGTAAGTTAAATTTTTTCCATGCATATTTAAATTTTAATATATACTAGAACACTTGTTGTTCATGTCATATTTTATAAATAACTTTAAATTAAAATTCATGAATTACTTTAAAATAAAATATAATACATAATTTATCCAATTACATTTTTTGTCATAGTACGAAAGAAAATCTATTTTCTGACATTGAAATTAAAATAAAATAAAAATTTGGTTATCTTTAGATAAAGTTTTTTATTAGGTTTCACATTTTTAAATAGGTATCATGACTTTAATTATTTTGTGCTTACACAGGTTGTTTTTTACTGGAAGTGAAGTTTCTCTTTTGCCTTTTATAGATATCCACAATTTAAAAGTAACAAAACGTGAAAACTCATATACTAAGAAAACACAATATTTGGTTACTGATTTTTTTCCACTGTTAAGGTAAAAACTTTATTTTTTATTTTAAATTTATTTTAATTTAGTATGTCGCTTATTTACAAAATTTTAAAAAGTTTTTAGATTTTAAATGTATTGTTTAACATGTTGTGTTAATTTGTAGATCACTTTTGCCCAAAGACTCCTACTGCATAATAGGAATAACATGGGAAGATGTTTATCCTTGCAAGGATTTAAACTTTGTTCTTGGGCAGGTAAAAAATATTATTTAGTTATGTTCTTGTCTCTTAAAACAATTAAAAAGCACCATATTTATACACTTGCGACTACTTTTTTATTGTTTTATTTTTTGCAACTATATTATTTTTTTTTAAATTAATTTTAGGCAAATTTTTTTGGATATTCCTGCATTGCCACATTTGGAAGATTTGACCCAACTTTTGTTAAGGGATTTAAAGGACAAGAAGAAGGAATACCTTTAAATGAATTAAAAGATTTGACTGAAATAAATGGTGCGTTGCTGTGGAAGCTTTTAAAAGTAAGTTTGTCAATGTTAGTTTTCTTTTTATTTTTTAAAGTAATCTAACTAACTAGCTTTTGGCTGTTGCTGCATTTGCCTACTAATCCTTGAAACATTTACTAGGTGGTCACTCACGAAACTTGTCATTTATTTGGACTGGCTCATTGCTCTATGTTTGATTGTCTGATGAATGAAAGTAGTTCTACAGCGGAAGCTCTCTCCCAGCCAATGCTACTTTGTCCATTGTGTATGAATAAGATATACTATGCATTTTCCAACTGGTGTAAAACGACCAACCTATTTAAAGTAAAAATTTATTTAATATATAAAAATTTTTTTTAATGTTTGTGTGTGATTGACTGAATGTCTATTTGTAGATCCAGAATTTAAATAAGTTCTTTGGAAAGTTTTAAACAATAAATTTTAGTGCTTTTCATTCTAATACCAGATTGTTCTTTGTATAGACCCAAGTTCATCTAGCTGGTATTTATCAATTTTTTAAGTACATTCTCTTGCCAATTTGTTCAAAAGAATCGGATTCTACAACAAAAGACAAAGTGATGAAAACATTAACTTTAATTGAAAAGTTTTTTAAATTGTTGTGTAATGATTAGAATATGCACTTTTATTTAAAAAAATCACTGTTTACTTATTTATTTTACTGTGAAGAGTTTGTTATTAGTAAATATTTTTATATGTTTTTAAACACTCCTATGCAAGTAAAAATAAAGTTCGCAATAAAAGATTTAAAGTAGATTTATTTTTTATTAAACAAACAAGAGTTTAAATATCAAAAAAATATTACTACACCTTTAACAAAAAAGTTATCTAAGGCAAAATACCTAACCATTCGTTTTTTAATCTAGGATTTCCAACCAAAATGAGAATATTGACATGAGGAATAAGTTTCAAATTCTTATATTGCCAACCATAGTTAGTGTAAAATAACAGTTGGAAAGTTAGTTGGTTTAACACAATGTCTGTATTTTAACTATTTAGAAAATTATCAAAACCAAAGACATTTTTATATAATTTCTGAATTCGAAATTACTGCATATATTGATTCGAATTTTCGTGAAATATAAAAATCTGAGCAATAAGAATTACAACTTCCTAACCATATTCACGTATTTTTAATTACGTCATTATCTTATCTAAAATACCCTTATCTTAATTAACTAAATAAGGAAAAATTTATTTTCCAGGATTGGAACCACTGAAAAAGGTACAAAAAACATAGCGGATTGTTCTTCTCATAGAGAACTTCTTTACCTTTACATGACTTATCAACGCACCAGTTAGACATGCTTAGGTAAACACAACGTTTTAATTGACCTGTAAGATATCTTAGGGAGGGAATCTAACAAGTCAAATAAAAGCTCGTGTTCACAGAAGCATGACTAAATGGCGCGTTGATTGGTCATGTAAGAGCGAAAAAGTTCTCTATGAGAAGGAGAATCCCAGGTCATTCCAGCACATATGAAATAAATAAAATATTATTGTTTAGCATTCTAAAGCACGTTGACTAACTTACTAAATCCTGATAATAAGTTTGTGGTTAGATTCTTATTTTTTTATTTAGTAATACGTGTTTATTTTATTTGTTTATGTATACGCATTTTTTAAGCAATATTAATAAAAGTGCTATTAAATCTACATAAGTTGTCGATTTTAGAAACTATTTCTGTAATATGTTGTTTAAACTATGGCGCATTATAACGTAGCCAAAAGCATAAATCACATTTTTTGGAAAAATAATTGTCCTAATTTTAATCTACTGATGACGTTAAAAGGCCATATAATGGCGCGTATATAAAACTGCGGTAACTTCTGTTTTACTTCATATTACTTTAACGTTGGTTAGGCCAAAAGAAATCAAATAATATGTTTATTTTTCAGTTATGAAATTTTTGCAAATTTTAATAGAAGTGTATTTTTGAAAAAATATTTTAAAAATTTATAAAAAAACAAAACCTAAATTTTATATTTCATTAGACGAGCAATGACCTGACTAACATTCAAGATAAAACATTTTGCAAATTTTTTTAGTAGAACAAAAGTTTGAGGTAATTTTTATTTTGTGTTCAATTAGGTCACGTGATATTTTTGGCCAATGAATACAAATTTTTTCAAAAATTAAAAAATTTTAAATCAAAAAATAAATTTCATGTTAGAACTGCATAGGCCCAATTAACGTGCTTACAAAATATTTTTCAAAAATATTATTATTCATAAAAGTTATGACACTTTTATTAAAAATTTATGAAATCTTATAACCTAAAATTTTATAGTTTTTTTGATTACCTAATGTTTTGCTAATACCACCGGTTTATTATATATTTAAAACTGGTGTAGCTCTTGTTGTACTTGATATGTTCGCAGGTTCGAAATCTTAGATTTCGAAACATATTGTTATTGTCCGTATATTTATTATTATTATGGTTCGAAATCTTAGATTTCGAAACATATTGTTATTGTCCGTATATTTATTTTTATTTTTATTCTTACTAATCCGAATTTTGAAATCGAATAACTTTTGATTTTGTGTATATTAATTTTTAAAATTTTAGTATGTTGTTTATTATCATATTGTGTTTCAATCCTCCTATTTTGATAATTTAAATATTATTAATTAGTAATTAATAGGTGTTTGTTTATTAAAATTTAGAGATCGTTATTAAGTTTTCAAATTTTGGTCAGTTATATATCATAATATTAATAACTCGAAAATGGATTAAAAATTTAATTTTTGTTTGTTTATTATATTTAAATTCTTGTTTGTTTATTAAAAATTAAAGTTTGATATTAAGCATTTAAAATTTAATATAATGTATTTGTTTATTTATTAAAAATCAAAAATCAATTTTGGGAATTTAAAATTTAGTAAAATGTATATCTTGATATTAACAACATAGAACTGGGTTAAAAAATTAATTTTATTTGTATAATATATATAAATGCTTGTTTGTTTATTAAAAATCAAATATATGTAAAATTCTTAGTTAAGGTGTAAGCATATTTTTTTATTTATAAAAATTTATGCTAAACATAATCAAATAATTTCAAACCATATTTTATTTATCAAATAAATCTAGTATTTATTATTTTTATTCTTATTTGACCGAATTTTGAGGGACGATAACTTCTGTTCTTTAAAATTAAAAATTCTAAAATTTTAGTATGTTGTATAATATCCCAACGAATCGCAAACCTCCTATTCACGACATTTAATTACCACTAATTGCTAATTAATATATTTTATTATTAAAATTTAAAGATTAAATTTTCTGAAATTTTAATATGTTGTTGGTATTATTATTTTGTATGTTGCTATTTAAAATGAAGATTTAACTCTAGCTAAATATCGTTTAATCATTATTTTTGTTTTTTTATAAATTAACGAATCAGTGTGAGTTTAACGCTTAAATAATTTAATAGCGTTCTGGTCGCCGTCAAAAATCGTCCTTTTTGCTGTCCATTAAAGTAAAAAATATTGGTTGAAAATTTAAGTATAATGTTAAAGTATAAGTAAAAAATGTGTAAAAATTTTTTTTTTAATTGTTTTGTTATTATTATATTTTAATACTCGTTTGATTACTAAAAAATTAAGATCGGTATTTTGCTTTTAAATTTAGTTTACTTTTATATTACAATATCAATGAATGCGTGTTCGTTTGTTAAAATTAGGTTTAAATATAAAAAAGTTCAAATTTAAATTTATAATTTAATTAATAAACCTACTAAATAAATTATATTTATAAAAAAGAATCAAACGATTTCGAACCATATTTTATTTATCAAATAAATCTAGTTGTTTTTATTCTTATTTGACGAATTTTGAAAGACGATAACTTTTGTTCTTTAAAACTAAAAGTTCTAAATTTTTAGTATGTTTGTTATTATCCCAACGAATCGCAAACCTCCTATTTACGACATTTAATTATCACAAATTACTAATTAATAGGTGTTTGTTTATTAAAATTTAAAGGTTGTTATTAATTTTTTAGATCTTGGTCGATTGTATAATATGATATTACTAACTCAAAAATAAATTAAAATTTTAATTTTTATCACTAATTACTTAATAATAGGTGTTTATTTATTAAAATTTAAAGTTTGTTATTTATTTTTTAAATCTTGGTCAATTGTATATCATGATATCAGTAACTCAAAAATGAATTAAAATTTTAATTTTTATCACTAATTACTAATTAAAGGGTGTTTCTTTATTAAAATTTAAAGGTTGTTATTAATTTTTCAAATCTTGGTCAATTGTATATCATGATATTAGTAACTCAAAACTGAATTAAAATTTTAATTTTTAATCACTAAATACTAATTAATAAGTGTTTGTTTATTTAAATTTAAAGGTTGTTGCTAATTTTTTAAATTTTTGTCAATTGTATATTATGATATTAGTAACTCAAAAATAAATTAAAATTTTAATTTTTGACACTAATTACTAATAAATAGGTGTTTGTTTATTTAAATTTAATGATTGTTATTAGGTTTTTAAATTTTGGTCAGTTATATGTTATAATATTTATATCTTGAAAATGAAATAAAAATTAATTCTTGTTTGTTTATTATATTTAAATGCTTGTTTGTTGATTAAAAGTTAAAGTCCGATATTAAGCATTAAAAATTTGGTATGATGTATTTTAAAATATAAGTAGTTAAAAAACATATTTGAAAATTAAGTTTCAATTAGTTATCATATTTAAATGCTTGTTTATTTAATTTAAATCAAAAATCAATTTAAGGAATTTAAAATTTGGTATAATCTATATCCTGATATAAACAACTTAAAACTGCGTTAAATATTAGTTTTTGTGTGTATAGTATATATAAATGCTTGTTTGTTTATTCGAAGATATGTAATATTCTTAGTTGATGTTTATGCATTTCTGTTTTTATTTATAAAAATTCATGTTAAAAATAATCAAATAATTTCGAACCATATTTTATTTATCAAATAAATCTAGTTTTTATTTTTATTTTTATTCTTACTAATCCGAATTTTGAAATCGAATAACTTTTGATTTTGTGTATATAAATTTTTAAAATTTTAGTATGTTGTTTATTATCATATTGTGTTTCAATCCTCCTATTTTGATAATTTTAATATTATTAATTAGTAATTAATAGGTGTTTGTTTATTAAAATTTAGAGATCGTTATTAAGTTTTCAAATTTTGGTCAGTTATATATCATAATATTAATAACTCGAAAATGGATTAAAAATTTAATTTTTGTTTGTTTATTATATTTAAATTCTTGTTTGTTTATTAAAAATTAAATTTTGATATTAAGCATTTAAAATTTAATATAATGTATTTTATGATATTAGTAATTAAAATACATGTTTAAAAAATAATTTTTGTTTGTTTATTTTATTTAAATGCTTGTTTATTTATTAAAAATCAAAAATCAATTTTGGGAATTTAAAATTTAGTAAAATGTATATCTTGATATTAACAACATAAAACTGGGTTAAAAAATTAATTTTATTTGTATAATATATATAAATGCTTGTTTGTTTATTAAAAATCAAAGATATGAAATATTCTTAGTTAAGGTGTAATTATTATTTTTTTTTATGAAATAACGAATCAGTGTGAGTTTAACGCTTAAATAATTTAATAGCGTTCTGGTCGCCGTCAAAAATCGTCCTTTTCGCTGTCCATTAAAGTAAAATATATTGGTTGAAAATTTAAGTAAAATGTTAAAGTATAAGTAAAAAATGTGTAAATTTTTTTTTTAATTGTTTTGTTATTATTATATTTTAATACTCGTTTGATTACCAAAAATTATGATCGGCATTTTGCTTTTAAATTTAGTTTACTTTTATATAACAATATCAATGATTGCGTGTTCGTTTGTTAAAATTAGGTTTAAATTAAAAAAAGTTAATATTTAAATTTATAATTTATTTAATAAACCTACTAAATAAATTATATTTATAAAAAAAAATCAAACGATTTCGAACCATATTTTATTTATCAAATAAATCTAGTTTTTATTCTTATTTGACCGAATTTTGAGGGACGATAACTTCTGTTCTTTAAAATTAAAAATTCTAAATTTTTAGTATGTTTGTTATTATCCCAACGAATCACAAACCTCCTATTAACGACATTTAATTATCACTAATTGCTAATTAATAAATTTTATTATTAAAATTTAAAGATTAAATTTTCTGAAATTTTAATATGTTGTTGGTATTATTATTTTGTATATTGCTATTTAAAATGAAGATTTAACTCTAGCTAAATATCGTTTAATCATTATTTTTGTTTTTTTTTATAAAATAACGAATCAGTGTGAGTTTAACGCTTGAATAATTTAATAGCGTTCTGGTCGCCGTCAAAAATCGTCCTTTTCGCTGTCCATTAAAGTAAAATATATTGGTTGAAAATTTAAGTAAAATGTTAAAGTATAAGTAAAAAATGTGTAAAAAATTTTTTTTTAATTGTTTTGTTATTATTATATTTTAATACTCGTTTGATTACCAAAAATTAAGATCGGTATTTTGCTTTTAAATTTGGTTTACTTTTATATTACAATATTAATGAATGCGTGTTCGTTTGTTAAAATTATGTTTAAATTTAAAAAAGTAAATATTTAAATTTATAATTTATTTAATAAACCTACTAAATAAATTATATTTATAAAAAAAATCAAACGATTTCGAACCATATTTTATTTATCAAATAAATCTAGTTATTATTATTTTTATTTTTATTTTTATTCTTACTAATCCGAATTTTGAAATTGAATAATTTTTGTTTTTGTGTATATAAATTTTTAAAATTTTAGTATGTTGTTTATTATCATATCGTGTTTCAATCCTCCTATTTTGATAAATTAAATATTATTAATTAGTAATTAATAGGTGTTTATTTATTAAAATTTAGGAATCGTTATTAGGTTTTCAAATTTTGGTCAGGTATATATTATAATATTATAAAGTCAAAAATAGATTAAAAATTTAATTTTTGTTTGTTTATTATATTTAAATGCTTGTTTGTTTATTAAAAATTAAAGTTTAATATTTAGCATTCAAAATTTGGTATATTGTTCTTCATAATTTCAGTAATTAAAAAACATATTTAAAAAATAATTTTTGTTTATTTATTATATTTAAATGCTTTTATTTATTAAAAATCAAAAATTAATTTTAGGTATTCAAAACTTTGTCTAATGTATATTTAGATATCAACAACTTAAAACTGGGTAAAAAAAATTAATTTTTGTTCGTTAATTATATTTAATTACTTGTTTGTTGATTGAAAAGTTAAAGATTGATATTTTAAAACTTTTAAAATAATTTTGTTCTAAAATTTTCTTAGTTTGATAATTTAATACGTTTTTGGTCTAACAACAATTAAATACGTAATATTTGATTTATTTATTTAGTTAATAATCTTAATAAAGTAATGTTTATGCATAACTTTATTTACTAATAGAGATTAATTTTAAAAGTGATCAAATGATTTCGAACCATATTTTATTTATCAAATAAATCTAGTTATATTTATTATTATGGTTCGAAATCTTAGATTTCGAAACATATTGTTATTATCAGTGTATTTATTATTATGGTTCGAAATCTTAGATTTTTATGGTTCGAAATCTTAGATTTCGAAGCATATTGTTATTGTCAGTGTATTTATTATTGTTTTTATTCTTTCTAGTCAGAATTTTGAAAGACGATAACTTTTGTTCTTTAAAACTAAAACGTCTAAATTTTTAGTATGTTTGTTATTATCCCAACGAATTTGTTATTATCCCAACGAAACGAATCGAAAACCTCCTATTTACGAAATTTAATTATCACTAATTACTAATTAATAGGTGTTTGTTTATTAAAATTTAATGGTTGTTATTAATTTTTTTTATTCTTGGTCAATTCTATATTATGATATTACTAACTCAAAAATGAATTAATATTTTAATTTTATTACTAATTATCAATTAATAAGTGTTTGTTTATTAAAACTCAAAGGGTGTTGTTAATTTTTTAAATTTTTGTCAAATGTATATCATTTTATTGGTAACTCAAAAATGAATTAAAATTCTAATTTTTGTCCCTAATTACTAATTAATAGGTGTTTGTTTATTTAAATTTAAAGATTGTTATTAGGTTTTTAAAGTTTGGTCGGTTATATCTTATAATATTTATATTTCGAAAATGAATTAAAAAATAATCCTAGTTATTATGGTTCGAAATCTTAGATTTCGAAACATATTGTTATTGTCATTATATTTATTATTATGGTTCGAAATCTTAGATTTCGAAACATATTGTTATTGTCATTATATTTATTATTATTATGGTTCGAAATCTTAGATTTCGAAACATATTGTTATTGTCCGTATATTTATTATTATTTTTATTTTTATTCTTACTAATCCGAATTTTGAAATCGAATAACTTTTGTTCTTTAAAACTAAAAGTTCTAAATTTTGAGTATGTTTGTTATTATCCCAACGAATCGCAAACCTCCTATTTACAACTTTTAATTATCACTAATTACTAATTAATATATTTTATTATTAAAATTAAAAGATTAAATTTTCTGAAATTTTAATATGTTGCTGGTATTATTATTTTGTATGTTGCTATTTAAAATGAAGATTTAACTCTAGCTAAATATCGTTTAATCATTATTTTAGTTTTTTTATAAAATAACGAATCAGTGTGAGTTTAACGCTTGAATAATTTAATAGCGTTCTGGTCGCCGTCAAAAACCGTTCTTTTCGCTGTCCATTAAAGTAAAAAATATTAGTTGAAAATTTAAGTAAAATGTTAAAATATAAGTAAAAAATGTGTAAAATTTTTGTTTTAATTGTTTTGTTATTATTATATTTTAATACTTGTTTGATTACTAAAAAATTAAGATCGGCATTTTGCTTTTAAATTTAGTTTACTTTTATATCACAATATTAAAGAGTGCGTGTTCGCTTGTTAAAATTAGGTTTAAATATAAAAAAGTTCATATTTAAATTTACAATTTAATTAATAAACCTATTAAATCAATTATATTTATAAAAAAGAATCAAACAATTTCGAACCATATTTTATTTATCAAATAAATCTAGTTATTATTATGGTTCGAAATCTTAGATTTCGAAACATATTGTTATTGTCATTATATTTATTATTATTATTATTATTATTATTGTTTTTATTCTTATTTGACGAATTTTGAAAGACGATAACTTTTGTTCTTTAAAACTAAAAGTTCTGAATTTTTAGTATGTTTGTTATTATCCCAACGAATCGCAAACCTCCTATTAACGACATTTAATTATCACTAATTACTAATTAATATATTTTATTATTAAAATTTAAAGATTAAATTTGCTGAAATTTTAATATGTTGTTGGTATTATTATTTTGTATGTTGCTATTTAAAATGAAGATTTAACTCTAGCTAAATATCGTTTAATCATTATTTTTGTTTTTTATAAAATAATGAATCAGTGTGAGTTTAACGCTTGAATAATTTAATAGCGTTCTGGTCGCCGTCAAAAATCGTCCTTTTCGCTGTCCATTAAAGTAAAAAATATTGGTTGAAAATTTAAGTAAAATGTTAAAATATAAGTAAAAAATGTGTAAAATTTTTGTTTTAATTGTTTTGTTATTATTATATTTTAATACTTGTTTGATTACTAAAAAATTAAGATCGGTATTTTGCTTTTAAATTTAGTTTACTTTTATATTACAATATCAATAAGTGCGTGTTCGCTTGTTAAAATTAGGTTTAAATATACAAAAGTTTATATTTAAATTTATAATTTAATTAATAAACCTACTAAATAAATTATATTTATAAAAAAAATCAAACAATTTCGAACCATATTTTATTTATCAAATAAATCTAGTTGTTTTTATTCTTATTTGACGAATTTTGAAAGACGATAACTTTTGTTCTTTAAAACTAAAAGTTCTAAATTTTTAGTATGTTTGTTATTATCCCAACGAATCGCAAACCTCCTATTAACGACATTTAATTATTACTAATTACTAATTAATATATTTTATTATTAAAATTTAAAGATTAAATTTGCTGAAATTTTAATATGTTGTTGGTATTATTATTTTGTATGTTGCTATTTAAAATGAAGATTTAACTCTAGCTAAATATCGTTTAATCATTATTATTTTTTTTTTTTTATAAAATAATGAATCAGTGTGAGTTTAACGCTTGAATAATTTAATAGCGTTCTGGTCGCCGTCAAAAATCGTCCTTTTCGCTGTCCATTAAAATAAAAAATATTGGTTGAAAATTTAAGTAAAATGTTAAAATATAAGTAAAAAATGTGTAAAATTTGTGTTTTAATTGTTTTGTTATTATTATATTTTAATACTTGTTTGATTACTAAAAAATTAAGATCGGTATTTTGCTTTTAAATTTAGTTTACTTTTATATTACAATATCAATGAGTGCGTGTTCGCTTGTTAAAATTATGTTTAAATATAAAAAAAGTTCATATTTAAATTTATAACTTAATTAATAAACCTACTAAATAAATTATATTTATAAAAAAGAATCAAACAATTTCGAACCATATTTTATTTATCAAATAAATCTAGTTATTTTTATTATTATTATTTTTATTTTTTCTAGTCCCAATTTTGAAAGAAGATATCTTTAGTTCCTTAGAATTTAAAAATCTGAAATTTTAGTATGTTGTTTATTATCAGATTATGTTTTCATTCTCCTATTTACAACATTTAATTATCACTAATTACTAATTAATAAGTGTTTATTTATTAAAATTTAAAGGTTGTTATTAATTTTTTAAATCTTGGTCAATTGTATATCATGATATTGGTAACTGAAAAATGAATTAAAATTTTAATTTTTATCACTAATTACTAATTAATAGGTGTTTATTTATTATAATTTAAAGGTTGTTATTAACTTTTTAAATTTTGGTCAATTGTATATCATGATATCAGTAACTCAAAAACGAATTAAAATTTTAATTTTTATCACTAATTACTAATTAATAGGTGTTTGTTTATTAAAATTTAAAGGTTGTTATTAACTTTTTAAATCTTGGTCAATTGTATATCATGATATTACTAACTTTTAGCGTATATAAATTGTAACAATATAATTTATTATTCAGTTAAGCAAAAAACAGTTAAGTAAGTAATGAATTGGTAGTCGGTTTATAAAACACAACATAATACAAAAAAGGCAAAAGATAAGACTGTAGCCCAGACTTCTTATCAGGCAAAATCACGTGTCCCTAAGGGGCCGCTACATTACCCCCCTCCAGAAGCGGAAAATTGTTCATTTACGTTAAATGGGTAAACCGTTGTGGTGGTTTAATTTGACGCTTGTTACCATCTCTTCGACAGTTTGTTTTCGTCTCTATATGGGTTTTTACGTTCGTTTCTTCTAGAATTACTTGCTTACGAGGTCTGCCTCGTAACTTTGGTTGGGCTAGTTGTACAGGCATATTGCGATCCAGATACGCAGGTTTTATGCGATCAATCGAAATGATTTCTGTACGTCCGCCGATATCAATCTTAAAAGTTTTTAATCCGTGCTTAATAACTTTATATGGACCTTCATATGGGGTGCAAAGTGGCGCCTTGTATCCCACTTTCTTAATAAAAACAAAGCTGCTGTTCTTTAAATCAGAAGGTATGTAGCTATTTGGTTTACAATGCCACGAGGTTTGAGGCGCTTCTTGTTTTATAACGTGGCGGAGCTTTTGTAAAAAATCTCCAGGTGCGTTGTTGTGGTCGGTAGCCTCCACAAAAGGGCCTGGAATGGTGAGTGGTGCTCCATACACCATTTCTGCTGAGGAACATCCTAAATCTTCTTTGGGTGTGGTTCTAATTCCGAGTAGAACCCAAGGCAGTTCGTCAACCCAATTGTTGTCTTTAAGTCGCGACATCAACGATGCCTTAAGTTGTCTATGGAATCGCTCCACCAGGCCGTTGGCCTGTGGGTGAAATGCTGTGGTAAATTGCAAAGAAGTGCCCATAAACTTAGCAATATCTGACCATAGTTTTGATGTAAACTGTGCTCCTCGGTCTGACGACAATGTTGACGGTATTCCAAAACGAGATATCCATTGTTGAATAAAAACTTTTGCACATGATGTCGTCGATGTTTCTTGCAGTGGGTACGCCTCTGGCCACCTTGTGAACCGGTCAACTACAGTAAGCAAATATCTAAAACCTTGAGATGGCGGCAAAGGTCCCACAAGGTCAATATTTAAATGATCAAATCGTTTTACAGGCAATGAATAGTGGTGCAGTGGGGCTCTTGTGCATTTGTGGACCTTAGCTTTTTGGCAATAAACACATTGTTTTGCCCATTCGCCAATTTGTTTTTTAAGTCCTTTCCAAACAAATTTTTCAGCAATTAGTTTCTTTGTGCTTCGTATCGATGGATGCGATAAACCATGAACTAAATCAAATATTTTTCGACGCCAAGATTCCGGAACAAGCGGTCGCGGTGATCCAGTTGTTGTGTCACATAAAAGCGAAGTCTGGTTTTTGTCGCAAGAAAATTTTTCAATTTTTAAACTAGAGTTGGCTTTCAATTCATTTATAATTTCTTTATCTCTTTCTTGATCTAAGGCCATATCTGAAAAATTGATTCCTAAAGATGCCTGTATGACATTTATTCCAGGTCTTGATAATGCGTCAGCAACAAAATTCTTTTTTCCTTCTATATGGCGGATATCCGTAGTGTATTCCGAAATAGCGCTAAGTTGTCGTTGTTGGCGAGCTGACCATGGTGAAGTAGTTTTAGTTAATGCATAAGTAAGTGGTTTGTGATCGGTAAAAGCTACAAAGTGCCGTCCTTCCAAGAAGTACCTAAAATGACGAATAGCAAGATGTAATGCTAGAAGTTCACGGTCGAACGCACTGTATTTTATTTCAGGTGGCCGTAGATGTTTGCTAAAGAAGGCCAATGGTTTCCACAAACCATATATATTTTGCTGTAGTACTCCCCCAACAGCTATATCGGAAGCATCCACAGTTAACGCAGTTGGCGCTCCTACTTGTGGATGGGAAAGCATAGTGGCATTAACTAAAATGTTTTTAGCTTTAACAAATGCGTTATTTAGTTGATCACTCCACAGTAGAGGTTTAGATTTTTTTTTAATTTCTTCGTAAATCGGTCGCATGATGTTAGCCACTCTTGGTAGAAAACGATGATAAAAATTGATCATGCCAGCAAACCGTTGCAGTTCTTGAAATGAGGTTGGTCGTGGAAAATTGTTTATTACCTCCACTTTATTTGGTAAAGGCTTGGCTCCTTCGTGGTCAATGCGGTGGCCTAAAAATTCAATACTTGTTTGTCCGAATTGACATTTAGTCGCGTTTATTATTAGACCGTTTTCGTTCAGACGCGTAAACAATTCTTTGAGATGCTGGTAATGTTCGCTTTTTGACTTGCTTGCTACCAAAATATCATCTAAGTACACGAAAACAAAATTAAGATTCCGGCACACACAATCCATCAGTCTTTGAAAAGTTTGTGCTGCATTTTTTAATCCAAAGGGCATTCTTATGTACTCAAATAAGCCAAAAGGAGTAATGACTGCAGTTTTTGGAATATCTTCTGTTGCTACAGATACTTGGTGGTAGCCTCTAACAAGGTCTATTTTTGAAAATATGTTTGCGTTTTCTAAATTCGCAGAAAAATCTTGAATATGTGGTATGGGGTATCTATCGGGCGTGGTAACAGCATTTAGTCGTCTGTAATCTCCACATGGTCTCCAATCACCGTTGGATTTCTTAACCATGTGCAATGGAGATGCCCACGGGCTGGCTGATCTTCTGACAATACCCATGCTTTCCATCTTGTTGAATTCACGCTTGGCTTGTACCAGTTTGTCTGGTGGCAGTCTACGTGCACGGGCGCTAATCGGTCGCCCGTTTGTTATAAGAAAATGTTCCACCTTGTGTTTGGTTTGCTTTTGCTGGAAATTTGGAGTTGTTATCAGTGGAAATTGTGCGAGTAAAGCAGCATATTGGTTTTGATGTAAACCAATTGCGTTTATTCTGGGGGCTGAGACATCTAACAACTCAATCGAACAGTTTGTGTTTAATTTAGCGCTAATTAATGTTTTGTTTTTTATGTCTACCAAAAACGAATTGGCTCGAAGAAAATCTGCCCCGAGCAGTGGTTGAGATACTTCTGCGATTGTGAAAATCCATTTAAATTTACCAAACGGTAAATCCAAATGTAATAGGCGTTGGCCGTACGTCTTAATCTCGCTTCCGTTGGCGGCTCGAAGCTTTTTCTGGTTAGAGCCATTATATCGATCAATTCTTCTTGGTGGGTATACGCTTATTTCAGCTCCAGTATCAACTAAAAAGTTTTGTTTTGAACACTTGTCTTTAACGAAGTATAAATTAAACGTGCCGCCGGCCGCCCTCATCGTTATTGACGACCGGCATATTCGTTTTCCGAAAAACTGCAAGGTGGACAGCACTGCCTGGCTTTATTTCCGAAACGTTGATGATAAAAACATAGATTTTTTTTATTTGGTTGACGTTTATTATACTTCCAATCAGTTTCATGGGATCTATAAACTTTAGAAACTAACCCAGAAAATTGGGGTTTAGCTAAGCATAATTTATCTGCTTTTAAAGCCAATTCTCTCATGTCTGTTGTTTCTTCGGTAGCTAAACCAACTCTCACTTCCTCGGGCAGTAGTTGCAAAAAAATATGTTTAAAGAGAAAACACGATCCGTGATTTCCCATCAATGCCAGCATTTCGTCCATCACAGCAGAAGGTTTTCTATCTCCAAGTTCTGGCATTTCAATTATTCTTTGGGCTCGTTCTTCCTCGGAAAGCTCAAACGTTTTTAAAAGTCGTTCTTTGATAGCAATATATTTTCCTTTTGTTGGTGGATTTTCCATAAAATCGATTACGCGTTTTGCTGTATCCTGGTCTAGTGCTGCGATAACATGGCAGTATTTCGTTTCGTCGATTGTTATATTTCGCAGAGTAAATTGGGCTTCTGCTTGGTTAAACCAAATTTTGGCATGTTGCGACCAAAAGGTTGGCAGTTTAACCGCTACAGCATTTTCTTGCGTCATATTGTTTTAAAATTTTCGTTTTAAAACGTCGGGGTCACCAATTTAGCGTATATAAATTGTAACAATATAATTTATTATTCAGTTAAGCAAAAAACAGTTAAGTAAGTAATGAATTGGTAGTCGGTTTATAAAACACAACATAATACAAAAAAGGCAAAAGATAAGACTGTAGCCCAGACTTCTTATCAGGCAAAATCACGTGTCCCTAAGGGGCCGCTACAAACTCAAAAATGAATTAAAATTAAAATTTTCATTACTAATTACTAATTAATGGGTGTTTGTTTATTCAAATTTAAAGATTGATATTAGGTTTTTAAATTTAGGTCGGTTATATCTTATTATATTTAAAATTTAAAGATAATTAAAAAATTATTCTTGTTTGTTTGTTATATTAAATGCTGGTTTGTAAATTAAAAATCAAAGATATGTAATATTTTTAGTTAATGTTTATGCATATATTTTTATTTATAAAATTTTATGTTAAAAATAATTATATATTTTCGAACCATATTTTATTTATCAAATAAATCTAGTTGTTTTTATTCTTATTTGACCGAATTTTGAAAGACGATAACTTTTGTTCTTTAAAAGTAAAAGTTCTAAATTTTTAGTATGTTTGTTATTATTCCAAAGAATCGCAAACCTCCTATTTACGACATTTAAATGTCACTAATTACTAATTAATATATTTTATTATTAAAATTTAAAGAATAAATTTTCTGAAGTTTTAATATGTTGTTGGTATTATTATTTTGTATGTTGCTATTTAAAATGAAGATTTAATTCTAGTTATTGTTTTTATTCTTTCTAGTCAGAATTTTGAAAGACGATAACTCTTGTTCTTTAAAACTAAAAGTTCTAAATTTTTAGTATGTTTGTTATTATCCCAACAAATCGCAAACCTCCTATTTACGACATTTAATTATCACTAATTACTAATTAATAGGTGTTTGTTTATTAAAATAAATCTTGGTCAATTGTATATTATGATATTACTAACTCAAAAATAAATTAAAATTTTAATTTTTACTACTAATTACTTAATAATAGGTGTTTGTTTATTAAAATTTAAAGGTTGTTATTAATTTTTTAAATTTTTGTCAATTGTATATCATGATATTAGTAACTCAAAAACGAATTTAATTTTTGTTACTAATTACTAATTAATAGGTGTTTGTTTATTTAAATTTAAAGATTGTTATTAGGTTTTTAAATTTTGGTCGGTTTTATCTTATAATATTTATAATTCGAAAATAAATTAAAAAATAATTCTTATTTGTTTTTTATATTTAAATGCTGGTTTGTTCATTAAAAATTAAAGTTCGACATTAAGCATTAAAAATTTGGTATGATGTATTTTATAATATAAGTAATTAAAAAACATATTAGAAAAATAATTTTCGTTTATTTATCATATTTAAATGCTTGTTTATTTAATAAAAATCAATTTTAAGAATTTAAAATTTACTATAATTTATATCCTAATATCACCAACTTAAAACTGGGTTAAATATTAGTTTTTGTTTGTATTATATATATAAATGCTTGTTTGTTTATTAAAAATCAAAGGTTTGTAATATTCTTAGTTAATGTTTATGCATATCTTTTTTTATTTATAAAAATTTATGTTAAAAATAATCAAATATTTTCGAACCATATTTTATTTATCAAATAACGCTAGTTTTTTATTATAACAAGTGCTTACTTAAGCTATGTATACAATTTTGCATCATTGAAAGGTCGTGGCAGTTAGCTCAGTGCGAAAGGCCCACAACTCTCAGTACTTCTGAGGTTTGGTTCTGAGTTCTGAGGTTTGGTTCCCAACTTAGACTCCTCAAAATAATCAACTTACAATTTTTTGTATTTTGCGTACATAGGGCTGGTCCTATGATCACGTGACCTAGCACACTAGAAAAAAGTTTAAAACATTTTTTTTTTTTTAAATCAAATGATAACTATGCCAATAAAACCGCACTGTTCTAACAGCCGTGCTTGCAAAAATTTTTAGCAAACATTAATATTTCCGAGAGTTATGACAAATTTATGACATTGATTTTAAAAATTTTTTAGAACTGTTTGAATATAACTAATGCCCAAAATAAAGAAATTTTTGAAAATAATTAAAAGAACAAAAAAACATTTTTTTATTTTGCGTCCATTGAATTGTTCGCGCGACCTTTTGACCTTATTAAACCCAAAATAAAAATTACCTCAAACTTTTGTTTTACTGAAAATTTTCGCGAAATGTTTTATCTTGAATATTAGTTAGGCCAATGCGCGCTAATAAAATACAAAATTTTAGGTTTTAAGATTTCATAAATTTCTAATAAAAGTTTCATAACTTTTATGAATATTAATATTTTCGAAAAATATTTTGTTAACACAGTAATTGGACCTGTGCGGTTCTAACACAACAATTATTTTTCGATTTAAAATTTTTTATTTTTTTTCAAAAAATTTGTATGCAATATCATTGGCTAAAAATATCACGTGACCTAATTAAACCCAAATTAAAAATTACCTCAAACTTTTGTTTTACTGAAAATTATCGCGAAATGTTTTATCTTGAATGTTAGTTAGGCGCGTCTAATAAAATACAAAATTTTAGGTTTTGAGATTTCATAAATTTTTAATAAAAGTTTCATAACTTTTATGAATATTAATATTTTTGAAAAATATTTTGTAAACACGGTAATTGGACCTGTGCGGTTCTAACACAACAATTATTTTTCGATTTAAAATTTTTTATTTTTTTTTTTTGAATTTGTATGCAATATCATTGGCCAAAAATATCACGTGACCTAATTAAACCCAAAATAAAAATTACCCCAAACTTTTGTTTTACTGAAAATTTTTGGGAAATGGTTTATCTTGAATGTTAGTTAGGCCAATGCGCGTGTAATAAAATACAAAATTTAGGTTTTGAGATTTCATAAATTTTTAATAAAAGTTTCATAACTTTTATAAATATTAATATTTTTGAAAAATATTTTGTAAACACGGTAACTGGACCTGTGCGGTTCTAACACAACAATTATTTTTCGATTTAAAATTTTTTATTTTTTTCAAAAAATTTGTATGCAATATCATTGGCCAAAAATATCACGTGACCTAATGAAAACCAAAATAAAAATTACCTCAAACTTTTGTTTTACTGAAAATTTTCGCGAAATGTTTTATCTAGAATGTTAGTTAGGCCAATGCGCGTCTAATAAAATAGAAAATTTTAGGTTTTGAGATTTCATAAATTTTTAATAAAAATTTCATAACTTTTATGAATAATAATATTTTCGAAAAATATTTTGTGAACACGGTAATTGGACCTGTGCGGTTCTAACACAACAATTATTTTTTGATTTAAAATTTTTTATCTAAAAAAAAAAAAATTTGTATGCAATATCATTGGCCAAAAATATCACGTGACCTAATTAAACCCAAAATAAAAATTATCTCAAACTTTTGTTTTACTGAAAATTTTCGCGAAATGTTTTATCTTGAATGTTGGATAGGCCAATGCGCGTGTAATAAAATACAAAATTTTAGGTTTTGAGATTTCATAAATTTTTAATAAAAGTTTCATAACTTTTATGAATATTAATATTTTTGAAAAATATTTTGTGAACACGGTAATTGGACCTGTGCGGTTCTAACACAACAATTATTTTTCGATTTAAAATTTTTTATTTTTTTTCAAAAAATTTGTATGGAATATCATTGGCCAAAAATATCACGTGACCTAATTAAACCTAAAATAAAAATTATCTCAAACTTTTGTTTTACTGAAAATTTTCGCGAAATGTTTTATCTTGAATGTTAGTTAGGCCAATGCGCGTCTAATAAAATATAAAATATTAGGTTTTTAGATTTCATAAATTTTTAATAAAAGTTTCATAACTTTTATAAATATTAATATTTTTGAAAAATATTTTGTAAACACGGTAATTGGACCTGTGCGGTTCTAACACAACAATTATTTTTCGATTTAAAATTTTTAATTTTTTTTCAAAAAATTTGTATGCAATATCATTGGCCAAAAATATCACGTGACCTAATTAAACCCCAAATAAAAATTACCTCAAACTTTTGTTTTACTGAAAATTTTCGCGAAATGTTTTATTTTGAATGTTAGTTAGGCCAATGCGCGTCTAATAAAATACAAAATTTTAGGTTTTTAGATTTCATAAATTTTTAATAAAAGTTTTATAACTTTTATAAATATTAATATTTTTGAAAAATAATTTGTAAATACGGTAATTGGACCTGTGCGGTTCTAACACAACAATTATTTTTCGATTTAAAATTTTTAATTTGTATGCAATATCATTGGCCAAAAATATCACGTGACCTAATGAAAACCAAAATAAAAATTACCTCAAACTTTTGTTTTACTAAAAAATTTCGCGAAATGTTTTACCTTGAATGTTAGTTAGGCCAATGCGCGTGTAATAAAATACAAAATTTTAGGTTTTGAGATTTCATAAATTTTTAATAAAAGTATCATAACTTTTATGTATATTAATATTTTCGAAAAATATTATGTAAACACGGTAATTGGACCTGTGCGGTTCTAACACAACAATTATTTTTCGATTTAAAATTTTTTATTTTTTTTCAAAAAATTTCTATGCAATCTCATTGACCAAAAATACCACGTGACCTAATTAAACCCAAAATAAAAATTATCTCAAACTTTTTTTCTACTCAAAATTTTTGTAAAATGTTTTATCTTGATTGTTAGTTAGGCCAATGCGCGCCTAATTAAATATAAAATTTCAGATTTTGAGAATTCATAAATTTTTAATAAAAGTTTCATAACTTTTATGAATATTAATATTTTCGAAAAATATTTTGTAAACACGGTAATTGGACCTGTGCGGTTCTAACACAACAATTATTTTTCGATTTAAAATTTTTTTTAATTTTTTTAATTTGTATGCAATATCATTGACCAAAAATATCACGTGACCTAATTAAACCCAAAAGAAAAATTACCTCAAACTTTTGTTTTACTGAAAATTTTTGCAAAATGTTTTATTTTAAATGTTACAATGCGCGTCTAATAAAATACAAAATTTTAGGTTTTGAGATTTCATAAATTTTTAATAAAAGTTTCATAATTTTTATGAATATTAATATTTTCGAAAAATATTGGTTAACACGGTAATTGGACCTGTGCGGTTCTGACACAACAATTATTTTTCGATTTAAAATTTTAATTTTTTTTCAAAAAATTTGTATGCAATATCATCGGCCAAAAATATCACGTGACCTAATTAAAACCAAATTAAAAATTACCTCAAACTTTTGTTTTACTGAAAATTTTCGCGAAATGTTTTATCTTGAATGTTAGTTAGGCCAATGCGCGTCTAATAAAATACAAAATTTTAGGTTTTGAGATTTCATAAATTTTTAATAAAAGTTTCATAATTTTTATGAATATTAATATTTTCGAAAAATATTTTGTAAACACGGTAATTGGACCTGTGCGGTTCTAACACAACAATTATTTTTCGATTTAAAATTTTTTTTTAATTTTTTTAATTTGTATGCAATATCATTGACCAAAAATATCACGTGACCTAATTAAACCCAAAAGAAAAATTACCTCAAACTTTTGTTTTACTGAAAATTTTTGCAAAATGTTTTATCTTAAATGTTACAATGCGCGTCTAATAAAATACAAAAGTTTAGGTTTTGAGATTTCATAAATTTTTAATAAAAGTTTCATAATTTTTATAAATATTAATATTTTCAAAAAATATTTTGTTAACACGGTAATTGGACCTGTGCGGTTCTGACACAACAATTATTTTTCGATTTAAAATTTTAATTTTTTTTCAAAAAATTTGTATGCAATATCATCGGCCAAAAATATCACGTGACCTAATTAAAACCAAATTAAAAATTACCTCAAACTTTTGTTTTACTGAAAATTTTCGCGAAATGTTTTATCTTGAATGTTAGTTAGGCCAATGCGCGAGTAACAAAATACAAAATTTTAGGTTTTGAGATTTCATAAATTTTTAATAAAAGTTTCATAACTTTTATGAATATTAATATTTTTGAAAAATATTTTGTAAACACGGTAATTGGACCTGTGCGGTTCTAACACAACAATTATTTTTCGATTTAAAATTTTTATTTTTTAAAAAAAAATGTGCATGCAATATCATCGGCCAAAAATATCACGTGACCTAATTAAAACCAAATTAAAAATTACCTCAAACTTTTGTTTTACTGAAAATTTTCGCGAAATGTTTTATCTTGAATGTTAGTTATGCCAACGCGCGTCTAATAAAATACAAAATTTTAGGTTTTGAGATTTCATAAATTTTTAATAAAAGTTTCATAACTTTTATGATTATTAATATTTTTGAAAAATATTTTGTAAACACGGTAATTGGACTTGTGCGGTTCGTTCTAACACAACAATTATTTTTCGATTTAAAATTTTTATTTTTTAAAATAAAATGTGTATGCAATATTATTGGCCAAAAATATCACGTGACCTAATTAAAACCAAATTAAAAATTACCTCAAACTTTTGTTTTACTGAAAATTTTCGCGAAATGTTTTATCTTGAATGTTAGTTAGGCCAATGCGCGTGTAATAAAAATTTTAGGCTTTGAGATTTCATAAATTTTTAATAAAAGTTTTATAACTTTTATGAATATTAATATTTTTGAAAAATATTTTGTTAACACGGTAATTAGTCCTGTGCGGTTCTAACACAACAATTATTTTTCGATTTAAAATTTTTTATTTTTAAAAAAAAAATTTGTATGCAATATCATTGGCCAAAAATATCACGTGACCTAATTAAACCCCAAATAAAAATTACCTCAAACTTTTGTTTTACTGAAAATTTTCGCGAAATGTTTTATCTTGAATGTTAGTTATGCCAACGCGCGTCTAATAAAATACAAAATTTTAGGTTTTGAGATTTCATAAATTTTTAATAAAAGTTTCATAACTTTTATAAATATTAATATTTTTGAAAAATATTTTGTAAACACGGTAATTGGACCTGTGCGATTCTAACACAACAATTATTTTTCGATTTAAAATTTTTATTTTTTAAAAAAAAATGTGTATGCAATATCATCGGCCAAAAATATCACGTGACCTAATTAAAACCAAATTAAAAATTACCTCAAACTTTTGTTTTACTGAAAATTTTCGCGAAATGTTTTATCTTGAATGTTAGTTAGGCCAATGCGCGTGTAATAAAATACAAAATTTAAGGTTTTGAGATTTCATAAATTTTTAATAAAAGTTTCATAACTTTTATGAATATTAATATTTTTGAAACATATTTTGTTAACACGATAATTGGACCTGTGCGGTTCTAACACAACAATTATTTTTCGATTTAAAAATTTTTATTTTTTAAAAAAAAATTTGTATGCAATGTCATTGGCCAAAAATATCACGTGACCTAATTAAACCCCAAATAAAAATTACCTCAAACTTTTGTTTTACTGAAAATTTTCGCGAAATGTTTTATCTTGAATGTTAGTTAGGCCAATGCGCGAGTAATAAAATACAAAATTTTAGGTTTTGAGATTTCATAAATTTTTAATAAAAGTTTCATAACTTTTATGAATATTAATATTTTTGAAAAATATTTTGTTAACACGGTAATTGATCCTGTGCGGTTCTGACACAACAATTATTTTTCGATTTAAAATTTTAATTTTTTTTCAAAAAATTTGTATGCATCGGCCAAAAATATCACGTGACCTAATTAAAAGCAAATTAAAAATTACCTTTTCTTCAAAAAATTTTTTTCAAAAAATTTGTATGCATCGGCCAAAAATATCACGTGACCTAATTAAAAGCAAATTAAAAATTACCTCAAACTTTTGTTTTACTGAAAATTTTCGCGAAATGTTTTATCTTGAATGTTAGTTAGGCCAATGCGCGTGTAATTAAATACAAAATTTTAGGTTTTGAGATTTCATAAATTTTTAATAAAAGTTTCATAACTTTTATGAATATTAATATTTTTGAAAAATATTTTGTAAACACGGTAATTGGACCTGTGCGGTTCTAACACAACAATTATTTTTCGATTTAAAATTTTTATTTTTTAAAATAAAATGTGCATGCAATATCATCGGCCAAAAATATCACGTGACCTAATTAAAACCAAATTAAAAATTACCTCAAACTTTTGTTTTACTGAAAATTTTCGCGAAATGTTTTATCTTGAATGTTAGTTATGCCAACGCGCGTCTAATAAAGTACAAAATTTTAGGTTTTGATATTTCATAAATTTTTAATAAAAGTTTCATAACTTTTATGAATATTAATATTTTTGAAAAATATTTTGTAAACACGGTAATTGGACCTATGCGGTTCTAACACAACAATTATTTTTCGATTTAAAATTTTTATTTTAAAAAAAAAATGTGTATGCAATATCATCGGCAAATGTTTTATCTTGAATGTTAGTTAGGCCAACGCGCGTCTAATAAAATATAAAATATTAGGTTTTTAGATTTCATAAATTTTTAATAAAAGTTTCATAACTTTTATAAATATTAATATTTTTGAAAAATATTTTGTAAACACGGTAATTGGACCTGTGCGGTTCTAACACAACAATTATTTTTCGATTTAAAATTTTTAATTTTTTTTCAAAAAATTTGTATGCAATATCATTGGCCAAAAATATCACGTGACCTAATGAAAACCAAAATAAAAATTACCTCAAACTTTTGTTTTACTGAAAATTTTCGCGAAATGTTTTATCTTGAATGTTAGTTAGGCCAATGCGCGTGTAATAAAATACAAAATTTTAGGTTTTGAGATTTCATAAATTTTTAATAAAAGTTTCATAACTTTTATGAATATTAATATTTTTGAAAAATATTTTGTTAACACGGTAATTGGACCTGTGCGGTTCTAACACAACAATTATTTTTCGATTTAAAATTTTTTATTTTTTAAAAAAAAATTTGTATGCAATATCATTGGCCAAAAATATCACGTGACCTAATTAAACCCCAAATAAAAATTACCTCAAACTTTTGTTTTACTGAAAATTTTCGCGAAATGTTTTATTTTGAATGTTAGTTAGGCCAATGCGCGTCTAATAAAATACAAAATTTTAGGTTTTTAGATTTCTTAAATTTTTAATAAAAGTTTCATAACTTTTATAAATATTAATATTTTAAAAAAATATTTTGTAAATACGGTAATTGGACCTGTGCGGTTCTAACACAACAATTATTTTTCGATTTAAAATTTTTAATTTGTATGCAATATCATTGGCCAAAAATATCACGTGACCTAATGAAAACCAAAATAAAAATTACCTCAAACTTTTGTTTTACTAAAAAATTTCGCGAAATGTTTTATCTTGAATGTTAGTTAGGCCAATGCGCGTGTAATAAAATACAAAATTTTAGGTTTTGAGATTTCATAAATTTTTAATAAAAGTTTCATAACTTTCATGAATATTAATATTTCGAAAAATATTTTGTAAACACGGTAATTGGACCTGTGCGGTTCTAACACAACAATTATTTTTCGATTTAAAATTTTTAATTTTTTTTCAAAAAATTTGTATGCAATATCATTGGCCAAAAATATCACGTGACCTAATGAAAACCAAAATAAAAATTACCTCAAACTTTTGTTTTACTGAAAATTTTCGCGAAATGTTTTATCTTGAATGTTAGTTAGGCCAATGCGCGTGTAATAAAATACAAAATTTTAGGTTTTGAGATTTCATAAATTTTTAATAAAAGTTTCATAACTTTTATGAATATTAATATTTTTGAAAAATATTTTGTTAACACGATAATTGGACCTGTGCGGTTCTGACACAACAATTATTTTTCGATTTAAATTTTTTTATTTATTTTCGAAAAATTTGTATGCAATATCATTGGCCAAAAATATCACGTGACCTAATTAAACCCAAAATAAAAATTACCTCAAATTTTTGTTTTATTGAAAATTTTTACGAAATGTTTTATCTTGAATGTTAGTTAGGCCAATGCGCGTCTAATAAAATACAAAATTTTAGGTTTTGAGATTTCATAAATTTTTAATAAAAGTTTCATAATTTTTATGAATATTAATATTTTTGAAAAATATTTTGTTAACACGGTGATTGGACCTGTGCGGTTCTGACACAACAATTATTTTTCGATTTAAAATTTTAATTTTTTTTCAAAAAATTTGTATGCAATATCATCGGCCAAAAATATCACGTGACCTAATTAAAACCAAATTAAAAATTACCTCAAACTTTTGTTATACTGAAAATTTTCGCGAAATGTTTTATCTTGAATGTTAGTTATGCCAACGCGCGTCTAATAAAATACAAAATTTTAGGTTTTGAGATTTCATAAACTTTTAATAAAAGTTTCATAACTTTTATGAATATTAATATTTTTGAAAAATATTTTGTAAACACGGTAATTAGACCTGTGCGGTTCTAACACAACAATTATTTTTCGATTATTTCAAGTTTTCTTAAAAATTTACAAAAATTATCATTAGTTAACCAACTTTGATATATTGTTATTACTACATAAATATTTATTTTTTGGGATGTATTTATTTAGATTCCCATACTAAATCAAATACTTTAAAGCTCTTAAACTTGGTACACTATCGAACACATCAAACAATCGTTTAAATTTCTTAAATTTAAAAATAAATATCTTTTTAATTTTTAATTTTTTTAGTTTTTAAAAAAATGCTTAATTATGTATTTAACTGAATGTTGAAAATTCAGTTAACTTTAAGATAACAAAAAAATAGTTTTTAAAACTTAAATATGTTTTGAATTATTTTTTTTAATTTAACTGTAAAACAATTTTTTAATTTAATCATTTTTTTATTTTAATTTGCTGTTGAACCCTTATTATGGTTCGAAATCTCAGATTTCGAAACATATTGTTATTGTCAGTGTATTTATTATGGTTCGAAATCTTAGATTTCGAAACATATTGTTATTGTCATTATACTTATTATTATTATTTTTATTCTTTCTAGTCCCAATTTTGAAAGAAGATATCTTTAGTTCCTTAGAATTTAAAAATCTGAAATTTTAGTATGTGGTTTATTATCAGATTATATTTTCATTCTCCTATTTACAACATTTAATTATCACTAATTACTAATTAATAGGTGTTTATTTATTAAAATTTAAAGGTTGTTATTAATTTTTTAAATCTTAGTCAATTGTATATCATGATATCGGTAACTCAAAAATGAAATAAAATTTTAATTTTTATCACTAATTAATAATTAATAGGTGTTTATTTATTAAAATTAAAGATTGTTATTTATTTTTTAAATCTTGGCCAATTTGTATATCATGATATTAGTAACTCAAAAACGAATTAAAATTTTAATTTTTATCACTAATTACTATTTAATAGGTGTTTGTTTATTAAAATTTAAGGGTTGTTATTAACTTTTTAAATCTTGGTCAATTGTATATCATGATATTACTAACTCAAAAATGAATTAAAATTAAAATTTTTATCACTAATTACTAATTAATGGGTGTTTGTTTATTCAAATTTAAAGATTGGTATTAGGTTTTTAAATTTTGGTCGGTTATATCTTATTATATTTATAATTTCAAGATAATTAAAAAATAATTCTTGTTTGTTTGTTATATTAAATGCTGGTTTTTTAATTAAAAACCAAAGGTATGCAATATTCTTAGTTAATGTTTATGCATATTTTTTTTATTTATAAAATTTTATGTTAAAAATAATCAAATAATTTCGAACCATATTTTATTTATCAAATAAATCTAGTTATTGTTTTTATTCTTTCTAGTCAGAATTTTGAAAGACGATAACTCTTGTTCTTTAAAACTAAAAGTTCTAAATTTTTAGTATGTTTGTTATTATCCCAACGAATCGCAAACCTCCTATTTACGACATTTAATTATCACTAATTACTAATTAATAGGTGTTTGTTTATTAAAATTTAAAGGTTGTTATTAATTTTTTAAATTTTTGTCAATTGTATATCATAATATTAGTAACTCAAAAACGAATTAAATTTTAATTTTTGTCACCAATTTCTAATTAATAGGTGTTTGTTTATTTAAATTTAAAGATTGTTATCAATTTTTTAAATCTTGGTCAATTGTATATTATGATATTACCAACTCAAAAATAAATTAAAACTTTAATTTTTATCACTAATTACTTAATAATAGGTGTTTGTTTATTAAAATTTAAAGGTTGTTATTAATTTTTTAAATTTTTGTCAATTGTATATCATGATATTAGTAACTCAAAAACGAATTAAATTTTAATTTTTGTCACTAATTACTAATTAATAGGTGTTTGTTTATTTAAATTTAAAGAATGTTATTAAGTTTTTAAATTTTGGTCGGTTTTATCTTATAATATTTATAATTCGAAAATGAATTAAAAAATAATTCTTGTTAGTTTTTTTATACTTAAATGCTGGTTTGTTCATTAAAAATTAAAGTTCGATATTAAGCATTAAAATTTGGTATGATGTATTTTATAATATAAGTAATTAAAAAACATATTAGAAAAAAAATTTTCGTTTATTTATCATATTTAAATGCTTGTTTATTTAATAAAAATCAATTTTAAGAATTTAAAATTTACTATAATTTATATCCTAATATCACCAACTTAAAACTGGGTTAAATATTAGTTTTTGTTTGTATTATATATATAAATGCTTGTTTGTTTATTAAAAATCAAAGGTTTGTAATATTCTTAGTTAATGTTTATGCATATCTTTTTTTATTTATAAGAATTTATGTTAAAAATAATCAAATAATTTCGAACCATATTTTATTTATCAAATAAATCTAGTTGTATAATTGTTATAGGGTGGCGCATCTACAAAATATGTAATATTCGGTTTAACAACATGAAAAGCATTACAATTTTTAAACTGCAAGAGCTTTATAGTGCAAAAATTGTCCTAGTGTTAGAAATTACTAAAAAAAACATTTTGGCAATAATAACTTGGGTAAGCTAGCAAAGATGGGTCCACTGAAAATGAGGGAATGGAAATTGAAGGAACGGAAAATGAAGGAACGGAAAATGAAGGAACCGGAAAATAAAGGAACGGAAAATGAAGGAACCGGATAATCAAGAAACGGAAAATGAAAAAACCGGAAATTGAAGGAACGGAAAATAAAGGAACCGGAAAATGAAGGAAAGCAAAAAAGGAAAGGGCGGAATCTTATATACTAAAACGCGGAAATACCGTTGACTGTTTATTTAGGATTACTGTAATTTATTCGAAAACTGATAAGCGATAATGAGTTAATTTTTATTACCCCAGCATACCCTAACTCTCTTCTATAAAATACCCGTTAATTTCTAAAATAATATTGACTTTCAACGGAATTTCCGCGTTTTATTTTTTAAGATTCCGCCTCTCCTTTTTTCACTTTCCTTTAATTTCCGTTCCTTCATTTTCCATTCCCTCAAATTCCGCGTCCCCGCAAAGATAAGCCGTTATTGCTGTTTTAAGGGGGTAACAGTTAGTTGTAAAAAAGTGCATAAAGGGGAGTTTACATATCTGCCAAACTTTTTAGTTTTAAGTTCACCGATGGCCAAGGTATAGTTTAGTGGTTTGTCAAAAAGTGCAAGATGAATGCCAATGCAGATAGGTGATTTCCATCTAGTCCATAACACTGTTCTTATGTGCAAAAAAGTCACAGGATTAGACTGTTATGCATGTTTTAAACAAATAATTAACTTTAAATCTTTATTGTCTTAACAACAAAATAACTAACATTAAACAATACAAAAAAACTGTCTATGCCAGTGAAAAATTTATTTTCTTTTTCTATCAGGCAAAAATCGCATGTTCTATGTTAAAAGTTACATTGTTATTTTAAGGTCATACACGTCTTACTTTGTTTTAAAACAGAACTTTAACATATATGTGTCGTCAATGTGTTTAATTTTTAAAGCTTAGTTTTAAATTAAAATTTTTTGTTACGCACTTTCTGATCGCTTCGATTAAAATTAACAAAAAATATATGTAATTCTACTTTATTAACGTATTGTATTCTAGTAACGTCATACCTACTAGACATATTTAGGTTTGACGTCAGATTTGCAGTCACAACCACAGTGCCATAAGATTATGAAGATGTTTGTTAATTACGCTAACTTTTGAACTTGGTCTGTGCTAAAAGTCTACACAACAGCAACCCAAAGACGTTGTTGTAGTTTGTAAAAACTTATGATTTATCAAAAAATTAACACCAAGCCACCTGCATTAAACGGCTCTTATTAAAAACAACATCGTGTTTATTTCGCGTCGATAATATTTTAAGGTATTTGTTACAAACGTTTGCCACCGATTTAAAACTTAATCGCAATCTCAGATTCTAAAAAGTCAAGGGCAGATTTTTTTTGTATATAATTTTATCCTCGATGTGGGAAAGTCGAATGCGCGACTTAAACATAGAGTAACATCAGTTATTCAGACCCAGTCTTGAGTTGCCTGCGGCAGTTTGGGATATTATAGATTATAATTGCCCAATAATTATGCTGCTGATTAAGTGGTGGCTCAGCAGGTGTTCGTACCGTTTATAGCGCCTTACTCAGGGCGCTACAGTATGAGGGCAATGGGGATTGAACCCACATCCCATGTGTCGTGTAGCAAGTGTTCTTACCACTACACCATGCTGATAGATGCTTTAAAGTGGGGAGCAATCTTATTCTATAAATATTTAATTTTTTAGGATAGAGGGTTTTTTTTGTTAAAAATCATGGAGCCAATTTATAAAGTGGACTGGTCAAACGATTCCTCAAACCCAAAACTTGGCCATCAGGAAATTATTTCAAGTTCATGGTCATCTAGTAATTTATTCGCTTTCACCACTGAAAAAATATGTAACGGGCTGTTGTTCCAATATTTAAATATAATTCACCCAAACCAGCCGTGGGACATATTCTCTGTTGTATATAAAAATGGGAACATAACTAAGTTAGAATGGAATTGGAATGGAACAATGTTGTTAACTGGGGATTCAAATGGAGTTTGCTGTGTCTGGAAAATGATTGGAAATATGAATAACTCGTGGGAAGGAAAACCAATAATTGAGCTTGACAAAGGTGAATATGTGTTAGCAATGGGCTGGTTTCATCATGGTGTTCGTACTTTATTTCGAATTGAAAAATTGGATGAGCCAAACATTAACTTAAAATTTTCCAGACAAAATTTTTTGCCATCTATAACACAGTATGGTGGAAAGCATTTGGATGGTGTTGTTGTTGTCACAGCAACAGGTTTGGTTGCTGTGCAGTTACTGGAAAAGGACGAAGAGTTGACAGGGCACCAGTTTGACCTTAATTTACCAGGATATCAGGAAATTGCAGATTTAACCTTTACAGCTGAAGGCAAAATTGTGATTTTAACTTCTGATGGAAATTTACTTCATATGATTCAATTCCATGAAATCGATTTGAAATATGATTTGGAAGAGAAAGTTTTAACATTTGATGTAAAGCAAATGTCCAGCTTAGCTTTAAAATCAGCTGTCGAAGAACAAGGTACTTACTCTCGCATTTCGCATGCAAAGTTTATTTCGAAAGAAAGTTGTGAACATGTTTTGGTTTGTGTCAGTGGGCAAACAGGTGCAAAGTTTGAAAGTTGGCTGTTGAAGAAGGAAATTGTTAAAGTTCACAGGGTATTTCAACAGTTGCCTATTATTTCGGAATCGCAAATCAATGCACCCAAGAGCTGGCAATTTGTTACCACGTCAAATCATTTGCCGAAAGTTTTGGATTTTTCTGTGCCTGGTTTATCAAATGACATGTCATCAGCTGAGGATAAAATTTCAAAAGAAACCAATTTTTACAGTGGTTTATTTTTTGCAGTTGCCTTTGCCAATAACACAGTTCAACTTTTACACAGAATGCATTTAAGTTCTCATGAGACTTTACAATTCTCCGATTATTTATCAATAGAACAGAATAATGGTAAGAGATTAAAGTCCACCCAAAATATTTGTGTTCAAAGTGTTAATTTTTCAACAATGTCATGTGCAGTTATAGCAATGGATACAAATGCAAATTTATGGCTATCACCAATAACACCTTGGTTGCAAATTTCTGGAAAGCCAACACAGCAAAATTGTAAACAACTAGTTCAACTTTTACTTTATTGTGTAGTAAGGGGTTATGAATGGTGGGATATTTTACTCCATGTTAAACCTGAAATAACAACTTTAATAATAGATAAACTTTCGCTAGAATTGAACTTGCAGCCAAAAATTCAGCAACAGTATTTAAAATTGAAAATTTTATCCTTAAAAATTACGATCTATCAACTAGCTGGCAATAGTTCTGCAATGGATTGTCATTTAAGATTAATATTTGATGCTATTTCCCATATATTTCGATCTTTAGTTCGATCTCAGCAACCTGTCACATGTGATGAGAATGACCCAGCTTTAAAGTTACAACAAATAAGTTGCACCCTGGATGAGCTAAATATAGATCAACTTGTGCAAAATATTTATACCGATTTACACACTTTGCAATCAATGCAGCAACTAACGCAATGGGTTGCTGATATTACTTTATATCTTCTTGCTTCAGTGCCTTTAAGCCTTCAACCTAATAGACCTGGAATAACTTTATTGCGAGATCGGAGTTGGCTGTCTTTGCTTCGTGAAATGTTGGTTTTAATTCGAGTTTGGGGCTTGCTTAAATCAGCTTGTTCTCCCATTTTTACTGTATTAGACTCTGACTTTGATGTACTAGCCCAAATGTTTCGATTAATTACTCTATTGTGGCAAACTACAGGAAATGATGAATTACGACAACAAGAAATTTCCACTGATATTAAAAATGAATGTAGTTTGCTATCAATGAAAGTTTTAATTCCCCCACTAGAAGTGATTCAACCTGTCAATGGAATTCTTAGCCATCTTCGAATACAGAACAAAACTAAAAAATTGACATTTGGTAGGCCTCAGTATAATTTGTATTTACAGCAAGGTAAATTGCATCAAATGGACTTTGTTTCTATACCAGGTAGCTCTGGAAAAATCGACTCCTTGCGCAGAATTTTTCTGGGTAAAAACCCAAACCAGGAGATAAAAGAATGTGTTCGTTGTGGCATAATATCAATGTACAGTAGTTTGTCACAACACTCGCTTATGTTTTGGGACCAACGATTTGTTGTATCTTGTTTGTGTGGTGGCCAATGGCACAAGTTGATCTAGAATTTTCTCATGTAACTTTGTTTAACACTTAACATGGTTTAGTTTTACTTAAGTTGCAAAAAAGTTCTCGATAATGTCAAATGTAATTTATAACCAAAAATATATATACCTTAAAATTTTGTATTTTTTAGTTTAATTAAATAAAGTTTCACTAAACCTTAAGCAATTATCATATTTTAAACTAAACCTTAAGCAATTATATGTGTTATTTTTAGGTATTGTAACGATTACCACTTATTGTACAACTGCCTGTATTTCACTGTACACAATTGTTTATATAAAAATGGTGTAAAATTTGTTCTATTGATTATTTACAAATATTTCTTTTTCTTAAATCTTAGTGTCATTAAGACAGATCTAATACAACACAAAAAATAAGTTTTGCAGTTATTAAATAAATGTGTTAACTTTTGCAAATATTTAGTAATAATTTAATAGAAATCTAAAGTTAATTAACTATATTTAAAAAACTTAAGTAGCATTTAGGCATAAACCCGCATTAGCTAGCAGAATACAACTCCTTGTTAAAATAACAGTTAGCTTTGCTGAAATATTTTGTACTAGTTTACAGAAATAATATATATATTTATTTTTACATCCGATTTTAACTAATATTTTACCAACAGTTGGTTAGTTTAGTTATGCTATCTAACAATAAATAGTTATGAAGTAACACCTTGAATGGAGAAAATTCTGCAAGTTAGAATTTATTTACAAAAAAGGAGTGAATAATAGTCACCTAAACATAACTATGCACATTCACCGAATGCTCTAACGTAACTATACAAAACTTATTTGATGGAAGATGTAAAATTAAGAGGTGGCCGTAATACTTTCAAACAATTTATAAAAGCTGAAAAAAAATAAGAACTAGGTTTAAATATTTATCAATAAATATAAATAAATAAATTAAATAAAAAAAATTATTTTTTGCATATGAAAATAAAATAGTTTACTCTAGTTAAAAAATATTGGCAATGCCTTATTTAATAACTATTTACAAACAAACTAATTATTTAAAATTTGATATGTTAGACAATAGACAACACACTAAAAACTTTGTCCCAAATATTCGAAAACAATTTTTATATTACAAAATCAGTACTATTGAACAATGTAAACAGGTATATTAGCTTTCTAATGATCATTCAAAATAAAAAAAAAACAATAACACTTTAAATTAATACCACTGGTAATTTAAAGCAATTGATATTCAAAGAAAATGTATCTAATAAATTATTCTTACTTTATACTACTATACTTAATGTTAAAAATCTTCATAGAGGTTTAATTTTGTAAAGACTTCATTAGGTAAAAGTTATCCAGATTATGTTGATTGTATTCTTTTGATCAACAACAAAAAGGCTTTTTTTTCGAATTGACATAGTTTTTTTTCCCTCTTTTAATAATTGGCAACATCAACTTTACACAATTTTTAAACTATAATAGACCCTACACCTGTAAAAAAAAATGTTATTACATCCTTTAAATATTATTATTAGATAAATAAAGTTATTAAAGACAAATGTTTTATCATTTCTATATTTTACTTGCTTGACTTAAGTTGTATTTCAAACCTGCTTAAATTTGAACTAATTACTCTTTTCAAAAAACATTTACATGTTTTATAACTACTACTGGCTACTGAACTTTTTTATGTTTTTTGCTAATGATACAAAAGACTAACTGTTTTAGATTGCATAAATGTACCACTAAATCTAAGTTTGACTATTTTTTTAAAGAAATTCTGCTTCTTTTCTGTAATTTTAAATAAAAACACCACACGCTTTTTTTTGTATTTTATTAAATATATAAAAAATTAAATTTTTTTCCAAAACTGCTCTAGATCTTCATGGCAATTTTTGGAAGTAGTAGGGCAACTGATATGCTGCATATCGGTTTCTACAGTGCTGTCTATATCACACTTAGACTCATTTTTCTCCTTTAACTCATTCTGAATAGCAACACTGTCTAATTTTGGTATAAAGCAGTTTTCGAACTCAGGTGTTAAGGTCACAGAACTTAAACCAGGTTTCTGCCTCTGAATTTCTAAATCTTTTTGAAGTTGCTTAATAACTAGATCCCTGTTTAAAATCTGGGCGCTAAATATACTAACTAGCCTTCCCTCATCTGACTCTATCTCACGGATTTCTTTTTGAGATTTTTCTACTAGTTTTTCTTTGTCTGCATCTGCTCTATTTTTTTCTTGGTCAAACAAAAGTTTAAACTTCTCTAGGTCTGCTTCTCTCATTGAAATTGCGCTATCTCGTTCTTTTACAAGCTTAATCTTACCAAACTCTTGCATCAGTTCTGCTGTTTCTGACCCTCGTTTAAACTTTAAAATTTCTTTCTTATGCTCTGCAGCTTGAAGTTCAAGCTTTTGTTTAACCTTTTCCACTGCTATCTCACTTTTTGATTTAATACTTTCTAAATCTTTTTTGAGAAATATATTTTCTTTTTCCTTTTGCTGAATGCCTATTTTTAATTTTTCAATTTCCGATTGATTTAGAAGCAACTTGTTGATGAATTCCCTTTTAAACTTTTCGTTTTCGATAACGATTTTGTCGAGAGCCTTTTTCAAACTTGCATAATCAAGTTCTTTTTTCAACATAGCACCTTTTAATTCCCTCATTTGTATTTCATGTTGCAATTCTTCCTTCACTCTTTGGTTTTCTTTCTTAGCAAAATGAAACTGAGCTTGAATGGCTATATGTTCAATCTCTGCCCTTAGCCCTTTGTTGGTATTAATTTCATTTTCCAATTGCTTCTTAATTTGACCAATTTTAAGCTCATTATTTAATTTCTCTTCTTTTATTGTCTTGTCCATTCTTTCAGTTTCCTTTGCAATATCAACAATAAGTTGTTCGATACATTCTCTATCTTTATTCATATCGTATTTAAGAGCATCTTTTTCGTTAGCTAAATCTGTAATTTCAGCTCTTTTTATTTGAAGCTCCTTAGTCAGCTCATCATTTTGTTCTCTTTCTATGTCCAGCAGTTTTATCAACTCAGCAGAATCAGCCAAGCCCTTCTTTAAGTTTTTTTCGGCAATAGCTGCAGACTCCAACAATTTTATGGTGTTGTTTCTTTTAATCAGCTCTTCTTTTAAGTCATCAATAAACTTAAAATCCATCTCTCTTTCTTGATTTGGTTTGGATATTTCCTTTTTAGAACTATTTTGTTCTTCATTCTCCAACTGCTTTTTTAGTTGACCAATTTCAAGCTCGCTTTTCAACTTTTCTTCCTCAAGTGCCTTGTTCATTCTTTCAGTTTCTTTTGCAATCTCAACACTTAGTAGTTTAATATATTCTTGGTCCTTGATCATTTCGTGTGTTAGGTTATCTTTTTCTTCAACTAAATCTTTAATTTGATTTGTTAGCTTGCCATTTTTTTCTCTCTCTAAGGCCAAAACTTTTTTCAACTCTGTAGTATCAGCACTGCTTTCCCTTTTCAAACTTTTTTCGATTTCAACTGTAGCATTTAACATTTCAATAGAATCATTTCTTTTATCTAATACTTTTTTCAAGGCATCAATATACTCCAAATCCCACCCTTTTTCTTGGTTTAGTTTGGAGATTTCTTTTTTACAACCGTTTAATTCTTGCTGAAGTTGCTTTATAAGAATCTTATCTTTGCTATCAGATGATAGTGGTTGATTGTCAAGGTTAATCATGGCAGAAGTGCTGAGAGATTTTGCCAGGTTATTTGCAGTGTTAGAAACGCTGCCTGGTGGTGGAGAATTTTTATTTCCAGGTATGGTAGCCAATAATTTAATGCTGGTGTTTTGGAGTTTAGGCTTTAAAATCAGGGACGAAACAGACTTTTCTTGAGCAATAGCCCCCTTACTCGCGGATTGAGGACTACTCGCGGGTTGCACAGGAGAGTTGTTGTCATTGATTAAAGCTTTGCTAAAATTTTTGGTTTTGCTGTCTAAATTTGTGTCGAGGTTTTTTGGGGAAGTTTGGCAAAATGTAGAAAGGATTTTAGAAGTAAGGACGTTATGCCCTTTCTTTGTTGTGGTAAGCACTTCATCTAACCCTGAATTAACTAAGGTAGTAAATATCTCACTGGTAGCATTTTTCAGAAGAACTTTGTTATCGCTGATCTTAGTAATACCAGCAGGAAGATTGAAATCATCAACTGGACTACGAGACATAAATGGCTTTTTGCTTTCAATTTGTGGGGACTCTTTAACAGCATTTTTGCAGAAAGCATTTAAATTTGCGGGGTCGGAAAAAATTGACAGGTCAGAAGGATTAGATTTAATAGAAGCTATATCAGCTAAAGAATTATGATTGCCAAATTCATCAACACCATCAAAAGAGGCATTTATGGAAGTTGTACTGCATGATGCAAAAGATAATTCTTGAGGATCTGCGATTTCTTCAGCAATAGAAGAGTGGCTGTCCGTGGTTTCTTGGACATCCAAATCTGAAATAACTTGTTCCTAAGAATAAATAATTTGGTGTTAATATATTTTTTGTCACATTTTTTTTATTTGTATTAAATATAATATGATAACAAACATACTTTCTGAAGTGTTTCAGTAACAATTCGTTTTTGGCAAGGGGTCTTCGAAGATTTGATAAGACTTGGTAGTTCTTGTGCCATAGATATTTCCTTTAAAAAAATAAATGTGAATAAAATATATTAGTAATTACTTTACCTAATAAGTTATCACTTCGTAAAATAATCTATATTTACTTTTAGATTGTTAGATACTGTCGGTACAGCTTTAACTTGAACATCTTCTTGCACACATAAATCCTTTTTCAAGGATTGAGTATTGCTGAAATTTTGCTTTGTGGCTTTGACAGATGTTTTGATTTTGTCATCAGTGTTTTCTACCAGATTTGCTAAAGTTAACATAAATTTGATTAAGGAAATTTTGACTTTATAATTTTGATACTAACTGTGCTACTGTACATTAATTTTATACTTTCTCAATAACACTAACATTAAAATCAAAATTATTTTCCGAAACGTAAAATTAGGAGTTATTTTATACAATAAAAAGTATTAAAATAAAGACATTTTGAAATCAAGGATGAGATAGCTTTTTCTTGAGCAATAGTCCCATTACTCGCGGATTGGGGACTACTCGCGGGTTGCACAGAAAAGTTGTCATCTCTTGATACAATGCTGGAATTTTTCAAAGCTTTCGCTGAACCAGACATTTTGGTTACAGATTGATTTGGTTTTTCATTCATGTTGTTCTCAGCTTCCACCTCATCAAGCAAATTATCAAATTCATTTACATCGAAGTTTTCCATTTCTACATCTGGTTCAGTGGAGTATGCACTGCCAACTGGAGCACAGGATTTGTTTGCTTGGCCAAATGTTTGGCTTAAAATTTTCTCACTGGTTTTTTTTTCAGGCTCGCAATTTTCTTCTGGAGCAATATTAAATGATACTTTTTTATTTTTATCATTTGGCCAAAACCATGTTTTTGTCAAGCCCTGACTGCCCATTTCTCGATTAAAAGTGGCATTTGATTTGATTGCTTGGTTGCTTCCCTTAAGCACACCTTTTCGGGGCAATGGTGGTAATGCATTATCACTTCCTAGAGGCAATAGAGCAACATTTACTAACTCTGTGTTGGTTTGATCCGATTTAGAATTAGCACTGATTAGTTGCATCTCTTTCTGCTTAGCCTGGCTTTTGAAATTCTCCAGTAAAATTGGATTGGAATCAATTTTTGTTTCGTCCTCTAAGTTAACACTGAAATTCTCAACCATTTGCTCAGAGGGCGGGCTGTTTTGAGAAAAATCAGCCAAATGCTCTAAAATTGAATCATCAGAAATAGAATCATCTGAAGAATGATCAGAAATAAAATCATCAGAGCTGTAGGTATTATCGTCACCTAATTCTCTAGAAACTGAACTAGCAAAGCTTCTAGGAGTAACCTCAGTCAGTTCCTCGGAGTCTGAATCACTGGATTGAGATTTATCATCGGATTGCACAGAATTAAAATCATCGGAACTGTAATCAAAATCAGCAGCTGATTTCCTGGAAATTGAGCTTTCTGAGCTTTTTTGAGTAACGTCAGAGAATGAATCACTGTACTGAGAATTATCATCTGATTGCACAGAAATAGTATCATCAGAGCTATAATCAGAATTTTCAGCAAAGTCCTCAGAAATAGAACTATCGGAGGATTCACAGAAAACCTTCGGCAATTGCTTACAAACTGTATTATCAACTTGTTTGTAAGAATCATTAGCTGATCCAAAAGCAATCTCAGGATTACTTTTGGATTTTTTCGGCTTTAAAGTGTCAACATTGAACAAGGACCTCACAACATCACTTGATCGAGAACTAGAAAGCCTGGAGTCGGCATTTTTCATCTTTTTGCCAAGTTTTTGAGCATTGGACAAATTGCTGGGTTTTGAATTATTTCCTTTAATTATAGGAACTCTGTGAGGTGATTTACTTTTTTTACAAGTACCAATTTTGGCATTTTTGTTAGGTTTGCCATCAGGGTGTTTCTTGGATACTATAAAAATGTTTAAAATTATGTTAAAAAAGAGTTGCTATAAACAATTTTGTATTTATTTTTTTGCTTTTTTTAATTTTAATTTTTTTTTTTAGTTTGTATGAAACCTACAAATAGAGCTGTTATACCGCCAACCAAGATTAAACTTTAAATAATTAAGGTAGCTTCAATAAATAAAAATATAATTTTATTAACAGACACAATAAAGTAGTAAAGCTTAACAAATACCTAAAGAAACACATTTTTTCAATAATTCTTTTTTTTTAATTAAGTGCGTTTTAGAGTGTATATTTACATTAAAATAACTTGAAATATGGCCTATCCTTGGAAAAATTATTGTTTAAATATAAATTATGCAGAAATAACCATACTGTACTTGCTGGTTAAAATTAAAAAGTTCATAAAAAAACAATATTGTGTTTAAAAAATATAAAATAAAATATAAGTTTTACATTTTTCAGCCAATGAATAAGCAAATATTTAAATGTTACACATTCTCTCCTAAACTATTATTTTTCTTAACTATCTTTCTCTTCTTTATTTTCGTTAGAATGTTACTTAAATTACAAACTTCTCTCTGGCTACATCTTATTCGATATTCTTTGCAATTGTTTTTGTTATACGGACAACTCTAATACTGTTATTACAAGTTATCAATAGTATAGATTAAAACTTAATATGTATTTAAACAATTTTTTTAAAGCTCCTTTCTTTACTGCAAGGTAAACTAATTTTTATTTCTACCTAGTACCACTATCCACAAGTTTTTTATTGAAATTATGAATGAACTTATTCTTAAATTAAAAAAGTCATCTTCACTGCCTAACAACTTTTATTTTATATAGGCCAGTCTTGAATTGCTACGACTAACATGGTCGGCGGTAGCACTAATATCATCATTTTCAGCACTAATATCATTATTTTTTGTGGTCTAGTCACTGTGCCATATTTTACTTTTATTCTTACTAACCATTTGCAAGGGTTTATACTCTGTTGGGTGTAAACAAAAGCACAAAATCATTAACCAAAATAAACGAGTAAACTTAGACTTAGGCGAAAATGTTTGTAAACCATTATCCTTTTTTAAACATTGGTTCTAAGTTACTCTGGTTGGCGGTACACATAATAGCACTAATATCAGTAAAAAAATTATAATATAAAAAAAGAAAACCTTACAAACTATACAGTTAATTGTCATAGATGCTTGTTTATATATAATAAAAAAATTGTTAAAGCATTTTTTAACAAACCTGATTTAGATGATTTTGAATGCGATATTCTGCTTTTTGCTACTGCACCATAATGAGATGTCACTCCTGTTGCATAAGTTTGTTTGGGAAACTCACTTATATATTGTTCGTCTTCTAACTGCTTGGATGCATCGTCTCGTATGGGAGCAAGTTTTTTTGGTGGTGCTTGAACTTAAGTATAAAAGATATAAAATTATTACAAAATGGTTTAAAAAGATTTGTTTATTTTACCAATAGTTTGGTTTAAAACATGTATTGTTTTAGTTTATTAACATTATTTGAAAATTAAAAAACATATATGGAACAAAAAACATGTTATTTAGTATATATACAAAATTAAAAACAAATAAGCTAGCTAATTTAGGCCTTACCGTAAGAAGGACCGAGCAAAAAATCTTTAGTAGGTGGACTTCTTTTCATTAACTTTAAAGGTTTTAAAAGCTCAGCTGAATTTTCACCTTAAAAGATAAAAAATAAAGTACTATATGCTTACATACCTACCTTAAAATTAGTTCATAAAAAAATGATAACGAAATTTTAGATATTATACCTTGTGTTTCCCAACTCGGGGAATAATTTTGAAGCCCAAAAGCATTTTGTAGCTTCTTTGTTCCTCCTGTTAACTCCAAACACTTACTTGAAGGTTTGGTTTTTGTGCTAACAGCTGTGAATATATGAATTGTATAAATTGTCTATGCATTGTGATTCTAGCTTATCTAAATAAGGTATAGGGCAGGTAATTAATGTAGTAAAAAATTAAAAGCGTATAAATTTTACCTTTTTCTCCTCCACTTTTCCTCTGTCTAAATTTTTGTTCCTCACTGCTGCGGGGTAGAGACGATTTTAAAACCTGTTAATTTAAAGAGTTAAAAACACAGCTTAACAGACGAATATTTTAGTTAAACACAGCAAGTAAGCAAAAATAGCACAGTACGGTGCTATAAATTAGCTAGCATCTCCATTGAATGTCAACCGGCCCTCGTACAGGGTTGTTTGTTACCGTTTATAAACAAAACTACGAAAAGTTATTACTTTATAAACGAATTTCATCAATGCAATGTTTACCTTTTTTACGCAATGCAAGTGCGACTTATATTCTAGAATAATGCTAACGCAATTTTATATAGCCTCCCTTCAGGAAACATGTATCATACCAGGTTTACTAACCTCCATTTCCCGGCGTGTTTCAGCCGAATCAGCTGACCTGGGACCCTTCCCAGCTGGCTCAGGCGACGCTAACTTCAAAAAAGAGCGTCCTTGAGCACCTCCTCGTTTAAATTGATCTGTCATTGTGAATCCATAAAGAAAACACGATGATTTTTCAATTTAGTTGTCGTTTTTAACTGGTTTGTAGAATAAATTCTGTAGGTATACTGATGTCGTTTATATAAACTTCCAACAATACGAATAATTTTTTTTAGTTTTTTTTGTTAAAGTCCGGTTGATAAGGACGTAACAATGGTAATTATAACTCAATAGAATAAGGAAAAATTACAATGGTTAAATAGCATGCAAATTCCGTTATGCTAAAATCAATTTAACTTTTATTAAATCTTTTTTTATATGGTATTTTTAACTTTATAAATGGTAGTAAGCGATTTTTGAATTAACGTGTAGTTACCACTTTTAACTTACACCTTAAAAATATAGCAAAAGACCTTAAACCCTTTGTCTTTTTGTTTAGGGTTCAAGTTTTAATATATGACACAATTATATCAACAAAAAATACATTTATTGTGCATAGAAAATACAGTAATTTAAGATAAGTGTAAGACTGCATGAAGTGCTAGGCTGCAAAAAATGCACCTTAGTTTTAAAAACAGCAACCATTTCATTTAAAACGAGTCAAAATAGAACTTAAATAAAACTATTTTTTCTTATCCCTATTTAAAAACAGTTTCTTTTCATCGGATTCCAATTCAAAATATGAAAGATTTTCAGAACATTCGGGTTCTTCATTACTTGAAGTTGGTAAAAAGGGATCAGTAGAACCACTTTGCATATTATTGTTAGATGCTTCATTTTTAATGCTGTGGTGTTTTTTATCGGAATGTTTTTGAAATGAAGCGGTTTTCTTCGATTTGGGCCGATATGATATTTGTTGATTAAGACTATAGTAAACAAAAAATTAATAATTTTTTTTAACACAACAGAACTAATGTTGCTTTAAAAGTAATTTTTACATAAAATATTTTTAATAAATATTATGTGAGTACCTGTTAGTAATTTCACCACTTAAATTCACAAATCTTAGGTATTCTTCCTTTTGATATACCTAAAATATATATATTTATACTGTTAAACACAAAACCAACAAATAATTAATTGTTTTTTTATAGTTTATATAACTAAGGCCCTTCGACTACTTTGTATTGTCTAATTTAGTAAACAACAACATCAGTATTTAAGCTTTTACCTCAGCACCATAACGTGCATGTAAATACGAGTCAGCTGTTGCTTGCAATTGATTTGAACGGATCGAACGCAAACAACCACTGCTGTGTGATTTTGCATCAAACAAGTGCTGTTTAATACTTTTTCCCATTGGCCGCATTAAAACTTTGTTGACCTTGCTAAGTTTTTCATCTATGTAAACATTTCTCATGTTTAGTAAATGACATTGCAAAAGTATATATGTTTAAATATGTTATTTTAAATTTATACCTATTTCACAAAGCCCATCAACTGTTTTCATTCTAAACAAATAGTTGGGTGCTAAATTGTCAGAATGGGAGTTATCAAAACTGACTAATCTTTCATCGTTTGGTAACAAAAGTTTTGGCTCATAATTAAAGTAACCAGAATTATCAAGTTGCTGGTTAATTTTATTTAACAATTTCTAAAAAAATAATTGCAATTAAAACGACATAATTAGATAAAAGTTTGGTAAAGCATTTAAATAAAGGCTAAGTAGACAGCAACTATACTACAAGCAATTAATTGTTGTAACACAAACTTTATTGATTTTAAAAACTTATTGATTCTCTAAACAGTTACTGAAATTAAAAATGCTAACAATTAACTAAGGTACAAAAATGAACTATTTATTTCAATACTCACTTTTGGAGCTCCTGACCCAGATTTTTGTGTTTGCGCAAAGCGAATATGAACTCGACGATGAATTGCACGTTTTATAAAGAAAACGATTAATACTATTATCTAAAAACAGGTTAAAAAAACAGTAAGTATTAATATGAAATTATATATAGGTAGAGGTTGAGTCTATGTCATTGATTATGGCAAAATTAAAAAAATTTAGGTGATGTACTTTGTTCTATCAGTTGCATGTCGAACATAAAAAACAATTTGTCAACATTTACTTACGATTCCACCATAAATTATTACAAGAAGAAAGTTTATGCCATTCCAGTCAAAACGAAAACCATCTGAAGTTGTAGTAGTAGGTATACCCAGGGTAGTAGTTGAAACTTCTGGGTTTGTACTCTCCATTATTTTTGAGTAATTAACTAACTCAGCCAATTTTATTCATTTTTTAGTTAAAAGAACAAGAAACCACAAGATTTTAGTACCTAATCAAGTTTTAGTACCTGATACAGTATCTGTTGGAACAAATTTAAATAAAAATATATAATTCAAAATAACAGTTGAACATTAAAAATTTAAGTTTTGGTTTTATTATCTATTGCTATAATATTAAATGGTTATTAATATTCAAACTAGGTGACCAATGTTATTTATAAGTATCTGTTCTTATTTTTAAAAGTTTGCAGAAGAGTATTTCTTTTTGCATGGGCCTACACTTATTAGGCCAAAATGTCAATTGGGTATAATGCTACAACCAAGTAACCCTTTGCCACTCCACACAGAGGGCACCAAAGTCAATGTTAAAATTGAATTATCACTTTGTTTCACTAAAACTTTAAGGCTTTTTCCCTGGCTGTGTTTGACGACTTCAGCTATGGAGTTCATATTGGTAAAATTTGTTTTTGTAACAGAACCAAATTTTAAAATCTGATCTCCTGTTTGCAAACCCGCATTATGTGCAGGAGAGTTCTCTGTAACCTCACCAACATGAGCAAAAGATTCAATAGTTTCAGTAACATTGGTTACAGAATCTTGCTCTAAAGTTGATGTACTAGTTTCCATATTATCATTAGTTGATTCCCTAACTTGCTTATGATATTCTACAAGACCTTGTTGTATTTGTTTCATTATTGCTTTATGGTCATTCTGCAAACAGTTGATATTATGTCTTGCAGTTCTAACTTGAAATAAATCAATATCGTTTCTAGGAAATCCGTCAGAGTCAACCAAAGGAGACTTCATACCAACATTTCCTTGAGACGCAAGAATATCAAACCACATACTAATATCCTTTTCTATGGAGTCTTTTTTCTCCATTAGGCTTTTTAAAAATGAAGACATATTTGCAGGTTTAACCAAGCTGGTGTCTGAAAATATTAATTATATTAACTAAGTTTTCCTAACATAAAATAGAAGATAAAAGTAAGTTTAATTAAAGACAACTAGTCATGCTTTTTTGTTTCGTTTGCTTTGCCTCTGAGTGTCTGACTGTCTAAGTTGTGAATAGATTAGTAAAAGGTTAACAGTAAATTAGTTGTCTGCACTTAACATATAACAAAGCCTATCATAGTTGCTTACAACATTATAAGTTCATTAGCTCTTTGCTTATTTCTAAACGGCCCAAAAACCGCAAAATATGTAAGTACGTCTAATACGTACAGTGCAAAACTTACAACATTTTATCCTGCAAAGTGAACATGACTCTTCACCACAAATAACACGGGCCGCTTTTTTATTACTACTGCCAGCTATACCAGTAAAACAATGTTTAAAGTCATGTTAATTACATTTTAATACAGATAAGGTAGTTAAATAATTAAGTATTGCACAACACGTTTTATGTCTGTCCAAAAACTAAAAATATTTTTATTTTAAATTAAGCTTGCCATCCGCCCATGCTGTAATAAGATGCATTGTTGCAACAGAGGTTATCTAAAAGCTTTTGTTTCTATCAAGAAAATAATGTTTAGTATTCATAAGTTTTTATATTTTACCAAAATTTTAATGTTTAAAAATGTCCTAGTTTGTTAATTATCTGCTTTTAATAATAAATTTTTTTTTACTTTAAATATTTTCACAACTTTTGAGTGAATTATCTTATTTTTTTAACATAAATTGTATTTTGTATATGTGTTAGAAATTAATTATTATAGCAAGCTGTTAGGTTAACTACTCAAACTTCCATAGTTCATTTTAGTAATTTGTCACTAAGATGTTAGTTATAATATTAAAAATACCCTACATTTTAGTTTTACTGTGAAATAATTTAAAATTGGGTTATGGAATTTAAGTTTTCTTTTGATGTTTCTAATACTATTGAACCAGAAAATCTTGTACACACAAAAGAAGACCATGATATAAAAATAAAACAGCCAATGGAGAATATTAAAGACAAACATGGAAAATCATTTAAACTTAAGTCAATCATAAGCGACTGGGTTTCAAGTAATATAGAATATTTATACACAATTGAAAGTTTGACTTTCAATAATGAATTTGAACTTAGTTACGTCCAAGGTCAAATTGACATTTGTAACTTTGAACACCAACAGCAGGAATGTGAACAAACACCAACAGAACCATCTGATATTATTCCTAAAGTATATGAAGGGGGACTAAAAATATGGGAATGTTCTATTGACCTTGTGGAATTCTGTTTAGAAAATGATATTAACTTTAAAGGTAAAACTGTATTGGATTTAGGTTGTGGTGTTGGTGTTCCTGGTCTGTGTGCTGCTAAACTGGGTGCCAAACATGTTGTTTTTCAGGATTATAATGACTATGTTATTTTAAAAGCAACAGGGCCATCAGTCCTGATACATGAATGGGAACTACAAAACAAATTAAAGAGTTTCGAAAATAATTTTAGTGTTTCAATTAACAACGTTTTGTCTGATGAGACGTTCATAGTAAATGAAGATAAATATACATTTCTAAGTGGCAGTTGGAACGGAGGATCCAAAATCCTTGATCAGAAATGTGATCTAATATTAACATCTGAAACCATTTATGATTGTAACAATTTCCAAAGCTTATCTGATTTTATGAGAAAAGCGTTGTGTAAAAATGGTGTTGTTTATCTTGCAGCAAAGTCCTTTTATTTTGGGGTGGGAGGTGGAACTGGACTCTTTATGGATTTTATAAATAAACAGGGATATTTTAAAGTCGAAGTTGTTAAAACTATACATGCTCCGTTACAAAGAGAGATTTTAAAATTAGAATTTCAATAACCTGAACCTAAAATTTCACTATTTTTTATGGTCTATGACTGTAACAATTTCCAAAGCTTATCTGATTTTATGAAAAAAGCATTAAGTAAAAATGGTGTTGTTTATCTTGCAGAAAAGTCCTTCTATTTTGGGGTAGGTGGTGGAACTGGACTGTTTATGGATTTTATAAATAACGAGGGACATTTTAAAGTGGAAGTTGTTAAAACCATTCACGCTCCCTTACAAAGAGAGATTTTAAAATTAGAACTTCAATAAACCTGAACCTAAAATTTTACTATTTTTTATGGTCTATTAGAATTGACTATTAAAAATTTACATATTCAGTAAAAATTAAATATTTTAACACCTTGCAAAACGATTTTTTTGTGTTATTTTTATTTTACTTATGTTACAAATATTATTGTAACCAATACAACAATAAGTAAAGTATTAAAAACATTTAACCAGCAAAAAATACTACTAAAAACCAATGAAACAGAACTTGTTATTAACTATAGAAAAAAAATTATATAAATCACTACAGTTTAGAATAATTTTCAAGGTATGCATTTTTAGTTTGGACAATTGTTTTATCGGGCAAATTTACAATCCATCCTGGTGACAAACCATAAAATATTTGTCTTGGGTCCTTTTTCAAGCTTAACATTTCGTAATGTTCATCCTTCGATGTATCAGGCAAAGTATATCCAAATTTTGATGCTAGTTTTATCCTTTCTTCATTAATTTTTGCAGGGTCGCTTAAGTATCCACGTACCTTAGGATCTGTATAATATGTGACTAAGTTTTCAGATGGCAATAATCTTTTCCTAATAGGCTTTCCAAGAGAAAATACTTTAACTGGATCACACATATCCAAAAAGCTGATACGGTCATAGAAGGAAGTGGTAATTACCCCACCACATTTTTCGATGGTGGCTATGGCTAATTCACTTGCAAGCTGAACTTCGATATTAACTTTTGCTTCGAACACGTTTGCACCTTGGTCTACTAAAAACACCCCATAACATGTTAAATCAGTTTTATCGAGATTCAAACCACGAGAATTTGCAATAGCTGTTACATCAATTGGTTTCTTTGGATCTATTCTTCCTAAATCAATAAGTTCTTGTAGTTTCCATAATGAAAATGGTATATATTGTCTTTTTAAATGTGTGTCCTTATTATATCCATACTTTGGAATTAACTTTTGAAATGGTGTATGGACTTCAAAACCAATTCTTGGCTTAATATTAGGTCTTATTCCAATTCTTCGGTTTTTCTTTCCCATTCGACATCTCCTTTCCTTTTGGTGGTAAGGATTTGGTTCCAAGTTTTTTAAATTCAGTCTAGGTAGGCGCTTTAAAACACCACTATACTTTGAAAAACCCATAACCTAAAGTAATAACAACATAACTAAGTGACATTAAATTATCGAATTTTTTTAGTTGCAAAGCTTTGAATAAAATATATTACACAGTTCATTAACAAAGCTTAAATTATTATTAATTATTAACACATAATTTATATCAGAACATACAATAACAATTGATAATAAATTAAAGTTGTCATAATATCACTCACGCAATGTTTAATAAAACTAATATTCATATTAACTTAAATTTGTTCACACAATTAAGACGATAATTTATTAAGTTCGTCTATAAGTTTCTGTTCACTGTCTAGTTTTTCCAATTGATTTTTCTCTAAAGTCTTTCCAGCCTTTTGTTGAGTTTTAAGCTTCTCAATGGCTTGCAACTTTTTCCGCAAGCTTTTAATTGCTTTCTCGTTTTGATTTAACTGAGTAGGATTGTTTGGAACGGTTTTTGCCTCTGGTGCAAGCAAGTATTTTGCCATACTAAGAACATCCTTTTGCTCAGAACTTAAATTAGATTGATTAGAAACCACTGTGCCCTTAGATTTCTTTCCTTCCCTCTTCTTTTTATTTTTCGCCGCCGATTTTGAAAGAGGTGCACTTTCCACAGGCTCATCTTCTTCCTCTTTAAATTTTGTGGCAGAGTAATTTGCATTACCCCGGGCATGTGGTGGAACATAAGATGCAGGTTTCGATGCACTGATGATGCTCTTCATTTTGCTCTGGGAAACTTCCTGAATCTTTGGCACTTTGTAAAAGTCTTCAGGCATGGGTTGCCAGGTGACTTGAAAAATGTCACAAGGACTTTCAAACCGAAATAAAAGACCTTTAGAGTAATGCCACAAACAGTAGCCATTTCCAACACGCAGTCTGGGTGATGTTGTTGCAGTTATGAAATGGATACCATCACTACACCATTCAAAATAGGTAGTATCAGGTGAAGTGTGCTGGGAAACTTGCTTTCTTCGGTCACAATCCCAAATTTCCAATGTTCCTCTTAAGTTGCCAAATCCAGCCAGTGCGAGTAAATTTCCATGTGGATTGTAGTAACATTCATTTTTCGGAGTCTGTCCAAATTCAAACACTTGGTTACCTTTAAGGTTAAATAAAGATGCTTTTGATGGCATAAAACCAAATATTACACAAAAAGTTTTGGAATCAGGAGACCATGCCACATCATAGATAGGACCTTTCTTGGATAAGCTAACAATTGAAGTTTCACCATTGCAAGACATAAAATATAGGGATTGCTCCCCATAATAAGAACTTCCAGTCGTATCAATATCAACAGCTGTCTTTATTAAAATGTCAGTGCCTCGTTTGTTCCAAACTATTTCAATTGAATCTGCTTTAAAAAAGCTCTTATGTGCAAGAACATCGTTTGGAGAGAACTTGGGATGCTCAAACATTCTAACAGAAGAAGGATTTCCCTTTGTGCCCCGCACAAAACAAGCAATTCTATACGGAGGTTTGGTGTTGGGTGAAAGTGAAAATGATTCCAGTTTTTCAATTTGCAGTTTATTTTCTATAACATTGTAGTTGTTGTTGGAGTAAAAGTTTACGCTTCCTCCAAACACTTTAGCACAAATGTTGTCATTACCCTTGAACCATACTGGATGCCAATGATCAAATTTCTTTTGAACGAAACTGTAAAGGCGTTCACCGGTAATTGTATCCCAAACGTTTAGATTTGGAATTGGCTTGGGATTGTCTTTTTGCATGGCAAGTGTTTCCCAAGTGCAAAGTGTTTGTCCATCCGGTGAAAAATACATAGCATAAGTACGGGGCAAGTTCAAAGTGGTTAAAATATTTCGATTTTTTGTCTCCATTATCGAAACTTGATTTTTATCACACCATGCAAGTTTTCTTCCACTCTTATCGAAACAAATGCAGGAACACTGACTCCCAGTGATTTCTTGGGCACTGTTGGTTAAATTATCTGTTCCACTCCATGTTATTAATGAAAGGCCTTGTGAGCTTCGTACACCAACATTAGGAAGCATAATAAATATCAGGTTTTTAGGTAATAATTAACAATGACTGATTAAAGCACTAAGACAACTTTTTGGTTAAAATATGCACTTAAACCAAATACCTTGACGGATAATAATAACATTAAGTGAAATGAGTAAAACAACTCCTGATTTTATGTTTGGAAATTTATTTATTAACCTGTTTATTGTTATCTGTGCTTGGTAAATTAAATAATACGTCATTTATACTTTACACACATAATTTTTGACAAAAGGTAATTTAAAGCCAAAAGTGGGCACTAAACCGTTAATGTGTTAAACGTTAAATAACGAAGTTAAATTTTATTTTAAAATTTTAACTTTTAAGTTAATTTTAAAAATCGTTGTCGGACCTGTTAACTTTCGTTAAATTAAGCCCGTGAATTCAATATTTTACAAGTAAATACATAGTAATACAGGGATATATATGTTTAATATTGCCGTGTATCGGGTTGAAACTCGCAATTTTTAAACGATATAAATAAATACTATCCGGCCACTGTTAATTGGGCATTAAGCCTATGGCAGTTTTGAAAACTTCTGTTAAACTAACTTTCATTTAGGTATAATATCGACTGAGATAAAAACTATCCTTTTTTATATAAAAGTCATTTCTTTGTTTGTTTTAATTAAATTTTAACGTTATACGATAACTTCCGTTAACGGTCAGACGGTTAACATAACTTTCGTACATTTCGCTTAATGTAACGAAAAAACGTTAGCGAAGTTACTGGATTGTGTAACGATTTAACGAAGTTGCTTTTCCAAATAACTGTGCCCACCTATGTTAAAAGCCAAGAATGTTACGTATCAGGTTAAAGGATTCAACCCTACTACATTTAACAACAACATTAAATTATAAATAAAGATTTTAGCGTAAATTAAGAAGCAGATATTAAAATATCGAAGTCGATCCGCGCACGTGACATAAATCTTGTTTTGTAATATAAACAACTGCTAGCTTTATTAATCAAAATTGTCAATACACGTGTATGATTAACTGAGTGGTAGTTATAAACGCAATAATAGAGTGGTGGATATAACTGCAAATTGGTTAATCCATCATGCCAGTTTTATGACACAATGATCAATTTTATTTAAGATCTTTGATTTAACCCTTTAAAAATACTTTTAACTTAGCTAATTAAACTCCTTTAAAACTTAATGTAAGCTCAATCGTTTCCAACAAAATAAAAAATCAACTAACTAAGCAACCTTGTATTTACTAAAGAAAAAGTTAGTAAGTGGAAAGAATTTATGGTCTAACATACCACAAATTATATTTAGGAATTAATCTTTTTTATTTGACACCGATTACTTTTATGCAGTTCGTTAAAAAGAATAAAAAAAATTTTGTTGAATTATCATGAAACCTACAAGCAACACTGAATTTAATTAATACTTGCCAAAATAGCAGCATTTACAAATAAAACAACAAGTGCAATGCTAAAACAGTGGTATTTAGACAAACTTCACAATGGCACATATAGGGGTTTGGTGGGTGAGCCTACAACAATTAATTAAATGTCAATGTCAATCTCTTCTTCAGATGCGACTTCTAGTTTTAGTTTTTGTTCCTTAAGAAACAAACCACTTTTTTGTTCTTTCTTATGTTGTCGATTTTCTTTTCTCTGGCGCTGTTTTAACCACTTGGCAAACCGACGTGCTTGACGCTGGTCTTTCTAAGAATATAAAAAATAAATATTTTAAACTCTTAATAACTACAAAAATTGGATTTTTTGATTTAAAAATTCCTAGTCAAAACTACTCCAGTTTAATATGTTGTTTCTTTTAATAAACTTACCCTTTGTTTTTCTTTTTGAGCATCTGCAGTACTTTTTGCTATGTTGCCATCACTGTTGCTTCTTCTTAAAACGCCTCCACCTTCCATAGCTTGAGAATCGGTTGTAAGTGTGCAATCCCTCAGATGGTTTCCCATGTAACCCAATACTCTGGCCAGCTTATGGCTGTCAATATCGTCAATAGACATAGAAAATGGGACACAATTTTTCTTGTTGGCACCAATTATTTGGATTATATCCATTTGCTCCTAAATATAACAAGGTTAGGGTTTTTGTTTTTATTAAAAAAAATAATATAAATTTTGATTTCTAACCTGTAGTCCCATTGTAGTACTTATATTTTGAGTCAGCTGTTCAATAAAACCAAGTCGTTCATCTTTTGTCATAATATTCCAGTCCTTAACACAAGGTGGTTGAGAATTTTTAACAGAATATTGGGGAATATCTGTTGGCATGGGAAACTTGTGCAAAATAGGTATAACAGGAGCACTTAGTTGTTTTTCTGTTTGTACGATTTTTGGTTTAGGTTTTTTTAAGTTAGACTCATTCGGACATGGGCGTACCATTAATTTTCCTTCCCCAATAGAGTCCACTTGCATTTGTAGAGACTGAAGTGGGTTCAATGTCGGATAGATTGAATCGTACTGACTGTTGACTAGATCATTTGGCCCAGAGTGTATTAAATTATTACTAACAGAGCTCGGATAGGTGCTTAAATTAAGAGTGAACTTCAGAGCAGCTGGTTTGGAAAATGTGTTGTTCAAAGTGGCGTTGTTGTTAGGTAAACAAGATGTATTTTCTGCTTTTCTAGGTAAAATGTGATGATCAGTATTGGCAGAATAAGAAATTTCCTCATTTTTTTGAGAATTCGATTTTACAGTGTTCGGATGAGATAGCTCAGATGTACCGGAAGATGATTTTACAAAAAACTGATCAATTGACATATCATCTTGCTCTTCTTGTTTTAATTTTCTGGCAATTCTTTTCTTATCAGAATTTATTAATAGTTCATGGGGTTTGTTGAATTTACTTTGGTAATTCGGAGATGAAGAAATGATCATATCATTTTGTGCGGTGTCCGAACCACCCTGTTGTAACACATCATTGATAAAATTGTCAGCATTTCTGTCTTTTAAATTGGCATTCACACCCACTTCTATTTGACGACGAATTACTTCTGTTAGGTCTGATACGTTGTATCCAATAGAAGGCAAAACCTACAATGATAAATTTTGGTATTAACTACTATATGCATATATTTAAAGTAAAACAGTATTAATAAGCATAAAAGTATATAAACCGAAAATTCTCCAAACAATACGGTATATAAATACTTAATAGGTAACTTACAGTGTCATTTGTAACAGTAGACAAATCTTTGCTATTTGAGCTGGGTGTTCTAATATGTCTCTTTTTTAACCTAAACATTCCAAAAAAGTATTAGTTTAAACAACAATCAATATTGAATGTTAGACATAGACTATAGTTTTTTTCAAATAGCTGATTTAATTACTTGTTTCTATCGGTAGCAGCCGAACAACTTGGCCCAATGTCAGAGTGGGCATCACAATTTGAAATGTCACTTTGAGGAACATTGCAATCGAAATCAAGCTCACTGATTGAATCAGGCCAGTCTTCATTGGGAAATGGAGTTCTATAAAATTAAATCAATTTTTAAATTAAATAAAATACTGTGACTTCTACACACTAAGAAGCATTCTCTTATACTTTAAACTTAGTTAAAAAAAACAGTACCATAGATTTTGGCATAAGAGCCATTGCAAACATAACTTTTTTTTTTTTTTTAAAACTTGTTATTTACATACAAATTGAATTTTATTATTTGTTTATATTATACCTGCAATTAATGCTTCCTTCCTCTAAAAGACTGAAAATGTTTGTGGAAAATCCTGAGTCGCCCTCAAACATTCCGTAAGAGTCAGAAAACAACGAGTCGCCATCAAAGTATGATGAGTCGTCTGTCATGCTGAAAAATGCCAAGTCAGCAGAATCAATGTCCGAACTTGCTATAGAAGCACAACCAGAAGTAGGACTAGAATGATGTTGACCTTAAAATAATACAAAAAAATAAATGAACAACATAATTCACATTAATTCAATATCAAAAATGCTTTTTACCAAATTTGCAGTTAATTTTTAAAACTAAGTTTTTACTTTCAATATAAAACACTGCATATATAATAGAAGTCACCTGTGGTAAAAGAGAGACGTTGTTGAACTCGGTCTCTTAAAGGATGTCTGTGATAATCTGGAATCGAACTTGAATCCCAATTTCTTCGAGATTCTAAAAATAAAGGATCGAAAAAAAATAAGTAAAAAATATATTTTGGATAAACAAAATTATTAAAATAATACATATCTATGAAAAAATTTTTTTTAAAGCACAAAATGGAAAGTCATTTCTTTATTTTTTTTAAATTCACTTTATTTTACCTGACATATTAATATTACAAAGACTGCCAGCTGTTTTTTGTGAGGCTGCTATCTGATTGTTGTAGCAGCCAGTTTCATATCCTTCATCCCAAGGAAATTGGCTATTTTGAGCCCATGGTGATAAAGCAGTGGTGTTAATAAGATTTAAGGTGCTTGTTATACTAGCTATAATTTAATAAAATTAGTCAAATACTAGAAAGGTAGAGTACTCAGGATATTTAAAAAAAATGTTTCGTGAAGAAATACAATTATATTTACTCTACTGCCTTAGAAATTATTAAATTGTTCAGTTTAATTAAAGGCTTACAACTTTAAAGGCTTTTTAGATTTTATCGCTTTCCATTTACTTTCATTATCAATCATTGCTATCATAGACACAACCATGTCTATTACCACAGGGCATACACGTTTTATTGTATTAAAAAAAATTAATGAGCTTACTAAGACAACCTTATTTAGATATAAAATAACTTATATGCTAATTATAAAAAATACACATAAATAACACATTTCAACTAAAGGTATTGTGGCAATACATAAAATGTTGGCAGTGTGATAATGCCTGTTGTCTAAAAAACAGTAAAACAAAAAATTTATAAAGACCTTGTGTGTCTCTTGAATTAAAAGAATAAGTGGAATTGGGTTGGGTTCTTCGGATGGCTAAGTTTCTTTCCCGCCTCATTCTGGCAGCAACAGAACCATGACCAACACTATTATCATCCCAACTTCCACCCTGAAAATAAAATAAAATTATTAACACTGATTATAACAAAATACACATAAATTTTTAAAGTAAAAACTTTTACGAAGGATTTAAATGTAAAAACTAGAAACAAAAAATTAGAAACTAGATATATATGGGCAATTCTTCGGTAACGGAATTACAATTACTGTGGTTTACAAACTTATAATTAATTTTTTTAATATAATTGAAATCGTTTTTTAAGTTAAAACAACCCATATATTGCCATTTTAAATTTTTATAAGCATAGAAGTCCAGTTCGAACTTCTATGCTTCTTAAAAATTGAAAAATGTTTGGTAACGGAATTACGCCAATAAATTAGATATAAAAAGTTGGGTAATACTTAATCCCAATTCGTCTGAATTTTATAAAAATTAACTTAAATTAAACATGTGTAAATAATTGTCCTTATTGAAAGCAACAAAAAGATACCAAATTTTTTTAGTTGGGGTTTAAAAAATATTTATTTATTGACAAATTAACTTAAAAAAACCTGGTAACGGAATTACACTTTAAGTAACAGAAGGACACTGTCTAATTTTGGCATGTAACTTTAGTCTTAAATTTACTCAATTTCAGATAAAATTAAAAAAATTAGTTTTAGGTACTGTTAAAATAAGAAACAAACCTAACTAAAAATTTTTTTTTTAAATCTTGGTAACGGAATTACAAAACTAAAAACTACTAGGTTTTTTTTTAAATAAACTCTTAAACAGAAACAAACAAACCAAATTTTATAATTCCTAACTACTATTTTAACAAAAACTACAAACATAACTCCAAAAATAAAATTAACAAACAAACATAACATGTTTAAAATTCTAAATCGCTAAACTCTAAATTAGTAATAAAATTGATGTCGCAGAAACAATTTGTTACACCTAAATAAATGGATAATTATGCAAAAACAATAAGTCTAGTGGGTAAAATAGCTTATAATATTGTTTGAATATGCCAAATATCAGTTAAAAATCAACTTGTTTACTATGAATATTTTTATTTAATTTTATTTAGTAATATATTTACCCGTAAAACTAATTTATAAATTTCAAAACTACCTTCTCACAAAATTAAAAAAAATGGATATTATATTACAATGCCATTTCATTTTTTTACTTATAAAAATAATTATATTATTTTAAATCACTTAAACCAGGCAGAATAAGCATTTCTACAAAATCTCTGATGTTGTAATTCCGTTACCCGTAATTCCGTTACCCGTAATTCCGTTACCATTATTGTAGATAAAATTAATAAGGAACATTAAAGTTTAGTTTTTATTTATAGTACTTAACAACTAAAATCAGAGAATTAAAAATATTAAAAGTTGTATTTGATTAAATTTCAAGTTATAAAACTTTTTATGTAAATTCGGTAACGGAATTACCTATATTCTTACAAGTTAAAAACTTAAAAATTGCTGATTTTTAAATTGTAATATAGAATTTGTTGTTTAACTTATGTTAAGCATATGTTTAAACTTCTTATACAACACATTACAAATCTGTTGTAATCTGTTTTGTAACTTTTATATTAACTTAAAATTATTGCTTAAAATAGCCATAAAAGTGCAAAAAAATTTGTACATTTTAAATTTAAAAAAAAAATCACTTATAAAAAATTATTTGCCTAAATTCTTTTAAATTTAAACTTTAAATATCAAAACCAAAGAAACAGGTAAGTTAATTAAACAAATAATTTAAGTTAATTTTTTTTAAAAAAACACTTTCCCAATGAGAATTGCCCATAAATATATGGAAGTTAAAAAAATTGTCAAGAGAACATTTATATTACAAGAAAGGCAAATTTACAAAGCTTAACACAGGCTTTAAAATGAACTTTACATAATAAGTAAATTTACTTATGAACGTTTTGTTTTTGCAAAGTAGTTAATTATTTATACAATCTGATTAAATATGACTTAAGAACTTTAAAAATGCAACATACTGCAATAGGGCCTCTACGAATTCGGGAGTTTAATGAATTATATTCTTTACAGCTTCCGGACCCAAGTAAAGTATTAGCATCATGAGAAGAAGAAGTGTTTGTTCTTTTTCTAGACATCAGGGAACCTTAATGAACAATTTTTTTTATTATAGTGCACTAGGACCAACAAACCTAAATCAAAAAGATAAAAACAAAAAATATATTTTTAAACATTTTTAATTACTAAATTATTATATAGAAACATTTAGATCTACAAACGTTTTAAAAACAATTACCTGTGCTTGTCCTTCTCATATTAAAAGACATATTAGGTGCAAATTAAAGGCTATTTATTGAACAGTCCATTTATCAAATTACTCATTCCTATTTAGATTTTGTTTATTAATGTTACATTTCATTACATATTCCTACTGAACAAAATACAGCAGGTTATATATAAATAAGTAATTATAGAAAACAAAAAACAGAATTTTTTTTTTTGAGTTAAATGATATTGATTTATTGATTATGCAGCCACATTTATTGTGACCAGGTTTCTTATAATAGAATAATTCTATGAATAGGCTACACAATTTAAAAATTTAGTGTCTTACTAAAAATCAATTTTTACTAACTATTTTTATTGTAAATAACCTACAATTTTGCTTTTTAACCCTTTTATACCATATTTTTTGTTAAATGTATGATTTCAATGTCTTTTTAAAAGCAACTTCTTAGCTTTTACGCAACAGCATTTTTATATAATTATTACCCAAATATTAAACTAAAAATTTTGAGCAAATATAATTACCAAATCTTATATTTTAAAATTATGTAATACACAGCTAAATTTACTAAACAATGAAACTTTTATTACCCTAATTTACTTCCTAAAATAAAATGTAAACACCAACCACTGTAAAGTATTTAAACTATTATGTAACAAACCTATATTAAAAGTCAAATACAATTTAAAGTTAATTTATCAACACAAAAAAGTTTTTATAAAATAGTTAGATATGCTACAACATTAGGTATTAATATTAAACATACATGTATAAAGCCCTATTACATACAGACATATGCTAATTCTAGATTATTAGTATAAGTTTGGGTTAGTTAACACCTCAAGTTGATTATTATCACTTTGTAATCTGCAGATTTGTGCAGTGTCACAAAAATGTTATATGAGCTTTTTTTTTGAACAATACTAAAGTGCGGGATGCGGGATAGTGCGGGACCGTATGTAAACATTAACAAAAATTCGCGCAATGCGGGACGGAACAGAATTTTTGTACTTTTCTGCGGGATGATTGCTGTTTTTATCTAAAGGGCTAAGAGGTGATGTGGGATTGACTTTAAAGGTTAAAAAATGATGCGAAATTGAATATATAGCACAATGGAAGATTAGAGGAGGGTATAAAAAGGGCGTCCTTTTCCGCATTCAGCGTTTTTTTGTTAACGTTTACATATGGCCTTGGTATTTCCCGCACCCCGCAACTTTCCGCATCCCGTATTTTAGTACTACTCATTTTTTTTAAACAAATGTAAATAAATAAAAAATTATATATATACTTATTTTATTACTGGGACGTTGTACAACAAACATAGACATCTGATCTATCATAATTTTTTTAATACTAGGCTGTTAGTTAAGAATTAAAGTAGCAAAAAACACCTATAAACAGATAAACGCATGTCGCTTCAGGGCTTGCAAATTGTGTTTCACTATCGTTTAATAAAAAACAAACTAAAGTTAGAAAACATAAATAAGATTTACTAACTTTGATTAGCCTATTAGCACATTTTAGCTTTTGTTTAAAACCTTTTGGTGTGTTTTCTCTTTAAAAGATATCACAAACGCTTACCAAAACGCGCGAATGCCTCAAACTATGCAGGTTTAGTCAAAAAATTTACTCTTATAGCAACAGAAGTTTTACCACAAAATGCATCTATTTTTTAACTCCTACTTTTTAATTTAATAAATTTTTAGTGTTAAATATAAAGTTAGTTTAATTAAAAATAAAAAATAAAGATATCAAATTAGATATTTTTTGTTAATACATATTTAAAAAATAAATTAATTACACTTACCCCCTACACCATACTGATAACTACTGCATGATAAGACATTTTCTTGCATTTTAAGGCAAGAAAAAACCAGAAAAAGTTATTCATTTAGTAATTTATGTAATAAAATGGCTCCAATTTGTAAAAACGTGTATATTTTCATGTTTACAAACATTCAACTTTATGAGCATTAAACTTTGGACTCCTTACATTTTTTTGTGGTTTCATTTTCTTTCCATCATTTTACGTATATACAATTTAAATTTTGCAAAACACATGTTCGGTTTACGTCACAATCACAAGTAAAAAGTTTGAATCAATTAACCATACAGCGTGCTGTCGTTATGTTCCAGCCATGCAAGATACGTATAGTTTTGTGTGCAAACTTATAGTCAAATAAACAAATAGATATAATGCATATTAATAGTTTAACTGACTGACTAAGAAAATTAATACAATGCTAAGTTTTAATAATCAGTTAATGGCTAAATAAACCCTGAAACACCCTTAGTCTGTTAGTCCTTGTAAAAAATATTTAAATTTTTCATGTGCTAGGGCTTGCTTTTTAATGTGAAGATAATTTTTAAAATGGAAAATAATAAATAACTATATTTTGCAGTCATTTATTCACTTTATTATTTGTGATTTAAAATTTAGTAGAAATCTACAGCAATAAAAATCAGCTTTTTAGAAAAACTAAATAAAGGGTTAATAATACAACCCATTTGCTTACCTAACCCCCAAAATGACCTCTGTATTTTTATTGCTGTATGTAAACTTTTATTAGAGATCCACTTTTTGTTTTTGCGAATTTCACCTTTTGAATATTTTTTTAATAGATGGACACAAGTGTTGAATTAAATGATGAAACTCTTTGCACAGATTTTAGTCAGTTTATGGTATGTAAAAAATCTAAAGTCCCCTAAAATTTTTAATTTACAAACAGTTGTATATGAAACTAAACTGTATATACATGTTATTTAATATTAAAATCTTATTAAAAAAACTATATGTTTACAGGAAAAGTTAAAGGAACATAGAATAATTGATGATCGCATAATTTACAAACTTAATACAACTATTCCCACAAAATCTTTTTCTTCAAATATAAATATTGCTGCAGAATGTAAAAGTCTCTATGATATGGTAAGTTGCATTAATTTAATTGTTTATTAAAGTGAATAAAATTTGTTAGAGAATTCAATTAATAAGAAGATTTTTAGATAATAAAAGCACATGATAGCAGGACCAATGCCATAAAAAATTGTATATCAATTCAATCTGAAAAAACAAAAAAATTAATTTCTCAAAAGGAAAAAGAACCAGAAGACTTTAAAATTTTTAAAAATCTTAGGAAAGAACAAACAAATGTAAGTTAGAAATAAAGTCATATTGAAAATTTTTAAACACTAAACTATTTATAAATATTGTTCTAGCATGCTAATAATTTTTTGTTTAAATAATAAGTTTTAAATAAAATTATGACTAATAGCAAATAATGTTTTTTTTTTTAATTTAACATTTTTTAGCTACGACTGTACCAACAGGAACTAAATATTGAAGAAATTGTCCAAGAAAGAGCAAAACAGGCTTTTTATGATAAATGTAGAAATTATTATAAACCTTAAACCTTTATGTTTTGTCTTTTTTAAAAAATAATGTTAGGTTTAATTTGTTTTAAAAGTTGCAATTAGGCTAATATTTACAAAATTGTATTATTTTTTTTATTGTTTTATATACTAAACAAATTCCACCAATTTGTTAATTTATTGTGCATTGTCCACAATTGTATATGCTGCTGGACTTTCAAATTATTATTAAATTTTTTGCATAAAAATCAAGTATATTGTATTTGTAAATAAATTTAGCCAGAAATAGTTTCAATTTATATTAGTAGAAACATTTTTATGGTTGTGGTATAGCAAAGACGTAATCCAACTAACACAACTTCTTTTTTTAATGAAAAGAAAGCACCTAGTTTTAAAAAAAGAAGTTAAAATAAGTTTATTACAAAATGATAAGGTTCGAAAAGGTCAAAATATAGCAGTGTAGGTAAAACTATAGAATAACACTATTTATTTTTGTTTTTCATGACGTACAAAAGCCCGGGGCGACCTGTTATGGAGACATCTTCATTGCGTGATTTTAAAATATTACTACCAAAAAAACAGAAATATCAGCTTTTAAAGTAAACGTGGTTCAAGTTAAAATAGGTTTGTTTTTTTTAATCATGATTTTCTTAAAAAATTCCCTTTCGGTTATAGCGAAAGGTTGGTGTGAGTTTTGGCATATTTTAAGGTAAACGAGAACGTGTTAGTTGACATCTCTGCGTGATAACCAAAAGTTGTATAATTTAAAAAATTAAAGTTGTCCCAATAGGTAGCCAGCCGATGGTTTAGTCAGTAAACCATTAAAAACGTTAAACAGTTCGTTTTTTCAAATATTTAATAATTTTTTTAATACACGCTTTGTTTAGATTATTTTTTTCTATCTAACCAAAATTGCGGTTGTAATTAAGTGGGTTTTATGATTTTTGTAGGCTTTTTCTTTAACTTTTATTTGTTATGTTAAGGTCAGTTTGTTTGTGAACTTGATTGCTCCTATGATGCGGATAGATAGTTTGTTATTAACGTTTTTGATTCTAAATGGATTTTTAAGTTGCTTAATTGAATCCACAGTCATAAAATTAAATAACCTCAACACGGAAGTGCGCAGTGGGTATGTTGTTGTTTGATTTTATTTTTAAACAAATATATAAACCAAAACCCTTTTAATATAACTTAACTTTACTACTTAAATTTTCTTAAGACATCGACAAAAACGCCAAGTAAACAACATTTGCACAGTTCCTGAAGAATATTCTTGTTCCACTACGATCCAAGAGCCTTACACGGAATTATGTTTTAATTTTCTTTTAGGTTTATCATATCCATGTCAACGGTAAGTGTATTAAATGCATCCACAGTGTTACAAATTAATGTTGTTGTATTAAATAGCAACATTTCACATAATAGTTTTAGGTAAATAAACATTTTAAAACTCATTACGAAACAGAACACGAGATCGTATTGTAGAATCCACCTGTACGCGAGATATTGAAGTATGCTGCAGTGGATATAGAAGAATTAATGAAAATTGTGTTTTTGAAACAGGTTAGCCTTAATTTTTAACTAATTTTACATCGTTATAAGTCTGAAATTTTGTTATTTAAGTGACAGACAACCAACAGCCTATGGATGCATGTAACGGATCGCCTCACATTATCTCTTCCGGTAAGGGAGAAATTAGATCAACTAACTATCCTTCTTTTTACCCTCCCAGTCACAATTGTAAATGGGAGTTTCATAGTTTTCCGGGTAAGCGGATAAACATCCAAGTAACAACGCTTCAATTACAAAGTGCAAGGTATAGTTTGTTAAAAAATTGTTACGATTTTCTAAAAAATTGTTACGAAATTGTAATTTGAATAGGCCTACTAAAATATTTTATAAGATTTTGAAAATATTTCTTTCAATTACTAAATTTATAAAAATATTATATAAAATAACAACCATGGCTTAAATAGAAAGACAATGTCGAATTTTTTTTTTTTTTTAAATTAAAACTTTTCTGTTTTTTGTAGTTTTGGTTGTTTACCCATATGTAAATTTTCATGTGCCAACGATGTTTTAAACATAACTGACGGAGTTGGAAACAGACAATGGGAGCTTTGCGGAACGGAGGTTGATCTACCAATTTATACAACAACAAATAGCCCGGTTGTGATGCAATTTAAGTCCGATTGGATAACACAGGATAAGGGTTTTGTTATAGAGTATGATATTGAAGACCCCCCTATAACAACTACTACGACGACAGAAGTCATTTCTACGATTTCATCAATTACAAATTCAACTACAACAACAACAACAACAACAACAAATGCAATTTTAAATACAACAGTTCTTATAGATGGAAGAGGTTAGTAAAAACAAAGTAGTTTATGAATCTTAACTATAGTTTATACTTCCAGCAAAGAAATCCCCTTTATTTTTACCAGGGCATATATTTTGCATCGGTATTCGTATACTAAGCCAGTGTGCATCATCGTGCCAACCATCTTGTGTAAATGGAGAGATAATTGAGCAGAAAAACTGCGTTGAAGGTACATGTAGACCAGCGTGCGTTTGCCCACCAGAAAAACCGATTACGTTTCAGGACAGCTGCTTAACGCATAGCGAATGCACTGCCTTGTATGGTATGTAAAAATTTAAAAACTTAACAGTTTTTGAACTGTAATTATTTACACTATTCATATAACACAAGATTTTGTTTTAGTGCCCCCAAAGTGTTCCAGCAAAACTGTTTTCACTGAATGCATGCCACGGCCGGAGTGTGTTAAAACCTGTTTTAACCGAAATTCTCTTCCTGCTTATTGCGACCAACCTGACAGTGGTGCCTGCGTGAGTGGGTGTGTGTGTCCGCAGATTGTTCCATATCTTATTGATACCAACTGTGTCCCAGAACAACTATGCATTCTTTTATTCCCAAGTACATCGAACTTGTATATCATTATATGAATTCAGTAATATTAAATTAGCGTAAAAAACGCAAAACTTAATAATAAAACGCAAAACTTAATAATAATATTATTTATAGTTAAATTGTATTGACGTATTTTTAACCTTAGGTTTTAATTGTTTTTGTTAGATCCAGCACCAGTAATAACAGCACCGCCGATGATAACATGCGGAAAACAATTTTATAAACCACAGTTGCGAATTGTAGGTAAGGTATTGGATTACAAACAATTTAAAATTTTTAAAATTGTATTAAAGAACTCATTTTCAGGGTAAAAACAGTAAATAAAAGTATATCCATTAAAAAGATGCAAAAATATTCTCTATTAATTAAAAGGTGGTGAAACGGCGAATATGGGGTCGTGGCCTTGGGCAGTTCAACTTCACAAAGGATTTAGTGAACCTCGTATATATCAATGTGGTGGCACGTTGATATGCTCAAGATGGGTTTTAACCGCCGCACATTGCTTTTTAAATCGAGAAACTCAATCTGTAGAGTAAGTACAACTTTATGCAAGCTCATTACATTTTTATATAAAACGTATCAAATGAGAGAAGCATTTATAAAACTATCTCTCAAGTAATAGTTTATGCTGCATTTCTGAATTTTTTCTCAAATTACAGTAGCCAAAGAACAAGATTATATAGAGTTCGAATTGGAAAGCATGAACGAGCTAATGTTGTTAACGATCGTGCTATTGTAAGAACATTATTTAATTTTTGAACCAAAATGTTCTTTTATGAATTAAATTAAAAACAGTATTTTGCATAGGAAATGATACCCGAACGTATTTTCGTACATTTATCCTATGACACGCGTACACAAGAAAACGACATAGGTTTAATACGTTTACCACAAGCAGTTACCATGTCGAATAATATTCGTCCAGCTTGTGTACCGGATTTTTTTCAACGAAATCCTTATGGTCCAAATTGGGGACCACACATTGCTGAATTTTGCCACGTTGTTGGCTGGGGTTCGACTAACGGTAAGATGTAGCCTATGATATTTGCACAAGTTATCTGTATCATGAAATCTGTATAAGACCATCTACTGCAGGCTTATTATACCTCATTTATGTTTTATGAAATTAATTTATTTATATACAACAGGAATTGGACCTTCGAACGAGTATCTGAAACAAGTCAAATTAGAGATTAGATCAAGACACTGGTGTAACCAAATCTATCAAGACTTTGATTCATCGGGAATGATTTGCGCTGGTGGTAAACGTAACGAGGACACGTGCTCGGTAAATGATACCCTTTTGTCGTATTGGTTTTCAAAACAAACTCACTTTTAAGCAAAAACTTGTTTAATTTATAGGGAGATAGCGGTGGCCCGTTGTTATGTAAGCATGGAGATCGCTGGTATGTAGATGGGATTACCAGTTATGGTCTTCAGTGCGGGGCACATGATATGCCAGGAGTTTACACAAGGGTTACAGCATACACTAATTGGATAAAAGATATTACAGGACAGGAATGCGGGCATCCCGATACACAATTTGTTAATGGAAACGTCGATCCATAACCTTAAAAATAAATAAATTAAACACTAGATAAATTGTTTGCTGATTTGGGGATTCGGCGTGGCCTAACAGTTAGCTTATATCCTAAAAGTACTACATAATAAATAATAGAATAATTAACTACAGTAAAAAATATTGGAAATGCTAATTTATCATTACTTAAAACATATTTGTAATGTAAAGCCGTGATTTAATTAAATTGTAATCAACAGATGTTATCAAAAATTAGCTGAGAAATCACTAGTTGTGGTGCGTAAAACTTTCAGTTGTGACCAATTACGGTTATCGATTTTGTAATAGTGACCAAATCGGGTAAAATTAAAAAAAAACACAAATAAATAAGATTTATTGTTACATCTTAAGTTGTTTAATTAATTACTAATCAACTAAGTAATTAGAAATGCCACTTCGTGTTATTGTTGTTATGCTTGGTTGCACATATTTTAAATTTTCCCAAATTAACTGTTATGTTTGTAAAATAAGTCAGACTGTTTGAAAGTTGACGTACCCAAGCTGTCAAGTCATGTTAAAATATAAGATGTTCGTTAGAAGTTTATTTACTTTGCAGAATGCAGTTACCGAATTAAAATGATATTAAAGGACAAAAAAGGCTAAAAGGCAGAAAAAATATAATGATAAAATGGAAATATCATAAGTTAAAAGTTACGCAATCTTACTATTAGATTGTGCTTTACACAACAGAATCTGAATAAAAGCTGTATAAATTTGTTAATCTATTGAAATGTGCACCAAACGTCACACTTTCGAACCAACACATGTTTTTGCCAATTTGTCATCTCGAGTGTTAACATCATTAGATGAAAACCAATGTTCCTCCGTGCAAAGGAGATGTGTAGAGGTAATAATTTTTATTCATATTTTACCAATAAGAAACTATAACAAATGGTAATAAATATGCAAACTAACTTATACACGACTACATTCATCATAGTATTATCCAAACATTGACACACATTAAAAACTTTTAAAAAATTTTAAATTAAGGTTTCTGGGACAGCAGAGACACTTGTGCTTCCAGATGAATTTTTGTTAACAATAATGATTACCAATAAAAAGGAATCCGTAGATGAAGCAAAAGCAAGTGTGGCAAGAAGATTAGAATATGTTGAGCAAACGTTATACAATCATGGTGTGCAGGTAAAGAAATTTAGTTTTGTACGTGAAAATCAACCATATTAAACAATCCCAAAACTTTGTAACCATTAAAGCTGGATTTGTAATAAGAAAAAACTTTATAAATGGAAAAATTAAATATTATTAGGGAAATGAGGTTCAAATTACAAAAAATCTCAGTCGACCTGGGGGTAGAGGTTGGTTTCATATGGAGACACAAGTTGATGCTCTTTTTCACTGGTTTGTATTTAATATTTTTAATATCACATAAAAAATATTTTAAGAGGTTTTAATTTTGTTCAAACTATTTTTTGGATAATCAATAGTGCTATATATTGGTAAGTTATATAAATCACTTGGTCTGTTTTTTCAGTTTAATATATTTTGCAATACTGTTTTGTATAGACTTTAATCGATGCTTTATCTGTTATTTAAAAGCTATATATTTTAATTGTAACCTTGATTACAGTTTAAGCAAGTGTATGAAACTTAACAATCTGTTTACTGAGAAATTAGATGACTGTGTTAAAATTTTACCAGTTGCGTTAAGAAACAATAAACAACAATTGGAAAATAAAAGGTGTAATATTAGGCTTTTAAAATATTCTAATATTTTAAGAATTAATTTTTTTTCTATTTTAATGCATAAACAATAAAATATAATTAACAATAAATAATTTAAAGTTTGCAGCTTTAAAATGTATTAATTTTTAAGTTACAGATTCTATTTCATTCTCATCATTAATTATTTATTTTTTAAGCTTACTTTGACACTTTCTGAACTTTATACAGTGTATTTATTTCAAATTTGAAAGATGTTTTTAAAGGAAATGTTAATCATTTTTTAGAAAACAAACTTGTTTAACTGCTCTGACCAATGCTCAACAAAAAGCAGCTGAAGTCTGTCGTCTAATGGGGCAATCATTGGGAAAACCTATTTTTATCACTGAAAATATTGTTAGAGAAACCAAGGGCTGTGAAGCTTATGAACATTTCCAGAATAATGAAAAAAATGGTGTGACACCTGCTGTTCCAATGGGGTTATTAGGGGTGATTGAAATACAAAGAAGAATAAAAGAGAATAGTATAAGTGTAAGAGTTGATGTGACCACTACTTTTGAGATTCAGAAAAGGTGCAAAAAATAAAAACCTTTATTTAGTAATTGTAACCCACAAAATTAATTTTTAGCTTTTTCCGTTTAACTTTTTGCACTGTATGTGTTTAATTTAAACCCATTTAACTTGTTGTTCTGTAACCATTACACTTAAGAGTAATAAAGCATAATTTACATTGTTTTCTTCGATATGATGTTGCTTTTTACAATAACCAAAAATTTACTTGTTTTGTGCAAGTATTTTTAATTGTTTGTGATTTAACTTGAATACAACACTGTGATATTAACCACTGTAGGTATGTGTTTTTGTCAAGTTTAAGTGACAATTATAAACACACATTTAACATTTTTTAACTGTATTTTTTAACCTTTGTATAAATAATCATTTTAATTTTCATATGTCAAATTTCTTTTTTAAAAGCTGAAATTTGTGGTAGTACAATACATTTAGGTATTTTTTCTGGTCACTTTCATTGTGTTTAAAAGTATAAATTTGTAATTCATTATTATGTACTGTACTAATACATTTTATAATTTAAGTGTTTAAACTGTCTTTAAATAAACCAATTTTTTATATTCTGTTACATTTAATTTTTTTTCTACAATATTTTCTTACCTGAAATTTTTGACCAAATCGCATTACTGCTTTAATTAATCACAAATAAAAAGCAATTTTATTTTTAGCATGGGTAAAAATATTTACCAAAACAAATTTTAAATAACATAACAGGATAGTGTGTCAAAATGCCTTTCAATATAACATAATAAACCGAACAAAAACCATCTTGAAAAGCATTTTGTAACATAAACTGATACAAGTTTTTTTGTCGAATTAACAAAAAACAGCTCATCATAGTCAAGCAAGCATTGCAATAAATAGAAAAATTTGTCAACTTTCATTCAGGTTTGTAATACATGTGTATCTGTCTCTGAAATCCTACAAGGAAATATAAAGGTAACATAGTTTTTTAACAACTATTTATGCAATATATTGTTTTGAAATTCAGCTATTTTCCTTCACAATTATTAGATGTAAAAGCTAATTTAATTAATTTTAATTTTTAGAAATGCTATATTATTTAAATACGGACCATAAAAACAAGAAGTTAAGGTAGATTATTATAAATTATGCCAAGGCATAAATACACCAATACCTATGTTTGGTTAATATTGGGTTAACCTTAAGGTAAATAATAAAAATTTAGCTTCAAGTTACAAGAAACTAGTTTATGATAAATTGAGCAAACTGACCTTTGCAAATATTACGAACTGGCATTTCCAAAAACTCTACATTTTCAAAACCAACTTGTTGAATTAAATATTTGGAAAAATCTTTAGGTAGTAACTGAATTGAAGAGTAGTTTTTGAAAATTCTTTCCTACAACAACAAAAATTATTTTTTCGTATTAACTTTTATGAATAACAAAATAATTCACAATTCAGTTAAACCACAACCTCACCGACCGTTATTTTTTTCTTTTTCATATATGATTTCCATGCTTGTGGCTCGAGAATTAGTTTGCCTCCAGGCCGCAGCTGTTTATAAAACCTTTCAAAGGTATTTTTTAAACCCTCATCACCCCAATTTAGGTGTATCCACTTTGTGACACTCATACACAGAATGACATCATATTCAGGTTCTTGGTACTTTATCAATTCTTCTTTCATAGGAACATAATTTCCCTTATATCCAGGATGATTTGTTAAAAATAATATTAATTGAATTTCATGTTAAAAAAAAAATTTTACCTGTAAAAATATAACATTGTTTGGAAATTTTGATGTATCATCCTTTGCTGTTTCAACTGGGGGGCCAACTATTGGACCAAACATCGTGGCCATGGAGTCTGGATACTTTTTAAGAATTGTATTTTGTGGCCTGTGTTCGCAAGAAAAAGCATTTTATATTTATTAGACATACTAATTAGAATTAAAAAACACACAGAGTATGCTGTTACAAATTAAATTTTATAAAACCTAATAATCTCAAATATAATAAGGAAAAAAATGTTTTACCGTGTTTCAGCTGTTACATAATGTCTTGTGTTCTTTCTTGCATTGTGAATAAGAATTTCATCAATATCAATACCAACAATTTTGCGAGGTTCATATTCTCTTGCTATCAAAATCGTTAAGTGACCAGAATTGCAACCCACATCCAATACATCTTTGTCTAAAAGTACATTCAAAGTAATAACATCATTTTGTGAAAATATGTGAAGAATGATAAAATCAGTTAGAAATTAAAATACCTTTAAACCATTCTTTTTTAAAACAGGTCATTCTCTCATCTTGAAACTTATTTTGATTTCGATATCCATAATATTGGCGATAGTTTCCGAACTGAAATTTTTCATGTTTTTTTGAAAAGTTAGGTTTTCTTACAGTTTTTTCCTTAGACTTTGGTTGGCATGTTTGTGTTTTATTTGGCGTTGCTATTTTTGGTTTGCACACTGTTTTAGAGTCTTGGGTTTCATGCGAAACAATATTTATTATAGAATGTTGCAAAGGTTTTTTATTATCTGTTTTGTTCTTTATGTCTTTCTCTGAAGCGACAACATTTTTCTCAACTGAAATTTTGTTGTTTTGTTTTGAAACTGATGCTTTGCGTTTTTGAGCTTTGGGTGAAAATAAAATAGAGCTTCTACGAACATCTTGCGGAACAACAGGAGATACAATTGGATCAGTAATTATAACTGAAGGCTAATAAAAAAAATTAATATATATTTATAAAAAAAAGAATTTTAGTCTAAAATAGCAAATATTGAGAATTTTGAAAGAAGATTGTATGGCCAAGTAACCTTAAATTAAATTGGGATAGCAATACTATATTTATCACATGTATATATAAACAGCAATTTTGGTATTAAAATTAATATTACCTGTGGAAGTGGAATAGTTAGTTTATTAGATGTTACGTTGTACTGAGAATGTCCCAATTTCTCTTTCACAGATGTATCTTCTTGTTTTATTTGTTCTGTAACCTTAGTAGAAGTTACTTCACTTTCCTTGGCAACGTTGCTCTTGTCATGTTTCCGCTTTTTTCTGTTGATGAGATCTGAAGTAGCAATTGGTTCCTTCATCAGAGTCTTAGTACTTGTTGTTTTAATTTTAGCAGAAGGTGTTGCTAATAGACCGAGTGGGTCAGTCATATCACTTGGAATAACAATATTGATTGTTGAGTTTCTAGGCGGTAATGGACTGGAAGACGGTGTAACAGCATTCAATGCACGGTTAACTTTTTCATCAAGCATAGAGTTTAAATTTAAGGGATCGGCGATGTTTCCTCCTAATAGAAATTTGTTGGGTAATATGATGTCACCCGAAGCACGACTTTTGTGTGCCGCTCCCTGACGTCTTTGCTTATTGCTGGTTTGGCCCTTTTCAAATGGAAAATCCTCGCTGGTGCTGTGCCTCCTTTTTCTGCAAACTCGCTTTCCAGCTATTTGCAAACCAATGGGTTTCGAATGTGTTTTATTTAGTTTTTCTTTCGTTAAAGGGTTATCCATTACACTAGATTCCTCTGTTTTACTGTCATGTTCTTTTTGACAAAAAGTAGAGCTCGGATTTATTAGTTTTGTTGGAGAAGGCGACTTTTCCAAAGCAGACGCCATGATCTTCTATGTCATTTAGGCTTGCGGTAAACAAAATTGATTTTTATGTTTTCTCTTTAAAGATAAAAAGATATCTTATATTTATGAATGCCAAAGGAATTACAATTACGACGATTTCAAAATCACATTTCTTACGTACATTGTACGAAATAAAAAACAAAGTCAAGAAGATATTGCATATTTATTTTTTAAAAGAGGATAAAGTTAGTTTGGTTTTAACACTCGCGGGGTTTAAGGACGACGAAACTGCGAGTACCAATATTTTGTTCAAACGCACGTGTTTATAAGGTTTATTTTTCTAATTTTGTTTTCTTTGTGAACGGGTGAATTTACTCGTTAATAGATTTTAAATTTCGTTGATTTGCCATACAGTCCTGTTATACTAAACAACAAGCTAATATAATTAAAACACTACGTAACAGAATTTAATTGGTTGATTTGCCATCATTTCCTAATGCAATCATTCGTTATTGCCGTCTAAAAAACTATTTAAAAATTCTCTTTACATCGAAGTTCGGGTTTAAACTATTTTATACAAATACTGCTAAAATTATGCGAAAAAACAACATTATTCTTAAAATTGTGCACAATTTGCAAAATAATAACTACACATAGCTTATGTTAGTTTTATATAACAATTACGCTACGATATTACATATTGTTACTCCTGTGGACAAATTTTAAAACGTAATTTCTTGTACATAGCACAAGTTAGTGGGGGTACTTAGTTATTGTCAATTTGTCAAAGTTTATTGTCTATTTGTCAAAGTTTTTTTTAATTTTTTCAAAGTTTTGTTAAGTATAAAATTGTCCAATCCTCTTTTGTTTTACCCAATTTCCAATCTTATTTTCGTTACATCTGCGTTTTCTGCCTGCTTAAAGTTAAGGAAACAATGACATTCAATCACAAACTGATATTTGAAATGTTAACATTTGACAATTGACAACAATAGTCTAAGCTTCTGACAATGTAAACTTCACATTATTAATTGTTTTGACTTTTATTGCGATGTTTAACACTGTAGGTGCGCCGCCCAACTTTAATAAAAACATGTTGTAATACACTAATTAAGTTTAAAAAGTAGATTTTATTTTGTGATGAAAAGATATAAATTTTAAAAAGAAACGAAAAATTTATAGTAAGCGATAGTGTGGACTATTTATTTATTTTTTAAATAAGCTGCAGTTAAAAAAGGTTAATTTGACAACATATAAAAATAAACTTATTCGGTTTAATAAATCTAGATTTATTTTATATTAAAATGCCAAATTCAACATTTAATGTATCTTGGGGGGCTGCAACGTACTTTAATACTTTGGACGATTATATCGTTTTCATTTCTCTAAATATTTTGCTGATAATAGCAGGCTATTTAGTAGTAGCTGTATTTACATATAGTCTCAAATATTCGGGCAATAGAGGCAGCGTGCAATGCTGGACTTCAAATGTTTTTGTTACGCGAATTTTGCTGCCTGTTGCTACAGTCTGTAACTTTTTTCGAGTTTTGGTAATCTACATTCAGTTTTTCTACGGAACAAGGTCAGATGTTTTCTGTCTAATAAATACTCCCCTCGGAAACCTTTTGTATGCCATGAGCTCAGTATCTTTACAAAGCAGTTTGTGGGTGAGACAATATAATCTTTACTCCAATCCTTCCATGTTTCACCTGAGTACAACGGGGCTGCGGTGTTTCAGTAGATTAACACTTTCCTTCATTATCATTGGAACCACGTTTAGTTTTTTTATAACTTCTGTCACAACAAAATACATTGCCACTCCTATTGGTTGTGTTCCAAACCGAGAGCATACCATTTTACCACTTTGGTATGGACTTTCTATGTTTTTGGCAGTTTCGGTAATAGTTGAATTGATGCAACTGTTTCTTGTGCTTTACCCATTAATCAAACACGTTCGTGAAAACGATGCAATTGAAGAAAACAACAGAGTTCATTCCTTAATTCGAAGAGTCGCAGCAAGTACAGGAGTAAGTGTGGCATCCGAAATAATCTTTGAGGCTTTCGGAATTGTTTTGGTAGTTCAAAATCAAAGCATAGCTGCCACTTCATTATATAGCGTAGTTTTAAATATTGTTGTAATTTGTGTGTTCACTAGTTTCATAGACTGGCAACGCCGTCTTTTTATTTTGTACAAACAAGCATTAGTTTAAATAATGTTTTTTTTTTGTTATACAAATTTGGGACCTATCTTAGAAGCCTATTTATAAAATGTTGTATTTTGCTTATACGTTATTGTTCTAGTTAGGAATTAAAAAACATGTAAATATTTTTTATAAGAATTTTTTAACTTAAAAAAAATTCTTATAACTATTAAAAAAAGATTTTAATACGAAACTTTGTTTAATTATATTTTTTCATTTTACAAAATAAATAGTTTCTTGTAAAAATAAACAGTTTTTTGTAGTTGGAGGTATTTGTTTACAAAGTGAGTTTCTCATATGATACATAGCCTTGGTCAATGGGAAGTACTCATTTATTATTATGTACCTACCAAAGTTATAACTGTTTTAAGGAATTTCAAAAGTTAAATTGCAATAGTTTTTGTATGTTAAAATAGTCCTTGTAGATCAAACCAATATGCAATTCATGCTAAAAATAAAATTGTCAAATCGTTTTTCATTTCAGGCATTTCCTTAAACAGTAAATTTACATCCGCGACATAATTGGGTAATCAAAAATTGTTGAAAAATTATTTTTCGTTTTTACAAATTTATTTTAAATTATAAAAACTTAAAAGAGAAATTTAACCCTTATCAAAATTACAATTACCACTTAAGTGTCAAAATTTGCTACAAAATGACTGTTTAAACAAAAAAAAGACAACATAATTGGTAATGATAATGTTACGTCTATTTAAAATTGAGTAATTGACAGTTTTTTGCCTGTGTCAACTTTACGTTATTGATTGTTCCGTTTATATTCACGGCATCAAAACGCTATGGGCGGCGCCGTACGTTATTTATATTGAGTAGTTTATATTTAGTAGCTGTATATACTTAGCAGCTTAAACTATAATTTATTTTAAAGATAAATCATTACAAGTTCAAAGTTAACTATGAGTGATTTACTCGTAATAGTAATTGTGGTATTTCATATCACTAACAAAAGTTTATAAAAGTCTATTTTTAAGATCACATTAAAATAATGTAAACGAATTTAATTATAGACTACAATCTATTTTACAGAAAGTTGCTAAAGGGTTATTAAAATGGAAAATAACACAATATTTAATGTATCACAAAACGTTGACAAGTATTTTCAAAGTGTTGGCGATTATTTCGTTTTTGCTGCTCTAAATATTTTGGTGGTAATAGCAGGATATTTGGTAATAGCTGTGTTTACATATGGTATTAAACATGCTGGGGATCACACCATTAGGAAATGCTGCACTTCAAGTGTGTCAGTCACGCGAATTTTGTTACCTGCTGCTACAGTATGTAATTTAGTCAGAGTTTTAGTAATCTATATCCAATTTTTTTATGGAACAACCTCAGATGTCTTCTGCCTAATAAATACCCCCCTTGGAAATTTCTTGTATGCTGTAAGCTCAGGATCTTTACAAAGCAGTTTGTGGGTGAGGCAACATAATCTTTATTCCAACCCTTCCATGTTTCACCTAAGTACAAGGGGGCTGCGATGTTTCAGCAGGTTAACACTATCTTTTATTATTATCGCAACGGCTTTTAGTTTTCTGATAGCATCTGCCACAACAAAATACATCGCCACTCCAATGGGCTGCCTTCCAGACCCATTCCATACAATTCTTCCACTTTGGTACGGACTTTCGCTGTTTTTAGCAGTTTCAGTATTGGTTGAATTGATGCAACTATTTCTTGTACTGTACCCATTAATTAAACACGTACGAGAAAACGATGCAGTCGAGGAAAACAACAAAGTACATTTCCTGATTAGACGAGTTGCTGCAAGTACAGGATTGAGTGTGCTATCCGATGTAATCTTCATGGCTATTGGAATTGTTTTGGTGGTTAAAGGCCACAGCATAGCTGCCACTTCGTTATATAGTGTTGGTCTAACCATTGTTGTGATTTGTGTGTTCACCAGTTTCTTTGACTGGAGGAAACGTCTTTTTGTGTGTAAATCGTTGCACTAGTGTAAAAAAAACTGTGAATAATTTCTATTTTTTCATTCGCTTAATTCTTCTACATTGTAAATATCAAAAAGTTACGAAAATTTGTTTAAAGGTTGTTAAATGACTAATAAAATAAAAAAACTGTTAGTTGTTAGTTCATTTTTTAAACATCAATAACAAAAACAAGTACATAGAACGTAACAACTGCACGAACAATAGTAAAGTTTATTGTCTTGATATGTGGAAGGTTATGTAAACATGCTCACCTGTTGTCGGCTTTTAATAAAACTTTTCCCTTAAGTCTGGTAAAAAAAAGTCGCACCAATGACAGGTTCTAAATTTCTTTGAAGTTTATTTTGATATTACGTAGTAGGTAGATACGGAAACGTCAACACTTAAAACACCTTTTAGACATATATGTTAATGTAGGAATAGGCTGTCTGTAACCATATTAGTTTGTGGAAGGCTAGAGATAACTTAACAAACTATTTTTGCCCCGAAAATTCTCATAAAACATATTTTGTACATTTTTTTAATGGCTACAGATGTTTAACTTTGACTAAAATATATTAAACAAATTTAATGAAGTACTGATATAAGAGTTTATTCTAAATAATGATTTTTGTAAAACCGAAAATTAACACAGTGCATAATTGAAGAAAAATGAGAGCAAAAACATATTTAAAATGTGACATATTTGTACAAAAATTATATTTCAGAAACTTATCATTTTCTAAAATAAAAAATCTTTACATTTCTTTATTTCACTAACAACCCAATAAAATATAAAAAACTCAATTTAAAATAAATACGTTCTATTTTCAAGTAGCACAAAATTAAAGTTTACAAAGTTTAAAAAATAAAAGCACAGAGTTGTTTAAAAGGCACCTATACAAATTAAAAAAAAATATGTTGGCAAAAAAATAAACTTAAATTTTTGTACAGATTACAAACAGTAACAAAAAAAATAACAAATCATAAACAGATTCTGTTGAACAAATATAAAATTTATTTTGTTGAGTTAAAAAGTCACAGAAAGAGGGGAGAATTGCATGAAAAAAAAATTAAATATCAGTTTCGTTATATTTCGGATTAACTTTGCGATTTTCTACAAAAAGGTCTGGACTGTAAACGGTTCTAGTAAAGTCAGGTGGTAGGCTATTTCTCTGGTGAGAATTGCTGGGTTGGTTCTTGGCACGCAGTTGACTAATCTGATTGGGTTGTGAAGCACTAGGGTGAAGTTTAGGGGGTAAGGTAGGGGGGGACTCGTAAGATTGGGATAACCCAACATTCGGGAAACTCTGTTTGCGATACTTTTGAAATCGATTTTCACCTGATTTTTCCAAAAATTTTGTTTGAGGCGATTTTGCTTCAGTAATGTTTTTGTAAGAAGTTGATGGTGTATTAGCAAGCGAGCTTGTTTTATCCGTCATTGTGATATTCGTTGTAGAACTTGTTCTATAGGGAATGCTTTCTTGGCGAACTCTAGTTTCCGGGGAAGCTTGCTAAATCATTTCCAAAATAAGATTATAAATACAACTCTCATGATATACATATTTAAGTAGCTGTAACATGTATATAATCGATAAACCTCTTGTTTTATTAAAAACTTGTCTAAAGCTTGCCCTAATATTTATATTTTAATTGTAGTAATAGGGTTACAACTCTCAACTAAAATTTGACCGCGATAATTTACCTATGCACCACAAACAGAAGTTTTAATAATTTTGTGAACGAATAAATTGGACATAAATAGTATATATATATATATATAGATATATATATCATCCACTAAGCTCTATTATTTACAAATGGTGCAATACTCTATGATGCTTTAAGTAAAGCAAGTTTGAGTAAAACAAACAAATGCAAACCATTGACCTCCCTCCTCAAACAATAGACTTTACATTAAAAAAACGATGTACCTGAGTTGTCTCAGCAGATTGAAAGGCTCGTTTACTTTCAAAATATAGCTCGGCAGTAAGTCTGGTACACACTGATGGGATTTGTTTCATTTTGTTCCATGCAGAGTCACTGACGTTGGATTCGAAATCATATGCAACCATGCGATTTACTCTTGTTAACATCTAAAAAAATAACATATCATAAGGATTAAATGTTGATTTGTTATACTGATGTCATAATATATATTAGATTATTGATAATGAGTTATTTTTTATATTTAATATATCTCCTTTTTTCGTCATATGTGAATAGCACAACCTTTTTTTTGAATATATCAAATAAGGGATTAAATCACTTCCGGCAATGTAATCTCTGTATTTCCTTATTGTATATCATAAAAGGTTTATATAGTTTATTTAATTTTAATATACAAGATCTTAAAACTTGTTTTTGTACTTTTTATGGGAAACTAATATAACAGTGTACCAGGATTTTGGATTAACAACAATTTTTAAAATTGTAAATTCTACCTGCATCATTTCCTTTCTCTGTCCATCAAACTCAAACATTTTGCACAAATCCTGAATGTAAACAGAACCAGTTCCCTTATTTCTCCAAGCATAATAATCTAAAGTTGGCAAAAAGATATTTTCAAAATTTTAATTTATTTTTAAATTTATAGCTCTTCCAGAAAACAATTAAATCTAGTTCATGTTTTATTCATTACTTTTATAATTTAAACTTTTTTAAAAATTAAAAAAAAAACTAATTTATTAAACCCAAACTCGCAAATTGTAAAATACTTTTATGCTAAACAGTAAAGTTTATACATTTTTTAAGTTCTTGGAAGAAAATTTGCTGGGATAAACCATAATTTAAAAACTTGAAATGTCAAGAAAAAGTAAAAAAAAACACAAAAAATAAACTGTCGAGAAAAAGTAAAAAACCACAATAAAATTACCTGGTGCAGTGGAATGAGCAATTAAAAAGTCTGCTTCAACAGGAACTTTCAATTCAGTAATAGCACTATCAACCATATCGCCAGAGGCTAAACGAAGACTAGGACTCCCGTCAACCATATCACTGCTTACATGGGTTAGTCTGTGGCCCGGGTCTTTTTTAAAACCACGACACGCCTTTGAAATTAAATATAACCTATTGTTATTGTGACTTGATACACTTGAACAATTTTCAGTAATTTCAAAATATCAACTTGCCCGAATTTATATTAGTTACTTTAAAACACTTAACTTAGTCACTTTCTGTATCTTTTTATTGCAATTACCAAATATGCATTATTTTTATATATTAGTAGGTTACATGGAATATAAAAAGATTTAATTTTTAAAATGGAAACATTGTTTGGAGTTGACTTGCCTGGATAAAAAAAATCTTTGGTTTTCCAGCCAAACTTTCACACCTATCTGCACCAAAAGGACTTGTAAAATCTTTCACATGTAGAGTATCATCTTTGGCATACAAGACATCATTGTCGCCACCATGTGTTAAAATTGCACAACCGAAACAATCGTAGTTTGTATGGTCAGCATCTGAAACTAAAATTAAAATCAAAAAATAAGTAATAGAACAAATAAAAACTTAATAAAACTAGAAGTAATTTTTTAAATAATTCCATATAAAAAAATCATACTTTTTTGCAAAAAGTCTTGGATTTGTTTTTTTGTAGCATCAGGCACAACTTTAATATATTCAAACCCAAGTGCTTGTGCTGCTTGAAACATGCTATTGGCGTCCAAGTCGGTTCCTTCTCTTACTTCCATTCTCAATTTTGGATCAAAATACTGAATAAAAAATAATTTTTTTATATTGTCCAAAGTACAGTTTCTATTTTTACTAAATTAAATTTTGCTTAAAATTCTAGCTTTTTTACATAAAATTCTAGCTGAAAAAATTTGATAGGCCTTTTTGAATTAAAGTCACAAATATTTTAAAGTTTACATTAGGCCAACCTTTTGATTAAAAATGATAAAGCATCCCCTTTGTGCATGGTTCATTGAGTACCGATACTCTTTTTCAAGTTGATGAAAACTTGTAGTAGGAGTAAGAGGAACTGCATGATTTTCCTTTTCATCCCAAGCATCACCCGCCTCCCCACCCGCATCCACTTGATCTTCGTCTTCACTCAAGTATGCTGGGTGACTACAAAAAACAAAATATTCAATTTGAATTCTAACAAATTTTTCAATTTAGTACAATAATAGTAAATACAACCTTATGCTTTTAATAAAGTGTTTGACAGATCTGGTATCCTCTTGTTTATTTAAATCATCAGTAGGTATTTCTTCTTCGACTTCTTTTGTTTGCTGTTGTTCTTCAACATAAATGGCTCCAATGTGGTCTATTAGTGTAATTTCCTTATCACATCGTAATTCCAAAAACTCACTAAATTGAGAAAAAAAAAGGTTATCTACTGAAAAAGTCAACTACACTACAGGCTGAAGTATATACTAGTAAGTCACTAAAAACAATAGGGATACATTTTTTCTAGAATATTTTTATGGTATCAATATAAAAAAGATTTTCTTACTATTCCATTAAAAGTTCGCCAGCTGAGATATATAAGCGTGGTGAGTCAGATTTTATACCTTGCATTACAACTGCCCCTAGTATAAAGAAAACACATTTTTTTTAATTCAAAAAATCTAACCAAAATTCTTAATAACTTTTTAAAAGTTCTCTTAAAGCAAGTAAACATTTTTTTAAGTAAACCTTAGAAGTTTTAAAAAAAAATTCAAGTATTGGGCTTTATTAAGAAATTTAAAAAAAATTCGTTTTACATAAAACTAGTCAATAGCCTATGCTGATCAGCATTTTAATGGTCTCAAGATGGTCATAATATTTAACTATTTGCCTTTATTCATTTACCCGCCAGTGTGCACTACAAACAGGAGTTTTATTTAATTTGCAGGCCTATAAATGAAACATACAATCATTCATCAAATACCATTAGGTATAGATTATTCACATTTAATGTGACATTAATATGCTTTTCTGGTATTTTTTTGGGTTTAAACAACTTTTATGCTAATGCTAAAGAATCATAAATAACATGGTAAACCTATGTAAACTTTTAAACCAACCTGCTGGAGGTGATGCTGGAAATTCAAGTTGTTGGGGATCAAAAACAGAATTTCGGCGATCTTCATACGCCAATGAATCCACAGTATCAAAATTCTGTCATTTCCAAAAAATTTATTGCGATAAATTTTGTTTCATTCACTATTGTATTTTTATTTGTTTTCAATTTAAATAATTACATTTCCACTTGAACCCGTTTTTCTTGTGTGATCCTGGGCAGGAGTTGAAACAAGGTGATCATATTCTATTTCAACATCTACTTCATAATACTGTTGTGTTGGAGAAATAATGCTTGGTATTTCTATCGGAGAACTTCTCTAAAATTAAAAGAAAAATATTTTTGCACATTTTTAATTTTAAAATATGAAAATAAATAACAAAATAGAAGCTCACCTGCTTCTCATGAATAATTTTCTTTTTGTCCTTATTATTCTGTTTATCTTTTTCCGATGACATTTTTATAATTATTACACATTTAGTATAGGCTATTCATTACAATATTTAAAGTTTACTTTGTATTTAAAAAACTAAATAAAAAAAATTCATTAAACAATTAAGAATTAAGATGCCTGGAAAAAAAATTCATTTATATAATGATTAATATAGTTAAGGGTGTTTTTTTCGCGTTACACAATATATATTACACTTAAAGCTCAATATATAAAATATTACCATGCTCGTATTACCATTACACTACCTTTTTTAAAACATTTGCTTGATTGTAAAAAATATAAATAATGCAAAAAACGTTTTTAAATTTATCCTAATTTGTGTCAGTTTCAACACAGTTTCTAAATTACAATAAGTGGAAGATACTCTCGCGTTTGTGACGACTTTTTAATATTTAACAATTGCGGATGTCTACAAATTGTGAAATCCATGACGTCACATTCATACATTGTTAACGCTTACTATAAAACATGGGACTTACCTACGGAATATCAAACTACATTCATATTTTATACGGAGCTATATAAGTCGTATTGTATTCAAAAAAATTTCGGTAGTACACAGTTCTCTAAAATTACAATACAACTCCAAACACAAAAACACCATAACTAACTCCCTCAAGAGAAAAACAATTGCTTACAAATGAAAAAGTCCAAAATCCATAAGCAGCAGTGTTTCCAGTGATTTAAAGTTGTAATGGTTTGTAAAAATACACTTGTTATTCAATTTGACTTAATTTATTGTATCTTTACCCACTAAGTCGCAATAAAAAAATTTAAATATTTGGATGAGCCATTTTAATAATTAAATATAATAAAATTAATTGACGAACAAACTAGTGGTGCAATATTTCAAAAAATGGTGCAATAAATAGAGAAAACTTAAATAGCAATAAAAACAACTTGCAAAGATCTTTTAATTTTCTAATAAGAGGATGATGGAATTGTTTTGATCATCCTTGCGTCTAACATAAACATAGTTTAAAAACCATGACAATAAAACACCAGGCAATTATTGTCCTCATTCTGCCCGTTTGTTTACGTTCGTGGTATTTTTAATCTAGCGTTCGTGGACTTTTTTGCTTTAATAACATTTACGCAAGTCCTATCTATTTTTATGAAGTTTAAATCATGGTCAGTAGTTTATATATGGTCGTTGGAATTTGCAAGCAAAACATTGCAAAAGACTTAAATCAAGTTAGAGAATGTTAAAAGGAATTCGCAACAGATGAATGAAGACACCCACCTGCCCACCATAACTGCCAAAGGACACAACATTTTAAAAATTTTATTTTTTAGTTTTTAATTTCATTTTGATATAATTATCAGGTTTAAGTTTAAATATGTAATAAAGTTTTTTGTAGATTCTTAAATTCATTTCTATATGTTAAAACTTTGGGTAAATGAAACGTTATATACCTTAAACTTGATAAAGAACTATATCCAAAACAGTACATGTGCATTTTGTAGAGAACTTTAAAATAGATAGTAAGGAAAAATGTATTAAGTATGCTCAAGAATTTGTTGAAATTTGCCCGGCAAGGAATTTGGCCTTCTTTATCTGGTGGATGGTATTTTGATTCAAGCTACAGCAATTTTACGAATGTTTTTCATCTCTACACTTGGATCTTTTTTCTAAGTTTTCCCTTCACTTTATACCTGGTAATATTGCAATTCTTTTGATTTTTTTTCATTTGTAAAGTTATGTTTGCAATGTTATATGCTTTTTTGCAGTTTATTTAATTAAATTTATAAATTTTTATTCAAGGTCACACAGATATCATGGACTGTGATTGGATCATATTGTGGCATTATTATTATTTTTTTCGGCACTATAAAATACATTAGTAATGATCTTCATGATACATTTGATAAAGGAGAACAATTACATAAGAAGGTTTCAATAAACAATGACACTGGTATATTATTTTACTAACTGTTTAATGGCCTTATGGGCTGCTTTATTATTTACTTAATTGGCTAATAATACAGCTAGTCATATTATGGTCACAACAAATATATTTTATATTTTTAAGCTTTATTTTTTGTCTATTATGCTATATTATATGTAGATCAAGCCTATTGTCTTTACTGATTTAAAGGTAAAGTTTTGTCCTTCTAAATTACTTACCTACTATTTAAAATGCAACGTTGTGCAAATTTATAAATATGCTTTAGATCTAAACAGAGTGATAGAAAACGAACAAAACTCCTTAAAAAATGATGAAGAAGTAGTGGATTTAAATAAGTATGCTTTTATACAAATTCTGTTTTTTATTAATGGCCACTTAGTGTTATTAATGAATATATTGGCATTTAATACCATCAACATTAAGGTACCTATTTTTATTTCAATTTATAAATTTATGTTATAGAAGTGATCAAATAAAACCGAACGAAGATAACAAATACAATGATCATGTAGATTTATGGAATGAAGCCGCACAGGTAACTATTGGAGAATTAATAATTTTTTTCAATGTCTATTTAAATAATAATTTATAACTGACTTTTTCACTTCTACCAGGGTTTTTACCTAGAAAATTCACAATCAATAAATCCACTGACTTCTGATAAAGAAGTTATCAAAAAAGGAGGTTTGTGTGTCAAATATTTTTTTTAAAAAAAATTTTTATAAAAAATAAATTAAGAAAAAACCTTTTAAATTGATTTTGCAGCAATTTAGTTTAAAATTTATATTTTTAGAAATGGCAAAGGCTGAAGTGTACGAACATTTTAAATTAAATCCAGCAAAAAATACGATTCGCACTTCTTCAGAAGAATTATCAAAAATTTCAAAGGGGACTGTATTGAGAAAACAAGTAAACAGAGTTGCTGTCGGTAGATGCCATAGTCTACCTAATAATGATTTTTTATTAGAAGACATAAATAAAGAAGTCTTATCGGTAAGTTAATTTTTGTTTAACTATAGGTTTCATTATTTTAAGATTTATTAAAAAAGGCAGTTTGTAATTTTAAGAAAAATATGGTAAGTTAAATTTGAAGGATAATGTTCAGGTTTTAATATATATGAAGTATTATTGTAATCATAACTTGCTGTGGGTAAACTATGCTGTAAATTAACAATAAAATTTAAAATTTTTTTAGGGCAGTGACAGTTTAAGTGAAAATAATGAATTTAAATCATTTTCATACTTTACTCAAGGGGGTAAGTAAACAAATTTGCTGTAAATTTTTTTAAATAAAATTAATTTATATATTTACTTAATTATTTTATATGTTTTAAGATAAAAATAGTAAAAGTGGGAAGAAAATATTGCAATCTGATGGAAAACTCTATTCATCAGTTCATCGATGTTATTCTGACAACACTTTGACTTCAGAAAAAATAACAAAGGTAAGAAAACAGTTGTTTTAAAATTTTTTTTAAAAAAAAGGAAAAAACTTGATATTTGCACAAATGCTTTATGTTTATTTTTTTTAGAAAACGTCGCAGCGCAAAAAAGTTCAACGCACTAGAAAACCAGCTATAAGAATTAAAAGAAATATGTAAGACTTCAAGTAATTTAAAATAAAAATTTAATTTTTAAACTTATAACCAGAATACGGTTATATATATAAAAATTTGTTTCAACAAAATTTTAATTTTATTATACCTGTAATAATATCTTTTAAACTTTTGTAGGTAATTGTTTTTGTTTACATTATATATTGTAACTGTATATTTTTTGTTTGTCTAAATTCTTGTTTTTAAACTTTTAATTAATTGTATTTTTAAACATTTCACAGATTGGAAGATGATCAATCCAAACCAAAGCCTCAAAAGCAGGTATTTATGTTTTAAACTAATTTATGCCCAATAATAACAGTTTATTTATATATTTGACAATGAAATCCTTATTTTTAGACAAATAAAGATGAAGGTTCGATTTTAACTACTTCAACTGCTTCTTCTACTTCCAATATTTCAGAATTTATAAACATGAAAGCAGGAAATAATAATGTGTAAGTTTTTTTTGATTTTTGGTTTTTGATTTGGTACTACAGTGCAATATCAAGTATCAAATCAAATAGATTTGTGTTTTTCTGTTTGTTAGCCTATTTTTATACAAATTTGATATGTTTTAAATGAAACTTCGAAAACAATTTTTTCAATTACGTTTTATTAAATCTGTTTTTAGATTTGCTGCAGGGGATAGCAATAAACAAGTTATTAAACCCAACTTTAAGGGTAAGATATAAAATGACCTATTAATAAGTTTACTTAAAAGCCTCCACAAATAAATGAAAAACATTTTATCTAGGCTTTAACCAACATTCAATTTATTTATTAATATTATTTAAAAATTAAACTAAAATTTTGTTCTGGATAAAAATTTTGCAGTAAAACCAAACAAAAGGCAAAAAAAACTGTGCAGCTTGTCGTCTCAGGAAACTAAAGAAAATTCCTGTTTCACAGGTATGTCTATTTAAAAAAAAAATTTTAAATCATATTGTTAAGACTAGTTACTTTGCAAGACTTTTTATCTAATATAATTTTGTTAATACCGGCAGCTTGGTGTAGTGGTAAGAACACTTGCTACACCACACATGAGGTCGTGGTTTCAATCCCCACTGAGCTCATGCTGTAGCGCCCTTGAGTAAGGCGCTATAAACGGTACAAACTCCTGCTGAGCTAGCACTTAATCAGCAGCATAATTATCGGTCAATTTTAATCTATAATATCCCAAACTGCCACAGGCAACTTGACACTGGGTCGGAGTAACTGATGTTACTCTATGTTTAAGTCGCGCATTCGACTTTTCCACATCGAGGATAAAGATATATACAAAAAAAATATATTGTAATAATCACTGTTATGCATTTGATAACTAAATGTTTGTAATAATTTTATATCTTTATAGAAAGCCCAGGCGAAGTAAGAAAAAAAAACTCAAAAATATTGTGGCTTAGTGACTCAGGTAACTTAAATATATTCAGATGTCCACTTGAAATTGAGTAAAACTAATAATTTTCAAGTATTATGCTATACGTTGAAACAACACATTTTAACCAAAATAACTTTTTTAAAAAAATTTTTTTTTAGAAACTACTTCAACAGACGATGATGAAGAAATGGAAAAATTTCTGGAAAGTTTAAGACATTCAAGAATTAAGGTTTGTTCAAAGGATTTATTTAAAAAAAATGCTTAAACTGTCTAGCTAATTTTTTTTTGTTTAACTAAGTGTTATTCTAAGTAATGTTTAAATTGTTTATTTTTTAGAATAAAGATCACAAAAATAGAAAAAATGCATCAACCAAAGAATTTAATGAAAAGTAAGTCATTTTTTTGAGTAAACTATTTTATATTTCGTATTAGAAATACCAGTAAATGATTTTTTTCTTAATTATCGTGATGCAGGCACAACGAAAGTAGTTCGGATTCTAACTCTTCTGCTGCTAAGAAAACAGGTCAACATAGTTCAAGAAATATAAAACAAAAACCATCAGCAGTAGGTTTCCATTTTTTTTTATACTAGCATATTATATTCAGATGTATGTATATGGTATATATTTTAATTTAGCATAGACACTTTAAGATAAATTAGAATTGAAAATTGAATGTATTGTTAACTTAGTTAAACGAAAAAAAATTAATTAAAAATACAATTCTTAGCCGCCTAGACATCGTTCCTTATCTATCCAAACATCTCAACATTCCCGCCTAAGAAATGAATGCAGGGTACGCAGAGCTCATTCTTTTAGAATAAGGCAAGCCTGGGATAGTAGGTCGATGGGTAACGATGGTGAAGCGACAGGAAGACATCGCCACCCAGCTGGGGGTACTTCCCAGGGGGATTTTACCCAAGATACAGGGTATGCATTTTTCTAAATTATATTATTTTTATGTTTTGGTTTGCTTTTTATGTGATTATAACTTTGCAGCCTTTTTTTGGGAATACTTTTATTTGCCCTACTCGATCTTAAGTTGATGTCATCCTTTCTTTATATTTTTTGCAACAGGTTAAATACACACAAAATATCTGATGACATAATAAATAAATCAACCGGCGAACAAACTTCAGTTCATTTAGCCACCACTCATACTGATACCAGTCATGGAGCTGTTCATACTTTTCAAGGTATTTGAAAATCAATTTGACTGTAAAAAATTGTATTTTTGTGTGTATTAAATATTTTTTGCTATTGAAGTTGTTTTTTGAAAATATTAAAATATGTTTAGCCTAATTTTTCTTGTATGTTAGCAATTTTTGCAAGAAAAGTGAAAAACTTGTTTTTTTAACTTTTAACTCGAAAATAACTTATCTGACTATTTTCTTCAATTAAAACTATTTTGTTATAGATGAAAATGGAAAATGGATGACATATACATTTGGATCTGAAGCAGCACCTGTTGCATTAGAAGTTTCAACAAGTCGCGTTTCACAAACTTTTCCATCCCATTCAAGACATCTTAGTGTTGCATCTAGGTAAAAAAAGTTTTAGATCAGAGATTTTTTAAATGTAGCGTCTGATTTAAAACGTGTTAAGGTTTAACTGTTAAAAATGGTTGCTGAAGATTGTATAGATACCAAATGATAACAAAATCAAAACACATCACTAAATAATTTTTTAAAACTATTTTTTACTCCAAATTTACATGTTAAATTTTGTTTTTGTAGTTCTTTGTATATAGTTTTTTGTTTTTATTAAAATATGTTTATTAGTTTTAGTTCACCAGCAATGAGATGTGGGAACGAACAGGACCCCAATTTTTCCACCTTCACCCAATCTGCACAAACGGAGAGAATGTTAGACTTCTTGTCAGCAACTGTATCTAGAAGACCAAGAGTTAGATATTCTGGGTATTTACTTTTCAAGTATTATATATTTTTAAATTATTTTCAATATTTTTTTATTGCAATACATAAAGCATTTTTCTGCCATTTGCTTTATATATTGTTACGACACTTTGCATAAGTATTTTGTATGCTGGGTTTACTTTTTTTTGGTTTCATGTCTAAGACCATTTAAGTAAGGTGCTAATGTTATTTGGTTTTGCATAGCCTAAACAGTTATCATCAGGGTATAGTTCGGGCAATATTGCCAGCTTTATAATTTTCAATAATGATTGGTCTTTAAATCCTTGGTTGTCCAAATAAAGGTAAATGCTAAGCAGTATATTGAATTGTTATTTTTAATTTTACAGACACAACCAACTTTTAATGGATGCTTTTCATCGCTCGATTTACACGGGACAGAGAATTCCAAATGGTGATACTTCTCCATCCTCTATCATCTCACAGGTTTTATTTTGATTTTATAATAAATTAATATCGATAACTAATTAAATGTAGTTGCTGAGATGAAATTTTATAAATTAAATGTCCTGCATAACTTGGTAACTTGTTTGATAATATTGATTCAATTTATTGTCTAATTTCTTTTTAATACATTTTAAAATTTTATTAAATACATTTTTAGTTAGATATTGTGCGTCGTTCTTCTACACCAAAAGTCAAATTTCTTTACCAATGGGCTATTTTACCATTCAAGTCGTTTACTATTCAATATGATAGACTTGCCTTAACAGATCTACTAGACAGGTAAATAAAATTTTACTGCAAAAGCAAAAAGTGCAATGTGTTTTATTCAAATTATAAAAACAAAAATTTTTAATAAAAATTCAGAAAAAAATAAGCTTAGTGTAATATACCTCTTCTAACAAACAGAATGTATTTTCTTAACAAACATTTTGTAATCAGATAGTATCCTAATTAAATTTAAACAGTATGGCAACATTTAATATTATTTTTTTTTTAGAAATGTTCACGTTCTTGAAGCTTTGCTTTCAATATTTCTTGCTGTCGCAGTTGGAATTTTAGGCCTTTGGATATTGTCTCAAAATTTATACTTCGACTTGTGGTCTTTTTGGTTTTGTATCGTCATGGCAACTGCTCAGTTTTCACTTATTCGAAGTGTACAACCTGACTCTGCCTCTCCTACCCATGTAGGTTAAAAATTACATAAATTTTTTTAACGAAAAAAAAAATTGTGTAAAATTTAAAAGAAATGCGTGTTTACTCTTCAAACAATAGACTGTATTATTTTTATTTCTTTTTTTTATAAGTTTTGCCAGTATAATTTTTTTTTTAATTAATTGAATAATTTTAATTAATAGGGACACAACAGAATTGTTGCTTATAGTCGACCAGTTTATTTTATCTTGACGGGATTGCTTTTGATGTTATTTCATTACCTTGCTGATCCCAACAACATACAATTAAATGGTTTTCCTCTCTACAAGTTCACTTTGTTTAATAATGCCAGTTGTGCTGTAGCAAGGGATTTCTTTGCAAGTAAGTTGTCGTTATAAAAAAGTTTAAATCTTATGAAAGTTGTTTTTAATATTTTTGATTTTTTGTATAGTTTTTATTCTTATTCTTCCATTCGTGTTTTTGTTTGGACTTCTTCCACAATTGAACACTTTCTTTATGTATGTTTGTGAACAAACTGAGATTCATTTATTTGGGGGAACAGGTAAGCTAGCTTTGCAATTTGAAAAAAAATTTAATTAAATTTTAAAACATTAACCTATCTTAAATGCTAAACAATATGACAATCTTTTAAAACACGATTAATTTAAAAAATTTAAAAAAATGTGTTTAAATTTTTGTAAAATTTTTAAGGCTATTTTTTTAGATAAATTTTAAACAATAAAATTTTGTTTTTTAGCTTTACTTAGTATTGGAGCCTCAATATTTTGTGTTGCCCGAAGTTTGTTGGCATTATTGTTGATATATGGATTTGCTTATGGAGCGATGCTAACTACGGTTAGCAAACTTTCGTTTCGAATTTATTAACTTAAATTATTTGAATCAAAATAAAATTTTATTTTAAATTTTTAGCTTATACCAATTGCTTTGCAAGTTCAAAATATTGCTAACTTTTGAAAAGGCAAATAATTTAAAACATAATTGTATTTACATGTTTGTTGAAAATTTATTATTTTTAGGAGGGGAGTCAACATATTTTATTCTCTGTGTTTTGTGGATTGATGATTTCAATTTCCTATCATTTAAGTAGACAGAGTAGTTCACTTGAGGTCATTTGGTAAGTTTGCAATTTTTTTATATTCACTGCTTCAGATTTAAAAAAATTTACAAAAAATGGCAAGTAAATTGTTACATGTATTTGGCAATACTGTTAGCATATCTTATGTTTTTCATTTTTTTGTTCAGGCGCATTATAAAAAACAAACTAGTTGTCCATCGGGACGGAAACGTGGATAAAAAAGAGAAAAATGATCCGGCTAAGCAAGCAGATTGCGTGTCTTCAACATACATGATAAATGCTATGGTGAGTTTAACTAAAGAATTAAAAAAAAACTAAAAATACAATTTGGTAAACTTTTACTTTGTCTTATCAATAATGATTTTTTTTTTTTATAATAAAAAAATTTGATGCTACTGATATTAAAATACTCGAAAAGTTTGCTAAGCTTATTTAGATGCAAAGTGGTTATATTTTTTATATTTATTTATTTGTAGAAAAATCGTTTACAATCTGATGTTGTATTGTGTCCAGTGATCGCCATTTTCTCATTTGCTATACATTCAAGCACTGCTTTTACTTCATTACAGGTTTGTTATGTTTTTACTAATTTTTAAAAAAGATTACAATTTTCTTTTTTTTAAATTTATTTTTATTTTTCACTTTAAAAAAAATCAATCATGAAACTGTAATTTTATAAACATTACTTTCCTAATTCCAAAACATTAGCCTATTCTATTTTTTTAATGTAGCCAACCATAAGCACAGTCTTGTATATTATTGTTGGAGGACTTGGATTTGTGGTTCATTATCTTCTCCCCCAGTTAAGAAAGAATATGCCTTGGCTTTTGTTTGCTCATCCTATACTTAAATCAAATGAATATGATTTGTTTGAGGTATGTATATTTATGTTAAAAGAGTATTGGTATGTCATTCATTTCAACTTCTTTAACTAAAGGTTCTAGTTTTATATATGGTAGTTGTAAACTTAGGTTATGGTTTTCAATGGTAATTGTATGGTTTGTATTAAGGATAAGGCTTAAATATTTTACAAAATTACTTAACAAAACTTAATTATTAAAACAAAATTATCCTTTTTGTATTAGTTAGGATTAAATGTTGCTTTTTTAGGTGACTACAGCAGCCAAGACGATGTGGTTTGAAAAAATGAAAGTTATTTTAACTTGTTTCGAGCAAAACTATTTGTACCCTGTTTTAATCATGAATGAACTTACTAGAGAATCTTCTTTAATTGTTAATACTTACGGAAATATGTAAGTGTTATTCAGTTTAAAACTATTTTATTGTGTCTTTGTCTATTTATTTTAAGCATTGGGTAACAAATGTTTGCCAGGCTAAGTCTAAGTTGCCTTTGACAACCTTATTTTTCACTTTTATTTTCGGCCAATTATAGTGCCTTACTCAAGGCTATGACATTAAAAAAGAAGTCTTTGTTTATTTTATATTTAGATGTGAATCATTTCTATGTTTATTTTAGATTTGGATGTGTAATCATTGTTATTGTTGGATTAAAATTGATGAGAAGTGCTTATTGTAGTCCAAACAAGCAGTATATTTTGTTTAGTATTACTGTTTTGTTTGTTAAATATGATGCCCAGTTATACCAACCCTCTATTCTTATCACTTACTTTATATTTGGGATTTTGTTTGTAAAGGTAAGTTAAATAATAATTAGCAAAATGTTGGTAAACCTCATAATTTTTTAAAGCCGTTTTTAAATTAAAATTCTTCGGTAATTTATAAATTTGACAAAAATATGGTTGAAAAATCACATTTATTACTCTTTTTTAGTTAAAATTTGTTTTTCGACTTTTTAGTATCGTCTGTTTATCACTTTAATAAAAAAAATTATAAAATAATATTAAATTGGTCAATAAAAATGTACTACTTTTCACATATTTAAATTACCTGAATGCTAAATTTAAAACATTCTTTTTAAGATTCAAGAACTAACTTTAAAGCTTCAGTTCTGGCTTGTGTATGTAGCACCTTGGCAGATAACCTGGGGCTCTGCTTTCCATGCATTTGCCCAGCCATTTGCAGTACCACATAGTGCATTTCTAGCTGCACAAGCACTTCTTGCCGCCTTAGTTCAAGCTCCATTTTCACCTTTTCTTGGCAGTGCCTTGTTTTTATCATCCTACGCTAGACCTTTAAAGTTCTGGGAAAGAAATTACAAGTAAGACTTAAAGATATAAACGACTTTCTGGTGACTGCATTTATTTTACATTACTGATTACTCTAGTATTACTCTAAAAGATAAGTAAATTTATTAAAGTTCTATGTTGTATTATTTTTCACAAAGTTAATATTTCAAAATCAGTAAAAATTTTTGTGTAATTTTTAAGTATTTTCTATTTATTTTAAAATAAAACTATAAAACTTTTTTATTAACCTACACAGAACAAACCGGATAGATCACTCTAACACCAGACTATCCACTCAAATAGATAGAGCTCCACACTCAGTTGACAACAACCTTAACTCAATATTTTATGAACATCTCACTTACTCTTTACAGAAATCACTAGCAGGAGACCTAGCTCTTGGAAGGTTATTCATTTTACAATTTTTATATTGTATTTTAGTTTTTTATTTTATAGTTAATGCAAGATATGTAAGCCTACTACCTTTACCATAGACTTTGCATTATTTTTTTTTGGTAATTTAAATATAATTTAGCATAACACATGCATTTAAAGTTTAACAAAAGTTAATTTTGATAAGTCATTTCTTGTTTTGCTTTGTAGATGGGGAAATGTTTGCTCTGGTGATTGTTTTATCCTTGCATCAGATTTTCTGAATGCTTTAGTTCATATTGTGGAAAAGGGGAACGGACTCGTTTCATTTCAACTAAGAGGCCTGGAATTTAGTGGTTTGTTCATTTGATTGTTTTATATTAACATAAACCAAATATCTATTCATGATTGAGTTGAGACAATATCACAATCTGGTCTACAGCATATTAAACTTTACTTTTTAGGTTAAATTAAAAAGGCAATTTTCTATAATAAAATAAAATTTGGAAAATACAATTGTTTTAAGAGTTTTTTATTGAATGCTAATAAACTTTTATGTGATTATAAGATTTATTTTTATTTAACGTACAGGAACTTATTGTCAACAACGCGAGGTTGAAGCCATTAATGAAAGTCCGGATTTAAATGAAGCTTTTTGTTGTTGTTATGCTCGAAAAATTCCTGGAATGCTTTCATTTAACTCTGCATTTAATCAACGCTGGCTGGCATGGCAGGTAAAATTTTATAAATAAACACACTAACTTAATGAAAAATGCCTAAGTTTTTTTAAAAAAACATAAAAATAATTTTTTTTTAATATTTATATGTAATTTATTTGTAATTATAATATTTAAATAAAAGAGTAACACCGCATTTTTATGTTTTCACTTAATTTTAACTTGTGTTTTTATGTTTTAGGTTATGGTGAGCAATTATGTTTTGGATGGATACAGTATATCTGATAACAATGCTACTACCATGTTGGGAGTATTTGATCTTCGTAAAATTCTAACAAGTTACATCGTCAAGGTAATTTATGAATTAAGCTTTACATTAACAAAAAGTACGACTATATAAGTGCAAAAATTGACTTTTATATGTTAATAAATAATAAACCTTTATTTAAATCAATTTAAAAATTTTTGTTTTATTTATGTAGTTAAATTTTTTATTTAATTATGATATATTTTGAAGGGTATAATTTACTTCTTGGTGGCCCATGATTCTTTGGATTCCTGGTTGGAAAACCAAACAATTCGTGATGCTGTATCACCATGTGAAGCATCAGATTATGTTGACATTGATGCCACCTTTGTCGTTGCTATTGACGACGATTATGACACATGGTTGTTTGGGGTGTCACGCGCCAAGTTTTTTTCTGTGTATGGACCATGGTTACGATTTTGTTGCGCACAAAAAGAAAAGAAGACCAATGAAGTAAGTGCAGTTTTTAATTTAAAATACATATTTAGGTTATTTTTAGTTTGAAATTTGTAGAATATAGTTTTTTTAAAATAATTGTTACGTTTTTATAACACTTTAAACACTCACATTGTAACTATTAAATAAGGTTTGTGTTTTTACAGAGCATTGATTGTGGCAAAAACTCAAAATTAGTCACTTTAGCTTTTGCTATTTCAGTACTTGGCAGAAGGGCTTTGGGAACGGCATCAAGAAATCCATCATCAAAGTGAATATTTTTAAATTTTTGTTTTACTAAAAATGTAATATACCTGCAGTGTGTTGTAGTAGTTAAAACACTTGGTTTCCCTACATAAGGTTTTGTTTGAGTTTAAATCTTACTACCCTCATGCTGTAGAGCCCTTAAATAAGGCTGAGCCACAAAAAAAAACAATCAGCAAATTAATTATTGGATATGATCTAAAATATTCCAAACTGCTAAAGTCAACTGAAGACCTGGTCGGTGTAACTGATCTTACTCTGTTTAGGCTATAAAGTACACCTTTTCACATCGGAGATAAATAAATAAAAAAAAAAATTATGTTTGTGATTTAATTTTCTTTTTTGAAGTCTGGATTCATTTATGTATGGACTCCACTCATTGTTCAAAGGGGAGTTTTATATAACTTCACCTAAAGATGAATGGGTGTTTAGTGATATAAATCTTCTTGAAAAGGTGGTAGCTCCTGGAGTTAGAACTGCATTAAAATTGCACCAAGACCATTTTCTGTGTAAGTTAAAATTTATTTCCTTAATTATTCAACTAAAGGCTTGGAATTTTGAACTGCATATCATTGAAATATTAAATTTAAGATGGAATTCTGACTTTTAGATTTTGATGGTATTATTTTTTGATTTATAATTTCTTTTACTAATGCTTGTTTTAAATTAAATGTGTCAGTTTATGTTGTTATTATTTTTTAATTGGTACAGGTCCTGATGAATATGATGAACATGCAGCACTATTTGAAGCCATACACGAATACACCACAACCATGGTTATAACTCATGAAGGGGATCCAATATGGAGGAAAGCTGTTTTGTCTAATGCTTCTTCACTTCTTGCTCTAAGGTAATTATCTCTTTTCACTGATTCTTACTAAATGTGTTTTAATAAACTGAATGTAAAAACGATTAATTTTTTTGTTTTGATTAAACAATAATGTTAACAATTTTACTTTGCATATAAACAATCGTTTTGATTAATTTGTGACAACAGTATATTTTATATTTGATGAGTAGGTAAAATTTAATCTTGGTTTAGATTTTAGAACAACATAGAATCAGTAAAAAACTAAAAAAAGGACTTTTTAGTACTTGACAAAAAATTTCATTAAGATTATTTAATTTTACAGGAGAGTTGTAAGTGATACGTTCGACGACTTGTACAGCATCATAACTTTAAACCATCGCTCGCTTGGTTTTAACGTTGTAAAAATCAACAGAGAGTGTGTCAGAGGTTTGTGGGCGGGCCAACAAAACGAACTTGTGTTTCTTCGAAATAAAAACCCCGAAAGAGGGAGCATTCAAAATGCGAAGCAAGTTTTGAGGAACATGATTAATTCGTCATGCGATCAGCCAATCGGTGGGTATATATTAGAAAAAACCGGCAGCTTGGTGTAGCAGACCGACAGCTTGGTGTAGTGGTAAGAACACTTGCTACACCACACATGAGGTCGTGGGTTCAATCCCCACTGAGCTCATGCTGTAGCGCCTTTAAGTAGGGCGCTATAAGCGGTACGAACTCCTGCTGAGCCAACACTTAATTAGCAGCATAATTATCGGGCAATTATAATCTGTAATATCCCAAACTGCAACAGGCAACTCGAGACTGGGTCGGAGTAACTCTATCTTTAAGTCGCGCATTCGACTTTCTCACATCAAGGATAAAGATATATATAAAAAAAAAAGACCACTTGTAAATTACGGTTCTTGGAAAAACTTAAGACTGTAAAGCATGTGAAAAAATAAGCGAGAACTGTTGAGTATGAAAGATAATTAGCTAGGACCGTATAGAATGTTTTTCTAAAAACCGTAATATACAAGTTATCCAAATGCCCAAAGTCCCTTTTCCTATTTTGCTTTTTTTTGTGCCAGCTAAAGCTTTTATTACGTTTTATCACGCAAATGATTGAAATCTTAATCTCCATTTTTTAATTTTTTTTTCAGGGTATCCAATATACGTTTCACCGCTAACCACTTCATACTCGAGTACAAACAAACCATTAACTAATATTTTGGGAGGTCCAATTACTTTTAAGATGGTTAGAAACTTCTTTATAAATATAGTAGCTTGGTAAGTAAACGTTCATAAATATGTGAAAGTTGTTTTTAAAATTGTTGTTTTGTCACTTTTTTTTATTGCTTTTTAGTTTAAGTCAAAGTTGTTCTGAAAGTTGTAACAGTGGAGGTGGAATAAATTTTCACGGCAACCCTGCTCCCCCTTCTATTCCTATGAGTATAAGAAGACCAGGTGAAAAAAATTAAATTTTTTATTCGTTTTTATATTAGTTTCGATATTTGAATTTAAAATTAGCTTAAACATTTAATTTATATGCTACATATCTTGTCAAAGACTATTACTGTTTTTTAAGAATCTACAATATAAATAGTTTTTATTACAAAAGCTACAATAGAACTTGTTTTTGTTGCTTATGAATTGTTTTTGTTGCTTATGAATTGTTTTTGTTGTTTTATCCAGCATCTACAACGTCTTCAAGTCTAAACAGATCAAGCCAACAACAGAGACCACGTGCTCCTTCTAACAAATCCGAACATACTTTCACTAATGTGACGTCACAAGACTCTGGAACAATTGGTTCGGGCGAAATTGTATCTCGAAGGTAAGTTTGTGTAAGGTGGATTAGGAATGGTAAAAGTTTATCATAATTTAAATAAGAATTAAATATTTAGTTTTAACGTTTTTATAGTTATCAGTGGCAGTTAAAAATTAAAAAAAAAATCAACGAGTTAGTATTTTTGTTGGGGGTTAGCGTATGATAGGAAAATTAATTTTCCTAATGCTGCAAAATTAGTGAATTTTTTAACGTAGCTTTTTATTGATGATTGTTTATTTTTTAGGTCTAATTACAAACAACACAACATCACCGCCCCCGAGGATTTAAAAATAGACATAACACCCCGTAATATTTTAAATTCGGCAAATTCGAGCGAACATGGTTCGTCAAAACGTTCTTCTATGACAACTAGACTATAATCACATTTGCAAATATCATCAAAATATATTTTGTTCATATTGTTTGCACTAATCTTTAGTGAACAATGTTAAAACACAAATATCTTGGTGGTATATTTTAAATTTAAAGAAGCCTTTGAAAATGTTAAAAATAGGTAAAATTAGCACAGTTAAACACCGTTTCATGTACTATACCCACTGTTACTGAAAATCAAGGCTAGAAGTTTTTTGTACTTTAACTAAGCAAAGGGGTTTCATATTATTTTTATTCTGGTTTTGATCTTTCGACTATTTTTGTGCAATGTTAGTTTTAAATATTAAATTTTGATGTGATTTTTGGACCGTATTTTACCAAGATAAAAATTACATAAAAAATTCATTGAAAGCAACTTTGAAAGCATATCAAAAATTGAAATACTAAAACCCCATTAAAAAATAAAAGTCACACAATATAACAAATGATGATATACTACAAATGAAACAATATAATGAATGATAATAAACACAGGTAATGGTAGTTCATAGATTTAATAAGTCAGGGTTTCCGTCAATATAACTCGTAGAGTCAAAGGAAATAGACACGTAAGTGTGATTACATATTTTGTTCAATTAATCATATTTGACCATAACAACTCATTTGAGCGACAATTTAAAATAATACATAGATTTTTTTTATTATCTCTGTTTAAAAATATATTAAGTTATCATTAAATTCTTTACGTTTATGTAAATTTTAATAACTTGCATTGCAATTTGTTAAAAATGGAAAATGGAACAAATGAAACCGGAGAAGAAGTTTATTTCGACGGTGTAGAAGATTATGTTGTCTTTGCAGGATTAAATATCTTAATGTCTGTGGCATTCTATTTAATTATAGCTGTGTTTGCTTACGGGATAAGAAATATGAGTAACACCAGGGCGAAATGTTGTACTACGCAAGCATATGTCTCAAGAATTTTGCTACCATTAGCTACAGTTTGCAACTTTTTCAGAGTGCTACTGATCTACTTTCAATTTTTTTACGGGACATCTTCTAATATTTTTTGTTCAATAAATTATCCAGCAGGCAACTTAATGTATGCTTTTAGTTTGGGTTCTCTGCATAGTATTTTGTGGATAAGACAACATAACCTTTATGCTAATCCCTCCATGAAGCATTTAAGCACGAGAGGCTTACGATGCTTCAGCACTTTAACGCTAGCTTTTATCTTGCTTGCTACAACCTTTAGTTTCCTAATAGCTTCTGCAACAACTTTATACATCGCTACTCCTTTTGGCTGTCTTCCAGATCCAGATCATACTATACTTCCACTTTGGTACGGGCTTTCTTTGTTTTTAGCATCGTCTGTAACAGTGGAATTAATGCAGCTATTTCTTGTACTATATCCCTTAATTAAGCACGTTCGTGAAAACGAAGCAGCTGACGAACACAACAGAGTCCATTCCCTGATTAAAAGGGTTGCTGGTAGCACAGGAGTAAGTGTGTTGGCCGACGTGATACTAATGGCTCTTGGAATTGTTTTGGTTGTTAAAGGCCAAAGTATAGCCGCCACTTCCCTTTACAGCGTTACATTAACGATTGTTGTTATTTGTGTATTCACGACATACTTCGATTGGAAAGAAAGATTGTTTGTTTGTAAATCTATGCATGGACATGCAAAGGCAAGCTTACATTGAAATGGGACTTAAATTTTTTTTTTTGCAAACGATTTCTGTGATGTTTTTTAAATCAGATCTTTAAAGTTTATTGGATTTAAATGACTATAGCGTTATTTTAATAAATTGTCTTTCATAGCTATTAATCGATTTTTGTTTGACTCAATTAAAATTATATTAAGCTGTTGTGTTTGCTTTTTTATTTTAGTAAAAATAATAAAAAATGTAATTTAACACAAAAAATTATTGGAAAAGAAATGATTGCAACTTTAAACGTTTTACAATAATAAAATTCATTAGTGATTTCAATATACAGGCAGGTAGTTTTCTTTACTGCATTGAATGTCTAAGTAAATGTTATAAAATACTACTAAACATACAGTTTGTTACACGTAAATAAATAAAATAACACAAAAGCGAACTAAAAACTAATAATTTAAATGCTACAACTAGGTTAAACCATTTAAGGCAGCTGATAGCTTCTACTTAATATAAAACGATATATTATGTTGCATTGTAGTTCTAAACGACGACATCATTTCTAATATTTTCTTTTCGTCTGTAAAACCAGGTAACTAATGTTAAAGAAAAAAATTACAAACATGTTTTATTTTTAAACAAAATTTTAATAAGAAATGTGATAATAATAGAAAATTAAAATAAAATATTGAAGGTTACTGACCTTTTGCGTCTTAGGATAACAAATACCAAAATAAGAATAAGTAGAATCAGCAGAATTACTCCCACGATCACAAATATATAAAATGGCATGCTCGGACTTTGTTGCGTAGGATCTGTTGCATTCAAGAAATTCTCATTTGTGGTAAACGAAGAAGTAAAATTATTTTTGTTTAAAAACCTCCACTTTGCAGAAGACCAATTGTTTAATGAAATACTGGTAGATAAGTTTAAAGTTGGCGTAACTTCATGCATTTTAGTTTTGTAATGTTTCCTTTGAGTTGGTAAAGTTAGTATGTTTGTTGTTTCTTGTAATCGATTTGTAAATTTAAACTTTGTTGTAGTTTGTAAATTTGTTTTTGTAGTCAATTTATTTGTTAAAATTTGAAGGTTTGTTGTAGTTTTGAGTAGACTTGTCTTTTTAAAAAATGTTGTAGTTTTATCGTTTGAAAAAGTTGGAACTTTTGTTGTAGTTTGTAGTTGACGTGGCGTTTCAACAAATTTTGTAGTTTTATTATTTAGTAAATTTGACTCGTAAGTTGTAGTTTTGGGTAGTTTTGTCGTTTTAACAAATACTGTAGTTTTATCATTTGTTGAAGTTGAAACGTTTGTTGTAGTTTTGGGTTGACTTAAGGTTTTAACAAATTTTGTATTTTTATTATTTGTTAAAGTTGGATTGTTTTGTGTAGTTTTGGGTAGATTTGTCGTATCAACAAATTTTGTAGTTTTAACATTTATTAAAGTTGGATTGTTTGTTGTAGCTTGGGGTTGATTTGTCGTTCCAACAAATTTTGTAGTTTTATTATTAGTTAAAGTTGGAGCGTTTGTTGTAGTGTTGGGTTGACTTGTCGTTTCAACAAATTTTGTAGTTTTATTATTTGTTAAAGTTGGAACGTTTGTTGTAGTGTTGGTTTGACTTGTCGTTCCAACAAATTTTGTAGTTTTAACATTTATTAAAGTTGGATTGTTTGTTGTAGCTTGGGGTTGATTTGTCGTTCCAACAAATTTTGTAGTTTTATCATTAGTTAAAGTTGGAGCGTTTGTTGTAGTTTTGGGTTGACTTGTCGTTCCAACAAATTTTGTAGTTTTATTATTTGTTAAAATTGGAGCGTTTATTGTAGCTTGGGGTTGATGTGTCGTTCCAACAAATTTTGTAGTTTTATCATTTGTTGAAGTTGGAGCGTTTGTTGTAGTGTTGGGTTGACTTGTCGTTCCAACAAATTTTGTAGTTTTATCATTTGTTGAAGTTGAAACGTTTGTTGTAGTTTTGGGTTGACTTGTCGTTCCAACAAATTTTGTAGTTTTATTATTTGTTAAAGTTAGAACGTTTGTTGTAGTTTTGGGTTGACTTGTCGTTCCAACAAATATTGTAGTTTTATCATTTGTTGAAGTTGAAACGTTTGTTTTAGTTTTGGGTTGACTTGTCGTTCCAACAAATTTTGTAGTTTTATCATTTGGAAAAGTTGGAACTTTTGTTGGAGTTTGTACTTGATTTGGCGTTTCAACAAATTTTGTAGTTTTATTATTTAGTAAATTTGACTTGTAAGTTGTAGTTTTGGGTAGTTTTGTTGTTTTAACAAAAACTGTAGTTTTTTCATTTGTTGAAGTTGAAACGTTTGTTGTAGTTTTGGGTTGACTTGAGGTTTTATCAAATTTTGTAGTTTTAACATTTATTAAAGTTGGATTGTTTGTTGTAGCTTGGGGTTGATTTGTCGTTCCAACAAATTTTGTAGTTTTATTATTAGTTAAAGTTGGAGCGTTTGTTGTAGTGTTGGGTTGACTTGTTGTTCCAACAAATTTTGTAGTTTTATTATTTGTTAAAGTTGGAACGTTTGTTGTAGTGTTGGTTTGACTTGTCGTCCCAACAAATTTTGTAGTTTTAACATTTATTAAAGTTGGATTGTTTGTTGTAGCTTGGGGTTGATTTGTCGTTTCAACAAATTTTGTAGTTTTATTATTAGTTAAAGTTGGAGCGTTTGTTGTAGTTTTGGGTTGACTTGTCGTTCCAAAAAATTTTGTAGTTTTATTATTTGTTAAAATTGGAGCGTTTATTGTAACTTGGGGTTGATTTGTCGTTCCAATAAATTTTGTAGTTTTATCATTTGTTGAAGTTGGAGCGTTTGTTGTAGTGTTGGGTTGACTTGTCGTTCCAACAAATTTTGTAGTTTTATTATTTGTTGAAGTTGAAACGTTTGTTGTAGTTTTGGGTTGACTTGTCGTTCTAACAAATTTTGTAGTTTTATTATTTGTTAAAGTTAGAACGTTTGTTGTAGTTTTGGGTTGACTTGAGGTTTTAACAAATTTTGTAGTTTTATTATTTGTTAAAGTTAGATTGTTTGTTGTAGTTTTTGGTATATTTGTCGTATCAACCAATTTTGTAGTTTTAACATTTATTAAACTTGGATTGTTTGTTGTAGCTTGGGGTTGACTTGTCGTTCCAACAAATTTTGTAGTTTTATCATTTGTTAAATTTGGATTGTTTATTGTAGCTTGGGGTTGATTTGTCGTTCCAACAAATTTTGTAGTTTTATCATTTGTTGAAGTTGGAGCGTTTGTTGTAGTGTTGGGTTGACTTGTCGTTTCAACAAATTTTGTAGTTTTATCATTAGTTGAAGTTGAAACGTTTGTTTTAGTTTTGGGTTGACTTGTCGTTCCAACAAATTTTGTAGTTTTATTATTTGTTAAAGTTATAACGTTTGTTGTAGTTTTGGGTTGACTTGTCGTTCCAACAAATTTTGTAGTTTTATTATTTGTTAAAGTTAGAACGTTTGTTGTAGTGTTTGATTGACTTGTCGTTTCAACAAATTTTGTAGTTTTATTTCTCGTTGAAGTTGGAGCGTTTGTTGTAGTGTTGGTTTGACTTGTCGTTCCAACAAATTTTGTAGTTTTATCATTTGTTGAAGTTGAAACGTTTGTTGTAGTTTTGGGTTGACTTGTCGTTCCAACAAATTTTGTAGTTTTATTATTTGGAAAAGTTGGAACTTTTGTTGTAGTTTGTAGTTGATTTGGCGTTTCAACAAATTTTGTAGTTCCATTATTTAGTAAATTTGACTCGTAAGTTGTAGTTTTAGGTAGTTTTGTTGTTTTAACAAATACTGTAGTTTTATCATTTGTTGAAGTTAAAACGTTTGTTAAAGTTTTGGGTTGACTTGTCGTTCCAACAAATGTTGTTGTTTTATCATTTGGAAAAGTTGGAACTTTTATTGTAGTTTGTAGTTGATTTGGCGTTTTAACAAATTTTGTAGTTTTATTATTTAGTAAATTTGAATCGTAAGTTGTAGTTTTGGGTAGTTTTGTTGTTTTAACAAATACTGTAGTTTTTTCATTTGTTGAAGTTGAAACGTTTGTTGTAGTTTTGGGTTGACTTGAGGTTTTAACAAATTTTGTAGTTTTATTATTTGTTAACGTTGAAACGTTTGTTGTAGTTTTGGGTAAATTTGTCGTTCCAACAAGATTTGTAGTTTTATCATTTGGTAAAGTTAGAACGTTTGTTGTAGTTTTGGGTTGACTTGAGGTTTTAACAAATTTTGTAGTTTTATTTCGCGTTGATGTTAGAGCGTTTGTTGTAGTTTGTAGTTGATTTGTCGTTCCAACAAATTTTGTAGTTTTATTATTTGTTGAAGTTGAAACGTTTGTTATAGTTTTGGGTAGCTTTGTCGTTTTAACAAATTTTGTAGTCCCCTTTTTTGTTAAAGTTCGAAGGTTTGTTGTAATTTCGAGTAGACTTGTCGTTTTAACAAATTTTGTAGTTTTATTATTTGGTAAAGTTGGAACTTTTGTTGTAGTTTGTAGTTGATTTGGCGTTTCAACAAAATTTGTAGTTTTATTATTTAGTAAATTTGACTCGTAAGTTGTAGTTTTGGGTGGCTTTGTCGTTTTAACAAATTTTATAGTTTTATTATTTGTTAAAGTTGGATTGTTTGTTGTAATGTTGGGTTGACTTGTCGTTCTAACAAATTTTGTAGTTTTATTTTTTGTTAAAGTTAGAACGTTTGTTGTAGTTTTGGGTTGACTTGTCGTTCTAACAAATTTTGTAGTTTTATTATTTGTTAAAGTTAGAACGTTTGTTGTAGTGTTGGATTGACTTGTCGTTTCAACAAATTTTGTAGTTTTATTTCTCGTTGAAGTTGGAGCGTTCGTTGTAGTTTGTAGTTGACTTGTCGTTCCAACAAATTTTGTAGTTTTATCATTTGTTGAAGTTGAAACGTTTGTTGTAGTTTTAGGTTGACTTTTCGTGCCAACAAATTTTGTAGTTTTATCATTTGGAAAAGTTGGAACTTTTGTTGTAGTTTGTAGTTGATTTGGCGTTTCAACAAATTTTTTAGTTCCATTATTTAGTAAATTTGACTCGTAAGTTGTAGTTTTAGGTAGTTTTGTTGTTTTAACAAATACTGTAGTTTTATCATTTGTTGAAGTTGAAACGTTTGTTGTAGTTTTGGGTTGACTTGTCGTTCCAACAAATTTTGTAGTTTTATCATTTGGAAAAGTTGAAACTTTTGTTGTAGTTTGTAGTTGATTTGGCGTTTTAACAAATTTTGTAGTTTTATTATTTAGTAAATTTGACTCGTAAGTTGTAGTTTTGGGTAGTTTTGTTGTTTTAACAAATACTGTAGTTTTATTATTTGTTGAAGTTAAAACGTTTGTTGTAGTTTTAGGTTGACTTGAGGTTTTAACAAATTTTGTAATTTTACTTTTTGTTAAAGTTAGATTGTTTGTTGTAGTTTTGGGTTGACTTGTCGTTCCAACAAATATTGTAGTTTTATCATTTGTTGAAGTTGAAACGTTTGTTTTAGTTTTGGGTTGACTTGTCGTTCCAACAAATTTTGTAGTTTTATCATTTGGAAAAGTTGGAACTTTTGTTGGAGTTTGTAGTTGATTTGGCGTTTCAACAAATTTTGTAGTTTTATTATTTAGTAAATTTGACTCGTAAGTTGTAGTTTTGGGTAGTTTTGTTGTTTTAACAAATACTGTAGTTTTTTCATTTGTTGAAGTTGAAACGTTTGTTGTAGTTTTGGGTTGACTTGAGGTTTTAACAAATTTTGTAGTTTTATTATTTGTTAACGTTGGAACGTTTGTTGTAGTTTTAGGTAGATTTGTCGTATCAACAAATTTTGTAGTTTTAACATTTATTAAAGTTGGATTGTTTGTTGTAGCTTGGGGTTGATTTGTCGTTCCAACAAATTTTGTAGTTTTATTATTAGTTAAAGTTGGAGCGTTTGTTGAAGTGTTGGGTTGACTTGTCGTTCTAACAAATTTTGTAGTTTTATTATTTGTTAAAGTTGGAACGTTTGTTGTAGTGTTGGTTTGACTTGTCGTTCCAACAAATTTTGTAGTTTTAACATTTATTAAAGTTGGATTGTTTGTTGTAGCTTGGGGTTGATTTGTCGTTCCAACAAATTTTGTAGTTTTATCATTTGTTAAAGTTAGAACGTTTGTTGTAGTTTTGGGATGACTTGAGGTTTTAACAAATTTTGTAGTTTTATTTCTCGTTGGTGTTAGAGCGTTTGTTGTAGCTTGGGGTTGATTTGTCGTTCCAACAAATTTTGTAGTTTCAACAAATTTTGTAGTTTTATCATTTGTTGAAGTTAAAACGTTTGTTATAGTTTTGGGTAGCTTTGTCGTTTTAACAAATTTTGTAGTCCCCTTTTTTGTTAAAGTTCGAAGGTTTATTGTAATTTCGAGTAGACTTGTCGTTTTAACAAATTTTGTAGTTTTATCATTTGGAAAAGTTGGAACTATTGTTGTAGTTTGTAGTTGATTTGGCGTTTCAACAAATTTTGTTGTTTTATTATTTAGTAAATTTGACTCGTAAGTTGTAGTTTTGGGTAGTTTTGTTGTTTTAACAAATACTGTAGTTTTATCATTTGTTGAAGTTGAAACGTTTGTTATGGTTTTGGGTAGCTTTGTCGTTTTAACAAATTTTGTAGTCCCCTTATTTGTTAAAGTTGGATTGTTTGTTGTATTTTCGATTAGACTTTTCGTTTTAACAAATTTTGTAGTTTTATCATTTGGAAAAGTTGGAACTTTTGTTGTAGTTTGTAGTTGATTTGGCGTTTCAACAAATTTTGTAGTTTTATTATTTAGTAAAGTTGACTTGTAAGTTGTAGTTTTGGGTAGTTTTTTCGTTTTAACAAATACTGTAGTTTTATCATTTGTTGAAGTTGAAACGTTTGTTATGGTTTTGGGTAGCTTTGTCGTTTTAACAAATTTTGTAGTCCCCTTATTTGTTAAAGTTGGATTGTTTGTTGTATTTTCGAGTAGACTTGTCGTTTTAACAAATTTTGTAGTTTTATCATTTGGAAAAGTTGTAACTTTTGTTGTAGTTTGTAGTTGATTTGGCGTTTCAACAAATTTTGTAGTTTTATTATTTAGTAAAGTTGACTTGTAAGTTGTAGTTTTGGGTAGTTTTTTTGTTTTAACAAATACTGTAGTTTTATCATTTGTTGAAGTTGAAACGTTTGTTGTAGTTTTGGGTTGACTTGAGGTTTTAACAAATTTTGTAGTTTTATTATTTGTTAAAGTTAGATTGTTTGTAGTAGTTTTGGGTATATTTGTCGTATCAACCAATTTTGTAGTTTTAACATTTATTAAACTTGGATTGTTTGTTGTAGCTTGGGGTTGACTTGTCGTTCCAACAAATTTTGTAGTTTTATCATTTGTTAAATTTGGATTGTTTATTGTAGCTTGGGGTTGATTTGTCGTTCCAACAAATTTTGTAGTTTTATCATTTGTTGAAGTTGGAGCGTTTGTTGTAGTGTTGGGTTGACTTGTCGTTTCAACAAATTTTGTAGTTTTATCATTAGTTGAAGTTGAAACGTTTGTTTTAGTTTTGGGTTGACTTGTCGTTCCAACAAATTTCGTAGTTTTATTATTTGTTAAAGTTATAACGTTTGTTGTAGTTTTGGGTTGACTTGTCGTTCCAACAAATTTTGTAGTTTTATTATTTGTTAAAGTTAGAACGTTTGTTGTAGTGTTTGATTGACTTGTCGTTTCAACAAATTTTGTAGTTTTATTTCTCGTTGAAGTTGGAGCGTTTGTTGTAGTGTTGGTTTGACTTGTCGTTCCAACAAATTTTGTAGTTTTATCATTTGTTGAAGTTGAAACGTTTGTTGTAGTTTTGGGTTGACTTGTCGTTCCAACAAATTTTGTAGTTTTATTATTTGGAAAAGTTGGAACTTTTGTTGTAGTTTGTAGTTGATTTGGCGTTTCAACAAATTTTGTAGTTCCATTATTTAGTAAATTTGACTCGTAAGTTGTAGTTTTAGGTAGTTTTGTTGTTTTAACAAATACTGTAGTTTTATCATTTGTTGAAGTTAAAACGTTTGTTAAAGTTTTGGGTTGACTTGTCGTTCCAACAAATGTTGTAGTTTTATCATTTGGAAAAGTTGGAACTTTTATTGTAGTTTGTAGTTGATTTGGCGTTTTAACAAATTTTGTAGTTTTATTATTTAGTAAATTTGACTCGTAAGTTGTAGTTTTGGGTAGTTTTGTTGTTTTAACAAATACTGTAGTTTTTTCATTTGTTGAAGTTGAAACGTTTGTTGTAGTTTTGGGTTGACTTGAGGTTTTAACAAATTTTGTAGTTTTATTATTTGTTAACGTTGAAACGTTTGTTGTAGTTTTGGGTAAATTTGTCGTTCCAACAAGATTTGTAGTTTTATCATTTGGTAAAGTTAGAACGTTTGTTGTAGTTTTGGGTTGACTTGAGGTTTTAACAAATTTTGTAGTTTTATTTCGCGTTGATGTTAGAGCGTTTGTTGTAGTTTGTAGTTGATTTGTCGTTCCAACAAATTTTGTAGTTTTATTATTTGTTGAAGTTGAAACGTTTGTTATAGTTTTGGGTAGCTTTGTCGTTTTAACAAATTTTGTAGTCCCCTTTTTTGTTAAAGTTCGAAGGTTTGTTGTAATTTCGAGTAGACTTGTCGTTTTAACAAATTTTGTAGTTTTATTATTTGGTAAAGTTGGAACTTTTGTTGTAGTTTGTAGTTGATTTGGCGTTTCAACAAAATTTGTAGTTTTATTATCTAGTAAATTTGACTCGTAAGTTGTAGTTTTGGGTAGCTTTGTCGTTTTAACAAATTTTATAGTTTTATTATTTGTTAAAGTTGGATTGTTTGTTGTAGTTTTGGGTTGACTTGTCGTTCCAACAAATTTTGCAGTTTTATCATTTGTTAAAGTTGAAACGTTTGTTGTAGTTTTGAGTTGACTTGTCGTTCCAACAAATTTTGTAGTTTTATTATTTGTTAAAGTTAGAACGTTTGTTGTAGTTTTGGGTAGTTTTGTCGTTGCAGCAAATTTTGTAGTCTTATTTCTTGTTGAAGTTGGAGCGGTTGTTGTGGTGTTGGATTGACTTGTCGTTCCAACAAATTTTGTAAGTTTATCATTTGTTAAAGTTGGATTGTTTGTTGTAGTTTTGGGGTGACTTATCGTTCCAACAAATTTTGTAGTTTTATCATTTGTTGAAGTTGAAACCTTTATTGTAGCTTGGGGTTGACTTGTCGTTCCAACAACTTTTGTAGTTTTATTATTTGTTAAAGTTGGGTTGTTTGTTGTAGTTTTGGGTTGACTTGTCGTTCCAACAATCTTTGTAGTTTTATTATTTGTTGAAATTGGAACCTTTATTGTAGCTTGGGGTTGGCTTGTCGTTCCAACAAATTTTGTAGTTTTATCATTTGTTGAAGTTGGAGCGTTTGTTGTAGTGTTGGGTTGACTTGAGGTTTTAACAAATTTTGTAGTTTTATTTCTCGTTGGTGTTGGAGCGTTTATTGTAGCTTGGGGTTGATTTGTCGTTCCAACAAATTTTGTAGTTTTATCATTTGTTAAAGTTGGATTGTTTGTTGTAGTTTTGGGTAGATTTGTTGTATCAACAAATTTTGTAGTTTTATCATTTGTTGAAGTTAAAACGTTTGTTGTAGTTTTGGGTTGACTTGTCGTTCCAACAAATTTTGTAGTTTTATTATTTTTTGAAGTTGGAATGTTTGTTGTAGTTTTGGGTTGACTTGTCCCACCAACAAATTTTGTAGTTTTATCATTTGTTGAAGTAGAAGCGTTTGTTGTAGTTTTGGGTTGACTTGTCGTTCCAACAAATTCTGTAGTTTTAATATTTTTTGAAGTTGGAATGTTTGTTGTAGTTTTGGGTTGACTTGTCGTTTCAACAAATTTTGTAGTTTTATCATTTGTTGAAATTGGAACTTTTGTTGTAGTTTTAAAGTGACTTGTGCTTTTAAAATATTTTGTAGTTTTAACATTTACTGTAGAATTGAGCAAACAACATTCATCCTTAATGATGTCAGTTGGTTCTGAAATGGCTGGATATAAACCTAAAACAGTTTGTTTTTTGGAATTTGTTTATGTTGATAATTATGTGAATTACAATGTGTTTAAATAGTTTTCTAAACAGGCCAGTGTTTACCTGTTGGTCTTTGACATATATAAAGAAATTTTTTGCAACACCCAACAGCAAAACCAACGTATGAGAATATTGAATATTGCAAGGCCCCGCAACCGTTGGCTTCTACTGCTCCACTCGGTTGTCCCATTGCTAGCGGGGGACATCCTTTTTCAACAATTTCTCCATTGTCCCATTGCATATTATTATATGAAAAACGATTTAAGCCGATGTGGTACAAAGGTTCATGATCTGTAAAATAGTTTTTGTTTGATAAAAATTTCTAACTTTAGCTAAGCGTTTTTTTATAGTATATTTTAAATATGCTTATAAGACATGCTCGTATTATATTTTACAAAAGCTTTAAAAACAAAATCATAAGTTATTATAAAAAAAAAGTTTAACCTTCACGAAGATTAAGATTGTTACTAACTATGCTATAAGCCATAGAATTAGAAAGTTGCGCAAGCTTAGCATTTAATATTTGACATCTTAAGTCAGCTTCTTTGTGAGTGGCGGTTAAAGAGGAAATAAAATATTCGTCTGTGAGACCTTCACGTAACCAATTATTTGTTAAAGTTGGAACGTTTGTTGTAGTTTTGAGTAGTTTTGTCGTATCAACAAATTTTGTAGTTTTATCATTTTTTAAAGTTGGATTGTTTGTTGTAGTTTTGGGTAGATTTGTTGTATCAACAAATTTTGTAGTTTTATCATTTGTTGAAGTTGAAACGTTTGTTGTAGTTTTGGGTTGACTTGTCGTTCCAACAAATTTTGTAGTTTTATTATTTTTTGAAGTTGGATTGTTTGTTGTAGTTTTGGGTTGACTTGTCCCACCAACAAATTTTGTAGTTTTATCATTTGTTGAAGTAGAAGCGTTTGTTGTAGTTTTGGGTTGACTTGTCGTTCCAACAAATTCTGTAGTTTTAATATTTTTTGAAGTTGGAATGTTTGTTGTAGTTTTGAGTAGTTTTGTCGTATCAACAAATTTTGTAGTTTTAATATTTTTTGAAGTTGGAATGTTTGTTGTAGTTTTGGGTTGACTTGTCGTTTCAACAAATTTTGTAGTTTTATCATTTGTTGAAATTGGAACTTTTGTTGTAGTTTTAAAGTGACTTGTGCTTTTAAAATATTTTGTAGTTTTAACATTTATTGTAGAATTGAGCAAATAACATTCATCCTTAATGATGTCAGTTGGTTCTGAAATGGCTGGATATAAACCTAAAACAGTTTGTTTTTTGGAATTTGTTTATGTTGATAATTATGTGAATTACAATGTGTTTAAATAGTTTTCTAAACAGGCCAGTGTTTACCTGTTGGTCTTTGACATATATAAAGAAATTTTTTGCAACACCCAACAGCAAAACCAACGTATGAGAATATTGAATATTGCAAGGCTCCGCAACCGTTGGCTTCTACTGCTCCACTCGGTTGTCCCATTGCTAGCGGGGGACATCCTTTTTCAACAATTTCTCCATTGTCCCATTGCATATTATTATATGAAAAACGATTTAAGCCGATGTGGTACGAAGGTTCATGATCTGTAAAATAGTTTTCGTTTGATAAAAATTTCTAACTTTAGCTAAGCGTTTTTTTATAGTATATTTTAAATATGCTTATAAGACATGCTCGTATTATATTTCACAAAAGTTTTAAAAACAAAATCGTAAGTTATTATAAAAAAAAAGTTTAACCTTCACGAAGATTGAGATTGTTACTAATTATGCTATAAGCCATAGAATTAGAAAGTTGCGCAAGCTTAGCATTTAATATTTGACATCTTAAGTCAGCTTCTTTGTGAGTGGCGGTTAAAGAGGAAATAAAATATTCGTCTGTGAGACCCTCACGTAACCAATTATTTGTTAAAGTTGGAACGTTTGTTGTAGTTTTGAGTAGTTTTGTCGTATCAACAAATTTTGTAGTTTTATCATTTGTTAAAGTTGGATGGTTTGTTGTAGTTTTGGTTAGATTTGTTGTATCAACAAATGTTGTAGTTTTATCAGTTGTTGAATTAGAAGCGTTTGTTGTAGTTTTGGGTTGACTTGTCGTTCCAACAAATTTTGTAGTTTTAATATTTTTTAAAGTTGGAATGTTTGTTGTAGTTTTAGGTTGACTTGTCTTTCCAACAAATTTTGTAGTTTTAATATTTTTTGAAGTTGGAATGTTTGTTGTAGTTTTGGGTTGACTTGTCGTTTCAACAAATTTTGTATTTTTATCATTTTTTGAAATTGGAACTTTTGTTGTAGTTTTAAAGTGACTTGTGCTTTTAACATATTTTGTAGTTTTAACATTTACTGTAGAATTGAGCAAATAACATTCATCCTTAATGATGTCAGTTGGTTCTAAAATGGCTGGATATGAACCTAAAACAGTTTGTTTTTTGGAATTTGTTTATGTTGATAATTATGTGAATTACAATGTGTTTAAATAGTTTTCTAAACAGGTCAGTGTTTACCTGTTGGTCTTTGACATATATAAAGAAATTTTTTGCAACACCCAACAGCAAAACCAACGTATGAGAATATTAAATATTGCAAGGCTTCGCAACTGTTGGCTTCTACAGCTCCAGTCGGCTGTCCCATTGCTAGCGGGGGACTTCCTTTTTCAACAATTTCTCCATTGTTCCATTGCATATTATTATATGAAAAACGATTTAAGCCGATGTAGTACGAAGGTTCATGATCTGTAAAATAGTTTTCGTTTGATAAAAATTTCTAACTTTAGCTAAGCGTTTTTTTATAGTATATTTTAAATATGCTTATAAGACATGCTCGTATTATATTTCACAAAAGCTTTAAAAACAAAGTCGTAAGTTATTATAAAAAAAAGTTTAACCTTCACGAAGATTAAGATTGTTAATAACTATGCTATAAACCATAGAATTAGAAAATTGCGCAAGCTTAGCATTTAATATTTGACATCTTAAGTCAGCTTCTTTGTGAGTGGCAGTTAAAGAGGAAATAAAATATTCGTCTGTGAGACCCTCACGTAACCATTCTAAAATGCATAAGTAAGTAAACATATTGCAAAATAAACTTAAGGGGAAAAATAAATGGTGAAGTTCATTAATTTTATTAATTTGAAATTGTGTTAACAAACACAAGGCCAAATATGATTAATTAGGTATTTCCCGATATATCGGTCTATGAAATTTTTGAAAACCTTAATGAGATAAACGTAGGCTAATGCATATTTAAATCAACCTTCTCTACTTTTATTAATGATAAATTAGTCTAGCCAATGGTTTACACATGGTCTAGAATCTAGATAAATATATTTATTATTTACCTGACAAAGTTGATTCGATAAGCATTAAAATAACTAAAAAAGATAATTTTACCATTGCATATAAAACTGTTTAAAATATTTTTTTATTTAATTTATTTAGATCACTGATGAAAACTATGAATTGTAAGATACAGTTCAATATAATATATTTAGCCTAGCTTCTGTATTGGTGCTTATAAAAAACATTTTGCTGACTTGTGGATAAACAATTTTGGAAACTATTCTTAGATTCAGATGAACAATTTATTAACTGTGTAAGTAAAGACGTAATTCCTGTTCTGGCGTTTTCGGTAAAACACAATGTTTATATGAAACATACAAAGTTAAAGACAATTAATTACATTGGGTTGTTTTAATTACAGGAAGTTTAACTAGCATTGAGCATGTATATATAGATTTTAGGCTTAAATATAAACTATTTTAAATATAAAACAAATGTATTACCGATTTTTCACAGTCAAATTTGACTCCTAATCTACATACAGTTTTTATAACAGATTTATGATCCACAAATAGTTTTCATTTAAAAGATGTTATTATTTCATTAAAGGTTTAAATTTAATCATTTTTTTTTTCTAGGATTACTTGTGCTTCATGGTCTTCGAAAAATTAAGGGTTGCAAGTTACAAAAAAAATTAGGACTATAAATTCTACTGATACATATACAAAATAACAAATATTAAAATTTTTTATAAAAAACAAACATTTTAAAATTTAAAAAGTTTATATATATTTTTGCATTAATTTTTTATGTTTTTTTAGAAAAATTTGAAGCTCATTGCTGTATGTACGATTTAAATATTTAACGAACGTAAATTTTCTTATCATTTTTCTGGTAAATTTCCTTATGTTAACACTTCAGTCAACTTCTTCATGTAGTATGTCAATTTTTTAACAAATTTTTTGATCAAGTTTTAACTATTATTATATGAGGTGCAATTGTATTAAATGTATAAAAATTTAATGGACAAAGTCTTTTTTGCTTTTAATTAAGATTGTCAGATTGTGAACCTTTAAAAACTAGTTTGTCTGTTTCTTTGACTTAAATTAAAATCTAAATAACAAATTATTTCTGGTATTTCATTAAATCAAATTAAGATAAGCTTAACATTTGGGTTTAATATTTATTCATATAAATATTGGTCCTCAATGCCATTTGTACCACTAGCAATGGATGGCCGGCCTTACCTGGACGCCTCTTTAAGCAACCACACGATGGAGAAGGTAAAAAAGGCAAAAGTTACAATCGAAACATTTTATTCAAACTTGGTGAACCAACAAATTGAGAGAGAAGATCGGATGCAAGCTCTCGAGCGGGCTTTTAGCAGCAACAATATTTCTGAGGAACAAGTATGTAAATGTTTTCTTTTTTTTATTAATCTTCGATTTTGAAAGGTCAGAAGGTCAACATCACAACTTAAACATAAATTAACTTTAGTTACCGCTACCCTTACCCTTGCTGGAGTTGCCTAGGGCAGTTTAAAATATTATAGGTTGTAAATGCCTGATAACTAAGCTGCTAATCAAGTGTTGGCTTAGCAGAAGTTCATACCGTTTAAAGAAACTTACTTTAACACAGCATGAGAGCAGTGGGGATCAAACCCAGTAAAATCAGATATTCGTACGCCTGCCAAATGTTTCTATTTTATTTATTATTGAAGTGATTTACTTTTTTGTAATTAAATACTCAGCATTGCATTAATGGCATTAAAAGACAAAATCATCTTAATAGAACGAATCAAGTTTTTGGGTATATATTAGTTTTTGGGATAAACTCTAACGTTTGTGAATTACTTTGTGGATATTTATTTGTTATCTTATTAGAGGGAGGAAGCACGAAAACAACATGCTATTAAAGAAACTGAATTCTTGCGGCTAAAAAGAACCCGATTGGGTCTTAGTGATTTTGAGATGTTAAAAATTATTGGAAGAGGTGCTTTTGGAGAGGTAAATAGAACAAGATTTTTTACCTTTAAAAACTATTAGGGTTTTGAAATATAGTATTGTTTAAAATCTTTTTTTTTAAATTTAGGTTCGTTTGGTGCAAAAAAAGGACACTGGACATGTTTATGCCATGAAAATGTTAAGAAAAAGGGATATGATGGAGAAAGAACAGGTTAAGATTAGTTTATTTGTAATTACTACCAAGATATTTATTATGTTTTTTGTATTTATTTAAATTTTGACTTATATTTATGTTAGTTCTGGTTTGCTATTTTTTTTGTTGCAATTACTAAACACTTAGCCGCACAATTATTAACTGTTTGAAATTTTAATTTTTTTTTGCAATTAACCTTAATTAACAATATTACAGGTGGCTCATGTAAGAGCTGAAAGGGATATATTAGTTGAAGCTGAAAATCCATGGGTCGTTAAAATGTTTTATTCGTTTCAAGATGTTTACAATCTTTATTTGATCATGGAGTTTCTGCCTGGAGGTAAAATATTGTTCGGCAAACACAGTGTTTGCAAGTCATAAACTATGCAGTTTAAAATTTGTTTGGTTTATAATAATATTGCGTCGACAGAAAACATTGTGTTTTAGATAGAGTGGGTTTTGAATTTGTTAATTGTGTTGTTACACAATCAGTTACTTGCAACTTTATTTATAGTATCAAAGTATTTTGAAAGCATCGCATTGTATAGCCTCATATATATATAACCTAATAATATCAGTTTTAATAAATTTTTAAAATATGGTAATTTCAAACCACAAACATAACTTCAAGCGAACAATACCAAAAAGAAAAACTTTCTAATTAATTTGTCATAAATATGTTTTGCTTTATTTGGTAAATCTGAATATTTTGTTATAACTACAACCCAGCATTTTATATGCTTGTTAAAATTACAGTCTTTAAATTTTGTATTTTTTATGTATAGGAGATATGATGACACTTTTAATGAACAAAGACACGCTTACTGACGAACAGACTCAATTTTACATGGCAGAATCTGTGTTAGCCATCAACTCAATTCACGAACTTGGTTTCATCCATCGAGATGTTAAACCTGATAATCTTTTGATAGATGCCAGAGGTCATCTAAAACTATCTGATTTTGGATTATGCACAGGTTTAAAGAAAGCACATAGAACAGATTATTACAGAGACCTCTCACAAGCTCAACCCATCGACTTCTGTAAGTACCAAAACTTTTATTCATGAGTAATAACAAGCTAATATAGTTAACGGTGTAATGTTTTTACTATTTTTAACCATAGGTTTATTATGTAAAAATTAAAATAAACTTTGAATATTTTAAGGTACTTATATAAAGTTAATATTCTTTTGGCATTAAGTTATTTTAAATTTAACTTTTTTAACCATCTATGTAGTCTCTTCTCTTGTAAACCACAGTCTAATAAAACCTTAAATTGTGTACTGATCTATAAAAGACAATGCTATGATACTTTTTATTTTTGTTTACATGTATTATTTAATATCATTATGTTTAGAACTGTTTTAATTAAATCCTACATTTTTTTAATCATTCTCCAATTTCGTTATAATTTATGAATTTTATTAAACCTAAATACAAACTTTAATGGTAATTACATGCACTAACATAGTCATTGGGGATGTGTGTTTATATTGTTTCCCTTTCAATATTAAAAATAAAGTGCAATGTTGAATACAAATTCAATTTATTTTAATAGTTAGGTAGTCTGGGAACAATTTACTACTTATCAAGGCATAAATTTGTGAAATATCTGGCAGTGAACCTATTAAAATTTGTATTTTTAAATTCCTATTGTACTTGAACTAAAAAAAATAAGAATAGTTTTACTTAAGTAATTTTTTTTACTGTTTGTGTATAACTAGTTGGTCTAATAATAAACATGTGTTGTTACAGCTCACCGCCCACTCACAGCAAATGATTCTCGAAGAAAGGCAGAAACCTGGAAAAGTAAAAGACGAAAGCTTGCGTATTCAACTGTCGGTACTCCTGATTATATTGCACCTGAAGTTTTTCAACATTCTGGATACACTTTAACTTGTGACTGGTGGTCGTTAGGTGTCATTATGTATGAATGTCTTATTGGTAAGTACATTGTATTTTTGGAATCTTAGGTTCTAGGTTTTTGGTGTTATTTTACTGTAATGCTCTATTTACCTAATGCTGTTATGTTATGAAGGCCAAAAGTTTTACCCAAATAATCTTTATGAGATTGGCAACAAAAGCTTAGGATTAGGCTTAAGTAAAAAAAAGTTGATCTGGTTGGATTGTAATGTTAATAAAATAAATCAACATACAAAACGAATTAGGATTTAAAAAAATTTTTAGTGTTTTTTGATTTCTAAGGTTATCCCCCATTTTGCTCTGACAACCCACAAGAGACGTATCGTAAGGTTATGAACTGGAAAACAACTTTAGTTTTTCCTGATGAAGTGCCAATATCAGATATTGCACGTACCCTGATTTTGGCACTTTGTACAGAGCCAGACACAAGGCTTGGAAATGCAGGAGTGGAATCACTTAAAAGTCATCCATTTTTTAAGTATGTTCAAGGGTACAATTTAAACTTGTTGCACTTATGCTATTGATGTGTTCTTATTAATTATTAGATTTATTAGCAGATGTCAAAATTCCCCTTTTTGGGTAAAAAATATTTCTTAAAATCATATATAATATAGCCTACAACACAATGATTATGTAAATTTAATTAACATTAAAATGGTTAAAAAAGCTTGTTTTAAGGATTAAAACTGAACTATAATGCTTTTATTTTTGTAATAAATTAATAGTAGTTTAACCATTGCACCTTAAACATCTTGTTTTAAAGCCATGTGGACTGGGAACACATAAGAGATAGACCAGCCCCGATAACTATGTCTGTTCTGAGTTTAACTGATACATCAAACTTTGACGAATTTCCGGAATCAGACCTTAAATTAGGTAGGTTTTCATATATTTGTTTACATGACTTAATTCACTTATAACTACAACTACTTATTAGATTAATTTAACAATTAAGTTTAATATCTTTGTAATTTAAGTCAAATTATTATCAAATTGGTGTTTAATTGTTAATCAAGAGTGGTGTGCTTATTAATCAGCACAAATCAATTTTTATTTAATGTAATAATTTATTGAATTAATATTTCTTAAAAAAGTGTTTGAGTTCAAATTGGTTTTACCGCTTTGCTAATTTTTTTAAACTTTTTTAGACCAAGTTGATGAAGCAAAAGACTGGGTTTTTATTAACTATACTTACAAGCGATTTGAAGGCTTGACGCAAAGAGGAAGTGTTTTATTGCAATAACAAACTTAAAGAAAGTTGTGCACATGTGAGGTTAGACTTTATAAAGTGGGTGGACGTATTTTGATTGTAGTAACGTAACATAACAGACCTGGCCAGTGTCTCGATTAGTTTTAGGAAGGCACTAGTATCACTTAGTTTTTATCCTTTATGTATTACTAATACTGTACATTGTTGAAAGTAGTTACTTTTCTAGTTCTCTATTAAAATTTGTTTTCTTCTTGCTTAAGTTTAAATTTCGCACTTAATTGTTGTTTTTAAAATTGTTACTTTTGCATTGTTATTTTTTTTTTATTAAACTAGTTTTAGGTGGCGCATGCTCAATTGATCAAACAACAAAAAATTTAACTCATGTTTTGAAAAAATTTAAGTCAATTCAGTTAAAAATCACATAAACTTATTCTGGATTTTTCCACTGTATTTTAAATGTGATGCTTTTGCAGTGTAATTTGTTGTGCTCTGATTTCTGTGTTTTTAATAACAAAAAAATTAAATGGTATATATATTTTTATATTGAAAAAGTGATAAGGCCTGTAGGTTTTTTAATAAATTTTTGGTTCAACTTATAATATTTAAAGGCATTTTGTGTTATATTTTTATGTCTTCATTGTTTACTTTAGCAATCATTACAATTGATTTGGCATTGAGTAATTAAAAAATTCGACTTTGCACAACTTATTTTTGAATATTTTAGTGGTACTTCCATTTTTGTTTCCGTTTAAAGTGCGTTGTATATTAAATTACTTTATGCTATTTAATAAACAGTGTAATCAGCTTGTCGTTCGCATTTTGTAGCATATCTTGAAAAATAATAAATTTAACTCACCTTTGTAAGCTATTTGACTAGGGTGTGTCTATGACATAAAATATATATGTTATATATGAATGGGGCGTGTTTATAAAAGAGACTAGGTATTTTGTTTTGATTTGTTCAGCCTGCTACAGATACCTTAAAAATATTAACAAATAATATGTATTTTTACTCAACTTTTTTTTAAAATTTAGCTAATGACTCTTACGACCCCATTTTTTGTTGTTAAAATTTAATAAAATCCGACTTCGAAACAAGATGGTTTTAAAAACCGCAATTTTTGTGTTATCGATATTATTTTTAGGGCAGCACTTGTATTGTGAAAACTTATTTGTAACTCCGCGAAAAATCTATTTTGAGACCTAAGTAACATTTAGGTTTCCCTGTCTATTTGATAGTGGTTCGTTATTGTTTATTTTATTTATCAACAAAACGATTAAATGTGGGTTTGTAATCTATATTTTTTAGTATAGGTTATACCGCCTGAAAATTGGTAAATTTAACGTGGTGCATTAGCCTTAGGGCATAACAAGGATCGTTAAGGCGCTTATTCACACATATACGTCGTGCGTTTAAGTTTTCCCTATACTTACGCTATGCAGTTAAAACGTTAAGCAGTAAGCGTGATGGAAGGACCTAGGGTATTATTTTTGCAATTTTAAAAATAAATTGGGTAGTATTCAGTTAATAATTGATTTTTTTGTGATTAAGACCAAATTATCTGCTAATCTGCTAATATTTAATTTAATATGGTTTAATGGCTGTGTATACTTATTAACTAATGACTATAACAAAGAATTATGTCAAGTTTTGTTGGCTTAAATTCTATTAAACGAAACCATAATCTCGATGCCAACCTTAATAAGCAACCTGGATTCCCTCCCAACTCCAACCAAATAATAAATTTCGGAAACAAAACTGAACCGTTGAATTCTGTACCTAATTCCTCAATGGTTGAATTAAATAAAAAGACTCAAAATAGGTAAGTTTTATGAAAAATTGTAATAAATTGTAAATTTGTTGTGTTTTAAAGGCTAACTTAATTTTAAAAGCAATTTAATACTAAGAAATTATTTTTAAAAGTAAATTGTTTTAATAAATATAATAAAATTAACTGTTTTTGTTGGTGATTTTCATAGTAATCTATAAAAAACTTAAGTTTAGTAAATTGAGGTTGTTATATGATTTTATTTTCTTAGTTCTGAGCAATCTGTGCAAGAAAATCTGCATACTAACACAAGTGCAAACAACAACTTTTCACTGGATCAACATAACACTTATAATAAGGTTCCAGAATCTCCTGATTACAGAACTTTTTTGCAACTGAGACGACTTCACCAAAAAAAGTACGTCATTGATATCAATTTTAATTAAAGAATATATTATTTTTGATTATGGATTCGTCCATCTTTATATACCTGCTATATTTTATATATAGGCTATTCTTTTATGGGTACAAATAGAAAGCTTAAGTTCATTTAAATATACGCTTTATATTGTAATAAACATGTTAAATATATGGCTAATGTTAATGTACATAGATAGTATGGAATATACAACCATTTTAGTTAATATTATCTTGTCATTTCACTCTCTTCATTACTTAAATATATGCATTATGAATTATTAAAATTCTTGTTTTGATTTTTTAGGCTCGTTAAATAGAAAATAAAGCTTAGAATTTGCTTGGTTTTCAAAAAATCGATTCATTTTTTTTCTTACTTTGTATTTAGAATTTTTTTTAAATTTTTTGTTTTTTAGGTTTAATACAAAAGATGATTCAGATAATAGTGATATGGAATCTAGTGATGATGAAGTGAATGTAACTGCAAGACAAATAAACACATCAGATACTTCAGTTAATTCTGAAGTATCCAATAACAATACGGACAAATCACAATTGGAGGTAAACAAAATTAAATTATTGTAACCTTAATTAGTTTGAGTAGGTCAATTTTTTTGTTCAGTTTTCAAATTGTATTGTCTTAAGCTAAACTAAATTAGATACAATATATGTACTGTTGTTACTACAGTTGTTATGTTTTTTTTTAAACAATGATTTAATTCAAAAATGTAAAATAATAATGTGGTGTATATAAATACTTTGTTAAAAAAAAATTATTAAATTTTGATGTAGAACTTGCTTGTGTTTTTGCAAATTGTACTTATATAAAAATATTTGACGAAACAAAATGTGTTACATACAACAAAGTATACATAGTAGGTTGCGTAAAATACCACAATTTAACCACAGATAATATAGCCTTTCACTATACTTATACACACAAAAGGATATACAACTGTAACGACAATGGAATTTATTTGGGGTTTAAACATGATTACATATTCTAAAGCAACAAAAATTTAGGTATTGTACTGAAGGCTAGCTAAAAATAGGTGTATTACATTTAATGGTTGGTTTGGATTTTAACCATGTTTTGTAAAGGGGCATTTACTTTCAAGAATTTTGTGGTTTTGTGTAAAAATGACCTTGAAAAAAAATGGAATTATGCAATTGAACGTTATTTTTTTTTTTTAAATGTTAGTTTATTGCAAGCATATAACCACTGTTTTATAGATTGTTTTATTAACATATTTATTTTTTTAATAAAATTTAAACTTTAACTTTGTTTTGTTTATTTGTGTTTTGTCGCAATAAAAACAATTAATTTTTATTTCAAGAACAAGAAAGAAAAATTTTCTGAAGAAATTTCCGACAACAAAGAACGATCTATTGATTCTGTTATACTAAAAGTATCGGTTCCTGATCAAAAAATAACGGTAAAAAATAAATATTATGCTATATTATTAAGTAATAAAATGTTTTTTTATTTGGTGTATTAAAATTTGTTTTTTATTTACTATGTACACTTTCATTTCTAGTTAGGCTATCAGAATTCCAAATCTGGCTATTTATATAATGTATTGCAACATGAAATACAAATAACTACTTTAATAGTAATCATTTGTAACAAAGTATTACAATACCATTTTAAATTAGCTAAACAATTTAATAAAAATAGTCAACTAATTTATAGGTGATACACATTACACCTTTATAGTAAATAGTGATTGTTTATTTTACAGAAAGATTGTTTGGTTAGCACATAATTTACACATTGTAGACATTTTTTAATAAATTCTCCATTGAGAGCACACAGGGTAATGATAGCTACTATAAATTAACCCATAAAAGTTTTAAGTGTACAATATAAAATACTACTAATAAAATAAAAATATCAGTTTTACTATAATTTAGTGTGCTTTTGTAAAAAACAAATTATTTGTTGCTAAAATATTATTTATATTTATATATACATGTTAGTTAATCATTCATTGGTATTTAGCTTAATTTTAAAATTTTATTTTTTAGCGCAAGACTTCTTAAAATTTATGCCACATAGTTGCCATTTTACAACTTTTATTATCGCACATAGTAAATAAAAGATTTGTTTTTTAAACAGAAATGCTTTCAAGTGGATGCAAATGAAACTGCTTGGACCGTTAAACTGAGAGTTATTCAAACACTAGCTTTGGTAGGTTATTTGCTTGTACAGGTGTTATTGATTTTTAATATGGAAAAATTTGCTATATTAATAAACATAATTTTAATATATTAATCAATTGAATTTTAAATAATCCCCTGTTTTTTATTTAAAGTAAGTTAAAAAATGTTTTTGTTTTTCTTTGCAATTTTTATTTACACAGAATCAATTTATAGATCAAGATTTTACACTAGTTTTAGTTATACCATTTTTAAGTAATTTGTTTCCAATTTTTTAATTTAAATTCACAGTTTTTTCCGTTCTGTTTTTCTATATTTAATTGTTAATTTGTATTTTTTTTACAGAAACTGGCAGATCCACTCAACTATGGATTTTATTGTAAAAAACTTGGTCGATTTTTGTTGGATCATAAACCGTTGTCAGAATACGTTGCTGGTGGATCAGTGGTAAATTATGAGGTAATATTTTTTATTTAATAATTTTTTTTTATTTTTGACTTATATGAATAATAAAATGGTATTATAATTTTAACAATTAACATGTAATTGTGTTATAGATAAAATTATATGTAAAATTTTTGTATTAAATATAGTATTAAGGTTTAATTTTTGTTATATTTTAAGCAGTAAAAATTGTATGTTTAAAATTATTTCATTAACAAAGTAACAAAAATTATTTTGTAACAAATTAATATTATCAAAAAAATACAAAAAACCTTTAAATGTTTTATAGAACTTTGTATTAAACAATTTTGTAGTTCTTAATATAAAAAAAACTATAAATGCGACTTTTTTACCTTAGCTTTTCAAGTTAAATTTATTTACAACACAATTACTAAAAAGCCATTTTTTTTGTAATGTCAACACCTTTTATTCAGCTCCTTTACAAACGAAAAATCTATCATCAAGTTACAAAAAGTGCCAAAGAAACTCGCCAAATGATTAAAATGCAAAGTTCTTCCAAACAAAGAGAGTTACTCACTTACGTTATTCAGAGAAATACAGATAAAATCTACTCTTTAATCAGAAAAGGGGTTGATCCTAACTTTCACATTTTAACAGAAGGTAAGTTAGACCTTATTTATATTAATTTTTGATTTGAATTCTTTTTAACACTGTCACTATAGCTGTACTGGGTAATGGCATTATATAATTATATTACTAATAAAATGGCCTAAATATTTGCTATAGGCCTATTTAAAATAACTAAAAAAACACGATTTTTAATATATATAATTTAATAGTTACAATTATTTTTGATTTGTTAAAAAATTTGTGAGGTTTGTTGTGGTACAGAGTTTGGGCTATTTACTATTGAGGTTGAGGTAATTTTCATGTAATCCTATTTGGATTATAGAATTGGCATAATAAGGGCTTAGGTAATTATGCTGTTGGTTTACGTATCTTAGTCACGTTATAAAAGAATAATTACGTAATTGTGAGCAAAATGTATAGATACAGTCCAATTACAACATAAATTTTGTCCAATTAATATTAAAGTCGAAAAAATTGTCATCTGGGGTTAATTTTTTTTTCTTAAATACCATTTTGATACTCATATCGCTACTAATAATAAACCTTTAAATGTTTTTTATATGTTTTTAACTATATATATTATAAATGGGTGTAATATCAAAAAAAATAATAAAACTGTCAGCAAATTAGGTTTTACTTTTATTTTTTGTAAAAATATTTTAATTTTCTCTTTAAACACAACAGACTTTCAACAATTTTTAATATGTTTTGTATGTTTTTTTGGTTTTTATACTTTTTTGTGTTAGTTATTTAAAATTTTGTAAATCATTCAACGTTGCTATTTCCTGTATGAAAAATTAAAAAAGGAATTTTTTAGTTTGCTTAATTAATTTTTAACCCAACCTAAATAACTAACGCTGATTATATTTTAAAAATTGTGCAATGTTATGTAAAGATATATAGGCCTATTTATTTGGATACAAATTTATTTTTATTTATTTTTTTTTTAGAAACCCCACTCACTACTGCTGCTGCAAGTAAAGAAAAAATAATAGATCGAAAATGTTCGCCGGTAATTATGGCACTTGTTGGTGGGGGTGCTCACTTGGATTTCCGCAACAAGAAAGGGTTAACTCCAGTCCACGTGGCGGCCAGAACTGGAAACAGCGTAGCCTTAAAAGTAATATTTTTTTGTTATTTAATTTTTAATCTATTTATTATTGGCCATGGCAGAAATACACAAGTTTAATTTTAAAATAGCATTAATACTTTAATCCTATTTCAAGTTTTTAGACTGTCTAGTCCTTGCCGTTGTGCTTGCAAAAATTTTTAAATATTAAATCCTATGTTTAAAATTGTTCTGCTATGTTAAGATAGTATACTATGTCCTGCTAAGTTTATTCTAAGATAGTTTATACCTGCTATGTTAAGATAGAAATTTATTTAAAATTCTGTACTTAACCCTCTTATGTTCGATTTAATTTTAGACAATGTTGGATCTTGGTGCTTCACCCGATGTTTTAGACGACAAAGATCTAAGTCCGTTATATCACTGTGGTTACTTTGACTCAAGTGTAGAATGTTTAAATGTTTTAATACAAAATGGAGCTAAAGTTAACTGTGTGGATGCTCAGGGATGGACAGTATTACATCAGGTAAATTAAAAATTATTTTTTTGTTAAAAATTTAAGAAATTGAATGTACTAATGTTTTTAAATGTTGGGGTTACAGTATTTGCTGCTGTAGTTAATAATAAATCCAAGACTGATGTTTTTTTGTAATTTGGGGTTAAGATATATATACCTTTAAAAAAATAATATTATTTTTTTGCCAATCAAATCTGAGTCCAAGTATTTAGACTGAGTAATAAAAATATATTATTACTCATACTTATTTAAGGTTAAATTATTTAACTGGGTCCCTTAGGTTTTATTACACGATTTATAAGCATGTAGTATCTTTTTATTATGTAATTTTATTATCGTTACAGGTGTGCAAAAACGGAAAACTTTCCCTTCTACAAATACTTTGTGATTTAATTCGATCAAATAGAGATGCCAAGTCGATTCTGGATGCAAAGAATGCCACGGGAAACACAGCGTTACATGTTTGTGCGCTGTACAATCAAGAAGCATGTTTGGCTTTACTTTTAAAACAGGGAGCAGACAAGACCATAAGAAATTTCGCGAATCAAGACATTTTTCATGTAACTATTTGATTTAATTAAAATTTTTTATAGGTAATTTTGTTTATAACTTGCTATTTATGTTATTTTATGCTTCATAATTTTGAATATATTATTTTAAATACTTTGCGTCACTATGTTTAGGTGTTTGGCACATATATGCTAATAGCACAGTAAAAATACGTAGGTGAAAACAAAAATGTGCAAATAGCTTTTCTAAGTATTTACTTGACATTTGCTTAAGTTTATAACCTTTTTAAACATGTTAAAGTTAATACTGATATATACAGTTTTTATGGTGTCAAGAATTTACTACCAATCTAATTACTAAAGAAAAAAAGCAAATATTTAAAATTTTATTTAAGAAAAATATCTTTTATATATTAGGGGTGTCCAAATTACATAAAGAATAAAACAGTTATGATAAAAAAAAAAAACAATTTTTATTTTTTTTTAGTTAAAAATTTTTCGTTAAGCTATAAAAGTTTATATTTTTTTCTAAATTTTGACTTAAAAATTTTAATTTTTTATTTAAATAATTTAGGTAGCAATAGTAGCTGGAAATATGCAACTCGCGAATTACATCAAGAATTATCAAACCAACACAGTATCAGGTAAGAATGTTTAAGTTATTTGTTTAACATGAATATCTATCCAAGGTTACATTTCAACTGATAATAAGTTGTACTTAAACAAGGATATATTGAGAACACAACCTCAACTAAGGTTACTTGTAATATTTTGCCTGTGGCATTAAATGTTACACAACACTTAGTATATTTATTACAATACCGGTTTATGTGTTTTGACTTTTACGATTAAATCACTAAACTACCCAACTATCAAACAAATCTATGATTTATTATTTATTTCTCTTGACCTTTTATGAATATCATACCAAGAATCAGTTTAACCTTTATTATAAACAATATTAAAGTTTATTGTTTTTTTTAAAAATTTTTAACGAATCTAATTTGTTAATTTAGTGTTGCTAAAGAAACTTTTAAAAGTTTATACTGATTTTTAGTTTGGTAGTATATAATTTTTTGCTTATTTCAAAAAAATCATGAATATAGCTTTATTTAATCACAATTATCTTTTTTTTTGTTTCGATATATCTATATTTGACATTGACAAAAACAACAATAAGTTTTAAAATAAAATGAATATCTAAAAAAAATGTTGAAATTAAAGAATTTACAACATTTATTTGTCATTAACATAATTTTGTATGTAAAACACAACATAATAACCTACTAGTAGGCTTAGTATTACTAATAGTTGTATTTGTTTAACATAGGAACAGAAACAACAGATCCGGAAGAAGAACCAGCACAATTTCGTCGACATACCGTTACAGCAACATCACTAGCAAAAGTATGTCGTAAAAATGTATATTACATTTATATACTTTAAGTTGTAAAAACTATTCTATTTTATCTTTTTTGCGTAACTTGGTTGTTGAGCGTTTAATATGGTTTTTATTTATTTTAAGCATACTTTAATAAATGTGAATATTATTCATAACATATATTTTTTTGTAGTTTGATCAACCAAGATCAATGATTGGAACTTCTTTTTCAAGAGGGAAAAAAGAAAAACCAAACAGGTTAGCATAGTAATTTTATAATTTTTCTATCATTAATGTCTAAACTTGTTTTTTACTATATTTATTTTATGCATTTTTAAACAAAGATTTCTCTTATTCAACATGATTTTTTCGCATGCTATTATATCTTCAACATGATTTTTTCTCATGCTGTTAGATTTCACATATTATTTTCACAAATTTTTGGTATTTGAATAGAACAAATTTTTTTAATTATAAAAGGTTTTTTAATTTTTTAATTGCTTATCTAAAAAAGCTTGGCTGTTAAAGTTTGTAAATATTCTTTAATACACCCTTAATGGTTAAATCAACATTTTATTTCACTTAATATATACTTTTGGCAAAGTAAAACTAAGTTCTTAACAAGATTCATCACAGAAAATCAATATTAGAATTTCTCGACCTCAAAAGTTAAGTTAAATTTAACTACCGACAAAATGTTTTAACTTTAATTAATATTGGTTTATACAAACACTTAATGTTTGTATAACACTTGTAACATTTTTCTGGCCTGACCAAAGTAAATATGAGTTACGTCATTAGGAAGATTGATTAAATGTTACAATCCTATTTTAAAGTGCTTTGGTAAAATCACTTGCTGGGTAGAGTTGTGACCTACTTAGTTTGGGTTAAGGAAAAAAATCCTTATACATACAACCGATTGTCAATTGGCCTCATATACTTCTCTTACATAAAATAGCAACAATATTCTTTTTTTCTGGAAGCGTTTGGTAATTATATATTTGTAGAACATTTTTGTCATTGAGATTTGCTTGGGGGGTACTTGCTTAAAAGGTCTTGTAGGGGAAGGGGATAAAAATGTTGTATTTTCTGCAAAAATAATATTTCCACATTGGCCTTCTCAATTTTTTAAATATTTTCGCATATTATTGGCCTAGCTTATTTGTAATTTTGACATAGCTCCTAAGATTTTTATTTATTGACCGGAAAGTTGTTTATCAAATGTGTCTTTTTAAAACCTTAACTTTGTTGCCATTTAAGGCTTTATGTCAATCTCTGTTATTCATAACCAAAGGTGTTAAGATCTTTAACAAAACAGTCTTAAATGCCAGACGAAGTAAATGCGATTAGACAAATTAATCCATTTCTTATCTCATACCATCACCTACTGTTTACGTCATTCCGCTGTCAACTTTCTCCTTTAACCTTACGTGTGTTCTTGATTTTGTAAAACATATTTATATGTGACGTCAGAATTTTTTTTTTGAAAGTTTATTTTCCTTTTCATCTAAATTGTATTTGAGTAATGGTGTATACAAGGTAATATTAAATTCCTTAGTTCTATCTTAAATGGTAGAGAATTTCCAAATACGTTTTAGCTATGTAGTAAGGAAATGTAAGCAACATAATCTAAAAAAACGTAACTTGAAAAAATATAAAAAGTATTTTTTAATATTTATTTTGTTTAGATATGACAGTTATCTACCTCCTGGTGGTACTTTGCCCAAAAACAGTGTCACAACCAGATCAGTTACGCTCCAAGCGGTTCGTGCTTTGCCTGAAAAGAATCCGCCAGTAAATGTGACTTACACGCAAAATGGTATAAGAACTTTTAAACACTGTTGTATTGCTTTAAACATATAAAGTTTGGCAACCTAAATTTTTAATTTCAATTTAAAGAAGTAAAAAAAATGTTTGCTTTCTAAATTAATTTTTTGTCTAAAATTGAGATTTTTTTAAGACTCGAATTAAAATTGCTAACCTCTTGAATTTCAGTTTAAAAATTCATTTCATTTTAGTATAAAAATAATATTTAACAATTTTTTTTTGTAAAACGAAAATTTACTAAACTTGCGTGGCTTAAATTACTTACTGTAATTACTTTAAAGTGAAGAGGTTTAAATACAAAACCGGATTTAAACTTGTTTATAAATACAAGTAAAAGGATGTAAATTATTTAACAATATAAGTGTGTCTAAGGGACCTATAACTTTAACCTAAAACTTTTTACTTAAAAAAATGGAAAAAATATTAGTTTAAATTTTTTTTTCAATATTAAAATAAAGTTATTCATTAAAAATTAAAAAAAAGGTCTTGATTTATTAAATAAATGATTTGAAATGTTCTGATTAAACTATCGTGCTTTACTATTTTTATTTAACATTATACAAACAGACGCTTTAAAGGTCACCGTTATAATTTACATTTAACATTTCAGAATCACAAAAATCAAAAACGAATCTGTCTGCCGAATTTGTGTTTATTGCCTGTCAAGACTACCAAGCACAATCAGAGCAAGAAATAGATTTGGTTATGGGCGACAGAGTGACAGGTATTATTTAATTACAATTGATTATTTTGCGCTAATTCCTAACTTATTCTATACCTACTAAAACTTAGCCAAAGCCAATAGGTTTATAATTTTTTGTGATACTTTAAATAGTTTTTATGACTGTTATTTAAAAATGTTTTTTTTAACACTTATTTAATATACAGCATTATTTTAGATAAAATAGTATGGAAAACGGAATTTAAAAATCAAATAATTTGTTGTGTTATTGTACTTGAAGGTTGCTATAGTAAAGGGTTATGATTTTTTATGTTCAAGTGTGTTTAGTTTATAGCTGTTTTCTTTTCATCCGAACCACGTGGTTTCAAGTATGTTTAAAGGGCGGGATTTTACATGGGGAAATGTTTAGAAAGCTTGACGTAATGTCTGTGAATGTAAAAATAGTTCGACAGAAAAAAAATTTGGTCATGTTGACATTTAATATGTATTGAAAAGATTTTTATTTGATTTGTTTAAGTGAAATGTTGTTTTTAGCTCGGCAGTGCTTTTGATTGAGTCTAACCTTTAAATAAAGACAAATTTAGGAACAGTTATATCCTAATATGCAGTAAGATTTTCTTTAGTTTTCAAAGGCCTTCAGGGTGTTGTGAATTAACATCTTATCATTAAAATAATAAATAAAAATATAGAAGTTATAAACAGGGTATTGTTGAAGCACAATAAAAACGTTAAACCTTGCTGTGCAAATAATAAAGCAGATACGCTAAAATTCTTTAAGCGTTTGCTTACGTAGAAAGGTTCAATAAATAAAGATAGTGACAGCCGCTATGGTCCAAAACTAACGTAAGAATGGCATTCCACTTACACGTAGTAAAACTTTAAGATGAGTTGGACAATAGGAAAATTTGAATAATAAACGAAGGTAAGAATATAACAACCTAGGCCAAATCACAAGAAAATCATTTTCTTTGTTGAGTATTATATAAGTGTAACGTTGTTAAAAGCATTAAAAATTTAAGATCATTGTTTTTTTAAGACTCTGAAACAGTTAGTTAGATTTCTTAGCATGGTTCTGGAATAAGCTTGTTCATTTTTCGTTATTAGCTATGTTAAAATTGCTTTAAAAAAATTCTTGCTATTTCGTGCGTACTTAACGAGTGTTTTATGTGTAAAATTAGCGGACACACTTAGTAGTAACATGCTCACGTTTTCTTCATTTAACCCTACCACGTTTCTATGAAAATAGGTCGGCTTTTTTAAATAAAACTTTATTAATAAGTTATTTATTTCGGTACGTTTTTTTGTCTTGATAACTTATTGCTGATATGTTTTGTTTTTTTAATGGGCGATCACTGAACAAAGATTAGAACTAAACTATGAGTCACACAATTTATATTACATTATATCATGTTAATTTCATTTCGCTTCGGGCGTAATATTTACATCTTTGTATTTGTTCAAACTTGGTTCAAAAAGGTGAGGTTAAAAGGAGGCAGGCAATATGTTTGATTGTTTTAACTAGAGTTAAATAGGAAAAGCGAATATACAATAGCTTAAAAAAGCTCCTTTTAAGTTGGCCTATGTTATTAGAGGGTTAGAAAGTAGTTTTTTTTTTGAATAACTTTGCTTTTAGCAAATTTATACAAAACGTTTTTTTTTTATTTTTGGAAGGTTTTTTATTTTTATTTTAAACAGAAAATTAATTACAAAACCGAAAGTGAATTTAGATAAGATAGTAAAATCAAAAAATAACTTAAGAAGTTTATAAATCGTTTATTTAGACTGACATCTGATAATTTAAAACTTTAATTATACGTTGTTACTTTATTAATTAGTTAATTATATGGTATTTGTTTTTATTAGGTTGGTAACATTAAAAATATAGTAACGTACAATAAATGTGTATCAAATCTGGTTATATAAACATAAATATAAGACCACATCGTCCACTGAAATTTAATCATAGAATTTTATTTTTATTTACATTCTCTGGCATTCGTTGCTATTCATTTAAAAAAAATATTAATTTTTAGATTTGTGTATTGTACTATTTACTGTAATGTTCAATACGAAAGCACGCATATTCAAGTTTATATAATATATATTGCGGGATTGCTTTATAATATGTGGTTGGATATTTGAATTTGAATTTTTTAAATTTTTTAATTACCTGTTTTTTTGTATCATATAGCTTATACTTAAAATTTTTTATCCTTGTGTGTATTGGCTATATATGTTTAACAATCCACTTTACACTATGCGTTATAGATTTTAACTTAAGTGATATTTACGAGTGATTTACCGCAGTTATAACCGAGCGAAAATTCGACGATCAATTGCTGCCCGAGGGATACGTAAGAGCAATAGTTAACGAACAATCCGGTTTAGTGCCGAAGGATTATATTCAAGCTGTGAAGTTACGAAAACCAAGACCTGCACTTGAAATTAGTGGTTGGTTTTGTTTATTATGTTGTTTATTTTATGAAAATTTTTGGGTTTAGTGATTATTACATTTTTGGGTGTTTAAAATTTTGAGTTATCTATAATGATATATATTTTTTATTCAAGCTTATATAATTTCTATAACACTTTTGTTACTTAGTTTTTTATTAATTTTTTTTAAGTATTATGCTTATGCCTTTTTTGAATTAATATTTTTATATTTTTTATTACCATATGGTTGAATCGATTTTATTATTTTTAAAATCATTTAATTTATTTTTATTTTTAGAACGGTATGGATCAAATGAAAGTTTAAACGAAAAAACGAATTTGTAAGTTAAGACGTTAACACTAAGAAAACTATTTCTTAATTTTAAAATAAAAAAATAGAACACTTACACTAACCGATTTTTTTTATAAATCTTTCAATACTGAGATATCTATTTTAACAAAAAAAGGAAATTTATTACTTTGTGATGGCAAAAAGGTTAACAAAATACAATTCAACTGAGATGTAGTGAAATGTAATAGATTATTATATTACCTTATAAAAACAGAAATGCTATCACTTGATTAGTGTACGTGTTACCTTTATTAAACCCTAATTAAATTATAAAAATGTCTGCGTAAAAAACAAACATACATATATGTTATATAAGAAATTGAAAACAATAAAAAAAATACCTCAAATTAAACCGCATAATGTTGTTGTAAAATATTTTTAAACTTTTCTTTTTTTCTAGACATCAAGATTTTGAGAACGATTTAAACATGAAAAATGACCTTGTACCAACCTCAGATAAATCTGTACTCCACCGTTACCGTGATGTTACTTTAAGTAGAGGAAATGATGGATATGGTTTCATACTTCGCGGGGCAAAATGTAAGTAAACTTTTGCTAGGGTTCTTCAATAGGATTGTAAGGTGTCGTTTAGATACGAACATACAGAACGAAACACAATTATTAACATGGTAACTATCAGAAATACTACCTATATGTGCACACAGGGTTTTATTTGAATTTGGTGACCATGCCATAACATAGTTAAAATATTCATCATTAAATTGATTCTGTAATTTTTTTTCTGTCGCATTAACATAATGTTTTGTATATCTTTATATTACTCTTATTGATGCGAAAAAACCTAATTAAAAATTGTACGTAAAAAAATCTACTTAAAGTTTGTACATTAACACAATAATCGTACTAGACAAAACTATGATCGTACTTAAAGAAGCATTTTTTGCAAATTAAATATTTGATGTTTTTTAGCTGATGGTCCAATAGACTCGTTCGTATCTACACCAAGTCATCCAGCTTTACAATATCTTGAGTCAGTCGAAGTTGGTAGTAATGCTCATCAGGCTGGATTACGTTCAGGAGATTATGTATTACAGGTACAAAAATCTTAAAAAAAAAATTAATACAGCTATTTTCAAATGAATATAAAATGTTTTTTTTTGTAAGGAATATTTTTTTGTAAGGAACTAAAATTGTTAAAAAATTAGCATTTAAATGTTTTATTTTTAGGAATGTATAAGTGCTGTATATGTATAAGATACGTGTAAAACAACACGTGATAGATGAAGATTGTACCATGCTAGTTCTTTCATATTTAAATAACGTTTAGTTATGTATTTAATTTAAATTTATTTGTAGGTCAATAAAACTGATGTTAGTTGTGTGGGACATCGACAAATAGTTGATACCATCAAATTAGCGGGAAATCCCTTGCACATGCGCGTTGTGAATGTCGTCTTTCAGCAAAATGAAAAAGGTAAATTCCCACATTTAAGAGCTTTTATTTAAAGAAGGGTATTGGTTAGAGTTTTAATTTGTTTTTTTAACAAAAAAAATTATTTAGAATTTTGCCTATTTTTACAATGTCACATAAAAGTTCGGTCTAAAAGTTTATGGTTTGATATTCATTTGTTTTTTATGTTTTTAAAACATATTTTTATAAACCAGCTGTATAGTTTAAAGTCTTACATTAGTAAACTAGAATGTCACACTTTTAAAAGGATACAGTATTGCTTGTATAAGCCAATTTAATAACACACTATAAAGCACTTGAAGTGTACATGTAGATGTAAACTGATAAGATGATCTATTGAAAAACCTGATTTGTGCTTATATTTAAATCATATATTAGTTGTTAGAAAGATGTTTTATCATTTAAATTACGATATTGTCAGTTTGTTTCTACTTTGTTCAAGTATAAGGATTTTAATAATTCGTTAGCTTTCAAATTGGACCGTGCTATTAATTACCAGTACTTGTAAGATAGGTTGTTCTTTTTTTCTCTATAGTACGATTGCTACAGATCACTTAATCAATTTCCATACACGTGAATACAATTTGGCAAAATACTTTCACCTGGAATAATAAAATCCATCGTTTTTGTTATCACTTTCTTTATAACGAGAAATGAATAATAGAACCGCCTCGCGTTTTTAAGCTTGTGTTTTCAATAGCCCACTGCCAGTTCGGTGCTTTCATTATCAGAAAGTTTCTTAAATACAGCAATGTTTTTCTGAGTGTGTGTTTATGTATGGGTAATAGGGATAGCCAATAATGAAAAGAGGTTTATAAACTACGTTTTATTGCCAGATGTTTGTATTTATAAAGCTTTTATAAAGCTTTAAATTTTATTATGTGTATAGAAATATACAGAAATATTTAGAAAATTTAGTAAAATTTCTATTTAAAACTGAGCCCAGGTCTTTAACAACACATAACAAATGAACACATACATATATATTCGTTATTTTTTGTAAAAAAACAATCCACTTGAAATTTAAACTTGTATTGATTATCTCAAGTTAAGTCATTCAAATGTAAAAGTTATTGTCAGATATATTGAGCTATATCTGTTTATGTTTTTAAATATAAAATAGAAAAAAGGGAATATTTAGTATTATTTTTCATGCATAGGAACTTTAAAGGTAATTTTTGGGCATATTTACAGCTTTTACTGAACTGTTTGTTAATACAATTTTAAGGAAGTTAGAAATAGTTTATGTTAAAAACAAGAGTTTTAACTTATAATGAGAAGACATAGTTATCACCCCAATTCAACGGGGAACAAAATCCCGACAAAAAATACAACTTTATTGAAAGATAAATTCCAACAGAGTGCGCCTACTCAAACTATGAAAATTGTTGGTGTGTATAATTATTGTTAGGGTTGACGAACAAAAATGTAAAAAAATTAAAATCTACTTAAAAAAGAAATAAATTAATAATTAAAAAACAGAAGCTAGAAAACTTCTTTTATTTTTTTAACAACTAAAAAAAGTTAATTTTTTTTGATTTTACCAAAAATAAATATTAACATTTACATTTTCCAGAAACTTCGGATGACGTTAAAAGTGTGACGTCACATTCCACTGTTTCGTCACAAGAAAGTGGACAAATTCCTGCATCTTCCAAACAAATGGGTGCAAAGTTAATGTCTCGATCTGGATCAATAGGATCTGCAATAGGTAAATTATATATTCGAATTGTAATCAACTAATAGTTGGGTACCTATAAACTATACAGGATCAAATGGATCGAAGGGATCAAATGGTTATCAAATGGTTATCGAATGGACCGAATGGATAGAATGGAAAAAATATTGCATAAATTAAACCCTAACCCCGACCCTCACCCATTCAGAATAAGCATAATGCATGCGATCCATTCGATCCATTCGATCCTGTATAGTTTATAGGTACCGCTAATAGTTGTCTTTAAATATAAAAAGAAAGTAGTAGGATGTCTTTAAATAATAAAAATGGTAGTAGATGATTTTTATATTTATTTGAAAAGTAAAATTTTGTTTTTTTAATAAAAAAATTTTTAGAAAGATTTAATAGTACACAAAAAAAAATATTCGAAATTTGTATTTGAAGGTCAACTTGATAGTGTTTTAGCATTGGAGGAATCTGGTGAGGAAGGAGATGGGAAAAATACTGCCACCTTGCGGAGGAGACCGATCAGCAGAAGAATGAGGTCACAAGACATTGAGGTAATAAAATAGAATTAAATTAGTATATTTATTTTGTTATTAACACGTAAAAACAATGCAAGCACATCAACAATGCTTTTACATAACCTATATGCACAAATAAACAATGCCCCTACATGAACAATGTGCACATATAAACAATGTGATTTTACAAAAAATACGCACAAAACGGCAAATAATAAAATTTTAACAACAAGCTAAAATTGTTTTTATTTTTGTAGGAGATATTTTTACGAAAGTGCCAAGAAAACGCTGCAGCAAATCAACAACACAAAACAAACAACAGTTTGCAATCTACCCCAGCCAATTCTTCGCCCCCTGTCAACAGAGTTTCCCAATCTTTATCTTCGGCTACGTCGCGCAGACTCATCAAGGTGCTTCCCCCGAAATTACCTAAGCCAGTCAGGCAAGATGGAAAAAATCGAGGTAGTTTTCAGTTTCGTGATAAATTTGAAATTGGTGTTTTGGATTTTGTTATTTTTTGATACAGCTTTAAATAAAGTATGGTTGATATCAGACCACTCGGCTTCACTACATTAGGTCCCTGGTTCGATTTCTACTGCTCTTATGCTGTTGCGCCCTTTAAGTAAGGCGCTATAAACGGTATGAATTTCTGCAAAGCAAACACTTAATTAGCAGCTCAAATATCGGGCAATTATAAATTTATAATATTCCAAACTGCCAAAGACAACTTGAGACTGGGTTGGAGTAACTGATGTTAGTCTATGTTTAAGTCGTGAAGTCGGATTTTTTACAACTAGATTTATTGAATATAATACTAAAAAAAATTTGCATTTCAATACTTGAAATTAAGTTGATCACGACTTGCTTAATGCGTTGGTCATTTAACAAAATTAAATTTTTATCAACTCATAGTCATATCACATTCTCTTTCTCTGCAAGACCTAAATTAAGAAATGATAAACAAGTATATGGCTTAAATTAATTATTGTTTTTTAAAGCTCAGACTGTAACAATAGACAACCACTAATATTTGCTCTAATCTGTTATTATTTGTACATGTCAAAGCTATTTAGCCTAAACTAAACGGGGTTTTTCAAAACATGTTTACATTAGCTTGCTAGTAAAATCTCACAAACGTGATGTTAGTTGTGTAATACGTACAGGAAATTATTTGAAATTTATTGTGGGCTTGGAAAATAAACTCTCTTTTGGGAATAGACAGTTTAGGTTGGTAATAAAAATGCCGCTGTTTAAAAAGAAAAAGGATAAGCAAGCGCCAGTTCTTATGTTTAATGGACGTAAGTGGTATTAGGTATTTTTTATTGAGAATATATAATATGAATTTTTATAAATCTACGTAAATCTGAATCAGAAAAACGTGGTTACATTCTTATATCTGGTGTTAAATTAATTATTTGCACGACTTTGTGATTATTGATTTAGTGAGAGTTAGTTATTTCAAAACAATTTTAACGATAAAATGCTGCTATAGTAATAGTACAATATAAGTAAAAGGATAATGTAAATTTACCGATTTCAAATATAATATTTATAACAATTTGTTATAAAATTTAAGGAAGTTGTCGTCTTACCTTTAGTTTACGTCATCAAGTATTAAAATAACATAATCTAACTAAAATCTTTTGTTACTTTGTAGGTATAGCAATGGACGAGGTACTCGAGTACGACAATTCGAAAACTTTCGGTTCCGCAACTTCTGCAAGTAACTTGTTTGCTGAACCCGACCAGGACTTCAGACCCCCCCAATTCGATTATAGACCCCCTCAAGCTTCCTCATTCAACCACAGCCGCTCGACTTCCACATCTTCGTCTGGATCTTCGGGTAAACATTTTTTGCAAAATTGTTCTTGTTTTGTAAATTTTTTGTAGAATTATTTTTGTTTTTGTAATTATTTTTCATAAAAATGTTTTTTTTTTGTAACTATTTTTTGTAGAATTGTTTTTTTAACTTTTTTTGTATGATGGTTCTTGTTTTGTAACAGATATGTAGATCTAAAATCAAACTTCAAAAGTAAAACCATATATTTAAAATTTTTCGGATTTATAAAATGTTATCTCATTTTAATATTCAGTCGGAAACTCACGAAAACCACCCCCCGCCCCGCCCCAACGACGAAGTAGTAGGTTAACTAACAACTCACAAGAAGAAGAAAAATTAAAAATTCTTACCCAACCTATAGTACAACCTAAACCAGTTGTTCAGAAAAATTTTGTTGTCAATTCGTCTCAGCCACAACAACATCACAATGTATTTGTTAACAAGTAAGTTGTGTTATCATTTACTTTTTTAAAACACTTTTTTTAAAGTTTAAGTTATTTTTAGTTTTACCTGCCTTCTCTAATTTATAAACTAAATATATTTTAAACTAAGTTATTGTTTTTTAAAAACTTTTTTTTTTTAATAAGCCTTGCATTTTTTACATGGACAAAACTTTTTTAGATGCTTAAATACGTAAGAATTAACTTGCTTAATTCTTTATTAACAATATTGATTCAGTGATATTGTCATATAATATTACAAACTGACATTTCACTCATAGCAACTTAGCCGCGCCTTTACCGAAATCTAAATACCACGACATTTATAAACCTAGTTGACATTATCAGATTTATCTAATAATTTAATATTTTTAGCAGCCAACCCACCAATAACACCACCACGAAGGTCCCTCCACCAGTTCTGTCTAAGAAGCCGATCAGTGGAATCGCCGCCGCGGTTGCAGCAGCAGCTCAGCACCGCCAAACGCGATTAAATTCATCAGGGTCGAACGACAGTGTTCCTGTGAATAATGTCCCACATGCTGCATCTTGCCCCAGCCCCGTTGTCCCACCCACGCCCGTTTTCCAACCTACACCACCAGTTGTGTTGTCGAAACCTCCTGCGCCTAATTATACACAAAGTCAGAAAAGCCAAAATGTGAGTTTGATTTTAATTTGTTAACCTAATTATTTTTTTTTAATTTAATAAATTTCTTTAAAAAAACTTCAGTTTGGTGGTAATGGTTTGCTGTTAAGATTAATCTTGGGTTTACTTAGGTTTTTTAAAGTCAATTTATTAAAATATCTTTATTTTTAAGACCCCAACAACTAAAGTTGAGCAAAATTCGTCTTCCGCGCTGCTTATGGCCCTCGCTGCTAAGCGAGCCAGTTTAAAAAATCAAGAAAATAAGCAACCTGTAGGTAATTCGGTAAACAAACCTCCACCTCAAGTTAACTCAACTGAACCTAAAAGCAATAATAACACAAAGTAAGTTACTGGTTTGAATAACATTATGTTATTTATTTCAAGGCATTTTTTGTACTACTATGTTGATATATACTAAGTTGTTGTTTTTTTTGGTCATGTAATGGTATAATGTAAAAACTATCCAAAAAAAAAAAAAATTTTTTTTAAACTGGGTAGATATAAGATTACTAACATAGTATCTACAGTAAATATACCTTCCAAATAGATATAACTTAATATACAGAACTGGACAAAAATATAGTTCATTGAGCTTACACTTGAATACTAAAGTAGTTATAACAGTGAATATAGATTTAAACCTGATTATATTGTATTTAATTTTAATTTATTGAAATACTTTAAATAACATGCCTTAAACATAAAGTATTTTAATTTGTTGAGTAGAATTTTTATGTACTAAGAATTTCCTGTTTTCTTTTTTGCCAAAAATTAAAACTTTTTGTTCTTCAGATACGCAGTATCTCTTCCACCTCCCCCACCAACTCCTCCCGATGAAAAATCTTTTCATCTTCCCCCGCCCCCAAGTGGCCACGAAAACTCTGCTCCCCTACGTTTCGATGAACTTTTCCTCCCACCTCCTCCGGACTCTATGTTAACGGATGAAACTTTTCCACCTCCAAATGACTTCGCTGGTAAATAAAAACTAAAAAATAATAAATTTAAACAAAAAAATTTCTTTTTTTATTCTTCTATTTTTTTTTTTTAAATTTTTTTTTTTACAGGAAATAAAGGGATAAGCAATCTTACAATTTTGCCTCCTGTCAAATTTAAAGGTAAATTATAAGTCATGTAAGGTCAATTTTTTTTAACTATTCTATTTGGTTAAATATTAGACAATGATAACTATTGTCTCTACATTAACATGAATTATTCTGTCCACAGATAATCCTCCAATTACAAACACTCATAATGGAACACACAACCACCCCACAAACGACTTTCTTACCAAACCACAAGACCCTGGGTCGAATTCAATAACTTCAAACATGGAAACGATGTCGTTGGGGTCGACTCTATCGACCATGTCGTCTGAAGATGGGTCCGACGCGGGGGTTTCCCTATCTTATAACTCGAGGTCTTCCAACAACGATTCGCCGAACTCGCCCACGGACGTTTTCAAGAAAAACTTCGTGCAAAATTCTGTGAATTCGTTGTCGCTCACTAAAGTACAGTTCGGTAACAACTCGAAGCCGTTTAAAAACGATAATTTACCTGCTAGACGTGACGTCACGAAGCCATCTCAACCCGGGCCCGTCGCTGAAAAACCACAAGTAACTAAGTCCAACACCGCCGCCGAAAACAAACCTTCCATTCCTAGAAAATCGGTGAAATCTTGGACCAGTAATGACGTCACGCAGTGGTTAAATGCAATTGGGTTAGGCATGCACGCGCAATTGTTTGCTGAAAACGAAATTAACGGAAGCCATTTGCCCGAGCTAGGAAAGGACGATTTATCAGAACTCGGGATAACTAGACTTGGTCATCGGAAAACTATTGAAAAGTCATTAAAAACACTTTTAAAATGAATCAGGGGCTGTATTACCAAGTCGTACTCTTAGTCACTTCGTACCCTCTGGGTAGATCGCACCTATGTACATTTCGTACCCTTTGTGCATATCGTACTTATGTACATATCGTACACATGTGCAAATCGTACCCATGTACATATCTTCCCCTTCGTTTGATCTTCTTCCAAATCATTGTTCTTTCTATGAGTATAAAATAACTTTGTATTTAAATATGTTATTGTCTGATGTACAACACAAAGCGCTTATTTACATTTTTCGTGTATTTTTTTGTTACCATCGCCGGCTCTCCTATAATTTCAATGCAGTATTTTTACAACCGCCGCTTCTACACATCAAATATAAGCGTTACATTTACAATGTTATTTTAGGCACACCATTATACGTGTTAAATCAATCTTGTATTTAATGGCTTATTATTTTTGTGTAGTTCCCTTTTTTCAAAAAAAAAATCTCGAAAAATTAAATTTAAATTTTTTTTTCTGTTAAGTACATTTTAAATCACGTTATAAAATATATTTTTTTTCTTGTGAAAAAAAGTATTTTTTATTTTGTATAAATTATTTATAAATTATTTCTTTAACTAGGTTACATTTGTTATTTTTTTTTCTTTTTTTATGGTACAATAAACTAGTTAAATAAGATGTTTTGCTTTACAATCTTTACAATCTAAAGTGTTTGTGAAAATGTGTTTTCTTTTTTTTGTTTATCAACTTTTTCTACAAACTATTATTTTGCCTACAAAATTATTCTATATAAACTTATGCTCTGTTGTTTATATATAAAAAAGTTCAGTATATTTCAAACAATAAAAACGTATTTAAAACAAGTTGTTTAATGTCGAAAATATTAATTAAATTAAAAATAATATGTGATATAAGCGAATAGTGTATCAGTTTATTATTAAGTGGTTTAAATATAATTTTTTTTTAATGTACTAACTTTGTGCACGCCATTTAAATTTCGTATCCGAAATCATACAAAAAAGCATAGTTATTTTAAAAACATTTTCATGCACACTATTTCTTATTCTTAAATGCGAATCTATTTTTAGTTTCTACAGAAAGCCATTATGTGCGCAAAAAACAACTTTAACCGGAATTTAAGAGTTGCAAATTTCTGGAAAAAGCGGGTAAAATTTTTGTGTCAACTTTTAACTTTTACATCTTTACTAAGCTAAGTTTTTTGATGTCTAGTCAGTAAATTTAAACGTTGCGCAAATCCCCCTTTGTTAAATTAATCTTAAAATTTGAATTATTGTTTTAACAAACATCCGACTTGCGTTTAAGCTATTTTAAGCAACTTGTATACTCGAAAATCCTTATGCAAACATTAAACGCATTAGTTTATGTAACACAAAATTATGATTGTGTTTTTACAAGGTTTCTGTTTATTTTTAATCATAATCAAGCTTTTATTTTTATTGTTCATTGTTTGCATCACATTTAGGTTTTTATTATTGCACTGTTTTGACATAAACAGTATTTATTATGTTGTAATTCAAAACATTATGAATAAAAAATGTTAATTTAATTTTTCAAGTTGTTGCGAAAACCAAATGCGAAAAATAAATGAAAAGGTAAGAAATGAAATTTATATTTGCATTTTATTATTTAAGTTCAACGATTTGTATTTTTGCAGAAACTATGAAGTAATTCCAAAGTAGTGTATACATACAATAATGGGATCTATTATATCTCGAATAATTACTGGATTTCTATCCATGTTTGGCATAGGAAGACTAACTGATGTTCCGGACGAAGATGTCACTCATATAAGCGCGCCCTTTAACAATATTGTAAGTCTCTAATGGCATTTTTAATTTATTCTGCATTAAAAAATTTTTATTTCAAATTCAATTTTTTAAAATAAATTGGTAATTTTTAAACTTTTACAAATGTTTCACTAGAATGAAAGCGAAGTCAGAAAACGCTCAATATCACAAAAACCTGAGGAAAATGAACTAGATAGCGGGCAAGAAAACTTTCATTCGGAATCAAGAAACGTTAGTATTAGAAATTTACATCAGAAATTATCTTAAATTTACTGGCCTGCGATAAATAAATATAAAGTTAATACAAAGCGTAACGCGCTATTTACAACTATTATGTCTATTTTACAATGCTTATATTAGATACAACTTCGTGTGATGATAGTTTAGTTTTACATAAGAATAAAAATTGCTTAGTATTTAATTTTTCCATTTACGGCAATTCCAACGCCGCGTTTTCGCCTTGAAATGCTTGCGCGTTTCTTGTTTGGTTGTTGTGTTTCCCCTTAAGCACATTTTTCTGCTTTCCACAAGGCATTCCATGCTTGGTTGAATAGTTTTTATTATAAGCCATTTTCATTAAGCTAGTAAGAATTGTTATGCGTTATAAGGGAATTTACGTAGTAATTCAAAGCATTTATTAAGTTAAACTTCAAATGCAACACAAGTATTCATAATTTTGTCACCATCATTTTTTTGTTTGTGTAGAAAATTGTATAAAATGGGAAACAGTTCAAATAAGAGAGTAAATAATATTCTTAATTAACAAATGTGTTTTGTAAATTACTTATCACTTATCATTGAGAACAACTACATTTTGTTCAGACAGTTAGTTTAATTTTAAGCTAAGCAATTTCTATTTAGATCACAGACGACATTGTTGCTAACACACGAAAAGAAAGTTTAAAATCTGAAGGTAAGTAACTTATGAAAACTTTAAACAGAAAAACACAAAAACCACAATACAATGTTTTTAATTTAAAGCAGAAGCTGTATGCCAGTTCTCAAATCAGGAACTTGTGAATAAAAGTCAGAACATCATTTATGATGCTGAAAAGTCCGGTATTCAAGTCTTAAGCACCCCGGTACGTACATTTTTGTTTTTGCTTTCTTTAATATTGTTTTCCATTAGTTTTTGAAGGCAAAGAAATTGTAAAAAAATCGTTTTTACCCGCTCAAGGAAACAATTACGCCCTTATCTTATTTCGGTGTTACACCATTCTCTTTACTAGTTTATATCGTTGTCCTTTCTAATATGGCTTAATATTGCAATGCTTCTTGCACCCATCTAGCTTATACTTTAAACAACGTACTTGCAACTTGCTTCGGCATCAACTAAAAGCATTTGTGGTTTTTTGTTTTTTACCTTATTACTTCTTATCTTTTTTAAAATTTTATACCTTACCTTACAAAATGAACCTCTTAAGGTGTGGGCATCCAATTTAGAAACAAATTTGCATGTTTTGTTGCGTCATGCACATTCTTGTATAGGGTTTAACGGCAATTTACTGCTTTAATTCTATTTTAATAGTAAAAAAATTACACTTGAAATTTTTTTTATAAATTTTATATAAAAAACTTTTTAAGGGTTGCAATTAACATTTTCATCGTGCCTATATTCTTCAAGCTTGTTTTCTTTGTGTCCGGTTATCGGCGGGTTAAAATAACTATCAACCTATATTTAGCCTAATAACTTATTACGAAATACCACAATGGTGATTGTGTCAAAATTCCAACATTCTTGCTTAGTTATTTAATGGATCTTTAAAGTTGCCTTGAAATTTTAAAGGTTTTTCGTTGTCGCGGTTTGTTAATACGTTCCTACTAATCGCCGTGAAACGCGCTTACTTTTAAGCTTGTCTAGTAACTTATGACATTTTGAAACGTGGATATACTGACTGTCAGCGTTTTTAAATTTGAATCAAATGTGTTAAATAACTTTTGTAATATTTATTTTTAAAAGTCATGGAAAAGGTCATTACCGATATATCTTGGCAACGATTTTTTACTTATAGTTTGTTTTGAGGTCTGTTTTTACATTATTTTTAGTTTGTAAACTCGTATTCCGCCTGTTGGGGTCACATTTTTAAGCTGGCTTTGTTACAAATAGTTACTTATTTTGTTTACATGTTTAAATGCTATTCTAAACATACTTTTTCGGCCAACAAAGTCCTGTTGTTGCTGTTTTGTTTATGTATGTTTACGAAACATCATTTGTTCTGGAATTTTCGTTTGCTCAAAAAAAAACCTTTACATGCATAATAAGCCTACTTACCGGACGAGTTTGTACGTATGTATAATGCGCTTGTTTTACCTATATGTCAATACATGGGTTTTTTAATCACGTCATTGTCAATTAAGCCCTTTCTTATTAGTTTCAACGCTTAAAAACCACAAGTCATCACTCCGGCATGAGAAAGTGTCATTTTCCTGCGACGATACTAATAGCCGTCAAAAGGAACTGCAATCTTACAAGATATCTGTTTTATCTTATTTTCTGGCTATTAGAAACGTATTGAGAAACTTGTTTCTTTCACTTGCAGTTTGTCGTGTAGGAAATTTAATCGCCAAGTCCTGTAAATTTGTGCCAGGATTCACCTATGCCTGAACTACGGCACAATTTCACGGTGCATTATGATTACTATTAGGTCTATTTGCGTATCACCACAAGCGAATTTTAGGATTTGTACTTTCATTTTCGTTTTGCCCTAAATCTTAACTTTTAACGTCTTAGGTGTATTTCTTTTTAATATTTGACAATGAAATATTACTATAAAATATATAAACTTCACCTATCAAACCCCCGAATACAATTTAAACATTTTATTTTAAAATTTAATTTAAAATAATATTTTCTTTATCACTATCTTTATTTTGTTTAGGAAACTTCCGTTTCCGAAAAACAAGATGCTGAAATCGAAGAAAACAATATCAAAGGTCTGTACATTAAATATCTAATCGTGCAGTTAAATTATAATATTAAACGGGTTTGTATATACGGCCTGTCAAACTTGATGGAGAAAGGCGTTTGTTTTCCAATAATGTTTTCTCCACTGGGTGTATTTCCAGCAAACTGTTTAACGAACGGAAGTTCGGGGAAAAGTGTAAAAAAATTGTCAACTTTTTTTACTTTTATAGAAGTTGTAATCCTTTTTTGAGATTAAAGTCCATAGATAGTATCGATATATTAGGGACTTTTTTGGGCGATTTTAAAGGGCAGTTTAACTATTTAAAACTAAATACAATCACCGTTATTTATTTTTAAAAATGTTTTTAGATTACGAAATTTTTACTTTTTTATTGAAATAACAGAAGTCATGTTATTACGAAAACGTAATAATAAAATTGGGTTATTTCCGCGCAATCGGAAATCTTACGCCCAGTTGTTATTGAGTAACAGTCGCACCTCGTCATCGTACTTAAAAGGAAATACATGTTTTTTTTATCCTATAAACACTCGAATGTTGTTTTAACAGACACACACAAGTCGAAGAAGATCTGCTGGTTCGGCTCAGCCTCGTCCGTCTTCGTGAGTGGAAACTGGCTAAATTGGCGCGACACCATAGCATTGCACCCCGATAGGTAAAAACTCGTGACTTCTGGCGTTTAAAGTATTTCAATCAGGTTATGCACTTGGCGTGTGACTGGTTTTCTATTTTTGATTAAACCCGTCCAAGCGGATTGCGTTTGAAATAATATCCGAGGTCGTAGTTAGAACAACATAAAAAAGGACGTGACCAATCTAACTTGCGTGCGTCAAAATAATGAGAAGTGCCATTCATCATGTAGGTCTGCGGTTCGATCAACCTACAAAATAGAAACAAGTTGTAAACAGGCTCATCATCCTTCTATTTATATATGACTACTTATTTCCAAAGTATTTTTATTCACTTAATGTTAATGTTGATTATGATTATGTGTATTCTTCTGATTACGCAGTTCGCTCCTAAACTGGGAGGTCGAAGTTGATTTTCCTAGCCACCTTGATGTTATTGAGCTAAAATTTATCATCGATGACGAGTGGATGACGTCAGACGACATGGTAATTTTGTGTTAAGTTCTAAAGAATCAGGTTGTACTGGGCATGACTGAAATAGCCATAGAACAACGTATTCCTTTAGCGGATGACCTTTTTGTAACGTGTTCAGTGAAATTTTAAAACGTTAAAGCCACCTTTCTCCCGCCTTAAGGCGCGGACTCAAACTTTTTACCTGGTGCTAAACGCATAAATGTTTATCGCGTAATCTCTATTCAAAATAAAATTAAAACCACATCGCTTTGTAAGGGCATTACTTCACGTCACGATCCTCTGGCTCGGCATCTTTTACAGCAATCATTACTGAAAAATAAGTATCCAGTTACTAATTGCTTTTCTATTATTATTTAAAATGTTTATTTATTTGTCGGCTTATAGACATTTGCATCAGAACTTATTTTTAGGTGTTACGACAAATTTTGCTATTGTCGTAACGCCTTTCGCAATCCTTGCAACGCATTTTTTTTTATAATTTAACAAATATGATGAATGTGCGTTTAATAGTTCATGACAAGAAGTGGGCGTTATCAAAAAAAGAAAATATCATTTTTCGTTTAAAATCTAGGAAATGGGTAATTGATTTAAAACAACTAAATTTTGTTTTATTTTTAGCCTCTTATTACCAACGACGTCGGGTCTCGAAACAATGTCATTTACCTCTAAGAAGGAAACGCACTGGATTACAAAACCCAACCTTCTTTTTAAACTTTCGTATTCTTTGATTTCTGTTTATATTCTTTGCATTAAAATATTTGCGTGGGGTATAATCGTTTGTTATTCTGTTTTTTAACTAATAAATAAACAAATCTTTTTTAACAAGCTCCGTTACCCCAAGCTTGTTTAAAAAATCATTCAACAAGTTTATTTAACCTTTGTAACTTTTGCTTAAAAGGTTACACGGTTTCTCATTATAAACTATGTATAATAATAGTCCAATACAAAGTTTACTGTTAAATAACTATTTACAAAACACTACCTAATAAGGAAGAAAAAACTTTCAATCTTAGATCAATGTAAGCGTTCAAACAAGACCAATCAAACATCTGGTGTTTAGAAATTTGATTTTTAAGCGCTTAACAAAAACAAGTTTTGTTGGATCCGTGAAATTCGTGTAACCTAATTAGACCACATGTGTTAAGATTTCCACTGATAAGTTAATGTGTCTAAAACTTCGAGGCTGAGATAAATCACTACATTTATTTTTATGTTTTCTCGTTACTGAGAAACTTGATGTGGTCGTAACGTTTTATGTAGGCACTGGAAAGTTTCTCATTTAATATTATGACATATTGAAGCTATTTCATTTAAATAACTTTTTAATTAAATAAAATAAATGCTTGGTAATTCTGTTAATCTTTTAACATATGTATATCTATATAAATAGTGTAAATGCTAAAGCGTTCTTTGGATCTATATTCTCTCCTTGATTCATTCAAATTAAATACAAGGTGGAGAGGTCGATAGATCAACTTGCTAGAATTGGTCACTTTATTATTTTCTAATCACTTAAATGTTACATGTGTGTTTTTTCCTAAAAATAAAAGTGATAAAACAAACAACGGATAAAAAATCTATGAAATACTTGTTTAATGCACATTTAGGCAAATTTCCAAGCATTTTTGACAAGTTTATTACATACACATTTTGTTGTTGGAATGTGATATTTGTTTTAATATAATTGCCACTCCTGTTCTAGAATACAATATGACAATTGTCTAATATGTTAAATAAAAAGATGTATTTAATTTTAAAATTTTGAAAGTGTAGGTTTTTTCATTTCTTGTAAAACCATGCTGACAGTTTATGATAAACAGCAACAAATAACCTGTTAAGGTGTAGTTGTATTTCTAACCAAGATTAAACGTTGTAACTAAATTGGTTAATATCATGAAGACATTCTGTTTTGAATAATAAAATATTAAAAAATTTTACACTTTTTGAAGGAAGACTATTGTTAACAGTCCGTTGCATAATTGTTAATTGCAATAACTAATTTGTACAACTAATTACTAATTTTAAAAAAATCATTAACAAATCGTATCAACTACTTTCTGGTATTGGTTAAAGGCAGTGCCCTTGTAATTGCATCGCATATTTGTTGATTTATTTAGACAAATTGCCGGAACAAAAACAAAGTTTTGGTCTAAGTTCGCCAAACTATATTTAACCCGGACCGGGTAGAAAGAAGGCAGCGTAAGCGTGGAGTATATAATTCACAGCGAATTTTTGATATGATATTCGAGATACCAAGTCTAAATTAAAGCAGAGCCGAAACTAATTCATTAAAAACAAAAGTTAGATCAACAGAATATCGGTCAAGAATAAAACTTTTTTGCGAAATATTTTAAAAAGGTTAGTAAATAAAATTCAATATTTATAAACAAATTTTTTTTTGTAAATTTTTTTTTACAAATTTTGCAACTGCGTTACGACAATTAACAAATTTAAAATAAAAGAATGTTAGGCAATTGGTTTAATTTAAGTTTTTAAACCAGATTTTTTTGGTAAAACAAGTTACAACAACTTTAAAATTTTTTGGTTTAATTGAAAAAGCAAAAATGATTTTTTTACGAAAATATTCTAAATTTTTTCTTTGTTTATTACTTAATCGAAAATGGTTGTCTAGTAACATTCTTACATTGCTTTTAGCATGTTGTGGTTTTGTAATTTTATGGTTTGGTTATAGTTCGATTTTTGTTAAAGTTTTTTTTTACCGTGTTTCATAATCCAAAAAATTTATTGTCGTTTAAAAAATCCCGGTGTAAACTAAAAAATTCAATTATTTGCATGTAATCAACAATTTAAATAATTAATGGCTTTTGTCATTATCGTTATGCATATAAGATTACCACCAATAATATGGAAAAGTTTAATCAATATTTGAGTTATGTATCGCCCTTGGCGGTCACGATTATTTTACTCAACAACTGGATTTTTAAATTAATGTTTTCATCACGTATGCTTACGTTCGCAGTAAAATTAGAACGCCCGGAAAAAAATAAACATTAATAAAATTAACCGTGTAATATTTATTTGTAATTGTCTGATTCGAATGATATTTTTGTTAGATTAAATAATGACAACGTTTGAAGAGCAGCCCACCAATCAGAGCACAGCATTGTATACAAACGCATGCGGTTGTCTTAATGGCGGTACTTGTGTGGATATCGAAGAACAAGTTTGCGAGTAAGATTAAATATATTTTTTAAGTTCATTCTATAACTAGTTTTTAGGTCTTTATAATAACGTTATTCTTGTTTTAATTTTATCCGTTTTTTTTTAATTTTTTTTTGCAAATAATTTGCAATTTAATACAACTTTGTTTTGTAGTTAATTATTTCAAAAAGTATTTTTATTTCAAATTAGCCCAATTCCTCTTTTAATTTTTCTGTTTTGTTTGTGAATATTTATGTAAAAACAAAACTAGTTGTTTGCACACTTTAACGAAATTAATTTGTTTCAGGTGTCTAAGTGCTTTCGAAGGTAAAAGATGTGAGGAAACTTATATTGATTTCAGTCAAGCAAAGGATCAAAGTCAGGGTGTGAATCCTGAGCTAATTGTTGGCATTTCTGTTGCGGCCCTTATGGTTACAATCATGGTGGTCACGGGTTACGCCGTATGGAGGTTAGTAGTCATAGAGTGATTCATTCTTTATACAAACATAATTATATAATTCTAAAATGTCTTGCCAAAATGTTATGATTTGATCATAATTTGGGAAATTTTATTACTTAAAGAAAAAAACTGAGCCATTTTGTTTTTTTCTTTTAATTTTTCTATAATTTTTACATTAAATCTAACGTTTAGTGTGTTGTTTAATTTACAGAAAATGTACAAAGTTAAAGGAGAAAAGACGGTGGGTAAAATGGCAGGAAAGTCGATCCCAGTCAAAAGCGACCATCGAAGGATTTACGATTGTAGAACCTACCCCAGATCCAACTAAATCCGAAGATATCAAGTTTAACTTTAAGCTCATCGACTCGATACGAAAGGGTAGTGTTTTTTCGATTAAAAACGAGAAAAACGAAAGTTCGAATAATATGAACAGAAAGTCTTCAGCAAATGAGATTGAGTGGATTCGTACAGTCCCTTATGGGTCTTTAAACAAGACTGCTAACCATCCTGAATTAACCTATTCAAACTCCCAGCCTATTCATTATATTAGAACAGGTTATAACACTAATCCTTCCAAGATGCGAGCCTTTTCTTTATCCGAGTATATTCACCCTAATAAAATGACCCCGCCGTCGTTTCCAGCTACCATTGAGGATGTCTAAACTACATGAAAGTCGGTAAAACGAAGTTTACGAATCGATGATCAACTCCACGCATCAAGTGCAGCGTCATTGTGCAATAGCATTTTAAAAAAAATTTAAAGCTGGTCAAGAGAATTTACCTAGAGTTCCCGTTTTAGCTAAATTGTTCCAAGAAAATGTTCCTTATAAGTATATTACAATACGTTTTGGCTATTTATTATTTGTTTAAAAACGTTTTAAATTTTTTTCCCGAAAACTATCAGGGTGTTTTGTTAGCTTTAGGTAATATACATCTGCAAAGCTTCTCATCCTTCATTTTCATTTTTTCTTGTTTGCTATTTATTGCTTCTCGTATTTAAAAAACATATAAAATGTAAACGTAGAGTAATGTACTAAAAAGCCGTACTACTGAGTGTATTTTATATTTATTTGTTTTTTAATACACGTACACCTATTCTCACATTTTTTTGTTTTTACACTTAATTCATTTATAATATAGCACACGCTTTAAAATATTAACGAATTTTTTGGTTTACATTAAATGATTGAAGTAGTAAAAACTTTTCTAGTCTTATGAGTAAAAATTATAAAATTGTATAAAAATCTATTTGATGACATTGGTTCAAAATACTACAAATTATTTTACGCTTTAAAAGTTTGGTTATAACTATGTCTATTAAGGTAAAATTTTGTTAAATATAGGTTTGTTTTGAGTGGAAAAATATTTAATAAAATGGCTAACTAAAAAAATGAGCGAAATTTTACACAAGATGTCAGGAGTAAGCAACGTTTAAGTTTTCAGATTGCGTCAAATCATTGTTACATGTACACGCACTGATAAAAAAATACCATGGTGTATTAAAAATAATTTTAAATGTTAAAAAATTAAATTTATTGTAAGTTGATAAATTGAAGTATAGTATTAATAAAAATTAAAAGTATAGTATTAATAAAAATATTTGTTTAAATGGTTTATGTTTAAAGATTTTCTTTTACAGTCCGTTGGCTTTACTTTGTTGCGGTTGTGATTTGTTTTATACATTTTTGTGTAGGCCTATTAAAAGTTATCCTCTATTTGGAATGACTATAAAGGTATTCCCAATAAAAGCTTTTTGTTTTAAATATAACTTATAAATAAATAGTTTTATTTTAATCAAATATATATAATCGTGAATACTTTTTGAAATATAATACCTTATATTTTGTTGATAACCATTTACAATGACAACTTAACTTTCATATAAACTTAACAACAACATTCATATATGTATTAACAAAAACTTTTTTGCAAACTACATTAAGCAAAATCATTATAAACACTTAAATATAAAACTAAACTAAATATAAAACTAAAAAAATATGAAAAAAATGTTATTTGTATATTTTAAAAGCTTAAGTGTAGATGTAAAAGAGATTGTTACGCTTATTTGTTTTGCTTCATTTATGGTGATATGTTTATTATTTGGATTAGGAATATTTTGCGTTTGACAAGTATTGGTATACCCCAGGCTTTCTTATGAACAGATCGACTGTCTAGTACTATAGGAGTCTAAATAATAAGGTTTAAACTTAAGTATTTTAAAATTCTTTACAATTTTTAGATTTTGTTTTTGTTAATATCATAATTTACCTGATTGTTTTTCATTTGAAATAAAATAAATTTAATTGTTGTAATTTATTTTACAAAAAATAAATAATTTTATTAAAAAAATAACATAAAATTATATCTTTTTAAATAATAAAATTTTTGGCAATTTATAACTTTTTTGTAATAATAAAAAAATTTTGAATTATTTAAACTTGTAAAACAATAACACAAAATTTTAAATTCTTTGTTTTTTATATTTAAAAAAGGTTTAAATTTATTTAAAGAAAATAGATTTGTTTGTACATTTGTAAAAATAGTGTTTGAATTCAATTAGAGTATAAATTTTGTGTTTTAATTTATTTTTCTTAGTTTAATTGTTATTTTTTCGCTTAGACGTATAAATATTTGCATGATTTTTTTCTGTTACAAAAAAAGATTACAGAAAGGTTTGTAATTTAAATATAGAAAGATTGCAAAAATATTAGTATTTAAAAATAGATTCTGAAAATTGCCAATATTAGAACCAAGACGGTTTTAAAACAACACTTTTACACTAAACCTAACAAAAATTTATTATTTTTTCTTAAAACAAATATAATTATTATCCTCTGGACAAACAGTTTGTAAAAACAATAAACTAATTATGGTAAAGTGGAAACAAAAATGCCGGTTAAAATGTTCTTATAAATTGTTATAATTTAATTAAATAAGCATTTCAAGTAAAGTTAAAACCAAGCTAACCACTTTATTTCTTTTATATTTACTGTTAGCCGAAAAAAAACATAAAATTTAATCTTAAAAATTAATTTATCTTTTAAAAGATAATGTCACTTAAAATAAAAGTATTTTTAGATATAACTATTACCCATAAAATCTTTTTTTACCGCCATTTTGAAACAGTTTATTTGATCATCATAGAAAACACAAATTTTTACAAAAAAATAAAAAATTACATTGAAAGTTAAAAAAAAGTAAAATATTTTTTTTTAAATCTTAAGCTAGCACTTTGGCAAACTTTGGATAATGCTTTATCAGTTATTAAAACATTAACACAACAAAAGTAATATATAGATGTCTAATTTTCTTTTTAATTTTTATGTTAGATAAAACAGAGTGATTTAAAGGTAATTTTAATTTATTTTTGAAAGAACAAAGTGAAGTTCATAGACCTACAGTAATTTAATATTTTGCGCATTCCGTAAAGATAATGTGCCTTAATGTGTTTATTTTTTACAGATGTAAAACTTATTTTAGGTAACGCGTAATGTAGCTTGCTTTAAGCGTGTTATGTCTGTTTATGATATTCTCGATAAAACTCCTGTAATTATTACCAACTATTCAGATTGAACGCTAGTCAACAGGCGATAACGTCACTCACTCGCCGATCCAGGGAGAATGAACCTTGTCTTCATCACTTCGTCCGTGGGTATACATGACAGCCGATTTTGCCATCAGGCCTCTGATTATTTATTTAACGGCTTAAGCCAAGCGAACGCTTTCGCCGTGGAGGTTGTATCCGGCTTAAAATAGTTACATCGGTTGTTTTTCGGGTTTCTGACATGATTTTTTCAACGTTGGCAAATGTCGCCTGCTCCAAGTTATTGATGTGGCGTCGCGTTTCGATGTTTTCTTCAAAGCAAATCACGACTGTGGCCTTGGATTGACGACGTTCGTTTGGACGTCGAGCTGGGATGGTATTTTTTGACTCTACAGGATACTGTTGATCAGATTTACATCTAAATGCTGTGGTTGGGTCGTTTTCATTTATAGGCCACTCATAGAGTCGTTGGTCGATACCATATTTGTTCATTTTTTTCTTATTTTTTTTCTTCTTGGTACATCGCCTTTAAAAATCGAAAATAAAATTTAAAACAAAAAACACAATATCTTCACAAATAGGTAAACAATCAAAATATATTGTCATATTCTAACTTAAAGCATATTTTCATATTTGTTTCTTACATTTTGAAAAAATATTTTAAAAATTAACTTTGTTAATGTAATGTGTTATCAATTGTTTTAAAATACTTGACCCATTATGTAAAAAATATTATGTTGAAAAATAAATACTGATGCATTTGTTAAAATACGCAAAAAGGGCGTTTAACCCAGACTATTAGTCATATATAAAAATCCCGACCACCTTAGGTGATTTCATAATTTTTCATAACACTAAACATTACTAATATTTAACATAATTAGTTAAGGTTAATTGGCACAACCACCTTATTGTTTTTATGCTAAAATTAAATCATTGCTTTAATGATTTCAGATTATTTTATGATTAAACTCTATGTTTGTTAAAAAAAATACATCAATTAAGAAAAAAATATGACAAAATAAAAAATAATTACCTGTATATTATATATAAACATGCTAGAAAAATTGTCGTTACAAATGAAGTTACAATCACCACAACCATAATGTTTATTTCACTTTCGTTTGGCTCTTTTGATTTGTGACTAAAATCAAGGAAATCTATTTGAGTTTCTTGACATCTATCTCCTTGAAAACCGCTTGGACATCTATTCGTATATAAAATAAACATATTACATATAAACGTAAAAAAATGATTAAAAGTACCTGGTTTAGTAAATATATATTTTAGACAACAGTATTTAAATATAAAAAAATATATTTTATTCCAACTTCGTTTTATTTCCAAGAAAATTTTAGGAATTATATTTAGAAGAGTATTCAACTTTTGAAAAATATTAACATTATTTTAGAATATCATTCAATTTTTTTGTCTTTTAACAAAACATATGTAATTTGTTCAAAAACTAAAAGACGCATTTTTCAAAACAAATGCTGGCAGACAATTTTTAATTTGATTTTTGTGGTTTTATTTGAAAAAAATTATTAAAAGTTTTTACTCGCATATAACTTCTTCGTAGGCAACACACGATCCCCCGTTTAAACATCCGCAAGAATTCCCGTATCCTACATCTGAACTCTGTTAAAAACAAACAAAAAATAAAAACTTCAGGTAGCAATTTAAAACTTGTGGTAGTTTATAAAAACATAACTATAAACAATCTTAATATAAACCTAATTTAAAAAGATAAGTTGCCTATTATATTACATAACGAGTACAACATTTTTCTTTATATTATCTGTCTTCGTATTTCTATAATAAAGTGCTTTTGAATATTAATATTAAATCACAAAAAATTTAAGACTTTTAATTTATTCTTTGAACTTACATCCATTTTGTTTTGTGTTCACACCTGCAACGCTTATTTCGAGTTAAAACATACGCAATTATATTTCGAAACTGGGATAGCTCAGACATCCCTTCGCCCTTATATTAGAGAAAGGTTTTGGTAAAAGTAATATTTATGCGCACATATGAGCCCGTGACGAATCGATGTTGGACGAAATACGATGATGAATCCTGACCGTTAAGCGAATTTTGAAAAATAACTTGTACTTGAATTTACTTAATCGCAAGTGTTTATTTGGTTTTCGGATTAAGTTTGTTTCTAGAAAGGTCGTGTTTTTTAGGGTAAGTCCAAGTTGCCTCTAATTGCATTATTCTTTTTTTAACTGTTATGCTTGTCAGCCGTTGTCGGCAAAACATGCTTGTGGTTCTTTTTTGTCGGGTATTTTTAGTTTGTTTATGTTCTTATGGGTAGCAATTTTGAGTTAAGCCTATGAAGTTCGAAATTCTAACCGCCATTATCAATGTCATCGCAATATTTTGAAACGTGATACTTTTTTACGTGGGCAATGTGGGCTTACATTTTGTTAAGTCATATTGTAAAGTTTAAAGCAATTTTTCAAGGACTAAGAATTGTTTTTTACTTTAAATTGCCCCCAAATTGATGTTGTTGACAACTGGGAAAGTTAGCTTAGATCATCGGATTTTTGTAATTTGGATTTTGTTCCAAATAAGGATGGAAAATAACATCCTCCGCGCTTTCCTTGAAGCCTACCCTAGTTTACACACCACTTTACTTTCACAAAAAATAACAAAATTTTGATAATTGATATTTCATGTTATAAAGGTTAAGAAGAATGATATCTTTATTGCAACGCTGGGAACCGATTAAAGTTGTTTTTTTTGTATCCCCCGTTTCTTTGAACTTTTTCTTGATAAAACAAATATACAATTAATACCAGGAAACACTTTATTAAAACGGAAACGAGAATCAGGCCCAAGATCTCTAGTCGCCCTATTTGGTACATTGTACCACTTCCGTACCCCACCGGCATTTGCCTTTATTTTTATAACATGATTACGTTTTGAAAGCTTTTGGCTGTGTTTAGCATGCTTTTTACATATTTTAAGTTAATTAATTCTTGCTTATTTACGTACGCAATTCTTGCCCCTTGCACATCATTTTTTATCTCCTTTTCTGTAATTGTGATATAAGTAAATAGCAGCCAAATTTTACTATCGCTCTGTATAGATTAAAAAAAGCAAGTGTAACGTTTTGTAAAGTTTTTTATACCTTTTTATTGTGGGTTGCCTAACGCGCTTGTTGCGTTGCAGACCTTGATTAATTATTTAGTAATTGTATCTTTTTGGGCCAGTGTAATCAAGCAAAGTCACGCGACACTGTTGAGCTGTTGAGCTATTGGCTTATTGCTTTTATTTGGGCAGTTCTGACAGTAGCGCTTGGCGTATAGGTGTGTTTTTAAATTTTTTTGTACCTTCGCTAAGTATAACGCCATATTTCTATTGTATTATATTTCTAAGATCTTTTAGCTGTAGTTTTATATTTTATCAGTAAATTGTAAGTTTGGATTTTGGACTAAAACTAGTATCAAATTAGCATTCAGTTTTTCTCTTTACAGTTAGTTTGGTAACACGAGTTGAAGTAGTTTTTTTTTAATGCCTTAATTAGTATTTAGAAATCGCCTTTAAAGTTTATCTAACGAAATATAAAAAAATTTAAATTTTTTAGTTAAATAGTTACAATCAATTAATATCAGAAATTTATATCGTTTTTAGAGAAATTTCCCATTACAACAAATTTGTCGTGCTTTAAATTGTCAAGTTAAAAGAATTTGTAAAACTTAAAGAAATGGAGGTTATAGTGGAAACAAATAAACTTGAGTATTGGATTGGTAAGTCAGTATTTAGAAGTATTTTAAATTTTATCTTAAATTTTAAAAGTAATATAAGGAAACTCTAAAAATATTGGTATGATTTTTTTCCTGGTACACATTGAAAATGTGAAATAACATAGCCACAGCGTGGCGCACTGGGGTACACAATAAAAAGCAAAACACTCGGTGGAAAAAAATTATAAAATGAGTATTTTGTGCACAAATGAATATGCATATATCAAAACGTTTTCTTATCTGTATAAAATTTGTTTATGTTATTTTTTTTTGTTTATAGTATAAAATTTAAAATATTATAATGACGTTTGTAAATTTTTGCACATACAAAATCTTCATCTAACTTGTTGTTTTTATTTATAACTTTAATGGATAATATAAAATTAAATATTTTTCTGTCAGATATTTTGGTTGTTATAAACACTTTATCACATAAAAAATAATGTTGCATTTTAATAGGAATAGTGGAGGCACATAGAAATATGGTGTACAACCACAAAAAGACAAATATCAAAAGTCAAAACTATCTGATTCAGGTAAAAATATAAATACTATTACTAACTTAAACCCACATCGAAATAAAATAATATTCATATCGCCAGAATAAGATTAAAATCTAATTTATTTTTTAATTATTGGTTTAGGTAAAGTAAGTTAAAAGTATTTTTTTCCATAAATATCTTTCTTATTTTGTTGTCGATCTTATTAACTGTATAAGGTTACTGGGGATTGGGTAAAAAGATGAGCCGACAGATTATAATTTAATATAAATTCTGATTCATAAGATTTGTCTCCTAAACAGATCTAACTCATTGTTTTCCTTGCAATCATAAGTAACCTCCGTCTGTATGTTATAAGTTAAAGAGTATGTCATCAATTTACAGTCTGAAAGTTTTCACCTCAAAAACGACGCAAATTTAACTGTATGTTACAACTTTTAATAGACATACATAGATAAAAAAAGAAAAAGGTCATTATTGCGCAAAACAAATTAATATTTAAAAAAATCTATTTTTAGTGTTTCTGGTTACCTAAGTCGTGATATGTTTCAGCAGATATGTTTTTGTCGCTTTTAGGGACAAAACAATATTCTAAATGTTATTTAGTATTACAGTTATTTAAATCTTAAGCTTTATGGCAACCAATACACCCCGCCCCGGTTGTTTTAATAATTATAGACGCACAAAAGGTCACTGGATAACTTTACAAAACAATTAAGTGTAAACTTATGTTTTGGTATAAATTTCATCGCAGATGCCAATAAACAATTTCAAAAAAGTCCGAAATTGTGTTGAGAATCGCGTTGTGGGTGAGTTAATGTGTTTGACACAGATGACCCGAAGCCCGGAAATCAAGTGACGCGCCCAAACTATATTTACAAAAATTACCAACGATTGCACTTTGTTAATTTAAAAAATTTGGCAAAACGCTTCTTAAAATAAACATCGTTTTATTCATTGAACATAAATAATCAATTGATTCACGTTACAAACTGGATTGTGATTCGCTTTGCATAAACAAATTATGCCGCATTCTGCCTTAGGCTATTTAGTCATCGCTATTTTACGACGGTATCTAAGCATTATATTAAGTTGTATGCATAGGTTAATGAACTTAGGTTGTAAAAAAGATATAAATTTGGATTCAATTCTGAAAACTGAACGATTTTATCTGCGTCTGTATAGTATAAGCTTACCGGCGTCGAAAAATGACGATCTTTGTATGTAATAGTAGTTCAGATTTTTTACGTAATGTCGTTATGTCGGAATAACAGCACTCGTCTTTTGAAAGTGGTTAAGTTTACATGTTTCTGCTTTGAAATAAACGCTTGAAATGTTTTACTTGGGTCGACTGTGTTAGCAACGTAAAACTATATGGCATGATGTAATTAACCTAAATACGTGTAGAATTTGTTTCTGTTGTGTAGAAAAAAGGCCGAGTTTGTATCAAAAAGTAAATAAATTTTTGTTAATTGTAATCTAATCAAAAGTAAGTCAAAACTTTTAAAGTCATATGAGCATGATGTTTATATAACAGTCATGTGCCTTCATTTAGGTGAAAAGCATTAGACTGTTCAGTACTACGTAAAAGGCGAGAAAAGGGGAATTTAGGGGTATTTTTCTACAGTAGCGTTACGAAACTAGACATAAATATGAAATTTAACCTATATAAAAGCGTACATATAAAAACTACCTCGAGTTAAGTTAGTCCGTTTTTCTAAAAATTCTGCATCAAACAAAGTGTTATATACTTATAAATACAGTTAGCGTAATGGCAATATTTGGAACGGTCTGGTGGGTCTTCGAATAAGGGCGATTTGTTACAAGACCCCAATTGACACAAGGGCTGAAATAGTGGGGCTTTGTCTTTGAGACAGGAAGGGATTAGGTTGTGATTCTTAGATTTTTATTAACGGATGCATTTCTAGACGATTCGTTATGAGGTTTTTGAGTATAAAATCAAACGTTTGTGAGTTGGTTACCCATTATTTATGTGTGAATGTATAGAGCAGAATAGGGCGAAGTTCTGTTTGTATATTACAAAATGTAATATATATATAGATAAATCAAATCATATAGAATAGTGGTTCTAACCTTTTCTTTGATATAGTTCTGTTTATTCTGTAAATAGGTTGTATTAAAATTCATTAGATCTTATATTAAATTTAAATACCGTAGATTTTTAAGCAAGTTTTTTTTTATATTTTAAAATAGCAATATTTGTTTACAGAAAAATTCAGTTTTACAACAAAACTATTAATTTAAATAAAAATGCTGCTAAGGAAAAGGCTTGAAAATGTTTGTGTATCAACATTCAAAATTTTTAAATTCGTGTTCAATGTTTTGAATTGCGGTTTACCGAGACTTGGAGGAATGTCTTCTATTACTTCATTGGCTTTTTATTTCAGCTTTTTAACCATTTTTTTCGGTAAGTTTATCTTAATTGCTTAATATTATTTTTTATTACTTCTGGGTAGAAACTTTTGATTTAAATTACTTATCAAAAAACTATTAGATTTAAGAAATATTAAAAATTACGTTTTCATGTTTTTTTGTCAATTTTTTATTATAACGAACTTGCAAATGATATTTGCGTGCAAAGGAAGTGCAAATCGCATAGCGAGAAAAAAACGTGAAGTATTTTATTTTATAAACATATTAGTTCGTAAGCCTGGATTTGACTCATTTGATCTAAATCTTGTGTAAAGTAAATAACCTTCAAATTGTCACATTTTATGAAAATAATAATTTTAAAAAAAAGTTATGTAAAAGTTAACAAAAGTTTCCTAAAATTTTTGAATTTTTAAGATTGATTTTTGTCGTTGCACTTTTTAATTAATTCCTTTTTATTAACTTTTTGATTTTAAATAATTACTAGGATTGAATTACGCACAAAGTTAATAATTGTATAGTCTTTTATGTAACCAAACCGACCAATATCCTAAAAACCTAAAATTTGTAACCGACTTACAAAGGACTTCCCCTAATATTCTTCTATATTACGTATATAGTGGTAAAGTACGTACAAGTTGACTATAATTAACACAGGATATAAGAAAAAATAGGGATATATTAAATTTGCACATAAGGGGTGTGTAGTTAGTTAATTAATTCTGACTGAACAATTGGCAAAAAATGACGCAAACTGGTATGTGGTACATCATATAATTCGTTGGATTAAGTTGATTAACTTAATTCTATAAATACGTTATCCGATTATTTTTGATTTAAATATTTTATGTTTTAGTGATTAGAGCAAAAAGTATTTATATATTGTGCGAACTTGAATCACGGCATTTTCACATACTTAATAAAAAACAACATGAAAAGACTTAAAGTGGCTACGTGCGTCTTGAAAACCACTTAATATTTAATTCTCCTCTAATTTTTCTATAATGTTTTCACAAATCCACATCTAGAAACCACATAAGTTAGTCATAAATTAATTTTAAAACCTCCTACAAGTTATTTAATTGGCTACAAGTTATTTAATTGTTAAATATTTTTGGAGTTAAATAATTACTAATTTATTAATAATTTTGTTTCTGTTTAGCTTCTATAGTCACGCCTTCAAAGGGATTGTCTACTACGAAAAACAAATCTACCGAGGTGTCGGATTCCGACTTATTTATATCAATTACCGTCGATGTCGAAGACGACAACCGCGAAAATATGCTTATGGAAAACATTGAAGGTAAAAGCTACTAGTTGTAGCAACAACACTTAACAAACAATGTCAGCATAAGTTAAAAATGTTAGTTAAAAAAAGAAATCTTTTAAAGCAACTGGCAAGATAAGAATACTGAATAGTTTTAACATTTGGTTTATCTTTTAAATCTTGTTGTTGGTAAATTATATTACACAATGACTGAAATGTAACCAAAACATGTTTTTCAGTTTCGTTACAAACTTAACCGGCCAATTATTTATGTAAAGGGGGCTTATGGTACCCATTCGTATTAAATTTCGCTATATATAGAATCCAAAAAGGTTTTTATTTAATTCAGATGCGTGTAACACAATGTGAAAACTGTTGTGTGGTAAAGCCAACCGTATACTTTGTATGACGCAAGTGTGTTATCTTATTTCTATTTTTACATGCTTACTAAAGGGTGAACGAACCGCCTTCATAACTGCAAAACTAAATTAACTTAAGTGCCGATCTTTTGTTGAGATATTGAGTAACTCGCTATTTTTAACTTGGAGGGGTTTGAAATTTTCGCTAAAACGTGCGTCGGGGAGCTTGTGATTTCACAACAAAACTTAATTGCGATAATAAAAAAACACTTTGTAATCCTATTTTTATAACATCTTATGTTGATAGCATCAACTGCATTAACTTTAACTGGCAAAGCAATCAATTTATCATTTTAAAATTAGGCGTATACCAGGCTTAAATGGGTGCGCTGGTAAATTATCTCATGTAAATATTAGTTCAGACCATATCACGACAAAATATATAATTGAAACTGGTTGAAAATTAGAAATTATTTATATATCAAAAATTTTATATGTTATTGCCTATACAGCAAAATTTAACTTTTAAAATGCATTAATACTACATAATTAAGACCGTTGCCAATAAATTTAAAACAGTTTTGTAATTCCTAGGTTTATTTTTATTGACATTTTATAAATATTACTATTTTTTAATTTTTTAGTTCCTCGAGTTCAAGAATTAAGGAAACGAAAAAACAAAAACAGGCGAGGAAAAAATCGAAAATGCAAGAAAACTTTTTGTTTCAACAACGGAAAATGTCATTGGATTAAAGAATTAAAACAAGCAACTTGCAGGTAATCTATTCAAACTTACGTTTTTTATTTAAAAACTGAAGAACATTAAAACCAGCTAATTTCTATATTCAGTTTACTATTATATCACCTAATTAAATTTAGCCACATAACGTGGAACAATTTATTGAAAAACAAGTTTAAGATAGTAAGTGACTGCTCTAGTTGGCCTAAAATTAAATACCGTTCGATGGAATTTTTAATAAAGAGGTTTCTCCCAACAACATTGCGCGTATATCGCAGATGCTTGAAACTTACACAAAAAACTTGACGTTTTGTATTGCGTAATTCGGTCCGATTAAATCTCGGTGACGAGCTTGAGGTTATGGCTTTGTTTGACGAGTGCGTCACGCGCCTTAAACCTTAAGCAGGTGCCTGAGTTTCGGCTCGCTTTGCAACCGGCACTCTTTGCCACGTTCCGGTTTTAATTGTTTTCTTCTAATAATTTTGCCCAGATGTTCTTCTGTCGTAGAAATGTAATTTGCCCACTGATTTCGGTAAATTTTAGTGAGTTTAAAGGTTTTGTATGTTAAAGCGTAGGTGTACATATAAGGCCAGATAGTAATCAAATTAATTAGTTACATGTTATTTAACAAACTGCAACAGAATACTTTCCTTTTGTGGTAAGAAAGCTGTTCAAAGTTTAGATTAATTGGTATACATGCTTTAAAAACAGTGTATTAAAAGCAAATTCACAAACAATTGCAATCATCAGGTAATATTAAAACAAAGTTAAAATTTATTCGAAAATTTTTAATACATATATTTTATGATCTAGGTGTAAAGCTGGATTCAAAGGAGAGAGGTGCCAATTTTTAGACATTATTGAATTCACTAAGCAAGAGAAGGAGCGAGATACAACGATCGCCATTGCAGTTGTTGTTTCGGCATTTGTATTAATTGGATTGCTGACAGTCACGTGTGTTTGCTGGAGGTAGGTTAAGTACACCTTTACTATTAACATTTAGATAAATATAGTGATTGAAAATGACTCGTAGCTACGCTGTCTTAAAATCGTCATTTGATGTCTGCAAAATTTTATTAAACTTGTGTGGGCGTGATTCATAAATTTCCAGTCTCCTTTTGTGTAAGCACACCTATCATTTTAGGCACGTGTTAATTTGTTGAGTAATACAACATTTAAAAGGATCAATCGTCAACAAAACCATACAATAGATGCATATCCCCTAAAATTTCCAAATAGTTCATTAAATATATTTCAAAGAATGATTCATTTTAAAATTGGGTCAATTTTTACAGTAATAGGGAAAAGCCTAATTTGGTAACATTTTCTAAAATATCTGTTAAAAATTGTGTCTTAATGTTAATATAGGATATTTTTTTAATATCATTTTTGTATATTAGGCGTTTTAAACATGTGAGAGATCATTTGGAGGTTACAACCCTAGAGGTTGATGAGAAAAAGGGAATGATTGAGGAACAACCATTTAAACAAAGTAATACAAGTTTGCCAGAAAAGAACGACGACAGAGAATCGGTGGTATAACATTTTACTTTTCATTCATCTTGTTTTCCCAAATTACATTATCATCACACTGTTAATTATACCCATTTTATTTATATCGTTTTCTTACTGCCTTATTTTTTATATTGTTAAATTATTAAAACACTTTTTTGCCAATGTTAACAAGCATGGTTTAAAGTGGCCAAATTTTATTTGATTTTCTACTATATGAGCCAAATTTTTTTTAATATTTCTAAAATGTTTTATATATTCCAATTTTTATAAAATTACTAGTATATTAGGATTTATTGTTATGTTCCAACGTAGAAGTCATTTTAAAATAGTCATCCCTTTACAGCATTTGTTACTAAAATTAATTTATTATTTCTCATACACTACATGATTAACTTCTTTGTGTTTCTTATTTATTTATAATTGTAAATAAAGCTTTTGATAAAAATAATTATGTAAAAGGACTAAAAATATTGTTTCCATCTAATAATAACGTTGTTTGACAAGTTCTTATTGATTTTAAATTTTAAAGCTTAACAAGTTTTGATTACGACATTTTTTGTTTGCTATACTTAATCGTTAAGCAAATGAAAAAATGGACTCTTGAAAGTCCTTCTAAACAAGTAATTCTTCCCATAAAATTAGTTTGTTACCAAAAGGAATTTCGTCTCTTAACGCTATGTTGTGACAACCAAAATCTGGTTGATAACACAATACTCAGTTTGTGTTTTAACAAAATATTTTTTATTATATGTCAAATGCCAAATGATTCTATATTAAGCTAATCACTTAACCATAAAAGTTTTCTTGAATTGTTAAGCTAAAAATATAAATCAGCTGTCGCATACCAGTCAAGAATAAATAGATTTAAATATTTTAATTTTTGTTAAACGACAAATAATTTCTAAGTATAGAAGGGCAATTTAAAATTTATCAGCTCACCCAATTTTGTGACTATTCTTAGTTGCCTGAGCGTTAAATAAATATATGTATTACAAGTAAATCAATTTTATTTTCTGGTAATGAACGGGTCTAAAATAGCTTGACCTTAAGGTATAGGCAGTATTGGGTAATCTCGACATTACGAAATTTGTAACGTATTGCACTTTGGGTAGCATGATTTTGGGGCAAGTGTTACTATGGTGAACTTCAGTTTAGTGATATGTCTGCTGTCTAAACATTAGTTTGTATTACAAAAATGTGCAGAGTGAGTTTGCACATTTTTAGGATAAAATACCCTATTTTGTTACGGCGTTACGATTTGTTCAGTACATCAAATGGGATTTTACCCTTATTTAAGTTAATGAACAAATTTTACTGGTCTTTAATAATCTGTTTTTGTTGCTACAGCGTTTAGATTTCAATCGCTGCTAATAAAATACATTCTTTGTATTTATATAACGCTGTTCCACTAAGAGTAATATTTCCAACATCAAACCAAACAAACTATCTATTGTCAATTTATTTTTGATATTTTTGCGAAAGTTTTTGGTTCAAGTTTTAGCTAATTTAAAATAATATACACAATCTGGACAACAAATTTTTAGTAACGTCAGTATACTAAAACCACAATACAACAAAAAACCTTACAAACAAACAAATCAGAATTTTTTTGGCAAATGATTTTAAAATTGTATACTGAGGTTAAAATTAGCCCTGTAATTTTGACATTAAATATTTTTTGTATCAAATCACTTCCCTTAAATTAACCAGTACGCTTTTTGATAAAATTTCTTAGTCTACTTATTGGTTAATTTTGTAAAATATAAAATAATATGTTGTTAAGAAAGAAAAAAGATAACTAACATGAAAATAAACTTGGCCATGGTGATTGCATCCATATTGCTAAGAACCATAAACAACAAGACTAAGGAAATCAGTAATCGAAAAACCTAAAAAAATCGTTTGTTAAGTGTTTATAATTAATAAAGTAGCATGTTTTTATTAAAAGATTTTACTTATAACAGGTAAATAACTAAAATAAACCCACCCATAAAATATTTGTTAAAACTATGGCCACTCATAAAATATTTGTTAAAACTATGGCCACTCATAAAATATTTGTTAAAACTATGACTTACGAAACCGGGTTGTATTATGTTTTTCTCTAATTCTAGTGTAGTTTTCAAGCACGGCTTGTCGATAATAACTTCTGAAAGTTTTTCTTTTTCAATTAATTTCTTTTCACATTCTTGACATTTGTTTATATCTTTTGCGTCTGATTTAACCCCTAAAGATCTACTTTCAGAATTAACATGCTCCCCCAAAAGATCTCTTGTTGCCAAGGCAAGATTGTGTAATTCAGAAACGACTGAGTCCATCTTCCAGGTTTCGTTTTTAGCTAAAGCAGCAATCAATTGATTGGCATCTTGTTGGTCAAAATTCTGGTGAAAACTTTCAGTCGATTTGCTTTCTTCCACTTTAAAAAAAGTTTGTGTTTCTGCGTCGACAGAGGGGTTTAGTTGTGCAGAAGTAAACATGTTTAGTTCGCTGTTTAAAACCGGAGATTTAAGATGGTTGAAACGATTTTGTGGGCTTGATGGAATGCTGCTTGACGAAAAACTCCAATTTGGTTCTTTGGCATTTGCCTGCGTTGTAGCGTTGATCTTAAAATCAATGTTAAAATAAACACACTTTAAACTTACATGTGCTTAAATTTATCAACCAGACAAAGCTAAAAATACTTACCATTAGTAAACTTAAGTTGTGATCTGACTGCTGTTCCAGCTGTACAATTTCTTCTAAATAAAAACAACAAAACAAATTAATAAACATGGAAGCCACTCTAACAATGGCTACCGATAATTATTGTTTGATGAACTGTTTAAAGATTATGTATTGATATTTTCAAACCTTTTAAAGTCAAGTTTTCTGCCTCAATTTCCTTAAACGCAAATCGTAATGCTTCTAGCTCATCCTCAAGAAAGTTAAAATCACTTACTCTTTTGATTGATTCGTCGCTCTCCGAATCCTTAAAACGATAAAAATAATTAGAGCAATTGGTAATAACAGAATAAGGTTAAATATTTGGTAAAAGAGTTGAATTACTTTATCTGCCAGTTGGTTGATTAAGTTTTCCTTTTCAAGTTGCAATTCGATAATTTTTCTAGAAAGCAATCCGGCTTGATCCTCTGCCAACTTAATTCTGATCTTAAGGTCGTTATTTCTCCATTCCTCTTTTCCAGACCATCTCTTTCTTAATGCCACTTCCCCGAATTCATTTTTATACATGGTCAGTTCTTCAAGTAAGCGGTCCTGCAAATTTTTTAATAAAAATTTTACGTTTTTGTCCAGAAAAACAAATCGAATTTTTGTTTATGTTTTTAACAGTATTAATGCATTGACCATATTAGTAACTGCACGAATGTGTTGCTGGTTTACCTTTTCTGTTTCTACATTAACCAAACGCCCCAACATTGCTTTGCATTCCTCGCCAGAAAATTGGATTTGTCGTTGTAATTCCGACATTGTTTCCTTCTCTGGTGAAAGTTTAGCGTTAACAGTAACCGATGATGAATGGAGGCTAAGTTGGTCGACCTGGTTTGTAATTACAGCATAAATTTATATGTGAAACCAAATTTTCAGAGTTTATACTGTTTTTAGATTTAAAGTGTCTATATTTAATTTGGAGTCTATATTCGTATTTCATTTTGAATTTTTTAAACCCATACTGCTATCCACTGATCAGCTAACATGCTGATCTTTTAGTTTGATTTTTGTAAGCAAAATAAAGTAAGTAATCAGTAAATGTTAAATTATACAAAGTGAAATCTTATTTAGCAAGTGCAATAGGCTTAAAAATATACTGAATCAACTTTTTCAATTAAGGTTACCATGCTTCGCAAGGACTTTACTTCTTCTTTAATAATTGAATTCTGAACCTCTTCTTCTGTTATCTTGTGTCGTAGTTTGCTGTTTTGTGCCATCAACTATATAGTTAACATTTTTTTTATTAATATTATTATCAAATGAACAGATAAGGTACGAAAATTTGTGACATTGGTATAAAAAAGTAGTTTAATTTCTTTACTTTTTTGTTTTGATCGTCAATTGATTGTAACTCCCAATGTAGTGATACAGCAACGTGGCGGCACAATTTAATCTCGGTACTTAAAGATTTTTCATCTTTGTTTATGCTTTTTGATTCATTTCTGTAAATCAATATGTTGATCAGATGGTGTATTAGTAAAAGAAATGTAATCTTTTCGATTTGTAAATTAAAATGCTATTGCTCTTAAACTAATTTTTGTGACCGAATAGCAGCGGGTGAAAAATTTTACAGTAAGATGATTCATCCATTGAATAATTAATAGTAAAACAATCTTAAAGATTGAAAAGTCAAAAACAAAAAATAAATTATAAATTTAACTTTAAATAAAATTAAAATTACGTTTTATCGTAAATTGTAGTAAATTATTAAATTTAAAACAACTTAAACAGTAAAATAAAACGATTTAATTTCTCATATTGGTTAATTGCCCTATATATGTTAACAAGAATTAACTTAGTGAATGTTAAAGTTTTAATTCTTTTTAAATTACTTGTTTAATTCATATTTTAATATCTTTATTGATCGTCGAGCAAGTTGAAGTTCTCGTTTTAGATCTTGTATTTCAATTTCTTTATCTCCAACGTTGTAATCGAAATCGTCATAGAGTTCAATGCCTTCTAATGTGACTTGATCAAGATCATTGATAACCAACATAAGTTCGTCAATAAATTCTTCGTCAATCTAAATAAAAGCAAATGATCAATACTTTTTAAAAAATATGGTAACTCAACCAAAAAACAATGCTGTACAAATTATTTTTCTATAACTTTGTGCTTAGTACAACTGTTTAAACATAAATAATATTATTCTTTACCCGATTGGATTTGGGAAATCTATTTTTTAGTTGTTGTACTTTTGCTTGGATCTCATTTATACGATTATTCAAGTCCATAGTAAATATAAGTTTGCTATTGGATATTTCATCTTTGGTGAGCATTTGACGTTCAAGTGAAGACAATCTGAATGACTTGTCAGTTGAGCTTTCGCTGGTGCTAGGAGTTGCAGTAGACGTGTCGGTATCTTCTTGAATAGATATACTCAAAAGGATATCTTCACTTTTCGATATTTCTTGAGATTTGGTTTGTGAGGCAACATGTCTATAATCTTCATTTAAAATATTGGTTTGAGTACAGATGCTTTCTTGATTATATTCTAGCCTTTTGGCACAGTTTGGACACTCGTAATGGCTGGGTATTGAATCTTGTTGTGATTGAATAAACAAGTTCAAGTATTCATCTCTAGATGTGCTCTGGGATTGGCTTGAATAACTTTTTAGATCGTACAAAGCATGAAGTTCGTCACAGGAATCAGAAAACATAGTATTGTTAATATCATATGATGATTCAAGGTTGTAAGGTATGCGCTCTTGGTTTGCTTTATGATTTTCGGAATACTTCACTTCGTTGGTTTTTAAAATTTTAGATTTTCGTTTGTGAAACTTACTCATATTTTCATTTTTAAATCTATTATAATATGTCCCTTTTCTTGACCCTGGTGATGATAGTGGTGCTTTGTCCTTAAATTCACTCTGTTGGTTTATTTCAAGAGTTTGGTAAGTAGATTCAAGCGTTTGTTGCTTCCATTTTGCAATAGGTTCTTTCCAAAGAGCCGCAGGCAAGTGAGTGTAATTTCGTAAAGATGGTTGTGTTTCAGATATGCTATTTCTACTTTGCGATGAGCTTACTGTTACTTTTGTTTTAAGAACAGGACGAGCTATGAATTGGCGAGGGGGGGAACCTTGACTTAAAAAGTTTGTGTCCTAAAAAAATTAAAAGGGATTATTGGGTTCAGCACAATTATTTAGTATTCCTTTCATAATATTTTAAACTTAATCTTAAGTGTACATATAGCATTTTTGTTTAAAATTATATTACCTTGTAACTGCATTGCGTGGTAACTGGAATGATTTCTTTCCACACTTGTCGCTGCGGTTTCTCTTTTTTCCAACCTTGTAATTGTTTAGATGAGGATGTGGAAAAGTGGTCCAGTAGATGGTGTGAATAGTGGCGTCTGTTTGGATGAGATTGGGGTATGTTTTGGGATTCAAACATTTCGAATGAAGATGGACGAGCTGAGGTCTATTAGTGAACGTTTTATATAGAAATTGCATAGTTTATTTTTTGTAAATATATAAAACATTTATAAAATATAATATAACTAGTTATCTAAATTTGGTAAAATTGAGTAATTGCTGTAGTACCAACCAATTTATGGATTCAGTTTTAAAATTATTTCTAATATATGTAGAATAGTACCAGTTAATTTACAGTGTAGAAATTTGTAATAAGCATAAATAAAAGGCGTAAGATTTATTGATTTTATCCGGTATTTAAAGTGCCAGTCACTATATTAAAATAACCGAGCGATATAAAAAGGGTTCATCAATATATTTTACCTTGTGTTTTTTGTTATCCTCTAAAAGGTTGTTTAATCCATCTTCTTTTTCTGGAATATTGTTTCGATTAATCAAGTTCTCATTTTCATCTATTAAAAGCGATCTATTTAAGTCGTCCGAATTCGACTTCTTAGCGCGGTTAATCTCGCTGTAATGACATATTATTTTATTAAAAAAACTGAAGTTTCATAATTAATTAAAACACTTTTTGTTTTGATACATAAATTTAAAAAAAAATAATTGTTTGTAGCTAGCATATCGTTTCAAAGAACTATTTAGAACACAATTTTTCTAAAGCTTGATTGTTTTAACTTTTTTAAATGGCATTATTTTTATAGCAAATAAAATGACAAATGTTTTATCTAAGTGTACTTTTTTACAAATTGCATTACAACGCTAAATGAATTACAAAACATCCTAAACAAGTTTGTCCAAAACAAAATACTTGAACGTAATTTAATGTTAACAATCAAGCGATCAACCTTTTAAAAATTGCAACATTTTTTTTAATTTCTTCTTTGTTTCGTTCTGGCATCACTAAGGGTACAGTTGGCTTTGCTGTTAGACTATGACTTGGACACACACAAATATCTTTGCAACTACACTTATTTGTACAAGCTTTTTGTCTGGTCATGCCTTTATTGCAAATATTATTTAAATGAGCTGGTAACAATTTTCAAATCAGTACACCACGCTACACCCAGTTGCAATCATGCAATCTGAATTTTGCTATTAAGTAGCATATGCTTTACAGAAAGCGTTGTAATTTAAAAACTGGGTCTCACGATCGATAAAGCATGCCAAGCGAAAAAGCGAACTAAACAAACGCACTAACAGGGAGTTAGGCACTCATGCAATATTCATAATCTAAAGTGACGTAACGACTGCACTACCTAAGACTTTTTCAGTTATTGAGGCCATTCTTAAGTTTTAAGAATTATTTATGTATCGACAAATTTTCCCCAAAATTAAACTTGATTACAAGTCAAGTTGATCTTAGTTTTGTCACACTTTGAAAATTAACACCCACTTGGTGGTGCAAAACCTCACGTGCACGAACATTTTTAAAAAAAATTCTGAAAAAAAAAGGTTTTTGCTTGTAATACCTTTAAGCCTTAGACTGAAATAAACTATTAATGTACATCACACATGTGAATAGTTATATAACAGGGCGTTAACATGTTTGTAAATAAAAAACACGGTTACGTCATCTATGTTTTAGTGAATGTAAAGAAACGTTTTATTTAATGTAAAGAATAAACTTTAAACAAGAAAAATGATCCATTTTTAAAAAACTGAAATAAAACATTTGAGTTTTTTAACATAGTTTTTGTGTTTTTCAAAAAAAAAGGCATATTTATCAAAAAATGTTATCAAAGGCATAACTCGTCATAGGTAAAGGATAAACTAGCCTAGATACTATAATCTGTTTCAGAATGCAATCTTTACAATTCAAATTTTTAATTTTTATTTGTAAATTTTATTATTAAAAATTACAATTAATACAATAATAAAGATATTTTTTTTAAATTAATAAAAAATATTTTGTGTATTTATTCCGTTACGCTTCGCTCCGCGATTTTTAATATATTTGTGTTCCGTTCTTTTCCGCTTTGGTGTTACTGGCGAATTGTTTTGGGTTAATACTTTGACCTATATTCTGAATGTCGTGGGTCTGATTGGAATTACGTCATCAATGGTACTTACTGTTATGCGATAGAAACTTTACAAATACTATTATGACGTTTATAAACACGTGAATTTCACTCAGAATTAAATATTTTAACCTTATTATTTTAGAATGAAAATCGATTAAATATTACTACGCAATTTACCTAAAACAAAAATAGCGTGTTTTTTGCATGAAAGAAGTATAGGCAAAACGCTTTTAAACCGTTTAATTAGCAAGATTTAACTCTTGTGCAGTTAAAAATTCGTTTTTATACGTAAGTAGCGGTATGGCTTTAGTTATTTTATACTATGTTACTGAGCTCCATTAGTTGGTATTTGGTCACCATTCTAAGTAAATTGCGTAGTTATATTTAATAGATTTTCATTTCTAAAATAATAAGGTTAAAATATTTAATTCTGAGTGACGTGTTTATAAACGTCATAATAGTATTTGTAAAATTTCTATCGCAAAACAGTAAGTACCATTGTTGACGTAATTCCAATCAGACCCACGACATTCAGAGTATAGGTCAAAGTATTTACCATTGTTTTGACGCAGTGAAGGTCTGCTCTAAATTCAAAAGAAAATTAGGTCAGACTGATCAGTAGATGTGTGCTCTAATGTGATTACAAGCACCACAAGTTTAGTTAGTCATATCACAAAAGTTTATATGCTAAGCATTTCATAATTTTTGTATATTAATAAATTTTATTATTTTAAATTATGGACGATTCGCGCTGTTGTTTTTGTTTTTGTAATGCTATTGCGCATAATTTAAAATTTTACACTTTATAGATGTAGTTAATGCTCAGAAGATTAAGTTAATTAATTAACATTTAAATAATTTAAACTATGTATATTTTGAGTACATGGTTTGTATGTTATTTTTTGACTTTATAAGGTGTGATACAATATAGTTCTAAAAAATAAACTATTTATTGCGTTTTCTTAATGACACGAGTTTTGCCAAAAATAATTGTAAATAACATAAAAATTGGCATGAAATGGTAAAAATATAATTTCTGCTTGATTTTGACCAGATTAAAGTTGTGAAATTAATTTGTACAAATGTTCGAAAGCAGTTAACTTTAGGCAAGTTAAATTTTGTAACTAATAAAAATATTAAATTTCAATTTTATTTTAAAGGTATAATTTATAAGGTGAGGTTAAGGTATTTTATCGTTTTTTTTTAATACCAAATTATAAAAATGGCTGCTGTAGACTCACATAGTCGAAATCATGGGCATACAGGCTTCTCAGATACTTATATTCTAGCTGAAGAATTGGGAAAGTAAGTAGAATACTTTATTATTACATTTTTTAAATTTATTTTGGTAAAATAAACTATATTTTTTGGTGTATTAGATAGAACTTTTAAACTAACCAAAGAATTAAATTAACAAATATAGTTTCCATAATACTTTTCTTGTAGTATTCCAGATATTTATTTAACAACTCATATCAATTGGTCTGGTGTTACGGTGTTTAGAAGTATAGCAAACTTATAAATGTTTTTTAGGGGTGCTTTTAGTATTGTTAAAAAGTGCATTCATAAACAAACCAAACAAGAATATGCTGCGAAAATTATTAACACAAGGAAATTGAATAGCAGAGGTAATTAAAGCTGTTCAAATAAATTTAAAATGTCTTTGTGTTGTTCTTAACTTTATAATTGCAATTTTTATATTTTATTTCTGCAATGATATTTACCTATCTTAATATTATTTGTTGTTGAGTTACAGCATTCTTATCTTTGTGTCTAACCATATTGTATAGGCCTATATACTTCTTTTTTATACTTTGTATATGATAACAAGTTGTATTTTATGAGTTTATTTGCAATTAGATGCATCAACATTTATAAAATCTGTTATTGCAAATTTAAGCATTCATGCATAAATCTGTTTTGGTGCTAACATTTAACCAACCGAGTCTCCTATCTCATAAACCCATTGTACATTATTTTTAGAAAATAAGAGAGTTTGCATTTCGTATTTACAGTTCATCAAGGCTTTAAAGGGCTTTGATTAGGTCAAGTTATTTGTATTTTAAGCTATACCTACACCGCAAAAACTTAATTGGCAATTAATTCATGCTGAATATAGAGGTACTACGGTCTCAGTTTGGCAATTTGTCTTCCATGTTAATGTGTAATGTGGGTGGTACAGTAATAATGCAATCATACATTTTGTATCACTTGTAGGATACATCAATAGTTTTTACTGCAAATACATTAACTTCATCAATTTTTGGTGTAATGTATTTTTTTATATTAAATTATATAATATTTAAAAGTGGGTAGCGGTTATTGAATAAATTTTGTTGTTAACTTGACTTCCTCTAAATATAAAACCCTTTATTTTGAGCAACAGTATAGGAGTGTATATATGTATATATATGTATTAAATAAGTAAGCTGTTATTGAAAACTATTTTGATTTTTAAAATTCTCTCAACAGCCTAAATTTTAAGGTGTTTTTTGTACATGAAATATTGATTTACTTTTGTTCAATTATTATGATTTGTTTATTTTACATTTAACGATTATTTTCAACACGATTTGGACATGTTCGTTCTACAGCTGTTTACATCAACCAAACCTACAAATAAATAGGTCATTACCTATGTGTAATTAGGTTCAATCATGTTTTGCCTTCTAGCTTAATTGGTTTTATATAATTTAAAATGCTTGGCAAATATATTCTTTTTTTGGTTCTATACAAATTTTGAGGGTATCAATTTAAATTCTGACCTTACAAAAGAGTTTTGAATTCATTATGAATCAATTGTCGGTAAAGCAGCAATGACTTTAAAATTTAACAGTATTACACCCTATAATTTCTTATAGTTGCTGTAAAATTGGCTGCTTTAAATAGAGAATTTAAATGAGACTGATTAATTGTGTTTATATCTTATTAATTTTTAATGTCGCTATTGGCCCAATACTGTTACTGCTTAAAACCCATGAGGTGGTTTATAAAAGCCATAGTGTAGCTTAATAGCTATCTCGGGTTCTTTTAATTCTAAGTCATTATTACACATACATGCACATGCAAATATTTTAAAAGACAAATATACATTCAGTTTTTGATGTTTTCATCATTTAATATAAATTTTTGATTAATATTTTTTCATTTTTTTTTTTACTTTTGACTTTGATTAATTGATTGCTATAAAGTGTTTGCTTCAATATTTATTAAGGGAAGGGTTAGCCCTTATTGTAAGAGTATTCAAACAATAAATCCTATTTCGTAACTATCACGACAATTTTAAACCGTATTTTATTTTTGAATAAAATAAATTTTCAGTTTTCTAAAAATAACCTTTAACTAACATGTCCACAAAAAACTATGTGAAAGTACTACCTAAGCTAACTTCATGTTGTAGTTATCATAAAAAGTAAAACAAATTATATTTTACTTAACTTTGTGTGTTTTTATTTTTAGATATTGCCAAGTTGGACCGGGAAGCAAAAATATGCAGATTGCTTAAACACCCAAATATCGGTAATTAAGAAATTTTTTGGTAAATTGTTGTATAAGGCTAAAGGACGTGAAAGGTATTTGTTAGGTAAATAGGAATTTACGACGACTGCTTGACAGACAAATATTTCCTGTAGTGATATTGACTTAACCAATTTCTTGTTAAACCATCCAAGCACAAGTAATATGACAGTTGGTATTAGAGTAGCCAAGATTTTGGTTGGCTGTTAAAATGTTTTGAACTAAAATTAAGTAGTGATATGTTATTAATAATAAAACATTCACAATTTGTCTTTTTTTAGTTCGCCTGCATGCTAGTATTCCAGAAGACGGATTACATTTCTTAGTATTTGACTTGTAAGTTATGTTAAAAATATTTTTACTTTTTGGTTATTATTACTTTAAATACTGTGATCTTCTTTTACCTTGAATAATTTTTAATTTTTGGTTATCCCATCTGTTTCTCTTTTAATAAAGTTTGATGGCTTGCTATTGTACCCCTAAGCAAATATAAAAGCCCTATATAGTGGTAAAATAGTTGGTTTATTATTTTACATATAGATAATAATTTTATTTACCTATGTAATTAAATTTTATTTTAGGGTTACTGGTGGGGAGTTGTTCGAAGATATTGTTGCAAGAGAATATTACAGTGAAGTAGATGCAAGGTAAATCAGTTAACAACTTTTGATTAAAAAATTTTTCACATATTTCTTGCAACATTTTTTATTATCATTTGAAGCTGTAATCAATAAAATCATGTTTTTAAAATATTTTAGTTTTATTTAGGTTACCAATTTTAAAAATAATTTTTTTATTTTAGTCACTGTATTCAGCAAGTATTGGATGCTGTTCTGCATTGCCACCAGTCAGGGATTATTCACAGAGATTTAAAGGTAATATGAAAATATTAAAGTACAGATACGATGTTTTTTAAAACAAAATTCATATCAATTCTTTAGGTGTCGGTTTTGAATCAACTTATATATAGTTAAATTAGTGTTCATAAAAAAAGTAAAATGATTGAACTGTAGAAAACTTTAACAATATTCAAAAATTAATTTAAATAAAGTTTTAACTGCATCATTAACTTTTAATACCTTTAATGAAATTATAAATAAAAGAAATGTAGTGATTGGTAACATATGGGTATATCTTGTAACAGTATTGTACATACTGAACATTTATTATGTAATAAACAGTGGAATTTTATTCTATTGGTAAAATTTTATACTTCCTAATAAAAACTGTGCCAAACTGCCAAGTGTTTTAAAGTTTAAAATTACTGTGACAAATATTAAAAGTTTCAAAATAAATGAATATTTATGTGGGATTATTTGTTTTGGAATTAAAACAGAAAATTGAAACTGAAACAGAAAACCACATTTATATTAAATATGGTTCTTTAAATTTTCTTAATTTTTTTTTCCTAACATTTTAATTTTACCAAATCGATTTTGTGTAAACTTACAAACTAATATTTTCTATTTTTTATGTATTAGCCTGAAAACTTACTGCTGGCAAACAAGGTCAAAGGAGCAGTTGTAAAACTTGCAGATTTTGGTCTGGCAATCGAAGCAGCTGACGATCAGCCTGCATGGCACGGTATAAAAATTCAAATCTCACCAAAAATCTATTAATTATGTTCCTGTTTCACTGTATTATTGATCTGTTCGTTAATGAAGAAAAAAACGTAATTGTTATTACGTTTCAATTAGGAATATGTTTAATCAATACCTCCATTGTGCTAAAATGTACATCTGTTGGACTAATCACATCAAATCCCTTAAGTTGTAAATCACAAACTGTATGATCACTGTTGAAGGCCTGTAATTACCTCATTGTAATTTGTTATAATCTTGTTAATAGGTTTTGCAGGAACTCCTGGTTATCTGTCACCAGAAGTGTTAAGAAAAGTGAGCTACGGAAAACCAGTTGATTTATGGGCTTGTGGTAAGTTGCAACAAAACTCATTTCTTGTTTGGAATTTTTGATTTAAAAGCAAAAAGAATGTTGGTAAAATTTGTCTTTTAGTTGTTGGGCATAATTGAATTACTTTTTTAAATTTAAGTATCAAATTTAAGAATGTATTTTTAAAATGAAGTTTCCTAGGCACTTGACCTTTAAAACATACATCCAAGTCATCAGCTGTGATAATGCTATAACCTTATTAACTTTAAACCAGCTAAAGGTGCTTAAAAGAATGCCAATTTATTTAAAGAAAATCTATTTTAAGTAAACTTTTTTTTTTTTGAAACAAAAAGCTATGGTCCAAAAATGTATTGATTATATTTTAGTGCTTATAAATAATCGAAAAATTATCTAATCCGTGAAATCCCTTGAGAAGGTACTAAAATACACTTTTCTGTAATGAAAAGCGAAAACATGAACTTCAGTGTGTAAAATGTCTACCAAAGAAAAAAATAGTGATGACAAAATATTACTTATGTTCAAATATTTGATCAAAAAATTTTAAGATAATTAAAATAGTTTTACAATTTTTTTTTGCAAATAATCAGATTTTTGGAAAACTTTTTAAATAATAATTAAGTCATGTTAAGTTATGGTAAAGCTAATTTTAAATTCAAGTCCTAAGAAACCATACCATACATATAAGGTAAAAAAATAAAAAAATAGTTTCTTGGTTTTAAAAACTAATGAGAAAAGGAAATATTCCAAGTATTACTAGTTTCTTCATGCTAAATGCTTGATTGGCCTTATAATCTTTTATCCCAAATAAAACTTTTTAATAGTTGGAAATGTGCTTTAAGCCATTTAATATCTTAAAATATTTATTTCCAAATTAAGACCTTGCAGTGTTTTAATTTTAACCACATGTTTTTTGGCGCATCAAAATTTAGAAATGATGTGGTTATTTTTATAAGATTATTTTAAATTCATTATCTACTATAAATCATATATTCAGCATATTATATAAAATAAGTAAACACTAATTAATACAAAAGAAACAAAATATTCAGCGTTTTTTGTGCATATAAGAAAACGTTAGCATTGTTCATTTCATTACAAATATTATATATTTTATTAAAATAGGTTTTAATACTGCATTTTTTCTTTACCTAAATTAAAAGTATTACAATATTACATTAAATAATGTAAATATTTGTTATGTTTAATTATTAATGTACAATCGATTAAAAGTAAACAAAAATTGAAAAAAAAAAACGCTAAAAAATGTAAATAGGCTAAAAACATTCTATATATAAATAGGAGGTACTCTGCATTACTATTTTCCACTTCCTTGAGCCGTCATTATGCATAATGCATAATGTAGTAATTTGTCAAATACAAAATAAAATTTTTCTAAAATTGACAGTATGGCCAATCAATGGTTTGCAAAACCTAATTTAAAAGGGTTTATATGTCGTTGATTTAAACTGTATAAAAACTATTTTTAAATATTTTGAAGTAAATTAATTTAAAAAAAGTATGTATTTTCAAAGAAAATGAACCAAATTTTTTTGGATGGATAGCTTTTAAAATATATAAATGTGACAATTAATATAACTATAAAGTAATTCACACCTGGATTGTAATCAATATAATCCTAATTAATCCAGATGTTTATTAAAATCCTTATTATGTAAAATAATAAATAGCAAGCCAGCATATATCTCTTATAAATGCTTTTATTTTTAAGGTGTTATTCTATATATTCTTCTGGTTGGCTATCCACCGTTCTGGGATGACAATCAATCAAAGTTATATGACCAGATTAAAGAAGGTGCCTATGACGTAAGTATGAATCTATGTGAACTTAAATGATGATATGTCAATGTTAATTATTTCTAGAAAATTAGAAATAGATTGATTGTGGTTCATGGACAAATATTTTAATGACTATACTTGGTTAAGTATTAATTGGTATAGTCTATTAAGTATAATAAGAATATTTGAACATATATTTTGTTAGACATAAATAAACTAAGCCTTTAAATAATGTCCATTTAGTAAAACTAAAACAATTTTATAGCAAATTTGTTATAAAACTTTAATTCTATTAATTTTTTTGGGGTTTAAATAATTTTATTTTAAATTTTTATACATTGATTATCTTTTTTTAACTTTGGACTTACCAGGCTTTTAAGCAATTTTCATATCATTTTTGGTGTTATTATATATTAATCCCAGGCAATTTAGTATCTGTTATATTTTAGTTTCCTTCACCTGAATGGGACACAGTAACAAAAGAAGCAAAAGATCTAATCAGTCGTCTTTTAACCATCAATTCTGTGGAACGAATCACTGCTTATGACGCTCTAAGACATCCTTGGATTAGTGTAAGTGCATTTCTATTTAAATTTTAAAAATGACATAATTTTGTTCCATTTCTGTTTAAATCTGATTTATTTTCAAAAAATGATTTTTTTTAGATTTGTGGTAGTCTTTAAAAACATATCCTGCAGTTATATAATTTTAGATTAACCAAGTTATTATAGCTTATATACTTGAATGGCTGTTTATAAAATTACTTGGGTGTGATGTTTTCACTTGCTGCTTTGGCTTAATTAAATATTTATGTATTTACATTTCGGTTATAACTTATTTCAAAGTTGTTGCATTTTTTTTCAGATAAATTTTCAAACAAGCACAAATTGCTATTTTGTTGAATACACTATTTGTAATTCAACACAAGCAATAGCCTATGCAATATATATAAAATTTAAAAAACTCATTATAAATAATCTTGATCATATTTTATTTATGAACTATTTTAAAGATAATGCATGATGTTATCTTTAAAAATTTACAATGTTAGGCCTTGTGTTAAAGATTTTAGAGATTTTGAAATATTAATAACATTTTAGTGCATACAATGTATCTAAAATCCATATATAAGCATACAATAAAGCCCTTATATTTTTTTATTAACATTTTTTAATTTTTGTTTAGCAATGTGAAAAAATAGCATCTCACATCCACAGACAGGATACAGTTGATTGCCTTAAAACATTTAATGCCAGGCGAAAACTCAAGGTATGTAAACTTTATGTCTAATAAACACACATAAGATTGAAAATGTAAACATGAAACATTTTTACAGTGTTTACTTTTTGTTTCTAGGGTGCTATTTTGACCACAATGTTCGCTGCAAGAAACTTTTCGAGTAAGATTATAGAACATGTTTAAAATTGTTGCCAGATCTTTTTAAGTTTTAAAACTTAAATTTTTTACCAATTTTTTAAAGTTAATTGAACATACAGAATTAATAATATTTATGTTGTTTAAGTTAGCAAGTAAATCCCTGCATATAAATATTTAAACTAAATATTTAATTTTTATTTTAGCTTTAAGCTCTCTTTCTCGCAATAAGGATGGAGCAAAGGTAATTTTTTTACTATTTTAACAAAATAAACATAAATTTTATGATCAATATGTTTTGTTAGTTTATCACATGAATCATCATCACTGTAATCTCAGTAATTTACATATTTTGTAATTTATTTCACACTATTTTGCACGTATTATGTAATTCACACTTTAAAGTGCATGATATCATTTGTCGTGAGGTAGTCAATACAATATACAGCCAAGTAGCATAGCCACAAATTTCCAATGGGATTAAAAGCTTAACAACTTTATTTTCAGTGGTGCATATGTTTAAACAACAAGTCTAACAAATGTGTATTACAATTTGCATAGTTTGATCATTAATATTTAAATTTAATAAACTTCTGGTTACCCAAACTATTTTTGTTTGGAGTTACGGTTACCTTATCTCATAACAATTTTAAATATTAATCACCACATTCATTGTAAATTTGGATAATAATAAATTAACTTGTACTACTACTGTCATTAAAACTTGCTATTAGTCTAAGTCTGTTTTAAACACACTTAGAGTTATTTTTATCTTTTTTAAAGGAGCCACAACCGCAGGCAACTGTAGTGCGTGCCAATACCTCACTGCAGAAGGTTGGTTTCTTAATCATTGTGTGTTAGAGTTATTCCAATTAAAAATATTTATTAATTTGTATCAATGTGTGATGTTACCTTAACTACAATCAACATTTTTAAATATAATTTTGAAGTTTAAAAAATAAATTTTGCTTAAACAGAAATGGGTGGGTTTATTAAACGCATGAAATTGATGTTTTTTTTATGTTCTTTTTCTAAATCCTGAAAAGTTTAATTTTACCTTTAATTTTTGCTTGCCTTAATTTACTATCCAAAATGTTAAAATTTGTCATTTGAATTGTAAATATTATTAAAATTTAAAATTATTTTGTCATAGTTTTAAAATTACTTATTAGACCAAGAGCCGATCAAAAACTTTTTTATATTATAAAGGTAACAGATGAAAATGGATTAGTTGTTGATGATGTTGAAACCAGAAGTAAATATATTTAATATTTTTTAATAAATTATCCATTGTTCTAAGTGTGAACAAAAGTAACTTTTTGTTGTCAGATAAAAAGAAGGAAGTTATAGCTGCAACGGAACAGTTATTACAAACCATTAACAAGGCCAACTTTGACGCCTACACAAAAATGTGTACGGACTCACACACATGTTTTGATACACTCACGATGGGAAACCTTCTCCATGGTCATTCCTTTCAAAAGTACCTTTTTGATACCAGTAAGTTTTACTTTATCCAAAAAAATATGTTCAGTTTCAAAATTCTTTTGATAAAAGTGAATATCACTAGGAAGTTTAAAAAAATGGGTATTTATAAGTAAATTATCAAAATACAAAGCTGGGGGTGGGCAAATAAAAGTAAACTTATGTTTGGCCCTTACTTATATATATATACAGATTAACGCCAAAAAGTGCTAATTTTAAATTTTTATACACCTTTAGTGCCAAAAAATGCTCATTCAAGAAAAAGTTCAATTCTCTCTCCTCATGTTGTGTTACTGGGAGAAGATTCGGCATACATTGCATATGTTTGCCTCACTCAATTTGTTGACAGGCAAGTTAAAACATTTCTTGTGTAGAATTATCAAACCCCACCTATATATGTATTAGTACTGTCACTTTGATATGAATAATTAAACTAAATGTCATGTTTATTGAGTTAAAAAATTTACCATCATATTTTAATCTTAAAGTGATAGACCTTAAACTCTAATTATAAATAGTAGTAGTTTTCGAAGTTTAGTTTAATATCCCGTAATAGATTTAATTAGCAAGTAAAAGATAAAGTATTAATGTTTTACTTATTAAATTTTGATTAGTACTGGGCAACCTGTTTGCATCCAGACAGAAGAAACTCGAGTTTGGCGACGTATCAACGGTGCATGGAAAAGCACACATTTTCACAGATCTGAGAGCGCAGTTTCTGCCCATAAATGACATTTTATTTGGACCAATCATACTTGAATTATTTGCTACTCCGAATCAAATTATAAATACTGACACGAAGGATTTTAAAACCGAAATTAGATAGTGGTTTTATGCGACGTTTTATAGTCTTATGCTATTAGTTTTTACTTTGTTAGTGTTGTTGTTATCAAAGCATGTTTTATTATTTTATGTAAGATTATATTATGTGTCATGTCAACCTTATTTTAATGCTTCATGCTGCACTTTTAAGCTATAAAATTGGTAATTGTAATCATGAAGTTAAGAGCAATTTATATAAGCCAATATGTATTTAGATTTTGAATTACTATTCGTATTTCAAATATTATCATGTAAGAATTTAAACATTGCACTTTTTTGAAACTAATAATTAAAAAATTTGATTTTAAATATATGTTTTTCTTTAATTTAAATAAAATATTTTTCATTTTTTATATTATTTACATTTGTTTAAAATCTTTATGTACTATAAAATGAACTTAATTAACTTTTGGCCTTAGAATTTAACCATAGAATTTAACCATATTGTTTGTTTAGTGTAATCTTCTGATCTTTTTAGTTAAAAGCTGTACACGAACCTGTAATTTTGTTTTTCTTGTAATAAAAGTAATTTGTGATCTGTCTTAATGTAAAATCAAGACTTAAACATTTATTCAAGCTTAAGAATACATAGATAACAAAAATATATTTATCAAAATCACCTGATTTTACTAATTTTCATTACAGGAAAAACAGCAGTTTTTTGACATAGCTTAATATCAAGATGATTCCTTTTTAAGGGCCTGACATCTCTTTTAAAACTATACCAACTGTTTGGCTAAAATTTTATAGGAATTTGTACTTTTATTACTACTTTGAATAATTAATTAAAATGAAACTTGTAGTTTAAAAAATTGTTTTTGTAGCCTTTATTTTTGATTAAGTTAAGAGTATGTCGGCCTATAAAGTTAACTAAATGTTGAATAGATAAATATTTAATTTTTTTACCAATAAAAATAACATATATTCTTCAAGGGTAATTTTATAAGAAAATGTACGGGTTCGATTTGTAAGAAAATGCTAACACGTCACGCTTTAAATGTCACGGTGGGTGACTTTAAACAGGATGTTACGTCATTTAGTTTTTTTTTTCTCTTTTCGGAATTTTGTCATCGTGCGCAACATGTGAGTTAAAATTTTTGAAGAATTTTGTTATTTATCAGTTAAGTTCCCGTAATAAACATACACAAAGCCACGTTTAATATAGAAAGATTGCTAAGCAATACTTAATAAACTCAGCCACGTGTTTATTAAATATATTATTCGCTTTGATTTATTAAATGCGTTTACTCTTATGGTCAGACAATCTAAAAAGGGCGATTATTGATAATATGACGCAAAGGAGGGTCGAGTAGAATACATTTTTAACAATCCAAACTTTAATTTATGTAGTATGCAGGGGCATGTTCTTTTTAAAAAAATTAAAGAAATTTTTCATTAAAAATTATTAAAAAAAAAGTAGAAATCAGTACTTGAGAAATATTAAATCACGCTATTCTTTATTTTTTGTCATATTTTTAACAAAGTTAGTTTTAAAAAAAGGATAAGAATTATTAAAAATAGTTTAAAAGAATTATTTTTAACCATTGACATTACGTGCTTATTGTAAAAAGTGTCCAATATTTCAGTTAAACCTGTTATATAGTATGATAGCTGTGTTTTTGTTTGTATATTTTGTTAATTTTTTCACTTAGATAATATATTTAATATATATAGCTTAATGTTGAACCGCATCACAATTTACAATTTATAAAAAAATTCTCTTGAGTTTTTAAAATAAACCAAATTTTTTATTTAGCTAAAAAACTGAATTAACTGTGTTATGGATGACGAATTTCCTTCTGGTGATTCTGGGGCAGCCAAATCTCGTCCAATTCAATGTTCAGCATTGCGAAAGGGAGACCATGTTCTTATTAACAAAAGACCATGCAAAATAGCAAGCATGTCTACATCCAAAACAGGAAAGCATGGCCACGCCAAGGTAATTAAAAAAATTGATCTACATTTAAACAATTTTTTTGTGAAGAAAATGTATATACACCCAAGTAATTTTAAGGAATAAATTTTGTAGTTAAATAAATTATTTATTAATTTTGTTATAAATTATGGGAAACATTTAAAAATTACATTAGAAATTAACGATTTATAAATACCATATATATGATTTAATATACCCCTTAATTTGTGCAGGTTCATTTGGTTGCCATTGATATTTTCACTGGTAAAAAATTGGAGGATATTTGTCCCTCCACTCACAACATGCAAATGCCTGATGTGTTACGCAAGGAATACTCAGTAAATATGATTCGGAACAGTTATTTGCTAAATTAAAACAATTTGCAGTCTATTCTAAAATAATGTATGGTCCTGTCTGCTAATTAACAATAAGCGTATTGCTCAATTTCTAGTTTAATTAAACTTGTGACTTTTTTATGATACAAAAGACAAGGTAAATAAACTTTAAAAAAATTATCAAACAAATACTTTACTTCTACAGTCCTTTCTAATTCTCTTTTGTACCTTGTGTTTTTTTCTAATTTTCCCTTTTACTTCATGGTCCTTGCTAAATCTCTCTCTTACTTAACAGTCTTTGCTGATTTTCTTTTGAACTTAACAGCTGTCACTAATTTTGTATTGTCAAGTTTCAAAATTGCCCCCCCAAATTTTGGCAACCCGCTTAAACTTAATATCTTTTTTTTTGTAAGGTTATGCTTATGGATGAAGATGATGACAACCTATTAACACTGCAAGAACAAGATGGAGCTTTATCTGACTTGTCTATCAGACCCCCAGCGGATATTGCCAAAAAAATTGCAGAACACATTGAAAAGGATGAGCCTGTGCAGGTAAAGTATAATTATATAACCTTAATTCAATTTGCCTGTTGTAAACACTATATAATGTCTTTTCTTTTTTGTTAAGGTGGTTGTTTTGAAGTCTGGTGAAGAGGAAATGGTTTTATCCTGCAAAAAACAGCAAATCTAAAATAAATAGTGTATCCCAAATAGTTTCAATAATAAATAATTTTGGATGGCAAAAGAAATCTAGTTAACTGTATATAATTTTGCCACTTTATTTGGCATTGGTATTGTTATTAACTTAGTGTTAATAGATATCAGAATTTTAGTTTGTTTTTAATTGGCTTTAAAACACAGATTTTGCAAAAAATTTTATGTATTAACAACTTTATAAAATTCATTTAAATAAACAATAATGTGCTCTGAGTTTGGAAATTTAATAAACAAACTAATTTTGTCAGTAAAAATCGTTATACATTCTCATTCAAATTTATAATCGAACACTAAAAAATATTAATGAAAAAGTGAGCCTGAATCATGTTTACAAATTAGTTTCTAGTTTTAAAAAGTTCTTCGTTTAAAAAAAAATTGTTTTTTTTCCGGTGTTGTAAACTTCTACCGGTGTTTTTAGGGTGATGGGTTTTCCAACAAAACAATATGAAGTTTTGTAGGAATAGGTTAAAAATACTGAAGCGGCTGCAATAAGTTTAAAGAGATGGTTCGGTCGTAGAGTTTCCTTTTTAAATATGTTAGAATTTTTCCAACTTGCACGAGGATACCATTATTTTAAAAATTGGTCAAGTATTTTTTGAGATATCGGGATTTGAAGGTAAATATTGTAAATAGGGAAAGTCCCAACGCTCGCGAGTCACGTGACGCACGACGTCATCGTCGTAAGATCATATGCTGGCAGACATAGGAAAATGGCCATATTTTGTCCTCTCTGACCCGTTTGTTGTACTTTTTTTAAATTTTTTTTTGCAGAAAACAAACTTAACATAAAAAGCAATATTTAGGCATATTATATAAGACATTTTTTACTTTTAAAGTATTTTTAATTAGGTAGGCTGTATTTGAAAAATTCTAACAAATTAAGGTTATGTTGTTAATTTTAGAAATTTACAACCCAAAAACGGCCAGGATTGGTTGACAAACACTTACAAGAAACAGACAGGTTAATTGAGTGTTACTGAAGCAAAGTTTACCTGTTAGAACAGTATAGGTTTTGCTTAAAACTTAAAATATCCGACAATTTTGTTGGGTATCATATAAAACTAGTTCTAATCACTAAACGTCACTTGGATTAAGACACATAAAGTATATAATACATCAATAAACTATAAACTAAATATTCTGGTTAACATCTTTTATGGATTTTTTAATTAATAAACCAAACAATTTTCAACGTACAATATACGTAAGTAATTGCACCCCTGACAACAAATAATAGTGTTTGCTGCCCTTCTTAACTTTAGTTTGTGCTTTATACTTGTAAAAATATAACTAAAATAATTGTTATAGTATAACCAAAATAAAGTATATATCGTCTATATAGGCTAAATACTCTTAACTTGAACAATTTGACAATATATTAGTTAACAACAATAAAGTGATTTTATTTTAAACAAAACTAAGACTGTGTTAACGGTAAACTTTGCCTTAAGTTGACCTGTTTTTTCTTGCAAAAGTTTGTAAGCGTTTTTGGCTGGTAAATTTTTAAAATTAACAGCATAGCCATAATTTGTTAAATTTTTTTAAATACGGCCTACCTAATTAAAAATACTTTAAAAGTAAAAAATATGTAATATGGCTAAATGTCTTATATAATATGGCTAAATATTGCTTTTTATGTTAAGTTTGTTTTCTGCAAAAAAAATTTATAAAAAAGTACAACAAACGGGTCAGAGAGAACAAAATAAGGTCATTTTCCTATGTCTACCAGCATATGTTCTTACGACGATGACGTCGTGCGTCACGTGACTCGCGAGCGTTGGGACTTTCCCTATTTACAATATTTACCTTCAAATCCCGATATCTCAAAAAATACTTGACCAATTTTTAAAATAATGGTATCCTCGTGCAAGTTGGAAAAATTCTAACATATTTAAAAAGGAAACTCTACGACCGAACCATCTCTTTAAGTTTTTTATGAACTACCGCTAAGCTTTTTAACTTGCCTCGAACCAGGTGCTTACGCAATTTTATTTGAGTAAACGAACTCTTAGCTTTCGTAAAACACACATTTTATAACGAACGTAAACCAAATAATGTACTGGTTTAATAAATGTTCTTTTATTAAAATTTTAAAAATATGACAAATTATTTTGTTGGAAAAGCAATGATCACTGGACGCATAAAAAAAAAAAAAGTAATTAAACATTTAACCAATTTTTACTAAATGTTTAAATATTATTTTGTATACCTGGCTAAACTTACATTCAACTAAAATTTTTCTTGAAAATATCACGTGAAAAAAAAGTATTTTTACATACAATATATTTTTGCATAGGCCTATGCAATAAACGCAAACGTGTAACGCCATGACGGGTGAGATTATATTAATGACTTTTAAAAAAATCGAAATTAAAAATAAAACTTGCACCTTACTTTAAAACGCATTAGTTTAAAACAAATAATTATGTATATCCTTATATCAACAATCCGAAAGCGAATCTAAAAATTACTTTTTTGTATTGTTATATTGCTTGTTTGTATATTAAAATTTAAAAATTAAAAGTAATCTTTTAAATTTGAAGTAATGGTTCACTATTATATTAAAAATAAAAAATTTTAAATCGAAAAACAATTGTTCTGTTAGAACTGCATAGGTATAATTAACGTGTATACAAAGTATTTTTTGAAAATATAAATATTTTTTTTGAAAATATTAATATTCAAAAGTTATGACACTTTTATTAAAAAATTAATAAATTCTCACAACCTAAAATATTACATTTTTTTAATTTGTATGCAATATGATTGGCCTAACTAACATTCAAGATAAAACATTTGCAAGAATTTTCAGTAAAAAAAAAGTTTAAGCTAATTTTTATTTTGGGTTGATTTAGGTCACGTGATATTTTTTGCAAATGTTATTTGTTAAGTTTTGAAATTCGTGAAAATTTTATTAAAATTCTTATAACTTCTGCATATATTCAATATATAAAAAAATATTTTAAAAATATGTTGCTTTATCCCTTACGCGTTTAATGGCGTAGTTAAAATTATTATGGTTCGAAATCTTAGATTTCGAAACATATTGTTATTGTCCGTATATTTATTATTATTATGGTTCGAAATCTTAGATTTCGAAAAATATTGTTATTGTCATTATTATGGTTCGAAATCTTAGATTTCGAAATATATTGTTATTGTCCGTATATTTATTATTATTTTTATTTTTATTCTTACTAATCCGAATTTTGAAATCGAACAACTTTTGTTTTTGTGTATATAAATTTTTAAAATTTTAGTATGTTGCTTATTATCATATCGTATTTCAATCCTCCTATTTTGATAAATTAAATATTATTAATTAGTAATTAATAGGTGTTTGTTTATTAAAATTTAGAGATCGTTATTAAGTTTTCAAATTTTGGTCAGTTATATATCATAATATTAATAACTCGAAAATGGATTAAAAATTTAATTTTTGTTTGTTTATTATATTTAAATTCTTGTTTGTTTATTAAAAATAAAAGTTTGATATTAGGCATTTAAAATTTAATATAATGTATTTTATAATATTTGTAATAAAATACTTGTTTAAAAAATAATTTTTGGTTGTTTATTTTATTTAAATGCTTGTTTATTTATTAAAAGTCAAAAATCAATTTTAGGAATTTAAAATTTAGTATAATGTATATCCTGATATTAACAACATAAAACTGGGTTGAAAAATTAATTTTATTTGTACAATATATTTAAATGCTTGTTTGTTTATTAAAAATCAAAGATATATAATATTCTTAGTTAAGGTGTATGCATATTTTTTTTTATTTCTAAAAATTTATGCTAAAAATAATTAAATAATTTCGAACCATATTTTATTTATCAAATAAATCTAGTTATTATTATTATTAATCTTTTTCAGTGTCTTATATAAGCTGTAAATTTTGAGTTAACATAACTTTTGTTTGTGAACATTTACAGTTTTGAAATTTAAGTATGTTGTTTATTATCAGATTGTGTTTTCATTCTCCTATTAACAACATTTTATTATTACTAATTACTAATTAATAGGTGTTTATTTATTAAAATTTAAAGGTTGTTATTTATTTTTTAAATCTTGGCCATTCGTATATCATGATATTGGTAACTCAAAAATGAATTAAAATTTCAATTTTATCACTAATTAATAATTAATAGGTGTTTATTTTTTAAAATTTAAAGTTTGTTATTTATTTTTTTAAATCTTGGCCATTTGTATATCATGATATTGGTAACTCAAAAATGAATTAAAATTTTGATTTTATCACTAATTACTAATTAATTGGTGTTTATTTATTAAAATTTAAAGATTGTTATTTATTTTTTAAATCTTGGCCATTTGTATATCATGATATTAGTAACTCAAAAATGAATTAAAATTTTAATTTTTATCACTAATTACTTGTTAATAGATGTTTATTTAATAAAATTTAAAGATTGTTATTGTTTTTTTAAATCCCGGTCTATTGTATATCATGATAGCAGTATCTCAAAAATAGATAAAAATTTTAATTTTTGTTTGTTTATTATATTTAAATTATTGTTTGTTTATTTAAATATGAAGTTCGACATTAAGTATTTAAAATTTGATATAATGTATTTTATAATATAAGTAGTTAAAAAACATATTTAAAAAATAATTTTTGTTTATTTATCATATATGTAAATGCTTGTTTATTTATTAAAAATCAAAAATCAATTTTAGGAATTTAAAATTTAGTCTAATGTGTATCCTGATATTAACAACTTAAAACTCGGTTAAAATATTAATTTTTGTATGTATAATATATTTGAATACTTGTTTGTTTATTAAAAATCAAAGATATGTAATAGTCTTAGTAAATGTTTACGCATATCCTTTTTCATTTATTAAAATTTATGCTAAACATAATCAAATTATTTCGAACCATATTATATTTATCAAATAAATCTAGTTATTATTAATATTATTATTAATCTTTTCCATTGTCTTAAAAGCTGTAAATTTTGAGTTAACATAACTTTTGTTTGTGAACATTTACAGTTTTGAAATTTTAGTATGTTGTTTATTATTAGATTATGTTTTCATTCTCCTATTTACAACATTTAATTATCACTAATTACTAATTAATAAGTGTTTATTTATTAAAATTTAAAGGTTGTTATTAATTTTTTAAATCTTGGTCAATTGTATATCATGATATTGGTAACTCAAAAATGAATTAAATTTTAATTTTTATCACTAATTACTAATTAATAGATGTTTGTTCATTAAAATTTAAAGGTTGTTATTAATTTTCAAATCATGATCAATTGTATATCATGATATTACTAACTCAAAAATAAATTTTTATTTTTATTTTTATTACTAATTACTTATTAATAGGTGTTTGTTTATTAAAATTTAAAGGTTGTTATTAATTTTTTAAATCTTGATCAATTGTGTATTATGATATTACTAACTCAAAAATAAATTAAAATTTTAATTTTTATCACTAATTACTTAATAATAGGTGTTTGTTTATTAAAATTTAAAGGTCGTTATTAATTTTTTAAATTTTTTCAATTGTATATCATGATATTAGTAACTCAAAAACGAATTTAATTTTTGTCACTAATTACTAATTAATAGGTGTTTGTTTTTTTAAATTTAAAGATTGTTATTAGGTTTTTAAATTTTGGTCGGTTTTATCTTATAATATTTATAATTTGAAAATAAATTAAAAAATAATTCTTGTTTGTTTTTTATATTTAAATGCTGGTTTGTTCATTAAAAGTTCGACATTAAGCATTAAAAATTTGGTATGATGTATTTTATAATATAAGTAATTAAAAAACATATTAGAAAAATAATTTTCGTTTATTTATCATATTTAAATGCTTGTTTATTCAATAAAAATCAATTTTAAGAATTTAAAATTTACTATAATTTATATCCTAATATCACCAACATAAAACTGGGTTAAATATTAGTTTTTGTTTGTATTATATATATAAATGCTTGTTTATTAAAAATCAAAGGTTTGTAATATTCTTAGTTAATGTTTATGCATATCTTTTTTTATTTATAAAAATTTATGTTAAAAATAATCAAATATTTTCGAACCATACTTTATTTATCAAATAAATCTAGTTTTTTTATTATTACAAGTGGTTACTTAATCTATGTATACAATTTTGCATCATTGAAAGGTCGTGGCAGTTAGCTCAGTGCGAAAGGCCCACAACTCTCAGTACTGAGTTCCGAGGTTTGGTTCCCAACTTAGACTCCTCAAAATAATCAATTTACCAATTTTTTGTATTTTGCGTACATATCATATGATCACGTTTTTTTTTTTTTAAATCAAAAGATAACTATACCAATAAAACTGCACTGTTCTAACAGCCGTGCTTGCAAAAATTTTTTTGGAAACATTAATATTTCCGAGAGTTATGACAAATTTATGACATTGATTTTTAAATTTTTTTAGAACTGTTTTGGTATAACTAATGCTCAAGATAAAGAAATTTTCGAAAATAATTAAAAGAACAAAAAAATATTTTTTTACTTTGCGTACATTGAATTGTTCGCGCGACCTTTTGACCTAATTAAACCCAAAATAAAAATTACCTCAAACTTTTGTTTTACTGAAAATTTTCGCGAAATGTTTTATCTTGAATGTTAGTTAGGCCAATGCGCGTCTAATAAAATACAAAATTTTAGGTTTTGAAATTTCATAAATTTTTAATAAAAGTTTCATAACTTTTATGAATATTAATATTTTTGAAAAATATTTTGTAAGCACGGTAAGTGTGCAGTTCTAACACAACAACTATTTTTCGATTTAAAATTTTTTATTTTTTTTCAATCAATTTGTATGCAATATTATTGGCCAAAAATATCACGTGACTTAATGAAAACCAAAATAAAAATTACCTCAAACTTTTGTTTTCCTGAAAAGTTTCGCGAAATGTTTTATGTTGAATGTTAGTTAGGCCAATGCGCGTCTAATAAAATACAAAATTTTAGGTTTTGGGATTTCATAAATTTTTAATAAAAGTTTCATAACTTTTATGAATATTAATATTTTTGAAAAATATTTTGTAAACACAGTAATTAGACCTGTGCTGTTTTAACACAACAATTATTTTTCGATTTAAAATTTGTAATTTTTTTTCAAAAAATTTGTATGCAATATCATTGGCCAAAAATATCACGTGACCTAATTAAACCCAAAATAAAAATTACCTCAAACTTTTGTTTTACTCAAAATTTTCGTGAAATGTTTTATCTTGAATGTTAGTTAGGCCAATGCGCGTCTAATAAAATACAAAATTTTAGGTTTTAAGATTTCATAAATTTTTAATAAAAGTTTCATAACTTTTATGAATATTAATATTTTTAAAAAATATTTTGTAAACACGGTAATTGTGCAGTTCTAACACAACAATTATTTTTCGATTTAAAATTTTTTATTTTTTTTCAAAAAATTTGTATGCAATATCATTGGCCAAAAATATCACGTGACCTAATTAAACCCAAAATAAAAATTATCTCAAACTTTTGTTTTACTGAAAATTTTCGCGAAATGTTTTATCTTGAATGTTAGTTAGGCCAATAAGCGTCTAATAAAATACAAAATTTTAGGTTTTGAGATTTCATAAATTTTTAATAAAAGTTTCATAACTTTTATGAATATTAATATTTTTGAAAAATATTTTGTAAACACGGTAATTGGACCTGTGCGGTTCTAACATAACAATTATTTTTCGATTTAAAATTTTTTATTTTTTTAAAAAAAATTTGTATGCAATATCATTGGCCAAAAATATCACGTGACCTAATTAAACCCAAAATAAAAATTATCTCAAACTTTTGTTCTACTCAAAATTTTTGCAAATTGTTTTATCTTGAATGTTAGTTAGGCCAATGCGCGCCTAATTAAATATAAAATTTCAGATTTTGAGATTTCATAAATTTTTAATAAAAGTTTCATAACTTTTATGAATATTAATATTTTCGAAAAATATTTTGTTAACACGGTAATTGGACCTGTGCGGTTCTAACACAACAATTATTTTTCGATTTAAAATTTTTTATTTTTTTTCAAAAAATTTGTATGCAATCTTATTGGCCAAAAATATCAGGTGACCTAATTAAACCCAAAATAAAAATTACCTCAAAATTTTGTTTTACTCAAAATTTTAGCGAAATGTTTTATCTTGAATGTTAGTTAGGCCAATGCGCGTCTAATAAAAAACAAAATTTTAGGTTTTAAGATTTCATAAATTTTTAATAAAAGTTTCATAACTTTTATGAATATTAATATTTTTGAAAAATATTTTGTAAACACGGTAATTGTGCAGTTCTAACACAACAATTATTTTTCGATTTAAAATTTTTTATTTAAAAAAAAAAAATTTGTATGCAATCTCATTGGCCAAAAATATCACGTGACCAAATTAAACCCAAAATAAAAATTATCTCAAATTTTTGTTCTACTCAAAATTTTTGCAAACTGTTTTATCTTGAATGTTAGTTAGGCCAATAAGCGTCTAATAAAATACAAAATTTTAGCTTTTGAGATTTCATCAATTTTTAATAAAAGTTTCATAACCTTTATGAATATTAATATTTTCGAAAAATATTTTGTAAACACGGTAATTGTGCAGTTCTAACACAACAATTATTTTTCGATTTAAAATTTTTTATTTTTTTTCAAAAAATTTGTATGCAATATCATTGGCCAAAAATATCACGTGACCTAATTAAACCCAAAATAAAAATTATCTCAAACTTTTGTTTTACTGAAAATTTTCGCGAAATGTTTTATCTTGAATGTTAGTTAGGCCAATAAGCGTCTAATAAAATACAAAATTTTAGGTTTTGAGATTTCATAAATTTTTAATAAAAGTTTCATAACTTTTATGAATATTAATATTTTTGAAAAATATTTTGTAAACACGGTAATTGGACCTGTGCGGTTCTAACATAACAATTATTTTTCGATTTAAAATTTTTTATTTTTTTAAAAAAAATTTGTATGCAATATCATTGGCCAAAAATATCACGTGACCTAATTAAACCCAAAATAAAAATTATCTCAAACTTTTGTTCTACTCAAAATTTTTGCAAATTGTTTTATCTTGAATGTTAGTTAGGCCAATGCGCGCCTAATTAAATATAAAATTTCAGATTTTGAGATTTCATAAATTTTTAATAAAAGTTTCATAACTTTTATGAATATTAATATTTTCGAAAAATATTTTGTTAACACGGTAATTGGACCTGTGCGGTTCTAACACAACAATTATTTTTCGATTTAAAATTTTTTATTTTTTTTCAAAAAATTTGTATGCAATCTTATTGGCCAAAAATATCAGGTGACCTAATTAAACCCAAAATAAAAATTACCTCAAACTTTTGTTTTACTTAAAATTTTAGCGAAATGTTTTATCTTGAATGTTAGTTAGGCCAATGCGCTTCTAATAAAAAACAAAATTTTAGGTTTTAAGATTTCATAAATTTTTAATAAAAGTTTCATAACTTTTATGAATATTAATATTTTTGAAAAATATTTTGTAAACACGGTAATTGTGCAGTTCTAACACAACAATTATTTTTCGATTTAAAATTTTTTATTTAAAAAAAAAAAATTTGTATGCAATCTCATTGGCCAAAAATATCACGTGACCAAATTAAACCCAAAATAAAAATTATCTCAAATTTTTGTTCTACTCAAAATTTTTGCAAACTGTTTTATCTTGAATGTTAGTTAGGCCAATAAGCGTCTAATAAAATACAAAATTTTAGCTTTTGAGATTTCATCAATTTTTAATAAAAGTTTCATAACTTTTATGAATATTAATATTTTCGAAAAATATTTTGTAAACACGGCAATTGGACCTGTGCGGTTCTAACACAACAATTATTTTTCGATTTAAAATTTTTTATTTTTTTTCAAAAAATTTGTATGCAATCTCATTGGCCAAAAATATCACGTGACCTAATTAAACCCAAAATAAAAATTACCTCAAACTTTTGTTTTACTCAAAATTTTCGTGAAATGTTTTATCTTGAATGTTAGTTAGGCCAATGCGCGTCTAATAAAATACAAAATTTTAGGTTTTAAGATTTCATAAATTTTTAATAAAAGTTTCATAACTTTTATGAATATTAATATTTTTAAAAAATATTTTGTAAACACGGTAATTGTGCAGTTCTAACACAACAATTATTTTTCGATTTAAAATTTTTTATTTTTTTTCAAAAAATTTGTATGCAATCTCATTGGCCAAAAATATCACGTGACCAAATTAAACCCAAAATAAAAATTATCTCAAATTTTTGTTCTACTCAAAATTTTTGCAAACTGTTTTATCTTGAATGTTAGTTAGGCCAATAAGCGTCTAATAAAATACAAAATTTTAGCTTTTGAGATTTCATCAATTTTTAATAAAAGTTTCATAACTTTTATGAATATTAATATTTTCGAAAAGTATTTTGTAAACACGGTAATTGTGCAGTTCTAACACAACAATTATTTTTCGATTTAAAATTTTTTATTTTTTTTCAAAAAATTTGTATGCAATCTCATTGGCCAAAAATATCACGTGACCTAATTAAACCCAAAATAAAAATTATCTCAAACTTTTGTTCTACTCAAAATTTTTGCAAAATGTTTTATCTTGAATGTTAGTTAGGCCAATGCGCGTCTAATAAAATACAAAATTTTAGGTTTTGAGATTTCATAAATTTTTAATAAAAGTTTCATATCTTTTATGAATATTAATATTTTTGAAAAATATTTTGTTAACACGGTAATTGGACCTGTGCGGTTCTAACACAACAATTATTTTTCGATTTAAAATTTTTTATTTTTTTTAAAAAATTTGTATGCAATATTATTGGCCAAAAATATCACGTGACTTAATGAAAACCAAAATAAAAATTACCTCAAACTTTTGTTTTACTGAAAATTTTCGCAAAATGTTTTATCTTGAATGTTAGTTAGGCCAATGCGCGTCTAATAAAATACAAAATTTCAGATTTTGAGATTTCACAATTTTTAATAAAAGTTTCATAACTTTTATGAATATTAATATTTTCGAAAAATATTTTGTAAACACGGCAATTGGACCTGTGCGGTTCTAACACAACAATTATTTTTCGATTTAAAATTTTTTATTTTTTTTCAAAAAATTTGTATGCAATCTCATTGGCCAAAAATATCACGTGACCTAATTAAACCCAAAATAAAAATTACCTCAAACTTTTGTTTTACTCAAAATTTTCGTGAAATGTTTTATCTTGAATGTTAGTTAGGCCAATGCGCGTCTAATAAAATACAAAATTTTAGGTTTTAAGATTTCATAAATTTTTAATAAAAGTTTCATAACTTTTATGAATATTAATATTTTTAAAAAATATTTTGTAAACACGGTAATTGTGCAGTTCTAACACAACAATTATTTTTCGATTTAAAATTTTTTATTTTTTTTCAAAAAATTTGTATGCAATCTCATTGGCCAAAAATATCACGTGACCAAATTAAACCCAAAATAAAAATTATCTCAAATTTTTGTTCTACTCAAAATTTTTGCAAACTGTTTTATCTTGAATGTTAGTTAGGCCAATAAGCGTCTAATAAAATACAAAATTTTAGCTTTTGAGATTTCATCAATTTTTAATAAAAGTTTCATAACTTTTATGAATATTAATATTTTCGAAAAGTATTTTGTAAACACGGTAATTGTGCAGTTCTAACACAACAATTATTTTTCGATTTAAAATTTTTTATTTTTTTTCAAAAAATTTGTATGCAATCTCATTGGCCAAAAATATCACGTGACCTAATTAAACCCAAAATAAAAATTATCTCAAACTTTTGTTCTACTCAAAATTTTTGCAAAATGTTTTATCTTGAATGTTAGTTAGGCCAATGCGCGTCTAATAAAATACAAAATTTTAGGTTTTGAGATTTCATAAATTTTTAATAAAAGTTTCATATCTTTTATGAATATTAATATTTTTGAAAAATATTTTGTTAACACGGTAATTGGACCTGTGCGGTTCTAACACAACAATTATTTTTCGATTTAAAATTTTTTATTTTTTTTAAAAAATTTGTATGCAATATTATTGGCCAAAAATATCACGTGACTTAATGAAAACCAAAATAAAAATTACCTCAAACTTTTGTTTTACTGAAAATTTTCGCAAAATGTTTTATCTTGAATGTTAGTTAGGCCAATGCGCGTCTAATAAAATACAAAATTTCAGATTTTGAGATTTCACAATTTTTAATAAAAGTTTCATAACTTTTATGAATATTAATATTTTCGAAAAATATTTTGTAAACACGGCAATTGGACCTGTGCGGTTCTAACACAACAATTATTTTTCGATTTAAAATTTTTTATTTTTTTTCAAAAAATTTGTATGCAAATCTCATTGGCCAAAAATATCACGTGACCTAATTAAACCCAAAATAAAAATTACCTCAAACTTTTGTTTTACTCAAAATTTTCGTGAAATGTTTTATCTTGAATGTTAGTTAGGCCAATGCGCGTCTAATAAAATACAAAATTTTAGGTTTTAAGATTTCATAAATTTTTAATAAAAGTTTCATAACTTTTATGAATATTAATATTTTTAAAAAATATTTTGTAAACACGGTAATTGTGCAGTTCTAACACAACAATTATTTTTCGATTTAAAATTTTTTATTTTTTTTCAAAAAATTTGTATGCAATCTCATTGGCCAAAAATATCACGTGACCAAATTAAACCCAAAATAAAAATTATCTCAAATTTTTGTTCTACTCAAAATTTTTGCAAACTGTTTTATCTTGAATGTTAGTTAGGCCAATAAGCGTCTAATAAAATACAAAATTTTAGCTTTTGAGATTTCATCAATTTTTAATAAAAGTTTCATAACTTTTATGAATATTAATATTTTCGAAAAGTATTTTGTAAACACGGTAATTGTGCAGTTCTAACACAACAATTATTTTTCGATTTAAAATTTTTTATTTTTTTTCAAAAAATTTGTATGCAATCTCATTGGCCAAAAATATCACGTGACCTAATTAAACCCAAAATAAAAATTATCTCAAACTTTTGTTCTACTCAAAATTTTTGCAAAATGTTTTATCTTGAATGTTAGTTAGGCCAATGCGCGTCTAATAAAATACAAAATTTTAGGTTTTGAGATTTCATAAATTTTTAATAAAAGTTTCATAACCTTTATGAATATTAATATTTTCGAAAAATATTTTGTAAACACGGTAATTGTACCTGTGCGGTTCTAACACAACAATTATTTTTCGATTTAAAATTTTTAATTTTTTTTCAAAAAATTATTTTGTAAACACGGTAATTGGACCTGTGCGGTTCTAACATAACAATTATTTTTCGATTTAAAATTTTTTATTTTTTAAAAAAAAATTTGTATGCAATATCATTGGCCAAAAATATCACGTGACCTAATTAAACCCAAAATAAAAATTATCTCAAACTTTTGTTCTACTCAAAATTTTTGCAAAATGTTTTATCTTGAATGTTAGTTAGGCCAATGCGCGTCTAATTAAATATAAAATTTCAGATTTTGAGATTTCACAATTTTTAATAAAAGTTTCATAACTTTTATGAATATTAATATTTTCGAAAAATAGTTTGTAAACACGGTAATTGGACCTGTGCGGTTCTAACACAACAATTCTTTTTCGATTTAAAATTTTTTATTTTTTTTCAAAAAATTTGTATGCAATCTCATTGGCCAAAAATATCACGTGACCTAATTAAACCCAAAATAAAAATTATCTCAAACTTTTGTTCTACTCAAAATTTTTGCAAAATGTTTTATCTTGAATGTTAGTTAGGCCAATGCGCGCCTAATTAAATTTAAAATTTCAGATTTTGAGATTTCATAAATTTTTAATAAAAGTTTCATAACTTTTATGAATATTAATATTTTCGAAAAATATTTTGTAAACACGGCAATTGGACCTGTGCGGTTCTAACACAACAATTATTTTTCGATTTAAAATTTTTTATTTTTTTTCAAAAAATTTGTATGCAATCTCATTGGCCAAAAATATCACGTGACCAAATTAAACCCAAAATAAAAATTATCTCAAATTTTTGTTCTACTCAAAATTTTTGCAAACTGTTTTATCTTGAATGTTAGTTAGGCCAATAAGCGTCTAATAAAATACAAAATTTTAGCTTTTGAGATTTCATCAATTTTTAATAAAAGTTTCATAACTTTTATGAATATTAATATTTTCGAAAAGTATTTTGTAAACACGGTAATTGTGCAGTTCTAACACAACAATTATTTTTCGATTTAAAATTTTTTATTTTTTTTCAAAAAATTTGTATGCAATCTCATTGGCCAAAAATATCACGTGACCTAATTAAACCCAAAATAAAAATTATCTCAAACTTTTGTTCTACTCAAAATTTTTGCAAAATGTTTTATCTTGAATGTTAGTTAGGCCAATGCGCGTCTAATAAAATACAAAATTTTAGGTTTTGAGATTTCATAAATTTTTAATAAAAGTTTCATATCTTTTATGAATATTAATATTTTTGAAAAATATTTTGTTAACACGGTAATTGGACCTGTGCGGTTCTAACACAACAATTATTTTTCGATTTAAAATTTTTTATTTTTTTTAAAAAATTTGTATGCAATATTATTGGCCAAAAATATCACGTGACTTAATGAAAACCAAAATAAAAATTACCTCAAACTTTTGTTTTACTGAAAATTTTCGCAAAATGTTTTATCTTGAATGTTAGTTAGGCCAATGCGCGTCTAATAAAATACAAAATTTCAGATTTTGAGATTTCACAATTTTTAATAAAAGTTTCATAACTTTTATGAATATTAATATTTTCGAAAAATATTTTGTAAACACGGCAATTGGACCTGTGCGGTTCTAACACAACAATTATTTTTCGATTTAAAATTTTTTATTTTTTTTCAAAAAATTTGTATGCAAATCTCATTGGCCAAAAATATCACGTGACCTAATTAAACCCAAAATAAAAATTACCTCAAACTTTTGTTTTACTCAAAATTTTCGTGAAATGTTTTATCTTGAATGTTAGTTAGGCCAATGCGCGTCTAATAAAATACAAAATTTTAGGTTTTAAGATTTCATAAATTTTTAATAAAAGTTTCATAACTTTTATGAATATTAATATTTTTAAAAAATATTTTGTAAACACGGTAATTGTGCAGTTCTAACACAACAATTATTTTTCGATTTAAAATTTTTTATTTTTTTTCAAAAAATTTGTATGCAATCTCATTGGCCAAAAATATCACGTGACCAAATTAAACCCAAAATAAAAATTATCTCAAATTTTTGTTCTACTCAAAATTTTTGCAAACTGTTTTATCTTGAATGTTAGTTAGGCCAATAAGCGTCTAATAAAATACAAAATTTTAGCTTTTGAGATTTCATCAATTTTTAATAAAAGTTTCATAACTTTTATGAATATTAATATTTTCGAAAAGTATTTTGTAAACACGGTAATTGTGCAGTTCTAACACAACAATTATTTTTCGATTTAAAATTTTTTATTTTTTTTCAAAAAATTTGTATGCAATCTCATTGGCCAAAAATATCACGTGACCTAATTAAACCCAAAATAAAAATTATCTCAAACTTTTGTTCTACTCAAAATTTTTGCAAAATGTTTTATCTTGAATGTTAGTTAGGCCAATGCGCGTCTAATAAAATACAAAATTTTAGGTTTTGAGATTTCATAAATTTTTAATAAAAGTTTCATAACCTTTATGAATATTAATATTTTCGAAAAATATTTTGTAAACACGGTAATTGTACCTGTGCGGTTCTAACACAACAATTATTTTTCGATTTAAAATTTTTAATTTTTTTTCAAAAAATTATTTTGTAAACACGGTAATTGGACCTGTGCGGTTCTAACATAACAATTATTTTTCGATTTAAAATTTTTTATTTTTTAAAAAAAAATTTGTATGCAATATCATTGGCCAAAAATATCACGTGACCTAATTAAACCCAAAATAAAAATTATCTCAAACTTTTGTTCTACTCAAAATTTTTGCAAAATGTTTTATCTTGAATGTTAGTTAGGCCAATGCGCGTCTAATTAAATATAAAATTTCAGATTTTGAGATTTCACAATTTTTAATAAAAGTTTCATAACTTTTATGAATATTAATATTTTCGAAAAATAGTTTGTAAACACGGTAATTGGACCTGTGCGGTTCTAACACAACAATTCTTTTTCGATTTAAAATTTTTTATTTTTTTTCAAAAAATTTGTATGCAATCTCATTGGCCAAAAATATCACGTGACCTAATTAAACCCAAAATAAAAATTATCTCAAACTTTTGTTCTACTCAAAATTTTTGCAAAATGTTTTATCTTGAATGTTAGTTAGGCCAATGCGCGCCTAATTAAATTTAAAATTTCAGATTTTGAGATTTCATAAATTTTTAATAAAAGTTTCATAACTTTTATGAATATTAATATTTTCGAAAAATATTTTGTAAACACGGCAATTGGACCTGTGCGGTTCTAACACAACAATTATTTTTCGATTTAAAATTTTTAATTTTTTTTCAAAAAATTTGTATGCAATCTCATTGGCCAAAAATATCACGTGACCTAATTAAACCCAAAATAAAAATTACCTCAAACTTTTGTTTTACAGAAAATTTTCGCGAAATGTTTTATCTTGAATGTTAGTTAGGCCAATGCGCGTCTAATAAAATACAAAATTTTAGGTTTTGAGATTTCATAAATTTTTTAATAAAAGTTTCATAACTTTTATAAATATTAATATTTTCGAAAAATATTTTGTAAACACGGTAATTGGACCTGTGCGGTTCTAACATAACAATTATTTTTCGATTTAAAATTTTTTATTTTTTTAAAAAAAATTTGTATGCAATATCATTGGCCAAAAATATCACGTGACCTAATTAAACCCAAAATAAAAATTATCTCAAACTTTTGTTCTACTCAAAATTTTTGCAAAATGTTTTATCTTGAATGTTAGTTAGGCCAATGCGCGTCTAATTAAATATAAAATTTCAGATTTTGAGATTTCACAATTTTTAATAAAAGTTTCATAACTTTTATGAATATTAATATTTTCGAAAAATAGTTTGTAAACACGGTAATTGGACCTGTGCGGTTCTAACACAACAATTCTTTTTCGATTTAAAATTTTTTATTTTTTTTCAAAAAATTTGTATGCAATCTCATTGGCCAAAAATATCACGTGACCTAATTAAACCCAAAATAAAAATTATCTCAAACTTTTGTTCTACTCAAAATTTTTGCAAAATGTTTTATCTTGAATGTTAGTTAGGCCAATGCGCGCCTAATTAAATATAAAATTTCAGATTTTGAGATTTCATAAATTTTTAATAAAAGTTTCATAACTTTTATGAATATTAATATTTTCGAAAAATATTTTGTTAACACGGTAATTGGACCTGTGCGGTTCTAACACAACAATTATTTTTCGATTTAAAATTTTTTATTTTTTTTCAAAAAATTTGTATGCAATCTCATTGGCCAAAAATATCACGTGACCTAATTAAACCCAAAATAAAAATTATCTCAAACTTTTGTTCTACTCAAAATTTTTGCAAAATGTTTTATCTTGAATGTTAGTTAGGCCAATGCGCGCCTAATTAAATATAAAATTTCAGATTTTGAGATTTCATAAATTTTTAATAAAAGTTTCATAACTTTTATGAATATTAATATTTTCGAAAAATATTTTGTAAACACGGTAATTGGACCTGTGCGGTTCTAACACAACAATTATTTTTCGATTTAAAATTTTTTATTTTTTTAAAAAAAATTTGTATGCAATATCATTGGCCAAAAATATCACGTGACCTAATTAAACCCAAAATAAAAATTACCTCAAACTTTTGTTTTACAGAAAATTTTCGCGAAATGTTTTATCTTGAATGTTAGTTAGGCCAATGCGCGTCTAATAAAATACAAAATTTTAGGTTTTGAGATTTCATAAATTTTTTAATAAAAGTTTCATAACTTTTATAAATATTAATATTTTCGAAAAATATTTTGTAAACACGGTAATTGGACTTGTGCGGTTCTAACACAACAATTATTTTTCGATTTAAAATTTTTTATTTTTTTTCAAAAAATTTGTATGCAATATTATTGGCCAAAAATATCACGTGACCTAATTAAACCCAAAATAAAAATTACCTCAAACTTTTGTTTTACTGAAAATTTTCGCGAAATGTTTTATCTTGAATGTTAGTTAGGCCAATGCGCGTCTAATAAAATACAAAATTTTAGGTTTTAAGATTTATAAATTTTTAATAAAAGTTTCATAACTTTTATAAATATTAATATTTTCGAAAAATATTTTGTAAACACGGTAATTGGACCTGTGCGGTTCTAACATAACAATTATTTTTCGATTTAAAATTTTTTATTTTTTTAAAAAAAATTTGTATGCAATATCATTGGCCAAAAATATCACGTGACCTAATTAAACCCAAAATAAAAATTATCTCAAACTTTTGTTCTACTCAAAATTTTTGCAAAATGTTTTATCTTGAATGTTAGTTAGGCCAATGCGCGCCTAATTAAATTTAAAATTTCAGATTTTGAGATTTCATAAATTTTTAATAAAAGTTTCATAACTTTTATGAATATTAATATTTTCGAAAAATATTTTGTAAACACGGCAATTGGACCTGTGCGGTTCTAACACAACAATTATTTTTCGATTTAAAATTTGTTATTTTTTTTCAAAAAATTTGTATGCAATATCATTGGCCAAAAATATCACGTGACCTAATGAAAACCAAAATAAAAATTACCTCAAACTTTTGTTTTACTGAAAATTTTCGCGAAATGTTTTATCTTGAATGTTAGTTAGGCCAATGCACGTCTAATAAAATACAAAATTTTAGGTTTTGAGATTTCATAAATTTTTAATAAAAGTTTCATAACTTTTATGAATATTAATATTTTCGAAAAATAGTTTGTAAACACGGTAATTGGACCTGTGCGGTTCTAACACAACAATTCTTTTTCGATTTAAAATTTTTTATTTTTTTTCAAAAAATTTGTATGCAATCTCATTGGCCAAAAATATCACGTGACCTAATTAAACCCAAAATAAAAATTATCTCAAACTTTTGTTCTACTCAAAATTTTTGCAAAATGTTTTATCTTGAATGTTAGTTAGGCCAATGCGCGCCTAATTAAATATAAAATTTCAGATTTTGAGATTTCATAAATTTTTAATAAAAGTTTCATAACTTTTATGAATATTAATATTTTCGAAAAATATTTTGTAAACACGGTAATTGGACCTGTGCGGTTCTAACACAACAATTATTTTTCGATTTAAAATTTTTTATTTTTTTAAAAAAAATTTGTATGCAATATCATTGGCCAAAAATATCACGTGACCTAATTAAACCCAAAATAAAAATTACCTCAAACTTTTGTTTTACAGAAAATTTTCGCGAAATGTTTTATCTTGAATGTTAGTTAGGCCAATGCGCGTCTAATAAAATACAAAATTTTAGGTTTTGAGATTTCATAAATTTTTTAATAAAAGTTTCATAACTTTTATAAATATTAATATTTTCGAAAAATATTTTGTAAACACGGTAATTGGACTTGTGCGGTTCTAACACAACAATTATTTTTCGATTTAAAATTTTTTATTTTTTTTCAAAAAATTTGTATGCAATATTATTGGCCAAAAATATCACGTGACCTAATTAAACCCAAAATAAAAATTACCTCAAACTTTTGTTTTACTGAAAATTTTCGCGAAATGTTTTATCTTGAATGTTAGTTAGGCCAATGCGCGTCTAATAAAATACAAAATTTTAGGTTTTAAGATTTATAAATTTTTAATAAAAGTTTCATAACTTTTATAAATATTAATATTTTCGAAAAATATTTTGTAAACACGGTAATTGGACCTGTGCGGTTCTAACATAACAATTATTTTTCGATTTAAAATTTTTTATTTTTTTAAAAAAAATTTGTATGCAATATCATTGGCCAAAAATATCACGTGACCTAATTAAACCCAAAATAAAAATTATCTCAAATTTTTGTTCTACTCAAAATTTTTGCAAAATGTTTTATCTTGAATGTTAGTTAGGCCAATGCGCGCCTAATTAAATTTAAAATTTCAGATTTTGAGATTTCATAAATTTTTAATAAAAGTTTCATAACTTTTATGAATATTAATATTTTCGAAAAATATTTTGTAAACACGGCAATTGGACCTGTGCGGTTCTAACACAACAATTATTTTTCGATTTAAAATTTGTTATTTTTTTTCAAAAAATTTGTATGCAATATCATTGGCCAAAAATATCACGTGACCTAATTAAACCCAAAATAAAAATTACCTCAAACTTTTGTTTTACAGAAAATTTTCGCGAAATGTTTTATCTTGAATGTTAGTTAGGCCAATGCGCGTCTAATAAAATACAAAATTTTAGGTTTTGAGATTTCATAAATTTTTTAATAAAAGTTTCATAACTTTTATAAATATTAATATTTTCGAAAAATATTTTGTAAACACGGTAATTGGACTTGTGCGGTTCTAACACAACAATTATTTTTCGATTTAAAATTTTTTATTTTTTTTCAAAAAATTTGTATGCAATATTATTGGCCAAAAATATCACGTGACCTAATTAAACCCAAAATAAAAATTACCTCAAACTTTTGTTTTACTGAAAATTTTCGCGAAATGTTTTATCTTGAATGTTAGTTAGGCCAATGCGCGTCTAATAAAATACAAAATTTTAGGTTTTAAGATTTATAAATTTTTAATAAAAGTTTCATAACTTTTATAAATATTAATATTTTCGAAAAATATTTTGTAAACACGGTAATTGGACCTGTGCGGTTCTAACATAACAATTATTTTTCGATTTAAAATTTTTTATTTTTTTAAAAAAAATTTGTATGCAATATCATTGGCCAAAAATATCACGTGACCTAATTAAACCCAAAATAAAAATTATCTCAAACTTTTGTTCTACTCAAAATTTTTGCAAAATGTTTTATCTTGAATGTTAGTTAGGCCAATGCGCGCCTAATTAAATTTAAAATTTCAGATTTTGAGATTTCATAAATTTTTAATAAAAGTTTCATAACTTTTATGAATATTAATATTTTCGAAAAATATTTTGTAAACACGGCAATTGGACCTGTGCGGTTCTAACACAACAATTATTTTTCGATTTAAAATTTGTTATTTTTTTTCAAAAAATTTGTATGCAATATCATTGGCCAAAAATATCACGTGACCTAATGAAAACCAAAATAAAAATTACCTCAAACTTTTGTTTTACTGAAAATTTTCGCGAAATGTTTTATCTTGAATGTTAGTTAGGCCAATGCACGTCTAATAAAATACAAAATTTTAGGTTTTGAGATTTCATAAATTTTTAATAAAAGTTTCATAACTTTTATGAATATTAATATTTTCGAAAAATATTTTGTAAACACGGTAATTGGACCTGTGCGGTTCTAACACAACAATTATTTTTCGATTTAAAATTTTTTATTTTTTTTCAAAAAATTTGTATGCAATATCATTGGCCAAAAATATCACGTGACCTAATTAAACCCAAAATAAAAATTATCTCAAACTTTTGTTCTACTCAAAATTTTTGCCAAATGTTTTACCTTGAATGTTAGTTAGGCCAATGCGCGCCTAATTAAATATAAAATTTCAGATTTTGAGATTTCATAAATTTTTAATAAAAGTTTCATAACTTATATGAATATTAATATTTTCGAAAAATATTTTGTAAACACGGTAATTGGACCTGTGCGGTTGTAACACAACAATTATTTTTCGATTTAAAATTTTTTATTTTTTTTCAAAAAATTTGTATGCAATATCATTGGCCAAAAATATCACGTGACCTAATGAAAACCAAAATAAAAATTACCTCAAACTTTTGTTTCAATGAAAATTTTCGCGAAATGTTTTATCTTGAATGTTAGTTAGGCCAATGCGCGTCTAATAAAATACAAAATTTTAGGTTTTGAGATTTCATAAATTTTTAATAAAAGTTTCATAACTTTTATGAATATTAATATTTTTGAAAAATATTTTGTAAACACGGTAAATGGACCTGTGCAGTTCTAACACAACAATTATTTTTTGATTTAAAATTTTTTATTTTTTTTTAAAAAATTTGTATGCAATCTCATTGGCCAAAAATATCACGTGACCTAATTAAACCCAAAATAAAAATTACCTCAAACTTTTGTTTTAATCAAAATTTTCGCGAAATGTTTTATCTTGAATGTTAGTTAGGCCAATGCGCGTCTAATAAAATACAAAATTTTAGGTTTTAAGATTTCATAAATTTTTAATAAAAGTTTCATAACTTTTATGAATATTAATATTTTTGAAAAATATTTTGTAAACACGGTAATTGTGCAGTTCTAACACAACAATTATTTTTCAATTTAAAATTTTTTATTTAAAAAAAAAAAATTTGTATGCAATCTCATTGGCCAAAAATATCACGTGACCAAATTAAACCCAAAATAAAAATTATCTCAAATTTTTGTTCTACTCAAAATTTTTGCAAAATGTTTTATCTTGAATGTTAGTTAGGCCAATGCGCGTCTAATAAAATATAAAATTTCAGATTTTGAGATTTCATAATTTTTTATAAAAGTTTCATAACTTTTATGAATATTAATATTTTTGAAAAATATTTTGTAAACACGGTAATTGTGCAGTTCTAACACAACAATTATTTTTCAATTTAAAATTTTTTATTTAAAAAAAAAAAATTTGTATGCAATCTCATTGGCCAAAAATATCACGTGACCAAATTAAACCCAAAATAAAAATTATCTCAAATTTTTGTTCTACTCAAAATTTTTGCAAAATGTTTTATCTTGAATGTTAGTTAGGCCAATGCGCGTCTAATAAAATACAAAATTTTAGGTTTTGAGATTTCATAAATTTTTAATAAAAGTTTCATAACTTTTATTAATATTATTATTTTCGAAAAATATTTTGTAAACACGGTAATTGGACCTGTGCGGTTCTAACATAACAATTATTTTTCGATTTAAAATTTTTTATTTTTTTTCAAAAAATTTATATGCAATATCATTGGCCAAAAATATCACGTGACCTAATGAAAACCAAAATAAAAATTACCTCAAACTTTTGTTTCACTGAAAATTTTCGCGAAATGTTTTATCTTGAATGTTAGTTAGGCCAATGCGCGTCCAATAAAATACAAAATTTTAGGTTTTGAGATTTCATAAATTTTTAATAAAAGTTTCATAACCTTTATGAATATTAATATTTTCGAAAAATATTTTGTAAACACGGTAATTGTACCTGTGCGGTTCTAACACAACAATTATTTTTCGATTTAAAATTTTTAATTTTTTTTCAAAAAATTATTTTGTAAACACGGTAATTGGATCTGTGCGGTTCTAACATAACAATTATTTTTCGATTTAAAATTTTTTATTTTTTTTCAAAAAATTTATATGCAATATCATTGGCCAAAAATATCACGTGACCTAATGAAAACCAAAATAAAAATTACCTCAAACTTTTGTTTTACTGAAAATTTTCGCGAAATGTTTTATCTTGAATGTTAGTTAGGCCAATGCACGTCTAATAAAATACAAAATTTTAGGTTTTGAGATTTCATAAATTTTTAATAAAAGTTTCATAACTTTTATGAATATTAATATTTTCGAAAAATATTTTGTAAACACGGCAATTGGACCTGTGCGGTTCTAACACAACAATTATTTTTCGATTTAAAATTTTTTATTTTTTTTCAAAAAATTTGTATGCAATATCATTGGCCAAAAATATCACGTGACCTAATGAAAACCAAAATAAAAATTACCTCAAACTTTTGCTTTACTGAAAATTTTCGCGAAATGTTTTATCTTGAACGTTAGTTAGGCCAATGCGCGTCTAATAAAATATAAAATTTTAGGTTTTAAGATTTATAAATTTTTAATAAAAGTTTCATAACTTTTATAAATATTAATATTTTCGAAAAATATTTTGTTAACACGGTAATTGGACCTGTGCGGTTCTAACATAACAATTATTTTTCGATTTAAAATTTTTTATTTTTTTAAAAAAAATTTGTATGCAATATCATTGGCCAAAAATATCACGTGACCTAATGAAAACCAAAATAAAAATTACCTCAAACTTTTGTTTCACTGAAAATTTTCGCGAAATGTTTTATCTTGAATGTTAGTTAGGCCAATGCGCGTCTAATAAAATACAAAATTTTAGGTTTTGAGATTTCATAAATTTTTAATAAAAGTTTCATAACTTTTATGAATATTAATATTTTTGAAAAATATTTTGTAAACACGGTAATTGGACCTGTGCAGTTCTAACACAATAATTATTTTTTGATTTAAAATTTGTAATTTTTTTTCAAAAAATTTGTATGCAATCTCATTGGCCAAAAATATCACGTGACCTAATTAAACCCAAAATAAAAATTACCTCAAACTTATGTTTTACTCAAAATTTTCGCGAAATGTTTTATCTTGAATGTTAGTTAGGCCAATGCGCGTCTAATAAAATACAAAATTTTAGGTTTTAAGATTTCATAAATTTTTAATAAAAGTTTCATAACTTTTATGAATATTAATATTTTTGAAAAATATTTTGTAAACACGGTAATTGTGCAGTTCTAACACAACAATTATTTTTCAATTTAAAATTTTTTATTTAAAAAAAAAAAATTTGTATGCAATCTCATTGGCCAAAAATATCACGTGACCAAATTAAACCCAAAATAAAAATTATCTCAAATTTTTGTTCTACTCAAAATTTTTGCAAAATGTTTTATCTTGAATGTTAGTTAGGCCAATAAGCGTCTAATAAAATACAAAATTTTAGGTTTTGAGATTTCATAAATTTTTAATAAAAGTTTCATAACTTTTATTAATATTATTATTTTCGAAAAATATTTTGTAAACACGGTAATTGGACCTGTGCGGTTCTAACACAACAATTATTTTTCGATTTAAAATTTTTTATTTTTTTTCAAAAAATTTGTATGCAATCTCATTGGCCAAAAATATCACGTGACCTAATTAAACCCAAAATAAAAATTATCTCAAACTTTTGTTCTACTCAAAATTTTTGCAAAATGTTTGATCTTGAATGTTAGTTAGGCCAATGCGCGCCTAATTAAATATAAAATTTCAGATTTTGAGATTTCATAAATTTTTAATAAAAGTTTCATAACTTTTATGAATATTAATATTTTCGAAAAATATTTTGTAAACACGGTAATTGGACTTGTGCGGTTCTAACATAACAATTATTTTTCGATTTAAAATTTTTTATTTTTTTAAAAAAAATTTGTATGCAATATCATTGGCCAAAAATATCACGTGACCTAATTAAACCCAAAATAAAAATTATCTCAAACTTTTGTTCTACTCAAAATTTTTGCAAAATGTTTTATCTTGAATGTTAGTTAGGCCAATGCGCGCCTAATTAAATATAAAATTTCATATTTTGAGATTTCATAAATTTTTAATAAAAGTTTCATAACTTATATGAATATTAATATTTTCGAAAAATATTTTGTAAACACGGTAATTGTACCTGTGCAGTTCTAACACAACAATTATTTTTCGATTTAAAATTTTAAATTTTTTTTCTAAAAATTTGTATGCAATATCATTGGCCAAAAATATCACGTGACCTAATGAAAACCAAAATAAAAATTACCTCAAACTTTTGTTTTACTGAAAATTTTCGCGAAATGTTTTATCTTGAATGTTAGTTAGGCCAATGCGCGTCTAATAAAATACAAAATTTCAGATTTTGAGATTTCATAAATTTTTAATAAAAGTTTCATAACTTTTATGAATATTAATATTCTTGAAAAATATTTTGTTAACACGGTAATTGGACCTGTGCGGTTCTAACACAACAATTATTTTTCGATTTAAAATTTTTTATTTTTTTTCAAAAAATTTGTATGCAATATCATTGGCCAAAAATATCACGTGACCTAATGAAAACCAAAATAATAATTACCTCAAACTTTTGTTTTACTGAAAATTTTCGCAAAATGTTTTATCTTGAATGTTAGTTAGGCCAATGCGCGTCTAATAAAATACAAAATTTCAGATTTTGAGATTTCACAATTTTTAATAAAAGTTTCATAACTTTTATGAATATTAATATTTTCGAAAAATAGTTTGTAAACACGGTAATTGGACCTGTGCGGTTCTAACACAACAATTATTTTTCGATTTAAAATTTTTTATTTTTTTTCAAAAAATTTGTATGCAATCTCATTGGCCAAAAATATCACGTGACCTAATTAAACCCAAAATAAAAATTATCTCAAACTTTTGTTCTACTCAAAATTTTTGCAAAATGTTTTATCTTGAATGTTAGTTAGGCCAATGCGCGCCTAATTAAATATAAAATTTCAGATTTTGAGATTTCATAAAATTTTAATAAAAGTTTCATAACTTTTATGAATATTAATATTTTCGAAAAATATTTTGTAAACACGGTAATTGGACCTGTGCGGTTCTAACACAACAATTATTTTTCGATTTAAAATTTTTTATTTAAAAAAAAAAAATTGTATGCAATCTCATTGGCCAAAAATATCACGTGACCAAATTAAACCCAAAATAAAAGTTATCTCAAATTTTTGTTCTACTCAAAATTTTTGCAAAATGTTTTATCTTGAATGTTAGTTAGGCCAATAAGCGTCTAATAAAATACAAAATTCTAGGTTTTGAGATTTCATAAATTTTTAATAAAAGTTTCATAACTTTTATGAATATTAATATTTTCGAAAAATATTTTGTATACACGGTAATTGGACCTGTGCGGTTCTAACACAACAATTATTTTTCGATTTAAAATTTTTTATTTTTTTTCAAAAAATTTGTATGCAATCTCATTGGCCAAAAATATCACGTGACCTAATTAAACCCAAAATAAAAATTATCTCAAACTTTTGTTCTACTCAAAATTTTTGCAAAATGTTTGATCTTGAATGTTAGTTAGTTAGGCCAATGCGCGCCTAATTAAATACAAAATTTCAGATTTTGAGATTTCATAAATTTTTAATAAAAGTTTCATAACTTTTATGAATATTAATATTCTTGAAAAATATTTTGTTAACACGGTAATTGGACCTGTGCGGTTCTAACACAACAATTATTTTTCGATTTAAAATTTTTTATTTTTTTTCAAAAAATTTGTATGCAATATCATTGGCCAAAAATATCACGTGACCTAATGAAAACCAAAATAATAATTACCTCAAACTTTTGTTTTACTGAAAATTTTCGCAAATTGTTTTATCTTGAATGTTAGTTAGGCCAATGCGCGTCTAATAAAATACAAAATTTCAGATTTTGAGATTTCACAATTTTTAATAAAAGTTTCATAACTTTTATGAATATTAATATTTTCGAAAAATAGTTTGTAAACACGGTAATTGGACCTGTGCGGTTCTAACACAACAATTATTTTTCGATTTAAAATTTTTTATTTTTTTTCAAAAAATTTGTATGCAATCTCATTGGCCAAAAATATCACGTGACCTAATTAAACCCAAAATAAAAATTATCTCAAACTTTTGTTCTACTCAAAATTTTTGCAAAATGTTTTATCTTGAATGTTAGTTAGGCCAATGCGCGCCTAATTAAATATAAAATTTCAGATTTTGAGATTTCATAAAATTTTAATAAAAGTTTCATAACTTTTATGAATATTAATATTTTCGAAAAATATTTTGTAAACACGGTAATTGGACCTGTGCGGTTCTAACACAACAATTATTTTTCGATTTAAAATTTTTTATTTTTTTTCAAAAAATTTGTATGCAATCTCATTGGCCAAAAATATCACGTGACCTAATTAAACCCAAAATAAAAATTACCTCAAACTTTGTTTTACTGAAAATTTTCGCGAAATGTTTTATTTTGAATGTTAGTTAGGCCAATGTGCGTCTAATAAAATACAAAATTTTAGGTTTTGAGATTGCATAAATTTTTAATAAAAAATTCATAACTTTTATGAATATTAATATTTTCGAAAAATATTTTGTAAACACGGTAATTGGACCTGTGCGGTTCTAACACAACAATTATTTTTCGATTTAAAATTTTTTATTTTTTTTCAAAAAATTTGTATGCAATCTCATTGGCCAAAAATATCACGTGACCTAATTAAACCCAAAATAAAAATTATCTCAAACTTTTGTTCTACTCAAAATTTTTGCAAAATGTTTGATCTTGAATGTTAGTTAGTTAGGCCAATGCGCGCCTAATTAAATACAAAATTTCAGATTTTGAGATTTCATAAATTTTTAATAAAAGTTTCATAACTTTTATGAATATTAATATTCTTGAAAAATATTTTGTTAACACGGTAATTGGACCTGTGCGGTTCTAACACAACAATTATTTTTCGATTTAAAATTTTTTATTTTTTTTCAAAAAATTTGTATGCAATATCATTGGCCAAAAATATCACGTGACCTAATGAAAACCAAAATAATAATTACCTCAAACTTTTGTTTTACTGAAAATTTTCGCAAATTGTTTTATCTTGAATGTTAGTTAGGCCAATGCGCGTCTAATAAAATACAAAATTTCAGATTTTGAGATTTCACAATTTTTAATAAAAGTTTCATAACTTTTATGAATATTAATATTTTCGAAAAATAGTTTGTAAACACGGTAATTGGACCTGTGCGGTTCTAACACAACAATTATTTTTCGATTTAAAATTTTTTATTTTTTTTCAAAAAATTTGTATGCAATCTCATTGGCCAAAAATATCACGTGACCTAATTAAACCCAAAATAAAAATTATCTCAAACTTTTGTTCAACTCAAAATTTTTGCAAAATGTTTTATCTTGAATGTTAGTTAGGCCAATGCGCGCCTAATTAAATATAAAATTTCAGATTTTGAGATTTCATAAATTTTAATAAAAGTTTCATAACTTTTATGAATATTAATATTTTCGAAAAATATTTTGTAAACACGGTAATTGGACCTGTGCGGTTCTAACACAACAATTATTTTTCGATTTAAAATTTTTTATTTTTTTTCAAAAAATTTGTATGCAATCTCATTGGCCAAAAATATCACGTGACCTAATTAAACCCAAAATAAAAATTACCTCAAACTTTGTTTTACTGAAAATTTTCGCGAAATGTTTTATTTTGAATGTTAGTTAGGCCAATGTGCGTCTAATAAAATACAAAATTTTAGGTTTTGAGATTGCATAAATTTTTAATAAAAAATTCATAACTTTTATGAATATTAATATTTTTGAAAAATATTTTGTAAACAAGGTAATTGGACTTGTGCGGTTCTAACACAACAATTATTTTTCGATTTAAAATTTTTTATTTTTTTTTGAAAAATTTGTATGCAATATCATTGGCCAAAAATATCACGTGATTAAACCCAAAATAAAAATTACCTCAAACTTTTGTTTTACTGAAAATTTTCGCGAAATGTTTTATCTTGAATGTTAGTTAGGCCAATGCGCGTCTAATAAAATACAAAATTTTAGGTTTTGAGATTTCATAAATTTTTTAATAAAAGTTTCATAACTTTTATAAATATTAATATTTTCAAAAAATATTTTGTAAACACGGTAATTGGACTTGTGCAGTTCTAACACAACAATTATTTTTCGATTTAAAATTTTTTATTTTTTTTCAAAAAATTTGTATGCAATATTATTGGAAAAAAATATCACGTGACCTAATTAAACCCAAAATAAAAATTACCTCAAACTTTTGTTTTACTGAAAATTTTCGCGAAATGTTTTATCTTGAATGTTAGTTAGGCCAATGCGCGTCTAATAAAATACAAAATTTTAGGTTTTAAGATTTATAAATTTTTAATAAAAGTTTCATAACTTTTATAAATATTAATATTTTCAAAAAATATTTTGTAAACACGGTAATTGGACTTGTGCGGTTCTAACACAACAATTATTTTTCGATTTAAAATTTTTTATTTTTTTTCAAAAAATTTGTATGCAATATTATTGGCCAAAAATATCACGTGACCTAATTAAACCCAAAATAAAAATTACCTCAAACTTTTGTTTTACTGAAAATTTTCGCGAAATGTTTTATCTTGAATGTTAGTTAGGCCAATAAGCGTCTAATAAAAAACAAAATTTTAGGTTTTGAGATTTCATAAATTTTTAATAAAAGTTTCATAACTTTTATGAATATTAATATTTTCGAAAAATATTTTGTAAACACGGTAATTGGACCTGTGCTGTTCTAACACAACAATTATTTTTCGATTTAAAATTTTTTATTTTTTTTTAAAAAATTTGTATGCAATCTCATTGGCCAAAAATATCACGTGACCTAATTAAACCCAAAATAAAAATTATCTCAAACTTTTGTTCTACTCAAAATTTTTGCAAAATGTTTGATCTTGAATGTTAGTTAGGCCAATGCGCGCCTAATTAAATATAAAATTTCAGATTTTGAGGTTTCATAAATTTTTAATAAAAGTTTCATAACTTTTATGAATATTAATATTTTCGAAAAATATTTTGTAAACACGGTAATTGGACCTGTGCGGTTCTAACACAACAATTATTTTTCGATTTAAAATTTTTTATTTAAAAAAAAAAAATTTGTATGCAATCTCATTGGCCAAAAATATCACGTGACCAAATTAAACCCAAAATAAAAGTTATCTCAAATTTTTGTTCTACTCAAAATTTTTGCAAAATGTTTTATCTTGAATGTTAGTTAGGCCAATAAGCGTCTAATAAAAAACAAAATTTTAGGTTTTGAGATTTCATAAATTTTTAATAAAAGTTTCATAACTTTTATGAATATTAATATTTTCGAAAAATATTTTGTAAACACGGTAATTGGACCTGTGCTGTTCTAACACAACAATTATTTTTCGATTTAAAATTTTTTATTTTTTTTTAAAAAATTTGTATGCAATCTCATTGGCCAAAAATATCACGTGACCTAATTAAACCCAAAATAAAAATTATCTCAAACTTTTGTTCTACTCAAAATTTTTGCAAAATGTTTGATCTTGAATGTTAGTTAGGCCAATGCGCGCCTAATTAAATATAAAATTTCAGATTTTGAGGTTTCATAAATTTTTAATAAAAGTTTCATAACTTTTATGAATATTAATATTTTCGAAAAATATTTTGTAAACACGGTAATTGGACCTGTGCGGTTCTAACACAACAATTATTTTTCGATTTAAAATTTTTTATTTAAAAAAAAAAAATTTGTATGCAATCTCATTGGCCAAAAATATCACGTGACCAAATTAAACCCAAAATAAAAGTTATCTCAAATTTTTGTTCTACTCAAAATTTTTGCAAAATGTTTTATCTTGAATGTTAGTTAGGCCAATAAGCGTCTAATAAAATACAAAATTCTAGGTTTTGAGATTTCATAAATTTTTAATAAAAGTTTCATAACTTTTATGAATATTAATATTTTCGAAAAATATTTTGTATACACGGTAATTGGACCTGTGCGGTTCTAACACAACAATTATTTTTCGATTTAAAATTTTTTATTTTTTTTCAAAAAATTTGTATGCAATCTCATTGGCCAAAAATATCACGTGACCTAATTAAACCCAAAATAAAAATTATCTCAAACTTTTGTTCTACTCAAAATTTTTGCAAAATGTTTGATCTTGAATGTTAGTTAGTTAGGCCAATGCGCGCCTAATTAAATACAAAATTTCAGATTTTGAGATTTCATAAATTTTTAATAAAAGTTTCATAACTTTTATGAATATTAATATTCTTGAAAAATATTTTGTTAACACGGTAATTGGACCTGTGCGGTTCTAACACAACAATTATTTTTCGATTTAAAATTTTTTATTTTTTTTCAAAAAATTTGTATGCAATATCATTGGCCAAAAATATCACGTGACCTAATGAAAACCAAAATAATAATTACCTCAAACTTTTGTTTTACTGAAAATTTTCGCAAATTGTTTTATCTTGAATGTTAGTTAGGCCAATGCGCGTCTAATAAAATACAAAATTTCAGATTTTGAGATTTCACAATTTTTAATAAAAGTTTCATAACTTTTATGAATATTAATATTTTCGAAAAATAGTTTGTAAACACGGTAATTGGACCTGTGCGGTTCTAACACAACAATTATTTTTCGATTTAAAATTTTTTATTTTTTTTCAAAAAATTTGTATGCAATCTCATTGGCCAAAAATATCACGTGACCTAATTAAACCCAAAATAAAAATTATCTCAAACTTTTGTTCTACTCAAAATTTTTGCAAAATGTTTTATCTTGAATGTTAGTTAGGCCAATGCGCGCCTAATTAAATATAAAATTTCAGATTTTGAGATTTCATAAAATTTTAATAAAAGTTTCATAACTTTTATGAATATTAATATTTTCGAAAAATATTTTGTAAACACGGTAATTGGACCTGTGCGGTTCTAACACAACAATTATTTTTCGATTTAAAATTTTTTATTTTTTTTCAAAAAATTTGTATGCAATCTCATTGGCCAAAAATATCACGTGACCTAATTAAACCCAAAATAAAAATTACCTCAAACTTTGTTTTACTGAAAATTTTCGCGAAATGTTTTATTTTGAATGTTAGTTAGGCCAATGTGCGTCTAATAAAATACAAAATTTTAGGTTTTGAGATTGCATAAATTTTTAATAAAAAATTCATAACTTTTATGAATATTAATATTTTCGAAAAATATTTTGTAAACACGGTAATTGGACCTGTGCGGTTCTAACACAACAATTATTTTTCGATTTAAAATTTTTTATTTTTTTTCAAAAAATTTGTATGCAATCTCATTGGCCAAAAATATCACGTGACCTAATTAAACCCAAAATAAAAATTATCTCAAACTTTTGTTCTACTCAAAATTTTTGCAAAATGTTTGATCTTGAATGTTAGTTAGTTAGGCCAATGCGCGCCTAATTAAATACAAAATTTCAGATTTTGAGATTTCATAAATTTTTAATAAAAGTTTCATAACTTTTATGAATATTAATATTCTTGAAAAATATTTTGTTAACACGGTAATTGGACCTGTGCGGTTCTAACACAACAATTATTTTTCGATTTAAAATTTTTTATTTTTTTTCAAAAAATTTGTATGCAATATCATTGGCCAAAAATATCACGTGACCTAATGAAAACCAAAATAATAATTACCTCAAACTTTTGTTTTACTGAAAATTTTCGCAAATTGTTTTATCTTGAATGTTAGTTAGGCCAATGCGCGTCTAATAAAATACAAAATTTCAGATTTTGAGATTTCACAATTTTTAATAAAAGTTTCATAACTTTTATGAATATTAATATTTTCGAAAAATAGTTTGTAAACACGGTAATTGGACCTGTGCGGTTCTAACACAACAATTATTTTTCGATTTAAAATTTTTTATTTTTTTTCAAAAAATTTGTATGCAATCTCATTGGCCAAAAATATCACGTGACCTAATTAAACCCAAAATAAAAATTATCTCAAACTTTTGTTCAACTCAAAATTTTTGCAAAATGTTTTATCTTGAATGTTAGTTAGGCCAATGCGCGCCTAATTAAATATAAAATTTCAGATTTTGAGATTTCATAAATTTTAATAAAAGTTTCATAACTTTTATGAATATTAATATTTTCGAAAAATATTTTGTAAACACGGTAATTGGACCTGTGCGGTTCTAACACAACAATTATTTTTCGATTTAAAATTTTTTATTTTTTTTCAAAAAATTTGTATGCAATCTCATTGGCCAAAAATATCACGTGACCTAATTAAACCCAAAATAAAAATTACCTCAAACTTTGTTTTACTGAAAATTTTCGCGAAATGTTTTATTTTGAATGTTAGTTAGGCCAATGTGCGTCTAATAAAATACAAAATTTTAGGTTTTGAGATTGCATAAATTTTTAATAAAAAATTCATAACTTTTATGAATATTAATATTTTTGAAAAATATTTTGTAAACAAGGTAATTGGACTTGTGCGGTTCTAACACAACAATTATTTTTCGATTTAAAATTTTTTATTTTTTTTTGAAAAATTTGTATGCAATATCATTGGCCAAAAATATCACGTGATTAAACCCAAAATAAAAATTACCTCAAACTTTTGTTTTACTGAAAATTTTCGCGAAATGTTTTATCTTGAATGTTAGTTAGGCCAATGCGCGTCTAATAAAATACAAAATTTTAGGTTTTGAGATTTCATAAATTTTTTAATAAAAGTTTCATAACTTTTATAAATATTAATATTTTCAAAAAATATTTTGTAAACACGGTAATTGGACTTGTGCAGTTCTAACACAACAATTATTTTTCGATTTAAAATTTTTTATTTTTTTTCAAAAAATTTGTATGCAATATTATTGGAAAAAAATATCACGTGACCTAATTAAACCCAAAATAAAAATTACCTCAAACTTTTGTTTTACTGAAAATTTTCGCGAAATGTTTTATCTTGAATGTTAGTTAGGCCAATGCGCGTCTAATAAAATACAAAATTTTAGGTTTTAAGATTTATAAATTTTTAATAAAAGTTTCATAACTTTTATAAATATTAATATTTTCAAAAAATATTTTGTAAACACGGTAATTGGACTTGTGCGGTTCTAACACAACAATTATTTTTCGATTTAAAATTTTTTATTTTTTTTCAAAAAATTTGTATGCAATATTATTGGCCAAAAATATCACGTGACCTAATTAAACCCAAAATAAAAATTACCTCAAACTTTTGTTTTACTGAAAATTTTCGCGAAATGTTTTATCTTGAATGTTAGTTAGGCCAATAAGCGTCTAATAAAAAACAAAATTTTAGGTTTTGAGATTTCATAAATTTTTAATAAAAGTTTCATAACTTTTATGAATATTAATATTTTCGAAAAATATTTTGTAAACACGGTAATTGGACCTGTGCTGTTCTAACACAACAATTATTTTTCGATTTAAAATTTTTTATTTTTTTTTAAAAAATTTGTATGCAATCTCATTGGCCAAAAATATCACGTGACCTAATTAAACCCAAAATAAAAATTATCTCAAACTTTTGTTCTACTCAAAATTTTTGCAAAATGTTTGATCTTGAATGTTAGTTAGGCCAATGCGCGCCTAATTAAATATAAAATTTCAGATTTTGAGGTTTCATAAATTTTTAATAAAAGTTTCATAACTTTTATGAATATTAATATTTTCGAAAAATATTTTGTAAACACGGTAATTGGATCTGTGCGGTTCTAACACAACAATTATTTTTCGATTTAAAATTTTTAATTTTTTTTCCAAAAATTTGTATGCAATATCATTGGCCAAAAATATCACGTGATCTAATTAAACCCAAAATAAAAATTACCTCAAACTTTTGTTTTACTGAAAATTTTCGCGAAATGTTTTATCTTGAATGTTAGTTAGGCCAATGCGCGTCTAATAAAATACAAAATATCAGATTTTGAGATTTCATAAATTTTTAATAAAAGTTTCATAACTTTTATGAATATTAATATTCTTGAAAAATATTTTGTTAACACGGTAATTGGACCTGTGCGGTTCTAACACAACAATTATTTTTCGATTTAAAATTTTTTATTTTTTTTCAAAAAATTTGTATGCAATATCATTGGCCAAAAATATCACGTGACCTAATTAAACCCAAAATAAAAATTACCTCAAACTTTGTTTTACTGAAAATTTTCGCGAAATGTTTTATTTTGAATGTTAGTTAGGCCAATGTGCGTCTAATAAAATACAAAATTTTAGGTTTTGAGATTGCATAAATTTTTAATAAAAAATTCATAACTTTTATGAATATTAATATTTTTGAAAAATATTTTGTAAACAAGGTAATTGGACTTGTGCGGTTCTAACACAACAATTATTTTTCGATTTAAAATTATTTATTTTTTTTTGAAAAATTTGTATGCAATATCATTGGCCAAAAATATCACGTGACCTAATGAAAACCAAAATAAAAATTACCTCAAACTTTTGTTTTACTGAAAATTTTCGCAAAATGTTTTATCTTGAATGTTAGTTAGGCCAATGCGCGTCTAATAAAATACAAAATTTTAGGTTATGAGATTTTATAAATTTTTAATAAAAGTTTCATAACTTTTATGAATATTAATATTTTCGAAAAATATTTTGTAAACACGGTAATTGGACCTGTGCGGTTCAGGCACAACAATTATTTTTCGATTTAAAATTTTTTATTTTTTTTCAAAAAATTTGTATGCAATCTCATTGGCCAAAAATATCAAGTGACCTAATTAAACCCAAAATAAAAATTATCTCAAACTTTTGTTCTACTCAAAATTTTTGCAAAATGTTTTATCTTGAATGTTAGTTAGGCCAATGTGCGTCTAATAAAATACAAAATTTTAGGTTTTGAGATTGCATAAATTTTTAATAAAAGTTTCATAACTTTTATGAATATTAATATTTTTGAAAAATATTTTGTAAACAAGGTAATTGGACTTGTGCGGTTCTAACACAACAATTATTTTTCGATTTAAAATTTTTTATTTTTTTTTGAAAAATTTGTATGCAATATCATTGGCCAAAAATATCACGTGACCTAATGAAAACCAAAATAAAAATTACCTCAAACTTTTGTTTTACTGAAAATTTTCGCAAAATGTTTTATCTTGAATGTTAGTTAGGCCAATGCGCGTCTAATAAAATACAAAATTTTAGGTTATGAGATTTTATAAATTTTTAATAAAAGTTTCATAACTTTTATGAATATTAATATTTTCGAAAAATATTTTGTAAACACGGTAATTGGACCTGTGCGGTTCTAGCACAACAATTATTTTTCGATTTAAAATTTTTTATTTTTTTAAAAAAAATTTGTATGCAATCTCATTGGCCAAAAATATCAAGTGACCTAATTAAACCCAAAATAAAAATTATCTCAAACTTTTGTTCTACTCAAAATTTTTGCAAAATGTTTTATCTTGAATGTTAGTTAGGCCAATGCGCGCCTAATTAAATACAAAATTTTAGGTTTTGAGATTTCATAAATTTTTAATAAAAGTTTCATAACTTTTATGAATATTAATATTTTCGAAAAATATTTTGTAAACACGGTAATTGTACCTGTGCAGTTCTAACACAACAATTATTTTTCGATTTAAAATTTTTAATTTTTTTTCCAAAAATTTGTATGCAATATCATTGGCCAAAAATATCACGTGATCTAATTAAACCCAAAATAAAAATTACCTCAAACTTTTGTTTTACTGAAAATTTTCGCGAAATGTTTTATCTTGAATGTTAGTTAGGCCAATGCGCGTCTAATAAAATACAAAATTTCAGATTTTGAGATTTCATAAATTTTTAATAAAAGTTTCATAACTTTTATGAATATTAATATTCTTGAAAAATATTTTGTAAACACGGTAATTGGACCTGTGCGGTTCTAACACAACAATTATTTTTCGATTTAAAATTTTTTATTTTTTTTCAAAAAATTTGTATGCAATATCATTGGCCAAAAATATCACGTGACCTAATGAAAACCAAAATAATAATTACCTCAAACTTTTGTTTTACTGAAAATTTTCGCAAAATGTTTTATCTTGAATGTTAGTTAGGCCAATGCGCGTCTAATAAAATACGAAATTTCAGATTTTGAAATTTCACAATTTTTAATAAAAGTTTCATAACTTTTATGAATATTAATATTTTCGAAAAATAGTTTGTAAACACGGTAATTGGACCTGTGCGGTTCTAACACAACAATTATTTTTCGATTTAAAATTTTTTATTTTTTTTCAAAAAATTTGTATGCAATCTCATTGGCCAAAAATATCACGTGACCTAATTAAACCCAAAATAAAAATTATCTCAAACTTTTGTTCTACTCAAAATTTTTGCAAAATGTTTTATCTTGAATGTTAGTTAGGCCAATGCGCGCCTAATTAAATATAAAATTTCAGATTTTGAGATTTCATAAAATTTTAATAAAAGTTTCATAACTTTTATGAATATTAATATTTTCGAAAAATATTTTGTAAACACGGTAATTGGACCTGTGCGGTTCTAACACAACAATTATTTATCGATTTAAAATTTTTTATTTTTTTAAAAAAAATTTGTATGCAATATCATTGGCCAAAAATATCACGTGATTAAACCCAAAAAAAAATTACCTCAAACTTTTGTTTTACTGAAAATTTTCGCGAAATGTTTTATCTTGAATGTTAGTTAGGCCAATGCGCGTCTAATAAAATACAAAATTTTAGGTTTTGAGATTTCATAAATTTTTTAATAAAAGTTTCATAACTTTTATAAATATTAATATTTTCAAAAAATATTTTGTAAACACGGTAATTGGACTTGTGCAGTTCTAACACAACAATTATTTTTCGATTTAAAATTTTTTATTTTTTTTCAAAAAATTTGTATGCAATATTATTGGCCAAAAATATCACGTGACCTAATTAAACCCAAAATAAAAATTACCTCAAACTTTTGTTTTACTGAAAATTTTCGCGAAATGTTTTATCTTGAATGTTAGTTAAGCCAATGCGCGTCTAATAAAATACAAAATTTTAGGTTTTAAGATTTATAAATTTTTAATAAAAGTTTCATAACTTTTATAAATATTAATATTTTCGAAAAATATTTTGTAAACACGGTAATTGGACTTGTGCGGTTCTAACACAACAATTATTTTTCGATTTAAAATTTTTTATTTTTTTTCAAAAAATTTGTATGCAATATTATTGGCCAAAAATATCACGTGACCTAATTAAACCCAAAATAAAAATTACCTCAAACTTTTGTTTTACTGAAAATTTTCGCGAAATGTTTTATCTTGAATGTTAGTTAGGCCAATAAGCGTCTAATAAAATACAAAATTTTAGGTTTTGAGATTTCATAAATTTTTAATAAAAGTTTCATAACTTTTATGAATATTAATATTTTCGAAAAATATTTTGTAAACACGGTAATTGGACCTGTGCGGTTCTAACACAACAATTATTTTTCGATTTAAAATTTTTTATTTTTTTTCAAAAAATTTGTATGCAATATTATTGGCCAAAAATATCACATGACCTAATTAAACCCAAAATAAAAATTACCTCAAACTTTTGTTTTACTGAAAATTTTCGCGAAATGTTTTATCTTGAATGTTAGTTAGGCCAATGCGCGTCTAATAAAATACAAAATTTCAGATTTTGAGATTTCATAAATTTTTAATAAAAGTTTCATAACTTTTATGAATATTAATATTCTTGAAAAATATTTTGTTAACACGGTAATTGGACCTGTGCGGTTCTAACACAACAATTATTTTTCGATTTAAAATTTTTTATTTTTTTTCAAAAAATTTGTATGCAATATCATTGGCCAAAAATATCACGTGACCTAATTAAACCCAAAATAAAAATTACCTCAAACTTTGTTTTACTGATAATTTTCGCGAAATGTTTTATTTTGAATGTTAGTTAGGCCAATGTGCGTCTAATAAAATACAAAATTTTAGGTTTTGAGATTGCATAAATTTTTAATAAAAGTTTCATAACTTTTATGAATATTAATATTTTTGAAAAATATTTTGTAAACAAGGTAATTGGACTTGTGCGGTTCTAACACAACAATTATTTTTCGATTTAAAATTTTTTATTTTTTTTTGAAAAATTTGTATGCAATATCATTGGCCAAAAATATCACGTGACCTAATGAAAACCAAAATAAAAATTACCTCAAACTTTTGTTTTACTGAAAATTTTCGCAAAATGTTTTATCTTGAATGTTAGTTAGGCCAATGCGCGTCTAATAAAATACAAAATTTTAGGTTATGAGATTTTATAAATTTTTAATAAAAGTTTCATAACTTTTATGAATATTAATATTTTCGAAAAATATTTTGTAAACACGGTAATTGGACCTGTGCGGTTCTAGCACAACAATTATTTTTCGATTTAAAATTTTTTATTTTTTTAAAAAAAATTTGTATGCAATGTCATTGGCCAAAAATATCAAGTGACCTAATTAAACCCAAAATAAAAATTATCTCAAACTTTTGTTCTACTCAAAATTTTTGCAAAATGTTTTATCTTGAATGTTAGTTAGGCCAATGCGCGCCTAATTAAATACAAAATTTTAGGTTTTGAGATTTCATAAATTTTTAATAAAAGTTTCATAACTTTTATGAATATTAATATTTTCGAAAAATATTTTGTAAACACGGTAATTGTACCTGTGCAGTTCTAACACAACAATTATTTTTCGATTTAAAATTTTTAATTTTTTTTCCAAAAGTTTGTATGCAATATCATTGGCCAAAAATATCACGTGATCTAATTAAACCCAAAATAAAAATTACCTCAAACTTTTGTTTTACTGAAAATTTTCGCGAAATGTTTTATCTTGAATGTTAGTTAGGCCAATGCGCGTCTAATAAAATACAAAATTTCAGATTTTGAGATTTTATAAATTTTTAATAAAAGTTTCATAACTTTTATGAATATTAATATTCTTGAAATATATTTTGTTAACACGGTAATTGGACCTGTGCGGTTCTAACACAACAATTATTTTTCGATTTAAAATTTTTTATTTTTTTTCAAAAAATTTGTATGCAATATCATTGGCCAAAAATATCACGTGACCTAATGAAAACCAAAATAATAATTACCTCAAACTTTTGTTTTACTGAAAATTTTCGCAAAATGTTTTATCTTGAATGTTAGTTAGGCCAATGCGCGTCTAATAAAATACAAAATTTCAGATTTTGAGATTTCACAATTTTTAATAAAAGTTTCATAACTTTTATGAATATTAATATTTTCGAAAAATAGTTTGTAAACACGGTAATTGGACCTGTGCGGTTCTAACACAACAATTATTTTTCGATTTAAAATTTTTTATTTTTTTTCAAAAAATTTGTATGCAATCTCATTGGCCAAAAATATCACGTGACCTAATTAAACCCAAAATAAAAATTATCTCAAACTTTTGTTCTACTCAAAATTTTTGCAAAATGTTTTATCTTGAATGTTAGTTAGGCCAATGCGCGCCTAATTAAATATAAAATTTCAGATTTTGAGATTTCATAAAATTTTAATAAAAGTTTCATAACTTTTATGAATATTAATATTTTCGAAAAATATTTTGTAAACACGGTAATTGGACCTGTGCGGTTCTAATACAACAATTATTTATCGATTTAAAATTTTTTATTTTTTTTCAAAAAATTTGTATGCAATATTATTGGCCAAAAGTATCACGTGACCTAATTAAACCCAAAATAAAAATTACCTCAAACTTTTGTTTTACTGAAAATTTTCGCGAAATGTTTTATCTTGAATGTTAGTTAGGCCAATGCGCGTCTAATAAAATACAAAATTTTAGGTTTTAAGATTTATAAATTTTTAATAAAAGTTTCATAACTTTTATAAATATTAATATTTTCGAAAAATATTTTGTAAACACGATAATTGGACTTGTGCGGTTCTAACACAACAATTATTTTTCGATTTAAAATTTTTTATTTTTTTTCAAAAAATTTGTATGCAATATTATTGGCCAAAAATATCACGTGACCTAATTAAACCCAAAATAAAAATTACCTCAAACTTTTGTTTTACTGAAAATTTTCGCGAAATGTTTGATCTTGAATGTTAGTTAGGCCAATGCGCGTCTAATAAAATACAAAATTTCAGATTTTGAGATTTCATAAATTTTTAATAAAAGTTTCATAACTTTTATGAATATCAATATTTTTAAAAAATATTTTGTAAACACGGTAATTGGACTTGTGCGGTTCTAACACAACAATTATTTTTCGATTTAAATTTTTTTTTTTTTTTAAATTTGTATGCAATATCATTGGCCAAAAATATCACGTGACCTAATGAAAACCAAAATAAAAATTACCTCAAACTTTTGTTTTACTGAAAATTTTCGCGAAATGTTTTATCTTGAATGTTAGTTAGGCCAATGCGCGTTTAATAAAATACAAAATTTTAGGTTTTGAGATTTCATAAATTTTTTAATAAAAGTTTCATAACTTTTATGAATAGTAATATTTTCGAAAAATATTTTGTAAACACGGTAATTGTACCTGTGCGGTTCTAACACAACAATTATTTTTCGATTTAAAATTTTTTATTTTTTAAAAAAAAATTTGTATGCAATATCATTGGCCAAAAATATCACGTGACCTAATTAAACCCAAAATAAAAATTACCTCAAACTTATGTTTTACTGAAAATTTTCGCGAAATGTTTTATCTTGAATGTTAGTTAGGCCAATGCGCGTCTAATAAAATACAAAATTTCAGATTTTGAGATTTCATAAATTTTTAATAAAAGTTTCATAATTTTTATGAATATTAATATTTTAAAAAAATATTTTGTAAACACGGTAATTGGACCTGTGCGGTTCTAACACAACAATTATTTTTCGATTTAAATTTTTTTTTTTTTTTTTTTAAATTTGTATGCAATATCATTGGCCAAAAATATCACGTGACCTAATGAAAACCAAAATAAAAATTACCTCAAACTTTTGTTTTACTGAAAATTTTCGCAAAATGTTTTATCTTGAATGTTAGTTAGGCCAATGCGCGTCTAATAAAATACAAAATTTTAGGTTTTGAGATTTCATAAATTTTTAATTAAAGTTTCATAACTTTTATGAATATTAATATTTTCGAAAAATATTTTGTAAACACGGTAATTGGACCTGTGCGGTTCTAACACAACAATTATTTTTCGATTTAAAATTTTTTATTTAAAAAAAAAAATTTGTATGCAATCTCATTGGCCAAAAATATCACGTGACTTAATTAAACCCAAAATAAAAATTACCTCAAACTTTTGTTTTACTGAAAATTTTCGCGAAATGTTTTATCTTGAATGTTAGTTAGGCCAATGCGCGTCTAATAAAATACAAAATTTTAGGTTTTGAGATTTCATAAATTTTTTAATAAAAGTTTCATAACTTTTATAAATATTAATACTTTCGAAAAATATTTTGTAAACACGGTAATTGGACCTGTGCGGCTCTAACACAACTATTATTTTTCGATTTAAAAATTTTTATTTTTTTTCAAAAAATTTGTATGCAATATCATTGGCCAAAAATATCACGTGACCTAATTAAACCCAAAATAAAAATTACCTCAAACTTTTGTTTTACTGAAAATTTTAGCGAAATGTTTTATCTTGAATGTTAGTTAGGCCAATGCGCGTCTAATAAAATACAAAATTTTAGGTTTTGAGATTTCATAAATTTTTTAATAAAAGTTTCATAACTTTTATAAATAATAATACTTTCGAAAAATATTTTGTAAACACGGTAATTGGACCTGTGCGGTTCTAACATAACAATTATTTTTCGATTTAAAATTTTTTATTTTTTTTAAAAAAATTTGTATGCAATATCATTGGCCAAAAATATCACGTGACCTAATTAAAACCAAAATAAAAATTACCTCAAACTTTTGTTTTACTGAAAGTGTTCGCGAAATGTTTTATCTTGAATGTTAGTTAGGCCAATGCACGTCTAATAAAATACAAAATTTTAGGTTTTGAGATTTCATAAATTTTTAATAAAAGTTTCATAACTTTTATGAATATTAATATTTTCGAAAAATATTTTGTAAACACGGTAATTGGACCTGTGCGGTTCTAACACAACAATTATTTTTCGATTTAAAATTTTTTATTTTTTTTCAAAAAATTTGTATGCAATCTCATTGGCCAAAAATATCACGTGACCTAATTAAACCCAAAATAAAAATTGTCTCAAACTTTTGTTCTATTCAAAATTTTTGCGAAATGTTTTATCTTGAATGTTAGTTAGGCCAATGCGCGCCTAATTAAATATAAAATTTCAGATTTTGAGATTTCATAAATTTTTAATAAAAGTTTCATAACTTTTATGAATATTAATATTTTCGAAAAATATTTTGTAAACACGGTAATTGGACCTGTGCGGTTCTAACACAACTATTATTTTTCGATTTAAAATTTTTTATTTTTTTTCAAAAAATTTGTATGCAATATCATTGGCCAAAAATATCACGTGACCTAATTAAACCCAAAATAAAAATTACCTCAAACTTTTGTTTTACTGAAAATTTTCGCGAAATGTTTTATCTTGAATGTTAGTTAGGCCAATGCGCGTCTAAAAAAATACAAAATTTTAGGTTTTGAGAATTCATAAATTTTTTAATAAAAGTTTCATAACTTTTATAAATATTAATACTTTCAAAAAATATTTTGTAAACACGGTAATTGGACCTGTGCGGTTCTAACACAACAATTATTTTTTGATTTAAAATTTTTTATTTTTTTTTAAAAAATTTGTATGCAATATCATTGGCCAAAAATATCACGTGACCTAATTAAACCCAAAATAAAAATTACCTCAAACTTTTGTTTTACTCAAAATTTTCGCGAAATGTTTTATCTTGAATGTTAGTTAGGCCAATGCGCGTCTAATAAAATACAAAATTTTAGGTTTTAAGATTTCATAAATTTTTAATAAAAGTTTCCTAACTTTTATGAATATTAATATTTTTGAAAAATATTTTGTAAACACGGTAATTGAACCTGTGCGGTTCTAACACAACAATTATTTTTCGATTTAAAATTTTTAATTTTTTTTCAAAAAATTTATATGCAATCTCATTGGCCAAAAATATCACGTGATCTAATTAAACCCAAAATAAAAATTACCTCAAACTTTTGTTTTACTGAGAATTTTCGCGAAATGTTTTATCTTGAATGTTAGTTAGGCCAATGCGCGTCTAATAAAATACAAAATTTTAGGTTTTGAGATTTCATAAATTTTTAATAAAAGTTTCATAACTTTTATGAATAGTAATATTTTCAAAAAATATTTTGTAAACACGGTAATTGGACCTGTGTGGTTCTAACACAACAATTATTTTTCGATTTAAAATTTTTTATTTTTTTTCAAAAAATTTGTATGCAATATCATTGGCCAAAAATATCACGTGACCTAATGAAAACCAAAATAAAAATTACCTCAAACTTTTGTTTTACTGAAAATTTTCGCGAAATGTTTTATCTTGAATGTTAGTTAGGCCAATGTGCGTCTTATAAAATACAAAATTTTAGGTTTTGAGATTTCATAAATTTTTAATAAAAGTTTCATAACTTTTATGAATATTAATATTTTTGAAAAATATTTTGTAAACACGGTAATTGGACTTGTGCGGTTCTAACATAACAATTATGTTTCGATTTAAAATTTTTTATTTTTTTTCAAAAAATTTGTATGCAATATCATTGGCCAAAAATATCACGTGACCTAATTAAACCCAAAATAAAAATTACCTCAAACTTTTGTTTTACTGAAAAATTTCGCGAAATGTTTTATCTTGAATGTTAGTTAGGCCAATGCGCGTCTAATAAAATACAAAATTTTAGGTTTTGAGATTTCATAAATTTTTAATAAAAGTATCATAACTTTTATGAATATTAATATTTTCGAAAAATATTATGTAAACGCGGTAATCGGACCTGTGCGGTTCTAACACAACAATTATTTTTCGATTTAAAATTTTTTATTTCTTTTCAAAAAATTTGTATGCAATATCATTGGCCAAAAATATCACGTGACCTAATGAAAACCAAAATAAAAATTACCTCAAACTTTTGTTTTACTGAAAATATTCGCGAAATGTTTAATCTTGAATGTTAGTTAGGCCAATGCGCGTCTAATTAAATATAAAATTTTAGGTCTTGAGATTTTGTCAATTTTTAATAAAAGTTTCATAACTTTTATGAATATTAATATTTTCGAAAAATATTATGTAAACATTATATCAAATCCCACTTTTAGTTTTATTCTCACTAATCCGAATTTTGAAATCGAATAACTTTTGATTTTGTGTATATAAATTTTTTAAATTTTAGTATGTTGTTTATTATTATATTGTGTTTCAATCCTTCTATTTTGATAATTTAAGTATTATTAATTAGTAATTAATAGGTGTTTGTTTATTAAAATTTAGAGATCGTTATTAAGTTTTCAAATTTTGGTCAGTTATATATCATAATATTGATAATTTGAAATTGGATTAAAAATTTAATTTTTGTTTGTTTATTATATTTAAATTCTTGTTTGTTTATTAAACATAAAAGTTTAATATTAGGCATTTAATATTTAATATAATGTATTTTTTAATATTTGTAATTAAAATACATTTTGTTGTTTCTTTTATTTAAATGCTTGTTTATTTATTAAAAATCAAAAATTCATTCTTGGAATTTAAAATTTAGTATAATGTATATCTTGATATTAACAACATAAAACTGGGTTGAAAAATTAATTTTATTTGTATAATATATTTAAATGCTTGTTTGTTTATTAAAAATCAAAGATATGTAATATTCTTAGTTAAGGTGTATGCATATTTTTTTTATATAAAATTATGCTAAACATAATCAAATAATTTCGAACCATATTTTAATTATCAAATAAATCTAGTTATATTTATTATTGTTTTTATTCTTATTTGACCGAATTTTGAGGGACGATAATTTTTGTTCTTTAAAATTAAAAATTCTAAATTTTCAGTATGTTTGTTATTTTCCCAACGAATCGCAAACCTCCTATTTACGACATTTAAATATCACTAATTACTAATTACTATGTGTTTGTTTATTAAAATTTAAAGATTGTTATTAATTTTTTAATTCTTGGTCAATTGTATATCATGATATTACTAACTCAAAAATGAACTAAAATTTTAATTTTTATTACTAATTACTTATTAATAGGTGTTTGTTTATTAAAATTTAATTGTTTTTATTCTTATTTGACCGAATTTTGAAAGACGATAACTTTTGTTCTTTAAAAGTAAAAGTTCTAAATTTTTAGTATGTTTGTTATTATTCCAACGAATCGCAAACCTTCTATATACTACATTTAAATGTCACTAATTACTAATTAATATATTTTATTATTAAAATTTAAAGATTAAATTTGCTGAAATTTTAATATGTTGTTGGTATTATTATTTTGTATGTTGCTATTTAAAATGAAGATTTAACTCTAGCTAAATATCGTTTAATCATTATTTTAGTTTTTTTATAAAATAACGAATCAGTGTGAGTTTAACGCTTGAATAATTTAATAGCGTTCTGGTCGCCGTCAAAAATCGTCCTTTTCGCTGTCCATTAAAGTAAAAAATATTGGTTGAAAATTTAAGTAAAATGTTAAAATATAAGTAAACAATGTGTAAAATTTTAGTTTTAATTGTTTTGTTATTATTATATTTTAATACTTGTTTGATTACTAAAAAATTAAGATCGGTATTTTGCTTTTAAATTTAGTTTACTTTTATATTACAATATCAATGAGTGCGTGTTCGCTTGTTAAAATTAGGTTTAAATATAAAAAAGTTCATATTTAAATTTATAATTTAATTAATAAACCTACTAAATAAATTATATTTATAAAAAAAATCAAACAATTTCGAACCATATTTTATTTATCAAATAAATCTAGTTTTTATTATTATTTTTATTCTTTCTAGTCCCAATTTTGAAAGAAGATATCTTTAGTTCCTTAGAATTTAAAAATCTGAAATTTTAGTATGTTGTTTATTATCAGATTATGTTTTCATTCTCCTATTTACAACATTTGATTATCACTAATTACTAATTAATAAGTGTTTATTTATCAAAATTTAAAGGTTGTTATTAATTTTTCAAATCTTTGTCAATTGTAGATCATGATATTAGTAACTCAAAAATGAATTAAAATTTTAATTTTTTACACTAATTACAAATTAATAGGTGTTTATTTATTAAAATTTAAAGTTTGTTATTTATTTTTTTAAATCTTGGCCATTTGTATATCATGATATTGGTAACTTAAAAGTGAATTAAAATTTTGATTTTTATCACTAATTACTAATTAATAGGTCTTTATTTATCAAAATTTAAAGATTGTTATTTATTTTTTAAATCTTGGCCATTTGTATATCATGATATTAGTAACTCAAAAATGAATTAAAATTTTAATTTTTATCACTAATTACTTGTTAATAGATGTTTATTTATTAAAATTTAAAGATTGTTATTGCTCTTTTAAATCTTGGTCTATTGTATATCATGATAGCAGTATCTCAAAAATAGATAAAAAATTTAATTTTTGTTTGTTTATTATATTTAAATTATTGTTTGTTTATTTAAAATTAAAGTTCGACATTTAGTATTTAAAATTTGATATAATGTATTTTATAATATAAGTAGTTAAAAAACATACTTAAAAAATAATTTTTGTTTATTTATCATATATGTAAATGCTTGTTTATTTATTAAAAATCAATTTTAGGAATTTTAAATTTAGTCTAATGTATATCTTAATATTAACAACATAAAACTCGGTTAAAATATTAATTTTTGTATGTATAATATATTTGAATACTTGTTTGTTTATTAAAAATCAAAGATATGTAATAGTCTTAGTAAATGTTTACGCATATCTTTTTTCATTTATTAAAATTTATGCTAAACATAATCAAATTATTTCGAACCATATTTTATTTATCAAATAAATCTAGTATTTATCAAATAGTAATTAAAACCAAAATAAAAATTACCTCAAACTTTTGTTTTACTGAAAGTGTTCGCGAAATGTTTTATCTTGAATGTTAGTTAGGCCAATGCACGTCTAATAAAATACAAAATTTTAGGTTTTGAGATTTCATAAATTTTTAATAAAAGTTTCATAACTTTTATGAATATTAATATTTTCGAAAAATATTTTGTAAACACGGTAATTGGACCTGTGCGGTTCTAACACAACAATTATTTTTCGATTTAAAATTTTTTATTTTTTTTCAAAAAATTTGTATGCAATCTCATTGGCCAAAAATATCACGTGACCTAATTAAACCCAAAATAAAAATTATCTCAAACTTTTGTTCTATTCAAAATTTTTGCAAAATGTTTTATCTTGAATGTTAGTTAGGCCAATGCGCGCCTAATTAAATATAAAATTTCAGATTTTGAGATTTCATAAATTTTTAATAAAAGTTTCATAACTTTTATGAATATTAATATTTTCGAAAAATATTTTGTAAACACGGCAATTGGACCTGTGCGGTTCTAACACAACAATTATTTTTCGATTTAAAATTTGTTATTTTTTTTCAAAAAATTTGTATGCAATATCATTGGCCAAAAATATCACGTGACCTAATGAAAACCAAAATAAAAATTACCTCAAACTTTTGTTTTACTGAAAATTTTCGCGAAATGTTTTATCTTGAATGTTAGTTAGGCCAATGCGCGTCTAATAAAATACAAAATTTTAGGTTTTGAGATTTCATAAATTTTTTAATAAAAGTTTCATAACTTTTATAAATATTAATACTTTCGAAAAATATTTTGTAAACACGGTAATTGGACCTGTGCGGTTCTAACACAACTATTATTTTTCGATTTAAAATTTTTTATTTTTTTTCAAAAAATTTGTATGCAATATCATTGGCCAAAAATATCACGTGACCTAATTAAACCCAAAATAAAAATTACCTCAAACTTTTGTTTTACTGAAAATTTTCGCGAAATGTTTTATCTTGAATGTTAGTTAGGCCAATGCGCGTCTAAAAAAATACAAAATTTTAGGTTTTGAGAATTCATAAATTTTTTAATAAAAGTTTCATAACTTTTATAAATATTAATACTTTCGAAAAATATTTTGTAAACACGGTAATTGGACCTGTGCGGTTCTAACACAACAATTATTTTTCGATTTAAAATTTTTTATTTTTTTTCAAAAAATTTGTATGCAATATCATTGGCCAAAAATATCACGTGACCTAATTAAACCCAAAATAAAAATTACCTCAAACTTTTGTTTTACTCAAAATTTTCGCGAAATGTTTTATCTTGAATGTTAGTTAGGCCAATGCGCGTCTAATAAAATACAAAATTTTAGGTTTTAAGATTTCATAAATTTTTAATAAAAGTTTCCTAACTTTTATGAATATTAATATTTTTGAAAAATATTTTGTAAACACGGTAATTGAACCTGTGCGGTTCTAACACAACAATTATTTTTCGATTTAAAATTTTTAATTTTTTTTCAAAAAATTTATATGCAATCTCATTGGCCAAAAATATCACGTGATCTAATTAAACCCAAAATAAAAATTACCTCAAACTTTTGTTTTACTGAGAATTTTCGCGAAATGTTTTATCTTGAATGTTAGTTAGGCCAATGCGCGTCTAATAAAATACAAAATTTTAGGTTTTGAGATTTCATAAATTTTTAATAAAAGTTTCATAACTTTTATGAATAGTAATATTTTCAAAAAATATTTTGTAAACACGGTAATTGGACCTGTGTGGTTCTAACACAACAATTATTTTTCGATTTAAAATTTTTTATTTTTTTTCAAAAAATTTGTATGCAATATCATTGGCCAAAAATATCACGTGACCTAATGAAAACCAAAATAAAAATTACCTCAAACTTTTGTTTTACTGAAAATTTTCGCGAAATGTTTTATCTTGAATGTTAGTTAGGCCAATGTGCGTCTTATAAAATACAAAATTTTAGGTTTTGAGATTTCATAAATTTTTAATAAAAGTTTCATAACTTTTATGAATATTAATATTTTTGAAAAATATTTTGTAAACACGGTAATTGGACTTGTGCGGTTCTAACATAACAATTATGTTTCGATTTAAAATTTTTTATTTTTTTTCAAAAAATTTGTATGCAATATCATTGGCCAAAAATATCACGTGACCTAATTAAACCCAAAATAAAAATTACCTCAAACTTTTGTTTTACTGAAAAATTTCGCGAAATGTTTCATCTTGAATGTTAGTTAGGCCAATGCGCGTCTAATAAAATACAAAATTTTAGGTTTTGAGATTTCATAAATTTTTAATAAAAGTATCATAACTTTTATGAATATTAATATTTTCGAAAAATATTATGTAAACGCGGTAATCGGACCTGTGCGGTTCTAACACAACAATTATTTTTCGATTTAAAATTTTTTATTTCTTTTCAAAAAATTTGTATGCAATATCATTGGCCAAAAATATCACGTGACCTAATGAAAACCAAAATAAAAATTACCTCAAACTTTTGTTTTACTGAAAATATTCGCGAAATGTTTAATCTTGAATGTTAGTTAGGCCAATGCGCGTCTAATTAAATATAAAATTTTAGGTCTTGAGATTTTGTCAATTTTTAATAAAAGTTTCATAACTTTTATGAATATTAATATTTTCGAAAAATATTATGTAAACATTATATCAAATCCCACTTTTAGTTTTATTCTCACTAATCCGAATTTTGAAATCGAATAACTTTTGATTTTGTGTATATAATTTTTTTAAATTTTAGTATGTTGTTTATTATTATATTGTGTTTCAATCCTTCTATTTTGATAATTTAAGTATTATTAATTAGTAATTAATAGGTGTTTGTTTATTAAAATTTAGAGATCGTTATTAAGTTTTCAAATTTTGGTCAGTTATATATCATAATATTGATAATTTGAAATTGGATTAAAAATTTAATTTTTGTTTGTTTATTATATTTAAATTCTTGTTTGTTTATTAAACATAAAAGTTTAATATTAGGCATTTAATATTTAATATAATGTATTTTTTAATATTTGTAATTAAAATACATTTTGTTGTTTCTTTTATTTAAATGCTTGTTTATTTATTAAAAATCAAAAATTCATTCTTGGAATTTAAAATTTAGTATAATGTATATCTTGATATTAACAACATAAAACTGGGTTGAAAAATTAATTTTATTTGTATAATATATTTAAATGCTTGTTTGTTTATTAAAAATCAAAGATATGTAATATTCTTAGTTAAGGTGTATGCATATTTTTTTTATATAAAATTATGCTAAACATAATCAAATAATTTCGAACCATATTTTAGTTATCAAATAAATCTAGTTATATTTATTATTGTTTTTATTCTTATTTGACCGAATTTTGAGGGACGATAATTTTTGTTTTTTAAAATTAAAAATTCTAAATTTTCAGTATGTTTGTTATTTTCCCAACGAATCGCAAACCTCCTATTTACGACATTTAAATATCACTAATTACTAATTACTATGTGTTTGTTTATTAAAATTTAAAGATTGTTATTAATTTTTTAATTCTTGGTCAATTGTATATCATGATATTACTAACTCAAAAATGAACTAAAATTTTAATTTTTATTACTAATTACTTATTAATAGGTGTTTGTTTATTAAAATTTAATTGTTTTTATTCTTATTTGACCGAATTTTGAAAGACGATAACTTTTGTTCTTTAAAAGTAAAAGTTCTAAATTTTTAGTATGTTTGTTATTATTCCAACGAATCGCAAACCTTCTATATACTACATTTAAATGTCACTAATTACTAATTAATATATTTTATTATTAAAATTTAAAGATTAAATTTGCTGAAATTTTAATATGTTGTTGGTATTATTATTTTGTATGTTGCTATTTAAAATGAAGATTTAACTCTAGCTAAATATCGTTTAATCATTATTTTAGTTTTTTTATAAAATAACGAATCAGTGTGAGTTTAACGCTTGAATAATTTAATAGCGTTCTGGTCGCCGTCAAAAATCGTCCTTTTCGCTGTCCATTAAAGTAAAAAATATTGGTTGAAAATTTAAGTAAAATGTTAAAATATAAGTAAACAATGTGTAAAATTTTAGTTTTAATTGTTTTGTTATTATTATATTTTAATACTTGTTTGATTACTAAAAAATTAAGATCGGTATTTTGCTTTTAAATTTAGTTTACTTTTATATTACAATATCAATGAGTGCGTGTTCGCTTGTTAAAATTAGGTTTAAATATAAAAAAGTTCATATTTAAATTTATAATTTAATTAATAAACCTACTAAATAAATTATATTTATAAAAAAAATCAAACAATTTCGAACCATATTTTATTTATCAAATAAATCTAGTTTTTATTATTATTTTTATTCTTTCTAGTCCCAATTTTGAAAGAAGATATCTTTAGTTCCTTAGAATTTAAAAATCTGAAATTTTAGTATGTTGTTTATTATCAGATTATGTTTTCATTCTCCTATTTACAACATTTGATTATCACTAATTACTAATTAATAAGTGTTTATTTATCAAAATTTAAAGGTTGTTATTAATTTTTCAAATCTTTGTCAATTGTAGATCATGATATTAGTAACTCAAAAATGAATTAAAATTTTAATTTTTTACACTAATTACTAATTAATAGGTGTTTATTTATTAAAATTTAAAGTTTGTTATTTATTTTTTTAAATCTTGGCCATTTGTATATCATGATATTGGTAACTTAAAAGTGAATTAAAATTTTGATTTTTATCACTAATTACTAATTAATAGGTCTTTATTTATCAAAATTTAAAGATTGTTATTTATTTTTTAAATCTTGGCCATTTGTATATCATGATATTAGTAACTCAAAAATGAATTAAAATTTTAATTTTTATCACTAATTACTTGTTAATAGATGTTTATTTATTAAAATTTAAAGATTGTTATTGCTCTTTTAAATCTTGGTCTATTGTATATCATGATAGCAGTATCTCAAAAATAGATAAAAAATTTAATTTTTGTTTGTTTATTATATTTAAATTATTGTTTGTTTATTTAAAATTAAAGTTCGACATTTAGTATTTAAAATTTGATATAATGTATTTTATAATATAAGTAGTTAAAAAACATACTTAAAAAATAATTTTTGTTTATTTATCATATATGTAAATGCTTGTTTATTTATTAAAAATCAATTTTAGGAATTTTAAATTTAGTCTAATGTATATCTTAATATTAACAACATAAAACTCGGTTAAAATATTAATTTTTGTATGTATAATATATTTGAATACTTGTTTGTTTATTAAAAATCAAAGATATGTAATAGTCTTAGTAAATGTTTACGCATATCTTTTTTCATTTATTAAAATTTATGCTAAACATAATCAAATTATTTCGAACCATATTTTATTTATCAAATAAATCTAGTATTTATTATTATTATTATGGTTCGAAATCTTAGATTTCGAAACATATTGTTATTGTCAGTGTATTTATTATTATTATTATTATTATTATTATTATTATTATTATTGTTTTTATTCTTTCTAGTCAGAATTTTGAAAGACGATAACTTTTGTTCTTTAAAACTAAAAGTTCTAAATTTTTAATATGTTTTTTATTATCCCAACGAATCGCAAACATCCTATTTACAACATTTAATTATCACTAATTACTTATTAATAGGTGTTTGTTTATTAAAATTTAAAGGTTGTTATTAATTTTTTAAATCTTGGCCAATTGTATATTATGATATTACTAACTCAAAAATAAATTAAAATTTTAATTTTTATCACTAATTACTTAATAATAGGTGTTTGTTTATTAAAATTTAAAGGTTGTTATTAATTTTTTAAATTTTTGTCAATTGTATATCATGATATTAGTAACTCAAAAACGAATTTAATTTTTGTCACTAATTTATTTAAACTTAAATTTTGTCAATAATTTATTTAAACTTAAAGATTGTTATTAGGTTTTTAAATTTTGGTCGGTTTTATCTTATAATATTTATAATTCGAAAATAAATTAAAAAATAATTCTTGTTTGTTTTTTATATTTAAATGCTGGTTTGTTCATTAAAAATTAAAGTTCGACATTAAGCATTAAAAATTTGGTATGATGTATTTTATAGTATAAGTAATTAAAAAACATATTAGAAAAATAATTTTCGTTTATTTATCATATTTAAATGCTTGTTTATTTAATAAAAATCAATTTTAAGAATTTAAAATTTACTATAATTTATATCCCAATATCACCAATTTAAAACTGGGTTAAATATTAGTTTTTGTTTGTATTATATATATAAATGCTTGTTTGTTTATTAAAAATCAAAGGTTTGTAATATTCTTAGTTAATGTTTATGCATATCTTTTTTTATTTATAAAAATTTATGTTAAAAATAATCAAATATTTTCGAACCATATTTTATTTATCAAATAAATCTAGTTGTTTTTATTCTTTCTAGTCAGAATTTTGAAAGACGATAACTTTTGTTTTTTAAAACTAAAAGTTCTAAATTTTTAGTATGTTTGTTATTATCCCAACGAATCGCAAACCTCCTATTTACGACATTTAATTATCACTAATTACTAATTAATAGGTGTTTGTTTATTAAAATTTAAAGGTTGTTATTAGGTTTTTAAATTTTAGTCGGTCTTATCTTATAATATTTATAATTCGAAAATGAATTAAAAAATAATTCTTGTTTGTTTTTTTATATTTAAATGCTGGTTTGTTCATTAAAAATTAAAGTTCGATATTAAGCATTAAAAATTTGGTATGATGTATTTTATAATATAAGTAAATAAAAAACATATTAGAAAAATAATTTTCGTTTATTTATCATATTTAAATGCTTGTTTATTTAATAAAAATCAATTTTAAGAATTTAAAATTTACCATAATTTATATCCTAATATCACCAACTTAAAACTGGGTTAAATATTAGTTTTTGTTTGTATTACATTTATAAATGCTTGTTTGTTTATTTAAAATCAAAGGTTTGTAATATTCTTAGTTAATGTTTATGCATATCTATTTTTATTTATAAAAATTTATGTTAAAAATAATCAAATAATTTCGAACCATATTTTATTTATCAAATAAATCTAGTATTTTAAATTATTTTTTATTTAAAAAATTAACCCAATATTAATGTACTGATGACGTCACAAAGGCGGAAATGTTTTATTTTAATTGTTAGTTAAATTTTTTTTCGTGTAAAATAAATATACATTTATTTTATTATACCACTTTTAGTAATTTTGTTGATTCATTTTAATTTTTAGTAAATAAATCTGTATTAAAATTATTTTTAAGAAGCAAAAGTTTTTAATTAGTCTATTGTATTTTTTAACGGTTAACGATAACTTCGTTTAATTTAACGAAAAAAACGTTAGCGAAGTTACTGTATTGTGTAACAAACACCCATTTAACGAAGTTACTTTTTCAATTAACTATGCCCACCTATGACAAACACACTTGTGTGTTTACCCGTTTTAGAGTTGCAATAAACCAACATAAATCAATTTTACTTCTCATAAAGAACGACAGAAAAAGTATATTATACTGTAAACTACTTAAAATAAGTTTAATAAAACTGTATATAAACAAACATGGCATGAGTACAAACAACGTATACAAATCCACTATTCCTTAAAACATAAGTTATTATTTACTATCATTTTTAAAGACCTTTATTAAGCATGCTTAAAGATAGATGTAAACAAAATCATGTGATCGTAGTTCAGCGTCTCCGTATTAATAAAATATATATACACACAAAAATGCTTATTTTTTCTTATCTTTTTTCTTGTTTATAGGCATTACTAGTTAAAGTTTGCTGATTTTTGATTGTCTTTGCTGTATTAACACATTACGTTAATACAATAAAATTAACAATGACATATTTGCAAAGACAAATTTCTGAACTGATACTTGAACTTCCTAATAGTAAGAAGTCCTAATAGTCTTTTTAACGTAGCTGATATAAGCTTATTCTATTTCGAAATTAAAAGTTTGTATCACACACAAATTCCATGTTATTTTTTATTATCACATTTTTGTTTATGTGGAGCAAGTTATGTTAACTTTGTCTACCAATGTGTTTGCGACGCACTACCACCCCAATCTTCATTGGTGCCAGCATTCCAGTCTCCAGCCTCTTTGTTTGTTTGTACCGGTGCAGGAGCCGATGCCCAGTCATCAACAGCAGGAATTTGTGGCAAAGCTGCAGCTGGCAAAGTTTCACCAACTACAGGTTGCAGACCACTTTCTGCCCAATCTTGTTGTTGAGCCTTAATTTAATTTTGCACAACAACATTATTATTATTAAACCTAATATTTACACACCAGGTATAAATCAAAACCAAATTCTTGGGTTAACCTTTAGCAGCAAACATTATTGAAACATTTATGTTAAAAATTGTATGGTAAACTTAAACTACTTACTGGTTCACCACCCCAATCAGTTTGTGGAGCTTCTGGTTCTATTTCCTTCTGTTGCTCCTTCTCAGCAGCGGTCTTCATAAATAAAATGTAAAGGTTAATGTTACATACATGTTTACTCAGATTTAAACATAATATAATCAATAGAAAAAAATTTAATTGATTTTTGCCATTATAAGAGAAAAAAATAACATCATGCCATAAAATCAATAACAATAAAATTATATTCAACACTTTTATTACTATAATTTACCTGTTCATCCTTTTCAATCTCTTCTGGATCTCTGTAGAAGTACAGATCAGGCATAACATCCCATGCCTGGTTCCTTGGGATAGTTCCTCTTAAACGCAAAACCTTAAAATAACAAAATTGTTTACAAAAAATACTTAAAAATGCAATGGTGTAATTAAGTCAAAACAATTGTTTATTAAAAATATTAAATCCCACTTTTAATTTCAATTTTTTGTATATAATTCTTTTAATGGCAGGTATTTGTGATTTGTTACATTAGTTTAATATATGCCATTTAACAGTTTATAGAAATCTGAATAGTTAAGATGATAAATCAATTGAATTAAAATTTAATAAAGTTAAAAATTAAGCTTACTTCTCTTGCTAACAACCACCACATAAGACCAACTGAATGTTTGGACTTATTGTTGCATGGTATAGCAATATCCACATAGCGCAATGGAGAGTCAGTGTTACACAACGCAATCAATGGAATATTGACGTAAGACGACTCTGTGATTGGCTGATGATCAGCTCTTGGATCCGTGACAATAAGAAGTCTGGGTTCACGAAAAGCAGCCTAAGGACCAATTATAATTTTAACACAGGGTAACAAGAATGTAAAAAAGTTTCAATTTAGAACTATATATATATATATATAAATAACCTTTTCAAGCCATTATTACCTGAATTTGATTAGTGAAAGCTCCAGGAGTAAACCTTCCAGCAAATGGGGTGGCACCAGTGGCAACAGCAAACTTGAGAATAGCTCTCTGCCCAAATGGCCTCGATGAAATAACACAGATATCAGCTGGGTTCTCTATTGCAACAATAGCACGAGCAGCAAAAATGATTTTTTCCCAGGTCTAAAATTTAATTTTATTTAAATATTATAATGCTGCTTCTGAGAAATAAATATTTTTATTACAAAAAAAAGGATAATTGCTACATTGTTACGGCAAGTTTAAACCTACAGGCACATAAATTTTACCAGTGCATGAAATAACATAAACATTATTAAGTTAATAATTAGTAATTCTCCTTATTGAAAAACACAATAATAACAACATTACTTTTTTCAAATTAATGATGTGGACACCATCCTGACGCCTTTTGTAGATGTATTGAAGCATCTGAAAGTCACATGAACTACCACCAATGTGGGTCGTTGCTGCCAACATTTTGGTTACATCCTCTTCTTTTAAAGCGAGAGAATCAAGACCTTATAAAACATCGGTCATTATGAATAAACATACAAATTTGCATTAAAATTTTTGGGTTACGTAACATATATAAACATGTGTTATAACAAAAAAATAATAGGAAATTTATAAAAATAGTGACTGTTTTAAAATAATTTCACTATGACATATAACAATCAAAAAATGGCTAAAGAAAACAGAAAAATATCAAAACTTTTAAAATTTAACAGACCACAGAAAATTTAAGTGACCAACAACTAAGGATTGCAGAAGTGTAATTTGTTTTAAACGATTTAAAATATGATTAACATGGTGTCTAGTATGTGATAAAAAGTTCATATAATAAAAAAGAATATGTACTATTACACATTTAAGTACCTCCGGACATTATGACGGGTTCGTTCCAATAAAATATCAGTTACGATAGAAGAATTCCGACGTACAGCCCTACTCTACGTAGCTTGGATGTAAAAGAAAGAAATTAGCGAAAAATACGCCATGTGTTAAAAATTATGTGGTATCCTGTCACTTAATATAAATTTATCAAGTTGTTCAAAATTGCAAATTTATTTTTGTTATTTAAACTATATATGTTAAAACATTTGAATTTAATTTTTAAATAATTATTTAGTTAGATTTTAGTAAGTATATTTTACTTATCTGCTAATCCACATATACTGAAATATTGCGTTTAGTTAATTTCAAAACAATAGTTTAAATACCCATCTATCTAACAGCTTTTTTTAAATAAATCATAACAAATAGTACGTATATTCCATACTACAATGATCTTGATTTAAAACGAAAGTTTATTCTTAAACTACAGTTATCATCACATACATGTGCTTTAAAATATTCCTATTATTTTAATTGGCAAAAATAATTACAGTTAAGTATAAACCCAGCAAGTGCAAAAAACATATTTTAATTTAAAAAACCATGATACAAACTAAAAAAGAAAATATTTTTTCTATTGAGCAACTAATTTATTTGGTATAGCTGGTAGGCACACATTTTTAATCCATAACCATAATATTATACAAATATAATTATTTTAAATTTTAAAATCTGCATATCGATCAAACAAAATTAAACTTTTATAAAAACTGTATACAATAAAAACTATAACCTAATCACATGCTATCGCTTAAGTAAGCTTGCAAAACTAAACCTAATTTACAGAATTAAATTATATTTCCTGATTATTATACATACATTATTTAAAGTTTACAAAATTTTTCGAGTATTGGTTAATTCTTCAAGATCCTCAATGATAACAGACAAAGTTTTTCTCCCTTTTGGTGTTATACCAGCCTGAAAATAAATTAAAAAAGATTAGAATATTTCCAAAACCAAAATAATATATTTTAGACTAATTAATTACCATTAGGGTCATAAAGGAAAAGAACTTTTTTAACATTGCTATTATAGAAACAAAGCCTTGATTGGATTGTAAGTAACCACGAATAGGTTCAACATTGGCATGATTTCCATGAATTAAGCAGCCGAGAACAAGTGCTGCATAGGAAGCAACCATTGAATGCTCCATATGATCATTTGCTTTGTCCAATGCTAATAAAAAAAATATATATTTAAAAACTTTAAATTAATATGAAAATTGGTATGAAAAAGCGTTTAAAAACTCTAAATGTCAAGTATTATTGCGGTTTTAAAAAACAAAATTTATATGTACAAAAATTTCTAGTCCAATGAGATAACCAACATAATAATATTCAAATAAAATCTAGGTATTTTGAAAGGGTAAGAGTTTAACAATGTTTAAGCTACACATCAGATCAGATTTTATATCAGGCCCATGTAAATAAATTTAACAAAGAAATCAATACTTTGTTTCATTTCTGTTTTCTCTTCTTCGGTTAACATCATTTCTGGATTTCCCTGACTCAAAAATTCAGTTGATGTCGTTGACCTCTGTGAACCTTGACTTAGCATATCCAAACTGTCATCTGTAGTCTCTGAAGGAACCCACTCCATTCCTTCCTTTGATTCAACCCAGTGCCCACTTTGCTCCTTGGCTGGCACTAAACTACTAAACATAAAACTATATTGTTACAGTATTGAAGTGTAAATAAAAGACTGATTAGTTTACAATTTATTTATATCGGAATGCGATAGGATTTCTAAATGTCTTATTTAGGTTATAAAGTGTGTGCTGACACATAAACAATAGGTTGTTATTTTTAAAACCTTATAGCTATTTTTTAACAATACAGTTAGTATGAATTTAAAAATATGTTCGTTAAAAGATCAGTTTAAAAAAATGAAGGCACAAAAGTAATAACAAAAAAATATTTTTTCAACACATTAAATGTTTTCTTGTTAATTCTTATTAATTTTGGTTTATCATATTTATTAACCTTATTGCCGAGGTTGAAGGTTTTTGTTGAGCATTATTTCGACTCCTTTTTGAACCAACTTCACCTAAAATTTCATTCTCATCTGCCATTGATTCCCGAGATTCAAATAACTAAAAAATTTAAATTTAATTTTTTCATCGATTCGCATTAATAAATATTTTTAATCACACAAAATATGCGCAGGCTATTTGGTTTCATAAAAATGTTAATTAAGGTTGGTACGATAACCTATAGTGCCTAGCCTATGTGTTTGTATAACTCTAAACAGTTACCTCAACAATAGCTTTAACAACTGGTTTACTCTGCATGCATTCATTATCTTGCTTTGATAAAATTTGATTATTTCCATCAATTTTCATTCTCATGAGCGTGATTCGATTTTTTGGACTGCTTTCCATAAGGTTGACCAACAATGCTAAACTCTAAAATAAAAATACACCTATTTAAAACAACAAAAGTAGTTAAAACTGTATATTATAAGATGACAATTTGTATGGTTTTAAATTTTTATTTTCATTGTGACATTTTTATCAAGATTAAAAGTTAATTTGGTTAAAAAAAATAATATTTAAAGACATCATGTAAAAAAATTAAAAGTTTATTACAGGTTTGAATATAGGTATTTTAAACTAAAAAAACAAAGATTTTTAGATTAGAAATAGACTATCAAAAAAATTTAAAGTTACTCACTGCTAGTTGGAGTTCAAAACGGTGTTTGCAATGCAAATAATCAGGTGTGAAAAGAATAGAGGAAATAATGTTGGGTAATATATCTTCCTCCTCTCCAACTCTGGAGCTAATCCATTCTTTAACACATAAAAAACTCAGCTCAGAGAAAGTTAAACATTTAATTAAAAGTACCATATTTTTAAATATAAATGTCCATTATATTTGTAGATTTACTTATCATTGCTAATAATATGTAGACTAATACTATTCAGTCCAAAATTTATAAAAATCAAATAATATCATGAATTTTCTAAAATGCATAGTTAAAAAAATTAAAAAAAGGTGAAAACAAGGATATATATATGTTTATACTAAAATAGTTGAATATGAACCATATTTAAATTTCCTTACCATTGTCATTAGTTATATACACAAGTAACTTAAACATTTGTAAAAGGCATCCATCATAATTTTTATAAATTGGGTTAGGCAATTGATCGTCTTCAGATTCCAGTATTGTTTTATCAGTGATACTTTCATAGTTTGTTTTTAGCCAAACTGTACAGCCCATTAGAAAGCTAAATTCATTTAAAACAATATTTTATTTGTAAAAAAATTAGTAAATGTTACAATAGGATTTAAATAAAGTATAAAAGTAATATCACAAAGTTTATAATATGTAATTTGCAAAATATGCGATACATTAGCACCTATTACAAATAAAATAACTTAAAAATAGTTTAAAAAACAAAATGTAATATTTAAGTCAATTACCTTGCAATTTTCTTGATTAAGATAGCTCTTTCATGAGTGATTAAATACATAACATTCATGGGTGTTTCCTTGACAACATTTTCGAGGATTACGAACAACCTTTGCAGGGTCCCCAAAAAATATTGTTGGGATTTTTCCTCTTTTGATTTTAACAGATCTTCAATATTGGAATTAACTAAAAAATAATTTTGGTTAAGAGTTTTAACTTGCTACTGGTAGGGAAACTTGCTACAGGTGGTCCACGCATATTTTAAAATTTAAATAGGATTTATTAGTTTTTTTGTTATCAATACATTGAAATAAAAAAATAAAAAAAACAGGAAGTATATATTTCTTTAGTTTCTGTTATGTGACAAAATTCGAATTTCAAGAAAAAAACATTAAACTGAAAAAATTAAAAAAAAACAGTTAAAAAGTAATATTAAATTAATAACTTATTGACTAGTGGATTTTGATGTTTAAATACCTAGCAATATAATATGATCCAATCCTCCCTTTAATCTTACTTCATCTTTGAACCAAGCTGGTGTTCTTCTTGCATTAAATCGCAAAAAGGCTTCACTTGCTAACCTTTTTGTCTAAATTAACAATAAAATGTTGGTTTTTGATTTAATTAATTATTAAATAAAAATTAAAATAAATATGCTTAACATTTCTCATAATAAAACATCACCAACACTATTTTCCCTATTGTTATAAAATTTAAAATTAATTTAGATTATAGAATAAGCCTACAGGAAAAAATTGATAATTGTTTACTAAGGTAATAAATAGTTCTGCAAACAAGGTCATGTTGGTAATGTATATGGTAAATGTCATTGTTAAAAAAATCTAATAAAAGTAAAAACTTACTGAAATGTTATGACCAGAAACCAATACATCTTCACAAGAGTCCACAATTTCTTCTACTAATTTTCGAGTCGCAGAATTGTTCTGGGCATTATTACTAGCATTAACTCCACTCATTTTACTTGTGAATAACTTGTATTTTTTTCCTGATTGGTTTGGTAAGGTGGCGCTGTCTAAAAATATTTAAATTGAAATATTCTAATTAAAATTTTAACCCAAAAATTAGTTTTCTAACAATTTTGGTTACATAAAAAATTAAATTATTACTTCAGCCAGTGCAAAACTTAAATTACCAAACAGAAAACTACAACCAAAATATCTTATTAACATTAAATTCAGTCAGTGTATAAGCTTTACCTAATAAATATCCAAAAAAAATTAAAACATAAAAAATGGTTTAACTCACCTGTTATATTGGTATTATAAACATTACTCTTTTCCTTTCCTAGAGGATCAATTAATTGAAGTAACAAAAATAGGGTTGATTTATTAATCTCAAATTGGCGATCTCGGCTTAGCATAAACAAAAGTAATGAAGTTGCTAATGCTAAAGACTGTAAAAAGAAAATTTGATTAATCAACCAATAAAAAAATAAAAAACCAAGACTTTATTTATGTTCTAATAAAGTAGTTGTAAAATACATTTTTAACTTTTTAGTAAACATAGTAATTAAAAAATTCGGTACCATTCTTGTAAATTAAAAAAAAAATAAGTCTTAATTTTGTGTGGTAAAAAGAATTCATTTTATATAATTAAACTGTATTTTAAATATACCTACCTCATCTTGTTTGGCATCACTTAGGTATGTGAAGACCTTGTCACACACGTTGTGAGCTCTTAAATAAAGTCGAAAGTTAAGCTCCTTACAATTCTGTGCCATCTTGGTTACAGATGAACACCTTAAATTGAAACAATGTTTATTTATAAACTCAATAAATATTTATATATTATTATTTTTCTAAAATGCTATTTGTTAAATTATAGTAGCAAAATTTTAAAATAAACAATAGACTATAGGCTTATACATAAAATATATAGAAACCAACCGGATCATTGTAGATTGCTGAGGTTGAATTCCTTCCAGAAGATAATCCATGTCATCTTTAAACTCAATTACCTCCCCCTCATCTAAACAATTCTGATAATTTTTCACACGTTTCACATAGGTGTAAGTCTGAAATGTTAATGAAATTGGTATCATATTTAGATATTGTTCATTTCTTTAGCCTATATACTATTTAAATTTATAATTAAATGATTTTATAAATGCATTACTCCAGCACTACTAACGGGCATATTTTAAAATGAAATCCTGAGCAGAAAAGTGAATTGCATACAAAAAAGTGTTACAAAGGCTTTCAGTATACTTTACAATAGAGAGAGCCCTACCGGTTTTTCTTTTTGCATAGTTGAGTTGGGTGATTCCTCTAAAACGTCATCTTTACTTTGCATGGGTAAAAACTTGAAAGGCATTGATTTACTTTCCTTTAATTATAATAACAATTAAGCTTTGGTTAATATACTAGGAATATAGTTAATAAACTAAAACCATTTTCTAAATTTAAAGTTACAAAAAAAAAAAAACTCAAAACAGTCTTTTTATTCAAGTAGGCTATATAAATATCTTACTAATGTTGGAACCGTGTGTTTAATTGCATTAATCCAGGGTCTGGAAGTATAGGAAGCACTATTATAAACCTGTTAAATCGAAATATTTCTTTACTATAAAATAATTATGTTAATTATAATTAGTATATTATATTTTATTAACAATATTATAGGTGAAAAAAAAAACTTATTCTTTTTATAGCAAAAACACTTTTAATAATATTGCAATGGAATGAATGAAACTACAAAATCTACCTTGTGCTTAGTTGAGGTTTCTTGTTTAAGTTCAGAACTCAAGGGAGTTTTTTGTAACCTACTGTTGATAGAACTTGTATTGTTAACAACAGAAACAGATGATGAGGTTTTTTTTGTTTGCATATTACTTTTATTTTTTAATCCAATGTCAGTGTTTTTTAAACTGTTTTTGTTTCTGTAATTGTTAATTGGCGATGAGGGTGATTTTATTGTTTTTAAACATCTTTTTCTAGGTGATACTGTCATTTTTTTTTGTATTGCTCTTCCATTACTTGATTTTTCTGGGTCGATTATTTTCTGACGATCGTTATTCTTAGAATTTGAAGTTGGGTTCAAATTTTGTTGTTTTTTGCATTTTTCTGTATTAGTACTAGAATGATTGGTGCGGTAACTAGTTTTTATTAAGGGTGTATCTTCACTATCAAAATCAAACAAGTCATCAAATTCTGAGTGCATCTGCTCAGAAGGAGTATCCTTTGATTCTAATATGACAATCGACTTAGTGTTTTTAGACAAGGGTTTAAACGATTTAGACAAGAGATTTAACGACTTCTTTGTTTTTTTTTTATCATCAGAAAAATCATATATTGAATTGGAAATAGAGCTTAGTAAGGGTATTGGTTGGGAGTTAGATTTAAAATCATTTGAATCTTCTTTAAGTTGTATATCACTTTCTTCATCGCTGTCAAGAAACAACGATGAAGTTTTTCCAAATTTAGATTTTTTTGGAAATTTGCTTTGTTCGGTATTAGCAGATTGGCGAAATATAGCATCAAATTTGTCTTCTGCTGTTTCTCTTTTTCTCCCCTTTTTCTTAAAATCACCACCATTGCCAATGTTTGATACCGCATTAAAGATAAATACTTTGTTTTTTGTTTCTGAAATTTTCGGGTTTAACACAGCTTTGCGTTTATTTATATTTGAACCAGGATAATTGGCGGTTTGGTAAGTCTTCTTTTTACCTAATTTTTTCATTTCACTCAAGTTCGGTTTTGTTTTTTGAGGAGAATTTTTAAAAGAATTTAATTCCATCTTTAATGATAGCTTTAAATCAATGAGTTTACAAATTTTTTTTAAATGGTTAGTCAGTTAGTATAAATCTACAAACATTACACATTTATTAACAGATTTTTTTTTAACAATCAATATTATCATCAAGAACAGAAGAACACGAAATGAGTGTACTAACTTAACAGGCTAACACCTGTCTGCCTGTAGATCATTATCAACACTAGTTTTTTTACAAAAAAAAGTTTTAAATGTGTTTTTAACGTTTTATTACACTGACACAATTTATAATACCATTTTTTATATTCAGATAAAGAAAACAACAACAATACCTCTTCTACTATTTTACTACTTCTTTCGTTTGTTCGTTAGGTTAGAGAAAAAAATGACAGAAAAAAAATGAACGAACCGAAATGCAAGACAAAAATGGCAGACCTAAAAATGTAATACATTTTTGACATGATATAGAATCTTTTATAGTACCAATATTTAAGCCTTGAAAATATTGTATCATGAATTAAAAAAAAATACTGATGGCTTTCATACAAAAACTCTTTTTATGATATAATGAATAAGCTGATTAACAATTAACACTAAAAATAATCCTTGTTTTACAACGTTAAAATATAACAAAACATTTGTAGTACTGTTACGTCAAAATGGTTTTATTCCCAACTATTTAATTAGTTTTATTTCTTAAAAACTAGGTTTCTAGAAACAATGTAAATTAAAATCCAATTAACAAGATAAGAAAAACAATATTTAAAATGAAAGTATAAAATTTTAGTTTTTCATTTTATGTTAAGAATGTTCTCACGAAGCGAATCATCAATTTTGCAGAAGCGAGGCTACCTTTTAGGCGATGATCTAGGAGAAGGAAGTTATGCAAAAGTAAAAAGCGCGACATGGACTCGTGCTGCGGGCAATGTCAAAGTTGCTTTAAAAATAATTGACATCCCGCAAATACCAAAAGATTTTAAAGAAAAGTTTTTACCCCGCGAACTAGAGATAATAAAAATACTTGACCACAGCAATGTGATCAAGACAATGGAAATATTTTCTGGTGGAAAGAAGACTTATATATCGCTAGAATTTGCTGGACACGGTGACATGCTTTCTTATATACAATTAAGAGGAGCGTTGCCAGAACCCGATTCAGTAAAGTTGTTTAAGCAAATTGCACAGGGTCTTCAATATCTTCACAAACATGGAGTGGTACATCGTGATTTAAAGTGCGAGAATGTCTTGTTAAGCAAAAATGACGTAATCAAAATAGCAGACTTTGGTTTTGCTAGGCGTATGACAACTAATGATCTAAGCATGACATTTTGTGGAAGTGCTGCATATGCCCCGCCAGAAATTTTACAGGTAACTTATGTTTTCAACTTTGCAATTGCTAGTTTATTTTTTTATTTATTGGGTTGAATAATTACAAGTTACTAAAATCGAATGTAAGTTCCAAAAATGTAATATGGCAGCTAAATTTCTAAATGATTTAATACTCTACAAGCAACTTTTTTTTATTTTTTTGAACGTAGCAGTTGTATAAGTTTTTAAGTGCATTTAAACTGTTTAATTTGTTTTATAACTTTAAGATCATATATAAAACACAATTAAAATTTACATTTATGAAGGGCGTGCCATATGATGGTACAGTTGCCGATATATGGAGCATTGGTGTTATTCTATTCGTTATGAATTGTGCTATCATGCCTTTTCGCGATGGAAGCATAAGAACTTTGTTGCTAGAGCAGCGAATGCCTTTACGGTATACCCCAAGGCTGGAGAAGTCTCTTTCCAACGAGGCTAAATCTATGATGAAAGATTTACTGACGTACAGCGCACAAATAAGACCCAATATCAACATGATCTTACAACATAAGTGGTTTAAAAAAGATTTTGAAGAAAAACTTAAAAAGATTAATGAAATTACAGCGCCACCAACATCCAATAATACAGAACAACAAAACGTAGAACAAGTTGAAACTGGAAATAATCCTGTAACAGATGTTCAAACATAATTCATTTCCTTTTTCTTGATTTGTAATATTATTTTTAATTGACTGTGTTAAAAAAATCAGGATAAGAGTTTTTGATGTTTCTATACAAACAAATATTAAAATAAAAAAAGGAACTCGTACGAGATTAAAACTGAAAATGACAAACCATTGGAATCGAACAGTTTGCATGTTCCTGCCCCTACTTGCTATAGCTACGTTAAAAGAAAACCAATATGTTTTACGCAAAACCAAATAAAGATTTATCAGAAAGATTTTAAGTTTACCTTTTATCGAAACCATTGTTTTAAGATTATAAAAAGGCGGGTTTAAAATTTTCCAAAAGTAGTCAAGATTTAGTTTAGATTAAATTTGCCATACGTTGTAGATAAAATTAAAAAAAGTTTTACCATTTGGATAGTTTAGTTTAACTAGTTGTCTGAAAAGTTGTTTATTGTATTCTTTAACCAGAAAGACTGTACTAATGGTATTATATTGCAATAGAAGTTAACGTTTGATGATCAAAATTTATAAAAAAAACAGCAATAATGTTAATTACAATGTCAGCAAATTATTATGATTAAAATAGCTAAAAAATCAGCAAATATTAAAATAAATCTTGCTAACTTACAAGAAAAAGTGAATAACTTTGGCAAAGAGCTTACTATACAAACTATGAAACAAAAAAAAAATGATTAATATAAATATTTGGGGTATATTTAATCCATATTGAAAATTGTATAGTTTAAACAATAAAAATCTGGCCACAGAAATCCAAAGTCAAAAATAAAATATGTTAAGAGGAAGAATTAACAAAAATATTATTTTTTTTAACAAACATTAATGTAATAATTAGTATACTTATACTATACTTATACTATAGGTAAAAAGTTGTTGAAACTAGACCAACTAGTGTTCAATATACATTTGTACTTGGCACTTAATAAGTATGTACCATCTTGCCATATAACTCTTAATCATAATAAACATCACTTTTAATAGCGTCAGGGGCAAAATTTTGCTACACATATTTTCAGGGAGTAATTGTTTACATGATTTTTAAATACTTAGAACTGCAAATAATAAAAAGGATGTGGGGTATATTTTAATCATGAGAATGAGGTTCAGCAATTGGCATTGTGTGCAAAACTTCATCTAACAGTTGTAGTGCTCTGGTAAAAAAAAATATATTTTTTATAAAATTAATACATTATCTAATAACAAACAAAAAAATGTTGGCTGTTGAATTATTTTTTTTTGCAATACAATGTTAAAAATTAAAAGACAGACGTCAATAGCAAAAAAAATATGTTATGCACTATTAAAACATTTAAATTCTTCTAATAAAATTGTTTGCTTAAACTACATTAGTATAAGTTTAAAAATGTTTCATTTATGTCATTTAAGATATTTAGTTTTAATCAATTTACCTGTGCAATTGGATTTCAATCCAACAAGGTGTTTGTTTTATATCCTGTCTGGGGTAATCTGGACCCCAACCCTTAACAAAACTCATCCGCAAAATACACAACCTCCTCAGGTCATCTACACCAATACCTGCAGCAGCAGATAGACCAGGAAGCCCTAAAAAAAATTTGCTTTATTAAATACTGTGGCAAAGCAGCACTTACAACTAAAAAAAGCTATTTTAAATAATATAACACACTTAATCGATTAAATAAATAAACATAAATTTATTGCTTGCCTATGGCAGGAGCAATTCCACCGACCGAACCAGGTCCTGGTATATTTCCAGATACGGCTGCTGCTTGTGCATTAGCAGCTGCAGAGGCTGTGTTAGCTTGCTGCTGCATCTGACGATGACATTGTCTCAAGTCGAAAACCTATTTGTTTCGAAATCACAAACTTTAATTTTTTTTATGCAAATCTAATAAATACAGTTAAAATAAATAGTTTAATATTAAATAGGATCTGACACAAAACTTATTATTAAAATGTAAATATTAGATTTGGCATTTTTAACAAATTTTTTACACAAAATTAAAAATAAAGTTGAATGGTAAAATAAATTTTCTACCTTAATATAGGCATTTGGATAAATTTTATGCACAGCATCACCAGGTGATCTTCCTGCTTCACGATCCAAGTAATAACTCTGTACAAACACTGCATGATCACTTAAACATTTTACCCACACATCTCCCTCCCCATGGCAGACTAATTGTACACCTTTTCCAATGTGGAGCCTGACAGAGAGATATTTTTATTAACGAAAACTTCAGAATTCTTACAAAAACCATTTTTAAATTTTTTTTTACAAAATGTGCAATATTTATAAAGAAAAACAGTCATAAGGCACTGTAGCAAAAATATAATAATGCTATACCTTGCTTTTTCTGATGCTTCAGTTCTATGTACATTTGATAATTGACCCAAACAAAACCGGTTCCCACCTTTTAATCGACAATAAAACAAACATTATGCATTTATATATAGCATATAATGTTTTTTAACTATAATAATATTGTATTTACACCAATATAATAACATGTCTAAAAACTAACCACAATGTACAATTGATATTAATTTCAATATTAAAAGAATATATTAAATATTTTACCTGAGGGATCAACATAACCATCAACAGTCACTGCTGGACAGGTGGATGGAACTTTAAAAGTTTCACCAACTTGAACATCCATCTCATATGCAGTTATAGAACACCAAAATTCTGGGCCTATATTTATTTTAAATCATGTTTTTTTAAAACAATATATTTTAGGCTGCATTTAAACTGTTATAATATGGTTACGACAAATATAAAAAACAGCTTTCTATCCAATTTTACAGGTTAACAACGATACCCCGATTTTGTAGGGAAATTACCTGGGTGGGAAGAAACAGGCATAAAAGAAGCATCATTAGGAGCATAGTAAGGAGCTACTTGTGTGTTCATGTCAGGTGTGTACTGTGCAGTGCTTCCTGCTTGCCAGGACATATTTTGTTGATCTTAAAACATAAAATATACAAATTAAAAAAAATAAATAAGATATAATAGTTTTAATTAGGAAGACATGGGCTATATATATTTTTTATGGACAGGATAAATCCTAGATCAAATCTTTTTAGAGGCACAATCACATTTCTGTTCTTCTATTATGTACCATTTGTTTACATTAACAACCATTTAACACTGAGTTTTTTACTTCTTTGGCTATATTGAATAAGTTGCTGGGATGCTGTTCTGGTAGGTTGGTTAGATGATATACTCGAAGTAGGTGTGTTACTTGGTGGAACAAATTTTTCACTCTTTTTCGAGTAGTGCATAGAGCCAGCCATATTCTCTGGATTTTTGCCAGGTTCACCATTACCAGCTCCTATAAAATGCAATTTACCATTTTTATTTACTATTAAGAAATCAGCTACAAAGAGCTTAGTTTTTTTTATTACATTTAGCAGTTAAAATCACCAGTAAAAAAAACAATTTTAAATCATATTTTGAGTAAAACCTTGTTTTATTTGTTTAAAGTCTGTATGTTGGATGGTTTGCACTGATCCAGGGACAACAGAAATTTCCCCGTTTCTGTGATTCATCCAATTGCCTGGTACATCACTGATTTTAATATCACGGTAGTCATTGGTAACAAGTGGAGCAGGAGGTGCTGTAAATTTTCCACAAAAAAAATGATTAGATAAATAAAGTATTTGTCTAATGATAATGCATGGAAGTGAAGTCGAAATAATTTGAAATTTAAATTTTGGGAAATTTTTACACATTTTTTAAACCAGGTATATATGTGATAATGCTAAATATTAAAATTTAAATAAAATTCAAAAGAATTTGAACTTTTAAAATAAGTAATCTTGAAGATATTTATCAGTACCCAACATTACTTAAATTAGCATATAACATTTATAGTTAAACAATAATAAAGTTTTTTTAAAAAGGTTTTATATTACATTACCTAAGCTATTTAATTTGTTAAAACTTCAACATGTCCTAAATAAATTTATAAAAATTTATGGCAGATATAAAATTTATGGGACTAAGTACAAACCGGTATGTTGTAATGTCAATCCAGATAGATCGATACCAGGCGAGACCACACGGTCATAATGATAAGGATTGATGCAAACCGAGTCACATTTTAAGTCAAAAGCGAACTTGCAAATCTTTAAGTGTTTAAGTTCGTTTTTGTGTAAATCTGGCCATCTCCATAATCTGGCATATATAACGTGAGGAAACCCTTTACGACCTGCAACCTGTTAAGTAAAAATCATTTAGGTGATTTTTGTTGTGTTGTTAATTGTAATAATTTTTTAAACATTACAAATTAAAATTTTTATTTTTGATATTCTTCCCTTGATTTAGCTTTGCTAAAACTAACCTGTACTAATTAAACAAAAATAAATACAAAACAAACTATTAAAGATTAATTTTAAAAAAGATTTAGAATACTTACAATATGAAAGCCATTTTAACTGTACAACATTGTTTAATTGGCTTTATTCAAGTAAATTTAAAACATTCATTGTAATAGAGAACAATCTTGAAAAAAAATGAATTATAAAAAAATTCCAAGGTTTGAAATTAACCAACTTGTAATCTTCCATCCAATGTTCTTTGTATGGTTACACATTTAGAGGGATGTGCTCCACTTGTTGTTATTGCACTAATTAAACTGTCCAGTTCATCTTTTTTCTCCTTCAACTTTTTCACCAAACTCTCGATGGCACGCTTTGCAAATGTTTCACTTTCACCACCTTGCCTTTATTACAAAAAGGGTAAAATTTTATTTAGGTAGGTATACTAAGCTTAAGCAATGTAATAAAAAATTTAATAAGATAACCATACTGTTATTTTGTGTGCTTACAAGTGGTTTATACCAAAAAGTTGAAAAGAAACAAAAAATTTACTATTAAATAATGAAAAAGTTTTTGTATAATTTTAGCTTTTCTTTTGTTAAAATTAGACATACCTATGACACATTAAACTGTGTACAATACTAAGGCAAGCATCATTAGAAGTTGTGGGGTTTTGCATCATTTGAATTTTACAATTTACCCATACATTTAGTTACCTACTTTATTTTAAATTTCCAATTTATTAAATTAAAAAAAAAAGGTTTACAATTTTAACTTGGTGCACATAAAGTTAATTAACAAGGTGTCTAAAAAGATCATGATATTTTAACAGATAAAACAAATTATGTGTAAAAACGACTTCCAAAATCACAAATTTAATAACAAAAAAAAGTTTGCTGGTAATACAATAAATGAAATAGGTGCTAGTAAATAAAAAATATTTTTAATTGGGTAATTAATTCATTTATTACGACTACGTAAAGTGTTAATTGTCTAAAATAAATAAAAAACTTAAACAAGATACGTAACAATCTTATTATGATTAGACGAGAAAGCATTATTTCTTTTCTGATAAGACAAACGGTCCAATATTCACATATTTCGTTGTTTTACTTTCAGTTCACCACTACTTCATGCAACACAAAAAATAGTGTTTACAAAATATTTAAATCAGTTAATACGAATATTTATTTCAAAATTAAATGGGTAAATATTATTAAACTTCAGCGGGGGACGCGGAATTTGAGGGAATGGAAAATGAAGGAACGGAAATTGAAGGAACGGAAAATGAAGGAACCGGAAAATGAAGGAACGGAAAATGAAGGAACCGGAAAATGAAGGAACGGAAAATGAAGGGACCGGAAAATGAAGGAACGGAAAATGAAGGAACCGGAAAATGAAAGAACGGAAATTGAAGGAAAGTGAAAAAAAGAGAGGCGGAATCTTAAAAAAATAAAACGCGGAAATTCCGTTGACTGTTTATTTGTATTAAAGTCAATATTATTTTAGAAATAAACGAGAATTTTATAGAAGAGGGTTAGGGTATGCTGGGGTAATAAAAATTAACTCATTATCGCTCATCAGTTCTTGAATAAATGACAGTAATCCTAAATAAACAGTCAATGGTATTTCCGCGTTTTAGTATTTAAGATTCCGCCCTCTCCTTTTTTGCTTTCCTTCATTTTCCGGTTCCTTCATTTTCCGTTCCTTCATTTTCCGGTTCCTTCATTTTCCGTTCCTTCATTTTCCGTTCCTTCAATTTCCATTCCCTCATTTTCAGTCGACCCACTTCAGCGTATACATTGTTTTTTTAGGTGTCGAGCTAGTAAAAAAATAAGTAAGTAAATTTAAATTAAAAAAATATTTGCCTCCAAAAAAATTTAATTGTTATCTTCAGATTATTGGCGATACGGTCTATTAAAAGTTGCAACATTGCAATTCCAAGGATAAAAATTATTTTTTAACAGATGTAAAAAATTAGTAAATACCTTTCTAAATTCCTTTTTCTTACATTTTCAGTTTGTTTAGTTTTTTTAATAAAAATGCTTCCCATAAAGAAAACATGCTGTCTATCAGATTTTTATGTGATTTCAACATTTGTACGATCGTATCATGGAAATAGGAAATACATGGCTCTTCGAAGAAGAAATTCGCCACGAAATGTTTTTACACCAATCGAAACTTTACATTCCTTAAAACGGGGAGGAAAATATGCCGTTAGATATACTGATAAATATGGGGTGAGATCAGATAAATTTGTCCCTAAACATAAATTACCTGCTCCAAGGTGGAATTGGGATTACAATTTGACAACTGAAAATGCATCAATGTTAAAGTTACTCAACAAGGCAGAAAATCATAATCTTGTAGAAAATTTTGCTGCAAATCCCCTTACAGATGATGACTGGCCATTGCAGGAATGGGAAGTGGGATCAAGAAGGTGTGGAGCTATTGGAATTAAAATGGGAGTGCATCCTTTGTGGTATAAAGATGGCAGTCATGTACTTACAACACTTATTCAAGTCTCAGATTGTCATGTTATTAAGCATTTTTCCACAGATGAGTATAACAAAAGGAGTGCTGCTATGCTTGTTGGTGCAAAAAATGCAAGTCCCTTTTATCGAAACGAAAAATATCATGATTTTTGTATTGAAGCTGGCGTGCCTATTAAAGAAAAATGCTTTCGATTTACCATATCGGAAAATGCAGCATTAAAACCTGGAACCCCTTTAAATGTATCTCATTTTCGCATTGGACAGTATGTAGACTGCACAGCTCAAAGTGTGGGTTATGGATTTCAAGGTGCTACGCAAAGGTGGAAGTTTAAATTGGGTCGCAATTCCAGTGGAAATAAACAGGCTCAAAGACCTACAGGCACGCTTTCCAGCAAACCAAATAATTACATATTAAAAGGCAAAAAAATGCCTGGTCAATTAGGTGGGACCTATGAGTGTACCAGAGGATTAAAGATTTTAAGAATAAACCATCGCTACAATGTACTCTATATCAAGGGCCGAATAGCTGGTCATATTAATCAATTTGTCAAATTACAAGACTCAAGTGTCCGAAAATATCAACCAAAGAACGAAGAAGAGGCTAATAAATTCTGCGGCCCATTTCCAACTAATCGTTCTGTAAAACATGAAGAAATTCCGGAAGAGGATTATGACGATTCTGTTTTTCCCATCCATTCATCCACTTTTCCAGCAGCAAAATAGAGTTAATAAATAAAACTCAAGGATCTATTTTACTAATTTAAAATTTTTTTTATGTGAAAATATGTTGCTAGTTAATATTTCTACACAAAATTAATAGCTAAAAAACAACTGTTGCATTTTTTAAATAAATAAATAAAATATATAAATTTTGAAAAGTATAATAATTATCAAATGTGAACTAAATTATTATTTATTTGGTCTGTAACAATAGTACTAAACCAAAATAATAAGGAACTTTATTTATACTGTTATCCACACATTTAAAAGTAAAATAAATAAAGTACATACACATAAATTTACATAAAAATTGAAATTTGTTATCTGTAAACTTTAAAAAATTAACAAAAAGTAGAGCAAATTAAATATGTGGTGTGCTAAATAAATTTAGTGTAAAAAAATGATAACAACAAACACTGCAATATTAATAGGTTAAAATTTTCCACAACAATTAACTATAATTTGGGTTTAACCAGATAATATGGTGTCAAAAAAAATTAACTATCAAGAGCTTTGTTTTGGCTTTTCCATAACTCAGAATATAGGGAGTTTTTATTTCGTAATAATTCCTCGTGAGTTCCTGTCTCCGAAATTTTGCCCTGTATTTTAAAAGGTTAAAAAATATTCTAAAAACTTTTTCTAGGTTTATAAATAATATTTACTTTCTTAACGAAATAGATTGAAAATTATGTCAAACTTTTACATGGGTAAAAACAAAAATTTAAACAAGGCTTTAAAATTAAATCGAATTGAATAAACAAATATTTTATACAAATAAATATAGATCAACCTTTTTCTAAATAAACTTACATTTTGTAAAACAAATATTTTGTTACAATCCATAACTGTTGATAATCTATGTGCAATAAATATGGATGTCTTGTTGTGTGAAATTCTACGAATTGCTGAAAGAATTCTCTAAAAATAAGTTTAAATAAAATGATTTAAAATTTTTTTTTTTTTTAACGTCATTTAAATTTTACTTTGTTGATATTAATGAAATTTTTTTATTTAAATCACCTCTTCTGTAATTGAATCGAGAGATGAAGTTGCTTCGTCATAAAGTAAAACTTTTGGGTTTTTCAAAATGGCTCGAGCAATTGCAACTCTTTGCTTTTCACCACCTGAAAGTTTTAAACCTCTCTCTCCCACCTTAAAGATGTTCAAAAAATTGCAATCAACACTATAAGTACCAGCTACATAGTTTAATAAAACATTATTAATTCCTTAAATTCGGATTCACATTTTCTAATATTTTCAATTTTTTTTTTTTAAATTTTGACCTTAAAAATAGTTTAACCATTATTCTTGATTTTAAATGTACCTTGAAATAGCCTTACCTGAGTTTCATAACCCTTCGGCATATTAAGAATGGCATCATGTAAATCAGCCATCTTTGCTGCTTCAAATACCATTTCCTCTGATGCATCCAAATTTCCATAAGAAATATTGTGGTATATGGTGTTATTAAATAGCACAGTGTCCTTGAAAAATACATAAAGGTAAAATTATTTAATTTTTGTAAAATAAGATAATTTTAAACGATAATTACCTGTGGAACAATAGCTAAAAGCTTCCTGAGACTTTTCAAATTGACATCTTTCACATTATTATCTCCAATGAATATTTGTCCTTGATAGGGGTCATAAAACCTAAAAATGATATCAAATATTATGGAGATATAAGAAAATAAAATATTTAAAAGTTTACCCTATAAAAATATGCAGTGAGCGTTCAGTGGATTGCCCATCTTGTTTTACAACTTAATTTTCAAAATAAATATATACCTTTTAAAAACATTTGAAAAATTTAATTGCAGTAATTTTAACCTGTATAATAAACGGATTATAGTTGATTTTCCACTTCCGCTGCCCCCAACAATTCCTATCGTCTGACCAGGTTCTACGTCAAAACTAAGTTGATTTAAGATTGTTTTTTCTTTACTATATCCAAAAGAAACATTTTTAAAATGCAATGAAAGTTGTTGAGCGGAAGGGCTAATCATAATACCATTTGCATCATCCTAAAAATATTTTTTACATATTACTGCAATATATATATATTTTTTTGTGATGTGAAAAGGTAAACTGCACGACCTAAACATAGAGTAACATCAGTTACCCGGACCCAGTCATAAGTTGCCTTTGATAATTTGGGATATTATGGAATATAATTCAAAATTATGCTGCTGATTAAGGGCTGTCTCAGCACAAGTTCATACTGTTTAAAGCGCCCTACTCAAGGGCGCTATAGTATGAGAGCAGTAGGTATGAAACCCACAGCCTCATGTAGTGTATATTGAACACATATTTATTACAAATAACTTAAAATAATATAATCTGCAATTTTAAATCATAATTCTGGTAGTTGTAATAATTATTGTTATTTATTTTAATTCGAAAGGTTTTTATTACACCACCATTAAATTTAATACCTTAAAATAAATTGGAATTTCAAATGTAAGAATAGTAAATATTAGATGTGTTAAAAACTCACCACTATATCAAGTGGAGTTTGCATTAGATTAAACATGGTCTGCATATCAATAACAGATTGCCTAATATCCCGATAAACCGATCCAAGAAAGTTTAAGGGAACAGAAAGTTGAAAAAGTAAACCATTTACAAGCACGAGATCTCCAACAGTCATGTGACCTAAACCAAAAACATTGTGGACCCAAATAGTCTAATATTAACCAATTAAAAACTTAGCATTTGGTTATTTAAGACTAGGTAGAAAAATTATTTTTGAATTTTTAGATTTGATAATTAGAAAATATTAAGACAACTTATGTAAATGGTGTTATAAACTACCTTGTTGTATTCCCTGTGCAGCTAATAACATAATGGCAGTTAAACCACAACTAAATATTAGTTGCTGGCCAAAATTTAACATTGCCAAAGACATGTTGGTTTTGAGATTTGAATTCTCGTATTCTTCCAGTACTTTGTCATATCGTTTAACTTCAAATGCCTCATTGTTGAAGTACTAAAAACAAAAAAATTAGGTAAAATGCCCTACTTTACCAAACCCAATAATAATTGCAATTGGAAATAATTAATATCAAAACATACAATAAAATAAAACTCTTACAAATCCTATTTTTGGTCTTACCTTAACAGTCTCGTAATTAAGCAACGAATCAACTGCCAGATTTCCCATTTTGTTGTCAGCCTGGTTCATTTGAACTCTAAACTTTGTTCTCCATGCTGTTATTGATAAAGTCCACAAAGCATATGTGAACAAGGTGCCAAGGGTTATGGCTGCAAATTGACCACCACACTTGTACCACTGAACAAAAAGTAATTTTGGTGATGTAGTTTTAAATGATTCTAAATTTACTGCAAATTTCAACAGAAAAAAAGTGTTTAGTTTTCTATAGTTTATATAATTTTTTACATAAAATTTAAATTTACCTCAAAATTTTACATCAACAAATCATTAAAAAGTGAAATCCTACATTCATTTGGTTGTTTTTTTTTCACTAATTTAATTACACTTACCAAAAGGGAGCTAACCAAAGTAACTTCCAATGCCGTTGGTACTATATTAAAAACCAACGCTCTTAATACAAAATTAATGCCTCGAGTTCCTCTATCAATGGCTTTAGATAAGGAACCAGTTTGTCGATTTAAATGAAACTTGAGGTCCAGTTTATGGAGATGTTCAAATAAGTTTTTTGCTATATTTCTGATAGAGCGCTGTGCCACTTTTGCAAACACAGCATCTCGTAGTTCGCCGAAAAGCGCAGAACCTGCCCTAGCACTTCCATCTACAGATAGAAAAAAAAATTAATTTTGTTTTTTACTGAATTTAACACAACTAATAAGTTTCTGCGAAAAAAACGTTTACTTTAAAATTCAGATTTTTTAAAATTAAAATCATGTTAACATAAGTAGCAGCAATAAATTAATGTTTGTGATTGCATTATAAATACAATATTAATTATTTTGTAACAGGGTACATTTAAAAAACATCGTAAAATATACATCCACTAACATGCCAATATCAAGCAAAACACTGAGGTAAAAACTGCATTCGTAGCTGTATCCAGATTTAATCCCACATCTCCTAATGTATCTACAGCTTTTTTAAACATAAACGGAACCTAAAAAAAAAAAAAACATTTTTTAATAGGCTACCAAAGAAAGATGTGTGCGTGGATTTGATAATAGATTTTAAAACAAAATGTGATGTGCATGGATTTGATAATAGATTTTGAAACAAAATGTGTAATTTAAATCTAAAATATAACATTTTGTATTCACAGGCTTTTTTTATTGACTGTTCAAGCATATACCCACTACAATTACAAAAAAGAAAAAATCTCCAAATATGTTATTTCGAATCCCAGGCTTTGCAAAAGCTTAAAAAAAGTGAGAGTCAGCCTATTTTAGATATACCTGAATATTAAGCAACTTTGCACCAATTAATAAACTGAAGGAAAAGATCACTCTTCTACGAACTTTATTATCACCTTTCGGCCAAATATATGACAACAGAAATCTAAATACACAGAATTTAAAAATTGAAACAGACAACATAGTCATGAAATAAACACACAAAAATTTAAAAAAACACACATTTAAAAATGTTACATATTTGTTCAAATCAATGTAAAGCGCTCAATCAAATTTAACTTAATATAAAAAATATTTTCCATATGCTTGATAAAACAATTTCCTGAGCTACATACACGTAACAAAATTGCAGTTTTAAAAGTTTACATTTCTTAAAAATTGTTTTAAATAGGCAATCCGCAATGTAATTGTATAAATTTTTTTATAACATAAAAAACACTGTACAAAATGTTTACATGCACTTAATGCTATTACCTTAATAACTTTTTCGTTCCAATAGATTTTGATGACAAATCACTGTGATTGTGAATAACATTACCCGCTGGTTGCTGTGCCTTTCTAAAATACAAATTATATTGTTTTTTAATAGTTGTAAATACATAATGTTATCATGAACAACTAAAATTAATGCTACAAATAATCAAAACAATAAACTAGAAAAACTTACCGGATGTTGAGAGAGAAAAATCTTTTCCAAATGTAGCTGTTTTTATAAAACAACTTGTTTGAACTTCCAAATTTATTATAGTTCTACAGAGAATATTTACAAATTGTTAGATACATGTCTAACTTGAAACAAAATACATCAATTTATAGACCAAATGACTTTTTTAAAATGACTTTTCGAACGACTTTTTAGCCTCGGCCCCAATTCAAGTTACCTTTGGCTTTCAATAATTTTGTCCTGGCAACGTTACTCGACCATTAATTTGCTGGTTGATATTTTACCTAAGCAAATGTAATACTGTAGTCTGTAGTTAGTGAAGCTGAAAACTGACTCAAAACATCAAGCACATACATGTTCATTGCTTTTTTTTTGTATATCTTTATCCTCGATGTGGGAAAGTCAAATGCGCGACTTAAACATAGAGTAACATCAGTTACTCCGACCCAGTCTTGGGTTGCCTGTGGCAGTTTGGGATATTATAGATTATAATTGCCCAGTAATTATGCTGCTGATTAAGTGCTGGCTCAGCAGGAGTTCATACCGTTTATAGCACCTTACTTAAGGGCGCTACAGCATGAGATCGGTGGGGATTAAACCTATGACCTCATGTGTGGAAAAAAAAGTAAAAAATATACAAATTAAACAAAATTACATTAAGCTTTGTCCATGTTCCAGGAGTTCGTCTACAAGTTATAGTAATATTTTGAATAAAACGTGGTGATCTTTGCAATCCAGTTGTAATGTACGGTTTCAACAATGAACATTTATTAAGCAGAACTAAAGACATTATAAATTAGACCTAATTGCCTAGACTAGACTGCTTGAAAACAAGTAAAAATAATTCTATGTGATTCTAAGTTAAAAATCACCTTTTAAATAAAATTTCAAACGCAAATTTACGTCACTCTAGTACCTAGGTTCTTAACCTGTGTTCGACCGAACCCCGGGGGTTCGGCGAGGCAGTCTCAGGGGTTCGGCGAAGGTAACACAACACCTAAGTATATTTATAAACACAAGTAGTTTAACAGATTTAACCGGAATTTCATTTAACTAATATTTTAACAATTTTATACGCAAAAATTTTATGAAAGATGAAAAACTGTATTTTTCTTTATTTTATTAAATCAAAACTAAAGAATAGTCTGTACTACATGTCATCATAAGAAAATTGCAGGTGTACGTTTATGGCCGTTTAGTTCACCACACTTGTATAATACATTGACATCAGCAATAGGCTATTTGCGCTGCAGGCAATACGGTGCGCCCAGTAGTCGACTTGTGACTGTCGTGAGCGTATGTAATTTGTAAATTTTTTATAGTTAAAACTATGTCAAGCAAAAAAAGGAAGTGGTCGGACGAATACGTACAGTATGGTTTACATGCATTACGGATTTTGATGAAAGTCAGCGTTCTCAGTGTATGATTTGCAATGCCTAGTTGAGGAATTATAGCGTAGCACCGGCAAAACTAAGGTAACACTTCCTAAAGCTGCATGGAGATGGTAAACACAAGAACACAACACTTGCTGAATTCAGGGTGAAGAGAGCTAGATTTGACGACAAAGGTACTTTGCCTGTCCTTGGCTTTGCACCCATTGACAAACCGGTTTTAACAGCATCATACGAAGTTGCGTACCTTATTGCAAAGCAGGGTAAACCACACACTATTGGTAAAACATTGGTAAAGCCAGCTGCGTTGAAGATGGCAAATATCATGCTGGGTAAAGCTGCTGAAAAAAAGTTGTCCCAAATTCCCCTTTCAAATGACACCATCAGCAGCAGAATTGATGACATGAGCCGTGACATTTTGGCTCAAGTCGTTGCAGATTTGATTTCAAGCCCAGCAAAATTCGCCCTCCAACTCGACGAGAGCACCGATGTCTCCAGTCCAAGCCAGCTTGTTGTGTTTGTGCGTTATGTAAAAGACGACATCATAAAAGAAGACTTTTTGTTCTGTAAACCTCTCACAAGAACAACTAAGGCAGCCGACGTGAAGAAACTTGTGGATAATTTTTTCAGAGACAACAATCTTTCTTGGAATATGATTTGGAGCTCCAGCAATGCTGGGACGAAAATCTGGTTTGGTGCGCTGATGAAAGCCAATGTATCACACATTATTGTTACACACTGTGTTCTTCACAGACATGCATTGGCAGCGAAGACCTTGCCTCCAAAACTTGCAGAAGTATTAAAAATTGCAGTGGAATGTGTGAACTATGTGCGAAATAGTGCTTTAAAGCATCGCATTTTCAAAGAGTCGTGTAATGAAATGGGCTCTGAATTTGAAGTACTTTTGTACCATTCTAATGTTCGGTGGTTATCCCGGGGAAAGGTGTAAAATCGTTTTTTTGCTTTGCGTGTTCAATTAGCCACGTTTTTGCAAGAGCACCAACATTGTCATGCAGATTTCTTAACAAATTTTAAGTTCATTCTCATTTTGGCATACATGGCCGATATCTTTGGTGCTCTCAATCATCTTAATCAACAAATGCAGGGCGGTGGGGTCAACATCATCGAAGCTAAAGAAAACCTGAAGGCTTTTTAAAAAAAGCTACCGTTATGGAAACGACGAACAGAAAATGATAACTTTGCAAACTTTTCTTTGCTGGATGACTGTATAAGTAAGGCCGAGGACGTTCCCAGTATTGGAGACATTTCTGTACCCGGAGACGTAAAACAAGCTATTACCATGCACTTAAATGAGCTTGCAAAGTCTTTTGACGGATACTTCCCCACCAAAGAGTCATATCCAGCATGGGTAAGACAGCCGTTCACGTTTAGTATTGCGACAGCAGATGTCAATGATGAATACCTCGACGAAATCATTGAACTGCAGCAAAGTCAGGTTCAACTGCAATTCTTCAGAATATCAACACTCTCGACGTGTTGGTGTCATAAAATTAAAGCGTACCCTCTTATTGCTAAGAAAGCTTTCGAAATACATGTACCGTTTGTTACAACATATCTTTGCGAGCATTCCTTTTCAAGGATGGTAGACATAAAAACAAAGAAAAGAAACAGGCTTTGTTGTGAAAATGATATGAGAGTGGCACTTGCCAAGATTAAGCCTCGGATTTCTAAAATTGTCTCTCAAAGGCAACAGCAAAAGTTACATTGATTTGCAATACATATTCATAATGTTTTTGCGTAAGATTTACATTTTGTTGATTTTGTTCTTTAAATACAGTGGTTCTGTGTGCAAATGATGCATAGTTTATATTGTGCGCTAATACAATATTTCGTATGTTTTGAATTTGAAATTTTGCTGGTATATTTAGGTGTAACATTATTTTATTTATTCATAATATTTCCAACGATAAAGAGTTCGATGACTGTAAATAAGACTTTTGCGGGGTTCAGTAACTTTGAAAAGGTTAAGAACCACAACTCTAGTAGATAATGACGTAACAATGGTAGAAGCGCTGCTTCTACATACGGTTTTGCAATGTTTTCTTTTGCGCTTTGAAGTTTTATGGTGAGTTTCATTTAATTAAAAGTTTATTTTAGTTTAATTTGTATTCTTGTTTGCCAAATCAAACCTAGGAATAACGTAAAGAATTGGTTAAAAAACAATCAGACTGTTAAAATTTACCTAAAGCGCAAACGCGATTTTGTTTGGCAATGTATGCTAGCAATTTCTTTTAGATAAAGGCAAACCAAAGTGTTAATTAAATTACAAGTATGTTTTTTAAATCGTTTTTTTGTTATGTAAGTACACCTAACATTTTAATAAATCGTAGGTGGGAGTAACTAAAACTGCCCGACTTCCAGACCCGTGGCTGTTTAAATGGAAATGTAAAATCGCCTAATTTAATTAAAATAAGCATACCATCAGAAACTTATTGCTATTTGCCCTATTTATAACAATTTATGAATAATAAGACCCGTAAATATTTTTAAACCTTAACAATTTTACCTAATCTCGCTTTTAAGATAACTTTGAAAGGATGTGTAATTTGATTGTGACGTCATAATCTACTAGAATGACGTCAATTCGCGTTTTTACAAGAACAAAGTTTTAAACTAAGATTGCAGACTAACTATACGACCAAAATTAATAAAATTTAAAACATAAACTAACAACTACATATACTTTAATTTGAAGTTAAGTTGTATGACCCAGAGCCATACTGTTTAAATATAGTCAATATTTTATTTTGATATTTTAGCAGCTTGCCATAACATAATGTGTTAACAATTGCCAAAATAAAAGTAAATTTTGATACAAAACGTTCTAGAACAAAGCATTTAGTTGAAAGTGAACTTTATATTAAGAAAAACAGGAAATTTAATCTATTTGTAGAACTCCATTTCTTGCTCATCTTTCTTCATTTGTGTTTTGTATGCTTTTTCGAAATCTTTAGCAAGAACGATGTAGCGATTTTCTCGCACAGCTAACATACCAGCTTCTTGGCAAATAGCATTAATGTCAGCACCTGAAATTTTGTCTGGGCGAGCAACAACTAAAATCATAACATGAAAAGTTATTTCTGGATTTTATTAACTTTAAATTTTTTTGGTAAAATTGACTACATCATCTACACATAAAGTCCTATTTATGCCCCCCAAATATTCCTAATTTATCTATGCCAATCTAATGTGTTGAGAAATGAAAAAACAACTTGTAAATTTATATAACCAACTTACAATCTTCCAAATCAATTTCATCACTGAGGTTCATCTTTCCAGTAATTGTGGAGAAGACAAGTCGTTTCTGTCTCCGATCTGGAAGAGGAAACTCAATTTTTCGATCTAATCGACCGGGTCTTAGTAAAGCAGGATCCAAAGTGTCAGCTCGATTCGTTGCCATAATTACCTGCATTAAAAATATGGTACTTTATTTATGTTAACCTAACCCCAAAAGTTGTAAAAAAGGATCCGACTGTGTAAGATTAAATAAAAATGTGTCAACCCCTAAGGACTTTTTTCATATTTTCCCTTTGAGTACACACTTCTACTCAACCCTTTTTAGTTTGCCCATCTAACCTCAAATGTTTAGCAAATTTACCTTAACATTGACAGTTTGGTCAAACCCATCCATCTGGTTTAAAAGTTCAAGTAAAATTCTTTGAACTTCTCGATCGGCACCTGTTTGTGCATCAAACCTTTTCGTAGCTATGGCATCGATCTCATCAATAAATATAATTGCTGGGGAGTTTTCCTTTGCAAGTCTACAAAGCAATACTAATAGTTAGGTAGTGTTGAAATTGAAATATCTTTCTGGACAAAAAAATCCTATGAATTAAACATTACCATATTAAAGAACTTAACAATTCTTCATCAAATAAAAAAATTTTGTTTAAAAACAATGGATTTAAAAAATAATAAAATAAAATACATAGCTTACATAAGCAATTCTAATACAGTAAACAAGCAAAAGGCATAAACAAAATAGACGCTCTTATTATAATATAAAAGGTATATCCATTAAGTATAATTTAATACCTGAAAACCGTACACTAAAGTCTTACGTACAACAATTATATTTCTTATGCCAAAACTCACCTGAATACATCTCTGACCATCCTTGGACCTTCACCCAAATATTTTTGTACAAACTCAGAACCAACAACTCTAATAAATGATGCAGTTGTGTGATGAGCAACAGCTTTGGCCAACATTGTTTTACCACAACCTGGAGGTCCAAATAACAACACACCTCTAGGTGGATCAATTCCAATCTGTTATATAAAAGTTGAATTAATTTTTGGAGTCATTCCGAAATAGGATTAAACAAAAACTTATGTTCTAACAAAAAAAATTTCCCTACTGTTGGATCAGTGTCTTTTTAGAATATTCCCATAAATATTAGCAAGATGTGATAACACCCTGGGCTACTACTTTTATAATGCTAAGACATTTAAAATAACTACCAGACTAGTTTAGTATTTGAAATCATTTAGACTGAACTAACTATTTTTCTAATATTCTGTTACCTGTTTGTAAAGCTCGAAATGAGTCAAAGGTAATTCAACTGCTTCTTTTACTTCTTGTTTTTGAATGTCCATTCCACCAATGTCTGAGTAAGCTACATCAGGTTTCTCATCTTAATATAAACAATAATAAATCAGATAATTTTAACCTAAACATCATTGACAGGTATATACTTAGATTATATATTGTTTATAGTAATTTAATGGATTTTGTGAAGAACTTACCTGCTGAAAGCATAGTGATACTACTATCTGCTTCTGGGGGTAAAACATCTACTAAAGCATTGCTGTGTTTGTGCAATGCCACTGATGAATTTGGTTTTAACAGCTCCCTATTATAAAATAATTATTAAAAGATAAATTAAGGTCTTGCTCTTGCCAGTATATAAACCTACACCACAAGTTAGGTTTAGTAGTTATTTGTGCCTTTTTGAATAAATTTCAAATTTTATCGATGCCATAAATGAATTTAAAATATTTACCTATCAATAGTGCTTAATATCCGAACATAATAATTTGATCCGGTTGTTGATCCCACAATAGCATTGTTTTGATCCACCGCCTCCAAAAACTGACCAATCACAAGAGGAATACTTTGAATCCGCTTAACTTCTTCTTGAGCATGCAAATATTCTTTACGCAAATTTTTCATTTCATCTAGAAAATAATGTAATACCTTGTTAAAACAACGAAAATCTGAAGTAAAATAAATTTAACATTAGTTACCTCGAACACTATTAGCATTAAAACCAAATACATTTTTAACATCCTAATTCTATCTTAATTAAACTACAGAAAACTGGGGATATTTTAGTGTTACAATTTTTAATATTTATTTTTTACCTTTTATATATTCCTCTTGTACTCCCAAAAATTCTAGTTGTTTTTGAAGTTTCATGTATTTTGTGTATGGGTCCTCAATTCTGTCTATTTCAGTTGTACTCAACATTGATTGCATGGTATTAGGTCTCGAAATTTCAGAGGTTGCAGGCTAAATCAATGTAGTTTAGCATTTATTATAATTTCTAGTCTGCTAGTTGACTTGGTTCTTATTAGGTGGTAAAAAAAATTTAAAATATGAGTCTATCTACGATTTACGCAAGTTATTTATTTACATTTCAGAAAAAAATGATTTACCGTGACAGGTTTATTCAATACAGCTACTTCATCCATATCTTTAAACCAAAAATGTGTTAAAAATTGACGAGCCTTCAACTGAATTATAAACAAAACTTAAAAATATTTTATAAATTTAGAAAATCGTTTCTGTTTTGCACTGTCATTAAACAAGAAGCTTTTTTTGTCAACTCTCTCAAAATATGATAAATCGTATCAACAAAAAATACTTACCTTAATTTATCCTCATTGGAAGAAATTTTACAATATTTTTTATTTGCATAGTTTTATTTAGTAATTTGCTTATTTAAAATTGTGGTGTTAACCAAAAAGATATTAACAAATCACTAATGACCCGTTTAATAATAAATCCTACATTAGTTTGCATAAGAGAAGTTTTTATCAAACTTTTGTTTTTCCCTATTTATTTAATCATCCTAGTTATTACAAGACAGATTTTAGAACCAGATAGTTAGATTGACGTTTACCTATGTTCTGTCATAACTAAATATACTTTTAGCCAACCATTATATTAAATATTGGTCTTTCACATTGCAATTGATAACAATACATCAGTCAAATGATTAAAATTTATTTACAAGTCTGCGTGAAAGTGAACGCAAGGCGAAATAAAATGGCGAAAAGGTAAACAAATTGCTCGTCAACTTCTAGTTTGAAGAAATAGTCGTTCAACCAGTTAGCATGCAAAAAAATATTTCATAGAAGTAGTAGTAGTAGCAGCACGTTTAAATAAATTAGATCCGCAGCTATGGAATGTGTTTTAAAAGGAACGTATTAGAATAAGTCAGGGTAACTCAATGATTGAAAAAATGTCATTGCACAAAAACGGGGCAAAATTTAAAAAAAATATTTATGTACATAACAGTAAAATATACGCAATAGCCCGAATGGATAACACAAAAGTAAATAAATTGAAGAATAAAGTATAATATATACATTGCACATTTGTATGTACCAATAATTAAGAGACCAAAAAAGTAGGCTATTTACATGTATGTCCATATTGACTATAAAAATTTACAATTAAATAAAAATAATAAATAGTACCTCGAGTGTTTAATAAAAACGGATTAAGAACCAAAAAAAGTAAAAATAAAATTAAGAGAGTACTGCAACGTTTCATAATTCATCACAGTTTAGAATTTTTTGCACAGTGCCACTGCTTGCCGATTAGAGTAGTTGTGTTAAATTTAAAGATGTACAAATAAGGAAATTGAGTAAGGGTAAAATGTTACCACTTTGTACATTAATAGTAGGAGTAAAATTTCACCGCTTAATTTAGTTAAAATTATAAAAAAATAGTTTACTAGATTTCGATTAAAACATTAAAAAAATTTGAAGTATAAAAAATAATAAATTAATAGTTACATTGCGGGTGTGCCTTTTTAAAAATATTCAGATTTAATTAAAATGAATAAATATAATATAGCACATTAGATAAAAATACTGAACTAAGAAGTAAGTTGTCCAAGCGTTTGTTGTAAAATCTTTGCGGAACAATTGCAAACATTTTAAATTATAATCCTCATGACTGTATATGTACAAAAGTCTAAAAAATAAATTAAATCAAATTTAGTGTTAATTATAATATAATAAATTTATGTAAAAACTTAAATTGGAATTTTAATTATTCTAAATAAGAATTATAAAGGCTTACTTCTTATATAAAAGAATCCCATAAATTATTTTAGAAATAAACTTTTTGTATAGTCGATTTAACGTAAACAAATAATATACATATAAACAATATACAGAATATTGGACATTTTTTTCCATTAAACAAAATAGTAGATTACAATTATACCACAACTAATTATAAAAGTTTTATTTTATTGAACAAAAAAAATGATTTTCGTAATCACATATACCACATTTTTATCTGAGAATCACATATACAACATAGCTTGCAACAGCCATAAACTATATCTCAATACCCCTTTAATATAATACATATCAAATTAAATATACAACGACGTAAGTTAAACGGGACAAGATCTAGAGAATAACCAACAACATAAAACATTGTTTTACTGAGAGGACATCATACAATAGTACGACGTAACGACAGATATAATAAATCAACCTGTTAATTAGACAACTGCACGGGATATCTATAACCTCTGTTTAACCAGAGCCAGCGCATGGCCTGGCAGTGCATCTTTGTATAAAGACCAACTAGTAAAATGAATGATAAATAAAGCTGAAGGAATTGACAATAGGCAGTTATAATTATGCAAAAATAATCCCCAAATTTAAGTAGCCTATAACGTTACGCGTATATTTGTTAAAATAAAAAGTTAAAAAACATAAATATTTAACTTACCCTTTACTTTTTATCTTTTGTTTTTAGTTAATAAGGGCGACTTTGTTCCTTAGGTCGTTTTAATTGAACTTTTAGGCGTTTCATTCCGATCTGAAAACCGTTCATAGTTTGAATGGCCGCCTGGGAGCTAATAGCATTATCAAAGCTGACAAAACCTAAAAAATATTTAATATGTGTTTAAATAAAATATAGCGAAATATGCAACAAATGGACCTGTCAGTGAAAAAACTACCCAAACTAGTAGAAAGCAGGCAAAAAATGCTTAAATTCATAAAATTTAGGAAAATTTAGGAAGATTCAGTTAGAGTAAATTTTTTTTCTTTTTTAAAGTGATATATCAGCAAAAATATTAAATTAAACGATAACAAAATCAAAAATTAATAATTTTTTTAAAATTACCGAAACATTTGCTCTGATTGGTAGCACGATCGATAAACACTTTTGCGGAGATAACATTTCCAAAAGGTTGAAAAACATTCGCAAGATCGCTGTCGGCAAAGTCTTGTGGAAGATGATATATGAACAAATTACAACCATCAGGGCCTGTACAAAACGCACATTTATGTTATATGATAAAATTTGGTTTTGAACAAAGGCTTTGATTTTTATCAATTCAATTTCCTAACGATTGGCATTTAGCTATCACAAAAAATTCATAAAATGATCTTGCTGTTTCACAAGAAAACACTAAATTATTTTTACGATTTTGCATCCATCATACTGCATTTAACAGTGACCATGTAAATACTTAAATAACCAGATAAATTAATCTAAAAATTTAAGTTATATTACAACAAGTTGTTACCTTCTTTTTGTGGAAGGTTGGGGCTGGTAAGCATAGTTGATGGTTGTTGGAGCTGGGTAGCGGCCAGGGTCGGAGTTGGGGGCGCCGGAATAGCTGGGGCATAATGGGGAGTTCCGTAAGATGGAGCCGGTACATAGAGTACTAGAAAACAAAAACTTGTTTGAGAAACAATTTTTTGTTTAAATTAAACAAAAGTGTTGATAAGGTATAGTTTTACAATTTTTTTTCGAACCAACCTGTATATGGTTGAGGTGGTTGATATGGTTGCGACATCTCCACAGCTGGTGGTGTTTGTGCTAAAACAAACAAAATATTGGATAAAAAATGAACAATTATGGCAAATATTAACACAATATAATTATACAAGAGAAATGTTAGGCAGCTAACAGCCATACCAGAGCAAAAAGTAAAACCTAAATTTTTTAAATATAAAATCATTTTTTCTTTTTGCAGAGAATAATTTGCTTAGCGACATAAAAATACTTAAAATAACTTACACATTGGGACAATCCCATGTTCGCTAACCCCTGGGGTGATACTCGGCTGAGGCTGACTCCCAGCAGAAAATGCCTGAATCGAGTACAAATTTCCATCTGGGGTTGTGCCCGTGCCTGAAGAAGCGGGCTGCACCATGCTTAAAGCAATTGGGGCCACAGGACTATGAGGAGTGCTAGGGGTCATACCAGCATGTAACACTATGTAAAAAAATGTTTTTTTTAGTTTGCAAATTGAGCCTTTTTTAAGTTTTAAATAAAAAGTCTACTACACAGTTTATAATTTGTAAAAAGTGAGCCCAACCATGCAAAGGAATTAATTTAAATGAAACACCTCAAGTTAGCACCGTTTACACAGAATATAATCCTTAAGGTACTAACCTGTTTGGGGTGGAAGCACCGTTGCTGATGGGTTAATTCCACCAATGGTGGGATGTGCAGCCAAAGAATTCCATCCAGCAGGAATCATGTTCTAAAAAATTAGTTTGATAAAGGTAAAAAATAATATAAATTGCAAAAAAAATGCCAAATTACTAAAACCAAAAAATTTTAAAATGCGTACCACATAAATTTCTGATTAAAGTATAAATAAATAATATAAATTTTATAAAATTTTGCATTTTTGTTTAAATGTGTAGTTGGCAATTACCTGTGCATATGGAATACCATAACCACCAAGTTGAAGTGGCACAGTTGCTGCAGCTGGGCTGATTAAACCGTAAGTTTGTGCCATCTGCTGCATGCGACGAACTGCTCTTTCTTTATCGGTATCCGCAAACTTCACAACTAAGCTTGACGAGGCACCCTATTAAAAATTAAAAATTTATATGAAATACTGAAACTGACATATTACTTATGTGTAATTGCAAAAAAAAATATTTTAATAGTTCTAAGTTAACTCTAAATAAAGCAAATTCGTTAAAACAAAATATTTTATTAAATTAAATTTATTTTATTTGATTTGGTGATTTACAGGCATTGTCTGACTTCCATGCAGCGATTCGATGGCAGTTTTTGCTTCTTGGTGGCCACACAACTTCACAAAGGCACAACCCTTACTCTGGCCCTCTGGTGTTCTAAAAAAAATGAAAAAAAAATGAAAAAAATTCAAAAAGTGATGAGAAAAAAACAAAAAACTTTTACAATTCATATCTAATAAAACAGTTCGAATTTTTAACTTTATAGTTCAAAAAATATGTGTTGTACCTTAATATAGTGCACTCCTCAATGCTCCCGTATGGTTCAAACAAAGCTCTCACGTCATCTTCATTCTGACGTTTTCCCAACATTCCAATAAACAATTTTCTGTCTTCTACAAAAATAATTATATGATTGATTTATTTTTATTTAAAAATATTCACAAGATTATGATTGATTTATTTTTATTTAAAAATATTCACAAGATTATATAAATCCTACTTTGCAGATGGTTTGATGCGCTAAGGCTGGCGAACCATATGTCGTTTGAAAATGTCAGTTTCATTAATTATTTAATGCCTTACGTAAGCGGGGTGGGTCCAATTTATTTAAAAAAACACACATGGCTCATATAACCAAATTTAAGAGTTATTTTGCCAAACATTGATGTCTTTTTGCAACAGAAAATGACAAATCCTTTAATTTATTTTTATTTGATTTTTGTAGTCTTAACGTTGAGTTTGATTTTTGTAGTCTTAACGTTGAGAACTTTGTTCTTGTTAAATAATTGAAAATGTAATAAAATGGAACACATTTTACCTCCTTTGCTTACTGTGTCTGCAGGTTTGACTTGAAGAGGATGATTCATCTAAAAAAACAAATAACATTACAAATTAAAAAAAAATACGAATGTTTAAAATTACATGTCGGCCAATATTATTTACTACACATCTGCTGTAGATTGAACAAAACTTAAAACGATCTGAATTTTTTTTATTATTTATTGACAAAATAATTTCATTTTTGGGCAAAATTACCAAGGATAAGGTAATCGGGGAAAAGATAAACCATAAGTTATCCCATATTTAACTACTTAAACTTTTTTGTTTTTTATATTATCGCTTTACAACTTGAGCTCAACCTACCTCGGTTAACGGCGACTTTAAATAAAATTCCATTTTATAGAAGGCAACTTTAAATAACAACACCAATCAAAAAATATATTTAATAAACTTAAACTGGCTGCATAAATTTTAACAAATAAAATTAAATTAAAACTACAAGTTGTTCCTATGTCTTAAAGACAGTTAAAAAAATCTTACTAGCGACTGTTCTTGCAATGGTGCCTCGCCCAATGCCTAAACCAGCCCTTAATGAATAATCATATGCAAGGAGCTAGCATAAAAACTAAGGGTTCGGTGATCATTAAATATTAATAGGTAAGGCAGAAGCAAGCAAGGAACTTATCTATATATCGATCTATGATTGTAATCGATTTAAAATAAAATCAATATGTTGAAACTTAGGTTAGCTTTTCAGCAAGTCTTTTTTAGTTTTTTTTTAATATTTGTTTTAAAGTGTTTTAGCAAAGTATTTTATTATATAACAGACTTTCTTACTACGAGCGCGTCGTTTTTTTTATAATATTGAGCCCAATAAATTATTTAAGAACACATGCTCCACAGATGCTATAAGCTTAAGCAATTCAAAGGTCTTTGAAAAAATATGCTTGCTTAAAATGGAATATAATAGAAGCCATGTGGTAAAATTTAGACTTAGAACTTAGACAATATATTACTTCATCATAAGCCGTTCTCATTTAAAAATTGACCCCTAACCCATATAAAATGAAGATATGTTTAATTGTGTCATAGGAGTGGCCAAAAATGACACTTTTTTTAAAATAGAAAGGACAGGAAAGGGTTAAATAAATACAAAAATCAAACCGTGAACTTACCCCAGGTAATGTTTTTCTTTCATGTAGGGCATTCTGTGCGTTCATTGACGACAACTTCTTGGAAAAAGTAAGGAAAGCACAACCTGTGAAATAAAAATCAATTAAAAAACTTCACAATCTTTTGTTGATATTTAAAGTTTTTTTTATTCGAGCACAGTAAATTTATCGATGCCGCCCGAAAGCAGTATTTTAATCCGTCTTAAAAACAAAAAAATCCAACATAGATTACAAAAAACTGTTTAAAGGAAACAAGATACAGCTGGAACAACAAAAAAAGCAAACAGGTTAAATATTCCGGAGAAAAAGAAAGTATATAACAGATAAAGGTCGGATATTAAAAATATAATAAATCAGCCATAAAGCAAAACTTAATTTTTATATGGGTAAATAAGTAAATCTTATGTATTATTATATTAAAAAAACAATTTAAGCGCATAAATGCCCATTGAAATCATTTTTTTTTGTTTCAACAATGCACAATTAAATAAATTTTATAAAACAATGCGTACAGGCTAAAAATACTCAAACGCATTATCAAAAAAAATAGTCAACAAAATGCCAAAAGCCCAGTGATGTTTAATGAACAAAAGGGTTTTGTATAGATTTTCACAAAATATTAGGCAATAAATTATTCATAAACATTCACTCACGCACATACACACACATAACACTATCATCCCTCTTGTTCGTTGTTACAATACATTGTTTCCTGAATCCGCGGCTTCTATATCCGCTAAATGTTGGGTTAAAATGACGGACTTTGACAGTCCGTTCGATAAATCACGCGCTAAAGCGAGCATGACATTCGTTTATTTTATTTAAATAGGCCATAAATTTTGTCCATCTATTAGAGCATGATATTGGATTAAAATGTTGGTTAAAAAACTGTTTCGTTATAAGGCTTTTCATTATCACGCGATTTTTAAAAATTCACAGAAAGCAAAAGTTATATATAAGGAGAAATTGGTGATGGCTAACTACTATCATTATACGATTTAAAATCATTAACGAAAAAACAAATAGTCCACGTCATATTTAAATACCATTTTCGCCACAAGTGTATCGACATATGTTTTATACATCTACGAGCAAGAAACATCCCGGGTTTACTCTGGGACTGACATCTGGCGTATTACATACGACTCACAATGGGAGAGTGGTTTTTAAAACCCAGCGGTTCGCAGATGCATCTCGACCGCAAAAACAACCGCGTCACTGGTCGTCTGTCGGCCGATAATCGCGCGACGCCGTATTTTTAATCGGCCCACTTACTAATAATCAAGCTAATCTGGCGCGTGGTGATCATAGAAAGTTTGCTTTTTCGGTGATATGTTTTAACCAGTGTTACTAGCCTTATAATTAAATCACTGTTATAATGCGATACTTATATTTAACAACATCTTCGCGAAATGATACGTGTATTAGGTGGATTAACTTATTAGCAATAATATCTAAATTTTAAAGCTAATAACAATATTTGACTTGTAGTATATTATTAAACAAATGTACCACAAAATATATAATAAAGTAAACTCAAAGAAAAAAAAAGTTAAAAATATTGTGTAAACCTTATCCCATAGTTCGTAAAAAAGGGATATTTTTAACATAAATTAAGAGAAATGACGTCAAAAGATTTATTATTAAAGCCCACATAATAAAAGCAAAGCCCGCTGCACATATTTCGAACGAAAAAATATCCCGAATTGGGGACAGATGTTATATGCGCGTTTCTAAATCAATATCTTATTTTCTGAGTGGAAAATCGATCGGTGACGTAAGTACTTCGACAAAGCAACAGAAATTGCATCTTAGTCAAAATAAAAGCATTCTGATAAGACGTAAAAATTTTAAAATAAATTCTAAAAGTATTGCAAGCTTTTTTTAAATGACCCCAAAATTGAATACAAAATAAAACTAAAAAATAATTTAAGAACTCTGCCATTTATTTACGCTTTAGCGATATTCGAATAATAAGTAAACCCTTTTTAATTAATATGCTTTCTCTATAAAAGGTTAACAGGGTCGACAAGGTTGCTGCGTTGGTCACGTGATCTTTTTAATTAATTAAAACCCAGTCACGTGTCTATAATCCACGGCCCCGTGACAAAGGCCATTACTTATATTGAAGTGGGAGGATAATACAAATCAATGTTGTCCTATTATAAATCATGCTAATGGTGGTTTATGGACTAGATTACAGGACAATTAGGCGGTTTAGTGCTCACCCAATTACACATGCCCCAATTAGAAATGGTCAATAACACTCATTGGTCTAATTGTTTTAAAACATTAATCACAATAAGCTAGAAGGATGTAACAACAATAATAATAATACGATCCGGCTTCCAGTGCTATATTTTCATATGTTTAAATAGATTTTATTTGTTTATCGCAAGTTTTATAGTTTAATCCCAAACAAAAACAACTGGACAGCAATTTTTTTAAATAAAATCGCGCTGGCAGGCGATTTGGATTGAAATAGCCACGCGTCGGGTATAACAAGCAACATCCTGCTATGTTATTCTTTTGTATTTGTTAACTAGTGAACTACATAGATCGTACGTGTGTACAAAACTATTATTACCACCCCAGCGCAACAAAGCAAACATACAATTATTAATAGCCGCACAATAATTCAAGATTTCTTTAGGTACTGAATAACGTATATACGCTAATATTCTTTATAAATTGAAGTATAGTCACCGTGGCAAGAAACAAAGAATCCAACAAATCATATGCTTATAAATTGTAAAAGTTCTTTACAAAAACCCATAGCAATGACAACGATATTAGATACCGGGCGTTGATAGGTTACTATAACGACCTTCTTACCTTTGTGCATACCGGTGTACTTGTCTCGTAGAACAGATAATTCAAATATTTCGCCAAAAGGAGCGAAAAGTTGTCTTAGTTCCTTTTCCTCCCAATTTTTGGGTACTTGTCCTATAAATAATTTTACGGCGTCGTCGTCTTTGAGAAGCGTTTCTAAAAAAATACGAGCAAATTAAATTAACTTTACTAAATGTTGGTTTGATTTTATATAAGCCACACTACATATTATATGCAGCATAATAAATATTTTAAGCACCTTTAACTGGGGCTACATTTGAATTTGCAACAAAATTCCCACATTGTACTTGTTGAAGCGTTGGTATTTGCGATTGAAAAATTCCTGTAAAATACAAATTCAGATGTTTCAATATAAACTTAAAAACTTATTTTAGGGGGCATTTTTACAATTTTATATAGTTTATTAAACCATTTTGCACATTAAAATTGTAGTTAGTAATGTTTATTATTTTTTTAAATAATTTTAAAATACAACTTACCATTTCCAGCAACAGTAAAATTATTTGGTTCCATGGCAGGGTGATGATGCATTAAAGGAATACCGGTGTTCATTACTGAAGGAAGAAATTGAGCAGCACCATGGACAGCCATAGTCATTCTACAAAAATATTAAAATATATATATATAACAATAAAATTCTAAAGAAATTTAACAATATATTTAACAGAGTTATATATACTGTCACTGGTGTATATCATTATTATTATATTGTTGGTAATTCAAAGGGCATAATAATTGCTACCACTACATGAATAGTGCTGTAAACGAGGAAATGGCATTTAATCAATAGAATATTACCCACAACAGGAAATTTAATGAGCCTGTCTTTGATGGATAAAAACTGCATTAAAGCAGCAAAGATTTAAGTGATTTTTTTAATTGATATCATTTATTTTAAATGATGTGCTATATAAGTTTGCTTAAAAATAACTAAAATTTATTAAATAAAAAAATTATTAAATTAACTGTAGACAATATTACAATACACTTTAAATTGCAATAATTTAGTTAGTTTAATCACAAAATAGCTAAAAACATTTTTATTTATAATACTAATAATTACCTGTTTTGCTATGGAATATAATTTTCTTTTCAGATAAATCAATATCGCTTTACTTTCTCTTTATTTTCAAGTAAACCTTTGTGTACAAAATAACCAACTAAAATATTTTATTATAAAATCTCTACCAATTTAAAAAATATTTTTTGTATTTATAAATTTTAAGTGCGATATAGCTAGTAATTTTTTACCCTTGTAAAATTATAATGACCACAATATTATTAATGAACTTATATAACAACATAAGAGACATCTGCTCAATAGAAAAAAGCCTAGAAATTTATTGTTGTCATTTTTTGAAAGAAAAAGGAGAAAGGCCTTACCAGCTTGAAATCAAACTCTCTCATCACTGTGCCTACTCTCTCTCCTTTGTCATTAGGCAAACCCTGTAATTAGCCAGTAGGGGTCCTTTATTGTTTCTGAATGAGAGTGTGTATAATCACTCATTCACAGCAGAATTCTCTCTTGTTTTAAAGGTTATTGCATTAAACCTTTAAAACAAACATGTCACAGCTTGGACCCATTTTTAAACACTGCAGTTTTAATTATATAACCAAAAGTTTTACAAGCTAAACAGATTAAAGTACATAATTAAACAATACTTAATACTGTATACAGCTTTTTGAAGACTAACACAAATGCTAAAAAAATTGATTAATACCAACTTAATTTTGTCCTTGCTTGTCAACAGTTGGTATTAATTGTGACAAAATTAAAAATATTAGAATTAAGTATAGATTATAATTATACTTAATAACAGTTTATATTATTGAAATATGTATATAAAAAATGTTCAAAAGGATACCTATTTTAATTTTTGAAATAAAACTGAACAAAATCACAAATAATAGAAAACACAACTACATGTTTTTTCATGTATTAAAACATTTTTTTTTATATATTTACATTTTTTTTGATCCAAAATAAAAATTTTAACCATGGCCAAATAGAACGATTATGACTTAAGAAAAATGTTGGTGACTATAAAATAATATAAAAAATAGGAACCATCATAGGGTATAATATATAAATAGTATATAGTGATTAATGATTATCAGTGATGGATTTTATATAAGCCGATCAGGGTAAGTGTATATAAAAATGTATTTAAAACAAGTAAAATTAATGAAAAAATGATAAAATGTAAAAACTGTAAACTACAAGTAATCTAAAAATTATACAAAAATATTCTAATTAAATGTATATATACGATACTGTTTGGCAAAGTCACTACGTTTACAAACGGCACAGCTCCGCCACGGCCACGCAAACAAATGCCATAACTTTCATAGTAACGCGGGTTAAAAAACTTGCTACAAAATAAAATAAAGGTTGCCAAGTTTAATAAGAAAAAATGACAGAAACAGAAACTGAAAAAACGTCTGATAAAAAACAATCAAAAACTAAATCCAACTTACAAATTTAAATATGTAAATCTTAAACCAGACTAAAAAGATTAATAGTAAATACAAGATAAAACTGGCTAAATAAAAATGTCAGTTAGTTACACAAACAACGGTAATAATAAAAAAAACATAATGTAGCCTTTGAAGATACCATGATCAAATCATTTGCATTATAAAGCCTTTTCATCAACAGATACATTATAGATGTTAAATCTGGAGTGATATATATAAGGCTGTACAAATTGTGCTGCGTGTGATTAAAAATTGAGGATAAACTGTTACTTACGTAAAACCGAAAAACATTTTACCGAAAGGACGGTTTGGCCACAGGCATAGCAAAGTCACTAAAGAAGATAGGTAGAGATCATTTTAATTAGTAACTAGGCCCAAGTTATCTCCTTTTAATTAAATAACTTTTGATTATATAATTTTTCTATGTTTTTCTTTTTTTATCAAGTTTATACTTACAAATATACAAGCTTACGGCTTTGACAAAGTAAAAAAGTCTAATTAACTAAATAATCAGATAATGTAAAGTGTTTACATTTTTATCTAGGATTTTTTTTTAATTTATGGGTGATCGTTTTAAATAAAAAAATGAGGGTCACAAAATTTCTTAATCACAAATTTGGACATCTTGGAGTACATGTTAAAAACCAAATTGTGTACACAATGTCCCCGTTTGAGCAAAATGCAACAAAAGGTGTAATCTCCACTGGATTTCTGAACACTATTCGCCGAATTAGGGAGAGAATTGTTTGTGTTGCTGTTCGTAAGTTAACTCTTAATTACTTTTCTATTTTTGAACATTTTTTTAAAATTTTTTATTCTTGATGTGGTAAGGTCGATTTGATGACCTAAACATAGAGTAACATTAGATATCCTGACCCTATCTCGAGTTGCCTTGGCATTTGGGGATATTATAAAATATAGCTGCCTGATAACTAAGTGTTGGCTCAGCCGAAGCTCGTACCGTTTATAGCACTCTACGTAAGAGTGCTACAGTATTTGAGCAGTGAGGATTCAACCCAGGACCTCATGTAGTGAAGTCAAGTGTTCTGTCTACTGCACCACGCTCAAATCGAATCCCAAAAATAATAAAATATATCAAACCTAATTCAAGTCAATGAATTACACTTTCACTGTGTTATCGTATTGGAATTTATAAAAATTTATTAGCATCTGCTATGTTTTAGAATACATTTCTTTATTTAGCTGGATTAATGTTTTATGGACTTTACCGATGGACAATTGACACCCAAAATGCAATGGATAGAAAAAACCCCAAAGATTTTGAAAATGATGTTTAAAAAATAAATTATTTGACCCTTTGTTTTAAGTTCAGTAAAATATCACTTTTATTAAAATGAACATTTGTGTTGTGTTTAAAGGATGATAAAAAGTAAATTTAGTTAGTTGACCCATAAAAATCTTAAGATGACTCTACCCACACATTTCTTTTTATTATATGTTTTTTTTTAACAATTAAGTCATATAAACAAAAAATTTGACTTTGAAAATCTGTTTTAGCAAAATAGTAGGCAGAAGTATACAATTGTTCATATTTTATTCTTGGTAAAAAAGTATTTATTAGAAAGTAACAACTGACACAAGCACATAAAACAAGTATTTATATATTTTATAAAAAAATCTAAATATTTAACATAGTACAAAGTAATTTACACTGAAGTTTAAATTAGTTACTAGGTCTATAAATTTATATAAGAATTTAAAATACTAAAATGAATTACAGGAACACTTGTGTAAAAGATTACTAGTATGCCAAATATTATGGTTTACAAAATCATTTAGCAAAGGTATAATACCAGATACTTAGACTAAAATTATTTAGTGTACAACTTTTTGATAGGCCTTGTAATGTACAATATAACTAACCTAATAAACCATACCTGAATATTTATATTTTAGTGCAATATTAATGTATAAACTATTAAATAAGAAATCGAAAGCACAAACTCACATAGGAGTTCTAAAACAACAAATAGTACTGCCCAGGTATCATGTTATGGTATATTTTATTTTTTTAGTATTTATAACTTTCAAGGTTTTTGAATTAAATGACTTCCACAAATTGTAATCGTTCATTAGCGAGCTGATCCGCCGACAGGGTACGGGGTTCACTCACATGGAAAAATTCTTTTAAATTTGCCAGCCATCCTTGATCGAATGGGTTAGAAAATTGGTTGTTGGCATCATTTAAATATTCATATCTCTTATAATTAAGCCTTTCGTTTGTAGTAATGTTGGTTACTGCTTGATAAGTCTTAAAATAAAACAATGTAAAACACATTAAAAAGTGAAAAACTTTGATTTTTTATACAGTTCAAGTAGATCTAAGTTGAAATATACTTACAGTAAAAGCACTAAGGCCGACAGCAATTATGGTGAAAATTCCCATAATAACTCCACCAAGCAAAAGTAGAATGTCACGATGATAGTGTCTGTTGATGAACCACACAAAATAATCACCCGTCAGCAAAGTAAATGACATGCCGTACAGGAAAACAAGAAAATATTGCCTGCACAAAAAATGTGACAATCTTAATAGATATTACAGTGCTTAAAAATTAAGTAAATTGTAAGGTGTACATTTTTGAATATTAAAAAAAAACACGTTGTTAATTTATTTTCTTATTAACTGTTGTGACAGTACATTTTACCTGTTTCTGTATCCAACAACATTATAAATGTATGGACAGTAGTGATCAAAATGCTTGACACATCGGTTTGTAACCCTGCAATGTTTTGCTCTTAATGGTCTTACAAGCCGACAAGTATGGCAGAGTCTACTTAAAGGATTCTGACCTGTTTTCCACTCATAAAAATAAGCAACCTGTAAATTAAAATAAATTATTTTTTTTGAAAAAATATTGGTTTACATCTCAAGATAAATTGATTAATGTTCAAAATATAAAAAAATACTTTTTAATTAAAACAATGAAACAAGTTTCACAAACAAATAAATTTTGAAAAATAGTTTACCATTACAAATTCCTAAACTTAATTTAGGTTTATTAATAATCTGGACAAAATGTTAGTCTTTTTTCTTTAATATTCATTAACAAAAAACACTTTTGCACTGTAAATAAAATACTCACACGCTAGTGTTAGTAAAATAACAATATAGCCAACACAACAAATGGGATTATAAAAAACAAACCAAACAAGTTTAAAGCAAAAATTACAAAACTTACACACATGATGTATAGTACTATTAAAACATGACTGCTTAAATGAGCAAACCAACAACATAACTATGTTATCATAATTTTTACCTGCTTGAGTGCTTGATCATATTCATCTGAATTTTTAGGAAGAAAACCTGGATCTATATTGTGTGCTTTTATCAGTGCATACCACATTACAATTCTAAAACAGTAATTATATTAGAAGAAATAAAATAATAAAATATTTCAAAAAATAGGCCATAGTTTAACAATATTGCACCTAATGAGCTATGACTATGCAATTATGGTGAATAAATACTAAAATTTTAAATATTTTTTTGTTTAGATTTTACAATTTTAAAATTGGTAAAAACAAGGAATTTATGAAAATCTTGCACTATATTTTATATTTGAAAAACTAATACTTTTAAAATTTCGAAACTTACGTGTTTACAAAAAATAGTAGATGAGTTATTTGAAAGTCTATGGTCATAGGCAAAACTTTAAATATATAACAAGGATAACCATAACAACAGGTAATAAATATCATAAAAAGAAAAGCTCCCTTATTCATTCCTGGGGGACCAAAGATTAAAGATCTAAACAAAATACCAAATTTTAATAAAGTTTCTGATTGAAAACTGTCGAATTTATATTATTAAAGTAAGTGGTTACTAATTAATTCTTCTCTACAAGCTGCATTAAACAATTTTTACCGGTCAGTATTAAATTAATGTATTAATATAGTCACAAGAAATATATGCCTGCATACCACAAAGAATAGACTGATTTTCAATCTTTACAAATGAGACATTTAAAATTGATTTTATGGCATTCTTTAACATAAAATAGTTCTTTAAAAATACTAAAATTTTAATACTCCGCACTTACTTTAACTCGAATGCAGGCATAAATTTGTTTTTTCCCGATTTTAAACCTTCAAAATATGAAATGAGGTTTTTGTATTTCCGTCCTTTAGCTAATTTAATTGGAGTATTTCCATTATGATCTTCTAAGTCAACATCTGCACCATCCTTTAACACAATAGTTAAGAAATAAGATTTGTGAAAATTTTATTCCTATATAAAGTAAACTGTTATTTAAAATAACAATGTCTACAAAATAATGCTACATATTCAATACTTTTAGTTCTGTATAATGTTAATTGTGAATAAGAGCCAAACTTTTTAACAAATATATTTAAATTTATTGTACTAAAAAATAGCAGTATTGCCTAATAAGATATACCTGTTCACATAATAACTTGCATGTTAGTAAATCTCCACTTAAAGAAGCAAGATGAAGTGGGCATTGACCAAAATTGTCTTTTTGTCTTGGATTGAAACCAGAATAAATCAGTAGCCTCGTTAATTCACAATGTCCTTGATAAGGAATTTAAAAACACATTAAACTACACAACTATTTGTATTTTTTAAATCCTTGTTGTAAACATTTTCTTGGTTTGTATTTGCAAATAAGGCATTGCTTTTGTTTTAATCCAACGCATTTTTTGGATTAATGTAAGGTTGCGCATTAAACAAAACTCCTAACTAAATAATTTAAGGTTGCTTTAATCCTAGCCTTAGGTTATAAAAAAGGTATAGCAACTTATGAATACAAATTTAAAGTTTTTTTCGACTTAATTGTAATCCAAATTAAAACATTATCACATAGGCTCTTTATTTTTTGCATTAAAATTAAATTGGATAATAACCTTAATATATGGTACTGCATATTTACATGGTACTGCATATATGTAAGTTAATTGAAAGATTTATGTTAAAATTTTACCAGAAAAATAAAATGGCAATGAAATTATTAAAAATTATTTTTTTGTTAACATATACATAAAACTTAAAACACATGCAATGAGTATACAATTCCTACCTTTAAATGCAGCCCAGTGAAGTGCATTATCTCCTTCTTTATCAGTTATTTGTAACCTTGCTCCTTTTCCCATTAGAAAACCAGCCAACATTGTTCGGCCATATTGTGCAGCGATTATTAGTGGTGTACATCCCTTGTTGTCCACACTGTCAATGCTTATTCCAGCCTCCAGTGTGATTAAACAAAAAAAAATAATTAAAAAAAAGTTTTATTATATAAAAGTTTGTGGTCAAAAGATAGTATTTTGTATTGATTAAATAGCATTTTGGTGTATTTATCGGTTAAATAAAGAGTAGTAAAGGTAATAGCCTATTGCAATTGCATAAATATAAATCTTTAAAATTTAGTAAGACCTTCATGCCAAAACCTTTTTCTTGTTCACACACACATATATATACATAAATTTCTTTCTTAAAAACTAAATTTACTGTTAAACTATGTTTGTTTATATAAACATTATTTTAACTTAAAAGAGGTCACATAGATACCTGAAACAAAATGTCAACAACTGCAATGTGGCCATTAACACATGCCCAGTGTATTGGTTGTGCTCCCAAAAGATTCTTTGCAACAGTGTCTAGCGGAGCCTACAAAAGTAGAAAAAAATTCTAATTAAAAATGTTTATTTTTAAGAGGCAATATAAATTAAATACAAAAATGAATTTGTTAAATTTTGATATCAAATAACTGTTTGCATACAAGGTCCTGTTATTTCTAAAAAATCCATGTATTTATTTAAAAATTGTCAGTTTTATTTATCCTCGTTTTGGGATTTCCAATGTGCGACCTTAACATAGAGTAACAACTGTTTAGCAGTTCGGAATATTATAGATTACAATTGCACGGTAATTATGCTGCTGATAAGTGCTGGCTCAGCAGGAGTTTGTATCGTTTATAGCGCCTTACTCAAGGGCGCTGCAGCAGGAGAGCAGTGGGAATTAAATCCACGACATCATGGTGGTGTAGCAAGTGTTCTTACCACTACACCACAATGCCGGATTCATTATATAATCTTCAGATTAAAATATGCCTTACCTTAATTTGAGAGAAGTATCTTATTACATGAGTATGTCCACCTAATGCAGCCCAATGAACTGGAGTATGCCCGTCTTTATCGAATTCGTTCAATATTCCAATTCCCTGCTTTTCAACAAGGTCTTGTACTGGTATAAGTAACCTTAAAATAGATATATACATTTGCAAAAACAAGAACAATTTAAAAACAACTGATATCTTTTATTAAAAAAAAAATTTACCCTAGTTTTGACACGTGAAATATATCCATCATCTTCTGTTTCATATCTGGGGGAAGATTGTCATCTTTTTTACAACAATCTTGATGTTCGCCTTTATTATGAATGTGTTCGTGTGGCAATGAGTCAAATAATGAAGAAGCGTTCGATGCCGACTGATTCTCCATACTAGATACCAGGACTACGATTTTGGTGCAAATAAATTTACTAACTATTCCAAGATTGATTTACAGCAATACGATTAGCGTGGCAACAAACAACTATTTTTTTAAACGCCACTGTTGAAAACAACAGTTGTAACTACTATACACAGTTTTGGAATTGTTGAATTTATTGCTGACGTCTTGCCTTTTGTCAACTTACACCCAATGTGTTATGTTTTATGTTTAATAAATTATATTTTTTATTTAATTGAGGTTTAAAAACTCTAAACTACAGGAGAGAGTATTCAAACATCGTTCACAAAGTCAAAAAGTATTAATCATTTATGAATTCTATATTAATGACGTCAGCACACGAAACAAACATTAGTTTGGGTGATTATGTGAAATATAAAACATGTAATCACATCGGTAAACGATTTTAAATTGGTTTACCTAATTCAGTTGCATTAAAACAACATTACAAATTTTACTTTTACAAACAATAACATATTTAGGATCCTAATTAGTTTTTAGTTTTAAAAAAATTATCTATCTCAAATTTTTAATTAATAAACAAACGCAAAATGGACACGAACAGACAAAGCGCTTTAATTATGCAAAACAAAAAATTACTCTCGCTTATGGAACTAATGAAATTAATATGTATTTTCAGTCATTTAATCTTCTTAATTGTTTTAACACTCATTTTGAGTTTACCTTGTCGTTTGTACTACATAATGGTAAATGTTTTTTGACATAAATTAAAATACAGCATACACAGGTTTACAGGCATGGGGTTTATTGTGTCAAAAGATAAAACAGAATTTATCAAACAGGTAAAAAAATTGTTAAACCTAAAATAAAATCATAACTTAAAATTTTTAAAACGTTAAAAATAGTTTAATTTTATTTTGCCTTTAACTAAATGAAAAAGAAGAGGGACACAAAGATACTTCTTCTTGGAATTGGTAACTCGGGAAAAACCACTTTACGAAATCAAATGCTGTTAACTGAAGGCATCTTTCCTCTAGAAGAATTATATAGACACAAGTAAAACCATTTTGCGTAGGATCTAGATTTGTTTTTAAGTTTACAACAAAATAAATATATATATTTTGTATTAAGAAAAACAATTCAGGACAACCTAATTTGTTGCATTGCATCGGTTGCTAGATCAATGGAAAATTTAAACATAGTATATGAAACAAAGGCAAATAAGGTAACGTTTTTTATATTATAAAACGATTACACACAATTTTTTTTAACTTAAGAGCACAATAGTTACTTACTTATATAACAGAGAATGGCAAGAAGTTTGTTGGATATTGTAAATAACAAGACTGATGAACTTTATGAAACAATTGTTGGAGAGTTCAGCTTAAAGCCGTTGTTAAGCGACAAAGGAATTCAGGTAAATACTTATAACCTTGTGCATAGAGTATAACAACTTTATTTTATTTTTTTACATATTACAGAAGTGTTTTCAAAGATCATCACAATTTAATTTGTTAGACAGTGCCAAGTACCTGATGCAACATTCGAACCGAATTTTGGACGACAGATATCAGCCCATTACACAGGACATATTGCATATGCGAGTAGTCACTTGTGGGGTTATTGAAACGAAGTATGTACTGAAAATTTAAAAAGTCTAACACTATAAGTCGTAATCTTTTGGTTTATTTAAGGTTTGATTATTGTGGAAATCCGTTTATATTGATAGACGTCGGTGGGCAACAATCCCAACGAAGAAAGTGGATCCATTGCTTTGATATAGTTGACGCTGTTATTTTCTTAGTGGCAATTAATCAGTACGATAAGGTAGCCTAATTTCAAAAAGTTGTCTATACTGTTCTGGTAGTATCTTTGCATTAATACAGCTTTGTAACATTAACATACAGTAAAGTAAACATTTTAAAAACAACTGACAAAGTACCGATGATTTTTCCATCATGATATGTCAGGCTAGTTTTTGTTAATCTTAATTTAATTTTGGATTTCACAGGTTATAGAGGAAGATGGGTCTACAAACCAAATACATGAATCGATGAAAGTGTTTCATTCAATTTGCAATAATCTCTTTTTTCAAAAAAAAGCCGTTATACTATTTATGAATAAAATCGACTTGTTCAAAAGCAAAATAAAAACAGTACCCCTTTCAATTTGCTTTCCACATTATCGAGGTAAAGGCATTTTACATAATGTAATTTTAACCTTAATAATTTAGTATTTTAATTTCGGCTAATAGATTAAAGGTGTTTGATTAAAATACTTGTAATTCTAAGAATGTAACTTGCATGATGTAATTTTTTACCTAGCCTATATCTAAAACGTATATTATTGTGTTGTTATTTACAGGTCGGAACACTTTTGAAGAAGCATCGGGGTTTATACGAAAAACATTTGAACTTTTATACCATGATGGAAACAAAAAATTGTACTCCCATTTAACATGTGCTACAGACACAGATAACGTTAAGGTGATCTTATTGATTACTCATTATTTTGTTATGCGATGTGGGATAAACTTAATTATTCATGGTTTTAAAAACAAATGTTGTGAGAGTTTAATAATTATATCCATGAATGGTAAATCTAAATATAGCTACAGTGGAAAGGGTAAACTCATTTTAAAAATAGGTGTGCATGTCTTTGAATCATAAATATTATTTGAATATCATAACTATTGCTTTTTTCACAGGTGGTTTTTAAAAGGACAACCGAAAACATCGCTAAAATAAATCTGGCGTCGTTGCAATTGGTATAATTTATACAAGACATTAAAAAAGCACCTGCCGGAAAAAAACGCATAAAAAAATGATTTTTTTTCACATTTTATAATGTTTTATTATTTTAATAGTGTATGTACATAATTTTAAAATTTTAGGATTTATGTTAATATGGTCATCAAAAGCCGTGTGCTGGTATGTTAAGTATATTTTTTAATATCTTGGTATTAAAAGTTTACTTTTTATCATTTGCAATCCATATTAAGCTATTGTTCTTAAATCATTTAAAGCATCAACTGTAAAAAAATTCATCAGAATATAACGATTGTGGTATTATTAAAGATAGAGTAAATGTAATATATATCAAAATAAAATAAATATATGGCACACTTAAAATAAGTTTTAGCACATAAAAAATAACTACTTACATTTAAATCAATATTTAGTTGTAGTTAACTAAGCAAGGTTTTAGAAAGTTTAGTACTGATGTTCGAGTAACAAATAAGACTTTTTGTCTTAAAATAAAATTGATTAAGATCGTGTTTTAGTTATATAAACTTCAGGTATCAACATGTCGTCTGATCCATTCAACAAAATCCGCAACTTTTGTGTAAATCCCAGGACGATCAAAATTAGCACAACCATCCCCCCAACTTGTAATACCCCACAGCACAAAATAACGCTTCTGATGTCCAATTTGTTCACAAGCTAAGGGACCCCCACTGTCCCCCTGGCAACTATCAATACCCCGTTCCTGGGTTTAATATGATTTTTATTAAACAATTTATAAAATATTTTTTCAAAAAACATTTTTTATTTCTAAAAAAAATTTTGTTTATTTTTTTTACTTACAGCCGCGCAGACTGTTTTATCACTAACTCGTTCCCTTCCATTTTCGCTTAATCCATATAAATTTCGGCATCTTGCTTTGTCAACTATTTTGATTCTGCCTTTTTGTAGAACATGAGGATAATCTAACGGATCTGTAAATTGTCAATCATAATAAAGTTTCAGACTTGATTATTTTTTTTAATAAAATATTTCAAAACACAAATGGATAAGTTACCCATGGTCCAATTTTGTGCACCCCAACCGCTTATAACACAAGTTTTTTCCGTCGTAAATTGCTCGTTATTTGGTAAACATATCGGCCGCACAAAATCGCTAAAATAAAGAAATACCTAAATTTTTTTTATAAAATTCATGTTACTGAACCAAAGATTTAAATACAAAATAAATCAACAAAAATTGAGCTTTACAAACAACACAATAATTGGTTAAATTCTACTTATTAAATACAACGACCTAACTTACCCTATCACAGCACATTTTCCTCTATGCCTTTGAAGTCGCACAAGAGCAATGTCGTTCTGAAGACTTGGGTCAACTGAATAATTAGGATGTACGATCACTTCACTAATGTTAAAATCCTGTTAAAAAATAACACAATTTACGTACGAAAAGTGGCTTTTTTAAAGTTAATTATTTTTTTTATATAGAGATTATTTTTATAATCAATTGTTAAATTTTTGTCACTTTATTATTTTTGTTAAGTGCAATTTGTTCAATTACAATAAATAACCTCTGGTTAGCACAGCCAAACTAATTACAAATTTAAAAACACAAAATTTCAAAACAATTTAGAAGTACCTGCTGTGCTTCCCGCTCGCTGTCGCTTGCTGCATCTTCCGAGTTAGATAAATCACCAACGCGAAACACATATTCATCTTTATGTCTTTTTCTATAACAATAAAATAATAGTACCCAAGTTTAGTACATTCTCTATCGTTAACAACTTAACTCAGTTTGCTATGTTAACTGCTGGCTACAAACAGTAAAACAAATTTAAAATTTTTTGAGGTCAACATTTTAAGGGCTTCTTATACGTACACTGATTGCACGCAATGCGCAGCTGTTACAACCCAGCATGGAGCTATAAGACTTCCCCCGCATAAATGTTTGTAGTTTGCCCAAGGGTAGGCAAATTTTCGCCGCAGTGCAACCTATAAAAATAAAACATTGGCTCAGATATGTTCCAGTGTCATTTTTTTTAAATATATAACATTTTTCACTAAAGCTGGGAATACCATTTATGACAAATAGTTATGCCTTTTGGTGTAGGAAATTAAAATTAAGTCGTTAAGTTAAACGTAAAAAATCTATCGAGTACCTGCCATGGGAATTCCCCTGGTTTTGCATCCCGTCCGTTTACTATACGAGCTCTAATGGGTCTAAGACCGGGCGTTGTTCCGCACGGCTCTGTTAATGTTACATTTAGATAAATTTGGTCGGACAAACATTGTTTTTAACAACAACTTTAATTTATTCATATTTAATAACTCATAAATTATAAATTAGTAAGTTTTCTTTCCATTTACTCACCATTCGTGCGTCTTGCATCTACAAAATAATCAATATAGTGTTTTTAAATTGTTACTTTTAAATAAATAACAACAAACTTTGTAAATTAATAATAACACATGCAAACAGAAGGTAACTAAAAATTTACCTATTCCATCTGCAGGTTCTATTGGTTCGTTACTCGGGATAAATGAAAAATCTGTAAATTCGGCACCATAACATCGAAATTCAATCACAGTGTTATGCCCAATGTCGTCTCTGATTGTTCTCATCTGTTTTCCGTTTAATGTTATTGTATATGAAGATTCGTCAACTGTAGAGAAACATTTTAAAGTAGAGCTAATTTTAATACTAACAGATCACTATTTACCAATTTGTTTTAACAAGTTTGCATAACCAAAAAACGACTGTTTTACATACTTCTAGTTTGTTTTTTTTATATTGGTTTTTCGCACATTGCTAAAAGCAAATAATAAATATGATATACAATTAATATTACAACAATGCGACGGGAAAAAAATGACAAAATCTATTTAATGATTTAAAACAAGCCAAAAGTATTAATGTTTACCTAACATAAAGATTTTAAGTATGTTATGGCATGGCCACAAAACCCTAGTTACAATACTTTGTTAATTAATTTTGTGTGCTGATACCTAGCTATCACATAATAATACTCATTTGTAACAAGCATTACATATTAAAATATTGTGTAAATGTAATGTTGTTCGCTTACCGTAAATTTTCAACCTAAATTTTTGTCGGTACTGTATTTGTTGGTCAGAAACAACGCCAAGGCTGTGGTCGTCCCTATCATTCGCACTTCTTGGTTGTTGTGGGGATCCTTTGTTGGCTAACGTCATCTGCAAAAAATATTACCCTTATAATTGATTTGTGGTTACAACAAAAAAAACAATTTAGTGCCATAGTTAAAATTGGCTTGATTGTATAACGTTAGTATAGATTAATGATCTTTAATACAATCAACTTAGCCAGAACTCAGAAATTAAAAAAAAAATCCAAAGTGTAAAAAAATGTCTACAAAAATATATATCAGTATGAAGATAATATGTTTTATTAAATTGAAATAAAAAAACACGAATTAATCAAAACTTTGAAATATATTAATACAACTAACCTGCCTTCGCTGAGGCTTAAATGCCAATACCAAGGGCTGACAAAATGGCTTATAAGTTTTCTTTTGAATATTTTTTGGACATGCTTTTTTATCGCTTATTAGACGAACCTCGGCTCGTCTGTTTAAAAAGGTTCCTTCAAGTAGAAACTGATCGTTGGTTCGCAAAGGCGTATCGATAATTGATCTTATGTGCGCTAAAATGATAAAAACATGTTAAAATATTACAATATTCTATTTACAATGTTTTTTTAGATAAAATACGCATACATTTTTAATTAAATTTGTACTCACACTTTTGCGTAGTTGGTTTAACGTATAAAAGGATAAGTAAAGGCAAAGAATACAATACTTTGTGCATTTTTAAAGAAACCTCCGTTTAAAACTAAAACAATTTCTACAAAAACAACTTGTATTATTAAAACCTGTCATACCGAACATTTATTAGGTATAAATATCTAACTTATGCCAAAACTATGTTAAGACTATACAACTAGCAAATGTCACTACAAAAAAACTCACTATAAAATAAAAAGTCTTCTACTATGGTACAGCATCAAATAAAAAAGCAATTCTTTTTTATTGTAATAGTAAGAAAAAAATTTGCCTAAAGAAACTGTGAAAAGGAAGTACTAGGGAACTGTGAATGACTTGCTGACGTGTTTGCATTGCACATTTCCGCAGATTTAAACGAAATGAGTGCAAATAAATAGTCCAACAGATTTATTTACTTTCAATTCGTGAGGGGGTCAAAAATTTTATTTGGTCATTTGATTGCTGTATATTTCTATATGTTGAGTTGATGATATTCTTAAAGAGAAATGGGCAACAATTTCGTCATTTGTAATTAAATATTTTATAACTAATACGGTTTTTGGTAGAAACCTACGTAAGCATGGCTTTATTTTATTTGTCATGTTAGTATTGTATTTCTTAACTTAATAATAAATATTTTTTAGTTTTTTTCTTGTTAATAATATATCCATAGCCCTGTTTTAAAAGTGCTAAAGGTTTGCTGGTTACTACCTAAGATACTGATTTACTAGCTAACACTTTTCTATTTAACCACAACCTTTAAACTTTTTTTATGTCTAGCTACTAATAATAAATATTATTGTTTAAGGAAGTGTTAAATAAAGAAGTTTACGTGGGAATCGTGTGCAGACATATCTCGTTTTTGGCTGACTATTTTTATTTTAAAATTAAATCACTTTTTTGACTGTTTTGTATTACCTTTGTTATATTTTTTTGTTGCTGGGTTACATAAAAAAACATTATGTCAGTTATTTATAAACTAAAAAAAATGGTTGGGTTATAAAACTTAGAATATTTTTTATGTTTTTTTGAGAACGATTGCGTATTTAATTTTTTTATTCTTGTTTTTATTTTACAACGATGTTTAACTTATTTATTAATACAACAAGTATTTAAACATGTTATTTCGCCACAACAGCGTGTATGTTATTTTTGAATTTTTAAAAAAAAAAAACGTAAAGATGTAACACCTCTTTTCGAGATATAATAACACCTCTTACAGGAGCATTGTGTATACCCTTTACGATCTGAATATTGGAAAAATTCATTAAGAAAGACCGCTGGGATTCAATTTCATGCATTTCAGTAAATATCATGTATATATATAAGGCTGTTTTGCCTGTTCTTTATAATTAGTCTATTGGTTTTAAGAGGTTAGAAGCATGTTTATGTTGAGGCCAATTTTAATATATTTATTTTCCATCTTTAGAATTATTAAAGCAAATACTAAATTACCTTTTTTTTTGAGGTAAGTATATTAAAGTATGAATAGAAGTATAACCCAACGAACACAGGTTTTTCTAAATGTTACCACTGTTCAACAACTGAGCGATATAATTGATAATTCTATGTCGCAAGTTGTGTTGCCCTTTATATATGCGGTAGTTTGCGTCCTGGGCTTAATTGGAAATGGTACGGTGATTTACATAATGAGAATAAAGGTAATCAAAAATATTTTAAGAAAATTGAAATTGATGTTACCAAACCAATATAACCCAAGCGAATTAGTCAACTACAAAGCCTTCAGTCTAAAAATACTTTTTGTTTATTTAGATACAACAAAAAAGCATAACTGACGGCTTTGTTACAAATCTTGCGGTTGCAGACTTTATTTTTCTGGCCATGCTACCGTTCTGGACCACCGAAAATGCATTAAATAGAAGGTAACACATTATTTATATGATTGACTAAAAGAGCAAACCTATTTTAGCGAATTTTTTTAAACATATAGGTGGATATTCGGTCGGGCTATGTGCAAACTAACTAGTGGTAGTACTCTAATACATATGTACGCAAGCGTTTTGTTCTTAACAGCAATGGCGGTCGACAGGCTCATAGCGGTCGTTTTTTACAAAACAAGCAGTTTATACAGGTAAAGTGTTTGTGTTTATTCAATAAACTGTCTCTAAAATTTCAACAACTTGTTTGTTATTTTTAAATTGCTTTATTTCTTACCCTCTAGAAGCAAGAAATCAGCGAAGACTGGGTCAATAGTAATTTGGTTGGTGTCGTGTTGTCTGAGTATTCCGACATTTTACTTCAGAGATGTTATGCCGCACGAAAACCCTGGTATGCAGTTGAAAAGTTAACTTTAAAAAAATAATGTTAAAAATGATATTATTTAAATTTAGGAATAAATTTTGTCGCTTTTTTTAAAACTTTAAAACAAAATTTAGGTATATATTAAAAAAAAGAAAAGTTAATCCTTAGCTAATGAATTAAAACTTATATTTTAAAACAACTTAAAATATTCTTGTTACAATAAAAATCACACTTTAACAAAACTTTACTAAAATAAAATAAGGCTTATTTTTTATAAAACACTTTTGTTTATCACACTAATTTTTAATAAATATTGATTTTAGTGGTATATAGCAATTAGAAATAAATTACAGGATTTATGGCTAACAATGTGTGTCAGTTGAATCAATAATCATTAATACACAACATCAAATATCACTAAAATTATTACCTTATTGTGTTTTACATTTTAAGGCACAAGTATACTTAAAAATTGTTAATGAAAAAAAATTCTGTTGCCTATTCAAGATTTTCATTATTTACTACATTTTGTGTGTTTATCTATATATTTCTTTTTTTGTCATTTTTAAGGTCAGTTTGCAAGATAAACACTTTTAATAAATAATTTATATTCGGGTTAACAAAGCATGTTTTTTATAGATTATTTCCAATGCAACTGGACATTCGATTTTACGCTGACAGTTCACAAATCATTTTTTGTTTTGCATCTTATTAGTAGGTAAGTTATGTTGAAAAACTGAAAGATTCCTAATACCAAGTTACTTGCTGCGAATTTTGAGTGACCCTAAGATAAACATCATTAACATGCTGCCGTTGCGTCTTGTTAGGGAAGATATAATCTATAACTAAGGTCCCATTGGGCACACGGGTTTTAGCACCCACAACGTTGAACTCAAAGCAACTGTTTGTGTATTATTTTATATGCTCACAAAACTAAACGCCGTTTGTTTATCAATTCTATAAGCGTTGATAAAAATCTAACTTGTTTTGTTTAGGTCTATACTTGGATTTGCTCTTCCGTTTATTATCATTGCGGTATGTTATTGTACCATTGCTGTCTTTCTCAAAACGCGCAAGACGACAGGTCGCCTAACCAGCAAACAACAGGTCAGACGTCACTGTTTTAAGTAGTCTAAAATTAAAGATACACTGTCAAAATTTATGGTAAAATGCATTAACATGTCGATTGTCTGTCTAATTGCAGGACAGGGCAACAACCATGGTATTAGTTGTGATCGGAGTTTTTCTGTTATGCTGGCTTCCGAATCAAATATCAAATGCCACTTACTCTCTAAGAGCTCTCGATTTAATCTGTACGTGACACATTTCAAAAAATTAGACGGAGTTAAATATATCGCTTCCAACATTGACATTGGATTAAAATTTAATTATTAATGTTACTCTTTTTTATGCAGCCCAACCTTGCGCAGAGTGCAAAAAAGTTTATTATTTTGTTCATATGTTTGGCACATGTTTGGCGTGGGCACATAGTTGTGTTAATCCTATACTTTACGTCTTTATTCGAAAAGATCTCAAAATAAAAGTAAGTTACAATTAATACAGGTATAAATTCGTTTAATATACATTTACTTATGAATTTTTTTAAATGGCCACAGTATCACGCTAACAACTTTATGTTGTTTTTGTGCGATATTGCATTGAATGACAATTTTTACACTTCTACAGGTTATTGAACTATTGCATTCCAGTGCATGCTGTTTTAAACAAAACAGTTGTTTTAAGCACGTGACCCACAGTAAACTTAACCTACGAGCTAGAGCCAGTGGATCTACCACAGTGGTTAGTTTAACCAGTGTGCTTTCTGAAATACCATTAACATTTACGCCATACAAAGTTATTTAATTTGACACCTACGATAACGTAAAATTACTTTTTTTAGGAAATAGAAATGGTAAACGAAGATCAACTTTCTAAAGAATAATCTGAACACTATTGATTTTAAATATAAAATAAGTCATGTAAAAACACTTCGCATTTAAATTGCTATTTAATAATAGTTGTAAATATAAGGCTGATGATGCCTTATATTATATTGCACAAAAAATGGCAAAACAAAAGTTTTTCTTTTTTGAATTACGTTTTGTTATTAATGTACATAAACTTTTAAAAATAAAAAAACATACCTTTTTGTTGTATTTTACTTTGTAGGTACGTTTAACAGTTTGTATATCATGGAATAAGTCTTGCCAGCAACTTATATTTGTAACTTAAGTTATGACATTTCTAGATCTTATCACATGTTGTAACTTTTTAGTAATACATTGTATTTTATTACTTATTTTAACTAAAAAAATGTTTGTATTCAAATAGGTTAAATAGTTGAGTTTTAGTAACAAGTCGCTTAAAAAAAAATTCGTTGATTGCTGTTCGTGGAAAAGTGACGCTTTGTTTTTTTCTCGTCTCCCGAGAAATACTTACATAAGAAAAACAAAATAAATCATTTCCTCGCTAGTTTCCGCGTTTTTTGTAAGAAAATATACGCCCAGTAAAGTGTTGTTGTTGCTATAAATTAAATGAGCTTTTTAGTACAGTCAACCCAATTTATTTAGGTTAAATTTAACTGTTAGATGAGTGTTACATTGTGGGCTAATATTAATGTATCAGAGACTGTATTAGAGTATATTAAAACAATGTTTTGTTACCTAATAAACATTAAAAATAGGATTACCCTTTTTCTAAATGTTAGCTTATGGTATTACCTTTACTTTTACAAGTTAGCTAAAGTTGCGCAAATAAACGATAAATTTAATGAAAAACAAGTTTTATGAGAGATATATACCATATCGTACAGGGTTAACGTTTCATGTAAAAAAGAGATTGAAATTTCTAAAATTCAAAAAATTCTAGTTGTTAGTGATCCTAAATAAATCAGCCGAATGAATAAAGGTAAAAAATGCCTTAAAATAAAGTGATATAAAACAAAAAGGCTAGTTTATTCTCTGAATAAAAACTTAAACAAATTTTGTTTTAATACTGATTATTGCGTAAAATTTGCACTACTATGATGCCTTTGTACTACTATGACGTTGTTTAACAGGGTAAAGTTTTATCACAAACCAATCTTATGTTATAACTGCAGTTATTAGTAAACAGTGTTATTTTCTTTTTTCCGGGTTTTAAATGCCTTAAGTTTGTATTTTTATAATGGTATCAAGTCAGCTAGCGCTCAAATTTAGTTAGACGCTAGATGTAGTAAGGGGTTTGTTGGCAAGCATGCTAAATGGAATTCGTGTGTTATTAAAAAAAGGTTAACAAATAGTGTTTGACAAGGCGAGCTTTTATTACTGATTAAAATTTAAACTTAGATTCTGTTTATTTTATAAAGTGCTATCGTTTAATCTACAGTAATGTTTAAAGATTAGTGTGTATCTAACAATAAATATGCTGTTTAGCTTAGGAGACATTTGTATAACATGTGGACACACTAAACGGCTTAGACATAAGTCAGATAAAGGTTAAAATCAATATAACAACACACATACTTTGTTGTTATGGTACGCATAAGTAAACTGTATTATATATAAGTTTTCAAGTTTAAAAGGTGTTAAAACATTTTGCAGCTACAATATTTAGTACCATTACGATCTAACTTGGTAGATTGTTTTATGTTGTATTTTATTTTATTTTATTGGTTAAACTGTTTTTGTGTTACTTTGCCCTGCTATATAAGTGCCTTTCTCGTTAATGTGGTAAACACGTGCGCTAGCAGAAGGGGTTAACAATTCGTTGAGTATAATGTGGTTTACGCAAACTATCTTTCCTAATTTTTAAACAGGGCTTTGAACTTATGGCATAATATAAACAGCATTTGTTGTTTAAAATCAAGACCTGTCGTATATTTGTTAAAACCGTTTTTGTATAAACCGTTAAGACCCCTCCCCTTTACAAATTCGTAAAACCCTTTTAAAACTTCTTTATTGCTTCCGCTTTATAACCTTCTCGTGAAAAAGGCGTTGACATGAACCAAGGTTATATTAATGGAAAACTGTGGTTTGCATGTGTTTGTGTATGAATACCCTATGTTAATCCCCAATGTTGTTTTTGTGTCATACAGTTACCCTTACTTATATGCCTAGAACATTTTTCGAAATTAGGCGTAGTTTTTAACAAGTACATTTAAACAAAGCTGTTAAAAGGGTTTAATTGTTTTTTTTTCTAAAACGTAATCTTCTTTTATATTTGTGGTTGGTTGAGCTATAGAAATTGTGAACACTAGAAATTTTATACCCTATTTAACAATTTTTTGTCTGAGAAGCAGGTTATCCTATCTCTATAAGACGTCCTTATGACTTTACTTGGATTAAAAGCAGGTCAAATCGCCCCGACGGCATATGTTGTTATCGCTTAAATGCGCGTTATCGCATGCAAGTATAATAACAGATGGAGAGGATATTATTCTTGTTCAAATTAAAAACGATCGCTCATTTCTTTGTAAGACCAGCATTGTCATTAGAATAAAATTGCAAAATTAGCCTTGCTTTAAGTCAGAGATATATGCTAAAGTTTATGAAGAAGGTTGTACGATTACTGAACATGTGGTTTTTACTAGGCTACGGAATCACGTTACATCATTATTTTAACACGGCAAGAGCGTATAATATATATTTGTAATATAATAGTGAAGTAAGGCTAAAGAACCAACATTCTGTATATTTGCTTTAAAAATATTTGCTATAAAACCTTAATAGTCTTTGTTTCGTAATTTCCCATTGCCGAATTGCAAGTTCAGGTAAAAAGGGCATAGGCAACCTGTTTACATTATAGTTTTTGTTCCGTGAAATAAACAGCTGCTAATTTTTTTAAATAAGAAGTAATTTTTTTATTCAATTTAATTGTTTTAAATTTCGTTACTTAGGTGTGAATGTTGCACAAATTCATACGCGTAAGATAATTTTAGGGAAATCTTAAGCAAAAAAAGTAAAGGTGTTCGGATTTAAATTTTTTAAAACTTGCCTGTTTCACATGGTAGTTGCCAACTTTGGTTGCATTTTATCAACAACACTGGTTGATGTTTTGTTAACTGTGGTTTTATATTTCTAAATCAGTGGGAGTTAATTTAACCTAAACTTGTAAAGAAAACTGTTTTTAAATCGTCATTTGTTTTAGTTAACTACCGAAAAGTGTAATCAGTAGCGGTCACGGTTAATTGAATTTGGAGAGTTGCTCCTATGTTTTAATTTAGTATTATTCATTCTAAATAGAAATTGTTGCAATAACAAATCTTAAATACGTTTTTCTTAAAGTATTTACGCGTGTTATATAAATTCTGGCTTATAGTCAAGTACAATTTATAGTTTACCTGAATATTTTTACTATTTAGAGTTTCAGCCTCATTTGCTTTGAATACCATACCAACACGTGCAACCCTTAACTAAATTGTTTGCCGAGAGTATGGTGAAATGTATTGAATTCTAAGAACACTTAACGTTCCATTAAAGTCAAACAGCCTGTATTTTATTTATTGTCATTTAAGGGTATAAAAACGACATCCGACTACAATGATGCCTAATTTAGTTATATACGTATTTTACAGATTTATGCAAATTATTTAGTTTCACTATAAATTAAGGTTTTTCTGTAGTTGTGATTATAAAAAGCAGTATAGTTAGTAATTTGTATTCTTAGTTGTCATTTTCATCGTTTAACAGCGAATGACAAAATTTAAAAAAAAATTATTTCCTCCTGTTATTTTGTATTCAATGCCTATTTAGGAAAATTCGGTTCTCGCCCATAATGCAATATTTCGTTTGCATACCCACGCTTATAAACAGGTGGGATTAAGTGACACTTGTTTTTTCAACATGTTGTTTTTCACGACTAGGCCGACTACCCTTGACCTGCCCAACAACATTATGCAATAAATAAGTAATAAATTCAGCTTATAAATGCAAATAAAATACTTGGAAAACTTGTTTATTTCGTATATTAAATCGGTGGATTTTACGTGTAATACAGTACTTTAAGAATGCACTTAAGCTGACTGCACAGTATTACTTTGCCCTAGTATACAGAATAATCATTACAAATATGATTAATGACACAAACTGCGTATGCTATTAAATTACAAGGGTACGAACTTTAACAGCGCAGAATTTTTATTAAAGTATATAAGGCCGCCTTTTTTTTGACAAATTTAACAGGTATGTGGTTTAATTGTATAAGCCTAACGTCTTTGTCTAAATTGCAGATCAATAGGGTTTTGTAGACTGTTAAAAAGACAAACAAAACGCCGTAAACTGAACAATGGTGTATAACACGGAAGGCTACCAAGCTACCAACGGTAACCATGGCAACACAGAAATGCTACCTGCAGATCAAAAAGCGCTGCTATCTGTAAGTAAATAAAAACTCTTTAAGTGTTCATTTTAAAAAAATTGTTCCATTGTACATGGCTATAGGCAAAGTGAGTGATAGTTCCTATGGAATTTTTTATTAGTTTTAACAAATATTAAAAGTAGTTGCAGGGCTTTGTCTGCATTTAAAACTGTTAGCGTTTGCTAGAGATTATGATTTTTCTACGGTAATGTTTTTAGCATTAAACTAGTTAAAACTTATAAGCTTAATGCTTAAAAATTATTTGTGTTTATTGAAGGCTCGAATCTTAGAAACAGGAAAATTGCGTGGTGTCGTTTATAAACATAAGTATAGTCTGACTTGCCTTTAACGTAACGGAATAATAATAATTCTTTTTTAACATCATCTTCAATTCCACTACGACAGATGCCTTGAGTTTTAAATATAATAGGTCGTTGGTAAGGAATTGTGTATATTGTAAAGCTACCATGCTGCTTATTAATGAAAAAAATGTTTGCAAACAAAATTATTTCAAAATAAAAGCGAAGACAATAAGTAAACGCAAAATTGCAAATAGTAATAACAAACTAAAAGGTGTTTTTTATTTAAAAGAGAAATTACCAACCATTTTGGTTAAAGTTTAAATATAAGAATGTAACTAGTTTATTATCCACGCTTTATTAAATTTTTAATAAACTTTCTTGCTCATCGTTGTTAAAATTTTTAATGCGACTTTTATATAGTCAAAGGCAATAAAAAAAAGCATAAATATGTTGATTCGACAAAAAGTGGCATCAATAAAAATTACGTTACTTACATTCCTCTTTATGCGTTACGAAATTGCTAACAACAACTATTACCGCTTCATTTGTCAGCAAAGTGTTTGCACGTAGAACTGCTTTACAATAACAACTTGTTTACGGCGACCGATGACGTCACATCAAACAATAAGTTTTATTTGTTATCCCCCTTTTTTTTCTACTACTTCATATTTCAAAGCTCAATTGCATTTCTAATCGTTAAATTGTGCTACTTGATAGGTAAAGTGCGCTGTTAAAGTCCTTTAATATTTTCACCCCTCTTAAATTTCTAATGGTGGTTTAAATCTGTGTTTAATAGGGCATACATAGTAAAACTAGGCCGTCGTGACTTTAAAACCTTGCTGCGAATATTAGCTCCTATTTTTCGTCGAACGTTCGTGTGAAGTTTTGTTATTGGCAGCTGTGTTTTTGACCAAGCAAGTTTGCTTGACTTTAAACAGATTGTAAAAGTTAAATTAACCGAGAATAATAAAAACATTTAAATAAAAAAAAATTTCTAACTGTTGCTTAATCAACAAGTAAATTTGTTTTTACAACGTAGATTTTCAAGATAATATTTTATCCATGAGCTATGTAAAAAAATTGATTAAAAGTTGATTAACAAGTCGATAGAGATATCATAGGCAGGTTTTATGTAAATAATTAAACCACAATTTATATCACTCGATTAAAAATAAATATTTATCAATATAGATTTTTCGAAAATTTATTTTCAGTCAGGCCTTAGGGGGAACACGTTGGTTGCTTGTGGGTGTATATTGACTTTTTTTAATAAAGTCATAAGTGTCAAAATGCGGTCTCTTTAACGTATTTTTAAAAGGATGAGCATAAAATGTTAACTTTTAGGAGTGAAATTACTTAGTTTGTTTATTTAGAAGTTGTAACTAGAAAAGTGTTGTAGAAATAGAGTTTACAGCGATGTTGTAATTTGTCGACAGCTTATTATACATTTTATTTTATAGACCTTTGCTATAAATTAACTTTTAAACCAACCATTTGTCAGGAAGGTGAAATGGGAGATCCAATGTCTGAAATAGCGACTAGTTCGTTGCCGAGTACGGAGGCATTCGAGGACGAGAAAAACTTGAAAGTTTCAGAAACAAGTCTCACCGACTCGGACGTCGACGTTCCTATTCCCCGTGAGAAATGGGCAAGAAAAATGGACTTTATTTTGTCGGTGGCTGGCGGTTTTGTGGGTCTTGGAAACGTTTGGCGTTTTCCTTATCTCTGTTATAAGAACGGGGGAGGTAAGACTGTTGTTTTGAGATTTTAACGTAAATAAACTGATTGCTAAAGTTAACGCACCAACTGCAACCGTATTTTAAAGATAGTGCCACTTTAGTACAGTTAAGCTTCTCTGTTATTTTGGTTCTATTTGAAAATGCCTCTTTTTTACGTTGTTAATGCTTTACCCATTTTTAGGCGCTTTTCTTATTCCGTATGCGATTTTCCTTGTGCTTGGAGGAATCCCAATTTTCTTTTTGGAAGTGTCTCTAGGGCAATACATGAGTGAGGGAGGTGTGACAAGCTGGCGATTGGTTCCTGTAGCTACCGGTATGTAAATCTTGCCTGAGTTTTATTTTAAGTTGTAAATTTCCGGTTTCGATATATATAGACATATTTATATATCAACTGATAGTTAGAAAATCGTTTTTAAAACATAGTTTTATATAGTGTTACTTAGTTTTCCCTGTTTTTATGCGTTTTTGTGTATGTATATTCATCTATTTTAGGTTATCGAGGTAAGTGCCTAATGTTTTTATGTTTTTTTTTTCAACAAATTAATTATACTTTTGTTTTCCCATTTAAAAATCTTAAATGTTATATTTAAGGACAATTTGATTATAGCAAAACACTTTTTTTTTTTAATTACTTTACTGTTTCTAATTTTCCCATTTTTCACTTTTAAATAATAATAAGTAAAATTTTCTTCATTGTTAAATTAAATCTTCATTGAGCCATCGGTGAAGGACCCTTAGGTTTTTGTTTAAGTGGCCCTTGTATTACGTTCAAAGTTAAATTGTTCCAGGCATCGGCTACGCGTCCATGGTGATCGTGGCACTTCTCAACATTTACTACATTGTCATATTGGCATGGGCCGTGTTCTACTTGTTTCAAAGCTTTACGCTGGACTTGCCGTGGGCCAAGTGCGACCAGTATTGGAACACGCCTTGCTGCGTTTCCTCATTCCGAGCTTTGCTCACCGAAACCAACGACACTTTTAACGGCACCACGGCATGGCCACAATCCACGTCGACTGATCACGTGACCTCGAGCTATGCAGAACTCCTGACTACAGTTCCCACCACCTACAACGCCACCTTTTGCAACGGGACAAGGACTTCGCCCGAGACCGAATATTGGGAGTCAGTATTAAAAAAACCTCGCAATTTTTTTAAGCGTTTTAGTGTGTGGTTAAACTGAACAAATAATTTTTAATTGATTGCATGGTAATATAATGTGATTCGCTAAAAAAGCTCCGCAATGACACTTTTAATTTTTATTTTCCTAATTCTAATGAATGTTGTCTAGCCGTTTCTTCAGTTTGTGGCAGTAGTGGCATATCAAGGTTAACCAATCTAGCGTTAAAATGGGGAGTGAAATTAAAATATCTGAATAAAGGGCTCTAGTATCTTGGTAGGCCATTGCTGCAAATCGCCGAAAAGAACTAAGTAGAACGGAAATGAAAAAACTTATGTTCAATAGGACAATTTGTTAAGTGGATGAACGGATCGTACGCAGAATAATGTTTTGCATGTTGCCCATATGTTGGTTATTGTAACCTGACGCCGAGCTTTGACATTTTTTAAGCGTTCGTTGAATATTTTGAGATAGGAAACAAAAACGGTAAAGCTTTAAGCAGAAACGCCATTATTTGGTACAAATACTATACTTAAGAAAAAATTTAAACGTTGGTAATTGAATTTGGCAAAATTTTTCTTATAGCGTTGGTTTTATTGTTTTTAGGCATCAATGCATATTTAAAAAGGGTTTATTTTGCGCATTTATGCGGTTGCGTTGCATTAAGTTTTGAAATAGATGTTGCGTTGACAGCTTTGCGTTTTGAATTAATTAAACGTTGCGTTTTTTTGTTGCCTAATTTGGATTGGTAAACTTTTTTGCAAATTATGCGCATTGTTGTACGAAAATTGGTTACCTTACCTTGATTTAATGCCATAGTAATTTTTTGCTTCATTTTTAACGTTAAAATTATTTACGACGTGAATAAATTCGATTTTGCGCCAAATTTTATTAAAAATGTTGTGTTAAGATAAGATTGTGCCTTGATTAAAATATAAAATTTTTCGTTCTTTTAAAACAATAAAAATGCGATATCGGCCCCCTAAAAAAACTGACCCCCTTCCGCAAGAAATTATAACGGGCTCTTCATTCGCGTGACCTTTACCGGTTACGTGTCTAAGAAATTGACCAATTGTGTGGAGGGAACTTTGTCGTCGTGGTGAATTTGTTGGACGCGCAGTTTTGCAACACGGATTTAAACTGAAGATCTTGACAACATTAATTTTCCCTTGTAGTGGTTTTGTAAAATCGTTCGCGCTTCCGTTTCCCTGTAACAAAAACCTGACTTTATTACAAATGTTTATTTCCTCTTAAAACTGTAGTTATATATGCATATGGATGTTTTAGCAAAATATTGCATAGGACCTAAAACCAAAAATTGGCCTATTTAAGAAAAAAAAATTTTGTAGTTTTTACTTTTTGCAATTTAGTTACACGAAACCTATATTATATCTTCTGCGTTTTAACCCATTTTTGTTAAACTATTTTAACCTTTATTAAACGGAAGCGCGGCGATTTTACCCAATTTCACCGATCTGCGGTCTGTCAACGTTTAGTCTTTATTACAAAAGCATAACTAGATAATTCTGTGCATTACAGACGTAGAGTACTTGGAATATCAACCGGTTTGGACGACGTGGGTACAGTAAGATGGGAACTAGCATTGTGTTTACTGCTTGTCTGGGTGGTTTGTTATTTTTGTATATGGAAAGGAGTGAAGTCGACGGGAAAGGTAAATAATCTTACATGTTCTTATGCACTTGCGTAAGCACGAAAATGTCGTCGTGTTATTAAAGGAATATAATTTCGCTCGAGGGAAACAAAAAATCTGAGCCTCTTTAAGAGTTTATTTCATTGTACGCGTACGCACTATTAAGATCGTTTTACAAATATTTACATGTGTGAAGAGATGGTAATCTATAACGTCAGTTGTAGTGGTCGTTAATTAAAAATAAACAGGGTAAATGTGTTTATTAAATGCAAAAATAACATATCATAAATACTGCTTTGAAACAAAATGATAAAATTTAAAACAGAAGTAAATATATTTGGTAATAACACAATATCACTAAAACAGTTATAAAGGCTAATTTAAAAATGATTCTTAGGTTGTTTACTTCACTGCCACTTTTCCATTTTTAATGTTGATTGTCCTTCTTATTCGTGGTGTAACCTTGCCTGGTGCTGCAAAGGGAATTGAATTTTATCTCAAACCAAACGTCACAAAATTGGGCGAACCGCAGGTACTTTCTTTACATCTATATCGTTTTTGCCTTGTTTTTTTATTCTTCATTGTATTACAATTTTGTTTTTCGTTTTATTTTTATTTAAAATGTTATTATTATGGATTGGTTGTACTTCGTGGTCCTTGCCAATTCTTCCTTGCATTTGCGTTTCTAAATTTTATGGAGAACCGTAAAGTACAAGTGATCCAAAATGCTGTATTGTTTTATAGTTCTTATTTCAGTTTATATCAATCGATGTGTGGAAATTTATTAACAACTTTAAGCCTTTGGGCCAGTTATTTTAAATCTATTTAAAGGTTGTGATGTATAAGAAATATCGCTTCCAAAAATAGCTTTGCAGGAACTCGTTAATATTAACCAAACTCGTTAATATAAATTATTTAAATCACCTTTTTTAATTTAGGTATGGATCGACGCTGGAACTCAAATTTTCTTTTCGTTTGCAATTTGTTTGGGAGCGTTAATTTCCTTGGGAAGTTACAACAAATATAACAACAATTGCTACAAAGTGCGTAAAGTCCAAAGATTAAAAATAAATATTTAACGATGGTTTTATAATAAAAGAAGACTTACATTTAATTATAAATAAAGGGTTAACTAAGTTTAACTATAATCTTTTTAACAACGCCTTCGAAATGATTAAAATCAAAATGTGGGCATACTTTACATTCCATGTGAATATATTTAATAACATAACCAAAAAAAATTAAATTTAAAATCAAAATTTTAACATGCCTTTATTCAATTTAGGATGTTATCGTACTGAGCTTGTTAAATTCGGGAACAAGCTTCATGAGTGGGTTTGCTATTTTTAGTGTACTTGGTTTCATGGCACAGGAACAGGGCGTGGAGGTGTCTGAAGTCGCAGAATCTGGTATTCTTTCTTTTAATGTTATTAAAAATATTTTTTGGAAAACAATTGCTAACTAAAAAATTGTAACGCTTTTTTTGCTCACACTCTCTTTAAAATATTTTATGTTTAAAGGTCCTGGATTGGCTTTCATAGCTTACCCGAAAGCTATTACTATGATGCCGGCCCCAACACTTTGGGCTATTCTGTTTTTTGTGATGTTGATATTATTGGGACTGGACAGTCAGGTAAGACATTATTGTATATTTTTATTACATAAATTCGCAATAACAAATGCATTCCAACTATGCTGAGCAGAAACACAATAGGCCTATTGTTCTTATACAAACCTACTAAATGTTTTTTAAATAGATTGTAAATTATATTGCTGCGTAAGGAAGAGAGTGACGTCATGTTAAAGTTAACATCGTTATAAAAATGACGAGGTAAAAGTTTTAACAATCTCTCGTTAATAATTTGGGGTCAACAAATAAGTTTTAAAAGTATAACATTAAAATTTTACGTGGCCAGCTTTATGAATGTAGGCTAAGAAAACATGTTTTAATAATGGGTTGTAAATTATGTGTTTAATATAGGCCGAATCTCTAATGTATATGACCTTAATATTTTATGAGAAGCGGGGTTTTAAAGAGTAATAGCCACTATATTATCCATGCTTCTGGTATTTTATTTAAAAAAGTTTAAGTTAAACAAACTTGTTATGCGCAGAAAATTATTTTTTGTTAAGAACTTTTACGTATTTTCACGTTATAAAATCAAATTTGGTTATTTGCATAAAACTTAAAAAGGCCCCTTTATTCGTTTGACTAATGTATTTTTTAAACTGATTTTTGCGTTCAAAGTCAAAAAATATTTTTCCACTGTTGACTGTTAAATTCATTATTAAATAATTAATGATGTATAACGTACAGTGCATAGGATAGCGCGCAGTTCGCGCAGTTTCCTTGACAAAAAAAGGATATACGGAATAATTTACGCTTTAATGATAATAATAAAAAGAATATACAATTAATAATACACAAGGGATAAATGAAAACAAATAAATCAATTTTTATCATTTAAATATGCCATGGATCACAAATGATTAAAAGTTCTTAATAATAAAAAAAAGGTTTTATATATTTTATTATAGTATGGTAACCAAACACCTTTCTTTGTAGCTTAATTTCAAAAGATAATTAAGTGATCGCCCTAATGGAAAGTTACCAGTAAATCTTCGTCCTGTAATTTAAGATTTTTAACTATGGTCAATATGTTGTTGTGTTTTCTGTTTCTTTTTTACTTGTGGCCACTTACAAATAAAAAGAAAAACAAAAAAATTGTTAAATTAAACTGTTACAAATAACATACTAGTCATACATACTCAGCAAAATTTTTTGAAAAGATATTTTGTATTTTTCCACTCGCAATTTTTGAAAGATATTTGGTATTTTTCCACTCGCACGAGTTTTTTTTGCACTATTTAACATTTTCCGATAAGAAGGAAACACGTGCGACTTTTTTTTCGGGAAAATTGTGTTTTTATTCCGCGAAACTACCGCATCATGACTTTCTGGTTGGGCGTACGGTGGTTATATATCCTCAGCAGGAAACAGATCCCACAACACTTCCTTATTGTGTATCTAAACGCTGCTGATGTGCTTAAATGCCAAGTTCAATTTAAGAGAAATTTTATATTGCCTAACTTGAATCGTGATCAACTTCTCTACTTTTTAACTTTTAAAATTGACTTAAAGGCGTAAAAATAAAAATTTTAACAACTACCGCATGTATTAACAAACTACCTCATGTAGTTTTCTTAACAACCACCTCATGTACCTAAAACAATTACACTTTTTTATTTAGTTTGTTGAAACGGAAGGTTTTATCACGTCAGTTGTTGATTTGTTTCCCAAACAACTTCGTCGAGGTTATAACAGAGAGCTCTTCATCGCCGCCACGTGTGGAGTTTCATATTTAGTCGGCTTGACTATGGTCACTAACGTAAGTTTAATTTTCAAAAAAATGAAAAATCAATTATTGATATTCCATAGAATTTTTGTTGTTGCACAACTGCAATATTTTTAAAGAAATTTTTAACAACGTTAATTATTGATTTTTAATTATCTATAGCGTTTTTTTCTTGTCGGCTGATTAAAACCCAGTAATTTATTCAATGTTAGATTACTTAATAAAAACCAAGATAATTTGCCCAATACTCAACAAATTAATAAAATGTAGACATGACTATAACATTTTTTAGTTTAGTTATATGTAAAATACTAAACAATTAATATTAATTCATATTTTTTTGATTTTCAGGGTGGTATGTACGTTTTTCAACTGTTTGATTATTACGCCGCAAGCGGGGTTTGTCTTTTGTGGGTGGCTTTCTTTGAAACCTTTACCATTGGTTGGATATACGGTAAATTTGTTCATAAAATATTAAGACTTTGCATAAATAAAATCTTAGGAGAATTTATTTTCGTTAAATGTTGAATAAATACATTTATGGTTCTTTTATAGTTTGTAAAAGACCTTCTTTTGTTGTGGGTTAACTCATTATTTAAGTAATATGCTTGTGTTAAAAAGGTGCGGAACGAATGTGGAGGAATATAACAGCTATGATTGGTTATCGTCCCATACCTATCATGAAATATATTTGGATTTTTGGGACACCTCTTTTAACTACTGTAAGTATTTTTGTTGTTGTTTTAAAAGAGAACCCTAAATATTATATATTTATGTGAGTTTTAAATAACTAAGTATAAGCTAAACCAAATAAATAGTATTTGATTAAAATTCTTGAAAAAATCAATATATATTTCAACAGCTAGGATATATTCTACTGCTTTTACTGCTTGTTAGTAAGACATTTTTTTTAATTTTTAGTGTACTTTTATATATGCGATGGTTAAATTCGAACCTCTAGTGTATAATAACGTTTATGAATACCCTGAGTGGGGTACTGCTATTGGATGGGTTTTAGCGTTAAGTTCCATGCTTCTTATACCATTGTACGCCATCTACAGTTTTATTATCACACCAGGAACTTTTGTAGAAGTAAGTTTGTGAATCAATATTTTGCATATAGCCATTTGTCTTTTAGAATTAAAAAAATATATTATAACGCTTGATAAAGCGCAACCTTATAACTAAAATCCCTTTATGTTACAACGATTAGAAAACCGTTTGTTTCCCCAAAAACATTTAGCTTACTAGTAAGTGTGCTCTTTTCTTTAAAACACGAAAACCGTGCTTTAGTAACATAACTTGTATATCGTTAAATAGAAAAGTCCCTTATTTCTAAATCGTTCTAGGTTTTGGTCAATGCAGTGACCTTATAGTACAGCAAGTATTAGTTTAAATGTAAGCCTCTAAACTTGTGCGAATTGCACTTCTTCGTTTTCAGAGATGGAAATTTCTAACCACTCCAAATCTCCGTCGAAATCACGTCGATTATAACACCAGCAAAAATACTTATTGCGGCAAAATCGGAAAAATTTTTGGGACCAGCAATACCAGGTTCGAATCCTACTCCCCGGATCCCCCCGCCGTGCTTAAAACTGTTTCAAATCGATCGCCTAAAACAGGTGATGACTTAACGAAAGAAAGTGATTGCAGTGACCCCCCATCTTATGACGTCGTTGCCGCTAGTGACAGATTATAACTTTGTAGTGCACTCGAAATCACACACGCTCTCACACACAAAACACATTACATTAAACTTGGTTTCATATTATTACAAACTAGACATTTATCAACGTATGCGTAAATTCATATTCTATGCTCAGAAAAATAATATTGCGATACATTTGTTTTGGTCTAAAATTATTATGTTTGAATAATGTTTTTATTGTTTTATTTTTTACTGCGGTATCTTCTGTTTTTATTTCACTTAGCAATGAAGCTGCAACGGTTACAGGCCATTTACTATACACAATCCTTTTTTTATATTACGCCGTATAGATTATGAATTTTAAAATATTTTAAAGTAAAATACTTAGAACGGTATATATATTTTTTTTAATTATTTCTTACGGTATGAGTTAGCAATTTTCGAAAAACATTTTATTTTTTACAGTTAGACTGTTAGTTTAGACTTAATTGTTTAAACTATTTTTTTTTTCTTTTTCATTAAACTATACTATATTAAATAATTTGAACAATAAAAAATTTAAAACAAGTTAAAATTTATTTTTTTACCCTTTATTTTTTTTTACAACTTATAAAAGGCAAATTTTGGTAATTTTGTACCAACAAAATATTATTTTAAGTCGAGTCATATTATTTACTATTCAACCTGTACTGAAACTTGTGTTTTTTAGCAACCCATTATTTTTACAACTCTTGAACAGGCAATACTGTTATCTTTGTATAATTTTGTTCAACACAGAATCTTAACCGAACATATTTATATTAAAAACATAAAAATTTACAATATTTGAAATTCTTTACATACATAGTTTAACAATAAAATAAAAAATCAATTGCAATTCCGCGTGATAACATTGGGCAAGGACTTAATAGTTTAAAATACAACTTTAAGGGTGTAACAATTTACTAAATTTATAATAGGCAGAAGAATGAAATATCAAAAATTATTTTAGAAATAAATTTTGGAGAATTTGCCGATGTCGTAACCTATAGATATAATAAAGCTAAATTCAAAAAAATGTTTACAAATTTCAATACAATACAAATCCACAATAATGGGCAGTATCAACAAAAGCTTAAAAAGTGCGCAATTTATATGTATATATATGTTAATCACCTCTTTTACAAAAAAAACGTTATAAAAATAAAACTATGAAAACAAATAAATAATATTCTTGCGTTAAATGACATTTTGCAAGTTTTTAAAGGCCGTGTTGTATTTTCGCTCAACGTTGAAGATTTTAACCCACGGGTTTATATTGCACCTTAAAGTTGACTTTTCCAACTTTTTTATCGACGTAAACCGTTTAATTTCTAAAACTAAACGATAACTTAATGTTTACCATTTAATCTTCTGGGTTTGGGCAAATCTGGTAACAACTGTACGGTGGTATGTCGTACCACCCTGCTTTTTCCAATAGAGTCGTCTAAATATATAACTACGTTCAAGTAGTGTTGAACACAATCAATGGAAAGTTAAATCAGAAATGATCTTGTATTAAATAGTTTTAATTTATATTAAATAGTTTAAAAATTAACTTACGTCGTTCACATATCGTTCTTCTTGGTCGCTGACAGGGAATAAGATACCATCTTTGACTTGGTGATATTTCGACACAAAATGTTTCATCCCTTTAAAATAATCAAGTTTAAGTTGTTTACGTATACCGTGCTTTAAATTTTTGATACCGTGTATTTTAACCGATTTTACTTTAAAAAATAAATAATTACCTATTTCTCAAACGCTTTAGTTGGCTGCTCGGGAATTTTTCAAAATCGCCTTGGTTCATAAGAGTACCATCAGCCCACTTAAGAGTTCCGTTATTATACTTGATCAAACCAATCCAAAAGTAAGCGTTGGGGGTAAAGGCTCTCATCACGTTGTGAATATATCTAAACACATGTCGAAATTTATATATTTTGATGTCGTATTTGCCCTTGAAATATATTGAATAAAATAGATTGCATCTGCCTTTAAGACATACTAAAACAACTAAATTTACTAATATGTAATACTGTTTAAAATAAATAGGCAACATTTAGTAGGCCTTTATTTTTAGATTAAATTGCAAAGTGCTACTTAATTTAAGACAACAACTTTTTTATGTAAAGGTTTAAAATAACTTATAGAAATAATTTACAGTGAAAACTGATTAATTGTTTTTACAAACTCTTACCTCACTTCTTCTGCATTGCGGAAAACAGCCAATCTGGAATTGTAATTAGCGCAATGCTCGACTGCGTCTGTGTAATTAAACCTCTCTCTGCCTAAAGCAAAAACGTTTCCAGTTTTGTTTGACAAAAACCAACCGTTGTGTTCGCATGTTTGCTGACCTCTAAAACCTGTTAGTAGTGGTAGGTTTTACTTTGTGGGCTTGTAGGATTAGAGTGATTTTGTGAATTATCACGATAACTAACTATACAAATAAATGAAAACAACTTAGAATAAGAAAAAAATAACCACCTCGGTAAAATAAATAAGCATGCGATTAGCAAATTAAGTTAGTTTACTTGGACAGAAGACACCAGTTGTAATACTACATACCATGGCGCTTATGTAACCAACGTAGTCTTTTGATGCGTTTTGAATTGTCACTAAGTTTTTTTTCTAAGTGTGAAGCTCTACGCGAAAGGTTTTGATTAATATAGGCAAGTTGCGCTATGTCTTTTTTAGTGCCTTCGAGCTCTCGTAGGCATTCTTCTTCGCGCGCCATCTCTCGGACAAACTGTTCGCTTCGCTTTATCTTATTGATAGCGCCATGAAGCTTTGAGTTCTCGTGCTTTAGGGCTGAAAAGAAAAAGGTTCATGCAGGAAATCACCGTAGAAAGCAAGCTAACCATTTCATGCAGTAACGGAGCAAAATGTCATAAAATTATTGAAATAACAAAAATAAACTCAAAGGAATGGAATTATGTAAAGTAATTTAGTGTATGGCCAAATATTATGTCCAACGACTAATGGTAATAGAAGGCCCATATTATTTTACCATGCACATTTTGCTCCGTCGAACAATTGCAAAAATTATTCATGATTTCTATAGTTAAATTTGAATGCTTTAAAACGCTTTAAAACAGGTGACCACCATATGAGTTTGATCTACTGATTCACCGTCGTCAGAAATTGAACAAAAAATAAAAAACTTGAACAAAACAAAAAATTAAAACAAAAAAATCACCATTCCAGCCTTACCTGCAATTTTGGTTTCTGTTAACTTGGCAGACCTTGTCATTAAAGATTTACATTGTTTGGTGCCAGCAGCATTCAATTTCGAGGAACTGATTTGCAGTTCCTTTGTTAATTGCTTTGTCTCGTTTTGTTCCTTGGTTAATTTTGTTATACAGTCGGAGTAAGATATTTCAAAATCACGTTGCTTCAGTTTGAGGAGTTCTACTTGGTGCTTCTCTTGCTCAAGCCTGTGTTAATAAAGTTAATATTCATACGCTGATATCTTAAACTGTTAATCAAAAAATGTTGGTTTATGTTGAATTTACCTATTCAGCTTCGAAAAAAAATGTCGTTAAACATGATTCTTAGAATATTACTTACTGTTCTTGGGCTTTAACTGTTTGTTTATATGCCCAAAAAGCCTTTACTTCACATCCATTGTTGTCACTCTTCAAATTATTAAATTCTTCGATTTTATCTCTAAGAGCAGTTTGCGTTTCGGTTAACATATTTGCAAAATCTCGGATAGTCTGATTCATTCCCTGCGTGCTCGTATGACATTGCAAAAGTAAATTCTCCAATTCGACTATGTTGATTTTTTTAATTTCTAACTCCTGCTTAACGGCCTGGTAGTTGAACTCAGCAGTTGAAGCGTTTAAGCGCAATTCGTTCATCAGTTGCTCGACTGTAAACGGTAAAATATTTATAGTTGTATTTGATTTTTTCTGCACAAAAATGCCATTTATTTGCCTTTATTATTACCTGGGTCAATTTCATCGGGTTCGCTGGCACAGGTCGCATAACTTGACATCCTTTTTAGTTGATCTTTTCTTTGCCCACTATAAATAAATTAAATAAAATAAACCGTTTTTTTTATTTCATTACGGTCTAGAAAAAATAATGCAACATCAAAGGTATTGAAAATGTGTTGTTAAATCAGGTATTTGGTTTTATTTAAACTGTATTACGTTTATACTGAAATATTGATTTCCATATTTACTTAAAAAACATAAGGTTTACAGGGTCATTAGTTGGCCAATTTTTTAAACTTACGAAGAATCGTAAACTGATTTGCATCCCTTCGTTGGATCCCACAAGCAGTATGGGTCACGTGACTCCATGCACGTACTGCACGAGCGATAAATGGAGCACACTGAGAACGGAACTTGTAAAAGAGTGGAATTGGTGGCTACGAATAAATATCGATCCCCAATTGAGATGCTTTGTACCACATCACCGTTGCTTGTCTGTATTATAAAAGTATATGATTACAAGCTTCAACTTAAGGACTAGCAAGTGTTTTTGTGATGTTGACTTTTTTACGCATAGGGTTCTAATGTATAGTACAAAGATGCAAAAAAAAGGTTTCAAATCAGTATCGTGATGTGATTACCAAACCATTTCGAACGGTTTATAAAAGCAATTTGCCATTTAAATCTTTGCCATTCTCATTATTATTTACCCATAGGAACTTCAAAATGTCAGATTACTAGATTTGGTACTTCCTATATTTCACCTTTGAAATCGAAATGTCAAATAGAAAGCAAAAGTGAAAAGAAATACGAAATCGATAATAATAGAAATTGTATTTCGAACGATTAAGGATGACTAATCTTTGGTATCTTAATATTTCAACTTGAGTACATTAAACAGCGATAACCTTTTCATCAATAACACTTCTGGCGCTTACAGTCCATAACATAAACATCCTAAAGTTGATACAACACATCGCTCTATTGTGTAATTGATAATTAAGAACAATTCATACGATAAACTAAATAAGGTTAAAATAAATATTGACTATTTAAAGCTAAGTCAGTTACTGTTAATATGACTATAATTGGTCAATTAACGGAATAGCGTGCGTTAATGAACGAAGTGTTATTATTATTATCAATTTCTGGTTAAACACAAATACGTACATAAGACATATAACAAGTTAATAACCTATACATTTCCTTGTAATAAACCTATTGTAAAATGTTAATTGTTCAAGGACTCACGTTAAACAACTGAATGTCGGGGAGGGTCCATTCTAGATTGGGAACATCAGGAGACCTAATAACCCTTGACATAAGTCCATTACCTGAAAAAAAAAAGTTTTTATTACCTTATAAAAGTACCAACGGTTTATAAAGGTTTCACTAACCACTTAAAATTTGTGTAGCAATTGTAAAAATACTATTTGATATTGAGGCTAAGACATTACTATTTGATATGAACTTTTGCCTAAAAAAACTTACTGGTTATCAAAAAAATAGTTGTTGTATCAGCCTTAAAACTTGAGGTACGAGCTGGATTATTTCTTACAGCGATGTGAGAATATTCAACACCTGATGACCGATATAAGGGCGTGTTATGTCGGGGGAAAATGGTTCCAAACTTAATTGGGTGGTTTTTGCTAAACGTCAGTCTAAAAAAAAATATATATATAAATTAGGCCTTGAATTTATAAAGACAAATTTTCGACATTTATAAAAGGGGACAAATTCTCTTTTTCCAATTAACACGAAGTGTTGTTTTATGACACGTTAAGGACCCAAATATTACATCCGTGTTAGATCATGCAACGTTTTTATAAAACCTAGACATTAATTAGAGACTGTTGCAACCCCATTACACGAAATGATTTTTCTGGGAAAGTTTGTAGCAAAAAACATCGTGAAAGGGGTGTAAAATATAACATAATGGGACAACTAATTAAACTATTTTTAGCCAAATTAGAACTCCATAATTTGATTTCTATATTTCTAGCATTTCTGCAAGTTATTAAAGTATTTAGTTACTAGAAATTGCTTGTTTTATTAAGTCAATGATTTAGCAATTTCTCGAAACAGTTTTAAAAGGTTGCAGTCTACACGAAATAGACAGAAAATTGTGTAATGAAAAAGATATTGCTAATTTAATCTAAGAATAACTCAAATTGTGTTTTAGCCGAAAATGAGCACCCAAATGTGAATTTAATTTTAGGAAATACTTTTATGTGCAATTCGCAAATCACTTTGTTCTTTTTTACTAAAAATGTCCAATTTCAAGGTTTACGCTATTTGATTTTAAATAAATGTCAAAATAATGAAAAAGTTTATAAAGACCTACCTGTTATGGTTTAGATTTGTAGTATCGGGCACACAAGTTCCGGGCGCGGGACCGAACTTAGTCTTGTATACTTTTTTGATAGGGTACTGGCCTTCCTGATTCCAGTATTCGTTTGTTTGTAACCTTTCTTTAATATCGTCCATTGAATAAGCACATACCGCAGATCCCATGTTTGAATTTCTGTAAAAAAATAGCAGGAATAATATAAAATAATTTATACAACTCTATTTATGATATTTTCTATTTTTTATATTTTAAGTTTAACTTACTCTGGTCCGTTAAAAACCCCGTAGAGGGTTGGATTTCGACTATCAGCCTTATTGGCCATCACATATGTCCCAACTAAATAAATAAGGATGAGATTTTTCATGACGATAATAAAAGTAACCTTTAAGTTAAGCGTATTTTAATACCTAGCAATCAAATACAAGTCCAGCAAAATTACAATTTTACGCATTTTTTAATGATTAGTTTACTTATTTTAATTTCCGAAAACGGAACTTACCTAAATTGTCGTAACGAATCGAAATATCTCCTTTTTTATCTGCTACAACACACGAGATTGACATTTTCGCGAACGTCGCAAATTTTTTGTTCAAAACCCAACCGGTCCCACCTTCGTCGTTCTAAACCAACATTAACACAATTAAATACAAAAAAACAATATTTGTTTAGTTTAAGGTATTTAAATATTCCAAAATCCACATAACTTATTGCAACAGCAACCCTAATTTTTGGTTACATTAGATTAAAATCATAACACCATTCTTATAGTAGATAATAAACGGGTCAGAGATAAAAAAAAAAAATTAAATAAAAAAAAGTTGATCTTTCTTTTGGGTATGCTTTAGGTAAGTTACTTTGTTTAGAAAACATTTTTTTGGTTTCGGAAAACAAAATTTATGTTTCATAAACAAAAAATAGGCATTCGAATTAAGGCGAAAAAAACAATGACGTTATTACTCGAAAATAGTTGTGTTAAAATAATAAACGTATTTTGCAGCCACTGAGGCCAGACTATACAACAATGGGTCTATTCTTTCCGCACCAGATCGGGGAAATATTTAAATTACGAAAATAAATAAATAAACACCAAATCATATAATCTTATATGACAATTTACCCAATCGCCCAGATAACAATTTTCGATATATCGTGGTATAACACAGAATTGTTCATAACAAGTAATACAATGTAGACCATTATAATTCAAATGTGTGTTAAACTTCTTAACCGTTTACGTTATCAGGCTTTCTTTTAATCGAAATTGAAACACACCCAAATAGTTTTCTAAGCAGAAACACGACGATTTGGAATGTTAAATTTAACCACATGTATTGTAAAACCGGTACAACTTATAGCTGTATTTTAGCGAAGGTTGTTTAAAAAACCTTAGTATAATGTCACAATTCCGTTGTCAAGCCTAAAACTTCTTACGAAATCTAAAAATATTTTTGGTAAATTAACCCTTGGGATATCAACCCGAACGAATGGATTGGGAGTGTGGCATTTGGGTTGGGGTACTTTAGGGGTATTTGTTGTGTTAATTATCCTTAAAGAGGGTAAAATTATTAGTTGTTACTTACAACGCACACTGATGCCACTCTTGACACTATATTTCGTTGGGACGGATTCGTTGACATTCCAAACTCGTGGGGTCGAAATTCTTCCGCCTTTTCGCGGAAGAATACAAAAACCTTGTCGTCTTCTTTTCTTTCCTCTTCTTGGTGATGAATTCCAACAAAATGTGGTTCTAAATAAAAGCAGCAAAGTTGGAAAAGGTGTATTTTAATATAAATTGATGCTTGTAAAATGTTGATCAACAAAATTTTCTGTTGATTGTGCACTGAAGTTAGCAGATGTAAAATACATATGAAAATAGGCTTGGTTTTGTAGATTAACAAGATATACCAACTTACAGTTGCCTGTAATTTAAATTTTATGTAAATTAAACCACAAATCCAGAAATGCCTTGTCGCTTAAAAGATACACGCCCTTCTTCGTTGTCAATTTGCTTAACATCAACAATTTCATTCCATAACTTTTACTTAACAAGACCATATCATGTTTTTATGACGTCATAATCACTTACCATTTAGCCAAAAATCGTCGCGTTCTGGCGTTCTCAAGTTAGATGTATTGAGCGATTTTGAAATAACTCCGTCGCTACCTCCCCTTGCATTTCCTCGTGTCGCAGTAAACAATAAGCCATCTATTGATAGTTAATTATTTTTGTTTAGTTTTTGCATACCAGTGACTCAGCAGCAATTTAAACAGTATGATCAAAAACATAATGACTTAAAAGACAAGTTAACGATGAAGGCACACGTATGTACCATATCATGGTTGCCTAACATTTAAGAATGTTATTTGCTATATCAAGACGAAATCTTAACATGTAATTTAACATAACATACAAATTTACATAAATTTGACTCACTGGCAATAACAGACGACAGAGTGGCGTAGGGATTATTTGAAATCTTCCATTTACCACGCTGTGCTGTACTTTCAATAAGGGTAAAACTCTGCAGAGATTAAACAAACAAACAGGTTATACTTAAGGAGAATTTGCCAACTTCCTACCGCGTAAAAATCGATTTTCTTCGGCAGTGATTTTAGTTCTAGTTTATACCTTATTCTAAAGTGCTTTTAAAAAGCACTAAAACGGGTTGTTGAATTATTAAAACCCATGGAAGACCATAAGCCACATGGAGTGTTATTATTCACTTTCAACCCACAAGAAAGTGAACGCATAATTACAATGACGTAATTTGTTTGCAATGACGTAATCCATTTATAAAGGACGACGTCATATGCTGTGATAGATGGCCAAGTTTGCGCAGACTAGGCAAAGTTTTAAATTAAAAATTGGTATTTTTTTAAAAAAATGATCAATCTTAATAAAAACCCCATAGCCTTAATACGTTTTAAATTACCCATATACACACAGACCCAATTTGCATGCAAAAGTAGTTCGTATACGGATCACACGTTTTGTCTGTATTATAACTTGTCGATCGTTTTTAAGTCTGGGCATTGGTAATATAGACTTAATAACATGCCAATATTAAAATTTGGAATCCATTTTCTTAGGTCACGACGCCGGTGAAATGCATATGTTTGCTCTTAAGCCAAATATTTACAAAAAACGTGTTCAACGAACCTCTTTGTGTAAGTAGCAGCAAGTTGGATTGAAAGCCATCGTTCCACATGTGTACATATGAGTGCTGTTAACAGGCTGTAGAACTCTTACGTTATTTTGGCATACGATCTAAAATGTAAATTAAAGTATTATAACTGGGTTAAAATAATATGTCGTAGTATAAAACGTCTAATGAAAATTTTTGTAGAAAAAAACGCAAAATCATGTTTAGAAAATTCCATTGCAACGTAGTATAGCATGTTGCAAAAAAAATTGTTAAAAAGTTAATTAATTAAACGAAGCACGTAATTTAATTGCACAAATTTTACGTGTTCAATGTTATATTTATAGAAAAAAAGTTTTATTAAAAAGTTGGTCATAGAAAAATGAATTCCGTAAAATAATGCAACCTCACAAACATGTAGTGCTTTATAAAGGTTAAGTTATACTAAATTAAATATCGGTTAAATTAAGCCTAACAAAATTTTATTCAGGGTTTGCCAATAAGAAGTTCATGGAACATGATTAATTTTACAATAACTCCCGTGGGGGCGTCTTAAATAAAGTGTGTGGTCTGTTTGTAGGTTCAACAGAAATGGTGTTTTACAATTATGTGTAGGTTAAAAATTTTAAATCAACCAACCTCATCCGATTTAAAACTTTTACAAATTTCCACTTGGTCGTCCAAGGGCGTCCAAACTATCTGAAATCACAACATATCAAATATTTAACCATTGCGAAAAATTCTATATATAATATGACTTAAAGTGATTTAAACAGCCTTTCACACATCAATCAAAGGGGTCTTGAAACTTAAGAACTAAAGCTACTTGTTAGCGTGTTCGGTTACAGATTACTTCTGTTTTATTGCTTCGATGTGTGAAAAGATGAAACCGTTAACTTACCTCTCCCAGAACGTTCGAGACGTTCAAGGCGTCTAAAACGTAAATTCGATCGACAGCTCCAATATAGAGTTTGTCATCTAACTGGTCGTGGTAAAAAGTTCGAATATCGAATGTCGTATCAAAATCAGGCCATAAGGCAACCACGTCACTTTGGGCTGAAAACATAAGTTTGTCATTGCATATTACGCCATACAACACTTAGTTAAAATTAAATTTTTATTTTTTTAATTAAACTGTGTTGTAATACAGTAATGTTTCGGTTAATGATATTTCATGTTGTCTGGGTGATTAGTTTTACCAAAATACTTTTCTTAGAACATTTGCTAATAGTCTTAATTCCACAAAATGTCAATAAAGGAATGGAACGTAGCTAATAAACCAACGACTAAAACGTGCAAAGTTAACTATAGTATATCAACCAACAATTCAGTAGAAAAATAAATCGATTTTTAAAGTTTCAATTTTCGCATGGTGATAACTAAATAAATACATCTTATACATTTAAAACTTTACAGTATACGTTTATCTTACAAAGAAATCTATCTATAACTTCACCACCGGATATATTTGTCATTTCAAAAGATCAGAGCAGGCCATTATGGCTTGATATTTATTTTACAAAATAAACGTTATTCGTTAAAGTCGTAATGTAGATTTTTGCTTTTATAATTCGGGCTGGTACAACCACTATTTCGACCATAAGTAAACACTCTATTGTATTTGCTTTCTTAAGAAAAAATTGTGCCATTCCAGTGTAAATGGGTGCGGCAAGAGAAAAAGCAGGCTCACGATTTTTATGGGCAGCAATATAACATGTAATATACAATATTACTCTAAAATAAATATACAATCGTAATAAAGTCATTTTGTTTGCCTTATGCAAGTCAAAACGTTTGTTTAAGACAATGACGTCATTTTACATGCGGTTTGCTTTAAAACCGCACTTGAAGATTTGATCATAGACCATGCGATTAACTGTCTGGTAACACCGCTGTAGAAACTAATAAAACGACAATACGGCACTGTGTTCTTAACGGGTAATGTTCGTAGTTGGGTGATTTTGTAATAACTAACTCATAGTTGTCTAAGAATAAATGTAAACGTGAAAGGCATAACTACGAGAAAAATTTACGGGCTATTGGACGACAATTTACTCGGACAAAATACTGCATTTATTATAGCAATTTCCGAATTCTAGTAATATGATGCATGAAATTATACCTTAAATCGTTGAATCAATATTAAAACGAGCAGTTACGTAACTTCACGGCCAGAAAGATATTTGTTTATGGGGTCAATATACTAAAATCGCCAATAAAAATATTTCGTAAGAAAAACAAAACTCTGAATAACCGTCTTATGACAATGTGATTTTTCCAATTAGTCATTCTTATTTTAAACAAACCAACAAATTAACGATGTATTATAAAATTTTAGATGATTTTCTCTTTGATGAAGCAAAAAGGTTTTATTTGCCTTTACGAATACGATCATATAAGCCTAAGTGCCCGTTATTTGCAAAAGCACTTTCAATAAAAACCGAAATCACTTAAGTACATTTATAATGAATAATTCTAGCTTTTATTTACTTAAAGGTATATTTACATTGGAATAAAACGTCACGTTTTGGCGAGTTGTAAGTATAACGTAGTGCAATATAAAACATATTTAGGTCACCAAAAGTTTAAATATTCTTTTAAAAAAAATATATATTCTAAAAAAAAATTGTCGATTTTATATATGTAAATTCAATGAATTTTTTGGCTTACGACAAAAGTAAATAATTTTTACCGATTTTAGACAAGCGGTTTTGTAAAGCAAATAGTCGACTTCGTAAATAATTTATAAAATAATCTAAAATTTCTCAATGTTTGTTACCTTTGTTTTCATATCCGTTGCAATAGTAGGTGGCCAAGTTAATCAGAAAGCACGTTAGTACTCCTTTGAAATATCTGTATCTGTCGTGTGAAGACATCGTCTTAATTTCCAATAAAATTCAACAGTTGAGTTGGGACTTACAGTTAAACCTTACTATCCTAATGCCGAAACAGCAACTTAACTGTAACAAAACAAGTATATTATTTTATATGACAAGTCAATGCGATCCCTTTTTCTCGCACTCTCTCCGCTTTGATAATATTAAGCGTGATGTAACTTGTCAATCAGTCCACTATTTGTCATTGATAATTAAGTCAACTTAAGGATTAGCATTCACTAAGTAAAACAGATTACTATTCATTGCTAACAAAAACTGAAACCGCGTGATTCAGTGCCGGCTGTGATTCACATCCACTGTCTAGTATTAGCTGCAAGGTTTTTATAACCAAAACATCTTACCAAGTGGCCATTACCCTTAACTGCTTAAAGTCGTTAAGGGTAAACCGCAAACAGCCACTTTGTTTTAAGATAATGACGTCATCTTTCCTTTAAAAGATTGATAAAGATATATGTTTATTCTGATAAGCTGATAAATAAGTAGACTTATTTACCCATAACAGATTTGGTGATAAGTTTGTTTATGTATCCACCTACGGGTTATATTCGGGTAAAGCTATGGTAGAGACGATTTCCTTTCGTGATTTAAGTTTCACTTAATGTTTGCGAATTACACGTAATACAACATTACACATAAAACCAATTATATTTGCTGCTAGTAAATCTGACTAACGGTAACATTAAAACTAACTTTAGTTTCAATATGCAGTTGTAACATTAATTTTTTACAAATGTAGTTTTATTACCGTTTCTACGAGGTAAATTTTAATTAAAAAAAATTTAACTGCCAAATATGTGAAACACCTGTTAGCTGACAATGCCCCTATATAAGTTTATATACACAATGGTGTCGGGAAACCATCACCTTTATGCCCAGATCCTTTCTGTATTAAATTTCTGCACTGGTGAACGCACGATGACTTGGGCTCTGACTTTTATGTTTCTTCACATTTATTTTTATTTCCTGGCAAACGGGCGTGCCCTACCCAAAATACTGTTTCGAGAAATTCCTATTATTTAAATACGTAGTGTGAATTAAACCAAATTTTGTTAGGCGTAAGTATAGAGCCTTAAACATATCACGAATTAAAACTGTAAAACTGTAGTTATTTTTTAAATGCGTGGAATATTGAGATTATAATTTTTGTAAAATTTTCCATTTTTACAAACCTATAACTTATTATAAATAAAAAAAGTTTTTATTCTGAAATTAAAGTTTACCCTAAAATAAAATCATGGAATTTTTCTGGTTAATTTTATTACAATCGTGATCGTTATTGAGCTACGCGTAACTGTATTTTCTATACGACAAATAATTTATTCCTTTATTTGTTACCAGTTCAGAAAAAAAGTTTACTCATTTTGCAAATGCTGTAAAACTGTCTTTTTTGTAGCGTAATTTATTGTATAAATTTTTTCTATAACTTATATAACAATAAAACTTTAATTGTTATGGCTATAAACTAAAGTGTAAACATAAAAAAATTTGTTTTTACATTGTGTAAATCTGTGACTAAAATATAGTTAACATAAATATAAAAAGTCCTTCTTAAGTTTAAAGTTCTTAACTTTTTAATTAAAAAATGTCAAAAAGCGAATGATTTAGTTAGAATAGATTCTTTACAAGCCTTGTAAATGCCTAAATCCTATTACAAATGTTTCTTATTCTAATAAAACATATTCGGTTCAGTTCCGATTTTATAAGAAATTTCTAAAAAAAGTTCAACGACTAACTCCATTTATTATTTTCTCTTTACATTTTTTTACAAAATCTTATCTTTAATATGTAATACGTTACGTTACTGTTTACATAACAGTTTTATTACTTAGGCTTTACAATCTTGAACATACATTTTTTGTAACAAGGTTCAGCCCTTTACGTAAACGCGTCGGGTGCGTGAATTTTATTACGCACATTGGTAAACATGGGAATTTAATAAAGTACATTTCCGTTTTTCTTGGAAAATGATTCAAGATTTGTAAGTTTGATTTGGTGCGTTGTAAAATTAGAAAAAATGTGACGTCAGGTTTGTCGCTATATTTGCATGGAAGCTTGCGACTATGACACAATATGCAAACGACTTACTTAATTCTAAAACAATATACATTAACAAGTTTAATGTAATATGAAACAGATCGTTTGTTATTTTTGTTTATTGGTCTTCTTTGATTTTGTCAACATAATTTTATTTATAAACTGCTGAAATAACATTGTGTTTTGCTTGGGTTTTTCCCTTTTTATAGTGTTTCCAAAATGTAATCTTACTAAAATGCATCAAATTATCGTAAATAATACTTCAAAATTAACTATAATAAACATCAATGTTGCGCTCATTTAAAATTTAGTTTAAATGAATTGGTTTGTTTTGATCTACATTGCTTAAAATATTAAAAAAACGTTAAATTACGTCAAATGTTATCGAGAAATTTTTGGTCACGAAATTGTTATTTTTTTGGCAGCACTGTTAAAAGCACATGTTGTGATGATTAAAATTAATAATAAAACAATCACCTAGTTTAATATGAGAATTTAAATGTTTTACATTGCAAAAAAGTTGAAAATGTTTTTTAAATTTATTAAAAATTTTAAATTTAAGTTTAGCATCTAAATAATATCTGCAGTTCTGTTTTAAAGACTTTTTGTTAAAACTTCGTAGTAAATAACAAATGTTATCAGACTAGAATAAAGCAATGGATTCAAGTGGCCTTCTAGGTGACTTGGCAAGGGCGTGCAGTAATTTACAATTAGAAAAAGTAACAGAACGCAAAAAGAATGCTGATTCTTTAAAAAATCTTATACAGCATCCACGGGTAAATATATGTATTTATTTAAACACACATTATATTTATTAATTGATTGCTTTTTAAAATAATTTTTATTTATATTTTTTTGTTTGACAGGTTATTGCTGCTTTGGATTCCATATCTGATAGATCTGCAAAATCAAAAATAACATACACTACAGTGTTTAACTCAGTGCAAAGGTAAAATAAAAAAAATACTATGAGTAGTGTGGTGTTGTGGTAAGAACACTTGCTTCACCACATGCAGTTGTGGGTTCAATCCCTACTGCTCTTGTGCTGTAGCGTTCTTGGGTATGGGGCTATAAACGGTATGAATTCCTGCTGAACCTGCTCTTAAGCAGCATAGTTATCGGGCAATTATAATCTATAATATCCCAAACTGCAACAGGCAACTCGAGACTGAGTTGGGGTAACAATTGTTACTCTATGTTTAGGTCGTGCATTTGACCTTCTTGCATCTAGGATAAAAATATATACAAAAAAATATTTGGAATGTTTTATTTTATTAACTTTGTTTCAAGTTATCTTCAATATGAAACTGAACTGGTGAAGCCAAAATGGGACGAGTTACCTAAATCTTCAAAGAACTTGAAAGCCACAAAACTGAAAGAGATATCAACACTACTAAAGACTGTTGTCAAAACTGCATGCAAAAGTAAGATATAAGCTTATTTTAAAACTAAAATACTATTGCTGTTTAAAAAAATATATTGGTGCGCTTGTCTATTATCTTAGGTCATGTATAAATACACTTTTTTTCACATATGTTGTTTTGTACTGCAAAATACATAGTAATTATGCTAATATTGTGATACTAACTTAATTACCATAACTGATAAAAATTTGTTTACCTTATTTAGATTTTCCTCGTATTAAATGTAAGGAATTAATTGACTCCATACTCTCAATATTAAAGAGAAAATTTCAATGTGAATTATTTGGATCTATCTATTTGGATTTGTTGGTTGATATTTTAAAGCACAAGAAATATGTATGTCAAATACAAAGTCATCAATACAAAGGTTTGGAAAATACTGTTTAGTGTTTAAAATTTATCTACATGTGTACTTTCTTAATTTTGATTTAAGTTAAGTGGTGCATTTTTGTATATTAGTTTGTGAACAATAATTTGTCCTTTTGCTAAAACTTATGCTAAAGTTCTTTAAACTACAGATATTTTGCAAATTTGTTTTTCTTTTTGCCTTAATGAAAGTGAACAACATATTGGTGATGTACAAGTAATGGTTGTTCTAAACTGTGTGTTAAAATGTGTTGTTGAACAACTGGATCCTTGCAATTTTTTTGAGTTGTTTGATCTCTTTAAGAAGACAGCACCAAAATTAAGGTTGTGCTTTACTTTCGGATTATTTTTCAATTTTTTAGTTATTTCCAAACAGAAAATATAGTTTAAAATACTCTGACTTAGTTTTAAATTATCTTAGATAAATTTAGATCTAGTAGATCTTTTTGTCTGGTAATTAATACGCTTGTTAGTTTTAGACTTGGCAAGAGTTCCTACCTCTTTTGTGCCATGCTTTAAGGCACTATGGCATGAAAGCAATGGGGATCCAACCTAGAACCATGTGGTTGATGCTATTTTTACCACTTTCAACATAATTATGTTTATTGGTTTTTAAATTGCTTTTTAAAGAGTACAACAATATTTAAATATTTTGCAGAAAAAACTCATCAATATTTATTGAAAATTATCTTGCATGCTTACTTCAATTTTCTAAGTGGCAATCCGTAACAAATAAATCACTTGTCTGTCAACTTGGAGAAAATGTTTTAAACTTTATTCTGGATGCTATGACTGGTAAAAGTAACTCGAAACTAGGAATTACGGTGTCTACTGAATATTGTAGTTTACAGGTAATATTTTTAACATTTAAAATAGATAGACCAATTTTTTATGTTTTACCCTTTATTTTTATTATTAGTATATAAACTTTTAAATTGTGACTAATAAACAATTAAACTTTAATTAAAATTTGTTTACAGTAATTTAAATATTATAAAAAAACTTTAATAATATTTTTTTTCTTGTAGTTGTTGTTACGTAACTATAACACCACAACTACAAACAATAACAATGATAATTTCTGTGAAATTGTTCGACGAATGTTAACTGTTGTAGAAAACCTAATAACCCAGAATTGTACATTTGCTAAGTATTCTTCCAAGGTATCCTAAAAATTTGATATATTTGTCTTATTTTTTATGTGGGTCAAAATACTTGCAAATCAATTGGTCTTGCATAGAGCATACATGCTAAACCTTTTTTTTCAGAGTCTAAATGTATTTTACTTTGTTTTTTAACTTTAAAATCTGTTTTACTTAATGCAGAATAGACAATCTGTCATAGATCCATCACTGACAAACCTTGCAGCAGATTCTCTTTATTATTTGTTTCAAATAAATGCTAATGCTGATGTTGTTTTAATGCAAGTGAACCAATCTTTGGAGGTAAAATATTTGTAAAGAAACCAATAAATACTTAATAACAGGGGGATTTATTAGTAACTTAAAGGGAATTACAATTTTAAAAAAAGGACATTTTTTTAAAATATGCTAAGGCTCTTATTAATTTCTTTTATCTTTAGAAGTGTAAAATGTCTTACTTAATTGCACACATAAAATTTTTGTTCTATACATCACACAGGCATCACTTTCAACAAGTCAAATTGTTGATTTTACGAATTTACAACAACTTATACTTCTTTTAAAAAAGGATGAACCAATTATTTTGAGAAGTTGGTTACAGGTATAACATCTTTAAGTGTTTTTAATTATTGCAACTTGTCTTACTTTTATGAAATTCGTTTTTTTTTTATTTTAAGATTATTAATCAACTTTTCAATAAACATCCAATTCTATTGGGGACAACAGAGTTAACTGAATTTTGTGAATATTTGAATAAAATTCTGATTGGACAAAAATCAAATGAAATTTCCCAGGAAATTCTTAATTGTTTATATTCAATGACTGATTCTCCACATTTCTTAAAACTAGGTAAGTTGCATTACTATAAACTTTAAAATATTATATGTATATACTATTTTTAATACAATATACTGGTGGTAACATTTTAAGAAAATAATTTAAAGAAATAATTTCAAAAGAGATATTTCCATCTTTTTTTTTCTTTACTGTAGAAACAGAAAACGATTTAAAACCGTGGATAAAAACTTGGGAAAATGTTAATCGAATAATTTCATCATCTGTATCCACCAATGCATCGGTTTTAGACATTTCATTCAGATTAATAACGAAGTTGTTAGAATGTGATGAAAAAATGAAAAACAAATTACTTTTAAACATGGCTGAAATGTCACTTCCAGATCTTTGGCCAGTGATTCGTCTTTCTGCACATCCAACCAAGTATGTGTTTTATTTTTGTAATTTTTATTTTAAAATCTGTTTAATTTTATATTTAAAAAAATAAATAAATTAAATGATGCGGATTATAGACTATAATAAACACATACCATCTTCAGAATTGTTTTATTTATATATTTGAGTATATATTTTTTTATTTTTAGTTCAATTCTACATTTCTTGAATACATACCTTTCTGTGTATGGTTTAAAAAGCATGAAAAATAGTAAAAGAAACATACATTTGCATGACCAAGATCAGAAACACTTGATCAGATTTGCTGTGATAGATTGGTTGCTAAGCAGCGAAGAAACAGAAATTTTCTATGCTTCCACCAAAAGTCGACCTAACTCTTCAGCTCATTTATCGTCAACTTTTAATTCTACTGTTAATAGAAGTTTAATGGCAACTGAAGAATTTGTGTTGATTAATCAGGCAAATATTTTTTTAGAGGCTTCCAAAGATCAACCTGATTTTAAACTTTTTTCACTTTTACTTAAAAGTTTGTGTTGTAAGGATTCAACAATTGAATTGTTTAAGGCAACTTCTCAGATAAATAAAGTGGATTGTAGCTTTGTTAATAAAACACAGGTCTTCTTTCAACCTCAAATTTTTGAAACTTTTAAAGAAATGCCAAAACTAAGGTTTTTACCTTATACTTTTAAAATTAAATATATATATTATAATTTAAAAAAACATAAAAAAAATTATAAAAATATTGTTGTATTTTATTAGATCTGGGCAACTTCAAAATGTTTCCAATACAAACCCTTTGATCGCTGTTCAAATTCCAAATCTTTCGAAATATCTGAAAGATTCAATTTTTTCATTTGCTACCACAGTTGTTTCAAATTTACAAACTTTAAAATCAATCACAATTTTGGATAATTATTTGTGTGAGATATTGTACACAGTGCACATAATATTATCTCTTAATTTTCAATTTCTTTTGGAAGGTTAGTGTTGGCAAAAACAACAGTTTTATAACTTTTTATAAAAACATGATTTTACATTTTTTTTATTAGTATATTTTTCATTATTTATTTTTTTATTTACATTTACCTTAAAATTCACTTCTTTTAAATTTTTAAACCTTACTTCTTGTTTATATTAAATCTGTTTCACATCTTAGATAACAATCTATTATGTCAAACTGCTGAAAAGTTGCTTTTGGAAGTAACAAAAATATTATCCCTTTATATTGATGATTCAGAACAGATTCAAATCAAGGATTTCGGTGCAACATTCATTACACTTTGTAATACCATGCAAGAAATAACATATTGTTTCTCACTACCAACAAATAAAACCCATGCAAATATAGTCAGCAGTTGTATGTCAAATGGATTTCGCAAACTTGGTGATCTATTGTGTTTGGTTCTTACAAAAATTATTTCTTCTCCAAACAAAGAAAATTTAGCACAAGTTGACGGAAAATCAAACCAAGTTTCCCAATTGGACGATTTTGATATTGAGCCATCTAGTTCTCAGTTTGCTACACCACAAAACTCAGAAATGTCTTCAGTTAGAGGAGAGTCTGGATATAAGAGAAAGCGATATGGTCAATCTGAGGTAAGTGCAAAACGAAGAAACAGCACACAAAGCTCAACTTCAGGTTTTTTAACCAACTCACTTGGAAAACAATTTCTGGGTTTGTTGTTACTGTTTACAATTATTAATTTACTTTTTGTTATAAAATGCTGTTTGTACAATAACTTTTAAGAATTTACATGCCTATATCGATTTTAAAGTATTATTTAAGTTGTCTGTTTAACAAAAACAAAGTACTTCTAATATTTTTTAAGAATGTTTTAATAATTTTATATTGTTTTTAAGATTTAGGCAACAACAAACTTCTATATATGAAGATAATTACACTTGTACATTCATTTACTTCTTATAGTATACTGGCAGATAATCAGAAAATTACTTCTATTGCAAGAAGTTTATTTTCTGATACATTTCAAGTCAATAATTCAACAAATGTAGAATATTTGATCTATTTTGTTGAGGTAACTAGCATTTTTTTTTTTTAATAGATGTATTTTATATTTTTTTTAAATAGACTACTTTTGGTATAAGTTTTGTTATGGTTGTTTTTCATGCAAGGATATTTGTTAAAATTTTGCAGACCTTTCAAGATCAATTGAATAGCTTGGAACTAACTCTAATTTTTGAAATTTTGGATTTGTTTCAAGAAATATTTCGCTTGCATTATCAAAATCAACTTCTGATGACTGACACCATGCAAATACTACCACATCTTGTTAAAACTTTAAATAATTTGCCAGAAAGTGACTTTATTGAGGAAAAGTTAGTTTTAGAACTAATGGATTTAATTTTTAACATTAGAAATAGACCACAAAAAATTTAAAAATATATATATTGTTTACTTAAATTAAATTTTTTTATTATTTATTTACTACTACCACCAGAAAGCAAGACCTTGCCTCTATTTTTGGTATTTTTGAGAATCTCATTAGTAAAGAAAAATGTGGTCCACTGTTAAGATGTGCCTACATAGTTGCAAGTTGTTGTTTGACTTCAATTACCCCCATTAAAAAACAAAACAAGTGTAAAGGTTTGATTGTTATGTTATCAATATTGATACGTAAGTAACATGAGAAATTTTAAGTTAAATTTTTGTTATTACTTTTGTGTAGAAATAAAGAATTTATCAGTGTTCCTTTTGGATGATAATCTGTCTGTAAATAAATGCTGTGCTTACCAACTCATACAGTATATAACAAATATGGATTTTAAAGATATTGAGAATACAAACAAACCGAAATTACATCATGATCTTTTTCACATTTTACAAAAAGGTGACCTGCATTTTGGGTCAATAACACAAATAATATAAATGATCGCTTTAAAAACATATTATTTTTTTTTGATAATTCAAATAGCAGTTACCCACACCCATGTATTGGAAATTTTTAATTCTATATTCCTAACTACATTTTTATTAACTTTTACTTGTAAATATGTTTCAACAGTTGGAAAACAGTTAGTCACATCATTGCCAACTTCTATTTCAAAAAAGCTTGATTTAAAAAGTGAACAACATGATGCCATTTATAAATTATATTGTTACCTTTATGTTCTGGTTGGCATGGTAACTCACACAAGTTATCCACTAAAAAAGGAAGCCACACTAGAGGCCTGTGTCTTTTTGTCATCAGCAATCAAAAATTTGAAAACCAGCAAAATTTTGAAAACAGAATTATGTAATTTGCTCCAAAATCTTTGCAAGAGTTTGAACACAACACATGGTAGGCGTTAAATGTTTAAATAACAGAACCTGCTGCTGTTAGTTGAGTGTTTTTAAATAAATATTTTTTTATTTTTAGGTGACATGTTGCTAGAAGCAAATCTTCCATACATTTTGGTAAAATGGCCTGAACATCAAAATGCTTCATTTGCTGATTTTCCTTATCACATTTTTGGTTGTGAAAATCTGGATGAATTCTATAAAAAATATTCGAGCTATGTGTATTCATCGATTGTGCTAAATTGCATTGTTAAGGATGTTAATATATCCACACTTGGCAAAAGTCACAGGTCTGTCTTGCAAGATTCTATTCCAATCATTTTAGCTGTCTGCTTTGCTTCAATATGTGCTAAAGGTGAGTGATTTTACAAAAATTTTAATAATATAATAAAATTAATATGTTTTGTTTAAGTTAATTGTTTTTTAAATTAATTATTTAAAAAAAATGTTGAAGAATTTCTGACATAATGATAATGTTATTACTTAGAGTAATTGTTAATTTGCCTTTTTTAAATATTATTTACTTTTTCGTTGTCTGTTAAATAACCAGCTAATTAATTTTAAGGCTTTTATTTTCATTTACATTACTTAATTTATTTTTATGGTACAGATAGAGACAAATGCCCTTCCATGTCAAAACTAGCAAAAACACAGATCACTGATTTGCTTAAGTTGGTGATGTCATTTTCAAAAGATTTTAGTTCTGCTGCAGAACTAATTCAGTTCCATCTGCCTGAGATTTTGTTTCAGGTTGTTTCGTTTCTATTTCTTCGAAACGAAAATGAACAGCATAATGTTGTTGATCATACAATGTGTGATCTTGATCCAACTTCTTCTGCTCCTGTTCTTCTGAATATGGAACAATTTCAAGGTAAAATTATATTTTAACCGTAGTTAATATTATATTACTATAAAGGTTTTTTATGTCTTTGTTGTAAAGCTGACTTTAAGTATGCATGGATTAAAATTGTTATAAATTTAATATTCAAACAGATATTTTTTAGTTAAACAGCTTTAATTATTATATCAAGTTTGTGGAAGTTGCATTTCAACCTATAAACTTAATCAAACTTTCATAAAAGACCAAAGTTAATATTATTCACAGATACTATTGGATTGCTGATTCACATTTGCAACAATGATAATCTTTCAAAAATAAATGCTATACATTTTCAAATGAAAAATGTTGTTAAAATTTTATCAGAAAATAATCACATCATTACATTTTGTTTAAAACTTAAAAAATTGTTTTTCACGACATCACTTAGTTGCTGCTTTGAAAGGAAACGAAGAATTTTTGCCTTCAGGTAGCTATTATCATGCATTAGTATAACAACAATGGTGTGTAATATAGAAATCGAATTAAAAATTTAAAAAAATCTGTATATTTTAACAAAATATTATAATATTGTTTTGTGTTTTAGATACTGCTCACTACTTTTAGTAACATTTATATTTGAAGAAACTGTTTCTTGTCAACAGTTTGTAGTTCAATCTATATTATCCACTGTAATGCATCAGCTAAATGACATTTCAAAACTGGTATGCAGTTTATTTCCAAATCGTCATTAAATATTTCAAACCTATATTTAGTTGTCTGTCAAGTTAATATTATTACTTTTAACTTTCAGTTGTCAACATTGCATAATGATGACAAAATTAGACAGAGTTTGCTTTCTTGTGATGCTTGCATAGATCTTATGTTCTCAGTTTTTCAAACTGTATTATCCAATGATCTTACTTTTACTTGGGAGGTGCTGGTTAGCACAAATCTGGCCTCAAGGGTTATCTCATGTTTTGCTGACTTAGCAAAAAATCTTTGTTTAAGTAATGGTACTGATGATATAAAGATAATAGAATCTAGAATTGGGGCACGAATGAAAAAGTTTATTGAACTGGTTGTTCAAAATAGGTTGGTTTAAAGTAATAAATATTGCATGTTTTCCAAAACTCTTATCTTAGATTGGAAACAACATTTTACAATATAAATTTTGTTTTCTGCTTATTACTTGTCACTAAGTTTAGTCTCTATTCCTTAGATTAAGCAAAACTGTTTATGAAGATATTTTAAAGGCTATGCCATCCAAACATAAAGCTTGGTTTAAACTTCGTTTAGTCAATGACCAGCTTTTTGACACACCCCAGGTAACAAAACAAAATAAATTACAAAAATAAAAAAAATAATAGCTAATCTTTTATTACAACTATTTTATTAAAGATTGAAGATGACATTGTTGACATGGAATGTGAAGAAAATTTAGAGCAAAACATTGTTCAATTAAAACAAGTTTTAAAACTGAATACTTCCTATTCTGGTAAGAAGCTATCAGTACTATCTTATTATCTTAACTAAACGTAGTATAAAAACCCGGCTAAACATAAAGTTAATTATGGTGTGATGTGATGATTTGTCAACTTTCTTATAAAAACCTAAAGGAGCAGATGTCAAAATAGATTTTTTTACCAAACTTATCATTGTTAGAAAAGCAAATGCTTTTGGAAGGTATTCTTGAGTCCATTACTAATGCTCTAGCAAAACGAGAACAAAACCAACAAATTAGCCAAGAAATATTAACAACTTTTTCCAAAAACATTTCCTGCATATCAGCTGATTTTCAGGTATTTTATTCTAGTTTGTAATCTTTTTGTTATTTCTTTAAAAAAATGTATTTTCTATAGGATTCCTTATCAATATGCTTGGGAAATATCGGATTAACTTTGTTTGAAGAGATTAATTGCAGTAAAACTTCTTGTAAGTAAACTTACTAAAAAACAATTATTACTGTTTCTGTATACAGAAAATGTTTGTTTTATATTTAACTCCTCTGTTAATGCATTTATCAACTTGAACTTCTTTACAGCTCATAAGTATACCTTAGCAAATATCTTGGTTACATTATGTGAAAACTGTTTTTCAAATGATCCAGTAATTGCAGAAACATCAAATTCTTGTCTTCAAAACCTAGCAAGTTGTCAACAAATTATGGACAGTTTGGCAGTTACGATGGAGTTGAATCAAAAACTCAAATTGGTTGTTTCTCAACTTCAAAATTACAAGTAAAAATGTTTTTTGTTTTATTACTAATAACTGCAACAACAGCAAAAAATATTTTTAATTAAAAAAATATAAAGCAAATTTTATTATTTGGTATTAAAAAGTTAAAAAATAGTTAAACTTTTAAACTATTTTTTATAATATCAACGGTGGTTAAAATGTTAACCATTCTATAACATAAAATGTGTAATATATTTTAGAAATATAAAGCCACAATTATGCCCAAAAACTTCTAACAACAAAAATGTTTTGCTCTTATCATCAGTATGGTTGAACCAGGTAAAGGATTATGAGAAATGGTTATGTGAAGTTACCGAACTACTTCTTGATTTTACAAGCGTGCAATACCTTAAATATCTTAAACCAGTGTGCAGGTAATGATTATTACTAGTATGGTTCTGTTTATAAAATTGTTATAACTTTTTATCCATCATTTGATTTTTTATCTGTTAAAGTTGAACGCACAGTCTAAAGTTGACTTTGTCAGTTTCGGATATTGATAAAATGATCTAATTTTTGTTATTTTATATATCTTGTGTTTTAAATTTACCTTAAATATAATGTGCAGTTATTCCTTTGACTTTTGTGAGGTATTGCTCCCCCATTTAGTTTTAACTTTAACAATGGAAGACCACTTGGAGGATGTTGTTTCCCACTGTATCAATAAATTTTTTTCATCTGCATTAATCGAAACTGGTAAAAAATGACTCTAATTTAAAAGTATTTATTTATTAAATTGCCGCTATGACTATTATGCTTCTACCTAATTTTTTTAAGATCACCAAGCGGCGAGTTTTAATTACAAATCTGTTCTTATTGTCCTGAAGGTTCTACAACATTTAAGAACTCAATATTTTGTGCAATGTAAAATTGACAGTATGTTACTTTCTTTTTTTTTATATTAACTTTTTTTAAAACCATAGCTGGATATATTGTTTAAATGTAAGAAAATTTGCAATGTTGTAAATATGCTCATATGTATAAATATTTCTTATTTTAAAGATAGTTCCAGTTCTTCGAGAAAAAAGAATGCTGCCAAGAACACATTTGTAAGTCATGTTTTGGGAGTATTGTTTTAAATATATTTAATCAAAAATTATTTTGTTTTTTACATCAAGATTCCTGTTGGTGGTTTGTTATTAAATATTGATTTTATGATTGCTGCAAAACTTGCCTTGTTATGTAATGAACCAAGCATGGCTATTCAGTTTGCAGAATTTTGGACAGGTTTTAACTTTTTGTTTTAAGTTTGTAAAATTACAACAGTCTTATTAAAATGTTTTGTAAGGTTGTTAAAAATAAATTTTAGTTTTCATTATTATGTTTAATCAGTGCCATCTATGTTTAGACAATTTTGAAGAACAACTGTTTAAAAAAGCTGAAAATCATAGAACCCAACAATTATCAAGTTAGTTTTTTAACAATTTAAAATATATTATTTTATGCCACACTGAACTATTACAAATTGTTATGCAGATCTTAAGCCAGCAGCAAGAGCTTTAACATTTTCATCAAGTGAGTTGGACACAAGTGAAACTTTATCTCCATTAAGTGAAAGTTTAATTATGCTGAGATGTCAGGGAATAAAATGTTCAATGGATGTGCTGAATGCTGTCAACAGTAAGAATTAGTTAGAACCTTAAGAGATTAAATGTGTATTATTGCATATATTTTTCTACTTATATATTTTTTTCCTAATTATCATTTTAAAGTCTATAATTTAATCCATGAGGTTTAAATAATCTAGAAAAAAGTTAATTAAAATGTTTCTAAATGTATATTAGACAATGAAGCAAAAAACATATTAATTTCTGCATTTAAATCCATGGACGACTTGGAAAGCCTGTATGGTTGTTACAGTTTATGTTCACTATCATCTACTGAAGACCCAATGCTAATAGAACTACGGGAAAGAGAGGGAAGATGGTTTAAGGCTCTTAAAAATAATGACTTGTTGATGTCTGGACCCAAACCAAGCAATACACAACAAGTAAATGGCCAAACTTAAAGTATTAATTTATTCAAAAAAAAGAGTAATCAAAAAAACAAAATAAAGTAATAATTGTGAATAATCTAAAGTACATGACTTAAAGTTATGTTGCAATATAGTTTCGTATTGTTTTTAAGTTGCAAGGTAAATTGATTGAAGATATGGAGCAATGTGGGTTGGAACATATATGCAATATTTACATGAACAGCTTAGACACTACAAACTTCTGTAACAAAGTAAGTATGCTAGTATATTAAATGTATTATAAAGTTCTTTCATACAATAAAAATGGCCAAATAAAACATGAAACTAAAAAACATTTCAAATCATTTTTATGAATTTTTGATATAATATAGACTCTTGATGAAATGAGATATAAAACAGCTTGGAAACTTGGGCAATGGGATGAAAATTTACTGCTACAAAAACATGATGTGATACAAGATACTGAAAACTTTGACAGAAATCTATATAGTTGCCTGTGCTCACTTACTGACGATGTTTCTCCTAATTTTAGGAGATATCTGGTGATTGCAAGAAGAAACTGTGTAAGGTAAATTGACTTTCTTGGTTTATCTATCACATATAGATAATTTTGTTGAGGTTAAATTTATAAGTAAATTAACGTCATTAAGTATGGTTTTTTTATCTAAATTTCTTTCAACCGATTTGTATATAAACTTTTAGAGAAGTGTTTAAGAATAGTTTTAAACCTCAGCCCTTTGAAATTTGTAAAATTTTATCAAAACTGCAATGCCTTAAAGAAACTGAAGACATACACAAGTAAAATTTCATTAAATTTATGCATTATGTGTTTTTATAATATAAATTATATTGAACTATAAATTAGTAAAAAAATGTTACAGAAATGTTTTTAAATTTGTTTAGTTCATTTGAGAATAATTGTGATAATTTCACCCACAATTGGAAAAAATACGATGATGTAGGAATGTTGTCCAAGTTTAACTACAAGGATGTTAATCTTATTTTTTCTGTGAGATCAACTTTGCTAAAGATTGTGGAAAAAAGGTATATTAAAATGGAAAACAGATAATGAAATATCTCAAATTATTGGTTAGTTACAAAAAAAATGTTTTAAGGTACAATTTGTAAAATATCCTGTTATATCTTGGTTACATCAAAAATTTTCAACATTTCAAAACTATTTTTTTTTTAATATATGTAGGTTTAATTACTAAAATCAAATAAAAAAAATAGTTAAACAATGTATGAAATAGATTTCAGGAAAAACCAAGTCACGATAGTGCAGTTGAGACCTTATGCCAACATCTACTTCTTTATATAAAAGTAGCTTTCAAACATGATCATCTTCAACATGCTCAAAAAATTTTAACAACCTTGAAATGTTCACTCTCTGATGTCAACCAAAACTTATCAAGCGTATGGTGGAAGTACAGGGTTAAGCTCGAGGAGGCATCTATACTGTTTAAACAAAAGGTAAAATAATATAACTAATTTAAATACAGTAATGTGTTTTTTACATGATATTGTGTAAGTCACTGATGCAAATACCTGGCAGGCATCTCAGCTAAAGGACTAAAAAAATACAATATTAGTTTGATTATATTACACTTTTTACTATTTTTTTAAAAAGGAGACAATGTTTGCACTGACTTCTCTGCAACAACTAAAAAGCGAACTTGAAAGCGAATATAAACCTAAGCAAATTGGTAAAAAACCAGCTGCTTGGTTGTACTTATTACTTGCTGAAACATGTCGAACTATTGGTCAATGGTTGCAAGAAACTAAATATGAAGGCCCTACAACAATAAAAGAAGAATATTTAGACAGGGTATTTTTTTGAAAAAATAAATTAGTTTTCTTAATATTGGTCGTAATTTTTTTATGTAGTTCAGCATGGATTGAAAATTAATGTTGGGCTTTTTTTTTTGTTCTAATTTTTTTTTTTTAGTCGGTTTTGTTGGCTGAAAAAGCATATGCAGAGTGGTCAAGCAACAAAATGTCAGACAGATGCTCTGATGCATTACAACAATTGGTCACAAGTCATTTTGTAATGGCAAAATTTGCTGACTATCAATATCAAGAGGTGTTAGAGATTTATTTATATACTAAATTAAAAATATTCACAAAAAAATACATGTTTAATGGATTAACTAGGTATCAATAATTTTTAACACTATTTGTTGTAAATCTGTTTATTTTAGATGGTAGCGTACAGGAAATCTAGTGAATATAACATGAAAAAAAATCTTTTTTCATCTTCAAAATCGGATTTAGAAAAAATACAAAAGACGGGCCAGATCGCCAACAAAAAGTTCAGTTAATTCTTATAAACTGCTTTAATCGGATAAAATTTTATCTTTTATCATAATTTGTTCTTTAGAACTATGTTACTTGTAAACAAGAATTTGAACATTGACCAGAAGGAGTTATGCGGAATTGACGAAAAATTTACCAATTTTTTATCGTCTGCTTTACAGAGTTACCTAAAATGTTTACAACTTTCTAATGAACATGATACAACAATACACAGGTTAGTTATTTTTTTGGTAAACCTTGCCTATGCTGCCTGGCTGTATACTAATATATTTATGTATACGATTATTTTTTAGAGTATGTGCCTTGTGGTTTGAAAACCAAAAAATAAACTTGGTGAATAAACTAGTCTCACATGGGCACAAGGCTATATCATCTTATAAATATATTCCACTTTCTTACCAACTTGCTGCTAGATTGGATAATGATGCAGCAACATCAGAGTTTCAATCTATTTTAAAGGAGGTTTGAAAATAATTTTTTAATTGTTTAGTTTAGAAATAAACTTGAGACCAACACTTTTTTAATTAGGTTTCTATCAATATATCTGTTTACAATCGGGCATATTTTTAAATTGCATGTAGATATTAGTTAGAGTTGCAGTGGATCATCCTTACCACTTGCTACCTGTTGTTCTTGCACTTACTAATGCTGAAAAAGATAAAACAATGATGGAAGGTGTACCAACCAAGCGAAGCTCAAAATCTAAAAAGTCGCATCATGTAAATATTTTTTTAACAGTGTTTTATTGTTATATGAATTAAAAATAGTTTCAGAGTTAATAAAAATATAATCCTGTTTTTGCTATTTTAGACATACAGCCTCAAGTTTTTTTTTATTTTTATGTTTTTAGGCCAACAAGGAAATTTCATCAAAAATTATTGCAGCAAAACAAGTTTTAGAAAATATTCGTCGCGTTAAAACAACTTTGGTTGCTCACACTGAAACACTTATGAATGCCTATATTGGTAAGTTTGATTTTGTAAGTATTAAAAAAAAATATTAAAAAAAACTTGATTTGTTTATAGAACTAGCTTATTTCGATGCCAGTCCATGGAAAAGCCAAATCTCAGAAAATATTTCAATTCCAAAAAATACTAAGTTTTCGCAACTAACTGACATTACTACTAAAATGTGTGAAAATATTCAAAATGTTGCAATCCCAACAACTTTAATTCTAATCGATCCAACCTGTCAGTACAACAAAACAACAGGTTTTAAGAATTCACAATATTTTTAAAGGAATTATGATATTTAAATACTTTTTTATTGTTTAACCAATAATTAAATAGAAGAAAGTTAGTTCAACAAAGGAATTTTTGTAAATTTATGACTAAATACTATATGTTTTTTTGCGATGAATAATTTTACAATTAATTAAATGTTAATATTTTGTTAAAACATTTACAGAGGTTATAAAATTCAGTCATTTTAAACCACATTTTCAACTCGTTGGTGGAATTAATCTACCCAAAGTCTTGGTGGCAATTGGATCTGATGGTAAGGAACAAAAACATCTTGTTAAAGGAAAGGACGACCTTCGTCAAGATGCTGTCATGCAGCAGGTAATAGACTAGCTTAAAAATTAAATAATGTTAAATATAAACCATTAATAAGAAAATATCTTGATAACAAATTGTCCAAAGTTTTATAAGGATACTGCTCAAAGGTCTGCATTCAAAGTTTTTTTTTTAACAAAAGAAATGTTTGGTTTACTTTTACACACATTAATTGTGGATATATATCCTTTAGGTAAGTTTTGGAGAGATTTATCTCGATGTGCTTACAGTTTACTTAATTTAAAACAAACAACATTTTTTCTTAAGGTTTTTGATGTTGTTAATGTGTTGCTTGCCAAGGATCCAACTGCATCAAATCTTAACATTCGAACTTACAAGGTGGTGCCAACCTCGCAGAGAAGTGGTTTGGTAGAATGGTGTGTTGGAACAATGCCTATTGGTGCTTATTTAATAGGCAACCCAACACAGGTATTAGTTTTCTAAACAATGTTCTAAAATAAAATTTAAATTTTAAATTTGTTGAAATATCTACAAATAATCACAGACAAAAAATGTTGTTAGGTATTTAGAAAAATATTAATCCATGAAATAAAATCTGATAACTATAAAGTGCTTTATATAACAAGGGAGAAGATGGAGCTCATAAACGTTATAGACCACAAGACATTCACTATTACAATTGTCGAAAAGCAATGCACAATGTTGCTCAACAATCTCCTAACAAGAAGCATCAGACATTTTGTCAACTCTGTACCAAGTTTAAACCTGTTTTTCGTCATTTTTTCACTGAGCATTTCTTAGATCCTGCTGAGTGGTTTGCAAAAAGGTAGTTCTAAATTAAAATATCCTAAAGAAAACATAAGACTTCAATAGTGTTTTAAAATTGTCCTAGTTTGCTGTAAAGGCAATATTATTGGAAAATTTGTTTGTGTTCTAAAGTGTGTTACCAATAACCTTATTTTAGATGTGCTTATTCACGGAGTGTGGCTATAACCTCAATAGTTGGTTATATAGTTGGACTTGGCGATCGGCATGTTCAAAACATATTAATTGATACAACCACTGCTGAACTTATACATATTGATCTTGGTTAGTTTTTTATTGTATTAAAAAAGGAATGCTATACTTTTTTTTTATAAAACATTTTACATTTTTCAGGTGTTGCATTTGAGCAGGGTAGGTGCTTACCCACCCCCGAAACTGTTCCTTTTCGATTGACCCGGGATATTGTTGATGGAATGGGGATTACCGGTGTAGAAGGTGTTTTCCGAAAGTAAGTAATTACTAAAATTTTAATTAGAAACCAATTTTCTATTTAACTTGGTTGTTTTCATACAATCTTGCAGATCGAGTGAGAAAGCAATGCAGGTTATGAGGGGTTCTTATGATGCTATAACAACCATTGTTGAAGTTTTGTTATATGATCCTTTACATGATTGGACACTCACTCCAAGCAAAGCATTGTCTATTCAGGTATTTTTAAACCACATTATATGTTTTTTTTAACAAAATCAATAATTTTAAATTTATTTATCATTTATTTAGTGTCCCACAAATAAGCAGGTAATTCAAAAATATGCCACCAATGAGTCGGATATAAATTCTAATACCATGTAAGTCATTATTGAGTTATTTATTTAAATTTTTATAAGGATACATGGTTGAATTAAGAGCAAGAGTTTTGCCTGATTGAACCTTTTATTCTGTAACTTTAGTGATCAAAACACCAATAAGCTTGCTGAGAGAATGCTTTTAAGGCTGCAAGAAAAGTTAAAAGGGTCTGAACAAGGATCTATTTTGGGTATAAGTGGCCAGGTTAACATGCTTGTTCAACAAGCTACTGACCCGTTCAATTTATGTCAGTTATTTGCTGGGTGGCAAGCATATCTATGAAGTCATTTAACAACATTTCTTTATTTTTGTTTTTCATTTCTTACTTTATCAACGTTCATTTCAAGAATTAAAAAAGTTCGAATTAGTTCAATAAAATTAGTTGTTTTTAAACAAGCAAGACAGCCAGCCATACACTTTTGATACAGGTCCAAGAAACTCTACTCTTACATCTTTCTGTTAAATGAATTTTGCTTCCAGTTTAGTATTAAGTATTGCCAAAACTTCGGTGCAAATTGTGTCTTTGGCCTTCGCAGTTATGTGCCACACTTGGGCATTAAGAGATATTTATATTTTTTTGTGTTACTAACTTTTTTTAAATACATATTCAAATTAACTGTAGCATTAAAGAAATTTTGTTTATTAGGAACTACACATAGAATTTAAAATGTGGTAACCACCAGATGCAGAAAAGGAATTTATTATAAATTTCGAACTAAAAGTTTTATAAATTAGAGGTTGTTGGAACTCAAGCGGTCTTTATGTTATTCAATTGGGAAATGCATGCACTTAAGGTTGCCTTTTGCTGTAAAAAAAATATATATATATATATATACGTAAAGAATAAAATATATAAATTCCAACTAAAAAATTTTTGTTTAACAACAAAAGTCTTACAATACAAGGTCTTAAAAAACAGTTAGTTTTACATACCGAGGCTGGAGTAAGAGTTTCCATAATTTTTTGTTCAATCCACTTTACCATGTGACCATGCGCAAGTTCTGTGTCTACTTTCTGAACAGCAATCTGGTAATCCAATTTGTTTTTAACTGCATCGATAACAGTCTTTTGTCTTTGGAGGAACTCAGTTTCCAACATCATAGCAAGATTGACCTATAAAACATTTTATAAAGGTTTTATAATATATTACTAGTAGAAGATAGCATAGTAATACATGTTGTAAAATAACATAACTATTTTGTGTGTGCATAAAGTAATTTTAATTTTAAAAAGTTTTGGTATTTGTTACATTATGTAAAAATGATTTTGTTTAAAAAATACCCAATACTTAAATAAATGATTTCAATGTTAGTTAAAGCATTGCAAAATTATAATTCAAGGATATTAATCAAATTATATTGGACGCTGTGTTAAAAATCATATATACTATATTTTTTTTGTTCTACCTTCTTTGCCTCATTGAACAATTCTTGAGCTCCTGATCTCCATTGTTCCAACTTTGTTTCCTCGATGCGATCAATAAGACCTTTAACCTCTTCATCTTTCACTTGTTCATAAGCAAGAATTTGGTTCTTGGATTTGTAAAAAAAATTCAAATTAGTTAAACGAAAAAAGCTAAATATTCAACAACATAAGGCCTGATGCAACAATAGGTTTTGATAACACATTATAAATTAATAAGTTGTTACTTTTTTCTATCTTACCACTCTAGAGTTTTCATAAAAATCCCTGATATAAGAGCCACCATATATGTTTAGTACAGTAACAGTTCCGAAAAGGGTGAATGTGTACCAAGTCTCAGGAGTGTAAACATAAAACTCTTTTGACACTAACATTGCTGCTACACCAGCAGCCAAGGTATACAAACCTGTGCAAAGTTAAAAAGAAAGTGCAAATTAAATAATCAAGAATTATCATAACCACCATAGCGTTTTAATCCAACGCAGTTTAAAAGTTTTAAAATTATAGGTTATAAAATTAATTCAAAACATTTAATGTATATATATTATAATATTTTACTAAACTAAAAGAAAAACTACTTACCAGTGGCTCCTGTTCTTGGATATAGAAACTGAAACCAGTATTCAGGAACAACATAATGACGAAGCATTTTTGAGTCAAAGTCTGGTAAGGGGGGTAAGGGACCCATTCCCTCGTAGGGTGCACCTGGCATTTGATAATTTTCCCAGTCCATTAATCTTTTCTATAAAATAAATTTTTACAGTTAGTTAAACTACTTCGTGCAAACAAACCGAAATAAAATTTCTTTAAAGAATATTTACAGGATATTTGTTATCCACTACAAGGGAAGCGGCGGAATCTCCTGTGGTTGTTACATCATTGGCGTTAAATCTTGCTGCTGCAACTCTTACACAACGCGGAGCATCTTTCAATACTGTTTGACCTAAAATATAATAAAGAAAAATATATATAAATAATACAAAACACAACCTTTGAAAAAATACTTGGTCATTTCATTAAAAGAGACAAATAATTTGCAAAACCACAATTAGTATGGCACAAATAACAACAAAATAAACCAATTTAAAATTTTAACAAATAGTTTATTTAATACTATTTCACAAAACTTACCAGATTTAAACAAAAATCGTGAAAGCATATTTGCATTCGAAGTTGATTCTAAATTTGATCCAAATATCAATAAATTAACTTAAAATCTAAAATTAAAAAGTACTAATATTAAGTGGTATGTTGTGGAAATGGAAATTGTTTTTGGTCTCCTTGTTATACGTTCAAAGTAAGATTTTAAGTAAATCCTTAATACAAAATTAATTCGAGTAGTCACATAAATATTATAAATTATAAAAGGTCAATTTTTGCCGGTTACCATAAAATTATTTTATACGGTTTTTATGTAAAAATTTGTAAAAAAAAAACTTATTTAAAAAGATTTACTCCATTTTAAAAATATACATAAAATATATAAATAAATTTAAAAAAATGAATTATAAGTATATTTATAATAATAGTATGTTAAAAAAGGTATTTGAATATATATTTAACAGCGATAGTTCGAACTAAACGGAACTACGTACTTTTTTGTTTTATTTTACGGAAATGCCTTAAATTTAACAAAACATTTAATAATAATTAAACCAAACTCCAATAAAAACACTCCACAATGTTAAGTTGTTAAACAGTTGAGGGTAAATTAAAAAAGTCGAATATAGCGCACCCTTGCGTAGAAAAATCTGATCCCCTAAAACGAAATTCGTGTAAACACCTTTTCGATCACCAAAACTTGATCAAAATGGTACATCTTTATCTATTTTAATCTAAAATCTTGTATATTATAAATCTAAATTACTGTTAAAAAAATAACTTTTAAAATATAAGTAGAAAGATAGTATAGTTTACGTTATGTAGATTATTCTTGCGGTCATATTACAGGTTTTATTATATGTATTAAAACATTGATCAGTAAAACAGTTTTATTATGTATAGGTTAACGTACCGAAAACCCGTAAAACCTATTGTGGTCACAAGAACTGCAAGAGGCACACCTTGCACAAAGTCACTCAGTATAAAACTGGAAAGGCTTCTTTATTTGCTCAGGGAAAACGACGTTATGATCGTAAACAATCTGGATTTGGTGGTCAAACAAAACCTGTCTTTCACAAAAAGGTACGAAAATACGAGTTTTTGATAAGTGTTTTGTAACCAATATTTTAAAACTATGTATAACTATGTTTTTTAGATATAATATAATGATAGATTAACAAGTCTGCGTCAGTCTGTCTGTCTTATGTCTTTGTGTAATTGCATAAATTTTTATCTTCTATATGTACTTATACAAAATATTAGTTCTGCATATAAGTTAAATTCACATTTTTTTTAAATATCACATTATTATTTAAAATCAATTCGAAATTTCTATAATTAACTATAAATATTTTGTTTTTTGGTGGTAATATTTATTTAAAATAAAACTAACAGTGGATACGTAGAATCCACGCTACCAAATTATAAATTCTTATGAGAAAAAAATGTTATAAATGTTTTTGCTATTAAATTTTGTTAAATTGTAATGAAGCAATTGTGTTTTTATATTAAAGCCTTTTTGCACTAGTACTTTAATAATTTAAAGTTTATTTAAAACATACCCATTAAACATTAAAAAAACTTTCATGTGGCACTTATTTTTACTTTATACTAATGTTTTGCTTAAAAAAACTTCAGGTGCAGGATCTGAGATAAGGTGTTTTAATTTTTTTTTTAAATTACAAATATAAAATTTTTAGTTGTTATTTCTAGGCCAAAACCACAAGAAAGATAGTCTTAAGAATGGAATGTACTGTATGTAAATCTCGAAAACAACTTCCAATCAAGAGATGTAAGCACTTTGAGTTGGGAGGAGACAAAAAACGAAAGGTAAATTATATTTTAAGAAATTGTCAATAAATAATTTTGTTTGTACCATTGTTGCAAGTTTACATTCATTATTGGATTGGCCAGTTAGTTTATTTTTATATTTTTTGTAATAATTTTATATATCTTTTTTTACAGGGACAAATGATTCAGTTTTAAGCATTTCTTCTGAAAACAAATAAACCACAAAAACTTATATTTTGAGTTATGTTTATTTGGTCAAGTTTAGGGAATGATGTATTAAATTTTGTTTGTTTTATTTAGTCACAAACGTGGTTAAAAAAGGGTGCAACAGGTACCCTTTTATTACCACCAGACACTGCCCTTATTCAAACCCAACAAAGAAAAAAAAAAGATTTATTATTTGTATTGCCCCTTGACCAAAGCAAAATCTCAACATATAAAAAAAAACAACATTTATGATTTTGCTTTAAAAGTTGTGTCTACTTTGGGAAAGTAATTATTTTACGATGAGCTGTCTGGATCGTGGAAAAAATTCAATGTTTTATTGAGTTGGTCCATAGGTTAAGCGTTTCTTTTTCGCCTCGACTTTTGTACTTTTGAAAAAGTTGGCGAACCATGATTTCATCTTTCCCCGAATATTCGATATTTTCCGGTTCCAATTTTCGCGATTTGGCTGAACCGCCAAGCGATTGCGCAAATCTCTTTATAACAGACTTGTACAACATGTCTATTTCTATAGAATTTAGTGGTATAATTGAATTGTATCCTGCAATGGCTTTTGACGCGACCTTGTCAACATTTAACCTCATTCTTAGAGCAGTAACACACTGGTAGGCAACCAAAATAGCTAATTCAAAAACCCAGTAACTGTATATCATGTCCCCAAAATCGATAATTCCTTGAAAAAAATAAATTATTTGATGTTTTCCATATATTTATCTAATAAACATAATTTTGAGGCTATAAAAACGCAAGACTTACGTCTGCACTTTGTCATAGCAGTACTTAAATACAAACCTGAAAATTCCCACTTTGTATTTTCCTGGCCGTTTATCTTTTTGTTTTCTAATTTTACCAAGATGTTGGCGTCGTTACCGTCACTGTGAATAAGACCTAGTAAAATTTACACTGAATTTTAACAGGTTTTAAATATAACGTTTTATAGTTTGGTTAATTTATGGATCAAATGCATTTTATGTTTAGGATGCTAAGTTTAGGGCTAGCAATGGTCTGCTTAGAATTGGTAAATAAGCACGCTAACCTGTTCTTAAATATTTTAGCTTGGGAAAAACTTGATTACTAAAATCGTTCACAGTATCTTCGCACATTCTCTTTAATGTTTGATCTTCTATAAAGGAAATGGCAGTCATTGTTTCTTTGACGTTAATACAGTTCCACATCGAGTTTTTCCGAACCAAATCTTTGCATTTAAGGTCCTAATTAAAATTTATGGGTAAAAAACATTTACTGTGTGTAATGCTTATTTTTTAAAGAACAAGCGAGTATTTAAAATGCACAGCCTGTTTTAGTTATACCTTAGTTACACCTACCAACCTTTATATTTAAGTTTAGTTTAGCAAAGTTTTTTCCGCAGTCGTAGGCCACATTTTCCATATTTTCTTGATTTAATGTCAATTCTTGAATAAATGTACCAGGTAGAAAAGTCAGCAGTTGAACAATATATTGGTCTATTATTTTATACTTGCTAGTTTTTCTTTCTAGAAATGCACAATATAGGTCAAAAACTTTTAAAATTATTGCATTATTGAAGGTATTAAAACATAATTAAATAGAATTATTTGAAAAGTTTTATTAAAGTAAAGGGAATCTTTTCCAACCTGTGGTTATCGTTTCCACATACTTTTGAGACAAGGTCTTGACAGGTTGCGGAGTCTTAATATCAGTTATGTGGAACAACGTTTTTGATATTGCGTTGTAAATATCTAAAATGATAACATTACTTTAGTCTTATAAAATAAGTCGTAGAGTCGTTAAGTACAGTCTTAGTACACACTAATTGGCAAGTTAAATATAGGGCAATGCAATTAAAAATATTTAAAATAGAAAAAGGAAGCTTTAAACTAGGTAACGAAATATGTTACCCCATAAATATGCTTTGAACTTGTCATTATCATATTGAGGATAAACTTTAATTGTGATAATAAAAAAAGTGTTTACTATTTCAAGTTCAGGAAAAATGCCATTCCTTCAATTTCTATTTTTAGACTTACCTACGTTTTGTGCAGTGTATTGTATAACTTTCATGTTGTATTTTACTAAGTTATTATCGTCTTTATTTTTTTTGACATCAATGATAAAGTTTTGATCATCATAACTAACTTCTTCTTTAACTTTTATTAGTTCGAGCCCATAGTATTTATCAGCAATTCGTTTTATTTGGTTGATATTTAGTTTCAGGCGAGTTTTAAAAAACCTTTTATTCATAGTTATAACAACAATGTCCTTATGTTTAGTTACGACATGTTTTGCAATAGCAAACTGCATGGCTATGCTACGTTTTCCTGTTTAGATAGGATTTTCTTGTTTACCAAGTCTCGTTTTTTAAATTAAAAAGAGAATAAATTGAATACAAATAAGTTTAGCTTTATAATTCTTACGTGAATTCGTATCGATTTTTACTGACTATACACCCGCTAAATCTTTGTCCCTGTATAAAAACACTACTGTATACTTAAGGTTGTTGTTGTTATTATATTTTAAAACACCGCAGGGCAGTGTACTTATAGTCAACCGTGAGGTTATTTCTTACAGGTAAACATTATTAAACAAAAGACTAAAGAAAAATTTTGGCTTAAAAGCTTTTCTAATACAAATTGCACACAATTTAGCATGAGATTTCTACTGTCTGTCATCATAAGCTTGGCTGTTGCTTTGTTAAGTAAGTGCTACATTTTTTTGTTATGAAATCTGTCATATCAAATCTGATATCATGTTTAGTCAAACGGAAATATTATAATCGCGCCAGCACATACGTCGGAAGGAACCTGAAACTGATCAACCATTAAACCACTAAAAAATGATTTAATTCATGTTACTACGAGTGCTTAAACTGTTAACACATTTATACTATCACAGGCTTTAATAAACAAATATGTACATTCGCGTGGTTTGGCTCATTTATGTATTTAAGATATCTTTTGTGCTAAATACAATAAATAATATTGCCTTTTTTGTATGTTTTAATTTATTCACGCCGTTTAGATTTTTTTTTAGTTGAGCAATTTCTTTTTTTGCACCAAATTAAACCATAGCCCCATTGTTTCACTTTTTCCTTTAGTCCAATAGTTTTGTAAAAGTTGGCGCGCAATTTTTTCATCTTTTCCGGCATATTTCATGTTTTCCGGGTTCAAATGTCGAGTTCTTGTCGAACCAGATATCGATTGCACTAATCTTTTTAAAATAGAGAGGTACAAAACGTCTTTTTCAGTCGAGTTTAATGGTATAATAGATTGGTATCCCGCAATGACCTTTGATGCGACTCTGTCAACATTTAAACCCATTCTTGTGGCAGACACACATTGGTAAGCGACCAAAATTGACAGTTCAAATATCCAATGACTATATACCATGTCACCAAAATCGATTATTCCTTAATGAGAAAAAAAATTAAAATTCAACTTTTTTTTTCAAGAATGTGATTTTAAAAAATTAACCTGAAAATCCCCATTCATTATTTTTTTCATTATTTTCTTTTTTTAATTTTAACAAAATATTTGCATCATTCCCGTCGCTGTGGATTAACCCTTGAAATCAAACAAAGAATAAATTATTGTTTTATAGCTTTAGCTTTTTTGACTAAATCAACAAATAAATAGATATCCTAATAAAAGTCAATTTCATCTATGAGTTTAAATATACCTTTTCTTAAGTCACCCAATTTTGGTAATATTTCTTTAATGAAGTTTTCTAATACTTTGTTGCACATTTTTCGTAATATATCGTCTTCTATTAAAGCTACAAAAGTACGCGTTTCCTTTATATTAAGAGGATGCCAAATTGAGTTAACGTTACCTAAATCTTCGCGTTGAACATCCTAAAACAAGTTTTACACAAAGTTTTTCTAAAATTATTATTTGGTTATGTACATTAAATACTAACTGTAATATTTAAATCTAGTTTTGCAAAGTTTTTTCCACATTCGTAGGCTATCTCTTCACCGTTGGCTTGAGTTAGTTTTACATCTTCAAGAAATGTTCCAGGAAGATAAGTCAGCAATAACACAATAAATTTGTCTGTTTCTTGAGTTTTTCTATGGTTATCTCGTCTATCTTTGAAGTAAAAAGAAGCTTAATGACATATATATAGCTAAAATTAGTATAGTAGCTTTTGTAAATGTTCTCTCGAACCTACCCTTAGGTACAACTTCCACAAGCCTGTTAGACAGCGATTCTACGGGTTTTGGGGCATTAACATCAGTGATGCGCTGCATTTTTTTGGATATTGTGTCACAAATATCTTAAAATAAAAAAATTGATTGTTTTTTTACCGAATATTTTACAATTTAAAAAAAAAATATTGAGTAGGTATGTTTTAAAAAATTGAGTTACCTTTCTTTTTTACAGAATACTTGAGTATTTTCATATTAAATTTTGCCGTGTTGTCCCTGGATTCATTATCTTTCACATCAATGATAAAGTTTTGATCTTCATAGCTGACTTCTTCTTTAACTTTAACTACTTCTAGTCCGTAATATTCATTTGCGATTTGCTTTATTTGGTCAGTTTGAATCTTCGGATTCGTGTTAAATTCTTTAGTTGACATTTTTATTAATTCTATTTCTGTACCAGTAGAATACTTTTAATCACGCTTTTACTCTTAATTTAACTTAAACCACTCTGTAATAGTAGAACTTATAAGTATTATCAATTTTGGATAAACCCATATAAGCTTACCTTATTTATATAAACTGATAGTTTTTTTATGTTAACTCAAATTGCAGTTGTTATTTATTCTCCAACAAGCGTTTATTTTACCTCCCCGTTTTAGTTATTTGTGTTTACCTAGAATTTGTTTATCAACTGACGGTATGCGTTTAACAACTATTTATGTGGGAGTCTTGAACTTGGTTTCCTAGTATTGCTTTTATATGTTAAACAAATCATTGGGCTTGTTACTAAGTGCAAATGTTGTTTTTTAAAGCAAAATTGGTAGTTCATTTTTTTACTGAAACAACTTAATAACATAAAATTAGATAAAACGTATTCTATCGTATATTTTTAAAAACTAAATAGAATTTAATATTCTCTTACCTTCACGATAATTTGTATTCACATATCGCTGCATAATGCATAAATTTGAAAAGATACTTATTTAACAAAAAAATAAATAGTTAGGTAATACAAGGAAACTGTTACATTATAATACAATCAATCTTATTATTTGCCTTAACCTACTTCCTTAACTTTAACCGCTTTATCATATCGCCATTAGATTATAAATTTATTTCATAAATCAGGTCAAGATTTTTAAAATTATTAATCATATACTTGTCGGTCGTAACCCTTTTACATTTATCTTATTTGCTTTTTAAATACTATTATTCTGTCAGGGTAAATCATTTGTCATTTTGTTGTTTACAAACTCGTGTTGCTTTAGAACGCCTAAACTTCCTGTAAATATGTAGTTGTGGTAGTGATACACTTGAAATACCACACTAATTGGACGAAGGTTTTTTAATATGGGGTCATTTTAATTCTAACGGTATTTTAAACTATATGTACAATTTTTCAGAGTAACAATATATATCTACCCCTAGTTAACGTAAAACATTCTCAGTAGTTTTCAAACATATCTTAAAACTAAAGCCTTATAAATATTTGTGTAATGTTGTATGTTAACGCAACCTGACGCAGGCAGCAGCTGTTACCAAAATATACGAAGTCGAAAATGTTTAAACGGAAATGAAGTGCTAACAATCATTAAATAATAGCACTTTACGCAGATAGCTAAAACCTGCATTTTTCAGACGTAAAAACATAATTTGATGTTGTTTTAAGCAACATTTGTTAATACATATCATAAACGGTTTTTCTATGACATTCACCAGGTAATTTCCTGTTTTGGTAGATGACTTACACAAACTATTAAGCTGCATTTCACGTTAAAAAGTTTTGTGAAAATAATTTATAAAATTTTTTCTAATTTTGTTAAAAATATCAAACATGAATATTAAAATGACACTTTTATTTAATTTTTACAAATACAACAATTGAACGTTTTCTTTTTTTAAAAATATAATAATATGTTAATATTCACAATACTACATCATATAGAACAAAAACATAAAAATATGAGCTTAGCTGATACCTAAAAAATTACACCAGGCGAAAAATGACTTTAAAAAAATAAACTTAATTTTAAAATAAAATATATGTATATATAATATATGTGCTTAAAATTTTTATAAGTTATGCGACTACATGTTTAAATAAAGTGTTAACTTGATATTATTTTAATACAGAATTAAAAATTGTGTACGTTTTATATAGCTTATGTACAAAAAATAAAGACCAATTGTTACAGTGATTTAAATTAAAGACAGAAAATTAAAAAAACGTTTTTTTGGAATATTTATTAACACAGGATAATTTTAAACTAAAAAGTAATAATGTGTAGGTATTTTGTGCTCGTAATTTTAAAGTTAAAGTGTCTAAGTGTAAAAGATAGTAAAATATAAAGATGCTGATATTTATTACAAAAGGTGTATTTTGGACGGACTGCATAATAAAAAAATAATTGTAAGTTGTTAAACGTATTCCTGGTGCTTTATAATATATACTAACGATAAACATTGAATATCTATTAAAATATGGACATAAAGATTGTCATCTGTAAATCAAAAAGCTAACTTTAAAAAACAGGGTTACAACAATATACGACACTGGTCTGCCAATTAAATGACTTTTTTCAAAGAAAGAACACCTACAAGTACAAAGCAATTTGAAAGACCAAACGAAAGGAAGCCAATGTAAAAAATGTAAATCTTTGGATGACAAAAAGTTAACACTGTTTTAGGGAGCTTAGTAGAAAGAAAACACGGTTACATATTTTTGGTAAAAAAAATGACAACAAGGAAAAGCATTCAATGGACGGTGGTGTTAATCGACATTAGGAATTGTGCGTGATATTACCAAACCATATTGTCCATTTGTTCTTGAAATAAATTCAAATTTATTCACGATTCAGCTTCTGCAGCTTCATGGGCAATACCGTTTCCGACCGAGTGTTTTACTTCGTTTGGTTCTTGTGTGGTAATGTCGTCCGCTTGTTCATTTTGTTGCTCGTCGTCGGTAACTGCTTCGGAAGCGGGCCTGTAATGTTTAAAAGGCGGCATTTAAATTGAGGATAAACACAAGGAACAAAATATTGTTAATAAATTAAATATAAAATCAACAATAATTTCGCCTGGCAAAAAAGGGTTTATATCCTTAATTTTACATATATTTACCCTATATGTATGTACCTTGTAGTAACGAACCTTGCTGTTGATTCCGCTGACAACTGAGATCCATCCTCCGCCTTTTCCTGCTCCTCATCTTGTTGCTTATTATCTTCCTCTTCTTGTTCTTCCTTGTCTTCCTGATCATTGCTGGGGTCTTCTTTTGTGCTATTTTGCTCCGGAGTTGATGGTTTGGAGACAACTTGTTCGGGGTTTTCACTTGGAGGACGCGGCGAAGACGGAGTTTGGACGATCTGTTCCTCCTCCTTGTTTTGCTCTGGTTGGTCGTCTACAACTGGTTCTACAACAGGTGGTTCTGTGACGTCATTTTCCGTTTCTTGTTGGTTTTCGTCGATGCTTTCTTGTTTGGTATTATTGTTCTCGACATCTTCAGAAACTATTTGGTCATCTTCTTCATTTATTGGAGCATCAGCTGGCGCATCTTCAACCTTGTTTTCCTCTTCACCTCTATTAGAAGTGACATCCTCTTGGGGTTCGTTTGTAATAGAAGTGACGTCATCTTTGTTGGTGTCATCAGTTGCTTTGTTTTCATTTTCATCAACCGGAGCGGATTCGACATCTTCGTTACTCTCAAGACCAGGAACAACTCTTTGTTTATTCTCGACAGAAACATTTTCGATGTCTTCTGTTTCCGAAATATTATTCTCTTGATCAACTTCATTTTCTTTTACCTCTTCAGTTGTCGGTTCAGTCGAAGGATCTTCGCTTTGATCTTCAGCTCCGTCTAGCGGCGAAGATGAGCGCGCTTGGTTGGTTTCTGACGCAGCTACTTGAAGACCAGCTTCGAAGACTTTCGTTTCTTCTTCAGTTGCCTGTGGATCTAGCAGCTGTGGCTCGGGACTTTCCTATAACAAAATTTCTTGTTGATTTGTCTTTGTAAATTTTATAATAAAATCATATTTTTAAAGGTATAAGTGTATGAAAGACTAACCTTTATTTTTACCTACAGGCATACCTTTAATTCAGAAAATGACATTTTACATCATAGGGACATTTTGCATAACTAGCTTTGACTATTTACTACTACTATATCAATAAGTGTTTTTATTTAAAAACTAGATATTCAATTTATATTGAAATATGTTTTTATAGGAATACTAGAATATAAAAAATCATTTATTGTACGAAACGTTACGAGCGTTAATCTTGGTAAAAAACAAGCATATATTAAATTGAAAGCAACTATATAAATAATAGATTAATGCGAAATAGGATAGTAAGATAGCTTTAAGAATTAGTTATTATTTTTGGCAACACTCAAAAATATTTGGCAACTTTGTAATTTTTAACTAAGGTATATCTCATTGCATCGTTGTCCAAAGTTTACAAAAATACAGCGTCTTCCTAGTCTCAAATCAGGCTGCTGGGTTTTGCATTGAATTGGACGTGACTTTAGTTTTTCTGGGCGAAGCCTGTGTGGAAAAAATCTCGTCTAAGAAAATATTTCCACGAGAATTTTGCCACACTGTTTTAATTATACCACAGCAAAAAGGGTTAAATAGTGTTATGAGTTTGGTCAATATTGATTAGTGATTGTGTGATTTATTGTACAGGTTACTTTGGGTCTGCATGTCTGGACCTGTTTTTCTAAACTATATGAAAGTTAATAACTTAAATATTTGTTCTAGTATAAAAAGCTATACACTGAACTGTATTGTTTAACTAACAGTAAGTTAACTTTTTAACTTGTTAGTAATATTGTCTAACACCTTAAAATTTGCAGTTCAAAAACCGTTTTTAATTTACTTTTTAATAACACCATCCATAGTTTGTATTTGTTTGTTGGGCTTTTAGTCCTCAATAAAACTAAATGTTTGGTGTGCTAGGAAAATTTAATTCTGTGCTAAAATCTCGTTTTAATAATTTAGTAACTGTATTGACATCGATCGCTCTTGATTTAGAAATACACCCATGCTCTGTTCTTTATTTCTTCCTCGCCTTTCTTTTTGCTATTTTTCGTTTTTCTTAATTTTTTTTTGATAAGATGCTTACGGTCTATGCTTACTAACTTTAGAGCACTATTGTTCCACTAAAAACAGTAAGAATGTGTAAAGAAATACAGCAAACAAAAGAATAAAATGAAATTTCTTTAAAAAAGAGGTAAAACATACAACTTGTTCTACAAAGATTAAAAACTTACGTTAGACTCCTCTACGTTGTTTTCAATAACTTCATCCTTTAAGTCTTCTTTCTCCTCCGGTTTTTCTACCTCTACCACTTCCGGAATCTCCTCTTCCTCTTCATTCACGGGAAATCCGGAGGACGGAGCGGGGGCTGGATGCTCTAAAAAGTCCGGAGTGCAAAGGGAGAGGGTTAGCGAGGGGCTGCTAATGTTAGTATATATACTACTGATAGAACTTTGACTATTACTACGCAGGGATTTCTCTATTTTAAACACAAATAAATTTTCATCTACGCTTTCTATGTCTTACATTACGTTACATTAGTTGTATTACATTTGTGTTTAGTTTTTTTTTAATGTAATATATATGCAATAATTTATATTAGCATAAACAATTATAGTAATGTATTAGATACGTTACCGTTGGGCGTCAGTTGATTATTTAGGTAAGTATTAGTTTACGTACCGATAAAATTAAGTTTTATCCGTAATGTTTAAAATGTAAATAGTTTTTAAGTTTAAAATTGCGTCATAATTTTTATGAGTCACATTAGTTATGAAAAAGGGGGTATGAGGTGTAAAAAATAATCAATTAAATAAACCTTATTTTACAAAAAAATGCAAAGTGTTGAAGAAAACCACGACCAAAACGCAAAACAATATTAACACATTGATCAAATTTCCTAATACCTCTTTATATTGTATGCCAGGACTGGTTAAAAAAATTAAATTTTAACCTACCTTCCAATCCTTGTGGTGTGTCGTCATGTTTATTTTCTTCCTCGTTCTGCCGCGAAGAAAGATCAGTCACGTGTTCACTTTCTGTGACGTCATTGATGTTGTTTTCTTCCGCGAGGTTATCCTTGGAGGAGACGGCCACGATAACTTCATCTTCTACAACATCGGCCGGAACCTAAAATTAAAAAAAATAAAATGAAGTTTTTTCAATTGTTCCAAAAATTTAATAGTTAAGAAAGCAGCATATTATTATTATAAACTAAATAAATAAATTTAAAAAATAAAAAATATTTATTTTTTTACTTGATCGATCGGAAGATCAACTTTCGTGTCTTCGTCCTCTTCTACTTCATCCGCTTTAATGTTGTTTACATCGTTCCGGAAGACTCCTTCGTCGTTCGTGGTTGCAAGAAGAACGGGGGCTCTTCCACCTCCGGATCGCTTCACCTTGACAGGTTTAGCGTGGAAGACAGATTCTGCCTCTTGGGAGGGAGGAGGACCTAAAAAATAGCTGAAAAGTTATAAGATTCTTTAAAGTAGTTTTAATGAGCTAGGCTGTTGCGAAATGCTAAAAAATAACCAAGTGCATTATTTTTCGTTTATTAAATAATAAGAAATCGAATAACTAAATAAATAGGCAAATGATCAGACCTAATAAAGTAGGTAAACCTATGAAACATATATACAAACCTTACATTAGCCTACAAAACATATGTAAATTAAGTGTTAAACTTACATAAACCTATTTAACTATGTATAAAGTGTTACCTGGCGGTTTTTGTGGTCTGTATTTTTTAGTTGTAAGAGGTTTGTATCCCGTAGCCGCACTTGCCCCCATTACCGTTTCTTCTTCTTTATAAAATTTCTTTCGAGCATACTGTAAAATAAGTGACGTCATATTCAAAATCAAATACGCAACATTTTGGCTCAATCAAACACCTGCCTCCAAAATATGTATTTATATTAACAGGACCAACGTAACAACAAATATGTTTTGATAAAATAAACATGATATTACAATTCTTTTTTGGTTTTACTATATAGTAAACAACAGTTCACATTTTACCATTTTTGTGTAGGTTTGACCGTCGTCTTCTTTTGCAGGAGGTCTTGGTCTACGCGTTCTATTAATTGGGGGCAGGGGTGCATTACTAAACAAAATAAGCATTTTTCTTGTGATTTGTAGTTTTTATTAACATTTTTTATAGAATTTTCCATTAGAAATGAATAAACTTGTAATTTTTGGTTTCCATATCAAATATTGAACGAATACGTAAACAAAAAAATTAGTAACTGGTAACCTAACTAAAGATGTGGTTTAATTTACCGAAAAAATGTTTCAGTTAATTTTAAATTGTTACGTCATTGACATAAATAAAAACATTCCCTCAATTTAAAGAAGTTTTACCATAACTTACTTTCGTCTTGGTGATCTTGCTAAAGAATTGAGGCTTCCATATTCTAGTTTCACAAGAGGTTGTCGGCTGACAGCAACATAATGCGATCCGTTCACCAGTTGCTCTGGGGTTGTTACTTTTTTAAAATCCATATCGTATAAACTAAAATCAAAAATGTTTAGTCAATTTCAGGTTTGATTTATTTCTAAAAGTTGGTAAACTAACACAAGGTTGTTTGAAACACGTACCGACTAACGGCGGATGCACTGTTGAAGATGACTTTTTCGTTCACCTCCTCCAAAATTGCACCTATATTTCTTAGTGACTTTGGTCGTAAAAGAACACGTTTAGCATCCCTGTTTATGTCGTTGTTGGCATAAACGCTGTAAATAGCATTACGAATTTAATTTTACTATAGTTAGTTTGCTTTTTTTTCCAAATATGTTTACGATTTTGGTTGTGTCGCTAGTAAGGGTTAAAGGCACAAGGCATTATTTATTACACATGATCACAGGTTTGATTCTCCTATGATTAATTTTTGACCGGCAAAGTCATTTAGAGTAGAGACTGATAATGGGTAACAATAGTTAAATTTCTTAAATTTCATTGGGCTTTACAGTCGACCTATTTACACCGAGGATAAATGAATAAGTATATAAAAACAGGTTAAAAGTAATATATTGCCACTTACTAAATCGTTTTCGGCCGACCGCTTTCTTTCTGCCATCTTGCTGAGACTTCCATTTTACGGCGATTTGCAATCTAAAACAAAAACGTTAACAGTTAGGCATTCTGACAAACTATTATTATAATGTCCAACTTTAAACTATCTGTTGAAGTTGGCTAATTTGAATTTTAACATTTTGTTTTACACTCACTTTACTAGTATTGGAAATCCGCAGCCTTTCCATTAAAATTCGCCGTCTATTTAAAAAATTATTTTCTGGCCGCCAAGAGTTATATTTATTATTACAAAACGCCATCGAAAGAGTAAATATTTTATTATCTTTCTTTTTAAATTAACATTCAATATCTTTAACAATTTTTTTTGAAAAGCTGTTAAAATTCAAATTGCGAATTTTTTCCCTTTAGCTTGATATTAAACTAAACTAATCAAGTGGTCGATCGTATACTAACCAGACCGAACAAAAGTTTGAACACAATACAATACAAGTCCTTCGCACGCTTTATATATCTGGTTAGCCCCAATTAAAACCACGAAAGCGGCGATTCGTCACACTCAAAAGATTAAGGCCTGTTTATTTTATTAATAAAATTAACTTTTTTCCAATAAATTTTCATGTTAAACAATATACAATTGATAAATACAAATATATTTGCAGACTGTCACATTATAATTATATTGAAAATGTCGTTAATGTCATATTTTAGCGTTGTGAAATGCATCGATTTTTAATGGATGTACAAGTTAGGTAGAATTGTTTGACCAAGTACCTGGCTAAGAGGTTTTAAAATTCCTGGTTACAAAAGCTAACACCAAGCAATTTGCTTTTAAATTGACCGACTGACCACTTATGTAATGAAGTTTGGCATTTATCAGATTTTTAGTAACTAAACACTAAATATATGTTTAAAAACAAAAATTAATCCTATTTTGGGTACATTTTAAATACAAAGTGATTCTAATTTAAGAGAATAAAAAATATATTTATATCGTAAATTTTAATTGGTAAAAAATTTATGAAAAAATTTGTAAATGTAAATAAAACTTTATTGGTTATTTAAAAGCATAAATATAATGTAATATCCATTTAAAGCTATACTATAGTATGCATTAACTCTAAAAATCTTGTTTTGGATACTATAGCGTCATACAATTTTATAAATATATAGAAACAAATCTGTTGAATTTCAAAGTATAGGCGACATTGATAAACAAAGTCTGTATCAAAATTAACAAAGAGCCAGTCGCTAAGATGGTATCAACTTTCATTGTTATGTATTTTGTACGACTTTGTTACTTAATTTTTGTTTCGTTTTTATAAAGGACAATATACAATGTATTGGACTTAAAAATATTATAAAAATGACAATTTAATTTTAACTATATGATCATGGCATACTTACAGCTTCAAATAATATCAAGTTAAAACGTAGTGTCATTTTTTAAGTGTCATTTTATTAAGTTTTAACGTTACAAATTCGTTTTTGTCAACCTAAAAATTGCTTAATTATATGTTAGTAAAATATAAAACTTAGTTAAGATAAATAACAGCCAAAAGCACTTAAACCAAATTTAATATTCCATTTAAGTACGTCTCAAAACGAAAAGTGAAATTGAAAAAACCATAACTCAAAAGTTTATAAGCTGTCTGTGCGATCAATAACTAAATCAAAAAATAAATTGAAAAGAATGGGAAAGGCGACGTCGTAATTAACATTTCGTATTGAAAACTTTTAAGAAAAATCGGCAGTTGAGATTTACATATTTAGTTCCTTGCGTCCCGCCGTTTTTTCATTTATTATTTATGTGCGGTCGCAATATTGCGAATTTTTTCAATCTGATCGATTCTGCCACGCCACGTCTTGGTCACGTGATTATCACGTGACAACTTTTTCAGTTATAGACACTCCCATTTTACATAACAAGATACAAATTATTTTACACTTTAAATTAGAAATGTAATATTTTTTTCTTTTGATTTTCACTAATAAAAAAATTTAATGTCTTAAATTTTAACGAATAGTATTTAATTAAGAAAATAAAAATAATTACCTTTTTTAAACTAAAAAACTTATATTTTTATTTTCCGCACAACCAACTGTTAAACAACCCCTAAAGAGCTATAACAGTTTCTATAACAAATAAGAATTTAGTTTGATAGGAAATACAGTTGTTTGCTTTTGTTTAAGCCCTTTGTAAATTAACTAGTTGTTCATTTATGTAACTTCAGCTTCTTCTGTTAACTACTTAGAAACTCTTTCACACATTTCTGCTAACTGGGAAATGCCATGACTAAAATACTGTATATAAATGTTAAAACAAGATAAAAAAACTCGATTTTGCGCCTGCGCTTACACTCTGAAAATGAGAAATGCAACAAGTCTGCGCGAAAACATCACATATGCACGTGGGTCGATATTTGGAGAAAAAAACACAGGAAATTAATCACGATCTATAATGCACTAAGTCGAGTCAAGACGCGCGTTTTTATATTGATTTTTATTTGGTAGCAGTGTCGTTAAACGTATAGCAAGGATTTACATATGACTTATATATTGGTATTATCACTGTCTTACCCTACCATTCACGATACTTTGTTTATTTTTTAAAAATTTTACTAGCTATTCTAGCAACTGAGTTTTCTTTAAATACAGTTCTAAAGTTTCTATTCAGGCAACTCATTTTTTTAATTAGGGAAGGAGACTTTTTTAGCATACGCTTGGTTCCCAGATTAATTGTTGCAATTTTAATGTGGGCTTGTGCTTTTTAGAGTTAATTATTTATTACTTGATGCGATTTAAAGTTTAAGAGCAATTAAAAAAATAATTAAGGTAAAGCTTTTACGTATGTCATCTTTTTTGAATTTACCAATTCTCCCGAAATTATTAAAATATATATTTTTTGGGATAGCTAATCTGGCATATTTATTAAATCCCCTTCTTAGATAATAATTTTTAATATTTACTTGCAAAAACCAATATGTATAAAATTCTGTTAAAATTTTTCCAAATATTGTTTTTTTCATTTTTTGATTATTTCTCAAAATCTAACAAAATCATGATAATCTTTAAAGCTGTAAACTAAAAAAACAATTAAACTTACGTCCATTGGATTCTTTTTTGGTGATGGCTTTTGCCTTATGGCTATGTCTCTATATCTGTAATAAAAATAGGGTTAAAAAACCTTTGTAACCGTAAGGCTTTAAAATGTATACATACAATTTATGATATACAATAAAAGAATACAATATTAAGCAAAACTTTTAACGCTTAAATTAAAGATTTCGTTATATTGAGAAAAGTTTGGTTAGTTTTTTTTGGTTGGATTTGTAATTCAATACTAAACTACTTTATATTAATGGCCATTATTCTTATAAAAGGTACAATACATTATGCATGCCTATTACTTTCCCATTAACTAATCCACAAAGTAATGCTTTTTAAAGATAATGTTGCTTTTCTTTTTGACCTTCGAAGCTATTTAATTAAAATTAAATAAAAATCTATTAAGTGCAAATCGAGGAGGGGCAATGAATGGCAGTTAAACTACTTTAAAATAAATAATAAAAAGCCATCAATTTTTATTATTTAAAATTAATTTTTTTATTTTTTAAACAGTGTTTTGTGGTTTTAACAGTTTAGCTATGTATTTAGTAAACACATAGCTGTAAATGTATTATCTAAAACAATAACAAACAATACATTAATTGCAAAAGGGTGAATAAATTATAACCTACTTTACATTGTAAATAAATTGTGTAAATAACTAACTGTCGTTAGGTTGACCATATTACAAATTTTTATGCTGTTAAAATGACCGGCTTATTAGTAAATCGTTGCCACAATTATTATTGTTAACCTTTTTACCCCTATAATGAAAAACAATGGGACTAAGCAAATGTTATTGTAAGCATGCTTCCCAGTATAATAAAGTTAATATTTTCAAGTGTGTTAAGTGGCTCGCTTTGTGTTTTTGATTTATCTCGGAAGTCTAAATCAACACAAATGTGATATTGACAATACAACTTCAAGTTTAGGTAAAATAATTAGCTTCTTTACTGTTTCGAACGTACCGGTAAAAGCGCTAATTTTAAGGATAAATGCTTTAATTTTTGAAAGTAAAATACTATAATTTTACCAAACAAATGGGTTAAAAAATGTGTCAAATTTTACAACGAAAACGTATTATGTATTAATTTGAAAAGATATTATTTGAAAAAAATGCATCAATTTAAAATTTAAAATTGTAATTACCAAATTAAAAAAATGTTTTAGTTTAAACAAATAGATAAAATCTAGAAGCTTTCAAGCTAATGGTAGAGGTAAATGTGAAGGAGGAAAAATTAACACACTTAGAGCTGTATAAACGTTTAAATTTTGCAAATTTATTATGTCAAGTTATCATAACTTTCTCAATGTCGGATCATTTCAATTTTAGTTAACCGGAACTAAACAATATTCAGCAACTACCCACGCCCAGCTCTGTATATAAAGAATTTTCCAGAAAACGCCCAAGTAAAAAAATAGTTAAATAAACCTTGGTGGGTATTTTTTTTAATAAAGGTGTATGATCTACAGGTTAATATTTACGTTTACGTAGCGTAGGCGTTATGTTTAGCTAAGTTTAAAGCTTATTGTTCGAGTTTATTCACCAAGTGAAAAACATTTCTTGTTTGTAAACCGGCCTTTCTTAACAAACAAATTCTTACAAAAAATAAATTTTAGAAATTTCGAAAAAAGTTATTGGAATTTTAAAAATTGCATTTGTTGGCACATTCCTATTACAATTTAATATGTCATTGTCCTTTAAGTTAACCAAACATAAAACTTTTTAAGTAACCTTAACAATGCGCGAAATCTGGTTATACAACAAAGCGCAAGGACCAAACCAAAAACGGGTATTAACGTCGAGTACAACAAAAGAAAGTTTGCACTTACTCCAGCCTTCTAAACCTCTCAACTCCCCCCGCGACCAAATCCATTCCATTATGGAGTTCCTGTAAGGCTTCGACTCTGTGACCGCCCTTCGGGGTGTAGATATTTCGTACAGCGCCAAATGGTGCCTTTATACCCACCGTTACCTGCACAATAGATAATGAATTGTGATTTGATTGACTAACTCGATTTTAATCTAATAATTTTAAAGGTGTCTCTAAAAATGCGGTTATTGTTAATGTATTTTGGTGTTTATTAGGTTTTTTAAAAGAGTGCTTTTGACTTGTTTATGGACATTTTTGTGAAGATGATGTTTATATGTTTAAATACATGTCCCTAAATAACATAACCACGTTTCGTTAACTTTTTATCAAGTGCTAGCTTTTTTTGTTACCTGGTTAAGAAATCCATTGAAGTCGGAAATATATCGACGATTGACCACGAACCGTCTCCCAGGAAAATGTCCATTGCCGTTTAAATAAACTTTTATGTGCTTGGCGACCTCGGGTTGCTGCATGTTCATAAATTTGTTGTATTGCTGGTATGCTTGACTGTGGGTGTCGTCGTGTTGTGAGAGCGTGGTAGTCATGTCGTGAAGCGCTTTTGCGCAGTCACAAAAGAATTTTAGCACCCGAGCAAATTCAAAAACGGAGACCGGGGTTTCTTACAATGGGGTAGTTTTCGCCAAAACCAATCTTGTTGATTAATCCCCTATAGCCAACGTTTTCTATAAATACATAAAAATAGTTTTACTTTTAACGAAAATACAAAATATCATTAATTTCTCTACCTTTATTAATTTATAACCTTATTACTACATATAAAAATAAAGATAGCAATTCTACAACTTACTAACCTACTTATTAACCTAGAACTAAGGTCTAATCTATTCTATACACGTATAAGAAAATTTCACTTGGATCAATTAACCGTATTAATTTTACAATAGGTCACTCCGATTACTTGTTGTGTGTTTTAATTAGATTTTAGTAAATACGGGGAATTAAATCTCTTGAAATCCGTTACAACGTGGTGCAGGTGCATTCGGCTCATCAATAATGTAATTGTGTATTAGGAAAAGGCATCTGGGCACAGCGTAATTGATAGAAATAATTTTTATCCGTAGACGCTGTGTGATTGATTTAATGATTTGGTACAGTACGGTGTTCGTGCTATTAAAATAAAGGTATTCTAAAACGTATTAGGGACTAATGTTCGTAGTCCTATTTCAGGTCAGTCCAATATTGATTAGGCCTAATAAATACGATCTAAAACAACAAGCACGACATAACCCATTTAAAAAGACAATTTCCACTGAGACAAAATAAACATTTAGATCGTTCTAATAAGCGTGCTTCAGCGAAATAAAATTTGTTGATAGACAAGGAGGCTGTAATTGTTGTTTTTTACAACGATTAATAAGTAACCAATTATCAGAACATAGTAATAAATTCGTAATAATTTATGGCATATCCGATAATGTATATTAAAAGTAACTTATACAAACGTCTGGCACACAATATTATACGATCCTTGTGTTACTTGACAACCGCGCTGTCTATAAACGCCAACACTTCAAAACGAAACAGCACAGCTAAATTGTCAAGTTACACATCCATGTAAAGCTTGCCCTGCCCAGCGTAAACACCATGCGAACTGGGTTTTTAAAACAATGAATTGCGTAAGTATCTCATTTCGCTCGGCAACACAATATAACAAAAGAAATTTGTATACTTTTGTTTTTTGTACTGGCGGTTCGTTTTCAAAGCAGTAACCCGGAAGGCAGCGTATCCATTTGTATCCTAAGTTTTGTTTTTTAGGAATTATGACAGTTTTATACTGGCGCTGTGCACCGTAGCAAACACACGAAAATTTTACAAAGTGGAATGTATAAAATCAATGTGGTGTGGTTTAGTCTTAACTACAGTTTAATATTAAAGTCGCTCCAAATTCGTACGTTTTCAAAACAATAATACCTGTACAATTAATTGTTACCCATTTATGTTTGTGTAAAGTATATAAGTCATAAGTGATATACAGTTTTTACCCAAACCAAGTAATGTCTGGAAAATAAATTTATAAAACTGTTTTGGTGTTATAGTAAATGGTTATTCGCGTAGTTAAATTTGACTAAATTTACTAATACATTAAAATATTTACAACCTTTTTTTCCTGGCAGCACTTTAATGTCTAACTGTTGACGTGCTATATCCGCCTAATTAAATCTAATAATATCTCCTGCCTTTCTTTTTTGTTTTCTTTTTTGTTTGCAATAATACCATTAGCTTAACCTCAACTACATTTTTATTTAATTTATTCTTACGCAAAGTAAACAGTTAAAACCTCATTTGTAATATTTACGCCATTTGGCATCGGTTACATAGTAAAACTGTAATGTCACTTTTACGACTCGCGCTTACTCTCGATATTGGAAATAATATGTTGACAAAAAGAAGGCAAGTTACTATGGTTTCGAACGCGTGGTGCCGCTATTTTATAATTAAAACATTTGTCCCCGTCTTAGATTTTACAAAAGCTTAAAATTTTATTTAAAAAAAAATATGTTGTTTAAAGTTATTTTAGCAACTAAGATTGCAGTTTTGTTAAAAAGTATTGAAAAGTAGACATGTTTCTTTCAACAACTCCCAGCACCACGGGATAGCATTGTGCATGTCAAAAGCAGAATGGTCAATTTATTTTACAGCAAGGATGCCATGCTTTGATTGTGTAATCGTATAAAATAATCGTCATTTTGGTTTAAAGAAAAATTTGTTTATGAACTACGCTTTTAAAGGTTGTCAGTCAATATTGTGGCAATCAACAACTTACTAACTAAAATTCCATTTATGTAAAATATAGTGTTATTGTAATAATTTACTTGCACTTTATTCATTACTGTAAAGAAGTACAAAAAGTATTTAATACCAGATAGAAAAATTGTTCATAGTTTTTAGCTTTTATTTTACATATAATCATCTTATAACAAGACTCCAGCCTAAACACTTTAGGCATCATAAGTTAAAATCTTGCCTACTTGCCGTCGAGGCAAAAATGTTTGCCTTTCTTGCGCAAAAATCCGTAACAACGCAACACTATTTTTTATTTTTATTTAAAAACCCTTGATGTTCAGACGTAAAACAAATACAAGTTATAGTTGTTTTGTGATCTTTGGTATTATCACAAATCGAAACTAAGTAAGTTACTGAGAAAATTATATATATAGAATAACAATAACATTATATAACTGCTATTGATTTTTTTTAAATTCAATCATTTTTTTTAAATTCAGAAAGCATGTAACCGATACTCTACTAGAACATCGACGCTAACTAGTTAATTGATAGCTTCAAGACAATGAAAAAAATACCAAACCATGGTTACTAAATTTACCAACACTATTAGTTTCAGTATTTGGGATTTACTTACTTGCTGACATCGACTATAGGTAGGTAAAAGTAATTTGTAGAAGTTGCGTTATTGAAGTTGCAAAAGTTATTTTGTACTGGCAAAATGATATTTGTGCTTTTAGTGTATAGAAGTTTTAACAACATATAGCTTTAGTAACATTGCATATAATATTGGCTTAAATTGGGTTTTAAGTTAAATTATTTACTACAAAGCAGCAAAGACGAACCGGCCTAGTATAGGCTAAATAGCATATTTCAAAAATTTTAGGACTTTGTAGAAAGTAACAAAACTTGAAATCGGGTCAAATCAATCGATTCACATGCCTTACTACTAAACAAATATTTATTACTCATCTTACATAATACTTTTCATGTTTGGCAGGTATTAAGCGCATGTAACATCAAACAACTTTACACTGGTTGGTGTTCCATCAAAGTTTACAATGAAACGAAAGCGCTTCGATACGAGTGGAGATGGTGATAAGCAATCTGGCACTACACGCCGAGAAGCACTGTATGTTAAAATGGATGAAACAACACAACAAGAACACAATAAACAAAGCAACAAACAAGAGACTGTAACATCTGAACATGTTTCAGAACCTGGCGAAAAATTTAAAACAGCTTTTCAGCGGGTAGTCGCTGGAACATCAGGTCTCAGTAAAAGAAGAAAGCATAAAGAGGTATAAATTTATCGCCCGCAAGGTTAAACTTTTGGGTTTTTAAAAAGGGTAATTTAGCAAATACTTATTGTAATACTCTGGTAAGATGTGATTAAAGTTCAAGAAATTGATCATGTAGATACAAATGATATATAATAAATCAGATTGCCATAAACTTCGAGATATTATACGACTAGGTGTTACAGCCTGATAACCTTGACGAATGCAGCACAAGCGACGATGCATCAACGTTAAAAGACGAAGAAGAAGATACTGATCTTGAACCGACATCAGTGATGCCACAAAAAGTAAGGTCACGTCCACAGGACAGATGGGTTTTTAATGATGAAGTGTTGGAATGTAAAGAGGGTAAGCTGATTTTCCTTTTATATGCTATGTATTAGAAAAAAATAGTTTTAAAATAAATTTAAAATCAAGCAATATGACGCTATATGAGCGCTGTGTGTCGCTTTATAATATTAAAAAATAATTCTAGACAACGTTAAAACGGGTCCACCAATGTGGGTACAAATAAGACAAAATTCGGTGGAAAATTTAACAAATCTTAGTGTTGGTAAACGCCAAAGACGACATTCTGGCGAAAATAAACGGGTAAATTATTTTTTTATATATTGTCACATTTTTTCAAAATTTTTTAATAAATTTGCAATATACTTTAATTGTTTTTAATAAACATAAATATATTTTGCTATTACGCATGTAGTAAACACTTAAAAATAATATGAAAAAAAAAAAAAAGTTATTTTGTTAGGCATTGCGCCCGTTTTCACCAAAGCCTCTGAAAAAGTATTCATCAACTGGCGATTTAAGCAAAACAGAAAGTGAAGTAAATTTTATTATTTTATCTAATGAGTAAATTAGCTTTAGCTTTTTTATGTAATTTTTTAATTCCCTAACCTTACCTAAACGTTTTTAAGGTTTACAACTTACCTAGAAGAATTCTCCCTGATCTTTCTATATGTCAGGTAAACGCATTACTTTAGTTACATTTTTTGTGTTAGCAAAATGAGTCTGTTTATATATTACTAAAAAGAAAAAGCTAATTTACGTGTATGATTTTGGTTTATATATTATACAGAAAATAGCAAATCAGGAAAACGTTGACATGTCCGACACAAACGTACCAGCGACCCCAAGTGATAGAAAAACTCTGGAAGCCCAATTTAAACTTTTATATTGCGAAAACGTAAAACTTGACCGAGCTTATGGTGATTTGCAGGTCATTAAAACAACCAAGAAATTGTGTTTTAATTAGCATTGGACCAAATAAGTTGTTTTTACCTATTTAAACGCGAGTAACTTAATGAAATTCAAGGGGAATAAATTTGTTTTTAAAATTTTTTATTATAGGAAAAAGTTCGTTCACAAAGTCCTCAACTTTTAAATTCACGTTTTAACAGCCCAAGAGAATTAGATTTACAAAACGAGAACAAGAAACTTCAACTAGAAAATCAGAAATTAAAGGAAGAGGTAACACAATAGTATAATCATCTTGTCATAGTAGTTACTATTGTTATATTAATATTGCAATATTTTTATAGCTTTTAGAAGTAACAAAGTGCGATAAGTCGGAAATGTTGTCTGTTTCAATGATGGTTACTCCTGGTTCTCTATCTCCACCTAGCGAAAAAACGGAAACATATTGGAAAGATGCGATTAAGTGTATTACAAAAGTTAAGGTAAATTAATTATTAAATTAAACAATATTTATTTGATTTTAGTAAATGTTTTGAATAATCGTAACACGACTTTATATTTTAAATATAAATCCAATAAAGCAGATTCATGAAAGATTACTATACATAATACAACTTTTATAAAATGACTATTTATTTTTTCCACATCATGTTGTTGTAATTTTTAAAAGTTATTTTTGGACAGATGCTATATAACCTTATACTACTAAATGTGTTACCAGGACGACGAAATTTTACGCCTCAGTGATCAGGTCGCCTATTGGATGGAACACGCAAATTCATTGTCACGTGATCAAAACGTAACAGACGATATAGATGAAACAACTTACATAAAACCATCTACAATGTTAAAGGTAGAAAATTACACTTTCTAACAAAGTTCTTTTAATTAAAAAAATGTAACCCCATTTATTTATAGTTTATTTGCAGTTTTTAATTAACATAAATAAATTATTTTTATGCAAAATTATCGTCAAAACTTAATATTTGCTTGATTTTAATTGTATTATACAAACAAAATTTAAAACAAAAAAGCCCAATGCCAAGTTGTAATTTCCATAACAGTTAAATGGTTAACCTTTTCATAAATTTTTAAAACAAATAAGGTATTAAGATTAAATTTATTAAAAACATTTTAGGTAGTCGCATAAAAATAAAAATTGTGGAATTTATATTTGTAACCGATCGTCTAATGTTGTTTGCGGGTTTAAATATTGATTGTTGTATGTTATATTTAAGTGCGCTCAAGTACTTTGTAACAAGCGCGATAAAACACCTATGTTTAAAAATGTATTTTTTATATTTAAGTTTACGCTTTGGTTATAAAAATAGTTTTGTACTCATTACAATAATTAGAATATTGCTAAAGTATTCTTTATAAACAAAAGGGGGGTTTTGTAAACTTTACTTTGGCGTATTGTTCTGAAGTAAATTATTGTAACTCAATACAAGAAAAACATATATAAGTACAATAGATATGTAGGTAGATGGTTAGTGTAGGCCTGTATTTGTAGTTTAAGTAAGACAATTCTGATTGCTCAAAATGTTTAAAAGTAAAAACAACAAGCGCCTTGAGGTAACCATTTTATTTTCTCTGTGTTAACAGTATCTTAATTGAAGGGTTAGTGTTTTTAAAATAATTTTTATTTAGGAAAGAGTAGCGGAATTGGAACAATCAGAAGCTCAACTGAAATGTCAAATTTTAAACTTAGAAGATCAGCTAGTTTCAACAAAATCTAAACTAGCAATCTCTAAAACACAAAACGACGATTTAGGTGACCATTGCGCAAAGCTGGAAGGTTGCTTAAGTAAATTCATGCTTTTTTGATCTATTTTAAGTTTATTTTTTACTTGATTTTAGATTTTTGCTTCTATTGTAACTTTACAACATAAAGTATATCACTTTTAAATATTCAAGTTTTAAAGTGAGGTGTTCTAATTATGACCTTACACATAACAAGTAAAGTCAAGCTTTGGTTTAGAAATAAAATAACAACGTTATATGGTGTTAAACAAGCCAGTACTTCATATTGTATCAGTTACTAGATTAAAAAATGTTTTTTTTAGGTGTAATAGATGCGGAAAAAATGTTACTTGATGATCTAAAACTACAAAACGGCTATTTGAGAAATGAATTAGCAGAAACTGAAAAACAAACCCAAACTTTAGTGGGAAAATTAGCACAAATGGCAGATGAAAAAGCAGATATTGAGCTTAAGGTAGCATTTTTAATAACTTCTTTTATTTAAAATAACGCAAAAACAAGTATTTATTAAACAGTCCACATATTTACAGTTGGCAAGAAGTACCAAAGAAAAGGATCTTCAATCGATTGGTTCAAACTCTGAATCATTTAAATTAGAAATGGACCAACTGAAAATTGAGCTTTCTGCCTCAAATGATCGGTAAAAATAAATACACTAAATTCAATTTTTTCTAACAATGTTGCAATAATACTTTGTAGCATTTTCTGTGTCGAACAAAGGTTTTGTTATTTATTTTTAGTTTATTATTAATATATGGTAAATTAAGACGATGCCTAAAGCCTCAGGTTACCCGAGATAGTTTAACAAAACATTAATGTGTTAGTAGCCTAATACATGTTTGTTAAATACTTAACTCTAATTGACTATTACACTACCAAAAATATTTTTTAACTTTAACACATAAAAGTTTTTTTTTTTTATGTTGTATAGTTGTGCTGGTTTGGAGGACGTTAAGGAATGTTTGATCGAACAAATTAAAGCGCTAGAAGAAGAAATTAACGGTTTTGAAAAACAATCTGATCGCATAAAAGATTTAAATTCTAAAATAAGGTTGGTGGTTATAAAACTTTTGCAATACAAAACTCTTTGAATTACTAAACTTTTTTGCGCTATTAAGTTATATGTTGCATTGCAATACTACTCCGTTGTGTTATACAATAAATACATACTTTTAATTAAAAGATTTGTATAAATTTAAGAAAACTTAATGCTGAAAAGGCTGAGATTGTTGAATCCCACGATAAACTACAGCTTGACAAAGATTTAAATTCCGACATGTCTGAAAAGCTAAACCAGAGAATTTCCGATTTGCAGGTAAAGTTAATATCAATTTTATCTAAGTTTTGCAAATAAAGTGACATGACAATTTTAATACATGCAAGAATTTAGTAACTGTGGCTTGTTTTAAATATTAAAAAATTAGATATTTATTACTTCGTTCATGCCTTTGTTATTTTTGACAATTACTTTATTTTTTTGATTTTACCCATTGAGAGTGTGTAATTTAAACTTATTCTAATTTAATAATATTATATATTTTTTTAACATCAAAGGGTCACATTGAAACGTTAAAATCTCAGCTAGATCACCAGAAAAATAAAATAATTGCATTTGATCAAATCCAAGAACAACTTGAACATGTCATGAACGAGAAATGCACACTCGAGGCAGCATGCGAACAATTAAAAAATGAAAAACAAGACATCAAAAATAAACTTACAGATCAACAGGTTATTTTTGTTATTCTGTTTAGTAACGAATTAAATTGTATTGCCTATTTGTGGTGTGTTTTGTTTTATTAAAGTGTGCCGCTACTGGTTAGAGTACAAAGTTGCATCACTTTTGGGCCAGATGTTAGTGGAAAAATTAATTACATCTCGTTATAACATCTTTTATTATAAGATTTTTAAACAAAATAATTATAATTATAAATACAAGAAAAGCAACATAACGCTATACCCCTTGTTTTATGTTATTTTTTTAAACTACTTTGTTTTAATTAATAGGAAAAACTTTCTGAGTCTTTTGAACGAGCGAACACTCAGCTAATGCTTGAGACGAACGAAATGGCCACCCGGCAGCGAGATCTTCTCACCGACGTGCAACAACTTCGGGTTCGATCCCAGACCAGAGGAGTTGAAGCTATGGTTGGCACAAAGTTTCTTAACACATTAAAATTAACAATTCGTTCTTGCAAGCCAATTGTCGAAAGCGTGAATAAATTGTTAAATGCCTCGACACAAATTCAAACTTCTGCTGTCCCATTCGATGATTTCAATGAAGAAGAAGCTATGCTAGATCACGACGCAATATCAATCCTTTCCGGTCACATAAAAGAAGTTGATGGTCTATCGTTACAACAGTTTGTGGAGGAACAAAACCAAAGTCCAAGACCAGAGGGAATCATTTCTATATCACAGTTACGTACCAAGGTGAAGGAATGCCATGAGATCACAACTGCTGTTACTAACTTAAAGACTACGCTAGAGCTTCTATTACAGCAGTATAATCTTACTAAGGACCCAAAAACGTTCAATAAAACACCAAGGTATGTTATGGTTTATTTAAATAGGTAAACATTTTTATTCTTCTTTAAAGTATTTTTAACTAATGTTATGGCCCAAACATCAATTTAAAGATGTAAAAAAATGATTTATTTGGATTATGTTAGAAGATCCTATTTAAAAAAGTTTTTAATTGTATTAAACTACTTTTTTTGTTTAGTGAAAACGACGATATAGATTCACGTCTTAAATGCTTACAAAATGAAGTTAAAGCATTAAAAATTGAAACCGAGAATCTGTCTAAAAAGAACAACTTACTTTCTTTTAAAAACGATGATCTTTTAGGTCAAATTGAGTTGTTTAAAAATGCGTCAACTGACAACAAAACTTTAGAATTATTAACTAAAGAACTAGAACAAATGAAGCGAAATTCTAAACAGTTAAACACGGAGCTTGAAGATTCGCGTTTCACATGTAAAATGTTATCTGAAAAAATGATGGAAATTCAAGAAAAGTCTTTGCTTAAATCAGAAGAGTCTGTCAAGCAAGAGGAAAAACTAAATAACCTAGAGACGGTGATAAACGAAACTAAAGGAATGCTGGAAACAGCACAACTTGAAAACGAGATGTATAGATCTCAAATAAAGGCCAGGTCAGAAGAACAAATATCGACACAGAAAGGATATGATCAGGAAAATAGCAGTTTATTACTACAGCTTCAACAGTTAGTCGATGCTAAGTTAATACTTCAAAAGGATCTGAATGGAATAACAGAAGAAAAAGATAAACTAGTGGCAACGGTAGATATGCTGAAATCCGATAAGAACCAAACACAACAAAAACACTTGGCCGAAATTCAAAATTTGCAAGCAATTATAACTGCAAACGACATGGTGTTAAAACAAGTCAAAGATGATCTGGAAAAAGCAGAAAATGACCTGAACCATTTTAAAACCCAGGACAATGAAACTACAACACAAGAAAATAACGAAATTTTGCAAGAAAAATATGTTTCCTTGGACAAAGAAAATTCTGAGCTAAAAGTGAAATTGGATGAAGCTGAAAACGAAAAATCTAAAATAAAACTTGAATCTTCTCAGAAATTGGAAGAACTACAGAAAAGATTAAAATATGTTACGAATTTAAATGAAGAGAAGGACATATTGATAGATAAACATGAAAAGTAAAAAAAATTAATATGATAATTTTAAGTTTAAAGTGTTTTAAATTAAAAGTTTTAATACAGTTTAAATACAAAATTTTTGACATTTTTTTAGATCACTTTTAGAATTGACCCAAGAAATTAGAAGCAATTCGTTTATCTCTTCTGAAACGAAACGTCTAGAAATGGAATTAGAAGCGTCTTTGTAAGTTACACAAATGAGTCTGAATAATATTTATGCCTTTTTAATTAAATTTATAGTTATTGTTTAATGGTAGTCTTGATTGGCAATGTGTTGCTTTTTTTTACTTCAAAAATGTTGAAAAATATTTACCTGTCTTAGTTTTAACAATTGTTTCTTTAGATCAGCTAATAATGAGATGAAAGAAGAAATTAAAGTTTTGATTCAACTTCAAAAACAGGAAACGTTAATGGAAGAAAAGTCATATGTTCAAGAAAATAAAAAGCTAGCAAATCAAATTCTTGAATTAGAGGCTCAGTTGCTAGAATCAGAAAAGGCAAACTCAAGTAGAAAAACAAAAGCAAGTGAAAATAATGAAGAATTTTCACAGAATAGTAAACTGGCCGAAAAAGAAAAATTACTAAAATCTCTAACTACTAAACTAGATGAATTAAGTAAAATAAACGCACAGCTAGTCGAAGAGAATTCTACGATTTCAGCATATTTGAACAAGGTATTACTATCCAAACAAACACCAGCGGAATTCGGCGTAAATGACGTAAATATTTCCGACAATAAATCCCCAGGTTTTGAAATAAAGGAGAATGTCATTAAAACGTGTATTGAGGAGACAGGCAATACAAAGCCAATAGAGTGTAGTTCGACAGCGTGCTTACAATGCAAAACCCTATTAAGTGAGGTTGAGTGTTTAAGAGCAAAGTGCTTACAGCTTGAAAATGAACTGATTAAAATGGAAAAGCAAATATCGATCGACACTTCTAACGAAAATAAGTCGATCGTACATCTATCTGACGCACCATTACAGTTGCTTGAAAAATTATCAGCAAAACAGACGACAAATGATAAACCCAAGCCGCGCAGTAAATTAAATAACTCAATGGAGAACTTAATCAGTTTTGACAATGATTTGCCAAGCATTAAGTCATCAGACTCTGTTGGCAACTTGAGTACTACAGAGTCAAATGTCGTAGATTTAGCAACAGATTATAACCAATCCTTGTCAAAGCTAACTGAGGAAAATGCGAAGTTATTAGAAACAATTAAAGAGTTAAATGCTAAGGTATCAAACACATCTACTAAAAGTGATCCTGATTACATTACCATTCTCAGAAATGAGAATGTACGACTGCAGGCATTGCTAGAGAAACGAAAAACGGAAAACCAAAGCATAAAGGTACAAAACCGCATTCAGCGCGTCAAAAAACGACTTTATCTGATTGGTCGATATGTCGACATGCTTGATAGCCTTCGCCTTACCCTTAATAACGACGGGTTAAAGGCTATAGCTTTTGATTTGTAATCACGTGACTGTTTCGTGTTGGAGTGTTGTGAAAGGTGTGCAATTAACATATGACTTGTATTTTATAGTTATTTAGCTATTTACTAATATAAAATGTTACATGATTTTTACTATATAAGGAAATTAAAAATATTCCAATCAATTTTTTTTGTTTTACCCCAAAATTTGAACGTACTTAACTTTGCTTTTTTAAATAACATGGTTAAAATGTGTCTATTAACATTATAGCAACTAATTAATAAGCTTAAAATTACTTAGTAACAACCAACGCTTGATTTTCAACAGAGTGTCCAAAATGCGAGTTATGCTTCTTCTACTGACCTGCAAAGCGACACTGAATCTGATCCTGAAGCTGAAAGAAAGTTCCATGAACATGAACAGGCAAAGGAGTTGGAAATGCTTCAAGTAAGATTTCATACACCTTTAATGTTTAACGATATAACTGTGGTATAAAAAGTGCCTTAATGCAATTTAAATTTTGGTTATTTGTTAAAAGGCTTATCGATATTAATCGTTCTAAATTTTTGTATTTAACAACATTGCTAGTTTTATTCATTTTTGCTTAAAATGTTAATGCCATTATATTTAAATTTAGAATTTTTGAGTTTTAAAAGCTTTTGTTTGTCGTTTAGTTGGAGAACCAAGAAATGAAATGTCTTGTGGTGGCACATAAAAGAAAGCTGGATTATGTTGAAAATGCAAATCAAGACCTGAGTTTAGAGAATGGAAAGATGAAGGAAGAAATTAAAAAGTTAAAATCTGTAAAGCTACCCTCAAATCCTTTTTTAAATGACGTCCTAAAGAAAATCGATCCACAAATCAAAAGGTTATCCTTTTTGTTTTTGTTTGTTTGTTACCTTGTGCTTTATATTGCTGGACTTAATCTACAAGAGCAAGTTAACTTAACTCGTACTAATTATTATTGAAACTGGTTTTCAACTTATAAAATATGTTTTATCGAGAAAATTAAAAATAAGGTAAATTTGTTTATTTTTTCACAGTTTAGCAAGTACCGCACCTGCTGTGTTACAAGATCGTGAATCAACTTCACCTCGTGACTTTACTCCTTGCGGATCGATGACAGAAAATGGAACTATTCCATTTGATGCTAAAAATAAAGAAACGGTAAACACATTTTTGTAACTGTATAGGTTTTATTTTATAAGTTTAAAGTTTAATTGTTCTACCATTTTTTTATCGGAAAAACTTTTTATGTTTACGGTAATTTTTGCTTAATTTTCTATTCAAATCACTAAAATTTTATATTTTTTTACCAGGATAACATAGAAAGATTATCCACAGAACTTGAGGAAGCAAAAATAAAGTTACATACAATGGAAATTAATAACAAAGAAATGTCTGTGACCGTATGTTAAATTTTTGATATATTTGCAATTTGTATTACAACCTACTTAGTATACTTCTTATTTCTAAGCACATCTTATTTGGATTTGCTCTTTTTCTAGTAAATATAAAACTTATTAAAAATTATTTTGTAGACCATTCAATTAAAAGAAAATTTGCATCTTGTAAATGAAAAACTTAACGTCAAACAAAACGAGGTTTCCCAGTTGGAAAGCATACTTGAAGAAAACGAAGCTGACTTGAATGAAACAAAACTAAGGTTATTGTATGAAAACTTATTATTTTGCATCAACAATTTTGTGGTTGAACAAGTTATTCGAAAGGCACACACTTGTTGTTTAATAACTAGAGTGTATATTTGTTTTAGCAAAGAAAAAGAGATCAAAAACTTGCGAAATGAAGTCAATTTGCTGGAGAAAAATATTAAAACGAAAACGAACGATATTGCGGCTTTAAAATTGGACGAAACATTACAAACAGAAAAGTTTGAAAATCAGTTATCGAACATGAAAATGAATTTACTGGCAGTAAATAAAGAAAGCGAAAAATTTGTAAGAAAAATTAATTTTATTTAATATCTATGTAATTTATGATATTTAATGTAGTCTTAGCAAATCAATGGCAGTTATTGTAAAAATTAGGCAAATTAAAATATAACGTTTTCACAACATTAACTTATAAATTAATTACCAAGCCTTATTTGTACACAATTTAGACAAAGAAAAATCAAGAACTGTTAAACAAAACATGTCAGATAGAAGCTAATGAACTAATATCCCGCAACGAAATCAAGCAAAAAAATCAAGAAATTGAAAAAATTAACAACGAAAAACAATCCTTGATAAAAGCTAACAAAATTAAACTTGAACTAAAAGAAAATGAGCTTAAAGGTTTAATTGGTAACTAAAAACTAATTTTTTTTACAATTAAATTTAAAATAATTTTTTTTTGTGTATTGTAGAAACTATAATTCGCAATGAGGATCTTGAAAAAACTACAGCAATGCAAAAGAAAGAAATTCAAAATATGATTTCAAAATTGGATTTCATGTCTTCAGGTACCACAGAGTTAATGGGTACACTGCAACAAAAAGGTAAATTCAATTTTCTTATCTATTTTTTGTTTATATATTAAAAATTAAACAAATGTAAAATAAAAGTTTAATTTTTTGATGGCAACTTATAATAAAATGGACTTCAAGTAAGATTGATTTTGCTAAAGCTTATCAAGTTAAAACCCTTTTCTTAATTGATTTATTTTAAGGCCTTATAAGATTAATCAAATGATAAAACCGTATTTAGTACGATACGATTTCCAGTAGGTTTGCCTATATCTGTGTTTCGCATTCGAAAAGCACAGTTGTCGAACTTAATGAACACGTCGTGCTGCCGTAGTTTTAAACATTCCAAATACAAAACGTTTAAAAAATTATTTTTAGTTAAAAAAGATGTTGGATCTCTCGATAATTCTGCTGGTATGACAGCTTTATAGCTATTGTAGAAGTTGATTAATTTTAATAAAATCAATCAATTTTGCTTTATTGATCAAAATTTCAATTTTTAACATAAAATGTAAAAAAGTGAAAAAATGCATTCACACATTAATTTGCTTGTTATGTGACCTAAAAAAGATGTTTTACTGTTTTATTTTTTTATCTTATATAAAAAATTTAATTTAATCTAAAAATTTGTTTAACTCATATTTTACAACACATTTTGTTCGTTTTTGTTTTCTTCTCCTAAAATTTTTCTAACATTTTTTTTACGATTTTTTGCATTTACATAAAGACGAGGACATCACAGTACTAAGCACTAAGCTTAAAACTAAACACGAAGAAATCGAAGTTTTAAGCGCCCGGGTTGGCGAACTTACGGATGCCCAAGATGCACTTCAAAGCACGATGGAAAATGCTGACGACATGATTCTAGAGAGAGAAAAAGTTTACAAGGATGAAGTAGAAGAACTAAAACAAGGATTAAACAAGTATTGGTTTTAAATACAAACAATTACTTTATATTATTACTACTACAAGTCGTTTTATTTTTAAGGCTAAATGCTTAACATAAACGGTAAGTTTAATCATTATAAAATAATGTTAAAATTAAACGAATAAAATAAAAATCTTTTTTTGTTTGGCCCTCTTAAAACGTTATTTAATTAACAGAACACTTTCTGAGTCATTGACAATACAAAAAAGTAATGAAGAATTATTAACCGAAATATATTTACTGGAAAAAGAAAATGAGGAATTAAAAGAAGAAATTAACTTGATTAGAAGTAAAGAGAGTGATGTGGCTCAAGATATAGAAGCAATGGAGGTAAATTTTTTTTTAATTTTTTAATTTTAAATTTTTTTTATTTGATTTAAACAATTAATTTATTTTTACTGAAAAAAACTAAAATAAACAAGTAATATTGGACTTTTTAATTGGAAATTAAAAAAAAATTTGTTAGTATAAAACAAAATAATAAAATAAGAATATAATTGTATTTTTTTATAATTTTTAACACAATGGTATTATGATCTAGATGGAAAGAGAGTTAATGAATACAAGTCTTGACAATGCAAGAGAAGATGCGGACGATCTTATACAAAAAAATCAACAACTTACTTCGTTAAATTTCGACCTTGAGCAAGATATAGCACAACTTGAAAAAACGATTAAAACACTCAATCATCAAATTTTGGATGCAAGAGATGAATGCGAGAATCTTGAACTTATTGCAAATGAAAAGCAAAATGAAATCGAGGAGCTACGAAATAAATGCAACAACCTAAAATCTAACCAAGTTCCCAAATTTGCAGTTCCTGATAATATTGAAAATGCAACAGGTTTCACTATGGAATATTCAAAACCGGACCAAATAATATCGTAAGTTGATTTTGAATTTGTATTTAGAACAGGCTGTTTAAATTTTAGCAATAAATTTTATAGTTTTAAAAAAAGGTTAAAAAAACATTAACTAAAGAGGCTATACACTGGTTAACACTTCTTATTTAATTGTTATTTCATATCAGGTTGTGTAAACATACCTGATTGACTTATCGTAGTATTACTATCGGCAATTAATAATTAATTAAAATAAACAGTATCGGTGTTAAATATTCATATAAATTACCTTATACTAGTATATTGATCATGCCATTTGATATGGAAATTAAAGAGATTTATTGTCTTAGACTTGAGAATGATTTGGAAAATGCCTTACAAGAATTGGAACAAACCAAGAAACATTTAGAACAGACTAAGATGGATAAGGAAAATTTCAAAAAAGTAGTATTGGAAATGGAAGAGCATCAGTTTATTGCATTGGCTTCGGAAAGATCTGGTCTTGATGATATTAAAAGATTTAATACAAATAAAAACGTGAACATTTTATTAATATTCTTACAAGATCTTGTCGTTCTAAACAGTCTTAAAATGTTTATGTATTGGATTTATACTTTGACTTATATTTGTTTATGTTGATGGCTACTTAACTTTTTTACAGGACCAAGAAGATTGCGAAACACTTCGATCAGAGGCAAACGAACTACGGAGAAAGATTTTGTTTCTAGAAGATCAAATCTCGGAGATGAAGGAACATCAGGTCCCCAAACTTGAACTTGGAAGCATCGCAGATGAGTCAGATCGAACTCATCAAAATCTTTTATCGGAGAACAAACTTCTTAAACGAAAAATAACTGAACTGAAGGAAAGTTTGTGTTTGTTAACGGAAAGACTCGTGCCTAAACTTGAGCTTGGCAGCATAGCAGAAGAAACCGACAGAACACCAAATCTGGAAGAAGAAAATCGAATTTTGCGGAAAAAAATTAGCAATCTTGAAAGTGGGATATTTGAAATGACCGAAAGACTTGTTCCAAAACTTGATTTGGGGAGCATATGCGAGGAGGAAGAGCACGTGTCGCCGGTTGTTGTTGATGACGACACATGTCGTGACGTGGAAGAATGTGACGTAGACACCGAAAGAGAAACTCTGACCGCTGATAAGTTGGAAAACAGACTAAAATGTTCAGAGGAGAATTCGGCAAAGTTGCTTTTGCAGGTACCTTATTTTTTCATTTACAAAATCTGCCAATTGGTCAAATTGTTTTTAAACTCCAACGCTTCTAAGTTTATAGGCTTGGCATACTTTTGTTCATTGATATAAATCCCCGCAAATGCGCTGCGATTAGGTTGGAAAGTTTGTTTGCTTAGATTGTCGGTTTAGAGTTGTAAATAATGTTTGTCATACAGCATAGGCGTCTGGATATAATTGTTAACCAAAAAATTTAATAGGTCTTATTTTTAATTAAAAATAAAGCACATGCACTATATTTCAATAAAATAATTTTATAATTTTATTTCAATATATATAACTTTGTTTAAAATAGATAAAAACAAATATAACATTTTTCCACAACAACTGTAACTTACCTTAAATTAGACACCCTTTAAATTAGGTTTTAGTTCTACGCCTATATACATAATATAATCTTATTGGGTTTTAAATACATATGTTTGATAGCATAGTAATTGTTATTAAACGTAGTTTTAGGTCATATACTCTACAGTGATTAATTGGGTCTATATAGAAAACTGCCTAGGGTTTTAAAGAAGTTATGTTTTTTATGTTATTTAAAACATTATTTTATTGGTTTTTATTTATATTATTAAGTGTTTAAAATTTTAGAAATTGTTAAGCCATATCATAATTTGTAATTAAATCAAAATTTAAACAAGGTTCAGGAAATGGAAGAAGAAAACGACAACTTAAAAGCCAATATGGAAGAACTTGCCAAGAAAAATGAAAATTTGCAAAAAGAATTCTTTGAAACTATTCATGAAGACTTCCAATCACAGGTAAAAGTTATAATGTTGTATATTTTGTGTAAAAAGGCAACACCTTAGGTTCAGAAGCTTATTTTTACTACCACGGGCCCATCGATCCATAACTTCGACGTTTTAGTTCCGTAGTAGAAGTTGACAATATTCTGTAAAATTACGTAATCAAACATTTCAGATGGACGAATTAAACACGTTGAATTCTTCACTTAAAGGAGAGTTGTGTGAAAAGGACAGGGAATTAACAATGCGACAAAACCAACTAAAACAGATTTCTGCCGCCGAAACTCAATGGAGAAAAAGGTTAGTGAAACATTATATAAAACAAATAAAAGTGTCAACAAATGGTTGTGTTTTCAATTCCATTTTTTTTTCTTAAGATTATGTTTTTATTTTTGAATCGGGCCTTTGACCTTAATTATTTTTTTGTATATTTTTAAGCACAAGGTCATAAAAACACATGTAAATCAAATTTGTAAACTTAAACGCTCGCAACCGAAACCTTAACTTCATAGCCCTAAAATGATGCAATGTAACCTCATATAATTAACATACCAAAATCATAAAAACTTATTTCTATCTTTGTATTTGTGCATTAGATATCAGGAAGTTCAACATATGGCGGAAGAGTTAAGACTACAACTTCAGAGAGCAGAGGTTGACAATCAAGATCTTCAGTGTCGTCTTATTGACTTGGATGAAGAGTGTCAGAAGATGGGAAAAGAAGATTACTTACGTCATCCTCAGGTATGGAAAAGGGTACTTTTATTAGGTCTGTATTGTTCAATAACTATACAAAGAAAAAATATTACTTGCTTATTGTTATTTTTTGGTTTACAAAGTTAGTTTAGGAGGGAAATTATTTTACTAATTTCATGTAAAAAAAATTGGAAATGTTATGTAATAACTAATTCTATTGCGTAATTTGCAATGAAACTGTTAGCAAGTCATTTTACAAAATCAATGTATTATTCGGGTGTTTTTATTTAGGAAAAACTTATAACAATTTAAGAAAACTACTAGTGTATTTACGTTAAATAATGGACATTTTTTGAGTGTTTGTCAAATAAATGTGAACAGTATGTACGCTTTAATATATAGAACACCGCATCGTGTCTGGACCCGCACATGGATTGATCCCTTTTACGTTTACGTTAATGTTTGAACTAGGCCCATAAAGGCGTCCCCACATTGTTATCATAACCCGCTTTGTACATAGGGATTTAACTTAATTTAAACTACATTTTACCATTGATAGCTATGAATAGTTTTGTAACAACATCGTTTTATATACAGTTATAGTTTTTAATAGGGAAAGTTTTGTATCAAGCAAAACTTTAGGAAGTATTCTCAGTCGTATGCATGTTAATATAGCACTTTTAATATGAATATATTTGTATAGTCGGTACAATAAACAATTAACAGACTACTAAGCATAGAGTTTATGCGGTTCGAATCTACTGTATTTTATCTTTAAATATGATTTTAATAAAATAGTTAATAAAAATTTATTAAGAGCTGGTTTATAACTATTACTTATATATAAGTAAACTTGTGACCCTTAAGTTGTTTTGTATTCCCAATAGGTAACAAACGACTTAGACAATGAAATGAAGGAATTTCAAGTAGAATCGTGCGCTCAAACATTATCTTGGTCAGCTCTGGTTCAACTTATAAAAGAGGATATCAAGGATACAAAAAAGCCAATTGTTTTGTTACACAATGAATTAGAAGATCAAGGTGTGTATGGTTAGGTTTTGTATTGTATGGTATTATATATAATATGCTAATATTGGCATTGTGTGTCGAGGAATTATTTGGTGGAAAGGAAGTTTGATCATATTAAAGAATAAGATTAAATTTTATCGGACAATTAGGTATAGAACGACGTAACACATCAAATACATGCTTAGCAAGCACTATTATAAACAACCTAACAATTTACTAATTGTGTTGGTCTATGTTTTTTGTAGTTTGACTACATCACATAAATATTTTTTTTAATTTCAACTTGCCAAATAAGTTAAAATTGCAGTTGATAAAACGCTACTAAAAAAACGGCACGGTCTTTAATGATAACCTCCCAAATGGGTTAAATTTACAGTTTGAAAAAGGTATTACTCCAATACACAGTTATATTGTTATGTTTTGTTAACAATATCAAGTGAAAAATAACATATTAATAAAATGTTGTTATTCAGAAAATGGTATTAACAATACCTCAAAGTTGCACAACGAATTTGTAGCTCAAATTCCTGATTTAACGATTAAAGAACAAATAGAAAATGCGGATGAACCCACCAAACAAAACATAAACAGAGAAAAAACTGACGGAGCTGGCACAAGTAATTTTTTCAATACATTAAGATGTTTAAAAAAATTATTGTTAGTAAAAAATCAAGTAACAACAACATACATCTGTTAACATTTAAAAATAAATTTATAAAAAAAATTTAAGACCGAATGATTTTAAAAATTAAGTTGTGGTCATATATAAGAAGATCAGTTCTATAAGAAACTTATTAAATTTTAATTATCGATTTTTTTTAGCTTCCAAGGATTCTTCTTCCTCTTCAGACTCAGAATCCGATTCGGATGAGTTGAAATCGATACGCAATGACGTCATTACTTATCAGAGAAAAATCGATAAACTTCGAAAAGAAAACCAGGTATATTTAACTTTTAGCAAATTTATAAACTTTATATATTTAATTGCTATCTGTTTAAATTTAATAGGCTTTAAATTGCTTTTCTGGCAACATAGAAAGTACATTTTTATTTAAAAAAGGTACAGGCTCTATATATATCTTATATCTGATCTAAGTGATGTATGAATGTTTTTAAAATAAACTTAAAATTTAGGGTCCTTGTTTAGTCTTCTTTTATTTTACAGTTTCTTTTGAGTAAAAACAAATAAACCTACTATACCGGCGTGGTTTCGCGTCCCATGTAAACAATAGTAAAACGACACTGAATTTAATAATCAAACACGCGTTTATTGTATTACAGCAATACTTTTATGTTGTACTTGTTTTTGTAAATATACGAACACAGAACGGAATGGTATCAGCAATATATTAAGTGATAACACCGTTTTACCGTTAGTGTTTTTTAAAAGAGTTTTAGAAAAAACTGTAAGATTAAAAAAGTATGTGAATAGCACTAAAGCACAGCAGTCCAGTTCGGATGGTAAAATACCTTGCGTTGTGCTGTAGCTTAGTAAAACATAAGAAGATAATTTAAGCTAAAAGTAATGCAAAATAAGATTTTTATCTTTGTTTTTTTTATATCGAATTATAATACAGAAAACCTAAAGATATTAGTAAGAGTTGGTAAATTTAATATGTGACTTGTGCAAGTTTAAATATGTAGCCTCTACATTTAAAATAGTTTTAACTTTTATAATCAAACTATTGTTCCTTCTTAGGAATTACTTGATGGAACAGGATCTGTGATGACGCAGGAAGACAGAGAAGCCTTGGAGCATGAAGTAAGTGCTCTTCGTGGCCAAGTAGCATTACTGGAGAGAAATAACCGAATATTTTCCGATCGAGAACGAACAGATTTAAAAAAGGTTTGTACATTATTTTAAAAACCACTTCATTTAGTTTCTATAATATATTAAAAACTAATTTCATGTAGTATTGGTGGTAGAGTTTAATTGTTGGTGTTGTAGGACTTAGCTGCATCAAATAAGCGATGCAATGCTTATCAGACCCAGTTATTGGTTCTAAGACGAAGTTTAGAATATGAAGAAGTGGAAAAGCTTAAGAAACAAGTCGGAAATCTTCAAAAACAAGTTTGTTTATTTATTGAATATATCTGGGAAAATTACATTATATGTGATTTTTGTAGAATGTGTTATAGATATCATCATAGTTTTAAGGTGGCCTTATTTCTTTATTTTTTTAATGTATGTTATTTCATTATTTTTGTTTGTTATTTCATAATTTTTAATTTTTCAGATTGCTGAATTACAAAGTCAGTTAGATGCCAGATCTAGTGATTCGTCCACAAGTGATAATGATTCAGATGACGAAAATCCGAATAGAAACAAAAAATATGTTAGGTTGTTGGAGTTGGAGGAGGAAGCGGAAGAACTAAATCGGAAGTTGGAAGAGAAAGATAAAACTCTCAAAGGTATATGGTCCTTTTACAGTTAGGTGTAGTTACATTTTTAATCATTTTTTTTAAATTGAGCATTAACATGGTTAACACTTTAAAAGTGTTGTGTTTAATGCATTCACATGTAAAGTTATCAATAAAAGTGTTAACCTTTAAATGTCACAAAATATAAATAAAAAATTCTTTATAGTTTTTACATAAACAGTTTAACAAGTATATGATCAACTTTTTATTTAAATTTGTTGTTTATAGACCGCAATAAAGCGATTGAAAATATACAAACTCAATTGGACAACGTTAAAAGGCAACATCAAAACGAGGCAAGGGAATTAGAAAAGAAAAATTTAAGAAAAGAAGCTGAGCTGAACGAGGAGATAAAAGAGCTTTCAAAGCAAATAGACGAAAGCAAGGAAATCATAAAGGTTTTAAAAATCACCTAAAGCTTATAGCAATCTTTGCTTACAATACGTAAATGATTATTTAGTAAAATTATACATGTATATTCTTTAAGTTAAACGAGAGTTAATTAAAAAAACAATAAATTTTGTAATTTAACTAAATTGTAAGTCATTCGTTTAGCTAAAACAAGCGAATTTTGAGAAAAAATGCGAACAACTTGGTGATTGTGAGGCAGAGGTCGAACAACTGCAACGTGATGTGCAAAGAAAAGAAAACGAAATTAAACGACTTAATTGGGAAATTGAGTCTCTTCATGTAAGTTTTAGTTATTTCTGTTATTTAGATTAAAAGAAATATAAGCTTTTCATTGCAGATTGGTGCTCTGGACAAATAAAAATATATTTAAAAAAATATAATAAAGTTATAATGTTTAATCATGAATTTAAGGGCCATTAAAAAAAACATGATTATATTGTTATAAGTCCTACAATAATAACTATTGATTAAAAAAACTAGAAAAAATTATGTATTTATTTAAATTTTAAGAAAGAAAACAAGGCCCTTCGAGACCGAATTAACAACCTCAAGATTGCCATTTCCAACACAAGTGACCCAAACCTCTCCAACTTTCCCCTTTCACCACTTAGTTCTGTGCGCTCAAACTCAAACTCACATTTACACAACTCAAAATTAAGATCCTTCAACTCTCAAACTTCATCTCCGGAACATATGGAAGTGAGAAGAGGTGGGAGCATCATCCACGACCCTGTTGATTTAAATAGATCTTTCGATGACACAGGTAGTCAAAGGGGAAGAAGTATTTCTATAGGTAGCGACAGTAGAGCACGGAGTTCGTTACGTGAGGGAATCCTGGAAGCAAAACAAACAGTAAACGATATTGGAGATGTGCTTGATACTCCACGGACTCCTTTAAGAGGAAGAAGTCCAGTGACCAGACAAGCAATTAATGTTGTTGATGTTGGAAACGAAACACACAATGCTGATTCAAATCAACAAAGCCCAAATAGTAGCCGGGACAAATTAACAAGAAACAAAAGTTTATCCCCTATTCGAAAATCTAAAATTGAAATACTACCTAACCGAGGTAAAAGTACTAATACTGAAAATACAGAACGCATTAATTCGTCATCGTCAGTAACACCCGAAAAACAAGTAGTAAAACAAAAAAAATGGACAAGAAAAGAAAGTCCATCGATTAATTCTTCTTTTCATACTTCTGATGACAAATCGTCGTTAGTTGTTTCTGATCATGCAAAAGATGATAAAGCCTCGGATTCTTCGGTATTGTTGCATCGATCCAAAAGATCAACGTCTTCTTTTACTGACGAGGAGTCAACCGAAGTTGGTTCGTTATCTGAAATAACGAAAAAAGATCGGAAAAACAAGAAGGCTGTTCAAAAAAAAAAAACTAAAAACAAAAAGCCTAAACATGACTTAAAATCACCCCATAGCTCTAAAAGTTCCAGTCATTCATCGACTGACAACAATTTGGAACCAAACCAAACTGCAACAAAAAGCGCTAAACACCAATGCGGGACAAAAAGTTTACCCTTAAAGCAGAAAAATAGTAAACCAGAAACTTTGCGTTCAAAAAGTCAAGGATCGGACACCTCTTATTCAAAAAGCTGTGAGTCATCAAGTTCAGAAGCCCCAAGTAGCAAAAATACATATGCTAAAGAAGTTGTGGACGCACCAAATAAATCTAATAATCAAGCACATTTGGTGAACGAGGTGGCTAAAGCCAGATCGGAGGCAAGAAAATGGTTTAAGAAGGTTGCCAAAGCCGATCGAGATAAGGCGGTATTGGACGGTCGTATGGAAGAATTAAAAAACGAACTTCGGCAATTGGCAGAAAGTAAAAACAAGTAAGCTTTATGCCATTTTGGTTTTGGTTAAAAGTTATTGTTGACCAAATTTGTGTAAATTAAGATGTTGACATAAAGTAAAAGAATACAATTGTGATTATTGTATTGTATTCTTTGGGTAAGAAATAAATAATCGCGAAGTTATTACATTTAGTTAACTTAAAATTTTAGTCTTGTCATTTATTTGCGGCATCATTTTTTACAATTTGTGAATTAGAACTTCGGATGAGTTAAAATCTAAGCAATCATTAGTTGAAAGGCAATCAGGTGATCTTGAAGTACTCCGTGCACAAGCAGAAATAGCCAATCGCAAGGCAGAAGAAGCGCGGGAAAAGAGTGCCTTGCTGCGAGCTCATCTTATGGACAAAGAAGAGGTCGCTAATATTAACCGAAAGCTTACGAAGAGTATGCAGGAGCTAAAGGAAACCAGTTTATCACAGGTTGTTATTTACTTTATTATGTTTTGTACTGTTAGTTCTAGCATGTTATTGTATATGTGCTATTAAGTGTGGCCATGTAAATCTAAATAAAACTTAAACAAACTTTAAGATCTAAATAGGTATAAAAAGTTTGAGCAGATTACTTGTTTTTGCTTATATTTTAATAAATTTAATAGGTTTTAAACAATAAATTTAAACAAAATTCATATTAAACAAACTATTATTGTCACAGTTGCCCGGCAGAACATTTGATTCAAATAAAAGTACAAAACATGCCAATAGATCAACCAAGAATATATCTTCGGATAAGGAATTGAATGAAATAAGAGAAGGCTTCGAATACATTGCAAATAATGTAAGTACCACTATGTTGTTCAACAGGTTTTAATAGGCCGCAATGGTAGGCTAAAAAGGCTTTTATTTTTCTATTATATTTTAACAACTAACTTTTTATTGCCGGTATTTTTATTTGATACACCCAAGTGATAATTATGTGAGCTTGTCTAACTACATTTAACCCCCATCTTAGAATTTTATCACTAATACTATGTGTCCTGTTGTTACGTGCTAAAAAAAACAAATATAACAAGCCTAACATAAATACTAACAACTAACAATCTTAAACCATTACTAACATTTGTAGTTTGCAAGTCTTGTTTTAAAGAAACATGACACTGAATTACTACTTGGACCTACACAGGTATATTAACTTTAATAAATTATTGTTGTAACTAATATTACTGTTTTAATGGCTTATTTTATGTGTTGCTTAACATTTTACTAACTCTAGGCAAAAGTTACAAAAATACCTCAATATCTTAACTGAATGTAACGATATTTTTGGGTTCTTATAGTGTATTACCCTATGTTAAATTTTTAATACGATTTAGGCAAAAGTTTCAAAACTGAAACGTAAATGTCTCGAGCGGGATCAGATTTTGGCAAAACTTGTCATCAAGTTAAAAAAGCAACAAAACAGCAAAACGACTGATGACGTCATCGAATCGAATGACGAATCCGTGACAACATCAATGGACCTGGACGACATATTGTCCAAAGCTGATCACGTGGTTCGCTGTGGAGTTTTGGACAGTGACGAATCATCAAATATTACTTCAAAACCAAAACAAAATTTAAAACCGAATACCCATGAAAACATTGGTAATAATAATTAATTATACAATAATGATTTATTTAGGCTTTTTATGTTTGTTGTTATTATTCTTTTGGGGATTTATAAATTACTATCCTTAAGTAAAAAAAAGAAAAAGATATACATTGTTAAAATCTATATTTGCAAAATATTATTTTGTTTAGAATTTCTGCTTCCCATGCGTCCTCCTTCCTCTTTGCTTCGCTCCCTAAGCGAGAAATCTCCCAACCCTAAAAAAACATCAACCACCCATCGAGTGTATGTAGCTAAGAAGGACTACATTCCAGCTTCGAATCCGAGTGAAAGCAATCTTGACATTCCAGTCACACATTCTCTTTTACCTGACCTTGCACTGCTTACAGGTGACACTGCGGTTGCTATTGGTAGACCGGATACACGATCAGATGGAAAGGTAAGAAAATAAAATATTAAAGAAGGAAAAAAATCATTAAAAAAAACAAGAAATCATTTTTACGTGAAGGGAATATTTTAGTGATGTTTGGTGGGTAACATGCTTGCTTTGTCTAAAAATTTATATTCTAAATCTATTTTGGTAATTATTTAATGTTTTTGTTATATTTAAACATTTATTTTGTTTAAATTTGTTTTAGTTGTACCAACTTTGTGAGGTTCATGGCAAAATTGGATTTGTTCCTTTTAGTCACTTAGTGGCAGCAGAGCAAGTAGATGGAATGCAATCATATCTACTTGAACGTGGAAAAACAAAACCGACCAGGGTAAAATGAAAACTAATTAAAACAATATATTGCTATACTAGTTTTTTACTAGTACTCTTAAACAATACACACAAACACACTTTTAACAATACATTAAAAATAACTGTGTTTAAATTACCTCCAAATTTATATTTAAAAATTGACTTTTTAAAAATAACCTGGTGTAAAATGAATCATTAGAAGAACATTCTTGCATGGAAACTGATACGGTTAATGTTAAAATAATAACACCATTTTTTCGTTCTAATAGACCGTATCATCAAGTCCCGAAAAAATTGCAAATCTGTATAAAAAGTTGGCGGAAGCTCAAAACATTGTAGCTGATCGCTTGGACAGGTTTTAAAAAAAAATATTTAAAATTAATAATTTAACTTCGTGGTATTTCTTAAGTATCTTTTTTATTTTAAAATTGCCTTTATTTATCTTTTTAAGGACGACATGGGCAAAACCCCCTTGTCGTGACGCTACCAACCGTGACGTCACAAAACCAGATTCTTCGGTGACGTCATCCGAATACAAAGCCCCACTTTACCCCGACCGCCGTAACCGGACACTGCATCAGAACGAAAACAAAATACCGACATCAGTAGAAAATGAGTTGGAGAAATCACGAAGCTCTTTGTCCTCCGGAGTAAGATCGGCCACGTCATCAGTGGAAATATCAACTGATAAAATGTTACCTAACAGTAGAGAACATTCTAGAAACAGTGATAAGGGTGATCAATTGAACGTATCGAACCGCAGTTTTAGCCCCATATATCACCATGACAACAACTTGATTAGGACGAGCACACCAATCAATAATAAACGGTTGAACCCTCCGCGTCCGCGAAGATCATCGTCTCTTCCTCCCAGACGAAGTTCCTCCCCCTCCCAACATTCGGATAGGTCAACGCCGGGTCAATTTATAACAGCTTCGTTTTCGAGAGAAAAACAACCATTACGTCATAGCTCTAGAGGGTTGGCATCACCATTAGGGTCGCCTGAGCCCCCTTCGTTTATCGTCATCGAGAAAACCATGGGTCAAAAAAGTATGATTATATCCTGGACCCCGCCCTTGCTTGATATGGTACGTGTTTTTGATTTATAATATTTTTAGTTAACGCATTACGAATACTGTAACATTTTTAGATATCACGAAGCAACAACATTCCAGTAATTGCTTATGAGATCTCGATAGATCAACAACGAAAAGTGCAAATCGCAGGAGCTTACACAAATAAAGTAAGTGAACCATATTTCAAATAATTGAGGACTTTAAAATTTGTCAGTCGCTGGTTAGCTTATATATACAAATTATATCTTGTCACGCAGAAACGTTTTTTTTTTATTTAGGCTATTTTGGGTGATCTGGATTTGCGCAAAACCTTCACAATTCAAGTACGGACTGTAAGCTCGTTGGGAACTCTTTCAACATCTGCCGATGTTGTGTTTACACCGAACATGCACCACAATCACTCTGAAACAACATTTATGTCGTCCCTTAACAACTCGCCGCCGATAATAAAAAGTCAACCTTACAAAAAGGTATATTTAATCATACATAACATTATTTTATTTAATAAGTTAATTTGACAAAAAAACTTATTTTAGGATGATGTCGACCTACCTCGAAACGCGACTGTTTTATATGACTATGATCCTGTGGTAGACAGTCCTTATAAATCCCATAAGGAAGAGTTGAAGTTAAGACAAGGTGATTCTGTGATTATTACCGGACAAACAAGATCCGATGGATTCTGTAAAGCTAAGGTAATTTTTAACCTAATTTGTTTAGATTCCTATTTAACCTTGTTTCTACCTAAAAAATATTTTTGTTTAGGTCGGCAAAAAATCTGGTTTTGTCCCGATATCATTTCTATTACCAAATGATGACGTCACATCAGATGATACTGATCAATTAACGAAGCCGAAAGTGTTTTTGTCTTAGTTACATGTAGTTAAAACTTAAAGCACACCAATCCTTTAATACCACTGTAGTTTTAAAATAATTGTATATACTTTTTACTAATTCTCTTTTTCTAATCTAGATTATATTAACGTAAGCACACTGTATTTTTGTTTTAAAAATGTAATATGCACCAGATTCTTTTTATATATTTTTTCTTTATAAACTTTTAGATTTATTTTATATTATATATATATTTGTATTATAAATCGAATTTTGATTAAAATAAATTTAAATGTTGTTAAAGAATAGTTAACATCATTACCATTTGTAACTATAGTTTAAATACATTAAAAAAATATTAAGAGCTAATGTACAAAAGTGGCACTATTTTGTATAAGTGAATTACCAACAAAAAAGGAAAAATTACTAAGTCAAAAGATACATACTAGTTTTTAAAATTTTGTTAGTTGATAACATGTTTTTTTAACGTGTTTTGTGCGTTTCTGTACTTTAATCAAAGACTGCGTGGTTCACTGCGGCGTGCTTTTTGCCGTTTGCAATCTTGGCCTGAAACCAAGTGAATGTAACTAATGACACGTAAGATAAGCAAGGTAACACTTAAACGAAGCAGTTTTAGTGGTTAGCAGTAGCATGTTATTGAACTTTAGGTTTATTTTACTGTATTAAACCAATGGTATTTCTGCATTTAAGAAACAATAACAAAAATGTTTATATTTGCATAAGCTGGCTACATTGTATAGAGTTAGTTAACTAGTCTGATTAAAACAGTTTTAATGCAAATGTGAGCAAACTGCAAGGGGATTTTTCAAATAAGGTCGTATGTAGTGCAAAAAGAGTAACATCATTTTGAGTTTCCAATTACATATCAGTACAACTAATATAAAATGATTGCCAGTCTCCTAGAATTGCCAAAATTCAGAGTTATAAACTCCAAGAATTAAGTTGTGATTTAGGATACATAGGTAAGTTTTAATATCATTGAATAATAAGTTCTGTGGTGTATTATAACATATTATAACATACCATTGAATAATAAGTTCTTGAATAGCGTAAGGCATAACTTGGTGTTTTACTTAGAACCGTTGCCAAATCAATTTACCTCAAGGCCGAAACCACATTTATTTATATATCGACACAGTTACTGTCTAATATCTCCACAGTTACAGTCTATGCAAATAGTTTATTTTTATGATAATGAACATAGCTTATATTTCTAAATAAGTATAATTTTGCAGAAGTGTCACTTTAAAACCTTGTTTGAAACTAATTATACGTATACCTTGACTTATTGAAGTATATTGAACGATAGACAAAATAAGATGTAGATTTTATTTTAAACGTTATTTTCGAAAAAAGGATTTTTAACACTTATATTAAAACGAAAAATTACGTCTAGAAAGAATGAAACATTGCTAAGGAATATTTTTATATTTTTTCCACAGAAATAGTAATAAAGTATTTATATCAAATACGAAGTCTCATTACCCAATGTAGCATTCCAATCAACGTAATGGTGTAATCATTGGCGCTTTTACCAAACAATTATGACGTCACACATCTGTTCCTACGCGTTCACTTGATGTTGTTTGAGGAGCTGTTGTGGTTTTACTGAAGAGGCGGAGCATTAATGACGATAAAGCGCTGGAAACTCGCGATTTCTTGTTTTGTTTATGACAAAGGAAGGCATAGGCGAGAACGTTAAAGAGCAGGCAAAACAAAATTCCGCATGCAATAATCATCATATACCTTAACCTAGACACATAACAACACAGTGTTAGATCATAAAGGTAATCATTTTAAACAATTATATTGATAACTAATTAGGTTACACTTTTATCTATTTATTTTTGTATGAATTGACATTAACGTTATAGAACACAGTACAAAAAAGCCTTACCGAAAAAGACTAATATCGTGTAAAATGCAGTTCGCAGTACCATCTATTTCTCCATTCCAAATTATACAAGTACTGTCTATTGCGGCACCAGTAATAATAGGAGCTGGTACCAAACCTTAACAAAAAACATGATGGTTGGTTTTTTACACACAATTTTTGCCTAACGTGCAGTTTTTACTGCTTTTAACACTTGCCCAAGGAGTCAGAATTAATTAGTTAAAAATGTAATTTATTACTTTATTTATTGGCGTTAGTAAACCATTTTTTTAATTTTACGCCACACCTGTAGTTAAATATTACAACTTGTGTAATTTTATGCAGGGCAAAAAAAAACTATTTACTAATCCTGTGGGATTTAAACTAAGCTGGTTTACCTTTGCCGATAAAGATTATTTTGCACTAAAGGTTAATTTAAAAAAGCCCCCAGGTAACACTTCGTATATGCAAGTTTTTACAATTAAATTTGGCACGTTTTAACTTTGTTATTGGTGCAAGTAAAATAATGATGAGAAAATACATTTGTGGCAAGGCTTCTGTTGTTTTTCAACAAACAGTCATAATAATTCAAACGCTGCGGCTTAAACTTTACCGTTTTTTCAGGCTTTGTTATTATACATACGGCTACCCAACAATAAACTTAGGCAGAAAAACAAATTAAAGACAATTTCGCGAATAAATGAACAAGTAAGGACGAATTTAAGGTCGGTAAAGCTGTTTAACTTTATTTACCAGGCTAAGTCACAAAGCAGCGTTTAAAGATTATAACTAGCTGGGTGGTAGACTATCGAACTTTCTTAAAAATTTAACGCGTGATTAATGTCCACCTTGGACATAAACCCTAAAGATAAACAACTATGTGTTTGTTTGAAAAGGACAAATATAGCGTGCACACAAAACTCCTTAATATTAGTGTTATGTTTGGTTAGGAGTGATGAATACAGTTAAGTACATAGAAGCTTCATGATTCATAATTGTGTGTTTTCGCTATATTTTCTAGAATTTTTTTAATTTTATTATATAAGTTATTTGTATAAGCCTGGGGTATTTTTAAGGCAAACCCTAAGCCTACTCAAATTCTTATATAATCGTTTATATTAAGGATAAATAACAAAATATGTTTAACTTACCAAACACTCGAATAACTAAAAACATCACCCCAATGCTTGTACATTTATCGTCAGGATGAACCGATCTGCAAACAACAAGTCATTTCTCAATATTGTTAGTTACCTTAAACTACGAATAAAAACACAAGAATTAATCAAGCTTATAAATCGAAACGAAACGGGCAATATACCCTTGCTTGTTTCAACTAGTTTGACGTTATCAGGTCAAAAAAAAGCTTTCTTATCAGTATTTTCAAAAACAACAATAAAAACCTTAAAACAACAGTGTAGATCGGTGTCACCAGACACGCTGCAAGAAACGCGGCCAATGACATCACGATCACAAACACGTAGCACATGACGTCACAATTATTGTCCGTGCACATCTTGTCAGCTATCAGATCACCTGATGAAGTCACGGAATCATTCCCCGGTAGCATAATCGAGTCGTGACAGACCTTCTACAAAGATCAAACAGACTTAAATTTTTAAGAGTAAACGCAAATATTGACCAAATGACCATAACTGTTTACTTCAGGCATTAAGATGACCGACATTGCAAATACAATTCAAGTAAAGCATTTGATAACAACACACGCTCACCTTTGTGTCGCAGGTTAAGAAAAAACAGAGAAATATCGGAAGTAATGAGGCGGAAGCACACGCCATGGCAAACTTAAGCATTCCATGAAGTGTCTTAAGTAGTTTCTTTACAATAATTCCACCCATTAAAAGACCGAGGCATAAGACCGGCGGCAAGGTTAATCCTGTAATAAAAAAAGCTTTAATAAAATCCTTACCAATTTGTGCTACAAAAATTATCAAATCCATATAAGTTAATAATCCTCTAGTTTTCCCGGTGAAAATATTACAAATTATCCAAAAAAAATTTATTATTACAAATTATCCAAAATTATCCAACTTTTTCAATGCAGACCTAGCCTATGTTACACGTATATGTATATATATATATATATAACAAACCAAAGTTGAAGAGTTAGGACAACCAAACAACAAGCAATTCTTTCAAATTTGTATGTCTTACGTGTCAAGATTGAAAAAATAACAAAGATAAAAATTTTAAAATTTGTGTTGTTGTATTATGTACAAATTTGTAGGTATGCAAAAATGTATATTACAAATATCTTTTTGGGGTTGGCAGCATACCATTTCAAAACAATACCGTGATTACATCATTCAATTAAAAAAACTAATACTTAAAATACGAATTGTGTGGCCAAGTATCATTTCCTCGAAGTTGTTAAACACAAAACTGACTTGTTTTCCAAATTAAGTAAAAGACAGTCATTTCAAAAATGTTAATGATCTTGCTAAAAAAGATTAACTTGCAATTGACATCGACTACCAAACTGGCTCGGGTTGGGCAATTAATTTTAAAGCGAGTCTGTGATTGAAGATACTAAAGAGCCACAACTGATTCGAATAAGCCTAAAAAATGGATTGCGGGCAAATACCACTTAAAGAAGTTAAAAAATAAATTATTTTTGCAAATTTTGCAACGACTTGATTGCAATAAACTGAACCTACCTTTTAAGTGGTAAATACTTTTTGGAATTTAAACATATAGTCTGTGGTTAAGTTTCACCATAAACATTTCATCAAATAAATCTGTTCGTGAAGACTAATTTAAGTTGTGTTACTTAATCAAAATATCTACTCACCGAATAACAAATTTACTGAAGCTGGTGTTTTATTGTAAGCTTCTTCCAAGAACTTTGGCATGAACGCGGTCAATGTTCCGACAACAAACATGAGACCAGCATATCCGAAAATAACCGACACATAAACAGGGTTGGTCACTAATCTCTTTATAGTGAGTGCGAATCCTGTAACATCGGGCAAATTTGTTTAATTGAAAAGATTTCAATTTGGTAACAAAATAACAGGCGCCATAAAATTATATATAATTTATTTATAAATTGTAGCATTTTAAAGACACCCATACCTAAAGGTACTTCAAAAAACGAATTTTATACTACGTTATTATTTACACAAAGAAGGTTTGCCTTGTCACTATGGGGTTAAACACGGTATACCTGCACAAAAAGAAAGCTGGGGCTGTGGTTGCACTGAAATATGATTTGTTTCATTAACCCCTCCGTTTAAAGCCACCCCGTTGCTATTTAACTCGTCGTCAGCGCGAGTCAATATGTTGTTCCCAGCATGAGGTATAAACTTCACCTTTTCATAATCGTCTGACTCAAGGTCGCGGTGGTTTTCTTTTTCCTGCGATTTTCCGCTTGGAATATTCTGTCTGTTTGTTCGCATCGTTTTAGGAAATAAATAAAGTGGAAGAGCCGCAACAACCACCCATGCTGAAATAATGAGGTAGCCTAACCACCACGCTCCTATCCACTCGCTACTTGTATCTTCAGGGATTTGATCTGCATGCGAATAACAATTTACATACATTATACGCGAACCGGAAATTTGACTTTGACTTAATTTGTTATGTATTGACCTTGCTTAAGTAATCCGTAAACTGACACTAAACATATAAGTACTTATACCCGCTTCAACTCGATCAAAATCCACGTAATATTTGGAAGTCCATGAGCCGACCAAATATCCGAATCCAGGACCAATATTTTGAAACACAAAAGAAATTCCTGAAAAACGAGTTTTTATAAACTTTTAAAAGGTTAAAACATTGTTTTAATGAAGGATCAATAAAAACACTTTATATAATGTCAGTGACGTATAAAAATAAATGCCATGTTTAGATATTAATGTTTTGATATACAAAATTGCCTTTTGGGCATAATCTGTTGCGTACAAAACACAAATCTAGTATATATTTAAATATTTTTTTTTTTTTTTTAAAAAGGTGAGCGATAATAATGTTTGTTATGTAAGGGTTGTTTTTTTTTTAAATAAAGTAAATGGTATGTATAAAATAACTCCTAAACAACAAAATAAAAAAAATGTGAAAAATATAAAATCAGCTGGGCTAATTTTTAAGAATTCATTCGGTGCCAAAGCAAATAACAATGTTCTGCAATAACCATGTTAATTGTGCATTGGTGCACTAAATACCGCCACAGCACGATTTACTAAAATCAGGCCTTGCATGATATTTCGTTTTAACCTTACCTAAATAAACAGGCGAATTTTCTTTAGAAGCAAAATCGTCAATGTAGGAAGAACTTAGTGGTATATGGACCGTTGAACCAATACCCTACGGCATATTATAAGTAGATTGTATTACAATATATTGTTTATTGCATTTTTGGTATTAAGCATTGCGATAGCATTATATCCAATTAATGATAAAATTACCAGCTAAGTAACATATGAAATTAAATAAATATTGCGTTTTAAAAAACAAAAAATATTATTACATTAGCTTTATAATCACAATCTTAACTTTGTGATAAAAAATGTTTTAAAAATGTTATGTGCAATTAAATTAGTGTTTACCTAAAGACATAAAAGCTATTTTTTACCTGAAAAATTTCGCCCAGAACTAAGATAAGATAAAGGTACGGCATCGTGGCTGTGCTGTTTGATGTTCTGTTTGACGTCATCACTGTAGTGTTGTCGGAAAAATTATTTGAAGTCATATTGCTGTAATGTTTACAATTAAAAATTAACGTTTAGTTATATCTTGATATAAAATTTAAAGCAAAATGTATTTATAAATGATTTCGTAAGGGCGACCATTCTATTAAACTTAGGCAATACGAGACTGTCAATTTTAAGCTATGTTTTAGTTCATGCTTTAGTAATAGATATGTTGCAGCAACCTTAATAAAAAACAATGTAAATTTGCCTCGAATAATTCCCTTTTTTAAATACCTATTTACGTTATTTATTAAAACCTACTTACAGGGAGTTTAAATACAAATAATAAGGTTCATTGATCAAATGAGGAATAAAGTTGACAAAACCACCGAGTGCAATTAACATAGAACCTGTTGCCATGATTCTGGGACGGTGTCGATGACTGCTTAGTTGACTAACCTATATGAAAAACAATTATGTTATGCATTGACTTTCAATATAAAACAGACATATACGTCAAAACAAAATGCTATAACTTTTTAAACAGAATGTTATACTGACAAACCGTTTAAAAACAAATTTATAGTTCGGTGAATGTTTAAAATCTCAAAAATAAAATCTCACGTTTTTTTTATGCTGAACCGGTTTTTCAATAATAAGATTTTAAAAGGATTACTTATTGATTTATGATCCAGACTGAAGTGCGACAAATTAAATTAGGCGAAACAAATTATAGGTGAGATTTTTAATGTTTATAGTCCGAAACATCACGGGCATTGCTGATAACATCTTGACATATTAAGATAAGGAGTATAAACTAATGACCGACTGAACGTTTTCGAGTGTTTGACAAAATAAAATGTTTGAAAAAAAACGGGGAAAGGTTAAGGAATTTCTTTTATAACATTACACGTTATAAATGAACCGTATCTTTTTTGCATTTTTAGTTTAAATCTGTTTGTATTTACAATTTGCTTTGCAACTTATAAATGGTTTTATGTGGAGGTAAAAATTAAGTTTTCTTTTTACAAAAAAAGGATTTTTATATTTGCAATCGACCCGTTTCTTATTACATTTCAAATTGAGGTAACTTTTAAAAATATTTTGACGTTGTTCAAAATTTGTAACTGCTGTCGTTAAACGGTCGTTCAGTTTTAACATCAGTTATTGGCAATAATAATAATTTTAATTTTATGACGTAATAAAATATATTCGCTATTAAATTGCCAAAATAAAGTATTAAAACGTAAAAAACAGAATTATTTACCACAACTACAAACAACAGATTTCCAATATTAAAAGATCCTACGATAAATCCAGCCAATGAACTTGAAATCTCAAATCTTTTTTCTATTGAAGTGAGAACGCTTTTTGTGTAGATAGCAAGTGCCATCTGTGCACACATTACTAGCCCAGCAAGCCCCACAAAAGCTTTCATAGATTGAATTGTACATCGTTGTTTTGTTTTCTTTTTATCTTGTTGATTCGACTTCAAACTTTCAGCATTTTTATCGTCAATTAAGTTCATATTGATATTAATAAAATAAATTTTTAATACCTTTCATACCTTTTATATGTTATTAATAAAAACTATCTGGAAAATTTTAAAGCAAAAATAAAACCTCACGACCATTTATATATAAATATATATATATAAGGTTTTAAAACCAAAAATGGACATGTGATTGAATATGAACTTTCATGAATGTTCTATTTTAGAGAACACTTGACTATAATCTATTTTTTATACTCGGGTTTATCTTACAGCTTCTTCCTCGCTGTTCGTTTGTGTACTGCCAAAAATTTTTTTTTACACAACCCTTTTTTTTCTATTTGTAAACGATGACTAATATGCCAACTATTAGTAAATGAAACAAGAAAGTCGCCCAATTACATATGTAAATTTGCACTCTTTAAAGTCTTGGTAACAATTCCCTAATAATTCCAAATTGAGCACAAAATCTTGTCCTACTTCGTGATTAGGTAACATACACTCAAACAGTCTTTTAACAGGTATACAGAAACTGAAGGACTGCGGCAAAATAAACTTTTTGACTGCCAGAGTGCCAGGTGCACGTTTTCTGATTGTTTGACATTACAACAAACCCGAAAATCTCCCTGATATTTGGTTGCCAATGGTTTTTAAAAACGTTGCGCAAGGTCTTAAACTCCCCAAATAAATGCGTTACAGTTTTTTTTTTTTTTTTTTTTAAACATGCGTCGTAAGAAATTTTGTTTGGGTTCGTTAACGCTTTGGTAACTTTCTTAAGTGAAAAAAAACTGTCTGCAACCCCAATTCTGTCTAAGAACACGTTTTATTTGCATATTTTTTACTGAAATATTTTCAAAGGTTTAATTGACTTATGTTTTGTCAACATAAAGCATACAAAATAGCAACAATTCATAAATGTATGCGTAGACTATAACGACTTAATAAAAACAACTACGATCGCTCTAAACTAATTCGTATTATATACTGCCAAGCGTAGACATTTTTCTGTTACGAACAATACTAAAACCACAACTAGAAAGTGAGATATCGAGAAAAAAGAGAAATTTCTATGTTTTTTTTTCTCTTTATGAATAAACCACAGCCACGGGTAAGCAGACAAATTACCTATATTGATTTCCGATTAGCAATTCTAAAGTCTTCAGATGATGCGTGTTAATTACCTCTGTGTATTTTTATTTTTCACTTGCGAACAGGCCGCATCCCGTTTAGCAATTTGACGTACGGATTTTTTTTTTATTTTTCCGACACGCCGTGGTTAAAAAGTCAAATTTTACGACACTTCCTGTTCTTTATGACACCCTGATGTGTCAAAAAACAGTTGAAACAAGTAATTTTGTTTCATCAAACTGAAGTATTGAACACGCGATTTTGCCCTAGGCAATTAAATTTTAACCATATTAGTTATTACATTTATAAATCACATTTTATAGATTACTACAAATACGGTAAATCAGTAAAAGCCCTAGTTTATTCTGACCAAATAATACTAATTTTTGAACATTTTAAACCTGGAAAACATTACAGTTGTTTCAAATTTAAAATAACAAGTTATGCGACAAAAAATATTAATTTTTTTTTGATATCTTTGAAATAACAATTTAGAAATTTAAAGTGGCCAAGTAATGCCACCCACTCAAATTTGCGGGCGTCGAATTAACCACGCAGTTTGTAGAAATTTAGTTTTTTATAAACAAAAAATAACTGTTAAGGCATACATGTACGATGGGTAAAAATTTAATTATTTTGTCTACTTGATGCACACTTTGGGAAATTTAATTTAAGTTATTTTCAAGAAATATTCAATTTCGAAAAACGTTTTTTCAACCACCTTGCTAGGTTTTCCTGTTTCCGTATTAGCTGTTTTAAACTCATTTTAAAAGGCTTCGTTAAAATAACTGTTGACAGAAATGTCTAACCTTCAACATTCTTTTTTCTATTTAATTTCCACTGTTTGTACTGCATTTAGTATAGGCCTTCAATCTTAGCCTTTTGTGTGGTTTTACGTGGATTTCTTGTGCATTTAGTATCGATTTCAGTTTGCTTTACTTATTTCAACACGCAAAGTGTGTAAAAATATAAAATAAAAAATTATACAGGGGATTTTGTATAACTTATTTGATATATTCTTGGTTTTTCTATAAAAACATTTTCTATATATAGACACCTAAGCGACTAAAAAAGTTTATGTTACACAAGTTGAATATATATTACTTTTCCGTTGTTTATGAGCACCCAAAATTACACTTACGGCTAATGAAACACTAACGCTAGAAAGGAAATAACAAAAATACAATAAACTTATTCTTTATTATCTGCAAAAATTTAAATAAAATTGTAAAAATAATCAAACAATATTTTTAAAAAGCCGAATTACTATTTTTTTAAATAAAAAAATTAAACTTTTAAACAGCTGTGGCGGTGGTATCCTGTATTGTTGTCTTATTTCTTTACGGATTTCAAGTTCGACCTAAGATCCATGGACACTTTGTGTTTAGATCCAAGCAGAGCGCGAAGCATCTGGTCCGCGGACATACGGACACGACGAAGAGGCGGTCTCTTGAATTTTCCTCGAAGATCAAAGATTTTCTGGTTCAAGTCTTCGATCTAAAAAAAACAAATCAAGTTTAAAAAAACAACATATTTTTAATTTATGCCGGTATTGCAATCACTTGTGCTTTAAGGTGGTAAACGCAACCTCTTAGGTTCAATTTGCGTTAATTTGGTCAAATTTATTTATATATACTTCTTGATTGTTCTTGTTCACTTTTACTTCGATGTCCCATCTTTGTTCGTCTACCTTGTCGATTTTTGCATGTAAGTCACGACATAAATCCTAACAAAAAAAACATATAACATTGTAAACATGTACAAGGGAACTCGTACTTTTTTGCCCGATTTTTTTAAACTAGGGTTAGCATATTCAATTTGGCTTAAACTAAATAAAAAATACCATCAGCTCTTGGGCTGACAAAGATGATATATCAGCAAGAGGCTCGATTCTTTTTGTAAGTGCGTTCTTTTTTTCCTCCGCTTTTTGTTCGGTCTCTCGTTTTAAATCTTCTCGTGCTTTGTTAAGCATGAGTGATTTCAACATCATTTTGCGCTGGTGCGTCATCTTGCGGGTTCCAGACTAGCAACAAAAATGTCAATAATTAGTTTTTGCGTATATGGCATTTTTATGTTGAAACACTAGGCTAACTTTACAAAAATATGCAAAATATATATCTAATGTACATATGTGCAATAGTGAAACATAAAGTGCGGTCTAACTTTTTTACATTGCTCTTTGTTAGCGTAAGTTTGAAAACATGCATTGCGTCATAGATCAAGAGTGCCTGTGAACTACTATTTCTGTATTTTAACCTTGTCAGAATTACAGTCAACAAAATTAACACTTTTAGGCGCAACAACTTTAAGCGGTTCTGGAGTTGCTGGTTTCGCTACAGCGACTGCTTCATTTTCAGATTCAGATTCCTCGTTCTAACAATTTATTTATTGAATTTTTGATTTAATAAGAAAGCGCCACTTTTATTTTATTAATTTTTTAATGACTTTTTTAAATAGTTTTTGATTTGTGCTGATTTTAATATTTCTAGTAATTTGTGTAAATATGTGCGATGTGCCATAACCTGACTTTCTTCTTCGCTAGATTCCTCTTCTTCGCTTGTTGAGTACTTAAATATTATTGTTAATTTAACCATATATAAACAGTTATCAATTAGTACTTATTTATAAGTATTTAAAAAAATATCAGATAGCAAAAAAATAAATAAAAAAAATCTTACTTGTTCGTCGTCTGCCATTTTAAGTGTTTAGTAAAACCTACTAGATTAGAAACTTAAAATTACTTTTGTTTGCACTGTATTAACAAAAATATATTATTTATTATAATAAAATCCAACTTTAGTTAGTTATAGCAACAAATGACATGACCTTAACACTATATGTAAATATATGTAAACCTATTTAGTTAACTTTTAAATGTTGATTTGACTAACTTTAACTTGCATAGGCAGACAATGACAAAGCGAATGGTCTTATACCTAAAAGAAGCAGCCTTTATACGTCATTCCAAAGTGATAACAGCATGGAATATCCATTAGTGCTGGTGATAACAGCCGACATAATCAAGAGATCACGTGGTATCATCGTGTTTTCAATCATTTGTCGTCACTTTTTTAGTATCTGAGTACGACAAATTCTTTGTTAATAACACTAACTTGAAGAAACACGATGTTGTTTAGTTGTAAATATTTTAGATACTATATTTTTATAATTTGATATTTGTAATAATTTGTGTTATTTCTTTATTTTGTTTATTAAAATAAAAAGTTGAATTTGTAATATAATTTGTTCGTTTTAGTAAAATTTTAATACAAAACATTTACAAAAATTATTAAAATTAACAATAAATTGATTATTACAATTTTTAATATATTGTAAATGTATAAGCAATGTTATATAAAACAACAAAAAAAATATTTGATAAATAAAGGGTGGTTCGAAAACGTTTGTTGATTTTTAATTTAAATATATATATAAGAATATATAAATTTACATTAACACAAATTTATTAATTTAACACAAATTTATTACCCATCATGATATTGTTAGTATTTAGTAATAACTAAATTTCATAAACAGGAGAATAGAAACACAATGTTATAATAAACAACTTACTAAAATTTTAAAACTTCTAATTTTAAATAACAAAAGTTATCCTGATCCAAAATTTGACCTAATAAAAATAATAATTACAAAAACATTGTGTTTCAAAATTAAAAATTTCGAACTATAACTAGATTTATTTAATAAATTAAATATGGTTCGAAATTCTTTGATTATTTTTAAAATTAATCTTTATTGTGAATAAAGATATGCATAAACATTACTTAATTGAAAATATTAACTAAACAAATATTATAAAAATACTAATAATAACATGCCCCCCCCCCTCCCGGAGCCGAAGGTCAACAGACTTTCAGGTCGTGAATAGTGGGTTCGAATCCCACGCAGAAATGCAAAGATTGAAAGACAACACATTTTAAAAGCTCCTAAATTGTAAGGTTAATACACAAAAAAAGAATTCTCAAAAACTCAAAAATGTTTTTATCATTCTTCTCTGTTGTGGAATTGAACCCTAGGAGACTGCTTACTAGTCTAACGCGTTACGTGTTAAGCCAATTTGGCGGACAAAAAAATGATGTTATTTTATTAATGATATGTAGCTAGTGTGAAATGTCAAAAAAATAGGACAAAGAAATATTTATAACAATTTATGGAATTAATGTAGTATTTCGCGGCAAATACTCATTACAAAAGCAATATTATTTTTTGTCATCGGCTAGTATATGAATATCTCCCCTAAAAAATGATTTTTAATCAAATTTGGTAAAAACAGCAAGGCTATATAAGCCTTGTAAAAAATTCCCTACATCGTTTTTTCAAAAAATCGAATAAAATGTTTAATTTTAACTTTTGAAAATTTGCATAAATTTGGTAAATATGCCATAACTTTATTAATTATTAGAACTTTTGGGAATTTTTATATGATACATATATGAGATCAAATGGGGTCCACCTGGGCCAATAAAAATTAGCTCTAAATTTTGTTTCACTTAATATTTCTAAAATTTTTTTATTTAGTATGTTAGTTAATTCAATACGCATCGAAGGAAATGTTTAATTTTAAGTTTTAAAAATTTTTGATATTAAAAAAAAAAAATCGAAAATCCGTTAGTAAAGCCTATGCGGTTCTATTGGGGTGGTTTAAATTCGATTTAAAATTTTTCATTTTTTTTATTAATTTTGGCATATGTTATATGGTACATATATAAGATCATATAGGGTCAACATGGGCCAATATAAAATAGCTCCAAATTTTGCTTCACTAAATATTTTCAATTTTTTTTTATTTAGTATGTAAGTTAAGTCAATACGCATTAAATAATTTATTTACTTTTAAGTTTTGAAAAATTGCAAAACTTCGATAAACATGCCAAAACTTTATTAATTATTAATATTTTTTAATAGAGGGAAATGAAATTACTTTATTTGAAACAATAGAGGGAAATGGCAATACGTTATTACACTATCTTAATATTGTTTCAACTCCATATAATTTTATTATTGTTTCAACCCCATATACATTTTTATAATACAATTTTAAAATCTTTTAATATGTAGATCAATAAATTAAAAAATCTTTAACCTGTCTGTTTACATAATATTTAATTTAGTTGGGCGTAGTATATAAATAATGACCTATAATTCTCTTACCTATGTACACTTTGCATCAAGCAATATTTTACAGACGTTTTTTACAGAACCTAAAAATGACGAAGTTAAACTCATAGTTTTAACATGTTATTAATATTAACTGTTTACAAAAGTATTTCTTCGTGCCAAAGTGTCTTGTTATATCTCTAATATTGTTATATCTCTACTGACGATCACAAAACTTCATTTCTGCGTTTATAAAGTTTAAATAAATTTAATTTGTTGATTACTTTTAGGTTTTTTGGCTCGTTTGCTTTAACTTTTAAAATGTGTTTGGCTTACAATCATAGTAAAATTTTATTTTTAAAGTACTTCAAAATAGTTGGATGTCTTTACTTTAACTTGAGATTATATTTATGTTAAAACACTCAAAAGAACACCTAAGATAAAAAAAAAAATTCAAAAAATATTGAACAGAACAAAAATTACGTCATTTTTATATTACGTATACAGTTTATATTCATATATCGCGTGTAATTTAAGTTTTCAAATTACGTTATGTAATATTTTATTAAATATATTTTTTGTTTTACAGGCAGTATTGATCATTACAACACATAACAACATCGGTTGTTTTTATAAAATCATTTTTCTTTAATAAAATTGATTATAATATTTTTTTAGTATCAAAAGTCTCTTGCAAACATATGTATATAAATAAGTAACGCTTATAACCCATCTTCCCATTGAAAATAATTTTTTTTTCATTTTTTTTTTCACGCATAGCTATAGTCACGACCTGTAATATAAAAAAAATTTATGTTATAAATACGCAAAGAAAAAAGTGCTTAAATTTTTGTTCTTTTAAGTTTTTGAAAAACTTTCTTTATCTTGAATCTTAGTAACGTCATTACAATTCTAATTAACTATAAAATTTTAAGTTTTGCGACAAAAATTTTTTTCTGGTCGAGCCAATGATCATACAACCCTTGTATGATCATTGGTCGAGCTAAGTATACAGTTTTGATAGGTCAAAAGGTCACGCGAACGATTCTATGTACGTGAAATAAAAAAATGCTCTTATTTTTGTTTTTTTAATTGTTTTCGAAAATTTCTTGGGTTTAATTAGGTCACGTGATATTTTTGGCCAATAATATTGCATACAAATTAAAAAAAAAAAACTTTTAAATCAAAAAAAAATTGATCTGTTAGAACCGTAGGTCTTATTATAATGATTACATAAAATTTTTTGAAAATATCAATATTCATAAAAGTTATGACACTTTTATTAAAAATTGACAAAATCTAAAAACTTAAATTTTTATATTTAATTAGACGCGCATTGGCCTAACTAACATTTAAGATTAAACATTTCGCGAATATTTTCAGTAAAACAAAAGTTTGAGGTAATTTTTATTTTGGGTTTAATTAGGTCACGTGATATTTTTGGCTAATGATATTGCATACAAATTTTTTGAAAAAAAATAAAAAATTTTAAATTGAAAAATAATTGTTGTGTTAGAACCGCACAGGTCCAATTACCGTGTTTACAAAATATTTTTCGAAAATATTAATATTCATAAAAATTATTAAACTTTTATTAAAAATTTATGAAATCTTAAAACCTAAAATTTTGTATTTTATTAGACGCGCATTGGCCTAACTAACATTCAAGATAAAACATTTCGCGAAAATTTTTAGTAAAACAAAAGTTTGAGGTAATTTTTATTTTGGTTTTCATTAGGTCACGTGATATTTTTGGCCAATGATATTGCATACAAATTTTTTGAAAAAAATGAAAAAAATTTTAAATCGAAAAATAATTGTTGTGTTAGAACCGCACAGGTCCGATTACCGTGTTTACATAATATTTTTCGAAAATATTAATATTCATAAAATTTATGATACTTTTATTAAAAATTTATGAAATCTCAAAACCTAAAATTTTGTATTTTATTAGACGCGCCATTGGCCTAACTAACATTCAGGATAAAACATTTTGCGAAAATTTTCAGTAAAACAAAAGTTTGAGGTAATTTTTATTTTGGGTTTAATTAGGTCACGTGATATTTTTGGCCAATGATATTGCATACAAATTTAAAAAAAAAAATAAAAAATTTTAAATCGAAAAATAATTGTTGTGTTAGAACCGCACGGGGCCAATTACCGTGTTTACAAAGTATTTTTCGAAAATATTTGTATTCATAAAAGTTATGAAACTTTTATTAAAAATTTATGAAATCTCAAAACCTAAAATTTTGTATTTTATTACACGCGCATTGGCCTAACTAACATTCAAGATAAAACATTTCGCGAAAATTTTCAGTAAAACAAAAGTTTGAGGTAATTTTTATTTTGGTTTTCATTAGGTCACGTGATATTTTTGGCCAATGATATTGCATACAAATTTTTTGAAAAAAAATAAAAAATTTTAAATCGAAAAATAATTGTTGTGTTAGAACCGCACAGGTCCAATTACCGTGTTTACAAAATATTTTTTGAAAATATTAATATTTATAAAAGTTATGAAACTTTTATTAAAAATTTATGAAATCTCAAAACCTAAAATTTTGTATTTTATTAGACGCACATTTGCCTAACTAACATTCAAGATAAAACATTTTGCGAAAATTTTCAGTAAAACAAAAGTTTGAGGTAATTTTTATTTTGGGTTTAATTAGGTCACGTGATATTTTTGGCCAATGATATTGCATACAAATTTTTTGAAAAAAAATAACAAATTTTAAATCGAAAAATAATTGTTGTGTTAGAACCGCACAGGTCCAATTACCGTGTTTACAAAATATTTTTCGAAAATATTAATATTTATAAAAGTTATGAAACTTTTATTAAAAATTTATGAAATCTCAAAACCTAAAATTTTGTATTTTATTAGACGCGCATTGGCCTAACTAACATTCAAGATAAAACATTTCACGAAAATTTTCAGTAAAACAAAAGTTTGAGGTAATTTTTATTTTGGGTTTAATTAGGTCACGTGATATTTTTGGCCAGTTATATTGCATACAAATTTTTAAAAAAAAATTTTAAATCGAAAAATAATTGTTGTGTTAGAACCGCACAGGTCCAATTACCGTGTTTACAAAATATTTTTCGAAAATATTAATATTCATAAAAGTTATGAAACTTTTATTAAAAATTTATGAAATCTCAAAACCTAAAATTTTGTATTTTATTAGACGCACATTTGCCTAACTAACATTCAAGATAAAACATTTTGCGAAAATTTTCAGTAAAACAAAAGTTTGAGGTAATTTTTATTTTGGGTTTAATTAGGTCACGTGATATTTTTGGCCAATGATATTGCATACAAATTTTTTGAAAAAAAATAACAAATTTTAAATCGAAAAATAATTGTTGTGTTAGAACCGCACAGGTCCAATTACCGTGTTTACAAAATATTTTTCGAAAATATTAATATTTATAAAAGTTATAAAACTTTTATTAAAAATTTATGAAATCTCAAAACCTAAAATTTTGTATTTTATTAGACGCGCATTGGCCTAACTAACATTCAAGATAAAACATTTCACGAAAATTTTCAGTAAAACAAAAGTTTGAGGTAATTTTTATTTTGGGTTTAATTAGGTCACGTGATATTTTTGGCCAGTTATATTGCATACAAATTTTTAAAAAAAAATTTTAAATCGAAAAATAATTGTTGTGTTAGAACCGCACAGGTCCAATTACCGTGTTTAGAAAATATTTTTCGAAAATATTAATATTCATAAAAGTTATGAAACTTTTATTAAAAATTTATGAAATCTCAAAATCTAAAATTTTGTATTTTAATAGACGCGCATTGGCCTAACTAACATTCAAGATAAAACATTTCGCGAAAATTTTCAGGAAAACAAAAGTTTGAGGTAATTTTTATTTTGGGTTTAATTAGGTCACGTGATATTTTTGGCCAATGATATTGCATACAAATTTTTTGAAAAAAAAATAAAAATTTTTAAATCGAAAAATAATTGTTGTGTTAGAACCGCACAGGTCCAATTACCGTGTTTACAAAATATTTTTCGAAAATATTAATATTCATAAAAGTTATGAAACTTTTATTAAAAATTTATGAAATCTCAAAACCTAAAATTTTGTATTTTAATAGACGCGCATTGGCCTAACTAACATTCAAGATAAAACATTTCGCGAAAATTTTCAGGAAAACAAAAGTTTGAGGTAATTTTTATTTTGGGTTTAATTAGGTCACGTGATATTTTTGGCCAATGATATTGCATACAAATTTTTTGAAAAAAAAATAAAAATTTTTAAATCGAAAAATAATTGTTGTGTTAGAACCGCACAGGTCCAATTACCGTGTTTACAAAATATTTTTCGAAAATATTAATATTCATAAAAGTTATGAAACTTTTATTAAAAATTTATGAAATCTCAAAACCTAAAATTTTGTATTTTAATAGACGCGCATTGGCCTAACTAACATTCAAGATAAAACATTTCGCGAAAATTTTCAGTAAAACAAAAGTTTGAGGTAATTTTTATTTTGGTTTTCATTAGGTCACGTGATATTTTTGGCCAATTATATTGCATACAAATTTTTTGAAAAAAAAATAAAAAATTTTAAATCGAAAAATAATTGTTGTGTTAGAACCGCACAGGTCCAATTACCGTGTTTACAAAATATTTTTCAAAAATATTAATATTCATAAACGTTATAAAACTTTTATTAAAAATTTATGAAATCTCAAAACCTAAAATTTTGTATTTTATTAGATGCGCATTGGCCTAACTAACATTCGAGATAAAACATTTCGCGAAAATTTTCAGTAAAACAAAAGTTTGAGGTAATTTTTATTTTGGGTTTAATTAGGTCACGTGATATTTTTGGCCAATGATATTGCATACAAATTTTTTGAAAAAAAATAACAAATTTTAAATCGAAAAATAATTGTTGTGTTAGAACCGCACAGGTCCAATTACCGTGTTTACAAAATATTTTTTGAAAATATTAATATTTATAAAAGTTATGAAACTTTTATTAAAAATTTATGAAATCTCAAAACCTAAAATTTTGTATTTTATTAGACGCGCATTGGCCTAACTAACATTCAAGATAAAACATTTCACGAAAATTTTCAGTAAAACAAAAGTTTGAGGTAATTTTTATTTTGGGTTTAATTAGGTCACGTGATATTTTTGGCCAGTTATATTGCATACAAATTTTTAAAAAAAAATTTTAAATCGAAAAATAATTGTTTTTTCACGAAAATTTTCAGTAAAACAAAAGTTTGAGGTAATTTTTATTTTGGGTTTAATTAGGTCACGTGATATTTTTGGCCAGTTATATTGCATACAAATTTTTAAAAAAAAATTTTAAATCGAAAAATATTTGTTGTGTTAGAACCGCACAGGTCCAATTACCGTGTTTACAAAATATTTTTTGAAAATATTAATATTTATAAAAGTTATGAAACTTTTATTAAAAATTTATGAAATCTCAAAACCTAAAATTTTGTATTTTATTAGACGCGCATTGGCCTAACTAACATTCAAGATAAAACATTTCGCGAAAATTTTCAGTAAAACAAAAAATTGAGGTAATTTTTATTTTGGGTTTAATTAGGTCACGTGATATTTTTGGCCAGTTATATTGCATACAAATTTTTAAAAAAAAATTTTAAATCGAAAAATAATTGTTGTGTTAGAACCGCACAGGTCCAATTACCGTGTTTACAAAATATTTTTCAAAAATATTAATATTCATAAAAGTTATGAAACTTTTATTAAAAATTTATGAAATCTCAAAATCTAAAATTTTGTATTTTAATAGACGCGCATTGGCCTAACTAACATTCAACATAAAACATTTCGCGAAAATTTTCAGGAAAACAAAAGTTTGAGGTAATTTTTATTTTGGGTTTAATTAGGTCACGTGATATTTTTGGCCAATGATATTGCATACAAATTTTTTGAAAAAAAAATAAAAATTTTTAAATCGAAAAATAATTGTTGTGTTAGAACCGCACAGGTCCAATTACCGTGTTTACAAAATATTTTTCGAAAATATTAATATTCATAAAAGTTATGAAACTTTTATTAAAAATTTATGAAATCTCAAAACCTAAAATTTTGTATTTTAATAGACGCGCATTGGCCTAACTAACATTCAAGATAAAACATTTCGCGAAAATTTTCAGTAAAACAAAAGTTTGAGGTAATTTTTATTTTGGTTTTCATTAGGTCACGTGATATTTTTGGCCAATTATATTGCATACAAATTTTTTGAAAAAAAAATAAAAAATTTTAAATCGAAAAATAATTGTTGTGTTAGAACCGCACAGGTCCAATTACCGTGTTTACAAAATATTTTTCAAAAATATTAATATTCATAAACGTTATAAAACTTTTATTAAAAATTTATGAAATCTCAAAACCTAAAATTTTGTATTTTATTAGATGCGCATTGGCCTAACTAACATTCGAGATAAAACATTTCGCGAAAATTTTCAGTAAAACAAAAGTTTGAGGTAATTTTTATTTTGTGTTTAATTAGGTCACGTAATATTTTTGGCCAATGATATTGCATACAAATTTTTTGAAAAAAAATTAAAAATTTTAAATCGAAAAATAATTGTTGTGTTAGAACCGCACAGGTCCAATTACCGTGTTTACAAAATATTTTTCGAAAATATTAATATTCATAAAAGTTATGAAACTTTTATTAAAAATTTATGAAATCTCAAAACCTAAAATTTTGTATTTTAATAGACGCGCATTGGCCTAACTAACATTCAAGATAAAACATTTCGCGAAAATTTTCAGTAAAACAAAAGTTTGAGGTAATTTTTATTTTGGTTTTCATTAGGTCACGTGATATTTTTGGCCAGTTATATTGCATACAAATTTTTAAAAAAAAATTTTAAATCGAAAAATAATTGTTTTTTCACGAAAATTTTCAGTAAAACAAAAGTTTGAGGTAATTTTTATTTTGGGTTTAATTAGGTCACGTGATATTTTTGGCCAGTTATATTGCATACAAATTTTTAAAAAAAAATTTTAAATCGAAAAATATTTGTTGTGTTAGAACCGCACAGGTCCAATTACCGTGTTTACAAAATATTTTTTGAAAATATTAATATTTATAAAAGTTATGAAAGTTTTATTAAAAATTTATGAAATCTCAAAACCTAAAATTTTGTATTTTATTAGACGCGCATTGGCCTAACTAACATTCAAGATAAAACATTTCGCGAAAATTTTCAGTAAAACAAAAGTTTGAGGTAATTTTTATTTTGGGTTTAATTAGGTCACGTGATATTTTTGGCCAGTTATATTGCATACAAATTTTTAAAAAAAAATTTTAAATCGAAAAATAATTGTTGTGTTAGAACCGCACAGGTCCAATTACCGTGTTTACAAAATATTTTTCAAAAATATTAATATTCATAAAAGTTATGAAACTTTTATTAAAAATTTATGAAATCTCAAAATCTAAAATTTTGTATTTTAATAGACGCGCATTGGCCTAACTAACATTCAAGATAAAACATTTCGCGAAAATTTTCAGGAAAACAAAAGTTTGAGGTAATTTTTATTTTGGGTTTAATTAGGTCACGTGATATTTTTGGCCAATGATATTGCATACAAATTTTTTGAAAAAAAAATAAAAATTTTTAAATCGAAAAATAATTGTTGTGTTAGAACCGCACAGGTCCAATTACCGTGTTTACAAAATATTTTTCGAAAATATTAATATTCATAAAAGTTATGAAACTTTTATTAAAAATTTATGAAATCTCAAAACCTAAAATTTTGTATTTTGATAGACGCGCATTGGCCTAACTAACATTCAAGATAAAACATTTCGCGAAAATTTTCAGTAAAACAAAAGTTTGAGGTAATTTTTATTTTGGTTTTCATTAGGTCACGTGATATTTTTGGCCAATTATATTGCATACAAATTTTTTGAAAAAAAAATAAAAAATTTTAAATCGAAAAATAATTGTTGTGTTAGAACCGCACAGGTCCAATTACCGTGTTTACAAAATATTTTTCAAAAATATTAATATTCATAAACGTTATAAAACTTTTATTAAAAATTTATGAAATCTCAAAACCTAAAATTTTGTATTTTATTAGATGCGCATTGGCCTAACTAACATTCGAGATAAAACATTTCGCGAAAATTTTCAGTAAAACAAAAGTTTGAGGTAATTTTTATTTTGTGTTTAATTAGGTCACGTAATATTTTTGGCCAATGATATTGCATACAAATTTTTTGAAAAAAAATTAAAAATTTTAAATCGAAAAATAATTGTTGTGTTAGAACCGCACAGGTCCAATTACCGTGTTTACAAAATATTTTTCGAAAATATTAATATTCATAAAAGTTATGAAACTTTTATTAAAAATTTATGAAATCTCAAAACCTAAAATTTTGTATTTTAATAGACGCGCATTGGCCTAACTAACATTCAAGATAAAACATTTCGCGAAAATTTTCAGTAAAACAAAAGTTTGAGGTAATTTTTATTTTGGTTTTCATTAGGTCACGTGATATTTTTGGCCAATTATATTGCATACAAATTTTTTGAAAAAAAAATAAAAAATTTTAAATCGAAAAATAATTGTTGTGTTAGAACCGCACAGGTCCAATTACCGTGTTTACAAAATATTTTTCAAAAATATTAATATTCATAAACGTTATAAAACTTTTATTAAAAATTTATGAAATCTCAAAACCTAAAATTTTGTATTTTATTAGATGCGCATTGGCCTAACTAACATTCGAGATAAAACATTTCGCGAAAATTTTCAGTAAAACAAAAGTTTGAGGTAATTTTTATTTTGGGTTTAATTAGGTCACGTGATATTTTTGGCCAATGATAATGCATATAAATTTTAAAAAATAAATAAAAATTTTAAATCGAAAAATATTTGTTGTGTTAGAACCGCACAGGTCCAATTACCGTGTTTACAAAATATTTTTTGAAAATATTAATATTTATAAAAGTTATGAAACTTTTATTAAAAATTTATGAAATCTCAAAACCTAAAATTTTGTATTTTATTAGACGCGCATTGGCCTAACTAACATTCAAGATAAAACATTTCACGAAAATTTTCAGTAAAACAAAAGTTTGAGGTAATTTTTATTTTGGGTTTAATTAGGTCACGTGATATTTTTGGCCAATTATATTGCATACAAATTTTTAAAAAAAAATTTTAAATCGAAAAATAATTGTTGTGTTAGAACCGCACAGGTCCAATTACCGTGTTTACAAAATATTTTTCGAAAATATTAATATTCATAAAAGTTATGAAACTTTTATTAAAAATTTATGAAATCTCAAAACCTAAAATTTTGTATTTTATTACACGCGCATTGGCCTAACTAACATTCAAGATAAAACATTTCGCGAAAATTTTCAGGAAAACAAAAGTTTGAGGTAATTTTTATTTTGGGTTTAATTAGGTCACGTGATATTTTTGGCCAATGATATTGCATACAAATTTTTTGAAAAAAAAATAAAAATTTTTAAATCGAAAAATAATTGTTGTGTTAGAACCGCACAGGTCCAATTACCGTGTTTACAAAATATTTTTCGAAAATATTAATATTCATAAAAGTTATGAAACTTTTATTAAAAATTTATGAAATCTCAAAACCTAAAATTTTGTATTTTATTAGACGCGCATTGGCCTAACTAACATTCAAGATAAAACATTTCGCGAAAATTTTCAGTAAAACAAAAGTTTGAGGTAATTTTTATTTTGGTTTTCATTAGGTCACGTGATATTTTTGGCCAATTATATTGCATACAAATTTTTTGAAAAAAAAATAAAAAATTCTAAATCGAAAAATAATTGTTGTGTTAGAACCGCACAGGTCCAATTACCGTGTTTACAAAATATTTTTCAAAAATATTAATATTCATAAACGTTATAAAACTTTTATTAAAAATTTATGAAATCTCAAAACCTAAAATTTTGTATTTTATTAGATGCGCATTGGCCTAACTAACATTCGAGATAAAACATTTCGCGAAAATTTTCAGTAAAACAAAAGTTTGAGGTAATTTTTATTTTGGGTTTAATTAGATCACGTGATATTTTTGGCCAATGATAATGCATATAAATTTTAAAAAATAAATAAAAATTTTAAATCGAAAAATATTTGTTGTGTTAGAACTGCACAAGTCCAATTACCGTGTTTACAAAATATTTTTTGAAAATATTAATATTTATAAAAGTTATGAAACTTTTATTAAAAATTTATGAAATCTCAAAACCTAAAATTTTGTATTTTATTAGACGCGCATTGGCCTAACTAACATTCAAGATAAAACATTTCACGAAAATTTTCAGTAAAACAAAAGTTTGAGGTAATTTTTATTTTGGGTTTAATTAGGTCACGTGATATTTTTGGCCAGTTATATTGCATACAAATTTTTAAAAAAAAATTTTAAATCGAAAAATAATTGTTGTGTTAGAACCGCACAGGTCCAATTACCGTGTTTACAAAATATTTTTCGAAAATATTAATATTCATAAAAGTTATGAAACTTTTATTAAAAATTTATGAAATCTCAAAATCTAAAATTTTGTATTTTAATAGACGCGCATTGGCCTAACTAACATTCAAGATAAAACATTTCGCAAAAATTTTCAGGAAAACAAAAGTTTGAGGTGATTTTTATTTTGGGTTTAATTAGGTCACGTGATATTTTTGGCCAATGATATTGCATACAAATTTTTTGAAAAAAAAATAAAAATTTTTAAATCGAAAAATAATTGTTGTGTTAGAACCGCACAGGTCCAATTACCGTGTTTACAAAATATTTTTCGAAAATATTAATATTCATAAAAGTTATGAAACTTTTATTAAAAATTTATGAAATCTCAAAACCTAAAATTTTGTATTTTAATAGACGCGCATTGGCCTAACTAACATTCAAGATAAAACATTTCGCGAAAATTTTCAGTAAAACAAAAGTTTGAGGTAATTTTTATTTTGTGTTTAATTAGGTCACGTGATATTTTTGGCCAATGATATTGCATACAAATTTTTTTTTTTTATTAGGTCAAAAGGTCGCGCGAACAATTCAATGTATGCGAAATAAAAAAATGTTTTTTTGTTCTTTTAATTATTTTTGAAAATTTCTTTATCTTGAGCATTAGTTATACCAAAACAGTTCTAAAAAAATTTAAAAATCAATGTCATATATTTGTCATAACTCTCGGAAATATTAATGTTTGCTAAAAAATTTTTGCAAGCACGGCTGTTAGAACAGTGCGGTTTTATTGGTGTAGTTATCTTTTGATTTAAAAAACAAAAAAAAAATTTTTAAAACTTTTTTACCAGTGTGCTAGGTCACGTGATCATATGACCGGCCCTATGTACGCAAAATACAGAAAATTCGCAAGTTGATTATTTTGAGGAGTCTAAGTTGAGAACCAAACCTCGAAATTCAGTAATGAGAGTTGTGGGCCTTTCGCACTGAGCTAACTGCCACGACCTTTTAATGATGCAAAATTGTATACATAGCTTAAGTAAGCATTTGTAATAATAAAAAAAACTAAACCGACCAAAATTTAAAAACCTAATAACAATCTTTGAATTTAAATAAACAAACACCTATTAATTAGTAATTAGTGACAAAAATTAAATTCGTTTTTGAGTTACTAATATCATGATATACAATTGACAAAAATTTAAAAAATTAATAACAACCTTTAAATTTAAATAAACAAACACCTATTATTAAGTAATTAGTGATAAAAATTTAAATTTTAATTTATTTTTGAGTTAGTAATATCATAATATACAATTGACCAAGATTTAAAAAATTAATAACAACCTTTAAATTTTAATAAATAAACACCTATTAATTAGTAATTAGTGATAATTAAATGTCGTAAATTGGAGGTTTGCGGTTTCGAAATCTAAGATTTCGAATCATATTAAACAATATCACGTGACTACGGATCAGTGTTTCCACGAAATATTTAATAATTAAAAATAAATAAATTGTATGGCACCAAAATATAGCACTTATTTATATCTTGTTGTTTTTAATTGCAGTTAAAAGCTAAAAAAAAATTAAAAATTTATTAATCACGACATAAAAACGCAATAATCCAATTAAATAAATTCATGACACAAATAGATTTAATGACATTTACGGTCAAAGGGCGACTTAGATATGTGTTGCGTCGTTTTTTAATTTTAAAAGTGTGTCTTTGACAAATTAAATTAAAACAATTTTTCGAAATTTTTTACCTAAAAATCACAACAAAAATTAAAAAATTATGTTATATCTTAAGAATCCTTTTTTTTCCAATAAATCATTCACAAATATGGATTCAAATTACATGTTAAATAAATAAATAAAAACGTCAAGAAGCAAATTATAAAACAATTTTAAAAACCCGATTCTTAAAGATTTTTATCTGATTTTAGGCTAAAATTTAACTTGTATATCTAGAAAGCAAATCGCCGTAGGCGTTGCAAGCTACGCACAAAAAACACATTTAGCCTATTATAACGACACACGGGTTGAGTCATATTTAGCAAGTGTCCACGAAATATTTGAGATTATTTTCAAAATTAGTAAACGATCGGGTGGAGTTTACTGAATTTTTTTATATAACCACTAATAAATAATATTTTATAGTATACCCTGCAAAAAAATAAACTTAAAAAAGTAAGAAAATAAATGTAAAAGGTTTCATTTTGTGGTTATTAAACCCTTTAATTATAAACCAAATTTTTAATAAGGATATATATTAAGTTGAGGTTTGTGGGTGAGTGTAAGTTTGTATGAATATTTTAAGGCCCGCAACTAAAAAATATGAGGGAAAGAAGAACTAAACTCTTGTTCTATTTGACAATCTCCTTGTCAGCCTTTATTTTATTAGTGTTTGTACGTCATTCTCAACATTTAAAACGTGACGTAAATAGAGTTAGACGCCAAGCTGATGACGGTGGGTTTATGTTTTATTAACTTTACTTAAAAATTTTCTTAATAAAACACAACTTTTTAACTTTTGTATCGCATGATATTAGCTTTCAAAAACATTGATAACTTAGTTAAAAGTTTTGTAATTTAATGAAGTGTCTCTTTAAAAAAATAAACACCCCTATAGGTGATTGCAATCAAATAATCATTGCCCTATATCGCCAAATAATGTGTTGTTAAAAGCAATACCCATGTTTTATAAAAAAACGTGTATGTTGCACTAAGTAAATGTTAGCCATCACCGGAGGCACAATCCGCCCAATCATGATTGTTTTTTTAATCGAACTTTTTCATGAGAATAATTTTCTTGTTTAACCCGTTTTAGCCTAAACAATTTGTACAGCGTGTTATTTTTTGGCGCAAAATGACTTTGCTTAATTGGAGCACTTGCACCACGTCTCTGTATATTTGATATCAAATACATTATAAACATTATATGGTTTTGTTATGAAATTAATCTCCTTAATATTTTTGTAGAACTTCCGCCACACGATGCTGCTTATTACTATTACTATTTGCATGACGGTAAGAAAGAATGGTAATAACTATGTACAATAATTTTTTTTTTATTTGTAAATTACAAAATAAAAATATTCTTTAGTTTAACAATAAAAGAAACACATAATGCCTCTTATTGTAGTTTTTATAATCTAAATTATTTTTTCTTATACAGAACGTCCACCTCCAGAACTAGGTAATATAGTATTCTAATTCAAATATTTTTTTAAAAATATTTTGTTGGTTTATGGTTAACTGGTATTTTATTTGATACAATGTCAATCATTTATTTAGCTTGTTTAGCATGCAGTTGGTTTACCTATATTTCTATTTTTAGGTGAAGTTTTCCCACCAGATGTCGAACTTCCACCAGGTAAAGCTTTTCAAGTGATTTTAGCAAAAAATATAAATTTCATTCCTTTTTTTGAAAAGTCGTTTTTTAAAACATTTTTAAATTTTATTTACATATGTATAATTTAAACATTTCATTAATTATTTTTTTTGTTTATTTTTAGATGATGGTAAGAAACGTTTAAAAAGCAGAAAATAGAATTGTTAAGTTTGTGATAGTTGTGGTAAAAGATGAAACCATAACATGTTTACAAAATCGATAGTCAGAAATTTCGGTAAAGTGAACCATAACCTAATTATATTATCCACCAATAATCCTATCAAACAATATATGCGGTTTACGTGGAATCGAGAATGTGGTAATACCGCGATTTATATTAACATTCAAATATGTCACCTCTATCGTCGTTGAAGGTTTACAAAACAAAAGTGAATGGTATAATGCTCAATTGAGCCCGATGGTTTAGGAAATTAAATAAAGTTGACGTAATAACACTAATTTATTATAAATTTAGTTTTGCTTTGAATTTATTAACTATAAAATTTCGAGTTTGTTCCATGACAATCTGTTCAACAAAAAAGTTTACTAAAACTTTTACCAATTACTTCAGGCTAAAAGACACTTTAAAAGAATAAATATGAGTTTGTGATATTCAAAGTTATACGTAACTAAACTTATTATGCTCTCTGCTCATTAAAATGGCCAAGATATTAAAATATTTAATCATTTTTAAATTTTTTAGAACCCACGCCACCCGATCTCACAGGCAGTGATAACAAAGGTTAGTTTATCTCTAAAAATAAAGATATTTTAAGCGTTGCATTACACGTTTAGTATCTTGTACCAATAGCTTAAGGGCATGCGTTTTTAAAATAATGTTATATTGGCTTTTTTTTCTCGCATGACACGTTACCTTTTTAAATATTATGAAATTAAATTAAGAGAGTTTAACATTTTTACAAACTCAAAAAACTTTGTTTTATATTTTAGATTTTGAACCGAGACCAGGTACGTGAAGTAAAATATAATATTAGATTAAAACAGTTTAAAAACGAGTAAAATTATTCTAAAGCATTGTAATTGCCACTACTTCAATAATTAAACTTTTATTACTTAAATCTTAAAGGTGAGCTGATTTGTGATGTTCCAAAAGCTGTAGCTCCAGTAATAGGCGTAATATCGTCATCGCTTGTTGAGCCACCGCCGCCGCCCCCAAAACCTGTCATTTCGGCTGTACTTGAAACAAATGTAGTCATCACAGAAAATGACCTTGAGCGAATACCGCTTGTAAAAGGTTGGAGAAAACCAGTGGGGCAAAAGATTGGGTGTTGTCCTATTGGTGACCGAAACGGGCAAGTGTACACGGAAGGATTTGCGTGTTGTGGTAGCACAATTTACAACTACACACAGTCGTTCTGTTGTCCAAATGAAATAAATCAGTAGGTTGAATTTAAACTCTATAAATTGTAGTATTAAGCATATTAATTTAAAATGTTAAGCTTTTACATTGAAATAGATATTACCCCTGCGCAATGTTGTTTTTTAACAACTATTGCAAAATAAAAATAATTAATTAGAATTTTTAACAAACTTTGTCTTTTCATCTATAGGGTTTATGACATTAGCCCAGCTAACTTCACAAACTGTTACGGAAACGCTACAACCGATACAATAGATTCTGTTTGCCGAGAAAGTGACTTTAATTTGGCAAATAAAAAACCACTGGATGCCAAATGTGAACTTAACAAAGAAAAACAACCAGTAAAATGCACATTTTCTTGTCCACCAGGGACAGTGGTAAGAGGAGATAAAACAGCAGTTTGCCTGGAATCGGGCATTTGGGAAGGCGGAGCAGAATGCTGTAAGTTAACTATTCACCTGTAATGAAAATTAGGTTTTTTATATATAGTGTTTTTTGAACTATTAAAAATATATATGTATCTTTTTTAAATTAGGCAACATAACTTTATATGGCGTTTTGACTTCATGAATAATATAATATTACATAAAAATAAGGCTAAGGCTAGACGACAATCCAATCAAAGAATGGGTAACCAGACACTTCGGCCCCCGGACACTTCGGCCAAGACACTTCGGCCAAAATTTTTTTTTCAAAACAGCGGGGATTTTGCATTTTAATTACCGCGATAAATTTTATTTTCGCGTAGTTATATACAGTTTTTTAGACAGTATTTGAAACAAAATAAGCAGTAAATTAATATTTTATTTTAATAATAATGTGCAAGAACATGTTATCTTTCTTTTGCCGTGTCAATTTTTTAATTTTACAAACTAAAACCTATAAAAAACTAATTTTAAAAGCGCGCGCTTTTAGGTGACACAAGACGATGCAATATAATATCACGTATTTTGCGAAATAGAGCCGTCTTTCCAAACAATATTTGAAGAAAATAGATCATTAATTAATCATTTTTTACACTGAGGAATGTGCATAAATATGTTATTAGTTATTGCCCGTGTTAATGTATATAAATTTATATACTAAAACACAAAGAATAAAACGTTTAAAGTGTTGCCAAAAGATTTGTCCTGCAAAAAAACGGCGGGGAGTCGGCGATGAAATTCCCGTGTATAAAGTCAGCGTAAGACCATATTTTACCGATATTCAAAATAAAATTTTGCATAAAGTACAGTATATGTAAAAGTTTTTATTAGTTGTTACGTTCTAAAAAACTGTATATAACTACGCGAAAATAAAATTTATTGCGGTAATTAAAATGCAAAATCCCCGCTGTTTTGAAAAAAAAATTTTGGCCGAAGTGTCCGGGGGCCGAAGTGTCTGGCATTCCAAAGAATGATGTATCTACGAAATAGAATTTAAATTTATTATAAACTGTTTTAAATTTTTTAACAGGCGAAGGATGTCCAGCTGAGTTTAAACAAGATATTTGGTTTATAGTTGACATCGACGATGGAATTGGAATTGCAAATCTTGCCGACATCAGAAGTTTTATCAGAGGGGTGGTTTCATTTTTCCCTGTATCGCAGGTGCTTGAAGATTACGTTTCAAAACTATTCAATAAATTTAAAAATAAAACTTTTTAGGTATGAATCCTAAATAATCGATAACACGCTAATGCATTTAAATAAAAACAGAGTCAAGTTCGAATTGCTGTAACGGCGTATAATCGTGTGGTATTTACAACTCAAGGAACGTGGAATTTGGAGGCTCACGATAATCTTGAGTCCCTCACCAAGGCTATTACTAATTTGCCTGACGAAGGTGGAAGCTAAGTCCATAGATTAGATTTAATATAAAACTAGGAAATAATAAGCTATAACGCCTTAACTAAATTACAGTTAACTAATACACAATGTTTCAGAAACCATTAAATTTTTTTGTAGGAATTGGAAGAAACACACAAGCTGCATTAGATTACGTGGATGTAAATGGTTTTACAAAGGCAATGGGAGACAGATCTACAGTGGCCAACACTATTGTACTCGTTACAACAGGTGCCTTAAAAGCAAATACATATAAATATCACATATAAATATCATATATATTTCAAAAATTTTAATAAATATGTTAATACTCTTTTATAGAGTAAATAAAAAGTTTAAGCATATAGGTGGTATTAAAACTAACTTTCGTATTTGTAAACAAAGTATAAATGACAACATTTATTTATCACAGGTGATCCAGATGCTTTAATAAGCGCTGGTGCAACTGCTCTTCGAGCACGTGGTCGCTTTATTATAGTGGCAATAGGGCCTGATGTTACAAATAACGACTTTGAATCTCAAGTATCAAGACCACCATCTGAAAACTACATTCGCATTCCAGACTTTGACTTTGGACAAATATTGGCAAGAAGAAACTTTCTGTACAGACTTTTATGCACTGAAGGGTGTGTTGGGGGTAAATAATTGGGGTCAAAGTATTCTAGTTTAAATATTTCAAAAGTTTCAACATGTTGCTGCTTTTTATAGGCAACTTACAAATAACCTTAAAAATATCTTGTACAAAATTTCGATGCAAATTGAAGCTTGCTTTATGTATTCTTTTATAGGCAAATCTGTAAGGAAAATAATGTATTTAAAAACAAACCTATTATTTCTATTATTAAATTTTTAATATGGTTTATTATTTAATATATCCAAAAATCACAATCCTTTATATTAATTATTTAAAATGTTATACACTTGCATAATATGATATATCTATGCTATGCTAATAATGCACTTTATGTAAAAATTATATTAAAATAAAACAAAGCAGATTATGAACTTGATGTGAATGGTCATTTTGTCAAATATTAAATAAACAGTTTTTTATTCACTAAAGTATATATAAATAAATTTAAATTTAGAAGTAAGTGAATACCTTAAGTTTTATTTTGAATTTCCTGAATTGTCCAGTTCTGTTTTTCTATATTACTTTTGACATCTTTATATTCAGAAGCTATTGCTTCAAATTCTTTGCCAAGGTTTTGAAATATTTTTAACTGGTGCTCAATCATAACAAGTTCTTGTTTAGCAATCTCTTGTTTTTCTGACAACTTGGAACTGATTTCTGTTAGGTTTTTCATTTTTTTATCTGTGTAAGTTTTTAATTTTAGATCCAAGGTGAGTGAGCGGAGTTTAGTAAGCATCGTTTCCAACTTAGCAAAGTGCCTTTGTGTGATAATTTTATTTTTAATTGGCAATAAATGAATAGAATATTTCTTTATTAGTTTCAATAGAATATTAGAGCAGCTTTGTAGTTCCTCAAAATATTTGTTGGTGATATTTGGGTTTTCCTTTTTAATAGATTTCAACCTTTCCACTAATTCGTTCAACTCATTTTTTTCGGCTTCAACGATATCTCCTAATTGTTTTGATCTTGCTTGAGCTATTTTATTGTTTGGAGAATATTCTTTCGGAAAATCATGATATTCCAGCAGCTTAATACACATCATTTTTAATTTTTCATCTAAGTTGTTTAATAATTGCTGTTTGCCAGTTTCGATATCTGTTTTTGGAAAATTAATTGTTGCTTTCAATATTTGAGGATTAACTTCAAGAAAATGATTTTGTTCATCTTTGAAACAACTTTCTGAAACTTTCGATACAACAAAAAGTTTCTTGACCGCTTCCCATGCATTTTTTTCTTTTTCTGAAACTTCCATGTTTAGCACTTTAGAATCCATTTCCAGCAAAATGGTTTCAACTGCCATAAAAATAATTTTATGTTCAATTAATTCCCGCTTTGCCAAAGCCCATTTGGCCTCCACATCTGACATGTCACACTGTGATGCATGCTTCTTATTAATTTTAGTTAACAACTGGTTAAAATGTTCATTTTTTGTTGATTCCATTTGATCTTTCTGTCTTTGAATGCTTAAAGCTTTTTTTACATCTAAAGTTACCAAATTTTTCTATCAAAAACAAACTAACAAAAATTGAATGTATTTTATCACCAATTAATATTTTTAAAATGTTACTTTACAATAATTTTTCTTAAAAATAAGACTTTTATTTTACTTGAATTATCAAATTTTTGTTACAACAGTACAACACTGCCTATTTGCTACATTTCTAATCGACATAAGACGTGCCTTTATACAGTAGTACACACCATATAATACATAAGCAAAGACAATTTAGTAAAAAACTTGTCAACTATCTTTAAAAAATTAATAAACTTACTCAACTTTACAACTCAAGTTATTTACTCAACTTTTGCCGGGAAAATTTTTAATTTTTTCTAAATTGTCGCCCAGTGTTCAGAATAAAGTATGTTTTTAAATTATTCAAAAATAATCTATTTTAATTTATATATTAATTTTTTTAATTAATTTTTATTAATATAGTGTAGTACTAACGCCATTATGTTTAATTCTTATAACAAGTATGACAGAAAAAACTTAAAATATTTTGGCAACCCTAACTATTGAGAAAAATCCCCTACAATGATATAAACGTGTCCTGTCTACTTGTAAATTAAAAATTTAACAAAATTTTTAAAACGAAGCTAAATTATTCAACATTATGGCAATTCTAAAGCTTGAGTCTTAGGTCCTCAGTCTGTCAGTCACGTGGATTCAGCCAACAAAATTACAAACGCCTGAAAAAACATTATTTGACCACAGTGAAACAGTATTATATTTGTATCAATTGTAGCTGTAACAAAAAATAGTAAATTTGCATTTTTATTTGTTTTTAGATCCTCAAAACCAAAAACAATCTTATGATAGAAAAAAAGAAAAAACTGTAACAAATAAATAAAATTCTTGTGGCCTATAGTAATGGAGGTTCTAACGTGTTGCAGTACAACTAAAGCTAGGGTAGGAAAACTCACTTTGAAGCATTCTGTGGTGGACACTCCAGTGTTTATGCCAGTTGGCACGCAAGGCACCTTAAAGGGAATTACTCCTAAACAATTAGAAACAATGGGGGTTAAAATTATTCTTGGCAACACTTATCATTTAGGAAATCAACCAGGAGAGAAAATTTTAGAGGAAGCCGGAGGCCTGCATAAGTTTATGGGTTGGTCGAACTCCCTGCTTACCGATAGTGGTGGGTTTCAAATGGTCTCTTTGATTAAGCTCTCTGAACTTTCAGAGGAGGGTGTCCAATTTGTACATCCCAGAGATAAGGCTGTAATGATGTTATCCCCCGAAAAATCAATAGCAATTCAAAATGCAATTGGAGCTGATATTATAATGCAGCTAGATGATGTTGTGAGTAGCACAGAGACAAAATCTAAACGGTTTATTGAGGCAACTCACAGATCAATAAGGTGGTTAGATCGCTGCCTATCTGCCCATAAGCGACCGGATGACCAATTTTTATTTCCAATTATTCAAGGTGGCTTAGACGAAGAGTTAAGACAAAAATGTCTTCATGAAATGACAGCAAGAACGGTTTCAGGCTTTGCAGTTGGAGGGTTAAGTGGTGGGGAATGCAAAGATGATTTTTGGAAAATGGTTGCTGTAAGCACGACAGGCCTTCCTAAAAGCAAGCCCCGATATTTAATGGGTGTAGGATATACTATTGACCTGATTGTTTGCGTTGCTCTTGGTTGTGATATGTTTGATTGTGTTTTTCCAACTAGAACTGCACGCTTTGGAAGTGCCCTCATTCCCTTAGGTCAACTTTCACTTAAAAATACATCATATGCTAAAGACTTGGAACCTATACAACGAGACTGTAATTGTAGTACATGTACAACTTATTCAAGAGCGCACATTCACATGCTATTTAGAAACAACCACCCAAGTGCTTGCCATGTGGTAACAGTACATAACATTATGTATCAAGCTAATTTGATGGCATCAATTCGCGAAGCAATCACAAATGACTCTTTTCCAAATTTTATAAAAAAGAAATTTGATATCTTGTATGCAAGTCCAGCAGATTATCCACAATGGGCAGTGGATGCTTTAAAATCAGTTAATGTTGCATTAAAATAAATATATTATTACATGTTTATAAACAAGTTGAACACATAAAACAGATTCTTTCTTAGAACAACTATTACTAAAAAACATGATATTATATGTATGGCATTTTATGTATTTTAATATATGTACATAATATAAGCTATAACAATGACAAAGTCTATATATTTGCAATTAGGTACAACAATAAATTTAAATAAAATCATAAATCTAATTTATAATTTAAAGTATAATTGGTAATGTTTTTTGTGAATTTTTAAACACAATAACATACATTTTACAGTCAAAATGTTACTAGAATACCATCCCCAGGCACGAATCTACTTTATTATAATGGAATGTAAATACCCAAGCAGCATTTTATATTAAAAAAAACATAAATTAGCCTAAAGTACAATCAATTAAATTTAATATTGCCCAAATTAAAAGTAAAAAATCATGAAAAAAAATGTTTGGTGATATTCGAAAATTTTAGAAGGGTACATTGAAAAAGGTTTCTATTCTTGTATAACATAACAGTCATTAGTACAGTTGTATAATAGATTAATGCAATATTACAAATAAATACCTCTATCACATATTTTTCATATGTTTTACAATGACTTTGCATTATTATTAGGTATTTAAAAACAATTGCAGATTATGATATATTATTTATTTACATTCGGGTGCATTTGAAATCATTCGTTCATCGACACATAATTTATGATTATTTTTGGTAGTAATTTACTAACTGGAAGCTTTTGATTAACATCGGGTTTCGTAAAGACCACTACGCCCAATATATCTTACCCATTTTACTACATCGTGGTCGTTGTAATTTAGTTTTGGTTCAAACACTTTCAAATATCGAACTTTAAGACCAGATGGTGCAAATGGAACCTACAACATAGACGCAACAAAAAAGTTATAACAGAACTTGTATATTTGGTTTAGTCAAATGTTAAACTAATTGTCAACAAACACAATTTATCTTTGAAATGTATTTTTAAAATCATCTTGGCTTAATATTGTTTATACATAGAACATATTAATTAACAATTTTAAACTCATTGTAGAATTTAAAAAATTCTAATAACATATATTTAAATTACCTCAAAGTTCATGGAGATTGGAGGTCGGGACCATTTTTTCTTTTCAGCAGTGGGAAGTAATTCAATTTCAGCACTGATCTGTGATTCCTTCATTCCAGTCATTCTCTTCATTCTACAATGAACAAATAAAAAGTTCAAGAAAAATATCTTATAAAAATATGAACTCACCTTAATTTCTTGCTTGCTAACTAAAAACATAGGCTTTAAATATAACTTATACATCTACACTTACATTAAGTTTATTTTCGTAACAGTAACTGACTTTTACTTTCAATGACTTACTAAGGCATTAATCTAATCTAATTTTTAAAACAACAATGACAAAATGAAAATCTATCAACTTACTTCCACACAATTGCATTTTCACTGGCCTTGTATTTAGCTTTTCCTTTCATGCATAAAACCTGGACACCACTTGTGTTCAGTGGTGTTGGAATTCGAATTTCAATTTTTTGGGCAATTAATGTTGGTTTAAAGTTGGATTTTAACACAACCTGATTAAAAATATCATGAAATGAAAGGAGTTTGATAAAAAAGTGGTAATTTATATTTTAAATATTAAATTATCTTATATATATTACCAAGCTAATCCAAACATTTATTAAAGCACAATTTCTTGTTAAAATCTATTTAAAATTGTAAATAAAATGGTATTTTATAAATTTAAAACAATTTTTTTTTAAAATATCGATAATAGAAATACCTTGACTTCCATCCTAGATCTTGCAATATCTCGAACCAACGGGATAACTCGAAAAGGCAAACTAATATCTTTAGTGGTGCGATATCTGCATTACAAAAATAAAAAAAAAATTTGTTGAGGCCATTTTATTATCAGAAATATTTAAAAAAATTTAAGTAGTAAAATGTTTGTTAGCGTACCTCATAAGTTCAAATTCACCATCAGCAGGAATAAAACTAATACTTCTCTCTGATTCAAATTTGCTCAACTTAACACATTGGTGGAATGTGCAATCATCAATTGCAATAGAGGGTTTGCCACTACTGTTTCAATAATTAACAAAATTTTAACTTTTATTTTTTAAATTAATATTTTGTGATTTTCCAACATAAGTATCATTAATAATTAGTAAATTGTTACTAATTATTGTTAAAAAAGTTTCCTTTTTTGGATAAGTTGTTTTTATTGCTAAATACCTTTTGGCAAGGTCATCGGATCTTTGCGACTTATCAAGAACAAGTTTGTCATTCATACCAAACTTACATTCCGGCATTCCACTCAAAAAACTTTTCATTACAACTTTTCCAGCAACATGGGCACTCAGAACTTGACCTTAATTTAAAAAAACACATTTAATACAAACAAAGTTAAGATACACAAAAAAATTTCAAACAAAAATAAGACAGCAATAAATATAAAAGTTTAATGGATTTTTGAAGATTGTTTTTGTAAAACTTGAATTAAAACAATGCAAAACCTTAACAAGTAAATAAAACAAAGCGGAAATTCAATTTGACTTGATTAGCAACTCTTATAATTTCCTGTGCTTTTACATACAAAGACCATTTCCCAAAGGGAAAAAAAATCAATATCCTAAGTATTGGTTTTTGGTTTAAACACAAAGGTTTAAAAAAATCTTACTAGTATAAAATCTGAGATAAAGTTGTTTTCAAAAATTAAAATTGTTTTTAAATAATAAGAGGTAATATCTAAAAAAGTGTCTAATATTGAAACAACTAAGACCAAAAATATTAAAATATGATAGTACAAGAATAAAATTTAAAACCAACCTTGTGGAGACATTAACAAATTCACGCTTTCCAAAACATCCAAAAACAATTCATTCCTTCGATACTTAATACCTTCTCTTCTCCAACCAATTTGACCAGTAACTTGGGAAGTAATTTGAGTTGTTTCCTCCTTTGTCTGCAAATAAACTTTAAATTAAGCTTCAGCTAATATTAACCGAAAATCATGTTTTTAACTATTGTAAATGCCATTAAAAATTGTACCCTTACTATTTGGGTAAATGGATGATTTTTATATAGTTATAAGCCACTTGTACAACTATTACGACATATTATGATATAAGAATATAAACAAATAAATGGGGCATTTTGCTAACAAATACGAACACAGGTCACAGAAAACAAATGATATTAAATATTTTAAAGTTATTATCATGCATAAAAATATATTTTTTATTCGTGATCACAAAACATGTTTCACCTGTTTTTGTCCTAAAACAACATTTTCGATCTTTCGTTTAAATAAATTAAACAATTTTTAAAATTATTAATTTTAGAAAAAAACTAGGGTTATTTAAGAAATTAAACATTTTAAAGTATTACATATTCACATAAAAATTATTATGATATTCTAAATCGAAAGAAAATAATTGTTATAACCGAAAGACTTATGTTTTTTTTTTATTTAAAAATTTTTTTTTTAAATTTATAAAATACAAAAAAATTGGTGAAAAATGGAAATATCGCTAACTCCCAATTTTTCATTAAGTTTTAAATTTAAAATGTAAAATTAACATTAAAAAGCTACATTTGATAAATAGCTCAGTTTACAACACTCTGCCTTGAATATTACTTACAAACATACCTGAGTTTTAATTCCTTGTTGTGTGATAAATGTTTTTAAAATCCCTGTGTCAGTTTTCTGGGGATATCCAAAATCTAACACCTCTGAAATAATACAAAGGCAAATGGAGTTAAATACAATATCATAATATAGATATCTTGTAGGCCCTACTGTAATCCTATACCAACTTTAAAATAAACCAAAAAATCACCCATGTGTTTAAAAAAATACTTCTACCACAATTGGGTATGGGCTTATGAAACTTTTTTATTGGACAGGGCATAGTATCATTGTTTTATAAAACAATCTACAAAGTTTTCGTAAATGTAAACAGAATGAAATTTGTGTGTTACCATCCAAAAGTTCATAAATGAGGACAAAATTATTCTTGATGTTTTCTTCGTTGATTTTGCCAAAGTAACTTTGCATAACTTCAATCATTTTCATCAAAAACTCAAACACCATTACTGAGTTAACATTTTGCTTGGTAACCTATAAAAAGGAAGATAATTTATACTATATTTAATTAATCTGTTATAATTATTTCGAAGTAATAATTGCCTTCTTGGGCTATGTTAATAAACCATAAAAAATATAAAATTTAATTAACAAAATTAAACCTAAACACATTGACTAAATATAGCCTATACCAATAGAAAAAAAAACTAACTGCACAAAGCCATATATTTCCTCGCTTTGTATGAAAAAAACTTGTTCTTGCAATGTTGTTGACAGGAGATCGAACATTTTGTCGAGCATGTATCACATTTACTCTGAATGCGTCGCAAGCATTTCTTCTACAAATTTAAATAAACAAAATAGTTTACATAAAATTAAATAGGATCTCTATTAGTTACGCACGCCCTACATAAACAGGGCGTGTAACCAAAATGCGGCACATGTAATTAAACAAAGAGGTTGCATAAATTAAACCCTTACCCTAACCCTCACCTATTCAGTTTACCCATTAACACATCTGCCTCGTAAAGTGGACTTAGTTATACTCATTAAAACATATTTTAAGTAATTTTTAATGTCTGGTTGAACAATTGCCATACTTAGGTTATAACGCCTTGTTAAATTCGGCCGTGCGAAAGTAATAGAGATCCATTAAATATATATATCTATTATGTATATATATATATTTTATTTTTAATGAATACTTGAACATGAATTAAAACACAAACAGAGCTTGTTTCAAGTTAGTTTTTATTTTGTGTTTTTGTTAAGAATTTTCAGCAAATAAAAAACAAATTAACTTACCCTATATCGTCGCGATAAATTCTTGATATTAATACTTCACCTTTGTGATTATAAAGAAACAAACCGCCGATCATTTTTTTCTTTCAGACAAATTCAGGCTTAGGCTAAATTACCCACTATCCACACGGCTTAATATAAACAAAATTACGTAATGATATTAAGAAAGTAAAAAATATGTAAAACGAAACCCTCTACTTGCCTATATTAACAATTTTCACTTACTGCCTGAGATAAATAATTCTATTCTGCCAAACCCATGTAAAAATAGAATTCAGATTTATAAAGATTAGTCGGGGTATCTTTTTAATTATATCGACAACACAAAAATTTATTAAAAACTCCTTTTCCCGAACATTTTCAGCGTCGCATTTTTTGTGTAAATTTTAACAGAATTTTAATTCAATCGCAGAACATTTTAAAAATCTATATATTTAATACAAAAAATTTATATAAAAAATTTACATACAAAATAACAGCAAGTAATAATGGTTAAGTAAAATGAATGGCCAAATACGAAGTATATATTTTTAAGTAGGTTACGTGAATTTATGAAATATCACAAATAAACTAACACTAGTATTTTTATTTATGGTAATATTGTATAAATTAAAATTAATTATCTAAAGAAAGCCAAAATTACTTTTAAAATATCCATATAATCACCAACTTATTAAAAACAATAAACCTAAAACAATAAAAAAATAAAAGAGAAAAAAATCTATAGTATTAAGCAAGATAAAATAAAAAAATAAAAAAAACAGCATTATACTAATATTATTTACATATAGACAACACAAGAAAATTTTTTAATGCCAACTCCTTCGTAGTTTTTCATAAAGACGTTTTCCTAAGTGACAAGGAATAGCATTCTTTTTTTTACTTACGCATGCACAAGCAACAGGTAAATTTAAGGTCACTATATTCTCCGGCCCTCTTATTGCGATTGGGTGACTTACATAAACTGCCAATGGTTCTAAATACTTATATTCGGTGCATCTATCTGGGTTTATACAACTAGTGCAATTAACAATGTTGAACCTCTCTGTGTTAGAGTTTCTACAGGTAAGTAAAGCCCTGGTCGACTGCGAAACACTTAGACGATTTGATGGGCCACGTAATTCAAAGGAACAACTGTTATTAATAAAATTTCTGGAAAAAAAATTTTTTAATGATTATTTCTATAAACTAATATTATAATAAATTTATATTTTTTACCTGCTTGTTTCTGAATTTTTGCTGAGAACACTTTGTTTTAATTTTTGTAACTGATTTTCATTTTTACTCCTACTTCCGACACAATTTGAGATACAAGTCGCAAGGAACAAAATTAAAACGATGCGAACAAACTAGAATATTTAAAATTAATTTATGAGTTTTATGTTAATTTTTATAAACGAAAAATTTACTAAATAAAATTGATAAGAAAAGTTGAAAAATGTAAATATTCACAAAATAAAAAAAATATCAAAATTCTTATTAATGTTCTTTTTAACCACTATTTTTTTGCTTACCTTCTTATCCATCATATTTTTCTTTTAGGAACTTGAATTTTATTTCTTTTAAACCAAATTTATATTTTTTTTCAATTTTAAATTTTTTATGAGGTTTTTTAATTTGCGAGCTCATTTTATATTAATTTTCACCGGTAAAAAAAATTTTGACGCAAGGTAAAAATGCATTCGATCCAAGGAAATTTTGCTTTCAGAGAATACGTCTTTGTATTACCCACACATTAAAAACTAATTGTTTTCTATATGAGAAGTCACGTTTAAAATTTTTATCCCAGGAAGAAATCATAGTCCAGAATAAATTGATAAGAAAGTTAGGTAGTTTTCTAAAAATCATTTTATTCTTAGATTAAATAATTATTGAAAGATGTTTACTTTAGGGTAAGCCCTTAAATTAAAAACTGATTTAGGTAAAACCTTCGTTGATAAATTTGTTGTATCACTGTTTCGGTCGTCAGTAATGGCATTAAATTACACTAAATATGCGATTTTTATTGTTCTATCTTGTTCTGGCCTTTGTTTAGGTAGGAAACCGAACTGTTATTGTTACTACATAAATTTTAAAAACATTACATGAGTGCGTACCCAAAATAAGAGTTTCACTATAAGATAATTATTATTTTTAATTATAAAAATAATACCCCAACATAGTAAAAAAGATTATGTCACAATTCAATCCATTGTGGTGGTTTAAGATTATTTTGCCCATATTGTTATATAAAAAAAAAAAATTTACGAAAAAAAATGATTTTTTTACATTTTCGATAATCAAGGCACAGTTTTTAATGTAGTTATTTTTAAATTTAAAAAGAGGTAAAACCTATTTAAGAGCCCTTTTTAGTAAGGTTTAAATTTTGTTGAATTACATGCACGATTTTAATTTGTAAAAGTATTTATTTTACAGGTTCACCCTTTTTCAGTAAATGTTTATAAATATATTTCATATAAAACTAACATTTTGATTATTTTGTCACATTAAAATTTGAAATCTAATTAATTTTAAGATCAAACATTTTTTACAAAAAAAGTATAGGTGCTTTTTGATTAAGTTAAATAATTTATTTTTTTAGATGCAGCGATTTCTAATGGCGCAGTGTATTACCTACCGGTTGTGTAATTAACTAGCAAGTCGCAAAAGATAAGTAATTTAAAGACAAGTAAGGTAAAGCGTCTTGTTATATTATATACAACTATTACTTTTCTCCTAAAGTGCGTCTTGTTATATTATATACAAATATTACTTTTCTCTCTAAATATTACTTTTCTCCTAAAGTGTTCTCAATTGCAATGATGTTTGTTATTGGATTTTTTTAAAGTTGAAGGCAAGAATTTTTTAAGACTCGGATACTTTTTTGGATTCAGTTTTAGACTAAACTTTCTTAATTTACAAATAGTTAAAATATGTTTATAGTATATAAGCTTTCTTAAACTCTTTTTAAAAAATCAAAAAAGGCAATCTCATGTAAGTATTTGCGACTTATTTTAAGTTAGCAAGCCCCAATAAAGGTTCAATCAATAAAAAACAAAACTAAAAAATATAAAGATTAATGTTGTTGGAAAAGAACATAATTTAAGAAAGAAAACTAACGAAATAAAACATTCACACATGTATTACATAACTACTAAATATTAAAAATGTTGAGCATAAATTCCCTATACAAGAATAAAACAAAAAACCTTTGTTTGTTTAAAAACAATTAAAATCGGGTATTCAAATAAAACTCCAATTAAAATATATTAATTCGTAAAAGTATAATCATTAAAAATTTTAAATAAATGCGGAATGTAGTTTTTTTCTAGACTAGTACATTGCAATAAAAAAACAAGGCACGTTATATGCCTCTGCATTGTAAGGCAAAGTGAAAATTTAAACAGTGGCAGAAAAAAAAATAATAACGTGACGAAATGATAAAAATGTCAAAATTGGGCTTCGTACCGAAAATTTAGGGTTCAACTGCATTAAAAAAGCTACGCGCATAACTTGGTCTAATTTTAATAACGTTTGCTTGGTCTTATATTCGATATAAAACGAATTGTGTTGCATAGGAACTAGAACTGAAACATTTTTTTTTTCTCGAACGAAGTTGCTTCATTATAATCGTCCGAGAGAAACTAAAAACGGAAACCGAACTTGGAACAAATGAAATAAATTAAGGAAACTAGTTAAGTGCACAAGCATCCTACGCAAACGAACGTGGGTGGGGGAAATATTTAAACTAAAACGAATGTGGCCACCCCCATTAGACAAAGGCTCTATTCACAATGTTGCATATAGCTACACCGCATATTTAGTGCAAAAAGTACTGCAATAAAATATGAAAAGGAATTACTAAAACCGAAAAAAATAAAATAATACAGTACTAAGCCGAAGGGTGAACGTCGTTATCTTTATAAAAACTCGCTCCAGGACCCTGATTGTTAGTGTATATGACGTCATTTTCCGGATACGTGACGTCATAATTGTGACTAGACGAATCGTTTGAGTCGCGGCTTGTAGAAGGCACGTCAGATAAATCCGCATTTGCTACGTTAATATTAGGGCGATGGGGTTGAGGGTAATAACCCACACGGGCGGCCTCCTCGTCGTCGGTTAGCCCCAGGTAAGCGGAATTGTCAATACCTGAAAAATTAGCGTTGTTGGAATGGTTTGTGTTATGAGCCCCATAGTAAGGCGATTTTGTGGTCAAGTCGGGCGTGGACCCGCCGAAGCTGTACCCCAGCGCTTCGTTGCCAATTTCGGGGTGATGCGCGCGCCCGTTTTCCGCAAACAAAGTGCTCGGTCTCCGTCGGTTTGTGCGATCGTTTTCTTCAACGTAGTTTGTGTTAAGGAATGCTGGATTGGGGTGGTTGGAACTACTGCCAGACGAGTTAGCCAACGAGGTTGTCGCAGTGCTACTTGCCCTGTTTCTGTTCCGAGCATTTTCCAAGTTTCTTTCTTTAACGCTCTCCGTGGGAAAGTAATGAGCTTGGACTGCCCGCACAAAGTATCTTAGATTATGAAAAAATTTTTTTTTAATTTTCAAAAAAAAAATTTACATTTGATTTTTTAAATATCTAAAGCAATGTAACTTGAAAATTTAGTAATTAGTTATAACATCCTAGCAGCCACCGTAGGTAATGAGCTATAATCAGCGCAAACTTTATTTGTAATTACAATTAAAAAGGCATAATAAATGCTTATAAACAAATAGTAAAAATATTAACTACCTAGGAAACAAGGCTACAACAGTAGCCAGTAGGACGCTGAACCAAAATTGACCAGTTTGGATTACCCTCTCCATTATAAAATACGGATTGGAAGGTGGTAGGCAGGCTGGACATATAATATTGTATATTAGAATCGTTGCAAAATAGACGGCCACACTGCCTAACTGTGCGGCCCAATGAATCCAAGTCTACAAAATAAAATGAAATTGTAAGGGCATTAAAAATATATGCTGCATATAATAAACATAAAACCAATTGTATTTAAGGTATGGGTGATAAATTTTTTTTTAAAAAGTAACAGTAATTTGGAAGTGAATAAAGCATAAAAGCAAAGAATAGTTTACCCATGACTTAGTTTCTATCGCGAGGTGTAATAAAATAACGAACAGCGCAGCAGTCGTAACTCCAGTTCCCCATTCAATTAAACCAACATTTGAATCATAGTAAGCCTATAAAACACAATCGAATTTTTGAATAATTACAAAAGATTTTTTTTGCTAAGGTAATGTCAAAATGTTGTTTAACAAAATAAATTGTTTTAAAATACACAGAACTTACCGCCAAAATAACAAAGAATATTGCTAAACTCTGGTAACAAGCGTCCAACATGTTGATCCAAAACGTACGTTGCATATATAACTACATTAAAAAGATAATATGTTTAAAATTAATATGCTTACATTAACTTTAAAAATGATATACCATTTGTTTAATAATATTCTAATACACCAATAATATTCACTAATCCAGTTTTATTAGTGAACACAATTAAAGATATTACTTATAGTACAGTTGGTTTAGGCATATACATACATGACTATGAATACTAAAATAAAAAATAATTGATTTTTCGAAATTTTTACTTACCTCATCTTTTAAACCTTGCTCGTACAACTTTGGTTTAAAAAGAAGAGTCTTCTGACTAACATCTTGATCCAGGATGGCATTGATAAGAGGAGGAACGCTCGTGAAGATGAGATTAAAGACGATCAGCGGAAGTTGCTCGATCATATTTGCACCGGAAAAACCACAATAAATTTGAAACCAGAAAATCAGAAAAACAAAAGCCTAAAAAACAAAAAAAAAATTAAATTATTTTCTTTTATTTGATTTATTTTAATTTGTCGTCGATAGAAAATGGCTAACAATAACAGAAATTAAAATAACTATATATACGACTGGTCTTAAGTTCTTTTCACTATTTTGTTATTTTATTAATGTAACACAATACAATTTTTCTATCATCCCAATTCTAAAAGCATAGAAAAAATTTCTATAAAGTTAAAATATATATCTACTCACATTAAATTTTTTTTTTATAAAATTATCAAAACTCACCGCATTCTTGTAGAAGAAGTAAAGCACCATTGTAGAGAGCCTAGCATAATTCCAATGACCGTGCACCAGCAATAATTTGCGTAGAAATCGAAATTGTGCAAGTGCATAATCGGAACTCATAACAGCTTGCATTCCTTCCTGTCCACTCAATCCAATTCCTACATCAGCTACTTGGATCATACTCACATCATTTGCACCATCACCTTTGTAATAAAAAAGGAAAAGTAAAAATTTTTTCAAATTAATTTTTTTTTTTTAAATTTTGTTTGAAATATTTACAAGTATATATTCAACACAAAAACAGGATTGTTAACTGTTAAAAATAAAACGCAAAACAGGCAACATAATGTTAAAAAAAATTTATAATAGTTTAACATTAAACTGGCATTAAAAAAATTGTATTAAAATAAATTAAAGATAAATTAAAATCTAATAATTTTTCGCTTATCTATAATTTTCCTTAAAAAAACTAGTAATCAATTTCTAGTACCAAAAGAATAATGTTTCTAACACTTACCTATAGCCAGTGTCATCACATTCAGTTCATCTCTCATCAGTTTCACCATTTCACCTTTCTGTAATGGAGTAGCACGACAACAAAGAACAGACCTACATCTACGAGCAAGTGCCACAAATTTTTTTTGGACATCTTTCTGAAGCGCAAATGCAAGTGTCTTGCCATCAATAATAAGAACTAAACAAAATAAAAACATTTAAAAATGATTTACCTAAAGTGTTGTTTAAATACTCTAAATGAGAATAGTAGTGGGTATTTACTACAGAACCTTATATTAGACTCAATTTTACTGTTACCAATCTCAAAAAGTTTAAGTAGTAAATTACCCAGTGCTGGATGTTCACTGCTGTCATCAATTCCAGGATAATTAGTTGAATTTGGAAGAGAAAAAGAGATGTTAAAGGAAGAAAGAATCGATGTTTGAGTTTGGTATTCATGTTGTAAACCTCTTTTGTTGTTTTGATCTTCGATATGAAGATTAAGAAGTTCCATAAACGCTTCCTGCAACAACAAAAAAACAAAATAATAAAAAAGATTTCACTAATATTAAAAATGTTTAACAAGAGCTGCATAAAAAAATTTTTTTTTTTAAATTTTGGTGATGTTCTACCTTGGACTCAGAATTAAGGAAGATTTTTTCATCATTTTGATGGATAAGACGACAGGCGTAACCGATGTTGACGGCTGTTTCTTGTTTGTCACCGGTCACAACCCAAACTTGCATTCCTGCTTGTCGCAAGGCTTCAATTGTTTCAGGTACACCTTCCTGCAATCTGAAAAACAAAAAAGTTTAAAAAAATATATATTTGTACAACACAAACTAGACCCTTGCTTTAAAAAACTTTAAAATTAAAATACTATAAACGTAGATGTCACAAAAGGGCCAAAACATATTGTACTTCATTTAAATACTAAAAGTGGATGAGTATTTAACAAATAGGCTTATAAAGCCTATGCATATGTGACAAAATGGCTAAGCCTTTGCTTTAAAAGCTTTTAAAATTAATTTAAAATACTATATAGTTAGGTTAGATGTAATAAAATGGCAAAAATATAAAAAACTGAACTCAAAATTTTAAAAGTAGATGATAGTTTAACAAAAAAAAAACAATAAAAATTGTAATTTACTTGTCTTCGATTCCTGTTGCTCCAAGTAATTGTAGATTAGTTTCCATCCGGAGGCAGGAGTCATTAAGAAGTTGATCCCGATTTTCAAGAGATTGTTCTGCTAGTATATGTTGTGTCAACCATTGGTTGTATTCATCGATTGGCACAACCTAACAAATAACAACAAAAAGTAAGGTGGCAATTAATAAAGAAAATACTTAATTAAAAAGATTACAAAGACAGTATTTGTAGGCTTGTAAAAGCTGATTTTAGGACTAGTCCTAGGTTGCCCATGCTAATTTATGTTCATTTTTTATTCAAAAATATTTTTTTTAATTGAGAATTCATGAAAAAAATCAATTTTTTATTAACAAAGAGTTGCCTGTTTAACAAAATTTTGGTATTTTAAAGTTATAATATCAAGTTTAATTAAAAGGTTTTAGTTTATATTTGTTTTAAGAGTAATCTAGCTTTGGTATTTGCATAAAATTTACCTTTTTTGATATCAACAAAGTTCTTAAGCCATGGTGAGCATAAGCTGATAGAAAGTGTTTGGTTAATCTAACAACTTCATCAGAGTTATTCGGATTTCGTGCAGCATCCACGTGTCCATCATCATTTAAGTCTATATAAAAATTTTAATTTTGAAAATTAATTTTTTTTTGAAATTTAATTTTAAAAAATGATTTAAAATTAAGAGTTATATGCATCTAGTTTCAATATACACTACAATTTAACAGAACCATACAAAAAAAATTAAAATCAAAATTAATTATAAAATCAATAATAAAATTTTTCTAATTAAAAATAATTCCACAATTTTCATTAAATTAAATTTTTAATTTTAAAAAACTAGGCAAGAAGTTTTTTAATTACCGAATTGTACTCTAGAATCTGGTTCATCAGCAAGTTGGTCAAAAATAGCGCTATCAGCTCCCTTGCAAAACAAAACAATTTTGTCTGTTCTCGGATCACGAACCATAACTGACATCCTCTTCCGAGTTGAATCAAATGGAAATTTGTGTAAAACCTAAAAAAAAATTATTTTACAACATTTTATTAAAAACTATCCGACAAAAATGACAATAAGTAAAGTATTTTTTTAAAAGTAGCAATTGGTAAACAACATCATTACAATTAAGATAAAAAAAACATAATTGTATGTTTTTTTGCTAACCGACCAGAAAAATACAAGAATCAATAATAAAAATATCGAATATCTTGCATGTTATTTATTTTAACTAATTTAAATAATTTCCTAAAAAAATCAAATCTTTATATAACCTATAGAAAGTTTAAACTTAATGCATAAAAAATAAGCATAAATGAAGTGAAAGCATTTTAACTTATGCTACTTAATTAAAAAGAAAAAATATACAAACCTCAAATGTTAAAACACCACTGTTATTTGGTAATGTCACTGTTACAGTTTCTTTCCCCGATTGAGAGGAACGATGAGCAAGGGTAAAGTTATAAGCACGAGCTGCATAAACTAAAGCTGCTTCGTCGGGGGATTCTGCTTCGTATTCAATTTTAAGCAACTCTTCCATCGAGAAACTAAAAAACAATGACAATTTTTTTTTATTGAATAAATATTTTAGTGCGGGTTTTTTTTTATTAAAAATATATTTTTAGTATGTAAACCCAAGTAATTTGTTATTACTTCCTTCACTTTTTAGACAGATTTTGCCAAATGTGCATATAGTTAAACTGTGAATATAGTCTGTTTATCAGAATGTTTATTTTTTTTTTAATTTAAAACAATTCTGAAGAATTAAATCAAAAAATTTCTTTTTATAAAAATACCTGTTTTCAAACGCAACATGAGGCCCGGCTTCTGAGTTTGCAGAATTATTTATATTTCCAGTTTCTTGAGTGTCTTTATCTAATGCCAGTGGAGACACGGACCGATATGTTCCATTTAACTAAATAAAAAATAAACTTCTAAATTGGTTGGGTAAATACAGAAAATCATTATGAAAAACTGCAAAAAAAAATTACACAGAAATTACTTTCCATTAAAAAAATTAAATTTCTCAATTGCGTTACTATATTTTAATTTTTAGATTTGGTAAAAACTGAGAAAAAATTGAAATTTACTTTGATTTTAAAACACAAAAACCATTTTGCAGACAATCAATACTTTGTTAATGATTTGTTAAAAAAGTAATTTAAAATAATTTTTTGAGGTAAAAGTAAATAAATGATGTCCTTTCAACTAAGTACCTTTTTTAAATATGACAATTAACAAAGAGTTGCCAAATTAATTAGAAATAAAACAAAACATGAAAAATTTGAAGCTCTAAATTAACTGTTTTAGTGTTGTAAAAACAGTCATCTAAATTAACAAAAACTGATCATTTTTTTCAAGATCATGATATGTAAATAAAATTTGGTGATTTTATAATAATGTTAAGTTAAACTATACTTTTGATGCAACAGATCTTAGAAAATTTGGATAGTTCTGTTCAGGCTCAGGTTTAGAAATATTTTCCTTTTTCTGGTTAGAAATTCAATTGTTTTTTTTGTCATTGATGCAAATTAATTTAAAAAATTACATGTTTAAAATGAAGTTAAGCTATAAATTTATGCAGTCATCCAACTTTTCTTAGAAATGAAATACTTATATATTTAAAAAAAAATATATATATTTAAAAATTATTAAAACTCTATGTACAATACCAATTAGTATTTACTTTAAATGGTAATAACACCAAATGACAAATTATCTAAGCCTACTTTTGAATACAAAACTCACTATATTTATATAGCCACCAAAACTGCATCACGAAGTTTCAACCAAAACTAACAAAAAAGCACTTTAAATATTTTCTTACATTTTGTGTTTGAGTAACTGGAGTTTTCACGGTTCCCCGTTTTCCGGTAGATAAAACAACCGTGTTACAAATCGCAAGATTAATAAAAAAATCCAGAATTCTTTCGCGCTCCCGAGATAAACTTCCATTTGTTTGATCCACGAGATTGAAGCTGGTCATCGATGTTATTTGATTTAATAAAACTGGATCTGGAGTAACGTCAATAGCCTAAAATTAAATTATTTGTGTTACAACGAATAATAATAGTCTTATTATCAATTAATCAAAGTATGTTACCTAATTTGGGCTAGAATTTTTTTACTGCTTAAAAATTACTACAAAAAAATGTTGGTTTTTACCGAAAATAACAGTTACCAATTTAAATTTCACACATACAATACAACATTTCATTAACATTTTTTTTACATATTATTTTTTAACATTTTTACATCTTATTTTTTTTAAATTATAAAATATTTTTAATTTTACCAAAATATCAACTTCTTCCTCATCTTCTACACTAACAGGTTCTGGTTCATCCGGCTCATGAGCAGCAGTGTTAAAAATTTCCCTCGCTGACACCGAACTGATATTTCTACGATGATGAGCAGCAGGCCTCCGAGTGCTCGCCTTTAAATATTAAAAAAGATTTAGGAAATTTGATAACAAAGTAAAAATTACACTCTACACTGGTATGCACAAATTTCTTACAGCCTATAAATTTTTATTAAATATATTTTCGGGGTATTTTTGGTATAACATATGTTATTGATAAAAAAACAGATTATTATAACAAGATTTTATATTCAAAATAAAAATTCTAAAAATTCAAATAAGTTACATTATTTCTTCGCGTTGACAAAGGTGAATTCGGGGCAGATCTTGTGGAATTTAACTCATCCACCACATTTCTTGATACTGTACTTCTGGTACGCCTAGTAATAAAAAAACACAAAAATATTAAAAAAAATATATAATGTTAAGAAAGGTGGTCTTAAATGTTTTGCTCAACATCATTTGGGTTAATTGCATTAGAATCCTGAAATAAACAGAAAACAAATAAAAAAAAAAATAATATCTGAAGATTTAGTTGATAAATACAACTATGTATTTGCAACTGTTGTTAGGAAAATAAAATAATCTTTCCTATTACTGGAATACGACAAAAAAAAATGTTGTACAACATTTTGTTGTATGTCAACAATATTAATTGCGACATGCAACATATTGGAACTGATAACATTTGTCACACAATTACTCACAACAAATTCTCCGTGACATCAGATTTTACACGCATCACATCTCTATTATATAACATTTTAATGTAACAAAATAAAAATTTGCAAGATTCTTTATAAAATTTTTCACATAAAGTGCATTGTGTAAACAGTATAAATAAATGCATATATATATACAAACTTGCTTTTAATAATAAAATTTTGTATTGAAAGGGCGTGTTTTTTGCCAAACCTTACCACTATCAAAATTTATTAAAAAAATGAAGAATTTAGATAAACGCTTAAACATTATACTAAACTTTTTTTTTAAATTAGAAATTATTTTGGTATTTTTTAATTATAAATAATTTAGTGACATTTAACACATAGAATATTTAACAAGACAAGTCATGAAAAGAACAATACCAACATGTGGTAAACAACTATTCAAGTAAATGTTTAAATCACCTGTGGTGTGGTCTTCTTATTGAAGCACTATGTGGTCGACGTTGACTTTGCCTCGATAAAGTTCCAGTTCTAATCTGTTGTTTTACTGTTATTAGAGTTAAGAAAACTTGTTTAATATTTGGTATATATGTATATAACAATAAAAGATTAGGCTATATTGCATAAAAGTTACTATATTTTAGTTTAAACCAAGAATTAAAATGTTTGCAAAATACAGAAAAAAAAAAGTTGTCTTTAATCAAAAAGTTGTACTTAATACAAACAAATTTTGCAAGGAAAATATTACTGTGAATATTTATAAAGTTAGCCTATAAAAAATTATAAATTTTTACTTACCGGAAGCAGAAGATGTTGCAGGATCCGCATTTTCTATTCTTTCCGCTGCAAAAAACATAAAAAGTAATAATATTTAAATAACAGAAGTTTTACGAGGAACTTTTTAAACAAACAAATTTTTTTTTTAAATTACCGTTTAAGGCATGTGGATAATCCACACCCCCTATCGTACATCTACGAAATATCATTTTATTCTCGGTTAAGGTTCCAGTTTTGTCTGAAAACACATATTGTATTTGGCCGAGGTCTTCTGTTATGTTAAGTGCTCGACATAACATGGGTGTGTCTGTTTCCTCGTGGTAAAGATCGATGTCATTGTTGATCATAAAAACCTGGCCAACTTTAACTAGTTCGAGGGACACATATAAACTAATAGGAATAAGAATCTAAACAAAATTAAAATTATAAAAATTATACAAAGGTAAATGAAAAAAGACAAAAAAAAATGATAAGAGTGACAAAAAAAAATCACGAAATAAAAAAATTTAAAATTATTTTATTACCTGTAACAAAATAACCATGGTCCAAAACATATAAAAACCAGAAAGGCCGGGGTTTAAAACATTCCCGTCAGTCTCAAGTGGAATGAATAATAAAGTTTGAGGAATTTGGTTCATATAGTTGGCCCATATCCCATTTCCTACAAAAAGCACATATTGTATTACAACGTTGCCCTTAAAGCATGCTTTTATCAGTAACGGCTATACAAATAGCACAGTACTGTTCCAATTTGAACATAAGAATAGTAACACCCAGCTAAACCAATATGGTAAAAAAACAATTTACTTTCACATACCTACAGCACCAGTAAGGCACATGATAATTAGTAACACCACACAATAAATAACATCTCCGTTCATTCTTCTTTCAAGTTTACTGCGTTTGTATCTGAAACACAGAAATAAAAATCCTTAGGGCGATAAAAACTAATTTACATGTTATTTCGTAAGTAAAGAACAACAACAAAAGCGGATTAATTTTTGTTCTACAAAATTGCCTGGAGTCTAAAAAGGATATTTGTTTAATAAACCACACCGTCCTTTATTTATACAGTGAATAGCAGTAAGTAATACAGGGGAATTAAAGCCCTACAAAAACCTTTTATGTAAGCATGATTTAGCGTTAACTAAATATTTAAATAAAAGTGTAAAAAAATACAAAAAAATTTTTTGTCTGTGAAACTTTGAAAAAGTTTACATTCAGCATAAGGAGAAAACTTTTAAAGGAAAATTGTTTTCTTATTTTATTATAATGTAAAATTTACTCTTTAGTTAAAATCCATTTGTAATTTATAAATATTTAAAAATTGGATCAAAAATAAAACAATAGCCTATCCAAATTATGTTTAAATATTTATATTTAACATATTTAACAATAAATGTACAACATAATAACCATTTAAATAATATTGACAAATTTTTGATTAAAAAAGATTTTATCTTCAAATTTACATACTGTAGGACAAACATACCTGGGACCATTGTTGTTTAGCATAGCTTTGGTTTCGTGGCCTGCGTAGATTACAATTCCTTCAACATAGTCTGTGTTTCGAATAACACAGCCTCGTAGAAGTAAATTACTGTTGTTTACTGAAATCCTCTCACGCTCGTCTGGGGGGATTCTAAAAAAATTTTAAAAAAACTTTTAATTTGAGTCATACAATTACACTTCAAAATTCTGTCATTTTAGTATTCTACAGTTTTATAAGGGTAATTAAAGTAAATCTAAATTTAAGACACCCTTTAATTACAACAATTACAATTTTACATTAAAAAGTAAAACAATATCTTAACCCTTTTAACTTGAAATAGAAAACAACAAATGATTTTTACTTACATGTTTCCATGAAATTTGTATATTTCGTTGTTAGGTGTTTGGCACTCAATAATACTTTTAAAATCAGGTGGATGAAATATATTTGACTATAAAACACAAAAATAAAAAACTTTTAAATATTTGAAAAGTCAAAAAGAAACTCCTTTGTTGTATTTAATTAAGATTAAATTGTAACCCAAGCCAAAAATTTTAAAGGCGTACATGATTATACAAAATTAAACATTTTCTAAATAATTTTGTAAGTATTGTAAATTTTGTGACTCAATTTTTAAATGATTCTATTCCTATTTAGAAAACTAATCTACTTTTATTAAGAAATAAAATAGGTTGTTTAAAATAGTAACTTAATAATACAAATTTTTAACTAATGTAAAAAATTTACATCATTATTGCCCCAATGTTTTTGTACAACTGTTCTCTGCTTCAAATTACTCTCCCCATCAATGTTTGAGGTCTCGAGAAAGCAGATTCCATCCCTATCTGAGGTGTGGAGCAATAAAAGATCAGCTGGAATAATATTGTTACATTCCACGCGTACTATGTCCCCAACTTCTATTAAAGCCCATTTTACTTTGTGATATTCGTTGTCAGAACTAAAAGAAAAAAAAAATCTTGTGTTAAAATAACAGAAATAGTATAACAATAAGAACGAACTTACTGATATTAATAAACGTTTATTCACATTGCTAAACTCAAAAAATGGAAAAATGGAAGAAATAAAAACTGTTTTAAAATTTTTTTTAAAAAACAAACAAAAAATACAATTAAAAATTTTACATATAAAAACAAAAATAAGGTGAAGAAAAATTAAAAAAATATGTAATATAGCAGAATTAAATTTAACAATGTTAATAAAAAAATTATCATTTAAAATAATTGTAGGTAATATTGGATTTCTGATAACTTGTTTGCAAAGAGTTAGTCATTATGCAAATATTGACTCTTGTCAAAATTTAACTTTAGTAATAAAAGTATATAGCCTAAATAAAGAATAAGAGAAAAATTTTAGCCTTCTAAAAATAGAAATTATAATCACTTTTGAAAATAGAATATACTAGAAAAAAATACTAAGTAAAACCTCAAACTTAAACACTGTAACGGTAACAGTACAAAAATAAAAATTCAAAATAAAATGAAAAATGTATTTGCCTACTACAGAATGTATTTAGCTAATTGTTTACACATGTTTTCTAACCATCACGAGATAAAAAATAAACATAAAGTACCGGGTAAGGTCGAGTGCTTGACAAAGTCACAAGACCACATGATAATATGGTAACTTATTAAACAAATGACTTATGGTTAAAGAAAAGTACACACACAAAGTTTCTTCATTTTATTACACAGGTAAGTTTACCTGTACTAGCATAAACTAATACATATTTCTAAAAACCTGATAATGTTTAATTTTTTTTAGTTTTTAAACTAGGTAACAATTCAATAACAGGACCAACAAATTTTAAAAATACACCCATATTTGTATGTAATATATATATATATAAAGCAAAAATCAATGCTTAAAATCAAGAGCAAATTTCTTACTTAAAATGTCAGATATTTAATATGAAAAAAAATCCCAAATTTTTGTTAAAATACAAAGGGGTCAAAATTTATACACTTAAATTATTATCCACAAATTTTTTAACAATAGAACTCATTAACATTACATAATGTTATAGAAGTTCACAACCAAAGCGAATAAGGTTGCTTAACTTAAATTATTTATAGTGTTACAAAAAGAGAATTAACAAACAAAATAGGCTGGAAATAATAAAATAATTTAAGCGTTAATTTCACAAAACAGTTCTTGGTAAATAATTAATTACGTAAACAGATAGCCAGAACAATGTATTTATGGCCAGAACAATGTATTTTAAACTAATTTAAAAATTGTCAATATTATTTTGAAGTTTACATTAAAATTTTTATTAAAAGTTTGTCAACGCGAAAAAATAATGGAACTAATTTTTACATATTCTATTTTAATGTTTATTTTTAGCCCACGCAAATTTCGTAATATCTTGAAACGTTGTTTAAACACGCGACACAATAAAGGAATATTTCCAGCAGATAGGGGGTTTCCTGTGCTTTTACCAAATGACTGCACATGGCGAGCAATGACTTGCGATTTTGTTGATTGACTACGCATGTGTTTACTGTATAATGTCAGATATACAAAAAATGGATTAAACAGTGAAAAGACGGTACATTTATTCGCAAATTAACGATGTTTATTTTCTCCTTACACCGGTTAGTTTTGGCCATAGCAACGATGTCGCACATTAAATAACAACCTTATTATGACGTTTTGAATAAAGAGATCACGTGGCCGTACATTCCATTGAAAAAAGGTGTGCGACCACTGTTAAGCAAAGAAGAGCTTTGAGCGCGACGAGTCGAAACAATGTTCTAATATGACGTCATAAAAGGTTGTGTGCGTGTAAGAAAGACCTAAAGATACGCATGAGTGAATTATGATACAACGTAATATACCTCAACGCTTTATAAAGAGATTTAATAAAATTCACAGGCCTAATTTTAAATTTTTCAAGTTATTTAAATATTATTAGTTCACCATAAACGTGGATGACGTCACGACATTTAACTAAATCATTTGTTTTTAAGGCGTGGCAGTTACGTTAAACAAAAAACCTTAACAAAACATATTACAATTTGTTTTAACTGCAATTTACCAAAAACTAACCCAAAATATCCTAAAATAATAAACTATAGTGCGTTTACAAAATATAGGAAAATTTCAAAGCATTTCCTATACGTTAAAACTCTATTTCGTTACATTATTATGCAATTTCGGTAAAATTAATTACACACCGTATGTTTAATAAGCACAACAGAGCATATTCAATTTAATTTTAATTACTATCTAGGTTTATTATACTTTTGCTAATAAGCTAAAATTAAATCATTGTTTATACCAATGTATACGTTTTCGTATTACCAGGACAACAGCCATTGTGTATTTCAAAAACATACAAACATACAATCCAGCGAAAAACGTTACACACCATTGTAATTGGAACTAAACGCTTAACATAACACAGTGGGCTAATTGAAAAGTCGTGTTGGAGGAGAAAAAATTACTTTTAAACGATTTTGAAAGATCGAAACTGGCATAGCGTAATATCGAAACCAGTTGATAAATTACACTTTTTTTATTGCCTTCTAAAAATAAAAAAACGTAAAGTGCTTATCTCGTAAATTTAATAAACTAAATTTACGGGTAGCGTTTGTTTTTGTGTGAAATTAGCTAGGAAAAATTTTTCAAAACAAGTTATATAAACCGATATTCGATGAAAACAAATCTATTTTAAGACTTAAGGCTGATTGCAGAAAATTAAAATGGCTTTGGGCTATTTTACAATTGCCACTGTCTATAACTAACAGTTAACACATAAAACACGGGCGATCCTTGACACCATAAAAGACGCACGTGATATCGAATTAAAAATAATATAAATCATTATTTTAATTTGGCCAATAAAATTGCCATTAAATGCCAATTTGTAGAAAGCATATTTCATTTGTGTAATACATAAAAACCAAACTAAAAAAAGTCTAAAATAACCTACCGTAGCGGTTTTTAAGTCATGTGAATCTAACAATGTTTAAAAAAGTACTAAAAATTTTCCACTTTTTTCACAAATTTTTTGTGGGTTATTTTGAAATTAAAAATAATAACATAAACAAGTGATAAAATATGTTATAAAATGGTGAAATATAATATGAGTTGAAATCGCGTTTAAATACTACAGGGCAGTGTACATGCCTAGTGTACGTTTCAGTTAATTATTAATTTCCACACAATTTAAACAGCTACAAACGGGACGTTAAACTATAAAACAGAAAACATAAATAATTTAAAAAATTAATGTTTTAAAGTTAAACAAGCCCTTATCTACTTTAACAAAAAAAAAATCAACAAATTAAATTTAAAAAAAAATTAAATAAATAAAATAGTTGTACATATATATATATATCTAAATATTCTGACATTAAAAAACTTTAAAATATTAAAGCATTAATTTGGTCTACTTTATATTGACTAAAATCAACTTTACTTATTAGTGGCAAATTTTTTGCAAAAACTATTAAAATGTTTGTCAATAGTGACTAAGAACATTTCCTACGCAAATGTGTACTGGACCTCAAATAACTCATAAAATGCTATTAATCAGATTTGGTTGTGTGACATTGCTGAGTCCTATATAATTTATTATAACAGACAGTGCATATAATATGCATTGGTACCAGACTATAAATAATTACCCTTTGATTAATCTATATTAGCACGTTTGCTAATTTGCTACTCTTCTAAAACAATTTTTAACAACTCTAAGTTTGTAATTTTAATATCACACCATTGAAATACTCAAAATTTATTTTCTACAATAAACTTTGGGTTATTTTAAGTAAAATCAAACCTTCGATACAGTTGTGTATATGCGTTGTTGACTTCTTTGTCATTTTTTAACCTTCCATAATCTTCATAAAGATCTTTTATTGCTTGGACAACTAAAATTCCAATTACAGGCACCATGGATAAAAATGGCTGAATTGCAGAAAATTGAGGCACAAAGTTGAGCATAACAGTAAAAACAAAAAAGCAATTGGCCAAACGATGAAATTGTTCAAATAAGTTTTTTGGCAAAAAAGAAAGGACGGTGTATTTCGTAGTTTTGATTTTGTTTTTGCAATAATGATTGTGTAGTTTTCTAATTTTTAGCAAGTGTTCGCTTTCAGCTGCACTATTTCTTATATGTTCGGCTACTAATGTACGAACTTTGTGCTCATTATGTATCCGCCTGATGTAAAAAACAAATAATTTAACAATTTGATAAACTTTTTTGATTGTTTACAAATTTTAATCAAACAAAAAAAAAATTTTTTAACTCATAATTTTACCTTTTAAACCAAACAAAATCCTGAATGGTTTTTGCAATTTTTATACTTGAGTTCCTGCTTACTTCGTTTCCAGAGTTTATTTCAGTTTGGTCAACTTGACCGTTAACGATTGCCATCCTTATGTTTTTATATTGTTCGACTAACGACTAACAGGACGTGGTTTATATACTCAACATCATTATTGTATTTTTAGCCACAATGGCCTCTAATAAAGTATACAGAATTATGTATAAATATAAACTTACTTAAGTTAAACCTATACTTTATTTAATTTTTTATTACAATCTCATCTAATAACTAGGAAGAAAAATAAGTTAAGGCAGTTTTGACTACTTATTAATTTACTTTAAAACGAATAGAACTCAGAAGATGATGACAAAATTGTTTTCATTCTCTCACTTTCATTTTTTTGAAAAGTCCTTTCTCTTTTACTTAACTATCGCCTACAAAAACTATATGTGTTTACCTATGATTTTAATTACTGCGCTGCTGTTTTTATCTTAGGCTTTTCTAATACAGAATAAAATGTAATTTGTTGTTGAACCACAATGCTGATTTAAATTGAATTTAAATTTATAACAACAACTGACACAACCTGCGAACTAACAGCGGAAACAATATAAATACGTCAGAGACATCACGAGGTTACTCGATGTCAATTATTTTCATGAAGTGTAGCTATGAGGGCGTCTAGCGGAACCATTTTCTGCTATTTTTTAGCAAAAATTTGGCCAAGACCAATCACTAAAACGTCGTCGAAATTTTGTCTAGGTAAGGTCCACGAGGTTAAATATTAACAAAATAAATTACAGACCTACACAAATATGCTAACATAATGATATCATATCACGACCATTACTTTTAACAACATTTTTTTAAACAATAACATAGTTATAATGTCACGCATGTTTTTAATATACAAATAACATCATCTAGTAAATGATGATGTAGCGCACACTTTTCCATTAAAAAAAAGCAATGGACCTGAGGAAATGCCAAGTAAAAACATGGCTTTTAAGTGATAAAAATAAAACATTTAAGAAAAATGTTGTAACTTAATGCGATAAACTACTTAAAATAACAACATTTTAACAGAAGCTACTTCAAATTATTAAAAGTATAACTTAAATGTAACCCACAAACAATTTCCTAGTCAAAAACATACACCAACAAAGCAGCAGGATAAATACTGCATAGCCTACTGATAAATAGACAAAAACATGCCCGTAGTAAAATCATAAAAATGTATAACTCAACCCTAAATAAAGCAAGTTTTTTTAAAGTTTGCACTACTTTTTAATTGACTTACCTTTTGTATACGTCAACCTTCGAGGCATTAATGTTTTTGTCGCTTTTAAACCTTGTATAGTCTTCAACGGCATCTTTAATGGCTTGCATAGACAAAACAGCAAGTAACGGCAGTAGGCTTAAATATTTATCTACTGCGTTAATCCGAGGTAAGAAATTCAGTATAATAATCAACATAAAATAAAAGTTGGCAAAGCGATGAAATTGTTCGAATAGATTTTTTGGAATAAACGACAGTAGCGTATATTTTGTAGTTCGAATTTTATTTTTCATATATTTGTGATTTTCCAAAAACCTTTCTTTGTATTTTTTCATTGAGTCATCTTCATTACTAAGTAATTCATTCTGGTCAAAACTTTTCGGAAAGATTGTTCTTGTCTTTTTTATCTTTTTTGATTTTGAAAAAAATGGAAATCTTAATGTCATTTTCGAACGAGTTGGTTCTTGGTCAGACTTTATATTTGTCAACACGATATTTTACTTTATTACATCACATTAAAGTTCAATTTGCTTTGTTGGCATCACAAGTTTAATACATATTTACATTTACAATCTGTAAAAAATAACTTAAAAATAATCTTCACGACTACTACCTATAAAAAAAACTTTTTAACAATTTTTACTTTAAAACTTTTGTATATTGCTAACCTTATTATAATACTTCGATATAAGTACGATACTTCAAAATTAGCTTCAGTGCAGTAGTCCTAAATTCGCGTTGGTATTACTTCAAAAATGTGTACAGTAACTTTTGTTAAACGTTTCCTAATAAAGCACACTCACGTAAATAATGTACAAAGATTGGCAAATACAAAAGCGAATGTAATGTTTAATCTCTTTTTTTTATTTGTTTAATAGTCCCTTTTTCTGACATACGAAACTGCCTTTGCTAAACACACAAAATTAAAATTAACAGTGGCAATAAAAATGTAAACATACAGATAACAAATACCAGGTAAGGACTTTTACAATAAGAACTAAAAATTAACGTACAAACAAAAAACACTTTCTCTTTTTACGTATTGTATGTATGTTCAATATTTTTTCAAATTAAATTACGTTGCTGTCTTTTGCATTTGCAAAAATATAATTTAAACCAAAAATATTTGGCAACTGCAAGCCAAAAACGATTAATTAAACACAAAAAATTTAGGATTTTTCTATTTTTAGTAATATTAAATGTTTTTCATACGATATTTAACATGAAAATGTACCACGAAAGTACGACTATCAGCTGACTGAAGCGAAATGTCATTAGAACGCTTGCCGTATGCTGCAACTTATAAACTATAAATAAACGAATAAAGTAATTAACTTCAGCTACTACCGTTGTTTTACTTTAACATAACTAACCCTGGTAAAAATAAACTGGTATTTGGCAAAAATTTTAATGTTTAATAAAAGCTAGGAGAAAATTACTGTTTAGTACCAATACATCGTTCTACTGTTTAAACGGAGTTTTTTTTTTATTTACTTTTTTTTTGATTTAGTAACAGGAGTTGTAAATATTAAAATGTCTGATGTCATGTGTGGATGTCACCTGGTGTTTATTTAACCTTTAGGCTGGCCAAAATACCCTCCCTAATCATGTGAGACCACCGAATAAAACAAAAAGTATCAATTTTTCTTTTGCTGTTTAAAATGCGATCGCAAGACTCTATTTAAACAAACAGACAACAGATACCATGTAAATAATGTAGCAAACCATTTTTTATCGTCGCAAATAAAGTTTAACTTTTTTGACGGTTCAATAAAGTTCGTGCCGTGGTCCTAGGGCCAATACATACGTTTGAATTTAGTATTTTGTTTGTCAGTCACTTTGATTTGAACTTGTAAAAACATTTAAGTCAACACACCTATGTAGAAATATTTGCTCGACTGCCCTCGACTACGAAAAACATTACGATCACTTTATTTCTAAACTTTAAATTTTCTTACTTAAATTCTTTTTTTACAGGGGAAACATATTCTTAATGTTTAGAAAATCTAAAATTTTCCAAAATAACGATTATTAATAACTATATAAATTTTTAATACTTGCTTTCAGGTAAAGAGCATATCCAATAACGCCTCTAGCAGTAATAATCCTATACATGTTTTAATCAATACAAAGTTTATCGTTAGCCTTTAACATTGTGGTTTTGGCCTACCAGATCTTGTATTTACACAATTCGGTCCCGTATTTTTTGTTTGGCATTCTTGTCACTAATTAACTATATTATTTGCCAATCTACAGCCACCCAAGAATCTTTTTATCACGTAACAACACACAAAATTTCTTAAATTGTAACCAGCCTACAGACCTATTTTTTATATTAACAGACTTGTATAAGTTAAATTTAAACCGTTTGGCTAATGATTGATAAAGACTTCATAACCTTTTCACCATATTACAACTTGTAGTTTACATAATATAATATTTAAATCGCTGTTATTGTTTATTAGCAAATTATAGTTACACGCTACGTTGTTAAGTCTTATCTAAAAAAGGATAACTGTAAAAATACCAAAAGTCATTCATGCAATGCTTTTTTGGTAGTGACTCTCTCATCTACGTTACTTTAATTAACCTATTACCTAAGTCATAGTTTTTTGTCAGGTATAACCTTTCTACATTACAAACATAATTGTGTTGTTATGTAAACTTTGGACTTCTAACATGCGGAACATTAACTATACAAATAATCGTTGGCAGGTGTACACAACTGCCTTGCCTAAAAATGTGACTAAAAACAAATAAAAGTCGGTTTATTATTTAAAGCTACCAATTGCTCCCTATTTTTTATTTACGTTTTCGTTTATTGCAGTTAATAATTTTAAAATATTAGACAACCCTGCATGGGGAAAAAAATATTTACTAAAAACAGTTTTATAATTGTTGACTAACTAAACCGATCAAGGTCTTACTATGCCACCCGACTACCTAGCTTTAAAGTAGCTACATTTGCTACTTATTTATTTATAGACGTATTTTAACTTCTGCTTATGTATTTATTAAATTTATAATCTCGTTAAAATACAAAATGGTCTACCCAGTTTTTTGTTGCCAGGTTAAGGTAACTTGAATACTACAATTCACTAGTAAACTTAAACAAAAAAACAAGTCGCCTTCATTTACGTACTGTTGTTCAACGCCGTGTCATTTGTTAGCGTAAAAGGTTCGATTCCACTCGAAGTCTATTATATAACTTTTGTGTTAATCTAGCAAATGGTGTACCCTTACACGCAAATTAATACAGTTCAGTATATATAAACCCTAGTTTTCTCGATGAATTTTGAATGGATGAACTAATAGCAACTTCCTTTCTCTTATGCCAAAAGGCATTGTCTTTACTAAGCAATAACGAATAGCAACAACAATTACCAACAAACTGTATACAGATGCAGTTAACGTAGGCATAATAAAATAGTTAACAACGGAAACCTTAATTCGATTATTTAACAGCCTGCTACCAACAAAAATGGTATTGAAACCCACAACAATGCTGTAGCAAATTGTCTTTAAATTATAAAAAAGCATCAGTTTAAAGTAATTTGGTTTATAGAAAAATTTACTTACCGGCAATACTTCTCTATTAAGAGGGAATTTATTTGAATGTCCGACTTGTATCTTTGAAAGTCTTCCAGGCCGTCTTTTAAGCCAAGAACACACAAAACAATAATAAGTGGAATCATGGATATCTAAAGCGTAATTAAAAAGTTACAAAAGCAATCCACGCAATTTTAAAACTGGATATATCTTAACAATATAAATATTTTAACTGGGAACTGTTTTAAAGAAGTTTACCTCCCTTCCGTAAGCATTAAGATAGGGAATCCAGTTAAGAATGATTACGGCTAAAAAGTAGAAGTTGGCCCATCGATGAAATTGCTCTAACAAGTTTTTCGGAATAAAAGAAAGCACCGTGTATTTGGTTGTCTTAAGTTACATACAAAAAACAAATCAAAAAACGTTAAATTTTAAAATTTATCTTGTTAAAAAAGTAGAGCATGTGTACTTTACGGTCATCGTCAAGAACTTTTAATCAGTATGGGCTAAAGTTCGAATATTTAAGATTCGTAAAGTACACAAAACCTAGCTTCGCCTTTGTTTATTAAAACAATAACAAATACAGATTTTGAACGCAGAATAAAATTATTGTATTCTCTTACCTGTATTTTATTGTTTTTATGGCAGAATGTACTTTTTACGAAACGAGGGTGATGTCGTCTGCAGAACTCGTTTTCATCTTCATAGTCGTTGCTGTACTGTAGAGGCTGGTTAATCGCAATGCCGTTTGCATCTACCTCTACTGTTATATTACTTTCGTGGTCACCAGTTGACCAAAAATACTTCCAAAACCAGCGAATAATCGGCAAAGTTTGAGCGTTTTTAGACTTGTGCCTTTGTTCAATTCGTGGCCTTACGAGTCTGGTCATTGTTTGTGTATTTTGAAGAAGCTTCAAGTTTTTCAAGTTTGTGCTTTTTGTTTATAACTTTTTTCACAGGTTTTATATTGTCTTTAAACGCTACCTAAACCTTAAGGTAAGATAACAGAAAATAGTTTGCAGATTTCATTAATATGTCGTGAATGGTTTATGACAAAAAAATTAGCAACTTTGTATTTTTTTATCATACGTATGCCTAACCAAACTGCATGCTTAAACTGTAAAATACCAATGATACATTTGCCGTTGTTAGGTTCCTATTATAAATAATAACAACAAATTAATCAACTTTGTTTAGTAGTTTAAATGACTAGCCAATTATTAGTTGCATTTTTAAATGGGTAAACCAGTTTGATTAAATAACAAACACATGTTATTAAGTACAACAACGATGATTAAAATTTGGTAACAGTGTGATGGTTTTAACAAATTTTCCAAAATTATATCCCACGTTTTTCATAAGAGCCTAAAGTTCTACAGCCCTATAAGTTCTATTGTTAAACCTATACAAAGTGCAGCGGAAGTTATAAACTATAGCTTAACCTTATTCAATAAAGTTTGGTTGAACTATGCTTAGTTATGAGACAAATCGACTTAAATATAAAAATCAAGCAAAATTCTAAATATAAAATACGGTAATATTTATTATTATACACTAATATATTAATTGCAACATTTACACACAGCATAGTTTCTTTATCAACTTAGTTAAAATTCTGACACTTTTTCATAAAAACTAAACTGCTGTACATTTCGCACTTTCTGTCTGATGAAACGTTTATTTTAAAGTTGGCATAACATGAGTTTGAAAACATAAACAGTGCCAAAGCAAAATTCTTTACGTTTTGCATTTTTTTTAAATTACAACTTTTTTGTTTACTGTTACTTAAAACAGATAAGGATTCCCTTTTCTACTAAAAACCATTAAAATGTAAGCGCCTTAAGCGTGTTTCTGAAATTTACAATAGCAAATATCGAATACATACTTAAATATAAAATATTTCTATTTATACATCAGCAAGGTGACCTGAGCTAGTTCGATATTAAAGTAGTAGCCTTAAACTTGCTTAGTCAGTTATCTTTGTCAATGCAGGGTCTGTCCTGAATTTTCGTTCACATAACAATAATAGGCCAAACTCTCAGCGGGATATCCCGTTGTCAAACGTTCGACAAATCGTCGTACAAAATACGAACATATTGGAATTTTGATGTATGCAATAGTGCCAACGTATTTTTTATCTGGCTGGCAGACTTTTCCACACTGAACCAATTTATAAAAAGGTTTTTTTTTTGGGGCCAAGAGGCTACTTTGGGGGACTATACCTGTAACGTAATTATGAAATAAAGCGAAAATAACTAATTTACTGAAATTAAATGGACATAGCAACATCGTTTTGTAACATGTAAAACATAACAACTTTATGTAAAAATAAACAATAAAACAACCATATTAAAAATCATTGCAATGAGAACTGTTTTTATTACATTTGTATAAAACATAAGGTCGAGGGGCCATTCCCAAATTATGCAAGGTGAACAAAATAATTTTGTTAGCTTAGAAATTCTCGGTCTGTACTTTGGTGTAAATTTAAAAAAAAATCAAAAAGCATGCTTAATTTTAATAAATTGCCAAAACCCAAACTAGTTAAGGGTTTATTCTTTCTGGCTAGCACTGAATTTGATAAAAAGTAATCTATTATTTTTTTGGATTATTATGTTAAATTCCATTTAAATCAAAATTTGCAGCTAAAAACTGATTAAAATATTTAAACAAAATCTGCCTTTTCACATTAAGAAACAATTATTAAATGTATAAACTTTATATTTTAAATGACAGTAATTGTAAAATAAACCCAGTCATAGTGTAAAATACACTAAAATAATTGCACGAGACAGACAACAATTTGTTGATAGCAACAGAAAATAAATAATTGTGTAACATTAAAACCCAATAACCCATTAAAATGTTATATGGCACTAATAAATAGCTTCAACAAAATAGCATTTACATAGGGTCAAATGTTAAATAAAATTGTAATATGAGAAATAAATATAGTGTTGATCCAAATTAGGTGGTGTATTGTATTATAATATTAATTTTAATATAGGCAAAATTGATGCTACACTGAATGTAAACTGCTTAGTTGCAAAAGGCATCAATGAAATGCTTGTATTATAATACTGCAAAAATGAAACTAGCATAATGGTAGAACATCTATATCTTGTGCTTAATAAGTTTGCTTATTTTATAATTTTTTGACTTATTTTAGCTGGCCAAGAAAAAGCATTTCATTAGAAGTTTAAATTCAAAAACAAATAAATATTAAAACGTAATTTTAAAATATTAAATAATGACAAATGCAATATAACACAATAAATATTTTTGATAAGCGAACGCAAAAACTGGATTTACAGCTTTAAAGATTTATTTTATTAGTTAAACATGATTGAATCTGGGTCTTGTTGATTTAATTGAGCTATGTGTCGTAAAACATCTTTTTTTGTAATTATTCCAAGCAAACGCCTAAAAATAAATTTTTGACATAAATATAGTTAATTTTTACATTAATATATTTAGGTGGCTAGATATATATCATGGCGTTATAAATTAATACCTTTCAAATAAAACTTTTCCAAAAAAAAAAATTTAACTTAATTACATAACTTAAGATAAAAAAAAAATAATCTGTGGTTTTGACAGAATAAATATTCGAAGAAAAAACCAGGTAAAAAATCAACCCAACAGAATTACATCATCTTAAAACAAAACAAAAAAATGTAGGTAAGTTAAACAGTCAGGCAACAATAAATAAAACAACACATTTTACCTGTCTCCTCCTACTGGTAGTATGCTAATTAATTTTACCACAGAAAAGTATTATAAAGGATAGAGTTAGAAAAGTAAATATTTAGTTAATGAAGTAATTTGTTAGTAACTTTTATAAGAAACAATAGTCAAAGTTTTACTAGTACGTCTTATATAATTTTGTGTGATTTTAATCATTCAAATGATTTTTTTTGTTTTACGTTATACAAATTCATATGCTTAGTAATCCATTGTTAATTAAAAATTGCTACTATTATTCGCACAAAAAAGTCCCAAAAAAATGCCAACAGAAAAATGAATAAGTCAGTTGAAGTAAATTTAAATCATAATAAATTAAAACTTACCCATTATGTGTTACCAGAGCTTGTCTTATGCCCAATTTGGAAAATATTTCAACCACAATTTCCATAGGGGTGTGATCAGTTACAGTGATTGGACTTAAGTCAACAATGTTAAAAAGTCGAACTGTGGTTGGTTCGTTCGAAGTAGAAGACACTGAGCCACCGTGTGGAGCAATTAAGGTAAAAAATACTTTGGAGTTGCTTAGAATATTCTCATTATGTGAACGAGCGTTTTCTATAGCCAGAAAAAAATTTCAATATAAAAAACTATAACTTGTAAGGTTTAAACAATAAAAAAGAAAAGGTTACAATAAAAAAAGAAAACACATTTATTAAAAGATGCCCAACACATTTATTTATTAACAACCTTCCATAAACATTTATGTTAAAACAACAAAAAAAAACATGCAGGCAAAATATTTTAATAGCCCATAAATACAATTAAACACATCTTAGTAATAACAAAATAGACAATTTAGGTATATACTTAATTTTTTATTTTTTAACAGCAGTATACTAGAAAATTCAGGCTTACCTAATGCGTAAATAAGATCTCTTCTATAAAGATAACCAACCAACCGCTGGGAATCATGAGAAGTTATGACAGGAAAACCGTTATATTTCGTTTCTTTCACCAAAATCTCAAGATCTTCGACCGTCATTCCTTCTTGGGTGACAACTTTTAAAGGAGGGTCACCCCGACGCGGTCGCATAACATCAGTGGCTAGAAAAATATATAAAAAATAATAAAAAATCTCTGTTTAGAAGATTATAAATTTCATAAAAAAATCTGTGCATAAAAAAAATAAATTTCATAAAAAAAAAAAATTTCTTAATTACATGTGATTTTAAATCACAGCAGCAAAAATAATACTTAATAATTTCACAGAAAAAAGGCATACCTAAAGTTGTATGAGTAAACTCCTCTTTATTATCAAGAAAAGGATATCCATTTAATCTGATGTGTCCATCGTAAATACCTTCATGACCAAAAGCATCACCTACCCATTTACTAAACATTGCGGCAGCCATTAGAGGAACAATATACTGTAAACCACCAGTTAGTTCAAACATAATAACTACAAGGGAAACGGTCATTCTGGTAACACCACCTATAACAAAATGCAAATTTAAGCTAATTTTAAAATAAACTAAGTTTTTAGAAACATTAAAAAGGACATTAATAAAATTCAAAATAAATTTGGGATTTTAGACTTATTTGGAATGTAACTCTAATAAAAAAAAACAATCAGTACAGAAATTAAATTTGACTTTTTATCATTAGCTAAGTAGAATAGAAACCTTATCTTTAAATTTCTACAAAATTCACCAAACACCACCATTAGTTGCACAAAACAAATTTTTCACTATGTAATATCAAGCGTTTCATACATTTTCAAAAATTACATTAATGTTATTGCTATTTTTAAAAAAATATACAAGTTTTTTATACCCAGTGTAGCTGCAGCTCCCACCATTGCATACAGACCGGGTGTAACACATCTATGTCCTGCATGACAACTTGATTTCCACAGTGGACTGTCTGGGTAATGATATACAAGTTGCTCGACAGAAATTCCAACCATTCTGCCCATAATAGCACCAACTGCCATACTTGGTATAAATAAACCTGTTGGTATCTGTTAAAAGTAAAAATTAATTTTGGTATTTAGTATGGGATCAATAGAATTTAAACATTATTAGGTTCCACGATGTTTTTCTCATTTTTTAATATTTACTTAATTGGGTCATAAATTTTTTTTTTTTACAGAAATTTATTTCCAAGAAATTAGGAAGTCAACATCATTTTAACGATAAAAATAACAAATATTTGTTTTAGGTTTTTTCGTAACTGTCAACTTACATTTTTAAAGAAATGATTCATACCTTTAATCCAAATGTAAATATAACGCTAATCATTTTGAATACAAGAGCGATACCAAGTTGCCACAAGGCTGTCTTTAAACCAGGACCAATGGGAGAAATGGGCATCTCCTTGTTTAACGTGGTAAGTGCGTAACTTGTATTTGCTGGCTGTTAATAAATTCAAAGTTTGTTTATTGTTTGAAGGTTGATATGGCTACAAAAATAAACAAACAATATTTTACATTACAAAGTTGAGTTTTAAAAGTTTTGTGTTTTAAAATAAAGTAGGTTTAGTCGAGGTTGCTTATTAAAAATCAATAGCGGCAATCAACTGGAACACCCATGTTATGGTAATCGAGAGAAATTAAATTAAAATTGATTTATTGGAAAAATATTTAAGCTAGTACTGAAAGAATAACATTTTGCAAATATCGATTTAGACAACAATCTTACTTTACCAAAAAAATAGTAGCATATTAAGTTTATATAAAACCAAAAATGTGGTATTGTATATTATATGTTATATATATTATAAGGCCATAAGCTCAAAATGTTGCCATGAATAAAAAAAATATAATAAATATAACCAAATAAAGACTTCATGCATTAATCTCAGACCACCAACCTTTCCTTTAGGATATTACTTAAGAAAACACAATACTCCTACCTGAGCTTGATAGTCGCACAAATTTGAGTCATAAATTGGTCCACACTCCTTCACAAGGTTGGCAATCATGTCACTTGCATTATCACGAGTGTAAGGAATTGGATAACATGCAGCTGCAGTGATAAACGTCACAACCATAACTTCTATGATGGGGTATTTACCAAGCTAAACAAAACATGAACAGTTTAAGTTAGATTTATGCATTAGTAAGCCTGAAAAAATAAATAATTAATTGACTTATATTTTAAATATGTTATGTGTACAATACTAATATTTTATTTTTCTAATGACCTTTAAGAAAATTATTAAAATTAACAGATTTATAACAGCAGTTGTAAATATATATATTTATACAAGCGCAGGCAAATTAAAATTGTACACAAATGAAATAGTACACAGTTTATAAAAGTGGGTAGAGAAATTTTGACTAACAACAAAAAACTGTTAAAATTATTTAAATATAACATACCAAAGTTTTCTTTCTAAATTTGCACCAAGCCAGATTAGCATGAATAAACATAGCCCCATATAATCCCCCCAACATTCCCAACAAAGAGAAGGGTAAGAGCTCAAACAAAAACCACGGACGATTGTACGTCACATAAAACATTACTAGATGTGAGTTTCCGAATGGATTGATTGAGCGAAGAACAAATGCAGCAGTTAGAGCACAGAAAAACGAGCGCCACAATGTCTTCATTGGAAAATAATAACTAACCTGAAGGCAAAGGTAAAGTTGAAAATGTTGGACTTATTAACATTTGGAAGATTTTCAATCCATTTTACAGCGGTTAAAACAAAATATAATGCTAAAAAAATTATTTTTTAACTTAAATAAATAACGAGAATTAAAAAAGGGAAAGAAACAACCATAAATTAAAAAAAATAATTACCTCTTCTAGACTAAACAAAACTCCTCCGATCGGAGCTCCAAAGGCAACGGAAACTCCAGCTGCAGCAGCTGCTGACAAAACCTCACGTTTCTTAGCTTCGTTCTTTCCATATTTTGGAAACAAATGTGCAAAAAAGTTGCCACAACAGCAAGCTATGTGGACTAGAGGTCCTTCTTTTCCTAAACTTAAGTTAGAAGCTACAGCTAGGGGTGCTCCAACTGACTTGATTAATAACGTCCACTTTCCAAGGTAACCTCTGATAATAAAACCACTCAGAATTGTTTTTACCTACATAGAATAATTAAAACATCATTTCACATGACAAAAAAATTATGGCATATTGTGTGTTTAATTTTTTTTTTAAATTAAGCACATTGGAAAAAAAATTATGGCATATCAAGTGTTTAATTTTTTTAAAAGTAATGACATTGGTAAAAAAATTATGGCATATTGTGTGTTTAGTTTTTTTTTTAAATTAAGCACATTGGAAAAAAAATTATGGCCTATTGTGTGTTTAATTTTTTTTAAAGTTAAGTACATAGAAAAAAAATCATTGCATATTGTGTGTTTAAATTATTTTTAAAGTTAAAAGTACATGTAAAGATCTGCTAATGCCTTGTACTAGTAGAAGCATGCCAATTTTTTTAATTTTTTTAACACAAAGAAGTTCAAAAATCTACCTCAGGAATACCAGAACCCATGGCATATGGTGCAAAAGTTCGAACTAACAGAGCTGACAGAGTGGAGAATCCAACAGCAGTTATAATGTATAGTGTATAATTTATCACATACTTTGAACTTTCACCCTAAAAACAAATATAAACCTAAATTTTAGATTTATTGCTAAGAAACCGATGTAGCATTTAAAAGCAAATTACTTATATTAACTGTGCACATTATATTAACTGTGCACATTAAAAATTATTAGTATTTAAAATTTAAAACAGGAACATATCTAAATTAAATTATTTAGAAATGTAGTATCTAAACCAAAATTTAAAATTTTTGAAAAATTTAAAAACACCATTGTTTTCTACAAATTTTAAGCATTTTGTAAACTACATTTAAAGGTTTTCTTACAGTGACACCATAGAGATCTGACCAATCTTTCCATGCTGAACAATTCCCACCCGTGGGGGAACTCCAACAACAACCCTCCTTGTTCAACCAGAATTTTTCCGAACAAACTCCAATTTTAATGTCTCCCAACCACTTTGTCACTATGTCAATAAGACCAGCAGTTGCACCTAATTAACAGTGATTGAAACACCATTTATTTGGGGAGTTTTTTTAGTTAAAATTTTCTTTACTGAATTTTAGGTTGGCTTGGAAAAGTACTTATTCAGTTCATACAAAAAAGGGGAACTGGTAGTGCCAGCAGTGTGTAAAATCATAAGAGTTCATTTAGTGATTAAAACTAGTATCTGCCGCAAGCATTGAAAACCACTAAAAATACTTACATGGATTATATTTAAAAAAAATAGTTTATTGTGTTACCTGCTGCCAACCCCACCAACAACACAACAAGCCAGCCAGACCAAGCATCGTGCAGGCCTTTAATTGTTCGAAAAAGAGACTCTTTTTTTCGATGTAAAATCTGGCGATGTCTAAGTCTATTTCGTGACATTTCCCTTAACCAATCAATTGTGTGAAAATCATCGTAAGTCCCAATTTCGTCCATGTTAGCGTTTGATCCATCAAGTGCTTGTAAAAGATGACTTGATGTGGCTGCTGTTGCTGGTTGTCCATTTCCACCTGAGTATTTTCCTAATATTAAATATGACCCATTGAAGTGTTCACATATAAGCTTTGTGTAAATGTAAAGGAATGTTAATAACTTTTGTAACTAATATGCAACATAGAAAATACACTTTGGACATTAATACATGCTTTACATCTTTGCCTTTTAGTTTTCCATGCATTATCCCACCATATAACACTTTTTTACCATTTTAAAATGTTCACATTGCTGTTTGAGAATTTTTATTCATATCAGTAAAATAATAAGGCTATGAATTAACAAACTTGTATAGCCCTAAACTTGTATATAGTCCTATAACCTATTTTCTTTTAGGTTGTTAAATAAAAGAATTTGATTAACCTTGAAATGTTTGATCTCCGAGCAGAAGATCATCCTCAGAATCATCTTGATAAAACACTGAATTCTTCGCAAAACCCGACATGTTTGAATCTATTAAATCATCATCGCTATCAATATTGGGTATCTCTACCGGTAACACATTTGACCTAAGTCCTCCTACATATTTAAACTTTAATAACTAACCATTTATGTACAGTAATTTTTTAACGTGAAAATTCTCCCTAAATAAATAAATTAAGGACCAAACCAATTGTAACGAAATTCTTTTAATTAAATACAATAGAACAATTGCAATAACACAATTGTTTCAAGTTCAAAACACAAAGCAATTTGATATATTTTATCCATCTGACTATAACAGTGCTTTTAATAGTTTGTAAATCTAATAAGTTAGAAATTTTTTACTCAGCTTTAGCATTTTATGTCATAAAGATAATTAAATATCAAATTTAAATAAAGAAAAAAGTTTCTGAAAGCAGTAACACTAACAGACCACTCCCTTTAAACCATTAGGTTTTTACTCACTTAAATTAAAGTCACATAGTTTTTTTATACTGTCATAGTAACCTACTTAAATGCCACCTTGGCATAACAACGGGCATATGCAATATGACCAAAAGAGGCAAAGTACAAGTTTAACAACCTGACAACAATCAACAAACAGTCCAGACAAATAGCAAGTTAAATAACATTCTCACACAAACCAATATTTTAAACATACCTTCTTGTTTGGTCTTCCATGCCGAAGCAGAATTCATAGCAAAATTAAATTTCTTTTAATAAGCCAGGAAGGAAACCGTTATTAACAAAGTAAGGAAACATACAAAATTCGAACATCAGCTGATTAATTATGTTGCAAAACTAGGAACTAACAGATACATGACCTATCTGCCACAGTTTTTTATATTTAACCGAAATTTTGTTTTTGGTGACATTAATTTTTTACAAAAAGTACTTATGCAAATTACATAAAAAAGATAAAAGTTTAGTAAAACAAATTTGAGTTGTTTAATTTATCTTTAATTTGCTTAACGAAGTACGTTTTTCTAATAAAAAAATGCATTGAAAAAATTTAACAATTGTTTATTTTTTGCTTTTAACCAGCCAACAGTTAAATCATTGTCTCTAAATAAAACAAAATCACTACAACTAGACACAATGTATCAAAAAAGTAACATAAATAAGTTAAAATCTAACAACATAAAATTAATTGTATAATATGTGATTTGGATCTTCTCCTTCTACTTCTGCTATGTGACGCAAGAGATCTTTTTTTGTAACGATAGCGATCAGACGACTACAAAAAATAAGCATAATAATAAATCTAAAAATTTGAAATAGCAGCATGTTTTAAATTCTTAGTAAGTTTTGCTTACCCGTTAGTAGTTACTAGCATCTGCCGGTGTCCGATTTTGCAATACATCTCCCAAATAATTTCAACAGGGCTGTGGTCGACCACTGTAAGAGGACTAAAATCAACAATGTTAAAAAGGCGAACCGGTGCCGGATCTTCGGGCGAAGGAAAATCAGGGTTTTCGGCATGAAGGGTAAAATGAACAACAGATCCATCGTAAATGCCATCACATCTCCGCGCATTGCCTGTGTGAATTAAAATAGTTAAAGCAAATAATATATATCATAACTAGGTGTCATACTACATTAAAACATTAATCTTAAAAGTAGCTAAGATCTTAATTTATGATCAAAAATAAAACATCCATTTACCAAGACCTATGATAAGATCACGACGGTAAACATATCCAATCAGTTGTTCACGGTCATTCGGTGACACGACAGGAAATCCATTGAATGCATGGGATCGAACCACATCCTCCATCTCCAATATCGACATCCCCTCTTGCGGTAAAACCACTAGAGGATCCATGCCGGGTTGTGGCCGCATAATATCTTGTACTAAATATAATATGAATAAAAAAGAGTTTAACAAAGATTACCAATTATAAACTAAATGCGTTTACGTTACCAGTTAGATCATTGTGTACGCCATTTTTAAAAGATCTATTGAAACTCATTACTTTAAGAAGTAAACTCAAAAACAAACAAAATGCAGTTCTTTAATTACACACAAACTCTGTGAAACTAACCCAAAGCGGTGTGCGTGTAATCGTCTTTGTCTTCCAAATAGGGAAATCCATTAAGTTTAATATGACCATCGTAGATACCTTCCGAGCCGAAAGCATCGCCAGCCCATTTGCTGAACATGATTGCCAACATAATAGGAACAATGTAGGTAAGCCCTCCTGTTAACTCGTACATCACCACAGCTAAAGATACAGTCATGCGGGTAACACCACCTGCAAAACAATAAGTCTAGTGTTAGTAAGTTGAACGAAACTGCAGTGAAAAAATAAAATCTTATATAATCAGAGCTGGGAACAAATTTACATAATTTAAATTTTAATTTTCTTATAATTACCGAGTGTTGCCGCAGCTCCCACCATCGCATACATCCCAGGAGTGATACATTCATGTCCTTCATGACAAACATATCTCCATAGTGGACAATGTGGAAAGTTAAATACTAGTTGCTCCATAGCGATGCCCATCAATCGACCCATAAGAGCTCCGACACCCAAACTGGGGATAAACAGACCTGTTGGGACCTTTAAAAAATATTTGTGTTGACTTCATATTGTTATAGTATGCAATTATAACTTGTACAATAGGCTAAGTATGTTTATAAAAGGCCAACCTTCAAGCCAAAAGTGAAAACAGTAATGATGACTTTAAATATAAATCCCACTGCTAACTGCCACACACCAACTGCTAAACCGCCTCCAATAAGACTTCGTTCAGATTGCGTAATTGGATAAGTGACATTCTAATAAAAATTTAAAGTTTAAGGGATAAATAACTTATAGATGAAAATAAACAACTCCTGGCATTTAAAATTTTGATAAAATGTTTATAGTATATGGAGTCAAGGTAGTCTAAAAAAATCGTGTTTACCTTTGGTGAATATTCACAAAGATTGTTCGTAACAACGGGGCCACATTCTTGAACCAATTCGTTAATCATTGCACTAGCGTTGATGCGAGTGTAAGGATTTGGAAAAGAAGCAACTGCAGTAATGACCGTAACAAACATTACTTCGACAATGGGCCACTTGCCAAGCTATCAACAAAATTAAAAAAAAAGCGTTTATAGCCACTACAAATTATGTATATATTGGCATAAATAATAGTTAGTTGTAGCCTAGTAAAGCAATAACCCTGTTAAACTAACCCTTGAAGTTTTTCGAAACTTGCACCAGGCAAGATTAGCATGTATAAACGCAGAACCATAAAGACCACCAAAAGTACCAAGAAGAGCAAATGGGACTAATTCGAACAAATACCAATCCCGAGTATAGGTCACCCAAAACATGACATAGTGGGTGCTACCAAAAGGGTTGAGCGAGCGTAACATAAAAGCTGCAGTCATAGCACAAAAGAAGGATCGATACAAAGTTTTCATTGGAAAGTAGTAACTGCACTATACAATACAAAAATACAATTTTCATTTAATGCACTTTTGCATAAATTTTAAGAAAAACAAAAACTAATAAATGTTATAAACTTATCACACATTTACCTCTTCTAAACTGAAAAGTACGCCACCAATTGGCACGCCGAAAGCGACAGCAACGCCAGCAGCAGCTGCGGCTGACAATGCTTCCCTTTTCTTTGCTTCGTTATGGGCATATTTCGGAAACAAATGCGAAAATATGTTACCACAACAAGCTGAGATGTGGACCAAAGGACCCTCCTTGCCGAGACTGAGATTTGAAGCAACAGATAGTGGTGCGGTGACACATTTGATAAGTAACGTCCACTTGCCTAAATACCCTTTTATGATGAACCCACTAAGAATTGTTTTGACCTAAAATTGTAAAGTTAAAACATGTATAAAGATAAAAATCACACAGATATACAGAATTTTGTTTATATTATATTTGTATCAGTCTTCCTACCTCAGGAATACCTGACCCACAGGCATATGGGGCAAACATTTTAACAAGTATAGCGGCCAGCGTGGACAATCCAACAGCAGTGACAACATACATTCCATAATTCACCGAATACCGTATGCTTCCCTGTAACAATAAACTTATATAATGAAGACCAAGCACATTAAAATATAAAGTTTACAAACAAGTTTATCTTACGTGATTAGAAACGTTTATTATCTCTGCCCAATCTTTCCAAGCCGTACAATTATTTCCTGCTGCAGTGATTACGTGAGTGTCCCAGCAACAAGATGCCTTGTCCATCCAAAATTTAGTTGTACAAATTCCAAATTTTAAGTCAGTTAACCATTTTGTTACAGTGTCGATCAATCCAGCGCAGGTACCTGTACAAAAACGGATATTGTTATTACGACATGCAATAACTTTAAGTTTATATTCATTTATTTTAAACCATTTTAACTTTAATTTTAATTAATTATGCTACATTAAATCATTATAGCTTTACCCGATGCTAAACCGGTAAGGAGTACAACTAGCCAGCCCGACGCAGCATCATGTACGCTACGAAACCAGCATAAAAAAGAGTCGTGCATTTTCTGTTTAATTTGTCTGTGTCTCAGGTGGTTTCGACACAACTCTCTAAGCCAATCAATAGTATGATAGTCTTCGTACGTTCCAATATCTTTCAAATTCGTGCTAACCTCTTCTTGGTCTTTTTGCTCATCCTCTTTTCGTGTTTTCATAGCTAAAAATTTGGAATTAAAACGTAAGTTTTGTTTCATTTTATACCTAAAAATGTAAATGGGGGTAAATTACCTAAGCCAGACCAAAATCGTCGCAGTGGCATTGTTTCTTCTCTCCCAAGAGAGTTGAACGAAGTACTTCGTTTTTTCTTTCCCGGAGCTTTCGCCATTTTAAAGACTAAGCTACACCACCGCAGGTAAATAAAAGGTCAAAATACAAAAAAAATTAAAGGTTTATAAAAGATTCTAAAAATTTTATATGTATAAGTTATTATGTTATGTACTTAGTAGACGTCGCTTTAAGATACCTAGACCTAATTTTGTTAGGTTACGTAACTACGTATTACGTATAAAGTTACACTTAAAAATTCAAATGTAGAAATCAATATACATTTCTAGTACACATAAATAGACTAAAATCTTTTTTAAAACTAATATTACCCTTGGTAAACAATAATTTTGCCTGTGTCGTTAGAATGCCAAATTTGATATTTATATTTTAGTTTCCTAAACTGGCTTGTGCTAAGTTAACCACATTTAAAAGTAGCCTAAGCCACATTGGGCCTAAAAGTACAGTGGCCCTACACAAAGTTTACGCCCCAAGGTCGCCTTCTTCTTTCTTGGTCAACCAGAAATGTATATTGTCTCGAAATTAAATTCAATTAATCTTATTGATAACTTTCAGCATGAAAAGAAAATCCCTTTCACCCGTGCCATTTGATACCCTGCTGATCTCAGCAAAATAAATAATCTAGCCTATATTGATACGGGGTTAATAATGCCCGCAATGTAACCTTCATATACAAATCGCCTGTTGACAGATGTGGTAAATATATGTTATGTCACAAACGCAATTTGGATCGGAAACAGGGAATTTATCAAGTTGGAAAAGCGCGTGACAATTAAATAGCAAAGTCCGTTGACCCGAATTATAATCGAGAAACAATATACTACGTTGTTTAAATACCCTTTAATTTTATAACATACAGGCAAAAAATAGACGATATATGTACTCAAATTAAAAGGATTAAACAATTTTACATTACTTTAAAAATTTAAGTATTGTTGTTTCCGCTAGCAAAAAATATGACAGTTAATTTTATTTCCGTTTAGGGGCCAAAGGGTCTACATTAAAAATATTTTTCATACATCATCATTTAAACTTTTACATAGTTACAAAACAACTCTTATGTATCAATAGATAACAAATAACAAGGCCCGACCTACACTTGTTATTACATAATGTAACTGGAACAAATACTTTAAATGGCTTTGCCCTATTCGTCTTAAATTACTTATTGTCCTAGGAATGATTTCGTAATATTGTTTCAAAATTATTTCCTCTTACGGTAATTTAATCAAATCAAAAATTGAACCTCAAACACATAAAGTTTGCTATTAAACATTATAATCGTTATTAAATATTTCATGCTTAAAAGACTTTAAGACCAGAACTATTTTAATACCTTTTAGCATTGCAAAAATACTCAAGCTATATTCTCATTTTTTATTGTTACATTACGTTAATGAAGTTTTTTTACAAGCAATTTAATTTTTCTACGACATCCACTGTTTTTGAATAAATTTTTCCTATTAATACAATCAAGCTAAATGGCTCAAATAAGCAATAGCAAAACGCCCAAAAACAACTTTACTACGAATAATAGCCAACTAATGACCATTAAAAAAAACATAGATATCAATTTTTTGGCTATATAAACGTGAGTTGTAATAACTTTAATATCATTTTTGGGAGATTTAAAAAGTTGTAATATTTTTAATATCATTTTTGGGAGATTTAAAAAAAGTCAGTGTCATCAGGAGCATCAAGGTCTTGGTACCCAATGATTGGCCGAGAAGAAAATGGGTCACTAAGATAAAAAACAAATTTTTAATGCTAGTTACACAGATAACTTAGAATTAATAAAAGTCAGGTAATAAAAAAAATTTTTTTTGGAAAGACTACTTTTTTACACAGGTATAAATTACACACTGCTGGGTTTATACCCTTTTCTTTACAAAGCACTTACCCTTGCCGCATTTCTCTGTTTTTGGGCGGGTAAGTCCTCCCTGCCCCATTACCATATGGGTTTGGTGCTCTGTGGTGAAATTGGGGAGTAGAGTATGGGGGCCTGGCTAAAAATCAATCAGTTTCCCAATTTTAAAACTAGTTCTCTTTAAACTAAAAAATAATTTTTTCTACATACCTGATTCTCCCCTAAAGTGTGGTGTCCCCGGTGGACCAAAACCTCTCCCTGGAGGAGGGCCAAATCCTGGCGGTGGTGGCCCCTGTGGTGGGGGACCTCCTTGTGGTCGAGCCCCAGCACCCTCCAAGGGACCTGGTCTACGTGGGTCCATAAGATAATTATTAAAATAAACAACATCTTTTTTAACCCCTTCCACCTTGTCACCATGTTTGTTGAAAATGTGTTTTCTGATATAATCTGGACCCTGCATTAGATTTTAAAAGGTTTAAAATATTTTGGAAATAAATCATTTACATAAAAGGTAAAAAATGATTAGCTGGATATAAGGAGGTAGTATTATTACACCAAACTTTTTTCATACCTTGAACTTTTTGCCACTGAGTGGGCACAACCATTTATCTTTTCCAAGTTCCTGACTGTTAACCTTTATAAACTTTTCAACCTCCACATTCTCATCTTTTGGTCCTTTAAATCATTGTTTTTGTTAATAAATAATAATCATATATGTGATAAAAACCAAATATTAAAAACTAAAGTTTCGCAAACAAAACTGTTATGTTTGATTATTTTTTAGATCTTTTTAAATAATTAAATAAACACCTTACATACAAAAATATACGTTTTTATTCAATTTACCAAGTTTTTGGGCTTCCTCCGTAGTCAGACGATCTTTAAAATTGAGAATATGAACAAGTTTGTCATTGAACCTTTTCTGAAACTCGTTAATATCAGATTGTGTCAACATATTGGGAGGAATTGGACCTCGAGCATGCATTATTCCACATCTGAAATTAATAAATAGTTTTTTTAAAACAAGAATTGATTGGGCCAAGCCTACACTGACAGAAACATGCCAAAGTTGGTAAAAGGTTAAAACCAAAGCAAATTCATGATTAAAATCCAATGTTTTGTTTTGCTGACACTTTCTTTTTTCCCATTAATAATTAACCAAGATACTAAATACTTTAGTTAGTTTTAATTAAATTTAAAAAGTTTGAATAAAATAGAACCTGTTAGGCATTTCATCCTCATTTGGATATTCACTTGCATTGTAATAATCAACAGAATGAACAATTCGAAGATAATACAACAAACGATCCAACACCTAAAAATAATAAAATTCTATGTAATTTGTCCTGCAATAACACTATTTAAAAAAAAACATTAAAAAACTAATCTACCAAAAAAAGATTCAATCAAATTTTGACACTACTTAAATAAATAAAATTTTAAAAAATTGTTGCAGTCTTCAAAATTTTTTTTTTATTGAACAAAATTTTTTTTTACTTTAATGAGATCATCATCTCTAGTGATCTGAACCACACCAGCAGTTTTCTCCTCATTCTTTGCTCCTTCCTTTCCTCCCAACAAGTCCTCCTCCTCGGCACTGCTTTCATCCACAAGATATTCAGAGATGTTCTTCAACCAAGGATTTGTCCCGCCCCCGGACTCTGCATCCTTGTTTTCACCCTAAATGATTAAACAATTGTAAAATAAATATTCACAAGCAAAGTTGGAGATAAAATGTTTGTAATCTAACTAAATTGAGCCATAACCTATATAAGCAACTTAAGTCTAGCATGCTACGCACATTTTTTATTTACTAACAAAAAGTTAATATTGTGAGTTTTATACCAAATTATGAAAAACAAATAACAAAAATTTAATAAAAATATTAATAATTAAATAGTGATCACCTCTGATTTAACTTCCCACACTTTCCACTTTTCATCCAAGTGCATAATAAGTCGAGCAATATTTTTAAGATCATTGCGAGCACAAGAATGATGTTGAGCAATCCCCGAGATGGGACGAACTCGACGAGCCAGGTCTCGATTCACAACTGGGTTTAACTCCAAATCTCGCAGCTGAAGTGATTTTCATTAGTAATAAAACTTTAGATAAAAATCTACTTTAAAATAAGTTTTCCAATCGACATTAAAAAATATTTAATTTTTTTTCAAAATGAACAATAATTTTGTATTTAAATACAAACAATGCATGAATTTTTGAATTACATTTCTATTATTATTAAAATTTTTAACATTTCAAGATGAAATTAAGTAAAGAAATAAATTTCTTTGGTAACATAAACATAATTAACACTTACTCTCAAGTTGTTGAGATTCCAACAAATATCTTTAATGTTCACACTTCTATCAAATGTCACCCAACATCGCCGGAAAAAACGACTAAAATAAAACAAAATACAACTAAACAAAATACAACAATAAAATAAAATAGTTTATGTAATATTTTATTAATATCAGAGATCAAAAATTGTATTTTTTTTAAAAACTATTCACCTTCTATCTTCCAAAGGATGGGAGAAAGCAACACGGATAAAACCGGGAAACTTTTTGCACAAATTAATAATCTCCAGTTTATTGATCGTTGGTGGGAGATTTCTCATAAAAATCGAGTGAGTTTGATGCAAGGGTCGAGGTTTAGGTGTGGCTAGTACCTTCATTAAAATTATTTTTCAATCTTGTTTGTTTTCAATAATTTAGAAATACGAAAATAATTTTGTTAAACATAAAGTATTTAAATGACATTACAAACTATCCAAATAAACAAAAATCCACTAAAAGGATTATTTTAAAGTTAAAGTTTGTTTTACGCAAATATACATACCCTTATAGCAACACATGTTTAGTAAAAAAATAAACCATATTTTGAAGGAGGATTACCATAATAAAAAGTTTAATTATATGTTATTGTAATTATACAAGTCTTTGTGAATGTTTACTTATTAGCCTAATAACATAGGATATAAGAGATAATAATAATAATTACTTTAATTATATAATAAGCAAAATTTAAATTTAATTACCTCTCCTTCTTCAGTCGGTTTCTTCTCAGTCTCAACATTTTCTAAATAAAATTTACAATTATTAGATTTTTAAAAAACAATTAGTTTGATTTTACAACAAAAGGATTAAGTTTTACCCATTTCAGCTTTCGAATTTTCAGGTTCTGATTCAGGTTTCTTAACAGCATCTAAACCTAGAAATTAAAAAAAAACTGAAAATTTCAATTTATATTTTAATTTTTTAAATAAATTTATAAAAATTGTGGAACACAAAATTAATATTGTGGTAAAACACCTAAATTTCTTCTAGGTTTTGTTAGTAAACTTTAAAATTAGTTTTATAAATACCTGGAGCAGATGTTGGCTCATCTTCATTTCCATCGCTACTCGAACCTTCTTCCCTTTCATCATCATAACCCATAAATCCCCGATCTCTTTTCTTCTTCTTAACATTTTCAGACTCTGCCGACTCACCCTAAAAATATTCCAAATAAATAAATTTTTTTAATAGTTTTTTATAGTTTAACTTAAAATAACTAAAAGTAAATTATGAATATTATTAGTTTACCTCAATTGATTGCTCCTTCGGTTTTTGGTCAACTAATTGTTTGTACAATTCCGCTTGTTTTTTAAGCTCATATTGCTCTTCGGTTAATACAGGCTAAATAACAAAAAAAGGTTATTTATTCTAAATAATAAAGTGTTTTTTTTTTCACTCGACATTAGGAATTTATATAAAGTTAAATAAATAATAAATTTTTACAATTTACCACAAAAACTAGAATATAAAATTCAAAAAAATAATCAAACGAGTATTTTTCCATTTCACCTTTAGTCCACCCTCTGAAATTGGATCAGGAATTTGATTTTCACTTTCAGGTTTTTGTTGAACTGGTTGTTTCTCAACTGCTGATGGTTCCTCACTAAACTCCAAAGAATTTGGATCTTGGTCCAACACCGTAAGATCAAACTTCTTACCACCTTCCATTAGTATTACAGCTAAAAAATGTAAATGATTATTTAATTTTTATAATAAAAAAGATTACTGTTTAATTTTTTAATTTATCAAGGTATTTTTAAATTTTTTATTTTAAAATCCTTATTTATCAAAATTTTAAACAGTTTTTATGCTTTTTGTAAAAAACTATCTTTTAAAAGCCAAGTTTTCTGAAAGTTAATAACCTAAACACAAATGAAACAAGATTTTCAATAAAAAAAAAAAATTACTTACAAGAGTCCAATACTTTAACGATTTTCAGTTCGTTCAACAAATCCAACCCAACATCATTAAAGACGTTGTACTCAACCAAAAGTTTAAAAACTTCGGAACGCCACTTCACACACGTTTGCTCATCAATAAACCTCTTTGCTGCCTCATCTGGATGATATTTCTCCTTAAACCTAGCAAAACAAATTTTAAAATTATTGTCAAAATAAAAAAAAAATTTAAGCATTTTTTTTACACATGTATATATACAATATAGCTTTAAAGTATTACTTTTTACATAGTATAGATAAAAATACCAATAAATTGGAGCTTTAATTAAAAATGTTTTAAAAAACATTTGGTTATAGTGAGATTAGCCATCTGAGATAGATAATGTTGTTTTTTTTTGCTAGTGCAGTACACTGTACATATTTCACCCAAATTTATATTAAATATTTTCATTATAGAACAAATTACCTCATTGAAATATGTCGCAAATAGAAATAAAAACCTGTCTAAACTGACTAATGAATTGCCACAGTAAACAAGGCATTCAATACTAACATTCAGATAAAAAACTGCAATTTCTGTCTAACCTATTTGATTCAGATATACAGTAAAAAGCTAAGTTTAGTAAAATTTGAGAATATGCTCTTGATTTTAAATACAAGTTTTCTAGGCCACCTGTTAAAAGTAAAATGTTATTTATAAAAGCTTAATATTTAAAAAATTAAAAACTAGAATAAAATTATGCTTAAGGGTGTGGAGTGGACTCAAAAAATATAAGATAATTGTAACGCTCTACTACAATCCATTATGTTTAAGATATTAAATTCACAAACCATTCTTCATCTTTGTGGGCAATAAAAAAGTCTTGCAACTGCTGTCGTTTGAATTCAACTTTATAGCCAGTGTATTTGGTCACTGCATCTTCATCAGTTATATCGTCACTCTAAAAAAATGATTGCCAATATTTTAGATATTTTACTTTACACGATAGCAATTTAGGGTACTATCCAATCTATTAATATACTTTTCAGACGAAAGGTAAAAAAAGTAAAAAAAATTAATAACTGGTAAAACAAAAAAAAATTATTGACCTGCGTATTAAGCCATTGTTTAAATGTCATCATGCGTGGTCCATGCTCCATTTCCATTGGGGGACCTCCTGGCCCCCGATCACCCTGCCCCCATTCCTCGCGGTATGGGGGTCTACCACCTGGGTGATCCCATGGACCACCCCAACCTCCCTCGAACCCAGGTTCAAATGGTCTGTAGATTTTAAGTTATATATTTCAATTAAATATCAATCTAAACAAAGAAAAAAAAAACTGAATACAACAATATATTTTGTTATTATTTTTTACCTCATTCTTTTTCTTCCTCTCATCTCTGGCTCTCTTCCAGGACTGAACCTTCTCTTCATTTCATGAGCTGGAGGTGGGTATCCTTCCCTTCTCCTGTGCATCTCTCCTCCACCTATGGGCCGCATCCCTCCTCCAGGTTTCATCTCACCCCCAGGAGATCCATTCCACCCCCTGGGTCTAAGAAACAATTTTATTTGTTTACACAAATATAACAAAATCATTTTAATTTTTTGGTCATATGTGATAGCTTTGCAGGTTTACAAGCGATAATTTGAGGTTCATTAAAAAAAATTACAAAAAAAGCTTCAAAAATAAAGTTATCACCGTTCCCTGCTATTCCAATCCCTTTCTCTAGCCCTTCGCTCAAATTGATCACCTCTTTCTCTTTGAAATTTCTCCCTTCTCTGCCGATCAAATTCATCTTCACTATCCCCCATTATAAGCTTTTAATTACAAAAACCTACACTCTAAATACACCAAAGTAATATAATTTTTATGGCCAATTAGTTGTTAAAGAGGTACAAATATACAAAAAATTTGCTTTTTCAGTGGAATATTTTTGTACTATCCCAATTAAATAATAATAAAGGCAACATTGAAAATTTATGAGGAAAAATAATAACTTGTATATTACTTGACATACGTGAACAAAATGCAACAAAATTCCAACATTCAGACACTATTGATAAGTTACTAAGTGAATAAGCAGCATCGTTTACAAAAGAGTATGATATTTAAATTTGTAGAAGCATGATAACATAGACTTTTGAAGGTCTTTGCGATAGTAAAAAAAACATGCAAAGTTATTTAACTAACAATTTTTTATAAAATTCCTAAATTCAAATTTATCTTAAAGATAGCTTTATACATGAAATAAAAATGTTAATCATAATCAACAAAAATTAATCCCTAAATTACCTTTTTAACTTTTATTCTTCACAAAATTGTTAAAAGTTTTAGTAAATACCACCCATTAATAAAAACAAAATTATCAAACTTTAAACATGCTTGAAAAATTATCAATGATACCAAATATGCTACTTCAGTTTTAAAAATATTTACACAATACAATATTTTTTTAATATGAGGAAATTTATATTTATCTTATTTTTAATAAAAATTGGTTTATGGAGTAAGCCGCTTTGGATCACGGGGGAAGAGGGATGCAGATCGGATGTTGTGAAGTCCCAGATACAACATTGTAACTCTTTCCATCCCAATTCCTCCTCCAGCATGAGGTGGACATCCATATCTAAAGGAATCGATATAAGCCTGAATCGTATCAATTGGTATTCCATGAGCTTTTGCTCTCTCAGTCAGAAAATTGGGGTCGTGAATTCGCTGGGCTCCCGATAATATTTCCTCCCCTCTCATGAACATATCATAAGAGTTTGACCATTTAGGATCATTTGGATCAGGCATGGTGTAAAACGGTCGAACCTCAAGTGGATATTTGTCAAGAATATAATAATCTGTGTCATATTTCTTTCTAACCAATTTTCCTAAAAACTTCTCATTGGGAGTGCTTAGATCTTCATTGTCGTTCATTTCAACACCTGCATCATTCAGCATTTTAACAGCTTCAGGATACTGCAAAATAAGAGTCGGTTCTAGAAATTTAAAAGGTTCAGCAGGGTACTGCTTTCCTACAGTTTGAATCTCCTTTTGATAATGTTCTCTTAATCCTTTAAAAATAGAAATAAACATGTCACCAATCACTTGAAGTACTTCGTGGTAATGATAGTTAAATGCCATTTCCAAATCAAGCCCGACAAACTCTGTTAAATGACGATGAGTATTTGAATCTTCGGCTCGAAACACAGCTCCAACTGTAAAAACTTTACCAAAATCAGAAGCAATTGCCATCTGTTTGTAAAGCTGAGGGCTTTGTGCCAAAAATGCATTGCCTTTAAAGTAAGAAACAGTAAAGACATTTGCGCCACCTTCACTTGCTGCCGAAATAATCTTTGGCGTATGAATTTCACAAAAACCTTTTTTAGTTAAAGTGTCGCGAAATAATTTACAAACACCTGCTTGCAATCGAAAAATTGCTTGCTTTGTTGTTGTCCTGAGATCAAGAATTCTGTTATCCAATCTAGTATCCAAATTTACTCTTGCTCGACCTGCCTCATCTAAAGATCCATCTTCCAATTCAGGACGAGAAGCATCTTCAATTTGTAATGGAAGTTGTGGTGCTGCTTTGCTAACCACAAAAATCTTTCTGACATGAATTTCAACATCATCTTGTGTACAACTCTCAATCTTTTGATCCACCTTTTTAACAATACCACATACATCAACAATGCTTTCTTTGGATATCGCAGAACAAAACTTCACCATTTGTTTGCTAACAGTATCCCCAACAAATGACAAAACTTGAATAGTTGATTGCTGGTCACGGAAAACCATAAAACATTGCTTTCCAGACCCTCTGGATGTATGCAAGCGACCACGAACCCAAATTTCTTTCTCTGCAAGTGCAGGAGTTATGTCGGTAACTGGTGTTAAAACTCGATCTGGTTTTTCAGTTGATTGAATCATCACCATGTCGCCGTAATCATCTTTAGAAAAATCATTAGCAGCTTGTTGATTGTTTGCTTCAGCTAGTTCAGCTTGTCGCTGGGCTTTCTTGGCTGCCTTTTCAGCTTCTTTTTGCTGCTTTTTTATTGCCTTTTTTGACAAGGGTTCACCCTGAGCACCAGCCTGTTGATTTTCTGTATCACCCATAATTACAGTCTTATATGATTTAAAACTAAATCTTGATAAATAACAAATACGATACCTTAATAAAAAATATATATTCTTTTAAAATATGAAATAAAAAATTTAAGTCAGACATTGGGTAATGGTCACATAGCTGTATTAGTGTAAAAAATGTGTAACATTTTTTTGTATATATCTTTATCCTCGATGTGGAAAAGTCGAATGCGCGACTTAAACATAGAGTAACATAAGTTACTCCGACCCAGTCTCAAGTTGCCTGTGCCAGTTTGGGATATTATAGAGACTATAATTGCCCGGTAATTATGCTGCTGATTAAGTGCTGGCTCAGCAGGAGTTCATACCGTTTATAGCGCCTTACTCAAGGGCGCTACAGCATGAGATCATCGGGGATTGAACCCACGACCTCATGTGTGGTGTAGCAAGAGTTCTTACCACTACACAACGCTGCCGGTTTTATGACTACTTTTTATGTACACATAAAAATATGTAATAACATAGGTAACAGACTAACATACGTTTTACAACCATCCCTACTGGCACATAAAGCCGGCATTTAGCTAAATACGTACTAACATTTATTAACAGCGCAAAACTCGTTAACTATACAAAAAGCGTGGCAACTTCAAGCTGGCATACAATTTTGTTCTATGGTACACGTCGCGTCAAATTTATTTTGTTAATCTGTTTTGCTAAGAAATATCTACAACGTTTTAAAATAACATCAAGACGTTTAAAATGTGCATTATAAAATAGAACCCATGTATTCCTATGTTGATAAAAAAGGTGAAAAACTTTTGCCACGAGAATTTATTTTGAAACGTCGTGTAACCATTTTCGCGGACAACTGAACTCATTTTGAAATACCGTCCTGTAACGATTGCATCATTTCTTTAACGCAATTTTATACATTTTGCTAATGTAAAGTAGGGCCGAGTTTTGGGGTAAAAATGCTAATATAGAACTTCTGTAACTAATATAATAGTATCTCTTTGTAAGAATAGCCTGAAAATAAGGGCATGTAGATTACATGTTACAAGTACTGTTACTATTTTGAGTCGTGACCTAAAACAACAAACTTTTAAGGGCCTGAATCTAACTATTTTATTTCTTTAATCAAGTATTTAAATCTTTTTAAAAGTACCCCATGATTACTTTTTTGAAACAATCAAAAGTGCCTACGCCTATAAAATACGTGAAATAAAATGCCACGTCGTTTTAAAAAAGGCTAAGGCCAAACGTGTTTCGACATTTTGCTGTGTGAAATTTGAAACAAAAACGACATTACAAAATTCTTTTTTATAATAAAGCTTTTATGTAAACTGCAATAAAAAAAAAATTAAATGCAAATTCTTGAAATGTAAACAAATAAAATGTAACAGTGCAATTAGAAACAGTAACAAAACATTAGGTAGTGTGTTGTAAACTTAAAGCTAAGTGATAATCGCTGTGGCAAGATTCTTGATCTATAGGAATGTAATTGTTGCACTCATTGCACAAATAAGAAGACATTTCACTTTGTTTGTTTTCAGCTGAACTCCAAAGTTCTTGTGAGTCCCCCTTTATCTTAATACATTCTTTATCGGTTGATCTGAAAATTAAAAGTTTTTATTTTATTTAGGTTGAATAATATCCCTTTAAATAAACTCCAATATACTTTAAGTTGTTCTCGTTTTCTTGAATTAATTTTGAATCTTGTGTTTGTGCTATTTCCTTTTTATTTTTATTGGCTTGTTCTGATTTTTTTGTTAGTGCCAAGTGTATTGCATTTGATGCTTGAGTTCTGGCACGAAAAAATCCCATGGGCAAATGTTTTTTTTCTGTCGCCTTGATTAAACCTAAATACACACAATGGTAAAATATCTAAAATTAAACTTGCTAACAATCAAATAGCTCTACTATATTTGTAAATATATTTTACTGAAAAGGTCTTTACTAAAACTTAACTACATTTAAAATAAAACTTTTGTGTCACCTTTTTTGGCAGTTCTTTTTTTTGTGCCACCAGTTTGTGGTTCTTTTGTTGTAAAGTTCGGTTCCACTTTTTTAAGGTATTTTGAAATTGATGTTTTATTTGGTGGCAACTTTTTTGTTTTCTTAGGTGATTTCATACAGTTTGCTTTGATCTAAATTTTAAAATGAATTCTATTAGAATATTATATTTAATCTAAAAATGAATTCAATTACAATATTATTTGTAATCTTATAACAAAATGAAAAAAATATATATGTAAAAATTTTGAAATACATCGTGTTGTAAATACAGTGGTAAGGAATTCAGCACATTTAAATCTATATTGTCCATTTTAAATTGTTGTTCTTCCTAAAAAACATAAACATGTTGGTCCTTATACTACCTTTGACTATAAATTACTTATGATTTTATATTTTACTATTGAATAACTGATGTAAGATAAACCTCATCCTGATGATAGCTCTGTGTAAGTGCTGGTTTTGTCTCCATGGATTCTTTTTCTTGACAATTTTCAGGAACCTCAGTTTTTTGATCTAATATAAAAATATTACAATTACAAATTAATATCAAAAAGTAATTAATTTAAAATCTAACTAGTATAAAAAAAGTTTAAGTAAAGTAATTAATTACCTTGCTTATTTTTGCTGTTCATAAAAGCTTGATCTATTTTACAAAGCATTGAATCCGGCTTATTTTTCTTCTTTAGATGTGAGAAAAAGGACATTTTTGTATCAAACAATGTTCCTTTCTGCTTATTGACAGTTTTGTTATTTTTAGTGTCATCTTTACTGGTTTTGGAGTTTGTACATTTTTCTTGTGTTAGTAAATTTTGATCATTTTTATTAGATCCATTTTGTGGTAAAATGGATTGGGTGTATGTGGTTGTTTCATTTGGTGTTAAAAACATTTCAATTGAATGCTTTTTTCTTTTTTTTGGTGGTGGGCTACAAATGGTATCTAAATTTAACATATTAAACTGTTTATAGTCGAAATATTGTACACATCCAAACAAAATATTCTTTTTACCACTCTTTTCTTTAGCTTGTTTTGGGGATTTCAGTACAGATGCCGCAAACATGGTTGCCACATTTTTCGATTTGACACCTAAAAGCAAAATTTGTTAATTTTTACAACACCCCCAGTTACTTTTTAGCCTAAAACTATTTAAAAAAATTATAAATTAAAAAATACCCTCATTGGTGGTCACATCTTTAAAGTTTTTAGCAGAAATACCAATCATAGTTATTGCCGGAGTCCTATCAGGAATAAAAAAATATAGAGTATAGTAATACATACAAAAATGCAAAAAGTAATTCTACAAATTTGTTATAAGTTCATGTTGATCTATTAATTATTTAAACAAACAAATATTTTTGACAGGACAAATACCTTTTGAACAACTACCCCCAAACTAATAATATTAAAAAAGAATTTTACCCCTTTGTCCCCCATTCATAACTATTTTATTAAAGAGAATACATAAAAGTATGTGAAGTCAGTTGTCAGGGGTTTAGTTCTCCAAAAAGATAATTAACTAAGGCATAGGTACTACAATCTTCAAGAATTATATCTGAAAAAATTACCATGCATCTGATTTATTATCTTGTGTTTCATTCAGTTGTTCTAAAGTTGACAACGTATACTTCAACACCTGCTGAATGTCATATTTGTCAATAGGACAAACTCTTGAAACTGCCTTTCTCATTTGTAATCCAACATGTGCAGTTAAATTTGTAGCAATTCGATTATTCTGTGATATAAAATATTTATGTTAGTTTACTAGTTCATTATTCTGGCAGATTAAAAAAACCTCACAGCATTTGAATAAATAAATGCTTTCCTCTTTTTTAATAGAGTTACATTTTTTAAATTAAGGTTATAGGCAGTTTTCTATAATTTTTAAATAAACTAAAAGCAAGTTTTATCAAAATAGTAATTTCAAATAGAAATTAATGTTATAAAATCTACAAAAAAATAATTAAACTGGTTTAATTGAATTATTAAATTGGTTTAATTGAAGGTTGAAGAACCCTTTAATGTCATTAATTAAATGAAAAAACAAACTTTTTCTTTGTCGATTTGTAAACGTTCAACCAACTCAGTTGCCAAACACTCCAACCATTTTTTAACCTTTGTTCTAGTGTCAAGAGCATCAGCTCCAGTAAAGTTTTTGCTACAACCGACTGATTGAGCAACATGTCTTTCCTTCACCAGCTCATAATCAATTCCTCGACATATTTCATACAACCAACGGCTAAGTTTTAACCAAAAATCAATATTATTTATAACTCTTGCAAAGTTAGCAGATAGGCTATTTAAAAAGCAGGCTTATATTGATTAATAAACATGAGTGCTTTTTCAAAAAAATTTATCAATCTTGCTTAGTTTAAATACGAATAAGTTTTTATAAAAAAATTAAATTATTTATTTTAAATTATTTTTAAAAATGATCTACCCAGTTTTCTCCCCATATTCAGATAATAAAGTCTGGCTAGGAACTTCAGTAAGTTGTCCAATTTTTTCTATGCCATAATTTCTTTGCAGAGTGCAACCCAATTTACCTCCCAAATTTCTTCTAAAAATTAAATATAAATGGTTATTTGTACACAAATTGGCAATGGTAGAAAAATATATCAGCTCATAAATATATTATAAAATTAATGGTACTTTGGTTCTAAATTTAGTGATACTTTGTATTCATACACTAACAAAGCTTACATTTTTCCAATTTTTATGTTTAAAAACAGTCCCGCCACCTCTTCAAATGGCAGTATTGTTTGTTTATTTGGTTTGTTGATACCACATGCAAGTTTTGAAAGCATCTACAAAAAAGTTCAAGTTAGAAAAAGTTACAATAACCTTTAATTCCTAATACCAATTGTAATTTTGTTATTGACCGAAATTGTAATTTTTATTGATAAGAAATCTATTAAGACTGCGCTTAAGTCCTTTTTATTGTTACAAGGACAACCTTGTTGTGTGATATCCCAGCAGAACAACGAAATGATGTTTGCTGATAAATGGCAGCTCTAATTTCTTCAACAACTACTGCAGCCATGGCAAGTCGAACTACCTCTGCATCAGTACCACAACTTTCCAAATATTCTTTTAAACCAGCTAACCTCACATCTTAAATAATTTAAAAACAAAAACAACAAGATTAAAAAAAAGAATTATATTAATACCATGTATGCCGCACCATTTCATTATTTTTTAAATTACAACTAATATTTTATCACTTTTTTGATACAACGTTTTGTTTAAAGAAGATATCTTACCATTTTTGTTATCATTTAGTGGAGAAACACTTGGTTTTCCAACAACATGAGTGTTTTGTAGTTTACTAGTTTCAGGAACACATTCTTCAGGCCTAAAAGATAAATGATTAAAAAAAGATTGATTCAAAAATACAACAAATAAATTCATTTCTATCTTACACTTTGTTAGCTAATTTTTTATCAATAATTGTTGTGAGATCAATGTATGCTTCATCAATACTAGCTCGTTCCACAATACCACCAAACTGCAATAAAACTTGTATAACCTCAGCACCAGCATCTCTGTACCTTAAATGCAAAAAAAGGTTGGTGATTATTGTACAAATTATGCTACAATACAATCTAATAAGCAAAGTCAGTTTTCAGTACCTTGTAAGATCAGCTTTTTCGTTTGCCGTAGGTACTTTACATAAAATAATATCAGGGCAAGCTTTTTTTGCATCATCCCCCCTCATTTGCCGAGTCACACCCTTATCTCTTGCCTCATAGGAAACAGCAATGATGCTATAAAAAATAGCTATGTGATAAGGATACAGTATGAAAAATATTTTTTTCATTACCTACACTTTTAGACTTGGGAAAGATAAAGTTTGAAAATAATTCAATTGATTCTGTATTTTTAATAGGTAACTGCTGTTGTCAGGTTGTGGAAATGTGCTGCAACCCCAGTTTTACAACATTTATTACAAATACAAAAAATTAAAATAGCAAATCAACAATATTCCTTTTAACTAATACCAAAAATAATTTAAAAAACCGTAAAAGAAAATTATTTTACCCTCCTCCTTTCCATTTATTGTATTGCACAACTGCACAAGGTTTTCCTCGAATAGATGGATTCCTTCTTTGTTCAACTTGCACGTAAAAACAATCCATGTCGATTAATGCAATAATTCTTTGTTTCGAGTCCATTTTTTTAAATTTGTTTAAGTTTTTGTATAAAACATCAATCTGCGAACGTTACATAACTTTTGTTTTTCACGACAATGTGCTTTGGCGGGAAACTCCCGGATTTGTTTACGCCTGCAATGTGATAAATTCTGTGGATCCGGTTTATCCGTTTATTATGTCGTGGGTTTGTTTTCGACATGTTTTAAAGTCATTTATAGTGTTATAAACACATTCATAAAAAAGTTAGCCTATTTTTTTTAAAAATAATTATAATGACTGCACTTCATAAGGTTATTGTCATAAATCAAATTCTAAAAAGTATTTTTTACCAATGATATTTATCACTATCTACGTCTTATGATCCATAGACGATTGTTTACAACGTGTTACAACAGAATCATATCTATCAGTTAACAGTCTATAAAAAAACAAGCAGTTTTTGCAAAGTTAACTTAAGTTGGTAATGGAATCTACCACAAATCAATCCACAGGTGACAAGAAAGCTCAAAACAAAAAAAGCTCCAAAAAGGAAAGGCGAAAAGAAAAGGTTTTATCGAAAGATGCTTTACAGGTTTTATATTTTTTAAATAACGTTGAAAGTAAATCTGTTATATACTAGCGCAATTGTTTTTTAAAACTTGAACTAATAATTATGTTTGTAGAGTCAAGGTGTTGAACAAAATTTACAGAAAGCTTCTATAGCAGAACCACAAGTGACTAAATCGAAATCTGAACTTAAGGCCGAGCGAAGAGCTAAACAGGTATCGTACTATTATTAATTTTCACATACATTTTTCTTTATTTTATAAATTATTTGTAATGGGTATCATAATTTTTTTAGTTTGTATTGGGCAAGTGAATTTATAATTTTGTTTTATTTTAAGGAAGCTGATAGAGCTGCAAAGGCAGCTGGAGTTAAAAAGTCAGATCAACAAATTTCGCAAAAACCAAAAGGACCCAGAATTCCTTCCAATATTCAGGTTAACTTTTTTATATTTGGGCATATTATAAAAAGTGTCAAAATAATATTAAGTTATAAGCATTTAATTTAATTTTTTAGGCTGATGATCCTAAAGTTCAAAAGAAAGCCGCAAAAAAATTGCAAAAACAACATGTTCCCAAACGATCAGATGGCCAAAAAAAAGTTGCATTGTTCTCACACTTACATCAATATGAACGAAGTTTTTCGATTACTAAGGACATAGGGTATAACAACAAATTTCATTAAAATTACATTTAATTTATATACTGTATGTGTACAAATTTGTTGGTTTAAATAAATTATTAACTTAGATGACAATTAATATTGTGAAGCCGGGTTACTGTAATCAATATATATTAAGAATTGCCCTTTTTGAAAATGAATTAAATTACCTTGTTTTAACTTTTATAGGAGTACATGTTATTAAAATGTTTAATTAATCAATTTTATTTTAAATTTCTTAAATTTGCCTGCTCTTCCAAAGCTATGTTTAAAAATGGAAACTACTATCTCTTTACATTTTATTTTTATAAATTTGTTTAAAGATTTGGAAACAGTAGCATCCACCCTTCAATTATTCAACTTGGTTTGCAATATGCTGAGGGTATAATTACAGGCTCCAATGCAAGATGTGCAGCTCTTTTAGCAGCAGTGTGTCGGCTAATTCAAGATTATAAAACTCCTCCACAGAAAGAACTTGCCCGACATTTGGAACAAAAGCTAAAATCAAATATAAGGTAAAAAATGACTTTATTTGCATAAAATCTAAGATGTAAATGTGTAATATAAGCATGAAATTGTTTTTAGTTTTTTAAATCAATGTCGTCCTCTTTCTGTATCAATGGGCAGTGCAATAAAATACATGAAGCTACAAATTGCCAATATAAAGCCAAATATGACAGACAAAGAGGTTATTTAAAATTAAATTTTTGTGTCAGAATTTTTTTATTGTAAATTGTTAAAATATTTTTAAATAAATTTTATTTTTAATTAATGCCATGAAAGATCCACTTAAACAAGTGCACACTTGAAATAGTTGTTTTATATAGGCTAAGACTCAACTTATTGAAAAAATGAAAGAATTTGTTTATGTTAATATCAAACTAGCTGGGGAGGCAATATCAACATCAGCTTCGACCAAAATCAATAACAATGATGTGGTGCTAGTATATGGAAGGTATGTAAACTTTATTTTATATTAAATTATCAAAAAAATTAAATAATAAAAATTAGCAACATTTTTACTTGTTGTTAAAGCAACCCACATATTTTCTTGTATTTTTTTAGTTCATCACTAATTATCAAAGTGTTACTGGATGCACATAGCAAAGGTTGTCAGTTTCGTGTTGTTGTTGTCGATGGCAGACCAAAGTTATCTGGAAGAGGTGTTTTGCATCGTTTATGTGCTGCTGGTATTAGGTGTTCCTATGTGTTAGTAACTTCAATTTCTTACATAATGCCCGAAGTGAGTTTGATAATTGTAAAATATTCATGTATTTGTTATATTTGCATATTGTTAGTAGTGGTCGATTACCTACAGGCTAAATATGGCAAGAAATAGAAGTTGCCTAAGGTAATTTACCTGCGCATTACAATCAGTATTTTTGTAGGTCCACAATTGTACAATGTTAAAAAATATTTTAGGATTAAAAATTGTGTTACAATAATTTTTATCACCAATTTTATAGTTGATTAAATGTGTTCATTTTAAATAACAATTTTATAAAAACTATTTGTTTTAATAAGGTCACTAAAGTATTACTTGGTGCTCATGGCTTGCTATCAAATGGTTATGTTATGGGTTCTGTTGGTACAGCTTTGGTTGCCATGTCAGCAAAGGTTCGAGGAGTTCCAGTTTTAGTTTGTTGTGAGGCTTACAAATTTTGTGAGAGAGTTCAAACCGACTCATTTGTTAACAACGAAATTGGTGAGTGTCTTTTGTATATATTTTAACCAAAAACCTTACAAAGCTTAAAAATTTTTTGCATATTGTTTCACAATCAATTTCAATAAAGGAAATTTCTGGTGTAATTTTATTGGTAGATTTCTTTTTTTTTCTAGCTTGTGTTGTGTTTTGTTTAAAAAAAGCTTAAGTATTATTTCTAAATATGAATTTTGTTTTCTTAAGGGGATCCGAAGGATGTGCTTCGTACCCACAATTCTTCAGATCCTAGTTCTTCTCCTCTTCTCAAAGATAATTCATGGGAAGATCTTCATTCTTTGAAGGTATTTTTGTAAACCTTTTTTGTTATGTATTATAAATAATTTAAAAACAAAAACGCAATTTATATTTTGCTGCTAGGTCTTACACCTGACCTATGACGTCACACCACCCGATTATATCGCGATGGTTGTTACCGAACTTGGTATGATACCCTGTACTTCTGTTCCCGTCGTGTTACGAGTTCGTAGTGTGGAAACGTGACGTCACCAGATTTGTTTACTTCGACGTTCTTTGGTTTGGGTCACGAGTGTGTAGTGTTGTTTAGGATATGTTAACACGGACAAAAAAAACAATAAAATTAAATATATATTTATTTTCAAATAGAATTTCATTTGACCGGTTATTGACAAAAAAAAACATAAAAATATCTTGTTGTATAACGATTACTGTGTTGGTGTATATTTATTTACGCTTTTTCGGAAAATAAAAAAACTATTTGAAAAACCAAATTAGAGGAAAATGGTAAAAAATAAAATTTGATTTAAGCAACTTTATGAGGTGGTAATAAAGAATATCCGTCGCTTCCACGAACTTTGGGTTGCGGAAGAAATCGATGTAACAAGCCCTTAATTAATAGCCAGCCACCGCAATATACAGCAAATACCAAACATAACAGAATTAGGGCAATAATTGAAAGCCAAGATGACCGACTTTCCGAGTATTCAATTCTTTCACTAGTCTCGTCTGTGTTGCCAAAGTTGCCGGATGAGATTTCCTTGTTTACATTTTCTTGTTGGATTTCCTCTTCTTTATATTCGTCTTCACCTGCAAATTAAAAGAGTTTTTTATATATATTTATATATGTACATAGATTTTAATAATGGTTAAAACGAACTTAAAGCTATGTACAAAACTATATAGTCTTATCTACAACGGAAACTAACCTTCATCCATTTCCATTTCCTCGTCGATTGCTATTTCATCTGTTGCACCAGTTGTCATTTCTGGATCAAAATCTATCAATTTGCATAATTTCAATAATTCAAGTAAGTTAAAAAAAGTTGATTCAAGTAAAAAAAAAGCATAAAGTAATATTTTTTATTAGGTCATAGTTTAATTAGGATCTACCTGTTGCAACAGTCGTATCTTCGTCCACCATATCGTACAAATTAACTCCGCTAGCTTTAAAAAAGTCATACTAGTAAGGGTCTCATACAATTATTTAACCATTTTTTTCATATTTAGGCTAAAGCATATATATTTTCTTAGTCTAATCACTTTAAAAGCTGTATTATATTAGCTTTGTTACAGTAACTGAATATTAAAATAACTATAAATGATTTTAATTGAAACATTAACTGTGTCACACTTTAATCTTAAAAAAATGTTTTCTTACTTTGACCAACGGTTTGATCGTCACTCTCCAAACCAAACCCATTACGATCTTCATCTATTTCCACATTTTCCCAACCTTCTATTTCTGAACTCTCTTTATTTTTAAAATTGCTTTCTAAACCGAATTGGTTACGGTCTTCGTCTATTTCGTTGTTATTCCAAATTTCTTCTGGGATTTCTGGATCATTAAAATTACTTTCCAATCCTATTTGGTTATGTTCTTCATTTATTTCATTGTTATTCCAATTTGTAGTTTCGGCGTTATTTTCTTTAAGTAAACCAGTATTTGTAACGCCTAGTTCGCCTCCTTCATTCAGTGCCGTAGTTTCCTCATTTTGTTCAATAACTTTATAAGGTTGTTGAAATGGGTCGTGTTGTTCTTGAAATTCGCCCGTGTTTTCGCTTTGTTCAGCAGTAAAAGAATTTTGTTGAAAATCATTAACAACTGCGAGTTCATTTTTGCTTTCTGTAACTTCTGATTGTTCGTTGGCTGCAATGTTAACATATTTAATACTTCAACCTTAGCTTATGTTATTACAAAAGACATATATAGCACTATGCAGGTTGCAACCACAACGTTTTATTATAAATACTTTAATAAATAAACTACTTTGTAGGTTTCTGACTACATTTAAGCCAATTAAAAGTTAATTATTAAGTTAATGTAAGTTACCGTAAGGGTTTAGGCTTAAGTTTGCCGATGTTTCAGATGACATCCGTTCTGGTGTTGTATCATCATTCACCGCATTATTAAAACTAGTCTGTTGGCCAAGATTATTATCAATTTGATAGTTGTTCATTACGGGTAATATTGTTTTATCATTGTTTGCCAACATGTCGTTTGAAAAACCATTATTTTCATTAGGAGCATTGTCAAGACTAATTGGAAATCCGTTAACACTAACTCTATTTAAACTTAGTATGAAAACTAATACAGAACTTAAATTCCAAATCATATTACTTTAATATTTTAGCCTTTTACCTAAAAAACAAAGCGTAAAAACTAGAATAGTTTTACTAGAGAAATTACGTTTTAAATACGTCAAAGTACTATGCACCTATATACTATAGGACTTGCTTAACTTTTAGAAGTATCCCAACATATTAATTTACTTGATTGGCTAGAATAACTGTAACCTCGGGCTATTAACGCACAATACAAATTTTGCTTTTTACGAAAGTCGGATTATCTTAAACATAAACCATAAAAACAGGTTTATTTTCAAAAATATTAATTGAATAAATGTGCGTCTTGTACGTTTTTATATCCGGGTTGTGAAGATTTACTGTAAAAACTATGACGTTTATGTATCTAGCTTTGGCTAAATTTTAAAATGTATATTAAAATTTCATTTGATTAAAGGGTAATATACTTTTGCTTAACATGTTATTACCTTTAAATAATGAAGACATGGTTTGGGCACCTGGTGTAAGCATTTGTAATTATAAACAAAATAACTGCCAAGTCAAAACAATTCCAATCTTACAATATAACAATAGTGCAATAAAAACAATTTTACAGTTAACTTAATATATTGTTAACTTTAGTATCTTACAAGTTTAATTTAAACCAAATATTACAACCTGTCTATAATGTAAGTGTTCATATCTAAGCCTCAATGTAATGGTAGCTATTGTATTTTAATTTTCCTTCATAAAAAAACTATTAAAGTGTTAATTAATTTATTTTCAAATTTGGATTTAATAAAACTAATTAAATGCTACTTTATCAGGGTCATTGCTGTACTTAAACATTGTTAAAAAATTTTGTGCATTTAAACTACAAAAAATATAAAACTATGCCATGGAATAGCAAAATGGCAATTCAATATTTGATATCCTTATGGTGTTCTGGCAAGAACTAAAATACATTAAAATGCCTGCAAGATTGGACATTTGTTTGGTAGTACAAATACAAAAAAATATTATTGCAAGAAAACAAAATTATAATTGATATACGAAAAAAATTGCACTAGTTTATAACAAGTGTTTAGAATATCATAACAAAACAATCAACAGTAACTTAATTAATTTTTCGTTTACGAAACTTGCGCAAAATGAAAATAATTGCTGCAAACACAGCTAATAAACCAAAACCTATTCCACTGATAAATGTCCAGTGGTGACTGTGGGTATGATCTAGAAATGATGCTTTTAATGCCGATACCAAATCCTCTAGCTTTTCACTTCTGTAACAATTTCTTATTTTATTAAAACCAATCAGTTGATTCAATTTCAACTAAAATTTTTTTTTGTTAATCAAAAAGATTTTAAATTTAAATTTATTTCGTATTTGAACTAATCACAAAACTTACGAGTTATCAACTGGCGGTGGAATTGAAAGAGCTTCGGTTTGCATAAACTCTTTCAAAACAAAACTGACAAGACTTTGTGAAGATTTATTTTCACTTTTGTAATGATAGAGATCAGTGCGATGAAAACTGTATAAGAAAATAATAAATTTAAACATTATTTCTTTTTGTGATTTCACATACTTAAAAGTAAAAAAATTGATCATCTATTTAGTACCATGGCTACAATAAATATTTTTATGGTAGTACAGCTAGCAATGTGATTGGCAATTTGTAATATATATTTACAATACAATAAGACTTTTTATTTTAATAAAAAAAACTTTTTGTTTAAACTATGATGAATAACTATCATTATTAAACTAAACATTTTCACTTAAAAAAATAAATAAAATTTTAGTAATTTAAACTACACTACACAACTACTATTATTAAACTAAAAGTTTAATCTTTTTTACTTTCTAATAGCACACACACTAACATCATTAAACTCTCAAGACATTAGGTATAGCAAATGTGATTGTATGGGTTTTCAAATAACTATCTACTACCAACATTTATGGAATATTAGTGTTTATTGTGCATTGAGAATACCTGTAGGATAGTAAATTGCCTCGTGCATGTTTCAACGGCACTTCCGTCTTTTTTATTCTACAATTTACTTTTTTTATAAAATAAATACCACACCTTCATTTGTAAATGCTATTAGAACCTAAAATGGTATATCCAAACCTTCTTAAAATATTTATATGTAAACACATTGCTTATTAAAACACATGCAACAACTTACAATAATATTTGAATGCAGTGTTCGGTTGGATCCATTCCAAATCTTTTGGTTGTAGCAGGGCTTAAGCTTGTGTCAATTGTTGCAACATTTTTTCTTCTTCGTAGTCTCACTGCAGTCGTGGCAAGGTCGGCAAGGTACGGTTTCATACATTCTGGCCTTTTTCCGTCTGCACTATAAAATCGGCAGTGTTACAATTATGTCTTTCACAAAATAACGACCCCCAAAAATTACCCAAAACAAATTATCATAAAAACATGGTTTATATATTATAGGAAATTTAAGTAAATAAATCAAACTTACAACATGATAAGCCAATCTCCAGTTGTTGCACCAGTGCTCGCTTGTGTCAAATGTTCAAAAGTTTCATCATTTAGTTCAGGAAAAGGAGTTTGTTTTGCTTCCACCACCCACTCCACAACCTCATCTGCTAATATTTCATCTGAAAACACATAAAAAAAAAGCTTTCATATAACAAAAATAAAAGTGAAAAATAAATTTAAATTAACTCTTTAAAAGTTATATTTTTTATCATCAATCCAGACCAAATTGGGTTAATTTTTAATAAGATTTGTCAAAATTTAGCAGGGTGTTCAATCTTAAATTAATATGGTGATAATTTGCAGTAAATAACATAAACCTTTAAAATATACAAACCAGAATTTTCGTAGCGAAACGGGATTTTACCAAGAAACAACACAATTTGAGGAAAATAATTGACTCCATATTCTGGAAATTTAACAGCAAGTTTATAACTTTTTATCTATAAAAAAAGAGTTTGTTTAACAACGAGAATACAGAACATGGCGATTTTATAATTCTTGAATTAAATAAAATAAATAGCAATTTTTTCCAATTCAATTGTAAATAGTATTATTTTCAAACTAATATTGTAAATATAGCAAAATGTAATTTTACTTTGCCATCTTCCAATGTGTTTAAATATTCTGCAGCTTCATGAAAAATCTCCATTTTGCTTTTGCAAGTTGGACAATCTTCAAACTTAGTGTCTACAAACATGATTTATTGTAAATCGACAACTAAATAAAACTTTTTTAAATTTATTTACAAAATAAGATAGCTGTTTAAATAAAACTGTTTTTCATATGCATTAAAAAGAGTAAGAAATTATTTAAAACAATTCACAACTCACAAAAGTACACCAACAGTTCTTTTGATCCAGTTTCAATAGCTTCATTTAACTGAACTTTAGTCGTATGTGGTACGTCATTTGGATCGAATTCTGCTTGACAAAACTTTATTACCACAACCAAAAAAAAATTTAAAACATTCATTTTATTCAAATTTAAACTGTGTTTTTACTAAGGCCTAATAAACTAGATAAGTTGAATACTAGTAGTTTATGCAAATGTTAAGGAATACTGTCGCTTAAATTAAATAATACTATTTTAAAAAAAAAATTAAAATAGGCAGTTCAGAAATAGTTACTGTGAATAATTGTTTTAAAAAGGTGATAGCAAATTTTACAGTTATAAATTTTCTTTTTTCTAATAGCTCAAGACAAATATTTCATTTACTTGAAATCTAAACCAAACCAGCTGTTTTAATTAACAATAGCTAAATAATAAATTGCGTAAAATCAGTATTTTGTACCAAACGAATATAGAAACAAAAAAATTAACTGAATGTCAGGTGTGTTTTAAATAAAGAAACTAATAAAACGAAATGTTTTAATTTTTTTAAATGTAAAAAATCAAACCAAAGCCCTTATGTGGAGTATAAATTATTAAACTACTGCATCAAGTCGCCGGTTAAGTGTATGTTTAAAATCCTGAAAATATTTTAATTTAAAAATTGTTAATACTGGCTAAGCCACGCGGACTCTCTTGTTAGGGAATTACCCAATATCTGATTGATGAATCACCCGAAGCTATGATAATATGGCTTTGTAATCACCAAGCCAACCCCTCGTCATTGCTCCATTGCGCCCCGGTTGCGAAGTTTAAAATTTTCTAAAATTGTCTGTATAGAGTCTGTAATGTACACATTCATAAAAAAGCAGTGTTAAAACGTGAATATTTTTCTTACTATAAATTAAAGCAAGAATAAAAAGGTTAGCCATACGTTTAATACATAGGTTTGCATAACTTTATTGTTCCATGTATTTTAATAGATTTTTTATTTTGTTTATAATTCGATTATTATTTTGCTTACTAATGTACAAAGTTGCACAATGCATTTATATGATAATTGGTTTACTTGTTTTTAACGGTTTTAGTATTTTGTTATAAGTTTTATTTTAAGCTCATAAATTTTTAAATGTAAATTAAAGAATTTATTTAAAAGTTATAGTTCTGAAATATTTTTAAAAAACCTATCACAAATTACGCAATTTTATTGAAGTATGACGTTATGTGAGTTATCCTCTCTCCGTCAACGTGTCGAAATTTTATGACGCAATTTCCGTGTTGCGCAATTTACATAAAAAGAAAGAAACCAACTGCGTTTTGCCTTTTTCTCTATTAACTGAATCTGTCACGTGCTCGTCTTGGGTTGTTCCTTTCGTTCGCAACAGACCGGTGAGTTAAGCGTGTTTTGTATCTTAAGTAATCGTAAAAATTATTCATGTTCCTGTTATTAATTTATAGTATATTATTTAGTTAAACTTTTTTAAATATATTTAAAAGTTCACGTAAGAAAACATAGTTGTCGGGCAACTAGGAATTATTAGTAAACGATATCTTTTTGTTCAGCTTTTAAATTGAACACTCGGTTACATTCAAATTCCAAAATGGGAAAAGAAAAGGTTCATATTAACATTGTCGTAATTGGCCATGTCGATTCTGGTAAATCGACCACAACTGGTCATCTTATCTACAAGTGTGGTGGTATTGACAAAAGAGCCATCGAAAAGTTCGAAAAAGAAGCCGCTGAGGTAAATGTTTATTTTAATACTTATGACGTTGGTTTATAAATCATTTAAGCAAAATTGATTCCTATTAAAAAATCATAAAATGTTTGAGTGTGATTTGAAAAATTTAAGAATCTTTTTTTGTCCTAATCATTTTATAATATATAATTGGTATGTAACATGTATATATGTTATTGATGCTTTTGTTTTTGTTAATATCTAATTTGAAATATAAAAGGCAGTGTGCACACAAAATTTTTGCGTGAAAAATTATGCACTCCTAAAGTTGGGGATTTATATTATATATATATATCCTAAATTTAAAAAAAAAATTTTCTTTTACCATATATATATTTGTATCATTTTTTACAAATATTTATAAAATTTTCACTAATTTTACCTGCTTATCAGTTTATACTTGAATGTAAATTAAGCATAAATCGAGAAGTTAGTTTGCATGTAAGTGTCTATGTACATGTGGAAGTATTATTGTTTAATGAAAGCCGCCCTACTTTCCAGACTGAAGTTTAATTATATTCTATATGCAAGTGTATTATGACTATTTTTGTATTTGTCAAAATGTAATTGTATATATTATAAATAATCAAAAACAAAAAAAATTTAATGCCCTTTGCATTAACACTTGCATGTGATATTTTTATTTCAGTTCAGATCATTTGTAAATGTGTATCTATATATATATTTTAATTTTACAACAGCCACATAATTTTCATTTAATATTTAAAGATAAAAAATCCTACTTGACACTCCCTTTCAAACCTCAATATCTAAAATATTTTTTATTAGGGGGGGTTTATATTACTTTATCATACAATTAATCACATTTTTGATTGGTAGATGGGAAAAGGCTCCTTCAAATATGCCTGGGTTTTGGACAAACTGAAGGCAGAAAGAGAACGTGGTATCACCATTGACATCGCTTTGTGGAAATTCATGACGAATGTGTATCAAGTCACCATTATTGATGCACCTGGCCACAGGGATTTTATTAAAAACATGATTACCGGCACTTCCCAGGTTTTTGCTTTATATATACTATTAAAGCTATGTCTGTTTTGTTTTAATGCTGTACAAAATAAATTAAAACCTAAGTAAATTACTTTTAAGGCTGATTGTGCTGTTCTTATTGTTGCCGCTGGGGTTGGTGAATTTGAAGCTGGAATTTCCAAAAATGGTCAAACCCGAGAACATGCACTTCTGGCTTTTACACTTGGTGTGAAACAAATGATTGTTGCAATTAACAAAATGGACAGTACCGAACCAAAATACTCGAAAGATCGGTAAGTGTTTTTTTTTCTGACCCTTAAAAATGATTTTCAGAACAAGTTGACACAACTAGCTTGGTTTTTCAGATTTGAGGAAATTGTCAAGGAGGTTACAGCTTACCTTAAGAAAGTTGGTTACAATCCAAAGACCGTGGCATTTGTTCCTATTTCTGGCTGGCACGGTGATAACATGATCGAGGCTTCTGAAAACATGGGCTGGTACAAAGGATGGTCAAGAGATGGTTATGAATTAGATAAAGAAAAAAAGCCAAAGAAGACTGCAAAGAGTGGAAAAACCCTTCTTGAAGCTTTGGATGCCATCGATCAACCAACACGACCCACCGAGAAACCATTGAGGCTCCCCCTTCAAGATGTTTACAAGATTGGTGGTATGTTTACAATTTTGAATTATATATTTGTTTGAGTTTATTCAACTAACCTTATTTTCCTGTCAAATGAATTTATTAAATAACCCGAAGTATATATATATATTTTGTTTATTTCAACTTGTGCTTTTATTTTATGATTAATTATAAACTAGATAGATTTGCAATTCTAACAATTATTATATGCAAACGATCATTTTAGGTATTGGAACTGTTCCAGTTGGTCGGGTTGAGACTGGTGTCATCAAGCCAACTATTGTTGTTACCTTTGCTCCAGTCAATTTAACCACTGAAGTTAAATCTGTTGAAATGCATCATGAATCTTTGGCCGAGGCTTATCCCGGTGACAATGTTGGTTTCAACGTGAAAAACGTTTCAGTTAAAGATATCAAACGTGGGTATGTTGCTGGTAACAGTAAGAATGATCCTCCAAAGGGTGCAGAAAGTTTTGTTGCCCAGGTATGTTAAGATTTGTGGGTTTTTGTTGCTACTAATTTAAACCGGTGTAAGCCCAGGGGAATTATCTTGTTTCGTTTAATATTTTGTTAACTAGGTTATTATTCTCAATCATCCCGGTCAAATCTCAGCTGGCTACTCTCCAGTGTTGGATTGTCACACTGCCCACATTGCCTGCAAGTTTGCTGAATTAAAAGAAAAGATTGATCGTCGATCAGGAAAAAAGCTGGAGGATATGCCAAAGCATGTCAAATCTGGAGATGCCTGCATGGTCAAGTTGGTCCCATCCAAGCCCATGTGTGTTGAAAAATTCTCTGAATATGCACCTCTTGGTAAGTTTAGATCTTATTGTTTGCTTTATTTTTTTTACCTTTAAAATTTAATCTTATATATATATATGCTTTTTAAATGTCAGGTCGATTCGCTGTCCGTGACATGAGGCAGACTGTAGCTGTTGGTGTCATTAAAGATGTAACAAAGAAGGATGTCACAGGCAAAGAAACCAAATCCGCAAAGAAAGCTGCCGGTAAAAAGTGACTTTGGTTACTTTCGGCAACTACAACTCCCTCCATCATCGCGCATCAACCCTGGTCTTTTTTCTACAATTTCTCCTTAGTTTTGCAATTTTTGTTTGGAACTGAAATCTTTTTTGGTTTTAGTTTTTTTACTTTTGTTACCAACCACCGTAAATTCACTCGCAGGAAAAAGGGTCACTTGTTCTTCTGTGTATAATTTTTCATAATAATATTTAATTCTAATAATTTGCCGACATGAAAAGTTGTTGTGTTTGGTTGTGGTGTCGTTGTGTTCATTTAAATAAAAATGCAGACGCATGAAATAATGCCGTTTTCATGTTATGGCTTTCATTTTCAGGCCGGACTTTGCGCAAATGTCAAAGTACGTAGTGTTAGTAAGCGTTCTGTGGTAGTTTTTATGTTAATCCTAGCAAGCTCTTATTTGTTAGTCAGTGAATTAAGGTTAACTTTTTTTTGTATATATCCTTGTCCTCGATGTGGGAAAGTCGAATGCGCGACTTAAACATAGAGTAACATCAGTTACTCCGACCCAGTCTCGAGTTGCCTGTGACAGTTTGGGATATTATAGATTATAATTGCCCGATAATTATACTGCTGATTAAGTGTTGGCTCAGCAGGAGTTCACACCGTTTATAGCGCCTTACTCAAGGTCGCTAAAGCATGAGATCAATGGGGATTGAACCCACGACGTCATGTGTGGTGTAGCAAGTGTTCTTACCACTACACCACGCTGCCGTATATTTCTCTCTCTTGTCAAAAAACTTACAATACTGTGTAAGAAAAATGATAATATAGGCTACTGGCTGGGGAAGGAGGTCTGTAAAGGAAAGTGTTTTAACAAAGCTCGTACAAATAATTTTTTAACTTGCCATAAAATCCCTTTTAAAAAATATTTTTAACAATTGTCTAGAGATGAGCACTCTAGTTAATAAACTTATTGGTATTTCGTGACTGGAGTCACGTATTAAAACGAGTTACATTTTCTCTTACAGGTTTGTCGTTTACCAAGTAAAACAAACAAACACGGGTTGATACATGTGTATCTTCTAACGTATTTATGAAATTTACAACTTATATTTAAAATGAGTGGATTGAATTTATTTAAACGCACCTTCTTTAAGAATTTAAGACAATCTACTCAATTATATTGTTTATTGACAACAGAGAGAAATATTTTTATTTCTAAAAGGTAAGATAAAAAATTATATAGCTCTTAAAAACAAACTTATGTAGTTAAATTTTAGAAACGTTATAAAATAACCTAATATTGAAACAGTAATACAATGTGTAAACATTTTTTTAGATTATATGCTGAACATAATGTAGAAAATGTTAATACCAACAAGATAAAAGTTAACAACGTAAAATCTTTTTATGACCGATATGTATTTCCACAACCTCCTGATAATATTTCAGATGAAGAGCATGAGAGTAAAAAATTAATTTTGTTGTTTAAAATTATGAAACCTAATTGAACTAAATATTTAATCATATTCATAAAAATGTGTTTTAATTAAAAGTTAAGTTCTTATAATTTTTAGATGCACATAAATAATATTTACATAACTGATCTTTAAGTTGTTTTAGAAATTTTTTTTTTATAATATTCACTTTATGGTTTACGATTTATATATTAATGCTGATTTTTGTTTATTGTAGTAACACTTAGTCGGGTTAACCAAGCTATTGAAAATACGGATTGTGGAAGGCTGTTTGCAGTTGTGTTTATAAATGGAAAACAATATAAAATAACTGATCATGATTTGGTTCAAACCACTGGCTATTTAAATGCTGATGTTGGAACTAAAATTCGATTGGAAAAGGTTTCACTTTTTAAGTTTTAATTTTTATTGGAGTTGCTGTTGATTAAATTAATTTTAAAACAAAATTTTATAAGTTTTGCCCATGAATCTAGATTTACTCTACTTATTTAAAAACTAAAATAGTTAATATATATAAACTTATTTGCATTTAAAACCCATTATAATTTTTTTTAAATTTATGTGGTGTATCAAAAATAAATAACATAACTTATAAAAGGCTTGTTGTTACGCAGGTACTTTTAGTTGGAGGTAGTGATTTTACCTTAGTCGGCAAACCTTTGGTTCAAAGGTCCTTAGTAAATATAGAAGCGACTATAATTGAAAACACACCAGGTGTTGTTAAAGCAATAAAGCGGTTTCAAGGAAGGAAAAATTTTAACAAAACTTACGGTTGGTTATTATTGTGATTTTGATAGTTATGACATGTAATGTTTTTGTATCTAAATTTGAAATTTTGTTACTAAAAAACTTGTCAAAGTTAAATTTTTACCATACTTTGCTAATTGTTGTTTAATTTTTTAGAGTTTACACCCTTACATTCTATTTTGAGGATTAATTCAATTAAAGTTCATCCTAACCTGGACCCACATGAAGAAATTCCAGAATCCTAACAAAAGATTTTAAAATATTTAATTTAAAAACTGCATTTGGTCTTTCATTGGAACAAATGTGAAACAGTGCAGACAATAAATATTGAATTTTTAAACGTAATATAAATACAGGAAGGATACCTATTTATTCAGGAAGTGGTTTCTTTTACACTCCATATTGAAATATTGCTAACATCCCATAGATGTGTTACTCCATTAGTTTTCTCACATTTTAATGAAAATTTTCTGTAGAATAGCTTAGCACTATTTGTAGCTGTATAACTGTACTTGCCTATATTGGTTTTAGTTAACGTGAAAACTTTATGCCGTGTTTTAAAAAGTGATATTTATCAAACTAAACTTTTGTTTACAAATTGTTTTCAGAAATATCATTTAGGGAATAAATTAAAGTAGGTTATGCTAAAAATGCAAAGCATTTTGCAGACATTATGTGCATTTGCAGCTTTACCTGTTATATTTATATCCACTATTCCTTATGTGGGGATTTTGTTAAGGTATTTTTTAATAGAAAGTATTATTAGCTATGAACCATAATTGTATAAATGCAATTTAAATAAAATTTGTTTTCAAAATATCTTTTTAAATTTGAATATCTAATTTTATTTGTTAATAGTTGGATGGTGATTTCTTGTTTTTTGCCAATCAAATGGTTTCATTTTTTTGAAGATGGTTTATGGGGATGGTATCAGAGAATGGTTGTTTTTTTCTTTGAACACATGACTGGTAAGTAGTTTGTTATTTCAAAAAAATTTGCTAAAAAAATAAGTAAAAAATGGTATTTATGTTATAGGTGTAGAAGTATATATTGATGGAACAATACCAAGCATAAAGGAAAATGTTATTGTAATTAGCAACCATCAAACATTCAGTGACTGGATAGTTGCAGATTTTTTAGCTATCAGGTATTCATTTTTAAAGCTATTACAGTAACTCCGTTTTGTAACTGTAAACTTAGCATAGTTTGTAACTTATTAAATTAATTTTGAAAGGCAGAAAATGGTTGGTCATGTAAGATTTGTGTTTAAAAATGCCCTCAAGTATTATCCTGTTTATGGTTTTTCGTTTGGAGCCCATGGTGGAGTGTTTGTGCAAAGAAATGGAACATATACTGATGAAAAAATGGCCAAAACTCTTCAAAAATTAATAAAAAGGTAATGAAAAGGTTTAATTGAAAATATAAACTTTTAGTTAAAGTTACTTTACCTGTTGATTATTTTTTGTAGAAAGGCATCAATCTATTTCATGCTGTACCCAGAAGGAACAAGGTTTACACCTCATAAAAAAAGTTTACTGGAAAAAAGTTATAATTTTGCTGTTAAAAACAATCTGAAACCACTTAAACAGGTAAATAAATGATTGTGTCAGTCTTTTCACTGTATGTTCCCTTATGACAAAAAACCTTTATTAATTTTTAGCATTTAACTCCAAGAGTAAAGGCTTTTAACTGTGCTCTAACAACTTTGAAATCTTATATTGATGCTGTTTATGATATTACAATTGTTTATGAAAAAGTTGGTGACAATGGAGAGGGTATGGTGATTGTTTTAGAAAAGATCTAATATTAAAGCTAGTTTGTCTGGGTATTTGTATTGGCGTAACATAGATATATCTATTTTTTAAAGATACGGTAAGATACAATGCCCCAAATGCATTTGAATTTTTGAGCGGAAAATGTAAAAAAATCCATATACACTTTGAAAGGATACCTACAGACCAAGTGTTAGCTGAAATTGAAAAATTATCACAAAACTCGGATCCAAACTTGCCGCCCGCTTCCACACAATGGCTACATAATAGATTTATAAAGAAAGATGAAATTCTACAAGGATTTTATCATGGTAATACACTGAAAATAACAAGTAACTTAATTTTTAAAAAATTCGCAAAAATAAAGTTTAATATTATTTAGAACCATCACAAGTTAAGTATTCAAAAATAACGAATGGAAAACAGTCTTTTGTACCAATAACTTCGACTCTACCTGCTGCACTTACATGGATAGTCACTACTTATTTAATACTTTACCTTCCATTAGGGAAAGATATTTTGATGTACACCTGTGTTTTTTTAGCGCCACTTTTAAGTTTTATTTCACACTTTCTCTATTAACTTTATTATTAATCACTGACTCATTTTATCGGTATGGTATTATTAGTTTAAAGTCGCATTTTATTATTGTTTTTGTTTTTTTAAATGCAGTACACTAATTTCATGAAATACTGTTCCACTGTTCTTAATTAATCACTGTCGAAACAAGGTTTCTAATATATATTTTTATTCAATGTGTGTTATGTATTAAATTTCATACAACAATGATAAACAAAAAATAGAAATATGATTTTTTGACACTAAAATATTTCTATTAAAAAAAAGTTTTTTATGATTGTTAATTTTCTTCGCCACTACTACTGCTTCCATAGCATCCAAGCAAACTTAACCCTTGTGTCTTATTATTGTTTGATTGTTCAGTACTCGTAGAAGCAGTGGATACACTCTTTTTCACAATTCCCAACATTTGTGCAGTCCTTTTTTTATTTTTCGAATTTTCAAGTTTTGCAATTTTTTTCTGAGGAGCTAGACTGTCTTCTGATTTATGTTCCTTTTAAATTGAGATTACAATTTTTGTTTAATGTCTTTTCACACTTATGCAGATTACTATGTATTTACTTCAAATGTATATAGCTTACTACTAATATAATATATTATGCACATTTTGTACATCTTGTATTTTGAAAATATTGGGTATGCTTATGTACAGTTACCTCAGTCAAAAGTTGGGTAGGTGGCAGAAGGCGTTTCTTTGTGGGAAAAGTTGTAATAACTTCATTATCACTGTCACTATCATTATCCTGGAGCCTTCTGACCATATCATTGTTGAAGATTTTTCTAAAAAGGTTGTTATTAGTTTTAAACAAGAGTAATAATTTAATTCTATACAACCATTGCTTTTAATTTTTAATGGCCTTTAAGTTTTTAAAAATACATTTAATATCATTTATCTAATCAACTTGTATAAAGGTTTTAAGACAGTTGGTTTGGTACATAAAAGTGAATGTTAACTGCTACTTTACGATGCTTGTATTTTGAATAATTTTAAGTTAAATAATTGTAAATTAAAATTAATTGATTTTGGAATCATAGACCCTAAAAAGAGGTTAGCAATGAAAAGAAGAATGTTTTTACTTGATCTCATCATCTTCTTCAGCTTTTTCTCTGATTGTTTTTTCTTCTTCTGTTTCTTGTCGTTTTTTCAACATGTCATCATAGTTAATTGCAACATGACGTTCATTTAACTCTCGTAGTTCTTCCAGATTTTCCATCATTTCCATTTCTCGTTTTGAATCCCGAGTTCGTATTTCCAACATCTTGAAAAAATAGGTATATAATTGTCACAAATCTATAATTTTAATTTTTTTTATGTTTAAAGACTAAGTATACCTTCATCGGGTTAGCTTCGTCTTCTTCTTTTTGAGCTTGTAACTTTTTCTCCTCTTTTTCAAGAAGTTTTTCGGCTTCAAAGTTTCTTGTTGCTCCGTGTTCAATAGCGTAATCCATATTGACTGGATCAGTCTGTTCAAAAGAAGACATTGAAATTATGTCTTTAAAATAAATTGGATATAAGAAACTACCTTGTGTTAAATTTTAATAATTATTCTTTTATTGGACTGATTTTAATAAAATGTATACCTAATTGGTGTTTAAAGTTTTTTCTAAAATACATTATGTGTGAACTTTACATTTTACAACTTAAAAACATATATTTGCAAAAAAAAATTGAGTTTTAACTTATGAGGTAAAATTTGTTTGTACCTTAAATGTTATTTCAGCAACACACTTGGTACATTTTATGTAAAATCGATATATTCGTAAACCAAGGTAGTCCTCATCTTGTACAGTTTCCATTCTAGCATTAAATTTTGTCCCTTTGTATATATAGTTCCCACATGTCTTACACCTGTTAAAAAGTTTATTTCCTGATATGATATAAGGTTGAAGGTACTTAGTAAACCTACCAATATGATTAAATCTTACCTCATATGAAAAGGTGCCATCACACGAATAACATATTGTCTGTCCTTCGCTCTCTTAAGCTTGGGAATTTTTGATGGATCATAATCTGGTGGGTAATATTTCTACAAAATATTTTTAAATAAAGAATTAGTTTTGCTGTTTAAGGACAGTGAAAAACTTATTTTGAGCATTGTGATGTTTAAAAAGTAGTTAAAAAATATAAAGCCTATTAATTTTGTGTAATAGCAAAAAATATATTAAAATTAAATGATGTTTTATTAATATAAACAGATAATGATAATCAAAACATTAAATAAATGCAAGTTTGATTTATATATTTTGTTGCAAAAACATCCCTATGTCATTCATCAAAATTTAAAAAATTAAGCAATAAACATAAATATATACAAACAACACTACCAGCTTACGTTTAAAACTTTTCTTTCCGACATTTTATAAACCTTAAGTGACTTCTAAGATTGTAAATTACAAGATATTTCTTAACCTAAAGTGCCTTAATAAATGTGAAACATAAAAGTGTTTTTGTTACGAACTTTAGCAAAGGTAAAGCAGGGGACTTTTGATGGTGAGGATAAACTAAATATATAACTTAAAATTAAATCCCTGAGATCGGAAATCATGGTTTCTGTTTTTTTGATTAAATCGAAAAAATACAAAAAATTAAGTTGATATTTTAATAGTCTAGCTTTAATATCCAAAGTAAACAAAACTATCGAGTCATGTTTAAACAGATTAGGTACATTACAACGGACGTTTAAACTTAACCGAATGGGCGTACCTAAAGATCACGGTTTTATATTGATACAATATAAAGATTGTTAAAATTTAATTTGGTTTTGGAAAACGTGACTTTTTCATGTTTGAATTTAATTAAAAATATTTGAAAAAAAATATTTGCGTTGAATAGCCAAGCCCGAATTAAAAATATCAAAAATTACACGTAACATCTGTTACAATAAAAAACTACTTTTTTACCGTTAAGGTTTAGTTTTAAATATATGTTGTGCTCAATAAAGATTAACTACAATTGAATTACAAGGCCAAGTGTAGTCGTAGAAGAATTTAACGTTAAAAATGAGATTAAAATTATGTTTAGTTTTGATTTTATTAGGCTTATTGATTTGTTTGGGCAATGCAAAGTCAAACCATAACACCCAGTACTTTAAAGTAGGTTGTGTTTGTAAAATGTAAAGTTTTATTAATTTGTACATTAATTTCAAATAGAAAATAATTATTGTGTTTTATTTTTTTTTGTAGAAACTTAACTTCGATAAAAAAGCAAAACGTTTACTCCACGAAGCAAGTGACATCGCGGTAGAATGTCTTTGCAGCGGGAGAAATATTCATCCGCAAATACTGGCAACCGTTTGTAGGTTTCAAAACGAAGTGCATTTTAAACCCGATACGACATGTAAGCTAACATTTTTTTAATGGCAAAAGAAACTCTTTGTGCCATAAAATGTTTTGTTTTTTAACTTTTTGGTCAGTAAAAGTTTTATTTTTATTTTTAGATATCCACAGTTGCATTTATTGCCAAGTTGCTGACCCGGTTTGCTGGAACTCATGTCCAGTGTGACGTTGTTCTACTTTGGTGCAGTTTACGTCATACGTTTTATTGTGACGTCATTTTACTTTTAATAACAAAAAAGTTTTTTGTTAAATATTTTAATTGATACAAAAATTGCATATTTTAATTATGTTAAATTTATAGTCTAAAATAAACAATTTAAAAAAATAAAAAGTCTCAGTTTTAAAAGTTAAAAGTCATATTTAAAGTTTAAAGTCAGCCTATATAAAAATGCTGTATAAGTGCATTTCACATACTGTGTGTTGTTAAATTTATTTGTAAATATACACAAGGTTATTACAGCATATGGTGTCAGGATAAACCAAAAAATAACAAAGATCACGATTGTCGCTACAACAGTTTAAAAACTTTTATAGGCTAAACAAACCGTTGATGTTGTTGGTTATTAACTATATTTTAGTGTTGACAAGTATAAGATATATCATAAAACAAACTAGTCAAAATAATACAATGACTCGTCAAACTCTTTACTTTGCTATGCTGGTCATGTGTCTATTCTTAACTTCAAATGGCTATAAAATTGGTGTTCAAAATCATTCCAGAAATCGGGGAGGCATATTCACAAAGTAAGTATTTTCTACTTTAATTATAATTTTTTTTAATTAGAAATACCACTTTGTTAAGCGGTCAGTCCTCAAATACATGGGATTCTAGTAAAATAGAGATAGAGGAATTTTTGGATGAAGAAGATATAGAAACTCTGCTGGATATTTATTTAGCATGTAAGTTTATGCTGTAAAATGTACTGTATTTTAATTTAAAAATTACATTTTATCTACAGAATGCACATTTTCCTATTCTCTTACTCAAGAATGTTGGAATGTATTACAATGTCATATGATCATATATTCAAGTTTATTTTAAATTAGTTTTAAACATGGATTTTTATAAACATACCTAAAAAATAAGCATAAGTCAATAATTAAATAAAAAAGAAGAAATCGTGTCTTTTTAAATCTTACCAAAATGTTTATTTTATCTTACTAAAATTCTTGTGTTACTATTTTGTGTTAATAAAAATGCCAAATTTTTTCCAAGCCCAGCTACACAACTGTATTGCAATAGTTTTTTAAAGATATTGCAAAAACTTTAAGAATATTGCAACAGGATAAATTCAAAGTAACCAATATCACGATCATTATTCATATTACGTTGTTATTACATAGACGCAACAACTATAAGGTTTCGTACCAAGTTGCGAAACCTGCTGCGTTTTTTACACATATTAAAAAACATCGTTCACACAAAGTTTCTAACAAGTGCCAGGTTTCACAACGTGTAAAAATTGGTTTTTAAACTAGTTGTAAGGCACGCATATACTTCTGTGAGACAAACTGTAAATTAGACATGTGGGCATGAAAATCGCTTATTTTACGCGTTGTAAAACCTGGTGCGAAACCAATTGTGTCGTTTACACTCGGCTTAGTTTTTGTTTCTGGTGCCAAAAACCTAGCTCTATGCCTATGTGAAAACGCATTTTAAGACTATTAATATTATTATAGTCCCAACAAAAGGTGGATAGTATTGTTTTTTTAAAGTTACTTTATCTGTAAAAACAAATTACAATGAATCGCCAAATTCTTTTCTTCTTTATACTAAGTATGTGCCTAATTTTGAATACAGAGGGTTCACAATCTAGAAATTGGGGAAATGGTAAAGGGGGGTAAGCAACCTTTTTTTATAATTTTTTTATAAAAATAAAACAATTTTTTTTGTTTTCAAGTGCTAAAGTGGGATTCAAGCAAAAGAAAAGTAGAAGAATTATTGGACGAAGAAGAAGATATTGAAGCGTTTCTAGAATTGTATTCAAATTGTAAGTATTTTTAAAATATTTTTATTTTAAAAAATTATAATTTACTTTTATTTACATTATATATTTATAGAATGTGAAAATACTTGCTTTATCACCAAACAATGCTAAACCTTACAGCTATACAAGAATTTCAATTTTTATGTTTATAACCTAGTGTTTATAAATATGTTGATAACAATACAAAAAAATTTTCCAAACAAATTTGTGACTGTCTAATTCTTATCTTAATTTGCGCCTTATGCTGAAGTATTGAAGCGTATGTTAGCAGGATCAATTAATAAAACGAACATCACGTTTGTTGCTTATATTGTGCATAACATCATAAGACTATGTAATTAAAATATAAAGCTTGGTCTAACAAAAAACTGTACGCAGTATAAGTTTTTCCACTTTACTTTAATAATAGCTATACTTTATTGAGAACTTGCAAAAAAACAATACGATGAGGCGTCAAACTATTTTTCTTGTGATGCTGGTAATGTGTCTATTCCTAACTGCAAACGGCTTTACTGGAATAAGAAACATTAATAAAATTTACGACTCACCTACATCTGAGTAAGCATTTTTTTCCATAATTATATTTTTTATTGAAATTAAAACTACTTTATATTGTTTTTTAAAAGTGAATGGGATTCTAGTAAAAGAAAGATAGAACAATTTTTGGATGAAGAAAGTATAGAAACTCTGCTAAATAATTATTCAAAATGTAAGTATATTCTGTAAAATTAACTTTATTTTAATTTAAAAATTACTGTTTTATCTATATAGAATGCACATTTTCTTATCCTTTTACCCAAGAATGTTGAAATGGATTGCAAAGTTATAATCATATATTCAAATTTTTTTTTTAAATAATTTTTTTATTGAGCATTATTTGACATACTAAAAATATAATCATGAAGCAAAAATAAAATGAAAAAAAGAATATCGTGTTTGTTTCAGCCCTACAAAAATTATGTGTTATTAAAAAAAAATTCCGACTGTTTGCCATTACCAGCTACGCATCGTTAAACTAACTGTATTGCAACAGAGCGACTTTAAGGATATCCCGAAAGGATAAATTAAAATTAACCAATATCACGATCATCATTCATATTACGTTGTTATTACCAGTCTAAGATTTATAAAAGTGCCAGTCTAACAAAGAGTAAATAGTATTAGTTTATTTAAAGTTATACTTATCTGTAAAAAAACAAAAAAATGAATCGTCAGATTCTTTACTTCTTTATACTGACCGTGTGCTTAATTCTGAATACAGAGGGTTATGTAGTAAAACATATATCTAGAAACTGGGGAAATGGTAATGGAGGGTAAGTAACTATTTTCCTAATAACATTTTTATAAAAAATAAAACAAATGTAACCTGTTTTTAAGTGGTATATTGGAGTGGAATTCAAGAAACAGAAAGATAGAAGAATTATTGGACGAAGAAGAGGATATTGAAGTATTGCTAGAATTGTATTCAAAGTGTAAGTTTTTTTTCTTTTCTCTTTTTCTAATTATTTTTCTAATTATAATTTATTTTTATTTACATTATTTATTTGTAGAATGCAAAAATACTAAAGAATGTAAGACCTGGCAGCTATACAAGAATTCAAATTTTTATGTTTATAACCAAGTGTTTATAAGTAAAATGATAACAATACGAAAAATTTTTCTACACAATGTTGTATCTGTGTAAGTCTTAGTTTAGTTTGCGCCGTATGCTTATGTATAAAACGTTGTATATTAGCGGTTGGAACATATCCCCTCACAGTGTTATGTAATAAAGTTAGTACACGAGCGACTTGAAGCGTATGTTAACAGGATCAATTAAAAATACAAATATCACGTTCGTAGCTTATATTGTGTATCCTAATATGGCTATAGTCATTAAAAAATAAAGCTTAGTCGAACAATAAACTGTAGACAGTATTAGTTTTCTAATTTATCTCTAATAAAAAAACTTGCTAAAAACAATACGATGAATCGTCAAACTATTTTTGTTGTTATGCTGGTAATGTGTCTATTCTTAACTGCAAGGGGGTTTGATGGAATAAAAACTTTTAGTAGAAATCGCGGGGGTTCAATAAATAAGTAAGCATTTTTTTCCTATAATTAAAAATTTTTTATTGAAATTTAAATAACTTCATCTGTTTTATAAAAGTTCTGTTGAATGGGATTCTAGTAAAAGAAAAATAGAAGACATTTTAGATGTAGAAGATGTTGAAGCTTTGTTGGAATTTCTTTCAGAATGTTAGTATTATTTAAAAGTAACTTTATCTTGAATTTATTTTTAAATATACTTTTATTTTTTTATTAACAGAATGTGAAAATATACAATCTAAATTACCAAAAACATGTTGGGCCACAACTATAGGAGTTGTTTTAAATTTAATTTATCGAAAAAAATTTAAACAACTGCTTTAACTAAAATGGTAATAAACAAAACATTTGAATGATCTAATACTACAAGAAAAAAAATATTAGAAATATAAAAGTAGCTGTGTTAATAAGTTTAATCAATCCAGGCTTGATATCAACCAATATGTAAACAAATGTTGTTGCGTAAACTTTAAACAAGATTTAAACTTGTAGAAAAATCGTATCATATATTAAAATTTCAGTTGGCTTTTTCGATGTTATTAAATTATCAAATTTGTTGCCAGTTTTATTATTCATAGGTTTAACAACTTTAATATTATTTTGAACGTAAAATTTAAACATTTACTAACATCATTTTAAAAGAAAGGCACCTTACTTTATCAAAGTTTTGATCTACGCTGCGTAGATAATTTAAAATTGATTTAATTTTCACAAACGTCCAGAAGTCAATTATACACAATTATGTACTTCGGCTGAAGGACTTCACTTTGTAGAAAAGGTCAACGTGTCGCTATGCAATTTAAAAATGTTGTTTTAGGTTTAGAATTTTTGATACTTATAAAACAATATGTAAAATATAAATTGTATAAATTATACTGTTAATGAGAGTAAAACTAACTTAATATGTAACGCTTAAAATATACTGCAGTATTGCATGGTAATAGCTTTAGGATAACGTACATGTACATTTTAAGATTGGGTTACCCCATTTTGCGTGTCGAATTACGTGATAAAAATCGTTATTTATACATTGGTAATTTAGTGGCTATACTGTCTAATATAATTATTAAACATCCTACAATCTAAGACAGAATAGTCAATGATAAAATAACTTTTAACTGTTATTTATTAAGTTATATATTAAAGGGATAGCAATAGTTTACAAAAAAGAAAGAGATGAAATTAAACACAATAGATGTTGTCTTTGTCTGGATATGTTTTATTTATAGGCGTAAGTATAAAATATATTTTTCAATTACTTAAAATTGACTTAATAGCCTTAAATATTATTGATTAAAAATGCAAACTTTAAAATCATAGCACATTCCGTCTATTGTTTACGTTGTATTACCTGCACTGATGTAGATAGTAATGATGCATGTATTGCACAAGGAAAAGAAGCACAATGTGAACGTAATCAAGTTAGTTCAGATTTCAAATAAGTTTAGGTCTGGGTTTTATATTTATTTGTTTTATTAACTAAACATGATAATACAGGATTCTTGCCAAACAGAAATCCGGTATCTTCCTAACTCTAGGGTTCAAATAAGCAAGAGATGTAAACAATCAACTGCTTGTTTGAATGAGAACAAGCGAGAATGTGATCCTACCAGGCCAGGGGAATTCTGTAGATGTTGTTGCTACACTGATAACTGCAACAATCAAGTTTTGGAAAGTTGTCCAGATCGTAAGTAAAGATGAAACAAATCCTTGCAATAATAACGACTTTTATAGGCCTATACCCACAAACAAAAGGTAAAAACCTACGCCAAGACTAAGCAAAATCGGTATACCAAAACGAAAATTTTATGCATTTATAATAATAGTTTTTGTTCTTATACAGCTGTACAGCCAACCGTAACTCCTCTTGTGACTACAACCCAGTATAGAGAACCCACGTGTAGTGCTTCTGAAGTTACATCGCCTCTTCGACGAAGATGTTCTGACGGTTTTAACGCAGGTTCTTCATGTCAATTAGCTTGCCCATTTCCTTACAGAATACTTGGAAGGTCATACATAAGTTGTCAAAAACTAAGCAGGAGTGTTGCGCGTTGGTCAGGTCGACTACCTTGTTGTCAAAGTAAGCAATCCAATAACGTTTATGTTTTGTTTTGTTAAAATAATTGTCTCTTTTTAAGCAATTTTTTGTGCTTTTTTGTTAGGATTTTGTCCTCCTTACGGTGACATGGATTTTGTGGTTGGAATAGAATCGTCATACATGACTAGTGATAGTAATTGGAAAAAAATAAGACGACTTTTAGCAAATATTGTAAGGTAATTATAAGGAAGTTACAAAAGTAACATTACTAGGAGCTTGTAGCTAACCATAATTATCTTCTACACTGCTGATTCCAATTTAACGCTTAAATTTTTATTACCCAATGTTTATTTTGTTAGAAATTTTCCATTTGTGCCTCGGGACTCAAGATTTGGCATGTTTAGGTTTAACGACAAAATTGATTTTGCTACAGCGATACCACTTCATCGTCATAGAGGGCAGACAACACTTTTGAGAAATATTAATGGAATACGACCCAACAATGATCGTACGTTAAAAGCATCTAAATGGGTTTATTTTGGCGCCTAATTGATATCTAGAAATTTATTTTTTAGGACATTTGAATTATTTGGTATCAAACTTTTAGTACAGTTTAACTTTTTTCTTGTTATATTGTTCTATATTATCAAAAACATTGCCCTGTCAACAAAACAGGTGGCTATTAACCGCCTTTTGTTTAGGTCCAAATACTAGATCGCTTACTGCAGCATTCAAGTACGCGACTTTCCAAGCTTTTGACAAATATACTCAAAGTCGGGGTGCAAAAAGAGATATATTTCTTTTAATTACTACAGGAATAAGTAAAAACACACAGTTTGCTAACATATATTCAAGGTGGTTGCGAGATAACGGTGTGCAGGTAACACTTTGTTAAGACATATCAAAAAATAAATTAAAAATCCCTTGTTGTGTTGCGCAACATATTTCGCTTGCGATCTTATTAAATCCAGTGTTTATAACCTGCCAAACAGCCCAAAATTGCAGTATAAAAATAATACGTAAGATTAATAATGCTATATTACATTTACGTGGTTTATTTAAATAATGATAAACGAAATATGGCGAAAGTAACAGTATTATCAAAAAATATTATAAAAATCGTTGGTGTGTAGTGCTTAATATTTCTTGCATTGCGACTTTATCAGGACTAGCGTTTTTAAAATAGTAAAATTCTAAACATTTTTAAAAAGTTACAAACTATTTTCCAAATGTTTTTAAGATAGAATGAACATTATTTTAGATAATGGCGATTGGATTGACAGAGTCGGAAAATGATGTTATACCAATGCGTCGCCAACTATTTAGTTTAACAAGAAGTTTTAGAATGGTTAGCAAACATTATTTTTTGACGATTAGACCTTGGGTTTTGGTTGAAATTTTTTATATTAGCTTGTTCTAATAAAATTAATTATTACCTTTTTTTAAACTTTATGATCAGACTTATGAAACGGCAATACAATGAATGTAATGGTAGTAAATTTTTATTTTACTTTAAACAGGTGTTTACAAGCACAATGTCCTCTATCCAAGCACAAGCTCCAAACATTGTCAGAAAAATATGCGAAACTTCATGTTCATAGTTGGTCGGTAATAAAAATATCTACTAGAATTTACTTATAAATAAAACTAGTGCTTCTTTCGTCAGATTTAAAAAAAAATAACAAACATTTTGTTGTACCATGTGATTATTTAATATTTTTTTAAATAATCTGTTAAATATGCATAAGCAATATACACCACTTTTTAATTAAAAAATACTGCTAGGCCATATAGCTTAGCAAAAAGCAATTAATAAATTAATTATAATACAGTTTTGCAAAATATGCAGTGAAAAGCGGTATGTTGCCTAGACTGATAATATAATAAAAGTATAAACAGTAAAAAATGAAAATAACTTTTTGTGTAAAAGTGAGTGTGAAGCTTAATTAAAAAATGGGTTTGCAATTATTATATTTTAAATGGAAAATTAAAAATAGGTAAAAAACGTTACAAGATTAAATATATTAACAAAAATGATATCACAATTAATGATCATTTTGAATATAACAATTTTTATTTTTAAAAAACCGTTTTAACTAAACTGTTAAAAAAATAATAAAATAATGTCGACTACACCATAAACCTTATAAAAACAACCAAAGTGCAAACTTGCGACATTTTTTATAGTTTTTAATAATTTGTAACTCTTTTTACTGCCTCCAAGCATCTCCATTTATCTGGAATGTAGAAGGGTTCAAATATGTGAGGAAATGGGGTGTCGTACCCACATACCCTTTCTATTGGGGCCTCCAGGTTAAGAAAACATTCTTTCTGTAAATTAAAGCGTTATTTTTTTTTAATTTTTGTTAAAATTAGGCAATGAAACAGTATAGTTTTAAAGCATTCTTAACTTATTAAGACAATTACTACAATTGAGTGTCAAAAAAATAAATATTATACTTAGAATTTAATCTAAATTTGATAATTTTATTTTAACCAAGCATTTGTCGTATTTTTAACAAGATATCACATTAAAAAAAGTTATAATTTTAAAAAAATGAAATTTTAATTACTAAATTGATTTTTATAAAACACAAATATGTAGCTACCTGTATTGTAGAGGCAATTTCACCAGCAAACCCACCAGTTTTTGGCGATTCGTGACTAACTACAATTCGACCAGTTTTGGCAGCAGACTAAAACAAAATCCAATTTATACATTTTTACTCAAATCCAAAGTTGTTTAGGTAAATCAATTTAAAAACAAAATCCATTTTATTACATTTTTACCTAATAGCTTCATATTGTCACTATATTTTACCAAATTAAAAATAAATCAAAAACACTATTGTATTTAAATAGCTATTTAGATTAAATAAAAATTCTTAATTAAACTATCATACTTATAAACACAAGCAATATTTTTTTTTGCTTAAAGTAATATTTACCTTACAAACAGTATCTTGGTCCCATGGTAAAATGGTTACAAGATCAATTACTTCGCATGAAATACCGAGCTCCTTTTCAGCCATCTCTGCAACTTCTTGCAGAACATGAATCTGTTAATCAACAAAATGATAAATTGCTTAATATTGTAAGTAAATGTGACAAGGCCACTAAACACTATCTATCATTACACCTTTTGACTTTATAATACCAAGGGCAACATCTATTAAACTATTTTAGTTAGGTACTTGTCAATATATATTTGCAAATTTCTTTAAATTGTTTTACCTGAGTTCCATAACCAATTAAGGTGACATCATTACCACTTTTAAGAACTTCAGCTTTGGACAGTGGAATTGTAAAATCACCAACTGGAACCTCTTCCTCTGAAACAAAATAAATAAAAAATAATTTTTACATTCTTAATATTTCAGTTTTTGGTCAAAATATTTTCCAGTAAAGATACCATAACAATGGGGTAGTTGTACCTGCAGCTCTGTATAAAATCTTTGGTTCAAGAAATATACACGGATTATCATCTTCAACACATGCCCGTAGTAAACCCTTTGCTTGTGTTGGTCCTCTGTTTAATTTTAAATATTTACAAAGTGTTTAAATTAAAAATTGAGATAACATAAAAATAGCATTTATAAATATTTGAAAAAAGTTTACCTAGGTATGACAACTTTGAGGCCAGCAGTGTGTGCAAAATAGGCTTCAGGTGTTTGGGAATGGTAAAGTCCACCATGTCCCACAGCACCACATGGTGCTCGGATAGTAAGTTTGCCACATTCGAACAAACTGCCCGATCTATATCGATATTTTGCTGCCTCATTTACAATCTAAATAACAAAAATTTAGTTAAGTTGTATACACTTTTATGGGTAACAAAGATCCTATTAGTTTAGATTTCTTTTGTTTTTGACTGATTCTTTTAAAAATTCTACAAATCATTGTTCAATACATTGAGAAATACAAATTACTTGATCAAAAGCTGGTAAAATATAATCAGCAAATTGAATCTCAGCGATAACTGTTGATCCGGCTACAGCAGCTCCAATGGCAAACCCCACAATTCCTTGTTCACACAATGGTGTGTTGAATACTCGATCTTTACCATACTTATCAGCTAAACCAACAGTACAACGGAATACTCCACCAAATGCAACATCCTCTCCTACATAAATTGTAACAAGTTTAGATACCAAGTAACTTATCAAAACACTAATGTAAAAATGCTACACTTTCTATTTATTATTTAATTATACAGTAAATTTTATCATTTGAGATTTTTTTAACCAAATATTAAAGTTGTGGAATCTTTTTCAAGGCTTAAGTCCATAGCACTTGTCAAGGATTGAAAGAAGTTTATCTTTTTTGTTGGGCCTATATTGAAAAGAAAAATTGTTTAAGGTCAAATAACAATTAAGCAGTAAAATTCATCCTTTTTAAATTCGAAATTCAGCAGCTAAAAATGAATGTAACTGCAATTTAATAAAATGTATAATTATAGTGAAATTGAATAACATGTTTATTAAAAAAAATAATCAGATAATTTAATTACCATAATTTTGAAGAGGTTTATCTGGTTTGTATGTGAAATGCATGCATCTTTTAACTAGGTTAAAGGAAGAAATCTTGTTTGATTTTGGCAGTGCCACAAGAACTTTACTGAACAACATGATTATCTATCAGTCTGTGAAAATGCAAAACGCAGAGTTTAACAAATTTAACAAACAAAACATAACTAACAGACTGGACTGCTCAAGAAACTGTCTGTATGTATTTGTTGACATTACAACCACCGGTATCCTATAATTTAGATTGTTAAAAGTTGAGGTGTTTAAAAAATATATTCACTTTTTATACCGTGATATATTTTTGATAAATTGACATATAAAAACATAATAATGTTAAAAGTGCAACTAAATTACTGTTCGAAATTAATTTTATTTTATTGAGGACAAATCATATTTAAAATGCGGAAATATACTAAAAATGTATGACAACGCTGCGACGGAGCAAGCACGCAGAAAATAAACATTCATAACCGGCTTTAACGTTAATTTTTAACGTTAAATGTATACGTAAAACAATAGGTAAGTGCAGTCCAGCAACACTTTGGATATACAACTTAACATTTATTTTGTATATGGCATTGGAGTAATACATTAAGGTGCAATTTTACGCCAGAAAAGCTAAAGATGGATGTAACAACTGAAGATGAACTTCCACCTGCAAAACATTCAACTTTACCGGTAAAATTGTAAAATTATTACCATTTTAGTAAAGTAACTGTTTAGTTAAAATAACCATAAGGGTACTATTTTTCTATTTAATTACTAAAGTTTTGCAGGGATCTACACTCTCAGGGTTTGATTCCCACTGCCAGACTGCTTGCTTTTATGTTCTAACTGTCTAACATACTTGACTGTTTGGGTTCACAAACTCCCACCAGAAACAAAACTCACTGCCAAATTTATTACTATTAATTAAATAAAAACTTTAATAAAGTCAGCTTAATATCACAACTGGGTTGCGGTAACAAAAGTTACTCTATTCCTAGGCTGTGACATCAGCCTTACCACACCAAAGTTTAAAAAATAAAAAAATTATATAAAGTTGTGAGGCAGATCAATTCTTAACATAACTTTTTTTTAGAAAAATGATGATTTGCTGTTAGATTTAAATGATAAACCCCCTTATGATTTTCTTGCATCTGATGAAAATGAAATGGAAATGAATGAAATAGCTGCTGAGAAATCAAAACTTTTAGATACCGCTCTGGAAAATAACCAAGATGAAACTAGTGAGCAAAATTCTAATGCAAAAACCGAAAAAGGTAGTTTGGTCAACAAAATTTATTTTTTGCTGTTTTGTATATGTTTTCAGTTCTCTGTGAGACCTGTTAAAAATGCTTATAATATTTTACAGAATTGTCATCTGAACCTATGGACTTGCAAACTAAAGAAATCGACAGTAAAACAAAAGAAAATGTTGACAAAAAGGATGTGGAAAAAAGGTATGTATACTATTTACTAACCCTTTTTCTTTTAATTTCTTAGTTTGTAAAAATAACTTTTATTTAAATAATTTTGCAGGAATTTAAAGAAAGACAAATCATCACCCACAGAAGAGATTCTAAAGGCATTTATGTTGAAATTAAAAGAATAGTTTATATATTGGTAATTATAAAAATTCTGGTAAAAAAATTTGAAAAATGTTTGTTGTTGTTAGAAAAATCTTCCAGTAAATGTAGTTGAAGCCCCCTTGCGAAGAAGTAGAAGATCAAATAAAGGAGTTGGAAAAGAGATTTTTGATCCTTCTTACATTCCTGTAAAGCGGCCTAATGAACATGGTATATCTTAAAAATAGCGAAAATATTTAAAATTATTATTTACTGATACAAGTTTAATCTCTTTATAAACTAGGCTTATTGAAAGAAAACAATTTATTTTCGTATTTAGTTCGATCTCCCAGTCCAAGTCCTCCCTCCTCTCCTTCCCTACCATCAACACCTCCTAAAAAAAAGGAGAATAAGATTGCAACTTCACCAAAATTAAATAAAAGTCAAACCAAAGACACTAAGAAGGTAAATGTTAAAAAGAAAGTGGAGAGAACGGTGGTTGGACAGTCTCCTCGACGAAGATCTCCTAGAGTGGAGGAGGAAAAGTAAGTTTTTCAATGATTATTTTTAGTTAAAGTAAATTGATATAAAATTGGAAAATAATATTATAGTTGTTTTTAAATTTAGCAAATTATGGTATTTAAATTTGTGCTTAGGTTAATACTTTTTTGTATTTTCAAAGTTCAATTTTTTTTGCACAGAGACAAAAATAAAGAAGACAAAGAGGATGACATTCCGCTCAAGAAGTTGCAAAAAAATAACAAAAAGGAAGAAGATGTAGAAGATTACATCTCAGAGGAAGAGGATGAGGACACCTCCAGTGAGGATAGTGATGATAGTTATAATGATCCAGGAAGACTTTGGTGTATTTGTCAACAACCTCATAATAACAGGTAAAAAGTATAAAAACATTTTTAAGTTTTTTTTTAATTTTATTGCAAAAAATTTGTTTTAGAATATATTAATCTAATCAATTTTTTAGTTAAACAACAAGCACTGTTTAAAATTTAAAAGGAGTTTTTACCCTAACTTGAGTTTGTAATAATAAGTAAATGTTTTACCATATTGTAAATAATTAAAATATAAATTTGTTAAAACCATGATAATTGTTTTAGATTCATGATATCTTGTGACGATTGTGAGAATTGGTTTCATGGAGATTGTGTTGGAATTTCTCTCCAAAAAGGGAAAAAAATGGAGGAAGAAAATGCAGAATACTTGTGCCCGAATTGCATAAAGGTGATGCCTACATTTTCTCTTTTGTCTCTGTATTACATGACTTCTATTAAACAACAGGAATCTTATTAACTTAAATGCCGATTATTAATTTAAAAAAAAAATAAAATAAGTATCAATGCTTTTGTTCTTTTTATGGTAGTTCAAAAATTTTTTTTATTTTTTGACAGAAACAAAAGAAGTTTAATACCAATCAACAACCAAAAAAGAGTTTCGCAGATAAAACTAAAAAAGTATTTTTTTTCTTAATAATTTTATTCACAAATAATGCATTTTTAGTTAAAGAACCTAAAAAAAAATAAAGTAAAAATCTGTAACTTTTTTTAATTTAAATATTTTTTTATTAAAGACATCCCAGGTTGTAAAGAAATCAGTCGAACTAAAATCGGGAAGAAATTTAAAGGGTTACGCACATGCAACTAAGCACAAATCTGAAAGTAAGAAAACACAATTTTGTTTTGTTTTTTCATGAGCTTAGTTTATTTTAATAATGGTATTTGTTTTAATAGATGACAACAAAGAGGCTTCACTTCCCAAAAAGTCCAAGACTAGTAAGGTAAACCATGACTTTTTTATAGATGCTTATAAGTTAACTAAACTGTAAAGATTTTAAAAACAAAACAAAAAATATTTTGTGATTATGAATATTTTTTTCGTAAATTTTTGCAGGAAATAACAAAGACCTTACCTGATGGAAAGCGCAAATGTATTGTAGCAACTTGCATGAAAGAAGCCCAACAGGGTTCAATATATTGTAGCAACCAGTGCATACTTTTACATGCCAAGCAATCACTTAAAGCTATAACAAAAGTATTTATTTGCTCTATGTGTATTTATTTTCCTTTGCATTAATACACTAATATAATAACTGTTAAAAAGGGGTTTTATTTTATAAATTTTGTAAAGCTGGTTTTGGATATGTTACTGTGTTTAATTTTAAATGTTTACAGAATATTAATTTGCTGTAATTTTTGTTTTTACTAGGAAAAAGAAGAAAAAAGAGAAGAAAAGAGGTAAGTTGTTGATTTTTTATTTGCTTTAAATATTTTTAATGTTATTTAACAATTAATGATATTTGTGCCATAGAAGTAAATAATATATTTTAGTTTTCTTTAATTTTTAATATAAGGTTGAACTTTAAAAAGTTTTAACACTCTTTTTTATTTTTTAGAAAAGTGGATCCAAATGAGCATATTTCAGTAATCTGTAGGCGAACAAAAAACATTATTCGTGGTCCAACTGCACCAAGAAGACAGGAACTATCTGCTTTTCTAAGGGCCAATCCATCGTATACTGTAAGTGTAAAAACAATAATTACTTATTTTTTATATTATATGTCTAACACTTAACATTTTTGGCAAAAAATTATTTGCAATATTTTTTTGTTGTTTAGGTTTTTAGACCCTCACTCCATAAAAATCCTGCTTCAGACAAATCTAAACATCTTCCTACCAGCAACCAAAAAGTCAAATCCTCACTTGATTTTTATAAACATGTTGCTAGTCAAAATAGAAAGAGAGATTGTTATGGAACGGATCCTGACTATGATCCAAAAGTAAGTAAAATTAAAAAATATTTTAAGTTAGTTTTATGGAGATTTTTCTTAAACTTTAAAGTAAATTTTTAGGCCCCACAAAAGTGTTAAAAATAAATGGTTTTTTATTGTTTTTTTTCTTAGGATCCTGATGCTGTTGTTGAAGAAATTGTTAAAAAATCGATACCACCATACAACTCAAACAAAATCTTTCAACAAAGAAAAATAAATCCTTGTAAGAAAATTATATCTTTTCATCGAAACTTGTCATATAATTTAACCCTGTGTTAATCTGTTTATGCCTGTGGCTCTTAAAAGAGTTTGTATAAGTAAAGAGTTGTTTATTAATTTGCTGTACATTTATGTAGTGTTTTTTATAGTTGTATAATTTTTTGTTGGTTTTACTTTTTATTTAAGCTTTTAGATAAAATAGATTTTAACTAAATTACAGTAAATTATCTATTGACTGTAATATAATTTTGTGAATTATTTTTTATAAAAATTCAAACATTATTTACCTAAAGCTGAACTGATCGACAAAAAGTTAAAGAAAAAAATTTCAAAACACGAAGATCAACCCTTCAGAAGAAAATCAATTGAAGAAAAGTCGATCAAAAGAAAATCTTCGATTGACGATCATCCTAAAAAAGTTGAAAGATCTCTTTCCGGGAGTTCGTCTAAAAGTAGTGAAAACGATATTAGAAACAACATTAGAAAATCATTAATGGTGAGGTTTTGTATTAGTTTATTATGTGTAAAGCTAAATACTGCTTTAAATAGACTAAACAGTAACTCAAAATAAAAATAATGCAATAATGTACCTACATATATTTTTGTCATAGTACCAACCACAAACAAGTCGTGTAGTACCAATACTTACAATTTTTTTGTTTTTGTCATTGTTAAACTAGCTAAAAATTTGCTTTTAAACTTAATTTGATCGAATTATTATCTCTTTTGTACATTTTTGTTTAGATGTGACATTGCTATAGTGATTAGGTTTAAATGGATAAACATTTTTATTACCTATATGACCGAATAATGTTTAGTTTGATTCTGATAGCAGATAACTAGTGCTTCTGTTATTTTTTGTCCAACAATTTAAACTACTATTTTTTCTACATTAATTAAAATGTTTGTAACCGCTAATTGTATATTTGTGTAATTTCTAATTTTTTAGGATATTTTAAAAATGAGGTCAAGCAGTTCTGACGACTTGAAAATGCATTCTGAATCAATTATAAAACTCTCAACTAAAATTGAAGATTCACTTTTCAAGCATTTCGGTGAAACAAATACCAAATACAAAAACAAGTATAGAAGCATAATGTTCAACTTAAAGGCAAGCAAAAAAAAATTTAACTGTTTATAAAAAAATAGTTTAATTTTTTTTTGAATTTTTAGTAATAAAATAACTTAATTATAGGACACCCGTAACCATGGTTTATGGAGAAAAGTGATAATAGGTGAAGTTACGACTTCCGAGCTCGTGCAAATGACCGCTGAACAGATGGCATCCAAAAAACTTGCTGAATGGAGAAAGAAGGAACTTACACAGGAACTAGATCTTATTAAGGTTTAATAAAAGTATTTTTACATGTCTAAGATAGTATTTGTCTGAATTACTTAACAACCTACCTGTGCTAAGGATGGAAGTGTGGTTAACTTTTCTTATTTTATTTTCAATGTTTTTGCAGAAAGAAGAAAAACAAAAGGCCACTAATCGGCCAGTGTCAAAAATTACCCATAAGGGGGAGATAGCAATCCAAGAAGATTATTCGGATTTAACTGACACCAATATTGTTAATCGAGAGAATTTGGGCAGTCCAACGGTAAATAATTTAATTTTTTCTTACTTGTTTTTTATTTTTTATCAATATTTTTATTTTTAGTTGGCTCCTGTTCGCAAAAAGAGGACTTCCATTTCTGAGGAGGAAGTATTTGATTTTTCTGTTCTTTCTCCAGATGACACAACTTTGAATCACAAAGAACATCTCTTTCATCATAATTGCAAAATATGCACAGGTTTGTACAACAATTTTTTTAATGAAAAAGGGCTGTGTGCGAAATGTTGTGTTTGTGTTCTAACATATAAGAATAAATTGCATATCATAGTTTAACAATCTTGTAAAATCATTTGATTCAGGCAAGGTTAAAGAAGAGGATGTTGATTTTCCTGAAGAATCGTCAAAAAAAGTAAAATCGTCGACATCAATCATTTTAAGCTCAGAAGCTCAGTTAGCTGCCAATGTCGAAAAGACTCCAGTTGCACCAGTCTCTCAAATTAAACTTTCAAACCCTGTTCGGTTAGTGTTTATTTTAAAAATTTTAATTGAAAATGTTATTTGTTGTATCTATAAAGAATATTAAACTCATTGGAATTATTTCCTTAATCCAATTTCTTTTGCCTAAAATATAGATAAGGCTTTTCATTTTGGAATACAGGCTTTTAGACAACTTAAAACTTTTTAAAGGGATAAATTATGAATTAAGTTTTCGTTATGAAATGTTTAGGTTAAAAAAAGAAAAAGCAAAGAGACGTTCAAGTGATGTCAACTCCCACGATGCCAGTTTATCTCCCTCCACTTTTCTGAAAGATTTAACAGCCGAAAAGAAGAAGAAGATTGTCCTTCCTAAACCTCCTCCGCTATCTGATATCTCTCAGCGGGAAGAGATATCTCCTTCTTCCAAAACTCCAGTTATTGCTGAAAAGAAAATTGTGAAAAAAGAAAAAGTGATTCCTGAAGTTAAAAAAGAGATCGAAAAAGTTGTTGAAAAAAAATCTTCGGATTTAATTTGGTCGGGTTTTATTAGCATGTTGGAGTTGTCAACATTTAAAGCAAACGTCTACCCAGTAAGTTGTTTTTATAACTACTTCATATAAAATAAATTATTCAAAAAAGTAATGTTTTTAGGGTAAAAAAAATCTAAAAAAAAATCCTATTGCCTATAATATATTTTTGGTCAAATAACTTCCATTTTACCAATATATTTTTCTAACTTAACATAGTTTAAAAACAAAGAATAGTATAATTCTAATACTCAAGTGTTTACCTAAAGGTGAGTGATAATTGTGAAGGACTCGAACTCGATCTTCCCACCAGGTTGGTCCTCGGAGGTCGAATCCACCCCAAAGTTGTGTGGGAATATTTGGAGAAAGTTCGATTACTTCCGACCAAGGAGTTATCTGTTGTGAGGTTCCATGCAGCAAATAATGATGACCGAGTAGGTTACATTGGAATGCTTTCCTACTTTAGTAGCAGAAAAAGGTATATGTTTGTCTTAACATTTGGTAATGCATTTGTCACGTTTTAAAAGTAAACGTGTGGGATTTTTTTGTTAATTTAAATGTTCTTGAATACTACCAGAAAACCTTATCGCTTATATTTTTTATTACGTTAGAAATGAACATGAACGAATACCTTATTCAAATAGAATAAAACAAAACATTAATAACCGATATTAACAATATACTATAAAGACTACAGAGAACATAATACTAAGTCCAAAAATTGTGATACTAACGAATTTAGTTTTACCAAAAACAGCGTGACACTTTAGTGAATGAAAGGCGATAAGAACGTCATATTAACTTAAACCAAAACATATTTTATACTCCCATTTATGAGTCATAAGTCCCCAATTATAATAAAAGAACAAGGAAAACACAAGCAATCCAATATAACATATTATGTGACAAGTAAAACTACGAAATTTGTGTCAGCATTACTAGGCTTGAGAAACTGATTTGTGGGTTTATTGCAAAAAAATGAGTACTTACTGTAATAAATTACTCTTATCAAAAAGGTGTTGTTAAAATATCTAAAAAATATTGTTTTTAATAAGCAAATTAACTTTAAAAATTGGTTGGCAGGCTCAAAAATACAAAATTTCTGTACCTGACTAAATATAATATAATTCAGCCTGAAATCCACCAAATGCTCACTTAAAATTCAATCCTGGTTAAAAAACAAGCTGTTTTAAGATTTATTATAACACATCATTTATTTTAGGTTTGGAGTGGTAAGCAACCAAGATAGAATGTTGTTAAAGGACATGTACCTTGTTCCTTTACTTGAATCCCAGCCTGTACCATCTCAACTTCTTAACACTAAAGGGGTTCATTTTCCACCCAACAGACCCTCTATGTTACTGGGGGTTATTGTAAGACATGCCCTAAAGGAAACAGCACCCCCAGTGTAAGTGACCATTTGTAGCTTTAACAATACCATCATCATTATTTAGAATCTTGTGCAAAATTATTAGTTTTTATTTTAATTATATATAGGGTAGTAGAGAAGAAAAAGGCAAAGATTGAAGAGGTAAGTAAGGAAGAAGAGGAGGAGTATGTTCCGGATGACAAGCCAATCTTACAAGGTGTGTAAATATAAAAAATATTAAATTGTTACATTAACCCCAACTCATTAGCTTTGATCATTTTTCTAAGTTTTAAGTTGAAAAATAAAATCTATAAATTGTAACTTTTACTAAGAATTTCTAATATATTGATCTAAGATTTCAGTAGGTAAAATTGTGTATGTAAATGTACCTCAGAATTGTATCTTCACATTAGGATTTATTTGTTGTGTTGTAACAGATGAAAAAGTTTCTGTTCCTTTTACCGAGGAGGAACTTGGAGAGAAAAAGAAAAATCCTGGAATTTCTTTGTTCGATCGAAACAAATCTTTAACTCCTTCCACAAGATTTTTTATGAGAAAAAATTCCGAGGAGAAGTTAAAACAAGATGTAAATATATTAATATTAAATTGAGGACAACAGTTAGAAATAGGATTCATTTTTTTAATATTTGTATAGGAGGAACATACAACTGAAGATAATATACCATATTCACCTACAAGTCACATTAAAGGTAACATTTAAAATTACAAGAAAACTTATTAACTTAAAATTATATTTGTATATTCCAAAAAATAAAGTTTCTGTTTTTTTTTTAAGATTATTCGCCATCAACAAATGATAAAAATAAAGATGAGGAGGAGGAAGTTCCTTATGACCCTGCAGGGGAAGAGGTTGGAAAAATTTTTTTTTTTTTCATTTTTTAAAAGTTAACTGTAGTAAACATTTTTAGACCTTAAAAAATTATATAAATAATTTACTTTAATACTTTAGGAATACGATCCAGAGACTGCATTTGCTCCTATTTCACCACAGCAACAAGAAAATGAAGATAATGCTCCTTATGATCCGGAGGAAAATCTTCTTGATCAGTCGATGAACGTGGATGAGTTGGTAGAAAAACAGGTAAACTTTTTTTTAAACAATTTATTACAATAAAAACTTTATGCCTATGATTTACCTGAATAGCTTGTTGTAACATATTGAAAAATTGTTTGGTAAAATTTCTAACACTATGTTTTTTAGGCTTTTCTGGAAAAAATGCAAAAGGAACTGGAAGAAAAAAAGGCAAAGTTATTCGAAGTAGAAAAATCATTGCAGGAAAAACTTGAGGTATTAATATATCGTAAATTATGAATATTAAAAATGTTTTTATGATGTAAGTCTTCTATTTATGATTAAGTGAGATATTAGGATATGAATTTTATTGAAATTAGGAAAAGCCCCCAGCTCCTGTTAGGGTGGACCCCAGGTTAGCTCGACGACCCCCACCTAGTGATGTACCCGACACATCCTCTGGTAACCCACTTCAAACTATTTTGTCTGCTTTACAAATGCCTCCAAAAACGGACAATTCAATCACAAAATCTCCTCCTCAACTTCCAGACTCCACCACAAAATCTGATGCAGAGGAGCCATCATCCTCCGGACTTGTCCCGTAATCTTTTCTTTTTAATTTTATTAATATGTTGAGTAAAATAATTTTTAAAACTAACACCAAAGTTTAATATGTAAATTGTTTTGTTATATTTTATAGATATGCCTCAACGCCTGATTCAAATAATGAAGATGTCAAGAAAGGAGAGAATGTAAAAAGAAGGGCAGATGATGAAGAAGAGAGAATGAGAAGAAATAAAAGGTTAAGTTTGTTTTGTTATTTTAAACAATACTTACTTAGAGTAAACCAACTCTACAGTACTTAACAATTTGAAAGTATTACTTAGTTTAAGTCTTAAATCTCATTTATCATTACTTGTGTTTTATTCAACTAACAGACAGCATCGGTCATCATCAGTATCAAGTAGTTCATCTCATGAGGAGAGTGGAGGCAGTCGACATAGGCGATCAAGAAGGTTTGTTAAAATTTTTTGAAACTAAAATGAACTTAAGTGATCGATTAAAACATTTTTTGGGGATTTTTACATTTTTTAGCTAGTAAGTTAAATTAAAATATCAATGTCTTGTAAAAAAAACTTTTTTTTTATTTCTCTAATATTGAATCAGGTCAAATTCTCCAAGAAGGCGTCGTGATCGTGATTACAATCGCCATCACCATCACGGCCACCATCACCGTCGTGATCACGAAAGACGATCATGGAGTCGTGATCGTCGAAGATGAAATAAGTAGGAACAAATTATAAAAACTTGTAGATAGAGCTGTACAAAACAAGGGTCACTTTAAAAGGATGTGTTGCGTTAAAGTATTCTGAAACATATTAGAACACCTTTTCATTTTCCTTGAATAGAAGTATGACAATAAAATCTTAAATAACCTACTTATAATATTCACACTTGTTTTTTTTCATTTATCAATTTTCGTAGCATACCTAAAATTTTAAAACAATTTTTAGTTTGATTTTTTGCCCATTTTTTCTGTTTTGTTAACAGCGTTGGTGTAAGTCCCCATAACTGCCAAACTTGTTCAATGTATTTTACTTAACTTGATTTTAAACTGCTAAGAATTAGCTTATTTTACAAAATATGCCCGTAACATTTACATTAATATTGTTTTGATTTTTTTATTACGTGCTGGATTTTTAAAATAAATGAATTTTGTAAGTAAGTAACTTAAGTGAAAAAAGGTTAAGAATAAAGTTGCAATACGTTTTAAACGTCAGTCATCTAAACGAAACCAATTTTATTATCAACAAGTCATGTAGTCAAACATTTGTAAAAATTATTTTAAAAGTGCCCTGCATTTTTTTCGTATAAAAAGGTATCAAGTTTCCCTGGTTAATACGCAGCGTAGCAGTTTTTAAAGAAACTTTTGTATAGCCGATATATAAAGTAAGTCCCCAAATACTTCATAATAGATTTTATCCCTAATATTTCTAGCCTTAAGGCCTATCAGGCTATGTGCGCAGCACTGTGTCTTGGTTTTATAAAGCAATATTGCACCGTACCTAAGAAACTATTGCGCCATACCAAGAAATTTGTTCATTTCTTTTACCTATGAAATCGTGTTGTATTGTCTGTGAAACTATATAAAGGGCGTTCGTGCGTACAGTACAACAGAAATAAAATGTACTAACTTACTGAGCAGCGTAAATTAAATACAGGAACAGATTCGTGAAAACTTTAAGGTCTGTTCCGCCTTTTTACACGTTTAATCATTACTACCTTAATACGATTGCTGCGTTTCAGAATAAGTTATACAACAGCAGAACCGTATTGAAAATTGATTTTTAAATCCCAATATTCATACATTTAAATTTCTAACTTAATAAATTTATAAAGTAATTCTACTAAAAATTGTAAATATACCGCAATTCTTTATGTTTACCCAGATGTTAATACTCAGCACTACCTTTTGCATTAAGCAAAGTCATAAAAATTTATAATCATTTTTTTTTGCAATGTGCAAGTTATGTTTGAAATAAATAAATAATAAATAGAATTGTGTTCTTTTCAGGGCTAGTATGATTACTTAATTTTTTGGTTTTAAAGTTTTGTTTAGGCTTAGTTTAAACTGTCCTTTTTAATTAAACATATTGTGATTTAGTGAGGTGTCTTTTCAGCTTTTAAAAAACAGCAATCTAAGTTGAACTTAGAATCATGTGTTTTATAAAAAAATACTGCTCTAATTTAATCTGATTATGTGACAAATAATAATGACTTCTTTATTATCTTACAAGGTTGTTAAATTTTTATAATTTTTTTAGGTACCAAAATAATTGTTAAAATTTACTTTGCTCATTACTGTTAAAATTGCACAACAATGGACGGAAATTCTACAGTTATTTTGGGCTGCTGTTTAAGTGGAATTGTCATCTTTCTTCTAACCTATATTGGAGTATTTCATAAAGTAAAGGTTTCAGTTGGTAAACCGGTTGCCAACAATGCTACAATTGCTTACAAGCCCCACACTGGAGCTTACAAAAACAGTTTGCCCCACTTCAAAGAAGCATACACTCTTTGTCCGAAGTTAAAATGTATTGGAATATTTTATGATGATCCAAGAACAACACCCGAGGCAGAGTGCCGCTATATAATTGGCTTAATTCTTGCTGAAAATGGAAAAAGACCTGATGGAGGGGTATTGAAACTAGTGGAGGATCACAAATTTAATATCATTAAATTTCCATCTGTAGAGCATGTCGTTAAAGCTCAATTTCCATTTCGTGCCAATATTTGTGCTGCAGTTGGAACATGGAAAGTGTATCCAGCACTCAATGCTTTCACTACAGAGAAAAAGCTGGATGCATTTCCATACTTGGAAATATATGACGAGAAAGTTATTCACTACATTGCACCATTGAGTAAACATGAGGAGTTCTTTGTACCAGAAGTTGATTTCAAATGCAGCACTGATTAGTCTCAAAAAAGAATATTATTCTTGAATTTGATGTTAATGAATGTTAAAATGAGTGATATTTGTAAACTTTTTTTAATGTTTATGTTGTCATTTATTGACATTGTAGCCTGTTTTCTTCAGGTGACATTATTTGTAACAAAACTAACATTAAAGTGTGTTTGTTGTAAAAGTGAGTTGGTTGTTTGTGTAATGAACTTATGTCCGATGTAATTTTATAGTATTGACAAATTAAAATTGTTTTATTTAATAACAATAAGTAATACCACAAAGAATTACAAGCTTTATAGTATTAGTCAAAGCCATCATTAATAATTTTTATTTACTTTTTGTTTTACTCGAAATTGTGGTAAACCTTTCCAAACCATTATTGCTTGCCAAATATTTCAATTGTAAATATACAAGTAGCTTTCAATAAATTAACATTTTTAAACGTCTGAACGTAGTTGCATTTTATTTAATTTATTTATGTCAAATTTTTAGGAAAGAATCGTAAGGATTCAACTAGCAAATCATATAAAAAGTACTTAGCAATCACCAAAATAACTGTCTAACTTAAGGGACCACGCGAATTTTGATATCAAGGGCCCAAATATTGTAGGCCATTTAAATATTTCGTATGTTAGTAAGGCCTCAGTAACAAATCTTCATAGGTGGGCACAGTTAAACGAAAAAGCAACTTCGTTAAATGGTTATTCGTTACACATAACAGTAACTTCGCTAACGTTTTTTCGTTAAATTAAACCAAGTGTAACGGAAGTTATCGTTAAACGTTAACGTTAAAATTTAATTAAAACAAACAAAGGAATTACCTTTTTTATAAAAAAAGATTTAAAAAAATTAGTTTTTTTCTTAATCGATGTTTTAACTAAACGAAAAAGGTTTAGAAGAAGTTTTTAAAATGGGCTTAGGCCTAATGCCCAAATAACAGTGGCCGGATAGTAATTACTTACATCGTTTAAAAATTGCGACGATTAAACCCGATAAACGGCGATTTTAAACATATATATTCCTTATATTACCATGGATTTACTTGTAAAATATTGAGTTAACGGGCTTAATTTAACGGAAGCACAATTTAACGAAAGTTAACAGGTCCGATAACGATTTTTAAAATTAACTTAAAAGTTAAATTTTAACAAAAAAAATAACTTCGTTATTTAACGTTTAACGCATTAACGTTTAGGTGCCCACCTTTGCAAATCTTTAAAAAACGGAATGCCATTGGGACTGGGTACAAAACACAGTTTGTAAGTAAAGGCAATTTCTTTAAAGCGTTACCACTGTAAAAGCAATCAACTTGAACGTGTTTGGTTACCGCGCATTTAAAATTTTATTTTTTTGGTAAGTTATGTAAATAAATAATCGCACGTGGGTAAGTCAAGAAAATATTTTTTTATTCAAATGTATATTTAATTTATTATAGCCCAAACTTCGAGTTTCTAAAATACGGCGAGAAGCCACTGCCACCTTATTATTACCCAAATAACCATTGTGTAAAGAGACACAAATGTGCAATCATTATTAAAAACACATGACTAGTAATAACTGCAATTGTAATTTTTTATTAAACAAGTCAGTTACTTTATACTTAGGCTAGTTTTAGGCAAACTAACTGTTCATTTTTTTATTTAAAACTGTAAATTTTTTTAGGTATTGATTTAAAAAAAGTCTCATTGACATTTTCATTATTGCACAAGAATGGAAGCAGTTTTCCTGTTAATACTAACATTTTTATTAGGCTGCTGTTTAATTGGAAGTATTATCTTTCTTCTTAACTATTTGGGAATTTTTGGAAGAGTGAGAGTTTCAGTTGGTTCCCCGGTTATTAACAATGCTACAATTGCTTACAAGGCTCATACCGGAGTTTACAAAAATTGTGGGCCCCATTTTACCGAAGCATACACTCTTTGTCCAGATTTAAAATGTATTGGAATATTCTATGATGATCCAAGAACAACACCAGAGGCAGAGTGCCGTTATGCAGTGGGCTTAATCCTTGCCAATGATAAAGACAAACCTGATGAAGAAGTTTTAAAGCTAGTTGAAGAGCACACATTCAACATACATAAGTTACCATTCATAGAGCATGCTGTTAAAGCCCAATTTCCTTTTTATGCTAATATATGTGCTGCGATAGGAGCTTGGAAGGTGTACCCAGAACTTAATGCATTTACATCACAAAAAAGTCTAGATGCATATCCATACTTAGAAATATATGACGAGGGAGTTATTCACTACATGGCACCATTAAGTAAACAAGAGGAGTTTTTTGTGCCAGAAGTTAATTTTAAATGCAACTCTGATTAGTTTTTTTGCATTTTTTTGGATTGTTTAGCTAGTTGTTTTATATTGTAGCCTCTTCTTAGGTTTAATGTTATTTTTGTAACAAATTAAATACAATTTTGTGTTTGTTGTAAGTGTGGTGCATTTTTTATTTAAAAGTTTTAAATATATATGTGTTGTTTGTGTAATGCCTTTTTGTGTGATTTGTTATTGTAATTTAAGACAATTTCTAGTTGCATTTAATGGTTAGAAATAATTCTGATAAGGTGATCATCTTTTCTGAACTGTTAAAAATTTATTATATTTAGTAACAAATGTTTGCCAAATACAACAATTCCGTGTACAAATATTGTAAATACTGGACAATAAACAAATATTAGACACAGAACGCTTTAATTTTTGTTACTGAAGAAATTTAGTTTGATTCTTACTGCACATTTTAAAATTTTGTTAGGCCAATTTTGCAAAATACAGTTGGATATTTAATTTATTACTAAGCCGAGAAACCCCTATATAATTTTTTGTTAACATAATAACTGTAAAAAGCACTCATCTGGAACGAACTTAGATTCTTATCATTTAAAGCGTATTTTTTGTTTGGTGATGTGGATTGCGTAAATTAAGACCGGCAAGTGTGTAGGTCAGAACAGTGCATGGGTTTTGTTTAACATATGTGTTACATAAAATGGGAAAAAAACAATACACCTTATTATGCTGTTTGTGGGGTTTAAACCATGGCTTGTCAGCTTGTAGGCTTAGCTAGTGGTTAGTTAGGCAAATAGGTATTTCTTTTTTTGACGTTAGTTATTTTTTTTATTGGTTATTGGCTGTGGGTTAAACTTATTACGGTTGTGACCTAACTTTATTTTTCGGAATAATGTAAAACTTAAATGACAAAGTATATTCAACTTAAACTTTATCTTAAGCAGTAGTGGTCTTAATTGTTGGTTAAAAATGAAATTGGTCTGCTAGTTAAAAGATTGAATGTGTTTTTATAAAACTATTCTTCGTAGTATTGTTAAGTTTTTAAAGGTAAAAATAGATAAGCATGCTTGTATTAAGTATAGTAGTCACTATAAGCACTCTAATTTTTGTAATACTTTTTGTAAGATAATGTTTTCAAATTGATATCGTTTACGAAGTTAAATTAAACACACGAGGAAAATGGACAGTGGTAAAATAGTTTGGGGACCACACCCTGAACATGGGTTTATATTGGGAACTATTATTGATATTGGAAACACAACAATAACTGTTAAACCGGCAGCTCAAAATGAAAAGGTTTACAAACTTATTAACCAAGCTTATAATTTTTAATGTGAACGTATTAAATTTCTTTTTTGTGTTGAATAATTTATAAATAAGTAGCCTAAACAAATTACCTTATAAATATTAATTTTAATTTATGTTAAGGACCAACTAAGAATAATAAATAGATATGTTTTTGTGATGTAATCTGGTTCTTTCAAAATGCCGATGTTGGTTTTAGACAGTTTTTAATATCTTTTATCATAAATATTTGCAGGCAATAACAGCATCATACAGTCAAGTTTTCCCAGCTGAACCTGATCAAAAAAAGGAGACTGATGACAATTGTGCTTTGATGTACTTAAATGAAGCAACATTACTTCACAATCTTCGACTAAGATACAAGAAAGACAAAATATATGTAAAAAAAAATTATTTTGTTGTTATGTAAGAGTTAATATATACACAAAATTATATGCCATTGCATGAATTTGTTTTTGTTTTAGACCTATGTTGCTAACATATTAATTGCTGTGAACCCATATCGAGACATACCACAACTATACAATGATGCGCAAGTAAAGAAATATAAGGGAAAGTCATTGGGTGTTCTTCCTCCCCACTGCTATGCAATAGGTAAATATGATTTAAATTTTCTATGTACTCACAGAAAAATTGTTTACAAAACGCACAATATATATTTGAAATAATAAAATTGTGTTTTTGGAAATTTTTTTTTTTTAGTATGTTTCAAGACACATTACATTATGCTTATTTTGTGTGTAATCATCAATACAGAAGCTTCTATGCTAATCATTGTATTACATTAAATCATTCTTATCATTAAGTGGCATGGGTAATTAAGTAGCTAGATAAGCACCTCTCTTTTAAAGTGGTATAATGTAGCCAATGATTTTATTTCAATCTACTGTGTGTTAGTAATAAAGATGTATTATCACTTACAGGTAGACACATTAAGCTATTGTTGTATTCTAAATTTAAATAAATTATAAAAACTGTTTAGTGTAAAATGGGAATTTTTTGCTTAATGACTTTTATTTAAATGGTTATAATGTCAGTTTGTATTCTCAGTGTAATAATCCAACCTGTACCACTGACGCCCTGTTATGTTAATCATTAACTTCTAAATTAATAAAGTGCCGGCAAGCACGGTCACCCATGGTACAAAATGACATCATTGTTAAACTAAAAATTCTTTAAACATGATTTGCTTTAAACTATAAATTTGACCTTTAAAAGTGTTTTGCATTTTGTGAAAGAAAAATATGTCATGTTTGGTTTATCAATTTATTTGTGCCATTTGTACTTCTAAGGAAGGTTTTAAGTAGAGTAAATATGTTACGAATTACATAGAGCAAACATTTTATTTAAATATGTAATGTTGGTTTGGGAAAATTCTAGGTATAATTGTGTTACGCATTTATGCTGAATATCACATAAACGAAAGGTAAAAAAAATGATATAAAATTGTTCTTTGTTTTTCATTTAATATTTTATATAAGTGGATTCCTGTTACTTATGGTTAAAACCACATAATTACAGGTTACATCCTGTAGGCTTTTGAACATAATGATTTATTTTGTAACACTGTATACAATTTTTGAATATTGAATATAATTTACCTGTTTTTAAATATTGCTTTTTGTAAAGCTTGTATGCAAATGTTCAATACATTTAATAGTGTTAATAGTTAGTTAAAAAACAGGTAAACTAATAATAAAAACATTACAATTAAGTTTTTGTTCCTGTTTTAATTAACTAGCTTATTATAAAAAATGAACTCATTTTACAATGTTAAATTAAAATTAATTACTAACATCTTTCACCATTTTAAATAACAACAAAATAATGGTGTATCTTTTAATTCGACTTTCACTTTATTGACTAAATATGATTTTTATGTAGGCATATTACTTTAAAAGACTGTCACAATAACTAAGTCTTATTTTACAAACTAAGTTTATGTTGTTTTTATTTAAAAGTTTCTTTTTATTTTAAAGTAAGTTCAAAAATGTTAACAGCCCCAATTAATAATTGCTATTTTCCAAAAAAAAATTTGCTAGATTTTTTGTACCCTACTTTTCCACCCTAAAATAATTAAAAACCTTTTTTGTACAGCTGACAAAGCTTATCGTGACATGAAGGTGAACCGAACATCCCAATCTATCATAGTTTCAGGTGAAAGTGGAGCAGGTAAAACCGAAAACACAAAATTTGTGTTACGATATCTTGCTGATAATTATGGCTCAGGAGATGACATAGATAAACGTTTGGTTCAAGGTATTAACTAAATTAATATTTGTTTTGTTCTTTTTGTATTATTAAATGGCTCTTATCTTAATTCAAATAGAAAATAATTAACATTAATATATTTTCAATGTCGATGGTGTTTTATCAATAGAAAGATAAACTTGTTAAATAAGAATGTGCCTTAAAATGTTGGGTCTTAAGTATAATATAAATACCCATTCTTGTTTAATTTAAGCAAACCCCATTCTTGAGGCATTTGGAAATGCTAAAACTATGAGGAACAATAATAGTAGCAGATTTGGAAAGTTTGTTGAAATTCACTTTCTTAAGGTTGGCAATAAATTTTTTTAAGTAATATTACCATGTGACTAAGAAATATTACTCTAGAACTAGTATATTACACTAACTTATAAACTACAACCTTTTTAATCATATTGCTACCTTTTAAATATTGAATTTTGAAACTCAAGGTGATTATAAAAAGTTAGTTATTTTATATGGTAACAGTTTTAGTAACCAAAAACATTTTTTTTAATTTCACTTTCTTTTTAGGGCAAGGTGGTTGGTGGATTTGTTTCTCATTATCTGCTGGAAAAATCTAGAATCGTCTTACAGAATGGCAGAGAAAGAAATTATCATATTTTTTATCGATTATGTTGTGGTGCTTCTGCTGACGTTCGTGCCAAGTTTTACCTCAAGTCACCTGACAATTTTAGGGTAAGCAAAGTTAAGAAATTTTAAAGTTAAGAAATTTTTTTAAAAGAAAATAGCAAAGTTTACTTATGTCACATTCAAAAAATAATAGTTAAAAATTGGAAATCTTTTTAAAGTTAAACAACCATTGTGTGCTTTTATAACATTATACCCATTTGAACAACAACTTGTGTAACAATATACCATTTAACAAAATACTGTATTGTTGGTTTTGTAAAAATACTTTTCTATAACCAACTGTTAATGTTGTTTATTTTTAGTATTTAAAAAATGGATGTACTCAATATTTTTTGACTGATGCTGAAAAATCCAAAGTAGAGAAAGACGCATTTTCAAAAGAGGTGAAAAATATTTTTTATAAAAGTAATATATAAAAAATTGACGAAATATGGGTGTATTTCTGCATGTTTTTGTTTCTTGAAATTTGTATCTCTTTAACTATTGGAAATTAAATTTCAAAAAATAATTTTATGATTAATTGAATAATTTAAATTTAAACTTTTTAATTTCTAGTACAACAAGTCTGGAAACTTAAGTGACACTTTGCTAAATGACTACAAAGATTATCATCGAATAATCGACTCGATGAAACAAATGGGAATCTCCCAGGATGACATGATGGACTTCTTCCAAGTAGTAGCCGGGGTTCTTCATCTTGGGAATATTCTCTTCGAGGATGCGGGGGGCTCTTCAGGTAAAAACATTGGATATTAACATCTGAAAAAGAGTTTAACAATTTTTACAGTGGTTAAATCAAATAATTTAAGGTTTTTTGATAGGGTCATTAAGTCTGTGAATATGATAGTATTAAAACATTTATGGGTTGAGTAACAAACAAAACCTGTCACTTAACAATAAATTCAGTCAGAATAGCAAAAATTTTAATTTGTAAGACAATAGATTTTGATTTGCCACTTTATTCGATGACATTATTACAGTCAAAGTGTCAAAAAATTAATTTTTTACCCAAAATCAAATGTTTTCGACTTATTATTCATTTCTTAAATGTTTTATAAAGGTGGTTGCATGGTGAGTGCTGACAGTGTTCAATCAGTAAAAATAACATCAGAACTTCTTGGTTTGGATCCTAAAGCTCTTACTGAGGCTATGACCACAAGGACAATGCAGTCAGCTGGAGAAAAGAATACGATAAAGTAATTAGATTATTTTTCATGTGTATAATTTATGGTTACTAAAAAGTTTTTTTTTAATTTTTGTGTAAATGACAACTTTTCTAGTTTTTTTTAAAAACTTGTTAATTCTTATTCGTTTTTTGGTTTTTAGTGTTCCTTTAAAAAGAGCTCAATCATCAAATGCAAGGGAAGCATTGGCCAAAGCAATCTACTCAAGACTTTTTGATCATGTTGTCTCTAGGATAAATAAGTGCTTTGTGTTTCAAAAATCTGACAATTACATTGGCATTTTAGACATAGCTGGATTTGGTTAGTTTTTTTTTATGAATTTACAATATGTAAAAGCCTTGACATTTTCTACTTGTATATTTACAATATGACAAATATTTAAAAATATTTTTTGGCATAATAAAGAAAAGTTAGCAATCCAATTTAAAATTTAAATCAAAAATTGTTAAATAGCACATCATGTTTTACAGTCAATATATACTCAATCATATCAATATTTTTTACAGAGTATTTTGAAGTGAACAGTTTTGAGCAATTCTGCATCAATTACTGTAACGAGAAACTACAACAGTTTTTCAATGAAAGAGTCCTGCATGAAGAACAAGAGTTATATGCCAAGGAAGGATTGGGTGTACACGAAGTTGTTTATGCTGATAATCAGGACTGTATTGGTAAGTAATAAAAAATTCAAAGTACCCCATAGTTCAATAGTAGAGAAACAAATTAACTAAAGTTTTGTTTTTGATTTAAATTTAAATTTTGTATTATTTCTGATTTGTTGAAAGTGCCTTTGATCTTTAATTGTATGTTATTTATATTAGTTATTTACTTTTTTCGTGTTTGATTAGATTTAATTGAAATGCCAAGAGTCGGAATTCTTGATATTTTGGATGAAGAAAATAAACTTCCTCGACCTGATGACCATCGTTTTACCAGCATGGTTCACCAAAAACATAAAGATCATTTCAGGATTTCTGTAAGTTAATTTAATAAACTCTTTAACGTTAATAAATTTTAATAAGGGTTCAAAAAATTTTTAGTATTTATATGCATTTTGCTTATATATAATATATAAATTAATAATTTACTTGTGAACAATATATATAATTAAATAAATAATATATAAGATCTATTTCAAATAAAAAAAAAATGATTTTGTGGTTGTATAAGTAATTATTCCTAGTTTTTTTATTACCTAATCATTCATTTTTTTAATTTTAATTTTTATATGATATTTTTTTATTTGTTTAACTTTAAAGATTCCTCGTAAATCACAACTTGCCAACCACAGGAACTTAAGAGATGACGAAGGTTTTATGATTCGTCATTTTGCTGGAGCTGTTTGTTATCAAACTGTAAGTATTAACTTGCACAAAATTCAAAGTTAGGTACTGGAGAAATAATAAGTAAAACACAAAAATATATTGCTTGTGTTTTGTTTATTAATTTGTTTACAACAACAAAGTATATATAGAAAAGTAAAAATTTTCTTCAAAAAATGTATGATTTTACCAGTTTATATTTTTATTATGAAGCACTTTATGTTTCCAGGTTCAATTTGTGGAGAAAAACAATGATGCTTTACATCATTCACTTGAAGAGTTGGTAAGAGGAAGTAAGCATAAACTTGTTCGATTAATCTTTGAAAATCAAAACAATGCAAAATCTATGAAAGGAAAATTGGCTTTTATTAGCGTTGGAAACAAATTTAAGGTAAGTGTTTAGTTGTTCATTAAAATTGTTACTATTTAAAATACATTTTGAATTATTATGTTTGATATTTTAACTTCTACCTGCATAATAATGTTAGTGTTTGGCGAGACAATATTTTATATTTTTTTTATTAAATTGTTTCTAAAGCCTAAGATTAATGTTATTAATAATTATTAACAGACTCAACTTGGAAAATTGCTTGAGAAATTAACAGCTACTGGTTCAAGTTTTATTCGTTGTATCAAACCGAATCTCTCAATGCAGGGAAATTTATTCGAGGGTGGCCAGATTCTTAGCCAACTTCAATGCTCTGGTAAAACATTATCTTTGATAATGATTTTTTACAAATAAAATCAGGGTCAATTAATAAAATTAAAAATGTGTTGTTAAAATTTTTACTTATTAAAAATGTTTTATTTATTAAAAGCTCAAGCTAAATAAGAAATGGATTTTATTATCACTTGTATTCGTGATATTTAGTAATGAAATAATCAACATTGACATGTTGTTAATTAGGAATGGTGTCGGTGTTATCCCTCATGCAGGGTGGTTTTCCATCTCGAGCTCAATTTCTTGATGTTTATTCCATGTACAAAGCAATCATGCCAGAGAAACTCAGAAGATTGGATCCTCGCTTGTTTTGCAAGGTATCTTATAGTTTCAATTTGTTAATTAACCGTTCTATTTTTTTTCCCGAAAAACATAACCAATCTAGTTGACATTACTTGAATATAAACTTTTGCCCATCTGTTTATTATAGTTATGTTGTAGTAAGTGGCTTTTTATAAGCTCTTTATTAAAATCTAATTGGACAATTTTTTTAGGCTTTATTTAAAGCACTTGGATTGGATGAATCAGATTTCAAATTTGGATTGACAAAAGTTTTCTTTCGTCCTGGAAAGGTAACTATCTAAAATTAAAATTGAATTATAAATTTTATTAGGATGTGCCTGTTTTATAAAATTTTTAATAGGTCAAAATCTAAATTATTTAATTTCTGTAGTTTGCAGAGTTCGATCAATTAATGAGATCTGATCCTGAAAATCTGAAGATTTTGATTAAGAAGGTGGAGAAATGGTTGATCCGAGCAAGATGGAGAAAAGCTCAATGGTGTGCTCTATCTGTTATTAAACGTAAGTATATTTTTTCACCAATTTTCAAAATTTACTTATGTTGCTTTTAACAAACATCTTTTAATTTAAATATAAAGTTTTCGTAAAAAGAAATTTGTCTTACAATTAGTTTAAGGTTGTTTGTGCTATTTAAATAAAGTTTAAGTGACTGTGTTTTTTTATAGGGCTTGTTAAAAGTATTTTTAATTTTTTAATACTTAAAAGAGTTGGATTTAGCTAATTAATACATTGTTAATCAAGTGATCTTAATCAAGCTAATATTAGCTTTAAGAATGGTACTTAACCTTTATAGTGTGTTTAAACTTAGAAAACTAAACATTAAACTAGGACTTTAAAAATAAAAAGTGTTTACTTATATGAAGTGCCCTACAACTTTCATTTTACTAATTGTACTTGATTTTGTTTAGTGAAAAACAAGATTTTGTGGCTTCGTGCACATTATATCTGCATACAAAAACATCTACGAGGAGTTATTGCTAGAAGAATTCATCGCCCTAGGTTAATGTTTGAACCTACATTTGTTCAATATTTTAAAACTTACATTTCCTTGAGTTTATATTAAATATTATTATATCTAAAAAGACATTTCTTTCATAAAGGTGTTTTTTTTTTCTTTATTTTAAAATAATTTTTTTTTTATTTGGTACATAAATTATAGATTTTTAACAATTACTATTATTTAGTTATCAACAATTAACAATAATCAGGTAATAATTTTTTTAAATAGAATCCAGGCCCTTGCTCGTGTGAGACCACTACTTCGCCAACTTCCAAAAATGAAACAAATGGTTCAAGTATTAAAAGATAACAGAAAGGAAATGGAACAGAAAGTGAACAAACATGATCAGAATATTAAAGATCATGTGCTCATGATTAAGGTAATGTTATTTTTTAACATTACATTTTAAATTTATTTTTTGTAATTTTTTATTCTTGGATGAAATTAAATTTTTTTTTTTGGATTTTTTTATTTAGACAACAAGCAAGATGCCTGCCATAGATGCTTCATACAAAAAATTGTTACAGCTTGAAGGTCAACTTCTTAAAGATTTACAATCTCGCAAACTGGCTGAAGAAGAAGCTGAAAAAGCAAGAAAAATTAAAGTAAAGAGTTGATGTTATTTTTGTTGTTTTGATACTTTATAAACCAAATATGCTTAAATTGGATAAAATTTAATTTTCTATTCTTGTCAATTTTTTTTTTTAATACACTCTAAATAATATATACTGGTAATCTTTACACAATATTTCTTATCTTTGAAAATGAAATACTTTTATTTGGTTGGCATTTTTTGTTTTGTTGTTTTAACAAATAAATTTGCTTTTATTTTAGGAAGAGCTTGAAAGAGAAAGAAAACGAAGAGAGGAAGAAGAACTACAAAAGAAAAAGGCAGAGGAGGAGAGAGAACGAAAGAGAAAGGAAGAAGAGGAAAAAAGAAGAATGTAAGTTATCTGAAGTACTATATTTTAACTAAATTGTATTACTGTAAAACTTTACGTTAATTAATTATAAAAAATATTTCTTGTGAATATTATAAAAACATTACTTCTACAATTTTTATTGCTTACTAGAAGACAATTTCTTTTTATATACCAGTTCAGTTGGTAGTTTATGCAATATTCTGTATTAATTATATTTTTTATCAATTTTTAGCAAAGCAGAAATGGAAGCAAAACGAAAGAAGGAAGAGGAGGAAGAAAAGAAAAGATTGGAAATGGAAAAGAAAATTCAAGTAAAGCATACTTCAACAATTAAATGTTTTAACAATATCAAATGTTTTTGGCAATTTAGTAGATAAAAATAATGTTTTATAAATTATTCTAGGCAGAAATTGAAGCTCAAGCAGAAAAGGATAGAATTGAAGAAGAAAAACGGTAAACATTTTTTATCACAAACTATTTTAGTAGTTGTTCCTTTGTATTTTTTTTTCTAACATTTTCGTGTTAAATATTTGTTAGGAGAGCAATTGAAGATCAAGAAAGAAGGGACAGGGAGCTTGCGATGCGACTTGCTCAAGATGATGCAAACTCTCAACTTGTGGAGGAACTTCCAGTCTCACAGGCTGTTGTTCAACAACAAAAACGGTAACTCTTTGTACATATACTTCCTACTTAATATAAGTATGAAATAATCAACTAGAAATTAGTAGTTTTTAATTTAATCTTTAGTTACTTTTTGTAAAATTTTAATATATATTAATACATGTTGCTTACAAACAGATTATTATTTTTAGTTAATATTTTTGTATTTGTAAAGGGCACTTGCAAATGTAACTGCAAATGAGGCAACAACCTCGTCAAAGAAACACGATTTGACCAAATGGAAGTATACTGAGTTACGAGATGCTATAAACACATCAACAGGTTATTCTTAAATTATAGTTGATTTCACCCCAAGTTTTGTTTACGTTTATGAAGTATATTAAAAATAAAAATCAATTAAATATTTGTTGTTTTTTGTTTTAGATATTGTGTTATTGGAAGAATGCAGAGAAGAATTTCATAGAAGATTGAAGGTTTATCATATGTGGAAGGCAAGAAACAAGGCAAGAAATCAACCACAAGACCAGAGAGCACCAAGGGCTGTTCTTAATAATGGTATTTATATTGAGTTACTTATTTTAAGTTAAAATATAAAATTTAAAGTTAATAAACCTTGAGGAAAAAAGTCGTCAATCTTGATAAAATAAGTTAATTTAAAAATATTTTTTTAGCTGCAGCACATCATCCTTCAACCTCAAACACAGCTCAACCATCTGCAATTGCCATGCCCCGTAACAACACCGCAGCCCCAAAACCGGTCATGCGAATACCGACCCGTGAGCAGCGTTACTTTAGAATTCCATTTGTTCGGCCAAGTGACCAGGGGGTGGCACCAGAGGAGCAGAAGAAGGGGTGGTGGTTTGCTCACTTTGATGGTCAGTATATTGCTCGACAAATGGAGCTTCATCCTGATAAGCAAGCTCTTCTGTTTGTGGCAGGTAACATTTTTTTAAATAATTTTTTATCCTCAATGAAAAAAGACCATCTTTATGCAAATCACAAATTAGCAGTCATAAAAAATATTGCACAATTTTTTTATTAGGCAAAGATGACATGCAGATATGCGAGTTAAGTTTGGAAGATACTGGCTTGACGAGAAAGAAAGGAGCTGAAATGTTACCTCGTGAATTTGAACAGGTTTGTTACATTTTGATTGTTTAGTTTGTAAACTCAAAGATCTCACTACCACACCAGACTTGCTGTTAACCAGTGGCTCATGTTTATCTAAATAAATAAATAATAAATGGTATATATTTACTTAGGTGTGGCAAGTAAACCGAGGTCGCGAGTATTTGTTAGCAGCAATTAATGCCAAACAAGCCAGACCAACTTTTGCCACTGCTATGTTGCAACAGGCAAAACGACCATGATAATAAAACAAGCTTTTATTAAATCATGTATTTGTAGCTTGCTAGAATAATGGATAAATCTTTTTATTTGTTTATATTATTTTTATAAAATTTTATTCCATTTCTGTAATTTTAATTTTATAGGTACATTTTTTCGGTTTTTAATCAAATAATACATTCCTGTTCCTTGAAATTAGATTAAATTTGCGTACTCTGTAGTGCAATTACTTTTTGTAATCCTAGGTAAACTGTGGTGATCATTCATATATCTTTACACGCTTCTAGTACCATTAATTTCATTGTGTTTTTTTAGAATTGTTACGTTGATTTTTAGGTAGTTAATGTTGTAAAATTGCAAAAAGGTAAAAACGCGGCAAAAATGTATTAAACTTAATTAAATTTTAATTAATTTTATACCTAATTTTCTAAAAGTATTTTCAATAATTATGTTGTTTTTTTACACATGCAATATTTCTATCTTTTCTATAAATTCAAAATTTTTTAAATTTTGCACTGTACTTTTTGCTTTAATATAAAATCGTGTTAATTAATTCGCTTGTACTGTAGGTAATTCTGTGGGGTGATGTAAATTCTTTTCGTTTATTAACTGTTGATGACGGTATAGCTATATTTGTGGTTTGCATTGATATATGTGTACATCACTTGATTCAATACACTAGCCAATAATTTAAAAAAAAACATTGGTGTTATTTTTGCGTCTATTTCAAGTGCATAATAGGTGAAAGTTGTATTTTTAGTCTGCTATGTATTTAAAAATTTATAAACCAGGTTTACTTTAAATCTTTTACATCATAAAAACTTATTTTAAAATATTTAAAAAAATAAAAGCATTGTTCAAGCGTGAGGTAAGTACTTACCTACTATATACACCTAGTATACTAATTTGGACACATGAACAAAATTTACGAACTTTTTTGCCGAAAAGCTTTGTTGAAATTTAAATTTAATTCGTCAGTATTTTAGGTTGCGTACAAAAAAAAAAATAAATATATAAATAACTTTATTAAGCTCATATTATGGATTTAACTGGCAAGCTAATCATTAAGGCAAGACTTGGAGACGATGTAAGAAGAATTCCAATTCACAACGAAGATCTTACTTACGATGAACTTATTTTGATGATGCAACGTGTTTTTAGAGGAACACTAACCCCTGATCAAGATGTTACTATCAAATATGCTGACGAGGGTATAATTTGTTTGTAAAATTAAAATTGTTTTAATAGTTAACTTAACGTTCATATTCTGTCAGTGCACTTACAGACTTACAAAACTTACGTAAAAACATATTTTTTTAAATTGTTGTACTAAAAAAATATTTTTTAAAAATCTGTTTTCAAATTGCCTAATATAACTATTAACTATAATTTTGATAAAGTTTATTTTCGCCTTATAGTAATTTTGGCGAAGTTTCTTTTAAAATGTTAATGCTACTATGTCTGTGGTACTTGGGTATTGTATAATGTGTGTATAGATGTTTTAATGTTGTTTTGGGTTAAAAATCCAATAAAAAATTGTAGTTGGTAAAACTAATATAATAAAATGTCATGCTTAAAGATGGCTAAGTCTAATAAAATTGATCAGTTTTTGCCCCCTAAGTTATTTATCGTGTTAAATTATTTTAGATGGTGATCTTATCACAATTTTTGATGACTCAGACATGAACTTTGCTATACAGATGAGCAGAATATTAAAGCTTACAATATTTAGTAAGTTAAGTTTTCTATTTAACACAACAAATATGTAATTTTATTGAAATCACCAAAAAAGAAAGTTTTTAAATAAACTAAACTTTAAATATATCACCGAAACTTTGTTTACAGCTAAGGCTCATCCCCAAAAATCAACAACTCTACCATCTCTTGGCATTCAAAGTGACCTGATCAAAATTCGAGATCAGGTTAATGCAATTCTGGACCAGTTTGGTGTAACTCAGATAACTGAAGAAAACGCTAACACAGATTTAGCTCTGTCAGGTTCTAAGGAGATAGTTAATACAGGTATAACATGCTTCAAATTATAATTTAAATCAAGAGTTTAATTTTATTGAGTATTTTTTAATTTAAGTGGTATTAGGTTTTGTATTACTTTGGTTTAATGCTTTGGTGTAATTACCAGTAAGTAAATTAAATACAGTTGTTTAAATTTTTTTTTGTTTTAGCTGTGGTAAATGGCCCAGCGGAACCACCAAACATGGCCAGCTTAGTTTCCGCATCTAACCCACTTGCTTATAATTCATTTGATCCATTAAATGATGACAGCAACAAACCACAATTAAATGCTTCAACAGGTGGGACAGGTAAATTTTTTTTTAAAATTTTTGGTATATCCGGGCTATACAATATTTTAATACTTATTTTGATAATTTCCAAAGCTGGATAAACTAGAATTGTAGAACACAGATTAATAATGCAGGCTGTTGTAACTTTTGGTTAATAAATAATTGATTTTTTTTGCATTAAATAAACTTAGGTGATAGGCCATCGAGTCCAGCTGAAAGTCTTGGAAGTTTATCATCAGCTGGGGCCAGATCACTTCAACAGCAACAACAGCAGCCACAACAACAGCAGCCACAACAACAGCAGCAACAACAACAGCAGCAACCTCCTGTAGGTCAAATACAACCACCAATTGACCCAATTCAGCAATCTTTCAATATTACATCCCAGCCAAACCAGGGACTTCATAACTCATTTCAGCAACCACAAGCAGGTCAACAAAACCAAGCTTTTTCCCAGCAAACTCCACCATCCAACCAACCATTCTCTCAACCACCAGCACCAATGGTGCAACAACCTCAACAAGGCCAAAACCAGAATCAAATGCAGCATCAGGGTAATGAACAACAACAGCCACCCCAGCAGGTAACATTATTGGTAGTGTTAAATATAGACAATTTGATTGTACTGATTAAATGTTTGCTGTATAAATAAAATATTGAAGTATATGTTTCAGTTTTAATTGTATATATAAAAATAAAATTATTATAAATTTTTTTTAGGGTGGATTTGGTGGACAGGCACGACAACAAGTTAACATGGGCTATCAGCCTCCCCAATCTGGTTCAAACCAACCTGGATTTCCACCTCAAACAGGATCTTATAAACCCCCGGTTTCTACTCAGCCTGGTACTGGACAATATAACTCCAATCAACCACCACAACAACAACAACAACAGGTACAACATGCAAATTAGAATATAACCAATTATGTTTCATTTTTATATGTAACAAAAACTAACGATTTTTTTTTTTTTTTTTTTTTTTTTAGCAAAAACCACAGCAGTTTCCCCCAGCCACTAATCCAAACACTTTTTATCAACAACAACAACCATACAGTGGATCTCCAAATCAGGGATTTCCCCAAGGGGCCCAACAGCCGCCAAGAGGTCCAGGGCAACCAATGCCCTACATGCAGCAGTCCCAACAACTCAATCAAAACCCCCATCGATTGTTTAACAGGGGACCATACAGACCTCGCCAACCAGGGCCTGGATACCAGTAAACGTATGTGACAATCTCATATCGAGTGCAATTTAGCCTAACAAAAATGTTTATTATATGTTAACATTATGTCTATTTTATTAACTTGTTTGTTGAAAAAGATATTGATATATTGTATTTAAAAAAGTAATCTCTGTCAATTAAATTATCTGATTAAGAAGTCATTTGCTATGAACTAAACATCCTGCATTTACACAAATATATATTTCCATCGATAAATCTTGTTAAGGGCAATTGTATACCTCTAACAGTTTTGTGGTTGTTAATTAAACTTAAATATGTTGCATTTTATAAAAACAAATTGCTTAAATATAAATAAAAATTTAAGCTTGTGAAAAAATTCAATTCAATTATTTAAGCAAAACATTTTATTTTATCTTTAGTAAATCTAGTTAAAAACCATATTGCAATTAAATTAATTAATTTTGGTATTATTTTGCATTCTTAATTTTCATAAATACTAATTAAAAAGTGTTATGATGAATCAATAAAAATACAGATTCTAAAATTGTAATTTAAGTGTGTTGATGCATGAATTGCAATTGTTGTTTATACTAACTGGATTTTAAACCACAAGAAATTGCAATAAATATGTTGTTAAGCTTTCCATTAAGCTTTGTGTAACTTCGGTGTGTTGGATAACAAAAATGTTATGGTAACACTACAAATAAATGGCTCAAGCTATATATATATATATATTATCAGTACATCATCCTTAGAAAAATAAATTGTTGAAATAGTATACAAAACATGAGCTTGTTGTGTGCAGGTTATGTTGAAAATGAATAGCAAAATTAACAAAGTTCTTAACTATGCAATTCATTTGGCTTGTAAAAGTTTTTTTTGCAGTCCCTTTTTCAAAACATAAGAGTAAAAAAACCAAAACCCTATACAGAATGGTAAACCTTTTTAATCATTAGGATATATTGTTTTTAATGCTTCTCTTGTATGATATTGTGCACCGTCATAAAAATCAAAGTAGTCTTGTAATTCTGAATGTTTAATTCTATAGTTGCTTATGACTTCGATGTTATCTTGGACAACATAGGTAAATTGTGGTTCCTTGCGATCTCTTGTATCGACAAGAATGGCATAATTAGGTTGAGTCCTCCAATGCTGTAATTGTACAAGTGACAATTAAAATATTTTTTAATAGTGTTTAAAAGTAAAATTTTATTTTCAACTAAGTCCCTAAAAAATTTGTTTAAAATGGTATTTAAATACTAAAAAATTGTGTGTTTCACTTAAATACATTTTGTTGAGTACCTTGTTGTTACCATGCATTTGTTGGATCCACGATTCAGGTGCTTTACAAGTTTCATCCCAGCCAACTATGACCCCTCGATAACCAAATCGTTTATGCTTTATCACCTGACCAACTCTGAATTTGACCTTTCCAGAACGTGGGTCACGGGGAGTTATTGACCCTAGATTAAAATTAACCCAAAATTGTTTATTATTTAAATATTTTATAATTGATAACAATTATTAGAAAATAACAACCTGCAAAATACTGTTGAGGTTCTCTATGCCAAAATACTTCCTCAGCAACACTTTCAGCATGTGTTTGTAATTTTTTTATCTTTGATTTCTAAAAAAATTAGCCCCTAATAGTTAAAAAATGGCACAAAAAATAATGATTTGTTTAAAGAATGATCATTATTTACTTTGGGCATCAAAAGCATAAGGTTGGAGCGAAAATTTACAAACATCTTTTTCCATATTGAGAATTCAGTTAGTGAAACTACAAAATCTCTTGAAGAAGTCACTAATCTAAACAAAAATAAATTTACTAATCTAAAAAAAGTAAATATATTTAACGACGATTTATAAATAGTAAAATAAAATATAACATACAAAGAAACCTAGTAACCTTTTTATCGAGTTGGCCCTAACTTTTTCGGATGTGGTTCCAGTCCATTCGTATAAAAAAATTTGCGCTGGAACAGCTAACAAAATTAAAATGAATTGCAAGGCTTGCCATCGAGTTATCTCCGGCATGTTTCTTTCATATAATGGTAGGTATTTTGTTGGGAGTGGGATATTATGACCATAAAAAACTTATCGCGTGTTTACAATTTATCGGTAAGCGTATAAAGACACGCATAATTTTCAAGAAAGGGAAATCACCTTTACATTAAAACAACACTGGTAACTTGCAGATGCAAATCACAAATATAAGTTTGGATATTTGCTAGTCTTCAAACATGTAAGGATCAATTATAATTTAATTTACCTGCATAATTTAATATAGAAATTTGAAATATTTATTTTTAAAATGTTTAAAAAAAAATTATTGACGTTTTAAAAATTTGGGTTACAATTCTCCTTCACTTACTTATGATGTCACGAGACCTATAGACAGGCGGAATAACAGCAGCACGAGTAATTTAAAAAAAAAAAAGCAATGCAAAAGTTGAAAATATATTTGATGATTTAAGTTATAATTTTTAAAACTTTATACCAATTATTGATTATAGTTTACTCTAAATTATTTGATAATTAATGGATTATACAACCAACTGACCAATGGTTACTGATCCATTTTAACTTAAATTACTGCACACTTCCAATGGTTACTGATACACTTTAACCTTTATAACAGCATTCCAAAAAATAAAATCTTGTAAATTGAATTGTTTGTCTTCTGTTACTGCCTTAATTTGTCATTATCGATATTTTTAAGTTATTTGCAATCTAACTTAACATTACAAAGTATAAATGTAAAATAACATTTAGGTATTTATGTTTATATTGTTTCAAGCCTAATTATAATTCCACAAAATGAAGAAAAAGGTTTTACTGATGGGCAAATCTGGTTCTGGAAAGACAAGCATGAGGTCGATTATCTTTGCAAATTATATTGCAAGAGATACTCGACGTCTTGGTGCCACGGTGGACGTGGAACATTCACATGTTCGATTTCTTGGCAATCTGGTTTTAAATCTATGGGATTGTGGAGGTCAGGAGGCATTTATGGAAAACTACTTCTCAAGTCAGCTGGACAACATTTTTCGCAATGTTGAGGTTCTGATATATGTGTTTGATGTTGAAAGTAGAGAAATTGAGAAAGACCTGCATTATTATCAAACATGCCTAGAGGCCATAATTCAACATTCCCCAAAGGCCAAGATATTTTGTCTAATTCACAAAATGGATCTTGTACAGGATGATCAAAAGGATTTGATATTCAACAAAAAGCAAGAGCAACTGCTATTGTTGTCCAAGCCTTTAGAGTGTTCCTGTTTCAAAACATCTATTTGGGACGAAACCTTATACAAAGCATGGTCTAGTATAATGTATCAACTTATACCTAATGTTAAGGAGCTGGAACATAACCTTGGAAGATTTGCAGAAATAATCAATGCCGATGAAGTTTTATTATTTGAAAAGGCAACATTTTTAGTGATCTCGCACAATGAAAGAAGGCTGCATAAGGATATCCACAGATTCGAGAAAATTAGCAACATCATTAAGCAATTTAAGTTAAGCTGTAGCAAGGTGGCAGCTTCATTTCAAAGTATTGAGGTGCGGAACAACTCCTTTGCAGCATTTATTGAGATGTTTACTACAAACACATATGTGATGGTGATTATGTCGGATACATCGGTACCTTCTGAACTAACTTTAATTAACATTAGAAATGCTCGTAAACATTTTGAAGATCTTGAAAAACTCGATAGAAATAGATTGGATGGGGGAAGGTTAAGAAAATAAAGATTTCTATCAATTTTTTTAAATATTTGTGTATTAAATTATTGAGAGTTTTTGAATTACTGTTTTTTTATTTCAACCCTATAAACGACCTGTTTTTAGTAATACTCTTAGTATTAAAATAAATTTAAAACTAGGACTTTTTAGAATTGTAAAATAGGGCATGTTGGTTGTTTAAAAGGGAGGCGATTTTACAAAATAACCTGGTTATTCCCAAAAAAATATTTCCCTGTCGATTTCGTATACTTTAACCCTTTATCTACCAGGCATGTGTAAAAAGAAGTTTTTTCGCCAAAAAAGGGTTACATTGCTGTGAAATGGAAAAAATTCGGAATATCATATTTTAATTGTAATGGCGCTTAGTAAACGGTATATGTATGTTCGATATATACCCTACCAAATAAAAAAAACTACCGTTTGTGGTGCTCTGGTAAATTATTACAGGCAAGTATTAGTTGAGAGTTGCGACCATATTTCGACACTTAAAGTGTAGACCAAAGACGGACGGACGGAACTAGTTTATCTAAAAAAAAAGAATATCTGAACTATATTAAGAAGTACAGAAAGGTGAGTATTATAATGTAAAAAATCAAAAGATTTGGTTTGTTGAAGCTAATGCCAATACTAAAAAAGCGGCCCTACTGTGGAAAGTGAAACAACACGCATTTTAAAAGTCCGATATTAAGTATGTGGCTTTTAAAAATGCGTGTAATTTTACTTTAACACAAAAGGGTCGCTACGACATTTTTTTTTGCGGTTACTTTAAATAGAATAAATATCTTCTATTTTTTGTTAAAGTTTTAACAATTTAGCCCTTTTAAATCGCATACCACCTTGGTAAACACGTCACAATCGTATGGCAAAAAAGACGGTTCGCAAAAAATTTATATTAGATATAAGTATAAACTAATACATTAAAATAAGCGGCAATTGTTTGCAACCCGAGTTCTACGCCCCTTATCGGCTTCTAGCGCGTCCAAACGAGTTTCGCGTAAAAAATTATTTTCGTTTAAATTTTTCACACAATATGATAAATGAAATATTTAGTAATTTTGTGAAGAAAAATTTAATTCATGATTTAAAAAATGCTAATTTAAAGCAACTAAACAAAATTATTATTTCCAGCAATTATATATAACAAAGTGCATATAAAACGTATGGTAAAATTTTCTTAATGTTAGTAAAAGGTTTTGTAGCGTAAATGGCATTTCTTTACTATGCTTAACCTAAACTACTCTAAGTAATAGCTATTTTTAAAGCATGACGTATTGTACTCAATTATTTTAAACAACATGTAAATAGTAATATTATTTTTTTGTTAACTATAGGCTTAATTAATATTTTACACAAAGCTGTTTTGAAATAGAAACTTTGTAGACATAAAACATGTAACGTTTATTTTCCTGATAGTCTTTTGTATGAAAGCTGTTTTAATCTAATAGTATTTTATTGCGAAAAGGTTTGCAAACAATCGTTCACAAGCTTGTACCACGAATACCACATATTATACATTGCAACACGTTTAAGTAATAAATCACGTGATACAGTCCACGTGATAGAGATAACGGTGTAAACACGTGACTTGAGGTGTAAACACGTGATTAGGGACAGATAACACTTAGCTTAACAAGAAAATGGCGGATTCGTTACACTCTTCCCCTCCCGCTAGTAAGAAAAAAATATAATATAGGGAAAGAACGAATACGCAAATATATTAACAGAGTTTATGTAAACGAGCTCTGCTTACTACCATCGGTTTGTTTCGCCACTTTGATTTTTTAATCCGATAGGTAGATTCATTAAGCTTCTGCGTAATAACAAAAGTTAAGCGAGAGTCTTTATGTAAATTTTGCAACTTAAGTTTTATCACGAAGCACAACGGTCTCTCCGGGGAATAAAGGCTGCAATACTTTATGTTGATCTTTTTTTCCTTTCCTTGCAACCAACACACTGTTTATTATATTTAATAACATCAGATTTTATTGAGATCCAATAAAAACGTTTTCGCAATAACCTTAGCGTTGACATGACGCCTCTATGTCCTTGATGTGCTTTTTTTTAAATGTTTAGCTGTAGTGATGTTGGCACAACTATTTGTAAATGAAATTGAGACCCGGAAGACGACTCCCATTTTCGAAAAAGAATATTATTTTCAACCACCAACGATGACAGCTGTTCATCATATTTTGAAAAAGATTTATTATGCGTTTTTTTAGAGCACAGTCTCCGTTTTACTTTCTGTATTTTTTTGTCCTCTAATTGGGCCCGAGCAACTTTCTCTTTTATAGAATCTTTGTTATTCAATACTGATGTTAAACGCATATTAAAAATTTCGTCATCTTGAACCCCCTCTTCTTTAAGAGAATATTGAATCATAGTTAATATGTCACTCGCAAGTACGTCTAAAGATTCGTTAACTCCTCGTTTTCTTCTATGTAGCTCATTAAGTCGGTTCAACTTTCGGGCAGAAAAACGTTTTATTAGTTTTTCTGTTAGAACTGTCACCGAAGTTCAATCACTTTCGGCTAATTTTGTAACGATGCTTGCAGCCTTGCCATATAGACAAAGTGCAAGCCTGTAGCCACTTTCCCTGGCATCCCATCCGTTGGCGTTTGCTATGAGGTTGAACTTTATGAGATATTCCTCAACGTCGGTGTCACCTGTGTATTTTTCTAGCGCTTGGTTGCTGTTAAGCTCTGCGGTGATTGACACACCGTTCTCAAGCTCAATTCTTTTTTTCAGAGAGGCTAGTTCCCTTTTAATCGCTCGTAGTTCTTGTTCGACTACGATCTTGATTTCGATCGACAACGATAATTTAAAATAATTGTTCATTTTTTAGATAATTTTTATATATATTCAACAAGTGTTAGTTTAACAGTTGTTTTTTTCGTTCTGCAACTTTTCTATAAATTCGCTGTGGCTTCAAAAGATTTGATCTCGACAGAACCTCCAATGTAACGTTTATTTGCCTGATAGTCTTTTGTATGAAAGCCGTTTTTAATCTTATAGTATTTTATTGCGAAAAGGTTTGCAAACGACCGTTCACAAGCTTGTACCACGAATACCACATATTATACATTGCAACACGTTTAAGTAATAAATCACGTGATACAGTCCACGTGATAGAGATAACGGTGTAAACACGTGACTTGAGGTGTAAACACGTGATTAGAAACAGATAACACTTAGCTTAACAAGAAAATGGCGGATTCGTTGCAAACATTACTATTATGGCATTGGGAAAAATTTATTTGTTTTTATCTTCTTGTAATTAATAACCAACAAAAACATTACATTTACTTTACATGTAAACACAAACCGAAGTAGTGTAGCCTTTCTACTTTATAGAGACAAAACCAAACTGTAAACAACCTGACGATGGTGTTGAAAATAAAACATAAATACAAAGATAAGAAAGGACAGGGATGTGATTATTTCTTTTTGAACCTCAACATGCAAATAAAAAACAACAAAGAAAAGTTTCTTAATTTTCTGGGAAGCTGCAACTTTACTAATAGTGTGACTGACACAGGACGATGTTCTCGTTTGTGAACGACTTACAAAAAAGAACAAAATATTTAAAAAAGAAGCTTATTTTCTCCAATACTTAAAAAAGGCAAAGTCTTGAGTCCCGATTACATCAGCAAATCGTGAACCCCTAACGAAATTTGCAAATATACTGCTGCTTCTACTTTGTAACCTTTCAGTCGTTTTTTTGGCTTATACAGTTGGTCTTATTACAGAAAAATCGTATTTACATTGCTAAAACTATAGCACTTATTTACAAGTGTAGCTTATTTTGGATAAATCCACATAAGCTAACTTTTAATTTTATAAACAAACAGTTTTCGATGTTGATTTAAAATGAAATTGTTATTTATTTGCTGTCAGGCTTTGGCGTATTTTTCCTCCCTATTTAAATCATAAGTTTCAATGCTTTTAACTATAACTTGTTTATCGAATTTGCGGGTTATTTAACAACTCTTTTCACATGGGAACTCTAACCTCGTTTTTCTGGTATTGAATTATTTTTTCAACGATTTTTTCTGCTTTTTATTAAGTACAAATGTTCGTTTTAAAAACAGTTAGGCAATTTCGTTCTGCTGAACGGACGCCACTTAATAAACATGGATTTAGATATTACTTAAATTCAGAGTTTATTTCCGTAAGATTTAGCCAGAATTTTATATTCTTGTTTCATTCAACAACTAAAGAATGTTAATTAAAAATTAAAATTAATAAATCGCTACAAATGATGATTTTCCCGACGTGATTAAGGTTTTGGGATTTAAACAGAATTTTGTAGCTTCTGTTCTCAAACCAAATGAACACCTTCCGAGGAGTCGCGCAAACGGAGATAAGCAAGTTTTCAGCTTTTGTTTATCAGCCAAAACTTTAGAATAAAAACAGACAATTAACAATTTTTAAATGGGAAAACGTTATTGCCAGCTTTAAATTTTAACAGTCAAACTACAAAAACGACAGATGAAGAGAAACCATCGCGGCATTTTTTTACGTATTTTTCTTTGCCAAGCGGGTCAAGTGAACAAGATGAAGTACATTTCTTGCACGAACTACCTAGTTTCTTTTGTCCAACGATGGCCGACTCAAGACGATGATCGACGCACCCATGTCTGATGCCCACAGAAGGCCGATTATTTTTCCGAAGTGCCCAAACGAGGCCAATATGTCTATAATGCCCACAGAGGCCAAGTCCCTTTTAATCGTCGATCGTCGCAATCACCTACCTCATGAAAGTTCGAATGTGCAAGAAATACAGTCATCAAACAATAAACGCTTATTTACAAATTTACGCTTGTGAGAATTAAGGTGCGTATCAAGGAGTAGCGGTTGTGTTTTCTTATTTTTGATTACCCCGGGCTCTACTTTGAGTTGGGTTGATGTAGCTTATTTTGGATAAATCCACATAAGCTAACTTTTAATTTTATAAACAAACAGTTTTCGATGTTGATTTAAAATGAAATTGTTATTTATTTGCTGTCAGGCTTTGGCGTATTTTTCCTCCCTATTTAAATAATAAGTTTCAATGCTTTTAACTATAACTTGTTTATCGAATTTGCGGGTTATTTAACAACTCTTTTCACATGGGAACTCTAACCTCGTTTTTCTGATATTGAATTATTTTTTCAACGATTTTTTCTGCTTTTTATTAAGTACAAATGTTCGTTTTAAAAACAGTTAGGCAATTTCGTTCTGCTGAACGGACGCCTATAATAAACATGGATTTAGACATTACTTAAATTCAGAGTTTATTTCCGTAAGGTTTAGCCAGAATTTTATATTCTTGTATCATCCAACAACTAAGGACAGTTTTTAAAAATTAAAATTAATAAATCGCTACACAAGTCATGTAAAACTAATGGTGGCATGTAACGTGTCTTTTTGTTTTTTGATACAATTTGCTTTTATCCTTTACATTTTTGCGTATGTAAATATAATTAAAACACAACTCTACGTTTTCTTTTTTAGGAAAGCACTAAAAAATAATTGTATTTTTATACCATCTGACCTGTCTTGCCCGTAGAAGCGCCTTTTCGTAAACCACATGATTTAAATTTTGTAAAAATATTTTTTGTAACATTTTATTAGTGCATTTATAATTGTTATGTAAATGTTACCGGAAAACTATTTTATTTAAACCAAGGTACCGTTTTTACCGCGTCATTTCCCCCCCTTTTTTTATTACCCGTTTAAATTCAAAAAGTTGACGTGCCAAAAATTGTTAAAACCTATTTTTTATGCAGTCTACTAGCAGTATGTTTGTATAGTATGGTAATGTTTCTGCTACAAAAAAAAACATTTTGTTTTAAATATATAAATGATCATCACTCCTAATCATAATTAACATGCCATTGATTGGCAACTGTCAGATTATTTCGTTGCTTAACTGCTTAACAGAATGACAGACCAGTCTGGAAAGTAGGGCAGCGTGCACGCACGAGATTTTTTTTGGTGAAAAAAATGCACGCCCGAAATTAACGTTTTGCACGCCTGGTTTTTAAAAAAAATTGTGCACGCGCAATGCTGACGCTTTGTATATTTAAGCCAGATTTAAGTAAAGCACGCCAACATAAATCACGCGTGAACGCGTAGACCGAAAAAATCGTAGTACTCGTGCACGCGCGGTCACGCCATTTTTTACGCTTGCACGCACGAGATCTCGTCGAAAACTGCCCTACTTTCCAGACTGGATGACAGGCCCGCCAAACTGCGCATAGTGTAAGTGTTACAACTGGGGCAATGGGAATTAAATCAAGGACTTTACTTTATGTAGTAGTAATAGTAAATTGTTAACAGATCATTAGTCAAATTATTTAACAACTATGCAACCAACACCCCGGCGGTACAACTCATAATGGTGTCAGAGTAACAAATGTTACTCAACGTTTAGCAGTTTAGATTGTCTGATTGTGAAGTTAACCTGCCCATATTTATTTCTTTTATTATTGTAAAAAGTTTTACAGAATGGCCACTGCCAATATTTACACTGTGGTACATAAAGACTCGAAAATGAAAAAAGAGGAGTTCAATAAACTTTTGGAAAACATAAAAATGAGATTTGAATGTGCAATTACTCATATTCTTAACAACACTTGCTGTGGGTGTCGTAATGTACAAAAGGGAATTGTGGATATAATATATAATTGTTATGATGTTTTTATAAACGTAATGCAAGAACAAGACGATGACTTTTTGATAGTCAAACAACTGTTTTTTAATGTTCTGGAAGAAATATGTAAAGAAGCATTTAAAAAACAAAAGAACGAGGTTCTATCTACATGCTTTGTTGTTAATATTTTAAGCCTTAAGGAATTTAAGGAACTGTTTAACCCAAAAAATATTAAACAAAACACATGTATTTTTAAAATTACCTGCTTTTTTTTAAAAAAAGAAAATCGAGTTTTTATCAATTCTATGACAGAAAAAAATCTTACTTCTCTCCACATCTCTAAACTAAATATTATAACATCAGTTTTAAACAATTTTGTTGGTTAGTATGTCATTTTACATAATTTTATCATTGTTATATATATTATTTAATAAGGTTTAAATACATTTTTTCTGTATAAAAGGAATGTTAAAAGTAAAGATGTAGATTTAGTTTATCAATATATATATATATATTATAATATATATATATATGAGTTTTGACTTTAAACTGATTTTTAATCTTAGATTATATTGATGAAGAAACAGATAAATCTTATCTTATAAGTTGTGCACAACTTCTCGGAGAGTATGAGTTGGCAAATAAAATTAAATCTTACAAAACAAATCCTTTGGAGATTGATTTGCGTGGGATGCGGAAGGCATTTAATGTAACTGTGGTAATTCATTTTTGTTTTTTTAAAGCTCATAATGTTGGTAGATTTTGATAATTAGCACAATAGGGATCTTTTTGTTTAATAGCAGGTGGAAGTTGCTGTTGCAGATGGACACATATATGACAGGTTTTCAATTTTTTTTATACAAGTATTTAATTCGAAAGTAGTCTTACACTTGGTATATAAAATAATCATGTCCAACAACAACAACAAAAAACACTTTTCCTAACAAATGTACACCATTTTTGGTAAATGTTGTTGTTGTTGTACGGTTAACTTAATGTTATCAGTCCTTTTGTATATGTAAGACTACAAAAAAAAAATAAAAATATACTTTAAACAGACCCCGAGATCCACCAGGACAACGAAGTGTCTATATTCCACCAGGAGACCCAACACTTGAAGCTTACAGATTAAGTACCTACATGAAATACCCAAACAATTCACCAGTTAAACCACGTCAACTTGCTAGTCTGGGATTTCTTTACACTGGATACAAGGATAGAGTCAAATGTTTTTGGTATTAATTGTTATCTGTCTATTGTGAAAATGTTATCCAAATTTTAAGTCAAAATATGTAAAATATTGAATTTTTTAAGCATTCTCATATTACCTTTTTTAAACTTTATCAGGCAACTCCTGACTTGAAATTCTGAGTTTAATTTTGGTACTTCTGTCAACACAAAATGTTCATCAGTAGATTATAAAACTAATCATTTTCAAGAGTTATAATTTTTATTGAAGACATTTTGTGAAACATTTTTTCCGGAACTGTCGGCTTTATTACTAGCATAAGTCAAAGCCGAAGAAATATCAATTTTTTAGTCAGTAACACTAAATTTTAAATTGAATATAGTTGTGGTTTGTGTGTTGAAAACTGGACAGTTGGGGATGACCCAAATTTACCGCGGTGGCATCGGAAAGATTGTGAATTTATGAAAGGAGAAGACTGTGGAAATAAACCCATCAGTAAAATAAAATTGTTATATTTTTTAAAGCTATAGTGTAAGTTGAATTACAAAAAAAAGATTAAGATTGTTCGTAAAGTTATAATAAAAAACATGTTACAAAAATAGGTAATATTGCATAAAAAATATTTTCTTTAGTGAGTTTATTATCAAGAATGAAAAGAACTGGTGGTCGTAATAGAGACGGTGGTAGTGCCAGTGGAAGTTCTGGTGAAATGGAAACTCAACAGGTTAATAAATTAATTTTTTTAGTTTCATTTTAATAAATATATCACAAAACTTGGCTTGACTTTCTTTTTGGCTAAAATACAAAAATCAGACTCTGTTAAATTTTTATTGTTTTAATTTGTATGTGTTACGTAATAGTCATGTTTAACTAATATTTTTTTTTTTATTTTTTAAGGCCAACAATGTTAGTACTGGTACGGCAACAGCGGTCCCGAATATTCGTCCAAATGTACCAGCTGGATCTCTTTTCCAACAACGTGAGTAAAAACACTCTAAAAATCTGTTATTTTGTATATCTTAAGCATATAAAAAAAGTTGATTTTTAAAATATGTTTTTTTTTTAAAAACAAAGTATTGTAATAAAACTTTTGTTATTTAAGCGGGAACGAACATACCGATGCAAACGGCAAGACCAGTTACACCAAGTCAACAAATTCGCCAATACCAAGTTGTTAAATTGTTAAAAAAAATAATTTTGAAAAGATTTTTTATACAAAACTAACTCTAGAACAACTACCATATTTGACATCATTTTCTATTTAATAAAACAATAGTTGTTTATTATTAACATTCACACAACTGTGGTAAGGGTTAATAACTATTATTTCATAAGTTTGTTATCGTAATTTATTTGTTTTAGAGAATCGATTTTGCAACTATGCCTTCAGCTCATCATGAACATTTGGTTTTAAGTCTTGACCTTCGTAAAGAGTCTGATAGGCTGTAAGTATTTTGTATGTTTAATGTGATAGTTACTTGATAAGAAATTTTATCTTATTTAATTTAAAGGATAGTTTATCACGAAAAAGAATAATTTTTTAATATTACTTTATGTTATCATTTTTGTGGAAAGACAATTTTTTTAAACAAAAATACATGCTTATTTTTTTAAAGCTTAGGCTTAGGTTACATTAATATTTAATGTGATAAGTTTTTTTGACTTAAGATTTTACAAAAGATATTAATAGAAAATTTAAAAAAGAATTTGTTATACACATAAAACTAAAAAAATTTATTTAAAATTTAGATTAATTATTTGTTGAAAATTTATTAATTTTTTACCATTCGCTAAAGTATTGAACGAAACAAATGTTTGATTCTGTTATGTTAAGTTCCCTAAAGAACTAAATTATTAATGCAGTAGTAAAACCCGCAACCTTCAAAAAAGTATGTCTTGCCACCAGTTTAGATTAAAAAAAATTCCTTTTTAACTCAGACTGTAAGTTTAGGTTTTCAAATTTTAAATAATTTATACACAATTCATTTCATTGCAAAAAATAGTAATAACACTATATTGCAGAAAAAGAATTATTAATATAAAGCAAACTACGTTGGGTAGATATATGAAACTACACAAATTAATTTTAAATGTAGTGAAACATTCAACAACAAAAAGGTTTAACTATTAACTTTTAATACGTTAGAAGTAATATTTCAATTTAAAAAATAATTCAAATTTCTTATTATTTAAAAAAGCCATAATAAAAATTTGGTTGGCAACTAAGGTTTGTTTTCGAAATATATGATGGTGTAAAACTAGGCATAAGAAATACCAGTATATAATTGTTAACACAATAGAAAAAAGAATCCGAAGTATAAACACAATAAGAAAAAGATCCAAAAGGGGAAATGGGTTAATTTGAAACAACTATGCAATTGGAACAATTTTAAACTTAATCATCCTTTAAAAGACAATATATTTTGCAACAGTATAATTTTTTTGTGGTGTATTTAAGCTTGCAGAAATATTCATAGCTTTTGTTTGTATAAACATACATATATATATATACTTAAAGTTGATGCACATGAAATTCATAGTCAAAATATATTTTAAATTAATTCATAATGAAATATTTTATCTTAATTTTTTTACGTTCGCTATTTATATATTTTTACATCTGTCTATATTTGTGTCTTATAACATTTTAGTTTTTTCAAATCGTTTTTTACATAAAACAAATAATTTTCTTTCTAAATTTAATTACCTGATTGTCCTTAATCAAATTTTATAAAAATTGATTATTTTAGTATTTACACAGCAACTACCAGAACAATCACTAAAATAGAATGAGAGAAAATCAATACAACGAAAAACATTTAATTTTTGGATAACTGAAAATCATGCAATTAATATTCTTGCTTCGAAGTGTTCATACATGCTACAAATTTAAAAAAACGATTTTATTTATTATGGAAATTTTAACCTCAAGATTGGAAATTCGACACAATTTATAACATAAAATGCGAAATATTAGAGGAAATTAATAAAATATTCAAGAAAGAAGAAAAAACAAATTGACATGATAAAGTAGTTGGTGAGGCTGTTACTTCTACACAAAAAATAATTATAAAACCCTCGAACTAACTTTAAGAAGTGCATTATACTGCAATGAATGACTGAATAATAAGACTGTACAAAAAAATCCTTAGTTCGTATACTGGTTAATTCACAAAATTTGTTTAGTTATTGTCAAACCTAAAATAATAATTGTGTAAATCTGAAAATTTTGAATTTTCGAAAAGAAAACATAATTGCAGTCATTTTTATGTATGTTGTAAATGCAAAATAGTGCACTATTTTAAATTAAATACAATTTTAATTTCATTTTTAAGGTCATTTGCAACATTAATTTTTGTTTTCTAAATGACAGTTTCTAAAAAGTTTTTTATTTCGCTAGGTTTAATCACACATAGTTTTAGGTCTGTTTGCTAATTAGATTGGTAATAGTACACTAACATAAATATTAATACTGATAAATTGTAAACTTCTTTTGTAAATACTCCTAAATATTTAATTTGATTTTACCTAAGCATCTGGACTATTTAGGTTATAGAAAATGTTGTTGTTTTGTTTTAGTCGAACTTTTGAAACTTGGCCAAGCCACCCAAGAACTGTGTTTCCTGGCCATCTTGCTCAGTATGGTTTCTTTTACTTGGGAAATCTGGACAGGGTTCAGTGTTTCTCTTGTGGGGGAGTTCTCAGAAATTGGAACTTTGGAGATAATGTTGAAATTGAACATAGACGCCATTTCCCACATTGCAGGTTTTATTGATTAAAAATATTTTGTAAATAAACTGCCTCCATTTTGGTATTATTTGCCAAAAATAGCTTTGAGGCTTAGCAACTATGTTCACAAACATTATGTGTTTGACATAAAGTTGATTGACCTTTTATTAATATTTTTGTTTTTTGTAAAATAGCTTAGTTCATGAAGGAGATCGTAACAACATTCCACTAAGCACAGAAGAACGAGCAACTTACTTGCAACAACAAACACAAGAACCACCTGATCCTACCGATGCTGAACTGGTTACTAAATAACTTAAAAAAATTCTGTTAGCTGTATTTTCTCGACCTTAAACATTTATATTTAGTTTAATGATAAATTTGTACTAAAGTAAGATTTTTCTGTATGTTCCAATTAGGGTAAAACTATATACCTTTAAATGTACTACATATGAGTTTGTGTGTACTAAAAAAGTTTTAAAAAAATGCATTTTAATATTTTTCAGAGAGATTTGCGAGAGATGTTTCCATGTTTGTTTCCAGTAAGTCCTCACATGAGAAATGAAGAATCAAGACTTGAGACTTTTGATGATCGATGGCCTTCCAATCAAGTCCATGCCACTCCCCAACAAATTGCCAAAGCAGGCTTTTTTTTCCTTGGTGCGTTTATTAAATTAGAATTTGTTTTATTAAACATCTTTATAAAATGTTAATTTTGATTGACTTAGATATACTTTTGTATAGATATCAGATACTAGTTTATAATATTAAAACTTGCGTTACCAAAAATTACCAAACAATATATAACTTTTCGAAAACATTTTTAGGTGATAGAGATCGTGTAAAATGCTGGTACTGTAATGGGGGACTTCAGAACTGGGATCCTGATGATGAACCATGGACAGAGCATGCAAAATGGTTTCCCAAGTAATTTTTGTGAAAATTAAGACGTTGTTGTTAATTTGATATAATAGTTAAAAAAAAAAGTGTTAAGTGATTAGTTTTGCTTACGAAGCTATTCTAATTTTGCCTAATTTGATGTATTTGGATAAAAAAAAAATCTTTAGTAATATTTTTAATTATTAATAATTTTCTATAACTGAGTGTTTCGAACTTTTTCACTTATTTCTAAATTTTAATATCCTTAGCTGTGAATTTTTGCTTCAACGAAAGGGGCATGATTATGTTTCACGCATGGTTGCACTCTACCCGAATTTGCCCCGGCCTGTTTTGCGTGGGGCAGATGAAACCTCGAATACGAGGCAAAGTGTTCAGATTTCATTTGGATCAAATAACACAAGAAATTCATCCCCACCCCCACCTATTATTGATCCAAAGGCATTTTTTTATTTATAAATAACATTCACGATTTTATTTATAAATTATTTACTATTCAAGTTGTCACAACATGACTTCCATTATTTTAATAAACATGAACCAAAAGATATATTTATTTAATTTAATTGTTTTTTTAAAAACTACAAAACTATGTTCGATTTAAATTTTTAATAAACAGGTTTTAAAAATACATTGTACTCTACTTTTTTTTAGGCTGTTAGAATTGAAGAACTAAAAAAGCTGAAAAATGCGATGAAATCTGACATTGTCAAAAGTGCAATTGAAATGGGATTTGATTCAAAACTGATAAGAAAAATTGTTAAAAGGTTTGGTCAAAAAATATAATGTAATACGAAAGATTAAAGTAAAATAAAATCTAATTGATAAAAAGAAATGGCATACATGTACATATTACTAATTTTTAAACTGGATCTTTAATTTTATTTTACATTAAATAAAAAATTTACTAAAAGTTGAAGCAAGAGAAAGACAATAAAATTATAAATATATTGAAATTTGTCATTACAGAAGGTTACAAAATGCTGATATGTTTTCTTCTGTTTCTGAGTTAGTGGATATTATAACAAGTCATTCTGGAAATTTATCTGATAGTGAAGATTCCTTAGATGGGGAAGGTAGAAAATTTGATTAACTTTATCACAATATCTTCTTGATAAACTAATGCCTTATATTGCCACTAAGTTTTAATTTTTTTAAATAAAAGACAAAAAATGTGTTTTTGGGGTTTCTAGAAGGTAATACTGAATCGAAAATGGTGGTTGGGTCATCGTCAGCCCAAGTACAAGTTCGTGAAGGTAATTTTATTGTCATTATTATTTAATAAATCGTTAAACATGTTTGTTTTTGAAATTATTTAATTAATTAATAGTGTTTACACAAACTAAAATTTTCGTTAAATGCCCATTAAACTTACTTCTCGAAACTTATTTTCATTTGATTGTAATTTGCAGGGAACTTTTCAGGTGAACATTCTGGTGGATCGGGTGAACCAATGGATCAAGAAATTACGTCATTTACAGGAAGTAAGTTGTAGATTCGGTATAAGATTAAATAAAACCATCGTGCTGTACTTATAATTGTTAATTCTAACTTGATTGGCAAAAATTTTGGGGCACATCACTTAATAATTTTTTAAGCAGCTAGTCCTTCTATGGAGGCCAGGATAAGGGAATTACAGGAAGAAAGAAGATGCAAAATATGCATTGATAGAATTGCTGATGTTGTTTTTGTTCCTTGTGGGCACTTGTGTTGTTGTGTTGAGTGCGCCGAGGCTTTAAGCAAGTGTCCAATGTGTAGGCGTAAAATTGAGAAGGCAATTCGTACGTATATGTCTTGAAAAGGTCGCATGGTGGCTCAGAAGATTTTTGTATAAATTTGCCCCTTTTCATTTTTATAAATTAAAAATAATTAAAGTTTATTTTTTTATAAGTTATTTTAAAGCCTTAGTTGGACCCTATTTTAAAAATATCATAATGGAGTTAGTAAAATTCTTTTTTGTAGCCACCATGTGGCCTTTTAATGGGTTACATTTATTTTTAATGTCAAATCACCCTTAACTTGGGTTTATTTTTGCGTTTGTTTTTTTGCTTTTTTTTTTAAAATGATGAAACATTTAAAAGTGTAATTTCACAAGCTTTAATGTTTGTGTCAATTTTTTGATGTTGATTTTATGTTTAATTGTGTAAGTTCTATTACTCGTACATAAAAAAACATGCGTAACATTTGTATGTAAATAATTCATTTATTGCAAATTGTGTAGTTAGCATCATAGCATGTAATCTTACTGTATATTATTGCGTGTATACATAAAAACATAAAAAAACATGTAAATAATTATTTGTAAATGTAACCCATAACATATATGTACGTATTGCCTTTTACTAATAAACATGCACCTAATAAAAAAATTAACAGTCGTTAATTGAAATTGCCGCCAAACATTTTTAAAGATATTCACCGGACTATTTAGAATTTGTATTTTTTTTTAAATATTAGGATGTGGCAGCTCGCATAGGGTTAAGATACTAAATCGCGCGTGTTAAAGATAGCAGAAACGTTACAAATATTACTTCATTTTGTAGGTTTTTAACAGTTATTATATTTTAGCAGTAACAGACTAATTAAAATAAAACGCAAGTAATTTACAGGTGTCAACCTCAAATCCAGTGCAGAAGAAAAAAACAGTTCACAGAAATTTTTCTTACTTGTCGCGGTAATTCTACATATTAATACTGTCGGATTTTTGTTCAGAGATCGCAAAAAAATGTTAAAATTTGTTAATCAAAAACAAACAACCATGATTGTTTACAGACACTTCTGGCAACGCTGGATTGAGTTTATTTACTTTTTCCCGCTAGCGCATGTTTAGAGATTACGTATTGCTTTTACGTTTATAAAAAAATTTGGCTAGTATATTTAAAATGGAATACAACATACGAAATTTAAAAAGTGGTGATTGCAATAAACTCTGTGATTTAATTAGAAGTTCAGCTCAGCTTGAAGATGATTTAAAGGAATTAAAGGTCACTCCAGAAAAATTAAAAGAAAATGCGTTTGGTCCCAAACCAAGTTATTATTGTTCAATTGTTGAAAACAAGAATGCTGATATTGTTGGGTTTGCAATCTTTTTTTACATCTACTCGACATGGAATGGCCGTTCAGCCTTTTTAGAGAAAATGTTTGTAGAAGAGAGCAATCATAAATTAGAAATGAAAAAATCACTCTTTGCTCATATTTGCCAAAGAGTTGTTGAACATCATTGTGTTAAATTAAGAGTTTTTTCATTCAATGAAAATGAAGCAAACTTTTATACAAAACATGGTGCTAGAAATTTAACTAAAATTGAAGACTGGCATGTGTTAGATTTTGACCCAAAGTCAATGGGTTCTACAATAAAGGAAATTAAAACCCAAACATAGACTTTTTAAGCATATAGCCAAAATTAATTTCATTATTGATGTTTAGTTAAATAGTGGTGTAGCAAATAATAACTTGGTAATAATCCAAGAATCATAGGATATAATATTATAGTATTTAAAATGTATATGCCAGTTTTTGACATGTTTGTTTTTTTGGTAAAATGTGATGCTGCATTTGTATTAATATGCAAAATTTGTATGCAAAATTTTAATATGCAAAATTTGTTTAAATTGTAGATTCTAAGGTTTGATAGTATTTAAAAAAAATTATAATGGGGGATATTAATGAAGCTGCTACGAGAAAGGCCAGGGCAAACTTGTTAATGAAGGAAGGAGACTATGTTGAAGCAATTGCTGAATATTCTGAGGGTATAGCATTGGATCCTGCAAATCCAGTTTTGTACAGCAATCGTTCATTGGCATTTCTTAACTTGGAGCAATATTTTTTTGCCTTGAAAGATGCAGAAACAACAATCAAGTTAATACCAGATTGGGCAAAGGGTTATTATAGAAAAGGTCAGGCAGAAGCAGGTGCAAAGATGTACAAATTAGCCATAAAGTCATATGAGGCAGGTTTAGAGGCATGTCCCAGTGATTTAGTTTTAAAACATGCCCTTGATGAATGTCAGGAGTTGGCAGACAATCAGCAAAACAAAAAAAGAAAAAAAATTAAAAAGTATACAGTTATAGCTGGATTAATAGGATGTTTTATTGTGATCTTCGATTTACTGTGGTCTCCAAGATTTTCCTTTATCAGACATCCATGGATGCGAGGAATTCTTATGTCCACTTCTGCTTTTCTTGGCTACCTGCTAGGCACACTTGCAACTTCTTTTGAGACATCTGGAAATGCAATTCTCTTACACCCACCAAGTAATTTAATGAGTGGAGAAAGTTTAGATTTTTGTGCAACATCTAGTAGTAGTTCTACTGGAGATTCTGCAGAGTCGAAAAGAAAATAATTATTAACTTTAATTGTTTTTGTTCTTTTTATTTCGTTAGTATTTTTATGTGTGTTTTGTTAATTATTGGCTCTTCAATATAACATTTTTTACATTAAAGTTGTGATTGTAATATTCAGGTTAACCTTGGTTGCTTAGGTTTTCTTGTTAAAAAGTACAAGATTTTTCAAATTAAGTTATAAAAGGGTCAGTAAAATTATGTAATGATTATAAGATTAAGTTATACAAATAGATCATTTAATATTTTGCTGTTTAGAATCAAATAGTAAATTTAAAAGTGAAACGTATAAATTTGCATTCAGATGATAATGTTTAAATTAAAAACACAGCATAAATAGGGCAAAATTTGTTAATATTAAATTAGTTGTTCAATAGTGTTCTATCTTTTGTTAATTATACATTTAACAAACTTCTAATAAATAAAAGTAAGGAAAAAATGAGAAAACCCGGTATTACTAGCTAGCGTTTTTGCGTAAGATTTTGTACGCCATTTTATTAACGAACAGTGTTAAGCGAATTGATAAAATTAGCTGTTTTATATTTAATCAATTTAAATATATATAAAAAAAACGATTTTTAAATTAAAAAGAAAATGCTGAAAAACCCTTAAATTATGCGTTACATTTTATTTTTTTATGTTCAACCATTTTTTATTTCTCCATTTTCGTACTTTTCAATTTTTTATTTCTACGTTTAGTTTTGCATGAGCACAAAAATAGTTTTTCGAAGAAGTTAGGAATTTCGACGTAATAGCGTTATGTCTAGTGACGACGAAGGAAATGCTAAAGGTATAAACAAATAATGTAATTTTACAGACTATTTTTTATTCAACTTTTTATTTTTGAAATTCTAAACGCATAAGCTAAGGCTGTAAGGCCAAATATTTTTGTTTCTAATTTTTCTTTAAATTTTCAGAAGTTATGGTAGACAACAAAATGAAGGAAAATGAAACTTTGGTAATGTACATTACTAACAAAACCTTTTTCATTTGATAATTTTAACATTAGTAAGCCTTGTTTTTCATTATGAAATAATTTTATAAAACTAATAAAATGCTAATCAAATTTTTTATATATTGATTGCATTATGGTTAAATTTAGTAAATAAAAGTTTGACAGCCCATTCTTTGTTGGGTAATTCAAGTGGTATGAGGTTTTATAAATAAAGCTAAGTGTACTATACTAAAAGTAACTGTGTATTGTGTAAATGAATTAAAAAGTTATTGATGTCGTCCCATCTCTGCGACTTCTGCATATGACAAGACTAGCTGATGTGTGTTTTGCCCAGGTGAAGTTTTAACTTCTGCTCAAATGTGTTATTCTCTTACTTCACATCTGTCAAAGCTCTTCAATTTTTTCGCAATCAGACTTTTTGTGAATTTAAACAATTATGTATAATTTTTAAGATTGCTTTGCTTTTTGATTTTAAATATGTTGAAAAGCTGTATTGCTAATAATACAATTAGTTGAAATTTTAACTTATAAATAAATTCACTTAAAGTCTGGAATGGGTAAGTGCTTAAAAACTAAATATATCCATGTTTCAAAGTGCTAAAATTAAATCTGAAATTGTTTTTTTTTTTATTTTATTTTTTTATGTATTAATCACTTCATTCCTTGTACATGATCAAACAATAAAGACTAAAGATGAGTCGGATGCTGAGAGTAATGGGGATGGGGAGAAATCTAAATCGATTGGAAATGGTGACAAAATCATCGAGGTGTTTGTTTTTTCTGATAAGATTTTTTTCAATCTAGAAGCATAATTTATTTTTAAATAAAATCTAACTGTGAAAAAGTGTTTAAGATTTTTGAATTTACTTGTTTAAATTAAAAATATCTTAATCCTGATTGTTTAAACTTTTTAGAATGAAGACAAAGATAGTAGCGTTGAAAGACCAAAGCTTAAAAAAGTGAACAGGGATAACTACAGAAAGTAAGCTTTTTTAAAAAAAGATCAATTTCTGTATTTTGTAAATATTAATATCTATGTGTATTTTAGTAAACTCTTATTTTACTGCTTTTGTTTAAACATTTTTTACTAACACAGGCGTAGCACTGATAGAAAATATGAGGATGGTGATAAAAAACGTTCAAAAAAACATGATCGAAGACGCCACTCTAGATCTCGGTAAATACCAAAAAGTATTTTCTGGAATTTTTTTAAATTAATTTTTTTAACTACAACCAATTAATTTAAAATATATAGAGTGAAATAATGTTACTTTATTTATTGTTTTTATCAACCCACATAAAGAGCATACCCACATAACATTTTTTAAACTTTTTTTAGATCTCGATCGCCAAGAAGAAGACGTTATAGTAGAAGTCCTCGAAGGCGTCGGGAAAATAAAAGTAGGGAAGATAGAAGAAGACGAAGTAGATCAAGACATCGTTCGCCAAGAAAAAGTCGAAGGCGGGATTCTGAACGATCCCATAAAAAACATAAATCCAGGTTAGATTTAAGTTTTTATTTAAAATAACAAGTGTTAACTAGAAACATTATTTGCAAAAATGTAAATGTATATACTGCACAGATTTTGGTAAAAAAGTAATTAAAAATGGATTTAATTTTAGATCGAGATCTCCAAAATCAGATTTGAATTCAGAAGGGGAAAAAAATTTTAAAAAAAGGTATTACCTTGCTGTTGTTTTGTTATTTATAATTTTTTGGATGTTTTTGAAGAATATTATTAATCATTTTTTTAAGAGTCAAGTTGTGGTTTTATTAAGGCTCTTATTTTAAGGTCAAAATCAAAATCTGTTGAAAAAAATGAGGCGAGTAAGGAAGAAGAAGTTAAAGAAGGGTATATATTAACTATTTATTTCATTTAAATTATATGCCACCAAAATAAAGAAATGTAAAACAACTTTGTTGCTAAAGTGTTAACAAAATATGTGTTAGTGTTATCTATTGCTAATTAATATTTAATTTTAAAAAAATTAGGTCTCCGCAAGACAAAAATGAAAAACAAAGATCACGATCTCGAAGTCAAAAGAAAAGCTCCTCTGCACGTGAAAAAAGATCAACATCCAGGAGCAAGAAGCGGCGATCTAGATCAAGAAGTCAGAAGCGAAGATCACGATCTAGATCAAGAAAGCGTAGATCGAGTTCCAGAAGACGCCACCGACGATCAAGGTCCCGTTCTCGGAAGCGAAGATCACGATCAAGAAAAAGATCATCGAGAAGAAAATCAAGATCTACTTCAAGAAGAAAAAGATCTGCAAGGTTTGTAATTCGAAATTGATTTTTAAAATCAAGATGTTTTTAAAGTTAATTTATAGGTTTTTGAAAAATATTTTTGTGTCATCTAAAGTATATAATTCTACAGTAAAGTTTCTAGTTATTTTTACGGATTGGCTTCTAAAAACAATACTTGCATTTGTATGGGTTGCTTAAATAATTTAACATAACATCGGTTTGTTTATATTCTATTTAACCTTGATAGATTTATATATTATTTAATTTGTTTTAAAAAGGAGATCATCTTCTTCTTCACCCTACCGATTCGGTTTTGATAAAGCCATGGATGCTCAAGAACGATTAGCTCGTAGGTTGGAGAGAGCAAAAGAACTCACACGTCAAAAGAAAGAGGAAGAAGCTAAAATAATTGCTGAGAAAGGGTTTCTACATCTCCAAGGGGAAGAATTAAGAGGTAATAATTTTAAATAGTTTATTATTTGATATGCTTATTACTTTAGAATATTATCTTTAAAAAATCCTTTTTTCAAGTGGCCATTGAGCAAGCTGCAAAGATGATTGTTAATTCTGCTCAGCCTGTTGTCTCTCAGAGTTCCAACACCAGTGAGCATGTAAGTTATTTAAATATTCAATTGTAATACTTATTTTATTTTAAGATGTGTATTTAAATGATTTGTATTGACAGGCTTCTGCGCAAATGAAAGCTTTAAAGCAGCAAGCTAAAGCTGAAACTGGCATCACTGTTCCTTCTTATTATAATCCCATGGTGGTCAACCCTCTTCAATATGCGCAACAGGAGGCCAAACGAAAAAAACTTTGGTCTAAGAAGGTATTTAGATTTTTTCTCGAAAAAAGGCTTGCAAACCTATCATTAGTTTTTTTTTTTTTTTATTTTTTTTTTTTTTTAAACCTAAAGGAAGATTCTGAGGAAAAGGCAGAAGAAACTGAAGGTGCAAAAGCTAGTGGAACTGTATGGGGTAAAATGTCGCTGGGTAGCAATGAATCTGATGAGAAATTTGCAAAGCTTATGGGTATTAAGCAGACTGATCAGGTAATTTCCAATTTTTTTTATACAAATCGAAGAAACATTTTTTTTTGTAAAAAGTTGAAATCGTTTTTAATAAAAATGTAATTGAAAATGTAGAAACGGGAAGTTGATGAAAATGATGAGGTGGTTAAAAAACAACAAGAACTTATGAGTAACCTTGATATTCAATACCAACAGGCTAGAGTTGTAACACATACTCAGGTATATTAATTTTTTTTTGTAAAATTATCACATTTTTAGTACAAATTCTATTGTTGTAAAACATGCCATGATTTTTTAGTTGGTGTGCTGCCAAACAATAAGCTAAAGCTTGTTAATTAATGGTAACTATTTTTCACAGCGAGGAATGGGGTTAGGATTTTCGGCTGGGGTTCTTAACCCCAATGCAGCTGCAGCTCAACAAGCAAATCAACAACTAGGGGCAAATACAAACATGTCACCCCCACCCTAGGAAAAATCTCGTATTGAAATGTGAACAATTAATTTTAAATTGTACTAAAACCAAAACGTTATTGGTAAATACTATTTAATAAAAGTCCAAACCGAAAGATTCCCAATCGCTGTTTGTAAATAAATTTGATACTTAACAAAGTTAGAGTGATGTTTTATTATAGGAAAGGTTATAAATACATTTGTTTTCATAGTAATAGGGATAAACTGTTTCAATAGTGTTACAGGAGAGTAATTCTTTTCTTAGTTTTGTAAACATGCAGGTTTTTAACATTAAAAACACAAAATTGTTAAAATATGTTTGTATTCGACGGCGTTTTAGGGTGATTAATTAGGTTCACTAGCGATTTCCTATACGTGATATTACGCAATTTTTTTTAAAAAGCGTCATTCGATTTTGTCATGATTAAAGTCTGTGAGTTTAACAAGTGTTAATACATGCTTTTGTGAATTACGTGATATATAAGATAATAGCTGCTGGCTAGACGCGCACATCATTTTAATATGGTTAAAGTTTAAACTGATAACCAGCAGTGAAGCGTGTTTTTACTATACTCGTACAGGAAAGCAAATACATATGGTTCCTGCCTGCACACGTGGTTAAATGTAAACAACGCATTTTTAAGTTTAGTTGTTGTGCTTTCTGACAATCGTTCAACAACTTTAGAAACGTTTGTAGTCGACCTGTTTAAATCTGCTGGTTTTTTAATTTGACTTATATTGTTCTAGTAAATCGAATATAAATAGATTTTATTTTTATTAATTTAAGATTATTTTATAAATATGTAATTTTTCTTAGAGATTTTAAGGACAGCACAAGTTCTCCCAATATGTGTTTTACTTAAATCAATTTTTACTAAGTTATTACATCAGATTTACTAGTAGTCAGCTAGTCAATGCCATGAACCACAGTTTAAATCCACTTTCCTTTCTATGCAAAAATCAAAAGAATGCAAACCATCAGTTTTATCTCATAACTTTAAATGATGAAATTGGACTATACCCTACCTCAGTAATTGAAACAATCATAAAAAATTCTTCATTTCATACCAAAATTGTTAGTAATAACAACAAAAATGATATAATTGCAGAACTTTCAAGTTCTTTAAATCAAATTAGTGATAGAATTAACCAAGGTGAATTGACTTTAAATTACATAATTATATTTTGCAATAAATCACAATCTTTTTCCACAATAATGAATTTTATTCAAACAATGTATCAAAGTCAAACTTTATTAACTGAGCAATGTAGAATTCCTATATGTGGACTCTTTGGAAAGTCATACATCTGTGTTTTGCCCAGTGGTTTTACTGAGCTCATTATGAATACCGGGTATGAGGGAGAAGGATGTGGAATAATTCCCTTCGGCAAACCAGTTAAAATTACAACAACTGGTTTAAAATGGAACTTAGATAATAATGAATGTCAATTTGGGAGTTTAGTGAGCACTTCTAATGAACTAGACTCTTCTGGTAAAGTTACAATTTTTGCTAATCAACTAGTAACATTTACAATTGGGGTTCAGATATGAATAACCATTAAACTTTGTGTATAAATTAGTTTTAATTGCACTTATTTAAGACCATGCTGATAAATTTTACAACATTTTAATGCCTCTAGATAATTATGTACATACCATTCCTATCCTAACAGTATATTTGTGTAGAAGAAGACTTATAAAAAACTGTTAAATTTGATTTATTTTGAAATCAGAATTATATTTATCTATAATTTTTTGTTTTTACTTTACAGTTGTATTTTCTTGTACTTATATACTTAACATAACTTTCAATTCTTTTGACAGATTATTATTTGTTATTCAATAATTAAATATTGAAAATATATCCAATAACAAATTTTTGTACAACAAATAACTTCATTTTCAATGTTTTTACATATTGTACTATTTAAAATTTTTAATTGATTAAATATTAATTTTACAGAAATGTTTAAATAGTTTTAAATTATGGTATAATTATAATTTTAAAAATGTCAACCATTGAAACGAATTCTCAAATAATTGAACCACTAAAGTATCTCTTACCAAACAGTACCAACCAACAAGATATTGTTCTGGTTCTTTTAAACCAAGACTGGACATCACAAAGTAAAAAGGACCTTCTGTTTTTTCCAAGGTTTACAGCACTGTGGAATGCAGCAACGTTTAGAGTGAGTGTGGATGGAGGTTTGAATATTCTTCATCAGATAAACACATTGGACTCTAATGAAAATGCATTTATCCCAAATTTGCTCTCGGGAGATTTCGATTCTGTAGAAATGGAGATTGTTGATCATTACAAAGGCCTGGGTACTGAGGTAATACACACCCCGGATCAGGATTTCACGGATTTTACGAAATGTGTTAAAATATTAGGTGAGAAGTATAAAAGTGGGGTAATACCAAACACGGCAAACATAATTGTAGTCTTGGGTGGTTTGACAGACAGGTTCGATCATTCTATGGCAAATATCAACACTCTATACACTGCTAAAAAATATCTCCCTAGTGAAATGAAGATATTTTTGTTGCTCGGCTTTAGCCTACTATCACTTTTATGCCCTGGAAAAACCACAATTAAACTTCCAAATTATAATGTTACCTCAATCCAATTGATACCAATCGGATCTCCAGTAACAGTAACGACGAATGGTTTCGAAAAAGATTTGTCGAATGTTTGTACTTCTTTTGATAGCCCAGGAATCAATCACAAAGTTATTTCTGAAACTGTAACTATCACAACAGATGATGAACTTATTCTTATGGTTTCGATTTCTAATGATAGTGATTCATTTTTCTAATTTAAAACTTCTTTTTATTGTTTAGAACTTTAATTAAAAAAGTACTGACTTGTTACAAAAAAACTGTGTTCCAAAATTTTTGTTATATTTTTTTAATTATTGTGTTGCTGTTTATCACTTTTATCACAATTTCCTTTAATTTTGCACTTATTTTATATGTTGTAATCTATATTCAGTTTCATACACAATTATAATACTTAAAAGCAATTCAAGCGCCATTTTAATACACAATAATAAAATAAACAGTATAAATGTAAAATAAGCAATTTATAAATGTTTAGTAAGGTTGTCTCCATTAAATAGTAATACCAATATTTTAAATATTGATATATTTGTGAATATAACAAGAAAACGACAAAAAATACTATCTATACAGAATATAACAGTAAAAAACGCAAATAAGTTAATTGTTCTTGAAAAAATTTTTGATGTTTAAAAATTATATTTGCATTTATTAAGCCTGGGAAAAAAAATTACGAGCCTTGGGTTTTATTAGGTGGTTTGGTCAGTAGCGTTACTTTGTTCAATTGAAACTGGCAAATTTCTGTTGGCTACACAAACTTGGTGGTTGTTTGGCAACTTATTTGACGACTTAAACATCGGGTAAATTAACAGTAATTCTATAACAAAAAATACTAAGTTTGTTATCATAACGCTTCGTAACTCGTAGTATATAACGTTGTAGTAGTAAGTAGCGCATGGTTGGGGATGTATGTAGTCCTTACCTTCTGCTACCAAGCTTAAATCACAAATATTTACTAAGGTAAAGTTTGCTAATGACAAATAGAAAGTAGGCGTAGGATTTTCGGCTGCGCTACCCATAATTGCGTTGCAAAGGGGAGTTAAACTTGTCGATGATGTATATCGGCAAGAAGTTGGAAGAATTCCATATGAGTAATTCCTTCCAGCCCCTCTGATACCCTTCGCCCAACTGCTAGCAAACCAGTCGGTGTAATTTTCTGCGCCGCAACATTTGGTTTGTGTTTGTAAATTGTCCCACTCTGTTGTATATGAAGTCCGGTCTCCTTTGTAGCGCATAATAAGAGAGTCGTTCATACCCAATACGACATCACTGTAGAAGTCGTCGTTTAAGTATCGTGATGATAAAAATACAACCATAATGTCCAACGTCATTAAAAAGAGCAATCTGTAAAAAAGAACATAAAATGCTTCCCTTTAAAAACAGTAAAAAAACAACTAATGTATCATGAAATGTTTAACCAACTATTATCACGATAACAGGAGTGTAGTTAAAAACACAAATTATTTTAAATAAAAACTGGAAAAATTTCAAACGTACGCTACAATAATTCCCTTTGCGCCAGTTGACGTCATTGTATCCTCTTTCTTAGCTGCTAAAGACCGAAAAGCCATAACACACACAAATACTAAAATAGCTCCGCTGAACATCTGAAAATTAAAGATGTCAATAATAAACTGTTTGAGGTTAATATAAACGCTATAATTGTAACTACATCTTTGTCAACTGTAACGGTTTTTGAAAATAGGAGGTTAGATTAGTTTTATTTAAAATCAACATTTACCTGTGATACCCCTATCATGTATAAATTAAAAAGAATAAGAACAGATGCCCGCCAAACTGCTACCAACGTTGCCACACTGAGACCAAATCGAACCAATCCAATTACAGAAAATAACACGAAACATGAAATCAGAAAAATATAAGTTTTGTGTATAGAATTTGACGGTCGAATTAATTTCAGTACGTTGGGAAAATGTTTCTTAAGAAATCTTCGAACTGCCGATCCTTCGTCATTGGTTTCTGCAAACCTTACTCGGGTTTGTCTGTTATGTACACTGGGTTCCGCATTATCTTCACATATTACACTAAAATTGGGTTCGGATTCTGATTGTAAGGACTCCATCGTAAGGCTATATACGTACAACAAAGAATACTGCTTAAATTGCACCTGGTTTTAACAATTTAACATTTTTGGGGTTTCTGCGGTAAATAAACAAATAAACAGGCTAGTCTAAAATATTTTTTCCTTTTTGTAACACCTCTAATACAATAAGAGCTTAATAAATCTTTTAAGAAGACTATTATTAAAATACTTTACTTGGTTTGGTTTATTTACAACAACATTGTGCTTGCGACATAACTTGAAAGCCATAGTTTTGTAGCTGACGTATAAAAGACTTGTATTTACAATGATCAAGCGAAAAGAATAATAGATATGGAAAGAAAGGACATTCTTTTGTGCTGTAACGTATAAGGGTAATTGTTTAGGTTTCACGTAACACTCGCGTGATCTTAGGCTACGATTAAATAATTTACAACCTGGGCCCTAGGATGTCCATTACGTAAAAAATTAAAATTATAAAAATTTGCAAAAGTTTGTTATTTAAATAATAAATGTAATATCTATGCTGTCACTGTATGTAAATTATTCCTTTTTGTTTTTTCATAGATGTTATATTTACCTGTGTCTATTTGTCTGGTGTTTATAGTTACAGCGTATTTTGGATAACATTTTTTATAATAAATAAAAAGCTCAGCGCAACCTAATCCGGCGATCACTTGTTTAATTTATTTATTTTAATTTCGCTCATGTACATGTAATTTCTTAAAGTTAATGAACCACCATCGGCACCATTTGTATATAACGGAAAAAAAATTGCAAAAAGTAATAGAATTTTATTCTAATTTTAAGAATGGTTCTCATTGTTTTAACATAAGTTTTTGTATTACACAACAAAGAAATTTTAATTATGTCAGTACCCCACAAACTTGATTATTTAAAAGTAAACAGTTTTCATTTTGTTTATATTTTGTTAAGCTATTTTAACTGCTTGCCGATTTTTATCAGCTCATCAAATTCAAAATCAAAGAAAGAATTAAAATTATCTATAATGGTTTTTAAACATATTTGGATAATAGTTAATGTAATCATAAGTTTTAGTTTTTTAACTGAAGCGGTCGAATATACCTCGTTGGCTAACAAAACTATAGCTGTTGGCGCGACAGCCGTTTTTCGAGCTGATATAACTAACCATGGAAATGCTACACATACTTGGACAGTTGATAACGTTGATGTAGTTACTCTTTCTTTAACAAATTTAACGTGGAATGTGGAGGTTTCTAAATTAATGTTTAATTGTATGTAAATAACCATCAGTCAAGTAGATTTTAGTTACCACTAACCAAGCTTAATAGGCTACTGTAGCTTTCTCAACATTTAAACTGAAACGAAATTATTACTGCTAGTGGGGTCTAAATTCATTTTTATACATTTAATAAACGAATACTGGTCGTGTAGACAGAAACAAATGTAAGATGAGGTTTATGTTTACACAATAGGTCGTGGAAGGTTTTAATTATGCAGCTTCTGTCAAGTTACAAAATGACGGCTCTTTGATCACAGGAATTGCTAAATCATCGATAAGTAAAGAAGACAATGGACTAAGTATTGTTATAAGAGATGATTCAGGTAAAACAAGGTTACTAACATATTCTGAATACTTTTATGAAGATGGTATTTTTACATTAGTATAATGTTGTTAATTAATAATTAATTACTTAAAGGAAACAGTGAAATTGCATATTTAACCGTGTCGTATTGTAGTCTGACTATTCCACTTCGACACTCAGACCTTGAATTTACACCGAGTTGTCTTCAATATTTGTGCAAGGCGACTCACCAGTGCCTTAACGGACTTATTGTCGAAGGTATTAAAGTTGTATTGTAAAAAGAAGCTAGGAAAACTTTTAAATGTAATTTTGTTTTTAATAAAGGCCTAGAAACAAGACAATGTTCAACAAATGCACAGTGGTCTGGCTCAACTCCCACATGTGTAAATCCACCTACGGGAGGCATGACTTTTATTGCTTACATCTTATTCGGGGGAGTCATGCTTCTGTTAGTGTCTTCCATGATAATTTTCGTGGTCTTAAAAAGTCAAAAATCTGTTATTTAACAATTAAAGTTTTTTTTATTGTTTATGGAACGTTGGCATTTTTATTTGTATGAAAAGCTTAGAAATTTGATAAATAGTTTATGCCATCTATAATTAGGAAACCAGGTTTTAAAAAAAAGTAAGACAATTTTATTTTGACAAACAAAATTGCATAGCATTAACTATTTTCTTGATCTTTTTAAGGTAGCAAAAAAATAAAACCTAGCTTTATTTATTTTATAAGACTCATCACAATATTACCAAAATGTAATTCAAAGCTCTACATGTTTTCTGCAGGAAATAAAAAACAAAAATATTTACTGTTTATACTGTTCATAATAACGTTTTCAAATGTAATGTTTACATTATTTACACGTCAAACCAAATCAATTTTTAAGGTTATTGCCATTTATAATTAGGAAAACAGGCATCAAAAAATAGCATAAACAGTTTCATGTTAACAAACAAAGTAGCCTACATAAAATTAAACAATATTTACTTATTTTTTAATTTTAAAAAGCCAAAAAATAAAACCTAGCTTTATTTATTTGTTATTAGACTCATATCACTAAAATGTTATTACTTTACGTTTCCTGTAGGAAATAAAAATATTTTCTATTTATACTGTATTTAATAACGTTTTCGAATGTAATGTTTACATTATTTACAAGTCAAAGGCAACTTAATCTATATAAAGATGTCTTTTTGTTGGGATTAATGCTCAATGACAGCTACTTGTAAACCAAGAAAAAATATTAAAAAAAAAATTTTTAAATACCAAGATACACGAATTTTTATTCTATAAATTCGAAAAGTGTTTCGTGGTGAAAAAAGTTAAGTAAATTTTATATTCTACAATTTAAATTAAAACCATTTTTAATTATGTGGGTACGGGTCAAAATATCGACAACTTGAACAAGCTCTAAAAGATGAATTTGGAGATAAGGTCGATATTTCAGGGGAGTCAACTCCAGGAATCACTGGTGAGTAAAAACTGAGCAAGATAGTTTTAAAAAAGATTAGTTATTTCGAGTAAAACGTGGCCTTATTTTTTAAAATTTTAGGATACTTTGAAGTAACTGTTAAAGATGATCTGGTACATTCAAAGAAAGACGGGGATGGTTTTGTCGACTCAAATTTAAAACTAAAAAAGATTACTGATGAAATTGAAAATTTTGTATAGCTTTTGCCTGAGTGTTATTCACTTTATGTAGTCAAGAATTTTAAGTAATTTAAACCACTTTTTGACCAATACAAATTATATGTAATAATTAAAAACTAAAAATAGCTTTAATTACGGTACTTTATTTAGAACCATTTAAATATTTTACTTAAATCAATCATGTTTTTGTAGTAATTTGTGATTTGCCTGGTTTAAACTTTTATAGAAAACCAAAATACTGATATTTTTACTGCAACTATAATATTATGTTATAATGTAAATAGAATATTACATCTAAATTCTTGTGTACATTTATTTTATCAACTACATGTTAATTAGTCTGATTAATGATCGTATATACAAGTATTGGTCTAGCCTTGAAAAAATATTGATTTTAATATAGAAAGTATATTCTATTGCTTTTAATTAACAAGATACTTCCAACCAACGATATATAATAATGTTTATTATATATCATTGCTCCCGACATTTATTTTTAATGAAAAATTCACTATTTTTTGTATTGCATTTTCTTTCTTTCATTTTTGTTATTCTAGACGAATTGTTGTCAATACTTTTGTCGTTTGTTCCAAATGTTATTTCTAAAGCAAAAGCAACATGCGTTATGGTTATGTGGCTTGTCGTGAAAATCGCTTTTTAAAGTAATACAGATAACCGACGGACGACACTAGAAGAGCTCCAAAACTTGCTATTCGGCTAGCTGTCCCATAAGTCTGCAAGTTGTTAAGTTTGTAAGTAAATTGTAGTAAAATACCAACTGACAAACTGACGACTGTTAAATAGAAGCTGTTCAGTTTAGATAATTTAACAGCTTTTTAAAACTCTTAAAAAAAGCACTTTACTATTACAAACAGCTGTCAGGCTGTATACACACTTATTATAGTCATTGACATAATACCTAAACATGGTACTTAAGTTTTTTTACAGTAAAGTATATATAAATGTATAACTATATAAACCCGTTTTAGTAATTTTTTAAAGCTCATTTGGTAACCTGGTTTTATAATGTTGATGGACATTTTTTTCAGATAAAAAGATAAAGTAGGTGTTTTTAATCTAAAAAAAAACTCAAAATGCCTAAATATTTTTGCGACTACTGTGATACATATTTAACACATGATTCACCTTCAGTAAGGAAAACGCACTGTTCAGGAAGAAAGCATAAAGACAATGTGAAAATGTATTATCAAACATGGATGGAAGAACAAGCTCAAGAACTAATTGATGAAAAAACACAGGCATTTCAAAAAGGACAAATTGCAAATCACCCTTTTGGGCCGATGGGAGCTGGAATGCCTCCTCACATGATGGGCCCAGGAGGGCCAATGGGGCCACGAATGATGGGTGGCCCAATGCCAATGGGTGGACCTATGATGCCTATGAGAGGTCCCATGATGGCTCCACAAATGATGCAAATGAGACCCATGGGGCCTCCAATGATGGGTGGTCCTGTTATGATGATGGGACCAAGAATGGGAATGAACTGAACAAGTTTTGCATTTATTTTTTTGAGCCAAAAACAATTCAATTTATACTATATAAATTGCTATTTTGTTGGGATTTATAAATAATGAAAACTTTTTGTAAACCAAGTAAAATTTTGTAAAATTTGTGCAGAAATTTTTTTTTAATATATTAATATATGAAATTTTTCATGCTATAAATTTGTGAAGTGTTCAGTGGTATAATAAGATAAGTTACTCTTTTATATATTTCATTATTAATTATAACAAGTTTTAATCATTTTTAGAAAAACACATAATCTTGTTGTCTTTATAAACCTTGATTAAATCAAAATAATGATAAAAGTTCATATAGTTTATTGTGGTGGATGAGGGTACGGGTCGAAATATCGACAACTTCAACAAATTCTTAAAGAAGAGTTTGGAAATGAGGTCGATATTTCAGGGGAGTCAACTCCAGGGATCTCTGGTAAGTAAAAACTGAAGTTATTTTAAAAGAAGGTCATTATTTTAAATAGAACCCAGTTAATTTTTTTGTATAACTTTTAGGGTACTTTGAAGTAACGGTAAATGATAAACTGGTACATTCTAAGAAAAATGGAGATGTATTTGTTGACTCGGATAAAAAATTAAAAAAAATTACTGATGCAATTGAAAAATATTTAAAATAATATATTTTGTATGACCTTTACCTAAATTTTATTTATTTTTATAGTCAAGGAATTTTTTGTAATTTAAAGCACTTTTACACTAACATAAATTATGTTTAATTAATTATTAACTAAAAATGACTTTAATTGTGCCACCTCATGTAAAACCAGTTTAATATTTTATTTAACTTAATCATGTATGTTTGTAGTAATTTATGACGAACTTGGTTTAAACTTTTATAGAAAACCAAGATACTGAAGTTTCTACTGCAACTAATACATTATGTTTTAATGTAAATAAAATATTACATTTAAATTCTTGTACATTTATTTGTGATACATATTTAACACATGATTCACTTTCGGTAAGGAAACACACTGTTCAGAAAGAAAGCATAAAGACAATGTGAAAATGTATTATCAAACATGGATGGAAGAAAAAGCTCAAGAACTAATTGATGAAAAAACATGAGCATTTCAAAAAGAACAAATTGCAAATCATCATTTTGGGCCAATGGAAGGGAGATGTAATGCCCCCTTATATGATGGGTCTAGGGGGGCAAGATTAAAGGGTGGCCCAATGCCAATGGGTGGACCTATGATGCCTATAAGATGTCCCATGATGATGCAAGAGACACCAATGGGGCCTTAAATGATTGGTGGCCTCGTTATGATAATGGGACCAAGAATGGGATTAAACTAAACTTAATAAGTTTTGCATTTGTTGTTTTGAGTTAAAAACAATTTAATTTATAATATATATAAATTGCCACTTTGTTGGGATTGATATTTATTGACAACATTTTGTAAACCAAGAAAAATTTTGGGAAAAATCGTCTACTAACTTATAATTTTTGTTATGCTAAAATCTGTAAAGCATTAAATGGTAAAATAAAATAAGTAACTATTTTATATTTTTCAATTTTATTTAAAACAATATTTAATTATTTTTAGAAGAGACATAACTTTTTTCTTAAATTAAAACCTGATCAAGTCAAAATAATGGTAAAAGTTCATGTAGTATATTGTGGTGGATGAGGGTACAGGCCTAAATATTGGCATCTTCAACAAATTCTAAAAGAAGAATTTGGAGAAAAGGTTGATATTTCGGGGGAGTCAAGCCCAGGACTCTCTAGTAAGTAAAAACTAAGCAAAGTAATTTTAAATGGGATCATTATTTTAAATGAAGCTCAGTTTAATTTTTGTTTAATTTTTAGAGTTATTTGAAGTAACGGTAAATGATGAACTAATACATTCTAAAAAGAGGGGAGATGTATTTGTTGATTCAGATAAAAAACTAAAAAAGATTATTGATGCAATTGAAAAATATTTAAAATAATATTTTATGAATAACTTATTCCTAGGTTTATTTATTTTTTCATTTTCAAGGATTTTTACGTAATTTAAAGCACTTGAAGATGCATTTTTTTAAAATTGTAAATTATGTTTACTTAATTGTTAACTAAAAATAACTTTAATAATGCCACCTCATTTAAAGTGAGTTTAATGTTATATTTAACTTAATCATGTTTATTGTTGTAGTAATTTGTGACGAGCTTGGTTTAAACTTTTATAGAAAACCAAGATACTGATATTTCTACTGCAACTAATATACCATGTTATAATGTAAATAAAATATTATATCTTTACTCTAATATTTATTTACTTTATTATATGTATATTTTTTTATCCTCGATATAAGAAGCTTAACTTCACCCGCCAAAAGAGTAACAACAGTAACCACAACCTAGTCTTCAATTGCCTTTGGCAGTTTAGAATTTTATACTTAAACCGCTGATTAAGTGTTGGCTTAGCAAGAGCCTTAGCAGTGGGGATCAAACCCTAGACTATATGTTAACAGCATGTTAATAAGTCTAGCCTTTAAAATATTTTTCTTATAAAGCTAAATTGCTATTACAATAAATATTGATAAATCTATTTAAAAACTTTCCTACCAATAAACATTTTATCCCACAATTTTTTAAATTACCAATACACATTTATGCTTGTAAAAAAAGTGTTTACTGTAAATTGTTATATAATATATTTTGCGGTTATATAACAATTTTAACAAACTTACATAACATGACTTTACTACTCGGTAACTTAAACTACGTGTTATTTTTATTAATTCAATAAAATTACGCCACAGTTGCTAATAGTTTTAACCTAAGACAGTCGTGTAACTGTTTAAAATTTGTACGAAAAAAGTATCTACCGTGTTATATAACATGTTATTGTAATTTGAATGCATTTTTTACTACACATATGTAGCAAAACGACAGTGAGTAATGGTTTTTGTTTATTTGCGTGTTGTCATCAATGCGTTTTGTTTTAATAATTTATGTTTAAGTATTTTTGTAGTTCACCCGTGTTAGCATATCAGTTAGTTAGCAGGTTAGTTGCATGTTGAGACGTTGGTTAACTTTTTATCACTTAGTTACGGCTACGAGGTGACGGATTAACTTATGGAAGTCGCAGATAAACCTTTTTTCGACGTGTAACGTAGATCTTTAAAATATTTCTTTATTGCTTTGTAATTATATTCAGTGTGTGTTAGGCCAATATTATTTATAACTAACATAAAGATTTTTTTTATTGTTACAGTATATATATTGGTTTCTGTTAACTCTGCTGTTTAATTGGTTGATTGCAGTATTTTTATGTTCTTTGTCTTTTTAAAACATGAGTTATTATCAAAAAGGAGTTTTTTTCGTTCGGGGTCTTAGTCAATTCACCAAGTAAGTTTTTTATTTTTGTAAAACTAACTTAAATAAGCTGTGTAAACAAAGTGGCAAAAAAAAGTGGTATTCTTGTATATTCAATGGATGGTACTTTTTTTTATTTATTTTGTTAAGGAATGGATATGCCAAAGCAGCAAAATCATTCAAAGATGAGGACCTTAATGTAGATGTCACTAACCGAGTTTTTATGATTACTGGAGCTAATAGTGGACTTGGCAAAGCAGCTGCTATTGCCATTGCTAAAAAGGGTGGAGAGGTAAATTTATATGGTTTGTTTTAGGTTGATAAATAAAGTGAATTTATATTTATTTTTTTAAAGTTTAAAATGTTTTTAGATTCACATGGTTTGTAGAAATGTTGAAAGAGCAAATGAAGCCCAGAAAGAAATAGTAGAAAAGAGTAACAACCAGGTTACTACTAATTTTTTGTATTTGTTATAATTCTTCCACTACAGTTGTATTTTGCCTGACCATTTAATTTGCATCTTCTGTATATAGAACGTCCATGTACATATTCTGGACATGTCTAAGGCTTTACATGTTAAAAAGTTTGCATTAAAATTTGAAGAAGAGCACCCTCAACTTCATGTTCTCATAAATAATGCTGGTTGTATGGTGCTGGAAAGAAAACTAGTAGATGGTTTAGAGTCCAACTTTGCAACCAATACGTTTGGAACTTACATTCTTACAGAACAACTTCTACCTCTTTTAAAAAAATCTGAAACACCTTCTGTGGTAAATACTTCATTATAAATAATTAAAAAAAAAGAAATGATCTATATACTAAATCAACTAAAGTTTAAAATGCTGTATGATTTGGGTGTTGATCTTTAGATAACTGTAAGCTCAGGTGGAATGTATCTTCAGAAGCTTAATTTAACCAATCTTCAATTTGAAAAAGGAACTTTTGATGGAGAAATGGCATATGCCCATAACAAAAGACAACAGGTTTATATATTTAAACAATCTGTTTTGTTGTAAACCATTTAAATGGAAATAAACGTTTCTGAACAAATTATTAAACTATTAAACAGGTAATTCTTACTGAAGAGTGGGCAAAAATACACAGCGCTGTTCATTTTTCAAGTATGCATCCTGGCTGGGCGGACACTCCCGCTGTCCAAAACTCCATGCCAGACTTCCACAGAGCAATGAAAAACAAATTTCGAACACCTGAGGAGGGTGCTGACACCATTGTGTGGTTAGCATTGTCACCTGCTGCACAAAAACAGAAGAGTGGATTGTTTTTTCAAGGTTTTTGTTTTTGGACCTAATTTCATTTTTTTTGAAATTTTCTGCAGAACTGAAAACATTTCTAGTTAGTTGAAATTTATAAAAAAAAATATTTTGTGTTTTCAGATCGGAAACCCGTTGGAACACATTTACCTTTGGCTTGGACAAAGGAAACGCCAAATCAACGAAAGGAATTTTTAGATTTTTTAAAACAGATGTCCGATAAAATAGAGGCATAATTCAAATTTATTAACCATATATCTTGTTGAATTTTCTTTTTTACATTCCTATTATTTTAATATTTATTTTTATTTTTTTTGTTAATTCAGGTAGCCAATTGTTGTAACACTTGCTTTTTTTATTTTTAAGTGTTTTGTTTTATTTGTTAAATTTACTTTAAATGAAGCAGTATAATATAATTTTATTTACTAACGGTACAAGTTTTAAAAACAATTGAAATTTGAAATATATTTTAGTTAAAAAACAGCTAAAATTTTTTTTTTGTTATTTGTTCGTTGATCTTATTTATTAAATTTGTAAAATAAAAACATTTATCATTATATGATACAATTAATAATTTTAGTTTTCGAAAAGAAAACTTAATCATTTAAAATGCTGTAAACCAAATAAAGAAATGTTTATAAACAAATTCCCAGTCACTTGGGCATGCTTATTTACTGATCTGTCGCGGGGCACCAAAACTCTGGCCGGCCTGACTTGCCAGTTGATTCGTACCCGCTTGGATACCAATAACCTTCCTTCCTTCAATTAAAGTCTCCTCGTCAAAGGTTCTAACGTTTTCGCTTGACGGTTTCGGTCCCAGGCCAGGCCACCCTTTATTCGCAGGTGAACTCTCGTCCCATTCGGGTTTGCCATGACACTGAAATGGCAAAATTGTAAAAAATATTACTTTACGAAATTTAAAAACACTAAAAGGGTATTGAACGTTTTTTACGTATTTAAGTACGTACCACTCTTCCTAATGCAAACATAGTTGCGGTGACTTGAGAAACGTTACTACCATCATAAAGATCACAAGTTTGAAATAAGTCGCCTTTCGGAACACCATATTTTTCGGCAAATGTTAGAAACATTCCGATCGTCTCCATCTTTAAAGAACAAAGATTAAATGTTATTAGACCTGTTTTTTATTTGTATTTTATTAAAACCGACTACATGTTTTTTTAACTGCCTTATTTATTTAAAAAATTAAAGTAAACTTCTGATATATTACAATCAACAGCCTAATTTCTTGAATTGTTAGTAGATTTAATCTGACCTGTTTAAATGGCATGTCTGATTCCGAAATTTTCTTGATGCTTTTAGGCACAAGCTTGTTGGCTAGTCTTCAAAAATATCGAGTATTAAATCAAACTCATTTTACTGCAAAAAATACTTTATAATTGTTTAAAAATATATAGCAATCCTTTAGATCTTACTTGCACAAAAGTACACCATTGTGAAGGTTATCTTCGTAGTTTAACTTTGGGTTGAATTTTTCTTCAAGGATTGTCTCCATCCATTCTTGTACTTCTTTTTCTTGCTGCGCATCTCGTTTTCCAGCAATCTTACAACAAGTTTTGAATGTTTTTAGACTGCATAAACTTAAAAAATATGTTTCTGGTTAGTTAGTATACCTTTGCCGCAACTTGTGCACTCATTCCATAAGCAAATCCCTTATTTCTTGACATTTTTGTTTATATAGTTTGCTTTTTATTACGTGAAATTACCAAACCTAAAACACCACGAAAGGTTAATATTTAAATTAAAAAACAATTAGTTAAAAATTGAAGTTATACCTAACTTGATTTAACGAGAGTACTTGTTTAACGACTTTATACTAGAGCCTAATGAGCTAATGGTATTAATATACAGTTACAGTACTTTCTTTATAATAGATATGATGTGATGTCTCGGTATGAACCGCCTATAATTTGTCACATCTAAAGATTTTCCAATACATTTATATATGTCTGAGGGTGTGGCTTGCCTGCTTTATCAGTCATGTACTTATACAGAGCTGTTTTGTAACGCAAACAGATATATGATGTCATAGCATTTTCTATATAAAGGTATTTGCGCTTCTACCGTGATTCCACTGGGATTTAAATGGTTTAGATATAATGCAATAATTAAAATTGTATAAGCTAAAATAGTCTGTACGGATTTTAGTTTAACTATCTAAAAATGCAATAAAAAGTAAAAATTTGAATTACTTGAAGCTTTGTTGAAAAATCTTTTGTAAATTTTCAAATACTAACACCATTTTTTTTATATTTTCACTTACAACAATCAAAAAGTTATGTAATTCGTAAAAACATGTTATACATAACGAATTTAAACAGAAATGTCGCATTATTTGGAATTCGAATTCAGTCATTGTGAAATGATTTTTGCTCTGGCTAGTTGGAGCTTCAGAGCAACAAATTTTATTTTGTCTCTAATCTTTAGCGTGGGTGTGTTTTATTAAAATAATTTAATGTGGTTTCTATCTACGTCATTAAAGCCTATATCTAGCTTTGATCTTAATAATAAAAAAATTGTTTAAATGTTATTATAACATAAAGAAAAGGGAGATCAATGTTGTCTCTTTTATTCAGTTATTTTGCAAACCTTAGATGTTACATAAACCTAAAAGCACGACGATTTTTTTTTTGTTAAAAATTAAAATTAAGTTGAAAAAAACAAAATTTAAATTTCATTTTTAATATGTAATCTTAATATTGAAGTATGTATATAGTAAATATGCAATCTGGCGAAAAATACTCATACAAAATACGGTTTTATCATGTATTTTGTTATATCTTATGGTTGATGTTATTGTATCATTCTCTTTTTTGTCGTAAATTTAATTTGGTGCAAACAATAACCAAAATTCTAACCCCGGGTTATATTTGTTTTCGTAGCAGCCGTAGTTATCAAAACTAAACTATTGTGAATTTGGGAATAGCTAAATAAATACGGTTAAGTTAAGTTCCATTATTATGTGATATAAGTTCGTATGAAGCCCCTAATACTTTATTACCCGCTTCAGTTATTTTACTACACATCGTTATGGTATTCTAATTAGATTAAATGATAATGCTATGACCCGGTAGCATATTGTAAAAGCGAGTTGACAAAGGTCGCACGATAAATTGTGTTCCTACTGTAATTAAATTCTAGGTTAGTTAATATATATGGAAAAAATTAATATTTAATGTTGCAGTATACAATTATACAATTCATTGTGATTTAGTTACTTGATTGGTATGTAATTAAAGTTGACAGCAGGGTAGCCTACTACTTTATAAGAAATAGAAGTATTTTATTACAATAGCATTTCACAACTTTTTAAGTATCATCCATTGACGAATCGAAAAAAACAGATTGAAGGTATTAGGGGATGGGGTTTAGTCACCATCCAACACTCCATGCAGTGGTTAAATCAACATCATAGTACCATAGTACATTGCGTCTGTTATGTTTTGCTTGTGGGCTAAATTCCATGTTTAACCTGGCAGCGAAATTCAACAATCAATACACGGGAACAACATATTTTGTTCCATACGTACGACGATACAGGACAAGCGAGTCTGAATTTTAGGCCTTTGTTTAACTTGTGTTGGTAATACATCATAATTAGCGTCATTTGAAATACTCAGATACTACGATAAGTAATACCAGTTTAATTAAATTCAAGTTATTACTTTATCTATTTAACAGTGTTTAGATATCCAGCCTCAGTTTAGGCAAAGTGCAAAAGTTATAACAGGTATAGTTCAATTCGTTTTAGTTTTTGAATTATATGTAAGGTATATCAACAAGATTTCACATGCAATTTTAAGTTTTAATCTGATAAACATATGTTTATTTATTTGCTGTCATAAACTTATTTTGTTTACGACATAAAAAAAACAAAGAAATGTGTAAATATTAATGTTTTACATGATAAAAATGATAAGAAATATCCACCTCCCCCTTGTAACTACACAAAAATAATTTATTTTAAATTTAAAATATTGTTTTTACAACTGTGTTCATGCGTTATAAACTTTGTCTTATGACATTAAACATTTAATATGTTTATCAATAAAACGTTTTTTGACAGATCAGGTGTAAATTGAATGTAGTGTTGAAAAAATAAACGGCATATTACGAATTGTGTAATGCATATATTAAAAACGTGAATTTTTAATGAGCATATGAGAGTAACCGAAGAAAAAAAGCAATAATTTGCGAATGCGTTATGAATTCTGATGAGTTTTTAAATGAGGACATGTGGGACGAGGAATTTTTAAAAAACTCGGCATTCTGGTTTGGAAATAGCAGCAACAATTTTAGCATGGAAACTTTAATGTTGGGTCAAGAATTTCATGTACCTTTAATCATTGTAGCGACGGTCACAATTCAAGCCATCATCTCGTTTTTTGGCATTATCTTTAATATTTTGGTCGTAGTAGTTCTTACCTTTAATCGTAATAGGCAGGTTAGTAGCACTTTGATACTTTATCATAAGACTTAAATTTTTTCTAAAGAGTATGTTGTTTTCAAATTAGCTTGTGTGGTAAAGCTGTAGGCAGTAGGTTTCGAGATTTAAGTTTTCAAAGTATTTTATTACACTATTATAATTTAAATGTACATTTATGTGGTAAGTAAAAAGCTTTAGCACTGCTTGGCTACAGATAATGATATTTATTTACAATATCGTTTACTTAGTGTCTGCTACGATATTTTTAAATCAATTTAGAATTTAGTGGATTAAAATTTTCTATTTTTTTGAACTTTAATTTAATTTTATTCTAAGTGTGTACTAACATGATCACCATTGGATAAATAATTAATACCGCTAGTTTGTGCTTGTTTAAGTTAAAAATTAAATGATGTAACCATTCTCCAAGAATTGAAAGCTCAAACCAATCATATATAAAAATTCGATTAAGTTATTTATTGTAACGTTTTTGATGCCAAATAGATTGGTTTTCATGTATTTTAGAGTTTTACAAGAAATTTGAAACCGCGACGCCATGTTACTGCCATTATTTACTAGTTCAACAACACCGACACATTTATTTCTATAGTTCTATCGCTAATACAAGGATAGATTGCGGTGTAGTTTAAATTCCATGTAGTAATTTCATTATCCAATTTTGTTCGGGATTTGCGTATTTGTTATTTTATAAGGTGAAACTTTAAACAAAGTGAAAGTCTTGGTAATTGGAATTAGATTTTTTTTACTCTTATTTTGCTTTCATTATATTGTTTTTACAGTAGTTTCAATAAAGAACTTTATAACTTGTTCTGTCTGGTAAAACGTATTGTCTGTTAATTAAGGCGACGGTTGTGCCGATGCGCCCGCCTTTGTCTCTGCTTTGATTTCATCAATCTTCCACTAAATTCTTATGTTCTTTTTATAGGACAAATCTTCCGTGACATATATGATTAATTTGGCCACTTCGGATTGCTTATTTCTGCTCACAGTTCCATTTAAAATAGTCGAAAACATATTTCTGCGTTGGGACATGGGGCAGTTTTTATGCAAACTTATAAACCTTATTACTTACCTTAACTTTTTGGTAAGATCATGTTGAAAATATTGGCTTTAATTTTATATATTTAGAATTAAAAAAAAGTAACACACCTTGTTTAATTTAATGAAGCGGAAGTGTTGCCTTTTTCATATTGTATTTTTGATTTTTAACGAACTCTAATAACCTTAGATCACGTTGAAATTATTGGAAAAATCTATTTTTAGGTGAGCCCGTGGTTTTTAACCATCATGAGCATAGACCGTTTTTTGGCCATCAATCGCGCGTTGTCTTCAACCAGATTTCGTACGAAACGAGTGTCGAGATATGTCAGCGCTTTCGCCTGGTAAGCTACATTTAATAGCTCGATACTAACGACATAAACTCGTCCCGATTTTGTTGAATCAGTAACGGATAATCAAGTTGTCCCGTTTAAAATCCAGGTTCGTCTCGCTTATTTGCGTTTTTCCAATTGCAATGTTTCATTCGGCATCGGACCAAATGAGGTGCACCCCAAAATTTCCCAATTCCGAATTGTATAACACCAACAACTACGGTTTGTTTCTTTAAAGTTTTTTTTTGTGGAATTTTAAGACAGTCACATGGCTGATATTCTTACACGTGGGAACTCGTTTTTTCACCAGTTGACATAATGTCGTTAAGACATTGACAAACTGATCAATACTTTGACAAAATTATAATAAAATCACTTAACTATTGTTGACTAACAACAAAAAATTACAACTCATGGCTACAGTGTGTAATAATTTTTTTATTTCTGCATCAGTTAATATTTTAAAAGTTCTAGTTATAATATTAAAAGCTCTGCCAACCCTTGTCTATTATTTTTGGTAATTAAACGTAGTAAAATTTAAATTCTAAACACATCAGAAATACTAATTTTTTAATAGATTTCTTATTACACAATTTAATTAGTTATTATCAGCAAATTGCGTTTTATATATATTTATATATATATAATTTAAATATATAACCTACTGAATTATATATATAATTTTTTAAAGTTTAAATATAGTGCTGTAGTACTGTTATACTATGTTTCGATTCAGTATTTAAAAAATTAAATGTTTTTCATTTTTCTACTTTTTTTTACAGATGATTGCACATTTTATATAACACGTAAATATTTAAGTGTGCTAAAAATTGTTTTAATGGTAACAGTTAACTGGAATAATGTTTTTGTTTTTGTAAGCTATACAAAGCTGGTTAGTAAGTTATTTAGGGCAATTATTACGTAGAATCACAGTTACGTAATTTGTGCTTTTAATGTTATTGTTTTATTTTTGATTTTATTTTGATTTTTGTGGGTACCGACAGGAGTTGGTAGAAGTCATTTTTAATGGCGTGTGATTTATTTCATTACCTCGACGTTTGTGTTTTTAAAACCTGTTTTTTATTAAAATCGACCTTGCTGATATACCTAAATCAATCAATTAAATTTTTAATTATATTAGGCCTTCTTTAAAATTTTAAGTTATTCTAATCTATAAGGTCAATTTTAATTTGATTAAACATTTATCCACATTCGACGCTTTAATTGTGTTAGTATACATTCTGAGGAAATTTAGTATTGAAAAATAAATAAAAAAACTTTTACTGTTATTGTTTCAGATGCAAACTTCATGAGCAGCAATATGACTTTCGACTTTGAAATGTATTTTCAAAACCTCAATTCGACAGAAGGTCAATTATAAATCCGCATTGAGTTTTTGTATTTAATTTAACATCATTATGAATAATTAATTTTTTTGCATCGGAATTTTTTATAATAAGTGATTGTTTGGCCTAAAAATAATATCGAGATTCTTATCGTTGACGCATGGGGCCGAAAAGTTAATTGAAAGTTAATTGCATTGTCCTTTTTTTGTTAAAAGCAATTATTTTTTAAGCTGTCATGAATTTTTAAGTAAATGCGTTGGCAGTGGTATTGCTTAATCTAATTAAAGCCATCAACCACTACCTTTAGATTTATATTAACAATAAGAAATTTAAATTAAGTATTATTTTGTTACTATTCAACTAAAATAGGTGTATGTAGCTTTAAAAATTGTAAACCGATTAGATTTTAATATTTTAGATGAACCCATACATAATTCAGAATAAAATATGCCAATGTTTACATAAGTAAGGCGGGTATTTTTTATATTTTTTAGTGTAATATTAAAAGTACATTTTCTAACCTCATGTTGTAAACATTAAATGGCATCTTGTTGTTTTCAGATTTGAGTTCCCTGAAATCGGTGTGCAAGTATACCGATCCCTCTCCTTCCTTTATAGCTTGGACAATTTGTAATTTTTTGTACAGTTTTTTTATTCCACTTCTAATCATAAGTAAGTAAATATAAAGAACTTATATAAATATTGGTAGGTTTCTTAGAAACTTTAATGTAAGTTTTTACATTGCAAAAAAAATCCCAATTCATTTCATGTGGGATTTTTTAATTTGCAAGTTTCAATTGGTGTGTGTGAATTTCGTCAATTTTGATTGTTAAAAATAGTGGATTATTGTGTGTTGTTATAAAAACAAAATGTGTAATTTCCTGACGGAACAATATATTCACTTAAAGTTATAAGCGCACTTATTTTCAACTGAAGTGCCGTGTTTGGACTTGTCAGAAATTAAACTAAATCAATGGGTAGGCTAACAGGATGCTACAGCCATGCTCTCTAGGGAAAATATGGCGCTTAATTTACAATTTGTGTTCTTTTATTAACAAAATTTTATGCTTATTTGTTTTAATATGATTGACAAAATACAACAAATTAGTTAAATAATTTTACTTTGGATTTAATAAAGACACAGTTAATGTTACTGAACATTCTCTAAAACCCATACATTACACAAAAACAATTACAATGTATAAATTAATTAAAAGATGTAAATTTAATTAATATTTCTTGCTGTTTTTATAGTTTCTTGTTATTTTGCTATTGTACGAAAGTTGTATGCGCCAGACAATCTAGCCTCGTTTGAAGGAAGGGTAAGAGCTAACCACAATGCAACACGAAAGCGAGTTTTAGCCATGGTTGCCATTCTTGTTTTGATTTACATTTTCTGCTATCTACCTTATTACCTTTGGCAAATACTGAAAATCAATGGAGTACCCGTTCAGCATGTATCGGTATGCAAGTTAGATTAGTTATATCATGTTGTTGGTACATATGCAATGCAATGTTTTAACTGTATACGCAATGCAACTATCTCGCTTTTTTCAGACTTGTTCTCATCTTGAAAGGTTCAACTCGACGATGGCTTACCTTAACAGCGCCATCAATCCGATAATTTATGTTTTTATTAGCGGAGAGTTTTCGAAAAAGGTTCACCTCACCTCTCGAAACTTGTTTCGTCGAGTAAGAAATATGGAGCTTAATGCTGTTCCAAAATCGAAGGTAGAACTTTTTACAACAAATATTAATAAATTTTTTTTTATAAATTGGTGATCAAATTTAATAATATCCGAACACGTTATGCTAAATGATAAAATATATTGATTTGTATTTTTAAATGTTTTTATGAAGCTGTTATCGTGAAAGTAATCTTTAATTATAAGTTCTGATATCATAAACCGATCGCCTAGGCTATGGATTACATAAAAGAAGTGATTAATAACACATTTCCTAAATCTAAGTGTAAGGGCACTGTAGGATCTAATACACTCCTACTGTGGCTTAAACAATTATTAAACCCCAATAGAGTACGCTGTAAAGATGAGCATCGATAAGAAAGCCACACTTAATTAAAATACACAAAATAGTCGTGTTAAATCAAACTCGCTAACTTATTACCAAAACCTGCCCAAGGATTCAATCTACCAAATGTAATCTGTACAAGCGGCTTTTAATCAGAATTGAAACTACAGGAAATGCGAAATAAATGCGACACAAAAATATGACATAAAACACAAACTACAAAGTATATAATCAACAAATTAAGTATAAAAGCGAAAGTCTAATTGTGTGTTAAACCTTACTTCGGCCTTACTTATTTATGAGTTTTTACGTCCAGCGAACTGACCAAAAAGCTATATTGCCAGTTATTTAAAGCGAAATAAAATAGGAGAAAGCGCATACAAACAATAAAGAAAATACAAAGCATTATCGATAAACAGAACAACAAGTGCGTCATAAATGACGATGGGGAGTGAAAATCTCCCGCAGCTGGAATCAAGCCGAATGATTCAGCGTGAAACGCCGGAGCTCACTAAAAGTGACCTCCCGCTAATAAATCATTTCAAATTTTTAATAAGATCGATAATGGACATAACATACCGGCCCCAAATGACAGAGTGTAATAACACGAGGGCATTTAACAACAAAAATGTTCATTATACGATAACAAAATACAAGAAATAAACACAATAACTATTAACATTACGTATAACATATAATAACGATAAAACTAACGCTACATCTATAAGGTAGCAAGTGTGTCAGTTCATGCAATACAAGGCACACCTATCACAAAAATACGTTTTACAAAAATGATATGAAAGTGTAAAGAAGAAAAACTGTGAGGCATGCAGGCGTAAATACAAACACAAATAAAACATCGAAAATACAAATTTATGCGACCCCTTCTAAAAGGCAAATTTTGCGAATGTCTCGGGTTAAGGTAGCATATGCAGTGCGCACCTGGACACGGCGCACCATCCCGTTCTTGTCTTTAATGCACTTCTCGATAATCCCCTTCGGCCAGAGTCCTCTCTTCGCGTTCTCATTAACGATTAAAACCACGTCGCCAACCGTGAAATTCCTCATCGGTTGAAGCCATTTTTGTCGCAATTGTAACAAAGGCAAATACTCTTTGGTCCATCGGTCCCAAAATTGATCAGCAAGAAGTTGAACCAACCTCCACGATCGCCTGTAACCGTCTGCCTTGACAAACGTGTCTGGAAGCAGGTCATTGTCTATTGCTCCTTTTAGCAACATACTTGGCGTCAATGCCAATTCATCTTTGCAGTCATCGCTGAGTGGCACCAGAGGTCTGCTGTTCAAGATTCGTTCCACCTCAGTCATCAAGGTTAAAAGTGAAAAATCGTCAAGAATGGTTTCGCCCATTATTAGCCTCATGATTTTCCGAACGGATCGTATCATCCGCTCCCAGACTCCGCCTTGGTGACTCGCAGCTGGCGGATTAAAACTCCAATCAATCTCGTTTTGTAGGATTTTTCCATCTCCTGATGCCTTCTCGTAGCTCTCTCTCGGCCCCAACAAAGTTTGTGCCGTTATCGCTATAAATTCTTTTTGGACCCAAGCGGCGAGACGAGAATCGGCGGTAAGCATCAATAAAAGCACTTGTTTCTAAGGATTGGGCTACTTCGATGTGAATAGCCCGAGTAGCGATGCAAGTAAAAATACAAGCATATCGTTTAACTTGACTTCTACCACTTTTTGTGAGAATTGGCCCCATGTAGTCAACTCCCACACATGTAAATAGAGGATTATTTGAAGTGACCCTCGGCATCGGTAAAGTGGCCATAATTTGTTCCCCCACTTTAGCAGACCAAAATCGGAATTTTCTACAGCCTCTTAGAATCCTTCTGACAGTAGCTTGTCCGCGTAGAATCCAAAAACGTTCTCGAATGGCGGACAAGACATGAATTGTTCCCGAATGCCCATGCCTGTTATGATAGTTTGTCACAATAAGTTCAGTTACAACATGGTTAGATGGAAGAATCATCGGATGTTTGGTGATTAGAGGGACGGTTGAATTATATAGTCTGCCACCAACGTACATAATGCCTTTAACTAAAACCGGGCTTAGCTTTCTTAAAGTGCTAAGCTGTTTTGATTTATTTAGATGTTGCTTAGACTTGAATTGTAAAGGCTCGTAAAAAGTTTGGTGGTCATGAAGTTGATTGATCACCTCGGAAAAAGATTGTCGTTGAACTGCCCGCACAATGGCAGCTGTTGCGCTATTTAGTTCTTTTAGCGATAAAAATTCAGGAATGGCGTATTTGTCGTTAGATTTAGCTTTCCGTTGAGACACCTTCCATAACAAAAAGGTGCGATATCGCAGAATCCAGGCGGTTGCTCGTTGTAGGTTTGTAAACGAAGAATAACGACGCCACAAACGCAGTAAACTAAATTGATCACTGCAAACAACATTACACAAGGTCACTGACTTGACCTCAGGATCGGCGGTCAATAACGGCAAGATAGCAGGGCAAACCGGCCAATGTTCGACTGTCTTATAAAGAAAGGTTGGGCCTTTAAACCACAGGTCTGCCTTGTGCAGTTCATTAGGCATTAAGCCTCTTGATGCAATGTCAGCGGGATTTCGCTTTGTGTCAACATGCATCCACTGTTCTGGTTTCGAAAGCGAATGAATCATTTCTAATCGATTAGCGACAAAGGTTTGAAATCGCGTTGATGTGTTTGTAATGTATTGGAGAACGGTTGTAGAATCAGTCCATAAATAAACATTGTCAATTTTATATTCCAGTTCTCGACGTATAAGGTCGCTGAGTTTTACGGCTACCACGGCCGCCGTAAGTTCGAGTCGGGGTACGCTTACAGGCTTAAGGGGAGAAACACGTGCCTTCCCCATTACAAAAGACAAATAAATATTTCCATGCAAATCAATCATGCGTAGATAACTAACAGCACCATAACCCACATTGCTAGCATCACTAAACGTGTGCAGCTCAATACAACAATAATCAACATTTACAGGTTTAAAACATCTGGGTATACTAATGTGCTCTAAATCAACAAGAGTGTTAAGCCAATTATTCCAAGTGTTAATATGTTGTTCTGGAACCAGATCGTCCCAGCCCAACTGTGCAGAACATGCTTTCTGTAAAAGTTTGCGTGCAGGAAGAATAAATGGAGAAGAAAAACCCAATGGGTCATATACCTGACTTACCATCGATAGTATACCGCGTCTCGTGGACGGTTTAGTTTGAACGTTTACCTTTACCTCGAAACGGTCTCAAGAGGTGTTCCAATACACACCAAGCGCTCGCTCGGTTGGCAGTTCGTGTAAGTCTAAATTTACCACCGAAGATGCCAAGTCACACGCTGGGATTGACGATAGTACGGACCTGTTATTACTAATGTATTTCGTTAAATGAAAGCCACCGCTTTTAAGAAGCGGTGAAATAGCAGATATAAGTTCTACAGTATCATCAACAGACTTACACGACTTTAACAAATCATCTACATAAAAGTTACGCTTAATAGTATTTACAACATTCTTATCTGCTTTTGTTGCGTTGTCGTCAGCAGTTTTCCTAAGCGCATATGACGCACAGCTTGGCGACGAAGTTGCACCGAAAATATGCACGTTCATCTGATAGTCAACTGGGGCTCGAGAAAGGTCATTATCGGGCCACCACAAAAATCGCATGGCATCACGATCACATGGTCTCACAAAAACCTGATGGAACATGCCTTTAATATCTGCCACAAGGGCAATAGCCTCTTGGCGAAAGCGCAAAAGCACTCCCACCAGACTGTTAGTAAGGTCAGGCCCCTGTAATAAAACATCATTTAACGAAACACCGCAGTGTTTCGCAGCACAATCAAACACTATACGGAACTTAGGGTCCGTACAGTGGTGTGGTATATACCACGTTATATCATTTAGGCAGTTCCTATTAGCCAATACAGTGGCATGTCCTAATTATATATATAGCCTAAAAATATCAGGGTTAGCAATAAACTTCTTCTTCAAAGATTGCAGCCTTTGAAGTGCCATTTTCCTATTCTTCGGAAGTTTGATATATTCCTCTTTCCATGGTAATCCGATTTCATAGTGTTCGCCGTTCCGCGAAACTGTTTTATCCATAATTTTTAAAGCCCTTTTGTCGTTTAATGACATTTCGCTCCTTTGCTCACAATCAAGGTCATGAAAGTCGCTCGACAAGACATTTAAAATGTCGCTGCATGATGCTGATACTTGTTCAGGTTCATGCATAAAGTTAACATTTATTCGTTGCGATTGTTTCTTTATATTATGGTCCGAGCCAAACAATGTCCAGCCTAAGGCCGTGTGTAACCCGAAAGGCTGGCCCTTTTTGCCGTAACGCCATTCAGAAACCCTGAATGCATCGTGAACGTTGTTTCCCAGAAGCAGCTCCACTGATTTTGATTTAAGTTCAGGAAACTTCAGGTCACGCAGATGCGGATACATGTTTGCCACCTTTTCCGTAGGAATGCTGTCACTTACGTTGACAATATGGTCGAGCACCAAAAGTTTTTCGACATTAAACGATTCTGTTTCATTGATCCCCTTTACATATAACGAGTCAACTCGGCTCCCATGGCTTGTTACCGAATTTGCTGTGTAGAGCTCGATATGTTCCTTTGTCTCCTTGAGACCCAATTTCTTTGCAAGGCTTGCAGTGCAAATACTTGTAACTGAACCGTCATCTAGAAAGGCGTATGTTTTCACAAAATTACTTTGATTGTTGCCCCAAACTTTAACTGGCACAATCTTGAAACGTTTCACATTTTTTACGCTGTTGTGGGAAACCTCGTTGCATGCCACAATAGCTGACTCGCTTTGCGGCTCCGCACTAGCCTCGGCGCTACTTGGCGGAATATTAATATGCAGGAGAGTATTATGTCTCTTGCCACAATCCCTACAGCCTTTGTCATATTTACAATCTCGGGACTGATGTCCTGCTCGAAGGCATTGAAAACATAAGCGTTTGTTTTTTACGTGCTCACGTCGATCTTGTGGGGTTTTTGATTTGAAAACTCCACATTGCCATAAAGGGTGGTGTTCACTGCAAGATGTGCACTTTTGCACAGGACCATTATATCTTCTTTTGTTGCTTTCCTTTTCAACAGCAGCGAATACACGACCAGGGCGGGTTGCCTTACCTCTAGCGGTGTATTGGGCAGTGGGCACCTTTGACCTGCAGTCCCGTTCAAGCTGCAGGCGGTGTAAAGATCGACGTTGATGTTTCGCAATTCTTTTTACGAACAACATAACATCTTCAAATGTTGGTGTCTTGCCATGATCTTCCATGTCATTAGCGAATTCTTTGTAACTTTTCCAAGCATTTTCTGGAAATCTTCGTAAGACTTTGAAGATTGTGTCTTGACTGTTAAGGTCATATTCAAAGCCACCTGCACTTAAAGTACAAGCACAAAAGTAAAGGTCGTCGGCAAATGTGTTCCAGCCGTCGGCATCAAACTCCTTTAGTTTTGGTGCATTAACTATTTTATTCATTGCGGCTTCTTTGAGTATATCAGGCTGATTGTACTTTTCATGCAGTTTAAGTCGTGCCTCACGGTATGCCTTTGTTCGGTCTGCAATGACGTCACAACCGCAAATCGCTTGTAGGGCCTCCCCAGTACAATATTTAAGTAGAAAACTTAAACGGGCACTGTTATCGTGAATTCTACGTTCAACAAATTCTTCAAAACGTCTTATAAATCCCAAGTATTGTAACACGTTGCCACTGAAGCTATCCAACTCAATCTTTGGCGTGGCAAAATCAAAACTTGAAAATGGCGGCTGATGCTGCTGAACAGGTTGAGGTCGGTCATAAACACGATCCTCTTGGCCGGAAAGATAATCCCTCGGGTCCGCTAATACGGACGGCTTTGGTCGATGTGCCAATGCCGGTGAAACTGCAGTTGGTGCCGGCCCCGCTGCCTTTATTGAGCGAGGTGATTTGTCGCCTTCGTATATTCGTAAATGCGACAATGATGTTTCATTAAAGTTCACTTCTGGTTCGGTAACAGGCTTTGCAGCATATTGTTTCAGTCTTAAAGGCAAAACCTCAGAGATGTCGGAGCCAAATTCGCTATCTTCGTATCTCTCAGCAAAACGAACCTTTTCTTGTGCATGAACAATTTGTTCTTGCATTTTAAGTTCCTCGCGTTTCCTGTTTAACTCTTTAACTTTTCTCTGGGCTTCAAGCTCCTGCCGCTGGCGCTTAGCTTCAAGTTCCCTTTCTTGGCGCTGGGCTTCAAGTTCCCTTTCTTGGCGCTGGGCTTCAAGTTCCCTTTCTTGGCGCTGGGCTTCAAGTTCATCTTGAAGTTTGTCAATTTCGTGACGCTGTTTCATAAACTCAGCTGTTGAGCGGACAACTTCCACATTTTCTTCGAGAGCTTCAACGCTTCGTCTGCTGCGGTACGAGCGACCAGATCTGATCGACCGTCCGGCAACAGAACCTGCTCTTGAAGAAGTTTTTCGGACACAGGTCTCCAAATATGCCTGGTACCGATTGTCGGCTACAACTTTCCGCTGTTCTACTTCCTTCAACTTTGAAGTAGCGGAGGTTCTTACATCTCCCTCTGACTGGGAAATATAGTTCTTGCACGCGCCTACCACTCTTTCGTAGGCCGTATCAAAGTCACCCTTTAACCTTGTGACTTCTTTACTATCAGAACACTCTGCTTCTATTTCTTTGCAAAGTTTGTTCTCACATCGGGTAAATGCCGATAGAGCATATGTACGCTCTTCCTTTGACCCCAAAGGTCCCGACTTAGTAACAGTTTTACTAGTCGAAGTGTCCACAGTGGTGGACGAAGTAACAACCATACCTTCCGTTGTTACGGCGGGAGAAGTGACGTTTCCTTCCTTCATATTTTACAAAAATTAATTAACAACTTAATTAACAAAACCCTATGTATATTATTAACCACACACACAAGTTATTGAATCTTATATTCAACAACTTCGCAAAAGCTAACTATCACAAATTAGCACACAAAAAATGCTTTTAACTACGCACAAGTAATACCTAACAACTTTCCAAATCTTACTAAGGTGAAACTTATAAATCTCGCAATGTAGGATCTAATACACTCCTACTGTGGCTTAAACAATTATTAAACCCCAATAGAGTACGCTGTAAAGATGAGCATCGATAAGAAAGCCACACTTAATTAAAATACACAAAATAGTCGTGTTAAATCAAACTCGCTAACTTATTACCAAAACCTGCCCAAGGATTCAATCTACCAAATGTAATCTGTACAAGCGGCTTTTAATCAGAATTGAAACTACAGGAAATGCGAAATAAATGCGACACAAAAATATGACATAAAACACAAACTACAAAGTATATAATCAACAAATTAAGTATAAAAGCGAAAGTCTAATTGTGTGTTAAACCTTACTTCGGCCTTACTTATTTATGAGTTTTTACGTCCAGCGAACTGACCAAAAAGCTATATTGCCAGTTATTTAAAGCGAAATAAAATAGGAGAAAGCGCATACAAACAATAAAGAAAATAGAAAGCATTATCGATAAACAGAACAACAAGTGCGTCATAAATGACGATGGGGAGTGAAAATCTCCCGCAGCTGGAATCAAGCCGAATGATTCAGCGTGAAACGCCGGAGCTCACTAAAAGTGACCTCCCGCTAATAAATCATTTCAAATTTTTAATAAGATCGATAATGGACATAACAGGCGCTTTACCATAAATAAAAACACATTGGAAAAAATATTAATTCACTTAAGTTATTATCTGTGTAATTATTCTTATCATCCTAAAGAGTCGTATTGTAAAATAATAAAACCTTATAAAAACTAATTGAATTTAAAAAAAGGATCGATTTTTTATTAAAAGTGAAAGTGTATGACATTACGTCGACGGAATGATCAATTTAGTTAATTAGGCGCTCCGTACCAAAACAATCTAGTATGGAGGTAATTGACGTCATAGCTAATAATTGTTAGTTCGTTATTTTTGGCTAAAATGAGTTTTTCTCATTGGGATACTATTTACGACAGTCTTTTTAACGGAAACGCCCTCTTTTTATATGCTTTTCAATTCGTCAACAACAAAACGTTTTTTTTTTGTTTTTTTTTTATTAAATGAAAGAATGTAAACATATAAACCCATCACATTTTATTTTTTTTGCTTCAAAATTTTAAACTCATCATTTTATTATTTCAACAAGAAATTTATTTGATAAAATCAATTACGTTTTTTTTTCAAATTTTTGGTTGAACACCTGCTGTATTGCGATGTTTTTATCGAATTAGTATAAAATGTTTATGTTGGACCAATAAAAATAAAACCAATAACGTTTTTGTTAAACTATTTTCAGGCAAATAGTCAAAGATCGCAAAACAACAATCCATCAATTTCAAAAGGTCTTTTGAACTCAGATGAAATCGATCATAAAAATGATAACGACATAACGAAGGAACAACAACAAACTAAAAATATTACTGTTGACACTGCAAAAGAAAAATTCCCAACGCCGAAGATAGAAGTACGCTTAGCAACTTCAAGTTCCATAAGCAAAGACTCCAATCCAAATGGGTGAGTGACTTCGTGCACTTATATTTTTTTACTACAAAAATGACAGTGCATAAAGTTTTAGGCATCCAGTCACATAACATGTCGTTGTAGCACCTAATCGAAAAAGGACTGCAAGGGACTCGGTTGAAATTTTTATAATTTTTATATTTTTATGTTTTTTCTTTATATTTATATAAGTTTGTCTTGGTTAGTTTTGTTCGTCTGTGTTTTTCTATTTCTTTGACTTAAGCTCTACTAAGTATTTTTCGAGTTATTTGATGAAATGTATATTAAATACAGCAAAACAAAGGCAATGAGGTACATTCATGTTCCAGAAGCTAGTGACACCTCCATTACATTCCTTGCAGATGAAAAGGTTTAACATTTTCAAATATTGTTTGAAGCGCTTTAATAAACCCACTCATGATAAAAAACCCCTTTTAATACAAAAGTATAAACTTTGTCAAGAAAAAAACTTTTGTTACAATCTTTTTTGTTAGTGAAACTGTTCGTATTAACTTTTTCTGCTGCTATATGTGATAAAACATTCTTTAGTCATTTTTTACAACATTTTTATTTGGTTATTTTTCTGTTCCTTTGGTTATTTTTATACAAATTTTCCAGCAAATTGTAATCTGCTGTTTGACTAGCCAAAGAAAAAATGTGGGCATTTTTTGCATGGGCTAAGGTCTTATGAAGCTGAGAACATTGTAGACCCATTCAGTAATATTTATGTACATATATTGTGTTTGAGGTGAACACTTAACTATATGGTCACAGCCAAACAATAACTGCAGTTGATCACTTCAAAGTCTCCTTACCAAGTTACTTAAGAGGTTTTTGGAGAGACACCTGAATTATGGCTCATGTCACAATCTTCAATAAGTCAAATGACTCAAGCGGGTTATGTCATAAGTATTTGACTTCTTGGTTATCTCCAGTACGATTTACAACAATAATGTGCAGTTGAAAATTTAGCATTTTGCTTAAAGCACTGTATATTTTTTAAATAAAATGACTTACTTGCATCGTCTAGCAGTTGTTGTATATATTATTTAAAAGCAGCCTAGAAACATGAAACAGTTGTTAAAATCTTGTCATGCCAAGTTTAACATAGTTGTTATAATAGATTTTTTTGTAAATTTCAATACTCTTTTTTACAGTAAATTTTAATTTAGCACATTTACTTTAATCAATTATTAAAAAGGTGAAAAAAAGCATTTGTTGCGTAAGTTATAAATTAAACACAAATGTCTCAGCAAAGAAGAAAAGGTAAACTTTTGAGTAATGCAAGTAACTCAAAATCTGCTTCTCGCTCACCTTCAGTTGCCTCTAGCATCCGGTCTAATGTGACAAAAAAGAGTCACGTGACATGGTCAAGAAATGTGACAGGTGAAGGACCTGAATCACTTATGGAAACCATAAATCGGAAATTGTCAAATTCAAAGTAAGTTTAATTTAATTTTGCTTCGACTCGTAAATATCGTTACCCGTCAAATATTATATTTAAAATTTAGTACTGCTTTAAGTGCACAAATTTTTAATTCTCACATTTTATTACATTTTTTGGTTAATATTTTTTATTTGATTATAGTGTTTTTTGGAAAATAAAAGTTCAAGCATGAGGATAAATAATCATAAGATTTAGAATTTTCCCAAGATGTCGTTTTTTTACTATATTGTCATAGAAACTTGTAATTACTTTTTTAAAGTTAATGAGAGCGTAGAAGAGGTTTAAGTAGTCGACCCTAAAACCTATATTTTGCATTGCTTTCTGCCTCAACACTGTTAACTTTATTTTTTTAATCATCGTTTTAATTCTTTTAGAGTAATGCTTTTATAAGGGAACATTTAAAAACTAATGACCAACTGATATAAAATTTTTAGATTAAATTTTACCCTAACTTTCTAAGAATCAGCTTGCGGTAGCATTTATAATTAATTTCTATCCTAACTACCTAACTCTAAAATAACAGCTGGGTTTGTTGATGTATATTTTACACTAGCAGACTGGTAAAAAGTATTTTCTATAAGTCATTATTTTTTAACTTATTACTTTCTGTCATTAGGCTTAGACTAAAAAAGAAAGTTAGTTGTGTTAATAAAATAGCCATCTTGTTTGAACAAAGATTGGTTTTTCGGATCTCTATTAGTTTCGCACGCCCTACATAAACAGGGTGTGTAACCGAAATACGGCACATGTAATTAAACAAAGAGGTTGCATAAATTAAACCCTTACCCTAACCCTCACATATTCAGTTTACCCATTAACACATCTAACTCGTAAAGCAGACTAAGTTATACTCATTAAAACATATTTCAACTAATTTTTAATGTCTAGTTGAACAATTGCCATACTTAGGTCATAACGCCTTGTTAAATTCGGGCGTGCGAAATTAATAGAGATCCGGTTTTTCTACTTTGAGATAACCTAATGTCCAAAGCAGGAAAAAAGAAAGAATCAACTAATCGAATTACATCAGGAGCAATGAAAAGTGAACTTAATTCAGTACAAATACCGTAAGTGTTTTAACTTTTTAAAAGCCCAATCTAAAGATTTTTTAACAATTGTTACAGATTAGAATTTTAGCTCCTTATAATAAAGAATCTATTCAAAAAATCAAGCGCATAGTTTACTGATTTTAAAACTACTATTTATCTAGTAAATTAAATGACAGTGCTAAATGAGATATATAAACTGTAGTCTACAAAAAACAATAAATTTTATATCTAATACATAATCATAATATTCTGATTGTAATTGTCCATAGGAACTTAAAGGTATTTATTTAGTTTTTTTTTTTTTAAAGAATATGCATTTGTCTCATGCAAGTTTTATAATTATGTATGGTATAATACCTAATCCAGTAAAACAATCAATAATTTGCTAACTATCAGCGGTCAGCATTTTTTTTATTATATTTTTGTTTGCACCAGCGCATCTGAACATTGCTATTTTTTAACTTGAAAAGCATTTGCCTGGTAGTTTTAAAAAAACTTATAGCACAATACACTTTTAAAGCAAGGACTTAAAAAACAGAAAACAACTTCAGCATTAATTTAAAAGAGTCTCAAGTTTTGTTTACTCAAGACTTTCTTTTATCAAAAGAGACAAAGTTTAGTTAGTTCAGAAAAAAGGCAGACATTTCGAATTGCTTCGCTAATTCACCAACTAAATTTTAATAAAATAAACTTTTGTTTAAACTTGATAGTTATTCAAGAAACTAAAGATGACCGAAAATCCTGGTAAAACTAAGAGGTGAGTCAGCTTGATGCTAGCTAACATGATATTTTCTGGTAATTAATTCTGTTTTTTTTTGTATTGTTTTATTACTGATACCTAACTGTGTTATTGTTAATTTGACTTTTCTACTAACATTGTTTTTTTTTGTAAAAATTTAATTTATATATTTTATTTTTTATAAAATTATTAGTTTATTAAAATTCGTTTCTATGTTAATTAAGTTATCAATCTTGTACAATTATTTTGAACTAAGCTATTCTGTAAATTGATGTAGTTAACTATATAACTATTTAACCATTCCCTTTATTTCACAAGCTACCGGTAACTAAGTCACTCGAATAAAGATTATATTGTGAGAACTACTGGTTTATCAACCCAATGTACAATTTATTAATAATTGACAGCAACTAATAGCAAAACAAATAATACCTTGCCAACAGTTTGTTTATTTAACAAATCAATGGACCAATTCAGTGTTTTAATTTCAGTTTCTATTTATGTGGATACTAAATAAACGAGTTTCTCAAACCTGTGTACGTTGTTATTATTCAAGAAGGAGGGAAATATTAAATCAAGATTTTAGATTGCGATAAAATAAAATTTTATGCTAAGAGAACTTTAGAACTAGGGTTTATGCAGGGGCCATGTGTATTCAAGTAAGGCCAGCAAACCTTCTTTGATGCTACTGTTGTGTTAAAAAAACATAGTTTAGAAAATATTTAGAATTCAGCACTTGACATCCAGTTTATATGTAATCGGATTAGTGTTACAAAATACTTAAAAAATGATATTTTTTGTTGAAAGAAAATTTAGTTCAAGCATCTCTGTGTTTTTAGTTCAAAATAAACATTAGGCTTATTTTGAACAATACAGGATTGGTCTTATTATATTTTCTGGGAAAAGTTTTTACTACTTTTAATCATACCATTGTTCTGAGCTTATTTTAAGTGGTTATGTATTGTAATTGATAAGAAAAAAATTCCCAGGAATTTATAGTTAACATTTTAGAAAAAGTTGTTCAAGTGAATGTTAGTTAAAATTTTTCACACAATATTAGTTTAAAATTAATTTGGTCAAAAATTAATTAATATAATAAAAATGAAACCATTAAATGGAGAGAATGATGTTGCATATAGTCGCCAACGGCGAGTGACTTTTGCTGGTTCTTTGCCATTAAGCAGAATGAATAATAAAGCCGATAAGCGCAGAATGACTTTAAGTAATAGCAATCTTGCTTCCCTTGATGAGGATGATAGGTAGATTTAGACCTATAACTTGTAAAATTGTGTTTTTGTTTATTTGTTAATTTAATCTTGAAACATAGATTTGTTTTGTTGGCTTAACATTCTTATAACATTTTGGTATTTTTTCAAGAGACAATAACCCTTTTTTTAAAGAATTATTAATTTGCAGTTTAACTTATTAAATAATATAATTTAATTTACAAGTAAACTATTGCTTTTAAGGTTATAATGTTTATAGTTAAATTAAAGTTGGAATTAAAAGTAAAAAATGATAAGACGGAATGCTTTTAAGTTTAAAAAGTAATATAAAAACTTTATTAAATATTTTTAGAGCTGCATCTCTAGTTGGAAGTGTAGCATCTGTGGACAGCAAGAGTAAAGCAAGATCTTATCCAATATGGCCGGAATTTAATGACAATGATATCAACGCTGAAAAATGGGTAAATAAAAAAAATTATTAAAATCTTTAGAAAAAAAAAGCTAATGGACCAATTTTATAAAATTGGGGTTTGTTATACCAACATTACAGTTTTGTAGGACTTATTTTTAAATAATCTAAAAACCTAATTGTAAAGGATGCAGTTAAAGGAAAGGAGAAAGGAAAGAGTCCAAGTTTACAATTTTTTGAGGATCCCGAAGGAAGAATTGAACTTCCGGCTTCAATTCTTGTTGACAGCTGGAGAAGACCACAAGTATTTTTTTCCCAAAATATTGTGTATAACATATAGGCAACTTTCATTTTAAAGCAATAATTTTTACTTTTTTAAGTCAATATTTTATTTAAATTATTAGGCTATAGTCAAGTTACCTTATCCATTATAATATCACATTATTTAAAATTTATTAATTTTAGGTAAACATAATTTTTATTTTTTTTTATTTTGGTTTTTCGCACATTCATAAAAGTAAATAATAAATACGATATACAATTAATATTACAACAATGCGACAGGAAAAAATGACAAAATCCATTTAATGATTTAAAACATGCCAAAAGTATTAATGTTTACATAAAAATTTCAAGTATGTTATGGCATGGTCACCAAACCCAAATAATAATGGATATTAATTTTAAGTATACATACAAGCCTTTAAAATCAATAATTTTAATATTTAGGATTATTTGGAGGGAAAACAACCTTTCGTTGTGGAAAATGAAACTTATTTTGATCTTGTTACTGGCAATGACCACCTTTGTCACAGTGAGGTAAGCTTAAAACCATTACAAAAATATACAAATTTTATTTTATGTTTTAATAGAAAAGCGTGATAATCACCTTGCAACAAATTTTTCTTTAGGTTATGAGAACAATTTTGAGTCAAATTAATTCACTTTGGTCCATGGGAGGTAATAAACCTTCTCAAGTAAGCTTTGCCTCAAAAAACCCAAGGTATTTTTGGTTTTTACACCTTAAAATAGACAATTAAAATAGAAAAAAAATAATTATTTGGAATTTAAATGATTTTGTTTTTGATGTTTTTTTTTAATTTTTATGTAAATGTTTTAAAGGTTTTGTTTAATTAAATCAATATATTACACCTAGATCAACTCCAGATTTAAGTGAAGATGTTGGATGGAAGCCATGGGATCATATTTATTCACTGTGCAAAACTGGCAAAGACCATATTGCCCAGTATAACCCATATGGAAAATATGTTGTACGACTATTTTGGATGGTAAAACATTTTTTAAATTTATTTAAGAGAATAATTGTATGTGTAAATCAGATATTGTTTGCAAAAAAAAATGTTTTTAGATTATTTTGATATTTGGCCTTCTTACATCTAAGGCAAATTAAAAGTTATTTTTTATTTTTGTTTTTTATTTAAATAAATTTATTGTTGCATCATTGTATAATATTGTGACTTATCAGTTTAATCTTTATGTTTGATTGTTTAACAGGGTTGTTGGCGAAAAATCGTTGTTGATGATCAGATGCCATTTGATGCGGAAGGTTGTCTTTTACTTCCAGCAACAACTGTCGAACATGAGTTGTGGCCCATGTTGTTGGCTAAAGCATTAATTAAGATCGCTGCTATCGAGTAAATAATTGTTTAAATTGTTTTGTTAAGTTTTTGTCTTCTTGAATACTCTTACCTTTGTGGTAAAAGACAATCATGGTTTTAGATTGGTTTAACAAATTTATTAAATTTTCAATTTAAGGTAATTAAAGTATTTAAAGTGGGATTCTAATTCTATTTGAAAAAAGTTGTAGCCTTTTTTTATTTAATAGTAATTTAAATTTAAAAAGAGAAGGGTTGTTATTAAAAATCAATAACATAAAACTGTTGTTTAAGTTATGATACTGGTAACAATGCCAAGGAAGTTGGAGACTTCTTTGTTATTCATTGTTTAACTGGATGGCTACCAGAACTTATTCCACTAAAGTAAGTGAAAAAGATTTAAACAACAAAATTAAAAAATTTAATATATTGGACAAATTTTCGGGAATATTTATTTCAGTGTGTTAATTTATAGTTTTGCATAAGTAGCTGTTCAATATTTAAAGTTTTATGTTTTTTTTTATGGCATGTAATTAAACAAGACTTAAATAATATAGGTATGATCATGCAAAAAAGGTTTGGAATTTACTCAAGAAAATTTTACCGGAGTGGAAACTTTCAGAAGAAAAATCACCAACCTTGTAAGTTATTTTTAAAACTGCTTACTTGTAGTAAATTGAAACTTCATTTTAGCTTGTGTTTAAAAATTAATTTGTTTAGCCTTCATATTTTTGTTGTACTAAATTAGCAAATTTCAATATTTACTTCAGTCTAAACAAATGGCTAGGGTAGTGTAAAAAAATACTTTTCTGATATAAAATTTAAATATTGTGTTTAGGGAGGGTCAACCTATACCTCCAGCGGCATCTGCAAATTCCTCTAAAAAGGTAAGACATGAATCAAACACCCAAAAACCTGATCAAGGAACCAGTACACACCATAAGGAGAAGGGAAGCGGTAAAGGTAATTTATTCTGTTGAAATAACTAATTTTTTTAAATAATTTTTTTGATATATTTACTCATAACTCAATTTGCACAGAAGGTAAGACTGGGAAAGACAGTATGAAGAAAAAAGAAGATAAAGATAAAAGTAAGTCTTCTCCTCACTCAGCGCGACCTGTTTCCGCAGCACATTCAGCATCAGGGAGTAAGTAATTTGTCTGATGACAACTCTGCCGCGATGTTGTGCTGTGAAAACTAACACCCTGCTTTAAGTGGATTTTTTGTCTAACCACTACATTAATTAACATTTTAAATTTGTTTGCAATTGTTTGCAATTTGTTTGCAATTTATTTTTGCAATTCAAAAATAATTTTGGAGATTTTTTTATGTTAATTAAAATAATAACTTTTTTATAATAACTTTTTTTTTTATTTGTTTACACAGATTTTTTGACATTATAAACATAGCACTAATTTGCTTATAAACAACAGGTTAACCATTATTTTTGTCTTGCATTAAATAAAAATGTTTCATTGTGGTCAGATAAGGGTGCATTGGAAGATATTGCTCCTGTGTTACCTGAAAACCCTGAAGTGGTTGTATTTGCTACTTTTAGTCCAATCTCAAATTCTCCTGCTCCAATGTCGGTAATTAAAGAAATGGTAAGTGTTATAAAAAAAATTCAAAATCTAAATTTAAAAGTTATCATTTAACAAAAATAGGATTTGTTAGAAATGAACAAAGACATAGCATCTCAAATCAATAGACAAAAAAAAATTGAAATATTTTTTATTAAAAACCAGCATTATAAACTGTGATAGTGGTAAGGCTGCAATGCTTTACCAAGAAGGTATTGATCTATCTGTGTGTAAAATGTATTCAGATTCCTTTCTGTTATACTGAAGACATTGAAAATGAACGGTATAAATAATAATTTTATTTTTAAAGTTGTTTTTAAAATGTTTACCAGGCTGATGCAAGTGAAAAACTTCGAACACTAGGGTTGTCTCATTTGCAACCTCATCCAATTCGGATCAGTCAGACTCGATCTTGCCCATTGATTCCTCCGACTCCTGTTCCTGAGATTCCAAGATGGAAACTAATTCGACCTCGGAAGAAGAGAGTTACTCCCCATGATCAACCTCAACGTAATTATTTTATAAATTAAGTTATTGTCACATTGTAAATAAAAAAATTTTAAATTATTTGACTAATAATAAAGCAAAAACAAACAAAAAAATTTACTTATATTAAAACGAAATTTTTTTTGTGCTTTTCACAACAACAAAACTTGTTTAAATATGAGATTAGTTATGATTATTCGTGAAGTTTAATTATAGGTAAATTGTTTCTGTACCAATGGCTTTAAAATATATTCCTAAAATATTTTAGGTGAACCAGTGCCCCCCAAACCTGATCAGTGGTTGGAGATCAACTCACCCTATATTGGTCATCGAATCTCACCTTTGACTGTTGACCTTTCACCCTCACGACCTCGCTCCAGGGTTTCTATTAATGCTCCTTTAAATGAAGACGAGGATATGAAAGATACTCCAAGGTGATTTTATAATATTTTTTTAATTGTAAAACTGTGTGTTAAATAAAGTGAGACTTTTTATGGACTTGATTTTTTATGCAAAATGTAAAACTAAATTAATTTTTCTAAATTATTTTATAAAACATGTTTCAATGTAATGCTTATTCAATGTATTTGAATGACATTAACAAAGCTTTTTTTTCAAAACAAGGTAACTTGAATATATTTACAGCAAACCACGAGAAAAAAGCAAGTTATCAAATAAAACTAAATCTCCAGATGTTAATCTCACCGAAAGCAGAATGAATAGTTCTTCAACTCATAGTCCACAAAGCAGTTTGAAAGGTTTGACTCGATAAATAAAAGTTTAATTTATGTTTGGGTTTTGTCTAAAGTTTGTTAAATTGAAAAATTGAATATACATTTTTGTTAAACTTTATTGCATCTGTTTTTTATTCCAAGACAAAAGATTTGGTGATTTAAAAAAAAAATTATTATGGTTTTTAAAACAATACTGTAAATATTGTTTAAATTCTCCATTGGCATATATTAATTTGGTATTTGTAATTTAAATTAAGCCTAACATTTAGATGGTGAAACAAATGGAAGTAATAACAACAGTGACACTGGACCACAACCAGATGAAGCTGAAGAAGAAGAAAGCACACCAGTAAATTTTTTAGCGATGTTTAAAATATTTTTGTATTCCTTAAATATTACAGAACCTTGTAATTTAAAACTATAGATTTGTAAATTGCAAATAATTTAAATACTATCTTGACCTAATTAAAGTTAAGCAAAACTAATACTATTTTTTGACAATTTGAAAGGTAAATAAACAGGCACGACATCAAAGCTAAACATAAGGCACTGTATGTTTATAAAATTACTTGATCACAATATTTGTTATTTATTAAGGAACACACCAATAACGTGAATAAATCGACATGGGTGGATTTTGATGATTTCTGGAAAAGCTTTAAGTAGGAAAAATCAGTTTTCTTTTTTTGGCAATTAGTAGTTTTGATTTTCATAGCTTAAGGTTTTGATATTTAGTTGATTCTAACAAAAATGTTATTTTATAATTGCTTTAATTGCTTTTAAACTCTAGAACTCTAGTTGTGTTTCATAAAACAGCAACTTACCCAAATCTTGGCTCTGCTTTGGAATTTAAGCAAGCAGCAATGCCAGCTACTGCAGCTCCTTCTACTAAAAAGGGGTATTTTTATAAAACTTAACTGTATTTAATTAAATATTTTATAAAGTAATTACCTAAACATGTCACTGAGTTTGTTTAAAATTTTAATTAAAATGTTGGTATGTTTAGATCAGCGAATGTTAAGGAAAATACTTCTGCGACCAACCTGAAGCCTGCAGTTAGTCCAGTAACTCCTAAATCTTATGAGGTAAAATTTAAAAATTCTTTTAGTTTCTTATTTTATGATGTTTTAATAAAAGAGTTTTAATAAATTGCCCTTGTCAAAAAATGTTATTAAAAGTTGAGTTTCAATACAAAATTTACCTTTTTGTGATTTTAAAACAACCCTTAAAAAAATATTATTTTTTTGGAACAACAAAAAAGTTGCTGTTTTTGACACAGGGTTTTCCAGCAGAAGAAAGAAATCCAAGTTTTTTGTTTATTGACAACATTGAGGACAGTGAAATTGTTGTAAATTATTCAGTTTTACCAAGATGGGCTGGACTTGAAGAAAAAAGGATTTCTGATAAGGAATCAGTGGCTGGTGCTTCAGAAGGTAATAAGATGGAAAAAATGCAACAGAATTTATTTTTAAAATTACTAGAGATTAGGTATTATATTCATATGCATAAAATCCTCTCAAAAATAATTTAAAAAATGTTAATTTATCTGCAGTTGCAAGCACAAAACCAGAAGGAGTAAATACGATAAGTTCAGGATTACTTGTTGCTGAACTTTATTCTTGGAAAACTGTGGCCACTGGTCAACCTGTGCTTAGGATAAGAACAACTGGTAATTAAGACTTTTATTGCTAATTTTTAAGTTTTAAACTATTAGGCTGTCAAATGCTTGATTAAAAGTTTTCTTTAAAATGTTATATTAAATTAGTCACAATAAAAATAAATATAATTTTGGTTTAATTTTTAAAGATATTTATCTTGACATCAAAATTTAAAGACTATTGCCTTAAAACCAGTGTTTTTAAAAAAAATTGAATCATTGAAATCTTTAATACACTTTTTTTTAATAGGATATTTTCATAAATACTACATTACAGGTTCCAGAGCTGCTTGTTTAACTCTTCCACCTGGTCGGCATGTTCTTCGATTTATCTTTAACTCACCACTTGGCCACCATATCCAAATTTGTTCCAGTACTAAATTTGTTTATGGTGATGAAGATGCTGTTATGGTTCCTTTGCAAGAAGTAATTTTTTAATTTTTTTTTTTTTAATGTGGTATCAAAAACCGTTTCATGTTAATTTTGTCAAGTATATATGTTTGTGAATACCTACATAAACATTTTGTAGTATTATTAAAACATTATTTTTCTACAGAAGATAATAGTATCTAACTTATCTGTTAACTTTTAACCTATCTGTGAAGATTTAATAGTATCTAACCTATCTGTTAACCTTTTTTAATTCTTCATTTAATTGCATGTAAAAAGTAATTTTGTTGACATTCATTTCTATGTTTTAAATATGTTATTCTGCAGGAAAGTTTAAGGTTTGTGAAGGTAGCAAATGATATCATGGAATCACTGATTGGTTGTATCAACAATTTGGGAGACAGAGAGGAATACAAGAAAGCTATGATGAGTTTACATAAAGCTCACATGACTTTTAAACCTAAAACTAAAAACGATATGTTGAGACATTACAAGGTAAAAAGAATGTTTTACCACCGTTCTAACATATTTTTTCACCCTTTTTACTTAATATTTTTGATAGTGTCTAAGGCATGAAAGTCATTGTAATATTTATCCAATACAGCGTTTATTAGAAAAAAAAATTTCTTAATTAAACCATTCTAACTATTTATTTCTTTTTGTAAAAAGTAAATTTTATTTTAATGCAACCAAAAGTTTCAACATTTAAACTTATAAGACTGTTATACACATTAACATAAACAAAACATTTAGGTGTGGAATACCGCATTTTATCGCTTGATGCAAAATTTGATGACAGAAAATAGGGAGCCAGCCTTCGAGTTTTCATGTTGTGCTTTAATGTTTGGAGGCCACTTTGATCACACTGTTAATAAAACTACTAACAAAGGTGAATTTATTTACTTATTTAAAGTATTGTGTCATTTTGTTAAAACATCTCCTTTTTAATTGTGGTATGCATGTATTTAAATGTTTGTGTTATTTGATTGTATATTTTATAGTACTTTTAACAATTATAGTTTTCTTTTATTTTGATTTATTCATTTTTTTTACATTTTTTGGCAATTACTTTTTAGATCCCAATGATGTACCTGAACAGTGGGTAAATCGAAATGTGACTGCAACAGAGCACAATGCTGCACATTGTATCCAGAAGAACTGGCGAGGAACTTATGTGAGAAAAATATCGCGAGCTGTCAATGTCCGGGAATCTTCTGAGCATTTAACCGTAAAAGAAATCATGAACAATGCACTCACAACAATACAAACCAACAAACAATCTTATGCCTGTCAACTTTTGAGGTTGTTTTAGTAAAATAAGTATAATAGCAAATGTTACATTATATCAACCAAGTGTTGTTTTAGTTACTGTGCTAATAGTAAAAGTTTGATTGTATGTTAAACCAACACAAACCATTTGCACTAAATGAAATGACTAGAAATATTGTTATAAGATGGTTATAAAATTACCTTTTTTTAAATTAAAAAAATGTCATACTTTTTCGTGTATTTTAATCTTCCTATTATATATTGATTAAATGAATAATAATAAATAAATGTGCTATAGGTCAATGCTCAAGGAGGATCCATCTTTGTTGTACAAATATTCACTTGACACAGATGAATGGAATAAAATTTGTTTTGTTGATTATCAGGGAACATTTCCTGACCAAAACCCTAAAACTTGGTTTGTGGTGTTCAGGTAAGGTTAACTTTGTTGAAAAACTAAATAAGCTAAATTTAAAAAAAATGTTATAAGAGTGAATAAAATATATAAAAAATGTCATTTTAGTGTTTTAATTCAATTTGTTATCAATGTTATTATTGTGCATCTCTTGATTTAATTACTTTTATTAAATTTATTCTATCATCATGCATTTGAGAATATCATTAAGTCACTGTTTTAATTTAGAGAGGTGTTTTATGTTGAAGAAGAAATGTTATGTGTTCCAAAATTGTATGGACCAATTCCTACTTGTATCTTGAGAGTTATTAACAATGACAATGGAGAGGAAATCAAAACTGTGTTTCAGAAAGTTGCACCTCATGTTTACCAGAAAAACCAGGTTTTTAAAGTTTTAAATTACATTAAAGCTTGTGAATCATTATATATCATGTATTGTTAAGTTTGAAAAACAATTGAACCAACTAATATTAATAACAATTTAAAACACTATTTAAAATATATATATAATATCAACCTAAGGTTTTTATATAAAAAATTATATTGGTCTATCCAAACTTGGTAACATAATTTTTGAAGTTTTTTGAGTCAAAAATTTGTAAAAGAAAATATTATTTTCTAGGTTTAACTCAGCTAACTTAAAAAAAAATATCTAATTGTAAATAAAATTTTTCAAAGTGCAATTTTTTTTCCCCAGAGAGGATACACTTTTCTTGCAGAAGCTCGAACACTCGACTATCCTCTTCCATCAGGAAAGTGGAGGATGCGACTTATCGGATCAACTAATCCACTTCCAGCCCCACCCAGTGGGCAGATTAATGCTCAGTTTACTGTGAAGGAAATTCGAGATTATTATGTTCCTAATAATCAACACATTTTGCTTAGGTAGGACCATTTTTGAAAATAATTATTGTTTAAAAAAAAAAAATTAAAGTGGCCTCCTTAAAAAATAAACTTGTGTATTAGTTTTAATAAATGGTATATAACAGGCTTGCATTGGTGATAATTTTGTATTTTTTGCAAACTAGGTATCATGTTAAAACAACTTTGAACCATATTGCAAGCATTCAACTGGAAACCTCAAAATCAGATGTTTACATTAAGCTGCAGGTATTTTTTGTTGAAAATAAAATAAATCAATCATGAAATGTGCCAGAATTACCAAAAACGTATAATTTTGGTTTTTAATAAGTTTTATTATTTGGTTCTAGGTTTATATTGATACTATTTTATACTGTTTATATTATATATTATTTTATATAATTATGTTCATAAAATTTTTAATTTTGTGTACAAGATATTGGACAACAATGAAGAAATAATTTCAACCAGAGGAAAAGGTCATTGCGTAATTCCAGCATTCTGCTTCCTATCAAATAGCAAACAAGATGGAGATAGGACATCCAGTAGATTGTGTAAGTGCTTAAGATATTAAAATATCATTTAAAAGCAGATTAAGTTAAAAATCTCAATTTTTTTTGCATTAAACGATAGGTTACTCTTTTTTGAATAAAATTAAATTTTGTATAAACCAAAATAAACTTAAAACATGTTGTAATGTTTTGACAAATGTTAATTGTAGCTAATCAAGATAAACCACCTGCAATGCAAGGAAGTAAACAAAGTGTTCAGGGAAATTCAGGGAAGAAGAGAAACTCGTCAGCTAAAAGTACAAAAGAAGGAAAGAACTCACCTGTAAGTGTTCGTTTTTATGTATTTACCACTTCTCTTAATCCTGTATTTTCTACTAAATTGATACCGCTGTTTTTTATGGGAATCAGATAACTTGGTTTGGTTATTTAATTTAACCAAATTTAAATATTTAATTTAAATTGGTAATAGTTTTGTTGTTTTCAACAATAAAAACACTGAATATTGTTAAAGAAATCTAAAGGAGTGGTGGATTTAAAGCCCTTGGAAGATCCTACTGCAGTTTCTGATGAAGGAAACTATGTGGTTAGTTTGTATTTCTGTTAACATTTAACCATACTATACTTTTGAGGGAACAAATTAAAAACCCCAATATTTATAGCAAAGCAATTAAATTTATTTTTATCGTACATCCAAGAAATATAACTAGTTGATAACATAAAATGACTTGATAAAAAATTTGCTTTAACATTTGCAGATTCACAATTACACGATTCAAGCAATTGTAGAACAAAAAAGCTGGCCATTAAGTGAAAGTCAATGGGCATTTGTTCAAAAACTAAAAGATTTAGAGAGTGAGGATTTGAAGGCCTTCTCAGGTATTTTTTTATGTGTGTGTGTTTGTTTGAAGTTTTGGATTTTATTTAAGCTTGTAGGTTTATTTTTTAACAATGTCCCTGATTCCTATTTTTTTTTAGAAACCTGTTTTTGCCAGATACATTTTTTTTACATAAATTTAATTTAAAATTTACTGAAGGATTTATTTATTTTAATTAATTGGCTTTGTGGTTGTCCAACATTAATTTGACTTTATTGTTTTTAGGTTAAATGTACCTTGAGTTTTCTGTTTTAAACTAATTGTTTATCTATTCTCTATTCCCAATTTGTGATTTGTCATGGAAAAAAAAAATTATTTCAACTAATGAAAATTTAACAACTAAACTATTATAATTTCTTTACCTAAAACATAATTATCAAAACAATTAATGTTCTTAAATTTAATTTGCATGTTCTTAAATTTAATTATGATTTAAAAATTATTATTAAAATAATATAAATAATAATTTGGTAATAAAAATATGACGCATGTAAATAATTTATACAAAAGAACCACCAGTAATTCATGTTAATTTGAAAGAACGACAATCTTTGACTAACCGTAAAAGTGCCGCTGCTATGAGTAGAGTAGTTGGCATTTTAAGAGCTTCAAGCTCAATTGAAAAAAAATCTAATCAGCAAAAATCAGCATTATTTTCCCGATCCTACCCCAATTTTAATACAGGGCAAAAAGATCGGGTTGGTTCTGCCGCCAACAAGGGTAGTGACAGACAATCTGGAGGGGGGGCAAAGACAGGAACTGCTGATAAGTCAAAAAAAGGAGGCAAAGGAGGGGATAAAGGAAAAGACAAGAAGTCGCATGACAAGGATGCAACTTCAAGGCCTGCTTCACAGGTATATATTTTGTTACGAATAATGGCTTAAATATCATAGGGCTTATAGTCTATTGCTATAACTAAAAACAACATCTTATAAATTTGGGATTTGTAAAAATCTAGTTAATGTGTGATGTTGTTTATTGACAAAATTTTTCCTAGAATACATATGATGGATCAAAAGCTTTCTGGACACTGAGGTTTGTAAGTGATATGGACAAAGCTGATGAGGTTGAGATAAAGAAAGATGTACAGCGTCAAGATGAAATTCGAGCAATGAAGCAAGCATGGGAGGCAGCCGAGCCTGGACGTGCAATTAAGGTTTTAAGATATTTAACTGTACATTTAAGTAGATATAAATTATAAAAAAAATCATTGTTTATTATTCTTGGATAATTTTGTTTTAGGCAATGCAATCACGATTGTCATACCTTAACAAAAACGTTGTTAAAACTGAATCAACAGATAAAGAAAATGAAGAGGAAGTAAAACCAGAAGGTATGACTTTTTTTTTAAAATTAAGGCTTAAGCATGTGAATGGCTTATACTTTGAATTATTTTCATATCCTATATTTTATAGGAACAATTATTTATAAATTAGCTTGATAATTCGTGAATAATTTGAATAACGATATAAAATTTGTAACCATATCCAAATTGATGATTTTAAGCATGTTTTTGTTACAGATTGATTTATTTATTTATATTTTAAACATGTACATAGCATGTAAGTAATAGTATTAGCACATCATCACACTTTTTTTAAACACATCACTAGTACTCTTTTAAATTTTCATTTACATATTTTATCATTTATTTATTTAGACTTTTTAATATTGTACACCTACCCGCATTAATTAACAGTTTTATCAATTGTTTTGTTTCATTTAAATTTCAGTATATATTTATCTTTGACTATAAATCAAAACAATATAGAAATAAATTGTTTTATCAAATATTAAGAAATTTATTTAAAATGTTAAATAGTGGAACCCACTTTGGTCAGCCCAGAACCCGATGATGAAATTTTGACTTGGAAACCACCACCTCCCCCTGCTAAGAAAAACAATTTAAAAAAATTTGACGTTACTCCTTTTTTGAGGTATATTGTATTACAAAGATACTATATTAGTTAATTTTTAAGTTTTTTTTGCTATTTATTTGCGAATTGGTTTTACTCTGATAAATTTATACAATGTTTTACAGGCCTGTAAATCAAAGTGATGTCAAGCCTGAATATGTTGAGCCCAGCGTTCTAGCAGTTATGGAAGAGAATGAACAAAAAGAAAAAAGGGAAGCTTATGCGAAAAAGAGGGAAAGATCTCTTGCGTTTCAAGAAGAAAACAGAATTTACCGACTTGCACTAAAAGAACAACAGCTTGAAACTTGTCAAGCCCTACAAGTAATAAAAATATTTATTCAAGCGCAAAATGTTAAGAATTCTTCAATATTAAATAATTTTTTTTTGTTTTAAGTATGCCTTAGACAAGGCTCGTGCAGAGTTGTTAAAACCTCGCGAAGCTTACCGTAAATCTCTTCTGGAGGAAAAGAGACTCCGAGATGAAGAAAAGGAAGCGCAAGAGCTTGCAACATCCGAGCCGGTTAGTCCTGACCCAAAAGGAAAAAAGAGTGCCGGGAAGAAAAAGAAGTAAAGTTTTTTGTTTTGTTTTTCAATGTTTTGTTTTATTTTCTGCACTTTTTTAATCTTTGCTGTGATTTTTTTTATATTTTATGTTATACCTTTATTATAGTTTATTTTTATATTTAAAATATTTAAAAGCTGTTTTTGTTGAGTTTATTGCTGCGAATTATAGCTAGATTTTAGAGCAAACGCGTACACTGTTTTTAATAAAATATATACATATATATATAAACGATTTTGTTTTGCTTTATAAAACGCACTATTTGGTGAAAATAGTTTGATTTTTTTTACAGTTAGTAAAATGCCACTCATTTTTATTACTTAACGGTTAGTAAAATGCCACTCATTTTTTTTATTTACTTAATTTTATTTTACACCCCAAACCTTAAATTGCATTTTAAGTTTTAAATTTGTTTGCACTGCACATTTGAACTTTATATTGTTGGCGGGATAAATTGCCTTTTTCATAATCTTAGTACAAACATTGTTTGTTTTACGTTGTTTTAATAACATGCGATTTAGGAAGTCAATAAACCGACATTGACTTATTGCTGTCGGCGTACTAAAACATTGTGTAGTAACACAACTACGTCTACGACAAGCGTTTAGAAATGTGTTAGGAGTACATGTATTAAAAGCAAAGTTAGTATTTGTTTCTCTCTGACCGCAATTATTTAAACGTACAATAATTTTCGCCAAAGGACGTTTTTATCAATTATTAACTAGAATAACCTATAAACCTCCTTTTTCTATGTAGCGGTCGTTGCAGTTAATTGAGCGTAACGTATCAGTTGAATTAGCGCAATAGTAAGCATTTTGCGGTATGTTTTAATGTTTTGAAGTCCGTGTTAAATGTTGTTGCATTAATTAACCTGAGAAAACGTAACCAAAAAAAGTTTTTTAGGCTGTTAATAATGGTAGTAGTTAAGACCAACAAGGTATTCAGTTTTTAGAAACATTATATACGTAATAATATCGTTTATCTAATTTTGTCTCCAGGCATTTTACTGGTGTTTGTATAAGTTTAATACAGGTAAAATAAGTCAACATGAAGGTTCTTATCGCAGTAGATGGTAGTAAAACAGCAGAACATGCCTTTGAATGTAAGTACTGTTTCCGTTGAATGTAAGTACGTTTATGCGTATTTACTCCTGCCGAACCATTGACTTTTTAGCTTCGGTTATATTTAAACAAATGGTTTGACTTTAACAAAGATATTTATGTTTTCAACAGGGTATTTTAAAAACGTTCACAAATTAGGAAATACTGTCGTAGTGGCACATGCGGGTGAACTCCCGCAAATTCCAACTTTAAGCTTTACCGGTAAGTTAAAACAAATAAAGGTTAAATAAGCTGCTTTACTTTATATTTAATGGTGCGTAAAATTATGGTATTACTAGTCTTGGCTAACCTTACTTAATAAGTAGGTAAACAGCTTAAAAATGACTCAAACTGTAGATGACATTTCCGCCTATTGTAACCCTCTTGTTCTTTATTTATAAATTTATTTTTGGATATAGATTTTACCTATACCGATGTAATGTTTATTTTGGCATGTTTTTAGCTGTGCGTTATTATTTTATTTATATTTAAAATAAATTATTGTTAAGCGTTATAAATTGTTATGCTCCTAGTGACTTTTTTACATTTGTGTTCAAGAGGGAGCTGTTTTTCCAAGTGATGAGATTTCACAGATTTTACAAGCAAATTTAAAAAAACAAGAAGAACTTAAGAACAAGTTTGCTTTAAAATGCTCAGAAGAAAATGTAAGCATTCGATCCAAGGGTAATTTTTGCCCTGGTCACGATGTTGGCAATTGTTGTAGTTGTTAGTATAAATTATTAACGATAAGAGCAATTTAAGTACATAATGAGTTAAACCTAATCTAATTTAAATTCAAAAAAAATTAACTCGTCCTTGATTTTTATAATTATATTTTAAACTAATATATACTCATCTTTTGTTACAGTTAAGAAGCAAGTTAACATTTGAAAGTTATGACGGTAATCCTGGTGAAGCAATTGTTCAGATTTCGCACAAAGAAGAGTGCAACATAATTGTAATGGGATCACGTGGTCTCGGTGCAATTAGACGTACCATTCTGGGTTCTGTTAGCGACTACGTGTTGCACCATGCTAAAATGCCAGTTCTGATTGTTCCAAAACATCATTAACAAATCCGTTAAATTTTTTCAACCTAGGAATTTATACTTATATAAACAACAACCCAATTCACCTAAACCGCATTTAAAGTTTAATGACTAAAATTTAAATAAAATTATTAAATACAAAATCTTATGTTTTAATGCCCAGAAAAAACTATATATTAGCTTTTGATTTAATAAATAACTAATTACTATAAATAACAAAAATAAATTATAAATAAGCTTTTGTGGTTAAGTTTTACAAAAAACGTGATCCGACGGTCGCATGATGGCATCATCATATCAATATTGCTAATTTTTAATTTGGTAATTTTATTGCTAATTTTTAATCGATTTGTATTAACATAACTAAGATCCAAGATAAAGAAATTTCAAGTAGAACAAAAGTTATAACGAATTTATAATTGCACTCTCTCATAAAAATATTCAGTAAAAAAAAATTTAAAAAACATTTCAAAGTTTTACATTATTTTTTTAATAGTTTTTTTAAACTGCACTAGTCAAATCAATATAATTTCAAACTATTTTTTCAAATTATTGATATTTATAAAAGTTATGACACTTTTACTAAATTTTGTGTAAAATCCTAAATTAAAAAATAATCATTTTAATCGATTCGTATTAACATAACTAAGATCCAAAATAAAGAAATTTGAAAAATTTAAAGTAAAACAAAAGTTGTAACGGATTTATAATAGCGTTTTCTAACGGTCGTATGACGTCAACGTCATATTAATATTCAGAAGAAATATTGAAAAAAAATTTAATTTTTTAAATCATTTTTTAAACATTTAATTTAAACAGCAAATTTTGTGTAAAATCATAAGTTAAAAAATGTTTACTAATTTCGTCAAATAAGACTTAATATTTTTACAAACTTATTTGCAATGTATCTTAGTTATGTTAAGACTTATTGGACAAAACTAGTCAGCTATCAGACAGTTTATAATTACCATTTCTAACATTAAAGCAAATCAGTTTACTAAATTAAAACTTTTTAGAGCTGCCGATGCTCGAATTCGAATTAACAACCTTGAGGTCGCTAGCTTGAGTACTAACCCAATAGCCAAGACAGTATATATCTAAACATGGGATGTAGGGTTTATCTAACCTTACCCCACGTGACCAACAATAGGTTGATCGGAGAATAAAATACGCCCCTTGATCACAGATTGATCCCAGTTAATATAAAAATATTCCCGATAATGGGCCCAGAATTGCAACTGTCTAACTCGACTGAAACAACAATTGAAATACTCTACAATGTATTCAAATTCAGTACACAAGAAAAACAATTAACAAAAACAATAATGGCTTAACACTTACAAATCGATATTACTTTTAACAAAAACTAACTAAAGACCCTTTATGATTGTTAGAACAGGGCGAATCGTATTCTAAAATATATGACGTACTAAAAATATAATTCCGAAATCATTCCAAGTTACCACACGAAAAATATAACATAAAAAAGGCGAAACACAAATCACGTGACTTACTAAGAACGTTGAAAAAAGGAAAAAACTTAAATGACCAGGCGATAAGGCGATACAAAAAAGAAACGCACAAAGGCGGCTAATGGTGTCCAACTGAGTGTAAAATTGCATTTAAAGTTAATGGAAAATAGAAATTGGTTTTTCATATAAATGGACTTAACATGGGAATTTATCGAATTAAAAGTTCTGTGTTGACCATATTGGTAACTTGACGCAATTCAAATTCTGCAATATATAACATCGCAACACGAACTATAACTAGATTTATTTGATAAATAAAATATGGTTCGAAATTATTTGATTATTTTTAACATAAATTTTTATAAATAAAAAAAGATATGCATAAACATTAACTAAGAATATTACATATCTTCGAATAAACAAACAAGCATTTATATATATTATACACACAAAAACTAATATTTAACATACACTACCACCCGTCAGAAGAGAATTGAGGTTACTGCAAAACAGTTCAAGGATCAGAACAGTAAATGATGAAATTGTCGTTATTATATTGAAATAGTTAAACATAAACTGACATAAAATTAACATTGGCAAAGGGACGTAAGTATACATTACAATTATTATATCAAAGGCAACATTTTTACATTAATTCTACATTGAAAGTCTGGTAGACGTTTTACGACACAAAATATAAAAACATAATCAATCCTCCCCTTGCTTAAAAAGGTGTCTCCTAATTTTGAGCTGGGTCATCTAGTGGTTGGTTCTTGCCTCTGTTGTTTAACGTTGAGCTCGCCTCTGTAATATGGTTCTAAAAGTAGTAAAGTAGTACCTCGAGGAGTACACGGTTAAACTAGGTCCTAGAACTGGGATAATCAGTAGTTAATAAAAGGTAAAGCAAAAACTATGGGTTTAGTAATAAAAGATATTTCTTTAAGGGATTTGGACTTGATAAGGCCATCAAATTAAACAAAATTGTTCGTTCGTTATAGTTGATCTCGATATCTGTTCTGCCAAACTATTTATGTCTCCGAAAGTGAACTCTTGGTCGTTATCGTACGATGTTGAAGCCGTGGTGTAGTTGTGCAATCTAAAATTTTTATAAACAATGTGGTTAAGTGTCGGCCTCATCTTAGTGATGTGGGCCTTAGCATATACTAACAAATAATTCTAAAAAAAATACAAACTGATCAAGTACTTTAACGAAAAGAAAATAATCTCTCATACTTAAAATTTTTAAATAATGTTACCGACATAAAAATGAAGTTGTTTTTTGTGCAGTTGTCCTACTTTGATTGCCTCGTTTGGGAAAACTCAGATGGCTTTGATCTAAATGTCGTCAATACACACAAACACATTTTTAATACATAAAACATAAGTTTTAAAAATAGCAGCACTCTTACATAAACCAAAGGGTAACACCAAATACTCAAAAGTCATTATATTCGTCCGTATACATGTTTTATGTATATCGTCCGGGTGCACGGCTGCGTTATAGTAGGCATTAGTTAAATCGAACAAAAACTGGTCATGCCTGCCAATTCAGCAGTAAAATCCTGTATATTAGGCATTTTAAATGAGTCTCTTTTGTATACACGATTTAAAGCTCGGTAATCACAGACTAGTCTGAGTGTTTTGTCTTTCTTCTCTACTAAATGTAAAGAACTTGAATAATCCGAACACGATAGTCTTATAATGCCCTGGTCGAGCATCGAGCATTTCGTTGAGCTGTTTCTCAACTATTTTATAGTTCTCTGGGGAAAGCCTGCGGGCTTTACAATTCACAGGTAACGATGTCCTTGTGTCAATCTTATGCGAAAAATTGTGCAATAAATAACCTTTACGAAACTCTTTTTGCAATAGACAAGGAAAATCGTCTGCGATTTTGCTCAAATAAACGCTAATTTCTGGATAGGAAATGTCTGTCGAATTTGAATGAGACGGGACGAACTGAGGGCTGGTTTGAATCCGTAGACTTCTTATTGGGTTTGGGGGGGTTTTCTTAGCATTGTTTGCAGGGAGACGTGTGGTTTGAAACGAATCCGCGTTTACACGTACGTTGTCGGTCCATGGTATCGAGGAACTTACCCGTGGTACCCCTGATGAAAATTGCGGTACTATAACATGAGAGGAATTTGGGATGTGAGAAAAAGAAGATGACGTCTCATCCGCTAGCTCCTCACATTTCTCAAATGTGTCCATAGTGACAAAATTCTCAGACCGGCTTTCCTCTGTGGTCGGTAGTTTGTCGGTCCTTCTTCCATCTGTGTCCCGTAAAGAATGCACCGGGTGTACTGGGTTCGGTACAGCTTTAACTCGTTCCTGACCAGTAAGGGCTTTTCGCCCTGGGTTGGAAAGTGAAGAGTTAAAGAGTTCGCAAGATTGTTGCGAAAGAGTATGAGTTAATCGTTTATTACGAAAGTCTATAGCTAAAGAGTGTTCGAACAAAAAGTAGCTACCTATAATGTGAGTGTCTATAGAAGTATAAAGAAACTCGGCTGTAAAGTTTACAGTCATACCAAAGTCAAGGGTCAAATCTTGTTTTCCATAAACGGGGATGGGGGTCCCGTTTTCTGCTGAAAGATATTGGATGATAGAGTTCTGTCGCCCAAAAGGTTTAGGCATTAAATTGTGATTGGAGCCGGAGTCAATAAGAAAGTAACGATAAAAATTAAAATTGAACACATATAAAAGGGTGTTATTGATATGGTTTACATCTTGGTAATGTAAGACTGATTTTATGGCCCCATGACTCACTTGCGAATCATGGGATCTCGAAAGTTTTTTGATAGGTAGCTACAGGGTGGGGTACAACTGTAAGCGTTGTCACCATAACGATAGTGGGCATAACAATATCCTGAACTGTTATGTCGCCTTTGAGGTAAAGGCCGGGCTGCTACTTAAGGCGTACCAGCATTTCTCTGGGCGTTTTGCTTGCGGTAACTAAGAGGGCGTGACTGTACCAAGCCATTAGTATTTCGAGGCACTATTTGCCTCACCTCTTGGGTTAAACTAGCGATTTTCTCGCCTAATACTTCGTTTATCAGCGCCTGACTATCTTCAGGGCGTCTGTGACTTGTCGTCCCGGGCCCGGGATCACTTAATTTTCCCACTGTGGGAATCAGACGCGGTGTCCGCGAGTGTTACAAGCAACATGTCGTCGCGTTGCTCGAGAACAAGGGTAATTTTAGTCGGCAACTTTTAAAAGAAAAGGTGCCGGATGAGACTCAAGGTTATCTCATCTCGTGTGAAGTTCACACACTTCACCGTTTGATATAAAGGCGTAGACGGCTTTCTACAATTCTTGCTTCTACAAAAGCCTGGGTATCACTTTAAACCATAAATTCCCATCATTAAAAATAAGGGAAGGCAAAATGGAACGTAAAAATGTCTGTGTGGAGTATCGGGTAGCCGGGGCATAGATTAAAAAATCGGGTGTCAGTTCCGGGAAAAATTAAGTGGTCCTGATTTCTATAACTAAATAATGCTTGTTCAAATGTGGAATGACTGGTTTTACATATCTCAGCTAAAGGTGAATAAGAAAAACACAAACACGCGCAAATTATGTACGAACACAATAAAAATTAAAATCGTATAACTGTACGGAATACTCACCAAAGTTCTTCTGTGATAATAGGTACTACACAAAACAATATAATTAAAACTTATCAACTAAAATAAAACTCTCTGTACTGCTCTACTTAAAACTGAACTCCCATCTACTCTAAATGCGATAACACAAAACGAAAACTAAGGTAAACAGACTCACAAATCGGAAGGTCGCATTATCACAATTAAACAGGCCCTACAAACCGTATATTTAATTTTAATCACTGTCGGGAACTCACGATATCTGTAGGGACTGAGGTCAAGAAAAATCTAATCGTAAAAAGTATCGACTCCTAAGGGTGCTCTTATCCAAATAATATGGCAATAACGTATAAAGTATAAGTCTCTAATGTCTAAAATAGGGTTTAAAACCCGTTAGAAATGGTCAAAAATAGCAAACCGAATCTACAGACAACATCTATTTATTAATCAAGCACGTTTATCACATAATAATCCCGAAAGTTACATTACACATATACAAAACGTACACACTACAAAAATCTGGTTTCTAGGTTACATACATAGCGATAAACATAATTACGAGTACATTACACACAAAAAAAAACGTCTTTCGTATATCGACTACATCCTTTATAATAATATTTAACTGTTAACTAATTCTAAATTAAAACTTGGCAAAGTAAAAATAGGTGTGTTTAAGATACCAAAAAAATATACTAACTGTCAGAAAATAAAATCGCGCAGGAAAAACACAAAAACGGACAACTGTCAATCCACATTTTTACATCAAAAGGGTTACACTATTAACCCTTATTCTATGAAATCTATAGAATAATACAGTACGACTGAACAGGAAATTAGGCACAGCTTCCACTGGCTCTACATAACAAATAGCGACAATGTTTTACAAGGGCACGCGAAAAATATACAATTGGACCATGTTCAATATAATAACAAATAAATTTAGAGCGTCTAACTGCCTTATGGGCGTTAGACTTGTCCTTGAATAAAGGGGTTAATTTGTTTGTCCCCTTTATAACCTGTATATATTTAAATATACATAAATACAGTCTCTATGAGTTTTTTCATATCAATAAGTTTTTTGTACTGTGTTTAAACCGCACGGGATGGTAGCGAGTTTGCACTGTTTCGGTTCGCCGAACGAAAGTTATTATTGCGCCTGTGAAAATGGGTTTCTTACGTATTTCTTTTGTCTGTTGAATCAATATCAGTTGATTCTGGTTAATAATGTTCTGTTTTTGGTACCCCAGTGGCCAACGCTGTATTTTATTGTCCAAGGCCACCAACAGGCCATACGGTTTTCTTGTCGTTTGTCGCGAACCAGCATCAAGCCTGGTTTAAGGCTAGGAAAGCCTTGGCATTGGAATTGATGGAGATGCTAAGCGCTTTCCTACAGATGTCGTTACTTTAACTTGAGATTATATTTATGTTAAAACACTCAAAAGAACACCTAAGATAAAAAAAATTCAAAAAATATTGAACAGAACAAAAATTACATCATTTTTAAATTACGTATACAGTTTATATTCATATATCGCGTGTAATTTAAGTTTTCAAATTACGTTATGTAATATTTTATTAAATATATTTTTGTTTTACAGGCAGTATTGATCATTACAACACATAACAACATCGGTTGTCCAACTTTATAAAATCATTTTTGTTTAATAAAATTGATCATAATATTTTTTTATTATCAAAAGTCTCTTGCAAACATATGTATATAAATAAGTAACGCTTATATATTGAGTCCGGTAGCTCAACGCATAATGCCATACGTTGTAAGTAGCAAAGTCAAAGGTTCGAAACCCAGCTTCCCCATTGAAAATAATTTTTTTTTCATTTTTTTTTTCACGCATAGCTATAGTCACTACCTGTAATATAAAAAAAATTTATGTTATGAATAGGCAAAGAAAAAAGTGCTTAAATTTTTGTTCTTTTGACTTTTTGAAAAACTTTCTTTATCTTGAATCTTAGTAACGTCATTACAATTCAAATTAACTATAAAATTTTAAGTTTTGCGACAAAAATTTTTTTTTGGTCGAGCCAATGATCATACAACCCTTGTATGATCATTGGTCGAGCTAAGTATACAGTTTTAATAGGTCAAAAGGTCACGCGAACGATTCTATGTACGTGAAATAAAAAAATACTCTTATTTTTGCTTTTTTAATTGTTTTCGAAAATTTCTTGGGTTTAACGTGATATTTTTGGCCAATAATATTGCATACAAATTAAAAAAAAACCTTTTAAATCAAAAAATAATTGTTCTGTTAGAACCGTAGGTCTTATTATAATGTTTACATAATATTTTTCGAAAATATTAATATTCATAAAATTTATGACACTTTTATTAAAAATTGACAAAATCTCAAAACTTAAATTTTTATATTTAATTAGACGCGCATTGGCCTAACTAACATTTAAGATTAAACATTTCGCGAATATTTTCAGTAAAACAAAAGTTTGAGGTAATTTTTATTTTGGGTTTAATTAGGTCACGTGATATTTTTGGCCAATGATATTGCATACAAATTTTTTGAAAAAAAATAAAAAATTTTAAATTGAAAAATAATTGTTGTGTTAGAACCGCACAGGTCCAATTACCGTGTTTACAAAATATTTTTCGAAAATATTAATATTCATAAAAATTATGAAACTTTTATTAAAAATTTATGAAATCTCAAAACCTAAAATTTTGTATTTTATTAGACGCGCATTGGCCTAACTAACATTCAAGATAAAACATTTCGCGAAAATTTTCAGTAAAACAAAAGTTTGAGGTAATTTTCATTTTGGTTTTCATTAGGTCACGTGATATTTTTGGCCAATGATATTGCATACAAATTTTTTTTTAAAAAATAAAAAATTTTAAATCGAAAAATAATTGTTGTGTTAGAACCGCACAGGTCCAATTACCGTGTTTACAAAATATTTTTCGAAAATATTAATATTCATAAAAATTATGAAACTTTTATTAAAAATTTATGAAATCTCAAAACCTAAAATTTTGTATTTTATTAGACGCGCATTGGCCTAACTAACATTCAGGATAAAACATTTTGCGAAAATTTTTAGTAAAACAAAAGTTTGAGGTAATTTTCATTTTGGTTTTAATTAGGTCACGTGATATTTTTGGCCAATGATATTGCATACAAATTTTTTGAAAAAAAATAAAAAATTTTAAATCGAAAAATAACTGTTGTGTTAGAACCGCACAGGTCCAATTACCGTGTTTACATAATATTTTTCGAAAATATTAATATTCATAAAATTTATGATACTTTTATTAAAAATTTATGAAATCTCAAAACCTAAAATTTTGTATTTTATTACACGCGCATTGGCCTAACTAACATTCAAGATAAAACATTTCGCGAAAATTTTCAGTAAAACAAAAGTTTAAGGTAATTTTTATTTTGGGTTTAATTAGGTCACGTGATATTTTTGGCCAATGATATTGCATACAAATTTAAAAAAAAAATAAAAAGTTTTAAATCGAAAAATAATTGTTGTGTTAGAACCGCACAGGGCCAATTACCGTGTTTACAAAATATTTTTCGAAAATATTTGTATTCATAAAAGTTATGAAACTTTTATTAAAAATTTATGAAATCTCAAAACCTAAAATTTCGTATTTTATTACACGCGCATTGGCCTAACTAACATTCAAGATAAAACATTTCGCGAAAATTTTCAGTAAAACAAAAGTTTAAGGTAATTTTTATTTTGGTTTTCATTAGGTCACGTGATATTTTTGGCCAATGATATTGCATACAAATTTTTTGAAAAAAAATAAAAAATTTTAAATCGAAAAATAATTGTTGTGTTAGAACCGCACAGGTCCAATTACCGTGTTTACAAAATATTTTTTGAAAATATTAATATTTATAAAAGTTATGAAACTTTTATTAAAAATTTATGAAATCTCAAAACCTAAAATTTTGTATTTTATTAGACGCACATTTGCCTAACTAACATTCAAGATAAAATATTTCGCGAAAATTTTCAGTAAAACAAAAGTTTGAGGTAATTTTTATTTTGGGTTTAATTAGGTCACGTGAAATTTTTGGCTAATGATATTGCACACAAATTTTTTGAAAAAAAATAAAAAATTTTAAATCGAAAAATAATTGTTGTGTTAGAACCGCACAAGTTCAATTACCGTGTTTACATAATATTTTTCAAAAATATTAATATTCATAAAAGTTACGACAATTTTATTAAAAATTTATGAAATCTCAAAACCTAAAAAATTGTATTTTATTAGACGCGCATTGGCCTAACTAACATTCAAGATAAAACATTTTGCGAAATTTTAAATAAAACAAAAGTTTGAGGTAATTTTCATTTTGGGTTTAATTAGGTCACGTGATATTTTTGGCCAATGATATTGCATACAAATTTTTTGAAAAAAAATAAAAAATTTTAAATCGAAAAATAATTGTTGTGTTAGAACTGCACAGGTCCAATTACCGTGTTTACAAAATATTTTTTGAAAATATTAATATTTATAAAAGTTATGAAACTTTTATTAAAAATTTATGAAATCTCAAAACCTAAAATTTTGTATTTTATTAGACGCACATTTGCCTAACTAACATTCAAGATAAAATATTTCGCGAAAATTTTCAGTAAAACAAAAGTTTGAGGTAATTTTTATTTTGGGTTTAATTAGGTCACGTGAAATTTTTGGCTAATGATATTGCACACAAATTTTTTGAAAAAAAATAAAAAATTTTAAATCGAAAAATAATTGTTGTGTTAGAACCGCACAAGTTCAATTACCGTGTTTACATAATATTTTTCAAAAATATTAATATTCATAAAAGTTACGACAATTTTATTAAAAATTTATGAAATCTCAAAACCTAAAAAATTGTATTTTATTAGACGCGCATTGGCCTAACTAACATTCAAGATAAAACATTTTGCGAAATTTTAAGTAAAACAAAAGTTTGAGGTAATTTTCATTTTGGGTTTAATTAGGTCACGTGATATTTTTGGCCAATGATATTGCATACAAATTTTTTGAAAAAAAATAAAAAATTTTAAATCGAAAAATAATTGTTGTGTTAGAACTGCACAGGTCCAATTACCGTGTTTACATAATATTTTTCAAAAATATTAATATTCATAAAAGTTATGACACTTTTATTAAAAATTTATGAAATCTCAAAACCTAAATTTTTGTATTTCATTAGACGCGCATTGGCCTAACTAACAATCAAGATAAAACATTTTGCGAAAATTTTTAGTAAAACAAAAGTTTAAAGTAATTTTTATTTTGGGTTTAATTAGGTCACGTGATACTTTTGGTCAATGATATTGCATACAAATTTTTTTTTAAAAAATAAAAAATTTTAAATCGAAAAATAATTGTTGTGTTAGAACTGCACAGGTCCAATTACCGTGTTTACAAAATATTTTTCTAAAATATTAATATTCATAAAAGTTATGAAACTTTTATTAAAAATTTATGAAATCTCAAAATCTGAAATTTTATTTTTAATTAGGCGCGCATTGGCCTAACTAACATTCAAAATAAAACATTTTGCAAAAATTTTGAGTAGAACAAAAGTTTGAGATAATTTTTATTTTGGGTTTAATTAGGTCACGTGATATTTTTGGCCAATGATATTGCATACAAATTTTTTGAAAAAAAATAAAAAATTTTAAATCGAAAAATAATTGTTGTGTTAAAACCGCACAGGTCCAATTACCGTGTTTACATAATATTTTTCAAAAATATTAATATTCATAAAAGTTATGACACTTTTATTAAAAATTTATGAAATCTCAAAACCTAAGTTTTTGTATTTCATTAGACGCGCATTGGCCTACTAACTAACAATCAAGATAAAACATTTTGCGAAAATTTTCAGTAAAACAAAAGTTTAAAGTAATTTTTATTTTGGGTTTGATTAGGTCACGTGATACTTTTGATCAATTTAATTAGGTCACGTGATACTTTTTAGGTTTAATTAGGTCACGTGATACTTTTGGCATACAAATTTCTTTTTAAAAAATAAAAAATTTTAAATCGAAAAATAATTGTTGTGTTAGAACTGCACAGGTCCAATTACCGTGTTTACAAAATATTTTCGAAAATATTAATATTCATAAAAGTTATGATACTTTTATTAAAAATTTATGAAATCTCAAAACCTAAAATTTTGTATTTTATTACACGCGCATTGGCCTAACTAACATTCAAGATAAAACATTTCGCGAAAATTTTCAGTAAAACAAAAGTTTAAGGTAATTTTTATTTTGGGTTTAATTAGGTCACGTGATATTTTTGGCCAATGATATTGCATACAAATTTAAAAAAAAAATAAAAAATTTTAAATCGAAAAATAATTGTTGTGTTAGAACCGCACAGGTCCAATTACCGTGTTTACAAAATATTTTTCAAAAATATTAATATTCATAAAAGTTACGACAATTTTATTAAAAATTTATGAAATCTCAAAACCTAAAAAATTGTATTTTATTAGACGCGCATTGGCCTAACTAACATTCAAGATAAAACATTTTGCGAAATTTTAAGTAAAACAAAAGTTTGAGGTAATTTTTATTTTGGGTTTAATTAGGTCACGTGATATTTTTGGCCAATGATATTGCATACAAATTTTTTGGAAAAAAATAAAAAATTTTAAATCGAAAAATAATTGTTGTGTTAGAACTGCACAGGTCCAATTACCGTGTTTACAAAATATTTTTCGAAAATATTAATATTCATAAAAGTTATGAAACTTTTATTAAAAATTTATGAAATCTCAAAATCTGAAATTTTATTTTTAATTAGGCGCGCATTGGCCTAACTAACAATCAAGATAAAACATTTTGCGAAAATTTTTAGTAAAACAAAAGTTTAAAGTAATTTTTATTTTGGGTTTAATTAGGTCACGTGATACTTTTGGTCAATGATATTGCATACAAATTTTTTTTTAAAAAATAAAAAATTTTAAATCGAAAAATAATTGTTGTGTTAGAACTGCACAGGTCCAATTACCGTGTTTACAAAATATTTTCGAAAATATTAATATTCATAAAAGTTATGATACTTTTATTAAAAATTTATGAAATCTCAAAACCTAAAATTTTGTATTTTATTAGACGCGCATTGGCCTAACTAACATTCAAGATAAAACATTTCGCGAAAATTTTAAGTAAAACAAAATTTTGAGGTAATTTTTATTTTGGGTTTAATTAGGTCACGTGATATTTTTGGCCAATGATATTGCATACAAATTTTTTTTTAAAAAATAAAAAGTTTTAAATCGAAAAAAAAATTGTTGTGTTAGAACTGCACAGGTCCAATCACCGTGTTTACATAATCTTTTTTAAAAATATTAATATTCATAAAAGTTATGAAACTTTTATTAAAAATTTATGAAATCTCAAAACCTAAAATATTGTATTTTATTAGACGCGCATTGGCCTAACTAACATTCAAGATAAAACATTTCGCGAAAAATTTCAGTAAAACAAAAGTATAATAATAAAGAAACAAGAATTAATTTTACTTCATTTTCAAGTTATAAATATTCTAACCAATAACTGACCAAAATTTAAAAACCTAATAACAATCATTAAATTTAAATAAACAAACACCTATTTATTAGTAATTAGTGTCAAAATTAAAATTTTAATTTATTTTTGAGTTACTAATATCATAATATACAATTGACAAAAATTTAAAAAATTAACAACAACCTTTAAATTTAAATAAACAAACACTTATTAATTAGTATTTAGTGATTAAAAATTAAAATTTTAATTCAGTTTTGAGTTACTAATATTATGATATACAATTGACCAAGATTTGAAATATTAATAACAACCTTTAAATTTTAATAAAGAAACACCCTTTAATTAGTAATTAGTGATAAAAATTAAAATTTTAATTCATTTTTGAGTTACTGATATCATGATATACAATTGACCAAGATTTAAAAAATAAATAACAAACTTTAAATTTTAATAAATAAACACTTATTAATTAGTAATTAGTGATAATTAAATGTTGTAAATAGGAGAATGAAAACATAATCTGATAATAAACAACATACTAAAACTCCAGATTTTTAAATTTTAAGGAACTAAAGATATCTTCTTTCAAAATTGGGACTAGAAAGAATAAAAATAATAATAACTAGATTTATTTGATAAATAAAATATGGTTCGAAATTATTTGATTATTTTTAACATAAAATTTTATAAATAAAAAATATATGCATAAACATTAACTAAGAATATTACATACCTTTGATTTTTAATTAGCAAACCAGCATTTAATATAACAAACAAACAAGAATTATTTTTTAATTATCTTCAAATTTTAAATATAATAAGATATAACCGACCAAAATTTAAAAACCTAATATCAATCTTTAAATTTGAATAAACAAACACCCATTAATTAGTAATTAGTGATGAAAATTTTAATTTTAATTCATTTTTAAATTAGCAATATCATGATATACAATTGACCAAGATTTAAAAAGTTAATAACAACCTTTAAATTTTAATAAACAAACACCTATTAATTAGTAATTAGTGATAAAAATTAAAATTTTAATTCGTTTTTGAGTTACTAATATCATGATATACAATTGACCAAAGTTTTAAAAGTTAATAACAACCTTTAAATTATAATAAATAAACACCTATTAATTAGTAATTAGTAATAAAAATAAAAATTTTAATTCATTTTTGAGTTACCAATATCGTATTATACAATTGACCAAAATTTAAAAAAATTAATAACAACCTTTAAATTTTAATAAATAAACACCTATTAATTAGTAATTAGTGATAAAAATTAAAATTTTAATTCATTTTTGAGTTACCAATATCATATTATACAATTGACCAAAATTTAAAAAGTTAATAACAACCTTTAAATTTTAATAAATAAACACTTATTAATTAGTAATTAGTGATAATTAAATGTTGTAAATAGGAGAATAAAAACATAATCTGATAATAACCAACATACTAAAATTTGAGATTTTTAAATTCTAAGGAACTAAAGATATCTTCTTTCAAAATTGGGACTAGAAAGAATAAAAATAATAATAATAAAAATAATAATAATAATAATAATAATAATAAGTATAATGACAATAACAATATGTTTCGAAATCTAAGATTTCGAACCATAATAATAATTAATAATAAGTATAGTGACAATAACAATATGTTTCGAAATCTAAGATTTCGAATCTAAGATTTCGAACCATAATTAGTTAAAATTTAATTTTTCGAATCGGCGATGCTGGGATTTAAACCTAATATCATTTAAATGGTAGATTGGAATTTTACTTATACGCCAACTCGACGCACGTAAAACCAAAGCAATTTTGCATATCTATCATAAAAAACTATATATACAACAACAAGATTTTTTTTATAAGAATATCGAAAACGTTAAAGGGTTACAATTTTTCTTTTACTAAATGTTTTTACAAACTTTTTTGCACTGTATCTTAGTTATGTTAAGAATAATTGAATAAAATAATTAAATTTTTTTTAAATTCAAGATTTTACACAAATTTAATAAAAGTGTCATAACTTAAAAAAAATATTTTAAAATTATGTTGGTTTCACTTGTGTGGTTTAAATAAAGTGTTAAAAAATTGATTAAAATTTTTTTCGGAATATTAATATGCCGATGACGTCACCCGACCATAGGAAAGTGCTATTAAAAATCCGCTTTAACTTTTGTTCTAATTGAAATTTTTACTAATACAAATCCATTAAAATGATTATTTTTTAATTTGGAATTTTACACAAAATTTAATAAAAGTGTCATAACTTTAAAACATTATTAATTTAAAAAAATATTTTAGAATATGTGGGTTTGATTAGTGTGGTTTAAATAAAATGTTTAAAAATTGATTTTAAAATTTGAAATTAAATAAAAAAAAATTTTTCTGAATATTGGTATGCTGGTGACGTCACCCGACCTTAGAAAAGAGCTATTATGAATCCGTTTTAACTTTTGTTCTACTTAAAATGTTTATAATTTTTTTTTCATCTGTGATCGCAGTTATGTTAATACGAATCGTTTAAAATAATTATTTTTTAATTTGGAATTTTACACAAAATGTAATAAAAGTGTCTTAACTTTAATAAACATTAATAACTTTAAAAATTATTTTAGAATTATGTTAGTTTAAGTAGTGCCTGGAATAATAATTTAATTGTTGGTTTCAATTTTCGAGTTGTGATCAGCTTAGTTTAAACACCAATCCCTTAGGTTTATTAACACTTCGTATTTGTTTCAGTAAAACGTAACTCAAGGCGTATCTTGCTAATTACCTTTATCGTGATTTAGTATTTAGTTTGAATGTTAATTTCGCATATTGTTAGTTTAAATGTAAATCTCTCATATTGTTTGTTTTTTCTATATGCAGAGTTATAGTGTATTTTTTAGCAAGCGCAACCAATAATACGTTGTTAGTTTTCTCAATTTAATAATAAATATCCCTATCTCTAATCTTTGCTATTTTAAATTTTCGCGTTTAAAATATACAAATTTTAATTTAGAATTTTACATAAAACTAAGTTCTAAATATATGTTTAAAATTTTATTCAAAAATTAGTGTTTTTTAAAGTTTTAAATACCAAAAAACAATATGGTAATAAGGTAACTCAACCTTTAAAGAGTTATATTTTTTAATCCTTGCACTGTAGCCTTCTTTAAATCTATTTCTTCATTCTAACACACACATTTTGAATATATAGCTCATTTTAGTTTTAACGTTCTACATTGGTTCACACAACTCTAAAAAGATGGAACAAAAAAGTTGATTGATAGAACGTGGGTAGAACATAATGCATATTTACAAAGCGCCGAATGAAAGCAATTAATAAAAAATAAAAAAAAGAAGCATTGATAAATATTGGCTGCGTGAATCAAGAGCTCGATTACGAAAGTCAACCAATTAATACCAATGCTTCAGGCAAAATCCTTCGTCACCAAGTAACATTAACTTTACAACGAATGCAAATTAATAGTCATTAGTTTAAAAGAATTTAAATCAGGTCAAAAACATAGCAGCGGGTCGGTTTGTCCAAGTGTTCAAATTTAGCTTGTTTTAACTTATTCGCATGGAATTTCCTGACATTCGCACTCCGTGTGAAATTCGATGTCTGCTGTGTCGGTGGTACCAGAACAACTTAAGTTTATTGATTTCGTACTTAAGCCGGTTGCCGTAGGCTTGCAAGAAGTGCATATATTGGTCTTTGTACCTTGTGTGCTAATGGTGGATGAAGAACTAAAAAAACAAAACTTTCATTAAATTTACTTCTTGGACATATCACAAACTACTCTCATTTATTTTTTTTAAAAAGTTTTTACCTGCACAAACCACCGCACAGGTTGGTATCAATTGTTGCAAGAGACATGCAGAATTTTCCACCCTGGTAAATCACCAAACCCTTGACCACTGACGATTGTGGAGAACAGTCTCCTCCCGGGCCGGATGACACTTTAAAGCAAATACGAATTTAAGTTTTATTAATATTATATCACATTTTGACGTGGAGTTTTATAAATTTAAACATGTATACAAACCTTCACAGTAGTAAATTGGGCAACCACATTCGTCCTCGCCTTGTGTTTTTTGTTCACCTTCCTCGCAAGTGGGCGCCTGTGGGCACTCGAAGCAACCTAAGATAAACATGTGAATAAAATCATTTATTTTACCAAAATGCATAAAAACCATCGTGTAAATATTTGTTTGACACATCGCGGTTCATTGATTAGAAATTTACTTACATTGAGCAGGAACACATTGACTGGACGTAGCTGTCTTTCTAACTTGACCTTCAGGACAGAAACAACCTTCAACTCTAATACCGTCATCCCAAACAGTCAAGTTATCACACGATCTGTATTTAAGTGCGTTTTTGTCACATTCACGGAATTCCTGTGTTTCAGGGCATTCAGGCGCTACAATAAACAAAATAGTTACAAATGATAACATGGAAAATTTTCCACAAAATGAAGAAGTTTATTAATATATCTTTGGTAAAGTATAGCATACGTACTGGCACAATCAAGGGCAGATCTCCACGGAGCGCAACTGCCGACGACTTCGCACATGGTTGCAAACTGTTTCACAGTAGCTGAGTTACATGGGTTACATTTCACTTCTGTAGAGTTGGTAAGTAGGGAAACATCAAATTGACATTGTGGCAAATATGATTCACCGTCGACTTCAACTCGACATTCTTCAAACACTTCATGTATTGTAATGGCCTTTTATTAAAAAACAATATTTCAAAAATACTTCATTCTGATTGTAACTAGTCGATTTAATATATTTATATCCTAACTGCATTTTATAATTAGACAACCTTTGAACAACACAATAAATAGATTAGTTCATAACTAATTTTATACTTTCAGAGAAATGGATATTTTGTAAACGTTTCTATTCAAACACTTACATGTTAATTCTTACTAAAATAATTTCTAATTTTATGGTTTAATAGTGACTTACTTCGCAAGGATCGGTATCACAGGTACTGCACTTGGTATGGCCAAGGAAACACCTGTTTTCACAATTGACACACTCATCAGAAGGATAAGTAGATGGGCAGTCTGGATATTCAGGTTCATCTGGACAGACAGGCTCAGCGGGAACGCAGTTGGCGTGGTCGACATCCTTTACATAACTAGACATCCAAGAGGCACCAAATTTGTTGATGTTTTCGTGGTTGCTAGCATCCCATCGCTCTTTATTTCGACCAATAAAGTCGTCGGATTGGTCGTTGTTACAAGTACCTTACATTTAAAACAATTATTTCAAGTAACAGAAATATCGTTTTTTTAAGTTTTTAAATTAAAGGTTTTATCGGAAAATTAAAAATCTGTTATCGAAAAATTAAAAAATTGTTTTCGGAAACAATGGTCACCAACCACAAACACACATAAAAACTGTTATTGCCTCAAGAATATTTTAAACTTACCACACAAGCCACTCATTTGTCCTTCGTAAGTTTCGTATGGAATTACCAAAACAAGAGATTGCTCGTAGTTCATGGTTTTGTAAATCATGTTTATTCCAAGCGGGACTATTTTCATCTGAAGTGTTTTATATGCATACTCTTCAACTCTAACTTCTTTATCTTCCGATTCCCAGGCAGCATTGACGTTTTGTAAAACCCCGTTCAAATAAAACTACAATATTAAATTAAAAAATAAATACAAAAAACTATTTAATGTAGTTTAAACATAAGCTTTTTTAATACCCGACTATCACTTTAGCCGATTAGTAAGCAACCGCTTCAAAGCCCCAAGGAAATTTGTGTTTTGTGTCCTGTTTTTAAAACTACCCAAACTTTTAATACAAAAAAATCGCTTACTAATCATCTGATCATTTAAGAAATGTTTTAAAACTAGGATAAAAATTGTTTTATACGTACGTTTTGGCCAAAACTGAAAGTGTAATTCGATTTTTTGTGAAGAACGGTCAAGGTCTTTAAACATGAGAGATCTTGGTTTTTGGCACGCCACCATTTACATAATTCGTTGTCAACCAAAATTTCGGTTTCGTTGAATCGGTATTCCTTCATTAATGTGTAAGTACATTTGCCTTGGAAGTCAAAGCTAAAACCATCAAACGTTTTGTAATGAGGGTCTCCATATAATTGACAAGAACCTGAAAAAAAAAGTTTGAAATACATAGTGTGGTTTTGCAGACCAGTTTGTATAAATGCTATTTTAAAATATTGTTATTTCAAACCCGCTTGTATTTAAAAACATTAACTTACAAGGGCATACTGATTCACGACAACAGCCATTCTTAGTGGTGGCCCAGTATGGTGATTCAGCGTTGGCACAAGTTGTTGCTCGCTTAGATCTGGTTCCCTCGTTAACCATACATGAATATCTGTTAAATACATCAATCTTGGTCTTTTTGGATCGAGCGTTTTCGTAAGTGCATTGCATCTCCTTGCATACGTTGTCGGCACTAATCCAGCGTTGGCCAATCTTTAAAAAAATTAAGTTTAAAATATTGTCGACGCGTTTAGAAGGGTATGTGGAAGGTTGCAGCACTAATTCTGCAGATGACCTTCTTTAGTTTAACCATAGTATTGTAAGTATTTGTTCAACAACTAAACAAAAACATTAATATTATATATAGTTGTATGTATAACCGATTTTGTTTTGCTATATAATTCAATCCTATGTTAATATATATCTTTTTTTTAAATAATTATAAAAAATTTTCAGTAAATTTCATACCGGCTTCTTTTCTCCTCCGAAAGTACAATAATCTTCTTTAGGTGGTTGATCAACGCAATTGTATTCAGGGCAACAACACTTTTGAACAGTTATGTTTCTTACCAAAACTTCGTTAGGTTTACATTGTGGTTCGTCACATTTGGTGTAATTACATCCTAAAAACAATCAACTTAAATTAAAATTTACACGTTTCTTATAAATAGCTTCATTATATTGTTAAATTATTTGTATAAACTGATTAACGAAAATAATTAAACATACGGCAGCCATATTGTTTGCAGCATTTGTTGATTTTCTTATCCATCCACGAGTAAATGTCCATTTCATCATCGTCGCAAGTTACCTCATGCGGTGGGCAGACCTTCAAACCTATTCGTAAGAAATAAACATCACATGTCATTAGCAAAAAAATTATAAATAGATTTTATTTTGAAAAGTTAATTAATTAATGCTTAAATTGGTTTAGGCATAACTTACGACATTCCAGTACTGGGCAGTCACAGTCATCTCTAACTCCAGTGTCAACAATTTCCTTGCATTCGTCAGTGCACTCGGGTACCGGGCAGTCATCTCTTACTGTAATAAATTAAGTATGTGATAAACAACATACACTTTAACGTTCTAAATCAAATAACAACACTTTTATTAATAAAAGTGCAATTATCACAAAATCTTACCGCATTTTCTTAATGTGCAACCACACGGGTCTATCTCGTCAACTTTGTGGAAACATTTTTCACATTCTTCGGGTTCAACACAAACCGTTCTGTTTTCGATATACGGACAACCTTGGTTGATAGCTTTTGTTTTGTCAACCAAACAGAATCTATCCCAGCATTGTGAATTGGGGTGAAGCCATTTTTCATTTTCTGATAATAATATAAAAAATAGGTAAATTTAGGAACTACACAAAGTATTAGGACAAGCTTAAAATTATGTTTTTGTTTGTTTAGTTAAAAAAAAGTTTGCGCAAACAAAATAAATATTTTGTAATACATAGTTACTATGCTCGAACAACAAACACTAAACTGATTTTCCAACTCACTGTCGTGTTCTTCTCCATTAAATTCGTCGACACAGACGTCCGGGCAGTCACAGTAATGGGGGCAACATTCGTTCTTGGTTTTAACAGCATCTGTCTTCATTACGGTGAATGGGAAGTATTTGTCCTCGCAGTCCTTTTGGGTGGTTACGTTGCATGTCATTTTGACTAAAAATTTTAGGTTAAATTTTTTTGCACATCATTGGCAATGTTAAATTAGCTACACAGGGTTGACTACTTTACCCGCTTAATGCAAATTTATTTATATCTTACCTTGTTTAAAACAATTTCTAACAACTTTATGTTGTTTTAAAACTCTTTTAATTTTTAAAATACTTACTGCAATCAACTTGGTCGCAACAATATTCATCCTTCGAGTCAATTGTAACAAAACAGGATGGGCATGCCGTCGGTACAACACATGGAACAATTTCTATTTGAGGACATTCGTTATCGTCTTCAGGAGTTGCAGCTCGGCAGGTAAATCTTAAAAATGCATTAAGTTGACAGTTATTAATCGCGTTCCCACATAGCTTAGTATAATCATGCTTTAATAAACTCAAAAACGTATAGCAAATTTGGAATAAAGATTTCCACAATAAGCTTGTAGCAATATGGCTTAGATTTTTTTCTTGAAATAAACCGTGATATAGAAACATGTTAAGGTTTAAATACATGTTTTCACTGTTTTTATTTAATATACCTTCTCTTTGATCCGCAGCCAGACTCATCAACTTCATCCCACTCAGCTCCAATTACTTGTAAAGTACCGTCTAAGCTAAAACAACCGTCTGGACAAACGCATTTGTTACCGGTCGGGCAGCATGGGAAATATTCGTGTAAACCGTTCAAAGACACTTCAATCAACTTGGAGCGAGGAGGAGAGCATTCGGTCACGTTGTAAGGGTAGGGAGGGCAGACGTAGTCTTTGCAGACGTTTACGTCACAATTACAGCTATCCTTGACAACAGTGGTAGTTTGGCATTCTTTGCAGGGAATTAAATCAGGACAACCGACGTCCAACACGGTCGGACAGAGAGAAGCAAGTTGTTCGCATTCGTCATAAATGTAGGAAGCTTTGCGGGTAGCCACCATCATTGCTCTTACATGAAAAAAAGTGGTCATATATATATATATATTTTTTTTTTATGAGACACTATTATTTAATTTTAAATATCTAAAAAAATCAGCTAACTTTTAACATGCAAGTTTTATTCATAAATTTTATAAAAATATTTAAAATTTAAAAATAATTAGAATATCTTGCCTTTTTAATTTTGCATTTAAGTATTTTACATAGTATTTTTACCTGTAATCTAATCCACGCCTGATCGAATCCCAATCTTCTTCATCAACATCGGGTATAGTTGAAAGTGTATCAGTAGGAACAACACATCTTAACCTCTGGCATGTTTCCTTATCCCACCAAGTATCGTATAACTTGAATAAATTGAAAATAAAAATTTAAATAAGGGTAAATGAATGAAAAAACACCTTTCTGCCATTTTAGTTTAGATTAGAATTATGTTAAAAATAATAATTTTATAAAAATAATTACGCGTTACCTTCTTTCTTTGTCCTTTGTAGACGCATTCATTTTCACAAACTAAAAACATGATATTGTTAACAGTTATCGTGTATAATCAAGCGGTATAAGACAATGTGCTGTTAGCAAGTATAAACAGATTTATACTTACTGCAACAGTTTTTGCTTGGGAAGCACATGTCGTTGGTTGCCAAGGTAACTATACGTTGATTGGCTTTCGGATCCACACATTCAACAGGTGGGTTCAAAGGAGCTATCAGGATGTAAATATATATATTTTTAAAAACTTTCTTTTTTTGATTACAAAAAATATCATATAAAGCACTGGGAGTAACATAACATATAACGCACAGTTATGACAGTGTGAACTTACGGCACGTGACTTTGTCGCATCCGCAGATATCTTTGACGATTGTTTTGTTTTCGCACTTTTCGCATTCGGTAAAGTCTGACATGCAAGGCGAGATGTTGACTGGAACGGGACATATACCCTTGGCCCAATCGTCTTCAGAAACATAACAACGTTTCTTTATACATCCGTTAGGATCCTCTTCTTTGTCATACCACTCTGTACCGTTCTAAACAAGAATACATAAAAGTTAAGTTATACAATTTTACTTTAATTGTTGTTAAACACTTTTTTGAATAAATAGTTCAATAAAAATGTCATAAATAAGTAAGTTGTATTTTTTTATTTTGGGTTTGGGATAGGTTATTACACTTATTGGATATATTTTATTTATGCCTTGTGTTTGCAATATTTAAAATAGGTTTAACTAGCATTTCACAACGGACACCTCTGCAATTCTTGTGTTGTTTTCGGTGCAGTATAATTCAGGTTTGCAATCGTAAATATCACAGCAAAATTCGGGAACAGTTCTTTCTTGTTTAAGGTATTCCCTTTACAATAATTAAAATCATAAACTTTATGTTTTAAAAATTATTAAAATTAATTATTTACACACTTTGAGTTTTTTGTACATACTCATAGCAATCGTTGCACTCTGGTCTTTTTTCCAGGCAAGGTACGATTGTGTATTGTTCTTTGTAACATTTATTAACGTCAGTTGGGTCAATGGTATCGTTGCAGACGTAGTTTTTACACATATCTGTCCAGGTGTCACCAACATTGTAAGCTATTTCGTCGTCGCCAAACAAGCAAACGATGCATTCTAAAAAACAGGTACTTTTTACAACCATAAAAATGCATAAAATACCAAAAATCAATTTAAACTTTTTTACATTTTTCATGGTTTAAAATCTTGACCCCTTGCTAAAGAACAGTTACAAAAAATTGGGTCTTGTATTTAATAGTTAAATACCAAAAAGATTCAAGTTTTAGAGTAAATTTAAAATCTTACCGCACTTAAAGTGGTCACAACATTCGTCACCGTCGGGATAACAACACGATTTTTCTTCATCTTTTACTCTTCTGTAATTTTCCGGGCACTCGATGGGCACAGGACATGGGTTTCGTTCTTTAGTAACGTTAAAGCATTCCAAATCTTTTCCAATGTCCTAAGAAAACATTATTTTATAAAAAAGAGGTAAAAACGCGCCATGTAGCAATTTGGTTTTGTATGATCTCAAACCCAGTAATTTTAAACACCATGGGCAAGGCGTGCTTAAATATTTGTTCATCTCTTAATCGTTTTCACGAAACAACAATTTGTGTGCTGAAATATGTTTACCTTGAGGTTAAGGCAGGTGTAGGTATCATAGCAACCGAGATCGGTATTGCCCACTTCCCAGCTACTTCCACTTTCTTCTTCTTTTAAAACCTCGTCCCCAAGTTTGCAGTACATGCACTCTAACAATTAAAAACAAAAAAATAAATTAGTTATATTTAAGTTTTTACTCTGTTTTTAAAAATATTTTAAGAAACATGTTCTAACAAACCCCAAGTTCAAAACAGACTTGCAAAAACTACAAGTATTTAAAACGTTAAAGACAATTTGGTATTATACTTTTCTAAACTTTGAACAATAAAATATAGTAAAAAGAACTGTAGGCGTTTTTATGCCACGGTTATATTTTCATTGAATAAAAGTAAATTAACTTACTGCACTCAATAAGATATGTGCATCCACACTCATCAATACCCGTAACAGCAACGTCATAGGGACTTGGACATGCCTCGATTTCTTTGCAGGGAACTCTTGTGCATTCCTTTGATATATCAATTAGTTAATTCCAACAACACCAACCATTATCATTAATTTAATACATGATTAAACTAGAAAAAAGGATTTTTTTTTGCTGGATAAGATTATTGTAAAACAAATAAATAACTTAATTGAAAAAAGTTACCTCTTTCAAACAACCGTCTTCGTCAAGATCATTGTTACAAACACAATCTTCACATTTTCGTTCGGGAGTTCGATATTCTCTTCTCCACGACTCAGCCGGCTAAAATTAATAAACAAGTTTAAAAATACTTAGTGAACCCAGAACATCGAGCCTTACTTAAGAATGTTACAACATGGCGGTAGTAGGAATCAAATCCTGGACCTCAAGTCTTACTCAAGAATGTTTCAACATGCTAGCGATGGGTTCAAACCCAAGTCCAGATTTATAATGTTGCAAATTATTTACAACTTTTATTTTTAACCATTGTTTCTCAGTTTTTTAGTATAAAAAATAAGTGCATTTAATACAAAAACGTAAAAATAAATCACATAGTATGTCTTGTTGTTAAATTGGTCCCAACACAAATGATCACAAGTACAATCGAAGCAAGGGGCTGTGCAAGGATCAGAAGGAACTATATTACGTTGGTATGGATATGGACATTCAATAACTGGACATCGCTTGATTTCCTCTAAAATATTGTTATGTAAAAATAAGATCAAAAATTAATTAAAGATACCAATAATATAAAGATACCAACATAATTTCTATTCCGAAATAATTAATAAAGGGTATAATTTAAAAAAATGTGTGAAGAATAAAATAAAAGCAAAAAAACAATATTGTTGTTAATTTTTTTTACCACAAATGTATTTAGTGCAGCCACATCCGTCGTCTTCTTCACCCACAATTTTGTGACAAGTCGGGCAATCCACAGGCTTGCGGCAAATCTTTTCCTGATTTGGACAATCGTCTGGATCAGTGAACGGACCTTCCAATCCCTGCTTGGGGTCGAAACACCGATAATAGCAACCATCTTCACCAGTCCATTCGACGTCAGGCTGTAATAAAACATTTTAATATTAAGAATTGTAAGTAGTAACTAAAAGCTTTGTTTAATTGTGTAAAAAATATTTAATATAAGATTTTATAAAATGTTTTGAAACTATATAAAACACTCATATCTGTTTGAGTTACTACATTTAAGCTAAATCTGTAATATACTTTTAAATATTATTGTGTACTTTAGTGTGTACTTATATTTAATATAAACTTTGACTTTAATAGTATAATTTTTTTTTCTTGTATAAGATTGTTTTTGTTTACCTCGTAAGCATATTGTGTTCCGTTAACAGAAACATAACATTGTTCTTTACACTCTGAAAAAAATTATTTACCATAAGTTAATAGCTGACAATTTTAGTTCATTGTTTACTTTAAATTGTTTTTATATGTTCAATAATTACTAACCACACTGAAAAAGATCACAGCAACCAAAGTTGTCTTTGCCAGTGATTCCGATTTTCATAAGGGGTGGGCAAGTAATTTCGTTGCAGGTAACGTTTTCGTAGTTCAAAGTCTCGAAACAGCCGTCTTCGCCACGTACATCAGGCGTGCATGCAAATTTAAGGCAATTTTTGTTCCATTTACTTCCAACCTAAATATCAAAATTAATGATTTCTTGAGTTAGCAATACAAATAATAATCAAAATTCTATAATATTGATGTGTTTTACTAACCGCACGAAGAGTTTTTTTGCCGTAAATGTCGTAGTCAGTACAAGAATCACAAACTAAAAAAAAAGATTTAAATTGCTTGTTATTTCGTAAAACAATTTTTATTTTAAAAATCAGATTTATTTTAAATTGCTGTTTTACCGCATTCTCCTACTGGACAACAATCTTTTTCTCGTGTGTTGTTAACCCAGACGTGACCAGGAGGACAGGTAGTGTCTGGTGGTGGCGGACATTCGTCAGTGGTTTTCACCACTTGTGGGCAGAATGGCTCTTCAGTCTTGGGGTAGCAGGTGTCCCGGTAACAACAGTTCGACACGGCGGGGTCCGCACATTTTTCCTTAAACTGGTTAACTTCAATAGTTGGATCGTATGTTCCGTTTGAGTGTTGGCAGGTGACACAAACTTATAAAAAAACGACAAAGGTTAAGTAAAATGATAAATAAACAAGTACCTATTAAATTGAATATTAGATTAAAGTTTTTACCGCATTCCCATTTAAGTGGGCAGCATGGGTCTTCCGTTCCAAAAGGTTTTAGTTCTTCGAACCATTGACATTCCTTGTCTTCGCCGGTGTTTAAGCACTTTTGTGTTTCGTTTTTCTATAATGGTATAATGTAACAAAGCAAATATGTGTTTTTAAATTATTCTATTATTAATGCACTATGACATGTTATGATAATAACTATTTTACAAATACCTGGAGACTACATTCAGGTTCCAAAGCACTTGGATGGGCAAGGCACTCATAGTTAACACAGTAAGTTTTTGGTCCAGTTTGTGGTACAGGATTGAAGCTACAAAATACAACACAGTCCTTAATTTTTTTTAAATAAAAAAAAATGTAACCGAAAAATATCATTCTTAAAATAAAACAGCATCAAGCAATTTTTTTAATTTAAGGCATTTTGTAACGGATAATAGAAAAATATTTAAATAAATACTTACGCGAAAATTCGTTGCCATCTATCTCCCTTTTCTTTTCCAACTTCGCAAGAGTCTTCTCGAATAATGCATTCTAATAACAAAATTTAATAACGTAAATACACTTTAAATTTAGGCCATAAATTTGTATCAAGTACTGAAAACAAATAAAAAAATATCTATAAAATTTGACTTAGTCCTAGATTAAATTGGTTTAAAAAATAACACACTCTAGCTAAAAATTTAAATCAAAACGGAAATTTTTTAAAGCTTACCCTTTTCACAATCTCGGCAGTTTTTGCATTCGGAAGTTGTCGAGTTAACACAAATAATTTTGTAAAAGTTGGGATCATGTTCTGGAATCTCTCTGTACTCTTCTACGCAGGAATAAACTCGAACGGTACCGTTGTAACACAAATCACCGGCAGTGGTATTTACACATGTCTCCTTTTCACAAGTGTCGGTATCCAATGGAAAGTATTTGGTTTCTCCTGGCTAATACGAAAAAAATATAAAGTTAACTCAGTTCAGATAATGATTGTAGTATTTATTAGTATACATTTTTTTATTTATTTTTACGTTTACTTGAAAAAAAACATTTTAATTTTTGTTAAAATATTTTTTGTCCTACCAAAACTCTGAGAATAGCTCCTTCTTTGGTCTTGCAGACGTTGCAGGGTTCTTTAAATAAAATATACGGTTTAAATATTAGTTAAACTAAAAAATCTTAAAAATTATAATCGCTGTTTAACAACCTAAAATGGAGACTTCTTAACTTTTTATAATAAAAAAATAAAAACTCTTTACAAAGTTAATACATACCGCAAACCCGGCACATGTTCTCATTTGAATACCGGGTACATTCTTCTTCTTTGTTCTCTGCTGACACGCATTTCTGGGTCATTTCGTCCAAGATTTTGCCTTCCGGACATTTGGGGAAGCAGCCTTCCACGCACCAGTTGTCATCCTCGTGGGACTTGCACTCACAGCAGGTGTCAGTGATGCAACTGTCACATGCTCGGTAATGCCATTGACAGTCCTCTTGTTTGGCGTTGTAAATCTCGCACATGAGAGCTGTTAATAAGAGTTACATACACAAAGTGTTTGTACAACAAACCAATATGATTAATTTTTAGGAAAATTATTTCATCAATTCCCCCCCTTTTTTTGAAAAACGATGATATATCGACTAGACAAGTTATTTGCGGTATAAATATATCAATTTCAACGTACGACATCGTTTCATGTTTCTCCATTCCACAACCACTCCCTTTTGTGCGCATTGGTGAGCATAGTTGGCCACAGCTGTACATCTACATTCGCAGTCACCACCCGCATCACATCCACAAGCGTCCAAAACACAATCGTCATAAAATTTCTTGGGGTTGATCTGTACAAATGGGATATTCAATAAAGTTAATTGAATCGTGGTAAAATGTATAATTATCTATAGGCAATCGTTTATTTGTGTTCATTTTATTGGTTAGTACTACAGAAGTTGCAGGACTCTTAGTAAGAAATTTTAGTTTAAAAGTTATTGACACGAAATATTTGCTGCCTACAATTTACTAGGTATTTGCTAATATAAGGCAAGTTAGTTTTTAAAACATTATGAAACCCCTTTTAATTAGTTTTTTTTTAATTAACATACCTTTGAATGGCATTCACCAAACAGTTTGTCATCCAAAATTACTTCACAACTTTCTTCAGCCCAAACTTTTCTGGATGGATTTAAAACACAAGTGTTGTTAACTTGTGATTCTCTTGTGGCATCCTTGCATCCCAAAGAGCTTTGAGGTAACTGCATAATACTTTGGAATTAATTTTTTTTATTAATAACAAATGTTAGGCTATTGTCAATTGTTATAAAAAATTAATAATGACTTAGTTAAGAGCTTTATTTTTAATGTGTTTTACTTTCCAGCTGTTTCCGAATTCAATAGCATCCCCCAAAATTCCTGAACTTGTGACGTAATCGTTGTTATCTATTCCATCGTAGTTACCACACAATCCGCATACACTTCCCTACAAATAATTTTACAATGTTAAAATATTTAAAAGAACTACAAAAATAACAAATATGATAAAAGCAAACACTGCCAAAGTTATATATTTTAACTTTTAAATTAAAATTTTAAATTTTTAATGATTTACATATTTAAAAAATAAAAATAACCTTGTATTCCGGAGTCAATCTAACGTAGACTCTTGTGCCGTTGTCCCATAAGACAGTGATTCCAATACATGTTGAAATTTCGGTAAAAAGCCCTTTCTGTTTAACGGTAAAGATTTCAGCTTCACGATAATCTGTGAATCCAGTTACTGCTCGACGGAAACGAGTGTTGGGGAGATCTCTCTGTGCTGGGGCTTCACCTTTTATCAACTCAATTTGTTTGTTCTATAACACAATGTTCCAATTAGTTACATTGTGTCTTAATTAAAAAACACTATTAATGGTTTTTTAGCATTGAATACACAATAAAAAATTTATCAAGTTGATACAATCCAAAACATCGATAAACTGTACCACTAAAAAGCCCTTTATAGTCAACTTTTAATTTCAAGTCATTTCTACAATATTTGTTTAATACACACAATTTATAAATTCACCTTGATTGTGACAATAACCGATTTGGAGCAAGTAAGTCCAGCAGTTCCACACTTAACATTCTTTGTTACAATACTGAACAAACCTCCTTTTTCGTTGTTAGAACAATAATCCTGTTAAAACACATTAATAATTCAGTATGCCATAATTTTAGCTAATGTATTAAAAAATAAATCAGCAACAAGAAAATCGTTTAAAAAAAAGGGTTTTAAATCACTTTTATATAAAAATGTTATCATAAATTAGTTCAATCGTTGATTAACAATTTATAGTAAATATAACGTTAAGGGTTGCTTTAAAACACTCACCGAAGCAAGAATGTATTCGCATTCACCATGGAAGTCGTACATCAGTCCGTCAAATGTTTGGTAATGAGATCCGCCACTGGAAGAACAAACCTTGGGACAATCATCATTTGTACATTCAAAAATACCTCCAATGCAAGTGCTTCAAAATAATTACAAGAGTAAAAGGCAACAAACATCAAATTAAAAATAAAAACAATATTACGGGCGAAATTTAGACAACATTAAAAAGTTAAAAAAATAAATATATATATTTTGTTAGTATGTATGTTATTATAAAGGCTCCTACCACACGTTGCAATCATCCAAGTATGATTCACCAGAGTTAAAGTGTTTGTTGTTGGCTCCCATGCAACCACATTCTTCTACCCGTACACATTTACTTTCCATATCCAAGAACAAACCGGGTGGACATCCACATTCTATTACACAAAGAAACTTTAACTATAGATAAAGTCATATTAGGGTATTAAAATATACGTTGATAAAAACATTGCATTATCAACTTACTTGGTGTACATTCGTCAACCAAGTAATTGGTAAATGGTTGTGCGCAAGTTAAGGACGCTCCTCTTGTAGTCACACAATCGTAGTGAACTAAATCTCCTTCACAATCGAGGGTTTCTCCCGATCCTTTTAAATTTTCAAATAATTTTAAATTACATAAGTTGTGTGGTACTCACAATTTGGTTAGTATGAAGTGTTTTTTAACTCACCTTCGATTACAGAGCATAGCATAATTCCTCCGTTGCAAGTACTTAAAAAAACGTAAACGTTAATAAATTTTTTAATAAAACTTTAATATAAATTTGATTATTAAACCATAATCTAAAATCAAATAAAGTTCGTATGGAGCTTTACCAAGTTTTAGTTTCAAATGTCGTAGTGGAATCGGAGTCGTAGACTTCTCCTTCGTAAAAACATGAACAATCGTCCGCAAGAACACAAGATCCTTCAAAAAATATTTGTAAACATCTTTTTTTAACAATAGTATAATTTTAGAAACATTTATATGTTTTTTATTGTTCATTTTTTGTATTTACTTTCCAATATGGTTTAATTACTAATTGTTGTTGCAAATTGTTTTTGGGCCTAACAGTATTAAAAAAAGATGTATATTGTGTTTTACCATCATGATTTTCATAGGTTCCAGTTGGGCAGAAACATCCCGAAAAGCATTGGTTGATGCAGTAAGATCCGAGTGTTTCGCATGAAGTTTTGCAATCGCTTGAGCAGTTTGAAAATACCTTGTGAGATGGACATACCACAGCTAAAAACAATAATAATGATTTTGTTTTAAATATTGATTAAATTTCTGGGGTGACTAAATTAAAAATAAACAACTAATTTTGCTAAAATATTTATTTTTTCTATTGTTAAAGCTCAATTAAAAAAATTTCCAAAACAGAAATTTAATTAAAAATTAAAACAACATTAAAATCTTACGGCAAATGTCGTTGTATAGTCCCGTGACACTCTCATCATAAGCACCAAGATCTTCGCAAATGGACATCGCCGATTTTGCAAATCGACAAGATGAAACGTAGTTGTATTCGGGATTGCCATTGCAAGTATCAAGAATACAGTGCGACTTGAGAAGATCAAGGTCGATAAAACTTCCACATTCAAAGTTTGTGTCATCGGTTAAGCGTTCACAAATGTAAAGCACATCAAAGTCTAAAATTTGGTTAAAAGTATTTTTTTATAAAAAATTTAAAAAATAAAAAGCAAATTTGGCATTTTATTTTCGTAATTTTTTATTGGTTCTAACTAAATTACCATCGCAAGCTTGGATAGGGTCGTAATAGCTTGTGCTTACACAAGTAGGATCTTTTCTCCATGAAGCAACAAAATCAGCCGCAACCTTAGAACATTTAAAATTCAGTTTTCTTTTACTGTTTGTTAAGTCTTAATATCAAAAACATTTTAGTGCAAGATAAATCCTATTATGTCCGGCAGTGTAGCATACCAGTTAACTTGTAGAATTACTAGCCGCCAATACCATACCATTCGTTCTTAATGACCTATATTCATTAAAGTGAACAAAAAACAATCACTTAAAACTAATATATTTATCTTACTGCAACTTCACGTGAAGGTAACATCATATCGTCGTGTCTTATTCCATTGAAGTTTCCTCCCAACCCCTTGACTTTGTTAGCATATTCAGCAGAAACTTTTACCACCACAAAACCAATTCCATCGTATCTGATCTCCGTTTTGGACTTAAAAAGTTGAACGTGGAATCCGCGCTCTCCATATCTTTCAATCGCAGCAATGCCGGCTAAAAATAAATTATATTGCTGTTTATACTCTGTTAATATAATATTATAATATAGATATGTTGCAAAAAATAATTTTAAATCGAGGCAAGTTAATATTATGAAATAAAAATGTTGAATTTTAAGTATACGTCTTAATTCTGGTAGCTTGATCTGTTCCATGCCGTCAGTTCCATAAACTCCGTGAATATGAATAAAAAGTTGTCCGCCGCGTCCCAGTTTGTAATGATAGATGTGGTCATCCATTCGTGTCATCACGTGAACATCCTTCTCAAACTGATATTTTGCACCATCCTAAAACATGACAATATTCATTTATATCACTCATTTGTAATTACTATAACTTTACCTGGAAAACTGGTAAGAAGCAGCAAACTAGTTAAAAGTAATATAAGAAACTGAACCAAAACTTACCGTAAAAGTTTGCACGAAAACAGCAAAGTCTCCGACTTCGTCGCCTGCTAACAGCACAAGGCAGTCCTCTGGGTGAGTAAAGTATTGTCCATCAAAGGTTTTATAATGGTGGTTGCCATACGACCACGCTGTGGCGTTACAGACTTTATCCTCACATTCCCATCTACCGTTTGAGCAAAAACTGTAACGAAAAATTCAAAATTGAAAAAAAACATAACCTAGCTAGCTGTGTTGTGCAGAGAACTCATTTCTGATTCTGTTGAAAAATTTATAAGGCAACCAACAAATTCAAAGAGTGGAGTGGGACTACACATTTAGATTTAAAAACAATTTAATATATTCCGGTGCAAAATTATTAAACATGGCATCAGCCCTACATTAGGTTTAAATATACTTCTAGTTTTTACAGAATATATACCTACCATTTGTTACAGTCTTCAGATCTTGTTTGACCACTGTAGTAAAGCGAATTCTGATAGTAACATGCACAGTCTTCAATTGATACACATTTAAACTCATCCTCATTGAAAAATAAACCTTAAAAATAGCGTTCCAAGTTAAAACTCAAAATCAAAGTGATTATACAACCCTTTCTACAATAAAGAATTTAACAGTGTTAAAACCCAATCAAATAATTTTTTTTAATAAACCGTTTTCAAACTTTTAAAGCAACATTTGTTTAATTACCTTCTGGGCATTGACATTGAGCAACGCAAGTTGTCGAAATGGTTCCAACTGAGGCGGATCGGCAAGTTGTTATTCCATTCCCTCCGCATTCTGTCCACTCCATTCCATCAGAACAAGGAATAACTGTCAACCGATTTTAACATTGTAACAGTATAGTCAAAACAAAATGTTTAACTTATATACTGAAAGTATAATTTACACTTACGACAAGCGGGTGCGTTTTGTCTCCATGACCGAATAGGAACATTGGCAAACGCACATGTTCGGGCATACTGTGCGGCAATATCACACAAGCAGTGCTCGTTCTCCAAGTAGTTACATAGGCACATCTCGCGCACGCATTGACGAAGAAAGTTGGTTGGGTTAATTACTCGGTTGCAATCTGCCAATTCGCCAACTGCGAGAATCGTACAAGCTTCTCTTACGTCCTATTAAAAATATTTATGATTAGCAAAAATTTTAGAAATGTATGCTGCCTACCATTAAAAAAAAAACATCTTTTTAACGTTGAATAAAATTTAAAAAACCTTAAAAAATAAAAGACGTAGGTTAAACGTCCAATAAAAATTGTAAATCATATATTTACGTTACATTAAACCGTTATAACTAAATAAAATAACTTTTACCCAGTTAACCAAGCATTCTTGTGCAGCAACTGGCATTTCGTAAGTCTCCGTGCAACCAGAAGCAACGTTGTTTTTAATGAAGTTAGCTAAATAAAAAAAGATATTGCAATTTATGCAGATAATTATTGTTACAAGCACCGCCCTTGAGCTCGGCATGTACTGGTGACTTTAACATGCTTCTTTTTAGGACGTTTTTTCAATCAAACATATCATCTTAAGATGATAAAAAATCTTAAATATTATTTTCTGTCAAAATAAAAAAAAATAATAAAAACAACAATTTTAAGAACAAGACCGACCAAAAGCGTAATAGGTTGACTTTGAACTAGTAAAATATACTTACGGTCGTTATAGTAATCTTCGGATCGTCCCGAGTACGAATCTCCACATATACCAGCAGTTTCTTCTTCAAAGTTGATCAAATGAACGTACATGTCGCTATGCTCATTATAGAGGACCACGACTTGGCCGCCAAGTAAAACAACTGCGCGCATGTTATATTCATAAGTGATGGAAATGTCTTCGTTCTCATACGTTTCCCTATTGAATTTAAACGTAGTTTTAAAAGATTTACCCTTTTTGCAATTATTAAATACAAAAAGTAAGTTTGGAATAATATTTTTTAGCTTTACAGCAAATATTAACTGTTCTATAGTAAAAATTTATTTTTACAACTATAATTCATTACTTACCTATCCCATAAAGTTACAATGTAATCGCTTATCATTATTTCAGTTCTATCTGGTCTCAGCCGAATTTCATAACTTTCAACAATAATTTCAATTTCTACAATACAATCTCCAAAGGTGCAGAATGGATTGCGAGTTACAGAAATCTAAACATCATAAACTGTTTTATAAATGTTTGATAAATTTGTAATAGGATTGGACGTTTGTTTATTGAGGATGATTTATTATATCTTGCATCTTAAATGCAAAATACATGTAAACGCAATTTTCTGACAATAAAACAATTATGATCATATGAGACTATATACAAAAATACCTCAAATGGAGCTTGGTCTTCTTCTGGGCTAATACGTCTAACAGCAGTGTACTTGCAATGTCCACTGCTTTCGTACATATGCCCATCAAAGGTGAAGATCGATGAATGTCCATATATGGAACACATCGGTTGTGAGTACGGCCAACCATTTCCCCATTCCTGATACGGGACGTCGAATTGTCGTCCGAATAACTCTAGAATTAAAAAAAACAAGCACTTTACTTAAATCATTTTGCAAATATTATTGTGCCCGTGTTTCGACAGTCAAACAACAACAAATTACATTTTTTGGCGCTTGAATAAATGCTGGTAAACTAAGTAATTCAACTTTTAAATTAAAAAAATTGTTTAACATATTGCCCGTGGTAAGCGCAATTGTAAAATATTTTTTTAATAATATATCACGTTTTAAAATAAAACTAAAAATGTAATTTACTGTATCGACAATTCTTTCCAGCCCATCCATCCGGACAAACAATCACTTCAAGCTCAACACCGGGTCCGTCCTCTTCCAAATCAAAGTCTAAAGAAGTAAAAATATTTAAAATGGTTTTGTTATAATTCTTTAGTAAAAAAATTATAAAAAAAATGATAGTAAAGGTGCCATATATATTTTTGATTCCTTTATCTGAAAATCAATGAGTAAACGAAGCATATTTGATAAAACTAGAAATGCATAAAAAGTTATCTTACATTAAGTTTCGTTATAACCAAAGCAAGGATAACTTTTTATTAGTAAATCTATTTTAAAAGTTTTAAACTCAAAGACCTGTTGGCAGGTAAACGCTAAATATTTAACATAAAAATTAAACAAGAAAATTTAAATGTTAACTTACCATTGCTCGCTGGATTTCCTAAGTATTCACGTCGGGCGGCCTCTTGTCCACTAAAAAAATAAAAATTAAGTCTTCGAATAATTTTAAAAATATTGTAACGGACTATATTAAAACACTCTAGTTTTATGCACGACTAAAACTTACTAGGCCGTTGCACATAGAATACCTGCAACAACAAAAAAATAGTTGATTACTAATTTTGCAATGAAAAATTTTAGGTAAAATAGTTATATTTATTTTTATAGTTATTTTTAATTTTTAAATTTAAATCATTCCATAAAGCTAGGTAGTTAAATGAATTTATAAATCTAAACATTTTTAATGGATAACCTACACTTACCCAATAATAAAACTAGGTAACCTTTCATGTTGATTTCTAAAATAAAAACTTAAAAAAATATATAGTTAAAAACTACGCACATTTTAAAATCAACTAGGTTTATATACCTTATCGCTGAGTATACAGATTTACTTTTTTTTAGAAGTTGGAAAGTAATTTGATTAAATTGATTAGTTTCTATTGAAAACACAAAAAGCTTTATTTTAAAAGGTAAAAATAAGTTATAAATTAGTAGTTATGACTTTGAATAGGTATGTCGCTATGGAGATTTTAAAGCAAAAAAAAATTTCTTTTAACTAAGAACAAATGTGTTTTGTCCGATAAAACATTTTAAAATTTGACAAACTAATAAATTGAACGAACAAAGTTCGTTTCCTAGCGACTTATGTGTGTGAAAACGTAAAACAACAACATAATTAAAAATCAAATTAAGTAACGCGCTTTATTTCAGAAAAGCCGCACTATTAATTGACGTTCACGACAAATTAAAACGTTAAAAAGAAAATGTCGTCTGCAAAATTCTTTAGAATTGGTGTGGAAATTGGTAAAGTTTTATTCATAGGTATTGTTTTGGATACTCGTAATGGCTGCAGATTCAAAAATGAAGTTGCGTAAATTTTAAATTGTGTTAAGCTATTTTGGTAAAGGAACTCGGCAGTAAAATTATTAAAAAAATGACGTTTAAATCGCCTTTTAAAATAAACGAACAGAAATGACGAAAGAAAAAAAAATTCAATAATTGTTATGGGTACGATCGTAGCCAAAAAACACCCACTGAGAAATGTTACACGATATCACGCTATAGACCATTAGCGCTTAATAAAAAACGAAAATTAAAAACAAAAAATTTTCGAAAGTTTTCCAATTTCATTTAATTGCGTAACAATGTTTTTGTTTTTTAACAAATTTTTAATTTGATTTAAAATTGAACTTCCGCTGCCACAACGTTACGTTTCGAAAGAGCTACTAATTAATTCAGGTTCACGGTATAGGATTACAAATAATAAATCAACTAATTAGAAGGTCGCGCAGGTTGTACGTACATCACGTCGCTAAGATATGAAAACATAGAGGTTTATGCAGCTGTAAATTAACTTCGAGCGACAAAGCGTTTCAAAAATTTTTGTAAGTTAATATAAAGGGTTAATTAACCATCGAATATGCCGCACTTAAACGCAAAGGAAATAAAACTGATTGAGGTTTTGGCGTGGTAACAAAGCCTAATTAATATTTAACGCTGAATAATCAAGCCATTTCACCATCGGTTATTATTATTTGAAATAATTGACTGTTTGCGATAATTTAGTTTTAACGAACACACCCATTTCTTATATAATAGAAAATCAGAAGATTGTTTTAAGTGAATGAAAAAAGAAAACAAAAAATATATGTGAAAAAGGCAAAAAAAGAAAAAAAGAAAAAAAGATTGGCTTAATTACAAATTAAAAAATACGAATTAAAGGAACAAAAACTGAAACTTAAAATTTAGGTTTATGAATTATTTTATGACAAAAAAAATCATAAACATTTACGCAAAACTTACAACCAAAAAACACAAATAATAAATTGTATATTGACATTATTACTAACTGTTAACTTGCTTCACCGTTTCAAAATAAACAAAATATAATAGAACATTACAGCAATCAAGTTTATACGTTAAAAAAAATAAATTAGCACATTAAGAAATCGGTGTGTAATGACAAAACAATAATTTTTTCCAAATGTTGCATTTGTATATAAGATTAAAAACAATTATAGGTTCAACAATTTCAAAAAATTACAAAATTAATTCGCAATTTTATTCGCAGCTATTAATGAATAAAATATACGAAACCACAAAAATGCCATTATTGCAGTTAAATTATTGCCACAAAAAAGTAAAAAAATAACTGCAAGATGATTCTTAATTTATATTATTTTGTAAAACAAATTGATCTATAAAATGCCTTTATTTCAATTACACTCTTCTTAATTAAAAGATAACAAATATATATAAATATTTCACAAAAATTCAAAAACAAACTAAGCCTAATAGGCACCTGTAATATATATTATAACAACCTAAGAGTTAGTAGATATAAGCGCAGGTTAGTCAATGAAAAGTGAAAAGAATTAAAATTGTTTGTGAATAACAAATCCAATAATATTAATTAGTACTTCAGAATTTTTAAAATAATTTTTAGAAATTATATAATATTTATTAAAATTATAAAAATATATTGTGTTGGCATACTCCATTTTATACACTCAAGAGGTTTTCTATATCGTTAGCAGCAAGGTCGTGAACTGACGTTTAACCACAGAAACTGTTAGTTGCGTTCTTTGGCTATTTTATGACGTCATAAATAAATACGGTACCGAGCATGTAAAAGTTAACGAGGGTCGATAAATGTAATTGCTGTCATAGCAACGACTTTTAACCTTACAATTTGATTTAAGGCCGATGCAATAATAATACTTGGCTGTAGTTTTGGAGTCTGGCTATTTTTACTTTCAAACCCTGTTATGTCAAATAATCTTTTTTTAGCCCTGCATTTTAGTCCCAGTCTGCGTCGTCTGAAGAGTAGGAGTCGGATTCCGAGTCTGACATATCGATGGCAATTCTTCGAGCTAGAATGGATGCAACATCGTTTGCTCCTCCACCACTTCCAGTTTGCGTCTTTTCTCTCTGTTCAACTTTCTTGAGATTGATTCCTGAAGAAAATGTGTTTGAATAACTTTATAAGATAAATTTTTTTGGTTAATCAATTTAAAATGTTTTTAGAAAAAAATTGGGCAGAAAGTTAAATATAAAACAAGCTGGTATTTTAAGTATAAAAATGCCTTTCTTAATAGAACTTACCATCTCTTATAGCAGATAACAATCCACTTCTTGTATTTTGTGTTTGCACTGGTGCTTCCTCCGGTTTTTTCAGTTGTACTCCTGACAGAGCTCCGGCTAATCCGGAAGGAGGTTGAGGAGCCTGCGTGGGACCAGGTGGGTCCAACAATAAGGGTGGCGGTGGAATGTTGCCCATAGATGGGGGAGGTGGAATGTTGCCCATCGATGGGGGAGGTGGGATCATATTTTCAGATGGTGGAGGAGGGGGTATCATAGATGTAGGGTAATCATGGGGAATTTCTGGAGGTGTTGGAAGATTGTTAGGAGGCGGGGCAGGGAAACCACCACCATCGGGTGGAGGAAGAGGTAAGGATGTATCACCTGGGACACTTGGAAAGTCAACTGGGGGTAAGTTGTGTTCAATGGGTGGAGGGGTTTTGACACTGGGGCTAGATTTGACCGGTCTGATAAACGAATAAAAATTTTTTAATATTTATAAAAAAATGGTCAGTTTATTCTTACTAAAAATATCAACATTGAAAAATCGAAAAACAAGATTTTTTCTACCTTCTTATAGATCCATTACTGCTGTCAACTTGCTGAACATGATTCTTCATTGCTGTTGTTCTAAATTCTTCACCCTTCATCATTTCTTGAGCTCGGATCTTACTCTTGGGAACAGCAACTCTTACTTTGTGTTCGCGCCTCATGTTGGGATCACCCTTGCGCTAAAAAACAATAAAAATATTTTTTAAATAAATAAAAGCATTTGTTAGCATTAAAAAATATTGCGGAAATATATCTGTGTTGTTTAATAAACACTTCTAAAAAGTTGAAATGTTAAAAATATGTTAATAATAGAAGGGCACATTTGCTAAAATTCCATAGTAATAAACACATAGAGTATATATACACCATTATACGATGAATCATAACTGTGTGTAACTGATAGCCAATTTCCTTATTCAATTATCAAAACATACACTATACTTACTTGTTAAAAATACCTGTTCAAAATTACAAATTTGTGTAGAATATTGGTAAAAACCAGTTAGTGAAAAATTTGCATATTTTTATCATTAACTTTAAGACAAAAAATTGGCAAAAATTGTTGTTTAGTCTTTCTATTGTAGGAAGAAGCTTATTTTAATTTACCTCTTTCTTTCTTTGTTCTCGCCTTTTTTCTTTTGCGTCTCTCATTTCTTTTTGCATGGCCTCCCTCCAAAGATTAAAAAAATAATCAGGATCTGTATAAATCTTTAATGCATCTTTCTCATCATCTCTGCAAAATTAATTTAGCTTTTTACAAATCTCAAAATTTAAAAAATAAAAGCAGACCTAAATTTAAGACAGAATGAATATGGCATTGTCACCAACATTCAGAAATCATAGGACAAAAGAAAAACAAAGTTTTTGTTTTTAAATTAAACCAGAACAACAATGTAATAATATTTTTCAAAACAAAAAAACAAAACAAATAAATCTTTTTAACTTTTACATCCAGAATATTGGATGAGGTATTTTAAAATTCAAAAAAATGATCGTTTACCTTAAATATTTTACAGCAACAATTATGATTGCAGTTATTATAAATAATTATTTTTACATAATTTATTCATAAACTTTACAATTAAAATTTATGGGCTTTATTTATGTAAACACAGTCAAAGATAATTTTTTGTTAATATATATTCAATGATAAATAATGGATTTAGCAAATTAATCTCTTTTAAATAATATGCATACAAATTCCATTTAAGTATGAATAAATCAGGTGTTTTCAATTAAAATACATTTATCCATACCTTTTAATATTCGAATTAATTCAACTTCAGTGTTTACCTTATCGATGTTAATTTAATAACCCCATTAAACTATTTAAATTGGTATTACCATTATTTATATAGAATCGATAATAAAAAATGTTGTACCTGTATTGATTGAGTTCTTGCAATGGAGGTGGTTTACTTGCTTTATTATAAGTCGCTTTTAGAGTGTGGGGAAGTGACTCTCTCGACACCACCTGCTGGTCAGTTATTCCGCTTGATCGAAATGCCTTTTTCATGTTTATATCATGAAGCGAAACTGTTAAGTTTTTAAAATAAATATAAAAAAGTTTAAATGATTTTTTATTGGGTTTCTTGCCAAAATATTAAAGTTATGTGATTATTATATATCAAAGATTTAAATTGTTTGGAATATTAACCTTTAAATTATTATGATTATGTGATATATATATATCGAAGTTTTAATTTGTTAGGAAATTTAGCTTAAAAAATCTTTGTATGACAACAAATGGTTTTGACTTTTTTTTTTTAAATTACCTTCCTCAACAGTTGAATCAAGTTGCGTAACTTTCACAGAAAGTTTATCAATTCTTTCCTGCAACTTTGCAGAACGATCATAAAAGGAGTTTGCTTCGGTAAATAACTCACCAAAAACATCTTCAGCATGGTAAGATAATGAAGACAACTGCATAATGACCCCTGAAAAAAATATTATCACATAAGCCAAAAGTAAACTTAAAATTTAGTATTTAAAAACTAAAGTTCACCACAAATTATTCTAAAGCTAGGTTTCAGTATTAACTCTTTATTTAACCTAAAAGGTAATAAAATTTAGGCTTACAATAAAGAATGAGGTTTCTCAAATATTGTTGTTTAAAAAACTATGCCTATTGAGTTGGTTAATATTCTAGACAATAAAACACTGTTTCTGTACAAGTTAAAACCCTAACACGGTCTCCAACATCTACAAAATGACCAAACGATCAATTCAAACTTAAATTATTTATTTAAAAAGAAAAAGGGAGACACTAAAAGAGAAAATCAAACTAACCACTGTGTTTTAATTAAGCCAAGTGATTTTGTTCGGTAAAAAATTACTATAAAATATTTAAAAGGGATTTCTAGTGCCAGTGAACATACCATATAAATATTTGATATTTTACTTTCACAAAACCAAACACATGGGCTTTTTTCTCTTTCTAAATATACAGATATAGTCATATTTAGGAATATGGTATTTTTAAAAGAATAAAATATTAATAAGTTTAATTTAAACAGTATATACAATACCAATGCTAAACTACTTGCATTTTTGCAATGGACCTATAAGAAGGGCTATGTTAAAAAATAATAAATAAATAAAAATTAACTTCTTAAAAATCCTAAAATATTTAAATTAGGTATTAATAATTTTTGAATTAACTAATTTTAACAAAATAGCATAAAACGTATTTAGTTAAATTTTATACAAACAAATCAGCAAAAATTTGCAAGGAAATGTAATTTATTAATTCTAAAAAATTTAATAATAGCGTGTAATGCAATAAAAAAACTAGGCTCGAGTAAAACTGTTTAACAAATGTTAAAACCTACTAGTACAAAAAGGTAAAAAAATAAAGTAACCGACCTGCGAGTGTGTTGTTTGTAACACATTCTAGTTCACTTTTAATGTTCTTGGGAAGTTTTTGTCGACACAAAGTAGAAGGAGACACTGCTCTTTTAACAAGTGGCATATTTGCCAACTAATTAACTAAAACCACAATCCAAGATATTTTTAACTTCAATTTTACAATTTTAAAGCCTAAAAATACAGTCTGACAGTAAGGCGTTTTGTTACAGATTCATTGTAGTATTTTTTTAAATGTAACAGCATACTTTATAATAAGATATATTCATTTAACTTAATAACAATACTTTTTAAATGGCAGATATAAATTTTAGATATTTAATATATATGCAACAGTCCAGACAGTCAAATAGTATCAAAAGAAAACTAAAACAAGCATTGCAATTTTCTTATGCATGCAATATTTAGCCGTTTAACAGATAACTAAATGACAGTTGGCAGACCCATTAAATAAAGCCCAAGTGCCAAAGCGTGTCTACATGTTAAACCTTCGTCCGTCTGACTGTCAAATATTAAAAATTAAATCTATATGTCAATATGTATAGAAAGTTAACAAACTAACTGTATATATATTTTGACTTTGCACACTTACAATAAATAAAAATTACTGAAATAAGTGTATATTTAATTAAATGTACCAGTTCTAAAACAGTTTGATTTTCTTAAAAAGATAATTTACTGCAGTATCAATTATAGCCTAACAAACTTTGAAAACATTTAATCTTAATTTTTCTTTGGAACCACCCTTTGCTGGTAACCGGCTAAAATAAAATTTTTATTTTATTATTTCTATTTAAAAATTTTAATAAGTTAGAATAATATAACACATAAAAAATAAGTATTTAAAGTTGTTAACAACTGCTTGCAATTACCAAAATTATATCTGGTATTTAAACTTATACGCCTAGACAATAAATTTAATCGAATCTTTGTGTTATTGTGCCCGAGTTAGGTTAAATTGATACATTTGTTGTTTTTGCTGAAGTTTATCGGAAACAATGCCTGTGAACAATGATATGTGATACCTTTATCGTGGCCACAGTAAAATTTTAAAACATAAGTATTTATTTTGATAACTTCTAATTTTCTTGCCGGTCGTAAATTTCGTAAGTCATTAGGTTTACATGATATATGATACTTCTAACTAAATGCTATGTTTTAACCTGTTGTTTTTAAACGATTCCCTTAAGCATATTTAACTTTCTACGTTGGCTGATATAGCTTACTTTAAGTATTTAAGTGTGCTGCAAAATAAAAACACATTACTTAAAGATGTCACTCAGGAATGGGAACAGCAATCAACATGCCAGCTTAGGACAGTCACAAAAAGACATAAGATGGTATGAATTTAACGCAACAATTCAAAGTGAATCTACACCAGTATATTTAATAAGAAGGGGCAGGTCGTTAAGATTATCCATGCTAGAGTCTGAAGACCACGACAGAATAGCCTGGCGAGTCTGGAAAAATAGTCACTTCGAATACATTATAGGTGCAAAATCAAGAATGCCTAACTTTTACTTGTACCAGACCGCAAAAAAAACTTGCTTGGGATGTAGGTTAGAATTGCGACCTGGAAAAATACCCAATGGCAATCTGGAAAATGATAATCGAAAATTTACTTTAAGAGCAAGTGTTTTTCAAAACATTTCTACCGATAAATATTTGACTGTTCGAAACAATTCAATTGTTTTGACAAAGCATAATTCAAAGGCACAAAAATGGTTTTTACAACCGCAATTTCAAGAAACAGTTGTGTAAAACGAAATGTTTTAGATCGGGATGGAAGGTGTGACATTACCAATGTTTTAGCTTCGGATGCAATATGTAAATGTAGATAGTAAAAGTTAATATTCAAACTAAATTATTAAAACTATTGTTATTGTAGTGTAGTGCATCAAGATGATTTTCGTAAATATTGTGTTTTGTCAATACAAAACAAATATTTTTAACTTCGTTTTTTTCGTTTTTTTAGTTTGCAAGAAAGAAAAACAAAAACGTCTAAATTAATCATTTTTATACGACGCTAGAGGGGGTTTTGATTCATGTTATTGAAAGAAAAATTTAACTAATGCCACACTATGGATCAAATGTATATCAAATGGTGGATCAAATGTATATCAAATGGTTATCGAATGGACCGAATGGATCGAATGGATCAAATGTATATCAAATGGTTATCGAATGGACCGAATGGATCGAATGGATCAAATGTATATCAAATGGTTATCGAATGGACCGAATGGATAGAATGGAAAAAATATTGCATAAATTAAACCCTAACCCCGACCCTCACCCATTCAGAATAAGCATAATGCATGCGATCCATTCGGTCCATTCGATCCATTCGATCCTGTATAGTTTATAGGTACCGCACTATTTGCCCTTAAGCCCGGCGTTAACTGTGAAAAAATATAAAAAGACACCTATTTTTTTTTTTTTTTTTTCAACAAAAATATAAGCATACCTTCAAGTGGTATTAAAAAAGTCAAATCAATTGGAATTGTAAAAAATCATTATACAGATGGTTGGTTAACAACGTTTTATTCAACATAAAAACAAAAGGTCTTACCATAATAATGTAGACGCTTTGTCCCTATTAAATGCAAAGTGCTTTACACAACCTTGCCTATTTGTATTTTCAAATAGCAATATGAAGTATTGAATAAATTTATTTTAACAAAATACAGTCACAATAACGACATGAATAATAACAATAAATTAACTGTAAAATTTGGAACAACAAAGCAATAATTTTTGCTTAAGCAAAACAAACTGGCAGTTTTATGTAGACTATTTGAAAATACGTTAAATAAAGCTAAACTAGAGTACAAAACAATATATGCATTGTCAATTTAGCATGTACAAATCAGGAACATTAACTTAATTGCCTTAATTTGGAATTTGTACTTTAATATTTAAAAAAATTTAAAAACAAAGTGACAATGTTTGATAGTTGCATATTATTTAAATCGTATATTAAAGTAAAAACATTCAAAATTTAAAGAGATTATTATTGGAAAGTTCGCCTAAATTTGGGAGAAAAGTTTTTTTAATTAAATTTTTGGTAAAAACTTTACAAAGTTGTATTCAGAAGATGAGAAAGGTGAAGATTTAAGTTAAGATAACGCAAAAAACAAAGGTAAAAAAATGTATAGGTACATCGACGCATTAAAGCAAGTACTAATTAACTCCACGGTAATTAAACTATTATACTGGATAAGTTCGGCAAAGCTCAATTGATGTTTAAGCCCAAAGTTCTTTCCACTTGTTAGCGGTGTTTGTTTATCAACAAAACTTTTACTCGAAGTGCATTTTAAAATTAAGTTTCAGCGAAAATGACCAGAAAATTAACGAAATTATCGTCAGCATTTAAAATTCACGGATAAGCAAAAAATTGGCTGCCGGTTTTATTTTGGATCACAGTTTTCGTTTTGAAACAGCGAGAGACTTTTTAAATTAAATATTCAAAACCACGCGAAAAATGAAATCAAAAGTTTCGGAAAAAAATGTTCCTAATTATCCATCATTTAAGCAAAAATAAACTCGATACAAAACAGTACAGAAATAAAAAAAGAAATGTAAAGAAACGCGTGATTGAATTGAATAAAAACAGAATAACAAAATTATGAAAAAAGATCTGAGGTAATAATTCAATAACTGTGTTTTCAAACAAAAAAAGGAAATAAAAGCAAAACCGATTAGTCAATGTCCAGCTTACATAGTAAGCATTATGTCTGAAAACCAATTTTCTACGAAAATTTACTTCTTAAGAAAATGAAAAAAGATTTTACATTTAAAGAGTGATGGATTAATAAAGACTAATTATTTTTTTTCATGTAAAAAAGGCCTAAACAAGGCGATTCATCTCACGGTTGTAGAAAATTTTCCTTAAAGAAAACTTGTCTGTCACAAAAAATAGATTAAAATGTTAAGAATGGTAGGCTAAAAAAATAATGTTTAAAAAATAATACAATAAAACTAAACCAACTCTTGGAACTTTATGGATTAACACATTACGTTATAAATTCTTTGTTAAGAACACAAACTAAACACTTTTGTTGTTATTTTATAGAAAGATTTTTGTAATATTAAGACTTAAATATTTTGGTAACTATTTACACTTTAGACTTTGTGAAATCGTCACAAATAATATACAGTTGAATTTGGCAATGTGGTGGTGATAGTACGTTGACAAATTGAAGAAACTGCGAATTTTAAATAAACAAAAAAACGGAATAAAAGGCAGGCGTGCAAATATTAAAAAAAACGTTTGTGGCTTTCGATCGTCTTCTCTGTACCCGTGACAGCCCGGTCGTTTTTTATGACGTCACCGTGACGTGTTGGAGAGAGATGTACATAGATCACTGATTGTACAGTTGGAAATCTGTAGACACATTAGTGATTAATCGAACGTCTTTGTTTGTGTATAGATTATTAAGTTAATTAAATAAAAATGATTAATTATGGACATTTAACGTCACGAATGCTGACGTTTCGTGCAGTAAAACGGTTAAAAATAAGTTTATTGGATTTTTTCTAAAAATCAGCCAACTTTTAGCGGAAAATTCTGTTTTTGGCAGGCACGTTTTTGTATCTCTGTTCATGACAAGACACATTTTTTGCGAGCATAAGATTACTTACCACACTGATAAAAGAACAAATCATCAATATGAATATCTCCTCTACTGTCTCGTATATCTTTTACTACTATCTCAATTTGAAACGCAGTATCCGTGTTTAAATTAAGAACGACCCTTCCAAGTTGCCAGTCGTCCGATTGGTGACCGTAAAGTGACCACTGTGGGAGTCTGGTTCGATCTTCGTTAGTGGTGTCCGAACCGATAACCAAATCAACCTGAAGTCTAGGTGTCTGTTTGTTAAAAAGTAACACAGTGTAACTAAAATTAATTTTCCAAAAATTGCTTTTAAAACAAATAACATTCAATTTAATAATACCACCACAACTTTATATAAGTTTACAATATGCATACCAAAGGCCCTCTGAGTAGGTAAAGAAACGACATTGTGCATGAACAATTACTGTTTGCTGTGACCACAGGACTACTAAAATGTCCACTATCCCCAGCTTTACCTAAAGCATCGAAACTGAGTATATGACCCCGTCCTGTAATAATAAAAGTTTAAATAATTTTAACCTTTGTAAATAAATCTTAACCAACCAAGGGGTAAATAGATTGTAACTTTACCGAGTCACACTATTTTTAGATTATAGTTTGATGGCTAAGTAACATTTAAAAGCTGTTTGTTATATTCAAAATACCTAACTAAATTAGTAAGATTTATATCAATAATGGTTACAGATTATAGATTGGTTACATTACAAACGTGCAGCAGTTCTAACAGCGAAACGGATATTGGGATATGACATAGTTGCGTGACCAAATACATGACAGACAACCTTATCAAGATTTTGTGACCGAAATATGGCATTACTTTATGCAATATCCATGATATTTGCCTTGGTAATAGGTTTCCTTTTCGTTGCATGAATCATTTATTAGAAGTAAGTCGTTTACACTATAAACATTATATGATCTTTACGATTAATGCGAGTTGTAAAAAATAAAGTCAAAACATAGGAAAATATTTACAATTTTTCTACTCTCACACGTTTGGACATAAAAATCGAAAGGGAAATTGCCAATACTTGCTAAAATTGGCATAACTGTTACGGTGTGACGTCAACAGTTTGCTGTTAAACACATTTTGGCGAGAAATTGGAAATCAAAACCCACAAATAACCAATAAACCTTTATTTTAATTCTCTAATAATCTGTTAGTTCACACAAATACCATATGCATCAAACGACAACCTAACTATAATAGTACAACTGCATGGGATGTGTTGTATTTTGAATAATATAAAGCAGATCACATTTACATACCGTCTAAATGTTCACTGGTTGCTCCATGTAAAATTTCTTGTCCATCTCCGCTATTGTCCGTTTTCCAATCCTAAATAAAACAACACACAAATTAATTATTAATAACAATATTGAAATAAATCCTTCAAAAACCAATATTTATAAAAAAAACACGCCATGCAATTCTAAAATTTAATATAGGTTGAGATAGAAAAAATTTTTAAATAGAAAAAACATTTAAATTGCAAAACTAAAAAATATTGACCTGTTACGTGCCTTATAAAATAAACAAAAATGGTACCTGAAAATAATCTCCATGCATGGGTGAATCATTAGAAGATTCCCAATTACAATAAGTAGATGTATTTCCCAAATCTTGAAATCGACAATCCAACATAGTTAAGTTTTGTTTACCTACAAAAAAATAAAATATTTAAATATTTAGCTGTTGTAATATAAGATAAATATTAATTAAAAATGGGATTTTTTCATTAATTTTATTTAAAAATTGTTTAGTTTTATTTAATACTAATTTTTAAAAGTTGTCTAATATGTCAAAAGTGTTTTAACCGTATATCATTGTAAACAAAAAAAACTATTTCTAATCAAAACATTTAAATTCGATTTAGAAAATTTGAAGGCATGCGGAAACAGCGTGGTCTTGTTTAAACATTATACGAAAGGTAACAAGCAGTTCACCTGTCAGGTTACATCTGTCATGCCGCATTTCTACAGCCAAGTCGTCCAACACCAAAAGGGGCGTCACGGATTCGAACGCCGAACCTCGAGACGAAGAGCACAAGAAATGGGAACAGTTTCCATCGGCGGCGACGACACCTTCTACCACCAACTACAAACGACAAAACTAGAGTTGTCAGGAAGCAATTTTACAGCTAATGAAACAAAGCTTAAAATAACCACGACGTCGGGAGATCGATTGCACACTCGTTTAAACCGCATTAAGGTTCCTTTAAATTGCTTATATACCGCGACAATACCTAATACGCGGTTTCAACAAAGCGGCAATGATTTTGTTGATGTTTCAAACGACAAAGTTAATCATATTTTATCTAATAAACCATTTTTCAAAAATTTACACAATTTTGTTATTTAAATATAAGTACTAATAAATAATAGTAAATTAAAACATAGGTATTTAAATATAGTTAAAATTTGCTGTAGTAAGTAACGAGACGTTTATAAATATTATATTTCGTAAACAAATAATGTCAATAAGTATTCGGCATTTGTATTTAACGATAATTTCAATGCATTTCTTGGAAGCAGTTAAAGATATATTTTGTTCTATTAGCTGAATAAAATTCCAATTAGTCACGAAATCTGTCCAACCTTTGATTCGTCAGAAATTGAAAATAACACGACCTTATAGTTTTATGCAACAAAATCATTGCTTTATTTGTTTATGCATTTGCATTTTGAAAACTTATTTAAGCAACAAATATGACCTTTAAAATCCTTTAAACTTCACGGTTAGTTTCAACATAAAAATTTATGCACTCGTTAAAAATTGCATAACAATTTGAAATATAATTTGCTTAATGCAGAGAGTCTGTAATTTGTTCCGTAGTTATTTAAAACCGGGCACGTAAAGTTTGCTTAACAATTTTCAGAATTTGGTATAAAACAATGCATAAAACAAATGTGTATGTTGTGCATTAGCATGCCACAGACGTTTATAGGTACACGGAAACAATTCTGATGATTTCATAGCGGTTCTGGCATTCTATACCGAGCCTTGCAGCACTACCTGGCGTTTTATGCACAAAAACCTTTAATTGCTGCATTGTGTTGCTGTTGGTAAACAATCAATCACGGTACACAGCGATATGGTGAACCAAGGACGAACAACATACATCATTGCTTGCATATGGCTTCGTAAAAGAGCCATACATCCGTATAGCTTGGTTTACTTGGAAGCGTGCACGAAAAACCCAGTAATTCGACCTGATTGAATTATGGCATGGTCGGCGTTTATTGTTCTATCGCGTATAAATTCAGTAAGTCGAAGTCCCCTATACACTACGTTGTAATTTAAACATAATAAATCTATTGGCGTCGGCGAAAATCTGTCTAATGTGTTCTTGAGAATTGTATATTTAGAACTCGTATTCATTAACCGTCTGATCGGCATATCTACTAAGAAAATTAAAGTATCAAAGCAAATTGATACCTTATACCGTTTATTAGTTTTTCTATATTCTTTTTGCTATAAAAAATATAATTTTAATTTTGTTTTTTTCGGTTGTTTACATGCGTTACGAGTTTTGGCATTTATTTAATAATTTATATGGATGGATCGAAGATTTTAATCTATTACAAACTATAATAATATTTTATCGATTTAAACATAAGTAGCAGACTTTGGAGCTTGTATAATTAAACTGCATCGGTATTAAAAATGTGTTTTTTATATCCTACTATTGATACTGTTATTATCCTGAATTTAGTGTTTGAATAAAAAACTTTAAATAAAAATGTTTAAAAAAATCTTTATGTGGCATAAAATTAAATAAGTTTTTTGAAATTAACTTTAACAAACCTGAAAGGATTCGTAGCTAGGTGGAACTCGTATTTGAAATGACTTGAATTGCCAAGCAAAGTCGGCGCTGCCATTTCTTATCTCGGCCACGGGTTTGCTATCTGCGGTTATGGTCGCGACCTCCTGTGATGACGTCACCATAAACACTCTGATTTGGGTCCCTGTGCATTTTATCATATGCCAAATTGTAAACAGCACGTGTGTATCTTCCCCCTTCATGATAACTGGTGAAATAAGAAGTGCCCTAGCTGCTTTAAATGGAGATTCCAGAGCTAAAAACCAAGTTTCTCCAGGTCGAGATTGAAGACCGTTTCCAACACAACTATGCGTTTCTAGTTTTTCAAAGCTGCTGACGTCATCAACGATCCACCAATCACAGTCGACCGTTCGCTGATTGTATATCTCAAGTGTGCACAAGTTTTGCGTGCCTTGTTCTACGACAGCGAATTCGGGTTTCGCCGTCACTTCTGGGGTAATACCAAGGCTCTCGAATCGACGGAAAGGCGAGGTGTTAACCGAGGCCGAAGCTCCGGTGGTTTGAATCGAGGTGGGTGATCCAATTACTATTCGAAAACTTGATTCGTTGAGAACAATCGAGTCCGCCACGAGCCCTACATGACATGGGCCTGATGAAACAGGAAGAAAAATTGTATGGTCTGACGTCACGATGTAGACTGTAAATTCCGAATCGCTGGCGAAACTGAATTGAACTTCCAGTGAGTAAATGTCGCTGGAAATTTCGAAGGCCGGGGAAAGAACGAGCGAGGTGAGTTGAGATGCGGGCGGCGGCAAATATTTCGCCGCATTTTCCCAACCTAAGATACAGAAAAAGGTATTAACAAAATTGCCATCGAAATTTTAATACCTCAAAGTAACCAGTAATTTAAGTGAGCATGAAAATCACATACACAGTCAAAAAAATCACAATCACGTACATTGCGTAACCTTTACTATAAAAAATTAGGTCGTTAAACTAGGAGAGTTTGAGTTCACATTAAAGAGAAAGTAAATACAAAATTGGAAATGACATAGTTCCTTAATGTAAAAATGAGCTAGTAATAATTTGCGGGAAAATTTGTCATTTACAACCGGCTTAATCCCCGCGCCACAACAACACGTTATCTAAACCGGGATGTTAGATATCCTCTTAAACTTAACAACAAAATGACGTCACCAACCTGCATCATTGACGTCATATATTCCCCAGGAGCCTGCCTGGTTGCAGGATTTTGAAATTGTTGTCGGTTTGTTGCACATATCACTATTATCAACTGTAATTAAAATAAAAAAATTTACTTTAATTAAATTTTTAAATAACCTAATTTTACGGCAAATTTCAAAAAACCAACATATGTAAGTAGCCTGAAATTGTAATACTAGTTTACTAGTTTTTTAATTTAGAATAAAACTTGAAATGTACCAGTTAAAATGGAATTCACTGAAGCACAAGTTGGGATTCCAGATGTTTCTGAATTTGTGCCTTAAACAAAACAAAAAGTTTAACAGTGGTCAAAATAAGAACCAAATTAGTCTTTTTAACAATTGTTTTGATATAAATGTCATAACTATAGCAGTAATATAAATTCCTAAATAAATGTTTTTGTATAACCAATTTAGAACCTATGTTATATAACATTTAAAGCACAAATACCAACACCATAAAACACACCTACAAGTTAAAGCATTAAACTTTTACCTGGCTTGGGTCTCGCGAATAGGACCACAACAACGATTACTGCAATAACCAAGGCTACCACAAGCGCTGTAATTACCAGAGCCTTTGTTGACAACGACCGCATTATGAGTTGTATTCGTGGTGTTGACGGTTTTGTTGTACTTGCAGTAGATGTCAATAGAGGTCTTGCGCTTACAGACTCAGTAAAACCTAAACAAAAGTTTGAGTTGACATAGGAAGTTGAATACATTATTTTTGAAATTTCTTTACAATAATTCATTTTTTAATTACATAGTTGTTAGGCTGTATTGATTTAACTATTTTTGAATACTGTTCTAGCTTTTCTGTCATGTCATACTAGTTATTTGTCATTTAACGTCAGAAAAAATATTACAAACAGGCACAACAACGTAGTTTTCGCATAAATTAGGCCAAAAAGTGACGTGCGGGCTAATTCAGAAAACACGAATTTACACCAAATGAAATAGCGCAGGCTATTTGCTGATTACTGAACTCAAAAAGTTTACAAAATTTACTTGTTAAAAATTATTTTCTAAACTATACTGCTCAAAAACTAACAACCCTAAACAGTTAACTATAAACATTTGTATATATAACTAGCCTAAAAACCATAAACAAAGTGTCTTAATCAATCACCAGGCTTTTATGCACATTACACTATTAAAACCCCCTTACCAGTATCAAGTATGCAAACTACTTTTAATTCTAATAAATTATTTTTGCCTTTTGTTTATACAAGATCGTTAATAGGTTCATTAACTGAACCGTATGATCAATTTTATTGCCCTGCCTTTGTATTATAAATCGTTTGACTCCATTTAACCCACTAACTACAAAGTTCGCTGGATGGTCATTTGGTCAATTAAAAAAAGGTTGATTGATGTAAATTCGATTTTTTCCGTATTAATTTACATGAGCAAAATTTGATTCGTAATTAGGCCAATTTTCTGGTATTTTCAAGGCCTTGTTTATATATTGTTAATAATTAATAATCTTCTGCTTTTTGTCCGGCTAGTTTGTCGTATGTATTGATTACCTCACACGAGTATACAGCTGCTAAACATGGATTATAATTTAATGACATTTTGTGTAACACGACGAAACATAATTATCATGTACACACACGTAGCATAATCTACATACCGTAATAAAATACTTACTATAAGCATATAAGCAATTTGTATATGAATACCTAGAAATTACTAATTAATAACTCAAAAAACACTAATTTAGCTTGAAACTATGTTTAATGCATACAAAACTCTTAAAATATCTACTCATTAAAATATTTTATTAAATGTATTTTTGATTAAACTGATGTAACTTACCCTATCTTGACATGATTTGCATGGAAAAGCTGACTATTTTTAAAACTAATTGCTGATTGTTAAAGGCACGCTCACTCACGATTAATTTAGTCATTTCATCAAAAAGTAGGCACGCGAATAAAAATAATTAGGCCTATTTCCTAAAACTTACTAATCTATTTCTAGACACTACGCTTAAGCTAAGCCTAACAGTATTAGTTACATTTTCATAATATTAAAAAGCATAATGTGTATAACAATGATTAACAAAACATAAAGGTTTCAAATTTCCAGCTATTTTTAAAAAAATGTATAAAGTACTAACCTCTGGGTGGCCTAGCTTGGTTATTATTTGTGGTTCCTGAATTAATAAAGACACTAGTTTGTAACTGGTGTTCATTCGACATGTTTCTATATGCACAACATAAGACAAAACACTGTTTGAAGTTTTTTTTCGTTTACTTGCTGCTTGCCTTCGTAAGGCGAGAGAACAGTCACAAGCTTTCTTGTGTTGTTACTGCAGTACGTTTGGCGAGCGCGTCTGGCTGGCTTCCTTCGTATTGCCGTGAAAACAACTTCCTTAGCGTTTTCGGTCTTGCTGAATCTAAACAGATCTAGGTATTTTGAAGGCAGGTTCTGTTGTTTACAATCGACAAACGTTGCGACGTCAACAGTCGGCAGGCAATGATTTGCAGTTGCACGAAATTTTCAATCCACAATAGTTATACTACGACTTTAAACTAACCTATGTTTTTTAATATAAAATTAAGGGTTAATAATATAACCAGGTATCACAATACTTTAGCTAAGGCTTTAATTAATTATATTTAAAAAAATTTTATAAAAAACTATCAACTAAAGGTTCAAATTATACAACTTTAAATCCAAGTAAAACAAACACTTTATCCTTAATTTAAAGCAGGTATACATCACGTATCAACAAACTCACTAATAAGTTAAAAATCACGATTTTTAGTGACCAACATTGTAGTGTGACGTACCGTTTTTTTTCCTGGCGTTAGTCTCACATGGCAACAGTCTCTTTTTTAAGCCTTGTTAGGGGGCATTAAATAAACAAGTGATCTGAACCGTTATGTACCTGAATTTAAGGTTAACGATTAAGCTAGTTAAACGTTATCGCAATATATAGCGCATTTGATGCAATTAATCAGGTAATTTTAAGCAAGGAACCAATGTTTCCCCGATAGAAGATCGATGAATACTATATCAAATTTCTCTCGTATACATTCAGTAAATTAACTAAGGAAGTTCTCGTATTAGAAATTTGGTTGTAACTATGTCTAAGGTATAATTGATGTCTAAATATAAAAAATACCTGAATTGTTATGTAATCTAGGTCACTTTGGCGCTAATGTCAAGTAAACAAATGTGTGTACAACATACTGCGGACAACACAATTGTTTGTGTTTATTTTTAGGCGCATATTTCAAAAACTTCAAAAATATATACAGATAAAGAAGTATTTCAACTGCAGACGTCATTATCTGTTTTATACCTCCCTTCTGTATTCAAAAACAAATCTATTTTAAAAAACATTTTCATACTAAAAAACCCGGCCAAAAATTGAATATTTATTGGTATCATTTAAATCCATAAAATAGATAAGGTATATTACCAGAATAATTTTTTTTAAATCAAGCGTTTAAACGACCCTAGCTTACATTTATCCGCTATTGTGCTATGGCTAACTGTTGAACCTTTTAACTAATATTATTAGGGCTGCTTCACAGTAACACCGACTTGTAATAATTTTGATAAATTGGACATCATTATTCAAAGTTATTTATGAGGGAAACGCGTTTTCCCAAATAACAGGCCCTCTACGAGAAATTTATTTAATTTATAAAAATTTTGAAAGATGATATTTTTCGAAATTAAAAAGTACGCTGTTAGGACGTACGTTTGAAAATTTTTACATGTGACGAAAATGGTAAACTTGTAAGCATTACGACATCGTTTAGAACAAAATTTACTAAACAAATGTTTTCCGATAAATTTTCGTAACCATATTGCAGTGTTTATTTTAGCGGGACTTCGAAAACAGAAAGTATATTTAAAAAACTAATCCATCAACGGAAAATAAAATTAATTGTCTAACGAAACAACAAGGGTCATAACACTTGATTAAATGTATGAGTTATAGTTTGTTGTTCAAAAACAACAAAGTCACGCCACCTGAAATAATACGAACAACAGTGCGTTAAAAAAAATCTAAATTTTCTAATACTTGACGAAAAAAAAGTGCGCTTGAATTTAAATTCTTCCAAAATATAAAAAACTACATTTGACTTTAACAAATTTTTTTAACTTAAAATACGTTTTGTGCTGGTTTTGTGTTAATCCTGAAAAAATAAAATTTTATTTACAAGTTGAACTACTTCTATGCTATTCTCCAGTTAAAGTTTCAAGTAACCTAAAATTTTCCTGTCATGCCGCACTTAAATACGAATGTAAAATATGTAAAAATGCCACGGTTAATAAACTGCCACAGAAGTTAATTCTTCTAAAACACAAAAAAACAACGACTTAAAAAATTACAAAAATCTTTGCTAAGGAAAAAAGTTTTTTTATGCATAGCTGAGTTGTGTTTTCATACGCAGACAGGGTAGAGTTACTATCTTTAAATCGCGGATCTTTATAGCCTAACTGCGTAAGTATACGTTCTTGATTGTTATCTAGAAGCCAAATTAGAGCATATACATGGTGCACCCTAATATATTTTCGACGTGGCTTAATATTAATGACAAAATATTCAATAAGCCCGTCTTTTATGATTAAATATCGATTATATGCATCCCCTATACTTGTAAGTTTGGCGTTACTTGATGCGTGCTGTCTCAAATATGTGCACTTGTTATCTACCCACACAGTGCGCAACGGCATTCGTATTCATATAATACATCTTCGCAAATTTGCCACAAATGCCTGTTTGATTTATAACCCATGGCATAACGGCTTGTTGCGTTAATAATTAATGCCCCTGTAATATAACATTTTGCAGCACCCCAATTTAGTAATTATTTAATATTGTATTCAAATAAGTAAGCAAATTTGCAATTAGCAAAACCTTTTGGGAAGATTGATATTTTTCTACAGATACAACTTCAAAATTTCAAAACAGGACTGCAAAACAATTTAACTATTGATATTACTATTTGAAATTCTATTAGAATTCAGTTTCCGATTCCAACAGATTTACGGATAGAAAATCAACCGTTAAATCAACGGAAACATCACCGAAAGGTGTCACTTTGTGTTTTTTCGTTGCAACTAAACTTACGCTACAAGGTCTACATATTAATAACTCAAGGACCTGCTTAAATTTGATTGCAGCAGGTTGTAGCAAGCGCTCGCAACTGCAGCTTTTCGCGGCGTTCTAATTACTGGTCATTCACGCATCAAAGCCTAATAACACGTTTCAGAGAACTTAATTTTTGATTGAGTTTAAGTAGATATAATCAAACCCGTGTATAACAAGATTTAACATTACATAATATCACACATACGTGCTTAAGCACAGATAGATAACACACTGGCGTAGCAAATTAATACAACAGATTGCACTTCGTCATAACACCTAATATCCTTTTTGAGTGAAAATATCGAATTTCTTGTCATTTTCTAAAAAAAATCGAATGTCAATTTGCAGGTCGCGGAATGCGAACGTGATGAAACAAAAAATTTTATCAAAATCAATCGTAGAAAAATTCTGCACAGATTTTTACAGCGGAGTGATTAATTCATTTGTCAATAAATCAATGGAATTAACAGCAAGCAGGCACAGTTACATTTCGCAAAAACAAACATACATTGTGCGAAGAAATTTTAAAGGAAAATGGCGGAAAACGGTAAAAGATCTCATTCGTTTTCGAAAAAATAAAAATACAGGGAAAGTATTTTAACCAACAAAAGTGCTCTTTACTACCAACTGCCGACCAAAAAAAAATTAATTTTTATTATATTAGAAAATATATTACTGAGGAAATCTAAGTAACACAGGCTAAAAAAGGTTTAAGTGAAAAATTAATATTTATCAACCATCAAATCATAATACCAACTTTTAATAGTATGTTATTTTTAATCGTATTAGATGCAAAAATGTTACCCAACATTACAATGATATGTTTTCAATACAATGTATTAGCTTAATGTTTAAATATAAAAAATTAATTTAACTAGATATAAATTGAGTATTTTACATTAGCATACAAAAAAACAATAATAATTGTACAAAACGTTGAAAATATGTTTATCAGATCACGTAAAAGTAAATGTAGGGCCGGAAATGACACAATTGCGTACTTAAATGAAAAGGGTATATGACTTTAAAATCGGTAATTGTTTCAATCTTGAAAGCATTTTTAAAAAATGTAAAATCAGCAAAGCTTGTTTCTTAAAAAAATTCATTAGCGAAAAAATGCCAAACCCAGCAAAGTTTTTAAATTCTGATCATTTTAGTTTGACATTTTTTACAAGATGATTACTGTGATAGACATATAATGTCAACTCAGGGTAATATGAGTTTGTTTACAAGCTAACAGCATCTTGCAAAAACAAAAGCTAGTTTCAGCGTAATATAAAACGTTAAATGTTTGCCTTTAAAACAGGCGAAAAAATATTTTCTTTCATAACGTGCGTAGTTTCTTTGTTGGTGATGTCATATGCCACGAGCGTGACATTATTGAGGGCCAAAACGACGTCACCGAAATGAGAAAGGAATAAATTTGCCGATCTCCAACTCGTTAAACCATTTAAAACTCCGCGATAGAATATTAGTGTTAGACGGCCTTTGTTGTTCATTTTTAGTCTGCGATTAATCACGCATGACGAGTGAACTTAGAGGTAAACCGAAGCAGAGATTAGTGAGAGATCAGCGGGCCATATATGTACATAATCGTTGTAATACATAACTCAGTGAGTCGCTTTTAGCAGAAATGTTGTGATTTTGTTAGTCTCAGGAATGTATTTATTTCGTGTTTGGTTAAAACTAAACAAACAAGTATTTGTATAAACTTGATATAAGTATATTCAAACAAAAAAGTACCAGTTAGTTAAGAAAAACATTAATCTCTAAAATCAAATCAAAACTTGCCAGAATTTAGTTAAGTCAAAGCGAAAGATTATTAAAGTCAGGATATTAAAAAACTTTAATTTCAGTTTGACTGCTTTCAACATGAATTGGTCATTCGTGCCAACTTTTTACATCGCTATGATTGGAGTTTACAGGAGACAGGCCATTCAGGATATCATTACGTAGTTTTTTCATTTGTAATTGAATTTTGTTGGCTTGTTTCTTACATAACGCTAAAAAGTGCCATGTTATTTATAAACAGGTTTACGTAACGTTCATTAATAAATGTTTATAACATTTTGAAGTCGAATAAAAATAAGTATTTCAAGTCGCAATATCTAAATTATTATATACTTTCAAAGTGGGCGTTTAATTTTGATATACTTTTAGTGTGTTGGTGGATAATGTGTAAATTCAGATTTAGTTTGTTGAGATCATTAAATCGATTATGTACACAAGTTAAAGTGGCGGTCGCTAGCCCACTCAATCGATTGTTTTGACTGTTAAGTCGTAAATCAGAAGGCTCAGTACTACTAGTTTACTTGATATTAGCTTGTTATTGTGAATATATTAGAGCATTCTCTAGCTTTTTTGTTGAAATGAACAATACATTTTTATAGAAGAGATTGTTATTTAGTTTAATGTAATAAAGCTAACGAAGATAACAAACGATGCAGTAATTCTAACATCGCCCCTATCTCAGACAAAGGGGCTAATCAAGTTTATTAACAAAAATCGAAGTGTTAATTAAAATAAGCGTGTGACAGGCTGTCTAAAAGTTAACTTTCATCAAAAATGGCAGTTTTGCTTAGTTAATATTCTATTTTAAGTTTTAATGGCTCGTAAAATTAGTTGTGTGCTTATGGCAAGGTAATTCGTTTCTTCCCCATGTGTACACATGGAACATAACAACGCTAAAGTATCCATTGTTTGCCTATTGTCCTAATCGTACGCTATAACATCATGGGCGTTATGAAATATTATAGATCGCATTCCAATGTTTGCACTCAACTTTTAGCTAAAGTACTGAGTTGTTGTCAAGCAACGTCGTTTACGTCACGAAAAGTTGAGGGACGTTCTTGGAGCGGAAACCACAAAAATTTAATGTAGGATGCAAGAGGCCGTTCAAATTTATAAATAACTGACTGAAATCGCGTAATGCCTATTTGAAATCGGAACAGTTGCTATTGGCTTTGGATTGACAAGTTATAAACTTAATTAAAAACAACATAGGTTAAAACACACAAACAGGAAGCAGCTTCCATCGACCCTTATACTTTTTAATTTAAAACATGGTGTGTTAGTCATCATCGCATATAGCCAACTCATTACATCTTGTCATATCATTAAACCCTCTACATTTTAAGCATAGAAAAAGGCATAGCAAATGTGTCTTAATTGCAACTTCCTCAGATTGCGCCAATGATACAAAGTTGACAAGCTTTTTGTGTAATAACAATATTAAGTTTCGCCTTTGTGATGAAATATTAGTAGGACTTTTATTGTATCATTTTTATTGTGTTACTGCGTTACATAAAGTGTAGCTTGGCCTAGAGGCCTAGGCTAAATCTTAAATTGGGATTTTTATACGTCTATAAGTAGAGTAAGTGTTAGCAGGTAGTTTTAGCTGGTAAAAGTTTAATTTTGTTAAGTTATGGCAATGTTATTGCCCGTTTGTTAAACATGCTGGATAAATGCAAAACAATTTAAACTGGCGCCAGTCTAAAGGTAATATTAGGTGGTTTTGTCATAAAGATATGAAACTTTTTGGCCTGTGATTCATGTAGGGTTAATATATGACAATAAACAGGCCGGGTGTTACTCTGGTTTAAAATTTATTAATATCGACAGAGAGTTAAAAGTAAACTGGGAATTTTTACTTATAGAGTGAGTTAAAGTGTTTACTTGTTTATTTTAAGTAGCTCAAAAGTTTATCATTGACTGCCCCTTTGTAATGTTATATTTATATACTTTTTAGTGATTCAATAAAGCAATGCGTATCTCATCTTATTGCAGTTCTACTTATTCTGCAGGGATTTATTAATAGGGTTGAATACAGTTCATTTGTTAGTCAAGCAAACACGGTGATTAAAGTAGCTTGCTCTGTGGTGTACCTACCCAAACCTAAAGTTCGTTGCAAACCAAACTAAAGAATAGTTAAAATGAGCCTAAAGTTAGACAGAGCGGCAGATGTGCCTAAATGCAGCAAGTGCCTTGTTTCCTTGATGGGACGCCAGTATCTTTTACAAGTAAGTATATCTTTTTTTTAATGAAGCATATAGATTTGTTACTTAACATTAAATTAATATTTTCGTTGAATATTTATATAAATTTTTAAACATAATATTTGTAGGTGATTTAATAAATTTATTTTATTGTGAGATAACTAAAAAGTAACATGATACGACCACCTTATTGATTAAATTTTATTGCAGGACAGAAACAAATATTGTGTTGATTGTTACGAAACACTCTACTGCAATAATTGCCACACGTGCGGGAAAACTATTACAACTGATTCAAGGGTAAACATTTTTTTTTATTTTAAACAAGTTCCTTTTTTACTGGTATGCGTGCTACGGTATGCATTTATGGCATTTTTTAATAATGGTTTAACAGTTTATAATAGGTTAAACTGGGAATTTTTCGGGCAAGGTTAAGTCTATAATCCCTTATGCTTTCAATGTTAATTAAGTTTATAATTTCATGCCTGGTTTGGATACTTCGTTTAAATATAGAGGCAATAAATTGTCAACTTCCTGCAATAAGAATATAGGGTTGGTCAATTCCTATGAGAATAAGCTACTTCAAATTATTTTAAATAATGTGGATTAGGCGACATTGATGCGAACTCTTTCCATATTTGTGTTCTAATTATCTGCAATTTATCCTGATATGTACGTCTTTCAGCTGATTAAGGGTTATTTTATATATACTGCAAGATGTTAAACGGTTGATGACGTCGTTGAATCTATTTTTAAAATTAACCTCATGCATTATTTGCATTTGGTTATAAGCTGCAGGCGCCAGGTTACATAAAAATATTACTTGACGAAATTAAATAAAACAATTTCTTATTCATATTACAGGACATTTCATACAAAGATTTTCATTTCCACGAAGGTTGCTTCAGCTGCACTGGCTGTAATAAGAGTCTAGCAAGCGAGAGTTTCATCCACAAGGATGGGAAATTTATTTGCGCAAAATGCTATGAGAACAAATTTTCTCCGAAATGCACAACTTGTGGAAAAGCCTTTAAGCCCGGTAAGACTCCAATAAATTAAATGTTAAAAACTTGCAGTGGAAAATTAACTAATCTTTATTTTAAAGTTGTTTTTTTTACCAGGCGTAAAGCGGATGGAATATGACGGAAAAAGTTACCACGAATCCTGCTTTTGTTGCGTGGAATGCGGTGGTGCTATTGGCAAAAAGAGCTTCGTCAAGAGAGAAGATGGCATATTTTGCGAGGGCTGTTTTGAGGCTAAAGTTGCGTTAAAATGTGGAAAATGCAGAAAGGTATATAACTAGAGCAGTAATTTTGCACAATTATGTTATTAAAGTTTGCCCTACGCATGTAATTTGTTGTAATAAAACTCTGTGAATTATTACTCTGTCACTTCGATTAAAACGCTTTCATTAGCTAACATAAGTGAAGTATATTTGTAACACTCAATCGAATGACGTATATAAGCTTGTTTTAATTCGCAACATATGTCCCAAAGGTACCTTAATGATTTTAAAACTTTTCGATATATGGTGCAATATTAAAGATTTCTTTCATCATGTAGCGAACTATTCAATGCATCAGATTAGCTAGTTATATCCTTTTTCTAAGTTGATTTGTTAACTATGGCAAATTTTACAAATATATAATCCTAAAGGAACAAACCATTAAAACAAATGTCCTAAATAACAATTGTATGTTACTCTGGTATACATTTGTGTGTTTTGTAGATTATTAAGAACAGTGGGGTTTCTTATCGAGACGAGAGCTTTCATGCCGATTGTTTTAAATGCGAAGGCTGTGATAAAAATCTCGCTCGCGAACAGTTTGTCACCCTGGAGGAATCCCCATACTGTTTAAATTGCCACACTGAGAAATTCGCCAAGAAATGCTTAAAATGCGGAGATGCCATATCGGGTAGGTTTATAGTAGGTTTCTTTTAAAAATAAAGATAATTTAAAAAAAAATTTAAAACTTGTTTAGGCATGGGTGAGGCCAAAATGATTGCCTACGAGGACTACAATTGGCACGTTTCGTGTTTCTATTGCGTCACGTGCAACCTACCACTAGAGGGCGAAGGGTTTGTTTTAAGCGATGATCAGGTGTATTGCCCAGCTTGTGCAGAAGATATTTGAGGACATTAGTTTTAAACCAACTATTTTTGCATGGCTTTGTATATTATTTTTTAAGATTAGTATTAGCTCGCGCGTTATTTAGTGTATTTTCTTCTATTCATTAATTTTTTTTTCTGCAAACAAATGTACTGCACCCATTTTCATTTTAACAACAATAGCCTAAGTTCATTTTTTAATTTTTTTAATACCTAGCTAATTTTGTTTAAATATTTTAATTTAATCTATTAAAGTTTTTGATATTTTTTTTTATAACGTGACTTTAAATATTTCAAATTAAGTTATTATCATATTGCACATATAAGCCCACGCAAATTAAATAATGTAAATAATTATGCCCTTGCTTCTTAGGCTGTTTTGAAGCAGCCCTATAAATAATGATCAATTTTTTTTTAAGTATTAGATTGTTACCATCTAAAATATATAAAAACGCTGTACATTTTGTTTTATAACTTATTCAACATTGATTCACGTAACTTGATAAGAAACCGATTTTTAGTTTTATTAAATATCAGTATTACTGCATTTTTGTATAACGTTTAGGTGATGAATAAATATTTAGAAATAAAATTTTAATGCATTAAAAAGACAGAAATTACATTAAATTTAGAAATTTTAATAAACTTGAAAGAATGTATATTAAATTTCAACAATTACTGAATAGACATACCCATAGATTAATGATTTAAAGTAGTGCAAACTTATTTTATCGTATCATTTATACTCAATAAACCCCTTTTTAATGTTGAAGAGCAGATCGTACACATTGCACCTTTTTTAAATGGTAACTATCGTTCGTAAAGTTTATTTTAATTTTTTAACTGTATAGACTGCGTTATTTTTCGATCTAATTAATTTTTAAAACTTTAGTATTTTAATATTTGTTATGCTTACGTAATTTTTAATTTATCCTCAATTTTTGTAGGACGACTACTTTAAGACATGCATATCACCTAGAACCAAATGACCGAAAAACTTTGATTTATTAAACAATGTTAGACTGTTTTTTAAAGACAAATTGTATAATCAGCATATTAAAATAATCAGCATATTAAAAAATAATTAGTTTTTTTATTAACAGGAACTCTTTAACCTCTTTAATTAGGTAAAACATGTCTATAATAACTAAGCTCGCTTTAAGGGGAAATTTTTGTACAAAATTATTTCGAACACCTGGCTATGTAGCAATTAGCAGCGTTGGAAAATCAACTGGATCCGCGCAGCAACAAATGGATGATTTCTGGAAAAAAAATTGGGATTCAAATCGTCCGATGTCCCCTCATTTAACCATCTATAAACCAGAATTAACGTCTATGCTCTCCCTTACACATCGTGCTACTGGAATTTATTTGGCTATGGCAACAACAGGTTTTGCTGTAGCGTCATTATTTTTTCCAGAAAATACTGATTTGTTATTAATGAATTTAAAGCACTTGCATACATCATTGTTGGGTACGGCTTGTATTATTTCGATGAAGATGTCTTTGCTTTTTCCATTGGTTTACCATTGCTGCAATGGCTTGCGACATCTTCTTTGGGATACAGCAAATGCATTGACATTGAGTCAAGTGTATTCCACTGGCTGGGCAGTATTATTTATAAGCTTAATCTTGGCACTTACAATTGCTGTGTTAATGACACCAAAAACTGAAAAATAAGACAAGCTTTTCACCCAAAGGGAAAATTTAAAATTACCCGATAATTACTTATTTTAAAAAATTTATTTAAAATGTTTTCTAAACTGTTGTAATAAAAAATGTAAATAAATATATTTTTCACTTAGTGTTGGGATTATAATAGAGTTGTAAATTAAACTAAAAATTCAAATTTATTTGTTCGAACTTCATGGTATTTACTGTTAACCATGATTATTTTGTGTTTTTGCTTTAAATTAGAAGGAATATTTAATTAAAAATAGCATATAATGAATAACTATGAAAAATTGTATGAAAAAATGAAATCCTCTGGTGTTCAAGTAGACCATCTGTCAATTTATAATTTTTCTAAAACAGGATGGGGTTTATTATCAAAGAAAACACTAATTCCAGGTTATTTAGGTTGCTTTTAAAATGTGCATTAGTTCACCATTGAATTTTACCGATTTATTATTTTTAAAATGCCTAGCAAAAAGAATATATTCGGGTAACCTTATATTAACAACAGGGTACCATTTTAATTAATTTAGGTAATCTAGTTGTTGGAATTCCCAAAGAACTTTTAATTGGTGTTAATCAAGCCATTGCAGACTCATTTCTTGCACAAAAAGTACTAGAAGAAGCAAAATCAAGTACAAAATGACTTATTTTTTGATATTTTAAAACCTATGTTAATACAGTTCATAAAATATTATATTTTTAAGGTTATTCTGAAAGTGTTCAGGGAATGCAAATCTTGTGTATTTTTCTTATTGAAGAACTTCGAAAACTTAAACATCATAATGCAAACACTAAGTGGGGCTTTTATTTAAATACTTTACCAACTCAGTTTTCTCAACCAATGTATTGGAGTAAGTCTGTTATCGATCTCTTGCCTAGAGATGTTGCATTGCTTGCTATCAAAAGACGTGAAGAAATGGAAAAAGAACTTTTTATCATAAACAAACTTTTAGAAAATATTTTACCTAAATTTTTGAATAAGTTTCAACATTTTTGTTATCCAATCTCATGGATAGAATACAGATGGGCATATTGTTGTATAAACTCAAGGTAACTAACTAAGTTAAAAAAAACTTGCAACTATTCTTAAATGCTAGTTCAAATTTTTAACTTGCATTTATTTGGCAGATGTGTTTTTTCAGATCACGACGAGCCAAAACATGATGGTTTAACACCATCCTCTGCAGACAACTACTTTCTTATCCCATTTCTAGATCTTCTTAATCATAGCCCGAACGTCGAAATCACATCAAAGTTTAACTCTAAATCAAATAACTATGAAATCATTACAAATAGCGAATGTGATGCAAATAAACAAGTAAGCCAAATAAATACTGTGAAAACATATTTAAATATAAATTTATTGTAACTATATTATTATTATGTATAATTCTACTATAAGTTATGGTCAACACATAATTAACCTGACGTTAAATTTACTTTTTTTATTTTGTTAGGTTTTTATTAATTATGGCCCACACAGTGATGACTTTTTGCTATTGGAATATGGTTTTGTCATTCCAAACTCTGAAAATGTTAACAATATCAGTAAGGTGCAATGGAAAACCCTTGTAGAGTTGAGTAATTAAAAAGTTGTTTAGAAACATGACAAGTTTTAATTTAAAAAATAAAACATTAGTTAAATTATGCAAATTGATTTTAGATTTTTAAAGGCCAATGAAAAGGATCAAGTTATTTTACACAAATATCTTAAAAAACAAGGTCTAATGGATTTTGTTTATGGTTATTTTGGTCCCTCCTACCCACTGGTTGTTGCAGTTGCCTGTTTTACTTTTATTGAACAAAATAAAAACTCAGAAATTAAAGATATTGTAAAGAGTCTTATAACTTCTTCAGTTTGTTCAAAGCGCAAACCTATCAAATCTAAAGAATATAAGGTAAATGTCCTTTTGGGAGGTAATACAATATAAAGTTTTTATTATTAATTATACATTACCATATATTATTTATTTAAAACAGAAACATACCAAAAAAATTTTACTGGACTTGTGTAACTTTTTGTCAAACAAAGTGCAATTAAATATCACCAAATGCGAAAGGTATAAGGTAGAAGAGCCCAAACACAACATTTATGTAAATATTGTTCTTGATTTATGGAAAATCCATCAGCATACATTAAATACTTCCATTGCATTTATGAATGAAAATAATTGTTGTTCTGATTACCTTCCGGATTTATTTTAATAAAATAGAATTACCTAACTATTAACAATTTAAACATTACATATCCTTGATAAAATCAAAATGCCAGTTCTTTAAATTTGTTTAATAACCTACTTAGTTTGTACTGAAATGCATGAACTCCTTTTGTTGTCACCACAGATAGTTCTTGTACACCATCACAAGTCATGTCTAAAAACTTAATTTTTAGAATAGGAAAAGCAAAGCTTCTTTGCCAAATTGGTGAAGTATGTGTCAGGGGTGTTTGCGACGTATCACAGTTATAAGCAAGAAGTTTTTGGCCATAAGTACCGATTAATATTTCAGTTTTACCATCATAATTGGTATTAGCAACAGCACAACAGGTAATGCAGTCATAATTTCCACTATCTGATAACATTAATGGGTTACTAAATCCAAGTTGGCATATGTTTCTATAAAGGGCGGCTTCTTCTCTTGCACTTACCACCACTAGATGGCAATCTTCTTTTATGTTAATTTGTGATTTTGGTTGGTTAACAAAGCAAGAGTCTTTAAATTTACAATCGGTATGTTGAATTGATTTGCTTATAATCTGAACTTGAGTTATCGGACTATCACGATCAATAAACCATGATGAAATCACACTTTTCGTTTCTTTGTTTACCAAAAATGCATTTATTTTCCCATTAACAAAGCCTACAACGGATAATCTACAGTTTGTTTGCGTGTTTTTTTGATCCAAGTATGTTGGAATTTCGGGCAAATCTGTTAATTCTGGAAAGTAATCATCCAAATACACTTCACTAAAGTCAACACGGCAGCACATCTGGGCATATATATGAATCCTTTTGTCTCCTCCCAGTAAAAGAAATACAGTTTTCTCAATAGATTCTTGTGGGCATTTAACCTTGAAATTAGTGAGTTGATAAGGCGTAAACTCCAAATGTATGCTTCGGCAACAAGTCTGGGCTACTTTGTCTAAATTCCATTCTTGTCCACTTATATCATAATTATCATTGCAATAGATGTTTAAATAATTTTCTGTTTCTTCCTGGCAAAATGTCACACCAACAATAAGTCCCCTTGCTGCACACCCAAAACTATCTATTGATACAATATGGCATTTGCTTGGTATGTAGGTAAAAGATATTTCTCTAAAGACACGCTGAATTTCAGATTTGTATGTAGAAACTTTGTTATATTCATTTGAGAATATCTTTCCTTTTATTAAACCCACAAGAAGATTGTTTGGGGTTCTATCAGGGCCACAAGTACAAGTTACTCCATAGATGCTACTTTGACTTGGTAGAATATCAAAATTACTTTCATGAAATTTTGTTACCATTTTAAGTATAAGTTTATCATTTATTAATATAACACACTATGCTATTTTTATTAACAATTATGGAAAAAATACAGAGTATGTATTTACTTTATGTTATTTTCAAAGTCCTCTTTTGTCTATAACATCAAAAAATTAATTGTGACTAACACGTTTCTTCAGTCTTACAAGATGTCAACAATAAGAGAGAAGTTTTCAGCATTCGCTAAAGCGTAACCGAAAAAAAGGCACTCTCATATTTCAATCACGTGTTTTTTATTTTTGAAATTTACAAAAAAGAAAAATTTGTGTTAAACAACCTTCAGACCTTTGTTGTTAAAATGAACAATCTTCGAGTTCTTGGCCGATACGCCAATATTCATAACGTTAACTACTTTCGAGATGTAAGGGAACAAGCTACAACCTATAAACGATGTATTTACATAAACAGCTATCTATATAAAAAGAAGAAATGGGACAAGGAAACTAAACCCACTACAAAAGTTGAGAAACCGAAAAAAGACGAATCGAAAAATCCAATTTTTGGTGATTTAAAAATTGAAAAAATTGCAACTGTAAATCAAACAAGCAAATTTTCTAAAGAATCGAATGAAACTATAGTAAGTAACTGCCTTTATTTAAAAGTATTGTTAAATCAACTGATTGCAAAAACTTGATAATTTTCCATTTTTAAAGACAAACTCCAAAACTGAACACAAGCAAAGTGAATTAAAAAAGAATTTAAAAATAGGCAAAGCCAAGGTAATATATATTCTTAACTATTGTCTTACAACACCTACAACATAAAATGTATGTTAAATCTAAGCTAATGTGATATAAATTAAGAAAATATTTAACAACTTTAAAACAATTAATCATTTCTTTGTTGCATTAGAATCAGAGGTCTTCAAAAAATAAAAACAAAACCGTTCAAGAAATGATAAAGGTATGATATTGCTAGATTAATAGTTAAAATTTATAAACTAAAAACTAATGTTAATTGTTTTAATGACAAATAAATATTTAGATATCACGCATTTTTAATTTTAGGATGTTAGTAAAGAATTACATCCGAATGAAGTAAAAAAACAGAAAAATGTTAAGATGGACATATATGAAAAATTAGTTGCAATGGACCAAAAATTGAAACAAGTTAAATCAATGAAAGAATCAAAATCTGCAACTTTAAATAACAAAGGGAATTTTAGGTAAACAGAAGGAATAATATTTATATAAATATTGGGTTATTCATGAATATATTAATATAGTTTATAAATATATATATATACACAATATAACCAAACTGCCACTGCAACTCGAGATTGGGTCCCAGTAACTGATGTTACTCTATGTTTAAGTCATGCAATCGACTTTTCCACATCGAGAATAAAGATATATACAAAAAAAATAGCACTCATTCCAACTTGTGCTTAGTTAAATTTTTTTATCAATGTTTTTAAATTTTTTCTGTCTTTTTTTTAGTGACAAAATAAAAAAAGAATCTGGTGACACACCAAAGATTAAGTAAGTTAATGTTTTCCTTTGCTACTCTTAATTTTATAAATAACAAATATAAAAATATGATTCTGTGTTTGTTAAGTGACGAAATAAAAAAAAAATCTGGTGACCACCCGAAGATTTAGTAAGTTATTGTTTTTATTTGCTATTCTTAATTATTTTTGCATAATTTCTTAACTAGTGTTTTTAGAAAAATAAAATTAGTGACACCTAAAAATAATTTACTGCAACAATATAACTTACCTTAATTTTTTGCTTTTAGTCGTCAAAAAAATCAGTTAACTGAATTGCTTGATCTTTTGGTAAAAGGAAAGCCACAAATTTGGGTACTACATTTATCAAATAGTTTTTAATTCAAAATTTTTAAATACAAAACTTATCTTCAAAATACTAATATATAATTAATATTTATAAACATTGATGCTTATAAAGCATGGTTCTTAACATAGTCAGAAACTATGCTTTAGGATCCACCTGCAAATAAAAAAGATTGGACTGCAGAGGATTACTACAATATGTATAAGAACGAATACATTAGCGCATTGGATAATGCTCAAGGTGAAGAAAATGATTTTGATAAACACATCAAGTGGACTCAGGAAGGAAAACTTTGGACTTTTCCAATCAACAATGAGCAAGGTATAGTAATAGTTAACAGTTAAGTGCTCACCCTATAAATTGCGTTTTTACTCATTTAATTGGTCACTCATAAATTATCATTATTAACTGTCTATCACTTAGCTTGTTTTAATTCAAGAAAGACTTGCTATAATAAAAAATTATTTTAAGCTAATGGAATACTAATATTCAGAATTTTTTTGTAGGAATGGAACATGAAACAAAAGTCTCATTTCAAAGTCATGTTTTTCTTGATGACAAGTTAAATGAAGGGGGTTGGTGCCCAGAAAAGGGACCTATTCGATTATTTATGAATGCAGTTATTACTTCTCTTTCACAAAATCCTTACTTTAGCGTTGAAGAGAAACATGAACACATTGATTGGTTCCGAAATTACTTTACAGAAAAATTGACAGTCCTTACATCTCTTGGCTTAATGAATTCAACCAAAAGTAAATCACAATCAGGGCTCCAATAAAATTTGATATTTCTTTTTTGCTTCAGTCCTTTGGAATTGTATGTAAATTTTTTTTAAATAAATACCTTTGCCAAAAATATTTTAAACTTAAATACAGTTTATATTTAGAGTTAAAAGCTGTAGGATATAGCTATACTTTGCATGGTTTTTGCATAATACTATTTATATACAGTAAGTAGAGTGCACAACTTATTCTTTTCACTATGAAAATTTTTAATCTCCTTAAAAAATGCATCAAAAAGTTTATTGGTAGTATTGGTCCTCCTAACAAAAACTAAGAATAGGCTACTAAATATTTCGTATTATAGTTTAAACTAAAAACTTATGCAAATCAAAGAGACTGGTGATTGACTTAATTTTTGTATTTCAGTACAAAAAATAAGAAAACATAAATTTCTATTTGCCCTTTCTGGCCTTAATTTTACGCTGGTAAAATTCTAACTCTTTGCCTTCCAGTATGTATCCGTCACATCTTCCACTTTGGCCAGGTCGCGATGAAATACAAGCCAAAATTCGACCTTGGTTGAACTGATCTTCCAAAAGTTGTGCAACCTGTAGATAATAATTGTTATTTTTGAATCAACTTTATATCATGTTATGTGTAGTGTAAACAGAAATATTCCTTTAAATTTATTCTTTAATTTTATGCAAAAATAATTTGAAAACTACCTAACTTAAACACCAAAAAAATTGTGATTAAAAACACTAACCCTGGGTTCCTTTTTTCTCTCGTCATATTTCTTTTGGGTTTTCTTAGATCGTTTTTTGTTTAAGGCTTCCTCCTCTGCCTCCGTAAGTTTGCCAGACTTTCTTCGTCCAAGTGGAGTGGCATAATGGGCCTCATACCTTAATTTAAAAAAATTTATATGACAACTATTTTTTTAAAAAGCAGCATTAAAAAAACTTTTTTTTCAATAGATATTGAATGGAGTCAATTAAAAACCACCATCTTGTGTAATAACATGATAACATATTATATATAACTTCGGTTTTTCAATAGTTTATAGTTGACAAGCAAATAACCTATATTTAGTCTGCCGCGGGGATAATTTATTTGGTACATGGCAACATTTTAATGTGCAAATGCTTTGTATGATATATGTGACACATTTTATTTTTACACATAAAATTAGTAAAAACTTGACCAATTGTTATAAATTATAAAAACTGGGATTTAGAAGTATATATATACATAAGAAAAATACTTTTACTTCTATTTACAATAATAAATTTTAGTTTAAACAATTATACTGCTATATGGTGTGTATACCCAATCTGAAAATAAAATTAACAATAGCCTTGTGAAAATCTCTTACCATTGTCTAAATGGGGTGGAATCAATTTGAACAACGGCATTTTTCACCAAAGTTTTAGTACGTAGCAATTCGTTATTACTAGCATTGTACATAACATCAATGACACGGGTTTTGCGAGTGCAAACCTCTGAACCCCATGAGAAGTTGCCGCTGTCTAAACGAAGACCGCGATATTTCTGGTTACCACCTCTAGTTCTAACTAAATGGACTCTCTTGGCACCAAGTTTTGTGTTAGCAGCTGGTCTACCTAACTCAAACTTTCTCTTCTTGCGTGGTTGAGGTCGTTTACCCCCAGTTGCTCGCCTTTTATGCCATGAATCCTGAGAAATACCCATCTTTGCCTAAACAACTTGTCAACAAGACGGGATTATTAAAAAGAAAGTCGTGCGCTCACGTTGCACTGTGGGGCACTTGTTATTCGCTCTAACGAAATAATATAATAATATGATTTTTATGAAACCAAGTTTTAAATATAAATTTTTTTGCAATATTGTGGGACTCATTTAAAGTATAAAACTTACTTAAAATAGATTATAATTTTTCTAAATGTTCAAAGCAAAGAACTTCAAAAGCAAAACGTTTGTACACATTTTAGAAATGTTAGAAATGTTCACTCTATTGTTTTAATATTAGTTAACAACCCAGTGTACATTTTTAAAGTTATAGATTATTACGCTGTTTTAAATTGTTTAGCTATACTGTTAAAGTTATTCAATCATGTGCAAAAATTTATCTAGAACTTTTTTGTTTCTTTAATTAAAATTACGTATTAATGAATAAAAGTAAAATTACCTTGGTGTCAATACTGGCAAGATTTCTTTGTTTTTTGAATAAAAAAACTCACTAATTCAATAAAATTATTTTTTTAACTTATGTGAACGTAGACTGCATCTAATTTTTTTCACAAATCCACTTTTATGTTTTGTGTTTATGTACGGTCTGTAATTTTTTTAAATGTAGGCTAAAAAGTCAATTTATATTAAGCACAAAACCTTTAATTAGCAATCCACATTTTAGATTGTTATAGCAAAAAGTTTTTAAAAAGTAAACAGTTACAAACAAAATAGCACACCAGTAAGAATCTGATTAACAAAACGTGACTAACATATTTGGAATTGATAAAGAAAATACAAAAACAGTAAGAAGATTCGTGTCAGCGGAGACTTAATAATTCCAACATCTCTGAACGATTTATTTCTCCATTTCCGTCATTGTCGATAGTGCTAATCATTTCTTCCAGCTAAATTTAAAGGTAAACAAAATATATATTTTACTATTGCTTTATAAATTTGGGCATTTTTTTAAAATAAACAAGGGTCGTTTCGTTGAATGCATACCTCTTCAATAGGTGCCATTTCCAATAGATAATCTCCCCAAATGCTTCTTAATTCATTAACATCGATGCACCCCTTTCCATCACGATCAAAAACTCGAAATATATTTGACAGGTCTTCACTTTCATTATTCGCCTTGTCAAAACTGAGAAAAAATATGTTTAGTGTAAATCATAGTAGAATATTTAAATATTGTGGTGGTTTTCCAATAATTTTCGGGATTTCTCGCTATATTGCTCTGTGTTACAAGGTTTTAAAATATAATGGATTTTACGGTTTTATTAACTTACATGAATAAACGAAAGTGCGTTAAAAAGCAATTACTTGAAAAAGTTTGCAATGACCGAATTGTATTCTTATTAAATCCATTAATAATTTAGGCTGTCTCGTATCGGTCGACCAGCAATAAATATTTGATATATAGATGCGTATCGACTTCTTATTGGAAAGCGATTTCCAGAAAATGCAAGCGGAAAACAAAAAACTTTTGCCAATTTCTTGAACAAAGCAATTTGTTGGTGACCACATCCAGCATTTCAATGAATATATAAATATTTATGAGTTTCGTTATAATTAAATAACGATAAATAAATAAATACCCTTCTTCAACGTGCGATCTCTACGTGCCTGCATTAAACTTTTATTTGTTTTTTTGCTCTTATCTTTTAATCTATTACCGTTGTTCCTTTTTGTTAGAAGAAACGCGATTATAAATGTCGAAGCCCAAAACTAATCGATATAAAAGGTCGCTTGGTTATATAAATACAGAATAGAATCTAGTAATAAACACGCCTCTCACTCGAGGGTTACTTACTATCCAATCATAATTATGAACTCATTAAAATCGATTTTTCCATTTTCGTCCATATCAACTTGGTTGACTAACTCAGTTAGTTCTGCGTCACTTGGATTGTGACCCAAAGTTCGTAGAAGATGACGAAGCTGCTTCGAGCTAATAATTCCGCTTGATTCCTTTTTTAGAAAATCAATAGTTATTTTAATTTAGTGGTTCAACTATCAACGTGACATAAATAAATTAGCACAAGAAAAAGAAAATTAAAACAAAAAAATTGTCTATGGTAAAAATAACCTATTGATTGATTTTATACTTGTAATGGAAAATTTCGAAATTTTTAACTTTATCTCTAGACCGAAATTAAAGCGACCTTTTATTATATTACTCCACTTTGTAATTTTCAATGCATATTTTAATATTTAATTAATTATTTATTGTACGGGTAGCAATTTTTGTATTATAAGACATATAAATTTATTAGTAGAAATGATCTCAAAGGTGCGCTAAAATAAATTTTGCCTTAAATACTATTTGTAAAATTAATTTGGTTTGATTTTTAAAGTTTTTTATTCTATTAAGTTAGCATACAATCAGGATAAAGTTACCAGGAACATGTTAATTTTAAATCAATGCACATTTTTAGCATGTTCTTTATTGCGTCACTTTCTTTAATAATATCTCTCCAAACATAGCAAATGTGGCCATGTTACGTCACAATACAAAAAGGAAGTGTCATAAATGTGTCGTTTTCTAAATGTTACATTAGGCTTAAACTTAATATACACTTCAAGCAGTTAAATGACAACTTAATTACCTTGTCTAATTTTCCAAACGCCTGTTTGTATTGAACTATTCGCTCTTCTCCCATTTCGCACAAAATATCTTCAACTATTCCCTAAACAAATTTGTTACAACCAGATTTATAATTTTATTCTCTGTTTCATGAAAATTTTATTAAAGTTAGACATTTTAATTTAATTTAAACAACTTACCTGCACATGACGTTGGTCATTAGGCCCTACTGTCATTAGACGTTCTGTAAGACTTTTCTGTTTTTCTTTTGGAGTTAAAACATTATTTAATGGGACTACACTTCCAGTTGCAGCTGCTACTATTGACGATGACAATGCTAAAAAATGTAAAATCAAATTATTTTACCATTTAATATCGGAATTTATTTTGTAAAAATGTCATTTTTTAAACCATTACGAAACGTTAAATCACGATATACTTTTTTAATAAAGTTAAAAATACCTAAAAGTTGGTGAGACTAAATGTATTAAAAAATAAATGAAGAAAGATTGTACCTCCACCAATGACAGATTTTGTAGATCCTGTTCTCGAAGGAGGTTCGAGTGGAGGAATTTTAGGCTCAGAGGCTATAGTTGGCTGTTCCAGGAAAGCCTGCTCCAAACTTGAAAAATTGTCTCCCGAACTTTCTTTAAAAGAACGCAGTGATTTGTTTTTTCGGGTGCTGGAACTTCGTTTATGTAAACTGTGCCTGTTGTCTAAATTTTTAGACACGTTATATTCTAACTTGCAGTCATCTGCAGTGGTTGTGATATTGTCGTTTTCTTTAGTATCAGAAGGAATTGCGGATCTTTTAATAACCATTGGTGTAGGAGCTTCTAAAGCTGACACGCTAATCTTTTGGCGCCGCATTTTTGGCTTCATCGGCACTTTTTCATCCTTTGTATCTGAATGTAAACTTGTTTGTTTTTTGACACTGCGTAAGTTTTGATTTGCCTCGTCGGCCTGTCGTTGTTCAAAATTTTCCCGCTTGTGATTTCTGCGATTTGTTTCCGGTGAATAGGAGTTCATCTCGTACAATGCATGATTAATACAACTCATTTGATTTAGGTTAAGATCAAAGTTATTTGGATCATCGCTTACGTACGATTTGTTCAGCTAAAGTCATGCACTTTTGTATTACTAATTATACTTAAGCCAACAATTACTAAAAAAAACTTGACTAAGTTCTATGTTAAGTATATTGAAAGGTCTCACATTTTCATATCTTCTAATGTCTGATTGGGATCTAATAATTTCATCATTTGGCGGGCATTGTTTTGTGTAGGTGGCGTCACTTCGGCTCTTTCCTCGTTTTTCGTATTGGTGACGTTTAATATAAATGCCTTCTCGTTTTTGATGAAACTAAACAAAGAAAGTTATCGCAGAAATTAAAACTATGACGAAATGGCGTTTTTTACATTTTAATCAGCCTTAGCCTATGCCTTAAGGGTTTTTCGCACGTAAACATATGCTGTCATACAATAAATCACATTGTACAATCAATAAATTAAAAACAACGCCCAAAAATTCAATATTACAAATTTCATTTGTCAAATTTTTTAAACAACCATTAAGTGGTTATTTATATTTAACGTTTTCTTAATAAAGTCATTTCTAATTAAATGAATTAATTATATAGGCGAAATTAAATAATGATAATATACAGTTGGTCAGAGCAACGCTCGGCTAACCGACCCTTTAATTTTTAATTGGTTTTGTTTATTAATTAACCAGGCTATTTCGATTAAAATGAGCATCAAATCAACTTACGTTGCCATTTTCGTCGTTAGCTGATTTACGATTTGATTTTCGACCAACTTCGTTATAAGTTTTTAAACTTGTTGCATTGTCAAGCTCACAAGTGTTCCTTGTGTAACTTTTAACTGATGACTTGTTTTGCTAAATTATAAAACTTGAAATTATTATTGCTTCTTATACTTAAAAACATTTGGGGCATTAAACATTTCTTTAAAAGTTATAATGTACATACGTCCTTTTTACAACGTCGCTCAACTTCTCCCGTTTTCTTGTTGGAATAATAACACTCGGAATCTTCCCTGTGATTGTTATCTTGAAACATAATTTGTGAGGAACTACCTTCTGTATTATCATACGGATAATAGCTGTGTTGCTTTTTAGAGGAATAGTCTTCTGAGAAATGATTGTCAGGTACAATACCTTCATCGGTGGAGGGGGAGGTTGAATAAAAGGAACTTTTTCCCCCGCTTGGCGATGGAACTTTGAGGTGGGTATTGTTTTGCGCCATGTCTAGCGATGATCTTGCATTTGAATTTCTACCGTGATTGTTATACCCATTTCTCGAATCGATAGACAATCTTAAATTGTCGTCGCCGCTGTTCGCGAGAAGACTATCTTTTTGGGACGCTCCTTGCCCGTTGGCATTTTTCCATGCTTCTCTTTTAACTGCTGCTGGATAGGAATCGTCTGTATTTCTAGGACTTTCACTTGGTGTATTATACTTTTCAGCGCTTATTCTGTCATCTTGGGTACGTTTATCAACTTTAAATTTTAAACTTTTTTGCTTTGGTTCTGACATTTTACTTGTTGCTAAACACGATTGGGGTTTAACGTTTGGAATTTGGTTTTGTACAGGTAACCTTTTTTCCTTTGCTTTGCACAAATCTCTTTTTTTCTCTGTGTCGTTCGCAACTTTTAAACAATCATGTTTTACTTCGGCACCAGCGTTCCTGCGGTTAGTGATACATTTTTTGCTACGGCATTTAATTTTTTCTTTCCGTAATTCCCACACACTATGTTCCATTACAACGGTCTTGTCATCACCTCACAACGTTTAAACAAATTCCGCTTTGCCCTAACCGCATAACCTACATCACGTTATACTTGTAGGTATTATTAAATTGTATTATTGTTATTGATTAATTATTGATGGCAATAAGGCGCCTTCAGTAAAGCAAGAAATGGAATAAAACAAAATGTAATCTAGTTATTGGATTATCAACTCTGAATATTGGCAGTTATAACTTAAACATCAATCATTTGAAGTTTCTAACCGGATTAAGCAAGTTACAACTCGCATCTGGTTAAATTAATTTACTTACAAAATTAAAATTAGGCTTTAGTTATTTATATTGCAAAACAACAATCACAAAGTTATTTAAAATTATTTAATAAAAAAAACTTTATAGCCTACAGCATTAACTTAAAAAAAATGTTTGCTTACTATATTTTATCGTTTTTGTATTTATAGAAAATTCCTGGCAAAAAAATTAATTATTTACATAAATGCTTGGTAAAATATCTAGGCATGGTTTTAGCTTATTGTTTACATGTTAATTTTTACTAAAATAATTGATACTCAAAATAATAAACTAAAAAATATATGATATGCTATAGGAATAACGAAGTTGTTAATAATACATTCAGTTTATTTTCATGTACACTAAAGGTAATATAGAAACTTAAAGAAAACCTTTGCACAAGTTTAATTTGACAACAACCTATTAAAATAAAATTCTCACCTGGTTTGCATATAAAGTTTATGTTATAATTGTCTAATTTTAAACGTTTCAAAAGTCCCTATAAAAATTTAAACTTTTAATCATTATCATAAATTTACATGCTGAGAACTAAAATTTACCAAACTTCTATACCAGCTGTCAATAACTTCTTAAAGTTATCGTTTCGATAGAATAGCCAATTTTGTTTAAGGTATTATGCGAGCGCACAAAATTAAGATCAATATACAACCGCGAGGGACTTCAAGACCATAAAGCCTAAGTTGAAAACGCATTAATAGTAAATTAAAAGATTTTTGGTTTAAATCACTCGATAGGGAATGCTATATTATTCGCAGAATTGTATAGAAATTTATTAAATAAACACAATATATTAGAGCTTTTAATTTGCATTTGATATAACTTTATTCACGCAAACATTCTTTTGAAGAATTATTGATGAGCTTTGTATATTAAAAAAACAACAAAAAGGGTCGTTTTGAAGCTTTGCATGCATTTAACGATTTGACGACTAGAATTTTTTTTACATGTTTTTTAAAACAAGCAATAGGTGTAATAATTTTAAGGGTTATTACTTACAACGTGGTGTTGATTTTGCTAAATTGTCGAACTAAATGATCTAAATCAGGGGTAGGCAACCTTTTTCGCACTGCGGACCGATTTAAAACTGAAATCTTTTTCGCGGACCAGCCTTTAAAACAAACAATTTTTTTTGCATTTTGGGGTAAAAGAAATCAATCAGTTTAGCTAATAATGATGTTTCAAGAAACGCAAATAAGTTTAAAGCAATTTATTTATTCCTTTATCAAATCGACATTAAACAATTTTAAATGTTTCTACGACAAAATAAGCTTACAAATCAAAAAGAAAGACGTTTCTGTTTCTAATCATTTAACTTGGAAAAAAATACGGCCTGGTAACTTACTGCTCAATGACCGCCATTATAACAAAACAACTGACATCATCGATTAACTGAAATACAGGGTTTAATGTCAAAACAAATTAAAAAAAAATAATCTGTACATAAATAGGTACAATTTTTTGTTTTTTTTAACTTTTATGTCACGGCAGAAATTAAATATAACTTTCCCTCAGTTGTTTAATATAAAAACACGTGTTTTAAAAGGGTGTCGAAAGTGTTAAGGTGAGATTTCTATTGCAGGTATGTAAAAGTAGTTTTAAAAGTCAAATTAAAATTAATTTTTGCTCTAAACGTTATCATTAATGTATGAATTTGTACTACTTTTAAATAGCATCTGCTTTATTTGGAATATGTCTTTCTCTCCAATGTATATCTAAAGTTATTTTATGTTTGACTCAAGAAAGCAGACTACAAAGTTATATCTCTTTTTATAAACCCAACTGTCTAAAAGGACAAGTCAGAACAATAAAAACAATTAACATGTTTAATTAAGCAGTAATGCTAAGATTCCTTAAAATGCTAAGGTCAAATATAGAACCCCATGTGTGGATGCTGGGTGCTTCTAACCACTACACTACCAAGCTTGTTATAAGTACACTTTAAGTTAAATGGAAAGTTGAATTCAAGGTCAGATATTTTAAGAACGTTTTTTTTTAAAGAAAAAGTATAATTTATTTATTAGGGTAAGCAATTTAAAATTGTTACAATTATTTACATTAAAAGTTGGTATTTAAACACACTACCAATGCATAGTTAAAGTATACACAGTCACTTTAAAAAAAAAACATTATTGAAAAATTTAATATATCTTTTAATATAAAAAAGCAAATTTTGGAAATCTTTATGTAATCAAGATTAAATAAATATTGTTGTGGAGTTTGAGATGTGTTTATTAATGCAAATGAAACTGTAATGCACGATAATATTGATTCAGGCTGTCAAACGTTTACCAACTTTGTTTGCATTGCTTGTGAAAATCATTGGTTAGGTAAATATTCAATTTCTTATTTTTTGTAATCTGTTTGGAATAGGTTAACATTTTTTAGAAGGGTAGATTTAAACTTAAAGCTAATTTAAAAGTATTGAGAATGCTTAAGTTAACGGTAAGTGCTAAATTTTGATTTTTAAGTATTTATATATATTTAAAGAAGTTATCTAAAACTTTTTTAGAATAAAAAACATATTTTTGATTAAATATTATTTATTGAAAAATTTTATTTTAGAGTATTATTTTATTGCTGTGTTTACTTCAAGGAGTTTACTCTTTTGAAACAAATATCGGTGATTATTTTTTAAAACTTTTATTGTTATAGCTTATAAACCTACAAAAATGGTGAACAATAACTTTTATTTAGTTTACGAATTTACACATATTTATGTTATATATATATTTATTTGTTTTTAATTTTTTTTTTTCTAAATTGTAAAATCTATAAGCAATAAAATATATTTATGTATATATATACACATGGGCGTCGATCCAAAAATTTTTTTTACTAATGTTAGGGGTGCCAAAAAAAGTAACGTATTTTCTAAAAAAAAACGTTTTAAAGTGCTCATAGTTGGTTTAGCTTTTCTAAAATAGACTCTAAATAGTCTTAATCTTGATGTTCGCAACGATAGCAGACCACGTTGGTTTTTAACAAACGGAAGTACAATTATTACTTAAAATAGGGGACAGACAATCGTTATTTGTTTCGCAATAATTCCAGTTTTACACAATCTACAACGTGGCACGCAGAAAATGCCATTTTGATTAACATTTGTTAAGTACTTGGCGACATTCCAAGTATTTATTATCGTGAAATTTTTTAGATCGCGTATATAACTATCCGTTTTTACACCAAAAATGCAAAATTTTGCAAATATTCTAGGGTGCCACATATATTCAGCACTTGATAAAATTAAAAGTGGGGGTGCATGCACCCCCTGCACCCCCAGGATCGACGCCAGTGTATATACATATATATGTATATATGATTTTTTTTTGTTAATTTTATGTTCTTGCATTTTTTTTTATTGTATTTAATGATTGTTTATATAATTTTTTTATTAATTTTATACCCAAAACTAAAGTAATGATAAGTTGCTATATTAAACAATTTTAAAGTTTAAAATTATGTTCCGGTTTTGTAACTAAATAAAATAATTTTTAGTGCGACCAAGAGATAATCCATCTCCATCATGTGCGGATCGTTGTGGTGATTATTACGACTCTAGTGATAACTGTCATTGTAATGATCAATGTCTAAAATATGGAAACTGTTGTGATGACTTTTTTCCACTCTGTGCCACACAGGGTATGACTAACATATTGCTATTTAACTTTAAACTTCACATAATTTTTTTCAAATATTATCTTTTATTTTTTAAACATTTGTTGTGCCAGTTTGATATGTCGTTGAGGAATGATTTTTTTGTTCATTATCTTTATGGTTTATTTGTTGTAGATATTAGGCTTAAGTACAAGAGCCCTCTGTTTTGAATGTTTTCAAGTTTGTAAATATTTACAATTTTAAAGTTCAAATTAAAGTTTTTTAAATCAATTTTAATAAAAAAGTTATATATTTTTAATTTGTAGAATCATGTGTGAACCGCTGTAGTGAGAGGCACAACTCTTCTTTTTCTTGTCACTGTGATGACAGTTGTTCAAATTACGGAAACTGTTGCAATGATTACATTAATACATGCAACCCTATTGGTTAAACAATAATTACATTTAGGCATTCAAATATTTGAATAACAATTGATTATTATTTTAATAAACTGTGTTTACAAATAAGTTAAAAAACTTTAAATCATATTTTAGTAACAGCTAAATAAATTTCTTATTGTAGCATCATGTGAAGACAGATGTTATGAAGACTCCAAGCCAAGTGAATCAAATTGTTACTGTGACCATAGCTGTGTAACTTATAGGAACTGCTGTGATGATTATGATGCTCTTTGTGATACAGGTTGGCATCATTATTTTATTTAAAAAGTATGTTGGCTTTTTTGCATAAATAAGCGAGTGGGGTCGGTGTAGAGGTCAAAAAACTTGCTTTTTAGGTTTAATGTTTATTTTTTAATGGATTAGCACTCTTTAGTAAGACTGTATATGGTACAACTTCTATTTAAACCAACCAGCATATTAATTATTTGTCAACATTCTCATTAATTTTTCCACCTGCTTAAGGCAATCCGAAAATGGGATTGGGTAAAAAGTGGAACTATGTCTTGTCAATTAAATTTAATTGTTTTATGGTTTAAGATTGATTAAATTACCAACCATAACTTAAACATATATCTTAAACTAAATGGCGTAAGGTTTTAACTACAAATTTGGTAATTACAGTTGAGAAATATTTGTGCTTGGGAGAATGTAATGTATCTCGAAGCCGATGTGATTGTAATGAAGATTGCCTCATCAACAAAACCTGCTGTACAGATTATCAGGAAACCTGCAAAGGTTTGTGCTAACTATATCTTAGATTAAAGTTTTTATTGGTTATCTTAATTATATTTGCATATATAAGTATATAAAGTTTCAGCAATCCTAGGAATTTTAGTATAAATCACAATTTATTATAATGATGTCAATAAGAGCATGTCATGACGCACAACATTCCTTAGCAAATTGAACTAAGAAGGTTTGGTTTGTTTACTTTGGTACACCACTTTGTTTACTTTGGTACACCACTACTTTGGTACACCACTAAAGATTTTAATGTATTTAGGTTGCAAATAATTTTAATGTATTTAGGTTTGCAAATAATGGGCATAAGTGGTTTTGTTACTTATAATTATTAAAAGTTGAGTAACAACTTTTTCCAAAAATATTATACAATTAAAAAAACACACAAAAACCATTTCGTTTTTACTATAAATATAAATAATACACTTTTAATAATTCAGGTTGGCAATTTCAATGTTATCTTTTTATTAACTTATTCTTTAAACTAGTATTTTATTTTTTAAACAATTTATTTTGTTAAATAAAAGGTGAAACTGCTTGGGTGGATATGGAATGTGCAAAAGAAGCAGATATGAAATGCCCATCAGAGTAAGCTTTTATAATTTATTTTTCTCAAAAATTGGTTTAAAATATTTTATCCATGTAACAAAATTCAAATTTTGTTTTTTTTATGTAAAGTTTTGTAGTCCCGCCAGTTATCTTATTTTCTATTGATGGATTTAAAGCTGAGTACATCTATCGTGAAAAAACACCAAATATTTGGAAGCTAGGTAAGAGTTTAAAGTAATTTTGTTGAAATTTTTAAAATAATTTTTAACCAAATGTGTTTAGTAAGTAATGTTCCATAAAAGGTGCCTGTTTTTAATGATTGTACAATTTTATTTAGCCAACTGTGGAGTACATGCACCGTACATGAGAGCTGTTTATCCAACTAAAACCTTTCCAAATCATTACACCATCGCAACTGTAAGCATTACTAACCCTATTTGTTTGTTACAGTTAAAAGTTACATCAACATATTTAAGTTAATCTTTTACTAACACTATTAGCTGACTTCTTTGATGTCAAACATTTATATGATTTACAAAGTAAAATGCAAATAACAAAGTATACACTTTGTTGAAATTGTACTGCCTAATTGTAAAAACCACACTATTCAGTAATGGTATTTAAACAATTGTGCAATAATACAATATTTTAAATTAGTTAATAAATAACTAAATGATGTTAAATTTTAGTGAAAACAATATTCTACTTTGTGAATTTTATATTAAAATTATGATAAATAATATTTAAAGAACTGTCTATTTTTAAATACTCCTAAGCAAGAATGAAAATTTTGGTAAATAATTTGAGTTTTATTTTAGGGTTTGTTTCCCGAAAGTCATGGGATTATAGATAACACCATGTATGACTTTGAACATAAAGAAGAATTTCGATTAGGTTCACTAAACTCATTTCATCCATTTTGGTGGGGTGGGGAGCCCGTAAGTGTAGTTTAGTGTAAAAATTAAAAATTTGTTTTTATTTAATTGAAAAATCAAACTAAAAAATTAAAGTAAATAAAAAAATTGTTTAATATTTTAGTTTTGCCCTTTAATTTTAAAATTGGGATAAAATATATTATTACTTACAAATAAAAGCTTTTAATTGATCAATTTTAGGCAGAAAAAATATTTTATTCTTAGATTTGGGTAACAACTAGCAATCAAGGAAAGAAAAGTGCTTGTTACTTCTGGCCTGGTTCAGATGTCAATATAACCCGGTATCCTGATTATTATTACAAATATGATGGAAGTGTTGATAATGAAGAAAGAATGTATCAAGCACTTGATTGGTTGGATTTACCACCTGAAGAAAGGTTTGTGTTTTGTTTAAACATTGAAAAAACTGTCCTTGAACAATGGTATAAAGTACACAATTCACTGATTGGGTTACTAAACTGGCATTCAGGATTGTTGCTGAATGTCAAGTTAAATGCTTTTTTTTGTAAATAATTAACTAGCCTTTTGTACATCATGGTTTATTTATTATATTTAAAGTTTTTGAGATATGGGTTCACTTATTATAGCTATAATGTTCAAAAAAATATTATATTAATTGGCTTTTAATTTAGTCCTGGTTTTATTTCATTTAAAAAAAAACACTTGCAACCTTAAAATAATTAAAAGTTTTGTTTTTTTTTAAGGCCAAGTTTTATCACATTGTACATGGACATTGTTGATCATGCTGGGCATGTTTATGGACCAGATGCACCAGAGCTTAATGTTGAATTGGCTGAAGCTGATCGGATTATCAGTATTTTAATGAATGGTTTAAAACTGAGAGGATTGGAAAACTGTGTTAATATTATCATGCTGGCAGATCATGGTAAAAATTCTATGATTTATTATATATTTGTTTTTATTCTAACTTGAATAAACCTTTTTTTTTTGGTTGATAAATGAATATTTACCTATTGTTTTAAAAAATGGCTTATTTTTTTACAAAAAAAAATTTTTTTTTTTTTTTAGGAATGGCACCTATAAGTTGTGATAGAAAAACAAGCGTTGAAGATTATGGGATTAATATGGATGCAGTTTACTTCAGAAGTGGAGCGTTTGGAAGATTGGGAAAGAGCACAGATCCAACAGAATGGCCTTTGTTTGATGAAAGAGAAGCTCAAAATAAACTGAAATGTAGTCGTGAAGAAAGCCATTGGCAGGTTGTAAAATATAAATTAAAAATTTTATAATAACTTTATTGTTCTACAAACTGTTTTGTTGATATTAACATTAGTTTTTAATTTAAGTTTAAATTTATTATTTTATGTTATTAGCTTAAAAATAATTTAAATTTATTTTATTTACAGTCGTTTTTAAAGTATGAATACTTGCCAAAGAGACACCATTATGCCAATAATGACAGAATTGAACCAATTCATTTGCAGATGGATGATACCTGGATTGTAGAGGGGTAATTTAAAATAAATTTGTTTAAATTAACCTTGGTAATATTTATTAATTTCGGTTGTTTGAAAACTATTTTTTTTTTATGTTTCTTAAACCTCTTGTCTAGTTTTAATTAAATACCAAAAATACAGGAGAAAGGGAAGTTACACTTCATGCAATGGAGGAACACACGGTTACGACAATGAGTTTTCCAGCATGCATGTAAGCATTCTGCTAAGTATAAGGTATTTTTTTTGCCAATGGATTATTAAAAAAATATTATTTTTAGTCATTATTTGCTGCTCATGGGCCTGGCTTTAAAAGAGAATACAACACTACCAAACCATTCCACAGTATAGAGGTCTACAATTTAATGACAGGTAATTACAAATTTATTTAAGTTTATTTTTTTTAAATTGACAAACTTATTTAAATTTACTTTTAGGTATAAATTTTACATAGTCTTGTTACTCGAAAACAAAACTTGCTTTTTAGTAGAAAAAATGCTATTAAGACAAAACAATTTTAGTTTTTCAAAGACAATTTACCTAAAAGCCATAGTATTTCTTTTCATTAAAATTTTTGAACCATAGAGCTTAAGGTAGTTCAAATTTAAAAAATACCAAACATACTAAAAATTCTGGTTGTTTAAACTAACTTTATTTTTTAAGATCTTCTTGAAATTACTCCAGCAGTAAATAATGGGACAGCAGGTTCTTTGTATCATATTATGTCATCCCCTAATACTGTTACCAGGGAAAATAATGGGATACCCGAGGGAAGTTGTCCATATCCAACTAAAAATGTTGCTGAAGATAATCTAGGATGCAGTTATTGTCAAGTAAAAATTAATTTTATAAAATCTTAAAAAAAACTAATGATTTGATTTTTATTCTATTTTTTTAGTAAAATTTTTAAAATATTGAAATTTTTTTATGGTTGATTAGGGTTTAGATGAAGAAGTAGCAAATAAAAGACTAGATCTTTCAACTGAACAAGGTATTTATTTATTTTAGATGTACTATATAATAAATAAAAGAAAAACATAAAAGTATGGCTTTTTAAAACCTACAAAATTTGTTTTTTTAATTCTTCTAAATTAAATATTTAATACTTTTTTTGTAATTTCTTTTTAGTTACACAGTCTAAAAATAAACACTTTTCCTTTGGCATGCCAATAATAAATCAAGTTGATGAAAATGAAAATGTTGATTATTGTGTTTTAACACAATCAGATTATGTTTCTGCATATGACAATGTTAAGAAAATGCCCTTATTTGTTTCTTACACACTGGAAAGTGAAATGGTATAATAATTACAGATATGTGCTCATTTTTTTTACTTTATAGGATAATATTTTTTTTGAGGGACATGGTTAATTTTATGGGGTAAAATCAACTTTTAAGTTTTATTATTTAAAATAAATGAGAAAAATAACAGTAAAAATAAAAAAATATTTGGTTAGCAAATTAATTTATATTTTCCTACTTTAGGACTACGACTACAAAAATCTGGCTAATTGTAGTCGCCCTGATATTAGAATTGATTCTAAACAAATGACCCCCTGTTCGGATTATTCTAAAGAAGTTAGTGCTCAATATCTTGTTAGCCCTGGTAAGAAAAATTTAATATTATCAAGATTTTAATAAATTGTTTAAGTTTCTTATTGCAAGTATGTAAAAATTACCATGTCTTAATTTCAAGTTGGTTTTTAAATTTTTATTGTATATTCAAAATGAGTAAATCCATTATAATATTTTAGAAATTTTACTGGGTGATTCTAAACACGATGCAGGTGTTACCAGCAACCTTGTCCCGATGTTTCATCCAGCCAAAACAGGTTATTTTATCTGTTTGTTAAAAAAGTGTCAAATAAAGTTTATATTTACTGAGTTATTTTAGGATCTCATTGCACGTATATTAAATAACCAAATATTAACTGCACATGCAGTTAATCTAAATTTATTGTCATGTCAATAAAGGGTTGCTTTTATTTTGGCAACTAAGAATTGTTGTTAGTAATAAGTTTATAATGATTTTGTAGTACAGCCTACCTGGATTAAACAATTTAAAGTAAAATTATAAGTTTCCAATAGGTTAATGCACGAACGCAAATTTTCTATTTAAACCATTGACTCCAACTAATTGTATTTTACATGTGTGTTGTTTTGTATTTTACAGTTTGGAACTATATGGCAATGGTACTGGGAAATTGGGCAAATGAATATAAAGGAATAAATGTTATATCAGGGCCAATATTCGATTATAATTTTGATGGTTTACCTGATACTTTAAAACAACTGCAAAAGTAAGTAATGATGCTAAATAGCTGTAAAATAAGCTTTGCTAAGTTTTCATAACTATAAATTTTACAGCAATGGAACTTTTTTAAACGACTTAACTACCAGCACGCCAATTCCCACTCATTATTTTTTAATTGTTTCACGATGTTCAAATGTTGGAATGGAAATTTCTCAATGTGTTTTTTCACCTGAAAGAATTGAAATTTTGAGCTTTATTATTCCCAACTATGCTATTGAACCATGTCATAAGGTATTGTGTACATATACTTCAATTTAAGCAAATTTTTTAGATTTTTTTTTGTTTTCTTTTTGGTAACGTATAGGAGGATGCAACTCTATTTGATTGGATTCCAAAAACTTTGGTTGAGCATGTGGCTCGAGTTAAAGACATCGAACTTCTTACAGGAATTTCTTTTTTTCCCAACTGGACTCAATCTTTTGATGCTCAGGAGCGTCAGACTGCTGTTAGATCCAAGCTCGCTCTACCACAGTTTACAAGTCAATGGCTACATGACTTCATTTTAGTTGAACCAACTACTAGTGGACAGTCAAGTTTGCTGCCATCTTTTGTGCAAAAAGCTATAATCTTTATCTTTATATCTATTTGTTTGTTTAATTAAAACAGTTTATATGTTAAAAGCAATATAATAAGTTGGTATATAATTATTTTTTAATTTGAAAATATGCATTTAACCCTTTTTTTAAATAATCATTTCTATATGAATTAAAATTTAATCAATAAATTGAGTAAAGATTAGTTTAAATAACAATTTGATATATTAAATTTGTTAAGCAATAGGAGAAAAATGAGTGTGCATTGGTTTAGATATCACTAAAATTGATTAAATGAAGTCAAAATAAGGAGAATAAGAACTTTTATTTAATGATTAACCTTATCACTGTTTGATCTTTACTGTTTGATTAGGAATAGTGGCTTTTAGAAAAAATATTAGAAATACTGCATAAGTTATTTTATGTTTACTTGAAACTGATATAGTGAAGGCAGACAAATTCATTTTTGCTTAAAGCTTTATAAATATGCAAGTAAGATTTAGGAAAAATTAATTAAATTTTTTTTAGTTACTTACAAATTGTAATGCAATTAGTTATTTTTTTATTTATTTTACAGCGGCAATGGATCTTTGCAATGTGTGTTTTTCTCTTTTCTCCAACTAGAGGTATGTTTTTAAAAATAGTGCAAAAATACTATTACTGATTAAATTTTATACACTATCCTATAAAATAGTTTAATGTATATCTAGGAGAAGAAAAGTATCTGTGTAAAGGAGAGTGTAATGTAACAAGACTAAGATGTGACTGTATGGAATCATGTCTTGCAAGTAAAAACTGCTGTTCTGATTACCAAGAGACGTGTCAAGGTAAAAATATTTTTGTAATAATGAATTTGAAAAATTATTGTATGGAACTTTTTTATTATTTTTAGGTAAAACACCTTGGGTTAAACAGCAGTGTGCTTCACAAGAACAAATGAAATGTCCTGCAGGGTAAGTTTGTCCTATTATTATTTTGCAATAAAAAAATATTTTTTTATCTTGGATTTAAATTTGAGTAATTTAAAAAGTAAACAATTAATGATTTAAAAGTTTAATTGCAATTAATATATAAAAAAGTATAATAATGTGTTTCTGTTTGGGCTACCATTTCTTTGTTTATCATTTACATTAAAAAATTCTTTTATTATAGTTATTAAAGTTAAAGACGTCAATATTATCATAAATTGGTTCTTTGGTTATATTATTAAGGTTTGAAAAACCCCTAGTTATAATATTCTCCATTGATGGTTTTAAAGAAGAATATTTGTACCGAGATGAAACACCAAACATTTGGAAAATTGGTTACTTATTAAATTCTTTTTTGTCACGTTTTAGTGACATTAACTACCAATACTTGTAAATCGTAAAATGACACTTTAAAGTATTTATGGAACAGCAAATAAAAAATAATCATTTAAATTTGTTTTTATCTGTTTCAAGCAAATTGTGGAGTCCATGCACCTTATCTAAGATCTGTTTACCCAACAACCACTTTTCCAAACCACTACACTATAGCAACGGTGTGTTATAATTAAATGGATATTTTAATATTTTTTTATTTTAAATATTTAAAATGTTAATTTTAAATACATCAATTTAACATATTTTTACAAAGTTATAATTTTAAGTTCAGTCAGTATGAAAAATTAATTCAGTAAGTAAAATGAATATTCTGTGCCTCGTGCTAAATTAAAATAATTTACAAAATCATTTTTCTTAGGGTTTGTATCCAGAAAGTCATGGGATTATAGACAACAACATGTACGATTATCAACATAAAGAAGAATTTAGCTTAGGTTCATCTAATACATTTCACCCATTTTGGTGGGGTGGCGAACCTGTAAGCATGGCGTCTATTAAACATTTCTTTAAAGAAATTCGGTAAACTTTATCCAAATTAAGTTATTGTAATATTTCAATTACTTAAAAACAATTAACCTAATATGCATTCAATTTTTGTTAGATTTGGGTAACAACTAGCAATCAAGGAAAGAAAAGTGCTTCTTATTTCTGGCCTGGTTCAGATGTCAATATAACCCGGTATCCTGATTATTATTACAAATATAATGGAAGTGTTGATAATGAAGAAAGAATGTATCAAGCTCTTGAATGGTTGGATTTACCACCTAAAGACAGGTAAAAATATAAACTCTAATTACATTTACAGCGTTTCAAAATTTCAACAATATTGGTAAATAAACAAAACTTTAATGTAACTAGCTACTTCTAACATATTTTTGATTTTAAATTTCATTTCAATAAAATAGAATTTATAATTAATAGCTATAAAATTTTTTTATTACAGGCCAAGTTTTATGACTTTATATATTAGCTCAGTTGACCATGCTGGCCATGTCTACGGACCAGATGCACCACAAGTTGATGTTGAATTGGTTGAAGCTGATCATATTGTCAGTATTTTAATCAACGGTTTAAAACTAAGGGAATTGGAAAACTGTGTTAATATTATTATATTGGCAGACCATGGTAAGTAATCAGTGTATTGTAAATTATAAAAAAGTGAGTTAGTATTCTAACTGTTTAATTATTATAAATTTTAAATAATTATTAAAAATACTCTTTAAAACTTACACATTTATATTTTTGTGCTTATTTATTTAGGCATGGCGCCACAAAGCTGTGATAGATTAACTTATATTGATGAATATGATGTTGACATGTCGGTGGTTAATTCGTATGGAGGAGCTTTTGGAAGGGTAGGTAAGAGTAAAGACCCGAATTTATGGGATCAGTTTAACCCAGAAGAAATACACAAACAAATAAGGTGTAAACAAGATGAAGCCCATTGGCAGGTGTGTTTTTTTAAATTACATCTTTTTAGTAAATATTTAAAATTATAGATTTAAGCACGTTTTTTGGTTTGCCAGTTACAATTAATATGTAGGTATTTTCTAAAATATTATTTTTTGTAGAGTTTTTTAAAAGGCAATTATTTTCCAAAAAGATTTCATTATGTTAATAATGCTCGAATTGAAGAAGTACAAATAGTAATGGATGATGAATGGCTTGTTGGAGGGTACTTATTGTAATTTCAAAGATTCAAATTAACTTAAAGTAACAAAATATGAACACATTTTATAAGAAATAATGTGAACAATCTTAATCTATAAGATGGATGATATTTACTACTAGGCATTTAAAAAAAACTAAATTGTTATAATTTAAACTTGAAAAGGTATTTAAAAAAACTTTTTTTAACTTCTTTTGTTAAAGGGAAACTGGCTCCCTGACTTTTTGTGATGGGGGAATGCATGGATTCGATAATGAATATAAAAGCATGCAGGTAACTTTTTTGAAAGAAATATTATTTTCTTTATAATTTTTTTTTTAATTTTAGGCTGTATTTGCTGCACATGGACCAGGATTTAAAAGAAATTTAAATCTTTCAGAACCAATTGAGAACATTGAGTTATATACACTTGTTACAGGTAAGTCTCATTTTGACAAAACAATATATTCTGTTAATATAAACTATATGTATTAAATTTATTAGAAACCATAATTTATAGTGTATTAGGTTTTAAATAATTTTCTTTTAAATAAAACTTCTAATTTAAGATCTTTTGTCATTAACCCCTGCACCCAATAATGGTACGCCAGGCGCTTTATATCATATAATGTCACAACCTCCAGTTTTACCCCAAGAGGTAGATGGTGTTGATATTGCATTGTGTTTCAGCCCAGAAGATTTAATTGTTGCTAATAATCTTGGATGCTCATATTGCCCAGTGAGTATTTTATTTTATACTTCCACATAAAATTTTTTATTGAAGTTATGTTAATAAGCAATGCTACTAGAGTAATGCATAAAAATATCTTAAAAACAGGGGTTATCTGAAGCAAGTGCTAACTCTCGAATTCACCTTACATTTGAAGAAAGTCAGTAAATCCATTTTTAAAACTATTATTTAAATAAAATCACTGAATATAAATTTAAACTAATTGAATGCAATCTAGGAGAAAGTGCACAGACTTATAATATTCTTTATGATCGACCTCAAGTGTATCTTAACATTGATAATGACGATGTATTATTCTGCTTGCTTGACCAGGAAGATTTTATCGTGGCATACAACTTTCGGAAAAATATGCCCTACTATGTCAGTTACACTCTAGAAAACAAGGTAAATTGTTTAGTATTAATACTGTAATAATAATTTAATTGTTGGTTTCAATTTTCGAGTTGTTATCGGGTTAGTTTAAACACCAATCCCTTAGGTTTATTAACACTTCGTATTTGTTTCAGTAAAACATGACTCAAGGCGTAACTTGCTAATTACCCTTATCATGATTCAATCTTTATCTTAAAACTGTAGTTAAGGTTTGCTCACTTTGTATCTCTTGTCATTTGTGTTTAATGTGTTAGTTTGAATGTTAATCTCTCATATTGTTTGTTTTTCTATATGTAGAGTTATAGTGTATTTTTTTAGTTTATTAAAACCAATCCTTTGGTAAATATAAAATCAATTGACTTGATTTTTGTAACAAATACTTTAAAAGTTTTTTTTAATCAAGTTAACTTAATATAAAAAATATCCTGATACACTTGTTTTTAAAATGGGCAATAACAAAAAACAAAATTGTAAAACTATTTTTAATTGTTTTCTGTATTTGTGTCTTTAAAGTAAATCATTTTTTAATTAATAAGTTTGTTGTCTACAGGAAAGGGATTTATTTAAACCCACTTCATGTAGTCGACCTGATTTTAGATTAAATGAATATGTACAAACTTCTTGCTCAGATTATAACAACGATCAAAATGTTCAGCTAGAATTTTTATATCCACCTGGTATTAATAATAATATCTATAGTTAAAAACGATTATGACTGACACATTTTATAGCCAAAACACAAAATAATTTTTTTTATTTAAATGTTAAATGCCCTCTAGTTAAAGTTACTTAAAAAAAAAGTGGGTAACTCATGCTGCAAGTTTTCTACACCATGACTGTGTTTATAAACTACATTTGATAAATATATTTTATTAGAATTGTCAATTGGAGATTCAGTACATGATGGTTTAATAAACAGTAATTCAATTCCAATGTATAAATCAGCAACAAAGGGTAATATTTATATTAACAATGGTGAACACTTTTTTAAAGGATATTATATTTTAAAGTGTAATTGTATAAATTATAGTTTTTTAAACTCTAAAATGATGTACTTGCGTTGACCCAAGTCTTAATTATAATTTAAACTCCCTGTTTTGAATAATCATACTACTTAAATACAACTATATTCTTATTAAAAAGTGAAATTACATTTTTTAATTTAGTATGGGGCTACATGTCCAGAGTGCTTGCTGGCTGGTCTAACAGTTATGGTGGAGTGAACGTTATAAGTGGTCCAATATTTGATTATGACACGAATGGTGTAGCAGATACTGACACCATTTTGTTGGAGTAAGTTATGCTAATTAATTTTGCTGAATCACAAGGACCAAACCAACTTTATTTAAAACAGTTCATTTTGGGTAGGAGGGGCTAACTTTGAGGTTGTGCCTTTACTTACTTTAAATCCACTTTTTTAGCACTTACCACATGTTGTTTACTTTTTAAGGCATAGTATTGCATTATAAGTGATAATTTTTGTAGATAGATGATTTTAAAAAATCTAAACATGTTTGTTTAATGTTCTTATGATTTTTTTTAGAATGGGAAAATACGTGAATAATAACAAAACGTCAACTAGTATACCAACACACATGTTTGTGATTGCTACTCGTTGTAGTGACTCTAGTATCAACATTCATCAATGTATTGAGTCACCAGATGACATACAAATATTAAGTTTTATTATTCCAAACTATGAAGTTGAACCATGTCATTTGGTAAGTTGATTATTAAGAGCACATTTAAAGAAATTTTAGTTCAAAGGAGAACAAAAGTTACAATAATCAGTTTACATGTGTGTAACTTTTCTTAAAAAGTATCATTTAGTAACTTTGTTTAATTAATATATTTAAAGAATAAATTTACACAATTATTCAATCATAATTTTTATAAAACTTACCATTTTTAATATTTAAAATTTCGAAATGATAAATAATTATAAACCAAATGGCTAACTACAGGGATACTATATTTTAGGAGATGGATAGTTTATTTGATTGGGTTCCAAAGACATTATCTGAGCATGTAGCTCGAGTTAAAGATATCGAACTACTTACTGGAATTTCATTTTTTCCAAAATGGACCCAAGCTGTAAATGTTGAAGCAAGAGAAAAAATTACTCGAATGAAAATAAGATTGCCACAATTTGATGATGATTGGTTAATTGATTTTTTAAATGAGATCCCTCCAACTGCTGGTTCTACTGGTACTAAATTGGGTATTTGGCCAAACATTGCCATTATGCTGATCGTAGAAACAATTATGTTATTTTTATATATGTAATTTTGTGTAAAAAAATTTAAAAAGGATTCAAGTTGTACATACAATTTTGGATTTTTTCTAACCTTTTTGAAAAATTTTAATTTTTGTTGTATTTTGTATATGTGGATTGGGGTTCAATTAAAAATTAAGTAATCTAAGACCTTGTTAGGGAGGGTAGTAAATTAGTTCCTGTTGGTATTTGTCAAAAAAATTTGGATGAAGAGGGCTCACGACAAGAAGTTATTTACAACCCTGTTTTCATGTATAAGTTAGTGGCGTATTGTGGTATAAAAGTGTGAGACATAAATTTGGTGGGCTATTTTTTATTAAAAATGATAAGTAAATTTTACGTTATCAGTTAGAAAAATTAGCGTATACATAAATTTTCATTAAGTAAAATTGTGCCTTAACCAAAAGCAATTAATTTGAATAACTTTGTTAGTGCTCTAAAGCGCCGCATTGCGTTTTGGTGGCAGTGGCACACTGCAGCATGACCTGTGTCTATTGTTGTTACTCCATGCGTGTCTGCCGGTTTGATTATGACGTACTGCTACGCTCGAGTAAGTGTCTTCTCTTGTAAAATTTTCCATTCGTTTTTTTGATTAGAGAAAAGCTTGGTTTGTTGATCGTGGTGTTACGCGCGCGCTCTTGCTTTGAATCGATGTTTAGAGATTCAGACACGTTTTTTTGCGCATTTGTCGTGATGTTTTATGTAATGAAAGAAAACCGACATTTATATTCAGTTTAAAAACTGTCAGATATGTTCCAACAAAATCAATAGTCGTGTAACAGCTTGACAGATAAAGCTTTTCATAGTTCGTAAAATTTTTGTGTTTTTATTTAGGTAAATTATATAGCGATAACATAAATGCAAGGACAAGCATTTTAATATGTATGCAACTTTTTTAGTTTATCGAGGAAGAATTTGTTTGTTTTTGTATATTGCAAAGTTGCGGTTAAAGTTAGATATGTCTAAAACTTACAGTTAACCTCAACTGTTTAGCTGAAATTAAATAACTTCTGTCGTCTGCTAATACAATCTTTTGTTTGTCAACAGCAAATTTACAAAACAATAAAAAAAATGTTTTATTTTTTTCAGGAATAGATAGGTTCGTTAAATTTACTAAAACTGTTATCCGACTTGCATACGAACTAATAAAATCAGCAAATCAGCTTCTATATACTTGTAATCTCAAAAGTAACCCAATTTTCATAAGCTGCTCGACAGGGTGTAATAACTTACTAAATAGATTAGCAGAAAAATTACATAAATAACTTAATTAACATGGATACGACAGAAACTTTGGGCTTTTGGGGCTCTGAAAGTGAAGAAGTAATAGCGCGTCAGTTCCCGCTTCATAAAGCTTGTCGCGACGGGGATGTGATTGCACTTTCCCGGCTAGTCGCACAAGCAACGCCCCATCAACTAGTTGCTGAAGATCAATTCTATGGCTGGTCGCCGTTACATTGGGCTGCTTATTTTGGAAAGGTAGGTTTAATGTTTATATTTTAAAAATTATGTATACTTGATAAATAAAATACTAACTTTGTAAATTTTGAATCGGTTGATGGTATATAGTACGACATAAAAAGGTTGTTTACACTTAGAAGGTTATTATTACCGCGGGCTTTTCGAGAGGATTATATTTTAATACACGAATCCGTATTTTAGAGTGCCCAATTGAGTTTAGTTACTTCAATTCATTAAATCTCGTGATGTTAAAACTAATACTATCAATTACCTACAGGCAATGTAATTAGTCCCTCTTGATGGATGTCGGATATAATTTGAAAGCTTTGTTAGCCAGGAGCATGAAAATATAGACGTAGTATAATAGTAGACTGCCGTAGGCCATTCCTGTTACAAATATAAATGCATGGCAAAACAAATGATTCGTAAATTTATTTAACTTTAGCGCCTTCAAGCTAATTTTTTTTTAATGAACGAAAATTATTTTTTATATATACTTCAATTATGTGTACCATATTTTAGGAAATTTTTCGTTAATTTCCCGTTATATTGTTGATAGCGGTTAGTCCATTAGTTGGTTTATATAAAAAAAAACTTGTAATTTTTATTGTTAATTCGGTTGTATTTGTCGCTTAGTTTAAAACTTGTCCTTTTTAGCAAGCTTTTATTTGAAAAATAATACTCTTGGCTACTTATCACGCGCCATTGACCGTGAAAAGTTCACTTTATAAACAACTTGTATGTCCCCATCTAACCCTAACCTTTTTTATGATTTTGCGCATTTTAAAGAATATTGTATTTTTAATTGGATATTTGTGCTACTAAATTGGTCATTGGTCATTTTTTAAGTTTCTTATTAAAACGCACATTTTTGACTTTTATTTATAAATTGGTGATGTAGAAATATCATTTACATTTAGAAAAAATAGGAACCATATGCACCTAACGGGATTTTTAAATTTATAAAAACATCAGTGTGATTTAAAGCTTTTTTTATGACGCACCTAATAAGCGCACAAAATTGTTAAATGAACCAAAAAAATAATTGTTGGTTGCCAAAACAAATGAATATTTAAGTAAAGCGGATATGACACTTGGACAATAGTTTAAACTTTTGACAATGTGAAACAATTCATTAAATTGCTTTATTTATAAAAATGTTTTGTACAGTCTGTAAAATTTGCTATATTACCAATATATTTATAAGTCGGTTTGTACAACCTTTATTTTTATTAACGTTTTTCTTAAATTGTGTTACAGACCCAGTGCTTGAACGGTTTGTTAAGAACTGGGGTAAATGTAAACATCCGCACCAGTCGATTTCTTCAAACCCCGTCCCACATCTCAGCATTTGGCGGCCATCCGAGCTGTTTACTAGAGTTGTTAAAAGCCGGTGCTGACTTCCACGCGAAAGTATGTTTTATGCTTAAAAAATAAACCTTTGCGGATTTTTTTTAAAACAGATAAATGTCTGCGCTTTAAACAACGTATGAATAATGTATTAGAGCTTGTTTAAATAAGTCACTTATTTTTATATATGTACATTTGGTTTAATTAACAGTCAGTTATATTTTATTGAAATAGCGATTAAATTTTTATTAGGATTATCTGGGAGAACTACCTATACATAAAGCTGCAAGAGTTGGGAACACGCGATGCGTTATAACGTTAATCGAAAACGGAGCAAACCCTAGGTAAATAAGTCGTTAATCTATTAACTTAATTGCGAGTTGTGCTAGGTCAATTTTAATTAAATTCCACATGTTTATATATGTTTTTTAAAAGTTCTAGGTTATAAATGCGATTTACTTTATCAGTAGTTTTCTGTTTGGCGTTCTATTTTTTTCAATTATTATAAGACAAAAATAGGGATTAAAGAATATTAAGGTCATGCGTGAAATTGCTATTTATTGAACTGTACCCGACATCCCAATTATCCTGTACTAATTATTTTTTACTTACTTAAAAATAGATGCCTCACTTTTTAATTATCCTTATTAGCCTCATTTCAGTTTTGCCTATTATACAAGGTCAAAATGGCAATGGGCAGTTTTAGTAGTTTTGTGTTAGACTGGTAGCCCTTACATAACTAAAAAGAAGAATAAAAAAACCAATGAACTAATACATTTTTTTAACACAAAGAGCCTCTTTAAATAACATTATTGATACCCAACTTTTTACATAGATCAAAATTTTGTTTTTATAATCTGTTTTGGTTTAAAATAGACGTGTTTATATTTAGAAATTACGTTATTTTGCGTAATTTAAAATTTCAAAAATAGTAGACATACAAAAAAACTTAGTTTTACAAAAAAAAAATATTAAGTAAGCGAATGCAAATTCCTCGATATTTTTTTGCAAATTCCTCAATAAAAGTTTTTTAATTACACAAACTAAGAAACTTTGTTTGTTTCTCGCTTATTGTTTGTTTATGTAACTGTCACAAGGAAATTGTCTCCAGGGAAGTAATTGTGTGTGTACTATGTGTGTGTGTGTATTCAACGCATGTCACATCGCGGTTAATACGCGACCACTTGATATACGATCACGCAAGGGGCGCGTGATTTTTGCGGTTGTATTTTTTATAAAATGTGGATTAGTATTGTTTGACACTGTACGCATTCCTTATGTAAGGATAGGTATTTTAATATCACGTGTTTTTTAGGGGGATCCTATTGTTTACGTCGTTAAACCACCTAAACTAACAGGCGCAGTGTGATAAATTTCGTTGTTATAATTCGTAAAAACTACTAAGGTTTAATTAAACACCCTTAAATATATGTTTTGTGAATCATAAATTTAAGTATAACGTTTTTATCGTCTTCCAAATGTGTACAAACACCAATCAATTAATTGTGTTACATAAACCAATAAAAATGACACATTTGTCGATGGCAAACTAAAAGAGAAACTCTTGAATTTACTAGTTTCGGTTTAATAAATGTCACTGTGTTTATGCTAAATATATTTTCGATTCTAAGTAACCACTTCGCCGAAAATGTAAAAATGTGATTTAAAAAAACATAACGTTGAGTGGAATTATTGTCTTTGGTATAATACCAGTTCCCTATTTTGTTTAATTTGTGTGACGTCCATTAAAAATGGCGCGAAAACGTTAAGTGATCTCAAAAGCATGTTATGTGGCTTTACAACAAACAGCGTTATAATGTTTTATTAAACTTTCACAACTAATATTATTGTCACTTTATATTTTCAATTTAAAACGAAACGCATACTTGTTTATTTAAATAAAGGCGCACATTAAATTCTAAAATACCCAGATTTTAATAAATTAGGCTTGTTCGGGCTAGTATATCATGTGTATTCGTAAAAAGGAAACTTATTTTTATTTTGCTCGCTTTACCTTTGCGAGTGCGTAGTAGGTAAATAAGGGTTGTTTATTATTAAAAAGGAAGTCAAAAGAGAGAGAGAAGGAGAGAGATCGCGGAATACCAGCGTGCTTCTCTTTCTCTCAATTACTCTTCTTCTCCCTCTTTTTCATCTCAATGCGTTGATGTGGCGCGGATTATAGTAAACGCTGCGACAACACAATGTATGCGCAAAGGCTGGCTAAACGAGGTCATAACAGCAATTAAATTATAAACCTTACATACTAAAAAATACCTAGTAGTCTAACATTTAAGTTATTACTATACATTTTTTTTCTAAACTGTCTTTAAATATATTTGATTTTTGTGGTTGTCTATTTAACCTTCTTTTTTACTTGTTTTAACCCAAAATAAGGCATCTGTACAATTCCGCTACAATAAATATTTTAATTAAACGTCGATAAAATTGTGATTTGTTGTTATTGAAAACCCGTTTCTCGTATCGCGAGGATAATATTACTTATTTAATGTCTAGACTAAACGTATGTATTTGGCCCGCCCAGCGTCAAAGTCGTCAAAGATTTCACGAGGTGGTTTTATGTTACTTTTAATTTAAACTGCGATGAAATCACTTTATTTGTCATTTTTATAAATTGGATATTTTTAAAAATAAATTTAAATACGAGTGATTAATTCAAATAATAGGATTATATATGTGTTTTTAAATATAACGTAATTTGCAGTTATACGCAACCTCTATTTTAATCAATTTTATTAAACATTTTTAATCAGTAACAAAAAAAATTCACATTTTATGGTTTATAAATCTCCGTTAAACACACACCTCATTCAATTTTCGCAAGTTGTTAGGATTTTAGTCTCATGTTTTATTAATCTCATTTGTAAAGTATTTGACAATAATATTGTTGGATTTTTTTCTTTCGTTAAACAGATGGCCTTTAGTTTACGCTCGCCAGGACACTAGGCCATTGTGGTATTTATTCTTTATTTTTTTAATGTTATGCTTGTTTAGCTTACTATCGGCCATGTTTTTAATTTTAAAACAAATTTTGTTCAATTTACATATGCGTTTCCAAACATGCTGAATATTATTTTTCCGTTGGGTATTTCCGATCTTCCCGCGGTTTAATTTTAAACCCACGCGTTAGCTCTACTCCGCCACCAAACGACGCTTATTTAGAGTTGGATTTTTGCAATAAAGTTTTGTGGCATAATTTAGCGACACTTTTTTTATGTAAAAATGCCTAAAGTTGCATAAATATTTTCTGAAAGTAGCAGTTTATATTAGTAATATATATATTAAAAAAAAAAAAATAATTTTATTTAATTTGTTATATTTTTAGCATTCACAATAACAATGGCCATACTGCTGCTGATTTATCTAGAATGCAAAACTTTAAAGAATGTACAAGCTTGCTGGAGACTGCATGTCGGGTTTTAGCAGAAAGAGAAAAATTTCAAATGAACGGGAATCATCAAATAACAAATGGTAAATAATTTTTTTCGCAAGTAAAATTTTTTTGTCAGCTAAAATGTGTCTATGCACATCTTCGCTGTTTTATTGAAAATTAGTTTATATTTTATCTTACCTTCAAATTTTTTTATAATACTTATACTTTTTTTTGTATGCTATAATACTTATACTTTTTTTTGCATACTTTTTTTTGTATGTAGGTTCTTCTGGCTCACACCTAACTAACAATCATTCCAACGGGTTTACTAATGGTAATGGACATCAAAATGGCCATTCGAATGGAAATAGAAAGAGAAGTTATGATGATGAAAGTATTCCAAATTTTAAAAGACCCAGAACCACAGGTAAAACATTTTTTCGCATTTTCGATTTAAATACCTGCAACATATAGCATTATTAAATGGTTGATTTTGGTATTTTAATTTAAAAAAATAACATTATGAAAAAAAAACCTGAATTTAAGTAGGCTATTTAATTTTGACATAATTTAATATTTTTGTACTGTTGCAACTATTTAAATAAATAGATATTTTAATTTTTTTACTAATTTAGCATGTCAAGTTTTGGTGCTTATATTTTATATAACTTGTAGACATAAATATTTTATATTGTTTTAAATATAAATGGGAGTAGAGGGTTAAAATATGTTGCTTTAAATGTTTTTTTACCTTTTAAAAATGTTTGATATCCTCTTGTTTTATCATTTATGTTTTTATTTTAAACCATGCTTTTCTTTTCATGTATTTACATTTACCTTTTATTTTATGCAATATTCTGAATTTTTATTTAATTGAAAAATGTGTTTTTAATTTTTGTTCACCTTTTTTTGCTGCTTAAAAACTTGCTTAGTTGGCGTAAATATTGCTTTCCTGTATATCATATATCGATAGCTAATTGTAACACAGGTATAACTACCGGTCTGCATGTCAATTGTGTTTTAACAGCAGTATTAACTTTAATTATTAAAAAATGTGTGTCTTGTTTATTATATTTTTAATACTTTTATGCTTTAAGAAAAACTTTTTTGACTTCTTACAATCTTTATTAAAAATTTTTATTTAAATTGTAATTTACATTTTTTGAATAAGTTAACTAAAATTTAGAGGCTTAGTAATTTATCCACAGAATTTCAACTTGAAACTGTACATCAAGAAAACAGCGTTTCCAAACAAAATTGTTACCCTATGCATGATAATATGGAAACTTACAGTATTGGAAACATTAAACCCATTTACTCCAATGGCTACTATTAAAATATTCAGTTTTAGGTAAATACCTTGTGTGTGGTAATGTAACGAAAAAAGTGTCTTCGTTTTTCCCTTCCTGTTTATAATGTTAGGTATTAAAAAAAACAATTACTTTCATATTCTCACACCCATTTTTAGCCAAATGCAAAAAAGAGCAATTTATTGGCTTAACATTATTTTACCTGATACGATTTTCTTTTAAAATTTGTGCATGACTTTTTATTATTACTGGATACTTGATGTAAAACAAAAGTAGCAATACTGTGTTTTCTTCACAGAAATATTCAACTCTCTGCCATTGGACGATAGCACTTCAGACAATATATGGCCAAAAAAAATTGCTGCTACACCTGCTAATAGCCAAGAAGAAGAAATGGATGCATTTTCAAAGCCACAAACCATTCCGCAGTACGAAGATGAAATTTTTTCCACTGGTGATTGGCCAGGCGATGTTCCAACAAAAATGCAAGATATTGACACACAACAATTTAAATCTTATGGCTCACACTATTTTTGAACTTTTTTGTTACTTCTTTTTAGTTTTCTCTTTCATGCATTCGCATTTGCTTTATTTTTTGATCATATAGTACGTGCACATTACTACAATGTTATTACTGTTTTTAAAACAATTTTTAGTTGCTGCTTCTTGCGACATCGTTGTATGAAAGTATTCTTTTTCACAGAAAATTATAGCTCTTTATTTGTACAAGAAGACCTCAGTTTGACCATAGTGCCTCCTGTGGTAACCACACCCTGCACTTCTACCCTACAAACTGATGCAACTTCTGTCTCTGTTCAGCCTCATTTAACCAGAGGGAGTTTTTATGGACAGTATATGCTTGAAAGACAATTTACAATGTTGCACGGCATGTGATTTAAAATCCTCAATGCAAAAAAAAACTATTTGTCTGTATCATTTGCTTTATGTTCTTTTGATGTTAAACTTAGTTTGGTGTAAAGTTTTTAAGGACTTTTGTATTTACATTTTGTACATTGTCATCACAGATGACATTTCAACTATGAAACAACTTGTCAACTTGAATGGTCTACACCACATGAACAATGAAAAAAACCTAATTGAAAACAGTTGCGAAGATCAACCAATGATGGATAGCAATTTTAATAATGATGTTTACACAAGAGCTCCTAGCCCTGGCATGGAACTGCGAGAGAACAGTAATGATTATGACTTACAATTGTGGGGTTACATGCAAGGTTACGGAGATACTGCAGAATGTTTACCTGATGACTATTTGCCAAACCAAACAACTAGCAACGATAAAGAATATTGTAAATCTTTACATGGTGTTAAATCTCAAGGCTGGTCATAAAATGGCTTTTGTTTTAGCAAAACTACAAACACAGTAAGATCATTTCTATATTTTTAAAATATCAATAAACAGATTTAATTCTGTTACAAAATCTTTTTATAAAATCAGTTTTCATTTTGCAATACATATTTTATTAGCAAATGTTATTGTTTTGCTACATACATAGATTTTACTTTGCTGCCATAAAAAATTGTTGAGTTTCCGTTTATTTTGTTTTTTAATTTTTATTTTTTAGAGTTTTGTTTAAAAATATTTTTGTTACAAGATAACTTTTTTAGTTAGTGCAGCACTGTATTATTTGTTTGTTGTTTTATTTTTACTTTGAATAAAAAATATGTTCAATAACAAATTTAAATTTATCAACTTAAAACTAGTTTAAATGATTATATTTTGCACATGTGTCATCTGTACATAAACATAATTCATTCCAAAATGTTGTTGTATTAAATTGTTGTATGTTCTCGTGTCTTTAGTTTGGCATTAATACAACTCAAGTACAACTTTCAATAATGCATTTGATTAAATCATAGGAAAGTATATTGTACTAATGAAAAAAAGTATTAATGAAATATGTGAACTATTAATATGAAGTATCTAAGATTTCTTATCATTTTCGTTTGATATTATTATTTAAATTACAACCTGCACATTGTTAATTTAATAAGTTTTGTGTATGAAATTTTATGTAGTTGTTTTAGTAACAAATCCAATTTACTTTATAGAGGTATAATTTTGGCAGCGGGCTGTACAATTTATTAGTACCTTTTTGTTAAGACTTTCTGTCGAGTATTTGGTTTTATTTGTTTTGTAACTGTGAACTTAAATTACAGCATTTTAACCATAACATTTCCAAATTACTGTAAAAATCCATCGCATTAGTGTGATCTATTCTGTTTAAAAACTGCTGTTAAGAAATGTTAATTGAATCTAACATGAGATTAGATATTTAACTATAGCTAACATTACTAGCTGCTTTATTTTGTTATTGTTTTGTGATACTATGTAGATACATTTCTCTGGGGTTGAATATTGTTTTCAAAACGTTTTTGTATTAAAAAAATAAATTTGATAAAAAACAAAATTGCTGTGCGTTATTGTCTGGCAAAACCAATTTATTAAAACAAGATAAACGAACAAAAAAACAACAGAATAAGTCCTGAAGGAAGGTGTTATGTTATGTTTCATCGCTTTCTTCATCTGAATCAGGAGCCAAAACCAATGGTTCACATTCTAGTTGAGTTAAGTCTTGTAAGTCCCTAAAAAATACAGTTTTTACACTTTTATATTTTTTTGCACTTTCTTGCATTGAGTGCACTGGTATTTCTGGACTTAATCCTTCCTCATTTTCTAAGGTTGTACCATTAGTGTTTGTTTCTGTGAATACGAAGTTGTCATTAATATCTTCTGTGTATTGATTTGGCACATTTTGGTCAGGAATTTCGGGACTTATTTCTACATCATTTTTTTGAACAGGTTTTGGTTTTATGGAGTTATTTGTTTGAGGTTTTGTGGCTCTTGATTGTTTATGATTATATATTGATGTATTTTGTTGTTTAGGTCGCTTTGTTGCTTGTTTTTTAATTGCGGTTGGTCTGTTGTGAAATTTTGAATGATTCAAAGATTTTGCAGAAACATTAGCAGTTGCGTTATTGTTAATGTGTTGAGAATTTTTGTTGTTTGAAATTGTAGCAAGCACGAAGTTGGCCCGCATAAAGCCTTCATCTTCAACACTGAAAATTAAAGGTTTTCCACCTATTTCAAAACTCATTTCTACAGGCATGTTGGCAACATCACTAAACGCTAAAATAGCTCGTAGATCTTTAAGGCAAAAGGTAATTTCGGTGTCAACACCAATCTGAGAATAATGTAACAAAAACTGGTATTGCTAATATTGAAATAGATTTTATTTTCTAAAAAGATTACTAATACCATATTAAAAAATATCATCCGCAAATAACAATCCACTTCTTGCAAAAAATTTTAAATACCTGACATTCAGTAAATTCTTCAGGATTTAAAGCCATTTCTGTTGTCATAATATTGGCAGGGTCATCGTCAAATTCATTATCCACAAAGCTTTTGAGCAATATTTGGCATGGAGTTACAGCCATTGTTAGCTCTTCTAAACTGCTGGAAAAATTGACCACAACATCCGATAAAAGCTTGTGATCACACTTTAAAACATTTGGAGATAAATCTTTAGCAAAAACTGCCTAAAAATAAAAAAATATGTTATGGAAAATAATATATGATGCTCTATATTTTTGCAATGATGCTTACCTGTAATGATTCACATTCTTGATATGTTAGTTGATGGGTTTTTGTAATTCCATGTTTGCATCTTAGTTCAAAAACTAGCCGACATTCTTCATCATTAAAGTTTATTTCACAAGATTCCACCGATCGTTCTATTGTGCTTAGTGATTTGAAAACTAAAAAAAGAAGAAAAATATGCATTAGTAAAGCTTTATGTATTATATAAACTTGTTCACATGCATTTTAAAAGCTATTTTGCAAATGCTTTTCACCTTGTAACATTGTTTTAATGGCAACTTTACATTTAAACAAATCATCATCATCGACTGTAATGTTGTGCGATTGTTGGGGTTCATAAGTTTGAAACATTGGTTTCATGAAAACGAAGCAAATATAGGCAGACCTGGAAGAGTTAACTGTTTTTAGAGCCAGTCCACTTTCCAGAGGCTCAAAGTAAATTTCTGAACCAATTTTGGCAATACAGTGTATAGCTTTAGCAAAGAGTTTTACGTTTACAGCCGGTAAAACACACTTCATTTTAGCTGTTTTGTTAACAGTAATATATATGCAGATATGTCCGTGTGTCAGTGTGTGTTCAACTAAAATTTAGATGTTGTCAGGTTGTGTGTTAATAAACTATTAGGTTGTACGTATAGAAAAATTTAATATGAAAGCCAATCTGTGTGCATTAAATATTCAATAAAAATTTAATTGGTATGTGTTGTTGTTTGATTGCTAGTAGAAATTGACAAATTGTAATTATTTATTTTCATTAAAATAAATGTTTGTGTACATATTTTTGAAAAATCGTTCAGGCATAAAAATATGGTAAACTGGTAAAGTTTTGTTTTATTTATGGTTTTAGCAGTTTTTTTTACTAGCAAATAGTGACATACATATCATTTTTATTAGCGAAATGATGTTTTACATAAAGTTATTTTTTTTAACCTAGAATTTTATTTGCTGTATGCACTGCTAAGTAAGTGTATAGTAAGATTGAAGTTGTTTGCCAAACAAAAAAATTTAAACGTATAAAACATAGCAAAGAAGGTATTATTGTACATAACGAGTTAAAAGTTTTAAAATTAACATAATAAAATTTTATTAAACAATTCTCCTCTGTAAAACGTGTTAACACCCATTTAACGACAAGTTTGTCTAAAGTTTGTAAACCGAAAAAGGTAGAGAGTGCTATTACGTCAGGCCTTTTTCCTTATAAGGAGTAAAGTCGAGTTTCAGAAATCAGCGGTCTCGTAAAAAGCGTAGGCAATCATTATCGACAACAACACACTCAGTATTTTCTCTAGTCAGCTACAAGAAAATTATTTTATTGATCAACAAACTTAAGGTAGTTAAACGAGTTTTTAATTAACCTCCTTTAGTATTTAATTAATATTAGCAGGTAGTTTGGTAGTAGGCAGTGAAACCACAAATATGTACGATTTAAAATATTTGTTCGCTTAATCAAGTAAACTTCTATGCAAGCCTTGGGGCGGTGCAAGACGCATTTAGTTTTATGATACAAAGTTTGCTATTCAAACTATGCAATAGTTGAGCAAGAAATAAGGGTTTTTGTCTTTGAAGGTTATGTTGTTGAACAATCGATATTCTTTTCTGCTGATAGACTGTTTTATTTAAAAGTCCATTTATAAGATGATTACAATTGATCACGTTTATCTTAAGAAAATTTCTTAGCACCGCATGACAATCGATTATTACTGGAGTACCGAGTACATACTTCTTGTTTTTAAGGGCGTATCGCATTAAAACCGGGTCATGCTTAATTAAATATAACCTAAAATAGAAAATATAGGAGTAATTTTTGTTTAAGTGATCCGCAATGTAAATGTGTGCAAGTAAAGTTTATCAACAAGATAAAAATAAAAACATAAATTTAAAATACAGCCACACAGGAAATTCAAGGCGAATTCTCCTTTCCTTTGGGCGACATTACAAATACTGTAGACTCGTCGAGACCGTCCAAGTGGTTTTAGTATACTATATGACGTTGCTGTTTAAATGTTTAAGTGCTGACGTATGTTTAAATTATAGCCTACGTAAATTTTATTGTCACACTGACTGCGAATTTTCGCCTCTCACCAAATTATTTTTCTAAAGCTCGCAATAAGCGTAGGTGGGCGAGGCAATACTCTAAAATAGCTTAATAAGGCAGCCAGGCGTTTAGGCTGGTAGCGTGATAATTGTAGTTAATTTATATTTGCAAAAATACTTCACGACCTACTAGTGTATTTAACGTATTAAATTATGTTTTAATAGTGGCAGATTGGTAATAAATTTGTGTACTGCTTCTAAATTCATTTTGCTGGAACAGGATACATTATCAAGGGGTGAAAAGTGTTTTTCGTAACATTACAATGGCATTTGATCCTCCAATAGTATCGGGTGTAACAGAGGTAAGAAAATTAATTGTCTGTACATTAATTGTCTAGCGATTGTTAAAACGCTAGGTGCTATTATTTTATGTTTAATGTATTGTGTGTGATAAAAATACACGCAGATACGGTTAATTTTATAGTTAATGTAGGTACAAAAATATTTGTCTTGCTTAAAATTGTAATTTAATTTAAAAGCGGCTTATGTGTTTAGTGTTTTTATGAAATACAGTTTTTCAAAATTAAAAACACAGTATTGGCTTAAACATGTGCTTTATATATATACTGGTTTAGAATTTCTTAGTGTACATAGCGTGTCGTGCGTTTATAGATCCGTGCTGAGAGTAATAGACTAACAGCTTCCGTTTATTTTCGAGCAGTTTTACGTAATAGAAACGGTAAACAAAACCTTTATACAGCCCTATTGTTAAAATCAAATGACGCTAACCAGGCTCTAAAATACTCATGCCCTAACTTTTTATTTCACTGTACGATGTTAACGCGTTTAAAATAATTAATTTTTTACTTAAAAGGGCGTAAATACCAACTTTATTACCGCGTATTAAGTGCTCAAACTGTAAAATTTTAAAACTTGATTTTGTTTCCTAATATGGAGTTACGAAAACGCCGCGAATCCTCGTGGACACGCTCTGCGATGCGCGGTCATGTGCGACGTTCAATGAATCTAACACAAACAAACAAAACAACAACACACTGCCTACGAAATGGCCTTTTTTAATATTGAAACTGTAAATAAATATTAAATACCCATGCCTTCCTGTGTTATTTTATGATAACACCTTCTAAATATTAATTACTTTAAAAAGTAAATCATTAACATATAACTAAACTAAGCAAATTTGTAAGTTAAGTCGATTCTAAGAACAAACAACCTCTTGTTTCTATGCTGTTTACTTCTTTAAAATTATTCGCTTTTTTGAAGCAAATTTTTTACACTGCCGTAATGTAGATTTTATGCTTTACGTTGGTAAATCTTATCAAGTTACTTTTAATTTGCTATGGTTTAAAGTTCATGCTTGTATATATTTTTAGAAAACTCTTACCCATGAACTGGGAGCGGGTGCCCCTTGCCTAAATTGCGGGGATAAATGTCCAGGACTGGATCTTCACTTTTGGAGGTAAGAGGTTTATTTTAACAGTAAAATACATTTTGAGTATTTTGTTACCGTTCAAAATTTTGATTGAAATAACACAATTTTTTTTAAATAAAGAAAGATTTGTCGAAATTGCAAATGTAAGCAAGAAGACCACGATGTTCAGTCAACCATATCAAGCAAGGGAATTGACAATATCGGAAAACTTTTAATGCAAGATAAAGAAGCGAGGATGGAACCACTTCAAAAAAACATTAAAGAAGATTCCCCTAAACATACCCCAAAAGCACCCCCACCTGCCCCAAAACCAGTTAAATCATCTCCCAAAGTGGTAGAAAATAATGTTGTAAACGGTGCAGATCCTAAAAAAGTTGATGGATTAAACTTTACAATTGACATTGCTGGTAAAAAACATACCCTCGATTTCGGAAGCGACGTTAACGATTTACCCCCACCTCCACCCGAAGATTTCCCCCCTCCTCCACCACAAGAGGAGGAGAAGCCCCCCGTTGTACCTCCCTTACCCCAAGAATTTGAAGAAAAGGCAACAATACAAGCTCCCGCTAAAATTGAGAAAAACGTTCCATATCAGGTATTTATGATATTCGCGTTTTTAATTAAAATATCATTCAATTAAATTAATTTTAATACTTAATTTATGTTTTATATTCGAATTATTAAAACGTCTTACATATATTTAGGCCCCACCTGAGCCCAAACAGGCACCGCCGGTTAAAAAATCTGAACCAGAAACCGAACAAGATAAATACAAGGAAATTGTATATGAATGGAAGCCACCAGTTTCCAACCCTGTTATGGTAAGATTTCCACTTTTTTTACCAAACATCCTAATTTTTGCCCAATATCTTTTATTTAAATGTATAATACTGCTTAAAATGACTTTGCTTGTTTTTGAAAATCGACAAATATTTGGTACAAAGGCAATGTTTTAAATTTGTTTTTTTTTGTTTTCAGGCTGAAAAGTACGTCTCTTCGCTCCCGGAAGACAAGCGACCGATTGTGGGATCAGCCGGAGCCAAGTACAGGAAGAAGCAGCTGATGAGACAGCTTCCAGCCCATGACCAGGAGCCGAAAGAGTGTCACGACCTCACTGATCAGGAAACAAAAGAGATGGCTTTGTTTGTAAAGCAATATAGAGAGAAAGCTCTTGGTGGTGCTGTAGTTGAAGAAAGTGATAAAGTTAAGGTATAAACGACGTTATTTTACTCTGTACAATATTTAAAGTAAAAATCTACTGATGTTGTATAAAAATTTATACAGAATTTCATCTGATCTCATATATTTAAAATTAGGAACGAAAACGGTCAAAGTATCAATATTTAATTAAACTGTAGCACACATAATTACAATTTACAAATAAGAAACTTGCTTAGGTTAAATTTTTTATAATTATATATTACGACAGTACGTAGCAATTCGCCTTAGGGCAATAAATAAGCTTTGGTTTATTAAACAACTTTTAAACGAGTATAATTAAGATTTTTCGCTTAAACTAAAAAAATATTTCAGTCAGGCAGCATTTCTTTACCCTTTGTGTATTTTTTCTATAAATCGCTTTCGATTTTATTATACACAAATCCTTATAAAATATGTTTAACAAGTGGAAATTTTATGTTTGCCTAAGTTGATAAGAGCTTTTAAACCACGACATACCAATAAACGCAAAGAAACCATAAATTATATATACATTTAAGATAGAAGTCTACTCTGATATATCATAAAGGAACTTTTATTCATTTCACGATACTTAAAATCGTCGTGTGTTTATTTTGTTACAATATGATTACTTGTTATTACATAGAGGACATTGTGCTGTTGATTTAGGCCAACCTAAATAATCTACATAATAATATACCCGGCTATTGTGCGTTAAGAAATATTAATATTTTAATATCAATGCCATTATTAAATTTTCAGTAAATGCAATTTTAATAAATTTTTAATATAAATTCTAAAATAGCTAATTTTTATTTTTGTAAAAACTGATTTTATTTAAATGTAACAATCGCAATATTATTACGTCACAGTCTTGCGCGGAATGTCGAGAGCAGTTTAACATTGGTGACGTAGTGATCTATGCAGAAAGAATGGGGCAAGAAAAGCGTTGGCACCCTTCTTGTTTCACCTGCGCAGAATGCAAGGAATTACTCGTGGACCTTATTTACTTTTATAACGAAGATAAGATCTACTGCGGACGACATTATTGCGAATTGCACAAGCCAAGATGTGCAGCATGTGACGAGGTAAGAAGGTCAATTTTAAAGACGTCATTTAAAAGCCAGAGGCATCCAATTTACTGTAAAATTTTGATATTTTTCGATAACAATATAATATGGTTTGACCGTTTGGCCAACTAATAGATTGGTTTTTGTGTTAAAAGTATTAAGCGGGCTTCATTTGAAATTAAGTACGCATCAGGATAGGAATAGTTTTTGCTATAAAACCGTTTGATTTTTTGCACAGTCATATTTATGAATATTTCATGATTGTATTGCAAATCGAACCCATTATTTATTAATTTAACTCTTTAGTTGTAGTATCAACTTCACAGGGTATGGGTATATATAAGCGTTTGCCATAACTGATTGTTCAAAAGTACATTTAAGTATTAGTAACTACATTAATAATTTGAATTACACGCTCTCCGTTTTAAGGGAAAAATATTTTAACATAAATTGTAAATTTTCTGTTATGTTTATATGGGATTTTAGAGCAGGAAACTCTCTGATGTCATTTCCGATGTGCCTATCCATCCAATATGCACTGTGCTGTTGTATTCGCTTGCGCTTATGTGATTATTAACGAAATCGACTTCATTTTTGCCATATTTGTTCACACAATGTCATGCTAAAAATAGTGCAATGTTGTAACCTACAGTTTCACAATACACATACTTAACGTACATTAAACTGCATATAAATTAGTTTTTTTTTCTTAGGAAGTTAACAGTAGTTACTTTTATACGTTATTGCATTGTACTATGATAATGTTATACAGTATAACCTTATTACCATTGTCTTAAATTTTTAGAGATAGAATCGCGGAAAATGAATTTTAAATTTCTTAAATTAAATTTTTAGTTGATTTTTGCACCCGAGTACACACAAGCAGAAGATTGCTACTGGCATTTGAAACATTTTTGTTGCTGGCATTGTGACCAACCCCTCGGTGGTAAAAACTATGTACCTCACGACAACCAACCCGTTTGCATTACTTGTTACGAGAAGGCTTTTGCTCATACTTGCTCTACATGCAAACAGGTATACAACCTATTAAATCTAAATACTTTACTGATGCAATTTGTACTTATGTTATATAGCCATTTTTGGCAAGTTTATTTTTAAACAAAAACTGACAAAGAAAGGCGTTTTTAAATTATTTCGTGTTTAGATTTATGTAAAATCAATACGTTTTGATACATTTAATGTTATATTAAACATACGAATAAGGTTATGGTATGTTGTATTATTAACTTACAGTAACTCTGTGAATTTGAAATATGTCACCTGCTATCGCGAAAATTCCAGTTTCTCACTGTCAATTAGACACCTAAAAATATCGCGGTTTATTTTTAAAAACTTTTGACAAACAACAAATCAACAAAACAAACCAATTAACATTTAGCAACACCCTGGTTTGGCAAAGGCGTTTAAATATTAATAAACTAGTAAATGAAAAGCAATTATATTACATGTACAAAACATGAGGCATGTAACTTTTTAATTTCAACAAGTATTAATTTAATAAAAAATAATATATATATATATTGCATGCGTCATTTCAACTTTTTAGTTGATGAGAAATTAATGACTATGCATTTTCCACTGTAATTAATTTGAAAAGCAGTATTGCTAAATTCTGTCGATTTTACCCTAATTAGTAGCTGTGGAAGTAAATAAGTAGCAAAGTAATAAAAGATTCATGAAATTTTAATAATAAATTTATTTTGACACAGTAAATTGATGTTTACAAAACCATTATCTCAGCATACACTACACAACAAACAGCCTACGCGACACTATTTTTTTTTAATTTCTTTAAATTTAGCATTCATTTTTGTCTGAAAATTTGTTTAAAACTGCATATAAAATATATTTTAAATATGTGGTTTTTAAAAGAATCAATTTTTTTAGATAATTGCCCCCAACACAGAATGGGTTACATTTGAAGACCACCATTGGCATGCTCTACCCGAATGTTTTAAGTGTTCGCAGTGTTCTCAATCTCTGGTTGGCAAACCTTGCATACCGAAGGGCGACATGGTGTTTTGCTGCAGCAAGTGCAAACGTGAACGCATCCCACAAGGACAATAGATAGCTTGGATTACGTGTGTAACAATGTACGTGATGTGATGGTGTGTTGTGACGTTTAAGTTAATTTTAAACACCTACATTCCTTATAAGGAAATTTACATAAAATAATAAATTTCCACCTCTTTTATATTTTGCAAATTATTTGGTTTAAAATGTTAGCTATTACAAGGCAGTATTTTAATTTTAAAAGAATGCAAACACATAAAATTTCTATTTAATTTAACGTGACAATTATGTTTTGTTATTGTTGTGCTTGGTACACTTTTGCAATTAGCATTCTATAGCGCTTTTACAAATTAAAAAACTGCAGTCAATATAGGCATGTTTATCTGATATTGCCACTGGAACCACTACTTTGAGTATATTTTACCTTTTTAGAAAACTTAAAACTTTTTGTGGTTTGGCTGTGCCGCCTAATAATGTTCTGTTGTTTATTCGCTTCTGTGTTAGTACATCGCCACAATATATTTACTAACAGAACCAATTACCAAAAAAGTTTTTTTTTTATATTCATGGGTACGTACAAGTAGTTATCAAATCATATAGACTATGTAGAATTCATAAAAAAAATTTAAGGATAAAACAAATAATCTCATTTTAGAAACAAACTTTAACGAAACATTTAATTAATGTAGGTTCTACTACTTCCCCTTCACAAAATGCAGTTTTCAACGAATAGAGTATAACTATATCTTTCATCTAAATATCTATGTGAAAGAAATTACGTGACATATTTTGAACCTATTGGAAAATTCGATTTTTGTCATTTTCTGCAAGAATATAATTAATAGCCTTGCTGTTTTTTCAAATTTGACGAAAAATTAAAAAATATTTTTAAACATTTGCAGAAAAAAGGGCTAAAATTGTTTTATAAGTCATCTAAACATTATAATAATTGCGTTTTTGTTAAAATTCGAATTCTTTTTGTGTTTCAAAATAGCAATATTTGGCATTTCCTAAAAGGGTACAATCTTGCTGTCTTTACCGATTTTAAACAAAAATCAAAAATTATTTTTTTAAATTTTTTTTGTAAAAAAAACTGTGAATTGTGTTAATGTGTCTTCTAAGCATCATAAAAATCGCGTTTTTATTAAAATTAAGAATAGTATATTTTTTTTAAAAAGCGATTTTGGCATTTTCCACCAGAGGTATATATACCCTTGCTGTCTTTACCGATTTTCGAAATTATTTGATTATTTTTAAAATTAATTTTTATTGTGAATAAACCACGCATAAGCATTACTTAATTAAAATATTAAACTAATTAATCAAATATTACGTATTTCATTATTAGACAAAATCTTTTTTAATTTTTAGACTAAAAATTTTAAAACAAAATCGATTTAAAAGTTTTAAATTATTATCAACCTTTAAATTTTAGTAAACAATTAGCTCAAACTTTTGTTCTACTAAAAATTTTTGCAAAATGTTTTATCTTGAATGTTAGTTAGGCCAATGCACGTCTAATAAAATATAAAATTTTAGGTTTTAAGATTTCATTAATTTTTAATAAAAGTGTCATAACTTTTATGAATATTAATATTTTAAAAAAATATTTTGTAAACACGTTAATTGGACCTGTTCAGTTATAACAGAACAATTATTTTTTTATTTAAAATTTTTTATTTTTTTTTAAATATTTATATGCAATATTATTGGCCAAAAATATCACGTGACCTAATTAAACACAAAATAAAAATTAGCTCAAACTTTTGTTTTAATGAAAATTGTTGCAAAATGTTTTATCTTGAATGTTAGTTAGGCCAATGCGCGTCTATTTAAATATAAATTTTAGGTTTTAAGATTACATTAATTTTTAATAAAAGTGTCATAAATTTTATGAAAATAAATATTTTCAAAAAATATTTTGTAAACACGTTAATTGGACCTGTTCAGTTATAACAGAACAATTATTTTTTTATTTAAAATTTTTTATTTTTTTAAAAATATTTATATGCAATATTAATGGCCAAAAATATCACGTGACCTAATTAAACACAAAATAAAAATTAGCTCAAACTTTTGTTTTAATGAAAATTGTTGCGAAATGTTTTATCTTGAATGTTAGTTAGGCCAATGCGCGTCTATTTAAATATAAATTTTAGGTTTTAAGATTACATTAATTTTTAATAAAAGTGTCATAAATTTTATGAAAATTAATATTTTCAAAAAATATTTTGTAAACACGTTAATTGGACCTGTGCAGTTCCAACAGAACAATTATTTTTCGATTTAAATTTTTTTTAAATTTGTATGCAATATCATTGGCGAAAAATATCACGTGAGCTAATTGAACCCAAAATAAAAATTAGTTGTTTTTACCAAATTTGACCAATAACCGAAAATAAAGTTTTAATATTTTTTTGAAAAAAAAACATTTGTAATGTGTTATATGTTATTTAAACATTTTGAAAATCACGTTTTTAACTGAATATAGAAAAATACTAATAATGTTTTCATCATATTTTAAGTTATTTTACATATTGAGTAAAATGTATCGTAATTTGGTCCTAATTTGATTATTACATTAAAATTGTGATTTTTAGATTTACAAAAAATCTAATAAAGTCTTATAACTTATATAAATTTAAAAAGACTAAAAAAAGTGTTAAACTAAACCTGACTATTTCTAATAAACTATTTTGTAATGATTTTTTTTATTTAAATTTTTTTTTTTTAATTTGCGTTTAATCATCTTACTATTTAGGCAATGTCATATAAGTTTTTGTCAAATGTATGTTTTAATTATATGTATGATAACTTAGGTTATGTTATAACTAGTTTAAACCTTTTTTACTTTTATCACACCTATTTATTATTTATTCTGTAATCAAACCAGAAAAGGTGAATTGAACCTGTTTAAATACCTTACCTGAGTAACATTAAATCTACAACGCTGCCAAAATACTGAACAATAAGTCTAAATATATTCTTTAAATGTACAAAAAAATTTGACCCATTTGTCTGTATTAAACCATTCAGCAAAGCTTAAAACATTAAAACAGCACCACAAGGGAAAATGTTTATACACCAACCATATTACTGCAAGTAATTACCAACTAAAAATATGATATCAATAAACTGAGATGAAAATCCTAATTATGATTTTTAAATAAATGTAGAGAAACAAATTTGTGTACAACACACATACAGGTGAACAAAATATTTTTTCTTATTAAAACAACAATTTCTGTCTGACACAAGTATTGAAAACAATTTCCAAAATTTCCTAAAATATTGCAACTTAAACAAATCCGTTGTTCATTAAAAATTCATTTTTTTCGAAAAAAATGTTTTATTTTTTTCCACCCCAGCCCCACCAATTGCTGATCATTCCACTTATACCAGCTTTCTTTTGTCCCGCCTTTGGTCCCAACTTTTCGTCAAGTGAAGGGAAGGTAGCATGATTTAGAGCTAAATCAAAAAATAAAGGCTTGCACGGAATCGGCTCAAAAGAGGGTGGAAACTTTGATGTCAAGGATGGAACTTTCACATTAACTTTGTTGTTGGACAAAGACGATAAATTTTGGTCTTCATGGTAAACTCCAAGCCTATCCATAAGAGGCACAGTTGCGTCAACATCAACTTTTTGAGTTTGGGATTCCACACCTTCCAGTACGGCAGACGAATGAACTCGATATTTGTTAAAAGCAATGGTCTCAATCAAACTCTCAAGACCACTAATATCGACGAAATCTAACTTTGGGCCATCTTCAACAAGCAATTGTAACCCCTTCAGTGAATCATTGGCATGTTCTAACACCCTTTCATACAATGCCATTGCCTCTGTCCATTTCTTTTCAATGACATAGCTTTGGGCAATATAAAAACAACGAAGTGCTTGAAATCCTTTGCGTTGAGCTTCAATGTTAGCTTGGAGATCAGCATCATTTCCAACTCCCGGTAACCCCAAGATTTCGCCGAGATTTTGTTGAATGACATCGTAAAGTCGAATAAAATCGCTTGGTTTTGGTCCTTTGCGTGTTACATCACCAGCCCCTGTCTCTTCTAAATTAAAAAAAAATCATGAATATATATAAATGATAACAATATTTAAAAATATTTAAGAACAGTTAAAGTTTTAAAAAAATTTATAAATACATACAAAACTTTGAAAATTAAGTGCTTACCTAAAGTTGCACTGGCCATAAGAGCCAATGGTGATTTAGATTGAAGATCTGACACCAGCAACAAATTACGCTGGATTGTTTTAGTTAACCTTATGTAACTCAAGTAAGAGAAAAGATACTGAAGATCCGATATCTAAAAATTAAAAGTTTCGGTATTTTAATATATCACTGAAACATATCATTTTATTAGTGCACATATATAAATCCAATTAAATTTTAAATATAAGAAAAGTATGTAGCTCATTTAAAAAAGAAACAATTAAATATATAATAATATGCAAATTATCAAGTAATAATACTTTAAACCAAATATTATCTTTAAAGTATTTTTTATAACATTGCCTGACTTTTTAAAATGTAAAATTGATATGGTTTAACATAACAGCATTACAATCTAAACAATAAAGATATGATAACAAATCTATTTATATATATATATATATATATATACCTGATCTGAGCGTTCTTTTGTTTTCGAATAAGGATCCGTTTTAATATCTTCTCTCGTTGCCTGCAATGCATCTTTGCACTCTGATAAGGTTTCCTCATATACTTGGATTTGAGAATCACGATCATTAACTGCTGACAAATCTTTATCAAACTCTTTAATTCCGATCAAGAACAAACGGACCTTAAAAAATGTTTATTAAATTATCACACAACTGCTGCTTAATTCATTGAAATGTAATGGTAGAGCTTTTCTTAAGACTTAAAGAGATGGTCCGGTTGTAGAGTTTCTTTTTTAATTATGTTGAAATTTTTCCAACTTACACGAGGATACCATTATTTTAAAAATTGGTCAAGTAGTTTTTAAGATATCGGGATTTGTAGGTAAATATTGTAAATAGGGAAAGTCCCAACGCTCGCGAGTCACGTGACGCACGACGTCATCGTCGTAAGATCATATGCTGGCAGACATAGGAAAATGACCTTATTTTGTCCTCCCTGACCCATTTGTTGTACTTTTTTTAAATTTTTTTTTGCAGAAAACAAACTTAACATAAAAAGCATAATTTAGCCATAAAATATAATACATTTTTTACTTTTAAAGTATTTTTAATAAGGTAGGCCGTATTTAAAAAAATTTAACAAATTATGGCTATGCTGTTAATTTTGAAAATTTACCAGCCAAAAACGCTTACAAACTCTTACAGGAAAAAGACAAGTTAACTAAGTGTTATTAAAGCAAAGTTGACCGTTCACACAGTCTTAGTTTTGTTTAAAATAAGATCACTTTATTGTTATTAACTAATATATTGTCAAATTCTTCAAATTAGGGTATATAGCCTATATAGACGATAAATACTTTTATTTTGTGTATACTATAACAATTATTTTAGTTAAATTTTTACAAGTGTAAAGCACAAACTAAAGTTAAGAAGGGCAGCAAATACTAATATTTGTTGCCAAGGGTACAAGTACTTACGTATATTGTACGTTATATTAAAAATTGTTTGGAATTATTAATTAAAAAATCCATAAAAGATGTTAACCAGAATATTTAGTTTATATTTTATTGATGTATTATATATTTTATGTGTCTTAACCCATGTGAAGCAAAACTTACTGTTCTAACAGGTAAACTTTGCTTTAGTAAAACTCAGTTGACCTGTCTGTTTCTTGTAAGTATTTGTCAGCCAATATTGGCCGTTTCTGGCTTGTAAATTTCCAAAATTAACAACATAACCTTAATTTGTTAGAATTTTTCGAATAATTAAAAAAAAGTAAAAAATGTCTTATATTATATGGCTAAATATTGCTTTTTATGTAAAGTTTGTTTTCTGCAAAAAAAATTTAAAAAAAAAGTACAACAAACGGGACAGAGAGGACAAAATAAGGTCATTTTTCTATGTCTGCCAGCATATGATCTTACGACGATGACGTCATGCGTCACGTGACTCGCGAACGTTGGGACTTTCCCTATTTACAATATTTACCTTCAAATTATATCTTAAAAACTACTTGACCAATTTTTAAAATAATGGTATCCTCGTGCAAGTTGGAAAAATTCCAACATAATTAAAAAAGAAACTCTACAACCGAACCATCTCTTGAAGTTTTTATATTTATTTAAGTGACCTGTAGGTTACTTTATCCTTAATCCAAGTAAATTAATTTTTGTAGCTAAGAGTATATCTTCAAAAATAAAGTTAAATTTAATTTAAAATAGCCATCCATACCTTGTTGTTTTTGATTCTTACTCTTCTTCCCCTCCATTCAATTTCGCTCATAGATGCAGCTTTCAATTCTCGAGATTCTGCGATCAATGAGTCCAGCTTTTCAGCCAATAAAGGATCCTGTCGACCAGTTCCATGCATTTGTTTTAGTTCATCAATGGCCGATTGATCCCCACCAATGTAGCCGCAATATCTATAAAAAAATTAAAGCTTTGATATGCATAAAAATTTAACTCACAGGTTATTTAAATTTTACAGTTATTTAAAATATACAAAAAATTTGTCCTTTTTTATCAATAATTTTTAGAATATATACAATATTAAACTTTTGCCAATTATTCGTTTTACAAGAATTTATAATAATTTTTTTCTTTTAAAGTACAACACCTTATTTTTGTTTCAATCTCCTCCACCATTGCTTTGTACACAGATTGTTCTTCTTTCGACATAGTGTCCGATAATTTTGAGTAAATTGTTTGAGTTTTTTGGAAAAGCTCTTTCGAATCGGTCCAATTTGTTAACTCAAATTTCAAAACACCATTCATATATGCATAGTAAGCCTAGAGACAAAGCAAATTTTATTAAAAACAAATTTAAAATACAGCCTAAACAAAAAGTTAAAATAAATAATATGCAGGCTACATAAAACACCAACATTAAAAAAGTTAAAAAAATAATAAAATTACTTACTTGAGCCTCCAATTTAGTTCTTGCATCAACCTTATCACTGGCTTCACACAGCATATTTAGCTCTTTCGCATACATGACAGACTTTCTTAATTTTTCCACCATGTGATGACGCTTGCGAGGCTTAGAATTTACCTCTTGCTTTAAAAACATAGCAAGACCCCACGCTCTTTCTGAGGTCATGAGTAACATCAAGATATATCTAAAAAATTTTTAAAAAAAAATCCGGAGGCATTTTGACATTGTTTTTTATACAAATATTACATTTGTTTTTTACTACTATTTTAGGCCTCTATTTAAACTAATATAAGGTATTGTTAAATTCACAAACTTTACCTTGGATCAGTAAAGATATTTTCTGTAACTTTTTTGGGTATAACTCTTCGTTTTTCACCCATTTTAAACTTAAGCACTTTTCGAATACGCTTTAATCGACGATTGCAGTATCCATGATATCGCTGATAGTCACCATGTCGCAAGCCATGCTGTGCTTGGGCCTCCTTTATAACATGCAAGATGTCAACACTTAACAGCATAGAATCTTTATTGATGTTGAATTCAGATTCCGTTTTAGAGTCTTCATTTTCGTTTTTCGATAGTACTTCTGTGGTAGCAGTCATGTTCAGAAAGTTTAAAATAACTTAGTAACCTGGCTCACAAAAAAAAAATTTTAATATTTTTAAATACAAGAAACTTTAAAATTATAATAACCCAAAACCCTTTAGATTTAAACACATATACAGAAACTCTTGAGTTACTTCCTACATTACCACATCTGATATCACACAAAAACAAAAGAATTAAACACATTGCACCTCACAATTTAAAAATAAGTAAACTCAGTAAATAAATATGTCACACCAATTGTTGCAATAAACAGCATAACATAATTTACCAAAATATATTTATATAACTTTTTTCTATAAGTTAAATTAAAATCTGTACAGTTTATAACCCTTGGCAAAAAAATAAAACCTAAACTGAAATCTAATAAAATGATAGTGTTTTGATGTTGCTTTTTATGCTAAAGTGAATTCATCTGAGCCATTAAGTCATCTAAAGATGGTCCTTCATTTGAAACAACTTCTGTTTTTTTACTTTCTTCTTTCGGAATTGTGTAGGCCACTTTGATTCCCTCAACAAGACTTGGAGTTTCACCTGATGCCAATTTTTCTTCTTCTAAAGTTGTTTCGTTGACCACCTCAATACCCCATTCATTAACTGATTCAACAATAGTTTCTTCTTCCTCAACCTTTTCTTCAACTTTAGGTTGATTTTGCAATCTTTCCTGATAATTTTTCTGGCATTTTCGACAGAAACTGTCGTCACATTCAGCATTAGGTTTCATTTGCATAGTAGGGAAAAAATCAAGCAAAGCATTGTAACCAAGATAGTATGAAACTTGTCCGAACTTAAGCAAATATTTTAAAGTATTTTGTACAAGAAGTCCCGCAACAACTCCCATTGTTGTTGGCAAACTAGCAGCACAAACACCTTCCCTTTTTAATGTTTTTTCATCCGTGTGGGTGGCAACAACAAGAGGTGGGGCACAAGCAAAGCATGCTGTTTCTCCTGGCTTTATAAGTTGAATATGGCCAGAAACTGCATTTTCACTAACACCAGATTCAAACCAGTTTTGTTCCAGTTCATTGCAAGCAGTATTAATTGCCATCCTGGCCTCAAAATTATCGACACAGCTTAACACAAGATCAACAGGCTTTTCTTCTACTAATGCTCCCTTGTTTATTCTTTCCATAAAATGTTTAAAGTTTTTCATTGTAGTAATGTTATAATTGTGGACCTCGAATTCAACGTCTGGGTTGATATTTTTTAAAGTTGCTTCGGCAGCTTCGACCTTACTTAAACCAGCTTGATGAGGTTGAAAAAACAAGCGATTCATGTTGGCCAGTTCTACTTTGTCGTAATCGAACAAAATTAATTTTCCAATACCACATCGTGTCAGCATTTCAGCAGTTACACTTCCCACACCTCCAACACCAACCACAGCAACTGTGTATTCCTTAATCTTCTCATAATTATCAACAATACCCATGCGCTTAAGGGCCATTAAACGACTGTAAGGATTGCTGTCGATAACTTCTGAGCTCATTTTTACAATTTTAGCCCTTTGTTGATATTGAGCTTTATCTTTTTTCAAAAATTTTACCTCATTTTCCAAGTCAAGAATGCGTTTTTGTAATTCATTCATAATTTAATAGTTTAGAAAACAAAGTTCAATTCTAAACAGTCCAGACAAACAGTCTGACAGTATAAGACAGCGATTGCTAGTTATCTGGTTATTTAATGTAAAATTTAGGTCTGATAGTCAGATAGTAAAGAATGATATATGAATATAACTGGCTAACTGGGCAATCCGTTAAAATGTCTGGAAATTAATTGGAAACACAACCAACAACTAAAGTCTGAAAGTTGTAGTTTTTGTTAAATTATATACACCTAAAATCAAAAAAATATGAAACCTTATAATTTTAATAACATTACAGTTACAACAATTTTAATAACGTATAGTACTCCGTTCGCTGCTGTAAGGTTGTTAAGGGGGTTAAAAAATCATAATTTTTATAGTTCGACTTGAATACCTTTCTCTCTGCCTGGTCATTTTTGCCAAAATACACGCGACAACCATTGAACATCGGAAAATGAAAGAAGAAAAATGAAATAAATTATAAAATGACGTATAATTTTTAGACAAACCAGATGTTCAGTCTATTCGCATACAATGTCACACAAATTAATCTCCAACGTTACGCTTGTAAGTCAAAAGTTTGTAGTAGTATTTTGATACATTAACCATAGCTCCAAATTTTTAAATTTTATTTACATGAATCATAATTTTAAAAAAAATATAGTTTTAAACGTTATTTTCATTTTGATAATACCAAATTATCTTGACCTAATTTAAATAGAGAAAACATAAACTATTCCACGTATGATATCACATGGTAAATGTATTCAAAAACATAAATACAAATCATTAAATAATTATAAACATGAAACCATAAAGTATAGCTCATCACAGTGCTGTTAAAGGTATGATACCGAAAAAATTAAAAACCGCAATTTTTTGTTTTGTTAAAAAACAACTCCTTTTTAGAGTGTATATTTCAACTGCAGTTAAACCAATAAAAGCATGACAAACTTGCTTTGCAACCGAAATATTTTACAAAATACAGCACAGCTCATTTGACTATAATAAAAAACAGTACACTAAAATCAAAGCTAAAATATAATTACTATGCAGAAAAGGAAACTAATATTACATATAAAACTTGTGCGTACGCATTAGGGAATAAATTTCGTTACGGTATTTTTGCATTGTTCATGTAATATAAGTGAACTGGCCAACAGGCAGCTATAAAAGATAGAATTAATAAAAGAATAAGTATCGGATTTACAATACTTTTAAATTCGTTATGGTTTCGGCCCAGCATAGGATTTGGATTCAAGTTCTGGTTTAAATTTGTATTTGATATTTTGTTATTTTTACTGTGCGCTTTGTTTGTTGGGTTTACGTTCCCTTTTTTCGATTTTTGTTTTTGAATTCTGGACGGTTTTTGTGAAAAACCATTAGCACATGTTTCAGACAATGGAAGTACATCTCTTGACCTGGTAGGTGAATCTTTAGGAGGTTTTTTGTTTTGATTCACGTGGAATGGTTTTGAAACTGTTTTGGGATTTGAACACGACGATTTTGAAGCTGTACCGGTCATTGAACAATGCGGTTGAGAGTCTTCTGGTAAAATAACATGGTCTTGAATAGGCGGAAGCTGATAAAATTTCCTTACCTCAGATATAACAAAGCTAATCTCATCATATGAACAATAAAAGTCATTTATTTTCCGCGAGAAAGCGCTGTAAGGTTAAAAATAAAACGTAAATTTTTTTGTTGTGATTATTGAGTACTAAAGTTTATGCCGAATCACAGTAATCTATAACAATTTATTACTGACCTTTGAATTATTGGTGTCATGGCTTTTGCTCGCAGCATAGCTTTTTTATTGCGAATACATTTCTTCCTTTCAGAATCTTTTAATTTATAACATTCCTTAAAGGTAATATCCCGGTTATGCAGTCCAAACACTTCTTGCAATTTTTCGGGCTTTTTGTTATCAATGATGGCTATTTTCACGCAAGCAGCTATTGGCAAAGCAGCTACAGGATCGTCTTTAAATCGTACGTTATCATACTGTAGGGAATCTGCTATATGAAGCAGTAGTCCGACAAAAGCGTGGCGATAATCTTGATTAGTTTGGTTAATTTTTCGACTCATAAATGTCGGAAAACCAGAGATACATTCGACTCTTAACTTTGCTAATTTAGCTTTGTTGTACAAATTACTTATTTTGTTTTTTAGCTCATGTTTTCTAATACATGTGCTTTCATCAAATAGTTTTTCGTACAAATATCTCACCATCCCATCTTCTTCATATGAGACAAATAGCGGTTGCCATTCATAAACGAAACATATGGAAAATTGCAACGTCACACCGTCAGCGGAAAATAACAAACAGTTTCCAGCCATACACAAATGTTCATCTTTCATAATACCAATGAGAGCTTTTAATACATCATTTCCTGATAAATGGCCGATTTCCTTGAATCTCACATAATTGAAACTTGAAAAATTTATTTGTCTGTCTTTCTTTTTACGAAACTTCAGAACTTTGTTAGTTTTTATAAGCAAAGCAAGACTCAATTCATTCAGTTGTTTAGAATCAAAATTTTCTTGTGTCAGGGGGTATGATTCCAACGACAGTTGCGTTCCTTTTTTAATATCTTCAAACGCTTGTTCGTATGTTAACTTCATCGTTTAAAAACAGGGAAAGGGTATATCTGTTTTAATTAAGAACATTAAATTAGACTAAAAATACCCGGTTAAACTTGTAACCTAGTGTGCTTTTCTTAATCGACTTTGTAAAACATAACAATGTTCTATATATCGTGGGACACGCGCAATACATAACAAGTCGCTAAACGTAGTAAACGCGGTGCACTTTTAAAAAGCACGGCGCACATTTAAAGCAATAGACTCATGATGTCATCGAATATGCCACACTCGTGGCATAACAACCGGCTAAATGCAGTAAACGCGACTTGCTACTTTATTTCCATATCACTTGATTCACCGTTATATCAGCTGACATTTTTTTCTTTACATTTACATTTTCTCGGTACTAACAAAATATTTACTGTAATAAATATTCAACTATAAGCGTCTTCCTAACTTTATTAAAAAGACAATAAACTTAACCAAACCTACATTAGAATTAACACTTTTACTGTTTACTGACAGAAACTAGGTGAATCCCCAACCGGTAAGTATCTTATTGATTACTCATGTTGAAATTTTCATCACGAGGCCTAAATTTCAAAACACGAGTTACTATGTTTTAATAACAATATTACAACGGTTTTTAAATATTTAAAAAATGTATGCGTACTGCTTTGCGTTTGACATAAAATGCTAAAATGTAATATTAATGTCGCTGTTATAACCTAAAAAAACGCAAATTAGCAGTAAACATTAAATAGAATTCATATCAAAAATACGGAATACTACTTAATATAAATATCTAGTTTTTACTAAGGGTAGTTTTGTTAATAATATTTTGTTACGAGTTCTAGTTTAGGACAGCTGGTCTAAAACGAAGAAGGTCTAAAACGAAAAAGAAGAAGGTCTAAAACGGGAATTTAAAAAAAACCTACGATTACTTTTCGTGGCAAATCTCATTATTATTAACGTTGCTAAACTTAGGTATTATAATAGTAAAGTTTTTCAAAATAAAATGTTACTATTACGCTATTTAATATTACTTTGTTCATTTATTTTTTAATTAATATACTCCTCTATATAATTTGATTAAAGTTATTTTTGTTTTTAAATTTAAATTGCCGCCCTTTTTTGCTTTTTTAAATTTAAATTGCCGTCCTTTTTAAAAAAATAAATTCCCGCAAATGCTAATACATATATTATATATAAATTTTTTTTACTAAACATTTTTGCATTTTTTATTGTTTATAATTAACTACTTTAATTATTTATTGAACAGTATTATATCAATTAGTTAGAAATTTTCTCATACAATATTTTTTATAACTATTAGAGTTTTTAAAAGGTTACAAGATAAATAACAACTAAAAAAATTAGTAACACTTGATTAGAAATTTTATCTTTTTTTTACTGCAAATGAAATGGTTCAATGACCGACATAAATGAGAGAAATTCTTCTAGACCATATTCCACAAAAATCTGGCCCGATCCAATAGCAACATCTAACGGAATAACATCCAACACAACACCTCGCCAAACTTGCTCCACCGTATGAATTTTAGCAGTAAAAGAACCTACTTTGTCAAAATACTCTGACACATACTCGATAACACAATTTCGAAGAATGTAGCCGTAATTTTTAGAGCTGTGGTCATTTAACACAATCTGTAATGAGATTACAACGGTATCAGTGCACTCTTTAGGATCCAGCCTGTACGTAAAAACATCCATGAAATTACTGAGATCACTGTTAGCACTATTAGCAAGGTTTATTTCGTTAAGAATATCAGTTGGAATGCCAAGTTGTAACTCTTGGGCAACACTTTTGTAGTAATGTACAGCGTTGGTGCTGGTCGATGCATCAGCTGAGGCTATCAGAGCAATATACTTTACTTCTTTGGCTTCATTTCAGGTATCTGTATCAGTTGCCGCATCTATAGCCATCGAAGATATCTCGAGTGCCCATTGAATTTCGATCAGGTTGGGAGTGTTGAAAAACTTCTCACAAATCTCTGACTTAAATAAACTGAACTTCGCGGAGACTATCATGTTTTTAGCCGCAGAAAAGTGGGGATTGAAAAACTCTAAAAAACGTACCATTTTAGTGCTTCCTTCCTTTTTCGTTAATGGATTAAGATCGGTAGCATCTCCACTAAACCAGCCCACATTTAAGTCAAAAACTCCGCGTACAGACCAAGCCACAGTCCCGTAAAATTTGTACAGGTAAGGAGAATCAGCAAGAGATGGTGGAAGGTTTACTTCTCTTACGATTTCGTCTACAAAGTAGTTGTGGTTCATTAACCTTAAGGTTTGGTCGTGAATGTATTGGATTCCATCCCTGTACACGGTCATGATATCAGAAATATTTTGAGCTCCGAAATAGGGTATGGTATGTGATGGTATTAATATTTCAGCGCCCTTATATCTCATAAGGTCAAGACTTTGGTACCACTGTTTAACATCTCTGGGCCGGGTGCCACGAATAGAATAAAGGTTGGGAAACGCTTGATAAATATCATCACCAGACATTAAGATTTTTCTGTCGGCTAACCAAACAGCAGTATGATCAAATGTTTCTCCGGGAATATGAATGAGTTCAAAAGTTATACCTTTTAATATTAATGAAATTTTTTTAAATCAAGATATTAGTACGTTTGATAATAAATATTACATAATAACGTAATAAACTCGTTAATAGTTAAAGCTATTTATAACTGGAGTAGAAATTTACGAAGTACTTTCGATAAACACGTCGTAAAATGTTTATATTTTACTGAATCTAAATTCCAGGTGTACCACACACAACGTCTTATTTTAAATAACAAACGTAACACGTTTAAATAAAAATCATTTTTATACCTGCACATGTGAAGGTGGCAGTGTTGTCGTATACCTGTGTTGGTTTAGCTGTCTTACAAACAATACTTCGGTTAATCGAAACTCCACCTGGACCTGAATCATTGAGAAATGCACCGAATTGCCGGGAGACTCGCAGCATATTCTCTAATTTATTATAAGGCTTGTGTTAAATTTAATCCTACTTTATAACAAAAATAGGCATAATCATATAAACAAGTTGTGTACAAAATGTAATTTTTTTATTTAATATTTGCTTTTACATAACATTTTTTTACGGTATTCGTATTGTAATTGGTCGGTAGTTGAATGAGCGTAAACTTCGATCGGGTCACCATTTTTGTAGAAATCTAATAACGCTGATGCTCCGTAAATATGATCTAAATATAAAAAAGAATTCAATAAATTTACAAGCAAGTAGCTTAACTTAAAAGTTAAATATTGATATAACTGCAATTAAAAACAAACTTATGTAAGTAATTATAAACCTCCATGGTTGTGTGTTATAATTATTCCTTTAACTGCTTTATTATTTGCAAGTGTTCGCATTTGCTCGACAACCGCGATTGCTGTGGGTTGATTTTCAGTTGTGTCAATAACTATTACTCCATCAGGACTTAAATAAAATATTAAGTCTGTAATGTTTCTATAGGTAAAGTTATGCAAAGTATTAAATAGTGTTGCAAAATTTTAAAACGCCAACAGGTTTTAAAGTATTTTTTAGTTTACCTTCAACCATAATAATGTTTCCAAGTGCATAACCAATAGCAACATGAACCCCAGCCGCAACTGGCACAATTTTGGGTTCGAACCTCAACTCTGAAGAATTGTAATGATTTGGTAAATTTGCCAGTGCTACAATTACCACAGCAACAAAATAACTAAAAAATTACACAACATTAATGTTTACAAACAATTTTAACTTAGTATAGTCTAAATAATTTTGAGTTACCTTAAAATCTTCATTTTCAAAAACGTCAATTTTTTTTTAGACAATCAACGATACTGTTAGATAACACTTTGACTTCAATAGCTCAAATTCGTCAACTTTTATAAAAAAAAAATTATTTAAAAATACGAAATTTAATAGACAATATCATAACTTTTTTTGATATTACACGACATTTTTATAACTGTTTTAGTACTAGATATTTTTTTTATTTAATATCAGGTTGTTAAATTTAAATCATAAAAAATGAGACATAAAATCCATAGCAAAAAATAAGCGAGTTAATATAACCAACTATAAAATTGAATGGCAGCTTTTTATTAAATTTTCGTAAATCGGTGCACTTACATCCATATCATATTTTCATAAGGTTTGTTTGGTGCCTTATAGAAATTCGCAATCTCAACGTTTAGGTTAAATTTTTTTGTGGAGCAACATAACGCAAAAGCCTTGTCCGAGTATATACAAAAAAGTATTTTCCCTTAACGGAATAAACAAATTATTGGGCCAAAAAAATATTTTTAACACCATGCATCCATTCTTTTTTTTTGTTTTTGCCAAAAAAATTCATATTATTTTATAGGAGATAAAAATAAATTTAAAACAAAAATATTTTTTTATAATTACCGTAGAGGTTATTAATTTATATTTTAATTATTTGATAGCAAAAATTGTTGAACTACAGCAAAGAAAGTTTTTACCGAAATTATCAGAAAAAATTCATAAGAAATTAAAACAATTTTGAAGAAATTTTAATTATAATTTACAACTCTTTTCAACGATTTTTTTTAAATTGAATCATATATTATAAAATTTTATTAAAAATCTTTAAATTTGCTTTTGTGGAATGCAATTAACTTTAACTTAACATATTTACTTAAATTATAAAAAAGATTTGGCAAAAAAATTTCATTTTTTAATTAAGATTTATTTTATGAGAAAGTTAAAAACATGTTTTTTTATTAAAATATTACCTAAAACAGTATAATACATTGTTTTAAGAGTGTTATAAAAATTTCAACAAAACAATAATTTTCTTAATAAAAAGGCAATAATTCAAAAATTATTGGAAATAATATTAAAAGCAAAATTTAATTAAATTTAGTCTAATATAACGCCCAGAAATTATTTTCGTGTTTTGACACAATTTTTTATTATAACTTTTTCAATTTATTATAACTTTCACAACCCATTTTATTATTTTTCAATCATTAAATGCTAAAAATTAAATTTAATGTTTGAACCAAATGTTATAAATCTTAGATAATAAAATTATTATTTTTAATGTTTTTAAAAGTGCTTGTTAATTTGGACAAAATTAAATTAATATTTTTGGAATTTATTGCTAATATTCTTTTATTACGCTTTATTTAAACCTTAAAAAGTTAAGTGACAGGTAATTAACTGCGGAACTTCTTACATTACTTTATACAAATTCTTTTTATGTTAGGTTACTTTGAACTTTGTTTTTTGCCTAAATTAAAGCCTTAAACCTAAATTAAACTTTTTTAAAAAATGTTAATATAATTTTGCAATAAAATATGTTTTAATTTCGAATTAAATTGCAAATCTAAACTTCAAAATTTAAATTTTTTTAAACTCGGTTGCAAACAAGTTCATTTAAAATTTTATCATGCTAAAAAAATTAACATAATTTTAAAGCGACATAATGCAATACAAAAAGGGCGCTATTTTTTATTTATATTCAAATTATTTGACATACCAAAAATATTTTACCGACATTATTGTTTATTGTAAATTAAAACAATTATAGAGTCATTTTAATTTTAATTTACAAATTTTTTTTAAGATTTTTTTAAAATAAATCATATATATATAAAATGTTTGTGAGAATTGCATCGTCTTTTAACCTGTCAACTATAAAACATTATTAAAGATCATTAAACTTGCTTTCGTGCGATGCAATAAACTCCTACCTAATATATTTAATTAAATTTTAAAAATGATTTTAAAATGAGAAAATTTTTTTTTAAATTAAAAGTCATTTCAAGGGATTGAGAAAGACATGTTTATTATATTAAAATCCTAAGTAAAACCGTAAAATATATTGTTCTTATAATGTTATAAAAACGTCACCAAAATTAAAATTTTTCTGATAAATAGGCAATAATTCTAAAGTTATTACAAATAAATCTTAAAGTAAAATTTTAATTAAATTTTGTTCAGTAAAACCTATAAAAATTAATTTCGTATTTTAAAAGTTTTTAAAGACTTTTTTAACGATTTATTATAAATTTTACAAATTTCTTTAATATTTTTTAAACATTGAATGCTAAAAATAAGTTTTAATGTTTAAACCAAATGTCCTAAATCTTTAATATTAAAATTATTATTTTTAATGTTCCTTAAAGTGCTAGTTAATTTGAGAAAGTTAAACAACTAATTTTCGAGTTTATTGCTAATACTCTTTTATTACTTTTTATTTATATGTTTAAAAGTTGAGTGACATGTAATTAACCGCGGAACTTCTTACATTACTTTATACGATATTCTTTTTATTATAAATTATTTCGAACTTTGTTTTTTTGCCTAAATTAAAGCCTTAAACCTAAATTAAATTTTTTCAAAAAATGTTAATATAATTTTGCAATAAAATATGTTTTAATTTTGAATAAAATTGTAAAATCTAAATTTCAAAATAAAAATGTTTTGTAATCGGTTGCAACAAGCTTACTTAAATTTTTATTATGCTAAAAAAACTAACGTTATTTTTTATATAAAAATTCCAAAAAAATATAAAAAAACCAAACAATACATTTCAAGAAAAACAGAAATATTTTTGTTCAAAATTATAAAATTTTATTTGAAAAATTTTAATTTATTGTTGAAAAAATAATATTTAAAATATATATTATAATCTAATTATATTAAATAATATTGTATTTGTTAGTATTTTTAATACAACGTCTACCGTATAACTACTGTACAGTCAAATCTATATTTCTTTCAACTCTTCTTTAAATTAATTTATATTTTAATAAAAAAAATTTAAAAGGTTTGTAATAAAAAGTAGGCTTCATCTAAAATTGAAAACGTATTTTATTGCAATGTTTTTTCGGAAAAATTTAATCTAATTTTAATAAGTTCTTTTCGTTGATAAAATTTAATAAGCAATGTGATAAACGTTGTTGCTCAACTGTCACTCAGAAGATTATTATTTTAATATGACAATTATTAAAAAGTTGTAATAGATTTCTCCCAGCTAAAATTAACTTGTGCGCAATTTTACTATTATAAATTAAATTCCTATTTTATATTTTATGACTTGATTAATAAAATGATATTAAAAATATATCATTTATAGTCTTTCTGGAAAACAAGTATGATATAATAAAAAATTATACACCGCACAATTTTAAGATTATAACCACCTTTTGAATAAAAGAAAGCTATCAATCTTTTTTAAATTAAATTTTAGATTTAATTAAACTTGTCTTCTATAAAAGACAAGTGTTAAGATCATTTCAAACTCAAACTTAAGGTGTTTTTAAGCAACGTTGCTACAAAAAATAATTAACTTCAACTTTAAAAATGAAGATGTTGAGGTAAACTAAATTCATATCAAATAATTTTAAGCATATGTTTTAAATTATTAAATTTATTTTTACAAAAAAATGTTTTTTTTTTTTTTTTTAGTTCTTTTGTTGCCTTATTACTTATTGCACTGGTAAATTTACCCAATCATTCCAATTCTTCGGAGTTGGGGTTCGAGCCCAAAATTGTGCCAGTTGCGGCTGGGGTTCATGTTGCCATTGGTTATGCACTTGGAAACATTATTATGGTTGAAGGTAAACCAAAAAATACTTCAAAACCTGTTGACGTTTTAAAATTTTGCAATTCTATTTATAATACTTTTCAATTTGTTTACATGGTGCAGATTGCCTGTTTAAATGCATAACTTTACCTATAAACATTACAGACTCAAATATTTTATTCAGGTTCTGATGGAGTAATAGTTATTGACACAACTGAGAATCAACCCACAGCAATCGCGGTTGTCGAGCAAATGCGAACTCTTGCAAACAATAAACCAGTTAAAGGAATCATTATAACACACAACCATGGAGGTTTATAATTACTTACAGAAATTTGTTTTTAATTGCAGTTAAGTCAATATTTAACTTTTAAGTTAAAGCTATTTGCTTGTAAATTTATTGAATTCTTTTTTATATATAGATCATATTTACGGAGCATCAGCGTTATTAGATTTCTACAAAAATGGTGACCCGATCGAAGTTTACGCTCACTCAACTACCGACCAATTACAATATGAATACCGTAAGAGAAATGTTATGTAAAAGCAAATAATAAATAAAACAACAATTTGTAAACAACTTGTTTATAATTGATAATGTTTCTCCTTATTATAAAGTATCATTAAACCAAACGCAAGTTTTCTAATAAATTAGAGAATATGCTGCGAGTCTCTCGTCAATTTGGTGCATTTCTTAATGATTCGGGTCCAGGTGGTGTTTCGATTAATCGAAGTATTGTTTATAAGACAGCTAAACCAACACAGACATACGACAATACTGCTACTTTCACGTGCGCAGGTATGAAAATAATACGTATTTGAAAATTTAAAGTTTTCTGTTTTCCCCTTTACAGATTCCGTTATTAATGTTGACCTTTACGCTTTTACGCTTTTGTGACTTTGTTAAAGAGTGACACGATTTCAAATTAGATGCATATCCTAAAAAATGAGATCATTTAGCGTTGGCAAAAATTCTTAAATAATATAGATCTACTTTGTAATGAATTTTTATAGACTTCTTGTTAAGCTTTAACTATAAACTTTCTCCCAAACACGATAATAAAAAGTTACTTTATTGATTTTTAGATTACATTACAATAAATTTTTATTTCCACATAAATTTTATGTCGTAATATAGTGTCACTTATACGTTATAGACGCTACAAATTTTTAAACTGTAGTTAACAGCAATAAACGTTAGTTTAACTTATTTATTCACCTATTTTACTTAATACGAGGATTGAATAAAATTTTCAACGATATTAAAACAGGTATAACTTTCGAACTCATTCATATCCCTGGAGAAACATTTGATCATACTGCTGTTTGGTTAGCCGACAGAAAAATCTTAATGTCTGGTGATGATATTTATCAAGCATTTCCCAACCTTTATTCTATTCGTGGCACCCGGCCCAGAGATGTTAAACAGTGGTACCAAAGTCTTGACCTTATGAGATATAAGGGCGCTGAAATATTAATACCATCACATACCATACCCTATTTCGGAGCTCAAAATATTTCTGATATTATGACCGTGTACAGGGATGGAATCCAATACATTCACGACCAAACCTTGAGGTTAATGAACCACAACTACTTTGTAGACGATATCGTAAGAGAAGTAAACCTTCCACCATCTCTTGCTGATTCTCCTTACCTGTACGAATTTTACGGGACTGTGGCTTGGTCTGTACGCGGAGTTTTTGACTTAAATGTGGGATGGTTTAGTGCAGACGCCATTGACCTTAACCCTTTAACAAAGCAGGAGAGAAGTGAAAAGGTTGTTAGTTTAATGAATGATTACGACCATGGTAGTTCTGCTGAGTCAAACATGATCGAGTCTGCAGAAAAGAGCATAGATGAATCTAACCAAGCTCCCGAACCGATTGTAAGTGAACTTCAATAGGCACTCGAGATATCGTCAATGGGAATCATTGGAGGAAGAATCCAGCAGCTACAATGAAGCCAAAAATGCAAAAACTGAGGCTCTATTAGGTTTGGCTGTGTAGAATCAATTGTAATAAGCCTATTACAATCAATTCTAAGTTCAAGCTAGTTCAATGTCATTGACCGGACACGTACAACAATTATTCTCGTTACAACGGGCGTCAACTTCAAACAATGCACTCTAAAATCGCCCTTAACGAGAATTAGCCACGTAACCTGTACGGAGAAGGCCAGCGGCTTTACAACGAACGAACTTTTATTGCCTTTCGGTTGTGCTATAAATACTGGAACAATTTAAACATTCTTCACCAATCTACCGATAGTTGGTCATCGTTACATCGTCGGGCCAATCTAGCGATAGTTGGCCACCGTCGCATCTCGCAATAACTGGACCTACAAACCGTACTTTAACTTTAACGTCAGTCTAGCAATCTAGCTGATCTTGTAATGTAACTTTAAATCAAACCGTGTAAGTGTTTTGCCGTATTACAATAAAAGTATTACTGTTAACGTCTTGTCGTTTATAACTAAAACTTAAACAAAATACCAAACCAAATATAAGCATAATAAAATGAGTCGGTAAACGGAGTCAAGCCAAATTAAACAGTTAAACCGAATAACCAAGCAAAATAACTACAACAATATAATCTAGTAACTCTACAGCTGACGCATCGACTAGCACTAACGCTGTACATTATTACAAAAGTGTTGCACAAGAGTTACAACTTAGTACTCCAACTGATATTCTCAACGAAATTAACCTTGCTAATAGTGCTAACAGTGATCTCTATAATTTCATGGATGTCTTCACGTACAGGCTGGATCCTAAAGAGTGCACTGATACGGTTGTAATCTCATTACAGATTGTGTTAAACGACCACAGCACTCAAAACTACGGCTACATTCTTCGAAATTGTGTTATCGAGTATGTGTCAGAGTATTTTGACAAAGTAGGTTCTTTTACTGCTAAAATTCATACGGTGGAGCAAGTTTGGCGAGGTGTTGTATTGGATGTTATTCCGTTAGATGTTGCTATTGGATCGGGCCAGATTTTCGTAGAATATGGTCTAGAAGAATTTCTCGCATTTATGTCGGTTATTGAACCATTTAATTTAGAATAGAAAGATAAAAATCTTAAACCGATTGCATTTTTCGATCACCTAAATAACCAATTAACAAGAAATGCCAAATCCTAAAACAAAAATTCTTTTTATAATTTTTCTAATTATTCATGATCATTTTTGTTAACAATGTCATTAATTTTAAACTTTTATACGTTTTGTAAATTTTCGAACGCTTCTCAAGCGCAGTTGCAGTAATAAAATTTGTGGTTAATCATAAAACATATTTGCTTTATATGGAAAATGTTTTTACCTAATTTAAAAAAAGTAAAATAAACATATACCAAATGTGACATTTTTTTAGTTCCTATTAAATAGAAATAATGGCATTTACATTTTTAAAAATAAAACATAAAAACATTATCCTTTTTTTTCCTAGTTGAATAAACTATAAAAAAGAATAGTAAAATTAAAATAAAGACATTACTATATTTTAAGAAAATGTAAAAAACCAAACATCAACTGTCTTCATCACAATTCTTAGTATTAGTTGTTTCTTTTTTTAACAACAACATAACTTTGTCAATTCTTTTAATTAAAATGTCACAGTCATTCTTTGTCATGCCAACCGCTGCAGCAACGGTAAGATATGGACATTTGTATAAGTTACAATGTGACCCATACCCACTAAACTTGTAACCTTCTATTTCCTTGTTGGCAGTGCCAGTTACAACTCTTTAAAAAATTAAAAAAGGGGTTTATTATAATTATATATGTTAAAAATTTATTAATTTATGTGATTTACCTTTAAAAATATATATATTTAGATATATTTGGTAAAGAAAATATTATATTTACCGTGCGCCAGAAACCTGCCTGGTAAACAACATTGAACCCATTTCTGTAACACCTTTTTCATGATGTGCAATACTGTTTAATGACATAGCTAAAACAAACAAAATGACTTAAAAAATATGCAAATAATAAAAAAAGTTCAAGATATAATTTAAAATTTCAAACTTGTTGACATTTCCAATTTTTTTATGAATATTTACCAATTGATATTTGGTTGTTTGGGGTGTGCAGTATTTTCTCATTTTGTCGTTCTGCCAATTTTTGCATTTCCTCTTTTAAATATATGTAATTTGCCTGATGAAGGGGACAAATATAAGAATAATATACGAAAAAAAATAGTTTAAAAACAATCAGTAGGAGGTTAAAAATTAAAAATTAAGTTTTTTATTTACTCTGGAATTGTAAAATTAAGTTTTTTACTTACTTTGGAATTGTAAAAAAGTATTAAAAAAAATCTTTTACTAACAAATAATTTGTAAATTAATAAAGCAAACTAAATGATTGTACAAAAAAACATAAAAGACTGTGTCACAAACTAGTATTGCCCATGTGCAAACAGTATAAACCTTTCTATCTGCAAGAAGTTTTTTTAATCCTGTAGTTCCCATTTCCAAGCAAGTAATTAAAAGATCAATGGCAGGTGATGCTGAAGCTCGACCAGCATAGGTCCCTGCAACTTTTTCCAGAAAGTTACTTTTTTCGAAACAGGCAACAACTGCACCCCCAACCGGTACTAGAAAATTTTTATCGCAACTTTGAACAAATGCATCAACTCTTCCAACCCTTGCTGCCTTAAAAATAATAAACAATTTTTTTTATCAATTAACTTGAAAATTAAAATTAAGTAAAAATTTACTTTAATTAAAATATATAAAACAATATTTAACTGTGGCCAAAATTAGTTTTATGTCGCAAAAAAACTATGAAAGTACCTGTTGTAAAAGGTGCATACACTTAGATGATTGCAAGCCATAAGCATTATTAACTATATGAGGGATATCATGTTCTTTACATAACTTTGCTATTTCCTCCAGCCTGTAATACAAAAATACTGGAGCATATTTTCGCAAACGTATCTCAAATGCAAAACAACTTTTAAAAAATGTGGTACTGGTATTTTTATGTGATTTGTTAAAAAAACTTGTGTATATTAAGATAAAAAAAATGGTAAATATTTAGACATACTTGGTGTAAATACAAGTGCATTTACAAAATAATGCATTTTTTTACTATCAAAATTTGCAAGTTATTTAACAAAAGCTTTATTTCCAATAATAAACTTCACAAAAAGTATTTATTACAAATTAATTAAATAATCAGATGATTTACCTGTCGGGTGCTCGTGGTGAGAAACAAGATGTTGTCGAATGAACGCAAAGAATATTTTCAGCCCCAACTTCTTTGATTAATTGTTCTATCGCATCTACATCTGTTCGTAATTCATCTCCTTCTAATTTGTTCTCAACAACTTTGGGAATAAGTCCAGCTGATACCATTGACTTTATATAAATGAAAAGCTTAATTTAAACCTTATTAAACTTAATATTTTTAAAATCCATTAAAAGGAATTTTTCTACTTAAATTGAACCATTTGCTCAAGGAATCTAGTAAGCTTTGGGCACACTAGATTGTGATTTCTTTGTATTTAATTAAACCTACTTTAAAACAAGATTTTTGATCAATTCTTGGCCAAATAATATATTTCGCATTGGGTCTGAGAGACTTTAATGCAAGAAAACATAAAAGGAGACTCATTCCTGTTGCCATGGGAACTATAATACATGAGGAGGCAGTTCTTGCTCCTAAAATTATGTATACAAAAATTATTATAAAACCTAAAAAGAAAAAAGTGAATAAATTACAAAAAAACATGTATAGGTAATTTTTATTTACCCTAGTGAAATAACTAAGATAAAAAAGACTTTTGGCCTGCTATAAATAAATTAAACACAAGAAAATAAGTGTGTATTATTAAATAGATATAAGTGTAATTCATTAATATTTACCAGTTCGTCTGATAAAATCCAGAATTAGTTTGGTGCAAAGTTGATTTAAAATGCTGGAACCTATTGCCTTAGGTTGAACTGCAGTCACATCTCCTGATCGACCAACACCATGAGAAAATCTGATGTTTCGAAAAACAGTAAACAACTCACACTTTATAGTTAAAAATAAAGTTGCAATTTAACCTAAGTGCAAATTTTAGGTATATGTCTATTTACACCACGATACAAGTTTGCACATACCTAAGGTTCCTTTTTGCCACTAGGCTTGAATAAACTCGACCTTCCCTTTCACCTGCTCCACAGTTGGAAAGTGAGTTGTTGCTGTCCAGTTGGGAAAGTTCGGATAATAACATTTCTATCATGTCCTCATTCCAACCCTTTTCTGGTAACTTTTGCTAAATGTTGGTAAAGGATTAAATTAGTATCAAGTTTTTTTTTCAAAAATTAAAGATTTTTATTAAAGAACTCAAGATTTTTAACATAAAGGTTTTAGTATACACTAGTAGAAGTTAGTATACGTTAATGCATTTAAAGTTTAAAGTTAATTACATGTTCTAGCAAAATGCTGATCAAGTTTTTTCTTGATGAACATGATTGTTCAGCTTGCCTAATGTAGTTTGGTGGAACCAAGTTTGAACATTTACTTAAAAGTTCAGGATCCATTGGTAAATAAGTTTATCAACAATTTATACAATATTATTTAAACAATAGTGTTAAATGACATTATAAAATTTGCCTAAACAAAAAAAATTGCATTATTTTGATCGTAATTTTATATATACTGTATTATTTTTATAAAAACTTTATTTGATGTAAAAGTCTGTAATGGGGTAATGAAGTTTTAACCAAATTAGAACCAAGAAAACTCTATGTTTGAGGGTATAATAGTTATGCATTTTAAAAATAAAACAAAAGAGTTGTTAGGCTATAATTTTACCAAAAGTAAAAAACACAAGTTTAATATATGAAATATTTTATTAATAATTTAACAGTTCTTTACAATCATTGTTAAATATATCACAAGTATTCAAACACACTATTTAGATCTTATTGCACATTTTAATGATACATAACAAAAATTAAATACATATATATTAAATCTAATTCATATCAAATATAATAAGGCTTAATGTCAAAGTTTACAAACTTAAAAAATAAAGAAATCTCAAGTCGCGTAAGTAGAAATTTTACAAACTGCATAATCAAAAAAAAATTAATTAATGTTTAGTAATAAAGGTTCAAATTGCAACACTGTGCAATTTTATTATTAAATGAATTGACAAACAAACCAATGCAAATAAACAGGTTTTAATACTTGGTTAATAATTGCTTCAACTCGTGACTGAAAATAAATATCAGCAAAAAGCATCACATGACTTATGATCTGCATTAAAAAAATTCTATATTGAATGGCTGACAATATATAACTTGACATTCTTTGTTAAGTATCTCAATTGCGAAAAAAATATTTAAGGAAAAATACATAATAATGGTTAAGTAACAAACAATACATTTTATTATAAAGGCTATATGAAAATGAAAAAATCAATAATACTGAATTTTTTAGGCAAATTAAATATGAAATACATGTATTATGCAATAAAACATTTAAATTTTTTCACGAGGTGAAAGAAAATAATCCAACTGATCCAAAAACTTGTGGCACTCCTTGGGTTTCTCCCCAGTGTAAGTTTCACACAACAATTTGGGCAAGTTGGTTTGAGCTTCATTTTGTAGCTTTTCAGTATGTACTCCATTGACCAAAATCCAAGGCACGTAGGTGTGTGTTGGTTGCAATGCTCCTGTTTTTAATGCTGCTTCGTGCATAAGCGCGTTGCCTTCTTTGTTAGTCGAACATGTGTTAATAGAAGTCCAATCCTGGTTGGCATCCTTTATGCATTTCTCGGCTGCCTTGATAGGATCTGCAGCATCTTCCATACAGTAAACAATAGGAAAGTAAGTATCAACCTTGTTTTGTGTGTACTGTATTAAACAATTTTCAATGAAATTTCCGGTGCACTCCTCGGGACCATGTTGGCAAGTGTAATTCCACGTTCCAGATGAAGCTTGGACCTCTTTGGCATTTCCATAGGGGGTCATATCAAGTTCCATGATTCCACTTGCATGAAAAGTTTTCCAGGTGGGGTACAGCATTGTTGTTATAAATTCCCGGCAACCAGGACATAGTGACTCATAAAATAATGAAATCTTTACAGGTTTTGCAGCTTTTGCTTCCCACAGGTAGTTGTTGCATGCTTCTTTTACTCCACAGGCAACAGCAATCTCTTGGGAGTCACACCAATGTTTCGGAGGAATGTTGCATTCTGTAAGGCCAAGACCCAACATAGCAAAAAGACAAAAGCAAAATAACAACTTCATAGTCTGTTATAAATATTAACTTAAAAATATTGAAAACAAAAATAATCTAAAAAATAGTCTAGTGATTTACTAATTTTCCATTATAAAAGTTAAAACCTGTTTTTAAAAATGACGTTTTAACACACAGTAAAAAGATACCAACATCGTTCTTTCCTTGGTACTTAGGTACATATAAAAATATGCAAACAATACCACAAAAACGGTTGCAGTGAAAGTGCCAAAATGCTAAAGTGGTACTGACAATTAAACTGATAAAACTGTAAAATCTTGGTCTTTATACTTTATTAAGTTAGTAATAAAGTTTATACTCCCATTTTTACATGTTTGCAGACTATATTTAAATAGTTAAATATATATATAAAATGACGAACCTTTTATAATAAGCAAGAGAGAGAGAGAAGAATAATTCGCTTAGTCATTGCTGTAGGATATGACTATAACAAATTCCAAAACGTTTACAATTAGGTTGAGGATAATTTGGAGAAAGAAACAAAAGGGACACGGGTCAATAATCTTACTAAATAATTAAAAAATCTAAAAGACATTACTAAAAAAATTATTGTAATTTATTCCGATAACTATTTTTCCTAATAGGTACTAATGCAGAGTACCCCTTCGACATATTTTCTAGGGTAGCCTACTTAGGAGAGCATTTTTTTGAAAATATTTTAGAAGAAGCTTTTTTCAGCATTGTTCCAAAATGCCTGTGTCTGCTAAAAAATTAACATTTTTATTTGCTATATTAATGTTTTTTTGTAAATACAAATGTTTAGAATTATGTAAAAACGTTTTAACAAACTATAAGAAATCCATTAGAAGAGAGAATCAAGTTGTAGTGTTTTATATTAACTTCGCATCCATAAAGAAAATAATGTTTTTTGTATATAGCACCACAGTATAAACTAAAAAAACTTTAATAAAACGTTTTTTTATTTTAAATTTTAGAAGTAAACATGAATTATAGCGACTGTGATATTTTTACAATTCCATCATGATGTCAGCAATCAATCAAGTTACAAAAAGCAAGTACTCAAGCCCTTTATACCACCTGACAAGAAACGACAGGCTGCGATTTTAAACAGACTGTTAACAATAAAACGCCAATTAAGAAAACCCCTTGCGATTAAATAACTAGTGTCAATTTAAACTTAATCATTTCCCGACAAAACGCGCGATCTTTAAAGACGAAAATATCGTTGTATTTCCTCCCGCGACCTGACGTGATACTGATTACATCCGATTCAAATATAACAAAAGGCGACGTTAATTAGAATTATGCATGTGTTGACTGTAAATGAATGTGAGAAAAGGTGAGATACAGGTTGACCGGAATAATCATATTAATTAAAACAATGTCAAAAATAGTAATTACTAAAAATAGTTTAATTTCCCTATCCTAAAAATTTAATAAGGAATTGTAGAACATGTAATTTGTTGTTAGCCAAAGTGACTTGCAATATATTTTTTTAAAAAGGAACAATAGTAAATATAAGAACTACAAAAAAGACCTAATAAAAATTAGCAATAACCAAAAATAAATCTAATTTTATTGAAGATTTATAAAAATAGTCGATTTACAATGTGCTTAAACGATGGTAGAAGCCATATTTTACGGTGACAAGTTTATTACCAAACTGTTGGTCCTACACCACAACCTACATAAAATGTAAAACGAGAAGTATGAGAAAATATATATTGCTTAAAATTGTTGTTTGTGGAACAAACTTTAACTCAACGGCAAACCAAATTTTCGAGCAGCTGTTAAAATTAACCCAGGTCATACCTAATAAATTGTTTTGAGGAATTAGTATTTGGAATAGAAACACCCTTAGGAAAAAAGTTATAACATATAGTTAAAAAAACAACGTTAATTCTTTAAACAAAGAAGGGTAACAAGTTAAACGTGGCAAGAAACCCACAACGAGCAGTTGTTTTATAAATGCATGTCGCTTAACAGCTTAACCCGTCTAATATCGAAGTTCAGGGTTCTAAACTATTTGACTGATAAAACAAGAAAACGTGCTAATGTGCTGATGACTTGCATTACTTGGCCAGAAAAAGTTAACCTTGGTAATCTACACCACAATATAAATATAGAAGTCAGTTCGTTTTACTATCGCGAGTGTGAAGTACGGGGACGGCGGTTGCGAACTAACGTTTAAAGTCAACTAAAAGCAGTGTACACAAAAACAGAATTCGATACAGCAAAAGTGAATAAACTGTGCAAATGCATAACATATCTGATTTACTGTATATAGTGCTGATGTAGATTAGAATAGTTTGCGCTTGGGTAAGTTAAATATGAGTCGCTGTTTGGTTAAAGTACAACAATAGACAAACTACTTTTTATCCAATAAAGCTTAACTTTTTAACCTATTGGGTTTTAGATATGAACACAGACCATTTATGTAGTAGACAATATTTTAATCAAAAATTGTTTACGCAGGTTTTTGCAAGTTTTAGTTTAATCAAAATATTAATATTTCGAGATATTTTTTAGAATAGCGATTTTTATTTTAAAATAAAGAAATGTTGGCAATATAATCCATAATTTGAAAGAAAGATTAAGAAATTTTAACGTTGCTCTACGCCTGTAGTAAACATGAATAATGATTGTAGTCAGAACAAAAAGAAAAAATAAACTTTGAATATCTTACAACAAAATTACCATGTCAAAATTGAATTAACATTTTAACGTAAAATTAGAATTAATGAAAGAGTGAACGAAAGTTTGTTGTTACAAACACAAAATTAATGTTTTTTTGGTAGCTTTGGTATTTTAGGAGAAAAAATATTTTCGAGGTTATCATTTGCCAATTTGATTAGTTTAAATTTAAAAATAAATAGTTGTAGGTAATTAATCTTTTAATTTGCTGGTTCGCGTGTAGAATTTCAAGCAATTAAAAACAGGGTTTTCGGTTTTAAAAAAAGTAACGCACTAAAATATCCTGAAAAAATGTCGCGCGCACCCCAAAAAGGAACCTTCAAAAAGTTGTTGACACTTACGGAATTTCGATAATGTCAAACGTCGCATTATTTAGTTTGGTTCAAAGAACAATTACGTAAAACAACAGGTCAAATGTTAGGATTGTATTTAACATATCGAAATGTTAAGTACCCGAGTCCGCAAGGGTATAATTTTGCAGACACGCTTTGCTAGCATAAGTATTTAAACTGTTAAAGTTTCTTAAACACTAAATATTTTTAGCAAGTAGTTTAAACAGGTGATACAGGCAATAACCAAAAATGTATTATAGCTGTAAATATTTAAAGATAAGAATTTGTATTATTTTAATTTAGTGTAAAAGTGTTTAATTTAAGTACGTTAAATCGATAACGACAAAGAAGCAGTACCATGGATACGAAGTGTACCCCAATGTATGAACTTCTAAGCAACATCGAACCCAGTTCAAGTTTAGATAAAAACATGATAATAGCAACCTATGGAATAATATGTGCAGTAGGATTGGTAGCAAACATAATATTATTAATCTCATTACTTGTTGGTGGCCGAAAAGGAACAACCTTCAAAGCACCGTCAACCATTTTAATATTGAGTTTGGGTAATGTTGTTTGCTTTATTTTAAATGTAAAATTATATGCATATATTTTTGATAAAAAGTTTAATTGGTTTTACATGTATATTCACATTCAACTTTTTTTTAAATTAAATAAATATTTTTAGCTGTTGCCGATACCCTGTTTCTTCTTACACTTCCATTTTCAATTGATCAGCGGATACGTAATTATTGGATATTTGGTAAAGTGATTTGCAAGATGGAAGAGGGAATCAAATTTCTAAATTACTACGCATCTGTGTTTTTTATAACCGCAATGTCTGTAGACAGGTAATTTGTCGTAGAAAATACTATTCAAACACAATTAGGCTAGAGTTACATTTGGCGGTTATTTTACAGTATATTTAGGTAAAGTTTAATTGCCCTCGTTTTAGCAGTAAAAAATGTTACGGAAAATATTTTAAAACGTTTTTATATTTTTATATTAAGATATTTTAGCATCTGCCGACCAGCGACCTTTGACCGCACCAAGGCCAGAAAACGACTCTGTTTTATCTCATTAGGCATCTGGATTATGGCTTTGATTACTGTAACACCAATTCTAACTTTCGCCGAAGTATCCAATCTCGGGTATTGTACAATTAAATTCCCGGGTTATGAGGATTTCTTCGGGCCTTCGTTCAAAAAAGTAAGTAGTAACACTTGGATAGAAAAACATTACAAAAAAATTTATTATGCGAAAGATATTTATGTTTTATTCATTCGTTTACATTTTGTTGCTTTAAGACACTCGAGAAATCTACAAATAAGACTTTTGAGTGCTTAGAAGATTATATTTATTCCGATTATTTGGATTCCTTTTACGACGATAATGTTCAAAACAAATCATATTATCAGGAAACTTATACCGATACAATAGAGGTATTATCCCCACATTACTGTATCCATATATAATATCAATAAAACTTTTACGTAAAAATAACAGCATGTTTTAACAATCTAATCATAAGGATTTGTTTAAACATTTATAGAATCTTTAACTAATACATTTTCCCATGGGATTTTTAGGTCTTTGCTACCTATTTTAACATTTGTAGATTAACCCAAATAAATTATTTTAACTGCAGAACAAGATTTTGGAAAATCCTTTAGTTGCATGTTCTCATCCCCCAGTTAAAAGTCTTCACGTATGGCTAGTTTGCAATTTCGTGATAGGGTAAGTTAAATAAGTTTTAAAATAAAATCCAGCCCATCTTTACATACTATCAATATAAATACCCTGTCATTTGAGAATTTTTGGATCAGTTAGCTTATGTTAAATAGTGTTTTATGTTTGGATTTTACATGTCACAACAATGATTTTCTAAATCAATCAAGGTTGTTGTTGCAAATTATTTTGTGGACAATGACTAAAGGGTAAAATACTTCAAAACGAAAATCTGTGCCTGATTTAAGTCAAAAAACAAAGGTTTCATGTTACGCATTTTGTTGTTTTTGCATCAGGAAATCCAAACTTAACCAATTGACATTTCCACCCATCGCATTAATTAGGCTCCTCGAATTATTTTTCCCCTGATTACATTACATTTTAATTATTTTTCCAACCTGTTGTTGAACTATAGAATGACAGTAAAATTGCCATAAAGATAGTATTTCTTTTATTTCAAAATGCATTTAAAACATAAATAATATTGATAACTTCTTTGAAGTAGGCGAGTTTTAAAGAATTTTTTTTGTTTGATCATTTAGTGTAGTTTTATATACGATAATCTAAAGAAATATAACAATCGTTATTATTATTAAAAGTAGAATTTATAATGTTTTTTTTAGATTTGTTATCCCATTTTTGATCATAACAGTTAGCTACACAAAAATAATACTTTTTAAAAGAAGTATTTTTACACGAACGCCAGTTGCATCAACGCAAGAAAGCGATCAGCAAGAAAATGAAACTACACGCCAAGTATAACAATATATATTGATATATATATATATTCGAATCTAAATAAAGTCAACCATTCTCCTAAAATAAATTTAAATGATATTTTTAATAAATAGTGGTATTTTTCATAGTTTTTAAAGAACGAAAGGTCAACGGAACAAACTACTGAAGACCACAACCAACGAGCCAAGGTTTTAATGGGTGTTTTGGTAAGTTTTCGTGTCCAATAAAAATATTTAAAAGTAAGACAACGAAAAATGATTACCGAATCAATCAACAAGTGCTAATCCCCTTCTTTACCCTAAACAGGTTCCTTGCCTAATTTTGGCATTTGCGGTATGCTGGCTTCCTTATCACGCCTGGCATCTAGCACAAATAAGTGGAGTACCAGGGATTAGTGGTGCAAAATGCAGCCTCATTCAAGACATTACTTTTTCTCTTGCGTTTTTTAACAGTGCCCTTAACCCAATTCTTAATTCATTCTTTCTGCTAAATTTTAAGGTAGGCTACGCAAATATACTTTAACTTATTTTTCTAGAAAATGACTCTTGCAATTAATTTTTTTGCAGGAGAGAATACAACTTTCAACGAAAAAGTTGCGACAACTTTTCAAACGAAAGCATGTCCGCGCATCACCGTTGCATAAAGTAAGTTTTTAAAATCACTTGTTTTTATAAAGACAACGATATTAATTTTGTTGTTTATAATTACTTTAATTAAGTCAAGGCTTATCAATACAATACATTAAATACAGGCTGAATTCGCCAATTCTGATGACATTCTAGGAAATGTTTCGCATCTTGAAATGACAATGGTTACCATGAATTAGGGTTGTAAAAGTAATCACACACAATGCTAACATAGCAAGCGCCTATTTTTTGTTGTATGCTTAAAATTATTTTTTTTACTCGTGCGTGTGCTTTGAAAAGCTACAGAGAAGTAATCGGTAAGTTTGGGAAATGAAAGCATTTACATAACTTTTGAATATTTTAATTTTCCTGCCATAGATCTGAAATTGCATTTTCACTTACCTTTTTTTGTTATAGTGTTTAAAAGTTGTTAATTTAAACGAACATGATTTTTTTGTAAATACACACACTTTTACTATTTTTTTTCTAAATCTACGAAATATACTTTTTATCAGTTAACATAGAACAGGTGTTGCAGTAAATTGTATAAACCTATAGAATAACTTAAACAAGGTTTTATTAAATAAAAACAAATCTAGACTGGGAACAATATAACACAAAGCACATTATTGTTTACAATATTAAATAAAACAAGGCTTAAGCATCACTAGGCAAAGCAGTAGGCCCCACTATGAGGGTTTGGTATTAGAAGATTGTTTCATAACATAAGTTGGTGTTTGGTCTTGGACAATTTCAATCGTTGGCATCTCATTAGAACCTGGTTCTTCCCGACTTTGCTTTGGTTGCTAAAAACACAAAAAAATAATTGCAGTTAATATTACAAATGTAATTGCAAAATTAGTTAATATTTTTATAAAAACCACATGCATATTAAATGCAAAGTGGCCGAAGTGACATTATAACCACTATTAGCAACTGCTATAGTTTTATTGATTAATATATACCTCGGCATTAGTTTCTGGTCCTTCAACTTGGATTTGAATGCAATTATCAAAGGCAACTTGATGTTCTAACAACATATGTTCTCTTAATAAAACTTCAGTGTCTAAGGTATCGCCACACACACCACATTGATAAACTTGGCTCAATATACAACTTTCCTACAAGAATAAAATATCAAAGTTAAAATATTACAAAGGTGTTATAATTAAAACTTATTAGCCTTGTGTTTTTAAGCTTTAAATTTTAATGTTCGTTTGACTTTTAAAAAATAAGAACTACCTGATGTTTTTTTAAAACATTGATTTTTTCAAATACCTCCCCGCAATTTCCACATCGATATAAAGTCATTTCAGGTTGCTCGACGCCACATTTTAGTGTATGACTAATAAAACTGGTATTGCTAAACACAAAAATGTTACTGCTTTTAGTTGAGTGACAATTAAAAATAACATAAAAAAAACTATTAGGGCAATTCTCATTGGGAAAGTGTTTTTTTTTTTAAAATTAACTTAAATTATTTGTTTAATTAACTTACCTGTTTCTTTGGTTTTGATATTTAAAGTTTAAATTTAAAAAAATTTAGGCAAATAATTTTTTATAAGTGATTTTTTTTTTAAATTTAAAATGTACAAATTTTTTTGCACTTTTATGGCTATTTTAAGAAATAATTTTAAGTTAATATAAAAGTTACAAAACAGATTACAACGGATTTGTAATGTGTTCGTATAAGAGGTTTAAACATATGGTTAATATAAGTTAAACCATAAATTCTATATTACAATTTAAAAATCAGCAATTTTTAAGTTTTTAACTTGTAAGAATATAGGTAATTCCGTTACCGAATTTACATAAAAAGTTTTATAACTTGAAATTTATTCAAATACAACTTTTAATATTTTTAATTCTCTGATTTTAGTTGTTAAGTACTATAAATAAAAACTAAACTTTAATGTTCCTTATCAATTTTATCTACAATAATGGTAACGGAATTACGGGTAACGGAATTACAACATCAGGGATTTTGTAGAAATGCTTATTCTGCCTGGTTTAAATGATTTAAAATAATATAATTATTTTTATAAGTAAAAAAATGAAATGGCATTGTAATATAATATCCATTTTTTTTAATTTTGTGAGAAGGTAGTTTTGAAATTCATAAATTAGTTTTATGGGTACATATATTACTAAATAAAATTAAATAAAAATATTCATAGCGAACAAGTTGATTTTTAACTGATATTTGGCATATTCACACAATATTATAAGCTATTTTACCCACTAGACCTATTGTTTTTGCATAATTATCCGTTTTGTTTAGGTGTAACAAATTATTTCTGCGACATCAATTTTATTACTTATTTAGAGTTTAGCAATTTAAAATTTTAAACATGTTATGTTTGTTTGTTAATTTTATTTTTGCAGTTATGTTTGGAGTTTTTGTTAAAATGGTGGTTAGGAATTTTAAAATTTGGTTTGTTTTGTTCTGTTTAAGAGTTTATTTTAAAAAAAACCTAGTAGTTTTTAGTTTTGTAATTCCGTTACCAAGATTTTTTAAAAAAAATTTTAGTTAGGTTTGTTTCTTATTTTAACAGTACCTGAAACCAATTTTTTTAATTTTATCTGAAATTGAGTAAATTTAAGACTAAAGTTACATGCCAAAATTAGACAGTGGGTTTCTGTTACATAAAGTGTAATTCCGTTACCAGGTTTTTTTAAGTTAATTTGTCAAAAAATAAATATTTTTTAAACCCCAACTAAAAAAATTTGCTATCTTTTTGTTGCTTTTAATAAGGACAATTATTCACACTTGTTTAATTTAAGTTAAATTTTATAAAATTCAGACGAATTGGGATTAAGTATTAGCCAACTTTTTATATCTAATTTATTGGCATAATTCCGTTACCAAACATTTTTCAATTTTCAAGAAGCATAGAAGTTCGAACTGGACTTCTATGCTTATAAAAATTTAGAATGGCAATATATGGGTTGTTTTAACTTGAAAAATGATTTCAATTATATTAAAAAAATTATAAGTTTGTAAACCACAGTAATTGTAATTCCGTTACCGAAGAATTGCCCATTAATGCACATACCCCAAATAGCGTTTTCCACATTTTGGACATAAGAATACAGCTGAAGTTTTGCCATGTTTTTCTTTCTTGTGTTGAGCTAACGTTTTTTTGTAGTAATAACCTCTTCCACATATATCACACACTTCGTCTTTCACACTAAATTAAATAACTTTTTAGCTTAATGCTTAGTAATAAAAGTAGACTACAATTTAATGATACCATTTGTCCATGTTTACTAGAATGTAATTTGTGTCAATGTAAATTGCCCAAAAATAAAATTGCTACAAGGTTGAAATAAGATACCAAAAAACAAAATATCATTTAAAGTAACTGCTATAAAAAATTTTAAAAAAAACTTACGTTTTGTTGTGGGAAATTAAATGATTGTCTAAAGTACATTTTTGATTGAAAGCTTTTCCGCAAACTTGACAAACAAATGGTCGTTCTCCTGTGTGAGTTCTTTCGTGCGTCCTTTTATCTTTTAAATACAAAAACTTTTGCCCACAATGAGTACATGCATGTTTTTTTTCTTCATGATTTCTAAATTTGAACATTAATTAAAACAATTGCTTTAAATTACAGTACTTAATCATGAACAACAATTAAAAAAATTTTTTTTTAATTTTTTTTTATTAATTTACGCATTTTTAAACAAAATTGGAAACATTTTTGTTATATATATATATCTATGAACAGTTTTTGATGCATGAGCTGTTATTAAAAGAAATTCCTTACCTGTAATGCCTTCGCAGAAGTTTAAAATTGACATAAACTTTATTACATTCCGGGCATGAAAAAGGATACTCTCTTGGTAATAAACAAGATATTTTGCTTCTCGGTTGAATTTTTCGAGGTGATTCAGTGTGAATTTCAATTTGATCGATATTTATTTCTGCATTTTTCTCACTATTTTGAAAGTCATCTGACCCATCATTCATATCAACAATAATTGTACTTTTAGCTTTAACATTTTCAGATTCTGTACAAAAATTATTAAAAAATGGTTAGATTGTAAAATAAAAAATACTACTATTTTTTTTTATTTAAACTTTTTCTTGAATTTACAAACTTAAATAATAAATTAGGTTTTACGAAGTTATTTTAGATTAAGTAGCAAACAAATTAATGACCAATGTTTATAATTAATTTTAGCATAAATTTATTGTAATCTACAAACAAAAAAATAAATTTTAAACTTACAATTTCGTATTAATTTTAAACTTTAGTTCCAATACTATAATTTATTTTGACAATAAAACAAACCAATTTCAGCGTTATTGAAATATTTATACGTACCAACGCTTAGATTTTCCATTTTTTAATAAATATTTCTACGGTAATCTTGAAGCAATCAAAGTTTGATGATTAAAACATAAATGTAAGTTGAAGTTAAATGTTGTTTGTGTTTTTACGAAGTTAAACAAACAATGTAACCGATTCAGTTCTGCGGTACATTTTTGCTCAATATACGTGACTTAAATTTTTTCAGGTAATAGGTGGCAGAATTTACAAATAACCAAGAGAACGAGTGTAATAAAGTAATCGAGAATAACTTTTTTATTTAAAAATTTGTTCGTGAAAAAGCTTATTGTACGTTTAGGCCAGTTTTCTTTTCAGTAATTTGCATTGTTAAAACAGACGTTTTCCGAATCGCATTTGTATATGGACAGATACAACCATTTTTTAAAATTATTGGTGCTTAAGTATGTATTTTTCATCGTCGTTTTAAATATTGTAATACCAAGTAAAACATTTTAGTTTACTTTTAATCATTAGCCTATTTGACTTACTAAACATTAAATTTAACCAAAAAAGTGTAGTAACCTAGGCTATAATAAACCTTTTTTAACAGTTTTAAAAAAAAAACAATATTTAAAAACGGGTTTTGTTTCTGTACGTCAGCATAATTCAAGCTTAACGACATCAAAACAATTCTCGAAGCGCAGTCATTTACTTTTAAACAGCTAAAAAACGTAGACTTAATTTTTTATTTTTTAAACTCAAGCATAGGCTTATATTTAAAAATAACAATACAAAAAGACATGAAAAATAAAAATGATCCTGTACGGTTAGAAACTCTGCCACTAAGTGAAGAAACTTCACCACCAGATAAAAGACAATCCTGGGGTAATAAAACCGAATATATTTTGGCATCAATCGGCAATGCCGTAGGATTGGGAAATATATGGAGGTTTTCTTATATGTGTCAAAAGAATGGAGGGGGTAAATATATAAAAAAAATTTTAAATCTAAAAAATGTTTAAAGTTTAAAATTCAAGAATAATAGGTTAATACCTAATTTATAACAAAATTACTTTGCAATAATGGGCATAAAAGCAATTTGAAAATTTTTAAGGGGCGTTTCTTATTCCCTACGTTCTCATGTTGTTTTTTGTTGGCTACCCTCTTCTGTTTCTTGAACTTGTTATGGGGCAAAGATTACGAAAAGGTGCGGTCGGTGTTTGGTGCAAAGTTTCTCCCTACGCAACTGGAATAGGAATTTCATCGCTTGTTGTAAATAAACAAAGATATATACCTTTTAGAGTATTTAAATTGTAGTTGAATTAAAGAAAATGTTCAAAGATTTAATATACTTAAAAACATCTAGGTTGATTTAATAAAAAATATGGTTATACAAAAAAGATAATATAATAAATGAACATGACAAACAAACTATGTAACGGTCGATTACCTGTAGGCAATTTTTTAACATTCTTTTGTTGAAATGCGTACTTTTACTAGATTTGCATGGATTGATTCGTCAATTCAGCAAATAATGTAACTCTGACGTTTTCTCCTCAATTTTGCAGGTTGCTTGTTACATAGGAATGTATTACAATGTAATCGTGTCGTGGGCTTTACTGTATGCCGTTCAATCATTTCGTTCACCATTACCATGGACATCTTGTCCACCTGCCAACCAAACCGGGGCTTTAGAATGCATAAAATCCTCTTCAACAGTTTATTTTTGGTACAGAGAAACTTTAGATATATCAACATCAATACAAAATGGATGTAAGCAAATGATTCATTTTTAGGGATGATGTACAAAGCGTAAATGTTAGAATAGTTTAAAAATTCCTAATAAAATGTTAAATTACTTTTTATTTTAACAGATGAAATCAAATGGTGGTTAGCTATTTCTTTACTTGGAGCATGGGTCATAATCTTTTTTGGTTTAGTTAAAGGACCGAAATCAACTGGAAAATTTATGTATTTTAACGTTATATTTCCGTAAGTTAAAAAAATTTAATCATTTTTTAAACCGTATTAAATAATTTAATAAATTGATTATTTTAGCTATGTTGTACTAACTGCCTTTCTTGTGCGAGCACTTCTACTAAAAGGTTCTTTTAAGGGGGTAGCATATCTTTTTAAAATTGATGTAAGTCTTTTACTGTAAATATATATTTATTAATAAACGAATGTAAACCTAAAGTTAAGTTTATAGTTCTAGTATAGCTTATAGTAAATTAGCAATATACAACCAACAATTTTTAACAAATATACTTACACGGCAGATGAGCAAACTTTTAATTGCTACAACCTGGGGCGATGCAGCTACCCAGATTTTCTTTAGTCTTGGAATGGGGTACGGAGTTTATATAGCATATGCTAGCTACAGCAAGCCTCATGGAAACTGTATGATGGACTGTTACATTGTAGCGTCAGTAAACAGTCTAACATCTATATTTTCGGCAGTCATCGTTTTTGCTGTATTAGGTTTCAAGGCTGATGTAAATGTGAAAAACTGTCTTTTACGGTAAAACATTATTACTACAGTTTTATTTTTAATTTTAATAATTTTTAAGGTCTTGTTTAGCAAATTTTAAATTGTTGTTGTTTTCCAATAGGAACGAAGTTTTAATAAATTCAACGACGGAAGCAACAAAAAATATAACATTGGAACTATGCTCGATAGAAAAAGAACTTAACCAGGTAGTTAATTTATAAAATGTGTTGTGTTATGATTGGTATAATGTATAACTCCACAAGTATAAAGTATTTATTTATATACTTCTAAAGACTGTTGGCGGGTCAGGCTTAGCGTTTATTGCTTTTACGGAGGCTATTGCCAATTTCCCGTTTCCACAGCTGTGGTCAGTTATCTTTTTTGTCATGCTCGTTGGTATAGGAGGAGGAAGCTTATTAGGAACAATGACTGGAATAATTGCCAACATCACCGATCTTGGGGCAAAAATTTCAAACTTTAAATTAGCTGCTATTCTTTGCTCAGGTATAAACACGTGTTGTGATACTCAGTAGGAGAATAAATACTAGCAATTAACCCACCATCGTGCTTTTCACTCTAACTCCAACTAACGGTAATCGTAAATAATAAATCTAATATTGGTAAATTGACGTTTTGTAATAATAGGGATGTACATAGTTGGGTTGATGTTTACGATGGAGTCTGGAAGTTATTTTCTTGATTTATTTGATTCAAATGTTGCAAATATTACTCTTATTATCATAGTGATTTGCGAAAACTTGGCAGTTATTTTTGTCTACTCAATTGACAGGTAGTAAACCAAATGCGAACAGTACTAAACAACGAAGTTTTTATTTTCCAATTTTAAGATAGACTACCCTTGCAACAAATAATATAAATGTGTTTTGTTGTAAGTTACCTACTTAAAAAATAGATTGTTAATAATAATTATTAAAAATGTAAATTTGTGTAGATTTAAAAAAGACGTTTACTTCATAAGTGGCAAGGAAATGAGTTGGTATTGGAAGATTACACTGATATTCGTTTGTCCAGCAGTTCTTGGCATTGTTGTTGTTTTGTCGATATACACATACGCAAAAGAGCCTTTGTCATACATGACTTGGAATCCAATTACTGCAACAAAAGATTTAACTGTATATCCTGCTTGGGCTCAAGTCATGATAGTTCTTCTTATAATATCGGGCGTGGTTTATGTACCCCTAGTGGCATTACTACAGCGTTACAAAATATATGACTGGAATAAGTTGTTGTAAACAGTCGTATTGTGAACAGACGAACCGATATAAAAAATATAACTAAATTGTTAGTTTGCTTTATTAACAGTAGCAAAAAAGAGTGTTTTTTATTTATAACATTTTTGTAGGTAAAAATTAAATTTTTAGACTTATCTTTGTAATAAATGACAGCCTTAAAAAGAATGTAATTGTCATATCCCATCACTGTACACAATAGCTATTGAATTCACAATAATATGACCACGTGACAAAAGCCTTACACAAACACACTCAAATGAAAAGTTGCCTCGCCTGCTCTTGTGGCTTTGATTTGTAAAGTTTAAGCCGCTTTGTTCTTAAACTAAGTCGTAGAATTAGAAAGCTTAACCTTAAAACAGTTGAAATAGTGAAGACAACTTTTTTAAAGATATACCTTATCAGAAAAGTACAAATTTAAAATAACATTGGCATACCATTGTTCATAACAAGAATAAACTATTTCAAAATAAACGTGTGATTTCCATGTAGCTAGTGTAATAAAATGAAAATATATAAAAGGTAGATAACGTTTTCTAGTTACCAAAATAGAATCTCTCGATTTGATAGAATTATCAAGCGTTTATAAGAATATGTCAACTACAAACATGAGCTCGCTACGTTAAATACTATTGTAAATTGTTTAGAGTTAATTTTAACAGTACATCGCAATTAACAATGATATTTAAAGTCAACGTTTTTCAAGTGGAATTAAATAATGTGTAAATTGCAGAATGGATCTTCTAGCTAGATTTGGCGCCTGGCTATTTGTAAGTGTAAATTTTTAAGTTAAACACTTGTGCACGTAAAACAAGCTTAAAGCGAGTTTTCGATTATTTAATATTTCAAATTAGCAATAACCAACCAAGTTTTATAGGGCAAAAAGCGCGAAGCAAATATTCTATGTGTTGGTTTGGATAACAGCGGAAAGTCAACTATCATCAACAAGCTGAAGCCTGAAAACTCAAGACAAGTTGAGATCGTGCCAACTGTCGGTTTTTCTGTTGAAAAAGTGTTAACCGGAAAGCTTTCCCTTACTGTTTTTGACATGTCGGGTCAGGTAAAAACAATGAATAATTTGATTCATATAGCAAAAGTTCAGGCAGTGCCTGCGCTAACTTTAAAGGTAAAATAAATGTTTTGCCTTACAGGGACGATATAGAAACTTATGGGGACATTATTACGGGGATTGCGATGCAATTATCTTTGTTATTGATAGCACAGACAAAATTAGAATGGCTGTAGTCAAAGAAGAACTGAGTCTATTGTTAAGCCATAATCTTGTAAGTGTTGTTATTACAAGACCATGTCGCCGTAAAAGATAGGTTAAGCAACTTTTTAAAACGGAATTTAAGTGAAATTCTTTAAGTCGGCAAAGCGAATAGAAATGTTGGCTACATTCAATAGTACATACTTTTGTGGTTACCCAGTTTTGGTCCAAATCCAACGTAAATTTAAAGTTACTTAAATTTGTAAGTCAAGTTGAAATTGTTTTTTTTGTATAATTGATAAAAAAATAATTTTAATTCATTAGATAAAGAAAAAGGCTTATCTACCAATTTTATTTTATGCCAACAAATCCGACCTAAGGGAATCTGCCTCTGCTGTGAAATGCGCTCAACTGCTTGAACTTGATCGAGGTGAATGGACCAAGGGTGGAACCCCAATCTCGAAAAAATGGAGAAACCAACGAGTGCCCGGAAGACCCTGGAACGTATGCGAAAGCAACGCTTTAACGGGGGATGGCCTCGAAGAAGGAATTGCTTGGATAACAGATCAAATAATGACCCAAAAAAACTCGTGATGTTTTTTTGGGGCGAATAAAACGAAGATGTAAGCGAAATAATATGGATTCGCGCCGAACAACTAGACTTGGTTACAAATGAGCAAATATTATTGTTTGAAACTTAGATAACGTTTCCATGACACCGGTTTACCGTTCAAGTGTTAAACAACTTTATTGTATTTACCATTTACTCAATTAATCTTGTATCTGACTATATTACACATTAGATAGTTTATAGACATATGTTAGATGTTCTTGGCCTATTAACAACATATTAGGAATAAACAACGTAACCTCAGTTATATTATATTTAGTTAGACACTATTTATTTTAAATCCATTGCACATACTAATTCACCAAAACACCACAAACAAAAACAGTTGCAAAATCAAACCCCCCCGTCGAATAGAAATTTTAAATTAACATGGATAAAAAATAAATAAAAAGCAAATTTATATCTAGTTAATTTGCACAAACAAATTCTAACATATTATTCTAACAAAAGATTTTTACAATAAATACCTACAACAAAATGATAAAATGTTAGACAGAGCTTCTTGAATTTTTTTTAGCCTTAGTATTTAATAACAACTAAATAAAAACCACAACAACATATTAAATAGTAAAAGTTACAATTAAAAAACAACCTATGTAAAGCAAAGTTCATTACAGCACCGCAAAATAAAATCAAAATATAGGCATCAAGACTGGGTGTTATGATTAAGGGCTGGATATATCTGGCATATTTATTAAAGCAGATTTAACTTTTTCGTTGGGATCCACCTTTTGTGATTCCTGTGGGTTAACCGGATCTTGAGCCAGGGCTGAAGGTTGAGATAGTTGGGGTAAAAGTGGTGGTATGATAAAGTTAGGGGTGCTTGGGGTCATCAGCTTCAAAAATAACAATGTGGAATTTATAAATAACAAAAGAACTCATGCATTTAAATAATATGACATTTGAATTTTTGTAAATTTTTTGTTAAGAAATGGTTTGTATACGAAACCCTAAAACGAAGAAGTTTTACCACTATCTTAAAGAAGACAATGCCAAACTAAAGTCATGCTTAACAATTTTAGCAACATCTTAAGATCTATATTCTCATGCATAAAAGAGCTAAAATGATTACTAATAAGATATAATTAAACTGTTAGTATATAAGTTTAAACCCAAACTATAAAGCAAAACCCCACCGTTAAAATATTAGTTGCCACTACAAGTCATATATGGATGCATGTGCACTAGAACGTAACGATGATCCACTCACTATGTTTGCAGGTGTTTGATTGGCCTGGGGTGGGGTCTGTGGTCGAACTCCGGGTTTAGTACCCATGTTGAGACTTCCAAGTGTCCCCATTGGAATGGGATTAACCGGGGCTGAATAAGGTGCATGGAGGCTAGTGGGTGGGGTCAATTTGGGTAATGGAGTTGAAATTATCCCTGCTGGGTTAAAAATATTGGTTGGGGCAAGGTTTGATTTCGGGGCTGTGGGTTGGGGGAAAGGTTGATGAAGGGCCGAAATGGGTGGAACGCTTTCGCGTTGCAATTCAGGAGGTTGTGGAGCACTTAATTCAGGCTTTTTTGGTTCTAAACAAAAATTACAAAATTGTTATAAAATAAACCTTTGTGGCTTTGAATAAAAATGTTTTTTTTTTTAAAACTTTGACTAATATTTAGATTTGGCTCCTTAAGTAATACAAACCAGGGGTAGTTGGTTTAAAAACTTCATTTTTTAAAGTTGGTAAAAAGCAGTCGATTCTTTCCCATGTTACATCCCACAACGAGGTGAAACCACTTGCAGTGTCGTTGCAATGAAATATACCTGCTGTGTCCATGACAAGTAACATGTTTTTCAAAGATTCTGGAATAGCCTCAAACTAGAAAAACAAACAAAAAAAATAAAAAATGTAATTTTAAAAAACTAAGTAAATAAAAGTGAAATTCAAATTTAGAAAACTTACTAATAAATCTCTTTTGCCAATGTGCATGTACTTATCCATGAAATCCAGGATAGTTAACCATAAAGCAGTAAAAGTTGGGAGGTTTAACAGAGGGGTGAGGTGCTGTAGAAAAACCTAAATAAAAGTTAACTTTTAATAACTTATGATAACATGCAAAAATCAAGTTAAAAGACTGAGCAAATGACACATAACTTTCATACCCTTAAACTTTATTTGTAACTGTTTAATATGGTTGAGCACATACTATAATCCATCTGCTAATTTGTTTAAGGCACATTAATGAAACTGCTTAAAGCTTAGTTGAAAACTATTATTTTACAGATGGTCTTCTATGTTATTTAAAAAAAACATGCTGCTATTAAGTTATGTAGGCACACTAGAAAATACCTTAAAAAAATAAGATTAAAGAATTTTATAAAAAAAAATTTAATTTGAAAATAAGTTACTTTAGAAAGAAGAGTTGCTCCTCTCATTCTTGTTTCCTCCATTCCATCCGGATCAGCAGGACTTATATTCTCCAACAGTTTGGTTAGAAGTGGAAACAGAACCTTAAATACACAATTTTTTTAAAAATTTCTGAAATTTAGTTTTAAGTTTAAAACATTTTTCAGTGCTCCATTAAATATAGTAAATTTAATTTTTAGCTGTTTTCCATTATTAAAACAAGATTTTAAAGGATCAAAAAAATATATTCAAAGTTACTTTATTGAAGCAAGACTCCCATTCCTTTCCAGTTAAAGTTTGAAGATCGTGAACCAATAATGCTCGTTGAAGATAAGTTAGAGCTGAGGTTCGAACCTGTCGACGAGCATCACAACACAACCTGCAAACACAAAATAGTTGTTTTTTGAATCAAATAAACCCGAAAAGATATTGCTAAGTAATTTTTTTTAACTGCTATTAAAATATAGGTGTTTAATCATGTAGTTTTAAGAATGGAATAGGTCAATTTGAATCATAAAATTTAAAATAATATACTAAGCACCATTAACACAATGGTAAAAACAAATTGATTAAATTTTTAATGTTCTAACCTTGCAATGCCTTGTAGCAATGGACACCAGCACTTGTCCCATAAATTTGAAGCCTCTGCAGTAATGATTATTTGTTGGTTGTCACTTCGTTTCATCTCTTCTTCTGCCCATGAACTATAAATTGATGCTGCTCTGGTGTGTAGAGTGTGCATCAAATCCAAAAGCTAAATAAATTATAAAAAAGTCTAAACATCAAACTTTTTCTAAACTAATTCGTAAAAAAAATGTAAATTAGTTTTTTTTTACTAGACTATTTTTCTACACTCAAAGCTAGCAAGTAACAATTAAAATAGCATCTTGTTTAGGTTTTTTTTTTTAAAGAAGGATGTGTTAGTAAGTTGTATAAATGTAACATGCTTACCTGTAATGACAAGGTATGATAACCTCCTGGTACATTCTCAACAGCTGTGTCATCATCTGAATGCATTCCCATAACATGTCTGTTAATATAATTTAAATTTTTATATTGCACTTGCAATATTGACCAAAAATAATAAAGGCAATATCACACCAGTAACAAGTAATACAAATTTGAGATAATTTTAAACTGTTTGAAAATACAGCTTTAGTATTTTGCAATTAGAATTTAAAAGTCCCTAACTTAATTACAGCGCAACTAAGCTTAGTAAACAATAAACCGATATCACATATTGTTTTTTTACCTTCCACCATTAGCACCTTGCTGTTGACCCTTCCTTTTATTATCTCGATCTTTCCTCCTTTTTAATTTCTTTTTGTCTTGTTTTTGTTGATGAACATCTGTAGCAGCATGGTGGGCTCGATTCACTAAACAAAAAGTAAAAAAACATCAAATCACTAAATAGCTTGTTTTTTTAATGTACTTTTAAATTAGGATTAAAATATAAATGAAGCAAGTGTATACAAGTGTATGTTGTTTATAATTTTTATATATACAGCTTTTATACATGGCACATAAAGATTGGCTAATACCTCCATTAATGCTTGCCTCCACAAATGTTCTAATACACCTTACACACAACTCAAAATTATCCGGTGTCACGTGAGCAGCATCACGAACTAGAAAAGCGAGCGTCTCACAACATTTCACCATCGATCTCATGTCGTGTTGTCTTAGTTCTTCACCCAGTTGAAGAGTAAACTGATTGCAGGGGGTTGGAGGAGGGGGAATAACCTTTTGGTACAGTTTGTTAATAAAAAAAATTTGCCTTTTTAAAATATTTTAGATTAATATGGAAGTTCTAACCAATATAAAAAACTAATTGTTGCAATGTTTGTTAATATTTATTTAATAAAATTATGGAAAAGGATCAAATTAAATTATTTTTTTTAAATTTTGCCAACCAACCTGAATTGTAGATGATTTTTCTTCCGATTTTTGAGGCTTCTAAATAAAATGTTTTCAAAATTATTTATTATTAAAAAAATTAATAGCATACATATTCTATATCTAAATTAATACTTTGCACAATTTTTACCCATGCTGCATTTAAATTTATAATCACCTATAACAAATTAAACAACAATTATTACGTAAAAAACTTAACACCTTATTCAGCAAAAAAATAACCCAATATAAAGTTCACCTAGACTATAAATAATAAATTCCTAAAACAATTTTTTTTTTGTAATCCCAATACAAAACTATATTAGCATGCAAATTTAGCTTTTTTTTAAAACCACATTTTTACAACTAGTTAATTAAATATAAACATAACACACTAACAAGAAAAAATATTTACAAATTATTTTTGATTTAAAATAAAAAAATTTACCCATACTAATTTTTAAAGTTAAAACTGACAAACCAAATTTCTGTTAAATATTAAAAGCACTACAAAATTTTTTGAAAAGAAGCTTTGAAAAGTTATGATGAATTTGAATCAGTAATATTAACAAAAAAGAAATGAAATGTTCAGGTAAAAACTGGCCAATTTATATCAAAAGCCCAAAAAATATATCAAAAGCCTCAAAAAAAAAGAAAATCAAGTAGCATTTAAAAGTTAATGAAAATTTTTGGAGAAAAATTAAGATACACGAACAGAGGAGCATACAACCTAACAAGTTAAATAATTTATTATTAATTACATTATGAACCCATGCATACTACCCACTTACCAACACCAAGCAATCCTGTTACACAAATTTAACAGTAAAAAATCTTTTTAAATATCACCAAAATGTATTTTTTTTTATAAAAAAACTTTTATAAAAAAAACGTAATGCCTTAACAGGTTTTTGCTTTTAATAAACTTTATATATAACCAAAAATTTTTTTAAAATGGACTAGTTTAATATAACAATAGGTTTGTTGTTATAGTGCACTTCTAATATATCATGACATAGCATCAATAAATAAAGCATTAATGTAATTGCTATGTGAATTCCAAAACCTTGTAAAGGTTGGTACAGATAACTTAAACATTTGTTATTGCATTAAATTGCCCCTAAGCTAGATCTACCAACTTATCTTAAAAACATCAGCCAAAAATAAATTGCAGATAAATCTTACCGGTGCTTGAAAATCGCCTTCTGAATTACTTCTAGTTTGTTGTTTTTCATAAAGTTCACCATCAGATATATAACCACGATCGCTTGTTATTGTTAAAGCAGAACCCCGATTCTCATTCAAAGCCGTCTCGCTGTCAGAAACTGTTCCTACACAAACAAAAATAAAATTTCATTAAATTTTTTTCTTTTCTTTTTGCTAAAATTTAGTTACTTAAAAAAAATTTTAAATAAACTTGATAATCTTACTTCTATCAGATAACTCCTCTTCAGTAGCTTCCTGCTGATCCTCCTGGACTTCCTGGCTGGATGGAAGTTGCAAGATGGTGGGAGGACCTGCTCCTGCCCCAACACATTTCATCACAGTAAAGATAGTGATCCAATCATCCCGAGAATGGATGTTGGCAGCATTTGTCTTCAGAAGTTCATGAAGACCGTAAGAAATCTGTCTGTTGACCTAATCAAAATAATTTTTTTTAAATATATTGTTAGTTAATTTTAATATTTCACAAATTCTAGTTTAAATTTGTCACTTAAAAAAAGAATTACTCTGTGTATAATAGCTGGTTTTATCATAAGCAATATTTGCAAAGATGCAAGGATCTCTTCTGCAACATCCTCACGATGAAGAAGTCTGATTGCCATTCTAAGCAATCCTACTACTGCTCGTTCCAGAAGAAGACTATACTCGGTTGCCATGACAATAGTAGTGTAGAGATGGTCGCGCACCATTTGCCACAATGACAGAATGCGATCTCTACAAAAAATATCCAAATAAAAAAAAAGATTTAAATCGATTAAAAAAAATGTTTTACCAATTAACAATCAAACCTGTTTTGTAGTACTGTTCTTAACAAAAGTTCAAGAAAGAAAATGGCAGAATCCTCAGAATAAGAAGTCCCCATACTTTCATGAACATGAGGTCCTCTTGAAGATTGCATCAAAGCTTTAATCAACTCCTAAAATTAATGTTTTAGTGGTAAGTTTTTGTAATTCATTAGAATAACAACAAAAGTAAAAGAGGAAAATTTAAAACAAACCTGCAAAGAATCCAGTCTTAAAAATTTACTTTCAGTAACCAAAGTTTCCAGCTGTAATTCCTTAACACATTCCTAAATATAAAACTTTTGTTACACACACTTAAGAATCTTAACAAATAAAAATCAAAACAAAAAATTTTTTGTATCCAAAATTTTAAGATAAAAAGATTGTTTAATATAGTCTTTGTAAAAATTTTAATAAAAGTTAACCTGTGCAAATTTCATGGCTTCCTGGTCCTCAGGTGTGGTTTGTTTGTTGTTGGAGTTATCAGTTGGACCTCCCAGAGTCATGAACTGATAAAATGTGTTGAAAATGGAGGAATCCGATCTAAAATAAAATAGATTAATATTAGGGATAAATAACAGAATCTACTGTTATATAATATAAATACCAAACTAAAAATTTTAAAATAAATCAAAATTTAAATAAAAATAATTCCATTTAAACATCAAGTTATAAAATTTTTTTTGAACTATGAACCTCTGCATCGGAAGCTCCTCCTGGATTAAACAAATTGATCCAGTTGGATCCACAAAGTCCTCCACTTCCACCATCGCTGGAGGAAGGAGTTTGGCTCTGTAAAGAGGGAGAATGATGTCGAGAATGTTCCTCCAGCCTTCTCGGAGAATGTCGCCATGGCGATGGGTCAAGTGGAAGACAGTACGAGCAGCAAGTTGTGCTTTTCCGTTTGATCCAAAAATAATTGCAGTTGCCTCTGGTGTCTGTGATAAAAAATTATTAAAAAATTCTATAACAAAAGTTTACTTTGTAATATCTATGGACCAGACTCTCCAAAAAAGGATTGTTATAACTGTAACTAGATTTTGACTTACCTCTCCACCATTAGCAAGTGTGGTAAACTTACAAAGTGAAACAATAAGGTTGTCGAAAACATCACACATGGCAAAGTGGGCACTTATCAAAGCACATTTTCTAATATCAAAATCAACAAAATCATGTTAAAGAAAATTAACCTAATTTAAATAAAACAACATTTGAAACCTAAAAAAATCATAGAACAATACTTGCTACACAAAATTGTTTATTGTTCATATAAATAAATCCAATAACACTTCAAGCTGCTTTTTACCTGAACCCAGTGATAGATTTCTGAATAATATGTTCATCCAGAGATTTGTCAAACACATAGGACAGAGCAGCTACTGTCGGTCCCCAATTCATCGCAAATAAATCTCGATCATAAATATGTAGAGAAGTTTCATTACATTCTTTGTCATTGCTGTATAGCATATAAATTAAATGTTAAACAATTATAAAACACTCACAAACTCATAACATATTAAAAATTTTTATTTGTTAATGAACCTACATGAATAATCACACAGTTTTACACATAATATAATTTAAAAACGTTAAAAACAATTTCAAGTTTTTTTTTCCTTTTAAAATAGCTCAAACAAAAAATAATTTAAAAAAAGAAGAAAAAAAATTGACAACCTTGCACAAGGTGCAGTGAGCCATATCCCTTCATCAGAGTTTCCCCTTTTAAGTGAAACATTCCATAACCATCTATCTCTTACTGGCCCGGTTTGCTCATCTGGCAACACTATTTCATCATTTCTATAAATAAAATCATTTACTTGTGCATGTCAGTATGTAGGAAAGCAAAACATTAAACAAAATGCTTCAAAATTGTATTTTTTAAATAAAAAGTGCAATAATTAACAACCAAAAACTAATCAGAAAGAAAAACAATAAATTACTATTACAATGCAGTAACAACTGCATCTATACACTGTAATAAGATTAATACTAGTTTTCCTAAAGTTAATATCTCTTTGACACTTTAAAAATAAAAAAAATTAAAAATCTAAAAAGGAAATAAACGATTATCAATTACCTTATAGTGTTATAAACTTCATCCAACATGGCTTGATCGAAATCTGAACTTCCATTGCAACCCTTTAAATTTCGCTTAAAGTCATGCGCTTTCATTGGTTCATTTTGTTTCCTCACATTTCTATTATGTTGGTCAGTGTTTAACATAATAATAGCGTAAGATAAGGTAAATGCTGCATCCAAGTTCATAAAAGGTTGGTGATTACATTCCTACATAAAAATAAAAACGTAACTAACATATAAACAAAAAATTATATTTTGTTTAGTTAAAATAATAGAACATAAAACACTATGTGGACATACCTTTTATATATTGATATAACGCACTTAAAAATCTTGGTTAGACGAATAAAAAAATATATTAGTAAGGTTTTAACGAGTAATAATACACTAGAAGACTACACCCTATTTTGTACAATATCTAATTCACACATAGTATAACAAAGACTAAATATTTGGTTTACTTACCGACCAATACGCAGAAAAAGCTTCGATTAATCGTTGAATAACAGGAGCTTCTCCTGGTAACCTGAATGTCTCCAAATAAGATCTTAAACTCTCATCCACTCTCAATCCCTCAAATTTATATGTTCTGTTAAAATGTAAACATTAATTTAAACTTATGTACAGATCAATGTAGAATATTATAAAAAAAGGAAATAAAAAAAATATTTTTGGGCTATTTACTTACCTTACAAAGCTGTCTAAAATTTCAGGATTTCTTCTATCACTGATATACTCTCCAATCATCTTTTTATCGAGCCATGGGTTGGCCCGGAGCCAAAACGCAACCTCCCTCGAATCCAGAGGAGTAGCAAGAACGTTTTGCTCCTGGAGAAAAAGAATTCCCTTCTTTGGCTTCTGATTAAAGTACTCTGTACCAGTTTGCAAAATCTAGAATAAAATATATTTTAAAATTACTTATAATAAATACGAACAAAAAGTGTAATTTTATAATTATTATTTAAAAACTTCTTTAAAAATAATTCATAAGGTTAATTTTATATGCCTAAAATCGGTAAACTGAAGCTGTGCCTTAACATTTAAAAACTTAATTTACCTTTTTCTTTTGCTTGATAAGTTGCAATTCTTCAATGGAGGGCAAAGCCTTGGAAAATCTTTCAGGTATTTTTATCTCAGCTTCTACAATAATTTGTGGGATCTCGGCTGTGAGCTTGGCCGCCACCTGCTGGCCACTTACAGGCTCTGAAGGTGACCACTGTGGAGCATTAGAGACAATTGGAGTAGCAAGAGGCGAAGCATGAGGGGTAGCTAAGTAAATTTTCAAAATTATTTTTATCTTTAATCACATTTTTATCTAGAGTATGCTGCATTTAAAAAATCATTTTTTTATTGAACATAACAAAACTATACTTCACATTAGATATGAGTTTATTCTTTATTGTTATTTACCAGGTCCAGGAATGGTAGGAGAGCTGTCTGGGGTCTTAATTTCAAGTTGACTGCATCGATTTTCGATACTCCTAACAACTGTGAGTAAAGCATCAAGAGATAGGAGGTGAGTGGTGTATAACCCAGACACTGGAAAAGCATTCTAAAAAGGAACCAAACATTATAGGTATGTTAATTGGACGACAATTAGATAAGATTTCATGGAAATGTTTTCATGCTTGTTGTTTAAATTAAAATATAATTTTGATTAAAGATTTGAAAATCGTCGCAAGATTATATTTAAAGTCTATTAGAATGTCAAAATAAACGAAAAAAAGTGATTTTTTTATTTTTTTCCAAAGTTTTTTTTTTATATATACAAAGTAAAAATCACTGAACTATAAATAATTAAACATTAAATTAAACACTAACCTTTGAAAGCAATTTGCTCAAATCTTCAAACATGTTGCTGCAGTAATAATCACAATCATAGTTGAGATAAAGTTCTGTGACCAAACCAGGAATATGCCATAACTGCACTAAGGCTTCCAAACACAACTCTTTAATCTCATAAGTCATCTTAGGATTATCGCTTGTAATAAGATCCATTATTTTTTTTAAAAACGACTAAAAGAAAAAAAAATTTCATAAAAAAATACATAACTAGTTTTTTGAAGTTCAATATAAAATAATTGATTTTTAAAAATGAGCTTGGATTTGATTTTAAGTTTGATTTTTTAGTTTTAAAAATTTACCTCCAACTGAAATTTCAGTTGTGATCTTAATGACTCAAACAACAAAAGTGAAACTCTGAGAGAAGCAGCAACAAGGCCTAAACGATCCACACTAAGAAGCTACAAAAATAAAAAAACAAAATAAAATTTACAAAACTACAAACCAAAGGCACAACCATTTACTTATAACTATTTTTTTAGAAATCGCTTTTTAATTTGTAGTTTAAATTTGTGAAACCTTTTAAAAAAACAACAAAGATGTTAAATGTAATAAATATTTTAAGCAATAGTATATTTTAATTTATTGACAAGTACAAAATGATACAGCTAGAAACAAATTTTACCTGAAATAAATAGCAGCACATATCACCCTTCACCAGAGCCAACAATGATGGAAATTTTCCAATTTCATCTCGTGAAACTTCAAGTGATACCATAAGAAGTGACATTCCCATGTGCATCATAATATCAGTGTTGTGTCTAAATTTTATTCATTAAAAAATAATAAGTAAGTGCATTTTTATTGTAGTTTTTTAAATTTATATTATCAAACAATTTTATAAGTTATTAGTTATTGTAAAAATTTTAAATTGACCAGTAAATTTGAATTAAAGACTTTGTATTTTACAGTGCAATAACAAACAAAATAAATGCGAACCTATCATGAGGATCGGTTAGCGATATTAGAAATCTGAAAAGTTCTCGCACGCATGGAAGACTGTAAGGAAGAAGAGGACCAGAAATCCCATCTCCAACTCTCGGTGGAGAAGCAGTAAATCGGACCTAAAATACAGAGTCTAAATATTAAAAAAAAATTATAACTTTTGGTTTTAACATTTTCATTAAAACTATTTAATTTGCATAAAAACAATTTGCAAATCAACCAATATTTAAATATTAAAGTTCTTACCCCTCTTGGATTTGATTGGTTAGTAAAGTCAACATCTTGTGTCGATCCATTCTCGGAGACTTGTGATTGGTCACCTTCCTCCGAACCTTCAATATTTGAGTCCTGGGATTGAAGAAGAGAGTTGGATGGGGCTAAAGAAGTTTCTTCCTTTTCTGGGACTTCTTTATCTCCCTCTGTGTCCGCCATTGATCCCTGAGTTATTTTAATTTTAACAAACATGTAAATAAAAGTTTTTTTTAATTTATTGTAAAAATAGTATTTGAAATAAATGTACTACAAAAAAATAAAAATCAAAGTTAAAAAATTAACATTTATGCATTTTAAAAAATTTAGACAATTTTTATGAACTTCACATGCTTTGCAAACTAAAATTTTGGGTTAAATTAATTCCTATATACCTCTTCATCAATTTCATTTAAACTCAAGTCTACTTTATCAGCCTCTACAGTTTTAACTTCTTCCACGATATCTTCAGGAGAATCCGAAGGTTGTGAAGGTGGATTATTAGTTGTTGATTCCACATTTGATACCTCCCCGTTAAGTGTCGCAGTGCTTTAAAAATATTTATAACAAAAATGTGTTAGTAATAGGGCTATAAGATTTATTTTTAGGTTAAAACAAAAAAATGTTTTCCAAATCTTAAAAACAATTTGCTTACCTATTAGAAGGAGAAATAGCAGGACTAGAACTATTTAAATTTGTTGGTGGTGGCTCAACAGATTTTTTTGAAGTTTCATTCTTTTTAGGCTTGGTTGTTCGCCTTTTGTGCTTGCTTCGACTTCCCGAATCACCCATTCCTCCTGCTCTCATTTTTAACTAAAAAATTTGAATAGCCTACTAAGTTAACTAACTTAAAATAAAAATCACATATATAAACTGCTAAGTATTTTAAAACAAAGGGAAAATGCCTAAATATCAGACAAAAAATTTTATAACAATTTATAATTGATTTTTTAAACCTAAAATATAAAAATTCACATAAATATTAGACATTAGCGCATTAGACATTTCACATAAATATTAGACACATTTCACATAAATATTAGACATTATCACATAAATATTAGACATTAGCGCCTAAAAAAAGTTATTTCCCAAAAACTTACTTTTCGCATTGTAGTTGCAGTTGGATTTTTAATGTCTTCTGTAAACTCAGGAATTCTTGTGAATAAAACTTGAACCATGTCGACAAGAGTGTGCTCAGCTGCTTTACGTAAGAGTTCTTAAAAATGAATAAGTAAAATAATAGACAAGTAGACTATTAAACATAAGGTATGTCTTGATTGAGTCATTATACTATTTTAAGCCTTCATCTTTTCTTGTTGTAATAGGTATAAATGTTAGTAAAAATAAAAAATAATATACTAAAAATAGTTTATTTTTACCACTCAGTCTCATTTCGAAACAGATACGAAAGCAAGATTGCATGATTTCACAAACAGCTTCATTTGTTAAAAACGTTCCAATACTTGTCAGTAACAATGCTCGCAACACCTAAACAACAATTTATTTAAGCTTACTACACCTTAAAATTAAATAAAAAAATAAGTTTAAACTTATATATACTTTTTGTTTAATAAAAGAATATTAATAAAAACCATAAGTCTTTTCATTAAGAAATATTGGCTCGATACAAAATGCCATTATTAAACCTATATGACCTGCAAAATTTTCATTAAAACAACTTCATCATTTGCCGGATCTGTTCCAACAAATCGAGCGTGGGTGACCGCATCTGCCATTCCAGATACAGCAAGGGCAACATTTGTAGATTTCTCATCTAGTTTTACCACAAAAACGTAAAAAGACAAAAATTTTAATATTATTACAAATTTATAATTTCTAGACATTAAAATACTTTAATAACTGTGTTACATCTCATAAGAAAAAACATTGTGTAATATTTATGTTATAAATATATTGCATTAAAAAGACGAAAATATTATGTAATAAAAAATATCACAAACATATAAAAAATATAACAGCACTTTTACCAATAAGGTTGTAAGATAAAAATTTGTTAATTGATGATAATGAAAGTCCAGTTATTGGACCAGTTGTGTCTTCTGACCTAATAACCTCAAGAAAAGGAGCAAGAAAAATTGTAGCCTCTAGCTCTGACAGATCTAAAATATATAAAAAAAGAAAAAAATTGTACAACATAAACTTTAAGTATCAAGAAAAATCATATTTAAAATTGGATATATATGATTTGCTTTTATTAAAAATACATTTACAATTTTTGCTACAAAATGCATAGGATGTAATTAACATATAAACAGTAGATAAATACTTAATAATCATGAATTTTTAATAAATGAATATAGGCTACCGTCGCAGCGATTTAACACTGTTTTCAAGTTATTGAAGCTCGTTATCAATGAGTCTTCGTGATCATTTTGGTAACTGTGTGTTGTCCACCTTACAGCAAAATAATAATGTTTATTTTTATTCAATTTAGTTATGTAACAGACAGGCAGTTTAATTCAGCTAAAACCCTGTGAAAACTTAGTAAGAGTCATTTTAAGAATAAGACTGATTTTATGAACACATGAACTGTAAGAGTAATTTTTGAGGTTAAACTAACTTAATCTAATAGTTGAGTACTAGTTTTTTGGTGCCCACCACCAACTAAACTAATAAACATTTTATTTTTCCAACTGTTACATTTATAATTACCTTATATTTCTACGTAGTGCAGTGACAACAATGTTAACCTCCCCCAACACAATATACTTTCCACGAACTTGTGGTTTAAAGGGCATTTTTCACCCAGCGTAGTAGATATTAAAAATTAACCAGTACCTATTTGATTTAATTAAACAAAACTAGTTTTTCTAAATAAAAGTTAGTAAAAAAGCAAAACATTTCCAGAGTATACAGACGGTTAACCTATTGGCATTGCTGCTTACAACAAATTTGGTACATGTCATCAATAGAGGAGTAGTTATAACTAAACTTTAACAAAGGAGAAACTGTAACTAAAAATATTTATTAAAAATTGTAAATAAAGGTTTTTGCTTTTTATCTAAAATGTAATATGACTATTTTAATCAGTAAAAGAATTATAATTTTCGTATAATTCTTTTACTCCATGGTCTGGCCTAAAAATAACGTTGCTGCACAACGAACCTAGGCCACAAGCCATTTGCTTTAGAAATCTCAACGCTTAAATGAGAATTTTGATTTTTAAACTTTGGCAAACTAAACATAACTTGTTTTTAACCTAACGTAAAAAAGTGCAAGGTTCATCTTGGTGAAAACATTAGTGTTATGAAATTATTGGTTGTGGTTTGCAATATGATTTGAGTTTGAACTATGTTATGACAAAAAAACATTTTGTAATGGTCAAATAGGTATAAAATATAGTTTAAAGTAGGTCACACTATTCCTTAAGACATCAACAAATTGATGTAAAAGCATCAGTTACTACTCCACTAAAAAATAACGCAAATTTACTAGTTTTGGTCAGTGCTATTTTTTGTAAAAAAAAGTCTGTTTACCCATGCAGTTTGCTAAAAGTAAAATCGGATTATTAGTTTGATATTACATAAATAGCGCATTTTCTATTTTAATTGTATAATTTGTGGTTTTATTTTTGTTTTTACTCTTCTGTATTTTGCATTCGATTGAAAAAATCACTAGATTAACTTTCATAAATTGCTTTTTTACGCAGGATATGAATACAAGTTAACAAATAGTAATTGCCAGACTAACTAAGAACTTTTAAGTTAGATGACCTTTAAAATGTGTGATTTTAGCCTTAGCCTACAGTTCTACGTAGGTGAGGGCTGTTTTAAATTAGTATTCACATCAAATTTTTACAATACAATTGCTTTTATCTACATAATGCTTATTGTAACTATTTAATTTATCGATTTTATGACAGTTATTTTTACATATACTTTGTATTTTTTTGTCAGTTTTTAGTTGATAAATTAAGTATTGAACTTTAATTTATATCTTAAAACTAATGTCGTACATTTGTAGCTTACATGCTCATTTTTATACATTTGCGGAAATGTAAGAATAAAATAGAATTTTCTAAAACTTAATAATTTAAGGTCAAAATGAAACAACACAATTTTTTCGTAATCTCAAATTTATTTTTTTTACGTATTTAAACAATAGTTTATTCTGTTATCCTAAAAGTTTTGTTACGAAATCTGATTTTTTAATGCAAAAAATTAAAAAAAAAGTTAAATCTTGAATAAGTTTCTGATCAAGTTGGCCAAGTTTTCTCTAAAAAAAGTTTAAACAACATTAGTAAATAAATCACAAAAGTATAAATGATGGTAAGGCAGTATGAAAAATTAATTTTCATTACCTTAAATTACTTCTGGCAAATAAATCTTCTCTTGACAAGACATCCTAAGTCGTTCCAAGTATTTGATTTGTACATTTCAACGCAATTCTCTTGGCCTCCGGAGTTGTTTGGTTCATATCTGTCCCATCTCCATTGATTGTAGGTCAATGTCGTTCCATCACCCCAAATCCAATTATTGCTGCTTTCAGTACTTCTTGTTAAACCAAACCAGTATCCAGATGAATAAGCATCGCCTACAAACATATATACATTGTAAATTCAAAAAAATTCAAATTATCTTAGCAACCAAAAAAATTTCGTTTAGAAGAAAGGAATCCCGGAAATATTGACTCACCATAGCCTTGATCCTTGATAGCTGCATAAATAAACGTTTGGGACTCACAGTCTTGAAGTAGGGCAAGTTTTCCGAGTTTGTAGGCGCAAATGGCCTGAGCTGCCTTATATGTAGCGGAAGTCGTAGAAATAAAGTACCATGTTCCCCCATTTTGGAACCATTCCTCTACTTCGCCAGCTAATGTAAAACAACTGATAAAACCGAATAAACTACACAATTGGCACCCAAAAAAGGATTCTAATTTAAAAGCTGGTAAAAACTTTATTTATTTTAGTTTTATTGCTATACAAAAGATTAATTAACTACCTGATGTTAAACATTGCTCTCTTCCAAGAGGACTTACTGCACAAGTCTGTTGTTCACCACACAAAAATGTTTCAGCACAACCAAATTCACCACTGTAGCATACGCATATCTCGGTACAGGAATTAAGATAGTTGTAAGTGTCAGTCTACGTTGAAAAAGATAAATTTAATAAAAGTGGTTTATAAAACATTAACCAAATTGTAAAATATTATTTGATTTCGATGCTGATATGCACCTACATATACCTTGTAGTACTCTCCGTCGTTAACACAACCACATTCAGGCTTTGGAACACATTCTTGGCCTGAAAGAAAATATCCTTCATCACAAACACAACCGTCAACGCACTGTTTAGTGCAAACAGAGGCTTCTGGATTTGCACAAGTCAAAGGACATGCTGTATTGCAGCTGGAGTAGGTAGAATGTGGCCCGCAAGTTATTTCTAAAAAAAAACATCATTGTTAAACGGATTTATTTGTACAATATATTTGCAGTACACTATTTAAATACCTATTCCTACAACAGCTCGCCAGTTGTCACACGCTCGCACTCCCCGGTCGTTACACTCACTAACAAAACGAGCAACATCACTGGCTAAAGCAGCCTTTGCGTCGTTACCAGCACAGTAATCAAAAGTACAAGACTATAACAATTACAGATAGAACACGTAAATTTTTTTAAATACTCGTCGTATGTTTAACATGAGAATTATTATAGGATAAACTAACCCAACTCTGCTTAAAATGTCAAAAAATTTAAAAAAGTATTAAATAAAAACGATCACTTGTAGTTTACAGCTTTTAAGTGGAAAGATAAGAGCACCGTTAAAGTAAAAAGAACAAGTGATACTCTGAACTAACCACTTCTCGGCAATCTGCAAAACAAGCGTTGTTTATAAGAACGTCACAGGTTCCTTCATAGGGTGTTAAATTATCACCAACACATCGATTAACGTTAATGTGTTCTGCTACTTTGCACCTGTTGTTAAAACAAAAATTTTAATTTACAATTTATTTGATGTTCTTGTAGAATTTCTTCAGCATAAAGTTAATTGATACCATTCCAGCTTACCCTTCTCTAGATGCAGCAGATAAGAACTGGTTTGCGAAATCGTTAATGCTAGTAAATTGCTCTGATGTGCCTCTTCTATTAAACTCGTCATTTATGTTTCCGTTATAATTTCCACACAACCCTTACAAAAATAATTTATTATTTATAATAAAACTAAAACGACTAAAATTCAAACTTCAATTTTTTTTTTAAATGTTTGTATTCTAAATATTAAATACTAAACACACAATAAAGTCAAACCTTCAACTCTGTTTCTTAATGTTCTAGGTGCCTTAATTTCAACATTATACCATCCATTATACTTCACTTTCAAACCGTTTTTCAGTACTACCACAACTTTGTTTCCTGATGTGCTAATTGTATACCCTAACTCCGAATTAGTGTAGGGTACGTCTACGCCATTTCCATCAACCTTTACAAACAAAATCTATACTAGTATATATTACTACAAGCACGTAACTACACAAATGAATGTATATTAGACAAATATTACCTCTACCAATCGACCTCTTTTAAGTGTAATTGCTGAACCCCCTGTTTTGATGTAAAGAGTTCTGGTAACGGACGCACCAACATGATTAGTCCACTGCTCATTGTCTGACTAGTAATTAAAATAATCTTATCAAGCCATGTTACGTCAAGATAAAGTTATGCGTTTGTAAAAGGGGTGATTTAGTATTTAAGATAACAATAAAACTTGTTTAACATAGAAGTTGCTACAATTTTACAAATTATAAAACTTTTTCATAATTGAGTAAATTAAGCACCTACCTCCACACTGAACTGGCCGACTCCCTCTTCCAAGCTTTTGACCAACACATATGTACATTCGCCCATAAAGCTGTAGTATTTGCCATCAAATGTTGTATAATGAGGGTCCCCGTAACCGGTACATGACTTTTCCACAGCTGCAATGACATTGTTTATTTTAAATGTTACCAACTACAATTATTATCGAAAATAAAATTTCAAGTTATATTAACATAACAACAGCTTTAAAAAGATATTAACTTTGAAATACCGTTTAGCGTTTCTCGTTGACAAATGTAGTTCGAAATTGTATCACAGCCGATGTCCTGCCATTTGTGAACGTGGTACACTAATTGCGCACAACTTTGAGATTTGGCGGCACCACTTATCCAATTGGAATACAAAGGGGTAAGGCCATCACTCCAACAATAATTGTCCTCCTTTTTCGTGAGACCAATGTAATAATCGAGGGCTAAACCTAAAAAACAAATTAATTGCTTAAAATCAGCACCAAACACAATTTGACCAAATAACTTAATTTACATTTAAATAGCAAAAACATTTGGATGGATCTGGCTTACCAGTTGCAGTTGTGGTTTGTGTCAAAAAATTTTGTTGATCTTCGGTTTTGATTTCTGCCAAGGTAGCATATTGTTTTGCACAAGCCTGAGCTGCTGCAGAGTGAGAAAGCCGAATTTTAGAAAACAAGTATTCGATCCCGTTGTTTTCCAACCATTCCTCGGAGGCATTGGTAAATGACCAGGTGGTCACACATAAAAGAAATACTGAAAGTACCAGTTTACACATAATGTATGTTTTAAACAAGACCTACAATTTAGATGCTTGATTTAGAATTTAATACCAAAAAAATAAAATGTTCACTTGTCATCCGACAGTAAATGGTTTGTTAAATGGTAAATATAAAAAGTTATTCGATTGCTCAAGCCAAAATATATTTAATGTAAGTATATGGTACAAAAATTCTTGAAATACATCCAACGTGTTGGAATTTTTAACGTACTATACTACAAGATGGTCGTCACTTAGCAAAACGGTAGACTCTAAACATTGGATAAGCATTTTAAAACTCGGTACTTTGCCTAAATATTGGGCACCTTTTATAGCTTTTTATTAATTAATTAACATAAGGTAAAAGAGATTGGAGGTTGCTATCAGTAAAAACTAAATTTATTAATTTCTCATATTAACTGCAATAGCTATATCCTTATATTTAATAGAGAAAATCCGTTGTTACGCGAAAAGTATATTAAATAAGGAAGACAAAATAATTAAGTTATTATTCATGTTTAGTAATGTCTATTTGATTAACGTTTAAAATAGTTGATAAAATACTTAATTTAGTTTAAATGTTTTTTGTTTCCTAATAAAATATAAACCAATTAATGTAAATGAGGTTGCTGTCACAAAAATCGACTGGTTCAATATTTATTGTCAATAAAAATTAACTTTTATTAAGCAGAGTTACCGAAAATAATTTTAGCTACCGCTTTGAAATTGCGCAATGCCGCCGCGTAAGATTTATGACAATAGTAAAAATAGGAATACTTAACCACTGTCATTCTGCTAGATTTTTTTTAAAATTCTTTGATAAAATAAGTTACTTCGCTGACGTTGATATGATAAGTTACCTCGATAACACAAAATAAACAAAAACACATTATTATGGTTCGAAATCTTAGATTTCGAAACATATTGTTACTGTTAGTGTATTTATTATTGTTTTTATTCTTTTTAGTCAGAATTTTAAAAGACGATAACTTCTGTTCTTTAAAATTAAAAGTTCTAAATTTTCAATATGGATGTTATTATCCTAATGTGTCACAAACCTCCTATTAACGACATTTAATCACTTAGTGTATGTTAAAATGTTTTAGAAGAGACGAGGCTTCCGTATAACTAAACTTCACAAAGCCGAAAAATGTTTGTTCAAATGTCGATCGGAAAAAACAAAATTGTTCCGTTATAAAAACCACGCTAATTATTGACTTAAGTTTCAGGCTCTTTCGTAAGATTGCTACAAATTAAAAAAAAGTATTTTTACCGGGATAAATATAATGTTACTTAAGCAAAAGATCAACAGTTTTTGAGCATGAGTTCGCTGATTAATATGTGTCAAATTCGTGCGTTACGGCAAAATTTAAATGTTTTAAAATATCCTTTAGAATTAAACTTAGTTTAGATTTCTAATATAGGTTATAGAGGCAAAACGTACATAGAACGCGACAAGAAACGCGTAAATTTACAAATCTATATTACTCGCTACTGCCATCTAGCGGAAAAGAAAACTGATACATTTTAGTGACTACAATCCATCAATTCGTTTTGTTTAAACACATTAGCAGAACTTAGCCTAAAAATAGTTGTATTAAATTTATTTCAAAACAGCAAATAGTTGTATTAAATATATTTAAAGGGCAAATTTAAAATACAAAATGACAAAACCAATTTAAAACATGGAATAAAATTCCAGTTTTTGGCATTATTAGAGTTTGCTTTTCAATTTGCTATTTGTTTGTTAAAAAAACTTCTGAACCCCAACCATTTCTACAACTAAAAATAAAAATGAAGAAATCATAATATAAACAAATTAATAAAAAAGGTGTTAATTTAAGTGGCTATGTTATGATACTTGGTAAATGTAAGTGTAAGAAATGTATAAACTTGGTATTTTTAAATTTTTAAATAGATATCTACAGATTGAACAACTACATTTAACAAATACACAAAAGCATTTTTTTTATGTAAAACTTAGCTTGGCATGTTAAATAAATTTTAAACCCAATGATATAAATATATTTACACAGTTTATTAAAGAGTCTTATTTAGATTTTTGACCGCATTTTGTTAAACATAATAACACTACTTGTTATTAATAAAAAACGATCTTATTTATAGTAAATAAAGTTCAACCACCAAGTTAATTTTTAAAAAGATCGCTTTAGTTGGGTATTACAAATTTTAAAAATATTAAGTTTATATAGGCCTACTTAATAAGTAAAGTAAAAAATCCCCTTGTCAACCCTCATCCCTCAGCACAGAAAAAGATTCACATTTTTCTTTAAATGATTTTAGGTTTTAATTTGTGGAGTCCTAAAAAAACATAATCAAAAATATTTATAAAAACAAAGTTGCCTACGCACAGTAATATAAAACTCTTGGTGATGTATTATAAACCATAGCTTAACTTGCTTTCATTAGCAACAAAATGTATCAAAACTTAACATTTCTTCCATCTTGGCTAGTTTACATAATGGTCACCACCACAATTTAGATACCTGTATGTTTAACAAACAATAGTTTAATAATTTATTTGACTTATTTTATCAATAAAAATTTGTTTCATCATTACCATGGATTTTACATAAAACTCCTCGTTCCACTACTAAAGAAATGATGTTAAAAGCCCTGCAGTTTATTAACTATAGTTTTGTAAGTCATAAAAATATATTTAAGGGGTATATTAAGATATAATTTAAGTAACAATGTTTTAACAATGTGTTTGGTTATTTAAAAAGCTCGTGCTCATTTAGCTGTGCACTTTTTCGTTTATCCTCAATACTTAATTTTTTTAGGAATTTATAAAAACTTGCATACATTAAAATAATTAATAAAACAGTGATCCAAATTTATTAACAAAAGGTAAATTATAAAATTATTTTAATAAAATGTTGTTTAATAACTTAAAAAGTTATTTAAAATTTACGCAAATATCGTGACGTCACGAATCTCGCTTTTTATTTTGAAATCGCATGAGCTAGGGCTTGAGCTCGATTAGGGTAAGGAAAACCAGAGTTAGGCTTTCCAATAAAATTAAAACAAGAATACAAAATTTTAAATTTGGTATAAAAGGTTATGGAAACGCTATGATAACTATTTTAAAGTTGAACATATGATGCTAATGTCCCAAAACAGAAATACAATGCAAACGCATTGTTTCTTAAATTATATCTTAATATACCCCTTAAATATACTTTTATGACTTATAAAACTATAGTTACTAAACTGTTGGGCTCTTAACATGATTTCTTTAGTTTTTTTTTTAAAATGATGCTGTTTAATTTTTCTACACACATTCTTAATTTAAATTATTAAATATCAAAATATATTGTTTTACTTTGACCTGGCCTTGAGTTTAATTGTAATAATTTATGCATGGTAAAAACTTGTTAATTAAATATAATTTCTGATGTATTTAACTATATTAAGAGGTTATATTTAGCATGGTTTTTGATGACAAATTTAACATAATTTTTTCGATAAGTTATTTCGATGTTATTTGTACCAATTTTAATTTATTTTTAATGTTTTAGGACAAAGTTAAGTTACTTTCAATTTAGTTAGACCAAATTTAAGTTTCTTTCAATGTTAATTGGGCCATTTTTATATTATTTTCCATTTTAATTGGACTAATTTATTTTTCATGTTAATTGGACAAAGCTTTAAGTTATTTTTCATTTTAATTGGACTAATTTGGAAGTTAATTTTCAGGTAAACTGACCTATTTTAAATAACTTATGGTATGGGACAAAGTTTTAAGTTATTTTTCATTTTAATTGGAATAATTTTTAAGTTATTTCCATTTTAATTGAACTAATTTATTTCCCATGGTTTATGACAAAGTTTTAAGTTATTTTCATGTTAATTGAACAAAGTTTCAAGTTATTTGCCATGTTATTTAGACAAATTTTAAGTTATTTTTTATGTTATGGACAAAGTTAAAGTTATTTTTCAGGTCATTGGACAAATTTTTTAATCGTATACATGGCAAAATAGGAGCCCAAGGTATTAGAATAATAACTCTTTTTCTATTTTTATTTCGACATTGTTAAGTTGAAAAACTCTAAAGTAAAAAAACAGTTAAGATACACATAAGGCAAAGAGTAAAAACATTTTTAATTTACATTGAAAAAATGATAAAGGTTACTAAAGAATAAAAATGACAATACAATAAACATGTCAGAAAGCACAATAAATACGAAGAAAAAACAAAATGCAAAATACATTACACTTAAGAATAAAAAAATTAAACATATACAGTTAAATAATCTAAGTACAAAATAATTACATACATTAAGAGTACAAAAAATATTGCAATCGGTATACATGGTCATAAGTAAAACTATTTTTGCGAAATAGCGGGCCTTTTAGCAAACGTTGTATGTAGGTTTCGTTCCTTTTTTTCTGTAAAATAATAAAGATTAGAAAACTGCTTACAAATATTTAAAGTGTAAGTGTAATTATTTGATTGTGTTAATGTTAAATGTATCACTTAAATTAAGATAAAGTAATTATTTGTTTTGTGTTGGTGACTTTTTGCATTAAAAAGATTTTATACAAACTCGATTTTTGCTTGTCAACCAATATCTAAAAATAAAGAAAAGGTTTTGTATTTGTTTATGGTAATCTACCCTGCGGGAAAAAAAATAAAAAGGTGAGCTAAGTTTTCTTTTAACAGGATCTCTAAAAATAAAGAACAAATTAAAATTGGCCAAAAACAAATCGACGAGTTCTTCAAAATGGTCAACCAGCATCTAAAAATAAAAAACAGCATGTTTAAATTTGTTTTTGGTAATCTAACCTGAAAAAAAGCCTGTAAAAAAGAGTTAGTTTGGTTTTAAGTTTTTTTAAGGCCCCTGAATAAAAAATTTTGGTTTTAGTTTTTTTTTTAAGGCCCCTGAAAAATTATGGTTTTAGTTTTTTTAAAGGCCCCTGAAAAAAAATGATGGTTTTAGTTTTTTAAAGGCCCCTGAAAAAAAATTATGGTTTTAGTTTTTTAATGGCCCCTGAAAAAATTTTGGACTCCGTTAACGAAATTTATAATTTTTAGTTTAGATTTTCATCCACAAAATTTAATATTGCTTTATATCGGGCTCCGCCCACGAAATTAAATAATTTATGTTGGGTTCCGCCCACGAAATTAAATAATTTACGTTGTGTTTCAACCCACTCACACACTTCGGTTTAGTACATAAATATAACAGGGCGAATAAAATACAGTGAATTTACACACATAGGCCTAGTTTTCTAAAATCTAGTCTTTTAAATTTTTTATATATACTTTACTTGCGCAAAACATTTAAAAAACCATTAAACAGTCCCGTTTAATATAATTATGAACACACAGAAACCTAAACACATTGGGACTGTGTCAACTATATTACTTTTAATGCGCAAAATTATGAGTTTTTAATCAGCACAAATAAAAAGAAAAAGCAGACGCGTGAAACTTTTAACCCGTGAAAATTTAAAGCACTTAATTATGCGGTACATATAAAAAATAGGCACGTGAAAACCTACAGCCCTACAGACCTTAACTCTATAAGGTCCCGAGTTTTTTTTTCAGTTGTCTCCGAGTCCTGAATTCTTTGACTTACCTTTCCCCTTGCTGCTAGTTGCAAGTGAGACTTATTACAATTCCATCCGCTTTCCATTCCTTTAATTCCTGCCATTACCTTTTTCCTCCATTCATTAAATCCAAATAAAATCCATTTTCTCTGCATTGAAAATATTGTTTAAAAAAGAGTAATAGACACTAAACCCTACCTAAAATTGAGTTTTTTTCAAAAGTCAATTTTATGATATGTCGCATCGAGCCAAATTTTTTTAAGTTAGGTCCCTTTTTAATTCTTTTAGTGCCAACAACATTAAATTATGTCAATTCACATGCCAAATATTGTTATTGTATAATTATTATTTTTTTTGTGCCTACAATTTGAAAATATGCCTTTTTTGATAACTCGTGCCAGATTTTTAAATTATGCCAAATGTACATTTATTTACATATTTAAATACCTCGTTTAATTACTTTGTGGGAGTATCTGCGCATCAACACAGATTTAATAATGTTCATAAGTTTTTTAATTAAATAATATAAAAAGAATTATTACTTTTTAAGTATGATAAATAAATACTAATATTTAAAACATTCACTATTTTTTATGATTATTCCAAAACTAGTTGAAAGTTAAAAAATAACTTTATCAATTAAATGAAAGTTAACTTACCTGAAACAGTGTTCAGAAAACTTGAGCGCAAGATGTCTTAGAGGAGCAAGTTCAACTTCACAAACTTTTCTAAAAAAATTTAAAATCTTTTAAAATTTATAGTTTTTTTTATATAAAATATATTTATATTTAATTATTAACTGCTTATAAAATGCCACATTTAATACTGTTAATAATATACTTCAAAAAAATCAATCTACAAAGCACTAACAAAAACACGTCTGCTCACCTCGAAAGTCCATCTGGAAAGAACTAAAATTCCTAATTTGATTCAAATTTGCCACGAAACACAAAGTCACGTGACTCTGCACGTGGTCAGTGACATGTGTGCGCGTGCACGACGGCTCTTGCAGTGGAAAGCGCTTTTTAAGCTGTCACTCAAAATATATTTGCCTAAATCTTTTGAACAATTCATTGAAATGTTACTATAACAACACAAACCAATAACTTGTTATAATATGTAAATGTTTATTTACTTTTTAAGAATTATTTGTAACAATTAACGTCTTAAACTACGATTAAACAATTGCCGCGTGCGTTAACATAGCGCATTATGTTGCATCACCAGGAATTTCTGATTATGATGCAACCTCATGTTAAAGGAATTTCTCGGGGAGACGCACGAATTAAGACGTTGCATTCCCCTAGCTTAATAGAAAAATCACAGCTGGATTTATCTACATTTTATACCCTTATTTGGTAACAGATTCTCTGTTTAGTCTATGTGATCTCGTGGTAGAGAAATTTCTCGAGGAAGCGCATTAATAATGACGTCACGTTCCTTGCGCCTCGCTTAGTGGGAAATTTTAAGTTTCTATGCGTTATAACAGACCTAGTTAAAGCAATAGTAAATTAAATTATTCTCCTTTCTGAATTTTAATAAATCAAAATTTAATGTTTGTTGGTGTCCAAACACATTTTTATTATTATTTTATAAATATAAAAGTTAAAAAAAGTTTTTTTTAATTTTTGATAAATATTCAACAACAAAAAATAGCAAAAATAAATTAACTTAAGGTCATGCCTGTTTCATAAAGTCCTAAACGTTTGCATAAAAAGGCACGACCGCTTTTCAATGGTAACCTGGAAAATAGGTTAAAACTCTAACTTTAAAAAGATAGTTATGATTCTTAAACAAGTTGTAATATGTATGTAGTTTATTGAAATGGTAATTATTACAACGTGGTTAAACTATGAGTATGATGATATAAAATTTTATAAAAATCACGGGTTGTGGAGCGCAATATTTCGTATATTGTAACCATATTAAAAATCGCAATTTTTTAAATGCCTATACGTTGTTAGACCATCAAAATCACTAAGCCAAAAATATTTAAACCAAACAAAGGGCACATAATCATTTAACTATTTCGTCTTTTGTGCTTTCCAATTAGGTGGATTTATCACCCTACCGACCGGGTTTAGGTAACTAGTAGTATCGCTTTAATGTCACAATTAATGTATACACTTGTAATTATCTTAGCTTTGTTTCCGTTACTTTCGATTAAGTTAAAACTCATGCGATTAAATATTTTGATTGCACTATAGTTAGTTGGATATACTTTACAGTAGGAAAATATTTAAATGCAATATTGCTTTTTTAAATGATTGGTATAAAAATAAAAAAACACGTGGTTAGTTATTTAGAAGAGCTATTTGTACGTAGATAACAATCTGACGTAACAATAAATAATGCTTTCGTACAAAAAGAAATTAAACACTGGGTCTCCTACTTCGAGCATTAAGATGGCACACTTTGACTTGTACGCAGACTCACCCGTTCTGCAGCCTGTAGAACAGCACGACCCTATAACAGAAATGACGTCACAGGATATTATGACGTTGCGAAAAAATCTTTCCTATCCCACGCCGCGTCACCATACGGGAGTTCTGGATCCTCTTTCGGGAGCTTTCCGGGTGCAGGTTTGAGTGTTTGGACTGGGGGCGGGAGGAAACCGAAAGAAATGGAAGAGGTCCCGGTGCCGAGCCCAGTGCTGGCGGGTTCCGATTTGTTACAGGTTTGATGTTTAACTGTTACTTTAATATTAAAAGCATAACCAAAAAATCGTTTAAGTTTGTAAGTTAGGAGTGAATATGTTTGACAACATTTTAAATGTCGATATTTTGTTCTAGCACCTAAAACATGATGTCCATTGTTTTAGTATTGTCTAATATTAGCTTATCGTATTATTTTGTTATTGTGTGTTAGTTGCGCTAGAAATGACACTATTATGTTGTCCAAATACGAAGCAAAAGTACAACCAAATATTCAAAATATGCATCTTAAATCAATCAGACACTAGTTAAATGGACGAAACATTTCGTAACCTATTTATGGCGCTATTTTATTCAATTAACTATTGTATTGTAATAATTTGGTCGCCTTGCAAACAAAACTTTTAAAATTTCCGTAACCTAGCCTTGTTCATATCTACAATCTGTAATTATGGTTAGAAATCTTAGATTTCGAAACATATTGTTATTGTCAGTATTATTTTTATAATTTTTACTTATCCGAATTTTGATTCAAAATAACTTTTGATCATGTAAATATAAAGTTCTGAAATTTTTATATGTTGTTTATAATAATATTGTATTTCAATCCTTCCCTTTTTTTAAATTTAATTATTACTAATTACTGATTGCTTGTTTATTTATTAAAATTTAAAGATATTTAACCTTGATAGTTGCAAATAAGATTGTGCAGTTTTAAGATAAACATTTTTCTTTTAGGCAAAAAACAAATCTCACTCGCCAGCATAAAGTAAATTCTGACTAAATAATACGAACCAAATTTCAACAATAGATGAATAATGATAATTAAACATTGCAGGCAAAGTTTAAATCGAAACAACTTTTGTTTGCAAAAGTTGTGGTGAAGTCGAAAAAACAATAAAGAAACGGGATATCGCTCGGATCTAATTAAAAATACTTAAAGACGATAGAAACTTATTAAAAATTTAACATTGTCTGATTTATTCCCCTTAAGAATGGCTTTGTTAATTTTCAAAATGAACAAATTTCAATTACGTCAGCTATCGACCGAAAACTTTTAACAAATATGTCGCGAATTTGACCAAGCATTGCATTTCAAAGTTATTTAAAAATATTTTCCGACATAACGAAATGAATTAAAATCGTTCAGTTAATTTTACATAAAATATTAGAGTTTGCAAGTTATCAAGTCATCAAGATTCGAAAAAATAAATCCTTAAAAAATTAATTTAAATTTCAAAATGACATATTTACATTAAGAGTATAGTTTTTTTACAAAGGGAATGTTTTGCAAATTGCAAAAGGATAAAACTTTAGATTATAATAAACACAGCTGCAGATTTCAAACTAGATATGTTACCGGGCTCGGCGAGGAAGGGTAGACTGCCGTTTCTAAGCGCTGTTTCTAAGGATTGTAATTCCGAGTTTTCCGCGTTTCCGCGATCGAGAACGGCTCCAAATGCTGCGGCAACGTCATTAGGTATTGCCCGACGTGCGTCGCCTCCTCACTCGGCGACACGCTGCGACCATGACGTCATCACTCTCCTCGAAAAACGATGACGTAGTTGGTATGGACGACAACTGGCGTTTCACTTGAGAAAACGCAACGTCAAAGGCAAGCGCTTTGTAAAAATGGCGTTACAGCCTTAGGCAGACTTATTATATAACACTTTATTTATTAAATTTTGTATTTTTGTATTAACGATTTAACAATTTATATTAAATTTATTACGCGGAAAATGCGGAGTTGACAGTGGGTATACTTAAATATCCTAATGGGCTAAGCTCATTCACTTAGGACCTTTTTTAAATAATTATTTACCCACCAACAAAAGCAGTAGGCTTTATATTTGTTCAACAAAAAAACATAATAAAGAGTGTTGTTGTGTTTCTAGGTTTAATTAAATTAAAGCATATTAATCTATGCATTTTCGTGGGGAATTCCCAAACCTAATACTTTTTACGTCATAGTTTTCAAGTAAATGCTGTATTTTCTGTGATGATTTTTTACAAAAACAAACGCTATGTATAAATAATACAAAATAAATTTGTCAAGCCTTTAGGGATTAGTGTTAAGTAGTGTGGTGAAGGAACTGATTTTTTGTCAGGAATTATAAGATTATGGTTGTCTTGTCATTGATTGATTTCTTTTTGTATTTGTGTTTTAATGTTTTTTTTCCACTCATAGAAAATTCTGGGGTACCTATAAACTGTACAGGATCGAATGGATCGAATGGATCGAATGGATCGAATGGATCAAATGTATATCAAATGGTTATCGAATGGACCGAATGGATCGAATGGTTCAAATGTATATCAAATGGTTATCGAATGGACCAAATGGATCGAATGGATCAAATGTATATCAAATGGTTATCGAATGGACCGAATGAATAGAATGGAAAAAAATATTGCATAAATTAAACCCTAACCCCGACCCTCACCCATTCAGAATAAGCATAATGCATGCGATCCATTCGATCCATTCGATCCATTCGATCCATTCGATCCTGTATAGTTTATAGGTACCGAAAATTCTGCTGTTTTACAACATGATTGTTGTAAAAATATGGTATACAACACTAGATTTCTGTTAAACAAACATCTTTTTTACAGTATAGCTCAAATTGTGAACTTGTTTGAAGACTTATTTACAGAATGACTAGTTCAGATTCATCTGATTCTGATATAGAACTTAAAAAACGGTTGCAAGAATCCACAGCAATCGAGCTGTCTTCTCATATGAATTTAAGTGACACGAAGGGTGGGCTTATGATTAATTAAAAGATGGTAACTACTAAACTAATTTATATTTTCATTTTATTTTTGTAAATGATTTAGATTCCAACGAAAAAAAGCCATCACTACGAATAAATATTGTGGAGAAAAATGACATTAATACAGTTAAAGTTACCCCTGAGTTTAGACAACATGTTGCCAAAAAGCTTTCCAGTTATTTGGACGGGTAGGTAAGTTATACTGCTTTTGCAACATTTATCCAGCAGTTTATAAACTAATAAACATTTTAGTATATTAGATATTACCGAAAGAAATCATGCAAAAGACACAAATATACAAACTCATACTGGGAGTGTTAAGTTATTACAGACTTCATCTTTTTTACTTCAAACTGATGGGGATAAAATGAAACCAAAACCTATTAAAAAGAGAAAAGTGGAATCTTCATCAGACAGGTTAATAGATTAATTTATGTTTTTAATTTTGTACCATAAATATAAATTTATCAATATTTTGCAAGTATTAAGTATGTTGATTTGGTAATCAATGCTAAACATTTCAAATTTTTTAGTGAAGGTGAAATGGAAAAATTAAAATCTGTACTAGTTACTGGTAATGATATATTAAATGGGGGTGAAGGAAATTTTAAATGTTGTAAGTATTTTATTACACTATTACTAATTTAGCTTTACTATTAAAATAAAGATCTTAAATTCATCGCATTCACTATTTTTTTAGGCCAAAAGAAAGACTCGTTGACTAAAAACAATATAAAGAAGAGCAACGATAAAGATAAGTTAAAAAAGAAACGAAAAAAACATTTAAAAAATAAAATACCTGAAACCTAAAACTTTTGTTTTAATTTAAAAGTTGGTTTGAATTTTAAATTTCTTGTTTTTTTTTTTACTTTTTACCCAGCATCTTTTAAATAGCATATTTAAATCTCTATAACATCCTTACTGTAACTATTTTCTAGGGCTGATAAAAATGTTTGTTCCACCATTAATAATTCTGGCTAGCAAATGATACTATAATTATTTAAAAAGTAATTTTTATTTATAAAACTATGAACTAAATCTAAAATTTTTACATACAAAACAATTTATAATATAATTACAAGAAAAAAAATATTATTGAGTTTTAAAAAAATGAACAGATTGCAAGTGGTTTGAATTCATATATATGACTTTTTGGGGCAGCGAAATGCCAAAGGATAATATTAATAAGCAAAAAAAATACTAAATACCAGTATTCAAAATTGAATAAATCTTCATTAAGTTTTAACACAAACAGTTTTATGCCTGACCATATATAAAAGTAAATATATCTGTACAAAATTCAATAAAAAAAACAAACAAAATCACAGAAAAGTGCTGACAAAACTCGACATAAATGCTATTTAACAATAAGCAAACCAAGATATATTGGAAAATTTTTTTTTTTCAGAATGGATAATAAATTAAAAATAGCATTATAAACAGTGAAAAATTAAAAGCCTATGCCAACATAACTTTAAAGAATACAAAATCAAACTGGTATGTAGTAAGCAGACTTATCAAGTTAAAAATTTACTGTATTTAAATTTTGTTGATTATTGGTAACTTGATATCTCCTAAAAGATTTTAATTCGTACCATACAATAGAAACAAAAATAAAACAACATTTGGCAAAAATAGTATGGGAAAAACAAAATGATACTAAATTGCGTAGATTGCTTTTAAAGTAAATATGTTTTTTTTTAATATTAAAATTCTAGGTATTTGTAATTAAAAAACATTAAATATGACATTTGTAAACGTAGCAATAAAGCTGTGACAATCAATTAAGGGCTTACTAAAAAGTACGCAAAAGTAAACAGTATTTGATGATGATTTTGCTAAACAAAAATATTTATTTTGCTAAAGCAATTGTGTAAAAGAAGGACGAATTAAAATGATTACAAAGGAATGTGTAAAACTTTAAGCACTACATAGTTTCAAAAGTCAACGAAAATATATTGTTACACATAGTATAACCTCACTCTTGATGTACTGACAAGAACTTCATCATCGTAAAAGTTTGTTTCAATAACAACATGGCCGCTGTAATTAAATTTTATTAATAAACTGAACAAAAATGAAAAACGAAAAATTGAATATATTTTAAGGGTTACCTTAGCAAAGCTGCTGGCATCATTTGATTGGCTGGGGCTGCTTCAATGATTGATTGCCAGGTATTGGTTGATTCAGGAATAACAAATCCAAATTCAAAAAACCATTCTACAAAAAAATTTGGGTTATAACTTCTTTTAACCTGGTTACTTTTGTTGTAAAAACAATTCTCTTCTATTACATATAAGATGTAATACTAAGAAAAGTTTACAAAATATCAGGTTACCTTCCAAACACTTTCCCTTAAACAAAACTCTTTGTTCAAGGCGGAACTTCTCCATTAATTCTTGGGAAGAGAAGTTTATTTCACGTGCCACTGCCTTACATTTTAAAATCTTCTTTGGAACACGAGCTTTAAAACAAACAAAGATTTCATTGTTGGCAAATGAGCAAACATATAACTGTTGACTTTGACATTTCAATGACGCACAAATTTAAGTAATTGATGTTAAATAATAAAACCTTAACAATATCAGACAATTTTTAAAATTATTTTTTTTGAAAACAAGACATGATTAATTAATGATAAAATCTTAATTTTTTATAATAGTTTTTTTTACAAGACAAATAATTTTTTACCTTCATGCTCGCAACCTGGCATTGATAAATCTTGGTCACCTTGCCACAACAATTTTCCATTTGATGCATCTCGCAAGTTCATCCAATTTCTTTAAAAAAAAATTTAAGGGTGGTTAAATATGCATGTCAAAAAAAAAACAATATTGTAATCAGTGATTGGTTACAAATGATGTTCAGATGCTTAACATATTATAATCATTTTCATTCAATAGATGGCCAGAATATTTTTTACACATCAAAAAAGTTTTAAAAAAACTTACAATTTGAATCCTTCCATTACGCGTTCAATATGCTGAACATCTGTCATTTTTTTGTTCAAATAGATATTTTTAAAAACAACTATCAGAGCACCTGAAAAGTCGAAAAAATATTGTAAAGAACTTTGAAAAAAATAAAACGAACTTAAAAACAAGTAACACCTGAATAAAATAAAATGGTTGTATAAACCATTTGACATATTTAACACAAAATGGTAAAAACACAGGGTTAAAAATATAAACTAAAACTCATTGCATAATAAACTAAGGAACTTTAAAAAAATAACTTAAAACAGTGTAAAACCATTTACGGCGTACTAAAAAATGTCTTTTCACAGTAAACTAAAAAATTAAGGCAGTAAAATACTAACAAAAAGCACAAAATAAACTTAAAATGTAACAAAAAAATGAAGTTCAGCATGTATCAGCAACATGATTTTCACATGATTTGATTTTGCAACATTAAATGAAACACATATTTTATTGAAGGAAAAACTTATTAAATTGCTTGCCAACTAATAAGCATAATTGATATAAGCTTATCAAATAAAAGTAAAAAAAACTATTTCCAAATTTTATTTACTAAAAAAATGTTTATGCATAATGCAAATCTGCATACCTTCAAGTTTAAAAACAAAAACTAAGATTTTTAAAATTTTAAACCAAATCCCATTTATAAAAACTGCGATACGGTGTTGGTATAAAAAGTCTAAAATTGTAAAATCGATTAAAATTATTGGCCATGATGTGTTCTACAAAATTATACAGTGAGCTACTAGTTTTAAAAATGGCTACTAAATAAAATTAAAAATAACTCAAAAAAACTTGCATTTTTAAAATAATTTGTCCGACGACTACTTGTTTTGTTTACACAACGCCAAGGCTGACAAGTTAGACTTTATTTTCTTTTTGGCAGTTGGGCTTTATGCACCAATAACCTGAATTAATTGTGGGTAACACAAACTGTGGAATGGTAGTATTTAGTGCTGGCATTGAAGAGTAGCATGGAGCTCCAAGAAGGGGGTGTGCGGAAGGTATTAGATGACATTTAGATTGATTAAACATTGAAGCTGGCTTAGGCAAGGGAAATAAATGGTTTTGCATTGCAGTTGATTGGTTGTAGGAATTAAACACTATGGGTCCCACAAAAAGAGGCATGTTGTTGATTGTGTTAGTACTATTACTTCTTGCTAACATTATACTTTTTGTTGGAAGTTTATCAGTTTTCATTGATAAATCACGAAGAGAGTGATTATTATGTTCAATAGGTTTATAGTATACCATGCCATTCAGAGACCTTTGCAGAACTTTTTGACCTCCGACATGTAAGATTTCTTTACCTTTATACTCATTTAATTTCTTTTTTCTCGGTTTAAATAGTGCTCGGTTGATGTTTATAGCTCGACCACAGACACAAAACTCACGACCCTGTGAGTATAAACTAAGAACTTTATCTGCAGATGCTATGTCTTTGAATGTTACAAATCCATAATTTTTGGTTGCATAGTTACTGCTAATAATATTTGTTTCAATTACTTCGCCAAACGGTCTAAATGCATTTGAGATATCTCTAGCTGTCGAGTTTTTGGGAAAATCGCCCACAAAAATACGATTTTGAATGTAATGACTTTTATAATCAATCGGTTGTGGAACATAACTTGTCGTTGAAATAGAAGTTACAGTTTGGTTTGTTTCATTCAAACAAAGTTCCTTTTTCTGTTCCACAGTCATATCCGCATTTATTTCCACCAGTCCACCGGTTCTATAGGACTAATGCAACACACAACTCCTAATATTACTACTACGAGAATAAACAATAGTTAAAATTATTAATTTAAATTTAAACGTTTATCTAATTTAAAAAGAAGGACAGTACATTTTAAAGCATATTGTCACTAACGACACGGGCACCGTTTATTTTTTATTATAACCTCATTACTTGCAGACTTTCGTCTTAAACGTCTGTACGTTAACTACGCACAGATGTAAGTTTAACAACCAATTTTTTTTGTTTAATGCGTTAATTACTGTACAGCTTTGCCCGTGAGTTTGGTAATTTTGCCCACCTTACAAGAACACGAACTTAAATTCAAAACGTAAAAAGTCAGGAAAAGTTATTCGGAAACTCAATACACAAAAATAAAAATGAAGGAATGGTAGGATACTTACTGAAAATGGTGAAACCATAAAATGGTAGCATTGTAAAATAAAATTGCTATTTTGTATAAAATGTAAATGCACTTAAAAGAGATAATTATTATTAATTTACAACTTTGTTAAAATAAAAAGTATCAGTCTTGAAGCGCTTTTACCGCATTGTAATTAATTATACGATTTATCTGGTTACATTTTATTTGTATTAAAAATATATTATTCCACTATCTGTTATGCTTAATATTATAGCATAAGCCTAATACATGCAAAGCTCTATTAAATAGAAATGATTGATTTGTTGTACCCTTACTTTATTTGTGAAACTTGCAGTATTACAACACCGAAAGGAAAATTTAAATATTTAGTATATACACATCCTAAAATGATAACTACGCTCTTGGGCACATGCTAAACATGTTTTTATCAAATTAATATTATTTAAACTAGTTTTGCGTATATCCATTTTATAGTAACTTCCATTTTATAATAACTCTGTTTCAAACAATCTTTTTGTTGCGAAACCTGTGCGCCTTTTATATGTACCATACAGCTTCTTCAACATTATTATCGATAAAAAAGCATTGCAACTGACACTAAAACGATTGAACTAGATCATGTTGTTAGTCTGAGTTGTTGTGTGTATCTAGCATAAATCAATACGAAATGAAAAAAACTGAAATATATCTGTGCTAATCCCGATTTTGTTCTGTTTACTGACCATCTGGCTCAAGTTCACTGCAGTTAATAATCTGTTGCGTTAGACGATCCACACCTAGTAGTACGTATTTAAAGGTGATTAAAACAGTTACAATAAGCAGGAGATTACTTTTTAAAATTACTTTAATTTAAATATTAATTCTTAACCCTTTGCTCTGAATACAAGGAGCTATGTTTAAACATAAAAGATGTAAAATGTTATAAAAACTAGTATAGTAAAATAAAGCTAAAAATGTGATAATCTTGAGATAAAAAAAAACAAATTAAATGTTTTTAATATTATACAACCAAAAGTTAATTAATTAATAACCAGAAAAAAAACAACTCTTATTATACATATTAACGTATTAACTAATAATTTATAAATAAGAGATAACACTGTTTTTAATACTAAATTTTGTTAAATGTTGTTTCGGAATAACACAGTTAACACAAAAAATCTGTTTATTGATGGAATCCTCAGGTTTTTGTTTAGTTAAAATAAACCTATGAGTTACAATGTTCTGCCATTGTCGACATAAAAAAGTTCGATAGATCAGTTCAGAATTCTCACCTTTAGATTTTGGATTGGTTAACTGTTGGGTGGAGGTAAAAATACACAATTTATATTTTTCTTTTAATGTTTCAAGTACTTGAACCAATCTTCTGAAATCTATCTCTCGTAGGTATTTACTTTCACCCCCTTTATTAATATCCATCCAATAAAAAGCAGAAATACTGTCCAAAATTATTAAGCCTATTGGTAATTTACTATTTGCTATTAATGGTTCAATTGAATGAAGTGTTATGGCTAATTCCTCAGTACTTGTACATCGAATTAAATACAAGTTTTTTAACCACTTTTTAATTTCTTCTTCACTTGCATTAGTACGTTGTTCTATTGCTGAAACAATGCTTAGTAAATCAAAATGTGAATCTAAATCAAAATAAATAACTCCTAAATCACATCCATTAAATGATTTAGGCAAAATACAATCAACCATCATTGATTGCAGCAAAAAGCTTTTTCCTGTGTTATGTTCACCAAAAAAATCCACGACATTTCCTTGCTGCAAAGAAGCTTGTTCCAGTTTCGAAAATATTTGTTTACCAATATTAGAAAATTTCATAAATGATGGCGTAGCTCTTAAATGTGCCATTGTTTAGTTACTAGTCTATAAAAAATACTTAACAAATTCAGTATAGCGTCGTTATAGTAAAAACGCAATTGTGTTTGTGTTGATCTTGATCTACAAAGATTTTACAGTTCTAACAACGCAGATGAATGACTATTATACACAACACATTTTTGTATTTGGCAGAACAAGTTCTAAAACTGGGAATTTCCCAAATAGTAAATAGTTACGATATTTTTATGTTAAAAGTACATTTGATATTATAATATGTTATGAAAAAAATATTAAAACTTATATTTAAAAATAAAATTCTTATTTGATTTCAACAATAGCATTGTATGGAAATTTCTTCATAACAAAAGGATCACCCGGTGTCGCCAGTAACAGTTTTTAAGTTTCTATAGAAACCAAATAATCAAATTTGTTCGTTTTGTTTACGTTATTGACGGCTATCGAAATGCCTCACGTAAAGAAAAATAAAACAACTGAACCATTATGGCACTCATGGGACTATAAAGCCCAAAAAAAGGGATTAAGAAATACCGTTTTTTCTGTTAATGGTGACGAATATACTGGCGAATGGCTTGACAACAAAAAACATGGTAAGAAAGTGTAAAAAAATCCCAAATTTTGTATAAGGTAATAATATAGATACATCATTTAATTTGGTAAGTGTTTTTTTTAAAAATGGTATAATAACTGTGTAATTGGTAAAAAAACTATAAAGTTTTAAATGCTTTAATTACTAATCCGCTAATTAAGATCTTGGTTAGCTGTTTGCAATTTGAGTTTATGTATAAGAAAGTGTTGATGTTATCCCATGATTCTGTGGTAATTTAAGGCAATAATTTAAGTCTCACCTCGAAGACTACCTCCCTACAGTAAATCATAAACTCAAAAAGTTGTGGAACCCAAAAGACTTACAGTTTCTGGTTTAAACATTAAAAAAGTTGGTTTAATTAAATACAGGTAAAGGCACGAAAAAGTGGAAAGAAACTGGTGGAATATATGATGGGGATTGGAAATATGGAAAAAGAAATGGTTTTGGAACATTAAGTTTTCCTGATAAAAGCATAAATGATCAATTTAAAAAACAATATTCGGGTGGTTGGAAAAATAATATGAAACATGTAATTAAAATATATATTTATATAGTAATTGTTTAATATACCGTATCCCTCTACATATATTTATATTCAGAATAGCTTATGCATTAATTATTGAATAAAATATAAAATAAGTCAATCCTTCAACTTTTTTAACTCATTATGCTATTTCTATTTAAATTTTTAAAACTAAATAAAGTCTATAGTTCTATGTAAGATTCAATACGCCTATACTAAACTGTAGCTATGCGATATTAAAATTTTTTAACTATTTTACTAGGGCTATGGAACCTTTTTCTATAGTGATAATGAATACTATGAGGGTGAATGGTATGCTGATGATAGAAGTGGTTGGGGAAGAATTTATTATGCAGATGGATCTGTTTATGAAGGAGAATGGCTAGATGATAAATGCAATGGAAGGGGAATGCTTAGATTGGGTAAGAAGATAATGTATGGTAATACATCTTGAGCTTTAAACAAGGTGTTTAAATTAACTATTTTCACTGCGGTATTTTAGGCACACTGGATTAGTTCTACTTACTTACGTATTTGCAAAGTACTTTATGTCAAAATGTTATTTTAAAAATAAACAGTTATAAAAACCCCCCAATTACTAAATTGCAACTTTTAACAAGTTAAACAAAAAAAATTGTAACATACTTTTATCACTTTTAGCAAATGAAAACCGGTACGAAGGAGAATGGAGAGAAGGAAAGAAAAATGGACATGGAAAGTTTTATTACCTTGATAGTGGCCAGGTAAGCTTACTGGATTATATAAATGAATGCGCAATTTTATGGACTATACTGTTTGTACAGTATTTTTGTATGTAATATTTATTTTTTGTAAGGTTTATGAAGGAGTTTGGGTGGATGATATTCCAAAATGTGGAAATATGATTGATTTTAGCAGGGAAAATGCTCCTGCTCCCACAGTTTATCCAATTCCAAAGGTAAGATTTCAGAATTTAATATGACTTTCAAGGTAAAACCATTTCTATTATGTTTAAAGGTGGAATTGGTTAATCCTGATGCAATTATATCTGAAGCTGAAGATTTGTTTTTAACCGAAGATGAATAAAAAAAATGCAATCACTTGACTTGAACACTGTGAACGTTAACTGTTTCGTGACATTCTGCCTAAAATGACAAGCTTTAAGTTTTATTTTACAGAATATAATATATATCTATCACAATTCAGTTTGTATTACACAAGTTGTTTAAATACTTTTGTATTTTGCAAAATACGTTTCAACTAAGCGCTGTCTAAAATTTGTCATTTTTTTAAATCAAGATTTTTTACAATAGATTTATGTTTTTATTACAAATGATTTAAAACATTTAAATGATTGCTAATATTGTAACATGTTTTGACTTTAGTTAACATAACAGGTATAATTAAAATAAATAAAACCAACTTTATTGCAAAAACTAATAACAGGTCACAAGTAATCAAATCTATGTAAGTAATATTGCACAGGAAATTTAAACACTTTTAACTTTGCTGAAATTCAAGTTATATATTTCTTAATAAACATAAATTATATAACGATATTAAAATAATTATATACAATTTAAGTAACTGACCTTTTGTAAAAATGTTGTAATTTACCCAGAGTAAAAGTATTTATAAACAGTGTCAGTTTTTTAAAATAGGTACCTTGTAAACAAAATTGTAAGAAAAGAAAATTAAAAAGTGTTTTTGAAGTTCAGTACAAAGTTCAACAACCAACTAACGTGGCAGGGGCAACTCAATCCTTTGTAACTACTCGAATAAACATACATTGCTACTAGTACTCGCCTATAAAAATATTTAAATTAGTAACATTTAATTTACAAATGGTGGTTCACTTTCTTTGGTGCTCGGATATTAAAGAAACAACCATAAAGTGTTATATAGGGTCCATCGAAAATTGTCCACTTAAGCTAGAAGCTCTGCTCGGATTGTTAATTATAATAGAAGGTCCGCTTTGGTTTGAAAAAGCTTGACTCTGGACGGAAACTCCTGAGTGAACCCGACTCACAGATTGGTGGTTGTTGTCAACAAACAGAGAGTTGGGATGCAAATGAGGAGAACCCTGCTCAGCTTTAAAAATTAAATTTGTATTAAATATGATAATAATAAATTGCAATCTTTTTAGTATCTTTTAAAGTATTTTTAACTATGTTACACATCCAGTTATTTATTTATACATAACCTGAATGTGAAAATTGACATCCCTAATTAAATCCATAAAAAAACTGTTTTATTTAAAGACATCCAAACAACATTTAACAAATTAAAAAAAAATCAATATACACTTTTCTTAAAACTGCGGGTTTGAAGGTGTGTGTCCAATTTTATTTGTAGAGCAATTATTAAAATAATACCTTCATCGTCCTTTATTATTCTATCTAGTTCCATAATTCCCTCCTCGAAGCGATTGTATCTGTGTTGGGCCAACTTTCTATAAAAGCGCACGGCAAAACCAGCAAACAATATACCTGCTGGAATTAATACTGCTGTTGCTATCCATGCCGGTAAATACTTTTGAGAATCTAAAAAATTTAATATAATAAAGAAAAAGAACTAGATCATTTTCGATATCACTGACAATATATTGTTACTTATTTAAAAAAATTGTTAAATTGTACCCTTCATGTCGTTAGTATTCGTGTTTTTAGACGAACCCAATGTGACAAATTTTAACCATATTAATAAGCCAATTTCGATCATAAACAAGACAAGTCCAACACCTAAAAAAACAAGTTTTACATTTAATAATTGAGAAGCTGTAAGTGTGTAAAAAAATCATTCCTTTTATTTCTAAGAACTTTCATTTTGTTTTTCTATTTGTTGAAAGGTTAAAAAACTTATTGTATTTCTGAAAAATGGACATAAAGCCAGCTTGTCAAAATATTTGATGTTTTCTTATACAATTCTAATAAAAATTTTAAGAAATGTTGGGGCTTAAAAATATTAATTTAAACTTTTAAAAAAATCTAAACTATATTTATAGGGGCTGTAAATAATATTGAAGTGCACATGTATAAAACGATTTAAATTTATATAGCAACGCAAACTGGTAACAGGAATTGAATAAACTATAACTTACCTGTTGATAAAACCCAAGCAATCTCAATATAAGTTCTCATTTTGTGATGCGGAGATTGAGATATCTATTTAAATAATTGTAACACAAGTTTCAAAAAGTTTAATGAGGTAAAAGTGTGTTAAATAAAATGTTGTAATAAATATAACAGGTAAAAACCCAATCAAACTTAACATAATGTACACAAATATTAAACATCTATTTTATCAAAAAAATTTTATTTTGTATTTATATACCATACATTAAGTTTTGGTGTACTTACAGCTTTTGCATTGTGTATATTTGATACAGCTTCAATATTAGGCAGCATACAGGTAGCTATCATTAATGCAAAAAGGTGAACGGCAACTAAACAGGTTGTGACAGTTGAGAACATAATTAACAGAATTGGGTCATAAATTGCTTCACGGTCGAGCTGAACTTCCACCATAGCAACCTAACCAACAAAAAAAACAAGTCAAATATATTTTACCTGTTAACATATACTGATGCTTTATTTACTTACCATAGCAAATCCAGCGATTAGTGCAGAGGTTCGGCTAACTGCCTTTAACTTTGCCCTACTCAAATAAAGTTGTTTCCATTGGGTTGTCATATTACTTTTATCCAAACGGTGATTTCGAAATCCACTGTATGAACTACCTACATAAAATAGACTAAAGTTAATTCTAGCGAAGATTTTATTGCAAGTTTGCAAGTGATTATGACTATTTCACAATTTGGTTTTAATTCATGCACGAAATAAAGTTATTCTTATTATGTAATTAGTAAGCAACCACATTACAAAAATTAATGAGTCATGTTTATTGTGTTCAAATCATTTACTATTACTAATTTTTTAAAATAAAAATGTAAAAGTATAAAAAAAATGTTAAGTTAAATTAAAATAAATTTTGATTTTACAACATTTATACAAAATTACATTATATTTATTTTATCAACTTACCACAACAATGAATAATGCACCATGCAATATGTGTAACTCTGCAATTTAAATACCACTTAAATTATCGTGACAACAACTTAAAACATGCATTAAAATCTGTAAACATGAAATAAAACAAATGACTTTGATAAACATCTTGACACCTATGTTTAGTGAATATAAGTTAGTCCAAAAGGAAGTACAGTGTGATCACCATTACTTAGGTGTAAACATGTTAGTTCATCATGCAAAATCATTTAACAAAGTCATGCTGTATAATAATTTGGGAGTTTTTTGTATACACACACGTAGATTAATTGAATTCAATTATAAAAAACAAAGCATGGTAGTCATGTTATAGAATATTGTTTAATTTAGAATTTGACTTGTTGACACATCTAAAATAGAAAACAAACAGCGAGTAAAAAAACAAATAAATTTTAAGTATGTGCACTGTGTAAGCGCACTAAAGCAATATGTTATTTCAAAATTATGTCAATAGTATCAAATGTCTTAAGAATGTCTAAGCCTAATCTATTTGCTATGCACTATTTGCAATAATATTAATGCCAGCTTTGCCTAATATGTGCAATATGTATGTTTTATACAGTGTCATCACTTAACATTTATATTCTTACTGCAATGCTAAAGATGTAATGGTCTTTACACAAAACTAAACTAGTACAGCCTAAATATAATTTATATTATATATTATATAAATTTTTTAAGCTTCTAAATAACAGTTACTTTAATTCAACTATTATAATCATGCTTTTTTTGAGCACAAGCTAATGGGTAAAAACATAACACAAATAACTTAAAACTTATTTAAATTTAAATGCTGTTAAAAATACTTAAAGCAAACCTCGTGAAGAAAAGCTGAAATGAGGTTGATATTCGTCAACTTTTGGTGTTAATTCCATTATTATATTAAATTTGTATCCTTTTTTTAAGTTATTTTATATTCAGGTTTTCAGCCATTAATAAAAAGATTTATATGAAGTAATGAAGTCTACAGCCTGATGACAGTCGGTTACACAAAATAAATATTGCAGTTTGATAATTTTGTTTGTTATGCAGTGTCAGAGTGTACACTGTACAGTTTAACCAGAACCTGTCTTCCCTTATGCTAAATTCTTATAATTCAAATACATAATAAAATCCTAGTAAATTTGTATTTACAAACTGATAAAAGGCTGATAAGAAGTAACTTTTAAAATAAAAAACAACAATATATGATTTTTGAAAATGTAAAGTAACATATCTATTTTTTTAATTAAAATATATTAATAATGACTGAATTTATTTTCTTTATTTGTGTTAAGTCACGACTTTGGTACAGAACTCCAGCAACAGCAACAGAATAGCTGTTTTTTTGACACACAGTGTCAAAAATAGCAACTGTGGTTGCAAGTTTTTTTGACACGTGTCATAATAATATGTCACTAGAAAAGACATAATTTTTTGTTACAAAATTTTAAAATAACACTGTTATGATGTTGACCAAAAATAAAACGATTTTTGTTCAAGTAAAGTTTTTAAAAAATGTATAGCCTATTTATTTAAAATTCTTGTATTTTTTGTATAAACTTTAAAAAAATAGTTTTCTTGTTCATAATTATTTAAAAGGATGTTACTAACGTCTTTATTATTCACAAGGACAACATGCAAATGTTAAGCAAACCAAAAACCTTAGAATTAATAAATTACACTTTTTTGTGTGGTCCTACTACGCATGAGGCCCTGAAGTTGGCTTATTATTATTTTATTAGGCCTAGGATGTCTATATGAGGCCCTGGGTGTTTTATATAAGGCTAGAGGTGTTAGAGGCCCAGAGATTTATATATGGTCTAGGTTGTTTTATAGAGACCTGGGGGGTTTATTTATGGCCTTGGGTGTTTATATAAGGCCTAGGTGTGTTAAATAAGTCCAGCATTATTTGTACATTGCCCAGGATGTTTATTCGAGACCTAGGGTGTTTTATGTAGGGCCAGGGAAGTTTATTTAGGATTCAAAATGTTTATATAAAACACAATCCTATGTGTACAAGGAGCTACTGTCTAAAAAACAATCGATGAGTATATGGTAAAGAGTATCTTATTTACTTTAATGAGTACAAGGATTGGTAGAAAGAAAAAAGATTTACAAGAAAAACCAACATTTTGTATTTATTAGGTGGCTAAAGATGGCTTTATAAATCTTAAAAAATGAGCCAGGGAAGCCATACAAATATGAAGCACAAAGATTCAGGATCTTAATACAGTATGAATAAACCATTGTTCAATATGTGGACTAGAATGGGGTCAGAAATAAAAACAAAAACATGCTTCACAGCACAACAAACTGAATAGGTTGAAAAAAACGTGTTTACCAAACTATTCTAAGACAAAGCCCAGTAGAACAATTATCCAATGTGTCAAAAATATTGTTTAATTGGCAAATTAGTTAAGCAAGTACTTTAAAATTACACATTGTACATAAAAATATGCTAAGGTTAGTTTAAAACAGATAAAGCTACCACGCTAAATTAATTTCGTAACTCTGGCAATACGTGGCTAAAAGGGAACATAAAATAAATCAAGCAACAAAATATGCGGTGATAAATTCACCCGGTTGAATAACTTTTAATAATTTTATTAATTACTTTTAATAATTTTATCAATTTAAATTAGAAGTGTTATTAACGCAACACGTATGTTGTATTTAAACTTATTTTTCTTATGCAACTTTAAGCAATTTTATTCAATTATTTGACAACATAACTAGTCACGTGATCTGCTTACCCAATAAAAAATGTTTCACCGCCAGTACCAGCACGTTTAAAAATGAGAAGATATTCTAAATATGGGTTGACGTATTTTTATATATTTATATGTTCTATAATATAAAGAAAAGGTTTGTTTTTTATATATTTAATACCTAATGATTTTATGTCGGTAAACGGTAATGCAGATTAATAAAATAAGCGGAAACTATCTGTACCGTCGGCGTCAGACCTTCTGGAACAATAATTAAATATAAAATATAAGAACGTAAATTTCTTTTAATACCATACATTTTTTTCAATGTAGCTTAAACAATAATTACGTTTTAGTAAAATGCCTTCTTTTAGTAGTTAAAAAGGAGAAAACTTCTGTCATTTGTACAAAATATTATTTAATAACAAAAGCTGAAAAGTTTAAATTACAACCAAACAATTAATTTAGACAAGATTGGCATACACCAGTCTGCCAGTTGGTGATATAACTGACCAAATATTTACCTAAAAATCAAAGCAATAAAAAAAATATATTCCGACATTATATTTTAATTTATGCTGTTATGTGTGGTTTCTATTTTTGTTAATATAAAAAATAATTGAGCATGGTCAGATGTTTAAAAATGGTAAAATTGTGTAACAATTAGTTTAAACCTAATCTACTTTTGTATATACATTTTAAATATATTTCGGATTCAGAGTAATAATTAAGAACCTTTTTTTGTAGTTGTTTTGTTAAGTTTAAAATTTTAGTTTGCTTCAAACTATACATTCTGTCTGTCTGTGATCTTAAAAACATTTTATTCTTTAAAACATTTAAACCACCACTGTCAAGATGTCCAACAATGACATATATTATTCCGACAAATATACTGATGAAAAATATGAATACAGGTTAGAAACATGTTTTGAATATATTTTCAATTTTGTTTTTTTAAAGTGGCAATCATTTAAATGTCACATGTTATCTAATTTATTTTACTTTAGACATGTTATGCTACCAAGGGACTTAAGCAAATTAGTTCCTAAATCTCATTTGATGTCAGAAGCTGAATGGAGAAGTATCGGTGTGCAGCAAAGTCAGGGATGGATTCACTACATGAAACATGATCCTGGTTAGTTTTAAACCAAAAATTGCATTAATTTTTTATTTAAAGGGGTTCCTCCAAAAAGGCTGTGTAAAATGTGTGTAGTAAAGGCAGACTGAACTGGGTAAGGTAAATTTGCAAGTTACATAGATGCAGATATTGCACCATTGTACAGTAGTACTTGATACTACATTAAAAGTTAAACCTTAAATATTATTTTGCATTTAGAATACTTAATTTAAATTAAACAACAATTTGTTAAATGATTTCTGTAGTAATTAGAAATATTTTTTTTAATCATAGAGCCACATATTCTGTTGTTCAGAAGGGAAGTGAAAAAATGTTAAAAATTGGATTGTGCCAACACAAGGTGTTTGCCTTTTTTGTTAAAGTTGACAATTAAATATAATCTCTGTTCCTTTTTTTCATTTCAGTTCTTGCATTGTTTTTCTAATATAACCTTAAAATAGTATGATTTTCATTTTAAGAGCCATTTAATTTAATTATCATAAATAGCTTATCCTTCAATGAATGTGAACTAAATTTCCATTAAAAAGTAAAGCCAACTACAAACTTAATATAAACTGCCGAAGATAAATTGCTTATCGCATTGTCACCATCTTACAAAATTATGTCTATAAGTGCCTAGGAAACGTTTGTTCACTGTTAGCAAAAAACACTATTTTACATTCTTTTGTTTATTCTTTATTGACACTTTTCTTTCTTTCTGTGTTACACTGGACACACTTGTAAAAAACATGTGTTTCATTTATTCATGTGCTTTTTTCATTAGTGCAGTGAAATAAATTTAAAAACAAACAAATCTGTTTTTGAATAACAAAGAAAAAGGTATTTTAGAAAAAAAACAAAGAATAAGATTATCCTGGAATAATTTCGCCCTGCATATACCCAAGACAATTAGGAATCAGTCTTACATGATTCAACAAAGCAATAATAAATTCTGTGCATTTCAGCAGATGGGCTAATTTTATAGCCAAGCCAATCCAGACAGTTGCAGAGTTTAAAAATATTACAATTTTATGTATAATAAATTGGCTTCTTTACTTTAATTCCACGCTCTGCCAAAACTGGTGCTAGATCATCCATTGTTAGTAATAATCTGCAATGTAGATTTAAACATTTTTAGCATAATATAAGTATGTTATTTAGAATACTATTTAAGGAAAAATATACTTTTTATCTTTTGATTTACTAGATCTTGAGTTTTGGCTAGATCCCTTCATTTTACTTGTTTGCAGAGCATCATTAAGAATGTCAGATATGAACTTTTGTGCTGAGATTGAAATAAGTCTAACTCTGTATAAAAAAAATTTTTATTTGTAATTTACATGTTTCACAATGTAGTTTAACTATTAAAACAGCTTATATAAAAGTCATTACATTCTTGTATCATCTGTATTGACACCAGCTTTATTGAGAAAATGTTCTGCAACTCCATCAGGTATCTAAATAATAAACACTGTAACTAAAACTTCTTTAGTTAAAGAATAGGCTACATATATATAGATGAGCATTTTAATGGAAAATGGGTGTAAATCTACTTACTGTTGGTGTATAAGATTCCAATTGTTGAAGTATATCGGTTAGTTGTGAATCATTTAATTGCAAACCAGACTCATCTTCACTTGGTATTTCACTTTTAACACCATTCATAATTAGATTATAATTAACTATAAACCAAAAATTCAAATTATTACCATTTAAAGTTTAATCGAATCCCAGATTAAACAAACAAACAACTTAACACCCACTGCAACCTGAACATTCCCCTAAGCACCAATTAATCATATATGCAAGAAAGCGATCATCTTAAAAAACATAAGCTCAAGAGAAAAACATAGGACCTCATATAAAATTGTCTAAAAGGTAGTAAGGGGCCAGAAGGTTTGCCTATATTAACATATACCTAAATTAAATATTTTAAACACAATTCTTGACAAAATTTAGAGCGAAATTTAATAATATATATTGACTAAATTATGTCCATAAATATGTTTTTAACGGTTTTAAATATTTAATCTATACTTCAAAACCGAATGTTTAATTTATAATTCAGCATCGTGTACTAGTCAGAACACTCGCTGCACTACAAAAGATCGTGGGTTCAATCCCCACTGCTCTTGATGTAGCACCCTTGAGTAAGGGCAAGGCGCTACAAATGGTCAGACGGTAGGAACTCCTGCTGAGCCAAAACTAAATCACCAGCTCAATTATTAGGCAATTATAATTAATAATATTCCAAACTGGCAAAGGGGCTGCTTGAGACTGGGCCGGGGTTACAGTTATTACTCTATGTTTGGGTCGTAAACCTTCCCACATCGACAGATCGAGGATAAAGTTATATAAAAAAAGTTAGGCAATGAAGGAAAGTAAGTTTTCGTTGTTTCGTATGCAGAAAAATGCCTATCTAAGCAATATCTAAGCAATATTTATATCCCTATCAGCTGACCACTTAAACAGTATACTTGTAACAACTTAAATTAGTAATTTTTTGTTTGAAGTAACTGTACGTCAAACAAAAAAGTAAGTTAGCCTTACTTAGTTAAAGTTTATTAGTTTTTATGGAGTCATTGTTTGGCAAGGACTTTTACATTTCTTTCCTAGGTAAAAAAATATAAATTTATGTTAAACGCTGTATGCCTAATGTTTGTATGATAATTATTTGTAATTTAATTTAAAAATTTCTTTTACAAAAAAAGTTTTTAGTTTATTTGTTACGTCGTTTTATATTATAGAACAACGTAAGTGAATTGTTACGCAACAGTGACCATTGCTCTATTTGCTGAGTTGGGTTAAAGTGTTACCCAATCCTAACAATACTTCAAAATTAAAATGTAAAAATACGAGTTCTGTTATTATTTACGATACCTTAAATTTTTTAATCATACTATAACGTACAAACATTTAAAAAATCATTAACGGTTTGTTTAACTTATAGAATTAGAAATTTTAAATAAATATTTAACGAGCTAGAACAATTAAGGACTCATTTTAATTTTTTTTTTTAATTTTTGGAAACAACTTTATTACTACATTGGGCCAGTCTGGAAAGTACGGCACAGTGCACGCACGAGATTTTTTTTATTAAAAAAAATGCACGTCTGGAATTATCGTTTTGCACGCCTGTTTTTTTTTAAAAAATGTGCACGCGCAGTACTGACGCCTAAAACACGCTAACATAAATCACGCGTGCACGCCTAGACCGGAAATTTTGGTACGCGTGCACGCGCGGTCACGCATTTTTTTACGCTTGCACGCACGAGATCTCGTCGAAAACTGCCCTACTTTCCAGACTGGACAATGGGGAACAACTTTATAACTACAATGTAATTAATGTTTGCATGATTGGCTTGGCAGAAACCAGTATGTTCTTATTAGGTTAGGGCCACACTACAAAGTTTTTGATTAACAGACTAAAGGGAGGTAGGATCAAACATGATTTTTTGTAATAACTTATGCCCTTGCTATTATTGACTAACTTTTATACTTATAACTTCATTTTAATATGGATCCATATAACCTTAATTAATGATTGTTAAGTCTTGCAGTAGCAATTGAATTTATGTATAAAAATAGCTCGTTTTGTTTTTAGATCATTACATTATGGGTATAAAATGATAAAATAAAAATGGAAGAAGTTGATTTTGTTAAAGCTTTATTTCATAATTGTTCGGAAATTGGTATGGCAGCAAGACAAGGCAACATTGACCAACTTAAATCACTTATTTCTGAAGGAAAAGATTACTGCATATCTGACAATCGTGGTTGGTTCCCAATTCATGAATCAGCAAGCAATGGTCATACAGAATGTGTAAAAGAACTTGTAAGAGTAGCAAAGGAAAATAATGAAAACCCCTATGAAATTTGGCAAAATCCATTTAACCCTTTTGATGGTACAGCCTTTATTATGGCATGTAGAGGAGGTTTTTTGAACATTATTCAAATTTTAGCTCCATTATGTGATCCCAATAGCAAAGAAGCGGCAGATGCCTTATTTGAAAGTACTAAATACATTAATTGTTTATCTTTTTTGTTAAAAGGCTTTCCGAACTTGGTCAATGGGTCTGTAAAATATAATGTACAAGCACCAATTTTTAATGCTGTTTCAAACTGTTGTGTTGATTCAGTTCGGTTCTTAATTTCGCAAAATGCAAATTTACAAGTTCAGGATGAATTCGGAAGATCGCCTTTGCACTGTGCAGTTTCAATTTTAAATGAATCTCAAAGAAAAGAGATGGTAGAAATTTTGTTGAGTCACAATTGCTGTGTAGATGCAAAAGACAGTGAAGGCTATACTTCGCTTTTTCTTGCAGCTCAAAATAATTCATTACAGACTGTCAAATTGTTGCTAGAGTATGATGCTAATCCTAATATATATGTTAATATCGATTTAAAAGTTTCTAAGCCAATAAAGGTTTGTCCTATTGGAATTGCCACAGAAAATAACTGTGTAGAGGTGGTAAGACTGCTGGCTAAACTAACTGATATACAAAAGATGGGCAAGGATGGTGTTCTTTCACCCATTATAGAAGCTATTACAAACTATAATCCAGAATGTCTCTCCATTTTAGTTGAAAATGAATATTGTTTAAGTGGCTTGTTGCCATACTGTTGTTCGAGTGACCTTCCAAATGAAATTTATTGCAAAAATGAAATTATAAATAATATGCTGCCTTGGGAATTTAACGATGCTGGTTACCTTTATAATATTCTTAAATTCCTGATTGATAATAGAATATTTTTAACCAAGAAATTTGCCTCGAATGATGTATTCATAGCACTTGTATCATCACCAGATCTTGAAAGTGTTTCTGTGTTTAAGTTGGTAGCTGAATATGGATATATGGAACTATTTGCTTTATACTCAATAAAGAACTATTTACTTGATTCACTTAAAGACCAGCATTCAAGCAATAACTTATGTAAAATTAATCCTAAAATTAAATTGTTATTGTTTTATTTATACGGATGCCCACTTAGTCGTCCTGTTCCATCACTTAAACATATCACTCGCTTGTTTATCAGATCCTATATTTTTAGTTTAAAAGAAATGTTGCATGACATTAAAAAGTTGCCACTTCCTCCAACTGTTATTTCTTTTTTAATGTTAGAAGATATATTTTAAATAAATTGAATTTATTTGTTTGTACTGAAATGTTTTTTTTTCTTATTTAAAGATTTTTGTTTTTTCTGCCAGTATCAGTATTTTTGTATTAAACTTTTAAGCAATTAAGATTTTTTTGCAAGATTTATAAAAATAAAAAATTTATTTATTAAATTATTTTCAAATGTATATATTTTTTAATCCACTTTAATTTTCTGTTTCAGATTTAAATTTAATCCGGAAATTAAGCCAATTAAATCTTATTAATCATGACACAAAAGAAAAGTGAGATAAAATTATGGGGTGGAAGATTTAACGATGAAGTTAATAGCTTAATGGAAAAGTTTAATTCCTCGATAAGTTATGACAAAAGAATGTGGAAAGTGGATATCATTGGGAGTAAAGCTTATGCAGTTGCCTTGCAAAAAATTAACCTCATGTCAGAAAGTGATTTGGCTTTAATGGAAAATGGTCTGGATGTAATTTACGAGGAATGGGATCAAGGTAAATTTAAAATCTTATCCTCTGATGAGGATATACACACTGCAAATGAACGAAGATTGACTGAGATTATTGGGCCTGAAGTGGCTGGAAAACTGCACACAGGTCGAAGTCGCAACGATCAAGTTGCTACGGATACTAGAATGTGGTTACGAGATGAAATAGATTTAATTTCTCAACATTTAGTTAATTTAATTCTTTGCATAGCCCAAAGAGCTGAGACAGAAATTGATGTATTAATGGCCGGATATACACACTTGCAACGAGCCCAGCCAATTAGGTGGAGTCATTGGTTAATGAGTTATGCTGTTTCCCTGCTTCGAAACTTACAAGTTTTACATGAAATTCGAGCAAGAGTTAATGTTTTACCTTTGGGTAGTGGTGCTTTGGCTGGCAATCCTTTTAACATTAATCGGGCGTTTCTAACAGAAAAATTACAGTTTCATTCTGCTAGTTTAAACAGCTGTGATGCTACTGGTGGCAGAGATTTTATTTCTGAAATGTTAAATTGGTCTGCCCAAACAGGTTGTATTTTAAGCAGGTTATCCGAGGACCTAATTCTCTATAGCACAAAGGAATTTTCTTTTGTTCAGCTTGCTGATGCATACAGTACTGGAAGCAGTATAATGCCACAAAAGAAGAATCCAGACAGTTTGGAACTGATTCGAGGAAAGTCCGGCACAATCATTGGAAGGTGTGCTGGGTTTATGGCGACAATGAAAGGGTTACCAAGTACCTACAACAAAGACCTGCAGGAGGATAAAATAGCTTTATTTGAGGTTTGTGATACAATTAGCGCTGTAATTCAAATTGCAAATGGAGTAGTGTCAACTTTATCAATTAACGTTGACAAGATGAAAGGGAGTTTAAGTTTGGATTTGTTGGCTACTGATCTGGCTTATTACTTGGTGAGAAAGGGAATTCCATTTCGAATTGCACACAGTCATTCTGGAAAAGTTGTTAAACTTGCCGAAGAGAAGGGTTCTCAACTTGATGAGATAACCTTGAGTGAGCTTCAGACCATTTGCTCACTATTCGATGAGGATGTTAAGCTGGTATGGAATTTTGAAAACTCTGTTGAGCAATATGAAGTTCAAGGTGGGACCAGCAAGAGAAGTGTCAAAGAGCAAATTGCTACTGTCCGTGAGTCTGTGAAGCAATATGTCACAACACAATAAAGTTCAATATCACTGTTATATTTTTGTTAAAAAATGTTTATGTAGGCTACCTATAAAATATCAATGTAATTGTTAAATTTACTTTCTAGCATTTGTAAAATCTTTTACAAAAATTTGTTCATGTTTTTATTTTTACAAAGTTATTGCACACATTATCATTTATCGCAATTTACAAATATAAATAGTATATTTTTTGTAAATTTAATAAAATCAAAAGAAATATATCACTTATATACATTTTTTTAATCTTTAAAACATTGTTGCAATTGTTCCAAGTTTTATATATTAAAATTTGCACTGCTTGTTATCTAATTAATTTAATGCAATACCTGTAGATATGCAATTTTGTGTTTAATCAATAATATTCATTTTCATTTAATTCATGTGCAATAATTAAAAAACGTTACAATTTTTATTTTTTATTAGACTATTGATTTAAATATATTATGCTTATATTAAAGTTATTACTATATCCATCAAAAACCTATAAAATTTATAATAACATTTAAATATGTTTTGGGTGATTTAGAGTTTCTTATATATTTTCGTAAGACTAGTTTTTTACAATGTCTGAAATTGATACTTTGGTCGAAATGGGATTTTTGCGAAACAGAGCGTAAGTTTTGCTTCTAAATTTCTTATCATTTTTTAATTCATGCAAAGTTTTTAATTCCATGACATACCTTTTCAATTAAATAAACATATTAATTATGTTTTGTAGTGAAAAAGCATGGGCAATAAAAGGGGATAGTGGTGTACAGGCAGCAATGGAATGGTTATTAGAACACAACGAAGATCCAGATATCGATGAACCATACAAACTTCATGAAGGTTATACACTTGGTAGTAAAGACAACGTAGGAGACAGTGAAGGTGAGTATTTTCTTTGTACGGTTTATGTAGGTTCAGTTTTAACCAAAATTTAAAATACCTATGATAGCCTTTCTGTTTTTTTATATTAGGACAAAATCCAACTGAAGTCAGCAATGTTGCTGCAAAGGATACAGCTTTGGAGAAAAAGGAACTAACAAAAGAAGAAAAGGAAGAACAACTAGCAAAGTAAATATTAAAACTTAATACTTTTATTCAAGTTTTAAATCACCAATGACATGTAAAATTATTTTTAAAACTTTAACATCTATTCCAGTTATGTTAATTAGCAGGGCAAGTATTAAATAATTAGCAGGGCAAGTATTAAATAACCAACACGGTATATTTGCTTTTACTATTTGCAGACTACAAGAAAGAATAAAAGCAAAACGACTTGCAGATGAAAAGGAAGAAAAAAAGCGAAAAATCGAGCTTGAAATGTTACGCAGGAAAGATGGAAAAGATTTAACTAAAATCAAAGCTGAGTGTGTAATAATATTATTAAACACTTTTTAAACAATTATATTAAATATTTAATTCTATTAAAAGTCTACAGTGGAAAGAAGCTCAAAAAGCAGCAGAACAACGCAAGCGAGAAAAACGTGAAGATATACTAGCAAGGAAAAAAGTTGTGGATCAAATAGCTAGAGACAGGGCTGATAAAAAAGCTAGGGAGTTAAAAGAGAAGCAGGGCACTACATCAGAAAAAATGGAAGTACAAGAAAGTACACCTGTGGTCAAAAATGAAATGCCAACGTCACCTACAAAAACTGATTACAAAAATTCAAGAATACAAGTGAATTATAAATATGAATTAGCACATTTTTTGATAATTATAAAAAAATAATTTGCCTGAGTTTTTTTAGGGTTACTGTTGCTAACTGTTTTTAATTATTTGTACAGCAACTAAATGTTTTTATTAATTATATGCCATAGAGTTTTGACTTCCAAAATTAATAATTCCTGTTTTTAGATTAGACTACCCAGTGGAAAGCCAATGGTGCATCAGTTTTCAGCAGATGAACAACTTAGTGCTGTAAGATTATTTATTGAAATAAACAGAACAGATGGACTCACTGAACCGTTTGATCTGATGACCACTTTTCCAAAGAAAATTTTTAAAGATGATGAGTATAATCAATCATTAAAATCATTAGGTAGATCTGAATTTTGTCATAGTTTTTTTTATTAAAACATTATTTTTAAATTTTTAATATTTTAATAAAACACAAAAATCATCATTATTGAGTAAAAAAGAAAATCTTGTTTTTAGGCCTGGCTCCGTCAGCGGTTTTAATTGTATCAAAAGTTCATTGATTAAAGAAGAAAATACTTTCATTTAGGATTAAGCCTTTACCTTGGCAAGACCTATTACTTAAATGAAAATAATCTGACATTGCACAGAGCTTTTTTATGCAAAATTGTTAGTTAACCACTTTTGCAAATAATGAACAACATCGCATGACATTTTAATTGCAAAAACAATGAAGAATGCATTGCTTCATAACTGACATGTATTTTTGCCAGACCGTTTTGTGCTGTTCCATTTGTGTTAGTTTTTCCGTTGCTTTAAGATAAGAGTTCAAAAACAAGTCTAATTTTTTTCTTGACAAGCCGTTAGCCAAACATGGTTCAATAATCTAAAAGCAATAAAACGGTTAATAGTTATAACACCATTATGCAATTAATGCATAATTTATTATTTGTTTTAACCAAATGTAAAGTATATATAAAATTTTTACAATAATACTTTTCATGTTTAAAATTAGTACCTATACCTTTTCAATTATGTCCACAAAAAGATCTCGTAGTTCTTTTGTTTTGTAAAGATTAGTTGAAATCAGAATAATTGGTTTAGATATTTGACGAAAACAAACTTCAGCCCAACCTGATGACTTAGATTCTTGCTTTTCAATCTAAATTACATTTTTATTTTTCAAAGTCAAACATTTTTTTATATTTTGTAACGTAAGCATATTAACTTGTTTTTATAAAAAACATTTTGACAACATTAAAACTAATTAATCAAATGTGGTGGATTACAAAAAGAATATTTTAGTTGTTGATTTATATCACTTTTTCACTGTTTAATTCGTTAAAAAATTAAATAAAAATATTTTTTGAGTATAGTTTTTCACTTCTTGCAAAGTAAGATGTTTGTGTTTATCGACGACCTTTTGATCAGTTATTAGAGTTTTTAAACTTCTTAATTCATGTAAGAAATCTTGATCCAGTTCAAGATGAGCATCTGTCACAAAATTCTAGTTAGTCAAGTAAAGTTAAATATCCTGTTGTAATTCTAAGTATATATCGATAGCAAATTTTGCATAATCTATAATATCCCAAACTGCCACAGGCAACTCGAGACTGGGTCGGGGTAACAGTTGTTACTCTATGTTAAAGTCACGTATTCGACCTTTCCACATCGAGAATAAAGATATACACACAAAAAAGTATTTGTACCATCTGATGTCCAATTTTCAATAATTAATTTCGAACAATTGACAAAATTGTCAAGTTGAAGAGTAACCAGTTTTTTCTTGAGACAATTAAACTTGTAGTTTGATAAGAATACAATAGCGGCATAATACCTGCACAATAAGAAGACTCATGATTACACAAAAATTCTTGGTAGACTATTAACAATTTTAAAGCCATTTTGTTATTGCAAAAATTATTAAATTAATTAGCCTATTAAATTTTACCAAGATAGCGAAAGAGGGATTTGAAAATGGTGTTGTATGTTTTCAACCAAGTTTCCTTGTAAATCAATTACTGTTTTAAATACCCGTCGGCAATTGTCAAACTATCAAAAATATATAATTAATTAAAGTTTTTCAATTAGTTTCACCTCATTTTAATATTATAAGTTACAAATTTTTTTTAAATTTCCACATTTTGTGATTATTCGAACCTGTCGTTGACAACAGCGAATCTGCTTCTGTGTTTTGGCTGCAACATCATCCAGATCTCTTCTAGTTCCTTTACTTAACTTTTTCCCCAAGATTTCTCGTATAATATTATCGTCAAATTGGTAGTAACTTTAAAATAAAAAATCTTAATTAGTACTTAAAATATTCAGAAAATATAAATTTAATTTTTTTACAAAAGCCAATAAACATTGTTTTGAAATAATTTAAAATTCTATGTATTCTTTTTAATATTATAAACCTTTCGAGTAATTTAATTTGAGAATCAGTTGAAATTTGGTAACTTAATTGTGTTGATAACATGACTGGGGTTTGTAGCATTGGTTCCAACATTCCAAACATTCGAAATTGATTGAGAATGTAACTCGACGGTATGTTTCCATTGTCCCTGTAATTTTCTCTCAGCATTTGTTTAGTAAGAGCAACTAAAAAGATGAATTTTATCATTTTGTCATTAAAATGTTAGGGGCTTTTTTGGTAAATTAACCATCTTAAAATTTAATATTTAAAATTAATACGAAGAGTAAAATTTTATTTTTGATAGGGCTTATAAGTATAAAACTTACCATCAACCTGCTGCAGCCAAATCATGTAAATATCAAAATCAATGTGAGTGAAATTGCCAATGAATACATCAATATTAGGAATGTGTTCCATTATTTGATTTTTTTAATTTTTATTACAATCACACAATATACATTTAAATTAATTTCTATGTAAACCAAGAAAAATCATTTTAGATATACAAAGCCGTATAACGCCCCCTTATTTATTTCTTTTCTGCTTATTATGCTGTATTAAATTAGCATTTACGTTTAAAGAAATATAGAGGATAGCCTAATTATTAGAAGTACTTGTCGCTAAGCAGGGACTTTTTAAAAAAACACAGGGTTGCCAAAATTATTTTGGTTTGCAATAAAAACGAAATTGCAGATCAGGGAGATAACCCAATGTTGCATGTGCTCATGTTTAGTTTTTTTCAATAAGCAGAGTTTTTTGTTAAAAACTACATTTTTGGTACATTTTTGGTAAGTTGTTTGGTTGGGAGTTTAAATAAATCGCTAGCATTTATTGACTTTAACTTATTCGTCTTTTATAAGCTGTTATTGATTTTAACTTATTCGTCCGTCCTGTCCGTTTTTGTATACCTTATTTTATGTTTTACTCTTTCTGTTTTTCTTTATATATATCTTTATCCTGGAAAAGTCGAATGCGCGACTTGAACATAGAGTAACATTAGTTACTCTGACTCAGTCTCGAGTTGCCTGTGGCAGTTTGGAATATTATCAATTATAGATTATAATTGCCTGATAATTATACTGCTGATTAAGTGCTGGCTCAGCAGGAGTTTACATCGCCTTACTCAAGGGTGTAACAACATGAGATCAGTGGGGATTAAACCCACAACCTCATTTGTGGTGTACCAAGTGTTCTTACCGCTACACCACGCTTTTTATTATCAATTTGCTTTCGTCCATATGTTATTCTATTTTAACTGTTGTAGATGAATATTTTTATATCATGTAAACAAAAACTAGATATTTTACTGTGCTTGTTCAAATCTGCAAGAAGTTGAAATGTCTTCTTTACATGAGAGTTTAAAATTATTGAATGGTTGCTGCTTTAAGGATGGGGAAATCAACATTTATGAAGCTGGAAAGCAAGTTAAAAATATTGAAGTTATTTGCTCAAGAGATTTAACTTTAACGCAAATCAGTGGGTTTCATTGTTTATTACAATATTTTTTTGTAATTTGTCTTTTGTATAATCTATATTTTTTTTTAAATTATTCAAAGTCATTTTTGTTAATACAGATTGCTATTTTCAAAGTGATTTTTATTAATCTATCTATTGGTTTGAGTTTATAACAGAAATAGGATTTGTTAGCATAAAAAAGCACACGTCAAATATCTTAAAATAAATTAGTTAAAAAATTTAAACAAAACGATAAGGTTATATTTTGTTTTAGAATTTTACAGTTCACTGTTGTTTAATTCCGAAGAAGGAATTGTAAATGTTTTAAACAAGAATGTCACCAAGGGCCAGGTATAAAGAATATTTAACTAACTAAAATGTTAATAATTTTTAAAATTTTATCACAAATTAAACTTATTTACTGAGCTAATATTTTTTTCAGTTTAAAGGAATTCGTGATCAAGTATTAAATTTTCTAAAATTTTTTCTTTCATGCATAACAAATCATGTGTTTTTGCATTCTGAAGTGATCGTTAAAGTTTGTATAAATGTGTTTCGCAAGGACAAATACTCAAAGAACAAATGTATGGCTCTTAACATTTTGCAACATGTAAGTATTTAATAAAAAAAGCAGTTTATACAACTTGATACTTACGCTTGGTGTAGCCTATTTAAAAATCTTTTTATAAATTCCTAAGTTAATTTTTACGTCAAAAATATGCTACATATTATCAGAAATAATTTATTACTGATTATATATATAATTTTTTTGATTTAAAAATTTTGTTTTAAATGTTTTTAGTTGATTTCACATCCAAATTACGTAAAAAGCAACTTATTTGTTAATGAACTACAAAATATTTTAAATCAAGAATTGGCTAAAACTTCATCAAACACAACATCTTCAGGTATTAGTTAACCTTTTTTTCTCTCACTTATGCCTAGTAATTAATCAGTAGATAGTTAAGAGTAATAATTCACATGAATTAAAGTTTAAACTGTGTTTCAAATTTAAATTTGTATTTTAATTGTGTTATTATATTTTATCAGTGAAGGGACAATGTTTGATTACCCTTGGTTTTTTGGCTCATCATCATCCTGATATTATGATGCAAAAATTTGAACGATTGTTTGAAATTTTCTTTCGTGATCTGCAAAAAGAGGTTTAAAACAACTTGTTGCTAGTTTATTTATTTTTTGGGCCTCAATTTAAATTTTGAAATCAAAATTGTGCCTCATGTTAAATTACTAATTGTCTATGTAACATGTATACAATTTTTTTTTTTTGTATATATCTTTATCCTCGATGTGGGAAAGTCGAATGCGCAACTTAAACATAGAGTAACATCAGTTACTCCGACCCATTCTCGAGTTGCCTGTGGCAGTTTGGGATATTATAGATTATAATTGCCCGGTAATTATACTGCTGATTAAGTGCTGGCTCAGAAGGAGTTCATACCGTTTATAGCGCCTTACTCAAGTGCGCTACAGCATGAGATCATTGGGGATTGAACCCACGACTCCATGTGTGGTGTAGCAAGTGTTCTTACAACTACACCATGCTGCCGGTTAAAAATAGTTTAAGCATTTGTCCCAAGGGCTTCATTTTTGTAAACCTTACATCATTTTTTGTAATATGGTTGCAACTATTCCACAAATTGTTTTTTATTTTAAAGCATCTAAATAAGATAAGCTATATCATTTATTATGCTACAATATTGATGCACAATGTTATTTTTTTGTTCAAGATGGGTAATACTTCAAGAGGTTGTGATCTCAAAGTGTTGGAGGGTAGCATGATTGGCCTCAATCATTTGTTGTATTCTTTTGACCTTGGTGCAGAGGAAAATCAACCCTCACAAAGATGTGTTGAGGTTTTTAAACTTGTATGTATGAGTCTGGAACCTCAAGATGATGCTCAGAGAGTGGCAGTGCCTATCGGTATGATGATTTTTTATTGTGATGATTTATGATAACCTAACCATTTTATGGATGGTTTTATTATACATGGCATAGTATGTACATAAATATGTACAGTTTTGTAAATGGATTTTTAAAGTATGGGTAAAATTGCCTTTATTCTTAGTTATTGACATGTTTTAGTAAATATCTATCTTTTGTAGCTGGTTTGGAATTATTTCAAAATCATGCTGCACAATTTGGCGACCTTCTGATAAACAATTACTTGAAAATTGACAAGATATTACAACATTGGTTTGAACATAGAAATTCACAACTAAAACATGCTTCGCACATGGCATTGGATTCTTTCTTCTACTTGGTAAAATGGTTATTGTTTTGATTTGTATTTTGTTTTTTGAGATTTGAAAGTTTAATTAAAATATTTTTTTAGGTTGCTACTCAAATTAGTGAGGAAAGTTCATCAGACAAATATAAAACACTATTTAAGGTAGTTTGCAATAATTTAAAAATGAATTAGACTTGTTTTTTAAAACTGCAATTATTTTTTGCAGTATTTTATTGTAAGATTTAAAAACACAATCAATCAACATGACCTAAACAGCAAATCCATGTCGCTAGCTGTTAAAGGTTATGGTTTGTTTGCTGGGGCATGCAAAAGGTTTCTTTCTGAGAGTGATGTGAATTTTATGTTTGCTGAAATACTGAACAGATGTGAAAATATTTTTTTAAAGTAAGAAAACAATGTTTTTTTTTTAATTCTAACTAAAATTAGCCAATTTGCATTTTTTTGGTTTAGTTGATTACAATTATTTTTTAATTATAGTTAACATAAACTTTTTTACTTTAACATGTTTTTGATTAGTGACCAAAATGCAATAAACGAAAATAAAATTCACCAACTTCCAACTTATATTCAATCTCTTGCAAGCATCACTAAACAGATGAACACAAACACAGGTAGTACTTTCATAAATTTCTGTAAATATTTTTGCAATTCTGACTTTTCTTTATTTATTTATTATTTTTTGTTTTATTTTAAGGACCTGGACTGTCAGAAAAATATCTGTTGTCTTTATGTCGGTTGTGTGTTATTTTAATTGAGTATTATCCTCGGCTGAACAAAAAATTTACATTTTATTGTCACTCTTCCTTTTTGGCAATTGCACAATCATTTTCTACCCACCCTGACACAATGCAGAGGTTTTTAAAGAAAACAGGTACAGTAGGTTGAAGTGACTAAAAATTAACAATGTTTTATAAAATCACAGTTTTAAACTTAAACAAATAATTTTTATACCGTGTGGATATGATTACTGCAAGATTATGTTTTTTTTAGTATACCAGGGACTTATAAGGTGTTGCTCACATGATAACTTAATAACAGAAGATGGTGATCTTGTTGGAATGGGTAAGAATCAAGTGACCAACGAAGTGGAAAATGACACGCGAACAATTTCTTACAAAGATTATATACCATTGTGGGCAGCCCTAATAGGAGGAAAGGTTAAATTAGGCTTTTAATTTTAATTTAATCAACTTTTTTTTACAATTTTAGAAAAAGAAAGTTAAATTGGCATATCTTACAAGTTTGTTAAATTATATTCTAAAAAATTAATTTTCTGATCTGCCACTTGCTTTCATCAAATAAATTTTTATTTATTTAACTTAACTATTATTATGAAATAATATTTAATGTACTTTTAGAAAATGATTTTTGAGAAAAATTCAGTCTGTGCTGCTTACACTGTTGCATTTGTTAATTCTGTTATTCTTATTATTGAAAAGTTGAATTTGGTGGTTTCCAACAAGGTAAATAGTATAAAAAAACTGTGTTAATTTATGTAAAGTATTATTTTTAAATATAAATTTTGAGTTTTACTTCTTAAAACAAGACCAAATTTCAAATTTTACAATTGTTACAAAACTTAATTTTGTCAAAACAAAAATTCATTTTAGCAATTTTTCCGTTTAGGATCAAGATGATACATCCTCCTTGTCAATTATAAATTTTGAGGCCCAAAATTCTACAGATTATAAAGTGTTCATAAACTTGGTTGGGCTTTGTAGTGAATTATTACCTCTTACAATCAACAATGATAGTTGTGGAACTTCTGTATTTATTAACCATCTTCCAGTTCTTGTGCATATGCTTGTTTTAAAATCTAAAAAGTAAGAAAAGAGTTGCTACTTTAAAAAAAAAAATAATAATATTATGTTTTAACTGCCCTTCGAATTGCACATTAAATGTTGTGATACTAGTTAGCATTATTTTGTAATTGAAGGTTTATAAATTGACATCTGCATATTTAGATATATATAAACTTTGTCCATGTTTATAGATTTTATAATTCTTGCAGGTTTTCTTATGTTAGTGGGTTTTACAAATTATTATCTACTATCGTGACAGTAGCAAGAAATGTAAATTACTTTGCTGAAATTGATTCGAAAAATAAAAATTCAGAAGTAATGGAGACAGAAACAAATAACTGTGAGAGACAGAATGTTGCTCTTCTTATTCAAGAATTTTCAATCAAGGTATTGATTTTAAATTGTAAATCTTTTATGGTGCTTCTTTATGATTTCTTCTGGATTTAAAATCTCATTTTTATTACATTTGTTATGTATTTAGGTTGCTTTGAATTTAAAGCAATGCAAGGATGAACTACTTGCATCTTGTTTATTTTTTATTCTTAACCTACCAAGTGAAGTTATACCAGATTTATTGAGTTATATTGTTGATGGTATTCAGGTAATTAAGTTGGTAACAAATTTTTAAAATTTCGTAGACGTCATATTGTTGCATTTTGAATTAATTGTTTTAGCAATTGTTAAATATTCTGCAAGTGTCTTTATGGTAATGTTAAACAAGCTTTAAACCATTTTTAATTTGGTAAAGTTATCTTAACTTTGTTATAACTATTATACTTTGTTTGTATTGCATCATAATTTATAAAATTCAAATTATTTTTGTATAGACAAGTTTGGAACTCGGTATAAGTTTTTTGCCACTTGCTGAAACAACGATTAAATCTTTAGAACGTTGGAGACATATTTTGTTGAAAAGAAAATCTGTTTTGCAACAAATTGTTCCGTTTTTGTTACAATTTCTTATTTCATCGAGCAAAGGTGATTGAATTTAAAGAAAACAGTTTAAAATAATGACTATCAGAATGTGTTTAAAATAGTTTTAAGTATTTGTATTTATTTTAATTTTTTTTTGTAACAAACCCTAGGATTACTTTCTGTTTATTAAAAAAAATAGATACGCCTTTGGTGAACTAAAATCATTAATTCTATATTTTTATATTAAAGAAGAAAAAGAGTTAATTCAGGATCATCAGAAACTGAAAAAGAAAAAAATTAGCGAATTCGAGGAACAGCGAGAACCTGCAGGAAAGCGAGTTAGTCTTCTTTTCTTTTAAATTATTTTTATATATTAATTTACCTAATATGTTAATTTTACAATTTTATTCAGATTTATCGCTACTTTATGTTATAAAAATCTAATTAAATGCATGATTTTTAAGAAATTACATTAAGTATTTCAACTGTCTGTTTTTTACTTTTTTGTTTTACATCTGTATTTTATTTTTAAGTAATGAAGTAAACTCTGAATATTAATTGTAAAAAACAGGTTTGTCTTTTGGTGATGAGGTTTTTAGGAAGTCTTGGAGGGGATTTGGTGTCATATTCACACACAAAAACTTTGCCTTCTGCTGTTGCATTGTGGGACAAGAACATATCTGTTGAATACGCTATTCCATTCAGAGATATGAAGCCAGTTATTAGACTTGGTACGTTTAACAAAAACAAATTTTAAACCTCGAAAATTAAAAAAAAAACTTTACTTTTTGTTTTTATACCCAAATTTGCATTTTTGTTAGTTCTATTTTTAATTAATTTGACTTTGAAAAAAAAACAGAATTATTTTTTTCTTAAAGACACAATTATTAAAAACTAAAATCATTTTTCATTTTTAGAAAAACTTTTACCAAGAATAATGGAAATAGCTACAAGCTCTGGTAAAAGAAAAGCAAAAATTTCAAGTTGTGAGTTGCTTCATTCCATCACCTTGTATATTGTTGGCAGAGAAGCTCAAATGAAAGATTTAAAGCGAGATCATTTTTTAATCACCAAACTTTACAAAAATTTATTTCCAGTTATTCTTAAGCTATCATGTGATATGGATAAGGTAAATGTTAATATTGTCATTCAAAGTTTCTTGTTTAATTTAAATATTACGTTATTTTAATTATTTTAAATAGGGGTTCTAGTCACAATTTAAATTTAAAAAAAGGAAATAGAAATCTTTTCAATTTTGTAAATTTAGAAAAACTTTTTCAATTGTTAAGTTTGTATTAAATTTAGGTTTGTAGACAGATGTTTGAACTATTGATGACACAAATGATTCACTGGTTTACAAGTCCTAATCAACTCAAAAGTCCCATGACTGATATGCTACTAAGAAGTATAATGGTAAGTATTTTATTTTTTTTGTATGTGGGAAAGTCGAATGCGTGACTTAAACATAGAGTAACATCAATTACTTCGACCCAGTCTCGAGTTGCCTGTGGCAGTTTGGGATATTATATATAGATTATAATTGCTGGATAATAATACTGCTGATTAAGTGCTGGCTCAGAAGGAGTTCATGCCGTTTATAACACCTTACTCAAAGGCACTACAGCATGAGATCGGTGGGGATTGAACCCACGACCTCATGTGTGGTGTAGCAAGTGTTCCTACCACTACACCATGCTGCCGGTTTCACAATTATTAGACACAATTTTATTATGGCAATGTAATAAGAAAATAAAAAGTAGTGTTTTAAACATTATTATAAAATGTTAACAACAGCATTTTTAGCTTATTTAATTTAAACAAACTTTAATTCAAGATTAATTAAGCATTCATATTTATTGAATTTTCAAGAATGGTCTTGTAGAAACAACTGATTTACAAATTCGGGAACGATCAGCAAAGTTTTTAAATGAGTATTTGTTGTGGTCTTTTAAACAGAACACAACTCAAACAGAAAAAACCTGCGCTAATGTGACTTCTATTTTTAAGAAAATTTACAGTTATGCTCTGCATCCATCCTCTGTTAAAAGGCTTGGAGCTTGTTTGGCATTTAATAACTTTTACACAACTTTCAGGTAAACTTTAAATGGAAAACATTTAAATAATAACATAGAAGTATTATAGAAGTATTACTTGTCCGGCAGCGTGGCGTAGTGGTAAGAACACTTGCTACTCCACACATGGGGTAGTGGGTTCAATCCTCACTGACTTCATGCTGTAGCACCCTTGAATAAGGCGCTATAAACGGTATGAACTTCTGCTGAGCCAGCACTTAATCATCAGTATAATTATCGGGCAATTATAGTCTATAATAACCCAAACTGCCACAGGCAACTCGAGACTGGGTCGGAGTAACTCATGTTACTCTATGTTTAAATTGCGCATTCGACTTTCCCACATCAAGGATAAAGATATATACAAAAAAATATATATATATACCTTTTTTTGTTAAATGTTATTTAATTGGGTTGAAAATTCTATGTTTATTAACTTATATAAATCTTACAATGTTGCTTAAATAGAATTAACCATTCTATTAGGAATGCATTACAAATTTAACTTCTTTTTTGAAAGTGATTTTATTTTCAAAATTATTTGCATAACTGATGTTTTCAATATAATTAAAAACTTTTTGTAACAAAAATGTTTATTTTTTTCAGGGAACAAAATATTTTAGTTGACCAGTTTACTTTGGAGATGTTGGTCATATTTGTTGAATGTTTAAAGTTTTTTCATGATGATAGTTCTTCAGATGGTGGATCAAAATCTTGTGTATTGGTAACTTTTATTCATTTTACAAATGTTAAATGCCACACTATCTTTTTGTTTTTTGTGAAATATTAAGATATGTTTACAATTATTGTTTAACTTTCCAGGCAATAGGACACTTAGAAAAAATAATCAAAGTCAAATGTGAGTTGTTTAACAAAACTTCAGAATTAAGAAGAAAACCCAAAGGTTTTGAGCATTTGGCCCAAGTAACTTTGATTGAAATATGTGAATGGTTGTTCAAGCAATGTGGAAAAAGGCAAACTGGTAAGATTTTGGAATAAAATTCAGTTTGTTTAAACAACCTATTTTATTTTAGTTGTAGTTTTGTGTGTAATTTCTAAAATCAGCTATTTTGAAATGATTTTTCGGAAAATGTTTGTCTTATAATATAGTATGCTTTTATAAAATCCTTAAGCTTTCTTTAATACCTTTATTATAATATTTTAGAATGCCGACATCAATGTATGCATTTGTGTTTGCTAATTATTAAACTTCTACCTGGAAATCTAAGGTCACCAACTTTATGGATTGAAAATCAAGTAAAAAAACATGGGAACAACTTTTTGATTAACATGTGGGTTTTGTATAGAATTAATTCAGGTTTAAATTTATTTTATTTTTGTTGTATGCTTGTAAAAATGATGTGCTTGTATGTTTCTAATAAAACAATGTGCTTGTATGTTTTGATATTCTAAAAAATGTTTTTTTATGCTTGTAAACATCTTAATTAGTATATGCTTTAAATATCTTAATTAATTTCTTAAAAGTTTTATCAAATTAAAATATGAAAATTTGTTTATTGTTTATAGGTTTGAATGTGAAGGAGAAAAACAAGGTGGTTTAATTATTTATTCTACACCAGTTCTAATGAGTGATAAGTTAGGTCTTAAATCCATCCAAAACTGGTTTGATCTGGTTTTGGCTGCACTGGAAGTTTACACATGGGTTCTGGAGGAAAGGCTTATTAAGTTTCAGCTACTATTTAATAGTAATTTATAGCAGTTTATACAATTTATAACACTTTATCTACAATATTTACGAAATAAATTGTTTAACCTATTGATTTTTTAGATTTTACAACTGGCTCAAAATTGTTTGAATCTTTGAAATATTTTATGGAAAATATAGCAAATTTTGATGCTTTGTCTGTTCTTAAAACTTTAACTGACAATAAAGGTAATCAACTTTAAATATAAATAATTTTTATAGATTTAAACTTGATATTCTTCAATAAGGTTTAAAATTTTTTTAAATTGTATTATAATTTAAAATTGCTTTCCAGATTTATCATATGTGTCACCTCATGATAGTGTATTGTTTAATACGCAAAAGTGTACAGTTATCACTCGATTACTACAATTTGTTTGCACTTATATAAAGTGTAGTTCTACACCAGTTGACCAAGTAAGCATCCTTATTTATCTATATATTTATGTATACCCTTTGTTAACACAATTGTTGGGCTTAAAATACTTTTTGTGACTAAGCAGAATTTAAGTTTATTTGTTATAGAATAACTAAAATGTTTTTTAGACCCATATTACGAAGACCCATATTATGTTTTGGAATTTATTTCTCGATTTATTATCATCTGTGATTTTTTGTCCATCAACATTGGGATTTGAAACAATAGATAATACTAATGTTGTTGACAATTTATCATCTATTCTTCAACCTCTAGTACTTGCATTAATTAAAAATACTTCTCCTGTTGAAAAGAAGTTATTTTTAAAAAAACTTAAAGAAAATCCTGCAAACCACAGGTAAATTTATTTAAAAGTTTGTTGGACTTAATATAGCAATGTTAAAAAAGGAAACTCAGTAAAATCTATATTTTTGAAACATATATGTTAAAATACTTTTTAATTTTAAATATTTTTTATCATTTAAACTAAATTATTTTTGTCTAAAGTTTGGTTGAAATTTTACCTTCTCCGTTTGGAAAATCTCAGGATTCGAAGAACCTAAATGATTTACTTTCAGGCTATTCTCTTTTACACAAATGTGCATTGTTGCAAGAAGTTTTAAATGTAAGAATATGAATTTTTGTAGTAGTTTTATTGTAATATTAATATGTATTTTCTAAATAAAAACATCATCTTTTATGAACATACTTTATGCATATTTTAGATAAGGTGATATTAGAAATAAGGTTTACTTAAAATCATTTTTATTTCTACATTTAGACATCGGAGGTTGATAAAAATACTTTTTCCCAAACTTTACTTCAACTTACCTTAGACTCAGTAATAAAATATGATGGCGAAAAATATTTGGCTTCAAGTATGTCAACCAATGAAGTTAATTTGGGGAAAAGGTTGCTTAAACTCTCCTTTGATTTGGGTAAATTATTTAAAATGTTTAGTAATTAATTACATTTTTTTTTTAAGTTAAATGTTTTTTTCTATTAAGTAATTGCTTATTTTTTTTTAAACTAATTAACAAATATATAAATACTTTCAAAGCAATAAAATATTTTGGTTAAAATTTTGTGCAGGTTTTCCAATGAAACATTTTATTGAGCAAATTGAAAGTTTGTCAGTAAAAGAAATTATGGTAGATGGAAAACAAACAACAACTCAACTTAGTTTGTTTTTGTCTTCTTATTCAGATTTAGTAAGCATAGTAATTCTATTTTAAAAGAATTTTAATGATGCCATTTTTAAAGTTAAATATAAATATATATATTCTTTAATAATCAAACATTTTACTAACTCTTTGTTAATTCTTTTAAAGGAAAATTTTTAGTTTGTTTTAGCGTTGTTTCCATCTTTACTATAGTATAAAGTTTTGTAAGTTTATGTTAATTTTTTAGGTATATAAAGAATTTTGTTTAATACCTACTGCATCGATTGTGGCTATTTGTGGAACAAACAATCAACAAATTTTTATTTCTTTATTGCTCGGAATTTTAGAAAGGCTCTTTTCTGACAGGTGTTTAGATTAATTTAGATTATTGATGGACATAACCAAGTAGTGTTTTAAGTAATGTTTTAAAAAAGTTGTTTTGGTTGCATTTTTAACTTAGTAATATGAACTATGTTTGTAATGTTTTTAAGTTATTTTGTCTTCTTAAATCAATTTAAAAATTTATTTTAAAGGGTATTACGAAAAAAACAGGAAAGTAAGATTTGTGATTTAATTTTGTTGGAATGGGATCAGAAATTACAGAACATTCTAGAAATCACAAACACTGAAATTCTAAGCAACATGATTGTCATTATTCTTAAAATTATTTCACTTAATCCTTTGGTAAGTACATTAAGTTAATAGTTGATTTCAACATTAATTATAACTTAAATCTATAATTAATAAAAATAAATTTTATTAAAATGTTAACTGAAAAAGAATTGTATGTCTATAAAAAATATTAAATAAATACCTTTTATTTTAATAAATATATAAAACTGCAATTAAATATGATTGTAAATATGATAACAATAAAATATAAATTATATGCTTTATTAAGGTATGTAGTGATAGTAAACACAAGTCCCACAATGCAGTGTTAAAGATGTTTGAACTTATATTATCATCAAATACTTTTGCCCTTACTTTTAAAACTGAGGTGATTGTTTGACTTGTATTACAAAAAATTTGTTTAGTTATTTTTAGACTTTAATTTTTGTTTGCTTGTTTCAAGATTTACAGTGTTAAGAGTTTAAAATATTTTATATTAATTTATTTATGTTTAAACCATTTTTTTTCAGGCTCTTGAGTTGTTAAGTTTCTTCTTAATGAGTTCGGAACACTCAACTACATTACAAAAGCATTTGGAAAATTTGGTTGCAAATCATTTTCCTCTAAGTTCTAAGGAATTTCCACAAGGAAGTTCTCAATTGAATAATTACTCAAATGCAATGGAAAAACTTATATACAGCATGAAGGAGACAGGAAATTTAATGGTATATAGTTTTTTACTTTATGTTTCTTTTAAAAGTATTTATTTTTTTTTATAAACATATATTACTACTATAATGTTAAAAAGGTGAACTTAATAAATTATAAGTGTTTGGCATGTTTTTTTGCATTGAATTTAAAAAAAAAAATTTAATGTATGGGGTTGTAAATATTCTTTAAAAATTAAATAAGTTTTTCCTTCATTTTTTGATATAACTTTTAATGTTTAGTTGATGCAATTGCTTATGAATATACTGACTCGTGAAAGTGATCATTTATTTGCAAAACAAATCCTTGCTGCTTTCCAGGAATCAATTCAAAAGTAAACAAATTTAGAACTTGCATTTAACATGTATTATTGTTTAAGATTAGGAAATTTGTTTGTTGTGTTTTGTTTATTTTTATGTAATTTCTTTTAAATTTAATATTTTATGGAAATCCTATGTAAGTTTCTTAAATAACTTTTTTATTTTGTTAATATATGTTATATCGATTGATATTAAAGCAACAACAAGCATTTTACTTGTTTATATATTTATGCGATATTTTATTTATTTTTAAAACAACACTCTACATTTTTATGCAGTGTTTCATCAGCTGAACAAAAAAATGCACTTAACATCCCATACCAATATTATGCAAACTCATCTCATTCCATCAATATGAGACAACTTGCTATAAACCAGGTTCTTGTTGCCTTGGCAACAAAATGTGATGTTACATCTGTAATTGAGTTTTACGTAGAACATATTTGTGAAATAATAAATGTGATTAAAGAAGAATGGTTGCAGGTGAAATTTAATTTAAAAGGATTTTATTTAGCATACGGTGCTTTGTCTTTTTCAAAAGATGTCTTAATATAATGTTTAACAATGCTATGCTTTGACTTAAATATAAGTATTTATATTTTGCATAATGTTTTGCATAATGTATGTTTGACACATAAAATACATACTATTTGTAAAAAAATCTTAATGTTGTTTTTTTATTATTTTTTAAAGAACTCAACTTCGAAATGGAGCGATCAGTTGGAAAGAAAAACTTTAGCTTATCGACTTCTTGAACTTATGTTCTCAATATTGCCTGAACAACATGTAATATATTTTGTTTTAAAATCAACTTGACTAACATATGTACTGTTTTTTTTATTTTAAAAATTTTAGTTATTGTTTGAGATTTTATGTTTAGATTTTATGTTAAAAAAATATATTTTTCAATTTTTAGTTTTCTCCTAGTTCAAGTATTGGTCGAGTATTTGCAAAAAGCAATGAAAATTCTGTTCTAAAGACATTCATGCAAAGAGCTAACAGGTATTTTGTTAATTAAGATATATAATCAGGTAAAATTTAAATAATGATTTAAATAAATTTTCCAGAAAATTATAAACAATTTTAAACCTAATTATTTGTATATTAAAGAAATGTTTTTTAAACCAATAAATAAATATGTTTGTTGGTTATGTTTAGGGATAAAAACGAAAATATGAAGGGCGAAGAAGATTTATTGGAACATCGAAGACGTTTTCATTGTTCAGTTTATAATGCTTTAATTGCTGCACTTATGTGTACCAAAACTGATATCAAATGGTAATACTGTGGAAATGTGATATTTAAAAAATTATTGGCTACTTTACATGCCTTATATTTAGTTTTAATCCCTTACTTTTTTTTATTCGTTTAAAAGGTACAAAGCATTTCTATTTGATGAAAACACTAAAAAACATCAGTATTTACTCGATAATGTGATTGATCAGAATATTGAATACAAGTTTGAAATTGAAATTGATGAACCTCTTCAAACTAGAAAAAGATTTGTTGCAATTCGTAATAGTCAAAAAGAGAAACAAAAAGATAAAAAGGTATTTCACTAAAATTTAATTACAGTTCTGTTATATTAAGGTTAGTTAACAGATTTTGTAAATGTATCATTACCATTAAACTGAAATGTCTACATAGGTTGTGTCTTACATATCATCACTAGCAGATAGTAGCTTAAGTGAAGATGTTACATTGTTTGACAGCAATTTGGCCAGAACTCTTTCTTCTCAAGAATTATCCGGTAATCAAAATAAAAAGTTATTTAATTCAAAATTGTTGTCTTATTCTAATATAAAATATGGATTAAGTTAAGTTAAATATAAATATATGTAAGTTAAGTTAAATATAAATATATAATTTTTACAAACTATTTGTTTTCAACACTAGTATTTAAAAATATGCAAAAACCTTTTTTAAACAACATTAGCGTTTTATTTTAAAATAATAAACATTTGGTTAATTATAGATCAATTAAGTTCAGAAAAGATGCAAACAGAAACAACTTCTGAATCCAATCTTGGTAGTTATATTGAATTAGATGGAGATGATTTAAACAACCATGAGTGTATGCCTTCCCTGGTGGCATTAATAACCCACCTTACTCAAAATTCTATTGGTACACTTAATCAATTTCTAAAGAATAAAATCATATTATTTTAACAAAAAATAAAATAGATTTCTTTTTGTAGTTAGGTTTGTTTATGAAAAAAAATAATTGTGTTATGATATTAAAGATACTATTGAAAAGTCACTAATTTAAAGTAATATGGATTTTTAAAAGTTTTTTGTGAAGTTTATTTAACATATATACCATTTTTTTATCTTTAGGATTTTCTGATAAAGAAGATCAACTTCCTCCTTGGATGGATTGCTTCTCCAAAAAACTTTCATCTTCTTTAACTCATCCCAACATCAGATTGTTTATCACAAAACTGATCATTAATTGTCAATCAACTTTTAGGTAATTACTATATTTTATTTTTGCGTCTTTGGATTAGTTTTAAATGAAAAACATATTTAAGGTTTTTTAATTAAAAAATGCTGAAACAAAATTAACTTCTTTTTATTGTTTACTCAAAACAAAATATTGCTTAGAAAATATGCTTCGTTTTTTCTTGAGCCTATATTACAAACAATAGTGAGAGGTGATTGTGGAAAAAGGGGAATTGATACAATGACTTGTGATGTGATGGCTACAGTTCTGTCTTGGAATAATATAGCTATTCCATCGGTACATATATTATGATTATTATACACAAACAATACTTTATTCAATACATTTGTTATAACTTTTGTTGAATTAACATTTGTAACTACATATATTAAATAATGCTAAAAATAATAATTTAGGATGATACATTAGGCAAAAGTCTTGTCGAAAGTGTAATCAAAAAGTTATCTCAAAATGTCAAGGCAAGTAGCAGGCCAATTATAAGACATAACTTAGATTTAATTAAAACCACCATGGAATGTTGGAGTGCAAGAATAAAAGACCAAGCAGATTCTTCTGTGATTTATGGTTTATTATCTGACAGGTAAATTTTTTTTTGTTGATCTTATAGTAGGATTTTAACTTTTTTTGAAAAATTATAATTCTGGTTTTAAGTATTACTAACAAGACTAAATTTGAACGATTTTTTATATTTTAATTACATTATTTTTTGTACATGATTTAAATTACATTTCATTAGTTTTGAAAATGATGGCATAGAAAATTATGCAGCCTTACAACTAATGGGAGTTTATCTTTCCGATGAAATATCTCTTTACAATCCCTTGTTTGCTGTTGGAAGGTTGCAGTATTACAGCAGGTTTTTACAATTAATTTTTATATTTTTTAATTTGTATATGGTAAAAATATATATTCAAATTATCAGAAACATTTTCAGGCCTGTTTTATTGTATTAGATTAAATTAGAGTTATTAATTTGTAACTAAACTCCAATGCTTTTTGTTATTCTTGCAGAATTTTTGCTAACTTGTCATCAAAAAAGAAGGATATTTATTTGACAACATCAGAAGTAATGGGAATGACGTTAAAGCTTTCAAGCTTAAAGGAAAATGAAAATGAAGGAGAAATTCATGATTTGGTAAACCAATAATAAAATCGTGTTTTTGATACACTTTAAGTCAAAAAAGTAGATAAATATATACATTTTGGCACAATTGTTTTTAACTACTTAGTATTTTTGTAACATCAATCTTTTATTATAATAATTTTTTTATTACAGGTCACTGAAAAGCTGCATGCGATGAGTAGAAATAAACAAGATAAATTTATTTACTGCCTTGAAAAAGTTTCATATCATTATCCTCCAATTGTTGAAAAATTTTTGTCAAAAATATTTTTTGAGCTTCCAAAGGTATACATTTTATTGTAATCTTTATATAATCAAGTTTAATTGATATATATATGTTTTTAAATGTGTTTAGTTTATAGTCTTCAAAATTAAAAAAAATTGATAAATTTTTTGTAGCCACATTTTTTACCACAACTGATTTAATAGTAGTCAGCCAAATGAGAAAAATTTAATTTAAATAGTTTAAATAAATTTAAAATGGTTATATTATATCTTTACTAACTGCAGTTACATGGAGATTTAAGAACTTTAAGTTTGGAAATAATCGAACACAGAGCACCCGAAATAAAGGATCTGTTCATTGAACTGAAATCTGCTAAACTGATGACTTTTATGTCAATAAGGTTGTTACGTATTTGTAATACTTGCAAGTAAAATTTAAACAAATAAATTAATATTAAGTTGCCTTTAGCTATTTGTAAAAAATTATCTTTATATTTAAAATAATTGCTTATTGAAATTTTTAATTATTATTTTATAGAGACACTTCATTACAGCTAGTTTGCCTTAAACTTTGTCGACATATTTTTGAGAACAGTAAACAAGAAACTATTGCTGTTAGAAAGATAAAAATTAATTATTTTGTTGAACAAGTTTTAAAAATTTTTGCTTCACACTCAAGTGTCTTATGTCGTCAGGAAGCATTTGATTTAATGGCTTTGATTTACGATTATCAAATAAGGTTGGTTGTTTCGCATAACATGAATGTTAAACTTACAAGAACATCAAACTCATTTGCCATCTTATTTTTTTACAGTCTTAAAAGTTGTGATCATGATGATAAGATAACTGCAACATCAAAGTGTTTCTTGCTAAACTGTTTGGATGATCAGGAACAAACTATTAGGTAATATGCATTGTAAAAATAATAAAAAGAGTTTGGTAATGATAAATCCTTACTTTTACTCATAATTTTAATTGGAATGTTCACATAAGTAGAATTTATTAAAAAATATGCTATTTTTTTAGAAATCAAGCTTTAAATTTCTGGAGTGATGAGCAACACATTCCAATTGACCCTAGTAAAAAGTTGCTCGCAATTTTGCGAGTTGTTTTTGACCAAAGTTTATCTGAAACTCAGTTTTTATCAAACTCTGTCAATCTTTTGTTACAAAGTTCATCGCTTAGTCCTGACTTTGAAAGATCTTTGTTTGAACATCCATTATCCGACTGTGTCTTTAAAGTAAATTCGTTCAACTTTTTTATTTTTTAATTAGATGTTATTATATTTGTAAACTTCAACATATTTATTTGTGTCTTGTTTACACTATTTTCTACACCCAATTTTTTCTATAATTTTTTGTTAGTTAAACTAAGTTTGTACACATAAATGTTTATTGTTGTTATATTTAAAACTATGTAGGAATATGTGATTGACAATAGTTGGAAAAACAGACATTCCAACATGACCCCAATGTTTTCAACTTCACTCCAGTTTGACTCCTACCAAAGCAAGGATGAAAACTTACCATTTGATCAAAATGCCAACCAACTAATGGCTACTCAAAAGCAGTTACAATTTACAGCAACCATGAATGGTTTGTGGTTTTGTTTTATGTTATTTTTTTTGTTTGGGGTTTAGTGTTTTTTTGACATACACACGAAAAATATGTAGTTACAAATTTACTGCATGTTAAATAGCTTATTTTTTATCCTTATGCCTTCTGAATTATTTAATATTAATTACTATTTATATCTAAGTGCGATATTGTTTTATTTTTAGTGGTATTAAAATGTGTAACTTTTTTACAGCAAATGCTAGAAACACATATGATTGGACGACTGGTAGCAGCTTGGACACTTTTGCCAGTCTTGCTATAAATGCTGAACCTCAGCATAAAAGTAGTTTAATTGTTAATATACCATCTATGCCTAAACAACAATTCTCCAAAGCCAAACTAAATGTTCAGGATATAAAAATGTTGGAATCAAATCAAGAAAAAGAAGATAAAGGTAATAAAATGTTTGTTTATTTAATAATTTAATCAACACAATAAAGTATTGTTGAAATAAGATAAATTGTGTTAACTTGAGTATTTCAATAAGAATTATTTTAAAGAAGTTAATAAAATGTTTAATTAGATTTAAATAATTGCGTACAGGCATTAACATTGATGTGCAAAGGATAAGAAGACGTTTCAGAAAAGAAAATGAGGAAAATAAATGGAGATTTGCTAGGTATCATCAAATGCAAAACAAAAAGAAAAAGGTTACAAACAAGTTTTGTTATTTATTTTATTAAGAGAGATATTATTTAGTTTTTTCTAACAGTTTTATTTTTTCATTATTTTAAATAGTTGTTTTTATACAAAAAATCTTTGGTTTCATGTTTAAAGTTTTTGTATTTTTGTGATACCCAAAATGTCCTTTTTATTTTTCTAATTAATTAGCTTATTCGATAAGTTTTCTAAATGAGTTGTCGCATAACTTTTTTTAACAATATTTATAATTTAGATTCAAAAAAGAGAAGAGAGAGGCAGACTTGAAAACTCAGTTCAACTTTATCGAAAATATCGGTCAGGTGATTTACCTGACATTCAGATACCACATAGAGCATTAGTAGCACCTCTTGCTGTTGCCTGCCAACATGATTCAACGTTAGCTCAACTTGTACTTACTTTACTAACTAGTTCTATTTTAAGTGAGGAGAAAAATAAAAATGAAACAGAGGTATGGCTAAACTAATTTTTAACCCTTTTTTTGTTATATAGTAATTTGAGGAGTAAACTTGTCAAAATATATTCTGTACTGATAGGCATATAAGGATGATTTTTAAAATTTGCTGACATTTAAAACAGTATATTAATATTGATTTAAAAACTGTTTCTATATTTTTAAAGTTGGGGTTTCCAGTTCTTAGTAATATTAAAATTATTTTAAACATTTCTTTTCTAGATTGTTTTATCAATTTTTAACCAATTTTCTTCTGTTTTGATGGAATCTAAAGAAAAAAGTTCGAACCTAATTGCTTTTATTGCAAACTTGTTTATTCAAGAAAATAAGGATGTAAATTTCATTGATGAATTAACACAATCCTGTTTAGCATCTAATAACCAAGCTTTAGGTATAAGTAAATCTTGTAAACTTGTACTTGGATAATTTAATCTATATACACTTTTATGCCTAACCCAATGCTGTAAAATAAATAAAGTTACAATCAGAAAATTTTCCAAATAAAATATTCCCTCAAGTAAATTATAATATTTGTATTTGTAATAATTTTAACCAGCAAAATAAATTTAATATAGCTTTGTTTTTGCTGGAACAAAAGTTAATCAACAAACAACAAGCAATACAAGAACCCTCAACTAAGAGAAGAAAAATGGAACACCAAGAAGATTCAGAGTTATTCGAAACTTGGATGCAAGTTGCAAGGTAGACATTGAAATAGATTTACATTTTATAAAATGTTAACATTGGATCTAGTATTGGGTGTATGTTCAACAATAAATCAGTTGTAAAATTAAAAAATGTTTAACCAAACAATCTTTTTAGAAGATAATTTTTTTTGGTATATACAATTAAGATTGGGATTTGAAAAAACAGATCAATTTAATTTAATTTTGTTAACCAACTCTTTGAAATTAAGAGTATTAGTCAGTATCTCAAATTTATTTTTTTAAAGAATTTACAAATTATTTGATGATGTTGACATGCTACCCGGAATATTTCATGGTCGAAGTCTTCCAGATACTGTATTGGGATTAAACATGGAAAACGAATCAAAATTTAAAGAAGCTGCGAAAGTGTATCAGCAGGTATATTTTAAATAAATTTTCTGGAGTTTTTAAATTTTGGTATATTTTCAAATATTTTTTCCTGGTAAAGTTAATTTGCTTACAATATATTTGTATATTGATATGTTTAGGCTCTAAAAAAAGAAGATGAAAACATCGGAGAACTGGAAAAGGATGTTTGGGAAGATTGTTTAATTAACTGTTTTCAAAACCTAACCAAGTAAGTTATTGGTTAAGGTTATTCCAATAAAAGTGGTTTTTATAATCAATATGTTATTAACGAAAAGAACATTTGATTTGGTATTTGTTTTAGATGGGACAGTATAAATAAATTTTGTGATGGTCAACTTTCATCCTTTTGTGACGAAAACTCTGAAAATGTCACTTTACTACAATCTTGGAATTATCCTCGATTTCAAGTAAGTGTGAATAAGAAAAATTTATTAAAAACTGTCTCTAATTTTAAACTAGATTTTTTTTGTTTGCTAGTATTTGTATTTTTTAAACATGCAATTGTAAAAAAATAGTAAAGAAAAATGTATAATTTTTTCTGAAAGTATGTATCTTTTTATATTTATATTTTTTTAGGAGAGATTTTTAAAGCCATCTTTACAGTCGAAATTGTACTTACTTCTTGATGGAAATGAAAATGTAGCCAATGAATTAGCTAACTATTTTGATGATGCTCTAACTGCTAATGATGATAAAGAATACAAAAATAATTATGTCAAAAAAAATTATGCCGATTACCTGGCAATGCTGTTTGTATTTAAAGTAAGTTTATTTATCATACCAATTTATATTTTTGATTTTAAAATTTTTATATTTTTGCAAATTTATATTTTTGATTTTTTTCATTTTAGAAGTTAATTTAAATTCCCTTGTAGTTAATAGTATGTAGATGATAGCAATAAACAGTAACTATTTTTAAAGGGTGATTACGGCCAAGGAAGGTTTTATTTACAATCTTCATTTAATAATTTTATGACTGAATGGTCAACAATCAACCCACTCATGAAAGAACAAAAATTTTCGATTTTAAGGAAAATACCAACGCTGTCGGATTTACACGACTTTTTGGATTTAATGGAAAAACCAGGTAATTAATGAAAAACTAGTTTCTCTTTAAAAGGTATGTTAACAGTTGTTTATCTTATTTTTATTTTAGTTAGTAAGTTAATAAAAACTGGATTTTAACTTTGTTTATTGCATTAAACTAACCATTTTTGATTCTTCCGATTTAAATTAAATGCACTGGTTTAATATGATTTGATCTTAAATTATTACCAAATAATTTAACTTTTGTTATTTACAACTTTATTTTAGATGGTGAGTTTACATTTGAGGCTGTGAAGGGAGTTCTTTCTGATTGGTTAAATCGAACTCCTAATTTAACCCAAGACTCGATTCTAACCTGGCACCACTCTGTTATCTACAGGTTAGGTTTATTTAGTGTTAAAATAAGTTATAAAAATTTTAAAACAAACATTTTATTTTGCTCTTTTTTAAAATAATTTGTGTTTGCAAGTTGACATTTTAAAGGAAAGATGCTCATTATTTTTATTTTTTTTAAATTTATTTTAGAACATTTTTTCAACAACAATTTAAGGACAGATTAAATGATCTTAATCTGGTTGATGATCATAATTTTTTGGAAGAATTTCAAGTAAATTTAAAACTTAAAATGGCGGAAAATGCTTGCAATCATCACAACTTCATTGTAGCTGGAAAACTGCTTAGGCAATTGGAGGTAAATCTTTTGTTTTGATATTAATGTTATTATTTTTGACAATATTTTTTTAATTAATTTGGTTATTGTAAGGTTTATTGTTAGCTAATTTGCTGGAATTTTTGGTAGAAAAAAACTATTTTTTTAATTAATTTTTTTTTAAATTATCTATTCATGTTTATTGTTTAATTACAGGAAAAGGAAGATATGTTAACAAATGCTGTTACAAAAGTTAAATTGTCGCTTAACATAGCTCGCTATTACCATGCACAAGAAAGATTTCATGTCGACAATTATTCAAAACAACTTAAATTTATGCAAGCATCACATGTGATATTAAGTGAATGCAATAATGAAGTTTTTGAAAGGTAAGTTTTATTTAAAAATTTAAATTTATAAATTTATAAATATCTAGTTTTATTTTTTTTTTATTTTATTTTTTTCAAAAAAATAGTTTATTGTAATTAGATTTTCTTTATCTATTAAGACCGACTTTACATCCTTAGCTTATATATACAAAATTATAACATACTAATTACCATTTTGATAGTAATACGAACCTAGAAGTGGATCATTTAATATTACTTGCTGACACTTACCACAAAACTTTAAATTCTTTTTTGAACATGGATGTAAATAATGAAGTAGAAGAAGAAATTATTGAAATGTTACCAAGCCAATATTCTGGTAGAGAAACATAAACAATTTAAACGTTTAGAAACTATTTTAATATATTAATATAGCGAATCACAAACACTTGAAGTATAAATTTTTATGTCTTATTTGTTTTTTATTTAGGTTTCAACTGTAAACAATAATTAACAAAGCATATAAAATTTATTTTTGGTATATTTTTTTTATTTATATTTTCTTGTTTCAATTTTGAACACAATATCATTTGCTTTTTTTAGAGTCTTCACATCCTTTAAAAATTCGTCTTGAAAAATCAGCATTTGGATTTTACAACAAAGCAGTTTCCATTAAATCAAACATGAACCAGCAGCATAAAGCTTTGATGGCTCTTGCACAATTTTGTGACACAAGTGTTATAGCTTTACAAAACACAAATGGTAAATTTAAATGAAGTAATAGCAGGAAGTTTTTACTGTTTTGCAAATCATTTTTAGATAATTTTAATTTTATAACTAATATTAAATTACTCTAAAATATTGGAAAGTTATATAAAAATAAACTGAAATTTCTCACAAAAACGTTTTTGTATTCACTAAAAAAAATTGTTTAACAGATGATTCTGACCTTATGAACAAATATGTTATTTCTATGACATCTGCTGTGTTAAAAGCTATCAAACTTCAACCTTTAACGTCCAATGCCATTCTTAAATTTCCAAGACTTTTGCAAATTATTGTTGAAGTTGGTGGTGATATGCTAAGCATTTTTACTAAACAGGTAATTTAACTTTTAAAGACCTTAATTTATATTTTATAAAATTTGATTTAGTTTGTTAATATGTTAACTGTGTCAATCTAAATTGATTAATATTACAATAGTTTTTGTAAATAGCTAATTATGTTGTTTCTTTTGGAAAATGTTCTTTTACAAGGGCAATGTTACCTGATCATTTGGTTAAACACATTTTTTAATTTACAATTTTTTTGTTTCTTTTTTCTTCTGTCTTCCAATCTCAATTTCATGCAATCGTTAAAAATACATTAACTATCAGAGTAAAGATATACCTACTTGGGTATTTCTGTCATGGGTTGGCCACATGATCGCTTTGTTGGACAACAAAGTTGCTTATACTGTTCATGACATACTTAAAAGAATCCTAAATGACTATCCACAAGCTTTGGTTTATCCATTTCTAACTGCATGTGAGGGATTTCACTTTCAGAGTTGTGAACATGAAAAAAGAAACAAGTTGTTTGTGAAATCGTGAGCAAAAAATATTTTAATGGTTGTGTTTATTTTTAGATATAAAAATATGTTGAATCAAGTTCTTATAAATACCTAATGTTTCAAAGAAGCTAAATGAGCATATGTCTAGATTTTTACTAATATTTATTGGGTCAAAAAATAAATACAGAGTATTAAAGTCAAAATTAAATTTAAATACTATTTTAAACATTAAGGTTAAAATCTGAACTAAGGAAAAAAGTCCCACTTGCAAATAAATTTGTTGAGGAATTACAATGTTTAACTCACCCTGTCTTAGTTTTCAAGGTAATTTTTTTTAATAATTGATGTTTGTTTATTTTTATAATAAGTTATAATGCAAAAAATATTTTTTTAATACATTGTGCACCAAATTTAGGATTGGAAAGCAGATTTCTTTAGAAACTATCAGGAAAATCATTCTGCCAAACTTCATCAAAATATTGGTAATTATCAAAGAATGTATGAGAAGTTATTCAACTGTGAAGCAAATCAAGAAGAATCTTCTTTGTATGATAGTTCCTCTCCAATGTCACAACATGAACCTGGAATTATTTATTCCAAGTTTTCTAATGTAAGTGTTATAAAATTTTTGGCCTAAAAAAAGGAGAAGGACTCTATGCATTAAAAATTGTTTTTTTTTAATTGCAGTATATTATACAAAGTTTTACCAAGGGTGTTCATATTGTTGCTTTTTAGAAATTTAAAACAAGCATGGATAATATCTTTGGCCAAAATGGAGTTAAAATTTCCTCATTAAAGTTAGAGGATTGCAGAAGACAATTTAGAACACTAGACGACGATTTTGATAAGTTTCAAAAAACGAATCGGCCAAAAACTTTAAAAGATATGAGTCCGTGGTTGAACAACTTCTCATTGTTGCAACATCAGAATTACACATTAGAAATACCAGGTCTAACTTTTATTTTTTTATAATTAATTTAAATAATTGTTTTAATATAGTAAACACTAAATATTTCACATTAAATAAAATTAAATAAGAATCATTGGCACTAGCAAAATTTATTTGCTTTTTGAATTTTTAACCTAAGAATAAATTCAAATGTTATGTTACAATTTCTTAAAGGTCAATATAATGAACATTCAAGACCCTTACCAGAATATCATGTTAACATTGTGGGATTTGATGAAAAAATTAAAGTCATGCCATCAATTAGACAACCATGTAAGATAACTATGATGGGATCTGATGAAAAAGAATATCATTTTTTAGTCAAAGGTGAAGTTAAATGTAAAAATTTATTCAGTGAATATGTGATTTAATACTGTTGAACGCTTATTTTGTTTAATTTTATTCAATTTAGAAGTTTATTTTAATTTAATTGTAACAGGAGGTGAAGATTTGAGACAGGATCAGAGAATAAGTCAAATATTTGACTCGATGAATAAAATTTTAAATGAGGATTTAAAATGTCGTAAACAGGGGCTTTTTATTGTTAATTATAAGGTGTGTTGATAAATGTTGTTTAAATTTATTTTGTATCTGATTGAAAACATTTATAATTGTTATATTAATGTTTTTTGTAAGTGAATTAAAATTTTTTATATAATCATAAATTGTCCACAATTAATTAACACAATCTTGAGTAATTATTTTACAGTATAATTTGTCATTTGTAGATTCTTATTTCATATTTAGGTAATTCCAGTTAACTGTAAGGTTGGAATAATAGAATGGATGAATGACGTTTCAACTTTTCTGGAAACTTTACAAAAAATTGACAAGTTATTTTTTATTTTTAAAAATTCAATTTTTGTGTTAAACATTTTAAGCAACAATGCTTCGGTGTGTTGCAGTTGTGTTTGTGTATGTAGAAAATAATTTCACTTTTGAAAGCGCCCATTGGTTTGTTTTTTTGAGGTGTCTGTAGTTTAGACTTTCAATTTTAGAAGGAAAATAAAGTTTTATTCTTTTATTGTTTAGAAAATCGATTTCAAATTTGCTTCAATTATCCTGGGTACCTGAAGCTCTTGTTAAAAAATTTGGTTCTAATAATTACAAAGCTTGCTACGGAGAACTAATGAAAGTTGTCAACTATTCTGATGTCAAAGATAAATTTACTCAAAACCAATTAAAAATACCCTGGGATTTATTAAGGTAGGTGGTATATTTTTTGCATTACATTTTAAATACAATTATTATTCTTTAATATGCCAAAACATGTAGGACTATTGTTGTTTTGATATTGTTAAACAGATCTTTTAGTCATGACTTTTTTTACCTTTAAGACGGGCTTATTTGCAAATGAGCGAAAATCCAGAATCCTTTCTTGTACTAAGAAAGCGTTACACTTCCTCTCTTGCCACAATGTCTATAACTAACTGGTTGTTGGGAATAGGAGATAGACACACACAAAATATTATGATTTCCACCTCTACTGGTTTTGTTGTGGGCATTGACTTTGGTCATGCATTTGGTTCGGCGACTGAGGTAAAATGTTGTTAAACTTTTTTGGGATCTCTTGTAAATCGTTTAATGGTTAAGAATATCCAAAAAAATTGTTGATCTGTGTTAAAGTAATTTTAAGATAAAAATAACCACCCATCTTTCAGCTTTTACCTATTCCTGAATTAATTCCATTTCGGATGACACGACAAATGGTCGGTTTGTTGGCTCCCTATTCTGCTCAACACGGTGAATTACGTCAGATGATGATTACGTGTCTTACGTCACTGAGGTTACATGATGATGCACTTTTGTCTCTTCTTGACGTTTTTGTAAAAGATCCTTCCGTGGACTGGATTGTAAGAATTTAGTTATATTTGTTGTATCTTAAATTATTAAAAAATTTAGAACTTTTTTTTTAATGATTTTTAAATAATTATGTCTTTAGAAATATGCTTTGCAAACCGACAAAAGGCCAAAAAGTATAATTCAATCAAAGGGTAATGCAAATACGACTATGGAGTTTGCAGAAAGAAAATTAAAAGTTGTAAAAAGAAAACTAAGTGGTGGGAATCCAGCAGCTATAACGACGTTTGTATTTAACTATTTAAAATCTTACAAATTACAAAAGTTTTATTAAGCAAGCATACGCTAGAATCTATTACATAAAGCCAAATGTATTTTAGGTGTTTTAAATATTGAATTACTACATAGATTGATGCAAAACGTTTGTGAAAAACATTTTAACGTTATCATCAAAAATTTGCTTGCTTCACCTACATAAAAACTGTAACAATAAACGAAACATTTAATTTTTAGTTTTGAACTTAGCTACAATCTCCATATTAGAGAGTACAAAAAATATTACTGTGCCGTTGCGAAGGGTCGTCCAGGAAAAAATGTGAGGGCGAAAGAAAATGATGACAATCTTAGTCCATCAACTCAAGTCGATTGTTTGATTGATCAAGCTTTAGATCCAAATATTTTAGGTCGTTGTTATTCAGGTTGGAAATCTTGGCTGTAATTCAGTTAACTAAGCCTGTCGATTAATTAATTATGATGCCAATGCATTAAAGTTGCCAAATGTTGTACATTTTGAGTAATTCTGTATAAACTTGATCTTTGTACATACTTTATTAACTAATTCAGTTTTTTCTTTTACATAAAAAGTAAATTGACAATGTATAAGTCATATGCTTTGTTGACTTTAAAGTTGTAGCCCATCAGAAGATAATGATCTATAGAATTTGCTTTGGCTAGCTTGCCTGACACTGGAATTCACTGGTACTGTACAAATACATTTATTTAAAAAACTTTAAAGCTTGCACACTAAAGAAATAATTTACAATAATATATCATCACAAAAAAACAACAATAATTATTAAAAAGCACAAGCAGAAATAAAACAAGATCTTACAAAATAAAGTTTAATGTTATAAAGATTCCTTTGCAGATATATTACAGTTTTGATTAAATAAGTAAAACAAAACTTTACAGCATCTATTATTTAAAGGCGAAATCATGTTTGTCATTATTACCATTCAAGGACTTCTGACAGGAGAAGGAAGGTTTTATATTTGATATAATCTTTGCGGTCAATCGATTTCGATATCATTTGCATCATGGAAGTGGTATTCATTGGGTCTGTCGAACATTCGCAAGGCGTACACGTATCTAAATATTATGCAATAATTTACATTGTAGGTCAACCCAATGGAAAAAATTATTTGATTTTAATCTGATTAAACTAAATATGTGTGTGTTTCTATAAATATTTACCACTTTGAGTGCAAGTTGGTGCATCAAAAGTCCATTCTCTTTCTGAACTACAAGTAGTTATTTTCGAACCTTCTAGCACATATCCTATGTTGCAAGTAAATAAACAATCACTTCCCACCGCGTTGCCGTTGCGACAAAAGACATCTCCGTTCCCCGGCGCAACTTGGCTCGTAGGACAAAACAGCGTATTATTGGTAGGTACCACACATTTAGGTGTGTCGGAACTCCAAGCCCCACGATATTCTGCACCAACGTCTAAGCATGTTGAAATAACATCACCTACTAGTTGAAATCCTGTGTTGCAACCGTAGTGGCACTCGCTTCCAAGGTTGTTGCTGTCAGTGCAAAAAAATTCACCGTTGATGGAAAAAGAGTCCCGCTCTTGGCACTGAATGGCTGTAAACAAGTTTAAATTAAAAAAGAATAGCAAAATGTTAAACTTTAATTAGGAGTTTGAAGTATTCTTAAAATAAAATTTAACGGAATTTTAAAAACAGATATATTTTTAATTTAAACAAAATTTGCTTTCACTTTTTGGGAGACATTCTGGAACGGGCCCTGACCAAATTCCTTTTTCTTCACATGTTACAGTTTCCTCTCCTTCAAGAACAAAGTCCTGGTCGCACAAGAACAAACACTCACTTTCCGCTTCGTTATCGTTGCTGCAGAACACTGTACCGTTGGCTAACGATGTAATGAGTGGTAAACATCTCTCGGGCGAGTTAGGAATGTTAGGAACACAAGTTGGTGGCGGAGAACTCCAAGCGGGCATATCTCCATTTTCCATTGTTTCACAAACTGAAGTTTCCTCTCCAACAAGTTGAAATCCCAGCTTGCAAGTAAAACGACAAATACTGTTCATGTTGTTGTTATCGTCGCAGATTACGCTACCATTTTGTGGCCTATCTTGGGGTTCACAGGTTACAGCTTAACAAAACAATAATTTTTTATCGTACAGTTTTAAAAAACGGTATTTGTCATTGCTTATAATAACGAGCATAAAAAATGTATTTGGTTAAACTAAATACAGTTATTTTAAATAAATTAGAGTTACAAACAATCTAACAGCTTTATAAAAAAAACTTCAATGTTTACGTTGCATGCAATCAAACAGGGCTTGTTGGTTGCAACCGTCTTCTGAACAACAACATCTGCACACTGAGCTACTGCCTAACGAGTTGCATTGAGTTGGCTTAAACGCGGCCCGCAGGTTCTGTAACAAGATCTTGTTAATAATGACAACCCCTTTTTATAAATTTTGTGTTTATTTTAAAAGCAGTATGTACTGATCGCAACATTTTTTAATAATTTTTAACTTAACAGGTTGCATACTTGCATAAAATTGTTCAGACAAGCGTTGGCCTGTTTGCATCTTTTTGAAATCAACATTCCTTGGTCATCTCTTCGTATTTCATTTTGGCATGCATCCTAAAACAGTACTTACTAATTTAAATAAATGTGCTATACTATATAATAACTGACACACACATTTTTCAAAGCGAAAAATTACTACAAACGAGGAAATACTACAAACGCTTGTATTTTTAAAATATTAAAATAAACCAAGGCGTTTACAAAATTCAAAAGACAAATGATAACATGTTATTTAAACTAGTATTTATACTCCCACAGTGCGACTTTCTTAAAGAAATTTTAACATGAAAATTTTCAGCAAGTTACTTGCGTTTACCTCGTTTGGCCTGCATTCAACCAATCCACCGTTCAATGTACAATCTTTGTTACTTCGCTGGTTCTCGCACACCCAGCAATTTAAACCTGTACAAAATAAACCTTTTTATTAAACACTGATTAATTATTTTTAATCATGGCAAAGAATTTTATGCAGAAAGTTGGCAACTTACCGTGAGAAACAGTTATTGCTTGCAATACTACCAATGCTATCAAACAGTAAAAATTCATTTTTAGTAATTTGTTATTTGCTCTCAATTCTCAAAACGATAATGAAATGTGACTTTCGCAAAGCGTGAACGCATTTTTATATCTTTTTACATGTGTTGTTGTTAAAAAATAAACCTTACAGGAATTGTGGGAAAGCATATTAGGCAATATACGTCACAGATAAAGCATTTCGATAGATCAAAAAGTTTCACAAATCACCTAGGGCACTTTGTGCAATTACTTCGGTTTTATCCTACGATTGTCAGGATAGATAACTCCTTGGCCCAATCCACAACTCAGCGTAGTTATTTTGTTATTTTCTATATGTTGTATACATACGTAAGCGCCGACGAAAATTTCTCAGTTTTATAAATACCCCATGACTCAAGTAAAAAACACACGGGTTGCATAAACAGCTAAATTTATTTTTTGGGGTATTTTTTAGTTTACTATCTTGCTTAGGCCAACGATGACAAATAGTCGAAATTAAACGCATAAACAATAGTATTTTTTTGGTTTCTTGGAATTTACAAGTTGCAAAAATAGCTGGGCTTATCATTGTATTTTTTGTGATTAACCAAGCTTTATTAAATAACAACCTACTTTTAGATCGTTTTGTTCTTAAGTTTTAAGCGGTTCAAACTTTAGTTTAAATAAATATATAAAAATATTTTGAAACTTGTAAACCAAAGGATCTAAAAGTAGAATGTTATTTTAATAAATCTTGGATTATCGCAAAATCGTTTTTAGTTTATTACAAACATTCAGAAATAGCTTTTGTCATAACATTATTTATTTTTTTAATTACGACCTGTGATGTGTTTAATAAAGTTTATTTTTTCTTTTAGTTGGTAATTTCGAACCGCTTCTTATATATGTAAAAGATTATTTAAAAAAGAATGATATTGATTACTAAAAAGTTAAAAAAATAACCTTTTAGATTCGATAAGGTATTAAATTTATTTTAAGTTTTACAAAATCTATTATTAACTTAATTTAAAAACCCAATTTAAATTAAATACTTGTATTTAAAAAAAAATGCAAAATACAATGTAAACCACAAAATTTGTTTTACAAGGGCGAAAATTCACACAAGTAATTGGCCGTATGTAATTTATAATCTTAATAAAACATTTCTGACCCCCGTAAAACCTTATAACAACAGAGTAAACTCATCGGTAAAGTAACTGTAATTAATATTTAATTAACCATATTTAAAATAAATAAAACCTATTTTTTCCTGATCCAATTGTTAAAAGTTAGGATCCATGCGGTACTGTATGGTATTAAGTGCGTTACCGCGTGGTGTTCGGTTAGTCAGTTCTCTTGTTTACTTACGGTTACAATTTTTATTGCGCTTTTGATAATTATTAGAGAACATTGTTTAAGTAATTATATAAGTATATTTCCATTAAATATTTTAAAACATAATACAGTTTCTACTGTCAAGACTTGGAGGGCTGAGATTGTCAGTCTGACTGTAACCAGGTTATTGTAGACAGGCAAACAGGTAAATTACTGAAACGAGTTGGGTAATTTACAAAAACAGACAGTCATGTCAAGCTTTATGGATTATGAGGCTGAGGAATCTTCTGACGATGAAGAGTTTCAAGTCACAAAAAAGCAAAAAGGTTTTGACAGTGAAGATGAAGAAGAAAATGAAAAGGGTAAACGCATTTTTTTCATTTCTGTTTGAAAAAAGTCTGAAAGTTGATTTAAATTTCACTTTATAGAAAAAAAGTTTGACTGTGTTGGTCATGTATTTTTCCAGTTAAACTGTATAAAAACAAGCCTTTAAAAAGTCACAAAAAGTGGAAATTTTTTTGTGTTTTTATAAAAAAAAACTTTTTCAGCATTGGCAAAGGAAGTTGATGAAACTGGAAATATAGCTGGTCTTGTGGATGACGATGCAGCAGAGGAGGAAGATGATGGGGAAGATGAGGATAGTCTTAATTCAAGTGACGGAGGACAACAAAGTGAAGAAGATGAAGAAGATGTACAAGTTAAAAGAAAATGTATGCACTAAAGTTGGCTTGTTTTCATTAAATAAACTATTTTTCTATGTGTTGTTCATGGTTATGTTATATTATTAAAACATGTTTTTTTGTATGTAATAGTTTTATTTTGTTTGTTGTAAATGTTCTATAGCAAGTAGCAAGCGGAAACATGACCACAGACTTGAAGAAGACGATTTCGACTTAATCGAGGAAAATCTTGGTGTAAAATTAAAAAAGCGGAAGAAATTTTCACGCTTGAGAACAGTTTCGTCAGATGAGGATGTGAGTGATAATGAGTTGGATGGGAGAGATGCAATCCAACAAGAGTTGTTCCAGGATGATGATGGAGATTTGCCAGAGGTGGGTTCAATTTTTTTTGTTTTTAGAACTTTTTTTGTTTTTTAGGTAAGTAGGTATATTTTACAATAAAAATTTTTGTAAAAAATTACATAATGTTTTTTGTAAACTGGTGATCTTTTTTTGTTTTTTAGACATCAATTCATGAGCCTGAGGTTCCTCTTTTGGTTGGTGAAGGAGAGGAGGAAGGAATCTCTGACGAAAGTGATGTAGATGACTTTATTGTCGATGACGATGGCCAACCAATCAGCAGACCACAGAAGGGACACAAACGAAGAAGCAAAGGAGACTCGTAAATCTATTTTTATTAATTCTAATTCTGTTAATTGCATCTTTAAAAATGAATGCTTTTATTATGTTAAAAGTAAACAAACATTTTGGATTAATTCATCCTTAAAAATCCATTTAAAATAAAAACTCAATTGTTTGTCGTTTTTTTTTTTATAATTTTAGCGCTTTGCAAAACCTACAGGACATTTTTGGTGTTGACTTTGACTTTAATGACTTTGAGAAATATGGAGAAGGTTTCGATGAAGAAGATGAAATTGATGAAGATTCTTATTATAATGAACAGGTATTAACCGTTAGTAGTTGGGGCATGTAGAGATGCAATATTGTGCTTGTTTTTATTATGATTGCTTTTTTTACATTTTTGTTGTTGTATAAAAATTTAAGGGAACTTAAAGAGTGTAATTTAAATTTGCATATCATGGTTAATTTTTTTTGCAATTTTTCTGTCATAAGGTGATTAATTACTTTTGTTTTTATTTAGATTGATGATGAGGAATTGGCAGAGGATGGTCAAATAAGTAGGAGAGCAAAAAAGAAAAGCAAAAAATCTAGAAACAAGAAATCCTTATTTGATGTAAGACTCAATAAAAGAAATGTGGATTTCCGTTTTTTTTGTTTAATTTATTTTTAAAAGTGTTAAAACTGTTCAAAAAAATACTTTGTGTTAGTAGTTATGAAACGTTTTATATAGGAAATGGAACCTGAATCACTGGAAAGGTTTTTCAAGACAGATGTTGATGCTGAAATACGTCATTCAGATGCTCCTGAACGCTTCCAACTTCGTGCCATTCCTGTCAAGTAATTTCTCTCCCTCAATCTATTTAAAATTTTACTGAATAAAAATAAAATACTATATAGGCCTGTTGCTTACAGCTGACAGCAATTCTATTTAAACAAATTTCAAGTTTAATTATACTTTTCATTTAAAATTTATAGACCAGCTGAAGCTGCAGAGTTAGAATTGGAAGCTGAATGGATTTATAAATATTGTTTTGTTGAATCTACCATATCAAAACAGGTGCTACAAACATTATACTTCTTTTATTTTTATAACGAAGTAGATTTTGGTTGAACTATGTCTATATTATAAAATAGTTATTATAATTTAGAATACTCGAGCTTCAAATTTTAAAATTCAAAAATAATGTTTTTTGTTGTTTGTTAACATTTTATTAATTGATTTTTTAGGATGCTCTTGAAGAGATTGGTGCAGACTTTACTGCTTCCACTCTTTCATCATTAAACAGAAAACCTCCATCTTGTGTTGGAAAAATACAGGTAAAAGTTGAACAATAATTTTTTGCCAGTATCATTTGATTGTTTTAGGTAATAAAAAATTAATTATATTAATAAAGTTTTAAAAAATGACAGAAGTTGTCATTATAAACAATTTAACTAAGTCTATGTTATACAAACGTTACACAATTTCTTAAAAAATTAATCAAAAAAAATTGTTTTTGTATGTGTGAAAAACGTATATAACTTAAATAATCAAAGATTCGTTAAAACAATTTTGTATTTAAACTCTAGGATACACTGAATTTTATGAGAAATCAGCAATTTGAGGTTCCATTCATCGCTTTTTACAGAAAGGAATATGTTGAACCTGAACTTAACATTCATGATCTATTTAAAATTTATCATTGGGATGAAAAGGTAATTCTACAATTTCAGTTTTGTAGTAAAAACTTTTTTTTATTAAGTAGCTATCAATGTTAATATTATTAACTGTTTGTATTAAGCTTCCATTTTAATTTTGCAGCTTTATTTTTACCTAATATTTAAAACTTTAGTTTGGTACGTAATATTTTAGTTTTAGTTATATTTTAAAAATGATATGTTTTTTGCAAATTTTATCATTATTTAATTTATAAAAATACATATTGTGAAAAATGGTATAAATTAAAATAAATTGCTTTTTGCAGTGGACTCAAATGAACAACAGAAAAGCTAACCTGACAAGATTGTTGCAAAAAATGCAAACATTCCAATATGAGCAAATCTCCGCTGATCCAGATAAACCACTGGGTGATAATGTGAGAGCACTCACTGATGCTGATATTGAAAGGTAATATTTGAAGGCCGTAGTGTGGCAAACCAGTCATGGCATCGGACAACGAGCCGAAAGGTTTCGGGTTTGAGCCGCACCAACGTCACACTATGCGCCCTTGAGCCCGGCGTTTACGGATAGCTCAAAACACGTCATAACAGCACATCCTTCCCCAATAAAAAAATATAAAACCTATCACCTTAAGGTGATATGGAAAAAAAAAAGAAAGGTAATATTTGTTTAATACCATAAACAAATTTTTTTCACACACAATCTTAAAAATGTTTTAAATCAAAACATTCTAAATTAAATTTTTAGGTGACTTTTGTTAAGGTCATTAAACTGTAATTGATGATACTAATTTTTATTTTACATGTATGTATAAATGGTTAAACTCTTTTTTTAATTTAGAATCCAAGCAGTACAAACCATGGAAGAATTAAAAGATGTCTATGGACATTTCTTGCTTCACTATGGTCGAGATATTCCAAAAATGCAGGTTAGTAAATAATATTTTTAAAACTCTGAAATCTCAAGTCATTACTAAATTTTATTATTTTGTTTAAAAAATCCACTAAAAAAATTGGTAAAAATTTTTGGGGATTTTTTTTAGAATGCTCTTCGCCTTCGTCGTAAACGAGAAAGAGCTGAAGAAGGAGGAGCTGTTGATGAGGAAGCAGCAACACAAGCTTCTGATCTAAAACAAGCATCACGAAGAGACATGTACACTGTGTGTCTTAACGCAGGAATAGGTAAGAACACTGTGTGTGTATTGGATGATGAACTAAAATGATAGTTAAAGTGCTTTTCTAAACGTTTAAATAATATTTTAGCACTCTTTGGTAATGCGTTGATAAAACAGAAATAAAAGTGAGCAAATTTTATTTTTATCATTTTAATTTCATACTCTGTAGATCATGATATTTGTATTCAGTAATTTTGTTACAAATTTTATGCAGTAATCTTTATTTAAATTTTAATTATAAAGGTGGAGTTGCCAACAAATTTGGGCTAACACCCGAACAATTTGGGGAGAACTTGAGAGACAACTATCAACGCCATGAGACTGAACAGTACCCAGCAGAACCACTTGACCTTGCTAATGATTTTCTATGCAGTCAGTTTAGCACCAAGTATGTGATTTATTTACAGATATTTAAAACTCTAGTTGTATTTTAAAATGACCCTTAAAATGATGTTTGTATATTAACTAGATTTCAATAATGCAATTTTTATTTCATCTAAAACTGAATACCTAACTAACTATTTTTGACACCTTTAGCCTATTTTTAATATTTAATATATAATCAGGTTTTCTAAAATTTTAATTTTGTTTAATTTTAAAGAGAGGATGTTTTGGAAGGAGCGAGGTATATGGTGGCTATGCAGTTGGCCCGTGAGCCTCTTGTCCGACAGTGCGTCCGGCAAACTTTTATGGAGCGGGCAAAAATATCTTGTCAAACAACAAAAAAAGGCAAAAAGGAGATTGACGAAGCGCATGCATGTCACAAGTTTAAATGGCTGAGAAACAAACCAGTTAAGGATCTATCTGGACCACAATTCTTACACATACAAAATGTAAGTTAAAAAAATCTTTTTTTTGAATAATTAAAGAATTTAATTCTTATACTTACCTAGGATAGGATTTTGATATCTGAGTTGAAAATTTTTTGGCTTTTTTATTATCTGTAAAATTGTAACCATTTTGACATAGTTAACATTTTTTGCAATTTAAAGAGGTATATTTATGTTTACAATACAGGCAGATGTTGAAGGGTTGCTAAAAGTTCAAATTCACATTGATATGAAGGATGCTGTCGGTGGTCAAACTTATTATGAGGAAATTAAACAACTTTACTACAGGGTAAAATAAAATTTGTTTTTAAGGACATTGACTTATTTGCATTTCCTTTGCAGGATACAATTGTAGTGTTTTTTATATTAACAAAAAAAATCAAATTGGTTAAATTGGTTTTGTAAAGATACCAAAATCAGCATTTTTTTTTTCTATTTTAATTTATTCTTTAATATGAGTGTAACTTTAGACTAAAAATAAAGTTACTTTTGATGCCCTTCTCTAGTTTTACATTTTCCATAATAATTAGAAATATAGTTAATCTGGTGTGCTTGTTAATAATAAATTTAAGTGAGTTTTTCACATAAATACTTGTTTTTTGATTTCATATTGTATTTTTTTAAATAATGTTTTAAATTAACTTTTAGGATGAGTTTAGTCACTTGGTGCAGGAATGGAACATACAGAGAAATAAAGTGATAGAATTTATGTTGAATGATATTCTTTATAAAGAAATAACTAAAGAAATGAAACAACTCCTTTACACCGAAGCTAAAGATGGAATTAAAGAAGTAAATTATTTTAAAAAACTACTTTTTTTAAATTAAATTTTAAAAAATTTTAACTTTTTTAATAGCAATATATTTACTTGGAAAATAATAAAAACTTTTCGTTCTATTTTTCTGAAATTTATTTTAATTTATAGCACTGTGCCCTTAAGTTAAGATCTTACTTGTCAGTTGCTCCTTACCAGAGTGAGGAGCGAGAATATGATGAAGATGAGGAGGAAGAAGAGAGGCAGGGAACAATAGTCATGGGGATCTCATACTCTGAAGACAGGTTTGTTAAAAAAATTGAAATTTTATATTTAAAATAAATGTTACGAAAATGTTTTATTTTTACTTAATTTTTTTAAGCCTTTTTTAACTTAATTTACAAATTAATAAACTAAAAAAATCTATTTTAGGGACACGGCAACTTTTGCAACTGTCGTGAATGTTTTTGGTGAAGTAAAAGATTTTGTAAAACTTTCATTTATGAGATTTAAGAGCAAATCATTTGTAGAAGAGGATGCTAAGAGAAAAAACAAGGATATGGAAAACTTAAAGAAGTTTATCGCAAGAAGAAAACCTCATGTTATCGTAATTGGAGTGGAAGACAGGTAAATTTAAACAATTGTTTTAGTCAAAATTCAATTTTTTGTTAAAATTTTTTTAAGGTATAACATACCAGTGTCTTTTCTTTAAAGTGATTTTTTTTTTTAAATTTTAGTTTGTAAACATAGTAAAAAAATGAGTTTGCATTTGATTGACAGTCTTAATAATTACAGCGATTCAATATCTTGAATTTAAATACTAAAAAAAATTGTTAGATTTGCAACCTCAATACAAGAAGATGTACAAAAATGTGTCACAGAATTGGAACAGGAAGGTACAGTTTCAAATGTGGCCGTTGAACTTCTTAACAACGAACTTGCCACTGTGTATGCTGCCACTGCTAAAGCTCAGGTTGATTTTTGTGATAATTATTTAGATTAAATTTGCAAATAAAAAATGATTTTGTAAAATAAACTTAAAAAGTGCTTTGGAATAGACATAAACATCTTAGGAACACTAAGCTCTTGGTACTCAACACATAAAGATAAAAAATCTAAAAAAGTTAATTTACAAATCATCATGGATTAATTTTAATCAAGATCCATTCTTCTAAAATAATAACTAAACATCTAAATGTAAATATTCGTTGCAGACCGATTTTCGAGATTTTCCAGTAGAGTTGAGACAAGCTGTTTCACTTGCTCGTAGAATGCAAGATCCCATGCTCGAGTTCTCACAACTTTGTACAACAGAACAAGATTTACTCTGTCTTAAACTTCACCATTTACAAGTAATTCAAGTTCAAAATAATTTCATAAATTGTTTTGATTAGAAAATTGTGTTTTGGTAAAAATTTGTTAACTTTAAATTAAGTAGCACAATTTAATTTATTAAAATTTCTTGCTAAAAAACCCTTTTTTATTTAATTCTTAAAAGCAAAATATTTGTTTTTTAAAATTGTTTTGTTTTCTAAGATAAAATATCAAAATGTTTTTAGGATCAAGTTAGTAAAGATGAGTTACTGGAAGCGTTGGTTGAAGAATTTGTGTTCCGAGCAAACGAGGTTGGGGTGGATGTTAACCGGGCAATATTTTATCCCCACACTTCGACAATCGTTCAATTTGTTTGTGGTCTTGGCCCGAGGAAGTCAGCTCATCTTATCAAGGTTTATTTTTATAGATTTTTTTTTCAGTTTAAATGTGAAATACCTTATTTTACAATTTTACAATATCAGTTTCACAATATCTTGGTGTATTACAAGGTTAGTGAAGGTTGCACAAAACAATTTAAAACAAAGATTTTTTAATAGGTTTTAATATGTTAGGGTATATTTAAACACCATAACATTCGTAACTATATTTTGACTATTTTTTTGTTTTGTTGGACATGAAACAATTTATGTAGGTTTTTAATAAAAAATTGTACAAATTATGAACTAACTATGTTTTTTTGTTTTTTTTAGGTGTTAAAACAAAAAAATGGAAGACTTGAAAATAGATCCAACTTGGTTACAGTTTGTAAAATGGGTCCGAAAATATTTATTAATTGTGCTGGATTTATTAAAATTGATACCAAATCTATCATGGAAGAAAGGTAAATAGTTCTAATAAGACTGTTTGTTAAAAATTTAGTGTTAATATAATGTGTGTAAATTAAATATAAAATGCCAACAATTTTGCAATGGCAATTTTAGATTTCTTGACCATCAAACAGAGCCTAAGTTGTTAAAACTCGGGTAAAATAAAGTTTTAAACCAATTTTTGAATTTTTTTTAAATTTACTTTAAATATTTGTGCAATAGCACGGATGCTTACATAGAAATCTTAGACGGTCTCCGAGTTCATCCAGAGACTTATGAATGGGCTCGGAAGATGGCTGTGGATGCGCTAGAGTATGACGAGTCAGCCGAGGATGCCAATCCGTCTTCTGCTCTTGTTGAAATTCTTGAATCTCCAGAGAGATTAAAAGATCTTGATCTGGATGCCTTTGCTGAGGAACTTGAAAGACAGGTTAGCTAATATGTTATTATTTTTTCAAGTTAGTTAAAATTTGTTGAATGCTATTTTAATTTGCTCAAAAGTATTATTTAAAAAAAAAAAATTTCAAAAAAGCTGGATATACTATTAAATGTGTTTTATTTTTTTGTATCTTAACAATTGGTAAAAGTATTTTAAAATCATTTATTTCTTTATCATTTATTTCCATTGCAAACAATGAATTTGTATACAGGGTTATGGTAACAAGGGTATAACACTGTATGATATAAGAAATGAGTTAAACAGCAGATATAAGGATTTTAGGACGCCGTACAGGACTCCTAACCTGGAAGAAAAATTCGAAATGGTCACAAAAGAGTCACTCTCTGTGTTCTGTGAAGGTGAATACAATTTTCTTACTTCTATAAAAGATATTTAACATGGCCATATTAATAAAAAAATATTTATTTCCTTCCTCAAGGTAAAATGGTAACTTGTAGAGTGATAGGAATTGCTCATCGCCGACCTAAGTCGGAGCAACTCGACCAAGCAGAACCACACAAAGATGAGGAGACAGGGATGTGGAGTTGCTCTTTTTGCAAAATTGGAGGATTTGCTGAGCTAAGCGAGGTATTTTTTTTTTAATTTTTGCAAAATAAACCTAAAGCTTTTAAAACCTACATTCATACATTGTATGTAAACCAATATACTTTTAACACGCTAACATTGTTATGTTAAAATTTTTATTTTTTTTTAGGTGTGGGCCCATTTAGACAGCGGAGAGTGTTTAGGCAAAGCGGTCGGTGTTCGAATTCGTCTTGAAAATGGAATAAGTGGTTTTATTCCAACCGATAAACTTAGTGACAAACAAGTTGACAATCCTGAAGAAAGGGTAAAGGTAAGATCATTGTTAACGATTTTTTTATTATTTTACTGAAGTTAAATATTAAGAAAAGTTCCCTGCTCAGAGTTATTGTTAATATATTTCTTTAACTAAAATATAACTTTTGTTCTTTAATTTTGGGTTGAAAATATTTTATTTGATAGCCTGGTATGACGATTCATTGCCGCCTCCTCAAAGTTGATGTGGAGAAATTTCAAGTTGATGTCACATCCCGTGGAAGCGATCTTCGTGATGAGGAGGGGAAATGGAAGCAACAATTTGATACTTATTACGATTACGAAGGGGAACTTGCTGATAAACACAAGTCCGAACAGACAAATAAAAACCAAAACAGAACAAGTAATTTTTAATAAAATTCAGCTTGTTTTTTATTTTTAAAGATGTCTAAACTAAACCATTCATACATTTTTACCAAAATTAATTTAAGATATTTAACATATAAATTTTTTTTTTACCCTAAAATATATTTTATGCAAGTTTTGTGCAATTTCTGTTTTTGTTAATCAATATTTTTGTGTCGTAGCTTATATTAAGCGTGTAATAGCCCACCCTTCATTTCACAATGTTGACTTCAAAGCAGCCGAACATATGATGATTGATATGGACCAAGGAGATGCTGTTATTAGACCAAGTAGCAAAGGTAACATAACAATTTTGACTTTTTATAGCTTAGTTGATTATTTAGAGTGAAATTATTAATTTTTTATCTAAAAATTTGTTTATGTCCCTAATGGCTATAAATGGACTTTTTAAAATCTTTTTATTGAAAAATATATCATCATTAGGTAATGTTAAATTTTAAAAATATATTCTTTAACTTCAAATAAATTTAACTTAAAATTATTTATTGTTTTATGTTTAGGTTCTGATCATCTTACAGCAACATGGAAAGTAGCTGATGGAGTTTATGCCCACATTGATATTAAAGAGGAGAAAAAAGAAAACGCTTTTAGCCTTGGAAAGTCTCTCTGGATTGGGAATGAGGTGAAACATATTTGAAGCTTTAAATTTTTTGAAAAAAAGTTTTTCTGGTTCTTTAAAAGTGCATAAATAACATTACTAACTGATTTTTTAAAAAAGGAATTTGAAGACTTAGATGAAATAATTGCTCGTTTCATCCAACCTATGGCTGCTAATGCCCGAGACCTGATCAGCCACAAAAATTACAGAGATGTAGGCGGAAAAAAGGAAATATTGGAAGATTTCTTAAAACAAGCAAAGAAAGGAACACCATCACGAATTCCTTATTTTATGACTGCATCAAAAACTTTGCCAGGTATGAAAATTAAATTTGGTTAAAAAAATTATTTCAAATTAAAAAAATTCTTCCGAATTTATGTAACTTTTTTTTAAGATGTTTAGCATTAGCAAGAAAAACAGTTACTGATTTTTTATTTTGCTATAGGCAAATTTTTGTTATCGTACATGCCACGGGTAAGATCGAAACACGAATATGTGACGGTCACTGTAGATGGGTTTAGATACAGAGGCCAAATGTTTTCTACGCTTAATCATCTTTTTAAATGGTTTAAAGAACATTTTAGAGACCCAATTCCAAGTAAATAACATTCGATTTTTTGATCAGTAAATTGTATTAAATTTTTAAAAAATTGTATTAACTTCAAAGTCAGTTTATACCTTAAATTTTTTATTATTTTTTATATTAACAAGGTCATCTACAACCAGCTCGAACCCCAGCAGGAAGTGTTTACACTCCCAGTAATAATAGAACCAGACCTGGTTCTATAAGACAAACCCCAAGGACACCTAAGGTAAAAAAATTAAATTCTTTCTCTTGTAAATATTTTTAATAATAAAAACATAAAATTTTTTTTTATATTTTAGACACCATTGCAAACACCAATGAGCAACACAGGATATGCTTACACCCCAAACACAGCTTACATTACACCCAACCCGGCATACAATAGGACCCCTGCTTCTCCCGCTAATATGTTTCCCCCCAAATCTGCCCCACCAACAAAGTGGGCCCAACCAGCAGCCCCAAAACGAACTCCAAGACCAAAGTAAGTTTTTATTGTCGTTATTTTGTTTTCAAATATCGCAGATAAAAAAAATTTAAAAAAAATTCTTTTGTAGACAACAGGGTGTTTCTTCAGACTGGGGCAAAGTGGCACAAGAATGGGCCAAACAACGCAACGATCCCAGTCCTAGGATGACTCCAACCACTCCTAGGGGTCCTCGAACACCAGCTGGAAGCTATAAGGGGACTCCCCGGACCCCACAGCCAAGAACTCCCCGAAATCAAAGAACCCCTTATTAGGGGTGACTTGGGTGAAAATTAAAAAAATATTTTAAAGTTTTGGGTGAAAACTATGCTTACTTATAAACAATGTGTTTTATAATGTTAACCATGTTTAATGTTTGCTCCACTTTATTTTTACCAATTTTGTGCTTTGATCTACTTTTCCATTTTGTTTAAACCGATTGGTTTTGTAGTGGATTTAAATGAAATGTTTTTACTTTCTGTTGGTGACCAACTTAATTTATTACAACCAAAAAACGACTTAAAAAGTTTTTGTATTTTAAGTAAACTGGAATAAATCTTTTTATGTTGGCAAAAACTTGTTTTTGTTCAGTGAATTTTATTAGTAAATTTGTATGACAGTAAGAAATCAATCCTACAGTTTATGAAACTTAATCACGGTCAACTAAAATTTCAAGGAAATTCTTTTCACACTTTTAAAGTGTTTGTACTTGGTTGTTAATACCTTCTTACGATTTATAATGCTTAATGTGATGCTGTTTTTAATATAATAATATTTTTTTGCAGGAGTGTTTACTTTTTATTAAAAAAAACAAAGCAACAAAATGGCTATTAAGGCAAGAAGTGAAATTATTTAAAAAACACAAAATTATAAAAAACAGTGGTGACAATTGAAAAAATACATACAAGACCCTTAAGCTTTTTAAATTTAAGTGGAAATTAAAAATGTTGAGCATAGATTCACTAATTAAATAACTACTTTAGCTAATAGTTTAAAGCAAAATAACACTATTTACAGATATATTATTTACGACACTAGTCAGATTAGGCAACTTATAACAGTTAGTAGATACAGATAGGAAGTATTATGTTTTAACATGTCATGGCAAAAATATTTTGCAAAAAATGCATTAAAAGTCCAGAAGATTCATTTTATCTGAATCCTCATTTGAATTTTCTTGGTCCTCGTCTCCCAACTTTATTAAATAATCCTTTACGTTGCTGTGGCCATTTTGCCTAGCAAGACCAATCAAAATTCCTGTGGCACATTTACCATTTCTATTTCTACAGATACTACAATTGCAAAACCCACGACAGACTGGGCACTTCCAGTTTGGATCTAATAAAGCATCCTTCACCGATTCCCCATATCTATTTAGTAAACAGGGACCACAAAATTGACCTCGGACCCCAACACATGAAGGTGACCTACAGCAAGATTTTGTATCCCTTGTTTTTTGTCTACACTGGTGACAACTTGAGCCATTCATAATGTCGTAAGATTTCCCAGTAGAATGTTGTGCAATGTTGGCAATCATTGCTGGTGTAATGTCGTCGACTGGCACCACAATATGAGGCTGTGCTTTCGAATTAAAACACTTTCGCTTGGGGGTATAACCCTTATCGGGTGATCTTGGCCTTTTTTTGGAGAACAGTTTTACAGTGAATGGGTGATGTGTTAAAGATTCATGTTGATAATCTTCGCCTCTTTTTGAACGTAACCTAGTAACAGGTGATCGTGTGGGAATGTACAGCCTTTTATTTTGAATTCTTCTAGGTTTTTGAAGACTGTTATTTTGCATTTTGTTAAACAAGGGGTCCACATCAAGCTGATTCATTAACATGTTTAGCATGTTTTTCTTTTCGGCAAGCTTTTTTTTCTGGCGTCGCACAATATCTTCATGGCTGCAATCTTCATCTTCGGAATCAAAAACGGAACTATCATCACTATCGCTTAAATCGTCATCAGAGTTATTGATCGCCGAACCTTTGCTGTCTTCATCTTGTTGTATCTCACTGTTGGAAAAACCAAGAAAGTCTTCAGTGTCACCAGTTTCATTAAAAATTAACTCCAGTTTACTGTGGTCATCTTCAATATTCATTCTGACATTTAGATTTTTAAAATAATAACGAGACTTTGTCGATTTTTAAAACTCGCTTAAAAAAACAATAAAAATAGATTATTATTATTATTATTATTATTTTTCGACCACTTTATTGTACACAACGTTTTGAACAAAAACTCTAAAACTATCAGCTTATCGGAATAAAGTTAATTCCCGCGACTGCAAAGACGCACGTTTTATTTCCCGCGATTCGACAGCAATTGTAACAAAAAATGGTTCTAAAAAAAAAATGGTTCTAAAAAAACTTTTTAAGACATAAATGGGTTAATTGTTTTTTTACAGTGTTTTTGCATTATTTAATAAAAAAAAAAATAAAAAAATAAAAAATAAATAAATAAATAAATAAAAATAAAAAATAATAATTTAAAAAAAAATGTTTTAGTATTTAAAAAAAAAATACTAAATCAAACCAAATGTAATTACATATTTTATCAACACATAAACATGAAGTACAACAATTTTAAACAAAAAATTAAATTTTTTTAAATTAAATTTAGACATACCAATAAAAGTGCGGTAGTCAACATTTTTTCGACAAAAAAAATTTTAATTTCAATATAAAACATACCATTAAAAACGTGGTAACCCAAACAAAATTTTTCTAAAATATTTTTAAAAACATTCAATATTCGTATGAGTTATGACACTTTATTAAATTTTGCGTAAAATTTAAAATTGAAAAATAAATATTTTATTTGATTTGTTTTGGCCTAACTAACATTAAAGATCAAAAATTTCTTAAAGATCAAAAATTTTCGGATGTTTTTTATGCGCGCCATATACATACCCTTGTGACGTAATCAGTAAACTAATATTCAAGTCAACTTTATTTTAAAATTACAGCAGTTTATATTTTTGTCTTTTATTATATACTTTTCGTTGTTGTTAACTCGTAAAATTTTTTTTTATTAATTTTTTTATTGTTTTTATAATACAAAGTTACCTTTTAAGCTTGTTCTTATTGTCAGTTTCGATAGCTAAATGAGTTGAACTCTCGACCAAGTGTCACGGGCTCGAAACCAGGCAAAGAGAGTATGTCAAAAGTACGAAAATTATTTTATAGGGGCATCATTTGTTCTACTTAATATTTAAAAAATATGTTTTATCTTGAATGTTAGTTTGGCCAAAACGAATTGAAAAAAAAAAATTTTTTATTTTTAAAGATATTTTAAAAACTTGTAAAAAAAATACACAATACGCGTTTAACGCATAGGTAAAACTTCTGTAACTTTTGTTTTAGAGCAAATAAAGTAGCTACTTTATATTTTTAAGAAATGTTAATCTTGAATGTTAGTTTGGCCAAAACGAATTGAAAAAAAAATATTTTTTTATTTTTAAAGATATTTTAAAAACTTGTAAAAAAAATACACAACACGCGTTTAACGCATAGGTAAAACTTCTGTAACTTTTCTTTTAGAGCAAATAAAGTAGCTACTTTATATTTTTAAGAAATGTTAATCTTGAATGTTAGTTTGGCCAAAACGAATTGAAAAAAAAAAATTTATTTTTAAAGATATTTTAAAAACTTGTAAAAAAAATACACAATACGCGTTTAACGCACAGGTAAAACTTCTGTAACTTTTGTTTTAGAGCAAATAAAGTAGCTACTTTATATTTTTAAGAAATGTTAATCTTGAATGTTAGTTAGGCCATAAGGAATCGAATAAAATATTTAATTTTCAATTTTGAACTTTATGCAAAATTTAATAAAAGTGTCATATCTTTTACATTTATTAATAATTTTAAAAAATATTTAGGAATTATCCTATTTAGAATAGTATGCTTTTAGTAGTTTATTCCAACTTTGATTTAAAAATTTGATTTTTTTTCGAAAAATGTTGACCCCAATAATATTGTACTGATGACGTCACACAATGCGCGTTTAGCTTAACTATAAGTATAGATATTTATCCCAATCATTTTAAGCCAATACAATAATATTATCGAGGTCGTGTCTATTTTCAGTTGTCGTTAATTTTGTGCGAACCTAGGGGCTCAGTAAGTATGGCTTCTAGTGCTAATTGGTGCTTTCAATTATGTCGAATTAATTAATCAGTATTGTTTGTAATAGAAATGTATTATTATGGTTCGAAATCTTAGATTTCGAAACATATTGTTATTGTCAATATATTTATTATTGTTTTTATTCTTACTAGTCCAAATTTTGGTTCAAAATAACTTTTGTTCTAGTACTTTAAAAGTTTTGAAATTTTAGTATGTTGTTTGTCATAATAAAATTTTCTGATTCTCCTATTTTCAAAATTGAATTATCACTAATTACTAATTAATAGGTGTTTGTTTATTAAAATTTAAAGATCGTTATCAAGTTTTTAAATTTTTGTCAGTTATATATTAGGATATTTATAACTTAAAAATGAATTAAAAATTAAATTTTTAATACTAATTACTAATTAATTTTGTTTATTAAAATTTAAAATTTGTTATTATTTTTTTAAATCTTGGTCAATCGTATATTATGATATGAGTTACATAAATACGAGTTAAAAAATAAATTTTTGAATGTTTATTATATTAAAATGCTTGTTTATTCAATAAAAATTAAGAATTGTTATTTAAGCGCAGAACAAAGAAAAAAATTTAATTTTTTAGTCTAATAATTAAAAAAAGGTATACGTAATACTTGATTAATTAGTTTAGTTAATATGTTTATGTATAAATTTATTTACAATAAAGATTAATTTTAAAAATAATCAAATAATTTCGAACCATTTTCTATTTATCAAATAAATCTAGTTTTTATTTTGGGTTTAATTAGGTCACGTGATATTTTTGGCCAATGATATTGCATATAAATTTTTTGAAAAAAATAAAAAAATTTAAATTAAAAAATAATTGCTTCGTGAGAACTGCACAGGTCCAATTAACGTGTTCACAAAATATTTTTTGAAAATATTAATTAATATTCATTAAAGTTATGATACTTTTATTAAAAATTTATGAAATCTCAAAACCTAAAATTTTATATTTAAGTAGACGTGCATTGGCGTAACTAACATTCAAGATAAAACATTTTGCAAAAATTTTCATTAGAACAAAAGTTAGAGCTAATTTTTTTGGGGGTTTAATTAGGTCACGTGATATTTTTGGCCAATGATATTGCAAATAAATTAAAAAAAAAATAACAAATTTTAAATCAAAAAATAATTGCTCTGTTAGAATTGCACAAGTCCAATTAACGTGTTTACCAAATATTTTTTGAAAATATTAATATTCATAAAAGTAATGACACTTTTCATGAAATTTTATGAAATCTCAAAACCTAAAATTTTATATTTTATTAGACGCGCATTGGCGTAACTAACATCCAAGATAAAACATTTCGCAAAAATATTTATTAGAAAAAAAGTTAAAACTAATTTTTATTTTGGGTTTAATTAGGTCACGTGATATTTTTGGCCAATGATATTGCATATACATTTTTTTTAAAAAATAAAAAAATTTAAATTAAAAAATAATTGCTTCGTGAGAACTGAACAGGTCCAATTAACGTGTTCACAAAATATTTTTTGAAAATATTGATATTCATAAAAGTTATGATACTTTTAATAAAAATTTATGAAATCTCAAAACCTAAAATTTTATATTTAACTAGATGCGCATTAACGTAACTAACATTCAAGATAAACATTTTGCAAGAATTTTCATTAGAACAATAGTTAGAGCTAATTTATTTTTGGTTTAATTAAGTCACGTGATATTTTTGGCCAATGATATTGCATATAAATTTTTTAAAAAAAATAAAAAATTTCAAATTAAAAAATAATTGCTTCGTGAGAACTGCACAGGTCCAATTAACGTGTTCACAAAATATTTTTTGAAAGTATTAATATTCATAAAAGTTATGACACTTTTATTAAAAACTTATGAAATTTCAAAACCTAAAATTTTATATTTTATTAGACGCACATTGGCGTAACTAACATTCAAGATTAAACATTTCGCAAAATATTTATTAGAAAAAAAGTTAAAACTAATTTTTATTTGGGGTTTAATTAGTTCACGTGATATTTTTGGCCAATGATATTGCATATAAATTTTTTGAAAAAAATAAAAAATTTTAAATTTAAAAATAATTGCTTTGTGAGAACTGCACAGGTCCAATTAACGTGTTCACAAAATATTTTTTGAAAATATTGATATTCATAAAAGTTATGACACTTTTATTAAAAATTTATGAAATCTCAAAACCTAAAATTTTATATTTTATTAGACGTACATTGGCCTAAATAACATTCAAGATAAAACATTTCGCAAAAATTTTTGGTAGAACAAAAGTTAGAGCTAATTTTTATTTTGGGTTTAATTAGGTCACGTGATATTTTTGGCCAATGATATTGCATATAAATTTTTTTAAAAAAATAACAAATTTTAAATCAAGAAATAATTGCTCTGTTAGAATTGCACAAGTCCAATTAACGTGTTTACCAAATATTTTTTGAAAATATTAATATTCATAAAAGTTATGACATTTTTATTAAAATTTTATGAAATCTTAAAACCTAAAATTTTATATTTAAGTAGACGTGCATTGGCGTAACTAACATTCAAGATGAAACATTTTGCAAAAATTTTTATTAGAACAAAAGTTAGAGCTAATTTATTTTGGGTTTAATTAGGTCACGTGATATTTTTGGCCAATGATATTGCATATAAATTTTTTTTAAAAAATAAAAAATTTTAGTTTAAAAAATAATTGCTTTGTGAGAACTGCACAGGTCCAATTAACATGTTTACAAAATATTTTTCGAAAATATTAATATTCATAAAAGTTATGACACTTTTATTAAAAATTTATGAAATCTCAAAACCTAAAATTTTATATTTAAGTAGACGCGAATTGGCGTAACTAACATTCAAGATAAAACATTTGCAAAATTTTTTATTAGAACAAAAGTTAGAGCTAATTTTTATTTTGGGTTTAATTAGGTCACGTGATATTTTTGGCCAATGATATTGCATATAAATTTTTTTAAAAAAATAAAAAATTTTAAATTAAAAAATAATTGCTTCGTTAAAACTGCACAGGTCCAATTAACGTGTTCACAAAATATTTTTTGAAAGTATTAATATTCATAAAAGTTATGACACTTTTATTAAAAACTTATGAAATTTCAAAACCTAAAATTTTATATTTTATTAGACGCACATTGGCGTAACTAACATTCAAGATTAAACATTTCGCAAAATATTTATTAGAAAAAAAGTTAAAACTAATTTTTATTTGGGGTTTAATTAGTTCACGTGATATTTTTGGCCAATGATATTGCATATAAATTTTTTGAAAAAAATAAAAAATTTTAAATTTAAAAATAATTGCTTTGTGAGAACTGCACAGGTCCAATTAACGTGTTCACAAAATATTTTTTGAAAATATTGATATTCATAAAAGTTATGACACTTTTATTAAAAATTTATGAAATCTCAAAACCTAAAATTTTATATTTTATTAGACGTACATTGGCCTAAATAACATTCAAGATAAAACATTTCGCAAAAATTTTTGGTAGAACAAAAGTTAGAGCTAATTTTTATTTTGGGTTTAATTAGGTCACGTGATATTTTTGGCCAATGATATTGCATATAAATTTTTTTAAAAAAATAACAAATTTTAAATCAAGAAATAATTGCTCTGTTAGAATTGCACAAGTCCAATTAACGTGTTTACCAAATATTTTTTGAAAATATTAATATTCATAAAAGTTATGACATTTTTATTAAAATTTTATGAAATCTTAAAACCTAAAATTTTATATTTAAGTAGACGTGCATTGGCGTAACTAACATTCAAGATGAAACATTTTGCAAAAATTTTTATTAGAACAAAAGTTAGAGCTAATTTATTTTGGGTTTAATTAGGTCACGTGATATTTTTGGCCAATGATATTGCATATAAATTTTTTTAAAAAAATAAAAAATTTTAATTTAAAAAATAATTGCTTTGTGAGAACTGCACAGGTCCAATTAACATGTTTACAAAATATTTTTCGAAAATATTAATATTCATAAAAGTTATGACACTTTTATTAAAAATTTATGAAATCTCAAAACCTAAAATTTTATATTTAAGTAGACGCGAATTGGCGTAACTAACATTCAAGATAAAACATTTGCAAAATTTTTTATTAGAACAAAAGTTAGAGCTAATTTTTATTTTGGGTTTAATTAGGTCACGTGATATTTTTGGCCAATTTTATTGCATATAAATTTTTTGAAAAAAATAACAAATTTTAAATCAAAAAATAATTGCTCTTTTAGAATTGCACAAGCCCAATTAACGTGTTTACAAAATATTTTTTGAAAATATTAATATTCATAAAAGTTATGACATTTTTATTAAAATTTTATGAAATCTTAAAACCTAAAATTTTATATTTAAGTAGACGTGCATTGGCGTAACTAACATTCAAGATGAAACATTTTGCAAAAATTTTTATTAGAACAAAAGTTAGAGCTAATTTATTTTGGGTTTAATTAGGTCACGTGATACTTTTGGCCAATGATATTGCATATAAATTTTTTTAAAAAAATAAAAAATTTTAAATTAAAAAATAATTGCTTCGTGAAAACTGCACAGGTCCAATTAACGTGTTTACAAAATATTTTTTGAAAGTATTAATATTCATAAAAGTTATGACACTTTTATTAAAAACTTATGAAATTTCAAAACCTAAAATTTTATATTTTATTAGACGCACATTGGCGTAACTAACATTCAAGATTAAACATTTCGCAAAATATTTATTAGAAAAAAAGTTAAAACTAATTTTTATTTGGGGTTTAATTAGTTCACGTGATATTTTTGGCCAATGATATTGCATATAAATTTTTTGAAAAAAATAAAAAATTTTAAATTTAAAAATAATTGCTTTGTGAGAACTGCACAGGTCCAATTAACGTGTTCACAAAATATTTTTTGAAAATATTGATATTCATAAAAGTTATGACACTTTTATTAAAAATTTATGAAATCTCAAAACCTAAAATTTTATATTTTATTAGACGTACATTGGCCTAAATAACATTCAAGATAAAACATTTCGCAAAAATATTTATTAGAACAAAAGTAAGAGCTAATTTTTATTTGGGGTTTAATTAGGTTACGTGATATTATTGGCCAATGATACTGCATATAAATTTAAAAAAAAATAACAAATTTTAAATCAAAAAATAATTGCTCTGTTAGAATTGCACAAGTCCAATTAACGTGTTTACCAAATATTTTTTAAAAATATTAATATTCATAAAAGTTATGACATTTTTATTAAAATTTTATGAAATCTCAAAATCTAAAATTTTATATTTAAGTAGACGTGCATTGGCGTAACTAACATTCAAGATAAAACATTTTGCAAAAATTTTCATTAGAACAAAAGTTAGAGCTAATTTATTTTAGGTTTAATTAGGTCACGTGATATTTTTGGCCAATGATATTGCATATAAATTTAAAAAAAAAATTAAAAAATTTTAAGTTTAAAAATAATTGCTTTGTGAGAACTGTACAGGTCCAATTAACATGTTCACAAAATATTTTTCGAAAATATTAATATTCATAAAAGTTATGACACTTTTATTAAAAATTTATGAAATCTCAAAACCTAAAATTTTATATTTTATTAGACGTACATTGGCCTAACTAACATTCAAGATAAAACATTTCGCAAAAATATTTATTAGAATAAAAGTTAGAGCTAATTTTTATTTTGGGTTTAATTAGGTCACGTGATATTTTTGGCCAATGATATTGCATATAAATTTTTTAAAAAAAATAAAAAATTTTAAATTAAAAAATAATTGCTTCGTGAAAACTGCACAGGTCCAATTAACGTGTTCACGAAATATTTTTTAAAAGTATTAATATTCATAAAAGTGATGACACTTTTATTAAAAACTTATGAAATTTCAAAACCTAAAATTTTATATTTTATTAGACGCGCATTGGCGTAACTAACATTCAAGATTAAACATTTCGCAAAAATATTTATTAGAAAAAAAGTTAAAACTAATTTTTATTTTGGGTTTAATTAGGTCACGTGATTTTTTTGGCCAATGATATTGCATATAAATGTTTTAAAAAAAATAAAAAATTTTAAATTTAAAAATAATTGCTTTGTGAGAACTGCACAGGTCCAATTAACGTGTTTACAAAATATTTTTCGAAAATATTAATATTCATAAAAGTTATGACACTTTTATTAAAAATTTATGAAATCTCAAAACCTAAAATTTTATATTTAAGTAAACGCGCATTGGCGTAACTAACATTCAAGATAAAACATTTTGCAAAAATTTTTATTAGAACAAAAGTTAGAGCTAATTTATTTTGGGTTTAATTAGGTCACGTGATATTTTTGGCCAATGATATTGCATATATTTTTTTTGAAAAAATAAAAAATTTTAAATTAAAAAATAATTGCTTCGTGAGAACTGCACAGGTCCAATTAACGTGTTCACAAAATATTTTTCAAAAATAAAAATAAAAAATTTTAAATCAAAAAATAATTGCTTCGTGAGAACTGCACAGGTCCCATTAACGTGTTCACAAAATATTTTATGAAAATATTGATATTCATAAAAGTTATGACACTCTTATTAAAATTTTATGAAATCTCAAAACCTAAAATTTTATATTTAACTAGATGCGCATTGACGTAACTAACATTCAAGATAAAACATTTTGCAAAAATTTTTATTAGAACAAAAGTTAGAGCTAATTTATTTTGGGTTTAATTAGGTCACGTGATATTTTTGGCCAATGATATTGCATATAAATTTTTTTTAAAAAATAACAAATTTTAAATCAAAAAATAATTGCTCTGTTAGAATTGCACAAGTTCAATTAACGTGTTTACAAAATATTTTTTGAAAATATTAATATTCATAAAAGTTATGACATTTTTATTAAAATTTTATGAAATCTCAAAACCTAAAATTTTATATTTTATTAGACGTACATTGGCCTAACTAACATTTATGAAATCTCAAAACTTAAAATTTTATATTTAAGTAGACGCGCATTGGCGTAACTAACATTCAAGATAAAACATTTCGCAAAAATGTTTGGTAGAACAAAAGTTAGAGCTAATTTTTATTTTGGGTTTAATTAGGTCACGTAATATTTTTGGCCAATTTTATTGCATATAAATTTTTTGAAAGAAATAACAAATTTTAAATCAAAAAATAATTGCTCTGTTAGAATTGCACAAGTCCAATTAACGTGTTTACAAAATATTTTTTGAAAATATTAATATTCATAAAAGTTATGACATTTTTATTAAAAATTTATGAAATCTCAAAACCTAAAATTTTATATTTAAGTAGACGTGCATTGGCGTAACTAACATTCAAGATAAAACATTTTGCAAAAATTTTTATTAGAACAAAAGTTAGAGCTAATTTATTTTGGGTTTAATTAGGTCACGTGATATTTTTGGCCAATGATATTGCATATAAATTTTTTGAAAAAAATAAAAAATTTTAATTTAAAAAATAATTGCTTTGTGAGAACTGCACAGGTCCAATCAACATGTTCACAAAATATTTTTCGAAAATATTAATATTCATAAAAGTTATGACACTTTTATTAAAAATTTATGAAATCTCAAAACCTAAAATTTTATATTTAAGTAAACGCGCATTGGCGTAACTAACATTCAAGATAAAACATTTTGCAAAAATTTTTATTAAAACAAAAGTTAGAGCTAATTTATTTTGGGTTTAATTAGGTCACGTGATTTTTTTGGCCAATGATATTGCATATAAATTTTTTAAAAAAAATAAAAAATTTTAAATTTAAAAATAATTGCTTTGTGAGAACTGCACAGGTCCAATTAACGTGTTTACAAAATATTTTTCGAAAATATTATTATTCATAAAAGTTATGACACTTTTATTAAAAATTTATGAAATCTCAAAACTTAAAATTTTATATTTAAGTAGACGCGCATTGGCGTAACTAACATTCAAGATAAAACATTTCGCAAAAATGTTTGGTAGAACAAAAGTTAGAGCTAATTTTTATTTTGGGTTTAATTAGGTCACGTGATATTTTTGGCCAATTTTATTGCATATAAATTTTTTGAAAGAAATAACAAATTTTAAATCAAAAAATAATTGCTCTGTTAGAATTGCACAAGTCCAATTAACGTGTTTACAAAATATTTTTTGAAAATATTAATATTCATAAAAGTTATGACATTTTTATTAAAAATTTATGAAATCTCAAAACCTAAAATTTTATATTTAAGTAGACGTGCATTGGCGTAACTAACATTCAAGATAAAACATTTTGCAAAAATTTTTATTAGAACAAAAGTTAGAGCTAATTTATTTTGGGTTTAATTAGGTCACGTGATATTTTTGGCCAATGATATTGCATATAAATTTTTTGAAAAAAATAAAAAATTTTAATTTAAAAAATAATTGCTTTGTGAGAACTGCACAGGTCCAATCAACATGTTCACAAAATATTTTTCGAAAATATTAATATTCATAAAAGTTATGACACTTTTATTAAAAATTTATGAAATCTCAAAACCTAAAATTTTATATTTAAGTAAACGCGCATTGGCGTAACTAACATTCAAGATAAAACATTTTGCAAAAATTTTTATTAAAACAAAAGTTAGAGCTAATTTATTTTGGGTTTAATTAGGTCACGTGATATTTTTGGCCAATGATATTGCATATATTTTTTTTGAAAAAATAAAAAATTTTAAATTAAAAAATAATTGCTTCGTGAGAACTGCACAGGTCCAATTAACGTGTTCACAAAATATTTTTCGAAAATAAAAATAAAAAATTTTAAATCAAAAAATAATTGCTTCGTGAGAACTGCACAGGTCCCATTAACGTGTTCACAAAATATTTTATGAAAATATTGATATTCATAAAAGTTATGACATTCTTATTAAAATTTTATGAAATCTCAAAACCTAAAATTTTATATTTTATTAGACGCGCATTGGCGTAACTAACATTCAAGATTAAACATTTCGCAAAAATATTTATTAGAAAAAAAGTTAAAACTAATTTTTCTTTTGGGTTTAATTAGGTCACGTGATTTTTTTGGCCAATGATATTGCATATAAATTTTTTAAAAAAAATAAAAAATTTTAAATTTAAAAATAATTGCTTTGTGAGAACTGCACAGGTCCAATTAACGTGTTTACAAAATATTTTTCGAAAATATTATTATTCATAAAAGTTATGACACTTTTATTAAAAATTTATGAAATCTCAAAACTTAAAATTTTATATTTAAGTAGACGCGCATTGGCGTAACTAACATTCAAGATAAAACATTTCGCAAAAATGTTTGGTAGAACAAAAGTTAGAGCTAATTTTTATTTTGGGTTTAATTAGGTCACGTGATATTTTTGGCCAATTTTATTGCATATAAATTTTTTGAAAGAAATAACAAATTTTAAATCAAAAAATAATTGCTCTGTTAGAATTGCACAAGTCCAATTAACGTGTTTACAAAATATTTTTTGAAAATATTAATATTCATAAAAGTTATGACATTTTTATTAAAAATTTATGAAATCTCAAAACCTAAAATTTTATATTTAAGTAGACGTGCATTGGCGTAACTAACATTCAAGATAAAACATTTTGCAAAAATTTTTATTAGAACAAAAGTTAGAGCTAATTTATTTTGGGTTTAATTAGGTCACGTGATATTTTTGGCCAATGATATTGCATATAAATTTTTTGAAAAAAATAAAAAATTTTAATTTAAAAAATAATTGCTTTGTGAGAACTGCACAGGTCCAATCAACATGTTCACAAAATATTTTTCGAAAATATTAATATTCATAAAAGTTATGACACTTTTATTAAAAATTTATGAAATCTCAAAACCTAAAATTTTATATTTAAGTAAACGCGCATTGGCGTAACTAACATTCAAGATAAAACATTTTGCAAAAATTTTTATTAAAACAAAAGTTAGAGCTAATTTATTTTGGGTTTAATTAGGTCACGTGATATTTTTGGCCAATGATATTGCATATATTTTTTTTGAAAAAATAAAAAATTTTAAATTAAAAAATAATTGCTTCGTGAGAACTGCACAGGTCCAATTAACGTGTTCACAAAATATTTTTCGAAAATAAAAATAAAAAATTTTAAATCAAAAAATAATTGCTTCGTGAGAACTGCACAGGTCCCATTAACGTGTTCACAAAATATTTTATGAAAATATTGATATTCATAAAAGTTATGACATTCTTATTAAAATTTTATGAAATCTCAAAACCTAAAATTTTATATTTTATTAGACGCGCATTGGCGTAACTAACATTCAAGATTAAACATTTCGCAAAAATATTTATTAGAAAAAAAGTTAAAACTAATTTTTCTTTTGGGTTTAATTAGGTCACGTGATTTTTTTGGCCAATGATATTGCATATAAATTTTTTAAAAAAAATAAAAAATTTTAAATTTAAAAATAATTGCTTTGTGAGAACTGCACAGGTCCAATTAACGTGTTTACAAAATATTTTTCGAAAATATTATTATTCATAAAAGTTATGACACTTTTATTAAAAATTTATGAAATCTCAAAACTTAAAATTTTATATTTAAGTAGACGCGCATTGGCGTAACTAACATTCAAGATAAAACATTTCGCAAAAATGTTTGGTAGAACAAAAGTTAGAGCTAATTTATTTTGGGTTTAATTAGGTCACGTGATATTTTTGGCCAATGATATTGCATATAAATTTTAAAAAAAAATAAAAAATTTTAAACTAAAAAATAATTGCTTTATGAGAACTGTACAGGTCCAATTAACGTGTTCACAAAATATTTTTCGAAAATATTAATATTCATAAAAGTTATGACACTTTTATTAAAAATTTATGAAATCTCAAAACCTAAAATTTTATATTTTATTAGACGTACATTGGCCTAACTAACATTTATGAAATCTCAAAACTTAAAATTTTATATTTAAGTAGACGCGCATTGGCGTAACTAACATTCAAGATAAAACATTTCGCAAAAATTTTTGGTAGAACAAAAGTTAGAGCTAATTTTTATTTTGGGTTTAATTAGGTCACGTGATATTTTTGGCCAATTTTATTGCATATAAATTTTTTTTAAAAAATAACAAATTTTAAATCAAAAAATAATTGCTCTGTTAGAATTGCACAAGTCCAATTAATGTGTTTACAAAATATTTTTCGAAAATAAAAATAAAAAATTTTAAATCAAAAAATAATTGCTTCGTGAGAACTGCACAGGTCCCATTAACGTGTTCACAAAATATTTTATGAAAATATTGATATTCATAAAAGTTATGACACTCTTATTAAAATTTTATGAAATCTCAAAACCTAAAATTTTATATTTTATTAGACGCGCATTGGCGTAATTAACATTCAAGATTAAATATTTCGCAAAAATATTTATTAGAAAAAAAGTTAAAACTAATTTTTCTTTTGGGTTTAATTAGGTCACGTGATTTTTTTGGCCAATGATATTGCATATAAATTTTTTAAAAAAAATAAAAAATTTTAATTTAAAAAATAATTGCTTTGTGAGAACTGCACAGGTCCAATCAACATGTTCACAAAATATTTTTCGAAAATATTAATATTCATAAAAGTTATGACACTTTTATTAAAAATTTATGAAATCTCAAAACCTAAAATTTTATATTTAAGTAAACGCGCATTGGCGTAACTAACATTCAAGATAAAACATTTTGCAAAAATTTTTATTAAAACAAAAGTTAGAGCTAATTTATTTTGGGTTTAATTAGGTCACGTGATATTTTTGGCCAATGATATTGCATATATTTTTTTTGAAAAAATAAAAAATTTTAAATTAAAAAATAATTGCTTCGTGAGAACTGCACAGGTCCAATTAACGTGTTCACAAAATATTTTTCGAAAATAAAAATAAAAAATTTTAAATCAAAAAATAATTGCTTCGTGAGAACTGCACAGGTCCCATTAACGTGTTCACAAAATATTTTATGAAAATATTGATATTCATAAAAGTTATGACATTCTTATTAAAATTTTATGAAATCTCAAAACCTAAAATTTTATATTTTATTAGACGCGCATTGGCGTAACTAACATTCAAGATTAAACATTTCGCAAAAATATTTATTAGAAAAAAAGTTAAAACTAATTTTTCTTTTGGGTTTAATTAGGTCACGTGATTTTTTTGGCCAATGATATTGCATATAAATTTTTTAAAAAAAATAAAAAATTTTAAATTTAAAAATAATTGCTTTGTGAGAACTGCACAGGTCCAATTAACGTGTTTACAAAATATTTTTCGAAAATATTATTATTCATAAAAGTTATGACACTTTTATTAAAAATTTATGAAATCTCAAAACTTAAAATTTTATATTTAAGTAGACGCGCATTGGCGTAACTAACATTCAAGATAAAACATTTCGCAAAAATGTTTGGTAGAACAAAAGTTAGAGCTAATTTATTTTGGGTTTAATTAGGTCACGTGATATTTTTGGCCAATGATATTGCATATAAATTTTAAAAAAAAATAAAAAATTTTAAACTAAAAAATAATTGCTTTATGAGAACTGTACAGGTCCAATTAACGTGTTCACAAAATATTTTTCGAAAATATTAATATTCATAAAAGTTATGACACTTTTATTAAAAATTTATGAAATCTCAAAACCTAAAATTTTATATTTTATTAGACGTACATTGGCCTAACTAACATTTATGAAATCTCAAAACTTAAAATTTTATATTTAAGTAGACGCGCATTGGCGTAACTAACATTCAAGATAAAACATTTCGCAAAAATTTTTGGTAGAACAAAAGTTAGAGCTAATTTTTATTTTGGGTTTAATTAGGTCACGTGATATTTTTGGCCAATTTTATTGCATATAAATTTTTTTTAAAAAATAACAAATTTTAAATCAAAAAATAATTGCTCTGTTAGAATTGCACAAGTCCAATTAATGTGTTTACAAAATATTTTTCGAAAATAAAAATAAAAAATTTTAAATCAAAAAATAATTGCTTCGTGAGAACTGCACAGGTCCCATTAACGTGTTCACAAAATATTTTATGAAAATATTGATATTCATAAAAGTTATGACACTCTTATTAAAATTTTATGAAATCTCAAAACCTAAAATTTTATATTTTATTAGACGCGCATTGGCGTAATTAACATTCAAGATTAAATATTTCGCAAAAATATTTATTAGAAAAAAAGTTAAAACTAATTTTTCTTTTGGGTTTAATTAGGTCACGTGATTTTTTTGGCCAATGATATTGCATATAAATTTTTTAAAAAAAATAAAAAATTTTAAATTTAAAAATAATTGCTTTGTGAGAACTGCACAGGTCCAATTAACGTGTTTACAAAATATTTTTCGAAAATATTATTATTCATAAAAGTTATGACACTTTTATTAAAAATTTATGAAATCTCAAAACTTAAAATTTTATATTTAAGTAGACGCGCATTGGCGTAACTAACATTCAAGATAAAACATTTCGCAAAAATGTTTGGTAGAACAAAAGTTAGAGCTAATTTATTTTGGGTTTAATTAGGTCACGTGATATTTTTGGCCAATGATATTGCATATAAATTTAAAAAAAAAATGAATAATTTTAAACTAAAAAATAATTGCTTTATGAGAACTGTACAGGTCCAATTAACGTGTTCACAAAATATTTTTCGAAAATATTAATATTCATAAAAGTTATGACACTTTTATTAAAAATTTATGAAATCTCAAAACCTAAAATTTTATATTTTATTAGACGTACATTGGCCTAACTAACATTTATGAAATCTCAAAACTTAAAATTTTATATTTAAGTAGACGCGCATTGGCGTAACTAACATTCAAGATAAAACATTTCGCAAAAATTTTTGGTAGAACAAAAGTTAGAGCTAATTTTTATTTTGGGTTTAATTAGGTCACGTGATATTTTTGGCCAATTTTATTGCATATAAATTTTTTTTAAAAAATAACAAATTTTAAATCAAAAAATAATTGCTCTGTTAGAATTGCACAAGTCCAATTAATGTGTTTACAAAATATTTTTTGAAAATATTAATATTCATAAAAGTTATGACATTTTTATTAAAAATTTATGAAATCTCAAAACCTAAAATTTTATATTTAAGTAGACGTGCATTGGCGTAACTAACATTCAAGATAAAACATTTTGCAAAAATTTTTATTAGAACAAAAGTTAGAGCTAATTTATTTTGGGTTTAATTAGGTCACGTGATATTTTTGGCCAATGATATTGCATATAAATTTTTTGAAAAAAATAAAAAATTTTAATTTAAAAAATAATTGCTTTGTGAGAACTGCACAGGTCCAATCAACATGTTCACAAAATATTTTTCGAAAATATTAATATTCATAAAAGTTATGACACTTTTATTAAAAATTTATGAAATCTCAAAACTTAAAATTTTATATTTAAGTAAACGCGCATTGGCGTAACTAACATTCAAGATAAAACATTTTGCAAAAATTTTTATTAGAACAAAAGTTAGAGCTAATTTATTTTGGGTTTAATTAGGTCACGTGATATTTTTGGCCAATGATATTGCATATATTTTTTTTGAAAAAATAAAAAATTTTAAATTAAAAAATAATTGCTTCGTGAGAACTGCACAGGTCCAATTAACGTGTTCACAAAATATTTTTCGAAAATAAAAATAAAAAATTTTAAATCAAAAAATAATTGCTTCGTGAGAACTGCACAGGTCCCATTAACGTGTTCGCAAAATATTTTATGAAAATATTGATATTCATAAAAGTTATGACACTCTTATTAAAATTTTATGAAATCTCAAAACCTAAAATTTTATATTTAACTAGATGCGCATTGACGTAACTAACATTCAAGATAAAACATTTCGCAAAAATTTTTATTAGAACAAAAGTTAGAGCTAATTTATTTTGGGTTTAATTAGGTCACGTGATATTTTTGGCCAATGATATTGCATATAAATTTTTTTTAAAAAATAACAAATTTTAAATCAAAAAATAATTGCTCTGTTAGAATTGCACAAGTCCAATTAACGTGTTTACAAAATATTTTTTGAAAATATTAATATTCATAAAAGTTATGACATTTTTATTAAAATTTTATGAAATCTCAAAACCTAAAATTTTATATTTTATTAGACGTACATTGGCCTAACTAACATTTATGAAATCTCAAAACTTAAAATTTTATATTTAAGTAGACGCGCATTGGCGTAACTAACATTCAAGATAAAACATTTCGCAAAAATGTTTGGTAGAACAAAAGTTAGAGCTAATTTTTATTTTGGGTTTAATTAGGTCACGTGATATTTTTGGCCAATTTTATTGCATATAAATTTTTTGAAAGAAATAACAAATTTTAAATCAAAAAATAATTGCTCTGTTAGAATTGCACAAGTCCAATTAACGTGTTTACAAAATATTTTTTGAAAATATTAATATTCATAAAAGTTATGACATTTTTATTAAAAATTTATGAAATCTCAAAACCTAAAATTTTATATTTAAGTAGACGTGCATTGGCGTAACTAACATTCAAGATAAAACATTTTGCAAAAATTTTTATTAGAACAAAAGTTAGAGCTAATTTATTTTGGGTTTAATTAGGTCACGTGATATTTTTGGCCAATGATATTGCATATAAATTTTTTGAAAAAAATAAAAAATTTTAATTTAAAAAATAATTGCTTTGTGAGAACTGCACAGGTCCAATCAACATGTTCACAAAATATTTTTCGAAAATATTAATATTCATAAAAGTTATGACACTTTTATTAAAAATTTATGAAATCTCAAAACCTAAAATTTTATATTTAAGTAAACGCGCATTGGCGTAACTAACATTCAAGATAAAACATTTTGCAAAAATTTTTATTAAAACAAAAGTTAGAGCTAATTTTTATTTTGGGTTTAATTAGGTCACGTGATATTTTTGGCCAATGATATTGCATATATTTTTTTTGAAAAAATAAAAAATTTTAAATTAAAAAATAATTGCTTCGTGAGAACTGCACAGGTCCAATTAACGTGTTCACAAAATATTTTTCGAAAATAAAAATAAAAAATTTTAAATCAAAAAATAATTGCTTCGTGAGAACTGCACAGGTCCCATTAACGTGTTCACAAAATATTTTATGAAAATATTGATATTCATAAAAGTTATGACATTCTTATTAAAATTTTATGAAATCTCAAAACCTAAAATTTTATATTTTATTAGACGCGCATTGGCGTAACTAACATTCAAGATTAAACATTTCGCAAAAATATTTATTAGAAAAAAAGTTAAAACTAATTTTTCTTTTGGGTTTAATTAGGTCACGTGATTTTTTTGGCCAATGATATTGCATATAAATTTTTTAAAAAAAATAAAAAATTTTAAATTTAAAAATAATTGCTTTGTGAGAACTGCACAGGTCCAATTAACGTGTTTACAAAATATTTTTCGAAAATATTATTATTCATAAAAGTTATGACACTTTTATTAAAAATTTATGAAATCTCAAAACTTAAAATTTTATATTTAAGTAGACGCGCATTGGCGTAACTAACATTCAAGATAAAACATTTCGCAAAAATGTTTGGTAGAACAAAAGTTAGAGCTAATTTTTATTTTGGGTTTAATTAGGTCACGTGATATTTTTGGCCAATTTTATTGCATATAAATTTTTTGAAAGAAATAACAAATTTTAAATCAAAAAATAATTGCTCTGTTAGAATTGCACAAGTCCAATTAACGTGTTTACAAAATATTTTTTGAAAATATTAATATTCATAAAAGTTATGACATTTTTATTAAAAATTTATGAAATCTCAAAACCTAAAATTTTATATTTAAGTAGACGTGCATTGGCGTAACTAACATTCAAGATAAAACATTTTGCAAAAATTTTTATTAGAACAAAAGTTAGAGCTAATTTATTTTGGGTTTAATTAGGTCACGTGATATTTTTGGCCAATGATATTGCATATAAATTTTTTGAAAAAAATAAAAAATTTTAATTTAAAAAATAATTGCTTTGTGAGAACTGCACAGGTCCAATCAACATGTTCACAAAATATTTTTCGAAAATATTAATATTCATAAAAGTTATGACACTTTTATTAAAAATTTATGAAATCTCAAAACCTAAAATTTTATATTTAAGTAAACGCGCATTGGCGTAACTAACATTCAAGATAAAACATTTTGCAAAAATTTTTATTAAAACAAAAGTTAGAGCTAATTTATTTTGGGTTTAATTAGGTCACGTGATATTTTTGGCCAATGATATTGCATATATTTTTTTTGAAAAAATAAAAAATTTTAAATTAAAAAATAATTGCTTCGTGAGAACTGCACAGGTCCAATTAACGTGTTCACAAAATATTTTTCGAAAATAAAAATAAAAAATTTTAAATCAAAAAATAATTGCTTCGTGAGAACTGCACAGGTCCCATTAACGTGTTCACAAAATATTTTATGAAAATATTGATATTCATAAAAGTTATGACATTCTTATTAAAATTTTATGAAATCTCAAAACCTAAAATTTTATATTTTATTAGACGCGCATTGGCGTAACTAACATTCAAGATTAAACATTTCGCAAAAATATTTATTAGAAAAAAAGTTAAAACTAATTTTTCTTTTGGGTTTAATTAGGTCACGTGATTTTTTTGGCCAATGATATTGCATATAAATTTTTTAAAAAAAATAAAAAATTTTAAATTTAAAAATAATTGCTTTGTGAGAACTGCACAGGTCCAATTAACGTGTTTACAAAATATTTTTCGAAAATATTATTATTCATAAAAGTTATGACACTTTTATTAAAAATTTATGAAATCTCAAAACTTAAAATTTTATATTTAAGTAGACGCGCATTGGCGTAACTAACATTCAAGATAAAACATTTCGCAAAAATGTTTGGTAGAACAAAAGTTAGAGCTAATTTATTTTGGGTTTAATTAGGTCACGTGATATTTTTGGCCAATGATATTGCATATAAATTTTAAAAAAAAATAAAAAATTTTAAACTAAAAAATAATTGCTTTATGAGAACTGTACAGGTCCAATTAACGTGTTCACAAAATATTTTTCGAAAATATTAATATTCATAAAAGTTATGACACTTTTATTAAAAATTTATGAAATCTCAAAACCTAAAATTTTATATTTTATTAGACGTACATTGGCCTAACTAACATTTATGAAATCTCAAAACTTAAAATTTTATATTTAAGTAGACGCGCATTGGCGTAACTAACATTCAAGATAAAACATTTCGCAAAAATGTTTGGTAGAACAAAAGTTAGAGCTAATTTTTATTTTGGGTTTAATTAGGTCACGTGATATTTTTGGCCAATTTTATTGCATATAAATTTTTTGAAAGAAATAACAAATTTTAAATCAAAAAATAATTGCTCTGTTAGAATTGCACAAGTCCAATTAACGTGTTTACAAAATATTTTTTGAAAATATTAATATTCATAAAAGTTATGACATTTTTATTAAAAATTTATGAAATCTCAAAACCTAAAATTTTATATTTAAGTAGACGTGCATTGGCGTAACTAACATTCAAGATAAAACATTTTGCAAAAATTTTTATTAGAACAAAAGTTAGAGCTAATTTATTTTGGGTTTAATTAGGTCACGTGATATTTTTGGCCAATGATATTGCATATAAATTTTTTGAAAAAAATAAAAAATTTTAATTTAAAAAATAATTGCTTTGTGAGAACTGCACAGGTCCAATCAACATGTTCACAAAATATTTTTCGAAAATATTAATATTCATAAAAGTTATGACACTTTTATTAAAAATTTATGAAATCTCAAAACCTAAAATTTTATATTTAAGTAAACGCGCATTGGCGTAACTAACATTCAAGATAAAACATTTTGCAAAAATTTTTATTAAAACAAAAGTTAGAGCTAATTTATTTTGGGTTTAATTAGGTCACGTGATATTTTTGGCCAATGATATTGCATATATTTTTTTTGAAAAAATAAAAAATTTTAAATTAAAAAATAATTGCTTCGTGAGAACTGCACAGGTCCAATTAACGTGTTCACAAAATATTTTTCGAAAATAAAAATAAAAAATTTTAAATCAAAAAATAATTGCTTCGTGAGAACTGCACAGGTCCCATTAACGTGTTCACAAAATATTTTATGAAAATATTGATATTCATAAAAGTTATGACATTCTTATTAAAATTTTATGAAATCTCAAAACCTAAAATTTTATATTTTATTAGACGCGCATTGGCGTAACTAACATTCAAGATTAAACATTTCGCAAAAATATTTATTAGAAAAAAAGTTAAAACTAATTTTTCTTTTGGGTTTAATTAGGTCACGTGATTTTTTTGGCCAATGATATTGCATATAAATTTTTTAAAAAAAATAAAAAATTTTAAATTTAAAAATAATTGCTTTGTGAGAACTGCACAGGTCCAATTAACGTGTTTACAAAATATTTTTCGAAAATATTATTATTCATAAAAGTTATGACACTTTTATTAAAAATTTATGAAATCTCAAAACTTAAAATTTTATATTTAAGTAGACGCGCATTGGCGTAACTAACATTCAAGATAAAACATTTCGCAAAAATGTTTGGTAGAACAAAAGTTAGAGCTAATTTATTTTGGGTTTAATTAGGTCACGTGATATTTTTGGCCAATGATATTGCATATAAATTTTAAAAAAAAATAAAAAATTTTAAACTAAAAAATAATTGCTTTATGAGAACTGTACAGGTCCAATTAACGTGTTCACAAAATATTTTTCGAAAATATTAATATTCATAAAAGTTATGACACTTTTATTAAAAATTTATGAAATCTCAAAACCTAAAATTTTATATTTTATTAGACGTACATTGGCCTAACTAACATTTATGAAATCTCAAAACTTAAAATTTTATATTTAAGTAGACGCGCATTGGCGTAACTAACATTCAAGATAAAACATTTCGCAAAAATTTTTGGTAGAACAAAAGTTAGAGCTAATTTTTATTTTGGGTTTAATTAGGTCACGTGATATTTTTGGCCAATTTTATTGCATATAAATTTTTTTTAAAAAATAACAAATTTTAAATCAAAAAATAATTGCTCTGTTAGAATTGCACAAGTCCAATTAATGTGTTTACAAAATATTTTTCGAAAATAAAAATAAAAAATTTTAAATCAAAAAATAATTGCTTCGTGAGAACTGCACAGGTCCCATTAACGTGTTCACAAAATATTTTATGAAAATATTGATATTCATAAAAGTTATGACACTCTTATTAAAATTTTATGAAATCTCAAAACCTAAAATTTTATATTTTATTAGACGCGCATTGGCGTAATTAACATTCAAGATTAAATATTTCGCAAAAATATTTATTAGAAAAAAAGTTAAAACTAATTTTTCTTTTGGGTTTAATTAGGTCACGTGATTTTTTTGGCCAATGATATTGCATATAAATTTTTTAAAAAAAATAAAAAATTTTAATTTAAAAAATAATTGCTTTGTGAGAACTGCACAGGTCCAATCAACATGTTCACAAAATATTTTTCGAAAATATTAATATTCATAAAAGTTATGACACTTTTATTAAAAATTTATGAAATCTCAAAACCTAAAATTTTATATTTAAGTAAACGCGCATTGGCGTAACTAACATTCAAGATAAAACATTTTGCAAAAATTTTTATTAAAACAAAAGTTAGAGCTAATTTATTTTGGGTTTAATTAGGTCACGTGATATTTTTGGCCAATGATATTGCATATATTTTTTTTGAAAAAATAAAAAATTTTAAATTAAAAAATAATTGCTTCGTGAGAACTGCACAGGTCCAATTAACGTGTTCACAAAATATTTTTCGAAAATAAAAATAAAAAATTTTAAATCAAAAAATAATTGCTTCGTGAGAACTGCACAGGTCCCATTAACGTGTTCACAAAATATTTTATGAAAATATTGATATTCATAAAAGTTATGACATTCTTATTAAAATTTTATGAAATCTCAAAACCTAAAATTTTATATTTTATTAGACGCGCATTGGCGTAACTAACATTCAAGATTAAACATTTCGCAAAAATATTTATTAGAAAAAAAGTTAAAACTAATTTTTCTTTTGGGTTTAATTAGGTCACGTGATTTTTTTGGCCAATGATATTGCATATAAATTTTTTAAAAAAAATAAAAAATTTTAAATTTAAAAATAATTGCTTTGTGAGAACTGCACAGGTCCAATTAACGTGTTTACAAAATATTTTTCGAAAATATTATTATTCATAAAAGTTATGACACTTTTATTAAAAATTTATGAAATCTCAAAACTTAAAATTTTATATTTAAGTAGACGCGCATTGGCGTAACTAACATTCAAGATAAAACATTTCGCAAAAATGTTTGGTAGAACAAAAGTTAGAGCTAATTTATTTTGGGTTTAATTAGGTCACGTGATATTTTTGGCCAATGATATTGCATATAAATTTTAAAAAAAAATAAAAAATTTTAAACTAAAAAATAATTGCTTTATGAGAACTGTACAGGTCCAATTAACGTGTTCACAAAATATTTTTCGAAAATATTAATATTCATAAAAGTTATGACACTTTTATTAAAAATTTATGAAATCTCAAAACCTAAAATTTTATATTTTATTAGACGTACATTGGCCTAACTAACATTTATGAAATCTCAAAACTTAAAATTTTATATTTAAGTAGACGCGCATTGGCGTAACTAACATTCAAGATAAAACATTTCGCAAAAATTTTTGGTAGAACAAAAGTTAGAGCTAATTTTTATTTTGGGTTTAATTAGGTCACGTGATATTTTTGGCCAATTTTATTGCATATAAATTTTTTTTAAAAAATAACAAATTTTAAATCAAAAAATAATTGCTCTGTTAGAATTGCACAAGTCCAATTAATGTGTTTACAAAATATTTTTCGAAAATAAAAATAAAAAATTTTAAATCAAAAAATAATTGCTTCGTGAGAACTGCACAGGTCCCATTAACGTGTTCACAAAATATTTTATGAAAATATTGATATTCATAAAAGTTATGACACTCTTATTAAAATTTTATGAAATCTCAAAACCTAAAATTTTATATTTTATTAGACGCGCATTGGCGTAATTAACATTCAAGATTAAATATTTCGCAAAAATATTTATTAGAAAAAAAGTTAAAACTAATTTTTCTTTTGGGTTTAATTAGGTCACGTGATTTTTTTGGCCAATGATATTGCATATAAATTTTTTAAAAAAAATAAAAAATTTTAAATTTAAAAATAATTGCTTTGTGAGAACTGCACAGGTCCAATTAACGTGTTTACAAAATATTTTTCGAAAATATTATTATTCATAAAAGTTATGACACTTTTATTAAAAATTTATGAAATCTCAAAACTTAAAATTTTATATTTAAGTAGACGCGCATTGGCGTAACTAACATTCAAGATAAAACATTTCGCAAAAATGTTTGGTAGAACAAAAGTTAGAGCTAATTTATTTTGGGTTTAATTAGGTCACGTGATATTTTTGGCCAATGATATTGCATATAAATTTAAAAAAAAAATGAATAATTTTAAACTAAAAAATAATTGCTTTATGAGAACTGTACAGGTCCAATTAACGTGTTCACAAAATATTTTTCGAAAATATTAATATTCATAAAAGTTATGACACTTTTATTAAAAATTTATGAAATCTCAAAACCTAAAATTTTATATTTTATTAGACGTACATTGGCCTAACTAACATTTATGAAATCTCAAAACTTAAAATTTTATATTTAAGTAGACGCGCATTGGCGTAACTAACATTCAAGATAAAACATTTCGCAAAAATTTTTGGTAGAACAAAAGTTAGAGCTAATTTTTATTTTGGGTTTAATTAGGTCACGTGATATTTTTGGCCAATTTTATTGCATATAAATTTTTTTTAAAAAATAACAAATTTTAAATCAAAAAATAATTGCTCTGTTAGAATTGCACAAGTCCAATTAATGTGTTTACAAAATATTTTTTGAAAATATTAATATTCATAAAAGTTATGACATTTTTATTAAAAATTTATGAAATCTCAAAACCTAAAATTTTATATTTAAGTAGACGTGCATTGGCGTAACTAACATTCAAGATAAAACATTTTGCAAAAATTTTTATTAGAACAAAAGTTAGAGCTAATTTATTTTGGGTTTAATTAGGTCACGTGATATTTTTGGCCAATGATATTGCATATAAATTTTTTGAAAAAAATAAAAAATTTTAATTTAAAAAATAATTGCTTTGTGAGAACTGCACAGGTCCAATCAACATGTTCACAAAATATTTTTCGAAAATATTAATATTCATAAAAGTTATGACACTTTTATTAAAAATTTATGAAATCTCAAAACTTAAAATTTTATATTTAAGTAAACGCGCATTGGCGTAACTAACATTCAAGATAAAACATTTTGCAAAAATTTTTATTAGAACAAAAGTTAGAGCTAATTTATTTTGGGTTTAATTAGGTCACGTGATATTTTTGGCCAATGATATTGCATATATTTTTTTTGAAAAAATAAAAAATTTTAAATTAAAAAATAATTGCTTCGTGAGAACTGCACAGGTCCAATTAACGTGTTCACAAAATATTTTTCGAAAATAAAAATAAAAAATTTTAAATCAAAAAATAATTGCTTCGTGAGAACTGCACAGGTCCCATTAACGTGTTCGCAAAATATTTTATGAAAATATTGATATTCATAAAAGTTATGACACTCTTATTAAAATTTTATGAAATCTCAAAACCTAAAATTTTATATTTAACTAGATGCGCATTGACGTAACTAACATTCAAGATAAAACATTTCGCAAAAATTTTTATTAGAACAAAAGTTAGAGCTAATTTATTTTGGGTTTAATTAGGTCACGTGATATTTTTGGCCAATGATATTGCATATAAATTTTTTTTAAAAAATAACAAATTTTAAATCAAAAAATAATTGCTCTGTTAGAATTGCACAAGTCCAATTAACGTGTTTACAAAATATTTTTTGAAAATATTAATATTCATAAAAGTTATGACATTTTTATTAAAATTTTATGAAATCTCAAAACCTAAAATTTTATATTTTATTAGACGTACATTGGCCTAACTAACATTTATGAAATCTCAAAACTTAAAATTTTATATTTAAGTAGACGCGCATTGGCGTAACTAACATTCAAGATAAAACATTTCGCAAAAATGTTTGGTAGAACAAAAGTTAGAGCTAATTTTTATTTTGGGTTTAATTAGGTCACGTGATATTTTTGGCCAATTTTATTGCATATAAATTTTTTGAAAGAAATAACAAATTTTAAATCAAAAAATAATTGCTCTGTTAGAATTGCACAAGTCCAATTAACGTGTTTACAAAATATTTTTTGAAAATATTAATATTCATAAAAGTTATGACATTTTTATTAAAAATTTATGAAATCTCAAAACCTAAAATTTTATATTTAAGTAGACGTGCATTGGCGTAACTAACATTCAAGATAAAACATTTTGCAAAAATTTTTATTAGAACAAAAGTTAGAGCTAATTTATTTTGGGTTTAATTAGGTCACGTGATATTTTTGGCCAATGATATTGCATATAAATTTTTTGAAAAAAATAAAAAATTTTAATTTAAAAAATAATTGCTTTGTGAGAACTGCACAGGTCCAATCAACATGTTCACAAAATATTTTTCGAAAATATTAATATTCATAAAAGTTATGACACTTTTATTAAAAATTTATGAAATCTCAAAACCTAAAATTTTATATTTAAGTAAACGCGCATTGGCGTAACTAACATTCAAGATAAAACATTTTGCAAAAATTTTTATTAAAACAAAAGTTAGAGCTAATTTTTATTTTGGGTTTAATTAGGTCACGTGATATTTTTGGCCAATGATATTGCATATATTTTTTTTGAAAAAATAAAAAATTTTAAATTAAAAAATAATTGCTTCGTGAGAACTGCACAGGTCCAATTAACGTGTTCACAAAATATTTTTCGAAAATAAAAATAAAAAATTTTAAATCAAAAAATAATTGCTTCGTGAGAACTGCACAGGTCCCATTAACGTGTTCACAAAATATTTTATGAAAATATTGATATTCATAAAAGTTATGACATTCTTATTAAAATTTTATGAAATCTCAAAACCTAAAATTTTATATTTTATTAGACGCGCATTGGCGTAACTAACATTCAAGATTAAACATTTCGCAAAAATATTTATTAGAAAAAAAGTTAAAACTAATTTTTCTTTTGGGTTTAATTAGGTCACGTGATTTTTTTGGCCAATGATATTGCATATAAATTTTTTAAAAAAAATAAAAAATTTTAAATTTAAAAATAATTGCTTTGTGAGAACTGCACAGGTCCAATTAACGTGTTTACAAAATATTTTTCGAAAATATTATTATTCATAAAAGTTATGACACTTTTATTAAAAATTTATGAAATCTCAAAACTTAAAATTTTATATTTAAGTAGACGCGCATTGGCGTAACTAACATTCAAGATAAAACATTTCGCAAAAATGTTTGGTAGAACAAAAGTTAGAGCTAATTTTTATTTTGGGTTTAATTAGGTCACGTGATATTTTTGGCCAATTTTATTGCATATAAATTTTTTGAAAGAAATAACAAATTTTAAATCAAAAAATAATTGCTCTGTTAGAATTGCACAAGTCCAATTAACGTGTTTACAAAATATTTTTTGAAAATATTAATATTCATAAAAGTTATGACATTTTTATTAAAAATTTATGAAATCTCAAAACCTAAAATTTTATATTTAAGTAGACGTGCATTGGCGTAACTAACATTCAAGATAAAACATTTTGCAAAAATTTTTATTAGAACAAAAGTTAGAGCTAATTTATTTTGGGTTTAATTAGGTCACGTGATATTTTTGGCCAATGATATTGCATATAAATTTTTTGAAAAAAATAAAAAATTTTAATTTAAAAAATAATTGCTTTGTGAGAACTGCACAGGTCCAATCAACATGTTCACAAAATATTTTTCGAAAATATTAATATTCATAAAAGTTATGACACTTTTATTAAAAATTTATGAAATCTCAAAACCTAAAATTTTATATTTAAGTAAACGCGCATTGGCGTAACTAACATTCAAGATAAAACATTTTGCAAAAATTTTTATTAAAACAAAAGTTAGAGCTAATTTATTTTGGGTTTAATTAGGTCACGTGATATTTTTGGCCAATGATATTGCATATATTTTTTTTGAAAAAATAAAAAATTTTAAATTAAAAAATAATTGCTTCGTGAGAACTGCACAGGTCCAATTAACGTGTTCACAAAATATTTTTCGAAAATAAAAATAAAAAATTTTAAATCAAAAAATAATTGCTTCGTGAGAACTGCACAGGTCCCATTAACGTGTTCACAAAATATTTTATGAAAATATTGATATTCATAAAAGTTATGACATTCTTATTAAAATTTTATGAAATCTCAAAACCTAAAATTTTATATTTTATTAGACGCGCATTGGCGTAACTAACATTCAAGATTAAACATTTCGCAAAAATATTTATTAGAAAAAAAGTTAAAACTAATTTTTCTTTTGGGTTTAATTAGGTCACGTGATTTTTTTGGCCAATGATATTGCATATAAATTTTTTAAAAAAAATAAAAAATTTTAAATTTAAAAATAATTGCTTTGTGAGAACTGCACAGGTCCAATTAACGTGTTTACAAAATATTTTTCGAAAATATTATTATTCATAAAAGTTATGACACTTTTATTAAAAATTTATGAAATCTCAAAACTTAAAATTTTATATTTAAGTAGACGCGCATTGGCGTAACTAACATTCAAGATAAAACATTTCGCAAAAATGTTTGGTAGAACAAAAGTTAGAGCTAATTTATTTTGGGTTTAATTAGGTCACGTGATATTTTTGGCCAATGATATTGCATATAAATTTTAAAAAAAAATAAAAAATTTTAAACTAAAAAATAATTGCTTTATGAGAACTGTACAGGTCCAATTAACGTGTTCACAAAATATTTTTCGAAAATATTAATATTCATAAAAGTTATGACACTTTTATTAAAAATTTATGAAATCTCAAAACCTAAAATTTTATATTTTATTAGACGTACATTGGCCTAACTAACATTTATGAAATCTCAAAACTTAAAATTTTATATTTAAGTAGACGCGCATTGGCGTAACTAACATTCAAGATAAAACATTTCGCAAAAATTTTTGGTAGAACAAAAGTTAGAGCTAATTTTTATTTTGGGTTTAATTAGGTCACGTGATATTTTTGGCCAATTTTATTGCATATAAATTTTTTTTAAAAAATAACAAATTTTAAATCAAAAAATAATTGCTCTGTTAGAATTGCACAAGTCCAATTAATGTGTTTACAAAATATTTTTCGAAAATAAAAATAAAAAATTTTAAATCAAAAAATAATTGCTTCGTGAGAACTGCACAGGTCCCATTAACGTGTTCACAAAATATTTTATGAAAATATTGATATTCATAAAAGTTATGACACTCTTATTAAAATTTTATGAAATCTCAAAACCTAAAATTTTATATTTTATTAGACGCGCATTGGCGTAATTAACATTCAAGATTAAATATTTCGCAAAAATATTTATTAGAAAAAAAGTTAAAACTAATTTTTCTTTTGGGTTTAATTAGGTCACGTGATTTTTTTGGCCAATGATATTGCATATAAATTTTTTAAAAAAAATAAAAAATTTTAATTTAAAAAATAATTGCTTTGTGAGAACTGCACAGGTCCAATCAACATGTTCACAAAATATTTTTCGAAAATATTAATATTCATAAAAGTTATGACACTTTTATTAAAAATTTATGAAATCTCAAAACCTAAAATTTTATATTTAAGTAAACGCGCATTGGCGTAACTAACATTCAAGATAAAACATTTTGCAAAAATTTTTATTAAAACAAAAGTTAGAGCTAATTTATTTTGGGTTTAATTAGGTCACGTGATATTTTTGGCCAATGATATTGCATATATTTTTTTTGAAAAAATAAAAAATTTTAAATTAAAAAATAATTGCTTCGTGAGAACTGCACAGGTCCAATTAACGTGTTCACAAAATATTTTTCGAAAATAAAAATAAAAAATTTTAAATCAAAAAATAATTGCTTCGTGAGAACTGCACAGGTCCCATTAACGTGTTCACAAAATATTTTATGAAAATATTGATATTCATAAAAGTTATGACATTCTTATTAAAATTTTATGAAATCTCAAAACCTAAAATTTTATATTTTATTAGACGCGCATTGGCGTAACTAACATTCAAGATTAAACATTTCGCAAAAATATTTATTAGAAAAAAAGTTAAAACTAATTTTTCTTTTGGGTTTAATTAGGTCACGTGATTTTTTTGGCCAATGATATTGCATATAAATTTTTTAAAAAAAATAAAAAATTTTAAATTTAAAAATAATTGCTTTGTGAGAACTGCACAGGTCCAATTAACGTGTTTACAAAATATTTTTCGAAAATATTATTATTCATAAAAGTTATGACACTTTTATTAAAAATTTATGAAATCTCAAAACTTAAAATTTTATATTTAAGTAGACGCGCATTGGCGTAACTAACATTCAAGATAAAACATTTCGCAAAAATGTTTGGTAGAACAAAAGTTAGAGCTAATTTATTTTGGGTTTAATTAGGTCACGTGATATTTTTGGCCAATGATATTGCATATAAATTTTAAAAAAAAATAAAAAATTTTAAACTAAAAAATAATTGCTTTATGAGAACTGTACAGGTCCAATTAACGTGTTCACAAAATATTTTTCGAAAATATTAATATTCATAAAAGTTATGACACTTTTATTAAAAATTTATGAAATCTCAAAACCTAAAATTTTATATTTTATTAGACGTACATTGGCCTAACTAACATTTATGAAATCTCAAAACTTAAAATTTTATATTTAAGTAGACGCGCATTGGCGTAACTAACATTCAAGATAAAACATTTCGCAAAAATTTTTGGTAGAACAAAAGTTAGAGCTAATTTTTATTTTGGGTTTAATTAGGTCACGTGATATTTTTGGCCAATTTTATTGCATATAAATTTTTTTTAAAAAATAACAAATTTTAAATCAAAAAATAATTGCTCTGTTAGAATTGCACAAGTCCAATTAATGTGTTTACAAAATATTTTTCGAAAATAAAAATAAAAAATTTTAAATCAAAAAATAATTGCTTCGTGAGAACTGCACAGGTCCCATTAACGTGTTCACAAAATATTTTATGAAAATATTGATATTCATAAAAGTTATGACACTCTTATTAAAATTTTATGAAATCTCAAAACCTAAAATTTTATATTTTATTAGACGCGCATTGGCGTAATTAACATTCAAGATTAAATATTTCGCAAAAATATTTATTAGAAAAAAAGTTAAAACTAATTTTTCTTTTGGGTTTAATTAGGTCACGTGATTTTTTTGGCCAATGATATTGCATATAAATTTTTTAAAAAAAATAAAAAATTTTAAATTTAAAAATAATTGCTTTGTGAGAACTGCACAGGTCCAATTAACGTGTTTACAAAATATTTTTCGAAAATATTATTATTCATAAAAGTTATGACACTTTTATTAAAAATTTATGAAATCTCAAAACTTAAAATTTTATATTTAAGTAGACGCGCATTGGCGTAACTAACATTCAAGATAAAACATTTCGCAAAAATGTTTGGTAGAACAAAAGTTAGAGCTAATTTATTTTGGGTTTAATTAGGTCACGTGATATTTTTGGCCAATGATATTGCATATAAATTTAAAAAAAAAATGAATAATTTTAAACTAAAAAATAATTGCTTTATGAGAACTGTACAGGTCCAATTAACGTGTTCACAAAATATTTTTCGAAAATATTAATATTCATAAAAGTTATGACACTTTTATTAAAAATTTATGAAATCTCAAAACCTAAAATTTTATATTTTATTAGACGTACATTGGCCTAACTAACATTTATGAAATCTCAAAACTTAAAATTTTATATTTAAGTAGACGCGCATTGGCGTAACTAACATTCAAGATAAAACATTTCGCAAAAATTTTTGGTAGAACAAAAGTTAGAGCTAATTTTTATTTTGGGTTTAATTAGGTCACGTGATATTTTTGGCCAATTTTATTGCATATAAATTTTTTTTAAAAAATAACAAATTTTAAATCAAAAAATAATTGCTCTGTTAGAATTGCACAAGTCCAATTAATGTGTTTACAAAATATTTTTTGAAAATATTAATATTCATAAAAGTTATGACATTTTTATTAAAAATTTATGAAATCTCAAAACCTAAAATTTTATATTTAAGTAGACGTGCATTGGCGTAACTAACATTCAAGATAAAACATTTTGCAAAAATTTTTATTAGAACAAAAGTTAGAGCTAATTTATTTTGGGTTTAATTAGGTCACGTGATATTTTTGGCCAATGATATTGCATATAAATTTTTTGAAAAAAATAAAAAATTTTAATTTAAAAAATAATTGCTTTGTGAGAACTGCACAGGTCCAATCAACATGTTCACAAAATATTTTTCGAAAATATTAATATTCATAAAAGTTATGACACTTTTATTAAAAATTTATGAAATCTCAAAACTTAAAATTTTATATTTAAGTAAACGCGCATTGGCGTAACTAACATTCAAGATAAAACATTTTGCAAAAATTTTTATTAGAACAAAAGTTAGAGCTAATTTATTTTGGGTTTAATTAGGTCACGTGATATTTTTGGCCAATGATATTGCATATATTTTTTTTGAAAAAATAAAAAATTTTAAATTAAAAAATAATTGCTTCGTGAGAACTGCACAGGTCCAATTAACGTGTTCACAAAATATTTTTCGAAAATAAAAATAAAAAATTTTAAATCAAAAAATAATTGCTTCGTGAGAACTGCACAGGTCCCATTAACGTGTTCGCAAAATATTTTATGAAAATATTGATATTCATAAAAGTTATGACACTCTTATTAAAATTTTATGAAATCTCAAAACCTAAAATTTTATATTTAACTAGATGCGCATTGACGTAACTAACATTCAAGATAAAACATTTCGCAAAAATTTTTATTAGAACAAAAGTTAGAGCTAATTTATTTTGGGTTTAATTAGGTCACGTGATATTTTTGGCCAATGATATTGCATATAAATTTTTTTTAAAAAATAACAAATTTTAAATCAAAAAATAATTGCTCTGTTAGAATTGCACAAGTCCAATTAACGTGTTTACAAAATATTTTTTGAAAATATTAATATTCATAAAAGTTATGACATTTTTATTAAAATTTTATGAAATCTCAAAACCTAAAATTTTATATTTTATTAGACGTACATTGGCCTAACTAACATTTATGAAATCTCAAAACTTAAAATTTTATATTTAAGTAGACGCGCATTGGCGTAACTAACATTCAAGATAAAACATTTCGCAAAAATGTTTGGTAGAACAAAAGTTAGAGCTAATTTTTATTTTGGGTTTAATTAGGTCACGTGATATTTTTGGCCAATTTTATTGCATATAAATTTTTTGAAAAAAATAACAAATTTTAAATCAAAAAATAATTGCTCTTTTAGAATTGCACAAGTCCAATTAACGTGTTTACAAAATATTTTTTGAAAATATTAATATTCATAAAAGTTATGACATTTTTATTAAAAATTTATGAAATCTCAAAACCTAAAATTTTATATTTAAGTAGACGTGCATTGGCGTAACTAACATTTAAGATAAAACATTTTGCAAAAATTTTTATTAGAACAAAAGTTAGAGCTAATTTATTTTGGGTTTAATTAGGTCACGTGATATTTTTGGCCAATGATATTGCATATAAATTTTTTGAAAAAAATAAAAAATTTTAATTTAAAAAATAATTGCTTTGTGAGAACTGCACAGGTCCAATCAACATGTTCACAAAATATTTTTCGAAAATATTAATATTCATAAAAGTTATGACACTTTTATTAAAAATTTATGAAATCTCAAAACCTAAAATTTTATATTTAAGTAAACGCGCATTGGCGTAACTAACATTCAAGATAAAACATTTTGCAAAAATTTTTATTAGAACAAAAGTTAGAGCTAATTTATTTTGGGTTTAATTAGGTCACGTGATATTTTTGGCCAATGATATTGCATATATTTTTCTTGAAAAAATTTTAAATTAAAAAATAATTGCTTTGTGAGAACTGCACAAGTCCAATTAACGTGTTCACAAAATATTTTTCGAAAATAAAAATAAAAAATTTTAAATCAAAAAATAATTGCTTCGTGAGAACTGCACAGGTCCCATTAACGTGTTCACAAAATATTTTATGAAAATATTGATATTCATAAAAGTTATGACACTCTTATTAAAATTTTATGAAATCTCAAAACCTAAAATTTTATATTTTATTAGACGCGCATTGGCGTAACTAACATTCAAGATTAAATATTTCGCAAAAATATTTATTAGAAAAAAAGTTAAAACTAATTTTTCTTTTGGGTTTAATTAGGTCACGTGATTTTTTTGGCCAATGATATTGCATATAAATTTTTTTAAAAAAATAAAAAATTTTAAATTTAAAAATAATTGCTTTGTGAGAACTGCACAGGTCCAATTAACGTGTTTACAAAATATTTTTCGAAAATATTATTATTCATAAAAGTTATGACACTTTTATTAAAAATTTATGAAATCTCAAAACTTAAAATTTTATATTTAAGTAGACGCGCATTGGCGTAACTAACATTCAAGATAAAACATTTCGCAAAAATGTTTGGTAGAACAAAAGTTAGAGCTAATTTATTTTGGGTTTAATTAGGTCACGTGATATTTTTGGCCAATGATATTGCATATAAATTTAAAAAAAAAATAAAAAATTTTAAACTAAAAAATAATTGCTTTATGAGAACTGTACAGGTCCAATTAACGTGTTCACAAAATATTTTTCGAAAATATTAATATTCATAAAAGTTATGACACTTTTATTAAAAATTTATGAAATCTCAAAACCTAAAATTTTATATTTTATTAGACGTACATTGGCCTAACTAACATTTATGAAATCTCAAAACCTAAAATTTTATATTTAAGTAGACGTGCATTGGCGTAACTAACATTCAAGATAAAACATTTTGCAAAAATTTTTATTAGAACAAAAGTTAGAGCTAATTTATTTTGGGTTTAATTAGGTCACGTGATATTTTTGGCCAATGATATTGCATATAAATTTTTTGAAAAAAATAAAAAATTTTAATTTAAAAAATAATTGCTCTGTGAGAACTGCACAGGTCCAATCAACATGTTCACAAAATATTGTTCGAAAATATTAATATTCATAAAAGTTATGACACTTTTATTAAAAATTTATGAAATCTCAAAACCTAAAATTTTATATTTAAGTAAACGCGCATTGGCGTAACTAACATTCAAGATAAAACATTTCGCAAAAATTTTTATTAGAACAAAAGTTAGAGCTAATTTATTTTGGGTTTAATTAGGTCACGTGATATTTTTGGCCAATGATATTGCATATATTTTTTTTGAAAAAATAAAAAATTTTAAATTAAAAAATAATTGCTTCGTGAGAACTGCACAGGTCCAATTAACGTGTTCACAAAATATTTTTCGAAAATAAAAATAAAAAATTTTAAATCAAAAAATAATTGCTTCGTGAGAACTGCACAGGTCCCATTAACGTGTTCACAAAATATTTTATGAAAATATTGATATTCATAAAAGTTATGACACTCTTATTAAAATTTTATGAAATCTCAAAACCTAAAATTTTATATTTAACTAGATGCGCATTGACGTAACTAACATTCAAGATAAAACATTTTGCAAAAATTTTTATTAGAACAAAAGTTAGAGCTAATTTATTTTGGGTTTAATTAGGTCACGTGATATTTTTGGCCAATAATATTGCATATAAATTTTTTTTAAAAAATAACAAATTTTAAATCAAAAAATAATTGCTCTGTTAGAATTGCACAAGTCCAATTAACGTGTTTACAAAATATTTTTTGAAAATATTAATATTCATAAAAGTTCTGACATTTTTATTAAAATTTTATGAAATCTCAAAACCTAAAAGTTTATATTTAAGTAGACGAACATTGGCCTAACTAACATTCAAGATAAAACATTTCGCAAAAATATTTATTAGAAAAAAAGTTAAAACTAATTTTTATTTTAGGTTTAATTAGGACACGTGATATTTTTGGCCAATGATATTGCATATACATTTTTTGAAAAAAATAAAAAATTTAAAATTAAAAAATAATTGCTTTGTTAGAAGTGCACAAGTCCAATTAACGTGTTTACCAAATATTTTTCGAAAATATTAATATTCATAAAAGTTATGACACTTTTATTGAAATTTTATGAAATCTCAAAACCTAAAATTTTATATTTAAGTAGACGCGCATTCGTGTAACTAACATTTAAGATAAAACATTTTGCAAAAATTTTCATTAGAACAAAAGTTAGAGCTAATTTATTTTGGGTTTAATTAGGTCACGTAATATTTTTGGCCAATGATATTGCATATAAATTAAAAAAAATAAAATAAAAAATTTTAAATTTAAAAATAATTGCTTCGTGAGAACTGCACAGGTCCAATTAACATGTTCACAAAATATTTTTCGAAAATATTAATATTCATAAAAGTTATGACACTTTTATTAAAAATTTATGAAATCTTAAAACCTAAAATTTTATATTTAAGTAGACGTGCATTGGCGTAACTAACATTCAAGATAAAACATTTTGCATAAATTTTCATTAGAACAAAAGTTAGAGCTAATTTTTTTGGGGGTTTAAAGGTCACATGATATTTTTGGCCTATGATATTGCATATAAATTTTTTGAAAAAAATAAAATATTTTAAATCAAAAAATAATTGCTCTGTTAGAACTGCACAGGTCCAATTAACGTGTTCACAAAATATTTTTTTTAAATATTAATATTCATAAAAGTTATGACATTTTTATTAAAATTTTATGAAATCTCAAAACCTAAAATTTTATATTTTATTATACGCGCATTGGCCTAACTAACATTTAAGATAAAACATTTCGCAAAAATTTTCAGTAAAACAAAAGTTTCAGCAAATTTTTATTCTGCACAAAACCAAATAACGTTTTTACAAAAAAACTTTATATTTCATTAGACGCGCATTGGCCTAACTAACATTCAAGGTAAAACTTTTTGCAAAAATTTTCAGTAAAACAAAAGTTTGAGCTAATTTTTATTTTGTATATTATTAGGTTGGGCTATGTCATATGGCTTTGCAATTAATTATATTTTTGTTTAATTTACAAAATAAGTTGGAAATTTGATATTGGAATATTGTAATCGCATTAATAACACTTTTAGCCTTTTAATTTTATTAAAACAAAGTTAAAAACTATAATCTTTAAGCTTAATTTTGATGTTAATTATAAAATCATTTTTTTTTATTTTAATTTTTTTTAATAATGTAGTTGTAAATTATTTATTTTTGTTAATTAAAAATTAAAGAATAGTAAAAATCTTTCAATTCGGTTAATAGCATATGTAATACCAACAAAAAAAATTAAAAAAATTATTTTTTATATGTTTATTATTTTTAAATCTTTGATTGTTTAACAAAATCAAAAATAGATATTAGGCTTTAAAATTTTGACGAAATATGCAGATAGTATTTATAACAAGAAACCAGATTAAAAAGTAAATTTTTTTATTGTTTATTAAATATGATTTTAGGTTGCTATTATTAGGATATACATTATAGTAAATTTTTATCTTTAAAATCGATCTTTAATTTTTGATAAACAAACAACCAAATATCGTAATATAAAACTAACCAAAATCGGAATCGAACCTGAAATTTCAGATTTGTGAACTGACACCTCACCACCAAGCTATTGAAGTTATATTCAAACAGGTACAATTTTGTATATACATCGAACAGCGAGTAAAAAATTACAAAAAAAACAAGACGATAAAAATACTTTTAAATATACAAAATTAAATATTTAATTTTAAGGTACGTTGTGAAACGTTTATTCATGAAAAGAATGATAGCTACAGCAATAGTTTTCTGCAATTTGAAGGACGATGTCATGGATCTAAATACAAAATATAAAAACACTGTTACTTTTGTTTTAATGCGTTTTGTCGTGAATTTTTTATCTTGAATATTAATTAGACCTGTGCGGTCATAATAATATATGTGAATCCCTGTTTTGAAAAAAATAAATAAGTTCTAATAAAAGTGTCATAATTTTTTAAAATGTAAAGTATATTTTAAAATATTTTAAAAGTTTGTTCCTTAGCCTACTGTGCTTCTTTTAATAAAGTTAGTTTTTGATTTAAAATCTTTATTTTTTTACTTATTTTTTTTTATTTATTCGAAACATATAAGTATTTATATTCAAGTTTTTTTTAAAGTATTAAAATTTACACAAAAATCAAATATTGTAAACCTTGCCTTTAAAAATACAGAGTTTTTAGAGTGAAAATTTAGTCCATTTAATATGAAGGTCAACTTGACTTCTAATATATTAATTCGGACATATAATATATTAATTCGGCAAAAAAGAAAATAGTTTAACATAAGATTTATAATGTACTAAAGACGTTATTTTAAAATATAAAACTCAATTGTAAACCACAAAGATATCTTTGTATTTTTATTGTTTACATTTCTTTGTATACCAACAAAACTAAAAGTAATTTAAACCTATTTAATAAATCTAATCCAACTTTTAACTTAAAAAAACATGATCTCTTACTTTAAACGCCTTGTTACAAATGAAGGGTTTGAGAAAAAATCAAAACAAACCAAACCACGTGACTTTGTTTACAGTTTAAGGCAATGTTAAGTTTACGTCAACTTTTGTGGTTGCGTAGTGTAATGCCCTTTGAGTTATTAACTTTAAATAAGTTTTTATTTTTTCTGTTTTGACGTTTTTAAATCTAAGATTTTAAGGCGTATTGTTATCGTTCGTTTTTTTATTTTTAACATTTTTTCGAAAAATAGGTAACTGTCCGATTAATTAAATCTTAAAATTTCGGTTTAAAGTTGTTATTATTTTAAATTACCCAACTAAACTATTTTTCTGTATTGGAAAAAATATTGTTTTTTTTTTTAATTTTTTAATTGCGTGACATCATTTTTAAAATGTTTAGTGCCTGGTAGTTACTATTAAAAAAGTAAAATGTAAAAAATGGTGAAGGCAGAAGTAATTTATATCAACGATTGTTATATTAAAATACGGTAATGACTTCATTTTTTATGTATTTATGTCGATAAACTCTGGTTCGTTGGTAATAAGCCATTGCACCACGTCAAGGTCAACCAGAAAGCAACAGGTTATTTTACCCAATGAGAAGGCAAACGATGGGATTTTAAAGGTACCTTGGAAAAGTAAGACACCTAAAAAATCCCAAACAAAAGCCTTTAATTTAGTAATCAGCCAATTTTTTTTCCAAACCCCAATTTAAACTAAGTTCGAGGGTGCGCGCCACCAATTTCTAATGCTCGGTATAGTAGGAAACTGTTTTTGATCTTACAGTACTAAACCGTTTAAGTAAATTAGGCTAACTTTATGCTAAAAGATAAAGAGTCCAAGAGTACAGCATGGGAAAAGCTGTAAAAGGCTGTAAAAAATATAATTAGGTGTTAGTTTATAGCCTGTAAATATATATAATTAGAACCTGTAAAAATAAATACGGTTAGAGAAAAAGTGGAAGAGAGATGGCAACGAACAATATTTGTGTTTTTAACTTACCATGTATATTTGGTTCTATTTCTTCTTTTACCAGAACGAAAGAAGAAAACTATACCGAGCAAACTGACAATTAATTAACCTTTCTATTGTTTAACTTTAAGGCAATGTTAATAACTTTGTGGTTTACCCAACTCCAGCAAAGTTACATTTTTTTTTAAAACTAGACTGCTTTAAATTTTAACATCGCGATTTTAGTTTTTGTCTTAGTTTTTGTCCTAATACAAGTACAATAAAGAATTGGAAGAGAAAAATATTTTGGTTTTAGGTTCTAAGTTTTAAACAAGTTAACAATAACCTTAAATAATCACAAATTAACCAAACACTTAATAACTAAGCCGTTAAAATTACCTACGATTACATAAAATTTTAAATTTAAAGGTCCCGAGTTGTTTTATATTACAATTTTTTTTTTTTTTAACTTGAAACTAGTATGTGATATATGGCATTTAATAAACATTTACAATATGACGTTACACCAAAAAATACATGGCAAAATATTTAATAGAATTGGGTTCAAGTTTTAGGTTTCAATTATTTTTACTCAACTCTTAATTATGTTCCATCCATGATCCAAGCTCCTTCTACCCTGCGAAGTAAATTTCCATTTTCACGAGCTAATAAATTACAATTCTGCGGACTAAGCATGGCGCTATATACTACCCACGAGTAAAACGCACCATGCTCACTAAGGAAGAAAATAATTGATAGAAAGTAGAAAACCGGGGTTTATAGATGCCGGTATTTAATTAGCGCGAAACTCTTTAATTATAATTAACTCTGCTGCACCCCCAAGCGTGTTGCTTCTTTAGTTAAAGTTTAGTCCCTGGCTGTTGGGGTTAAGCCTCCCACATTTAATTGTTCGGTGCGTTTTTAAACCTATCAGATGAGCTGTGCGTTGTTTATGTTAAAAATGTAATTATGATATGGCATGGGACAAACCCGGGACAAACCCGGACGACCATTTACAACATGGGACAACCCGGACGACCATTTGGCGATACGTGGTTCTGCTGACCTTAAGGGTCAAAACACAGACTAGTACTGACACATGGGACACCTAAGGGGACCTAACAATGGTATTGGGGATAATGGCCGCCGGGAACGCATCAGCTCATTGACTGTTTGATCCCAAACTTCGACCGACCCACGAAGCGAAATGGGTAAATCTAGGTTTGGGACAGTCCGCAAAATAAAAATACACTGGGAGAAGAGAAAGATATTGCATACAATTCTGTCCAATTCTAGTACTTTAAGACCTCAAAATTAGTAATCAAAATCAAAAAATCTATATCTCATCTCAATGTCTTTGTTTTCAGATCATTTAATAATGATCCAATTCTACGTCACATTGACAATGCGTGACGTAATAATTGTTGAATCCAAAATCGTCATTCTTAGATAGGAACAATAGTAACCAAGATTGAAAAAAGCGACATCATTTTTTCGGATTTCTAAACGTAAATAAAATTTAAAAAATGTGCTAATACAAATTATAAATCAAGTTAAAAGTTATATTAGATAAGGCTATACAGATGCAAAAAATATTTTAAGTCAGATAAGTTATGTCATATATATATATATAAATAACACGTCATATACAAAAACTCTGACATCAAAATTCTATAATAAATTTAAATATCAAATTTTTATGTAAAATTTTTGAAAAAAATTTACCTTCAGCATAGAGTGGTAAAACACTGCAGTTTCAATTCCGGCTCTAATCTTATCAGATGTGACGTTATTAGCGATGACGTCACTTTCTGGTGACAAGATGAACATAAAAGTGACGTTGACTTATCACTGCAACAAAAAATAAAAATAATTAAAAAAATTTAAGTTAATCGTAGATTTTTTTTTTTTTAACAAAACTAAATTTAAGTGAACTTACAATAATTAAAAGAATTTCCAAATCACTATAACGTCATGGTATACTTCACATTCCACGTCACTGACCACCAGTCAGTCATTTTCTACTGCGCGAACTTTTGTCGAAACATTGTCTGCAAAAATTAAATTATTTTAACAAAATAGTAAAAAAATTAACCACTAAAAATATTTAAAAAAGTTTAATAACAGCACCAGCCAATTTGGGCATTTTTGAGTTAACTTTGTTTTATATGTTACAAATTATATAAAAAATAAACTCTTAATTTAACTAAAGGTTCAATCATTTTTAAACAACGAAGCAAAATTTCATAAAATTCTAAACAAAAATTAACTTTAATAAAAACTTCAAAACTAATTTTACCGTATAAGACCTCTGAAGTTAAAATTGATTTTGATTTCCAATTCTAGATGTCATTTTTCTTGACTTTTTATGACATCATAAAATATAAATTGTCGATTAATTCTTGAACTTCCGCTTTCTAGTTGGTTTGCACTTGAGTATGACGTCATAATAACTATACTCTTTTGATTTTGTTGTAGAATTGTGGCAAAAAACATCGAAAATTGACGATTTAACTCGATATAAACTAAGCATAGATTTTAAGAACCTTTTACTACGCGGTCTAGACAAAAAAGAGCCACGTGTTATAGTTTCTAGAATTCCCTACGCTTCTTGCAAACCCGGGGCCGAAAATTGCAATCTTGGCGTGAATTTAATCAACGCGGGCGCCTTTCAAGATATGGTTAAAAGATGAAATGTTTCTCTTAAAAACAATTAACGAATTTCTCTTAGGCATTTACGATTTAACTTTAAATCTTAATTACTTTAAACTAGATATGTGCCGATCAAAATGTAAAACTTTTAAAATATTACATTAATGCAACGAAAAAAAGCGAAGAAATCAATTAACTAAACAGTATGTTTCAAATAATTGGATCATTTACAAGTTGGATCTTCATTTTAAATAGCAACATACAGAATAGTAATAACAACAACATATTCAAAATTTCAAAAGGTTTCATTAATTTTGTTGTTATTAAATAAATCTTCTAAAATTTTAATATGTTGTTGATATGTTGCTATTTAAAATGTAGATTTAACTCTAACTAATTATTGTTTAGTTATCTTTGGTTTGTTTAATGAATATTCGATCAGTGTATGATTATTAAATGAATAATTTACTGTGGCATAACAATAGTAGGCATTGTGCATATTTTCAAAACTTAACATCACGTAAACCAGTATTATTTAAATTGGTTTTGTTCAGGCTTTTGTTAAACCATAACGACAAATACAATTTCTAGATTTAAGTTATACTTTTGAATAGCCTAAATTTTTATGATTTGCAATGAATGAAAAGGGAGACAGCAAAAAAGAATCTAAGCAACAAAAATGTCAAAATTTAACAGTCAATCCTCCTATGTGGGTGTACATTTTAAACTACATTGGGTTCTCCATCATAATTTGGTTTAGTTTTTTACGAGATTTTGCCAAAAAATATGTGTTCAAAAAGCCTAGCGTTGATAAACGGGAACTGGATAACATGAAAGATTTTGTTGGGCTTTACATTACATTTGAAAGTTTTTTTGTTAGAAATGTGGTCAATCGTGTTCGGGATGTGATTTATCGGCCTATATGTACCTCACCTGGGCCATTAATTGATGTTATTGAGCGTGATTTTAATCAAGCTGGTGAAATGTTAGGCTACACAGGCAAAATACTTCGAAACGTTGTCAATTTAGGCTCTTACAACTACCTGGGATTTGCTGAAAATAAAGGTGAGTGTGCAGAAAATGCTATAGAAGCTGCTAATAGCTTGGGAGTAGGGGTTTGTAGTTCAAGAACTGAAGTAGGAAACTTAAAAATTCATGAAACACTAGAACGTACGATGGCTAAGTTTTTAGGTGTTGAAGACTGCATCACATTTGGAATGGGATTTGCTACCAACTCCATGAATATTCCTTGTTTTGTTGAAAAGGGCTGCTTAGTTTTAAGTGATAATTGTAATCATGCATCTTTAGCATTGGGTTGTAAAATATCTGGTGCAATAATTCAAGTTTTCAAGCACAATGACATGAATGATCTTGAAAGAATGCTCAGAAAACTTATTGTAGAAGGACAACCACGCACTCACAGGCCATGGAAAAAAATCTTAATTATTGTTGAAGGAGTTTACAGCATGGAGGGAACAATTGTAAACCTACCCGAAGTCATTAGACTTAAAAATAAATACAAAGCTTATTTGTATTTAGATGAAGCACACAGCATTGGAGCACTTGGAAAACATGCTCGAGGTGTAACAGATTATTTTAATATTGATCCAAATGATGTGGATGTTTTAATGGGCACATTTACTAAAAGTTTTGGTGCATGTGGAGGGTATATAGCAGGCAAACGAAGTATAATTGAATATCTTAGGCAAAATTCTCATGCTGCAACTTATGCAGCAGCAATGTCACCACCAGTAGCTCAACAGGCTATTTCAAGTCTTCGACTTATTGCTAGTAAAGAAGGTGAAATGAGAATTAGGAAGCTAGCAGAAAACACCAGAATTTTTCGCGATAGGCTAAAAAAAGATGGTTTTCTAATCTTCGGTTCAGATGACTCGCCAGTAATACCATTATTAGCTTATCTACCAACACACATTGGAGCTTTTACAAGAGAAATGTTAGCTAAGGGATTCGGTGTAGTTGTTGCAGGCTATCCTTCTACACCATTAGCTGAAAGCAGAGTTCGATTTTGCATGAGCTCTGCACTAAGTTTAACTCAAATTAACAACTCGCTTGAAGCTGTTAGTGAGGTTGGAGATATTCTTTGTCTCAAATACTTTAATCCTTAAAACTAGCTTTAGTTTATACCAAATGGTTGGTGTATAAGTGCTGTATTACTATGATTGCTGTTTAACCATGTTAAGTTTACTTTAAACAGTAACAATGTTTCACGTTTAAGTTCATGTAAAATAATTTTGATGTTTTTGATATGCTTTTGCATGTATACTGTATAAAAGTTAAAAGTTAGACCTAGTCTATCGTTACATTATTTATTTTGAAACTGTTTTTTTGTTGTGTTAATCCAATTTTGTTTTAAAAATAAAACTTTTGAAAATTGAATGGTTTATTTCAAGATTTAAAAACAAAAAAATAATAGCTATTTCGCCTATCTTTTGGCAATAACAAATGTAATATATTTACAGTTAGTTTAACTTGAGTACTCTAATTTAAGTGTTTCGGTAATTTTACAACTTATCAAATGGTAATGATTTTTTTATGTTCCAGCAAAATTCCACAATATTATCCTTATTGATTGACTCTTAAACTGGTCCTTTTTCAGGAGCATTTTCCTCTTTAACAAGTTTGTTAGTTTCAAAGACCTGTACAACTTCTTTTAATTCCTGTTTATCCCACTTTCCATTTGTTTCAACATTTGGAGGGTCCACATTCCACATCCAATGTTCATGAAGTTGTCTCCATTTGTGGCCATAATGTTCTTCAACATGGGTTTGAGTATTACATGGAATGCGGATTTTTATATTTGCCAGATCTGACCAGCATAAATCAAAAGGCTTATATTTAAAAATATATTTTCTTCCATCTTTGACTACAGTGCCACCATTCCAGAAATAATCCTTTTCTTTGTAAAAGAACAATAAATTTAATTTGACATTGTTTTTTGTTTTAAATAGTAGTTCAAGGCTGTCATTTTGTTTTCCAAGTTTGTAAATTAACTTAAAGCCTTTATTTTCATAAGTACTTATGATTTCATGACTAAAGTCATGTCCCCAAATGCCAAAACTTATTTCATTACTTGTTTCTGGGATGTCACATTGTCTAAAATATTCTAAACAAGTTTCATCAGTTAGCCAAAAACAAATTTTCATGCTATCCAGGATCTTTTTTGCATTTTCAATAACATTTATAACTTTTGAGTTATTGCTAGGTTTTAAATTATGTACCTTTTTAAAGGTTTCAGCACCATAATAATCACATTCCTTAAAATGAGAATTTCTATATTCAGCCAAAAAATTTTTTATATGATAAGGAACAGTAACACGATGGCCATCTATATCTAAGGGTAAACCTAGAAACCTCATACTTTTATCAAATGCTTGAGCATACCTTGGAAACTGTGGTCCAATTGCATCCATACTGTGCCAACCTCCAGTAAGTGCAGGAGTAAGAGCCTCTACTGTCTCATGCCAATCTTTATCAGTTACTTGCCCACCCCACACATAGTTGCCAGGCCTTTCATGTAAGACTGCAATATGAACAACATGGTCCCTGTATGCAAGCCAAATGTAGGTCGGAATTAACTCTTTGTATGAGTTGGCATGCAACCTTGGATCCGGTGCATACGTTACATGTACAACAAAGCCTATTTGTTCTAAATTTTTTAAAAGGATTCCTTCTTTATCAATAAGCCTTGCACCTTCAATGGCAAATGTTACAACATTTTTGTCCTCAGGATGGTACTTGCATAATGTCTTGCATTCATGATCAGACTCACGCCAAGTTTTGGGCCTTGCTTGAAATAGTTCAGGAAGGATTTTTATATCAAACAAGATCATGGGAATTTTGTGATTTTTAAAAGTTGTTAAAACCTGATTAATGCACTCTTTTTGTATCAACATACTTTCTCTTGGTACTTTGTGAAACTCGTATTTTTCAACAGCTTCATAGGTGAAAAATATGGAAATTACAATAATACCACAAATGAAGGCCAAAAACGTTTTTAATTTAAGAGAAAGTAGGTGATTGTAAACACCCATTATACTAAGTAAAAACTTATTTTAATATATTCTAAAGTCTAATTCAAGGCAAACCTGTTAGAGTGATTGTAAATTTAATATGTTAGTTATTTCAGTAGGCTTAGCCAGCACGTTGTAGTAAAGACTATGTAAGTAACATTAATGAATTTTAACATGAGTTTGTTTCTCATGTTTATTGCCATTTATTCACGCTTACATTCACATTCCGTATTCTACATACGAACCTTGTTTTGACAAGTTGAAAGACCAAGTTTAAATTAAATTTTACAGCATGGTTTGAAATAGTATACTTGTTAATAAATACGACAACATGCTATGTAGAAGTATTTCGTGCATATTCATGCGTAACGTTAACCCGAGAATGTATTTCTAGTTACCGAAAGTTAAATTTTCAATAAAAGTAAATCATTATGGCTTTAGCCAGAAAAGCAACAAAACATATTTTTTCAATTTATCTTAAGGATTCACACCTCAACCTTCAAAGGCATGTGCGTTGTGGCTATCGCCTAAAGCCCAAAGATGTTAACGATAAAGGTTTGACAATTGCTTAATTATTAAGTATATATAAACGTTCTTGTAATTGTTAAAAAGATTTTTGCACATTTTAAGATAAAGGTGTCAAAGAAAGCTTTGATGAAAAAGTGTCAGATGCAGTTTTGCATAAAGTAAGATCACCATATCGAGGCTTGGAAAAATATGAAAATCCAGAGACCCCAAATCCCAATGAAAAATATTTCGACAGATTTGATTTACCTCGTTATGGCAGTTTAAACAGGTAACTATACCCTTTTTACCATTTTATGGATGTTATGGTGTTAATTAAAATTTTATACACTTCTGACTTTTTTAAAGCTATATTGAAGAAGCCGAGCGACAAAGGCAGTTCCAGTTTTCCTCACCTACTCCCGAAACCATGGCCCAAATATGGAAGGACTATTTTAGTAAATATTCAGATTTTTTAACTCGACATTTTCTTTGAACGGGTTTTCTAACAACACTTTGTTTTACAGATAAACCAAAATTTGTCAACATTGGGTTTAGGCTCACCCACTCCCGAACCAGTCCAAATAACAAAAAAAAGATAATAAAACAAATTAAAAACAACCCAGAAATGGAAAAGGCTACAAGAGAGCGAACATGTAAGGCAGTTTTTTATTAACTTGATTTTGGGAAACCTTGATAACCCCAAAATAATTTATTTAATCTAGTAACACTGGATGTCCAGGAGTTAACAGAGGAGTGGGAAAAAGGCTATGAGGGAATAAAGGATATAAACAGTATTGCTCATTATTATGGAATTTTTGCTGATTTGTTTGAGCATGGACATTTTTACCCGTGTGTGCAAATGAATGTGGATTATATCACCGAAACAAACACAATAAATCCTGTTTATTATGGAAATGAAGTTTCACCCGAAGAGGTATAATTTTTTTCAGATATTTATATTTAAATTTACTTATTTGAGATCTTTTACTAAAATTTTTTTTTCTATTTCGTCTTAAAGGCTACCAAACCTCCCGAAATTACCTTTAAAAGTGATGAAGACAAGTTATGGACATTGCTTCTTACAAATCCAGATGGAAATTTAGAAAACAACGAAAAAGAATACATTCATTGGCTAATGTAATTACCAAAAATATATAAAATCAAATTCGCTTGCTACAGATAATAAAAACAATTCATTTCTAGTGGGAATATACCGGGAAATAAGATTTCGGCTGGCCAAACATTAATCGACTACTTGCCCCCAATTCCTGCAAAAGGAACGGGTTACCACAGAATGGTTTTTCTTTTATTTCAACAACAAGGTGAAGTCGATTATAGCGAAGAGCAAAGAGATTTACCTTGGTAAATTATTTTTATTGTATTTGAAGTTTGTATTATTTTTTAGCATACAGTTTTAGTTAGACATTAAAAAAAAATTATTTGTTATTAGTTTATCATTGCGGCAAAGGTATTTTTTAACGAAGGACTTTTATCAAAAATATGAGTCCGCATTGGTTCCAGCTTCATTACGATTTTTTCAAACTAGATGGGACGCAAGTGTACAGGATACATACCACAAAACATTAGGTACAGTAATAAATTAAAAACAGTTTTTATGCTATGCTTAGTAATGTGTTTTTTATGTATCAGTTTTTATTATTACCTACAGATATGGTTCACCCTATATACGAATTCATACCCCAAGATATAGGCCGGATATTGGCCCCACTTAAAAAATTCCCACATAGAAAAACATTTGAATGGCTTCAGCGCTTTATGCCTAAAGAACCAATTTATCCTGGGGGTGGAAAGTTTGAATAACAAAGCTTTGTTTGCAAATAAGTTTGGATTTACACACATTTTAAAAAATGATCTGCTAACTGCTAAACTTTTAAAATTGATACGTAAAATAAAATGTTCTACTTCAATTTTTTTAAATTTATTTTAAAAACAAAGCTCCAATTGCAACAATAAATATTAAGATTAACAAACTTTTAATGTTACACAGCAGAAAAAGATTACTGGGAACAGGTAAAAAATGATTAATTTTAATCTAAAAGAGTTTTAAATGGCCAGTTATATTATCAATATCTTCAGTTGAGGCTGGCCCAATACCAACAACAGTGTAAGTACCAGGGTCTAATTGTGTCCGACCTGCATCACATATTAATGATGCCGGCAGTTTATTACTTTTTGCTTGTTTGTATATTTCTAATAAGGATTTTTCACTGTCACATTGTAAAACAATTTTTGCCTGTCCATTAAGTTTCCAAAGTTTTTTATTTATTGCATTCCCCAATTCGAAACTAGCCACAGCTGCATGTGAACACTGGGCTCCCATTTTGCCTTTAGTCATCGATATATCCTGACGAACCACCAAGACCATTTTGTAAGAAGAAAACCATTTCCTGCAGACTGGCTGATGTACAAATTGTTTTGAACAAAACAAACAACCTAAACCTAACATAACCAAAATTAACAGAACACTAAAAATTAAAACAACTTAACAGAAATATTATTACAGTAGTTTAAGATGACCAGTCACTTTATCCACAATGTTTTGTGGACCTGGTCCCACACCAAGAACTGTGCGCGACCCTGGACTAATTTGGGTTCGACCAGCATCCTGAATCATCGCGGTGGTCAAGTTTGCTGCTTTGGCTTCATGGTACAGTGCTAATAACTGTTCTTCATCTTGACACTTTAAAACAATTTTAGGTTGACCATTGTATTCCCAGATTTTTAACAAAGGTTTATTTTGTTCAAAAAGCTTTTTGTAGGCTCCAACTGCAGCATGTGAGCACTGTGCTCCGATTTTTCCTTTTCCCATTTTCAAATCCTGCCTAACAACAATCACCATTTTATATTCTTGTGAACTTTCTTCCCCATCTATTTCTTCTTCACTGGTTTCTTCCCCATCAGTATCTGTTATCGAAGCTTGGGCAACTGATTTTGGTTTTAAAAACCAACCCACTAAAATCCCACAAGCCATGCTTGCAACTACACTTATCACAAGATTGGTATCTAACTTCGGTAATTCAACCTTTGCCATATTCCTGTAAGGTACCTATTTAATGATTCTACAATTAGAGAAAGAACAATAATGTTTATTACGTTGCCTTAGTGTTGTTACAAATAAACAGCAACAACTATATAAAACAAGTTAAAATCGAGATAACGTAAGTGCAAACTAAGTTTGTTAAATATGAAGTAATATATGTTAGGGGCATTTGTATTGCCCTAAATTGTTTTTAAATGATCAAATATAGAAAGTATACAACACAACTAATGTGGCTGTTTCATCCAAGCAAAAATCAATTATGTTATAGTTAAATATATGTACAAAACCATATCAGACATGCTAAATATGTATTAATAAAATAAAACAAGCAAATACATGTTTAGGTTACCAGTACATTTTAAAATACATGCAAATACCTTATAGAACTAAGTGAATTAAGAATCTTTTGTTTTAAAAACTATAAGTTTTTATAAAAATATGTACACAGCTTATATTACAATCAGTGGGTACAGAAAAAATTAAGTACATAGTACATACTGTGACAACAGATACTAATAACACTGATTGAAGATTGTATTCACATACAAAAATAAAATTATTTCATATTGAAGCAAACAAACAAGAACTATGAACGAAATGAGAACATCATATCTTAGTAGGCTATTTAATTTCAAATTGTATGCATTTTAGAAAAATCAAATGGGGGGGCAGTATAATTGCTAAAACTAGTGTATTTTGTTTATGAGGATAAAGAAATATACCCAAGAAAATTTCAGGTTAAACATATTATATCAATTACATATAAATTCTTAATGGTGATGTTTTTAGAGCATTGGCTAAAACAAGTTACACAAAGCATGGAGGTAAAATTTATGTTCTTGTTATTTAAAAACCTGAAAGTAATAGTTTAGCAAGTTTATAAAATATATAATTTATTGCAGATTAAATTAAATTTATCTTATTAAATCTATTTTCTTGATAACATAATTGTACCGAGTCCTATGCAGGCAGCTATTACACCAACTCCTATTACTTTACTGGCAAAACCAGAATCAGTTTGGTCAATTTCTTCTTGTAGTTGCTTTTCATTCATATTGCTCCATTCGACAAGGTTCTCCCATCCACCTTGCGCCTCTATCCATTCTATTAGATTAGTGTTCATAAAATTACTGACCCAGTTAACAATCACATCTACTTGTCCTATCGCTTCAAGCTCAACTGCCCGAATGGATAAAATTCCAGCAAACACAAAAAGTGCCATAACGTGACCCCATTTGAGATCATCAAAATGATTAGTTGCAAGTTGTTTTAAATGTGTTTGTGAGTTATTACCAAGATCATTGTTTTTAATCTCCTGTAAATGAAAAAGATCTTTGCAGATTCTGGTGAAAATGTGATCAATTTTCGAGGAGTCCATATTTATTGTTCTCATTTCATGTAGCAAATCGGGAAACACTTCAGAATACCGTTTTTCACATCGGTTGGCCACTGAGCGAACTGCAATGTTAAGGGCAGTAGGTTGGGTATGAGGAAACTGGCTTAAATTATTGTTTGTTGATTGAACTTTAAACAAGATATAATCCTCCACAACATGTCTGGTTTGTCGCATCATGATTAAAATTTAGGTTAACATTATGTTTAATTGCAATTACCACTTATTATTTTAGTATTATTCTATTGATAACACTAGGCCTAGAGCCCGTCACCTGTACAACAAAAGTTAAAAGTATATTTATTTAACTTAATTCAATTTACATAATATTACAATAAGATGGTAGGCTACTCATTATAACCCAGCATGTTAACAACTATATTTATGTTCACATAAAGTATACATTTATTATGCAGTTGGACAATTAAATACATTTCAGGTTGGCTTTAAACAGATCAAACCCTAAAATTTTAAAGTCTCTTACCTATGGTACCCAAACTTACTTACAAGCTGACAAATATAACATAAGTGTATAACATTGTCAAGTTTGTGCTATAAAATGGAATTTAGTTTTTTAAATAAAACTTACAAAGCTAAAATCATGTCTTCATGTCCCTAAAAATATACCCTCTCAGTTTGGCCTTTTGTACTTATTTGTAACATGCGGCAAATTTTACAAACAAACTAGTTCCCTTTTTCTGTTGTTAAATAAGTTCAGTAGTCAAAAAGTCGGCTAGTTCAGTAGTTCGCTTTTGTTTTGTACTGCCAGACTGCGGAAAAGTCGTTTACGTCATATCACAAAAAAAAAACAATTTATAAACCAGCACTAGCTGAGTAGCAGTGGTAATACACTTACCGCCCACGTTAAATATTATAAAACCCCAACTTTTTACTGTTTACCTTTACCAGCACATTTTTTTGTAACTTGTATAGACTCGTTGTTCACACAATAGAGTTTTTAGCCACAAATTCGCCAGAGCGCACTTTCTCAATATTTCTGTCATGTTCTTCGGAATTCTAGAAATGTGATTTTATTTCGCAAGACCGAACAGAGAATTTAACTTTATTCGCCAATATGTACTTAAGAATACTTGACGTACCACAATTTTGTAGTTTCACAATAGAAACTATTTCTTATTTATCTTAATGTTTTGCTAGTTTTTAAGCTTTTTGTTGCTAGGCACATACACCACCTTTATAAGTAATTGCCCTACTTCTACACCGACACGTGGCTTACAAAAAAACACAATTTAGTAACAACTTGCATGTTCAAAGGTATTGTGGTTTGTTGACAATTTGGTTAAAGTGAAAACAATATCGTATACTAAGAAAATTAAAATGCAGGTTTGAAAATATTTGATGCATAATTAAATAACTTGAGCCATGTATTTAAAATTTATTTTTTAAATATTATTTAACATCTTAATAACTACTAAACTTTTTTAAATATATCTTATTTTTGTTAACAGACTCATGAATTTCAAGTTGAGATGACTTGCAGTGGTTGTTCAGGAGCTGTTACAAGAATATTAAGTAAAAAATTGGGAGAAGGTCAGTTGTTTTTAAAATTCTTGCATTAAACTAACTTGAAAAAAATATGATTTAATAAAGTCAAAAAGTTATGTGAATTGTGACCATTCTATGCATTATTTTTGTTCAATTAGTAATAGTAAGTGGGCCTAACATTTTTTTTCGTAGTTTTATTGTAAATTTTTGGAATATTGTAAGTTTTTTTACATTTTGTTCCGTAGTTTTATTGTAACAATATCGTTTTACTTCAGGTACAAATTTTAATGTGGATTTAGATAATAAACTTGTTCAAATAACATCCACTTTGTCAGTGGATGATCTAACAGAAATGTTAAAAAAAAGTGGAAAAGCAGTGACTTATGTTGGTGTAAAATAAATCCCCATGTTTTTGTTTTATTCCAATATACATATATTCATTTTTAAGTATAGTTAGAAATGTTGTAAATCAAGATAAATTTTTAAACTGACCATTTTTTGTAAAGTTATTTATTTAATCAATTAGGCTTGTTAATTTTAAAACTATTATTTAAAAATATTTATTTAATTAGGATCTACTATTGCATACATTAATAACCTGTATTTTTATTATATTTTTTGCAGTACATAATTTTTATTTTATTAACATTAAAAAAAAAAATTTTTTACTACTGCCTTAGACATCTTACAAACTAGAACCAAAAACTGTAACGCACTTCTCATTGTAGTATGCTCAATTTAACATGTAAATACATGAAAGCAATTAAGTCATGTAGCTCTTTTAACCACTTGTTCTTTTTTCTTGCTTACATACAATATCTGTCAGATTTCATTTTTGCTCTCCTAAATTTTGACAAGTATATTAATAAAATATCAAAAGTTAAAAATAAAACCGTAATTATTTTTTTGGTAATATATAAAAATGGTACCTGTCCAATAATGCCCCATGTAAAGTCCCACTGTTTTTCGCATCATCTAGCTTAGATTGATCTTCAGTTGTCAACCGCAGTTTGTGGTCCTTATAAAATAGTTGTAATAATTATTAGTGAGTTTTAAGTTATAAAAAAAAACTAATTAAAATACCTGCCAACTTTGAAACTTTTTCACATAATTAACTTCACATTCTTTTAAGTTGGTTGCTGTTCTTTCCTCTTTCGGAATACTTTCATCTTCCTTTTCACTTTCCCTTTCGGCATTGGAGCGAATCTATAAACAACAAAATAAAAGAAATTATTTGTTTGGATTTATTTTAAGAAATAAATTTATTTTTTCTTACAAGGATTTTTAAAATAATCATTGGTTAAAAATTCCATTTTGCATAGACAGTACGAATTTTAAAATAATACAAAACTATGTTTGCATATACTGGTTGCTTTGCAATCACAATGTTATTATCATTTTATCAACTCAACGGTTTAATTGGGTTAGACAATTAATAAGAAGCTGCGTTTATACCTTAATAATTTCATCAGGTCCAGCACTTCTGCTTGTTGCTTCAATATCACCTTCTACACTACAAGTTACAAAACAGCCGTTGGGTGCCATTAATGCTACTTTTCCCTAAAATTAAAAAAAAACATTACTTGAAAATTCAATTGTGTATACTGTAATAATGGTACGTAAAAATTTAAAGTAATATTCTGTACGTGAATAGAAGTACACGTTCAACAAATGAAAATAACTTTGATCATACCACATTAAAGTTTTATTTTACAAAACAAGACATAATCAATATATCTAATTCTGTAAGGAAACGTGTATGCTAATATTTTACCTCTTGAAACACTGGCTCCCACTGTTCTTTTGCACTTATAGCATCACTTATTCCCATTACTTTATTGTGACGATCAACACATAAATATTTTCCAAAGCCTGTCTTTAATGCAATTCTATTCAACATAATCAAAACTTAAGTAATAATTTTTTTTTAATTTTATTATTCCATAAAACACACCAATTTACTCACTTTGAATCAGAGATAACAACCCCGGTCAATTGTTCAGGTAAGTCGGGGCCTTCACCCTCTGGTCTTGGAGCACCAAGAGTAAAACCCCCATTATCCATTGCACATATATAAACATTTACCCCCATTTCAAGTGCGATTGTGCCTAAATGTTTGACCAAAATCTTTTTTAAAAAACTGATATCGAAATATAAATATATATTTAACATGTAGGTAATACAACCAAAAAAAAAACATTACATAGAAAGAAAATTCGTGAAATTTAAAATAAAAACTACCTTTAAATTCTTCAATTTTAGAGGCAAACCACCACCCTCCATGTGATTTCATATCTTTTTCAAATTCTTCCTTTTTCAACTTACTTTCAACATCTTCAACTTTTCGCTTTTTATGTTTCTTGTTTTTCTTTGGCCTGCAAGAAATAATAAAATGTTATTAGCTCCATAAAGAGATAGATGCAGGTGTTTTGGGTGAAATGTATTTTACTTTACTTTTTTCGCTTTTCTCCTTTGAAAACTAACTTTGATGTTTTAACTTTTTGATAGTCACTCATAATTTTCCCTAATAAGGGATTCTAATAGTTACCTAGGTTAGGTTATCTAAAAAAGCAAAAAGAAAAAATACAAGTTGAAAGAACAACTACAAAATAGAATGAATTAGTTGAAAATACAACAAACGTGTACCAAAATTATTCGGATCATTAAAACTTAAAAAAAATTAGCTAGAAACACAAGTTTGTGAAATTTCATGCTGTATATACCATAATGGTATATATTATGAATATTTAAAGATTAATATATTGTTGTCCACTGTCAAATAAAGACCCTTCATTTGGATAACTCTGAACTTGTTCTCCATTTAATTCCCCTTGAGTCAACATTCCGTATAATGCATCATCATCAGTGATTTCGTTTTTAGTTTTAGATTTTCTTGTTTTTTCTCCTTGTTTGTTGTGTGTTTTATTGTGAAGCCTTAGCTCAACATACTGATGAAAACCTTTGCCACAAATATCACAAACGAATGGTTTCTCCCCAGTGTGAATTCTTATATGAACTCTTAAATTTGATTGCCGACTAAATACTTTATTGCAGTGTGGACATGGAAAGCGAGTACCGTGTTCCTTTCGATGCTTATTTAATCGCTTCTTTACAATTAACTTGCCACATATGTCGCATGGTATTTTTTGAGTGCGGTTTTTGTAATTGGCAGAATTTTTGTTGTGAATCATGTTTATATGCTGTTTAAGTTTACACTTTAAAATCATTTTTTCACAATCAGGACATGGCTGCATTTCATCACCAGTTGAGTTTTTAAGATGGTATTGGTGCACATGGGTTTTAAGCAAGGTGGAAATGCGTATTGGCTTTTCTACGTTACCACCATTTTCAGTACATATATTACATTGAAAATAAAAGCACTTATATATACTGTGTACCATCATGGGTAGGGTGAGGGACTTCAACACTTTCTTACCATCTCTGAATTGGTCCTGCAAATGTTGAACATACTTCAAAATCGAAAAACTTTTTACACAACATCCACAAGTGACATTTGAATCCCAGTTCGTTACAGTTTGAGGCTCAGTTGCATTCTCATAAGTACAAACATCTGCCTCAGTTGAATGATTCAAAGTAGTTGAATCATTTTCTAAGCTTGCCTCCATAAATATTGGCAAAATATTATTCTCACTAATACTCGCATCTTCTAAACTTAGACTCGTAAATTTTGGTAAGTTGTGGGTTGATTGAAAGTGAATAAAAAGTTGTTCTATTTTGATAAATTTTTTGCAACACATGCAATCAAAAAATAATTGGGTGTGGATATCTAGTAAATGGGCACCAATACTACATATTAGAGTAAAAGACTGGTCACAACACATTCCTATGATAGGTTTTTCCTTTTTTGCATCGTAATCCAGCTCAACATCATAATCCTCATCCGAGTATCGGGATTTGCGAACTGATTTTCTTTTACTCTTCTTTATTTTTGGAGAAAACTTTTCATCATCTGATATTTCTTCCACATGCTCAGTTTTTATATGCTTGTCCATTAAACGCTGTGACTTGAATTCTTCATCACATACTTCACAGGTCCATTGTGAAGGAACATCATCTTCCGGATCATATTCGTCTTCGCTTTTTTCTACTTCATCCTGTTCAGATTCCTCATCATCTTTAAACCAAACGAAATCATCTTCATCATATACAGGTTTTACTCTTTTTACTTCTTGTTTTTTTTGCTTATCCACAATTTTGTTTACATTTTCTTTATTTTTTTCTTTGATAGGCATTTTGTTACTTTTGTCATTTTCTATGTCTTTTAAAACAACAACACAATCTTCACTAATGAGATTTTTTTCAGCACACTCGAGGGACTTTTGAGTGCAACTTGCATTATCAATATCCTGCATTTGAGATTCATGACTTACTTCTACATTGCTTGAGGATTTATTTATAATATTGGAAATATCAGAAAGCATTTTTTTTTGGATGTCACCAGGAGAAACCATTTTTGCTATGGATTGTACTATTGAACTTAATTCTTCACATGTTAGACTAGCAGTTGTAAAAGAGCCCAAATAGCAATATTCAATAAGGTGTTCAAAACCAGGTGGTGTTTGTAAAGTTAACAGCTTTTTAACATTTTCTTTATTTAAATTATTATTAAAATCTTTACCCTCCAAACTTTTGTTTAGATGTTGAGCATTTTGCAAGGTTTTTATTTCGTCCATTTTTTTCTCAAATGTCTTTCCCAAAACAGCGGCCAAAACACAACTATGAGCTTTAAACAAATAATTTTGGCATATAGAATCAGTATTCTGAATTTTAGATTTAACTATGCTAAGGTCACAACTGTTGGCATAATTCAAACGTTGCTGATTTAATTGCGAAAGTACCATGGATGAATGGGTCTGCGGAATACTGGAAGCATTTTTAGAATTAAGGCTTTGGTTGTATAATTGTAACAAAAATTTTGCTAGTTGAACATTACTCAGTTTTAAATTTGCTGACAACGTTTTCCAGGTTTTTCCTGTTTGTCCTGTTAACTTGATTGTTATGTTATTGTTATTCTTGACCATGTTCAGTTAATATCCAACTTCAATGTAGTATATTGAAAATTTATTGTTAATTAATTAAAGCAAAATGACACTATATCTACATATTCACCTTTAAAATCAAAATTAATCAAATTTAAAATGAAACAATACAAACAAATTTGTGAAATGACCAAAATTAGGTTAGCAGTACCAGTCAGGCTGTAATTAAAGACAATTACATTGAAGAATTAAAGTTCTAAATGTGATCTTTCACTAATCTAACAACTAAAAATTCACTGTAAAGCAGTCAAGACTGAGCTAGAGTAAAAAAACTACCGAACGTTAAGGTAAAGAAGTCGTTATGCGAGGATAAATTCAAAACATCTTAAAGCGGCTCGTTTTGGTAAACACTCGCTTGACCCCACTTTTAGTTCTAAGTAATTGCGTGAGTCGGCAAGACATGACTAGTTTATGTCAGAAAAGTTATTGTTTGGACAGAGGGGAAGTCGGACTGCGCTTCGCATTTTATTACCTATGTATTAGGTTAAATTTAAATTGGTTGAATGTAGTAAAACTTCACTTTCAATTAAGTATCAACTTCACGTTAACCTACAAAACAATATATATAAATTAAAACAGATTATTGCTGTACAGCAAATGGCGCCAGAAAACGGTTTTAAAATAGCAAATTGCGCTTTGGTTTTACATGTTTGAACGGTTGCGGGTATATTGAAACGCTAGCGCAACTCAACTTCCTTCGGTTAGCTTGAGACAGAAAAACAAAAAGGTAAAACGAGTTCGTATGACGAAAAGGTGTTAACGAAATACTTGACAACAGCAACACAAAAATACTAGCTTATATGCTTTTATGTATTTTTGGGCCAGTGTCAATTGTTTTATAAATTGAAAACCAAAAGTTAGAGTCAAGTTTTTTAATTTACGACAAAAAATAATGTAGAAACAAAAAAAAACGATAGGTATATACTAAAGTTATCAAGCTAAGACCAAAAAAGGTAATATTGGTCTGAAACCTACGACGATAACAATTATTGCTTAGCAGTAGTTTTGCAAAAAAACACCAAAACGTTCAAAACAAAAAACAAAATATACGGTTTGTGCTTTATATACACAATGAGTAATAAGACAAACAATACGACGTAACGTTTCAAGCCCAGTAGGTCTGAAAACAAGTTTAAAACCAAACCCAGTCGACCATCCTGCCATCAGCGAAGGTGATTAAATATACACTTATAGTATATAAACACAACCTTTGAAATATTTGCATTTTGCCGCGCCCACACGAGTTATGAAAATTACGTTAATAATTATGGTTATTAATTTTGTAGAACTTTACTTGTTTCCACTTAATTTGCCCAATATTTTTTAAACTAATGGGGAAGAAAACGTATGTTTGTAATTTGTTAGTTTACTTTATTGAGTAAACAAAATGCAAGTGTCAAAAATGATTAAATACCGGATAAGTATTTTAGAGAAAGGCGTGTTACGAAGCATATGCTTTCGAAAACAATTTAACTAGCTAGACACGCTACAAAGCTTGGGATAACTAGAAGTAGACAAACATTTTTGTATTGTGTGGAAAACATAAATACACAATGTAAGTGGAATAGAGAGAAAGGTAGTTCGTTTACTGTAAGGAAATTAATACTTCATTCAATGTGCGCTTGAAAATTAGTAAATTGTGGCCTAGTATAAAAACTAACAAGATAATGAGTTAACATAGCTTGCTGGCGGTTTTTAATACAAGATACCTTGCAAAACTCATTTATTTTAATGGTTACGATTAACCTAAACTTTTAATTTTATTTCAGTGTTTTTAAGTATGGGACAAATGATGCAAACAAATAAAAAAGAAAACGAAAACGATGAATCTAATAAACTAAAAAACATTCTAGGTGACGATGGTTATAAAGAATTAAAACCAATGGAACTGTTTGGTTTGTGGTTTCAGGAATCTTTTGGGCATGGTGTAAAGGAACCTTTTAGCATGACCTTATCGACAGCTTCTCTGTCGGGCAGGCCCTACGCTCGAATAGTCAGTCTTGGTGGATTCGATGAAGTTGGTTTTTATTTTTCAACCACGGTTACTGCCAACAAAGTGCAGCAATTAGAAGAAAATCCTTATGCCTGTGCCAGTTTTTACTGGTGCGAAGTTCAACGTACTGTAAGAATTGAAGGCAAGGTTCAAAAAGTTGATAAAGTTCCCAACGAAGGTGGTTTTTCAGCAGTACCAAAAGAAGTCAAAATTGGAGTTTCGGCATCACCGACAACTAGCCTACCAGTCAAAGACGGGGATTGGAAGACATTTTTGGAAAATTTCAAACAAGTTACAGAAAAGTACAAAGACGCCGACGATATTCCTCAACCCGATTTTATAAAAGATTATGTCATTATACCCGAACGAATAGAGTTCATGCAAACACATAACGATCTACCAAGCGATCGGATTCAGTTTACACGAAATTCAAGTGACGATCAATCAGACAAACTATGGAATGTAATACGACTTTATCCATAAACTAGCATTTCTTAGTGTTTAAATTATTTATTCAGTTACTCAAGTATTTATGCAACCAACTATATTGTATGTAAAATAGGTTATTAAATATTGCACCAATTTAAACTTTGTATTTTAGTAAACCATGGCGTTTTAATTTTCGTTTGAGGCTTTTCCTGTGGCATTATTTATGGCAATAAACATTCCATACCAATATAAAAAATGTATTTTAAATATTTCTCGTGGACTAAATAAGTTTTTTTTTTTAATATAAAGCTATAAAAATTAAACATTTTGTAAAAATAAATTAAAAGTAGGCACCACGGGGGATCGAACCCCGGATCTCCTGTTTACTAGACAGGCGCTTTACCACTAAGCCATGGCGCCGACGTCTACAAAGTTACAAAAACATAGCACAATTGGACGCCGATAAGTAAGATGCATAGAAAGTTACATTTAATCAAAAAATTTTAGAACCTAAAAGAGAAGAAATATAAATGGCTATTAATAGATTTTTACATCAATATATAAAGTAGAACAATAAATATTTATACAAAGTAAATGTCAAACCATACGCAATTGCTGTTGATTGGAAAATTAAATACGAATAATGTTAAAGCAATTACGGCTAACCCGAAAACATTTATTTTGTAATTAAATAAATATTTTTTTGTTTTCAAGTTAGTTACAGGCATACGTATAAACAAACAATGCAAAAAAACATTTTTTTCGTAAAGAAACTAAACTGAACTAAACTAAAACGTTATACTTGGGCCTGCCTACACTTAAAAAAGTACAAATATGTTTCTAATCTAACGGAATTTAATAATAAATTAATTGATGTAAATTCTTTACGTAAATCTCATTAAATATGTTGATTTGATATTTCTTTTGTTAGAGAATAAAGACGAGATTTCAAATGATTTAATGAACCAGAATAACATGATTACTTCAATTATATTTTGCTTTGTTAGTCATTAATAAGAGTATATTAACCCATATTCTACACAAAATTTTGTTATTTTTTAATTATATACCAATACGTGTTGAAAATCATAACAGAATAATTTTTTTATCAAACATGAATATAAATCAACAACACGAATATTTTAAATTATTTTGCCTCGAACTTAATTAAATACAAATCCTACTTTTTTAAAAAAAGAAAGAAGTATTACACCAATCAAAAATATTAATCAAATATATTTAAAAGGTCGCTACGGGATATTCATATAATAATCCTAGTTATGCAATTATATTGTTTGTTTTTGACGGATATTTAAGCTTGGGGTGGTATTACCATCCAGTTATTAAGCAATGTATAACTTAAGCAATCGTGTGAATTTGCCATAAACATGTCGTTTATTTAGACGGATGTCGAGATCAATACAACTAAGTAAAAGCAGGACTTTGCTTGAAACAATGGAGTCAAGCCGACAAGAAAGATATCGACCACAACTTTGTCGCACTTGTCGTTCGAAATCGATTCCGGAGCGAGGCAAACAATGAACTGCTACATGACGTCACGCTTTCCTCGTAATACCTATAACAAGCTGAGCGTTAGTCACGTGATCACGCTGAAGTCAGGATACGAGTGGGAATAGCTGAGGAATTTTCCCATGCATTTCAACAGCTAATATCGACGGGGATTAGAACTCGGAGCCGGGTTTCATTGCAGTTGTAATCCGATTGAGCGGTCGCTGATCCCGTATCGTGCCTAATTGATCGCCGTTTTGCGTCGCAATAATTCAAAGCGATCATTATCGCTTATTTGTATGTGTAAATGATTGCGAAAAAAGAGGGATTAATTCAGGCTAGAAATACACTTGCTTTGCGATTTCACGCTCATTATTTTTTACTTATACGAGGCAAACGGGTTCCGAAAAATAGCATGTGAAAAACAATAAATAAAATATTACTTTAACTTAATTTAATAATAATGCAATAAAGTATGTTATTATAGTGAATACATAAGGTTGTATCAGGGCAAAAACGAAAATTTTGTTAAACAATTTATAAAATTTATCGCTATGTCAGTCTAGACTCAAAAGAATACAAATAGTTTTAAAAATAAAAGTATTTTTATTGTTAGTAATTTTTTTTTTTACTTTTAAATAGAAGATTTAAATATTTTTTTAAATTTAAAGCTTAACAACAATGGCTTCTAATGCAATTTTGATAAAAAAAGAAGTTTTACAAAAACAAAGAAATTCGTTTTCGATTGAATCTTTGATGGAACGGAAAACGGAAAATTCTCAACGAAATAATTGCGACAGTGACGAAAATTCTTCTACTTCAAGTCGATGTAGTCCAACATACATGTTAACGGTAGGCCCAAGTTAATCTTTCTATTATTAACAGAATCATTATATTTAAGGAGTTAAACTTAAATTTATTTTCATTTCAATAATTATTCTATATTTATTGTTCTGTATTATCTAACTTTAAATTTGGCAAATAATACGTTGCAAATAATACGTTATTAAAGCTACTTTGTTATTAAATAGAATGAATTGAAACATAATGAGCAGTATCGACAACATCAATCGCTTTCAATGCCAAATTTACCCCCACTTCACCTTGGTCAAAGTTATAACAATCCAACGCCGACACACTTGTCAGAAAATACCATACCCTTAAACCCACTTTATTCTAACCGTCAACATTTATTTCCGATCTATGGACAACAACAGAATCAAGCAACTTTTGACTGGAGAGATCGGGCTACCGCAGCACTTGCTACATTCTCCATGTTGGCACAATGGAAAAGTAACAACATGGCTTTACCCAATGCAGCGAACTTTCAACATTTTCAAAATCATGCGCAGTCTCCTTACCAACAAACAACGCCCCAACTTTACCAACATTCGCCAACTTTTCAAAACAAATCTTCTAACGACGAATTAACAAAGCAATTTACGCCAACTAATTCACCAAACCAGGATCGAAATGACCCTTCTCCGACGCATATTGATGACTTTGATGGCCTTGATAAAAAGCGAATGAGAACCGCTTTTACAGGACATCAACTGGTCGAACTGGAGCGAGAATTTCACGAAGATATGTACCTAACTCGGCTACGAAGAATTCAAATCGCCCGAGTTTTGAACTTATCGGAAAAACAAGTTAAAATCTGGTTTCAAAATCGCAGGGTGAAGCAGAAAAAAGTCGAAAAACCGCAAAGCCTTTCTCCTTCTACTCACCCGGAAATTTAAAAACATTTTGTACTTCTTATGTTTTTTTATAACTTGCCTGTGATACTACAAAAATAAATACTTTTTTGATTACTTTGTTTATAGTTAAATTGCACTTAAAGTTACCTAAGGTTATTTACAATAAGGCACTTAACATAAGAATATAAATTTATTTATGCAACATCGACATCAAGTCGTAACAAGAGTTAAACATTTTTGAAACTAATCAAAACAAAAACAAAAATAGACGAGCGCTTCAAATACACATAAAACAACAAACAAATGTCACAGAAATCTACAAGTAACAAACCGCGGCTAGATGATACAAACTTATTAAAACACAAACAAAAAGTTACAAAAACTTGGAAGGCTAAACTGCATTAAAATATGAGTTGTTTAGCTTTAGTATAGCAATTTAAATTTGCCTATTATTTTGCATTGCCTTCTACTTAGAAGGTATAAGTATAAGAAATACTAACAACATGCATATAAGGCAAGGCGCCAATTTGGAACGATTTGGTAACGAATTAAAATCGAATACAACACATAATAAATTGTTTATGCTAAAAAATGTGAGTTTGTAGGGAAAAAAAGCTAACTGATATCATAATATTTGGCAACTTTCGATCCTATAGTACTAATACCCTTTAAAATATATTTACAGTGTGTAAATAAACAATATTAATAATTGAATCAGGATGTTTACAAGTCTTGGTTATCTTGCTAGTATGTAAACCTACAATTCCTTAAGCTCGGGTTCTTTAGACATATTTTTTCGAAATTTTTTAATTATCTGCCGTCGTCTAAAAACGAAACCCGACTGGGGCTATTCGAACGGGGTCGTGAAGTGGGGGACCTGGGTCGACTTAAACGGGAAAGTCCCGGGGAGGGAAGCCCGTGACGTCGTAACTCCTGAACCGCCCTTTCCCTGTTAATGTCAGAATCAAATTATTTTTATAATGCAGAATAAAAACAGCACTATATTACTAAAAATAGTTGTTTTTAGAAATAACCCAACCTTTCATATCTCTCGTTGGTTAAATGCCGTTTAGCAACTTCTAACTCAGCATCAAGTTGTGATGCCCGATCTCTCAACGAGGAAACTTCACGACCCATACTTTGCCTAAAAAGTAGAAAGTTTATTCAGTAAAACTTCAAGTGCAAAGAATATACAAAAAAAACTTACAATTTGCTTTCATTTAGCGCAAGTTTGTCTCTTAAGAGTTGTCCCTCCGACTTTTGCTCTTGGGCATCAAGTTGAGCTTGAAATTCCTTCTCCCGAGCTCCTGAAACCAGTTCCTCCAAGTTTTTGTTTCCAACTCTCTCCGTTTCGAGATGTTTGTGAACAATTTCTAACTCACGGTTGAGATCCTCGTAACTTGATTGTAACTGAGAGTAGCAACTAATGTTTAATATAATTAGGTTTTATGACAAATTTAAACCATTAAAACTACAATATAAGATCTGCTACAATTACATAATAGGTTCCCTTTTTAACGACAACACAAGTCCCTTTTTAACTTTAACATAAGTTCCCCTTTAACTTTACGAAAATTTTCTCTAAAACATTTTAAAATTCACAAATTACTTGTTCAAATTCAACGTTTTTCGTTGAAAGTTGTCTTGCTAGTTGTTCCTTTCCAGAATCGAGTTTAGCATTGAGGTCCCTCACAGATCCGAGGTCGGATTGTAAATTCATTCGATCACTTCGAAGTCGATCAAAGTCCGATTCAAGGTTGGCCACGGTCGAGGTGAGACTCGAAATTTGAGCTTCATAAGATTGCTGAGCCTTGAGAAGATGAAGAAGATATTAAAATTAAATAAATACTAAGAAGAATTTATATACCTCGACTTATCGTACTCGAAACTAGGATATATTTTAAACATGTTCATAATAAAAACTAAATAATATTAATACTGAGTAATGTTTCATTTGAATTATTATGTAGCAAAGTTAAAAAAGTTGAAAAACTGCCCTTACATGTAAATGATCTGAAATTTCTCTTTCCAATGAAACGATTTTATCAGTGAGTCTTTTTCTCTCGGTATCGGATGCAATTAATTCTCCTCTCAATGTTTGAGATTCCTCGTTAGTCACCCTGTATCTACTCTCCACTGTATCCCGTTCGGATGAAACCTTACGATATTGATCCAGTACATCTTGTAATTCACGCTCCTAAGATTTTAATTTTTTATTTAAATTAAAATCAAAAATGCAAAATAAAAAAGTAAAAAAAAAAAATTAAAAACAAAAAATGTTTTGTGAAAAATTATTCAGGTACCTTGGAAGCAAGTGATCCCTCCAAAGCTGAGATGTGGGAGGAGTTATCCTGAACCCTCTTTTTTAGATCATCCCGATCCCTCATCGCTTCATCCAACTCCATATTGATATCCTGATTCTCTCGGGTTAGTGTTGACAAATCATCTTGAAGTCTTAAAATATTAAAAAAATCAATTTTTTACAACTTGAATTAATTTTAGATTTTTATAATAAAATTACTAATAACAAAATCCTCGTGTCTTTAGTTTACCTTCTGTTTTCCCGCAGTCCGCTGTCTTTTCCCCTTGTAGCTTCCCCCAAATCGTTTTGTGTTGTGTCGAGTTGTCTTCTTAAACTTCGAACTTCACGTTCACTACTTGCTAGATCGTCCCCAGCTCGATCTAATTTCGCCTACAACAAAAGGAAATTAATTTTAACATATTAAAAAATATTGCAAGCAAGAATATAAACTTATTTTTGCTGACACCACTTTGTCACTCTTTTTTTACAGAAATAAAATTTTCTTAAAATTTCATAAAAAAGAAAATTAATTTAGTATGCAAGAATAAAACCTTTTTTTATATACAATCCACTTAATTTTTTTTTTACCTCCAGGTCGCCAATGGACACCCTCATGTCTGAAATATCTCTCTCCCTTCTAGTTAGTTGGTCGTCCAACGCAGCTGCCCTTTCTGTTCGTTCGTCAAGTGCTGATTGTAAAGCATCTTTTTCACGATCGAGAGCAGTCGTGGTCGCTCTCATACCATTCATATCTTCTGATTGTTTTGCAGCAGCGTCCAGCAATTCGCTTACACGGTTCTAAAAAAAAATCTAATTATAGTACATGGGGTATTTACATGAAGCATGAAGTTGCATTTAAGTGTTTCATTTTAATTTTCATTAGTGTTAAATTTCCTTTTTTATTTATTAACTTATGTTTTTAATATTTTAAACAACAGTTTTTGACAAAATTATAAAGTTTTGCTTACTTCAAGTGTCCTGACTCTGTCTTCTGCCAATGCTAAATCAGTTGATTTACGTTGACTATTTCTCTGTGCAGTTTCAAGCGAAATATCAATTTGTGTTTTCAATGATCTAAAAACATACAAAAATAAAATTTAAAAATTTCTAGGCAAAAAAATTATAAAAATATTACAAATTGAAAAAAATTTTCTCGTTTTTGTAAAATAAAAAAAAAAAAAAATTTTGACATTGCAAATAAATGGAAAAAAAGATATAAATTCGAATGCTTTTACTTACTTAACATCTTCTAGTTCAACTCTGGTAGCTTCGTATTCATCTTCGAGTTGTTGAATTTTAATTCTTAATGTTTTAATATCATCTTCTTGTGCCAAGTTCACGTCTTTAAGAGAATCGACCCGACTCTGAGTAAAAGTTAAATGTAACAATTTGAAATTTAAGAATTATCAATTTACAAAAATTACAGAAAAAAAAACAAAAAACTATATGGATATAAATAAAATTGTACAAACTTGCAAATCCATTTTTTCTTGACCCAAAGCTCTTGCTCTGTTTTCTAAATCTTCAGCTCTCTGTTCTAACCTAGATCGTTCGGAGATTGATTGTTCTTGTTGGATCTATGACGTCACAATTAACGTAAAAAATTATTACGTTATATATTAAAAAAAATATATTTTTACTATCATAATTGCCAATTAAAAACTAATACCCAAAAAATAAATATTTTTTTTTTGCAATTCATATGTTCTGTAAAAAAAATAACTCATAAAAAAGTGTTTGGTTTGTAAAAATTTTAACAACCTTTAATCTTTCTCTCAAACTGTCTCTCTCGGTCGTCATTCTTCTCAAATCAGCTATTGCAGTATCTCTATCATTTTCCACTCTTCTTAATATTGCCTGTGCGGTAAGCGAGGCTTTTGGTGATTTGGGTGATCTTACATATTCACGTCTTAGTCTCTGCAATTCCTCATTACTCTAAAATGAAGTACACGAAATGGTAAAGTTTAAACATTATTCACTAAAAAGGTATACCAAGGTTTGCATAAAAAATACGTTTCTTAAAACACAACAGTTAATGGAATAGGCAACTTATTAACAACATTTTACAACATTCCAACATTCATTTTTAAGCAAATGCGAATTTTAATTAGTTAGGTAATAGCATTTTTTTTCATTTATTAACATAAAAACTACATAGATTCGTCCTTCGTCCCCCAATAAACCTAGCATTAGTTATTTAAATCAAAACTATCTACCTGTTCGTATAAAATGTTGGTTTTGTCCCTCTCTTGTGTGAGTACTTTGACATTGGCTTGAATTTCAGCCATATGCCTCTCAAACTTGTTTAACATTGATTGAAGTTCATCCCTTTCGCGTAATAATTGTTTGTAATCATTCCCCTCTCCACCATTCTGTTGAAAAAATAAATATGTAAGAATTTCGAATTGGACAGAAATATGGCATTTTTAAAAGTTTAAAATGAAGTCAGTTATAATTGGACAACATACACACTTAAACAATTCTATATTATCAGGTTTACTTATTTAATTTACAAACTTTGAATAAATTGCAATGCGCAATTAATTGCACAGAAAAATAATTAAAATATTAAACAGTGATGAAAAAATGCAATTTTAGGTAAAATTACAACAATATATTTTAGAGAAAAGTAGGAATGCAAACTGAATAAAAAACACGTGAAGACATGCTCGGACAAAAAACAGCGTGAATTTAAATCGTCTTCAATAGTTAGATAAATATTGAATTATACTGTAAGTAATTATTCAAGTTTGAATATTCCCTGTTTGAATTAAAATGATAAATTAAGCAACATATACAAATTCGACTTGGTTTTAAATTGTATCGTTACAACAAAAAGTAATCTTCTGATTGCTTTAAGAGTTTTAATTTAAAATATGCAAAGTGCAAATTCAGGGTAGCACTTTAATTTCTTCATGCAAATATGAATAATCTCGCATATGATCAGAACCACAACAATTTCTGACATGCCCTACCCAACATTCCCACCATTAATGACAAATCCGATAATTTGGAAGTTGCCAGGCTCTGACGACTGCTAGTGATTGCCTTTAGAAGGCTGTGTTCGCGCTTGTAGAAATCTCGTTCGTTTTCTACTTCGGTTAATCGGGTTTTGAGGGCTGGTCGGTCGTCAGGTAACTTTGTTATCATTTAGTTTTTTGTTTAAAAAAGGACGGAAAATAGCACAAATCGGAATTACCATAATAATAAATTAAAACATCAAAAATAATTGAATATTTTTGTTACCTTTCTTGTTGGGGTTCTGCTAGGACTTTTTGATCTGGGACTACTTGCCCGACTTCGTTTGCCTTTGTGTTCCTACAATAATTTACAAAGTTTATTATTGGAATTTTTGGCTTATTTTAATTTAATTTATAGGTAACTTATATTGTTTAAAACCAAGTTATACAAAGAATATAAAAGCAATTTGCCTTCTGGCAATTACTTAAACTTAAAATTCGTATACTTTGTAAGTATTATATAGGACCATTAATATATCATTGCTTTTTAAGTGTATAGAGACCATTAGAATATGATTGCTTTTTTTTAACTCCTTAAAATGGATAATGTCAATTTTACCCGTAGCATAGCTTGTAGGGTGTCACATTCTCCCCTATAGTAATCTCTTTCCTGCTCCAATGTTCGTACAAACGAGTCTAATTTACTTGGCGATTTGTCCCGTTTCCTCGCTCTGGAAGGACTTGTTCGATAACTTTCCAATTCCAAAATCAATTTCTTTTCTGTTATAAAGAAATTAAAAATTTCGAGATTTTTGTAAAAAAGTTTGGTGTAGGTTATGTATATGCCTTTAATGTCAGCTATAGACTTAACAATTTAAAATAGAAAAAAAACTTTACACAAACCTTTTGCTGAAAGACCCTGTATTTTATCACTTAAAAGTCTTTTATCAGCTTGGATTTTATCAAGTAAATCCTGAAGTCTTTCCACATCGAGTTTTGCTGCTTCAAGTTCAGAAGCGAGTTCGGCATTTTCATTCATAAGACGGTCTCTAGCCTAATTAAACAAATGTAACCATTAAAATAAAAATGATTGAGTATAGATCGATCGCTAATTAATGGATGAGTATTAGTCACTTGCTAATTTTATTTGATATATATACCTAAATATAACTTAAAAAAGGAATAATTTTTACTATGTTATTTAGTTCATTTTTGTTGCTATTTTCAAGTGAGTATGTTCGCGCTATAAAATGAAAAAAGAGAGATATAACATTGGGGCGATAGCATGTAATGTAAATAAAAGGCTCTCTCATTTTTTATATTAAATTTTTTTGCTTTGTGTACTATATTCGCAGAGTATTATTAGGCAAGGAAATAAGAACAAAGTCCATTTTGCAATGAGTTGTGCAGCAAAACATATTAAACATAAATTAGTTTAGGTACGACAGTTAAACTCTATAAAAACGCATAAAAACAAAAATTACATGTAGTTTAGTGTTTTTTAGGTAAAGAATATAAAACCCAAGTTAGTTTTTTATTACCACAGGAAGTAGCAGCATGATAACTTATAAATACGTGACAGTGGCGCTGGCATGTTACGTCATCACTCTACCTCGTGACGTCACTGCGCTACTGTATCCACAAGATTCAGAATCGAGAGAAGTAAAAGATTTGAGCGGTCGGTGGTCGTTTCGCATCGACGAACACGACCAGGGTTTCCAACAAAGTTGGTGGGAATCGAATTTAGAGGAAACGGGTTACGTGATTGATATGCCGGTACCAGCAAGTTACAATGACGTCACGCAAAACAAAACCATCCGAGATTTTGTCGGATGGGCATGGTTAGTGTGAAGTATAAAAAACCAAGAATACTAATGTAGGGGTAAATTGCTAACACCATGTAACTTTTTATGCTAATATTTCTATTGCAAAACAGTTGTTTATTCACAATTTTTTGCAGGTATGATCGGACATTTTTCGTAGCAAGCCAGTGGTCATCTGACAACGTCCTTGTTTGGTTGCGAGTTGGTAGTGCACAATATAACTCAGTTGTGTGGATCAATGGCGTACAGGTTAATCATTAATCGCCTTGTTAAATCCTTAGGTTATTTTAAGAAAATGGGGTTTAATTTTGGATATTGCATTTAGTAAGTGGAATTTATTTCATTTTAGCAATGCAAAAGTATGTAACGCAAGGACCTTTACACATATAATTAAAAAAAGTTACTCTGTTAATATATAAAAATATTTAACATAAAATTAATCTATAATTAATTTTTTTTAAATTTCTCGTGGTAAAAGGTAACCACTCACGCAGGCGGGCATCTTCCTTTCGAATGCGACGTCACAAGTCGCCTTAAATACGGCGGGTTAAACAGAGTTACGATCGCAGTCAACAACACCTTAACCCCAAACACTTTACCTCCGGGGACAATCAATCATTACGTCGGACAACAGGGTTACCCAGAAGGGTTTTCAACCCAGGTTAGTGTCCCAATTTTTTTGACATCATTTGATCAAAAATTGCAAACTGATTTGTGATAAAAAGCCATTGTGCCTTACTTAATAAAAGCTTAGTAATTTAATGCACGTGCTAAACATTGTGCTTGTATTTCTGCAGGAGTATCAGTTTGATTTCTTTAACTACGCAGGCATTCATCGACCTGTTAAAATATACACAACACCTGCTACAAAAATAAGCGAGATATCTACGTTTAACCAGTTAGAGGGGGTTATTGGGCACATCCATTATACAATTAGTATATCCTCTGCCAATTTGCAAGCTAGTTTCAATGTATCAGTAAAACTACTGGACAAAAAGGGCACAGTGGTTGCGAGTGGTGTCGGGGAAACAGGAGTTTTGACTGTTGAGCATGCCAGGCTTTGGTGGCCAGTTGGCATGAATGGCGATGATGTGGCATATTTATATACCTTGGAAGTACATGCTATAGAAATTGGCTCGGATAAAAGTAAAACAGCAGCTGAGGATGTGTATAGGTGAATAAAAAATTAAGTGGTTGGTTAAAAAAAGGTGGGCATTAGTAGCTACAAATATAGTTTTTAGACCAACAATATTATTTTTTTATTTGTCTAGATTAAAAGTTGGAATACGAACTGTACAAGTGGAGGGAACAGAATTTAAAATAAACGGTAGACAATTTTACTTCGTGGGAGTAGGCAAGCACGAAGATTGGAATGTAAGGGGTAAGGGATTCGATTGGACAATGGTCATCAAAGATTTTAACCTACTAGACTGGCTCGGTGCCAACTCATTTCGAACCAGTCATTACCCCTACTCGGAAGAAATCATGCAACTTTGCGACGAGAGAGGTATTGTCGTTATCGATGAATGCCCGGCCGTTGGAATGCGAAAAGTTAATAATTTTGTGAATGCTACTCTGCAGCACCATCTCGCGGTAATGAATGAGTTGGTGACAAGGGATAGAAACCATCCTTCGGTTGTAATGTGGTCAGTTGCCAACGAACCGTCTTCACAGTTAGCAGAGGCTGGTCCATATTTCAAGGTAAGGGCAATTGTAATAGTAACAATATATTTAAGTGTATACTTCAGCACTTTATTCAAAAAAGGTAAAATACAATTCTAAGTAGAATGTTTATTTATTTAATTATAGACCGTAATTGAAGCCACAAGGGCTCTGGATACGCATAGGCCGGTTACGTTTGTATGTAACGCGCCGTACAACCAAGACCTCGCTACCCCGTACGTTGATGTTGTTAGTTTTAACAAATACGAGGGTTGGTATAACGACCCCGGACATACTGAAGTAATACAAGGGAGATTAAAAAACTACGCGGAGATGTGGCACCAGGTAAAATACACTAGCGAAACAGCATCAAAAATGCATATCGTTGCGCGTATACATTATCAGTATATAACATCTGTTTTTTACTAGACACGTCCGGGCAAGCCTATTATTCACATGGAGTGGGGAGCAGGCGCCATAGCTGGATTTCACGCAGATCCCTCACTAATGTATACAGAGGACTATCTCGTGGATCTAATGCACGAACACTTTAAAGTTTTCGACTCATTACGAAATCAACAAAACTCGTACTTTGTTGGCGAAATGATCTGGAATTTTGCGGATTTTGCAACGGCGCAGGCGACCACAAGAGCGTACGGAAATCGAAAGGGATTGTTTACTAGAGATAGGCAGCCCAAATGGCCAGCATATGTGATAAGAGAACGATACAACTCGGTAAGAAATATGACTTTAAAGCGTGATGTTAAGGATCCGATGTTTAAAATGCAACTGATGATACATTATGCGGATAAAAACATTTAGGCAATAGCTCTTTTACTCAATCAAAATTAGATAAACTTCGGTAGCAATTTTACATGCTCATTGTTTGTTAAAATTATTTTTTTCGTGTATTTATAATTTGCATTTGCAATATTTTGTTTTAATATAAATAGTAGAATTAAAATTTGTAACTATGTTTCGACTGTATATACCTGATTTTTAAATGCAAAATACCGAATAAAAAAGGTTTGCTCACCAAATGTGCGTCCTGTAATTTCGTCTCAGTTCCTTCTCCGTGTCTTTGCGATTGTCTCAACTCGAGTTGAGCTTCGTGAATCTCGCGGTCTGCTGCTACAACTGCATCCTATTAAAATATTAATCATTTTATTGGGTAAAAGATTTTGGAAAATTTTAAGGTTAAGTCAGTTAATATGTGTGGTTATATACAGCTCCTTAAAAGCTATAAGAGCTTGACTGTGCCTTTTTTTAAATTGAACGAACCTGTTTTTGCTGCTCCAATTGTTGAGCAAGTCGGTCAATATCCCTAAGTTCGGAGTGCAAACGATCGACCTCTCTTCCCAACCTCTGATTATCGGCAACTGCCATTCCTTTTCCATCTTCCAGCTCCTTGATTCGATCTTCTAGCTCCGTGTTTGTTTGTTGAAGATAGTCGACCTGAAATATATTTAAACAATAATTTTTTTGCAAAGATAAAATATTTAATAGCAAGATTTTGAGACACAGTTGTTTAATTCATACTAAAAAATACCTGGAGGTTAAGATGCGAAATAAGTCTCTCGTTACTTCTGTTTTTGGCTTCCAAAGAAACGACGTCATGAGGTCTACCGCCCTCTAACGATCGGTTCAATCTGTCAATTTCACGGTCACGTCCTTCCACCTAATATAAAAAGTTAAAGTTGAAATATATTTAAAAAAATTAATTTTGTTTCGAGTGGAATGCAATATACTACAGATATATATTTATCAAATAACACTGTAACACAGACATTTAACTTGAAAAATGTAACCCTACATAAAAAACTGTTGTTTTTTAACCTATAGCAATCAATCCGCATAAATACAATTTTACACCATAAAACTAATAATAAGAGTCCTTACAGTTCATTAACACTATAACCCACTTAACAGAGCATTATACCAAAATATCAATGAAAATCCCGCCACAATGGTCAATCTCGGTAAACAAAGAATATTTACAACATGGTATTAAGGGCAACTATTGTATGAAAAAAACGTTTATTCAATGTAAGCGCAGTAAATCATAAACACAATGATAAAAAATAAAAAAAAGTATCCTAAAAGTAAGGAATTAATTTATTTTACCCTTGGACTTGCCGCGTTTCGGCTTCTGGAGCGGTAAGCCATATTAAATCCACTTTCTCTAAAATCCTAACAGCGTGTTTATAAACACGATCTTAGTTTTAGTAAAATACAAAAAAAAAACTTCTGCTAAAATTAAACGTCTTGAGGGTTAAAAAAATGTAGTTAATATTAAATTAAGTACACTTGAACTGCTAATAAAAATGAATTATTTCGTAACTAATAATTACGTGCTATCCTCTTCTAATTTTAGGTTAAAAACTCAAGGGGACAACTACGCTGATAAATGTAAGACTTACAACCATACAATTTGCTACGCAACCCTCTTAAGGATGTTTCAACAACATGCTTAAAAATGTTTATTTGGTTCGATAAACCTAGCTAAAAATGTAACATAGTCGTAATATTTGCTGACGTCAATATACTATTAACTGAACTGCACATGCTAAAATATGGCACTGCCGTTTTTGCATGGCATTTTGATACATGAAACTCTGTCTAAAGTTAAGTTGTTTTATTCGGCTATCTTAGCAACCAACTTTCGCTTAACTACCTGTCATTAATCTTTGTTGCCTCAGTTCGAATTGCCAACGGAAAACCGATTGCCCTGTAAATTGCCCGAACATGCCAAATCTAACATGAGTGAGCGTAGATGATATGTACAGCGCCAGCCTATTGTTGCTGAAAAATGAGCGGCGTAGTAAAATCTTTTTCGTTTCTTTATTTTCTCTCTCTACGATCTTGAATCAACAAACGCAAGTCAGCGACGCCGTATATAACAATAGCTACTGCGCTCAGCTGATATTATTCAAACTGGGTTGCCACGGTTGGCTCCGGCAATTTGATTGGCTACTACTTGGCCGATTAAAGCGCTACAGAGCTGTGGTAAATGTTAAGTTGCTCGATATGTGTTGTAATAAACGTATGGAATGCCTGGAACAAAAGCTCTTAAATAACATGAAAAAGGCAACACCAAATCGTCGAAGACCGTTTACATTTAATTCCTGTGTAAACATTAAGTTAGATTTTGCCTGAAATTTACACAGTTTGCGGTTGTAACGCCTTGTTAACGTTATTTCAACTCATGTCAAATATATTTATTAGTCTTTAACAAAACAAGATTTTGTCAAGTTTTGGACTTTAAATAAACGTAAATTTATAACTTTTTTAAATAAATTTTAAAACAAGAAATGGTCTCTGAAAACTCAAGAGTTATACTTTAATTTTTTCATTTTATTTGTTTTGTTTAAACGGCGAAGTGACAAACAAAACAAGACGTCCCCTTTTATTCCTAAACAATGAGAATTAAACTTTTAATTTAAAATTAAACCGTTGGTCGAGCGATTACGTAAATACTAAACATTAGATTGAATTTTAATAACGTTGAAGTTAAGTCAAAAAAAAAAAAAATTTACAATGTGTTATAAATTAAAATCCAAACAGTTGGCTTAAGTTTATTCACAACATTTAAATAAAAAATAACCATTTATTCTTTTTAGCTGCTTAAAATTTCGCAACAACAGACGGCCAAAGTTTTTTTGCATTTTCTAGGTAACGTGTAGACAACTACAATAATTTTCTGTAAAGAACAATCACAATACTGGCAAATTCAAGAAAGCATGTGTTATCTGTAGCTGTCTTCGTTATAATATTCGTCATAGTCATATCCTGGTGACACATAATTTTTTGTTAAAATAGAAGAAGAGCCAGAGAGCAAATGTTTCGCTGAGGAAGATGTTTTTCTTACAGGAGTCTCCCAAGCACTTCTTCCAACTGTCTGATCTTCACTCCTCCAAAGAAAACTTTTTTTACTTTTTCGCGTGTTTGCAGCATTTGTAGCATCTAGAGATCTTGTTTGAGAGTCATTTCCATTTACAGAAGGTTTAAGGCCTCTCTGCACACTTTCACTTCTCCAAATGTATTTGCTGGAGAAGAAGGGAGACTTAGGCCGTTTGCTCTGGATGTTAGGAAACTTTTTCATGTTAGGTAGAGGGGAAAGAGGAATGACCTCTAAATCCTCATTATCTGATGATAATGAAGAGGATGCTGGTTGAGGAACAGTACTTGGTGTTTTCCAGACATACTGGCGGGAAGTGGAGCGATGTTGAAGATCTTCCACAGGAGAAATTGCTTCATCTGCTTCCTCTTCGCTTACTGCTTCTTGTCCATCTGGAACAGAGGAAGATCTTCGGCGATTACTTGCAGTTTTCCAAATAAAACGCCGTTTTAAATTAAACCAAAGCTGAAATGGACGGTTCGGACCAGCTGACTGGGATTTTGGGGGAATTTTCTGGCTTTTTGGTTGTGGTGGTTGAGTAGAGGTTGCTCGACTGCGAAACCAATTTATGGGACCACCTATAGGTAACCTTTTTCCAAGAGGTGAATCCCAAAATTTTTCTAATATTGTCTTTTTATCTTCCTCAATAAATTTTGTGATAGGTCTTGGTTTCAATTCAGACACCGGTACATTCTTTTGCTTTTTCACCTTTTTCTCACCCTTGGCAGATTCTTTAATAGAAGTTGTTTGTCTAATTATTCTTGGACTACTGTGGTTGGTACTGTCTACTGACTCTTTTTCAGTCTTTTCATCAGTTTTTGGAGTGACCACAGGAGTCTTCTTTAATTGTCAGCTGGCCTCCTTTTTGTTTAACATTCGGATTTTCTCGTTTTTGCCATTTTTGTAAACGATCATCGCTGGTCGTTTATCACTACTGTTACTTTTCATTTGGGTGGAGGAAGAGCTCGACCTTCTGCTTGCAACACGTGATTTACGATATGATGAAGCTGGACAATCTGACCTATATCTTGTGGTGCGATGAGAATCTTCAAATCTAGAACAACAACCACCACATGTTGTTGGTGCACGGCTTGACCCAGGGCAATGTATAGTGCCATTAAAATGACTTATGTCCTGCCTTCTTGAAAACGCACTTAAACTTGGGTTATGTGTGCACATAGAAGAATGACAACCAAAATTTGGAACTTGTTGTGCAGTTCCATTTGAGGGTATTGTGGGATAATAGAATTCAAGATGTGAGGATGTACATGGCAGGGAATATTGCCTTTCATGTGCTTGTTGATATTGTTTTGATGCTTGTCTTTTTTGGCGTTCAGTTTTCTTTCGTGGTGTCTTCTTCTTTTTATGATTTGACAAACTTTGATTTGTACCTTTCTTGTTAGTAGGTAATTTTGTTATCCAATTTCCCATGTTTATAATATTTTTTTAAGTTTTTTTTTTTATCTTGTTTTTGTTAGCTTTTTTAAAGGTCTTAACATAAAAACTTAGCCAAAAGTACTGTTCCAACAAAAAAAAGTTTAATTTAATAAACATAAATAAAAAGTAGTAACTATGCATTTTAACATCTGATTAACAACTGCTGAACTGCTGGTTATTTCAATTTTTGATCAGAAAATAACTTCCTTTACTACTATAAATATAATTCGTTTGAAGTTTTGGTAAGAACATACAGAAATCGATTCCTAAATACTTAATTCATTACTGAAGATGTGGTAAAATTGTTCTACGATTGGCAAAAACAACTGGTTCCTTCTTATTTTAAGTGACACTTGACTAACAATTCTTAGAGTACTTGGCAAGTCTAACAGAAGTTTTATTGTCTTGTACACTCAAGACATCGGTTAAAAAAGATTAATCAGCTTTGAACATGGTTATTGGATTGCCTGCTTTGATCTTAAATCTCAAAAAAATTTACTTTTAAACATCCTTGCATATTTATGTAATTGAATGTTTCTAATAAATATTTTGCATTTTACTGTTATTAAAAAGATTAAAATTTAAAAAATATTTTTACATTTGTAAATTTTTTCTTCAAATATTCTCTAGTGAAAACTTCTTTAAAAGTTATTAATATTAAAAAAACACTTTCGCTTAAACCACTCAAGTACTTATTACCGGTAGTAATATTTAAAAATAACAAGCCGAAATTCCAACATATTAAACTGAAACGCCAAAGATCTGACTTTTTAAATACCTGTTATAAAAATGTTTGCAAGATAGATATAATACCGATTTTAGGCAAAGTGCAATAATTTAATAAACTTTTTAAAAAACTAAAATACTACAATTTTTACCTGTAATCTTAAATTTTTAATTTTGTTGACATTTAGTTCTTCCATTTCTTCAAGTTTCTTTAATTCAGCAGAAAGCTGATGAATTTTCGTGTCAGCAACCTATAAACAAAACAATTATAACATCAATTAAGATCTAAGAAAATGGCAAAAGTACCCCTTTACTGTTTGATTTATTTCTCAATATGGTCTTAAACTTTTACATTTTGGTCCTTTTTTAACTGTTTAAAACACATAAAAAATTTAAAACTTAATTTTAGTCACCTGCATGAGATCAGCAATATAAGGATCATCTGGTTGACTGGAAATAAAAGTTGTTGATTCTGGAGCTGGTAATGTGGAATCAATTTGCATGCGTTGTCTTCGAAAAGGAATATTTCTTTTTTTACCACCTTAAATATTAAACACAAAACGTTAAAACTAAAATGACTGGGCTGCTGATAGACGACAAACTGAAGTATTTTTTTTACTTTCTATAGACCTTAAACAGCATTGGTTTCAACTGGTGTATTTTTATTTCAAATTAAGTATGTATATATACGAAAAAAGCAAAAAATAGATTATCAATAGGCCCATAGGATTAAATTTATATACTGTTAAATGTATATACCTGGTGTTTGTATTACAGCTTGTAGGTTCTTTTCTTGTAATTTTTGAATGGACTCAGTTTTTGAGGCACTTTCTTTTTCAACAGCGCGCACTTTGTGAATATATTGTGAGTTGAGAAACCTAAGGTCTGCATTTTCATGCTCAAGTTTTCTTATAGATGATTTTAAACCTGTTAGTAAAGTATATATATACAATTTCTCATTTTTATAAAAAAAGCAATTTTAAATTTAAAATATATATATACATTTTAAATGTTTTTTTTTACTTTTTGATGAAGAATCTAGTTCCTCTTTAGTTTTAACTAAATCCAAATGAAGTTTATTATTTTCTTGAACCAATCTTGCATTATCAACTCGATAAGGCTCGATGGCATCTTCAGGACAAAGATTTGTGTCGCTTTCTTTGGAAACTTTATTTATTCCAAGTTTTGATTTCTTTAAACTGTCGGTGGTGTGCAATAAATCACTAAACAACCTTTCAACCTAAAAATAATAAATTTATTAAATTTTGTTTCTGATTTAAAATTTTTAAACCCACATTAAGTTAAATTTAGTGCAAGTAAAAAAAAATTAAATTTTTAAACCCACATTAAGTTAAATTTAATGCAGGTACAAACTATTGTTTTTTATTGAAAATAAAAATACAGATTTAATAAAGTATGTTAAATAAAAAAAACTGTAAACATTCACCAAAGGCAATGATTCAATTCCTAAAGCTTGTCGGTAGCCTAAATGGTCCAATCTTTTTCTTAAAGTAACATATTTTTTTTCTGTCATGGAGGTCATTTTTTGTGTTTTTAATGTACTGAATGTAACATCAAGACAAACCTTACGAGAAATATACTACATCCAAATACTCCTTACTAACTTATACATCAGATACTTTTTACCTGTGAAATCGATTTTAAATTTTATTAAATATGTCTATGTAAGTATTTAAGATGTGGCACTTTAGATTATTTAAAAAAAATTAAATACAACGGATATTAAAATATACAAATTAAAATTTTAAGATTATGCAGTACTGCAGCCTGGCAATTTCACTACTTTTGACTATATTTATCTAAATCGCGGATATGGCAATCGGGGTATGGGATCGGCGGGATTGCCAAATCGTCTGTTCGTATAGCAACAAAACAAATTCATTCTTTCCCTCAAACAAAAAAATTAATCTATTTTTTGTTTTATTCCTGTTCATTAACATGAATATAACAACGTGTTAATTATTCAAGAAAACGACTATACTTTAAATAAACTTGCGTATAACACATGCTTAAATTTCCCGCCAGCATTATTATTTCTTAAACCAACATTTAAATACCAGTAAAAAATCCGTTTTTATCTGGAGTTTCTTTAAACATGTGATGGCGCTGTTTTTCTAAATTGAGGATAAAATAACTTTATTCCTATCTATCCATTATACATACAATAGGTAGAAGATTTCTACACTAAAAAAATGTTTTAACCTGTTTGCATAATAATAACAGTAATGCAAAACCACATACCAATGGAGTGCAACATAAAATCATAGATTGATACAAATATCTGGCACCAGCGTATTATGTGAAAATAATTACTTTATTATTAGCATTTTTTTCGTTCTAAAGGAAAATTTGTACAAAACTATTACGATTTTTCTCAAAAATACTTTTGATTATCTAACAATTTTTTTAATTTTAATAAAAAAGGTCCTTTGTCAGGATTCGAACTCGGGCAAAAACTACAAAAGACATATCGTCATTTATCTACGAAAACTTATATTTTATAGTAATTCCAATTTGAAGACTTTTACCCAGTTCTGCTAAAATGGCGCTGGGCGGCGTCCGTGGTGTGAGGGCGGGTTTTTGGCCCGAAGCGTTTGATGACAATCAAAATGCATTTCAGTTAGAAGTAACCACTAGACTAAGCCAGCGCCGTGAAACGAGCAGCGAAAACGCGTATTTAACCATCTATTGTACGCGTAAAATTTAGTGACGCAAGCCGATCGAGGACAAAAAAGATGGAAAAATTAGTTTACGCAATATTTCTTGTGTTAAATTGATAACTTCCTTTAAAAAAAAAATTAAATTATGCTCTTAACATGTTCATAGACTCCTTAACTTAAAAAGGGCACACAGTCACTAAGCCTTTCAGTACAAAATACAATTTCTTTATTCTTTTATTCCATTTGCAAATCCAAAAAATTATTATCACACCAATACAAACCCATGTTTTACTTTGTAATTGGTTCCTCACCAATTGTAAACTAATATAACTTAACATTTTTGCCCTTAATTGAAGTAAATATGTATAACAATAAATACATCTAACAACATGTTAATCAGGGCAATAAAATATGATAAGAAATCATATTATCATTTTATTAAAGGTTTTAAACCTATTAAAATTTTGTGTTTAATAAAAATTTATGGCAAATAAAAGTATGATTTGGATAATACACCATTTAGAATATTAAAAGGGAAACATTTATAAACCAAGTTTTTACAATCTTGACTTTGAGTAGCTATCAGGAAAAGAAAATACTTTATCTCCTTGGTTATTTAAATTCCATAAATATCCAGCATTTGGTATCACATTCCAATTAAGAGAAAACTTCACATCTTTGCCCCTTTATTAAAGTAATTGAAACAATTACTTTACCATTAATATCTAATTAAGCAATTACTTTTTATGGTAATAAAAATTCACTATAAAATAAAAAAATTGTTAATCACACAAATAATTTTATGTTATTCTAATAAAATAAATATATAGATAACTTTAAATAAGTTAAGTTCTCAATACAGTTTGTATAATATTGGTAGGTAAAAATAATTTACCTTAAAGATGATCCATCATCAAAAAAGTGATATTTGGTGGTCGATTTTTTAAGATCAATAACCGAATTGTCACCACGTTCAATTATATGATCCCATAAAACAACTTGGTTTAGTTTGTTATTAGAGGTCTCATATTCAGCTAACAGATATATAAATAACTGCTTACAATTCCAGTTAAATATTGGTGTCATGTTGGCTTTTAAAGTAAATAGAACATTGCCCAAATCATGTCGTTCACCAACATAAAACTCCTCTAAATTCCTCCTGCAATACAAAAAAATTGTGTAAACACTAATAATAAAACATGTTCAATTTGTTTAGTCATTAAAAATTAATTATGTTAGTCTTTTTATATTAATGCAAATCAGAAAATACTTACACGACTATTTTATTAAGATCAATTTCAACATCTTGTTGGTAGTCAAGAAAATGTGTGGTTAAAAAGCAGGCAAAGGTAACTCCTGCTGTTACGCTTAAGCTAAAAGCAAACAGTGTGTTCAACCTTGATAAAAATGTGTTCATATTCACAACAACTAAGTTAACAAGCCTGCTATAAGATTTAAAATAAGATTAATGGTAGTATATAAACATGACAATTAATTACATATATATACTGATTTAAACAAAAATTAATTATGTATGTTGCAAATCCTTATAAGAGAAACATTAACTTCATTAAATGTTTAAAAAAGAGAAGGGGTTCTGGGTTGAGATTAATTAATCTTTTTTTAATCAAGAAAAAGAGTATATTACATATGTTTTAGGACATGGTCTCGATTATACCAATCAGCAGACCTGTTCTTTAAGTAAATAAATAATATTAAACAGTCATAGTTTGGCACACTTAAAAAAAACGTAAAAGTAACATTGTTAAGTTAAATGTAATAAAAGTTGCCATAACCGTAAACGTTACAATTTAGTTAAACCAAATAAAAAGAAAGTGTTTTTAATTTTCTTAAAAAACGTTAATTTTTAAAATTTTTTGAAACCTGCCGTTTAAAAGAAGTCAATGGAAAAAATAACTTAAACATTGAAAGTTAATGAAACAGCTGTAGGAGTAGGACAAAAACATTTACTCCTTCGGCAGTTCGGTCATGGGTCTGTCGGTTTATTTGAAAAAAATAAATTAACGAACTAAAATAACGAAATCACGATGTAACGAAATTTAACAAGACCGATAATGATTATCAAAATTAACTAAAAAATTAAAATTTAACGCAAAAGTTAAGTGCGTTAATTAATGATTAACGAAATCAATACTTTTTTTGTACACGTGAAAGTAAAAGAAATACAATAAGATGGTAAGCACTTTTTATTGGTAAAAATATTTAATTACCAAAAAATAACATTTTTATTTATGTAACGAATTTTTATTGTAAATTTAAATATAAAAAATCAACTAAAAACCTAAACCATAATTTGAACTAAATTGTTTGGGATATAGTTATTCAAAGTAAAAAAGTATTTGCTAAAAAGTTTGTTTTGATAATTCAAAACATCAACAAACAGACAAATACACTACAAGAGTACCGTTGGTTACTCTTTCGTGTATGTTCGTCATGTTTTTTTAAAAGAAGGGAAAATTAAAATTAAGGTATGCAAAAGTTATTTTATATTTTATTTTAATTATCAATTCACCTATTTATTTTTAAATTACATAATGTTATTACTATTTGCTGATTAATTAAATACTATCCGACTATAAGTAGCTAATGTACTATTTTTATTTAATAGTAATTAAATATAAATAAACATATATATTTGCATTTGTAGTGCTTGCTGTTGTAAAAATGAATTACAGCCATCGATATGGAGATAATCATAGCAGATGGGATGCTGATCCTGAGCATATTCAAAACAAGAAAAAAATTGTATCAGATCTCATGGCTCTTCGCAGAATGAAGTTGATGCAATCAGCTCAGATAAGATCACCCACATCTCTAAGCCTTGAGCTTCCAAGAACCATCAGTCCCTCGGTTTCAGTAATTGAAGCTGTTGATGTTCAATCTGTACTTGAAGGAACTTTACTCAAAGATGAGTTAGATACACGATATGGAAAGGCATCTTTGAAGAAGGCAACAGAACATTTTGCAAAACTGGCAGTTAACTTTAACAGGCCAAGTAGCGCCGAAGAATCCGAAATCAAAAGACGACATTTTTTAAATGATATCACACACAAACGTAAAGACGAATTAGAAACTGCTAGAAAAAACAGGCAGCACAGACAACAGCAACTTCTTGATAAACAAATTGAGCTTAAATCACAAAGTCCCACACTAAAGGATGACCTGCAAGGGCCATCAAATGTTAGTCAACTGGTCACAGAAACCGAACAAAATATTAAAGCAATGGAACATAATTTGAGATACCTTAAAATGAAATATGGCACCCAGGTCACCAAAAGCAAACTTCAACTTCAGAGATCCTTGTCATTTGAACGCTTTAAAAAATCCCACAAACAACAAGTTAAAATAGCACATTGGATAATAGATGACATTATCCTAGAAAATGTTTATAATATATCAAAAGGCGGGAAATCGGATGATTCTAAATTACTGCAAACTATGCTGATGGCAGATCACCAACAGTGGGAAGATCATCAGCTAAGAAAAACAAAATATGAGGCAACTTTAATTATTCTTGATGAAATAGTATCGGAAGTTTGTCATGTGATGTTAGAAAACATATGCAAAGAGTGCTTGCATTTAAACCAGATGTGTGTTGTTATTTCAGAGGATATTATTATTAACAGTGTTAACAATGTAGTGCCAAAATCGAAATTGACCACTAAAATTATAGATGAAACCTGGTGCGGCATCAAGTTAACCAGAGAAAGAACACACAAAGGAACATGGGCTCACACCCAAGCATCTTTTAAAGAACACCAGCCAGAGTTAAAACCAGCACCTCAGGCTCCTAAGAAAGTAGAACCAGTGCCTGTTCCAGTAATTGAGGATCATGATGCTGAAACAATTTCATCTGAAACAACAATACCAAAAATTGCATCACAGTTTGGTAATCTTAAAGAAATGCATGACTATGCGAATAACGAAACTGCTTTATGGTCCCACATGACGGCAGATTCAACAGAGTTTTCATACTCAACAAAACCTACTTTGGGAATAAGTGTTTCAGCTTTGAATTGCGATCACAGCTACTTAGCCTTGGGTGCTCAACGTGGTGATATTACAGTTTATAACATGCTTTGGCAGCCATCTAAACTAGTTCGTTGCGTGGCATTTTTTAATAAAACAAGTGATCCTATAATACAAATTAAATGGAGTTTTGATTCCTGCAGATTGCTTACATTAAGTGAAAGTGGCTGTTTGATAGTTTGGTCCCTTGTTTATGCACCATATGCTTCGAGAAGTGATCTAAATCATTTAGAAATTATCCAACCACAAGATAGTGTTATGTGTCAACAACTAACAGCCCTTTGCATTTTAGAAGCAAGAAAGGGTGATTTTTTGTTTCAAGAGGGTCCATTGGCAGAGAATGAAAAAGTTATTTCACCAATAACAATGTGCTTCTTTGACAACTCTCTTTCTTCTGCTGCAAGTCAGGATCATATATTGGCAACACTGGCCAATGGGGATATATTAAGATGCGATTTAACACAGGTCTTGCAACAAAGATGTGTTGATAGTCTGATGTCTGGAATAACACACAATTTTAAACCCCTAAAACATGTATTGGGAAATTCAAATCTAAAAACGGAAAAAGTACATAAAATATCCCAGGGCATAACAGCTGAGCTCTTCAGGTACCATAGGACTAATATTTTCGAAATAATTTTTGTTGGAAACACTGGCGACATGATTTCTCTGGATTCAAATCTCAATCTATTTCATTGGAAACATAACCAAGAAAACTTCAATAACTTTGGTTGGTTTGTTCCATTTAAAAAGTATAAGCTATCTTTTGAAGAAGAAATATTAACTCCAAGGGGGGAAGACGAGGTGGTATTTGAAGATCACATCGCATTAAAGAAGGCGAGTAAGGGTCGTAGAGTAAAGGGCAAACACATTGTTGAACAAGAGCGAAAAACAGCCTTAAGACAACTCGGTTACATCACCAACCAAGTTCCATGGCACAGCGATGAATTTCCCCACGAACTTGACAAGAATGATAAGCAGAAAAAACCTCCAAAATTTTTCACAAGAATTTATGCTCCACCTAACTTGATTGATACTGCTGCTGGTGGTGCAACTTTTCACGTTGTCATGATGAAACGAGATACCAATGTTTTGGTTAAATATTTCCAAAGAATTTATGAAACAGCTACCCACAAAAGTGTTACATTAATTCAATCAGTATTAGACCTAACCGGAAACCGCTTATTTTTTATGCTATTGTTTGATGAACATTTACCAAAAGTTAGAAAGCACATCACAATTGTGGATTTTGACTTGAATAATTTTAAATTTGGTAAAATAGGAAGCATTCAAATAGAACTGAAGTCAGACATTTTCTTGAAAGTTCAATCTGGAAAAGCTTGTAGTTTCTCTATTTCTCGAGTTAACGAGTTTACAGGATCTGAATATGTGCTGTGTAATATTGGCGGGAGTTTGCACATTTACTCTCTTTTAAGTGGAAGAAAAGTACTGCATGGTACAACAGAGAAAACAAAGCTATCGTCAGGTAACCTTCCTGGACTCAAACTTAACCCAAAAATGAGTAAAATTCTTCCCGAAAGCAAGGTGTTGATTGTTTACCCCGATGGTATAACTATGTTTGTGATAATAATCCCACAAACTAATATCTACTTGAATACAAGACTCATTCGAATAGGTGACAAGGAAGGTCCGGAATTAAGACACAACATCTTATCATCTTATAAATTACTTAAAAATTGCGAGGACAAGAAAAATGGTGTTGTTGGCTGGTATTCTCCTTCACAGGCCTGCCACCGGGAAGCTTGGACTCACAGAGAGCTACCAATTTCTGTTTATAACAAGATGATTATTTACAAGCTTCTTGATATCTCGGTTGCCAGAGCAACTGGAGAAAGAATGAACCAAGATGTCCGAAAGGCGGTTTGGCAAACTGACTGGATTCACATGCAAGATTCATTTTTATAATTTCTACAAATATGAGCAAAACTTGTCATAATTTTCTTCTTTTTGTTTTTTAACATTAGCTTTGTGCCTTTTTTTCGAATTTATGTCATTTCTATATCAATGTTATCTACATGCCTTTGTATTAATTTCTTGCCTAATTTCTATACAAATTCTATATAATTGGTAGCTTTAAATTGTGTTCCAGTGTTCATATACTTAGTAATAATTCTTATAGCTGTGATGTCATATTAGTGTTTGTAGTTTTTATTTTTAGTTACCTAAAAAGCCAAGTATTTTTTAATAGTGTTTATACATTGAAAGCCAACTTCCAAATTTTTATTTTGTATTTGCTTTACAATTTTTTAAAGCCATTATTAATTGCCTTGTATTATTACAGTTTGTATTTTTTAATAAAATATGTATAGTGCCATAATTCTTGAAGATTTCTAATTAGTGAAAATAGTTATAAAAGCGTTTTTATTAACTTAGCAGATCTCTTTGGTTAAATTATTGACCTAACAAAAGTTTGTAAACTACTACAACACAATTAACCAAACAACGAAATTTATGTAATGTTAGTGCAAGGACAAAGGGGAACAACAACAATCAATCGAAAATTAAGAACTAATACTGCATTTGGTTTAAAAAGTGGATGTCAAAAATATTGTTAAACAAAATTTTTTCAGGCTTAGAAACAAATGAGTGAATGCAAAACTTTTGAAGCTATGTTAAAAAAACCTTATTTAAAATAGTCAGTAATCAAGTAAAATTACATAAATTTTAAGAAACATAGGTATCCTCAAAAAAATAAAAATAGGAATGTAAAATTCATGTAAAAAAATATACTCATCTGATATCATTATATTATTTCTTAAATTTAATAAGAACCTTGAATAAATATTTATTATACAACTTGAATAACTTTTGAAAAGAAAAAAACAAAATAGATTAGTAATAGAATAGGTAGGAATAAAAAAAAAAACTTGATTTATAGAAATGACATTGGTCAATTGAATCATGTGAACCCATATGAATAACCAACATATTCTTTCAGTGACCTGGGATAATATCTCTTCTCTTATAATAGGTTACAACCTGAGAAGGAACTTCTGCCAAAACTGCCCTAGCCAAGCCTGCATTGTTCTTGAAGAAAAATAGAAAACTATTATTGTTTCACATATTATCTGCATAAAATTTTGATTATTCTATAAGTTTTTTTTACCTTTTTAAAGTCTTTAAACGGAACAAATTGGACAATGTCTCTTGCTGCTGATTGTCCTCTGGGAGATTTTAACACTCCATCATCACCGTCCAACATTTCCATTGCACTGTTTTTACACAAAAATAATTTATGAAAAATAAATTGAAATTCCTTAAAATTTATTTGGTATTTTGACAAATATATAAATAATTTTATTTACCTGAAATCAGCTTCTCCCACTCCAACAATGATAATTGACATTGGAAGGTTTGATGCATTTACTATTGCCTCTCTAGTTTGATCAATATCAGTTATAACACCATCAGTTATTATTAAAAGAATAAAATAACTCTAGAAAAGAAATATTTAACTAAGTTGAAAGTTAATGCTCATTTTAACATAGTATTTATGTAAGAAGTAGTTTGAATTTATTCATTAACCACTAGAGCACACATTTTAAATATAAATTTAATATGGCTATATTAATACAGTGTGGTACTGTCTAGTTTTTGGTATAACATCTTACCCTTGGAACAGAATCAACTTGTTGAGCATTATAAGCAAATTGAGCAACATGATTGATTATTGGTGAAATATTAGTAGGACCCCACAATATAACTCGGGATATTGATTGCTTGTATGCATTTGCTATTCCTTCAATACCTAAAATAAAATACAAAAAAATAACAATAACCTAAGATGAAAAGTTGGTATATATATCTTTATAATAAAAAAATAATATATACATTGTTAGTTAAAATTCAGTTTTTGAAATTGTTAATATTTTAAATTTTAAAAGTTGCGAAAATACAAAGTTGTGAAAACACATAGAAATACAATAATTTTTTAATAGTTGTTTTGTAATAATAAAACCTAATAACAGGTGAGTAATCGGATGATTTAGAAAAATTGACGGAAAAGAAACCAACAGGAAAATCTGTTTACGTCATACATCCCGTAACTCATACCACGTCACTTTCTTGATGCGATAAATTACTCACCAGCGCAGTAAGGATTGTCGGGTTGAAAATTCAAGGCAAACTCATGAGAGATTTGGTTTGTATCAAGCAATTTTGCCCCAAATCCAAAGGCTGGAAAAAGCTTATCTCTGTAATAAGCAGTTTAAATAATTTATTTGTATAAATAAGTGTCAAAAAAGCAATTAAAAGAAAGTTATAAAAATTAAGTTTCTTGTAGAAAAATATTATAACGCAAAATTCAAAAAATAAACCAAAAACTTTTTATTACAGTAGTAAGTCATCAATAAAAAATACACCAGGAAAAATGTTACATTACAATAAAAACAAGACTTACGTGTCATAATCTTGTAGTACACCTCCCACACCATAAAGTGCCCTCAAATATTCATTTGGGTATTGTGGATTAATAAAATGAAGAGAATCTCTTGATGTAGGTTTGCCATTTGAACCAGTAAAATCTATTCCAACCTAAACAATAAAAACAGCTATTTTTGTAGGTGCACAGATTAGGCCAATTTAATGGACAATGAAATTTTACAAAGTTTAAATAACCACTACTTATTTAACAAGTTTTTAAAAATCTTACTGTAAAGTTGATTTGTAAACCTCCCAAAATGTAATCCAGAAAACTGAACTTTTTTTCAACCTTTAACATGACAAAATATTTTATTTAGCATTTGTTTGTAAAAAATTACAGTAAATAATCACGGAAAATTTTTTTTTAAAAAATATACTATGCCTAGAACTAAGGTTAATAATTTATTAAGGTAATAAATATATTTAATTACCGAATATTTTTGAACTGTTAAATATCCCGAATTTTTATAAGATGACTTCTTCGCCTTCTTTTTTGGGTTTACAAAATCAAGTTCCTTCTAAAACCAAAAGTAAATGTTATAAATAATGCAATGATTTGCAATAAATATCATTTGGTATTTGAAGTTCATTATTTAAAAATGAAAATATTCAGCTGGCAGCAAAAAATAGTAATAAATTGTACACAATAACAACAATTTATTAAGCCAGTGCATGTAACATTAGCAAAATATATTGTTTTAAAACCAACTTAAACTAAGTGAATAAAAAGTTACATTTTTAATTTCTAGTTCTACCAGTGTTGTTATAAACTCCCCAATTAAGTCATGACTGCCATCACTATCCCAATCATAACAAACAAACTGGAAAAATAAGGTTTAAAATTTAATATAAAACTAGTTATTATTACCAAATTTAAACTTTGTTTAGGCTCAGCTTTGCATTTAAAATTAACTTTAATTAATTTTTCTGGGCATTTGAATTTGTTAACTAAATTTAAGTTGCAAACTTAATATGGTAAAAATAGCCATGTTTAAAATTAAAATACTTATACACAAAATATTTGCTATTTAGTCAATGTACAATTTTTTTTTTTAAATATTCATAACCAACAATTTATCAATGAAAAAATATTTTTTTAAACCTTTATTTTGTTTTCTGCATTGTCACCAATAAGAGATTGAATAGGAATAGAAAATGGTTTCCAGTCCGGATTTAAATTGTTTTTTATATACTCAGTCCTATCAATAAAAAAATAAATAAATTTTTCTCTATATTTTAAAATAATTATCTTTTTTATGGGTTGTGAATATAAATTATTAATAGATTCCACATTTAATTTACTGTCAAGACGCAAAAAAGTTTTTAATATTACCTGTGAACTAACTTCCAGGAACCATCTGGATTTTGGGACATAATTTCAAGAAATGGGTCAGATTTTCCTAAAAAGTCCTTTAAAAATATGAAATACAATTAGAAAAATATATTACATGTAGTTAAAGTAATTTGATTAGTAAATAGAATTTTTTTTAGTGTTTAAAATTAAAACCACTTTATATATACCTTTTTATCTAAATGGGTTGCTTTTAGCTTAAGTGTTACAAATCGATTATCTGTAATTTCTTCAGCTGCAATCTAAAAAATTCATATTAAAACATGGAGAAAATTTAAGTTGCAAAAGTTTAAAAACAATAACAATTTAAGAAAGAATTTGAAAACCTTAAATTACCATTATTTGACTTTTTCCAACATGTTTCTTGTTTTTATACAAAAGACCTTTTTTGTAATTCTTGTTTGACACAATCTGCAAAAAAAAACTTATTTATTACCAATAAATAGTAGAAAAGTATAAATTACATATTTGATATCTTATTACCTGTCCCAGTGTACATTCTGTTTCCCCAAGAAAATCGTCATCATCCAAAGATGAAGTTTCATTGTCAATATCATAAATTCCAAAACGTAAGTTTTGTGTTTCTTCAAAAAAATAATCTATTTCAATTTTGGTGCTAAATTTTGGATTAAGATTATTTTTGATTTGCTCAGTTCTTCCAATCTAAAAATCAAACCGAAATTAAGAATTTAAATAAATTATAGGAGAATTTTAAATACTCCCACATTCTTAAATTCAAGATACAATTGTATATACCTCCTTCCATTTAGAATCTTTTGTTTGCAGGTGAACAACACATAGTGGATCTGATTTTGATGCAAGATCACGATTAACAAGATCAATTCCAGTTATGGTGAGATAAACTTTACTTACACAACCAGCAGCTTGAGCCATAATTTATCTGTATTAGTTTTTTTACACTGTTTAAACTTTTATCTGTTTAAAAAGACAACTAGTTAACTTTATAAATACTTGATTTTAAACAGTTAATTACTGAATTATGTTTACAGTCAGTCGTAAATTGTCTATTACCTATTTTAAACCATGAAAATACTCACTCTATGCGTTAATATATGAGTATAAATAAGAAATTAATAAGTAAATTTATGACGTGCATATTAACATAACTTAGCTAAGCTGTACATCTTGGCATTATTTTCATCGTGTAATACGGTATTTATAACATTCTACGTGATCTGTCAGTCTGTGGATATGTTATGTCAATAACGTAGTATTTTCACGGTTGAGATGCGGTTCTACCAAGCGGATGTTAATTAGAGCCGAATCACATATCAATTTGGTTTTAAAAGAATTAAAAAACATTAGGTCGAGTGGGTCAAGCCACATACAAAGTTTATTTTATTGTTGGTAACATTTTGGTAGAGATAAAAATGTCTAAAAATGGTTACTATACAATACGAGGATAATGATTATTACTACATCAACCGTTGTTAAAATAGAAATCCGTTGTTCTGGAATAAAAGGCAACGAAGAAATAACAACAAACAGACTTCCAAAAAAGGGAGTTCAAATTCGTTTTAAAACTAAACTAGCAAAGGTTATAGCGAGTGCTAAAAAATATATATTTTGTTAAATGTTGTTTAATCATTAACTGGCTTTTAATTATTTAAGGCAAATTCCACAATACACTAGGCTAAAAAAATCAAAATGCCAACAATCAAACTGCAAAGTCATGATGGGGAGACATTTGAAGTTGATGTTGAAATTGCAAAGCAATCTGTAACTATTAAAACAATGCTGGAGGATCTTGGAGTAGATGAAGATGATGAAGAGGGAGTTCCGCTACCAAATGTGAATGCTGCAATTCTTAAAAAGGTTTTGTGTTTGTTTATATTTATTTGTTTAGGTATTTAACTAGCAATTAGAGTCAATACCAGCCACAACTGATAAAGGTTTTTTTAACAGACAAAAAAATATGTATTAACCACATAATAAAAAAATGGTTGACCAATTTGTAGTTAATTTAGTTTGTAAATAACTGTACTAAAGAATGTTGTAATTTTTATAAATATATATAAGCATAACATATATTCTTAAGTTAAATTTTTTTAATAGCATGTTTTTTTCTGTTATACATTGTTTCTTATGTGTTGTTTAATGTAGGTGATTCAATGGTGTACGCAGCACAAAGATGACCCCCCTCCTCCAGAAGATGATGAAAATAAGGAGAAGAGAACGGATGACATACCAGTTTGGGATCAGGAGTTCCTTAAAGTTGACCAAGGAACTTTGTTCGAACTTATTTTGGTTAGTTTTAAAAAAATTTTAACAGACTAAATTTTTAGTTTTAAAAACTAATTATGTAGGAAAGTCTAAACTAGTAAATTGTAGCCACAAGTTTATAACTTTTATTTATTACCTCTACTTTGTCATGGCAAAACCAGACTGCAAATGGTGGGAAGTAATGTAATTAATAAAAATTAACGTCATACTCGCCAAAAAGTAATTTGAAATGCTTTGTCATAAAAATGTGATTTCTGCTCTGTTTATTCTGTAATATAAAAAATTGAAACAGTTTGTACTAAACTATTTGCTTATACATTAGGCTGCCAACTATTTGGATATAAAAGGACTTTTGGATGTAACCTGCAAGACTGTAGCGAACATGATCAAAGGCAAATCACCAGAAGAAATTCGTAAAACTTTTAACATAAAGAACGACTTTACAGAAGAAGAAGAAGCCCAGGTTTGTGTTTATGTCTTGTTTTAGTCTTACTACAATCACTTTAAATGTAACATAAAATTGTACTGTTAAAATATTCACAGCAACAGTGATTTACTTAATTCAGGATTCTTTTTCTTTAGGTTAAAAAAGAAAACCAATGGTGTGAAGAAAAGTAAAAAGTTATAAGTTTTATTTTAATGTTTAAACTTTGACACATACATTTTTTTTTACTGTGACAGCCCAAAAACAGTTATTCAAAATTATATCACACAACAAATAGCTACTACAATTATATCCTTGTTCAAAATAAATCTCACTGGATTTATGTTATTTAAAGTTTAGAGCAGTATTTTGTTGCTTACTGTATAATCCTTTTTTGTCTAGCTTTTTATCGTTAATAAAGATTTAGATTTACCTTTTTTTGTGCTAATTTAAAAAAAGGTAGTTGGAAAAATATTTGAACTGTTTTTCTTTTTTAAGAAATAATTTAGTTGGGCAAGGTAAAAGTTTTTAGTTGGTATAAGTAAATGTTCTACTTCTTTTCATATAAATCAATCGTTTGGCTCTTCACTAGCGTCACTAATACTTCCAGAGTCGTTTTCCGAATTTTCCTCTTCGTTGTTAATGTTATCTGAACCTTGCTGACCCAGAAGGCCAGTCGTACCATCATTTAACTGAGAATTTGGTTCGTTTTCGTCTGTACCAAAAGCTCGATTGAAAAATGTGGAATTTCTTGTGGTGGGTGTTGATTTGTTACTTGAACTCTCTCCCTCACTTTCAGGGATAGCTTCCGGTATATTTGGTGCGCTGTAATTCACAAAAAAGGAAGGGTTTATAAGATTTTTTGGCAAAACAATTTTTTTTGAACTACTCACCAGTCAATATTTTGATATGAAGATCTTTTACGTTGGATACGACTAAGAGCTGCTAAGCTTTCTATTGGCACAAGGTTAAAAGAAGGATGATGGTGTGCAGCTATTCTAAACGTACAAAATACGTTTTTTTGTGTGATTATAAAAATTCCTCTTAAATAAACTTAAACTCACATTTAAACTTTTGTCAAAATTTACCTAAATGCATCTTCAGAAATACTTTTTTTCCTTCCAAATCTCCAAAACCTTAATGGTGAATTCTTATTTTTGGACTCTGAAGAAGGACGACTTTGCTTTAAGTTTGTTTCTTTGGAATCTTTCTATTAATAAAACAACGTGTAACACAATTTTCTACAATACAGCAATGCTATTAGCCTGATCTATTAACAAAACAGTTTCATTCTATTTTTAATAATTACTTGAACTTTCAAACCAGGCCTCGGTGTTGTGTAATATGCATTTTTTAGTTGTTCTTGATATGCAGGATCCAGCATTGGTGCTCTTTCAATCTCCTTTGCGCGTTGGTATCTGCGATATATATCCATGTCAGCGTTCAGCATAACAACATTACACTTTTAAATATTGTTTTTGTTTAAAAACATATCGTACCTTTTCCAAAATTGATATGCCATAGGTGCGCCAATAAAAAACAAAATAACTCCAACGCCAAGAAAAGAAAATCCTACAATCTTTAGCTCTTTTGCATATGATTCCGTTGAGTGTCTAACATAGTCACGTGACTATATAAACAATAATATAGTTTAACTATCACCTAGTTATCTTAGTTATATATTAGTAGTCTTAAGCTTACCGCAATACCAATTGACGAGTTAAAATTTGAATATAAATTGTCCCTCATTTTTGCTTTTATTCACATTAGTTATTTTATATAGATCAAATAAAACAGGAAACGAAATTGCTTAAATGACACACATAGCAAAAGGCTAAATGAATAATTTTGAATTACTCGTTTAAAAACGAATAATCTACTAAAAAAATTTTACCAATTAGATACTGATTTGCTGCATGTACTAAAATATGAAACTTTAGGTAGCAGATATTAATAACAAAATCAACCTACTCTGCCTTGTGAAGTAACATGTTTGGTTGGAATTTTTTGATTTGCCATCGATATGCTCTCATGTATAAAAAAGGCACCACCGCCAACAACAAACAGTAATCCACATACTGACATGTAAATAAACGTTCTAAGGTAACCCTTTAGCCTGTTCTTAGCTGGCATTGTCATTAGATAGTTAATGTTTCCAAACTTTGGATCAAACATGCATGGATTTGGTGTCAAATTAATAAGCTTGTAACTGCAAACAACATGAGAACCAAATGTACTATCCCGTCTGTCTTCTGAAATCACATTACAAACTTAGTGTTAAACCTATTATATATACTTCATTTAAGCACTACAAAAAATATTTTTAAATTTTAAATTGCTATTTTTAATATTAAAAATTTCTATGCCATATAGGCCTTAAATAGTAACATCATATATTTCTATAATCTTACAAAAATTTAAACACTATTTTAAGTATTTTAATAGCCGTTATATATTATTACTTTAAATTGCTATGTATATAAACTAAGACTACGATAAAATCAAACATCGGCAATTTGTTTTAAGATCTATTCGTTTTCTCAAGAAAATAAACTGCATTGTAATACAAACGATGGCAATAAACAATACGTCTTTGTTGAATCCGAATAAGCCGGGAAGCCTGGCTCGTGATTTAGCTTTGTCATGACGTCATTTTTGTATATGCATAACAACATTTGTTTGTATTGATATTGGATTATCTGTACTTGCTATTTTATGTAGTAGTTTACTGTATTAAACTTTTTACAAGCGCAGTTTAGATAATCGTATTAATTAATTAATACCATTACAATAAAAGAAAATTGAATTGTTGCGTAAATAAGTTAATTTGTAACGTTTATATACATTGTATATATATTGGTATTATATGCAGAAGCTTATGACACTGATTCACAATAGAAATTTTACAAACAAAAAAATTATTATGAAACAAATCATCATCTTATATCATATTGCAACAAAATACTTTCTAACAAAAAAATACACAAATTTATTTGTCTAAACCAATAATATCGTCAAAGTTTTGTATTTATGAGCATTAGATATTACATGCCAATTTTCTATTTAAAAAATATAAACTTTTATCTTAAATTTAATTTTACCATTTCTCATATTGACAGGGGCTGTTAAAACATTTTACATTTACAAATTTTTATCAAATTTGTTATTTAATAAATAGAACACTTGTTTATAATTGGGAACATTGGTCTAAAAACTTTTAATTTAAATAAATATAAAATGACTTAACATTTACCATCCAAAATAATCAAAGTTGTTTGCTCCGACATCCTTTCCTTTTTTAATTGCAAATTCAAACTTTCACCATTAAACCTGAATCTAATAATTTAATGATATAATTCAAAAAACTCTTTGATAGTAACACCTCAATTTTATAGGCTTTCTACAACGGCAATAAAGTAGAAATTCGACCAAGTTAATAAAGATGTTACTTTGGCATTGACTCTTTATATAGTTGTCAATTAAAGGTCATGTTATTTAAATCAATATGTGGTATAATTTCGCTAACTCGTGACCAACTTTGGATTAATTTTAATTTTGTTTGATGCAACGAAAATCAATTACAAAATGGTGTTACGTTCGGCCGAGGATTGCCTAAACTTAATTATAATTCGACCGAACTTATATGACAGCTTGTCATATCATTTTTTATATTGGTTAAAAAATTAAAATTTACCAGCTACAAGCAAATATCTTTACTTAGAACCAAAACATTTGGTTTAATACTAAAATTGTTAAGCGAATAGTTTATGTTATTTTTTTATTTATAAATTTAAATATGTGATTTTTTTAAAAGGGTATACTTGAATTTTAAATTAAAAAATTTAAAAAATTTTAATAAAAAATGGATTTTACTTTATCAGTTTCAGATTTTTAATTGGCTTATTTAATACCACGTATGGAATGTTTTAAACCTTGTGCAATTTTGTTAATATTTCTTAAAAAAAAATTAATAAACCGCAAGTTGGAGACCAAGGTGTATTTTCTAAACAACAAAAGCTTCTCTTAAGTTTATATTCAGTAATTTGAAAAACGTTATAACTTAAATGTGCATTTAAAAATACATCTGCTTTTTCATTTATGGACCATGCGTTAACAAAAAACTACTTCCAGTAAATTTATGTTTTTTTATTATTTCTTTTAATTGGTGGTGGCTTTATTTAAGGACGACAATTTATTAACTATTGATTCCGTGCTAGTCTAGCGATATACCATGTATAACTTCCCATTATCGTTTGTGCTTATCAATAAACAATAGCTACCGCTGTTAACGTCTAATACGGTGAGTTGTACAAGTACCACAATGCCATTTGGGTAAGAATAATAAATGACTAAGTTTAAAGTCAAATTGCTTTTATGTCATTAACAAATTAGATTTTACGTGTAGGATCTTTTAAAAAAAACGAATTAGCCTATGCGTTACAACGTGAGTAGAATCGATTTTTTGTGTTATAATGGAACAATGGGTCTTACATCGTCATTAGAAAATCTATAAATCGTCCGGTCGGTTCGTGATAATAAATCCCTTCCTAAACCTCGAAGGCCGATTAAATGGTTGCCAAAAGCAAATATTTTCTATAGATAGAATCTGTCTTTATTGAAGACACATAATGCCACGTAATGACTTAATTTTGTTTGGCTATTTTAAGAAAAAAAGGTTTTATTTTATAATAAGAAACGTTAGTCGCATAAGGTAAATAATTTATAATGTTTACAGTATTGTCTTTGATTCTCGGATGGCATTTGAAAATTTTATCTTAAGATATTGTCGAAGATCAAAATCATTTCAATTTCTTTTGCATTTAAAAAAGTACTTACTTGTAGGCAATGTTACTTGATGGTACCTTCTGTTATTTATATTAGTCAGATAGTTGGTAGTGAGCATTTGTTTATGTGTTTTTGGTGCGCAGTTAAATATGTCACGAGTCACCCAATAGCTTCCTGATATTGGTATCATTTTTATCGTAACTTTTTTGCATTGAACTGGGCTAAAATTCCATTACTTGTGATCTAGTTCATTTGACAGCTCGAGTTCGTAAAAGCGCTTTACTGTAAAGATAATGATTTAAGTTTGTCCGGGAAATTGTAATATTATTAATTGTAGAAAATATGCATAAGTTAATTTTATTAGCACAGGTGTATATTACATATAGATTTAAGAATAAGTAGTATTCATGCTTGATAAATATATGGTTGACTCTTAGAATTTTTTATTTAAAGGACAAACTTTTGTTTATGTGAATATTTTAAACAATTGTGCATTAGCGTGATTGATATCCCCCTTCACACAATTAATTCTTTTAGTGGAAAAGGTCGAATCGCATTATATTAAATAATTTATGAAATAAAGCCGCAGTGAAAAATTTAAATTGAATCTGGCTAAACAATCTCTTAAGTGTTTCACAAATGGACAAGCTAAACGATTTTTTTCAAACGAAAGTTGCGAAATCACCCTAGTCAAATCCAAGTTTACTTGTAACACAATGTCCCTCTGAAATCAAATTATGATTTTTGGTTTAAATTATTAATAGAATGATTGTTCCCATATGTTAGATTAAGAACGAGAGTATGATTATCGGAACGTCTGATTGCGATCAAAGGTCAGTGTAAACTAAATATAGTTCAAGCCAATAGCAGAGATGGCATTTTGAAGTATTTTTGGCCAGAGAAAAAATTCCCTATATTTAAAATACGTTGTTTTGACATGAAAATACCTGACAAATTTTGTTATTTAAAATTATGAACGTAATCTCATTTAAAAGCGGCAGTTTTTGCATATAAAAAAACACTATTTCAAAAGTTAGTAGGAATTCTCGAAACCGCTAAACGCAGTGCCAATTGCTAAAAGAATACGAGAACCACATGCTGCGGTTCGGGCGTGCTATTAAGATTTTTAAAGGCACTAAAATCGAGTTGTTGAAAGGAATCACACCACAGACAGAATAGTTTGTTTTAAAGTATTTACAGCGTGGGTGAGAGAGCGGAAGTCATAGTTTCAATGGACATATCATCACTATTAGGCATCAACAGGAAACATGCGCGTAATGTTTTCTTGGGCTATTTTCATCTCTATACACAGACCTAAATAGATTTAAATTCAAAAAATGCAAATTGCAAACAAACTCGCAAAAATTAATGCAGAGAAAAGGAGAAAGTTGCAAGATATAGGCATAGCTGATATTGAACGATTTAAACCAATATCAACGGCTGTTTATTTTAGGTTTTACATCATAGTGGCTATTTTGTAGTCACGTGATACATAATTTAGAATCTATAGAAGTTTAATTGTCCGTTGGGAGGTACGATTAGAATCGAAATACCTAAGGGAGCAGTGGCCCAGGTTTCAAACAGATCTATGCCCTGTTCAGAGGGAATTAGCTTATGACCAGTATTGACATTAATGCAAATCAAGTTTACGAGGACACACATGTGTACAACATATTACCAATATATTTGTCGCAAAATAACGCAGTGTTTTTGCTTTAAAACGCGTTGGTGTATATCAGCTGATAGCTACCAGTTTTAACAATTAAACGTACCAGAAGTTTTAATTTACCGAACTACGTATTAACCCTGTGCTTAGATGACCCTTGTTTTTGTAAAAAGAAACTATAATGTATTGATAATTAATCAGTTGACTATTTTTCGATATATTTTTAATATTAAAAACAGTTGACTCGAAAGTTATATATATATATTAATAAATAGGATGTACGGAGTTAATCTGCAATGCCAAACAAAGATTAATTATGACTTTATGTTCGAACTTGTTTTATTTAGATTAATTAATTGCCTGCGTAAATATAAATAATTATAGCTGTGTTCAAAAAAATCGCCATACGAGTAGGATAATAGCTCATATGCAGTGGTCACAACAGTTTAATAGACTTTGTTGCAAATATGAGCGAGAGTTTAAATATATTGGTTCTGGCGTTGTCTGCACTAACTATGCTTATTAACGTTATGGCAATGTTTAGTATACTAAGAAGTTACAGGTATGTAAATGTACTTGTTTTTATTAAATTAAATTGTATTTGGTTGTTTAATTAACTAGAGATCGAATGCTTATATAACAAAGCACAGACTAGACTTGTAATTGTTTTTATCTTACAGTCGATTACGTCAGAGATTGTATGTGTTTATTATAAGTCTCACTGCTGTTCAAATTGTTGTCGGTATATCATTTATGACGTTAACCGTGACGTCACTACTGCTTCGGCGAAGCCAAGTTGGATTAGTTTCAAAAGTGGAGGGTGATATGGTAATCGAAGGTAAGAAAAACTAGAAATCAACTTTTTTGAATTTTAATATTTTATGTTAAAAAAGGGTTTGTGTTTTTGTTTAATTAAATGATTACATTTGCGGAAATTCTATTTTGCAAATCTAGTTTAATTAGCTAAAACAGCCTTAAAGGTTTAGCGGTAATAGGCTTTTAATCGATTTTGAAATTTATTGCAGTTTCCTCACATTGTATTTATGTTTTAATGTTCGTTTAAGGCTATAAAGTACACTAAAGATAAGTTGTTTATCAACAAATTTACCCCAATATTATGTCATGTTGCATCAAATTAATATTCAACTTACGTCAATAGGATTTAGCTATTATCTAACTATATCTGCATAAGGATTATTACATAACCTAATTAAAATTAGCAGTTAAATCCTACATTCTTAACTGAAATGCCTACACCAACGCAGGTCTTACGTCTGCAGCTATTATTCTATCGTCTTTGAATACACTGATTGTGACTTATGCTCTTCACAAACGAACCACAAGCATGGGAAGACATAGATCTGATTCGACGGCGGTCAATGGCGAGGGGGTAACTAATTTGCCAGCCTTTGATACGATGATGCGAGTGCTTTCGCTCGGCAACACACAGGTGATTGAAATTTATTTTTGAAGTTTGGGATTGAAATATTTAATTTATTCATTTTTAATTTTTAATGAATATAAAAAATATCAGCGAGGAATTTTTAGACCAATTTTTTCTTTGCTAGTCAACTGAAGCAATTAAAATTTTACAATATTTAAAGCAATAATATGAGAATATCTTATAAACCCGTGAATTTATTAATACTTTACTGACAATTTATATCTTTTAAAGGAAACACGAAAATCTGTTGGCGGTCGCAGTAGTATTCAACAAAAATACTTTGCTCAAAGTCGGGATCAGGAGAAAATGAGGAGGGAGCAAATTTTAAATCATTACGATTCAACTGTTTCGGTGAAAGAAGAGACTCCGACGGATTCCATTAAATGCAAGTATTTAATATACTTGTTGTATTCTAAACGATTGTATGCAGCAAAAGGCGGTGCTATAGTGCTATATAGAACACTATGGCAACATTCTTTATAGAAAAGACTCTAAACTGTGGAAAAAGAAAATCCTAAAAAAACATAATCCTGTATAAACCCCTAAAATACAACAGTAATAGCCAACGCGTGTTCATAAATGTCTTGTTCAAAGTTTGGCTTTAATTGTGTAGTTAAAAAAGTTGTTGTTTTTGTCATTTAAAGTGTATTGTGCTGTTTACAGATTCTTTAAAAAAGAAAGTTGACAACGAAATGGAAAAAAGTGAAAATAAAAAGATTAAGATGAAACGAAAAAAGAGCATGTCCCGGCTTACTGCGTTGTTGCTTCCGCGTAAGTTTGCATATTTTACTTATCTGGGCCAATAAAAAAACAGCTAACTCTCTTTAATTAAATATAGGAAACAGCCTTAACGGAAATCGTCGGTTTTCCTATTTTCGGTCGTCGTCAGCCATAGCCTCACACTCTTATGTTGGTCGTCATGGTAACTCAGTGATCAGTGTTAAAGCCACCATCGTATCACTTTTCTTTATTTGGTTGTGCTTCGTTTTGGCCTGGTCGATTCCCGTACTGATACGACCGGAGAGTATAAGGTAAGAATAATTTTTAAAAACAGAAATTCTATCTAAGAAAATGGTTGTCACTAATGCACTAATATCACCAATGGCCAAAACAAGTAAAACTTATTATATAGCTTTGCAATGACACCAACTTTTATAATTAAAATTTAGAGATTCCAATACGTTCTTAAACTATCTAAGTTGCCCGAACGAATGTGGTGACGTCATCCGACCTTTGACCTTTAACTGGAATGAAATTATATTTACAGGTAATGATGCTTAAAATAAATTTATTTAATTAAAAATAATAATCTTTAAGCTTCAAGGTAAGCTTTCTCGACTGAATTATATTTAGCCTATGATGTGTTTTATGACTTAACCTATGGCATAACAATTTTGATATCACCAAGCGTCATAATTTCCAGACCAATCTTAAGTCTTAAGATTGATTTAGAAATTTCTAAAAACGACCATTGTAAACAAAATATGAACCCTTAATAATCCAATCAAAATTAAAACTCTAACGCTGTTGTTTTCAGAAGCCAAACCAAGAATGTCATCCAATAACATCGCATATAACAACTCTGGAACGCCGTCTAGTGATATTTTCGTCTCAAAAAACCACCAAGATAAGAACGAGTTTAAAAGCATACAGTTCTTAAAAACACAATGCCAAAAAATTTGTTCGTTATATTATTTTCCACTTAGCAAATGTCACGTGACTTTCACTGCTCTAGTGATCGTGGTCACGTGGTTGTTTATGTTGTTTAGTTCCCTTCGGTTGCTATGGCTACGCAAGCGCTCGGCCAACGTGTTTGTTCGGTGTAGTGCTCTGTGGCGTTTTATACTTCTCACTGCGTTGCTGTATATGGCGTCATCGCTTTTCTACGTCATCATCTGCATACTTGACGTCATTAATTATTACCCGCTTGCATGGCAGGTTAATGCGTCAGCGGTATCGATATTTATGCCAAATCAGACAATCGCAAACGAGATGATCAAACTTAACGAAACATCGTCTATTGCAACGAACGACAAATATGCAGACATTGAATCATTCGAGTTAATTGCTTCCTGCTTGTATCTCCTGTACAGTGCCATATCCCCTTCTCTGTATTTATTTCGATTACTTGGATTCCGTCGTTCAATTACAGGCTTATGAACGTATGCTTACAACACAAATTTTGCAGTCAGATAAAATTGATAATATTTATTTAATAAATTTAAAATGTTTATTGGGTTGCTTAAAAGTTGGTCACGTGACCGCTTCTGCTTCCATATTTTCAATAACTTTAGCGCAACCTTTGAGAAAACAATTACCAACAAGCGAAACAAAAAGGATGAGTAAAAAATAACAAAGGTAAAGTCGCCCTTCGAATATCTCAATAAAGGTCGGGGAATGCTTTGGATTTTTTCGGCAAATCATGCTCTCAAATGGCCGCTGACATCTATGGTTCACGTCGGTGTTCGGGTCCTCGCCTAAATCATAAACTGGCCCGAAACAAATTCCCTTTCCAGCACAGGATCGAGTGTTCCTCGCAGTTGTGGTACATGGTTCGTAATCTTCCAATCTCATGCGATTTGTTCCTTGGGTTTGGGTCCTTACAAAATTCCACTCCGGTTTTATATCTGTCGAAAAAAAACAGCAGCTGTATTCGTTAATGTTGTCGATTTAAATTTGCAATAAAAATGTGTTACTTATATCGCAATAAATTTAAAAATCTAAGAGAATTTTTTTATTAAATACCTTATACTAACATTTTCTATAATCTCTGATAATATCTCGCACTTCTATTTGAAGTTGGCGTCCATTAATTGGAACCATTGAGTCAGTTCTTTCTTTTTCAATCCTTATGTCAGACCACATATCCTCCCAATATTCCTCGGATATTCCCCTCATGCATTTTACCTAAAAAGAAAAATATCTAAGTAATTTTTAACCGTTCTATAAACTAAAAAGTATACCTTGACTGCCCTTGCTACTCCCAGATTTTCCAAACTTTTTAATACCCACAAGTATCCGTTTCCCTTTACACACCACCACCCAGCCCCGTTTCTTTCGCTTTCGTAAGTTTTTTGCTTAAAGTTAGTTCCCCTGCGGTCCTCTCTGCGTACCACTGTGATGTATCCAGCAACATCATTTGGCGAATATGTTCTTCGTAACACGTGGTTGAAAATGTCAGCAAGTGTTTCCTTAGATACAAAAAATATCTAATAAGATACGAAATATTTAAGAAAAATGTATCTTAGTATAGAAAGAACGTTATGTTTGCTATTATAATGCTTACTCTAACACCATCGTTTTCGTTCGCAACAAAAGAAACATCAGTTCTCGAGTATAATATATCGCTTGGTCTGCATAATATTGTTTTAAATTATACATTTTAGAATTAGCTTTGTTTATAAATCAATGTTAGTAAAATGCAATAGAATTTACCTAGTTTGGTTATTTTAAGAATTTCAGGGACAAACTAAAACGAACCTGAGGGATATCCAATTCCCCGTTACTTCAAAAACACAATCTTTCGAGGACGATACAATAAATCTAAAATTATTTCTTATTATTTTAAATGGAAATTTTAGCCAGTTGTATAGTTTTAATCGCACTATTTCAAGTGCATACCTCCAATGCATTGTTAAACTTTAGTTGGAAATATTTTAAGAATTTAAAAAGATTGGTTTTTAGCCATTACGCCATAACAATGTTGTATTGTTACATTAACTGTTCTAGGTATATATATTTATATATACAATTGGAACTAGTCTTTAATTTAAAAACAATATAAAACAACATGGTATGTAACGATTTTAACATAACAAAGGCGTTTAGATATAGGCATAAAACAAAGTGTGCACAAATTGCTTACATAAAACCTTTATAGTAATAAATACCAAGACAGTTTTAATATTGGGAAATAAAAATATCTTAGAATAAATAATTAGCTTTACAAACTATTTTCACTCAACGCCAAGTTGAGATGTGCAACATAGCTTCACTGTAGTGGAATTGAAAAAACAATATATCCTAGTTTACATAGGTAACATAAAAAACATTAACTAGAAATATGCACTTAGATGTAAACAGATCAACATTGGCACTGAATTACTTTAAACCTACCTTGCATGTTCACATCTGCCTTGATTGACTAAAACTTAATCAACCGTAAAAAAGCTTTAGGTATATTTTCACAAGGGTTGAGTCATTTGCAGATTAATTAAAATTAAAATAACATTTTTGACAATTTGTACCAAATTAGTTGCAGTTGAAGAAATTCATAATGTTATGTTACATTGTAAAAAAAGAAGTTTTTACAGGCCTTAACTTCCACCTTTTTACACGTTGATGCTAAAATTTCGAAAAGCAAAATGCAGCAAGGTTAACATGTAAGATAATGCTACCAGTTTGTTAGTTGAAGGTGTTTTTGCAAGACAAACATTCCAGTATGAATGCAGTTTATTATGTGTTTGCTTTGTTTATATTGTTTAGAGGAACTTTAGGTCGGGTTGCGATTGATTTTAATCCCCTTATAACAAGTAAGAGAATGATTTTATTTTACATTTAAGAAAAACTATATATGAAAATAGTTTTAAGTAAATGTAACAAAAAAAAATTCACAAATTTTTGCCGTTTAGGTATTTGTACTTGGCAGAAGGCGAGGCAGAATTACCAGTGGCAGGAAAGTTTAAACGATGGCTGCAAAACTTGCAGATGTACAATACATGGTCGATCGTTGTGGCAAGATTGCAAAACGTACGAAGCTGTTTAAACACAACGCAGTAGATTGTTTAATTTGAATATGTAAAATTTAAACTTATCATAGCATCTTGCTCATCAATTTTTTAAACAACTTTATTTAATTAGTTGTAATAAAAAAAACTCTGGGCAAAATTTGGGAAAATATTTATTGTTTTACAGAAAACCAAGACCAACAAGTTGGTTAAACAATTGTAAAGTTGAGCGAAAGGGTTGTGAATATGAAGTTCGCCGTTTTGATAATCCTCGCATAAAATGTCGAGTTTTGGCTTCTACAACTTACCGATACCAAATATGGGTTGCTGATAAAAAAACGTCTTAGCACACTAAAGTGAATATAGTCTAACTGAAATGATATTCAAAAATAAATTTAGTTTTATTTATGACTTTTTGTATCATATTCTTGTTTGTTACTTTTTGGTTATTTGAAATAAAACTATTAAAAATAACTGTGATGATTTTAAATTTTATTAACAAATAAAGCTTTCTTATAACCAGAGATTTAAATGTTATTGACTTCTTTTTTTATGTCATACAAAGCTTCTGGATTAGCTTTAATTTTACGCGTTAGTTAATCCATGTTATCCTTAATACAACATGGCGAAAACCCAATAATTTTAAAATTCCAACAACGTAACTTAGAATCCAAAATTTACAATTATTTGTTAGATTTGAGATACAAAAAAAGTTTATTTTGAAAGTTACTTCACCCTAGTTAGAACGCAAACACAGAGTGTAAAAGCATTTTGTTTCGTCACTCTTTCGTCAATAGATTATACGTATCAAATAAACCGCCGTAGGCAAATTATCTAAAACAACTTAAATACAAATCAATCTATAAAAATATTTCAGTGTTCTATAATGTACGTGTTATAATTTAATTCTAGAAAGAATGAGATTAGTTAAATATTCTACGATTTCAAAAAGAAAAAAATCGAAGACTTTAGACAAAAAACTATATGCATTCGCTATTATATTTGCCTGTGTAGTATTTGTGTTTGTAAAACTAAAACCGTTTAACCAAGGAAGTACAAATATATACAACGTACAGCTGGGGCCGTACGCCAAGTTGTTATTTCAGGTAATTCATAGTATTTTAAAAGTTAAAAGCAATAGCTAAATTTGCTATCAATGTCTTGATGTCTAAGCTATGGGTTTTGAAGAAAAATACTTGTTTTTAAGAAAATAAGTGATTAGGTATATTCTATTTAACCATTAAACTTGGTTAACTAATAAAACATTACTTTGTGTAGAATCACAGTGGGCTTTCGGATCTTGAAGATATTATAAAAACAACGACCACCGAGGAGTCAATTGTCATACCACATTTTACTCCAAAGTGTCAGCGCAGATATTTTAAAATAAACAACATGACCGATTGTCACCCCTGGTTAACATGCGAAGAAGTTTATGGCGACGTAGAAAATGGGCAATATATTGAAAAGGGAAAAACTAAAAAGGTAAATTGAAATAATGTGTTAACAGATAGGAGCCACATTAGTATGAATTAGATCTGCGCCATGTCTTTATACTACAGCCTACTATAAAAAAAAACTATAAAACAAGTGAACTATACTAAAAAAAACTTTTTATTTAGTTAGTGTTTAAAATATTTAAATTAGTATTGTGTATGTAATATTAACAGATCCAAAAAGGTATTTGGAATGGATTTGAAGTAGCTATAATGCATGCAATCGAAGAGAAAGGAAAAAGTCGCCTCGAAGAATTCCACCAACATTTAAAAAACCTAATAACCCTACAAAGCCCATTTACTACCCAACTAATAGGATACTGCAATGTATCAAAGTACGTTATTAATTAACAACAGCTAAGTTAAAGGTTTTTTTAGATAAAGGTAAAATCACTGGCGCAAATATTAATCTTTTAAAATTTTATAGAGGAGCTGCTAGTGTATTTACAAGGTCTTATATAGTTACCGAACTGCACTTTCGACGTAGCCTTGCTGAATTTATTCGAAGTAATGAATACAGTATTAGAGATCCGCGCATGCGACTTAACCTTGCAATCTCATTCCTAGAGGTTCTTAATTTTCTACACACGCGCCCAGATGGTAAGTATTAACTGGTAGACTTAAAATTAACAAATAGCTTAAAAGATAAGGGCAAACAATAGATAGCCTTTATAAGGATAGACATAACCCTTTGTAACATATTAAGTCTCCTGCTTATTTAATGTAAAATAATCCTTTTTCAAAGGTGCAAGAGTATTGTGTGAATCAACCGAACTACAGTCAACTTTAAACGATTTTTTAATTACCGAAGATGGGAAAGTTATATTATCTGATCTTGACGACCTAGCTAAAGTAAATGCAACGAATGGGGCCAACTGTCAACATTTGGTTGGTATAAGTTTTATTAATGTATTATTTAAATTAAAAAGGGGTTCTTAAATCATTAAAGACCAATTTTAAAGTTCCAGTTTAATTCTTGCTATCACTGATTTAACGCCTATTTATAAAATTTCACTTAGCTGTGTTGTTAATTACTTTTTAAATACCTAATTTGCTTTTACCAAATTATTTGTTTAGGACGAAGTTTCCGAGAATGTCAATATCCTGCACGAACATTTTTTGTCGCCTGAAGAGATTTCGAAACTGGTTTCGTTCTATCCCGAATCCGCTGTAGCGAAAGTGGTGAAACGTTCAGAACAGGGCCAGTCCTTACCGAAGCCTTTTATAAGCGAAAAAACAGACATTTACAAAGTACCGGCAATCAGTGAAGCAATTATTTTGCCAAAAGACAAATATAATGCGGTTGCAAAAACGATATTGATAAAGTTAGGTCCTATTCATAAAAGATGCTTGGAACAGGATCCCCAAAAACGTCCTAGCGCAACCGAACTTGTAAAATTTTATTTTAAAGTCTATAAAGAAATGCTTCTTCATAACGACCGTGCTAGTTAACTTTCAATTGTAATTCTGCTTTTGCTGCAAACGAACGTCGAAAATTGTATTACTGTAATATTGTTATAAACGTTTATGTTTGCAATTATTTACCTAAATAAACCTCACGCTAAGGTCTGTAAGAGTTGTAGATTAAATTCAATCCCAAATTAGAGGAAGATTTCTAACTCGGTGTAAATTAAAGCACCATAGAAACAGGTTATTTAGTATGTCCTATACGCCTTAAGGGCAGGCTTATAATCTGGAATTGCCCACACATATATGTATATGGTTGTAATGCTAGAAAATAATTTATCTATGCGTGGCCTACGTAGCTTTATATAGAATTTATTTATATATAACTGCAAATTTCACAGCCGGAATTCGCAACACAATACTATTATAGACTTTAAAAATATGACAAGGATACTTGATACAGTGACAATCAGATTTCAATCGGTCGCAGAACAGGTTTACGAATATGACGCATCGACGAGCCCTGTTCTTGTGGTTTAAATGGCGCCAATGCACCGTAAGGCCGGGGAATAGGAAGTTCGGTTTCATCGTCGGGTATGTAGGCGTTTGGTCGGGGCTCTGCAGTGGTGGTTGTACCACCTGTAAGCTGGTATTGTTGTTCTTCTTGTTCGACCTAATATTCCCAAAAAGATTTGTAAGAAGCAAAATCTTAAACGTACCATAGGCAGTGAAGTTAACCACATATTTGGCCCTTAAAAAACCCACCATTGCTCTTTGTACCTCCTCCATTTCTCTTTGCTTTTCTCCCTTCAATATTTTTTCCCATTCTGCCTCAACCTCGTCACTCGGGGGCTCACCCTGGAACAATCGTTATCATTTATAAAAAGTTCAAATTGAAGACATCAAAGTTTAAAATAAAAATCACCTGTTCCATTCTGGTGTAACTCTGCTGCACTTGTGAAGTCAAAACTTTGGTTTTTTGTTGTAACTGCATGGATTCAGCTTGTTTCATAGCCAGTTCTGAAACCAAACTCATCATTTTTCGAGTTACATCTTTAATGCTGGATTGATAACCATTAACCTAAAAAAACATCATGATAAAATTTAAAGCTGAAAATTACTAAATTATAATTAAACTAAAAATATTAAGTGTTAAAAAATAAAATACCTTCTTAGCCAAGGTAAGCGAATCCATTTTTCCAATCTCCACTTTGTTGTTAACTCGATCAGCCAATCTTGATGCTTGTTCAAAAATTAAATCTCTTTCCAATAAATTTTCCTCCTTTTCAGCCAATCTTATCTCAAGCTAATCATTATAACCATTTTTAAAAATAAAACATATTAATTAAAACCAACATATTATAAAATTTTAATAAATGTTAGAAAATATTTTTTACATTTTCGATGGATTGACGAAGTTGAGCTGGACTGGGATCTTTTCCTTGCAACAATCTTACTCTTCCAGGCTGATCAGGATCTTCCAACTTTCTCTCCAAATCTCGCATCCGATCTTGACATTGGGATAACTAAAAAAATTACAATTTTTTGTAACCTAGTACTTTTTATATATTGCCAATGAAATTAAGAAATAGATAAAGAGACAAATATAGATTAATTTTTAAAAATAAGTAACATATACCTGAATTTGTAAAGTGACAAGTTCATCATTTAAATGTTTAAGACTCGGCCGATTCCTTCTACCTAGGTTAATCAATCTTTGTTCCTCAGAAAGTTGAATGCGCAAAAATCTAAATTGCAAAATACAAAAAAAAAATTAACATTTATTGAAAATTAATATTTTTTTAAATGCGAAGATTAAGTTTGAAAATAATTAAAAACTTGACTTTAACCTTATTTCTTCATCCATCGCCTGTACAGACACATCTCCATTTCTTATCATCGTCTCCTGGATGTTAAACTTCTCATAAAAGATGCAAACCTCCTCCTCTCTTTCTACTAACTGAACCCCTCTGGAATAAAAACAAACATTAACAATAAATAAAACTTTAAAATTTAAAGATGCTAAACCGTTACAAAAATTGATTTATTTAGGCATATTTAATAAATACCAAGGTTAATTTCAAAATCAAACAAAATTGATTTTTTGGAAAATTGTTGAAATTTTTGCCACCAACCTATCATTTCTATGCTGAACTGCGGTTTCGTATTTCTTTCTAAGTTGAACCATTTGTTCCTCAGCCTGATTGTTTAGAGTGTTCAGTTTTCCAATCTGCATCTTAAGTTGATCTCTCTTTTCGTTTAACTCAGCCTCGAGTGCCATCGCTTTTGCTCTCTCGTTTCGAAGCGAATCTCGCAACACAAGCGAGTTCATTTTCTTTAGACGAGCTTTTTGCAAATTTCTTAATAAATAAACAATCGTTTTTTATACTGTTTATTTAAAAAAACCTGTACAACTAATTGAGGTACTTTTCATAAATAAATTTAATGATATTGTTGAATACTAAAGTTATATATAATTTACACCTAAAACAAATTACATTTCAATGATTTACCAATAATTACAATAAGTTAAATAACATTATAAATGTTCAAGAAACAAAATTTGTTTGATTACCTTTCAATGTTGGTTACAGTGGTACGAAGAATCTCAATTTCGTTTGCTAGAATTTTAATTTTTTCTTTCATTTCAGCAGATTTTTGGGTACTGGCTTGTATAAGGTTGACACATTTGTTTTTCTCATTCTATTACAATTTCAAAAAAATTTAATTTTTTATCAATAAAAATCTTTTGAAAACTACCTTAAAATATCCAAAGTTATTTCTACCTTGATGACATCATAAAGTTTGGCAAACTCCTGAAGCCTGACTTGAATTTCAGCATATTTTTTCTTGTGGTCCCCAATTGAAAGATTTTTGCCTTTCAATTCAACTTGGGTGCGATGAAATCTTTGCTACAATTACATAAACAGCAATATAAATGTTAAACCGACAGCGTAGTGTAGTGGTAAGAACACTTGCTACACCACCATGAGGTTGTGGGTTCAATCCCCACTGCTCTCATGCTGTAGCACCCTTGGGTAAGGCACCATAAACTCTTGCTGAGCCAGCCTTTAATCAGCAGCATGGTTACCAGGCAATTATATTCTCTATAATATCCCAAACTGCCACAGGTAACTTGAGACTGAGTCGGAGTAACTGATGTTACTCTATGTTAAGGTCGCACATTCGACCTTCCCACATCAAGGGTTAAGATATACACAAAACATTTTTTTTTATTTATACTTTTAAAATTTTGACAGTAGGAACTAAAACTTGAGGAAATTTTCTTACTTTGGCATAAAACTTAAGTTAAATTAAAACTCAAAATTACCTCTGCTCTGTTGTTATCTCTTGACTTTTGTTCCTTTTCATCAGCTTTGATTTGAGCCAACCTTGTAAGATCAACCACTGCAGCTCTTAACTCTTCTTGTTGTTTGATCAATTTTTCTATTTCTAAAGTACAATCCTCCGCTTTAACTTGTTCCAATGATGTTAAGGAGATCTAAAAAGTGGTAATATTTAACAGATGTTACTCTATGTTTAGGTTGTGCAGTCGACCTCCCCACATCAAGGATAAAAATATGTAAAAAAAAAAATTTAAAACATTTGTGTTAAAATAAGGTCTAAAATTGTTGGTGTTTTTATTTATTACAAATAATTTGGTTAAAAGAAACAAGTTAAGTAATTTGAATTTGATGCAAATTTAGATAACACCAATAAAAAAATGTCATCATGTTTATATATACAACAATAAAAAAATGTCATCATGTTAAAAAAAATTTAACTTACTAATTTTGTTTTATTATAAAAAAATTAATAATATGCTTAATATTAATCACCTGATGGCCAACTTTTCTCTTAGCCTCCACAACTTCAGCTTGAAGTTGTTTTCGTTTTTCCTGAAGTCCATCATCTTTGGGAAACATGTCATACTAAAATTTATAATTTTCTTTGAAATTTTTAATAAAATGATTTATTTAAATTTCTACAAAAATGTTACATGATTTGTTACAGGCTTTAAAATAAAACGTTGAGATTTTATGCTAAAAATTGATTTACCTGATCTTTAATTTTTTCATGAATAGTTTGCAGATGTGACTGAGCATCCGAGGCAACCTTTAATTGTTGCTCCAATTTTTTTAACTGCCTTAGATCTCTGTCTTTTTCCCTTTGCTTTCTGGTTAAAGTGTCATGACCAGTTTTCTTTTCAAGTTGAGTGTGACGTAATGATAAATCAAGAGCGGCTCTGAAAAACGTCGATCAAATTAAATCTTTAAAATAAAAACAAAATAATTAACCAATAAATATTATCGCAAATTACCTGTCACCAAGCAAAACTGCTTCTCTTTCCTTTTCAAAATCAAAATCTTTCATTAATTTGTCGTATTCTCGCTCTTTACCTTCTAACAAAGATCTCTGGAAATCTAACTCATCCTCAACCTAAAATCAAATAAAAAATCAACTGTCTATAAGTTTATTAAAAAAAGACTAGTTTGGTAAAAAATTATACTAATGTAGTAGGCTATTAAGTCGTAATGTTATAAACAATTAAAAAAGTGTTTAACTGAAAAAATAAGCATTTAAATGAAATTTAAGTTTACCTCTCTTTTCTCTTCTTCGATTTTAGAATGTTTTAACTCAATCACTTTCATTTCAGATTCCAGGTTCTTACAAGTTGATCCAAGATCTCCATGATGCTTGCCAATTTCTCTAAATATATAATTAACAAAATATGAGTATGAAAATAAATAAAACATTTTATTTCTTTTTTAAAAAGTGAAAACTGTTTAAAATCATATAGGGCCTACATTTTTTGTTTTTGAATTTTGTCTATGTCCTTTGATATTTGGTTTGGAATGCCGTGAATTTGAACAAGATTATTTTTTAACGATTCTTGTTCCTCCAATTTATCTTCAAGTTCTTTACGATCCAAAGCATTCTGGCGATATTTGGTCTCAAGATCTTCCTAGAAAAAATACAAGTTTTAACTTTATTTTATTTATTGGTTTAATCAATAGCAATAGGTATATTTATCATTAGAAGCTTAATACATGCTACAACATAATGTAGTATTAAACAAACTTAATTTATATACCTTTAAATTTTTAAGCTCGAGTATCTTTTGGGCATTTTCCTTTTTGGTTTGTTCAGTTTGATTTTCAATTTCTCTGGTTTTAGCCTCCACCTCATCTTGCTTAGGAATTCTTTCGTACTCCCGCTTTAAAAGTCTAAGCTCTTCTTGTAACCTATAATAACATTTATGTTTTTTACATTATTGTGCTGGGTTACAATTTTATAATTTTTTTGAAATTGAAAAATTGACATCAACATACAAGTTCATTTTATACTGGAGTTCATATTCTCTTTCTTCTATCTGTTGTATTTCATTGTTGCGTTTCAAAAGTTCTTGTCTTAATTTACCAACTTCTGTGTCAATGTTGTCAGGGAAGTGGTCTGCCTAAAATAATAACAGTGTTAACAAAAAAAGCTTTTTTTTAACAAAACATAAATAAAAAATACACAAAACTATAATTGTGCCAACAAAAGTAACCCACTTTTTCCAAGACTTGTTTTTGTTTTTCGAGGTCATTCGTGTAATTTTTGGCATCTTGGAGCAAATTACTCTCAGACTCTCTTGTTCTACAAAAATACTAATTAATATATCGACCAATACACCAAATAGGTAACAATATAATTTCTTTGTGTAATCTTTTTTTTACTAAACTTTGTTATGTATCTCACATTTTTAATAAATCGTGTATTGCTGTATATTTTGCTTTTAATTCAGCCATTCTTGTTCCAGTTACTTTTCCAGCATCAAACAACTAAAAAAGATTCGCTTGAAAACAAATATTTAAAAGGAGAATAGTACTAGTTGTGTTAAAATATACATGTATAGGCTATGATATTTATACTTTTAATTGATCAAATGTTATCAATTAAATATACAAGTTAAAATAGAAAACCCAGGCTTTTAAGGAAAGTAAATAGAAAAAAGTAAGAACTAGTTGTTATCAAATAACATAAAAAATTAAACATACTTCTTCCAAACATTGAAAAGCTGGACTCGCTGTAACTTCCACCTGACTCTCCTCCTGGACTTTAACCTGAGGAGCGATTGCCGATATTGGTCGACTTTCATGGGATCCGACTTCATCGCCATCATTTTCATCATCTAAGTTGCTTTGCATCTTGGACCACTAAGCTTCACAGTTAGTTGAAGTCCATGTGATAAGAAAAACACATTTAAAAAGTATTTCCTCTACAAAAATTTTTATTTGTTAGTTTTAAAAATACTTAAATAAAATGAATTTTATTTAACAAGAGGATCAAAATCATTTATAAATTGAAAACAGAAATCTTAAAAAACGAAACTGCGTAAAACTTATATTAGCCAAGCGGACCAGCTTATTAAAAAGAGACGGTAAATAATTATAAACTGCATGAACCTATTTAACTAACTATTTATTAAATTTCATTTCTTTAGTACAAAACACCTTAAACAGTTTAACAAAACCTTTAAGACATTTTAAGGCTGCGTTGCTGTATTCATTAAGATTGCAGTTCTGTTATCGGGTCCTTAGCAACGCAAAACAAGAGTTGTAGCCTATGCGTGTCAGGTCTGTCTCGCGTACGTTGTAAAATTAATTCTTACTCAAAACGATTGAAAGTTTATATTACATGTTTTCAAATAGGCAAATAATATTACGTGTTTTCCAATAGGTAAATAGGCACGCAAGGATAATAAGGTATATTTTTTCAAATCTGTATGATCATGAAACTATATGATTATTGGCTTATTTAAAAATATATAAACTTACTTGAGTTGGTGGTTTATTTATGACATTTTATTATAAAATAACAAAATAATGTTTTTAAATACAATTTGGAAAGTGTTTTGTGTCTACACTGATAGTCAAAAAATATATTATATTGTAAAAATATTCTAAAAGTAATAGCACCAGGAAACAAAATCAAAAATACAATAATACTTGGATGGCTTAATAAACAAAACACATAACAAGAATTTAGTGATACAAAAAATAGAAAACAAAGCACCACCTTAAAGTTAAGTTACATAATTATTTACATTTTTACATACATATGAACAAAAAAATGAAACATTACTTTAACAATCGAAAAAGTTTACCAGATTCATGTGACAAATTAATTAATTTAGAAATTCTTGTTCTATGTGCTGGTAGGTAATGGTGTTGTGGGATTTGGGGTGTTTTCCGATGGCTCTGATTTCGCAACTGCAATAGAAACTGGTGGCATTTGTGAATTTGATGTTGTTGTGTTCGGTGGCCACTGACCAGCAGGGTTAACACTAGGTGAAGAAATACTGGGAAAGTTTCCGGCTGATGTGTCTTCTGATTTAATATGAAGGCTGTGGTTGTCAAATTGGTTGTTCTCAAGTCTTGTTATCATTCTTTCATCATCCTCTCCAAATTCACTTCCCATTAGAGTAGGTTCAGTTACCATTAACACTTCAGAGTCCGACATGTTTATTCCCTTTTTCTTTTGAATGTTGCCTGGGGCATTTGTGGATGTGGAGTTTTTTCGTTTTCTTGGTTGTCTTTTGCTTCCCCTGGCAGGATCAGGTGGCGGATTAAGCATTCGCTGCCATTTTTGAAAAAGACAATTCCTTAAACATTCCCTTGGTTCCATATGAAAAGTTTTTTGTCGGGACATTAGCTCCTTCATCGGTTCTATAATGACACACATTTTAAGATAATTTAACATTTGTGATGTAAGACCTTGGCGAGTTATGTTCTTACATAAATCTTCTAAGACTGCAGGATTTGGATTGTGAAGTGGAATTTGTTTAGGAATATATTCAACATGATTTCTTATGGAAAAATGCCAAGAACGAATTCTCATATATTCATCCGCAGTAAAATCAACAATAAAATGACCATCAGAGCAGATTTTCGTGGGTACAGGTTTCATATGTTGCATAACCATTGTAGCGTGGTCACAATCTAATGTAATGCTATTTGTTTGCATATTCGAGAAGTCTTTTGGGTGCCTTAAGTCAATATGCATATCAACAACACCACTTTCAAACATTGTACGAAAGAATCTAGGTATCAAGGTGCGACCAATAGTATATCGCTTAGGGCCATCTTCAAGCATAAACGACAAAGTAAATGTTGCTTTGTCCTCAAAAAATTCAGTTGCAAAAGCATCCCACCATTGGTTATCGCAATCCTCCATTCTTTCCTGAAGTCTCTTGTTCATTTGAAATATTTTATAATCTGGAGGAACCATAAAAGGGGGATGTCTCATTACTCCATCCATTGTTGGTATATTATTGTTGACACTACGCATTCTAATAAACCGATAATCATAAAAACACTTGCTTTTGCCTAATATTCCTTAAGAAAAAAAATAGTTAAAAAAAATCCAAGATATCAGGATATAGGCATATTTATAATTTTTATTTAGTTTAAGTTGATATTTTGCATTTAACACCTAGTATAGCCGTTTAGCCTTTTAAAAATATTACTGTTTGACTAGATATTACTGTTTGTCTGTTGATGTTTCAAATAAAATAAAAAAATATTTCCATTGATTAACAGGATTGACAAACATCAAAACATACACAAGGTAACGAAATATAATTTACTGGCCATTAATATAATATTTCAATAAACGTAACTTTATTAAATTAAAACGAAATATAATTTACTGGCCATTAATATAATATTTCAATAAACGTAACTTAATTAAATCCTCACTAACTTGCATGTCTGTCAGTAAGTAAGTAATTAAATCTCCCAACGCTTTAATGCTGTTTGTTTTCTTATTTTTGCGCTTTTTCACAACGATTCATACAAAGAAAATATTTTCTCGTGGAAAGAAAATTGAAATATCGTAGCTATCGAATTTTGTTTTTTATAATCTAACGTTTAAATTATTTTAGATACGTGTTAACTAGAACAAATCCAAAAAAACATTACCAATAGCTTAAACGATTTTTTTGTGATTGTCAAAGTTACCAATGGCCTATGCCCCAAGTATAGTATATATAAATTTGTTTTTATTCTACAAAATGCCGTTAAAAAACACGATTTTATTTGAAAAAAATAGATGAGACAGTACAAAAAAATGTAAATTTGCTTATAATTTTTTTTTTTTATTGAATTCGATTTAATTTAAGTAATTTCCATCTTCTAACCCAAACTAGTAAGGCTGTGGATTTTTCCACAGTGTTTATTTGCAAAATTTCAACTCTTCTTAGCGACACAGTATCTTCATTCACATCTGTAACTATGTCTAATACATCACCCTCTCTGCACTAATAATAAAAATGGTATTTATTATTAACCTATCAAGGTAAGAAATTTAATAAATACATTTACCTTTGCAGATCTTTTTTCAACCCTTTGTTTATTAAGTCTAACACTTCCATTGTAGTAAGCTTCATCATGTTGATCCTCAGTCATAAATTTCATAGAATACTTTAATATGTTAACCACAACCTTGTTTGGACATTTTACTAGTATATCTTTATAATGTGGGTGTTCTAAATTTTTCGGAAAGGTTTGCTTCTTTGTAATATCAATGGTACTTTTCAGATCATTATCATCATCATATTCATGAAAACTTGACTTAACATGTGAAAATATAAAAAAATAATGTAGTTTAAAAAGCACTGAACATCACAACATAAGGGCTTTGGTTCGATTCTATAAATTCATTCTGTTCGCTATAACAATATTTTTTATAAAAAAATAAATTAATACCCACACATTGTATCTAGATCAATATTATCTTGGTAATGTACCCTGGGTTGAAAAAACAGTTACAATTACCAAATATCATTAATAAGATCGAAGACAGCCCTATTTGTTTTTATATTGAAAACAAATCAATTATTTACCTTGGTTCTAAAATTTGTGTATGATGAACGTAGGTAATTCTTTTTAGAGGAATTAAATATATGTTGGTTTGTTTCTTTACAGTATAATGTTATATACGGTTGAACAAAGTGGGCCAAGTACCCTTTTTTACATTCATAGTGCAATCCAGTACATTGATATATGTTTTTTACAACAATGAAAAGATCCCTTCCCTTTCTTACAATACTACTTTGCATATTTTTTTACTGTATACAAAATTAAAATTAATAAAAAAATAGTTTAAACAAATAAATATTTGGCCAATATATGAAAATGAAAGTTTGCTAATAAAAAAAATGTAAAGTAAAATATAAATTATGTAGAATAAATTAAAACTCACACATGTTAACATACATTTACACAACATACATTTGTTATTTAAATTGTATTACAAAGTGTAAAATGCAGTGTTAGTAACTAAAATTTTTCAAGGTATTCCAGTCATCTTCTTCATTACTTTTTTCTATGCAAGTTCCCCGTTTCCATCTTTGTTTACCTTCACAATAACATTGTAGTTCAGAAGAGAAATTGGTCTCAAAAGTTTGAGTGTTTGTTGAGTGCATCAGTGAAAAGCAAGTTTCACGGAATGTAATATTTGAACTGTAGGTCAGAATGTCACAAACAGCATGTACAGTGCTATTTATTGCCCCATCATGTCTATGTTTTCTTTTAATAGCTTTTGAACAGGGTAAAATTTGTTGAAAAACATTTTGAAAGCTTGATTTTAATTGAGAAAAATTAATTTTCAAAATTTCGCCTAGAGCAGTTTCAGTCTGTTTAAAAGTGATCCATGAATTTAAAACTGGCTGGGTAATTTGAAACGGTTCAATAATTATAATCACAGCAATGTGAGGCTTCATAAGTAAGTCATTCGTTGTTGTAATTTTCCATGATAAAGTTTTTTCATTTATTTGTTCTTGAATAGCAATATTATAATCCTTCCAACCTGACAGCTCTTTAATACTAATAGCGTTAAGAGTTAATGGAACTCCAAAGAGGCCATGAACATATAAAGAAAGAATGCCATAATCACACTCAACTACAGATGTTGTTGAAGCTAATACAGTTAACTTAAATTTATTTTCTTTGAACTTTATTGTTACAACTTTACTAGATTTAAAATCTACAAATTTGTTTACTTTTAAACATGAAAAATAATTATTGAGCAAGCAATCAACATTCCAACAACCTAATGTAAATCTATCACTATGTCTATTATCATTAAATTCAAAGCAACTACACTTAATGTTACACTCTAATAAGGATAAATTTCTTATTCTGTTAATGTAGAATCTTATATTTTCTAACAATAACTGAGCTTGCATTTTAGAACATTGAATATCTAAAGTAATTTCTGTGCAGTTTTTTTTTGAATCATCGCTTATTACATTAATAATATTGGAGATGTTTTCTTCCTTGCATTTTAATTCTGAACAAGATTCTTTGTCTGTGTGTTCGGTTTTTAGATTTTTATACATTTTGAAACAAATATTATGTTGAGTTATTTTATAAAAGTTGAAGCAGTAGTTTAACACTCTCTCATCAACCAAATCTTCAATGTCAAAATCCACAGGAGCATCAGTTAAAAATAGCAGGGAATACATACTTATTTGAAGTGAATTGTTTTGTTTTAAACTTAATGTTAGTTTTTTAATTCGGTTACTAAGAACGAAAAATTCTGTAACCTTTTTAACAAGGTAAAAGAAATCATCCCAAAAATCTTCTTTATTCATCAGGAGCAGAATATGAATTACCGTTTATCTTAAAAGTGTAGTCTGGTAGTACAACAATTTATTATAATTACATAAGTTTTACTTAAATTCCTTTTTTATAAAATACAAAAACCTTTTTAGATTCATTTTAAATATAGTTACTAAAAAATGTTTTCGTTATCAGACAATAATAAAATTGGGGAAATTACCCAGTGTGCTATTTTTTTATCCTCAACTTTATAGTGTTCCCTTTAATATTTTGTTTACCACTTCCCTAGTTTTAAAATAACCAAAATATGAAGTTATTTCTGTGGGTTACAAAATTATTTAAGAATCCTATTCTTTAATTACTACATTCAATTTAATCATAAATGTATACCAAGTGTAATACTAATTTATACAAAAAATTAGAAACAGATTAATTGGATGTACAGAATTGGTTTACTTAGATAAAGTTCTAATGACAATACAAACATCATAAAAAAGTCATAAAAATATGAAATAAACGAAAAATAATAAAACAATAATTTTGTCACAATAAAATGGACAATAAAACTACGAATAGACTCTCTGAATGTTAAAAAATAAGCAATCTAAATTAAGGTTATTGAATTGGAGTATGACACAAAGGACAGAAATTATATCTTGCAATTTCTTGTCCCTCAGCTTGCCTCTTACAAGTCATGCACGTCCAGAATTGGGAGTTCATTATAGGTCTTCCAGTTACTAAACACCGGGGCAATTTTCTAGAAAAAATAGTTTGTGACAGGTGGTTAAAAAAAATGAGTAAGCAACAATTTAAATACACATAGTTTTAGCAACTTACTCATTAAAATCATGGGATCCCAGTTTTCTTCTTTCATCATGCGGTTCATGCCTAAAAATAAACAGATAAAATAAAACAGAAACTCAAAAATTTTTCCAAATATTTAAAACCAACTTACAATGTGAAAATTTGCATTGAGAGGTCTTGATAAGATTTTCTTTCTTGTTCGCTTATACTGTCCAGGGTTTCAAGTTTGACAAAGGCCCTTGAACAAATATAAAATGCTCTGTTTGAAGCAGCAGAAAGTGCCAACAAACTGTAAATTTTTGTTGCATCTATAAACTCTTCATAATCTGACAAATGTTCAGCTAAAAATAAATAACTCTTTAAAATAAGCCAAAAAGTATCAAAAATAAGCCAAAAAATATTAAAAAAGGCAATATTTAAAAATCAAACTTCAAATCACATAATTTTTTATACATAAAATACCGGTACACATTGCCGCATCAACATAACCATCATAGAGTTGTTTTTGTGCTAGTAGAAAGTAATGATATGCTTCTGCACCCTTCCATGCTTGATCAATAACTTGCGAATCATTTAATTCACCATCTTGATAAAGGTAGCTATCAATTCGAGATCCCTCCTTAATTTATTGTAACACATTATAATAAAATTTCAACTATAATTGGCAACTTTCAATAATGAAATACAAGCACATTTAAAAAAAATAAATGCGAAAAAAAATAATATTAAAAAGTTTACCATAGATTTTTTGCTTTTTCCTCTTATCAGAGCATAATGTTTTTCAATAAGCAAGGCAGCAAGAACATAAATCTTTTTCATTTGCAGTGGAGAAGCTGATTTCCTTTTAATAAATAGTTTCAAACACAATTTATAATAGCCAAATTATCCTAACTTTTTAGGTATAATTATTGGATAGCTCATTTAAACTTAAACTAGGCACCAACTAACAAATATATTTTGTAAATCTTACTTTGCTTCACTTTCAGCCATTTTAAACAACAGCTTTGCAGCAGAAACAAAATGATTTGCTTTTCGATACAATTCAATTGCTTGTATTGTGTTATTCTTCTCAAGTAGGTGAGAAGCATATTTTGCTAACAATGAATCTATTTCCTGAAAGCAAGAATCGTTGGTAAAATAGTTAGGCAATAAAAATAATATTTGTCTTAATTATACAAAATAAAGGAAGGCCAATTTCAATTTCATACACAAAAATGAGAATTTGGAATTTCAATTTAAAATACGTTTTAGGTGTACAGCACATAATTTACAGTTACCTCCACATTATGAGTTTGTGCTAGATCGACTGCTTGACTCCATTGGTTCAAGTATACACAAGTGTCAATCGCTTCTTGTACTTTCTGACATTTAAGGTAAGCATATACTGCTTTCTCACACATACCCACCATGCGAAAGTTCATCGCCATTTCCTATTAGAAAAGTTTGTAATTTTATAAGTTAATTATTTAAGCCCAATAAAACTAAATTTAAAGCAAATACGATATATTAATCTTTTCAACTTTTTAATATTAGAATTTTAACATTTTTTTAAAGTAAAATATTGGGTATTAAAAAAAACTTACAGGTAGTAACTTATGGTTTTCAGGCAAGCTTTCAACTAAGGTTGTCATCCCTTCGTAGTCCTCCAACATGTAATAACACTCAGCCAATCTTTCCTGATTGTTGCCTTGAAGGTAGTAAGTAACAGCATTCGCCCTGCATTAAACATTTTAAATATATATTTTTACAAAAATCATTATGTAATAGTTAAATTGAATACATATCTGAACATCAAATGCATTTTAAATTGGTTTAAATTTTGAAAAACAAATTCACCATTTTAATCTGTCAGCATAATAATCTCCAATTGCATTCCAAGCCTGAAGTAATTGTTTGTCATCAGATCCTCCAGAGGCAGTTTTCAACAACTGAACAACCCTGAACCAATCTCCCAAGTTCATTCGCAACTCAATTGCTAAATCACTAATACAAAAAGTAGTTTTATTAATTTTGCAGTATTTGTAAAAATGCATATTTTTTATATTTCATCAAATAATAGCACAAAACATTTTTTAACTTACAATTCAAAATGATAGTAGCTTTAATTACCGTCTGTCAATTTCCAAATACGTTCTCTCAGCTTCTTCAAACCTTCGGAAATAGGCAGCAATTTCAGCTTGCTTCATTGACTCACTTTGTAGCTTGGAAAGTTTTTTACTCAAACCAATTCCTTGGTAATCTTTACATCTCACAAATGCATGTTCAGCCATTGGTAAGTCTAGCTGATCCAAGGCAGCTTCAGCAAGCATTTGCCTGAAAACCAAGAAACACAAAATTTTGTTAAGGTACAGAAAACCTTTTTTATTTTTACCTACACCAAAAAAGTATAGGCTATGTTTTTTAATGTAGATTTTAATACATAAATATTAAACAAATCTATAAAATAGTAAACTAAAAGTACTTAAATATACCCATTATCAAAAAATTTTGATAGAAATTCAATTAAAATATTCTTTTACAACAAAGTACTAAATGGATAAATTTCTGTAACTGTTTTTACATTACCATAATCTCGGATGTGAATTATCTTCAACAAACTGTGCCGTGTCTTTCATACCAACAGTATGGGCAAGTGCTCTGGTGTCTCTCAATGATTTAACTTCCATTTCAATAACATCATCAGAATTTGGATGTTCCGGGTCCTAACAAACCAAGAGAAGTGTTTCATTAAATAAAAATTTTTTTTGGTAATTGTTAATATTACAAAATATATTTAAATTAGTGCTTGGTCATAGCAAAAATAGTGAATCAAAATTACAGTTTTATAATTTAGTCAATGATGTGATGTAAGTTAATAAATGTGCCAAAGATTTTTTTTATAAAACAGTATTTAAATAAATTCTAAAAAGTACAACCTTAAAAACTTCATCAAGCAACACAGTTTTGATTTCAAGATCATTGAACTGACAAATATATCCAGAACATAACAGAGGCTCCTAAAAGTAAATAAATTATGTTTATCTCATTTAAATACTTAACAACACATCAAAAGTATTTAACATATGTAATTTATGGTAGCAAACTTTATTTTTTCCAAAAAAAATCAAATCATTTAAAATAACTGTATAATTAAATTTTAAATTAAAAATAATACCTCTGGGTCTAATCCTCTGAAAATGTACATTCGTGTTTTTTCCATGATTGCGATTAGTTCAGGGTTGTCCTCAGCCCACTTCATATCCCAACAATCTTTCCTCTCAAACCTAATATGCTCTCCAATTAACTACAATATGAATACAAACTATTAAAACTATACAGAATTTTAATTTATAATTACTTAAAATGGATACAAACTACTAATATTAAATTAACTGATTAACTTTTTTTATTGGTGACTAAAACATCCTTAAAATAATAAAACTAATTAGAGGTTTGTTAAAAACAAAATAAATTTACTTCTTGTCCATTTTCATCGGTGACTCGTGCGTCAAGGTCAAAAAAGGTCAAAATTCCTGCATTGTCAATCATTGACATTCGCCTTTAAATAAAAATATTTAATTTTACTTTGATTCTTACTTTTCACTAAACTACAAAGCAATTTATGAATTTACTAAACCTGTATTTACAACTAGCACCCCGGATTATGTATAACATACTATTTATAAATAAACACACCATTAAGTTTAACAGGCAAAGCATTTAGTTGTCAACTTATTTTTGTTTTAAATTCTGTTTAATAAAAAAATTTTATTTAAAAATTTGTTACTCACGATGAAGTTGAATTAAGAGCTAGTTTTCTGGGTTGGCAGACAACAGCATATCTATGTGTTAACTCAAGATGGGGTAAAGAATATCTGTGTATAGTGCCCGACTCTCGAGCCTGTATAGAAATATATACTCAAGTTAGTAAACAAAATACATGAACCAGTTAAGTTATTGGTTTATACTTACCACTACGACAATTTTATCTGATGCTGTAACTGCACAAATCTGATCTTTGGTTGGCTAAAAGTATTTGCAAATTTATTTTTAAAAACACTTAATTTAAGTATATATTCAGCATTTTTTGTTTATTACATCTAAATTACCATTTTTGCCGCTTTAAAGTTAAGGGAATCTGCAGTTGAAGATTGGGCTTTTTCCTCATCAATATGAACAAGTCTATATCAATAAATTTGTTAAAATTTTTATCTACTACAAAATATATATATATATAACAAAACTGATTAAAAAATAAATTTTACTTTTCCCGATTATCTTTTCTTTGGGTGGAAGTAACAACGTGAGACAACCCGAGTGATCGCGAGGTTGAGAATTGCCAAACATAAACAGCTTCATGAGAAGCAGCAACTACATAATGTTCTGTCATGCTCATATACAAGGGTTCTACAAAAATTAAACGTTATAAATATCATTAAAGGTAAAAATCTAATCATTTTAAAGTTAATTTGTTCAGTTTTTTAAATTTTTGTTTTATAAAATATTAAAAAATCTAAAGTTCCTTAAAATAATGGCAAATTATTTACCAAAATCAATAAACTTTGAATCCATCGGAGTTCCAATGGAATTGCACAAAACAATCGCATATTGTCGTTCATCGTCTTCTGCTTTGGTTGCTAGGCAACAAAACTGTCCACTTGCATTGAGTAGCAGAAGATTTTTCACATACCTAAAAAAGTAAAATTAAATGATTGTAAGTCAATTAAAATTAAGCTATAAAAATTTAGTGTTTATTATGTGATAAATATTAACCTAAATCTTGATTTTTTTTACTTACTTTACGTATTTTTCCTTATTTTTCCAATCCCAGAATATTAGACAATTTTCAATTCTTTCAGGTTTCATAAAAGCATAAACAACTGTGTTGGCACAATAACCCCACTATAAAAACAAAAATTAAACTATAACATAAAAAAATAGAATTTTTTTTAGGTATTTGCTAAAATAACAGCCGTGTGCACATTAAACACTTACACACATATCCCAAAAATCACCTTATAGTTTGATCTTATGTTAGCAAAATATATAAAGGAATCAACAGCAAGAGAAATTCTTAAATTTCCCTTTTCCCAATCCAAACAAGTAAGATTTCGACCAGGCACTTTTAAGGTATGTAAAGGCTGGGACATAAATTAATATTTTTTGTTACAAACAAATTTTAAAAATGTTTAGAATTTAATTTTTAAGTTTATACAATCTTTAAATTTAATTTTAAACAAGAATAGGAAAAATTACAAACCTCCCCAAAAGTACTAAAAAATAACACCACATTAACTTCTTTATCTTGTTGTTGAAGACGTTGTGAACCTGCAATCGCCAAAACCGAACCAGTGTCATTCCATTTAGCATCCACTGCTGATATGTTAGTGTCCAATAACACTGGCTCTAAATAAACAAAACAATAATCACACAAACCCCCAATGTTAAGTTGATATTATAAGTTTTAGTTTTAGAGTATTTTTGTACTGGTTTTCAAATTTTATGATGTTGTTTTAACACAAAACTAATGCTGTAGATTATCAGAAACAATAAACATGTTAACATCCCCAGCAAAAAAGCATCATTAAATTAAGGAAAAGTTTTAATCAATTAACAAATCGAAAAAAGTTTAACTAGAAAATAATTCATTTGAACTTAAAACTTACTATCATCACTTTCATGCCTCATTAATTGGCACCGCCCATTATCAAAACACACAGCTAAACAAGGACAATCAGGTTCTACATATCCTAGCCTTCCGTTATACCAATCCACAGCAGCTAAGCTTATTGCTCCGGTCACATTTACCAAGCATGAAAGTTCCACTTTACCCTTAAAAAAATAAAGATTGAGTTTAAATTTAGCAGATATTAAATAGGATTTTTGTAAATTAAGTTTTTATGTAAAAAAAATACCAAAAATTTTCATAGCCTAAAGAATCATAACAAGTTTAATTAAATATATACAAACAATAATGCAGTTTTGGCTGTAATGTAACCAATGTAAATAAACAAATAACTGACTATTGGATTTCCAAGTCCATCAAAGACATGTAATTCTCCACTTGTTGTTCCAAACAAGATTATTTTGCCATCAGGTGACCACTAAAAGTAATTAAGTTCATATTAACTCAGTAACATCAGCTAGGCAAGATTTAATCATATATGCAATGTAATTAGGAGTTTTTTAAAAGGCAAACTAAACATAAACTAAAATAGGCTGAGAGCTAATAGTTAATGTTTTGTAAAACTAAATACTCACGGCAACATGAGATAGCTGCATATTTCTTAAATCCTTTCCCCATATTCGATTGCCATCCACAGAACCAACAATAACAGCTCCATCCTCATAAGCTATACATATCTTCGACCCATCTGCATTCCAGGACATTGATCTTACAACAGATTTGTTTCGATTGTTTATCATCTCCTCAAACCAACTACCTGCAAAATATTCGGTTTAGTTTATAAAAAAAACATTTTTTACTATAATAACATTTAAACTATACCAAAGACTACTTTTAATAGTGAATTATAAATACTGTACCATAAAATACTAATATTACAATCTATTTATATATGTACAACAAAGAGACCATTGAAAAACATAAAAATGAAAAAAACTGTCAATTGTAGAACAAAGATAAATTATCATTCGGCTTCTTGCAAACATAGGTCTCTTTTACAATTTTTAAAACTTATATTTTTTCAGTGTTTAAAGAAATAAGTTACCTTTAAACATCATCCACACAATAATCAGCCCCTTTTCATCACTTGTTGTTAACTTTTGATAATGGTTGTTCCATGTTACCACCTTTACAGCTCCTAAAAAGGAATATAATAGCAAAATCACTTCCTTTTTTTTGTACAAAAACAGTTAACAATACAAAAAAGTAATTTATTATGTTATTTCAGGAAACCTACCACTATGTCCTTCCATAGTTTGGTTCATACTTAGGTTACTTGGAGCAGCTAAACCTCGAACTTTAGCATCTTTAGAAGGTTGTGTTTCTAGTTTCAATACCTAGATTTAAAAAAAATTTAAGATAATGTGTAACACATCAATTTATAACAAAAACAATTTTATGATACCTAATAACAGATTTTTTGTTAAAATTTATTTAAAAAATCACCTTTCAATTTTAGTATGTTAATGTTTAGGAGGAAGTATGTTAATGCCAAAATAAAAAAAAAATAAATAAAAAATGTTTAGAAGGAATGGAAATAATAAAATTGTGACAAAATTGAAAAAAATTACTTTTAATAGACCCTCTCCACCTCCACATGCAATATAACCATGCTCCTTGTTCCACGAAATACAATGTAGAGGAACATTGTTGGGAATGGCAATCTGCAATAAATATAAAAAAAAATGTTTACTAAATATTACGCCAAAAGGCAAAAAGTAGCGCGAATTTATTTTTTTAGAAAATAAATTAAAGTCTAGTCAGTCTAAATATCGTGTTATACCTACTTACCTTTTTACTCAAATAAGCAAACATTTTGTTTTTTTATTTGAAAAAACTTATTTTATTTAAACAAACAAAACTCGTTGAATTTTTTTTTTACGATATTAAAAAAATTGTTTACAATTTGTCGTCTTCATAGATTGTATTGCTTAATTCAAGCGGTTACAAACTATTACGGTATTTAATTGTACTAACAAAATTATCCTCATAAAGGTTTCATTATATTATAATGAAAAGAACTAAGCACTTAATTGTTTTTTTGTACTTTCTTTTTAAATTACATACTATTTGTTTTAGGTACAAGGTCTATATAATTTTTAGAGAAATTAATTTCCTAGATCAAATGTTACAGGTGTAAACGAAATCCTAAATATTTTATAACAGTTTTATTTTATTTATTTTTTATTTCTTAACACGAAAACGCTAGAGCTTATATACAAAAGGATTTGGGCTTCAAAAAAGATATACAATAGCTTAAATGAACCAATGTTAAAGCTAAATGATGTCAAATATATACAATTATATACAAAAAAAACAAAAGAGTTCAATTTCAGTTTTGTGAAAATAATTTTATGAGAGATGGCAGTGGGGAATCTTCAATAGTAGGACACCAACTTTCGGAGGGTGTTTTAAAGTTAAGAAGTGCAGAGAAAAGAACGTCATAGTTTTCACTTGAGTACCTTGTACAAGTAAATATATTTTTCGTTAGTAAACACCTAAAGCTATAACTTAAATACTGCTAGAATAGCATATTTTTTAAAAGTTTTATTAAAAGTGGTTTTAAAATAGTTAGAAATGTAAATTTTTTTCATAAACTTAAAATTGATTTTTGACACAGTAACATGCTTCTGCATCAATGACTTAAAATAGTAAAATTTCATATTAATTTGAGTTTATTTTTCAAAAACTTGAACTAACCTTGGTCGCTTGCGCATAGTTCTCCAAACACCATCTTTTTGGCAGGTTTTCATGTATAAATTAAACAACATTACATGCACTGTGCCAGCTATGCCAAAAAAGTCAATCTGTGTAGATGTAAGTAAATAAAATTATCTTTAGACATCAAGTCTCTCAGCCTGGCAACTTATTTTTTCAAAAAAATAATAAAAATTTATACAATATCTTTGTTAAAAACGCCAATGTCATAAAATTATTTATGGTTTATAAGTTAATAAAAACATTAAGTTAAATAGGTTAACTGACATGATAGTTCCAAGGTTTATTTTGTTCCATTTGCGAACACACAAATCCACTTGTTCCACAGTTTTTGATGAATGCAGTTGAGGAGGGAAATGCTTGCATGTCTATTGCTCGGCCAAAATCTATTAACTTAAGTTTTATTCCATAAGGTCTAAAACAAATAATTGTACAAAAGGATTTATTTACAATTAATAGTATTATTAAAATACACAGACAAAATTGAATTAAGATATTCAACAAAGTGTAAAACTGTCATTTAAAGGAATATTCAATAGTACATTATTTAATTTACTACTAATGGTAGGAATAAAAAAAATAAATTTAAAAGTTTATTCTAAGTATATTTCTAAAAAAAAAAATAAATTTAAAAAAACCTACCCATTCATAACAAGAAAGTTGTCCGGTTTAATATCACCATGAATAATTCCGACAGAATGAAGTGCATGGACTACAGACATAATTTCACATGTTAGAGTGTAATAACTTGTCCGTGGTTTAGTTCTAGATGCTTCACACTTCGTCACCAAATTCTAATAAAAAATCATGTATTGCAAAAATAAAAATTGACTAATAAATAAAAATTTTTACAAATAAATAAAAAATGCAAAAAAAGAGTATCAATTAGTAATGGTTTAAAATTTTTATTAAACAAAATGCATAAGTTTTGATGTAATGCTTTTTAAATATTTAAAGAACTGTTTATTTCAATTAAAAGTCTTGTACTAACAAGTAGGGTCCCACTAGAAAGCAAATCAGATACAATTAATGATGAGTTAGTGAAGAGAATTGTGGTTGATATATCCATAATTTGTTCAATAACCTGATCAAGACCTTTGGTTTTAAACCTTCTTTTAGTTTCTTGGGTAATATATGTTTCCCAGGGAAATGGAGGTTGTTGAATCTATATGGACAACAAAGCTAACAGTTCGCATTTTTATGTTGAAATAACTAATAAAAAATAAATACACACTAGATAAATATCAATTTTTTGATTATGTTTATGATGCTTTTTGGTTAGGATACATTACTTTAGCAGTAATCTCTTTTAATTCTAAAAGTTTGTTTTACTTACTTTTAAAGCATATTCTTTGTTTGTCTTTTTGTTTACAGCTTTATGAACTTTTGCAAATCCTCCTGTTCCAATTACTTCAAATAAGGTACACATGTTATCATTTCCTGTAATATCAAAGAAAAATTTGTAAAAAAATTAGTGTGCTTTGGGTTTATTTATGCTGATGATGCAAACCATAATTAAACATTGCATTAAAAAAACTCTAGAAAATGGGTATATTCTTCTACACATGAACTTACTCATACCTAAATCTATGGTTGTTCCTTTTTTAATAAATGGCATTTTGTGGTCAAATTGTGTAGTATCTTCCAACAGACAACTCTCTTTTAATATCTTTTCAATGATTCTGTCTTCCCATGGATCATTGACAATATTAAGTTTCTCTGGAAGAGACTGATCGGAGAGTTCTCTTCCAACATCAGAGTTCTCTTCCAACATCAGGGATTTCATTGGAGCAACAACAAAATCTGTTAGAAGTGAAAACATTGACAACATTCGGTTATATATTGAGAATGTATATCAAAGCAATATACTCAACAACTTTTAAATAATTTTTGCCTAATTTATTTTTCTTGAAATACGTAGGTTAAATAACTTTTTGGTTACCTAACCTAAATAACTGATATTATTATAAACCACAGTTTATAAAACAAACCTGTATTTTCCTCGATGTCTATACTTAGCAATTCTACTTCATTTGTTAAATCCAAACCCATAGATTCCAATCGATTTAAACTCATTTCTTGTTGAAAACCAAAATTAGTTTTGGTTGTGTCGGTTAAATCTGATAAGAGTGGACATTGAAAAGTGCCGTTTTTTATTTCAACTTTGGTACTTTGGGTAGCATTCTCTTCATGGAATGTAGGAAAATGTGGTTTTGAATTGTTGGGTTTGACCACAGAGGAGTTATCTTAACAAAAAAGATTTTTAAATTTTTTCATATTTACTACCATCTACCGTTTACACAAAATAATAGAAGGTTCAGAATATTAATGTTATTATTTTTTGATGTAATGCATTGTAAAAAAGTAAATCTTATTAAACAGTTTTAAATTAATTATATACCTGGCAACATTGAATGTCCCACACTTTCTTGCAGTGGTTTATAAGTGGTTGCTAAAATATCCTTCAAAGGTTTTCTAGCAACACTTGAAGGATAAATAAATGATTTTGCATTTGAAAAAGCCACACTGTTATGTGTTTCATGATCAATTCGACTTTTTGATTTATCAGATTTGTCTGATTCATTGCTGGCCTCCAGAATAGGACTAAGAACCACAGAAAATTATAACAAAGTTTGTTTTGAGTTGTGATTTTAATGACATAACATAAATAACCAAACTACAAATACACATAAAATATATATATAGTAGAAATTAACTGGTACCTTAGTTTTTTTGCTGACCCTGGTTCTTGATTTTCATCAGCAGGACAAGTGTCCTCAAGTTTTAATTTGTTTGTCAGTGGTTGTGGCCAATATGAGGTGCTTTCCGCAGAGATTTTGTTGTTGTCCGGTTTAAAATCCATTAAAATTGTTTCTTCAGAGCTTCTTTGCAATTTGGTGAACACCGAGTTGCCATTTTCTAAAAAAATATTAACAAATGTTTTTTAAAAAAAGTTACCTCTTAATTTTACAAGTATTTAATTAAAAAAAATGTTGTTTTACCTTTAAACAAGCCAGGGGTGAAAACTGAATTTTGAAGTGTTGCAAAATCTCCCTGGCCACCAGCAACAACAAAGTCATTTAAAAATTCTGGTTCGTTTTCATTACCATCACCAATATCAGTACCGAACTAAAATGGGGCAAATTTTATTTAAATAATCTTGAGTTGATTAACTTTTAGCTATTTAGGTAGCTTTGTAAAAAGTGAGTTTATTTTGATTTTGTAATGTTAACTTACCTGAATTTTAGAATATCCATTTTCATGATCTTTAGCAGTAGAGCTAAAACAAAAAAGTGGTATTCAAAAAAATAAATTTTTCTGTTTAATTAAAAATTTTAAAATCAATTAAACGTATGTACTTGTCATTAACATTATCTCTTAGAAAACAAAAGTTTTTCTTTTTAGGTGGGGGGTCATGATGGATATGAAACCCAGAAGTTTTTACATCATTTTGTTTCTCATTATCATTATCATGAAATATTGTGAAAGGAGCTGTGTTTTTTGGAGGTGGGGATTTAGTCGAGGATTCTTCCCTATTTACGGTAGTTGATGTTTTGCTATTTTCATCCAAAAAGCTGGATATCGGTTGATGAAACATGGCAGAAATCTCACCTTAATAAAAAAAAACGAGATTCAAAAACATGGTCTGATAAAATTGTAATCTGAGAATCAAAAGTTGTTAAATAAAGTTAGCTTTTGTAAATAATTTTATAGTTGGTCTATCTAAAGAACTTTATTTCTGCCTAGTAACCGAGGTGCAATTACAGTTTGCATTTTTGGTGAGTGGGGATGGTTGACTTAGTTTGGAATAATTTCGAGATTGGTTATAAGAACTTGAATCAAATTTGGTGGAATGCATTTGGCTTTTTTCTTCAAGTAGTGGAGGCCTAACAGTTTCCACTAAATAAAAAATAAGAAAATTCTAAATAATTAATACTAACCCCAAAACGAATAAATTAAACTTAAATTGTTATATTTTATAACAAAATGATAGAGAATCCCTTACTAAACTTAATTTCTTACTAAATATATTATAAAAAAAATTTAAACAATTCTTCAACTTACCGTAATTACTGTGTACACTTTGATTGTCTTCTTCAGCTTTAAATAAATGCTACAAGAAAAATAAAAATTAATCTCACATATGTATGAGCTCAAAACTCAACCAGCAAGGTTACACCATTGATAAAACACAAAGATTTGCAATAGATCCACATTATAAGAGTACTAAACATTACTCTATAAATAACCTATAAAGTTGTACTTCTTTTATTTCAAATGCAACAAACCAAACCTTATAAGATTTTTGTTGATTAACATAGGAAAAACATTATTCTATACTTACATCCTGTTGTTGGGATTTTAGTTTTTCACAAACAGAACTAACCATTATCGTCATATCTGCACAGTTAACTTGTGGACTTTCAACTTCATTCTTTTTTTAAAAATAGAAAAATTAATTTGATTTAGTAACTAAGTCAAAGTCATGTAACACACTAATGCGAACGAAACAAAACATTTTAATTGAGTTTGTTAAATTTATTAAAGAAATTTAAAAATTATTTCTTGACAGTTCTAAAAAAATAATATTATTAAAATCATAAACATACCTCTACATTTTTTTCCTTGATTAAGTTTAAAAGTTGATGCATTTGTTTTTCTCTTTTTTCTAGTTGTTTTTTCATTTCGGCCTCTTTCTCTTGCCATTCTCTCTCTTTCTCTTCTTTCCACAACAATTTCTCTTTTTCAAAAGCCTCTTCCTCTGCATAAAAATTACAAAATTTTTATTTCTGTAAGAAAACTGAAAAGCTGTAAAAAAACTGTTTAATTTTACGAATAGAGAATAACTTTTAACTTGGAGAACAAATATTTGCAATCTTTTAATAATGAAACCAACCACTTTTTCTTAAGTCTTCTTTTCTTTTCTTATAAAATCGAGCAGCCCAAATCTCTTCTAAGGAAAATACACCAAACTTTGAGTAAACTTTGTTAACAGGGTAATGACGAATCTAAATTTAAACAATTTTTATTGTAACTAAATATTTTAAGTATATACCTTTTAGTTTAAATAAACCAAACAAAAAATGTATATATATATGTAATAAAAATTCTTATTGATATACACATAATTAGTTACTAAGCAGACTTTAAATTATCATTTGATTTTTTAGTTTGAATAAGAAATTAACACTTAAAAATAAAAAAAATTCTGTATTAGATTACATTGTTTGGATTTTCCCCACCATGAATTTCACCAATTCTTTTGTGTTCTTCTGAAAACTGACCAACATTTTGTTCGCACGATAAAAAGTTCTCGATCTCAGGTTTAAAACCTGATCCTGATAAAATAATTTAGATTAATTTTTTTTTTTTTTGATTTTCGGTAAGGATTAAATTCAAACAAGTTTTAACAAAAACACTTTTTATTCTGTTTGGTTTAGGTAAAATTTATATATATTTACCCTTTTTCTCGGTTTGGTGGGCATTTTTATTATTACTTTGATTTATTTTATTTTGCTGTTTAACTAACGATTTAACTTGATGGTTCTGTTAAGAATAAAAAATAATTGTTAAAAAAATTAAATTTCTATTACATAAAAAATAAAGTAAAAGTAAATAATGAAAAAGTTTACTTCATTAAAATCGTTACCTGATTCTCAAATTGATTTTCAAATAAGTTTTCTTTATTTACTTCTGTTTGTTTATCAGAAGCATACCCATCAACTGAAATATTGTGAAGGCAGAAATTAGTATAACACCATTAGTAAAAGTTATGATAAAAACAAACAACAACATATTATTTACATCATTTCACATTCAATATCAAAGCAATTTAAACTTTTAAATGTATACACTAATAACAATTACTAGGCAGAAATGTATATCACAATTTTAGTTTAAATTTTTGTGAGACAAACCTAGTTTTTGTTTATCAAGAGTTGGATTGACTTGACTCACAACAGTTGAAAGAGGTGTGCGTTGCTCTCTGCAAATGCAAAATTGTTCAATGTTATAATTTTGAAATACTAGTAACATGCAGATTAAAGGGCCTATACAAATGAACAGAATTAATAAAGGACACAAATAAGGCAGAAAAAAATAAAGCAATTTATATTTATAAATAGCCTCTGCATAATAACAAAATTTGTAATTTTTTTTTATTTTCCATAAACTGGCACATCAAATTTTTTTCAATTACTTACATGTCCTTAGTTTTTTCTGATTGCTGTTTTTCTTGTGTTCTTTCATGAAACAATCTAAACAGATTTTTGATGTCAAGTTTTCTATTGTTTAACAACCAAAACGCTTTTGTGTATACACTGCTGCTTATGTTCAAAACATTAAATAATTCAAAATTTATATTTTTTAAATGGGAGCTAACTCACAAAAAATACCTTTTTAACTGAGTTAGGAGTTCCATGGGTTCTGCCAAATGTTTTTCGGCTTTAACATAAATTTGATATGCTTTTTCTGTTTTTCCAATCTTTTCACAGGCATCTGCCCATGCAGCATAAAAAGTAGCACATTTAACACCAATACCCTGACTTTTCATGTAAGGGAACATACTGATGTCATTTTTTACTTCAGCCATATTCAACCATGCATTAACATACCTTGGATCATTTCTATAAAAAAAAAACAATTAATTAAAAACAGTTAATTACTAGTTAAATAAGGATAATTTGTTAGGAGCCTTACTTTTTAAGGTTTAAAAAATGCATTCATCTAGTACTTAATACTGTGCTAATATTTTTTATATAGCCTACTTACTTGTACATATCAATACCAATAAAATTTGAAATAAACTTAGTAAGAATTTCTTCATATTCTTTGTTTTTTTGAAAATGCTTTAAGGTCCATTTTAAATATCTAAACGAAAACCATTTTAGTAAAATAATTAATATATATAAACAGTTGTTTAAAAAATATTGATTACTATTAACTACCTATTCCAAGCATCAATTGAATTGTTCTCATTATTTATATTATTAATTAACTCTTTTTTCTCTGCCTTAAGTTGTTGAACATCTTCAACGTTTAGCTGTATAATAAAATCTTGTAAACAAACGTAATAAAACAGTAAAATAATTTATTATTATTCTTTAAAAAGTTTTTTTGTGATTAATATTTGTGTATTTGCAAATGATAAAGTATTCTCACATTTCCAACATCCATTACTCCCAACAGCGTCTAGGAGCTCTGCCAACAAATTGCAGATCTAGCTGTTTAGTCGTTAGTGTTTAACTTTCAATGATATTACACACTTAAACCAACAGATCAAACTGTTTATTAACAAAAAAACAAAATAATACTGATTAAGTGAAAATACAATTTAGTGAGTAAACAAGTGCAAAACTGACAGACTGCAAAAATTAATTTATAATTAATATTGGAAAGGCAGAAAGGTCATACGCCAGTCACAGTCGGTATACAGAATATCTCAGTATCTGATTATAATTTTATGTTTACATAAGCATATCTACTTTATAAAAAGCACCCTTTAACTATTGTCAGACTGTTTACACTTAAACGAAACATCTTTATTACAGATATTGATTGGCTAATTTTGAGGTCTGTCAAACCGCAAAGAGGGTCAGACTGTCTGAGTGACGCTGGCAGACATTTACTGACAGAAAGGCTATACAATTTTTTTCCGCCAGATATCAAAATTGTAATCTCAAAACAGCATTTTTATTTTTATATTAGTTTATCCTCGGCGTAAAAAAATTATTTTCACAATCTTTAATTGCTGCCAATACACAAAATAAAATACGCAATAAAATACAAAAAAAGATTTTTGTTTATAACATCTGAACTCTCTAAAATACACATTAAGTTTTATTATAATTTTTATTTTAGAAGTAAATTTGTTTATGTGGAAAAACACCGATAACAGGTGTAAGTTTTATTATATACATTGCTATCCATATAGCTACTTCCAGTTATATACATATGCGTTGTTGTTTTAAAATGATGACACTTTGACAGTTCCCTTTTGTGAGACAACATGTGATGAATTACAAATACGAAGCAACAAGGCAGTCATCGAAGCCCTAAAATATAGTTCCATTTTTATCAGATTTTTGATTATAAAAAAAGAACGCGTATTTATTTTGAATGCTTGGATAAGTATTTTCAATCGTACCTACCTTATCCCACTAAGACATTTAGCAAGTAGAAATGGGGTCACCCAAGTGTACGTGAACGAAATACACAAACATCCGTTACCGAACACCAGGCTTGGGTTTTCGTTGGATAAATAGTCAATAAACATCAATGTGACTGCTGGGGCGGTAGAAAACACAAAGAGCGTTGTGATAGCAATAAGATATTGTAAGCTGCTTAACGTCCTAACCTAGGTATTTAATATATTCAGGTTAGGCCGAGTATATAAGTTAATGCAAAAGCTTGTTAATAATATAACTGCATTACCAATACTTGTCTTGATCGAACCATCGATCTATGTCTTGTTGATTTTAAATCACAAACAGATTTAGTGTCTACACAAATTATATCAACATGTCCTATATCAGCCTCGTTTGTACTTTCAACACACTCCTCAACTTTGGACGAAGAAAGCGTTTGGAATCTTTTTGAAGCTCTACAAACACAAATATAAATAATATTTAATTCCAAAATATTGGGGAAAAAAATGTTCAACCCCTCAACCAAAAAACACTTTAAAAAAGGTTTATAAGAAAAAAAATACTTTCTTATTTTTCTAAACAAACAAGTTACCTGTCTTGGCAATATCTAAAATGCCGTTTTGTATCTCGAATAGCCCTCCACAAAATAGTGATAACAGCCAAGCAGCAAAGAAACCAGGCCACTTCGCTTACAACCATCCAGTCATGTCTCATAGGCGGCCATACCCGGGAACATACTCGAGTTAAACTACCAAGATCGTGAACAGGATAGCAGCCAGACAGACACGTGCATACCCAGGCACAACTCCAACCTAAAGGTGCACTGACCACATATAAGAGCGGTACAATCCAAACAACAGCAATTTTTATCCAAGCCAGCTGCGTTCTCTTTTTGCGATCAAAACCTACAAATTATCAGATTTTATTTCAGTCATACTTAGTAAAGTTTTACTCTTTGTATAAAGTTAAAATATGTTAATCTAAAAAAGTAGTTATTATCTTGAAATTTTTATAAATCTCACCAGCAAGCAATTTGGCTAACTCTTTTCCTTCGTCAACTTCGGTATGATTTTTTAATGATAACTTTAAAGAGTGAGTTCCAAAAAGTAAAGGTGCATGAATTGAGTCACGAATCGCAGAAACAAGTATTCCGATATTACCACACATGACAAGAAACATGGACGTCAGCATAGCCCTAAAATAAAAGTAAAAAGTACATGCTTTATTAATTTTACACAACATGTGTATACTTTAAGAAAATTACCTGTAAAATGCCCACCAAGTCCGAATATCTTCTCTAACGACACCTTGGCGATGCAAAGATTCCCTATCGGCATAGCCATCCAATGCAAAGTACAAACTTAGTATTTGATAAAGACCAAGCAGGGCAAAGACAACGTTCGCCAACAACGTGCTCCCAACGTGCAAGTACACATTATTTTGGCGTAACTTCTGACGATGTAGAATAATTGCCAACAATACAAAACCATTTATAATTAATGCCATCGAGGGTAACACCGAGAAAAACAGAAAAATTGGAGTTCTTCGAATCTGACACAATTCATTACTTTCAGTTGTGTTAAAACTTGCCGCTGTACTTGAATACTGAGCACTTTGATATTTAACGTATTTCATGTTTGTGGAATTGAGAACGTTAGTTAACGATAGCAAAACGATGTGCACAGTTATATATATATATATTAACACAAACGCTTTTTAAAATCGTTTTTTTACTGCCTTGGTGAAAATGGCAACGTTGCCTTTTGTAAGTACTTCCTGTCTAAACATCTCTAACACGAATTTAATTAAATCAATGTACAACGTTAAAAACAGTTTCACCTCTTATACCTTTGATAATTTACCAACGCAGACAACCTTATTTAAATTCTAATTACTTTGACGTAAATCGTATTTTTTTGATCTACAGTTATGACAACTCATTAAGGAAGTCGTAGACTATATTTAAATTAATGCAACCTTAGCACAATGGCTAACTCTAAAACAGGTTTACACTTTTTTACAAAAATACAATGTTTTAAATAACGTTTTCAAATATCAGGTTTCGTCTTTTTTAAGCCCCAGAGAAAACTTTTACAGTATATTTTATTTGTTAAATGCCTGACCTTTATAAAGGAAACTCATGTCAAGTTTAAATACCATAAAAATATAAGAATACAACGAATGATTTTTTTTAAATTCATGCTAGCAAATTTCCTAAAACTAAAAAATTATCTAAAAATATACTTATTTAATTTAAGCTTATTAAAAATATATATTTAAGTTTATTAAAGTAATGTGGTATAGTGGTTATAAAATCGATTACGAGCCGAATAGTTTCGGGTTCGAGCCGCACCATTACCATAATCGCTTTTAAGCCCGACGTTAACGGTCAGGCACACCGTTCTCCAATGTAAATGTAAATCCTATCACCTTAAGTATAAAAAAAACAAGAAAAAATTAAAGTATTACGAAAGAAAACATTAATATAACGTGAAATTGACAATCTGAAGTTGGTAAAACAATTAAACAAATTTGTTAAGTTTTAATTTTACACAGAGAAATTTTTTGATGAAATGATATAAAAAGTATGTCTAACAGTAAACATATAGGTCGCTTCGTTAAATAAAAGACGGCCGTTTTATGGACTTGGTAAACAAAAAAGTTAAAACAAAAACATAGGCTAAGGCTTATAGAAGTTAGCTAACATTCTCATAGCAGTATACGGTATTTATTTTTTGATTAAAAGTGTTTTATGATAAGCATTTTTTGAGAATTACTTGTTTAAGCTTATTTGACATACAGTATTATTGTGTTAGCTATAAAAAATGCTTTATTTTAAATTTTTAGTGAAACAAAAAAGTGTTAAACATGGAATATATTAATAATATCCACAATTACTTTGAAGACAAGTGGAGTTCTATTTTAAATTTATTTGGAAACGATGAATATTGGGTAATGACATTCGGTAAGAAATTTAAAAAAGTAAATTTATTTTTTTGATAATCTAACCCTTTTGTAATAATTTATAAGACTGTATAGTTAAGCAAATATAAAAGTGCTTTAAAGGCAAATAAAACAATAAAGTAAACACGATAGTTGGACAATTATTAATCGTCCTGCGAGCAAATAAATAGCTTTAAAAATAAATATATTACAGGTACTTCGTTGGTTTTATTTCTTGCATTCTGCACGGTCAATTTTCCTTTTATGATTTTGGATTCAACAGGGGCTCCTAAATTTTTGCACAAATACAAAATTCAGCAGGATAAAAACAAACCGGTTAGCCAACATATTATGAAAAAATAGTTCATTTATTCATGCATTTTAATTTTTAAATAAACTTAATGGTTTCCCGCATTTAGTTAAACATACATTTTTTATTTAAGGTGGAATTCAAAAGATTTCTGCACTGTTGTTTTGTGGCCTACAGAAACGAACTAATGTCATGTGCAATGATATTTATGCTTTATCCTTTGATGAAATGGAAAGGAATGAGCGCTAACAACCCTCTACCGTCCCCACCAGTCGCTTTTCTACACCTTGTCGCATTTGTTTTAATTGACGAGTTTATATTTTATTATTCGCACAGGTAAAAATGCCTAAGCATGATAAGTTTAACATATGTTTATTTCCATAATAAATGCATTGAACATTACTCAATTACATGATCAACTTTGACATCAACACAAAATTAATATAGAATTGTTCTTGCATTCAAATAAATGAAGTAATATTTCGGCCTGTAACATATGTTTCAGAATGTTTCATCACCCGATGATCTACAAACATGTTCATAAAATGCACCATGATTGGATAGCTCCGATAAGTATTGCCGCGTCGTATGCACATCCGTTGGAACATATTGTAAGTTGTTTGACATACCTTTGCTTTTGCCAACTGTCTTTGTTTTGTAATTAACAAAGCTATATAACAAATAATGAAATAACATAATTTATTACATAAAAAATGTCGTCACATATTATCATATTAAATCTTTAAAAAACTTGTCATTAATTACAAAATTTATAATATCTTTAAACTTTTTATTGGATTAAAGGTGTCCAATGCACTTCCATTACTAGTTGGACCAATTGTAGTTGGAGCTCATATCAGTACAACATGGGCGTGGCTTATTCTAGCTCAGTTCGAAACTTGTTTGCATCATTGCAACTATCATTTTCCAGTGATGTCATCCCCACAATTTCATGACTATCATCATTTAAAGTAAGCTTTAGTATTTTTAAAACGTTGTTATTAAGCATTACAATATATAATTACTCTACAAATAGATATATGCCCGTTGTTTTATGACAATGTAATATATTGTTATAAAACAAATATTATGTTATTAGCAAGAATCGCTTTGTGAGCAAAATGTATTTCTTTCTTTTTCAGATTTACCGAATGTTTTGGCACAAATGGATTGTTGGACTCGTTTCACAAAACTGATGTTCAGTTCAAGAAGTCTGTACAAGCCAAGCGTCATAAAACGTATTACGGTTTTACGCCAATATCCCAACAATTTCCAGATGAGAAATCAAGTTAAATTAAATTTTAAAAGGATTTTCTATAATCGCAACATTTAAACATAATTTTTATGTTATCTGAATTATTTTTGGTGCTTGTTTTAAACTTTGCTTTAAAAAAGGCTGTATGTAGTAATGGTGCAATAAGGATTAGAAAAATAAAAGTGGTGTTGCAATAAGCCTAAATTTTGTTTTATTTAATTGCTTAGCAGTAAAAACACAAATGCTTCTTAGAGTTAAGGTATATTTTTTGTTTAAAGTTAGTCCTAAACAAAATATGCCAAAAATCTTGACTAATAAAACAGATATTTTGCTTTTGTATCATATTTTTCAAAGATATTAGTTTGATAAACAAGTTACATTTTAACACAGGAATGTAAATATTTAGATTCTTAACCAAACAAAGTAATGGTTGAGCAGGATCGAAGGTCAATTATTCATTTAATCGTAAAGTATGCTAAACGCAATGTAATCAACTTACAAAAGGGCTTGCAATAAAGTTATTACATATATATTTGAGTTTTTAATATTTAATTGCATAATAGTATAAAATTTTAAATTTAATATAAATTAAAATGAATTTGTTAGTAATATTGTTATGGTCTACTATAGGGTTTGCTGGCTGGAAGTTTAACATTATACCAAGGTGGGTTTTGCAATCATAAATTATTAAATTCTATTGAATTGCATGTGGTTTTAACGGTTTTGTATTTTTTTAGTATTATAAAAACAATTGGGGTGTACTATAGCGGAATATGGGAGTATGTGCTTAAACTTTTTGGATACAATCATTTTCTTTTATTTACATTGGGTAAGTAGTAAAATCCAACAATGTTCTGTATTCCATTTATACTTAATACATAACTGAAGTTAGTTTATGATTTTTATTTTAAAACTATAGTTTAGCCTTTTTTCATGTTTCATTAAGGTACAATGGCAACACTTGCCATTAGTTTTTGGTTAACGAACGCATTTTTCATCTATTTGGACCTTACTGGAAAACCAAAGTTTTTACACAAATATAAGATCCAACAAGACAAAAATATACCGGTAAAATGGGGTAGTAACTATAATCTGTTGTTTATATATCTAAGTGGGTACACTTGTAAACGTTTTTTTATAATTTCATTTAAGGTAAACAAAAAATTGTTTGACAAATGTATCAAAGTGGTTAACGTAAATCAGGCGATTTCCTCTGTGATGATATTATTAAGTTACCCAGCTACTACTTGGTTCGGAATGACTTATAAGACTGAAGATCTGCCAACTTTTAAAATATTTTTGATCGAATTTGCCATCTTGGTTATCGTACAAGAGTTTGGATTTTATTATTTCCACAGGTAGTCTGTAGTTGCATTATTATATTTGGACTAACACGTAGTGAGGCTTTATTTTACCAAGCGCATTTTAACGTTTTAAGGTTAATGCACCATCCAGTATTTTACAAAAGATTTCATAAGTTACATCACGAATGGGTTGCTCCAATCAGCCTTGCAGTTGTATATGCACATCCAGTTGAACACGTGGTAAACAATTAATTAATATTAATTAACAATTTGTTAGCTATTGAATTGTCTTTCTTTAACATTTGGTACAACAATAGCACCTAAGAGACAACAATTAAAACTAATTCTATGTATGTACATTTAGCTTGTCAATATGCTACCCATCTTGGTCTCTCCTATTGTGCTTGGGTGTCATTTGTCCACGTCGTGGATTTGGTTTACAATTGCATCATTTGTGTCAACAATCCACCACAGTGGTTATCATTTACCTGGATTTCCTTCACCAGAATTTCACGATTTTCATCATTTTAGGTAATTTTTATATCTACCTTTATATCGAAAAATAAGTAAGTTAATACTGTATTAAATACATGTGTAACAATGAAGTAGTCTAGCTAGAGTATTACTTTTTGCTCAAGGTTCAATCAATGTTTTGGAACAATTGGTTTGCTGGATTGGATACATAAAACTGATACTGAGTACAGAAAAACTAAGCAGTTTTTATTCGATCGTGTCTATTTCGCAATGAAGCCAATTTGGAACACTTGAAGATTTAAATTATTGCATGCATATAACTATATTTGTATTGACATTTGTATATTGTTCTTTGATTACCAACAAATTTGTTAAGTTTTTTTTGTATATAATAATTTAATTTAAAATGTAAATGAATTAAAATTCAGAAAGAGTATTTATTTATAAAGTAAATCAAGAAGTTTGGATTAATTTTTGTCTCGATCAATTTTAAATTAGGTAAAGTTTTATTTTAGAAAAAGAAGCTAGGTAAATGTATCCCATTAATCTTTTTTTCATTGAAATATATAATATATATCTCTGATCTTTTGGCACCTGAAACGTATCTATTGTTTTTTTATTTAAAATAAAATAAACAAATACATTTTGGGGCTTTCCCTAAACTAATTCCTAAACAAGTTAAAACAACAATTTAACTCAGGAAGACGTCTTTTCTAAAATTTTAAGGGTTATTTGGGGTTTTACCTTAGGTTGTTGATTTTAAATTATTTTTATGCACCACGATACCCACGTGTATGTAATTGTCAACCAGTCCAATCGTGTATATGTCACGTATTTTTTTCTTAAATATCACAACAATTTGATATTTTTTTAATCTTGTCTGTTTACAGTAATTAAACTAAATTTATATGTAAGACATGATTTCACCAATAAAAGAGCTTCTTTCTGGAATAAAAGTTGTGTTGGCAAGTTCGTCACCCCAAAGAAGGAAAATTTTAGAGCAACTTGTAAGTTCTAGTCTCAAACTTAAAATTATAATTCAGATATTAAGAGCTTAGAAAACACATTATTTGACTAGTAATAATGTTAAAGGATTGTTTAAAAATATATAAAGTCGGTTTCTATTTTTTAACATTACAATGTTTGATATATTGTTACTGTAACATGGTACAAATAGGGCCCTGCAAGTGTAACAAGTACTTAAGATTACAAAATAGATGATGTCATAACTAGTAACTACTACTATACATCTCTTGATACTTTTATTACATGTCTCTAGAAAATTTCCTTTCAAATCCAACCTTCTCCATTTGACGAGGAAACAGTTGACAAACAATCTTTTTCTAATCCAACTGATTATGTTAAACTTGTTGCCCACAGTAAAGCTATTGCTGTGGCAGAACTTCACAGAAATTCTGATGAAAATGTTATCGTAATTGGAGCTGATACTGTTATAGTAAGGACCTTTTTTTAAACTAAACCCTAAAATTGTATTCTTTTTTATTGAATTAAATACAATTGAATATAATCCATTAACAAGATTTAAATATTACCATTTTTAACATGGTTATAAACTATATTCACAATAAATCAATAGATACACAATGGAAAAATTATAGGTAAACCTCATAAAGCAGATATTGCCAAATCAACATTACACTCCTTAAGCGGCCAAACACATAAGGTGTGTACTGGAGTTGCAGTCATCTATGTCCAGAATAGTAAATTTGGTGAGATTGTATTTGAAGAAACTACACTTGTTGAGTTTGGAAAATTGTCATCAGATCAAATAAACAGTTATGTGGAAAGCACTGAACCATTGTAAGTAGAAAATATTTTGAACATAAAAATGTCATTTCAAACATAAAAAGCATTTTTTATCAGGCTTTGTAATATAAGATTTTATTTTGACCAATTTAACTTAGTTAATATATTTTTTTAGAAACAAAGCTGGGGCATATGGTATTCAAGGTTTAGGTGCAATGCTGGTTAAAAAAATTGATGGAGATTATAACAATGTGGTTGGATTTCCAGCCTATAAGTTTAGTCAAGAACTTACAAAATTTTTAAATGGAAACAAAAATTGTTTGTAACTGATTTTACTTAAAAACCAAGTAATATTCTTTAACTAAAGCCCTACCAAATATATTTTTAAAACATTTCTCACAAAACAGTGCATTCGAAACAGTACACTGTTTTTATAAATCGAATGCCCAATTTCCTTCATTAAGTATTTATTTCCTATTTATAATTGATGTCTACTATTTTTTCTAGTCCTTTAATATTGCCCTTAATAAATTTTAGAAATCATTTTTTTATTTTAAAACAAGAAATAATCAAGATTCTTATGCAATACCTAAAATAAAAACAAACTTATGTAACAATTTTATGTCTTTTAAGAAAAGTGGAAATTGCTTCAGCAACCTTATCAGGGACATCTTCATGAACGGCATGTCCACTTTTTGGCAATACCTTTAAAAAAAACTTACATACTAGTGTTTATGTCATTATGTAAACTCACAAGGTTATATAAAATGTAAACTATCTATAATATTGAGAGCATAAAAGTTGACAGAAAATCATTATCAATAAAAATATAAAAAATGCATTTAGATTCAGGCTTATACATAAAATTCCGAATTAGCTAATTTGCTTATATAACTAATGTGATTTGGACATATAAGATTAATTTAAATAAAACTGGCCTAATGAGGCTGTGTAGTAGGGTAAATAAGTTTAAATAATGAACCTACCACCATTTGAAACCTGCCCTGCATTTGCCCGATGGTGAGGTCTTTATCTAAACGATTTGTTCCTGTTAAAATACAAGATTTATTCATAACAAAAATGATGTCATTCATAGGGGATGGGGGGGAAGTGTTTAATAAATTTCTACATTTGTCCCATATATCATTAGGTACCACAATGCATTTATTTAATGATTATTTATTATTAAATTAATTGATTGGTTTAGTGTGAGGAAATTATTCAGGGAAATTGCGATACTGAGTTCCTCTCTCTATTTATTTAATGGTTTTTGATTGATAGACTTACTGTATCAGGCCCCAAAACAATTTAATGGCATTTAATAAGTTAATAAACAACTAAACATCATATTTTCTGGAACAAATTCTTTAAAAAAATGCCATTAGTGTAATTAATGAAACAAAATATTTAACTCTTATGTAAATAACCAACCATGTCTTAAAATTGTAAAAAAATATTAAAATAACTTTATTATACCTGCTAACATTAACACTTTAGGAACTGGAATGGATAAATAGAGTTGTGATAATCCTTTAAACCAGCCTTCCCAATATTTTTCAGTTTTTGCCAAGTCAATTCTCCAGGTGTAAGACGACTCTTGTGGGCTTTAAAATTGAAAAAAAATTATCTTTGAAAAAAATTTTTTTGTGGCATAAGGGTATATTCAAAAAAAATTGAAAAACTGTTTTATTATACCACACAGGAATTTTAATGACCTAATATGGCCAGAATTAATACCACCAACTCATAAAATGCTATATCATCATCATGGTATTGCTGCAATAGTGTCATAATATAAATAACCAAAAAACCAGTACACGACACAACTAAAAATAACTCTGCACAATCACATAAAGGAATTTGGGCAATTCCAGGATTAAAAGAATAATGCAAACCACACACTTTTTTTAATGACGCCATTTTTTTCATTTCACTCTGCGTGTTAGGTCATAAGATATAAGATAACAAAACAAACTCAAGAATTGAAAGTTAAATTAAAATGCAGGTTTATTCTACAACTTAGTTTTTTTATTAAAGGTATATATGTTTGATTAAAAAGTAAATATGAAACAAGTAAGCTAAGCGGTTCATAAATTAAAAAGATATAAAATAAAAAAGTAGGTTAGACAAGACATAAGCAACTAACTTAATCTATTTGGGTTAATTCTGTCATGCTTAAAAAAAGATTTTTATTCAAAAATTTTTTTTTGTAATGACAAAACTCAGGAAAACTAATTAATCATGTGCAATATTTATAATATAAACAATGTTGCTTTTTTGTATATTGCTAAACAAATATTTCAATGTATATATCGAATGTTAAAAAAATTTTAAATTTTACAATCTAAACCAGGGTTTTAAAAATCTATAAAAATTCAATTAGGGGTCTGGATAGGCGTCAATGAAATGTGAAATGACGTTACAAGAGGCAGTAAAAAGAACTTAATTTATTTTTAATTCTCAAATTTTTAGAAAATTTATGTCTCAATCGTGATAAACTAGTCGAGTCACCCTGACAGTGTAATGAATAGACTTTCACGATTTTTTTACGAAAACCAGGAGGGTGTAAAGTCTATATATTAAACAGACAGTTGATATTAAAAGCGACTTTATTTAGCGGTTGTATTTACAAATACAATTACCGGTACATGTCAACTCGTGCCTGGTAATTAATTGAAAAAAAGTGTGTACCTATATAGAGGAAATGGTGAAGAAGGTTATATAAATATCAAACTTTCCGCTGTTGGGTGGGGTACAGTTGGTTTAAAGCACCCTTGTTGACACAGTGTTTTTTAATTCAATGGAATTGTGATTAAACGAAACTTAAAAATTTTGTTTTATTGTCAATTTTTTTCTAATTGACCTAGTTTAGTATATTTTCTATTAAATATGACTTTTAGTCATAAAATTTTTTAAATAATAACAAAATAACCGCTTTACAAAAGAAAGTGCAAAAAATCACCTCAGGGCAAATGAGTAAATAAAAAATTTCTCGCGTAAGTTTGTATTGTTTTATTTAGTAAAGCCAATAGTGTTAATATAATAGGGGTAGAGGTATAATGTATTTATGCACGTTTAAAGGTAAGCTATCGTCAGTTAATTTATTAGACAGGAAATTATAAAACCATTTGGCGAGTTTTATTAATTACTTTGGTTACGCAACAGTTTAATTAATATTTACCTTTTAATTTTATTAAATAAATTAAACAATAAAATGTAAATTTTGATTTATTAGATAAATGACAAGGGGTTTTTAAATCCATTTTACACAGAGCAGCATAAAATAATTACCTTTGATTTTTGTTATCAGTGGAAGGCTTTGGTTCTTCACTTATGCTAGTTAAACTTGAATTATTTGAAGTTGAAATATTGGTTGGACTTTTTAGATTTTCTCTAAAAAAAATTTGCAACTGTTAGAAACTTTTGAGTCAATATTTTTAAATGTTAAATTACAGTTATAAAAAATATTAATCTTCAAGGTTTTTAAATAAATTTGTTTTATATGTTAAATTTGACCAACGATGCTATGTATATAAAACAGTATCCTGGTTTAGGTTCAGTGTGATCTTTTAAAGTTTAGTAAACAATATTTAACATTTTAAATGACTACGTATATGGTATGAAACATAACAATAAATCAAGAACTGACCCAAAATGTATTTTAAAACACAATGTCTATGTTTATTTAAAAATCATGATAGTTATGGACGTAAAAGATGATTAACTGTATGTACATAAACTAAATAATTGACGCATCATACTTTGAAGTCTAATTACACAGAATAAGTGTAATTTCATTTGCATTTATTTTAAATTACGAAAACATGTAAAATTTAGTTTCGATGCCAGACAGTCGATTTCTGAGAAGTAAGCAATTTGTGACAAAAAGAGAAAATTTATTATGATATGGTTCCTGTGTTCTAGAAAAAGTAAAATCAAAATTAGGCATTTTAATTAAAATTGTAATATTAAAATGTATGCACCAGTACCAATGATAAATTTGGATGAAATTGAAGATTGGGAGAAGGCCACAATTTTAAAGGTAAGAGAAAAATACCCTAAGAAAATATTTTTAGCATAAGGAGAGCTGGGTATAAGTTTGTTATGTAATTTCTAGGTATTGCAAAGGAACAATGTTGTTAGAGAATTAGAGGAAAGAAGGGTGTTGCAGCTTGCAGTGAGAGTCCAATTGGAGAGAATGACTGATCAAAGAAGTGTAAAGGCTGAATGGTATTTATATTTATCACTTAAATCATTTCTAAAGTTTAATAGTTTTTAAAGACATTACTTAAAACATATACAAAACACATTATTTTCCGTCGCAATATTGTAATATTTTTTTGTATATCATTAATGCATGAAAAACCGAAATAAAATAAATAAATTTTTATTTAAAAGGCTTATTTTACCCTTTAAAATACCCTGCATCTTTTTTGTTATAGATAATCTGATTATAAAATTGTTTTTGCAGCGAATTAAAGACCAAAACTGGACAATGGCATCGCGAAATGCTGAACCGACGATGTCCAGGCGGCACAGATGTACCGCAGAAAATTTTTAGAAGTATTTCCACTGATTTAACTTCGACAGGAAGCAAGCGCTCATCTGGGGTTCCCTCAACTTCGTCAACCCCGATCAATTTCTATGATTCTTATTCTCACAATGAACTACACCCTCAATTTAACGGAATGGACATTGAAAATATTAAAGCGTGGGTCGAAAACCACGCGGTTTATAATCACCCCGAACAAATAAAGGAAGAGGTTGAAGAAACGGAAAAGAGTAAGAAAACTGCTAATCAAAAGAAGGGAGAATTGAAATTGGATACTCTTACAAAATTCTCTAATTTATCCTGCCAGTGAATCAGAATTTAAGTTAAAAGACAACTATTATATATATATATAAACTACTTAAATTTCTAAATAGTTTATTTTTATAAAGACTTTTGGCTTATACAAAAATTACTTAAAACTTGAACAATGTTAAATGGGAGATTTTATATAAATCTCGTACAAAGTTGCAAATAGCAGTATTTTAGCATCCTGCCATGCACTTATTTTGTAAAGGCAAAATAAATTTGCCTTCGCGGATTTACGGTACATAGTTATAACAAATGTTTTAAAATTTAAATATTATTATCTTTTTATCGTTTACCTTTTTTAATACATTTTTATTTTAATTTTACTTATTTTTGAACTATTTATTTTAACTCGCAATTGATGCATAGTTACACGTCAACTCTTATGTAAAAAACTTTTTCTTTTGTATGTGCATGATGTAATATAAAAGACCATACACTAATTTTTAAATTAAATGTTGTTCTGGCTCATTTCATGTTTTATAAACATCTTATAACATAATCATTGTGTATAAATATTTAATATCTATGCCAAAATTCAAAACGAAATATTGTTTTAAAAAAATGTTTATTTTCTACCGCACCATTAAATTGTTGTATAGGTAAACTTGTAACTGTTACTGGTGCATGAAAAATTTAAATAAATTTATCAAAAAAGTTATGAAAATACTTACTTTATTAATTGGCCGATCATTGAAACTCGAGCAGATTCAAGGTTTCTGATGTAACCAGATTTAACACTACAAAAAATAAAATGTTTTACTCATTTTTAACAATATAATATATACAAAAAAAATTTATAGCTTATTTCACAAAAGTTAACTAAACCAATTAGTTTTCTATTCATACATTAATGAAATGCAAGAGAGATACTTAATTTTAAGTTTTGAGAAAAAAATATATTTATAATACTTACCACCATTCATTGGCATGTTCGATCGATCTAAACATGACAGGTCTGTTTGAAATAATACTGTGCATCATATGCAAGGAATCTAACGCAGTTCCTAAAATAAACATGCAACAGTATTATTACCAAGATACCAAAGCTGTAAAAATAAATGACAGCAAAAATATTGCCCAAATTATAGGTAGGATAACTATGGTTATTAACCAACATATATATGTTTAGTTTAGTTCTGCCTTCTGTATGTATAAAAAATAAAATTTAAGGAATTTATATATATGTATAGCATATTTTTTTTAATAATTTACGAACTAAAATGTGGATTGTTATACTAATTGATAAGGCATTCAAGTTATTTTTACCTTCTACTACATCAATAACAATTAACCCAGCTAAGCGATTGATTCTATCTAGGGAGGAAGCATGAACAGCTATAGCTCCACCCATACTATGACCAACCAACACAACTTTCTCATTTAAATCAAGAGCATCGATAACTTCACACACATCACTGTAAATAAAACAACAACTGCAATTTAGACATTGAGTCTTATTTTAATAGACAAAAATTTATTTATATCTTGATTTTTAGAATTAAAATTTGATTGAGTTAAAAACATTTACAAACAATTAATATTCCTACCGCTTAATTACCAGGCTAGAGTATGAGCAGATAGGTCAGAATCATCTTCTGTTTTGGACAATCCATGACCTCTTAAATCAATGGCAACACAATGGCAAGTTAGCAGTGATGCAATACTTTTCTAATAAAATAATATACAATTTTGTAAATGATTATATGTATATATATTTACATTAGGGATTTTAAACAAAAACTGGTAATATTAACTAACTTACACAAAATAATGCCCAGGTTAATCCAGAAAATCCCCCCCCATGTAAAAGTACAATCAAAACTCCACTGTTTCCACGCTCATATATATTAAAACTATTATTTCCAACTTCTATATTTCGACTACCGTTAAAAAATTCTTCCCAAGGTTTTAAAGAATAATCTTTTTTTCTACCTTGAAAGCTAAAAAAATAATAGTGTTAGAATGTGTATATTTACATATCCGATTTTTTTTCCTGCATACTACAGCAAAGTACAAAAATTCCGTCTTGTCCAGCAAATTATTTTAATGTTCAGACACCACACGATTCCGCAAATCGTCATTCGGTATTATTACTTTCTGTACTTTTAAAAATTTTTTTTTTTTTGTATATATCTTTATCCTCGATGTGGGAAAGTCGAATGCGCGACTTAAACATAGAAAGTAGGGCAGTTTTCGACGAGATCTCGTGTGTGCCAGCGTAAAAAAATGTGTGACCGTGCGTGCATGCGTACCAAAATTTCCAGTCTAGGCGTGCACGCGTGACATATGTTAGCGTGTTTTAGGCAGTTAGGCGTCAGTACTGTGCGTGCACATTTTTTTAAGACACCAGGCGTGCAAAACGCTAATTCCAGGCGTACATTTTTTTTAATGAAAAAAATCTTGTGCGTGCACGTTGCCCTACTTTCCAGACTGGGATATTATAGAGACTATAATTGCCCGGTAACTATGCTGCTGAATTAAGTGCTGGCTCAGCAGGAGTTCATACCGTTTTTAGCGCCTTACTTAAGGGAGCTACAGCATGAGATCAGTGGGGATTGAACCCACGACCACATGTGTGGTGTAGCAACAGTTCTCACCACTACACCACGCTGCCGGTTAAATAATTAGCCTGTCTGCCTGTTAATTTCAGTTTGTCCATTCTGTACCTAACAGACTAATTATTTTAAAGTTTATCAAAAATACTTACTTTCTATTTGATTGAGGTAACGATGGACCTGCTATTATTGGGGGTAACTTGTTCTTTAATATATCTTTGCGCAATGACATTTTGTTTAACGCTTCAAAATTAGTAAAAGGAGTATGCACTAGTTTACAAAACTAGTTGACAAAAATAAAGAGTTGTCAATTTTTTTTCCATAACTATTAGGATTTAAAAAAAACTTTTTAGCATTGTCAATTGGGTTTTTAAGTTAGCCAATACTATTTAAAACCTAAAATATATATAAAGAATATAAATACTTATTTTTGCCAAAGGTATTTAAAAAAAATGCTGATGTGAGGTAACCTCTTCAACTAGGTTAAACAAGCATCAGGACTTAATTCAATTTGGTAATTTTAGGAGAAAATTTACTTATTGAAAAACTGCTCAAGCTTCTATAAAAATTTAAAATACTATTTGATTAGTTATATATTTATTGCACTTATAAAAATGGCGAAATAGTAAATTTAAAAACAAATTAAAAATATAAAGGTATATTGAAATAATTTAATATGATGACCAAACCATTACAGCTACTAGCACCTTTTTTTGAATTTATAAGGCTTATTTGTAAATTAGATGATTGTTAATTATGATCAAGTGACAAAAGCCAAAATCATAAATTTTAACCCCAATTAGTATCATTACTTTGAGCTTGTGAATAATAAAAAAGTAATTGGATAACAAATACAGATGAATAGCAAATATGGCTTGAATTATTTTTGACTTTTGATTTGTTTTATTAAGTCAGAATTTTCTTTTTTCATTTCTTTGTAATCTTTTACAATCTTCTTTAGATTTTCTTCTGCATTTTTGTTTAATTCGATATCAACCTAAAAAAAACATTAATTAATAATGTATTATAAATCACTTTACCTGACCAACATAAATATAATATGTCAGTTTAAGGTGACAAACCTGGTCCTCCAATTCTCGAATTTCTCTGATAATGCTTCCAGTATCAGTTACAGTTTGAAGAAGATCAGTGCAGCTATCATGAAGAGCAACAAGATATTTGTAAGCTTGCCTAACTCCATCATCAGTCTTGGCATCCTGTTAATAAAACATTTTTATTTCTATATTACAGAATTGGTCTTCTGTGATTTAAAAAAAATGAACCATTTAGAAGATATTTTTATAAAATTAAAGACTTACCTTAAACATAATTTCATCAGCAGCAGTGAAGGTTCTGTCTATTCTGCCTCGCTGTTGATTTATAATTTTTTGCATGTTGTTGATATCATTTATCACTCTACGAATTTCATCTTGCTGTTTGTGAATACTGGCAACTATCTCAAGAATCCTGCAAGTATACGATTGACGAGAGATATCCTGGGTCATAGAACTCAACTCGGTTTTCTAAACATAAAATACTAACTTACTAACAAAATAAATTTTGCTGGATTAGCGTTGCAATGTTTTTAAGATATAAAAAAAATATTTTAAGCATTTGTTATGAACATAAAATACCAGTTGTTTTATAGTCTGCTCTTTCTTTTTTGTTTCTTCACTTGTCTCCTTCATTCTTCTTCTCAGTATTTTTATTTCCTCCATTTTAAGATCAACATCAACCTAAAATTTTAAAAAATAAACACTTTTATTCTATTTTATTAAACAAAGAAAGTTCTATAAAATAAAATAGTTTAAAACTATAGTAATTAATAAGTTACTTACATATTTAAATATAGGATTATTTTTTACATTTTCGTCATACAAAGTAAATAAAAAATATACACAAACTAAACATAAAAATTTTATTTAATGTTAGAACATACTTCTGAAACATTAAATTTGTCCTTCAGAGTTTGTATTTCTTCAATCATGGGTATCTTACGTTCTTCCCACATCTTCCCCAAACCAACCAATCTCTCTTTATTTGATTCGATCAAATTCTTAAAAGTGAAGTAAAATAGTAATTATTCATGTGATGTAATAGAGACATAATAATAAACAATGTTAAAATGAGAAAAACATACTTGTAACTTCTCAATATTTTCCTCTGCATTTGGCAACAGTTTAACTGTTTTCTCTTTAATAATAATACTTTCCTTGAGATTGGTATTTAAAGCTTCAAGGTCACCAATTTCAAGTTTCATCTAAAATGGTCAAGATTTATAATAGTAATTAGAATAAAATATTAACAACAAACACCTTTTCTAAAAAAAATAACACCTAATAACTTTACCCATAAAGTTTTATATTAAAGAAAATTTGGGCAATATACCTGCTGTATTGAAGTTTGGACCATCTTAATTTGTTCTTTAAAATTTTCTTGTTTGTTTTCTGTGGCTTCAATCAAATCCTGAAGAGCTTCTTCTTCCCTTGCAAACTTTTCTTCCTCCATTTCAACAGAAACAACCTCATCCTTACAATTACATTTAGCTATTATTTATTACAACTTTTTTTGGAAAAGTCCTTTTTATACATTTAATTTTTAGCAATATTTACCTCCTCTGTTGCTATATCACCATTCACAAGATTGGAAGTCTGATTTTGTATTGCTTGTATTTTATCCATTTTGTCATTCATTTTTTCAGATTTAAGTAAATGTTGTGGTTTTTTTGCAATAGTCGGTCTCTTAGTTACTTTCACAGTCAAAACAGGTTCGCTCTAAACAAGTTATTAAGTTATTACTGGCTGTAGAAGTACAGTTTTATCATAATGTAATATGTATTCATTTTATTTAAAACAAAACACGACTTCACGCAATAATTGACTTATGTAAATGCAACAAAAATACACTTGTTGTACCTTTGTAAATTGAAGTTTCTTCGCATTTAAAAATCTTGAATTTTTGGCTTGTTGAGTTTGTCCAGTAATTGAAGAAATAACATCTTCCAAACTTGAAGAAAATGAAACTGGTTCTACAAAAGAATAATAATTTTAGGAAATAAACAGCGTTTTAGAATGTGAAAGTATAGCCTGCCATAAAAGTTAACTGTGAATGATTTGAATTAGTACAATTACCTGAAATTGAATTCGAACCTACTAAATTTGGTTGTTGCCACCAATACGAATCAAATTTCATGTTTTTTACATTCTACAATTATTGAAAAAAAATATTTTAATTTAAGCTAAGATTAGTTATTTTAATCAACTTAACAAAAATAAAGAGTGTAATGTTTGTAAACTATTACCCGCAGCATGTTCAATTACATTTATTTCCCCTAAAACCATAAATTAAATCCTGATTATAAAAAATAAACCTTTTTAGATGTTTGCTCTAAAATTTTGTTGGATACTTGGTGTACATTTAATTCCAACAAACTAGGGGTTAGTGTTTCTTTGTTGGTAATTTGGTGGTGAACAAATAAAACATTTGACTCTTCTGTAAATATGAAAATTAAATAACAAAGTATAATAATTTATTTTTAACTTTTTTGTAAACATTACAACAAAAATTTTTGTGAAGTGTTTGTTTAAGTGCACAAAATAAAAAAATCGATAACCCATTTTTATTTGTTACCAGAATTTTCAGCTGCTTTCTTATCATATGTTGGAATTTGTAAAGATTGTGTTCGAAACAAAACACCATTGTTTTTTCTGGGGGTGCAGTAAAAAGGCATCCATGCCTTTGCACAATGCTCCCTTAAAACTTGACCAATGCGTTTGTTAAGAACTGAATCTGATCCTACAACAACCATTTTATAGTTTTATTAAATTAAAAGTTTAGCAAATAAATACAAAGTTTTTGACACAAAAATTATGAACACCCACTCGGCAACATAACTAAAAAAATGCGAACAATATTTAAACCTGCATCTTCTTTTACTCCTTCTTTCCTTGGAAGTTTCTCCACGAGAAACATAAAAATTTTTCTAATATCTATTTCCGACGAATACAGAAAAGTTTGGTAACCCATACTTCCTCTGTAACCTGCATTTTGGCATTCTTGGGCAATGGCTGTTCCAACACGAAATCGTGCTGACATACCTAGAAAATAAGTAAAATTTACTGAATACAACATTGTTCACATAGCATTTATTCCACTAATTACCTGGTGGGAATATATGGGACATCTTGAACTCAGGATTTATTATTTTTAAGCATTTCACTGTTCCTTCAATAACATTTTCAGTGTTAAGTTGTTTTAAACTTTCCATTCCAGAAGCAAATTCACTAACAAAATAATAATACATAAATATTTTAGATATGCAATTATACATAATAAATTAGAATGTATGGCATATTTACACCACAAAGTTAAATTGAGATAGGTAAAAATTACTGCTTGATAAAAATTAATAGTTTTTTTTTGTTGTTATTTCTAGTAACCACTTACAGACTTACCAGCCAATATTGGCCAAAGAATGTAATATTATCTGATCTACTTCTTCCATAACTGTTGGGAGATTTTTGTCCTGCCAATAAACAAAACAGCCCGTGCAAACTTGCAACACAGCAAGGAATGTTTCTAAAAAACAGTATCTCGAAAATGTATAGGCACGGTGGGTCGACTGAAAATGAGGGAATGGAAATTGAAGGAACGGAAAATGAAGAAATGGAAAATGAAGGAACCGGAAAATGAAGGAACGGAAAATTAAGGAACCGGAAAATAAAGGAACGAAAAATGAAGGAACCGGAAAATGAAGGAACGGAAAATGAAGGAACCGGAAAATGAAGGAACGGAAATTGAAGGAAAGTGAAAAAAGGAGAGGCGGAATCTTAAAAAAATAAAACGCGGAAATACCGTTGACTGTTTATTTGTATTTAAGTCAATATTATTTTAGAAATAAACGGGCATTTTATAGAAGAGAGTTAGGGTATGCTGGGGTAATAAAAATTAACTCATTATCGCTCATCAGTTCTCGAATAAATGACAGTAATCCTAAATAAACAGTCAACGGTATTTCCGCGTTTTAGTATTTAAGATTCCGCCCTCTCCTTTTTTGCTTTCCTTTATTTTCCGGTTCCTTCATTTTCCGTTTCCTTCATTTTCCGTTCCTTCATTTTCCGGTTCCTTCATTTTCCGTTCCTTCATTTTCCGGTTCCTTCATTTTCCGTCCCTTCATTTTCCGGTTCCTTCATTTTCCGTTCCTTCATTTTCCGTTCCTTCAATTTCCATTCCCTCATTTTCAGTCGACCCGGCACGGTAAGCTCAATATGTCTGATATACGCAATATGCCCGATAACCGCGATATGCTCAATATGCCCGTGCCATATATGTCCTCAACATATATTTTTTACAGTTTTTTAAATTACTATCGTACCGGTTACTTTAAAAACCTATAATGCAATGGTGAAATAGAGGGCAATCAGAAAGTTAGGTTAATAGATATGTGTTTCGAGCATAGCAGGCATATCCACTGATTTGAATGCCTCTTTACTTTTGAAAGTTGGGGTATGGTATATATAGTTAGAGAAACTTATTCCAAATCTTACACCGTAGGCCTAAATAACCAACTAACCCAATTAGTTTAACACTTATTAAATTTTTTACCAATTCCTCTTATCCTAACCGCTAGCTAAGATAGTTGCCAAATCACCCTATTTGCGACATATTGGTTGCAATTGTATTAAGTTAGTACGACAATTTACACTTATGTTTAAATACTTTAAGTGTTTTGTTATTTTTTAAAGTTTGAGTGTTAAGGACCTTGTAAAAATATTTAATACATTGTGAGATATAATTTTAGTTCTTTAGTGGGGCTAGGTTGCTCTCTAACAGAAAGACAGGGGTGGCAATGTACATACAAGTAAATTTATAAATCTTTATTGCATTGTATTTTGAAAATAGATAAGTGCAAAACAAAAAGGTTACATAGAGATAGATATCAAATAACTAAAATTTTATCACAAAATAAACACCAGAATGGTTTCTATTTTTAAACTGCATAAATAAATAAGAATTAAATAAAACATAGTCTTCAAGGCTAAAAATCCCTTCTTACAAGTTTTACATTTATTGGAAAATTATTTAGTGTGCTTTCTAATATCATGGTCTAAAAGCGAAGATTCAACGAGAAATGCAGAAGGACACTTCTTACTTGAATAAGGTTTTTCACAAAGGTGGGCACAGTTAACCGAGAAAGTAACTTCGTTAAGTGGCAATTCGTTACATAGTATATTAACTTCGTTAACGTTAATAAGTTAATTGAAACAAAATGTAACGGTAGTTATCGATAAACGTTAACGTTAAAATTTAAATAAAACAAACAAAGAAACGACCCTATTTTAAAAAACAGCAGTTTTTATCTTAGTTGATATTCCAACTACACGAACGTAAGTTTAAATGACGTTTTAAAACTGCATCGTTTAAAATTTCAATACATCGTCATCGTCGTCAATACATCGTTTATACGTCAGTCAATACATCGTCGATACATCCTTTAAAATTGAAACGATTAAACCCAATAAACGGCAAAATAAAACATATATACTTTTATATTACCATGGTAAACTTGTAAAAATATTAAATTAACGGATTTAATTTAACGGAAGCACAATTTAACGAAAGTTAACAGGTCCGTTAACGATTTTTAAAGTTAACTTAAAAGTTAAATTTTATCGAAAAATTTAACTTTGTTAATTAACGATTAACGCATTAACGGTTTAGTGCCCACCTTTGGTTTTTCATCAGTATGAGCAAGCTCATGTTTTTTTAAGGTACCCGCCACAACAAACGATTTGTTACAGTACTTGCATGCAAAAGGGTAGTTTCCTGTATGTGTGCACATGTGTCGGTTTAAAGTTGATGATCTTGAAAATTTAGAACCACAAACAACACATACAAACTCCCTCACTTTGTCATGTACAGCTCTTGTATGTGAGAGTAATTTTCCAGAGGTCACAAAGCTCCATTTACATTGCTTACATTTGTAAGGTTTTTTGCCAATATGAGTTAACATATGAGTTGTTAAGCTTTGCTTGTGAACAAATGATTTAAAACAAAGTTTGCACTGAAAGTTTCGGATTTTTAAATGCGTAAGATTGTGCTTGGCTAAATAAGAGGCTGATTGAGTAGAATATGGACATAAATGGCATTGGTGTTTGTTATTAGGCGGTCGGTGTGGGTGTTTAGTTCTTACATGTCTTTGCAGCCCATCTTTAGATGAAAACTTTAATGTGCAAGTCAAACAAGTAAAATCATCGTCTGAAAAATAAGTTTTTTTAAATAATAGTTTGTTGAAAAAGTTTGTCTTATTATGAATATTTTTATTTATAAAGCTAATAAAAAGGTTTATACGATATAAAAATACTTTACATAACAATTTTAACTCACCTGTATTGCTGTGAGTTAATTTCAGTTTATACTTTTCTTGTTCATCAGCAAAATTAAATTCACTTTTTCTACAAAAAATAATGTAACATACTTTTACAAAATCACATCAATGATTTCCTGTGTATTTTGTTATAGTCTTAAAAATCTTTAAAATATTTTAATAATAATAATGATTTAAAAATTCCTGCGGCAAATACTTACATTGCTTGTTCACCGGTCTTAATTTCATTTATCTCAATTTGTTCTTGTTTGACAGTATTGGGAAAAATCCAAACTGAAAAAATAAGACAAAAATTAACTATGTTCATTTTAATTTTAAAATGTTGCTTTTTTTTATATACAATAACAGCTTTTTATATATACAATAAAACAGCATTGCACAGTGGGTAAAGAAATACAATTTAAATCAAAAATTTGCATTCTTTAAATTAATAAAACAAGAACAAAATTAATACAGTAATTAAATATGGGGTTAGATAAAAATATCAAGGACAGTGAATTACTGGTCATTCATCTTAATTCAATTTAAAATGTAAGGTATAATTTTAATAATCACCTTCAATTACTTGATTTCTGGGTTTGGGTGGTGGACGAATTCTAAAAAAATTAATTGTTACTAAAAATAGACCACGCTTGGCTTACTAAAACTATTTTATGGTACAATACACTATATACAATATTATTTTAAATAAAAGTAAGCTAGTAAAAACCTTTATAAAAAGGACAACTTACTTTTTTAAATAAACATCACATGCCGCCATCAGATCAGGAATACACAGTTCACTTGCAATTTCAATAATATTTAAAACCGTTTCTGGTTTTAACTCGATTGTAGATGTGTAGATAAAATCTAAAACTTTGCGAAAAGTTTCAACTGAAAAGGAATTGAACGATGGTACAACGCTATCACCTGTAATTTAAATAAACCCTTAATATTGAATAAAATAAAATGCATTAGAAATTTTTTATAAAAATATTTATGAAGTAAAATAAAACTAAATGTCAACTTTAACACTTACTTTTACTGTTATTAAACTTGTCACGAAAATATTCACTAGTTCCAACTAGCACAGCTTTGTGAACTTTAAATTTCTCACTTTTAACAAAAATAGTAACATCACAGAATGCACTTCCATTTAAGCGGTATAAATTGAGAATATTTAGAAGATTGCTTGAGTGACCTTGAGATGTGAACAGCATAACACAGTACTTGATTTGTTTAATAATGTAGGTTACATTCTAGTAGCAAAATATCAAAAAAATGATTAACACTGTTTTAAAATGAATATTCGACATGATGGAATGACATAAACTTAAATTTTTCCGAAAACAAAAACTTTACTTTTTTGAAAGAATTTATAGGCAGATAGGTACAAGATTTATTAATAAGAGAATAAATATCGTAATGTTTAATAAATATCTTAATGTTTAAAAAATTTAAAAGAACTCTTTTTTATTTTACTAAGTGAGCTGCTTTATTAATAAAGTTGGCTAACACTAAGGCACCTTTAATACAACCAAAATAGTTAATTACCTAAATTTATCTAAAATTTAAATATTCTACAATTTAGCACCAAATTAATATGAAAGAAGATAAAGCATTAAAACAATTTGGCGGAATTACTTGAAAATCTTAAAAAGGAAGTTTGAACGGAGCGTTCAAGGTCCTGTAGTTCTTGAACAGTTGGTGCAAGTACATCAGCATGACCTTTGTACATTTGACCGGAATTATTCAATTTTTTGCTTCCATAAGTTACCTTTCCGTCAAACTCGTTTACAGGTACCTCCATTTTCGGCGATATTTGTTCGATTGTTAATTTTAGATGTCCTTCGATTTCACCTAATAATGAGCCTTCATCATACCATATACAACATCCTCCATAATTGGTCAAGTCTGTATTATAACACCCGCGACCTCTGGTATTACAATTGCTGTGATACCAAACTTTTTCCTGGTGCTTAGTAGCAACTAAAGATATGGCTAGGCCCATTCTTTCAGCTCTTCCTACTCTACCAATTCTATGCACATAGTTTTGTTTATCGTCAGGCAATGTTACATTTATTACATGTGGTACACCTTTAATGTCAATTCCTCTGGCAGCAACATCTGTACAAATCAAATGCCGAACTTCTCCATTTTTAAACTTTTCCAAATTCCCACGTCTTTCATGAGGTTTCCTGTCACTGTGTAAACAAACACAAGAAAACTGATGTCCAGGATTTGTTGGACCTCCCCCATTTATTTCAAAATATTTCTCCATATTATCGCAATCTAGTTTTGTCCGACAAAAAATTATGCTCTGTTCCATATTATGCTCACGGATTGCATACAAGCAGTATTCTCCTTTAAGAATTTTTATTCCTTCCGACCATTTTTCTTTTGATTCTGGAGCCCGGCTGCCAACATTATCGTTAACATGAACATTGTCAGTTGAAATATGTTTCCTTAAACCCATCCACCTTGGATCTGTTCTAGGATTAACAGGAACAACCACATGGTGAACTGTTTCAGGAACAGAATCTTCACCTTTCAAGTCGACCCACATCGGAAAGTGCATAATGCGCTGTGACAAATTTTTAACTTCAAAACTATGTAAAGTTGCAGAACAAACAATAACTTGTAGACGCTTTCCCTCACTTGTAATGTTCGGTATTTTAGCATGAAGGCGTTTAATTAAATCTCCATTTCCTGCTGACAACAACCCATCACATTCATCGAGAACCAAAAACTTAACTTGTCCCAAATCGATTTTTTCAGTCGACATGAAATCATCGATGCGTCCCGGCGTACCAATTAAAATATCAACACCATTTTGAATTTGTTTAAGTTGTTCTCCTGCTGGAGTGCCTCCAACCACCAAAACTTCTGATATTATTGGATTTTCTACATATTTTTTCAGTTTTGTTATAATGTTGCAAGTTTGTTCTGCTAGTTCACGTGAAGGCTCCATTATAATAGCATAAGGGGCATTGTTAGCTTTCTTTTTTCTTTTGGATGCTGAGCCAGTTCTGTTGCTATTCATCATGTTTTTATCTGGCGCATCAGCAAGTGCAATATAACCCGGTGGTAATGTATACTTAAATGGTTCTAAACCAAAGTTAAACTTAATCTCAGCATTTTTTAGAACACATGCAGCAAAAATTGGTTTATTACGTTGGTGAGCGGGAATATCAAATGCATGTCCCAAATCCTTTCCATTTTTCGAAAAACTAATTAATCCCTCATCCATATCCAAGTAACAACCAATAATATCATGCATGGTGAACGGTTCGCCATAAGTATCGAACTGGCGATTATTAGATTTTTTACCTGTACCTCCAAAGCCATACCCGAGTTTATCAGTGCCCAAGTTTAAGTCAGCTCCTTGAAATGCCCATCCAATTCTATTTAATCCCTCATCCTTGCAGTGTGCTTCATAATAGTACTTTCCCCTAGTGACGGCCTTGGTTGATCTTACACCATGCCAATCTCGCAATTCTCTGCACTGGCATAACAATCCATCTGGGGCAATTGAAAAAGAGGGACCACGGTCATATTGGTTCATCTGCCATTTTCCGAATATACCATCACCTGATTTATCACCAGAAGCTTTATGACCTGATGCATTTTGATAAGATTCATAGACAATCTGAATGACAGGAATACTGAAAGCAGCAGTTTTACCCGATCCTGTTTCAGCAGCCATCAAAACATCTCCTCCTCCCAAAATCAGTGGAATCGATTCCACCTGGATGTCAGTAGGAAGCTGCCAACCTAACTCATTTACGACCTTTCCTATTTCAGGAATAACACCAAGATTTTCAAATGCTGTCATTTTAGCCACACAAATAACCTATTGGATTCTAATTTCTAATAGAAACAAAAAATGGTTGGTTTTTAATACAAAGTGAAATACAGTTTGATAAATGATTAAAACTATACTATTAAACCAAGAGATATGTCAAGTTGTAGAGTTTAAAAATTTACAATAAAAATATTACTTTTGTTGCTAAGCACACTACTGATAAAAAACTCAATAACAATTTTAGAACTTTTGTTGTAAGAAATATTTTCAGGAACTTTAAATTATACAAATACAAAAATAAACAAAGTTAAGCATAATATTGCAAATTTGCCTTTTTCTTTGCTTGTACTTCAAGAATTCCTTCCATGTAATCTTCATGGGTTAAGTCAATGGCTTCCCTTCTTAAAGCAATCATACCAGCTTCAACACAAACAGCTTTAAGTTGTGCTCCATTAAAATCATCAGTGCATCTTGCCAACTCCTCATAATTAACGTCCGGACTTACATTCATTTTCCTGGAATGAATTTGCAGAATGCGAGCTCTCGCCTCTTCATTCGGAACAGGGAATTCAATTTTACGGTCAAGACGACCAGATCTAAGCAAAGCAGGATCTAAAATATCAACTCTGTTGGTAGCAGCAATTACTTTAATATCATTATTAGGTTCAAACCCATCAAGTTGGTTAAGTAATTCTAACATAGTACGCTGTACTTCACGATCTCCAGCTTTCTCACTGTCAAATCTTTTCGTTCCAATTGCATCCAGTTCATCAATAAAAATAATAGCTGGTTTTCGCTCTTTAGCTAAAGCAAATGCATCTCTTACCAATTTAGCCCCATCTCCAATAAACATTTGTACCAATTGTGGTCCAGCTAGCTTTAAAAATGTTGATTTTGTTTGAGCAGCACAGGCACGAGCAAGCAAGGTTTTGCCAGTACCAGGTGGCCCATACATAAGAACTCCTTTTGGTGGTTGGATACCAATAGCTTCAAATCTATCTTTGTGAGTCATTGGTAATACAACAGCCTCTATTAACTCTTGAATTTGTTTGTCAAGCCCACCAATATCAGAGTATTGCTCTGTAGGTCGCTCATCAACCTCCATTGCTTTTACTCTTGAGTCATACTCGGTTGGAAGTTTCTCCAAGATTAAATAAGAATCTTTATTTACACCAACAAGGTCACCTGGAACCATATCCTCAGCCTCAACCAATCCGATAATGGGCAGAAAATAAGTTTGCCTTGTTGAAGTTTTAATAACAGCACATTTTCCTTTGCGTTGGGAATCAAGATCAATATTGCTTCCATCTTCTTCTGCTTGTTCATCAGGATCAACATCCAAAAGTTCAATGACATTTGAAACTAAGTAAGGTAGGGTCTTGTTAACTTTAATTTTTTCTGCATTTTCCTTTATTTTGTCTTTCATGGATTGAAGTTCATGGGAAATTCGCATTGTTTCACTCTTCATTATTTTAATCTCATTGTCCAGCAACTTTGTTCGACTTGCAATTTCGTTTGTTCCCATTTTTAGAACCTCTTCTCCAATCTCCTCCTCAGCATTGTCCCATATTGCTTGATCTGCAGCCTCGCTAGACTTTTCTCCAACTGCAGGTGGTGTCATTTTTTTTAAAAGATTTGGGGTATCTGCCTATAGAAAATTATAAATACCTGGTGGCTGTTAAATAAATACAATAAATTAATAAACATATACTGTCAGTTTTAAATTACAATACCCAAAGTATATATATAAACACAAGTAGTACAACTGATTCAACTGGATTGTTACATCATTTTTCGGATCCATGGAGGCCAAAATGGGTCTCAAAAATGCATTACAGGTATAGGAAAAAACACGATTATTTTGATTATTTGAAGAATTTCTAACACGGACACCTAAAAATTTAACCAGAATTTTATTATACTAATATTTTGACACTTTTATACGCAAAAATTTTTGTTAAAAATAAAAAATTGTCGCATGCCCTGAGTATTATTTAAGTTTGTCCCCAATTTTCATTCATACAACAATGTGTTTTATGACGTAATAATGTTTAGTAAACAACATTTTAGACATTTTTTTATTATTTTATTTCTTTTTTACTTTTATTTTAATTATATCTCTATTTAATAACAACACTACACGAAAAAAACTGCGCGTAAAAATGTTAAAATATTATTAAAATGGAATTCCGGTGAAATTTTTAGATTTCTACGTACAGACGTAAGGAATTCTTGTAAAACAGGATGTTCGTGTTTTTTCCTATACCTGTAATGCATTTCTAAGACCCATTTTGATCTTCTAATTTTATTTCCGGTCACGTGTTAAACTACATTTGTTTATATATATACTTTGACAATACCTGAATACTGTAACCAAAGCAGCAAAGAAAAAAATTAAATATACGTAGCCTAAATTTTTTTATATAAAAAAAATTAAATAAACCCTTAATACAATGCAATAATAGAATACAACTCTGCGACCCGGCAAAGCGACACAGCCACAAAGTATAATAATAAACTAAAGTAGAAACTTACTCTACTCGCGAGTCACTCACACTCAATACTTCAAAAAAACTTTATCATGCCAATCGCAATGGTGACAGTTTACGGCAAAATGTTATGGCCGAGTGGTTACTTAACTTTTCTAAGCAAACAAATTTTTTTCAAACCAACATTTTTATACTTAATTTGTAGGTAAAGTAACTTTCATAATTTTATTTTAGATAAATATTTAAATTTTCTTTTTAAATTTAATTGCTATAAAAGTTATTGATATTCGTAAATAAAATTTGTAACATAAAAATCATATAATATAAAATTACATCAGTCACTCTCAACGAGAAGTTATGAATGAGTGAAGCACGCATCTGCCGTTTTAGCACTTTTGCGAAACTCTTGTTTCTTGGAATATTTAAAGATTTATCAAGGCATTTTTTGTGCATTTAGTAACTATGTTAAAATTACATTTTAGGCAATATAAATTATAGAGAAATAGAATCGTGGTCCGTTAAATTTTGCATTAAAATCAAAATTCTGGTCACTGATTATAAGCCATTGGATTATTTTATTTTTAACGTAAAATTAAAACACGGAAATGCCCACCAGTCAGCCATTACCACCCAAGGAAAAGACCCTGTTTAACAGGATTTTGGTAAATTTTATTAAAATTAAAATTGGTTCTGTAATTTTTTGTTTATCTTTTTTGGAAAGTAAATATATACTTTATTTTTTTTAAATAGAAATGCTATGAGCAGAAGCAATACAAAAATGGTTTAAAGTTTGCTAAGCAGATTTTGTCAAATCCGAAATATTCAGAACATGGAGGTAACAACATAAAATAATAAAACTTAATTTTTGGGATTAATACTATTTTAGACGAAAAGAAAAATATTTTAGTTCCTTAAATTGGTTTTGATATTATATTTTGCTATTGAGAAAAATGCAAAAGTTTTTTAAGTAAAATTTTAATTTTGTTGTTTACCTGTTCACCACCTAATGCTTCCTGTTTAACTTGATACATTTTTTGTATTAAATTTAAGGACAAGTTTGTTTACAAATCGTGTTTAGGGAACTATCAAGTTTATACATGTTCTTAGTAGATATAATTTATAATTGTGTTATGCAAAAAATATCCTAATTTTTGAAATATATCAAATAAAGTAAATTTATAACCAATTCTTCATATTTTTAGAAACTTTGGCCATGAAAGGTTTAACCTTAAATTGTGTTGGCAAAAAAGAGGAAGCTTACGAATTAGTTAAACGTGGATTAAAAAATGATTTGAAGTCGCATGTGTGTTGGCATGTGTATGGATTGTTGCAGCGATCTGAAAAAAAATATGACGAAGCAATCAAGTGTTACAGAAATGCACTTAGATGGGACAAGGTTAATTTATTGTTCATATTTGTTATTTAACTATCTACGGATATAAGTTTAAAAAAATAAAAATTAAGTTTTATTATTGTTTTTTTTTTTAATTTGACAGGATAATCTTCATATATTAAGGGATTTATCTATGTTACAAGTTCATATGAGAGATCTAGAAGGTTATAGGGTAAAGTTGCTGTTTTTTATAGATTCAGAAATAAATCATAATTACCCACAAACTTCGTGTGCTTTTATTTGATAGGGGATTGCCATGACATTTTAAAAACACTTAATTTTACATTTTGTTAAAAATTAAGTAGGATTTTATAAGTTTGACATTGCAGTATGTTTAATATTAATTAAATTTATTTTATTTATATATATGTGAATTTTATGTCTTGCATTACAGGATACTCGATATGCTTTGTTGCAGTTAAAGCCAGCTCAAAGAGCTTCTTGGATTGGTTATGCTATCTCCAATCATCTTCTCAAGGATTATATGGTGGCTTTTAGAGTACTTGAGGAATTTAATAAAACACAAAATCAAGTAAATTAAGTCATCTTAAATGTAACAACATTAAAGAAAAGTGTATTATATTTACATGCTTAGTATATATAATTTTTTTGATGTTTTGTTTGGATACACATAAAAAGACAATAATAAATAAATTATTTATATATATATATACCTAATTTCCTTCCAAGATTAATAAAAATGAATGTCTTTAGTCTAATGATGCTGTTTTTGAGCAAAGTGAGCTTCTTCTTTATCAAGTTGAGATTCTCTGTGAAGCTTCCTTACATCAAAATGCACTTGACCATCTCGAAAAAAATAAAGAAAAAATTGTCGACAAACTTACCTGGCAAGAATCTAAAGGTTATTTTTGCTTTTTAGTCTCTTCTATATTTATATTTCTAACTAGTTTTTTAAATGTGTTTCTAATAACAAATTTGCATTTATGTTTAGGTAATTTGTTGCTACAACTTGGTAGAACAAATGAAGCAGAAGAAATTTTTACTGATTTAATTTACAGGAATCCTGAAAATCATAAGTAAATAACATTTTTAAAAACCCACATTAATAAAACATTTATTTTTTTTAATCCACACAAGTAAATAATATTTAAAATCAAAAGTAAATAAAATATTTTTAAAAGTCCACTTTATTTAAAATAATTTTAACAGATAATTTAATAAACATGCAATTAATATTAATTAAGGTATTATGAAAAATTAGAAGTAGTTACCAAAGTGTCAAATCAAGAAGAAAAATTGCAAATTTATCAAGCTGTTTCGAAATTATTTCCCAAAGCAGACTCTCCAAAACTAATTCCTTTAAAATTTACTCAAGGTTTGTTACATTTATGCAACCGTTTTGTTAGTGATTTTGGAATTAAAATAACACATGCAATTAGTAATCACTGTGTATTTAGTTTTATTATTAGGCCCAAATTTTTTTAAACTGATATTTTTGTGCATTTGTTTTAAAGGTGAACTCTTCTGCACATTAGTTGACCAAGTCATGAGGGCCCAACTTAAACGGGCAGTTCCAACTCTTTTTACTAGTCTCAAATTTTTGTACAAAGATCCCGAAAAAGTTAAAATTATTTATGAAATTATGCAAGGATATCTTCAATCAATAGAAAAATTTTCAAAACTTGCGGAAACTGGTAATTTTTATTCATTCTGTAGTATATATACACATAAACTATGGATAAAAATGAGTAATTTTGAAATGAATAAATTTTTTTAATGGTCATGGTTGGCTATTTGCTTGCTGACATTAAACAATCTAACTTGGTGGGGAGTAAATTATTAACAACATAATATGATATTTCCATACTATTCAATGTATATACTTTACTTTAGTACAATACATAAACCATCGATATGGTATAAATAAAATAAAATTGAGTATATAAATAAATGTTAAAATACAATTGCATTTCACTTTTAAAATATTTTTAGACAATGAAACTGAACCACCAACAGCAATACTATGGGTGAGATATTTCCTAGCACAACATTACGACACCCTTGGTGAATATGACAATGCTTTACAAATACTGAATGAAGCATTGGAGCATACACCAACTTTAGTGGATTTGTACATTCTTAAAGCTAAAGTCCTGAAGGTAAGGCGCTTTATTCTTATTTTTTTGTAAATGAAATGCAAAAATTAAATATATTTAAAAATATAAACATTAGCTTTATTTTTATGTAGTACTACAATAAGGCAATACAAAAATGTTAAGAAATTAACACTTTATGATTTCGATTTTTTTTCAACTGAAAATTAAAATGTTTTATTTATAAATTAGTATGTTCAAGTTATCACTACTACATATATTTATTATATTCAAACTTTTAATTTTCTAGCATATGGGTGATATAGCTGGTGCAGTGGAGAGTATGGATGAGGCTCAGTCATTAGACACAGCAGATAGATTTGTGAACTGCAAGTGTGCTTGTTATATGATAAGAAACGACATGATCACAGAAGCAAGTGATATTGCTGCAAAGTTTACCAGGGTATGTAATATAAATTTTAATAAAAAACAATAACTACTTGTTGCTTATAAAAAATCCAAATTAACAAATGAAGTTTTTGTTTTATGCTTATTAAAAAAATATATTTATTAATAATTCAGAATTTATAGATCATTTTATTTTTATCAGTATTTGTTAAAGCATTGTTTAAATTTATTCTTGTTTTATTTTTTTTTAAATGTTTATAAATTAGGAGAATGTAAGTGTGGATGAATACCTGAGAGAGATGCAGTGTATGTGGTATGAGGTGGAATGTGCAGCAACACATGCAGGTCAGCATAGATATGGGGAGGCCCTCAAGAAATGTCATGAAATAGATCGGGTAAATACATCGTAGCATAAATTAATAGGTTATTTAGGTAATTGTATCTAGGGAATGATACATGAAATGGACTAAAATTTAAAAAAAGTTTGGTATCACAATTATTATAAAATGATAATATTTTTTTTTCTTTTTAGCATTTTAGTGAAATTATCGAAGATCAATTTGATTTCCATCAATATTGTATGAGAAAAATGACATTAAGATCTTACATTAAAATGCTGAAGTTAGAGGATTCGTTGCGTTCTCATAAGTTCTATTTTCAAGCAGCCAGAATTGCAATAAAAGTATTTTTTTCAAGATTGAACAAAAACTTTAAATTGACACTGTCGAAAAAAAAACTTTAAAATCTTGCTTTAATTTTTAGGTTTATTTACAATTACATGATGACCCACATAAGAAAGGAGACAGAGAAGCTGAAGAAAGAGAGGCAGGCATGACTGGAGCTGAACTTAAAAAATTGAGAAACAAACAAAGAAGGCTAGAAAGAAAGAAGGCAGCACAAGACGAGAAAAAGAAACAAGAATTGGACAAAGCTGGGAAGAAAAGGTAAATTTAAAAATATGTTTTTTTTAAATAATTGCTGGTTGAAAAAGGTTGAAATGATTTATGTTTTGTAACTTTTTAGACAAAACAAAAATAACAAAGCAGATGATGAGGTTGACTCAAAAAAAGTTGTTGAATTTCAACCAGAAAAATTGATTGCAGTAAGTATAAATTATTTCCAAAGAAAAAAAAATTGATTGCAGTAAGTATAAATTATTTTCAATTATTTATTATAGTGCACATACTAATGTTTAATCTTTAATTTTTTTGCTTTAGGTAGAGGACCCGCTTAAAGAAGCAATGAGATTTTTACTTCCTCTTGAATTACACTGTTCCAAATCACTGGAAACCCATTTGTTTGCCTTTCAAATTGCTGAGAGAAAAGGAAAGTTGCTTCTTATGTTAAGGTCGCTTTTACGAGGCATGAAACTGGAGTCAGAGGGTGATCAGGCTGAATTTCATTTGTGCAAAGTGCATTTTCTTAAAAAAGGTGAATTAGGTTTAATAAAAAGTAGGCTGGCTATGCTAATTTAGTTAGATAAATTTTGTTATATTTTTATACAAATTAACTTGCATTTTATTGATATAGTTAATTCATATAAAAATACCTTGCAATTTTTCCAACAAAAAACGTTATAAAATTGTTTATGATTATATTTTTTATTATTTTTTTTAATTTGATATATTACAATATTTTAGTTGAAGATAGTACTGATCTACCACAACCCGTAAATGAAGTCATTGCTAAACAAATTAATCAAATTTCGAACGGCCTAACAGCACTTGAATTCAATGAGAATTTCTTGAAGGAGAATTCAAAGTCTTTGCCCCACCTATATGCTGGTATGTTGTGGTTATGTATTTATTTATAATAATACATTTTAAAATGGTAATTTAAAATAAATTTTGTTTTTAAATTCATAAATCCAGGTTGTAAAGCAATGTATTATTTAAACAATGCTTGCCAATCAGAAGCTCTTAAACAACTCTACAATTTTAGTAAAGATTTTTCAAAAGTTCATTTGAAGGTAAGTTCTTAAATTATTTAAATAAGGTTTGGCATTTATTTCAGACAATATATTAGAGATAAACTTGTAGTATTATTAAAGAATTTTATTCTAAATTTGTTTTTGATATTGTCATTTTTTGTTAGGTATGTGAATCTATATTCCTTGCATTAAATTCAAAATCCAAACTTGACTTTGGTGTTGTCTCTGATGAAACTGTTGAAGAATTTCGAGCGAAATTTGCAGATCTCTTTCCACGAGCTGCTGTTTTTTCTACCCAGACTGAAAAGAAAATCCAAAACGAAAAATTATCCGAAGAACCGAAAGCAAAACTCGTAAACGGCGACTCAAATCATGTCAATGAGATTTCTCAGTCTGACAGACAAGATAAGGCCAACAACAAACAAATTTCTAAGAAAATTGAGGACAAAAATGATAAAATTGAACAACTGTCTGCCCTTGTGGAAGACCACTGCCCACATGGGGTGTAACTTTCAGGATTTAAACAGTTTTTTTACAGAATGAGTTTTTTTAACAAAACTTTATAGCTTGAAAGTCTGTCAGAAATGTGTGCCATGTGCATGCTGTGAATTTTGATTTTATTTATTTCGATTTGCGTTTGTTGTTGTATTGTAATTTCAGTCAATATATAATTAGTAAAACAAGTTTGGGTTATATATATTTGTTTCTGCAGTTTGTGTTGTTTAAAAAAATGAATATGATAAAAAAATTAGTTATTGGCAAACAAAAATGAAGTGCCATTTACTAAAATGAACTCGTTGTTACAATTTACTTGCTTACTTTATGAACTTTGAAGCAGTGTTGCTTTATAATTTCAAGGGGAAATATAACTTAATGTTCCATAAGAAAAATTAAATATAAATTATAATTTTGACTTAATTTTAAATTAGGCTGAATTAAATTTCAATGTTCCAACTTTTACTTGAAAAAAAAAATTAAAATGAGCAATCTTTTTGATTTAGTTTTCTGTATATCCAGTAAACAGTTGTAATTATTTATTTTTTGCGCCGCCTCTCGAATGTAATTATGTAATGTTTTCTGCTCTTCACTTTGAAATACAACGATATTGAAACATTTTTAGTTTGCAAATATAATTAAATAAAACATACGTATGTGAAGGTTGTTATATTTTAAGGGTGTTCAAAGTATTAAATAAAGTGTTAATTAGATATACTTTTTAAGGTAATTTGTTTTAACAGAATAACTAAACCTTGAAAAAAATGTAGTTTACGAATGCCTTTCGCTTAAACTTACCTTGGCCTATACAAGAAAATCTAACAGTATTTAAATGTTCTATGTAGGAAAATTTTAGAAGTATAACTTAAATTAAAGGTTAAAAATCAACTGAAAGATACAAAAAAGAAAAGCTTTAAAAAAAGAGTTTCGCTCATGTTTTCTTGGATGAATGACATTGTGTTTAAGTTTCATGAATCGATAAAGCCTAAGGCCTTACGTGCAGTACGCGTGGGATTATACATAAATAAGGAGTGTACTTGATATTTGTATAATTAGTTGAAGAAGCTAGACTTGGATTTGTTTTGAAATAGTAAAAAAAATCCTGTTTTCTGGATAAGTAAGATGAATAATTTTGTGTATAAAGTTTTCTTGCTGATTTTTATTTTAGTATATGTTGATGGATCAAACGTACCAAAAATTAACGAATTTACTTTCCCGAAATTTGCTGAAAAAACTACCAGATACTTGCAAATACAGGTAAGAAACCGTTTCACAAAAAATATCAAAAAACCAACAATGTACAATAAATGACTTTTGCATCTTTTAGGAACATTTTGATACTTTGGAATTTGTCGACGAAAAATTAGATGGCCAGACATTGCTTGACACGGTAAATTTTTAAATTAAATTAAAAACATAAAATTGATTTAACTGTTGTTGTAAATTACTAATATTTTGTTGCGATAAGTCAAAAAATATTTGGTTATTTTCCATTACCACACGGGAAATTTTTTGCCAGTGGCTTAATTACATCATTTACGCAAAGCTCGATATAAATCGCTTATGTTTTCATTTTTAAATTTAAGTTTTTTTCTTTTTTTTGTATAAAATCGTCTAAATTTAATGCTTTGCAGGAAATATCCTTACTTGAATCAAACTTTCAAGAGCGAATTGCTGTAGTACAAAATTTGAAAAGTGTAGTCACTAACACATACAACAAAATGCAATCAGAATACAAAGTACAGAATTGTTGCGAACTCAATAAGAATAAACTGCATCATAACACTGAATTCATAAAACCGGTATATTACACAGTGTTTAATTGAGTAAAACAATTTTTACCTCTGTTTTATTGATTACAAATTTTTAAAAATTTATGCAATTAAGAATTAATAACCAAACATAACACACGAAATTTTAATTCATATTGTTGGTTTATTATCACGTTTAATTAGCCCTTTGATTGTTATATCATTTAAACAACCGTTGAGTTATTGGTTAATTCAGGTAAATGTAAACAATATTTGCAAAAAAATTTCCAACTATGCATCATCCAATGCAAGTCATCTCAACACCAAGTTTTTAAAAGCATGTCTGCATAACCTACATAATTTACCTGCCTTAAAATGGCAATATTTTGGAAGTGAAGAAGGGGTAACAACTTCATTTCCCGCGCAGCATGAAGAATCATGCGGTTGCTACGACAACAGATTTCGGTTTGTGGAATAACTTAAATAATATTTAAAATTTCGCATGGTAAAATATAAGCTTGAAATCAAAAATACTTTTGTGTTGTTAGTCATTGGTTTGTTTTGATAATAACATGCGCAAACGTTTAAATTGGTTGCGCAATTAAAAACACTTTAATTTGCATATAACTAACTAATCGGTCTGTTGTTTTTTTTAGGCCCTGGTATGTTCAAACAAATGTTCCTGGCCCTCGGCAAATTGTTATTTTGGTTGACACAAGTTCTTCCATGTCCACTAAAAAGGGCTCGAATAGTTTAATCGACGTCGCGAAAGAAGCAGCAAAGATGGTCGTAGATACCTTGAACCCTAAGGACCAGGTATAATTGTGTAATTTTTTACCGATTTTAGTTAATCTGGACTCATTTTTTTCTTGCCATTTTTTAAATGTTTGTATTTTAAGTTTGCCGCTTTGGGATTTTCTAATGACGTACAAACTATTCGCTCTTCCTGTTTTGAATACTCGCTGGCCCAGGCAATACCACAAAATCAAGAAAAAGTGAAGAATTTTATTAGCGGGCTAAAAGCAAGTGGTAAATAACATTGTTTTATTTTTTCCGTTTTTCATAATGTATTAGATTTTAAATCCAAAAAAGTTTATCTGTGAAATTATTTTTAGGTAGTAAAACTCTTTACACTCCTGCTTTAAATAAAGCTTTTGATTATTTGGAAAGTTCTAAAAATAATAACGAAGGTGAGTAAATATTTTACTTTAAAAAAATTAAAATATAATACGTAAATTGTCTGACGAGATAAAAACAAGTTTATTTTAATATTTTGCGTTTTCTAAACTATTTAAATTATTAGTTTTTGATCAAGGTGGTGATAATAGAGTCACATGATATAGCCATAGGGCATGCTTTGCCACAACATAGCTGTTTATCAAATATTCTAAAAAGAAATTAAAAACTGATGCATAACTTTACTTTTTGTTTTCATTTATCAAAAATGCTGGTGTGGTAATTGCGAAATGCAACGATAAATTTGCCTAATAAAACTTGTAAATAAAAAAAAAACGATATTTTTTTTTTACCTTTTGTGTGTTTAATTTGCAATTAAAAATCTTTGTTTTTAGACCGAGTCATTTTATTTATGTCGGATGGATCAAACGAAGATAGCGGTGCACAAATATTAACAACAATCAAAGAAAGAAATGCAAAAGTCAATAATTCTGTTGTAATCATGACATATGGTATTGGGCAAGCGGGTAAAAATTAGTTCATGCAAAATACATACTTTAACAACTGTATCGTTATTGTTTTTTGTTGTTGTTTAGATTTTCAAATTTTAAACGACATGGCTACTCAAAACTTTGAATCACATGGAATCTTTGATGTATCAAAGGACATAAAGGTAATTTTATTTAAATTATTCTATTAATTGCCTTTTTAACCCATACTGAGGCTTCTTTCTAAACTAATGCTTTATAGTTCACAAAGATAGCCTCAACGACCCACTACTAAAAACGGTATAAAACGTCCTTTTTTAATTCTTTTAAACGTATGGTATATTTTGTAGAGGGGACATTTTATTCATATAACTGAGTCTACTAAATTGAGGGTAGAAATGGCTTCGTACTTTAGTTATTTTGCAAATCACAATCCGCAACACAATCAGCCAATCTGGACGGTGCCATATCTTGATAGTTGGGGGTTAGGTATTATTTATAAACAGACAACTAACAGTTAATTTCTAAACATGTAAGGTGTAACAAGTAAAGGTCTTTTTTTGTTCAAGGGTTAATGATCACCGCAAGTTTGCCTGTTTATGTTCGAGGAAGTTTTGTTGGAGCTGTCGCAGTCGATGTAACGATTGAAGAATTGTTTGCCGATTCATATTTTAAACATAACCAAATCTCGTATTCATTTGTTTTGGACGAGACAGGTAGAATCAAAGAATTGAAGTTACTTTTAACTTTTTTATTAAAAACAACTTTATTTATTTTGTAAATTTTGTTAGGTTTGGTCATAAAGCACCCCCTATTTCCATATGTCAATTCTAAATACCCGGTGTTTGTTGAAGCTACTACTTTTGAAAGAGATTTGGAATTTTTATCAATATTCGAATCTATGAAAAGGTATTGTGTAAAAAAGCCGTTAAATTAAAACAAACGATTATTTATGTATATTGAATTTTAAATATTATATCAGTGGCAAATCTGGAACTAAAACTTACTTAGCGACGAGATTTTTACAACAAGGAGACAGTAGAAAATATGGAGTAAAGCAAGAAAAAGTTCTCTCAACCTACTATTGGAAACATGTAAGCGAATCTTATAATTACCACTTTACAATTTGCAGCTATGAATACATAACTTATATTTGCCAACCACTAAACTTAAATGTAACGTAACTTTTTCTTGTAAGATTCCAAACACCAAATTTTCGATGTGTGTAGTTCTAGCAGTTGGTGACAAGCTGTCGAAATTGGCACCACAGGGGCCAGCTAATGCAAGTTCTTTTTTGTACCACAGACTGGACGTGATACCTCCTAACAAACCTTGTCGACATATTTACGTTTATTCAGCAATGGGCAAGTTTTTTTTATAAATCGACTGTTGTGTATATCACCAGCATTTAAATTAAGGTGTTTTTTATTATGTTTTAAACAACCTTTTTTTTAATGTACACAATTAATAAGTTTTGTTTTAATTAGATCAAAGTACAGTGTTTTTATCCGACCGATCATTTTTCGATCCCGTTTATCGTTCACAGATAAATGAAACCAAACAAGATGTTTTGGAAATAGTTAACTATATGACTGGAAAAGGCGCTAACACACAACTAATTAAAGTGAGTTTATATATTTTGAAGAATAAAAAAGTTCAAATAGGTAGTACCGGTTACTAAGAAGATGAAATGATATAGCGATATTACTAAAACATGATGCATCATTTTGTTATTAAACCATAATTAAGACTTTGCAGAAAACTAAGTGTTGTATATCTATTTTGAAACGTTTTTATCTAGAGCGGAGTTCGAGCCATTGTGGTTGCCACCCAGTATGCCGATGAACTATGGAATAACATTGACGAAAATAACGCACTGGAAGAACATATTGCTTGGAGATATATTGGAACAAAAGAGGGATTATTTCGTATCTATCCTGGAGTTGAGATGCCCAAAGGCTTTGATCCCGTCTTAAGACCTTGGTATTTTTTTTTGGTAAATGTTGGTAGAACAGTTTTTCGAATTTAATTTTACTGAAATGATGTTTTGTTCTAGGTATGAGCATGCAATTGCAAATAAAAATGTTACTGTTATAACACCTCCTTATTTGGCTTCGACGGGTGTACTTATTTTAACTATGAGTCATGCGTTATTAGAAAAAAGGTAAGCTAAAAGATTTTTTAGAATTTTTATTTTATTGTAAAAAAAGTTTAAACTATACAAAGAAAACATTTTTTTAACAAAATTGAATTTATATTGTGTAAAGATTTTTGGAGTTCATCTAAACTAATTTATTTTTTTAGAAATCATGCCAACGAGTCAAATCAACAGCCTATCACGGAAGAAATTATAGGGGTTGCAGGAAGTGACATTTTGTTTTCTTATTTTCAAACAATTCTTTCCATAATCTATCCAGTCTGCAACCAAACTAAAAATTACAAGTTGGTCTTACTTAAATAATAATCTTTCTTAATAGGAACTCTTGTTTTTAAAATACATAAATGTGAATATTACAAAAAAACTTAATGTTTCAGATGCATACTAATCGATTCAGCAGGATACGTTATATTTTCTGAAGAATTTTCACCATCAGAAACTGTGGATTATGTTGTGAGGCATGTCACCGAGCTGGAACCAGAGGTGGCAAACGTTTTAGTTGCAGAGCAAGCACTGCTTACAAATAATTGCTCAAATGTCGATCACGGCTCAGTTATTCAACGTACATACATGGTATGATAAATTTAAAGGTATCCCTTTAATCGTTAACTAATACGTACGAAAGGATGAAAATAACTTAATAATTTACTCTGATACCCCCCCATTCAATTTTTAGGTAAATAGCAAAAAGATGCCATTCAAAGCGTACACCGGCTCATCTCAATGCTATTTCTTTCATATGACCACGGTTGGGGGAACAAACGCACATTTGATAGTAAGAAACAAGCAAAAAAATACCACAGACTGTCAATCAGCCATTGGAACTAGATGCTCCTGTGCTGCTAAATTTGTAATTAATTTTATTACCTTCTACCAATATGAATCGGTCTATTTGTAAATTAAATCGAATGTGTCTTCTTTAAATATTTATACAATGTATTCATATAATGTAGAAGGGAACATGTACTAAGCAATGGACAGGCATGTTTTGTGAATGCCCCTGTGGAACCAGAAATCCCCACTATCTTACTTGTGAAAACAGATTTGATAGTAAAAGGTAAACATGGTACAATATGTTTTTTATAGGTTATAATAAATTTACAATTTTTTTTTGTATTTATAAAAGTTAATATTTAGCCTAGTTCATGTTTTTATTTTTGCTTAGTGCACCTCCCTGTTATCCGGAAAATAAGGTTCTTCATTATTCAACTGAGCGTAAAACTGTTCAACCAAACTTGCCTAGCTGTTATGAAATAAAGTTTCCATATGTTGCTTTATCAAAACCAACAAAAACAAGTATGAGAAAATATTTATAGGCTACTCTTTTATTTTTGATATTGTTGTTTAATTAAAAAAATTATGTTCATTTTTTCAGAAGTACAAACAAGGCACAATATCAAAATAATTGTTGGAAGCATAATCCCCTTATTCATTGTGATACTTGCCACTATTTTTATTATTAAAATAAGATGTTATCCCCCAAAAATTCATCCATATTCAGTTACAAAAAGTGAAATGAATCAAAGGCAAAGTAAATTAAGTTTAAATTCATTGATTTACGATCACAAATCTACAGAAAATAAAACGGTAGGTGTTTTATCTATAGTTTTTTTAGAAGTTTATTAATTGTGTTAGAGAGTAACTTATGTGACATTTGTATCTTAGGTTAATAGTATATATCCCTGCCTGAATAGACCCCTTCCTCCAATACCAGAAAATGTGACTAATCTCCAAAAGCACCATTACATGAACATTAAAAAGCAAGAGGAGATAAACTCGGTCTGTAGTTATAACAACCCACCTCCAATCAACCCGAATTTTATTGAATAAATATGTTGAATAAATATGGTTGTTTTAATTTTTAAACAATATGTTATTATTTATATTTGCATGTAACAAAATTTTTTTATTGTTTTTTAATACCTTTGATAATTTATACTTGTAATAAAAAATTTAACCTTACAATTTATTAAATAAAAAGAAGTTATTTATGTATACATATTAGAATTTACAACGTTAATTTAAACGACAATTTATAATATTTTAATACTATTTTAACAATTATTGAACATGTCATTTTCTGTTACAACTTTTGTTCGAACCATATTTTAATTTTTTTCTTCTGTGTTAGTAATGCTGTAATACCACCACCTTTCTGCCAGAGAGCTGGCAGAGAGTAGCAGAGAATTTTGCTTAGGCGGATAATTATAAAAAACAGTGATTCCAAAGATTTTATAATCATACAATACAAAAAATAACGGGATAAAATAGCCCCTTCAAAGGAAAAAAATTAAAACCAAACCTAATATAGAACAAGTTAGCAAGGTTATTAACACTTTAAAATTAAAATTAAATTAAACAAAACATTAAAAAATTGTTAAAAGCAGGGGTAAACTTTTGTACTGAACTGAAATACGTGTTATTACTGACGTCACAAATCGGGGGTTTTGACAACTTACCTATCATGTCGCTTCAATTCTTTTTTTATATTTGGTGGAGGACAACCTACCCAACCACGACATACCTTCAAAAAAGTGAACAAAATATTAGAAAGCGGTCAAATACAGGTGTAAACTTTGTGTTTTCGTAATATACGCTATATAAGTGACGTCACAAATCGGGAGTTTTGACAACTTACCTATCATGTCGCTCCAATTTATTTTTGATATTTTGTGGAGGACAACGTACCCAACCACGACATATTTTTAAAAAAGTGAACAAAATATTAGAAAGTGGTCAAATACAGGTGTAAACTTTGTATTTTCGTAATATACGCTATATAAGTGACGTCACAAATCGGGGGTTTTGACAACTTACCTATCATGTCGCTTCAATTTATTTTTGATATTTTGTGGAGGGCAACGTACCCAACAACGACATATCTTCAAAAAAGTGAACAAAATATTAGAAAGTGGTCAAATACAGGTGTAAACTTTGTATTTTCGTAATATACGCTATATAAGTGACGTCACAAATCGGGGGTTTTGACAACTTACCTATTATGTCGCTTCAATTCTTTTTTTATATTTGGTGGAGGACAACGTATCCAACAACGACATACCTTCAAAAAAGTAAACAAAATATTAGAAAGTCATCAAATACAGGTGTAAACTTTGTGTTTTCGTAATATACGCTATATAAGTGACGTCACAAATCGGGGGTTTTGACAACTTACCTATCATGTCGCTCCAATTTATTTTTGATATTTTGTGGAGGACAACGTACCCAACCACGATATATCTTTAAAAAAAGTGAACAAAATATTAGAAAGTGGTCAAATGCAGGTGTAAACTTTGTATTTTCGTAATATAAGCTATATAAGTGACGTCACAAATCGGGGGTTTTGACAACTTACCTAGCATGTCGCTTCAATTTATTTTTGATATTTTGTAAGGAACAAAGCACCCAACCACGACATATCTTCAAAAAAGTGAACAAAATATTAGAAAGTCGTCAAATACAGGTGTAAACTTTGTGTTTTCGTAATATACGCTATATAAGTGACGTCACAAATCGAGGGTTTTGACAACTTACCTATCATGTCGCTCCAATTTATTTTTGATATTTTGTAAAGAACAACGCATTTAATTACCACATATCTTCAAAAAAGTGAACAAAATATTAGAAAGTGGTTAAATACAGGTGTTAACTTTGTATTTTCGTAATATACGCTATACAAGTGACGTCACAAATCGGGGGTTTTAACAACTTACCTAGCATGTCGCTTCAATTTATTTTTGATATTTTGTAAAGAACAACGCACTTTATTACCACATATCTTCCAAAAAGTGAACAAAATATTAGAAAGTGGTCAAATGCAGGTGTTAACTTTGTATTTTCGTAATATACGCTATATAAGTGACGTCACCAATCGGGGGTTTTGACAACTTACCTACCATGTCGCTCCAATTTATTTTTGATATTTTGTGAAGGACAACGTACACAACAACGACATATTTTTAAAAAAGTGAACAAAATATTAGAAAGTGGTCAAATGCAGGTGTAAACTTTGTATTTTCGTAATTTACGCTATATAAGTGACGTCACAAATCGGGGGTTGTGACAACTTACCTATCATGTCGCGTCAATTTATTTTTGATATTTTGTAAAGAACAACGCACTTAATTACCACATATCTTCAAAAAAGTGAACAAACTATTAAAAAGTGGTCAAATACAAGTGTAAACTTTGTGTTTTCGTAATATACGCTATATAAGTGACGTCACAAATCGGGGGTTTTGACAACTTACCTATCATGTCGCTCCAATTTATTTTTGATATTTTGTAAGGAACAACGCACCCAACAACGACATATTTTCAAAAAATTGAACAAAATATTAGAAAGTGGTCAAATACAGGTGTTAACTTTGTATTTTCGTAATATACGCTATATAAGAGACGTCACAAATCGGGGGTTTTGACAACTTACCTATCATGTCGCTCCAATTTATTTTTGATATTTTGTAAGGAACAACGCTCCCAACCACGACATATTTTCAAAAAAGTGAACAAAATATTAGAAAGTGGTCAAATACAAGTGTAAACTTTGTGTTTTCGTAATATACGCTATATAAGTGACGTCACAAATCGGGGGTTTCGACAACTTACCTATCATGTCGCTCCAATTTATTTTTGATATTTTGTAAGGAACAACGCACCCAACAACGACATATTTTCAAAAAATTGAACAAAATATCAGAAACTGGTCAAATACAGGTGTAAACTTGGTATTTTCGTAATATACGCTATTGTAACATATATGTTTTGTCATGCGTCAGTGGCTCCTGACACCTGATAGTCTGTATATGCCCTAGTATATCTAATTAATTAACCTTATCAGGATTTCTTGCCCTAAACGGAAATGTAGCGCCGAATGTTGTATGTAGCGCCTACCAAAAGGTTAGTGCTGACTTGGGTGCGGTTAGGTGTAGTTGTGTTGTTTTTATACTGTTTTATTACTCTTATGTTTTTATTGCAAGTATTGTTTTAGTAGTTTTTATCGAATATTAAAAGTAAGTTTACACACCTACCGTACATGTTAATATAAATAACAGAGTTAGCTAACTTGGTTTTTACGGTGGACCGTTAAAGCGGGGTATCCTAGGCTTTACTAAATTAGGGAGATCGTCTCGTCCTACTAAACAGTTAAGGGTGAGGGTTTAATACAATTAGGACCTTTATTATATCGCCACCTAAACGTTAGGCTAAATTACGAGACTATCAAACTTATCTTGTAACACTATATAAGTGACGTCACAAATCGGGGGTTTTGACAACTTACCTATCATGTCGCTCCAATTTATTTTTGATATTTTGTGGAGGACAACGTACCTAACAACGACATATTTTTAAAAAAGTGAACAAAATATTAGAAAGTGGTCAAATGCAGGTGTAAACTTTGTATTTTCGTAATATACGCTATATAAGTGACGTCACAAATCGGGGGTTTTGACAACTTACCTATCATGTCGCGTCAATTTATTTTTGATATTTTGTAAAGAACAACGCACTTAATTACCACATATCTTTAAAAAAGTGAACAAAATATTAGAAAATGGTCAAATACAGGTGTTAACTTTGTATTTTCGTAATATACGCTATATAAGTGACGTCACAAATCGGGGATTTTGACAACTTACCTATCATGTCGCTCCAATTTATTTTTGATATTTTGTAAGGAACAACGCACCCAACCACGACATATTTTCAAAAAAGGGAACAAAATATTAGAAAGTGGTCAAATACAGGTGTAAACTTTGTATTTTCGTAATATACGCTATAGAAGTGACGTCACAAATCGGGGGTTTTGACAACTTACCTATTATGTCGCTCCAATTTTGATAATCACACTTGTTAAAAGTATGCTAGACTGTTCTTTACAATCGGTTTTAACCAACAACCTTACTCTAAGTTTAATAGAACAAGATTTTAAGGAACTTAAATAAACAAATCTTTATTGTAAACGTAGTTCTGGTTTGGACCATTTCGTAAAGCAATATCATAAAGAAATTATTGAAACCGAAAACAGTTTTCAAGCGAATTCATTAATTTAAAAATGGGTAGGAAACTTATTAAGGAAAATAAAACATATGCAAAAACACAACCTTTAAAGCAAAAAAGAAGTCCCCATTTAAAATGACGCTGTTGGTGGTTTCTTCATTTAAAAAGCAAAAACGCAGAAACAAGGGATTTTACACGAATCAGCGAAAAGGCTAAAATTTGAAAATACGTCATCAAATTCACGGCCTTTACCATCGGTAGATTAACAAAATTTATTACAAAAACACTCCATAAACCAATTAAAAATTAAAACAATTGAGATGATACATGCTGACATTTAAAATATTACGAATCTAATTGGTCTATACGATACTTTTTTAAAGTTACCAATTTTTGTGATATCGCTTTTAAAAATGTTGATAATCAAAATATACATTGGCTTGACTTGGCAACAATAATTTATTATCACTCCAATGATATGCATAATAAAATAATGCAATATTACATTAATTACAACATCTGTTGGTTTTCAAAATACGTCGTCGATGCCTATTTAACTTCTTTAGTGCATGTGGATAATTTTTCTTACTTAGCTATTTTAAATAGAATTAAATTATTAAAACACCCTTTAAAATTTGGAAAAATTATATTTAATTAGGATGACACTTTACAAAATTGCAAATTTTTTCCAAAATTGTGGAATGAACATTTTATGTTAATATATTTTGGAATGTCGTTGTTGGGTACGTTGTCCTCAAAAATATAAAAAATAAATTGGAGCGACATGATAGGTAAGTTGTTAAAACACCCGATTTGTGACGTCACATATATAGCGTATATTACGAAAACACAAAGTTTACACCTGTATTTGACCACTTTCTAATATTTTGTTCACTTTTTTAAAGGTATGCCGTGGTTGGGTACGTTTTTCCTTACAAAATATCAAAAATAAATTGGAGCGACATGATAGGTAAGTTGTCAAAATCCCCGATTTGTGACGTCACTTATATAGCGTATATTACGAAAATACAAAGTTTACACCTGCATTTGACCACTTTCTAATATTTTGTTCACTTTTTTAAAAATATGTCGTGGTTGGGTAGGTTGTCCTCCACCAAATATAAAAAAAGAATTGGAGCGACATGCTAGGTAAGTTGTCAAAACCCCCGATTTGTGACGTCACTTATATAGCGTATATTACGAAAATACAAAGTTTACACCTGTATTTGACCACTTTCTAATATTTTGTTCACTTTTTTGAAGGTATGTCGTAATTAAGTGCGTTGTTCTTTACAAAATATCAAAAATAAATTGAAGCGACAAGATAGGTAAGTTGTCGAAACCTCCGATTTGTGACGTCACTTATATAGCGTATATTACGAGAATACAAAGTTAACACCTGTATTTGACTACTTTCTAATATTTTGTTCACTTTTTTGAAGATATGTGGTAATTAAGTGCGTTGTTCTTTACAAAACATCAAAAATAAATTGAAGCGACATGATAGGTAAGTTGTGAAAACCCCCGATTTGTGACGTCACTTATATAGCGTATATTATGAAAATACAAAGTTTACACCTGCATTTGACCACTTTCTAATATTTTGTTCTCTTTTTTGAAAATATGTAGTTGTTGGGTACGATGTTTTTCACAAAATACCAAAAATAAATTGAAGCGACATGCTAGGTAAGTTGTCAAAACCCCCGATTTGTGACGTCACTTATACAGCGTATATTACGAAAATACAAAGTATACACCTGTATTTGACCACTTTCTAATATTTTGTTCACTTTTTTGAAGGTATGTCGTGGTTGGGTGCGTTGTTCCTTACAAAATATCAAAAATAAATTGAAGCGACATGATAGGTAAGTTGTCAAAACTCCCGATTTGTGACGTCACTTATATAGCGTATATTACGAAAATACAAAGTTTACACCTGCATTTGACCACTTTCTAATATTTTGTTCACTTTTTTGAAACGATGTCGTTGTTGGGTACGTTGTTTTTCACAAAATATCAAAAATAAATTGAAGCGACTGGCTAGGTAAGTTGTCAAAACCCCCGATTTGTGACGTCACTTATATAGCGTATATTACGAAAATACAAAGTATACACTTGTATTTGACCACTTTCTAATATTTTGTTCACTTTTTTGAAGGTATGTCGTGGTTGGGTGCGTTGTTCCTTACAAAATATCAAAAATAAATTGAAGCGACATGATAGGTAAGTTGTCAAAACCCCCGATTTGTGACGTCACTTATATAGCGTATATTATGAAAATACAAAGTTTACACCTGCATTTGACCACTTTCTAATATTTTGTTCACTTTTTTGAAACAATGTCGTTGTTGGGTACGTTGTTTTTCACAAAATATCAAAAATAAATTGAAGCGACATGCTAGGTAAGTTGTCAAAACCCCCGATTTGTGACGTCACTTCTATAGCGTATATTACGAAAATACAAAGTATACACCTGTATTTGACCACTTTCTAATATTTTGTTCACTTTTTTGAAGGTATGTCGTGGTTGGGTGCGTTGTTCCTTACAAAATATCAAAAATAAATTGAAGCGACATGATAGGTAAGTTGTCAAAACCCCCGATTTGTGACGTCACTTATATAGCGTATATTATGAAAATACAAAGTTTACACCTGCATTTGACCACTTTCTAATATTTTGTTCACTTTTTTGAAACGATGTCGTTGTTGGGTACGTTGTTTTTCACAAAATATCAAAAATAAATTTAAGCGACATGATAGGTAAGTTGTCAAAACCCCCGATTTGTGACGTCACTTATATAGCGTATATTACGAAAATACAAAGTATACACCTGTATTTGACAACTTTCTAATATTTTGTTCACTTTTTTGAAGGTATGTCGTGGTTGGGTGCGTTGTTCCTTACAAAATATCAAAAATAAATTGGAGCGACATGATAGGTAAGTTGTCAAAACCCCTGATTTGTGACGTCACTTATATAGCGTATATTACGAAGATACAAAGTTTACACCTGCATTTGACCACTTTCTAATATTTTGTTCACTTTTTTGAAGATATGTGGTAATAAAGTGCGTTGTTCTTTACAAAATATCAAAAATAAATTGGAGCGACATGCTAGGTAAGTTGTCAAAACCCCCGATTTGTGACGTCACTTATATAGCGTATATTACGAAAATACAAAGTTAACACTTGTATTTAACCACTTTCTAATATTTTGTTCACTTTTTTGAAGATATGTGGTAATTAAGTGCGTTGTTCTTTACAAAATATCAAAAATAAATTGGAGCGACATGATAGGTAAGTTATCAAAACCCCCGATTTGTGACGTCACTTATATAGCGTATATTACGAAAATACAAAGTTTACACCTGCATTTGACCACTTTCTAATATTTTGTTTACTTTTTTGAAGATATGTCGTGGTTGGGTACGTTGTCCTCCACAAAATATCAAAAATAAATTGGAGCGACATGATAGGTAAGTTGTCAAAACTCCCAATTTGTGACGTTAGTAATAACACGTATTTCAGTTCAGTACCAAAGTTTACTCCTGTTTTTAACAGTTTTTTAATGTTTTGTTTAATTTTATTTTAATTTTAAAGTGTTAAGAACTTTGCCAACTTATTCTATATTAGGTTTGGTTTTAATTTGTTCCCTTTAAAGGGGCTATTTTACCTCGTTATTTTTTGTATTGTACGATTATAAAATATTTGGAATCACTATTTTTTATAATTATCCGCCCAAGCAAAATTCTCTGCTACTCTCTGCCAACTTTCTGGCAGAAAGGTGGTGGTGCTGTAATTGCTACACAGTAAGACAAATAGGCAATTTAAGTTAATATTGTATTGTTTAAATATACTGAAAAAGGTTTCTTTTTTTAATTATAATTGCTGAACTATCTATTAGCTTGGTGTAACCGGTAACTTAAACATAATGGGAATAGGAAACCTTGAAGAGGAAGCAAAAAAGAGAAAAGAAAGACTTAAAATATTAAGAGAACAACGTGATAAACCACACGATGCACCTTCCGCTAAACGAACTGATAAAGGTGAACTTCCAAAACCTGATCTTAAGTTAAGAAATTATCAACCTATTACAGAGGATATGAAGGAGAAGAAATTGGATGATTCGAAACCAGGTGTTATTGAAGAACATATAAAGGTGATTGACATGGAGGTTTAATTTTTAAGTTCAGAAGTTGTTAACATACAGACATAAATTAATTAAATACTTGGTTTGGATCTCTATTACTTTCGCACGCCCGAATTTAACAAGGCGTTATAACCTAAGTATGGCAATTGTTCAACCAGACATTAAAAATTAGTTGAAATATGTTTTAATGAGTATAACTTAGTCCGCTTTACGAGTCAGATGTGTTAATGGGTAAACTAAATATGTGAGGGTTAGGGTAAGGGTTTAATTTATGCAATCTCTTTGTTTAATTACATGTGCCGTATTTCGGTTACACACCCTGTTTATGTAGGGCGTGCGAAACTAATAGAGACCCCTTGGTTTTTAGTAAATATAATGTCAGGAAATTCTTCAAACATTTTCTTATGATTAAAAAACAGTTCTTTTTTGTCTGTTATAACATAAACATTTTATTTTGCCAACATTTACTGTGAAACTTTTATCTTTTTTGCTAACTAATCTAATATTAACCTTTGATTAGATACAAAAACTAAAATCTACCTTATAAGAAGCCATGTAAAAGGACTGATAAACTCATGAATAATGTATTTACAAACATAGTTGGGAATGTTAGTTATAAAATATAAAGAAATGTCTCTTAGTTTTTTTTTCTTATACTTTGCAATATATAAACAAATGTTTGTGAAAATTAACTTAATCATAAATGTATTTTAAAGGACCAATTAGAAGGTGAAGCACCAATGCCAATGATAACTGATGATGTTGATATATTTAATCTTGCTCCTCGAAAGCCAGATTGGGATTTAAAGAGGGATATTAAACCCAAACTCGAACGCCTTGAAAGGAGAACCCAACGAGCCATTGCTGAAATTATTAGAGAGAGACTAAAAGAATCAGTTAAAGATGAATCTGTTGTCATCTCAGATGTACCAGATGTATCCCAAGAAGCTTATGATTCAGACTGAATAAAATTATTTTATCCCGAAGTTAATTTCATGCATCTTATGTAGTATAGTGATCAAATGAGCATTACTGTTGTTGCCACGGAAATGGATTATCATTCACTTTGCTGTAAATGTGAAGACCTTGCTACCCCCAGTCTTATGGAAAAACTTTTACAATTCTTTCTGACCACAATTGTATTTAAATAAAATAAAACCAATTTCAAACTTGTTCTTTCAATATATGTAAGTGCTATATTTAATGCAATTAAACAAAACATGATAAAGTAGGAAAACTTACTTATAAGTTGTTCAGGCATGTAAAGCTGTAGTTAAGCATTACAGAAAATAAATTATGAATTTTATTTTTAATTTATTGGTATGCGAATAACCAATGTTCATAGAAACAACCAACCAACTAATTTCTAGTTTGAGTTAAAAAAATTGTTGCGCAAATGTTGTTTTTATGTAAAATAATTGCAATTTAAACAACAATTTATAGAACGGTTTCTATTATTTATTACTGTGCATGCCCACATTAATAGTAGTATGCCGGGCTGTTTGTACGACGACTAGTTTTATTTATAAGTAGGTTTCTCTTTAACATAAGTAAGTTTGGTCTTTTCTCCATCTGTGCAAGACCAACCACTTTTATTTGACAAAACAACACATGCTTCGTTTTTTAGACACGGTTCCATATCGCACCATAAACGGTAATAGAAAATGAACTCTAAAAAATAAATACAAAAATTATCTAAAAATGTGCCCCGAGTGAGGATCGAACTCACGACCTTGAGATTATGAGACTCACGCGCTGCCTACTGCGCCATCGAGGCTTCGGCTTTTTGTGCGCTAATATGTGATAATACTCAGAACTTCAAATGTGTAGCGAAAGTCAAAAGTCAATAAACACATGGAAAAGTATTTATTTATTTAATATTAACTTAAAAACAACAAATACCTGCTACACATGCAGGCTCTTCCAAATGAGTTCCTGCCACTTTTCCAAATCTGCAAGCACATTTTACCGTTCTTTCTTTTTTGAACATACCATTCTGCTCTAAACTTGGTTGTTTTACGATTTCACACTTTTCGACAGGAAGATCTGCACAAATAATTTGTATTAAGTGATTTTATTATTTGTTCGAAGTGTTAATTTTAGTTTAAATTTTTATTACGTATTCACGACTGTATACACTTTACGGTTAAATTTCTAGTTACATTAACATTGTTACTAATTTCAGTAGTTAAATATCGTAGCTTGTTTTAATAAAATAAATTTAATTTTTATTCATTCACCTTTCTGAACGACATTTGGTTTTGTTAAAACTGGCACAGTGACGAAAATTAATGTTAGTAAGATTATCTTACGTTGATCCTTAGAAAACTTTAAATATTTCATTTCAGTTTTTCCTTTTGTAAATATATTAGCCTAAAAATATTTTTTTTTTGTTTTGTTTAAAGTCTGTATTTTGCTTTTAGACCTCTAACAGTCTAACGAAACAAAACGTTTTTTTTATTTAAAGTAAATTGCAGCTCTCACTACGACAGGGTAAATAAAGGTCTTGCGTGAACTTCACGCAAATATTCTTCTGCGAACTAAAGTACTTTATAGCTCACCGCACCTTAAGTTACTGTTTTCTCTTTTAAAAATGACAGTGTCTTGTCCACATATTTGATTGCAACACTTTATTTGATCGCCTTCTATTGATTTTTGATACAAATCAGAGATTCATTTCATTTTTTTATTTCGTTGAATGCATTTGCTTTTTTCAGGGATTTTAATTAAGAAATATAAAGTTGATGGCTGTATTATTCGCGTTGTCCCAAAGGATTTGATAAGACTAAAACAACATCGATTACATAAAAATACGGGATTAATATTTATGACATTACACGAAAATCTCATGTTATAAGTTTTGTACAACTTTTTTTTCTTGAATTTCATGTTGAATATTTTTGATTATCGATTTACATAAAAATGATTTTTATTTAAAATATATCTGACTAACTACATCCTCTAAACGTAAAAATTTCAGTGGTGCACGCAACAGCGTGGCGTTTTTAATTTTTTTTTATTCATTTATTAAATCAATAAATCGTTTAATAATGAAATTATTCTGGTTGCGATATTGAAATTCAGTTTTAAGTTGCGAAATAGTTTAAATTGTATTAAATCTGATTTAATCGAAACCGTTTCAGGTGATAGGTCATTAATTATTAATATGAAAATGGCATTACAATTTGGAAAAGCGCTGGCACTTATTTCTAACATGAAACTTTATTCGATTACAAACTTATAAAATTTAAAATTTAAACTGTGTTTTTTTTATCAATCACATTAAATTAAATAAATTGTCAAATACGGTCGACTTTTTGGGGCGTTTTTTTTTATTAAATATATTTTTTACTCTAATAAATAATTAACACAATACTTTAGGGTTGCAAAATCAGTCCAGGTTATTGGCAAAAACGTTTTGTTAAGGTTTTTGGTAAGGCACTTGTCTAATACTAATGATAACTGTTGTTGAAATTAGTAAGTGGTTGTCAACAGCGATTTTTAACGCGCGGTTGTATAATGCATTTTCGTAATGGTTTTGGTGTTTTTGCTGTATGTTATGCCTCACTTAATTGCAAAAATTGTCTTATTTATGTTTGTTTCAAAAAGATATATAGGTATGTAAACTTTTTATTACTTAATGTTTTATATATATTTTATGTTTCAGATGTTTTTCAAAAAATAAAAAAGTTACTAGTTATTTTTACCAATCTGCCGATTGCAATTACCATGCCCCCAAAACGTGTAGTACCTGCAAGAGGGACTGCAAAAACTACTGCTGCTGTTAGAAAATCTGGATCCACAACAGGTAAATAGCTCAAAAAAGTAACTCTGACAATATGATTATGTCATAACAAAAATGGCAAAAAATGAATTATTTTTTTTATAAAACTTGATTTAACTAATTAACAAAATCAAACTATTTGTTAAACAAACTTTAAAAAGTTTATTAAACGTCCAAGTTTAGCAGCAACTGGCAAAAAACCTGTATCTGTGTCACAAAACAAAAAACCTGTAAAAGGTGGTAAAGATGTTCCAAAAAAAGAAGTAAAAAAGGGTCCGACGCCTCAAGAAATAGCTGCTGTTGTTCTACAAAAGTATATAAGAAGGTAATTGGTCTACTCAAAAATTTATATTTTTACATATAACATTTATTCAATTCATTTTCGAGTACATTTGTGATTAGCCTAAATTTGTGTTACAGATATTTATCTAAATTGGCATTAAAAAAGTTAAAAGCCAAGAAAGAGGAATATGAAAAGACAATGGAAAAAATTCAGCGTGAAGTATTTCATTATTTAAATTTTATTAATTTTAGATTAAAGCTGTATGCACACACCGCATAAGGTTGTGGGTTCAATTTCCTTTGCTGTAGCACCCTTGAGTAAGGTGCTAAAAATGGTATGAACTCCTGCTGAGCCAGTACTTAATTAGCAGTTCAATTATTAGGCAATTGTAATCTATAACATCCCAACTGCCAACAGCAATTCAAGACTGGGTCGGACTATCTGATTACGTCGTGCAGTTGACCTTTTGACATCAAGGATAAAGATATAAAAAAAGGCATAGTATCGAATTCCAAAAATTAAAGTTTCTATTTTTGTTTACTAAACCCTGAGTTTACTAAAAAGTAAAATTCTAATAAATTTATTATTTTTAAATAGGCTATATTATCTTAGGCTTATGTTGCTATGGTAAAACAACAACAGGAAGAAGCTGAAAAACAATTTCAAAGGGAGGAGGAAGAGAGAAGGAGAAAAAGGGAAGAGATAAAAAGAAGAAAGAGAATGCTTGAGGCTTCTTTTGATGGTGACATAGATGAAATGGAGTCAGTTTTAAAAGAGGTAACCATGATTTTCGTTTTTTTTGTGTTTTAAGTTTTTTTGATGTACATAATAGGTAATAGAATTCTTAAATTTTTTAGCTTTAAATGCTTAGGTTGTGATTCAAACTATTTTAACATCTCATGCATTTAAATAAATATTTTTTGATATTTTTTAAGGTTGATGAGTTAGACACAAAAAATGGAGTACCAACAGATGAGATTGGTAAAATAACGAGGAAAATGCATCAAATGGCAGTTGTGGAATGTCGGGATTCGAATGAGAACACTCCACTTTCTGAAGCAGGAGGTGGTGGGAGTGTGGATTCTATTACATTTCTTATTCTAAGAGGTAGCAAATATGCTTAATTGAGAAAAACCATCTATATTATTTTAATTAATTTAGTGTTTTTAAATGTTTTTTTAATTCATTTTAATTACTAGTATAAAAGGGTTAGGAAAATTGTTTTTGTTTTACTTAGCTGTTTTAATATAACTTTAGGTGCAGATCCTAATAGCATAGGTGCATGGGGTCGAACACCGTTATATAGAGCAGCATTTGGTGGCCACTTGGCTGCAGTACAGAGCTTACTTCAATATGGAGCTGATCCAAGAATATTTGCACAAGATGCCAATACACCTGAACACGTACAAAATTTGTAATTTTAAAATATTTTTATTGCTATTAAATGGGATATCAGTGAACTTTAATAAAAAAAAATTTTCGTTAGGTTGCCTCTATACCGGAAATAGCTGAAACTTTAGTTAGTTGGGACATAACAATCACAGAATCTATGTTGGAAAAAATGGAAGAGGAAAAAGAAAGAAGAGACCAAGAATCAAGAAAGAAAAAAGAAGCGGAAACTAATCAGTAAAATTAATATTACTTTTAAATGAACTAAATTATTATTTTTTTTGAAGGAATAAAAATTTTAAATTATTATTTTGTTTTTTGCCAGGCTGCAAGGTGAACTGGATGAAGTAACAAAGGAATACTCAGTAATGCAGAAAATGTTACAATGCGCCTACAATGAATTGGAAAAGGCTTTGTATGTTCATGATACTGCTGTACAAGAGGGTTTTGAAAAGCTCGATGTTACTCTGGCTGTATGTATTCCTTAGTTACTTCAATCACTATCAATAAAAAAAATTTGGTAAGTTTTTAAAATTTTTTTGTGTTAAACTTTATGTTGTACATCCTGTAAGGCTGTTCATCAAGCCGAGGAAGATTTAGAAATAGCGAAGATAAATGCCATGAAAGCAAAGGAATGTTTAGAACAAGCCAGACTTAAACTAAGAGAAAAGGTGCATGAAGGTAAATTACAAACTTTCTCTAATTTTCGTGTTTTTGAGCCAAGTGCATTTTAACTAACTCTATTGATGATACAGCTAATGCTAATACCATAGAGATACTAATATATACAGGGTGTATATAGAAGTATCTTTATAGCCAATACCAATTGATATATGGTCCAACCCTGGCATCACAAAGTACTGAGAATGGCTATTGTTTGGTCAATAGTTCGCATAGCTTAAAATAATATAATAGTTTTGTATAAAACAATTTAGTAATATAGTGTTATAACATGCACAACACAATGATAGGTAAAAGTGAGGACGATTTACCTGGGATAAGATGTAACATTCGAGAACTTGACGAGGTCCTGATGCGTGATGTTGGCTGCCGAATTAAAGAATCGGGAAAATGGCCATTATTAATTGACCCCGTCGGCCAGAGTGGATTATTTCTTAAATACAGGGATACTAATTACTTGTGCGCTCTTAATCCCAACGACATGAAAACTGAAACGCTAAGGTTAAGTCTTCTTGGTGCTATTAGGTATGTTTTATCAACTGCTTTTAATTAGCCCAAATAAAGCTACATTTTTCATGAATTTAAATCCAAATTTGGCATTAAAAAAATCCGAATAAAAAATATTATTTAACTTTTTTGATTTGGAGATTTGGAAAGCCACTTGTAATAGATATGATGGACGTTGACATGTTTGAAACAATTTCTGATCTTTTCGATCAAGTTTTACCGAATCTTATGACAGAAATTATGGACAAAAGTTTATTATCAGAGGAAAAGTAAGAAAATAAATAGTTGTTCTGTGCCAAATATTTAAAATTTTAAAATTTATTAAGAGCACTTAGCCGTATGCTATATTTTTTGTATTACTTTTATGTTGTTAGATAAATTCAACAAAATCTATTAATAGTAAAATATTGCTTAGAGCTGTAGTTTAGGCCATTAACTTTATTATTAGCAGTTAGTCCTATGCCATATTTATTAATAGCAGTTAGGCCCATGCCATATTTTTCTATTACTTTTATGCTCTAAGCAATATTATTACATAGGCTGCTACCAAATTGTTTTATTAGCAAATATTGGATAACCTACCAAAAACATGAATGAATATACTATAGTTAAAAAAAACATTAATGCCATTTAAAAAATTTCAAATTAGGTATATGAGGTTAGTACAGAAAACCGATCATGCAGACTACCAAGGATCTAACTTTCAACATCACAGAGTAGAGTCTTTCTCATTGGTTATTCTTACTAAAAACAAGTATCCACCCGACTCCTTATTGGCTCAAACTTATCCAATCAGGATCGTGCTACCCGATGCGTAATATTGTTGGTTCGTAAGCTAACATTTCATTTTAGGACAGAAATTAGTTTTTGTGCCTAAAATTTGGTATTTTTAGGCTAGATTTGAAAATTTATGTTAAGAATACTAGATTGGTTAAAGTTTTTTTAAACTTTTTATTTTTATATATATTTTTAATATCACCTATACTGTACCTATAAAAATAGATTTTATGCTAGTTAATATCTTAAACTCACTGCAAGCTTTAAAGCTTTTATATATTTTAATACTGTGTAGAGTTGTAATTTCGGCTGTAGATGGCCATAGAGAGCTCTAAAAGCATACAAAAATAAATCTCGTCAAAATTGCAACTTTTAAAGTTAAACACTAAAAAATGACAACCTCCTAACAGAGAATACAAAGAATAGTTACAAATCTATATTCTTAACATGTAAAAAAAGATCTTATTGTATTAAGTTGAATAATATTTTTTCAAGTAGAATGATGTTTAAATAAATGTTTATGTAATTAGTATAGGCTTAGCACATCTTGTTATCCATACACTTAGTTACCCACATATTTCACTGGCCCGTGCAAGTTGTTTCTAGGCTGTAAAAGTTTTGATTTGGTTTAATGAGCTTCAACGCAGTCGTGACAAAACATTCTTTCATGTTTTCGCTTGTATTTAGAAAGTTCGCAATTCAGATAGCTTACAACTCATATTTAAACAAATGCTACAATTTTAACACGGGGCAAGCACGGAAATTAGAGAATATGGGTATAAAAAATAAAATAAAGGGGCAATACTCGGTTGGTTAATTCTTTACAAGTTGGTAAAAGTTTTAATCGTTTTTTATGACGTCATAGTCTTGTGTTGCCGTTGACCTCCACAAATTCGAGGGAACCTTCATCTTTTGCTCGTTTTGCAGCAACTTCGAGCAGTTTTCCTAATTGAGAAAAGGAAGGCCGAGACCAGTCTTTCCATTTCCAGCATTTCGACATAATGGAATACCTGTAAGTGAAAGAGAATAACTATTTGTTAAAAACGTGGGAAATTTAACCCCTCATTTGCGCTGTATCTAGCCTAATGGAATTACGGTATATCGTGATACCGGTATCAACTTTTGTTAGATGTAAATCCTTTAACGGTTGAAATTGTTTATATTATAAAGTTTGGACAAGTTTTGTGTTTTAAATTAAAACATCTAATGAACCAATATAGTAACCGATTGTATGGGACATAGGTGGTTAGAGCGATTTACAATACAATCCTATTTATTGCGTTTATACAAAACAATCTGGCGAGTGGCGATATAATAATATTTTGTCGCCGGTTTGAAATAATCGATTTACCTTCCTATTTGTTATTTTAAACACTTGGCATTTCTGCCAAAACGTATACTTGTTTTTAAATGGCACTTTGTTTGTTTTGTTTTGAAGGTTTTTGTTATAAGGAAATATATTCATATTTTCGAGCAACGTGTGCCATTTTTAACCAACAGCCTTTTAACAAAATGTTTTACCTATATATATATATATATATGGCCTAAAAAGCTAAAAGTTTATACTTAAACAACTCACAATTGAACTGAGCACGTGCTCGGTCGTTCCATTCGATACCCTCCTTTCAATTTATCCAACAAATCTTCAGCTGATACTCCCGGATGTGGCATGCAACCCAACGTCACCATCTCGTACATTAAATTCCCGAACGACCACCTATGACGTCATAATAAAAATCATATTATTAAGATGATAACAAACATGTCTCTTATGCTAAAATATAACAAAAAAATTAACTTACACGTCACTCTTGCTGGTTATCGGAACTTTTCCTCCCATCATTCTTTCGGGACTTATCCATTTAAACGGAACTAGGCGTTCTACTCTGTTCTTGATTATACCATATCTAAAATAAAATAGGCTTTGTAATATACCAAAAAAATATTTTTTATTTAAAGTATTACCTATACACATCATTAGCGAGCCCGAAGTCGGAGATTTTACAAACAAGATTTTCGCCCACCAAAATGTTTCTGGCTGCCAAGTCACCGTGAATTATTCGAGTTTTTGTTAAATATTCCATTCCAAGCGCCACCTGTCGAGCCATTTGACACAACGACTTTTCGGTCACGTGATAAGCCGGGTCGTTCAAGGATTTAGATGGCTAAAATAATTAATAAAAAAGTTAAATAGCTATATAAAAAAATTAACCTTTAAAAAATCTCTAAATTCGTTATTGGCCAATTCTTACCTCACGTGAGTCTAATAAGAAATGTCTAAGGTCGCCATATTTTAAATATTCTGTGACCAGCAATACAGGCTTCTCTTTCGTGCAGCAGCCAACTACCCCCAACACATTTGGATGGGAACCAATGTTTAACATGAAGCTGATTTCGCTCATAAAATCTAACAACTGCTGGCCGTCGTCGGGGCCATCTAAAACATAACATTTTTTATTTGTGGTTGATATTGTATAAATTTATTAATTAATTAAATAAAAAAGGGTTTTGGTTTTTAAAAAGTAAACCTTTTGGTTGTTTAACTGCTACAGTTTCTTTAACATCAAGCGTAGGGTTTGTGTTTGGTGTATAAACCCCTTTGTGAACTATCCCAGAATTTCCTCTTCCTATAACTCCAGTTAGGTCAATGTGGTTTCTATCCAATTCCCATTTATCGCCAAACGTGGAAGCAGTTTTTATCTGAAAACGAAACATTTTCTATAAGTAAATATTTTTTTGAAATAAAAATCATATTAATTTATTTAATGCATTTATTTTAAAGCTGATACATTTAGAGCCATAAAGACGTTTTCATGTTTTTGTTATATGCTGTCAAAATATTTTAAACTTTGTTTTATGTAGTTGTGCAAACCTGTTTATGATAATCTTCAAGAAAGTTTTGAATTACGAGGTCTTTATTAGCTAAAAACTGAGTCCATGTGAGTTCATTTTGACGAATTCTGTAAATTCTGTATTTCCAAGCTCCAATTACAAGAACCAAAATAAGAATAACGAACAATGGAACAGCTATTGCTATTCCAAGGACAAGGCTTGAATTGCAGTCAAATCTATTGTAAAAAAATAAAGCAGGCTAAACCAATTTTAAAGTAATACAAACAAGTTATATAGCATTGGGTGATTTGTGAAATTACATTTTTCTAACCAGACCGTTCAAAGCTATTTATATAAATCTTGGAAACCAGTTTTTATTATTTATTTACTTTTTACTTGAAAACACTCATTAGTAGTAGTGTTGAATTACATTTTTTAAGTCAGATCTAATATAATTATTGACCCACGATTTCACGTGTCAAAGTCGTTATAAATAAAAGCTTAGTCACTGCTAACCGGCGGTTTACGTAAAACGCCTACTCTAACGGTGGTGTTTTGTATTTATCAATATGTAAATGAAGCAAATCAACCTTACATAAATAATTTTCAAAACGAAAAGAAACTTTTGTAAATGCAAATAAGGTACATAACAAAACGTTTTAGTAGATTTTACCCGTTTCCATAATAGCCATCTAAACAGCGGCAGGAAAAACCGACTGATGGTGCCTTGTTGTCTATACATTGTGCGTTTTGGTGACATAAGTTCGGATCAGCACAAGAATTAATTTCTTGACATCCAGTTCCAAGGACAGCTAGGTAAAATGTCAAATTTGTTTTCCTTGTTTTAAATAGTATTTAGTTTATCTCTAAGGCATACAATAATAATGTTATAGTTTACTTTTGTTTTGGATAAAATACAGCTTAACAAATAAATACCCGATAAATTGGTATACCCGTTTCCTTGGTACCCAGATGTACACGTACAAGTAACGTTTAAACTCACACCTATTGTTGTTGGTAGACTTTGCCTCGTGCAATTTGCGTTCAAATCGCACAGATGGAACATGGGATCACAGGAATCAATTTCTATACAACAAAATAGAACACAAGTCTGTTAGAAAGAGTTTGCAAAGGAAAACTAGATTACAATTTATATTCTTGCACCATGTTTACCTGGTGTTATAATTTCGTTCCGAATACAATTAGTAGTTGGACAGTTTGTGTTGTTATAACGCGCTCTTATTGTGACTTGGTAACTTACTTCTGGAATTAATTCGCCAACTGCCACTCTATACCCGTAACGTATGACGTCACATTGATTATTCGATACGTCGGTTAAGTTGAGTAAGTAGCGTTCCACAACCTATAAAAAATGAAATATACCAAATAAATTACAATTCACAGCTAGTGTAGCACAATATTTTTATAGACTAAATGCAAAATTTAAACATTTTTTCCCAGTTTACCATGACAGCTAAAATGCATGAATTTTAAACTAAAATGCAAGAAATATAAAAATGGCTGACTAATAAATAAATTTTTAGTAAAAATGTTTTTTTACCCCCGTTGTAGGCACAGTAGTTGCGTCATTACTAGATATACCAAATTTCATTTCCAAGAGGCCTGATCGAGTTATGGGAGGTAGCCAGAGCACAGTTCCATTTACTGTGTCATTTTGTAAGTTGGGGTAACCAACCACAAAACTTATATTTCGAGCAGTAGTGTGTAGAATTCCGGCCTCTGTGAAAAAGTTTAAAAATATAAATAACTTTAAAATATTATATATTAAAAAAATAATTTACTAAGTCTATTTATGTCTTTTAGATATATAAAAGTATTTACCACAGCATATCTGAGCGGCTTCTGTGTTAGTCTTGTTGTTGTTTGTTTCCACTAATTCTATACAACCACTTGGGTTTTCCACGTTGACATTGATAGGTGAAAAGGAGACGACATTTCTACATAAAACTACGTCTATTAGAATCAGTTGTTAGTATATTAAATTAAATTTTATTGTACCTGTAGTAGGCGTGCATTTCCAATCTGTATTCCTGGTGGAAAGCAATTTGATACTTCAAGGTACCAGAATTCTAAAAAATATTATTTTTTTTGAAATATATAGTAGTGAGAATTGTTTAAAAATAAAAACCATCTTACTGCTGGAACCGAGATAAAGTTAAGCGCAATCATGGAACGAAGTCCTCTGCATCCCAAGTCAGGGGTGACGTCACAATTATCAGTATCGCATATGCATGTTGTTGCACCAGTGGTTGTTGTCGTCGGGTTGCAATTGGGTAATAGCTTGCAGGACGATAAACTTGTAGTTGTGACATAAAAATCGTTTCTAATAAATAAAGATATTGTGTTAATCATAGATAACACTGACTATTGTACTCACCCTTTAAAATATACCGGTTATGTTTTATTTAAGTTACTAACTCGGGATTGCATGTGTCTGTTGGTAAAATAACATTTTCGCCGAAAGCGCTTTGCGATTCACGTAGTCGAACTAAAACGCCGTCTAGTTCAAAATCTTAAACATAATGGTTTTATAATTAATAAAAGCATCAAAAAAATGGCATTAAATTAACCAAAGTAGTTAAAAGTCAAGTATTTTTACGACAAGTTATATACTTATTTGAGTTTTTATGTTTTTTATACCGTCATCTTTTTTTATGGACCAGGTAACCGTTACAAATAAATTTACTCCCCCGGAAAATAGCTCAGTGGAGTAAGTTGTCGTTACGTTTACAATTGAATCTTGGATAAAACTTGCATTTGCTAGAAAAACAGATTTTCTATTTTCATAAATTTCATCAACAAAAAAATAACTTGTGCACTACAAAGTAAAACATCAATCAGTTTTATGGTTAACCTGCCAAAGTTCTTATTAGAACCGTTTTGTTATCTCTTGTCAAAACATAATCCCTTTAAGGTGTTTTTAAACTTTCGATATTGCTATACAAACATTAACAATTACACAACAAAGAGATATTTTACAAAAAGGAGGTCTTTTTAACTTAGCACACTTTCTAAACAAACACCCACACTCTGGGGATATGTATACATTTAAATTTGATTCAAAATATAATTAAAGTAGTAGTTTACTATAATTTTTGTATAAAAACATTATTTAAAATCTAAAAGCTCGTTAAATAGAACAACTTACCATTTCGACATGATCTTTGACTTGAAGATAATGGAATTTGCATCAGCGAATATAAAAATATTAAAAATCCAGTAAAATACTCGAACAGTTTCATTTTTAAACTAAGAGAGTAAGTCCTAACTTCGGATTCTTTAACATTTATGTACTATTAATGCTGGCTCTAACCTGTTTAAATATCAACACGTTTGATTTTTAAATTATGATAACTTCTTCTAACGCGGCTCAGTTGGAAATGAAGATTGTCGATAGTACTGGCGTATGATCAATTTAGGGACAATACACGTCCCTCCAAGCGTGATGAAATCACATGCCTCGCTGCTAATGGCTTTGGCTTTCCACCTTTCTTTTCTGGGGTCAGATGAAACATTATATTAACATAATTAAAGAAAGGGGCGGACATTTTTCGTAACGATTTTTACTATTTTGATTGGCAAAGGATATTTCGGCTTTTTTTAAATAAAAAAAACGTTACGATCAATATTTATCTTAATGTTTTTTTTTTTTATAATTTTTCTTGTATGTTTAACACAACATTTAAAAATATAAACTATTTAAGTATTGAGATTTCTTAGGGGTTTAAATTGCATTAACGTGTATGTTTTGTGTGACAGATATCCTGCGTCTCTAATCACTCATTGGCGCCACTTAACGACAGTTGTTGCATTTATTTTTTAACTAAATTTTGGATTTTTTTTTGTCTTTATTTAGAAAAAATTTTTGTCTTTATTTAGACCATAAGGTAATACTTTTTAAATATATTTACCACTAAATTACAAATTAAACTTTTTTTAATTGCGTGGAAAAAATCTGATGTTGATTTTTTAGGATGTGAAATCCTACACATATGATGTAAAGATTAAAAAATAAATACAAAAATGTAACAAAAAAATATTGAACGCGTAAAACCGTTTAAATGGTTCGAAATCTTAGATTTTAAAACATGTTGTTATCGTCATTATATTTATTATATATTTTAATGTCTTATAAGCCGTTAATTTTGAGTCAGCATAACTTTTGTTTTAGTAAATTAAAAATTAAACAAAATTGTTTTGTTATTTATTATTAGATGGTGCTTTAGTCATAAAAACACAACACAATGAGCTTTGTTAATTCAATTAAATTTCTATTTGTTTATTAAAATTTAATTTTAAAAATTTTAAATTTAATTTTAATTAAGTGTTGTTTATGCATATCTTTATTTATTATTAAAGATTAATTTTAATAATGCTCAAATGATTTCAATATATATTTTATTTATCATGTAAATCTAGTTTAAATATTGTTTACTAAGCAAAAATTGTTTTTTATTTTTCTGGGTGCAATTTTTCTTTGTTTTGGTCACATGATAGATTCAACTAAGTTTATTATAGAGCAGTAGTGTTGCAATGTTAATTTACACGGGGTACCACCTTCTTGTATACTTTGAAGTTATTTTTTCATAATAAAATTTGTAAAAATGGACTATTATTAGGTGACCTTTATAAAAGTTAGTCTATAAAATATCAAAAATTTTTAAAATAAACAATTTATTAGGTATAATAAACCCAAGTAAATATTGTAGATTAATAAAATGAACTTATGCTGATTTTGTTACGCCGTGTAATAAACTTACTGAACCGGAAAATTTATTGTATATAAATATTTTTGTTTTTGTATTTTATGTAAAACGTAAAGTGTGTTACAGATGTGATTTTGTTTAGTATTTCACCTGTGCCTAAAATGTGTAATGTTTACACGTGTCAAATTCAGTAGGGATTCACTTTATGCAACAAAAATACGCAGATAGAATGTATTTTTATTTTAAACTTAGCTAAACCATCTTGTTACGTAACCAGATATTACCATATTACCAGTATAATAATAACTGTTAATATTTTAGCTTTTTTTTTAAAGAGTATATAGTTACAAAGATATTATGAAGTTTTTTGGGGCCATTCTACTACTTGCACTTGCAACTTACCAAGGTTGGTTGAAATTGTTTTGTTTTACAATATTTAACTTAAAAACTATCTTCGACAATTTGATGTTTGTGGTATAATAAAGTTGCAGCTAAATAATTTAAAGCACTAAAGAGTGAACCTAATAAAACTCTTGATTGACTCAGATTAAAGGTTTCTTTTTTTATATTACAAAATAAGCCATATAAATTTAATAAACTGGTTATGTCATTAAAATGTTGGTAATTAAATTTACCAAGTGATTGTATATTGGGTCATAAATGATCATCAGTGTTAACCTTACTAGAAGCATAATGTCCTGTGCAAGCAGATGCAGACAAATTCCCAACCATCAATTTTTTTTTTTTTTAAGTATATTGAAAATAGTTTTAATTTTAATTTAGTTGAAGGAGGAGTATTAGTTGGTGTTGACAAATGTACATGGGGTCCAAGTTATTGGTGCAAAGATATCAGTGCTGCCAAAACATGCAATACCATTCAACACTGTAAACAGCAAGTCTGGACCAAACCTATACAAGTATTTTTTTGTTTAAACTCAAATCTTTCAAACAAAAATTATCTAATAATAATACTAGTATCATTATACTTGATTAACTGTGTTTTCTCAGTTTTCTATTTGCTTTTAAGTATTAACTTTCTCTCTTAATACAGATTTTATAGAGTTAATATAAATCTTCTTTTAGAATGATGAAGTATGTGAGATTTGCAAAGAGGGTATGGAAATGGTCGATAATTACTTGAAAAAACAAGGAACTAAACCAGAAATCAAAGCTGCTTTGTCGAAAATTTGTACCGAAATCCCTGTTTCTACATTATCATCTGAAGTAATATTTTATTGTATAAAATGAAACTTAAAATAACATACCAACAATGTGCAAATTTTTTAAAACCATTGTATTAACTTGAGATAACTCGGTGACAACGGAAATGGTTTTGTGATATGCCAATGGTTATTTATTTTTGTCATTGTATGCATATCTACAAAATTTGATCTTTTCATGGTAATCAACTAGTAAAAACCCCATATGTTTTATTATAAGTTTTTTCCTAATGTTTTGTGTTTTTTTGTTTAGTGTACGAAACTTGTTGATGCTGATTTTGATCTAATTTATGATGAACTGTTAATGATGGTGAGTACACCAATATTTTATTATGGTTTACTAAAAAAATAATTATGCAAATGAAAAGTATATGCTGTAATTAATTATATTCACAATCAAGACATAGGGATAAATCCTTTTTTAACAAATTTTATCAAAAAAAATTATAACGAAAATCTTTGCTCTGGATAAGCCTACAAACTACTCATCATGCATTATACTAAAATTTATTGTGTTATTTCAATTTTAATATACCTAAGATTTATTTTTAGCTTGCTGATAGTGATGTCGTTTGCTCAGCGATGGGATTATGTACTTCTGAGGATACCAGAAACGATCTTATTGACATTATGGCAAAACAACTTCCAGGAATGGTCAAGGTACAATTTATTTCAAAACTAAAATGCAGTTTTTATGTATATATACAATGTTTGGTGTATATTTACACTTTTTTGGTAATTTATGTAAGTTGTGTATATATATTTATTTATTGAATGTTAAAAACCTCATTTTTAGGAGGCATATGAAAAAAACATGTTGCCTGTAGCTTCTGTACAACTTATAGATGATGTTTCTAAGCCATCAAAAGCGGTTAGTTTTTTAAGTAGCTTGTAGGTAATGGTAGTGATATATGACATTAAAAATTCTTTTTTCTGAAATTACTTGGTCTTTTTCTCAACATTTTTTTAGGTTGGCAGTAGTTATTGTGCACATTGCCACGCCTTCATGGGAGATGTTCAAAGCGTGATTATGAATAACCAATCAATTGTGGTAATTATAAAACTTTTAGTTATCAATAAAATCATCTTTTCTGGTTACCATTTAACAAATAAAACTAAAGAGCGCTTGTTTAAAAATATAAAGAAGTAATGTTTGTGTAGGTAGGTTCCTTAATCGTAAATTTTAATATCTTGAAGCTAATATTGTTTTCTGTTTTTTATTGACATTCAACAGAAAGAATGGGAGAATTTAATCAAAATGGAGTGTAAAAGTTTGGGACCTGGACTCTCAGAAGTGGTTAGTTTCTATATGAAATTATATAAATATTTACTTATGTATAAAATAAGAGGTTGTTTCTAAAAAATTAAACCCATCAAAAAACGAAACTAAAAAGTTTCATATGACCATTTTGAATTTAATTTGTAATTTAAATACCAAAGTGCAAACTGTCTTTTACGTCATAGTTGTAATTTAATATCACATGAACAGACTTATTTACACAAAGCAGCCAGCCAGCCAGCTAGCTACTGGTTCCCTTTTTGGTGTGCTAATCTAATTAAACATCGGTAAAAAGTTTTGAAATAGGTACTTTTTAGATTTTTATGATATTGCAACACAAAAAAAGCAATGGGTTATATTGTAAAATATTTTAACGTGACTACTTTTAACTTTGAAAATGTGTACAGTTATGTTTATATTAAACCTTATATAAAAAAACACAACTAATTAGTCTAACTTCAGAAAAAAAATACAAAAAACAAGGAAGTTTGCATGATTAATATCAAATCTCACTTGAACTTTCAGTTTTATTTAGGTTATTATATCCATGTAATTGATCAATGTTACCTACAATAAATATATTATGCTTTTGGCGTATACAAACCACTATTATTTTTCTTTTAATTTGTAATTGTTAAATCTTAGTGCCAGACTAAACTCCAGCAGGCTACTTACACCATGCTTCATAATCTCCAGACAGATGAAGTGAGTTAAACTGAAACTATCATGTTTTATCTTTATTTTTATCATTTTAGTGCGATGCTACTGTTGACAAACTATTACCAACTTTGTTAGATACACTGTCATCAACCGTAAGAGTTAAAATTAAATAATTGTAATACTTTTATTGCAATTAAATGCCACTAATTGATTGACTGCTATTGCAAAACAAAATTTTTTTATGCAATTTATTAAGAATTGAATTTAAATTTAAATTTGTTTTTTTTCATTTAATTTGTTGATTTCCTTCTCTAATTTAATTTATTGAAGATTTTGCCATAATAATGTTATTTAAACAAACTTGTTCTGGGTTGTGATTGGCTTGTATGTGAAAATGGAAAGCATTTTTTTGTATCAATTGCAATAAATGAATAACGTTTTTTTGCTACTTATAAAACTTAAAAAAATTTTAATGTTGGCTCTGATTATTTTTGATTTGATTTTACAAATTTTTTTTTTAAGGTAATGCTAAGTTTAGTTTGGAGAAGGGCCTTAATTTTTGTAATGGTTACGTAATTGTTGTTGTTTAAATCCTTACAGTTAGCTTTATTTTTTGGAAAAAAAACATGACTGCTTTTTGATGAATTGCCAACAATTGAAATGACTCATTTAAGTCACCTGATGTAATCTTATATGACAAAATGCCGAATCTTAAATTTAATTTAATCTAAAAATGATTATTTTTAATTATACAATACTTTTGCAATAAAGCTCTGAAAAGTAATGTTATGTGAATTATGCATATTAGCCTTGAACGAAAAAATTTTGAGTTTTGACTAATTTTTTTGAGCAATGTTTGTAATTTAACTTATTATTTTATAGCCTACATAAATTTTATTTGTTTTTTAATACAATTTCCTTGTATTTTTGTTTAGAGTATTGATACAATTTGCACTACTATTATGATGTGCAATTCAGGAAGTAACATCATGGTAAGTATATTCATTTATTTATTGTATAAGCAACATGATACTTTAAATATTCTTTGTGTTCTTATGACTCAAAATTGTCCAGTTGTTTATTTTTTGTAAACTATTAATGCATCCGGAACTTTAAAAACTTTAAACTTACTGTAAATGGTATCATGTTATTATTATTATTTTTTCTTTAATTTTATGCTTCTGTCAAGATTTTTGCCAAGACATTTTTGAAATTTGTATATAAATAATCTTTTTGGATTTTGTTAAACTGACAAGTGACCAATATTTGATGTTTATTAAAGGTTCAAGATGGAAATAATATGTGTACGGATTGCAAAAACTTTTTCGCGGATTGGCAGGACATAATCAAAAATAATAAATCGATTATAGTAAGTTTTTAATTTTTCAAACTAAGTAATATTGATGGATGGTTAAAATTGTTTTTGTTTGGTGTATAAAATAAATTGACAAGATTAAAAATTGGAAGTTTGTTAAAAACCCGATTTTAAATTAATAAAAAGTATATATTTTTTTTACTTTTAAACATTATCACATAGGATGCATTAAACAAGTTAGTTTTATCTGAATGCAAACAACTAGAGGGTCTGGAGAGCATGGTATATAACACATAAAAACAAAACTCAATTGTGTTTTGCAGCCTATAATTCCTGTTCGATTTTTGATCGAAATTAATTTCGTTACGATTTTGGTTGAAATTTAACCATTTGCTTATTTGAAATGTAATTGGTTTTACAGAGACCTAAATTTTGACTAATTATCATTTATTAATTTTTTGATGATTACCTAATTTAGCATGACATCGTTAAAAAGATGGCTGCCCTTTACTGTCTTCAGAAACCTTCTGATTTGCAAAAGGAGGTAACTTAATTTGTAATTAAATTAAAATTGATTAACAAAAGATTAAAAAATATTTATTAAAGTTTATGTGAATATAAGTTTAAAAACATCTAGTTTTTGTCAATTAAGTTAAACTTATTTTTATTAATTGTTGATGGAATTTTTCACAAAGTTTTTTTGCAATTCTGCAACAGCAGCAAATTGATTGTTTAATTCACATGATTTTATTTAAACAGTGTGTTCATTATGTGTCAATAGTGATTGAAAATTGCCTAAATCGGATCGCACATGAGGTGGGTAAATCAAATAATCTTATTTAAACATTAGGTGCGAATTGCGATAAGCATTTCAATGTAAACTGTCCTTCAAAATTTAAATGCATATTTGCTAATACATTTATAAAGAATGTATATACATTATACTTTGGAATCAATTGCAATAAATTATAATAATTGGCGCAAAGTATATTTACCAAGTACTTTTAAATATTGATTGCAAACAACAATTGTTAGTTTAAAAAGACTGGTTTGTCGTTAAATGCAATTTTTTTACTGATTAGTAAGCATAATTATTTTTGCACGTCGTGCAAATATTAATTTAACAAATACTGGGTTTTAAAACTAATGTGTTGTAACATCTATTTTGTAATTCTGATTTTGATATATCAAATACTTTTTGACGAAAGAGTTAAAATTTAAATTCAATTACAAGGTTTTATGTAAATTAAGCAAAATTAATTTGAATATTTTCAAAAAAATTACAAGTTTCAAATAAATTTTTGCAAAAGATTAAATTTAATCAACCACAAATTAGTTTTTGTAAATTTTAATGCTTCAAATGTGTTTAATAAAAATTAATTGATTTAAAAAAACACAATTTAAAATAATAATTAAACACACAACACAAACATCTACTTTATAAATCAGTGCGAGAACCTGGCTTCTAAATATCTACCTGATTTTTGGCAACTTATTGCTGAAACAGTAAGTATCTGTCAACACGTAAATAAAAATAAATCTAATAGGGTGTTTCAATTCATGCAGACACTGGAAAGCTCATATAGTTTTCGTAATATTATTTTTGTTTAAATTTGATTATAATGTATTATAAATTATTTATTTCTTTTTAGTCACCTGAAGAAGTGTGCACGGAGATCTATTTCTGTAATTCTGAGGTAGAAGCAACAAATGAAATTACAACTACACTTGAAGAGGTATTCACGGTTGCTAAAAACAGAATTTCTTTTACAAAAATAACTAAAATATATTTTTTTTAATGATACAATAAACAAATATTTTTTGTGTAAGATTTAATGTAGTGTACTATTGTTATGATGCTCTGTATTAATTTTCTCGCCTACACTGTTTTAATTATTTATTTCTGATATAATTTCTAATTTAGAACTTAGAAGATAGTAGCAAGTACTGCACTGATTGCACAAACTTTATGAAAGATCTTCAAGATATTGCACGAAATAATCAAACTATTGTGGTATGGAGGCTTGACATTTTTGTTGTAATTTGACTAAAATATAAAAAGAAATCTGTAATATTTTGATTTTATGTCATCTTTTTATTTGTATATTTGATTTTTTTTAATTTAATTTTTAAAGGGAACTTTATTCAAGGTTTAGATATGGCAGACACTTTTATCTAAAATAAATCAAGTTTTAATTTTATATTTAGAGTGAATTAACAGACTTGATTAAAGACCAATGTGACCAACTAGGACCAGAAATTGCCGATTTGGTATATCAAGTTTACTTCGTATTGTAAAAATAATTGAAATTTGTTTACGAAAACTTAAATATTATTTTAATTTGTTTTAAATTTATCTATTTGTTATTTGATTTTTTTTAATAAATATAATGCACTGTTTTATTTAGTGTAAGATGCAAATTTCCAAAGTGGTTGAAAATCTTCTTCCACAATTTGAAAATCTTGTAAGTAATTTTCAATGTTAAAATTTAAATGTTAAATTTATTTTATAAGTGTAAAAAAGCAGTGGATCAAGTAGTGCCATCAGTTGTTCAAGCCATTGCTGAAAATGTAAGTCAGCACAAACAGCAATGAGGAACTTGAATAGCTGTGTTTTAATTATGATTATATGTGGTTTGAAATTGAATTTCAAGTTAATTATTTTAAAATTGAATTTACTTTATTTTTTGGTTTGAAATTTCGAAAAATTTAAAATAGTTATATACATTTTTTCAATATGTATAATAAAGAAAAATAATTTTACTAGAATTAAACAATTTTAATGGAGTTTTATAACTTTTAAAGAATGTTTTCTAAAAAAATAATATTTCATAACTAGTAAACATATCTTGATTTTAATTCAACTACTTTAATTATTTATCAGATTTTGTAGTAATTTAAAAAATTTTTTATGTAAAATTTAATATAATGTTTTAATTGAAAGCAATGATAATAAATATTTTAAATACTCATAAGCTAAGTTAAAATTCTTGATTGTTTTTTAATGAATAATTAATTTTTTAAGGATGTGAATACAATTTGTACAACAATTCTTATGTGTACGTCTTCACCACAGTCTGTAAGTCCAATAAAAAATAAAAATATTTAATATCATATATATTGTTAAAAGTTATAACAAATAAATTTTGGGTTTATATATATTTTGTCTTCTAAAAAAATAAATTTTTTTTTTATTTTAAAGCTTTTGAAGGCTAATGTAGGTGATGATGTATGTACACATTGTACAGCTTTCTTTCAAGATTGGCAGGAGATTATTCAAAACAACCAATCAACTATCGTAAGTAAAGCTTTCTGGGCTAGTGTTTATATCTGTAAAATGCCAAACAGAATAAAAAAACTGTATTTTTCAGTTTTTTTTTATATATATTTATTTGTCGGTTTTCGACTTAATTACTGGTAAGTTATAGGTTTAAATCTTTTTAAAATACCTTTTTCTTTGAAACATCCATTAGAAAAACTTTTTGTTAACTTAGTATTTTTTACTAGGATCAATTGAATTCGTTAATAGCTGATCAGTGTAATAATCTTGGATCAGATTATGAAAAATTGGTAGACCATAAACATAATTTATCTTACGCTTTCAAAAATCAATTTTAAAAATATTAATTTTTTAAATTTTATGTTTTAAAGGATAATTTAGCTGTTCAATTGGTTGATCAATACTGCAATCAATATCCATTTTTTTTGAAATCCGAGGTTTTAATTTTTTCCAGTTGTTAAAATTACATGTGTACAATTTGTAACTAAATTTTTAACTTAATTTAAAATTTTTTTTAAATAAATTGTGTTTTTTACAATTGATTTAAAATAATTTGTGAATTTTGAAGTTTTGTGTTCGAATAATTAAACAATTTGTGTTCGAAATTATTTCTAGTGTAAAGATGCTTTAACCAAGCTTGTTAATCAACTAATCACGACCATTCCACAAGCAGTAAGTAATTAATGATTTTTCTAATTGATTTAATTGTTTAATGTCATTAATTTTTACATTTTTTTAATAAGACATTCTAAGGGTTTATATACTTAAAATATACTTCAGCAGTTATTTTTTTTGATTATTGTCAAGTAAGGATTATTATGTGCTTGTAAGTAGGACTCCTTGCAAGTTAAAATTTAGAAAAATTTGTTAGCAACCATAAATTATACTAAAACTAAAAGTGGTATTAAAAATAGATAACTAGTTTTTATTTTGTCTGGGTATTAACTTTTTGTAAATGTTTCTGTTTTTTATTTAGATAGATTTGTTTTGTGTTGATTTGATAAAAATATGTTAATTTTAATTAGGTTTTATTTTGTTAATTTTAGTTAAATTTTATTTTTTATGGTGTAATCGCATTTGCAAAATTTAATAATAATTATGGTAGTCAAATATTTGTTCAAAAAGTAATTCCTTTTTTGTGTGTCAATTAATTTTCGTTCTTGATTTCATATTTATTACGGCATGTTGCCCTTTAGCAATTGTGATTTGATTTGGTGTAATTCAATTAAGCTAAGATAAATGGTGTTTTAAATAGTTCTAATGCTTAAACCTACATTAGTGCACTGCTTTTGTGAAAGACTATCTGCCACAATTATGGAATCTTATTGCTGAAAATGTGGGTATTTTTACTGGCATACAGTTGTTGTAAATTTGTAGTTTATAAAGATTTTGGAATAATTTTTTTTTATCATAGATTAAGTTTTTAATTAAAAGCATTTTTTTGATAATGTCTTTATAAAATTGTAAATTTTGATTAGTTCTAAATAAGTTTATATGACAAGTTATTATATTTTAATAGGCCTATAAGTATATGTGTTTTGTTTAAGTGGGTTTTTATTATTATCTTTTTTCTAAATTTACTTGAATGTGTTCATGTTACTTTAGTAGCTTATTTAAGTTTTTAATAAACTCTTTGCATTTAACTGTAAGCAAAATAAAGGAAAAAAAATGGTGTCGTGTATAAATTAAAAACAATTTTTTTAAACTTTTTTGCCATGTTTTTAGGATGCTGAACAAATTTGTTCTACGTTGTATTTTTGTGACTTTTACAAAATCAGAATTCCTCAAATTCCCAAGAAGGTTGTTGTTGAAGAAATCCCAAAAGTTGAGGTAACTAAAAATTAAAACAAAAATAAAAGAAAATTTTTTAACTTCTAAATTTGTGATTCTTAAATTCTTTTGTGCAATATTTATTTTAATAGGTAAACAATCCAGTTACATGTACTGTTTGCAAAATAGTTGTTCATGAACTTGACAAAATGCTAGAAGGAAATACAACAGCGGTAAATAAATTCATGTACACTTAAAATTTTTTTGTGTCAACTTTTTTTTTTTTTGATTTGTCAATATTGTTCAAACCAATTTCTCAAAAAATTTTTTACATTCAGGCTGCTGCTGAAAAGGCTTTAGAAAAGGTTTGTTCATACTTGCCCGCAGATATCTCACAAGAATGCAAAGACTTTGTTGAAAAATACGGTGATGAAGTTATTGACATGATTATCAATGAGGTGGAATCTGGTATTATTTGTTCGACTCTCCTTCTTTGCGAATCAAAAGTAACCATTAAAAAGGTAAAAATAAAACACTTTTAATTGATTTTTATTCTTTCTGTGTGGATTTTAAATAGACTATTTATATATTTTAATGTTTTGCTTATCCTACAATCTATTTAAAAAAATTTTTCCATGAAAAAGAAAGTTATTCAATATAATATAAGTTTGGGTGAAGTACAAAAACAAGGCAAATGATTAAATAAGTATATGCATGACTCTTCATACACATCAAATAACTTTGAATTGGCCATATTTACGAAAAAAAATTAAAATTTAATATGCATTTTAACCAAAGCCCTTTTTCTAATAATTCTTTTTTGTTATTTTTAGCCAATTGAATCATCCATACCCTGCACTGTTTGTATGGATGTTGTTAAAGTTTTGGACAGTTGGTTACAGAAAAATAGCACAGAGGTAATTTGATTTATGACTGTCATTTATATTGATAGATAGAATATGTTTTCATATAAAAATACGTTTTTGCACACCTACAAGTTTAACTGCAACCAAAGGTTAAACCTAAAATTTTTGAGACAAAATGTAATAACTTAACCTAGTCTGATCTTAATAGTTTTTTTGAATGGTAGGCTGAAATTCAAGAAGCTTTGGAAAAAGTTTGCAATGTTCTGCCAGCTTCAATTAAAACTGAATGTGATCAGTTGGTTTCTGAATATGGACCAGCAATTATTGATCTTTTGGCAAATGACATTACTCCTACAGAAGTGTGCTCGAAATTAGGCTTGTGTTCCAACACAAAGGTAAAATTTTTATTTCAGAATATTTTTTATGCAAAATAAGTTGCTAAACGGTTATCACTAACAAAATTTAAAATATTTTGCAGGTAACTGTTTCTGCTGATACTTGTTCATTATGTACTGAAGTTGTTGGAGTTTTGGAAAACTTGATAGAAGAAAGTAGCACAGAGGTAAGAAAAAAAAGCTTGAAGTTGCTGAAATAAGGTTTTGTGATTACACAATAAGAAAAGTTAGAGATAATTGTAAATAATTATAATTCTAAACATATGTCCAGCTATAAACTTTTTAGTAATCAAATTCTTATTAGGCTGAAATTGAAGCGGCATTAGAGAAAGTTTGTGGTCTACTGCCATCTTCCATTAAAGAGGAATGTGATACTTTAATTGAGCAATATGGTCCAGAAATTATTAGCCTTCTAGTTAGTAAACTTCCTCCTCAGGAGTTATGCAAAGCATTAAAATTGTGTCATTCATACAAGGTCAGTTGAGCAGTATTTTTTTTCGTAAAAATAACATTTTTAATTCTATTTTACATATTATTTGTGGTTTTTAAACTTAGGTTATGATAGCTTTACAATTATTGACATTTTATTGAGCATTGCAAAACATAAAATGAAAGCCATTTTGTTAATAAACTAGTTATACTTTTTTTTAATAGAAAATTGAATCATCTATACCTTGCACTGTTTGTATGGATGTTGTTAAAGTTTTGGACAGCTGGTTACAGAAAAATAGCACAGAGGTAATTTTATTTATGACTTCTATGTATATTAATTGATAAAAAATAACTTTAAAAATTTTGCACTTATAAAAACACATTTTTTACAATAGATTGTAAAATTTAAATGTTAAAAAAGTGTTATAAGGTTTAACATTTTTAAATATTTAAAAAAGACGTTTTTATTGGGATAAATAAAAGAAAAATGTGTTAGATTTAACATGTTATGATCCGTTTGGTGATAAATATTATTTTATTTACAAAATTTGTTAGTCTGAAATAGAAGAAGCTTTGGAAAAAGTTTGCAATGTTTTACCATCTTCAATCAAAACTGAATGTGAGCAGTTAGTCACTGAATATGGACCAGTAATTGTTGAGCTTTTGGCAAATGAAATTACTCCGACAGAAGTGTGCTCAAAATTAAGCTTGTGTTCCAATACAAAGGTTATTTTTTAAATTTAAATATGTTGTTTATTCAAAATAATTTATTTAAAAAAACAATGTTATTGTTAGCAATTTGGCTATGTTTTACAAAATATGTTTTTCAGGTTACTGTTTCTGCTGATACTTGCCCATTATGTACTGAAGTTGTTGGTGTTTTGGAAAATTTAATAGAAGAAGGTAGTACAGAGGTGAGAAAAAAACAAAATTAGTTTAAATTGCTAAACTGATGTTTTCTGATCTATACGATAAAAAATTTAAATAACTGCAAATAATTAATACTTTAATTTATGTCTAGCTTTAACATGTTACAAATCAAAATATTATGCTTACCTATTTTATTATTAGGCTGAAATTGAAGCCGCTTTAGAGAAAGTTTGTGGTCTTCTGCCATCTTCCATTAAAGAGGAATGTGATACTTTAATTGAGCAATATGGTCCAGAAATTATTAGCCTTCTAGTTAGTAAACTTCCTCCTCAGGAGTTATGCAAAGCATTAAAATTGTGTCATTCATACAAGGTCAGTTGAGCAGTATTTTTTTTCGTAAAATTAACATTTTTAATTCTATTTTACATATTATTTGTGGTTTTTAAACTTAGATTACGATAGCTTTACAATTATTGACATTTTATTGGGCATTGCAAAACATAAAATGAAAGCGATTTTTTAATAAAACTAGTTATACTTTTTGTTTTTAATAGAAAATTGAATCATCTATACCTTGCACTGTTTGTATGGATGTTGTTAAAGTTTTGGACAGCTGGTTACAGAAAAATAGCACAGAGGTAATTTTATTTCTGACTTCTATGTATATTAATTGATAAAAAATAACTTTATATTTTAAATATTGCGGAGCATCAAAAATTTTGCACTTTATTAAAACACATTTTTTACAATAGATTGTAAAATTTAAATGTTAAAAAAGTGTTACAGATTTAACATTTTTAAACATTAAAAAAGTATGTTTTTACTGGTCAAAATAAAAGAAAATGTGTTAGAATTAACATGTTATGATCTGGTTGGTAATAAATATTATTTTATTTAAAAAAATTGTTAGTCTGAAATAGAAGAAGCTTTGGAAAAAGTTTGCAATGTTTTACCAGCTTCAATTAAAAGTGAATGTGATCAGTTAATCACTGAATATGGACCAGTAATTGTTGATCTTTTGGCAAATGATATTACTCCTACAGAAGTGTGCTCAAAATTAGGATTGTGTTCCAATACAAAGGTAACTTTTTCTAATTTAAATATGTTGTTCATTTAAAATAATTTACTTTTAAAAAAAAAGTTATTTTTATGGCAATGTTTTACAATACATGTTCTTCAGGTAACTGTTTCTGCTGATACTTGCTCATTGTGTACTGAAGTTGTTGGTGTTTTGGAAAATTTAATAGAAGAAGGTAGCACAGAGGTAAGAAAAAAAACAATTTAATTGATCTAAACAATAAAAAAAGTTAAATAACTACAACTAAATATTACTTTAAGCTTATGTCCAGCTAATAACATGTTAGTGTAAACTTATCATTAGGCTGAAATTGAAGCGGCATTAGAGAAAGTTTGTGGTCTTCTGCCATCTTCTGTTGAAGAGGAATGTGATACTTTAATTGAGCAGTATGGTCCAGCAATTATTAGTCTTCTTGTAAATAAACTTCCTCCCCAGGAAATTTGCAAAGCATTAAAATTGTGTACTTCATACAAGGTCAGATTAAATAGCACACTAAAGGCTATATTATTTATCTTTACTGTAAGCTGTAATATTAATTTTGTTTTTTTGTACAGCATATATTCAATTATATATTTAATGCTGTTTCTGCTGATAATTGTGCGTTATGTTCGGAAATTGTTGGAGTTCTAGACAATTTGTTAGAAAAAAATAGCACAGAGGTATTTTCTTTTATGTTTTGTATGACTAAATTTAATATATAATTTGCACTTGCAACAATTACAAAACTTTTGTTTGAATAAATAGAGTTTGTGCTATATTTATTTCTAATTAAATAGATTGTAAAAAAACAGCAAGAAAATACATTTAATCTTTTAATAAAAATATTTTGATCCAAAATATTGTTTACATGTGACCTTATTTTTTAATTGAGCTTTTTAAAACTTTTATTTAAAAAAAATATCAGGCTGAAATAATTGCAGCAGTTGAAAAAGTTTGTTCTATTCTACCTTCTTCCATTAAAAGTGAATGTTCCCAGTTGGTTGAACAATATGGCCAACTTATCATTGAGCTTTTAACAAATGGAATTACACCAAAAGAGTTGTGCACAGAATTAGGATTATGTCCCAAGGTTAGTTATAAAATATGTTAAGTGACGATATAAAAAGAGTTATGATTTTTTTTTAATTTAACTTAAATTATTTTTTATTTAAAGAGTTATGTTGGTGCTGACAGCACATGTGTGTTATGTGAATTCATTGTACAAGAACTGGACAAAATCATCAGTAAAAATTCCACCGAGGTTTGAAATATTTATTTGCACAAACACATTAAATTTTGAATTATTTTAATTGTATAGGTACTTGAAGAATGTTTAAACTGTTATATATTTACACAAATAAAACAAATAATATTACAAAAACTATAAAATTTTGGCATTTTAATTACTTCATGTTCAGGCTGAAATTGTTAAAGCTGTAGAAGGTATCTGTAATGTGTTACCAAGTTCCTTAAAAACTGAATGTGATAGTTTTATTCACGACAACGGTGATGCTCTTGTCAAGTTATTATTACAACAAATTGCTCCAGAAAAATTATGTACAGAACTAAAAGCTTGTACCACAAAGGTTGTAATATTGTTTAAGTTATCCGAATTATAATTAATTGGTTTAGTTTTTATCATAAAATAATTTTTAATTTTAAAAATTTGATTTTCTTATTTAAATTAGAATTAAAATTAACATTTATAGATTTAAAGCATTTTTAATACATTTTACTTGAAAAGTTTATGCTTGACCAATGTGCTGCAAACTTTAAATTAATATTTTAAAACCCTTGATAACCAGGTAAAAAGTCTGTCAAAAGACAGCTTAGAATGTGAAGCTTGCCACTTTGTGTTTGAGGAGTTATCGAAAGTGTTAACTGCTAACTCCACCAAAGAGGAAGTTTTAAAAGAATTAGAAACAGTTTGTGACAAGGTTAAAGGACAGCTCCATGATATGGTACAAAAAAAATCTTGTTAAGTTGAATTTAAAAAAAAATTCTATAATCTATATAGTTAGCTATATATGTTAAGAATAAATGAGCAATAAGACAACCAACTTTATTTGTTTTTTTCTAGTGCATCGACTTGGTAAAAGAATATACTCCAGAAATTTTGAGTTTGCTTGCCAACATTGATGATCCTGACTACATGTGTTTGGTAATGTATACTTTTTCAAGTATTACAAATTTATCAAAAACAGTCTTGTTAAGTGTTAGATTTTGGAACTATACTAATTTTAAATTTATTTCAGCACTTGAAGTTGTGCCCTGAAGCACAAAAAATGCTTGGAGTAAACCACTGTACTTTTGGTCCTTCTTATTGGTGTAAAAACAAACAGACTGCGATTGAATGCAATGTAAGTATGAAATTAAAGCACTGTATAGATTTTAAACAACTTTTTATGATTTTATTTAACATTATAAATATTTTTGTCTTAAGGCCCTCAGTCATTGCACAAATCATGTGTGGGATTAAAACAGCTGTGGTACAATAACTTTCATGCAAAGATTAATCTACTATTATATATATATATCTATATTCAAAACTGCAATTTAAGTGATTTGTTTTTATTATGTTTAAAGTCATGATTGCATTTAATTTTCATCTTTTTTTGCAAGCCTTTAGTTCTCTCGTGCATAAGAAAGGTGAGCTTTTTTTCCTGTAAAAGTTCCATAACATCTATTATTTCTTAGGTTATATACCTTAAACTTAAAATAATGGTTGATCAAATGGTTTGAATAATGAAATTAAACGCTTTCAAATAAGTGTGTTGGTAATTTATTGTCAATAAAGTGTAATATACCAAATAAAAAGTTTTTTTAAATTAACGAACCATAGGGTATAAAGAAAATTTAATAAAGAAATGACCAGATAGGCAACTGACAAATTTAAAGTCAATATCACTATTTGCCAGTGGTCTCCAGTTTTTTTTTACAAATTAGTTTTTGTTTGAAGTTAATACAACATCACCCACTAAGTACTGTTTTCGGAACATAAACCTAATTTGTATCTTGTTTGTGGTAAAACTTCTGACTAACTTCTGTAAACTGCCTACAGATCTCTTCAAAACTTAATTTTTATTTTTGTGTTTATTTAATTTGTATAAGAAATGAAGAATGTTGATATATATATATTATATATATATATATATATATATATATATTTACATTTAAGCAATCGATCCGTTATGCTTAACAACTAAATTTGCTTTGAACAACTAAATTAACTAAAAAAATTGTTGCTTAATATTCATGCTGCAAATCTTTTTTATTGAAAGCTGTACAGAAAGTTTAAGTAGGAGTATTTGTATGAAAAAATTATTTCTATATTAGATTTTAACATGCCGGTATAATCAAGTAACTACTTATTTATGTACAACATTGTTTATAACCGAAGCGAAATCACTAATGCCTAATATTTTCAATATCTTTCCTTGCCGTTTCGATTGAGATTTTTAAAGCTGCGATTTTTCGCAACAAGCTAAACCTTTTTGATCTTGAAATGCCAGAATTTTCACCGTCGTTCATTTGGTTGTTGATTGTTTCCAGTTTCTTTTCGTTGTCGTCAAGCTCCTTTATTTCCGATTCTATCTTTGCATCAACGGACATTACCTTTTGCTATTTAAAGAAAATTAGAATAACCAACCTTTGTAACCTTTAAAGCTCCCAAAACGTTTTTTTCAATTTATATATACTTAATTCAAAATCAACTTACGATTAAGCCCAGAGTTTTTTGTAAAGTTTTAGACAGAGTTGGCTGAACAAAATCTGGTCCAAAAACGCTTGGTGCTGTTGGTAACTCGGTTTCAACAGAAGATAGAATAGCATTGTGCTGTGTTGCAGCTGTGACCCTATAATATTGGTAATTGGTTAAGAATACTTGTGTTTTTTAAGTAATGCAGTGATTACCAAATTAAGATCGCGATTACAGAAGCAAAACATTAAAATACAAATCTACCCTTGGCCCTGTGTGCTCAGTTTTCGTGCTCTGCAAATAGTGAGAGATTGTTGACATAACTCCATTTTTCTATCAAACATTTGCAAATCAGCTTGGTTGCCATTGCCAACAAAGTTTACCACTAACTGTTTAAGTGCAACAATTTGTTGTTGAGTATTGTCAATCAAGGCCGAATCTAAATCATAAAGCTTAAGTATAGGCTATATTATTAAAAAAAATCTTAGTTATATTATAACGAACAGTTTTAAATATATACGATATACCACTAGAAGTTTTTGTTTCTTGTAAAGCATCAACGGTCAGAGATCTACATTCTTCCTGGGTCACTTTAATGAAAGCCTTTTTTACATCAAAAATCTCGTTCTTGACTTCGTTGTCCACGATCGAATAAGCACATGTTGTTGACATCACTTCATCTACGTTAACAAAACCGCTTCTTTATAATATCATAAAGTTCAAGAATTTTTTCATTAAAAATGCAAACACAGATAAAATTTTTACAACCCAGGTGTGTAATATATTTTTATTTATTAGCAAGATTACCTGTTAAGTTTGGTGCCACTCCTTCTGACATTTCAACAACTTCTTTGATCGTTTTCAAGTTGATCTCAACATAATCAGTTATTTCTTCGTACTGATTATTATTGTTTTTGTATGATCTTTCGATTTTGAGGACCTCAAACCCATCTTGCTGTTTTAATTAAAAAAATGTTTTTTTTAAATTCATTTTAATTCAGGGCAAACAAAACTTTGTTTAAGCTTAGTAAACAAGCTTAAATATTTATCTTTTTTTATATATGCCTTTGGTTCCCTGTCAGGTTTTGTCATATAGAAACCGTTGCGTAAATGCCACATTGTTCACCAGGTGTTTATGTTTAGCTTACACAAAGCTTATCATAATAATATTTAAAATTTTACCTCTTCAATGTTACATGGTAACCCTAACACGATGTAGAAATTCTTTTCAGTATCCTTTGGAATGTGATGCATAAAATATTCTAACCCAACTATATCTCCATCCATAACGTTGGTATTCTAAAAACATAAAGATCCCTACTTTAACTAATGTTGCATTAATAATTCAACTGTTATAGAAGTTAAATAAAAATGAAGTTCAGTAAGCATAGGCAATACCTGAAGAAATTTTTGTGGTCGTTTTTTGATGACAACATACCTCTTCAATGTTACATGGTAACCCTAACACGATGTAGAAATTCTTTTCAGTATCCTTTGGAATGTGATGCATAAAATATTCTAACCCAACTATATCTCCATCCATAACGTTGGTATTCTAAAAACATAAAGATCCCTACTTTAACTAATGTTGCATTAATAATTCAACTGTTATAGAAGTTAAATAAAAATGAAGTTCAGTAAGCATAGGCAATACCTGAAGAAATTTTTGTGGTCGTTTTTTGATGACAACATCATGCAAGCAAGATATTTTTAGACTTATGTCCACCAACTGAGATGACTTTCTGTCGTTAAAAAGTTATTTTTAAAAGGTGTGCAAGAAATAAACATGTATTTGCCATTATTAATGTTTAAGAAATATATATGTTTTGGCTATTACTTATATTTTATGTTGAAAAAATACAAATACAGTTAATAACATTTGTACATTTCAATTTTAAATAACTATTAATTAAACTTAAAGTACCGTGTTAAGAAAAAATACCTTAATTCAATTGGAATGTGCAAATCCTTTTCGAAATCTTTGTTTTCTTCAATAACAAAAAGCGCGTCACTGCCCAATTGATCAGCCAACTACAATTTTTAATGTAAAATTATAAATAGTTATTGTGTTAGTTAATATTTAACCGACGAAAAAGATAGCGTCTAAAATTTAATAAAAATCTTAGCAAACAAAATTTAATTAATCACGACTTCATTGTTATCTCTTTAAAAGTTTATCTACTCTTAAAGTTGGTAATAAACCTTGTCCAAAAGACTGGAGGGACAATTTTCGATCGCCATAACTGACAAAGGACATTCAGTTTCTCGGCATAATTGACTTGCTTTGTTTTTGTACTGCGAAACAAGTACATCCGCGTTCAGTATTCCTTGGTTTGCTTCGCCGTCAGTAAATAACACCATATAGTCTCTAAGGTTCGTGGGGGCACTATTTATACAAAAAATATGCATAAAACAGTTATCACACACCAATGCATTTCGTTATTTTATATTATTTTGTTTTATTTACTATTTGATGATATCCAAAGCCGAAAAGAGTCCAGCACTTAAATGTGTGCAACCATTGGCTACCAGGTTGTCTATCGCATTTGTTGCAAATTGCTGAAATTTAATTATCTGGTTAAGATAATAATTGCATAATTTGCAAAGTAGAATAATATTTACGATCGTTACTTTGGAAATCTTAATTAACATACTTTTCCATTTTCCTTCATTAAAGTTGATTGTAGAACAGTTGTGGAAACAGCGCCAAAAGTCACCAGTGCAAAGTAGTCCTGATTTTTAAGATGATGAATCATCGACTTGGCAAAGGTCTAAAACAGAATTTTGTTTCTTAAAAAAAGCTTCTATACTTATAATTTGCTAAGTGAAACCATAAAATTAAGATTTTATACTTGAACTCGTTTAAGTCGTGTTGTTGTTCCAGATGCTATATCCATGCTGGTGCTAACATCCACCACAAAGACGACGTTGTTCGGAATTGCACTGGTAACATTTTGATTCGATTTCAAAGTAATGTTTACTCCAAGACTCTAAATTATATTTTTATTCAACAGACTATGGAGTTTTTAATACTTCTTTGTTAGTTTCCATTTTTTTAAATTTTGGTGATTTAAACTAATTTCAAATTAAGATAAACAACTTTAATTTACTTATTAATTTATTAGTTTTAATCTACCGTATTTTTGATGATCTTGCAATAATATTTGGCATCCAGTGGTTTTGGGGGCTGGCATTTTACTTTTGGAGAAGTATACATAATTTTTTTTCTTGAATAAATTTTTTCTTAAACGTAAATACTATCGTTCATTTAAATAAAACAAGTTAATATTTATATCAAACATCAAATAAAACACATATTAGAAAAACGGTAAAAATATTTATAATTAAAATTTTAAATATTTTTTCTGTTTACCACACCTAGAATTTTTTACATTTGCCGAGCACTCAAACTGTTTTTGTGGCGCAGTAGCTCACAAAGCAAATTTACACTTTCGGTAAGTTTATTGTTAAAAATTTACATACAACTGCCTGGTCGCGAGCGGACAAGGGAATAAAACATAGATTGGTTTTTGAAGTTTTATTTGCTTTTAAATGTAAAAATTTTGTGGTAAAAAGAAAGTGCAAATTTTTATTTATTTTATTTATTTTAATTAATTATTGTCTATCGTTTATCTATTTAGTTAATAGTCATAACTAAATTAAATTTAAGTTTGTAGTATTTGTGTTGGTAACACTGCGTGGTTATATATGATTGTACAGATAACAATTGTGTAATGCAGAAACGAATTTAAATATAGTTCCGCTATTTAGATCCTTTTTAAATATAATTATTTAGATCTTTTTAAATATAATAACCAAAAAATATATTTTATTTTAATTATTAAATACTTACTAATACTTATCAAACCAGTACTTTTTTTATTAATGAACTGTACTTTACCAAATAAAATGGTTTTTAAACTAACCAACTGTAGGCAATATGGAAACTTTTATTAGTAAATGACCAGGCATGAAATGACTAGGCATGTAAGCAACTGACAAATTTAAAGTCAACATAACTTTAAATTTGTATTTGCCAGTGGTTTTTAGTTTATTTTACAAGTAATTTTTTATTTTTTTTAAAAATACTACCTTACCCAGAAAGTACCATTGATGGACCAGTAATTTGAATTTGATTGCATCTTGTATGTTGTTCAACTTTGACTAACTTTAGTAAACTGCCTACAAATCTCTTAGTAAAATAAATTGTATTTATTTGATTTGTATAAGAATATAAGAAATGAAAAATGTTGATTTTTATGTATACCTTTAGGCAATTAATTCGTTATGCTGAACAACTAAATATGTACGATTCTTAATATAGATACGAGAAATCTAGTTTAATAAAAGTTGTACAGAAAGTTTATGTAGAAGTATTCGTATAACAAGATTATTTCTTTATTAAGATTTATCATGGTATCAAGTAACAAATCATTTATAAACAAATAATGAAGTAACTACTTATTTATGTACAACATGGTTTATAACCGAAGCGAGTTTGCTACACAAATCACTAATGCCTTATATTTTCAATATCTTTCCTTGCCGTTTCGATTGAGATTTTTAAAGCTGCGATTTTTCGCAACAAGCTAAACCTTTTTGATCTTGAAATGCCAGAATTTTCACCGTCGTTCATTTGGTTGTTGATTTTTTCCAGTTTCTTTTCGTTGTCGTCAAGCTCATTTATTTCCGATTCTATCTTTGCATCAACGGACATTACCTTTTGCTATTTAAAGAAAATTAGAATAACCAACCTTTGTAACCTTTAAAGCTCCCAAAACGTTTTTTTCAATATATATATACTTAATTCAAAATCAACTTACGATTAAGCCCAGAGTTTTTTGTAAAGTTTTAGACAGAGTTGGCTGAACAAAATCTGGTCCAAAAACGCTTGGTGCTGTTGGTAACTCGGTTTCAACAGAAGATAGAATAGCATTGTGCTGTGTTGCAGCTGTGACCCTATAATATTGGTAATTAGTTAAGAATACTTGTGTTTTTCAAGTAATGCAGTGATTACCAAATTAAGATCGCAATTACAGAAGAAAACACTAAAATACAAATCTACCCTTGGCCCTGAGTGCTCAGTTTTCGTGCTCTGCAAATAATGAGAGATTGTTGACATAACTCCATTTTTCTATCAAACATTTGCAAATCAGCCTGGTTGCCATTGCCAACAAAGTTTACCACTAATTGTTTAAGTGCAACAATTTGTTGTTGAGTATTGTCAATCAAGGCCGAATCTAAATCATAAAGCTTAAGTAAAGGCTATATTATAAAAAAAAATCTTAGTTATATTATAACGAACAGTTTTAAATATATACGATATACCACTAGAAGTTTTTGTTTCTTGTAAAGTATCAACGGTCAGAGATCTACATTCTTCCTGGGTCACTTTAATGAAAGCCTTTTTTACATCAAAAATCTCGTTCTTGACTTCGTTGTCCACGATCGAATAAGCACATGTTGTTGACATCACTTCATCTACGTTAACAAAACCGCTTCTTTATAATATCATAAAGTTCAAGAAATTTTTCATTAAAAATGCAAACACAGATAAAATTTTTACAACCCAGGTGTGTAATATATTTTTATTTGTTAGCAAGATTACCTGTTAAGTTTGGTGCCACTCCTTCTGACATTTCAACAACTTCTTTGATCGTTTTCAAGTTGATCTCAACATAATCAGTTATTTCTTCGTACTGATTATTACTGTTCTTGTATGATCTTTCGATTTTGAGGACCTCAAACCCATCTTGCTGTTTTAATTAAAAAAATGTTTTTTTTAAATTCATTTTAATTCAGGGCAAACAAAATTTTGTTTAAGCTTAGTAAACAAGCTTAAATATTTATCTTTTTTTATATATGCCTTTGGTTCCCTGTCAGGTTTTGTCATATAGAAACCGTTGCGTAAATGCCACATTGTTCACCAGGTGTTTATGTTTAGCTTACACAAAGCTTATCATAATAATATTTAAAATTTTACCTCTTCAATGTTACGTGGTAACCCTAACACGATATAGAAATTCTTTTCGGTATCCTTTGGAATGTGATGCATAAAATATTCTAACCCAACTATATCTCCATCCATAACGTTGGTATTCTAAAAACATAAAGATCCCTACTTTAACTAATGTTGCATTAATAATTCAACTGTTATAGAAGTTAAATAAAAATGAAATTAAGTAAGCATAAGCAATACCTGAAGAAATTTTTGTGGTCGTTTTTTGATGACAACATCATCCTGCAAGCAAGATATTTTTAGACTTATGTCCACCAACTGAGATGACTTTCTGTCGTTAAAAAGTTATTTTTAAAAGGTGTGCAAGAAATAAACATGTATTTGCCATTACTAATGTTTAAGAAATATATATGTTTTGGCTATTACTTATTTTTTATGTTGAAAAAATACAAATACAGTGATTAACATTTGAACATTTCAATTTTAAATAACTATTAATTAAACTTAAAGTACTGTGTTAAGAAAAAATACCTTAATTCAATTGGAATGTGCAAATCCTTTTCAAAGTCTTTGTTTTCTTCAATAACAAAAAGTGCGTCACTCCCCAATTGATCAGCCAACTACAATTTTTAATGTAAAATTATAAATAGTTATTGTGTTAGTTAATATTTAACCGACGATAAAGATAGCGTCTAAAATTTAATAAAAATCTTAGCAAACAAAATTTAATTAATCACGACTTCATTGTTATCTCTTTAAAAGTTTATCTACTCTTAAAGTTGGTAATAAACCTTGTCCAAAAGACTGGAGGGACAATTTTCGATTGCCATAACTGACAAAGGACATTCAGTTTCTCGGCATAATTGACTTGCTTTGTTTTTGTACTGCGAAACAAGTACATCCGCGTTCAGTATTCCTTGGTTTGCTTCGCCGTCAGTAAATAACACCATATAGTCTCTAAGGTTCGTGGGGGCACTATTTATACAAAAAATATGCATAAAACAGTGATCACACACCAATGCATTTCGTTATTTTATATTATTTTGTTTTATTTACTATTTGATGATATCCAAAGCCGAAAAGAGTCCAGCACTTAAATGTGTGCAACCATTGGCTACCAGGTTGTCTATCGCATTTGTTGCAAATTGCTGAAATTAAATTATCTGGTTAGTATAATAATTGCATAATTTGCAAAGTAGAATAATATTTACGATCGTTACTTTGGAAATCTTAATTAACATACTTTTCCATTTTCATTCATTAAAGTTGATTGTAGAACAGTTGTGGAAACAGCGCCAAAAGTCACCAGTGCAAAGTAGTCCTGATTTTTAAGATGATGAATCATCGACTTGGCAAAGGTCTAAAACAGAATTTTGTTTCTTAAAAAAAGCTTCTATACTTATAATTTGCTAAGTGAAACCATAAAATTAAGATTTTATACTTGAACTCGTTTAAGTCGTGTTGTTGTTCCAGATGCTATATCCATGCTGGTGCTAACATCCACCACAAAGACGACGTTGTTCGGAATTGCACTGGTAACATTTTGATTCGATTTCAAAGTAATGTTTACTCCAAGACTCTAAATTATATTTTTATTCAACAGACTATGGAGTTTTTAATACTTCTTTGTTAGTTTCCATTTTTTTTTTAATTTTGGTGATTTACACTAATTTCAAATTAAGATAAACAACTTTAATTTACTTATTAATTTATAAATTTTAATATACCGTATTTTTGATGATCTTGCAATAATATTTGGCATCCAGTGGTTTTTGGGGCTGGCATTTTACTTTTGGAGAAGTATACATAATTTTTTTTCTTGAATCAATTTTTTCTTAAACGTAAATACTATCGTTCATTTAAATAAAACAAGTTAATATTTATATCAAACATCAAATAAAACACATATTAGAAAAACGGTAAAAATATTTATAACTAAAATTTTAAATATTTTATCTGTTTACCACACCTAGAATTTTTTACATTTGCCGAGCACTCAAACTGTTTTTGTAGCGCAGTAGCTCACAAAGCAAATTTACACTTTCGGTAAGTTTATTGTTAAAAATTTACATACAACTGCCTGGTCGCGAGCGGACAAGGGAATAAAACATAGATTGGTTTTTGAAGTTTTATTTGCTTTTAAATGTAAAAATTTTGTGGTAAAAAGAAAGTGCAAATTTTTATTTATTTTATTTATTTTAATTAATTATTGTCTATCGTTTATCTATTTAGTTAATAGTCATAACTAAATTAAATTTAAGTTTGTAGTATTTGTGTTGGTAACACTGCGTGGTTATATATGATTGTACAGATAACAATTGTGTAATGCAGAAACGAATTTAAATATAGTTCCGCTATTTAGATCCTTTTTAAATATAATTATTTAGATCTTTTTAAATATAATAACCAAAAAATATATTTTATTTTAATTATTAAATACTTACTAATACTTATCAAACCAGTACTTTTTTTATTAATGAACTGTACTTTACCAAATAAAATGGTTTTTAAACTAACCAACTGTAGGCAATATGGAAACTTTTATTAGTAAATGACCAGGCATGAAATGACTAGGCATGTAAGCAACTGACAAATTTAAAGTCAACATAACTTTAAATTTGTATTTGCCAGTGGTTTTTAGTTTATTTTACAAGTAATTTTTTATTTTTTTTAAAAATACTACCTTACCCAGAAAGTACCATTGATGGACCAGTAATTTGAATTTGATTGCATCTTGTATGTTGTTCAACTTTGACTAACTTTAGTAAACTGCCTACAAATCTCTTAGTAAAATAAATTGTATTTATTTGATTTGTATAAGAATATAAGAAATGAAAAATGTTGATTTTTATGTATACCTTTAGGCAATTAATTCGTTATGCTGAACAACTAAATATGTACGATTCTTAATATAGATACGAGAAATCTAGTTTAATAAAAGTTGTACAGAAAATTTAAGTAAAAGTAATCGTATAACAAGATTATTCTTTATTAAGATTTAACATGGTATCCAGTAACAAATCATTTATATACAAATAATGAAGTAACTAATTATTTATGTACAACATAGTTTAAATCCAAAGGAAATTTTCTACACAAATCACTAATGTCTTATATTTTCAATATCTTTCCTTGCCGTTTCAATCGAAATCTTTAAAACTGCGATTTTTCGCAACAAGCTAAACCTTTTTGATCTTGATATGCCAGAATTTTCACCGTCGTTCATTTGGTTGTTGATTGTTTCCAGTTCTTTTTCATTATCGCCAAGCTCCTTTATTTCCGATTCTATCTTTACTTCAACGGACATTACCTTTTGCTATTTAAAGAAAATTAGAATAACAATTGTTGTAATCTTTAAAGCTCCATAAACTTTCTTTTTAAATTAATTACACTTAATTAAAAATCAACTTACGATTAAGCCGAGATTTTTTTGCAAAGTTTTAGACAAAGATGGCTGAACAAAATTTGGGCCAAAAACGCTTGGTGCTGTCGGTGATTCAGTTTCGACAGAAGACAAGATAGAATTGTGCTGGGTTGCAGCTGTAACCCTATATAATTGTTAATTAGTTTAGAATACTTGTATTTTTCAAGAGATTTACTAATAAACAAATTTAGACCGCTATTACAAATAAATATTGGTAAAACACTGATGTACAAAACCTACCCTTGACCTTGATTGCTTAGTTTTCGTGCTCTGCAAATAGTGAGAGATTGTAGACATAACTCTATTTTTCCATCAAACATTTGCAAATCAGTCTTGTTGCCATTTCCAACAAAGTTTACTACTAATTGTTTAAGTGCAACAATTTGTTGTTGAGTATTGTCAATCAAGACCAAATCTAAATTATAAAGCTTAAGTATAGTCTATATTTACTTTAAAAAAAACTTAGCTAAGTTATTATAAACAGTTTTAAAAATGGGCAATATACCATTAGAGGTTTTTGTTTTTTGTAAAGCATTAACAGTCAGAGATCTACATTCTTCTTGTGTCACTTTGATGAAAGCCTTTTTTACATCAAAGATCTCGTTTCTGACTTCGCTGTCCACGATTGAATAAGCACATGTTGTTGACATAATTTCATCTACATTTCATAAATTTAAAAAATTTTTACTAAAAATGCAAACACTGATGACGTTTTAAACTTTACAACCCAGGTGTGCATTATATTTTTATCCGTTACCAAGATTACCTGTTAAGTTTGGTGCGACTCCTTCTGACATTTCAACAACTTCCTTGATCGTTCTCAAGTTGATCTCAACATAATCAGTTATTTCTTCGTACTGATTATTACTGTTCTTGTATGATCTTTCGATTTTAAGGACCTCAAACCCATCTTGCTGTTTTAATCAAAATTTTTATAAAAGTTTTTTTTAAATTTATTCTAATTTAGGGTAAACAAAACTTTGTTTAAGCTTAGTAAACAAGCTGAAATAGTTATCCTTTTTTGGTATGAGATTGGTTCCCTCTAATGTGTTGTCATTTTGAAACCGTTGCGTAAATGCCACATTGTTTACCATGTGTTTATGTTTAGCTTACACAACCCTATCATATTAATATTTAAAATTTTACCTCTTCAATGTCACATGGCAACCCCAACACGATGTAGAAATTCTTTTCGGTCTCCTTTGGAATATGATGCATAAAATATATTAACCCAACTATATCTCCATCCACGACGTTGGTATTCTAAAAACATAAGGTTCTTTGCAGATGTTTTCAAAAAAAATTACAGGCTTATGTATACAACACCTGAAGAAATTTTTGTGGTCGTTTTTTGATAACAACATCATCCTGCAAGCAAGATATTTTTAGACTTATGTCCACCAACTGAGATGACTTTCTGTCAATACAGAGTTATATTTAAAAGGTGTTTAGGGACTATATATGTGTAGCCTAGGCCAATACTAACGTTAAAAAATATATGTGTGTAAAGGCTATAACTTTAATTTAAGAAACATGTATGTGTGAAACTTATTATAGATTAACAGTTCTACATACTAATGACAAATAACTTATAATTTAAATAAACTTAAAATGTCAGGATAAAAAAAATGCCTTAGTTCTATTGGAATGTGCAAATCCTTTTCAAAATCTTTGTTTTCTTCAATAACAAAAAGTGCGTCACTCCCCAATTGATCAGCCAACTACAATTTTTAATGTAAAATTATAAACAGTTATTGTGTTAGTTAATAGTTAACCAACAAAAAATAACTTATTAAACCTTATAAAAATTTAAGCAAACGCAATTTAATAAATCACAACTTTATTATTATTTTTTTAACAGTTTATCTTTTCTGAAAATTAATAAAAAACCTTGTCCAAAAGACTGGAGGGACAATTCTCGATTGCCATTACTGACAAAGGACATTTAGTTTCTCGGCATAATTCACTTGCTTTGTTTTTGTATCTTGCAATTAGGACATCGGCATCCAGTATTCCTTCGTTTGCTTCGCCGTCAGTAAATAACACAATGTAGTCTCTAAGGTTTGTTGGAGAACTATTAACAAAAAATATGCGTGAAACAGTTATTACACACCAAAACATTTTGTTATTATAGACTACCGTGACTTTATGATAGATATATTATTTAGTTTTATTTACTATTTGTTGATATCCAAAGCCGAAAAGAGTCCAGCACTCAAATGCGTGCAACCATTGGCTACCAGGCCGTCTATCGCATTTTTTGCAAGTTGCTGAAATTAAATTGTCTGGTTAGAATAGTAATTGCGTAATTTGCAAAATAGTATACATTTAGGCCTACGTTTGTTTCTTTGAAAGTCTAAATTAACATACTTTTCCACTTTCATTCATTAAAGTTGATTGTAGAACTGTTGTAGAAAATGTCCCAAAAGTCACTAGAGCAAAGTAGTCCTGATTTCTTAAATGATAAATCATCGACTTAGCAAAGGTCTAAAACAGAATTTTGTTTCTTAAAAGAAGCCCATACTTTTAATTTGCAAAGATTTTATACTTGAACTCGTTTAAGTCGTGTTGTTGTACCAGATATCATGTCCATGCTGGAGCTAACATCTACCACAAAGACTACATTGTTTGGAATTGCACTCGAAACATTTTGAGTTGATTTCAAAGTAATGTTTACTCCAAGACTCTAAATAATATTTTCAATATGCAGATATATAGTTATTAAAACCCCTTTGTTAGCTATCAAGTTTTTTTAAAATTTTGGTAATTTAATCCTTTTTTAAACTAAGATAACTTACTTTAATTTACTTATTATTGATTAATTTCGATTTACCTTATTTTTGATGATCTTGCAATAATATTTGGCATCCAGTGGTTTTGGGGGCTGGCATCTTACTTTTGGATTAGTATACATATTTTTAGAGCAGTTTAAATATCATTAACTTTTAAAATAAAACTTGTTTATATTTAAATAAAAAAAGTTATTATAAAAATGTAGGTAAAAATATACCACCTAAAATTTTGCGCATTTGCCAAGCACTTAAAGTGTTTTTACATCTAAGTAGCTCACAAAGCAAATTTACGTAGTTATCGTTAAAAAATTACATACTACCAGGCTGCAAGTGGACAAGGGAACAAAATAGTGATTGCTTTTTAAATTTTTATTTGCTTTTTTTTGCTATGCTGCGTGTGTATATTTGTCTTTACAGATAACCACCTCATTATACAGAAACAAATTTAAATATAGTTAACACATTGTTTAAACAGCGAAACAAACTATTAAAAAAAATCTTCAAGAAATAAAATGCTTTGCTGTTTATTTGGCATGTTTGACAAAACCGTGCAATTAAAAAATTAGCTACTTGTTTTTGTCAATATGAGGTTGCTAACAAATATAAACTGCTATTTAGATCTCATTTTAACTATAATCACCAAAAATAAAGGCTAAGTTTAAATTAAAAATTAGTTTTAACACTTTGCATTATCTTAAATACTAATAATTATACTTATCAAACCAATACTTTTTGATGGGTTCTCTTGGTATGTTCTCTCTATCACATTTAAAAGAGTAAGCCTACGACAATGCGTTAAAAATCGAAAAGCACCGGAAAAAATACAACACTTTTGAGAATGAGGTCATTGTATACTACGATAGAAACAAAAGATTTATTGTTATTGTAAGGCGCTTGTCGTTACTACTGGGTTCCGTTTTTTACCTGCGTTTAATAATTGGGGGTTTCCGAAAGCGGGTTAAACCAGTCATGGCGTTAAACAACGAGCCAAAAGGTTTTGGGTTTGCACCGCACTAATGCCACATTACGCCATCTCAATTTTGGCGTTATTGTATTTTTTTAACACGTTACGACAGCTTTCCTTCACTTAATAAAATTAAAAAAAACTCTCACCCTAAAGTAGCATAAAAAAATTAAAGGGTGCCAAGAAACATAAATCTATTAAATTAATATTAAGCTATAGTTACTGGTAATACAAAACCCTTGGGTCTTAAATATCAACGAAAGACGATTGATAATTTAAAATTGTTTGTTCAGTTTAATAAGAGGTGTTTAAGGTTAAAATTAGTTAGGACCTATTTTGGTTAATATAATAATAACATTTAACATTTTTTCATTTGCTTATTTGGATGTACAGGCTATTGTCAACCAGATCCGTACTTTGAAACTAAAAGATTCTGTATAGTACTGTGCATAATACCATAGTTAAATTGTTTGTTTTATAGAAACAAAAAATGCCACTTAATTTACAAGAAATGATGGTATGCAATTTTGTGATGTTTTTTTTTTCAATTTTTTAATTTGGGTCTTGGGGTGAAAACACGTGGACTTGTTTAGGCCGTTGCATAATCTTTAACCTAGACAAAAACTACGGAACGAACACTACTTAATAATACGTCTTTTGTTAATATACCTTTAATAGCTTATGTCGTGTCCGTGTTTTCAAGCTAGATCGCCCAATTAACAGAAACTAATTATAGTATGCGAATTTAGGTAAACGAAAACATGACAAAATTATTTGATGTAAGTAAAAGAGCTAGTGGCCGCGGGCATACGTGGAACGCTAGGTAATTGAAACTATTGGTCGCACAAAATCAAGCAGTAGTATTTATAAAACTTTAAAATGTGTTATGTAACGATGATAAGTCAAAGAGATTTTGTTGCCGATTTGGTAGTGGTTATTTAAATTATTTGTATTGCATATAATTGCTAAGTTCTTATATTTTAAGGCTGTTTTATTGATTTAAACTAGGTATGGCAAGATACTTGTTAAGTCAGGACTGTTATACTACAGCCATGTACACAGTAACATTAAAATTTACTATTTTCTATTTTTTATTTTTAATTCAAGCTTTTTAAGTTCGTGAATGGGTAAACTAATCTACTATTTTTGTGACAAAAATGGCCAAAACGGGTTCTGACGTCATCGGAGTTTACTCTGTGACTATAATAACTTTTATCTGCGGTATCTTTCACTTTGCGGTTGAACTGTTTTGTGGTAAATCACATTCGGATAACATGTGCTATATGTGACAAGTTGAAATAGTATTAGTTAATTTTTGTGTTGAAGATCGTTTTTTTTTAATTCGCACATGCAACAACCAAGAATTAAAAAATGAACAGTAATTTAATACCCAAATAGAAAGAATCAGGTGGAAAGGCATTTTAAGTTTGTAGGAAATTACTATTAGTAACAAAATAGTATTTTAACGAAAATGCTAGAATCGATAAAAACTACTTTACCTTTACCATAGTTGTTTTGCGCAAACAGGACAGAATTGTATTACCGTTTATCACAAAAAATACCACGAGTTACAAAACATAAGGTATTGAAAATATAAGTAAGTGTCTTATGATCTCTCATCATTTTTAATTTTAAGTTAAACACTGATAACAAAAATAATGTTAAAAAAATGTAAAACCGATGTCAAAATTCCAATTAAGTTATTCAAAATGGTTGTTTAATATTTTCGCTAGCCTACGGCAAAGCACGTTTTGCGGTATTAATAAAACAATTTGTAAATTTTGTTGATACGCGCTCTATGATTGTCTTCTGAACCATATATAATTGTTAAGCGGGGTTACACGTTTTACGAACCACAAAACTTCTTTAAAATGGTCAAAAATGTTTGCAGATTTTGGTGATAAATATAAATAAATATAGCGAAGGGTAAAAATTTAAAAATTTGATTTTATATTGACTTTTAAAGATTTCTTGATCAAAACAAAACGTTTTTGCCAATGGGGGTAAAATTCTTAACAGTCCTCATGACGTCATAAACGCTATTACATATCACGATGTTGTGGCATAAAATTTTTGTTCCTTACGCTTGACTAAATTCGTTGTCTGATTTAAAACCAAATTTTTGAAAAACAATGATGTTTTTTTAGAAAATAAATAAACAATTTTACTGATTTGTTATTTGGAATTTTTTAATTGTATGAAATCTACCTTAAGCGGTTAGATGGCGGTTCTCCATTATATAAAGATAATCGATTTAGCAATTGGTATTCTTAGGTTCGTAAAATATATTTATTTTGCGAATTAATCTAAAAAAAAATATTTAAACATTTACCTAACGTCAATATTTATTATTAATAATTGTTTTAGCAAAATCAAATTTTTTTTATTTTAGAAACAACGTTATTTTTAAGATATAAATTCGTATATATACTGTACTACATTGTATAAACCCAATTCCAAGGTTGTGTCGGGTTATGTTTTTCAAAATCTTTCGCAAAATTTTTGTTATTCAGTTAAGCTGAATTTACGTCATTTCTTTGTTCATTTTGCCGGTTATCCGAGTTGTACGTTACAATACCATGCGCAAGCGGGAGAGCACATTAAACTTTTTTTTGTTCTGTTGATGGATTACAGCTGAATAAAAATTTTTAAGTTAAGCGAAGTAGAACGATTTGCGCATGTAGTGTAAAAAAGTCAACATATAATTGCAAACCCACGATTCTTTGGTTTCTCTCAAGTAAGAAAGATTTGTTAAGTGGTACATTTGTATTTTAACTTTAACAAACTTTATTGGCAAATAGATTGTATTTAAATTTAAAAAAAGCATTTTTAAGGTTTTATTTAGACAGCTGGAATAAATAGCCCGCTTATACTGTTCAAGTTATATATATGATTTTAATAAAATATGTTTTCTTTAAATGTTTTTTTGTTTATTTAGGATTATGTTAAGTTTAACAAAATAGTCATAAAAATTTCGTAAATTAAAGTTTTTAACAAAAAAAGGTAACAAAAAAATATGAAGATCGCATTCTTGTTGGTGATTGTTTTTTCTTTAAGTAATGTTTACGCAGAGCTATCCCTTTGCAAACAAGGTAACTATAAATAATATACTTACAACAATTTTAAATAAACTTAAAGAAACTATACTAGTAAAAGAAAACCTTAAAAACATAAAATCATTAATTTTGTTTAATTTAGGAATTCTTCCAAAGGCAAATATTGAGGAAATAACATATGAGTACTCAGTTAACATTGACCATCAAACAATTCAACCAAAACTAAAAGTCTCTTGGAAACTATTAGTACCCGAAGGTTAAACTACAAAAAATTAGAGAATATTATGTTAGCTTAATTAATGTTTAAGTTTTTACGTAGTGTTGTAAAATTTGTATGTGTCTGATATTTTTCTATAACATCAACAGCACCGGATACTGCTGTTTAAATTACCTGGTAGTTAAAAATTTATAAGGTTGAATCGGAAATTGTAAATTCTGAATTACATTATTAAACTTAACTTCATAGAAATTTTAAAATAAAAAAAACACCTAAACAGTTTGGTATGCAAATTATATTTTGGTTAACTTCCAATAAAGAAAATTATTTTTTTAAACTAATTGTTTTTACTTAATTAAAAGTTAAAATATATGTTTGTGTTATAATTATATTATTATCCATACTAAAGGTTCTAAAATCGACGGATTTTTGGTGTTATTAAAAGGCGATAAGGATGATCAATCATTACCTGCTATTGAACCAGGCAACATTTGTGACACTGGGTAAATAGGTTTAATAGAAATTTTTTTATAAGTCAAAAATAACCTGAAAATTTAAATAAATATTTTTCCAATGAAATTGTATTTATTTTTAATTCGTTTTGTTTGTTAACTTTTAGGTCGTCATCGTTCTGGGTCAATTCTACTGATGGTATGGCGTGTTCGAAAAAGTCAACAAACTGTGACGATTATGTGACGTCATCGCATTGTCTTTATGATGTCATACACGACGCAGACTGCCTGGGAACAAATAACTTTTTTATGAAAGAAAATGGGTTTTCGTCAGTTCAAAGTGTGAGTTGGTTAAACGTTTTTTTTTAATTTTTCTGTTATTAACACACAATTAACATTTATGTTATTAAGTCAAACAAATGTATTTAAAAATATCACAGTTTCTTACTTTTAATTGTATTTTCAGACTACGCGAAATTTGCAATTTAACGTCGAATTTGAGGAAAATTACCAGTTTTATATATACGTTTACTACAGGTATTTTTTTGATTTTTACGTTTGAAAAAAATACAAATTCAGAAAATGATATTGACTAAATAGAAAAAAAAAATACAAACAGACTATGCAGAAAAATAACTTATTATTTAATTATTGATTGTGTTGCTTATCACAAAATGTTTATATGAAAACAGAAAATACGTCAACTACCAAGCAAAGAAAAACATGTTATTGATTGAACCGTCAGAATCCTGCTTTGCAATGGCATCAGAGAAATTAGTGGAAACTTATTCTAAAACCGAAGCATCAAAATTATGCAATGGTAATATAGGTGATAAATTGTGTTTATAAAGCAATGACATATCCCGATTTGGCTAAAATTAATATAAAAATCAAAGGTTGGGGTGCGCAAAGTTTTGTTAGTTGTGTTCATACTACGAACTATCATTTTTGATGTGCCAGGTGCCAACTGAGTTAAAATTATAGTTTAGCGTAATAATGCTGTAAAACTTGGGGAACCTTAATTTATCAGAACGGTTAAAATAAATGGTCATTGACAAAACAAGGCAAAAATGTCAATATTAATAAAAAAATCATAAAATTACAATGGGTTTGCAAAATTTCATGTGTCTACAAAGATTATTTATTTATAATGGAACGTGTAAAGTTGGTTAAAAATATGGTATAAAACATAATATTAAAGTTTATTTTTTTTTAGATTATGCAAAATTTTTCACGGACAACTACGCAATGCAGTCACCTCTGATAAGACTTCGACGTGCCACCAGACGATTGCGACAGTGTCGTGGCAAGTTTATTTACTATTCGGTTTTTGGAAAATAAAATTTATTACAATATCTAGGGTTAAAGTGTGTTTTGTTTTTAATAAATTTTTGATACATTCTTAATTCGATTAAAATTATTGTGTTTGTTTTGTGTTTGGCTTTAGTTGGCGAACTAATTCGGGAGGCGATAGTTTATGACTATACAAACGAGTACAATGCTGTTTTGACTAACAACACATCGGAAGGGCTTGACATGCAACTTATTTTAAACATAAGATGGAATGTAACTGTTCCAGATGGTAAGCTTGAACTACTATAAACTAAAAAATAAACTTGATTTTTTGAAAAATTCTACGTTACTGATTTTGGTATTTAGTACGAAAAATAAACTTATGTTAACTCTGTTTTGTAGGTTTGGAATTGGATGGATTTCTCGTACATGTTGCAGAATCGTTGTTTCCCATGCCACCATCACTTTTTCCAACAAACATTTGCAATGGAGGGTATGGTTACTTTTTAAACGATATTGAAATTACTTGTACTTCACGGTTTTCGAAAAAAACTTAGGATTGTTAGGTACGAAAGAGAATTTGCGAGAACTGTAAGGTACGAACGAGAATTAGTAAGGTACGAAAATGAATTAGGGAACGACCATGAGGTACGAGAGAGAATTAGCCATGACTGCTAGTACAAGAGAAAATTAACTAGAACCGTAAAGTGCAAGAGAGGATTCGCCAGGACCTTGAAGTACGAGAAAGCAATAGCAAATGCCGTACGAGAGAAATTAGCTATAGGCTCGTAAGACATCAGAAAAAAAAAATTAAAAATGTGAATAAAATCATATTAAACGTAGTTGTTTTTATTATGTTCCATGCTAGAATTTAGCTGCCACTGTAAGAAACAGAATTACTTTATTGAATTAAAATAAAAAAAATTTAAAAAAAATTTATATCCATGTTTCTATTGTTACAGGTACGATCACTTTTGGGTACGTTCTCCTAATGCGTCATCTTGTACCAACAATACTTCTCTGTGCAGTGACCTTGTGACGTCATCACAATGTTTTTGTGACATCGACTGTGATTTAGTTTCGAGTACTTGTAAAGGAACAGGAAATTATTACTTAGAGGATCTAAAATATGTTTCCGTGCCAAGCGTAAGCGTTCATTTTATTTTAATTATTTTTTAATTTAAAAAAAATTTAAATAAAATAATTGTAACAGTTAGATATAGTTTTTTTTATTATTTAAGTAATAGTAAGGCCTTGTTTAAATTTAGGATATCCGATTTCTGCAATTTAATGTTGATTTTCACACATTTTATGTTGTTCATATATATCCATACTACAGGTAAGTGCTACAATATTGATCACAATATAAGATGAAAAAATTGTTTTTTTTTAAATATATGTAAATATTGCATTTTTCATACTAATACATTAAAAAAAAATAAAAATTTTTGGTTATCGAAAATTAATATTTTGTTTAGGGATTCTGTACATCGTGGACCTCCAGACGAAAGGCACAACTTTGTATCTGAAGGACACACTGATTGCATAAGTTCGTTGGTACATCATACCAATAACCTTGCAGAAGCTACCCGACTTTGCTGCGGTAAGTTTTGTTGAGAAAAATGTTTATACAAACTTAAAAAAGTGGGATTGTTTGAACAGGGTTATTAGAAAAAATGTTAACGCTATTCCTAACATTGGATTTTTAGACCTAGAAATACCACATATTTTGGCAAGAAATATTACATTAAGCGAACCTACTGGGATAGACTTTGACGAAGGGACTGTTAATATTTCAGTATCCTGGTTACCACCTGTAAATTCTGATGGTTTGCTATCTTTTTATTTGTATCCTAGAACAGAACTTGTTGGCCTGGAGGGTGATTTCTTGCCTGCTTATGTTACTGTAAGCTACATTTATGCAAAAAAGTATTTGTTTTAACGTTGATACAAAAACATTGGAAAACATAATTGGGCCTATATGACCGAGTATTATTTTAGAATCAAGTTTCTGAGCCCTATACGCCACCTGGTAATACTGCAGATTGCGACAACGTGACAACAATTTATCGGGCAACTATAACTCAACTATATCCATCTCAAACCTACGACCTTCAAATTACTTCCTATTATGATAGTGTTAAAAGTGATCTTTACAGATGTAACGAGGGAGCTTGTCGTACTAGTGTTAGATTTGTAATTCCAGGTATTGTTTTGCTCAGTTTTAAGGCACATGAAGGAAATCGTTAGCATAGAATTCCCAAATGCAACAAATACACAGAGTTAAAAATAATACACTTAATTAGTATTACAAACAATATTACATGTTTTTTGTGTTTATTTGCGTTTATGTTTACTCAGTTTATAAATCAACTTAGTGACCAAACCTAAAAACGCGGAGGTCTAACATTAACATGATTTGTTTACTTAGCAATTAATGCATGTGACCCGAAATGGAATTATTGCGACGTTGACGCCACTTGTACTACAATGGACGTGGCTAGTTCGAAAAAATTAAATGCAACTTGTAATTGTACACAAGGCTTTACTGGAAATGGAGAAAATACCACTACGCGTAAGTTTAAAATAAAGCGGTCTTTGTTGTGCTTTTTAAACGTTTTTGATTTCTCTTTGTTTGTAAATCCCCATCTATTTTGGGGTATAAACTGATAGTCTGTGAGTTTGGTTAACTAAAATAGCTCTAATGAACCTTTATCTTTTTTCAAAAAAGGATAAAGTGTAAGCGATTTGCGGGCTAATATTTTTTTTATATACACACGAAAATAAATCTAGACATTTCTAAGTTCAAATAATGATTGTAAATAGCAAAAATATCTAAAAAAATAATTTTTTTGGTTTTGCAGGCTTTTTGTATGGAACTGGCTGTACGGATATTAACTACTGCGATCAAAATATTTCAACTTGCGGACAACACGCAGTTTGTATTGACAACCCTGCACCTTCCCTTAACGCTACATGCGCGTGCCCTGAAGGTTTCAGTGGAAATGGGTAAATAAAAACTGTCGCGCATTTATAGATATAACCCTATGAAAAGCATATAAAAGTTAATTCAATTTTGTATGCAAAGATAAATCAAGCCTTACACAGATTTCAAATAATAGGTATTTTTTAAAGATGTAATAAAGGGTTACATTTTTTATATTTTAGTTATGATGGCTGTGAAAATATTGCAAGCAAAGTTATTAAAATAGTAATACCAGTCATCATCGTAGTCTTGCTAATTCTTACATATGTTGCATGGAGGATACGACTGTACAGAGCGTACAAACACGATATCAAATGGTCCCAGTTTGTTTCAAACGATACTCTTATTTACAACCTGCCAGATGGCACAGAAATGAATTTACTTTCGGTAAGTCGATAAAATAACATTAAGTACAAGGTAGATCTAGGTTCTTTAGGTATGCCAATCTCAACATAGAAATACTGTATAATTTTCAAAGCACAAATTATGTATAAAAACCTTTAATAGAATGTTTGCAAGCCGACCTTTGGTGACAAATGGGAATTAGAAAGATCAAAAATAACTATTGGGGACATTATAGGCAGAGGAAATTACGGTGTTGTATATCATGGAACGTTTTTAGACAGTGCTAGCACGCATTTGGTTGAAGGCAACGAATATACAGAAATGGGAGTTTCTGTGGCAATTAAAACAGTGAAAGGTAAGCGTTTAAAATTATAAAATGCTGCAATATTATGTAAAAACTTTCATCAAACAATTTTACATGTAAATATTTCAGATGGTTTAGACGAAAAGGCTGACTTAATGGAATTTCTTGCCGAAATTGGTTTTATGTTAAATGTTGGAGACCATCAAAATGTACTTGGTGTGATTGGTTGTTGTACCACACAAAAACCAGTTTTGCTGGTCACTGAGTTTCTGAAATATGGTGACCTACTTCACTTTTTATGGGACGCAAGAGAGGTAAGAGTTGTTAAATTATTTTATATTTTCTTGTTTTGTTATGTTTTGATTGGTGTTTATTTAGCCATCAAAATGCTTGAACGACCCAGCTTATCACGTGACCGAAAAATCGTTGTGTCAAATGGCTCGACAGGTGGCGCTTGGAATGGAATATTTGACAAAAACTCGAATAATTCACGGTGACTTGGCAGCTAGAAATATTTTAGTTGGCGAAAATCTAATATGTAAAATCTCCGACTTCGGACTCGCTAATGACGTGTATAGGTTTGTCTTTTGTTTTTTAGATAAACTGTTTAAGCTTGACCAGGTAATCGAAGTGTAATATAACATATATAATTGTTTATGTTTATTATAGATACGGTGTTATCCAGGGTCAAACAGAACGTTTAGTTCCGTTTAAATGGATTAGTCCAGAGAGAATGATGAACGGCAAAGTTCCTATTACCAGCAAGAGTGACGTGTAAGTTTTAATTTTTTTTTAGCATAAGAGACATGTTTGTTATTATCTTAATAATATAATTTTATTATGACGTCATAGGTGGTCGTTCGGGAATTTAATGTACGAGATGGTGACGTTGGGTTGCATGCCACATCCTGGAGTTTCGGGGGAGGATTTGTTGGATAAATTAAAAGGAGGATATCGAATGGAACGGCCGAGCACGTGCTCAGTTAAAATGTAAGAAAATAAATACCTGATAAACTTTACAAATAATGTTAAACAAAAAATGTTATTTAACTTGGCTCGTTAACAGACTCTAATGTAAACAAATTCTATAAACGTAAAACATAAGTAGGTAGGTTTGTTATTACAAGATCACGATTGTTTTTAATTAAAGCAAAATCGTTAATGTCGAAAACAGAAACATTTATAAACATGAACTCAATGTTTGTTTATACAAAATCACTTACTTTCTAGAGTGCACGTTTTTTAAGGCGTGTAGTGTGATACATACTCGTGAATTGATTTTTTAAGGTATGTTTGTTGTGAATTTAAGTTATTTGCTTTTTAATAATTTTCAGGTTTTCAATTATGACAAAATGCTGGAAGTGGCGAGCCCATTCTCGACCATCTTTTACCGAGTTAACTCAAATGTTTAACAAAATTATTGCTCGGACAAATGACTTTTATAACTTGAATCTTGCTGTAGAGGTCCAGCAGTTAAATAGAGAAGTATTAATTTTATATTTTGATTTTTGAAAAAGGTGAAATAGTGAAACTAATACAAAATTACCAATAAGTATTTTTTATTGTTTTTTTTCTAATTTGTTTTAATTTAAATTTTATTAGGAATATGAACACGAGATAAATCGTCAGGATAATGATATATTATTTGAAAACAAGCATGCTTCTGGTGAAAACAGTGAATGTAGCTCGTCTGAGACTGCAAGCTTACCAAATAACCACGTGGCCGAAAAATCAAAGTCACTAACAGCAACGGAGAATGGAAATCTTATTGTTGTGAATGAACATGCAAATGCACAAAACGAACTGGGGCAAAGTACCAGTTAATAACATTATACATTGTCAGTTGTGAATGTAAAATTGTTTTTGAGCTCATCTTATGCCCATCATATTATTTAGAACTGTTTTTGTTGCTGTTTTATTCGATGTAAAATTTCATTTTTTGTATCATGTGAATAGTATCATGACCCAGGCGTGCTGAAATTGTGTAACGTTTTGTAATATTGTTCAGGCAGCATTTCAAGTTAAAAAGGGAAAAAAATTGCTTATGGTCACAAATGGCAGCGTGGTGTGGTGGTAAGAGCACCTGCTCCCCACATGAGTTCGTGGGTTCAATTCCCACCACTCTCATGCTGTAGCGCTCTTGAGTGAGGCATTATAAACTTTATAAACTTCTGCTGAGCCAAAACTTAATCAGAAGTTTAATTATCGAACAATTATAATCTACAATACCCCAAACTGCCAAAGTAACTTCGGAGTAACTAACGTTACTCTTATGTTTAAGTCGTGCGGTCAACCTTTCCACATCGAGGATAAAGATATATATAAAAAGAGTACATGTCTATCTATTTTACATGTTTTTCTATTTAGAATGAATAAAATATATCAAATGGTGCCTAATAATGCTTTAGGTAGATTCGTATTCATTATTAATCAAATTTCATTTTGTGTTTAAAAAATATATAAAACACTTTTAACTTTGTAAAAAAATTATGGTGATTTTTACTAAGGCAATAAGGTCATTTATAGCCAACTAATTTAACATTTAGTTATATAAAATATTGTTTCTAGGGTCGTATTTTAAATACATTATAATATAAATATAGCTTATAACTTGCTATGTAGCTGTGGCACGATCAAGCAGGGAATACGCGAGGCGAGGCGTAACTAATTCTGGCTTAAGGATGGAATGCAGTTTTCTCTTGAAAAACAACTTTAGAAGCGCTTTCTGGCTACCCGTGTGCGTATTTTAGCCAAACAGCTGTTAGTGTTACAGAGTTAGGTATATAGCCTATTCGTTGTAAAAAGAATAACCTCAGATAGAGTTTTACAACAATGAAAAAGTTTAATTGAAAGAGCTTCCACAAAAAGGAGAAATGATATTAACAGGTATGTTCATCTTTTTCGTAAACAAAACTAGGCAGGTGCTTTTTGGTTGCTATTAATTGTATATATGGCTACCTGTCCATTTTGAATGTTGGTTACTATCTAAAACAATAGCCTCAAAACCGCAATTACATGTCTTGAGGCCAACGCAACAAGGTCTAATTGCAGGCTGGCTAGCACTTCCGCGGAATTTTAACAAATTTCTAGTTTAGTTCACGAAATCGCTCGAAAGAAACAGTAGTTTACTTAATGTTGCACGAAATTTAAATTGCGACAAACAGAAAGGTCGCGGCCAGGAAAACCTGGCGGCATTTAAAATAAAGCTTTAGTCACTTGCCTTAGCTAATTGCACGTTAAAGCGTTTATACGTCACCAATTGTCTTTATGATCTCATAATTAGGTTGCTATTTTTCAGACAAAGGAGATTACAACCTTTTCTCGGAATGACATCGCTTCTTGTTGTTGTTATTTATAAAATTAAAATGATTTTTAAAATTTTTAATAACAAAAACGATAAAAACTTCAACAGTTTCGAAATCAGTACACAATAAAAAAATGAGGCAATATCGGACGTTAAATAAAAAAAAACAATAGAAATAAAACAATTAAATAACAATAACATTAAATATAATAAAAAAAGAAGATAAACAGAGTAATGTTGCTTAAGGTCGAGTAAAAATAACATTAAGAAATATTTTCTTTCGACTTGAAATTTTATTAGTGCTAGTCTTTCTAGTTTTTTTATCGTGCCTATACTTTAACTTGCAAACCAAAGCGGTAAAAACTAGGGTGAAGAAAAAAATTAACGGGACTGAAATTTTTAGAGCAAGCTCGTATACAGGTCGGCAACCGCTGCCATCTTTATACCTAAATGAAAGTACAAATGGATAAATAAGCTAAATCAATCACTTACTAATTCTAGAAGTGGTCCTACAATTAAAGTGGTTTAACTTTTGATTTATATTAATCAGTTTTGGGTCTAAAACAAGTTAATGTATTTTTCTGCTTACCCATCGCCGTAATGACCAGAAGGACAGGAGCACTGAACTCCTGTACTTGGTGCTTTGTTGTCAACACATTCCGATACCTCCGAGCAAAAGTCATCGGCGTATCGACAATCGTCTTGATCAACGCATCCATTTCCAAGCGAATCTGTTAAATTAATTAAACAATATTAAATAAATAAATAAATGTTACAAATTTTTAATTTTAATATGGAAATTTCTTAGGTGTCTGTTAAAAAAATAACAGTAATGAATGTATCAAAAGTGTATACTCTTTTTAAGCTTACCTGTGGTAGGATTGACTCCGTTGCCCTCAAAGCCGTCGTTGCAAACGCACGTGGCGTGCAATGACGTCACGCCGGTGACGTCATCAGGTGTGCAATTCGAATTTTTGTCGCAATAGTTAAAATCGCAGACGTTGATTTCTGTGCAGACCATAAAAAAATTACATTAAACGTTTTCGGATTTATCAAGCACGAAGTTTAAAAATACTGGCAGAAGATATTTTACTTTATCACGTTTCGAAGTTATATTAAACTTATTTATCAGACAAAGTTTCGGTGAAAACACCGTTTAAATGCACATGGGTTAACCGAGCATACCTGGAACTGTGAATTCCTTGAAACTAACGCAGTTTCCATTTTTGCAACGTGACGAGTAGGTCAGACTGTCAAAGTTGGTCGTAATCATAACGTTGTAGGTTTTCCCCGGTTTAAGATCTGATAAAACGACTTTATAATAAAACTCTGTCGTGTCGCAGCTATATTCAGGTGTGAACACGGAGCGGGCATCTTCACTGTCATGTGCTGGAATTCGGAGACGCTGAACTCGCTGCAATAAAATTAAGAGTTAGATGGAGGGCATAAAATACAAAATAAATTTGTTAACGTGCTGTGTAGTGCTTTTAACTTGTGTTAATAAGTAGGTTAAATTAAACATTATAAAGTTAAATGTGGCGACTGAAATCATGTTCGAAGCAAAACTTTGTAAAACTCACATTCCAAAAAGGGTTATCAACAAAACTGTTTCGAGTTAACATGTAATCTCCAAAGTCGATCGTTGTAAGAGAAAAACTTAAAACTTGACCTGGGACGTTAGGTGGCAGCCACGTTGCCGTTAAATTTACTATTTTGAGTGCGGGGTCAACGCGAAAATCCCCTACAGTGATATTGCGCACTTTACTAACGTCTATTTCAGTAAGGTTTAAACCTAGAAAAAAAAAGAAAAGCGTTATTTTGGTGATTCCAGGAGCTGTATAAGAATTATAAACCAAATAAATTACCTAAGCAAATTAGTATTTTAGGTAAAGCAAAGCTTTTTGGAACTAATTCAAATAATTTTTCTTGAAATTTTTATGAGACAAGTGACTGTCTGGCCATATTTTTTTATGAATGGGAAATATGGTAACCGGTTTTCCCCAAATGCTATTAGTCAAAAAACATGTTAAATATTATTAACTTAAATCAAATGACGTTATTTGGCTCCACTTAAAATGGTTTAATTTTTATTTAGGACAACTTACCGCAACAGAACTCGGCTGCTTCGTGTCTATTCGGATGTGACGTCATCATCACGTGTTCAAGACAGGTAGGTGCATAAATTACATGGTTGATTGCGTATACATAGTTAGGTGATATGTATTGCCTGTAATTAAATATTAAATTATTTAAATGGCTGTATATTTAAGTTGATGGTTATTGCGATAAGTTGATAAAATTGCCATTTACCTGTAGTAGGGAACAATAGAAAAATGATATTCTTGTAAAAAATCAATTGTGAATGTTAAGTTTCGAATTGTCTGCAAAGCAAATGTAACGGTTAATATTTGTTTTATTAAACTATATAATATATTAATACATAAAAAGTTGCAATACTGGTGAAGTGTATGCAAAGAATTGTTGTTTGCTTTTTGTTTACCTTTGGTATGGAAAAATATGTTCCATGCTCGTTCCAATGAGTACAGTTTTCCTCCCCCACTGAACTCTCTGGGGTTTTAGAGATGCAGTAACTGTTAGATTGAACCTGATCTTTACATATTGTTGTATCGGTTGAACACTCGCTTGGGTCTGTTGTAAAAATCCAGTACTGATTTCTATGAAAAATAATAGATTGTTATATACCTGTTGTGGGCGTTTCGTAAAATGTTTATTAACTTATATAGGTTATGAGGCGTATTGTCTGCGTATTTTTTGCATCTTGAACAAAATGTACATACGTCATTGTTTACAATTAGGTAATTTATGTATATATGGTGGAATATGGTTAGTGATACGAACTATGGTTGAATTTTTAGTGATTTTTTATTTTAGTAGTCTAATTACATAACTTTTATAAATACAGAAAAATTGTGCTTTTTAAAAAATATATATATATTTTGTTTAATTGATAAACTTATTAAACAAACTAATTTTTAAACTTACTCGGTGTTGCAAAGATTTTTTGGATTTATCGATTTTTCTAAATTGTTGCTCGGTGTAAAATTCACAAGAAATCCATCGAATTCGACCTCTAAAAATTATGAAATACTGTGTTAAGTTGTTTTCGTGGTGATATGGCTATAATATTTCAAAGTATTGTTAAAAATATCTCTCTTACGTAATAAGAGGTCAAGTGAAAAACATAGAGGTAAATTTAAGTGGACACAAATATTTGCAACGTCGATAAATAATAATCAAAATCGTATTAACGATAAAATTTATTTTGGACCAGAGTGCCCTTTAAAAGCTCTATGTTTTTTTTGCATAATTGCATCATTGCAATATTATACCTCTATGTAACGTGACCATTATAAACTAATTAAATCCAGGCTCAAATGATTAGGCCATCGTGACAAATTGTAAAATTAATTTTTGGGTCACAAAAAATTATGCAAATTTCTGTTGGAAATGACACGATTTTAATACACGTAGATAAACACATGAACTAAAAAATTAAAAGGGTTAAAACAAGAAAATTATTTAGATTTTCATTTGAGTAGCTGATTTTTAATGTGAATTGTTCAATAACTGACTAATTATGTCGAACATTTTTTTTCATTTCTAGAAAAATTGTCTAGCACATAAAAAAATTAATAATTTGGTTTAAATTTAAAATAAATACCTTCGTGAAACCGAGACGAAATATTCCATGTTAGAATTGCATTTAATTTCTTTTCTTCTTCTGAAAACTTAAAGGAAGATTCGATATCAATAATACGAAGCGAATCCAACGAATCTGAAATTAAAAATATTTTTTATTTTAAGTCGCGATTAATAACGTTTGTTTGTTAAAACTGGATAATTGGCAAAAATATTTCACGGAGCGTCAACGTGTATTAATTGGATCGAAAAATTTAATTATTGCAATATTAATTGGCTTTTAATTAAAAAATATATTATTAATTAATTTTGCTTGGAATATTTTTTTTAGAAATATTATTGTACAAAAATTACAAATTCTAATAAAGGGCGTGTTCTAAATTTTTTTCTCAAAATTTTAAATCAGTAATTTTAGGAATTTCGGCGTTTCTGTGTTAACTAGAACATGCTGCCTTAATTAATCTAATAACAAACATAACCTGTGATAATAATAAATAAATATCAAAGTGTTGTAATCATTAGCGTCACCCAAAACAAATAATCGAAAATTATTCCCGAAATTTTATCGAGATTTAACACTTTATTCAAAACAAAACGATCAATTGCTGTGAAACAAAAATTTAATTAAAATTTTTAAGCGTTTAATGTAAATAACCGCCATTTAATCTTTTAAATTGTGTAAATAACCAGACAAAAATTGAACCTGACCTTTATCAATTTTACATTTTTAATGCTTACAAAAAATAAAGTGATGTTAATTAATAGGTTCCCACTAATAATGTAAACAAACATGACAAAATTGAAGTAACTGATTAGTTAAATAAATTACGAAAATTAAAATTTTTTAAAAATGTAATTTTATTTTGTGACTTACCCAAAACGCATTCGTTTAATGGGGGTGGGATATGATTAGTTGCATCGTCATCAAAACTGGGGTAATTTCCGTATGGGTAACTTGGGTAATTTGAATATTCTTCGTAATTTCCCTTTGAAGAGATGACAAATATCATAACCATAAAACATTTGAAAACTGATTTTGTCATTTTGTGTATTTCTAATAATTACCTATATCTTAAAAATAATTGATTGATTACTGTAAATTGGCAGTACAAAAACATAGCATTTTTATACCACTGTTTCCTATAACAATTGTAAATGAATTCTTTTTACTGTATTACGAATGCTAACAAACTACCTTCCAACTTGCATTTAAATACACATCATCTTATCTTGATAAATTATTTGATTTTGACTAACCTATTTCTCAATCCTTAACTTTGATCACTTAAAACCATTCAAAAGCGTGACTAACTGGTAAGATACTGTTGCAAAAACTGAATTTTAATTATTAGTCTGGTCATCAACTTGTGGCATGAGATTAAGACTTAGCCAAGATCGAGCAACAAAGCGTTGGGACTTGGCCGTGGTCTTTTATGAACAAGTGCTTATTAAGTAGCAGCACGGTAGCGGTTAAAAGCGTCATATTTTCTTGTGTTATCAGCGTGCAAGAAAAGATCTCGAATACTAATCCACACTTGAACCTATCGAGAGCGCTCAGGAAAAATTCCGTTTTACAAGAATAGTTTTGGCAACACCGTAATTTTGAATGTCACCTCTCGCTTGACCATGACGTCATTTCGCTCCCGAATATGAGAGAACAAGTTAAGACTTTATCTTACCACTTCTCCACAGCGTACACGAAAATAAGTAGCTGCTCTGGTAAACAGGTTGAGTTCGAGTTAAGTTAATTCGATAATTATAATTGTCTCAAGAACATGTCTTTGTTTCATGGAGTGCTTTGTTGTTGAGATATTTGAAATATTATGTCATGACTAAAACACTTTATAAATTATTTTCTCTTCATCTTAATATTTTTTTGATCTTTCAATTTTAGTGCTATGCATACGCATTAAATCCTCATGTAGGACCCAATAAGGTTATATATTGATAACGTAACCGGTTTTAGCATTCTAAGTTTTTTTTACTAAACTTTCTTTATTTTGCTTTTGTTTTTAAAACTTGTTTCTTTAAAATTATTACAAGTTGTTATATGACTAAAAAGTAATTCTGCATATTTTAGTCCCTGTGATCACTCTATTTAAATTACAAAACTAACATTTCACGGAATAAACCAAAAGTTTACTTATAAATATTACTTTGCTAGCACGTGTATATTTAAACGTGGTTGTCTTAATGCCTCGCGATTTGTTTTGACACACGGTTGTATCCGACTGCCGCATTCCAACGTAGACACCTCTATTTATATTCGGAAGTCTGTGGCGTGATACACTTTCTCACACACAAATACACTTTTCTTTGCTAATTGGTCACGTGATCCCGGCCGTAGTATGCAGACACGTGATTACGCTTTTTTCAGAAGTAGGCGCTCACACCGCGCCAAAACGACTGGAACGAATCGGCCGCGACCAGCCCTAGTGACGTCACGCACAATGGAATCGTGGTCATTAAAAATATGGTGCAGACTTTTTTCTTGAAATTCACAGAGCGCCGCGGTATTCGTGAAGTTTTGGTATTGTTTTATTAGAGTGCAGGCGTGCATCTAAATCGTGTGAACCTACCAAGTCTTTCAAGTTAATGAGATCCGAATCTTGTGTTAATTTCACGCAGATTGGGGATTGTTTTGTCATAGAAAATTGCGCGAATTGCGAAATAATTATATCACGAGTTTCTCGATATTAAATTTAAATAATCGAATTAACGTTTGCATTAAAATAAGCGAGAAAATAAGCCTGATAAATTACATCCCTGGATTAAAAATATCGTATCGAAGAAGTAAACTCAAATAATCCGTCTAAGTTTTGCGCAAAACACAATTAATCACTGGTATTAGACCACCTTGGTGGGATTATTAAAACTATTATTGTTCTAATAGTAAATTCCAATTATTTTTTATTATATTTTTCTACATGGACATACAAAGTTATTAGCTAAAATGTAAAATTTTTACCTATTGCTCATAACATTTTTATAAAATAAAAAAAGTTATGTTATTTTAAAATGTTGCTATTTTACATACGTACTACTAAGCATTAGTTAACTTTTTGCTTAAATACTTTTATTCTGAGTGCTTAAAATTATTTAACTTGTACTTGTATGTGGTGGTAATGGAACCGCCTTACACAAGAACGTGGAAAGCACGAGGTTTAACAAATTGTTTGAACAAAAACAAACATTTTGCCACGATTTCCTGTGATAAGCTTACTTTGATCAATTCGCTAAGTTTGTTTAGTTTTTGGTATGTCATAATAAACAATACAGGCGTTAATACATTGTATGCGTTATGTTAATGACTCTTTAATTTAAAAAACTTCATTGAAAAATGGTAAAAACAAATTTTTAGTTAATCGCCTATTTTTTGTAAAGGATATTGCAATAGTAAATACTAATCAAAAATTAAAAATTGTAGTTAAAAAATGGTAAAAACATGTTTTTTTATTTAAAATATGTCTAATTTAATAAATGTTGCACAATCTAGATGACATTTCGTAATATCTCATTAGCCAAAGATCTTTAATTTTTATTATATAATTTTTAACATTTGCGTATTGCGCTAATAAAAAAAGAGTACCAGTACTAACGATCTGGATAATAACTTAATGCAAATATGCTAATTGATACCCTTATAAATATTGTAACCTTTGGGCTACAGCAATGATTGGAATTTGTGTCTGTATGCAAATTTAACTTTATATCGCAATATAATGTGACGCTTTTTTGGCGAAAAATTTGCTGATTTTTAACGCCAAAATTAATTTGATTTATTTATTTGTGACTTAACTAAAACATGACGTAACATAAGCACGTTTATTACAAATAAACAGAGTCAGAAAATCATGACAATGCAAATTAATCAAATTTATTTAATATAATATAATTTTTTTTTAATTTCAAATGATTTCAAATTTGGTGAAGTCATCTTGAATAATCGGTCGGTCCAAAAAAAGGTTATCGAGTTATTTAACTAAAAGCTTTTTTTCATTTTTTTACGAATTCTAAACGCAAATTCTAAACGCATTTTCTTAATTAAAGCCATCAATTAATTGTTGTATTTTGTTAAATGTATAAACTTAGAACTTAACGAAGTCTTGCGTTAAGATGTTATCTAAAAATTTTACAAAAAATTGTTTTTTATTGGTGCCAATTGATTTTAGAACGTGAGAAATCTTTTATTACAACTTTTGTATAAAAACGAAAAAGCGATATGTTTTTTAACAAACACATTATTAACTATACATTCATAAATTTTTATAAAAAATTATAAAACAAAATAGGAGAACTCTTTTGCTCGGCGTAATAAGGTCAATTAATACTTGTTAAGAGATTTTTTTTAACAGTGGAAACATACAAAACGTAAACAAAAACGTCAGTTTAGTAAAGATATTGTGGTATAAAAATTGGTTTTGCAGTGGATGTTTAAGTCATCTTGTTATGGTCGATTTAAACTGGGATTGTTCCGTTGATTAGTTGTGCAACTTCGTCCGAGTTAGAAATTATTCCGGGGCTGGGCGGCTTCTTAATCTCATTTTCGTAATCCTACAGGTTTTATAAATTTAAAAAAAATTATAAATTTTTTTTTAAATTGGTAAAATTACAAAATCAAATAAATCGTTGTTAATTAAATTAGAAATCAAAATAAAAGTTAATTTTTGCTTTGTTTTTGTACACGCACCGTAAGATTCAAATTCTCAATATTATCCGCTAAATTTACATAGTTATCGTCTTTTTGGTTGTCGATCGCAACTCCCAAACTGCCGACAAGATCGGTAAATGTTGGCCGCGAGTGGGCGCTCCACTTCCAGCATTTGGTCATAATTGCGAACCTAATATAAATAGCTGAAATTATTTTTTAAACTTTTTTAATTTTTTCATATTTTTTTTAAATTTATTTTTGTGTTCTTCTATTTATACAAAAACAACTCACAATTGAACTGAGCACGTGCTCGGACGTCCCATTCGATATCCTCCTTTCAATTTTTCCAACAAATCCTCAGCTGAAACTCCCGGATGTGGCATGCAACCCAACGTCACCATCTCGTACATTAAATTTCCGAACGACCAACTATGACGTCATAATAAATATTTAACAAGACTGTATTATAACAAAAGCAATAGTTCTTTGACGACAGGATGTAAAGCGCTAATGGCCGCAATTTAAAACAATAAAAGAAAATCTATGTTGCTGTAAGTATATAAACAACATTGGCCCCGACAAATAACGCTGGTTAATTACTAAAAAACAATACCTTATAAAATGAAGAACAAACACAAAGAGTTTAACAACACTTACACGTCACTCTTGCTGGTTATCGGAACTTTTCCTCCCATCATTCTTTCGGGACTTATCCACTTGAAGGGAACTACACGTTCAGATTGTCCTTGAAGTATACCGTATCTGAGAAAAAAATGCGTTTTAAAAATTGGCTCAAATTGCATTTAGTTTAATGTTACAATTAATATAATTATGTTATGCAAACCTATATACGTCGTTGGCGAGCCCGAAGTCGGAGATTTTACAAATTAGATTTTCCCCTACCAGAATATTTCTGGCTGCCAAGTCACCGTGAATTATTCGAGTTTTTGTCAAATATTCCATTCCACGCGCCACCTGTCGAGCCATTTGACACAACGACTTTTCGGTCACGTGATAAGCTGGGTCGTTTAAGCATTTCGATGACTAAATAAAAATAAACAACTTGTAAAACATAACAAAACAAGAAAATATAAAATAATTAAATAACTCTTACCTCTCTTGCGTCCCATAAAAAGTGAAGAAGATCACCATATTTCAGAAACTCAGTGACCAGCAAGACTGGTTTTTGTGTGGTACAACAACCAATCACACCAAGAACGTTTTGATGGTCTCCAACATTTAACATAAAACCAATCTCATAAATAAAATCCTTTAAAGTTTCTTCTTCATTTATTCCTTCTACAAAGTTTTTTTTTAATTTAGTTTTATGTATCCGAGCTCTAATAGAGTTCAAAATTTCTGTATGCTTAATATTTATACAGTTTTTTTTACCTTTGACCGTTTTTACTGCTACTGGCACTTCTTGAGCAAACAACTCATTATCATACCACCCTTGATATACAACACCGTAATTCCCACGCCCAATGACGTCATCTAACCTCACTTTTGATCTTTCCAACTCCCATTTGTCACCGAAGGTTGGTTTCCAAAAATCCTTAAAAATTAATTCTTGTTAAAACATTATCTTTGTGAGATTATATATTTAAAAGCTATGATGTTATTTTACTTTTTATGCTTACCCCTTTGCCTTCCATTGCTGTCCCGGAATTTAATATAGTGTAAGAAAGCCGGTCGTTGCTGACGAAATGTGTCCACGGGAGGTCGCGTTTAAAATCACGTTTACGTTTAATTTTGTAGGCAACGAATGCAAACACTAACAATGCAAATACAACCAGAGGAATCGCAATTTTAAGGGCTAAAACTGATACGTGTTCGCAACCCGATCCGTCAATCATTCTATTAAAAAGGGAATAAATTTATTATTAAGATCATATTATGTGAACACATCCTAGTGTCTATGTTAATTATAACCAGGAATTTATCTTATAAAACACCATACATAAAGGGCTTACCCATCGCCTAAGTAAGAGTCAGCACACATACAAGTAGCACCCAACTCAGGTGCAGGGTTGTCAACACAAAGTGCTCCAACCGAGCAAATATCCGAGGAAAAACAATAATTGGCATCACTGCAGCCAGATGCAAATTGATCTAAATAATATTCGGTTATTGAAGTTCTAATTTTAAAATGTAAAATGTAAATCCGAACAATTACTTAATGAGTAGTGGGTGCCGCTTAAAAATTTAAACACGTCTGTTGCCTTTTATAGATATTTGTCAGCGAACGGCGACATTATAAATTTGCATACAAGACCGTTAAGAAATATTATGACTTGCTTTAAGTCACAAAAAACAATTATATTTTAATGTTTAATGAATTTTTTTGTACTAATAAAGTAATTTTACTAATTGGTAATTTAAATTATTTTTTTGAGCTTACTAAATTTTCCTTGAATAGTTGTATTTATTCCATTTCCTTCGTAACCAATTTGACAACTACATGTTGCATTCAACGTGGTACGGCCAGTGACGTCACTAGCTGTGCAATTTGCGTTAACATCACAATAACCAAATCTTTCGTCGCATGTATCGATATCTAAATTGTTCGTTAAATAGAAAATATGATTTGTTTTAACGACATTCCTTCCTTTAGGAAAATTGTAAAATTTTAGTTGCGTGCATTTGGTTTTGGCTTTAAAATTTTTAAATATTATTTTTTTTTTTAATTTGAAATTAAATCATAGCACTAATGTTAAATTGGCTATGGTTACTAAGCAACATTATCCTAAAAGGTCAAAATCTATATCTAGTTGTTACCAATATCTAAATTTAAATAAGCTTTATATATTGTTAATCGATGACGCAGATTCAAAAACACATGGTGTAAAACTGGAACAAGGTTAAGGTTAATCATGCCCCAATATACTTCACAGTTAAACTTCATAATTACCTTGAATGTTAAACATGCGATTGACATTGCAACGGCCACGCTCACACAATGTTGAACTAGTTCTGTCCAATCCAGTTGGTCTTATAGTGACGTAGTATTCCTTACCGGGCCTTAAATTGTCTAAGGTCGATGTGTAATAATATTCAAAAGCAAGGCATGATGTAACGTTGTCTGCACTGCTGTAAGGAAGTCGCTCGACGCGCTAAAAATACCCGACAAAATTTTTCAGGATGTTCGTAAAGACAAAATAAATTTTCGATTTTGATTTTTACGCCTTTATTTTCCAATAGGTAAACCATAAAAATTCACAACAAGAATGTTGAAATTGTATTCATTATGATTAAAATATAGCTTTTGTACCTGTTGCTCTAATCCTAAACTTAAAGTGTAATTATAGTCGTCATCTACTGCGGCAGGTAACCAGGTTACAGTTATCGACATAGAGTCGCTTGCGTGATTTATCATAGGTTCGCCAACCGTGAAATTTCTTGCTTGTAAATGCGGAATATTTGTATCTTAAAATATAAAATTTAAAATTTAAAGGACTGTGCTTTTGTTTAAATTTTTTTCAAAGTATAAATTTAAACGTTGTTTAGTACAACAAAAATGATATATTTATTAAAGCTTTTAAAGTTATGGCAATGGTTATAGTAAGACGCCAAAATGACTTAAACTCTGCATACTAAAAAATTAAAAATGACAGAATGCATTTTGCAATTTGTAAAATGCTATGAAAAAAAAATCCAAGTATTTCTTACCGCAGCATATTTGAGATGCGGACGTCCAATTCACACCACTTTCTATGAGTGAATTTGGACAATCCGATTCCAGAACGGTAAGAAATGATCTCTCAAAGGGAAATTGTCTGCAAAAACACGTTTATGTTATTTTACAAAATTTAAAAGAATTTTTTATTGAAGTTTTTGATCTGTATTTCTCATACCTGTAATAAGCACGAATTTCAAGGGTGTAAGTTGTGTGGAATTCAGTTTCAAACAGCAACGAACGAACGTTCTAAATGGAAAACGAGGTTTAAGCCAAACTGTTACGAATGAAACCTTAAAAAAAGATTACACATAAATTGAATCATTTTTACCGGTTGTATTGACATAAAATTCAGACTCGTGACGTAGTAATTGTCAACTCCTACACAATTACGTAATCGTGACGTCAGTCCCCCGCAATCAGAAGTGCAAACGCATGACGTCATATTTTCGTTAATTAAGGTCGAAATACAGGAGTCATTTAAGCATGAAGACGATGAAGTTGTGGTAGCCCAATAATTACTTTGACTTAATTGAAAATAAAAATTGCTAAATTTTTTTTCTACCGATGAAAGGTTGTTTTAACAAAATGCAAACCGTTATACTTTAAAAAAGGATCTATTGTCATATTTTTTGTTATGCAAAGACTTACCCAATGTTACAAACATTTATGGGAAGTATTGGAATTTTAGAAGCTGCGTTGTCAAAAAAGTGAATAATAAATCCGTCAATTTCAAAATCTTAAGAACAAAATTGAAAAACATGCTTAATAACACGACAACAACAAGAATAAAAAATCCAGTTTTATTTTTAACTTGTCATGTTCTACGAAAAATATCCATGATTGTGGTCACATACCATTATCGACTTCCCATGTTATATTACTCAAAATGCTAATTTGAGATTCTTCATTAACATCAGCAATTGTTTCATGTTTTAAGTTCACGATCTTCACAGAAGGCAAATCGGCTAAATTAATTATATACAAAATGTTTTTAAGGACTTTGTCAAAACTTGTAAAAGTAGTTACATTTTAAATTTTATATTTTAAAATGCAATTTGCTAATATTATTGTAACTGACTTACGACCAGGGTGACATGGTCTTGGTTGTCTGGTTGGTGGTCTTCTAGATGGTCTAGGTCTAGACGGTCTTCTTGGTGGTGGTTGTTGTGTTGGTTGTGCTGGTATTTCACCATTTACTGGTGAAGAGGTTTGAATAACCCTATTTGGTCCATTTCTAGATGTAGCTATTGGCGGTGGTACAATATTGGTTGTGGTCAGTAGTGGTGGTAAAACAATATAATTGGTTGTTGTTGATACCGGTGGTGCCGATCCTAATGGCGGAATATTTGGTGGTGGTGGAGATTGTAAATTTGGTTGTAAATTGGTTAAATTTTGAGCTTGAATTGATAAACATAGTCCATACAAAATCCATATTAAATTTGATGCAGACATCATTTATAACCAAATCTTTAAAAATAATTGTTTAGTATTTCATTTATATATTAAATAAATGTGTTATGATATTTAAATGTTAAACTATCTATTTTTTAATTAATTCCATTTTTTCTATTTATTTTTGTTTTCTGGAGATGCCTAATATCACGCGTTTAATTAGCTAACTTATACTTTTGTAACAGCAGACCTAAAACTTTAATTAACTTTCTAATTTTAGTTTTTTTCCTTTGACTTATTAAATATAACTAAACAAAAAACATCTTAACTTCTACTTTAAGTTAATTCCCATTTTTCAAGAATAAAAAAGAGGTTTTGCTTACTTTAAAACATAACATGTTCTACTTTTTTATGGTGAATATTTTTTTTCTAACATAGTAAATAGGCCTAACTATCTACATACATGCATGTGGTTTTTCGGAATTTTTTTAAAAACATAATTAATCATTAAAATAATTTGTCAGGGCCTTTCGCTAACTTTAATTTAGAACAGTTTTATAAGAAACTAGACACAAAAAATATGAATTACATATTTCGTTTTTCGAAAAACATACGTTTAGGCCAAATCTACTATATCCGCTTATGTGTACATCATTAATATTAATTCTAAAAAGGAAATTTACTCGACAAGTTATTCTGACGTCACAATGCGTGACATTGCGTGTTTATTTGTCGAAATACGTCACTTCATGTTTTATTTTTAAACGCATTTATTAATGTAAGTTTACAAGATACGTATTTTGGTCAAACTTTTGTACGTAAAACAGGAGCTGTTAAAAATCACGATTTGCGTGCAAAAATTTTCGAAATTATTTTTAAAAGTTTTCAGTTATTACCTTTTAACTCGAAGTGTTTTTAACTCAAACATTATAAAATATAAACCTTTTAAAAATTAATTATAGTTGCTATAAGTTGTAATGTATATTAAAACTTTTGAAGTTTGGTAATATTATGTGGTTAAGTTTATGTATCACCATATTAATGCGTATTTTAATTTAGCGACTTATAAACCAAATAGTAATAATTAAAATTCAAGGTATTTTTTAGCATAAATTGTTGTTAAAAACGATAATTTTAAAATTTTATGACATTGCATAGTAATTTCACAAAACTTTGCTACAATTTTTTTCATTTATTTCACACAATTTAATTATCACAAAACTTTTTCTACAATTTAAATGCAAATGCAGTCTGGAAACTATTTCTAAAAAAAGCTACTATGTTCGATGACTATTTCACACGCGCCATTCATTATTTACAAATTAATAAATTATATTACTAATTTAACTAACATGCATATACGTCTTTAGATTTATCAATGGTTGGGTTTAAAGGTTAATACTTAGAGTGGGACTTTGGACACCACAAAAATAATAATATTTAAACTTTAAGCGTAGCAAAAAAAACTTAACATCTTATTTAGGATCTAATACACTCCTACTATGGCTTAAACAATTAATAAACCCCAATAAAGTACGCTGTAAAAATGAGCATAGATAAGAAGGCCACACTTAATTAAAATACACAAAATAGTCGTGTTAAATTAAACTCGCTAACTTATTACCAAAACCTGCCCAAGAATTCAATCTACCAAATGTAATCTGTACAAGCGGCTTTTAATTAGAATTAAAACTACAGGAAATGCGAAATAAATGCGACACAAAAATAAGACATGAAACACAAACTACAAAGTATATAATCAACAAATTAAGTATAAAAGCGAGAGTCTAATTATATGTTAAACCTTACTTATTTATGAGTTTTTACGTCCAGCGAACTGACCAAAAAGCTATATTGTCAGTTATTTAAAGCGAAATAAAATAGGAGAAAGCGCATACAAACAATAAAGAAAATACAAAGCATTATCGATAAACAGAACAACAAATGCGTCATAAATGACGATGGGGAGTGAAAAATCTCCCGCATCTGGGATCAAGCCGAATGATTCAGCATGAATCGCCAAAGCTCACTAAAAGTGACCTCCCGCTAATAAATCATTTCAAAAATTTAATAAATCGATAATGGACATAACATCTTAGTTGTTTTTAAAATCTTTTAACATTAAAATAATTCACTGTAAAATGTTGGAGAAGTTAATTAATGTTTTTAAGTAAATTTGAATAGAGTGTTTATATACAATAAATACAAGAAATAACTTTATGTAGTTTGTTTTTGTTTAAAACTGGTTCTCTTTGATTTCAATTTTCTTATTTTCGGCTTTAATGGAGATGTTTAATTCTGCAATTCTTTGTGCCAACCTAAATCTTTTTCCATTCAAGATATTGCAATCTTCACCTTCGTTCATTTTTTCTAATTCATTCTTACATGTTTCGATTTCGTTTTCTTGCGAATCTATCTTCTTTTTAATGCACGTAATGCTTTTCTATAATAAATTTTTGTGAAGCATCAACAATTGTTTATAAAAACTTATAAACAATTGTTAAAAAAAGTAATAAATGATATAATGTACATGTTATAAAAAACACTTTGTGGGATATTAATTTTACTTAATTATTTTTTTCATTTTCATAAATTGATAATTTAAAACAAAAACAAAAATTGCAGATGATGTTGATTTTAGTTTAACTTACTATGTAATCCAAAGATTTTTTCAAACTTGTAGGTATAGATGGCTGAACAAAATCAGGACCAAAAATACTCGGTGCTGTTGGCAGTTCGGTTTCAACAGAGGACAGAATAGCGTTATATTGGGTGGTCGCTATAGTTCTAAAATAATAATTTTTTAAAAATAAATCAGCACATATTAAAATATTAACTAACGAGTTGTTAAGTGAACTTTGTTGTATATACAAATATAATCAACATACTCAGTATTATTGACTTTTGTCCTGCATTCCGAAAGGGAGTAAAGAAAATACTCGATTTTCTTTTTGAAAGTTTCTAAGTCGTCGAGGTTGCCTGTACCAGTAAAAAGCACAACTAAAATTCTACTTTCATCAATCTGGTGTATGGTTTCGTCAATCACCGACGAATCTTTTAAAAGAGAACAAGTTTGGTGATTTGGTAATTTATACTTCCAAGCAAAAATAAATTAATATACTTTAAAATAAAGTTTTAAAATTTCAACAGACTCTCAGAGATTTTTGCTTCCTGTAAGGCATCGATGGTCAGAGATCTACATTCTTCTTGGGTCACTTTAATATAAGCCCTTTTGGCATCAGGCAAATCGTTCCTGACTTCGCTGTCGACCATCGAATAGGCACACGTTGTTGACACAAGTTCACCTGTATTATTTGTAACATGATGTTATGACAATATAATATGTTTTTTACAAAGTACGTTTTGCAAACAAAACTGCATACTTGGCAAAATACTTTACCATAAAATGTTTGTTTGAGTTTGTTTTTGTACAACCTAACTCACAAAATAGTTTATTTAATTACGTGTCGCATTTGTGACGTTTTTATTTGAGGTTTCTATGATTTCTTTGATTGTTTTTAAATTGATCTCAACAAAATCAGTTACTTCTTCGTGCTGATTTTTATCGTTCATGAATGACCTTTGAATTTTAAGAACCTCGAATTCATCTTGCTATATTTTAAAAATATAAAATTAGACTCATTCTAGAGACACAAACAACTAACATATTGACATCTTGGTTAACACAAATAGTAACCTCTTCAACGTTGCTTGGAAGCCCCAATACAATGTAAAAGTTTTTCTCGGTATCTTTTGGTATGTGATGCATAAAATATTCCAAACCAACTACATCTCTATCTACAACTTCTGTATTCTAAAATGAAATAACTGTTATATTAGTTGTTACAAGTATAAATTAATAGGCCAATATCGGTATTCATAGCCCATACTTAAGAACATTGTACCTTCAAAAATTTTTGTGGCTTTTTTTTAATGACAACATCATCTTGTAAGCAACTTATCTTTAAAGTAATGTCCACAAGTGGAGAGGATTTTCTGTGAAGTAAAATATTGCATTTATAATTAAAATTTCTTGTTTAAGAAACATATTAGATAACGAAAGAAGTAACAACCAGGGACAAAGGTGCCTTTTTATATAATTCTGTATCTTAATTAAAAAAAAGTGGCTTTTTAAAACTTGTTTAAACATAATACCGCTAGTTCATTAAACAAATACCTGAGTTCAACGGGAATGTGTAAATCATTTTCAAAATCTTCGTTTTCTTTAATGACGAAAAGCGCGTCACTTCCCAATTTATCAGCCAACTATTAAATATAAAATCAATGTTGAATTAATTCAATTTAGTCACCTAGTTTTTTAACTATCACGTTAAATACATGCCAATTAAAAAACATCCTATTTTAGTCACAATAAAAAAATGCAAGTTTAAAACAGAATATACCTGTGTTAATAATTCAGAGGGGCATTCCTCTATTGCCATAACGGACAATGGAACCTCATTTCTTCCCTTAAGTTCGCTTGTTTTTTCTCTGTATCGTGCAATTAAGGCATTACCGTCCCATATTCCCTCGTTTGCTTCTCCGTCAGTAAATAACACAATGTAGTCTCTAAGGTTTCTTGAAGCACTATTTATTGTGAAAACAAGTTTTTGTAGGTAACATTAAATATGGTAAGATATTAAGCCTTGCAGATTGGTTTTATCAACGAAATCTTACCAGCCAATTAAATCCAAAGCTGAAAAAAGTCCACTACTTAAGTTTGTACAACCGGCAGTCTTCAAACTATCAATCTGAACTTCCGCAATTTTCTTAAAATTAAAAATTTAAGATAGAACCGTAGGCCTTTGGGTCCATTTAAATTAATATTATAAATAATAATAATTGTTTCAGTTTTTGTATTTCAAAAATTGTTTTAGTGTTAATATAAATTACTTTTCCATTATTGTTCATCAAAGTTGATTGAAGAACTGTTGTAGAAAATGTGCCAAAAGACACCAGAGCAAAGTAGTCCTGATTTGTAAGATGACTAATCATCGACTTTGCGAAAGTCTGCAAATTAAAAAAAGGGCTTAATATTAAATTATGTTAAAACCTAGACTATTGCTAATTAACTAAAAATATGTAAATTATATTTACTTGAACTCGTTTAAGTCGTGTTGTTGTTCCAGAAGCTGATGACATACTGGAGCTAACATCCACCACAAAGACGACGTTGTTCGGAATTTTACTCGAAACATTTTGGTGTGGCTTCAAAGTAATATTCACACCTAGATTCTAACAAAATAATTAAATAGCAATATGTCAATAATAGGGCAAAATTTTACTTATTTAATTTTTTGATATTCACTTGGGTCTAAACCAAATTTGAGTCCGCTTTATTTTTAAGCTCATAAGTCTTTATTTATTTTTTAGGTTCATAATTTGACATAGCCTACTCTATTGTAATACATTTTTTTACAAAAGTTTAAAACATTTACCTTGTTCTTGATTATTTTGCAAAAGTAAGATGCTTCCAAAAGATTTGTGGGTTTCTGTTGTTTTATATTAGGGTTTTGGTACATTTTTTTTTGTAACGTAGACTTATTCTTTTATACAAAATTGTACTAAAAAAATGTTTGGTCGTACTAAGAATTTTGATCTTAAAAGTATTGCAAAGACCAAATAGGCTAAATTCTGTGCCTGTAATTTATGTTATTGTTTAGAACAATCTCGGTTTGCTGCAACTCGTTAGCTCACTAGGCCTACTCCTTGAAGTATACCAAACAAATATGCTGGTCTACGTGACTAAAGGTAGAATACATATGTCCTTAAATTTCATAGTTATATTTTTTCGAATATAAAAGATTGTTGTTGTTAGATGATATCTTTTAATCATATAAAACATGTTTTTCTTTTGTGCGAAAGAGGAACCGTTTTTGTAATTGAAAAAAGCACCCCAAACCTTGAATTGTTTGATCACCTTTGCTTTGATAACCGACCTTGTTCGTACTTTTTTAAAACAAATTAAGCTTCGTTACTGACAAAGTGCTCGTTTTTCCTTGGCAAAAATTGAAATACGTGTGAAGAAACACTTTGTTATTATATTAAAAACCCTCTTGTGGTAGTAGCTTGTCGTATCTTATTACATACCGTTGAGTTTTGTTTGTGGCATACTCTCGTGTACGAGTTGACAAAGTTTAAACAGGGTATTGTTGTTTACCTATCTTTTCCTTTTGTAATGTGTGCTATGTTCAATAAATAATAATGTAAATTTACGAGTAACCAAAAATTCGCTCACGTGCGTTTGTTGCAAGTGTTGATCAAAAGATGATGAAAAGTAAATATGATGTTTTACCAGAAGAAATTCAGCACTATATTGATATTCCTTTTTGGAATTGTAACTAGTTATATAAGTAGGCAATAAAAATATTTTTCCTTGCAAATTATTTATGTTTAAAAAAGTATTGTATTATTTTTAAAATAAACTTTTTTTAATTGATAGGATTTTTTTATAATACTTTTATATATTTTGAATACAATTTTACTATCTTACTGTTAATAACTTAATAGTTATTTATATATATATAATAAATTTGACATTTTATTTAGCCTCCTTTATATCGTACGAAGGACAGAAATATACCAAAAAAGAAAACGTGATTTTATCACATGTCAACACATACTGCAATCGACTTGATTCTATTATAGATGGGGTTGAAGGTAGGATAAACTGTAAAATTATAAAATATTAACTTTCGTTTTTTGTCAGCTAACAATCCTATAAAATCGTCTTTTAAATTTTTAAATGAGAGAAATTATTCTATGGAAATTTGCTAGAAACCTGTTTTAAGGTGAGCCATTGGAACTTAATCATACTCTTGTGTCGGCTGTTATTCTTATTCGCCATGGCGACAGACTTGCTATGTCCAGACCAACTACTTGCACACAACTAACTCAGGATAATTGTAATCTATCCACCCAAGATGGTCAACTGAACAACCTAAAAATCTTTGTAAGTTTTTACAATATTTTACTTCATTGTAATTTTTGTTTATGGAAGTTAAAAAAATGCACTGTTATAAATTTTAAATTGAACATTTTTTAACTATAGTCTATTTTTTTTTTTTTTTTATTTTGGTTTTTCGCGCATTGATAAAAGTAAATAATAAATACGATATACAATTAATATTACAACAATGCGACGGGAAAAAATGACAAAATCAATTTAATGATTTAAAACATGCCAAAAGTATTAATGTTTACATAAAGATTTTAATTATTTTATGGCATGGTCACCAAACCCAGATTTAAAAAGACATTTCGATTAATATAAGATAAAGGCATCTAATTTTTTTATTTTGCAGTTAAAAGTTAATGAAAAAAGGATTCGCAGTGGAATTAACAAAGATTTGAATCATTTTCCATTATTTCCTGATCTTTGTTCTAACATTTCCATTTCAAAGGTTGGACTACTTCAAGTCATTAAACTGGGAAAATATTTAAGAAAAAAGTATATATCACCTTACAAAGGTTCCTACTTTTTTTTACTTACACACAACAATAAAGAAACATTATATATTCCATTTGAACTTATATATTCACTTTTATATAAGAAAAAAAAGTTGTTTATTGTAAAAAGGATAATCCTGTGATTAAAGTTTTTATAGTGGACTTTTGTAATTTTACTATCTTTTGAATTTACTTATAAATGATTAATTTTATGGTAAATTTAATTTTATGATTTTTTTGTAAAATTGTTTATCTAACGGATGTTTTTCGTTTAACTACTTCCCTTATAAAGTGCTAAAAAAGTTAAGTTAGTATTAGTATTATTTTAATTTTTTTGTACAGTCTCTAGCCTTTTTGTACAATTCTTAACTGATACTAGAAAATATTGTCTCACCCGTGTATTTTTATTTAAACTATATATAGTATTTAAATTAAAAATTCTTTATAGAACTTCAAAATGTCAGTGTTTCAACAAGTAGAACTTCTCGCACATTTCAAAGTCTCTTAGCTTTTTTATATTCCTTTTCATCAAAGTTCAATACCATTTCTTCATCAAGTGAAATTTATTTTTGTGATAGTGATTTGGATAGGAATCATGTTAATCTCTGTCAATGTGAAAAGGTGCTTAAATAATAAAACTATTTTACTTAAATTTTTTTGTTTTAATCAATAAGGCTAGAAATTTGAATTGTTTACTTTTTTTTTTGTATATATCTTTATCCTCGATGTGGGAAAGTCGAATGCGCGACTTAAACATAGAGTAACATAAGTTACTCCGACCCAGTCTCGAGTTGCCTGTGGCAGTTTGGGATATTATAGAGATTATAATTGCCCGGTAATTATGCTGCTGATTAAGTGCTGGCTCAGCAGAAGTTCATACCGTTTATAGCGCCTTACTTAAGGGAGCTACAGCATGAGATCAGTGGGGATTGAACCCACGACCTCATGTGTGGTGTAGCAAGAGTTCTTACCACTACACCACTCTGCCGGTACTACTACACCACTTATTATATCAAACTCTGCCAGTACTACTCTGCCGGTACTACTACACCACTTATTATATCAAACTCTGCCAGTACTACTCTGCCGGTACTACTACACCACTTATTATATCTACTACACCACTTATTATATCAAAATTTGATATTTTCTGAATAAAAAACCCTGCACTTATGACCGATTAGTAATAGAATATTTGTTTATTTTTTATCATATTAAATTCAAACCAAATTATCAACAAAATAATTTAGCAATATCCTTTAAAATTTAGATGCATCAAATCCGAACACTTCGTGCTGGTTTTCGAAATTGGAATTTGACAGAGAAAAATGTTAAGCATCTATACAAGATTTTGCAAATCGAAAATGGGGCTGGGGTAAGTAGCACAGATGGCCCCACATATAACATTGCAAGTCCAAGTCGAATTTGGGATTGGTTGGTCTCAGAGTATTACTGTCCACGTAGAAAATTACCATGCATTGCAGATCGGGATGGTGTTATGACATGCTTAAATTCATCTGTGTTAGAAGCCTTGCTGTCGAGTGTTGTCGATAATCACTTAAAAATGGTGTCAGATTATAATTACCTCGAAGCCACAAGTCTTGCCATGTTTCCTTTTCTTAAAGCAGTTGCCAAAATATTTCAATCACGTAGCTCTATGTATTCTTTAAAACCTAACTTGCCGGTTGATTTGCATATTTATTCAACTCATGACATCACTATAGGGCCATTGTTTAATGCACTAGGTATACCGGTATTTGAAAAAGTACCCTATGCATCAAGGGTGGTGTTTGAGTTATGGCATTCGCCAAAACTTGATTATTATTTTAAACTTTTATTTAATGGTGATGATATTACACAACGTGTTCCATTTTGCACAAATTCCGTAGCCCTTAGGTGGCAGTTTAAATCCAAGTTACACAGCACTGAAACACATTACTGTACATTGCATAATTTAACTAGTTTTTTGTCCAGCAGTTTTTTCAATGAGATGACTGCAAAAGATTTTATTAGTGCCTGTCGATTGTAACCTATATGTATTCTAGAGTATGCAATTTTTTAAAAGTGCTTTTACTGTATATTTTATAAATTTTCAGCTTTGCATTTAAATTTTTTAATTAAATTATAATAAGTTTTATTTTTTTAAATCAATGAACATATATTTTTAAATGATATTATTTAATGCTTATGGTTATGGTCACTACTGACCATTTTAATTGGGTTTTATTCCACTTTTTTAATTACATATGTTTGCTTTCTTAGGAATGTAATAATGTAAGTACAATGTTATAGTGCATTTTGTTAATTGATATGTTTTGCTCTTAAAATCATATAAATTTATCAGTGTAGGAACTATTTGGTATCCACTTTTTAAATCTAATGTAAAGTATTTGTATTGATCTTGTGAATGATACTGTATTTTGTTTCACTTCAAGTGAACTTAATATGTAGTGTTTTTGAAATGTGCAAAATTTTTGTACTAATTAAAAAAAAATTAAAGTTTTATTTATATTTCTTTAAAAAGAAACTTTTGGATAAAACATAGTTTAATGGATAAACAAAACAGTAAGCAAATAAAAATTTTAATTTTTAATTTTAAAAATTTAATTTTTTAATATGTTAAACTTTTTCGCTGTAACGTATATCTCAAGCATTTAAATTCGGGGATTTTTTTCTTTCCACACGCGAATTCAAAACAAAAGTGTAAAATGTTAATGCCGCCTAAACAAAATAATAGAAAGACGTTTAGATAAAGGCAGACAAGCGTTTAAGCACTTTTATGTAATGCAGTCTACATAGTGTTTACAGTACATTGATTAATAAAACATTAGAATTCTGTAACGATTAACATATGAAAGTACTAAAGTATAATTAATGTTTTAAATTTACCTTAGCAGATTAGCATATTCAATTTTGTATTAAAAGCTTAACAACATTGAAAAGCTGAAAAGGATAGTTTTACTATTAATTATGAATGAAAACGTGGAAATTGTTGAAAACCATGAAGTAAAAAAAGCAAAGTCTATAAAAAATAAATCAAACAAGGAACTAAACACTGCTTCCAAAACTAGTCAAGAAGATTTAATTGTTAATGATACAACGTTGCCAAAAATCTGCAATACACCTCAAAAAACTGTTTCCTCGGCTATAGATATTGGATATTTAAAAATGTCACCAATGCCTAGCAAAAAAACTGCAATTATAAAGACTGAACTAAATGCTACAGAAATATTAACTTCGCCAAATGCAAAATTAAAAACTAAATCAAAAAGAACTGCTTCAAAAAATAAATCAAAGCCCAATAAAAACAAAAAGTAAGAAATAAATTGGTATTCTCATCTTGCTGCCTGTATAAACAATTTTCATTGTTATAGATTATTTAAATTATTTATTTTATTATATAAAATTTAAATTTAACTTTGAATTCCAAGGGTGCCCAAATCAGAACCAGTTGAAAATCATAAACTCACAGACTTCTACCCAATTAGAAGAAGTTCTAGAAAAACTAAATCTTTAATAAAGGTAAAAATAAATTAAATTAACTAATAAGTGCCAATTTCTTCAATCTTGAGAATTGCAAAACAGTTATAAGTTCAAATAATTCCTTTTAGAAAGAACAGGCTGATGAACTGGTCAATTTAATTCAGTCCAACTGTGAGCATGGCTTAGAAATTGTAGAATTCACAGGAAAAGGCCGTGGGGTTGCATCAACAAAGTTTGTTTTATTTTTTACCTATTTTTAAAATCAGGTATATATTTGATAGTGCTTGTTAAAAAAATGTATTTTTTTCAGAAATTTTACCAGAGGTGAATTTGTTGTTGCATATGCAGGAGATTTAATTACTTGGCCCGAAGCTCGCCAGCGAGAGCAAGAATATTCACTTAATTCATCTATTGGATGTTACATGTATTATTTTAATGCAAGGGGGCAAAATTATTGGTAAAAGTCAAAAATTAATTTTTTTTTATGAAAGTATTTAGTAATTGTCCTAAAGGCAAAAAAATTAATAATTATTGCAAAAAAAAACTACCAAATTTAATACAGTTTTGCAGTTTTAAAGCCTGAAAAGATTAATATATTTACACACTTTGTTTGTTATGCAATGTAATGCACTTTATTTGTGTCTTCAATTTACGATTCCCTTTGAGGACAAGTTATTTACATTCTATTTTTAAACAGCATTGACGCAACTGCCGAATCTGGTAAACTGGGAAGATTATTAAACCACAGTAGAAGAAGCCCTAATTGTCACACACGGTTGGTTTGGGTACCAGATATTAAAAATCCTGAAAAAGAACTACCTCATCTTATTATCGTTGCAAAACAAGATGTTGCTATTGGAGAAGAACTGACATACGATTATGGTGATCGAGATAAATCAGCCTTAGAAGTTCACCCTTGGCTTAAATCTTGATTTTGTTTAAATACATTGTTGTTTTTTTAATATATCTAGAAAGTCCCAAACGACAACTAGGTTTTATTTTGTTTTTGTAAGAAAATATGTTGTGTTTTTTGTGGTTATATTTTTTGTACACATTGTTAACAACAAAGTAGGATATACAACTTTAATTTTAAGTCTACTATAGGATCTTATAAGTTTTGGGTTAAATTTTAAATCAACCATCTAAACTATAAAGATGATTAAATGGTTTAAAAAACACAATTTAATGCTTTTTTATTATTTATTTTCACTGCCAGTGCATATAACATATATGTGTCCAAACAGCAGTTGTTTAAAGTAATGTGTTTTGTTTTTTTACAGGTTTTTTAACAAAAATGTTTATGATTTCTAAATCAGTTTGTTTTGTTTATTTAAATTTTTTGTTTTACCTTAAATAAAAAATGCCAAAATGTATAAATCCCTTATTAACTTCATAAAATTTACCTTTAACATTATAAAATTTTAAGTTTTTCAAGAATTTATGACTGTTACATCCCCGATTTATAAATATCAATTGCAGTTATACGAAATAACTGTTGTTAACGTTTTAGTTTTCATTCGGTTATGGATAACCGCGCGTGGGCGACCAGGAGCTTTGTTTATGCCGAAATATTACAACCACAACGTTTGGCTATGCAGCGAAATAGAGAGTGGTATTACCGTTGTTGTACTCTGTGTTAACGTAATCAGCTTTGCGCAATAACATTTCTTATTGATTTTAAATTTAAACACTGTAGTCAGTCTTTTAATTCTTTGCGTTTTGTATGGCAGCAATATAAACCAAATGATAGGCGAGAGTTTAACAGTTTTATTTGGACGGTTTTTGTTTTTTGTATGTTGTTATTTAACCGCAATGTCAGAACTGCAGAATATATGTTTTGTCTACATGTTTTTTTTACTAACAGACTAATTACATTTTGATCAGTTAATAGTCTCCCGTCGTTTTAAACTATTTTTTTTGAAGTTTAACATAAGAAAAGCATGTGGATGGTGTGGTAGGACCACAAATAAAACAAAAATAAATTTGAAACTTGACAATACAATCTATAAAAAATGTTTTTTGCAGATAAATTTATTTTAGAATGTCATCGTTGACAAGCGACACAAACAAAGGAGAATGTGAAACATTACATATGAAATTACTGGATGCAGTAAGAAGTTGTCAGACTAATTTGGGTGGAAAACAGCAATTGGTTTCAGAATCAAGCAGTTGGTAATACATACACATTATTGTGTTTTAAAGTAATTTTATTTTATTACTGTATATATATTTTTTCTAAATAAGAGAGTTTTCAGTATGCCTTAATAAGTTTATTTTACATTTAAATAATGTTATTTTTTGTCCATTCAGGGTTTCCTGCCTTTGTACACAGATTGAAGTTGTGTTACAGCATCGTTTAAAAACAAATTCATTATCAAAAGGATTACTGGCTTTAAAACAAGTTACTGTTGGTTCTGTTCCAGAAGAAATTGTGTTTTGGCATTTTATCAGAAACCATTTGACACAGCATGAAATTGAACGGTAAATACTTTGAAACAAAGCAAAATTAAAGTTTTAATTGGTTAAATTTTATTTTTTGAAAAGCTTATTGTCTCGAAATTTATGTAAATCAAAAAAATTTGTGTAGTTTTAAGTATATGAACAAGTTTTATAGGACTATTTATTTAATTTTGTCAACATTTATGCATCATTCTAGAAATTAATAATTAACTGTTTGCAGGTAGGTGAAATGAGTAAATTCTGTGGGTCTGTTTTGTTATTTATTATTGTGTCAATATTTAAAAACATAAAAAAATGTAAACTGTTAGCAATAATCCTAAATTTCCATTCGTTTAAATGTAGCCTTAACTTGCAAATTGTATTACTTATTTTAATTTTTTTTAAATTTATTAGGTTTGAAAAATTGGTAAATATCACAACTGATGTTGGTCGAGGTCGTGCTTGGTTAAGGTCCTCGCTAAACGAACATTCACTTGAAAGATATTTTTACATGATCATTGGAGATGTTGACATGATAAAGTTAGTACTTAGTCTCTGTGCAATAAAAAACAATGTTAATTTGTTTTTTAACTTAATATCCTAAGCATTTTTAAACTATATCAAATTTGTCTAAATGTGAAAAAGTAAAAAGGATTATTATATTTAATTGTAGGAATTATTATGAAGATGGAGCATTCCTTCTCGATGAGGAAAGGGCAAGTACTTTACCGCAGATGGCAGCAGGTTAATAAAATCTTACTAATATTACCCAATATGAGATTTAAAAAAATAGCCATTTAAATTATAATGAAACATATTTATTTACTTTGTATGCTATATTTAATGTTTATTTACTTTAGGACTTGCTTCAATCTATTTTAACATTCGATTTGACAACCCTTCCTTGAATGGTTCTCCCAAACCAATGCCCAACTCACTCGGTTTTATTCCTAATATACTAACTCCAACTTTAAACAACATATCTTATAAAACAATATCACAACCAAATAATGAGAATATTGATGCAAAATATGCAGGTAATGTGCAAATTAATGTTATTTTAAATTGTTTTGCAAACTTGTTGGATATTCCAATTTATTTGGAATATTAGCATTTTCTTATATGGGTTTAAATTTGGTTTTAGAAAAAGTAAAGAAAAGATCTGGAAAACAAAAAAAGGCCAAGATAATTACATTTGGTGGAGATGATACCTCTTTTGATGGCCTCAGTGTAACTTCTTCATCAACCAGGGGTGAATCTGGAAAAGTCGTTACAAATCGAAGTATCTCCTCAAAATCTTCAAATATTTCAGTCTCCTCGGTAAATTCAGATGATTTGTATGAGATTGCAAGACCAGCACCACAAGTATCACAAAAAATAAACCATGATTCAATTCAAAATGGTTTTCAAAATCAAAACTCTAAAAATGCTGTAAATGCTGAGTTGACTAGAAGTGTAGCAGGTGTAGCTTTGCATCCAGAGAATTCAGAATTGAGTCACGAAAGTTCTCCTAAACCCGGGATTCCTTCATTTTTTTCAAGTCCTTTAAAAGAAAAATCTTCAACAAAAAATAAAAAATTAAAAGATCAAGAAAACGAAAATGGAATTTATCAAAGTGCAATGGCTACACAAAATTTGGATCAAGTTTTGCCAAAGAAAGGTGAAGTTGAAAAAATGAAACAACAGTTGTTAGCAGTTAAATCTGAGGAAGAAAATGACAAGTAAAGATGTTAAACTTATATTTTTATGTAGTAATGAGAAATTTTTTTTTATAATTGCAAATTGCATTAAATTTATTGAAATATATTAATGTTAAAATTTTAAATAGCCATGACCTTGTTATGGATGGTTGGTCAGTTCGGTCTAATTCTGTTCCATTGAGGGTAGATAATTCATCAAGTGAGTTGTACCTTGTTCATGATGATGATGATTTCTATTCTCAATCAATAGGTAATTTTGTGTTTAAATTTGATTATGATCTTTTATTGCTGGCATAACAAAATAATTAGGATTGCAAATATTAAGTTGTGATTTAATATTATATATAGTTCGATTTCCACTGTGAGCATGTAATTTCTCTACTGCATATGACTTTATAATGAACACTTACAACAATTCCAAAAATATTAGTAAAATGATCTCCTGAAATAGTTAAATTATATATATTGTTTAGAAGAGAAAAGTGAAAATTTTAATACAAATGAAGTAGAGGTATTACCGTCATTCTTGGAACGCAAGGCAAAGTAATTAAAATTTATTTTGAAGTTGTTTTGTTTCAAAGCATTACTAAGGTAATTGTTTTTTAGCACCCAAGCACATGAACCAACATCTTCTGGACAGAAATTGTCTTTTGATGCAGAACAACCTAACAATAGTAAGTTAATACTTTACGCATTCCAATGTGGTTTTATTCTTAAAATACAATTTTTTTTGTACTTATCACATGTTGTTGTGTAATTTTAAACATAATTTAGAACATATAAAACCACCTTAACTACCTGATTAACTTCTTCTTAGATTTTTGTTCGAATATAAAAAACGATATAGGTAAAAAAAATTTTTTAGATTCTGAAGACTTGAGACAAGCTTTAGTTGCGGTTATGCAACGCAAGGATGAAGTTGAACAAGCCAACAAGTAAGTTAAGCTAAAACATATTATCAATGGACAATGTCTTATTGGTGTGTTGCTTTTGTTATACCTTTCAACTTTATATCAACTTGGTTGTTTATTTTTACAGATCAATAAGAGGTTTGTTGGATACAGAAATGGAGCACTCTGCTGGCTTGAGACTAGAAATTGAAAAACTGCAGATGACAATTATGAAGCAAGTTGAAGAAAGCACTTCAGCTAAACAACAAGCTCAGCGGTAAAAAAAACTTTGCAAAGCATGTGTTGTTTTTTTTCTAATCAGTTAGTTATTATCTTGTTAATATTCTTAGAGAGAATGATATACTTAGAAACCAACTGAAGAAATATGTAGGAGCTGTGCAAGCACTTCAGAAAGAAGGAAAATCAAATGAGTGTAAATATTTAACTCTATATGATCCATCTATATTAATAAAACAGCTTATTGCAAATCTGCTGATAAAGTTAAGCAACATGACCCTTTTTCTTTTTATCTTAGTGGCAGTTCCAAATGATCAACAATCAAAGGAGCTGTTGGAAAATACTGATGTAGGAGCAGAGGTTTATGAAAAGGTAAATATTGTGCCCTTGTAATATTAGTAACATTTAAACTGCAGCAACTTGAATATAAGTCGTTCTTTATTTAGAAACTGATTGAAGTAGCAGAAATGCATGGTGAGCTCATGGAATTTAATGAACGCCTTCACAAAAGGCTTCAATCGTCAATTTCCTTACTTCACAACATGAGGACTGAGTTAGTGGACCTTCGAGGCCCAGTAAGAAACCACTTATGTAACTTAATTTTGTGTTATAAAAAAACTAAACTTTTTGTGCTTAGTATCAGTAACTGTAAAAACTTTTAACTTTGATTTATTTATTCTTTTTCCTAGATGGCAACTGACGACCGAATTTTTCAAATTGAAAATGACAATATTTCTACAACTGTAGAATCATTTTCACGTGCCTTGATTAATATTTGGATGCCGTCTGTTTATCAAAAGGGTAAAGGTCCTGATTCCCATCATGTTTATCAGGTAAATTTTTTTCAAAAGTAGTAATTAAATAATTCCTATTTACATTTTTTTTGTTTGAAATCAAAATGTAGTCTTTAATATACAATTTTTAGGTTTACATTAGGATTTCAGACGAGGAATGGAATATTTATCGAAGATATTCCCATTTTCATGAACTACACATACAGATAAGAAAGAAATATCCAATTATTGACACTTATGCATTTCCACCTAAGAAAACTGTTGGAAATAAAGTTTGTTTAATTCTGATTATTTTCATATGCATTGAAATTTTAAAATTTAATTTTTTAATAAATATAATTATCGCAGGGGACCAAATTTGTGGAACTACGCAGGAAAGGACTTCAAAGTTATTTAAGATTGTTAATGAACAGTGTTGTTCAAAATCATGAAAAGATTGTTGCAAGGCCGACCAAACAAACACTTATTACTTTGCTGCCATTTTTTAGGTGATTCAGACTTTGTAGTTAAAAAGTTCTTACCATATTATATGTTTTTATTGCCTAATTCCATAAAATTGTATTAAAATGATTGTCCCATTATTGTTGCTTTTTGGTAAGTTTCTGTTTTTTTTACTATAAAACTAAACTTTAGGTTATTAATCATAGTTTTTAATTTATTAAACTAATAAATTTTATGTTTCAAGTGAAACCATGATAACAACAGAAGATCCAACAGCAAGCAAAGGCAAATTTTCCATTCTTAAATCTCGTCGTAAATGATTATTTAATTGCAAATTCAAAAAAAGCCATGATTATTTTAGTTCTATAAATAAATATAAAGCAGTATATTTGATTTTTATGTTCGTTAATAAAGTGCAATCTATTTTATTATTTCAAGAATTTTTTACCTACATTTTTTTAATTAAAAAAATTGTTTAGTTTTATTAGGCTGTTCAAGTAATTTAATTTTTGATAACCACTCATTATTGTACAAAGTAATTTTATATATTTAAAGACAAAACAATTAAAAAAAGTAAAACAATTTTTCATTTAATCTTTATTGTCATTGGAAAAATTTGTTTTAACACTAAATTTGATATTGGACTAATGCCATGTTTAAAATTGCATAAGTAAATACATAGATAATATACAAAAGAGCTCTTTTAAAGTACTATTTTATAAATATTATTTTATAATAAGTTTCTTGTATTGCAAATAATTGCAGATTCAAATATTTTTAAGTGTTAATTTACAGTTTTTAAGTGTTTCATTATACATTTTATAATTAAAAAATCATTTGTTGCAATAGTGTGGTTTGTAATCTAAAAACAGTAGAAAATTATTTAAATTAAGTTTAATTGCACTTGTAAAAATAAATTTGATCATTTTTCAGTCTTCATTAAAGAGCATAGAGACCAAATTTGGTTGAATTTTTTGCTCAGTAAGGCGCTGGTTGGGTGAACCCCATTTCATTAAAGTGGGCACACCAGTTAGTTTCAACCTTTTATCAGTACGAAATTCATTTTCTTTGTTTTTCCAATATTCCCTTCCACCCACTGCGCAGTAAATAAAGACTACATCACTGTCGAGTGATTTTAGACCTTCTCGAACGATTGGTTCGCTGACAACACAATCTGGACACCAACTTTTTCCATTGCTATCCTTGTCTCCACAAAATAAACAAAAGATCGTTTTTCCTTTCAAAGTGTCATCAGTAACTTGCTTAATAAAATCCCCATAACCCTGTGCTTTTAATTCTTGAACCATTTTTCGATTGGGAAGATAAGTGTTTTTGTTTGCAATAAGTATATTTTTGAGAATTTTAACATATACCTAAACACACAAAAATTAAACTATATTAATGTTATAGCTATGCAAAAAGGGGCCTTTTGTATGGTTAATTACAAGCTTTTTCTTGTCCCTTTTTGGTAGCGAAGGAAGTATAATAGAAAAAAAAGAAATTTGACTCTTACATGGCTTTTACTGATTAAAGCACATTTTAAAGGATAACTAGGGGTGTAGATGTATCTTTAAAAAAGTATGGTCCAATAATACTTTGGGTTATATTTGCGTTGCCTTACCTCCTTACCCACTTGTCTGCTTGTAATTTGACATACTTTTGGTTCTAATCAGCCAAGTAGAAAAAACACTTTTATACACATAAAGGGTGAAATAATTATGTCGGATTGTTTACATAAATTTATAAGGACACTACTTTTACTTTCTGCCGAGTCAACGATAATATTTTGCTGCATGTACATACTTGCACACGGGTTTGTGTTATAAATAGTGGATTAATAATCCATTGAAGTTCGCTACGCTTGACTAAAAAAAACATACGAAATAAAAATGTATCCTCTTTTGGCAATAATCATGAACAATAGGTAAGTCGTTTTTGAACAAAATACATTTTTTTCAATAACGTCGTTTTATAACATCCAATGTCAAAATACAATGTTTAATGTTCTTTTTATATTTATATTATATAGAAAAAATGGAGCACGGCGTTTTATTTGTGTTGTCTGTTTCAATCTTAATTTTTTGTTAATTATTGTAATATATGTCCTTTAACAACTGACGATGTCACTTCAACGTGGTTATTTATCGTCACATACTGCACAGTGTAAAACCTCGCACGTCAATGTAGTGGTAACAGATGATTAGTTGAGATAAAACAGAAAGCCTAGATATAAAAGTCACTGTTGAAATGTCATTGGAGTTAAAAGCATACACCACTACACCAGACAATACAGCTTTTGGTAAACTAAAAATATTGTTAAAAAAATGGAAGGACAGTCAAGTTTTAGCTCGTTAGAAAACTATCCGGACCTAGAGGGAATAGATTCTCACATGTCTCATTGCCTGACTGAAGAAGTATATGAAAAGCTACATGGCGTAGAAACTATAAGTGGTTTTACAATTGACCATGTTATACAAACAGGAATAGATGACTTTAGAAGTGAAGATCGAAATAGACAATCAGGCTGTGTGGCTGGAGATGAACAAACTTACGAAGTATTTTCAGCGTTTTTTGATGACGTCATAGAAGCTGCACATGACGGTTATAAACCAGGACAAAGTCACGTCGTTCAAGAACTGATAAACGAGGGTGAACTGGTCCAGGTTAACTTTGATAAAACAAATGTTTTTTCGGCAACTGTTCGTCTTGTTCGAAACATTCAAGGGTTTTGTTTTCCAACATTTTGCACCCGTTCTGAACGAAGAATTGTCGAACGAATTTGCAAAGATGCTTTGAGCAAATTAAAGGGCAAATACCATTTGGTTCAAAAATTATTGGATGATTCGGAGATAAAAATATGTGGAAAATCGCTTTCTGAGTTTATTGATCGGTCATCTATGCACACTTGTGTTGGTCGAGACTTTCCTGATGCACGTGGACTGTGGGTAAGCGACGATGAAAAAGTGGTCGTCACTATAAACTGCAATTCTCATGTTACATTGTTTTCCACGTTTTTGGAAGGAAATATCGTGGAGACTTACAATGCTGTCAAATCCCAGTTGCAGTTACTGGAAGCAGCTATCACAGAAGGAGGAAATCGATTTGCAGTTAATGATCATCTCGGTTATATAACAACTTTCCCAGAAGACCTTGGTATAGGAATGCGAGCAAGTATCGAACTAAATTTTCCCAAATTGGCACGAAATCACTATTTTGAAGAAATTGTTCGTAAGCTGCGACTACAGACAACACAGCCAGATAAGGAAGGCTGTATGATTGCATCAAACATCGACAGTCTGGGTTTTACTGAGACCCACGTTATTCAGTTAATTATGAATGGATTGGTATTTATGGAGGAATGCGAAAAACGACTTCAGAAAACACAGACTATTGATCGATTAGTCAACGATCTTCTGCCAATACTGCGTTAAGTAAAAAGTTTAATGTATGCAAATAATTGTTTTAATGTTTTCTAAGTTTGTTAACAGCTATAAACTTTATTGTAACAACGAATACGCTTTATATTTATGTCAATTTAATTCACTTTTTCGCAATTTTTAAAAATAGCGCATACTTTTGTCGTTTTTGTACGAATAAAATTAAATACCAACATTGCCGCATACTATTTTTTATACAATCTATTCGAGTTTTACAAGAACTTTTTTTATGTTGAAATTTCTTTGTCTAAGAAGAAATTAAATGTGTCGCAATAATAACATCAGCTGAAACCAGTGATGCATGGCGGAGATGTAAACAAAGTGAAGTAATAACATGTTTTGCACATTCAGCAAAAACGTAAAGTACCGGCAAAACAACTTTCCGGTTTAACAGTTCAGTTAGTACCTCAAGTCAGTTTAAGCATTTTACAATATTTTTTTAAAATTTTTTATTAAATATTCACTTTGTACTGTTGTAAGTAAAATTGCAACTGCCTTGGCGGCTAATAAAAGTCTACAATTTAGCAGTTTCTTTTTTAAAAGTGTTTTTAAGTAAATATTTAACAAACTTTTTAAAATGTGATCAGTTAATTATTGTCTGGAACTATGTATTATTAGACTGTAAATATAAGCTAATACCAAGGAACAAAGACTAGAGTATATAACAGTTATTAATTTAGCATTAAGATGATTTTTACCCATACAAAAAATAATTTAGTATAGCAATGACAAGATGCATACTTTATTACATTTTATATAAGTGTTGCAGTTAACAGAATTTTTTTATTCTAATTGGTCAGCATCTTGTTTGTTTTAAAGATAATAAGTCATATTGCTGAGAGACCAAAGTACTGAAATTGGACTTTGACCAAGTATTTGTCCTGTGTACTTTACCTTTCTCTCTTGCTCTTTGCATAGTTCTCTCTATTTCTCTAGTCTTAATTACTTTTTAGATATAAAAACATATTTGTACACATTTGATTTTAGTGTGGTAAATTTGTGCTGGTAATTATTTGCCACGTTGTCTTACTAGTTGCATTTCAGTTGAGTAATATGTTGATGATGTAAGAATAAATATTTATTAGGGAGATCACATGTTAGTGTCTTGTCTACTACTGATATAAATTCACAATACTTTTAGCTATGATATTTAATTTTCTAATTATAATATAAATTTATAACTGAAAATATTATTGACAGAGTTATAAATAAAATTGTATATATATATCATTTGTGTGTATTAATATTTTTAAACTAGCTTTTTAAAAAAATTAATCATGGGATTAATACCTAAAGTTTTCTGCTTGCTGCTATGTATATGCTATTGTATCACAGGTATGTTGTAACCAGTTTAAAAAATAACTTTAAATAAAAAAAAATTATACGATTGTGTTTTAATATATGTATCTTTTTTATATTTTTTTTATTAAAGGATAAAATATATGGTACTGTAATTTACTTTAATCTATTCATATTAATTTAGTCCCAGTTTGGTCTTCAGGGCTTCATATAAGTCACTCTAAGTTGTATCGCTATAGTTATGAAGCTGATGTTATCCTAAACGAAGCTGATATTGCAGAAGAAGATAAAATACACAGAATGCATGCAGATGTTGGTGAGATAATAATTATTAGACTTAAAAAAAGGATAAACTTTATTTAGATTTTGATGATAAAAAAAGTTAATAATATTATTGTTTTTCTAGGTCTAAAAGTAAATGCTGTGTTTGAAATATTTTCAAAGTGGACAAATCCACAAAATCCGAATGATCAAGTTATTGAAATGCAGGTATGTTCATATAACTTAAGTATAACACTTTTTTCCCCAATTACAACACTAGTAAACTGCTATAGCAATTATCTAAATGACATATTTTTAGTTTGAGGAAGCTGAAATATTCAATGTAAGTGATAGACTAAAAAGAGATAACAGTTTTCATTCTGCAAGGAAAAGTAAATCTCTTCGAAGTATTACAAAACCACTTATATTTCGATGGATTGATGGAAAGGTAACAACTTTATATTTTGTTTATTTATTTTTTTGATTTAAATTGATTTTAATGTTGCAGTTATGTATGCAACAATTATTTTTATTTTAAAATATAAATATTTTATGTAATGCAGTTGTCATTTTTCTAAATTTTCATAACTAATATTTTTATATATGTTCTTTTTTTTGATAAGGTGATGGAATTTTATGTAAACAGTGCTGAAACAGTTTCTTCACTAAACATTAAACGAGGAATACTTGGTTTATTACAACTTCAAACATTATCTGGAAAAAGAGAAGAGGTATTTATTTAACTTAAAACTTTTACTAACTTTTTTAAGGATTGACAATAAATCATGTTAACACTGTTTTAAAAGTATTGTATCTTATAACACTTTGTTAAAGGTTAAACAGTTTGTTTTATCTTTTTAGGAAGACCCTGCTGGTTTGTGTAGTGTGAATTATTTAGTTGAAGATAAAGAAGTAAAAAAAATTAAAGAATTGGAAACTTGTAAAAATCAGGAAGAGAGATACACTGCTTTAAGCAAGGTTTTTAAAAAAATATTTCTTTTTTAAGTTAAATTTTTTGTACAAATTCACAGATTTATGTGGAATTATGACAGGATCTAACATTTACAAATGTAAATAATAATATAAAAACTGTAATCAACAATTAGATACTTTTAAGAGAATATATTTATAGGATTATTACAAATAGTACCTATATTTAATAGGTTAGGTTACATTATTGCAAAACTTAAACTTTTTTCCCATGGTTTAACTGTTCAAAGTACATTTTTTTATTGACGCAATATCTGGGGATTTTTTTTGTTCTTTCTTCAGCATATACTGGTACATAAGAACAATTTAAAAACATTTATTCAGTTGAAATACAACCTTGCTAATTGTTTGTTTAAGGCATTAGGAGTAACACCTGCTTCCACAAGCCGGGCGCTGTACACTTTATCTGATGACATGTCTCATATTTTGTTTGCTGTTGCTATGGAATCCTACTCTCTTCGTTTGAACATTAAACAGGATATTAGTCTGATCGTACTTGGAAAGTAAATAATGCAATTTTGACTTTGTTTGTTTATATAATATATCTATAAGAAATAGTTATGGGTATAGGGTATAAAAAAATTTATTTACTTTTATACTTTGAAGAATTTATTTGATGAAAAGTCAGATTTTTTTATAACTGTTTTTGTAAAAGTTTAAATTTGTTAATTGCAATTAATGTTATATTTTAGGCAAACATTGGGTTTAATAGATTTGGTAGACCATACAACGAAAATGTCATCAACTAAGGAAGATGCTTTAAGTGAATTTGCAAATCGTATGTTGGAACTATTACTAAAAATAATTAACTAAACCTTTTTGTGCAAAAAAAATTGTACAAAAACTTAATGACTATAAATATATTTGTGCTCCATTTATTTATGGGCTGTATAATTTTTATTGGGGGGAAATATATTATTACTGTTAAAAAAAAATTATTACTGTTAAAAATTATTGTTAAAAATTGTTATTTTTGCATATCAGGAGCTAGAAAGCTTGGAGAAAAGTATGTCAAAAAATCGTTGGTATCCATAAAGGATGTAAAAGACTGTGCAGAGGGATGCTTAAATGTAGGTTTTAAATTTTAAATGTTATAGAGAAATAACTGTGTATGCTTATTTTAACAATAATTAATACATTATTTAAATTTTAAAAAGTTTTTATAATATTGTCGTTTTTTAAATTGTTTTTAAACACAGATCAAACAAGTTCTAGAGGAATTTCATGATGAGTTAACAAAGGGAAATATGGCAAACAGAAGCTCAGTTCAGGCTTATATTACTGCTGTTCGAGCTGCAAGACAAGCTGACAAAAAAACTTTATTAGAAATCATGAAAAGCAAAAAAAATCAAGATATTAAGTAAGTTTAACAAAGTTTATTAAAATTCAAGTAAAATATGTGAAAGTAACTTTTCGTAACTGTTAACATTTTTTTTATTTTATTTCTAACTTAAGTTAGATGTTTTCTAACTAACTTTATTTATTACATTGTTTTTAACAAACAGTGCTTTATTTACACCAAATTCCATTTTTATATTTTAATGCTCGTTTAGATTGACTTTGATTGACGTTCTTGCTGCTACCCAGACCGAAGCTTCACAAGCTGTGCTCATGAAATCCTTGGATTTTAGTAAAACTGAAAATACAGGAGATATTGAGAGGGCATTATCTGGAATATCGTTTTCTTCACATCCTACTGAAAATGCTTTAAAAGATTTATCTGTAATTTTTACTGTATATTGAATGCAATATTTTGTTATAATTTTTGAAACAAATATTGTAGAAGTTATTTGTTTTATTAGGCATGCTAAAAAAGTGTATAATTAATTTATTAGGTAATATTTCGTAATATTTTTCTTCTTTGTTACATCTTTATTCTATTTTTTAGAGTGTGTTTCAAGGAAAGATAGGCAATCCTAAAATTAAAGAATCTGTTGCACTTGCTCTTGGTGCAGTTTTAAACAAGTTCTGTAAAGCCGCAAAGGAGAATTGTGAAAAGAAGGTAAGTATTAATAAGTGTAATGCTACTATTGTTTGATATCTGTAATACTTTTTTGTATTTACTTAAATAAGAATAATTTGGACAATTTGCAGATATTAATTATTTAAATTTGTTTATTCTAAAAAAATAACTTTTATTTAGTCTTCCAAAGAAGTGATCGCAGTGATTCAAAAAGGCTTAAAAGATTCTAAAACTGAAGCTGAACAAACTCTTTACATTCAATTTGTTCAAAATTCAGGGATACCAGATTTTATTCCACAACTATTAAACTTTTCTGCAAACAGCGAGTTTCCTTTGGTTCATCATTTGGCAATTACTTCACTTAGTGTTTATGACACAAAATATTTGGATAAATCAGTAAGCAAAAACTAAATAAGGCTGCTGAAGTAGCTACACTTGTGTTAAATAACAATTAACTATGTACGAACCAATAATTGTTGGCAATTTTGTTTTGCTAAAGTTATATTTTTAATTTTAATGTTATGGGTTTTAGTAAAATCTTGGTCTAGCATTTTAGACAACATTTTGTTGTTACAAAAATTGTACTTACATTTTAATTTTTTAAATTACAATTTTTAGGTATCTTGTGTTATGAACCAAATTTTCCATCAAAATTACAAGAAATTTGAAAGTACAGTTAGATCTGCGGCTGCTAATTTAGTTCTTATGGCCAATCCAACAACTGACAGTGTTAAAAATATTTTTCTTTCATTGCCTTATCTTAAATCCAGAGAACTTGCCAATTTTGTGTTGGCCCGTGTTTTAGATTTAATTAAAACATATCATCCATCAAGGTAAAATATGGTTAAAAATTAGGTTATTTTATTTATTTTAGTAAAATATGGGTTAAAACTTAATTTGTTTTGCTGTTATTATCAGGTTTTTATGTTTGCCATAAAAACCCCTTTTTCTATTTTAGGGAAGTTCTTTTATCTGTCCTTAACAATCAATCTTATGGGAATTATTGGACATTGGCACAATCAGGAATGGCTTCAGCGTTTACTGGGTTTATGTACAAGTATGGGATATTATTTAAATTATATTTAAAGCAGGCATATCTTTATTAAATCCGACAATGCATTAATAAAATAATACACACTTAAATGTATTTACTTTTTTTTAAATTATGCTTTGTTTTAGTTCTACTGATTCTTCTGGTACATATGGCTTGTTTATGGAGTACAGCAACGCTGGCATGATGAGACGAACTGCTGTTGACTTTAGTATGCACAGTCAAGGGGATAGAATTGCATTAACACAAGTAAAATGTTTTTAAGTTTAAATTTGTTTTACAAAATAGATGTTCAAAATTTACAATATTTATTAGGCTATTTCTTTATTTTGATTTAAATTTGAAAATCAAATATACCATTTAAATTACTTTTTTTATTAAAAGCTTGGAATAGTTGCCCAAGGTTTGGAGGGGTTAACAGGAAGTACTCCGGATGAAGGAGAAGAAGAGCTAGATTCAATGGTCGGGATGGCTTCTTCCATGATGGGGGTCAAACTTCGACCCTTAACCTTCTTTAGGGGTTATAGTGATATGATGTCTTTGATCTGGGCGGGAGGTTCAGGGGATCCAGCTGGAGTAGAAGCAATGTTAATGTTGACAGATCACTTGCAAGTAAACCAATAAGAAATTGCTCATTTAAAATAAATTTAAAGTACATTTTAATGTGTTACATTAGAATTTTTGTAATTTACAATGGAATAAACTTTAATAATTTTGATTTTAGCATATTCTGCTATCTTCTGGTTTAAGAATTAAGGCTGAAGTGTTTGGAGCAATTTCAACTAAAATCACAGCAGAAATTAGCTTTTCTTTATGGAATAGAAATGTGGAAATTGTATCAAAAAATGCGTAAGTAAACCAGTAAAGTTATAAAAAAAGAAATGTTGGTTTTTTAGATATCAAAATAGTTTTAAAATAAGAGCAACTTTTTCATAAAATTTTTTATATAAAAAAACATATTTTTCATACTAATGTTTTTAAAACTGTAATGTATTTTTAGAGGAGCATTATCGATACAATGTAGATTAACTTTGGAATCACCAATTATTAGAGCATCAGTTCGCAATGCATTTGATACCAAAACAGCGTTAGAATTTTCTGTATTCACCGACTTTTCAACATTGCCTCCAAAATCTTGTATGAGATTATCTTACCCTCCGTTTTTATTTGAGTAAGTATTCTTTGTTTGTAGTTTTACATCTAACTCTCACTAGTTATTAAATCAATTATTTAAACACATGTGGAATTGTGTTTTCTTTTATTACATACCTTTAAACCAGATAAAGTGATTTAAAAAATATAGAGTAAACCCAATAATGTATTTTTTGGTTTGCAGAAAAACTTTAAGAAAATTTGAAAGAGTGAAAGGTTCTGTGAAGCGTTTGTTAACAATGAGACGTGAACAATGGAACATATTGGGCACAACTTTGCCATTACACCAAGGAAATTCGCAAATGTGCACTAAAATAGTAACATCCTGAAACCAGTTGAAACCAATAGATAGTACAGTTTAAATTGCCGATATTGGCGTTATTAAAAAAATACACTATTATGGTTGCTAATGAACAAAATACTATTGAAATGCCAAAATGCAAATAATAGTGCTATTTTTTAGGTTAGCAATTGTTTTTAAGGTTTTTTAATGCTGCGATATAAGAAATTTTATATAACTCAAATCAGATATGTTTTTGCTGTTTTTAACATCATACCTTAAATTTAATTCATTCTACAAGTTTTTTTATTGTAATTTTTTATCTCAAAAAGTATATTTCACATTGTTTAAAGACAAAAAGTTTAGCAATGAATATAAAATATATTTGAGAATTTCATAATTATGTATCATTAATGCAAAAACAAAAGAATTTTAAAATAGCGAGGGAAGAAAAATCTTTAGTCTTATTTCTTGTCATAATTTCACACTTGCCTTAATATTTTGTTGTTTTATAATCATTATTTTTTTAATTATTTTTTGTATCTGTACCTGAAATTAAGTGATCACCACATTTTCTGTAACTTTTAACATTTTTTGCTATCTTCCATTTTCAAACTTTATAAAAGTACATAAATAAATGTGTTTTGCAAGCAATGCTGTACTGTACTTGTGTTTTTAAAGCTAATTGTACTTTGAACTACTTTTCATCATTTAGTCAAAGCAGTTTATATGTTTGAACTAACTAGTAAAACTGTGGTTAAAACATATTTGAATGAGTTTTGTGCAATTTTTTTCCAGACCTTAATGTTTTGTTAAAGTAACTTAGATATCTTTAAGTGGGTTGTGAATTTTTAAATTAATAAAGATTAAAAACCCTAAAATTTGCAGTTATTAATGCACTTTTTCTAATATTTTGTAATAGTTTTCAGTATTTGGCGTATTTAATACCTTTACTGTGAAATTTAGCTTAATTAGGAGTTTTACCAGTACTTTAACTTTTTTATTAATTGTTTGTTACACGTTTATTCATTCTAACATTATTAACGTTTTTGTACTAACAATATAGTCACTTTTGCCAATACTCTAAAGTGCTTTGGTGTATGAATTGTTTAAATAAAATAAAAAAAACTTTTTTTTTTTTTTTTCTTGAGTTTTCTGTTATTTGAAATTCCAACTACTGTAAGCTTGTGATTGGAAATTTCGAAAGAGGCATTTTAGATATTAGACATAAATAACATATGTCAAAACTTAAAGCCAAGTTTAACTGTCGGGAAATGACCTTCGGGACAACTTAAATTTCCGCGAGTTGGCAGCAAACGGAATGCGGCATTACGTCATGGGTCGGCAATGCTTTGATGTTTTCTTTTTTCAGAATGTATACAAAGAGACCGGCCTCGTGTTAAAGTACCACGCGTTATCTGTGGTTTTAGAGAAAGAATTTTTGGATGCGTTGGTATTCAAGTTAAATGCGTAGGTAGAAGATTCATGGTATGGTGGCCCTATCAACAAAACGTGGTCGTAAAAGTTTATAAACGCCTTTAATTTTACAAACAAGAAGTAATCGAAAAGGTAAGCCTTTTTTTTAAATTTATGCTGTAATCTTATTTAAAAATAAAATCTGTTCTTTTTTTTATAAAAGTAAACTTGTCAGTCAGTCAGTAGTTGTGCAAATACAAACAACCGAACAAGCGCATTATTTTAAATCTTGAAAAAAAATATTTAAAATCTTAATCGGTTATAAATAAATCATTTATTATCAAAGTATAATAAACAGATAGAGTTTTTACTTAATGAAAATAAATATATAAATTAATTTAAGTTTGTTTTATTTTTTTTGTCATATAAAAAGTGAAAGAATGTTTTTTGTTTAACAGGCAATGACAACGCATCAGCCATGCGATGCGTCTGGGCCACCACTTCCTGCTCCAGAAGATCGGCGAGAGGAAAATTCCGAAGAGAGTGATGGTGCAGGATCAGATTGGAGCAATTCTGATAGATACAAACCTGTGGAAAAAATCGGGGTTGGAGCTTATGGGGTGGTTTTTAAAGCTAAAGACTTACGCAAAGATGGAGAGTTAGTAAAATTTTATTAAAAAAATACTTGTACGATACTTAACCTATTAAGCATTAATGAAATTGCTATATAGGGTTATTAAAAATAATATTAAGTTCTCATTTATATTTTACATTCACTTTGTTATATAGGTTTGTTGCCATGAAATGTCTTAGAGTAGAAAATACTGAACAAGGAATACCCTTATCTATGCTACGTGAAATTGCTCTTTTGAGACAATTAGATTCAAGGTGTCATCCAAATGTTGTAAGGTAATAACTTTCTTATACATATAAAAGTTAGTCACTAAACTATTTTTTATGATGGCGTTTTCTATCCTAAGTGGATTCTATACTTGAAATTCCAGCATTGAGAAGTGTTGTTACTTGTAAGTAAACTGCTTCATGATGAGATTTTACGAGCCACTTCATAACAAAGTAATTTTCACAGCTATTTTAATGGGATTTGCTCAAAGAAAAGAAATTTTAATGAGTTACTTGACATACATTTCTTACTCATGTTAGGATAAAATGTATTCTTGGTACAAATGTTTTGATTGGTAAAAACACATTATTATCGACTATAAAAGTTTATTAATAGGATATGCCCAACTTTGGTGATATCACAATCTTTTTTACCCAGTGACATTTTTCTGTGAACTTGTTTTATGATATGTGTGAAGTTAAGAATAGCCTTATCAAGGAAGGAAGCAATTTGATAGATGATGACATTTAAAATTTAAAACCAAACGGGATGATTCACTGAAAAAAAAATTTAAATTCGTATTTTCGAAATTCCAATTATCAAATGTTTTTGTGATATTTATTAAAAAAAATGGTCAAAAATATTTTTATTTTTACGATAGTAATTTGTAATATTTAAAAAAATAAATAATCATAAATAAAATAGAGCATCACCTTAACATTTGCATATGGTTGTTTTCTCTGTAATTGCTTCCCTTTTTACATTGAAGGCATGCTTTTATGAATGGCAATATAGTTTTTATTTTTGGACATCCTGACGTAACCTGATCTGGGTTTTACCGCAATTATGTAGCTCGATACTAGGCTTGGGAATGTGGTTTTTCTTGTTAATTTTTAATGTTTTACTACCTGATCTTAGGCAATGTTAGTTCTGTTTATTTAGCGTATCACATTTTCTTGATGTAGGAATAAAACTTTAAGAGATGAACAAAGTTTTTTGTTTTAACATCCAATAAATATGTTCTGTTTGTGTGTGTGTGTGTCTTATTATTTTTAATTTAATGTCCAAATATGCAAGTAAAAGTTTTTAATCCATCTGCTTTTTAAACAAAAATTTTTTTTTTAAGGTTGTTGGATATCTGTCCGGGACAGCAAACTCCACGTGAGACTCAACTTATGTTGGTATTTGAGCATGTAGAACAAGACCTTGATATGTTTTTAAAGAACTCTCCGGATATCCTACAGACATCAACTATACAAGTTAGTATAACTCAAAGTCTACTTAACTTTAATAAATGTAGTTTTTGGGAATGTTTGTGTAAACTAATTGGGTAGCAGCCAATGATCAAAATGGAAAATGTAGTCATCTTTTTCCTTCGGCTTTTTTCACTGTAATATTGGGAAAGTTTTAACATTCTTTATCAGGTTTTAGTATTGACATACTTAAACCTTAGTACATAGCGTTCATTATTAACTAAGTTCTGAGAATGTTAAGGCATCTCGATTTTCAATTACGGTAATTAAGGAAGGGGGAGGCGGGGAGAGCCTATTGGTTTTTTGCTGACGCCAGCATGGATACATAAATCATGTTACCAATTAAAGAGTGCACTTTGGTGCATAAACGAGATTACGATAAATTGTTTAAGTTAGAACAAAGCCTTCTTGTATGTAAAATACAAACACAAAAAATGTAATCTTAATTTTAAGAGTATATCAACATTGATTTTTTGTATTAAAAGTGATAAACTGAAAAATTAATTTAAACTTTACTTAAACAAATTTCTTGGTTTTATGTGATGACTGTTCTTTGATTATGCCAACATAAAATTTTATTAAATAATTTTAAGAACGTCATGAGACAATTACTTCATGGAATTGATTTTCTACATAGTAGAAGGGTGATTCATCGTGACCTTAAACCTCAAAACATTCTTATTACGGCAAATGGGCAAGTGAAAATTGCTGATTTTGGTTTGGCAAGAATTTATAGCATCGAAATGGCATTAACAGCAGTGGCAAGTATTTTTTTAAATGTCTTGTTTGATTTTTGACTTGTGCACCTTTCAAGTTTGTTAAAATCAAGTTTTTGCTTAACTTTCAGGTTGTAACTTTGTGGTATCGCTCCCCGGAAGTTTTATTACAAGATAGTTATGCATCGCCAGTTGACTTGTGGAGTGTTGGATGTATTTTTGCTGAATTATACAACAAAAAGTAAACCATCAGTTATAAGTAGATACTTTAGGTGTTTATCTTGTAAATCCTTGTTTTTTGTATGTGTATTAAATAAATTATTTAAATTTTTTAAAGAGCATTGTTTAGAGGAAGTGGGGATGTTAATCAATTAAAGAAAATATTTAGGTAAGCATTACAATATTACTAAACTTTTATTGCGTCATAGTTAAAATTTTATATTAAAACGAAGTGTTACATTTTTTTAGTCTGATTGGTCGACCAAGTGAAGAAGAATGGCCACCAGATGTCGCTATTCCGATCACCTCTTTTCCGTGTCAATCACCTAAACCTGCTATCCACATTGTTCCTTGTATGGATGCTGATGCCAGAGATTTACTGATGGTAAATTTTTCAAGTTTTCCTATTTTGTGTTACTTTGTTGTTTTATTTGTATAAGCGATAATTGTTTTACCACCATGTGGTTTAGAATAAGTTTATTAGTTTATTTTTTCTTGAAACATTAATTCTCAAGTACCATTGAATTTCTACTTTTTAGAAACTTTTAACTTTTGATCCAGATCAAAGACCATCAGCTGGTGTTGCTTTGGAACATGATTATTTTAAGGCAAGTTTGTTAGTGTAAAAATATCCTAATATAGTATTTTAATATTTTTGTTGGTAACTATAGAAAATAAAACCACCCACAGAGCCTAACAGTTCTAACAAGTTAACTGAAGATAGCCCTTCTAGTTCTCGAGGGCATAGGCGAATGCCTTATGCTCAGCAGATGACATCTGGTATTCTCAGCCAAGATGCAAAGGAGGCATCCACATTTGCAGGAAGATTTTTTGACGAGAAATATGGCTATGATTCAAGTCACAGTGGTTATGACTGCCTTGATAGTAGCTCTGAAAATCCTGTTCCAGGTTCAATTCAACATTCAACAATAACACCTGATCTTCAACAAGTAACAACTAGTGATACACTGCCAATAAAATCAGCCAACCGAAGTAGGCGATCTTTTGGTGACCCGTTGCCACTTTTAGCAAAAGATGGGGCATCAGGTTTTCAGGAGGCAATCAAGTCTCCCTCTAGAAATGATGAGTCAGCTTTTCTCACCCCACCATCAGATCTTGCTTCCTCGTCTTCCGAACTTGTTACTTCTTCTTCCTCCAGGTTAGATTACACAAAAAAACAATGATTTTATTCGAGTTCAGTTACTATTGTATTTAAAATTAAGGTTGTTTTGTAATTTAATAAATTTATTAAACTTTACCAATAAAAAAAATTAAATTTATTTAGGTCTTCTACTCCTCCCTCATCTTGCGAAGATCTTCCTGCTTCCACAACTTGTCCTCAATCTTTTTCTATTGAGGCATCCCTTGCTCGCCCCATGTCTACAACCCCCTCCGTTGATGCCCCCAAACTACGAACTCATAAAACTTCAGAAACTGAACAAAGTCGAATGTCTTGGACACTAGGTGACTCCCAAGATACATATATTTTGCCTTATGAACAGATTCCAAAACTTTCAGCCTCAATGGAACCTAATTTCAAAACTCCAACAAACCAAATTCGTTACACAGACAAATATCTTGCTTTGCGCGATTCCGTTGAATCAGAGACCCCATCGTGTGGCCATTCATCACAAAGCTCGTACAGTAGTAGTGAGGGGGATTCCCAAACGTCACTGCCTCGCCCAGAAAAGTAAAATTAATTCTTACTTTACTTAGGAAACAGTATGACCTCATGTTATTCCATGCCACAGTAAATTTAGTATTTGCACTTAATTATGTTGATAATACCCTCTGGCTAATTTCAGTTTTAAAGGTACAATAAAGTGTGTTATTGAAAGTATTTATGAAGTAGTACTTTAACATTACAATTAAATTTACTTTAAATTTCTGGTATATTAATTAAAAGTGGCCTTGTAGTAAAAAAAATTTACAAACAACTTGGTTGTATTGTTTATGTCACTACACTAACTTGTCTTTTAAACCTAATTAAAATATTTCATTGCTGTAAGGTTACTTAGTTCAGGAAACTAAAACCTTTTATTTATTGCTTTACACTTGCGGTATTTAAATGTTAAAATTCTGTTTAAATAAGTGCCTAGCTAGTCTATTGCGCGCAGTTTCCACTGTTTGTTTAAAAAATGTTATTTTGTTTATTGCTAAACTCTGTCGCCAATTGTATTCGTTTAAACACTGCCAGAATTAAATATTACTGCCATGGCCTTGTAGAATCTTTCATTTTTTTTCATTTAGCCATGTTAAATTCTTTCTACCTTTAATTTCACACATAGTCAATTCATATGCAAATATTTTTATGTGTATTATAATTCACGCACCATAGGTGTTTGGTGACATAATTTTGCTATAAGTATATTTTAATTTCAACCATATTATAGGTTTGGTAAGCAACTTTCTAATTCCTGTAATTTTTACATGATAATCGAAATATTTTAGGATTATAATAATGTTTAAGGTGCTTCTCATTAACATTTGCATTAATAGCAATGTGGTGTGTTTTTTGCTCTTTTGTGTTGTGTAGAATTAATATAGTTTTGTAGTGTTTTGTTTTGTGTACATATTTTTACCACTGTTTTTTTTTAATTTAACCCTTAAAGTTATAATTGGTAAAACGTGGGCTTAAATTTATAACGTTTTCTTGAAAAAAATTATTAATATGAAGGTGAAACAACCTTTTTAAATGCCACAAAAAACTGTGTAAATATTTTCGCCTATCTCTGAACTGATATTGCTGCTAAGCTCTGTTTTTTATTATTCCAATAAAGTAATTTTTGTGTTTTTTTAAAAATATATTTTGGTTAGCAATAGTAAGTTTAAAAGCCAGGTAAATAAGTTTAATATTTACATTAATAAATAAACTATCGAGTATCCCTAGGATAAGCAGAGAATTTTTTTTGTTTTTTCAGACTGGGCTCTCAGACCATATACTTCAAAAACCAACACCAACCTTACCATATTCCTGCAACCACCCTGAACAAATAATTTGGACCATACAAAGCTACTTATTCATTCAGCTACTCTAACACTTTGCGTCACAAACTTAACTTAATTATGCAATCTCTCTTTAAACTAATGTAACAAATAGCGTTATCACTTAATTTGCCTTTAAATTAATGATTGGTCTGCACCCGCTGATAAGGGCGTCACCGGATTGATTTAAGTTTGAGAGCAGGCAAAACGGTGGTAGTATTCGGGTGACGAGTTTGTGAACGTTTTGTATGTGTATCTTTTCGCTACATTAAACTATAAATTATAATACGGCATATGATACGAAAGAATAAAAGACTCGAACGTTACATTGGAGGTCCTGCCGAGATTGTGGAATAATTGCAATAATTGCAACGCCACAAAAAATTCCCCTGCAGACACCAAGCTTAATTCGTAAAGAACAAAATCTGGACAAAGATATAAATACGTTTTGCCATGGCTCATTGAGCAAAACCGCTTATTCCTATTATCAACAATGGGACAGCCTTACACTGCAGGATGGTATATTATATAGAAGATGGATTTCACCCTACAATCAATCTGAAACTTATCAATTGATTGTCCCACGATCCCTTCAACAATCTGCATTGGACTTTCCCATTAAAAATTATCACACGCCTAAAATGGCGCTAAAACATCTGCACAGAAGGTACTACTGGTATTTTAGTAGGTCCGACGTGCTTAAATTGTTAAGAGCAGAAAATTTTACTGTGGAAGAAGAAAAAATTAATTTCAATCACATCGTGAACTCATACAAATGTTTTTTTAATGGAGAAAATGTATGGCTAAGACAATTTGGGGATAAGCCTTGCGGCCCATATAAAGTAGTTAAACGTATTAACGATATAACATATTTAATCCGATCTGTCAAGTTTATGTCTTATCACATAGTTAGAGACATCAGGTTAATTAAATTTCATGAATTACCTGGCAAATCTTATTAGTATTAACTTTAAACGTATAATGTTCTGTATCCTCTGATTTATTATTAATGTTTACCGCTTTTATGTTTACTGTGTATGTTTTTGTTATATTGTAAAGCATTCCTTTATCGGGAAGGGAGGAATGTAACAAATAGCGTTATCACTTAATTTGCCTTTAAATTAATGATTGGTCTGCACCCGCTGATAAGGGCGTCACCGGATTGATTTAAGTTTGAGAGCAGGCAAAACGGTGGTAGTATTCGGGTGACGAGTTTGTGAACGTTTTGTATGTGTATCTTTTCACTATATTAAACTATAAATTATAATACGGCATATGATACGAAAGAATAAAAGACTCGAACGTTACACTATCAATGTAATACATTTTAATTAATCAAGTTTCCTCTTTCTTTTCTATTATTAACTAGTTTTAAACATTTATATTCACTTACTCTATATACGTGAACCCCCACTAGTTGGTGGGTTGTTTAATATTTTTGTGCGTTGTATGCGATATACGTTGTGAAAGGCCATTCTGGGACGTTCTTTCTTTAGGTAGGTTTATTTCGGTTAGTCCCTTTATCACATGCAATTTATCGTGACCAGTTCGTGCTTTCCTACTAGAGCCATACTGGATTATATTAAATGTAATTATTATTTTCTTTGAGTTATTTTTTACACTGTAACTACCATCGACAGTGATTGCTCTACTATTATAAATCAAATGTGTCGTAACTTTCTTTTTTTTTCGTACAATTTTATTTTGTTATTTCGTCACTCCTTTGTTATAGTTTTATTTTTTTGGTGTATATATTGTAAAATGTATTTTATATATCGCATTTAATAATAATATAATCTATACTGGGTTTGGTGACCATGCCATAAAATAATTAAAATCTTCATGTAAACATTAATACTTTTGACATGTTTTAAATCATTAAATTGATTTTGTCATTTTTTTCCGTCGCATTGTTGTAATATTAATTGTATATCGTATTTATTATTTACTTTTATCAATGCGCGAAAAACCAAAATAAAAAAAAAAAATAAAAAAATAAGCTACATTACATTGGGCTGTAAAATACAACAACAAAAAAATTGTTTTCGATAAAGGATTCAAGGTTAATGAGAATGGATTTAGTAGACATTATATTAATTTTGATAAATATATTATTAAATGTGCATGTAATGGCTTTCATTAAATTTGTTACGTTTTTATATTTAATAAAAAGGTAAGTACGATCAAAAAACGGAAACCCTGAAACTATTCTGCAAAATTGTGTGTGGGCACGTGTTTCGTGACTTTTTCGAAACTTGCATCATTGTTTGTAAAATTATAAACTTTTGAGGTTGCTGTGTTTTAAATGCTATAAATTTCATGTTTTAATTCTATTTTAACTTATTGGTAAATTTAGAAAAGTTTTGACCCGTAGTTTACAAACTAAATTCGGCAGTCTGGTTAAATTAGAATGAATCGGTTTGCTAATCTCGGAAAATTTGTTAGCGGTGGTGGTTCTTTTTTAATTGCCGCTCTTGGTATAGGATACGGTGTTAAGGTAATATTTATTATTTTACCTAATAAAGTCATATATATATATATATCACTGTTCTAAATTTATTTTGTTTCTGTCTAATTATAATTCTTTTTTTGATATTTTTTTATTTATGATCGTTCGTTGGAAACTTATCATATTAATTTTAATGTCACATGCAGTAATACAATAATTTTGCATCATAAGACACTTTTTTAATTTGGATAGTTTATATTTTTGTTAAAAATGAATGTCTTGGCTTTTTATTTTAGGAGTCCATTTATACGATTGAGGGCGGTCACAGAGCTGTTATATTTAGTCGAGTGGGCGGTGTACAAGATACAATATACAAGGAAGGACTACATTTCAGGTAGTTCATTAAAGAATTTTATGTATTTCAATTCTCTCGACCCCTATTACAAATAATTAATTTGTGAGTTTCTACATTCATGAACATAAAAAGTTTTTGTTAAGGAATATATATTTATAGATATGTATATATACTTGTGTTTTATTCTAATAAACTCTGAAAGTTTAAAATGCACCATTATATTCTAGAATACCATGGTTCCAGTATCCAATTATTTACAATATTCGATCTAGACCAACTAGAGTAGGATCACCTACGGGTAAGATCCTGTTTTTATTTTTTTTTTGCTAATTTACTTGAATAAGTAATACACACTGTATTAAAAATTGTCATATGATGATTAGAAAGGCGAATAAGAGTCAGGATTTTGCTCGATTGTTGCCAACTTGTGACTTGTAATCTTGATGTTTGGTCAAAATATTTAATGTTTTTAACATGACCTTGCATTGTAAACCCAAGTTCTCATTAAAGGCATCTTTAAGACTCGGAAACAGGAGAGTGATTTTGTTTCTGTTTGAATAAGATGCAACATAAATCTTCACATCTTCTTTGTTCTTGTTAGCAGCAATCAAATTAATGCAAATCCTGGAAAATGTGTTACATATTTAGTAATCTGATGACAATTTCTAAAAAAAATTTGTTTTCGAATATTTCTTAATTGTTTTTTTAATATTTGTGTTAATTATTTAACAGGTAGCAAGGATCTTCAAATGGTTAACATTAACTTAAGAGTGTTGACTAGACCTGATAGTGCTAAACTTCCAATTATAACTAGGACTCTAGGCCCTGATTATGATGAAAAAGTAAGTTTATTTTGTTCGATTTGTGTAAAACACAGTATATGTTATAGCCAATGTAATTTATTTTCTATTTTGAAGGTATATGTTTACCAAATTTATATAAACATATATCTTACAGCTAAAAATCACCAAAAATCTTGCTTAAAACAAGTTTTTTGGTGTTGTTAATATGTCAAAATATGTCGAATGATGAAACAAGTATTATTAGCCTTTATTTTGCTTGATTGCTGCCACCTTGTGACTTGTAATCTTGGTGTTTGGTTCGAAAATAAATTTTCATATAACATAACCTTACATTGTAACGCCAAGTCCTCATAAAATGCTTCTTTGAGACTCCAGGAACAAGAGAGTGATTTTGTTTACTGTGTGACAAAGAACCTACAAAACCTTTCCTTTATATATATTTTTTTTTTTATACTTTGGTGGCTCTAATCTCGTGAATGCAAATTAAGGAAAATGATTTACGTTTTTAGTATCCTGATGACATATTTTTGGAACCCCAAAGTTAACTTATTTTTAGAATTTTTAGAAGTTACTTTTTTTTAAGTTTATATGAATTTTTACTTTTAAGGTTTTGCCATCTATTGTCAATGAAGTTTTAAAAAGTGTTGTGGCAAAATTTAATGCATCTCAGCTTATCACACAGCGTTCACAGGTACAAATATATTAATAAAATTGTGATATTTAGGAAGCCTTTTTGCCAGCCTTTTTTAATGTCATAATTTTATTATTTTAGGTCTCTCTTTTAATTAAACGAGAGTTAGCACAGCGTGCACAAGACTTCCATCTTGTGTTGGACGATGTTGCAATCACAGATTTATCTTTTAGCAGAGAATACACCCATGCTATTGAGTCAAAACAAGTTGGTAAGAAAAACAAAATCCAAACATTGTTGCACTTCTATTTTGCTAGAACACACATTTATGTAATCCTATTTATTTTTTTCTAGCTCAACAGGATGCCCAAAGAGCCCAATATATTGTTGAGCGTGCTAAACAGGAACGTCAACAAAAGATTGTACAAGCTGAAGGAGAAGCTGAAATTGCTAAAACCATATCCTTTTATAAATCATCTTACTTACCCAGTGTTAAATAAAATTTTTTATTTATTTGTTAAAATTTACTACAAGTTCAAGTTATTTTTCCTTAACCTTTTTTTTACTTGGGTGAGGCCATCAGCAAAAATCCAGCTTACTTAAAACTCCGAAGAATACGAGCTGCACAAGGCATTGCTAAAACTGTAAGTTTATGTCTGCATCAAAGGCTTTATCAACACAGCTCTATACATTCTTTAATTAAATATATGTTGTGCTACCATTTTTAGTAACACATTATGATTTTTTTTAGATTTCTCAATCTCAAAACAAAGTATATTTGGATGCAAGCAGCTTGATGCTTAATGTTGGAGAAGACCCATTTGCATTGTAAGAAATTTATTTGTTATTAAGGTCAGCTGTGTTTCATATCTTGCTAGTTGTATTTAGTGTTAGTATTCGGACCAATATTATAAGTATAATCAGTAGGTTTATACTATAATTAGTAGCTGCATATTTATTTTAATAAAAGAACATATGACATAAATGATGATATTTACTTAATTTTATTATTTAAGCTACCTGAAAATGTGTATTTTTTTTAATTAGTAAACATATATTTTTTAGGGAAACAAAACATAAATAAAATACGTTTACCAACCTTTATCCACTTTTAATCTACTCTCGCACGTTGGAATAGAAAATTTTCACTGATGACGTCATTTTAAAGTCACGTGTTGTCCCGGTCACGTGATTATGAGACATTTATTTCCACCATAGCAATTGTAAATTTAGCGGATAATTATTTTTTTGTATTGATGTTTTGTGTTTGGCATATTTAAATGCGAATAAATTGTAAAAATGTACCTTACATATATTGTAAAAAACTTCTATTTCTCTATACTTTAATGAAATGATTGTGGAACGCTGTTAGCAAAGGTTTTTAGATTACGGAAAATGTTTCAATAACATTTTAATTTTTTTTTATTTTTCTTACTGTTAAAAATATACATTGGTTTAAAATAAACCAAACCGCCTCAAACTGGTGTTAGCTTTTTTTCAATTATGACATCGAACAAGCTGCACTTGATTTCATTTGCAGGCGTTGTACGTCATTTGTCAGCACCCTTTATAAAACATTAACACCTCGTTGTCACTCGTTTTCGTAAATGAAAAAAGGCAAACTCGTACAAATAGGAAAGATCACATCAGAATTCATCATTAGTTTTATTATCAACTTCAATTCGTTTCAACTAATCAAGAATCTTTTCAGAAAAAATGGTGAGTCAATTAGTTTTAAAATGTGTTTAGCTATTGCAGTTGTTAATTTTATAAAGGCACATGTAATTAACAAAATCTTTTTTTCTAGTCTTTCTCCGACGAATTGAAAGAGGGTAAGTGTGGCTTATATATATTGACAAATAAATATATTTATTTAAAACTGTAACAAAACTTCTAACATGTTTTTATTTTGACTAGAATGCACTGGCGCTTTCGAAGTTTTTACTAAAGACTCGCCCGATGGTAAACTAGGACCAGAAGAGTTAGGTAAAGTAATGAGAATGATAGGACAAACACCAGGTGATGATGAAGTTCAAGAAATTATTCGAGACTTTGCTGAAGGTCAGATGCATAAACATTTTTTTGATTAAAGTTTGTAAACTAAATGATCAATACATTTAAATTATCATTGGTTTTATTCAATATTTTTAATTTTACTTATTTTGTTAATTATCAATTGCTATACTTTAAGAAAGTGCATTTTATTTATCCAGGTGATACTATGGGCCTCGAAGAATTTCTCGATTTTATGGCAAACCAGTTTTCTGGAAGTTCGGACAAAAGAGAAGAAGATTTGAGCAAAGAATTTAAAAACTTGTTGAAAGAAACTTTCCGATTTTACGACAAAGACGGCGACGGCATTATTAGCTGGGATGAATTAAAGGTTTGCAATAAAAAGATATGAAACAGACCTAAAAACTTTTAACACTTTTGTTTTTTTCAGATTGCACTTAAAAATACTGGTGAAAAAGTTGAGGATTGGGAGGTTGAGGCTCTAATGAAAGATGTAGATGAAAATAATGACAAATTTATTGACTTTGACGGTAATTTTAATTTTATTTAGAAAAATTACAAATGAAATCTATATCTTTGTTTAACTAGTAAGTTCTATTTGGTAGCAATTTTTCTTTATTTTTTTTTTTTTAATTTTTACAGAATGGATTAACATGATGAAAGAATTGGAAGGTGTTGTTCAATGTTAAATCAGCTCAAACCAACTTGTTTTGCCTTTAATTGACATATTTAATATGTTGGTTCTAACTTTAATTGTTTTTTTATTTGTTAATATTGTTTTACAGTATGTGTGCAAATAAATAAAATAAAGAATTCGTTTTTAGTTTTTGTTGTCTTTTTATTTTTTTAATTAACATTAATCACAGTGACAAAATTATAATTATAACACTACTGTCGAAACTTTAAATAGAATTTTTATATAAATATTTAGCAATAATAGTTTTTAAACCAATAGTAAAAATAGCTATGCCTTGCTAAGTGCTTGTCTTATAACTGGATTTCGCTGGTGTAACGTCGACTTTGAACTAGTTTTTTTGTCGTACGAAAATTTTGGTCTGTCGTCTTGTTTCAAACCTTCTTTCTTTTTTGTTTCCCCTTTCTCTTCTGCGAAATCTTCACTCATTCTCCACTTTTTATTTGGTTCTTTTTCAGCTTTGGCTGGAGAAGCCGACGCTGGTCTGGGTTTAAGACCAGAATCCACTCGCTTTTTTTGGTCTAGTATTTTTTGAATTCGTCGCTTTGCTAAATCAGATATCAGTTCGTTAGTAAGCGGATCGTGAACCATTCTGGATTCCTTTGGCTTTGTTTTTGATCTTCGTTTGTTTTTGGGCTTTATTGGCGTTTTTCCGTCTGTTCGTACCCAGTCGTTGTATTGGTTTCTTTCTGGACTTTTATTGTTGTCCTGCTTCTCGGTGATGACATCTTGTGTCTGGGCAAAAGTACCTGGAGGTGGAATGTCAAACATGGATGGTGTTTTCTCGCTTGTGACTTCTAAAAACTCGCGCAAAAATCCATTGGTTGCTCGTTCAGACGACTTGTTCCCCATAATTGGTTCTCTAGCTGATAAGTTAGCGTGGGCGTTCCCTAAAACAGTAACATCTCCATTCTCGAAGTCAAACTTAACTGGAACGAAGTTTTCCTTTTTCATGGCGTGTGTTGCCACTGGAGTGTTAAAACTAACCTTTGTGGGTGCTGATTTAGGACGTGGTTTTGATCCATCTTTTAGCTTGGAATGCTGCGCCGGTGGTAAAGGAGTTATAACTGCCGAGCTTCTTAAATCAGAGAAGGTGGTAAGCATGTGATCAGTTTGTCTTGAATTACGAGGCAAAGTTGAGTCCGCTGCGGCTGATAAATCACAAAAAAATAATAAATAACATTTTGTATCATAGATATATTAAACATGAGCAAATTATCTACACAGTAAAATCATATCTTCTTTTTTTTGGACACCCAAGATACCTGTATTTGGACGTGAAGAGTTAAAGTTTTTTTCACAGTTTGCATCTAAAGTTTCTTTTCTTCTTCTTAACAATATTTCTCTAAAAACAAATTAAGCATTTTTAGTTTCAAAGTTTTAACAATATTTTGCCAACTTTGTAAATAGGCATAATTTTATGTTAGATAAACATTGTTCTTCTTCTTTTTTATATTTAATCAAATATGTAAAAGGTCATTGAATTCGTTTTACTTGTTTTTACGTTTCTTCCACTTCTCGTATTCGACAAGAGCTTGTTCTCTATGTTCTTCTTTTTCGTTATACTCCTCCATCAGTCTATCGCGCTTTACTCGATTTCGCCTTGAAGCCATGTGCTTCTCTTGTCTTGCCAAATTATTTTTGCGCCTTAGCCATTCAGCTATAGCCGGGTTGTCGGTATTTTTTAATTGATGATCAGTGTCCTAAGAATAATAATAATAAATACAGTCCTACAAATAGTTTTGTAACGTTATAAACGATACCTCATATTATATGAAACGAAAACCTTTAATACTTCTAGCTATATGGTTAACTAATTAACGTCCAACATTCACTAACCTTGTTTTCTTTGGGTTGTTGTTTTTCGGGCTTCCAATTACATTTGATTGGTTCAGTTCCTGGAGTAACTCTCGGAGAGGGAGGGACTGTATTTGCTTGGCCGTTTCCTTCATCTTTAATAACGATATACGCCTTTGGGATAGCAGTTTTTGGTCGTGGCATTCGATGTACATCTTCTCTGTTCTTTAATTGGCGTTGTTCTGTTTTGGATTCGTTGCTTTCTTTGTCCGTATCACGTGCTGAATGTTTATTACTTCGTGACACCGGTCGTCGCTTGTAGTTGTTGAATTTAGGTCGTACAGGAGCTCGAAGAAGCGATACCCTTTTTAAAGGTCCTTGTGGTCCAAGCAAGCTATTTACTTCTGATTTAGAGCATTGTAGGGTACCCAATAAAGATGCGAGGTAATTATATGAAAAAACTTGGCCTTGATAATAGTAATGGCTCGAGGATTTGATTTCTTGACCTCGTTCAGTGCTCGAATAGGAATCATTTGACTTCCGTCGATTATTCATTCTTACATGTTTTTCTTTAATCGGGTCAACGCTTGTATCTGGGCTTTTCAATATACCCTTAGGCTCAGTCTGAACCTCGGGTGACGGTATTACTACTTTCACTTCATCAATTTTTTGATTTTGTCCGGTTGCATCTGACTTCTCTTGCAACTTTTCTTTTCGCTGTCTTCCTGGTTTAGCGGTCTTTGGTCTTGGCGGTTTTCCTGTCATTGCGTTTACCTTATCAGCCTTTGAGGGTATTCGATGGCTCAAAAACAATTTGTATGCCTCTAATCTTTTTAATTTGCGTATAAGGCGGCGTATAGAGCGTTTAACTTCGGCTTCCCGACTTCCAACTATATTAAATTTCGGTTTACGATAAGCTAATCGTGCGTGTCTTAACTTTGGCGGGTCTTCGCCAAATTCACGATCTCTGGTCAAATTTGCTTTTTTGCTGGAGCTTTTCTTTGGGCGAGCAGGGGGTTGTCTTGAGTATCTATCAAAATCTAACTTTTGTTTTTCATAACTCTCGGAAATGTGGAGATCCAAGTAGCGATGAAGTAGTTCTTCTCGAATCTGACTCTCACGGTAGGTGATCAAGTTTTCGGTTACGTCACGATCTAACAAAGACAGAAATATCAAGTTACATGTAACAATTTACTGACAAACAAACACAGTTTACATGGGACTCAAAACAAACAATACATTGTTAAAAAAGTAGTGTATTGTTTAAATAAAGCAATTATTTCAAGTGGTGTTATGCTTATTTACCAAAAGTATTTTCGCTGTCGTTTTCGTCGAAAGTTCCCTCGAATGTTGAAATTGAAGACAAGCTATAAGTGCTGGTTGATGAACTTCGTATCTTTTGTTTTTCTTTGTTAGATTTTTCGAAAATGTCGGACGACGATTTCTCACTGCTGTTGCTTGACGCACTTCTGCGTTTTAACCCGGAAGGTTTTGCTGTCTTTGGTCGAACTGGTCTTTGATACAAACTTTCCTGTTTTTTTACTCCGTTTTGAACATTATTTTTTATATTTTGCTCGTTTTTTACTGTTTTTGGTTCAGATTTTGCAAATGACGTATCCGTGTGGCCAATCTTAGATTTATTTTCGAGTTTTTTTTCTTGTTGTTCATTAAGGATGGTTTCAAGAAATGGAATTTCCGCTTCTTGATTTAAGTTCTTTGATTTATTCTTACGCTTTTTGGATTTAGATTGGCCTAGATAAAAAAAAAGTTTTTTTTTTGTAAATTTTTTTTTTTATAAATTTTTTGTTGTTAATGCAAATTTGAAAAACTTTACTTTAGAAAAAAAACTTTATCAATTTGCAATAAAGTTAAGTTTTGTTCACTAACAAAGGTTAAAACACGAACCTAGTTCCTTGGCCGTTAATTCAGATTGCCTATCAGAACTATCCTTCACGCTTTCTGAGCTAAAAACACTTCGCGTCGGCATCGTAAATCAATTGAACCACACTTGACAAAGATCGGGTCACGTGACTTCTAACCGCGTGCTCTATGTTGGGAGGCGCTTCGTAACAATCAATTGTTTACGGGCAATTCTCGTCTTTGTGGCGGAAATAAATATGAATTGTGACGTAATAAAGGAATCTGGGTTGTTGTATTGGGAACGCACACGTCGTGTGCTTCGACAATGGAACTTCGGTAGTCCAGGTGAGAGCCCTCGAAACAACTTTGTTTTGTTGTTTATTGCTTGAGCGTATTACACGATCTATATCATAACAAACCCTTGTCCTGTGAAAAACAAAGCAATGGATTAGCCCTCGGTGTCAAAACAACTTTCACTAAACTGCGATTTTGTCTTCAGAGTCTGATCGATGGACTGACTACGAGATATTTGATGTAGCAAATTAAACCACATAAAACCTATTAAACTACAGCGCATTACCGATTTGCTAAAGCATTTGTGAACTATTTTTTTTAGTATTTCAATATCAACCTTAACGTGTTGATAATCAAACCGAAATGAATATCACGCCTAAACATATAGAGATTTTGTACAATTATTTATTTATTACGTACCCTATGTCGACAGAGGCTAAATCAAACAAAATATATTCAGATACAAAATATTTCCTGAATATAGGCAAAACAAAGCATCAAACCTAGTTTATATATTACAATAAAATTTTTATACAAATTTTAATTTTTAGATGATTTGGTATACATTTAAATTATCACTTGCTTTATAATTACACTTTGGCCTGCTAGCGTAATTCTGTAACTATGACAACCATTTGCTATTCTGTAGTGGTACGTTCAATAGTAAACAACTCGATTCTTTACATTAGAATCATAAAAGTAATACTAACTTCTAACATTTCGAAATATCAAAATATTTGCAATTACCTAAGTTAAACACCTAAAATCCTGATTTGTCATCGTTTAAAACATTTAATTATTGACGCTATATCTTCGATTTCGATTAGCTAGGGTGTGTAATACTAGGCTGTGGTTAACTATTGTTGTTGGCAGCTAGGTGACGGCAGGTTACGACTTGTAGCAAACTTACAAAAGCTCGAAATGAAATGCTAACAATTACAATTACTTGAGAACTATAAGCGCTGTTTACATAGCAGACATTTTGGACTTAGAACAAAGCAATTTAGCGTTTGAAAGACCATTATATTATTACGTGACCAATTCGATTGCTGTAATTCTAATTCGATTTACAACCCATTTGTTAAATACAAACTGCATTCATTCCGTCGATTTTTAATGGTTATTACTGACAGAGTATTATTACTTTTACGTGATTTAATCAATTGGTTATATACAAAGAGGTTGTAAATATCAGTATTATTATTCACAATAAACTTAAAAATCGCCCGTTTTAGTGCGAAATAATTCGCATGTTTTGACTGCATTTCGACTAGCCCTGTGGGTTGAACTTTGCTGTTTAAATAAAAACTTGTATTTACTAAAGATTGATTGCTATTATATTCACGTAGTTTAATCAAGTGGTAAACAACAAAACTGGTGTTATTATCAGTACTATCAAAAAATACACCAAAACCACCAGTTGTGGTGCGCACTGTTTTGTGTGTTGCGACCATAATATGACCAACCAGAAATTGTTTATTGGTAAATTATCACACAAGCGTCATAAAAACATTAAAATGCACAGTTTTTATATACTTTTGATCTTTGTTGGTTTTCTTATTAAAGTTTATGTTTTGTGGCCTACGGAAGAATATAAATTTTAATGAATTTGCCGATGGCGAATATTTTATCGTATATTTTACTTGGTAAATATCAAACTTTTTTTATAGTTGAATTTAAAATTAACATAATTAATTGTTGAGGATCACACTAGCAACGCTCCCTTAACAATAGAGCTGCGTTAAGTTTATGGGTTGTAAATATCACAAGTAATACTTTAAACAATCCTTTGCTTTTATTTAATATATTTATCGATAACCTTTTAAAGAACAACTGAAGTGATCAGTCACTTAATGATATGATAAGACTCCACTCAAATACCACATCGTTAAAACGTAATACGTCATGAAAGCACACATCTTGGTATGTATGTATGGCCTTCTGTACCGACCAAGCAAATAAAAACAAATTTTATTTTTTTCGAATAACCTTGGAATTTTGTTTGTGAGGCTATTATTGTTGTTGATTTCGACTTCGTGGTCAAATTTAGAGTTTTGGCAGACGACAGATAGAGCGGAAACAATATTGCGCTAAAGGTTAACTTTTGTGCTAGTTATGACCTTAAAATTTACAAAGCTATTAACATTTGATTACTTTTCGCTGTGTCTGCGTATGCCTGAATGAGAATATTCCTTAAAGGAAAATCAAGGAGTTTATTACATCAAAGAATGTCCACGTAGTAATTGGTTTCCAGTAATAAAAATAGGACTCATTGCCGAACGATATTTAGTTAGTCAAGTGGCATGTAGTAAGTTAAGTAATTCATGATATGATACAAATAAAATGCGAGCTTTAATTTAAAAAAAGTATTTAAACATCTGCTTACTAATTTTATAAAGTTATTCTGTTTAATAAATAAAGAAGGTCTGGGTAAACCTTAATATTGCTTTAAGTTTTAAATGAAAATATTTATTAAAAAAGCTTTCAACAAAAAATAGTTTAAAAATATTAATGCAATTCAACTTAGTATGTTAGGTTTGATTATTTATAGAATCATTATGTAAATTTTACTTAAACGTCACATTTGAATTGTTAAAGGGGAATTCTGCTTAAAAAGCAGCTATGGGTACGTTAACTATCCTATATGGAATTTTACTGCCGATATGCACGTGCAATATAATAACAAATCAATTTTTACATGGAAATAAACAAACTGAAAATAGTGCGAGTTTAGATGCCACAACCCAGGTAAAGCATCTGTTTAAATGGATAGGCTAAATATGCTAAGAACTACCAACTATTTTGCAAATTTATATTCGGCCCTGAAATGATTGTACATCAAATTTAAGCTATTAAAACACATATCTTGCTGTTTTTAAATTTTTAGTCACCACTTAAGAGCCACGAAACCAGTGGGAGTGCATTCAAACAAAGGTCGTTTTTATCTTCTTATAATTTCTATCGTCTTCGGCACAAAGGAATTTCTCAACAACAAGTTCAGGCTGAGGTTAGTAAATTTTAACTTTGTAAAAGTTAATAAAACGAAGTAATTTTATTTTGCAAATTTGTTGGCCTTTTTAAAGTATTTATGTTTTATACACTAAAATTTTTAAAGTCGAGAATGAGTTCTTACTCTTTAGAAAGAATTGCAAGACGAATTGGAAAGGCTTGAACGAAGGCCAAGATGGGCTCCTTCAAAACAGCATTCACAATCCTATACAACCCCTTATTCGGTAAAAAATTTAACGAATAATTTTATGCAACTTTTGTTGAGTAATTTTAAGGACTTTTATATCTCTAGTTATATACCTCAAATACTAATAATGGTGCTGAGTCAAGAAATTTACAACGACAAGTTCAGCGACTTTTAGAAGAAAACAAGAGAATGGCAGCATCCATTGAAAGTTTAGTTCGATACAAATCCACATCCGAGCAACGAATAAACAGACTTGAAACACGGATTAGGAGATCACCACAAGTCACAGGTTAGGGTTTTAAGTAATATAAATTAATTCAAGTTTTTTTTAAAAGAATATCAGGACAAAAATATTATTAAACCTATTTTGCTTTAACAACTTTTAATAACAAGCAGGTGAAACTAGCAACGGTGTACAAAGGATAAATTCGCAGGCTATTGCAACACTCCAAGAAACGCTTTTGGAATTATCTGAAACTATAAATAACTTGGAATCGCCAAAAATGGACACGCACCAAACATATCTTTCTCTTGAAGAAGTAAATACAATCACTAAGCCCATTGGTAATCAAGTAAAAATAAATTTGCAAATACTTTAATTGCATATTAACGGCTTTTGCTAACTATTTTTCATCAAATTTACTTTTAGCTAATCTGTCTTTAGATGTGTCTGAGCACGTTACAGCCAATAATGAAAGACTTGGTCAACACGACGAATTACATCGCAAAACGGTTATCGATATCACAAGTTTACAACATCAGTTAATGAGATTGATTATTAAAACTTCAGACCAAGAATTGAAACTAAAAGAACTTGAATTAAAGAATGCTACCAGTGACCCAAACGTGCAAGTTAATCGGCTGCAAGATGTTGTTCAACAACAGGACAATGCGATTAATACTTTACAACAAACAGTCGCTCAAAATGGAGCATGCTGTGGTCAAGTCACTACACTTTCGGAAGAAGTCGTTACCTTAAATGAAAGAATAGACGAAGTGAGTTAAACACGTAACGTTTGTTAGAATTGTAAGGGGTTATTTTACTTTAGAAATAAAATTCTGGACGTCTAAGTAATTTATTAATTAATCAAAATACTAAAAATATTGACTCAAATATCATGAAAGTTTTTTATAGTGACCTAATATCTAGTTTTTTACAGGCTGAAGCAAAGATTATCGAAAGTAAATCAGTTATTGGAGCACAACAACGTAGAAGTGAAATACTTACAAACAAGTTAAACCTACAAAAACTGGTTCTTAAAAGACTTCTTAGCAATACTAAAATGTATCAAAGGAACATTATTAATATAGAAAGCAGATTGCATGGTATAATTATAAAAAAAATTTCTTAAATACAAAAAATACAAAACTTCTTTTCTGGATAATTATTTTACTTTTTGATTTTTTTTAGAGTCTATGGATCGTGGACTTGAAACTTTAAATGAAACTATTTTTGACAATATTTACTTGAGTGAGTCGTTAGTCGATCAGCGAATTGAAACACACGTGCAAAGGGAACATGACAAAAACAACGAAATTAGTTTCCCAACGGACTTGCATTCGAACGATATCGACACCGAAAAATTTCTGACTTATAAAGAGGAAGTTAATCGAAATTTTACAGAAATTGCTCACAGGTTAGTTCTATATTTAATTAAATTTCAATGTCAAAAAATTTGGTTATAAACATGTGTTTAAAGAAGTATTTTTATTATTTGATGTAGAATTGGAGCCAATGACAAGACTTTGGTCGGAGTAATGCTTCGGTTTGATGAAATTGAACGAGATAATGGACACCGAACAAGAGCACTGTGGAGTAGAATAAGAATGGCTGAAAAAAAAATTCGAAATCTGGAGGACAAATTTAAAACTCGCTTGCCGTAAGCAAATTATATTATATTACTGGTTGGTTGGTTGTTCAGTAATATTTTAAAATTGTGTTGCAAATTTTCGGAATAGTGTATTACTTAGACCATCATACATTTTATTAGAGTAAGGCCGTTACAAAATGTTGATGTTGCGGAAGACATTTTGTTTCTGAACAGTTCGTTCAGACAACTTCGGACAACCGTGAGAAGACAATTTAACAACGTGGCTCTCTTGCACTCCCGTGTGGAGAGGCTAAACGCCGCCGAAAACAGAATAAACGAAAGACTTGTGGTAACAAAGATCTTGTTAAATTGTTTTTTTCTGCTAAGCTGACTATTGTTTTGGCTTCTTCATTTAGAATTTTAAACACGCAGCCAATAACGATAAACTTCATTTCGAAAATGTGACGTTTAATCTACGTCACTCTCTGATGACACATGTCTTTGACTCTGGCCAAGTCATGTCCGCTAGATTGGATGTTTTTGGAGAAAATCTTCAAGAATTATTTGCAAAGACCCTAAAATTAAACTCCGATCTGGATAATATTGCTGCCACTTGTTCGAGTTTTTTAGTTGACCGAGGCCAACAACTGAACGAACTTGAATCAAAAGTTAACCAAATAATGCTTAATAAAGTAAGTATAACAATAACTCTTCTTACAATGTTTTTCTCATGTATTGTATTGTACTTTTTTACAGGCTCAATATGGTTGCGAAAATAAAATTACAGTATCTATTCAATCTTTAAATTCAACACAGCAAGTTATATTGCATAAGCTAGTGAAAATTAAGAAAAGGACTACGGAAGATAATGCTACTCTGCACGGCTTGTACGTACTTTATTTATTTATAGCATTTACGGCTTTATACCAAACTAATGACGTGATCTATTTTTTAGATTTGTTGAATTGCAAAATCGTGCAAACCTTCCAACAAACGAATCAATCCCAAGTCAAGCAGAATTACAAATAATACAAAATCGGATAAACAATTTAAATTTTTCAATTGATACTCTCGGTGATTATACTGTTAGTTTAAGCAAGAGAACATTGATGACAGCAGAAACTCTACAAAATCGGCAAGCATATTTTATGCATTAATTAGTTCTGTGAAAGATAATTTTGCACCGTTTTTTGATTGTGTTATTTTATCTAAACAGGCTTGATGTTGTTGATACCAGCTTTGCAGAATATGCATTGGCCATTATATCGAGCAATGAACTCATTGTCAACTTAAACAACTCAATAAAAAACAACAAAAAAGGTTTTTTATTTTTTTAAATTCTTTGTTCAGCCTAACTTGTCGAAATTAGCAACGTAGTTCATTTGCGCTTTCCACGCCTTTTAAAAATTTTAATCGCTTTTCGTCTTTAGGCTTTACTAAATTTTAACTTAAGTTTCATTAAGCTTTGTTTTATAACTATGTCAAGTAACTTTTTTTTTGGCAGATATGTTATTCAGTTATTTTTTTAATTTTGATATAAAAGATGGCGAGTTTTAAGTTTGACCTAAATTTTCTTTTCTAAGAGTTTATTCGATTTCGTGAAAACACGAATAATGCGTTTGCTGACTTCAGGTTGAAACTTAAAAATTTGAAATCAAGAAAAGAGATTAACAAGGCCATAAGTAATGGATTACGAACTGTAAATACAAAGGTAGGCTTAATTAAAGATTTTATTGTACTCCTGTTATAATATTTAAACTAAACTACTTTAACACAAAATAAAAAGAAATTTGCCAAGTACATAAACAACTTTAGAATGTTTGTAATATTTTATTAGGTAACCAAAATAAGGCAAATTGTAAATAACTTACATTTTCGACAAGATGGATACCAACAACACTTAGATGGTTTAAATGCAACATTTCGTAGGCATACTTTGAAATTTAACAACACTGTTTCTATTGTACAAGGTACGTTAATTTAAATAAATTTTAATTATTTTTTTATGCTATGAGTTAAGTTTCACAGGTACATTCAAGAAAAGGGTATAGGAATAATTTATTTTTTATTTTTAATCACTTAGCATTTACTACAAAATATTAAACCTTCATTTGCAAAACAATATTTAAATAATTTTGGTTTAGGTGACATAAATCAACTAAAAGTGGTCGATGCTTCTTTGCAAAGATCTATTAATCTTAACAACAGAGCTCTAACGGAGCACAGAAATTTGCATAACAACTTAACCTCTTTGTCGGATGGGGTAAATACATTTTTAATTACTTTCAAACTATTTTAAATATCTTATATAAATATGTTGCACATTTATGTTTTTAAGCTATATGATGTAATTGACGAACATAGCGAAGCTCTTGACGTTGTTCGCAATGTTGTTTCTCAATTAAACGAATCTTTGGAAGGTGAAAAAGATTACATCAACGAGGCAGTTTCTCACCAAATTCGACGACATTATAACGAAGTAAGGGAGTTCAGGATAATAATGTACAACTTTACATCACTAGTACAAAATGTGCTAATGGATATGCTAAACCAAGTAGGTTAAACATTTTTGTTTTTGTTGTTTTTGTTATCAAATATGTATATAAATGGCCCTGGAGAATAATCTAGTGGTAATCTGCTTTGTTGCAAATGTAAATATTACAATGCAATTTTTATACAATCAAAGAAAGAAATATATTTTTGTTTAGGAAATATCAATAGCTTCCAACAAGATCAAACTACGTTCCATTATAGAATTAATGGACAATTATGATGCATCAAAGGAAAGAATAAACCAAGATATTGCCAGATTGCAAACCAGAATGACAATGGTGGAAGTGGGTGGAGAGGAGACGACACGACAAGTTGCTAAACTTTTCATGTACGCTGCCAAGTAAGTAAAATGTTATCAATGTAGGAAGGTAAAACTATGTCTTTTGGTATAAACAAATAGATATTGCTGAACACTTTGGTTTGTTAAACAAAGTGTATTATTGTTGGGTTTCTTAGGAATTTTAATAACATATTTATTTTTGTACATTTACACATGGTTTTGCGCTGAAACAAATTTAGAGTAATACATTTAAAGTACATCAAGAACGGTGTTTCATATTTGTATGATACGACCTGTTGCCATATGACTAATTGGAATCCCATTGTTTTCAAAGTCTGTTTTTGAGAACATACTTTAAAATATTCGTACGTATACACGTACATGCGATTGATGGCAGTTTTTTTGTCTAGTTTTAATTTTTTTAGATATTGCATTACATGTGAATTTTAATATTTATTCATAATCAGTTTTTTAATAAATTGTAGTAAAGGAGATAGTTACACAAATTGTATTAGTAAAAACGTATCTTAATCACGAAATAAACTTATAAAATATTCTACAAAGGCACTTTTAAAAGCTAAATATATTAGTACCAGTGGCAGTTTATATAAAAACATGTCGGTTTGGAACAGGGTAGAATGGGTTATATTGCGAACTACAAGCGGTTGTTTCCACATTGTGTTTTTGGGATGAATCCCACCAGGACAGAGGTTGTTTAAAGTTCTCAAAATTAAAATTTGGAGAAACATTTTCGTCGTTGGGCAAATAGGATGTTGGTTGATTAAAAACATTACCCATATCTGATGCAATGTTGGGTGATTGTGGCGTAATAGCTGGTGATGACGTAGGAAAGTTAAACGGGAATGAATAAGTCCCAGTTTCTTCCTGTCTTAGCATAATTTCTGGTGGAGATTCAGGGTGAACTTCGGGAGAACTACACGATGTTTGGGGTGATGGGATGTGTGAAATCAGTACCCCCATGACGTCACCGTTGGATTCGTGCATTTTGATGTGCTTACGTAATGAACTAGGATGAGTGTAACTTCTGTCGCAACCTTCATACTTAAAAAAGAATAATCAATTTAGTATATGCGTTGCCAGGATGAAAAGCAAATTCAATTTGGTAAAATAGATAATTAGTAAATTTTACACATCAAATTAAATATGACATTTACCTTGCAAGCGTAAAGTCTTTCAGTATTGTGCATGTAGCTGTGCTTTTTACGATCTGAACTATTTCCAAATCTTCGTTCACAACCAGGAAATTTACAAGGAAACGGTTTTTCTCCTGCAACAAAAATTTAAAATTATTGTCATGTTAGATTTTACAAATAAACAGTTTAGAAAATTTTCAAAATATATTTAATTAAACTGTACTTACCACTGTGAGTTCGTTTGTGAATTTTGAGATTTTCGCTTCTTCCAAAACTTTTTCCACATCCAGGAAAGTTGCATACAAAAGGCTTCTCTCCAGTATGAACCCTAATGTGGTTGACCAATTTGTATTTTGCTTTAAACGTGCTTTGCCTTCGAACACAACCTTCCCAATAACAAGTATGGTCGGCTTGATCAAGTCCCCCGACATGGTCCTGAGTTACGTGGTTTACCAAATCGTGCATGTCGTAGAATACAAGGTTACAAATATTTTTTTCTTGAGGATTTTTCCATTTACAAGTCACCGGATTTTGAAGCGGTGAACTTTGAAAAGTTTGGGAACTTGGTGGTTCATAATATCCTTGAGCCAAATGATGATGAGATGGCGTCATCGGAGTTGGTATATGATGAGGAAAATGTGGAACTCCATATCCCGTATAGTAAGTTGAAGATTGAAGATTTTGTGGAACATACGTTTGATGGTGAGCAGACAAAAATGACGCATGCGCAGTTAAACTAGCGGCTGGATCATAAGCTGCATATGGTCGATCAGTGATGACTGAGGAATGCATTTTAATATAACTTTGATTATTCTTTAATGAACTTGTTGCAATGATGATAGAAGCAACTGATGACTTCATGCCGAGAGTTCAGGACTATTTGTAGCTATCTCCAACTTAGGTTATTTTTTCTTAAACAATGCTTAATTACCGTCATTATCTCTCCTTGTTTGACTTCCGATCGCCCGTCGCGTTCCCATGCATTCACGCATTCCCATCTCGCTTACCGTTCATTATCGCTCGTCCACTCTCTATTTAATTGTTATTGGCACGCTTAACGCACGTGACAACTTACAGTGTGACGTCATACAACACTTGTTTATTGACATTGCTTGTGAATATTTGCACTTGAACCCCTAGCGAGTGTGAGTAAACTAATGGGAAAGTGTTTACGTCACTTTTTATCAAATATTTGCAGTAAACAAAAAGTGTTTTATTAGGTGTAATTAAAATCGGTTGATTTTAGGTTATTTTTAATCGTTTGTAAAACTTTGGAATATTTTAATATTCACATTTGGCAAATGTTTTTTTATTGTATGTATATTTAAAACAAACGAAGTAATTAAGCATTAATTTTTTTTGTAATTCTAAGAATCTCAAAAAATTTACAAGCGTGAAATTTTAATTAGTGTTTAACCATTTTAAAGGAAGTTAAAAAATTATTTAATTATACTGTTCACTTCATTTAAAGTAATTATCAAACAATAAAAAGTTAATGACAGTCGTCTAGCCAGTCGTTCAAAATCGGAAGCATTTTATATATTATACTAAATATTAAAATTAAGTTTTGTAAAGATTTTTATTAAATAAAGTTAATATTTAATATTAATACCGAGATATTAATTTAATATTTTTTTATAAAACGATTTTTTATTTTTGTTTATTATGTTTTTATTTTACACGAGTTCGAAATTCAAAACATATTTACTTCCGATTTGTTTATCTCCGATCTATTTGCTTTGCATATCTACGAGAATTTCGCAGATTTAGAAAAGTTAAAATTACGTACAGTCCACCAAATACTAAAATTACAACACAGCAAAGACTTTATTAAATATTTAGTAGCTTATTTTTGTATGAATAATAGTTTATTTAGGTATTAAAAGAATTTTAATATATTTCATGATAAAGTTATAACAAAATTGATTAGTTAGGTATTGCATATTCTTCTAATTTTGTATTCAGTTGTATAGGATAAATTAAGTGATCAAATTTTAGCCCAAAGCTTTGTGTAAAGTTTTTTGTTGATTCACACCTATTGAAATACCCGCAGGCAATTCCGAATCTTTAATAATTGTTAAGCGAGTCTGAAGCGTGTTAATAATGAAAATGTAATTACCCTTTATTAAATTGAACGTGAAAATTATTTCTTTGTTTTAATTTCCTTTTTGGTAATCCGGTTTAATTTATTGTCACCATTGCGGTTATTCTTTAAAAAAATAATTTTGTTAACTTTTGATTTAATTATTCAAATTAAAGTTTTATTTATGTTTTAAATAATAGGTAATTTTAAAAAATCGTTTTTTAATATGAGTTTTGTATTCAAAGTTGTTATTTAAATATTGTTTTAAATAATTCAAAATCTTTGTTAAAATTTTGTAAAATATTTTGAAATTGCAAAAAAAGTTTTAGGGAATTCTCTGTCCTAAAGTGTCGTTAGCAATTTTGTGATTTTACTGACACTTGCGAGGAGTTTAAGTGCAAATATGCACAAGCAATGTCAATAAACAAGTGTTGTATGACGTCACACTGTAAGTTGTCACGTGCGTTAAGCGTGCCAATAACAATTAAATAGAGAGTGGACGAGCGATAAAAAACTGTGTGCGAGAAGGGAATGCGTGAATGCATGGGAACGCGTCGGAAGTAAAACAAGGATAGATAATGACGGTAATTAAGCATTGTTTAAGAAAAAGGAACCCAAGTTGGAGATAGCTACAAATAGTCTTGAACTCTCGGCATGGAAGTCATCAGTTGCTTCTATCATTATTGCAACAAGTTTTATCCTCCTAAAGTATACACAAGTCTGGTTTGATTTAGATTCGCCCAATTTTATTTTATTTTATTGGCAACCTGGACATATTAAAATTTATTTTTTACATACCCTATTTAAAATATTTAACTATTAAATTTATTTTTCACCCTAAAATACTTTGCATCATTTCATTATATGATTGAATTAGATACAAGTTATAAAAAAGTTTGAATTATGCAATATAATTGTTAAAGAACAACGTACCTTCTTATATAGTAATTTTGATTTGTTAATATATAAATATATAATGAACTCTATGCTTTTGCGGAAAAATCTGTTTTAATATGTTTTCGAATTTAATATTTTTTTAAAAACACCTGTGCATTTTCAAATTTTACCTCAATTTGTAAACACAGAAACTTCTATTTTTTAAGATTTTTTAAATAAAATTTTAAACAGATATATGTGGGCCATTTTGCGGGATATTTAAAATCTATCTGGTGTAAACTATTAAAGTGATAATAATTTTTGCGTAAACAATTTTATTTTGTTAAAACATAGAGCGCAAAATACAATACAATATAAATCTATATCAAAAATTTAAGTAGAACTACAAAAAAAATTTAACATGAACCAATGTAAGAGGGTATATAATGAGAAGAAAAGTTCGAGAAAGGTTGTTGTGTTTGGAAATATGATTGTTGTGAATCATTTAAAACTAAATGGTTAATTTCATTGTGGGTTTGCTGGTTGGTCAGAGCAGATTGTTGGCAATGCAAAAAATGGCTATTTTCCAAAGCTTTTGTATTAAAAACATTTTTATTGATTGGTAAAGGGGTTGGCAATTGTGATGCATGGATAGGTGATAACGTAGGAAGGTTGGGCGAAAATGAAGGAATTGCAGTTTCTTCTTGTCTTAACATTACTTCCGGGGAAGATTCAGGGTGACTTTCAGGAGAACTACACAAGGTTGGAGGTGATGGAGTGGATGATATTTGTATCCCCATAACGTCACCGTTAGATTCGTGCATTTTGATGTGCTTACGTAATGAGCTTGGATGAGTGTAACTTCTGTCGCAACCTTCATACTAAAATAAATAAAAATGATTATTTATAATTTATTTCTAGAAAGTAATGAGAATTTGAATTTGCAACAATAGAATTTTAGGAAATTATTAAGATAATGTTAAATATTATAATTACCTTGCAAGCGTAAAGTCTTTCAGTATTGTGCATGTAGCTGTGCTTTTTTCGATCTGAACTATTTGCAAATCTTCGTTCACAACCAAGGAATTTACAAGGAAACGGTTTTTCTCCTGAAAAGAAAAATTACAATTATTTTTAAATTGAATTCGCAAATGGACAATCAAGCAGAGAAAGAAATTAACAGTATATTGTTGTTAAACTAGATTTACCTGTATGAGTTCTTTTGTGAATTTTGAGATTCTCACTTCTTCCAAAACTTTTTCTGCATTCAAGAAAGTTGCAAACAAATGGCTTCTCTCCAGTATGAACCCTAATGTGATTGACTAATTTGTATTTTGCTTTAAACGTGCTTTGCGTTCGAACACAACCTTTCCAATAACAAGTATGGTCGACTTGATCAAGTCCCCCGACGTGGTCTTGGGTCACGTGGTTTACCAATTCATGCATGTCGTAGAATACAAGGTTACAAATATTGTTTTCTTGAGGATTTTTCCATTTACAAGTTACTGGACTTTGAAGCGGTGAACTTTGAAAAGTTTGGGAACTTGGTGGTTCATAATATCCTTGAGACAAATGATGATGAGATGACGTCATCGGAGTTGGTATATGATGAGGAAAATGTGGAACTCCATATCCCGTATAGTAAGTTGAAGATTGGAGATTTTGTGGAACATACGTTTGATGGTGAGCAGACAAAAATGACGCATGCGCAGTTAAACTAGCGGCTGGATCATAAGCTGCATATGGTCGATCGGTGATGACTGAGGAATGCATTTTAATATAACTTTGATTATTCTTTAATGAAACTTTTTGCAATGATGATAGAAGCAACTGATGACTTCATGCCGAGAGTTCAGGACTATTTGTAGCTATCTCCAACTTGGGTTATTTTTTCTTAAACAATGCTTAATTACCGTCATTATCTCTCCTTGTTTGACTTCCGATCGCCCGTCGCGTTCCCATGCATTCACGCATTTCCATCTCGCTTACCGTTTATTATCACTCGTCCACTCTCTATTTAATTGTTATTGGCACACTTTACGCACGTGACAGCTTACAGTGTGACGTCATACAACACTTGTTTATTGACATTGCTTGTGAATATTTGCACTTGAACCTCTAGCGAGTGTGAGTAAACTAATGGGAAAGTGTTTACGTCACATTTTAATAAATATTTGCAGTAAACAGAAAGTGTTTTATTAGGTGTAATTAAAATCGGTTGATTTTAGGTTATTTTTAATCGTTTGTAAAACTTGGGAATATTTTAATATTCACATTTGGCAAATGTTTTTTTATTGTTTGTATATTTAAAACAAACGAAGTAATTAAGCATTAATTTTTTTTGTAATTCTGAGAATATCAAAAAAATTACAAGCGTGAAATTTTAATTAGTGTTTAACCATTTTAAAGGAAGTTAAAAAATTATTTAATTATGCTGTTCACTTCATTTAAAGTAATTATCAAACAATAAAAAGTTAATGACTGTCGTCTAGCCAGTCGTCCAAAATTGGAAGCATTTTATATATTACACTAAATATTTAAATTAAGTTTTGTAAAGATTCATATTGAATAAAGTTATTATTTAATATTAATACCGAGATATTAATTTAATATTTTTTTATAAAACAATTTTTTATTTTTGTTTATTATGTTTTTATTTCTCACGAGTTCGAAATTCAAAACATATTTACTTCCGATTTGTTTATCTCCGATATATTTGCTTTGCATCTACGAGAATTTTGCGGATTTAGAAAAGTTTAAAATTACGTAGTAATAAACAACAGCAAATATTATATTAAAAATTCTGTAACTTATTTTTTATTTAAATTAAAGTTTATTTAAAAATTAAAAATAATTGTAGTAAAACATTAATTTGGTTGGTAATGTGTGTTTTTTTAACTTTGGATTTAGTTTGATAGGGTAAATTAAGTGATCAAATTTTAGCCCAAACCTTTGTGTAAAGTCTTTTGTTGATTCACACCTATTGAAATACCCGCAGGCAATTCCGAATCTTTAATAATTGTTAAGCGAGTCTGAAGCGTGTTAATAATGAGAATTTAATTACCCTTTATTAAATTGAACGTGAAAATTATTTCTTTGTTTTAACTTCCTTTTTTTAATCCGGTTTAATTTATTGTCACCATTGCGGTTATTCTTTAAAAAACAATAATTTTGTTAACTTTTTATTTAATTATTTAAATTAAAGTTTAAATTATGTTTTAAACAATAGGTAATTTTATATAACGTTTTTTAAAATTAGTTTTGTTTTCAAAGTTGTTATTTAAATATTGTTTTAAATAATTCAAAATCTTTGTTAAAATTTTGTAAAATATTTTGAAATTGCAAAAAAAGTTTTAGGGAATTCTCTGTCCTAAAGTGTCGTTAGCAATTTTGTGATTTTACTGACACTTGCGAGGAGTTTAAGTGCAAATATGCACAAGCATTGTCAATAAACAAGTGTTGTATGACGTCACACTGTAAGTTGTCACGTGCGTTAAGCGTGCCAATAACAATTAAATAGAGAGTGGACGAGCGATAAAGAACTGTATGCAAGAAGGGAATGCGTGAATGCATGGGAACGCGTCGGAAGTAAAACAAGGATAGATAATGACGGTAATTAAGCATTGTTTAAGAAAAAAGAACCCAAGTTGGAGATAGCTACAAATAGTCCTGAACTCTCGGCATGAAGTCATCAGTTGCTTCTATCATTATTGCAACAAGTTCTATCCTCCTAAAGTATACACAAGTCTGGTTTGATTTAGATTCGCCCAATTTTTTTTTTTTATTGGCAACCTGGACATATTAAAATTTATTTTTTACATACCCTATTTAAAATATTTAACTATTAAATTTATTTTTCACCCAAAAATACTTTGCATCATTCATTATATGATTGAATTAGATACAAGTTATAAAAAAGTTTGAATTATGCAATATAATTGTTAAAGAACAACGTACCTTCTTATCTAGAAATTTTGATTTGTTAATATATAAATATATAATGAACTCTATGCTTTTGCGGAAAAATCTGTTTTAATATGTTTTCGAATTTAATATTTTTTTAAAAACACCTGTGCATTTTCAAATTTTACCTCAATTTGTAAACACAGAAACTTCTATTTTTTAAGATTTTTTAAATAAAATTTTAAACAGATATATGTGGGCCATTTTGCGGGATATTTAAAATCTATCTGGTGTAAACTATTAAAGTGATAATAATTTTTGCGTAAACAATTTTATTTTGTTAAAACATAGAGCGCAAAATACAATACAATATAAATCTATATCAAAAATTTAAGTAGAACTACAAAAAAAATTTAACATGAACCAATGTAAGAGGGTATATAATGAGAAGAAAAGTTCGAGAAAGGTTGTTGTGTTTGGAAATATGATTGTTGTGAATCATTTAAAACTAAATGGTTAATTTCATTGTGGGTTTGCTGGTTGGTCAGAGCAGATTGTTGGCAATGCAAAAAATGGCTATTTTCCAAAGCTTTTGTATTAAAAACATTTTTATTGATTGGTAAAGGGGTTGGCAATTGTGATGCATGGATAGGTGATAACGTAGGAAGGTTGGGCGAAAATGAAGGAATTGCAGTTTCTTCTTGTCTTAACATTACTTCCGGGGAAGATTCAGGGTGACTTTCAGGAGAACTACACAAGGTTGGAGGTGATGGAGTGGATGATATTTGTATCCCCATAACGTCACCGTTAGATTCGTGCATTTTGATGTGCTTACGTAATGAGCTTGGATGAGTGTAACTTCTGTCGCAACCTTCATACTAAAATAAATAAAAATGATTATTTATAATTTATTTCTAGAAAGTAATGAGAATTTGAATTTGCAACAATAGAATTTTAGGAAATTATTAAGATATTGTTAAATATTATAATTACCTTGCAAGCGTAAAGTCTTTCAGTATTGTGCATGTAGCTGTGCTTTTTTCGATCTGAACTATTTGCAAATCTTTGTTCACAACCAAGGAATTTACAAGGAAACGGTTTTTCTCCTGAAAAGAAAAATTACAATTATTTTTAAATTGAATTCGCAAATGGACAATCAAGCAGAGAAAGAAATTAACAGTATATTGTTGTTAAACTAGATTTACCTGTATGAATTCTTTTGTGAATTTTGAGATTCTCACTTCTTCCAAAACTTTTTCTGCATTCAAGAAAGTTGCAAACAAATGGCTTCTCTCCAGTATGAACCCTAATGTGATTGACTAATTTGTATTTTGCTTTAAACGTGCTTTGCGTTCGAACACAACCTTTCCAATAACAAGTATGGTCGACTTGATCAAGTCCCCCGACGTGGTCTTGGGTCACGTGGTTTACCAATTCATGCATGTCGTAGAATACAAGGTTACAAATATTGTTTTCTTGAGGATTTTTCCATTTACAAGTTACTGGACTTTGAAGCGGTGAACTTTGAAAAGTTTGGGAACTTGGTGGTTCATAATATCCTTGAGACAAATGATGATGAGATGACGTCATCGGAGTTGGTATATGATGAGGAAAATGTGGAACTCCATATCCCGTATAGTAAGTTGAAGATTGGAGATTTTGTGGAACATACGTTTGATGGTGAGCAGACAAAAATGACGCATGCGCAGTTAAACTAGCGGCTGGATCATAAGCTGCATATGGTCGATCGGTGATGACTGAGGAATGCATTTTAATATAACTTTGATTATTCTTTAATGAAACTTTTTGCAATGATGATAGAAGCAACTGATGACTTCATGCCGAGAGTTCAGGACTATTTGTAGCTATCTCCAACTTGGGTTATTTTTTCTTAAACAATGCTTAATTACCGTCATTATCTCTCCTTGTTTGACTTCCGATCGCCCGTCGCGTTCCCATGCATTCACGCATTTCTATCTCGCTTACCGTTTATTATCGCTCGTCCACTCTCTATTTAATTGTTATTGGCACACTTTACGCACGTGACAGCTTACAGTGTGACGTCATACAACACTTGTTTATTGACATTGCTTGTGAATATTTGCACTTGAACCCCTAGCGAGTGTGAGTAAACTAATGGGAAAGTGTTTACGTCACATTTTAATAAATATTTGCAGTAAACAGAAAGTGTTTTATTAGGTGTAATTAAAATCGGTTGATTTTAGGTTATTTTTAATCGTTTGTAAAACTTGGGAATATTTTAATATTCACATTTGGCAAATGTTTTTTTATTGTTTGTATATTTAAAACAAACGAAGTAATTAAGCATTAATTTTTTTTGTAATTCTGAGAATATCAAAAAAATTACAAGCGTGAAATTTTAATTAGTGTTTAACCATTTTAAAGGAAGTTAAAAAATTATTTAATTATGCTGTTCACTTCATTTAAAGTAATTATCAAACAATAAAAAGTTAATGACTGTCGTCTAGCCAGTCGTCCAAAATTGGAAGCATTTTATATATTACACTAAATATTTAAATTAAGTTTTGTAAAGATTTATATTGAATAAAGTTATTATTTAATATTAATACCGAGATATTAATTTAATATTTTTTTATAAAACAATTTTTTATTTTTGTTTATTATGTTTTTATTTCTCACGAGTTCAAAATTCAAAACATATTTACTTCCGATTTGTTTATCTCCGATATATTTGCTTTGCATCTACGAGAATTTTGCGGATTTAGAAAAGTTTAAAATTACGTAGTAATAAACAACAGCAAATATTATATTAAAAATTCTGTAACTTATTTTTTATTTAAATTAAAGTTTATTTAAAAATTAAAAATAATTGTAGTAAAACATTAATTTGGTTGGTAATGTGTGTTTTTTTAACTTTGGATTTAGTTTGATAGGGTAAATTAAGTGATCAAATTTTAGCCCAAACCTTTGTGTAAAGTCTTTTGTTGATTCACACCTATTGAAATACCCGCAGGCAATTCCGAATCTTTAATAATTGTTAAGCGAGTCTGAAGCGTGTTAATAATGAGAATTTAATTACCCTTTATTAAATTGAACGTGAAAATTATTTCTTTGTTTTAATTTCCTTTTTGGTAATCCGGTTTAATTTATTGTCACCATTGCGGTTATTCTTTACAAAACAATAATTTTGTTAACTTTTTATTTAATTATTTAAATTAAAGTTTAAATTATGTTTTAAACAATAGGTAATTTTATATAACGTTTTTTAAAATTAGTTTTGTTTTCAAAGTTGTTATTTAAATATTGTTTTAAATAATACAAAATCTTTGTTAAAATTTTGTAAAATATTTTGAAATTGCAAAAAAAGTTTTAGGGAATTCTCTGTCCTAAAGTGCCGTTAGCAATTTTGTGATTTTACTGACACTTGCGAGGAGTTTAAGTGCAAATATGCACAAGTAATGTCAATAAACAAGTGTTGTATGACGTCACACTGTAAGTTGTCACGTGCGTTAAGCGTGCCAATAACAATTAAATAGAGAGTGGACGAGCGATAAAGAACTGTGTGCGAGAAGGGAATGCGTGAATGCATGGGAACGCGTCGGAAGTAAAACAAGGATAGATAATGACGGTAATTAAGCATTGTTTAAGAAAAAAGAACCCAAGTTGGAGATAGCTACAAATAGTCCTGAACTCTCGGCATGAAGTCATCAGTTGCTTCTATCATTACTGCAACAAGTTCTATCCTCCTAAAGTATACACAAGTCTGGTTTGATTTAGATTCGCCCAATTTTTTTTTATTTTATTGGCAACCTGGACATATCAAAATTTATTTTTTACATACCCTATTTAAAATATTTAACTATTAAATTTATTTTTCACCCAAAAATACTTTGCATCATTTCATTATATGATTAAATAATATACAAGTTATAAAAAAGTTTGAATTATGCAATATAATTGTTAAAAAACGACGTAACATCTTATCTAGTAATTTTGATTTGTTAATATATAAATATATAAGTAACTCTATGCTTTTGCGGAAAAATCTGTTTTAATATGTTTTCGAATTTAATATTTTTTTAAAACACCTGTGCGTTTTCAAATTTTACCTCAATTTGTAAACACAGAAACTTCTATTTTTTAAGATTTTTTAAATAAAATTTTAAACAGATATATGTGGGCCATTTTGCAGGATATTTAAAATCTATCTGGCGTAAACTATTAAAGTGATAATAATTTTTGCGTAAACAATTTTATTTTGTTAAAACATAGAGCGCAAAATACAATACAATATAAATCTATATCAAAAATTTAAGTAGAACTACAAAAAAAATTTAACATGAACCAATGTAAGAGGGTATATAATAAGAAGAAAAGTTCGAGAAAGGTTGTTGTGTTTGGAAATATGATTGTTGTGAATCATTTATAACTAAATGGTTAATTTCATTGTGGGTTTGCTGGTTGTTCAGACCAGATTGTTGGAAATGCAAAAAATGGCAATTTTCCAAAGCTTTTGTATTAAAAACATTTTTATTGATTGGTAAAGGGGTTGGCAATTGTGATGCATGGATAGGTGATAACGTAGGAAGGTTGGGCGAAAATGAAGGAATTGCAGTTTCTTCTTGTCTTAACATTACTTCCGGGGAAGATTTAGGGTGACATTCAGGAGAACTACACAAGGTTGGAGGTGATGGAGTAGGTGATATTTGTACCCCTATGATGTCACCGTTAGATTCGTGAATTTTGATATGCTTACGTAATGAGCTTGGATGAGTGTAACTTCTGTCGCAACCTTCATACTAAAATAAATAAAAATGATAATTTATAATTTCTAGAAAGTAATGAGAATTTGATTTTGCAACAATAGAAGTTTAGGAAATTTTTAAGATATTGTTAAATATTATAATTACCTTGCATGCGTAAAGTCTTTCAGTATTGTGCATGTAGCTGTGCTTTTTCCGATCTGAACTATTTGCAAATCTTCGTTCACAACCAAGAAATTTACAAGGAAACGTTTTTTCTCCTGAAAAGAAAAATTAAAATCATTTTTAAATTGAATTCGCAAATGGACAATCAAACAGAGAAAGAAATTAATAGTAAGTTGTTGTTAAACTAGATTTACCTGTATGAGTTCGTTTGTGAATTTTAAGATTCTCACTTCTTCCAAAACTTTTTCTGCATTCAGGAAAGTTGCAAACAAATGGCTTCTCTCCAGTATGAACCCTAATATGATTAACCAATTTGTATTTTGCTTTAAACGTGCTTTGCGTTCGAACACAACCTTCTCAATAACAAGTATGATCGACTTGATCAAGTCCCCCGACGTGGTCTTGGGTCACGTGGTTTACCAATTCATGCATGTCGTAGAATACAAGGTTACAAATATTGTTTTCTTGAAGATTTTTCCATTTGCAAGTTACAGGATTTTGGAGCGGTGAACTTTGAAAAGTTTGGGAACTTGGTGGTTCATAATATCCTTGAGACAAATGATGATGATGAGATGACGTCATCGGAGTTGGTATATGATGAGGAAAATGTGGAACTCCATATCCCGTATAGTAAGTTGAAGATTGGAGATTTTGTGGAACATACGTTTGACGGTGAGCAGACAAAAATGACGCATGCGCAGTTAAACAAGCGGCTGGATCATAAGCTGCATATGGTCGATCGGTGATGACTGAGGAATGCATTTTAATATAACTTTGATTATTCTTTAATGAAACTTTTTGCAATGATGATAGAAGCAACTGATGACTTCATGCCGAGAGTTCAGGACTATTTGTAGCTATCTCCAACTTGGGTTCTTTTTTCTTGAACAATGCTTAATTACCGTCATTATCTCTCCTTGTTCGACTTCCGATCACCCGTCGCGTTCCCATGCATTCACGCATTCCCATCTCGCGCTCCGTTCGTTATCTTTCGTCCACTCTTTATTTAATTGTTATTGACACGCTTTACGCACGTGACAGCTTACAGTATGACGTCATACAACACTTGTTTATTGACATTGCTTGTGAATATTTGCACTTGAACCCCTAGCGAGTGTGAGTAAACTAATGGGAAAGTATTTACGTCACTTTTTCATTATTATTTGCAGTAAACAAAAAGTGGTATATTGTATGTAATTAAATCGTGTAAATTTACGATATTTTTAATTGTTTTTAAAACTTAGGAATAAATAAATTTTCAAATCTGTGCTAATTTTTAAATATATTATAATATTCAAATTTGATAAAATGATTATCACTTAGATAAACGTGCTAAAGAATAACATACAATTAATTTTATTGTTAAAACAAGTTTTAATTCCAAGAATTACAAAATTTCAGGAACACAAACTTTTAATTAGTGTTAAATTTTAAGTGTGTTAAGGTGGATAAAAATATTTAATTAAGTTTTTAATTAGTGTACGGTTATAAAAAAATAGTAATTTTATTAATTACTTTTAAAAAGTTGTTAAAATGTTGAATCTATTTTTTTAATAAACGATAATACTAAAATTACACTCAGCAAATATAATAAATTTGTTATGAAATTGCATTTAGGAATTATATAATTTGGGTTTTAAGTCTATTTTAACTTCTAATTTGTATTTTTAAATTTCTTGATATATGTAATTCAATTTTGCGAATGCAATTAATTTAAAAACTTTATTATTTTGTTTTTAATTACAAAAATCTAAATAATTTTAATATTTTTAAATTTTTTTAATAATAATATTTTTAAGAAATTATTATTTTTTTAATAATACTTCAATTTAAATAATTGTTCTATCAAATTAATTTACGGTGTTGGTGGGTTATAGACGCAAAGGTAACAATAAATTTAACCAGATTAACAAAAAGGAAGTTAAAACAAAGAAATAAGTCTTCGACGTTCAATTCAATAAAAGGTAATTAAATTCTCATTATTAACACGCTTCAGACTCGCTTAACAATTATTAAAGATTCGGAATTGCCTCCGGGCTTCCACATGTGTGAATTAACAATGGTTTTAAATCTTTTAGGCCTTAATTTTTTTAGTACTATAATTACCACTAAATTATATTCTGTTTTATTTTATTTTATTTTAACCTATTTTGTAATATGTAATATAATTTTTAAATAAAAAAACATAAAACGCCTAAGATTTTACAAATGCAAAGAGTTGTTAAATAATGTTATTGAAAAAAATGTTGAAAATTAAGTTAAATTTTAGTCGTCACATAGTTAGTTGCTTTTCGGAGAATTCTCGGAGATAAACCGCGAAATAAAACGAATAAATCGGAGATAAACCAATCGGAAGTAAATATTTTGTACATTTTAAACTAATGGGAATTAATTTTAACGTACTCAAAAACTTACAAATGAAAAAAAATTAATAATGGTAATTTTTTTTGACAACTTTATTTTAATATTTGGGTAAGACAAAACAGCTTACGATATTTTAACGACTTTCTAGACAAAGTCATTAACTTTTTAATGTAGTAATCGCCTTAAATTATTTGAACAATGAAATTTAATAGATTTTGTGAACTTCCTTTAAAATAGTGGCACACTAATTCAAATTTCACGCTTTAATTTTTGAAATTCTTAGAATTAAAATAGTATTTTTGTAATTTGTTATGTTTACAAAGTATAGAAAATTGATTGGATTTGACTATTAATAAGTTTTGTAAACAACCTAAAAGATTTCAAATCACACGATTTTAATTACACCTAATATAACTCTTTTTATTTACTGCAAATATTTAATAAAAAGTGACGTAAACACTTTTCCATTAGTTTACTCACACTCGCCTAAAGTTCAAGTGCAAATATTCACAAGCAAAGTCAATAAACAAGTGTTGTATGACGTCACGCTGCCACGTGCGTTAAGCGTGCCAATAACAATTAAATAGAGAGTGGACGAGCGATAATGAACGGTAAGCGAGATGGGAATGCGTGAATGCATGGGAACGCGACGGGCGATCGGAAGTCAAACAAGGAGAGATAATGACGGTAATTAAACATTGTTTAAGAAAAAAGAACCCAAGTTGGAGATAGCTACAAATAGTCCTGAACTCTCGGCATGAAGTCATCAGTTGCTTCTATCATCATTGCAACAAGTTTCATATAAGTTTAATCAGAGTTATATTAAAATGCATTCCTCAGTCATTACTGATCGACCATATGCAGCTTATGACCCAACTGCCAGTTTAACTGCACATGCTTCATTTTTATCTGCTCACCATCAATCGTTTATGCCGTCAAATCTGCAATCTTCTTCTTACTATACGGGATATGGAGTTCCCCATTTTCCTCATCATATACCAACTTCTATGACATCATCACATCATCATTTGTCTCAAGGATTTTATGAACCACCAAATTCCCAAACTTTTCAAAGTTCACCACTTCAAAATCCGGTGACTTGTAAATGGAAAAATCCTCAAGAAGACAATATTTGCAATCTCGTATTCTACGACATGCATGAATTGGTTAACCACGTGACCCAAGACCACGTCGGGGGACTTGATCAAGTCGACCATACTTGTTATTGGGAAGGTTGTGTTCGAAGGCAAAGCACATTTAAAGCAAAATACAAATTAGTTAATCATATTAGGGTTCATACTGGAGAGAAGCCATTTGTTTGCAACTTTCCTGGGTGTGGAAAAAGTTTTGGAAGAAGCGAGAATCTTAAAATTCACAAACGAACTCATACAGGTAAATATATTTAAAAAATAATATACTATTAATCTCTATTTTTGTGTTTTTCCATTGGCGAATTTAATTTAAAACTAATTTAAAATTTTCTTTGTAGGAGAAAAACCGTTTTCTTGTAAATTTCCTGGTTGTGAACGAAGGTTTGCAAATAGTTCAGATCGAAAAAAGCACAGCTACATGCATAATACTGAAAGACTTTACGTTTGCAAAGTAATTGCTATATTTATCAACATCATATTAATTTCTTAACTTTTTTTGTTGCAAATCCAAATTTTGTTTATTGTTTAGAAATATATTATAAAATGAATATTTTTTATTTTAGTATGAAGGTTGTGACAGAAGTTATACTCATCCTAGCTCATTACGTAAGCACATTAAAATGCACGAATCCAACGGTGACGTCATGGGGGCTCAGATTTCACCCAGACTATCACCCCAAACTGTATGTAGTTCTTCAGATGGAAATCAATCAACTTCTCCAGAGGTATTGATTGGCCAAGAAGAAACTGCGATTCGACCATTTCCTTTCAATCTTTCTGCATCATCACCTATCCATTCGTCCCAACCAAACAACATTGCGACAGACATGGGCAATTTTTTTCAACAACCAACAACCTATTTGCAAAACAATGAAAATATTTCTCCAAATCAGAATTACGACAATTTAAAACAAACCTCGTCATGGTGGGGGTCGAAACTCGAATCAAACGTTGCTACGGCCCATTACAACTCACAATACAATCCGTTTCACTCAGTTCAAAATCAACAAATATTTATATAAAAGTTGGTTTTAATTCCAAGAATAACCCGTAACTTATTTTTGTGCTTTTGTGGTTAATAATTGCTTTGTATATTTATAAATAAATTAAAATTATAAGCAGCGTGTCTACTTTTTTACTAAAAAAGCTTTAGGCATTTATCTAACAAATTTATAAAAAAAAGAAAAAATGTCATAAAATTAACGGTTTCAGGATTTATTTATATTTTAATAGAGGCTATATTTTTGCATCAAGTTTAACATTAGTTCTAAAGTTAATGCTTTGGTGACTAATCATTTAACATTTTTTAGTCATCAGCACAGACTTGAGGAAATAAATGACTTGCAAGATCGTACTTCTGACTTCCTTACAAATATCAATGGTTCCGTTAATTTACATTCAACACACTTACAAGAAATTGAAGATATGCTTGGGGCAAATCAAATGTTGCTTTCAGACATCGCTGAACTCTATGCAACACAACAAGAAGTATGTTAAAACTTGTTTTAAAATCAGTAAAACATGCTTGCATGTACTATTAAATACAGTTTTGTATTTTATGTAACAGTTACCATAATAACCTTTGCAGTTGCATTAGTGCGATTTTTATTTCTGACAATTTTTTTCCAGTTTTTTATTGCCTGGTTTAATTTTTTTAATAAATACACATTTTTAGGATTTTTTAGAGCATAGAGATGATGTTCTACAAGATATAAACAAAATAAAAAAAGATCAAGTAACATCGGATCTAAACTTGATTAGTACAAATCAAACCCTTGAAATCTTACATTTATGGACCAGTGGCGTTCATTCTGCAATCAACGTCATACGAGATGATGTAAATCAAATTTTTGTAATAAATTAAATATATTCTAACGTTTGGTTTAACCTAGTTGGTTGCTTTAATCAGGTTAGTCTCAATCAAGAGAGGATCAGCATTGTTGGAAAATCTCTTGATGTAATTACAACACTTGAAGGAAATATTAGTACAATTGGTCAAAGAGTTTCAGATAACAAGGCCTGTTGCAACAATTTTAATAAAAAGATTACCGAGGTGCAGGAAGATATGGATCGAATAGACGAAGATTACATGATTTTGGTAAATATAAACCAAATATTTATAAAAACTTTTGCTACTTCTTTAAATTTGCATATTTAAAAGCTAAATCATTCATAGAACTCGGCTGTAGTTGATTCTCGTTCCATGTCAGACCGCCAAATCCATAAAACAAATTCCAAGTTGTCCAAACTACAAATCAACTTGTTTAACTTAACTCAAACTGCAAAGCAACACGCTCGTCGGTTGCATAACTTTAGATTTGATCTAAATAAATTCAAAAACAAGAATTTATCAGAAGAGCTTGTAAATGTTGTTGCTAAACAAATGAGCTTATTTAATTTACTTAAGGAAAATATATCCAATCATGAAAACTTGGTCAGTATCACTTATTTTTTTATGTACTTTGGAATATTTCATTGTTAAAATTTTGATTTGAAAAAAAAGTTTTTCAACAGCTATACTTGCACTCTGGTCATATATTTTATGCCAACTCTAGCATATTATCCGCTGAAAAATTAATCAATAATTTACGTGAAGATCTTAATTCTCAATCACAAGTTTCAGCAAACCTACTACAACTTTTGTCAGAAAGTGATCAAGTTTTGCGAAAGCTGCAAACTACGTCATGGGGTGCATCTGCAAGGTATTCTCATTAAATGTATCGTATTACTTCTTTTGCATAGCAAATTTTCTGTTTATATTGTTAAATATTTATAAAGTCACCACACTAAAATACTTTTTACTTACGTAGGCTAACCGAAATATCGGCAAGAACAGACGATGCCGAGGAACAAATTAGTTTACTAGAAGCTAAATGCAGTTCGCGGGATAAAATAGAAGCTGTCGAGTCTCATCTAAACGATTTTGGTATACATTTGTATACATAACATTTACAAATATAAGCATCAAATAATATTGTATATACAGAAACGTCTTTAAATGAGGTATATGATCGATTTGACACGATAGAATACAACCAGGCTGAAGCATACAATGTTACCTCGCTACTTCTTGACGAATTTCACGAAATATCCTATCAGATTAGTTACCTAAACCTTACTTCCTCATTTGGGGTAAGTGTTATTGTTCTACAATTTGATTTTTTTAAGACTTATTTATAAAAACTAGTTTCTATGTTTTAAGACAAAGGAAGAAATCGCTGGCCTGATGGAAAAATTTCAACTTCTGCAATTTAAAATCGACGATGTTGAAAATAATTTCTCTTCTGACATCGAAAACAATAAAGAACATTTATTGGATTTTCAAGTACGTTTTATCATGTTATATTTAATACAAAATGATGAAGCTGAGGTAAAATTACATTGTTTCACATTTAGATGGCGTTTGTTACTATGGGCCGACAATTGGAAAGATATGAAAATCAATTAAAGATTTCAAATTCGAATTATTCGAATCAGTTAAACTATTACTCTACTTCAATAGACTACCTCAGAAGGGTTAGTAAATAGCTTATGTTGTCATTTTAGTTAATTTTAGCTTCTTGTGATAGAGTTTTTACCGTGATCGGTATTAATGTTACAGATAGTACGAGAAACAACAGATGCTGTCCAAGAGAACCGAATTCGAATCAACCATATTAATCTGACCTCTATTTTGATTCAACTAACCCAGTCACATCTTCTAAGTAATACTTCTTCTTTTTCTAACAACTATGATCAAGATGTATTGCAAAGGCCAAGTGGTATTTTAAGCAACAGGCCAAAGCTTCGCAAGAAGTTGCCAGAGGCTCTTCAACAAGCAAATAAATTTATTTTGGACGAGGAAAACTATTTTCAAGCTGTCGGTGATTACTATTACGGTATTTATGTTTTATATAAGAGCCGTTTTTGTTGAGTTTGTTGTATATTTTAAAAAACATAAAATTTTATGCGTTGTTCTCAATATTTAATATGATCACTTAATTTATAAAGCCTTAATCATTAAATAGATTATGAAGATAGACCCAGATCTGCCGACAATCAGATGATTGATCTTGACGCTCTTCTAAGTGGCGATGCTGATAAAGCACGACTTGAAAAAAGGCTACGTAATCCTAAAATGTTTAAAAACTATGAACTCTATGATGACGAGAGTTATGAAGGAAGCTACGATGATGATTACATTAATGACGAGAGTGGTTAATGTAATATAGTTAAGGGATTTTCATAAAAAAAAGGTGTCGGATCAAATCTAAAGAATTTTTATATGAGATAATACTATTTAAAGTGCATGTTGTTTTATTAACGCCCGCTTCCTGCTGTTTTGTTATAAACTTGTGACAACAGTATTTTTCTTCACCTCGAAATGCATATTGCCGTTTTACCAAATATTACAATAAACATTTTTTAATTGTGTTAAAAAATAGAGTGCAGTAATGCAAAAACTTAAAATTAACACAATACACTTAACAAAAATACAACAATTTGTGAGAAATACACGTTTTGAAAACGCATCTTCTTACTCTAAAACGTCTACTACATTTTCGTGGTTCTCCGGGACAAGCTCTTCGACAATTGCTGCTTGGCTCACGTCCATTGAAGGCTGGAGAAATAAGCCAGCTGTTCCAAATATGCATACCAGTATAAATACCCACAGGAATATGCGATCGATGACCATACCGACATATTTCCAATCGTTTTCGATCTAATTTATCGAAAATTAAAACAACGTTGTTTAATTAATTAGCGTTTGTGCTTAGGTAAAATGACGAATGACAAAGCAAAATCTTTATCTAACGTTTTGTTTTATAACTTCATGCCTAAACCAATCTTGGTCATAAACAGAATAAGTTTAAACTAAGTTAAAATAAATCTTACTGCGCTGGCTTCGTCCTCTGCTTTTAAAGTTTTTGCAATATACGTCACCCCTTCAATAGCCTTTTTTATGTCCAATGGAAGTTTTTGGTAATCAGATTCAGATTCTTTCAGTTTTCTTTTTGTTTCGTTGTTTGCTTTTAAATGTTTGCATTTCTGAAGAAGTTTTATATATCGTGTTAAAATATTCTCTAAGAAAAAACAAAAGCATAAGTTTTTATAATACGACCTTTGTTTTCGCTTTATTAACATCTTGCCCCCATGTTACATGTAAATCTTTTTTGTCAGAAACTCTACTTTCCTCTGTTGGTATCTCATTTTCTTTAAACCTGGGTCTTTTCATTAACATAACCTAATAAGTTTTTATATTTAAATTATTTTGGTAATTGTCCAAAAGTGTTATTGTTATACGTTTATATGATATCAAACCTTTGGTAGTATTTCCAAAAAAACGCGTTGTACCCAGTTTGGCATTACATGCGTATTTTCCGACCTGTAGTGAACATTAAGAACCAACACAGTAATAATGATTGACAACGTAACGAAAATCATCGTAAATAGAAGATATTGGCCGATCAACGGAATAACTAGTGACGTCGACGGAATAATTTCGGTGATGACCAACAAGAAAACCTTAGAAATGTTATACTTTAATACAGTTTCGAATCTTATTTAATAAAATCAAATATATGTATACCGTCAAGGATAGAAGGACTGATATGCACAACGTTATTTTTTCACCACAATCAGATGGAAGATAAAACACAAGTAAAGATAAAAACGAGATGAGAAGACATGGGATTATCAGATTGACTGTGTAAAATAAGGGAAGTCGACGAATGTGAAATGAATAAGTTATGTCTGGATAAATCTCTGGGCAGCAGTTGTACTTTCTTTCGTGCCTGAATATAAAATATTATTTTTTAACTTTTTTGTAACGTTTAAAATTAAAAACAGCTTTTTACCTATAACCAAGTACATCTAGTACTTCCCATTCGCCACTTTCCCAATACTCTTTCATGTTTGCTTCGTTGCCAGGAAAGACAAGATTAACACGTGCCTTATCGTATGTCCACGAACCAAATTTCATTGTACAATTCTATTAAAAAGTATTAAGTCGAAATTCTTTGTATAGTTCAATATAAAAGGTTTGCTTACCTGGGTGTCAAATGGAAAATAAGTAACATCTATGCTACACGAACTTCTAAAAATGGCGGGTGGCATCCATGACACATTACCATCATACGAAACAATAGCTTTAGTATCATGATCCACTTTGAATCGTCCCACGGCTCTGTATAACAATAAGTTTAACTTGCAATGCTTTTTGCTAGTATAAATTTACTCTTTATTGTGACTTATTTTGTACGTGTTGTAAAGCACGATATCAGGTTTCCAAATATTTTCTGAGGGTATTCGCATTTGCTCAACTCCACCATAGTCACTTGGTTTCCACTTTAACTTGTGGTCGTTCCAATCTTGTTTTAGCCAAAGATTGGTCATCATTATCTGATTAATTTCGTCCTATAGTATAATTAAATTTAAAATTTTTTGTAACAACAACTTATGTTACAGTAAAATTAAGAGCTCGCGCAATGCAATTAAAAGCAGCCTAAAACTAACTCTTTAAATGGCCACGTATATTTGTTTGTAATACATAGAACATTTAATAATAATTATATTAAATTTAACTACCACTTTAACAAGCTGTGAAACAAATAGTTCAAATTCAACAACTACGCTTTCATTGCTGTTTGCCACCGGTCGAATCCAGTTTGTATAATTACTCAACAACTTTGTGTATAAGTCTTCTTCGTGTTTCGATGAAAAACAACCTAAATTTTTATAACAATGGTTAAAAGTGTTTAAAGTTTAAATGATAAAACAACTTGTTGTGACATTTTTTTTTCTTTTAAACTTAATAAGGGTTAATTTTATGCTAATCACCTGAAAAACCGAGCAAACTAGTTAGAAAAATTGCTTCGATAAAATTTAAAATCCTGCACATTTTCTCTTATTTAGCTCTGAAGATATTTTTTAAACCTATTAACTTTAAATTTTGTTTTTTCTTACTGTGAATACTTCTATAAATAAAATAATCATCTCACATTTCTGTATCGATTTTGATTCAAAGGCGTTAAAAACAAAAAGTAATTAAGCGATGGCTTTTGTGAGCTTTCTATCGATTTAGTGCCATTGCATTAGTCAATTTTGATATAGCAAGTGTGATATAATTTACAAAGTTAAAACACGTTAATGAAACACTTAATTTGAATTTTATTTGTTACATAAAAATTTACATAATTTTTAAAGATATTGAGGATAAATCCAATCTTTTTATTAAAAGTATGTGATTTTGTGATGTCATAGTCTGCGTAAAATTGTTTTATAATTTGTTCGTGCATTGAAGGCTTGAATAGCAAGCAAAAAAAAATAAAAATTTTTTGTACAGCAGGTGATAATATAGAATTAATATTAATTTTTTAATACAGAATAGTTTTAGGCTAAGTGTTATGTAAACAAATTTTATATCACTACTTTAATAATACACTAAAAACTATGTTTTTTCTAATGAATAGAGTTCTTTAATTTTAATAAAGAAATGTAAGTTTGTAAAGTTAATTTGCAAAAACAACTTAAGCCTAATTTAACAAATAATGGACAACTCCATTACAAACCTTAGCAAGTTTTAAGATTACAAGCAAAAAGACAAATAAAAAACCGAAAAACTACAAAAACAATAAAAAAAACTAAAATTACCAAGATGTCTGAAATGCCGATTTGGAAGAGATTTTTGGAAAATTTTAAGGAAAAACTTAAAACAGCATACACTGTAACAGAAACAGTTGGAAAATTACTTTTTCAGACTTTAATTATTGTTTTACTTATATTTTTGTTTTCTTTTACGGCTATAGAAATGATGATTGGAGCTATAGGAATGATACCACATTAAAATAACTGAAAATTCGATTTCAAATCTGTTAAATTTTAGTTAAATTTATAATAAAGTGTCAAAAAGCATTATTTGTTTGTTTACGTTGCCAATCTTGGCATAGTTTAACGAATGTGAATTTTTGTTAATGTAATTTATTACTTTTTTATTTAGTTGAAAAACATTAAGAGTATTAAGCTTTTATTTAACATAATGCTTATTAAACAGTTTGTTATGACCTTTCTTGGGGCATTTTTTGGTACGTTTTTAGCCTATTTTGCAAATGAAAGAACAGCGGTTCCGGCCATTGTATATCACGACCGCTGCATTTATAACAAGCATATAAATTTAGCAATGGTTCAACGTCAAGCAGAACAGAAGGCGATACGAACTGTTACCCGCAAAATGTTAATATCTAAAGGCCAAGAAATCAAAGATGTAAATCCTAAATGCCAATCTACGGAAATTAAGCAAAAACCCTCCCCAAGAAAATCACAGTTTAACCATTTTCAGAAAATTGTCAAGACAAAACTTTTTAAAAATAGTTTTATCCTAACTTTAAACAATTCCAATTCCGTATTTCCGACAAAACAAAATACTGGTTGCAGTTGCATTGTTTGGCATAAAAATATTACGCCTGAAAATCAAAATACTTTTAGCCATAACTTTGTACATAATATAACTGATTATGGAAACATATTTAACGTTTCGAAAAAAGAACGTGTTCAACCTCATCTAAATATTAACAAAACAAAAACTATTTTTAACGAAACATCACATTTTACAAAGGTCAAGAATAAAACTAAGCACAACAAAAACAAAACTGCTTCTTTTTTACACCACGATCACATCGAGTGTTTGGATGCAAGACTTGAAGAAGAATGCGCAGATATTACAATGGCATTTAGTTATTTGTTGACGGGCAAACAAGAAATTCTAACAACAACACAGGCTTGTATAATATTAAAGAATTGGGCTTTAAAATCCATTACTTTTAAGGGCAATAGTTTTAAAACAAATGGACAAGAAAAAATGAAATGCAGTGCCTCGTATAAAAATAGAGCAATTTCGTGTTTGCTGCTTGTAAACTTTCCTTTTCACTTGATAGCGCTATGTGCACACTACATGTTTTTGATCTATTTGGCCTCTAGCTCTGTTTGCTTGAATAGAAAAAATTCGCTTGAATAGAAGTTGCAGTTGCTTGTTAGGCAGTTTAAAACTTATACTGCTATTGCTTAAAATAAAAATAAAATTGTATTAACTGTGTGCCATAAGGTATATAAGAAAATGTTTTTTTTATATCGTACATTTTCTGAATATTCGTTTATGCCCTGTTGACATGGCTGCTAAACCAAATTCACCAAGCTCAAGCGATATTGAAATGGCGTGCAGTACAGGCAGTAGGCGGCGCTTTTATTTATAACACTTTTTCACAATAAAAATTTTGTTATCACACATTTTTGGTTTAATTTTTTGTTAAATTAATTGTTTTTTGTTAAATTTTTAGGGTTTTAAACAAGCGTTGGATGTAGATTATGTTAACCAGTGTTATAAATAAGTTTTGCATATGTGTAGCTGCAGAATGGTTTTGGGTGACCTGATTTTGCTGATTGTAACAAATGTTAGAAAAATAAAAACAATAAAGCTCATTGTTTAGATGGTAAGTTTTTGTTGTTATTACTTCATTTAAATTCAATGAAACTAATATATATTTCAAAAGCATACTTGCTGACTTGTGAATTATATAATTAATTTGTATAAAATTTTATATTTATTTTATAGAAAAAGTTTTTAACTAACTTGTATAGATATTCATGCATTTAAATACAAATTATTTTACGTGTTTAAAGTATTTATGTTACACTGTCACATTTGTATAAAAACCAACCACAAATAATAAGGGTATCGTACAACTTAACACAGCGTGGCATTGACATTTAAGCACTTAGAATTGTTTTTAAATTGTGGTCATTGATTTCAAAATATTTTCTGTCCAGGTTTTACGGGTATTTATAGGTAATACCAAAACCTTTTAAAATTTTATTTTTTTACAAATATTTGTCTTGCACATAAACAAAGCATTAACATTTTTTTCTATGAAGTTATTTAAATTTATTTGCAGTCATCTTTTTAATTAGTTTTTGTGATTTTTTTAGCGTGCAACAATATTTACAAAACAATGACGAAAAACTAAACTTGCAGTTCAAGTGTAGAGCACTTAATCTTGCACGGACATTGCAATCTCGCACAGACATTGCAATTTCGCACAGACATTGCAAGTACGTATACAATTAAAAGTTATAATACAATTGTTAAGTATTATAGGTTTTTAAATTTAATTATAAATAAATTTCTTAATGATCTGTTTTCGAATAGTTGAATTCAGTAGTTTTTGCTTGAAAGTATTTTTTTAATTGATTTCTTGTAAAAAGAATCCCATTCACTAAATTTTTTCTTTCAAATTAAACGGGCTAAAAATAGTTTTTAATTTCAATGCCGATTCTCTAACAATTCCCCGACATATTAAGTTTCTTATTTATTTATAGGTGCTATTCGAATCACTTGGGAAAATCGCACAATTTAGAAGACCCAATTGAGTTGTCACTTGTGGTAATAGCAAACATTTACTTGCGACTGTAAGTAAAACAACTATTTAAAGTTTATGTTGAATAACGCTTATATGTTTGTAAAACGCTTAAACTAAATTTACAGACAAACGAGGTGTAAACTAAGTTTAAATTATCTTGTTTTGTATTTGAATCTAATACAAAACATTCAGTCTAATTAAATATTTTTACCTTTTGAGCGTGTAAGTTTATGTTAAACGATTTTAAATATTTTTAGGTTTACAGACTTAAGGACTGTTTACCTTTCAACGAAGAATAAAATACCCCTTAAATAAGTTTAACTTAGTTTTTTTGCTATTTTTAAAAACAAATTAAAAAAGCACAATGTTTGTGGTACCCTGGCATTTTATTTTATTTTTCGGAACTAAACAAGTTTCTAAAAACTTAACTTTAAATTAAAATTAAGTTTTTATAAGTCTTTAATGAATATTTTTTAAAGGTTTGCCAGCTGAATTACGAGTTTTTATCATGAATAACAAATAAACAAAATGGATGCCAAAATAAATTAGGTATATATATATATTATTTTATTTTCAACGTTTTTAACTTTTATTCTTTTTATTTAAGTAAGATGCAAAGAAAAGGAAAAAAAATACTTACTTCTTATTTTAAGTTAAATATTTTTAAATAATTTATTTCGCCATTTTTTGTATTACTTATTTAGAGTGCATTTTTCAAAAACAATTTACTGAAAGAGAAGTAACGAAAAAAAAAGAACTATGAAACATTATATAGATTTTGCAGTTTTCTCGATTAAGGTTCTGTTTATTATAAGGTAAATTTAAAAAAAAAACTTAATTAATTGTCTTTAAGTATATACAATTTTTCACAACTAACCAACTAGATAAATTACTTATAACTCGTAAATTAAAAGAGCAAATGCCCGCTATTAAAATATATGCTGCTGAGTACTTTAGTAAATCAGTATAATAACTAGCTAATAAAGTGTTTTTAAATCTTTGTAATTAATTTTATATTTTAAAACCAAACAATTTTAATTTTAGTTTTAAAAATCAAAAAATATTGAAAACACATTTTTATTGTGTTATATCTAGAATAAGTGCAAATATCAAAATTTCTAAAAAAAACACAAACTTATAAACAAACAAAAAAGGAAATATAATTGGGTATGTTACTTTTAGATTTGCGCAAACTATTAAAATTTGATAACTAAGTTTTAAATAGTTATAAAATTTTAATGGTACATACACAAACAAGCTAATGCTAAGAGAAAAACAAACAAAAATAACCTCAGGGCTTCTACATGCATTTAAGTACATTTAGCCTTAAAATCGTTTTTAGCTTAATCCACCCGATTTCGTTGACTGATTTTAGTTTTACGGTAAACCATTTTAGTAGGCTTATTCAAATTTTCATAAACTTTGACATTCTTTGAAAATCTCTCATTGGACGTTATTAAAATTTACCTTTTTTTAATTGAATTTTTAGAGACGAATTGGTGTAGAATAGGATTGGTAGAAAATGTTAAATAATATTGTTTACGGTAAAGATATCTCGGTAATCCCATTGATTATTAGATTTATTATTCCGCGTTGTATCGTTTTTCTCCACACAAAACCCATATAATCCCACACTAAACCCCTATAATATGTTAAACATCTAGGTTTAACTTTCAAACGAACGTGTAATCAAATGTTATTTTATGATAAACAAGTATAACTTGTTCGACAACATTGTAAAGAATATATGGGAAACTTTATATGCGGTGTAAAAGTGAAATTTGATAAGTTCGTCTTTAAAACATTTTCGTAAGAACGTCAAGAACGCCGCTTTGATGTAATACAACACCAATATTTAAAAAACTTTTGTTAAACGTTAACAAATTTGTAAAACATGAGTGTAAATTTGTTGATTGGTAACAAAAACACGTTTTAATTGCAAAAATTGCGAAAAAAGTTTTCAAATATATACATTTAATTTGGTCAATTTAAATATTTAAAGCCAAATAGTGTTAAGAGTAGTTAATAATTTTTTAAACAGATTGTTTTACCGTGACGGGCTTAGTTTTAATATTTCCTAATTAACCCCAATTACTTCCAAAGTTAAGGTTTACGCTTAGGTTCAACAAATGTAATTTTTCATGTAGCTCACGAAAATGCTCACTTGGGACATCTTGCGGCATGTTATTTTTTGCAGCGCATTTCGCAATCCAACTTTATCGCATAATACCCTTTTTTATCATTAAAAGCAATCAATTTTTATGTGAATATTATTATTTCTGCGTAATTTAAATGCACAGGCATAATTTGCTAGATTTGTGAATTAATTTTTTGTTTTACAGATTGACGTAAAAAAGGATATCACGTTTGTGTAACGAACAAACAAAGAAGTAAGAATTAATAAAGCATGTAATTAAGGTAAGTATAAACATTTAAATATTACAATTTTTTATTTTATTTCCTCCATTTTTTAATCTTTTAACGTTTCTTTGATTTTGAATCGTTTTCTGTTACTTTTTCTGTTGAAATAATTTGTTTTATTTTCTTTTTTTGATTTTAAATCTTTATTTTATTTTTAAAATTTAAATTTGATTATATTTCGTGTTGTTAAACTGGTGTTTTCTAATTTACGTTTTTATCATTTTCCGCTCCCGCGCTTTTGTTTTATGGCGCGAAAAAAAAACACGTGACTTTGTGTTCACCACGTTTCTATCTTATTTAACACGCCTTACTGTTTCTATGAAAACTAACAGTATTTTAATTTAATTCAAACATTTCTATATCGTTATTATTTAGTATCATCGAAATCCGTAACTTTTGGTGGATCACGTAAAAAACGTCATTTTTGGCACAAGTCATCCGTAAATTCTCAACATTTTGACAAGCAAACATCTTTCTCCTGCGTTAACTCAAGTAATGGTAAGTCAAACACAAGATTTTTTTATCACAGTGAGTGTGCAAATAATGTGGTAAATTAAAAAAATATAAAGTGTTTTTATACGTTGTGCTTCACAGTGAGTTAATGTTAAATTAATCACATACTTTTGATCACTCCTCTGTGAAGTATTTAGATTTTTTTGAAAAAAAATTTTATACACTAAAATTATAAGTCACAGATGGCCATATTGCTGTAGGGGTAATGTAAAGGTGGTGTGAATCTTCACATGTGGTCCAGAGTTCAATTCCCAGTACTTCCATGTTATTGCATTTTTTTAATTTTGGTGATCAGTTTTGTTAGTTAAAAATCTTTTAATAATTTTTTTGTTTATCAGGCTGAAGTGGAAATGTCTTCCAACTGTTTCTTTACATTTTTACATATTGGAAACAATGGTGAGTGTTGTTAGTTATTAGACAACATAATTTATAAAGCTAAACAGCAAAAAAATTAATAAAAACTTAAACAGCAAAAAAATTTAAAAAACTATTTTTAATAGTGCACAAAACTGTTTTTTTTAATAGTGAACAATTTGATTTTAAAATTTATATATTACTTCTTTTTAACACAATCATAAATCTAAATTGTTTTAATATTTTAACTCATAAAATAGAATTAAATAAAAAACATTGCATAAATTAAAACATTTACCAAACAATACTAACAAATCTTAAAATTTCACAATACCGAAAGTCAAACTTTATAAATTTTCCTTTGTTTCTAGTTTATCTATATGTGCGTTATGACCTCGATAAAAACATAGTTTATCATGGAGGTTTTATCGATGGTGATTGTCTTTTACCAGAATTTTGTGGACCAGTTCAACCAAGAGTGTAGTGATATTTTATCTGTCCAACTCAAATAATGGTGCTAAAAGATCCACTTCAGGATTGTTCATTGCTGTACCTCAGTTGTTGTTAACAAGATGGTGCTGCGAAATCAAAATTTAGCAATTTTTTTAATAAATCTGATCACTTTTGTTTCGAGAACTGATATATTCAATATATTCGATTATGTCATTGTAAAAACTTAACATATGTTTACAGTATTTGAGAAATGTGGTACTATGTGTAGAAAATAAGTAACAATTTAACTCTAGTTAATTTATTACCAAGTGTTTAATATGAGCATTTAATTGACTTAAAACTTTTTTTGTGATTGTATTGTTTTTTGTTGTTAGAAGAAAATTTGTCCTTAACAAATATATTGCTCAATCAATTCGAGTTTTTACTATTGTTTAATAAATTCTAAAGAGTACTTTTATTATAAAAAACAATAAACTATACTGAAAAATCTGAAAAATTCGGCCATTTTTTTAGTAAGTCAGAATTACCAGCCATTTTTTTCTATTTTGCACGTGCAAACGTAACCATATTTTTTCTCCCAACCAGACAAGTGGTTTAGAGAGAAAAAATCCATGCAACTAACTTACGTCAAACAAGCCCGATCTGCCACTGTCAGCCAATTGTTTATTTTTAACCAACGGAAATTGGAACGAACCGCGTTTAGACATAATCACAGTGCAAAGATTTCTAAAACCTGTTTTCATTTATTTAACCAAAACCAAGTAAATTATTGCAAACGTTTAGAGCTTTCAAGTTTCTATATAAAATATATTGCTAGAAATATGGGCGGAAATGCAACAAAAGATCCCAAAGATGAAATTGTCGAGGCCTATGCCTGTAAAGTAAATGAAATGAAAGATGGAGAAATGAGAGAAATTGTCGTTGGCAGTGGTAAAGCATTACTGGTTCGATCACAAGGAGAATACAGTGCAATTGGTCACAAATGCACACATTATGGTGCACCATTGGTCAAAGGAGCTTTAAGAAATGGAATGGTACGATGTCCATGGCACGGGGCTTGTTTTAATGTTAAAACTGGTGACATTGAAGATTACCCAGGATTGGATTGTGTCCCTAAACATGAAATCAGGATTGAAGAGGGAGATAAAGTGATGATTCGTGCTACAAAGTCATCGTTGGCGAGCTACAAGCGGTACAAACCAATGGTACAAACACAGGATGAAACTGGACCACATATTCTTATCATAGGAGGTGGACCAGCATCTGTTACCTGCGCTGAAACATTAAGGCAGAAATCTTTTATGGGAAGAATTACAATTGCAACGGCAGAAAATCATCTACCCTATGACAGGTTTGTAAATTAGTATATATAAATTTAATGATTTTACTTTGTTTATGTATTTCAAAAAGTTGTAATATTATTTCTTGTTCATATAGGACTAAGCTAAGCAAGGCAATGGATGTTAAGGCTGAGGCAATTTATTTGCGGCCACGAGAATTTTATGAAGCAGTCAACATTAACATCATCCTGAATAAAGTAGCAACAGGAATTAACACTACCAATCAGGTTGTATCTTTTGCAGATGGTGATGAAATGAATTACGACAAACTCATGATTGCAACAGGTGGGGGTTTTTTAATATGTTTTGTGTATTTTTTTGTAATATAAAAAAATTTTAATAGTCATGTGAATACACGAAGTTTTCGAGTTGATTTTTTAAGGTAAAAGTTAGGAATCTTAAAATGACCTTAAGTTGAGTACCATTTGCATGAAAAATGCTTACCATATATGAATTAACAGAGAGATATATACCGAAAGAAGAACTCTGTAAATTGTAATTAACGTTGTTTTATGTTCATTATTTAACATACATAACCCAACTTAACATATTATTCAAAAAAAGGTGGACATCCTAGGACATTACCAATCCCTGGGTGGGACTTGAAGAACGTATTTGTGCTTCGTACACCAGAAGATGCCAACGCTATACTTAACATTGCAAAAGAAAGCAAAGTTGTTGTTTGTGGTGCTAGTTTTATCGGAATGGAAGTGGCTTCATCATTGGTATCAAAAGCAAGCGAAGTTAGCGTGTGCGAGTTTTTTAGTGTCCCATTTGAAAGAATTTTGGGATTAGAGGTAAATAATATTTCTTTGTTGAAACAGGATATAAAATATTACAGTTATTTTATTTTTTATTGTTAATAAAATTATAATAATTTTAAGTAAGTTCATACAAATTCAATAGGCCTATACAAAAACTTTACTCTTTCCCTTTTTATTAATTTTTATTTAATGCTTAGAATATAACTTGTAATTTACTAAAACTTTGGTATTGTTAGTAAATTTTTAAACAAAGATAAATAATAACTAATTCAGTTCCATCGTAACAGTATCATGTTTAGAGTTTTCTTTTTTTTTTATAAACTTAAATGTTAAAAATAGGTTGGACGATACTTGCAAGGATTGCATGAAACAAAGGGTGTGAAGTTTTTCATGAATGCATCGATGGTAGAACTACAAGGAGATAACGGTGTTTTGCAAAGAGCTGTGTTAAAAGATGGCTCTATATTAGAAGTAAGTGATTTTGTGTTACACTATATCAATATTAACACTGATTAGGTGGAAATGTGTATATCATTGTTTAGTAACCTGATTTATAAATGGTCTGGGCAAATATATTTTCGACCTAAATAAACAAATTGTTTAGATAATATCTGTGTTTAGAGCTATAGAAGTTGCAATTTTAATTTTTGTTTGGTTTATTATTTCTAGGAAATCAAGCCGCTAACGCTTAATTGTATTTCATAGTAAAATAGTCTGCATTTGTTAAACTGTTTTAATTAGGCTTTGAAAATATTTGTTATATATAATATGTTTTAGGAAGGATAAGCTTAATTACTTTTAATATTGAAATGACACAATTTCCTGTGTATTAGTGACTGATGTTATTTTCATGACAACTTAAAAGTTATTTCTAATTGCAGAACTTTTGGCTATTTCTATAAAACCATCATTTTATAAATTAAAACCAATATTTGAATTTAAAATTTGTATCTGGGTCCAAGTAATTAAATTATTATTTTAAACAACGGACTTTACCTTTAGGGCACTTACTAAAGCATAAAACTGTGTAAAAATAAACATTCAATCGTGATGTACTTTTTTTAAATTTGGGCAGTTCTCAGAACCTGCTAATACAGATAGATTCCTTAGTAAAGTATACAAAAACAATGTTTAAAATTGTGCAACTAAACAATATAAAAAAACTACTATTTAAATTAAATTGCTAAAAACTTTACTTTTTTAATTAAAAACTTTACGTTTTTAATTGTTTTAATTTTTTTATTAAACTTTTTGCTAGGCTGATATTGTTATTGCTGGCGTTGGTGTTATCCCTTCTACCGAATTTTTAAAAGACAGCGGATTTTCGATGACCAGCCATGGTTTTGTAAATGTTGATCGCCACATGAGGGTTAAAAAATCTGGAAGCGAATCTGGTGAAGTATTTGAAAACATTTACGTTGCTGGTGATATTGCCATGTATCCACAACGGTAAATTTATTTTAATTTTTTAAAGTTTTTATTGGTAAAAATTGTCTAGTCAAGTTTTTAGACTAATATAAATGTCTATAAAATAAAAAAATCCTATTTTAAATTTGCATATGATTGTATACACAAACAGTTCAAAAGATAGTTAATTAAATTCTTGTTATTGTTATTGTTAATGTGATATGACTCAATGAATTAATCTTTTTGTGTAATTTTAAATAAAAAATCCACCAAATTAGTTTTTTAACGTCCATAATTTTTACACTGTTAAATGCACTGTTTAGATTTTTAAACTGCAAACTTCTTGTGATTCAATATTAATGGTGTATCAATATTTAATGATAGGTTGTATTTATTATTTACTTCTACATTGACTCTGGATGTTAACTTTAATTTTTATAGTTTACGTGATTATCAGCCTTCTAATATTCAACATTGGCAGATGGCACATTATCATGGCACAGCAGTTGGTACTAACATGGTGGTAAGTTCAGATGAATTACTCACAGTTGATTCCATTCCCTTCTTTTGGACACAGCAATATGGAAAGAGCCTTAGATATACAGGTCAGTTAATATGTAACCTTAACATGTTATTGCTTTCTGTGTTTGTTTCGTAGTAGTTTTCTATATAAACCCTAAGATGGTACGAAGATATTTAAAATTTTGATGACATATTGTTTAGGTTATGGCGTTGGTTATGATGATATTGTTACCATTGGCGATGTGTCTGCCGGAAAATTCTGTGCCTACTACACTGCGGGCGAAAAAGTTGTTGCCTTAGCAACCATGAACATGGATCCTACAGCCGCCGACTTCGCACAGAGACTAAAATCGGGAGAAGTTGTGAAAAAATGTGATGTAAAAGAGGAATAAGTTGAAGTGGCAAGTATTAGAGTTCTGATTTTTGTTTTGTAATTATAGTTCCAAACTTGAACACCTATTTTTTATGTAATTTCAGATTATGTTATTTGTATATTGAAGAAACAATGCTTTTGTTATTATTTTTTTTGTACTGATGATTTATCAATTATTTAAATTTTTGTGAAGTTTCAGATTGTTGCTTTATTGTTTCCCGTGATGTTATATGTCTATATAAAAGTAATTTAAACATTTAAATACTTAAATTTGTGCAGTTGCAATGTCTTCAGCGTGTTTAAGGAGAAGTAGTATTTAAACAACTAATCAATTTAAAACTTTATCATTAACTACCTTCGCAAGATTACTACCGATTTTAATAAGTTGTTTAATAATGTTTAAACAATTATTGCAATATGTTGAAATTCGGCTTGTGATTTTTTTGTGAATAATAGAGATTTAGTTAAAAATAAATTAAAATACATTTAATTATTTAAGTTAAAAGCCTTTTTTTATTTAGAAATTTTAGTTTATTGTTAAATGTTTAGCGGGTTATTAAAGGAGCACTGGATGACTATATTGATGTATTAGTTTTGTCAATGAATTGGCTTTTAGTACATTAGGTTACTGTAGAAATTACATTTAGTAGTAACAAACCACAAATTCTACAAACAACAACAAAATACTTATTGTTGTTGGTAAACAATTACTTATTGACCCACTATTACCCCTGGGTAATGCTTCTCTCCAACCCAATATTAACTTTTTTCTCATCTTTTTAACGAGTTCAGCATATGAGGCGTTGTCAGCCTGGTTAAACGATTCTTCTGGGTCTATGTCGTGAATGTAAAGCTCACACTTGAAAATTATGTGGGTAAAATCGAATCCACTCGGTATAGCGATGTGACTTGGTTCTTATTGAGTATCCCATAATATTTATTTCCTCCCTAGTGTTTGGCGAATCACTATCTCTTTGAGGGTCGGGAGAAGGCCTAGGATACTGGCTAAATGCTGCAGTCCAGTTGATTTTTTCGTCTGTTAAAACAAAATTGTCAAGACTTTTTTAATAAGCTTAAACATAATTATGAAAATAAGCATTTTAAGCAAAACTATAACGCGTTAAATAATCTCGTAATTTATTTTTTTTTTAAATGTTAAAAAATTATATAAAAAAATTTCCATTTTAAGTTTGCTACACTTGTGTTATATGCTTTTAGCTAAAATTCTGTAGCAGTTTGTAAAATTTTATTTTTGTGTATTTGCTTTATTTAAGTACTTACATAATAGTTCTATATGTACAGCCTTTTGTTTAAATTTGTTTAACAAGTTTGTGTTTAACATAAAACATAATCACAGGCTTTAAAATTAATTTATGTCACTAGTTTCCTGTAACATTGGCTAAATTTAATATTGGTAAATATTAAATTTATTGGTAATAAAAGTGTACTTGGGATTAAGCCTGTGCAAAGTTTACAAGTCGCAATTTGTTATTCTGTACCTTTGCATTCGTTTTCTTTGCTTTTTGCAAACACGCAATCCATAACTGGTTTAAAACTCAAACCTTCCGTACATAATTCAATCTATTAAATACAAAATTTAAACAAATTCTATTTAGTTATTGGTTGTTTAAATTAAAATAGCCCAACGTCTAATTCTATATATAATATATATAAACTACTAATAGAAACAAACAACCAAGCTTGTTACAGGCAATATTTAAACTTATTTTAAATGAAGTATCCGGGCAAGTCATTGGTATTTCAAAGCCAGCTAGGTCGAGTATTGAAGGAAATAAGTCAATCAGCTCGACTAGTTCATCGGTTTGTTTTCCTGTATTGTTTTGTTTTTAGTCAACTTTTTGTTATCCATATAACATTTACTCTAAAATATCATTATTAAACATTGCAAGCGTATATACCGCATTCAATATTTATGTTAAAATTACCTTTGTAGAACGTTTTATTTGGGGGGGGGGGCATAAACACGTTCTGATACGAAAATTTCTTTTCGTCGATAGATAAAAACTTATTATTTGTGAGGCCTGGGACATATACAATGAGGGGAACTTTAGTTATTTTCTCAAAATTAGTACATTTTTCCCATTCAGCGTTTTCTCCCAAACTGTATCCTAATAAACAGAGTGGTAGTAGATGAAAGGTTTTTACAAGATTTTGTTATGTTGAAGTACGGCTTATTTTTGAATGTTAAAATGCAAAATATACCATTATCACTTGTAAAAACAATGATGGTATCGTCTGCGAAACCCCACTCTTCAAGTTGATGTAATATTTCACCTACGATGCTGTCAGCGTAAGACACAGACGCGTAATAATGTTGTCGCAACCTAACCTAGAAATAGTAGTTTTTTATGTAAATTAGCTTTAATAGTTCAGTATATAAAAGCAACATCTCTTTTGGATTTTTATTAATTTTTTACATACTATTTAGCAAATCCTTAGCCGAATATAGCATTCCCTTACTTGAAATTCGTCTGGAATGACCTCAAATGGAAATGTTAGATTATGTCGTCGAATTATGTCGTTATTCTTTTATGTCGTCGAATCTTTTTGGAAAATCCCAAGGCGCATAAGCAACGGGTGGTAATTTATCAGGATATTTTCTATGTTTTGCCAACTTAATTTTGTTAATAGGATAAATGTCCAAAAATCGCCTGGGAAATCTGAAGGGTGCATGTGGTCGAATGACTCCAACAGCCAAAAAGAACGGCTAAAAAAGAGACAATTGCACAAAAAAACTTAATTTTTATAACTGAGTTTTGAATTAAAAAATATATTAAAGGGTTTTTACTTGGATACTTTGATTTTTACTAATTTCCTTTATTATTTGTTTTGCAACTTCGGCACTTTTTGTATCAGCAAGTTCGTCATCGGTCATGGGATCATTGTTAATCGGACACAACATGTCTTCGTACAACTTGTTGGGTGTTTCAGTTCTATTGCAATCCTAATTAATTGCTGAATGAGAAAACAATATAATGTCTTTATTGTTATGAAGCTAGTTAGAAAGAATTTAGTTTTACCTGGGTTAATCCGTACAAGTCGCCATACAAATTATCTGTATAAGGTTTAAATACAGGCTCTGACCATGAGTAAGGAAAGTCATAGTTAAAGTCTGAAATTTCTTCTGTAAAATTTAAAAAAATCTTTTAATCATTACGTTTTATAACTTAACAAATGCGTGATATAACACTTTACCATGGTGAAAAACTTTAGAAATTCCGTACGAAAAGTATCCGTTTTCTTTAAAGTATTGTGGAAGGGTCGTATAATTCCCGGTAGAACTTCTCCAGTACTTATCAAAAGTCCAAATTTGTGTGGTGTCCGGTCGTCGACCAGTCAGAAACGACGTTCTACTTGGGCCACACACACCTTGCTAAAAATAAAAATTGTCATAAAGTTTTCATCACAAAATTTTTACACAAACTATTATGGGATAATATGCTTTTTATACTTGAACATGTGCGTTGTTAAATTGAAAACTATTCGATGCAAACTGATCCAAGTTTGGCGTTAAGGCAGGACCGCCGTAGGTGCCCAAATCTGTTCCGAGGTCATCCGAAATGATTAACAAAACATCTGGATGTTTAGCTGCGTATCCTGTTTGCCATAAAAAATGTTTAAAACTTGTTTGTGGGTATTTTTAACATGTATTCCAGCAGCAAATTTGCTTAAAACTTACCCATTAAATACAGAATCAGAAGATATATTACAGCAGTCGTTTTCATGTTTAACAACTAAAATCCTTGTCTGTGTATCTATAATATAGTAATGTATTTAATTATTTTAAACACATGAATCATAATATTTAAATTCAACTAAAGCCGATACTATTTTAATTTAATAAATTCTAAGCATGTATTTAGCCTATATGCTTTGAAAACGACGTTGTAAAACTTTTGTTCTATGCTTACACTTTGTTTAACAATTTTGAACTTTGTAATGAAATTTGTTTTAACATGGTAAACATTACATACCACAACACAGGTATTAGTAGGTTTGCATTTGTTTTAGGTTTTCTTCAGTTTGTTAAAGTTCTGTATTAAGGTGACACTTGTGCCATGTTAGTTTAAGTAGAACAAACCTCATATTTTGTTAAATCATTTATTTTGGCTAAGCATGTTTGGGTAAACAACCACTGAGTATAGTAGCATTAATATTCTAACTAAACACTATTAAACAATGTATTTTTATTCCAAATAAAATAAATAATTTTACACTTTATTAAACAGAAAATATGTGTTAACATATTAACAACTGTTAAAACGTGTTAACATATTCACACTATAAATTTGCTTACGAAATTTAAAAAAGACTAGTTTTTTAAGGTTAAAAAATCTTGTTAACCAGAAAAAAAATTATTTAATACTGTTGTTAAAAAATACATTTGCAATTAAAAATTTTTTTTTTTAGATTTTTTTTTAATATTGGCTCTTTTTAAATATTAATAACATTAATAATAACCAATTACACTTTATGATTTTTTTAATAATTTTTTTAATGCAAAAAATTTTAACTTAAATTAGATTACGTTTTTATTTTTAAAACAATGTTATATGTATTTTATTAAATTACTAACATATTTTATTAATTTCCACTGTTTATTTTTGGAAACATTGGACCATAATACCATGACTTTGTTGTTTACATTTCTATCCTTGTAAATATAAAAAACCTTCTAACTAAAACTGTAACAGTTTTAATAAATCGTTCTTTTAGATAATGAATACTTTAGCTATCAGCAAATTTGTAATTGCATCTGCAAGATGGAAGTTGATTTCAACAAATTATTTTCCTTATTACAAAAATATCACTCGACCAATTTCATTTTGCATTCGTAATGAACATAATAAACAGCTTATATTTTCTCCACAATTTTTAAAACAAGATCTTAAGCAGCCCAAGAACTTTTCAGATTTTGACCGAGGTTTTCATACAAGCAATGCACTTTATCAAAAAGAAAACCAAGATAAGGAAAACGATAAAGAAAATAAAAAAAAAATGATATTTTACTCTATTGCTACATCATCATTTATGATTGGATTTAGTTTATGGCTTCTATATGAATTATTTCCGAAAAATAAAATTGGTGAGACATTTTGTTAAGTTGTTTTATTAGATTTAGTGCATTCTATTTTTTGCTTCAAATGTCATTTGAAACATGAATTTTAAACGTTAAATCAAATTTATATATGGTAATCTTCCAACTTTTATAGAAAACCCTACAGATTATTCAGCAGTAACTTGGGATCAATTTGTGAATACTATTTTGATATCTGGAGAAGTAAAGAAAATTTTTGTGAATCCTGATGACAGTCATAAGGCTTTTGTTCAACTTCACCCTAATGCTAAACTGAATGGAACAAGGGTTAAGTTTTTTCTTAATAATTGTGCTTACCTTAATTTGTCTTTTTATGCGATGTGCCAAAATATAATTGAAAAACTGTGACAAAAAAACCCAAGTATATAAAAATTAAACATATGTAACATTAAATTAAAAAAAAACAAATTTATTATTGTATTAAAAATGTTGCATTTTTTTACTATACCTTATGCTGTAAAACTGGTAAAGAAAGTTCTCTAAGCTTGTTTATTTGTTAACTTCACATATTAACTCTATTCTACTGAACATGTTATCTGATAACTATACAATCTGTTATATGCTTGAATTTGTTTTATTTTAAAGACTCGTTACAAGATGATAGTTAATTTAAAAGACAACAGACAACTTGAAAACATGTTAAGAAAAGAAGAAAATAGACTCAGGATTGACCCTTTACAAAGCATAGAAGTGCAGTAAGTGGTTAACAACTATTAAGCTACCTATTTATTACTTTAAATTGGCCCAAAAATAATTTTTTAGCTTTTTGCCAATGTATTATAAGATTGTTTAAAATATTAAATCCACTCAAATGTTAATATTTTGTCCAGATACTTAGAAAAAGGTGCACCCTCTTTAGGCCTACTTTTATTGATGCTTGCTATGCTAGTAACTCCTCTTTTGGCAATGCCATATGTATTTGGCAAGGTTAGTATTGCTTTACAATATAAAATTTAATGTATGTGATAGTGTTGTATGACTTATGATTTGAATTTTAGTTTGTTAACTTGAATAAATATATTTGACTAAAAAAAAGTAAGCCTTTATCGTAAACTTATTTATTTGTATGAATATACATTCAAGGTTAAAAAAACTTACCTTCAAAGATTATATTACGTTTAGGGTGGCAAAAATATTATGAAAAATAATGAACAGGTGATGTCTAAAATGGGTTTAGTACCAGAAAAAATTCTTGTGAAAAAAACTGGAATTAGATTTCGTAATGTTGCTGGTTTACATGAGGCAAAACAAGAAGTTAAAGAATTTGTTGATTTTTTAAAGGTCCAAAATGTTTTTACATAATTTTAATTGGTTTGAAATATTAGCATTTTGTAAAAAGATATATAATTTTATATTTTATGTTATATTTATAAAATAGAATTCGAAAAAATATACAAAGCTTGGAGCAAAATTACCTAGAGGTTGTTTGCTTTCCGGGCCACCTGGTGTTGGAAAAACATTACTTGCAAAAGCGTTGGCAACGGAAGCTGGTGTACCATTCATTCCCAAGGCTGGATCAGATTTTGTGGAGCTCATCGGAGGTCTTGGTGCTAAACGCATTCGGCAATTGTTTGAAGTAGGAAAACTTTATGGTAGTTTCAATGTTTAAGAAAAACTAAAAAAATGATAATTTTTTTTTGCTTTTTCGTAGACAGCAAGAAAAAATTCTCCTTCTATTATATATATTGATGAACTGGATGCCATAGGTAATAAGCCAACAAAAAATGTCTTGTATGATTTTATTGTTTAAAACTTAACATAAAGTAGTTTAATGCAAGTTAAAATATTACATGCACTAAATGTAAATAAAGTTTAGCTACTTTTAGGCAAGCATTTTTTTAATTGGTTTCATCTTTTAAATTTTAACTTTTTACATGTAAACTGTTACATCACCTTTTAAATACTCTAATTTAATCTTGCTAAATAGGAAAAGAAAGACATAAAGGTAGTGGGGGAAGGATGGAGAGTGCAAACCGAGAATCGGACCAAACTTTAAACCAGATCCTTGTTGAAATGGATGGGATGCTAAGCAGCAAACACCAAGTTATTATTCTAGCTTCAACCAACAGAGCTGACCTCCTAGACAAGGTTACCACAACAGTTTTAAGTGTAATAAATGAACTGTAAAGTCGTGTAGATTATCTTGAGCTACTATTTGTAATCAAGTTATTGGAACACTTGCTTTTACTACATTGGGTCCTAGCTAGATCCCCTTGCTCTTATGCTGTAGCGCCTATTAGTAATCAGCAGCTTAGTTATTGAGCAGTTATAATTTATTGTATTCCAAACCACCATCATTAACTGAGGGTTAAGTAACAAATGTTACTTTATGTTAAGGTTGTTAAACTTTCTACAGGATATTTAAATAGAAAAAAAAAATTTTAAATTTACTTTTAAGGCATTGTTACGTCCTGGTAGATTTGATCGAATCATAGAAATTGGCCTTCCTAATGTAAAGGAGCGCATGGAGATACTTGAACTTCATCTTAAACAATTAAAGTTGGATGGTCACCACTCTCAATTTCAGGCGAAGCTGGCAAATTTGACCCCTGGAATGTCTGGTAAATAAATACAAAGAAATATTATATTCAACCCATATTTATTTGGCAGTTTAATTTTTTATTAAAGTCCTGAATTTTAGAGAAACACACCTATTTGAACTTGTCTACATCACAACATATGATAATAATAAAACACTCCTAAATAAAACATCAACTTTGTTGTTAAACAAATGTATTGCTAAACAATAACACAAAGTATCCTATAGTAATAAAAAAATGGGCTGTAAGTAAATTATTAATATTTGCTTAAACATAATGCCTCAAACTTAAATATAGCTACTTAGGATAGACGTCAAAAAAACAGTTTATATTTGTAAATAAACTTGCCATTTTTTTTAATGTTGCCTCATTTGTGGCAAAACTTGTTATTTATTTTATCTTTAAAAACAGATATATCTTGTAGGAGCTGATTTGGCAAATATCTGCAATGAGGCAGCGATTTATGCAGCTCGGCAGAATGATGAATGTGTGGAGGAGCATCATCTAGATTATGCTGTAGAAAGAGTAATTGCTGGTAATTATACATTCATATTCTTATTTTATTAGGCATTTTTAGGCTATAAAATATCATGCATAAAAATGATTTAACTTCAGTTTGTCTTTCTGTTTTTTTTGCTTACGTAAGTGATGGCCTGAATTGTTTTAGTAAGGTATATACTTGTTTTAAAACTGATAGTTTAATCCCCACTGCTCTCATACTGTAGCGCTCTTCAGTAAGGGGCTATAAATGGTATGAACTTCTGCTGAGCCAGCACTTAATCAGCGGCATAATTACCTGGAAATTATAATCTCTATAATATCCCAAACTGCTAAAGGCAACTCGATACTGCGTCGGAGTAACTGAAGTTACTCTAAGTTTAGGACAAATATTAACCTTCCCACATCGAGGATAAAAATATATACCTAAAAATAAGGTGAAGTATAATCAGGCTAAATACAATTCAGGGAACGAAATAACGGGTCGCTATTCGCTAAAAGCGAATCGTTTTTTAAAATTAGCGAATCGTTTTTTACAAATATATTAGAAATAGCAAATCAACCAAAAAAGGTTAAGGCAATAATAAAACTTCGTGTGTATTTGTGTATTTTTACGATATATTTTAAACCGGTTTAGACTAATTTAATTACATCAACATAATCCTGCGTAAATGTAGGTTACTATAGGGCATTTAATAACAATAACTTTCCATATTTTGGCAATGCGTAAATTTCGCTCCCGAGTTCGTTTAGTTGTTGCGCAATTTTTTAAATATATAACACAGCTTTAAAGTAATCAAAAATGTTTCGTTTTTCGTGCGAAATATTCTTAACGATTGTTTAAAAATACGTTACATTTTAAAAATGCCACGCAACTCGTTAAGTGTTACAAAAAAACGAAGATTATAACTTGAACCTAATAATTGCTCTAAAAATGCGACCTCATTTTTAGCGAATCGTTTTTTAAACGTTAATTCGTACCTTGCAATTACCACATAAAAAGTTATTTGTAAACAAAAAAGCTTAAAATAAAATTTAAAGGGGCTCCAAGGTCATCGACCTCTGTTTCACCGGAGGAAAGAAAAGTTGTTGCTGTGCACGAGTCCGGTCATGCTCTGATTGGTTGGTTACTGGAGCACACAGATGCACTTGCCAAGGTGACAATTATTCCGAGGACAAAATCAGCTCTTGGTTTTACAAGAACAATTCCGAACGATCGATATTTACACACCCCTGAACAGGTTATTTCTAGTACAAATTGGAGTTCAGAAATTGGTTATTGTCATTAGCAAGAGTTTTATGATAAAAAAATAGAGTTTAAGTATTTTTTTAAATAATTTTTGAAAACTAAACAGAATGCTCAGATATCCAAACTTAAAAAAGGGATAGAAGTTACAATAATATTTTTTGTAGAAAAAAATTTCGATATATTTTAAAAAGATTTTTTTTTGTTGGTAGATGTTTGATAACATGTGTATGTTGTTGGGTGGCAGAGCAGCAGAAAATATAGTGTTTGGTCGAGTTACTCAAGGAGCTCAAAATGATTTGGAAAAAGTTACAACAATGGCAAACTCACAAGTTAGTTGCAACTCAAATCAAGTTTTTAAAATAAATTTTTTAATTCTTATATTAGGTTTGATGTATTTTTATAACTAAAACCGAAAGCCCTAGATACCCTTTTAAATACTTTATTATCGTTTTCGAATTTAGGTAAAATATCTGGGATTTAACGAAAAAGTTGGAAATTTATCTTTTCCACAAAACCCAAACCCAACAGTCAAGCCATATAGTAAAGCTTTAGAAGCTATTATGGACCAGGTATATATTTTATTTTAATAAATATTTTTTTTACTTGGATTCAATTTTAAATGGATTAATTTATGTTCCCAATATATTTTTATTGTGTTCCCAATATATATTTTTTTATATATATATAGATTTGTCCACTAAGCTTTAATGTTTATAGATTTTATTTATTTTTTATTTTAAATAAAGGAGGTGAATTTGCTTATTAAAAAAGCGTACACTAAAGCGGAAGAAGTATTACGAAATAATCGTAGTTTACTAGACAAACTAGCCGGCGAGCTATTTTCCCAAGAAACCCTTGGATATGATGATATCGTAAATATCATCGGCCCCCCAAAATACCCCAACAAAAAACAGGTAATTTCCCTCTTTTCTGTTTTAAAAAATATTTATAATTGTCATTATTGTTTTTAATTAAATTTATAATTGTCATAATTACCAATTTAAATGTTAATTAAAAAAAATTTTTTAGGTTATAAAAGTTAGTACTGGGCCATCGTCATAACCGGAAATCGTCATACCACATTTTTATCTAAAATTAATAAAGGAGATTCCATTAAAAGTCTTGTCTCAATAAGCTAGAAAACGAATTTTTCCCTCCTTGATGCGATTTAAACTCGACAGAATTTTGTTCACTGTGATTTTAGTTGTTGGAACAGGAAATCGTAAATTTTCGTTATATCGCCAATAAATTGCTGGTGCTTCGTAGTATAATAAATACTTCGTCTAATAGTACGTTATACTTCTGAATAACAGCCGGTTTGCCAGAAAAAAAGTCGTACTTGTAAGGATGTAGATATAAATACAAATACATGGCACCACAGCATTGTATTTGTTATTTAAATGTCTATTGTTAGACATTATAGTACTTAGTTGTGCCATAAAGATAAAGCCCATCTATTTGTTAGCCCCTCACAGTGAATTTCAAATACGTTTAAAAAACTTAAAAATTAGGCCTTAATTAGGTAAGTATTTAAATCACACCGTATTTTTTAACCTAAAGGCGACACAAAATTGCCTAAAACTATTTGACCAGAAACATTTTCAAAAAGGTCGCCCTTGTTTACGTGAGTCATTCACTGTAAAAATGACGTTCGAATTTCAATCTACGTCGTGTTTAATGAAAATGTGACTACAAACCAGGAGCAATTAAGTTTGATTAAATTGTAATGAGAATTGACCGTACGATGGTTACATAAATAAACTTAAGCTAAAATCATACAAATTCGTCAGAGCGTAGACAACAGATCCAGAAAAATTTCGATTGTCCGCAGTATTTATAGATCTAGAACAACAATAAGTTAGCTCGCTACGTAAAAAAACGTCAGAATAATGAAATCACAGGAAACTCGAAAACAACATATTGCTACCGTAGCTGTTATCAGTATATAAAGCTGTATTTAAAACATATGTGTTTAGGCATGGTAGACGTGATAACTAAATAAGTTTATAAAATATTTAATAACAGTACTTTACGTGTAGGAATTTTAAGTAGTTCACTTTAGTAAGGCTAATAAATTTTTAATGTAGTTAAATTTATATCCATTGCCTAAGGCAGATAATCTTTTTTTAAAAGTTGTATTTATAAATGACTATAAGTATAGCTAAACCACTTAAAACACGTGTTCTAGGCTATAACGTTAAAGATATTAAATTAAAACTAAAGAATATATTTGTTTTATCAGTCATAGGTGATATGTTTATACAAAGAATAACATGTTTGTTTTTTAGGTAAAAAATGTGTGAATTAAAATATCTACTTGCTATATTATTTTTAACAACTGTGTATATAGATATCGCGTTTTGTGAAGGTAAGATAAAAACAAACCACAGCTTGTTATTATTCATTTTAAAATACAAAGCAAGCCTGTCAATATGTGTTGCAATAAAATAGATTAGGTAAAATTTTGTTTAGGTCTGCAGAAACGACAAACCCGGCCATTACGAAACTCTTCGGGTAGCTCAATGCCAATGAACAATGCGTTGCAAAGGAATTGTACTGCTGGGTCAGGCTTGTTTTTGTGTCTAGATGGTAGTGGCTGTGTTCAAGAGGATTTTTATTGTGATAATCGGCCTGACTGCCCGGATAGAAGCGACGAAATAGGTTGTAAAGCCAAAACCAATACGTGCTTGCCATGGCAGCTGACCTGCCAAAATGGCTCTTGCGACAATGCTTCTTTTCAGGTAATAAATGTGGATTATAAGAATAGTATAGAGCAATTCGAAGCTAATCTTAAGCATACTTAATATATTTTAATTTCTAAACCTTTCTATAAATTTTAGTGCGATAACGGAAAATGCATCAAATTAGGATTTGCTTGCAATCGTCGAGATAATTGTGGGGATAGATCAGATGAGATGAGAGCAATTCCAGGTTTAAAATGCATATTTGGAAGTTTAACTGATACGTGTGTACTACCACAACGTTATGTAAATCGGCCACACCAAAGACCTTTATGTAAAGACGATGGAGACACATGCGTTAATAGAAACGGAGAATTTAACTGTTTCGAGTGTTTGGATAAACGCCTATTGATATCCCAAAGACAGGTAATTAAAATGTTTTGTAAAGCATGTTGTTGCAAATAAGCTAGTTATATAAAAAATGTTTTGCTATCTTGTAATTATTTAGAGCAATTTTTGCCCTTTTGTGGATATTGTGACCAAACTGTATTTTTTGTTTTTATAGCTTTGTGATGGGGTATTCGATTGCGAAGATCTTTCTGATGAATGTTTATGCGAAAACAGCACAGTGCCTGTTATCTGCTCAAATATTTGCTTAGGTGGCAGTGGAAACGATTGTCGGAAGGGGACGTTCATGTGCGGTGACAACCTACAATACGAGGCCAGAATTCCGGACGTTTGCGACCGAAAAGTGGATTGCCCTAACGGAGTAGATGAGCAATACTGCCGAAAATTTGCATCTAACATCGTAATCGAGTGCGCTGGTAACCAACGAAACGACAAGAACCTAACAGCGTATGTGTGTGACGGGCGACCAGAGTGCTATGACTACTCGGATGAATGTGGTGCAGGCTGTGAAACGGAAGCCCCGTTTTGCGTCTTTCAAAGTATGCTTGAAAGCAACGACCATCTTGTTGTACAGTGTGACAATAGATTTGATCTTACAGTTGAGGCTGTTTGTGATGGATTGTGGTCGCCGTGCGAGCCCAGAATAGAGGCCGAAGAAGTTGGTTGCGAAAGTCGCTTCTACTGCGTTACTGATTCTAGAGTGTTTATTAGTATTGATAAGTCTCTAAGATGTAATGGCTACATTGATTGTGAAGACGGGTCAGACGAAATTGGCTGTGATCGATTTTACTGTGAAACAGGGGAGCGCCCATTCTCTGTTCCGAACAGTTTTGTATTTGATGATTTTAGAGACTGTGAGGATGGCAGCGATGAATGTCCTATGTCGTTAGACGAAAACTCTATTTCTTCAAGAAGCGAACTTATCGCTAATCCCTTTCTTAGAGGGTGGCTTTGGCTTATGGCAATCGCTGGCATTATTGGAAACGTTTACGTTATTATAAAAACTTTTTCAAAATATAAAAAGCTAAATGCTTCAAGTCCAATCGCTCAGGTCAACCATTTTTTAATATTCAATCTAGCGATTGCCGATATTCTCATGGCGTTTTATCTTATTATTCTTGCCAGTTATTCTGTAATATATTCAGGAACGTACTGTTATGAAGATGAATTATGGAGGACAGGTAAGATGTGTGGTGCAATGGGAGCTCTTTCAGTAATTGCAAGCGAGGCTTCCGTGTTTGTCTTAACTGTATTAACCGGGGTTCGCTTGTACTCCGTGTTTTTCCCCGTACAATCAAGGCACATTAAAATCGTACACGTTTTGCCCGCTACCATTGTTGCATGGGGACTTGCGGCTACGTTGGCTATACTACCCCTTTCTTCGCTTCTATTTGAAGTGGTCACGGCAGGTGCTTGGTTACCTAGTAAGTTTTTCACCTCAACAATGGTAACCAGAGATCAAGCAATGCAATTTAGTGATGAAATTGGCGTGTTTACTCCTAACATTACAACTTTAGTAACAAGGCCAAATCAGGACTTGCCTTGGTCCAATATAATCCTGTATTTAAAAACAAACAACCCCGCTAATTCGATTCGAGGCCTTTTTGGTTTTTATTCGATAAACGGTGTTTGTCTTTCAAAGTTGTTTGTGACAAGACGTGAGCCTGGTTGGCAATTTACAATTACTGTGATCTCTATCAACCTAATTCTGTTCTTTTTTGTCGCTGGGGCTTATTTTGCAATTTATAAGCGATCTTCCAATAGTATAACTTCGAGAACAAAAAAGGATAGAAATTCACGTATGCAGGTGACCCACCGTTAATTTACTTTTACCGTTAGTTTACTTATGTTTTTGTTTTCATAATTAAGAACTCTAAATATGTTATTTTTAGTATAAAATCATCAAACTTGTTGCCACTGATTTTGCTTGTTGGATACCTATCTGTGTTATGGCATTTGTTCACTTTTCCGAAGTTGCAAATCTTAGTGGTGGACTTTCTTATGTTATCACTGCCGTGGTTTTGTTGCCAATCAACAGCGTTCTTAATCCTCTGCTTTACTCAAATAGTTTTGAAAAGCTATGGGCAAAATCGAAGCCCGCTAGGGCATGGCTTAGCAAAATAGTTCAACGAACAAAAGGCAAGGGTTGTTGTTCACATGATACTACAACAAAGGTCCAACTAAACGCGAAAAATAATGTCTCTGAACCACAATCAACCTACACAACATCTATTTAAATCTTTAGATTAAACGATTTTTTAATTATTGTCAATTTTTTGCACTTCTATTTTCTGCAATTACCTGTTTTATATTTATTGATTTTGTGTTTTAACCTAATGGCTTATTTTTTTCTTTTACCTTTTTATTTATGTGTTAAAATAGTACTACATTTTATTAACAAATAGGCTGTTTCGAAAAATGCAAGAGTACATTAAGTGTTACGGTTAAAATATATAAATAAAGGGCAAAGCAATGTTATTTTAGCGTAAAAAAGTTAATGGAATACAGAGAAAATTTTAAAAGTTACAGATTAATTTTTTTTAAATAAAACGTTTATTTTTTTTAAAAAGTAAGGCAAATTTTAACTAGTTTGATATATTTATCAACAATTGTAAAACTTAAGTTACAAATTTGTAATGTTTATTTATCTAAGCTTATTTTTTTACTTAGTTAATAAATATGTTTAAATATTATTAATAAAAAATTTTAATTTTTTGCAGAAACTTTTGGCAACACCAAAATCTCTAGTTCTAAGGTTATTTTTATAAAAAAATTTGTACTATAGTCTGCAGATTTAGTTAAGCAAGAATTGCTTTAAAAAGGGAAATTTCGATTTATTTTAAAATACAAGAACGTAAAAGTTTTTTATGTAGTGCGTATATTATGTTTTCACAGATATAATTGGTACATAACTAAATGTAAATGACCACACGCAAACATGTCAGAATTTCAATACAGAATTCGCAAAGGATGTGTTGACGATTGTGTTCATATCTTGAAAATGATAAAGGGACTTGCAATTGCTGAAAATATGGAAGATCAATGTGATATGACAGTTGAAAAATTAAAGGAAGATGGTTTTGGTCCAGACCCACAATATCATTGCTTAGTTGCAGAAACAGATTTTGAAAATACAAAAGAAATTATCGGATATTCTATTTTTGTATACACTTTTAACTCATATAAGGGAGAAAAAGAAGTTTACATTGAAGATATTTATGTAAAGGAAAATTTTAGAAGGGGTGGAATTGCAATTGATTTTGTGAATAATGTATGTACGATTGCTCTGGATAATAATTGCAAACGATGTGCCCTTGCCTCTCTCAGTTGGAACGAACCTGCTATGAATTTATACAAAAAATTAAAAATGGTCGACAAAACTGAACAATTTGGTTTAACATTTTATCAATTTGAAAAAGATGCGATTAACACTATGGCAAAATTTCGACTATAAGCCATACAAATATTTAATATTATTATGCTATTTTTTTAATTTAATTGGTGCATTAATATTTTTTTTTAATATATCGGTTAGGGTGTTATGGTTTAATGTTATATATTTATCTATACATTTTTTGCTGTATTTGTAAAGTATATAGCTATGCAAAGCCCGTGTTAGTTTATAGGCTAGCAATTCAATTCATATGGATTTTCAATATTTTTTTTATCAATTGCCAGATTGTAGGTTTCAATATTTAAAATGAATAGTGAACATAGTGACAACGATATAAGAAAAAGAAAGCTTGGTGGCGATTCTGCAAAAGAGGTTAGTTTGATTTTTAAGCAATTCGTTATTTAAAAACAAAAACTTGTTAAGGTGTCAAAAATCTGTATTGGTTATATACATTGCTAAGTAGACCATTTCTATTGACTTTTTATATTGTTAATGAACTGTAGGATGGAGATCATAATAGCGATTCAGCATCGGGAGAGGCTCCGAAACCTCCAGCAAAACCTTCGGATGAAACCCCAGAGTTTATGAAAGAGGCTTTAAAAGTATTACCTATCTAACTTTTACCAAACCAATAACTACTTAAAAATGTTAAAGTGAAACTAGGTGTCAATATTAATTATTTATTAACATATAAAAGTGTGTTAAAATGACCTATATTAGTATATAGGTATAGCTTTTTTTTAAAAACCAGAATTTATTTTTTATAAATACCAAACAGTACTATTAACAGTTTTATTTATACCAGGATTTATCACCGAGATGGAGAAATTGGTGGATTCGAGGCTGGTTTTCAATTCTAATGATTGCTTTCTTTTGTGTTCTAATTTATTTCGGACCTTTTGCTTTCTTGCTTACTGTGAGTACTACAACATTTTTTTTAATAATCTACAATTTTTTTGAAAAATATTTGACTGGGTGAGCTAATTTAATAATAACTTTTTTAGGTGATTGTATGCCAGGTCAAATGCTTCCATGAAATTATTTCAATAGGTTATCAAGTAAGTTTATAGTCTAGTTCAAGACCTAATTCTTTATTAAAAGTTCAAATTATGAACAAATTTTTTTAAAGGTTTACAAATCGTACGATCTACCCTGGTTTCGAACAATCAGTTGGTATTTCTTGCTGTGTTCCAACTATTTCTTTTATGGGGAAACATTGGCTGAATACTTTTCAGCTTTTATTCAAAGTGAAGTAATGACATTTTTTTAATTTAAAATCAATTTTTTAGGATTATTTTTGTTTGTGAGAAAAAGAGTGAGGGCTAAAATTAAATCATTATTTATTTATAGAATTACATGATGTTTCTTGCCAAGTACCACAGAATGATCTCATTGATGCTTTATCTATTTGGTCTTATTATGTTTGTACTGAGCTTGAAAAAGAAGAATTATCGACTGCAATTTTTTATGGTAAATATTACAAAAACTGTCCCTTTCAAAAAGATCATGTTACATTTTTTAGCAAGTATGTTTTTTCAACATATTAAAATTCCAATTTTAATTAATTTATTAAAGATCCCATTTTTACATTTAACTGAGTTAAAGTTTGTTTAAATGCCAATTTAACAATGAATTTCTTTTTAAATAATTTTTATAATATTTATTAGTTTGGATGGACCCATGTTACACTACTTATTATAGTGACACAATCTCTGTTGGGAATGCAAAACATGATGCAAGGTCTAATTTGGCTTATCATACCTCTATCTATGGTGATATGTAATGACATCATGGCTTATATTTGTGGATTCTTTTTTGGCAGAACACCTCTTATTAAGGTAGTTGCAAATAATTCTAAAGAAGTGTCTTTTTGGTGGGCTACTTATAGATTTTAAATTTGTTAATATAAGAAATGTCATCACATTTTAGAATCAATTAAAAGCTTTAAATATGATTAATTTATTGTTTTTTTTCTGATACATTTTTTATGATACAAGTATTATAATAAAATATTTTAAAATAATTATTTTTACAGCTTTCACCTAAGAAAACATGGGAAGGATTTATCGGAGGAGCTTTCTTTACAATATTGCTTGGTTGGTTTGTAAGTAACTCTTCTGCATTTATTTAAAATTTAAACAACATTTTCCTTACATGTTCAAAATTATAGAACAAAATATTTTGTTTGTTCTTTTAGATGTCTGGGTACTTGTCCCAGTTTTCCTATCTTATTTGCCCGAGTGAAATTTCTTCCAACTTTCGAGTTAAACTCGAATGCAATCCGCCAGCAAGTTTTATTCTGACCGAGTATTCTATTCCACTATTTATTCGAGTGTTCTTAAAATTGGTTAGTTAAAAAAATGCCTTGTTTAAAGTTTAACCAACAGTTTAACAAGCTATTAATTTTTGATTTTTGCTTAGGTTAAATTAGATCAGGCCACAATTCTGATCTACCCCTTCCAACTCCATGTACTATCAATCTCCTTGTTTGCTTCTTCAATTGCTCCTTTTGGTGGTTTCTTTGCAAGTGGATTCAAGAGAGCATTTAAAATTAAGGTATGCAATTTTTGAACTGGGTTTGACATCGTTGTATTTTTTTAGGCTTAACGAATGAAGTAATTTTTTATAGCTTTTAATATTACTTTAACTCAGCTATTCACTATGTAGAATATAGCCAAGCCCGGCATTGTGATTGTTATGCTTAAATAAGTTTAAACAAAAATTGTGTTTCAATTTTCTAATTAGGATTTTGGGGACACAATACCAGGTCATGGTGGATTGATGGATAGATTTGATTGTCAATATTTAATGGCAACATTTGTAAATGTTTACCTGTCAACTTTTATCAAGTGAGTTTACATATACTTAACATTAAAACCCAATTTTTACTATTACAACTAGTGTATTAAGAACTGTTATAAGGAATATTGTATTTTAAAATTGCTAATAAAAAAATTTTTGCTAGTTTTTAACTTATAAACATTAAACATTATTTGATTCATAGTTAGATTATCTTTTTAATTATGAAATAATGTGTTGGTTCACTAGGGTATACTGCTATGTCATTCTATAACTTAATACATCCTGTTGTCAATTTTTCTGCAAAATGCAAAAATGTAAAATATGCATTGCCATTTTAGGATGTCCTGTTATCACTTTACATTCTTAAAACGTATATTCAATTAAACTAAAATTTCAGAACATTTCTATAATATAGGGTATATTTCATTGGACATTTTTCCCTATATAATAGAGATATATGTATTTAAACGTTGTTGTATCTTTATAGGTTACCTACGCCCAACAAAATACTAACTTCCATCATGGCAATGAGTGCAGCAGACCAAATGTGTTTGTTTAACAGTTTAAGAGAGCATTTGACGTCACAGGTACATATCCAACCAAATGTCTAATAATAACTTTATAAATAACAGGAAATGGGTAAGCTTATGATTAATTCCATTATGCAATAGAAATTGTTGTTATGATATTAATGCCTGATGCACTAATACAAAACAAACAAGTTTTTGTTTCATTGTATACCATGAATAATATCAGTAATAAACAGGGCATATTTTAGGGCGAGATGGAGGCATAGCGATGAATTAAAAGATTCATGACCAACGACATGTTTCCTTTTACAAGCTAAGTTGTTGTTTTGATGTTCCATACTGAAAATATTCATCACACTTTTTAGTGTTGCCACTTTATAATTTTTAATATTTTGTATTTGGCTATTTTGTTCAACCCTGCTTAAACCAAAGCTTATCTGGGATTAAAACTGGTTGAAACCTTGTAAGCATCCTCAGTTGATTAAATATTCAGAAATTACATCTATTGGTAAATAGCTACTATAATATAAAAACTTGATTTATTTGCTTTCTTTTTGAACGGATAACATTTTTTTTTTCTTGAAACAACCTATCAATGATGTTTAAATGAAACTAAAGAAAAAAAATGTTATTTTATTTTAACCATTTGTATGTAGAGTAGTCACTGCATTGTTCTGTTTATATGCAAAAATGAGTCTAATAAATGTAAAATGTAAGCTTTTTATTTTAAAGTAATATTTAATATATCTTATTTGTTGATAGTGTTTTTAGTTTGTAAATAGGTTAACTGTTATTTTTTATAATTGTGTGTATATATATTATTTTGTTGTCTCCCCGCAGTAATTTGTAGCTTATTTGCTTAATGCACTTTTTTAAGACTGAAGCTGATAAAGAAATTGGTTTATGGATTATTTTATAGTCTGTGTTGTAAAATTACAGTTAACTAAAAATTTGCTGTTTTAAAAGCTTTGTGTCTATGTAAATAATTGGTGTGATGCTTCGGTTTTGTATATTGGGTGATAATTTGTGTGTAAGTGTATATAGTTATAACAAAAATAGTTTTAATAAAATATTATTTTGTAACATTGGAAATATTGTAAAATTAAAAAAAAAATGTTATTCCTTACATTTATATATTTAGTCAACACTTCCTAAATGTCATCTATTTTATTTTTGTTTTTTAGTTTGTATGTAAAATAGCTCTTTTTAATTGTAAAATTTTAAATAGAAAAAAATTTAAATGTATATAATTTTAGCTCTTTCAATAATTATGTTTGTTTATACACTGTTATGCATGTATATATTAAATCATAATTTGTATAATTTCCTTGTTTTGATATAATATTATTACGTGATTTTAATGTTTTTATTAAATTGTGAAACGTATAGGCTACCTTATCGGAAAGCCAAAACATTTAATTTTGCACGAAAACTAACGTAACTAAATAAATATTAAATAAAAATAAAACATTTTATCTTAGGTTTTAATCCAGTTTTATCAATTTCCAAAATGTCACAAGACTTCAATTTTTAAATAAAACAGGTAGTGTAATGGTTCGACCCGCTTTTCATGCAACAGTAGTTCAAAAAAAGGTTTTTTATTTAAAACGTGACCTAAACAAACAACCAACGAACTACTGAACTTTGTTTAGACACTTGAGTCCGCGTGATCGCTGACCTAACAAACGTTCTTGGATAATTTATTATTAAACAACTCCGGTAGCAGAACTGCTTGCGTTAGATTGCCAACATTTGAGTATAAAATTTATATCCAAATAACAAAGATTAAGTATTAAAAGGTATTTACATGAACTTAGTGTAGCTTCTTTAGTTTACATTGTCACTTTCCACGAAATCGACACTCTCAATATTAATGGGAAACATTAAGGTATAACTAGACACTTTTTATACAGGAAAGGGGTATTGCAAAAGATAATAAAAAAATGTCTGAAGTGAAACCAAAAATAAATAAGTTGTATCACCCTGTAACGAAGGAAGAATATTTGTATCCAAAAGGGTACGGCCAAAGTGTATTTAATTCAGCGTTGTCATATGTAGCAAAACCTACTGATATATTTGTTTGCTCGTATGCTAAATGTGGCACAACTTGGTTACAAAATATTACTTGGTTGATAGTGCACAATGGGGAAGAAATACCAGGCACCATTCGACAGTCAATGCCCATGCTGGAATTCGACGGCGCAGAAGCTGCCAACAATATAGACGACTCTCAATTTCCAAGAATAATCAAAACTCATTTTCCTCAGAAATGGGTTCCTTATTATTCTCAAGCAAGGTATTTGTATATCACAAGAAACCCGAAGGATGCATTTGTCTCCTACTACTTTCATATGTTAGGTTTTTACAAAGATTTATTTGCTGGTTTAAAAATGGAAACACTGTTTAACATGTATATCAATGGCGAAGTGGCGTTGGGATATTATTTCGATCACGTGGTTGAATGGCATGCCAAACGAGAGGAGTCCAACGTTTTGTTTTTGCTATACGAAGATCTAAAGAAAGATATTCGTTGCAATATTTTAAAAATTGCCAGTTTTTTAGGAAAAGAATATAGAGACAACTTGCTCAAAGATGACAATCAACTTCTAAATAGGATAATTGAACTGACTGAGTTCAAAAAAATGCAAAGCAAGCCTGATAAATGGGTAAGTTAGTTTTCCAATTCTTACGGTTGTAACATCCCCGCAACTTGTCAAACAGCTTATTTTTATATGGGGTATAATAGATTGGGTGACGTCACGATTTTCCTGAGGCATTTTGTGGTGGCAGCGTCTTTTTTTACTTAATTTACGAGCTATAAAAAAGAACAATGTTTTCGAACTTTTGCCTAAGTAGTTTTTTACTATTTTTTGCCTAAATAGTTGTTAACCATTAACGTCGAGATTTGAGTTGAACTAATAAAAAGCAGCCTTACTACTACAAAAAAATTGATGAATTAGAGGTTTGTTTTAATGTTGTAGAGCAGAGAAAAACGTCCCGACAACATGCCCTTTATTCGAAAAGGAGAGGTTGGTGATTGGAGAAACCATCTTACGAAGGACCAATCAGAAACAATGGATCGTATCTTGTTAGAGAAAGGACAAGAATCGGGTGTTAATCTATTGTGGAAAGATTACCCAAATTTGTTATAGACGAACTGTATTTTAAATATTGCAATTTAAAAAAAAACAATGGTTTAGGTTTCATACTATATTTGGTGTTGTTTATGTTTAAAAGTCTTGTACAGCAATTCAATTAAAAGCAGATCAAGCGATTTAAGTGCCTATAGTCATTCCGGAACATATAGGTTGTTTGAAACTGACGTAATCACTCAAGGGTTTTTCGCTTACAAGTTTATGCAAGAAATTTAAAAAATTTATAATATTTTATTGGTGTCGGGTGCACCTACAGTCAAAATATGTCTTAATTTAGGTAATTTAGTAAAAAATATACTCGTAATTAATCTAATTCAATGTATTTTTTAATAATATAAGTTTGTAAACGTATATAGCTGCATACTGCAGAATAAAGTCGCCTTTTAATAGCCTTTTTTGCGTACAAAGCGACTAGCTCGCGAACAACGCAAAGCAAAAAAGAGAGCTTTTCGGGGAATTCCCGACATAAGAGAACAAACGTAAAATTTTGCGTTGCGCGCGGCGCACGCGCTTGATGTAAACAGGCCTTTACAATTCAGTTCTAGTCAATTTTGGTAAATTTGCTAACATGACGTATAAAACCTTGTTTAGTTTTATAGAAATTTGATAGTGTTGTTTTTAACAGTTGGTCAAGTCACTTTACAGGTTAGTAAATTATTAACTATACCGCGAATTCGACACTCTCTCAATATTAATGCCATGGGAAACATTAAGGTATAACTAGACACTTTTTATACAGTAAAGGGGTATTGCAAAAGATAATAAAAAAATGTCTGAAGTAAAACCAAAAATAGATAAGTTGTATCACCCTGTAACGAAGGAAGAATATTTGTATCCGAAAGGTTACGGCCAAAGTGTATTTGAGTCAGCGTTGTCATATGTAGCAAAACCTACTGATATATTTGTATGCTCGTATGCTAAATGTGGCACAACTTGGTTACAAAATATTACTTGGTTGATAGTGCATAACGGGGAAGAAATACCAGGCACCATTCGACAATCAATGCCCATGCTGGAATTCGACGGCGCAGAAGCTGCCAACAATTTAGACGACTCTCAATTTCCAAGAATAATCAAAACTCATTTTCCTCAGAAATGGGTTCCTTATCATTCTCAAGCAAGGTATTTGTATATCACAAGAAACCCGAAGGATGCATTTGTCTCCTACTACTTTCATATGTTAGGTTTTTACAAAGATTTATTTGCTGGTTTAAAAATGGAAACACTGTTTAACATGTATATCAATGGCGAAGTGGCGTTGGGATATTATTTCGATCACGTGGTTGAATGGCATGCCAAACGAGAGGAATCCAATGTTTTGTTTTTGCTATACGAAGATCTAAAGAAAGATATTCGTTGCAATATTTTAAAAATTGCCAGTTTTTTAGGAAAAGAATATAGAGACAACTTGCTCAAAGATGACAATCAACTTCTAAATAGGATAATTGAACTGACTGAGTTCAAAAAAATGCAAAGCAAGCCTGAAAAATGGGTAAGTTAGTTTTCCAATTCTTATGGTTGTGACATACCCGCAACTTGTCAAACAGCTTATTTTTATATGGGGTATAATAGATTGGATGACGTCACGATTTTTGTTAGGCATTTTGTGGTAACAGCGTCTATTTTTACCTATTTTACGAGCTATAAAAAGAACAATGTTTTCAAACTTTTGCTTAAGTAGTTTTTAACTATTAACCGCGAGGTTATAGTTAAGCTAATAAAAAGAACTCCTCTTTACTACAAAAAAAATAGTTGAATAAGAGGTTTAACTTTATGTTGTAGAGCGGAGAAAAACGTCCCGACAATATGCCTTTTATTCGAAAAGGGGAGGTTGGTGATTGGAGGAACCATCTAACAACGGACCAATCGGAAACAATGGATCGTATGTTGCTAGAAAAAGGACAAGAATCGGGTGTTGATCAATTGTGGAAAGATTACCCAAATTTGTTATAAAAAGTTATTTGTACGTGATTCAATTTTAAATTGATTTAAACGCGTGTTTTTACTAATGCTAACAGTGAATATAAATAAAGAGTAGAGCAAACTAGGCTAAGCACCCAACAAATATTAATCTAAAAATTGCGGCGTTTAGTTTTCGCCGATAAATTAGACGAGGCCTCAAGCAATTTGCGTGTTTACAAAGTCGCAAGTTAAGTTGCATTTCATTTGGTGTTACATATATTCGCATAAAACAAGATACAAAAAATAAAGCTTTTTAGATAACTATGCAGATTCTTTTTTGTGTTGTGTTTATTTTGTAGCCTGTAATTGAATCGAACTTTTGAGATTGTTTTTATTTTACGTTGCCAATGTTTTGTAATAATTGATTTTGATGACGCAAACGCATGACATGTACAACTTAATTTATCTTTAGTTCTAAACAAGTACTATTTAAATTAAATTAAAATGTATAGCTTTACAAATAATTTGTTATGTTAGTTTTAAGTTACTTCTTCCTGTTAAAGAAACAGGGCCATACTGCCAAACTTCCTGGTAAAGCCACAACGGTTCGTTTGTGATTGTATTTTATAGTTGACAATACACGATAAATTAAGGGCGTACTTATAAAATACTTATAACATTGGGAGCCTACTCGTTAAAGTTTATTTAACCATGTCGTGTCCATTATCTTTCAGTCAGGTATATGTAGCCTACTTTTGTGTACACACAAGACTATACAACTATGAGTAAATAGATCATTTTTACAAACAACGAGTACAAACAGCCATTGGTTGCACAAAAAATAGTTAATAAATAATTAATTAATGATTAGCAAAATGTAAGTTGAGTTAATCAGAATTGTATTTTTATAGATTGTCATAGAGCACAAGAAAAACAGTAGTTTAGAATACTAAAAATCATGGCTAAAGTTCAACCGACCTTTGTTACATTGTATCACCCTGTAACGAAGGAAGAATATTTGTACCCAAATGGTTACAGCCAGAGTGATTTTAATTCAGCTTTATCGTACGTGGCAAAACCTACTGATGTATTCGTTTGCTCGTATGCTAAATGTGGCACAACTTGGTTACAAAATATTACCTGGTTAATAGTGCACAATGGGGAAAAAATACCAGGCACCATTCGAGAATCAATGCCCATGCTGGAATTCGACGGCGCAGAAGCTGCCAACAATATAGACGACTCTCAATTTCCAAGAATAATCAAAACTCATTTTCCTCAAAAATGGGTTCCTTATAATTCTCAAGCAAAATATTTGTACATCACAAGGAATCCAAAGGACGCATTTGTCTCATACTACTTCCATGTATTGGGTTTCTCCAAATACTATAATGCCTTGGGTCTAGAAATGGAAACATTGTTTGATTTGTTCGTAAAAGGTCAAGTTGATTTTGGAAGTTATTTTGACCACGTGGTTGAATGGTGTGCTAGGCAAGAGGACCCAAACGTCTTGTTCCTGCTGTATGAGGATTTAAAAAAAGACATACGAGGCAATGTATTAAAAATTGCAAGTTTCTTAGGTGATGATTACGAGAAAAATTTACTCAATAATGATGAAGAAATTCTAAAAAAAATTATCAAGTTAACCGGATTTGGAAATATGAAAAGCGAAACTAAAAAATGGGTAGGTCTAGTAAACGGAATAACAACTAAAAATATTAAAACAACATCTATGTTGGTTGTATTTATATGGTAGTTGTAAAATAGACATACGTCCTTTTAACGGTTTACCAATTGTGTTGTAGTGCAACGCAACTCGTCCCGACAATCTGCCATTTATTCGAAAAGGAGAGGTTGGTGATTGGAGGAACCATCTAACAAAGGACCAATCAGAAACAATGGATCGTATTCTGTTAGAGAAAGGCAAGGAATCGGGTGTCGATCAATTGTGGAAAGATTATCCAAATTTGTTATAAACTTTAATTTAAATTACAAACAATTAAAATTATTAAAATAATTTTATATATTATTTACTATATTTTGTTTATATTTTGTGTTACAGTAAGCATGTAGCCAGTAATACCTAACTGATTTTGTAGATTTTCCTAATTTTATACAACTAATTTGTAAACATTATTTAAGTAGCTTTTCATAGTATTTGATTTTGAACAAGCAAAAGCATGGTGTGTTATTTGTTTTATTTTAGCGCAATTTACTTTCTTACCCGTCAAATAACTTCCTTACCTGTTAAGGACGATTGCATGTTAAAGGTAATAGGTTAAAGTTGACGGTGGTACAAAAATGGCAAATCTTAATAATCGCACTGTCGCTAATCAGCAAAGGAAGTTAAAAGAGAACCAGTTCATGTAGTATATATTAAGTTTATTTAAAAGGCTCTATTAGTCGTTATATGCAATTAGTGCGATTATTAAAACACCTCCAAATTGAACCATACAACATTTAAAGACAAAAAATGGAAAATAAAAGAGAACTTTACCTAAGGTATAGGCAATGTTTGTGAAAACGTGTTTACTCACGCATGCTAAAATTTCGTTTAGTTATCTTTTCCTTTATGTAAACATGCATGTGACTAACACTAAACAGCATAAAAGCATTGTCATTTAAACAAACAGTGTAGTGAAATATAGTTAAACATAGCCTGAAGAGTTGAGCATGGTAAAACCTTTAAATATATTTATTCGGGCAAAATTTAAGTTTTGTTAACATAAGTTGTAACTTTGTAGGTTGTGGTAATTTATAGCCTTTTTAAAAAAATTGTAATTAAGTACATTAAAAATGGCTGAGGTTCAACCGATATTTGCCAAAATGTATCACCCTGTGACAAACGAAGAATTCCTTTACCCTTTTTTTTTTTTTTTTGTATATATCTTTATCCTGGATATGGGAAAGTCGAATGCGCGACTTAAACATAGAGTAACATAAGTTACCCCGACCCAGTCTCGAGTTGCCTGTGGCAGTTTGGGATATTATAGAGACTATAATTGCCCGGTAATTATGCTGCTGATTAAGTGCTGGCTCAGCAGGAGTTTATACCGTTTATAGCGCCTTACTCAAGGGCGCTACAGCATAAGATCAGTGGGAATTGACCCACGACCTCATGTGTGGTGTAGCAAGTGTTCTTACCACTACCCCACGCTGCCGGCCTGTGTTCTTACCACTACCAGGCACAATTCGAGAATCAATGCCCATGCTGGAATTCGACGGCGCAGAAGCTGTCAACAATATAGACGACTCTCAATTTCCAAGAATTCTAAAATCTCATTTTCCTCAAAAATGGGTTTTTATAATTCTAAGGCTAAATATTTGTACATCACAAGAAACCCAAAGGATGCATTTGTCTTATATTACTTTTATGTCATGGGTTTCCACCAATATTACGATGCTTTGGGTCTAGAAATGGAAACGTTGTTTGATTTGTTCGTAAAAGGAAAAGTCGAGCTGGGTAATTATTTTGACCACGTGGTTGAATGGCATGCCAAACGAAAGGATCCAAACGTTTTGTTTTTGTTGTATGAGGATTTAAAAAGCGATACCCGTGGCAATATACTAAAAATTGCCAAATTTCTGGGTGGTAAATACCAGAAAAATTTACTCAGTAATGGTGAAGAAGTACTAAAAAAATTATTGAGGTAACCGGATTTAAAAAAATGCAAAGCGAACCAACAAAATGGGTAGGCCCTGTATTAAAGTCTGTATTAAAACAGTATTAGTCACTAATACTTTAATGTATTTGATACTATTTTACGTATTTGTAATATATTTACTAATTATGTGGTAATGCACCTCAAGTCGTCCTGACAATCTGCCTTTCATTCAAAAAGGAGAGGTTGGTGATTGGAGGAACCGTCTCACGAAAGACCAATCAGAAACAATGGATCGTATTCTATTGGAGAAAGACAAAGAATCGGGTGTTGATCAGTTGTGGAAAAATTACCCAAATTTGTTATAGATTAACTTATGTAACATATACTTATATGTTTAATTAGCTCCAAGTATGTCAAAAGAGTTTCACAAATATCATATAATAAATCAATTCAGTACGCGAACTTCTTTTTCACATTTATCTATCACTAGCCTTGTTTGTAAACTTTAAATTTTTATTTCACGTGTCCTATAGTTTAGCTTTGAGTAACGCAATTGAATGAAATGTTTAAGAATGAAATAATAATTTTATGATTACGTGTACTTTATTTTTATATATAAAAAGGGTGCTGTTTGTAATGTTGATAAGTTATTAAAATCAACTCTATAGGCCAGACAAATGTTTTTATTGGAGGTGAAATATATAAAAAATTAGTTTATGAATTGTTAAGGTCAGGAGATATCCAGTTAGTTAACCTGTAAATAGGCCCGTATTATTTAAGTAGTTGCAGTTTCTGTTTTTTCTTTATTTCATTTCTTTATATACTCATGTTGTATACCCTTTTTTGTTAATTAAATATTATGCCAAGATTCTGTTTTTTTTTCCTAGTTTATATGCAATATTTAATAGTATAACTATTAATACAATTAATAACAACAACATGTACAAGTATTGGTCCAATATATTTTTTACAATTATTCTTACCACATATATTTTTCAAATCTTTGGAGAAGACTTGGACGAACTTGAAAATGAAGAAATTAAAGAATTTGTTGCAACACATGAATGGCAAAGGGTAAAACCAGGTAATATTATAATTAAATTTAATGTATAGGAAATTAAAAAAATTTAATTATTTTTGCTTTTAACTTTTTAACAAACAATGTTTTTTAATATTAGTCACAAGGCCTGTGTAACTTTAAATAGCACATGTTCTGCTGTTTTATTATATTAAGGAACTAAAAATTCATTATTAAAAAAAATCTTGAATTTAAATTATTACATTTTTGTTTCAATTTTAAGGTCAGGCCATTCCAAGTGGTCTTCATGTGCGAATGGATTTATCTGAAGGGGGAAGATGGGCAAAACTATTGGACAAAGATGAACCAAACTCAGTGGCTGTGGCCCCAATAAGCATACCTAATTCAAAGCAAGAAAAAGAAGAGTAAGAAATACTTGTTTGCTGTTTATTTCAAATCATTCTAATAGATTTATGGTAATGTTTATATATATAAATTTGATTTTCGGTTTGTTTAGAAAGTTAGATTTGCACTCGATCAGTGAAATAAAAAAAGCTTTAAAAAATATGAAATATCCGGATAAAGAAAAAGAAAAGGTAATAAAATCTTTATTTTAATACTTTTCAGAAATGTGGTTTGTTCATTTTTCTTGGGTAAAAAAAATATCTTACTGAGTTTTTGTATCTATTTTAGAATCAAAAAGCAAGTCAATTCAGAAGTATGAAAGAACTTAAGGAGTCCATAGAACATTTCGAGTTAAATCAAGAAACAGACATAGAAGTAATTAAAAGATTGCTTTCAAGAATTCAAAATAAAACAACTGATAAAGATGCTAAATTAATTGCATTAGAAGACATTGAATACTATATACACCAAGTATGTTTTTTGTATAGATTTTAACAATTAAATCTACTATATTTTTGTATTTTTTTTTAAGTGCTTAAATTATATACAACTTAAATAGTATATATATATGATTATAAAGTTAATTTATTCTACTTTTGAAATTTTTTTTTCAGATTGATAATGCAAATGACATGGTAAAAATTGGTGGTTTATCTGTTTTAATGGATTGTTTAAATTCAACCCATTTTGAAATTGTTGCCGAAGCTGCCAAAGTTATTGGTTCTGCATCACAAAGTAATCCCTCTGTTCAAATTAAAGTAAGCAAAACAAAAAATATAAATAATGAAATTATGTAAAGTTAGCTTTACAATATAATTGTATTTATTGTTTTTAAAGGTTACAGAATCTGGTATTTTGACAAAATTAACATTTATGCTGGCAAACATTCAACAAACTGCTGTCGTTCGTAAAAATTCTTTGTTTGCCATTTCTTCTATTATACGAAACTTTCCCTTTGCCCAACAAAAATTTGGCGAGTATGGAGGACTTAACATTCTAAAAAATGTGTTTCAAGAAGTAAGAATATAATGTCAATATGTTGGTTATATAACGTTTGTAATACCTAAAATGAAAAAATTTATTTTATTTACATTATGCCATATTGGTAAAAAATTTTTGATTCTAATTAACAATTTAAACCTATTTCGTTAATGTAGGTGGGGATGGACAGGTTAAGAGTCAAAGTTGTAAGATTAATAAATGATTTATTTGTTGAACGAAGAGCTGGCACTGATGTTGTAAATGAAGAAAAAAGAAAACAATATAATAGGTTGCTTTTTAAAAAAAAACATTTTTATATTAAAAGTAATAAAACAATAAGTAAACAGGAATTGGTACTGACATTATATGTTATAGGTTTCCATTAATAAGATATGTTAAAGAACTTGGATATTGCTCATTAATCCCACAATTATTAAAACTGCCTTCTCATGATACTAGAGAAGCATGTATAATTGCTATGGAAAATATGTTTACATTTTGTAAAAAAGATTTTCACACTGATGCAGTTAACACCGCTCTTTTATCAATAAAGGTAAATTTTGATTTTGCCCTTTTAATAATTAATTATATATATATATCATATATTATCTTGATTAGAGTATTATTAAACTAATGTTATTTTTAATGTATAGAATGAATACAAAATTTTAGCTGATGAAGAAATTCAAAATGGAGATAGTGATGGTTACTTTCAACATCTTTTAAAAGTTACCGATAATTTAATTACCCAGATATTTCAAAAAAAAATAAATGAAGAACTGTGATTTATATTTTTTTATTGTGTAACGCATAGTAAGTTATCGTCATTTTTTTTATTTATATATTTCTGGGGTTTAAAAGCCAGAAAGTTTTGAGTCGGAATAACTTTTGTTTTAGTAAAAAAAGTTTTAATAACATCAGATTGTGTTCTAATAGTTCTATATTTAAAATGTTACTATCACTAAACCGGCAGCGTGGTGTTGTGGTAAGAACTCTTGCTACATCACCATGAGGTCGTGGGTTCAATTCCAACTGCTTTCATGCTGTAGCGACCTTAAGGTGCTATAAACAGTATAAACTTCTGATAAGCCAGCACCTAATCAGCAGAATAATTAACAGGCAATTATAATCTATATAATATTCCAAACTGCTAAAGGCAACTCAAGACTGGGTTGGAGTAACTAATGTTACTCTATGTTCAGGTTACGCATTTGACCCTCCCACATTGAGGATAAAGATTTACACAGAAAACAAATAAATACTTTAAAAAAAGTATTTGTTTGTTAATTTTTTAACGTTGTTCCTTAGTTTTCAAATTTAAGTTAATTGTATTTTTTAATGCTTGTTTTAGTTAATTGTATATTTTAATGCTTGTTTACTTATCAAAAATCAAAGATTGATATTTATTAATTAAAATTTAATGTATTTTATAAGATTATTAAGTGAAAAACATATTTAAAAAGTATTTGGTTTGTTTATTATATTTTAATGCTGGATTTTTATTAAAATCAAAAATTAATTTTAGACATTCAAAATTTGGTCTAATGTTTATCCTGATATCAACAACTTAAAACTGAATTTAGTGAATGTAAATGTGATATCAATAAGAGAAAAATGTGTTTTAACAATTTTTTTTGTTTTTAATATTTAAATTTCTTATTGTTTATCAAAGATTAAAGATTAATCTGTTAAAACTTTTAAATTAATTTTGTTCTAAATTTTTGTTAAGTTACAATAAGGCAAACGGTAGAAGGTAAAAGGTTTTTTCTGTTTACATTGATAAATAAAAACTTAATATTTGATTTGTAAATTTATTTAACATTTTTAATTAGTTCTGTTTATGCATATATTTATTTTTTATAATGATTTATATTAAAAATGATAAAATAATTTCGACCCTATGTTATTGATCAAATAAATCTAGTTACTATTTATGTTAAATATTAATTTATTTTAAATTTTGTACATCTAAGACAAATTTTAGAATGAGATTTATAATACATACAACAACATTTTTTTTTTGTTATAATGTCTCTATTATTTTCCCACGTATGCGGAAGTAGGAAACGTCACAGTACATATGTGGCAAAATATAAACAAGATTCGCTTGTAAATGTTCTTTAAACTTTCCAGGCAAATTAACAAAGGTTTTTAAGAATAACAAAGTAGTTCTTATTAAATCAGTTAATCTATAAATTAGCGATGTCAATATGTACTATTTATTATTTATTTTTTTAACTTAGGTTTTCGTTAACTCGTTTAAGTTATTTAGTTAAAAATGGAATCAGTTTATGCTGCACCGTTTAAATTTTTGCTTTGTCCAAATATTAAACTAAAAAAACCAACATGGTTTCATCAACCTTCTGCAATGACTGTTTTTGCAATGGTAATGTTCTCATATTTTCTCGTTACAGCAGGTAAGCATTGTTAGATTTAACACATTAGTGTTTTTATGACATTCTTAACAATTTTTATTTTTAATTTATTTTACATTAAGTGACAATAGGAACATTTGTTTGATTTGAAATAGCAACTTTATTGTCAAGATTAACTAAAATATAAAGATTTAAAAAATTAATGCAACTTGTATATATATTTGATTGTTTTTTTGTAAATAAGGTATTATTTATGATGTGATTGTTGAACCACCTAGTGTTGGACAAACTGTCGATGAAAAAGGAAATGCGAAACCCGTTGCTTTTCTTGCCTACAGGTTTGACCTTTGCTTAAAGTTAGTTTTATTCTGTGAATATATTAAAGGCTTGTAGTCTTTATTTTGTTTTTCTTATTTCTAGGGTGAATGGACAGTATATTATGGAGGGGTTGGCTTCGTCATTTTTGTTTTCGCTGGGCGGACTAGGTTTTATTATATTGGATAAATCAAACAAGCCAAATATTCCTAAACTCAATCGATCACTTTTAATGGTCATTGGAGGTCTCTCTATAATTATAAGCTTTGGCATGAGTCGAGTCTTTATGAGAATGAAATTACCGTAAGTATATCATTTATTGCAAACTAAAATAAAGCAAAATAACAGTAAAAAAATTACATAGCCTACCAAACTACTGTTTAATGTTTTTGCAGGGGTTATCTTTTGTCTTAAATCTGTATGACACATTTTTAAAAACAAACAAGCATCATGTTTTAATATCTGATGAAGCTACTTAAATTTGCATTTTTATCTACTGAAGCAAGCTAACAAATTTGTTTGAATATATATGTATTCTGTATGGTTAATTTTTAAACTGATCTTCAGAATAAAAAGCTGAATTTGTAATAGTTTTCAGTTTTTGATTAAAAATGAAAATTTACAGCCTACAAATCCCAGTTATCGATTTTATTTAAATTAAAATTACTACGAAACAAAAATTAAAGCATAGCATTTAGATAGTATAAGTGCTAAAGTAATAGTTATTAGACCTAAAGTTATAATGCATTCCTTTTTGACTTGTTTAAAAAGTTTTGTTTTATGAATCAGTTCATTTACATACTCCCCTCCTTTATTTCGATGTGGGAAATCTTGGTCCGGTATTGGAACATCTAAAAATTTACATAAAGGTTCCCAACCTTCACTTAATTTAAACAGAAGTAATTGATCTTCAGGAACTGTCTGTAAAATATTAAAATAAAAAATATTACCTAGATAATTAAACAAGCCTTGGAAAATTTTCATACCTGTTTAACATATGCGTTATGTTGCCTGTACTTTAATTTCATCACATCAGTGTTTATGAATTGTTTCTGAAAACCCCATTGATTAACTGGTTCTGCACCACATCCTACCCGCCCTATGTATACAAACCTTCAGGTTTCTAGATTTAATAACGTTATGCAAGGAATTTATTAAATCTGTGTAATACTTACATGATGCATTAATATAACTTCGAAACTTAAATCCTGTATACGAAAACATAAGCAGCATCTGCATTTGAAAGCGACTCTTGCCATGAAGCTGATTTAAAAAACTATTTATCCATTCCTCATCAGTATTTCGTTCAGTATGTATTACCTATAATTAGGAATATAAACATTAATGTAGTACAAAATATTTAATATAGTGAAGTTACATCTAACTTCTGGATAGAGCCTACTTAAAAGTGTATCACAGTTTACCTTAACATCTGGAAACGCTTTAAAAATAAATTCCCAAATAAAACAAGCAGCCATATCAGTTATTGCATCTACGCCTTTTAGTACTTTTTTTATTTCTATATTAGTACAACCGTTGTTTAAAATAGATTTGAGTTCACTTCCAATAAACCAATATTGTTCTTCAAAATCGTAAACTTTGTAACCAAGTATTCGTAACGCAGAACATAATGATTTAGTGCCTGTTTTAGGCATTCCAGTACAAATCACCCTCATTTCAAAAATACATATCTTATCGCCTATTCTTACAAACAATACTTTGATAGTTATAACGATATCAAGTAACTTAAGCAGCGTAACCTACTTTTGATAAATTTTGGTACTATCAAGTGGCTATTAGTCACGCTTAAATAATTAAATAATGTTGGGAATACTCGATCAATTATTGCTTTAGTAATTCCTGAATTTTTTCATTACGTTTTTATGTAGTGCGCACGTTTTTTTATAACAGACTTAAAAACCAACTGCGTATCTAAACCGTTGCATTTCATAACAGCGAAAGGTCGCTTGAACTATTTTACTATCTGCAAAACATTGTTTTCGATTTAATTTTATTATTGTCACAGTTAAATCACATATAGCTAACTGTTGACATTTGTGTACGCGCGTTTTATTCCTATTATTCAATATTAAAGTAAACTTCTTTGTGTTCGGTTTTAAAAGTAAAAAAGCCGTTTCAAAATTTTGCCTTATTCCCTTTTCTTTATGTTTTAAAATTTTGCCTTATTCCCTTTTTTTTATAACTACCCACGCGCAACATAATTTTTTCACCTCGAAATCCAATAGTTTTTTACAATAACATGACTTTCATGGCCTACCTTTTTATAAATAACTTTTGCATTCCATACACATTATAAAACAATTTGTAAATAAATCAGGCAGAAAAATCCGTTGCAGAATCCAAACATTTAAAAATCTTTCTATTTTATTTATTCGTACAACTGGTATTTAATTTTGTACTTTACTTTCTATAAACCAACACTGTTTATTAAAATGTAAATCTTAACCTTTCTTACTTTTGAATTGTTTTAGCGATTTAAGTTTTATAACCTCTATTCCAACACTTTCAAAAACAATATTCCTACAGTATTAAGCAAACGACCCTCATAAGTCTTACAAAATCTTACAAAAGCACATTTGTGGCTTGGTGCTATGGTTATAACTGAAGTTAGTTTGTTATTCAATTTTAAATATTAACGATATAGATTATAGAATACGACGTTTAAGAACAAAGCGAATTTACTCTATACTTTTACTAACGTTAAAATCTCAGCGACATACATTTAAAAGAAATAAAAGCCAAGTTTTAGGTAGCAATAGTAAATAACAAATGAGGCGATGGCTGCCAAAACGCCTAGACTAAACATGCACTCCATTTTTATTCTTCGAAACATTGCGCTTTCCCCCATTATCTCACCGACAATCCTCCCTCCCTTATTTTGATGTGGAAATTCTTTGTCAGGTATGGAAGCGTTTAGAAATTCGCACAAAGGCTGCCAACCTTCTTTTACATTAAACTCCAACAGTTGGTCTTTGGGAACAGTCTGCAAATTTTGTAAAAATATTCATTAAGGTTCTAAATTTAATTTGATAAATGTCAAACTATGTTCGGTTAACAAGCTTGTTGAAAACAGGCTGTGAATTGCAAGCAAGGGTTACCTGTTTTACGTGAGAGTTATGTTCTCTATATCGCATTTTGCATACATCGGGGTTAATCTTTGTTTGATTCCATAGAGATGGAGCTTCCATGCCAAGGCCCACCCTCACTTTGTAAAAAAAAAAAAAATTGACAAAGTATATCAAATTAAATGCAATAGATTTTTAAACTTACCCGATGCGTTTGCCAAAGTTTTCAGTTTTAAACCCGTATAAGTTGTCCAGATCAAAATTCGAAGAAGAAAATTGTCGTCCACCACTTTAACCTGGTTTATTAAACTTTTCAGCCATTCTTCTTCAGTTTTACGTTCGCAATGTACAATCTTAAAAATGCATGTTTATTAGATATTGCAATGGAATGGCACACCCTTTTATATATACCTTTGCATTGGGATACGCCTTATAAAGCAAATCCCAAATATAGCAGGACGGAGAATCAGTAATGGCATCAACTCCTTTAAAAATCTCTCTTATTTCTTCATTCGTGCAACCACTATTTAAAATTGAATTAATTTTATCTCCAATCAACCATAACTGTTCTTCATAATCGTAAACTTTGTAACCAAGTATTCTTAAGGCCTTACACAACGACTTTGTGCCTGTTTTAGGCATTCCACTACAAATAACTTTCATTTTATTTTTCAGTAAAGCTACTAAAATAGACTTAAATTCAACTCAATAAAAAAATCTTAAACAAGTGCTATTAGTAATAATTTCAAGGAGAAATGTAGACTAATTTTTGCAACTATTCAAGCATGTACTTTGTGCAAACGCATGAATTGTACAAAGCAGCTCTAGTTGTATTGTTATGTTTATTTCCCTTTACCCAAGTTTATGAATCGCTCTCCAAACAGGTAATTCTTAGTAACCAAAAAAGAAATGAACTATGATATTGCAATTTTCTAACAATTTGATCAACAATTAAAACACATATTAATATTTGCTTAATGTTTATTTCTCTTTACCCCAGTTTATGAATCGCTCTCCAAACAGGTAATTCTTAGTAACCAAAAAAGAAAGGAACTATGATATTGCAATTTTCTAACAATTTGATCAACAATTAAAACACATATTAATATTTGCTTAATGTTTATTACTCTTTACCCTAGTTTATGAATCGCTCCCCAAACAGGTATTTCTTAGTAAGCAAAAAAGAAATGAACTATGGTATTACAATTTTCTAACAACTTGATCAACAATCAAAACACATATTAATATTTGCTTAATTCGATATACAAGAAAATCAAATTAATTGTTTCAATATACAAGGAAATCAGCATAATTGTTAAAACAGGCAAAATTAATTCCTCTTATGACTGAACTATAAGACTTTGGCATAAATTAATTTGATTTAATTAAATACACAAAAAGAACAAAATCCTAATCACGTGACTTTAAACAATACGTTATAAAATAAAAACCTAAACGGCCAAGCAATATTTACGAATATAATTATCAAAGCAAATAAACATCTGAAAACTTTGTCTTTAAAAGTTAAAATAGCATTTAAAGAAAATATGTGCTATGGTTATTAAGTTTACAGTTGTATAGTATTACTTTTTAATTTGTCTTAACATTTGTAATGTTTGTATAAGTTCCTTTATACCCCGTCCTTATTTTGATGTAAAAAATCTTGGTCAGGCTAAACAAACAATTTATGTGCTATAGCATCTGAACAAAGTTAATATGTATTTTATTTTTTTTAATAAAAATATATTAAACAAAAAAGTGTTAAAAATATACATACATTAAGTTAGTTTGTTATTCACCTGTTATATATTGACGATGCAATAAAATACGACATTTAGGAAAATGAGCGAATATATTTTACATTACGAGTATCTTTAAAATCTCAGCTACAAACATTAAAAATAATTAGGTGCTAACTTTAAGGTAGCAATAGTAAATAACAAACGAGGCGATGGCTGCCAAAGTGCCTAGACTAAACATGCACTCCATTTTTATTCTTCGAAACATTGCGCTTTCCTCTATTATCTCACCGACAATCCCCCCTCCCTTATTTTGATGTGGAAACTTTTTGTCGGGTATGGGAGCGTTTAAAAATTCGCACAAAGGCTGCCAACCTTCTATCACATTAAATTCCAGCAGTTGGTCTTTGGGAACAGTCTGTATTGTGTTAAACATAAAGTAACTCTATGTTAACTAACTTTTTTTTAACTAGATACAAGCTGTAAACATGGGGTCACCTGTTTTACGTGAGAGTTATGTTCTCTATATCGCATTTTGCATACATTAGGGTTAATCTTTGTTCGATTCCATGGAAATGGAGTTACCATACCAACGCCTACCCTCCCTTAGTAAAATATAAATTACAAAATATGTCCACAGAGCTGCAATATATTTTTTTTAACTTACATGCCGCGTTGGATAAAAGTTTTAGTTTCATGCCTGTATAAGTTGTCCAGACCAAAATTCGAAGAAGAAAGTTGTCGTCTATTACTTTAATTTGGTTTGTTAAACTTTTCAGCCATTCTTCTTCAGTTTTACGTTTGCAATGTACAATCTTAAATGTGCATGTTTATTAGCGTAATGCAAAAAAACACCCTTTTATATATTACCTTTGCATTTGGATACGCCTTATAAAGCAAATCCCAAATAAAGCAAGACGGAGAATCAGTTATTGCATCAACGCCTTTAAAAATCTCCCTTATTTCTTTATCCGTGCAACCATCATTGAAAACTGATTTTAGTTCATTTCCTATGAGCCAAAGTTGTTCTTCAAAATCGTAAACTTTGTAACCAAGTATTCTTAAAGCCTTGCACAACGATTTTGTGCCCGTTTTAGGCATACCAGTACATATAACCTTCATTTTTTATTACTGTAAAGTTTAAACTGAGATAAAGTTAAAATAAAGGCCAAGTTTGATTATATTACAACTTATTCACAGTAGTGCCCCGAGGCTTGTTATTTTTAATTTGATCACTTGGCTAACAATGTGACATTAAGTTTTAGTAAAGGCTTTGATAAAAGATTAATAAATTAACCATGGTTAATCTTGCTGCGAAAAGAAATAAAAAAGCACTTAAGTTTTTATTTGCGACGTCGACATCTCTTACATTTTACAATGTTTACATAGCCAATACAAATATAGTGATTACTGCAGCTATTGGATGTACTTTAATCCATCAAAAGTACAGTAACCTTGGTATTATGAACATCGGGTCAACAACCTATTGATGTGTTTATATTTAACTTGCTAACATCACATAGCCAATCACTCAAATGTTATATATGGCTATGATTTAAAAAGCAGACAACTTTATTGGCTAAAATAGAATTATATTATTGCATGAACAATGATAAATTTTAGAGTTGTTACAATAAAAAGTATTTCTATGAAAATTGACAGAAGAATTGTGTTTTACACAAAATGACACTACATGCATCTTTAAAACCAAGATGACAAAGCAGATTTAATTATTGGGTAATAATTGTAGATCACATAAGATGTGACAGCTATAATCAAACTTAAACTTATTACACATTCTTGTTTAATTCTTTTAAATACAACTGCTTCCTCCATGAGTTCGTCCATGATAGTACCTCCCTTATTTCGATGTGGAAAGTCTTGCTTAGGTATTGGAACGTTTAAGAATTTACATAAAGGTTCCCAACCGTCGCTAAGTTTCAACTCAAAAAATTGGTCTTTTGGAACAGTCTGCAATTTTTTTTAAAAGAATGCATTTGAAAGTAATATTACAAATAAATATATACATTTGTTACTAATTGTAAAAGCATAAAATTTAATTTTTTTTTTATAAAGTACAAACCCCAAAACGTTTCAGCACGAGTTTTTTAAAATGTTTATTTATTACCTGTCTTACGTGGGAGTTGTGTTCTCTGTATCTCATTTTAATTACATCCTTGTTAATTTTTCCTCGTCTCCAAGGCTTAGAAGATTCAATACCGCAGCCAACTCGTACTAAAAATTAAAATATATCATATAAAAATGTTGCAAAAATTCTTATATGAATAGAATGAAAAGATGGCTTAAGCTAATAAAAATTGTAAATATTTAAACCATCTCATATATACGAAAGGTAATACTAATATAAGACTAACTTGCAGAATTGGCAACACCTTGTAACCTTAGGCCAGTGAACGATAATATTAACAGCATTCGTAGAAAAAAATTATTTCGAACTTTTGTTATTTGGTGTAAGAAACTTTTTATCCACTCGTCTTCGTTCTTACGCTCGCAATGAATGATCTTAAAATAGTAGTCTATTTATGTTTCTGAGTCTGACTATATTGTAAAATTGTTAAAGATACGAGATTTTTCTCAAGACATAATTAAATGCAAACCTTGGCATCTGGAAACGCTCTAAAAAGCAAATCCCAAATGAAGCAAGCTGGAAAATCTGTTGTTGCGTCCACCCCTTCAAAAATCTTTTTTAATTCTTCATTGGTGCAACTGTTATCCAAAATTGACTTTAATTTATCTCCTATTAACCACATTTGCTCTTCAAAATCGTAAACTTTATAACCAAGTATTCGTAATGCGGTGCATAAAGACTTTGTGCCTGTTTTAGGCATTCCAGTACATATAATCTTCATATTTAAAACTGAATATTTTACAGCTAAGTGGCCACTTAAAATTACAAAAAATCTAATAATAAAAGTCCTTTATATTTATTAAGTCAATTTTTATATTAACTGCCTAACATATCTTAACAAAATTTACCTACACTAAATTTACTGTAGAACGCAAGGCTATATATTTACTTATTTACTCAAGGTAAACATTGTAAAGATTAACTCGTTTCGAAAATGAGGTTATTCATTAACAAATGCATGATATTCTAAAATCTAATAACTTATTGCCATTAAAATATTGTTGATATTTCCATGCATTTAAGCTTTCTGATATATGTCAAATATATGACTATAGCCTAGGGGACGTGAGATACACACAACGTTTATATGAATAGAGACAAAGTTTGTATCTTTTTTGTGGCTTTATCAAACTTTTATTGACGAATTCTTGTATAGTTTATATAACATCTGTCACAAGATTAAATTTTTAGAGACATTTGTATTTATAGGTTAAATTTTTCCTGGAATATTATCATACTTTCAGAGACGAATCTTTTAACCATTTGTGGTTTAAGCCATATATAATCATTTTAGTTACTGAGAATATATATTCAAAAAATCATTTTTTTACATTTTAAAATTATATTTGTGGTCGTAGAGTTGTCACCAAAAATTCTTCATTTTATTTTTTAAAACTGGAAACCCTGAGATGTATTGACCTTGTTTTCTATTATTGTACGTAGTTCAGTTGTTCTACCTTTGATTGGGAGGCAGAAAGTAGGCGTTTTTATTGTGGTGACTTAATCTATTATTCGTTTTTTGTGAAGGTATGAACGGGCTTAGTGTCGCATACCTTTCATGAAACAAACTCATCGTGACTAAAGTAGACTTTATAAATCTGAAACTTAATTATCAATTATAGTTGGACTTTTAGAAAGTCGATAGTTTTTGGTTTAAAAGTAAAATCTGGATTGGCACTTAATTAAATCTTATTAATTAGATAATTAACGACTACTCGAATAAAATGACATAAAAGTAATGTTTGGCAAGATATAACAGAACCTAATTTGGTACAACATAACAATATATAACTTTTTTTCTACATAATTTTTTAATTTCTTTTTAAATTCAAACTGCTCATTATCAAAATTTGTGTTTCTTTTCATTCATTTGGATGTTTTGTCGTTTATGGATTTATTTTCACTTTTAAATCAAAGAAAATGCATCGCTCAAAGGCAGCATTTCAGGTGCTTCAGCGCCTGACAGTTTCGGCACGGACTTCTAAAATTGTAGCCCGAAACTTTCAAACAGCAAAGCATCCTAAAAGGACGTTAACTAATTTGTACACACGAAGACATTATGCAAGTACCTCAAGTTCTAACAAAAATGCTGCGCGCGCTGCAGCGGCAAAAGCTGAACCATTTTTAAATGGTAGCAACTCAAATTATGTTGAAGATATGTATGAAAGTTGGCTTGAAGACCCAAAAAGTGTTCATAAAGTAGGTTTCTTCTTATTTTAAAGATTAAGTATTTGGTTAATATAAAAATTCACAGGATTTATTTTAAAAAATGTATATATATAAAACAAGAATATAATAAAAATATTTATAGTATATACATATATTTTTGTATTAAAATGTATGTTTTTTTATAACAATAACATTACTACTGTTAACAATTTATTCCCTAATTGAACAATAAAGTTCAAGTTGAAAGACGGTTGAAAGTTGCAATTATAATCAAGAATGTAGGTAAACTTTATACCTTAATTGGCTATTAAATAAACTACTTACCTTGCCAATTACTTTACATATTTTAATTGCTAATGTTCTAATTCAAATTTTTAAATTGAGTATTTGTTTACACAATTAATTTGTTTCTTGTAGCTAAAAGTTAAGCTTAGTGTGTTGTTGTGTATGTAAATTAAACTATTTCTTGATTAAGAAATTAAAATGTTTGTTTTTTAGTCTTGGGATTCATATTTTCGTAATGTAAATTCTGGTGCTCCTCCTGGTCAGGCTTATCAATCACCTCCTTCCATTGGAGGTGGAGGAGTTCCTAGCAGTGTAGGTGTTCCTGGAGGAGCAGGAGAGATCAATTCAGGTGAACTGAAAGAAGTTGTAGATGAACATCTTTCTGTACAAGCACTTATTCGAGGTTATCAGGTATAATACAAATTAAAATTTTATAATTCTGTTCTGTAATATTAGAAATTTTTTTTAAATATTTTTAATATGATGTGTAGTATATACAATTTATCATTTTTTAATCTAGTTAATATCTATCTGGTATGTCTAATAAACCAGTTATTTGCAGACAGATTTTTTTTTTAAAATTGAGTTGTATAATTAAAATTTAACCCGTCTTACTAGATTCGGGGTCATAGTAACTCTCAGTTGGATCCTTTGGGCATTTTAGATGCAGATTTGGACTCAACTGTTCCGCCAGAGTTGTCTTTATCCAGTTATAACTTGGGTATTTTAAATTAAGCTTAGGTTTAGTAAGTTGTGTTTTTTGTTAACGTCTTTTAGGAAAAGGTTTAATTTGTTGATTTTTGCACATCGCCAGAAGCTAAATGTGTTGTATGCATTTGTGTATGTTAGTTTAATTAGAATATTGCAAGAATTTTTTTTTTAATTTATTATAATAACAAACTATTACAAATAATTTATCAGAAACCTCGATATGTTAGATTGTTTTTATTTTAATATTCTGCAAATGAATTCTGGCAATTTTGTTCTGCTGAAATGTTGCATGATTTTGATTAATTTATAGTTAAGGGTCAGTATTTTGGATAGTTTTTACAAGGGATGAACACAAGCAAGATATAAAAACATTAATGCAGTGCAGTAACTCTCAGTTTTTTTTTTTTAAATTTTTAGGAAAAAGCCAACAAATTATGTAGATATATTTCCTCAGGTTGATGATCCTTAAAAACTTTACATTAATTGTAAATCCCTAATCTTAATTTTTAATGGCTTCTCTTCAGATACGTGGCCATTTGGTCAGCAACTTGGATCCGCTTGGTATCGCTCGACCAGTTTCAATCGAAGAAAATAACCTAAACTTTGATGACCAACATTTTCGAGACATTCTTATCTACGGCAAAAATATTCCGTTTGGTCAGCGAGTAATGGTTAACGTGTGTGGGTGTAGTCGTGCTTGAGTGAATATCTGTAGATACTGACATTTCATTTCTGTTGTAATTTTTAATAATTATCATACGGCATAATTGTTTGGGCTCAATTTTATGTTGTGTTAAAGATTGCCTTTACACAACTGAAAAGGAATGATTTAAACTTCAATCCTAGGGTGATGTTGTTAATATTAATATCATCATCATTTTAATATAATACTTTGTTTTGGTTTTGATTTGTAGAAGGTGTTGTAACAATAATGTAAACTATTGGCTATAACGAACATTTCAATATTAGTGTTGCTAAATTTAATCTTTAGTTAAGAACTAAATTGTAGTGGTTTGGTTGTTTATGTTGTAATTTTCTTTTGTTAGGTTTTCAGAATTGAAATTATAGTAAAAAGCTTTTATTCTTGCTGTGCAACTGCAATTTTTTTGTCCTTATTATTGTAGAACATACCGGAAGTCAGAATATCAGGATTAAGCAACAGTTATTAGGTGCACAACCTGTAATGTTCACCTAGAACTTTTTAACAATTAATCCAGTTCACTAAATCTACCTAAAATTAGGTTTTACAGAAAGAAAATTTTAGGAAATTAGAATTTATCTCCCCTAAGCTTTGTAACAGTACAGCACTTAAATGTAAAAGGATGTTGTTGAAATTATGGTTGCATGACATCTGCGTTGTCATTGTGTTAATTTGTAGTGTGATTTGAAATCGTTGACATGGCGACAAGTTTGACCAATCATAATTTACCCTTTTTCTAAAGCACTATAATGTATACTGAATATGTTTTGCATGCTTTTGTTATGTGGTTTGGTTTTAATTAACTTCTGGTGATGTGCAAGATTCAATTTTAATTAAATTGCCTTTGAAAAAATTCAATCATTTTTTTTGATATAATAAGTTAACTTTACATTTGACTGAAGTGTTTAATAATATTTTAATTCAATCTACTCCCTTAGTATTGTAAGTAAAAACTAACATAAAACAACCATGTTTTATTGGTAAATTGAATTAACAATCAAAAAATAGATTTTATTTGGCAAGCCTATTGATGAATAGATTTTAATATGTTTTGAAGTAAATTTTATGATATAAAACACTAACCAATATCAATTTTTTAAATGAAAAGAAATTGCATTTTTGTTTACAAACAACTTATCTAACTATAAAAGGTGAAGCTGAAATGGATAAGGTTTATCAACTCCCCAAAACAACAATGATTGGAGGTGAAGATAAGTCACTTCCCCTTAGAACAATCATCGAAAGATTAGAAGTAAGTTTTTTTTTTTTATTATTGTCCAAAAAATATAAAATTTAAATGCATAACCATTACCAATGTTTAGCTGATTTTCTTTATTAGATTTTTTGTATTTTGTTATTAAGTTGTTTACCACGTTCAAATAATTTTTATACATTTTTTATGTTTAAAAGCATTTTTTACCATACCAAAAAAATTGAAAATTTTGACAACATACCTATAACCAATGCAGGGCCACAAATATAGAATATTTTTGTTATTTGTTTTTCAGTAATTAAGTTAACTTATGCCATTTACCTTGTTAAAATAATTTTTATACATTCTTTGTGTTTAAAAGCATGCATATTGTCGAAGCATTGGGGTTGAATACATGTTTATCAACAACTATGAGCAGTGCAACTGGATTAGACAACAATTTGAACCTCCCAAAGTGACAGCCCTGTCTGAACCAGAAAAATTATTGGCTTGGGAAAGATTACTTAGAGCAACAAAGTAGGATTATGTTGTTATTATTTTGTAATTAAGTTTTAATTGTGGTTTTTGCAGTCGATAATTGCTGCTATTAAGTGTATCATATAAATTTTGATGACAGATAATATGACCAAGTTAAGAGCTTTAGTGTATAGGCCAAACTTAACGTGATCCAAAGTTTTTGGCAATTAGGAAATGAGATAATTATGCTGGATTATTTATTACCTGTAAACACCGGAATTTTATGGAACTATAAAATAACAACAAACTAATGACTTCCTATGAACTTTTACAAAATGACTCGGGTTTTTTGGCCTAATAAACCCCGGTATATAAATATAACTAGTATTGTTATATTTAATTTTTCATTAATCAATGATAGGATTTCTGGAAAATTGTAACACTATATCCAGTTACAGCTGACTATAGAACAATAGTTTTTTTTTACAATGATATTAAAAGCACATTGTATTATGTCTTAAAATTGCGAAATTATGTAATATGATATATCTCCTAAATTAGGATTTCTTTAAGAGTTTAATATCATTTAAATTAATAAAATATTTGATAATTTGTATAATAGGCTATTCAAGAATGACATTGTTTTTTACTTTTTTTAGGTTTGAAGATTTTTTGGCAAAAAAATGGACAAGTGAAAAGAGATTTGGTTTAGAAGGTTGTGAAATGTTGATTCCAGGATTGAAGACAATAATTGACACAGCTTCAACACATGGTGTGGAAAGTTATGTCATGGGCATGTCACACAGGTACAATTTTGTGTATTATCTTTAATAAGCTTCGTTTAAGAAATCTTTTTATGCTTTGGTTTTCTTGAGTTTTTATAAATTTACGATAAATATGATGCCTTCGGTAATTCCATTAAATAGCAATTTTTAATATCTTTTGATCAAAAAATTTATTTTTGTATTTGTGCAATAAATTAAAACCCGATATTTCCAAGGATATAATTAAACAACATCGGTTACGCACTTTTCTATGAATTGCGTTGCAGCTCCCAAAAAATGTTCATTTACTTTTTTTTACAGAGGTCGATTGAATGTGCTTGCAAACGTTATCAGGAAGGATCTTGAACAAATATTTTGCCAGTTTGACAGCAAACTTAGAGCTGGTAAGATTTATTTTATATTTAAAACTTTTTCTAATATCCTTTTGAATAGATTAAAAGTGGTGTTGAACAAATGTGTTAAAACATAAAATTTCTTTCACGTTGTTATTCAAAATTTTAATTAAGGTGTCTGTATGCAAATATAAGTCTTACCACTTTTTAAAATAGCAAACATTGTTATGCAGTGATTTAGATTTTCAGTGTTATAGCAGTTACAACATAAATCTATACCATTGTCGTCAAAAAAATTTTAAAAGTCGACACTTAATTTTGAAATGTGACATTGACTTATCACTAGAAATTATAAATAATTTAAAATTTAATCGACTTGCATAATTATATGATAGGCGATGAAGGATCTGGAGATGTTAAATATCACTTGGGAATGTCACATCAGAGAATTAACCATGTTACTCAAAAACTCATCAACTTATCACTGTGTGCTAATCCATCCCATCTTGAAGGTTAGCAATGATTATATTTTAAGTTCATTTTTTATATTTTATTTTAAAGCCAAAACATATAAACTTATAAATTGGTTTTAAAACTGCGATTTTTTGTATTATTTTTTATGGTCATTGAAACTTCGCCAATTTCTTAACAAATATATGTTTTGGTTTTATAGACGGGCAATGAATGTGTTGGCATCTTATGTAATTAGCTTTTAAATCAGTAGTTTCTTATCACCTAGGGACATAATTCTTGAGTTTATACCACAAGCACCAATATTTTTATTATTTCTGTGCACTATAATAAAAGAAAGAAGGCAATGTTCACTTGGAATTTCTTTAACAAAAGAAATACATCCAACTTTTTAACTAAAAATAAAATGATAGCTGCATTACTCATATCTCTTTAATTTTTATATATATTGATGTGTTTAATACATTTGATATTTTATTAATATCACCAATGCTTTATAAACAGCTGTTGATCCGGTGGTGCAAGGAAAAACAAAGGCTGAACAGTTTTACAAGGGGGATAATGATGGACAACAAGTAATGTCCATTCTAATGCATGGTGATGCTGCCTTTTCTGGACAGGTACTGTGCTTGTTTAATTTAAGCAGTTAATATTTAACTATTTTATTGTTAAAAAGGCATTAAAAACTTGAAATGATTCATCTGTTGAATGCTTTATTAGACATTTATTACCTTACTTTATTATTAAAAAAACCTTGGTTAATTTTGTGACAACAATAAAAATTTACAGTGTTTTGTTATTAATTTTTATTGTGCTATATAAAGTTCTTATCTTATCCTTAAAGTTAAACAAAGTATATATCACCTACTTACATATTATATGCTATTATTACACTTTTGTGTATTGGGCTATAAGTTTTAATGTGCGTCACATGATGACGTTATATTTGTTTTGTTTGTTTGCTTTAGGGGGTGGTGTATGAAACTTTCCACTTGAGCGATTTACCAGCCTACACCACGCACGGCACCATTCATGTGGTTGTTAACAACCAGATTGGTTTTACCACTGATCCAAGACACTCAAGGTGGGTGTTTTGATTTTTTTTATAAATTCTGTCAATAATTTGTTGTATTTTAATATGAACATTTTTAAAATATTGGTTCATTTTTAAATACCTAATAACTTTGTAAAATTTGACGTCTGTAAAAGTAATTTAAATATTTGCCATATTTTAAGATCATCTCCATATTGCACTGATGTAGCAATGGTGGTTCGAGCTCCGATATTTCATGTAAATGCTGATGATGTGGAGGCTGTTATTCATGTTTGCAAGGTACATAAGACTATTCTTGTGATATTCCCATGTAGAGCAATACATAAACTTAGGCTAAGTATGTTAAACAAACTTTGTTCTTTTAAAAGGAAGTACCATGATAAACTGTTTTTGTTTGCCTTTTAATCCTGTAAATTATAATGTTTCAATTTTTTTGGTATACGAAGCCAATTTAAAATTATTAAAAATAGATTTTTACATATTGTTGTATATGTTTAGGTTGCTGCAGAGTGGCGAATGAAGTTTGGTAAAGATGTTGTTATTGATCTTGTTTGTTACAGAAGGAATGGGCACAACGAGGTAAAGTGTTTAAAAATAGACAACTTTTATTAGTTGTGTGTAGATGAACTATATTTATTAACCCACTATAAAAAACATGTACTAGATATTATACTTTAAACTACTTGAATGTTTTTTAAATGATTTGCTTTTACAGATTGACGAACCAATGTTCACTCAACCTCTTATGTACCAGAAGATCAGAAAACATCCAAATGCGTTTAAGTTATACAGTGATAAATTACAAACTGAAGGTTTGGTTAAACCTGAACAAGTGCAGGTAACTGACTAGTAGCATCTGATATTTTTTTTTAGTAAAACTTACAAATTTTTCATTTGCCATTATATTGACAACCAAATTTTTATGACAATGATGTAAAATTCATTGCATAATATTTTAAACAGACAAAGGTAAAAGAATATGAACAAATCTGCGAAAATGCACTCGAGAATTCAAAGGAAATTAGTGAACTGACGTTTCGACATTGGCTAGATTCCCCATGGAAAGGATTTTTTGATGATCCTTATGGTTCAATGACACTTGTGTGCAAGGAAACTGGAGTTAGTGAAGATACTTTAAACCACATTGGAGATGTAAGAAAATTACTCTTGTTTTGCATTGCAATGTACAGCTGACTCAACACAAATAATCTTTGTTAAATTTGTTAAGTCTTATTATATTTATAATACAGCCTTTAATTGCTATTCTGTGTAATAATAATATAATTCACTAAGTCATCATAGTCATTAATTGAATTGTTTTAAGTATGCCAAATTTGTAAGCAATTTAGACTGGTTAAAGTAAAGCAGTTTGTCTGTGTCTTGTATACATATTAATTGTAAACAGTATTGCATATATATTTTAATTTTAGGGTGTTTTTTTAAATACTTAAAATATAATTTCTGTTTTTCTATTTATTTAAATAGAAATTCTCTCAACACGACGACTTAGTCATTCACAAAGGCTTGCAACGTGGGTTGAATGGTAGAGCTGATATGGTCAAGAACAGAACAGTGGATTGGGCACTTGGTGAAGCTATGGCATTTGGTTCATTACTTCAAGATAATATTCATGTTCGTCTTAGTGGTCAAGATGTTGAACGTGGTACTTTCAGGTATTTTTTATTTATTTTTCTTAAGCTATTGTAATTTTTGGAAAATGATAAGTTTTCACTTGAGTATTGGATTTTTTATTGGTGGTTTTTTAGTTTATATTAACTTCCCACATTGTTTTACAACTATACTTTGTGCAGTTGCAGTCAAGAATGAGATTTATTAAGTAAAAATTTGTTTCATTTTACAGTCATCGTCACCATATTTTGCACGACCAAAACATAGACAAAAAAACATACGTTCCTTTAAACGATTTGTACCCGAATCAAGCCAAGTACACTGTCTGTAACAGCTCGCTTTCTGAATATGGAGTATTAGGTAAACGAAGGGTTTCGTGTTAAACAAATGTATTGGTGTAACTGTATTACTTCCACAAAAATTGTAATGTGTTTAACATGTGTATACTGCACTTAAGTAAGTAATGGTAATGCCAAAGTGTATCTATAATGTGATGGCTAGTATTATCGTACTACCTTAACATTATAGATATGCACTCTGTACATTGATTTTAGAAATTTGTTTGTAACAAAAATCTACTGCTGTTATTAGGATTCGAACTTGGATATTCGATGACAAATCCTGATGCCCTTGTGTGCTGGGAGGCACAGTTTGGTGACTTCAACAACACAGCACAGTGCATTATTGATCAATTTATATCAAGTGGTCAAGATAAATGGATGCGAATGAGTGGACTTGTTTTGCTTTTACCTCATGGATATGAAGGAATGGTAAGTCAGTTTTAACTGGATTTTGTTCTTTCAGTTTCTATTTTAAATAAAAGTTTTAAACATCCTTTTTAATTTATTGCTTTTGTTTTCTTTAAGGGCCCAGAGCATTCGTCAGCAAGACCCGAGCGATTTCTCCAAATGCAAAATGACGATCCTGATCTGATGCCTAACATCACTGCAAATGACTTCGTGGTAAGACAGTTAAGTGAAGCAAACTGGATCATAGCTAACTGTACCACACCAGCCAACTTGTTTCATATCCTAAGAAGACAAACAGCTTTGCCTTTCCGCAAACCGGTAAAAATATTATCAAAAATGTACATTGCAAATATCCAGCCTTTGAGTTTTTAATTTTGTACAATATTTGTTTTCATTACTGGATCAGCCACATTAACGACGATCTTGTTTAGCTCATTATTTTCACACCCAAGTCTCTTTTGCGTCACCCACTGGCTCGGTCGTCCTTTGATGACATGCTCACCGGATCTTCGTTTCAACGGATTATCCCCGAATCAGGACCCGCCTCTGAAGAACCCGAAAAAACCAGACGTGTTCTATTTTGTACTGGAAAAGTGTACTATGATATTTTGAATGAGAGAGAGCAGCGTGGGCTTACCAAAGATGTAGCAATTACAAGAATCGAACAGGTAAAAAAAATACTTGAATGTTATGTCCATTTTTTTAATTTGTGTCTCACTACTTTGTTATAAATCATATAGTTTTGTTATAATAAAACTCATTTATTAGTAAGATTATAGAACTCTGATACATACCTATTTTCAGATTGCTCCTTTTCCCTTTGACTCTATCAAAGCAGAATTGGAAAAGTATCCTAATGCTGAAATTCATTGGTTGCAAGAAGAGCACAAGAATATGGGTTACTATGACTACTGTAAACCTCGATTGAGGACTGCTGGAAACTGGTGCAGACGTGTACAGTAAGTTTGTTTTTAATGCTATTTTGTGTGTGGGGTTAACAAGTTACAATAAAGTTTTTAGTTGTTAATTACATTAATGTAAAAAGGCTAAGTTGTTTATTCCACAGGTCTATATACATGTTTATATTTATTTACAAAATATGTTAATAGTCTAAAGATTAACTATTTTTTAACCTGCCTAGTTCTAAAATGCTGATATTCATTTTAGTTACACTGGTAGAAAACCAGAAGCTTCCCCAGCAGCAGGATCTAAATCCCAGCATGTCCGACAACAGCAAAAGCTATTCGATGATGCCTTCCGCCGCCTTTAAATACCTTTACTTTCTACCACTCTGCTTATATTATCTGTATCTTCGTACATAAATATATATATTAAAAGTATTTGTTTTCTTTATGCATACTTTGTTTATATATAAAGGCGTGTTACTTTGTACAATATTTAATCATATGCCTTTGTAGGTATCTGTTATATAATTTAACTGCCTGTCAATTGTTGGGCTCTATATTTAAACGCCCCCTAACTATGTTGGGTGTAAGTTAAGTTTCAAACAAAACGTTTCTGTATTTATCTAGGTTATGATGTTATAGTTTAAATAAGTCTTGTGCAGATGGCGACGTTTGTTTTCGCCCTAATAAATTTTTGTTTTGCATTGTGGCTTCTTTGTTTTATGTTTTATCTGGTTGGTTGTGTTTTTGAACATGACAGCAAAATGTTATTACTGTATTAATTAGGAAAAACAAGGTAAGTTTAAAAATATCAAACTCATTTTAGTTTTTGGTCAGAGCTAGCTAATTAGTAATTTTGACATTCGTTGTTGCTGAACAATGTCCTATAGTCTGCCAAACCACAGTTATTACAGCTATACAAGAAAAAATTGTCTAATAAAGCAAGTATTTAAAAATTGTATGGAATGTGTTTTTATGTTATATTTAAAATATTTGTTAGTTAACCTTTCCTTCGGCCTAAATGTGGTTAAATCAGTAATTATATTTAAATTACAGACTTGCCATCCCCTTTTATTTTAGCCTACGGTTTATGGGTGCCTCAATGCTTTCACAACTTTATACGGCTAAGGTTTTAAAAAGTATTCAGTACATTTTGCTTATACTTCTAATTTTTTTAAACTGATTGATTCTAAATGAAACAGTAGCATCAGGTTAATGTGAATGTAGAATAAGTAGCCTCAGTCTGTGATCGCAGCCTTGTACCATCTCCATTCTATTTTTTTTATCCCAGTAGCCTAAGTTTAAGAAAAATAGTCTGGCAATATTAAGGAAGTTATTGTACAACAGTGACACAAAGAAAATTTTTGATCTTTAGTTGTTGTGATGCAGATAATAAAATTTAATGAAATGTGGTACCCGTGCAGATTCAATTTACTATAATCTAATTAAGTAAGAGAAACAACAAGGTAATTAAAAAGGTTTAAGTTGTATAACCAAATCTTTTTTAATTTGTTGGTAGATATTTAGTGGGTATCCATTATATCCTGTTACACTTTCTTTGGCTCCTTTTACACCTACAGTGGAAATTTACATAGGTCACGTGACAAAAGTTTGACGTCATGTATAACTATACAAACAATATGGCTGACGCGCTTAGGTAGGGAAGGTCATGGCGTATCATACCCGCTAAGGACTTTAGGCTTTCAGAATATTAGTCTGGATTAAATAATACATAATTAATTAAGATATCTAAATTTACCAAGTTACCAACTAAGGTTGTGTTTATAATTATGTGTATAGTCGTAGAAAAACTCCTGAATAAAATGATTTTGCTACTTTGCAAATGTTCTATCAGACTGCCTGCCTGGTCTGCTGGTCGCAAGATAAATTTAGCTTTTAATCGAACAATCTATTAATAGCAAATCGAATAAATAATAAAAAAATACCTTTTAAAAGTTAGGCTGTTAGTAATTCAGATATTTTTATGTATGTTTTTAAACCAATTTGATAGTTTGTTTTTTTGATTTACTGATTGATCTGCTGATTTGTTTTTCTGTTGGTTGGTAAAATTTGCAAAGGTTTAGAACAAAACACAGTTTATTGTTTTAGTAGTTTGGACTGTTAGTTTGTTATAAAATTTGATAAAATTATAGAATTTTATTTATTAGAAATAAAATTGTTTTGTCAAACTATTTTTTTGCGTTTGTTAGGTTGGCAAAATGGGTAAATGTGGCTTTTTAAATTTGTTGTAAATTATCAAATATTATGTTGTATACTGTTTAGTTTATTTGTTAAACCTAAATTTTGTAACATAAATATTTGGGTTATTATGTTCAAATTCATTTCATGAATTGAAATTAATTTTACAAATTTTACAAAATTTTAGAAAATAAACAGTTAAATTGGTTAAATGGTCAAGTATGATTTAAAACAGCTGAATTACAGTCATGGTTACTGAAAGGAAGTGACTATTACACAAAGCAAGTAAAATTGCACTTCTGTAAAAAATTGTCTCAGAAAAATATTTTGTTAGTAATTTCCTGTAGGATTAAAATACTCACAGGTCATGAAACCACAACTATTTCATTTTCTGTATCACGTCATAATTTGTTAGTTAGAAAGATCCCACGCATCAAACTAAATCTATATGTAGTCAAACATTTTTTATGCCACAAGAATTTTTATTAATTTGCTTTTTGTTATGACAAAAGCTTGTAATAATATTGTTAAAGCATTGCTATATTTAAACCAATGCGCGTATTCCCCAACATTTTAGTGATTTTTAATGAATCGAAGGAACTGTAAATTATAACTTGTTTTAATTTAACATTTTATATTTTTAGATTTGCATTTTAGAGCACACTTTCTGGATTTTAAATCACCCCTAATCATAACACTGTTAGTTAAAAACTTTAACATTGCTGCACCTTCAATGATGCACAAATTTATTGGATCATTACTTTAATGATGAAAACAGTTTTGCGATAAGGATTACTATCAGATTGTAATTTTTTGTATAATAAAAAAGCTTACTAAGTAAAAAAGGTGGTCAAAATGGATAATAACATGGAAGAAATTTCAATGATTGATCCTGACTTTGAGCCTCAGTCAAGACCAAGATCATGTACGTGGCCGCTAAACCGACCAAACATAGGTAGAAAAAGTGAGGAAAATGATGTTGCAATGGCAATGGAGGCTACGATAGAGGAGGCCACTTCTCAGGAACAGTTAATGGCCGAATCAGCTGTGAATTTGGTGCCAAATCTAGTTAGCACAATTAAACAGGACCATGAATCATTTATAGGAACTCAGAGTGCTTTTCCACCTGAATATGGTGGAGTATTGCTTGGTTCACCTGCATCTGCTAACCTTGTCACAGACTTTTCAAGTATCATGCTTTCACCCCAGCAACAACAAATAACGACGACAAACAACAATGCGACCACAAACTTATCGTTTACCGATTTGACACCTTCATCTGCACCGAACTCTCAAAGTTTTAATCATGTTTCTCAGGATATTAAACCATCTGCCAATGAACTGTCTTTGATTTCTTCCCCATCTCAACAGCTGTGCACCGGATTGGGTGACACGAGTAGTATTTCAACATCGGGTATTTTAACCAAACCTAAGACTTCGTCGCGCAAAAATGCATGGGGTAACATGTCATATGCTGACTTAATAACCCAGGGAATCGAAAGTTCACCGGATAAGCGATTAACACTAGCTCAAATTTATGATTGGATGGTTAAAAATGTTGCTTACTTCAAGGATAAGGGAGACAGCAATTCTTCAGCTGGTTGGAAGGTAAGTTACATATAATTTTGTGTTGAACATTATTAGATTGTATACAGTGTAGTTACAATTATTCTAATGTAAGTGAGGTTATGTTAGTGCTGATTTTTGGAATACTTACTCTTGTAAACAAAGGCAGTGGTTTTTTAGATTGTAAAATGTGTGAACATGAGCTCATATATTAGTCTTGAAATTATTCATTATTATTATTGGAAGATATCAAAAAAGTTAAAATTAAAAAACAGTTTATAATTCTTCGTTAAAGTATAACAATTGCTATTTATTTTGTCAGTTTAACTTTCTGTTTTGTAATGCTTTCAAACCAATTGTAAGTGGCGTTTCAGCTGATTTATTGCAGTTGTACCCCCATTGATTGCACTTTGCTTAACTGTGACACATTGCAGTTAGCTGCGTAGCTAACTGATTGTAGTAATTGTGATGATTTTTGCATTGCATCATGCTATGCATTCACTATTAACGGTGTGCGTAAAGGAAGTGAACAATATCACCTGGTACTACTTCCGTTTAGTGTGAATCATAGATTAATGACACTGCAAAGATAATCATTTTTTTCATCTTATTTCAATCACTGCTGTTGTATGTTGGATAAGTTAAAATAACACGCTTGATGTTTAAGATAACAAAATATGAGTATTGAACTCGTTTCGCCTCATTGTTGTATCGCACAACTTTTTAAACACAGGTAGGGTGTGGAAAAAACGTTGCTCGTTTTACCATTCACTCAAGCGTGGACGTGTGGTTGTATTAGGTTATTTATACTACTGATGTATCTGGGTTTTTGATGTTACAAAAGGTAATCTACCCATCGAACTGTACTTGTACTCACTTGACATCTTTGCATAAATACGTATTGCATTTGAACGCTAATCGGCGAGCTCTGGGTTGTTAAAATATAAACTTTTAACAGCCTTTGTTATAGAACCACTGTAATGCGCTAAAAGCAGCGTGTCATTACATTGATATAGTAGTTTCCGTTTTTATGAGAGTTTCCGTTTTTATGAGAGACATACTATAGAACGGACCGCAAAAGTGATAAATTATTTAAAGAAAGCCTCTTACTTTACCGTGCCATTTCACATTGCGCGTAACCACACACTCTATTTTAGGAGTTTTATATAGCAATCTTTGCACAATTTAATAGGCCTATATTAAATATAGAGGTCACACACCTGTTTCGAATATTTCGACGTTAATTCTCCGCCGAACTTGTCTGATAAAAGTGACAAGCCTTTTGTTGACAAACCCATTTCCTTTTTGTATGTAATTGAGTGGTACCCAACATCTAAATTTTTTTTCTTTAAAAATTTATCAATAAGTCAATATTTTTGGTGTAATTTTTGGTTTAGACATTGACGTTGCCGTTATTAAGAAGTTGAAAAAAACTAATTAATAAATCTCAATTTCAGTGCAAAGTTTTCTGATTTTTATTTTTTTTTATTTCTTTCATTAAATCGCGTGCATTGGCAAGCAAATTTAGTAATAACGTTCTTTATAGTTTAACGATTCAATCGTAAAATGATTGTGCCCACGGCATATTGATAATGTCGTTTTTGCGCTCGTTGCTAATTTAACCAGACTGTTCGGCATAATAACCTAGTGTACTTCGCCAGCAGTGTAATCGCATTCGGTCCCTAGATATTTGAATTTATAATTTACTCGCAGCTTTACCTGTACGTTGATTATTAATATGACCATTTAATAGGATTTTATTTTATCCATTTAAATAGCAAGGTATTAAAAAAATAAGATATTATACGATGTAATAAGGTATTATGTCTGCTTCGTTCCGGCTAAAAATAGTAAAAGTATGTAAAAACAATCTCGTAAATGATGTTTGCATTTTTTACTCCGTCGTATTTCGTACGAAACACTAACCGCGTTTTTAAAATAACTGGGAGTCTGTGTTAAAAGAATACAAGCGTTAGTAAACACGTGTTACGATCACGTGACTTGTATGTTGTTTACATCGATTATTCAAATCTCGGAAATTTTGGCGTAAAATTAGCCTTGTGACGTAATTTTCCGTTTCCCAAAATATTGCGCCCACGACCCTTAAATAAAGTCAGCCAGGTGGAACTGCTGACGTGGGTGAAATCATGGCCAAACAATTTTTCCAATAAATAATATTCTCGAAAATGCGAAATCATTGGCCTGTGTTTACATTTTTTATTTTTAAAACTTGCTTATTATGGTAACTTGAAGTTTTGTGTTGCTGGAATGTTTGTTTGATATTATTTTGGGTTTGGTGACTAATCACACAGGTATATGCTCACCCACCAATACAGTAAAAATGTTGTTGTTGGAAAAAAGAATTGTTAACGTCTGCGTTTAAAATATTTTTAAATAGCCCAAATAAAAATAGTTCCAATCCTTTTTTACCAGACAACCCAGCTTTTTTTCAAGGAGTTCCAATCTCATTTAATGTTAGCAACCGTTACTTTAACGTGTTATTAATCTGTTTAATTCGGGTGCAAATTGTTGATTTCTACAAATGTAGGTCGCCTCGAAGCGCAGCCAAACATAGAACACAAGGTTCATCAAAATAACTTCGGATCGGAGTTCCGGTTTAGGCCGCTTTCCTTAATACGTAGGCATTCGCTCAACCTGGTTTGGCCTTCTTTCGGGCCTAACAATACACTTTGCGTTAGGGAGAAACCGCCGATTGGTTTGTTATTGTGCTTTGGTAGTCGTGTTTTGACGCAGTTTGCGAACGGTCAAGGCCGTTTCTTTGTGATTGCGATTGTTAAATAAGGTATGTAAACAAACACTCTATAAAATACATATTTGCGATAATGTTAGCCAAGGCTGTAAGGAGAATTAGCAATACCATGTGGAAAAATAAACAAAAAACGTAAATGTAGTATATATATATATATACTTTGTTTTCGTTTTTATTTTGGGACGGCCTTTTATTTACGTCAAAAAATTTATGTTACCTCGACGACAGTGTATAATTCTAGGTTTAAAGCAATAAGTGGGTGTTATTATTTTGTCGTAAGTGATCTATAACCATCAACGAGCTAACCTCCTTCGAAGTTAAAACCTTTCTGTGTTTTGATCGTAGTAGATTGTCGTGACGTCACATTCGTGATGACTCACCCACGTGGCGTGTTGTTATTGTGCTTTGGAGAGCGATTTCCCGTTCTATCTAGAACCGGATTGTCGGCATATTGAGATGCGTAGCTACTACTTTATTCAAGAATGAGTTTTCCGGCTTCGATCTTATGAATGAAAATCCGAAATTAGCGTAACGTGCCTTTGTTTATTTGTTTGGTAATTTTTTAATTTATTTTTGGCTTCTTTTTAGTAAATATTTAAAGATTTGAACAAAATAATTTTTTTCTTGCCCAACGTCACATTCTTGTTTATTATTTTTTTATTATAAAACATAAAATATTAAATATACATTACTAGGTACGTTTAGAGGGTTGCCACAGATTGTAAAGATTTTTTTATTTGTAAGGTTTCAATATGATTGAAAAAATAAGCCATTTATGTATGTTTCAATCAAAAACGTAACTGGTATCATAGGCCAAATTCGTTTTGAACTTTGACCAATTATTGTCATTCAATTACTGTTGGTGAGGCAAAACCCTGCAATTATTTATCTAAATCTTTCCACTGCTCCTTGAAGGTGGTTATGCCTGACAGCATATTTGAATTACAATGACTAAGAAAAAATTTCACCTAAACCACATAGAAACGTATGTTATCATGGGGTGCATTGTGCTTAGTTAATTTAAAGTCGTGCTTTACTTGAAGTTTCACAAAATGATTTTATGAAATTTAGGTTTGTTATGATTTATGCTTAATGACAATTTAAACTTATCTAATGGAACACTTTACTAGTTGTTCAATCGTGCCGATTACATTACAAAGGGAGTAACGTGGTTGGATTAATTGTTATAAAAGGCATGTATTTTAAGTTTTACATGACAATTACATGTTAATTAAAATCGGAATACGATTGCCGATAGGAGCATAGTAAAACATGGTGATTCATGTGTAGGTGTGTAATAAACTCGATCCAAGGTTAACTAGATCACCACAAAGACTCCCAATTATTCTTGCACCACACTCAGCTACGCGTTTTTGCTGTCGCTGCGTTTTGCGAGGTAGTAAATCTTTTTTAAGGGTTAAAGTACACCTTTCTATAAAATTAACGACTCGCTAAAGCGATGGTATTGACCTAGTTTTTAGTTTGGTTCTGTTGTTCTTTGTATTGGTAATACAGTACTTTAAGTATCGTGTAATTCCTGTGGTTTTTCGTGAAGAAATCGTGTAATAGGCAATATTTCATCCCGATACCGCGAATACAATTACATATTAACTCAACACGCACTCCATACAATTCGAAATCCGCGTCGTAATACTACATAACGAAAAATCAGAGTGTGTTTGAATTAAAACCGCAACCCCGAATGCCGCGTGCGTAATATACCTAAAAGCAAATCCTCATAATAAAAGAGCAGCATTGTTCCTCGTTGTGGTATAATATAATATCGACCCGTTTGCCCGCAGTGTGTGCGCGTGTGTTCGCTAAACGATGCGCGCCGCTGGCGTTTACTTGCCTTCGAAAACGCAACTATCACCTTTCAAATGCGTAAGCGAGTGTGGTGATCACGTGGTATTCGCATGTCAACGACAACGCGGATGGCGTGAAAAAGTTAGGGCGTTCAACTGCGCGCTACCTTTAGCTAATCCGATCCTTACTCAGTTAACATCGATCGACTGTTTACTACCTTTTGTTTTTAGTCTTACCTTAACGCCTTGTTTTTTTTTTGAGCAATATCATTTACTCTGGTTAATCATTGTTCAGATTGTAATTTTAAAGGTATTTAAAAACATGTTTTACTAAAGTTCAATTAAGTTTTTGTTTAATGTTCATTAAATTGTTTTAAAGTTACACCTTTAGCTCCTTGCTTTAATAACACTATTAGCCATTTTGTGGTCAAATTGTTATGTTTCGATACTGCATTCTAAAACTGTGTTATAGTTCAAGATAAAAAAATTCCCAGTTAAAATGAAAAACAAAATTTCAAATGAAAAATTCCTATATATTTAATAGGTTAATGACATAGTTTTATGTTTTTGTTATATATAAGTTGGCGTTTTTTGTTATTAATAAGCAAGCTTAGCTTGCTATTCCTATTCTAATGATTAAATGTAGCACAATGCAACTCAGTCATGGTAGGTTAATTTTGTTCAATGGTCAAATAACACACCTACAAATAAATTGGTCAACCAATAGTGAATTGACTTAGGCTCTTTTGTTATTCTATAATTAAAGTTTGTTACACTTTGTAACTTTTCTAATGTGTATTGTTGGACTGGTCTATATTTTTAAATAGTAATTGTAACAATTTACTTAACAAGTTCATCTTTTGTTTAGTGTTTAAAATAATCAAAATATTATTTTTGATTTATCCAAAATTGATTCTGGCTTCCCATGTAATTTTTAATAATAAAATGATTGTCAATTCCAATCTATATTAAGAATTTAGGTCATTAAAAGCAAAATAAAAATATATTTAAGTGCATAAAAAGGGGGGATTTTTACTTTAAACAAATGCACCAATTTAAAAGTTTGTATATTCTGCAGAACTCGATTCGCCATAATCTGTCTCTGCACAGCAAGTTTAAGCGAATACAGAACGAAGGCACAGGAAAATCTTCATGGTGGATAATAAATCATGATGCCAAACCAGGGAAAACTCCGCGCAGAAGATCAATGGAAACGTCGAACTCGAAATATTCAAGATCAAGAAGCAAGGCTGTTGCAAAACAAAAGGTTTATTTTTTGTTATAATTTAATTTGGTATAATCAAAAACCAATGTGCAAAATAATCAATATCAAAGAAAAAAAAACAGTTTACTTTATTTTGAAAAACAACTTATTATGATCTGCATAATATCTTGGACTTTAGTTTTTTTTTCCGTGTTCCAAAATATTATGATATGGATACAGGACTTGTTTTAATGATTTGCAAATAGGTTGTTGTTTAATTTCTTGGTACAAGTGTAGTATATTGGTTTACTGTAAGAACAAAATATTTTTTGATTAAATTAAGCCTGTATTGCAGCCAATTTCACACAAGTGAACTTACAAATATAATAATTTAAGTTATTTATTACCCTTTAAGTACATCAAATACGGCTTCTTAATAAAATGTTTAAAAGGGCATCTGTTAATGCATTTTATTCGCTTAAAACACACCCTAAATTACATAATTGTGAGCAAATCACTGTTATATTCGCTACAATTATTTAAACATATTTTATGATGCCAAGTTTTCAAAAAAAGCTAGATTACTCTTAAAAATATTAAACTTCTATGAATTACCTGTTTTATAAATAATTAAACAATTGCAATTGTCAGGCTGAACTGTTAAAAAAGCAACAACAAAAAGTGTCAAAGAAAGACTCTCCTCCATGGGCAAGAAGTCCAACGAGCGTGGATAGCGATTATGATCATCCTCTCAACAAATCACTCGCATCTGATTTTAGGTAATGTTAGTGATTTTTAGATAACATGCAATCACAATCTGTTTTTTTTATTAAAGTAACTAATAAATTTTTAAAACACTAATATGCTATATATACAACTTTTGTTTAGGAAAAACTCTTTAGCTATTAATACATTTGTTTTGGGTAGACTCTAGGAGTATTTGGTTGTGTCTAAAATTGTTTGTTCAACAAAAAATATGTGTTTTATAATTTAAGAAAAAAAAAATTAATTAGTAAAAACTTTTTTTAGACCACGTACAAGTTCGAATGCAAGTAGCGTAAGTGGAAGAATTTCTCCCCGCCATGGAGGAAGTTACATTCCTCAAGATCTTGAAGATGATGGTCCTCCAATAGCATCTCCTCTTTCCTCCTCTTATACTCCTGGAGGTAAAAGAAAATTTTAAATTACTCCTTAAGTAATCCTTTAAAAAAATTTTTGTATAAAGAATTTTAAACTTGGGTAAATTTTTCCGTTAATATCTTAGGTCCCATGTCAGATTTTTTTGTAAATCGTGGAGATTCTTTCAGTCTTGTTGATTCATTTGATGTAAATAGTCCATCTGATCCATTACACAGTGATCTATTGGACAGCATTGCAAGTAAGAAAACAAAAGCAAATTAAAAAAGATTTATATTACTAAAAATTTTTTAACAATATTTGTCATATAATGCTGCCATGAAAGTGATTTAGTCTCTATATTTTTTATAAAATAAAATTTTATGTTTTTATTTTATAGAGAAGTTAACATGTTAAAATTACCATTTAAAAAAATTATGCATGATACATTAATTTTTATGATTTTTTAAGATATGGAAGTTATGAGCATACCTTCACCAATGAATCAGGCAAATATGAGCAATCTTAATGATGACAGAACCAACATTTACATTAACTCTGTGGAAAGAAAATCATCTCAGGTATAAACTAACCAAAAATTAAAATATTTAGTTTTTGCGAAATATATTTCATGGTTTTATAATTCTTGTAAGGGGCGCTTTTAGTGTTTGTTCTTATTTGTTGTTTATTTATAGATAAATTTTTTTTAAATGTCAAAGAATTTATTTTTCTAAAATTAAAACAAAAGGTTTTATTTTAAATAATATTTACATATTTAAAAATTAACATTTTTTTAAATACATGGTGTATAGTGTGCATAACAGGATATTATATCTTAAATTAATTTTTCCTATCCTTGATTGACACCTAATTTGCATATATAATAACATACGTGGAAGACTGGTAATGAAGTTTTGCTAACCATGATTTTATGATTGTACTACAATAATGCCAACTTAATTTGTTGAAGTTTGTAGATTAGTAATTGCATTAAATTGTTTCTTGAATCTTTACTTTTTTTATTGAGTTTTTTATCTTGTTTTTTATGTAAAAACTAATTAAATCTTTTATTTATAGGAAAGTGGTGCATATACTTCACCATTATTTTGTCAACAGCTAAAAAATCCAAAGGTTTCAGCAGTGCAGGTTACATTTAAAAGTTTATAATTATTTTCTGTATAATGATGAAGCCAAATTCTAATTTAATGTTAAAAATAAATAATTCTTATTATTAACTATGTTCAAAAAAATTTTGATAAGGATGTTGTGATAGAAATAGAATATTAAACTCTTTAATCAAAATACTATTTATAAACTATTTTTTTCACTTATGATCTTTTTTTAAATTTACATTTAAAGTCATTGTATTAACATTCAAGGTTTTGTGTTTTATGTATACAGGGCCAGAATGTAGGAAATACAAACAGAGGAATTATATCAAGCCCAAATCTTGCTACTCTTTTGCAACAGGGCAAATCTACAAAGGTAAGGTTTTGTTTGAACAGTATTAAATAACAGGCTTTTTTATTGGCTACACTTACTGTTATTTGATTTATTTTTAGAACTGTATTGTAACATGCAAATTAGGTAGAATAGTGTATTTCTTTATGTTCATTTTGTGCCCTTGAAATTCATGGTTATTAATTTCTCACATTTTTTGCAGATTTTATTTTCCCATACAAAATAAAAATATTATGTACACTTTGTTTTTATTTTTAGTCTTCTACTCCTTCGGCAAAGATTCGAACCCCAAACAGCCAGGATAACTTGGACGGGGTTACATCAATGAGAAGGGTAAGAGCAAACACGATGCCTCGATTACAACCACAACCAAAGTACAACATGATGGCAGCTAGCATGCATAGACCACAGGTAAAAAAATAACCTAGTCTTTGTTAAATGTAAGATACTAAAATGCAGTCCTGTAATTTGAAAAAAATAATATGCCCAGAAAAGTTTGTATAAAAGAAGATTACCGGAATTATGATTTATTAAAAACCGTTCTGTGGTTATGAATCATTTTTTTGGGTAATTTTGATATCCTGGTTTAAAAATTAAGCTGTTTTAATCTAGGCAAATTTACCTTTAAAGTGAATGCAAAACAAATATAAATCTCTGTTGTTAGTCTTATTTTGGCAAAAGTTATGTTACAAATAGTAGGCTTTTAATATATTATTTGTAATTTAAAAAAATAATTTTTTCTTCGTTTTTTTTCTTAAGCTTGGGTATATGCAAAAACAAAATTATAATTTATGTGCTTATTATAGAGTGGCGAATCACTCGTATTCTCACCATATGGAGGTCAACCTCAACAACAACAACAACAACAGAATGATATTACTTCTTCTGTGTCTCCACAGAATGTATATCTGCCATCTATGGTAAGCGGCTAAATTTTGTGTCTATTTTTTATAAATTAATTGAATTTTTGGTGTTTTTAATTTTTACAGTCACTGGGATAAAAGAAAATTAATTAAGTAATGTATAAAACTGTGTTTAAAATATGAACCATTATTTTTTTTTGGGGGGGGGGGGATTTATTGTTAACTTTAACAAACTGTTACAATTGTCTATAATTAAATTAGAATCTTACTTTATATGGCATATTGTAAATAATCATTTAGTATTATAATAGCACAGTAAGACACACACACTTTTGTTGCTATTAGAGACTGCGTTATGTTTATGTTTTATTGCACACTTTAGATCAGTGACAGACTTGTGATTTATGACATTTTTTACGTAACTACTTTATAGTAATACTTAACATTAGTATGTAACCTTTCTTTAATATAATTTATGACATTACATTTTTAAAATTTGGTCAATTGGTTGTGTATTGATAATTACCTTTTAACTTTAACTTGTGATTTTGCTAAAAAAAATTTATTTAAGGTCTGTATTTTAATTTCATTTTTTTATTTAACTTTTTTTTTAGTTTCCATTCAACAATGGACAACAACAAATGACATCGCAACAACAGCAACAACAACAACAACAACAAGCAAACTTGCGACAGGTAAAGGCACCTTTTTGTTAAGAATAACCCTTTTATACACTTCAATTCTAGTTATCTTATACCAATGTGCATTTCTTATTATTTTAAACATTTATTATTTAAAATTAATATTAATTGGTTATTTTTTTGTATTTTAGCAACAACTTTCACAATCTCAGCCAGATAATCCTGCTGGTTTATCCTCGCTGATGAACCAAAACAAAACTTTATATCAACTTCTTGGCCACCAGAGGGGAGGAGAGGTCCAACAAATTAGTGCCAATCAAAACATGCCACAACAGGTAACCAACATTTTGTGGTGACATTTAAAAAATGTAGAATTATTTATTGGCTTGTATGTTCTGTTGTGACTTTATAAGGTTTACCCCATGTCTTTACTACAATTTTAGCCCAAAATTGTGTTTTTAAGTTTTTTTATATTAATTTTGTCTTTCTTGTTCAGGTAAATCCTTCATTACAACAACGGCCTGATTTAGAATGTAACATGCAAGCCAGCAGCTTCCAACAACAACAGGTTATTTTCAATTAATGTTTTTCAGAGAACTTTTAATATTTTGGTCTAGATTTTTGTATTTTTTATTTATGATATTTTTCCAAAGTTTATTCACAATTTAGCTATTGATTACGTTTTTTTTTTAATAAGAATAATTCTTTTCCAGAACATATCCAATCAAAGCAACATTGATCAACAACAACAACAAAGTGGAGAATTCAGCAACCTTCTCCAAATGAACCAGAAATTTCCATCAGATATTAACTTGGACAATCAAGATATTTTCGACCCAGGTCAGTTGGATATTGACACCATGTTGCAAGAAATGGACACACCAGAAAGTTTTGGAAATGAGTTTAATTCCTATTTTCCACCCTCTACATCCGGTAACTAATTCTTTACTATTTTTCTTTTTTAAATTTGAAAAGTTTAGTGTTTTATTGGTTTCATAACTATTTATATTTTTTAATCAAAACCAGATCATTCAGTATTTTAATTAGATTTATTTAAGCTATAAAATATTTATAAAAGTTTTATTTGTTTTAACAAGGTTATGGTGAACCAGAGAATAACTTACTTTCAAACATGAACCTCAATCAACCCAAGATGGAGGATTCGAGTGAAAACAACGGTTTTCCATATTCCAACAACATACAACTACAAACCATGCAACAGCAACAACAACAACAACAACAAATGTCTCAACAGCAGCAGTACGATCAACAACAACAACAAAGACCAGGCATGTATAACATGGCATCATGTGGAGACAATAACTCTCGGGTCATGATGGGGTTAGAGAGTAACCCCCGGTCTGTACCCATGGTAATGTCGGGGCCAGGTGGATCCATGATGATCGCAACGTCGGGAATGAACCAACATTATAATCGACCCCATCATGTTTTAAGGCCCCAATCATCAGTGGGTTCAGTAACTGACTATCGAATGTAAATATTGTTTTTGTTGTTTATTTTTTATTAAAAAAAATTTACAACAGCGGGTAATGTCTAGTGCTTTGTGTTTGTTTTTAAGTTATGCTATAATCTTTAACACACAACAGCTTTCTGTAAGTTTTTATGTGTGTGTGTCAACGATTCGACCCTGTCAAGACGGCTTCCCCCTTTTTTCTTTTGTAATAATTCCACGGATAACCCTTGAGATTGCTAATATGTTCAAGGTGTGCTCTGTAAAGGTGTACAGGTGCGCGATTCCCATTGTATTTGTTTTATAAACAAGCGGCCTTTTTTGTGGTTTAATGAACATGCATATTTTCGCCTTGCTGTTCAAAGAAGGATAGTGCTTTTATTGTGTTTTTTTTTTACTTATTCCGTTTTGTGCTGGATATCACAACTAATTCGTGTTAATTGTTTTTAGTTTTTGTTTGTTTTGTTTTTAAATCAATTACCTAATAATCAACGTTGTTTCTGAGCGCATTTTATATCTCACAAATTCTATTTTCGTAATTCTTTAGACAAGCAAATCTGTGTTTGCTATTTTTAATTCAAAGTAATTAGGCACGAATTGTCGTGGTGCTTAGTTCTCGTATATATTACGCATATTTAGTTTTAGTCGTACGCCCTACTGTTTGCGGCAATATTATTTTTCACGGTTGCATTTTTGCAATGGTGCCTATATACCGAACCAAATTATATTTTAAAATGCGTAAACTCTTATATAACCTTAACTTTTATGCGATAATTAGGCACAATGCTGCATAGTGTTTAGTCGTGGTATATGGTACACATTTATAGTGGTATAAATATTGCCTAACTGAGTCGAAGCTTCGTATGAAATTTTCCATTTTGGGATACCGTATCTTAGCGTGAGACAATACCTACTTTATACTAACTCATCGTTTTTTTAGGTCTAGTTTTTAATGGTTATTGTTAATTGAACACTGTAGCAAAATGAACTATTTTTTAAGTTTCATAACTCGCCGCTAGTTTCGGTTTTTTTCGCGGTGTTCTTTTTGTAACAGCGACTTTTCGTCTTACCGGATTTCTGACGTCATTTTTTTGCATTTTGGTGCAAAATTTTATTTCATCGGTAGATTATTCATTGGCTAGTGCTTTCGATTCGTTTTTTGTTTCGAATTTGGTGTTTAAATTTTTTTTAATGTTTGTCTTATTGTTTCGTGCTGTACCATACAAAAGTTTCTAACTCGATTGTGTTTCTTGAAAGTTCAGCATAGCTTTTTCGACCTGTCGCTTATTTTTTTTCTTGTTTCGCAGCTATGTTTTTTTCTGACAAATAATTGTTTTCGCAATGACGTCACTACCCATTTTTAATGACGTCAGCCTTTATGTCATTTACAACTTTATTCGTTTTTCTACTGCTGGGTCAATATTTTGAAATTTTTCGTAAAATTATGATTTGTAAATTTTATAGGCAAAATTTTACATCAATTGTGAATGGTACGAACAGTTGCTCTAAATAACTATTAAATGTGCCTTTTGTGTGTTAAATTTGCTAAATTGTTTCACTTTGAAAAAAAAAAACTTTTTTTCGAGGCATCCACTTTTTTAGGGCGAACAATTTAAATCAATTTTTTTATTAAAATTAAATATTTTTGTAGTTTAACATGTTTTAGCCTTGTTAATTGTCGTCGTGTATCGTAAATGTTTATATTAGTAATAATGTACATATTAATTCTCTTGTTTTTTTATCGTGGTGCTTATACATTGAACGTATTTCGAATCTTTTTTACAGCAAAATTATCGCTTTACCTGATTAATTATTCACAAACTCAAATCTTTATTTCTAAACCCATTCACAAAATCACCCCAAAAATTAAAATAATTTTGCTTGAAATTTAATTAGTTTATTTTTTTATTTAATTCGATTTTTACCAAAGAACTATTACAATTAAAAATATTTTTATCGCAAACGGTTGTTTTTTTCGTAACAGCATTTTGCAAATTTTTTGTATTCTTATTCAAAATGACAGCATTTAATTGCTTTGGTAAAGTTTTCGCGAGAATTTTGTTTCTAATGTTGGAATAAAAATTGTTCCTGATTTAACCTTAATTATCGTGGTTCTGCAATTTTAGCTTTTTAAATTTTTTTTTATCGTGTACAGCTCGTTTGTTATAATGTGTATTATCTTGAACCGTATTTTGGTCGTATTGATTAACATGAAATTTCGGTAACGAATTTGATTTGTTTATTTCATGGATTAAATTTGACCATAGACATATTTTTTAGGTAAGTTGAACCTAGGCAGGACATAAAAACACACGATGGTCTATAGTTAAACTTTATCAGAAAATAATCAGCCTATGCTTTTATGTTATTGTCAATCTAAAACAAGTCCGTATAAACCTAAGAAAAATTCAAGTTTTTGTCATTAAGTGTACTTTACAATATTTACAAAAGTAAAATGTAGGTCTGTTTGTTTAAAATTACTCTTATACAAAAAAACGACGTCTGGAAAAGGTAGCTATTGATTTTTTTTAACAGTTGAATCATAAATAATTTTTACATAAAATAGCCGTATTAAAGTCGTAATGTCATACGACCTTTAGAGACTTGGCAGTACTTTGTTTATACGGTTTTGCAAAAAACTGGAAAATTTACTCGCATTTAAACATTAGATAGTGCCTTAAACTCTGGGTGAGATCGAGCCGTTAGGTGGTCTCGTGACTTAATTCAGTCAAAGTCAGCTGATCAAAAACGTAAACAAACGAAGTTGCGGTTTGGATAATCTATAAAAGTCATTATTAAAGGTTTTTTTAACTGCACACACTAATATTTACTAAGAAAATCTTTTGTAGAAGCTTTTTGACTTTAACGTCAGTTTACAATCTAGTTGTATTTTGAAGAAAGCTAATACAAAAAGGCAAAAAAGGAATTAAAAATTACAAGTTTGCAAGTAGACCAGAGTCTGGTCACCAGACTTTTTTATTGATTTAAATGCTCTTTCTATACAATTGCAGTACCACATTAACTTTTTTATAAGTTATTGAATAACATTGTAAATAATCAATTAGCCTATATTAAATATGGAAGCTGTACGCCCAAAAAGTCGTACAACAAAAAAAGAAAAAGTCAGAACTAAAGTAAGTTATAACTTATGTTGGACTTTTCTTTCCAATATATCTTTTAGGTAATTCTTAAAACGTTTTTTGCATGTCTGTATTAGCAATAAAATTGCATAATATTTGTTTTTATTATTTATTTGTTTGCATTAAGGTAACAACAACAATTAACTCAAACATCAAAGAAAAGAGTGTTTCGAATGGAGAAGTCAAACAAATAAACAATCATACCGGTAATGTTAATGTGTAAACGTTAAATGTATTTATAAGTTCTGTTAAATATATATTTTTTGCACTATAGATATATGCATAGATTGAAATAGTTTTTTTTAAATAGGCTATATTATATAAAAATTAAAATTTATATTTTTAGAAACCATTACCAATGGAGACCAAAGCAATAACATAAATAAAGAAATTTTAATTAAAAGCAATACTGAAATAAAGAAAGAAATTAATAAGGAAATTATAACTGGTGAAAATAATCAAGAAGCACATAGCTCAGTTGTTCCAGTTCAATTCTATAAAATTTGTTCGACAAAACAAGATTTGGATTCATCTTTAATGTCAGAAAACAGTTTAAACGACAGCGTGAAGAAAGAAAATAATTTGCCTGTAGATAATGGTAATTACATGTTTTGTTATTAATTGCTGGTTTAAATATTTTTAAAGACAATAATTTATTGTTACTATCAACATGTAAATAAATTTAAAAAATTTTTTTCTTAATTTACCTAATTCTTATTTTAGTTTCTTTGTAAATATTTTTATTATAATTTTTATTTTTGCGTTTCGTTTGTGTTTAACCAGTTAACCCTTTGTTTATTTTTTTATGTATAGAAAATGAAATTCCCTCAGCACCAATGGAAAATAAGGAATCAGAATTAAACAATGCTACAAATGATGACATTTTAGCAACTGCTCCACCTATATTATTTGATCCACCAGAATTGTCGTCGATAAATAAAAGTGAATTTGTACCTGAATCAGTGGATGAAATTATCAGTATGGATCCAGAAAAAGAAGTAAGTGTTTGTGAGAGTAAACTTTTTGTAGTTAATGTTGTTTAATATTTGTAATATACATTTCATTTTTGTTTTAAAAATTTATAGAAATTTATTTGATGTTTTAATATTGTTTTCTAAATATTACATATATTTCAGTGCACTTGTATTTTTTTTGTGGAAATAAGTTGTGTCTTTTTTACTTAAATCACAAGAAGTTTAACTCTACTGCTATTTGCATATTGTTTAGTTAATAAGTAAATTGTGGTGTGTCTTTTGCTTAACTTGTTTTGCAACTTGTGGTTTTCTAAGATAACTATATCAGGAGTTATATCTCTTTTTGTGAAAAAAATTTACAACATGATATAAGTATTATATCTGTATAAAAATATCTAAGCATTATTTCCAAAATAACAAGTGTTTGTTTTTAGGGTTGTAACAGTGATGTGGTTTTACCTCTTCAAGAATATGATTGGGATATGGCAGCCACAGATGAGCAAAATACTGAACAAATCTATCCTCAACTTGATAGTTTAATTGTGAATGACGAAGATCAAACTACAATGGTGGGTTTTGTTTTTGTAAATTTTGGATATTTATTTAAATTATCATATTTCATATTGTGTATACAGTATTGTTATAACATATTTAAGCTTAAGCCATTGTAATGCTCAGACAAACAGCTAATTTCATTCTACACATAATCAATTATTCAAAACTGTGCCTAATATAATTCTATAGGGATTTCGTTGAATTGCTTAAAAGTACATTTTTCAGATTTTATTAATGGCCCTCAAAATTAGTTTAATAGCCAAATGGCCTAAGTTTAATATAAAATTTTGCGCTCTTTTTAATTAAATATGCCAACGAATTTTTTAGAAAACTTTTGTTCCTTACCCTTTGCCAAAATTTTTTATTGGTTTATAACATTGCCATTTTAATTTATGTAAGATTATTAACATTTGCATATTTTTGAGTGAAAGATGTCTGCAATTAAAATTATTTAATTTTTTTATGATATAACTGACATTCACAATAAACAAAAGTTTTTCATTTTATATTATTTTATGGTTACAGAAACCTTTTACCCAAGCAGAATTGTCCATGTTTTATAACAACACCTTATTGGAGCATGCTGACACTTATACTGATCAATTTATTGCGCTTGCAAATGAAAATGATGAGCCGTTTATGACACTTCTACAAAATTATTACATGGTATGTGTTAATATTTCAAAAAAAACTAAAATGCATAAATTTGTTAAATATGATACTATATCAGTACTTATTTGCTCATTCTATAAATAATTTAGTAAAATTAAATTTATTGATTAAAAATATATTTTATTTTTTATTTTTTTTGTTCAGACCAGACATAGATTAATCGGGGCCAAAAACGAACATGAAAACCAAAAAGAAGTCGTACAAAGAAACCTTGATAAAGTTTTTCGAACTGGGCAGGGTAAAGTTGAAGCAGAGGTAAATCAATTTCCTTTTCTGTAAAACTCAAACAAAAGTTTTGCATAATCTTATCAGATTTAATAACATAGATAAGATAATAATTTTTTTAATGACTTTCACTCTTTAATGACTTTCAAAAAAATTGTATTAGACTTATCAAATAAAGAACAACTCTTAATTTTTTAAAGCATAAAACTTTCAGGTTTAATTAAATGTCACAACAAAATCTTATTAATTTTTAATGATTTGAAAAGTTCACCAGAGTTTCAATGTAATTTGTTAGGTCAAAATTGTACATAGTTAATTTATTCTGTTAAGCCTTGATGTTTTATTAATTATAAATTTTGTTTTACAACGATACCAGTACTAGTATTATTCTTATCTAAACAACTAAAAAACATTGTCATTTTTAATTTACAAATACATTTTTGTGTTAAAAACTTTTTTAAGTTTTTACTTAAAATATTTATTCGTTTTAAGGCTTATTGTCAAGACCGCAGAAAAGTAAATACCACTTATCATTTTGATACTTGTTCCTATGACAACGAGGCTGGTAACACTTTGTCGTTATCTCTGAGAGAAGGTCGCAGAATAGCAAGTGAGAGTATCACAACTGCTGTTTTTTCATCGACAGTTGCTAGATTGCATTGCGAGCAGTTTCTTTATACTGCAACTGAAAAATATAGCTTAAGAAGAAATAAGTTAAAACAATGTTCAGGTAACACCTAAAATTAAAGCTAGCTTATTTTGAAATTAATACACATAGTGAACAAAAAGGTATATCCATTTAGTCAACATTTATTTTTATTTTTTCTTCCAATTAAATCAGAGTTTTTAGATTGATTAGTCAGATTATCCTAATTAATATAATTTTGTATTTTAATAACAGGAAATTCTTCATCAAAGATGACACAAGCTTCTTTATTTCTCCAACTGGTTGATGAATCAGTCTCCGAGCTGAAGAGAATTGTGAATGTTTTGTTTCTGTTTGTAAGAAGAAAAAGAGGGAAGGAAGAAGAAAAAGATCGATTTTGGACAGATGTGCAAAGATGGGTGGCACTGGTAAATTTTAGTTTATTTTTTCTGATTTTAATTATTTTTTATCTTTTAAATTAAGATTTATATTTAAATACTACTCTGTGCTGTGTATGTTTGCACATGCTGTTTAAACTTTTATTGTGAGACAAAGGCACATGGCAATGTGATATTGAATGTGAAAATAACAAACATTGTGTTTGTAGACAATCCAACATCTTTTGCAATCAGTTGACTCTCCAACGACATCAGGTCGACATTTTAGTGAAGAGATGTTTGTGTTAAATCACATTCTAAGATGCCCACCCGGAGTTCATAAATGGAGTGATGGACTTGTTCAAGTAATTATTTAAATTACTATTAATTTAATTTTTACCATGATTTCAAATGTAAATAGAGTTTGTGTAATTTTATAAATGTTTTCTTGCTATTTTTTCTTGCTTTAACTATTTAGTATTTGGCAATTTTGCTCTAAGAACAAGAATATTAACTGCAAACTAATACATAATGTTTGTTTTAGAAGTATTGTGGTATATTTCTTACATTAACTTTTTGTGGTTAGTAAAGCTTGCCCTTAGTAATCACAATTTTATCGTTTTGTGTAGATTTAAAAATGTTTGCCTAATAAAATAAGTATGTAATGTACTTTTATAACTACAAGATTATACCTATAATACTTAATGTTAAAACCTTTAAATTTATCTGATTGTAAAAAAAGCACATAATTAAATTTATCATATTATTTGTTATTTTAGATATCTGGTCCTTCCCTAAATGGTGGTAAAACAAGAGACAAAACATCATTGGATCACTCTTTGTATTTACTTTACTTGATGTTGAAAAACACCAAGGGCAGAGAAGATTTTTTAGCTGACTACAAAGTTTTGGTGTCTGGGTTGGAAGGAGATAAAACAAATATTACTGGATGGACAATGGTAAGTAAAATGTTGATATATACTGATTTTATTAGTAAAATTGTTTAATTAATTGTTGTTTTACTGTTAAAAATGAATTGTAATTGTACTTTAAATATAGATTAAACAAATTAATTTTTGTTGAAAATGCCATTGGAATTTTTTTTAATTTTGGAATTTTTAATTTTAAATATAACAATTTTTTATTTACATTTGAAATTTTTTGAAATTTTGATCCTCTTTTCTTGCAGATTGATGAGGATGGTGATGAGATGGATTCTCTTAATGCCTCCAACATCCACAACCTTCTTCTTCCATCTGAGAACGATCTTATTGTTTTGTTCAAACAAATTCACATGGAAACTATTCTCGCTCATGTTTTTAATCTTGAAATTAATTCTGGTAAGAAATATTAAATTATTTTAAATATATTTTGCAATATTTAATATTTTTAACCTTTTTTTATATGTAATAATGTATGTATATTACCCTAAAATCATATATCTAATTACAAAAAAAAATTATGACTTTTGGCAAAAATCTATTTTAATATTTACTTGTTTGACATAGATGGTACATATCAATACATACAAGAAATGCTAAAAAGCGAGGACATATTAGCAAGCCTCACTATTTGTGATCTTATTTGTGAATTATTGGGGGAAGGGTTAGCTAACCTTGGTAGACCAAAGTAAGTTAATTAACTTTACTTGTGCATATCATCTTTTAAATGTTGTTTTCATGTTTGCCTATTTTGTAAATTTTTTTTTACTGAAATGTAAAATATTACTTATTTAAGTAAAGGTTTAAAAATAAATGTTTTAGATTTTAAAAAATTTTGTGTTTTTTTCAGGTACAAACAAATGGTTAGAAGAATAGCGCAAGCAATCAGAAATATTGTTCTTCTTATGTCAGAACATTGGTTAAACTACAAGCAAGCTGTGGAAAAAACTACTGCTGTACAAGAGTAAGTTAAACACAATGCGTATATTTAAATGTGTAAAAAAAATGCTAAAATAATGCTTGCCGGTAAAAAAAACAAAACTAGTAAAGTTTACTGCGGAATTTATTTTTATGTAAAAACTCATAAATTTACATTTTTATTTTAGGTACGGTATTTATCGCGTACAACTTGAATATGACGAATTCTGCAAACGATGTGTTTCTAGACTTTTATCTGTGGCTCGCCTTGGCATTTACCAATTTATTGCCGACCTCTCCTACCACTCGGTGTCTCAAAAAGCTGCCGAGACATTTTATTTGTTGATGAATGTACCTGCTGGGGTGAGGTCTGAGGTTGATAGTTTAGTGAGCACTAACTACACCCAACAAGAATGGCTGGATTTTATACAAGGTACATATTGAAATTATACTTTTATTGTAAATAATTTTTTATTGTTTTTGATATTTTTTTAATTTAATAAACAAATTTAAAAGTTTGATGATTTAAAAGAAATGGAATTTAAACTTAATTTTGTTTTTATTGAGTGATTTAAGCTAAAACTTTAACCTGATAAATAATTATGTGAACAAATATTAGTTTAAATTTAAAAAAATAATTTTTAAAGTTTATAAATGTTAACAAAAAAACTATTTTTAGATCCAGACACTAAATTAGCATTTGAGGAGCAATTATCAACAATGCCAGCGAATGAAATTGTTTATTTGTTGACAGCATTTGCTAACTTGGCCCAAGCTAGACCAACATCTGAGCAACATCTTGTTAACACCATTTGTGTTGACATTTTTAAGGTAGATATATTTATTTACAAATTTTGGTCCAACTTAAATTTAATTTTTTTTTAATACATTACTTTCGTTTTTTATTTTTTTGTTTTTACTTTAAACAACTTTAAACGTAATCAACAGTAACTTAACTTTATATGTGTTCATTATTTTCTGTGTTTAAAAACAATGTCATAATATAGAATAAAACATTTTAATTTTATTTTTTTTTATTTTATATTTTAAGGTCTCGTTTATGTATGCATCAACAAAGGATATTTGCAGTAAAACTGGAAGAGAATTACTATCTTCTGTTGCTGCCTATCATCCTTATTGTATATCAACTTTGCTCAAATTTGTGGCAGACAATCTAGGTGTTTTATTCAAAATAATAACTTTTCAAAAATATATACATATTTATTCCCAAAAATATGTTTTTAGTACTTATTTTACTAAATAATGCTTTTTATTGTTAGGTAAATATGTTCTCCTTAAAAGGTATATCATATTTTTCCTCTTTCGCATTTAGATACATTATCCCAAATAGCAGTCTATGCAGTGAGTGACTTACCTTACACTTTATGGCAACCCACGTTAAATGACTTGAACCTTATTAGAACCTGGTTGCTTGGCTACTTACTGGGGTCAACAGAATTTCGACTTGCCCAGATTGCTATTCAGGTAACGATAAATGTTAAAGTTGTTGTTAAATTAGATTAATTCCCAATAAATATAAAATTATTTTGGTAAATGTGGTACAGACATTGTGTTTCTAAAAATAGAGGTGGATTTAATCAAGTAAATCAATATTAAATTTATTTGACCACACCAAAATGCATTTTAGGCATTTGTTGTTAATTGTGTTTAATTTTAAATGCAATTTTTAAATGTTTGATATTTTGTAGGGTTTAAACTTTGGTTACAATAACAACCAAGGTTGTTTAATGTTAGACCATAAAGTTCACTGTAAAATTGCAATGTTAATTGTTGAGACAAATGTTAAGATTGAATATGACAAACTTCATTTGGGACTGATGTCAATGAGCATAGATCATGTAAGTTGTAAATAAGACAAAATAATGTTTTAAAGGGAAAATAAGTAATTGCCTGTCCAATGAGATGGACTTTGATCGCCGTAATAGGGCTGCAACAATTAATTTATAAATAAACACATGCAAATACTGGCAGTTTTCTTTTTTTAAGGATCTGTAAATTAGAAATGTATTGTCCAATAAGCTGTATTATATATATGTAGATTAGTATAGATGTAGATGACTTAGGATTTATTATGCGTTTGTATATAAGTTATGATTAATTGATATCTAAGTCCAATGGTTATATAGATTTTGTTTATTCACAAACATTTTGGTTACACTAACAGGTAAACAAAGTAGCATCAGCAGTGCGATTAAGTTCAGGAACAACTGAGCAACAATTTATTTCTTGGAGTTGGCATGTTTTATCACAACTTAAACTTCACCAATACTTAACAACACCAACATTACCACCTCAACATACAGGTTTGTTTTTTGTTGTTATCCATAAAAATTTTAAATTTTCTTTGTTTTGAAATATTTTTGTTTAAAATTAACTTAGTCGATTAGTGTCTCTATAGACTACATATTAATAGGGCTGCATTTAAACCAACAATTGACTCCAGGCACTAGAAAGGCATTTATTTATTTTGACAATCCTATAAGTTGGATATACAAATATATTAAATTTTTTAAATTAATGGATGGTTAAGAATTATGGACTAAGCTTTATTAAAGGAATCATACTTTAAAATTTTATATCATAATTTTATTTTAAACCTCAGATGACAAAGTGAAAGAAAAATCTAAAAACCAAGAAACCTTCCAAGTAAGAGAACTAAACACAGACCCAACATTACATCCTTTATTACATGCTATCAACGAAAAGTCTTCGATGGCATTATATGTTGCTTTGCTGATCACAAATATTGGACATAGGTAGGTTTTTTTGATATTTTTAGGATATGTAAAAAATTATATTTTGAACAGCAACTAAAATTTTGGTAAAATCCAAATATAGAATTACCAGTTGTTTAAGTTAAATTTGGCAATTAATTAAATAATGTGATTGATTTTGTAACATTAACACTATACCAAATTTAATCAAATAATTCTGTTTTTATATTCTATATAGATTATTTTTTTTCTGTTTTTATATTCTATATAGATTAAGACTTATTTTTATTTTAGTTTGGATGGATTTTTATCTCAAGGAATTGATTTTCTTCACACATTAGCATCAACCAATCACATAAGAGCAGCATTGAAGTGCTTGGATTGTATATTACCTCTGTTTTACAAATCTAATATTAACTTGGGAGAAAACCACCGGTAAACAATCATGTATTGCTTAATAATTTTATGCACAAATAATAAAGAAATAGTGAATAAATTATTTGTTATTGATATTGTATTTTTTTAAAAGTATCGTAATATTAGTGATAAAATATATAAAAATATAAATACTTAATAAAAGGATAAAATAAATATGGCTAATTTTTTAACCGCACTTTGATATTTTTAGGTTTATAGAAACACTTCACTGCTTATTACATTCCACAAATGAAGGTTTTGTAAGTGGGTTGACTAGCAGAATATTACCAGATAACTCGAAGAATGACGACCCTCTCATTTTATTATCTTCAATTATTGAAAATCACATTTGTATAAGTAAGTAATTGAGTTTTATTTTTAATTTTAATAGCAAAATAGTTAGCCTATTCAATTAAGTTAATTGTACAAAAATGTTATTGATATTTTTTTAGCCACTGACGCCAGTAACCAAACTGCAGTGGTGTCTTACTGGTTGCAAATGGTTTTAGCCATACCAGGATGGTTCAAAGACAACCAGCTTCAATCACTGACTGATTATATTTTTAAAACTTCGAGAAATATTGGCGAGGGTTGTATGCTTGAGTGTAGGTAAGTAAACTTCATATTATTTATTTTTAAATGATTTTTTTTATATAGTAAGTTTATAATTTTTTGACATTTATTTTTTTTATTTATAGAACAATGTTGTACAACAGTTATGTCAACCTAATAGTACATGGTCACACTATAACAACCAACCAACCACATAAGTCTGTGGTGTCATCTTTTCTGCATATGGTTACTGGTAACAACCAGCAAGGACCACCATCTTTTATAGAAAGCATGGTTAACCAGTCAACAATTAATGTGTATTTATATATGGCAGTTTTAGAAGCTGAAACAAGGTACAATAAATTTGTTAAAAATTATAATAAAATAATTTCAAAAATTTACTAAATCTTGATTGTTGAGTGTATTACAATGTCAAAAATAATAAAAAACTTTACTGATTTAAGATATGAGGATGACAGCAAAGTATGGATGTCATTATTAATGATGTTAAGATCTGAACCCAAGTTATCAATAGAATCCGCCATTAAGAAATCTGCAAATAAACTTAAACTAACCCATCCCCCCATTCAATCTTCACTAGCTATATACAGGCAAGTTCACTTTTTTAAAAATATAGTTAATAACATTTTATTTTTTAGCATGGTCTTAATTAATAATGGGGGTGGTTGATTATACTAAAGCTATTCAAAACTTTTTTAGAATGTGCAATTATTTTACGGTAATTTAAACATCATTTAAGGGTATATATTCAATTTTTTTAAAAAGTTATTTTTAATTATTTTTTTTTGATTTACATTGTATTTAGATGGGGAGAGCTTGCACTTAATACACCATTCAATCATCCTTTATTACCTGTTATTTGGTACAACTTCTTTCTAAGATTTATATTTATTCCAAAGGACGGAAGAAGCAGTTTGGGTTGTCGGTAATTTATTTTTATTCCAACTTTTTTACTTCTTAATTTTTACCAAATAGATGTGCTAAAAATATTAACCAGTGTTAGGTATAGAAATAATTGCATTTAGCATAATATTTAATAATCCCTAAAAAAAAATTATTTTAGATTTTTTGGAGCTATTAACATGCTTCCAATGTATAACAAATTAAGAACCAGGCTCCAGAATACATCAGAATTTCATCATGGTTTAATTTTAAGTAATTCTGTGTTGAGTGACGTTAAAGCAATGCACACCATGTAAGTGGCAATCATTTTAAATATAAAATATTAACTTTAATAATAACAAACATCAAAGTTAAATTGAATTTTTGATTCAATGATTTTAAAAATAGTAAATTAAAACAATTAAAAAAAACCTTACTAATTTGAGTTTAGGATTTTTCAATTTTTTTTTAGGTTTGTAAAACTATATCACACATTTAAACTGTGGTTAGAAGAGTCAAAAATGCATGATTACGATTTGTATTTGCCCTCTCTACCTAACCAATATCATCCTGAGTTACTTATTAAAATTAGAGGACACAAAACAAATGCCTGCGACGACGCTATCAACAATTCAAGGTTGTACAACAAAATATTTAATTTGTTTATTATATTACATTCAACTTTTGTTGTTCATGTATTTTGTTTCTATGACAAATTAATGTAATTACCAGATTTTTCTGTTAATATACAATCTAAATATTTATTGTAGCTTGTAAAAAATGTTATTTTCTATTTCTAAGTTTTAACATTTTACGTTTTAGAATTGAAAAAGATTTAATCGAATTAACAGAAAATTGGATAGATTTGCAAAAACCGAAGAAAACCCAGCGCAATCATAAAAGACATAGTTACCACAGATACAAAGTAAAACATAACTTTTTTATTAAACCGCTTAAACACAATAAAATTGGCTTTAAAATTGGGTATCAACCTTAAAATTTAGTAAAATTTTTGTTAAGCATAAAATTTAATTTAAAAAATCTTAAATATGACCAAAATGTGTATATAAATATCTATATACTATATAGTGAATGCTTTTTATGGTGTGTTGAATAATAACTGTGCCTTTCAAAATAGGATTAAACTTAAACATATTTAATTTTTTTATTTTCCAGAACAACAATTCCACTAATATTGTTCGAATTACTCAACTATTACGTCAATTTGAACCACCCTCCAATATACCTGATATTTATTTAAAAGACCCTCTTACCTCCCCTGTCCATGTTAATAATACTGAATTATTGGAGGATTATAACTCTGTATTAGAAGCTATTGATCAGGTAATTTTTAAGTTAATTTTAAACTCTTAAAGTTTTTGAGTTTTAAATTTATTAATTTTTTTTCTGCTAAGGATTTGAAAATCGTTTCAAGTTTTGCTGACAGCTTTACTCATATTCAAAAGAAACATCATCTTATTGATAATGAATATATGAAGATTTTACCAGATCTTTATTTTATGAAGGTAGTATAAAGTTTAAAAACATAACTCACATAATTACTGAGGGTTTTAAAACAAGAAAAACTAAATAACTGTGTTTTGCTTTAAACTAAAAAAATGTTAATCATGAAAATCAAATGTACCTCATATACACTAGGCTTTCTTTTATAGTCTACATTTATTAACTTAAATAACTAACTAATGTTAACTTTGTATACAATTATATTTCCAACAACTTAATAAAATTGCAATTTAAAAGTTTTTATATTTTTTAAGCTTAACAAATACAATTTTTTTTAAATTTTTAAATTTTTGACTTTTTGTTAAATTTTTGTTAGAACACAGAGTTAAGTGTGATGATTGAATGTCAATCTGCATTTTCACCAACTCACAAATGCTCTGGTCCTGCTGAGGTTAAGTTAAGATTTAAACAAAAAGCCCTGGGCAATATTGTTTCTGACAAACTGGAAGCAAACAGGTATTAAAAAAGTTAAAAAAATGTTTAAAAGTTAAAATTTTATAATTTATTTGGGAAACATAGTTGTCTTTTTTATTAAAAATCTAATTAAACTAAATATTTATTTTATTTTGTGCATATTTTTTTTAATATCGACCAAGTATCAAGTAATAATAAATTTATTGGCAATGTCAAATTTATCTAATATATATTTTATTAGAAATACATACACAGAAGCGTTTAAAGAGTTCATGACTGAAGAATTAAGTATGGAGTTATGTTATGCTGCATTACATATCGAAGGTGTTATAAGGGCATTGGAACTGAATTCTAATTCACCTGCATTATCACAAGAAATACACAGGTATATAAGAAGATATTGGATAAAAATTGTAATAATAAGCTTCTATTAGTGTACATGGCAAATTTAAAATTCATGGTTTACCAGTGTGAACATTCATCTAGTTCCAATATACAAGTGCAATATTTTAAAGCATTTTTCTTTATTGTTAGTTGGCAATTTCAAATTTTTACAAGTGTGCTTGCTTTTAAATAAGCTTTTTTTTATTAGTACTGGCTTAGTATATTAAACTTATAGTACATTTATATCATGTATAGTAAACACAGCATCTAACTATAAAATAATTGATAATTATTTTTAGAGTTGTTAAGGAAAGTGGAATAAAGTTGTTCTACTTATTAGCTGATATGTACTCAGGAGAAAGGAAAAGTTGTCACCCGACCAAACAATTACTTGCCAATGTTGTTGAATTAACAGGACAGGTAATTCTAATTTAATGGGAAAAAATGAATGGAAAAAATAAGTCAATATTATTATTTGTGTCAGTCAATATTATTTCAATATTATTATTTGGTCAAATTAAGTTAAATAAAAATATCATTAGGAAAAAAAATTTTAGAATTTTAAATTCATTTTGTCAGATTTTTGTATCCCAATCACATGAACAAGCTGTTCACATATTAGATCAAGTATTAAACAACCCAGCCTCAGCAAGTCTCCTATCTCCTCATTTTGCGCCTGGAAGCAAATCTGGGAAATCGATTGATGACAGTTTTAAAGAATATGTTAGAATGTATTTAAAAGTTGTAAGGGTTGTATCAACTACTACCAAGGACGATCCCGATGTTTTATTTGTTCTTTTAACAAAGGTATGAATGTGATATAGAAATTTTAGACTTTTAATTTTAAATGACTTTATATTTACGCGTGTGATATTGCATAAAAATAATTTTTTTGATACTCTTAAATATATCGATTTTTTAACCAAATATTTTTTTTAATTTAATTTTAAATATAATTTATTTCCTTTTTTATTTAAAATTTGTATCTTGATATTTACATTAATATATTTAAATTTTTAGTTTGACATGGGCTCTTGGTTGAATGAATTGCAACCTATGTTAAGTGACAGAGTAGAGTTATTACAATATGTTGTTATTGGGCTAATTGGTTGTACTTTAAAGTCAAGATCTCACAACAAGCATAGCAAAGTGGAACAAAATAATAGTAGTCAACCAAGGTAAATTATCAAATTATATATTTTGAAGTTTGGTAATAATTTAAATTTGTATAAATAAATTATATTTTGTATAAATAAATGTCTTTTATTCATTTAATTTTGCTTGTGGTTAAATGTAAATACTGATTTTGCATAAACTGAATTATTTATATTTTGCAGTAAATCAAACCAAGTTTTTAGTAATGCAATCACACACAAACCCTCACATTCAGCGGTTCACGAAATTTATCTTAACCAACTTCGATGTTTAGTACACTTTAGGTTTCCAACTACTTTTGTGGATGCTATTCGATTTCTTTTAGAAGGTTTGTAAATATATTAATAGAATTAAAAAGTAGTTTGTTAACTTTTTTTATTTTTAAAACAGGACTTAAATTAAATATAAGAGATAGGGCTTTAATTTAGTTCCTATAGTATAATAATGTATTCTTTTATTAATATTTTAACCATTTTAATTGCATTATCGTTAATTTTTTTTTAATTTTAAAACTAACTGTATTATTTTAGCTTCACGCACACAAGATATATCAACTAAACCTTGGGAAATTTTAATCACGACTTCATTCACAGAAAAGCTTAAAACTAATGAAAACACTGAAAATTTGTTGTTTTATTCATCTTGTATCGATTGGAACACACTTCAACAAGCAATACAACTTCTAGTCGATTATTTTGATAATTTTCGATCAACTGATACTGATGCAAGGTTAACTTTTGTTTAAATTCTTGGTTTTTAGCTAAATTATAATGGTTTGTAAAGTGATGTTGCCTTTAGTAAAAAAATATTTTTGATTGGTTTAATTTTTTTTCTTTTTTTAAACTTTATTTTAAATTTTAAATAATGAACCTTTTAAAATAAATTATAATATTTTTAAAAATATTTAAAATGCGGTGTTTTATAAATTTGTTTTGTTTTTTCTTTATTAGTTAATTTATTTTGAAAAAAAACTTTTACCGATGTATTATAAATTTTTTCTTATTTCAGATCAACAAGTCTTTACCTAAAATGGCAACCTTATGTTACTCACGTTAGTCAACTTTATGAATACATTTGTCGAACTTTACTAATTTTTGTAAGAAGAGATCAACTTCCGTTATTATACACAGAAACTAAACTGACTGAAGATCAAAAATGGACAACTTTGGAACCTGTTTTTACTTTGTTTGGACCCTGGATTATGCCACAACTAAATGACAAGTAAAACAATTTTTTTCCATAGAACAGAAGTATAAGGCTCATTCATTTAAATAATTTTAAATAATTTTAAAAGTTTTTCCTTTTTACAGAGTTTATACATGCAAGTGTTATATGGCTTTTTTTTGTTTACATTTATTTGCTTATTATATTTATTAAATGTAGAGAGAATATATGGCCATGGCAGGATTGTGATGGTGAAAGTGCCAAACCCATGATGAACTCGTTTAAGAATGTTTTAATTGACTTCTGCCAAGGGTAAGCAATAAAAAGTTTCGAATTTCTTAAAACATAATTTTAAATGGTATTTATTATTTTTTTGTTTTATTTTAACCAAATATGTTTTTTAATTTAATTAAACACAGTTTGGATTATTTTTCATAACTTTGCAATTAAATTGAAAAATGTTGTAACCAAACAGAATGTAAATATTTAGTTTAATTATATTTAAAAAGTTTAAACTTATACTCAAACTTAAAATAATCCTTTTTGAAAGCAGAGAAAATCGTGATGTTGCACCATTATTATCATATGTATGGTCCAGGTATGCTAGTACAATGCAACAATCTACAGTACCAACTTATATATATGATGCTTATCACAATGCATTATATGATCTACCTTGGGTTTTATTTATTCCCGATCTGAGTGCTTTGGATGAAATGATTAAGGTATGTTAGTGTAAAATATTTGCAATTTTTTGCATATTGGAAAAATAACTAATTGCTCTTTAGATTACATTTTTCTCTACATTTAATTTAGTCCTTTTTGTTACTTGTTTATTTTATCTGTAAAGGTTTATTAAATTTTATGCTATCCATTTTATATATTTGCTATAATGTATAACACTTTTTTGTAGAACATAATTTTACAAAAAATAATTTTTAAAATAAATGTATTGTACTTAAGATTTGTGAAGATGGAAATGAAACTCCCATTCGATTTCTTTGTTATCTTGTTCCAAAAATTCCATGGCAAATAATTATTGATATGTGTAATGTATCTCATACCATGGAACCAGTGTCAGTAAGTGATGACAATAATGCAATGAATCCATTTATTGATATTACTGGAGAAATTTTGTGCAGATTTTTACACATTTTGTTTGCTTTGGGTAAGTAACCATATTATTTGTTTATTGTTATATATACAATTTTTTTTACTACTGAAAAAAAATTTGTGTTTTTGAATTAACTTTTTGTATTTTTGCTTACATATATTTTCTTTATTCAAAAGTTAGTTTAAAAGTTTACATAAAACTTATGTGCAAAGTTTTACTAAATTTTACTTTTTTCAAACACTTAAAATAGTATTTTTAAAATCAACAGGATCCAAACCTTCAAGATTGCAAGACTTTCCAGATCTTAATTCCCTGTTTAACCAAGTTGAAACTTTTCCATGGGATTGTATTGAGTCAGATCAAATTGAATACCTTGCTAATTTGGTTTCAGATCATTATTCGTGGCCGAGTGTATTAATGCACGATGCAAGTAAAACTTTGCCATCTGATCCAAGGGCGACTGCTTTGAGGCTACTCAAAGTTGTGTGCAAGTTGCCATTGGTTGGAAAAGAAAAACAAGATGTACAAACACCGGTGTGTATATAACTAAAAAAAATTCAATTGAAAAAAAATTAAAGTTATAAAAATAATAAAAATCGGAATGTAAATTATAATGTTAAATTTACATCAATATTCAATTAATACCGTTTTTTTAAAACTGTTTATTTAATTTTTCATTTTTTGTTAGAATAACTTACCCTTGATGCCTTGGCCAACTATAAAGTCAGAAAACAAGTGGTTGAAGAGGCAGTCATATTGTCGATGTGTTGGCAGATTAATTTGTAAAATGAAGCATGAAGAAAAACTACCTTTAAATGTTGTCACTAAAGTATTATCACAGTTGATTGTCAGAATTATGGAAAGCTTACAACTTACATCAATAAATGGTAAATAAATACTAATTTATATTTATAGTTATAACCGATGGATTACTAATATTTTTGATAGTTAATTATTTTTACTTAAATAAAACTATTAAAAGTCATGTTTTAAACTAATGTTAGGATATAAGGAACAGTTTTTATTTTCTATCATATAATTGAAAAAAATGCATTTTAAAATGTTGTAAAATTATTTTTATTTTTAAGAAAGTTGAACAATTTTTGTTTAGAAATTAATCCATCAACATCTCACCACCTTAACACAGTATTTAACGTTGTGTTCAACTACCTCAATATTTTTATGGAAAGTTTACATGACTCCACACTTAGTGCTATATTGAATGTTATTTCACGTCCATCAGTTTGTAATGAATGCAAAAATAAGGGAAATACAGACCAAAATTCAATGCACTGTCAAGTAATAACTTTTATTTACTTAATGTATTTAAAAGTGTTTTTCTATTTTATGTACGACTTTCCCAGTTAAATTTTATTTTTAATTATTATTTTTTTATTTTTTAAACTTTAATTTGGAGCATTTACTTTTTTAATAGTGGAAGTTTTTGGTTAATTTTTATTAACACCAAAATATTTTTTTTTATTTTTAGAGTTGTGTTTACCTAAAATCCAGATCTCTAACTCCTTTGACCATATTATCAAGTTTAAGTTCATGTTGTGATGTTGTGCAATATAGTGGATACAGTTGTAAGATAATAGAGGCTTGTATTAAAAGTTACATGGAAGAAATAATAGGTATTTACTATAACAAGTTTGGTTTGGTGTAACTTAAGGTATTTTAAATGGTATTATTATCACTTTCTATATTCAATTACTATTAAAAAAAACCTTAAACTATTTTAATATTGCGATAAATGGCGTTTTTTTTAATTACAGTTACCCAAATAGATAAGACAGAATTTCATACTGAACAAAATAATACAGAATTGGTTCAAAAATACTGGAACGACATTTTAACAGCTTTTCACGACCCAATTTTAAACCAAAAGGTGATAAAAAAAAAAGCAAACATACATATAAATAAAAATAATTTAAAAATATTTTTTTTAGGATTTTACCCGAGACAGTTTAGCCAATGGGTGTCTTTTAACTTTACATGTGCATGCTATGAAATCCTACCAACTACCTGGTTACTATAGTAACATGGAGTTTCTCAACATGGAAATACCAAATGAAGAGTTTCGTAATAAGTTATATGATTTGGCTGTAAATGATATTCATTTAATCTCATCAGCTCAACAGTTGTAAGAATTTAATATTTACATCAAGATTTGAAAATTACTTTAAATATGCGGGTTTCTGTGTTAATGTACATCACATTACTTTTAATTTTGTTTTATAATAATTTTTAGGTGAATAAAACAAATATTAACAATTTAGAAAAATACTTTTTTTGTTGTTGTAATAATTAATAATTTTTTCATAGGCCAGCAAATGAAAGCAAGCTATTTGTTGTCTGGGATCATTTTCTTTGTATTTGTTTAATACTTTACAAGGTTGTTACCTTACAACCTAATGAAGGTTAGTTATAATTATTAGTTTGTATAGATTTTTATTAAATATTTTAAATAAAATATATAAAAAAAGCTACAATATACAATAATATATTTTTATCATTTTTACCAGGTGAGCAACGTTTTTTTAACAATTTTTTTTATTTTAAGGTTTAAACATACACAGTGTAGTGGACCTGTTGTCTAGTTTACTCCCTTTATTAGAACAAGTAAGTTTGGATAAAGTTAAAACTGGAATTCTTGGCAGTATCGGCATTGGAAGACAATCTCCTCTTTCAATTGGTTGGTACAAAATATTGTTGATTTTTTTAAAATTTGGTAGTAAAAAATTAATTTAAAAAGTGACATAGGTTTAAAAACATTTTACTTGTTAAAAAAAAACTTTAGTTGTATATATTTTTAATGTAGATATTGCTGTTTAAGTTTATTATATTAATAAGTTTTTAATGTTTTAGAGTTAAGATTATCAGCAAGGTCAATTTCAGTTTACCTTAAGCAATGGCTGGCAAGAATCAATCCAGAATCTAGTGAGGTCATTGAAACAGCTACAAAGGTAAACAACTTAGTTCCATAAAAACAGGTCTTTTAAAACTTAAATGATGATATTTTTAACACATTTTTTATTTAAAATATTTCTCCGCAGGCTTTTGATTCATTAAAAACATTGCCGGTTACCAACAAAACCTATCTTTCATATCAATCTACAATTAATAAGGCTTGCCAAGTATTAAAAGAAGAAAGCGATAATTTACATCACAGACCTTTTCTGACTTTGTTTGTAAAAACACATTTCTCCAATATATCCTATTTAAATTATTTAACTTTGCACCATACTTAATAAAAATAGGGTTTAAGTTTGTCAAATTGCCAAAAACAGGAAAAATTTTACATCTGTAATATTTAAACTTAATGTTTTTTTTACATCTTAAAGATAAAAATTTCGTAAAACTTTACCAAAATCATATTTAGATCAACCCCATAGCTACAATATATTATTATACCAGAACGTATTTGTTTAAATTTGATATACTTATACCTAAATAAGTTTCTATTTTCTCATGATAAATATTTTTTTTATAAATTTTATACTATTATATGTTATAAAATACAAAATTTGTTTACTTAATATATTATTGTTTATAAGTATTCTATTTATTTCTGTTTTACTGTCTTCTAAATTCCGACAGAATTGTTTCATGTGCAATCAAATGTAATAATAATAATAAATAATATATTATTATGTTTAAAAGTATATTAAAAATGTTTGCAGTTTACGTGAAACTTTTGTATGTGCTGTCATACAAAAAAATTAGTATATATTTGATAGTGATACATTAGGTAGGGTTTTATATTTTTATTTTAAAAAAATCCTTACGTATGCAGTCTAACAATAAAATACCTAAGATAATATAATTGTCAAGTTTTGATTAATATTTTCGAAAAAATTTGTTATTTTTTTAAAAAAAATTTGTATGCAATATCATTGGCCAAAAATATCACGTGACCTAATTAAACCCAAAATAAAAATTACCTCAAACTTTTGTTTTACTGAAAATTTTCGCGAAATGTTTTATCTTGAATGTTAGTTAGGCCAATGCGCGTCTAATAAAATACAAAATTTTAGGTTTTGAGATTTCACTAATTTTTAATAAAAGTTTCATAACTTTTATGAATATTAATATTTTCGAAAAATATTCTGTAAACACGGTAATTGGACCTGTGCGGTTCTAACACAACAATTATTTTTTGATTTAAAATTTTTAATTTTTTTTTAAAAAATTTGTATGCAATATCATTGGCCAAAAATATCACGTGACCTAATTAAACCCAAAATAAAAATTACATCAAACTTTTGTTTTACTGAAAATTTTCGCGAAATGTTTTATCTTGAATGTTAGTTAGGCCAATGCGCGCCTAATTAAATATAAAATTTCAGATTTTGAGATTTCATAAATTTTTAATAAAAGTTTCATAACTTTTATGAATATTAATATTTTCAAAAAATATTTTGTAAACACGGTAATTGGACCAGTGCGGTTCTAACACAACAATTATTTTTCGATTTAAAATTTTTAATTTTTTTTCAAAAAATTTGTATGCAATATCATTGGCCAAAAATATCACGTGACCTAATGAAAACCAAAATAAAAATTACCTCAAACTTTTGTTTTACTGAAAATTTTTGCGAAATGTTTTATCTTGAATGTTAGTTAGGCCAATGTGCGTCTAATAAAATACAAAATTTTAGGTTTTGAGATTTCATAAATTTTTAATAAAAGTTTCATAACTTTTATGAATATTAATATTTTTGAAATATATTTTGTAAACACGGTAATTGGACCTGTGCGGTTCTAACACAACAATTATTTTTCGATTTAAAATTTTTAATTTTTTTTCAAAAAATTTGTATGCAATATCATTGGCCAAAAATATCACGTGACCTAATGAAAACCAAAATAAAAATTACCTCAAATTTTGTTTTACTGAAAATTTTCGCGAAATGTTTTATCTTGAATGTTAGTTAGGCCAATGCGCGTCTAATAAAATACAAAATTTTAGGTTTTGAGATTTCATCAATTTTTAATAAAAGTTTCATAACTTTTATGAATATTAATATTTTCGAAAAATATTTTGTAAACACGGTAATTGGACCTGTGCGGTTCTAACACAACAATTATTTTTCTATTTAAAATTGTTTTATTTTTTTTTTCAATTTGTATGCAATATCATTGGCCAAAAATATCACGTGACCTAATTAAACCCAAAATAAAAATTACCTCAAACTTTTGTTTTACTGAAAATTTTCGCTAAATGTTTTATCTTGAATGTTAGTTAGGCCAATGCGCGTCTAATAAAATACAAAATTTTAGGTTTTGAGATTTCATAAATTTTTAATAAAAGTTTCATAACTTTTATAAATATTAATATTTTCGAAAAATATTTTGTAAACACGGTAATTGGACCAGTGCGGTTCTAACACAACAATTATTTTTCGATTTAAAATTTTTAATTTTTTTTCAAAAAATTTGTATGCAATATCATTGGCCAAAAATATCACGTGACCTAATGAAAACCAAAATAAAAATTACCTTAAACTTTTGTTTTACTGAAAATTTTTGCGAAATGTTTTATCTTGAATGTTAGTTAGGCCAATGTGCGTCTAATAAAATGCAAAATTTTAGGTTTTGAGATTTCATAAATTTTTAATAAAAGTTTCATAACTTTTATGAATATTAATATTTTTGAAAAATATTTTGTAAACACGGTAATTGGACCTGTGCGGTTCTAACACAACAATTATTTTTCGATTTAAAATTTTTAATTTTTTTTCAAAAAATTTGTATGCAATATCATTGGCCAAAAATATCACGTGACCTAATGAAAACCAAAATAAAAATTACCTCAAATTTTGTTTTACTGAAAATTTTCGCGAAATGTTTTATCTTGAATGTTAGTTAGGCCAATGCGCGTCTAATAAAATACAAAATTTTAGGTTTTGAGATTTCATCAATTTTTAATAAAAGTTTCATAACTTTTATGAATATTAATATTTTCGAAAAATATTTTGTAAACACGGTAATTGGACCTGTGCGGTTCTAACACAACAATTATTTTTCTATTTAAAATTGTTTTATTTTTTTTTTCAATTTGTATGCAATATCATTGGCCAAAAATATCACGTGACCTAATTAAACCCAAAATAAAAATTACCTCAAACTTTTGTTTTACTGAAAATTTTCGCTAAATGTTTTATCTTGAATGTTAGTTAGGCCAATGCGCGTCTAATAAAATACAAAATTTTAGGTTTTGAGATTTCATAAATTTTTAATAAAAGTTTCATAACTTTTATAAATATTAATATTTTCGAAAAATATTTTGTAAACACGGTAATTGTAAACATGGTCATTCTAACACAACAATTATTTTTCGATTTAAAATTTAAAATTTTTTTTCAAAAAATTTGTATGCAATATCATTGGCCAAAAATATCACGTGACCTAATGAAAACCAAAATAAAAATTACCTCAAATTTTGTTTTACTGAAAATTTTCGCGAAATGTTTTATCTTGAATGTTAGTTAGGCCAATGCGCGTCTAATAAAATACAAAATTTTAGGTTTTGAGATTTCATCAATTTTTAATAAAAGTTTCATAACTTTTATGAATATTAATATTTTCGAAAAATATTTTGTAAACACGGTAATTGGACCTGTGCGGTTCTAACACAACAATTATTTTTCTATTTAAAATTGTTTTATTTTTTTTTTCAATTTGTATGCAATATCATTGGCCAAAAATATCACGTGACCTAATTAAACCCAAAATAAAAATTACCTCAAACTTTTGTTATACTGAAAATTTTCGCTAAATGTTTTATCTTGAATGTTAGTTAGGCCAATGCGCGTCTAATAAAATACAAAATTTTAGGTTTTGAGATTTCATAAATTTTTAATAAAAGTTTCATAACTTTTATAAATATTAATATTTTCGAAAAATATTTTGTAAACACGGTAATTGTAAACATGGTCATTCTAACACAACAATTATTTTTCGATTTAAAATTTAAAATTTTTTTTCAAAAAATTTGTATGCAATATCATTGGCCAAAAATATCACGTGACCTAACTAAACCCAAAATAAAAATTATCTCAAACTTTTGTTTTACTGAAAATTTTCGCGAAATGTTTTATCTTGAATGTTAGTTAGGCCAATGCGCGTCTAATAAAATACAAAATTTTAGGTTTTGAGATTTCATAAATTTTTAATAAAAGTTTCATAACTTTTATGAATATTAATATTTTTGAAAAATATTTTGTAAACGCGGTATTTGGACCTGTGCGGTTCTAACACAACAATTATTTTTCGATTTAAAATTTTTTATTTTTTTTCAAAAAATGTGTATGCAATATCATTGGCCAAAAATATCACGTGACCTAATGAAAACCAAATTAAAAATTACCTCAAACTTTTGTTTTACTGAAAATTTTCGCGAAATGTTTTATTTCGAATGTTAGTTAGGCCAATGCGCGCCTAATTAAATATAAAATTTCAGATTTTGAAATTTGATAAATTTTTAATAAAAGTTTCATAACTTTTATGAATATTAATATTTTTGAAAAATATCTTGTAAACACGGTAATTGGACCTGTGCGGTTCTAACACAACAATTATTATTCGATTTAAAATTTTTAATGTTTTTTCAAAAAATTTGTATGCAATATCATTGGCCAAAAATATCACGTGACCTAATGAAAACCAAAATAAAAATTACCTCAAACTTTTGTTTTACTGAAAATTTTTGCAAAATGTTTTATCTTGAACGTTAGTTAGGCCAATGCGCGTCTAACAAAATACAAAATTTTAGGTTTTGAGATTTCATAAATTTTTAATAAAAGTTTCATAACTTTTATGAATATTAATATTTTTGAAAATTATTTTGTAAACACGGTAATTGGACCTGTGCGGTTCTAACACAACAATTATTTTTCGATTTAAAATTTTTAATTTTTTTCAAAAAATTTGTATGCAATATCATTGGCCAAAAATATCACGTGACCTAATTAAACCCAAAATAAAAATTACCTTAACCTTTTGTTTTGCTGAAAATTTTCGCGAAATGTTTTATTTTGAATGTTAGTTAGGCCAATGCGCGTCTAATAAAATACAAAATTTTAGGTTTTGAGATTTCATAAATTTTTAATAAAAGTTTCATAACTTTTATGAATATTAATATTTTTTAAAAATATTTTGTAAACACGGTAATTGGACCTGTGCGATTCTAACACAACAATTATTTTTCGATTTAAAATTTTTTATTTTTTTTCAAAAAATTTGTATGCAATTTCATTGTCCAAAAATATCACGTGACCTAATTAAACCCAAAATAAAAATTACCTTAAACTTTTGTTTTACTGAAAATTTTCGCGAAATGTTTTATCTTGAATGTTAGTTAGGCCAATACGCGTCTAATAAAATACAAAATTTTAGGTTTTGTGATTTCATAAATTTTTAATAAAAGTTTCATAACTTTTATGAATATTAATATTTTTGAAAAATATTTTGTAAACACGGTAATTGGACCTGTGCGGTTCTAACACAACAATTATTTTTCGATATAAAATTTTTTATTTTTTTTCAAAAAATTTGTATGCAATATCATTGGCCAAAAATATCACGTGACCTAATGAAAACCAAAATAAAAATTACCTCAAACTTATGTTTTACTGAAAATTTTTGCGAAATGGTTATCTTGAATGTTAGTTAGGCCAATGCGCGTCTAATAAAATACAAAATTTTAGGTTTTGAGATTTCATAAATTTTTAATAAAAGTTTCATAACTTTTATGAATATTAATATTTTCGAAAAATATTTTGTAAACACGGTAATTGGACCTGTGCGGTTCTAACACAACAATTATTTTTTGATTTAAAATTTTTTATTTTTTTTCAAAAAATTTGTATGCAATCTCATTGGCCGAAAATATCACGTGACCTAATTAAACCCAAAATAAAAATTATCTCTAACTTTTGTTCTACTTAAAATTTTTGCAAAATGTTTGATCTTGAATGTTAGTTAGGCCAATGCGCGCCTAATTAAATATAAAATTTCAGATTTTGAGATTTCATAAATTTTTAATAAAAGTTTCATAACTTTTATGAATATTAATATTTTCGAAAAATATTTTGTAAACACGGTAATTGGACCTGTGCGGTTCTAACACAACAATTATTTTTCGATTTAAAATTGTTTTATTTTTTTTTAAATTTGGATGCAATATCATTGGCCAAAAATATCACGTGACCTAATTAAACCCAAAATAAAAATTACCTCAAACTTTTGTTTTACTGAAAATTTTCGCGAAATGTTTTATCTTGAATGTTAGTTAGGCCAATGCGCGTCTAATAAAATACAAAATTTTAGGTTTTAAGATTTCATAAATTTTTAATAAAAGTTTCATAACTTTTATGAATATTAAAATATTTTAACTTTTATGAATATTAATAACACGGTAATTGGACCTGTGCGGTTCTAACACAACAATTATTTTTCGATTTAAAATTTTTTATTTATTTTTTTTAAATTTGTATGCAATATCATTAGCCAAAAATATCACGTGACCTAATGAAAACCAAAATAAAAATTATCTCAATCTTTTGTTCTACTCAAAATTTTTGCAAAATGTTTATCTTGAATGTTAGTTAGGCCAATGCGCGCCTAATTAAATATAAAATTTCAGATTTTGAGATTTCATAAATTTTTAATAAAAGTTTTATAACTTTTATGAATATTAATTTTTTCGAAAAATATTTTGTAAACACGGTAATTGGACCTGTGCGGTTCTAACACAACAATTATTTTTCGATTTAAAATTTTTTATTTTTTTTTAAAAAATTTGTATGCAATATCATTGGCCAAAAATATTATGTGACCTAATGAAAACCAAAATAAAAATTACCTCAAACTTATGTTTTACTGAAAATTTTCGCGAAATGGTTATCTTGAATGTTAGTTAGGCCAATGCGCGTCTAATAAAATACAAAATTTTAGGTTTTGAGATTTCATAAATTTTTAATAAAAGTTTCGTAACTTTTATGAATATTAATATTTTCAAAAAATATTTTGTAAACACGGTAATTGGACCTGTGCGGTTCTAACACAACATTTATTTTTCGATTTAAAATTTTTTATTTTTTTTTAAAAAATTTGTATGCAATCCCATTGGCCGAAAATATCACGTGACCTAATTAAACCCAAAATAAAAATTATTTCAAACTTTGTTCTACTCAAAATTTTTGCAAAATGTTTTATCTTGAATGTTAGTTAGGCCAATGCGCGCCTAATTAAATATAAAATTTCAGATTTTGAGATTTCATAAATTTTTAATAAAAGTTTCATAACTTTTATGAATATCAATATTTTCGAAAAATATTTTGTAAACACGGTAATTGGACCTGTGCGTTTCTAACACAACAATTATTTTTCGATTTAAAATTGTTTTATTTTTTTTTTTAATTTGTATGCAATATCATTGGCCAAAAATATCACGTGATCTAATTAAACCCAAAATAAAAATTACCTCAAACTTTTGTTTTACTGAAAATTTTCGCGAAATGTTTTATCTTGAATGTTAGTTAGGCCAATACGCGTCTAATAAAATAAAAAATTTTAGGTTTTGTGATTTCATAAATTTTTAATAAAAGTTTCATAACTTTTATGAATATTAATATTTTCAAAAAATATTTTGTAAACACGGTAATTGGACCTGTGCGGTTCTAACGCAACAATTATTTTTTGATTTAAAATTTTTTATTTTTTTTCAAAAAATTTGTATGCAATCTCATTGGCCGAAAATATCACGTGACCTAATTAAACCCAAAATAAAAATTACGTTAAACTTTTGTTTTACTGAAAATTTTCGCGAAATGTTTTATCTTGAATGTTAGTTAGGCCAATACGCGCCTAATAAAATACAAAATTTTAGGTTTTGTGATTTCATAAATTTTTAATAAAAGTTTCATAACTTTTATGAATATTAATATTTTTGAAAAATATTTTGTAAACACGGTAATTGGACCTGTGCGGTTCTAACACAACAATTATTTTTCGATATAAAATTTTTTATTTTTTTTCAAAAAATTTGTATGCAATATCATTGGCCAAAAATATCACGTGACCTAATGAAAACCAAAATAAAAATTACCTCAAACTTATGTTTTACTGAAAATTTTTGCGAAATGGTTATCTTGAATGTTAGTTAGGCCAATGCGTGTCTAATAAAATACAAAATTTTAGGTTTTGAGATTTCATCAATTTTTAATAAAAGTTTCATAACTTTTATGAATATAAATATTTTCGAAAAATATTTTGTAAACACGGTAATTGGACCTGTGCGGTTCTAACACAACAATTATTTTTCGATTTAAAATTTTTTATTTTTTTTCAAAAAATTTGTATGCAATCTCATTGGCCGAAAATATCACGTGACCTAATTAAACCCAAAATAAAAATTATCTCTAACTTTTGTTCTACTGAAAATTTTTGCAAAATGTTTGATCTTGAATGTTAGTTAGGCCAATGCGCGCCTACTTAAATATAAAATTTCAGATTTTGAGATTTCATAAATTTTTAATAAAAGTTTCATAACTTTTATGAATATTAATATTTTCGAAAAATATTTTGTAAACACGGTAATTGGACCTGTGCGGTTCTAACACAACAATTATTTTTCGATTTAAAATTGTTTTATTTTTTTTTTTAATTTGTATGCAATATCATTGGCCAAAATTATCACGTGATCTAATTAAACCCAAAATAAAAATTACCTCAAACTTTTGTTTTACTGAAAATTTTCGCGAAATGTTTTATCTTGAATGTTAGTTAGGGCAATGCGCGTCTAATAAAATACAAAATTTTAGGTTTTAAGATTTCATAAATTTTTAATAAAAGTTTCATAACTTTTATGAATATTAAAATATTTTAACTTTTATGAATATTAATAACACGGTAATTGGACCTGTGCGGTTTTAAGACAACAATTATTTTTCGATTTAAAATTTTTTATTTATTTTTTTTAAATTTGTATGCAATATCATTAGCCAAAAATATCACGAGACCTAATGAAAACCAAAATAAAAATTATCTCAATCTTTTGTTCTACTCAAAATTTTTGCAAAATGTTTATCTTGAATGTTAGTTAGGCCAATGCGCGCCTAATTAAATATAAAATTTCAGATTTTGAGATTTCATAAATTTTTAATAAAAGTTTCATAACTTTTATGAATATTAATATTTTCGAAAAATATTTTGTAAACACGGTAATTGGACCTGTGCGGTTCTAACACAACAATTATTTTTCGATTTAAAATTGTTTTATTTTTTTTTTTAATTTGTATGCAATATCATTGGCCAAAATTATCACGTGATCTAATTAAACCCAAAATAAAAATTACCTCAAACTTTTGTTTTACTGAAAATTTTCGCGAAATGTTTTATCTTGAATGTTAGTTAGGCCAATGCGCGTCTAATAAAATACAAAATTTTAGGTTTTGAGATTTCATAAATTTTTAATAAAAGTTTCATAACTTTTATGAATATTAATATTTTCGAAAAATATTTTGTAAACACGGTATTTGGACCTGTGCGGTTCTAACACAACAATTATTTTTCAATTTAAATTTTTTTATTATTTTTCAAAAAATTTGTATGCAATATCATTGGGCAAAAATATCACGTGACCTAATGAAAACCAAAATAAAAATTACCTCAAGCTTTTGTTTTATTGAAAATTTTCGCGAAATGTTTTATCTTGAATGTTAGTTAGGCCAATGCGCGCCTAATTAAATATAAAATTTCAAATTTTGAGATTTCATAAATTTTTAATAAAAGTTTCATAACTTTTATGAATATTAATATTTTCAAAAAATATTTTGTAAACACGGTAATTGGACCTGTGCGGTTATAACACAACAATTATTTTTCGATTTAAAACTTTTAATTTTTTTTCAAAAAATTTGTATGCAATATCATTGGCCAAAAATATCACGTGACCTAATGAAAACCAAAATAAAAATTACCTCAAATTTTGTTTTACTGAAAATTTTCGCTAAATGTTTTATCTTGAATGTTAGTTAGGCCAATGCGCGTCTAATAAAATACAAAATTTTAGGTTTTGAGATTTCATCAATTTTTAATAAAAGTTTCATAACTTTTATGAATATTAATATTTTCGAAAAATATTTTGTAAACACGGTAATTGGACCTGTGCGGTTCTAACACAACAATTATTTTTCGATTTAAAATTGTTTTATTTTTTTTTTTAATTTGTATGCAATATCATTGGCCAAAAATATCACGTGATCTAATTAAACCCAAAATAAAAATTACTTTAAACTTTTGTTTTACTGAAAATTTTCGCGAAATGTTTTATCTTGAATGTTAGTTAGGCCAATGCGCGTCTAATAAAATACAAAATTTTAGGTTTTGAGATTTCATAAATTTTTAATAAAAGTTTCATAACTTTTACGAATATTAATATTTTCGAAAAATATTTTGTAAACACGGTAATTGGACCTGTGCGGTTCTAACACAACAATTATTTTTCGATTTAAAATTTTTTATTTTTTTTCAAAAAATTTGTATGTAATATCATTGGCCAAAAATATCACGTGACCTAATGAAAACCAAAATAAAAATTACCTCAAACTTATGTTTTACTGAAAATTTTCGCGAAATGGTTATCTTGAATGTTAGTTAGGCCAATGCGCGTCTAATAAAATACAAAATTTTAGGTTTTGAGATTTCATAAATTTTTAATAAAAGTTTCATAACTTTTATGAATATTAATATTTTCAAAAAATATTTTGTAAACACGGTAATTGGACCTGTGCGGTTCTAACACAACAATTATTTTTCGATTTAAAATTTTTTTTTTTTTTCAAAAAATTTGTATGCAATCCCATTGGCCGAAAATATCACGTGACCTAATTAAACCCAAAATAAAAATTATCTCAAACTTTGTTCTACTGAAAATTTTTGCAAAATGTTTTATCTTGAATGTTAGTTAGGCCAATGCGCGCCTAATTAAATACAAAATTTCAGATTTTGAGATTTCATAAATTTTTAATAAAAGTTTCATAACTTTTATGAATATCAATATTTTCGAAAAATATTTTGTAAACGCGGTATTTGGACCTGTGCGGTTCTAACACAACAACTTTTTCAATTTAAATTTTTTTATTTTTTTTCAAAAAATTTGTATGCAATATCATTGGGCAAAAATATCACGTGTTCTAATGAAAACCAAAATAAAAATTACCTCAAGCTTTTGTTTTACTGAAAATTTTCGCGAAATGTTTTATCTTGAATGTTAGTTAGGCCAATGCGCGCCTAATTAAATATAAAATTTCAAATTTTGAGATTTCATAAATTTTTAATAAAAGTTTCATAACTTTTATGAATATTAATATTTTCAAAAAATATTTTGTAAACACGATAATTGGACCTGTGCGGTTATAACACAACAATTATTTTTCGATTTAAAATTTTTTATTTTTTTTCAAAAAATTTGTATGCAATATCATTGGCCAAAAATATCACGTGACCCAATGAAAACCAAAATAAAAATTACCTCAAATTTTGTTTTACTGAAAATTTTCGCGAAATGTTTTATCTTGAATGTTAGTTAGGCCAATGCGCGTCTAATAAAATACAAAATTTTAGGTTTTGAGATTTCATAAATTTTTAATAAAAGTTTCATAACTTTTATGAATATTAATATTTTCGAAAAATATTTTGTAAACACGGTAATTGGACCTGTGCGGTTCTAACACAACAGTTATTTTTCGATTTAAAATTGTTTTATTTTTTTTTTAATTTGTATGCAATATCATTGGCCAAAAATATCACGTGATCTAATTAAACCCAAAATAAAAATTACCTCAAACTTTTGTTTTACTGAAAATTTTCGCGAAATGTTTTATCTTGAATGTTAGTTAGGCCAATGCGCGTCTAATAAAATACAAAATTTTAGGTTTTGAGATTTCATAAATTTTTAATAAAAGTTTCATAACTTTTACAAATATTAATATTTTCGAAAAATATTTTGTAAACACGGTAATTGGACCTGTGCGGTTCTAACACAACAATTATTTTTCGATTTAAAATTTTTAATTTTTTTTCAAAAAATTTGTATGCAATATCATTGGCCAAAAATATCACGTGACCTAATTAAACCCAAAATAAAAATTACCTTAAACTTTTGTTTTACTAAAATTTTCGCTAAATGTTTTATCTTGAATGTTAGTTAGGCCAATGCGCGTCTAATAAAATACAAAATTTTAGGTTTTGAGATTTCATAAATTTTTAATAAAAGTTTCATAACTTTAATGAATATTAATATTTTTGAAAAATATTTTGTAAACACGGTAATTGGACCTGTGCGGTTCTAACACAACAATTATTTTTCGATTTAAAATTTATTTTTTTATTTTTTTTAAATTTGTATGCAATATCATTGGCCAAAAATATCACGAGACCTAATTAAACCCAAAATAAAAATTACCTCAAACTTTTGTTATACTGAAAATTTTCGCTAAATGTTTTATCTTGAATGTTAGTTAGGCCAATGCGCGTCTAATAAAATACAAAATTTTAGGTTTTGAGATTTCATAAATTTTTAATAAAAGTTTCATAACTTTTATAAATATTAATATTTTCGAAAAATATTTTGTAAACACGGTAATTGTAAACATGGTCATTCTAACACAACAATTATTTTTCGATTTAAAATTTAAAATTTTTTTTCAAAAAATTTGTATGCAATATCATTGGCCAAAAATATCACGTGACCTAACTAAACCCAAAATAAAAATTATCTCAAACTTTTGTTTTACTGAAAATTTTCGCGAAATGTTTTATCTTGAATGTTAGTTAGGCCAATGCGCGTCTAATAAAATACAAAATTTTAGGTTTTGAGATTTCATAAATTTTTAATAAAAGTTTCATAACTTTTATGAATATTAATATTTTTGAAAAATATTTTGTAAACACGGTATTTGGACCTGTGCGGTTCTAACACAACAATTATTTTTCGATTTAAAATTTTTTATTTTTTTTCAAAAAATGTGTATGCAATATCATTGGGCAAAAATATCACGTGACCTAATGAAAACCAAATTAAAAATTACCTCAAACTTTTGTTTTACTGAAAATTTTCGCGAAATGTTTTATCTTGAATGTTAGTTAGGCCAATGCGCGCCTAATTAAATATAAAATTTCAGATTTTGAAATTTCATAAAGTTTTAATAAAAGTTTCATAACTTTTATGAATATTAATATTTTTGAAAAATATCTTGTAAACACGGTAATTGGACCTGTGCGGTTCTAACACAACAATTATTATTCGATTTAAAATTTTTAATGTTTTTTCAAAAAATTTGTATGCAATATCATTGGCCAAAAATATCACGTGACCTAATGAAAACCAAAATAAAAATTACCTCAAACTTTTGTTTTACTGAAAATTTTTGCAAAATGTTTTATCTTGAACGTTAGTTAGGCCAATGCGCGTCTAACAAAATACAAAATTTTAGGTTTTGAGATTTCATAAATTTTTAATAAAAGTTTCATAACTTTTATGAATATTAATATTTTTGAAAATTATTCTGTAAACACGGTAATTGGACCTGTGCGGTTCTAACACAACAATTATTTTTCGATTTAAAATTTTTAATTTTTTTCAAAAATTTGTATGCAATATCATTGGCCAAAAATATCACGTGACCTAATTAAACCCAAAATAAAAATTACTTTAACCTTTTGTTTTGCTGAAAATTTTCGCGAAATGTTTTATTTTGAATGTTAGTTAGGCCAATGCGCGTCTAATAAAATACAAAATTTTAGGTTTTGAGATTTCATAAATTTTTAATAAAAGTTTCATAACTTTTATGAATATTAATATTTTTTAAAAATATTTTGTAAACACGGTAATTGGACCTGTGCGATTCTAACACAACAATTATTTTTCGATTTAAAATTTTTTATTTTTTTTCAAAAAATTTGTATGCAATTTCATTGTCCAAAAATATCACGTGACCTAATTAAACCCAAAATAAAAATTACCTTAAACTTTTGTTTTACTGAAAATTTTCGCGAAATGTTTTATCTTGAATGTTAGTTAGGCCAATACGCGTCTAATAAAATACAAAATTTTAGGTTTTGTGATTTCATAAATTTTTAATAAAAGTTTCATAACTTTTATGAATATTAATATTTTTGAAAAATATTTTGTAAACACGGTAATTGGACCTGTGCGGTTCTAACACAACAATTATTTTTCGATATAAAATTTTTTATTTTTTTTCAAAAAATTTGTATGCAATATCATTGGCCAAAAATATCACGTGACCTAATGAAAACCAAAATAAAAATTACCTCAAACTTATGTTTTACTGAAAATTTTTGCGAAATGGTTATCTTGAATGTTAGTTAGGCCAATGCGCGTCTAATAAAATACAAAATTTTAGGTTTTGAGATTTCATAAATTTTTAATAAAAGTTTCATAACTTTTATGAATATTAATATTTTCGAAAAATATTTTGTAAACACGGTAATTGGACCTGTGCGGTTCTAACACAACAATTATTTTTTGATTTAAAATTTTTTATTTTTTTTCAAAAAATTTGTATGCAATCTCATTGGCCGAAAATATCACGTGACCTAATTAAACCCAAAATAAAAATTATCTCTAACTTTTGTTCTACTTAAAATTTTTGCAAAATGTTTGATCTTGAATGTTAGTTAGGCCAATGCGCGCCTAATTAAATATAAAATTTCAGGTTTTGAGATTTCATAAATTTTTAATAAAAGTTTCATAACTTTTATGAATATTAATATTTTCGAAAAATATTTTGTAAACACGGTAATTGGACCTGTGCGGTTCTAACACAACAATTATTTTTCGATATAAAATTTTTTATTTTTTTTCAAAAAATTTGTATGCAATATCATTGGCCAAAAATATCACGTGACCTAATGAAAACCAAAATAAAAATTACCTCAAACTTATGTTTTACTGAAAATTTTTGCGAAATGGTTATCTTGAATGTTAGTTAGGCCAATGCGTGTCTAATAAAATACAAAATTTTAGGTTTTGAGATTTCATCAATTTTTAATAAAAGTTTCATAACTTTTATGAATATAAATATTTTCGAAAAATATTTTGTAAACACGGTAATTGGACCTGTGCGGTTCTAACACAACAATTATTTTTCGATTTAAAATTTTTTATTTTTTTTCAAAAAATTTGTATGCAATCTCATTGGCCGAAAATATCACGTGACCTAATTAAACCCAAAATAAAAATTATCTCTAACTTTTGTTCTATTGAAAATTTTTGCAAAATGTTTGATCTTGAATGTTAGTTAGGCCAATGCGCGCCTAATTAAATATAAAATTTCAGATTTTGAGATTTCATAAATTTTTAATAAAAGTTTCATAACTTTTATGAATATCAATATTTTCGAAAAATATTTTGTAAACGCGGTATTTGGACCTGTGCGGTTCTAACACAACAACTTTTTCAGTTTAAATTTTTTTATTTTTTTTCAAAAAATTTGTATGCAATATCATTGGGCAAAAATATCACGTGTTCTAATGAAAACCAAAATAAAAATTACCTCAAGCTTTTGTTTTACTGAAAATTTTCGCGAAATGTTTTATCTTGAATGTTAGTTAGGCCAATGCGCGCCTAATTAAATATAAAATTTCAAATTTTGAGATTTCATAAATTTTTAATAAAAGTTTCATAACTTTTATGAATATTAATATTTTCAAAAAATATTTTGTAAACACGATAATTGGACCTGTGCGGTTATAACACAACAATTATTTTTCGATTTAAAATTTTTTATTTTTTTTCAAAAAATTTGTATGCAATATCATTGGCCAAAAATATCACGTGACCCAATGAAAACCAAAATAAAAATTACCTCAAATTTTGTTTTACTGAAAATTTTCGCGAAATGTTTTATCTTGAATGTTAGTTAGGCCAATGCGCGTCTAATAAAATACAAAATTTTAGGTTTTGAGATTTCATAAATTTTTAATAAAAGTTTCATAACTTTTATGAATATTAATATTTTCGAAAAATATTTTGTAAACACGGTAATTGGACCTGTGCGGTTCTAACACAACAGTTATTTTTCGATTTAAAATTGTTTTATTTTTTTTTTAATTTGTATGCAATATCATTGGCCAAAAATATCACGTGATCTAATTAAACCCAAAATAAAAATTACCTCAAACTTTTGTTTTACTGAAAATTTTCGCGAAATGTTTTATCTTGAATGTTAGTTAGGCCAATGCGCGTCTAATAAAATACAAAATTTTAGGTTTTGAGATTTCATAAATTTTTAATAAAAGTTTCATAACTTTTACAAATATTAATATTTTCGAAAAATATTTTGTAAACACGGTAATTGGACCTGTGCGGTTCTAACACAACAATTATTTTTCGATTTAAAATTTTTAATTTTTTTTCAAAAAATTTGTATGCAATATCATTGGCCAAAAATATCACGTGACCTAATTAAACCCAAAATAAAAATTACCTTAAACTTTTGTTTTACTAAAATTTTCGCTAAATGTTTTATCTTGAATGTTAGTTAGGCCAATGCGCGTCTAATAAAATACAAAATTTTAGGTTTTGAGATTTCATAAATTTTTAATAAAAGTTTCATAACTTTAATGAATATTAATATTTTTGAAAAATATTTTGTAAACACGGTAATTGGACCTGTGCGGTTCTAACACAACAATTATTTTTCGATTTAAAATTTATTTTTTTATTTTTTTTAAATTTGTATGCAATATCATTGGCCAAAAATATCACGAGACCTAATTAAACCCAAAATAAAAATTACCTCAAACTTTTGTTATACTGAAAATTTTCGCTAAATGTTTTATCTTGAATGTTAGTTAGGCCAATGCGCGTCTAATAAAATACAAAATTTTAGGTTTTGAGATTTCATAAATTTTTAATAAAAGTTTCATAACTTTTATAAATATTAATATTTTCGAAAAATATTTTGTAAACACGGTAATTGTAAACATGGTCATTCTAACACAACAATTATTTTTCGATTTAAAATTTAAAATTTTTTTTCAAAAAATTTGTATGCAATATCATTGGCCAAAAATATCACGTGACCTAACTAAACCCAAAATAAAAATTATCTCAAACTTTTGTTTTACTGAAAATTTTCGCGAAATGTTTTATCTTGAATGTTAGTTAGGCCAATGCGCGTCTAATAAAATACAAAATTTTAGGTTTTGAGATTTCATAAATTTTTAATAAAAGTTTCATAACTTTTATGAATATTAATATTTTTGAAAAATATTTTGTAAACACGGTATTTGGACCTGTGCGGTTCTAACACAACAATTATTTTTCGATTTAAAATTTTTTATTTTTTTTCAAAAAATGTGTATGCAATATCATTGGGCAAAAATATCACGTGACCTAATGAAAACCAAATTAAAAATTACCTCAAACTTTTGTTTTACTGAAAATTTTCGCGAAATGTTTTATCTTGAATGTTAGTTAGGCCAATGCGCGCCTAATTAAATATAAAATTTCAGATTTTGAAATTTCATAAAGTTTTAATAAAAGTTTCATAACTTTTATGAATATTAATATTTTTGAAAAATATCTTGTAAACACGGTAATTGGACCTGTGCGGTTCTAACACAACAATTATTATTCGATTTAAAATTTTTAATGTTTTTTCAAAAAATTTGTATGCAATATCATTGGCCAAAAATATCACGTGACCTAATGAAAACCAAAATAAAAATTACCTCAAACTTTTGTTTTACTGAAAATTTTTGCAAAATGTTTTATCTTGAACGTTAGTTAGGCCAATGCGCGTCTAACAAAATACAAAATTTTAGGTTTTGAGATTTCATAAATTTTTAATAAAAGTTTCATAACTTTTATGAATATTAATATTTTTGAAAATTATTCTGTAAACACGGTAATTGGACCTGTGCGGTTCTAACACAACAATTATTTTTCGATTTAAAATTTTTAATTTTTTTCAAAAATTTGTATGCAATATCATTGGCCAAAAATATCACGTGACCTAATTAAACCCAAAATAAAAATTACTTTAACCTTTTGTTTTGCTGAAAATTTTCGCGAAATGTTTTATTTTGAATGTTAGTTAGGCCAATGCGCGTCTAATAAAATACAAAATTTTAGGTTTTGAGATTTCATAAATTTTTAATAAAAGTTTCATAACTTTTATGAATATTAATATTTTTTAAAAATATTTTGTAAACACGGTAATTGGACCTGTGCGATTCTAACACAACAATTATTTTTCGATTTAAAATTTTTTATTTTTTTTCAAAAAATTTGTATGCAATTTCATTGTCCAAAAATATCACGTGACCTAATTAAACCCAAAATAAAAATTACCTTAAACTTTTGTTTTACTGAAAATTTTCGCGAAATGTTTTATCTTGAATGTTAGTTAGGCCAATACGCGTCTAATAAAATACAAAATTTTAGGTTTTGTGATTTCATAAATTTTTAATAAAAGTTTCATAACTTTTATGAATATTAATATTTTTGAAAAATATTTTGTAAACACGGTAATTGGACCTGTGCGGTTCTAACACAACAATTATTTTTCGATATAAAATTTTTTATTTTTTTTCAAAAAATTTGTATGCAATATCATTGGCCAAAAATATCACGTGACCTAATGAAAACCAAAATAAAAATTACCTCAAACTTATGTTTTACTGAAAATTTTTGCGAAATGGTTATCTTGAATGTTAGTTAGGCCAATGCGCGTCTAATAAAATACAAAATTTTAGGTTTTGAGATTTCATAAATTTTTAATAAAAGTTTCATAACTTTTATGAATATTAATATTTTCGAAAAATATTTTGTAAACACGGTAATTGGACCTGTGCGGTTCTAACACAACAATTATTTTTTGATTTAAAATTTTTTATTTTTTTTCAAAAAATTTGTATGCAATCTCATTGGCCGAAAATATCACGTGACCTAATTAAACCCAAAATAAAAATTATCTCTAACTTTTGTTCTACTTAAAATTTTTGCAAAATGTTTGATCTTGAATGTTAGTTAGGCCAATGCGCGCCTAATTAAATATAAAATTTCAGGTTTTGAGATTTCATAAATTTTTAATAAAAGTTTCATAACTTTTATGAATATTAATATTTTCGAAAAATATTTTGTAAACACGGTAATTGGACCTGTGCGGTTCTAACACAACAATTATTTTTCGATATAAAATTTTTTATTTTTTTTCAAAAAATTTGTATGCAATATCATTGGCCAAAAATATCACGTGACCTAATGAAAACCAAAATAAAAATTACCTCAAACTTATGTTTTACTGAAAATTTTTGCGAAATGGTTATCTTGAATGTTAGTTAGGCCAATGCGTGTCTAATAAAATACAAAATTTTAGGTTTTGAGATTTCATCAATTTTTAATAAAAGTTTCATAACTTTTATGAATATAAATATTTTCGAAAAATATTTTGTAAACACGGTAATTGGACCTGTGCGGTTCTAACACAACAATTATTTTTCGATTTAAAATTTTTTATTTTTTTTCAAAAAATTTGTATGCAATCTCATTGGCCGAAAATATCACGTGACCTAATTAAACCCAAAATAAAAATTATCTCTAACTTTTGTTCTATTGAAAATTTTTGCAAAATGTTTGATCTTGAATGTTAGTTAGGCCAATGCGCGCCTACTTAAATATAAAATTTCAGATTTTGAAATTTCATAAATTTTTAATAAAAGTTTCATAACTTTTATGAATATTAATATTTTCGAAAAATATTTTGTAAACACGGTAATTGGACCTGTGCGGTTCTAACACAACAATTATTTTTCGATTTAAAATTGTTTTATTTTTTTTTTTAATTTGTATGCAATATCATTGGCCAAAATTATCACGTGATCTAATTAAACCCAAAATAAAAATTACCTCAAACTTTTGTTTTACTGAAAATTTTCGCGAAATGTTTTATCTTGAATGTTAGTTAGGCCAATGCGCGTCTAATAAAATACAAAATTTTAGGTTTTAAGATTTCATAAATTTTTAATAAAAGTTTCATAACTTTTATGAATATTAATATTTTTGAAAATTATTCTGTAAACACGGTAATTGGACCTGTGCGGTTCTAACACAACAATTATTTTTCGATTTAAAATTTTTAATTTTTTTCAAAAATTTGTATGCAATATCATTGGCCAAAAATATCACGTGACCTAATTAAACCCAAAATAAAAATTACTTTAACCTTTTGTTTTGCTGAAAATTTTCGCGAAATGTTTTATTTTGAATGTTAGTTAGGCCAATGCGCGTCTAATAAAATACAAAATTTTAGGTTTTGAGATTTCATAAATTTTTAATAAAAGTTTCATAACTTTTATGAATATTAATATTTTTTAAAAATATTTTGTAAACACGGTAATTGGACCTGTGCGATTCTAACACAACAATTATTTTTCGATTTAAAATTTTTTATTTTTTTTCAAAAAATTTGTATGCAATTTCATTGTCCAAAAATATCACGTGACCTAATTAAACCCAAAATAAAAATTACCTTAAACTTTTGTTTTACTGAAAATTTTCGCGAAATGTTTTATCTTGAATGTTAGTTAGGCCAATACGCGTCTAATAAAATACAAAATTTTAGGTTTTGTGATTTCATAAATTTTTAATAAAAGTTTCATAACTTTTATGAATATTAATATTTTTGAAAAATATTTTGTAAACACGGTAATTGGACCTGTGCGGTTCTAACACAACAATTATTTTTCGATATAAAATTTTTTATTTTTTTTCAAAAAATTTGTATGCAATATCATTGGCCAAAAATATCACGTGACCTAATGAAAACCAAAATAAAAATTACCTCAAACTTATGTTTTACTGAAAATTTTTGCGAAATGGTTATCTTGAATGTTAGTTAGGCCAATGCGCGTCTAATAAAATACAAAATTTTAGGTTTTGAGATTTCATAAATTTTTAATAAAAGTTTCATAACTTTTATGAATATTAATATTTTCGAAAAATATTTTGTAAACACGGTAATTGGACCTGTGCGGTTCTAACACAACAATTATTTTTTGATTTAAAATTTTTTATTTTTTTTCAAAAAATTTGTATGCAATCTCATTGGCCGAAAATATCACGTGACCTAATTAAACCCAAAATAAAAATTATCTCTAACTTTTGTTCTACTTAAAATTTTTGCAAAATGTTTGATCTTGAATGTTAGTTAGGCCAATGCGCGCCTAATTAAATATAAAATTTCAGGTTTTGAGATTTCATAAATTTTTAATAAAAGTTTCATAACTTTTATGAATATTAATATTTTCGAAAAATATTTTGTAAACACGGTAATTGGACCTGTGCGGTTCTAACACAACAATTATTTTTCGATATAAAATTTTTTATTTTTTTTCAAAAAATTTGTATGCAATATCATTGGCCAAAAATATCACGTGACCTAATGAAAACCAAAATAAAAATTACCTCAAACTTATGTTTTACTGAAAATTTTTGCGAAATGGTTATCTTGAATGTTAGTTAGGCCAATGCGTGTCTAATAAAATACAAAATTTTAGGTTTTGAGATTTCATCAATTTTTAATAAAAGTTTCATAACTTTTATGAATATAAATATTTTCGAAAAATATTTTGTAAACACGGTAATTGGACCTGTGCGGTTCTAACACAACAATTATTTTTCGATTTAAAATTTTTTATTTTTTTTCAAAAAATTTGTATGCAATCTCATTGGCCGAAAATATCACGTGACCTAATTAAACCCAAAATAAAAATTATCTCTAACTTTTGTTCTATTGAAAATTTTTGCAAAATGTTTGATCTTGAATGTTAGTTAGGCCAATGCGCGCCTACTTAAATATAAAATTTCAGATTTTGAAATTTCATAAATTTTTAATAAAAGTTTCATAACTTTTATGAATATTAATATTTTCGAAAAATATTTTGTAAACACGGTAATTGGACCTGTGCGGTTCTAACACAACAATTATTTTTCGATTTAAAATTGTTTTATTTTTTTTTTTAATTTGTATGCAATATCATTGGCCAAAATTATCACGTGATCTAATTAAACCCAAAATAAAAATTACCTCAAACTTTTGTTTTACTGAAAATTTTCGCGAAATGTTTTATCTTGAATGTTAGTTAGGCCAATGCGCGTCTAATAAAATACAAAATTTTAGGTTTTAAGATTTCATAAATTTTTAATAAAAGTTTCATAACTTTTATGAATATTAAAATATTTTAACTTTTATGAATATTAATAACACGGTAATTGGACCTGTGCGGTTTTAAGACAACAATTATTTTTCGATTTAAAATTTTTTATTTATTTTTTTTAAATTTGTATGCAATATCATTAGCCAAAAATATCACGAGACCTAATGAAAACCAAAATAAAAATTATCTCAATCTTTTGTTCTACTCAAAATTTTTGCAAAATGTTTATCTTGAATGTTAGTTAGGCCAATGCGCGCCTAATTAAATATAAAATTTCGGATTTTGAGATTTCATAAATTTTTAATAAAAGTTTCATAACTTTTATGAATATTAATATTTTCGAAAACTATTTTGTAAACACGGTAATTGGACCTGTGCGGTTCTAACACAACAATTATTTTTCGATTTAAAATTGTTTTATTTTTTTTTTTAATTTGTATGCAATATCATTGGCCAAAATTATCACGTGATCTAATTAAACCCAAAATAAAAATTACCTCAAACTTTTGTTTTACTGAAAATTTTCGCGAAATGTTTTATCTTGAATGTTAGTTAGGCCAATGCGCGTCTAATAAAATACAAAATTTTAGGTTTTGAGATTTCATAAATTTTTAATAAAAGTTTCATAACTTTTATGAATATTAATATTTTCGAAAAATATTTTGTAAACACGGTATTTGGACCTGTGCGGTTCTAACACAACAATTATTTTTCAATTTAAATTTTTTTATTATTTTTCAAAAAATTTGTATGCAATATCATTGGGCAAAAATATCACGTGACCTAATGAAAACCAAAATAAAAATTACCTCAAGCTTTTGTTTTATTGAAAATTTTCGCGAAATGTTTTATCTTGAATGTTAGTTAGGCCAATGCGCGCCTAATTAAATATAAAATTTCAAATTTTGAGATTTCATAAATTTTTAATAAAAGTTTCATAACTTTTATGAATATTAATATTTTCAAAAAATATTTTGTAAACACGGTAATTGGACCTGTGCGGTTATAACACAACAATTATTTTTCGATTTAAAATTGTTTAATTTTTTTTCAAAAAATTTGTATGCAATATCATTGGCCAAAAATATCACGTGACCTAATGAAAACCAAAATAAAAATTACCTCAAATTTTGTTTTACTGAAAATTTTCGCGAAATGTTTTATCTTGAATGTTAGTTAGGCCAATGCGCGTCTAATAAAATACAAAATTTTAGGTTTTGAGATTTCATCAATTTTTAATAAAAGTTTCATAACTTTTATGAATATTAATATTTTCGAAAAATATTTTGTAAACACGGTAATTGGACCTGTGCGGTTCTAACACAACAGTTATTTTTCGATTTAAAATTGTTTTATTTTTTTTTTTAATTTGTATGCAATATCATTGGCCAAAAATATCACGTGATCTAATTAAACCCAAAATAAAAATTACCTTAAACTTTTGTTTTACTGAAAATTTTCGCGAAATGTTTTATCTTGAATGTTAGTTAGGCCAATGCGCGTCTAATAAAATACAAAATTTTAGGTTTTGAGATTTCATAAATTTTTAATAAAAGTTTCATAACTTTTACGAATATTAATATTTTCGAAAAATATTTTGTAAACACGGTAATTGGACCTGTGCGGTTCTAACACAACAATTATTTTTCGATTTAAAATTTTTTATTTTTTTTCAAAAAATTTGTATGTAATATCATTGGCCAAAAATATCACGTGACCTAATGAAAACCAAAATAAAAATTACCTCAAACTTATGTTTTACTGAAAATTTTCGCGAAATGGTTATCTTGAATGTTAGTTAGGCCAATGCGCGTCTAATAAAATACAAAATTTTAGGTTTTGAGATTTCATAAATTTTTAATAAAAGTTTCATAACTTTTATGAATATTAATATTTTCAAAAAATATTTTGTAAACACGGTAATTGGACCTGTGCGGTTCTAACACAACAATTATTTTTCGATTTAAAATTTTTTATTTTTTTTCAAAAAATTTGTATGCAATCCCATTGGCCGAAAATATCACGTGACCTAATTAAACCCAAAATAAAAATTATCTCAAACTTTGTTCTACTCAAAATTTTTGCAAAATGTTTTATCTTGAATGTTAGTTAGGCCAATGCGCGCCTAATTAAATATAAAATTTCAGATTTTGAGATTTCATAAATTTTTAATAAAAGTTTCATAACTTTTATGAATATCAATATTTTCGAAAAATATTTTGTAAACGCGGTATTTGGACCTGTGCGGTTCTAACACAACAACTTTTTCAGTTTAAATTTTTTTATTTTTTTTCAAAAAATTTGTATGCAATATCATTGGCCAAAATTATCACGTGATCTAATTAAACCCAAAATAAAAATTACCTCAAACTTTTGTTTTACTGAAAATTTTCGCGAAATGTTTTATCTTGAATGTTAGTTAGGCCAATGCGCGTCTAATAAAATACAAAATTTTAGGTTTTAAGATTTCATAAATTTTTAATAAAAGTTTCATAACTTTTATGAATATTAAAATATTTTAACTTTTATGAATATTAATAACACGGTAATTGGACCTGTGCGGTTTTAAGACAACAATTATTTTTCGATTTAAAATTTTTTATTTATTTTTTTTAAATTTGTATGCAATATCATTAGCCAAAAATATCACGAGACCTAATGAAAACCAAAATAAAAATTATCTCAATCTTTTGTTCTACTCAAAATTTTTGCAAAATGTTTATCTTGAATGTTAGTTAGGCCAATGCGCGCCTAATTAAATATAAAATTTCGGATTTTGAGATTTCATAAATTTTTAATAAAAGTTTCATAACTTTTATGAATATTAATATTTTCGAAAACTATTTTGTAAACACGGTAATTGGACCTGTGCGGTTCTAACACAACAATTATTTTTCGATTTAAAATTGTTTTATTTTTTTTTTTAATTTGTATGCAATATCATTGGCCAAAATTATCACGTGATCTAATTAAACCCAAAATAAAAATTACCTCAAACTTTTGTTTTACTGAAAATTTTCGCGAAATGTTTTATCTTGAATGTTAGTTAGGCCAATGCGCGTCTAATAAAATACAAAATTTTAGGTTTTGAGATTTCATAAATTTTTAATAAAAGTTTCATAACTTTTATGAATATTAATATTTTCGAAAAATATTTTGTAAACACGGTATTTGGACCTGTGCGGTTCTAACACAACAATTATTTTTCAATTTAAATTTTTTTATTATTTTTCAAAAAATTTGTATGCAATATCATTGGGCAAAAATATCACGTGACCTAATGAAAACCAAAATAAAAATTACCTCAAGCTTTTGTTTTATTGAAAATTTTCGCGAAATGTTTTATCTTGAATGTTAGTTAGGCCAATGCGCGCCTAATTAAATATAAAATTTCAAATTTTGAGATTTCATAAATTTTTAATAAAAGTTTCATAACTTTTATGAATATTAATATTTTCAAAAAATATTTTGTAAACACGGTAATTGGACCTGTGCGGTTATAACACAACAATTATTTTTCGATTTAAAATTGTTTAATTTTTTTTCAAAAAATTTGTATGCAATATCATTGGCCAAAAATATCACGTGACCTAATGAAAACCAAAATAAAAATTACCTCAAATTTTGTTTTACTGAAAATTTTCGCGAAATGTTTTATCTTGAATGTTAGTTAGGCCAATGCGCGTCTAATAAAATACAAAATTTTAGGTTTTGAGATTTCATCAATTTTTAATAAAAGTTTCATAACTTTTATGAATATTAATATTTTCGAAAAATATTTTGTAAACACGGTAATTGGACCTGTGCGGTTCTAACACAACAGTTATTTTTCGATTTAAAATTGTTTTATTTTTTTTTTTAATTTGTATGCAATATCATTGGCCAAAAATATCACGTGATCTAATTAAACCCAAAATAAAAATTACCTTAAACTTTTGTTTTACTGAAAATTTTCGCGAAATGTTTTATCTTGAATGTTAGTTAGGCCAATGCGCGTCTAATAAAATACAAAATTTTAGGTTTTGAGATTTCATAAATTTTTAATAAAAGTTTCATAACTTTTACGAATATTAATATTTTCGAAAAATATTTTGTAAACACGGTAATTGGACCTGTGCGGTTCTAACACAACAATTATTTTTCGATTTAAAATTTTTTATTTTTTTTCAAAAAATTTGTATGTAATATCATTGGCCAAAAATATCACGTGACCTAATGAAAACCAAAATAAAAATTACCTCAAACTTATGTTTTACTGAAAATTTTCGCGAAATGGTTATCTTGAATGTTAGTTAGGCCAATGCGCGTCTAATAAAATACAAAATTTTAGGTTTTGAGATTTCATAAATTTTTAATAAAAGTTTCATAACTTTTATGAATATTAATATTTTCAAAAAATATTTTGTAAACACGGTAATTGGACCTGTGCGGTTCTAACACAACAATTATTTTTCGATTTAAAATTTTTTATTTTTTTTCAAAAAATTTGTATGCAATCCCATTGGCCGAAAATATCACGTGACCTAATTAAACCCAAAATAAAAATTATCTCAAACTTTGTTCTACTCAAAATTTTTGCAAAATGTTTTATCTTGAATGTTAGTTAGGCCAATGCGCGCCTAATTAAATATAAAATTTCAGATTTTGAGATTTCATAAATTTTTAATAAAAGTTTCATAACTTTTATGAATATCAATATTTTCGAAAAATATTTTGTAAACGCGGTATTTGGACCTGTGCGGTTCTAACACAACAACTTTTTCAGTTTAAATTTTTTTATTTTTTTTCAAAAAATTTGTATGCAATATCATTGGGCAAAAATATCACGTGTTCTAATGAAAACCAAAATAAAAATTACCTCAAGCTTTTGTTTTACTGAAAATTTTCGCGAAATGTTTTATCTTGAATGTTAGTTAGGCCAATGCGCGCCTAATTAAATATAAAATTTCAAATTTTGAGATTTCATAAATTTTTAATAAAAGTTTCATAACTTTTATGAATATTAATATTTTCAAAAAATATTTTGTAAACACGATAATTGGACCTGTGCGGTTATAACACAACAATTATTTTTCGATTTAAAATTTTTTATTTTTTTTCAAAAAATTTGTATGCAATATCATTGGCCAAAAATATCACGTGACCCAATGAAAACCAAAATAAAAATTACCTCAAATTTTGTTTTACTGAAAATTTTCGCGAAATGTTTTATCTTGAATGTTAGTTAGGCCAATGCGCGTCTAATAAAATACAAAATTTTAGGTTTTGAGATTTCATAAATTTTTAATAAAAGTTTCATAACTTTTACAAATATTAATATTTTCGAAAAATATTTTGTAAACACGGTAATTGGACCTGTGCGGTTCTAACACAACAATTATTTTTCGATTTAAAATTTTTTATTTTTTTTCAAAAAATTTGTATGCAATATCATTGGCCAAAAATATCACGTGACCTAATGAAAACCAAAATAAAAATTACCTCAAACTTATGTTTTACTGAAAATTTTCGCGAAATGGTTATCTTGAATGTTAGTTAGGCCAATGCGCGTCTAATAAAATACAAAATTTTAGGTTTTGAGATTTCATAAATTTTTAATAAAAGTTTCATAACTTTTATGAATATTAATATTTTCAAAAAATATTTTGTAAACACGGTAATTGGACCTGTGCGGTTCTAACACAACAATTATTTTTCGATTTAAAATTTTTTATTTTTTTTCAAAAAATTTGTATGCAATCCCATTGGCCGAAAATATCACGTGACCTAATTAAACCCAAAATAAAAATTATCTCAAACTTTTTTCTACTCAAAATTTTTGCAAAATGTTTTATCTTGAATGTTAGTTAGGCCAATGCGCGCCTAATTAAATATAAAATTTCAGATTTTGAGATTTCATAAATTTTTAATAAAAGTTTCATAACTTTTATGAATATCAATATTTTCAAAAAATATTTTGTAAACACGGTAATTGGACCTGTGCGGTTCTAACACAACAATTATTTTTCGATTTAAAATTGTTTTATTTTTTTTTTTAATTTGTATGCATTATCATTGGCCAAAAATATCACGTGATCTAATTAAACCCAAAATAAAAATTACCTCAAACTTTTGTTTTACTGAAAATTTTCGCGAAATGTTTTATCTTGAATGTTAGTTAGGCCAATGCGCGTCTAATAAAATACAAAATTTTAGGTTTTGAGACTTCATAAATTTTTAATAAAAGTTTCATAACTTTTACAAATATTAATATTTTCGAAAAATATTTTGTAAACACGGTAATTGGACCTGTGCGGTTCTAACACAACAATTATTTTTTGATTTAAAATTTTTAATTTTTTTTCAAAAAATTTGTATGCAATATCATTGGCCAAAATTATCACGTGACCTAATTGAACCCAAAATAAAAATTATCTCAAACTTTTGTTTTACTGAAAATTTTCGCGAAATGTTTTATCTTGAATGTTAGTTAGGCCAATGTGCGTCTAATAAAATACAAAATTTTAGGTTTTGAGATTTCATCAATTTTTAATAAAAGTTTCATAACTTTTATGAATATAAATATTTTTGAAAAATATTTTGTAAACACGGTAATTGGACCTGTGCGGTTCTAACACAACAATTATTTTTTGATTTAAAATTTTTTATTTTTTTTCAAAAAATTTGTATGCAATATCATTGGCCAAAAATATCACGTGACCTAATTAAACCCAAAATAAAAATTACCTCAAACTTTTGTTTTACTGAAAATTTTCGCGAAATGTTTTATGTTGAATGTTAGTTAAGCCAATGCGCGTCTAATAAAATACAAAATTTTAGGTTTTAAGATTTCATAAATTTTTAATAAAAGTTTCATAACTTTTATGAATATTAAAATATTTTAACTTTTATGAATATTAATAACACGGTAATTGGACCTGTGCGTTTTTAAGACAACAATTATTTTTCGATTTAAAATTTTTTATTTATTTTTTTTAAATTTGTATGCAATATCATTAGCCAAAAATATCACGAGACATAATGAAAACCAAAATAAAAATTATCTCAATCTTTTGTTCTACTCAAAATTTTTGCAAAATGTTTATCTTGAATGTTAGTTAGGCCAATGCGCGCCTAATTAAATATAAAATTTCAGATTTTGAGATTTCATAAATTTTTAATAAAAGTTTCATAACTTTTATGAATATTAATATTTTCGAAAAATATTTTGTAAACACGGTAATTGGACCTGTGCGGTTCTAACACAACAATTATTTTTCGATTTAAAATTGTTTTATTTTTTTTTTTAATTTGTATGCAATATCATTGGCCAAAATTATCACGTGATCTAATTAAACCCAAAATAAAAATTACCTCAAACTTTTGTTTTACTGAAAATTTTCGCGAAATGTTTTATCTTGAATGTTAGTTAGGCCAATGCGCGTCTAATAAAATACAAAATTTTAGGTTTTGAGATTTCATAAATTTTTAATAAAAGTTTCATAACTTTTATGAATATTAATATTTTCGAAAAATATTTTGTAAACACGGTATTTGGACCTGTGCGGTTCTAACACAACAATTATTTTTCAATTTAAATTTTTTTATTTTTTTTCAAAAAATTTGTATGCAATATCATTGGGCAAAAATATCACGTGACCTAATGAAAACCAAAATAAAAATTAGCTCAAGCTTTTGTTTTACTGAAAATTTTCGCGAAATGTTTTATCTTGAATGTTAGTTAGGCCAATGCGCGCCTAATTAAATATAAAATTTCAAATTTTGAGATTTCATAAATTTTTAATAAAAGTTTCATAACTTTTATAAATATTAATATTTTCAAAAAATATTTTGTAAACACGGAAATTGGACCTGTGCGGTTATAACACAACAATTATTTTTCGATTTAAAATTTTTTATTTTTTTTCAAAAAATTTGTATGCAATATCATTGGCCAAAAATATCACGTGACCTAATGAAAACCAAAATAAAAATTACCTCAAATTTTGTTTTACTGAAAATTTTCGCGAAATGTTTTATCTTGAATGTTAGTTAGGCCAATGCGCGTCTAATAAAATACAAAATTTTAGGTTTTGAGATTTCATCAATTTTTAATAAAAGTTTCATAACTTTTATGAATATTAATATTTTGAAAAATATTTTGTAAACACGGTAATTGGACCTGTGCGGTTCTAACACAACAGTTATTTTTCGATTTAAAATTGTTTTATTTTTTTTTTTAATTTGTATGCAATATCATTGGCCAAAAATATCACGTGATCTAATTAAACCCAAAATAAAAATTACCTTAAACTTTTGTTTTACTGAAAATTTTCGCGAAATGTTTTATCTTGAATGTTAGTTAGGCCAATGCGCGTCTAATAAAATACAAAATTTTAGGTTTTGAGATTTCATAAATTTTTAATAAAAGTTTCATAACTTTTATGAATATTAATATTTTCAAAAAATATTTTGTAAACACGGTAATTGGACCTGTGCGGTTCTAACACAACAATTATTTTTCGATTTAAAATTTTTTATTTTTTTTCAAAAAATTTGTATGCAATCCCATTGGCCGAAAATATCACGTGACCTAATTAAACCCAAAATAAAAATTATCTCAAACTTTGTTCTACTCAAAATTTTTGCAAAATGTTTTATCTTGAATGTTAGTTAGGCCAATGCGCGCCTAATTAAATATAAAATTTCAAATTTTGAGATTTCATAAATTTTTAATAAAAGTTTCATAACTTTTATGAATATTAATATTTTCAAAAAATATTTTGTAAACACGGTAATTGGACCTGTGCGGTTATAACACAACAATTATTTTTCGATTTAAAATTTTTTATTTTTTTTCAAAAAATTTGTATGCAATATCATTGGCCAAAAATATCACGTGACCCAATGAAAACCAAAATAAAAATTACCTCAAATTTTGTTTTACTGAAAATTTTCGCTAAATGTTTAATCTTGAATGTTAGTTAGGCCAATGCGCGTCTAATAAAATACAAAATTTTAGGTTTTGAGATTTCATCAATTTTTAATAAAAGTTTCATAACTTTTATGAATATTAATATTTTCGAAAAATATTTTGTAAACACGGTAATTGGACCTGTGCGGTTCTAACACAACAGTTATTTTTCGATTTAAAATTGTTTTATTTTTTTTTTTAATTTGTATGCAATATCATTGGCCAAAAATATCACGTGATCTAATTAAACCCAAAATAAAAATTACCTCAAACTTTTGTTTTACTGAAAATTTTCGCGAAATGTTTTATCTTGAATGTTAGTTAGGCCAATGCGCGTCTAATAAAATACAAAATTTTAGGTTTTGAGATTTCATAAATTTTTAATAAAAGTTTCATAACTTTTACAAATATTAATATTTTCGAAAAATATTTTGTAAACACGGTAATTGGACCTGTGCGGTTCTAACACAACAATTATTTTTCGATTTAAAATTTTTTATTTTTTTTCAAAAAATTTGTATGCAATATCATTGGCCAAAAATATCACGTGACCTAATGAAAACCAAAATAAAAATTACCTCAAACTTATGTTTTACTGAAAATTTTCGCGAAATGGTTATCTTGAATGTTAGTTAGGCCAATGCGCGTCTAATAAAATACAAAATTTTAGGTTTTGAGATTTCATAAATTTTTAATAAAAGTTTCATAACTTTTATGAATATTAATATTTTCAAAAAATATTTTGTAAACACGGTAATTGGACCTGTGCGGTTCTAACACAACAATTATTTTTCGATTTAAAATTTTTTATTTTTTTTCAAAAAATTTGTATGCAATCCCATTGGCCGAAAATATCACGTGACCTAATTAAACCCAAAATAAAAATTATCTCAAACTTTGTTCTACTCAAAATTTTTGCAAAATGTTTTATCTTGAATGTTAGTTAGGCCAATGCGCGCCTAATTAAATATAAAATTTCAGATTTTGAGATTTCATAAATTTTTAATAAAAGTTTCATAACTTTTATGAATATCAATATTTTCGAAAAATATTTTGTAAACACGGTAATTGGACCTGTGCGGTTCTAACACAACAATTATTTTTCGATTTAAAATTGTTTTATTTTTTTTTTTAATTTGTATGCATTATCATTGGCCAAAAATATCACGTGATCTAATTAAACCCAAAATAAAAATTACCTCAAACTTTTGTTTTACTGAAAATTTTCGCGAAATGTTTTATCTTGAATGTTAGTTAGGCCAATGCGCGTCTAATAAAATACAAAATTTTAGGTTTTGAGATTTCATAAATTTTTAATAAAAGTTTCATAACTTTTACAAATATTAATATTTTCGAAAAATATTTTGTAAACACGGTAATTGGACCTGTGCGGTTCTAACACAACAATTATTTTTTGATTTAAAATTTTTAATTTTTTTTCAAAAAATTTGTATGCAATATCATTGGCCAAAATTATCACGTGACCTAATTGAACCCAAAATAAAAATTATCTCAAACTTTTGTTTTACTGAAAATTTTCGCGAAATGTTTTATCTTGAATGTTAGTTAGGCTAATGTGCGTCTAATAAAATACAAAATTTTAGGTTTTGAGATTTCATAAATTTTTAATAAAAGTTTCATAACTTTTATGAATATAAATATTTTTGAAAAATATTTTGTAAACACGGTAATTGGACCTGTGCGGTTCTAACACAACAATTATTTTTTGATTTAAAATTTTTTATTTTTTCTCAAAAAATTTTTATGCAATATCATTGGCCAAAAATATCACGTGACCTCATGAAAACCAAAATAAAAATTACCTCAAACTTTTGTTTTACTGAAAATTTTCGCGAAATGTTTTATCTTGAATGTTAGTTAGGCCAATGTGCGTCTAATAAGATACAACATTTTAGGTTTTGAGATTTCATAAATTTTTAATAAAAGTTTCATAACTTTTATGAATATTAATATTTTTGAAAAATATCTTGTAAACACGATAATTGGACCTGTGCGGTTCTAACACAACAATTATTTTTCGATTTAAAATTTTTAATTTTTTTTCAAAAAATTTGTATGCAATATCATTGGCCAAAAATATCACGTGACCTAATTAAACCCAAAATAAAAATTACCTTAAACTTTTGTTTTACTAAAATTTTCGCTAAATGTTTTATCTTGAATGTTAGTTAGGCCAATGCGCGTCTAATAAAATACAAAATTTTAGGTTTTGAGATTTCATAAATTTTTAATAAAAGTTTCATAACTTTAATGAATATTAATATTTTTGAAAAATATTTTGTAAACACGGTAATTGGACCTGTGCGGTTCTAACACAACAATTATTTTTCGATTTAAAATTTATTTTTTTATTTTTTTTAAATTTGTATGCAATATCATTGGCCAAAAATATAACGTGACCTAATGAAAACCAAAATAAAAATTACCTCAAACTTTTGTTTTACTGATAATTTTCGCGAAATGTTTTATCTTGAATGTTAGTTAGGCCAATGTGCGTCTAATAAAATACAAAATTTTAGGTTTTGAGATTTCATAAGTTTTTAATAAAAAATATTAATATTTTCGAAAAATATTTTGTAAACACGGTAATTGGATCTGTGTGGTTCTAACACAACAATTATTTTTCGATTTAAAATTTTTTTATTTTTTTTAAGAAAATTTGTATGCAATATCATTGGCCAAAAATATCACGTGACCTAATTAAACCCAAAATAAAAATTACCTCAAACTTTTGTTTTACTGAAAATTTTCGCGAAATGTTTTATCTTGAATGTTAGTTAGGTCAATGTGCGTCTAATAAAATACAAAATTTTAGGTTTTGAGATTTCATAAATTTTTAATAAAAGTTTCATAACTTTTATGAATATTAATATTTTTGAAAAATATTTTGTAAACACGGTAATTGGACCTGTGCGGTTCTAACACAACAATTATTTTTCGATTTAAATTTTTTTATTTTTTTTTCAAAAAATTTGTATGCAATATCATTGGCCAAAAATATCACGTGACCTAATGAAAACCAAAATAAAAATTACCTCAAACTTTTGTTTTACTGAAAATATTCGCGAAATGTTTTATCTTGAATGTTAGTTTGGCCAATGCCCGTCTAATAAAATACAAAATTTTAGGTTTTGAGATTTTGTCAATTTTTAATAAAAGTGTCATAACTTTTTTGTTTTTTATTATATTTAAATTCTTTTTTGTTTATTAAAAATAAAAGTTTGATATTAGGCATTTAAAATTTAATATAATGTATTTTATAATATTTGTAATAAAATACATGTTTAAACAATAATTTTTGGTTGTTTATTTTATTTAAATGCTTGTTTATTTATTAAAAATCAAAAATCTATTTTAGGAATTTAAAATTTAGTATAATGTATATCCTGATATTAACAACATAAAACTGGGTTAAAAAATTAATTTTATTTGTACAATATATTTAAATAAATCAAAGATATGTAATATTCTTAGTTAAGGTGTATGCATATTTTTTTTAATTCTAAAAATTTATGCTAAAAATAATCAAATAATTTCGAACTATATTTTATTTATCAAATAAATCTAGTTATTATTATTATGGTTCGAAATCTTAGATTTCGAAACATATTGTTATTGTCATTATATTTATTATTATTATTGTTTTTATTCTTATTTGACGAATTTTGAAAGACGATAACTTTTGTTCTTTAATAGTAAAAGTTCTAAATTTTTAGTATGTTTGTTATTATCTCAACGAATCGCAAACCTCCTATTAACAACATTTAAATGTCACTAATTACTAATTAATATATTTTATTATTAAAATTTAAAGATTAAATTTTCTGAAATTTTAATATGTTGTAGGTATTATTATTTTGTATGTTGCTGTTTAAAATGAAGATTTAACTCTAGCTAAATATCGTTTAATCATTATTTTAGTTTTTTTTTATAAAATAACGAATCAGTGTGAGTTTAACGCTTGAATAATTTAATAGCGTTCTGGTCGCCGTCAAAAATCGTCCTTTTCGCTGTCAATTAAAGTAAAAAATATTGGTTGAAAATTTAAGTAAAATGTTAAAGGATAAGTCAAAAATGTGTAAAATTTTTTTTTTTAATTGTTTTGTTATTATTATATTTTAATACTTGTTTAATTACTAAAAAATTAAAATCGGTATTTTGCTTTTAAATTTAGTTTACTTTTCTATTACAATATCAATGAATGCGTGTTCGTTTGTTAAAATTAGGTTTAAATATAAAAAAGTTCATATTTAAATTTATAATTTAATTAATAAACCTACTAAATAAATTATATTTATAAAAAAGAATCAAACGATTTCGAACCATATTTTATTTATCAAATAAATCTAGTTATTATTTTTATTCTTTCTAGTCCCAATTTTGAAAGAAGATATCTTTAGTTTCTTAGAATTTAAAAATCTGAAGTTTTAGTATGTTGTTTATTATCAGATTATGTTTTCATTCTCCTATTTACAACATTTAATTATCACTAATTACTAATTAATAAGTGTTTATTTATTAAAATTTAAAGTTTGTTATTAATTTTTTAAATCTTGGTCAATTGTATATCATGATATTGGTAACTCAAAAATGAATTAAAATTTTAATTTTTATCACTAATTACTAATTAATAGGTGTTTATTTATTATAATTTAAAGGTTGTTATTAACTTTTTAAATTTTGGTCAATTGTATATCATGATATTAGTAACTCAAAAATAAATTAAACTTTTAATTTTTATCACCAATTACTAATTAATAGGTGTTTGTTTATTAAAATTTAAGGGTTGTTATTAGTTTTTCAAATCTTGGCCAATTGTATATCATAATATAAGTAACTCAAAAATAAATTAAACTTTTAATTTTTATCACTAATTACTAATTAATAGGTGTTTGTTTATTGAAATTTAAAGATTGTCATTTATTTTTTTAATTTTTTTAAATGCTTGTTTATTCCATAAAAACTAAAGATTGTGGTTTAAGCGAAAAACAAAGAAAACATTTTAATTTGTTAGTGTAATAATTAAAAAAGGTATACGTAATATTTGGTTAATTAGTTTAGTTAATATTTTTAATTAGGTAATGTTTGAAGATATCTTTTGTTCCTCACAATTTAAAAATATGAAATTTTAGTAAGTTGTTTATTATCAGATTGTGTTTTCATTCTCCTATTTACAACATTTAATTATCACTAATTACTAATTAATAGGTGTTTTTTTAAATTTAAAGATTGTTATTAATTTTTTAAATCTTGGTCAATTGTATATGATGATATTAGTAATTCAAAAACGAATTAAAATTTTAATATTTATCACTCATTACTAATTAATAAGTGTTTCTTTATTAAAATTTAAAGGTTGTTGTTAATTTTTTTAATTTTTGTCAATTGTATATTGTGATATTAGTAACTTAAAAATGATTTAAAATCATAATTTTTGTGACTAATTACTAATTAATAGGTGTTTGTTCATTCAAATTTACAGATTGTTAGGTGTTTAAATTTTGGTCGGTTATATCTTGTAATATTTATAATTCGAAAATGATTTAAAAAATAATTCTTATTTGTTTGTTATATTTAAATGCTTGTTTGTTCATTAAAAATTAAAGTTCAATATTAAGCATTAAAAATTTTGTATGATGTATTTTATAATATAGGTAGTTAAAAAACATATTAAAAAAATAATTTTTGTTTTTTTATCATATTTAAATGCTTGTTTATTTAATAAAAATAAAAAATCAATTTTAGAAATTTAAAATTTACTATATTTTATATCCTAAAACTACCAACTTAAAACTGGGTTAAATATTAGTTTTTGTTTGTATAATATATATAAATGCTTGTTTATTTATTAAAAATCAAAGGTATGTAATATTATTAGTTAATGTTTATGCAAATCTTTTTTATTAATAAAAACTTATGTTGAAAATAATCAAATAATTTCGAACCATATTTTATTTATCAAATAAATCTAGTTATTTTTATTATGGTTCGAAATCTTAGATTTCGAAACATATTGTTATTGTCCGTATATTTATTATTATTTTTATTTTTATTCTTACTAATCCGAATTTTGAAATCGAATAACTTTTGATTTTGTGTATATAAATTTTTTAAATTTTAGTATGTTGTTTATTATCATATTGTGTTCCAATCCTCCTATTTTGATAATTTAAATATTATTAATTAGTAATTAATAGGTGTTTGTTTATTAAAATTTAGAGATCGTTATTAAGTTTTCAAATTTTGGTCAGTTATATATCATAATATTAATAACTCGAAAATCGATTAAAAATTTAATTTTTGTTTGTTTATTATATTTAAATTCTTGTATGTTTATTAAAAATAAAAGTTTGATATAAGGCATTTAAAATTTAATATAATGTATTTTATGATATTAGTAATTAAAATACATGTTTAAAAAATAATTTTTGTTTGTTTATTTTATTTAAATGCTTGTTTATTTATTAAAAATCAAAAATCAATTTTAGGAATTTAAAATTAAGTATAATGTATATCCTGATATTAACAACATTAAATTGGGTTGAAAAATCCATTTTATTTGTATAATATATTTAAATGGTTGTTTGTTTATTAAAAATCAAAGATATGTTATATTCTTAGTTAAGGTGTAAGCATATTTTTTTTTATAACAATTTATGCTAAACATAATTAAATAATTTCGAACCATATTTTATTTATCAAATAAATCTAGTTTTTATTTTTATTCTTACTAATCCGAATTTTGAAATCGTATAACTTTTGATTTTGTGTATATAAATTTTTAAAATTTTAGTATGTTGTTTATTATCATATTGTGTTTCAATCCTCCTATTTTAATAATTTAAATATTATTAATTAGTAATTAATAGGTGTTTGTTTATTAAAATTTAGAGATCGTTATTAAGTTTTCAAATTTTGGTCAGTTATATATCATAATATTAGTAACTCGAAAATGGATTAAAAATAATTTTTTGTTTGTTTATTATATTTAAATTCTTGTTTGTTTATTAAAAATTAAAGTTTGATATTAAGCATTTAAAATTTAATATAAAGTATTTTATGATATTAGTAATTAAAATACATGTTTAAAAAATAATTTTTGTTTGTTTATTTTATTTAAATGCTTGTTTATTTATTAAAAATCAAATATCAATTTTGGGAATTTAAAATTTAGTAAAATGTATATCTTGATATTAACAACATAAAACTGGGTTAAAAAATTAATTTTATTTGTAAAATATATTTAAATGCTTGTTTGTTTATTAAAAATCAAAGATATGTAATATTCTTAGTTAAGGTGTAATTATTTTTTTTTTTATAAAATAACGAATCAGTGTTAGTTTAACGCTTGAATAATTTAATAGCGTTTTGGTCGCCGTCAAAAATCGTCCTTTTTGCTGTCCATTAATGTAAAATAAATTGGTTGAAAATTTAAGTAAAATGTCAAAGTATAAGTAAAAAATGTGTAAATTTTTTTTTTAATTGTTTTGTTATTATTATATTTTAATACTCGTTTGATTACCAAAAATTAAGATCGGTATTTTGCTTTTAAATTTAGTTTACTTTTATATTACAATATCAATGAATGCGTGTTCGTTTGTTAAAATTAGGTTTAAATTAAAAAAAGTTAATATTTAAATTTATAATTTATTTAATAAACCTACTAAATAAAATATATTTATAAAAAAAAATCAAACGATTTCGAACCATATTTTATTTATCAAATAAATCTAGTTTGTAATTGCAATTGCTGTGGGTGCTTTTCTAAACTATCGACAATATCTAACAATTCAAATGTCAAAAATATCAAAAAGGACAAAATTGAAATATGTAGAAGAAAGAACTAGGCCAGAAAATCCTATAATGAAAATATCAAAAGGAAAAAGATTAAAAAAGTTAGAAAATAAAATTATTTGCAAAAGGGGATATTTTAAAGTTGCTGAAATGAAAAAATGCACACAGTGGCTAGAATGTAAGGATATTTTAAAATTCAAAGAAGAAATAACGGAGAAATCGGGTTTAGGAACTGGAAAAATGGTATAGTTATTACTTTTATAAAATTTAAATTTAATTAAATCTTTCTATAATCGGATTAGTATAAATGTTAATTTAAAAAAAATTATATTGTATTAAAATTTTAAAAAAATTTGCAAATATTAGAATAATGTTCAGGTGTATATAGTAGAATGGAAAAATTAAATTAAATTTGCGTTGAGTATTAATCGAATGAACATATCAAACTCTGCGGAAATGGCAAAGAGAACCAGATTAGGAGCACAGAACTTATTAGCTATGCAGCCAAGCAAACACGTTATACAAGTAAATTTTATTAAAAATTGTCTAAGTCAACAGTTTTTTATGAATAAAGGGTTACAAATTAATAAATTTAATAAAAGCAAACCTAAATTTCCATTATGTTTTCATCATATACTTGACAGGAATCAATAACACATTTTTTAAATTTACTTAAGCTAACCTTCTGCCTTTTAAACATACTACTGCAACTGTAAAAAGTTTTTATTAAAACCATAAATTTAACTTTTTTAAGTTACACAATAGGTTGTGGGATATAGTGAATTTGCGAGTGACACTTACTTAGTTACTGAAAGCTGTGAGAAAAATAAGGATTTACTACATTTTATTAAAAGTGAAAGTTATGCCGATCTTACTTCTCTCGAAAAACTTAGTTTAGCCCTTCAAATGGTTGAGGCCTTTGTGTTTTTGCATTATAAAAGTGGACCACCTAAAGTTCACTGTGATTTACATATTGCTGAACAGGTGAAAACTTTAAACCCAGTAAGAATTTAAATTTAAGGTGTTAAAAATAAAATAAAAATTTTCTTAATTTTTTCAGTTATAAAAAACTGTTAATTTTCCACTAAAATCAATTAACTTTTTTTTGCGTTTAGGCTTTAAAGCAATTTTTGGTAACTGATGACAGAAGAGTTGTTTTAAATGACGTTGATGAAATACCAATAGATCAATCTTTCAATAATCACACCGCATTTTGCTAGTAAATATTTAGAAAATTAGTTAATGTTTAAAAATGCCACAAGTTTTTAACTTATTTTAAGCTTTAATCTATGCTTTCACAATATAGTTCTGGAAATGTTGCGCATTGTGGAAAACAAATAGAGTTTTACCCTCCAGAACAAAGATATACGGATGAACAGTGTCGCGAAACTAAAGTCTATGGCGCTAAAATCCCAGTTAAATCTGATGTGTGGGAAATACCGTCAATTACGCTGAAGATATTATCAGGGGGAAATTTTAAGAAATTATTAAAAAAAGATCTATTTTATATCCTTCGTCTGCTTATGCCAATTCATGCGAAATGTTATAAATTAAAACCAAGCGAAAGATGGACATCAAAACAAGTGTTAGAGGGTTATAAGGAAGTTTATAAAATACTTAAAGAAGAAGTTAAACTAAATACCAAATACAAAGTTGGACAAACATCAAATGTTAAAGTTATTAAAAACCTAATAAAGTTTAAGAAGAACATTTAAATAAGTTAAAGTCAGATTTTAATAGCGCTATTTTTTTAATAATCATGCGCATTTTATAAGACAAACTTTGTTTTACAAAAATTAAAGCTGCTTAAAAAATGCAGAAAGACCACATAGCTGAACAACACACGACTTGTTAAAATGCTAAAGGGCTTATTGGTAAATACTCAAAATTTTTCTTATTTAACTTGTTTCTAATTTAAATTAAACGTGTTATACTTCTCCTAACGTGTAAACAAAACACCAATCATATTTGTTTAAATAGCCTGCAGCGCCAGTTCCACAATTAAAATAGTTACATTTTATATCTCGTTTAACACATTTAAAAATGTTTTTTGGTAGTATTTGCTATTAATGATTTTATACCATTAAAAAAGGTTTATGTACTTAAAAATATGCTGTTTGACGAATGCAATATTAAATAAACTGTCTTTTTCTTTTATGTTTTCTATTGAAACTTTAGCACAAAGTTATTACCTAAACCTTTTTTAAAACTAAATAATATTTGCACATTATTAACTTTAAACGCCCACATTTATACATTTAGTTTGACAACTAAATGTTGACATTTCTTAATCAACTAAAAGGAAACGTACGATACATAAATTAACAGCTTTCGCCTGCAAAGCATAATTGACTGTTCCTGTTTTACCCAATTCTAGAACAAAAGACCACTTTGTTTGTAAACACAAGCCTTAGGTAGTGTAACGAATCCGCCATTTTCTTATTTACTAGAAGCTGTCATCTGCATTTATCACGTGTTTACACCTATAGTCACGTGTTTACACCCTCTCTTTATCACTTGGGCTGTACCACGTAACTTGTTTGTTAAAACGTATTGACTCGTGATACGAGTTGTGGACGACTGTACGTACTGTTACGCAATAAAATACTGTTAAATATACAACGGCTTATTAAACAATATATATCAGGCAATTTACGTTACAGTACTGACGTTGAACAATTAAGATAACACCAAATAGTTGCCTACGGATTTTTATTTTGTTTAAAAAAGTTTAAAGCATTGCTATTTTTGTGAACACTTCGTTAACAACAGCCCCGGTGGCCTAATGGATAAGGCATTGGCCTCCTAAGCCAAGGATTGTGGGTTCGAGTCCCATCCGGGGTGTTTTTTGTAATTATCGGTTTCACCAACTATAATTCACGCAAGAAGTGTATGTTTAAGAATATCATTTTAATGTTCTTAATCCCACAAAAATTACAATTTTTTTAGCCTATTTATTATATTTTATTCTATTTTGCATAACTCTTTTCTCTATTTATCAGAAATTAGCCAAGAAATAAATTTTATTACAAAAACAAAACATTTGTGTACACGAAATGGCATGCATATTTATGTTCACAGAACTAAGCTTTACTAAGATATAAATTGAAGTGACAACATATAAAAAAAACTCATTTTAAGATTTTTTTGAAAATTTTCACGAAATCCCAATAGGATTGTACTAGTGTTTAAACGTTTCATTTAGTTTTTGTTTACAGAAAGCGATGCTTTAACGAAACCCAAATGTTCGTTCGTTAATTTTTTGCCGTTAACGACCAGCACAACTGGATTAGAAACACGAATACTGCAAAACTGCCACGTTTTTGATTGGTCGCCTTCTCCCCACGTTAACTCTTGGTTGGTGACAAATGGTTCTGGAATTGCGACCGAGTCTCCGATAATCATTCCCTTACCCTTTAAAATACAAATAATTAAACGTTTTACACAGAGGATTCATCGTAGGATTTAACGTTATTTAGACTGCATGAAACGTACAAAATATGATTTTGTTATTGATACAATATTAGCTTTTTTTATCAAGTCAACCCTTTATAATAATTTTTTTAAAGTTACCATCAAGAAAACATAATTATCTAAAAAAAATTTTATTTTAATTTTACACACATTTTTTTGATTATCTTCGAAATACAATTATAATTATTTAAAGAGTATTATATTAATGCACAATTGTCAACAAAAGTTTAACGTTAAAACTGCTCTGTGGTATGAACAAGGAAAATGAATAATTTCAGTTTACGTTAATTTTACCAACTTATAATACAAACATTAAAACGTATTCGTAATAATAATATTTTACAAAATTGTATAAACTATAAAATGTATGAGTGTACTCCATACCTGAGCAAGATTGTATATGGTTACTGCACATGATTTTCCTTCCGAATCAACAATAGCAATAGTAAAAGGCACGGAAGAAACATCAGCCATACTGCATACAACACGGCCTAGAAGAACCTAAAATAAGTGTTATATTTTTTCATTTGCCCTTAGTAATATGCAATACTTTATTATAAGACATAACACACTTAATGTGTGTATAAAATTATGTTAAAACATTCATCAAATAGCTGGTGCCATTTATTTTAAATCATACCTTTTCGCAATTTAGTCCAGGTTTTAATTTTGATAAAGGTAAATTTTCGAGAACGGTTATTTTATTGTTCAAGGTGTATGAACCACCAGCATATGGTCCTAAAACAGAAAAAAAAAAAAAAAAATTTAAATGTATATTGAAAAGTGAATCTTAGAAACAACTTTGCAAATCGTTTTTTTTTTGACTTAGTACTTACCCAAGTCAGAATTTTTAATCGATTTAATCAACGTTTGTAATTTTTTTCCCTTTAATTTTCCTCTTTTTTCAACAAGTTCATTGACTTTGTCCAAATATTTAATTAAATCACGAGATTTGGTTTTAGGTTCTGACCATGTTGGGTCCAACGATGAAGCTGTTTCCCAACCTTTCAAGGCAAGAAGAAACTCTTCTTCAAATCTAAGAAACATTTTTTTTATTTAATAACAAAGTTTTTTACAAAGCTATTAATATCATATAATATGGTTCCAATTCATAAATTATGACAAGTTTAAAAATAATTTTTTTTTAGGTACTAAAGGCTAACATAATTTTTACCTGTAAGCTTGTGATCTGTTAAAGTGTAGATCAGGATTGTGCAAAGATGATTTGTCAACTTTTTCGGATTCAGAATAAGCTTTTAAAGATGATGCTAAAACCTATACAAAACTTAATGTTAATAACCAAACACAAATATGAAATTAGGCAAATAATATAAAAAATAAAAGTACTATAGCATAAAATCAGTTTTAACAACAGATAAAATTTTAAAATAACCTTTTCATTTTGTTCTGTTGTAAAAAATAGTGACAAGTATGCGTTCCCTAAAATATACCAAGAAGTTCCATCATTCAAATCCATTTCCACAGCTTGCTTAGCATATTCAACACTTTGAATAACTAACTTCTCATTATCACCAGCTTTGACTGGTTTGATTTGTCTTAACACCATTGATAAGGATCTCAGAGAGACTTTGTCCTTCGAGCGCTTTAATGCACCTTCAAAACAGTCTTTAGCAGCAGTGATATCCCCCTTCTTCCAAAAGTTTTCACCAAGAGCGTTCCAGCCTTCTATAATGGATGGGTTTCGTTTGACAACTTTAGATAAATGTTCCTCACAGTCTGGGTTGTATTCAGGCATCACATTAAGTGCTCTTCCCAATTGCAAGAGATAAAATGTTTTTGAGCATGACACTTCTAGGCTGGCCAGCAACGAAATTGTTTCATTCATTTTTTGCTTGACCAAATTAGGTTTATCAAGAATGTGTTTTAGACCTTGGTTTGCGACAAAATTGTCACGAAACTCATACAACTTGTCCACCATCTCAGAAGCTTGATTTTCAGAACTCGCACCCATTTTTAATAAATAAAATTTTAAATAAAACAATATCGATGTTTTAAAGGTTGTCTGTAAAAATGATTTGTTTTTAAATTAAAATATGTTGGGATGGAATATATTTAAATATAACTCATAAAAAAAATACAAAAAAATAATAAAATAATACATTAAATCTGCAAATGCAATTAATTAATAAAAAAATTATTAAAAAAATTAAAATTATAAGTGGTTTACAAAATTACAATGACACATATTTTTCAGGTTTAGTCATTTATAATCATAAAACTCACAACAAATTATGCAAATTACTGCATTTTTTTCTTAAAATCACAAAGTGCATTTCGTTATAAAAACCTACTGATGCATTACCATAGACGAAAGAGGTGGATATTGATTGGAATTCTACATGAAAGGATTTTAGTAGCTTAACTGTAAAGAATTGTTTAGCAGTTTTATTAATTATTTGAGTGAAATTATGTTAGTTTAAAATTAATTGAAGAAAGTATTAATTTTAGGTGTTAAATAAATAAAGTTTAAATAAAAAAGTCTACTAATATATAGACAGACCTTAAAAGGCGGAACCTAGATTAAATTTAATATTTAAGAATTAGCAAAATGTTAGCAATTAAAAGCTTTTTGATGCTATTTACAATTGTCTTGGTTATAAGTGTTTTGCATAACTATCTACAATATAAAAAAATCTTAAATCTTCAAAAGAAACATAAAACAACTTCAGCTACATTGACTACAAAAAACGTTAATGATAATGATATATACAAATTAAACATGACTAATAAAGCACTTACAACAAGTCATTTACATTTAGAAAAATCCAAACCATTTAAAAATTTAAGCATACTAAATAATGAAACAACAATAAAAATACAAAACATTGAACCAAAAGTCATAACACCAACAAAAAAACCAAACATCAAACCAAAAGTTACAACACCAAATACAAAAACAAATACTGAACCAAAAGTCACAACACCAACTAAAAAAACAAATATCAATCCAAAAGTCATAACACCAACTAAAAAACCAAACATTGAACCAAAAGTCTTAACGCCAACTAAAAAAACCAAACATTGAACCAAAAGTCATAACACCAACTAAAAAAACAAACATTGAATCAAAAGTCACAACACCAACTAAAAAACCAAACATTGAACCAAAAGTCACAACACCAACTAAAAAACCAAACATTGAACCAAAAGTCACAACACCAACTAAAAAACCAAACATCAAACTAAAAGTCACAACACCAACTAAAAAACCAAACATTGAACCAAAAGTCACAACACCAACTAAAAAACCAAACATTGAACTAAAAGTCATAACACCAACTAAAAAAACAAATATTGAACTAAAAGTCATAACACCAACTAAAAAAACAAACATTGAACCAAAAGTCATAACACCAACTAAAAAAACAAATATTGAACTAAAAGTCATAACACCAACTAAAAAACCAAACATTGAACCAAAAGTCACAACACCAACTAAAAAACCAAACATTGAACCAAAAGTCATAACACCAACTCAAAAACCAAACATTGAACCAAAAGTCACAACACCCACTAAAAAACCAAACATTGAACCAAAAGTCATAACACCAACTAAAAAAACAAATATTGAACTAAAAGTCATAACACCAACTAAAAAAACAAACATTGAACCAAAAGTCACAACACCAACTAAAAAAACAAACATTGAACCAAAAGTCATAACACCAACTAAAAAACCAAACATTGAACCAAAAGTCACAACACCAACTAAAAAACCAAACATTGAACCAAAAGTTAAAACACCAACTAAAAAACCAAACATTGAACCAAAAGTCGTAACACCAACTAAAAAAACAAACATTGAACCAAAAGTCACAACACCCACTAAAAAACCAAACATTGAACCAAAAGTCATAACACCAACTAAAAAAACAAATATTTAACCAAAAGTCACAACACCAACTAAAAAAACAAACATTGAACCAAAAGTCATAACACCAACTAAAAAACAAACATTGAACCAAAAGTCATAACACCAACTAAAAAAACAAATATTGAACCAAATGAAGCAAAAATAAAACCAATATGTGAAAAGGGATATTTTCAAGTTGCTGAAATGGAAAACTGCATAAAATGGCTTGAATGTGAAGAGATTTTGAAAATAGTAAAAAAAATAAACAACAGCGAAGGATTTGGAATAGGAAAAATGGTAAACTCAAATTTTTTTTAAAGTTACTATTTTTTTTTAAAAGTTATTATTTGATTTAATTATATTATAAAATGCTTTAAATAATGCAATTTCATAAGGTGTTCATAGTGCCATGGAAAGATTCAATTAAATTTGCATTAAGCGTCAATCGAAAAAATGTTTCACATCCCGTAGCAATGGCTCAAAGAACATGACTAGGAGCACAGAATTTATTGGCTTTGCAACCCAGCAAACATGTTATACAAGTAATTACTTTAAAACAATCACAATTATTTGGTAACAGTCTTGAGTAGGTTAATTATATGGCAAAAGTGTTAAACAATAAAAATTAAAAAGTATACAAAAAATTTTTTTATGTTTGAAATTTTTTACATATTGCCGAAATATTTATGTTGTACAAGGTCACTGGATACTGTGAGCAAGGAAATGACACATATCTGTTAACTGAAAGCTGTGAAAAATTTAAGGATTTACGAAAATTTACACAAAGTAAAGAATACACCAATTTAACTTCAATTGAAAAGTTTAGTTTAGCCATTAATGTTGTGGAAGCTTTTGTGTTTTTGCATTATGAAAGTGGGCCACCTAAAATACATTGCGATTTACATGTTGTTGAACAGGTAGTAAGGTTTTTTTTATTTAGTTTATTATTAAAAATTTAATGTAGTTAATCATTCATATCAGTTCATACCATTTAGAAAATTAAAATTTACACACATAATCGTTTAAACCCCAAAAAAACTACTTAATTTTGTTTGTGTAGGCTTTAAAGCAATTTCTGGTAACAGATGACAGAAGAGTTGTTTTAAATGACGTTGATGAAATACCAATAGACCAACCATCAAAAATCAAACTGCTATTTGCAAGTAAATACATAATACAAAGATTTTATTATGACACTAGCTAACAAATATTCTTATAAGTTACTTATTTTTCAGTGGGGATTGAAACCACGACCTTATGTGTAGTGCAGCAATTGTTCTTACCACGCTGCCGGATTTTTAATAATTCTTTTTTAAAAACAATTTATTTATGTATCACAATTTAAAGGTACTTAAAATAAAAAATGCTGTCTTGAGTGTGCGGTTAAATTATCACAAGCATATTTTAATTGCAAGTGGTAGGCATGTTACAACATTTACTATCAATAGAATGGGCAATTAAATAGTTGATTTAATTTCTGCACTGGAAATATTTTAAAATGTAGTCTTAACAGATATTTTTACCATGCAGGTCTGGTGATGTGGCGCATTGCACTAACATGATATGGTTTTACCCGCCTGAACAAAGGTACACAGATGCGCAGTGCATCATAACTGATCAACTTAACGCTCAATTTCCCATTACACCAACTATAAAGTCTGACGTTTGGAAAATACCTGGAATAACGCTACAAATATTGACAGGGGGAGATTACAAGAATTTATTAAGCAAAGATTTGGGTCCCGTCCTTTATCTGCTTACTCCTGTTCATGCTAACTGCATAAAAGAAAAACCAAGTGAACGATGGACTTCAAAACAAGTATTAGTTAAGTACCAAGAAATTTATAAGAAACTTAAAGAAGGAAATGAAAAAGTATTTTTACAACTTCTAGCAAAGTTAAAAGCAAAACGGCAATCTCAGTTATTAAAAAGTACAAACGTTACTAAAACTTGAGCAACTTTATTTTAACTTTGTATCCCAAAATAAAAAAAAAAAAAAAAAAAAACATTTCGAAGATTTCATCTCTCTTAGAGTCTTTATTAAGTGTGTTTATTTTTAACTAAGCTTCTGATTACATAAAGTTATGGGTTTTAGAAAAATTTGGGTGTTTTGTTTTATTTTTTTAAACAAATCTTTCTCTTCTAAAAATAATAATATAAAAAAACATTTTAAACTTATCTGGAACATATCTAAAACAAAGAATATTTAATACAATGAGGTTTAACTTAAAACCTCTGTTTTTTTTAAATTACATAACTACTACAAAAGACCTATGCAAAATCACACGAAACTTGTTATAACTATTAATTTGTTATTCTTAAAAACAAGAGTATTCAATACAATTAGTTTTAAAGGAAATACCTTAGTCTCTTTTGAAATTTAAACAACTATAAAAGACTTACGCACAGTCACACAAAACATAAAATAACTATTAATTTGCTATAAATATGTGTTTAGTATCTTGCTTTTACAATAACATTGTCTGATCAAAACTTGGTTATTTATTCTCATTTTTTTTACAGAAAAGATCTAAAGTTAAAAAAAACAGTAGAAAAACCTGATTTACTGGCAAATTCTTTTTCAAATAAGAATGTAAACATAAAAAATTGAACAAGAAATTGCCTGAGGGCCTATTGTTGAGTACCAATCCAACTAGACAAGATTTCCCAGTGTGATAGTAAGTCTAAAAGCAAATTGTTATGGAAAAAACAGTCTGCTAAAAATGAAAAGTTTGAAAACAGGTTACATAATTGTAATGGTTATTCTGATGATATGCACAGTACAGAAATGCCTGCAATACATGAACATGCAATATGGATTATTTTTGCAAGAAAAGCATGGTAAAATGTACCCAAACCAGGCAGTTGCAGGTATTTTTAATGAAAATAATGTCAAGAATAAATCTCAAACGCAGGGTGAAGAGGCACAAAACAAAGACAATTTGCTACCTAAAAAACTGGAAAATGGATTGTGCAAAATAGGATTTTTTAAAGTTGATGGAATGAATGATTGTAGGGAGTGGTTAAAATGTGAAGAAATATCTAAAATGAGAAAAAATGTTGAGCCAATGGGAGGTGGAATAGGAAAGCAGGTACTAGTTAAATATATTGCAAACCCCTATAAAATAGTTGTTTATTAAACCATTGCAATATTCTCGACAACAATGTTTAAAAGTTTATAAAAACGCAATTTTCAATAAATTATATTTAACCTATAAAAAGTTAAAACAACTTTAAAAAGTTCAATTTATGAAAATACTCAATATTCTTTACAGGTTTACCTAGTAAACTGGACTAATTCAATTAGCTTTGCATTAGTAATAACAAGATGGAATTTACTTAGCCGTGAACGAATCACAACTAGAGTTAGGCATGGTGCTAAAAATCTAATAAACCTTCAACCAAGTAAACATGTTATAAAAGTAAATATTTTTCCTTGAATATCTTACAAAGAATATATTCAAAAAATAAACTATTGACCTTTCATTTACCATTTTATAATACCTTTATGAAAAAAATAATTAAACAATCACCACAAAAATATACTTTTACTAATTAATAATATATTAATAAAAATATATATATACACTGCATTTAAAAATAAATACTATGCAAAAACTTTTAGGTTGTAGGTTATTGTGAAAATGGGAATGAAACAGCTTTAGTCACAGAAAACTGTGCGAAATATAAAGATTTCAGAAAGTTTATGGGAAAGCGTGATTTTAGGATTTTATCTTCACTTGAAGTATTTAGTTTAGCTATTCAAGTGGTTGAAGGTTTTGTGTTTTTGCATTATGAAAGTGGGCCACCTAAAGTACATTGTGATTTACACAGCGCAAAACAGGTTTACTTTAAATTATATTAATTAGGTCCACATTAAAACCAAATCTGACAAGCTATAAAAAATCCTTGATTACAACTTTAGTATATGCTCATTAGTTTTTATTACATATTTTATTTTAACAGGCTTTGGAACAATTTTTAGCTACAGATGAGAAAAAAATTGTCCTAAATGATGTAGATGAACTACCAATCGACCAACCACTGAAAAACAACACTGCCAAATGCCAGTAACAACAAAACACTTAAGACATATCTAATTAATAATTCATTAAAATCAACCACAGTAATCTATTTTGCCTTGTAAGGGCATAAAATTTTTTTATTTAAATTTTTTAATGGCAAAACTAATACCTTATTTTTAGGGCTGAACCACAGTGCAAAATGTCAAATACATCATTTCTAGCACCTGAACAAAGATATACAGTTGAGGAATGCAGGAAGAAACACTCACAAATCGAAGTAAACATAAAATCGGATGTTTGGAAAATTCCTGACATAACTAGTGAAATATTCTTGGGTGGAGAACTTAAATACAAAGTCAGAACAGAAATGAAAGGAATCCTGAAACTATTGGAACCTATTCATAAAAATTGTAAACGAAAATTGCCAAAAGATAGGTGGACATCCCGACAAGTTTTAAAGCAATATCAGGAAGTTTACAATCGCATGATTTAAACTTTACATGCTTGCTACATGTCACACAAAATCCAAGTACAAAACATTCAACATTGTAAATCATAATATATGGTAGATTATTGGTTAAATTAAGTTACCAAAGCAAATATGTAAAAATTTATAAATTTTTGTTTTACCATAACTAAATTATTTACCTACCCAAAAACTTCTTTTAACTATATTATATATACAATTTCCATAAAATAAAAAATATATTTAAATCTTACTTTTACATCATAGATTGTTTCTCAGATTAAACATAACCTAAGATCATTACCTCATACAGTTTACATAACCTAATCAGCATAATTTTCCTGAAACATAAAACAACTAAGTTTAAAGCTTAAATTTATCATAAAAATCAGAAAATAAAAACCATAAAAAGCAGCGTTAGCCAACAAACAAAATGTAAAAACAAAATCAAAGAAAAAAATTACAGTGGTATTTAATATTATAAAATATTGTACAGGGTTGCAACATTAAATATAGAATAAATTTTCAGGGGGAGAAATGTTAAAACATTTTTTGGCAATTTAATAATTTTGACTTTTGTCAAAGTTAAGACTTTAAAATAAATTACGTAAGCTAGTAAGTCCACACCAATATTTAAACAAGTAAGCTTTAAATAAACTAGGCAAAAGGTATTGAGCAAATTTCAAATAAACAAGGCACAACAGATTTTTTTGTAATATAGCTTTTATTAAAAATCTATTTAAACTTATGTACAAGTGACAAAAACATCATATTGTTTGGCAAATAGGAAGCAAACAAGTCTTTATTTTGAAAAAAAGTTTAGTATTGGTACAACTTTATCTTGTGTACTTCTTTGTCTTGGCATTCGCGGTTACGGTTGTAATAATAGAAAGTACCATCACGTCGCTGCAGCTTTTTAACATAACCAGGATGCACAGGCCAACGCTCAGGCTCAATTTTTTTAATTATTTTATATTCGATTTCGTCTCGATATCCAGCAGCCTGAAACCTGTAAGCATTTTCCACTTCGTCACTCCAAAATTTTGCGCGCATCATTGATTTAGGTTTGGGTCCATCACCAATTTGATCCAGTGTGGAAGTCATTTTATTGTTTTTTTTTACTCAGAAAACAGATTTTCTAACAAAATTTCAATATCTCAGTTTTGCCTAAATATGCAATAGACGAAACAAAAGTAAGATATCCAATATTTAACATTTTTCGATATGCTTTAATTACTAATTAATGTATTAGACAATTCAAAAATTATGCTGACGATTTACGGAATGTGCTGGTTTTCCGAATGTAATTAAACTATTTGCCGTACTAGTTTAAAAATATCGTATTAAAATGGTAGAAAATACTGATTTACGTTTTAATACATAAACATGTTGTACCCACAATGTAACAACGGTTCTAAATAATAAAGTTGAATTGCGTGCAAGCTTGAATTGGTTGCCAAGCATTTCGTAAACATCTTGAAAAAACAACCGTTTAAATAAAAACAATAGAAACAACATAACAAAATGTTTATCCTCGTTTTAATTATTAAAAAAAAAGTTTATTAAATAACGTTTGGAATTTTTTTGTTGGAGATAAATATTATTTATTAAATCTAAGGTTTGTGATAATCAAGATAAAACGGATCAAATGAGTCAAGTAAACAAGATTTTGACCGGTTATATCCGGAGTTGTACAGGGAGTTTCCCTACTATATACATTTCCAACAGCTGTTTTTGCAAATATCTGACACCATTTGTTTATAGATAAAAAATCATATCAAACTTAACTTTCAATTAATTTAGGAAGAACTTGCTTTAATTTTTTACACACAAATTTTTAATTAGAAAATAAAAGCTTATTTTTAACACCTTTTCCTTTAATTTCTTTTAACAATTATGTTTAAAATCTAACCAAATTTAAAAATTAACAGTGACCAAAATTTTTTGACAATATTTCCTAAATGTAGTATGTTGTTAAACTAAATATAATATCACAAATCATTTTATAATTAAATAGTTAAACGGTTGTTAAAGCGAATTCCACATATAATGCAATCGGTGCCCGAGTTTTTCGAACTGTTTTTGTTTTATTAAAAAAATTACCAAAAAATGTTGATTGGGAGTTAACAATTTGACAAAGTATATTAACTTATTTTTAGAAAGCACCCTGGCAATAAAAATATACATAAATAAATCCTAAAATAATGAAACAAAACCACCAAACTGGTATAGACAAGTTTAATAGCTATGGTTTAAAGTGGTTATACTAAAACTTGATAAACGATAATGCCTACTTGTTTAAACAGGCTAAAACAAACAATAGAAACCGATTATAAGTACCTTCAGTGGAAATTTTACTGTTATTTGATGAACGATACTGGCTTTAACGCTTTAACTAAAATACTGTAGTTGCGCAATAAAATACATTCTGATTTGTAAAATTAGTCCACAAAACGAAATGACAATTCTTTATTACTTTGACGGACGAGGTAGGGCAGAAGTAATAAGATGGATGCTTGCTGCTTGCGATGTTCAGGTGAACAATTATTTGATTAGAAATATATTTCTTTAAAAATTTAAATCATTTCGCAATAGTGAATACCAACGCAGAAAAGTAAGTCATATCATTGATGGTATATATACGTTCATTGGTCCTATAATTTTTTGACGTCACGTTTAACAATGAGCGACTATTTTGGCTGATTAACGCACGTGTTATAGGTTCACTTCGCGGCTACCCTTTGCACCCTATAAATATGTCATTTAAAAATGTTAAACGTATATCTTGTTAGTTAGGCTTGCTTGCATAATACCTAATAGGTAAAGTTAAGATCATCCTATTCTCACTCAACGCATGAGCGATTGTGTGAAAAACCACCATTAAAAGTGTAAAATAATGTAATTACTAAATTGTTTTTTTTTTATAATAGTAAAAACTGTTCATACGCAACTATATTTGTTTTCTTGTAATCTAAGTTAAACACATTAAAATAAAAAAAATATTGTAGTATGAAGAGGTGTTCATAAAGACTAGAGAACAATTTGAGGGTCTTATTGATGAGGGTAAACTACTGTTTAAACAGGTTTGTTAAAGTATATTATATGACAATTAAAATAATTTTTATTTAACAACATATTATTTTATTGTTATTTTAGGTTCCTGTTTTAGGCATAGATGGAATGAATATATGCCAAACCCAAGCAATTTTAAGATATTTGGCCAGAAAATATAATTTGTATGGAAAAAATGATAAAGATGCAGCATTGTAAAAATATATTTTTTTAAATGTTTTTATAGTTAAATTGTAGATGTGATTTGTATTAATATCATGTTTTAGTTTAAATTAATTACAAAGCACTTTACCACCAACTGTAAGGGGATTATTGTTATTTTTCCTTTTTATTTTTTTTAGAATTGATATGTATGTAGAGTCAATTAATGATGTTAGTGTTCCATTAGTTGGAATCCCATTCATGGGGGACAATAAGAAGGTTGTATTAGAACAATACAGAACAAAAACTCACGAAAGGCATTTTCCAGTTTTCGAAAAGGTGCAATAAGGCATTTATAATATGAAAAAGGGTTAAAAAATTGTATTTTTCTTACTATTTATTTAAATGTTTTTAGTTACTGACCAAAGAAAAAAAGAGTTTGATAGATGGTCAAGAACAAACTTTGGCAGATGTTTTGCTTACTGAATCACTTTTGTTAGTTTTGGAGTATGACGACTCAATGTTGGATGGATTTTCTTGCATTAAGGTAAAACCATTCAAAATAAAATAACAAAAAATAGAACAGCTAAAAATAATAACTGTCTGTACCTTTATTAAAGGATTGGCTTAATCGCCAAAAAGATACACCATGGATAGCAAAATTTATGAAGCCAGGAAGTCATAGAAAACCACCTCCTGGGCCAGATTATCTTGCCACAATAAAGGCAGTATGCTATCCCAATTCCAAATAAAAAATAATTTTTTAATAATCATTTAAAAAAGCGTAGTAATTACATATGTGCAAATGTGTGTATCTAACTAACTGAATTATCAATGAAACTTTAGTTTTTATAAATTTTAAGCATAGGTTTTTATTAGTAATATTAGTGGTTGGTTGTCTTTATTTTTGCATTAATATAATAATTTCACCAATAAAACGAATATCAACAGCCTTTTGTGTACTGCCTTTTTAGTTTCCTAAAGTTTTAAGTTATGAATTAGAGAAAAAAACACTGCGTTTTTGGTACCAACAGACATAATATCAAATTATTTAAAAAGATACAAAAGGTTTTAAAAAAATTAGGTTGAATATATTTTTTAGTGTTGCATGGAAACAAGATAGAATTTATTTAAAAAACAACATAATTGATACATTATAACAGTGATTCAATAACATATAAAATTGAATGTTTACTAAAAACCAGGAACAAATTCTCCACATGCCATAACTCTGCAGTCAACCTTTGGCCTTTCATTAAACGTTGGTAAATTTTCCAGTTTTTTTAACAGTTCTGTTCCCTCAATTAGTGTTCTAAATAAAAAAAAATTAAAAGAATCTGCTACTAAGACTTTTAAATTATTGTCAATACAAAAAATAGTGATAATATACTAACCCAAATGCAACATAACTGGAGTCCATCCACGGTGTTGGTTGCAAAGTGACATAAAACTGTGAGGAATTTGTATGCCTACCTTTGTTGGCCATACCTAGCATACCTCTGGTAGTATGAGGTACAGAAAAATTTTCATCTTCGAATACTTCTCCATAAATCGATTCACCGCTATCTCCTCTTCCGTGAAGAATATCTAAATAAAAAAAAAAAATTTTAATTTTCACAAAATATCTTGCTTGAACACTTTTTTAACGAACAATGTATGTTAAGTTACTTACCCCCACCCTGTATCCAACCATTGGGGATTATTCTGTGTATCGGGGTGTTTGTATAATTTAAGTTCAATCCACTTGGTAAATTGCCACATTCACCTGTGCACAATGCTCGAAAGTTTTCGCAGGTTTTAGGACAAACATCAGAAAACAACTCAAATAAAAGGCGGCCTTGTAAGGAGGCATCAATTGATATGTCCATATATACAAATTTGTGCTAAAAATAATTTATTTTAATAAAAAGGACATATTATTTTTTGGTCGATCTTTGATAAAAAAATAATTAAGTATGACTTTGTTAATTTAAAATTAATCCTGTATTTAGATATTATTATTTATATAACAAGCACCGTGTCATTGTGGTTAGAACACTTAAATTCACTACATGAGGTATTGGGTTTGATCCCTAATGCTTTCATGTTGTAGCGCCTTTGGCGAAACTAATGTTACACTATTTTTAGGCTGTAAGGTTAACAAATGCACATCCATAAAACAAAATATATATACTAAAATATATACTATAAATGATTGATTCATTAAACACTTTATTAGAGACCTTGCTGTCTGTAAAATATTCATTGTAAGCCTCATTGGCCATAGCAGAATATAAAGGAGCTGGTCGAAAGTCTTCATAGCTGTATTCATCTTGTGCCCATTGTAAAAGTTCTTTTTGGTTTCCAATCAAACTACCATTAACAAAGCAAATGACCGGCTCAGAAAAGGACCACATGTCTCCTTTTAATTCCTGACAAACACATGAAAACAAATAAAACAACTTTGCCTTAAGTTACTTATGTGTGTTTTAAATCATTGGATTTTTTTTCCATCGCGTTATTGTAATATGTATTGTATATTTTTTATTTAATTTCATTAATGTGTGTGTAAAAACCTAAATAAAAAAGAGTAAAACACTAGCCTACACAAAATTAAGCCTTACTATTTTTTTGCTTTCCACAAACCTATCCCACTCACATTCCAACATTGCTTTTACAATTGGAGCATCAATTTTTCCTTTGAATTTCATGTGTAGATCCTTAATATAAAATTATGAAATAGCGCCTGACCGTAACTTTTCATTTTGGTTTTGTTATTAATAAGATCGTTTACTTTTTTATCTGTTGCTAAAGACAGTAATGTGTTCTTTTTTTAATTTACCTCCACGCATGATTTTGCGATGTGAAATGATTCATTTTGTAAAAGTCCAAAAACTTCAATGACAGTCGATGGACCCATTTTATATTGTTGATAATTTGCCAATCACGTTCTCGCTATAACTTTGTTTACAAAAATAATAATCTCATTTACGCTGGGATAACTACCATGGCAACCGACTGTACGTTAGGTGGGGCTGTTTAATAAAATCTAAATGATGTAATAATTTTCTTTGTCGGTTAAAGGGTATTTCCCACATATTTTTTAATTATTAAAAACTACTGTTAAATTTTTTAACACAATCCTAAAAATACTTCTCTAACAGAGTTTTTAGTTGGTTGGTTTTTTATTCCACTGTATTAAGCTTAACAATAAAGCAGCATTGCTTATTTTAACCCCCTTATTTATTGAAAATCATTTTAAAATGGTTGTAGGAATTATCCCACTATTTGGATTTACTTTTAGTTTAAAATTTATAAATAAATCCCAAACAAATTCTTTTTGTTTTTAAGTTTATTGTAACATTACCAGCTTGACATAACTGGCTTTAGCGAAACGAGAAACAATATAAAATTTAATAAAAATGTTAAAACATAGATTAACATTAATTTAAAATTTTTATCAAAATTAGAAGTAGACTTTCTATTGTTCCAAAAGGAAATTAATATTGATCAATTTGGAATAAATTGTTGAAAAGGTATTTTTTGTCTTTATAAAAATGTGTTAACAAGTATTTGACCTGGTTTTGACAAAATTTATTATTAACAGTCAATTTTAAAATTATTGTTTTGTTATAATCAAAACCAGGTCCTTCTGGTTTGTTGGTGATAAGCCATTGCACCACGACAAGGTCAACCAGAAAGCAATGGGTTAGTTCTAGGCCAACACCGAAATTTTATGGGAGTCTTCAAGATAAAGGAAAGATCAGAAACCCATAAAACCCGGCAAAAACCTTTGGATGTATACGGCGGACTAAAACTAACTCTCGGTGGTTGTACCTTTTAGCACAAAATCAGTCTGACCGCGATTGGTTCTGAACCACTAAGAACGAATAAACTGAGATAACCTGAACTAAACTGTAATACTAATATACTGTGATGATTGAATTAATATTTTTTACACCAAGTTCAGATTGTTGACTTCAAAACCTGAAATCTTTTAGAAAAATAAATTTGTTATGGTTAGAATTAATTTTAGTAATAAGTTAGCCTGTGGAGCTAAAAAAAATAAAATGGTTAGGGGTTAATATTAGTTAACCTGTAGAGCTAAAAAAAATAAAATGGTTAGGGGTTAATATTAGTTAACCTGTAGAGCTAAAAAAATAAAATGGTTAGGGGTTAATGTTACTAAGCCTGTAAATCTAAAAAAATAAAATGGTTAGGGGTTAATATTAGTTAGCCTGTAGAGCTGAAAAAATAAAATGGTTAAGAGGTTAATTAGCTAAAAAAATATGCCAGTAATAAAATTGAAGTTTGATGACTTGAAAATTTGTTAAGACGACTTGAAATTGTTGATTCTTGAAAGTTTTTTAAAAGTCTAAACTAAATAAATTACCTAAACCACCGAGCTAACAACAAAATGTTTCTTACTTGGAAATATTTAAGTCTACAAATTGTCTAGCTGTAATCTATAAAAAAACTAAATGCTTTTTAAAACTTTTTTAGCTTTTTAAAACTTTAAAATTTTTTTTTTTTGATTTTTTAAAACTAATTTATCTTGATTTGCTCTCTATTGATTTTCTAAAACTAATTTATCTGATTTCTCTTAACGCAACTACTTACGACGGAATTGCAAGCGAGCGCGAAGCGTCGGAATCGATGCGAAATTAAAATTCTTATATGAAAGAATTGAACTAAGAATGAATGTTTCATTCAAGCGAACTCGCAACATAAAATATCACATAAGTGATATTAAAACACATCAAGTGTTAAAATTCTTTTTTGAAAGAATTTTTTTTAACTTAAAATTCTTTTCTAAAAGAATTTTTTTTAAGTTAAACTTCTTTTCTGAAGGAATTTAACTTGAACTATGACACCACATTTGTGGTTATCATAGCAACCAACCTTTATTTGTTCCATCTTCCGTCCTGAGTTTCTTAAGTCCCGAGTTTGTTATTTTCCATCTTCGATCCCGAGTTTTAAGGCCAGAGTTCGATAAAAATCCAACAGCAGCAAAAATTAACAACACAAATTATCAACTATCAACTTTTAAAAACCTTTAAAAACCATTTACGACAAAATAAATTAAAATTTTACATAAAATTGAAGACTTCATCCAAAATCTTTTATCTCCTTTAATGCCCTGCAAAGACTTACATACAAGAATAAGTTTAACCCAAGCATGGAAAATACTTGACCAAACTTTAAGTTAGAAAGGTAGTAAAACGATCATACCAGATAGGAAACTAATATGATGGAGAGCGGCGGAAATTGCGAACGGTTATCTGAATCGAATATTTGGCGTATTCCGTATACATCCAGTTCGCTGCAAAATTACAAAAACCAATTTGAGGCTGGTCCTCTACAGATATTTACTTACAAGTTATCAAAGTTATTTAAGTTAGTTTAGTTTACAGTTTAATGGCCCCCACTATCTTATCCTAACCTAACATGACCCTTCCATTTAACCCTATTTCCTAAGTGGCCTTAGTTGCAACAATGTTGCAGTTAATGAAAGATTGGAAAGTGCCAGGAGGCGAAGCAACAAACGTTAGAGCTATCTTAGCCTGGTGAAAATTAACAAGAAGAGTTTAAATAGTAAAAGGGATAGAGTTAATTAACTTAATTAATGAGGCATTACACCACTGAGGTTCGATAGTGTAGTGAATAAAATTCACTTCATGGAATGGAATATGTAGCAAATGAAGTTTACATCATGGATTAAAATGTATATTGAATGGAATTATCATCCTGGAAGAATCTCTAAAACAAAAAAAGGTTGTAAGACGAAAGCAAAATAAATATTGTATGGTGAACAGTACCACAAAACTAAACGATAAACGTAGGAATTTCTTTATTTTAAGGCTCAGCTTGTAGAAAATTAAAAAGTAAATTAAAACTTACTTTGTAGCAGTTGAAGATTTAACAATTTAATTTTTTATTTTGTGGAATGATTTTCCTTTAACCATTCTGTTAAAATGAAATAAATTTAATAACTCTAATTAATAATATTTTTAACCTTTTTTTTAAATATTATTTTTATAAGAAATTCGACCAATTATTTATTGTTTGATGGTCATCCAATGCCAAACTACTTTAATTTTAACACACCATTCTAAAAAAATAATAAGTTTAATAATTGGTATTACCTTTAGCGTGAATGACTTTAAACTTCATTGCTTTTATATTAAAAGCCCTAATCCAAATTAGGCATTGTAACTTTGCCTGCAAAAATAAATTTCTTATTAATATTTCCATATACTGATAAATTTTACTTTATTATGTTTAACAACCAGCAGGTAAATTAAAATATTGTTGTGTCCATATTACAACAGTTTCTATGCAGGCTGTATGGTGGCAAGAAACTAGATTTTATAAAAAACATAAATATATCAGCACAGATGAACAAGCAATATGATGGTAAACTACAAACATCAAAATTTTTAAATAACTTTAAAACAGTAGAACATCTCACATGCGATATATAAATAAGATTACCTTTTTTTTGGATAGTATAACAGTAAACTTGTTTTTTTAATTGCTTCATTTTAAGTATACAGCAATCTAAAAAAAAACGTGTAAAGTTTTGTAACCTTAACACAATATTTTTTAGTTATGTACTGTCAAGCATGGTTTAGTGGTTAAGTTTTCAGCTTCACTACAAACATGGATTCCAATTCCTACTGCTTTTATGCCATAGCAGCCTAAGGTAAGGTTCTATAGAGAACATAAACTTTTGCTACTTCAAAAACCAATCAGTAAATTAATTAACAGTCAATTAAAATACTATTTTGGGTAAACAAATGTTACTAAAAATATAAGTCAATTTAACTTTCACCTTGATTCAAGTGGATCCGATTCAAATTGTCAAAGACGTTGCCTTGCTCGCAGTGTGAAATCATTTTTTGCCTTTTAAAATAAAAACAAAATTTATTTTTAAACCCAATTAAATATTATTATTTGTCTAAAAAAACATTAAAAACTATTAAAACAAAATTAGTTGTAGTTACCTCTGGTTTGAAAGGCTATAACTTCATTGTTTTTATATTAAAAGCCTTCATCCACATTAAACGATGTAACTTTGCCTGTTAAAGTAAATCAAAATTAAAAATTTATTTTCCATACCTAAAAAGTAAAAAACAGAGTAAATCAGAAACTTTTAATTTTTGTTTTTAGCCACCTGTTAAAATTGGATTGCTTAGCAGTTCAACTGGTTTCTTATGTATTGTGAAACTACAAAGTTATCTGAAATAAATTAAGGAATTGCTAATAAAAATATAAACGTTTAATACTTCAACCAGATTTTATCAACATAAAAGCAATTAAAAATTTATTAGGAATTTACCTTATATTGTGATAACTTTGTCTTTTCAAACGATTTCTGTCGGCATATTGTTCCTTACTTGTTTGAGAAGTAAAAAAGGTGTTGGCAATTAATATTGTTCAGGGTGGATCAAACATTTTTCGGTTCAACCTCACTCCAACCTTGCAAGATCGTATAAAATAGAATGGTGGGATTAGGCAAACTAGGCTCAATACATAAATTGTTTGTTTTAGCATCTAGCCTTGGAAACCATGAGTAGCAACCATGTTTGCATTAACTTTATTTTCTTCAATAACAGAAATGCATTAAGTTGATTCAACTTGTTAAAATGCTCATCTTTTATGCGAAGCAAAATCAATTTCCTAAAATATAATTAATAATTTAACCTTGCAATAAAAAAAATATGTTAAATTAATTGTTAAACTTTACTTAAATAAAATGGTCAGAGAATTTTTTAAAGTTATCTGCTAAAAAGGTGAATTAACCAACCAACATAAATTAGGTAACAGACTTAAAATACCTGGATAATTGGATCGACGAATGGTCCTTTAGGTTAAGTGTTGTTGTAGTAGAAAACATCTTATCAAACAGAGATTGGTTACATAATAAACGCAATATTAATAGGAATGGTGGCATTGGATGAGTTTAAGCAATGTATGAATTTCTTGGTTCAGCAACTAGCTTTGGGTGACCATAATTAGCAACCATGTTTTCATAGACTTTATTTCCCCAATAACAAAATTGCACAAAGTTGATCCAAATTATTTAAATGCTTGTCTTGAATGCAAGGCTAAAACAATTTAAATTTTTAATACCCTTTAGCGTAAATGACTTTAAACTTCATTGCTTTTTTGTTAAAACCTTTTATCCAAATTAGGCGATGTAGCTTTGCCTGTAAAAATAAATAAAATTTAACATAAATTTTCCATATTCAAATAGATAAAAACAAAACAAATCACAAATTTTTTTTAATTTTCTTATAGCTACCTGTTAAAATTGAATTGTTTAGCTGTTTAATTGGTTTCTTGTGTATCTTGAAACTTAATTACAAAGTTATCTAAATCGAAAAAAAAAATCGTTGATAAAAACATAAACTTTTAATACTTCAACCAGAACAACATAAAACCAGTAAAAATTGTGTAAGAATTTACCTTATATCAGAATAACTTTGTCCTTTTAAATGGTTTCTGTCGGCATATTGTCCCTTACTTGTTTGAAGAGTAGATAGTGTTTGCAATTATTATTGTTCAGATTGGATCAAACATTTTTCGATTCAACCTCAATCGAACTTTGCATTAAAAAAATCATGTTACAATAATTGTTAAACCCTACGTAACAAAAAAGATTAGAAATTTTTCAAAGTTATTTGCAAAAAAAGTAAATTAACCAACTAACATAAATAAGGTAGGACTCAAATTAACCTGATTATTTGGATGGAGAAATGTCCCTTTAGGTTAAGTATTGTTGTAGTAGAAAACATCTTATTGAACAGGGTGGGGTTGGAAAAAGACCATATCAAAATAATGGTTTCATTAAGTAAATTTAGGCTCAATGCATAAGTTGTTTGTTTTAGCAACTAGCCTTGGGAACCATGATTAGCAACCATGTTTGCAATAACTTTATGTTCTTCATTAGCAGAATTGCATAAAGTTGATTCGACTTGTTAAAATGCTCGTCTTTTATGCGAAGCAAAATCAATTCCCTAAAATATAATTAATAATTTAACCTTGCAATAAAAAAAATATGTTAAATTAATTGTTAAACTTTACTTAAATGAAATGGACAGAGAATTTTTAAAGTTATCTGCAAAAAAGGTAAATTGACCAACCAACATAAATTAGACAACAGACTTAAAATACCTGGATAATCGGATGGACGAATGGCCCTTTAGGTTAAGTGTTGTTGTAGTAGAAAACATCTATTGAACAGGATGGCATTGTAAAAAACGCAAAATTAAAAGGAATGGTGGCATTAGATGAATTTAAGCTTTCCTTGGTTTAGCATTCAGCTTTGGGTGATCATGATTAGCAACCATGTTTGCATTGACTTTATTTCCCCCAATAACAAAATTGCGCTAAGTTGATGCTAATTGTTAAAATGCTAGTCTTGTATGCGAGGCAAAAACAATTCGAATTCGTAATACCCTTTAGCGTAAATGACTTTAGACTTTATTGCTTTTATGTTGTAACCTTTTACCTAAATTAGGTGATGTAGCTTTGCCTGTAAAAATAAATTAAAATAAACTTAATTTTTTCATTTTGAAACAAGTAAAAACAATACAAACATTTTTTTATTTTTGTTATAGCAAACTGTTAAAATTTAAAAAAAAATAACTAACTAAAATAAAGTAGGTAGCAGACTTAAATTTACCTGAATATTTGGATGAAAAAATGTCCCTTCAGGTAAGTGTTGTTGTAGTAAAAAAATCTTTTTAAACAGAATGGTGTTGTTTAAAAAGATCACATCGAATGGTGTCATTAGATGAACTAGGCTCAATACATAAATTGTTTGGTTTTAAAACTAGTTTTCTGGACCTAATTGGCAACCACGTTTGCTTCGACTTTATTTTCTTCAATACCGAATTGCGCAAATTTGATTCAAATCTTTAAAATGCTTGTCTTGTATGCGAATCGAAGTCGATTTAAAGCTTGCTGAAAATAAAATTAAAAGTTTAACAAACTAGTTTTTAATTTATTCCTTTTTGTTGCATTTGTTATATTAAAGCACACTTTCTTTTACAAAAGAAAAACAGAAAAAGTATGTATTTGCTTTTAATCTTTTATCCAGACACTATAAAATAAGTCTACCTGTTAAAATTGGGTTGTATAGCTGTTTAATTTGTTTCTTGTGTATCGTGTAACTTGATTACAAAGTTATCTAAAATAATTAAAAAAATTGTTAATAAAAATACATACTTTTAATACTTTAACCACGTTTTATCAACATAAAACCAATTAAAAATTTAGTAAAAATAATTTACCTTATTTTGTGTTAACTTTGTCTTTTTAAATGATTTCTGCCGGTGTATTGTCCCTTACTTGTTTGAGAAGTAGAAAAGGTGTTGGCAATTAATATTGTTCAGGGTGGATTAAACATTTTTTGATTCAACCCCGATTCAACTTTGCATTAAAAAAATCTTGTTAACATTATTGTTAAACCATATTAAATAAAATTTGGTTAAAGATTTTAATGTAAGCTGCAAAAATAACAAAAACCGACCACAAAAAAGTAGGCATTAATTTTAAATTTACCTAAATAATTGGATGTATAAATGGCCCTATAGGTCACGTGTTGTTGTAAAAAAACATCTTTCAAACAAAATAGAATGGTGGCATTATGTGAATTTATTCTCAATGTACAAATTATTCGATTTTAGCATCCAGCTTTGGGGACCGAGATTAGCAACCATGTTGGCATTGACTATATTTTCTTTAATAACAGAATTGTACAAAGTTGATCCAAATTATTAAAATGCTTGTCTTCAATGCAAGGCTAAAACAATTTAAATTTTTAATGACCTTCAGCGTAAATGGTTTCAAACTTCATTGCTTTTATGTTGAAACCTTTTATCTAAATTAGGCAATGTAGCTTTGCTGTAAAAATAAATTAAAATTTAACATAAATTTTCTATATTGAAATAAGTAAAAACAAAACAAATATTTTTTTGCTATAGCTAACTGTTAAAATTGTATTGTTTAGCTGTTTAATGGGTTTAAAGTGTATCTTGAAACTTAATTATAAAGTTATCTAAAATGAAAATAAAAATTGTTGATAAAAATATAAACTTTTAATATATATATACTTCAACCTGAACAACATAAAACCAGTTAAATAAAAATATGTAAGAATTTACCTTATATAGTGATAATTTCGTCTTTTTTAATGATTTCTGTCGGCATCTTGTCCATAGTTGATTGAAGAGTACATAGTGTTGGCAATTAATATTGTTCAGGGTGAATCAAAAATTGATCAATTTGACCTCTATCCAAATTGCATTAAAAAAATCATATTACAATAACTGTTAAACCCTACTAAAAAAATGGTTAAGTTATTTGCAAAAAAAGGAAAATAACAAACCAAAATAAAGTAGATAACAGAACTAAATTTACCTGAATATTTAGATAGAAAAATGGAGTTTCGGTTAGGTGTTGTTGTAGTAGAAAACATCTTATTGAACAGAATGGTTTTGTAAAAAAATTACATAAAATTGGTGTCGATAGTTGAACTAGGCTCAATACATAATTTGTTTGATTTTGAAACTAGTTTTGGGGACCTAAATGGCAACCATGTTTGCATTGAATTTATTGTCTTTAATAACAGATTTAAGTTGATCCAATCGTTAAAATGCTTGTCTTGTTATGCGAAGCGAAATTACCTCGAAGCTTCCTGAAAATATAATTGAAAGTTCAACAAAATAGTTTTTAAATTATTACTTTTTGTCGCTATTGCTACCATAAGGAAAAAATTATTTTACAAAAAAGTAAAAACAATAATTTATAATTATATACATTTAGTGTGAATGACTATAAGTTTTATTGCTTTGCTTTTATGTTAATAGCCTTTATTCAAATTAGGTTACATAATTTTGCCTGTTAAAATAAATTAAAACTTATTTTTAATTTTCTATAATAAAAAAAATAAAGCAAATCAGACATTTTTTTTTGTTTTTAGCTACCTGTTAAAATTGGATTGTTCAGCTGTATAATTTGTTTCTTGTGTATCATGAAACTTGAATTTAAAGTTATCTAAAATGAAAAAAAATTGTTAATAAAAAAAAACTCCATATTTCAACCTGATAACCATGAAACCAGTTAAAATCTCTCTTAGGAATTTACCTTATAACTTTTGTCTTTTTGAATGATTTTCATCAGCATATTGTTCCTTAGTTGATTGAAGGACCTTATATTGAGGTAACTTTGTCTTTTTAAATTATTTCTGTTGACAGTCCTTTTTTGATCGAATAAATTGGTAAATATAAGTAGAATGTTGTTGTGCGTTCAATTTTGTTTATGCTGGATCAAACATTTTTCAATTTGACCTTAATTCAACCCTAAATTAAAATGCAATATTTTTTTGAATTATTAAATTTTATCTATTAAACAATTAATCTAGTTGTTGAAACCTACCTATTAAAATAAAAAAAGTTAATTGTTTTAGAAAGTAGAAACAAAAATTAAACAACCAATCATAATAAATTAAGAAACGTACTGAAATTTACCTGGATAATTAGATGGATGACTGGCTCTTTAGGCAAGTGTTGTTGTAGTAAAAAACATCTCATTGGTCAGGATGGTGTTGTAAAAAAATCATATCAAGTAGGAAGGTGATATTAGTTGAATTTGAGCTCAATATAAATTTTTTTTGGTTTTGTGACTAGTTTTGTTGAACTGTGGTTAGCAACCATGTTTGCTTGGACTTTATTTCTTCTAAAAAAAATCTGGTTTTCTTTAATACGCAGTGTTTCTCTAAAAATAAAATTCCAGTGTTTTCCGTTCGAAAAGGATTTCAGTGTTGCTCCAAAAACCAAAATCGAATTCTAATGTTTTCCTGAGAACAGGATTTTAGTTTTTCTCCAAAAACAGAATTTCAATATTTCCTTGCAAGCAGGATTTCAATCTGCCTTTAAAAACAGTATTTCAATGTTTCTTCAAAAAACGAATCCCAGTTTTCCTCAAATAGCAGAGTTCCGTTTTTTTCCAAAACTAGGATTCCAATATTGCTTTAAAAGTAGAATTCCAGTTTTCCTTTAAAAACAGGATTCCAATGTTTCTTTAAAAAAGGATTCCAGTTTTCCCTCAAAAACCGAATTTCAGTTTTCCTTCAAAAACAGAATTTCAGTTTTCCTTTAAAAACAGAATTCCAGTTTTCCCCCAAAAACAGAATTCCAGTTTTCCCCCAAAAACAGAATTCCAGGTTTCCTCCAAAAACAGAATTCTAGTTTTCCATTTTTTCTCCAAAAACAGGATTCCAATGTTTCGTCGAAAATAGAATTCCAGTTTTTCTCCAAAAACAGAATTCCAATTTTCCTCTGAAAACAGGATTCCAATGTTTCTCCAAAATCAAGAATCCAGTTTTCCTCTAAAAATAGAATTCCAGTTTTCCAGTTTTGCTCTTAAAACAGGATTCCAATGTTTCTTAGAAAATAGAATTTCAATATTTCCTAAGTTTTCCTTCCTGTTTTTGAAGGAAAACTGAAAAAACAGGATTTCAGTTTTCCTTCAAAAACAGGTTTCCAATGTTTATCCAAAAATGGAATTCCAGTTTTCCCCTGAAAACAGGATTCCAATGTTTCTCCAAAATCAGGAATCTAGTTTTTCTTCCAAAACAGGATTTTAGTTTTTCTCTAAAAACAAAATTCCAATTTCCTCCAAAAACAGGATTCTAGTTTTTTTTTTAAAACAGATTTCAAGTGTTTTATATCAAAAATTGTGTTATTGTCCTTGGTGTAATTTTTAACAGTCAATGTTAATTGGCAATACGTTTTAATGTAATTGTTCATTGTTATTGTTTTTACACATTATCGGTAATAGTATTTCACAATGCAAATAAATAATAATAAAAATATATAATAAAAAAAAAATATTTTTAACCCTTTTCTTTTATAATTTATAAACATCGACTCTTGTGTAATCAATAAACAATAACTATTGGTTATAGTATTTTACAATGCAAATAAATCATAATAAAAATATATAGAAGTAATAATAAAAATATATAAAAGTATATAACAATAAAAAATATATTTGTAACCCCTTTTTTGTGTAATTTATAAACATTAACTCAGTTTAACTTAACTTTAATGTTTAGTAATACCTAACAATAATATACCAATTTAAAATGAATGTCAACTTCACTAATGGTGTTATGTAGTAGCGAATAGATTAACATAACTTTAAAAACCGAACAATATTTATTCTAAAAATTTAGACAACCAAGTTTATGATGTTTTGGGATATGACAGGTTCGCAAAAGCTTGCCTTAGCGCTAATAAATATGACCGCAAAAAGCATATGCAGTTAGTAACATCATGCCAAAAATAAAACCCATGCAAATCATGCAGCCTAAATGCAATTTGGGGAGAGAGGAGAGGGGAATAAAAACATTTATAAACCCAGACTCTAAACTTGTAGAACAAAATATTATTCAAATTTTTAATACTATTTTAATCTATTCACATGTACTTTACACCATAGTTTAGTTGACAAAATATTTCGAATCGTTATATTTTTGTTAGGCAGACCTTCTTTTAAAATTAAATTAAACAGGTATATATATATAAATTTGTGTTTTTAAAAAAATCACTGTTCGTTTTATAGTAAAAAGATATAATCACAAAATAATACAAATGTAAAAAATATATAATATTTAATTAAAATATTTTAATGAGGTATAAATTCAAGTTATTAACTAAAAATATTGCGTTCGTTTTACCATAGTAAAACAATATGATTACAAAAGGTAATAAAAATGTATAAAATATATATATATAGGCCTATATAAATAAAATTTAAAAAAGTTATTTATATACATATAAATTAAATAACCTGTATAAATTCATTATTTTAGCATTATACTACAATTACTGCGTATGTTTGTAATAGAACAAAATGATCATTTTTAACAGCAATAACGTATATATAAATAAGATTTAAAGTGCTATGCATTGTCATGTTCTAACCTTCTGTTTTTAAGTTACAGTCATTGTTTATGACATTGTTAATGTCTGTAAATTTCCGCAAAGAGCTGTAAGTTTTTTTAAAAAAACTCACCCATGTCCACAAACAGACAAACATTCGAAAACTTAAATTTACAAACTGTTAAATATTCCATAGAACTTGCTCAAATCGACTATTAGTTAAAGATTCCAAAAAAACTCGCTCAAACCCACAAGTAGTCAAAGATTCCAAAAAACTCGCTCAATTCCACAAGTAGTAAAAGATTTCAAAAAATGCTCAAATCCACAAGAAGTTGAAGATTTCTTATAAAGATCGATGTGACCAAGAAGCCAATAAAAAAACCTGTATTAAGAAAAGTAAATTTTAAAATCTCATGGGAATCGATATTTTTTTTAATTGATTTTTTTTATGAAAGGTAGCTAACCATGTTTTGTTAATTATATTAATGCAACTGTCACTGCAAATAACTTGTATAACTTAAATTTAAAAATTGTTGTTACCAAAATATGCCAAATTATTTTTAAAGGGTTACTATAACGTCACAGTGCCTCGTGTTTTAAACCATGGCAACGATTGTTGACCAAAGTATCGCAAGGGTTAATACGAAAAGGCGATTAAACACGTTTGAATATTTCTTACTTTCTTTTTTTAATTAAAAAGGCTTAACTTACATAGTTAGTAACAATAATTACCCTAACTTGACTAAAATTTCACTTTAGTAATAATAATCTTGTAATTTATTATTAATTAACTTAAAACGATTGCGACATTAAGTCCTTTATGAGTGCCGTAATAAACCTAATTTTTACATCGCAATAATCAAACTATTGATTATTAAAAAATAAAAACCTATGTATTTAATACCAATATTTATTGTCTTTAATGAACAAAGTTAAGTAAAAACTTAAAGAAACTTACCAATAAATAAACATCTAAAAACAGAGCTCAAAAACACGTCTGCATAGCAGGAGTGCAAGGCGAAAAGAAACTTTAAAGAACAAATCTGTGACGTAAAAAACACGTTCCCGGGTTTTTAGTCTTGTAATTCTTTTGTCGGCATTCCGACGCTGATTGTTTTTGATTAAAATAATGAAATAATAATTATCCTCATTTTTAGAATAGAGTATTATTTTAAACGTATTAATCTATATTTTTAGCAAAATATTAAAAAATGGTTGTTTTAAATTATTTACTGATCATTTCTTGGCATTGTTATAATGGCTTATGATCCTAAAGTTATAAAGTGTTATTAAAAAAATATTATGATGAGCCACCATGTTAACTTGGTTCGATTTTCGACAATTGCTAGCAATACATATTACTGTATTTTGTTGTGAAAATGCGTTCAACCATTCTGTAAATGCTGCAAGAAACAAATACTGTATCATTGATTTTTTTTTACAAATGCAGTCTCCTAAGTTATTAAAATTGCTAATTGGTGTTTGGCTATGGGGACTTGGGTAAGTGGGGGACTTATGACGTAACGTTTGGTCTAAAGTATTTTGGTAGCTGATCCGACCCCTATCCCAAACCCAAACTCCCTTTTTCTAATTTTCCCTTCCAACAAATTCCCTTACTTTCTTTACAATTTCTGTACCACGAAAGTAAAAAGACAGAATATAAGTTATTAACTAAAACGTTAAAAGTAGTTTAGCGACCGGCGTCGCTAAGAGTCAACGTCCCAGAAATACAAGTTCCTGGCGGTCCTAAATAAAAAACACAAGTATCAAGGGGCAAACGTTTTAAAAACAAGTCACACACATTGTTTAGAAATTAAGTAAGTTTTTTTTTAAATGAGCCTAAAATTTTTAAGCTCAAATGTAGGATACTTACTTAAAAAATAAAACATCAGTTTTTTATCCGTTACGCTTCAGTACTATTACAATGCTTTGTTTTCTGTTAGCTATAAACTTATAACAGAAAGCATAATAAAAAAAGTGTTTGGATTGCGACTTTATTTAGAATTTAGTAGTAAGAAAACGTAATAAAATGACGTTTACTTGTATTTTATATTATTTTACGTTAATATTTTTGACTACTGTACCACCTGGCCGTATTAAACGTATATATATACTATATTAAATGTTTACAAATTTCAATTTGTGCAGCAGTTTTTTTTAACGTTTTAAATAAGATTTTCAATTTCATTAATAATGGGAAAAAGACGCAAATATTCCTATTCAAATAAATCAGGGAAAAAATCAAGAGGGGGTGATTTCAGTTATGGAAACGCAAAACTAGAAGCAGGAATGAGTGGAATAATAATAACTCACGACAGAAACAGAGAAAAATTTTGCCGAAACGATGCGTTTCGTTTGTTTAATTTTTTGGCAAATGAATGGTTTGGTGAGCAAAAAGAAAATCAAGAAAATGTTGATATCGAAAATTCAGATACTAACAATAGTGATGACTGTGACATTAATAAAGAAAAATGTCAGAAGAAGGATAAGGAAGAAGACGAAGACTGTGATATTGATGCTGCACTCTCCAAAGAAGTAAGCGAGATCAAAACCAAATTTCTGCCCCAAAGTAAACAAAAACAAAGATTTTCAGCAATGAACAGTGGTTGCAATAACCTTATATTTATTCGCTTGTCTGAACTTGAAGTTAAACCAAGTGAGTTTGTGATGCGACTTGTTGAAACAATCAATAACATGAACCAGAACTCCACCATTCCTATATCACGAAATATTCTTCGCATTCATCCAGTGGATGTAAGTTGTAAAGCACATCTTACTAACATTAAAGAATGTGCGGAGTCTTATTTACCACAAGCATTTGCCGACATTTTAAAGAAAAAGGCTGAAGATGAGGAGACTTTAAAGCCGATTTTTAATATTCTTTATCGGGGGAGGAATAATGATCACATGCATATGCACACTGTGGTTGAGTTTATATGTGCAGCTGTTGATGACAGTTGTCCTGGATGGAGTTATAATTGTCGTTCGCAAAGCATTTATATCTTGGTTGATGTTATTAAAGCTGTGTGTACAATGTCTGTCGTAAAAGATTATGTTAAACAAAAGAAGTATAATGTCAGAGAACTGTTTTCTGTAAATGAAATGAAATTTTATGACCAAGAGACAACTGTTGTTGATGAGAAAGAAACAAAATTCAATAAAAATATTGAAAAAGATTTAAAAGCAACGGAAGAAAATGTAAATTTTTCCAAAGATATTGAAAACCAAAAACCCATCGAGTAACAATTTTTTAGGCTGAAAAAAATTTGTATAATTATTAAGGTCACTTAACGTATTATTCCAACATGCCTAATTGTATCTTTTTTGTGGGTAAGTGGTAATGTAACTTCTGTTTTATTTAAATTTTTAGACTTCTAATAAAAATTATTTAACAAATTGCAACTGAAAACAAATTTACTTTGTATAAATTGTATTATGGAGAGTGATGGTAAGAGTACCCCAGTAGAAGCTGGTGCTGTTTTGTTGGGTGGCTTAACTCCCCAAACTAACTCAAACAACAATGCAACTACTGATAAACAACCCAACACTCAGGTAAGTATGTTGTACCTTTACCAATGTTTTGACATGCATGAAGTGACATTCTTTATTCTTGTTGAATATGTTAATGGTTAATTTAGGTTGATGCACTTGGTACTGGAGATGTTGATACAGAGGTAGACCGCTCTTTGTCAAAAGAAAAGTATCGCAAATCAGTTTCATCTTTGAGGGCTTACAGCATGAACCTTAAACACCGGGGCCATGCAGTGATTTTCAACAACGAAAATTTTCACAGGACAACTGGTAAGCACTATATTTACTTTCAATCTAACAAAGAAACCATTGTATATATACATATATAATTTAAAATGAAAAGTCTGTTTAAAAAAATATTTTTTAGAACATTAAATGGATCAAAAATAAATAAAAGTAATATAACAAAACTTGTTAAAACTAAACTACCTAACCTTATGTTGGTATTATAAATATTTTTATTCAACGCTGTTCTTTTATTGACCAGGAATGAACAAAAGAACAGGAACTGATGTTGATGGCAACAACTTGAAACGAACTTTTAAAAAACTAGGATTTCATGTTTCCTTGTACAAAGACTTAACATGCAAGGGAATGTCCAATGTAAATAATTAAACTTTGAAATTTCTAAACCCGTAAAATTGGTTCCATGAATAAAAAGAAAATAATAAACTTTTTTTATTGTAAAAGCATTTTACTGCTTTGAAGTTACACAGTTGTATTTAACCTTGTTGGTATTACTACTTTGCTACTTTGTTTCATTTAGACACTTTTAAAATGGCTTCATTTCTTTAGATAATTGTTGATTTGGCTGAAAAAGAGGATCATACAGATAGAGATTGTTTTGTGCTTGCAATATTGAGCCATGGTGATGATGGAACTATTTATGGGACAGATGGAATCATCATGGTAAAAGATGTGGTCGATTCTTTTCGTGGAAATGTATGTCCTTCTCTAGCTGGAAAACCCAAGATTTTTATGTTCCAGGTAAATATAAATTCGGGGGGTAACTTATATAATCAATGTTATTAATTATATTACTATAGCAAATATTTACTATATATAATTATTATAGCCCAACTAATGTATGATGTGGTTATTGCATGTAATGTATTATTGATTATGGGCTTGTTATTTACTGCAAACAGTTCTCACAAACAAAGCAATTCACATTTTATTACTCAGTGGTTTTATTGTAAAATCAATATTGCCTTAGACATTTTTTAGTAATTTCAAGGCTAGTGCAAAAAATATTGCACCATAACCACAAAATTCTATTTACTGTTTTGTAATAAAAACAACAAAAACAATATAGTACTGTTAGTAGGGAGAAACAAACAAACAGTAAAGCTGAATGGTGAAATATAGCAAAATTAATATTAAATATTCATGAAAAACAATACTTGGCTGACTTTGCTCTTAAATCTAAATTACTTCCTCTTGCTAATTAACGAACACAGCTTAAATTATGCTACATCAAAATTAAAAGTGTTTACTGTCTTAATAAAACTTTAATAAATTTGTAAAAAATCTGGTTATTTTTTAAACATTTTTTAATATTTTTATTCAGGCATGTCGAGGTACTGATCACGAGGTCCCGATAGAGCCATCTGGGGATGTGGTTGATGCAATAGGTTCTAATCCTGTAGTGTATGTGGATGCTGCACCTGCACTTACTTTACCTTCAGGATCGGACTTTTTGTTCTGTTATTCTGTGGCAGAAGGTTAGATTTTCTTATGTTTTCTCTTTGGTAAAAACTATGTAAACTTTTCAGTTAAATCATTATATAAAGGGATATCTATAGTTTTCTATTTAAGTAGTTGACATAAATTTATTTTTTTGATTAATCTTTTGAAAAATATATGCCTAATTTTTTTGCTGTTGTTTCTAGGTTTTTACTCTCATCGAGATACTGTTCATGGCTCTTGGTACATCCAAGATTTCACAAGTGTTATGGAAGAATTTATTCTTAAACCAGGTAATCATTAATTTCTACTTTTACGACCAAAAGCAATTCCAGCTTACTCTTAAAAATCCATTTACAACCTAAAACTATTGTTTCTTACCTATCTGATATACCTAACTCGCCTTGTTAAGTAGACAACTCTATTTTGTTTTCAAATATTATTTTTTTCTTTCTAGACAGAAGTATTACAGAACCTATCGACTTTTTGGAGGTTCTTACTATTGTGAATGACCGTGTTTCACAGAGAAAGGTGGAAAGATGTTTACATCGCTCTATGATCGGGAAAAAACAAATGCCATGTTTTCTGTCCATGCTTACGAAGAAGCTGTTTATTCTGCCCAAAAAGAAATAGACCTGTTAAAACATTTGCTTAAGATCAGATTTTTAAAAGAATGGTATTTTTTTCGTTTTTAATTTCAATTTTTTTGATCTATTTTGTACACACTTGATTTAAATGCCTGTTTAAAGGTCTACAAGTTTCTTGTTTTTAAAAAGTTTTTAGGCACTTTCCATTCAGCACAAATTATTTTTAAACTGTTTAAAATATGCCGTTTTTTATCATTACATTCATTACAATGTGCTCTTTTTTACTGTATATCAACATAACACTCATTTTAGTTATTTTGTAGACATTTTTTTTGCACATTCACTTTATTTTATTTGATTTATAATAAAATGGCATTTTAATATATCACTACATTCATTTTCAGTATTCGCCATTTTCAAAATTATTTTAAATTTCACTTGCCAGTTAAATGATTAAAATATTGATTAAGCAGATAAACAAAAAATAAATTTATTTGAGCAAAAATGAAACGCCTGAACTTTCCTTCAAAATTACACAACTTTTAAACCATTATTGCAGTTTTGTTTTTGTCTCACAATAATTAAAAACAAAACAATCATAATTTTTTTTTGTCATTGCAAAATCAAGAATTGTCATTTCGTTATTGAACATTGCTCAGTGGAAATTGTGCATTTAATGGTACACTACTGTCATGACATAGTCTTAAAAGTATTGTGCTGTCATATACCAATGTTTTTGTAATTGTTTCGTGCTTTTTAAAACCTCCAATAAATGATTACGATAAAATGTGTTAAATGTTGGTAGTCAGGTTACTGTTCGGTTAGTTTGCATATTTCTGATTTTTTGCCCTTAAAAAAATAAATCGTTTCGCCGCGTGGTGTCGGTAGAGACCCGTTAAAAATAAATTTGTTTGCAGAACAAAGCTGTTAAGGCTGCAAATCCCAATATTTTTACTACACGATTTAATACATTTAAAATGTGAACGATTTTGATTATTTGCTTATGCCACAACTATTTTGAGTGATACACAAAAAATCCTGCTTACCAGGTTTTACGATGAATAATGTTCGGTGGTTACTTTTAACATGCGTGAAGTTTGTTCAACTTTTAAACCCATTTTAACTTTAAAAAAAAACATGACATTATCAACGTTTAACTTGGCATTTCTTAATTTAAAAAAAGTCCAAAAATAGAGAAAATTTCCATGGCCACATGCACCTTGAGCACATTACGCTGCTGTGGTCCAAAACCGATAAACAAATTAAAAAGAGACACGATTTTTATATTACCGCAGCCAATTATTTTAAAAAGTAGTATGCAGCTAAAATAACAAACCTGATCATAAAAAAACAAAACTGCAAAATCAGAATTGTTTTTACTTCTAAATTTTAATAACACTGTTTTGCGAAAAATGCACTTGGAAAATAGGCGTGTATGTAAAAAGAGATGTCAAAAAACATTTAGTCTGCTTAAAATTGCATTATTGATACTAAGCCTAAATTATTTTTGGTAAATCCAATCAAAGGTTTTGTTTCAACGAATGGTACTACCACATTCCAAAAACTTATTCACAAAGTGTTTCTACTTAAAAATTCTTAGTCCGGTAACTATGTCAACATTTTCCTTAAAAATTACACAACTTTTAAACTATTATCGCAGTTTTGTTTTGTCTTACAATAATTAAAAACAAAACAATCATAAATTTTTTTTTGTCATTGCAAAATCAAGAATTGTCATTACGTTATTGAACATTGCTCAGTGGAAATTGTGCATTTGATGATACACTAATGCATTTGATGATACACCAATGTTTTTGTAATTGTTTCGTGCTTTTTAAAACCTCCAATAAATGAATACGATGAAATTAGTTAATTTTTAGTAGTCAGGTTACCGTTCGGTTAGTTTGCATATTTCTGATTTTTTACCTCTTAAAAAATAAATCGTTTCGCCGCGTGGTGTCGGTAGAGACTCGTTAAAAGTAAATTTGATTGCAGAACAAAGCTGTTAATGCTGCCAATCCCAAAATTTTTACTTCACAACTTATGGCATTTAAAGCGTGAACGATTTTGGTTATTTGCTTATGCCACAACTATTTTGAGTGATACACAAAAAATCCTGCTTACCAGGTTTTACGATGAATAATGTTCGGTGGTTACTTTTAACATGCGTAAAGTTTGTTCAACTTTTAAACCCATTTTATCTACAAAAAAAAACCATGACATTATCAACGTTTAACTTGGCATTTCTTAATTAAAAAAAACTCCGATTTTTTTGTTTCAACATGCACCTTGAGCACATTACGCTGTGGTCCAAAACCGATAAACAAATTAAAAAGAGACACGATTTTTATATTACCGCAGCCAATTATTTTAAAAAGTAATATGCAGCTAAAATACCAAGCCTGATCATGAAAAATTAAACTGCAAAATCAGAATTTTTTTTAGTTCTAAATTTTAATAAGACTGTTTGCGAAAAAAGGCACTTGGAAAATAGGCGTGTATGTAAAAAGAGATAATAGGCGTGTATGTAAAAAAAACAAAAAACATTTAGTCTGCTTAAAATTGCATTATTGATACTAAGCCTAAATTATTTTTGGTAAATCCAATCAAAGGTTTTATTTCAACGAATGGTACTACCACATTCCAAAAACTTATTCACAAAGTGTTTCTACTTAAAAATTCTTAGTTCGGTAACTATGTCAAAATTTTCCTCGGCTTATTGGTAAACAAACTTATTTTGAACTACATCAAATAGAACAGAGTGCCAATTAGCCTGGCTTCTAATTCTGGGAGTAGCCGTTGAGTGGCGTGGGCAGTTCGCTTGTAAGAATTACAGAAAAATACTAAACATTCAAGCTTTGAAGTAATATAAGGCCTGCAATTAAGGACTATCTTGATTAAGTTCTTCGTCCTAAAACAATCGCATTTTTGCCAACTTAATTTCTGGTTAATTAAAGTTATATTTGTGTATATGTCTAAGTGTTCACTATTAAAAACGAGTTATTATTAGTAAGTATCGTGATTGGGCACTTAGACGAATTGACATTGATTTGTACTTGCGAGCATTGCAACTTTGAATTTATGTTTTCTTGTAGAGTTTTAATAAAATACAGCTGTTTTTTTGCCGTGTGAACAAAAATTCATTTCCGGAAAACAACATTGCATATTTTCACATGTTAACCTACTGTAGCAATCTAAAAAACTAAAAACCGCAGTTAAGATGCTTTTAGCTTTAAAAATACCAACAAAATGACTTGCATTTATTTCTCTAAAAATATACACTTGTTTTGATGGAAATTCGTGAAAATCTTGGCAATCTTGGATTTAAATAAGCTTTCGTAAAATGCCTGGCCGATGGCATTTTCAGTTCGAACCAATCCAAATCAGTGTTGCAATCTATATTTATAATGCCTGGAAAATTCCAAATTCCGAATAATGCGATTAGGATTATGCGGGTTGCTGCGTTTGTTGTAAGATTTGTTGCTATAAATAAATGTTAATGTTCTTCCTATAGATAAAGCTGGATTACAATTTTAATGCAGCACTGCCAAACAAGGTTATTATAACAATAAACTTAGACCAAATTTTTTTGGTAAAACCGATTTTTAAATCAGAAATTTTTGCGATCGAAATTAAAGCCACTTTAACAACGACTTTGCGTCTCCATATTTTAGAAAATTTTTCATTTTTTCGAAACACTTTTTGATTACAAGAGACGGAATTCTTTTAATTTCCTTTAATCGACGTCTAATTACTTGGAAACACTTGTTATCGACCGTCGTAAATAGATTGTTTACAACTTTGTATGGGAATTTAACTGGAAAAATTTAAAACCTAATTTGTCTGCTCGTGACGTCATGGGCCATACGCATTTGCATTTAAAATTATATTAAAAAAAAAAATTAAAAACAAGAACCTAAAATGTTGTCTGCAAATTTGCAAAAAGGTTTTAAATAAAGCAATTGCCTCAGACGAAATTGTCGACTAAGTCTAAATTAGTAATTACACTGTATTAACGCATACCGGTACGCGTTATTTCTTTGTTATGACTACGTGTAATGATACCAAATTATACTTCAATTAATTCCAAAGCCGTTATTTACATGATCACTAATAAATAAGTTTATTTACATAACTGCAACGTACAGACTTGCACGGTTTAAATTTATTTTTTCGGAAGTCGACTTTCGTGACAGTCGACGTGCAGAAGACGCGGCCTTTTTGTTTTGATTTATTTCAAATTACATTTCGATTGAAATTAATCCATATGTAAAGTATATATACGATCATTTCAGTATCTTGCGGTAACCAGGATTACCATATAGTTAATCAGTGGGCGGTGTCGCGAAAAGTTTCCGTTGCTAATAAGCTTAAACGATCCGGTAATAACTTTGTGATGAAAATAGCGCCATATAGTAGTCAAGGCGTGTCGATACGAAGTAATGCCTAAGGTTGGCTGTACCCAATTCTACTTACTCACGTGTTTATAAATGTGTTCTTTTCTTGTGTATAAATGTTTTCCTCGCCTTTTATATAAATTGAATTAACATTGGATTATGTTTTTTACAGGCGTAATTTATTCTAAAAATATTTATCGCAAGGAAGTCTATAATAACATACCGCGCCTTTATTTGATTTTATAAAGTACCAATTAAAAGAATATTAATTTTTTTATCGACAACGCCTTGGCAAAAAGAAAATCAAGTCGTATATTCTTTTTACGAATATAGAACTAAAGTCATCGTAATAGTGCCTGTAGATATAATTAGTTATCGCGTGATGGATTATTTTTGCCTTCTTTATTTTTTGTTCCTTGTTCTTCGACTGGATTATAGTTACACCACTTAGATTAATTTTATGCACGAAATTTTTCAGATCCGGATAGATAAGCTTTTATTTTATAAAAATTGTTTATATGACTAACCCTTATAATTTCTCAATTCAATAAACTTAAAAAACTTGAACATGGATTTGTTTGAAATTAAGTCATGTGAGGATGTATCATAAAAATCCCGAAGCAAATAATTTACATAAAATAACATAAGTGAAATTGCTTGATGATATAAAAGATTAACTTAGAATATAACACGTCTAAAGTCCACAGACTGCGGTAAGTTTCAAAATCACAAAATCATTATAAAAAACGTGATTTCAAAAATCGATTTTAAAATTAATTAATTAAACATGAGAATTTTGAACTTTTAAAATTTCACATTAATTCTTAATTATCTCAAATAGGAATTCTAATGACCAAATTCTTAGTACAATCAATCAAGAAAATGTCCGAGTTTCGGTTCTTTGTGTGAAAGTACTTTCGATCCCTAATTTAAAATGACGTATATACATTAAAAACATTAGTTAATAAACATAGCCTGTAAATTTATTTTAAAAATCCAGATTAAAGTAAAAGAATGTTGCGGTAATAAGATTTGTTGTGTTTAATAACATGATTTGTTCTATTAATAATTGTTCCTAAATTAGAAACTTTATTACTCAATTGTGCGTTAGTTCAAATATTAAAAACCTAATAATAAAAGCCATACGCTTATTTTTGACGATATCGGTTTAATTGCAGTTTCTTCCGAACTGCAAAATTGCACCAAAAAAAATTAAAAATACCGACGTTAGACTGTGATGTAAATTGCATTAAAAATCCCAAGCGTCTAATTACTTGGCCCGCATGTCGCAATAAACATAATTAACTTTGAGTTTTTTTATTGCAATATTGCAAAACGATAATAGGAATTTAATGTCGAATATTGCCGCTAATTGCTTTTTTGCAGAAAGTGGATTAAGTTTGAATTTTTGAATTTTTTAACTACGTATTTAGACGGGAAATTTTAAGCGGAATTTTCCAAAACAGTTTGAGGTTCTATATGCCTAAACTTTGGATTTAATCTATATTGTTATAAGATTAAGATTTCACATGTATTCTTTATCATTTGTTTTTTGTGTTCACCAGCAACTTGCAATAAATACCTGCGCGAAAATTTCCCGATTTGCATATGCTGAAAGTTTTACTTATTTCACATAATAAAACGTTTATAATATTTCGACCTTGCATAATTTATGTATATTTTGTTTTAAAATAAAACAGACATTTAATTGTGTAGTTGGTTTATCTTAATTGCGCAGTTTTCCATAAATTACAACTGCCTTGCTTATTTTATTCAATTTAACGATCAGCTATGAATCGTGCATAATTTACATAAACAACTCAATTTTAAATAATTAAAAACGTAAAGTTAATTTTTAATCAACACAAGTGCATAATACTTGTTTATTGCAGGCTTATTTTAAATTCTGCGGAATATTTCAATTCCACAAGAACACGATAAAAACCGATTTATTTTTGAACATGATTGTTTTCGACTCTTCGTCCAACTTTTTGCGGGTAATCTTCCTTCGTCTTGTCACAAGATTTGCAGACCACAACTTGGTAAAGTTACAAGATTTCCTCTATAAAAAGCAAGCCAGAATACAATTTATTATCATTATTAGTTTTGAGTTTTTAAAGTCAAACTAAAAAGAAACAAACAACGAAAAGATGAAGCTCTCGCTTGCGATTTTGTTGGTCATGTTTGCTGTAAATGTGTACGCTCAAAGCTACCCTCCAAGTATTTGAATTAATTTTTTTGTAATTTTTTAAAAATTTATTTATTTTGTGGAAATGTTAACCTGTTGCAACTGTTTTATTATTTATTTATTTTTTATTAGCGTTGCATTTTACTTTTAGGACCAAACCCCTGCTATTTTACAAAGTGTCACAAATATGCAACATGTAAATCTTTTGGTCCCCCTTGGAGAGCCAAATGTATATGCAACAAGGGATACTCCGGAAATGGAATTTACTGCAAAAGTATTTTTTATTTTATTGTCAAGTGTTAAAAAAATTTATAAAAAATATTTTTTAACTTTAACACAGTCTTACTTGAATCGTGGTACAATTAGTTAATTTAGAAAATTACAAAATTTGTTTTGTTAATATTCTTCACAACAAAACTTAAAAAAAACTTTGATGTAAACAACAGTTCCAAGATTTTAAAAAAATTGCAATTTTTAAAAGATCAGTTTTTGTAAAAACATTTTTTTTTATTATTTTAGAAATTGATCCATGTCACGGTTTTTATTGCCCACCCTATTCCTCTTGTAAAGTCGTTAACTACAAACCCCAGTGTTTTTGCGATAAGGGGTACAAGAAAAATTCCAAAGGAAAATGCATTAGTAAGATTAATTTCTTCATATTTATAATTTAAACAAAGTATATAAAATAGCAATATTCTTTAAACATTGTTTATTATAAACGCCATCCTAAAGGAATTTTTTTAAGATTCATAAAAGTTTTTAAAAACGGTTTAAAAATATCTTTTTTTAATTTATAAGTAGACCCATGTGATCACATTCATTGCCCTGCCTATTCGTCTTGTAAAATTGTGAAATACAAGCCTCAGTGCATTTGCAATAAGGGATACAAGAAAAATTTCCACGGAGTTTGCATAAGTATATTTGACTTTTGTCACGGGGTATTTAAAATACTGTTTGTCCTCAAGTATAATTAAAATCGTGAGCAAAACTAAAAAAAATTGTAAAATAATGGAACTGCCAATACGCGCCAATTAAACTCAATAACAGTAATTAGTTTAAGTTAAACCCTTAGCCTATGAAAATTGTTTTACTAAAAAGATAATACACAATTTTTGCTTTTAAATTTTATTGTTAATTTAAAATAATATCACTTGAAATCGAATATTTTATCCATTTAAAATGTTTTGCAAATTTTTTAAAAATCTGTTAAAAAATATGTTTAAAAAAATACAAAGACCACTAAAAACCAATATAAAAAAACAAACCTTTGACATGAAAAAAAATATCCTGAGATTAACAAAAAAGCCCATTTTTAAAAGATATTCATTTTTTAGTAACAACAGATTTAAATTTTTTTTTTAATATTTTAGAAATCGATCCATGCCACGGTTTTTATTGCCCACCTTATTCGACTTGTAAAGTCGTGAACTACAAACCCCAGTGTTTTTGCATATGGAGGTACAGGAAAAACTCCAAAAGAGTTTGCATAAGTATATATGACTTGTTCAATATTACACAATTATTTTAATTTGTTTTCCATGGAAATAGCTACTCGTGCTGTAGTAAAAACCATTTTTATTTTGTTTGTAAAATGACGTGACTGCCAGAACGTGCTAATTAAAACTCATTAGCAATCGTTAATTTCAGTTTATTTAAAGCCCTTAGCCTACAATATTGTTTTACTAATGGGATAATATACAGTTTGTGTCAAATCACTTGAAGTCATATGTTTTATCCGTTACACAAGATTAAGGTGTCGAATTTTTTTATCATGATGGCCTTTTATCGTGTTTAATTACTAAATAAATCAATTAATAACATTTTTTCATAGAACATTTTTTTAATACTGTGGCAAAAAAAACAAAAATTGTGATCAACCATTAATAAACAATTTTTATATTTACCATTTATTATATTAAATTAAATTGTGTTATTTTAGATTTTTTTTTAAGATGTGTTTTTTCTAATTTTAATATTTTTTTTTTAGAAAAGTGGTGAATGAAAAATAGAAAAACATTTGTTTCAATGGAGAGCGGGACAAATGTTAATATGTCGAGTATAAATGCTTATATATGTTTATATAATCGGCAATAAAAATAAATAAAAAAATAACTTGTGATTTGTATAACCAGTATCACGCCAGACAGTATAAAAAACGCTTCTTCTCCCTTTATTATTTGCTTACCTGTAATTAAACACGATGTTACAACAAGATAAACTTAAAAGTTATATAATATCATTTCTAAATTTTATTAATCAATCAGAAATTAAATTGTAAAAAAACAAAAATATAAAACTTTAACTAGTCTTACTGGCATTACATTTATATTAGACCAATTTTTAAATGCTTAAATGTCCAACAAGATTTTATAATAAACAAACAAAATATACTTTTTAACCCAGTTTTAAATTGTATATATTAAAATATACATTATACCAAACTTTAAATGTTTAAAATTAGTTTTTTATTTTAAATAAATAAACACACATTTAAATATAATAAACAAAACTTGAACATGAATTTGTTTGAAATTAAGTCATGTGAGAATGTGTCACAAAAATCCCTACGCAAATAAATTACATAAAATAACATAAGTGAAATTGCTTGATGATATAAAAGATAAACCTAAAATAAAACACGTCTAAAGTCCGCATACTGCGGTAAGTTTCAAAATCACAAGATCATTATAAAAAACGTGATTTCAAAAATCGATTTTAAAATTAATTAATTAAACATGAGAATTTTGAACTTTTAAAATTCCACTTTTATACTTAATTATCTTACATAGAAACCTTAATGACCAAATTCTTAGTACAGCTAATTAAAAAAATATTCGAATTTTGATTCTTTGTGTAAAAGTACTTTTGATTTCTAAGTTAAAATTACGTATAGACAAACAACAAACATTTTTTTATAAAAAAACCTGTAAATTTATTTTAAAAATTCAGATTAAAGTAAAAGAATGTTGCGGTAATAAGATTTGTTGTGTTTAATAACATGATTTATTCTATTAATAATTGTTCCTAAATTAGAAACTTTATTACTCAATTGTGCGTTAGTTCAAATATTAAAAACAAATATTTAAACTTTTCAATTTAATTAAACCTAATAATAAAAGCCATACGCTTATTTTTGACGATATCGATTTAATTGCAGTTTCCAGCGAACTGCAAAATTTCATCAAAAATGATATATATTTAACGACTAAATACTTGGCCCGCATGTTTTAATAAACATAATCAACTTTAAGTCACTAATTATAAGATTTTTTATTGCAATATTGCAAAACGATAATAAGAATTTAATATTATATATTGCCGCTAATTGTTTTTTTTGCAAAAAGTGAATTAAGTTTTAATTTTTTTACCGCGTATTTAGACATGACTTTTCAAGCGGAATTTTTTAAACAAGTTGAAGGTTTTATATGCATAAACGTTGGATCTAATCTTTATTGCTACAAGATTCAGATTTAACGTATTTTCTTAATTATTTTTTTTTGTGTTTACCAGCAACCTGCAATAAATGCCTTTTTGCATACGCTAAAATTTTACTTATTTTACACAATCAAACGTTTATAATATTTCTACTTTGAATAATTTATATATATTATGTTTTAAAATAAAACAAACCTTTAATTGTGTAGTTGGTTTATCTTAATTGCGCAGTTTTACATAAATTACAATTGCGTTGCTTATTTTATTTAATTTACCCAACGATCAATTAGGAATCGTGCATAATTTACATAAACAACCCAATTTTAAATAATTAAAAAATTAAAGGTAATTTTTTAATCAACACAAGTGCATAATACTTGTTTATTGCAGGCTTATTTCAAATTCTGCGGAATATTTCAAATCCACAAGAACACGATAAAAACCGATTTATTTTTGAACATGATTGTTTTTTGATTCTTTGTCCAGATTTTTGCGTTTGATCTTTCTTAGTCTTGTCATTAGATTTACAAACCACAACTTGGTAAATTTACAAAATTTTCTCTATAAAAAGTAAGCCAGGCTACACTTTATTATCATTATTAGTTTTGAGTTTTTAAAGTCAAACTAAGAAGAAACAAACAACGAAAAGATGAAGCTCTCGCTTGCAATTTTGTTGGTTATGTTTGCTGTGAATGTGTACGCATCTGAAGACGACCATCCAGGTATTTGACTTTTTTGTATTTTTGGAATTTATTTACTTTGTGCTTATGTTAACCTGTTGCAACCGTTTTAGTTCCGGTGAATCCATGCCATACAGTCAGATGCTCGCCTTATGCTAAGTGTATTGTTCGTTACGGCCGAGCTCAGTGTGTCTGCAATGATCACTACGTGGGAAACGGTTACACATGCACCCGTGAGTGTTATCAGTAACAATAAATTTGCCTCTTTTAACATCAATTTTAAAATAGTATTAAATAAACTTATAAAAGATATTTATTTTTTTATGTTATTTTAGCATTGATTTATTTTTCTAGCCAAACCCACCAGGCCACACAACCCTTGTTATCCTAGCCCATGCCATCGAACTTACGGAATTTGCAAAGTTGTCAACTACAAGGCAAAATGTAGTTGTAAGTCTGGGTATAAGGGAGACGGATACACGTGCAAAAGTAAGTAACCAGTCAGTATAATTTATTTTAAATGAAAAAATTTTTTAAACTTGATTGCGTTTTACTTCAAGAACAAGACCCCTGCCATTTAAAAAGGTGTCACAAATATGCAACATGTAAATCTTTTGGTTTCCCTTGGATAGCCAAGTGTATATGCAACAAGGGATACTCTGGAAATGGAATTTACTGCAAAAGTATTTTTTTTATTGTCAAGACCAATAAATAGCAATATAAAATAAAAAAAAAGCTTTGACGTAAAAGTTCTAAGATTAACAAAAAGGTTACCATTTTTAAATGACGCTTATTTTTTTGTAAAAACAGTTTTTTTTATTATTTTAGAAATTGATCCATGTGACGGGTTTGATTGCCCACTCTATTCCTCTTGTAAAGTCGTTAACTACAAACCTCAGTGTTTTTGCGATAAGGGATACAAGAAAAATTCCAAAGGAAAATGCATTGGTAAGCATCATTTTTTAAAGGCTGTTAAAATATTACTAAGACCACTAAAAACCAATATAAAAAAAACAAACCTTTGACAAGAAAAATATCCTGAGATTAACCAAAAAACCCATTTTTAAAAGATATTCATTTTTTAGTAACAACAGATTTAAAATTATTTTTTTTAATATTTTAGAAATCGATCCATGTGACGGTTTCTATTGCCCATCCTATTCCTCTTGTAAAGTCGTGAACTACAAACCCCAGTGTTTTTGCGATAAGGGATACAAGAAAAATTCCAAAGGAAAATGCATTGGTAAGCATCATTTTTTAAAATGCTTTTAAAAATTACTATGACCAATAAAAACCAATTTAAAAAAAACAACCCTTTGACATGAAAAAAATATCCTGAGATTAACAAGTCCCATTTTTAAAAGATATTCATTTTTTAGTAACAACAGATTTAAAATTTTTTTTTTTAATATTTTAGAAATCGATCCATGTGACGGTTTCTATTGCCCATCCTATTCCTCTTGTAAAGTCGTGAACTACAAACCCCAGTGTTTTTGCGATAAGGGATACAAGAAAAATTCCAAAGGAAAATGCATTGGTAAGCATCATTTTTTAAAATGTTTTTAAAAATTACTGTGACCAATAAAAACTAATATAAAAAAACAAACCTTTGACATGAAAAAAATATCCCGAGATTAATAAAAAAGCACACTTTTAAAAGATATTCATTGTTTAGTAACAACAGATTTAAAAATTATTTTTTTTAATATTTTAGAAATCGATTCATGTGACGGTTTCTATTGCCCATCCTATTCCTCTTGTAAAGTCGTGAACTACAAACCCCGGTGTTTTTGCGATAAGGGATACAAAAAAAATTCCAAAGGAAAATGCATTGGTAAGCATCATTTTTTAAAATGCTTTTAAAAATTACTATGACCAATAAAAACCAATTTAAAAAAAACAACCCTTTGACATGAAAAAAATATTCTGAGATTAACAAGTCCCATTTTTAAAAGATATTCATTTTTTAGTAACAACAGATTTAAAATTTTTTTTTTTAATATTTTAGAAATCGATCCATGTGACGGTTTCTATTGCCCATCCTATTCCTCTTGTAAAGTCGTGAACTACAAACCCCAGTGTTTTTGCGATAAGGGATACAAGAAAAATTCCAAAGGAAAATGCATTGGTAAGCATCATTTTTTAAAATGCTTTTAAAAATTACTATGACCAATAAAAACTAATATAAAAAAACAAACCTTTGACATGAAAAAAAAATCTCCCGAGATTAACAAAAAAGCACACTTTTAAAAGATATTCATTTTTTAGTAACAACAGATTTAAAAATTTTTTTTTTTAATATTTTAGAAATCGATCCATGCCACGGTTTTTATTGCCCACCTTATTCGACTTGTAAAGTCGTGAACTACAAGCCTAAGTGCTTTTGCATATGGAGGTACAGGAAAAACTCCAAAGGAGTTTGCATAAGTATATATGACTTGTTCAATTTTACACAATTATTTTAATTTGTTTTCCATGGAAATAGCTACTCGTGCTGTAGTAAAAACCATTTTTATTTTGTTTGTAAAATGACGTGACTGCCAGAACGTGCTAATTAAAACTCATTAGCAATCGTTAATTTCAGTTTATTTAAAGCCCTTAGCCTACAATATTGTTTTACTAATGAGATAATATACAGTTTGTGTCAAATCACTTGAAGTCATATGTTTTATCCGTTACACAAGATTAAGGTGTCGAATTTTTTTATCATGATGGCCTTTTATCGGGTTTAATTACTAAATAAATCAATTAATAACATTTTTTCATAAAACATTTTTTTAATACTGTGGCAAAAAAAACAAAAATTGTGATCAACCATTAATAAACAATTTTTATATTTACCATTTATTATATTAAATTAAATTGTGTTATTTTTGATGTTTGTTTTAACATGTGTTTTTTTCTAATTTTAATATTTTTTTTTTAGAAAAGTGGTGAATGAGGAATAGAAAAACATTTGTTTCAACGGGGAGCGAGACAAATGTTAATAAGTCGAGTATAAATGCTTATATATGTTTATATAATCGGCAATAAAAATAAATAAAAAAAAAAACTTGTGATTTGTATAACCAGTATCACGCCAGACAGTATAAAAAACGCTTCTTCTCCCTTTATTATTTGCTTACTTGTAATTAAACACGATGTTACAACAAGATAAACTTAAAAGTTATATAATATCATTTCTTAAATTTTATTAATCAATCAGAAATTAAATTGTAAAAAAACAAAAATATAAAATTTTAACTAGTCTTACTGGTATTACATTTATATTAGACCAACTTTTAAATGCTTAAATGTCCAACAAGATTCTATAATAAACAAACAAAATATACTTTTTAACCCAGTTTTAAATTGTATATATTAAAAGATACATTATCCCAAACTTTAAATGTTTAAAATTAGTTTTTTATTTTAAATAAATAAACACACATTTAAATATAATAAACAAAACTTGAACATGAATTTATTTGAAATTAAGTCATGTGAGAATGTGTCACAAAAATCCCTACGCAAATAATTAACATAAAATAACATAAGTGAAATTGCTTGATGATATAAAAAATAAACTTAAAATATAACACGTCTAAAGTCCGCATACTGCGGTAAGTTTTAAAATCACAAGATCATTATAAAAAACGTGATATTAAAAATCAATTTTAAAATTAATTAATTAAACATGAGAATTTTGAACTTTTAAAATTCCACATTTATTCTTAATTATTTTAAATAGAAATTCTAATGACCAAATTCTTAGTACAACCAATTAAGAAAATATTCGAGTTTCGGTCCTTTGTGTAAAAGGACTTTTGATTCTTAAGTTAAAAATTACGTATAGACAAACAGCAAACATAAGTCAATAAACGTAGCCTGTAAATTTATTTTAAAAATTCAGATGAAAGTAAAAGAATGTTGCGGTAATAAGTTTGTTGTGTTTAATAACATGATTTATTCTATTAATAATTGTTCCTAAATTAGAAACTGTACACACAATTGTTCGTTAATTTAAATATTAAAAACAAATATTTCAACGTTTTAATGTAATAAAGCCTAATAAAAAAGTCGCTTATTTTTGACAATATCGATTTAATTGCGGTTTCTAGCAAACTGCAAATTTGCACAAAAAAAAATTAAAAATAGTTTTTATACCGACGTCAGACTGTGATGTAAATTGCATTAAATATCCCAATATATATATATAGCGACTAATTACCGCATGCTGCATTAAACATAATTAACTTTGAGTCATTAACTATGAGTTTTTTTATTGCAGTATTGCAAAACGATAATAGGAATTTAATATTAAATATTGCCGCTAATTGCTTTTTTACAGAAAATAAATTAAGTTTAAATTTTTAAATTTTTCACGTCGTTATATAGACGAAAAATTTTAAGCGGAATTTTCCAAAACAGTTTGAGGTTTTATATGCATAAACGTTGGATCTAATCTTTATTTTTACAAGATTTACACTTTACGTGTTTTCTTAAACATTTGTTTTTTGTGTTTACCATCAACCCGCAATAAATACCTGCGCGAAAATTTCCCGATTTGCATAAGCTAAAATTATTACTTACTTCACATAATAGAACGTTTATAATAATTCTACTTTGCATAATTTATGTATATTCTGTTTTTAAACAGAACAAAGCTTTAATTGTGTAGTTGATTTATCTTAATTGCGCAGTTTACATAAAATACAGTTGTATTGCATTTTTATTTAATTTACCTTTAGAATCAATTTAGAATCGTGCATAATTTACATAAACAACACAATTTCAAATAATTAAAAAATTAAACGTAACTTTTAATCAACACAAGTGCATAATACTTGTTTATTGCAGGCTTATTTTAAAACCTGTAAAGTATTTTAATTCCACAAGAACACGATAAAAACAGATTTATTTTTGAACATGATTGTTTTTCGATTCTTTGTTGAAAGAATTGCGTTTAATGTTGCTGCGTCATGTCACGAGATTTGCAAACCACAACTTGGTAAAGTTACAAGATTTTCTCTATAAAAAGGAAGCTAACCCACACTTTATTATCATTATTAGTCTTGAGTTTTTAAAGTCAAACTAAGAAGAAAAGAACAACGAAAAGATGAAGTTCTCGCTTGCGATTTTGTTGGTCATGTTTGCTGTGAACGTGTACGCATCTCAAGTCCACCATCCAAGTATTTGAATTAATTTTTTTTTAATTATAAATATTACGTGTATTTTTTTAAATTATTTACTTTGTGGTAATGTTAACCAGTTGCAACGGTTTTAGTTGATCCATGTCGTACAACAGGATGCTTGGCTTATGCAAAGTTCGTTATTCTTTTTTTTAAATTTTTTTAACAGCATTGCATTTTACTTTTAGGGCCGAACCGATGCCATAATAAGTGTCACGGATATGCAACATGTAAATTTAATTTTTATGGGGTAGCCAAGTGCGTATGCAACAAGGGATACTCCGGAACTGGAATTAACTGCAAAAGTATATTTTATTTTATTGTCAGTTATTGAAAAAAGATATAAAAAATATTTCAATTTTAACTTCCACATAGCCTTACTTAAATCGTGGTACTATTAGTTAGTTTAAAAATTTGCAACTTTTTTTCTTAATATTGCCCACAATAAAACTTGTAATTTATTTTTCTTAGAAACTGACCCATGTGCTCACCAAAAATGCCCCCTGTACTCGATTTGCCAATCGAAAGGTTACTCGCGTTACCAATGCGTTTGCAACAAGGGATACAAGAAAAATATTTACGGAAAATGCATAAGTAAGCATAATTTTTTTAAATATGCCATTAAAAGAGTTTTAGAATCAATAAATAGCTATAATTTAATAAAAAACACTTTAGGTATAAAAAAAAATTCTAAGATTGGCAAAAAAGTTTTTTTTTAAATAATGTTCATTTTTTTGTAAAAACAAGTGATGTTTTTTATTAATTTAGAAATCAATCAATGTCACGGTCACTGGTGCCCACTCTATTCCTCTTGTAAAGTCGTAAACTACAAACCCCAGTGTTTTTGTGATAAGGGATACAAAAAAAATTTTCACGGAGTTTGCACAAGTAAATATGACTTTTGCAATTTTCACTTTATTTTAGATTTATTGTTTTTTTCTTAACATTAGGTCTGCAAAAATTAGCTTTAAATCACTTTTTTGCTTAGAATTTTCACCTTGCCACCCTCCATGCCATTATAATGCCAAATGCGTCTCCCGATATATCTTGATCTTTAGACAAAACTTCTGCGTTTGCAAACCGGGCTTCCATGGAAATGGATACTTGTGCAATGGTAAAACTTATTTTAAATTTTTTAGTTTTTTAGTTTTGGATTTTTTACTAAACAGTATTTTACTTAAAAAAACGTTGTTAATTAAAAGAAAAAAATTAAAGTTCACTAAAATTTCTTTTTGTGATCTGTTATAAAACAGTTAAATTTATTGCCAATACGCGCCAATTAAAATTTATTAGCAATAATTAGTTTCAGTTAAACCCTAAGCCTACGAAATTGTTTTACTAATGAGATAATACACAGTTTGTGCTATAAAAATTTAATTAAAAATAACATCACTTTAAATTAAACATTTTTATCCGTTTTGAAATGTTTTGCAAGTTAAAAAAAACTGTTAAAAATTTATTAAGACCAATAAATAACAATATGAAAAAAAAAAATCTTCGACATGAAAAATATCCCGAAATTAACAAAAAAGTCCATTTTTTAAATACGTTCAAGTTTAAAATATATTTGTATTATTTTAGAAATCAATTCATGCCACGGTCACTATTGCCCACCCCATTCAATTTGTAAAGTCGTGAACTACAAGCCTGTTTGCTTAAGTATGTTCTAAATCGTAAAATAGTGTTTGCTCAAACATATTTAAAATCGAAAATTAAACTAAACATATTTGTATGATGAAGTAACTGCCAATACGTGCCAATTACAACTCATTAGCAATACCTAAATTTAATATACATTTTTTTTCATTTTAGAAATCGACCCATGTCACGGTCATCATTGTCCATACCATTCAACTTGTAAAGTCGTGAACTACAAGCCTGTTTGCTCAAGTATGTTCTAAATCGTAAAATAATATAGGATTAAGTAGATTTAAAATCGTAAGTTAAACTACACATTTTTATAAAGTGCTGCTACTACGTTACGTCATGCCAATTAAAACTCATTAGCAAGGGGTTAATTTCAATTTATTTAAAGCCCTTAGCCTACAAAATTGTTTTACTAATAGGATAATATACAGTTTGTGCTGTTAGATCAAATCACTTGAAGTCATATGTTTTATCGGTTACACACGATTAAGATGTCGTAATTTTAATATTACAATGAACATTTACCGGTTTTAATAGGTAAAAAAATTAAACACCAACATTTTTTTAAGACTGTCGCAAAAAAACATTAGTTGTGATCAACCATTAATAAACAATTTTTACCTTTAACATTTTTCATTTTAATTAAATTGTGTTATTTTCGATGTTGCTTATTTTAACATGTGTTTCTTATTTTAATACTTGTTTTATTTTAGCTCCGTTTGCCAAGTAAATGAAGAATAGAAAAACTATTGCTCGAACGGGGAACGGAACAAATGTTAATATGTCATTATTCTTTATTGTATAAAAGCTTATATCAAGAAAATATATTCACCAATAAAAGATAAACAAAAAATAAACTTGTGATTTATATAAAACCAGTATTATGCTAGACAGTATAAAAAAATATAATTGGACATAGAGTTAAAAAGTAGACGCTTTTAAGAAAAAAAAAGCTGGTAGAACGGATTTCAAAAAACAAAAATAAATGAAAAGGTGATATAATTTTTTAATAATAAAAAACGATAATAATAATAATTTGATACCGAATGCTGCAGGTTATTGCTTTATTGCACAAAGTAAATTAAGATCGAATTTTTGCATTTTTACCGCGTATTTAAACAACAAATTTAAAGCGAATTTCCCAAACCAGTTTGAGGTTTTATATGCATAAACGTTATTGTTACAAGATTCAGACCTAACATGTTTTCTTTATTGTTTGTTTTTTGTGTTTACTAGCAATCTGCAATAAATACCTGCTTGAAAATTTCCCGTTTTACATAAGCGGAAATTTTGACTTATTTCACATAATCAAACGTTTATAATAATTCTACTTTGCATAATTTATAAATATTCTGTTTTAAATATAACAAACATTGAATTGTGCAGTTAGTTTATCTTAATCGCGCAGTTTTACATAAATTATAATTGTGTTTTTTTTATAAGAATAACGTAATGATTAATTTAAAATCGAGCAGAATTTTAAAGGTAATTTTAATCAACACGAGTGCATAATACTTGTTTATTGCAGGCATATTTAAATTCTGCAAAATATTTCAATTTCACAAGAACACGATAAAAACCAATTTTTTTTGAACATGATTGATTTCGAAATTTTTGCGTTTAATCTTCATTTGTTATGTCACGAGATTTGCAAACCATAACTTGGTCAAGTTACAAGATTTTTTCTATAAAAAGCAAGCCAGACTACACTTTGTCATCATTATTAGTTTTGAGTTTTTAAAGTCAATCTAAGAAGAAACGAACAACGAAAAGATGAAGCTCTCGCTTGCGATTTTGTTGATCATGTTTGCTGTGGATGTGTACGCATCTCGAATCTATAATCCAAGTATTTGACTTTTTTTAAATTTTTAAATATTTTGTTATTTTTTAAGGAATTTATCTTCTATGTGCTAATGTTAACCTCTTGCAACTGCTTTAGGTTATGTGAATTCATGCCATACACTCAGATGCTCGCCTTATGCTAGGTGCTCTTTTCGTTACGGCCGAGCTCAGTGTGTCTGCAATAATCACTACACTGGAAGCGGCTTCACATGCATCCGTGAATGAAACAAAAAAAAATTAATTTATTGTTACAATTTTAAAATAACATTTTACAACTTTATTAAAGATGATAAATTTAATTCTAACAAAAATAATTGTGATTTTATTTTTAATTTTATATTAGCATTAATTTATTTTTTTAGCCAATCCCGGTTTTAGCAGACCCGGTTTTAGCAGACCCGGTTTTGGCAGACCCGGTTTTGGTAGACCCGGTTTTGGCAGTCCCGGGTTTGGTTCGGCCAGACCCATCAGGCCACATAACCCATGCTATCCTAGCCCATGCCATCATACTTACGGCATTTGCACCGTTTATAACTACAAAGCAAAATGCAGTTGTAAGTCTGGATATTGGGGAGACGGATACACGTGCAAAAGTAGGTTAAAGCACAGTATAACATTTTTTTTAAATTATAGAAAATTTATTATTTTTAGAAATTGACCCATGTGCTCACCAAAAATGCCCCCCGTACTCGGTTTGCGAATCCAAAGGTTACTCGGGTTACCAGTGCGTTTGTAATAAGAGATACAAAAAAAATATTTACGGAAAATGCATAAGTAAGCATTATTCTTTTATAAGCTGTTAAAAATTACTAAGACCAATAAATAACTATATCAAATAAAAAACTATTCGTATAAAAAAAAATATCCCGAGATTAATAAAAAAGTCCCATTATTAAAAAGGTGTTCTTTTAAAAACAGATTTAAATTTTTTTTTTTTATTATTTTAGAAATCGATCCATGTGACGGTTTCTATTGCCCACCCTATTCATCTTGTAAAGTCGTTAACTACAAACCCCAGTGTTTTTGCGATAAGAGATACAAGAAAAATTACTACGGAAAATGCATAAGTAAGAACTCTTTTTATATGCTGTTAAAAAATGTTTAAGATTAATAAGCTATATCAAATAAAAAAAAACGGTATGAAAAAAAATTATTTTCGTGATAAAAAAATACTACAGTTTTAAAAGACGTTCATATTTTCTGTAAAAACAGGTCAGGTTTTTAATTTTTTTTTTAAATAATTTACTTTGTGGTAATGTTAACCTGTTGCAACTGTTTTAGTTCCGGTGAATCCGTGTGATACAGCAGGATGCTCGCCCTATGCTAAGTGCTCTGTTCGTTACAACCGAGCTCAGTGTGTCTGTAATAATAACTACACTGGAAACGGTTCCACATGCACTCGTAAGTGTTAACAGTAACAATAAATTTGCAATTTTTTTTTACAACAATTTTAATATAATATTAAATAAACTTATAGGAGATCTGCTTTTTTGATCTTATTTTGCCATTAATTTATTTTTGTAGCCACACCCAAACCCACCAGGTCGAATAACCCATGTTATCCTAGCCCATGCCACCGTTTTTACGGGAATTGCACAGTTGATAACAATACGCCAAGATGTAGTTGTAAGTCTGGATATAGGGGAGACGGATACACGTGCAGAAGTAAGTTAAGGCACGGTAAAAACTTTTCTAAAAATTCGAAAGTTTTTTAACAGAATTGTATTTTACTTTTAGGAGAAAACCCCTGCCATTTTAAAAGATGTCACAAATATGCAACATGTAAATCATTTGGTTTTCTTTGGAAAGCCAGGTGTGTTTGCAACAAGGGATACTTCGGATATGGATTTTACTGCAGAAGTATTTTTAATTATATTGTCAGTTATTAAAAAATATATAAATAATATTTTAATTTCAACTTTAACATAGTCTTACTTAAATCGTAGTACCATTGGTTATGGTTTAAAAATTTTAATTTTTTTTTAGTTAATATTGCTCACAATAAAATTTATAAAACATTTTTTTAGAAATTGACCCATGTACCCACCAAAAATGCCCCCTGTACTCGGTTTGCCAATCGAGAGGTCACTCGGGTTACCAGTGCGTTTGCAATAAGGGATACAAGAAAAATTCTTGCGGAAAATGCATAAGTACGCATCTTTTTTATATGATGTTAAAAAATTCCTAAGACCAATAAATGGCAATATAAAAAAAACATTAGAACGAAAACGAAATATTTCCGTGATAAAAAAATGTTACAGTTTTAAAATACGTTCATTTTCCCTGTAAAAACAGACCAGGTAATTGAGTTAATTTTTTTTATGTAAATTTCAAATATTATATAATTTTTTTAAAATTAATTTACTCTGTGGTAATGTTAACCTTTTGCAACTGTTTTAGCTGATCCATGCTATTCAGCCAGATGCTCGCCTTATGCTAAGTGCTCTGTTAATCACGCCCTAGCACAATGCGTCTGCAATGATACCTACACTTGTAACTGTTCCACATGCACCCGTGAGTGTTAACAGTAACAACAAATTTTCTTTTATTTTAACAACAATTTTAAAATAATAATAAATAAACTTATAAAAGATAGGCGTAGTGATTTTTTAAAGTTATTTTAACATTAATTTATTTTTCTAGCTATACCCACCCCCATCAGTCCACATAGCCCTTGCAATCGTACCCACAGTATTTGCAAAGATGTTAACCACACGGCAAAATGTAGTTGCAAGTCTGGATATAGAGGAGATGGATACACGTGCAAAAGTAAGTTAAAGCACAGTATAATTTTTCTAAAAATTGGTGATTTGCCAATCGAAAGGTTACTAGGGTTGCCTTTGCAACATAGGTTTGCCTTTGCAACATAGGGTACAAGAAAAATATTAACGAAAAATGCATAAGTAGGCATCTTTTTTTAAATGTTGTAAAAAATCCCAAGACCAATCAATGGCTATATAAAATAAAAAAACAAACCTTTGATATAAAAAAAAATCCAAGATTAACAAAATAGTTACAATTTTTAAAAGATGTTTAATTTATAAAAACAAATGATGTTTTATTAATTTAGAAATCGATCCATGTCACGGTCACTGGTGCCCACTCTATTCGTCTTGTAAAGTCGTAAACTACAAACCCCAGTGTTTTTGCGATAAGGGATACGAAAAAAATTTTCACGGAAATTGCAACAGTAAGCCCAATTTTCAATACTTAGAATTTAACAAAATACATAAAATAACAATTTAATAAAAAATAAACTTTATGTATGCATTCTCAACTATTTAAACATTATTTTAATTAAACGTCACTCTCAAAAATTATTTTTTTTCAAATTCATAAAAAAGTAATAAGTTTTTTTCTAAGTTTTCAAAACGGTTTAAAAAGATTCTTTTTTAATTTAGAAATCAATCAATGTCACGGTCACTGGTGCCCACTCTATTCCTCTTGTAAAGTCGTAAACTACAAACCCCAGTGTTTTTGTGATAAGGGATACAAAAAAAATTTTCACGGAGTTTGCACAAGTAAATATGACTTTCGCAATTTTTACTTTATTTTAGATTTATTGTTATCTGCTTAACATTAGGTCTGCAAAAATTAACTTTAAATTACTTTTTTGCTTAGAATTTTCACCTTGCCACCCTCCATGCCATTATAATGCAAAATGCGTCTCCCGACATATCTTGATCTTTAGACAAAACTTCTGCGTTTGCAAAACAGGATTTCATGGAAATGGATACTCGTGCAAAGGTAAAACTTATTTTTAATTTTTTAGCATTTTATTTTTAGATTTTTTACTAAACAGTTCGTTAAAAAAACGAACAGTGTATTTTACTTAAAAAACGTTGTAAATTAAAAGAAAAAATTTAAAGTTCACTAAAATTTCTTTTTGTGATCTGTTATGAAACAGTTAAATTTATTGCCAATACGCGCCAATTTGTGCTGTTGAAGTTTAATTTAAAATAATATCAATTTAAATTAAATATTTTATCCGTAAATGTTTTGCAAATTTAAAAGAAAATTACTAAGACCAATAACTAGCAATATAAAAAACAAACCTTTGACTTAAAAAAAATATCCTGATATTAACAAAAAAGTCCCATTTTTTAAAAGATGGTTATTTTTCAGTAAAAACAAATTTAAAATTTATATTTTTTTAATTTTAGAAATCAATCTATGTCTTGGTCATCATTGTCCATACCATTCGACTTGTAAAGTCGTGAACTACAAGCCTGTTTGCTTAAGTATGTTTGAAATCGTAAAATAATATATAATGAAGTATATTTAAAATCGTAAGTTAAACTACACATATTTATAAAATGACGTAACTGCTACTACGTGCCAATTAAACATCATTAGCAATGGGTAATTTCAGTTTATTTAAAGCCCTTAGCCTACAAAATTGTTTTACTAATGAGATAATAAACATTTTTCTGTTTAGTCAAATTACTAAATCAAATATTTTATCCGTTACACACGATTAAGATGTCGTAATTTTAATATCACAATGAACATTTACCGGTTTTAATAGGTAAAAAAATTAAACACCAACATTTTTTTAAGACTGTCGCAAAAAAACATTAGTTGTGATCAACCATTAATAAACAATTTTTACCTTTAACATTTGTCATTTTAATTAAATTGTGTTATTTTCGATGTTGCTTATTTTAACATGTTTTTTTTATTTTAATACTTGTTTTATTTTAGCTCCGTTCGCCAAGTAAATGAAGAATAGAAAAACTATTGCTCGAACGGGGAACGGAACAAATGTTAATATGTCATTATTCTTTATTGTATAAAAGCTTATATCAAGAAAATATATTCAGCAATAAAATGCAATAAAAAAAATTGTGATTTTCATTTAACCGTATCACGCTAGACAGTATAAAAAAGTTTATAATTGCGAAAGGAGTTAAAACGGAGACGCTGAGTCTATTGAAAAAAAAATAATAAGCGAATTTAAATTGGATTAAATTGATAAATAAAATATGGTTCAAAATCATTTGATTATTAACAACATACATTTTAATAGCTTAATAAATTAAAGTTTAAATTTGACTTAATTAAATATATCAAATGAATAAATAAAATATTGCGTTTTAATTATTAGACAAAACAGTCACCTCTCTTTATTATTTGCTTAATAGTAATTTAACAACGATGTTACAACAAGATATACTTAAATGTTATATAATATCATTTCTTCAATTTCATTAATCAATCAGAAATATAATTGTGATAAACAAAAAAGGGTAAAATTTTAACTTATTTTACTCTTATTGGTATTACATATACATTAGATCAACTTTTAAATGCGTAAAAATAAATTGTAATTTTTAATAAACAAACAAGATTTTATATAAAATAAACAAACAAAAAATGAATTTTTAACCCAGTTTCAAATTGTTAATTTCAGAAAATACATTATACCAAATTTTAAAAGCTTAAAATTTTTTTTTTTATTTTTAATAAATAAACAAGCATTTAAATACAATAAACAAACCAAAATTTATTTTTTAAATTTATATTTAAGCTATTTATATAATAATAAAACAAAAATGGAAAGTGGATATATTTTTGCAATTGTAAAAACGGTAAGTTTAAATTTTTGCATCTTTTACCGCGTGTTTGCACACCAAATTTAAAGCAAAATTTTTTAAACCAGTTTGAGGTTTTATTTGCATAAACTTTGGATCTAATCTATATTGTTATACAATTCAGACTTAATGTGTTTTCTTAATAACTTGTTTTTTGTGTTTACCAGCAACCTGCAATAAATATCTGCGCGGAAATTTTTAGATTTGCAAGCGCTGTGTTTGCATATCAGTAAAGTTTTAAATTTTTACATAACCAAAAGTTTTTATTATTTTTACTTTGCATAAGTTATAGATATTTTGTTTATCAATACAACAAACCCTTAATTGTGTAGTTAGTTTATTTTAATTGCACAGTTTTACATAAATTACAATTTGTGTTGTGTTTCTTTTTTATTAGATTTACCTGATGATCAATATATAGTTTAGTCTTTTTTATGGACAACATGATAATAAATAATCAAAAAATTAAAGGTTATGCATTTATTTAACTTGTTTAATGCAGACTCGATCCTGCGGAAAAAATTTTAATTCCGCAAGAGCACAAGAAAAACCAGTTTATTTTAAACATGATTATTTTTGAATCTTCGTCTGAACTTTTAAACTTCCTGCCTCTTGTCACGAGATTTGCAAACCACAACTTGGTAAAGTTACAAGATTTTTTCTATAAAAAGGAAGCTAACCCACACTTTATTATCATTATTAGTCTTGAGTTTTTAAAGTCAAACTAAGAAGAAACGAACAACGAAAAGATGAAGCTCTCGCTTGCGATTTTGTTGGCCATGTTTGCTGTGAATGTGTACGCATCTCAAATTTATAATCCAAGTATTTGACTTTTTTTTTAATTTTTGAATATTTTGTTATTTTTTAAGGAATTTATCTTCTATGTGCTAATGTTAACCTCTTGCAACTTTTTTTAGTTCAGGTAAATTCATGCCATACACTCAGATGCCCGCCTTATGCTAGGTGCTCTGTTCGTTACGGCCGAGCTCAGTGTGTCTGCAATGATCACTACATAGGAAACGGCTTCACGTGCATCCGTAAGTGAAACAATGAAGTTTTTTTAATTTATTATTACAATTTTGAAATAACATTTTACAACTTTATTAAAGATGATAAAAATTAATTCTAACAAAAAAAATTGTAATTTTATTTTTGATTTTATATTAGCATTAATTTATTTTTTTAGCCAATCCCGGTTTTGGCAGACCCGGTTTTGGCAGACCCGGTTTTGGCAGACCCGGTTTTGGCAGACCCGGTTTTGGCAGACCCGGTTTTGGTAGACCCGGTTTTGGTTCGGCCAGACCCATCAGGCCACATAACCCATGCTATCCTAGCCCATGCCACCATACTTACGGCATTTGCACAGTTGTCAACTACAAGGCAAAATGTAGTTGTAAGTCTGGATATAGGGGAGACGGATACACGTGCAAAAGTAAGTAAACGCACAATATATAATTTTTCTAAAAATTAAAAAAATTTTCAACAACATGGCATTTTACTTTCAGAACAAGACTTTTGTCATTTTCAAAGATGTCACCAATATGCAACATGTAGATCCTTTGGTTTTCATGGGGGAGCCAGGTGTGTATGCAACCAAGGATATCTCGGAACTGGAATTTACTGCAAAAAAATAGGTTATTTTCATTTTATAGTCGATTATTAAAAAAAAATTATTTAAAATATTTTTTTAAATTAAACACCGCTTTGAAATAGTAAACTACAACCCTCCATGTATTTGCAATTACAAATACAATAAAATGCCACGGACTTTTTATCAGTATACAGTAACGTTAAATTTTTTTAAAGTACTGTCAGAATTCAAAGGAATTTTTTTTAGGCTTGGATTCATTTTTTTACATTAGGTCCACAAAAATTATGTTTAAATCATTTTTGTAGCCATTCCATTTTAATGCTAAATTCGTCCTCGACATGGGTCGTTATTTGAAGGAAACATCTGCGTTCGCAAACGGGCTTCAATGGCAACAGCTACACGTGCAGCAGTAAAATTTTGACAGATTTTTTTTTACATTTTAACAAACAAACAAAATTTCTTTGCGCTAATTAAAAAATATTTAATCACATGATTTTTTTAGGAGATAAAATGCTCTGTTAGGTATATTTAGAAGAGTTAATCCGAACATATTTACGTGGTCGCCAACACGTGGTAATTTAACTTATTTGGAGCCCTTGGCCCTCGAACACGTTTCACCAATAAGATAATACACAGTTTGTTCTGCTAAAGTTTATTGTTCATTCAAGATAACAACACCCTAAGCCATACATTATTTACAACACGCAATTAGAAGACAAATATCTTAAATTTTCGCAATGGCCTAATTTACAGAATTTAATTTAATTAGTTATTAAATTAGTACCATAATATTTTTACTGTGGAAAATAACATTAGATCTGATTAATCATTAATACCTGATTTTTAGGTGTTTTTTTTCTTGGGTAAATTGAGAATAGAAAACTATTTGGTCGGGGAGCGAAACAACTGTTAATATGTTATCTCGACTTATATATTGACGCTTATATATATATGAATTATGTAATCACCAATAAAAAATAAATAAAAAAATAAACTTGTGATTTGTATAACCAGTATTACGCTAAAGGCAGTACATAGAATTCAAAATTAATTTTCTTTTTTTACATAACATAGCCTGTAACGATGACTTTTTAGCATATTTTATAATGTTTTCTTTTTTTGACTTTATTTTAGAGTTAAAATTTTACATATCTCGCATGTGACCCCAAGCGGAAAAAGTAACGCATAAAAACTTTATAATTTTATGTTTTTTTTTCATCTTAATACAAAAAAAAGTAACTCGATATATTTTTAAAATTATTTACTGTTTATTTAGATAGATAAACTATTCATAGATCAAAATATTTAAAAATTATAGAAATATATTCTAACATTGGTAGGATTTAAATATGACGCCTTTTCAAACTTAAAATTTATGCTTTTATTTTTTTAAATATAAAAAATGCAAAATAACTCTTTGTTTAAAAAAAAAATTTAGAGTAGTTTCTTAATTGTATGTTAGTGTTTTCCGTATTTGGAGTTGATCTTATTTTACCGTGAACCTAACCAAAATAAACTAAAAGTAAATTATTTGCAAGAAATCAACGTCACAAACCAAAACGAGACGTAGTTTCTGTAAAAAGAAACGGAACCTGCTAATTAATAAAAATTTAATAACATCTGAACACTGATTAAAATGACGTTATTTAATTCGTCTGTGATTACGTTGAGATAAAAAACAAAACATAAATCCTATAAACTAAAAAAAAGTTGCCATATTAAGAAACCCCTGACTTGGCATTAAAAAAACTTAATTAAGAAAATGTTAAGTTATATAATGCGTTAAGTTGATAGTATCGACCTTTAAGCAATAATAAAAATAGACTGTATTTTAATAATTAGTCGAATAGCATTGGTTATATAATAAAAAAGTTTTTTGATAATGTTTTACTAATTTTTACTTGCACTTTCTTAAAAGTCAAGTCGTGCTAGTATAAGTTTGTTTGTCATTTAAAGAAATAACTAAAATCCAAAATAAAAGTTTATCGTAATAAATATAGGACATAAACTTTAATGAAACGCCCTATTTTAATATCGCATTGTGAATTAGCAAGCATATATATAATTAAATATATGTCGACATCGTTACAATGCTTTCTTCAGAATAAAAATTACGAAATTAAAAAAAAAATATTTAAAAAAATTTGGAATAAAGCAACAAATTTAATTTTAGAATTTAAAATCGAAAATTGATTTTAATTAGATTTTATTTATGTAGTTAATGTGGTGCGTAATTATTAACTTGTTTTTATTATTGCTATTCACGTCACGTTTTTAATATTGCAATTTTTTAATGACAATTTAATAGCGGCCGTAAAAATTAAATAACTTTTAGTAAAAATAGATTTAACTATTTTATATTAAATTAATCGTCCAATCAAAATTCCACAATCTTGGGTAATTACGTTATTTGTTTTAAACTAAAAAAAAAACTTAAAATAGCATTGCGATCAGCCGATGAGAAAGTTTTTAAAATTAACATTTTTGCCCAGAAGAAGGTTTTAATTGCCGATTGATTGTAAGTGAACAATTTATTCTTAATTAGGTCTTGACGTCATATAAAATGGGCGTAGCATGAGCGACTGTCCTATAAAAGCCCGACCACAAGTGCGGACCATCATTCACTTTAAGGCTATCAGCTATAAGGAATAAAAACGAAAAAGAAGTCGAAATAAAGCAACTTTTCAATTTGAACTTGTGACAATGAAGTTCTTGGTTGCTTTAACCGCACTGGTTTGCTTTGCCCAAATCAATGGCCAACATACATATGGCCCACCCGTAACTGCAAAACCTAGTAAGTTGTATATATACGCGTATAACTGCTTAGTTTACTTTGTTTAAAAAGTAACTAACTGATATACCCAATATTGTTAGTGATTTTAAATTTGAAGCGTTTGTTTTAGGAAGTCGTTGTCTTACCAAACCTTTTCCATGCCACAAGTTTGCCTTATGTTCAAGCAATGGAGGTGATTTCACCTGCAGATGTAGAGATGGATATGAAGGCGACGGAATCAACGGTTGTGCGTCAAGTAAGACAAATTTTTATCAGTTTAATTTTTAACAATTTTTCTTTTAAATTTAGTGTCATGCATATTATTTTCTTGAGCCTGAATGTGAAAATAATTTTTAAGTAATTTTTAACTTTTTTAGCAACTACCCAACCACCACCTGTAACTACCAAGCCCCCTAACCCATGTGACCCAAGTCCCTGTTCAGAATATGCAACTTGCACAAACCATTTTGGAATACCCCAATGTACTTGTAATCCTGGTTGGCAAGGCGACGGCATCGGATGCGAACGTAGGAAAAAAATTTTTAATTAAAAAAAACTTCGGCTAAATGATATTCTAAATTTGCACTTTTAAGCTAACAAATTTTTATATTTAGTTGTGACCAAAAAAAATAATTTTTCGTCATTTTTAGGCAATAATTTATTAAATTTTTACAATTTTTATTAGAAATTCCCACCCGACCCCCAACTAAACCAACTTACCCACCAACTAAACCAACTCACCCACCGACTAAACCAACATTGCCACCAACAAAACCAACCAATCCTTGCTACCCGAGCCCATGCCACAACCAAGCACAATGTAGTGTGTGGAAGGGTCAGGTAAGATGTACTTGCTACAGAGGTTACGTTGGCGATGGAAGAACTTGCAGCCGTAAGTTGTTATTAGATTTGTGTAAAAAAAATAAAAGTAAAATTCTTATGATAATTTTTTTAAAAATAGATTTAAATATAATAAATTTTAGTTTTTTTAAATAGTTTTATATTAAAATATAAATGTTGGTCGATTTTTAGGACCTGATCCGTGCGCTAAAGCTAACTGCCACAAAAACGCGCAATGTAAAACCGTAAAACATCAAGCAAGATGTATTTGTAACTCAGGCTACATCGGAAACGGTTTCTTCTGTCGAGGTAAGATTTCATTCGTAGAAAAAAAAATTTCTTTATTCAGAAAAATTTCACGGTAAAATTATTTTTTTTATTAGCACGGGATCCTTGCGCTGTTAAATCTTGCCCGCCAAATTCAGTTTGTCAGCGAACTTTGTTTTCTTACCGATGTGTGTGCAAAAAAGGTTTTACCAACACTCTCAAAGGATGCGAGAGTAAGTAAAAAAAAATCTCGTAACTAATAAAAAAAAATAAAAAATTTTACATAAACTTTTGTCAACTTTGCTAGAAATCGATCCCTGCCGTAATGTAAGATGCGGCAAATTTGCTTCCTGTCAAATTAAAAACTATCGACCCCAATGCGTCTGTGATGAAGGGTACGTTGGAAATGGATTGAAATGTGCACGTAAGTAAACTCAAAAAATAATCGAAGTTTTTTTTAAAACCATTTTTTCGGAAAAACCCAAATTTTAAGACGGAAACGCACAATAAACCATGTGGGTATTATAAACGTACACGTCATTATACAACCTTTGTAATCTTGTTTTGTTAAGTCTTAAACACGAGTTTACTTTAACTATGTAGTTATTCAATGATCAGATTAAAACATGGCTTAACATCAACAAACCTCGGTACGATTGAAATTTAATAACACATGTAAACCGACAGTAATTTCGTGTTTTAAGTGGAATTCGCAATAAATGTTTATATTCTAAAATAACGACGAGGAGTTCCGAAATGACTTAGATTTTCAAAAAAAACATGTAGTAATATTTTACATTGGCAAATAAAACAAAAATGTGTTTTTAATATGAAAAAAAAACAATACTAATTTAAAGCCTTAGAAATAATAAACTTGACAAAATTTATTTCAGGACCAAACCCATGTCTATCAGTTAAGTGCGGTACTTATGCTAGGTGCACTGTCTACAACAACGAAGCTCGATGCCGATGTATTCCAGGCTATGAGGGAGATGGACAAGTTTGCACACGTAAGTGAAAATTTTTTTTGCTGACAATTTTTTTTAAAATTTTAATCTTATATATTACCAAAACATTTTTTTTGTTTAGGTCCAGACCCGTGCGCTAAAGCCCAGTGCCACGAGTTTGCTACATGTACAGTGTGGAAAGGACGAGCAAAATGTACTTGCACTAAAGGTTACATTGGAAATGGAATCAAATGCTCGAGTAAGTGTATTGTAAAAATAGTAAAAATTCAAGAAATAAAACAATATAAAATTTTTGAGATTAAAACTTTATTTTATTTTTTTTAAGGACCAGATCCCTGTCTTACTGCAAAATGTAGTCCATACGCTTCTTGCCAAAACAACAACTACGTTGCCAAATGCGTTTGTAATGAAGGGTACGTTGGAAACGGATTCCAATGCAAACGTAAGAAAAAAAAACAATTATTTAAACACTTTTTGTAAAAGCAAACGCTTAATTTACATTGGGTTATTGTAAAGAGAGAAAATTACATTCGCGTTTTTGCGGCAAATGTAATTAATTGAACTGTTTTAACTAACAATTAAAACATGATATATTTTTTTAGGGCCAAATCCATGTGCCTCAGTTACTTGCAATAAATATGCAACATGCACAATCTGGAAGGGAAAAGCTAAATGTACTTGTAACAACGGATACCGCGGCGATGGATTTAATTGCGACAGTAAGTTGAAATTCTCCTTAAAGATTAAAACCCAAACAACATGATAAGAGAATAAAATATAAATTACGTCTACTGTTTGGTTCAGATTGCGTGCTAATAAAGAAATACATATACACGTATTTTAAAATATATCAAACATTTTTTATTATTTTTATCTAAAATTAATCAAATTGTTACATGATTCTTGATTCTTTTTGTTTAGAAATCAACCCTTGCGACAATGTGGTCTGTCACAAATATGCAACATGTAGTGTTAGCTACGGTAGAGCCAGATGCACTTGCAACAAAGGCTACATTGGAAATGGCTTAAAATGCCGAGGTAATTAAACATAAAGTAAAATTAACAAAAATAACTCTTTACTCAAGATTGTACTAACGAACTTGTATACAAATAGATGCTGACCCATGCAAGAATAACAACTGTAATGAACACGCTGTGTGCCAAAGAACTTACAACTCTTACAAGTGCGTTTGCAAGAAGGGTTATTATGGAAATGGACAAAAATGTCAAGGTACTATTAACCTAATGTTTTGTTTAACTTTTTAATTAACAGTTTCGATAAACTGAAAATTAAAAATATAGTTAAAGAGTGCTGCATTTATGCTTTTTTAATTTTTAGTTTTCGATCCTTGCTCAAACAACAAATGTGATGCCAATGCCGTGTGTAGTAGATGGTTGAACACATACAAATGTACATGCAAAAAGGGATTCATTGGAAACGGATTCAAATGCATAGGTAACTTTATAATAAAAACAGCAATAACATAAAAATAATTTAAAACAAATTTTTTTTTTAGTAGATTTTTTTTATTCAAAATATTTTTTTAATATTTTTTAAGTCCCCAACCCATGTAACTACGCCCGATGTAGCCGATTCGCAAAATGTTCAATTTTCGAAGGAAAAGCAAAATGCACATGCGCACAGGGATACATTGGAAATGGATTGTTCTGCAAACGTAAACAAAAAATTTCTGATTTAAAATTTCTTTGTTTATGATTTAAGTTTTGCAGACCTTGCATCTAACCGCATTTGTTTTTGCAGCTGATCGTTGCTATGGTAACAAATGCCATGCCAATGCTGTTTGCATTCCCAACTTTCTGTTTGGACACTCGTGCCGTTGCAAGAAGGGTTTCTATGGAAACGGATACAAATGTGTTTGTAAGTTTATTTATAGTTTCGTTTAATTACTATCGTTAATTTCTTGTGATAAGCTTGTATCTAAAATTTCCAAAAATAATTTTTAACTTAATTTCATTAAAAAAAAGTTACAAATGTTGGTAATTAATTTTTTATTGCGATATTGGCATTTTAATTAATTTCTGGCTCCCCTAATTGCCCGAAAGTTATGTCAAATTTAAAAATAACTACTCGATATGTAATTAAAATTTGCGATATGTCCTTATATGTAACTCGTGCCAAAATATTTAATTCGCTTGTTTACAAAATTTAATTACCCTAATTAAAAATTATTAAACAAGTGGTATAGTTTAATGATATATTATAATCATGTAATGAGGCACAATCCAATCAAAACCCGCCCACGAAACAAAAACTTATTATTAAATTTTGTTAATTAGATTTATTTTTGGTCAAAAAAAGACACGATTTTTAATGAACATTGTGGAATTTTTTAATAGACATTCTTGGAATGTTTAAGTTTTTTGATCGAGGTTGAAATAGATTTCAAAAAGTGACATTTTTTTTCACTGATTACCAAAGACTTCTTCTATATTAAGAACTTTTTCGTGGAAAAACACACCTAAGCATGTAGTAATCCAGCTTTTAAATGTCAAAGTGATTTGAATTATTTGTTTTAATTACATTACAGGCAAATACTAGATTTATGTCACTGCGAGTTTATTATCTTGTCATTACTTAGTGATTAAACGCTTTTAAGTAAAAAAAAATAGGTGATGTCATTAAATATTAGTGTGTTGTAATATATATATTTTTTAAAATTTTATTTAAAGTATTTATTAAATTTTTACTTTTAGCGCTTGCCAATTCATGCCGATTTAGATGTAACAAAGTAGTCAAGGGGGCTAGTTGCCAATGTAATTCTTATTGTAAGAAGAACAACACTTGCTGTAGTGACTACAAGCAATTCTGTAAGCATACTTATTAAATCTAATCGTTTATAAGTAATTAATTTTTCTGCATATACAATACTTTAAATTTTTTATTTTAGATATTTAATTTTTTACGGTTACTTAAAAAAACTTTAATTTTTTAAATGTTTTAATTTTAGGCTTTAAACCGTACGGTTAATGGATGAAAACTTCTGCCAAGTAGCGTGCACGCCCATTTGAGATTCCCGCAATTGCCTATTTTATTGTATTATAATATACACGTTTAAAGTTTTATTGTAAAAGTGACACAGAAATTATGTAGATGTGTTATTCTGTATGTTGTTAACGTTTAAAAAAATATAAAAATGTTTTTTGTTATTCAGTGTTATTAGTTTTTTTATTTGTATATTAACGCATGGATGTTATAATATGACAATTGATTGTAAAAAATACAATTCGCCAAGTAAACAGAATTTATTCAATCTAAATAATTATTAATTTAAAGCTAGAACTTTCCAAAGGAAATGAATAATTTATCAATTAAAACGATTTGTTAAAAAATATAAAAATATAAATGTATAATTAGAATTGGCGTTGTGAATTAGTCATAACGCTAGGAAGGCACAGTCATTAACATTAAATTTATTTAACATAGAAATTATATACTAATTTGCTTTTGTTTAAACCAAACGTTTGTGCGCTAGTTAAAATGGAAACCTACAAGTTAATTATAAAGGTAAGTAAAGAACAAAAAAAATACCAAAATATAAAAATTAGACTTTTATAATTTAAAGGTGTAACTTTTTCGAATAATACAGTAATAAATAACAAATAGATGTAAGGATCTTAGACTTTAGTACCAATTTAATTAATTAAAACCCAAAACAGCCTACTTTTTAATTTTTTTTAACACGGTCAGACATCGAATGAAGATGTTGCTGCTGGAACAGACTCAACTGTGAAAATACAAATCACTGGAGAAACTGGGAAGCAAACAGATTGGAAGGTTTTGGACAAGTTTTTCAAGGACGACTTTCTGCCAGGATCGCTTGAAGAATATGATGTAGAACACAAAGGCGAAAAAGTTGGAAAACCGGTGATAATAAGTCTACGTAAGTGTTTAGTTCTAATCAAACTTTGATTTTAGAAATATTACAAGAAATAGGTATCCAAAAATTAGCAGTCCTATTTTGATTTTAGAATAATAATGTACGACTTTGAAACGAAGGACCTATCTATTTTGTTATAATTGGTCATTCTTTTATAAAACTAATATGTTATTTGTTTTAAATAAAATTAAAATGTATTATTTATTCTGTTAAACAACAACTAAAACCATACTGAAAGGGCAAGTTTATTTTCCAGAACCTAAAAATAATTAGTTTGAGTATTTATAAAAAACAATTCCAATTTTAGAAATTCGCGGATTCATTATAACAGATGCTTGGTTGTGTGATTATGTCGTGATTCATTACCAACAAAGTTATTATGAGTTTCCTGTATATGACTGGATTGAAAAGGAAATTGTCTCTGTTACCGCATCAGGTAATAAAATTTAAAGTCAAAGAAAATTTATCAAAAAAAAACGCTGGTTAAATATTTATTTATATTAATTGTTTTAAATTCTGGTAAAAAAATGCAACAATGTTTTTATAATTTTTTACTGTAACTGCTGGTATTATTATTTTTTTACTAAAAATAAAGCTAAAAAGTTTAAATATAGTTTGGTCGGTCATAAAATCGTATTAGGAACTGTAAGGTTTTGGGTTCAAACCGCACCAATACCACGCAATTCGTTATTGCCCAACAATAACATACAGCACATACACCCATTTTTCCCCAAAAATCCATAACAATTAGAATATTATATAAGACTTAACAATAATTTAATTCCCATTTCCGATGTAAAGATAACAATTTTTGTCTATATAGCTAATTTACCCCAATATGAGACCATGGAGGCGATTAAAAAAATGAGAAGAGACGAAGTCGAACAGAACAAGAAAATTTTTGCTTGGATGCCTAAGCCGAAAGAGGGCGACATTGGTTGGGGAATGCCCCGGTTTTTGAACTGCCAGGACTCTTTTAAGCTTCCAAATATATTTCAGCGAACAACAACTCAAATGAAAAATCGGGTTGGAAGTACCTTGAAAGCGGGTATTAACACCGGAAGAGTCAAATTCGAAGGTAATGTTTCAAAATTTATTCTCTGAATATAACCGTTGTGAATTTTTGCTAATGAATATAACTCTTTTAAATTCGCTTTATGTTAAAGAAATATATAAAAAGCTAACATGTTTGGATGATTATCGATCTCTTTATTCTGGTACCGGAAAGAAGGATCCTTGCTTTATTGGCTGGTAAGTGAAACTGTTAATGTATACCAACCAAATCAAAACGTAAACTTATTAAATTTTTTCAAAATGTAATTAACAAAAATATACCAAGTATATATACCTACCTGCTTTGTATGAATAATTTTATTTTTGTTTAGTTGGAAAGAAGATACGGAATTTGGAAGACAGATCTTGAACGGTATTTCTCCCGTTTGTTTCGAACGGTGCGAAGATAAGCTTCCAAGTCACATGAATATACGTAACGACCACGTGGTTGGTTTGTTGGAAGAGGGGGAAACTTTACAGAGCGAAATGAAGGTGATAGTTCTAAATTAAAAATGTCACTTACCTATAAAATTTTTCAGTCGTGTTACTTTTTGTCACCTTTTAAATTTAGTGTTTAAAACCTAAAACAAAAAGTTTGGTGAAGTTAATGTTTAACAGATCTTGACATGTTGTGTTTAGAATGGGAAAATTTACTTGGCTGATTTCAGTACTTTGACGAAAGGAGTGGGCAGAAACAAAAATCCAAAAACAAAAGTAGAATTTATATGTCCCGACAGTGCAGGGTTGTTTTATGTAAACAAGGATGAGCAATTTGTGCCAATCGCAATTCAACTTGAAGTCGGTCAAGAAGAGACAATTTTTACTCCGAAAGATACGGAATATGACTGGATGCTGGCGAAGATGTATTTCAGAGTCGCCAACGGAAATACTCATGGGGTAAATAATATAAATGGGGTTAAAAAATATAAATGGTAGGCGACAAAAATAGTATGAACCCCTTAAACTATGTAACATTTAAATTGTAAAGTTTTTTCGTATTTTAACAAAGTAATAAATTATCTGTTTCCTGATAGTGGATACATCATTACCACAACACGCACGGAGCTTCAGAAGTTTTTGCGATTGCGACATTTCGTTGTTTGGCCCGATGTCATCCGGTTTTTAAACTGCTAAGTCCACATTTAAAGACTGTGGCTGCGGTGAACACGGATGGGCGAAGATTTTTGATTCATCCAGAATCTCTGGCCAGTCATTCAAATGCAGTGTGTGAGTTTTTAAGAATATACAAAATCCTATGCAACCATTACCGAATTCAAAATTTTTTTATATTACCCTTTGCTGTTTTAGATATTTTAGGAATGGTACGTAATTACTTTAACACTTTTGACATTTCAAACCTTGATATACCATTGGTGTTGGAAAGACAAGGTATGTAATGCCAATTGATTTATAATTTTGTTTAGGTTGAATAAAATATTACACTGAAATGTTAAATATAACATAATTTTGCGTTAACAGGACTTGACGACAAAGAAAAGTTACCAAACTTTTATTATAGAGATGATGCGTTGGATATATGGAAGGCTGTAAAGGATTATGTAGCTCAAATCATCAGACACTTTTACAAATGTGATGAGGTAGGTTTTGTTATACTTTCTTTGTAGTCGAAGGCATTCTTTTTAACATGATTAAAATTTTTGTGTAATATACTGTTGAGATTATTATTTCAAGGATGTTATAACTGATACTGAAATACAAGATTGGATCAACGATCTTGGGGTAGAAGGAATTGGGTGGATGGACGGAAATAAAAGGGGAATTCCAGACAATGTTGAATCAGTGGATCAATTGGTTAGTTAGTTTTCTTATATTATTAAATTAATACAATATTTTTCGTGCAAGCTTTTCATAAATTACATACACATTTCTGTTTAGATTAAGCTTTGCACCATTGTTATTTTCACAAGTACTGCACAGCACGCGGCTGTAAATTTTGGACAGATGGAAACGTATCAGTTTATCCCAAACGCCCCAGGGAGCATGAATCTGCCCATACATAAGCGCGGAGAAGTATTTTTTCAACAAAATCATTAAGTTTTAGTTTTTACATTATATATTTAGGCAAAAATCAGGCTAACTAACCCAACGTATATTTTCAGGGAAGCTTGAAACGTGTTTTAGAGTCACTTCCAGACGCTCATGTCTCAAACCTGCTTATTATATTTGCATTTGCTTTGTCGGAGTACACAAAAGACGAGGTAGACCTGAAAAAGTTTTGTTTAAACAAAAATCCTAATTAAACAAAATTTTAGAACTATTACTTACACCCTGATCAATAAAATATATTTTTAGGTATTTCTGGGTGACGTACCGGAGCGTTTGTTTACAACTCAGCCAATTATAGAAATACAACAAAAATTTAAGGAAAATCTTGGAGAGCTAGACAAAAAATTTCAGAAGAGAAACGAAAGTTTAAAATTTCCTTACACTTACCTTCTACCAGAAAATATTCCCATAAGTACAGCTATATAAAAAAATATATATATATATCTATATTACGAGTTCTTTGTTTTTTCCATAATGTGGCCTGTTGATGTTCTTATTCTCTTAAACTTGACGTAATAACTTTTTAAATGAGTTTATTTATCAACATTTATTAACATTGTAAAAGCAGATTTGTATACATAACTTTTATTGCAAGTCGTTGTCGTTTGTCAAGAAGAATAATTGACTGAATTATTTTTCGAAATGTTGTGATCTGTATCCAGTGTGTCTTGACGTTTTAAATAAACAACCTAACAATATAAAATGTACTATAATAAATGAAAAACTACATAAGTGTGTAAAAAAATAGAGCAAAAAAAGTTACCTACCTTACTTGAATTGTTTTTAGAATTAGATATCCTAGCTTCTGAGACAGGTATACTAGTTGGCAAAGATTTGCCAGTTTGAGCACTTTTCAAGGCATTTTGACCCGAAAACCCTCCCTTCATTGTTAAGTTAATAACATTTGAAGGACGGGATTGTGGAATAAGATTCGAAGGATTTGACTGACTAGAATTACTGATTGTTATTACTCGTGAACCTGTAGCGTTTTTAACGACAGTCGATTTTTGTTTATTATCGACTGTCTGTTGAACGATTTTGATTGGTCGACTCGACACGGCCGAAAGCTGTTCCGATAACCGACGGAGTGCGTCTGGTGTCAGTACCTGCTGCTTAGTGACTAAATTTCGAGGGACGTTTTGTGGAGTTGACTTGCTAGGTTCCACGACCCGTACTAATTCAGCTGTAGGCCTTCTTTGGTCACCTACAGCTGGCTTCAAAATTAGTTTTAAACTGGGCTGAGGCCTGACGGGAGGCGTGGCTAACTTCAATGAAGCAGCCAATCGATTATCACGCGGTTTTTCTGTGGAAGCAGAAGGTGTGTTTTGGTGGCTAATTAGAAATTCGCGGTTTGTGGAGGGCGTGGTAGGGTTAGATAGCTTTCGTGTCATGTCGAGAAGTTGTTTCTGTGTGAGTTGAATCGTTCTAGTTTTTCCGGGTACACCAGGCAATGACGTCAGCTCACTTTGTGTGCTGACCATTGGTGGAATAACCGTTTGTGTGCCAGGAACGTTTAATGTAGTTGAGAGAGGACGTATTTTACCAGCATTTACTGAATGAAAATTTTTCTTCGGAGAGTTTGTGAAAGAAATTGTAGAAGAAATAATACCCGCTGCAGTAGTTAATTTATTGTCGACATTAGATGAAAAAGTAGTATTGGATGTTTCAACTAAAGTATCTATTGGTAAATCACAAACAATTTATTTAAAGTGTAAGCATGTTATTGATTGTAATGTTTAATTTAATGTTACCTGTGCCAGAAATATCTTGTTTGCTTTCTTTAGATTTTCGCTTTACAGTTCGTTTTTTCCTAAAAAATATTGTCCATTAGATAAAGTATACATCTTCAAGAATTAAAAAAAAGTTAACACATACTTTGTTTTTTCTTTTTCCTCTGGATTCTTTTTTCTTTTTACAGTTTGAGATTTGACTCTTTTTGGTCTTGGTGATTCCATTTGCTCGGCATGAATTCTTTCTATGAATATTATAAAATAATAATACTAGAACATCTTAAAGACTACAGTCAACACCATAAAAAATATCAAAGATACAAGTAATATATATCAAAAGTATTGTTTTTTCAAATAAATATATTTTAAAAGAAAATATTTTTAACTATCATACCCAATTCCTGAACAGTTCGATCAGCATGTAAATTCACCCACATTCTTTTTGAAGCGTCAAATTTAACACAAGGGTCATGTTCATAATGCAATCTGTCCAATGCACCACTTACTGCTGAGTTGATCTAACAACAATTATCCATGTTCAAAACAATAGGCATATTAGTATGTATTATATTAATTATTTCAAATTTAAATTTGATAAAAATAAAAGCATTTGTGCATTTAGACCCAGAAAAAAATATAAAAATTCAATTTTTTATACCTGTGCCTCGCCAACCACTGCGGCAAGATATTGTGATTCTCTAATAAGATTACAAACATCTGTTCGAGTTCCTTTGCGATTTGGAAGTCTTGCCACAGCATCACGGGTCAGAGACAATAATGTGACTTGGGGTGGCCGATCAGAGTTGAGAAGACTGTGTTCTCTTGCAACTTTCCCTTCTTTGGTAGGACCAACACTTCCTAAGTAAATTAACTAATTTTAACGCTTTTAAGTTTTTTTTAGTTGAATTTAGGTTGTATATTATAAGGTAAATACCAGCTAAATATACAGTGGGCAAGTATATTATTGTCTGTTAGTTAACCTTACATTAATATTTATTGATGAAAAAAGTTTTTTTTTAGTATTAAGAATAATTTGGTTATAGTTGCAAAATAAAACAAAGATTTTAATTGCTATCCATTATTCAAATTAATATTTAATTTGTTTAACCTTTCACTGGGGGAACAGTGTAACGATTTCCATCAATAGTATAAACAAAGCTTTGATGTGCATATTGAAATCTTCTCTTTTCTTGAGCATGAAAATCTTTCAAGTAATTTTCCCGGCTTAAAACTGTTTCAGTCTTTACCATTGGTTGCTGAATAATAAACGTAAGTTGAAAAATTAAAATACAAAGCATTCCATCCTACGACAAGAATTAAACAGACAATTATAAACTACAACATCCCAAACTGCCACTGGCAACTTGAGACTGGGTCGAAGTAACTGATGTTACTCTATGTTTAAGTCGCGCATTCGACTTTCCCACATCGAGGATACAGATATATACAAAAAAAAAATAATTTTGTAACGAAACAGAAAAAATAGTGTTGATTGCATTACTATAAGAAATTTGTATTCTCTTACCTTTGCTAGCCATTTTTGACACATTGCATTTAAACCAATTTGTTCATTTTGTTTTTCATTAAACCCAATCCATTTCCAAATCAACTCATTTAGTTCAACAACTGATTGAAAATTATTACCATTTTCTTCTGCATTTAAAACAATTAAAATTAAATAAACCAAGTAATTTTTAAAATAAATTAAAACAGTTTGTTTACCTGTGCCATTATTGTCAGTAGGATTTCTCATAAATTCTAAAGCAGATTTAACAAGTTGATTCCAATCATTTCTTGTTGTTGTCCAAATACAACGAGATGCTTCGGCAGAGGATAACCAGTCATTTATCAACTGGGCTATCTAAATATTAAAATAAAAGTAATTTAGAAAGTAATTCGCTGTTGCAGCAACTATAAAAACTTCAATTAAATAAAAATTATAATAAAAAATAACGTAATCATAAGATAAATAACTTAATAGTTTAACATTCTTAAAATCTATTTTAAAATAATATATATGTACACTTGAAATTTGAATATGTAAGAAATACAATGAATAAAATTTACCGAATCAGTTGTCTTTATAGATGAGAGTTCCAGGACATTTTTAACCAACACAAAAAAACAACTTGGCATGGGTTTGCTGTTGATTTTTTTATATCTACAAATATTAAAACAAAAATTTAACCTAAATCATAAAAACACTGAATTAAAATTGTTATAGTCTTGATTTATACATATAAAATCTATACTAATTTTTGCCTGTTATGGGATGAGGTTGTCATTGAATCGCTCTTTTTCCTTTTGGAAATCGATTTCTTTTTCTTAAAAATATTTTGCTTCGACAATTTTGTGACATCTTGTTGTCTTTTCTTTTTGCTTAACATTCCTGAAATTTACAAAAATAGATTTTTAAACTTATAAAAAAAATGTGTTTAAACCAATAAGGTGCTTACACTGTTAAAATATGCTACCTTGTAACTTTTTGTTTCCATTAAAGGTTCTCGAAATGACATCAGACAGCTTTATACCTCGAGTGTCTAAGTCTGGGGTTTTCTATAAAAAATTTTAACAATATATATTTTAAAAAATTACAAAAATAATATTTTTCTATATGCCCTGAAAAACACACAATGTAAATAAATTAGTTATTGTTTTAAAATATAAACAAAATCATACAATGCTTTAAAGGCATACAAATTTATGATAACAAAACATGCAAAAGACAAGATATAAGAAAAATGTCTTAAATCAATTTTACTAAAATAAAATCTCACCACTCCAGCATCCCTTCTTCTTTTATGCTGAATCAGCATTTCCCTGAATCTCTTTGAAGTAACTCCGTTGTGGACTTTATTATTTGAAGTTATTTCAATTTTCTCAGTTGAATCAGAATCGGAAGACACTAGATCAGATTCGTTTAGTTTTGGATTTTGTTCAAGCACCTTTCTCTTGACATCATTTAAAACACTGCATAAAAACAAAACAGAAATGATTTATATATAGATTTAGCTTTTAAAAACAATAATTATAAGTATATATACGATGTTTAATATTTTTTATGCTTTTTTAACAAAATTTTATTTTAAAATAAACTAAGGTTATAAAATTTACCTTCTATACAACTTATCATTGGACTCTTTTAACTTAGTTTCTTCTTGATGTGTGCTAGAGATAGATGATTCTTGTGTGTTGTTATAACTTAATTTCAATTTTTTTGGGTGACTGAATGCAGCAAGGTGACACTGAAACAAAGATTAACTAAGTTTCTTATACAAAAAAAGGCTTAACTCAAAGAAAATTCAGTAGGGTATCAACATGGGTTAGTGTAAGTAACAAAATTACACAAGGAAATGAAGTCCTTAAATAAACAATACAAAAAAAAACGCAAATAAAAATGTTTGTAAGGTGCTTCTTACCTGTCTAGAAACAACTACTTCTTTAAGCAATTTGTTGTAATATTTTGCTTTTATAAGTTTAGCTCTGGCTTTCATCATTTTCTTTTGATTTTTACGAACGCTGTACATTTCAGGGGTAAAATAATCTTTTTCTAATTTTTGAACAAGATCTTGAACAGGATTTGCAGAAAAATTTTCTGAATCGCATTCAGTAAGTGCCATTAGAGGTTTATTCCCAAACAACATTCTAAAAAATAATGCAAATGGTTAAGAGAAGCATTAACCAACTATAAACTGAAAAACATTTTTCAAGTTATTAACATTGCTCAAAATATTAACAACTATGACCTGTAACAATTTTTCACACAAAATTTATCACAAACAAAGAAAGTATTTTACCTTAAAGTTTCAGTTTTTGCTTCGGCTGACAATGATTGCGGCAAAAATTCCTCCAGCATTTTACGTTGAGAATCATTTAATTCATTTTGCCAACAAGAAAAGGTTAATATCTCAGGTATTAAAGAAGGCTGAAAGATTTTAAATAAAGATTACACATCTGATAAATAAACATGTGAGTTATAATATTTGGTCTTAAATTCTTGCAGACTGGACTGTAGTTTAAATTACAAAACTAACATAGGTAATACTTATCATCATTATATCTTACATTTTCAACTAACTCGTTTGGAAGTTCAATAACTTCACCCTCAAAAACTAATGAAGTTGACATCATAAAGTATTGACTCGACTAAACCAGCTAAAATGCGATCTTTTATCACGCTTACTAAAATAAACGTTTTAAAATTTTTATTTAGTTAGTTAAAATAGTTTTAGTTTTCTAATTATTCAAAATTTGTTTTCCAACTTACCTTTTCTTACTTTCAGGTTTTGGCCGCATGTTTACATTTTAGTCTTTGCTGTCAAATATACAACACCTCGCTATACCAGCGCCTAGCATAAAGGCAATAATAGATTTCTCAAACCGCGTGAAAAGAAACGAGCCTGCCATGTTAATTTCACAGAGAATTGAGAACGTTCTACACGACAGTCGGTTATTTAAGTTGTTTATCCTCAAAGGCAGCATAAGTAAATGGGTACTATATACCAGCACAGGAATGCATTAAACAAGTTTACTTAAGAAGCAGTTAAAACAAAGTTAATAAAGAATACTACTTAATAAATATGTTTTTTTAACCTTTAAAATTAAGCTCAATTTTGTAAAAAGGTGACTTTATTTTCAATAAATAATATGTTTTATATTTATTTTACAGAAAAAGCTAAGGTAGTTTTACAGAAGTGCCTTGATTAAGAATAAAAACACTGCATAAAATATCTGAAATATTGAAGTTTAATTGATACTTGGGGACAGTGGTTATCTTGATATTGTAGAAATCCTTGAATTCACACTGCAAAATAAAAAATATTGTAAATATTCAACAACGTAAAATATTCTAGCTCAAACATGGTATTTCTTACCTTACCACAGCATCAATTTTTAGAACATCAATGACACATCTGATTGAATTTGATAACAATGCAATTTGTGAATTAAAAGGTTCAATTGTATGTTCATCATCCACATTAGTGAGCCCGTTATCAAAACAATTAATAGTTTTTTGAAGATGTTGTAGAAATCTGTTGTTTTTGTCTTTGGTGCCCCAACTATTATTATGAAGTGTCCTTGGAATTACTAACAGCATTTCAGATACTATCTCTCGAGATAAGGTAAATTCTGCAATATTTTCCTCTGACCAAGGTATGTTAGGTAAAATATTTCCTTTAAGTTGTTCAAAATTTCTTAATACTGAGTAAAAACAATAATTAAATTTCCCCTTGCCTAGTATAGCCTTACAATGTATCTTAAAATTGTTACCTTTGGCATTTGGTGTAAACCAGTGTTTTAAAACTACCATTGCATTGTTAACTGCACTTTTGTATTGTGAACAAAGACCAGGTGAGGGTGAACATAGTATTAAACTTTGAGGTAAAATGATTTTAGCAAAAGTTTCACTTTGGATTAGGGTGTAGAAGTCAGTTCCATATTTTAAGGTGGTTAAATTAGTAATAAATGTTAATGAAGAGTCTATAACTTCAGTAATGTCACAAATAGTTTGAACACCAAAGGATAAACTTAAAAATGTAATCTGTTGATGACTTAAACAATCTAAAATATAAATGTTATTTTCGGTGCACAACGCCCTGAATGCATCAGCAGCTTTACCATGATACAACAACAAATTAATTTTAAATAACTTAATTTTTTGTATCCATTTAAGCAAAAGAAAAATTGGATAAGAAATACATTTCTGTAAATCTTTTACATTACTTGTGTCCATTTTGTATGACGACTCAGGATTTAAAGCGTCATCCCAATTGATTATAATGCCTTTAAATAAAACTGGCAGTTGGTTATGTTGGGTTGCTGTGATAGCCCTGCTAACTAAAATGCCATTTAGTAATTGACTTTCAGAAAATAACAGACCAGAATGTTCTAAAATTAGCTCATCTATATTATTAAGATAATATAATACAGTGCTTTGTAGATTTTTAAAATTATGTGCACATGATTGACATAATATTTGCACAATTAATTCTGTAAGATGATCACGCGCTTCATTAGAAAATTTGCCTGTTAGAAAAGATTTTATAACATCAGTCATCTGGGATTTCATCTCCTTTTCATTTAAATTAACAATACCAATTTGATCCAAGATAAAATTATGGCTTTCAGCACTGTCGATTAAATTATCACTTAACCAAACCAGACTATTGATGATTTTGTATCGATGAATGGTAAAGCATTGGTTTTGATTTGAAATTGAGTATTCTTTGTGCAAATACATTAGAGCTGCTTCAACCATAAGAAAAAATGCTTTTGAATTGTCACCATGTATTTTGTGATGTTTTAAACAAGCTTGTTTGATCAAACTGTCAAATTTAAAATATAAAATCTTTGCAATGGCAGAATGGACTTTGCTTTGTCTGTTTATCAAATAATTTTAAATAAATATTCTTGTTTATAAAATAATTAATCAAGTGTAAAATAATAAAAAACACCCTACTTGGCAACTGGGTGGGAAACTGCTAACGCTTGCAGTATTGTACTTCCATCGTTTGTTATTGCAACTTCGCCAGTACTTTTCTTCATTAAAACTTTGCCACAAGTTGGCCCAAATACATCCCTAATAACAAGTGATAGAGATTGTAAAGACTCGAGGATATCTCCATATTTTACATATCCATAATTGTTCATTATTGTTACTTCATAGTTGGATAGTTACCCTTAGTTTTTATATATATTTACTTATTCCGATAAATAACAAAAGCACGTGCGGTTTATGCGTCAAAGGGCGCTATGGACACCGACAAACGAAGTAACTTATTTGTGAAATACGATTTCTTTTTATTGATGCAAAAAGGTGCTATACACGGCATTAAAAGGAAATCCCAATAACAAAATTATATTTAACATAAATCAAGAATAAATATGTTAAATTACCATTGTAATTGACAAAGACAAATATGTTGTTTTAGATTGAAATAAATTAAAAAAATGTTTTCTCAGGAATAAAAATTAACACGGGGTTTTGCGTGGTAGCAAAAGTATTTATCGCAAAAATAAGGTTATATTTAGGTAAAACCTACAGCCTATTAAATACCAAGAAAGTAAAATGCAAGTGTCCGGGTTTAATCTCGCAAGATGTCGCGTTGGAATCAGAAAACAAATTGTCGCGTTTTTAAATTTTTATTGTAAAGTTAAGCTTTTTTAAATGATAAAATTCAACAAATAGGTTACCCTAACTAAGGCTTGTTAAAAAATACATAAGTAACAGCGAGATAATATCTTAAACGTTGTATTTGATTTGTGGTAATGCATGAAATACATTGGCAACCAACATAGACATTATTTAGTGCCAAAAAAATTTACCTAAAAAATTCGGTTCGTTGACAATACATGATAAATCCGGTAAATGTGACATGCCTAAACACTTATGCGTGAAATGAACCTAAAAAAAGTATCTCGTTTTTTTACGGTGAGGGTGTTTATTGGACTTTAAACGCATTCTGGCACGTATCAGCTATCAATCAAATTACCTTTTCAATCTTGAGTACATAAGTCTGCCATCAACTACCTTAGCACCAGGTTTAGTCTGTTATGGTGATGAACTCCTGAAATGTCGCCGACATTTTATTTGAACCGTGTAATATGAAGGTATTTTTAGCTTTAATATAGAACGAGTTTCGATATTGACTTGTTCGTCAAAGATTGTATTGTCTTTGTTAATAGCCGTATGCAACGAAAATAAAAGTTTGATAAATTTGAAACTCATACAACAATTGGTCTTAAAAGCTACGAGCTATTTGTTCAAGAATGTAAATATTTTTTGTTTTAAAAACAAACATACTAAATTTGTATTGTTTTAAAGTAGTTAGCACACTTGTCGAGTGGTTAAGATAGATTTTGGCACAGTTTCCTCCATTTTGATTACTTTGTAAGTAGCAAAGTGTAAATTGTGTAACTTGATCGCACCACGCCACCCCAATCGTTAAAACTGAAAAATGTGACGCAAAAAGTAACAGTTTTGAAATTGCTACTTTGTTGTGTATATATTTCTCGATCCATCATGCTTGAGACTTCTAAATTATAGGTCTGAGTAATATTTATGTTACCACAAATACGCAATGCACATTAACCGAAGGAATTTTGATTGTCGGCTTCAGCAGTAAACGGACTTTTTCGGTTTGCCGGTTCGGCAAATTTGGTCTGATCTCGACCGGAGATCTATCGCTGTGTCCCCGCCAAAATTTTGCGATGAACGTATAATTAGACGAAGGTCGTTCTTGTACGTTCTGACCAAACGGAAACGATTTTAACACGTCGATATAATTGTATACGATTTGGTTTAAATTAATGTAAATTTAGTTTAAATAAATGTGATGTGAAAAACAGTGTTCTTAATTTATTCACTCGTTAACCGTTATAATGTAATAATCTAAATTAGTTACAAATGTTAAAAAATCAGTAAACTATGTTAAATTTAACAATTTCTTTTAAACGAATATTTGCGATTATTAAATAGTGTAAATACAATTGAGTTTATGACAAAATCGTAGTCACGCACGAGTGGCGTTTCGACTGCTGAGAATTTTCGTAAAAGTTTGATGTTTACTTTTCGTAACTTTTTTGCGCGTGTAGAAGTGTGCGCATGAGATCGAGCTGTTTAAAATTTTGCGTCATTCGCGCTTAGGTGTGCCGTGGTTTCGACAAACGAAGACACCATCAGTTGTGTAATACAGCTTTCTAGATTTTACATCATGAAAATGTGCTGTAAGATAAGTCAGAAGTTATCGATTTATACAAACACGGTGTCGTCTGGAGCGAGTTGTATTCAAAAATATTATTTAGTTAGCGTCTGTCTGTATGAGACGGTATAGAGAAAAGTTTTATTTTTTCAAGTAATAAACTCAAGTTTTAGACTGTGAACTAAAGTTTAAAAAATTTTAGTTTGGTATTTTTCGAACTTAGTTATTCAGTAAGTTTTTTATTAAAAAGCAACGGAACTAAATGGGATTTAAGTAATCGGGAGGAGTATAACTTCGTTTAAATTGATAGGCAAAAGGAGGGCAAGGCTTACTTACCTCCTAATCCCATGCTAAATGGATTATATATAATATTTATTTCCGTAATTGGATTGTCGAAACCACAGTTACTCAATTATGTAACGTCACAACTGTTTATGGGGGATTGCGGCAAATTACTTTGATAGTTGAAAAACAATGCGGAATGTTTAAATCGCTGCATAAACAGATAAACCGAAAGTTAATGCTCGATACTAAAAACGATAAACAGTTTTAATTAGAGGGATTTATATATTTTAAACAAGGTATACTAACTCACTTTCATTTTAAAAATTAATAAAAACGAAGGCTAAAATTTGGTGTAATGTTAAATAAAACCAGTAACGAGTATGTAATTATTGTAATACGCATCGATAAAGTCCTTTTCGCTCGTAAGTGATTCATTTACTTGTAATTTGAAGTGTTTGGCAAACGATATTAGTTGTTTGCCAAGCTTTTTATATTGAAGTGATGATAACAGAGTAGTGTCTAATTGAGCTAGGCTGTTGCTTAACCCACCAACAGTAAGCCCGCAGAAAACATGCGAGATTTTAATGTGTTTACTATTTTGAACCCCGCCTGTTTAGAGTCAAATCAAATCGAGATGTTTATAAACTTTTTCATATATTTTAAAATGGTTTGCTTATTATCAACTACATATAGAATATCTTTTTAGTGCATACATTGACTTGTAATAGATTATCTTTGTTTTATTTATAACGTCGGGGTTATATTTTTCAAGAGGTAGTTGGAACACGTTCGTTTTTTTGTATATGTAGTTCAGATTTTATTCCATTTTTTCAATCAGTCGATAGACAGCCTGACTCATAATTTTACGGACTCCAAAATCAAACAACTTTATGTCGAATATTTTTATTGTAAAAACAGTTAAGTGTGTGGTTTTAAATCGTTTTTTAGCACAGAATTTTATTAACGTGATAACAGATTATTGTGTTTTACTCCCAAATAGAAAACGATAAATTTAATAAAACTTAGTAGCGGTTTATATTTTGTTTAAATTAGAAAGGATTGCTTAAAAATTAAGACATTTTTTTAGATATTTTACGAACAAAAAACATTATGTTACATTGCTTTTTGTTGAACAGTTTGACCAATCCCTTTTAAAGAAGAAAGAGTTAACGTGTTTTGATGTTGTGTAAACAAATTTTAGCTGTAGGGTCGCGTCAAAACGTCTTGAAACAAGTCAAGGGCCGCTTGGTTTAGTTTACAAACAATTTTGTACCCTGCTGTGTCCGCCTGTAAGCTCTTAAGTATCGTTTCCGTATATTTTGCTGAGGTTCGATAACTTTAAAAGCAACAATAAGTGTACCGCGCCTTTATAACGTTTTGGAGTGCCAACACCGCTATTTAGCTCCATTAAAGGTGCAACGATTACAATCGAAAGTGTTTCGACGAAAAGTAAACGAATCTATTTTTTAAATCGAGTTATTTACATTTTCAGGGTAGTGTTCAAAGCATAAGTTTCGATAACAAAATACCACACACAATGCTTTCAACGTGTTTAACTGTGGCTCGTCGGATTACATCACAAAGAAAAGCAACTATTACCCTTTTACTCGGCTGCCTTTGGATTTTAGAGATCGGACCCACCAGGGTGCTTGCTACGGGGAATGAACTAGCCACGCACCCGCAAGAACATGCAACTTGCAACAAGGTCTTGTGCGCGCCAGTGGTCAGCTATTGTTTAATACAGGAGCTCTGTAGTTGCAATGCGGCTGAGGACTGCTCGTGTTGCGCGGAATGTGCTACTTGCCTTGGAGATTTATATCGACATTGCTGCGACTGTGTTGGTAAGTTAACCTTTATTTTGATAGGTGTGCAATTATTCACGCAAAACCAAAAAATCGTTTTCGGTAGTTGGAGATAATAACAAAAAAGTTTAAATGATGTTGCATTTTATAATTCGCATGTAATTTTTACGAGCGTGACAAATTGACTAAAATGACACACTGCACAGTAAAGTACATTGTCCAGTGCCCAGTCTGACCCGTTGAATTCCGAAAAAGATAAGAGTCCATTCCACTCTGTGTGTTTTGCCTGGTTTTGTTTTTGAAATTCCAGATTTGCTTTGATGTTAGTCGAATTAGCGAGATAGATTTACCAATTTGCGGAGCTCGGGCTTGCTGTAATCGTTTTCGTCGACATGTGTTCAAATACTCGCTCCTTTGCAGCTGCCAATCAAACAAAATTGACGTAAACAAACCAAAAGTTGTAGATTAACACTCTGAGGACTAATCAATAAAGACAACAAGTTTGATGGATCGGAAAATATACTTAACAAAAACAACATGAGAAAAAATTTAGCCTTGAACTATTTACGTAAATTTATATTTTAGAAAATAGCTAAAGATCCAAATTTAGTAAAAACAAACACGATTGTTTTTCTAAAATGTATTGAAAACAGATAAATTGGGGTATTAGATTAAATGCTATCGTTTGATCATTGAACTGTGCATTAAGGGGTTGAGTGTACTCAATAATTTAAAATCGAGCAGGGTGTGATTATCAAGTAAAACCTTTTTAAATCAGTGTGGGAACATTTACCTTATACAAGTTACAGTTGCAAATTACAGGACACCCAATACGAATGTTGTTATGTGCGTATCATTATAATAAATAAGTACCATCAATCAAAAGTACAAAACACTAAATAGCTCAACAAATAAATTTGTTTTTAAAACTATAACCTTATTCAAAATACGGAGTAGTCTAAATCAACTTAAAATTTTGAGTTAATTTAGCAATGATAAAATGTTTAAAACATAATAATGTACAAGTTCAAAGTATAATTCCATGACTCTACACATAAACTAGTTTTTAAAAACTTTTAAACATTTATCGTTATTGAAGTGTAGTAAAAGCAATTTAACTTTTGTTTATCATCCTTTCCAGCCATTTTTGTTAAGTTGATCCGTGGTGTATTAACACCGACAAGAAGTTAATTATGGGTTTATAATAATGTTCACAATTGTGAATGACACTCTTCGGATAAAAATTAAAGATAATTGATAGCTCAAGTGTGATTTAATTAAATTTGTCAGTCTTAAACATATTTCAGTATAAATTCTGTTCTGCGATCTAAAAACTAAATTCCAGTTGAATTTAACAAAAATGTGTTTGGTATGCATATGCCAAGCAGAAGCAGAAGTAAACTACATTTTCTAAATTTCCTATCAACAAGTTTGTTTTGTGTGTAAAGGATTAGTTTGGCAAGTTCAAACTATTTACGCCACTTAGCCTATCTGATAATGCATTAACGAAACTATCATATTTATCGATGGTGACAACCGCGCTTGACATTGAGTTAGTGAGGTTGATATTTCATCGCACTTTTTGTCGACCACAGGGATAATGACAGTATAATTGCGTTCGCTAAAACGTACACGGAATTTAGAACACCTGCTTAAACGCGCAGGCCAGGTTTTCCGTACATTACCAGTAATTTGACACTAGGCTAAAGTCTGGCCCCGGGCACTTTAATGCCTGCTTGTGTTTACCTTAATACACTTATTTTGTACCAGTGTCTTAAACAACCTACAACATCATGTGATCGATCCATTACCAGCCGCAAATTGCCTTACATTTATCGTTAGGCATTTTCTTCCTGCTTGTATAGGTAAGTCTACAACATCCATAAAGAATCCTATAAGGTTATAGCGCACTAAATATTCGTATTAAATATCCAAGTCTAGCTGACAGACAAAATATTCAAGTTAAGCACGTTTGTTAAATTCTAATCGCGAATATTATCAACTCGGCTGTGTAGTTTAGAAATACTATCCTATCTGTACCACGATCTTAATATAGGGTCATGGCCTTATTTATTTTTTAAACAATTTACTCAAACTGAAACGTCTTTTTTTTGCATATTTTTGTTATTTGTAAAATGGTGTTTTGGACACATGGGCTTGGTTAAATGTAATCCAAATATTTCGTCAAAAAATAAATTTAAAAAAACAGTGAACAGTTTTTAAGCATTTTTGATCTTGCAATATTGTTTACGTCGGTTTAGGGAAGTCGAATTCGTTTTGAGCTATATTGTGGCTTGAAGCCAACTAAAAAGAATCGCAAAAACAAAAAATATTTTGGTTTTTACAAAATTTTGTAATTAGCCTGGCATTTTTGGCATTTAATCCTACCTTGTATGGCTAGTGTTTTTAGGTAATGCTAAACGAAATTCTTGAGTTCTTTAATTTAAGTTTTTCTTTAAATAGCCTCTTGACATTTCTGAAAAAAATGTCCAGGGCACGGTGTGTGGTTATTTATTTAATGAGAACCAACTTCAAACTTAATTCCGTTTATAATCTAAAAATAGAGTGACTGAAACCTATTTGTGGGTGGCATTCATGCAAGGTCGTTTCTCGAGTTACATAAATAAGTCGCGTTACAGATGTTTTATTACCCTTGACGAAGTAAGCGTATCTCGCATAAAAATGTGAAGTCATAAATTAAAATATTAAATAACGTAGTTAAATTTAACATTAATTCAGCAAGGTATATGCATTAAGTAAAAGACCTGGGTTTTAATAAACTAATATAATTTTGGAGGTCATTTCTGTAACTAAATAGTTCTCAGTTGGTCGGATGACGTTTCTTTCTTTCTACACGTTGGAGGAATTGGTTTAAAAAACACTTGATGTAAAAAAAAATGATAAGGCTTTGCAGGGATTTATTTTGAGATAAGCAAGGCATTTAACGCTAAAGCCTGGCCAGTGTTCGGGCTTTGTTTCTTAACATGTCAAGCGCCGTCGACCGCCTTAAAATTGTCAATTTTCGATGGTGATGAATGGGAGTTAGTTTAACGGCGTCAATAAGTTGTTTTAAGGATTTGTTGGGCTACCAATCTTGGGTCTAATTTGCTAGTAATGAGCTGCAAGGTTTTATTTATGCGCATTAACATTACACACCAATACAAACTCATTTGGGCCAATTACAACACTGGTTTGTTTTGCTTGTTTAAGTAACTTATAGTTTGCAAAACAAGTTTGTTTTGTTTGTTTAACTTAGATAATTATTTTGTACGTCAAACAAACTAGTTGCTTGGCAATAAAAATATATTACACAAGGTAATTCAATTTTGTGTCTGTTAGGTTAAAGTTATATTTTAGTATTAAAACTGGTGTTGTAACTGTATCGTGATGTTATTTATTGTAAGCCGTAAATCCACTTTAAGTCAAAAGGAAAAGCAAAGCTAACAGTGATCTGGCGACTTCTATGTATACCTTTGCTACTTATAATCCGATTATGTGCTTGTTATAACGCTAATACTTATCGTTTTGCTGTTTGAGCTAGGCACCCGCTCTCTACAAGACTAATATTTATTTTACGTGTGCAATGTTAACATTAATCCTGGCCTTGTCCGTCTAGAAAAACTCGTTAAATTAAAACCGTTTGATATTTGTTGCAGTTCCCGTGTGATTTAAAAGCGGAAAAGTTTTTAATTTAAAACTTCAGATTTATTGTATTTTTTTTGTCACTGTACCTAATAATCTTTACCACCTTCTTAGTAAATAAGTTATAAATCGTTTGTGTTTAGGTATGAGGAAAAGCAGCAACTACACAACTGATCTGCCTACTTTAGTTAGTACAGTCGGAACATTCGAAAATCCTAACGAGAATTTGTATCACGCTCTCACCGAACGAGACATGACAGCGCTCAGCTGCACTATCGTGCGGTTTCCCAAGCTTGAAGAACTGACTTCACCTAACCACGGACACTTGCATTCAAGAAGACATCATAATCACCACAGTAAGCTTTCTACTATAAATTGTTTTAAAGTTTTTTAACGCCTTATATTAAAATATTTTTATTCTGTAGAAATAAGTATGTTTTGCTCTAACGTGTAAACCGTTTATTTCAATGTTAATTTAGAAGATGAACTACACACTGAAGACGAACGAACCGATCCACAAAATTACTTAGAGGATGTCCAGGTAGTTCTCCGACAAACCTACGACTTCGAAGCACTTTGCACGGCGGTTTACTTTAACAGTTGCATGCCATTAAAGGAGTGTGTTATGAGTTGCGAAACCATGGGTGCTACTTCATACCGATGGTTTCATAATGGCTGTTGTGAATGTGTTGGTCATACCTGCCTCACTCATGGCAATAAGTACCCGAAATGCTCTGAATGTTTGCAGTGATATCAAACGAAGATTTTATTGTCTGAAATTTGATCAACAGCGCCGCGTGTGACCTTGGGTCTGAGCGTTTTTATTTAAAATTTCATAAACTTGGCTTTGTGAAACCGCTTGTGAGACTTTATTAATTTACTTTTTTTTTTATTTAACACTAAATTTTCCAAAAGGCAGTTTCATTTTTTACTTTTTTATTTGTGTTTAATACGTCGTCAATAAATTTATTTGCGTTATAAATGCAATCCTACAGCTTTAGCTTTTGAAATTAGTTTTTTAAATTTAAATTTTACAAAAGTGTACTAACTTAAACTGACTGAGGAGCCTTATTGAATCAACACAACTAACTGATGAGCCTTATTGAATCAACAAAAAAAAACAGGTTTGTTTAACCATTTAATTGAAACAATAGATGTTAATTGCTTTGATAAAGTCGGCCTCCGCTAATACCGTTGCAACTGAATCGCTTAAATCAGCTTAAGAAGCCACCACGATGGTATGAAAAGATAAAATGCGCCGCTCAACTATGGTCGTATTTACGTTGCCTAAATTGCCGCAAGGCTATAAGTTGTGACATAAAGTTTGTATAGCTTATGCTCTAGTTAATGAAAAACACTTAATCGAATAACAAACAGTATATATTTGTAACTTAAAGGAATACTTTATCATATTTATTTGGTTAGAATTAAAAGTTACAATCAAGATAACGTCCTTAAGTTACTTAAAATTCTGTTTGTTATGGTAGTGGCAGTGAACCAGGTTGTAAAGGATAATGTAAGTCGTTTACAGTAATCCTTCGTTAAGAAAATATTTAGATTCGTTAAAGCAATTAGCGCTGCCATTTTGCTTCAATCTCATTTAAATTAAACTAGTAGCAGGAATGTTGAAAATCAAGTAACGCTGCATATTGACAAAGTTTTAAATTCGAATTTGCCAAAGTGTTTAAGTTGGATTAAATATCGTTCGGCAAAGACGATTAGTTAAATAATAGGAGTGGATTAGGTCAAAATATGTAAGTAGGTGGGTGTTAAAACTTAAATTGATTTTCAATTTAATAAATATAAGAAGGCAAGGGTAAATATTTTCTTCGCTGTAGTGAATAATTAGTTTTAATTGTAGGCTGGCAAGTGTTTACGTTCTTGATTTAAAGTCATGTCATATCGTGAACGATTAATCACAAGTAACGTGAAATGACCAGTTTGAGTGATATAGAAAGACGAAAATATAGGAAAGGTTTTTTGTCGTGTTTTACTGATTATCGTCATCGCTATTAATTAATCATAAGTTACAAAACTAAATACGGTTGGAAAAGAGAAATGCAGTTCATTTTTTACCAAGAAGTTCATTTAAAATAAATGTGCGAAACTTTTTGATTACCCATTTCGTGAAAAACGAAGAAATGCGAAAACCGTTTAAGTATTATACAACATATTTTATTTATCGCAAATTTAAAGTAACATATAGTGTTAGGGTCATAAGTAAATATATAATTAAAGTATACATAGAATTAAAGTGTTAAAATAATAAGAAATTTGAAGGGGGGAAAAACTACCTGTTTGTTATTTGCAAAATGGTTTACATAGCTCCTAGTTTAATTATCTAATTCAGTGATGGGTATTCACATATCTTGCTTGTTATGGTAAAATGAAAATAGATTTAATGGTCCAGACATTATAATCACATCAATAAGTATATGGGAGTGTGAAAATAAGTAAAATGGGAAACATTTAATGGCCTCTCACATAATTTCGATAAGGGGTAATTCTGGTTTATATTTTTATGTTATTTTGACAATGAGTCATTGGAAAAACTTAGTTTTATTTATTTACAGTGTGTTTTTAACCTAAGGTTGTTATTTAATATTTTTGACTACCCGTAAACAAAACTTCTAAAAAAATATTGCAATTTTTTTGATAACAATACACCTGTCAAATTGTTATATTTTAGTTCTTAACCAAATAAACAGAGTTTTGGCGAGACGCTGGTTACAGCAATTATATCGCGTGGCGCAAATTTCTGAGCTGTTTAGATTCTTGAAGATATTTAACTTATCAACTAATTCGTGAGTTTTCGGTATTTTCTAATCGCTTGGCACCGCTATCCACCCACCATAGTGGTCATTCCGGTTTAAAATTTCAACTTACTCTCTAACCAGTTCCGGATAGGGCTAAAAGTACATTAAGGGTGGTTAAGAGGTACGCTTTATTGGCAAGGTTTTTGTGTTTGGTACATAAACCTACAGCCACGCGTTGTTAAAAGTACGCCCTCAGAAGTTATTATTTGTTTACACGGTCACTGACGTACTGGCCATCACGTTTATTAAATTCGGTACTTTTATGCTAAAGTTATAATAATTTAAAATCATGGTAATAGAGGCTGTAAGAAAAAAGTTTAAACTTATTGGAAAAAAAACACAATTACTAAGGGTTGTAGCATTAGCTAAGAGTACTTTAGGCGTTTTTCTTTAATTAAAAAAACACAAAAAGTATATAATATTAAAAATATTTAATGATGATAAAAACACTACTTATTATATGTTATTTGATAGCCCACTTGAGGTAGATGTGAACATAGCTGCCTTAATTGAATTTAAGCTTTTGTACATCAGAATCACTTAATCGCATGTTGTATTCTGCAATCAGTAATTGTTTTCCCACGCTGCACCAACTTAACATGGTGTAAAATTCTGCCTAAATTTAACTAGCTTAAAAGTCGCCGAGCGCTTCATACGATCTCGCCTAATTATTTTTAAACACAACCTCTTGCCACTGTACATCGCTTCGCGGTTTTGTTTAGGAAATTGCCAGCAATAGTAATCAAGTGCAGTCTGCGTTTTATAATCATTTTGAATGGTTAAATTAACGTGTCGTTTAGTTAGGTACTCAAATCCAACACCTGTTAGAAAGTACAAGGTTAAGCGTCCTGCGCCGCATGTATGTATTATGTGGTATAAAATTTTTGACGGGCTGAATTTAGTTAAATCCCAACCTGGCACTTGAATTAGGTTAAGTTTCTGGTAGAGTGAGGTTTAAAATGCTTACAACTGTCCTGTGGCAGTTTTTAAGCTATATAATGCAGCGTAAATAAATCGAATTTGTTAGTTTTATCTGGATACCGGATTCCGTATTCTACTTATCGCGACATGCCGAGCTTAGGTATGACAGGTAAACATACAAGCTTCACTGCAATCAATCCGATTAGCTTACAAAAATGGGCGTATCTTAGTACAAAAAAACTTTATTTATTGATATAACATTATAAAGTTTTTTTCGTATAATTTCTTAGAATACACATTCGACCAAGATAGATTTAAGGCCTAACTAAAAAAATAAACCAGAAAATTAATAACAATATGCAGTGCAGGTGCTAGGTATAATTTGCTTAATTTTAGGAAGTAAAATATATTACCCGATAATTTGAGGCATTGGTCGCAATTTTAGAAAGGTATAATTACTTCTTATATTCTAAAATGTATATCCGGCTACAGCCAGTTAAATTTAGTCAATGGTATTATTTCGAAAGAAATCTCTGCCTAAAAATAGAATATTCGTACATTTAAAAAAAGGTATTACAGTTAATTACAGCTATCAGTTACTTTTAACTAATAGTCACTTTTTAGGCCACGTATTCCTTGCCAATATACTTCAAATCAGTAAAATTTTTATCACAAAAACAAATTAGTACTGGTTAGTCAAAAAGTATAGACAAATATTACATACACATTAAAAACATTTTGTCAGATAGAAATTAGGTTAGCGTTGATTGAAATTTTTGTTTTTTAATTTGCAAAGTATTTATGAAGAAAGAAAATCCGTTTTTTGTTACGTGATATAAAGTTTTTTTTTTATAGTAATATGCTGCAGTCTAAACTCAAGTAATAAAATGGGTAATTACAATAGAGGTGTATTTGTATACATCGGTTAAACATCATTGCAAAAAGGTATGGTCTTGCAAGTTCACTAGACTTAAATCCTAAACCTGTTTTTTATAATGTATATACAGTGTTCGTATTAAAAAAAACTTGATAATATCTTGTAAAGTGTGTGCGAACTGGTATGCTAAGTATATTGCCGTAGGTAATTGCTTTGTTTAAAAGACTGGTTGCTGTTTTGTACCTTAAAAGCGTTGTCGAAAGCAGAAAAGAGACGATATGCTGAACCGCAAAGAGTTGGTTGCATTTATGTGCATGGTGTTGGTTAACAAAGTCGTATTGCAAACATTCAAACTACCCTGCCAAACAGGTATGTACATTTTATTGTTGTAAAGAAACAAATCTTGTTGTTTTAAATGACATTTAATTCTGTGCAGAACTTGACCCAATGCGACATTAAAGTATAACTGATTTTACTATTATTTGTTGCTTATTAAAAGTATTTTTATTATGTTCTACATAGGTTCAAAGCCACGAGCACCTACTATAACTGTTGGAGGTTTTACAGCTTTTCCACCAAGGCCGGTCTCTTTCGGACCCACTTTAGAAACTATCCTCGGTGTCCGGGTAATACGGTTTAAACCTAACCTGTGCTGCGGTCCCCGGGCATTTAATTCCGAAGTTGCGACGTGTTGCTTGGGTAAAGTTATTTCAACGGAAAAACGACAATGTTGTTTGGATGGTACGAATGTACCTCGTGAAAGTAGATGGTGCGTATATTTAGTTGTACACATAAGTATAAAATTAATAGTTTTTACCTACATTTGCTAAAGTATAATTAATTTTTATAACATGGTTTATTAATAGCCTATTATAAATAAAGCATCTATTGTACTATTTTATTGTTAAATAACATGTGCATTTTGTTAATCCACTGCACTTTACAAAACTAAAATACATCTCGGTGTGGGATAATCCATTTTGATCTTAAACGACATAAGTATATTTATTGTGTTTCGAGTACCCTGTAGTACTAAAAACCGCGTTTGAAGTTGCGAATCAACAAGTTAAAGTTTACATGACTGACATTACATAGTTTATTATTTCAAAATAACATATTTTTCCACTTTGGCGCCAGTACCGCAATAATCTATCCATATCAACAAACGTATTTAATTGTGACAAGGAATTATAAGACTTAATAACAACTTTTGAATTTACAGTTTATGCTACCCGACATCCAGTTGGATTATTGGCGAGCTTGAAAGATTGATGGATATTGAACGTCTTTTGACTTCCAGCATAGAAAATTTTATTGTTAAAATGGACGAACTTCGAAGGTAGGACAAATGTTGTTTTTTAACAAATATTTTTCAATGTGAATTTGGTAACATATTAATTTATATTTTAATAGATTGAATAAAGAAACTGTATGATGTTGATTATTTATGTAATCTTAATCTTATCTATCAGGAATACATTTTTTAATTGTTACTGTACAAAACCTTTTGTCTATTTTAGGTAATACTGTAGAATGATGACATTTAATTTGTGTTTTGTGATTCATTTGGCACTTACTTTATTGTGTTTTATTTGTTTTCACAACAAATTGTATTGTGTTCGAGTAGTTTAGTTTAAATATAGTTATTCATTGTTTTAAGCAAGCATTATTCACTTAAAATGACATTTTCGCCAACGCATTACAAAGAAATCATAATCTTGAATTAGACAGCTCATTATATGACAAGTTATATTTTAATCGTGAAGGGACATATGTTTACTTACATTAAGCCATTCCACCATTTTTATTTTTAGACAAATTGTTTCTATTTCGGAACATCTAGAAATATTGGACGCTAGGGCAAGTCAACTATACGCCCGCTTTTTAAACGAAATAGATATTGCTAGAAATCAAGATCCAGGAGAATTAGACTACATCGTCAGTTTGGTAATGTATATTTATGTTTATCTTAATCACTATCTTGGTATATTGATGTAAAAATACGAATGCATAAGCTTGCGTTTAAATTGTGTTTATTTGTTTACTCTTTTGAAAGTTATCATAACCTTAAGATTTTTTTATTCAAAAGGTTCTATTTCTTAACACAAATGAACAGAATGTAACTCAAAATACTCGAAAAACGTTAAACGGTTTAATCGAAGTTTCGCAAACTTTAAGAAACGATGAAACCACAAGTCCGTCTCCCACTAGAAGAAAACGAGCTCTTATCGAGTCCGACGAAATGGAAACCTCTCCAACTCTTCAAGATATAGTAAATTCAGTTTTACCATATTTGAATCAATCTTAATAGTTGATATCAGTTTGTTATAATTATTATGCTATCTGCTGTAAAATAATAAAAACATGTTGGTTTGTTGTATTAGATTAGACAAGAGATCGAAGTAACTCTTCCAGAAACAAACAACAGGGAGGTGATAGAAAGACTCATTCTTGATAGAAATGCAATTTTAAACAACATCACTAGAGACTCTAACTTTGTTGAGCGACTTCAGGGACAATTTGACAAACTTCAGCGCATACGAAGGATAATGGAAGCTGATCGCGATCTATTGGCAAGTCTTCGGACACTTTTAGATTCGATCCTGGATCAGGTTTTTTCTATGGAAGCCGCTTTTATTGAGGAGGAGCAAGCGTTTAATTCTGAACTAGCAAAAGAAGGTTTTCGTTTTAAAAGAAGTGTTAATCAAGAATTTAATGAGTTTAAAAACGTAAGGGCGGATGAAACTTTAAATAGATTAATTCCAAATCTTTTACCCCCTCCGCAGTTATTACCTGGTCGCAGAATTCCAACGACTAGAACAACATCAGATAGGACTAGTAGTAGAAGTAGTAGTAGTACTATAGAAACAAGAACTACCACCACCCTACCTACTACAAGTTTACCTACTACGCCTACAACTACAATGCGAACTACAACAAGAACAAAGTTTGTTCCTAACTGCGATTTTTCAGCTTGGGATGTTTATATAAACGGGTTTCTTACCAGAATCGATTTGGCAAACATTGATTTAAAGCGAATTAATAATTTTGAAGAGGAGAATGATGAAACGTATAGATCAACGAGTACAAGTCAAACAGAAATTCATTTCTTTTCCTCTAATACTCCGATGAATAATCCAAATAACACTCCCACAAAAAAGCGAATTCAGGAAAGCGTTTCGTAAAATTATTCTCGTATTAAATTATTTTTAACAATTTTTTGATTCTAGAACCCACAGATAGCTGATACAATATATTCCTGAATACCTCACATTATCATTAATTTATTCCTTCAATATTTATCAATTCACGATTAGCGGCTACTAACAGTTCTACTATTCCAGTGTTATGAAGTAAATACTTGTAGAAAATTTGACCGGTATAAAAAAAATGTAGGTTATACTTGTTATAATCTATTTATTAAATGCAATTTTATAAAAGGATTTACTTTGAATGCAACTATGCAAAGCTTTAGGCAGAACGTGCCAACATAGTAAACTCTTCTACCGTGTTTAGCCAATAAGCTTGCTATCTTTTTTTCTATATATCGTTTAATAAAAAGAAGTAATTTAAAATTTATGTAGACCATTAAATTTCTTTCTTTAAATTTTTTTTATGAACCACAAAGAAAACCAATACCTACGTGAAATATTTAATAACCAGGTTTAAAGTTGGGCATTCCGGTTATGTCTTACCTACCGCAAATAGTTGTGATAACTGTGCCTGGTAATTTAAGAACTTAATTATACTCTGTTAACAGAACATTATCACTTAGTCATTTTTACCTTGATAAATTCAAAAAAATATTAAACTCGAAAAGTTATAACTAAAATATTACATCATAGGAATTGGTTTATGATTAAGTTTAATCACATTTATATATATATATTCACCAAACATAAAATAACATACATATTTAGCGGGTTAAGATAACTTTAAACAATGCAGACGGGTTAGCCGAGTCACCACGGCCTGGGGCCTTACTCCAAATTTTCATTCATTTTCAGAAATTTTACAATTACGATTTTTAATTTCAAAATTAAAACAAATGTTTTTGTTTTCGTAAAATTGTTCACAAATTCAATTTTTTCCAGTCTATTTTAATTCATCGATCCATGCAATTGCAGTCGTCTCAATTAAGTCGTCAAATCGACATGATATTTCATTGGTTACAACATTGATGATTTCCAACTCGGTTATACCAGCGACAGCGATATAATTGTCGTACCTATCGCAAAAAAAAAATTAATTAACATACAGTCTCGGCAATACAAAAATATTAGTTAATATTTTTTTGTTTTAGAAATACGAGTTACATTGTTAAAAATTAAAAAAAAATTCTAGGTTTGTGTAGGCTACATAATGTCCCTTATAAGCCACAGGGCAAATTTCAAATTTTTTTATGTAAAAAAAATAAAGCGGTAAAGCTAATATTTACGCGACTTAAACATTTATTATCAAAAGACAAAATCTTTGTTTGTTAAATTATATTCTTCCAACATTGGCCTATTTTACCCATTTAATTGCCCAACAAATTATCTTACTGTTTTATAACAAGACAATTTAACGAATTTAGGTATCTTGTTTATTAATTACCAATTGCTTGCTGTCATTTTTCTGTTTTCGATCTCCGACGAAAGTTTGCCAGATTCGATAGGCGGAGCCAAACTGTCAATTACTTCGACTGCGCCATTCGCTGCATTCATGTACATAAGATCACCTACAAAAAACATTTTAATGAATATCAAATTAGGTGAAAACAAAAAATCAAATAAAGCTTTAGGCTTAAAAAAATATTATTATAACTTATACCTTAACACAGAAGTATATAATGTGTTATTTTTACCTTGGTCTTTTGACGATACATATATGGTTGCGGCTTCTAAATTGCCAAGCGTCTCCACAAAAATGGCGTCAGCTACTCTAAAGTTAGTGTGCAAAACCTGCAATAAACAAAAGTTTTATTTTATCATAATATTATTCGATTATTGATAATATTTTTTTTATTTACAATGCTTTCGGAAATATCTCCGGAAGCTGAAACGTTGTAAACTTTTAAAAGCTGATCAAATGGGAAAACTCGAACAAGATGACGCGAATCTTCGGAAACAAACTCTTGATCGTAACCAGTATCTAAAAACATTATAATCATACCTCCGTTAATATATAAACACTACTTTCAATGGGTTTAGTAAAAACCTTTAACAAACTTTACAAATTTTAAATTTTAGGTTTTTTGGAATTAAATGTCATAGAACATGACTGTTTACAGCAAAGTATGTAAGCAATTAAACTATAGGTCAAGTACCTTGATTCATATCTACAACTCGATTTGTTGTGTGCTCAACTGTCAACGTACGTGTTCGTTCTCCGTTACTAGTTTGACATGTAACATCCAAGCGACCCCCTATTGGCTGATAAGCAAAGCCAGTGGGTGTGCAGCTGTACGGAGTCAAGTTGATCATTTCAGGCTCATACAAAAGTGAAGACAGATTCAACTTGTAAATTAGCTAAATAAAAATTTAGAGTAAAATTAAATTACAAAAAATGACATTCATTAAGCTAGTTCAGAAGCTTTAACAATCTAAAAACCTGTTCATTTTTGTGTGACACAAATCCATATTTTGATTCGAAGTTCAAGATACCCTCTTTGGGAATATAAAACGCTTGTATGCTTAAGTCTACCCGCATACCGCCCTCTAACGGTTGAATTTGAGTGGCAGAGTGGGCACCAGGAACACTTGCAGCATATATTACTTGGATTGTCGATCGACTGGTTTGGTCAGAGTTGTGACAGAAGACAAACAACTAAAATGGATCACATACATTTGATAACGAGATTGCATATTTATTGTTGGTTTAAATTTTTTTTTGATTAAGCAAATAAAACCCAATTAAATTGAACATGTATAAAATTGTGCAAGTACTTGGTCAGATGACGCGACGTATTGCAGAGTTACAGGGGTTTCATCAGTTGCCAAAATTTCTACAACCCTTTGTAGTCGAATATCGACAACAACAATTCTATTTTCGTTCGGCTGTGTGGCATATACAAATCTAGATCCGACCGCAACAGCCATTCCCCAGATGCATTCGTGCTTACCTTCTTTTTCACTTAACTTACATAGTTTTCCCTAAAAAAACGCATTTAAATTAAAAATTAACGTTAATGAAAAAAAAAAAACCTTAATTAAAAAAGGAAAAATACCTGACGTAATAACCCTGGAACAGCATCAGAACTGTGAATATTTCTTAGTTCCTGACATGATAAAGGATTAATGATTCTAATACCCGAGATATGAAAAGCTACAAAAGATGCAGTAGCAGTGGTTGCAAAATCTAGAAAAGGAAATGGCCAATTAAAACAAGCATCTTTAATGATATTTTTCAACTTTACAAACAACATAAACACAATTATTTAAAATTACCTGAAACAATCTGTTTGTTGTCTTCAACAAAAATTGCAGCAATTTCTTCACTTGAATCTACTCCATTATTTGCAACACAACTGTAAGCTGCACTGTCATCGACATCAACGTTGTTTAGATGCAATTCACTATTATTACCTTGATAAGGATAATTAGAAGTGCGATAAATAAATCTAATATTGCTTTTAAAAATTGGATTACAACATATGTTTATGCAATATGAAATTACATTAACAATACGGCAAATTTTGTTGTACAACATTTTTTGTTGCACCACACATTTTTCATTGCATTAATTTTTGGTATCTAACTATGTTTCAGTAGTTTAATAATAGCAATTACCCATTAAAACGTATTTACTGCTGTCTGTATCGACTGGCTCGCCGTTAACTAACCACTTGATTGATGGCTGGGGAACTCCTTTTACGTGACAAAACACTGTGGCACTATTTCCTTCAATAACATGTTGGTTTCTTGGGTAAATCTATAAATGTACAAGTATAAGTAAAATGCATTTTTCTTGCTAAAAATATATTAAAATAAAATTTTTTCTAACCTCTACGTGAGGGCCGACGTGAACAGACAACATAATGACTTGGAAAATTTCAGGCCTCCTTCTTGCATGACAAGTATAGTTTCCAGCATGTTCGGGACCTATTCCTTTGATCTTCACAAAAACGTCGTTTACCTAAAAGTATGGTCAGTAACTTTTAGTTTAATATTACAGGCAACAAAAACAACAGTTTTTAATCAACATGTTTTCAGTTTTTACCAGAACATTCTTTGCCGAGTGGACATTAAGATCATAACCATGGCGACGCCAAACCGGTGATGGTTCTCCTTTTATTCCACATTCGAAAGTTACATCTTCCCTATAGTGAGCAACTACATTGACTTCACAATCTTCATTTTCAAGTTCCAATATTGTTACATCTAGAAAAAAACAAAATATGATAATTAAAGGATGGTATAAAATTTTTAGGTACTAAGGAGTGGCATTACTATAAAAATACAAAGGTTAAGTTGCTTTTGTGTATTACTTGCCATAAAAACACTTTCTAAATCGATGGGCAGAATAATTAACTTACACTCTATGAATAATTTAGCACGCTCTAATTGAAGTTGATTATTCAGAAAATATGGCAGTATTTATATTTCTTTTTTTTTTCAAAGACATATTATCTTTAACTTTTAGGTTGTGTTACTTCACGATTGCAGAAACAGGGTTGTATAATTTTACGATTCTTCAAAAAATATCGATTTTGAATTGATGAGAAAAAAAATAATTGTGCAAATTATATTGCAATGATTTTTATATATACGCATTGCTTTTATTTCTAATTAAAAAAACGTCAATGCCATTATTAAGTATTGATTTAACGTTGTATATTTATTAGAAATGTTCTGGGCAGAAATTAAATATTTAAACCAATATTTATACATCAAACTTACTGTATATAGCCAAAATTTCATGTAAATCAAGGTAGTTATCTTCGTTTTTATCAGCAAAATTTAAAAGATGAAAAACTGAACAGGGTGGTGGCATAACAGTGTCCAAATTTTCTAACATGACAAGCTGGATAAAAAAGTTAAAAGTAATTACCAATTTTAATATTTTTTGTGATTTTGTTTTAGATTTTATCTAACAGATTTTTTAGATTTTGATTTTATTTAGTATTTTTAAGGTTACTTTTCCCACCTCATATGTTTCTTCACTTCCAACTAAGCCATTGATATCAAGATCCATGAATCTAAACAAGGCCTTTACTGCATCACCTCTTTCGTTGCTTGTAATGACGTCATCGTTGTACGATGTGTCAAAAACAGCTTGTTTAGGACGTTCACTGTCTTTAAGAATAACATCTTGGTCGACTTGATTGGTAGTCGTCTCACTGACAAGTTCTGTTGAAATGAGGCGACTAACCGTTGGATGATTGGAAATGTCAATTTCTTGTGGACTTATAGTTGAAGAAAGTGCGATAACCTTTGGTTTTGCAACGTGGGTAATACTTACAGATTTTGGTGGAACTAAATCGTATTCGCCTGAATCGAATTCAATGCGGCTGGCTTTTTTGTGGTGAGAATGAATTCTTCCTGGCCGTGAACGTTTTTCTCGCTTTAGGATTTTGGATTTTGACAAATTTTTAACTTGTGTTTCAACTTTGTGTTGCAAATAGTTTGTTGCAGATAGATGGTATTCAAGGAAATGAACTAAGAATTTTTCAAACTCGTTTGAACTACATTCAGATCCTGAAAAAAAAGAACTTATAAAACTAAAACCATTTGTGTTTTATATGTTTATTCAAATACAAAACTAACGAACGTTTGTAAAAGCAGTCTTTATTTCTAGCATCGTAGATATTTTGCATCGAAGTACAAGATTCTTTGTACATCTCGCAATGGTTTTCGTAAAAATTATTGTCTGTTCCGCAAAGAGGCTAAAATGCAAATGTGTTGTATTTAATTTTTAATGAAAATCTTACTCTATTATCAGAATGCAATATATATAACCCGTTTATTTTATATGAAAATTACCTTGGTAACTTTTTTGCAATGTGTCTTGCAAACGCAACTGGCACGCCCTGTTTTGGGATTTACTTGGCACTTTTGCCCAGGGTAGCATCGCTTAAAATAACAAGGATCGCTTTTTAGTTGATGCAGTGAATGATGAGACACTTGTTTTCTCTTTACATCATTTCTTATTAACTGGAGCTCGTTGAAATCCTACAATATAACATATGTTTAAAGAGCTAATTGTGAATTGGTTATTGAAAAAACTAAAAACAATTGATGGATTAAACTTGTAAGTGTATTCATTATCTTTTTATGAATGTGGATAACATGAGGTATTTAGTTAATAAAAACATGGATTAAAATTGCCCATTGTTATTTCTTGCATTAGTGCCCATCTGTTGCCTGTAAATTGGTATTTTAAACCAAGCACTAAATATTCATGAAATATTCAGTGCATCGGAAAGAAAGTAATATGCTCTGCCTCGTTTATTATTCATGTGATGCAGTTGTTGGGTGATGACGTTATTTTTGTAGGGAATAATAAAACGTCAATACAAAATCAAATTCACAAGCATTCTTTTTATACTTAATCGTAAATTTTATTTCATTTCTTATTTTAACATATATAAAGTAGGTTTTTAGACAAACACTAATTTTTTATATCTTACATTCTTACCGGTAATATTTATAACCAATTTTTAGTAACATAAATTAATATTTTCATATTAAAATTAAAGCTAAATTAGTATGTTAAAATAAATACGAATTAAACTGTAAAAACTTTGTTGATTTACCTGGTCTTGATCAATTAAAGGGTCCTGGGCTATAATCTTTTCCAATTGTTTTTGTTTTGTTGCATGGTTACTTGAATTTTGTGATTTCAAGCCTTTTGAAAATTCACTTAAACTCAAAAACATGCCAGATATTAAAATGATTGTCTTTAAACTTAACATTTTGCGATTTCTATCTAAAATTATAAAAAAAAACTTTATTTTGTACATTGATGTAGCTTTTATTTTTATATTTAACATATTAAGATCTCTACTCAAATTTTATAATAAAATTATAATAGAATTTTAACCACCTTATGATACTAAAATTTTCTGTTTAAGTTATCTTTTATATAACTTGTTCTCACTTCTAGTACACATTTGCAATGGTTGTGCGCACTTGTTTCATATTTCTTATACTTGATCACGGGACATCTGTTGCTTAGCCTTTTTCTCTGTTGCAATGCACTTTATCGATCCACCTTCTTAATTAGTTTTTAGTTCGCGTACTGGATTACGACCCTTTAACGGCTTGCATCTACTTTTCAGAATTGTTTTTATTTTATGTAATGTGTCCATTTTTGTTAAAGAGTATCGAGGTTTTAAAACAAATCAATATTGCATTCCATTAACTGGCTTTGGAAATTTAAAAGGAGAAAAATATAGGGCGGATTAAACTAACATGTCAATAAAATATGATACAATATATATATGTATATCAGTTTTTGTAAAACTCTATGTTTTATTAAAACAGGCTAAAAATTATTTATAAATATCATTTAAAAGGTTTTGTTTTTTTCATAAATTTATTTTGTAAACACTAAAAAACTAAGAAAATCGTTTAATATAAACTTAAGTGCGTTCTAACTTGAGTTCAATTTAACAATTTCTTTTGTATTATAACAGTTTAATGGTTTACCCATTCAACAAATTTATTTATGTTGTAAGTTATATTGGTCGATAGGTGACGTCCCTGAGCTGAACAATATGCTTGGTATTTTTTATTTATATCAAGATTTTTTCAATTTTTTTATTTACCTATATATTTTTTAATAAATTTATTAGTTTTTATATTAAGATTAATTTAATTTGTTTTATATTTAAAATTTTTTTGTACAAGTTGAAACTCTAACTTTATTTAACAACCAAAAAAGAAAGGGAAAGTAAAGTTGTGATGCTTACAAATTTCTTGTAAAATGAACTTGTATAAAAAGTTTTTATAAGCTTACAATTAAACTAAAGGCTGTGCAAATATCAGCAGGCAGAACTGTTTTATAAACTAATAAAACCATTCGGTTAGTACATTATAAACTTTAGGCCAATTGTATGGTTTGTGTAGTTTATTTATAAATAATTAATTGTAGTTACTTTATTTTAATACTCTCAAAACTTCTTTTACTTTTAAACTGCATTTTAGCTTAAACGTTAAAATATAATGCTTAAAACTTAATATAGAAGGTCCAAAGTTTTTTTGTCACAATATTTGCAGCAAATACAAATTTTACGATTTCACAGCGCAAAACATTTTTTTTTTACATTTACATTGCACACGGTGGACTTTGCTCAACCGACCTCGAGTTACGTTACAACTTGCTTAATTGCATATGTTGAAATATTTCTCTGAATCTAATGTGTTACAAAGTTAAGCCGCCTAAATCAATCAATCTCATTGATAGTTAACACAATGGTGATATTCGTTTTATAAAATGCTTTTTTGAGTGTGTGAATATTAATTATAAAAGTGTGTGACCGTTTTTGTCTGTGAGGTATGCGTGTGTGCGCGTGCATTATTATGAAAGCTATCAAGCCGCGAATGAGTTCTAATTTTAAAATCGAAACCCGCATGAGCACAGACAACAGCGAGACTTATATATTTTATCACAGCAAGCTATAGTATAGTACAGTAACAATATTGCAGTCGTCCAGCAGGCCTGCTAGGAATTAAAAAGTAGGGTAACATGTTTAAAGAAAGAAAAAACAACTTGCACATAGCTTCCTTAACAGCTGCTGATGCTGTAGTAAACAATCGGTAGTAATTAACCATATGCCAAAGCTATGACAAGAACTGTCCATAAATTATTAAAGAGAAACTGAGTCAGTATTATTTTTTACCAGGCTTATTTTTTACTAAGAAAAAGTTTACTGATAAAATACAATATCCTGATGTCAGGCCATTTTGAATGACCAACTTAAAAAATAGTCACGACTTCAAATAACGACAGATTGTTAGACGCAGGGACCTAAACAAAAATAGTTATTTGTGTTTATATTAACTCCTAAATGCCTAAATTTTTTAAATTTATAAATTTTAAGTAGTTGCATTATCTTTTTTTACCAGCCAGTAAACTATTTTAGCTTATGTGTAAACCGATTTTAAAGGGCTATCGTATTATGTAAATATAGTTAGTGGTTGATGTAATGCAAGACTATAGAAACCGCTTTGTGTATTTAACAGCTATGGCAAGTTTAATACAGTACGAAAATGTACGAACATTGTGTTGAAATAAAAATATAAGAGACAAGTTGGTATTAGAAGGTTTAAAAATTAAGGGCTGTTAAATTTAGGTCGTTTTAATAAACATAATAAAAAAAGGAAGTTAATTAATAATTATTTGAAATACGCTCTCTTTCAAAATTGTCTGACTGTTATTTTTTTGCAGTAACATTTTTTTTTCAACATTTTATTGTCCATCTTGTTTCTTGTGCTATTTAAACAGCAAAACGCTAAACATACTTATATTTATACTCAGTTTAAAGAGGAGTCAGTTACAAAATAAATTCATGAAAGTAAAAGCATATTTTTTAAGAGAAACTTTTATTTAATAGTCTTATTGTTGATTAACTTTCCTATTTGTGTTTATTGTAATCCGGTAGCGTAAATTTTTATTTTGTTTAGTAAGCAATAAGAAAAGGTTAGTTGTTAAAATTACTGAGGTAATCAATAATATAACAAAAAATATAAACCCTGTAAGATGTAGGTAAAATGTATTTAGTATCTAAATTTAAAATATCGCTGACATTAAAGTTTGTATTTAAGTCAATGTGATTTTTGTGTAACTGCTGGGGTAGAACTTTGTATATTTAATAACGGTAAGAAGTTCTAAAACAGTTGATTTTACGTTTTAGTTTTGATGTTACTGCTTATATCTTTACATTCTTATAATAAAAAATGTCACTTAATGAAATTTTCTTATAGGCAAAGGGTGTTTTATTAGATTTTATGGTCTTGCTTTTAAAGTGCTCAGGTATTAAACATTTAGCCTTTGATGAACAACATGTTCCGTTATAGTTTGTTATAACGGGTTTAATTTGTATTTATCAACGGTTGTGTTTTTACACTACAATTCTCATGCTCTTATAAGTACCAACTAAAGTCATTTGAAGTATCATTAAAACTTGTTGAGCTTCGACTGATTGAACGAAAATATAATTTTGCCATACTTTTGTGTGTTTTGTGAAGGTAAATCGGCAAAATTAGGCCTTATAAACAAGCAAACTGCTTCAGAAAGTTGTTATAAAACTTAAAGTTCGTGTTATTCGTATAAAGTGTATGGTAGAGAAAGGAGGTTTAGTTCTGTTTTTTATACATACGACAAAAAGCCCACATATAAGGTGTATTATGTAGCAAAGTAGAATGAAAAGCAATGCACTTATAGACTTGGGCTTTTTCAGAACAGTGGTAGGATGTAACCCTAGTTAATCAATACATAAAGGGAAGTCGTTGGCATTTGTAGGAAACTATAGTTAGCACTACAGTCCACTAAATAATAAACCGTATTTACTTATTACGTACTGATGTTTAGAGACAAGTTGAAAGCAACACATAATCAAAAACGTGGAATAAATTAATACATATAATAAAGGAATAGTATTAGGGCAGGTTACCCTCTTTACAATAAGGACTATATATTATTTATGTTTTAAGTAATGGACTTGTGCAGCATAGAGGATATTTGTATTAAGATATTATTTTACATTCAGTACGTAGCTAAAGAGTTTTTTATTGGTTTTTGAATTTTAATTATAACATGAAGGTCATAGCTGGATATATAAATGGAAAGTTGATTTGTTTAAAACGCCAGGGAAAAAGAACTGTTAATTTAGCAAGCTTGTAGTTCGACGAAATCTGGTTTAACGACCTTTCGAATCGAATGTCTGTCTACATAAGCTACTTTCCTTTGTCTCGCTTAAAATAAATTTAGTTTTTTAAGGGCAATTTGTCCACGTGAATTACTAAATTTCTGCAATAACATTTGACCATGTTTATCGTAATCAATTATGTAAATATATTTTAAAGTAAAAGTATTGTTGTAACATGATCACTGTAGATTTAGCAAGCGTTTATAGGTTAATTTTTGTTATTTTAGGTTCAGCGTATAAACTTAAACTAAAGGTTTGTTGTCATAACTTACTTCCTTTTCAGTTGCTTTGTTTAGAAGAATTAAACATCATAATTCACTCTATGATGTCATCCGTGCGGAATATATCTACTATACGAGTAATTGGGCATTTAGTTAAGTCGTTGTTCAAAAGTGTACCTTACTCATTTTTGTACTTTGTAACTTTTTCTCTTAAGGTTTGTAGGCGTCCAGGTGTAATGTTACAGTGAAGTACAATGTAAGTTACTTCAATACATTGTTAGCAGTTAATTAGATAAAACAGTAGTGCGGACAGTGAATTGACTTATAACGTTTTTTTTGCCTTTCTTTAAGGCGTTTTTCTATGTTAAAATTTACTCAATAACTTTGTAATGATATCAACCTAAATCTGTTATAATTACTTTTTACGCGTACGTTAGTATATATCTTTATTAACTTAAAACAATTGTAATCTTGCTTAACCTAAATTGCACTCTCTATACATTATGTTTAGAAAATTTGCCTTTCTTTTTAGCCTAGGGACATATAGGTAGTAAAACAAAGAAACGTTTTGCATTTAAATTGATTCGCTGTAGTGAAGAAAAATATTTGTATGAATGGAAAAAGCGTGCGTAGTAGAATAGGAAATATTGAACAAAAAAGGTCAAGTTGCAACTAAAGGTAAAACTGGTTATTATTTTAGCCAAATAAAAGACTTATATAATATAATTTGAAGTTAGAATCAAACTAATTTTTTTTAATGCTCGTCTGTCACAGCTAGCAATTGTAAAAACCTGAGTTAATTTAGAATGGAGAAACATGCGACGATAGAAATGACGTCGTTGGAAAGTGAAGACGGAGATGTTTCACACTGGTCACCTCACACGGTTTGCAAATGGTTTAAAGAAAATGGACATCCACAATATGAGGTGTGTACACTTTGAAATTTAGGTAATTTTGTACTAACTTTTTAAAGTAAAAAGTAATCATATGATACTGTAATTATTGTGGTAAAAAAACTATTTTTTTTTGTTTGTATAAACTACCTTTGAATTGTATTATTATTTATGGTTTTTAATAAAAAATATTTGAATAATAATCGTCACAGCATCTGGAGAGTTCAGTTAATAAAAACATGTTTGTTTTGTTAAAATTAACACTAGTCTTCCAATTTTTTTTTTACTACAATATTTAATTTATATGCTATTTTTTTAAAATAGAAGGATATACTACATGCATCTTTTAACGGAGAAAACCTTCGAAAGTTATCCCGGGATGATTTATACCATGCTCCGTTTCACATGACTGATTCATCTGAAATTGACCAACTAAACATCTGTATTGAATCCCTTAAAAATTCCCAACTCGACAAATACATGAAAACTATTGAATTCGAAAGAAACGTAAGTTTAACAAAAGGCTTATTTACATACTAGTGAAATTTATCTTATTTGTGTTGATAAGTTCTTTTCTGTGTATTAATAGACACTAAGCTCTACACAACCCACAATGTTTATCTAAGTTTAAAATCTGTGGGTATAATTTTTTGTTTGTTGTTTCTATATCGTATTTAATAAGTAAAATGTTGCAAATTTGTAATATTACACTAAGAAAATGTTTTTAAATAGGGTAAACGAAATGGTTATATAAATCATAATTCAAACAATCATTCTAAGTCTAACGGGCGAATTCCAAACGGTTTTTCACATAAAGATGAAAAAATTCAAATTGAAGGAAATTATCAATATAACAGCAATGCTACCACTCCCTTACTATCAGGTTTTAATTTACAAAATGTCTGCTCTAATTACTAAATTACACAAATATATACATTTTACAAGAAAAATTTCTGTAATAAAATCTTCCACTTGAATATACAAGGATTACTAAACACAAATCAATGAAAATAGAAATATATGTATACTAAATAAGTCTAAAACAATAGCTTAATATGATAAGATTGTGTTTGAAAACTAATAGATAAAGTGCATGACCTAGTTGTTAAGTAGAACTGTATTTTTAAAGGTATAATTAGACCAGTATTTGATTATCTCCAATGCCACTTAAATACAATATTTGATTGCACAATGCTATGATGCAATCAAAACAGTCTGATTAAATATTAATGACACTAGCATGTCACTAATGCACACCGGTAGATTTAGCTCTAGAAAGTATGGAGTTTTATATCAAATCAAACAGACTATTTTATTATAAACAAATAGGATAAGTTTAGATCCCAGATAAAATCTTAAAGTTAGGCTTAGAATAATTTAGTTAGTTTTTTAACTCATTTTTGATCTTGGTCTAGCTTATGTTTTAATAAACTGATTTTTATGTTTTGGGGTTATCAATGTGTATTAAAATGTTCTTTAAGGAAAGTTATGACCTTTGTAATTAATTAAAATTACCATGTTTTTTTTTATTTTTGTAGATAAAAGACTAGGCTATAGTAAAAGGTAAGGTACCAGCTATAGTTTATGCTGTGTAGTTTAATAAAATAAAACTATTTAACAGGTAGAAAGATGTGAAAGACAGAGTCTACATGGCAGTGACAGTAGCCCCTCATTTAAAAGGCATGTTTTTTACAACTTAAGAAAATCATTTTCAGATATGTCCAATTTAAAGAACAATTATCAAAAGTCAGACCCAGATTTAGACAAGAAAATACTAGTTACCAAAAAGTCGCAAAATTTTATTAGTTTTTTTGCTTCCAAGTATTTATCCTTCCTAGGAAGTTGTGTGGTTAAAGGGGTGATGTGTTTGTGTGAGGGTAGAAAAGTAGAGATAATGGAAAGAGGGTGTACTGTCAAAGAGGGGGGCTGGGATTCACCCAATTCCTCATGCAGGATTTTAAGACCTTCTCAAAGATCATGTCCAACTGAACATCTTAGAAGTGGAAATGGTAAAATTATAACCTAAGCTAGTTTTTAAGGGAGAAAAAGGTTAATAATTTTAATAGATATGTTAGTAACGCATGTTAAGAATTATGCTACTGTAACTGTAACACATTTCCTCTTCATGACATAACACGTTTATTTTTTTTAAAGTTTTTCGACTTTTCTATAATTAATTACCTACACAGAATCACAAATTAGGTTACCACGCACTGCACTACCACAACATACACAGCATAAATATTTATCTTTACAAAATATCTCAAGATCACATCTTTTGTTTATTGATTAAATTTTTTAAACCTTATTTAATTTTTTTTGTCAGTATATAATGGTATCACCAATTAATGAAACAATAAATACAGAATATTAAGTAATTTTGATTTTTTAATTAAGGTGATGATCTTGGAAGTATAAATCACACAAGTATAGAACATTATCCTACAGAATACTTCAAAACAGCTGCATCTATTGTTTATATGTTCACAGGTATTACTTGTTTGGTTTATAAAATTACATGCTGGTTTTGAACACAGTTGTATGTTTTGCTCTTATAAATATAAACAAAACATATATAAATATAAATTTATACACTCCAAAACATTCTTATTTTAAATCTAATGGGAATGTAGCCAAATGAAATTAAGTAAAACACCTTGAATGTCGTATTATTATGCCATGTATGAACTTAGTACTGTTTAGTTACGGTTATTATTATAACATGGTCGCAGTATATAATCGGTCGCTTTAAAACAAATGCGGTAATCTTAAATTCTCGGAAAGCCTGCACAATCTACCAAATACTTGAAATTCTAGCAATGCCAGTCATCCGGCTTTGAACTAAGAAACATGACGTCATTTTTGAGCATGGCATGCAGAGTTGTATAAGGTTAAATTTGTGCGCTCATACGAAGGATTATATCCGTTTCGTCTCAACTTTTAATATAGTCGCGTGGGTTGTTCAACTTCTGCTTAGTTAGTAAAGCTTGCGGCATAGTTAACTAAAAACGCTAAACCGATTCGGCAAGTGGTTGAAGCTTTTATATTCTTATCGGTATAATGTATTGGCGGTTAGATTTTTGGCTAGATAATTTTATTTTAGTCTTAAACGCGGTTTAATTTAATTTTACCATAAACTGGTATCAAAACACACTGTGGTACTATTTAACCTTTATTTATTTATTTTTGTAATCAATGACGTATAGCTGTGTGTTGCGTAACGCTAAGCCCCCGTAAACTTTTTTTTCTATTAATACAACAAAATCGATTTTATACAAAGAACAAAAAATAATTTTGCTGAAGTTGACAATTTCTTTTGTTCAGCTTTTATGGTGTCTGTGTTCACGCTTCAGTTGGTCCACGAGCGAGTCCCGTCCATGACTGAAGGACCCCCTCTACCGGATATTTTTTTTGATATTGTCCCACGTCGAGTCGAAAAGGCGTTTAGCATCTGCGAATCGATTGGAATGATTTTAACCATTTTTGTTGTTATTTTAATGTTTTTTCACAAACACAGGTAAGATATCATTATGTATTCTTGTGATAATCAATTTACCCTTTTAGTATATATATATATGATAACTTGAAATATTGATTTTAGAGTCTAACATTTAAAATTTTTATTTTTTAGGTCAATTATTGCCCGTCGCTTGTTTTTTATATTAGGAACTTTATATTTTTATCGATCTCTAACGATCTATGTAACAACACTTCCCGTACCAGGCATGCATTTTAAGTGTGCACCAAAGGTAAATTTATTGTTGTTGTTACTTAAAGGGTTAATATTTAAGTTAAAACATTTTTTTAAGATTCAACACTAAAAAAACATCATTTTACAGTAGTTTCGTTTTTATTGCTTAACTCTGTATGATTTTTAGGTAATTTTAAAGACTTTATTCTAGAGCTTACAAGCTTATTTCTATATTGGGCGCTGTTTGACGTAAATTAGATTTTTATCGTTTTAAATTTCACGGTTTACAGAAATGACATTAAAACCGCTTTAACATAACTGAGCGGAAAGTGCCAATTTAATTAAAAAAATGTTGTGCCTTTGAATTTAAAAAACACTTTACTTATAAAATAACAAGGTTGTCATATGTTTTTTGTATGATTAAAGTTGTTTTTTTTAAGTTCAGATAACTTTTATTGTTACCTAGAACAAAAATTAGTTATATAATTTAAAAAAACTGGTTTGATTGGTGTTTAACTGCTGTAAACACTGGAATTTGGTCAATGTACAAGTTGTACAACTGTCATTTTGTTTGTTTAATTCATCAATCAGAATTCCCATCATTTTTTTTCCTGTGATAACATAAAATCAATATTTGATTTAACATGTTATTTTATGATTAAGTAAAACGAATTGATCAGCAAAAAATTGACGCCGTCACTTTTAGGTTTATGACCGTGATTCAGTGTAGTTTAAATGTTTTGACAAAGGGGTTTTCGTTGTTATAAGGTTATATAAGGGGTTTGTGATTATAAATCACGTGCAATCGTTATGTAACACTTTACACAAATTTGTAAAGGTTGATGTAACTTGATACTGTTTAGTCTTTTGCATTAAACTTTATATCTGTTGTTAACATTTATAAATTCTAATTCAGGCACACGGTAAATTATCAGTGATGATTGGTCGTGCTTTTGGTCTTTTATTTGGGGGTGGTCTTTCTGTTACAGGTTCGCACCATTTGTGTGGTGATTATTTATTCAGTGGCCACACCATTATGTTAGTGGTCACATACCTAGCAATACACGAATGTAAGTTGTATACAGTTAAGAAATAATTTTTAAATTTTTTGTTTTTTGGTCGGGTAGACCGGATACATGTTATTTAGTAATCAAAACGTTAATCATCTCCGCATTTAAACCATAACAAAATTTCACAGATTCACCGAAACGATGGTGGTGGTTACATTGGATTTCGTGGCTGTTATCTGCAACCGGAATAATCTGTATTTTGTTAGCACACGACCATTACACTATAGACGTTGTTGTCGCTTATCTGTTAACGACTAGACTGTTTTGGTCCTATCACACTATGTGTAATATAGCGGTAAGTGTTTGAAAATTTACACTCATTATGTAATAAATATTTAAATTTAAAATGAAAAAAATTTGGCTAAGACCAACATTTTTTTTCAATTATATTCAGATGACATTTTATTGAAAACCTGTTAATGCTTAAATTTGTTTATTTGCAGGCGTTAAAAGACATAAGCAATTCAAACATGCTAAGTCGGGCATGGTGGTTTAAAATATTCGAATATTTTGAGTGCAACGTAGCGTCCAATGGCTCCCTCCCGCGGCAGTATGAATGGCCGTTACCGTGGCCTAGATTTGCATCAACTTCTAACAAACGCTCACCTATAAAGGGCGTATGACGTCGACAGAATACTCTAACATGATTGGATCACATGCAGAAATAAGGCGTACTCGTACTTCTAGGTATAGATATCTAATGCATGCTGCTAGCTGCTAAAAACTATATTTTTCGGAATTTTTAAAAGAGTTTTGCAGTTTGATTAAATATAAGCGGTGGTATGACGCACATAAGAGCAAAGCTTTTTGATGTAATTGCAATCCTTGCCGAAACCCTAATTTAAGCAAACTTTTCACATCGAACTATTAACATCTTCAGTAATTTTTTTAGTTACTAATCAAGGTACTTCTTACGTAATGTAAGTTATTTTTTATTACACATTGTCTTAAAACAAGATTTTTTATATACAGTAGCAAAAAAGGTGAACTATACAAAGTTTTGTGAATGCTTTACTGTTAACTAAACTTTTGGTAAATAGCATCAACTCTAAATCTAGTAATTTTACAAAATTATTTTTATTCTACTACAAAATAAGAAGCCGAAAAAAACGGGCGAATTTGCCTTAAACTTACACATCAATTAAAAAACTTATTTTTTCCATCCAGTGTTTATTTTTTATTTTACCTGCGTTTGTTTTTTACTTTTTATTCCTTGTCTTCTTTTGATTGAACATTCGAACGACCAAAATTGCCTGAATTGCTTGCGCAAGTCTTCAGCATTAGCGTACATGACATTTAATTGCTGCAGTTTTTTGATGGCTGAGCTTTATATATAGCGGGCTGAAAACATATATACGTAACTATTACGCTTCAGATTGGTCGATTTAGGCATTTACTGAATTCTTATATTTTCTTGAAAATGTTAAGTTCTTTATTTTATAAGTGTTACTGAAACTTGAGTTAGATATATCCGCTGTGAGTTTTAAAATGAACCTTAAGTTGTTAATTAATTTGTTTTCGACTGAGTGCAATTTTACTATAAAACGTATGCTTAACTTTTTTTTTTAATTATGACGTCATTTTTGTTTTCTCTATAAAAATTTTTTTTGTAAAAGTATTACCAGTACGATATTTAAATATGGCTGTGTTATTTATTTCAAATTTTTGCCAAATATTTGTATGTTTGTTGGTAAAATAGCCATGACTTATATTCTGTATTTGTTATCATAAAACTTTTAACGAACTTGTGTTTTTTATGGTTTTATCTGCTCTCGTATTTTAACCGTTGTTATATTGGGTTTGTTGACATTCTAGTTTTACTATTTCGTTTTTTTTGTTCGTTTTTTTTATGTTGGTTTTTCATCAAAATATTTAGTTAAATACAAATCGTTCGATAAATTGTAATCACATTGGAAGTATAGGCAGTATAAAATAGCTTAGATTTAGGTTTTGTTAATTATCTAAATGTAGTTGACGGGTTAAAGGTAATTGATATATATTTTAAAAAGCTAGGTTAAACAAAGTATAGCACACACATACCAAAGTTACCGTTATAAAGATAAATGTCTATATAACGTCTGCAGTTAACGGTCAGTTTTTAAAACTTGAAACATACGAAACCTTAGTTCTTATCTTAGTTATTTTTGGCAGTTTGAATTGTAGGTATTTTTTTCGTCTATTTAAAAAAAAATTTGTTATAAATTGTTTATGACTTTTGGTAAGTTTTTTCGCTATCACGATTCTTCGAAAATGTTATATGACGGTTAAATCATGAGTCACGATTGTATGGCAAAGATATTATGGTCGATTTGAAGGATAATGTTCTAGCCGTAACGCAAGCGCAAAAAGGATTTACGTTTTAATTATAGATGAAAATGCATGTTGTAGTGCATGTTGTAGAAGGCTATTCTTTGTTTATTCTAACTAAAAGCATAACATTGGTCTATAACAGTAATTTTCTCTTAGTCATAATTAGCTTTTTATAATTAGAGCAAAATTCAAGTTATTATAAAGGTTTAGAGAAACTTTTTTTCAATGTTTTTAAGTAAGAAAGCTATAGAAAACTTGGACAAACGAGTACAGTCATATGGTGAAAATGTCTGTTTTATATTGCCAACGAATTTCCTCAATATGTTTGTATAGGCTGTTGTTAATATGCTTTACAATATTGCTGTATTATGGTCTTTTTTTGTATAGCTTAGGGCCTTAAAATAAATGATTTTCACTACTGCAAGTAAGCGTTTACTTCAGCAGTTAACCATAGCAAAAAGGCAAAAGGAAGTAACCATCAGTAGTTTGATTTCGAGTTTAGGCAAAGTCTTAGCGTATATATCAATCATCAATTAGATTTTTTTTAACGTAAGAAGATATATGGTTTGTTGGATACAATTTAAATGTTATATATAATGTTGTTTGTTATATGCGAAGGAAATGGTCTGTCATTTCCGATGCAAATTTAAACACAGAGGTCGTTATCAATCACAAAGCATGTAGAAAACTGTGGAAGTAATGTTTATTAAGTTCAATTTAATATCTGAATCAAAAATAGCTGAAACAGTAAACTAGTAATTTTTAATACTTGAGCCCAGCTTAAAGATAACCGATAACGTTGCTTGACTTTGTATACTAAGTACACACGCGCACACATTTTAAGTAAACAGGAAAAATTGTATGTGCCTTCAGTTATATACGCTTTTATGATAATACAGATGTTGTATACAGTATTAAATATAAAAACTTAAAACTGAAATAGAAAAAAAACTTTCAATTTGGGTATACATAAAATATTGGTATTAAAGTTTAATTACGTTAACATTTAACAGTTCTGTAGTACAGGCCTATCAAATAATTTTCTGTTATAATATAACTTTAGTTATTATAAAGTTTTAGCGTAGTTTCCAAGTTCTAGAAGTAAAAAAAACAAGCCTAATTTAGCTTAAAAAATGACGCTCTGTCAGTCAACCGTTTAACTTACCGAGAAACTGGAATCTATTTTTACTTATCTGTTCGTAGGACAATTTTTAAAAAAATAACTAAATTAACATATGTTATATAAAAATTGCAATTTGTTGTGCATTAAATAAATAAGAAAAATGCATAAAATGCAGTTAGTTGTGTTAAATTATTTAGAAAACCAAGTATGTTATTCCCAATGGTAATAATGGTGACGGTGTCAATTGACATGACGAGGCAAATATTAACCTAATGACTTCACAACTTAAAAGGTTAAAGACTAATCAAAGGCATTTTGATATGAAACCAGGACCTACTGTTGTTGTTGTAATTGGCCTGAGAGCTTAAAGTTTAAAAATAACTATAAAAAAACAAAGTAACTTAGTCGTTAATTTAGTTAAGTTAGTATACACGTTAAAGGATAGTGTTATTTAAGTAAAAAAGGGAAGTTTTGTTTTAAGTGTATTGTTAAAATCTTGTAGTATGTAAATTTGTAGCCGAAAATTGCTGGTTATTTAAATTTTATTATAGGGGTTTTGTTATACATAGCTTTTTAAAAGAGGCTTTTTTAAGATCAATGATTAATTTTAGGGTAACCATAGTCGAATAGCTGAAATTATAAGTCGATTATGTCAACAAGAAAACGTATTTATTTTTAAATAGTATGTGCCCTAATCAATCCACGTAGTTCTGCTTATCCGATTGGGAAATCGCCAAAGCGCTAATTGGAACCACCATTGATTGAGAATGGAATTACATTGCCATACGCAAAAGTACGCGGTCGATATTCACTGCTGTTGCAGTTGAATTTGATTCGTTTGAAAATTCGATTTTGTTCGTACTACAACTTTTGGTAAATTTTAAGCAAGAGAAAATTTAAACCAGACAGACTAAAAGTGAATTAGTATAAAAAAGTTAAAATATTAACTAGGCCTATGATAGATTTTTGTGTTTTGGAACCAATTAATCATTACAAAAATAATTTATTTTACAGATTATATGTCAAAAAGGGGTTGACTAGAAAGATGTAATTTTTATTAGAATTAATTAAGCGTTACACAATGGCTGTGCAATTTACCTTTGTATTCTTGGCTTCTGTATTTGTTTTAACTGCAACAAAGGAAAGGTGTGGATCTGAACACCCGGAATATCCTTGTTTTGAAATCGAGGGCAACGATTTTGAAAACACACAATTTACTAAGATTTGCTTGTTGGCCCAAATTAACGCATCAATAACCTTAACGTATAAGTAAGTAACATGATTTTACTTGTATTTTATATATAACCTTCAATATAGAAGGCTTAGTAGTAAAATTGTATTGATGACAAAGTAGTACAATGCCATTTGTATTTGTTGTACGGATAAGTGGTTTAAAGTGAGGAACACTAAAACGCCTAATTAATTGCTGGCTCACAGACTTTAACTTTTTAATCTGGCTCACAGACTTTAACATATAACATTTAACTCACTAAATGAGCTACTTATAATATTTTAAATCTAGTTATGACCTTTCTTCAATATTTTTTGTCACGTCACGTGACTCGATTATTGAAGTAGCATTGATTTTTACGATTTATTAAATTTAAATTTTATTCAATGTAATTTTATAACAAAAACAAATATAGAATCTTAGTAAAAATCACGTAGAATTATTATATTAAAATAGCTATTTTTAAAAAAGTTGACAATTCTGAAAAATAAATATTACCAGCTTTAAATGGATAAGTAAGTTGTTGTTAATTCTATTACAGTGGAGGTGAATCGCCCACCACAACTGAACTATTTATACCAGAAGAAGCTTCCACGCATGGCAGCTTTTGTGATCACGTTTTTACATCCTTACTGATGCTAACTTTTGATGATATCGAGTTGAAGTTTTTCTTTACAAGGGACGTTGTGCGCCCATCTGAAACTGATATAACATACTGCAACGAGTAAGCATCGACTTTTATTTTGACTTATAAGTTTTACTACTTAAAAACCTGTAGAAATCATAAATAATAAAAAAAAACGTTTTTTTTGCAAGTTCTTTTTTTTTTAACTTTAAATTCTATCCTTAATTTCATTTAATGATCTTAAATTTTTAACTTGACCTAGTTGTGATTCGGGGAACTGGGTAATGCAGAACATATCAATGGACTTTCTAAACACATCCACTGTTCAACCAACATCACCTAGTGTCAGGCTAAACACAACCAGCGCTGAGCTCCCAAGCGAAGCAGGGGCTTTACTTACTGGTATAAGCCTTAAAAGATCGTATAGCTGCGAAGAAAGGGATTTGGTTATAAATTTTCATGTTCCAGAAGACGTAGATTGGAGTGCCAGTATGAGAATATTTCAAATACAAGTTCAACCTTTTTTGGTAAAAACGCCAATTTTTAACGACCCTTTTCTATGCAGGTATGTTAGTGTAAGTGAGAAAAGCACATGCTTATTTAATTGCCAATCTTTTAAATTGTTTTACTAAATATATATTTTAATTATAGAGACGTAGTGATATTCCACGTGTTCATTATTATGGTTCCAATTTTGTATTTCACCATTTTCGTTCTATTCTACCGGGTAAAGGATCGTTATGGCTGCCCTCCCGATCTAAAACGACCTAAAATGAAGCCACTTAAAGAAGAACACCCTTCTTCTGAAAAAGAGAAAATTGCGCCGAATTCGTCTGGCCACGAGGTGGTAGTAACGTGCACTTCGCCAGAAAATACTGAAACTTGTATTTTGTAAAAACAAAATGAAACGACTTATAACGCGGAGAAAATTGCACTTATTTGTTATACTTTAAGTATAACAGTTGCCTGTTAGCTAAAGTATAATAGCGTAGTGAATATATTAATCATGTATATTTTTAATTATAGTAGAGTGCTGCCACTTTTTGCATTAAGCAATTTAAATAATGGTCTTATTCAGTATTACCACATTAATTTATATTAGTTAATGCAAGTGTAAATAAACAATTCTAAACTTCAACATGTTTCTATAAAAAACGTAAAAACCGAAAATTAAGCTAAATAAAAGGTTGATTTGTCAACGTTAAACAGGTAACTATCGACCTTGAAATTGGCGGTTATATTAAAATTGGTAGTTATAGGGTGCAAGACAATTTAATATAACATGATATTAACTATAAGCACATGGCCGTATTACTGTTTGCTGTGATAAAATCGTAATTTTGATTTTGTTTATAAAAAAAATTAAAAGTTGCGTAGGTTGTAAATAAAAAATACATCAACGTGATTTTATGATTTTTTAATTCAATAAAAAAAGTTTTTGGTAAACAACTTGTTTTCGAGCGATTTGTTTAAGTTTAAAAACAAATTATCTTAAACAATGTTTTTGCAAACAACTTGTTGTTTGGTTCAAGTTCAAGATATTCAGCTTAAAAAAGGATTTAAAAAAAAACATTTTAATAAATGGACAAGAAGTTAAATGGGTACGGAAAAATGATATTCTTGTTTTAGTTTCTAGCAGTAATGTTTTTTTTTTATCTGATTGTACGCAAGATATTTTGTAATCTTAACTGAGGTCACAGTAAATATCATATGTAAAATGAGTCATTAGCTGTAAATTTACCCAGTTGACTCCAAAAACCAGGCTAATATTTTTTTAGAAATATTTTCACAATCACACCCTGCGCATTATAAAGGGTATCATTTAGCTTCCACTATGAATTTAATGTTGAAAGTTTACATGTTAAAGTTGCTGTAACTAACAAAGGTTTTTTAGTTTGCACTCTATTGTGCTAAAAGCGAGAAATTTCTGAAACAATTTTTGTTGGCACAAGACTAAATTATTTTTGCATTTATTTACTTTTCATGCAATAATACGAAATTACCTAATAATTGTTTGATTAACTATTAGTTTACAGGCATAAAAATAATAATTAAAAAAAGTTTTTGCTCGTTTTTTAAATTTATTATTAACCAGTTTAATATTAACTGTTTTTCATTTAATATTACCCAAGCTTTAAAATCAAGAAATATTTTTTACGCTCATTAATGGCGCAACCAAGAAAAATTATAATAATAAAAAACACAAATGGTAATACTTTTAAGTATTGCAAATAAAAGCTAGCAATTTACAGGCGACAAAAAATATTACAAAAAATAAAAAAAAAACAAAGGGTTTTTAACTTAATTTCATAATGCTACAAGAAAGTAGTAACCTTATTAGTAAAACATTTACAGATTTAAATTTTTAGTCATTACTTTTAACTATACTCCTGTTGTAGTGCGCTTACATTCTAGATTGTTCTTCGTCGCGTATTGAAATATCTCCATTTATTTTAATGTCGTCCATTATATCGATTGTCCCTGGGTTTGGTAAGACGATTACATCATTGCCTGTAAAATACAAAACCGGTTTTGCAAGTTACAAAATTGCAATATGAAAATAATGTTTTGGTTAGACATAAACTTAATACTTCAAAAATGTCAAATACCACAGTATGGCTTAATTCTAATTTTACCTACATATTTATTTTAATAGTTTTTATTTTTATCTTACGTCGATCCCGAATGTACAATGTGACATGATTTAACATTGGAAATACCATATTTATTAATAGCTTTAAGTTGCATCATGTTATATGGCTGTGATATTAAAGAAACATGTAAAAAATATAAAGGGCAAATTACAACTTTCAAAACAAATACACAGTTTAAATTCTTACAGGGCCGCGGGGTGAAACATTAATAATAATTAAATTTCGGTTTTGATGTTGAATTTCCTCTTTAGTCTAAATTAGGTTTAATTATGTAGTTTCATATAATATGATTCTTTAGCTAAAATTTTACAATTAAATAAAAAAAAGTGATTTATGATATACTAATTTTAATATTAATTATAACTTTCAGCCTTATTTTTGAACTTATTTTATTAACTTTGTGAATTTCAATGTGTTAGTTGTAAATACTTTTAATATTTAAATTTTTTTCTATTTTTGGAATAGAAAATATATTTGACATTCTTTAATATTTTGAACAAATTTATGTTGACGTATTCACGAAGTACAACGTTCGTTTATTGGTTGGTGTTAAGGGCAGTGTTATGTGTTTATTTATGATTTGTTCTTGTATGCTTATAAGTTTTAAAGACATCACGAATTCCAATAGACTGTGCCTTTTAGCCCCGTTTTTTCTCTAAATATTTTGATAATGCGGGTATGCGTTGTAGGCAAATTTTCTCAGTTTGATGTGGTCACCAAATATTTTTCGTATTTTTAGTAAACCAAAATGGTTATATTTTTAAATGTTTACATTTTTAAAAAAGACCATTTTTAAATGGTTTATTTTTGACTTCGTAAATAATAAATTTTAAGTTTTAATTATACCAAACTTATACAAACCTATTTTAGTTTTTTTTTGAAAATTAATTAGAAGTTTCTCATTTAGTTAAAAATGGAAAAAATTATTAAAGTTTCCATTTAAATAAAAATAAAAAAAAACTTTTTAAAAATTACATGAATGGTTCATTTTTGTAACCGGGTGCTCACAACTGCTGTAACCTTTCACAGGGTAGGCTGGTTCTCCGTGTTTTAACTTATCCAATCCAGCTATCTCGACTTCAGCACTTACTCGAAGTATTCCTAACAGCCTCATGGTTCCAAATAGCACTGTACTGATGGTGGCGCTCCAGGCAAAAATAGTGAGCGCTCCCAGCAAATTCCAACCAAAGGACTGAAAATTCAGTTACAAGTTAAAATTTGCAAAGTTCCAAAAATAAAAATTTAAGGTATTTTAATTTTTTTTTTTAATTTTTTAACTTTATTTACCTTAAATGCGTTGGTTCGTCCGCCGTAAATTACTCCACCAACGTGGACTCCATGCACTTCTATCCCGTTTACCCCAAAAATTGGGGCTAAAATAACACCTGTAAGCCCTCCTCCAAGATGCACTTAAATTATAAAACTTAATGTTACGGAAGATTCATTTTAACAACAGAAGGATAAGTAAATAATAATTTATTACAATTATAAAGAAGTAATGTCCCGGGACGTGACATTTTTCACGTTTCTTGGTCGGTAATTTTTTAAATCATAAAATTAATACCTGCGACAGCGTCTATAGGATCGTCGATTTTTAATGCTAACATAAGGTAATGCCATGCTGGGTACGCACAACCTGCGATTACTCCAATTAACACGGCTGCCCACGGCAGAAAATCATCGCAACCCGCACACATGGAAACCATACCTTAACACAAAAGCTGTAACTAAAAAATATGCAGTGACACATAAAACTTTTTTGGGTTAAAAATATCCACTTTGTATATCGCTTTTGGTGGTATTAATTATTTCACGGTTTATTTGTCATCTAATACCATCAAAGGAGTAGAAAAAATGTCAGTTTTTAATTAAAATACCTGTTAATCCGCCATTTATTGTAACCAACAATGACCAATAATTATCTTGGCCTCGAATAGCATCCATGGTTTTGTATATAATCATAGAAGTAATGGCACCGGCAGCTCCGCCTAAAACTGTGTTAGTAATTGCTTGCACCACAGCGGTACCGTCACCAGGTTGTGAAATATGGAGTTGTGAGCCGCCATTGAAAGCCAAAAATCCAACAAACAATATGAATCCACCTAAAGCTGCCACCTTAAAAGATATTCACGCTTCAAATACGTAACAACAACAATTATATAAGTTTAAATAGCCAAGGGCAATTTTTAAAAGAAATGAATAAATAATAAAAAAGTAAAAGTATATAACAATTAATTTACGGTAACAGTATGGCCGGGTATGTCATTTGAGGAGCCATCTTTGTTAAATCGACCAATTCTGGGACCCAAAATCGCCGCACCAATTAGGGCCGCAGTACCTCCAGTAATATGCACAACTCCAGACCCAGCAAAATCTTTGTACGACAAACCAGTTCCTTAAGTAATAAAACAAAGTTAAGCGGACTATTAACATAAACACCTTAAAATGATGACTTATTAATAATGACATTGTAATTATGTAGGCGGTGTAGGCAATTTTAGTTTTTTGAGATTATAATCTACGTTTGTACGTTACGATACCGCGTTAAAATATTTGTTAAAAAATTTTGTAAATTTAGTTTGATTGTGGGGATTGTTTTCGACGTTTTGTAACCGGATAACAATAATTGTGTTTTGATACGAGCATCAAGTGTAAAACTGTTGAGTAATGGTCCATTCAGTTTTCAATTACGTAAGAGTCACAACATAAAATTTTACTGACATAATTTACAGAAAACGATTTTTTTAAATTTTATTGACATAAATTTTATAATTTTTTTTTCAAATTTAGGTGACTAAATAGTATTGTACATTTTCTGTGGTAATGTGTTGTTTTGTTATGACGTTAGTGTGCTTTCCGCATAGTTTATGGATAAAGAGCTAATACACCTTAATCAATTTGCCCAGGGCGAGCTTGTGTATTCCATTTACGCATACGTGCTCTTGGTTTAAACCTGTTTTTGATTATAATTACTAAAATACGTTAACAAATAGAAATTCGTAATTTGATAAAAACGCGATAAAAAATATTCGCCAGAAAAAGGTTGGTAAAAATACGAAAAATAATTTACAAAATCTTTTTTATGCTTGATTTTCATATTATTTACATATCGTTTAACAAAAATCTTCAAAAATTATCAACTTATTGTATATTACCTGCCCCAGTATTTAACCATCCTTTGGGGCTCCATGCCCAATGTGCAACAACGGGATAAACGAATCCAGTTAAAAACACACAGTATACCATATAAGTGGTGAACTCAGTTCGTTCAGCCATGGCTCCTGATACAATTGTGGAAGCCGTTGCAGCAAACACGTATTGGAAAAACCACGACACGTAATATTGGTCTGGACTTAAAATACTGGACTAGAAATGAAATGTTTTAAATATTAGTAATATATCTAAAACTTTATTGACGCCAATTGTTTGAGGAAAAAAATATTGGGCACTTTTAAAATTTAAATTGTTCATTTTATTCAATTTAGTTTATATTTTTGTTTCTCTTTTCAGAAAGATTAGGAACTTTGTTAAGATTAAATGTTTATAAATTTGACAGATTAGTAAACTAAACAAAAACCTACCCTGCCCTGCAGGTAGAGCCAACATAAATTTAACCAAGGAATAACAAAGTTGAAATTTTACGTTATGTGCGAAGGCTTATCATTTTTTGAAACAAGCTAATTTGTGAAATTCATTAACTATTTTTGCAACACTAAAATTTAAATTTAAAATCTAAATTTGGCTAGGGTTCGTTATTGTTTTGCTTATTCATAACAATTTAAATAAATAAAACTTACGCTTGTCGAATTTCCACTTTGAACATTCACCGAAAAGAAATAGTTGTGTCCAATAAAAGCGTTTCCAGGCTCTCCATATGCAAATGCATACCCTACACTCCAGTACACAATAGCTCCAATAACTTTAAAAAATATAAATTTGAATTAAAAGCAATATCAAGGCAAAATTAATAAAAATATAAAATCTGAAGTTTATTTTGAAATGTGAAAGGTCAAAAAGTGAATTACATAAGAATTAAACACCGAACTTATTTTTTTTGTAAAAGTATTGGGAATTGCCTGTGGCAACCTTTATAAATCCTTTATAATAAGCATGTGTGTTTTGTAATTCATTTCTATAACGTAGACTGTGTTTAAATGGTGTACACACACTTTTAATAAAGAGTTTGTTTGCAGCACTCCTTACAATTTTCTTTTAAGTTGGCTACGCGTTAACTTTAACTAAACCGGAAATTACTTTTTTCTTGTTTGAATGCCAAAAATGAAACTTACACAAATCCAACACGTTCTTCATGATAATATTTGTTGTGTTTTTGCTTCGTACAGAACCAGCCTCAAGAAATGCAAACCCAGTCTGCATAACTAAAAAATATAATTTTATATAAAATTTATCATAAAAAAGCATTAAGCTAATATATAGTGCATAAAAACTGTTAAATAAAATAAACACAAACTTAACTAAGGTTTTATTTTTAATTCATTTCTTAATATTTGTAAATTTACTTACAAAGTACAAAAATTCCCATAACGGCTAAAAAGAACTGATCTATATTTGTTCTAAATACTTTCATATCCATTGCAAGGCTTTCCATGCTAACATTTGACATTTTGAAGTTTTATTGATTAATTACCAATGTCTATATGTTTTTTAGTACTAAATACTACAAAATATAAGTAATTAAAAATATGCATTAGTTTTTTACTTGTTTATCTCTTATAACTAAACAATTTGCTAACATGCTTTTTATCTTTAGTTTATTATTCTAAGGGATCTATCTTTCACTTATCTCTTTCAACTCTGACTGTTTTATTTTTATTTTTTCGTCTTATATAAATGCGAGAAGTGAGAAAGTGGTCGTTTATATTTAAATGGTGTACATTGCTCTTTAAATGGATTTACTCTCTGTCTAACACCACTTTAGAAAATACATCATCATTTTTTCAAAATGTGATTACTTTTTCAGTGCAATTAATAACCCTGCATTTAAGTTTAAAAAAGTTATAATAGTTGTCTATTTGTAATAATTAAAAAAAAAACATTTATAAATTTTAAAGACACAGATCTACTTTTAATTATGTTAAAATTTAAAAATAAGTTTAAGAGTTATTTTAATATGCGTTTTCTCTCGACTGCGGTAACAAAATAAGATTATTTTTATTTTTAGAATTTTAGACATGATATTGCATATTTGAATAATATCATATCACCATTATAAGACAATACTCGAAAAGCTATGATTATGTACTTTCTAAATTTAAATAAAGTTGTACACTTCGCACCTTTTCATAAATGACTAAGACGTTTGCATTAAGAAAACAATAATATAGTGCGCTATAGCGCCCACTAGGCGTTAAAAATAATAATTCCAATTTATTTCTGCCTCTAAACACAACTAATTAATTAAACGCATCACACTATAAGTTTTAATTCTGTAACTATTTATTTAGCAAATGCAAAATATAATTTGACGAGTCCGCTACGTTATTGTTTATATTAAAGTTATTATCTATTTTTAGTCACGTGTTCACATCTTAGTCACGTGTTTACAGTTATTGCCGAGTTGTGTTACTTAATGTAAGTTTGTGTAGTCTAGACTCTAGACCGTTATCTTTAAATGCATTGTTATTTAGTATTTGTGATGCGAGTTTTTAAGCGGTTGCACGTGACTTTTTGCAATAATAAACTTTAAAATAAATAAACCGGCTTTTTATACAAAAAATAGACGACAAATCGTTTCAATAACAAATTTTCATTTTTAATAACAACGTGTAATCAACAAAAAATCAACAAAATATTCTAAATCAATCATTTTTTTATTATTATATTTCAATTAATGCATTCATATAAATAGTAAATGTATACTTAATCTAATTTTTTGGTTATATTTTGATTACAAACAACAAGCATAATAGAGTAAGGAACAGAGTAACCAAACCAATTTGAGTAATTTCTCCTCCACTTGAAATTATCTCAGAGTTTACTTTAACCCAAAATGTGTCGTGATTTTTTGCTACAGTAGCCCTATAGAAAGTATGGTTCAAAATAAGTTACAAAAAATATATTTTATACAATTTATGTGTTTGGAGTAATAAAACTTGTCTCTAAATTTTTAAATCAACAAGACTTACACAAAAGTAATGTTTCCATAGTTTTGCATTGGTGTCCATTCATACATGGAAGTTGATGTTTTTAAGCTGGTATTGCTGTGAGTGACAGCATCTAAAAGACCCGATTTAGTGCAGTTCATTAACTTGGTAAATGCTGGCGCGTTCGACCACGAGCCTACCGCCACTTCTGCATTGTTGATTGCCCTTGCTTCTAAAAGAAATCCTGCGTACCCATCATTTCCGGAAATCCATACTGAATTTGTAATAACGAAGATGAAAATTTTCTTATGGGCCAAGCTTATTTTTTTGATCGTGTTTTTTAAGTTTTTGTTAGAGAGCGAGTAAATTTAAACACGTGACAATAAAATATTTTAGTAAACTTGTGTTACCTTTAATAGATTCACCAGCTTTATAACTCTTAACCGCAGTATTTACTAAATATGGGGAAGCAGTGTTTTGACCAAGAATTGGGTTTTTTTTGCATCAACGTGACCAGGAATCATGCTTGTGCATACTGATGCTGGAGCTCCATGTGGTGTACATTCTACCATAGAGTTGGCAAGAAAACAAAAACTTATTACAATCAATGTCAGTTTCATTCTTAAGTTTCTTAATATTTACAAATACGATAACTAAATTGTCTAAAAAGTATTTTTTATTAAAGATAATTTTTACGTAAAGCGTAAAAATATTAATTTTAATTTGCTGGTCATTTAACAAAACTATTGTTTAAAACTAGGTTGTTTTTGCAAACTATGATTTTGCAAAATATTTTAAAGCACTAAAAGGACATATCTTGAAATTAATGTTTACGCAAAATGCACCCACTTATAATTTGTGTTTACTTTATTTTAATAATTAACCTATTGCCGTGAAATAAAGATACTTATTTTAAAATAAATCATAAGTAGGTTAAATATATTTACTAAAATGTATATTTTGAAAATGGTATTTATTTTTAGTAAATATTTTATTTAAATTCACATATTAATTTAAATTTTTTAATAAGAACATTTTGATTTTTTATTTAAGTCACGAAGTTTTAGTATTTTATTTGATGTCTTTGGACAAAAAGTGCGATGTAAACATTACAAACTACTCATGCATAACGATATTTGCTTCTTGTCCACTTATTTTATAAGCATAAAGAAAAATTGTAAAAGACTAAAGCATTATTTTATTTAAATTATTTGTTTATTTCACATCAAAAGAGAAAAAATATTGAGATTGATATCCAAGAGTATTCTACTGAAATTTGTAAGTAAATATTATATGAAACTATGTGTTCAAAGGTATTTTAAATTACCGTTAAATTGTCAGACTAATTAAATATGTTTTAATTACTTACTTTTTTTTGGATATATTTTTTTACTCTTAAGGATGCTAAACATGTGCTAGCAATAAAAAAGCTTAAAGAAATGTGAAATTTTTTTCTTGTAAAGCTGTATAATATTTTTATTAATTTATATTTGTTTTGGTTAAAATAGTTTAAGAATTTGATAATTTTGTTGGTTTGTTGTAAATTAACTAAATATTTTCAAGCTTGTTAAGATATTTTTTTTGATTAACATAGCAAGTTAATATATATTGCCAGTGATGTAGCAGTTTATTTTACTGAATATTTTTGAGTCTTCTTACAAACAAAACAGAACCCAAATATTCTATGTCAGAGGATATTGTGATGTGGTTAGTAGGGTGTTAAAATGTTAATCTTTTACAAATCTGAAATAAAAACAACTGCCTAATACCACATATGCTCTAATTACAATCCAAGTTAATAAAGGATTTATGTGTAGATTTTTAAAATGACTGCTTTGCTTGTATGGAACAAGCATGAAAAAAATTGTTGTGGTGGTTATTCTTTTAAGAACTTATAACAATGTGATTACAGAATGTAAAGAAAACATATTATTTTTTAAAATTGAATAAATCCTTAATTTAATTTTTTGAATTAATCAAGTGTTTGAAGTGTCCTTAAATATAATTTATTTGCCTAGTACCATATGTTATTTGAATAAAAAAAAATGCGATGATCTTTTCATTAGTTTGGTAATTAATTAAATTTATTATTGCCTACCGCAGCAAACTATACTATTTATTACAACCATGCTTTATAATAGTTGCCGGTAATTGAACTACATAATAGTATTCAATTTCATTTAAACACCTTCTATTGAGTAGCATATACCACTGGTAGTTTGATACTCTAAATCTACAAAAGGTCAATTACTTTAGCTTCATGCCAGTTAATGGCAATCTAAGAGGTTGTTTAAGGTTTTACAAGAAAAAAGCTAGAATACAACTTTTGTGTTCGCTTAACTTGATTTTTGCCCTACTTGAATGAATTTTCACGTGATTGTTATTTAAAAAACTTAACAGTGGCCCATTTTAAGGCAAGTGCTTAAGTGGGATCAAGTAGTTTTGTAGAAGTTTGTAATTGTGGTGCAACGCTTAGAAATTTGAGAAAAAATGACCACTTGCTGAGTTAGAATTTATCAAATTAGTTAAAAAGTTAGGCGTAAGACCTAAGTAGCTTAATAAAAGGTTTTATCAGTTTTTCTGACTTGAAAAATACCTGAGTTCATTGATGAGTTAATACTTAAATATGTTTATTGAGCTCTTGAAATGTACTTTAGTCTAAACTTTATACATTTTTAATTGTAGTCTGTAAGTTTAGCTTACTTTACTAAAAATAGACTAACGTAAATTAATTCAATAAAAATTTGAAAGTATATACAACTAAGTTTGTTTGAGAAGCACGGTGATTTGTTCGTCCCAGACAATTGATTTATTTTGTCATGAAAAGTTTGTTCTTGGTAAACATTTTTATATCTTTATTGGTTTAAAGATACTTTTTTGATTTTAGTGACATTTCTTTCGTGTAAGTTATTGTCTTTAGAAATGTCAAAATATTTTTTAACAAAAGTATTGATTCACTCAAAGTCTGGTAAATATTTTTGTCAGAACATGGAAATGTGATTTAGTTTGTATCCTGTCATTTTTTCTCATTGTACAAATAGCAAAGTTTAATAATTTTTGGCATTCAACATTTGATGAAATTTAATATATTTTATTGATCCTATGGGCTTGATTTATTTGCTTAGTTCATCTATAAAAGGATGTATCTTTTAATAAACTTCGTGATAAATCAAGTTTAAAAATGTATTTGATCTTTGGTTTTGATAATCAAATGGATTTTCGAGTTGTACAAACAGAATAATATCTCTTCGTTGCTTACTTAAGCACAATACATAACAACTTTATTACTTGATGACACATTGAAGTTTCTACTTTACGTAGTGATCTTTGAAGTTTTTTTCTGTGTTCACAAAGACTTGGCATAAATTGTGGCCAGTTAATTTTAGCATAGACTTAGTTCAGAGGCAGAAGAGTAATTTAAAAAATAGAGATATCTTTAGTTTAGATACATATGCTGCTAATACAATACTTATAATTTTTTTTTGCACTTGATTAGATTTTTATGTGTATTAATAATTGATGATTTTATTGTTTAATATGGGTAAGTTTGTTACTTAGTATGTTGATAGCTCCTTTAAAAACACTTTTGCTTAACACACACAATTAATATTTTTTATACTTTTTGTTGGTGAAGTATCTTTTTTTAATAATATAAATTATAAAGATATTGATAATTTTTTTTAAATTAATTTTTTTACAGATATTTTAAAAGTTTTAAAGAGCAGCAATGTCCCTCAAGTCAAAGATTCCCCAAGGAAGGTAATAATAGATTTTATAATTGGAAATAAAGCATTGTCTGTGTTAAGAAAATACTTAAGATTTCTATTTGAACAGAATAGTTTTATACATTTTTTTAATAAGGCATTGTCAAAATGATCATATTTTATTAATTTTCTGATAGCCTATTAAAAAGTAAAATGCCAATCAAAAATTTTTTTTAAATATATATATATATATAACATTTTTAAAAATTGGCAGTGTTTAAATTGCATCAAAACGAAAATTGCACTTAAATAAAATGTAACAATCCAGACACTAGGATACCAAACTAGTTTTTATTACTCCATGGAATTTATCGGCAAACTAGCAATGTTTACCATTTAGCAATTATACTCTTGAGACCAGTAGTTTTCAGACACATCTATTTTAGATCCTATTGTTTGGTCAAGTTAAATTTAGATGTCTAGGTTTCTTGCTTATTAGATTATAGCCTATTCGATTGTCTACAGAAGTGTAATAAGTCATAATTACTGTATAATAAAAGCAATAATTTTTTTAAAAATGATTTTTATTTAGATCAAAAATTCCTTTCCTCAGTAGTTCATCAAAGTTACCTACACGATCAAAATCTTCGCCCTCCCTTAAAAAACATCTTTCTCCTGTTATAAACAGAACACACACTAACACTTTTATTGACAATAACCCACATTCTGCATCCCCTTTGGTTATTGAATCTACCGTTGATTGCAACGCAAACGAAAATCATTGTTTTCAACATATAAATAACATTGACAATCACCCACTAGATTCTGAAGAAAATTGTGAAATTTTGTCGGTTTCTTCAGCTGATCCATCACCATCTAAAAATTATTACGATTCAGGTTCCTAACTTATTTAATAAAAATATTCTATATAAAATAACAGAACATTTTTTTTAAAATATTTTTTACTTCATTTGAAAGTTAGTTATAATTTATTTAAATGTATTGATTTAAAGGCCCTTTCTTTTAGTTTGTGCTATGATAGCCTACAGAAGACAAAAATATTAATTTAAATCTATATTTACAGAATCAATTGACAATTTTGATAAGAATTTAAACGAAAATTTAATTGAAAATCAAGTTGCACCTGACCTTCTTGCATTCCAACGCTTCCAAGAAGTTTTGCACAGAAGCAAAAGTCCAACTTTCAGTGAACAATCTAGCCAAAGCGAAACCAATTTAGAAGTTCAACCCAGTTCAAAACTACCCCTGCCACCATTCCGCGCGATAAACAAAAAAAGAAGTGGACTTGTCAAACGAACAAAAATAAGTCCTGGTTTAAACAAAACCAAACTTTCACCGAATTCATATTCTGCTGACAAACCAGGCAGCAGCTCTGGGAATACCTCTTGGAAAGAGAGAAACTCTGTAATTAAACAAAAACGAGCTTACTCAAAACCTACTTTTAATCAAAGCAAGGCTGATAGCAGCAGAATGTCACAAGTGGGATCGGGTCATAGGCGTTATAATGCAACCTCAGGGTCACAACCTCTAATTAGTAGTGCAGCATCGAGAAAGGTCTCTGGCCCATCAAGGGGGGCCAATGGTGGAAAATGGTGCGATGATATTGATTCCGCTATGAACTTAACCAGAAAACCATCAAGAGGTCATATTTTGGAAGAAAATGGACCATCCCAAAATGTAATTTTAACAATGCTATACATTATGATATCTTTAAAAATAAAACGCTTTTTATACAATTTTATGTTTCAGTTTCCATTAGATGTTTTATTTGAAAATATATTTAAATTAATTTTTGTTTAAGGCTTCTCTTGCACTAACACAAAGGTCAGATAGAAAAAAGATTTACCAAGAGCGCAAGAATTCAATTAAAAAGTAAATCCCAATTTTAATAAAATCCTAAGCATTGTGTTTTAAATTTAAAAAGTTTTCTGTTTGTTGTTTTGTATATAATTGAATTTTTTTTCTTAATTCATGTTTTTTTATTTGTCATGTCATACGCGTTGCAGTGAGGAAGAATCATATCAGCAAAATATTCTAAGCAAAGAGCTTGACTTACAAACATTTAATTCTGAGTATTTCAATTTTTTATTTTAAAACAATTATTGCTGTTTGTAATCACGTTTTTTAATTACATTAAGCATGTTTTGTACTTTTTGATTTCATTTTATTTATAAATCAATTTTTTTAATGTTAATATTTTTTTTATTGAATATTTAAACTTTAATTTGGAAATAATTTGCATATAAGAAGTTCAAAAACAACCGATGAGAAAACAAAACCTACAAAAAATCCAAGAAGTCCAAAAATTGCTCGTCCGGTTACCAGACCTCCGAGAAGACGACATCAACAAAATAACTTTCAATATGATCACCAAAATAATAAAAACGAACAAATTGAAGATAAAACTACTGAAAAACAAGAAGAGTTAAATAAAAATGTTTGTGAAAATGATGAATTTCGAGGAAATGTTGTTTCTCGGCGTGCAAGTGTTCCCGTGTCACCTGAAAAGATGTTTCATGCCACTAGGAGTCGGCAGAGAAGAAGAGCTTCAGAATCACACAGGGTTATTTTTAATTTATTATTGTTGATTTTGAAAAGTAATTAATTGCTAAATATATTTATTTTTTTTGCATAGCAGATTGAAATCTCAGGTATAAGTGAAGAGAGTGGTTATATGTCAAATAACGGTCAACCTATCTATGACAACTCAGCTTCAGGTAAAAAACCAAACAACGTCTTTTTGTTTGGTGTTTTTAATAAACTAGCATTATATAATAAATGTTATTATTTTTTGGTTATTACAAAAGGTGACAATAGTGAAGTTATGCGGAAGCAAGAGAGATTGAGGCAAAATGAAAGATATCGTGACATTTTGGAAAATCCAAATGTTGTAACGTTTGGTCAATGGAGAATGTAAGAATTTTATTTACATTAGGGTTAGTCGTATTTGAACTTACATGTGTTTGCGATTTCTGCTTTCAACAATGAAATTTAAAGGACATCTTGTTTAAATTTTTAGAACAATCTAATGATTTTAAAAAAAATCTTGCTAGACTTGCAATAACAACGAACTTGTATTATGGATTTAAAAAAAAAATTTAATTATGAATTTGTTAAATATTTCATTATCATTTAAATAAAAATTTAACTTTTGTTGTTTATTTTAACAATCAAACAGGTCTCATGAAGGGAATTATGCTCCCGAACAAAAATACGGAATCAGTGAACGACGCAGAATTCGCTCGTCAACTGACAGCGACAGTGTTTCCCCCGTAAGAAAATTTCAAAACTCACTTGAAAAGTCTTCCTCAGATGTCCTTACATCAGAGTGTAGTGATGCGGTTGACCGATTGACGAGATCCACAAGCGTGGAAAGCCAAAACAATACAAAAGTGGATGGAAGAAAAATTTGGGAAAATGAAGATGGTAATTTTTAAATTAAAGAAAAACTAAATTAAAAAAAAAATATTATTGTTTGAAAAAAATTAAATTTTCATATTATCACTTTTTACTTGGTTTAAATTTTGATCTAAAATATTTTAATTTAAATAATTAATTAATTACATAATTAAATAAGGAAGGTTAATTAATTATTAATATTTGTTTAGGCAATGATACCTGTCCTCCAAGTGATAATGATATAAGCATGAGTGTATTTGATGTAAGTATTAGATTTTTTACAGTTTTAATAAAGAAAAATTAATTTAAAAAAACTTCAGAATTTCAAAAAAAGGAAAACTGTTAATTTAAATTAAAAATAGTGTTAATGTTATGGTCTAAATAATATTTTATAAATACGATAAATAAAAATAATTGTAGGTTCAGTTATTCATTACAGTCAAAGTAAGAATACATTACTGCTTTTAAAAAAAATCTGATAAGATTTAAAAAAAAATTTTGTTTGTCAAAATATTTGTTTAAGCACAAAGCCTAACCTATTATTTTGTTAACAAGGATCTGCCAAGTTTAAATAGTACAGCAATGATGGCTGATTACTCCATTGCCAGCACAACAAACCAATCTCAACTAAATCATGGTAAAGTCAATGTCCATTAAAACTCTACTAGGAGTATAATTAAATTAAAGAAAAAACCATGTGTTTGTTGACAATAATAAACATTTGCCTTAAATATGTTATACATAATTTATTGTTTAGTTTTAATTTAAATCAAAGTACTTTCTTAATATTTATTTATTTTAAATTATGAAATAAAGTTACAGTAACTTTTTTAAAATGAAAACCATTTAAACAACTTTTTCTTTGTTGTTATTCCAGTTGATGAACACATAGAAAGTAAACAACAAACTACCAAGCTGCCCAACAAAGGTATTTACAACATTGTCAATAAAACTAGCGATATCAAACTATGTATAATAACAAAATACCTGTTATTTATTTTAACTTGGCACATTTTCATGTACACACTACATATTTAATGATCGCAATAAAAGCACTAATATATTTTATAGACCATTGCATTGTTTTGATATTTTTTTTTTAAATTTAATGTATTTTTTTAAATTTTACTTTAATTTTGTTTAGTGACAAATGGTATTACTGAGCACTATTCCCAATCAATGGAAATAATTTCAAAACAAAAAAGATTTAACGACATGGGAAGTCCAAGATCTCATTCCAGTCCTTTAAGAAAAAAAGGTTTTTATAAAAATATATTGAAAAAAATTTAACAATTTTTTACTATTTTTGGGACTTGATACTTTTTACTGGGCATCACTTAACTTGGACAATTTAAATTTTTTATACATTTTGTAACTTTTTTTCTATTTCAAGCTGCTGAAGATATTTCGAGAATAAACGAATGTGCTGCCTCTGGTGGTGACCTTGCACAAAGGTTAGACGAAATGTTGGTGGAATACAGGATTGTAAGATCGGCACTCGAACAACTTTATCAATGTTTAGATGATGAGGAACAACAAAAAAGAAGGTAACAAAAATTTTTTTTTTTTTTTTCGTTTAAATAAATTTAATTTTTTAAGTACGATTTTAATTTTTATTGTTAAGAGTTGAAAGAGAAAACCAATTACTGAAGCTTAAAATAAATGATATGGCAAAAGAAATAGAAAGATTGAACTTGCCACAAGAGGTAAAAATTGAAAAAATAATTTCCAAAATGATAGACTATATTATTTATTTACAAAATGTCAACATTAATTTTATAGGAATCGAAAAATGAAAAATCCAAAGAACAACGTAAACCTGTAAGTGCAGTGATTTTAATTTTACATTTTCAAGTTAATGTTTATGTGAATACATTTTTTACAATTTTATCATTTTTTTGTAGTCAACAACAAGTGAATATACCCAAACTGATAACAGTGATCATAAAGTTCTTTACAAGACTGAGCTGAGGTAAAAAGTTTAATTTTATGAAGGCATCTTTATTAAATCCATTTCCAGTAATTTTTTTTTAAAAATGTATTTTATTTAACTGGATTTGATGTATAGTTTTAGCTTGTCATGGCCTTAGGTAAGGAAATATATGTGTTCCAATGTTATTGTAAGGTGGTCTTGTTAAATGTTAAAGTTCCAAATTGTATTAAAAAACATTTTTTGTGTATGTTTTATTGTGTTGTGTTTTGTATGGTGGTTTGTCGTATTTAAATTATAAAAAAAAATTATTTAAATTATAAAAAAAAAGTTAAACAATGTTTTGATATTTATTTTAATTTTTTACAGTGGCATGAGTCAAGATATTCAAGAAGCCCTGAATGATCTTACTACGGTGAATTTATTTCTAATTTCACTGTTTTAATGTAAACCATTTAGTTATTGTTAAAACAAAAATTAAAACTTAAATCTAAATTGTTCTTTTTCTAGTTGGAAAATTTAAAATCAAAGTTTGAAGATAAAATAAAAAGTGCTGAAAAGAGATTACAAGATGTACTGCCTGTATTTAACACTGTATAAGGCGTTTAACATACAAGTACAGTTATTTTAATACGGTGTTAGTACATATTATATTTCAAAAAATGTCTCAATGATATATTGAATTAGTTATGGTGGTTAGAGTGCTGTGTTTTGCCATATTAACAAAAGTTGCTGCCAATATACGAAATTATTGATTAACTTTTAAGTTAAGTTTTAGAGTTGATTTTATTTGTCAACCATGGTGTTCGTTGTGTTTTAATTTAAGAAAAGTCGAGGGTACATAGATATATTTTTCGCCCTCTGTTCAAATATTTTATTATACATTTTATCTTCAAAGAAAATTCTATTTTAAGTACAATATATATATTTATAGGACGTGCACAGACAAATTCCATTTTTATTGGAAATGTAGAAATTTTTACCACTGCTAATTCCTTTATGTGTTATTTAATTTATTCACCTTTTACTGTGTTATTTAAGGAAAAGCAATCAGTTATTAACACTGTTTTATTATCGTTTTACTGTGCGTATAACTATTGTAACTGCTACAAATATTGAGTTCTACAACTTAAGTGTACGATGCAATATTAAGGTAACATAAATCTAATATTTTTATTCGATGCACCATTATTGAATTTTTATTAATTCACATAAAAATTTCCCTAAAAAAATTCATTTTTCTACATACATAACAAAACTGCTTTATGATTTATTTATTTTTACTTAACTTATATTCTTAGTGTTGTTTCAAATTTTAAGCCAATAAATAAACATTTTAATACACAGGTATTTTATGACCCAAGTGATTTAAAATATGTTATATGATCAAGATTTTTAAAATTTTCACAAATTTTTTTTAATAGAACAAATGTTACAACGATGAAGTGGATGTTTGTTTGCGATTAAAGTTTTTATGAATAATTTTACCAACTATAACAATGATCTTTTTCAAATAGAATCTAAAATTAATTACAAACTTAATTAAAAGATCTGAACCAACGTGTCAGGATTGATAAAAGATACAATTAGAGAATGTGCCCTTATCTGTGTTTGCGTGCGACGAGGTGTTAGTCTTGTAGCCTTGTTTATTACTTGTTATCTATAATTTAGTAGTTTACCTTCTCCTTTTATTTTAGGTACCTGATTTGACTATATAGTTTTTAACTTTTGGAATTACTTAAATTATTTTGTATTAATTAAATTATATTTAATAAAGATTTACTTTAAATAAAGTTATTAAAACTGATTAAACAACACTTTGAGTATATTTTTGTAAAAATCGTGTTAGACTACACAAGGTTACAAGATCGCGTGATCGTCAAAGATATGTGATAAATAAAAAAGTTCTAGTTTTTTGTTCAATTAACTATATACAAAAAATATTTTATCTACGATCTTAGTTACGTTGGTGCGGTTCTAATAAAGTAAAAATTTTAAAGTTTTGCGATTTCGATTTTCGATTTTAAAAATAAGTTTATATAACCAATGCAGTTTAAATGGCATATCAAATTTTTACTTTAAAAAAAAAATTAATTTTGTATTTCACTATATAGTAATACAGAGATCGTTAAATATACGTGATAAATAAAAATGCTCCTGTTCTTTTAACTATATACAAAAAATGTATTATTTGCAATCTTAGTTACAGTAGTACGGTTCTAATAAAGTATATCTGATTTGCCTTTATACTTACATTTAACAAAAATAATAAGCAAAATTTTTTAGTAAAATAAAAGTTGTAATTTTATATTTTGTTAACCGGATAGATGTGTAACGAAATAAAAGCTGTAACACTTTTATTTAAAGTTGCAAAACTTTAAATAACTTCTTGGCCTTATCAACAAAGCGTGACCAATTTCACGTGACCAATTAACGCACCAATTAGTTATGCTTAAGTGGTTGCGACTAATTTAAAATAATTTAATCGTGTTACCGGTGGTTGGAATCGAACTGATCGATCACAATTGCATCGGCTTTCGCACCAATCTATCGATAGGTAATGAAAACTCATTCTTATTTAACAATTTTGTATTACAAAAATCTCACAAAAAAAAAAAAAATCTTAAACAAATATTTGCAATTAATTAAAGTGTAAAAATATAAAACACATAACATTTTTTTATAAGATGTTGGTCATTGCATAACAAAATATTTTTTATAATATGTTGGTTATTGCCTTCAGGTAACAGAATGATCCCTTGTTCAGCGTCTAAAAGTAAAATATATTTTACAAAGTTATTGCAAATATAAAACTATTGTATCTTTTGCTTCAAAGGTTTTTTACGCTATTTTTTTTATAAATTCTAATAAGGTTTAGAAAAATTAAATAAAATATTAATTTTTGAACTATATTTCGAAAATGCGTTGTTTACACTTAAAAAATATAGTCAAAATTCAATTTTAAAATTCACCTTTTTTTCGAAAAAATCTCTATTTACGGTTATTGGTGTACCGATGACGTCACGGAAATAGCCCTAAGACCTAAATAAAAAAACTGCAACTTTTTTTCTACTAAATGTCTTTGCTATTTTTTTTAAATCATTGTCATGTTAAAACAAATTCAATTAAATACAAATTTTTTAATTGTAAAACGATCATAACATTTCTAGTTCTTAAAAAAACAATTATAGTGGTAGTCATAGCTTGTTTGCCATTGTCTTTAGGCAAACTTAAAATCTTAAAGCCTTGCAGACTGCTGCACTTAACTAAGTCCAACCATAACAAACTAAGTAGTTTAATTCATGTAAAATAAAGGCCACCGTATTTTTAAAAATACGCTTTTCTACTTAACTCAATATGATTTTAACATAATAGTAAGTGTTTTCTTAATAAACGTTATATTCTAACGTAATAATACTTTACAGGGCCTTTTATATATGTAAACATTTACCGATAACACTGTAATACAAGTGTAGACTGCTTTGAACTAGATGCCTTCGAGTTAGCTCATTTTAAACTTGCTGCTTCAAGCCATTCTAACTTAAGTTTGTAAGCGCCGTGAAAGGGCATCCCTTCTATTAGGAATAAATTTTTATTTATATTTACATAATTTACACAAACCACTGATATAAAATGCAAAAAATGGAAATAATATTGAAGTAGTATATACATTATCTACACATTGTGCTTCATAAGGTTAGTACAAAAAAAAGTTAATATTACGAATACTAACAAGAGCTAATAAAATGTAATGTCGGTATTATTTAGTTTACACCCAGACACAAAACTTTATAAAAACATAAAAAATCAAAATATTTGCATAATAAACAAATGGAACAAAATTTGTACACAGTGAAACAAATAAATTAACTTGCAACATTTCTTTTCGAATCTTCCAATATTACAAAAAAAAAATTAAAAATGAAGATTATACAAAAAAGCTAAAATTAAATAAATAAAGAATATAGTAATTAACTTAAAATCCAAAATCTAAAAAAAAAATAGAAAAACAAATCACACCAGCTAAATCACACACCAAGAATAAAATTTCCCTGCCGGTAAACGTGCTTGCTTATAAATTCCCAAAACAGGTAATTTATTAAAATATAAACAATCTTCATTCAATCTCAAATCAAATTTTATCAAAAATTAACAATGGTAAGTGTAATATACTAAAGCATAATACTGTTCTCAAAGTACATTTTTTAAAACAATACACCTTGCTAATATAAATAAATGCAAAGACATTCTATAAAACCACAAATTTTGCATTGAAAAATCAACCTTAATATTAATCTCAAAAACTAACCCAAATATCTACTTAATTTTGGACTGGATAATAAAACCAACAATAAAAAACTAAGTTGCATTTTTAAAAAACACTCAACTGAAACTTCTACAAAAACTTATGCCATTGTTGAATCGTCCAACCCTTCCCCTATTACCGCACGACCTTCATCGGACCTTCTGGTGGTAATGTCAGCAGTCCTAACACCAGCCACTGTTAACTCGGTTGATTGGGAGGTGTCTATGCCACCCTGGCGACCAATAGACGATGCTGGTGACTGGACGGAACCGGGAAGTGACACCATTTCCACAATATGATGTCCCCTTTGCAAGAAGATAAAAATTAAAAAAATAACTTCTTGATATTTGTAAAAAGGTTTCATGGCAAAGAGTTTCATTTTAAAATCAAAATAAATACACACAGAAATTTTTTAAATATTGGTAAGGTAAAACAATAATAAACTTACATATTTTCATCACTTGGTGTATCTGAAACTATTAAGTTTTTCTTTTTCGACCCTCCAAACGAATGTTTTCTGTACATAAAAATTAGGACCAAAGTCATAAAGACAACTTATAAAAAGTTAAAAAATTGTAAACTAATAACTTACAAAGTGGCTGCAGCACTTTTGAAAAAAGTAGTTTGTGATCTCTTCTGTGGGGAAGTTGAACTATGCTGGGGTGACAAGTTAATCAAACTAAAATTTGCACAAAATTGTTAAACAACAAATTAAAAAAGGATGTTACAGTTTTAAACTTGAAAAAAAAACTTGCAAACTTACTCTGGGCTCATTAACTGAGTAACATGTTGTTGTTGTTTTTGGTCCCATTCCACATTTTCATCAATATTACCAAGACTTGGGTTTCCAGGGACCAGCATTTTAAGCAAATGTTTAATTTCCTGGTTGTCTCTTTTGAGATCGCTGAAATTTGTTTCTTGTGCAATTTGCTTTACCTAAAATAAAAAATTAGAATTGTTTTTTTTACAGGCCTAGTCAAAAGAAATGTTGGAAGGTATTATATCTTACTTGTATATCATTAAATTTGACCGACAACTCTTTCATATATCTCATCATTCTACCAGCATCTGAAAATGTTCCGGAATCTAAAAAAAAGTTTTATATCTAAAATAAATAAATACAAACCCAATAGAAATTTAAATAAAATGTCAAATTACCTTGTGGTTCTTGACCTAACATTCCCTTATTTATTGCCACTCCAAGAACTTCATTTAAAGTCATTGATTGCTTAAGTCCCTTTTTTCCACCCCTGGGTGTTTCATCCTAAGTAAAATATACAATATACCAGCTTAATTTTTATATAAAAACAAATAGTTTAAATGTATGACACTTTCGTTGTTTAGGCACACTATAATTTTTTTTTAAATTAGCTTATTTTAATAAAATCATGATTTAAATTAACACCTAGTCGATTAAAAGTGCAATATCCTATTACCAGTGAGTAAAATCAAAACAAATTTGCAAACAAACCAAAAAACTTAAAAATATTATGAAGAAAAAAGAGTGTAAAATGTAATTGAAAAATAGATAAATCTACATCAAAGTTATGATGTTGTGCAAATTGTAGTGTAAATTTAAATAAGCCTGACAGTAAAACTTAACCAAAATTAATTTATTTTTAGACATAAGCAAAAATTAGTTATATGAGTTGTGACAATAAAAGCAAACAGAATACCACTGAGCGTCTTTTCGAATCTTTATCGGAAATATTTTGTACAGGACCCTGCAATTTAACCAACACCCATGAATCGAATGTTACACAGATTTTTACAAGACTCTTCTGATATATATCTTATATATGTTTCTACACTTTAAAAAAATACAAAATTTTGTCATTAAATAAATTCAAAAAAAAATTACCAGTAATCTTCTTTCCATTTCTCCCTGGTCAACTTTTTCCATCAATTCATCCATTTGTTCTTTAATTTTAATCGTCACCTTCTTTAAATCATCATCTTGTGCAATTGTAAGATCATCATCATAAAACAAATCTTCCGGACTGCAACAAGTTTGGATGTACCTAAAAATTACAAACATTTCCCAGGGTTAAAACTGTATGAATTTTTTAAAGGTGAGAAAATTTATAACGATTTTTTTTTGTAAATCACATGCATATACAAATTCTTGCTTTTTAAATTTTTTTCTTTCATTAGTTGATTGATTTTCCTCAATACTCAACAATAAAGTAGCTTGTTGCATCACAGCATTGGCATTTGCATTGTCATACACCCTATATAGTTGTAACATTAAAACATATTAAATAAGGTTTAGTATGTATAATTAATACCAAAGTTTTGACAAAAGATGTTAGGATTTAAAATATTTAGTTAACACAATTTAAAGAATGGTTGTAAACAAGTAAATATTTTTGTTTGCGTAAGGTTTTTTTTGAATGCATTGTATTTTAAATCATTGTGTTGTATTTTAAATCATAAATCGTTAAACAAATTTTGACTTACCTTTGAAATGTATCAGACAGTAGTGCAATAAACAGATTAATGCACAGAATAGCTGACACGCCCAAGAAAGTTCCAATCAAAATATAAGCCATAACAATGTCATAAGATTCCATTTCATCAAATTGGTAATCATCAACCAAGGTTATACGAAAAAGGGTGAACAACATCGAGTCAACAGTAAACATGCTTTCAATTGAAGATACCTGACCTGAATGAGAAGTAAACAGTGTTATATTCAGGGTACGAATTAACGTTTAAAAAACGATTCGCTAAAATTGAGGTCGCATTTTTAGAGTAATTATTAGGTTCAAGTCATAATCTTCGTTTTTTGATAACACTTGACGCGTTGCGTGGCATTTTTAAAATGTAACGTATTGTTAAACAATCGTTAAGAATATTTTGCACGAAAAGACATTTTTAATTTTTTTAAGGCTGTGTTATGCATTTAAAAAATTGTGCAACAACTAAACGATCTCGGGGGCGAAATTTACGCATTGCCAAAACATGGAAAGTTATTGTTATTAAATGCCCTATAGTAACCTACATTTACGCAGGATTATGATGATGTAATTAAATTAGTGTGAAACCGGTGTAAAATAGATCGTAAAAATATACACGAGAGTTTCATCACTGCCTGAACCTTTTTTGGTTGATTCGCTATTTCTAATATATTTGTAAAAAACGATTCGCTAATTTAAAAAAACGATTCGCTTTTAGCGAATAGCGACCCGTTATTTCGTTCCCTGATATTATTAACAAAATTTCAAACACAAGTAGTTTAATGTTACCTACTAAACAAATACCTGTTAAAGTAATGAATGTGTTTACTTATAAAACGATACTTTGTAAAAATTTTTATTTTTAATAAATGATAAGTGTGAAAGAAATATTAAAAATATCTATAATTTTATAAAAAAAAATTATTTTACCCTTACCAAATATCATCCAAAATCCACATGCATATGGAATGTAAAATTCCAAGTACAAGTACAAAAACCTAACAACATCTGTTGTCATTTTACCAAGCATTACAATGAAAGGCCCAAGAAACCTTGAAAAAGTCAAATAGTAATTTAATTTACAGCATTCGTTAAAATTTTTTTTTTTATGTCAGTATTATATATATTCATAAAATATAGGTAATAAATATTAAAACAACAAAATTATTTTTTTTCAGACTAAAAGCAAAACATGACAGTGCCTAATCTAATAAGCTGTAAATTAGACAATTTTACATGACATCTATACATAATTATAACAAAAATGGTGGTAAAAATTAAATCATATACCAAATTGTGTTGTTTTATCAACAATTTATTTGATAATTTACGTAATGGCTTCATAGGTTAAATAAAATGTGCTAAATTAAAATCGTATAATGTTGTAATGGCAATCTAAGGAAGTTTAACTTGAAAATGTTAAAAAAAACTCTAACAATAATTATACTCGTACTTACCCATGCCTGTTAACAGCATGTAAAAAAGGGTATGATTAAACAAGGCAAAAATCATCTTTTTTAAAATATTTAGCGCAAAATCAGCCTTTTAAAACATTTAAAATTATATATATTTATACAAAGAAAGTTGTAAAAAAAGATATAGGATTGTAAAACTTTGGTAAAATATTTTAACAGATTTATTATAAAAAAAATCCCTCTGCCCTACATTATTATTTTTCAAATTAAAATTCCATGTGTTCACTGAAACACATAATAACATTTTACCTGAAGGCTCTTGTATCTTTCATTATCCTAAGCCACAATGAGATTATAAGAATAACATGAAACCTATTATTCCACAAAGCTAAACTGGCATTGTTGACTTGTGCTTCAGCAGAACGACAATCCACAGCAATACAAAAAGTCTAAATAAAAAAAAACAGTTTAAAATATGAACAACATAATTTAATATTTTTTAGTTAAACACATATAAAATTTTAACATTTTTTTGCCATAATTTTTGTATCTGTAATCATTTTCATTAAAAATTTATCAATTAAAAAAACTATTATTGATTTTGTTAAAAAAACAAATTTATTCAAAAATTTACAGCATTGTCAATACTACAGCATGGGTCAACTCTGTTTTCCGGTGAAAGCGATACATCAACGATGTGGGTTATCTAAAAATAAAAAATTTCTTAAAAGACATTTTTAAAGGAACAAAAAAAGAAAACAAATATTTGTGGTCAATTGAACTTAACAAGTTTTAATTTTCAAATTTAAAGCACTTGAAGATGACATAACTCAATAACTTACGAAAACAACAAATATTTGAAAGTAAACAGCCCAATCAAAGTAGTTCCAGAAATCTTGAAAGTAATTTGGCACTAGTTCATCTAGAAGGTCTATTTGCATTTTTAAATATTTTTTCTCCTGAAATTTAAAATAATCCTTTTGTTATTAGTTTGTCCTAAAATTTTAGCTTTTCAACAAACAAATTGTTTTAAATTAAAAACTTATCACAACATGTATTTAGTTAACACATCTAAAACAAATCTTATCTGACTGGTTGGGTTTTAAAAATATATAAAAACCTAAAGTTTCACAAACCTCAGGCCATTTTGCATGACAAAACTCAAGATCTTTTTTCAAAGATGCTTCCCTCCAAAGTTTCCACTTTTCGAACCTTTTTCGTGATAAAACAATTTCCATAATTTCATAACAAACATTGTACACAGCAAATCCCATTCCCAAAATCAAAAACAGAACTCTCCACCCTGCCTGTGTTTAAAATATCAAACAAGTTAAAAAAAATTCAAAAATGTAAATAAATAATCTAAATTAAAATGTATGTAATTGTTTTGGAATCCTGGAAACTAACTTACAGTAGGGAATAAATACTGGTATCGGAAATACCAAGGCACCGCAACCCCAAGAATGGTCCATATTAAAACAAAAATTATGTTCAAGGCCAGAGCTCTTAATGCACCTCGTCTAAAAACAAAATTATTTTTATATGGTATTTCAAATATATCTTCTATTTTTGTTTTAAATTAAAATATTTCTAAGCTAAATATTTAAAAAAAGTATTTTTTCTGGTTTACCTTCCGAATTCCCTCCATTTAACATCAATCATTCTCATTATTACAGGATGCATGATTAATTCAAGTTGCTTATAGTACACTATAACATCCAACTAAACAATATACAGTAGTTAATAACACAACATTTAAACCATATAAAAAAATTTATAATTTTGGAATATAAAGTTTAATTTTTAACTTACTGGTGATTTAGCAAGACTTATTTCCTCATATTCTAAAAATTTGAAATAACAAATATAAATTTTTATAACAAACCAATGATAACATTAACAAACACTAGATTTTAAATTATAACATTTAATTGATTTTTTTTTTAAATTTGAAAAAAAAATTATTTGCCCACCAGCTGCCATTTTTTTAGTTTTCTTTGTTGATTCAAGTAAATTAAGATAATAATATTGTCTTCTGTTGGCTCGGTCCTTGTAGTGAAACTGATTAAGAGCTTGTCGAGCCTGATTATAAAAAATAAAGCATTGTTAGTTTACCACCCAAACATTTCAGTACTGAATTTTACAATTTGTTTTTTTTTTTAATTTGAAAAATTAAAATTTTAAAATACAAGTATTTCATTTTGTTATATGTTTCATATAGTTTACAATAAAAAAAAGATAAACGTTAAATACAAACCACGGGTCCCATGTTAGTGATCATACTTGTCATACACATTTGTCCTGTAGAGTCTACCACTGTTGCATCTGCATCAACATCAATCAAAAACCTTGCAGTATCACTTCGATCTACACCAAGCAAAAATAGACAGACATTTATTTTTATTTTAATAAAAATAAAAAAACTCACCATTGACAAAAATTAAAATACAACCCAGAAAAAAAAAACAATTCTTACTTTTTATTATTTGTTTTATTAATTCTTACTTTTTATTATAATAAGTTAGTTATTTATAAGTTTTGAAATTTATTAAATATATACATTATTTAAAAAAAAAAAAACTTTCTGACCTAATTCTGCGGCCACAAACAAAGGAGTTCTATTTTTATAGTCTTTAGCTTCGATGTTTGCATCTAATTTTAACAGAATTTTTAGTGATTCTGAAGCATCATTCCTTGCAGCAAAATGTAGAGGGGTTTGATTTTCAATCTTTGTTAAAGCTTCAATATTAGCTAAATAATAAAACATATGACAAATTAAAAATACTGTAACATAGTAAGTTTATATTTTTTTTATATTTAGTAATACAATGCTTTTTATAGTTGTTAGACTTCTATATACATTTAATACATATATTTAGATAAAAATATATCTGGGTTATCTTACATGTATATATGTATTGTTAAAAATTTTACCTCCTCTTTCCAACAAGAGTTGAACCATTTCAGGAAAGTCTGTTGCAGCTGCTATGTGTAATGCTGTTCGTCCAAAACTAGGAACAAAAAAAACTCTTTTTTAAACTGTTCTTTTAACGATATATAAAAAAACTTACTGGTCAGTTTTATTTATTTCTGCCCCGTTATCAAGAAGAAATTTTGCAATATCTGGGTGCCATGCTCTGGCAGCCTTGATTTAAAACAAAAATTTTCAATTTTTATAAGTTTTATAGCTTAATGTATGTTTTTATGAATGTTTTTATATTACTTTACCTCATGTAAAACACTTTGACCATATTTGTCTGAGCAATTAATATTTGCTCCTTTAGAAAGTAGTTCTCGAATAAAGTCAAGATCAACCTTGATTAACAGTAAACATAGTTTGTTTATTAATAAAAAATACATAAAAGTTTCTGTACAATTTATAAAAATTTAGTAAACGTAATTAAATATTGTCTAACTTTTACAATACAATAAGTAACAGAAAAACACAATTTCTCAAATAAAATTTTTAAACAAACTACTTTACCTCGTCATCATAATTGTTTCCTTTTGCAAGAGTTACAAAATGTTTAATTAATTCTCGATCTAAATTCTTTTTTTCAGGGGATAAAGCTAAATTAGTATAAATAAACTTTTTAAAAGTAAAATCTAATAAAATTACTATTTACGTAATGTTAATTAAAAATAAAAATTTTTGATTTACCATATCTAGCAGAATTTTCCTCCTCAAAAATATCTGCATCTAGTCCCAAATGTCGACTCCTTCTTGATCCTTGTCTAGTCATAATCCCTGTAATAAATTTATTTAAAATGTGTTTCCAATGCTAATTATGAAAACTATATTTTAGTTACTTTTTAAAAACCTCCTTATTTTACCAACCAAGTCTAGAGTTATCATTTGCAAATCTTCTTGTTTTTGCAAATCCTAGCCATTTTTTTCCAGCCATTTGTACATTAAATAAAGAAGAGATGCCATCTCCAGACTAAATTATGTTTAAACAAATTAAAAAATTAACCCACATTTTATACAACTTCATAAATTCATCCACAATTCAACAACTATTGAAAACCCAAACTAAATTTGTTAAGTAACAATAACAATTGATTATAAAAAAAAATCAATCGTGCTCAATAATTTAAAAAAAATGTTACAATAACAATAGTATATATACATAAACATGTATGCTTAATATATTTATTCAAATAAACTTTTACCTTCTGGAATCCATTCGGCAAAGTTGTATCGTCTGTTCCAGAAAATGCATTGTTTGCATATTCCCCATTGTTTTCACCTGAGTGTAAAGTTTATGTGTTTAATAATTCATCAAAATCAGTGTGAATTTCAACTTAATAGACATTATTTAAGTGGGTTTAAATACCTTTAGATCTTTTTCTAATTTGAAAATCCCCCATTTTATTTGCGTAAGATTAAACTAATACACATATTACGCTTACGGTCTGACAGATTTATGTTTTATTTTCAATTAACAATTTTATTTACTAATTCTTTGAAGTTTTATGTTCTAATGTTTGCTAAGTTTATTATTTTACATCTAAAACATTTAACGAGTCAATTACAAACATTGGTCTACAGTTGGCGGTTAGTCTGGTAAATAAAACGCACAAGCTGACAAGCGCGCATTTTAAAATCCAGAAAAAAATCTGATAGTAAGATGTATTTGTGTAAATAATGTTGGTTAAAATACACGCATAACAGCATAACCTTATATAAAAACATGAAATTCTCCTTATTTATTAGAAAACATCCAAAAACATATCAGTTAAATCTTTGTTAAGTAAATAGAAGATATAAAGTAAACATTTAAAAAGGTTACGCACCTTGTGTGTTGATGTCCGTTGCGTTGGTTGCCATGTCAACAAAATAACCCCACGTAGCTTCTAGCGGAAAGTTATAGCGCTAATAATCTCTTAAATACCACCACAAATTAAAAAAACATTTTTTAATTAATTAAATTCTGTTTAAATGGGAGTTGTTGAATTTCGTATAGTGCTTTCATAATTTAAAAGTGTTCTAATTTACATAAGCAATTCACTTTTCAGTTTCTGTGAATGCCTAAATTAAATCAAATACAGCTTGCCTTTAAATTTTTTTTCCGATTTCTTAACACTACGGTGTTTATTTTATTATCTTTAATGCCTAACACAGTTTAAACTGGTGACTAAAGTCTAGTTATATTTATCTACGAAAAACAAAAAAAATACGGTTAAAACATTTTGCTGGTTTTACTTTTTTAAAACGTTTAGCTAGTTTTAGTATATATTTTTTTTAAAAAGCTCATTTAAATTAAAGTCAAAATTTTAAAGTCAACTTTGTTATCACAATTAAACACCTTGTGACTATGCCAACACAAAAAAAATCTTCTTATGTAACCGCGCAACAAATAAAACCATCATCAATATATGTTCGTTCAAAACCCAAATCCTGGCCTACATAATAGTTCGCAAACAATTGCGTGGGCATGGCTGACTATTAACCTAAATATAATAGCACAAGCGAACCTCAAATATTTAAACTTCTTGAGTGATATCATAAAAACCGGCTGTACAATACATTCCTGATATGTACCTAGCTTCTCGGCGTAGCCTGGGACTTTCCGTTCAATTGTGGCTTTGTATCGTGTTACCTAAAGATATTTGACATATTTGTTTACCAAGAACTCCTGACTTAAACGTCGGCAAAAAATATTTTTTTACCAAACCCAATAAAAGTTTAGTCTTTTATACTTAAAACTTCGTCGTTAAATTTTTATAAAAACTACTATGTGTTTAAAACTGTTTAAAATGTAAAATCCACCTAAAAAGTTTAAGAAAGTTAACAACACGATATATAATAACTATATTGGCTATATAGTGATTTGACTTTGTATAGTCTTTTTTTCGTCAATAGAATTATCCTTAAAAGCGAACAAAGAGAACGAGATTCCCCTGTAACCCCGCTAATTTCTTTTAACAATGAGGCGCAGGATTACATCGATATAGAGCTTGCTCAAGGGTAAAGTTACTTTTAAAATAATAATAGGCAGTTATTGAGTTAAATTTAAATTCCTGGTAAAGTATGTTAACTTTAAACAAAATAAACATTTTTAGTTTTATAAAAATGTACTATCAAAAAATGTATATATTATGCAAAAACTCTTATGGCCTAATATACGCAAAGTTGCGTAAAACAAATTAAGTAAAACTTACGACAATTATTAGTAGTAGCCGTTTTGCATAACATATTTTTCAAAACACTAGCGAGTGTGTAATAACTTTTTATTGAAAAATAACTTTAAAAAAAAAAACGAAGTAAATAAAAATAAAAACATAAAGTTAATATACACAATGTAAATTCAATCTAACAAAATTACTCCATAGGGTGTAAGTTTTGCAATATCTTGAAAATTTGAAGCAACAGAAGGCCTATATTTATTAAACTTCGAACTGTTACGATTCGATAAATTTGGTTGAGAATTAGAGTCAACACTTTTTTCCAGGCTGTTGAAAATGTACAAGTTCTCGTTAAATACTATTATAAAATGCACAATTCATGTTTACTTTTTTGACCAAGCTTACTTGTTTAGGTTATTTTCTTGCTTGGATCTTAAATACATTGGATAGAAATGTCCCATAGGCTTAGGGAGATTGCTTTCATAATTTGTTTTGGAACTTTTGGTCGCGTTAAGAACTGTAACCACCCTAAATGATTAAAAATTGTTTTATAAATCATTAAAACATGTTTTTCTGCTAAACGTATTAAAGCTCTACATAGAATATAAGAAAACATACACGTAACTACTATGCGAAAAAACCCACGTTTCATATGTATTTTGGTGCGGCATTAAGTTTAAATAGCTTGGCACATCATCATTTAAAATTTCAGCATAGTAATACGAACCCTGTCTAGATGTAACCTTAGAATTTACACTTCCATCTAGATCCAGCTTATCCTAATTGTTAAATAAAATTTTTAGTTTGACTATAGACTTGAACTAAAACTAGGACAAACTAACAAACATAGCCTATTTTAGTTTATGTAAATAGTAGTATACTTAAGCTAATAGGTAATAAATAAAAACTAACATAAACTTCCTGTATATCCATGGTCAACGGTACAATAAATTACAATATATACAAATAAAAACTGATAGCCTGATTATTAAGTTTAAAGATCCACCTAGTAATTTGTTAAAAAAATATTCAAAACAATGAAGCAAAGAATTCAACAAAACATTTTAAATTGTAACTTTATACTATAGTTTTTGAGTAGATCAAAGCAAAGTACAAAAGGCTTTGTTTGAATGATCTTCCAATTATTTATTCTAAAAACGCAACAAAGTGTAAGTTTTTTTATTAAAATTACACTTTATAAAAATTAATTTTATTAGTGTTTTTTTTAACTTCAAAGGCTGATTAATATTCGCTTAAAGTTTTTAAGGTATTTTAAATTGTAGCCCGTTTAGATAATAACTAAAATCGTTTATTTTTAAAATCGCTGGATGGCAGAATTTGTAGTAGGCGCGCAAATGTTGATCCCGCTCCCATAAACTTTAATTTAATTCAATTTCTGTAAACATACAGTTTCTAGTATATTAAATTTATTAATAAAAATAAATTTTTGTTAAACTTATTTTTTAACAAAATTATAGTTAACCACAAATGGCAGTTTATAATTCAACATGCCACGATAATCTAAACCATGTTAAACTAAGATCATACTTTTAGGGATCATTTCTATAGTTTGTATCTTGAAAACGTCATTTAATTTTGACAGAACCTCAACTGTGATGATGAGTCATAGTGAACACTTCTGAGCATGAAGCTTGGTAGAGTTCGATTTGCTTCGAACTTTACTGTTTGAGGAGTGTTCTTTGCGTGGTTTAACCACGCAAGGAGGAAGTGTTCACATTCTGAGCAGTTTTTTTTTAATAAAAAGTATAAACAATAATTTAAAATAGGGTGTTTTAATATCCAATTTTATGTTCACAAACTGACTACTTCTAAATCACTGTTTTCAACAGTAAAAGGTAAACAATCCGAAGATGAGTTAGATCTATTCATATTTTTTGTGTTATGATTTGGCCTTAACAAACTTGTAGTAGACCAACATTGCCTGTGCTCTGGTATGTTACAGTAGAAATAGTGTTTTGTGTTGCAATTAATGTTTGAAAGAGGACCTGCTATTACCATTGGTGCTGGTAAATTACTGTTATCTTGTTGCATATTTTCTTCTAATGTATTTAGTGCTGAACTGTTTTGTCCATTTCTGTCCTCTCTTTCTTGCAATATAGACTCTTTACTTGATAATTCTAAAAATCTCTGCTCTATCTTAGACCACCGTTCTTCAATCCTGTATTACAAAAACAAAAAATTAAAACTTAGTGTTCTGTACTTTCTGCATACATGTTACACCATAGGCTAATCCATTTACCAAGACTAGAATTTTTGGGTAAACTTTGACAGATACTAAAACAAATATCGAATCGTTGAATTTAAAGAATATTTTATAACAATCAAAATAGTTACAAAAGTTTAATGATAAATTTGATTGCCCTTAAATAGAAGTATGAGTACGTAAAAACAGTTATTGTGTAACAAAATGGAAATATGAAAAGGTAACATTGTTAACAAGGCAAAAATGTATAGAATGTTTAAAGTTTACAACTCTTACATAACTACTTGTGTAAAATAACATTTAGTGAGCAATTCGAGAAAAATTAACCGAAACTCAACAAACTTTTCTTCTGAAAATACATTTAAAACACAAAGAAAAGTTGCTTGTCATCATAATTCACAAAAATATAAAAGTTTGTTGAATTCGATCGCTGTACCTCCATGGCTTATTTAAAAACATACTTTTCTTCCATCTTCAAGATTTATTGTTCGCACATACAGAAGAAATAGGTGAATTACTCTCAATAACGAGCTTGTCGATTTGATCTACAAATTTTATGAAATAAGCAATCCATTTTTTGTGGCAACAAAAAAAAATAACACTATTAGAATCAAAATTATATAAACCAAGATTAATTTGAGCAAAATTGCAAGACAGCATAACATGCTTGATTCACAAGAGTGACGAAGTACTGCTTTTTAAAAAGTAGTTCTATTATTTAAAATATGTTAAAAGTTAGCAGTGCAGTATTTTATTTAATTGTCTTTTTTTAAGCAATACAAAACAAGTTTTTAATATGTAAATTACGATTTTTAAGTTCTTGTGCAGCAAGCATGCTATATAATACAAAACTATCAGTAATTACAAAGAAAATAACTACAAAATGCAATATAGAACACAATTGCACTAAAAGTCAAAAAACAGAGAAACTACACTGTATTAATTTTCTGTGAAAATGGCTTACAATTTTACAAAACACTGATCAGAAAGAAACACACTTTATCAGTTCACAGAATAATTTTTTAAATTGAAAATTAATTTTACTTATAACAACTAATTAAAAAGAAAATGAATTAAAAAATTAATTCCTTTGTAAATAGTAGAAAAAAAACACTATGAATTAAAACAGATTTTAACATGATTAAATATGTCATGTGCATTGTGTCATGTGAAAGCCAATTTGAAGTCAAATTAATATTGCTAGCTTGTGGTCGAAATTAACAGTGTTAAGTTTTAATCCAAAGCGAAGCTTAAACCATGCACTAAAGCAACAGATTAGTACTACTTAAAATTACAAGGAAATTACAAACTACTGTTAAGGGCACAGCACAAAACAACCTACTTGTAAAATTAAAAAAGGTCATTTTAAATCAAAGAGAGGTATCCAATTTTTAGTAAACTTATAATTATATTTTCTATAAAATTTAGCCCTACTTGGTATTAAAATTGACCTTTTTTAAATTAAGCTTACAGTAGATGGCGTGTGCCTCTAGTATTCGGTATATCGTAATATTGTATTTGTAACCTAAAAAATAAAACACAATTTCATTTAAATAAAACTCACAATCAATTAAGGAAAAACAACAACACTAGGCACATTTAAAAGTATTTGCGATTGGTAATAAAAAAAAATTGTTATATATAAATAATATTTTCATTAATGTAAAATAAGGTTTAATGCAATATAAAGGAATTGGTAGTCTAACTTAAGTTTAAAGATATACAAAAAAAGTACATTATTCATGGGCATTTTTATAGTAGAAAACCATTACCATATGATAATGCACTAACAGACCTAATACTATTAAAAAAACAATGTGATGTCTATGGGATTATTTGTGTAATATTAATAAAAGTAGATTACCATCCTGCTTTGACTGCTTGTATATCACTTATCATATTTTGTGCAAAGCATATTGGTATTATCTGGAAAAAATAACAATTTAAATAATTATAAATTTGTGATATAAAAACTTTGGCATAACTTAGGTTTTAAGTATAAAGTAAACAAATATAGCAAAAGAAAATAAAAACTTTTAAATTTAAAAAATTTATATACATTGTTAAAAGAAACAAAATATGTTTAACCCAATAGAGCATTTTTGTTATAGCTTAAAGTTGTGTAAATAATAAAAAAAGTTGTTAAAATACCTGCAACAAAGCAATTCCAATAAAAATTCCAGCAACTGTGTAAAGGTTTGTTTTCAGCCAATCCTCAAAACTCTGAATGCAACCTCTTGTGTAGACTTTATCTCCTAGGGCTGTTTGCTGTATTAAAAAACATAACAAAACAAGTTAAATTATGGTTAGCATAGTGTATAATTTTCTTAAACATTGGATAGTATGCTAAAGAGTGAGCTGAACATAAACACTTTAAAACACTGACATTTATTTAAAATATATATATACATTAAATTTTAGAAAATTTTACCGTTAATCTTCTTACTCCATAGCCACACTGTCGGTTCACAACATCAGTCACTTCCTTTTTTATACAGCATGAAAATGGAACACCACAAGATTCAACAGGGGTAAACATAATATCGTTAAATGTGATGTTGGCGTCACAACTGAAATAAATATTGTTGTTCCAATCCCTAGGCCCACGGTCACCACCACAGCAAGTCAACTAAAATATTAAAAAAAAATCAATTTTCATTTTATTACTGTTATTATTTTACTATTGCAGTTTGTTGTAAATAATTTAGCATAAAAGCTTAATAAATCTTTTACAAGCTTAAATTGTAGTTCAAAATTTATACAAATTTAAAACTATATTTTATATTAAAAAGTTTAAGCAACGGCATCCGTTGTTTTAGTCCAAGATTTTCTTAGTAAAATAACTTCCCAGCATTCTTATATGCCAATTTTTATCTTCATAAATTTATTACCACAACTGCACATATCAAAGCATTAAAAATAGGAGATAACTTATTTTAAATATGTTGTCTTAACAAAAAATTTTAAAGCCTAAAATTATAAAACAAAACACTAAAAGAACCCAATAAAGAATCCAAAAACTTACAAATTCCTGAGAAAAGTCGATGATACCCTGAAGATCTGGGTCATCTCTGTAAGCTTTAATTGTTCTGTTGACAAATAAGGCAAATTGCTTATCAAACCAATCCTTGTACACAAAACCCAAGATTCCTGCGATAAGTTCAGCAAAAAATATAACACCAAGGCAAACAGAAAACTAGAAAAACAACATAATGCTTGATTAATTTTAAATTCAAACTGTAAAAAACTATAAGGATGTTGATTTCGTAAAAATGGGTTTAAAATCACAGATGCATTTGAAGTGTAGGTTAAGTGGTTTTAATAAAAGCTTGGCTGAAACAAGAATCCCCATTTGGTTATGACAAAAACTGTTTTAAAATTACTTTTTTACAAATATAAACCCACTGCATACTTTTATTATAAAAATGACTGTAACGTTGCTTAATCATTAGTGCAGTGGAATGACATCATTTATGTTTTAAACTAACATAAAATTTAGTCACTGATGTTATATTGAGAACAACGTATAATAGCAAGCAATTTATTACAAGGTGTGTTTCTGTGTCAAAATAATTTCCATTTTTTAACAATAGCAAAACCATCTTTACTAGTGTTAGATATTTAGTTATTAAGTGAATTATTTTGTTTACTAAAAATTAGAATATTGCTACTTTATAAAAAATACTAGAACCCTGCCTTAATTTTAATTATGACAAATATAAATGTTTTTAAAAAGGATAACTCCAAATACCAAACATAAAAAACATTATGTTAAGAAGATTACACTCAAACAAACTTATACAAAATTCGTTATTAAAAAATAAGCCTTTTAAAACATCCAATGATTAAGTATTTTAATTGATACTTACAAATTTTAGTAAAAAAATGTTTTCCCTGAGAGATCCAAGACAACCTGAAAAGCTCAAAATAAACATGACAACTGCGATAACAATTATTACAAGAACTGGGTCGATCGGAATAGAACTTATTTCAGTCAAATTATCGAAAAATCCCTATTAAAAATAAAAATAAGTTTATAATCTGAATATTTAATATACAATACTAAGTAAAATTATGACAATTTATTACATTTTTTGTTTATAACAATCTGTGTCAAAATAGTCAATAAATTAATTTATTCAACAAAAGTTAAACAATGGTGAAGTACAAATAATAATATAAACAATAAACTATACAAACTTTTTCGCTCCATGCCCAGATACCAATTCCGAGTAAGCCAAGCCCAATAATCTGTAACACATATAAAGTTACTATTTAGCTATTAACAATCTTACATAATCTAGTACTAAGTCACAAGCTTTCTTAAAAAACATATATACACACAAAAACAGACATAAATTTAGTCTGTTTAGTACATTAGTTTATTAGCTTTTATAAAGTACAATTGTTGTTAATAGTTAAAAATCTTACCCAAAATAGAACATTAAAAGAGAACAAAAAATATTTCGTGCAACAACCAACTTCTTCTGGCATGTTTTTTGAAACAACAAGTAGCTAAACAAATATAGAAGCAACAAGCTAAATTTATACAAAATCTAAGGTCAAAAATTTTTTATTATAACTTACATACAAAAATTAAATAAATATTGGACATCTACACACCCTATTTCTTTCTGAATAAACTATTTTAACCACCTACGTAGTTTAACGATTTTAATAATAAAGCTTCAATTTTTTCTGTCTACTTCTGTTTCTATTATGACGTCATATAAGTGTATTATGACGCACCTATTATTTATTTTTAGAAGCTTTAAAGTAAAGTTAATTCACACATTGGCAACTAAACATAAATACATTTTCTAAAATTAATTTATTTTTTTATTAAGTAAAAAAGTAAAATTAAAAAAAATAATAATGATAAAGTTTATCAAGTGTATCGAAATGCACTTCGTATCCACAAGATTGCTAATGACAGCTGATAGTTTGTTTACTTTTATTCACGAAAATATAATTGTGCAAACATTGTTTTGGCATAAAAAAAAACGCGTGTTGTTTTGAATTGGCTTTTCATAGTTTGTATAATTTTGTTATAATTTCATTATAGTGGGTTTGCTTACTATGTTAAACCGGCAGCTTGGTGTAGTGGTAAGATCACTTGTTACACCACACATCTGCACATGAGGTCGTGGGTTAAGTTAGGCGATATAAATGGTATGAACTCCTGCTGAGCAAGCGCTTGATCAGCAGCATAATTTTCGGGCAATTATAATCCATATGTTGTCCCAAACTGCCACAGGTAACTCGAGACTGGGCCCGAGTAACTAATGTTACTCTATGTTTAAGTCGCGCATTCGACTTTCCCACATCGAGGATAAAGATGTATACAAAAAAAAAATTGTTTACTGTTTGTAATTTTTAATTTACTCGTGAATTAATGTACCATCTACTATACAATGCATTTAGGGTTTAGTGCCTAGGCCTACTAGCAGACTAGTTGTAAAAGTATTTATGTTTTTTGTTATAAAAACCTATGTTGCAGATATCCAATAGCGTATATTTTTGCCTTCTTATTTTATTAATGGGAATGGCGTGGCGATCCCATGGAAAAAATAACATAGATTTGGTAAACAACCTGAGAAAAAATGGAATAATAAAATCTGATGTTGTTTTTGAAGCAATGAAACTTACTGACCGAAAGTTTTATGTATCCTCTCACCCTTATGATGATAGGCCTCAAACTATTGGTTTTCAAGCTACAATAAGTGCACCTCACATGCATGCATATGCTTTGGAAATTTTGCATACCCAACTCACAAACAGTCAACATAAAACAGCTTTGGATGTGGGATCTGGAAGTGGTTATCTTACTTCTTGCTTTGCTAGAATGATGGGAGAAACAGGAAAGGCAATCGGTATTGAGCATATTCCAGAATTGGTTAACAAATCAATTGACAATATTAAAAACGATGACACTTCATTGCTGGAATCAGAAAGGGTGATTATCAAGCGTGGTGATGGTCGACTTGGGTATGATCCAGAAAATAAAAAAGTTGAACTTTATGATGCAATTCATGTAGGGGCAGCTGCAGAACAGCTACCCAGTTCATTGCTTGATCAACTTAAAAAGGGAGGTAGACTTATTCTCCCAGTTGGGCCTGCTGGCGAAACACAAACTTACCAGCAATGGGACAAGGACAGTGAGGGTAAACTATCAAAGAAAGATCTAATGAAAGTTGTATATATCCCACTGACTGATAAAAACAAGCAGTGGTCTGGATGATTATATTGTATATAAAATAGCAGTTGTTATTACTTTAAACTTCAGTTATATATATACCATATAATAATTTACTAAAAATGAACAAATTATTTTAATTTATTTATAGTAGGGGCTTATTTTATTCAAAGATAATTTAAACAATATGAGTTGACCACATGTGTTGTTTTAATTTGTAAGTGTTTTTTTTTTTTAATTGTAGAAATTTAACTAAAGAGAGTAACTAAAAGTTGTAATTTACTAAAATGTCGGAAACAGAAAATGAAAGTAACATGACTGTAGAAGAAATTCAAGCAGAAATTGAGCAAGAACTACAACTAAAGTAAAATCCAAAGCTAATTATTTTTTTTATACCCAAAGTTATACTTTTTATTTTAATATAGTAGTTTTATTTTTAAGAAAATAAACATGAGTATATTTTGTACAGAAAGATGTTGGATCAATCGGTGAGCGATCTTAAAGTTACTGTTAAGGATTTGGAAAACAAGTTTAAACAAGTTGATAATGAGGGAAATGAATGGAAAACAAGGTATTTTTAACCAAAATTTATAGTTGAAACGTATTTTTTTTATTTTGAATCCTACTAAATTTCTTTTATTTCGAATCCGAACCCTACCAACTATTTTTTTTCTTTTTTTGTGTATATCTTTGTCCTCCATGTGGGAAAGTCGAATGCGTGACTTAAACATAGAGTTCCATCAGTTACTCCGACCCCATCTTGAGTTGCCTTTGGCAGTTTGGGATATTATAGATTATAATTGCCTGATAATTCTGCTTCTGATTAAATGCTGGCTCAGCAGGAGTTCGTACCGTTTATAGCGCCTTACTTAAAGGTGCTACAGTATGAGATCAGTCGGGATTGAACAAACGACCTCATGTGTGGTGTAGCAAGTGTTCTTACCACTACACCATTTTGAATCCTACCAGTACGACATTATTTATTAATACTTTTTTGTTAAATAAACAGTATTTTAATCTGTAATTAAAATCAGTCAAAATAAATAAATATCTACCTTGCATGGCCCGATTGTATTCGAATATTTAAAAAAAGTCATTTCAGATATGAAACTCAACAAGAAATGAACCAACAATTGGAGAGACAACTCGAGGCTTTAAAAAATAAAATTCAAAAGTCCCAGGGAATAAATAAAAAGGATATTGTGGCGCTAAAAAGCTTGGAGGATATGAGTGATGTAAATATTTTACCTTTACAATAAATATTAGTGTTTGTTGTAAGTCTTTATATCACATGTGTTGATATGTTTTAGAGTGGTTTAAAAGGATTAGTACGACAGCTTGAAAAAGAAAAAATAAGTTTAGAAGGACAACTGCATGATATGGAATGGAGATTGGATCAGGTAAGTTACAGATTTTGTAAATTGTTATCCATTTTTTTTTAAATATTTATATATACCTTGATAATAAAATTTAAGTAACATTTTATTTAAGGAATCAAAAGCTTTACACAAGGCCTCTGAAGGACGAAAAAAATATGTTACTGAACTGACGGAGGCATCAACTCATTTGGAGACCTACCAGAGAAAACCAACAGAACGAAAAGTTCCACAAACTGGAAGGTAAATTTATCTTATGTTAAATGAACTAACTATGTAAAAGATCTAAAAAAGAGTTTATTACTTAATCTCTTACTCTAACACTGTTTCTGTTTAGAACTGTAAGCAAAAGAGCAAAGCAAGTTGAACCTACAAAGGGGGCGAAAATTGGTACAAACAAAAACTAGTGATATAACAGATGTGTAATTTAAGTTCTTTGGGTATTAAATCTGTGATTTTTTTACTTCAAGTTTTACCTATTTTTTAGACTAAATTTTTGTTTCATGAAGTATCTACCTATTTTTAGTACATAAATCATCTTGCAACTGAAGGTGATTTTTATAGTGTTTTATATGTTATTTATCCTAACGATATTAAATGTAGATGGGCTTAAATTTTTATTGACTTTTAAGTTTAAAAGATAGTGTTTTAACTGTGTCATATTTTAAGTATCTTAGTGTTCACTGTATTTGTTTATATATATTAATATACACTTAATATAGTTTACTATTTTTATTATGTAATTATAAAGTTTCTCATATGTTTTTTATTATTAATAGTCTTAATTGTGTTTCATACTCGATAATAAATTTAGTTTTAGAAAAATAGACAAAATTAATAAAAATAAACTTTTTTGACGGTTTTATTTCGAAACAAAAGACTACTCTCAAATTTAAATAAATTTATTGTGGACACAAAGCATTTTATATAAAAGTCAACTATGTAGAAAAAACTATTTGTGAGGATCCCATACCCGTAAATAAGTTGGATCTCCATACTTTGGTGATGCTAAAAAGATTCAGTATTAATTATTGATACAAAAACAAATTAAAATTTATTTTTAAACAAGGCTCTAACCCTTTCCTGGAAATTCGGATTTTCTTTTTATTGCATATTCCATACAGTATTTAAACTTGCCATAATACCATTTATTGTATTTTTTCACCGAGTAATAACCGATCCACATACCAGCTGCAGCCATTGCCAACGAGTAATGGGAACCTAGAACAAAACTAGAAATTTACTTTTACATCTTGTTAGTTTTGGCAAGTTGTTGTTTTTTTTAATCAGTTTTGGACAACAAATACAAAACTGTATTAGTAACATAGATTTTAAATCTGGGTAAATATATATCATGTTACTTAAAAACAAAAAAGAGATCAGTTGAATAATAGCCAGTTGTACAGAGTTTGAAAATTGAAAGTAAATTAAAATATATAAGTGTTACCCTTATACCTACACTCGGTGCTCTTCCCACCATATAATTAGCCAAAGGAAGCCAAACCCCGCCAGCAAATCCTAGAGGAACTGTTGCTCCATTAAATAGTGGGATTGGTTTTGAATTCATACGATACTGTTTATCAGTTACAGAATAAAAGTACTGGGTAAACCCAGAAACAACCATTTTTTTATTTAGGATTCTACTACCTATAAAAATTAACAAACTAAATTAAAATTAAACTAAGTTTCAAAAAATATCTTAATTAATGGAGAGGTGCAAAATTCATTTCATGTTATCGTAATCAACAAGCGCGTGAAAACGCAATTTAACAAAATTACCTTTTTGTCGGAATAATTAATTTAATACCACGCTACAGATTTACTATGACCTTTCGTTAACTTTATTTACTAAATTTTTAACCGACTTACAAAATCGGGCCGGTTAATTAAGAAGTCTATTGACGCCGGAGTCACATTGAATTTGCGGGACGACTGAAAATGAGAGAATGGAAATTGAAGAAACGGAAAATGAAGGAACGGAAAATGAAGGAACCGGAAAATGAAGGAACGGAAAATGAAGGAACCGGAAAATGAAGGAACGGAAAATGAAGGAACCGGAAAATGAAGGAACGGAAAATAAAGGAACCGGAAAATGAAGGAACGGAAATTGAAGGAAAGTGAAAAAAGGAGTAGCGGAATCCTAAAAAAATAAAACGCGGAAATATCGTTGACTGTTTATTTAGGTTTACTGTTATTTATTTGAGAACTGATAAGCGATAATGAGTTAATTTTTATTACCCCAGCATACCCTAACCCTCTTCTATAAAATGCCCGTTTATTTCCAAAATAATATAGACTTAAATACAAATAAATAGTCAACGGTATTTCCGCGTTTTATTTTTTTAGAATTTCGCCTCTCCTTTTTTCACTTTCCTTCAATTTCCGTTCCTTCATTTTCCGGTTCCTTCATTTTCCGTTCCTTTATTTTCCGGTTCCTTCATTTTCCGTTCCTTCATTTTCCGGTTCCTTTATTTTCCGTTCCTTCATTTTCCGGTTCCTTCATTTTCCGTTCCTTTATTTTCCATTCCCTCAAATTCCGCGTCCCCGAATTTGCAGTGCGCATACCCAATCTAGCGGAAATTATGCGGGGCAACACATACATTAATTTTCTATTTAGGTTTTTTACACATCTTATTGCAAATAAACCTTATTTAAGTAAATAATTCTTTATTTTTAAAAACAAGTATTTTTTTATATTTAGTTTCAAAAAGTCGTATTTTGTCTTTATTAAAATAAACAAACAACCTACGGGGTTTTCCCTAATTACATCATAACTAAACCCCTTCGATTGAAAAAATGTAACAGGCATGTGATAATGACGTCACTTTACAATGTTAACAAAACAGACAGACATGAATCATTAACAATAAACGAGGAAATAAAGCAATAAAAATAAGTAACTTATATATCATTACGAGTTTTGAATTGTTCACGGGTTTAACCGTGGTTGTGTAAGTGAGTTAGTAGTTTTATTCTGCTGCTGCTAGTGAGCTTGAGCTATGACTCAATATACTTTTTAGGGTTCAAAACCATGTCAATTTAACCTGAACACAACCAAACTTGATTACAACTCAGTTTTGGTTAAGCTAACTAAATAGTATCATTTGTTTATTATTGACCGGCAACCGCTTTTGACATATCTTATAAACTATATAAATAGAAAATTTTTGTTAGTTATAGATATCTAGATAATCTTTTGTATGTTATTTTACATACTTTTGTTACGGGTTGTATAAATGGCAAATGCTGTGGTATACGAAACAATAGGCACAGTTTTAAACTCGTGCATAGAACACTTTTCGAAAAACAACAACAATGCTTCAGCACTGGGTATCCTTCTTTCCTTAAGAAAAATCGAGAAAGATCTGAAATATGTTAAACCTATTGCATTTGATTACATTGCTAAGCATGCCCATAGATACGACATAGTTCCAGGTTTGGAAGCAAATGGATACAGAAGCCTTTTAGCTATTTTGAATGCACTTTTACTTAACATCATTGGGGAGTTACGTAAGTTGTTAGCTGGCTGTCAGGACACCTTTTTTCGAGGGAATCGTCATGTAGAGGTTTTGCAAATATATGCTAACTTATTACATCAACAGAGAGCATTACTTTATTATGCTCAGATTCTGATTGAAATGACACCAAATGGTGAGCTGTTTGTTGATGAAGAGCAATCGGAATTGATCATGCATGATTGTGAGTTAATGGCGAAGAGTTGTTTTTATGGTTCACTTCATGGATTTCAATATTTTGGATCAATTCAGCCATTGTTACAATCACTTTCCTTATTTGTTGCTTCATATGATGATTTACACAAACATGAACAAATTGGATGGAAATCATTTAAATCTGCTATCAATTCAGGTCGATATGTTCTTTCTCCTGAAATCCGTGCTGAAAAATTGGAAAAAGTTTACAACAGTGCGAATGTTCAGTTTTTTAAAAGATTTTGGTCTTTAAATGAATTTGGGGTGTTAAAAGCATTTCCTAATTTCGTCGGAACCACAATTCAAGTGCATAGAGTATTTGAAATACCTACAGACCCCTTTTTTATACAAAACACTGATGGAACTGATGAAATTAAGATTTGTTTTTCAACATGTTTTGAAGATAAACCTACGCCGATTAGTGCAAGACTTTATTCAGCAACTCTACGTGAAGGACAAGAAAATGTTGCATCTCCTAGTTATGCAGACAAAGGATTGGATAAGTCCAAATTTGGTTTTAGCTCTATCAAGCCTAAGCCTCCTTCAAAAAATCTAATCTTTTTTTGTCATGGTGGAGGATTTATATCATTAACTTCTAAGTCATATGAGTTTATACTAAGGCAATGGTCAAGCAAACTAGATTGTCCAATATTTTCTGTTGATTACAGTTTAGCACCAGAGTCTCCCTTTCCACAGGGATTTGAAGAATGTTTCTTTGCGTATGTGTGGGCACTTAAAAATGCACATTTACTAGGAGCAACATTGGAAAAAATTGTGTTTGTTGGTGATTCAGCTGGTGGTAATCTTGTTCTTTCAGTTGCTATGCGTGCAGCAACATATGGAATCAGGGTTCCGGATTCTGTAGTTGTTGCTTACCCAGCATGTGTTGTTCGATATTCTGCTTCACCTGCTCGTCTTATGTCAGTTATGGATCCACTTCTTCCGTTGGGTGTTCTTTCAAGTTGTCTTAGTGCTTATCTTGGTACGAAAACGGAAAAAATTAAACGAAGTGCCAGTGCTGAAACTTCTAAGACTTCAAGACCAACATCTCCTTCCCGACAGACAGTTAAAGTTTCTGCACTTCAAAATTTGGTTAAAGATGTTGGTGAAGGAATTTCTAGAATGACAACAAATATGACTAAATCACCGTCTGATAATAAAACTTGGTGGGATGATGAGTTTGAAGTATTGGATGATCATGCAGATTTTAACCATGATGTTCCACACATTTCTGAAGAAAATATGCCAACAACTTCAAATTTTCCACGCTCACAAAGTGAAATAGTTGGAAATCTTGATAGAAATAGAAATAATAAAAGAAATGGAATGACACCAACAGCGGGCACAAAATTTCTAGTTGAGCTTCCAAATAATTTTCAACCCATCAAAAGCAAATTTTATGGTGACTGGCTAAAAATGCACCACACTTCACTAGGTAAAAATGCTTATATTTCTCCTGCCCTTGCGCCAGATGATCTTATTAAAGGCCTGCCGCATGTTGATATTTTAGGATGTGAATTTGACCCATTATTTGATGACTCCGTAGTGCTTGCAAAACGCCTACAAGCATTAAACAAGAAATACAAATTCCATGTTGTTAAGGGCCTTCCACACGGCTTTTTAAATTTTTTGGTATCAAAGGAAACCAAGGATGCAGCCCAACTTTGTATGTCGTTGATACAGCAGGCTTTTGACAAATGAACAGTTGTTGGGGCACAGCCTATTTAATTAACTGAGTGATACATCTAAATAATTTTGTTTTTTTCCTTTGTGCCTTGTTTTTTTTGTTACATATTTGTTTGATATGTACAAGCTCTTAATCAAAAGCAAATATTTATTACTGTAGCAGAACTACCTTTTAAATTAATATAAAGCTTTGAGATTTTTTATTATTCTTTTTGTTTAAGCTTTAATAATTTATTGCCTTTTTTCTGATTTGTTTCACTGTTAAAAATAACATACATAAATATATATATTTTTATTATTCATGAATAAAATAAATTGTTTAAAAAAAAAATGTTACATACCATTGATTTTCATTAAAATATGTAACACCTAAATATTTTGATTAATTTTTTGTTGGTTACTAATAATAAAGTTGTGAGATTTTTTATTATTATTAATAAGATTATATTGTGAATAACATTTCAAGATCATTTACATTAATCCTGAATTGACAGGTGTTAACAGCTCACTTGCAATTCTATAAATATGTTCTACAGGAACACATATATTTTAACACAAGGTAACAGCTGTTAGTTGCATCAATAACAAAATAATATATATTTATCAATGTTCAATTATATGGCAGTATTTTTATAATTAAACATTGCTTTTATTAGTTGTGCTTAAAAAACATTATTCCTATCCAATTAATAAAAATGAAAGCAATACCAACTGGCAAGGTTAAAGGAATAAGAAGTGCGTAGTAACAAATACTATTCGCCTGATTGCAGCATAGTGGAAAATCCTAATAAAATATTCAATTAAAAAAACTGAATAAATAATAATATTGTTTTTATATAGAAACTTTGCAACTTAATTTATTTCAATAGTATAAAGTCTCACAGGTGTTTCATGTTTGACTAATAGACAATTAAGAGATTTAAAAACAATGGATTGACTGATAAAATCGAACATAATAACAAATCAGTTTCTTACCTCGTAGTTATAAGAATACAACAAACCACAGAGTGGTAGACAAGATAAAACTGTAAAAGCAAGCAAATTTATGGGTTTAACGTATACCATTAACCTTTTCTTTAGCAAATTTTTTTTAAATAAACAAAATTTTGATTTTGTCACGGTTCAATCGGTTTTACGTAACGCTTGAAATACATTTGTCGTTGCCAAAATAAAACGTGGTTTAAATGCACAATAACGTCGGAAAAATTTAGAGTTTGTTCTTATATGTCAAAGTTTTATAATGCATAACTTGTGGGTATGTTTTATTAACACAAAATTAATTCCAATGGGGTAATATCTATTGTTGCTAGTTTAAAGATAATTTTTACGCGGCTAAACCAGTAAACCAATGTTTTAAAACTGGTGATTTTAAATGTTAACAATTTTTACTAATAGTTATAGAGGATGAAGTACTCGAAAAACAAAACTTTGGTTTAGTTTTTGATATTTTTTATAAATTACGTCATTTATCAATTATGCATTTTTGTTTGGGCTAAAAGATTCTTACTTTTTATGCATTGATTTAGGTTAATTTTTTTAGCTTTATAATAATAACTTAGAAAAATACTTTAATCATGTCTGACACATCGCAACTAGATTTTCCTCCAAATGAAACAATGGCAAAACTTCTTGCTTTGGAAAACAGAACTGGTTATAGTTAAGTTTATTTTTTATTGTATTTTCTTAAAAATAAAACTAGTAGATTTATGGAAATAGTACCACATTAGGAAATCTACCAGTTACTACATTTGTTAAACGAAGGTTTTTTTAGCAATGCAACAATTCAATGGGCAAAGAAAATTTTGGAATCCAAATTGGAACAAACCGATTCCACCACGAGGTTGTGAAGTCTTTGTAGGAAAAATTCCTAGAGATTTGTTTGAAGATGAACTAGTGCCTGTTTTTGAAAAGGCAATAAAACTGTTTTGTTACTTTAAAAATAACTTGTAAATGAAAACATTTTGATAATAACTTAGTATGCTATAGGCTTATACAGTCGGTTAAACTGTGAAAACTATGTCATATATATATACTATGTACTATAACTTTGTTTAGGCTTTATTGGTTAAGCAGCTTAATTTCTACTATGCCTATTGACTAATAATTGTTTCTCATTTTGAACTAAGCCTTTATAAAAGCTTAGACTGTTTAATCCCAGTTTAATTTTGTTTTTTAGATTGGAATGATATACGAATTAAGATTAATGATGGATTTTAGTGGATTCAATCGTGGTTATGCATTTGTTGCTTTCACATGTCAGGAGCATGCCCAATCAGCAATTGATAGACTGGATAATTATGAAATTAGGGGTGGCCAGAGAATTGGTGTTTGCCGAAGTGTGGACAACTGCAGGTTATAATTATATTATAAACATTAAATAGATTTTTGGCTTATAGAGCGATTCAAGTCTGCAAGTTTTGTTGCAGTAATCTTTATATATATTTTATTAATTGTTTCTTTTCAAGCAGTACAATCCATATATTTTTATAATCTGCAATGCTTTAATGCTTAGGTTGTTTGTTGGTGGAATACCCAAAAGCAAGACACAACAAGAAATTTTACAAGCCATGTGTGAGATCTCAGAAGATGTTAGCGACGTAATTGTATATCCTGGAAGTGCTACAGGTATGTGATTCTTCAATAAACAGTTATTCCATGAAAGATTTTAATTTCTCTAACCAGTCAATGATATAAAACTCTACCGAAAGCTATAAGTTCCTTAGTAATGAAATAGTTACTACCCATTTTAAACAAATAGTTATTAAAAAAATTTTTTTTAGGTGAGCAGAATCGGGGATTTGCGTTTGTTGAATATGGAACTCATCGAGCAGCAGCAATGGCTCGAAGAAAACTGATTCCTGGAAAAATTACAATATTTGGAAATGAAATTGTTGTGGACTGGGCAGAACCTGAAGTTGATGTAAAAGTTAAAACTATATTTTTGTGTTGAATTTTTAGATAAGCTTAGGAAGTTTTTTTAAATATAGTAAAATTCAAACGTAAATATAGCCTAAAAATATACTGTAACATAATAACACATATAAAGCACTAAAACTGCAAATCTAACTGGAATTTTTTAAATCTCTATTTTGTAGACCACAGATAACACAAGTCGTATCAAGAATGTTTATGTTCGAAATTTAAAAATCACAACTCTCGAATATACAGTGTTTATGGCTTTTAACGCTATTCGACCAGGAGCAATTGAAAGAGTTAAAAAGATTGAGGATAGGGATTATGCCTTTGTTCACTTTCTAAGAAGGGAAGATGCATTGTTTGCAATCCAGGTATTTTGTATTACATCATAGGCTTCTTAATTAACATTATGTATACCTCTGCAATAATTCATATTAAAGTAAATTTTCTCTAAGATGATGAATGGTCAAAGAATTGATGGACAAGAGGTTCAGGTTTCTCTAGCTAAACCACCAAGCAACAAACATGATACAAATGCAAGTTCTGGAATTAACAACCTTAACAACAAAAACAATGGTGATTTATCTAAAACAATGTAAAATACATAAACCAAAAATATTACATAGCAATAAAAAGCAAACAATAGAGCCCCAAAATTAGGATTTTTCAATTACAAAATGGCAAAAGGTAATTAACTTGCATTAATAAAACATTCTGCAATTTTGCACTTGTATTTTATTTTGGTGTTGTATGCATGTAGGGTTGTCAGTAATAAGACCACAGGTCAACTTTACTCAAGTAAATGAACTGACAAGATCAGCTTCAATGAACCAACTACCTCTTTCAGCGCTACAATATGGTCCACCTCCATTTTTGCCCAACTTACCTGATTATGCAAGTTTCTTGAAAACAGTAAGCCTATTTAACTAGTTTTGCATAAAAAAAAACTTTTACTTTTAAAAAAGAAACTTTTTTAATTTAAGTTTGCCATTTTTTTATTTAAAAATTATTGTTTTTAAGTTTGAGCAGTAAAAAACAAAATATAATTTTACATTTAAGCAACCATTGAGGGGCTTGCAGCCACCTCCCAACCCTTCAGCATTTCAGTTCAAACCACTCAAACCTTCTATCATAAACCAACCTAACATTTACAAACATCCACCTCCTCCATTTCTGCCACCCCCAGGACCAGGTGGGGACAGTTTAAATGCCTTGACCCAGCTGGAGAACTTAAAGATAGCAAGCCATGCTATTGGGGATAGCTCTGTGAAGCTTAATCTGGTTCCAGTAAACAACTTAGACCATATTTCAAGGATTAAATGTCCAGTGGTATGTAAGAAAATAAGGGCCTTTAATAAGAAGAGAATTGTTAAAAATACTTACATTTTTACAAACAAAATTACAGCTGCTTTTGGATGAACTGAGTGCCATCTTTAACAAGGGAGACAGGCCATCTTATTCCCTGTTAGCTGATGATACTCATGCAACGACTAGGTACGTCTATCAAGTTAATTTCATGGGTGAAGTGTACACACCACCAGCTCATCAATATGCCAACACTCCAACTGATGCCAGGATTGCCACTGCAGAATATGTTTTGAAAGTTATTGGTTTGTATAATTTTTTAATATCATGCTTATAAGCAGATTTTACTTTAGATTCAAACTATTACATTCGTAAGGAAAGAAAAAGAAAAAACTATACAGACTTAAACTTAGTAAATACATAAGCCTATCATTCAAATTTTTAAAATTGCAGAAAAAAAATAAACGTGTATTACTGTTGCCTATTGTCAGGTCTAGCAGTAAGATTGTTAGCTGTTGTTAGCAACCATATGCCAGTAATATGTTTTTAATGAGTATCTAGGTTTGGTACATTTGCAAAATAATATTGTGTATGAAAATTTTGTTTATACTGTGGCAGAGCCTTGGTTAAAAACCAAAATCAAAAGTGTAATCAGCCAAAATGAAGCAGCGGGACTAAAACCATCAGCTCCACCTTTAAGTTTGGCCAACATGCAAACAAAACCAATGCCATCTTTTACACCGAGTAACACTGTAACTACAAACATGTATACCCCATCGCCTTATACTGTAAGTAATGGCAGTCTTTCTCAGGACCAAAGCAATCCTAAAAATTTGCCAGTTTGGAAGGAAAATTGTAACCCGAATCAAACTGTAAGTCATTTAATTTAAATCTCAAAAAAAATCCATTTTTTTTTAAATTTATTTTTCTTAAGTTACAGAAAGTGACTAGCATTGGCCAAACTTTAGGTGATCAAAAAAACAACTTTTACAGCAAGCCTGTTACTTCATCTCCTTATCCTAGTACAAAACCATTATCCAACAGTTCAACATACAATTTAAGTGACTCAATGTGGAATCAGCTTCTTTTGAAAGATGTCTCTTATTCAAGTTTGAAAGAAAAGGTTTTGTTTTATATCAAGTTAGATTAATGTACAAAAAAGATACCAGCTTATAAAAACGATGTGCTTTTACTATAAAAATATAACCAAATAGCTTAGAGTAATCTAAATTAACACAAAGTGAAGCGAAAAGCATACTACCCAATCTTAATATAAATGATCATATTATTTATTCAATTGGTATATCAATATAGTTAACTTTTTTCATAGAAACCAGATTTTAGTGCAGTAAAAAGCCCAACGCCAAGCTTATATTCAACCAAGCAAACATCTCCCAAATCTCCTTTACTTGGAGGCTTTAAAACTTCCATGTTTTAAAGATTGATTTACTGATGAAAAAAAAACATCTAAATTAGTTTTTGTTATGAAGTTCAGTTGATTTTTAGTTTATTTCGAATTGTAGTTAGTTTTGTCGGAAGTATTTTCAATTAAGATTTTAGATGTGGTAGATCTTAACTAAAGTTAAAAAAAAGAATCAAAAATTAGTTAAAATCATCTCAACTTCAATATATGGTTGTTACTTATGCAGTTTCATGAAAAGTAAAATCAAATTTTTAATCAAAGCTCAGTTGACTTGTTTTGTTCAAATGGATTTTTTACAATCATTTTAAAGTTGTTATGAATTAGATATTAAATGGCAAAATTATTTTAATGATGAATCTGTAATAACTGTTTTGATTGCAACATTTTTTATGATCAATTTTTTAACCAAAAAATTAACTATAAAAATCGTTTTGATATAAAGTTCAGTCAAGTATTTTAATTGTTATGAGATTTTAACTTTTTCCAAATTTTGTAAATCAATGTTTATTTTTCCTGATTAGTTTTAAATTTGATCAAATCCAATCAAAAATTATCACAATCAGTGAATATTGGATGACCAACAAAAATATCTTATTAACAAATATTGTTTCATCTTTATCACCTTTAAAAAATCAACATTTAGTTTTTTGGGCAAAACATCACTATAAGTTCTTACTTAGACTTGTTTTCGTTGATTTTCTGTAGTTGTGTTCTTTTATTGTTTAGGTTTTGCTTTATTTTAGTTCTGTTTTATGTCTTATAATAAATAAACAAGTTCGTTTAGTCAAAATGCTGCAAGTGGAAACCTACTATCTACATTTGTACAACTTTTAAAGGATAAAGCTATGTGAAAGTGCTTTAAGTAATACACAAATTTAAAGATTACTTTCATTATTTTATAAACAAACAGCATTAGAGCACAACAGCAATTATAATGTGCTTAGTGTAACATAAGTACAATAATAAAACATGTAATCTACAGTGGCAAGAAGAATCAAAATTTACGAAACAAAAATAAATGGTACTCAATTAAACACGTTGTACTTTTTAATGAAACATAGGTTGACAAATTTGAATTACGATGATAAAAAAGATATACTACAACAGTGGTGATAAAAATACTTATGACTCTGTGTATGTGTAGTTAAAAACTTTGCACAAATTTTTCATGGAACAATCTTCTTACTTACTTTGCTCTAGTAAGTGCAATAAAACAACAAAAAGTATAAACAATTTTAAAAGATATATATAGCTTTCTTCACAAAAATTAAATAACTAACACATTCATTGGAATGGGTGTGCAAATATAACTTATGTTGATGATTTTAGTATGGTACTGGTAAATACATAAAAACTATAAAAATTCATTACATGCATTAATTACTTTGAAACCCTTCCGTGTCTGGCTCATGATAATCTTCAGGTTCAGAAATGCAGTTATTTTCATCTTCGATTTTGCGGGAATTTTGAGCAGATTTGTAAGGACCACTTCCATAACCAAGCACATTGGCCATTTCTCCATCAGAAGAAGATGGGCTTAACAAGTTAGTTTTTTCGCTGAGTAGAGAGTAGCCATTGTTTTTTGGGCGCCACTTCCAAGAAGCTTTGACTTCTCTTACTTGGTTACCTAAAAATTTTTAATGTTTTATATAAATAGCTAAAATAATTGTGGTACATAGCTTAAAAAATGTTTAAAAAATGTTGGTTAAGCAGAGTTTAGCATGTACCCAAGAAAAGTGGATTTCCAAATAAAATAGGTCAAAATAAAATGGATTTAAAGTTTTAAATACTAGTGACATGTGATCTTTAATAGGATTAATATATAAAGAAATCTGATCTTTAATAGGATTAATATATAAAAAAATTAAAATCATCGTACCAACTCTCTTAACATGATCTGTGACATCATCTCTCACATCTGATACATCAAACATATTTCTTATTGATCTGTACCATGGTATATTATGGCCGGCTATTATAAAGGGCTTATATGAAAACGTGTAATGATGGGCTATTGCAGCAAAAAACATCTCTAGAAAAATAGATATGTTTAGAAAAAAAAATACATAAAATAATGAATGATAAATTCAAAAACTCAAAATAACAATAATATTTAATATTATTTAAAATTATGGAAATTTTTAAATAATTTTCGTCCATAAATTTACCCATACAGTAGTTTAATTATTTTATTCAGTGTCATCAGTACACTACCAAATATAGAACACTCAATACACATACATAATCATGGTAAAGCTGTGAAATACCAATCAGTGGAAAATCAATAATTTCCACTTTCAAAAAAAAAGAAGGCTTATTTAAATCCTGAGTAGGCTCTCATTAAAAATAAATGAAAACTCACCAAAGCAAATGAGAAAATCTTGGACACCATTAGCAAGTTGCTCTTTGGTATCCCAACCCCATTTGGGATCTATTTTAATAACAGCTACGATTATCGCGATTGCTACTCCTTGCCTTTTAAATAAAACAATGTTAAAAAAATTGTTATAATTTAGTACCACTATAAAAGATACTGCGTTATTTACAAGTAGTTAAAAAATGCTATCAACAAAAAGCATTTTTTTATGTAAAAAAATATAAAATTAATAAAATAATATTAATTAATATTAATAAAATAAATAAATTTAAGTTATAAAAAAAATAACTCATTTTATTTAATAAAAAATGCAGTTTAACTCCTACCAAAATGATGCAAACACAACTAGTTTAACACACAAAAACTTCCCAATTGGCTTGATCGGTTTTAATTCTTCCTTGGTGGCCATGTAAAATAATATCAAGCAATACATTGCCCACTGGAAAACAATAACAAAAATAATAACATGTAATACAGGTTGAGAGTTATTGATTAAACATGGTAAATTAATATTGAATACACTTTGCAATAAAAATCAATAATTCTTATGCTAGGAAATCAAATTTCCAATTTTGTACAGATAATTGCTTAACTATATTGTTATCTTAATAGCAATAAAAACATTTAAATACTGATAGTTTAAATTTCAAAAACTTATTTTTTTTAATAAAATATATTTCCAAGGTATATATATACAATAAATGCAAAACAAATCATATTAAACTCACAATTTGTGATATGTTATTAATAATCATCATCCACAACCATGCATATCTAGGATGAAAATCCCCCTCATGGTAAGTATTAGTCAGTTCACAAATACTAATAAAAAAGTGAAAATACGTCGTTTTAGAAGTTACAACATACTCTTATAAAAGAATAACATGCGAAATACAATAAGCCTATTCAATATGCTGCACTTCAAATAATGTATACTTACAATGCAATTAGAGTGGTGATTGGCCTAACCAAAGTGTATTGTAAAACCCCCTGCTTGCATCTTTGTATGAATATTCCACCCATAGGCCATACCGGAAGCAAACAGAATGGAAATAAATGTTGTTGCTGTAAAACAAGTAGCAATTTGGGTAAATATGAGCCAAAAAACTACTTAATAACATAGAATTACGGTTAATTTAAAGTTGTCCAGTTGACAGGTTTAAATAATGGCTTTTAGAAATTAATATAGGTTACATAACATTAAAAGTAATTTTGCGTTGCTTAAACTAGTTTTTTTTGCTGATTTACCTGTGGCTTGCCTCCCAAAGTACCAGCAAGTTCGTACTCCCTTGTCAAATAGTTAAGCAAATATGCCATAAAATTGTAGATAACATAAGCTTCATAACATTCTCGTATCGTGTCAAAATAGATCGCAGCTTGTGGAAATTTGATGGCGAACCACTGTAAAATAAATTCCCCTGATAATAATTAAAAATTGATGTATGCAAAATTTCTTTATACTTGTATAAATTTTAAATTTGGTGTATAAATTATTAATAGTGTAATGATAATTTATTATAAAAAATACTATTTGTATAGTAATTTTAAAATAGATTCATATCAAGATTTGTGGTATAAAATGTTTTAAAAAATACATACACTATCGATTGCATATATTGGAACCATCCACAGTAACCTCATAATTGGTTTTTGTAGCTCTGGTTGTGTGAAGTAGATTAAATGGTGTAATATGGTCCATAGTGATATAGGAATGGTTACAATAACAAAAATACCAGCGATAAACCATGCCACGGTATGTGGTTCTGCCTATGAATTTATCCGCAAACAAAAATGTTCAATTAGAATAGAAGTTATTTAATTATTGAATTATATATATTTTAAAAGTAAAAAGTAACCTCATGTTGAGCTAGATCGACAGACAATAGTGGAACAGCTACTAGTAAAATGGCAGCATAAATAAGTATAACTATCGGTCTAATCCAATACCTCCAACCATGTAAGCCTACGCTTGAATCTGTACAGGTACATAATAAATTAGTAATGATTCAAATATTATATATATATACAAATTAAATAGTACTGGCCTTAACTTTTTGGGTATTTTATTATATTTACCTTGTATGGGGTCCATTTAAATTAAACAGATCTGTCAACTGGTCATTTAAACAACTTACAATACATCAATTACTTTGTAAAAAAGTAAAACACAGATAAACCTTATAAAACAAAATTATCTTATTGATAAATATATCTTACGTTTTACTAGTTTAAATTACATAAAACAAATTATTAATTATAGTTTTTAACAAACTCTTTTGAGATGTTGTAATCGTTAAGGAACTTAACTAAATACATTTTATTTATATTCTTGATCACACCACTACGTTAATGACGTCATGGTCAGCTGTTTTATTGTTGATGTTGAAGTCGGCCATCTAGTGCTTTGCATTAGCGAAAATAAAAAAATGATACTCTTGTTCGTAAAATATTGTTGTTTCTAGCCTTAAACACCTACGAAAAAAAGTTCAAGTTATTTTGATAAATATGTTTAAAAATTCTGGTGCAAAGACAGTGCGCATATCGTGAAAGTAGTTGTATGATGTAGGGCGCTGAACAAAAAAGGAGTATCGGCTTGTGTTCAAGCGGTTAACGTGGTCGAAGTATGTCGGTATTTCCGCTCAAATAAAGTAAGTAATGAAAAAAAATTTTCAATATTAGTTTTTTAATTTTCATTAAAAATTTTTAACCTGTAAATTATGTGTTATAGCCTAACTAACAGTACGTTTATTAATAGTATAAAACAAATAAAATATATTCTGCTACCCTATTCATTTATTTTAAATTTTTTAAATATACTTTATGGCGCAATAGCATAAGGCCAACCTACTTCCTTACAGCAATTTGACTTTTCTTAAATTTGCAATACTATATTTTTAATGTTTTTTAAAGTTTTTATATGCTTGGAAGATAATTTCAAGGCAAGGCAGTTAGTTGTTACATGAAGTTAAGGAACTTGTACTTTTTGTGACTGCTTAAATTTATAATGATTGACAAAAATTAATGTTTTTTAAACCTTTTTTGCTTTTTATTTTATAATTAGACACTAATAGTGCAATTTTAGACTGTTATACACTATTTAAAGAGGTAAAATATATGATTAAAAGAAAATTAATATGCAGATTTTATTTTTGTAAGGTTTGTAGGCCTATTTAAGATTAAAAAAAATTAAAAAGCAGTTATTGTAATATTTATAATAAAGTTATTTCAAGGTTACACAAAAATATTGTAGTAAATAAATTAATAATTTTTTTATTTTTTTTTTATTTTATCTAAATTCCAACCATTACACATGTATAAATATATATTGGTAATAAATAAGCTTTATAATATTAAAATTAATATTTTTCTTGTAATTTAAACATTTGTTGATTAGGGTTTGTTAAAATACATGCAAGAACACTCTTTATTAATAAATATGATTGTTCATATATATATATATTATTTAATCTACATAAATATACCACATATGTGGCTTAAGGCAATACCTTAAAACAACCAACTCAAATTCAACAACTTGTAATATTGTATTTACGGAAAATATATTACACTTTTATTTAGAAGAGTATAGTGTGTTCAAACATTGGGAATAATTAGGATTAATTAAAAATAATACTCGGCATGTAATTGATTATTTATTCTTTTTAATAAACAATTGCAGTTATTATTGAACTTATTATGTACATAAACTTTATCATAGGTGTAGAAAAAATAATAATAGTGTATATATAATAAAGTTGAGTCTTATTGTATATAATAGTTTTATATAAAGTAACATATATTTTCACCTAAATAATATTTTAAAGTTATCAATCTATATTTTTAATTAAATTAGATTGAATGATGATTTTCTACCTGTTTATATCTTTACTGCTTTTTGCTTGGAATGTTTATGCAGTTGAAGATTATACATATTATGATTATTATCCTGAATATTCTGGGGGTTCTTCGATTACATTTGACAAACTAGAGTATATATATAATATAATTAGATATGTTTATCATTTTCTTTTTATTTTCGTAATATTACTGCTGTTTTTAAATATATTAGAAAATTTTTTGTTTTTAAAACATTAATTACTTAATACTATTTTGATATGTAGATAAATTTAAAGCTTATTTAATTTTTTTTTTGTTTGTTTAGCTGTGAACCAAACTTTACTTCCTCAATAGATGAACTGTACTTTTATGATTTTATTGACATTCATGATTGTTAGAATTTTTGGCCAGAATTATTTATTGAATGTCCTTATCAATCTGATTCATTATACTGCAAGAGTGATGCAAATAAAACACTTTGTTTGCGAAGTAAAATCTGCCAGGGATGCACTCCTTTATGTTTTGAAAGTTATCCTGATCGAGGTTTTAGATGCTCAGGTGATGGCACTTGCTTTTTACCACAACATCTGTTATATGATTTTATTGCAGACTGTAACAAAGGAGAAGACTTGTGTTTTATTAAAGAGCAAAGTTTGAACAGTAGGTTAGAATTTTCACTATAATTTTTGACATTTCTAAGACTATCCTTATAGTATTTTTATTTCTACCAAATTTTAAAAGGTATGCTACGAATTATGTTAAGGGTCAAGTTTACCAAGCCTTAATTTTCTGATTTTTTTAAAGTTTTGCTTTAATGAAAAAACTGGTGTTAAATGAAACAGCTTGTTGGAAATGTTTGGATTCTACTTTGATAAATAAGAAAAATGTTTGTGATGGAAAAATTGATTGTCCAGATTTGTCAGATGAATGTTTTTGTCAAAATCAAATTGAATTATTTACAGAATTATGCCAACTTATAACTCCAGTTTCAACAACATCTATCAAGTATTTTTTTTACAATTTTGCCTGCAATTTAGCAAACATTAAAAAATTTAATTGCTTTGATTTTTATATATTTTTTGTATTTTTTTGTTTATGATGTAAAAATGTTTACTTCATAGCCTAAATTTTAACCTACTACTCTTCTATGCTTTACAGTATAAAAAACAGCACTTGCAATGTGGGGGAAATTATATGCAATAAAACAACTTGTATAAACAGAACCAGTATTTGTAATGGAGTTGTGGATTGTGATGATCAAGTAGATGAGAAGTAAATAATAACATGCATCTTTCCTTTTATTTACATTTTATAAAGGCCTTCTTTATTTTATAATTTTAATCTACAAAATAAATAACGGGTTTTTAACTGCTTTTTATATTATGTTTATAACGTTTTTTTAACTGCTTTTTATATTATGTTTAGTCCACAATTTTGCCTTAAACCATTACTATGCACAGAAACTACAAACAAGGGACAAAACTGCAGGTTTATCTTAAAAGAAATAGTTAGCGCTAAAATATCATCAAGTTTTTAAACTTATTACTTTAATTAGTGTTGCTAAAAACTAATCAGGTATAAAAAAATGAAAAGACTGTATTGCAAACATGGGCATATGTGTGTTACTTGTGTGCAAAAATAATATTTGTGATTTTCAAGTAAAGGTAAATAGGAATTCTTTTACGTTCCAATTATTAATTTTTAGCAGTAAATTTTGTTGTGTATGTTTGTAAATTAAAAGCTAAAAAAAAATTTGTTGCAGGTGTTCAAGTAGCAGTAGGTGTAATAAAATAGTTACATTTTGTAATGGAAAAATGGAATGTGCTAGTGGAGAAACTTCTATTGAATTTGATGAAGACGCACAGTAAAAATTTAATTAAAATTACTTGTTAATGCTAAATATATTATATATATATATATATGTAAAAGTAATTTGACCACATTAAAATGTAACACTTTGCTTTTAGATGTGGTATATTTTTTTTTTCTAAAAGTAAAATATTTTTTTGTATAAGATGGTTGTTGTCCATTTATTATACAGAAAGAAATTATTTTGTATATTTTTATTTAAGGCTGTTATTATTGGAATTATAAAATCTGTAAGAGATACTGCTTCCAAAAATATATCTGCAAACGAAATATTTGTAATAAACCTGGCCGTTGCTGACTTTGTTATGGGGGGTTTATTTAGTATTTCTTGCCATTGTTGGAGTGTATTATAAAGGTATTTAGCTTAAAAAACTAACACTTAAATATTGCATAAATTTCAACTGTAGGTAATTTAATCTTTTAGGCCCCCACTTTATTTATGCATATTTTATGATTATTATATAGATCAGTATTGCTTGTATAGTAGAGTATGGAGATCTAGCACCATGTGCACTATGTTGGGTATTCTTATTGTATTCTCAAGCGAAACTTCTGTAATTACAATGGCTTTATTGATATCTTGTCGACTTTATTCCATTTTAAAGGTGATTTAATGTAAATCAACAACATGAGGCAATAGATTTTACTTAGAAAAGGAAATATAAATGTCATTTAAAAACTTTATATGACAAAATGACAATAAATGTGACTGCAAAAACAGTATCCTGTTTATTTACTGTTATTTAAAGCTCGAAATGTCAGATTTAAAATGTTTATTGTTTCCTGACTAAACAAATAAATGTTAAAAACTATTTTTTTAGCCTTTTGCATCTCAGCATTTTCCTAAAACCAAACATGTGATTGTTGCAGTTATAATGGCTTGGGGTTTTTCAGCATTTCTTGCATTTTTACCACTTGCAAATGTTTTCCAAAACTAATTTACCACTGAAATTAATTTGCTTACAAAAAGTCCATTGTTTAACACTACTGAAGTTAGCTTTCAAGGTTAACTTTTTTTGTATTTATTTATCTATGTTGAAATAGGCCATTCATTTCATCAATACAAAGTAACACTTGTTGCCGGTTTTAAGTTAATGTCTTGGGATTTTATCGAATTTTCGCTCAATAGCATATTATGGCATGAAAGCAGTGGAGATTGAATCAAGGATCTTTTAAAGTTAATTGTTGTTTCTGAATTTACATTTTCCATCAAATTAATTGATATAAAAAAATAGAGTCGACTTTTATAGAAGTTTTTTTCTTAGATTATCAGAAGTATCTTATCCTTAGACTTGAACTTTACCCAGCCAACATACATGGTGAATATTTAAACTCTTCTTCTTTGATTATTAAGCAAATTGAATCTGCAAAGTCATGGCAAAATTTACAAGATATTCATTCCGACAGATTTTTGGATACAACGTTTCAGATAGCAAAATATTTTGGGTAAAATTTAAAAAAAATAAATGTAGCAGATTGAAAAATAAGAGACAAAAACTAGTTTTTATTTTTTTAGCTATTATAGTTCCCATAGTGTTTGCATGCCAAAGATTTTTGTGACAATGGGCGATTCTGCTTGGCAGTTTTCAATTGCTATCACCACATTCAACTTTGCAACTTTTATTTACATTTTTGTCGCTTATGTTGTGATTTACAAACAGTCCCAAGGAAACAAAACATTACATAGCAAAATTGATAACGCGACTACTCTACGGAATAAGAAAAAGAGAAGTATGTTAATGTGTAATGTGGAAAATAGTTTCATCCTTAAGACAAAGTATACTAATTGAAAATGAAATGAATATTTACTTTTAGTTATGCAAAAGAAGATTTTGAGATTGGTGATCACAGATTTTTGTTGTTGGGTTCCAATTTGTATTTTGGCTTTCTTGAAAATTTCAGGAGTTTACATTTCTGATTCAGCTTATTTTCATTCTGCTATTATTCTCTATCCAATCAACAGCTCCCTTAACCCCATTTTATATTCTAATGTAATAGATAGCGCATATGACAAAATCAAATCTATTTTTGTTAGATAAAAGCAAACCAACAATTAGAATGTCAAATTTAAAAACCTCCAAAACAAAAAAAACAACAGTTTAATCATGTTATTTAACCATCTATTGTCAAAAATATTTAATGTTCTGATAAAATCATTTTTTTGTATATAATGTGTTAACATCTGTAAACTAATAGACCTACAGAAGACTTTTTATCATGTTATACTATACCAATAATCAATGTGTAAATACTTTGTAAATTTTTTTTGCTTTTGGTATTATTATCTGTTTTAAATGTTGTATTGCTAGAAATTTTAATTTTATAAGAAATTTCAAAAACATTTTCTTGTTTTATTTTTTGTAAAAAAGCGGTTGTGGTGCTTTTTAATGATGCTGATACCTACTCCAGCGATATTTCATTTTAATTCCTAATCCAAATGGAGGTCGCTATAGCACTATACTGTTTCGGGCAATTAATCTGCGTTATTCAATTTTATTAAAAAAAAGTTCAATTTTAGATTTATAAATTAAGCAAACATTTATAAAGAATAAATTGTTTGCATTAAAATAATAAAATCTTCGATTTTAAATGCCCATTTATCAAACGTCTTTTGATTATTTTGGAACACTTGTTGTTTGTTAAAAGGGCTGTCCAGCAGTGACTTTTTAAATCAAATTTTACTATTTTCACTGACTTTTATGCAAGGACATGTGTTAAATGCTGGAAAAGTAATAATTTTTTAGAACAAATTCAATATTTTAGTAAGATATCAATGTATTAAATTATAACTTTTTAGAGATTTAAGGATTATAATTGAAGCTAACTTCGAACTGTAATTTAAGTAAATAAGTACCCGTAAAATATGGTTTTTCTTGAATTTACTAAGAAAGAGGTAAAAACGCTGCATTTTTGCAAAGTCGAGAAATAAAATTTGTGCTAATATGCATTTACCGTTTGTTTTTTAGATGGATAAATAGTTGTAAGAAATTTTCATAAATTTGCCAAAAAAACATATGGAAAAACTCATTACAGCAATTAATGAGGCAATTTGTTTAAACGCCATTTGATTTGGTAGCTTTAGACAAACAAATTCTCATGTTTTACCACATGACAGTATAAAACGCATCAACGAAAAAGTCGACGAGTGGTGCAAAAAAACGAAAAAAAAAAAAAGGCAAAAATCTGAGTTGAAATATTCGAGCACAAATGTTTGTCAAGTGAAAAGATGACTGAAGCGCTTAGTAGGCCGACGAAATGTAGTAGGAATTAGGATTCTGTATTGATGTCAAAGCTAGTTATCAAGACCGATTCTTGTATATTCTAAGCCTGTTAACGCGTGTATTTAATCCAGTCCAGGGGGTTTAAAGGCCAAACCGAATCGCTTTTCAGAGGGCGGGGATTAGTAACTGATGCTTGTGCAAACAAACTGGTAATAAACATTATACGATGTAAGTTGGTCAGTCGGTTGTCTTTCACTAACTGTTTTGAGTAAGCATTTTTAAGTACACAAAATCAGCAGGCATGGATATACAAGCTAAGCTCTTCCATCAATTAAAATAGGAAGTTTTATATCAGAGCAGGATATAACGTTATTGGCATGAAATTTTTGTTTTTGCAAAAGCTTTTTTGGTGATTAAAAGTCAATTTAAATTTCGTCACAGTTTTTAGTTTTTTTTTATGAAATTGTTTTATTTGCTTTAATTACAAGGCTCCGGGGCGACTATCGTCATTAGAAAATCTATTTCGTTTTTATTATTATTTTAATTTTTGTTTTAATTTCCTTCTCTTTCGTTTTAACAAGTCTGTTTTACAGTAACAACTTTTTAAATCAGTTGTTAAATATTGAGCAACTAAATCTTATTAGGCCACGGTTTTGTTATACAAATAATTATAATCGATATAAGTTAAATCTACAACGGAAGCATGTATTTTGAGATTAGTTAAGTAGCGGTCAATTTAATAGCTTGATCAAATAGAAAGCGCAAACAAAAAATTAGGGTGTACCAGTTCAATAATTACAACTTTTACCTTTTAGAATAGTTGAGACGGGTGTGTTGTATATTGTAAAGTTTCTTTTATGTTTTAACCTTGCATTTAAGAAATTCTCACGAAACTTTTGCTAAATTTTTTTTATTTTAATCTTGTTTACCTCAAAACCCAGTAATTAGTATTATCAAATAGAAAGTCATTATAGACCGGCGATGTTCTGTCAAAACAAAAGGACTGAGACCAAATATTAAAATCCTACAATTAACCATTTGTACCTTTAGTCATAGGTGGTGTTTTGTAAAGAGATGTATTCTAATCGCAAAATGTAGATTAGGTTTTACCTATAAAACAGATATTAAAATTAGTAAAAAAAGTTATTTTAGCTTGGCCATTGATTTGTTATGATTTAATTTAGTTCTGAATAGGTAGAAGGTATTGTTGTTTTAAAACTTTAATAACTTTAACTCGACCGTGTGTTTTTATATTTCGTAGTTCTTTTTCGTGTCTTAACTTAACACGTAGGCGTAGCATTGGTTAGTAGTAAAAATATTTTTCTTAGCTGTGAATAAAAATCGAACATATTTGCGTGTTTAACTTGAGTTATATTTTGTGTATGCTTTTAGGTTTTGCAGATAAATAAGTATTAACGATTTGATTTTTACAAATGAATGATGGAAAGTACATCCCTAGCCAGTCCCAATTCCATAAAATATCTATCTGTTGACAGTAGCGTAAACTTAACAACGACATCAGACAATAGCATCGACTCAGGTACTGAAACCGAGTCTCACCGAAGCCCAAGCGATTCTGAAATTTTTGACGGCAAATCAACGTCAGTTTTCCCGTGTGCGCCGCAAGAAAATACGATACTTATGGATACCACGCCAGCATTTGTAATACCCCCACCACCATGTTTAAACTCTATTATTCCACCACCACCATCACTATTAATACCTCCACCCCCATCGTTATTGCCTCCTCCATTAAATAAACCCAATTTTACAAAGTCAAGTTCACAAGGAAATGCAAATAGTAGAACAACTAAATTACGAAGGTAAGTTAATACAGCAACTTTAAATAAAAAAAATAGTGGTGTAAGCTATTGGATTAATTAAAAATGAATATATTAATAAAAAAATATAAATAATTAAAATTGCCCCAACGTAATTTTATTTTATTTTTATTAGATTAAACTGGGAGAAAATTCCTGACATTCACATCCGGAATGCAGAGGAAGATACAATCTGGGGAGGATCAAACTCTCAGAAGAATGGCATCTTGGTTGATTTCAAAGCCATTGATGACCTTTTTGCTCTCGAGGAAAAACCTGTGAAACGAAGATCACCAAGTACTCGAAGTTTTAATTCAACTCCTGTTGGTGACTCGGATTCTTCCAACCCAGAAGATGGCAAAGTGGCGAAGGTAAATTTAAGTTCATGCCCTTTTTTAACATATATTTACCTAATACATTTATTAGTTCTTTTTTTCAACAAATGGTAAAAGAAAAAATTGAGTAAAAGGTATTAATTCGCATTTTAATAATTATGTAAAAATAATAGAAGTTAAAACTGTATTCAGTATGAATCATAATGTTACAACTCAGGTTAGTAAATAACATCTTGTAAAGTTTAAATTGCAAATTGTTATCCTACGTAAAGAGAAGCAGAACTTATAAAAGAATACGTCAACTATTTGCGAATTTTGGAATTTATTGTCATTTATTTCAAAAAACACATAAAGCGGGAATGTTGTGACGTAATACACATAACTGTGTGTTGTACAATACTTAACTATTAGGTAAGGGTGCTCGAATTTTTGACTTGAAGGTTTTTGTCGGCGTTGATTGTTCTACGGAAAATGTGGTTCATGCCGAATGAAGTATTATTCATTACGTTACGGACTGATTAAAAGCGACTTGTAGAAGTGACGTGGCATTGGTCAAGATAAATTTCTGGCATGGGTCAAGTAATTCAAATCACTTAAGATATATGTCAAAGGGTGGGGCGGGTATAACGCAAGTTGCCACGGTAAAATGGAATAGGGATTTACCTACCTTTTATGTTCATAAGTTTGGGGGCGTGTCTGAAAAACAACTATATTTAACTCGGGATGACTTTTGCGTTTAAAATTAAAAAAAAATAATTTAAAAACTAAAATTATTTTAAATTAGAATCCCTGACAGAAAAAATATTTATTCAATATTAACCTTGATATTTTTTATTTATAAATAGTATGTATGGGTCACTAGTTCTCCTTTGTGTAAGCAACATACATTAATGCGAACCTTAATTCTCCAACGACAGTTTATTGTAAACACTACAACTGTATTTTAAGCGTCACGAACAGCTAGCTGTGACTGCTGCGTATAGCCTAAATTTAGCCGCATTAAACAACGGGAGGCAAAAGCGTGCAGCTTGTGTTGTCTATTCATAAAAATAAAGGCTGGCAGACTCAGGTGCAAATTTTAAGGTTAACCCAGTCGTGACCTTAAATATGGGTTAAACCGGGCCAATTGTGGGTTGGAATATCCACGAACCGTGTAGCACCCCTATATTGCGTTTGTAGTATTGGGTTATGTCGTTTTTAACCATAATATTGTATTATGTTTCGTATAGAAACCTTGTATGTGCTTTTCGAAATTTCCTGATATTTAATTTTTGTTATACGATTAAACGATTCCCGAAAATATAACGCATTTAGATTTGGATTAACACGACATCGAAACCATTATTCATGAGTCACAACTTTATACAAGGCGCAATACATAAATTGACTCTTTAGCCTTATACAGTTAAGAAATACAGTAAGTTATCGTGCGTCCATTTCACGGGGGCGAAAGTTTGCGTGCGAGCTCCCTTTGTAAACGACTCGCATACAAAAGTAGCATTTCTTTTCATCAAATCAGAAAAGTAAACACTTTTTGTTCGTTGTGGACTTACGCCAGCGCGGTCAGGTATCAAAATTCGTATCGTTTACTTAATTCGAAATGCTTTTTTTCGGCAAATGATGTTACCTTAATTAACTAGTTAGCTTGTCCTGATATTGAACACGAATTAAATAAAAGGATTTCTATTTTTAGAACCGGGTAAGTAAACTTTTGGCAGACGGTTCGTCTGTAAACTTGTAACAATTCAATTAAATTTCGCAAAATTAATTAAAGTTAACGTAAAGTCATATTTGTTTTAAAGTGGTGCAATATTTCTACAAGCATTCTAAGTATAATTAAATAATTATTTATTTTTTAATTTCGTCGCGGTTTCTATAATTATAAATTTCCCACGAAAATAAATTCAATCAATTTTTTCTATTCCGGGCGTAAAAAAGCAATTATGTGAGCGCTCGAGATTTTAAGGGTCTACTTTACTAGCCGCTGTTTTGGTCAAAGGCTCACTGGGTATAATTGAAAAACAACACACAAACACATTCGCCTTAAAAAATGTACTTTGGTTTAAGTTGGGGAAAAGTTTTTATGTTTGTTGATGGATTAACAGTGAACTGGGACTTCAAACTAGCTCCGTAAACACTTAAATAAGCCAGAAAAGTTCAGCTTTGGCGCTGGCTTAGCTCAAATTCTAAACATTTTAATGATGGGCGGGCGCAGTATACATTTCTAATCAGGCATAAATATACTATGTTCGTCAAAACTATGTGGATTTTATCTTATTTGGGCAAACATTTTTTCCCGGTTGATTTTCTATTTTTAGTATTTTAAAGTATAGCAAAAGACCAATCTAATACGTCTGTTTATTATTAATCTTAATCGAAATAAAATAATAAGATGAACGACCTACCGGTGCTAAATAGATCATTCCAACGTTAATGTTGGACAAGCAATCAATAATTTAAGAAAATAAAAAATGATTGAAAGTAATGGTAAACACGAACTAGTATTTGTTATGGCGATCCTTTTGTTTGTTATTAAAATCTTTTAAATCTGAATCTTTTCTTTGCGCACCTTCGTGAGAAGGATTTTTTGTTTTTATGCCACGTAGACTCGCTTGAATTTTGTTTAAATTCACTAAATATTTATTTATTTAGTCTTACGCAGGGATTAAAAAATGGACATTGATTATTTAAAAGATATTGCGTTAAAACGTTTTTTTTATTTACAATTGTTGCATTTATTTTTGATTTTTATATACGCTATTTTAACACAATTATTATTTTTGAAAATACAAAACATCTAACGTCCATTATCTATTTTTTCTTTAGATCGGCTTTCTTGATTCAAAACGGAGCTTAAACATCAACATCTTTTTGCGACAGTTTAAAAGGTAAACTCTATACAATTATGACGTCATCAAATTTGTGACGTCACTTTATTTTGGAGATTGTGGTTTGTTTGTGTTGAGGTGCAACTATCTTTATACGCGCACAAATCGCCGTAAAAACAACTTTGCTGAGTGCTCTCAGAACGACCACGTAGTTTAAAATTACATCGTGACGTCACTTGGCATATTGTTCGTCACTTGTTACGGTCAGGTTAATTCGTGAGTGCTAATAACGAAAGTTTGGTTTTTGGAGAACGGGGAAAAGAAAAACCCTTAACCACATTAAACAATACCCGCCTAATTTCGTTGGTATCTATTCATACCTGGTTACCAAAAAGTTGTGGTTTACTTGATTTAAATTTCGAATATATGTTTTACTGTAATTAAATTTCATTGACTGGTTATATTAATATGGTTAAATATTAACTTTTGGTGCTGTGGCATAGAGTTTTAGACTATGCAGTTATGTGAACCAACCAAAACAAGCTTCTGAAATTTGACTTAAATTATCAGCCTGCAAATTGTCAGTTGGCATTCAAAATTTTGACATTTCCTTATTACTAATAAGACGATGGTATTATTATAGGGTTTAAACACAGACAAGTTGTTATGCATGTTTTGTCGCTGTTTTTTGATTTTGTTTATGATTTATGACGCTTTGATCCGCTAGTGTTTTGCCTTACAAGCTAACGACAACGTGTTTTATTCTCGATTATTAGCGGCTTTGGTAACGTGCAAATTATGCACATTAGGAGATATTAGGATTTATTTGAGTGACGTGGATTAAAAGCTCACTGTTGAACGGATATTGCAACGTTAAATATTGTTGTATTAAGTAATTTACCTTATTTAAAAGTGTAAACTTTTCTTGATAAGAGGAGCTAAATTTTGAGACTGAAAGTGAATTAAAAATATATGGAAACACTATAAAACACGGGTCGTAGTAAAATTTAATATCTAATTTTAACAACATAATAATCGGATGCAGTGAAACACAATCTTATTCTTTTAGCGTCCAGTTATCATTTTGCTATTAAAATAAAACATCAGCTTTTTGTGGCCTACTGACAACGAAAAATCATGCCATTTGTAACTATCAACGCAGTGCAGCCATTGTTTAGGACGCGCAAATTGTTAACTATTAATTCGATAGGAGATCAGATGACGAATTAGGAATAGTAGTGGACACTGGTCAGTGTTTCGTCGGTCAGTAAGTGTATTAAGTTTCGCAGGTGTTACCACACGTACAAAAGCGTTTTAAGTCGTATCAATAAAATAATTAATGATTTGAAACGCTATATCGACCAGCGTCACTTGTTTTTGTTTTATTGATATTTTAAGGTGAAGGAGGATTATACATTTTGATTTATTGTGTTGTCTTTTCATTTTAACGCGAATTTTTAATCGCGTACTTTTAATTGTACTGTTATTTTCATGGGCGTTATAATATATTGTTTAAATACTCTTCACAAACAATTGGCAAGTATCATACTATTAGCTAATTAAATTAAATCACATCACTTGTTAACGCCTTTTAAAAAGAGTTATAATGTTACAGCTGCGTTTTTATAATTTTTAAAGTCATTTTTAAGCTTGTGTGGTACACTAAAAAGTTTGCTACATTTTGTTATTTAGTTCCTGACCACTTACAAGATTATCGTAAGTGTAATGGCTTTTATTACTTTTTTTATCAAAGCAAGTTGTTGTGATGTAAACATACGATTCTTTTGATGTTTAAATGTTGATTTAATGGTACAAGAAATTGAAATTATCTGTTGAATTCGGTCTTTAGTCATTGGTAAACTTCCACTGCATTATATTGTATTCTGTAAGGTGAGTTCGCTTATAAGTTGCAATCTTCAAAGCGAATATAGGCGCTATTCCAAACAATCCAATGTGATTTTAAGGCCCATTGTAATATGCTAGCGCGGTTACCAAAGAGCTACAATTCTTGATCGGGGTAACAATTTAAAGAAACAAACTGAAAATTAAAAATGCAAAAAGAACGTTCACATAGACATATCGAAGGGTATTTACTAACAAATTTATATAAAATTTATCATATCCATAAAATTTACAATGATCTGTACTAAAGCAATGTGCTACAATAAACAATAACTCATACATTCAAGATAGCGTCTCAGGATGTTATTATAGAGGTGTTCTTGTCCATACTCCATTATCACTCCAAATGGATAGCGTGCGGGGCTTGATAAAATTTAGCTATTTAGTTAAGGAAACCACAAAATAAAATCGAACTTTTTTGAATATGACAATGTAATTATACTTCGCAAGATTTTCGGATCCTAACTGTATTTTATCTCGATATAAGATCAATATTTGGTTAGCGTATGGCGGATAACTTTCCAAAATATGGTCAAGACTAAACCGTTTAAAAACACGAACAATCTATCAAGATAAAATGTTATTGTATTCTGTAGTAGGTTACAATTTTGTTTGCGATTATATTTTTTTACATCTGTAAAATTGATAACGTAATATTAACGTAATGAGAGATGCAGAGTTTACTAATAATTTAAATTCAATTTTGTGGCAATTTTCAACCATTTTATCTAAATTCAAAAAGTTTTCTTTTTGTTATACAAGAAAGTTATTTCTATGCCTTATATTTGAATATAATTAAAAACCAAGCTTTGAGTTTTAAATGTGCTTCACTTAATTTTTGTTTAACAACCAGACTGCCACAATCTTTAACATGAAAAATTATCATTTTAATTAATCAATAATTTATCTGATGTTTGTGTACTTACAAGAGTTGTTTGTGTAAGTAAGTAATATAGGATGTTTGCTTTTATGATTGCGATAACCTATGTTGTACATATGACTTTTCCGAAACCTAGTGACCACTAACCTATACTACGCTATTTAAATAGTCGTAAAATATGACAAATTGTATTTTAGGGATTAAGTTAACAAAAGTCGATATTTAGGTTTGAGGTTTTTATCGGCTGAGCAAATAAATCGAATTTCCATTTCTTTTGAAATTGAATATTCTACAAATCCGCCTGACTTTATTAGTAAAAATGGTTTTTATATTTTTTAAATTATATTTAAGTCTGTTTTTATAATTAGTTTTCCCTTTTTTTAATTTACTTTTTATATTTTTAAAATGTAGAAGTATTTTAAGCTTATAATTGCCGGAAAAAAGTTATTACCTGATGTATTAATATGTTAAATTGCATATAATTGCAGGTGTATGTTAATGCTCACAACATTTTGTTGTTTATTTTTTTTTAAAACCTAATTATATTTACCCTGGCCAATCTATAGCAATTTTAAATTTTTTATAAATTAATTTAAATTTTGCGCCGCAATATTTTGAAAAAGCATTTTGAAATTTAATTTTTTATTCGTCGGTGGCCTTATGATATATTACCTTTATAAACGGGTTTATGACTTTGGCATTTTTAAACTCTTGAAAAATGATAAAATGACAACCGTGTAATACGATAGGCAATAAACAACTGCACATGGTTGATTCTAAAACGATGCAAAAGTTCAAATTAATTCGATTCGCAACGTTATGACAATGTAGTTTATTATTGGTTAAAAATAAGTAAACTTCTATTGATATGTTATTTTCATAATATATTGCCATGTATTCACTTTTTAACAAATCAACGTTTTTGCATTGAAAATTTGGGTAGTAGCACTGCTCGTTAAATTTTTTCAACCTCCAATTTTTTACTAACTTCCGTCCTGCTGTGCGACTCGCCAGGGATTCTACGGTTTAATGTTTTGTTGTTAGGTGGTCCACAACACTTACGGTTATTGTGCTATGGTTACGCCAATCTAGTAACTGTCATATTTTGAATAGAACGTATTGTTATTTAGAGTTTGCCATAGAATTGTAGCGTTACGTAAACATACAAATTTGTCACGGTTAAAATTATAGACAGTATAGGATAAAACCCGAAATAGGTCGTAAACATATTGACGTTTTAAACATAATGACCAGCTAAACATGGCCCATGAACTTATATTTCTTATGTAGGATTTCAAGAGTTGTAATCTATGTTCTTACTACATATTTAATACATTACTTATTTTTGTGACTTATTTTTAGATAAATCATTAGATCATACTTGATATTTTACCAGAACAAGACTGGTAAAAGGGTGTGATAATTTATTTCCAGCGTACACATACATAAATTTTGTTTGGTGTACATAACCCAATACCAATGTCCAGTGATATTTAAACAGGTTTATATTACAATAAGGTTTCGGTGATCAGATATATAAATAAACCAAAGAACAGATGTTATTTGGTTTAATTAAATATAGTATTTGGTTTATTGAATGTTATATTTGTGTAATTACGTGACCTAAAATGCAATCGGAATTCGAACCTTAATTTTTTTTAAATATTTTTGCAAACGTCTTCAACTGTTTCTATGTGGATAATATTTATTTGTGCTAAAATAATTTATTAGACGTGTCCGCCATAAATCAGTATTATGTTGCGTAATTTAACCGTGCTAGCGTATGGCCAAAACTGACTATTTGATTCGTTCTTGTTATTTGCACTGTAGCAATTTACCTGGCTAATCGCTTACAAGTCGGGGCTTGTGCGTAACCTTTATTATAAAACTTTATTATGTTTCTGTTTGGAATGACGGTATTTACGTCAGAAGAATTTGTTATAAGACGAAAAGTAATTTTAACAATTTGTAAGATTAAAAATTAAAACAAATTATGTTAACTAGCTCTTTAACATGATAAATTTGTTAACCAATTTAAATTAAAAAATGAGCCACTGCTGTGATCCTTTTAATTTCTTTTATATTTGTCAAATTGTTGCAATTTAAATTAACATTCCAATTTTGTTTTTCTATTTTCTAACTTCACTTTATTGCTAACAAATAAATCGAAGAGAAATCGTTTTAAAATATGTTTAATAGCTGGACCGCAGTATTTCAAACAGATATTTCACCTTTACATTTCTATGAACTATGACGCAATACACGAAAGCGACATTAAATTTATTATCCACAAAGTTTAAGTTTATTTTATGACATATTCAAAATACTTTAAATTCTTTTAGTCATTCAAGTACGTAAAAAATAATAATCATTCAAGTACGTAAAAAAATAAATAATAAACTTTTATGATACAATAATCAAGACTGGCATTTTATTTTGGTCATTCACATTTTTTATTTTGCTGTTGTGTTTTTGAAAGTATTATTCTTCTAAATTCAAAACAATTTAACCTTTAAAAGACATGTTTTTGTTAAAATTTTTAACGTAAATAAATGATTTTCGTTGGGGTATAATTAAGAAATTTAATACCATTATTTACAGTTGTTTTTTTATTTTTGAAGGTCTACCTCGATTTTGGCCGAATCAATCAAGTCATGTGATGTATCGTTCATGAACTCTGATAAACTCCGAGCTTTGCGTAAATTGTTACCTGACAAAGAGGAATTAAAAATTTTACAAGGTAAAAAAAATTAAAATTTTGTTGTAACACGCGAATTAAAAAAAAATACAAAAAACATTAAGTGTTTGCTACTTTTACCATATTTTCTTTCTCTCTTTTTCTGTACGAAAGCTACTACATTTATTTAAGTAGTGTTTTCCAATGTTAATACGTTAATTCAAATCGGTACGTATTTTCCACATTGTTTAAAGGTACATTTAAACATAAATTGCACATCATTTCAATAAATTCTGTTAATTTAGAATATTCTGGCAACACTGCTGCGTTAGAGACTGCCGAAGATTTTTTGCTAAAAATAATTTCGATTCCATTTTACCAAATACGAATCGATTCCGTTTTGCTGCGGGAAGAATTCGACAACGCGATGTCCCAGGTTGAAAAATCAATCAAAATATTGCAAGACGCGATGACAGGTATATAAGGAAGTCTCATTAAAAATAAGAGGATGTTCGTTAATGTTGTTGTTAGAAACCTTGACCTCAAAAATATTTATTAAAGATTTAATGAAAGACTTTTGATTGGTCATGCACCAATTAAAATGCTATTAGTAAATTATCTTCTGTTTGTTGTGAACTTTTAAACTTTACATACTTTTGTTGGCTTTATTTTTTTTATTAAATACAGAAAAACTTATAGTTTATGTCGCCAAGTTTTTTTTGTTTTGCAGAAATTCGAAGATGCTATGCTTTGCCGACTATCCTACACTTAGTTCTACAAGCGGGAAACTACCTGAACCAGGGTGCTGCATTTGGGAATGCTTCAGGGTTTCGTTTAGCCTCCCTAAAAGCGATTACTGACACTAAAACTAACAAGCCTGGATTTACTCTAATGCATTACGTTGCCATGGTAAAAAATAGCTTTTAATTCAGCTCAATTCCTTTTATAACATAAAAAAATATTTTTATTGAATATAAAAAAAAATATTTTTATTGAATAATTTAAGGAGTTAGAAAAACATGATCCAAATATGATGAGCTGGGTTTCAGAAGTCCAGAGTGTTGATCAGGCTTCAAGAATTTCCGAGGAAGAAATTCGCGAAGAAATCGTAAATTTTCGAAACCGCGTGAAGTCGCTAAAGAGCAAAGTAATGGGTGAAGTTGACGACGATTTAAAAGAAAATGTCGGTGACTTTCTTGAGGTAACAAATAAAAATAAGTTTTTAAACTGCAAACTGCAAAATTTATGAATTAAATAAAATAATACAAACTTTAATAATATCTTGATCCTTAAGAAATCAGAGCAACGTTTAAATGTTATTTCCGAAATGGAGAAGTCTTTAAAGGAAGCATCCCAAGATCTTGGAACTTATTTATGTGAAAGATCAAATCGATTTTCACTTAATTCATGTTTTCAAATTGTGGCCGAATTTCGAAACAAGTTTAAAAAGGCTACTGAAGAAAATTTAAAACGCGAGAAGGCAAACAACAAAAAGCGGTTTGTAAAACAATTTTTTTCATTGCAACTATGTTTTGTTATATTAAATTGGTTATTTTATGAACAGACTAACCTCCCAATCCTTAAAACAACCAAGTGACGATTCAGTTACAAACTTGAATCAAAACAACAATTCAGTTATTAGTGATCAACACAAAAAACAAACCACAGACGAAAATGACAATGTTCCAGATCTTCAGATTAATCCTAAAACCCAAAACTTTGGTTTGCGTCGAAGTAGATCTATGGCAACCCCACATCAACGTTTTCAGGGCATAAAAAACACCGATGACGTGAACAACACGTCATCGCTTCCAAGACAGTCGCGCATGCGCAAACATGACGCTTCGTTTACAAGACGTACTTCAATCGCAAAACCCTCGCCTGAAGAAATTATTAAAATTTATGAGAAAGAAACATTGAAAATAAATGTTCATACTATAAAGGATAGAATCGACCAGAGCCCCAAAGAAGCATGGGTTGATCCAAATTTTGTCAAACAAACGACAAAAGACAATACTAAAATCGATAATAAGGACGACAAACTTAAAGTATCTGAATCACCATCTTCTGGTTTGTTAATAACCAGACATAAGCGAAGACATATGCAAAGAAGTCGATCTTTGCGCGGTGGATTGTGGAACGATTATCAAGACGAAAATGGTCCAGATTTATTTCTTGATCAACTTAACAAAAATCAGAAAAATGAGAATGCTGAAAGTCCCCAAAGCATGATTGTGCCTAAGACGGAGATCAAAGACAATTTAGGTACTAACAATGACGATCTCGAGGCATCGTTCGATCAATTTGTTGATCGTGAACGTAGTCGAATGTTTGAACGAACTCAGTTGCGACGTTCTTATATGTGTATACCCCGATGCCAGGAAGACAGCAGTGAAAAAGCTGACAGCGACAGCGAGGGCTTATCTCCGATGGAAGTTCGAAGAAGAATGTGGCAACGACGCTCGTCTCCTCTCGCCTCCAAATCAGAAGTCACTATCCGATCTAAATCGACTTCTAGAATTCTTTCCCAAGAAGATGATGTAGATCCTTATTCGTCCACCGCCACTTCAGCCTTGGAAGCCACTGAGAATGCAACAACCGTAAAACGTCACGAGGATATTAGAGAACGGATTCGGAGATACAAAGAGTCAACATCTTCCAACGAGGATTTGAATTTGGACAGACGAAGAAGTAGTAGCGGAAGTTCTTTAATTGATTATTCCATCCGCAGAAAAGGTAACGAAGTCGTTTATTACATATTTATACACATAAAGTAGCAACTAAATCGTTTTTCTAATTTAATTTAAATTTTATTTTTGTTAGATTCCGGTGCGGATACTATATCGTTTTTAATGCAAGATGATGAAGAAACTTCAAAAAAACTCTCTCGCAGAAACACTTATAACGGGTCAGAACGCGCAAAGAAATCGTCTGTTACTCTTCTACCTCCGATGCATGAAAATGAAAATGAGGAAACCCCAACAAACAACGTGGTGAATGAAAATATTAAAAATACAAAAAATGACTTGGTTCAAACAACAAATTCTGAATCAGATGTGTTTGAATCAATTGTCGAACTAAAGGTGGCTAATGAAGAAGAAACTGCCCTGGAAAGCAGTGACTTGGTTTCAGATATTGACACCAGTGCTACCGAGGATAAGTCCAATACCATTCCCAGGCGACGAAAAAGTAGCTTATACAAATCTGCGCAGCCGCCACCCTCTTCATGGCGTAAACAAAGCAATTTGTCACCTGCCAGGACATCATCGCAATCTACAATATCTCCCGATTCGTCTCCAGATAGAAAATCGGTTAAAGGTTTAAAAACTACACCTCAAAAAACAGCGACGAAACCACCAAGTGGTTTACGCTCACCATCTAAAGCTTCACAAAAAACATTAACAAAAAGACCAAATTCAACTTCGCCCACTCGTCGATTGGGTCCTCCAGCTGTAGATGGAGTTAAGTCTTTTATTCGAAATCTTACGATTCCCAAAAGAAAAACAGTTGAAAGCTCGAAATCTAAGTTGTCGACTTCGCTTAGCGTAGCAAGCAAAGAATTGCCGAAGAAAATTTTAAACAGCAAAAGTGGCACAGACTCTGCCTATTCTGATAACAATGGAGATTCAACCGACTGTGATGTTATATTGCTCGTTGATGTAAACGAAACCAAACCAGTTAGGTCCAAGCAATTATCTTCAAAACCAAATACACCTACCAGGAAACTAACACCAAGAAGCAATTCACCTGCTCCGAATTCAACTAAAAAATCGGTTTTACCCTCTCCAAATAGAACTCCAACTAAAAAATCGGTTATACCTAAGAAGGAGGCTGGAAATGCTTCTAAAAGAACCCAATCCCCTTCTATATCTTCAGCATCAAACCTAAACCGCACCGCCCGTCTTCGTCAAAATAAATTGCAACAACCAAATCAACGGGTAACTAAATCCCCTCAAAGAACTACAAATATGGTCAAACCAGCTTCACATGTAACCTCACTGGTTAAGAAAACAACTAAACCAACCGTGAATCCAAAACGAACTGGCAACATATCCACAAAAAAGATCCCAGCGACAACAACTGTGCCTGTTAGTAAAAAATCAAGCGGCGTTTCAGCTTCAAAATCAAAATTGCCGAAAAAGACGGTTGCTAATACTAATATTCAAATTAAAGTAAATGGAAACGATGTCGTAGATTCAACAGCCGCTGTAGATACTGGCGCCATAATAAATGAAACTGAATGTATTGGAAACGTTAAAACGCATTGCGAGGAACAGACAATTAAGGAAACTAACTTAAACGACTTGCCTGTGAATGTTAGTTTAATTTCTTCCACTTCCGACCAAACTACCTCATCTCTATTGCCACGTAGTGGTGTACAATTGAACCGTGCAGCTCGACTTCGCTTGTCGAAAAGAATGGCACAAAGCAAAGCAACCAACAAAGCAGTTTTTGTTTAGGTAAACATCCTGTTCTTACTAGAATATTAAAAATTTTGCTATTTGTCTTTTTATATTAGACATGTTTACTTCTGTAATATTGTTTACTATTCTAGTAATCACGCAGTAGTTGGATTTTTATTAAGTAGAAGTTTGTTTTTAAAGACTGGGGATATTTTAATCCCGTAACGTTAAATGATTTAACTTGTTGTAGAGCCCATTAGTATGTAGGTTTAATAGTTATAAGAAGTTAATTTGAAATTGAGTATACAGATGGTGCTTTTAGGACTGTATTGCTTTATGTATTATCGCATTATTTAAGGTGTTCGTTTTACATAATTGTTAAGATAAACATTTGTATTTGAATACTAGTTTTAATCTTTATCCTGACTGTTTTTATTATTTTTAAGAAGTATGATACCCCATTGTTAAAGTGGTCATATTTTATATGAATCCTTTTTGTGCCTTAATTTTTGTACTAAAATAAAGGTTTGTTGATCGAACTATAGGCTACCTAAAGTGAATAAGTTTGAAACTCAATACGCCGAGTACAACATTTTATTAAAAGGTAAAAGTATAATTGACTTTAACATTTATTTAATCAGCATCAGAACAGTCGTTAGACCCACGGTGAAAAAAAGGGAATTGCTGCGAAATAAACTTGCACTATTTTCTAAAAAATACAAGTAGTGTCTTTAGTTGGTTTCGCCTTTATATAACTACTTTTACATATTCAATATTGGTTTACATGTTTTAGTAATGTGTGTAAACTTAATGGATGTTTAATATTTACCTATTGTTTCGTCTATCCAAGCTAGATACGCTGTAACCCTTGTGTAAATTCCTGGTTGACGATAATCACCGCAATCATTAAATCGACTAGCGATACCTTGTAAGATGTAGGACCCATTTACATAACAAACTAAAGGAGATCCTATGTCTCCAGCACAGAAACCAGATCTTCCGTACCCACTTCGAAAAAATATATACATTAAACTTAAAGTCATATATTAGCGATATTTTTATACTCAAAAATTAATACGTCACACAAAAAATATGGTAACCTGGTTTTTATGTTAATCATTTTCCAGTATTTTTAAAAATTAAATTTTAAGTACCACAGACATTTTTTTAAAGTTCTAAAGCCATTTTGTGATTCATTGTCAACCATACTAACGTGCTATATACATCACTTACAAAAATGCAAAACTCTGTAACATAACACTTTAAGCATATTATGTATTGATATTAATTAGTTAAAGTAGATATTTTTATACTCAGCGCATAGCTCGTTTGTATATATCGTCACACTTGTTTCAACGTTGAAAAATACTTGGCAAACAGAATTGGACATGGTTGAAACTCTGAGCTCCTCTAATACAGGTGATCTCGAAGAAGATGCATGAACTAATAAAACAAACATTAAAACTTATTTGTGATTTTATTCAAAGCTTAGTAGCGGGGAGTCTTTAAAATATTTTTTAAGTTTTGTCTGTTATTTTTACTTGATCTTGTTCCCCAGCCTGCTACATAACACATAGAACCGCCTGGCACTTCAGTTGTGTTTATAGGCAAGGGCGTGGGAAGAATGGCTGGTTGAATTCGAGACGAAAACTCAACACATGGTTTCATTTGAATCAAAGCTATATTTTCCTGGTTGTTACCAGACTTATAGTCTACAAAAATATGGTAATAGCCATATGAGTTTTATTTATCTTTTAATATTTATTTCAGCAAACCCTTAAAAAATTTACCTGGATAAGTGTACAATTTGTTTATGGAATTTGTCTCTGAAAAATATATGATACCAGAAAAGTAGGGTTTTCCGAATCGTAATCTTATTTCGGATTCCACTTCACTGAAAAAACATCAAACAATATTTTACGAATGCAAAAAGAAAACCCTATGCAAAAATGCAAAAAGTGTTATTTTTGCATAGCTTTAAATAACCCAAAAATCTATGCTAACCCTGATAAACATGACGCAGCAGTTAGAGCCCAACATTGTTTAACAAGAACGGCAGAGCAAAGTAATGTAAAACTCGTTTTTAAACGTAATAGCTGGCCGACCCAATCTGCTCTTGGAGATGTAGTTAAAGTATTACCTCCAATAATACGTCCCTGGGGATTATCTATTAAATATATTATCGTTTAATAAATATATATTACTATAAAGCTACCCGTCTAAAAATTTAAATTATGGCGTAGTAAATTTGATCTTTAGCAACAATAATAAATTTTTTTTGTAACAAAAAACTCACTGGTGTTTAATATTTAATAAATACGCAAATTTAAGTAATTTTACGAGTTTAATTTTACGAGTTTACCTGATGTTTTGTTTTCAACACTAAATGTAAATCCGATCAAGCAAATTAATAAAATAAAAATATATTTCATTTCTTCAATCTTTTTAAACTCTTCAAAAATTGTCTCTATTTGTTGTTGCTGCTTTAAACAAACATGTAAAGCTAAGCATAAAACGTAGGTGCATTAAGTGTTGCTTCCTTCCCTTCATTTCCTTGCTTGAAGGATACTGATGACTCATTTACTCAAAACATCTGAAGCTAAACTATTTGGTTTCTACAATTTCTTTGTGGTGTAAAATGAATTGTTATTTCTAAAAAAGTTATTTTTTATTTTGGCTCTTATATTTAAAAAAATAAATGCTAGTATTTGGAGTTGTTTTTATTAATAATATCATTGTGCCAAATATATAACAAGCATTTAACAATACATTTAATTTTTAACCCAGGAAGTGAAAAAAAAATTACGTAAGTTATTACAATATAAGCAAGTAAAACTACAAACGAGTAAAATTAACTGCGGAAAAAACAAAAGGAAAAACAGAGATAAAAAGATATAGCAAAAAAATCGAAAAAGTAAAACATACTCATATTTTTCGTAAAAGTTGTTGCTTTACCCAAAATTGTAAAATGTACTTCGTATAATACAAAAAAAGTTAAAAATGGCGGTAAATGAATTCATATCAAAACTTTTTTGTGTTAAATAAATCTATAGGCTACACTAAATTCAGCCTCTAAATCAATTAAAGGCCCACCATAATTGCAACCATCAAAACAATTACATGAACAAGAAAATTCCCACATGGAAGACTTGCGCTATTTTCTAAAAATAAAAAATTTTACTCAAAACGCCGTCGGCGTGTGCTTTGTTTATTTTTATGACATTCTTGGGAATTGCTTCTATTTTAACACAATTATCTATGTTTTAATTTACCTTTTGCAATATTGCTTAAATGTTTACATTTAAATTACCTATAGTTACATCAATCCATGTTCGATAAGTAGCAACCCTTGTGTAAATTCCTGGATGATTTGCTTGACCACATCCTTCACCACGACTAGCAATGCCTTGAAGAATGAAGACCCCATTAAAGTCACAAACTAATGGAGAACCTGTGTCACCATGACAGAAATCAGGTCCCCCAGATTGTTCTCTAAATAAAGGAAAATCGAATTTAAAGAAAGCTAGAAAAAGAAAACAGGGATGTAACTATTACAGCATATTACGAACTTATTACTCTGTTATTTTAGTTTGAGTTGTAGTTTTTTAAAGTTTGCATACCCAGCGCACAGTTCACTGTTAGCAATTTGAATGGTTGTATCGGTATCGTACCATGTTTGACATTGTGAGTTGGAAATAACAGGTAATCTTGCCTCCCGTAGCGTTAGAGAAATTGAAGTAGTCGATTCTACATAAAAATGCGACTTTTAACAAAATATAGGGTTAATATAATTTTGTAGTTTAAAATGGAATAGATTAAAACGATTTTTTACCAGACTGTGACCCCCAGCCCGATACATAACAAGTTGAACCGACTTGCACTATACCAGTGCTTGCAGGCAAAGTAACTGGTTGAATTTTAGACGAAAATTGAACACAGGGTTCCAGTTGTATCAAAGCTATATTTTGTCGAAGGTTTCCTGGGTTATAGTCTAACAAAAACACATAAAAAAGTTTAAGTGTATCAAAAACACTACTTTATGTTTTAAGTTATTTCAATAAAACGACACATTTGTTTAACTAGAATAATAAAAATGGAAATGTTTCCAAATTCATACCCGGGTGAATGTACAAGTTATGCACATTATTGGTCGTTGAATGAAATATGGTTCCAGATAAAGTCGTGTAACCAAATCTTAGTCTTAATTCAGATTCCAAAATTCTAAGAAAATAATATTTTTTTTACTTTTATGGCATTATTATTACTCTTTAAAATTTGTTAAACTTGCGGAACTGTTGTATATACCACTAAGCTTCAATATATATAGATAGACTTTTATGTAAACATAAATTAAAGTTATACAAAGTTTAACCAACCCTGACACACACTGAGCCGCGGTAATAGCCCAGCATTTTTTAACAAGAGTTGCTGAACAACGAAGTGAATAAATATCTTGCAAACGTAAAAGCTGCCCAATCCAATCCTGACGGGTAGTAGAAGTTGATTCGTACCCACCGACAATCCGCCCTTCAGGACTTTCTAAATTAGCAGTTGTTTGATACATTTGCATATTTTTACGCTTGCTTAAATGAAACATGCAAATCAAAAGTCATTCTTTAAGTTAAATAATACCTGATGTTTTGTTTTTAAGACTGTAGGTGAATTCCGTTAAACATAAAAATAATATAAACACATACTTCATTTTCAGATTTTTATAAAGCCAATAACCTTTACTTACTTTTGTTAAAGTTGCTCAAATGTATAAGCCTAAATAAATAGACGTATTTAAATGTTGCTTCCTTTGCATCATTTCCTTACTTGGAAGATAGAGCTTGTAATGACTCACCTACTTCACACTAACTATTTTGTTTCGATTATTACATACACATTTTTTATTTATAAAGAAACAAGTTAAATCCCGGAAAAACACTTATACTACTTAGAAGTATGTTCTTGTATACTTAATTCAATCAAACGAAATATTTGCTACCAGTAAATTAACTAAATTGATATCAAAATGGCAGCCACCAGGGTAGTTACACAGAAAAGAAATTTTCACAAATAGGACATGCACTGTTTTCTAAAAACAGAATAAATAATTTAATATATGCAATAATTCAACACGAAGTTCTAATTAGCGTTATTGAAATCTTTTTTAAATTTTCACGTTTTAATTTCCTATGGTTTGATCAATCCAATTCGAGCATCTGAGCAAATGAGAGTATATTCATCTTGCAAACGTAAAAGTTGCCCATAGCAATCTTCTCACGTTAGTAAAGTTAAAATATTACCCCCAACAATACAAAATTGTTAAACTAACTGATCCAAAATGTATAACAGACGATGAACATATTTTGAAATTTTACTTTAAAATTGTAAATATAGCTTACACTATAGAAATGAGGTTAATTTAATAAGTTTTCGGTTCATAAACTTTTTTCGAATCATAAAATTTAAAATATTGACAATTTACCTAGCGTTTCATTTTCCAAACTGAATGACAAGTTCAAAAAAGCAGCTTAGTTGAATTAAAAAAAACCTCATCTTAATGTTAAGTTGCAGCAAATATATATAAATATACATCCACCTGTAGCATAGGTAACAAAACAAAAGTAAAGATATTATAAAAAAAAATCCAGTAATTTTAAATATCTGTTAAAAGTTTTTGAATTTTAGCAGAGTTAATACGAAAAAGAGATAAAAAACTATTGAAATACTTGTATATTTATTTATTACAATATTAAAATCTAGATATTTGAAAAAAATTATAAATTTGTACAAAAGTGCAATAGAATATACACATTAATTTAGCCCTTTAATCAACAATATACATGGATAAAATTGAGCTTTTAAAAGAAATCACACAAAATTATTATTTTAAAATTACATATTTTAAAATTTTAAACAACCCATAAACTTCATATAGGCCAAGTTTATTTTCTAGTAAAATGACAAGCATTAACTAAATCTACTACTTAATCAATTAAATAATCATCAAAATTCCAACCATCAGGATAAATAAATGTGAAAGAGAATTTACATCAAGATGACTGGCGCTATTTTCTAAAAATAAATGGTTAGTATATATCAATCTTTGCGATGTTAAATTATATAACATTCTCAACTATTACTTTAAAAACTATTTTCTTTTTTTAATTTGTCGATTATGGAATCATTAAAATTCTTTATTTAAATTACCTGGGCCTATAAACTGGTCAATCCAAGTTTGATAAGTAGCAATCCGTGCGTAAATTCCTGGATGATTTTCTTGGCCACACCCGACACCGTGACTAGCAATGCCTTGGAGAATAAAAACCCCGTTTAGATAACAAACTAATGGGGAACCTATGTCACTATGGCAAAAATCTGGTCCCCCAGATTGAATTCTAAGTAAAAAATCAACAATTATAAATTTCGCATATTGTGATTGTGATTATTAATTTGTGAAAATATGCGTTGCATTTTTTTCTGTAAGACTTAAAACAGCTACAACTACAGACTTTTAGCCCTTTTACCCTTAAAAAATATAAGTTTAAATATTATGTTAATGAAGCACTGTTTACACTCAGTTTATATACCCAGCACAAAGTTCATTGTTAGCGATTTGAATGGTTGTATCGGTATTGTACCAGGTCTGACATTGTGAGTTGGAAATAACAGGTAATCTTGCCTCCCGTAGTGTAAAAGAAATTGAACCAGTTGATTCTTAATAAAAAAATGATAAGTTTGACAAGACATGTATAAATAGTTTAATAGCTTTTATTAAATAGAAGTTATCAAAACATTTTTTTTACCAGACTGCGACCCCCAACCCGATACATAACAAGTTGAACCAACTTGCACCACGTCAGTGTTAGCAGGCAGAGTAACTGGTTGAACTCTAGTCGAAAATTCGACACAGGTTTCCAGTTGAATCAAAGCTATATTTTGGTGAAATGTGGTTGTGGTATAGTCTACCAAAAATATTTATTTATGTTACATTTTTGTGACACTAATATGTTGTTTTAAAATGATGCATTTGCCCAATTAAACTACCATTTTGAAAAAAAATACTTTACTTGGGTGAATAAATAACCGATAAACTGTGTTGGTCTCTGAAAGAAAAATTGTTGCGGACAAATTCGAGTAACCAAATCGCAATCTTAATTCAGATTTTAAATGTCTGGAAAAATTGTATGTTGCGTTTATAAATTCGTTAGTTTCACTTTAATACTGTTGATTGAATGTAAATAAATTAAAGGTTACTCTTAGTTAACTTAACAACCCTGATACACAAGAAGCCGCAGTAAGAGCCCAACATCTTTTAACAAGGGTTGCTGAACAAAGAAGGGTAAATCGATTTTGTAAACGTAAAAGCTGCCCAATCCAATCTTCTCGCACCGTAGAAGTCGATATATAACCTCCAACAATACGCCCGTTCGGAATTTCTGAAATTGTAAGTCTTCAAATAATCAACTGGGCCCAACGTATAAACATGATAACCTCATGCTCATATTTTGAGACCTGAGAATATTACAATTGGTATGGTCGCAACTAACAACACATATTTTACCTGTTTTATTTTTTAATCCGATGACCAGGCCGAACAAGATGCACAGTAAAACAAAAAGAAACTTCATTTTATAATTTTAGTTTCAGCAAACATAAAACTTACTTTTACCTATAACACAATGAAATGCTTTAAGAATTGCTATTATATTAAAATAAAGTGTAATATGTATAGTAGATGCTAGATTTATTTCCTTCCTCCCTTGCCCACCTATACTTTCCAGGAAACATCCTACATATTTTAATCAACTAAAGAAATACCATTTAGAAGTCCAAACATGAACACAAGTCTAAAGAAAACTTAAAATTAGTCGTACAGTTCAACTATAATTGATTTGCTATATTTTTTCGCCGCGGGTGTTCATAGTTTAAGTAAAGATTTTTTTGATAAACATATCTTAGAGGGGTATACTCAAGAAACCAGCTAAAACTTGATAAAAACATTTGTTTATATTATATTTTTTCAAATTTCTTTCGTTAAGAATTTTTTACTTTGTATATGTCCAAGTTGTTCATAATGCAAGTTGCACAAAAATTGAAAACGAAGTTTTTATTTCTCCAAAGTTACATGTAATTGCAAAGAAACATTTTCATTTTTGTGAAATCAATTATTTAAAAGAAATTACATTAAACAATTCACTTCGTTTCGGATATAGTGATAAATAGAAACTATATACAAATATGATTTGCTACAATTACAATTACTAAACTTTATCAAACAATGTAATAACATCACAAATTAATATAATTTTTTTTTAACATACATTAAAATAGGGTGCAAGAAATATTTAACAAATATAAACACACCACAAAGTGTGGTCTACGAAAAATGCACACATATGTAATTTATAACAATTATATATTCGAAAAGTTGAAATGGGAACTATTGAAACACCACATAGGCTAATTAAACAGCTTTCACTTTTATTTAATTAAAGTAACTAAAAACATGCACATAAAAATTTAAAGGTATATATTTATTGATGTTAAAACAATACTTATTATATATAATAAAACTGGAACATAATTAATCCTGGCTAATAAATAATCTTGGTCTATCTTACACAATAACCAAACAATGCTTATTAACAATAACCAAATAATGCTTATTTTAACACTTGTGCAGGTGATAAAAAAAACTTAAAATGAGTTAAGAAGTCTAATAGATAATATCAGTATATTACTCCTTGGCTTGATAAAAGAGAATATAGCCAGATTCTGAGTTTTTATCGGCGGTCACGCCGTAAAAATCTTCCATGCCACTTGCCTCTAACTTTTCTACATTGTCATCATCAAACAAAAGCCACATGTTGTGACTTTTCACAATCGAGACATAATGTCCTCGATAAGGACCCCTGAATTTTAAATAATTTATTATTAAAATATTAATTTAACCCAAATCTACATTTTAAAAACTGAGATTAAAAATCAGAAAAAAAGGTTTACTGAAAAATTTATAACTAAAATCCAATTAGCACTTACGAGCCACAGTGAACTACTACAGCCATCAAATCATATAAACGCTCTGGATTTGCAGCATCGTCAGTGGTGTTAAAAAGACGAAGTTCAAATGGGAACACAACCCTATATGTCAACTTTGTGTATTTGTTCAGAGTGTCGCAATATTTAAATCGCTTAAGATGAAGAGCTAATATTGTCGGTAGCTTTTTTATTCTCATCCTACACAAAAATATGGAAAGTTTAACTTTTTAATTTACTTAAATCCCATTAAAAAATTAATTTCACAAAAATAATAAAATAACAACGTATATTATAATTGCTCTTACTGTATTTGTGCTTCTTGCTTGCTTCGACAAACTTCACACGAATATTTATGTTCCCCGCTTAACATTTGTTGGTTACTAAACACCCTGTTAAAAATAAGTTAAGAGTCAATTTAAAATAACGTACACAAAGTTTTTCAACGATCAGCTAAACCACCCCACTTACCTTAAACAATGTGTAATTGAAGTATTTTGTTCAATATCAACTGACAAGTCCAAAAAATCTTCATCCTTGTTTTTTACCTAAAAACAAAAGGCAGGCAATTTAAGACACTTTGTGCAATTTACTTCGAGCAAAGGTAAACAAAAACAAAATTGTATCTCACTGTTTCACAATTCAAGCATCGTGTGATGGTCGTGTAGGTTCCTTGAAATAGTTCATTGATCCAGGTGTTCGTGTCTTCAACATCGAGCTCACTTTGTCTGCTTTGTGTCCTCACACTTTCTGATGTGTCCTCATCCTCTGACTTGCGACCCAAAGATGATGAAACCTTTTTCGTATAACGAAGTCGAGAAAAAAATGAAACACCAGATGATTTTGATGGAGAGGATCGACTGTTATTTAAATCTGATTTGTTATCTTTTTGTTCACGGCCATTAAGAAGGTCGGTTAAATTAATTGTTTTTCCCTCTGAAACGGGTTTTGGAGATTCAGAAGAGGACAAGGATTCATGACTTTGGTCGTTGCCACTTGTATGAGATAAGTTCTCTACACCAGCAGAAGAACCTACAGACGATTCTGGAACATCAGGAATATTTTCACTCGAAACAAATGAACTAGCACCCACTTTGGAAGACAGAGAATTCAAATCTTTAGGCTTTTTATTTCTTGAAAAAAAGCTAGCTCTTTCCTTTTTTACAAATGAACTGGCATTGGATAATTCTTGTTCTTGCAGCATTTTGCGCTCCCTCTCCGTCTTTTTTTCTTCCAGAAGCACAACATGAATTGAATTTAAAAGGTGATTAAACAGTTCATGGGCATCATGTTGCATGTAGTTGTCAAATGATTCTGAATGTAAACACATATTACTTTAAACAAGCTGTCTTTTTCAATTTCAATCTAGTAAAAACTAACATTACAAAGTAAGTAATAGGTCATTAGTTACTTAAAACATTTTATTAAATATTTTTCAATTGAGATAAACAGATGAAATAATTACCATTTTCTTTTCGAAGTCGCGCAACAAATTTTTTGGGTTGCAGGACACCGCATTTTTTCTTATTGTTAGCTATTGAATAAAACAAGTCACAAAGGCAACCTAAAAGACTATCTTTTTTATCATTTAAACCATTTTGTTCGCTTCTATACTGCAATACTCTATCACGAAATGGAGGGCAAAAAAACAAGGCTTGAAGAATGGAATTGCAATAACAAGTATTTCCAAACTAAAAACAGAAAGAAATTAGCTTAATTTAAAATTACTTTGTCAGATTGTCACAGTGTTGCAACTCAAAAAAATTATTAAATCCTACTTACATTGTGCAGTCCAAAATATCTTTCATTCGGTGGAAACTGATCTCGTCCTATTTCTTTCATTAGTGCAGCTGAAGCGTTTGCTCCCTAATAAATATTAGTTTAAAATGTGTGGCATAGTGTATAGCAAATTAGTTAGTCTTCGTGTTCGATAATGAGAGCAAAAAGAACTTTAACAAATTTTATTACAAAAATTTTTTTTCGCCATTTTGTTATTGCTATAGCTTTTTTCCAGAAATCGCGCAAAAAAATCTAATAACGTAAAAAGTGCTGACTTACCATAATATTAGGCAAACACCCCTTCATGAAATTAGTGTACAATCAAAATAACAGGACATTACTATTACTGTTTTCGATATTAATTAACCTGCATTTGGATATAAACCAAATAAAAACTAATAAGAAAGGAAAAACAGTGATTCCAATTTATTTTAAATCGATCTTTGTATATAGTTAAAAATATTAAAACCCTGGATAAATAGTTAAAAATATTAAACCCTAGACTTAAGTAGGCTTACAAGCCGACATGTTACTTTTTTATGTTTAAAATTTTAAACTGTTTTCAATCATATCAAAGTGAAAAAACTACAACATCAAATTTAAAAAAGTAAAATTTATTATCCCGCGTCATCTAAGCCAAAATTGTCAGCTGAAGTTTTTTCATAAAGACTTTGTGATTTCTTTTGTTGCATAAAAAGTTTTGCTGCCTCCGCATCTCCACCATCTTCGTCGTTCAACCCTCTTACACTTTTAACAATTGAAACTATGGCGGTTCTCAGCCTAAAATGCTCCTTAAGATTTTCATCCAAGGCAATCTGAAGAAGATAATAGTCTTCTATTTTTTCAGTGGTAATGTGCGATAGGTCGCACTTGTAAAGCGGTTTTTGTAGTTTGATTTTTTCAGCACCTGAGCCAGGCACGTAGTTTGGGTTGCATGCGGCTTCGAGTACTTCTTCTAAAGGTACAATGGGTATTTCTGGCATTTCCTCGCCTGGCTTCGGAGGTTGAACTGTGTGAGCATCTTTTGGTTTATCTTTTACTTTGTTTACATCTTCTTGGTTTTCGGTTGATAACGAAATTCGATTATTTTTTTGTTCCTCCTAATTAAAAATATAACATGACCGGTGCCTTTGTTCTTTAAATAAGAAGAAACTTGTTGTTTATTAACGTACCTTCATTTCCTTCATTGCTTTATCAAGGTTGGTTGTGACCACAGCGACAATAAGATTAGCGATTATAAAAGCAGCCATTAGAATTGTCAAAATAAAGAAAAAACAAGCGGATATATATGTGAATTTGTCGTCTTCAGCATACCGCTCAAAGTTGAGAAATATCTGCATCCAACCATCCTTAAAAGAAATTTTCTTTTAGAATTGCAAGCCTTTGTAATAAACAAAAAACGTAAACATTTTCAATTTGATCTGTTAACAATTTGGGGTAACGTATTGATCTAGCTTTTTAAATTGTTTTTTTTTAACTTTTCTACCTGCGTAAAGCACACAAAAATAGAAAACATGCATTTTATCGGATCCCCGAAATATTCTGGCACAAACTTGCCAAACAATTTGACTCCAACGACACTCAGAACAACCATAAAAATGAGTAAGAGAACCATAATGTTTGCCATGTCTGGAATTGACTAAAACCAAATTAAATTGACATAAACATAAAGTTTTTTTGGTATGTTACTTGTTGTTTTTGGATTTTGGCCTTAACTGCATACCTGCAATATAGTTTCAACAACTAAGGATAATCCTGTCAGGGATGTTACAGTTTTTAAACTTCTGAATGCACGAATAACTCGAAGAATTCTAAGCAAGCGGGTATTGCTGAAAAAAGCAAGCCAAGGGCCCAACTATAAAATAAAACGCAGGATTTATGTAAAAAATATTCTAGTTCTCCTGAATAATAAAAGATTGTTAAGTGTATTGATAAAAATTGCAATATTTAAATAAAATTGCAAGATATAAAAAGTTTTATTTTACATTTTTTCTAAAATCTGTGACAAAAATGCTTACGTGTAAAACCAAAATGACAACGAAATCTAAAATGTTCCAATAATCTTTCCAAAAAATTAGAAATCCACTGTACCATTTAAGAATAATCTCACAAATAAATATGCCCATGATAAGATTGTCAATAACATAAAACACGTAAGAGTAAGGAATGTAAATGCTCTCCACAGTTTGCAGTGCAATGTGTACGGCGTTGATGCCAATCACGACGAAGATTAAACCTATAAATACATGTTAATTTACTTAAAGGTATTTAGTAAAAATTTACTTCTATTTTGTTAGTTAAGAATATTGGTATTTATATTTTACAGACCTTTAAAATAAACAGAATTCAAAACAAATGCGACCATTGCTGACACTTGTTCCGAGATGTCGTCATCGTCTTTTTCAGTGACGTCATTTATGTCCAGTTCGACCGCTGCAAGTTGATTGTGGATTCCTTGCTAAACATTTTTTTATTTTAGTAACAACAAAGTATATAATTAATGAATTCGAAAAACACCTTTCTGTTTTTTTTGGTTTGTTTTTCCTCAATCGATTCAAAACAAAATCTTCTAAGGACATCAACATTTACTTCTGGTTCATTATCTTCTTCCGGTTCATTTATTGTCGGGACTTGAAGTGAGTTGCTAGAAGACGTCAATGTTTGGGCAGTTATAATTTTGTTAACTTTCTTTTTCCATTTGCTATTAGACATCGTTCTTGCTAAAAAAAGTTAAATACTATTAATAATGTACATTTACTGGCATAAATATTTGTTTTTATTTTTCAATGTTTTTCCATTATGATGTAATAAGATTGATTATATATTTTGTAGTAAAAGTTTTACGGCTACGTGACATTTGTTAATCAATTTTATAATGACTTTACACAAAAAAACAAATAATTATTATATAATAAACATTTTAAAAATAAATTGTGCATTTTAATTTTGGTAAAACTGTAAAAAAAGTTGAAAAAACAACTGTTTGTGTCTGTAATAGTATATACTTGTATTTTTGTGAAGGCCTCAGGCTCTAACTGTTGTATAAAAAATAAGGCAGTTAGAGTCTTATTAAAATGAACCTAAAAGAACTCATTTACGAAAAGGCGCTAGATGTTTTCTACTACTATTGTTCACGGCTCAACGATTTTCGTGAGTGTGTGGCCTACAGCTGCTACTACGATGACGTAATGTTATTTGTTTTTCTCTTTTTCTCGCAGTCAGCTGACCGGCCCGGTTGTTTCCTTTTAGCTGGTGATATTCATCCGCCAATCGATAATTTTAACTATCTGTAAAGTATTAATATTTACCGTTTATAAATAAAAAATTATTATGAATTTTTAAATATGTGTATAAACTACATCCCATAGTGTAATTTTAGGCTTTACTTTAGCACAAAAAGTTATAAAATGCAAAACCAACGGATCTATTTAGCCTCGTGATATTAGTTTTCTCGTTTTTTTTTCCTTTCCCGCCATGGAAAGATTTTTATTATCGCTTTAGGTGTAGTATTTGCTGCGAATTTTGAGCATATTGTTATGGTTAATAATAATGGCGTATGTCACAAATAATTTTGAAAATGTTGGATTATTGAAAAATGAAGTGGAACAGTATAAACAAAATGAAAACGGACAATCAATGACGTAAGTAATCAAGTAGGTAATTTTTAGAATGCATTTCACACCTTTCTTAACCGTTGTCAGTATCTACAACCTATTCATAATAAACAATACATATTGTAATTGCACTGCTTTATTTGAAATTAGGTAGTTTTTCTATTATTATTGCAAATTTACCAATTTAAAAAAGTCTGTTAATGATTTGCGCACATCAACTTTCTCACGTGTCTAGACAAACAGCTGACCGAATTTCGTGAAAACAGCTGATATTTTAGTGCGCGGGAATTTTATGGGTGTATGAAAATAAGCAAATTTCAAACTTGTGTTTTTTCTTATTACACTTTAAGTTATGTTGCTTGTGTGTATGTGTATTCAAAGATTAATTCTAAATTCCTTAATAAATTTTTTTAATCTTACTAATATGAAAAAACCACACACCCATAACATAAGTTGTACATCCTGTCTGCCTGTGTCAAATTGTGTGGTCTTCTTTCCTGATAAACCTGGAGACTAGAAAATTTAAACATTCAAAATGAACAATATTTATGCTAATATATACTTTTTAATGTTATTCTATCTTATTTGTTGCACTTATATTGTTCAGTCTAAGTTAAATATGGCACACATACGATACACATGACAAAGAAAAAAAATAGTAAATTAGAAAATTATCATACAAATTGTATGTGATTTATCTTATTTCACTTACAACGTTAACACATTTGCCTATTGTTTTTTTTTAGAGATATGTCAAAGACTTCAATATATCAAACACCACCTCCTTGTTCAATTGTCGGGTCTTCTGGTAGTATGAACTTACCCGTACAACTTGTTGCTATTCCTGCTGGAAAAGAATTGTATGTATTCATTTTTATAATTATATAGGTTTTTATTAAATGAGTGTTTTAAACCATTTTTTTATAAATCAAAAAACTTATTTTTAAAACTGTATTGTTAAGTAGAAGCAAAGTTTGTTTGTCTGTATGGTATTACAATAACTAGCCCTTTTTAAAACCTGTTTAGAAAAAAACATATGTCGAATGAGAACATGCATTCAATAGAAGTAGAAATGGAAGAAGGCTTATATGGAGGACAAAGAGACCAAGAACGAAAAGTCCGAAGAGAAATTGCAAACAGTAACGAGCGTCGTCGCATGCAGAGCATTAATGCCGGGTTTAAAACTTTAAAAACTATTTTACCCCACTCTGAAGGAGACAAGTTAAGCAAGGTAAATTATAAACAAGAAATACTTGATAATATTTAAATTTGTAATTGCTTTTTGGTAAAGATAGTTTAAATAAAATTAACAGTGAATCATTTTATTTTGCCGAAATTTTCATTGTTTTGAATTTAGGCAACTATTTTGCAAAATACCGCTGAATATATATTTCAACTGGAGTCTGAAAAACTGAAGTTTTTACAACAAAACGAAAGGTTAAAGCAGGCAATATACCAGTGTAAATGTGGAAATGCCATTCAAAAAGCTGCTTTGATAGAAGCAACAGAAAAAGTTGGTTCATTTTGTGGTCAAATATTTTCATTTAAAAGTTTTTTGTGTATTTGTTTTTTTTTCTATTATTTAAAGGACATGAAACCTAAATTATCAATACTAAAACAAGAAAGCAAAAATGACTAAAATGTTACAATTCGATATTTCGTTAAAAATAAAAAAAATTAAATTTTATCTTAATTTGTTTTAGGATGAAGGTATCGGAAGTCCAGGAGATGAAGATGTGGAGGAAGCACAAAATATTGCGATTAGAAAGCAACTGGATAAAGAGAGAGCTTTAAGAAGACGATTAGAAGAAAGGGTAATTTGAAAATACAATATCTTAATGTATAACCCTTAGAAGACTTTAGGGCTTGGTGTATACATTTTTAGGATAAAATATTATTTTAAATTAAAATTAATTTTAACAATTTTCCCTAAATATTAATATTTTATCTTATATTTTAAGGTTCGAGAAATGGAAGCACAACTCTCCCCAGAAAAATATTCCACCGACAATTTCACTCCACTTAAAAAACAACAGCAAGAACAACCCATAAAAAAAGAAGATGTAAAAAATTATATTGTTTCCTTGGAGAAAAACACAACAGTTTACAACCAACAAAAACAGCAACCATTTTCAAATTCAATAACAGTTCAAAGCAAGGCAAGTATACAAGCATTATTACGCCCTTTTTTTGCAAAACTTGCCTTAATTATGCTTTATAAGATGGCATGTCTGGAACTAAAACACACTGAAATTTATATTTACATTTAAGTACATATGTTATTTAGACAATGTTTAATAAACTAAACTACTTTGAATAGGCTCACCCCCTACACAATGCTGTAATAAACCCTACACCCCATTTACATCACATTCAACCTCCCCATGTGAACCAAGCTGAAATTCAATATGTGTCTTCCAACAACAACTCAACAACTTACACAGATCACATTCCACAACCTGCTCTCTGCATCACAATTTCTGGGAATGAAGTTGTTAAATCTCCCACACAGGTTTGTTTTGTTTAAATACTTTTTTGATTTAATTTACATTTATGCTTTTTTTGGATTGTAATAAGTGTGTTTAATTGTTAAATAACCCACAATTCATTCAAGTTTTCTTTTTTTAAATGTAAACTCTTTGTTGATTTTAGACAAAAAAGCCCACTTACAACAATCAACCTAGATCCAAGCAACCTTTAAAGAAAAGAGTGATTGACATGACAGAACAAAATAGCTTTCTGCCAGCAAACAAGATGGCAAAGGTAAAGAGAATTAGACAATAATTGAACAATTGTGTAATTTATTGCTTACTTTTAATTGTCTTCTAAATTTTTTTTAATTTAAATTATTTTTTTAGCTAAATGTCAATGAAACAATACACAACACTGCAAAAATTGGTAATTTAGTAGTTGCTCAACCAACTACAATTCCAGCCATTTCCACTGTACCCCTAATTCCCAATTTTTCCAATTCTTCCTTGCCCCAAACACTAATTTTACCCAAAACAATGGAATATCAAAATTTAAATAATGTCAGTGTAGTTTCAAATGAAGCAGTTTCTGTCATACAAGAAGTACTTCAAAAGAACAACACAAGCAGTTATGAATTTCAAGCCAAAGTTATGCAGGATTTGCAACCAAAAAACAATGTAAGCATTCCTCAGACTTCCACCATGATGCCAGCTTCTGAGCAGACTATAGTGGCAAAACCACAAAACACAAATTCTATTATAGTTTCTCCACATTCCAATTCATTGCAAGGCTCCTTTCTGAGCATGTCTCCTGTTGTTTTAACCCAAAATCAGTCACTTTTATGGAAGGATCAACAACGATTTTCGACACCTCTTCAACATGCACAACAACAACGACAACAGCAGAATTATCAAGTTGCTGTTACTGCAGCAACAAATGAAAACATTCAAAATGTAGCATCAAGATTTATTTTGCAACCAACCACACAGAGGGTGCAGCCAAATGCTGAAGAAATGACCTTAAACCAAATCAACAGTGCCCCTTCTCTGTCCATGACTTTGACTCAACTTAATGCACTTCCAACGGTGTCACGATCAACAGGAGTTGTTGTACCATTAAGAAACGTACAACCCCAATACCTTCCTCTTGTCACAATGGATTCAGTGTTACGCAGTAATATGAGACGATTATCGAATGCAACCACCGATAGCTCCCCCAGTGATGAAGATAATCGAACAGAAGCAACTGAAGAACCTCCTGCGCAAAAGGAAGCGATAGTTGAACAAAAGGTATGTTAGCATAAATTTCTTTTTAATACAACTCCTTTTATAACAAACAATATAATGCTGTAAGATTTTTTTATATACTACGAGTATGCACAAATTTTAAAAACCTATTTGTTTACCATAGGTTTCAAGTCCGAAGGAAATTAAAATGGCTCCAAGTTCTGCAGTGGATGGCACTTCAGTGAGTTGTACAACTACAGTTTCTGTGCTTTCAAGTGGTCCAGGTTCACCCCCTGTTATAAGACATATCGACAAAGTTGCTACGAGAAGGAATTTAGAGACTATCGTGCAGGTAATCATGTATTGGTTATGACTTATTCATTTTTTTATAAAAAAACTATAAATGTAACTAAAATAATGACCAGAATTGTCTAAGAACAGTAAGGGTGTTAAACAAGTGTGTACTATGTCAGTTTAGATGTTGTGTTTGTTATTCTTGCATTGTATATTTTAAAGTTTTAAATTATAATTTGTATTTTTATTTAAATCAGGCAATTGATCACTTGGAGCAACAAGAAAGGCGAAATTCACAAGACCAACAAAGCTGTGGCGAAGATGAGAACCAACTAATTAAGATATCTTTGGGTTAATAATTCTTGGTACCACTGCAGGCAGCTGGATCATGATGTTATGCGGACTTTGACATATGCATATTTTTTTAAGCTAAAAATAATTACACAGTGAAAACAACTAAATATTTTCTGTTAAAATTTTATAATAACGGAGGTGCATTTTTACATATATAAAAGTGCTGGGCTTTAAATAATTAAATATTGGATTTTTTTTATTAGTGTGGCGTTTGTTTTGACATTTTATCTTGAACCATTTCAAACGTCGCTTTATTGCAAAATAAATTGTTATTTAGATAGTGTGCTTTTGTAGCAAACGAAATGTTATCATTTTGTTTGTTAAACTTTGCAAATAAATCAATGAAATATGATCATTCTGGTCAATTTTAAAGTCATTTTTAAACATTTCAAGATAAACCTAGTTTTCTATTTATTTATCTTGATATAAATGACTAATTTTACTGCGTAATTATGGGGTAACGTTTGTTACCACGACCCAAACAAAAGTTTTCTTGGAAGTTACCAAAGGTGGGCACCAAATCGTTAATGCGTTAAACGTTAAATAACGAAGTTAATCTTTTTGTTAAAATTTAACTTTTAAGTTAACTTTAAAAACCGTTATCGGACCTGTTAACTTTCGTTAAATTGTGCTACCGTTAAATTTAGCCCGTTAACTCAATATTTTACAAGTAAATCCAGGGTAATATAAGGAATATATATGTTTAAAATCGCCGTTTATCGGGTTTAATCGTCGCAATTTTTAAACGATGTAAGTAATTACTCTCCGGCCACTGTTATTTGGGCATTAGGCCTATGCCAGTTTTAAAAACTTCTTCTAAACCATTTTCGTCTAGTTAAAACATCGATTAGGAAAAAAACTATTTTTTTAAAATCTTTTTCTTATAAAAAAAGTTATTTCTTTGTTTGTTTTAATTAAATTTTAACGTTAACGTTTAACGATAACTTCCGTTACATTTCTTTTAATTTAACGAAAAAACGTTAGCGAAGTTACTGTATTGTGTAACGAATAACCATTTAACGAAGTTGCTGTTTCGTTTAACTGTGCCCACCTATGGAAGTTACTATGGTTCTATTGCCAAATAATTTACTTACTGACTGGGTTTTAGCTTTACATCAGCTAGAACCGTTTGTAATCCTTAATACAAAAGCCATACGACATAGAATCAATCGGGGTCGAACCTAGAAACTCATGCAGTGTAACCATCAGTTTAAAACACGACGCTGCTATTTAGGGTAAGTTAAAGTATTTTTGTAATTATAAATTTTTATAATATTGAATTTTATTTTCAAAAACCTAACAAAAAAGTTATTTTACTTAACAAAAAAAGTCATTTTATCAATAATCACATCGTTGTTAGCACTCTTACATACTTTAGATTTGCACGTTTTGCATCTAAAAAGTAAAACAAATATGTAGCTAATGTTTTGATGTTGTGTGTTTGCGGTTATCTTTGGTGGTGTTATCTTATTATATTGTTTAGGTAATAAGATTGTAACAGCTTTAATTAACATTTGCAATCAGTAAAATGAGTGGATATTTTGTACATGGTGGAACTCAATATCCGTAAGTATAAATTGACTGACGGAACTGACAGACTGCTTAATTAGCATATTAGTTATAAATTTCAACTGTCTAAATACCCTATTAACTACAGATGTCTTATTTTTATGTAGTTACGGACAAGCTCCACAACAGGATTCGCCGGCAATAAATTCTGGGGTGAGTATTTTGACTAAAAACGTTACTGAAAGATTGAAAATATTTTAAATCAAAAAAACCATTTTGTCTATTTTATTAAAAATTAATTTTGCATTTTGTTATTATTAGCAACAATTGCCCTACTATGGAAATGCTTACAGTACACAACAAGGTTAGGAATAAAAAATTGTTTAAATCGTGGTTTATTTCATTGCTTGTTGTATTAACCTAATGAAATTTTATATAAATGCGAAATCTAAATAAACAAACACTGCAATATTATATGATTTTAGTGCTATATATATGTTTTTTAATATGTTATCAACCAATGCTTTTATGTTCGTATTATGTTTGTTAATTTTAGTTTCTGCCACATCGGGACCACAATATGGATCTACTTCTAAACCCTATGATCAATCAACATCTTATCCTTCATCTGTTACTGATCTTAACTCTGCTACACAGTAAACAAATACATTCTTATAAAATAATATTAACTTTTTATATATAAGACTAAGCTATTTATCACTATTACACTCTCTAAGATATAAAACTTCGTATGACAATACAACGGGTGGAAATTTTATTGTAAAACAAGAGGATAGATATTCAGCAAATTATGACAACTATGGCGGTTCAATCAATAGCAATTATTCTTCAAGTAGTAGTTACAGAAATATTGTTGGACAAGGCAGGCCAGGTAAGTTGATTGTGATTTTGTCTCATTATTGCAAACATTGTTTGTAATACTAATCTTTTGTTGTTGTTTCCAATTTTGATCAGGATCCAAAAGTGCAAATGGGAATTATGTTAGTCACTCAACAGTTAATGCAGGTAAACAAGACAATCAAGACCATAGGGTAGTTTTTTTGTTTCACAAAAAGTTTTTCAATTCCAAAAATCTAATTTAGGTCCCAGCCAGTCTTACAGCACAGGAGGAAACAACTATGGGGTGACATCATCCTTCTCCGATGACATGGTTGGCACAGAAAATGTTTCTTCTCAGTCTTCATATGAGAAAGCTCTGCACAATGCAGCAAACCAATATTACCACAACAGAAGAGGAGGAGGTGGAGGGCGGGGAGGAGGTCGAGGACACAGGGCTAAAGGAGGAAGAGGAAGCTTTACCCAGCCAGCAGTAAGAAAAATAAAAATATTTTTATTAAGTTGTATTTTAATAAAAATCTGAATATAAATAATTCAAAATACCAATATGTTTAAATCATAGTTATATGTGACTGATATTATGTAATACGAAAGTGTTTTATTTATTTAAAAATATATCTCATGATAAAACCAGGCATTTCCTTACTTTTAAAAATTTAGAAAAATACTGGACCAAAACCCATTAAAGCAACAGAGGTAAAGGCGTACTTGTATGCTTGGTGTGGACAAAGGAAGTTGAAACCAGATTATGAGATAACATCACAAGGACAAAACAACAAAGTTGTGTTTCAATGCAAGGTATAAATGTAACTAGATCTAAATTCATGAGTAATAAACTTATAGTATTGTAAATAAATATAAATTAATAAATGTGAGTTAATTAATTATTTTAAAGTTAAATTTTCTATTAAATTTGTTCTTTTTTTTTAGTTGATAATTCAAGGGTTGGATTATGTAGCAGAAGTTGTTTCAAATAGCAAGAAAGATTCACAGACTAAAGCTGCTTGGGATTTCTGTGAACACCTTGTTAAACAAGGATTTATGAAAGCATCTGAGTTACCGGAGAAACCTGTAAATCAAAATTTGATTTCTAATGTAGTGTAAAATTTCGTTTTTATTGTGTAGCTAAATGAAATTTTTATTACAACAGACTGAAATTCTAATGAAAACTGTTGGTGAAACAACTAGACCTTCTGGTACGATTCCTGCTGAGAGCAATGAATTTGTAAGTATTTTATGTTAAACTTTATTATGGGTACAATAAACACAAAGTAATTCATGATGAATTTAAAATTAAGATTAAACTAAAGCATTTCCAGTTATTATTTTTAATGCAATATTACAATTCTTTTAATTAAAAACATTTTCTTTGTTATAGATTGAACAGAATGGTGGTTGGACAATATCAAACAGTCGACAGCGTTTGCATCAATTTTGTCAGCGGGAGAGAATTTCTTTGGAATTTGGTCACACTAATCATGGTCCTGAACATGCAAGGGAATTCAATTGTAAACTAACTATTCATGTTCCCTCTATACAAAAAGGTATTTTCTTTAACTTAATTTTAATCCGATGTTATAAGGTTTTGTATTTTAATGTAACGGCTTAAAAAAATGTTTTTGCTAATTAAATTTTGTGTTTCATTGACTGTATAAAAATAAACTTATACTGATTTCTTGTTTAAAGTTTTTCACAATCAATTTTGTAATTTGTATTATAAAGCTGCCAAAACTAATTTTTTGGATGAGAAAACCTCATTTTAATTTTGCTGCTAATTGCCCGTGCTATGACATAATTTTTAATTGTAATTGGGGTTAAACTATTATCGACAATTTTTTCATCCACCAAAAACATCATTTTTTAAAATTTTGTTTAGACATTACTGCTAATGAAAAGGGTCACAACAAAAAGCAAGCAGCAGCTTTATGTGCTCTAAGCATTGTTCGTCAACTTTACTCCCACAATCTTATCGAAAAAGTTGGAGGAAAAATTAAACATGTTTTAAGAGGAACTTTGATGGGTGGTCCTCTACCCAGCAAAGATGAAAACGTCAAAGTTAACAAAGATGAAGTGGTTAAAATTAAAAAAATTGAAAGTGAACAAGTAACAAGTGGAATGAAAAGAAAAGCTGTAGACCAGGTAAACTATTTAATCTGCTTTTTATTTAATAAATTTCAAGAAATGAAATAAATGATTTTTTTTACACTCAACTTTTTTTTACATTAATATTTAAATTTAGCCACCTGCAAATGTTGATGAGTTTGGAAATTGGACCGCAGAAAACTCTCGTCAGAGATTAAGTCAGTTTTGTCAAACTAATAATATTCTTTGTGATGTGCTTTACACAGAAGAAGGTGGACCTGGCAATAAGGTCAATCATTATTTATTATTGCAAAAAAGCAAAGTTACATTAAAAGGAAAAAGTCTTAATTGTTCTTACTAAAATTTTAACATTTGTTGCCGGATAAATCGGGCCCTATTATTAAAAATTAATCGTAATTAAAAAAATATATTTTGTATTGTCATTTTAGACCTACACTGCTTCTCTAAACATGAAAATTTTGCCGGAAGATATGGGTGAAGAAAAGCAGTTGGAAGCGGTTTCGACTGGTCAAACTAAGAAAGATGCGGCCGTTGGAGTAGCCCTTAAAATTATCTCACAACTTTACAAACTTTCTTTTGTTGAGGCTAACCCAAAAAAGAAACTGCAACGCTCTAAATCGCCGGTAAATAAAAGGAAATAATCAAATATATCTGACTTTATTTAAAAACCATTTTATTTTAAGGCTGAAAGTCTTGCGATTCCATTCCGAGATCCTTTTCCTTACTATGTTGGTCAAGGACACCCAGTAAGTTTATAAAAGTTATGGTTTTTGTTGAAAAAATAAAAAATTAATTTAATTTTGATTTTGAATAAATTTATTTTGTGGCAAATATTTTTAAATATATTTTACAACTTTTTTTTACAGCTTTGTTTTTTTAAAATGAGTTTTTAAATTATTTTTAAAGGACAGCTACATGTTTTCTTCCCCCTTTTTTGGAGGAAACAGAGGGATGTTACCTCAACATCGAACTACTTTACAAGATATCTATCTAAACGAGAAGCACAAGATGATTTATCCTTGTGATGGTGACCTTGAAGCAATTCAGAGAACAGTCCGAAAGATTGAGATGGCTTTAAAACAAGTTTCAGATAATCTGGAGAAGGATGTGGAGGTGAAACAGGAAGTTGTAATAAAGAAGGAAATCAAAGAAGAAAAAGATGAAGAAATGAAAATTGAAATGTAAAAATTTTTTAAACTTAAATTAAAAGCATAAATTATATGTTATTTTGTTTAATTTTTTTTACGCCATGTAGGCCTATATAATTGTTGATTTAAATAGAATAAGTTATAGAACGAGCCTGAATATTTTTGGTTGTGGTGTTTTTTCTTAGAAAATATTTGCAACAAATTACTCTTTTTCCAGGCCAACACCAAACAGTGCACGATTACAAGGTGTAATGAGAGTTGGGACATTGGCAAAAGGTTTGCTTTTGAAAGAAGATTTATCGGTTGAGCTTGTTTTATTGAGTGAGGATGCTCCAACTTCTGAACTTTTGAACAAGGTCGCGGAAATTTTGCCCAAGTTTCTTCAGGTAGGGTATCTCTATTTTACGAATTTCAGTAGATTTTTTGTTAAAACTAAATAGCTAATCATTTTTTGATGTATTTAATTTAAAATTTTTAATAATTAACAATGTTGTATTCTAGCTACCATCTATTTACAAAAAAAAATCAATATTTAAAGTATTGGTTTTCAATAAAATAAGCAACCTTTAAAAAAGTGGTAAAAATAAATGATGTATTTATTACATAGGAGGGCGATGGCGATGTTATAACATTGACACCAGCAGTAAAAGACTCAGCAATTTACATCACAAACTTAATTGCAAATCCTAACACCAGTCCAACTTCTACAAACTTAAATCCAACCATCACAATTAATGTGGCTTTGTATTTGTCATCTAGAGTTGTCAGAACTCCAAAAGAAGGTTTGTTATTAGGTTTAGAACTTAATTTGGGAATTTTTTTTACTAAGTTTATTGTGGCAGGGTTTGGAGAGACTAAACTAACTCAAAATACATTTTCTTCATTTAAAATATTTAAGGCTTATTTTTGTAAACAGGCAAAATATATCTTAAAACAAATATATAATAATATAGTCATAGTTTAAGTTTTTTTTTATTCTTATTTGTATTATTAATATTTTGTCTGCTTATTTTATTTATATTTTAAATTTTCTCTCAAATCCTTCCACATACAACTAACCAAAAAACCTTTTTTTAATCAACAAAATTTTCCGGCGATTTGATCTCTTCTGCACGGGCACACACAATACGCCAATACGTTGTACGTTTGTGTGTACACGGTGCCCTCAGATGGAAATGTCGTCGAGTTTACACTCAACAAGGACAAATGTATGCGAGCACTTGCCGAACTGCGTCACACTAAGTGGTTTCAGGTCTAACTTTGCTTACAGAGTCTTGCACTTTATTGTTTTTAGAATTAAAAAAACTTGCACTTAAGTATTTTGACCAAATTTGTTATTAAAAAGGTAAAATATTGCCTAATTTTTTATGTTTGGGGATTTTGCTTTTTAAACAAACCCAATACAATACATTTATAAGATTTTAAAAATTTGTATAGATCCTGTAACGCAATGTAAAAATGTTTTTAGACATGTGCCAATGGTATTCCATCTTGTGTTATTGTTATTCGAATTATTCGTGAAATGTCAAAAAGATTGGATGCCTGGAAACCGTTATCTGATTGGGTAACAAATGAAATATTAAACTTTTTTACAAGTAACTTATAGTTAAATATCTAAAATAATAACTCATATTTTAACTTCAAATAAATTTTTGATAGATTCCGTGTGTATCATTTATTTATATATGCTTATGAGTTTTTAACTTATGAGTTTTTGTTTTTATAGGCAATTGAACTAGTAGTAGAGAAGGCATTGAGTTCTACTCCCATTCCACTATCTCTTGGTGGATCATTTATAAGAGTGATGGAGGTGATTGCTTCTGGAGTGTTTTTACCTGGTTAGTATAAATCAAAATTTTTATACTTATCTTTCAACAAAGAGATAGAAAACATTAAGCATACAAGGATGTAGTTTATTTTCCACAAGCAAATTAATTGAAATAGTATATTGCTATGTGTATTGCTAAGTCAATTACCATTTTGTTGAACTTTAATAACAAAATGGGTATATTTAATAACAAAAAATGAGTATAAAATGGGTATATTGCAAATTTGTGGTTTACCATATACCATTAAACAAGGTAAGAGATTTTAAATATGTATTTTGTGCTGACAATATGAGTTACATAAAGGTGGAATAGGAATAAAAGATCCATGTGAAAAGGAAAGTGTTGATGTTGGTGAGAATATGACAATACATGAAAGGGAAATTTTAACTGCTGCAGCACAGGTATGTATCACATAAATCTTTATTTTTTTTGTAATACAGTAAAATAAAGTGACTTTTTAAATTTTAAAGAATGCTTTGCGACTAACTGTGTTCAAAAAACCGTACGAAATCTTGGGTATGGAAATAATAGAAAGTGCCCAGCCTTATAATAGAAGGTTGGGAAGTTCTGTAAAGAAAACACCCAGCGATGCTTTGACAGAATCTGAAATTTGATTTTTACAGAGTTGAAACAACTATTTTAATTACAACATGTTGTGCTATTGTAGTACACAACTTTAATCTTTTGTTTTGTTTATTGTTAGTTGGGCTAATAAAGTTTAACTTCTTATGTTTTGACACCTTAACTTGTTTATTTTCTTTATTCAAAAAGCTCTGCTTAACCTACCATACTTAGTAGATTTTCTCTACAAGAAATTTTTAACAAAAGCTGGTTTTTATCCCAATAAAGCTTGCCAAATTATACCTAATATGTCCTACCTAAATTTTGTTGGCTGTTTGACTTAGAACAGTTTGGTTTGTATTTTGTAAGCCCAAGTTGTTTTAAATGTGGTTTTCGGTTTTTGCGTTAACAGTATTCTTTTATATGAAGGTATGTGTGGAATACATTTTACACACTCGGCCAATTCATTTTGCAAATCTCTTGTTATGTATTTTGGAAACTTATTTCCTGTACTAATTAGTTGACAAAAAAATCAAAAAGTAGGACACATGTGTTTTGATAATGTTAAATAACGTTTAATCTTCGGCAAACAGTACTTTTTAATCACTTTTTAGCAAAAGCATTGCAAGTGTTTTTACAAAATGGCGATTACCAAAAATACTCAGACAAATACATTTATTTAAATCTTGAATATAGGTTGTTACAGTATATTTAAATCTTGACAATAGGTTGTTACAGTATAAACAAAAAAACTACACCACTTATTTCCAAACTTCGATCAGTTTTTGAATCCTTTTCAGCCTTCAAGATCTAAAAATACAAAAAAGTGTGAATGTTAAATAGGCTATACATTTATTTTCTTATATAATATAACCTTATGTAGGTATTCAGTTGCGTAAATTTTTGTTTTTAATTTTGACATTGTTTCGACTTGTTACCTCTTTCATCTTGAAACATTTCCTTAATGATATCATCAAAAGATTTTATACTTTCTTCCAAGTTTCGTTTGTATCTATTTTTGTCAGCGTTATGACTTAATGAAATTGTGTCCTATAAATAAAAACGTACATTACTAACATAGAATAATATTTTTATACAAACTTGACAAAAGCGTTGTTGAATTTTGACGTTACATTAACTTCTTAACTTTATAACTTACTCTTCTTCTTGATCTAAAAAAAACAGCTTCATTCGTAACAACTAAAATGCACAATAAGGTAACAAGTATTAGCTTGTTCATTATTCTTTATAGAAGTTAAATATCCAGACACCCTTATGATTGGGTTTTATTGCTACTGATTTATATGTAGTCTAAGCCTTTAGTTAAGTGTACCGGAAAATAAATAAGGCCAGTTAAAAACGTACACTTTTAAGAAGGCCAGCAGACATTTAAACTGCTGTCGTCTTTTCTTTTTAAAATTTAGGTTATAATGTTCTTGAATGGTTTGGTAGAAGTCTTACCATTTTTTAATTGTTTTTATGTATATCTTTTTTATGGAAAGGTCGAATGCGCGACCTAAACATAACAGTTACCCCGACCCAGTCTCGAGTTGCCTGCGGCAGTTTGGGATATTATAGATTATAATTGCCCGATAATTAAACTACTAATTAGGTGCTGGCTCAGCAAGAGTTGTAAAGTTTCTAAAGTTCATAGCTCCTTGCTTAAAGGCGCTACAGCGTAAGATCAGGACTTTATGTTAAGGAAGTGTTCTGACCACTACACCACGCTGTCGGTTTTAATAAAAACGATTTGCTTTAATGGATATTGTAAAACTGTCTAAAATAACTTAACACAACTGTCTTTAACAAGATATAGCTATATTAAACAAACGTATGTTCAACGGTTTAAAAAATGACCGACTTGCACATATTTTTGGTTTTGGGGGGATTTAGCAGACACTTAAACACCAACCAAAATATTTTATTTATAAAAAAAATATTTTATTTTTTGAAAAATTAATAATTTTTTTTTGTATAACAGATTATTTACAATTGTTAACATTTTTTAAATATTAGTTCAATATGTATTCGTATAAATGAATGTCCGCAGTTACATTATAAGAACATTTAAACTAACATCCAACTATTTCTTGTTTAAAAATAATTTTTCTACACTTAAAAATACAACATAAATTCTTTAATAATGATTTTTATTATTCCAAGTATTTAAATCTATACAAGATAATTCTAGTTTCTTTTAAAGTTTTTTTTTTATTCCGCCCGAAAATTACTTGTTAGACTTCTTTGCAAATCTTACTTGCCAAAATCTAAACAAATTGTTAAAAATTACTTTAAATATGCAACACAACCTGAGTTAATTTGCTTAAATCAATACATTTACGATAAAATATTTACTTTTATTTTAAATATATTGTTACATATATCAGATTAATATGAATAACGTGTAATATTAAAGATATAGGCTAGTACCTTGTTTTGGTTCGTTATCTGGGTTGTCTTGAAAAATTTCCTCCAAATCACCAAGTGAGTTTGACATTTCTTCTATAACACTTCGTTTACCAATGTTGCCGTCTAGTATTGGACCAGTAAGCCCCTTATAAAAACCATAAAATAAAAATAAGGCAAGCTTTTCAATTACACTCAATTAATACTTCATGGCATGAGACCAGAAAATAAAAATTTAGATAACTTTGTTTGTGAACCTAAAACCATTGCAATAAACTTGGAATATTTTATTTCTTACCCTTCTGCGCCTGCTTGCGGTACTTGCAGCAATAAGAATGCACAACAGAGTTACAATAAAAAGCTTTTTCATTTTTGTTTTGCTTTGGATATTTTGCCTCACTATACTTTAATACAATAGCTTAAAATATAGCTCAACATATATATGCATTAACCGGATAACTAGAAAAAGGCATGTTGATTTACAACTCTTGTTATTTAAAGTTAGAAAACACGGTCGACTGGGAAAATTGTACGAAAATGTTGCTAAATATAAGAGCGTTTTATATTTTATAAAAGTGATAATTCATTTTTAATTTTAAACCTGACTTGACTATGTTTTTGTTTGTGTTAAATACTTCAAAAAAATTTTAATAAAAAAAACGTAGCTTCAAAAAAGCTATTGAACAAATAGTTTAACTATAATTCTGTACTAGTTTTAACTATTATTCCATTAATAAAACTTTGTAATTTTAGTAAAATATTTTTAAGGTCTATAAAAAGGATAATTTGATTAAAACATACACTAAACAAAAAATAAATCTGTTTTAAAAATTTGTTCCAAAAGATATATAAAAAAAAGAATTTGAACATTATTTAAAAACAACACAATAAAAAATGATATGTGTGTAACCTCACTTTTGTTTATTTTTTTCCTCTCCTCGAAAAAGATTTTTTCAAACCACCATTAAACGAGTCTGACACCTCTTCCATTACATCTCGTTTGTTGATATTGATGTTATCTTTTTTTGCGTAAGGATTAAACTTAATTTTAAAAAACAGTTAATTTACGTTTTAAAAGATGTAAATTAAACAATGGCAATACGTATTTACTATTTGCTTGATTTTGCAAAAAAAAATGTTGGTTACTCAAATTTTGTTTTTATTAATTTTTTGTTATTTTTTGCTTTATTGCTACAACTTCTTTAAAGTACAAAAGATATTGTCTTAATTGGTCATTATAATTGTATTCTATATTAATAAGTTTGTTTTTTAATTTTTTTACTTACTTGTCTTCTGCGGCTCCAAGCGTTACTTGATACAATTAGCAGGCACAACAACGTTACAATCAGTAGCTTGTTCATAATTGGATTGTTTAAGTTTTCGTTTATGTATTAAAAGTTTATTTTCAAGGCCTTTTATAAGCTATAATTTACAAAAGAAAAAGGCAAGAAAAAATAATGGATTTTTAATACTTGACTCAATCTTTATTTTGCTTAAGCGAAAACTGATCTAAAAAAATAGTTTAATGAAATTTTAAGCCATGTACATTGAGTTTTCTTTCCACAAAAATATGCATAATAGTAAATTTAAGGATAGATATTTTTTTGCTATAATTTTATGCCTGTCTTTTTTGGATGACTGATAAAATAAGCCACAACAACAATAAAATGATATTTTTTTTAAATAAATTTTGTTTTGTTTTACTTTGGAGGAAAAACATAAAATCAAAAAACTTGTGTCTAATTTTTTCATGTAATGAAAATTGCACAAACAAGGCAATGTGTTTCACTTTAAAAGAAATTAAAGAAATTTTTAAATCAAAAACAGGAAATATTTAAAGTGATTTTGATTGGTATTAGGAGGAAATATGTTTAGAGTTACAGAGTATTTATCCGCTTTAGAAGAAATATGATCGCTCTTTTTGCAAATTAATCTCGAAAACAATAAACCTTGTATGTGCGATATACTGGGTTAAATAAAATGCTGAATGTTTTGAATTTTTTTGATTCCGTGGTTTATTTAGCTTAACAGAACTTAATTTGGTAAGTTGCACAATGAACTTAAAAAAGCCTTTTTTTAGGAAAAATATAAAGAATGCTGTACACTTTTATGTTTTTATTTAAATATATGTATTTTTACACTTCTTGTATTTAATATTATTTGAATAGTCCTTAGTTCTGTTTAACTTAACAAAATTCAATGGTGCAATACATCTGATTTTCTAAGTTAATTTGAGTAAGCAAAAAAAAATATGAAAATATCTCTAAACATTTTTATTTTATTTTGGCGAAAACATTTTAGATGTAATTTTTTTTAACATGTTTAAACTTCATCGCTGTGAAGCGTCTAAAATATATTATTAGGCAACACTTTGGTGAAATTATTCTTTTTGTTCTATAACAAAACAAATTTATGTTATTTAAATTTAAAAAAACGCAATGATTAGTTTATGTAAAATTTTTTGGTAATGATATTAATAAAAATAATTTAAAGAGAACAACAGTTGATAAAGAAAAATTATTTATTGACATTTTATTAAATTATTGAAAAAAAATAATTTTGAAGCAAACCTCGTTTTTGTCTATTATTTGCCTCGTCTGGAAATAGTTCTTCCAAACCACCATCCAACGAGTCCGACGCCTCTTCCATTACACTTCGTTTGTTGACGTTATTTTCTGCGGTGAGAGGAACCTTTTAAGTTTTAAACGGTGTAAATCAAACACGTGTAGCTTAGATATTTCAATTTAACGTTAACGAATACCAAATAAAATGTCTTCACCAACCATTACCTTAATTCTGCGTTCGTGCAACAATTAACATAAGGTAGGGAAAATAATACTTTAATGGTGGGTCTTTTTTACTTATTTTTACTTACGTTTCTTCTGCGGCGCCTCCATGCATTACTTGATACAATCAGCAAGCACAAAAACGTTACAATTAATAGCTTGTTCATATTCGGTTTGCTTAAAATTCCTTTTATAATTGTAAAGTTCATTGCCAAGGCTTTTTATAAGTATTACATTTTCACAGAAGAAGACAAGAAAAAATATAGAATATCTTTTAATACCTTACTAAATTTTTATTGTAATTATGCAAAAATTAATATAAAAAGGAATTATACTTTGCAGCCATGCTTTATTAGACATTTATGCACAAAAACATGTATAATAGTTTTTAAATATTTTGTTTTATTATAACAATATTTTTAGTATTGTCAATGTTTGGTTTAACGACTAGTAAATCATGAAAAAATATAAGGAATGCTGTATTATACTTTTATACTTATTTTTTTTTAGTTATTATTTTTAGCATTATTTTAATATTTTTTACTTCTGTTTTAATATTAAAAACTTTTCCAAATAAATACTACATCTGATTAGCTAAGTTAGCTTAAGCAAGCAAAAAAACAAAAAAATATCACTTTAACATTTTTATTTAATTTTAGCGCAAAATTTTTAGATGAAACTTTTTTTTACATGTTTAACCTTCATCGTTGTACAGCATCTAAAATATATTATTTAAGCACGAAATTTATTTCGTCTATAAAAAGACAAATTTATATTATTTGGGTTAAAATATTGCATTATAATTAATTTATGTAAATTTTTGTTGTAAATGATATTTTTGAAAATAATTTAATGGGAACAACAGTTAATAAAAAGAAATAATTTTTAAACAACTTATTATTGCATTCCAGTAAAAAAATTGTTTTTTAACAAACCTCGTTTTTGTTTATTATTTGCTTTCTCTTGAAATAGTTCTTCCATATTACCATAAAACGAGTCCGACACCACCTCCATTACACTTCGTTTGTTGATGTGATCCTCTGCGTTCAGACCAATAAGTGGTCCTTCCTTTAAAGTTAAAATAGGTAAAAAAGATTTTAAATAAATCCGTTAACGCCGGGGCCAAGGCCCAATAGTTTAGCGTTGGTCCAGATTGAACTAAAAACTTTTTGGCTTGTGGTCTGCTGCCATGACCAATATAACACACTACCGGACTAGTGACTGTAACAATTATTATAATTTTTTTACTTACTCCTCTTCTGCGCCTCCATGCATTACTTTATACAACCAGCAAGCACAACAACGTTACAATCAGTAGCTTATTATGGTTTGAAATCTTAGATTTCGAAACATATTGTTATTGTCATTATATTTATTATTGTTTTTATTCTTACTAGTCCGAATTTTGGTTCAAAATAACTTTTGTTCTAGTGCTATAAAAGTTTAGAAATTTTAGTATGTTGTTTGTCATAATAAAGTTTTCCGATTCTGCTATTTTCAAAATTGAATTATCACTAATTACTAATTAATAGGTGTTTGTTTATTAAAATTTAAAGCTCATTGTCAGGTTTTTAAATTTTGGTCAATTGTATATCATGATATTGGTAACTCAAAAATGAATTAAAATTTAAATTTTTATCACTAATTACCAAGTAATATGTGTTTGTTTATTAAAATTTAAAGGTTGTTATTTTTTTTAAATCTTGGTCAATTGTATATCATGATATTAGTAACTTAAAAATGAATTACAATTTTAATTTTGACCACTAATTACTAATTAATAGGTGTTTATTTATTAAAATTTAAAGATTGTTATTAATTTTTTAAATCTGGTCAATTCTTTATCATGATATTGGTAACTCAAAAATTAATTAAAATTTTAAATTTTATCATTAATTACCAAGTAATATGTGTTTGTTTATTAAAATTTAAAGGTTGTTATTATTTTTTTAAATCTTGGTCAATTGTATATCATGATATTAGTAACTCAAAAATGAATTACAATTTTAATTTTGACTACTAATTACTAATTAATAGGTGTTTATTTATTAACATTTAAAGGTTGTTTTTATTTTTTTAAATGTTGGTCAATTGTATATCATGATATTAGTTAAACAAAAACAAGTTATAATAATAATTTTTGTTTGTTTATCTTATTTAATAGCTTGTTTATTTAATAAAATTAGAGATTGTTATTAAAGCGCAGAATAATGAAAAAAATTTAATTGTTTAATCTAATAATTAAAAAAAGATATACGTAATATTTGTTTGATTAGTTCAGGTATAATTAAGTTATGTTTATGCATAAATTTATTCACAATAAAGATTAATTTCAAAAATAATCAAATAATTTCGAACCATTTTTTATTTATCAAATAAATCTAGTTCATATTTGGTTTACCCAAGATTTTTTTTATAACTTTGAAGTTTATTGTCAACGCCTTTTATAAGCTTTAAATTACAAAAAAAGGCAAATAAATATTGAATCTCGTTTAATACTTTCACCAAATCTGTTTAATTTTTTTAATAAAAACTGATATAAAATTCTTTAAAATACGCAGCCATAAAATAAAAGCAATTTTTGCACAAAAGTATTGCAACGCAAATTGATTTAAATATAAATGGATATTTTTAACAGTAATTTTAGTTTTGTTAATGTTGAATTTAACGACTAGTTAAATACAGCACAACGTTAGTAGAATGATCTTATCTTAATTTTGTGATAAAAAATTAGATTTGCACGTGTTTTAAATGTTTAACATAAAGAGCAATTACAATTCGAAAATGTGGTTCTAATTTTCTTGCTATAAAGTTATTACTTAAATGAAAACTTTGGTAAATACATTGAAAAACAAAAATCATTCAAAAAAATAAAGTAATTACTTTACGGAGGTAATATGTTTAGAATTATGAAATATTTTTCCGCTATGGAAGACATTTAAACGCCAAATTTTTTTTTTACAATTTGCAAAGCTTAAAAATTATAAAATTTTAGTTTCTGCAAAAATTTGAATCACTTTGCAAAAAGAAGTTGTACATAATTTGCTTAAAAAAGCATTTTTTTATAAAACATATTAAATGTTTGTTCACCTTTTTTACAAATATTTAAGTATTGTTTTTTTTAGTTTTTTCTACTATTTATTTTAAAAATATTTCAAAACAACATTTTATTAGCTGTAATTTATATTTAAATATCAACATTATTTTTTGATAAATTTAAACACCATCTCATTTTTTATATAAGCTTATACTTAAACAATGAAAAACAGATATTTTTTGACAGTTTTATTTTATTACAAAAGTGAGATTTGTGACTTCACTCCACATGTTCAAATTACTTTATTAGTAAAAATCTAAAAAAAAGATTTAGTAAAATAAATAATGCGTTATCTAAAAACATATCGACGTTTATTAACTCGGTTCACAAGTTGCATTAAAAAATGCAATTCGATTTAAAAAGTTACTTTTTTTTTGCAAAATTTGGTTTGATGGGTTTTAGTTGAACGAATTTAAATAAAAAAATAGATAATGAAACAGATTTTTAAACCATACTTATAACAACCTTACCTTGCTTTTGTTTATTGTTCTTCACTATTTAAAAAAGTTCCTTAAAACCACCTTCCAACGAGTCTGACAAGATTTCCATTACACTTCGTTTGTTGATATTGTATTTCTCATCAAGATTGAGCTTATTATTGATAAGCAGAGAATAAATTTAGACAGGTGTGGATTAAACTTGTAAAACCCAAATATAATTATTGATAGAGGGTACAAAACTTTATCTTTTTGGTTTACAAATAAAAACTGAGATTAAACGTAGAAAAAATATGTCATTGAAACTGTAGTTTGTATTAACAATTTTATTTATTAATTTTTTACTTACATGTCTTCTACGAGCCCATGCGTTACCTACAATCAGCATGCACAACAACGTTACAATTAGCAGCTTGTTTATATCTTTTTTGCTTGAGATTTCGTTATAAATTAGAAGTTTGTCGGCAACTCTTTTTATAAACTATAAATAAGCCTAATAAAGAAAAAGGCATGGAAATAAAGTAAATCGCTTTTAAACGGGACTAAATCTTTATCTAAATAGAGCGAAAAAAATTAAATATAATTTAAATTCATTGATTTTTGCAGCCATGCATTATTGGCCATTTTTGCACTTAATGTGGTAATGCAAATACATTTATAAAAATATACGACCAGTAAAATAAAACTAAATGTTAGTAGAATGAGCTTATTTTAATTTTGTGGCAAAAAATGAGATTCCAACGTATTTCAAATGTTTTACATAAATATTGGGCAATTATAATTTTAAAAAGTGTTTAAATGTTTTTCTTGTTATAAAGTTTTTACTTTAATAGGCGTTATGAAAAAATACGTTCTGCTACGATAAAGTAAAAAAAACAGCTACGAAGTTTAATCGATTAACGGAGGCAATATGTTTAGAGTTACAGCGGATTTTTCCGCTATGGAAGCAATCTGATCGCAAGTAATTTAATCCTTTTTAACATAAATTGCAACACACAGTTAAGGTTTAACTCTAACTCAATGGAAATTTGTGTACTAAACATCGCTTTTGCTTAATATTTTTTAATCTTTTTACTTACACCTCTTCTGCGCCTTCATGCGTTACTTGATACAATCAGCAAACACAACAACGTCACTAATAGTAGCTTGTTCATATTTAGTTTGCTGAATTTTTCGGTATTAGACAAAACTCACTATAAATTTTGTGTTTTTATTTTACAAAAATTAGAAATCAGGAAATTAAAAACGATCACGCATGTCAAGTAATATTAAAGTAAACATAAAAGGAATACGCAAAAGAAAATACAGAACCTAAAACATATCACATTTACAAGGCATAAAAAATTATTACATTTTATTAGCGAGTAATTGCTTGGTAGTGACCATAAGATTTAACCATGGTTTTATATGGGAAAACTTTTCATGTCTTTAATTATCATTTTTTTATCGCTTTAAACCATTTTTTTAAATGATAATTTTTTTTTAAATATGGCAAATCTTTACACCCTTTTTAGTCACAAGAAATTGTTTTTTTTCTAGGTAATTTACTGACTTAGAGTTTATAGAAACAGGAAGTATGATTTAAGTTTTAAAAGAAATGAGGGCGATGATTTTTCTCCAAAAACAGGAAATTTTTGAACAAAAGTTGATTTATTTACTGCAGAACTGCAGCGTTTTTTCCGCTAAAAAGTTAGATTGATTGCTATCTTAAGTAAAATATGTTTGAAAAAGATTTAGCTTATGGTAAGCATATTAAAAAGCCAATTTTTTAAAATCTTAACTAGAGTTGTGATACGTGTATAAATATCTAATCAACCCGCTTCAATTATGGAAAACTTTTAAAAACAGAAATTTTAGGCAACAAACATTCGCTTTTACAACAAACACCGCTTTTTCGAACTTCGTTTCGATATCTATTAAACTTTCCCATTTATTAGGTATCGCAGTACTTTACCCTAAAATCGTTTAAATACGGTCTTTAAGCCACGCAACCAGGTTTGCAGCCCGCTTTATTACTTAAATATCGAGTCGCTAAAAACTACACAAAAGAATAAATAACAAATTAAACATCATTTTGTTATTAGTATTTTAATTTCCTGTTCTTGCTCATTTAAATGTTATATTTACTGATGTATTTGTTAAAAATTATACTGTAAGTAATCTGTTGATAGTAAAAATTGTCGCTTTGACGAAAAGCGCTGTTAAGCAATATGTTAAAATATTTGTTTGTCTGTATTTAGTGCCAAAATTTAAATATATTTCATATTTAATTAAAAATCTTTTAATGGTTTGAAAACGTTGGTTGTTTAAACAAAATGTTTTTTATAAAGCTTAACTTATAAAACTCGTGTTATTTTTAATTGTTCGAGTTTATTTAAAAAAACTATAGTCTAGCTTTTAAATAGCGTAAACAATTTTCTTAGTTACGTATTTTCGGTTAGGTTTTAAGTAACTTTTATTTTGTAGTATTTTGTTTTTTTAATTGTTTTTAGACATTTATATCGCAGAGATATTTGGTATTGACGTTTAAGTTTTAATTAAAAAGTTGTTTCAAAATCTAATCTCTTGTTATGATTTTTTTGTTTGCAAAATTTTTCAATAACATTTAACCTACTTTTATTTTAGTTAAAAATGACTAAACAAAAACATTTAACTATTTATGTATTAGAATAATTAATCACAAAGAACATGACAATATTTCCTGATAAATTGTTTTTATTTCAGCACAAAAATTATAAATGTTGCTTCTATGTATATGATGATTGACATTCCTTGTCCAATATCTAAAAATATATAAGTATATTTATTTTTAAACTACAAAAATCTACTTAAGGCAACTGGACTTTAAACAAGCAATACCAATTTTGGTAACACTGTTAATTTAATAATTACAAAATATGAAAAAAAACGAAATTAACGGCAAGAAATTTTAATAAAGCGGAAGCTAACAAAACAATATTGAATAAACCGAAATTAAACCAAAAAAATTGTTAATGCTTCATTACAACAGCACAGAAAAGATTTTTACTCTCAAACCTTATTTCTGTCTATTATTCGCCTCGTCTTGAAATAGCTCTTCCAAACCACCTTCAAGTGAGTCTGACATTTCTTCCATTACACTTCGTTTGCCGATGTGATCTTCGGCATTAAGTCCAACCAAGGGTCCTTCCTAATTTTTAGAACAAGTTAAGTGAAAAATGGTTTATTATATACTTGTTTATCCTACAACTAAATATTAACATAAACAGTAAGTACATAAAAAATTTGGCTAGCTGCTGGTTTGCAGTGGAATCTAAGAACACCAAATATGCTGTTTACTTATAGTTTAACCCATTTTTGCATTACTGCAACAAATAAATTATAATTGAAAAAGGTATTGTTTTAATGGTGAGTCAATAAAGCTGTAGCTCATATTAACAATTTTGTTTTAATATTTTACTCACCCGTCGTCTGCGCCTCCATGCGTTACTTGATACAACCAGCAAGCACAACAACGTTAAAATCAGTAGCTTGTTCATTTTTGGTTTGCTTGAGATTCCGTTAATAAATTAGACAAAAGTTTAATAAAAAAATGGTCTTGTGGCAGCTTATTTATCTGCATCAAACGTAAGACTAAAAAAGGAATTTTTTTTAATATTAAAAAGAAACTTTATATAGATTTTCTTGGTAATTTTACGACTTTTGCTTAGGAGTTAATGTGGATATGATTTCCGCCTTTTAATGAAATAAGAGCATTTTAAAACAGAAATTTTTTGGAAATTTTAATTTATTTACGGTAGCAATGTGTCTAAAATAACAACAGGTTCTTTCCGCTTAAAAACTAGTTTAATGTCCATCTTTGTAATAACGGCAAAATCGATGCTGTTTTGTGTCTTCATGAGCAAATAAAAATCGGAATAATTTAATAAGACCGCAGTAATTTTTTGCCCCAAAAAAAGGGGTTGCAGTAGGTTAAAATGTAATGTTAGTGTTGCCTGTACAACTATTTTATGTAATTTCAACTTCTGTTTTTTATATCAAAATATAGAAAGCCTAGTTTGGCCTATATGTTGTAATTAAAACACGAAAATATAATTTAAACACAAGAACTAATTTGTATGTAATACATTAACTAATACATTAAATAAACATATTGAGGTATGCCAACAATTCTTAAACGCCAGATCGTAATTCCGTTATTTTAAGTGCTTCACAAAACGCTATTAAGCAAAAGTGAATATATTTGTTTGCTGGGATTTGTCACAAAAGTTGAGATTAAAATTTTTTTGGAGATTAACTGAAAAACTTAATTGGTATAAAATGTAAGGTTAAATTAAAAAAAGCATTATGAAACTAAATTTATAAAACTGGTGTTTTGTTTTTGATATTGTTTAAGATTAATGTTTATTTATAAGACACAGTGCCTAAAAAGTATAGTGCAGAGGTTTCATAAGAAAAAATTTAGTTAAAAACATTCAACTTTTGACAACTGTATTAAATTGATTATATACAAAAAATGACAATAGCCTTATTGCTTAACAATTTTTTTTATTTCACAACAATAATTAAACAAATATAAGCGTGTATTCAAGTGCTTCACCGTTCTTCAATATCTAAAAATATATTAATTAGATAAGATTAATTAGATAAGAAAAATATGCGTTTTTAAATTATAACAACACTACAATTGACTTTTTGATTGAAACATTTTTTTTTGATTTTTTTTCGTGCAAACCTCGTTTTTGTTTATTTTTTGCCTCGTCTTGAAATAGCTCTTCCATACCACCTTCTAACGAGTCCGAGGCCTCCTCCATTACACTTCGTTTGACAAGTGTACCTTGATCATCTCCGATAACAGGACTCTTTTAAGTTTTAAAAGTGGTAAATCAAACACGTGTAGCTTAGATACTACAATCTAACAAATACTAAATAAAATGTCTTTACCAACCATTAGCTTATTTCTGCGTTAGTGTAACAATTAACTTAAGGTAGGGAAAATAATACTTTAATGGTGGGTCTTTTTTACTTATTTTTTACTTACATATCTCCTGCGACGTCTCCATGCATTACTTGATACAATCAGCAAGCACAACAACGTAACAATCAGTAGCTTGTTCATATTAGTTAGCTTGAGATTCCATTAATAAAATAGGGAAAAAGTTATGTAACATTTGGATTGTCGGCCACCCATATTTATATGCATGAGGCGGATGACTAAAAAAACGAAAAACACCGTTTTTAATTTACATAATTCTTAAACACAGGAAATTAAACACATCCTTTGGGTATGTTAAGAAATATCAAATTGTAACAACAGACTTAATACATGCACTTACTGAACACAGAACAAATCAAAATCATATTAATTCGCTATTTACCTTTTTAAATGAAGCCTAGGGCCATGTTAAAGCCAAAAAGAATATGCCTGTTATAGGAAAGTTTTGTTAAAGCTTTAAAATACATAACAAATAGTTAATAAAACAATGATGATAATAAGTCAATTTTAAATAAAGTTTTGGCTAAAATGCGCGTCGTAATTTTTATTGATAACCTGTAGTAACTTTTAAAGCGATTTCTTATTAAGGCACCATGAAATTTGTTCAATCTTTAATTTTCTTGGTAATTCAACATTTCAGAGTTTAAAAACAGTAAACATGTTTTTCGCTCCAAAAGGAAAAAAGTGTGATTATTCGTTAAACACAGGAAATATTTGAACAGATTTCGATTTGTTTTCGGTAGCATCTTGTTTAAAAATCTCGCGTTTTTTTGCTTAAAACAAAAATATTTTGGGTCGATATTATATTGTGATATCATCTCAATATATTTTTTAGGTTTGATTTTTTAAATATTTATTATAAATTTGTCATTTTGTTAATGCAATACGGTGGTGTTAATTGCATATTTCCTTCATGTTACCTTAAATAAATGCCTATAAAAAACTTGCAATCTTTTCTAACATACATATAAAGCAATATTTTCATGGTTTAACGGTAGTTATTTGCTTTTTTGTAATGCTTTCTAATACAGAAACTGTTAAGAAAATATTTTTAAACCAAGAAAATAGTTGTTTAGAATATATTTTCTTTTCGAGTTTCGAGTTTGCAAAACAGTAGGCGTGCTTCCGCTCTTAAAGGAAATAAGGTCGATTTTTCATGAGAAACAGGACATTTTCGAACAAAATTTGATTTATTTACGAAAGCAATATGTTTAACACTGTGACGTTTTTTTCCGCTTAGGAAAAGATTGATTGGTATTTTAGCAAAATGTGCACAAAATAATGTATACGCTATGTTAGTAAATCTATCAAAACGCCAATTTTTAAAAAAATCTTTTTCTGGAGATGTATATGTAATTGTATAATAAACAACCATGGTTAACTTGTGAAATTCTTGGCTAAAACAGTCGGACCAAAATTATAAATTTATTAAACGTTCTATAAAATACCACAACTTTATAAACTGTTTTACTTTTTACATTTATTTAATTTCTTCTTTGTGCAGTTTTTACAATACATATATTAATAAAAATTATCAACGTGGTATGGATAAAATTTTAAAGTAAATTTTTTTGAAGTTAGTTTTCTAAGAAAGTATGAACACAACAATTTTGTGAAAATTAGAAGCCCTTGCAATTTTTCGTTCTTTATTGCCAGTGTAGAATAAGGTATAGTACATTAAATTGATTTTATTTTAATAATTTCGGCATAGAAAATTCTAACTTCTGCTTAAACAACCTTAATTTGAAATCCTTTGTGTTGTTCCATAAAATGCATTGATTTTTCTGAATAGCATTTAAAAATTACAATGTTGTTGACATAATTAAATTTAGATTAAATTAAACAATATATTATTACATTTCATCTTGATAGTAAAAATTTTGTGCTTGGTAATTGGGCCAAATTTTAAATGTATTCTTAATTAAAACTTGCCTTAAGCAATCTTCTAATAAGTCCGCATGTCGGGTTACTCGGTGCACGTTGTTTGATGTATTCTTTAATTCCCGGCAACATGATAAATATAAGGCTCAGTTTTGCTTCCAACATTTGCTCGAAAGCCTTAGAAAAAAGCAAAGTGTTATTTTATTGGTTTATGAATCTATATGTTTATATCTAACAAGTTACAAAAGTTTGAAAAAGGAAAGTATTTTAAAACAGTCCATACTTTCTGTAGGGTAAACACACTCCAGTGGTCGCTTATATACTGTGATGTCATGAATATAACCACGCGATGGCATTCTTTCATTACTTCCATAAGGTTATCATTGCGAACTAAAAAAGCCAAACATTTTTTAAATGAAAGCAACCTTTTGTGGGTGGTTGACTATCAGAATCAGTTAAAATTTAGAATAATTCATTATTTTTTAATTATAGTAACATACATTCCAACTTAGCCCCGTCTTTATTTTCGTCGTATATCGAATACCCAAGCGCCTTTAAAATCGAGGTGGTTTGCAACACAGCGTCTTTGGTGATTTGTTGAGCGAATATGTCATTAGAGGTCGTGCAATAGTGGTAAGACAGAAAAGCACCATGCTCTTTGTTGTCTGAAAATTAACGTCATTTGGTTTAAATATTTTCAATATTTACCAGTATTTAATTTCACAAGTCTATTCAGCTAACGTAATCTTTTTAATGAGACTACCTAATAAAATTTTTCCAAAACGCCGACGAAGACGCAATTTGATTTGAAATGAATTAAGCATTGCAATGGAAGCTAAAACTACAAGTAAGGCCAGAATAGTAATAACTAAAATAGTTGCAAGTTTTGTTTTCTTTAAATAAGTTACGACATCTCTCTCTAGTGTAAAATTGGAAACATAGCTTATTTTGCTTCCTATATGAGCAGTCTTGACGCTAACTTCGTAAACCCCCAAATCACTATCTTCTACTTTTCTACGTAAAAAAAACATATATACATCTTAGAATAATATTAAACTTTATTTTAGTTTTAAATTTAAAGTTTTAAGGTTAGCCTACGGAAAAAGGAACTGAAATTCTGCACTGGCTTTTATGCGATCCAATTGTTTTTGAGTAGGAACGGTTTTAAAGCAATCAGGATGACTTTCAAAATAACTGAAAATAACAAAAAAAATGTTTGCTAATGTGATTAACATTTATATTAATCGTAACCTACTTTAAAAAAAAATTAAATTTAAAATAATGCTGAAATTAAAATGTTTACGTTCTACATATAGTATTATTTTCTTCCACATTTTGCATGTAATTTGAAAAACATTCTGTCCAATTCTTTGTTGTTGGTTTGACCTTAAAAAATGCCTTAGAGTAATTACCTAATACCGACCAGTATAACATTATGCTAATCGCGAATTTAAATCGTTGTGACGGGTGAAAAAATTTCTCTTTCTTATCAAATAAAACTTTGTGCATAACATTTTTTAAAAGGGGGTATTTTGTGATTGCGTATTAATTATTTAAGAAAAATAAATGACTAAAGTATCAATATAAAAGAAAACACACAATTTAAAAGAAAAAACCTCACTTAAAATTTAAAGTTAAGTATATAATTTAAAGTTAAGTATATAAACTTACATACTTTATACACTTTTGTCTGTACTTACCTGTCTCCAAAGAGCAGTAACTTCCATAATATTAATTATTCCAACTTCCAAAATTGTTTTGCAAATTATATTTGCTGGATCACCTATATTTACCCTTACCGGAGTGGTAGGACAAATAACTTTAGGATCAATAACTGGTTGTTGATAAGCTAAATATAAAACGTAACATGTTTGGATTTTTAGTAAAAGGTTGCTTTGGTATTACGGCCAGTATAACTCTGTGATTATATATTTTTTTTAATTCTAAAAAAAAAAAACTTTTTAAACTTTGTTTTAAGTTTGATATTAAATAACAATTTTATTTACGTCTTATGCACATTTCAAGGTGCTCGTACTGAGTCATGCCATTGTACCTAGTTGCACGACTAAAATATCTTGTATCATTAAACGATATCTTGTCAAAACGGTATTCCTAAAAAATATTAAATATGTTATAAAACAAATATTGTTTAACATTGAATTATACCTAAACACAAATTACAAAAAAAACTTAGGTTAAGTACCTTGCTATGTCCAAGTATATTGTTTGGCGTTATATCGCAATTCTTATACCAAGTATAATTATATTGATCTAACTCAACTTTGTTGAACACTAATGTATTGAAAATATTTAAAAATGAAAAATTAATTTGTGCATAGGATATTTAAATACATTTTATTATGTCAGCTTAATTCAATTTAAGATTGATTACAACATGTGTTGATTATTTATACTTATAAGTCAGTTTTACGTTTTAAGACGAAAGAACGTGACCCCTCCTTGGCTTGAAAGTGTCTATTATTTAACTTTTTGAATTTTTTTAGCGATTTTCCACAAGTTTCATTGGGTAATTTTGTCGCATTAATTTGAACTTTGCTTGTTTGTATTTCATCTCCAGTCTGTAACGTAACATCCGAAAAAAATTCGATACGAAATCAATTAATTAACAGTCTTGATTAGGGCCACGCTTTGTTAAGTTGGCTAAAAAATGATTGTAACTTGCAAATAAACAACTAGCAAAAGTTACATATTCGAAAATAAGTCACTTATTTTGAGGATATCAGAGTAGATATAAAAAAATACATTTGCTTACCTTTACATTTATAAGAAATCGAGTTTCGTTTTTCTGTAATGATTCAATAGTAAAAAACAACGTATCTTCCAGGAATGTTTTATTAAAAACAACCTTTCCAGTGTCTAAGTTTAAAATTGTGCACTAAAAATTACAACAAATAATATGTTAAAATCTTATACACCAAAAGTAAATTAAGTTGTTATTTAAATATTTAAGTACTTTGAATAAACTTTTGTTGTTACAGAAAAAAACATATTATTTAATTAAACCTTGACATCGTTTAGATTTTCGCTTGTCTCCTCATCAGAGCTATAACCTGAACCAGAAAGTTCATAGTCAGAAGTTTTGTTATATTTACATTCAATTCGCATTGGCCATCCTATGTAGGCATTTTTATTAACAACTTTACCGGTCAATGCATCATTGAAGATCGTGTTGCCTTTAAAATTAAGCTGCTTAGATTTGGTATTAATGATTTGACGAATAGTATGCAGATATTATATTTCACAAATAATAAATTCTTAACTATAAAACAGGATGCATTGCAGCAGTGACAAATTTAATAGAAAAACCTAAAAAACTGTAAATACCTGAGAACTCCAAGTCGCGACAATCACAAACTGTGAGAAATATTTTAAGCAAGATACCTAATTTCCAAAACATCTTCTGAATTTTGGTAAGGTTTTCTATATAATGTTATACCAACTGTAATTCCATTCAGGTAAGCTCTGTGTTTATGTGAAAAATATATTTTTTCCTCTTTTTCTATTTCAAATCTGTAATCTGAGACAACCACAAAAATCAAACCTTCTTATTCATTTATAACCAGTAAGCTTTATAATGTACCACAAACAATATCTAACCGCTAACTCGATTATTCTATTTAAAAAGTGGTGTTTAGCGTTTCAGCTTATTAAAAATGAATAATATTATTGATAAAGTAAACATTTTTAATAAGCTAAGGGTGTCAACGATCTACTTCATTTTTAAGCTTGCGCCAACGGCTAAGTTTATTTGTACAAATATAGTAACAATAAAATTTTTAGCACCAATACTGCACGACTACAAAAGTAACAGATTTGAATAAAAGAAAATGATTTAATAAGGTCACTCAATATCGATAAATTAAATACATTGTGGTTATTATTGAATGTTTTATGTGGTTTTTGTTCTAGCTACGATTTTCCTCAATCTTATTATCTGTTAATAAATTGAACATATATATAAATATCCAGATGATTTTAAATTTTAATTTTAAAGTTTTCATTAAAAAAAACAATAAAAAGTCGCACTTGCCTATTAATTCTGTTTCAACCCGTCTTTTTTTCGTGGACCCCGATAAATATTGGATTGGGTTTTTTATGTTTTCAAATTTAATTGCCCTCAGTTTTCCACCCGAGAAAACAAATAATTTAGGCATGGCGTATTCGATTTTCATTCGGAACAATTTTGTGTCGAATTTTTCATCGTCTGACCAGTACAATACATCGTTTTTCTAAATTAAATATAAATCTTGAAATTTCACCATTTTTAAAATTAGTATAAATACAAAAAAAAAATTAAAAAATTGTTTATTTGCCTTAAGCAATCTTCTAATGAGTCCGCATGTCGGGTTACTCGGTGCACGTTGTTTGATGTACTCTTTAATTCCGGGCAACATAATAAATATAAGGCTCAGTTTTGCTTCCAACATTTGCTCGAAAGCCTTTAAAATTAAGTTAATTAAAGAGTTGAGTTGTTTAAATTGGGGCTTGAATTAATGTTTTTGTTGAAAAAAATGTAAAACATTTACATGTACCTTCTGCAAAGTATAAACACTCCAATGATCGTTTAAATATTGGGAAGTCATAAAAATTACAACGCGATGACATTTCTTCATGACTCCAATAGAATTTTCGGCGCGCGCTAAAAAAATCATAATTCTAAATCATTAACAAACAACACAACAATATAAAATAGAAAAAGGTTTAAAAGTTGCGATAGTTTAACTTGGAAAAGCATTGTTATAAATAAAAAAGATAATGTTGAACATACAATCCATATCAGCCCCGTCTTTATTTTCATCGTATATCGAATACCCAAGCGCCTTTAAAATCGAAGCGGTTTGCAACACAGCGTCTTTGGTGATTTGTTGAGCGAATATGTCATTAGAGGTCGTGCAATAGTGGTAAGACAGGAAAGCACCATGCTCTTTGTTATCTGCATTGTAATGGGCTGTTATTCAATTTTGTGGTTTAAATTTGGAATTATATTTACAGGAGGCAGAATAAAGCACATTTTTAAATGCTAAAACGTAATTCATGTTTTTTTTGCAAGATTAATAACGCGCTGCTAAAATGTTTTGCGGTTAAAGAGGAGATTCTATTTTGAATTAAATTACCTTTTTTTATTTCCCCGATTTTACGACGAAAATATAATTTGACGTAAAAAAGGTTCCACCAGACAAACAGCCAGGCCAGCAAAATGACAAACACCAAGCCAAGACATATGCCTGCTATTTGTGCGGACGAGCGTAAGTTATCAACTTCATCTTTAGTTAGTGTAATGTTCGCCGTGGCGTAGTTTAAACCACTGATGGGAACTTTTACTATAACTTGATACGGTCCTAGATCACTTTCTTGCACATTTCTACAAATGATTTATCATGAAATAAACTTAGCATATCATTTTTTTGTTAAACTTTTAGTTAAAATTTAGTTACCTGATAAAAAGTTTAAGATTAATATTTGAAGGTTTTTGTATTTGATCTTCTTTGCTCGGTACATAATTATAACAAACTGGTTCGCTCGAAAAATCACTCAGAAAGGTTCATAAGAATAACAAAAACTATAGTTATATTTTTATTGCACGTTTGTTTGGCTATTGCCGTTGGTACATACCTAAATGCATTATAAATATGTACTATTTTCATCAATAATTTATCACTATTGGTAAATGTTAAAACAATTTAAACTTACAAGTTACAGTTTGCTCTATCGTTATTTGGGCTTGCTGATCGCAGTCGAACGTGATTTGCACATTCAGTCAAGTTAGTATTTTCATAGGACAAAGAATTAATCTAAATTTTAGAAAAAGACAATTGCCCATAACTAAACAACAACTTAATACAACAAAAAGTTACATTCATTAAGTATAATCTATAACTGAAAAACATGCCTGTTTCCAATCTATCAGAGCAGAGGAGCTATCTTTTTTGCCTGTTCCCAAATTGGCTGTGCAACTCAAAGTGACATCTTTGCCTAAGTCAGTTCGGATAGTTTTATCAGCACAAATGATAGTTGGTAAAATTGTATTGCCATCTCCTGAACATAAAACCAAAAGGGTTAGCTACAAAAACTCAAAGCTTGGTATATAGAAAAAAACAACATTTTAACTTGCTTCGTATGCATAGTTTAGCACTAACAACATATCTTGTTATCCCATTAAACTCAGCTGCGCAAGTATAAAAACCGTAGTGTTCATATGAGATTTGGGCAAAGCTAATCTAAAAAAGTTTCACTTTTAAACAATAACATTATACATCAAAAAGTAATTTCAGTTTTCTTTGCGAATATTTAAAAAAAAATTTAACAAAAAATGATGTTGTTTTTAAACTTTTAACGATTTTTTATTTTGAAAAAAAGTAGAATGTACCCAGTCAAGTCAGCTCACCTGTCCATTTTGAAGCATTTCGGTGTTGTTTCCCAGAGCAAGGGGTTGACAGTTTTTGTACCAAGTATAATTAAGGTTGTTGCCGTACAATTTAACATCCGACTTTGAGGTTGCTGTCAAAACAGATTTTGAATAATTTAAATCAAATTCATTCACGTCAAAAACATTTCCTATTGTAATCTTGTTAGTGTTCAACCGGAAGAAGATATTGATAATATCGATTTTTTTCAAGGATTCATTATCTTTGCTTAAATTTTATTGGGTAAATTCAGACCATGATTAATTATGAGTATATTTACGTTCACAATCAACAATAAACGAAGACATGAGGAATGGTTTTAAAATTCTTCTATTTTCGTCTATGTATGTTTGGACAGATTCGTTACAAGTTGACGGCGGCAGTTCCATTGCAACAACTCGAACTTCGACTGTAGAACAATTTTGTTCACCGATTATCTAAAACATGACACATACATTAAAAAAGTAACCAATGTAAAGTTCTAGGTTAATACTAAAATACCTTAATATTAACCTAGTCCAAATTGCTACATAGCATTTAAAGCTTAATGTTTTAACTCGTACCTGTCTGCTTAGTTTACAGAGTTTATATCAAGAGCAGAAAACTTACGTTGTATTGAAATAGATATCTAGTCTCGTTATAAGTAACTTTAGGTATATAGTAAACCAACGATCTTAAACTCTCTCCCTCGTATATTGCATCACTGTCCAGTTCTTCTGTATACAACATTGTACCATTTTCGTTCCAAATAGTACACTAAAATAAGTTATAATAATAGTATGTAATAATTTGTTCAACTAATACTGAATCACTCCTAAAGAAATAAAAGTGTAGTGTTGTTGTACAAAACTATGTTGAGGTTATACTAAGATTAATAGAACAAAAAGCGTTTTAAAAGGACAATTATTCTACAAATTATAAAAGTACCCGAGCCTCCATTTCATCAACTTCGTACAAGTAATCATAAAACACATCTGAGAACACGTCACAAGTTAATTGAAATGGCCAATCCAAATAAGCATTAAGTTTAATTGGCGATAGGGTAGAACAGTTGCTGAAGTCTGGCAGAAAAAAATAATTAAGCATATCGATTTACTTTTTACATATTTCATTCTATCTTTTGCAAAATATTGCTTAAGGTTAGTTACATGGTTTATTAATTATTAATATTACAATTAGTTTACACTTACCGATATCGTCAGTTTTTTGCGATGTAACTCGTGATATTGACAGAGAAACAAGTACAAAAACTGCGATAAAGTTGTTCATATTTTGCGATTCTATTGCAAACAATTCCTGCATTTACTGCTTGGAACAAATTAAGTCCTATTTATATAAGGCTGAAAATGCACTTTGCTTGTTAACCATTTATTAGTATTTCTTATAAAGTACTAAAACAAAATTAAAAAAAACATTTTGCGTGCAAACTCAAGCTAAGAAATAAAAGAAACAAATTAAATATTCTTAACATTATATTATTACATTAAGGCGGGTAAATAATTGATTTCCAATGCCTTATTATATATTTAGGATACCAATTTCGGTTAATTTCAAAGGAAGTCCAATGGAAACGCGACATTTGTGACCTGTAATGGCGCTCTATGCTTGTAACCCGTAAACGGGTCGTAGTAAATTACACGCAACATTATGGGATCGTTTAACGTATAATGACATGGCGACCCCATGGGAAAAATGAACATTTTCTGCATTTTTTCTGCCTTTTAACGTCACTTAAGTATAAAATGCTCGACCTAGACTCTAAGCCAGAAAGGTTGTTACGTAATTTATATAACTAAACTTCCTCTTGTCAATTTTTCTTGAAATTGTTGTAAGACAAAGAATGCCACGATCAATCAATTTTTTAACAATTCAAAAATTTGTTTGAAAAATAAACTATAAATACCTTCAGTATAGGCCAAATAGGTCATAGAGATTGTTAAGTCCATTTATATGAAAACTGATTTATATTTTCTCATTAATTTTAAATACAATTTCACACTCGGTTGGACACCATTAGCCGCTATTGTGCGCTTCTTTTGGATCGCCTTATCGCCTGGTCATTTCAAGTTTTTCCCTTTTTTCCAGCGTTCTTAGTCACGTGATTTGTGTTTCGCCTTTTTTGTCTTTATTTGTATCGTAACTTGGAATAATTTTGGAATTCTACTTTTAGTACGTCATATATTTAGAATACGATTCGCCCTGTTCTAACATTTCATAAATGGTCTTTAGTTAGTTTTTGTTAAAAGTAATATTGATTTGTAAGTGTTAAGCCAGTATTGTTTTTGTTAATTGTTTTTCTTGTGTACTGAATATTGAATACATTGTAGAGTATTTCAATTGTTGTATCAGTCGAGTTAGACAGTTGCAATTCTGGGCCCATTATCGGTATTATTTTTATATTAACTGAGATCAATCTGTGATCAAGGGGCGTATTTTATTCTCCGATCAACCTATTGTTGGTCACGTGGGGTATAGTTAGACAAACCCTACATTTATTTATGAATTGTATGACATTTGGTCATATCATTGAGTTATTAGAGTTAGTTAGATTTGTAGATTGTTTGACTTAAGATCAAGTTTGGATTTATAAATTGGGATATATAATTTCGAAAGGATTTTTTGGATTTACATATAAGAATGAATTTGGAACCAAGTACCAGCGGTCAAGCTTCGACATCGAAGCCCGTCGAAGAACCGAGTGTCGATCCGAAGTCTGCCCGAAAAAGTGCTTTGGCAAATTTTACTCGAATTGAAAACCAGCTCCTTAAAGAAATCAATGCTCAAAAGGAGGCAAAGCTGGTCACTGGATGCAAAGCAGTTTTCGACACCGCCTACGATAAATGTTTATCGGCGTGCAACGAATTCTTGGCTGTTCAAGCTGAAGTTGAAAAGCCAAAAGCACAGGCCAAAATTGATGAAGTTAAAAGCCGATATGCGACAATGAACGAAAGGTATCAAAGTTTTCTATCTTTGTGTGTAACCTCTGCTTCACCAACACATGGAGCTCCCTCAGTAATTGGGTCCCGCCATTCTGGATCTGTTAGCTCGCAAAGAAGCAGAGGTAGCGTCGAGGCGCTTAAAGTTCAAGCCGAACAAGTTCAAAAGGAAGCTGAATTAAGTCTTCGTCAGCTTGAAATTCAAAAGCAACAAGAAGAAGAAGAAGCAGAAGAAGAAGTCCGCGAAGCTGAAGCCAAGGCACGTGAGGCCGAAGCTAGGGCTCGTCGGAAAAAGCGCACTGCGGCCCTTAAAAGCATGAGCGCACAAATTGAGCTTGAAAAGGAAGTAACCAGGGCTCAATCCAAAGTTCTTGAAGCCGAAGCCGATTTAGAGGGTAGCGTTTTTGGGTCTGACGGATTCGTAGAAAGGCCATCAATTTCGCTTCGACAATTCGCTTCACCAGCTGCTTTGGGGATTGATCAAGCCATTAACAGCTTATCACCCAAACGGAGTGACCCGACCTCTATCTTAGTTACCCAAACGGGGCCGGTGTATGATTCCACGCCTATTGTCAAAGAAACCCAGCAAAGTGTGCCCCGTAGCCAATATTTGCCAAGCTACTTAGCGCAAGACGCCACCTTGCCAAGAATTACGATTGACAATTTTAATGGCGACATTTTAGAATATGATTCTTTCATCATGCAGTTTGATGAATTTATAGATTGTAAAATATCGGATGACGGCGCCAAATTGCAGTTTTTGTTGAAGTATTGCACTGGCGAGGCGTTTGAGGCAATTAAAGGTTGCAAAGTTATTCGTAACCGAACAGAGGCTTACAGAGAAGCGAGATCACGACTTGATGAAAAGTTTCGTGCCAGTGATCTTATCATGGAGGCGGCAATGGAAACCATACTAATTGGGCCTCCCATTTCTGAGTCAGATTCCGATGCTTGGAATAAATTGGCAGACAGCATGTACTACTGCAGCTGTACCTTAAATGCGGGAGGCTATGAGTCCGAATTAAACAGCCGTGAGACAATAAGCAAAATCTATCGACGATTGCCCGAACAAGTGCGGCGTGATTTTATAAAAATTTCAAAAGATAGAGAAAGAACCGGTAGGAAAACAACCTTCGATGATTTGTTACAGTTCGTAAGGGAGTTGGCCCGATCATCAAGGCATTACTACCAGCGCATTCATTTTGAGCAATGCGATAAAAAAATTTCCGACATGAAAGGGAGGCGATTTCAATCGAAATCAAATCGGCCTGCCAGCAAGAGCTTTAACGTGAAGGAGAAAAGTTCGGCGCCATTATCATTTGTATGCTGTCCTTTGTGTAGGAATGGATACCAGCTGTGGCGTTGCGAAATCTTTAAAATGAAAACGTCGATCGATCGATATAATTTCGTGAAAAATAAAAGGTTGTGTTTCAATTGCTTAAGAGAAGGCCACATGAATAACAATTGTCCGACAACAATGGCCTGCAAAACATGTAGCAAAAAACATCACACTTTGCTTCATTACAACAAACCACAACCGAATGAAAACTTAAACGCACCTACAAATAATGAGAACGCCGAAGAAAGAGCTGTCACCGCCTGCGGTACACAAAAAAGTAAAAATGTAAAACGGTTCAAGGTGCTTCCAGTAAAGGTTTGGGGCAGCGACCCAAACAAAATCGTCCAAACTTATGCATTTTTGGACGACGGTTCCGACACAAGTATGTGTACTAAAACGTTAGCCAATCAATTGGGGCTTAACAAAATCGACCGCCATGTACAGCTATTTACAGCAAATTCACTTACCGAATATGATACCATTGTTGGAGGTATGCATATTCAAGGCATTAATGAAATCGAGTCATTTAATGTAGACGAGCTTATTGTTTTAAACGACCTGGTTGATGTAAGTGAAAGTATACCCACTAAAGATGTAGCAAACCGCTACGCGCATCTTAATGATCTCACGTTTCCGAGACTTAAGAACGCAAAAATTGAATTGCTTCTTGGTAACAATGTACATGAAGCCTTTAGGTTAAAGGAGCAACGTGTGGGTAAACCTGGTCAGCCATTTGGCCTGCAAACAGCGCTTGGCTGGACATTATTTGGTTCTGACTACTCTAATAGGTCAGATAACAATGTACGAAAAATCAATTTTCTACATAGCCTAGATGGCATTGATGCTTCTCGTAGAATATTGGTCAACTCGTTTAATCAAAACTTTAAGGATTTAAACGACGTTCAACGCCATGAGGCCTCAATAGAGGATAAAAGGGCTTTGGAAATAATGAAATCGACCGTTGAAAAGGTTGACGGTCATTACCAAATTGGATTACCGTGGAAGGACGATCTTGCAAGACCGTCGAATAATCGGAAAATGGCTGAACGAAGGCCTCAGTACTTAAAGAAGAAATTGCAAGCTAACTCTGAACTTTTTTCCAGGTATAGGGATAAGGTTACTGAATATGTAAATAGTGGCCATGCCACAATGATTTTAGATGGTGAAATTAGGAATTTAAGTAACTTTAAATATTATATACCTCACCATTTTACAGGGCCTAAATTTCGTATTGTTTTTGATTGTGCTGCTAAACATTTAGGCCTATCTCTTAATGACTATTTGTTACAGGGGCCTGATTTAACTAATAATCTGGTTGGCGTGCTTTTGCGCTTTCGCCAGGAAAAAATCGCTTTAGTTGCAGATATAAAGGGCATGTTTCACCAGGTGTTCGTTGATCCCAATGATCGGGATGCCTTTAGGTTCTTGTGGTGGCCAGAAAACGACCTGTCGCGAACTCCGGTTGATTACCGCATGAACGTTCATATTTTTGGCGCGACGTCATCGCCGAGTTGCGCTGCATTTGCATTACGTAAGACAGCTGACGACAACCTGACTGGTGCGAACGAACAAACCCTGAGTACTGTAAGGCAAAATTTTTATGTTGATGATATGTTAAAATCGTGTAGTAGTGTAAATGAAGCCTTGCATTTGTTACGTGATATTCAACCGCTTCTTAAAAGCGGCGGCTTCCATTTAACTAAGTTTATTAGTAATGACAAAACTATACTTGCTTCTGTTCCTTCTGCAGAGTTGGCATCGTCAACGTTAAATCTTGATTTACATGAGTTGCCAACTGGACGTGCGTTAGGTGTTTATTGGGACACCGCCCTTGATTGTTTTAAGGTGAAGGTAAACGTTCAATTAAAACCTTCCACTAGACGTGGTATTCTTTCTATGGTAAGTCAGGTCTATGACCCATTGGGCTTTGCCCAACCATTCATTTTACCTGCACGTAAATTACTGCAGGAAGCATGCAATTCACAAGTAGGTTGGGACGATCTGTTACCCAACAGTCATATCACTAAATGGAATGCATGGTTACGTAATCTAACCCTTTTGGAGCGTATAAGCGTTCCCAGATGCCTTAAGTCTTCTTTAAGCATGTTAAAAAGTATTCAACTGCACACGTTTTGTGATGCAAGCAGTATTGGTTATGGAGCCGTTAGTTATCTTCGTGTTGTTGATTTGCATGATGTGATTTTATGTTCTTTTGTTATGGGCAAGTCTCGCGTTTCACCTTTGAAACCTGTAAGTACGCCGAGACTTGAGCTTACGGCAGCTGTTATTGCCGTAAAACTAAGCACGCTAATTCAGCAAGAGCTTGAGTATAAGCTGGGCGACATTTTCTACTGGACGGATTCGACGACGGTGCTTCAATACATTCTTAATACATCAACACGATTCCACACTTTCGTTGCCAATAGATTGGAATTTATTCACGGTCTTTCTAAGCCGTGTCAATGGAGACACGTTGACACCAAACGTAACCCGGCTGACATAGCATCTCGAGGTCTTATGCCAGACAAAGTAGATAAGGCCGAAATTTGGTTTAATGGCCCGCAGTTTTTGGGTCAAGTTGTTAATGAATGGCCCGCTCGCCCACAAGTTTTGCCACCGCTTGCCAACGACGATCCTGAGTTGAAACAAGAACCAGCAAAGTGCAATTTCACAAAAGAAATTAGCAGCACTGGCATTGAGCGCCTTTTTTCTCGCTATTCATCTTTTTCCCGATTACAACGCTGCGTGGCATGGCTTCTTCGTTATAAGCAATACCTGAGGTGGAAGGCTGAAACTCGAAATTTAGCAGCAAGTTCAACTTCGTTTAACACCAATTTTCTTAGTCGTCAGGAGATAGATGCTGCCACTACCGCTATCGTACATGCTGTTCAGCACGACGTTTTTCCCGAGGTTATTAAGTTGCTTTCTAACCATGAGAACTTTCAGTCGCCTGTAGTAATGAGTAAAGGAGAACTTCGCAATTCAAAAGTTCTCAGCTCGTTGCAAAAGTTGTCACCCATTTTGGTCAATAATGTAATCTATGTTGGAGGAAGATTACAAAAGTCTTTGGTTGATAGGAATGCAAAGCATCAAATGATCTTGCCTTCAAACCACCCTGTCACTGCCCTCATTATTTCGTCTCATCACATACGTCAAGGTCATTCCGGAACCTTGCATGTGGTAGCCTCTATCCGGGAAAGTTTTTGGATTTTGCGTGGCCAGGCAGCTGTTCGAAAGGTACTACGAAACTGCAGACAATGTAGACGATGGAACGCGAAAATCGGTGAACAAATGATGGCCGCATTACCCTCATCAAGGGTTACTGCCAACAGGCCACCATTCACCTGTGTTGGTGTCGATTATATGGGCCCCATACCTGTCAAGCTGGGACGGAGCCAAGTTAAGCGATATGCTTGTGTTTTTACCTGTATGGCCACCAGAGCAGTCCATATTGAGGTTGCACAGTCGCTTGAAACAAGTGCCTTTATAGATGCATACAGAAGGTTCATTTCAAGAAGGCCAACACCGAAACAAATTTTTAGTGACAACGGCACTAATTTCGTCGGTGCCGAACGTGAATTGCGTATGGGTATAAGGAAATGGAATAAAAAACAAATGCATGATGCTATGTTGCAGAATGAAATAGATTGGAGATTTAATCCCTCTGCTGCAAGCCATCAAGGCGGAGTATGGGAGCGTATAATAAGAACAGTTCGAAAAATTATACGTTCAATCACCGGTGAACGAGTTCTTGACGACTACGGTCTCATGACGTTGCTCACTGAAGTTGAAAGGATCTTGAATAACCGACCTTTAACCCCTATTAGTGATGATCCGCGAGACTTGGAAACGCTTTCTCCAAGTATGGTTTTAAAAGGAGCAATCGATATGTCATTGCCTCCTGGAGAATTTATAAAAGCGGATGGTTATAAAAAGTCATGGCGCCTGACCCAATTAGTCGTCGATCAATTCTGGACGCGATGGATAAAAGAATATTTGCCGCTTTTGCAATTCCGACAAAAATGGCTTCGGCCCGTGAGAAATTTTGCTGTTGGTGACGTAGTGTTGATTGTGGATGACACAATTAAAAGAGGATACTGGCCGAAGGGAATTATAGAACAATGTGAAAGTGACTGTAACGGACTTGTACGACGCGTGCGTGTAAAAACCGCCACAACGGTCCTTTGGCGGGATATTAGAAAGCTGTGCCTTCTCGAAGCGCAGCAATGACTTATAACGCGTTTTTCTTTCATTCATTATTGCATGTATCGTTATCATTTCACCTCATGTCACTCGTGTGAACTTTCGTATTTTCTTACCCTTTGATGTGTACGATTATCGTATATTGTTATAATGTAATGTTTTCTTTTTTGACGATTATCTCACGTCATACTGTTTGCTGCATGCTCACAGTGTATATTGGTTTCGTTTTTGATATAATGTACTTTGTTTAATGTGAAATGACTTCGTATATTTTGTTGTGTACTCGGTCATTTGGGGCCGGAATGTTAAGTCCATTTATATGAAAACTGATTTATATTTTCTCATTAATTTTAAATACAATTTCACACTCGGTTGGACACCATTAGCCGCTATTGTGCGCTTCTTTTGGATCGCCTTATCGCCTGGTCATTTCAAGTTTTTCCCTTTTTTCCAGCGTTCTTAGTCACGTGATTTGTGTTTCGCCTTTTTTGTCTTTATTTGTATCGTAACTTGGAATAATTTTGGAATTCTACTTTTAGTACGTCATATATTTAGAATACGATTCGCCCTGTTCTAACATTTCATAAATGGTCTTTAGTTAGTTTTTGTTAAAAGTAATATTGATTTGTAAGTGTTAAGCCAGTATTGTTTTTGTTAATTGTTTTTCTTGTGTACTGAATATTGAATACATTGTAGAGTATTTCAATTGTTGTATCAGTCGAGTTAGACAGTTGCAATTCTGGGCCCATTATCGGTATTATTTTTATATTAACTGAGATCAATCTGTGATCAAGGGGCGTATTTTATTCTCCGATCAACCTATTGTTGGTCACGTGGGGTATAGTTAGACAAACCCTACAGAGATACTAATATATACACTAGAGTAGGTGTTAAATATGCGTTTTATATTTGTTACATTTGGCAACCCTGAGGTTTTATAATCAGCCGTGCGTTTCACTTGATTGAAAGGTTTTTTAATACTTACCGTAATTTCATGGCTATTATTTTTATCGTTATGAATCTAGACTGATAGGCTATTTAAAAGTGATTTAAAGTGTTATATGTAATTACTACCTTTCCTACTGTGAAACTATTTGGAGTAGTGAACTGATACGTACGTTTTTTGATCCATAATTCGGGCTTGTGAATTTTCGGGTAATTACATTTTGCATTATTATTAAGTTATTTTGTGTTTATGTTTTGTACTAAATGTCTCTTTTACCTTTATCAGGAACTTATTGGGTAGTTTTATCATCTGTGCCGTATATTTTCATGAGCCAATATCTGCCATTTCTTAGGTATTTATGCCTTTTATTGTTAATGTGCCTAATAGGGCTTTGCTATTACAGCCTTTTTCTTTACCTTACCTTTTTTTGCTAATTACAGATTGCTTGAATTAACCACGATTACACAAGTTGACCTTTGTATCCATTGTATAAGTGGCTTGCTAAACGTGTCGGTAAGATGTGTTTTGACTTCGATATTCTCTGTATTATGTTTTTATTATGTGGTAACAATTAGTTATATTGTGATCGCTTATTTTTCTATAGCATTATTGACTATAGCTGATTTATTTTTTTGTAGAAACTGTCAATGAACGAATGTGTTTGTGTGTGAACGAAATAAAATTGTTCATTCATGTGTGCGACTAAAAGCGGGGTCAACTTTAATAAAGCAAGAATAGTTCAATCAGTACAAATAGTCTTATGCTAAATACCCTCAGTGCATGGCCACTTAGCACTAGAAGAGAGGGCATTTAACAGTAGGTGTTGCTAGGCAGTTGTTCACTGCAAAATGTCGCAAATTGAAGGCCGATTTGCCATACTGGCCAGAGTTGCCATTTGCATTTTTTGAACAATTTACTTATTATTTTTATGTTAAAATCTAAAAATTATCTATCAAAGTTAATACAAAAATTCCAAAAAAATGTATAAAATAGCACTATACAAGTAAAACACTTCGATTCTTACAAATAGTTATTAAACAGTCGACCTCTATGGCACAGGTTTACAAGACCACATTAAAATGATAAAAAATCAAGAAAATTCGCTTTTTAATAAAAAGATAACATTTTTTTATTGATCAATGATTTAAATAGATTAAATTAAACGTAAAAAAATGTTTATTTTAGTTTTCTAAAAACAATCTAAAAGTTTAAATTTCGCTTTGGCAACTCTGGCGAGTATGGCAAATCGGTCTTCAATTTGCGACACAAAATGGATGCGAAGCCCACTCTAGTGTATATATTAGTATCTCTATGAAATAGGTCTACAATAAAATACTCTTAAATTATTTGCAATCGGAAATACAAAAGCAATACAGTCCATTTTTTACCCTAAAATTTTTTTTCTGATATTTGCATGCAAATTTAAGTTAAAACATTTGTTAGATTGTTTAAATACTTGTAATTTACATAATTAACTAAATTTACATTACTTTAAAATCGTTATGCAGACACAATTGATACACAACTAAAGACTTATGGATCTTTGCTATATTTAGATTCTCTTGGTATAAATTATTCACACAGTATAATGATCGAGCTATTCGAGCTAACATAATTTGGACTGACCGATTTTTTTGGTTGGTTTTAAAATTTAATAAAACACAAACTGTGAGAAATATTTTAAGCAAGATACCTAATTTCCAAAACATCTTCTGAATTTTGGTAAGGTTTTCTATATAATGTTATACCAACTGTAATTCCATTCAGGTAAGCTCTGTGTTTATGTGAAAAATATATTTTTTCCTCTTTTTCTATTTCAAATCTGTAATCTGAGACAGCCACAAAAATCAAACCTTCATATTCATTTATAACCAGTAAGCTTTATAACTAACCACAAAACATATCTAACCGCTAACTTGATTATCCTATTTAAAAAGTGGTGTTTAGCGTTTCAGCTTATTAAAAATGAATAATATAATTGATAAAGTATACATTTTTAATAAGCTAAGGGTGTCAACGATCTACTTCATTTTTAAGCTTGCGCCAACGGCCAAGTTTATTTGTACAAATATAGTAACAATAAATTTTTTAGCACCAATACTGCACGACTACAAAAGTAACAGATTTGAATAAAAGAAAATGATTTAATAAGGTCACTCAATATCGATAAATTAAATACATTGTGGTTATTATTGAATGTTTTATGTGGTTTTTGTTCTAGCTACGATTTTCCTCAATCTTATTATCTGTTAATAAATTGAACATATATATAAATATCCAGATGATTTTAAATTTTAATTTTAAAGTTTTCATTAAAAAAAACAATAAAAAGTCGCACTTGCCTATTAATTCTGTTTCAACCCGTCTTTTTTTCGTGGACCCCGATAAATATTGGATTGGGTTTTTTATGTTTTCAAATTTAATTGCCCTCAGTTTTCCACCCGAGAAAACAAATAATTTAGGCATGGCGTATTCGATTTTCATTCGGAACAATTTTGTGTCGAATTTTTCATCGTCTGACCAGTACAATACATCGTTTTTCTAAATTAAATATAAATCTTGAAATTTCACCATTTTTAAAATTAGTATAAATACAAAAAAAAAATTAAAAAATTGTTTATTTGCCTTAAGCAATCTTCTAATGAGTCCGCATGTCGGGTTACTCGGTGCACGTTGTTTGATGTACTCTTTAATTTCGGGCAACATAATAAATATAAGGCTCAGTTTTGCTTCCAACATTTGCTCGAAAGCCTTTAAAATTAAGTTAATTAAAGAGTTGAGTTGTTTAAATTGGGGCTTGAATTAATGTTTTTGTTGAAAAAAATGTAAAACATTTACATGTACCTTCTGCAAAGTATAAACACTCCAATGATCGTTTAAATATTGGGAAGTCATAAAAATTACAACGCGATGACATTTCTTCATGACTCCAATAGAATTTTCGGCGCGCGCTAAAAAAATCATAATTCTAAATCATTAACAAACAACACAACAATATAAAATAGAAAAAGGTTTAAAAGTTGCGATAGTTTAACTTGGAAAAGCATTGTTATAAATAAAAAAGATAATGTTGAACATACAATCCATATCAGCCCCGTCTTTATTTTCATCGTATATCGAATACCCAAGCGCCTTTAAAATCGAAGCGGTTTGCAACACAGCGTCTTTGGTGATTTGTTGAGCGAATATGTCATTAGAGGTCGTGCAATAGTGGTAAGACAGGAAAGCACCATGCTCTTTGTTATCTGCATTGTAATGGGCTGTTATTCAATTTTGTGGTTTAAATTTGGAATTATATTTACAGGAGGCAGAATAAAGCACATTTTTAAATGCTAAAACGTAATTCATGTTTTTTTTGCAAGATTAATAACGCGCTGCTAAAATGTTTTGCGGTTAAAGAGGAGATTCTATTTTGAATTAAATTACCTTTTTTTATTTCCCCGATTTTACGACGAAAATATAATTTGACGTAAAAAAGGTTCCACCAGACAAACAGCCAGGCCAGCAAAATGACAAACACCAAGCCAAGACATATGCCTGCTATTTGTGCGGACGAGCGTAAGTTATCAACTTCATCTTTAGTTAGTGTAATGTTCGCCGTGGCGTAGTTTAAACCACTGATGGGAACTTTTACTATAACTTGATACAGTCCTAGATCACTTTCTTGCACATTTCTACAAATGATTTATCATGAAATAAACTTAGCATATCATTTTTTTGTTAAACTTTTAGTTAAAATTTAGTTACCTGATAAAAAGTTTAAGATTAATATTTGAAGGTTTTTGTATTTGATCTTCTTTGCTCGGTACATAATTATAACAAACTGGTTCGCTCGAAAAATCACTCAGAAAGGCTCATAAGAATAACAAAAACTATAGTTATATTTTTATTGCACGTTTGTTTGGCTATTGCCGTTGGTACATACCTAAATGCATTATAAATATGTACTATTTTCATCAATAATTTATCACTATTGGTAAATGTTAAAACAATTTAAACTTACAAGTTACAGTTTGCTCTATCGTTATTTGGGCTTGCTGATCGCAGTCGAACGTGATTTGCACATTCAGTCAAGTTAGTATTTTCATAGGACAAAGAATTAATCTAAATTTTAGAAAAAGACAATTGCCCATAACTAAACAACAACTTAATACAACAAAAAGTTACATTCATTAAGTATAATCTATAACTGAAAAACATGCCTGTTTCCAATCTATCAGAGCAGAGGAGCTATCTTTTTTGCCTGTTCCCAAATTGGCTGTGCAACTCAAAGTGACATCTTTACCTAAGTCAGTTCGGATAGTTTTATCAGCACAAATGATAGTTGGTAAAATTGTATTGCCATCTCCTGAACATAAAACCAAAAGGGTTAGCTACAAAAACTCAAAGCTTGGTATATAGAAAAAAACAACATTTTAACTTGCTTCGTATGCATAGTTTAGCACTAACAACATATCTTGTTATCCCATTAAACTCAGCTGCGCAAGTATAAAAACCGTAGTGTTCATATGAGATTTGGGCAAAGCTAATCTAAAAAAGTTTCACTTTTAAACAATAACATTATACATCAAAAAGTAATTTCAGTTTTCTTTGCGAATATTTAAAAAAAAATTTAACAAAAAATGATGTTGTTTTTAAACTTTTAACGATTTTTTATTTTGAAAAAAAGTAGAATGTACCCAGTCAAGTCAGCTCACCTGTCCATTTTGAAGCATTTCGGTGTTGTTTCCCAGAGCAAGGGGTTGACAGTTTTTGTACCAAGTATAATTAAGGTTGTTGCCGTACAATTTAACATCCGACTTTGAGGTTGCTGTCAAAACAGATTTTGAATAATTTAAATCAAATTCATTCACGTCAAAAACATTTCCTATTGTAATCTTGTTAGTGTTCAACCGGAAGAAGATATTGATAATATCGATTTTTTTCAAGGATTCATTATCTTTGCTTAAATTTTATTGGGTAAATTCAGACCATGATTAATTATGAGTATATTTACGTTCACAATCAACAATAAACGAAGACATGAGGAATGGTTTTAAAATTCTTTTATTCTCGTCTATGTATGTTTGGACAGATTCGTTACAAGTTGACGGCGGCAGTTCCATTGCAACAACTCGAACTTCGACTGTAGAACAATTTTGTTCACCGATTATCTAAAACATGACACATCCATTAAAAAGTAACCAATGTAAAGTTCTAGGTTAATACTAAAATACCTTAATATTAACCTAGTCTAAAGCTTAATGTTTTAACTCGTACCTGTCTGCTTAGTTTACAGAGTTTATATCAAGAGCAGAACACTTACGTTATATTGAAATAGATATCTAGTCTCGTTATAAGTAACTTTAGGTATATAGTAAACCAACGATCTTAAATTCTCTCCCTCGTATATTGCATCACTGTCCAGTTCTTCTGTATACAACATTGTACCATTTTCGTTCCAAATAGTACACTAAAATAAGTTATAATAATAGTATGTAACTAGATTTATTTGATAAATAAAATATGGTTCGAAATTGTTTGATTTTTTTTATAAATATAATTTATTTAGTAGGTTTATTAATTAAATTATAAATTTAAATATGAACTTTTTTATATTTAAACCTAATTTTAACAAGCGAACACGCACTCATTGATATTGTAATATAAAAGTAAACTAAATTTAAAAGCAAAATACCGATCTTAATTTTTTAGTAATCAAACAAGTATTAAAATATAATAATAACAAAACAATTAAAACGAAAATTTTACACATTGTTTACTTATATTTTAACATTTTACTTAAATTTTCAACCAATATTTTTTACTTTAATGGACAGCGAAAAGGACGATTTTTGACGGCGACCAGAACGCTATTAAATTATTCAAGCGTTAAACTCAGACTGATTCGTTATTTTATAAAAAAACTAAAATAATGATTAAACAATATTTAGCTAGAGTTAAATCTTCATTTTAAATAGCAACATACAAAATAATAATACCAACAACATATTAAAATTTCAGCAAATTTAATCTTTAAATTTTAATAATAAAATATATTAATTAGTAATTAGTGACATTTAAATGTCGTTAATAGGAGGTTTGCGATTCGTTGGGATAATAACAAACATACTAAAAATTTAGAACTTTTAGTTTTAAAGAACAAAAGTTATCGTCTTTCAAAATTTGTCAAATAAGAATAAAAACAACTAGATTTATTTGATAAATAAAATATGGTTCGAAATCGTTTGATTCTTTTTTATAAATATAATTTATTTAGTAGGTTTATTAATTAAATTATAAATTTAAATATGAATTTTTTTATATTTAAACCTAATTTTAACAAACGAACACGCATTCATTGATATTGTAATAGAAAAGTAAACTAAATTTAAAAGCAAAATACCGATCTTAATTTTTTAGTAATTAAACGAGTATTAAAATATAATAATAACAAAACAATTAAAAAAACAAAATTTACACATTTTTGACTTATACTGTAACATTTTACTTAAATTTTCAACCAATATTTTTTACTTTAATAGACAGCGAAAAGGACGATTTTTGACGGCGACCAGAACGCTATTAAATTATTCAAGCGTTAAACTCACACTGATTCGTTATTTTATAAAAAAAAACTTAAAATAATGATTAAACGATATTTAGCTAGAGTTAAATCTTCATTTTAAATAGCAACATACAAAATAATAATACCAACAACATATTAAAATTTCAGCAAATTTAATCTTTAAATTTTAATAATAAAATATATTAATTAGTAATTAGTGATAATTAAATGTCGTTAATAGGAGGTTTGCGATTCGTTGGGATAATAACAAACATACTAAAAATTTAGAACTTTTAGTTTTAAAGAACAAAAGTTATCGTCTTTCAAAATTCGTCAAATAAGAATAAAAACAACTAAGAATATTACATATATTTGAATAAACAAACAAGCATTTATATATACTATACACACAAAACTAATATTTAACGCAGTTTTAAGTTGTTTATATCAGGATATAGATTATACCAAATTTTAAATTCCTAAAATTGATTTTTGATTTAAATTAAATAAACAAGCATTTAAATATGATAAACAATTGAAACTTATTTTTCAAATATGTTTTTCAGCTACTTATATTTTAAAATACATTATACCAAATTTTTCATGCTTAATATCGGACTTTAACTTTTAATCAACAAACAAGCATTTAAATATAATAAACAAAAAGAATTAATTTTTTTTCATTTTCAAGTTATAAATATTATAACATATAACTGACCAAAATTTAAAAATCTAAAAACAATCATTAAATTTAAATAAACAAACACCTATTATTAGTAATTAGTGTCAAAAATTAAAATTTTAATTTATTTTTGAGTTACTAATATCATAATATACAATTGACAAAAATTTAAAAAATTAACAACAACCTTTAAATTTAAATAAACAAACACTTATTAATTAGTATTTAGTGATTAAAAATTAAAATTTTAATTCAGTTTTGAGATACTAATATCATGATATACAATTGACCAAGATTTGAAAAATTAATAACAACCTTTAAATTTTAATAAAGAAACACCTTTTAATTAGTAATTAGTGATAAAAATTAAAATTTTAATTCATTTTTGAGTTACTGATATCATGATATACAATTGACCAAGATTTAAAAAATAAATAACAAACTTTAAATTTTAATAAATAAACACCTATTATTAACCAATTAGTGATAAAAATTAAAATTTTAATTTATTTTTGAGTTAGTAATATCATAATATACAATTGACCAAAATTAAAAAAATTAATAACAACCTTTAAATTTTAATAAACAAACACCTATTAATTAGTAATTAGTGATAATTAAATGTCGTAAATAGGAGGTTTGCGATTCGTTGGGATAATAACAAACATACTAAAAATTTAGAACTTTTAGTTTTAAAGAACAAAAGTTATCGTCTTTCAAAATTCTGACTAGAAAGAATAAAAACAATAATAATAATAAATACACTGACAATAACAATATGTTTCGAAATCTAAGATTTCGAACCATAATAATAACTAGATTTATTTGATAAATAAAATATGGTTCGAAATTATTTAATTATTTTTAACATAAAATTTTATAAATAAAAAATATATGCATAAACATTAACTAAGAATATTACATACCTTTGATTTTTAATTTACAAACCAGCATTTAATATAACAAACAAACAAGAATAATTTTTTAATTATCTTTAAATTTTAAATATAATAAGATATAACCGACCAAAATTTAAAAACCTAATATCAATCTTTAAATTTGAATAAACAAACACCCATTAATTAGTAATTAGTGATGAAAATTTTAATTTTAATTCATTTTTAAGTTAGTAATATCATGATATACAATTGACCAAGATTTAAAAAGTTAATAACAACCTTTAAATTTTAATAAACAAACACCTATTAATTAGTAATTAGTGATAAAAATTAAAATTTTAATTCGTTTTTGAGTTACTGATATCATAATATACAATTGACCAAAATTTAAAAAGTTAATAACAACCTTTAAATTATAATAAATAAACACCTATTAATTAGTAATTAGTGATAAAAATTAAAATTTTAATTCATTTTTTAGTTACCAATATCATGATATACAATTGACCAAGATTTTAAAAATTAATAATAACCTTTAAATTTTAATAAATAAACACTTATTAATTAGTAATTAGTGATAATTAAATGTTGTAAATAGGAGAATGAAAACATAATCTGATAATAAACAACATACTAAAATTTCAGATTTTTAAATTCTAAGGAACTAAAGATATCTTCTTTCAAAATTGGGACTAGAAAGAATAAAAATAATAATAATAAAAATAATAATAACTAGATTTATTTGATAAATAAAATATGGTTCGAAATCGTTTGATTCTTTTTTATAAATATAATTTATTTAGTAGGTTTATTAATTAAATGATAAATTTAAATATGAACTTTTTTATATTTAAACCTAATTTTAACAAACGAACACGCATTCATTGATATTGTAATAGAAAGGTGAACTAAATTTAAAAGCAAAATACCGATCTTAATTTGTTAGTAATCAAACGAGTATTAAAATATAATAATAACAAAACAATAAAAAAAAAAATTTTACGCATTTTTGACTTATACTTTAACATTTTACTTAAATTTTCAACCAATTTTTTTTACTTTAATAGACAGCGAAAAGGACGATTTTTGACGGCGACCAGAACGCTATTAAATTATTCAAGCGTTAAACTCACACTGATTCGTTATTTAAAAAAAAAAACTTAAATAATGATTAAACGATATTTAGCTAGAGTTAAATCTTCATTTTAAATAGCAACATACAAAATAATAATACCAACAACATATTAAAATTTCAGAAAATTTAATCTTTAAATTTTAATAATAAAATATATTAATTAGTAATTAGTGACATTTAAATGTCGTAAATAGGAGGTTTGCGACTCGTTGGGATAATAACAAACATACTAAAAATTTAGAACTTTTACTTTTAAAGAACAAAAGTTATCGTCTTTCAAAATTCGGTCAAATAAGAATAAAAACAATTATAAATATAATTTATTTAGTAGGTTTATTAATTAAATTATAAATTTAAATATGAACTTTTTTATATTTAAACCTAATTTTAACAAACGAACACGCATTCATTGATATTGTAATAGAAAAGTAAACTAAATTTAAAAGCAAAATACCGATCTTAATTTTTTAGTAATAACAAGTATTAAAACATAATAATAACAAAACAATTAAAAAAAAATTTTACACATTTTTGACTTATATTTTAAAATTTTACTTAAATTTTCAACCAATATTTTTTACTTTAATAGACAGCGAAAAGGACGATTTTTGACGGCGACCAGAACGCTATTAAATTATTCAAGCGTTAAACTCACACTGATTCGTTATTTTATAAAAAAAATAAAATAATGATTAAACGATATTTAGCTAGAGTTAAATCTTCATTTTAAATAGCAACATACAAAATAATAATACCAACAACATATTAAAATTTCAGAAAATTTAATCTTTAAATTTTAAAATTAAAATATATTAATTAGTAATTAGTGACATTTAAATGTCGTTAATAGGAGGTTTGCGATTCGTTGGGATAATAACAAACATACTAAAAATTTAGAACTTTTACTTTTAAAGAACAAAAGTTATCGTCTTTCAAAATTTGTCGATTAAGAATAAAAACAACTAGATTTATTTGATAAATAAAATATGGTTCGAAATTGTTTGATTCTTTTTTATAAATATAATTGATTTAATAGGTTTATTAATTAAATTGTAAATTTAAATATGAACTTTTTTATATTTAAACCTAATTTTAACAAGCGAACACGCACTCATTGATATTGTGATATAAAAGTAAACTAAATTTAAAAGCAAAATGCCGATCTTAATTTTTTAGTAATCAAACAAGTATTAAAATATAATAATAACAAAACAATTAAAACAAAAATTTTACACATTTTTTACCTCTATTTTAACATTTTACTTAAATTTTCAACTAATATTTTTTACTTTAATGAACAGCGAAAAGAACGATTTTTGACGGCGACCAGAACGCTATTAAATTATTCAAGCGTTAAACTCACACTGATTCGTTATTTTATAAAAAAACTAAAATAATGATTAAACGATATTTAGCTAGAGTTAAATCTTCATTTTAAATAGCAACATACAAAATAATAATACCAGCAACATATTAAAATTTCAGAAAATTTAATCTTTTAATTTTAATAATAAAATATATTAATTAGTAATTAGTGATAATTAAAAGTTGTAAATAGGAGGTTTGCGATTCGTTGGGATAATAACAAACATACTAAAAATTTAGAACTTTTAGTTTTAAAGAACAAAAGTTATTCGATTTCAAAATTCGGATTAGTAAGAATAAAAATAAAAATAACTAGATTTATTTGAAAAATAAAATATGGTTCGAAATTATTTAATTATTTTTAGCAAAAATTTTTAGAAATAAAAAAAAATATGCATACACCTTAACTAAGAATATTATATATCTTTGATTTTTAATAAACAAACAAGCATTTAAATATATTGTACAAATAAAATTAATTTTTCAACCCAGTTTTATGTTGTTAATATCAGGATATACATTATACTAAATTTTAAATTCCTAAAATTGATTTTTGATTTTTAATAAATAAACAAGCATTTAAATAAAATAAACAACCAAAAATTATTTTTTAAACAAGTATTTTATAACAAATATTATAAAATACATTATATTAAATTTTAAATGCCTAATATCAAACTTTTATTTTTAATAAACAAACAAGAATTTTAATATAATAAACAAACAAAAATTAAATTTTTAATCCATTTTCGAGTTATTAATATTATGATATATAACTGACCAAAATTTGAAAGCTTAATAACGATCTCTAAATTTTAATAAACAAACACCTATTAATTACTAATTAATAATATTTAATTTATTAAAATAGGAGGATTGAAACACGATATGATAATAAACAACATACTAAAATTTTAAAAATTTATATACACAAAAACAAAAGTTATTCGATTTCAAAATTCGGATTAGTAAGAATAAAAATAATAATAAAATATAATAATAACAAAACAATTAAAACAAAAATTTTACACATTTTTTACTTATATTTTAACATTTTACTTAAATTTTCAACTAATATTTTTTACTTTAATGGACAGCGAAAAGGACGATTTTTGACGGCGACCAGAACGCTATTAAATTATTCAAGCGTTAAACTCACACTGATTCGTTATTTTATAAAAAAACTAAAATAATGATTAAACGATATTTAGCTAGAGTTAAATCTTCATTTTAAATAGCAACATACAAAATAATAATACCAGCAACATATTAAAATTTCAGAAAATTTAATCTTTTAATTTTAATAATAAAATATATTAATTAGTAATTAGTGATAATTAAAAGTTGTAAATAGGAGGTTTGCGATTCGTTGGGATAATAACAAACATACTAAAAATTTAGAACTTTTAGTTTTAAAGAACAAAAGTTATTCGATTTCAAAATTCGGATTAGTAAGAATAAAAATAAAAATAATAATAAATATACGGACAATAACAATATGTTTCGAAATCTAAGATTTCGAACCATAATAATAAATATACGGACAATAACAATATGTTTCGAAATCTAAGATTTCGAACCATAATAATAAATATAATGACAATAACAATATGTTTCGAAATCTAAGATTTCGAACCATAACTAGATTTATTTGATAAATAAAATATGGTTCGAAATCGTTTGATTCTTTTTTATAAATATAATTTATTTAGTAGGTTTATTAATTAAATTATAGATTTAAATATGAACTTTTTTATATTTAAACCTAATTTTAACAAACGAACACGCATTCATTGATATTGTAATAGAAAAGTAAACTAAATTTAAAAGCAAAATACCGATCTTAATTTTTTAGTAATTAAACGAGTATTAAAATATAATAATAACAAAACAATTAAAAAAAAATTTTACACATTTTTGACTTATCCTTTAACATTTTACTTAAATTTTCAACCAATATTTTTTACTTCAATTGACAGCGAAAAGGACGATTTTTGACGGCGACCAGAACGCTATTAAATTATTCAAGCGTTAAACTCACACTGATTCGTTATTTTATAAAAAAACTAAAATAATGATTAAACGATATTTAGCTAGAGTTAAATCTTCATTTTAAACAGCAACATACAAAATAATAATACCTACAACATATTAAAATTTCAGAAAATTTAATCTTTAAATTTTAATAATAAAATATATTAATTAGTAATTAGTGACATTTAAATGTCGTAAATAGGAGGTTTGCGATTCGTTGGGATAATAACAAACATACTAAAAATTTAGAACTTTTAGTTTTAAAGAACAAAAGTTATCGTCTTTCAAAATTCGTCAAATAAGAATAAAAACAATAATAATAACTAGATTTATTTGATAAATAAAATATGGTTCGAAATCGTTTGATTCTTTTTATAAATATAATTTATTTAGTAGGTTTATTAAATAAATTATAAATTTAAATACTAGAACAATAGAAACTAGATTTATTTGATAAATAAAATATGGTTCGAAATCGTTTGATTCTTTTTTATAAATATAATTTATTTAGTAGGTTTATTAATTAAATTATAAATTTAAATATAAACTTTTGTATATTTAAACCTAATTTTAACAAGCGAACACGCACTTATTGATATTGTAATATAAAAGTAAACTAAATTTAAAAGCAAAATACCGATCTTAATTTTTTAGTAATCAAACAAGTATTAAAATATAATAATAAAAAAACAATTAAAACAAAAATTTTACACATTTTTTACTTATATTTTAACATTTTACTTAAATTTTCAACCAATATTTTTTACTTTAATGGACAGCGAAAAGGACGATTTTTGACGGCGACCAGAACGCTATTAAATTATTCAAGCGTTAAACTCACACTGATTCATTATTTTATAAAAAACAAAAATAATGATTAAACGATATTTAGCTAGAGTTAAATCTTCATTTTAAATAGCAACATACAAAATAATAATACCAACAACATATTAAAATTTCAGCAAATTTAATCTTTAAATTTTAATAATAAAATATATTAATTAGTAATTAGTGATAATTAAATGTCGTTAATAGGAGGTTTGCGATTCGTTGGGATAATAACAAACATACTAAAAATTCAGAACTTTTAGTTTTAAAGAACAAAAGTTATCGTCTTTCAAAATTCGTCAAATAAGAATAAAAACAATAATAATAATAATAATAATAATAAATATAATGACAATAACAATATGTTTCGAAATCTAAGATTTCGAACCATAATAATAAATATAATGACAATAACAATATGTTTCGAAATCTAAGATTTCGAACCATAATAAATACTAGATTTATTTGATAAATAAAATATGGTTCGAAATTATTTGATTATTTTTAACATAAATTTCTATAAATAAAAAAAGATATGCATAAACATTAACTAAGAATATTACATATATTTGAATAAACAAACAAGCATTTATATATACTATACACACAAAACTAATATTTAACGCAGTTTTAAGTTGTTTATATCAGGATATAGATTATACCAAATTTTAAATTCCTAAAATTGATTTTTGATTTAAATTAAATAAACAAGCATTTAAATATGATAAACAATTGAAACTTATTTTTCAAATATGTTTTTCAACTGCTTATATTTTAAAATACATTATACCAAATTTTTAATGCTTAATATCGGACTTTAACTTTTAATCAACAAACAAGCATTTAAATATAATAAACAAAAAGAATTAATTTTTTTTTCATTTTCAAGTTATAAATATTATAACATATAACTGACCAAAATTTAAAAATCTAAAAACAATCATTAAATTTAAATAAACAAACACCTATTATTAGTAATTAGTGTCAAAAATTAAAATTTTAATTTATTTTTGAGTTACTAATATCATAATATACAATTGACAAAAATTTAAAAAATTAACAACAACCTTTAAATTTAAATAAACAAACACTTATTAATTAGTATTTAGTGATTAAAAATTAAAATTTTAATTCAGTTTTGAGATACTAATATCATGATATACAATTGACCAAGATTTGAAAAATTAATAACAACCTTTAAATTTTAATAAAGAAACACCTTTTAATTAGTAATTAGTGATAAAAATTAAAATTTTAATTCATTTTTGAGTTACTGATATCATGATATACAATTGACCAAGATTTAAAAAATAAATAACAAACTTTAAATTTTAATAAATAAACACCTATTATTAACCAATTAGTGATAAAAATTAAAATTTTAATTTATTTTTGAGTTAGTAATATCATAATATACAATTGACCAAGATTTAAAAAATTAATAACAACCTTTAAATTTTAATAAACAAACACCTATTAATTAGTAATTAGTGATAATTAAATGTCGTAAATAGGAGGTTTGCGATTCGTTGGGATAATAACAAACATACTAAAAATTTAGAACTTTTAGTTTTAAAGAACAAAAGTTATCGTTTTTCAAAATTCTGACTAGAAAGAATAAAAACAATAATAATAATAATAACTAGATTTATTTGATAAATAAAATATGGTTCGAAATCGTTTGATTCTTTTTCATAAATATAATTTATTTAGTAGGTTTATTAATTAAATTATAAATTTAAATATGAACTTTTTTATATTTAAACCTAATTTTAACAAGCGAACACGCACTCATTGATATTGTGATATAAAAGTAAACTAAATTTAAAAGCAAAATACAGATCTTAATTTTTAGTAATCAAACAAGTATTAAAATATAATAATAACAAAACAATTAAAACAAAAATTTTACACATTTTTTACTTATATTTTAACATTTTACTTAAATTTTCAACCATTATTTTTTACTTTAATGGACAGCGAAAAGGACGATTTTTGACGGCGACCAGAACGCTATTAAATTATTCACGCGTTAAACTCACACTGATTCATTATTTTATAAAAAACAAAAATAATGATTAAACGATATTTAGCTAGAGTTAAATCTTCATTTTAAATAGCAACATACAAAATAATAATACCAGCAACATATTAAAATTTCAGAAATTTTAATCTTTTAATTTTAATAATAAAATATATTAATTAGTAATTAGTGATAATTAAAAGTTGTAAATAGGAGGTTTGCGATTTGTTGGGATAATAACAAACATACTAAAAATTTAGAACTTTTAGTTTTAAAGAACAAAAGTTATTCGATTTCAAAATTCGGATTAGTAAGAATAAAAATAAAAATAATAATAAATATACGGACAATAACAATATGTTTCGAAATCTAAGATTTCGAACCATAATAACTAGATTTATTTGATAAATAAAATATGGTTCGAAATTGTTTGATTCTTTTTTATAAATATAATTGATTTAATAGGTTTATTAATTAAATTGTAAATTTAAATATGAACTTTTTTATATTTAAACCTAATTTTAACAAGCGAACACGCACTCATTGATATTGTGATATAAAAGTAAACTAAATTTAAAAGCAAAATGCCGATCTAAATTTTTTAGTAATCAAACAAGTATTAAAATATAATAATAACAAAACAATTAAAACAAAAATTTTACACATTTTTTACTTATATTTTAACATTTTACTTAAATTTTAAACCAATATTTTTTACTTTAATGGACAGCGAAAAGGACGATTTTTGACGGCGACCAGAACGCTATTAAATTATTCAAGCGTTAAACTCACACTGATTCGTTATTTTATAAAAAAGCTAAAATAATGATTAAACGATATTTAGCTAGAGTTAAATCTTCATTTTAAATAGCAACATACAAAATAATAATACCAGCAACATATTAAAATTTCAGAAAATTTAATCTTTTAATTTTAATAATAAAATATATTAATTAGTAATTAGTGATAATTAAAAGTTGTAAATAGGAGGTTTGCGATTCGTTGGGATAATAACAAACATACTAAAAATTTAGAACTTTTAGTTTTAAAGAACAAAAGTTATTCGATTTCAAAATTCGGATTAGTAAGAATAAAAATAAAAATAATAATAAATATACGGACAATAACAATATGTTTCGAAATCTAAGATTTCGAACCATAATAATAAATACACTGACAATAACAATATGTTTCGAAATCTAAGATTTCGAACCATAATAATAATAAATATAACTAGATTTATTTGATAAATAAAATATGGTTCGAAATTGTTTGATTCTTTTTAATGAATATAATTTATTTAGTAGGTTTATTAATTAAATTATAAATTTAAATATGAACTTTTTTATATTTAAACCTAATTTTAACAAGCGAACACGCACTCATTGATATTGTAATATAAAAGTAAACTAAATTTAAAAGCAAAATACCGATCTTAATTTTTAGTAATCAAACAAGTATTAAAATATAATAATAACAAATCAATTAAAACAAAAATTTTACACATTTTTTACTTATATTTTAACATTTTACTTAAATTTTCAACCAATATTTTTTACTTTAATGGACAGCGAAAAGGACGATTTTTGACGGCGACCAGAACGCTATTAAATTATTCAAGCGTTAAACTCACACTGATTCATTATTTTATAAAAAAACAAAAATAATGATTAAACGATATTTAGCTAGAGTTAAATTTTCATTTTAAATAGCAACATACAAAATAATAATACCAACAACATATTTAAATTTCAGCAAATTTATTCTTTAAATTTTAATAATAAAATATATTAATTAGTAATTAGTGATAATTAAATGTCGTTAATAGGAGGTTTGCGATTCGTTGGGATAATAACAAACATACTAAAAATTTAGAACTTTTAGTTTTAAAGAACAAAAGTTATCGTCTTTCAAAATTCGTCAAATAAGAATAAAAACAACTAGATTTATTTGATAAATAAAATATGGTTCGAAATTGTTTGATTCTTTTTTATAAATATAATTTATTTAGTAGGTTTATTAATTAAATTATAAATTTAAATATGATTTTTTTTATATTTAAACCTAATTTTAACAAACGAACACGCATTCATTGATATTGTAATAGAAAAGTAAACTAAATTTAAAAGCAAAATACCAATCTTAATTTTTTAGTAATCAAACGAGTATTAAAATATAATAATAACAAAACAATTAAAAAAAAAATTTTACAAATTTTTGACTTATACTTTAACATTTTACTTAAATTTTCAACCAATATTTTTTACTTTAATAGACAGCGAAAAGGACGATTTTTGACCGGCGACCAGAACGCTATTAAATTATTCAAGCGTTAAACTCACACTGATTCATTATTTTATAAAAAAACTAAAATAATGATTAAACGATATTTAGCTGAAGTTAAATCTTCATTTTAAATAGCAACATACAAAATAATAATACCAACAACATATTAAAATTTCAGCAAATTTAATCTTTAAATTTTAATAATAAAATATATTAATTAGTAATTAGTGATAATTAAATGTCGTTAATAGGAGGTTTGCGATTCGTTGGGATAATAACAAACATACTAAAAATTTAGAACTTTTAGTTTTAAAGAACAAATGTTATCGTCTTTCAAAATTCGTCAAATAAGAATAAAAACAATAATAACTAGATTTATTTAATAAATAAAATATGGTTCGAAATTGTTTGATTTTTTTTATAAATATAATTTATTTAGTAGGTTTATTAATTAAATTATAAATTTAAATATGAACTTTTTTATATTTAAACCTAATTTTAACAAGCGAACACGCACTCATTGATATTGTAATATAAAAGTAAACTAAATTTAAAAGCAAAATACCGATCTTAATTTTTTAGTAATCAAACAAGTATTAAAATATAATAATAACAAAACAATTAAAACTAAAATTTTACACATTGTTTACTTATATTTTAACATTTTACTTAAATTTTCAACCAATATTTTTTACTTTAATGGACAGCGAAAAGGACGATTTTTGACGGCGACCAGAACGCTATTAAATTATTCAAGCGTTAAACTCACACTGATTCGTTATTTTATAAAAAAACTAAAATAATGATTAAACGATATTTAGCTAGAGTTAAATCTTCATTTTAAATAGCAACATACAAAATAATAATACCAACAACATATTAAAATTTCAGCAAATTTAATCTTTAAATTTTAATAATAAAATATATTAATTAGTAATTAGTGACATTTAAATGTCGTTAATAGGAGGTTTGCGATTCGTTGGGATAATAACAAACATACTAAAAATTTAGAACTTTTAGTTTTAAAGAACAAAAGTTATCGTCTTTCAAAATTCGTCAAATAAGAATAAAAACAACTAGATTTATTTGAAAAATAAAATATGGTTCGAAATTATTTAATTATTTTTAGCAAAAATTTTTAGAAATAAAAAAAAATATGCATACACCTTAACTAAGAATATTATATATCTTTGATTTTTAATAAACAAACAAGCATTTAAATATATTGTACAAATAAAATTAATTTTTCAACCCAGTTTTATGTTGTTAATATCAGGATATACATTATACTAAATTTTAAATTCCTAAAATTGATTTTTGATTTTTAATAAATAAACAAGCATTTAAATAAAATAAACAACCAAAAATTATTTTTTAAACAAGTATTTTATTACAAATATTATAAAATACATTATATTAAATTTTAAATGCCTAATATCAAACTTTTATTTTTAATAAACAAACAAGAATTTTAATATAATAAACAAACAAAAATTAAATTTTTAATCCATTTTCGAGTTATTAATATTATGATATATAACTGACCAAAATTTGAAAGCTTAATAACGATCTCTAAATTTTAATAAACAAACACCTATTAATTACTAATTAATAATATTTAATTTATTAAAATAGGAGGATTGAAACACGATATGATAATAAACAACATACTAAAATTTTAAAAATTTATGTACACAAAAACAAAAGTTATTCGATTTCAAAATTCGGATTAGTAAGAATAAAAATAATAATAAAATATAATAATAACAAAACAATTAAAACAAAAATTTTACACATTTTTTACTTATATTTTAACATTTTACTTAAATTTTCAACTAATATTTTTTACTTTAATGGACAGCGAAAAGAACGATTTTTGACGGCGACCAGAACGCTATTAAATTATTCAAGCGTTAAACTCACACTGATTCGTTATTTTATAAAAAAACTAAAATAATGATTAAACGATATTTAGCTAGAGTTAAATCTTCATTTTAAATAGCAACATACAAAATAATAATACCAGCAACATATTAAAATTTCAGAAAATTTAATCTTTTAATTTTAATAATAAAATATATTAATTAGTAATTAGTGATAATTAAAAGTTGTAAATAGGAGGTTTGCGATTCGTTGGGATAATAACAAACATACTAAAAATTTAGAACTTTTAGTTTTAAAGAACAAAAGTTATTCGATTTCAAAATTCGGATTAGTAAGAATAAAAATAAAAATAATAATAAATATACGGACAATAACAATATGTTTCGAAATCTAAGATTTCGAACCATAATAATAAATATAATGACAATAACAATATGTTTCGAAATCGAAGATTTCGAACCATAATAATAAATATAATGACAATAACAATATGTTTCGAAATCGAAGATTTCGAACCATAATGACAATAACAATATGTTTCGAAATCTAAGATTTCGAACCATAATAATTTGTTCAACTAATACTGAATCACTCCTAAAGAAATAAAAGTGTAGTGTTGTTGTACAAAACTATGTTGAGGTTATACTAAAATTAATAGAACAAAAAGCGTTTTAAAAGGACAATTATTCTACAAATTATAAAAGTACCCGAGCCTCCATTTCATCAACTTTGTACAAGTAATCATAAAACACATCTGAGAACACGTCACAAGTTAATTGAAATGGCCAATCCAAATAAGCATTAAGTTTAATTGGCGATAGGGTAGAACAGTTGCTGAAGTCTGGCAGAAAAAAATAATTAAGCATATCGATTTACTTTTTACATATTTCATTCTACCTTTTGCAAAATATTGCTTAAGGTTAGTTACATGGTTTATTAATTATTAATATTACAATTAGTTTACACTTACCGATATCGTCAGTTTTTTGCGATGTAACTCGTGATATTGACAGAGAAACAAGTACAAAAACTGCGATAAAGTTGTTCATATTTTGCGATTCTATTGCAAACAATTCCTGCATTTACTGCTTGGAACAAATTAAGTCCTATTTATATAAGGCTGAAAATGCACTTTGCTTGTTAACCATTTATTAGTATTTCTTATAAAGTACTAAAACAAAATTAAAAAAAACATTTTGCGTGCAAACTCAAGCTAAGAAATAAAAGAAACAAATTAAATATTCTTAACATTATATTATTACATTAAGGCGGGTAAATAATTGATTTCCAATGCCTTATTATATATTTAGGATACCAATTTCGGTTAATTTCAAAGGAAGTCCAATGGAAACGCGACATTTGTGACCTGTAATGGCGCTCTATGCTTGTAACCCGTAAACGGGTCGTAGTAAATTACACGCAACATTATGGGATCGTTTAACGTATAATGACATGGCGACCCCATGGGAAAAATGAACATTTTCTGCATTTTTTCTGCCTTTTAACGTCACTTAAGTATAAAATGCTCGACCTAGACTCTAAGCCAGAAAGGTTGTTACGTAATTTATATAACTAAACTTTCTCTTGTCAATTTTTCTTGAAATTGTTGTAAGACAAAGAATGCCACGATCAATCAATTTTTTAACAATTCAAAAATTTGTTTGAAAAATAAACTATAAATACCTTCAGTATAGGCCAAATAGGTCTACAATAAAATACTCTTAAATTATTTGCAATCGGAAATACAAAAGCAATACAGTCCATTTTTTACCCTAAAATTTTTTTTCTGATATTTGCATGCAAATTTAAGTTAAAACATTTGTTAGATTGTTTAAATATTTGTAATTTACATAATTAACTAAATTTACATTACTTTAAAATCGTTATGCAGACACAATTGATACACAACTAAAGACTTATGGATCTTTGCTATATTTAGATTTTCTTGGTATAAATTATTCACACAGTATAATGATCGAGCTATTCGAGCTAACATAATTTGGACTGACCGATTTTTTTGGTTGGTTTTAAAATTTAATAAAACCCTTGCAGTTTTCAACATATTCTGCGTTTCATGGACAAACGTAGGGTAACTTGTGATACCAAAACCACAGCCTAGTTCTTGATCTGTTTATAAAAATTTTCAATAGTATCATTCATACTGGCCGATGTTAATTGATTTTTGGTACGGAGGAATTTTATACCATTTTCAGTGCCTTAGTGAGAACGCTACACGTAGAAACAATGAAAATGGTAAAATTGTAAAGGCATTCTATGTAAAAAATCTAATAAAAGGAAAAATGTCGGCCAACATTTCAAGAAGTTTAAAACTAGTAGTGCTTTTAATTGATTTTAAAAATTAAAAATACAATTTTCTAGTAAAATTTATTGTTGACAAATTAAAATTTTGTTTTCGCTTGGTGACGCATTGGTGTTAAATGGGGAATCACCTAATGTTTACAAGAATTTCTTCAGATCTGATTCCGGTTTGATTGAACGTCTAGGTGACAAGCTTCCATCGGTTTCTGGTGTTAGTTGTCCAAAGGCATTAAAATGGCTTTAATACAGGTATGGTAACAATTAAAAATATTTTTATACCCATTTTTAAGATGTTTTTGTGAAGTTAAATTTGTTATGACATTTGTTACTTAATTAATTTTTTGTGTCCAAGAAACAGAAGAAACCACTTTACTAGTCTGCTAGTGTAATTTAGCATTTAAGTTGGTTGGTTTTATTATTACTTTTATATTTTAGTGGAGGCGTTTCAACTTTTTCAACAAGCAAGTAGTGGAACCGAATGTGGGTGGAAGAACATGGAATAATATTATGGATGTTTTTCTAACCAGCTCAACTTGCGGAAGAGGATTTTTAGTTTTTGGGGATATCCTTTATTTAATTAAACTTAAGCAAAGCATTTAAAATATTGTTTTAAGTTCAATGTAAGTTTGGTAGTGTTAAAACAAATAATGTCTTATTCTGGTTAGTGCTTTTTTTACTATTACTTATATTTAGATTTTTTTAAATTTAAATAATTTCTAAGTTTTTTTTGGTTATATTAAATTTGTTTAAAATAAACTGAATAGTTAGTTTTTTTTTTTTTTTGAATTGGCATGAACAAACACCGATTGTGTAATATCTTTTCTTAACTAAAATCATCATACATGGTCAAGGGTTTATTCATATGGCGAACCACAATTACCAGGTATCCACCTTTAAAGCCTTCACAGTAACTGTCACTCATCTTTTTCAGTTAAAAGAACACAATCTTCTCGCTGCCATCGGGGTAAGTATTAAATTTTTTAGTTTGAAACGTAAGTGAGGATATTTAAGTAAATTATGACTTTAAAAAGTTAAACTTGTATTACTAAAAATTCGGACAAAATTTAGAATATTTTTTTTTATTATTGCACTTTTTAGTTATAATCATGTACTTTAGATATATGATGTGTTTTTGAATTCTAATAGTTTATTGCAACTTGGGACTACATGTACATCTTTTATATTTGCATAAAGCCTTTACTCACTTAAATTTAAAATTATTTTTGCAGATTGACGAACAAGGAATTAACCCAGTAATTAAAGTCTTCAACTTGGACAAAAAAGATAAAATTGGAAACTTTTTTTGCTGTCGAGTGCAGCCAACTATTCCGGCAAACAATGTTCCTAGTGATGTAAGAATGTTTTTTAGGCAACAAGCAATTGATTAGTTAATGGGTAAACAAGTGAATAAAATTTGGTTAATTTGTTAATTAAGATGGGAATATATTTTCTAGGTAACTTCATTCTGTGTTCATGAAAACCTGAGTTTAATGGTAGTTGGCTTTTCAGAAGGAAGTATAGCTCTTTACAAGGGTGACATAGCAAAAGAACGGTAAGTACAAATTTTCTCTATTGTATTTAATATTAATTTTGATTATTTTTGTTGTTTTAGACCTGCCAACAAAATCATTTATCTTACAACTGACAGCAAGGACCCAGTAACTGGACTTTCGTTTTATGGAACAGGGAGAAATAGCTGTTTGTTTGCTTCAACAGAAACAAGAGTTTTATCATTTAACCTTCAAGATAAAAATCCTAAAATGGTAATTTTTGTAGAGTTTATCTAAAAATTAATGAATGTTAAAATTTTTGCTAATTTATTTATCTTGTATTTTACTTTTTTAAATTTTTTAGAATATTTTGGACAATAATCATGGTTGTACAGAACAATGCAGTATGTTGTCTGATGTATCATTTGATCATCAGTTTGTTGTCACTGGAACAAATGCTGTTTATTTATACCAATCAGATTCACGAGGACCTTGTTTTGTGTTTGAGGGTATGTTTTATTTGAGTATTGTAAAAATAATTAAATATTTTATCGATAACTTTTTTACAACAGTCAAATGAGAAAACTTTACAATATTTTTTATAAAAATTTTAATGCAAATTTTTATTTTTTTGGCATCCTGAACAAATATCAAGCATTTTTAATACAAAATTTGGTTAATTTAAATTTAAGGTGAAAAACTGATGGCAAAATGGTATAATGGTTACTTGATTCTGGTGTACAAGGACAAAAATAAAGTGTCTATACCATCAACTAGGTAAGATTTGGGTTAAGTTAAAAAAAAATTTTAGAATTTAAAAATTTTATATTTCTAGGTTGTAGTTTTATATTAATGTGAATTTGATTTTACTATTGCAAAGTACATTCGATTTGTTATCAAAATTTTTCTTTTTAGCTCAGTTCAAATTCCAGATTCTAATTTGGTTGCTATATATGACATGAAACAAAAACTGCTTGGTAAGAAAACATAGAAATATCGCTTTTCCTTTTCAATTTGTTTTTTGATAAACAATTTTCTATTTATACTTAATGTACCACTTATTTATTGAATATTTACAATTTTTTTATTTTGTGAAGCATTTTCTGCACCACTCAGTGGAGTGAAAGAAGTATTATATGAATGGGGATCTATATTTGTTCTCACTGCTGGGAACAGACTAGTTTGTTTTCAAGAAATTGACATTCATCAAAAACTAGAGGTTTAATTACATAGATTTAATTTAAATTTAAACTAAAGCGTTAAATTTGTTATTAACAACTTTTCTAAAATCTCTTAAACTTTTTGTGTTTAGAGTAACATTTTAAAACAGCAATAGTTTTACTACAATTTACAATACCAACTTCAAAAATATCTTTTATAGATGTTGTTTAAAAAGAATTTATATTCTTTGGCTGTCAACTTGGCAAAAAGTCAAAACTTGGGTGAGGAAGGCATGGTTGGAATATATCGGCAATATGGGGATCATCTTTACAGCAGAGCTGACTTCGATTCATCTATTGAGCAGTACAAAAAAACTATTGGTCACTTCGAGCCATCTTATATTATAAGAAAGGTATGTTTGTTTACCATATATAACTATGAATTACATAGTATAAAAATACTACTTTATTAGTGAAAAGATCCAGCAATAATTAATTTTTAACTAGCAGTGTATGTCCTGTAAAAAAACAAATTACTTATATAATTTTTTTTTTTTCTTTTTTAAAGTTTTTGGATGCTCAAAGGATTAACAATCTAACAACTTATCTGCAAGACCTTCATGAAAAGAAACGGGCCAATGAAGATCATACTACTTTGCTTCTTAACTGCTTTACCAAGTTGAAGGATGAAAAAAATTTGAACAAATTTATAATGGTATTGTTGGATTTTGTATAAATCTTTTTTGTAGTTTTTTTGGTATGTTTTCAAATGTTCAATAAACAAGATTATTGTTTAGGGTATGCTGTGATCTGTTCAAATTTCTGAATTTTCTGGAGAATTCATCAAAATAAGCTAGTTTAAATTTTTTTTATGTATCTACAGATGCCAAATAGTGTGTTGATGTTTGATGTTGAAACGGCGATTAGAGTTTGTAGGCAAGCTGGCTATTTTCAACATGCACTTGAACTTGCACACAAGCATGAAAAACATCAATGGTACGTAAGCCCCTAATAAATTTCTTTTTTCTGTTAATGGTCTTGCTGTTTGGATGTTATTAATGCTATGGAATACTTAATACTTAACAATACTGTAATTTTTGTTATTTTTTATACATTAATTCATATTTGTTATATATTAATATATGCACTTCACCAACTTTTATTTTAAATATAAGGTATATCAAGATTCAACTAGAGGATACTCATGAGTATGAGAAAGCTTTGTCTTATATTTCAAATCTGGATCATGGCCAGGTAAAAACAATGAAACTTGGTTATATTTTTTTTAAATCGATATATGAGTGAAATTCTGGCAAATGTTATTTATGTTTTTTTTATTGATAGGCGGAAAATACTTTAAAGCAATATGGCAAAATTCTTGTAAATAACGTTCCAGAAAAGACAACAGCATTGTTGGAGAAACTTTGTACTGGTAAGTTATTTTCTCCAATATTGCTTTCATGTGTTTTCTAAATTAAGAACCTTTATATACTATAATTTTTGGTGAAATTTGTTATATATTTGCAATAAAATTGTGTTTTTTATTTATTGAGGCAATTTTTTTAGACTTTAGTTTGCCTACTGAAATAGACAACGGAGATTTTACCGAAATTGGTTCTGTTTATAAATCAAATGGGGAAGAATTTATTCACATTTTTGTAAACAGTCCAGACATGCTTGTTCAATTTTTGGAACACTTGACCAATGTAAAAACACATGTTAAATTTAAATTTTTATTTTAGAAATTGATAGTTAACAAATGTTAGGATATACATAATAAAATTTTCAAAATTTTAATATTTGATAATTTCAAGGTTGGTAAAGTAGCATCGGAAGGTGTTTACAACACTTTGCTGGAACTTTATTTAATCAAGTTCAACCAATCTAAACATCTTAAGGTAAAAACAACATATTTTTTCTAAAAGCAATATAAATTTTAAAATCATATACTTGTCCATGCTTGTATACATACATAGACAACTTAAAAATGTTTAATATTTTTTATTTAGGAATTAGAGAAAAAAATATTAAAGCTTCTTAGAGAGTTATCTAAAAGGAAATACAACACTGATCAGGCATTAATTTTGTGTCAAATGCAAAACTTTTGCCCTGGTATTCTTCAGCTCTACGAAGAAAATGGATTGTAAGAAAAAAATAATTTTGAATTTTAATTGAGATAATTAGTTAAAATACCTTAATTTGTAAATTAACTTATAGATATGAGCAAATTCTGCATTTTCATATGGAGAATCAATCCTATTCGCTTATACTTGAGACTTGTCAGGTTCATGGAACAAAAGATGTGACTTTATGGCAACAAGCACTTACTTACTTTGCTCAACACGAGGACTGCCAGGAATACATCACAAAAGTTTTAAATCATATCCTTTGTTAACTTTAGTTACTTTTTTAAATTTTTTATCTTGTCAATATGAATAAAAAATTTTATTTCTTACATAATTTTTTTTTAAATCTGCATTTTTCTTAACATTTGATTACATATTGATGAGAACAATCTTCTGCCACCACTTTTGGTTATTCAACTTCTTGCAAGAAATAAGTCGGCTACTTTGGCTGTTGTAAAGGTACAACTATATTTCTATAATTTAAAACACCATGCTTATTTACATTGTACCTGATTTTTTTCTAGGATTACATTTTGCGTCGAATAAGGCAGGAAAGAGAAGAAATAAGAAGATATGAAGCTTCAATCACTGAATATAGAGAACAAACAAAAAAAATGAAAGACCGCATTGAACAGCTAAGAACTAGGTAGTGGTAATCTATTACTTTTAACAATATTTTAAAATTCTAAAATTATCTGCCTCCTTATTTTTGCATTACTAGTGCAACGATCTTTCAAGAAACAAAATGCGGTTATTGCAATCATGAGTTAGAGCTTCCAACTGTTCATTTTCTTTGCCAGCATGCTTACCATCAAAAGTAAGTCAAAACCATAGTTGAAATACTAAATTAATTTAACCGGCAGCGTGGTGTAGTGGTAAGAACACTTTCTACACCACACATGAGGTCGTGGGTTCAATCCCCACTGCTCTCATGCTGTAGCGCCCTTGAGTAAGGCGCTATAAACGGTATGAACTCCTGCTGAGCTAGCACTTAATCAGCAGCCTAATTACTGGGCAATTATAATCTATAATATCCCAAACTGCCACTGGCAACTCGAGACTGGGTCGGAGTAACTGATGTTATTCTATGTTTAAGTCACGCATTTGACTTTCCCACATCGAGAATAAAAATATATACAAAAAAAAAACATTTAATTTTTTTTTTATTAATTAAAATTTTTGTACCAGTTGTTTAGAGAACTATACCGAAAATGAAGCTGAATGTCCAATATGCTTTCGTAAAAACCAGAAAATTTTAAACAACATCAAAGAGCAAGAACAAGTAAGTTTGATTTATATACATTACAAAATCATGTTAGTCAATATTTTTATAACATCATTGAAGTATTCCTTAAAAATTATTTTTTCTATGTAGGCGCTTGCAAATAGTATCTCACTGCATGATCAGTTTAAATCGCAGTTGAAGGCATCTAAAGATGGTTTTGATGTGGTGGCTGATTTCTTTTCAAAAGGTGTCTTTAACAAGGTAAAATAAATAAAGAATTGGTGACAGGGCTTGCTTTAGTTTTTTGTTTTTGTGTGGTAAAATTAGAGCTATTTTGTATTACCATTCATCTTAACCTTTTTACAAATTTCTGTTTTAACCAGTAACTCTAAAATTACCATTTTTGGCAAGTTAATTTTTTAATTTTAGGCATAAGTTAAAACATATCTAACCCTAAGACTTACCTAAATTGTGACCCTGTTTTTTGTCACAGTTGACTTTGGTGAAAGAAGACGAACGTGGAACAAGTAATGCAGGGTTGACCAAACATGGAATCGATCCGAGTTTACAGAAGGAATTGCTCATGATGCAACAATCTAACACCAGATGACACCTGAGGGGCTTAATGAAATTATTGTCCATTTGCTGGAAACGAGATTTTTTTGTGCAATTGGATTAATTTATATTATTTATGTTAATATCATATATAATGTGTTTAATTTTTTGTATTGGTTTTAAATGAATGGTAAAATTTCTGAAAGCAATTTAGATGATTATGTTTTTTTTGTGAATTTTTATTAATCTTATTTAAATATAATCATATTTTACCGGTAACATTGGTTCTGTTAAAACACCATTAATTTAAAAATTTTACAATTGTAAAAAAATCCTTTAAATATTATTGATTTTTGTGATTAATAGTTAAATTTATATTTTGTTTAATATATTTTCATGTATATCAAAAATCAATCTAATGTATTCCTTAATATTGGGTAAGTTAATATTTTTTAACTTGCAATCATTAAATTTTGTTTAAAACATTTTTGTAATGATTCAACAAAAAACTTTAGATTCTATTCGGGATGTAATTTTTTAAGCTTTAATATTTAATACTACTTTATAAGGGACCAAAAAATCACAATGTATTCTTTTGGTTAGTTCTTTTTACATCGTTTGTTTTTATAATTTCCACTTACAAGTACACTCTGCAGCGGTCTTCAGTCATTAATTACCCATCATAACAAATAACAAGTGTAACAATTGGATCCATTATGATGTTATAAGTATAGTCTATCAAGTTCTCAAACAATAATAACTCAATTTGCCGTGCGTCCAGTTCACGGTAATCTAGTCACAATTAAGTCGTTTTAGTTCGCACTGTTGCGTTGTTGGATGCCCTTAGGCGTAATATCCGTTAGCACAGGTTCAAGTTTAGTTTGTAAACAGATTTGAGCAGTTGAAATTTAGTTAAAGTTTTGTATTGTTATTTTTTTCGAAATCATAGTTTAAACAAGTTGTCACAACACACAGTAGTGTTGCCATGTACTAGTTTTTGTAGTAATCTTGCGTTTTATCACAAAGATTTTGTTAGTTGTATAAGTTGCCATCAATCTAATAAAACAGACCTAGTTAATTTTAGTGTAAAAATCCGTCTCGTAGCCCATGTCTTTTTGTAGGTTTAACATTTGTAAGGCTACTATACTAACACACTAGAAGTGTATAACTTTTTAATTTGCCCTGTTAGGTTTAAGCATAATTAAGTTTTGTTTAGTAAAGTTTAAAAACATAAATTTTTACAAATGTAATGCATGGAGTATAAATTTAACCTATTGCGTTTTTTTTTAAACGGCCATATTGTTGTAGTAAGTTAAAAGCAGTTTTTGATAAATTAAACAACAGTTCCGGAATATGGTCGTTGACAAGACAGCGATGGGAAATAAAGCACAACATGCATAATTCTAGTTCTAGCTATGTTACTATTGCCCTTATTTAAATAAGTTTAGATTTTCTTGTTCAATTTTTATAAAAATTACAGGCCAAAAAAGTTTTACAATTTTAAATAAATATGAAATCCTGTACAAAACTGTTCATTGCCTTGATCTTAACTCTAAGCTGTTTTCAAATCAGTTTTTCGGGTAAGTAACTACCAAAACTCTTGTATGAAGTATATTAATATAAGATAACACATGTGACATACCTTATCATTTTAATCTAGCTGATAACCAATTTCAAAAACAAAATACAACAACCAAGGGTGGTATTAATAGCCAGGTGTTAACCAACGTTAAAAATCAAGATAAAACCTCAACTTCTGTCGTTGGTTCTACTACCTCCACAACTACCACAACAATAGCAGAAGTTACAACAACGACGTTAGTAGAGTCTAAGACAAACCCACCTACAACATCTAAACGACATGACTTAAAACCACTAAGTAAAAAAGTACCTAACCCTGGTAAGTTTTTTTATTAGTTATATTTCCCTAGGATAGATATTTGTCTAAGACTGGTGGACGCATTGTACGGTTTGTAACTATCTTTTAAGCCAGGTATTTAGTAATATTTTGACTAGTAAGTCATTACCCGTTTACATATTCGTATTGTAATGTGCATTACAGAAGCTGGGGTGTACATTGTAGTCATCTTTTTGGTGATCGTTGGAATAATCATCATCAGCTTCCTCATTTTCGTTATTGTCAGAGAAAAGCGAAGACGTACCTACCGAGACCCGACACGTGACAATCTCAGGGGAACACCCCACTCAACCGATTTCGACAATCCGATTCAATTTCCGACTTCGCCATATCATAGTGCTGTTATATAAACTGATAAATAAACTGTTTTTAACTTTTATGCATTAACTGTTGTGAATTTGATGGGCGAGTTTGAACTAAATATAACATTCACTTCATGTTTTATGTCCAAATTTGGCATGATCTCATTTTTAGTTCTCTTCTTCGTCTGACCAATGATCGTATGCGATCTTTAGTTTGACCTAACTTACCATTAAACAAAAAGTGTACATGTGTAATGTGTTTCGAGTTTTTGTTAACGTTTTATTTTTTGATTTAGTTTATTTATTGTATATTCTTTTGTAATTAAATTCTTTTACGGTTAACTTATGTCGATTTTTGAGGCAAAACCCGAAAAACCGTAGGTATCTTACCCCGCTTTATTTGCCTCACTACATTTTTAGTTGTATTTTTGGCCATTCTATTTTGTAAAATCACTACATTTTGTCTAGGCCTAAAATAAAATGTTTAAAAAAAAAAAATTTTAAGTCTACCTATTTTCTTTGCATCTGGCTGTTAGGGTAAACATGCATTTAATAGAGATCAAAGCAATTTACATCTAAGTTTTTTTAATGAATGTTTTAATACTGAACTGCGATTAATATAATATTATAAATCTATTTTTTTTAAATATTTATTTGATCGTGAGGATAAACGCAATAAAAAAACATTGCCGACCTTCAACCTCTTCGTATCATAGCAACAACCTGGAAAACTTTTTTATCATACTAGTAAATTTATTGTTATCTGCAAAAATATTATTTAACAGCATAAAAAATACAATAAAAAGCTAAAAAAGTTCCTTTTTGGACCATTTTATCTGTTAAATATTAATTATATTGGATGTGTAAACAGCTTGGGTATAAGTACTGTGTAGAAGTCTATAACAATTTGTGAGCGCCTGCCTTATTTAAACTCAACCTTCATACTTACTTAGTGGACTTACAATATTTTTTAAACTTTAAATAAAGGTTTCACATAAATAATAAAATACAGAAATACTTAAGCAAATGTCAGAAGGTGAAGATCCAAAATTGGAAAATGCTGAACAAGCAAAATTGACAGGTATTTTTTCTTATATTCGATTACAAATTTTTAATTTTTTATAGCTTATTTAAATATTTATTTTAAAATTTAGTCCCAGAAGATGTCGGTCAAGAAAGTACTGATGCTCCCCCAAGCACTGAAGCAACCACAGCAAGAACTGTGGATATTGTGACAGGTTTTTATTCTAATATATGAAAGTTTTTAAATCATAAAACTGCTGTTAAAAAATGTTACTGTAAAGCCTTTTCTTGAAAACTATATTTTTGCAATGTGTCAAACATTGTCTAAGGCTACATTTGATAATTTCAAATATTAATTAATGATTGACATTTATAAAAAAAGATTCTGTAAATAAAGAAAAAGAGCCAGTGGATGAAATAAAAGAAGAAGCTTCTGCTCCCGAAAAAGAAAAAACAGTTGAACTTGGTAGTAAAGTTGTTTTAATTGTTATTTGATTTAAAAAACAGTTTTGATATCTTGTAAAATATTTTTGTTTTGTTTTTAGTTTCTTCAAATGAACAATTCATAGATGAAGATAAAAATGCTATTGTTTCGGGTAAATAGAATAATATATCTTATTTACATGTGAAGTGAAAAAATTGTTTTTAGTTGCACATAAAAATCAAATCATCCATTAAAGTTAAATTTTTATTTTTTTAGTGAAATTTCAAATCCATCCAAACAAGGAAGTTATAACAATTGCTTCACCTATTACCCAAACTATTGAACAAATAACTGCACAACTATCACTTGACCTTAAAACATCGCCAGCTATTTTAAAACTATCATTTCAAGGTAAAAAATATATGTAGATATTATAAAAAGTTTAAATTAAATGCAAAGAATTTGACAGATTTGTGGGAAATCTGATAACTTTATACCTAATTAAAGTATATAGATTACATATTGTTCATAGTCATTTATATATGTCTTAATTGTTAACATTTTTTTGAAGGTTCACCCTTACCACCAAGCACCACAATAAAGGATCTTGGTGCTGTACCAAATGGCACCATACAACTCGATGTCACATCATCTGACCCAAAAAATGTCCCAATTGAGTTCAAAAAGGCTAGAGGGGGAGTGGAATCTTCTGATGTCATTACTGTTCGTTTGATGAAAGGTGAAAAAAATTTTTTGACGTGCTACATGTTAAAGCCATCATCTTAATTTTAAATTATTTTAAGTTTACAAATTAATATCAACTTTTTTAGAAAATAATGAGTATGAAGATGTGGTAGTTGAGATTGAAAGGGCTGCCCACACAAAATCTTTTATTGGTGGATTCAGGAACAAAGTCACGGGTGTGGAATACCATAATGCCTCTTCTCAAACCATGGCCAAAAAACTTGTTCCAAGTGGTATCGAAAAGTATAACAGAGATTGCCAGGTAACGTAACATAGTTGGATAAATATTCTAATATTATCTTACATAGCAAGGCGTAATAATTTAAAACAACATGGGTAATGTATTTAAACAATTTTGTGCGTTCATATTTTGACATTAAAAATTTAAAAATATTTTTATTAATTTTAATGAAAATGAGGGAATATACAAAACTAGTTTTAATTAAAATTTTTTTTTTTTTTTATAGACTGTGTTTGAGAAGAACCAAGTTAGCCAAACCACTAACACAACCTCTACCCAAATGACAAAGACAGGTTGTTACATTTCCACCCAACAAGATAAGTTGATTGATCCCAAAGAGTATACAACTTTCGAGATATATTTTGATCGAAGACTACAGGCTGTAAGTAAACAGTTATAATATTTTTTTTTATTCTAACTCACCTTTTTTAGGCTCTAGACACACTACTGGTTTTATAATCTTGATAACGAAATTGATGAAATTTGTAGGTTATTGTTCTTCAATCCTACTTTCGACGATGGCAAGCTCGCAACATGGTCAATGAACTCAAACAGGATCGTGATCGGCGCTTGGAATGGGAGAGAATGGAAGAAATTAGAAAGAGAAGAGAAAAGGAAGAGAGAATCAAGAAGGAATTTGAAAGAAGGATGAACCCAAAAACAAAAGAAGATTTCGACTTGCTTTATGCAGCCCTTGAAAGTAATTTAGCTTAACTAATTAAAGCTATTTAATTAAACCTATTAATCAATCAACATTTTGGTTCGGCTTTATGGGCTATTGAATTGGGTAAAATTAAATAACTTTGAATTGGGTAAAATAAAAGAAGGTATTTGAATTAGCCATACATACCAGACCTCCACCCATAATTTATTAAAGTTTTTATAATTAGAATGGAGATTAGAAGAGCTTGGGCATATTGATGGTGAATTAGAAGGACCAGAAAGAAAGGCTGCTCTGTGTGCCTTACTTGAACAAGAAACTCAACTTATTGCTTCGATTGGAAGGCATGAGATTGAGGCTTCCAAAGTTAACAAGGAAAAGGGAGTCAAAACTTTACTCGATAAGGTATTTTAAAAATTTTGCTATGTAAACCTTTGCTGAAAAAGATATAGAAACTGTTTGATGCAAGTTCAATATGCAATCTACTTTTGAACTTATTTAGATAGTTTGTATATTTTCAGTAGTTCATATAGTATATATAAAAGTATTTTTAATACCAATTGCTGTATTAAGGCTGCTGCACCTAAGAGATGGAAAGCCTATGATGGTCGCTATACTGAGATGGACACGCAGTATACTATAAGAGCCAAGGAAATGAGAGATATCTTTAACAGCATTAACATGAAATATCTCACACAAGATGAAAGGCTTGATGTCCTCCTTACACTGAAGCACACTGTTAAGGTGTTTTATATTTAATTTTGTATAGTTATATTTAAGTTACCTTATAATGAACCATTAAAAAATGATTATCGTTTCTAAATTTTAGTACGATAAAAAAGGATTTCTTATAAGTTGTAAAAAAAAAACTTTAATGTTGTTTAATATTTTCAGGAGCATGATTGTAAGTTAACAAGGGAGATCACAGAGCTGATTGACAGGGAAGCAGATCTTTTAATGAGGGGAGTAGCCGAAGCAAACCTGGAAGGATTAAGAAAACGAATTTCAACCTTGTTTTTACAATACTGCAAAAATCCACTCTTTAACCCTGAGATTGCTAGATTACTTAAAGTAACTATTGCTGTTTTGAATTTTAATTAGATTTATATTCTTCTTTTATAAATTTTTTCAGGTTCTTAAAAATTAACAGCTTTATTTTAAATTTAGGTACCACAAGACCCAAGTACTTTGCGGAAAGACATTTACTTTTGTCCAAGTGCCAACCAATATCTTCCTTCTACTGAATTTAAGATTATGGCTAACTCAAGAACTGTTGGAAAATGCAGAAAGTAAGATGACATACAAATTTTTTTACTTATTTAAGTGCACAAAAACTTGATTTTTATTGTCTATTTTAGGGTACAAGAGCTGGATAATGCAGCCAGAACTCGACAAGATTTCTCCCACTACAGAGTTATGTTGAGAACATTAAGAAGGGCAGAGGAGTCTTATGAAGATAATAGCAAGATTGCTTATCTTATTCAGGCAAGTTGAATGGGATTTATTGAATAATAATTAATGAAAACAATATCGCCTAATGAACACAAATTACTGATTCCCAATTTTTTTAGTATTTGCAAGTAATTTAAATACATTTAAGTATAACGTTGGTGTTAATTTACAGGAAAAGGATTTGCAGTATTTAATAGAGAACATTTGGTCCGCACAAAGTATACTGAGTGCATGGGATGATCTCTATGATCTGGCATTAGTTAGGTGGGACAAGGACGAAGAATGGTCACCATGGAATTGTATTTTGCTTACTAAAGATGAGGCAATTGCTCACTCAAGGCTGGATCACTTAAATGAAGTTAGTAACATACTAATTAATTAGATTTTAACCCTATTTAAGGATATAAAACTAATTTAAGGTATTTTTTTCCAATTTTTATACAAAATTATTAAAAAGCAACCAACTAAGTTACTTTACTAAAATTTTTAGGCATACGGGCAAGTTTTTGTTCATAAAGTTATGAACAAGCACACCTTGGCTCGCATTTACTTTAGTAGACTTCCTGGCATGTCAGAACAATTAAGAAAAAAATCAACCGGCTCACAACGATTACCTGGTCCTGGCGAGATTCGTGGAAAAAACATGTTGAATTCGTATTAAGCTTTTTTTAGTTGTGTTTTCCTAAATGTTTGTGCACTTTTTGTTATAATGTAAGCATTGTGATGCTTAAAATTAAAATATAATTTGAGTGACGTAATGTTGGATTTTTTGTTAACGTTTTTAAATACATTGTATTAAAATATTGGGCATTTTATTATAATTTATTTAAGATAGGCGCGTTATAAGGCAACGTTTTTTATTTCTGTAATAAGTATCTAATTAATATTACAACAATAATATAAGGTGGTTAAAACGAGGAAATAGGATTTAGTTTAAGCAAATTAACATATTTTAATGTGTTCTATAAATATTAAGGCACTTTGAACAGCTTTGTTATAAATATTATATAACAAAAAGAAAAATATCGAATAAATTTATCACGGTAGGGTAAACAGCTTGAAATAAGTTTTAGTCATTTTATAACTATGACCTCACAGATGTTGAGTGTTGCTTTACCTTGGCAACAAGCAGATATAGGTATGCAGGATAAGAAATTATGTGCGTATTTATTAATATAATACTACAAAAATACTACTTACATAAAGCCAAAATAGTGTATACAATATATACCAATACTTTTTGGATATTGGTAGTTATCTTGTGCTAACTGGCTGACTGGGAGTCAGGGAGTAGAAAATTAATTTTATTTGTTAGATTTTCGTGACAATTAAACGTTTTAATTATTATAAAATTGTCAATTTAGAAGTTTAAAGCAATGATGAATAAAATGATATGACGTTTAATATACTGTAATACTGATAACTATCAAAAAAGGACAAAAGAGTTATATATATAAAATATATTTTTTGAGAATAAGAATTTCAAAATGAAGAAATCAAATCAAAATGTGGGAACTTATTCATCAGACAATGATGACTCATATTCAACTTACTCAGAAGATTTTGATAACGATTCTAGATCAAGTTCACGAAACTACAGCAAAGGAAATAGGTAAAATTATTAAACCTAATATTTTTGTATTACTTCCACTATAATAAAATACTTACACTATAACACTTATTAGTTACTATTTGTAAATTTAAAAACCGGTTAGTTGTTTATAAAAACAAAAATTTATGAAAACCAAGATTTACTTTCTGCCTAATGTCTATATTGTATTGGCCTATACAATTAAATTAATAAATTAATATTTTTACACATCTGTTGCAGGCGGTATAACAAAACAAGAACTCAAGAAAAAAGTGATTTAAGTGAAAAAAGTTTTACCACAACTTCTAAATACTGTAAGCCTGATTTTATACTGACTTAACTTCTGTTACCATATTCACAACTACTGTTGTTATGACCTTAAAAATTCAAATAATATTTTATTTTATCTATTATTTAGCTGTATCAAGTGACAATAGAGCAAGAAAACCTAAAAAATCTTCAGGATTTGCAAAACACGGTTGGAGGCCAAGTAGTTTACATAAAGGATCGAAAAAAGCTTTTGTTGTTCGGGTATGTAAAACTTCAAGTTTTTTTATGTATTTTTTTTGTAGACTCATCTATAGACTTTAAATTAAAAATATGATTTTCTAAACTTACAAATAAGGTTTATTGGCCTTAAAAGGATTAGTTTCAATTGAAAATAATTTCTACTACGGTTAAGTGGGATTTTTGACTTATCTATTTAAAAATGTTATTTTATTTGAAGGTTATTACACAAAAAAATATTAAATTTATTTGTATTTAGATATGTAGACCTACTGTAACATTATCCATTTAAATAAGAAAAAAAGTTACCTTTATATAATTATATTTGAAGTGTTTTGTTTTAATGAATAGGATTCAGTTCAAGCAAGAATGTTGTCTGCCCGACAACATCGAATAAATACGTTAAACAATGAACTTGGCGAAGCCCATATTAAAATTGATGAACTGAAAAAAGAAAATCGACTCCTAAAAACATTGCAGCATCGGCAGGTAAGTTATTTAAACATTTATTTAAGTGGCAAGATGTACTTTTTTACTAAATTTATTCAGTTTTAAATTTATATATATACTAAAACCAAATACTATTTTTTAATTGTGTATTTGGTTGTTTATTTTTTGGGGTTTGTAGGACAGAGCCTTAAGAAAGTTTGAGGACACAGAAAATGATCTACCTCGTTTGATATCTCAGCATTCTGAAGAACAAAGAATATTAAAAGCAAGATTGAGAAAAAACCAAGAAAATGAACGTGTTTTGGGTAAACCAACATTTAAAAATAAATGTTACAATTTAATCTACTATGTTAAAGTAGCCTACAATATTTAATCAATGTTTACATAAATTATTTTACTTATGTTGGAAAATGTTTTTATAAGTACAGTCAATATCATGGCTTAGAACTAAAAAACATGTTTGTAATTATACGTTGAACTTTTACATCATCGCAACTGTAACGTTATAACTTTCAAATAAACTAAATTTAAAACACTAAATAGTTATTAATAAATTAAAGAAAACAAGATAAAAGATGGTAATGAGGAAATGTTAAAGATGGCCAGCACGATGAAAAGGTTAAAAAAAATAGTTTACGATAAAAACCTCGGAGAACGATCAGAGTTGTCACAACAACTTGCTATTGCTGAAGATAAACTTTATGATTTGGAAAGACAAAACAAGGTACCTGCTTTTAAAATCTTTAAAACTTGTCTGTCAAGGTTTGACTTTTTTGACAATGACTTACTTAATTATTCTAATTTAAAATTGTTATTTATTAGGCCATTTGCTTTTAAAATCTAATAAGTAATGTTAAATAAAGGATTAAAATTTAATAGAAATTGGTCAAAACTTAAATAAAAACTTTTGTATCTGAAATTCTCACAAGTAAATCTTTCCACAAAAAGATAAAACCTGTTGACATAAAGTCAATACAAAATCAAAAGTTGTTTTTATAAAGTTAACTTTAAATAATCTTAGTATCGTTTATCAAAAGCCTTTCAAGTTCTTGAGAGATTTATTGTTCAATTAATAACTCTGTTGGTTTTCATGGTATTTGTGAGAAAAAACAGCCTTAAATAAATTAAGTCACTCAGCACTTCTAAGTGTGGGGGTTGTTGTGATCAAACAGTGTAGTTCTATTTATTTTTGTGTTGCACTTGGGTGGTGAAGTAAACAAACTCTCCTTTGATTAATAACTAATTATTAACTTTTGTTAATTTTTTTTAGCTTGATCAATTTTGTTGTGTTTTTATTTTGTTTGTATAGTTTTGGGTGTACAGTTTTTTTTTAAACAAAGCTATTGTTGTGTAGTGAAGCATAAAAATAGTAATTTCAGTTTGGCAGTAAATTATTACTTCTTAAAAATTGTGTGTTTTGATTTTTTTGCTATCTTTGCTTGTTAACCTTATGTTAATGTTAACTTTAAAATCCATATAAATATATTAAGATTATGTAAAATAGAACTTCAAAATTTATTGCTAGCCAAGTACGTATAACACATTTCAAATACAAATACCAGGTTATAAAATACAAAATAATTTTTATTATTTTTTTCCTTTTTATAAAAACATCACAACCTTTTTTGTACAAAAATTCACAGCAAGATTAACAAAGGTAGGAAAGTAATGTTTGTTGTCATGGTAACAAACCTTTCATTGGCTACCTCCTTGACCCTTGAAAGAAAGTACTTGAGAGTTTGTACTACTTGTTTACTATCCCCTCTCTTTCTATGTTGACAGATTCTTAACCACGATTTCCATCGGGTTGAGTTTAATATTATATTAAAAATTACTCTCATGTTTTAAATTATTGATATCTTCAAAACTTTTTAAATAAAAGGAATGAAAAATGAGCTTTAAACATTGGCATTGTGAGCTAACAGTACTGATTTAAATTATCTTTTGTGTTGTTCTTTATTGCATTTTATCATATGTTATGATGCATTTTTTATTTTTTAAGGACTTAGAGAAAAAGTTGGACTTGACGAAAAGCAGTTATTCTCGACAGTTAAATTCAGAACGATCAAAACACAAATCAACAAAAGAAAGACTAGAAATTTTGCACGAAGAGTTTCTTACTATTCAAGCTAAGCTTAAAGTACAACCTTTGTCTATTTAGTCAATTGTGATTTTCTACCGCCTACCTTATATTTAAAAAATAAATCAAACTTGCACGCATTTAATACAGGTATATACATCCATCCAAGTACTTCAATAAAAATTATATTTTTTAGGAAAAAGAAAGAGCTCTCGACGTCAACAACATTTATGCATTGAGAAGCAAACAGTCTCCGGAAAAGTCTTTTATTTCGAACAAAGTTGCAATCCCAAGCCCACGTCGCATAACCGACAAACCGCCAATTCCTACAAACAATGAATTTAATCCAAGTAAAATCCAAGAGGTAAATCGAATTGGACAGCCTCCTTTAATTCCAGAACAACAGCAACTTGCATTAGAAAACCACCCCCAAACACCACCTCGAAGTGAAACCATTCCAAATCGTCAAGCAACTGATGTGACTGATTTTAGAAAAATGATAAAGTCCCCAATTGTTGCTTCATTAGCTGACAGTGGAAGGGAGGATTCTCCACTTCTTGATCTAAATGGGGATATAAAAGCAAATGAAATTGCAACAAGATTAAACGGGTTAAGGGTTCAAGAAAATACCCCCCCGAAAGAAGGTATGAAAGTATTTTGTATTGTTTAAAAGTCAAATAAATTTTTAATTTATGATTAGTACACCATCAAATTCTTTTTAATGAATCAAATTTTTTACAATTTTACTGCTTTTAAATTTTTAGAAACCAGAAAAACCAAACCAGTGTTTTTGACAGCAAACTTTGATTCTCCGATGATTACACCAGGCTCCACTTTTATTGCAGATCAAAATGAACGATCACCAATCACAGTAACAAAAAATTTAATTTATGCATCTTATTTTATATAAAATGTTTTTTTTAAGTTCTAAAAAAAATTTTTTATGCAGGTACCAACTTCACCTCCAAAGGAAAAACAAAAAGGTAAAAAAATCTAAATAGTGTTAAGTTAATTTAAACTTATATGCAACATAAATATTTAAAAAGTTAAAGTAAAATAAAACACTATTCTATGCCTTGCATTTTGTGTTAAAAAAGAAATTCAATATTCACACTTTATTAATATTTTATAACATTTGGCAAGTCTACATTTTTTAAACCTATAACATTTGCATAATTTACTACACAACACTTTACAGATGTTAAGGTTAAGCATAGCTTTAAACATGTTACAAAAAAAGTTTAGTTTACTAAGCTGATATAGCTAATAAAACAAGATTAGTTTCGAGGTTAAACTTTAATGGCTATTTTGCAAAAGCATTATTTAAAAGAAAATATTTAACAATTCATGTAAAGAGAAAAATGTTATTTTATCTAATAATCTTTTTGTCAATATAGAAGTTGTTAAACCCCCAGATCGAACTAAAGAAATAGAAGTGGAACAAGCAAGAAAAAAGGTTTGTTTTATTATTATGAACCATAAACATTCATTAAAACTCAAAGAAAAGATGAAACATATCTATTTCTGAAACCTGATACTTGTACTACACAATATTTTACATTCAATAAAACAGTTAAATTTTTTTTAATTGGTTTGGCAAAGTGAGCGTATAAATATGGCATTGTTAAAGACTTATCAACCAGTTTTATTTTCTAAAAATTACTTGATGCAATTATGTTTAAGTGTTATATTGTCCTTTGCAACTTGCTGTTCTTTTCGCAATTACATTGTTTTTAAAATATTGTTGCTTTTTTTTCTTAAAGATGGAGGAAAGTCGCAGGAAGAAAGCAGACCTTTTGGCAAAGATGAGGAACTTGGAAGAGGATGGAAGCTCAATTCTTCCAAACAACAATCCAAAAGACGACATTAAACAACTTCTAAATGGAACAAAACCTAACAAGCAAGTAAGAATATCTTCTGATAGTTTGTCTGTTATTTTTAAAATGACTAAACAAATTTTTTAAACATTTTCTGCTTTGTTTTTTCTCTGTTGGTTGATTTTATTTCAGGTTAGTACAAGTTCAGAAAACTTAAAAAAGTCAAATATTCCGGCTCCAAATAAAAATAACAAAAGCAAAAAGCAGAATATAGGTAAACGTACAGAAGTGGAAATTGTAACAGTATATCGAATACCACAGTTAGAATTAAATCAGCAGAAAAGTAGTTCTTTAGATTCCCCTGGCAGAAGCAAAAGACAGTACAGGTTTCCCAGAGAGGTAGACCTATTATGTAAAGTTGTTTATTTTTAAGCAGTTTAAATTGCCAGTATTTGTTCTCTTTGCAATTTTAGAAACCAATACTAATTGTTTTATTAAATATTCAGAAAAGTACAATAAAAATTAGGCAAATCTTAATTTTTTTAATTTTGCAATATTAAAAAATAAAGTACAGTTGTAATGTGTCCAAGAAGAATATAATTAAATAGAGTCAATAGTAATATGCCCAATTCTGAATACCGTGTGTTAAAAATAACCAATAATTTCAAATTTAAAACATAAGGTTGAAAATCTTCATCTTGGCATACCATCCACTGGTGATTTGACCAAGGAAAAAAGTGATCCCGAAATAAGTTTTGGTGGTTATGCTCCTTCCGTTGCAGTTCCACCAAAAAGAAAAGGTAAATTAACTAAGGTTTATTATTAATTGTTTTTTTTTGTGCTTTAACTTGACTCTTTTGTTTGTGTTTTTTTCAAAAACATTTAAATATTTTTTTGTATTTGGCCTTATTGTCATCATTTAACTTATTATTAAGCCCGGACAACAATAACTCCCAAAAAACAAACGGATAATGAATCTGATGACGAACCATTATTTGACCTGGACAGTGGTAAAAATAAAAAGAGTGATTTATTAGCTCAACTATTTGGAGAACAAGCAGCAAAACCTGAACAAAATAAAAAAGAAAAAGTAAGTTTTAACAAAATTTAATAGTTGCACTTAACTGTTGGTGTTGAAATTGTAAAGTTTAATAATATTATTTTTTTTATGATCTTAAAGTCATTTGAAAAGAATCGGCAACCCACCAAAATGCCGAGGGCAAAACCAGTTCATTCTGGTTATCCTTGGGAAAGAAATGTAATTCCCGCTTCACAGGGTAATAACACAAGTAAAGAAATTATAGCTAACCACCAAACTTGAAATACAATTTTTAGTTAATTGCTTAATTTTTTTTCTTTTTGAAAATCCAAACATTATTTCCAATCTGACCTAATTTAAAATATTTTTGTATTATTGACTTTTTAGCTTATAGTTTTCACTGCCATTTTCAATTTTTAGAAAATGGTGACTCAAAACCTAGAACAACAACAAACATGGTAGTTTCACCAGTTATAAAGTCTGTACCTTCATTTCATGATGAAGATATAGAAGAATTAGCTTTATAACTTTTGACAAAATAAAAATTTTAAACAAAATTTTTGTTTTTTTGAGGTGTTAACTGGCAAAATGGTACTTTCTGTATGCTAAATGGTATTGGAGACTATTATGTGCAGTAAAAACATGTTGTACGCGCTTTTGCAATTTGTTTGATAATCGGTACCCATTTTTTTATAAAAAAAATATATTTTTTATACGTCCTACAGTAGCCTAAAGCTTAGTAAGCGATTTGCTTATTTAAAAACATTTACATGTAAATTAAATGTTTTTTGTGATTGGTCGATAATGAAATGTAAACTTACATTTATTTATATATGTATATTTGATAATTAATCCCATTTCTATTTTTGATAACTGTGATTTATAGTTTGTACATTTTTATATTTTGTTCTAAATATATGTTAAATGATAAACATTGCTAAGTTTAATGCAACATAAAGCAGAAAATGACTTTAAAAATCAAATATAGTGACATAGAAAACAGAAAACTTGATGAAAAACAGTACGGATAGCTAATCGATCGGATTTTATCAGACACTTGAGTGTATTTGGTTTGTAGAATTTCAGCAGAGAGTTTAAATATCTAAGGAATAAAAATACCTTTTTTTAAAATAAGGTACTTTTTAAATAGTTTTCGGAGATATTAACTTTAAATGGGTACATTTTTTTTGCTTACGTTGCTTGAATAATCTCCGACTAAGTGGTCACATTTCGATAACATCATGATGTCCGAAAACAATCCTGTAAGACTATCTTCAGTGTACCGAGATTTTGGTTTAAACGCCAATAACGAACTATTTACGTTTGTGATGAAATTGAAATCATTATACCTGACAAAAATATATTTTGGCAATGAAAAAATAAATAGCCTACCTAAGATTTAAAAAAAAAAAAAACAAACGGATAATGAATCTGATGACGAACCATTATTTGACCTGGACAGTGGTAAAAATAAAAAGAGTGATTTATTAGCTCAACTATTTGGAGAACAAGCAGCAAAACCTGAACAAAATAAAAAAGAAAAAGTAAGTTTTAACAAAATTTAATAGTTGCACTTAACTGTTGGTGTTGAAATTGTAAAGTTTAATAATATTATTTTTTTTATGATCTTAAAGTCATTTGAAAAGAATCGGCAACCCACCAAAATGCCGAGGGCAAAACCAGTTCATTCTGGTTATCCTTGGGAAAGAAATGTAATTCCCGCTTCACAGGGTAATAACACAAGTAAAGAAATTATAGCTAACCACCAAACTTGAAATACAATTTTTAGTTAATTGCTTAATTTTTTTTCTTTTTGAAAATCCAAACATTATTTCCAATCTGACCTAATTTAAAATATTTTTGTATTATTGACTTTTTAGCTTATAGTTTTCACTGCCATTTTCAATTTTTAGAAAATGGTGACTCAAAACCTAGAACAACAACAAACATGGTAGTTTCACCAGTTATAAAGTCTGTACCTTCATTTCATGATGAAGATATAGAAGAATTAGCTTTATAACTTTTGACAAAATAAAAATTTTAAACAAAATTTTTGTTTTTTTGAGGTGTTAACTGGCAAAATGGTACTTTCTGTATGCTAAATGGTATTGGAGACTATTATGTGCAGTAAAAACATGTTGTACGCGCTTTTGCAATTTGTTTGATAATCGGTACCCATTTTTTTATAAAAAAAATATATTTTTTATACGTCCTACAGTAGCCTAAAGCTTAGTAAGCGATTTGCTTATTTAAAAACATTTACATGTAAATTAAATGTTTTTTGTGATTGGTCGATAATGAAATGTAAACTTACATTTATTTATATATGTATATTTGATAATTAATCCCATTTCTATTTTTGATAACTGTGATTTATAGTTTGTACATTTTTATATTTTGTTCTAAATATATGTTAAATGATAAACATTGCTAAGTTTAATGCAACATAAAGCAGAAAATGACTTTAAAAATCAAATATAGTGACATAGAAAACAGAAAACTTGATGAAAAATAATTTGTTTTTCAATGTCTATCAAATATAGGTGATCACAAATACCTCCTAAGCAAATGTTAAACTAAAAATATACACGATGAGGTGACGAAAATGGCACATAAAATAAAGAATCAAATTAACATAAAATAAACCTGAGAAACAAAAAGAAAAACAAGTATTTTTGAAGCAATAAAATTTAAAAACTGAACTTGTTTTAAATAAGTACTAGTAGTGCGAAAAAAAAAGTTCTGCAGCATATATGTAAATATTGACATTACTATGTACATAAAAATACATCACCCAAATTAAGAATTACATTTTCATTGGCACACAACACTAAAACAATTTACAAAAATTATAAATTCTGCAGAATATACGGTAACATATGAAGCAAGTGTTGTTCATTTGCAAAGTTGTTGCACTGGCAAAAACAAGAGAAATTTATTATACAATAATTTAACTGGACGTGCATACAAAAGCGTTAACTTGAACAATTATTAATTATCACACAATAAATGTGCAAGTTCTTTAACCATAGATTTGTTTTCTTGCAAATAGACTTGGGTATCCCACAAGAGACTGAGTAATTTTTCATCGCTGGTCTCATCTAAACTAAGTTCATCTTCCACAAGTGGGTTTAATCGAAAATATTGTCCCCCCAGTGATTCACACCTAAAGTAAGAATATGTGTTACAAGTTTACAAAACATATTTATTTTTTTAAGTAAGCGTTAATTTGCTTAGTTATATTTTATGGTGTTTTTGAGTTAAAATTTTTTAAAGCATACAAAATATTTTTACCATGCCCTTCCTCTACTTGTAATATAGTTGTTAGACTCGCAAGCCATATCAACCAACATTTGACCCAGCTCTATACCAGCAAATGCCGAATTCATTATTGCTAGTGGGTTTGTCAGTGGTACAACATCGACTGATCTATAAAAGTAAAAAATTGTTAATAGCCCCTTTTCTCTTTTTTATATCATGGTATTTTTAATAAAAAATTCACACACTTGGCCAATTTTGTTTTAGGTTGGCTAGTTCCAAGAGAAACAACTGTTCCAAGTTGCATTGGAAAATTGTTTGTTGCTTTGTTGTAGCGATGTATTTCGGTCAAAACATCTAACGTTGGATTGTTAGCTATAAGACCCCCATCTAAATATTTATCCATTGATTGGAAATATGTCGGTGCTGCACCACTACTTCTGGCAACTTTCCAAAGAAGCTGATCCATTGACGGCTCAGCATTTTTTAGTTTGGTCAAATCGTTTTTACTTAATTTTTTGGAAAACTTATTTTCAGCTTCAGGATGGTCATTTTTGCAATCTGTTTCATCATAATTACGAAACAATTTTAGTTGAACAGGTTTTCTATCTACTAAACAGGCTGTGATAATCAGTTTTGGTCCGTTTTGTAAACTTTTCATTGTAGTGTGCTCTCCGAACAAGTCTTTTAAAAATTTTTCAATTGGTTCTGCAGCATATGGCCTTTTTCCCACAAACACTTGATCTTTCAATTTAAAGTACAATCTCTGTGCCTCGACTGCACTTTTGCCCTTGCACAAAGCTATCGCAAGTATTGCTCCAGTACTTGTACCTGCGATCCAATCAAATAAATCTTTTGCTTTTTTACCAGTTTCTTTTTCTATTGCCATTAATATCTGAGTCATTACCAGTCCTCGAATTCCACCACCATCCAGACAAAGAACTTTGAGTTTTCCACTTGAATTTCTATTGTTGGCTAGGCATAATCCATCCACAACATCCATTGGTGTTTCAGTTAAAAGACCACCAACACTGGAAAACATTTCCACAATTTCCTCTTTATTTGGTTTTGAACTTCTTGCTGCTAATAAGCCAGCAGTTTCACCAAAATCATTTTTGATGTTGTAGTCAGCGCCGAATAAAAGCAACATTTTCACAAGGGTTGGATAGTCATAGGTTACAGCAAGATGCAATGCAGTGTTACCATATTTACCTTTGCTGTTAACGTTAGCATCACCAAGAATAAGGGTAACAGCTGCTTCTAATCGACTTCGAAAAACCATAACATGTAATGGAAGATGACCATCATTACTACCTGTGTTTGTTGAAGTATTGTGACCTAACAGCAAACTCACATCTGCTTGTGTTTTACACCAATGCAATGGTAACCCACCATGCTTTTTACAAGCCTTGTGTACAAGGTTGGGATACACTGAAAGCAATAACTTTGTAACATCTTTCGATCCATATTTAAGAGAATAATGTATAGGCAGCGCAATAGTTCCACATTTTAATGGGTCAGCACCCAAGCCAAGTAACCATTCACACATTTCCCATTTATTGGTTTTACAGCAGATATGAAGTGCCGTCTCCCCATCCTGGTTAAATGCATTAAGATTTTTATCATTTGCTCGAGAACAAACTATTTTCAAATTATTTAAATTGCCGGCAAGTACTGCTACATGAATAGCATTATTTTCGTTGTCATCACACTTTGAAATATCTGCACCGGCTTCTAGAAGTTGATTAACAGAATCTACAGATTTAAGTTTAAGAGCAAGCTGAATTGGAGTCATGTGATTATCACAAAAATGACTATTCAACCATTCCAAAAGAGGCCCTGATGTTCTAAAAGCATCTCTTAGTTCGATTTCAACTGCTATATGAGCAGGTGACCAAGTTGGACGTAATCGAAGTGCGTTGGACAACTTTTGCAAGGTTGAACAATCAAAGCAACTTTTCGAACTGTTACATAACAATGGCAGCTTTGCAACGAAAATCTCATACACTTCAAAGGCCAACTTTTCTTTAGAGGTTGGGAGACTAAACAAACGCAACATAACCCTTTTTCTTAATGGATTGTGAAGTACCAAGATATAATAATTATCAATTTTGTGGAGGGCGAGCATGCTATACGTTTTGATGAGGTTTGCACTCGAGTACAAATCATTGTTGTTTGTGAGTTCTTGAACAGAAAATGGGTCAGAAATTAACGGAATGAACTTCTCAAGTGCTAACTTTGCAAAATTCATATTTTGTTATACAAACACGTTATTGAACAAATTGCCTTAAAATACAACTAATTAATATATGTAATGAATTTATTTGGTAACCTAAACTTATTACATCAATTTAAAAAACAATCTTTTTTCATTTGGCAGAAATGCGTTTGTGACCTAAGTCCGAAAATTGGGAAATTACCTTAGCTAATACTGTTATGCAATACATCTATGAACCGTAACAGAAACTGTTTAGTTTCATGCAAGCGTGTAATTCACTCACTTTTTTCATTGTTAAAAAAATTATATTATAAAACTTAATCAAATAGCGAGAGATGAGAAATATATCGTACATATTTAACTTTATATGAGGGGTATAAACCAGTTTTTGAGGAGTTCGTATTACGACCAAACCAAAATCCAGGTGGCCTTTTGCTATATAAAAACAATCTCGTAATAATGTCACCAATATTAAGATCAATTTCTTTGTCATTATTGGAAATGTGAGGAATTGTTGCTACAAAAGTTTGTCCATTTTTGCCAGCTGCAGTTAAACAGTACGGATAGCTAATCGATCGGATTTTATCAGACACTTGAGTGTATTTGGTTTGTAGAATTTCAGCAGAGAGTTTAAATATCTAAGGAATAAAAATACCTTTTTTTAAAATAAGGTACTTTTTAAATAGTTTTCGGAGATATTAACTTTAAATGGGTACATTTTTTTTGCTTACGTTGCTTGAATAATCTCCGACTAAGTGGTCACATTTCGATAACATCATGATGTCCGAAAACAATCCTGTAAGACTATCTTCAGTGTACCGAGATTTTGGTTTAAACGCCAATAACGAACTATTTACGTTTGTGATGAAATTGAAATCATTATACCTGACAAAAATATATTTTGGCAATGAAAAAATAAATAGCCTACCTAAGATTTAAAAAAAGGTTAAATTTAATTTACTTTTTTGTGAATTTGTTGATAATTCTTGGGTCATCCGTTGATAGATAAACATTTTTCAAAATTATTTCTTCAATGTTGTGCAACATGTTGTTAACTTTGCGTAACTCGTACCAATCAATAACATGCTGCATGTAAGCCTCGATTTCGTAAAGATTAGAAATTGATTTATCCGTTCTTCGTACGTGAACACTTTTAAATTAACAAATTAATTTTTAGTACGCCAAGCAACGTGAAGAGACGTTCTAAATTGCTCTGTTGTATTTTTTATGTTATAAAGCTATGGAGAAACCTAACGTACCCGACTATTGGATGTGTTACTTTTAAACGGTTTTCAATGTTTTGTAAAACTTCAGCAACATGAGGTTTGGGCCGAAAAATATAGCGCATTATTTGACTGTGAAGCCATAACTCAGGCGTGTCACTGAAAGATGTAACCAACGTTGCTATATCTTTATATAGCCAATGAGGCTGAATAATCACACGATGATTAAACTTTGTTTTAACCGTTAAAACCAGTACTTGCTCCTTTAATTTTTCATTATCTAAAATAAAATACTCCTATGCCTTAATAAAAAAATATACTTTAGTTATTGTAATTGTAAATAGATAGGCTGGGATATGTACCTTCTTTACCGTCCCAAAACACCCCTTTGTCAGATTTTTGATGAAAACACGTTTGACTTAAAGGCAACAGATGGGTGTAAAATATATCTTGAGAGCTGTACCTTTAAAAAAGTTAACTAACGGCATTTTAGTAGAATATATAACAAACTTATAGTTGGATATTTCTAAAATAGTAAGAAATTACTTTGTTTGGAGATCAACTACCAATGTTCTTCTTGTAGCTAAACTGATTAAAAAACACACCATCACGTGATGTATTGTACAACCAAATCCACAAGTTGATGGATATTTACAAACCAATTTTTTGGCCGAGGAACAGTTTAGTGGGTTCTTAAATACATTTATAAATTTTATAATTTAGCAATATTAAATTTTTGAAAGATTTTCTATTAACTTATAGAAATTAAGAAAGTTGTATACAATTTTGCACAAAAGACAAATCTGTGGGTCAATGAATGTTGCATTTATTACCTGTAGCTTATTAATTTGATCTTGAATTCTTTTCGCGAGATTGTTTGCCATTTTTGATTTTTCTACGTTATCAAATTTATCACGTACCTCCCGTATTTTACTTGAAATTAATCTACAAAAGCATTTAACATAAGCCTAAACTTAACCATAATTAAAGTATTTTTACAAAAAAAATATATTATTATAAATCCAACGTGGAATAACAATATTTACAATTAAAAACAAACTTAACCCTAAACCTTGTTCTAGACAAGAAATCACGGTCTTCATCATAAGTTAAATTATCGTTTAAAAAGATATCTCGCAACTCGTTTGTTTCCCTTTCAATATCATAAAATAAATTTCTTATCTCTGCAGTGTTAAGTAAGGGTTTCACATTCCGATCTACGAGATAATAAAATTTAAAACAACATTTTTAAATTATTTTAATATACAAAGAGGGCCATTTTATTTTATTAAATTTACCAGTAATTTTTCTGGTGAAATTGTTTGACTTCAGTCGTGTTGATGTCAAAATCAGTATGTCAGCAACGTAATTTCTAAATACATAACAGAAAATTAAACTCTACCGATCGATTTTTAACAAATTAAATACTAACTAAGTGATAAGACTTACTCTAACGTTTTGAAAATTAAAGAAAATGGAAGAATTGAAGCACTTAGACATAACAACATAAATATTAAAAAATACTTCTTAAGAAATAAAATCATTCTTCATATGATCTTGTAATTTTTAACGAACCTGCCAACGCCTGATATTGTAAAAACGTTACGCTAAATGCTTACGGTAAATTCCCACGTATTTTACAGGATGTTTGGAACATGTGTTTTTACCATTATTGGTAATAAAACGTCGATGTAGTAAATGGAATGCTTACTGTACATTAGATTGTTTAAGCACCTTAAACAAATATATCCATGAGAGCCGGCAGTTTACAGTTTTAAATACTATAATTATTTGTATGTCGTGTGTGCTTCTTGTTTCTCAACCTATTCTTTTCGAAAGATTTAAATAATAATCTTTCGTTTGTAACAGTTACATGTGGTATACATTGTATTAAAAATAACCCTGTGTTACGTTGGAATATGTGTCATTTATAATTGCTCACAATGACTTACAACTGATAATAGTTTCAGTGTTGCACAAAATTACCTTTTTTGTGTGGATATACCGGCATTGTTTTATGATTTATTAACTCAACTATAAAACATTTTACATAATTACTTATTAAGGTTAAGCTAACAAAGTTAAAACAGGGGCCATAGCAACCAACGCAAAATATTTGGACATAAAAAATTCCTCACAACAGTTTTTTATTTAAAATAGAATGTATTACAAAATACACACTAAAAACCTTTTTCTTTGTATAAAAGTAAATAAAAACAATTTAACTTTGTGGGGTTGAGCAAACACATTTTTAATATAATACCATATTTTATTCCAAAATATTTACACAATTTTTAGGCTTTTCATTTGTTTTTGCAAAGGCGATACCATATTCTCGCATTGTAATTATACAAACGGAAATGCAAACATAATAAAAAGGCGATACCGTAGTATCACCAAAACCACGGTATTTTCTATCAACATATTTTTCTTATAAAATGGAATCTGATTCAAAGTTTTATTTTTAAATGAGTTTATGTAATTTTTCACAATACCAAACTATGTAATTTTTAAGTAGTTTTAGTTGTACATTAAATTAAAAAAATCTCTCAATATTTGCAGGATTTAAAAATAAAACAAAGATATATTTTAATCAGTAACTAAGGAAAAGCCTTGCAATTATCATGAAGCTTGCTTTTTATTTTGTATTTATGTTGTTTGCAACCAGTGGGGTATATTGCATGAATGGCCAGACCCTAAAAAACACCCAAGGTCAGTAAAACTAAAACCTTAGTTTTAAATAATGTTTAAAAAGAGAGAAAGTTAAATAATGTTTAAAAAGATCCGCAGCAAGAAGTTTAGTAAATCAATGCCATTTACGTTTTACAAAAATAAAAACTTGGAAATTAAAAATTTTAAAAAACCTTGAATTAAAATATAATTTTATTTTGTGATTTAAATAATTTAGTTATTCAAACATTCACTAATCACTAATGGCAAATATTTATTTAATATTAACAGCATTCCTTCAAAACACGGATAAAGATGAACCGCAAGGACGTATCGTTGGCGGATCTAGCCCTAGTTCTGATCGAATTGACTGGATTGGTCAAATTATTACTGTTGACCATGTAGCAACAACATTTACATATGTGTGCGCCTGTACAATAATCTCCAATAAATGGGTCTTAACAACAGCTTTTTGTGTGCAAATAAAAAAGTAAACAACAAAATGTAATTTCTACTGATGTTTATTATTGATCAAAACTAATAATTTATTTGTTATTTAGTATACCAGTCTCATCTCTGCACCTGAGATTAGGATATTCAAACATTCCAAATTCTCTTGATCCGACATTTTTACTTAGTATTGAAAGGGCTATAAGTCACCCAGGTATCACATTTGAAATTTTAGTTTAATAAAATGGTGCAAAAGCTGTGAATATGTATTCGGATACTTTTTTAATCGTAACATTTTCTAATATTTATGACCCTTTTTTTATTTAAAGATTTTAACCCAATTACGTTTCCAAACAACATTGCGTTGCTAAGAGTTAGTGGACAGATTACATACACAAGCCGAATTCAGCCCATTGTGCTACCTACAAAAACAGCAGTTCAGGCTGATAACTGCTGGGTTGCGGGCTGGGGATCATCTTCAAGTAAATCTAACTTAATATTAATATTTAACTATATAAAATCAAATTTTAATTATGCATATATTTAACCCTATATTTAAGTAATGCTTTAATGCCTTATTAAGTAATGGCGGAAAGTTACAAGTTTATAATTTACTCAACTTAGTCAACATGTATCCTTAGTCCTTGGCGGCTATTCCCAGAGTTTACGTGAAGTGAAGGTCCCAATTGTAAATAACACTCAATGCCAAATTATATACAACCAAGCTGAGGTGACTATCAACAATAAAGAATTATGTGCCGGGTACGCTCATATTTACACGTTTAATTATTGCAAATAACGCTTTTAAATATTTTTAAATGTCAACGCAAGGTACTATATTTTTGGACATACTTTTTTTTAAATTTAAGGGAAAGTGGAAAAGGTGTTTGTAACTCGGATTTCGGAAACCCGCTTACTTGTAGTTCTGGAACCGGATATGTGCTGCAAGGGGTTGTAAGTCAAATTTACAACTGCGCTAACGCTTATCCTAGTATTTACACCCGCGTTTATTCGCACTTGGATTGGATTGAGGAAACAACAGGTTAGCTTATTACAATTTTTTTAAATGTAGAAAACAGCTATAAAGCAGAACTCATTATTAAACCTTGCGTTATATAATTTGTATTTTTGTCTTGGGTGGGTATACCATAAATTACCGATAATCATTATTTAATATCTTTTTTAGGCCACGGAAATCTAATGCAGCCGAACTTGTACGTTACAGTTGCGTTATTGTTTTTTGCCCTGTTCAACAAACTGTTTTGAAGAAGATTTAATAAAAATTTTTGAAATCCTAGAAAATTAATTTAGAGATATCAATTCAAAACCAATAATATAATAGGTAATTTGCATAAATTCACATAATTATTGTTTTTGTATAAATTTTGTATTACAATACTTATCCATCTTATGTTTGATATAAGTTACAAAATTGTTGCGGTTGTGGCGGTCTATGCGTTGACCCAATTGGAAGATTTAGCCCATAAAGTTTTATAGAGATTATAAATTGTTTATTCTTAGCTCATTGTCTAACTAATATAACGTTCTTAAAATAACCACGTAAGTAATTCTTGACCGTTTAGGCCAATTACTTATACAAATTAAATATTAATCTTCAAGTTTATTTACACAATAATAAAACGTCAGATTTGAAATCTTTAAAGTCGAACCATTTAAAAAAAAAAAACATAATAGACTTATAAAAAAATATGTTGAAATAAAACCAAATCTTTAAAAAACACGTTATAAATTAAAGGACAATTAAAATGCATTTAATAATAAAAGGTCAAGCAAACTAAATTATCGGTTTTGTTTTAAATAATTAAAATATGCCCTTAATAGTTTTGTAACCACGACAACGTTTCATTGTAAAAAAACTAACATCACGTTCTTCTGTTCGTTCGTGTGGGATAAATGTTAAGTGTATGCCTACATTAATTTGCATAATAAACAATTAGTATGTTTTAAGTACATATACTTAATGACAAATTAATTACTTTTGTTTACTGCAATCTTTACTTTGCCTTGTTTTAAGTTTAACTTTTCAGATTTTGAAGAATTAACACTTATGCTCTATAAGTGTTGCCAAGGTAATGGTAACACAATTAAAGCAGTGTCATAGAAACAATATCTCAAGTTGATTTTAATATTAAATTGTCTCGCTAATTACCTTTTATTATTTTGTGTACGTGATTGAACAAAATTTTGAGTACTTAAGCCCGAGAGTTTTTAAATTTTTTTTCATTTGAAAATTTTATACTGTACAGTTACTATATTAAAAATCAACAAAACAAACATGATGAAAACGATTTTGCTTTTAACCCTAATTTTGTTTATCAAGAACCGGGTAAATTGCGCCCAAGATCAAGTTCTAACGAATAGTATTTGTAAGTTTAGTTTTAAAATTATTCTGTAAAACTCTAAAAGGTTACAATAAAATAATGTGGTAAGACATCTGGCGCTTTTTGAAGCAAAACTAAATATTTACATTATGAGGACGTTGTTGGTTATATTGTTGTAATGCAAACTAGACTATAGTTTTTATATATTATATTTTTCCATTTAACAGCTAGTAAAGAGAATTCTCAAGAACGTGTAGTTGGTGGAACTTCCCCTAGTTCAAATAGAATTGATTGGATTGGTCAGCTGCTCTATGTTGACTTTGAAAAGAGTGAGTTTAATTATATATGTGCTTGCACTCTAATCAACAATAACTGGGCAATAACAACTGCTACTTGTTTATCAAGGTAAGAAAAAGTGTTTTAGAATTTTAAAAAATCGGTTGTCTTAACTCTTTGTGTATTTTAGTTTACAATTGTCAGCACTTCATTTAAGATTTGGTTATTCGGATATACCAGATTCTCTATCTATTTCAGATTTACTTGCAATTGAAAAAGTTGTAACTCCCGCAGGTAGGGAAAAAAATTAATTTTTAACTTTTTTTGCTGGCTTGACATGTGGGCCTTTTCATATATCGTTCGTGGCTTTTTATCATTAAAATACATTTTAATAAATTTTGACGTAATTTTTAGGTTTCAACAAAGATACCCACGAAAACAACATTGCATTAATAAACGTTAATGGGCAGATCACATACACTAGTCGAATACAGCCAGTTTTACTGCCGGTTAAAACTGCCAATGCGGGTGATGACTGCTGGGTGGCTGGTTGGGGATCAACTTCAGGTATATTTAACCCATAAGGTATAAAACAACAACTATCTGGAATTTAGGATCGAAATGTGTGTTAGCGTTTTTAAAATAATTTAAAAAAGTGTGTAATACATAAAATAGTAATGACCTAAATAATTTTTTTAGTGATTAACGTTGGAGATATTTCCAGAACTTTGAAAGAAGTAAAAGTTCCAATTGTGAGCAACAGCGAATGTAGGAGTATCTATAACCCAACTGATGTTAATATAAATGAAAAAGATTTGTGTGCAGGGTAGGCTAATTTGCTTTTATATAAATTAATGTTACACTATACATATATATATATTGTTTTTTTTTTATTTTAGCGACAAGGGAAAGGGTGTTTGTTCTTATGATTCCGGAAACCCGCTTACTTGTAGTTCAGGAACCGGATATGTGCTGCAAGGAGTTGTAAGTCAAATTTACAACTGCGCCAACGCTTATCCTGGTATTTACACTCGTGTATATTCGCACTTGGATTGGATTGAGCACACAACAGGTAAGCTTATTAAAACCAAAACACAAATGTAAAAATTAAAAATTAAAAAAAAATTGGTGGATTAATTAATATTTTGACTTCGGTAGTTGCTCAAAAATGAAATATTTTTATTAAATTTGATAATAAATTAACAATTAGTATTATTCAGAATCTTTTATGGGCAAGGGAAATCTACTGCAGCCGAGTTTGTACGTTACAGTTGCATTATCGTTTGTTGCCCTATTCAACAAATTGTTCTGAAAAAGATTAAATAAACATTTTTGAAATCATAGAGAATTAATTTAGAGATATCAAATCAAAACCAATGATACAATAGGTAATTTGCATGAATTCACATAATAATTGTTTTTTTTGTATAATTTTTGTATGACAATACGAATTAAATAAAAAAGTTAGATTATCTACAATAAACTACTTGGTTGTTTAATAAACTAAATCTATATACTTAGGCATTCTAAAAAAAATTCCTTCAAAAAAAAAAAATATTAACATGGCATCATTAAAATGTTATCAAGATGACTTTATTGAATATTTTAGATGACGTCAAATCAAGTTTATTTTTCGACCCGTGTAAATTCCTACATGATAGTGTTTTAAAAAGAAATTTTAGCAGTTCGTCATTGTCAGGAGCTTCCATAAAATAAAAAAACCCTACTACTTAAATAAATACGTATTTAATTACTATAATTTTGTATGAGAAATTCACTTTATCGTTTTTGTTTAATATTTTATTTTAAAGTTAGAATTAAATTTTTTTTAAATAAAAATTCACAAGTTCTTTCCGGGTAAATCATTCGTCATGAAATTTTTATTGTGACAAAAAGTGTTTTTGTTTTGTAGATAATTAGCCGCTTCTTAGTATAAATCTGTTGGTCAGAAAATTTACCGGCCTATTTTCTATTTTTAACCGCATGGGTCAATTATGCCCGCAGGGCGAAAAATATTTTTGAAAAGCATCGCGGTATATAAAAGGGCCATCGCCATGTTAAAAATCATATCAACGATTTTAAAAGATGATTTTAATAAGTTTTATATTTTGTGTTATGTTTGCCTTGTGCTATCTATAATTTTAGACATCAACGAGTGTGACAAAATAAATGCATGTGATGAAAACGCCATTTGCACAAACACAAGGCAAAGTTTCACATGCGCTTGCCGAAGCGGTTTTATCGGAGACGGAAAAACATGTGGTAAATACTTATCTACCAAAAACTTATGTCAAAAAATAAACCTATGTTTTGTGTCTTAAAGTATATATAAGGTTCAAGGTATTTATTAACCTTGATGCCTACATTATATATATAAATAACATTATTTAATATTTTAGTGCGCGTTGCTGTGTGTCCTAATGGCTATAGTTGGACATCATTCTATGATAGAGATAATCCATCTGGAAACGAAGACAACGAAGCTCATGTGCATCTTAGAAACAGATTTCCAAATAAAGTTTGTGCAAATCCATTCAGCATAAATGCCCGAGTACGAGGTTCTCATGTAGATTACCGTCTTACTGGTCAAAACATTTTGGCTGATACAGCCGAAGAGAAAGGTCTTCGTTGTATTGACAGAAACAATGTTGGACGATGCCTTGATTATGAGATTCGATTTTGTTGTGGTAAGTTCTTTTTGTTACTGTGACTAAAAAGTATACTTATAATTGTTTTGATTATAATAGCTTAAAATTTATTTGTTTCAGATAATGACGAATGTAGTTCAAGTCCTTGTCATTCCGAAGCGAAGTGCAGCAACTCTGCCGGAACTTTTACATGTACATGTAATAAGGGTTTCGTAGAAGATGGAAAGATGTGTGGTAAGCATTATTTTAAATTAATTACTTACAGTTAAAAAACTGATTTATAGAACACTTTAATTAACTTGTAGTTTGATTGTATCGGCTTCAGGCTTTATGGTTTTAACATACAAATGTTTTAATTTTAGTACCAGCCCCTATTTGTCCAAGCGGTTACAGCTGGTCACCATTCTATGATAGAGATAATCCATCTGGAAATGAAGACAACGAAGCTCATGTGCATCTCAGAAACAGATTTCCTAATCAAGTTTGTGCAAATCCATTCAGCATAAATGCTCGAGTACGAGGTTCTCACATAGATTATCGTCTTACTGGTCAAAATATCTTGGCTGATACAGCAGATGAAAGGGGTCTTCGATATATTAATAGCAACAATGTTGGACAATGTCTTGATTATGAAATTAGGTTTTGTTGCGGTAAGTATTGTTTTTGTAGCAGTTCACAGGCAATATAAAAAAAACTATATTGTAAAATTGTGTTATGTTATCAACTTATTAAACAATAGATGTAAATGAATGTGACTCAAACCCTTGTCATAAAGATGCTACTTGTTTAAATACTCGTGGAAGCTTTGAGTGCAAATGCAAAAATGGTTTTATTGGAGACGGAAATTTATGCGGTAAAAATTATATTGTATTTATACTAAAAACATTTTGGTAAAATGCATAAAAATATATATAATTACCAACATGTTTTAATTTAATTTGCACATTCGTTTAATATATCTAATTTGATTAAATAGCTTTAAATAAAAAAAAAATTTGATTAACAGTGCCAGTGCCTACCTGCCCGAGCGGTTATAGTTGGTCACCATTCTATGATAGAGATAATCCATCTGGAAACAAAGACAACGAAGCTCATGTGCATCTTAGAAACAGATTTTCCAATCAAGTTTGTGCAAATCCATTCAGCATAAATGCTCGAGTACGAGGTTCTCACATAGATTATCGTCTTACTGGTCAAAACATTTTGGCTGATACAGCGGAAGAGAAAGGTCTTCGATGTATCAACAAAAACAATGTTGGACGATGTCTTGATTACGAAATTCGATTTTGTTGTGGTATGAATATTATTTTTTATTATATAAAGTGTTTTTAAAAACGTGTTTTTTTTAATATATTTGCGATTTTGTTTTAAAATTTTACTTATTATTTAAATCAAAAGTTACTAAAATTTTAAACTAACTTTCAGATGTAGACGAGTGCAGCTCAAATCCTTGCCATAGTGATGCTATGTGTACTAACACTCGCGGAGGTTTTGAATGCCAATGTAACGATGGTTTTATTGGAAACGGAGATATTTGCGGTCAGTTCATGCAAATGTTTATATGTTTATAATTAGTTTAATAGCCTCTATTTAAACTTAGGTTATCCAACGTTAAAAAGTTTTGTTATCATTGGGAATTATTCTTTCATTTTGCTTATATAATGTCTTTAAGTAACTTAAATTTTTATTTTTAAATAAAATTTTAAAAAATTGTTTACAGTTCGTCCTCCTATATGTCCAAGCGGTTACAGTTGGTCACCATTCTATGATAGAGATAATCCATCTGGAAATGAAGACAACGAAGCGCATGTGCATCACAGAAACAGATTTCCCAATCAAGTTTGTGCAAATCCATTCAGCATAAATGCTCGAGTACGAGGTTCTCACATAGATTATCGTCTTACTGGTCAAAATATCTTGGCTGATACAGCAAATGAAAGGGGTCTTCGATGTATTAATAGCAACAATGTTAGACAATGTCTTGATTATGAAATTAGGTTTTGTTGCGGTAAGTATTGTTTTAGTAGCAGTTCACAAGCAATATAATAAACTAAATTGTAAAATTGTGTTATGTTATCAACTCATTAAAATTTTAGATGTAAATGAATGTGACTCAAATCCTTGTCATAAAGATGCTACTTGTTTAAATACTCGTGGAAGCTTTGAGTGCAAATGTAATAATGGTTTTATTGGAGACGGGAATTTATGCGGTAAAAACTCTATTGTATTTACAGTAAAAAAATTTTGGTAAAATGCATAAAAATATATATAATTACCAACATGTCTTAATTTAATTTGCACATTCGTTTAATATATCTAATTTGATTAAATAGCTTTACATAAAAAAATAATTATTTAACAGTGCCAGTTAATCCATCTGGAAACGAAGACAACGAAGCTCATGTGCATCTAACAATTTCTGCTGTGGGTTTTTGCTTCTAACAAAAGGCTTAATATTTTGATTAAGTTTTTAATTTATTTTTTTTTTATTTTACAGCGCTATCAACGTGCCGCCCACCGCGAGCCATTGATCATGGAAAAATTACGTCATCCATTCCGTATCTTGAAGGAGATAGGCTTGAAGTTGTGTGCGAACGTTTTTACAGACTCGCTGGCACGGGAATAGAACGAACTGCAGCATCTCGACTTGTCTTTCCTGACAATGATTTTAACAGATACACGTATACGAGAAATGGATTGTTTGAGGGAAGGTTTCCCGAGTGCATAGGTGAGTAAAATAATAAAAATCTTGGTTATATTTAAAAAAATTTTAAATGATGTTTAAACATGCGTAACACATATATTTTTTATACTTACAGCTAGTTGTTCTGGGACTTGCAACGATAATTCTAGACTTCCCAAAGATTTTTCTTGCAAATGTGATTCTAAATGTGTGCAAAGAGGAGATTGTTGCTCTGACTACTTTGTTGCTTGTTTGCCTTAATAAACATGGCGTACAATTTATGTTTTAACAGAAATTAAATTTTACGAAATCAAATTTTAGTCATTTCCAATAAATTAAAAAAGTACTTAAAAAAATCATGTTGAAAAAAGATTTTTAAAGTGTTTACCCTTGTTAAGTTGCCGCTGCGCAAAACTATTTTGTCAGAATTTTTCTTTCCACTCTTAATTATTGCGCAGTTTGGTTATAAAAAACAGACTAGTGTTTTTTTTTATTAATTTTATTAAATTTTGCAAACAAAAAAGCAGAATAGGGAAAAGCTTTGCTGGAAAGCAAAAGCTAAACTTACTTAGTACCCGCTACAAGACTAACTAGACTAAGTTTGATAATTTTTACAGCCAAGAATAAGATGATGTTGGTTACAGTTCACTAAGTTACCAGTCTGTCAGTTGTCAAGCATTATGTGTTTTTTTTAACTAATAATCTAGTTTGTCTGCCTGTTGGTCAGTCTAGCAGTGTACAACGTATTTCAGAGGTCGAAAAATGTAAAAATGTAAATTAGGCAGAAAGGCATTTATGGTGTTAAAAATTTTAAAAATAAACCCAATTCGTACATTAATGGCTAACATTTGCTTTGTATTGTCTGATTGTTACCCTGTCTGCCTATTAAGTTTAAATAAGTCCATTGACTAATCGACCATTATCTAACTGTTTAAATTTGTAAAAATTGTATTAAAACGTTCAATATTAAAATCAAAAAATAGAAATTGTTTTTATGTAATATAAAACTTATAAAAAAATACAATGACTCAACCTGAACCTGAGTTTCATCATTACGAGCTAAACAAAACAGACTGGGAAGTACCTTCAAAATACACTGACCTAATTCCTATTGGTTGTGGTGCATATGGATCAGTATGCTCTGCCCAAAACACAGAACACAACATGAGAATGGCTGTAAAAAAATTGGCTAGGCCTTTTCAATCTGCCACTCATGCCAAGCGTACTTACAGAGAGTTACGCTTACTAAAACACATGCATCATGAGAACGTTATTGGACTGCTTGATGTTTTTACCCCTTCAAAGGGAATTGAAAATTTTACAGACATGTATCTAGTTACTCACTTGATGGGTGCTGATCTAAACCAAATTATTAAGTCCCAAAAATTGACTGATGACCATGTGCAATTCCTTGTTTATCAAGTCTTGCGGGGATTAAAATACATTCACTCAGCTGGCATTATCCACAGAGATTTAAAACCAAGCAACATTGCTGTAAACGAAGACTGCGAGTTAAAAATTTTAGATTTTGGACTTGCGAGGCTTACAGATGATCAAATGACTGGATACGTTGCTACAAGATGGTATCGTGCACCTGAAATCATGCTAAACTGGATGCATTATAACCAAACTGTTGATATCTGGTCAGTTGGCTGTATCATGGCTGAATTGTTGACTGGTCAGACTCTTTTTCCCGGGTCAGATCACATTGATCAGTTAAATGCCATTATGAGTTTATGTGGCACACCCAAGGATGAACTTCTTGATAAAATCATCTCTCAGTCAGCCCGCAACTTTATAAAAACACTTCCTATTATTCCTAAAAAGGAGTTTATTAATGTGTTTGTTGGCGCCAATCCAAAAGCGGTGGATTTGCTTGAAAGGATGTTGGTTTTGGATACGGATCAAAGACTCACGGCTGCTGAAGCCCTGCAACATCCTTATTTGGAGAAATTTCATGATCCAGAAGACGAACCAATTGCAGCTTTGTATGATAAATCTTATGAGGATTCTGAACTCGATATCAATGAGTGGAAGCAATTGGCTTATAAAGAAATTATAGACTTTAAGTTTTCACCTGATCTTATTGCTGACTATCAATAAAAACTTTAAACTTTAGATGCATAATTTTGACAGTAAAGCCGGATAAAAACAAATTAAAATTAATTTTAACATTATTTTTACACTAAACAAAATTTTTAATTTTACTAAAACAACATTTTTCTGCGGTACTTTAGGGTAAAAAAATTACATACATATAGGTATAACAGCAATTTTACAAAAGTTATACTTTGCAATTTTACAAAAGTTATATAAAGTTATAACTAAGGCTGTGTTTGACAATTCTAATATGCATTGTTTATAAGAGTTTTGCTTTTTAATTTTTGTTTTTCTTTTGCTTTTTTTTTATTAGCTTTGGGCAGGTGGTAAGCTATTTGAAATTCCCCTATGTCTACCACAATATTGGAAATACCGCTGTATGGTTGTTTGTGGCTTACTCACAATCTAACAATGTATCTGGTAATTCAATATATATAAGCCTTAAATCAATTTAATAATTTCTGCACATCCTAAAATACTTCAAGTTTAAATATGAATTATCTTGTGTGCAGTGTGTTTTTATTGCTTGGTTAAGTGCGTTATACCTTGTTATAAATAAGATGTTTTCATTTTAATGTACATTACTATTTTGTAGATAAGAACTTTATATTTATTGCCATAGATGTGCACTTCGTTATGGTTTTTAAACCCAAATATTTAATTATAATTGTACTGAAACATAGGTTTTTTCAATTTGTGATTTTTAAACAATTTTTTTCGTGATTAACTTGGCTTGCTCTTATTAACAACCCTTAATAGTAAGCAACTAACAAAAGGCTATGTTTTATAGCTTTAATTTTGTAATGCTGTTTTAATCATTTACTACCTTTTAATTAAATATTTAAGTAATTTTAAATTAATTGTAAAGTTTTTTTTGTTACTCGCATAATGACATTACAACCTTAAAAAAAGTATTTTTTATAACAAATTATCTAGTTTAAGTTTGATAATATCTCTGAAATTATGTAATGCACAATTACCTTACAAATCATGTTTTTTTTAGAATTACCTTCGCATTTAAGTATCAGTCTGTACATACTTTTTCTAAACCTTATGAGTTTAAAACAAATTGATTCGCAAAAAAATTGTTGTTTGATTGTTTACTAAAGTTTCATCGCTTTGTTTCTTTGTAATATTCATGCTCTTTTTTCTTGTTATTAGATCAATTTTTAGGTTTAAAATTAAAATTGTTAAAATGCCGCAAGCAGGTGTAGAAGACAGATTAAGAAGTGTTGCCCAGGATGTTCCTCCAGAAACCAAAGAGGTAAATTACTAATAGTCAAATACATTACATTTTATAGTTTTTAATGATTTTAATATTATATTATAATTTATGCAATTGTCTTATGTTTTATATAAAAAAAATTTATTTTGTTAATTCCAGAACAACTGCAGTTGTTTGCCTTATTTTTGCACGAAACTAAATTTGATGTTGTTTTATTTATTATATCTTAGGCAGTAATACCAGTGGATCGCGAAAAAACTTGCCCTCTATTGTTAAGAGTTTTTGTATCAGACAACGGAAGGCATCATAGACTTGATGAGTTTACTGCGAGAGGAAATGTGCCCACCAATGAATTGCAAATTTATACTTGGTATGCATTTTTTCTTGGAAATGTTTTAATTTTTGAAAAATTCATTATGTCACTAACTGAAATCAATGCCCTACTGTAATTAAATTGTTTAAAGTGCTAATTGAATTTGTCACCTAATGTGTTTATAATAAGGATGGATGCCACTTTAAAAGAACTGACAAGCTTGGTAAAAGAGGTTAGACCTGATGCACGGAAAAAGCAGACGGTTTTTCATTTTGCAACTGTTTATATGGAAAGAAGTGCCAGATACAGGTAATATGGTAAAAACTATGTAAATATTTTGTTTCTGTTGAAAATGTTTTTAATTTTTTTTTAAATATATGGATTTCTATTTATTTTTTATCATATAAGATTTTAATTTAATAGCATTACCACATTTTTCAGGACCTAAAAATATATGACAATGTTGCAATAATGCAAGTGCACAAAAGCATGTTTTATATGAAAAATACATTACTTTTTTTTTATTTCTAGGAATACAAATTGTTACTTAATTATGAATAGCAAATTAACTTCTATTTCCTACTATAAACTTGTCACCCTTTTATTTAATATATTAACATAATTAAGTTAAATTACCACATTAAAGATTAATTACTTAAATTAAGTTCATTTTGTAACACTAAATGTTAATGTAAGTACAATTTTTAAAGGTTATAACATATCAGTAGAAATGTTATTGAGTGATTTTTTATGTAATGTAACTGCATAATCTTACCTTTTATTGACTTTTCTTACCCTGCAATCAAATATTGTGTAAAAAAAACATTTATCAACCCAAATTCAGTTGAAAATCATTAAAGTGATGTTGGTAAAAAATTAAAATGTAAATTATAATTTTGTTTTTATGCAGAATGAAGGATATCGGTCAAACAGTTGCAGGATTAAAAGGGCCCGATGATGGAATTTCACTTGGAAATCAGAAATTTCAAATTGGAGATTACATTGATATTGCTATTACTATGCCCCGTGATCAACGAAGAATGCAATATTAACTATTAGGGAAAAATCTTGAAATCTCTGGTATTTTATCTTTTTTAAGAAGGCAGGTTTAGACTTTATCACAGTGGCAATAAAAAAAGTGATTTTATTTGTGCTGCTTGTTTGCGAAAACTTTCCTGGACATTGTTTTTATATTTTGATAAACTCAATAAATCATTTTTTTTAGAAATTATGACCACTCCTTTTGAAATAGTTTACTCAGTCATTCCATGCATATAGTTAGTTGATGCTTAACTTCATTCATTTTGCAAGATGGTATTTACTCTTAAAACTTTTTTTCGTACATTTAAAATAATGTTCTTTAACCTTTCTTACCAGCGCAGACAATTTTATCATGTTTTAATTATCTGACTGTGAAAAAGTTCACTGTTTTTGATAAAAGTCTTACCAAATTTAAATATCGAGTGAAAATATCAGGTTAAATGGGTAACCATTAGCTTATTATTACCCCCTAGTTCAAACTTATTTAACACCACATTTTCTCGAAGTCCAAATTTTTATTACATAAATATCAATAGTTAAACAGATTTGAACTTGAAACGAAACTTTTACTAATTAACGAGAATTTAAACAGGTTGTTTAATAAGGTCCAGGTACATCTTGATCTTGCTGGAGGTTGACATATCAATGTACTTCATGTCAGTATATTTGTCTCCAATATCAACGATCATACCTCCCAAAATTGAAGCATCAACCTGTATAAAAAAAAGGGGAAACGCTTTTAAAATTGTTGTCATACTATTAGAAACTCTATATAGTTTACAAAATATGGACAATATTAAAAAATCATGATATAAACCTTTCTGTAAATTTAAACCAAACACAACTGACCTTTTCTTGTATCAGAATTTTTTGATTTTTGTCTACGAATTTAGCCAAAGCAGTTTGAAGATTAGTTCTTTGCTTACTGTCAAGAGGTTGAGCTGTTGTTACTGTGGCTGGGACTTCACCTTTTTGAGCGCTGATCAATCTGGCGTAAATATCTGTAATTTCTCCAACCAAGTTTAGTCGATGGTTCTCTGCCAAAACCCCTGTAAAAAATAAAATTTTTATACCAAGTTTTTAGGTAGGCTATTCTTAGTTATTTTTTACAATTTAAGGCAGTCTTTAAAACAATTAAAAAAAAAGCAAATTTCTTAAACAATGTGCATTGTATTTTGCCCACCAAAAAAGTTTACAACTGTATCGGTCATTCCAACTTTTCCAGCGACTTCCTTTAAAACACCTATAACATAAAAATAAACTTGATGTTAAACCCCATTTAAATTATACCATTTTAACACCCCTGTAGCATAAACTATACCACATGCTTACCCAATTTTTTTGAACTATCAATAAATGGGTCATTCATGTAGTCAGAAACTTTTTGATTTTTCAGTAAACCTCCCAGCAAAACCAAATCAGTTGCAACCTTGTCTCCTGATTTAGCTTTAACTGAAGCAGAGTACAATGCTTGGGTGTAACTTCCAGCAAGTCCAAACATGGGAATTGGAGTTTTAATCATTTGTTGTTGGACTGCCTCACTGGCGAATCCCCTTCGTAACTGCAAAGCATTTTCAGGATTGGAATAACATTACTCTTTTTTACGTCTAACATATTTACAATATTTAGACTTACCAACAATGACAAATGCGCAGCCATGTTTCTCTTGTTATATTTTTAAAATTTAAATATGTTTTACTATTTGATCCAAATGAAAAGCTGAAATATAATAAAAAAACCTTAAAATATAAATTCAAATTCACACGTTAAAAGGTTAATCGCATTTATCAAGGTTAGCTTAGTATCGCCACTCAAGAAAGTAAGTAAACTTATATCGTTACGTGGTCACGGTTCGTCAGAAATCATTTAGGGTTTTTAATTTATAAAATGTTGTAAAATTTTTTTTGATTTAAATTTTAATTATCTTTGTCATTTTCTAAATTTATTTAAATAAAAAAAGTTAATAATTACTGAAATTTAGTCACGCATAACGCGGATCTATTTCCTATCGCCAAATTTTCAGAAATGAAACCGTGTTTATTTGTTTTTTCTAGAGTAAGTCACGTTAAAATTTTAACGATTAGGTAGTTAATAGTGTGTAAAGCTTTGTTGTTTCTGAGCTTATGTCACTGAAATATGCCAAAATTTAAAACGAGTAAAATAAAGGGTCATTAAAAGGTCAAGGTTGTTATGTTATACTTAGTCATTTAGTTGTCAGACGACTGGACGACCAGACGACTGGACGACCAGACGACAGACGTACGTAAGAACGTTTTAGTAATTGTGAACTAATTTAATAATAGTCAGATGGTATTCATATTCAACAATTTTCTAGTTTAAAAATAAAATTCCAAGCAAACTAAATAACATTTAGACTCTTTTGAAATCATGACTATTAAAGTGTTAATTCATTAATTAATGTAAATGCGGTTGTATAAAAATGAATAAAACTTCTGAAACTTCTTCTACTGTAACAAAAACCTCGGATATAAATAATAACCGAATACCAAATGGCAATGAAACTGTAATACTACCAAACAATAATGTTGCAAATCCTTCGGAAACTGCTATAAACACGCCTCAAGCTCAAGGTAGAATTACATTTTATAGTTTTGAAAAAAAATATTATTTTATGTTACTGATATTATTATTTTATTTATTTATTTTAGGTAACATCATGACAATGCCAGTAGCCTTACCATACTCTGGTTTAACAAGCATGCCTTTAACTTTTTGTGCTGTGAATGGAGTTGGAGGTTTGTGTAAAATTATTATATATATATTCATTTTGTTTTGGTATTTTAAAAGGATTGTAGCAGAAAATATATTCAACATTTTTACTTTTGAATTTACAAGTTTTGTAGCTTAGTGTAATATTAATTACTAAAACTAAATAAATTTATATATACACACCAACAGAAATATTAGAAATTGGCAAGTAATTCATGTTTGTAAAAATAATTTATATACATGTATAGCCTACTTATTAATGTTAATTTCTTTCATTACTTTACTGTGTTGGGATTTAGAAATTGATTTATTTGATTTAAATGTTATTAAATTTTTGTTCAAGGAACTGGTGGGGTACTTCAACCAGGAGTTCAACCTGGTGGAATTATTTTACTTAATATGGGAGGAACCACTAGCAACAACATTCAATCAAATGCTCAAATAGGTAGCCTATTTGTTTATAATTTGTTAATATCTTTTTGTTTATATATATTTATTGTAAATTGGCATAAATTCTAATTACTATTAAACATTCAGCTGTAAATAATATAACGATGATTGAATTTTGTTAAATTTTTATTATTAAACATCAGATTTACAACACTAAAATTGTTTAAAAAATAAAAAAACTATTTTATTTTGCTAAAAAAATTACAATGTTTTTTCGCTTATTGTTTTAAATATAATATATACAGTATAAAATTAGGATTATTGTATCTTTGAACTATATAGTTTATGCTTTAACTTAGTCGTATTATTATTAAATAAATATTAACTACTTTCATTCAATATTTTGTCTGGTTAACAGATTATGGTAATAACATACTATATCTTATTACCTGAGTGTGCCATTTAAGGTAACTTTAGGGCAGTGAGCTCAAGTTACCCTTTATGTACAAAGGTTATTAAGACCACAAAATTTATTACAAACAAAAGTTAATAATTAAACAATCCATACTACTTTACACACATGGAACTCTCGATCCAAACTTATTTTAAATAGAGAGATTGATCAGGAAGCCGAGATTGGTCAATATTTAAGTCACATGTCATGTTTATGAATATAAATGCCAACCAAAGTTTAGTTCAATTAGAGTTACAAAATTTGTGAATAGGCATTCGAATAAGTTGCGATCAAGTAATGGACGATGATATATGGGAAGAATGTATGATTTCTCGTAGAAAAAAATTAGTTTATTAAAGTTCAATAAATAATTTATGTTAAATTTTAGATGCAACATAAGTAAAACTAAAAAGGTTGTGTTTATATTTGACAAAACTTGGGAAAACAAACATTAAAACGACTTGTTTTTTTTGTTTATCAAAAATGAGTTTTATTGTTTTTTTGTTTTTTATTCTCTAAAATTTATTAATTTATTTAGTTACATGCGGAAATCAGATTGATCAAAACCAAATTGCAGCAGGTGCTCCATCTGTTTTAAACCAGATTATTGCCAACCAACAAAATGCACCACAACCACAGATGGTTATTCAACCACAACAACCACAAGTCATGGTTCCACAATCCCAGTTGACTATCCAACAAACAGCAATGCAACATGTAAGGACTGTTTTATCTAAAAAAAAAACAATTTAAATAATTTGTGTATTATTCAATTATCTACAAGTTTATTGAAAAGAACAAGTTAATTTGTTAAAGTTTTATTAACTAAAGCTCGGAGATTAGATATTCCTACTAATGATTTATTTTTTATTTATAACCTCCAGGTGCAACAAAATAATGGTTCAATACCAACACAACCTGGTGCACCATCAGGCTACATGCTGGTTCCGATACACCAGGTACCAGTTAATCAACAATTGCAACCAACTCAACAACCAACACAAACTTTACAACAACCTGTAAATGTTGTCCAACAACCAATAAATACTATCAATCAAGTACCAAACACTAGTCAACCACCACAAACCATTCAACAAAATTTACAAACTCTTACACATCAACCCCCTATTCAGGTATTTCATCAATTCCCAGCGCAGCCAAATACGCCAACAATATCTACAGTGGAAAGAATACAAGATCCATTAAAATCTACTACAACTTTAAATCAAGTAAAACTTATTTTTTTAAATAAAAATGGTTTAAGTTGATATTTACTTTTCATTTTTAATATTTGATATATTTTTAGATGTCCTCTTTACAACAACAACATATTAGTTTGCCACAATCTCCTATGCCAGTTCCCAACAAAAACCCCCCTAACAATTCCAATATTATTCCAGTTAACCTTCAAAACCAAACTTTACTCTCAAGTTTATTTCAACAACAACCACAGGTTTTACATCAAATCGGACAAAACATTCAACTTGTTCAAAACATTATTCCCAGCATTCCCCCATCACCAATACCTGCTCAACCACAAAATGTTAGTGTTTCTAATATAAGTAACCCTAATTCTCCTTTCCCAAATACAATAAGCTCCCTTTTGCCTGTCCAGCAACCTAATGTAACCCAACAAACTGTTGTACCTCCCCAAGTAACCCTAACAACATCAGCTGGGACAAGTGCACTACCTACCCCTTCACCCATAAATGACCCACATATATCGTCCAGTGAATTGCCTCCTTCTACCCCGAACCTAGGAGCCTTCCCAGGTATTAATCCCCTTTTGATTTCTGCAATGATGAAATTGAGTAGACCCCAAACATCGACACCAACTACCGGAGGTACCCCCACAGGAATTTCCCCTTCAGAGATTATGGAGATGATGAAAACAGCGATGGCTGTCACAATCGAAGGTGGTTCCCCACTTTCGCTACTCCAACAAACAAAAACTTTAGAACAACAAAACATGTAAGAAAAAATACTAGTAGTTAAAAGGATTTTTTATAATTTTTATAAATTATGTTGACAAATTTTATGCATTTTTCTGTATATATATTTGTAAAGGTTTTAGTGATTACTATCTTGACTTTTTTCATTTTATTTTCAGATCGAATACTGATGCATCGAACAACAATGTACCAGTTATAAATGTTGCTTGCGACACTCAACCTCAAACTACACAAGGTGAGTATAAAAAATGAAGTTGTTGAATTAAACGGTAATTCCCAGCGAATGTAGGTCATTAAAAACAAAAAAAAATTGTTACATTTTTAATGCTATGCTTACATTTAAAATATGGTATAAAAATAACTTTTTTAGCAACTACATCTGTGCCAGTTGCCAAAGCTTCTACCCCAAATAATTTTATTATACAATCTGTTTTGCCTAGTCCTAATGAAGAAAAAGGTAAAACAGTTTTGTAAATTTCCTTTTTTGCGTTGCTTAAATTTTGTCAGTTAAAAAAAATTTAAAAATAAAATAAAATTCTTTTTGATTTTAGATAAATTATGCAATTCTAAGGGGTTCAACTATATATATTTACTCATTTTTAGACAAACCTGTTAAAAGAAAACGGGGTCCAGCTCCCAAATTAGATGGTAATGAAGTTTGTTCAATTTGTAGTGACAAAGCCTCAGGATATCATTATGGTGTGCTGAGTTGTGAGGGTTGTAAGGGTATGTACTATAATATGGTTCATCAATTTTTGTAATTTAAAATTAAAAAAACTCAACCAATCTTGTTTAATTTTATAAGGAAAGCTTGTCACAAATAGTTAATTTTTGTCAGGTTTTTTTCGACGCAGTGTAATTCACAAAAAAATTTATCGCTGCAAAAACGAAGGGAAATGTCAAATGGACTCGTTTATGAGAAGAAAATGTCAAAAATGTCGTCTGGAAAAATGTCGACTAACTGGAATGAAGGAAGAAGGTAAAAATTTTAAAAAAAATTTTTTTGAAGGTGATATTAACAAATAATTTAAAATTTCGCCAACTACTTTAAGGAGTTCTTTCTGAAGATGGCACTGCAAAAAAAAAAGTGAAAAAAGAAAATAAAGAAAAGGAATCTGCATTTGTGGCCTCACCCCAGTTATTTGCACCCAATCTTTCATTCACTGGTGAGCCTGTCCCCAGTTTATCCTCACAACAGCGCAACCTAGTGGAAATGTTGCAGGCAAACGAGACAAGGTTTCAGTGGCCTAGTGAGGAAGATGTTGCAAGAGTTACTGTAAATATTATTTTATTTTTAAATTTTTTTAGTTAAGTGCTTATTTATAAAAACTATATATAATGGTGGTTGATAAACTATATGTATGTTTAAATTGTAGAACTAAAAAATAAACAAATCTGCCATTTGTAGTGCGTGTATAAATTATTGAATATTAGTTAAGAGTTGCAACCCTCCTCTAACAAATAAAATCCAAGCTTTAAAGCTGGCTATTGACTAGTGTAAATTAAAGAAAAATTTATTTTTTGTATTGTAAATATTTATTTTAGAATTCTCAAAACCCCCAATGTTTTTATTTTAAATATTTAGGCATGGGTAGAAACTGGAGATTCACATCGCTCTCGAGCTTCAAGATTTGCCCACTTTACTGAACTAGCCATTCTTATTGTACAACTCGTTGTTGAGTTTACCAAACAACTGCCAGGCTTTCTAACTGTTACTAGAGAAGACCAGGTAAGTTAAATTTTTTTAAATACCAATATTCATAATGTTATTTCTAGTTAGGCTGGATTTTTTTTTACTTTATTAAGAACATAAAAAATTCAACTTCATTTATTTTATGGTGTCACATGTAGTTTTATGTATTATTTTATGTTAATTATGTATGTGATATTTTTTTAATTTTCAGATAACATTGCTTAAAGCGTGCACTATAGAAGTTATGTTACTGAGGGCAGCCAAGCAATATGATATGAACACAGGATCAATAAATTTTCTTAATGGACAATTTTATAACAAGTCTAGTTTTTATAGAGCAGGTACATTTACTTATTAAGCTTTTCTATTTAAGCAAATTATTTTTATTATTTTGTTTGAAATTAAGAAATGACTCTTGAATTTTCCTTTTTTTATGTGTTATATAATAAACTAAACTATATATACTTTAGGTAATACTGTTAGTTGATTTTGTTCAAAATTAAACTGTTGTAACTAGCTATTTTTTTGATTAATCTTAAATTTTTTTTAATTTTTTGTAGGAATGCAAGTTGAATTTGTTGACCCCATATTTGATTTTTGTAACAGTATGGCAAGATTAAAATTAGATGAAGCTGAAATAGCAATGTTGGTCGCTATTAACACATTTTCACCAGGTTCGTGATATACCTTTAATTTAGAGTTGATTGAATTAGAAATGCTTATTCTAATAAATGTATGTTATTCGATAAAATTTAGATCGTCTGAATATTAAAGATATGAAAAAAGTTGAAGCCGTTCAAGATTCTTATGTTGAACTCCTAAGAGTGTATCTGAAAATACATCATCCCTCAGTAAGTTAAATTTTCTACAAAAAATTATGATAAATTGATCCATTTTTAAATTAGTGTTTTGTTGTTTAGGACCCTTTAATGTTTCCCAGAGTTTTAATGAAATTGGTGGAACTGAGAACTTTAAATAACTACCACAGTGAACAAATATTCGCATTAAAAGTTCAAGACAAACAATTACCTCCTTTGTTAGCTGAAATATGGGACATGTAGTAAATAAATTATGATATTTTGCACAAGGCATATATTGGCAATTTTTAAATTTTATTTTACTTGCTATTAAAGTTTAATATTCAGTTTCAGTGCTGTGATGATTTATTTAATGTTTTTCAAATATTAAAAAACATACTGAAATTTTTGCTTGAGGTTTCTTTTATTTATTTCAAATTGTTTTGGTTAAGCGCTTGAGTACCAAACTGTTTCCAGCTTACTGTTGAAAAGAAGTCCGTCACCATTTTTTTACGAATACCATCTAACTTTGTTGTGCTGTTTTAATTCAGTTGAAATAGATTTACACATATCACTAACTACTTATTTTACTTGCAGTTCAAAAAGTGCAAACATCATATTAACCCAACTAATTTTCATTAATGTTTCGTGCAATTATTTTTATCAATTTGTACCCTTTTAAAGCAAATAAACAGTTTATGTTTTGAATATGTTAAGATGATTTTGTGGTATTCAAAATTTGCCAATTTGGCTTGTATTCTACTTGGTATAAGAAAGCTATATGATACTAAGCAACCTAATTGGATACTTGCCAGAGTAAGCAGCTTAACCGGATATATCAAATAAAATTAATAATAGAAGCTCTCTTGTTCACAGTTTTGGACTCATTTTACGAAAGCCATATTTTCATTATTTTTTCTTTACCGTAAGCATGCAACATTTTTAACAACTTTGGACATTTTGCCGAATGACCAGTCAAGTATGCTTTGTCTGTCGGCATTGTTTTACTTTTACAATTCGCCATAACTAAACTTGTAATTAGCCTGGAAACAACAGCAATGTACAGCACGTTCTTTTCTGGGTCGGTTAATGGCGTGTGTGCTTCATAACCATTTAACACTTGCTTAGACAATACAATGGGGCTTGCGTCGACTTCGACAGATAGCGTCATCATAAGCGCCATACAAACAGACAAATCGAATACTATGTAACCATAATGACATTCTTCAAAATCCACAACGCCAAGAAACCTTTTTACGATATTCTCTGTCATGTGGTTAGGATGATCGCGTGATTTATGATCAAGGATATCACGTGAAATCATCACAACATTAGAATCGCTGCAATCACCATGGACATAACCTATAGACGCATTTTAATGTGTTAAAAATATTTTTTTGTTTTTGACGACTTATCTTACCCCTTCCTACTGTTTTTGACGACTTATCTTACCCCTTCTTAGTTGAGTGAGATTTGGAACGACGGTTTTTTCAAATTGTTGCATAAATTCGTCAATGACAGTTTTCATATCACCTTCTGGAAACTTGTGCATGTAGTTTTTGACGACAAGAAAATGTTCTGTCCACCAAACGTAATCGTTCTGACTTTGCAATTCTTCATTTGGAGTTGCGGTACATGACTATCATTATAAAACGTTTAAAAAGCCTAAAATTGTCAAGCAAAGAAAACAATCCAAAATAATAAGGTTTTACCTTTAAGGAATGATGAATACTTGCCAAAAAGTAACCCACAAACCAAGACACTTCAAAACATTCTTTCCCATTCAATTTACTGTCATAAATTGATTTTCCTGGAATAAATTTAAGTAGCTGCACTGGTCTTTTTTCTTTAAGGCCGCTTTCGTCCTCTGTTGTTTTACAAAGAAAATTTATTCAGTTGAATGTATTTTAATGGATATAAACTAATTAAAAGACACGATACAATGTTTAGGGAAATACATAATCGATCATAGCTTATTTTATCGTTATTTGACACAACCCACTCTTATATTATCGTTATTTGACACAACTCTTTGTTGTTTATTTCTTCCGATGCTATCTATACCAACTTAAAGTAGCAGTCGCAATTATTTTTCCTTTTGTGCTTAACTCTGGGCATGGAACGTTAAAATCCTTGTTTCGTAAATGTTGTATCACTTCGTTTATGTGCGCAGCTTAAAAAATATTTTACTATTTTTAACAGTGGTAAAATTTTTTTTCTTAAAAGAACTAATTTATTTAACGTTTGGTTTTTGTAATTAAAATCAAAAATAAAGTAATAGATCAATCATCTGAGGAGCAAAACCTCTTGTTTATTGCTAAATCTATCATTTAAATTAAAAATGATCAAACGAATTTAAATCATATTTTATTTTCTAAATAAATCTAGTTAGCTTTTTAAGTGATTAAACATAAATATGTTAAACTTGTTTGTTGACAGCGAACACTTGAAACATCTATTCCGAAAACGGCGAACACTTGAAACATCTATTCCGAAACTTGTAAATATGGCATTTTTAACAGATTGCTCAGTAATTTTATTAGGCTGAAATTCAATATTTTCTACCATCATGCCCACTAAAATAGTTCATATAATAATTATTTTTTAGGCTACTATACATCTACACGTTTGTATACAAGACAAATGCATATAACATAAACACGAGCTAACCAGACGATAATTCCCGTTTTGGGGTTTCCTGTTTAATCATAGAAAACTAACCTACCATGGTGTCCAGCTCACTAAGCTTAAGTAATTCCTGAACGACCTCGTCTGTAACTTTGTACGAGACTGACATAATTTTGCAAATATGATAGCTATAAAAAACGTAAGCTATAAAAATTATATATAAAACAGTTGAACTATAAAAACCGGAAAATATTACGGTAATTTACGATTTGAAGACCACGAAAGAGTAAGATAATCTGTAAAACCTAAATGTGAGATACACTAGCGTAAAAAAAAGAGAAAGGAGGTCATGTTGGCCTTCTACCCGTTAGGTTAGTTTTCTATGGTTTAATTAAGCCATCGTTATTTATCAGTACCAAAACAAATGTCAGTTATTAATTATAAGTATAATATACTACAAAAAATTTAATTAATTTTTGATTAAACTTTAAATTAGTTTTTTTTTGTTGGAAAAAATATTAAAATTTGATCGCAAAAACCCAAGTTAGTTTCCTATAAAAAATACAAATCTTGTAAAAAATAATTTTATTTAACAAATAACCTAACAGCTTGAACTAATGTTTGTTATGATCCTAACGACGTCTTAGCAACTGGTCTTAGTACAGTTTTGCCGCCAGGCGCCGACGATACCTTTGCAGTTTGATAGTCGTGTAAGCTAGATATTATCATTTATCAACCTGGCATAGACATAGGTGGGCACAGTCAGACAGTTAACGTAAAAAGTTCTTTTGTTACTTCAACTTAGTTATTTTTTTTAACAAAAAAATAGTTTACAACGTGTGTATTTTATCATCTAAATAGCAATGCTAATCTAAACGTAAACTGGTAAACGATCGTTATTTTTTAGAATTTTTTAAACCGCCATTTAAAGGTGGTCATATGGCAGAATAATTTTCACGTTTAAACGGTAAAACTTAAACATTTATTGCTTTGATTTATTTGTAAAAAATAATTACGAAGTTAGTTTAGCGAAATCCAATGTAGCAAAAGTTAATAGGTCTAATAATAATTTTTAAAGTTAACCTAAATGGTAAATTTTAATGCTAAGTTAACTTTATTAACGAAGTTCCTGTTTAGTGCCCACCTTTAGGTATAGACTTTAAGGATATTAACAATCATCTGCAGTTTGACTTTCCTGGTTCTTTATTTGAAAACGTTATTATCATATTAATTTAAATTTAAGTAACCAAAGTCTGATTTGTTTTAAAGTCTGATTGTTTAACTAGTTAAAATAATTTAATTATTTTTATGTTATTTCCAGGAATCTATATGTGTTTAAGTGTTGCCTAAATCAGCCAGATAACCTTAGTCTGGTTTTTATGTAATTTTAACAAATCTGAAGTACTTTTTGCCATAACGGCTTTACTTGGAATATATTCCTCTCCTTCAAGCAGAAAAAATATGACATCTGTGGGTTATGTTGGAGAATGGAGACCCCATCGGCCTCGGGGACCAATTGGAGCTCATTTTAAATCACCTGGTCCAAAGTACATGCTACCAGGATCCACTGGTAAAGTTTAAAAATTATTAACACATTTTTATAACCTAAATATATAAATTTTTTTAAATTATTGATTTTGTTAAAACGTTAGTCTTAAAAAGTCCCAAAATTTTTTTATTTTTCAAGGATTTTCAATTCACGATCTTAGAAAATATCGCAATCCTGCCTTCAGTTTCGGTACAAGGCATGCAACCTTTACAAATGATTGCAGTCCAGGACCCGGTTATTTAGTTCCAGCAAATATAACGAAAAGAGGTCAAGATGGAACTCCAAAATATTCTCTTTATGGAAGGTCGAAAGACACGCCACCCTTTATGAATCCTGGACCAGGTAATATATATAGGCCCACCCTTTTTATTTTATTGTTTTGGTTGTTATTTTTTAAATTGCATAATTAACTATTTTAACACCTCTAGTGTATTTATTTTATTGGTCTTAACATTGTTTAAACCTTCTTAGGCACTTACAGTCCAGAAAAAAGTGGCAGATCTGCATATTATTCTGCACCCAGATATTCTTTAGCTGGAAGAACCAGAGCTTCTAAAACAGACATAAGTCCAGGTTTGTTATTAGCTTAACTATTCTCTAGTTTAAAATTTTAAAAACATTTTATGTAAACAGATTGTGCATTCTTTATTGAGGTACACTATCTTACAGTTTTAATTTTTGTTTTACCATGGTTCCATTACATTTTATATGAACCTAGAAAAATTCATTTATAAGTAGAGTTTGTATATAAATGTGTATCTAGGTCCGGCTCGATATATGCTTCCCAAAGTTTTGGGGCCTGCTTCGGTAGGTAAATCTTCCTTACCCGCTTACACTATGGTTTCTCGCCGAAGTTACGGCTCGTTTCATGATGACTTGCAGAGGGTTTGTTTGCTTTTGCAGAGTCATTATTAACCAATACAAAGTGTTCTCTTTTTGGTTTTAATAGACTAGCCCATTAATTTTCGAGTACATTTGTTTTTTGATTGGTTTTCATTTACAGAATTATTTTGGCAAACAATTTTAAAACTTTGTTGCAATGGAGTTTGTCATTGTTGATCATCTCAAACAAAGCGTGTGGCTTAACAAATTAACTAAAGCACTTTTAGTTGGTCTTTTTAATAATAATCCCTTAAAATCACTTTAAACTTAAGTGCGTGTAAACTAAGCAGTTAACACCAAACTCATTGACCCTTTTCTGTCAATACCACCCCTGTAGGCTTTATATTTCTGCAAAGAGTTACACAAGCAATTATTTAGTTAATGGATAATTCATGTAATATTACCTGTGCAAGCAGTATTTCTCATTGCATTATTTTAATAGTTAAGCGTCACAATTAAGTATTTAATTACACTAAACAAAACTTCTATGTAGTTAATGTGTGCAATCTATCACATGACTTAAAAAGTTTGTAATATTATAATTCAAGTATAAACTTATAGGGCCGGCTGCTTATAGTTTACCATTATTGCATCAAACTTCAAATGCTATGCACCCAAACCCTCCTTCTTATACTATGGTGGGCCGTAAAGGTGTTGGCAGTTTTTCCGAAGACTTATCTAGGGTTTGTGATATCTTTGTAGGCCAATGTTACACAAAAATTAAATAATAATCAAGAGGCATTGTTTTTATTAAAAATTATTACTTTAATAATTTTTATCTTTGCTTGGTAGAAATTTAATTTTTTAAACGCATGATTTAGTTTTTCAATAACAATCTTAATTTAAATTTATCTTAATACAAGCAGATTAAGAGTAGTAGATGTTTATAAATAGTTACCGGTTCTCCAGAGTTAGAGTGGATAAAAAGTTCCTCAGTGCATTTAAGTGTGTCAGAGTTTTCCTAAGTGGATTTTAAAATTAAGGTTAAAAACTAGAAAAAAGTTATGATATTAATTTTTTGCATTTTTCGAAGGTTCCAACACGTAAGTTTGTATAAATATCATGTTAGGAAAAAATAAGCTAACAAGACAAGACTTTTTTTTCAATTTAGCAAGGCGTTAATGTTTTAGGCCCAGTTTAGTCAGATTGAATTAGAGAATATATATTTTCCATGCTAGGTCCAGCAGCATACAAGTTAGGAGCTATGATAGGACCCAGTATAATAAGTGGAAAATCAGCAGAAAGTTATTCAATGACAGGAAGAGCAACAGTTGGAAGTTTTCTTGAAGATCTTAGAAAGGTAACTTGCATGACTTAATTTTTTAATTTTGATTAACACATTTTTAATCTAATGTAAGTTAGTAGATCACTTACTAATCAACAATATAATTGCTTAAATAATTTGCATGGTAGAAAAGTAAATTGTAAAAAGTTTGTTTTTTTGTTTTGTCAGGTTTTACAATGTTTTCTTAAAGTTAATTCTTTATAAAGCACAATTGTTGCTCGTCGTGTAATACCATTTTAAATGTATAAATGTAATCTTTATTTTTGTAAAATGTCACAGACACCCGGTCCAGGGACTTATAGAGTCACAGCTCCAGCAGTATACAAAAACAGAGGTCCACTTTATAGCATGACAGGAAGAAATTTGCTACCCAGTGACACTACCAAAAAACCTGGTCCTGGGGCACATAGTCCTGAGAAGGTAAGTCTTAAATTTATTTTTTATTAAATTTAACCTACTGATAACAAAAGCAGTTAGATTTATTTAGTATAATGAGTCATGCAACAAAGTAAAAAATATTTGTTTAAAGATAATAAAATAGTATTAGTTTAGGCACAAACAGTTCAATTTTCAAGTGAATAATTGAATTTTTATTTGCTCAGTTTACCAAAAGGTTCTAAATATTTATAAATCAATAAGGTTTTAAAAACCTTTGATTTCATTCTTTATTTACTTTGTGTTTAGAAAATATTGATCAAGATTTTTGGGCTAAATTCTAAAGTTATTTGTGAAATATTATTATCTTTTTATTTTCCAAAATATTTTTTTAAATTTTAATGAAAAAGTTTATGTGTGGGTTTGGAATATATTAAAAATTAAAAATTATGTTTTTAGGTCTACATTAATAAAAGACAGGCAGCTCAGCATTCCTTTGGAATTAGACACAGTGAATATGTTGCTTTACTATACTGAGAAATTTGCACTTACATTTAAAGATATTTATTTTAAGTTTGTAACGCCATTTATTGTACAGTAACAAACATAAAACTATTTGCCATGACAGTGTTTAAAGTTAAGAACTAATAAATAAGCACTTAGTTATGAAGGTTATGTTATTGAAATGAAGATAGCAATAAATAATTAAAATAATCTATATTTAAATAAAATTTGTAATAGAATAGTAGGCAGAGAAAAAGGATGTTTAAAAAAACTTAGGTTAGTACAGTAAGATAAATTACAACATTCAAGGGAATTAAAAAAGATCAGCATTATTTTTATTATCCGTAAGCTAGATCTTAACGCACGAATGTTTTAACAAAGGATGACTTCTTAAGTTTAATAACAAACATTTAAAGTAAGCGAGCTAAGCTTTAAAATAAGAATAAGTGGAAACAGCATGTTTTAATAACAAATCTAAACAGAGAAGCTTTTGTCTGATAACATATAAGCTATTATGCTGTGAATTTTACATGCTTCAGTGTTGTAAGTAAGAAAGTTGATATAGAAAAGGGCGTTTGGAATACAATGGTAATAGGATAAGGCATCACTGACAAAGGACATAAGAAAACAGCAGCACAGGTCAAAAATATTTAATCATAAATTATAAAAGTCGATTTATAATAGACTAAGTTTTAAATAATAGACATAAAATATGTGTTCAAAATGCAAAATTTAGAAGATGCAAAATCTAATATTTTCAAAAAAAAATGTTAAAGTGTTTTTATTAAATTCTATATATTTTAGGTGGTGTTTACACGAAGATCTGCTCCTGTGCTTTCATTTGGAATTCGACATTCAGAGTATATTGCACCCTTAATCGTTGACCCAGTGAACTAAGAAAGTAAATATCACTGATACTGTGAGATGAGACCAAAACTCAAGACTTGCAATTTTATTATTGATTGGTTTACACTTATGTTTATTTTTTTACAAAGTTTTAGTAATTTTGCACTACCTACTTAAAGTTGATCGTATTTAATTTTTTGCAATTAATGTTATTTGGGGTACAATGACATGTTACTGCACGACCCTTTTAATTCTTTTAAAACTATGTTTTTTAGTCAGAGTGTTATATTACCTGTAAGTTTATAATTGTAATATGTTTATTTTTAGGTAAATTAAAAAAAATTAGATTTTCAAACTTTAAATTTTTCTACCAGGTCAGTAGTACATTATTCTATATTCAAAATTTAACTGCCGTACTAAGATTTAACTTTACTGTCATCTTATTTGCAAACACGATATTGCTCTTAAACGTGTGAATTTTCACATTAAATTTTTTCACTGCTTTGTAGGTTTAGTAACGTTCCATCTGCCCAGAACAAATAAAGTAGTCATAAAAATTTTAAAAATATATAAATTTGTAAAATTTTTCCCAGAATCTTTAATTGTGTCATCACGCCGTTGCACTTCTGAACTTGTTTTTGCTTTATTGCAAATGTAATACTTTTTAATCTTGAATTTAAAAAAAATTTCTTTAATTAAATAATAAATTATGTGAAATTGTACTATACCAAACTTTGTTTGCATTTATGTATACCTTATATTGGAAAATCACCTATTTTGCTGTCTGGTTAGATTGCTTAGTCTGCTTATGTATGCAAAAATAAATTACAAATTTTCTCACTAAATGCATTGTTGTTGATGCACCCTTTGTGCAATTAACGTTTATATACATGACAAGATTAAATTATACCTAGGGTAGGGCTTTTAAAAAACCACCTAAAAAATAGATAATATGGTATTATTATTTTATTTTACACTATGCGCAGTGATCTAATAAAAGCATTTTTTAAATATTTTTTAACAAAAATTAACATCCATAAAATCATAGATATTACATTACACTTGCTATCTTGTGTAGGCCTAATGTAATATCTATGATAAAATTTATAACCATATTTTACAAAAAAAAAAAATCCATAAAGTTATAAGTAATAGTCTTTGTACAATAGTATATGTGTAACTAAGATACTATATAAAGGAATTAGTAAAAATATTCAAAAACAAAAAAGTTAGGAAAAATGTTCTGTTTTACCAGTTTTGACATCATGTGACCCTGTGACGTTTTAGGCACAATATAAACTTGTATGTAATTTTTTGAAAAAACATTTTTAATTCAGTTTGCTAAAATGTGCGCAGCAGCTTATTTAACGTATTTTTTAAGGCATTTGAAATATTAATATACAAACAAGATTTTAATTATAATAAACAAACAATTTGGAAGCCTAAAACTGAACTTTGATTTTTAATAAATAATCAAGCATAAGTTATTAATATAATATTATACATTTAACTAAATTTTGAATGCTTAATATCAATCTTCAAAAAACAGCAGTAATAAACAAACAAAATTTAATTTTTTAATCCTTTATCTAAGATTTCGACCAATAATAACAATATTGACAATAACAATATGTTTGTATTTGCGCTTTCAGCTGGGTTCGAGCACGGGAAGTTCGATCGAAAGTCGAGGGTAATAGTTGGATGTCGTTACTTTAACTTGAGATTATATTTATTTTAAAACACCCAAAAGAACACCTAAGATAAAAAAAATTCAAAAAATATTGAACAGAACAAAAATTACATCATTTTTATATTACGTAAACAGTTTATATTCATATATCGCGTGTAATTTAAGTTTTCAAATTACGTTATGTAATATTTTATAAAATATATTTTTTTTTTTACAGGCAGTATTGATCATTACATCACATAACAACATCGGTTGTTCAACTTTATAAAATCATTTTTCTTTAATAAAATTGATCATAATATTTTTTTATTATCGAAAGTCTCTTGCAAACATATGTATATAAATAAGTAACGCTTATATATCGAGTCCAGTAGCTCAACGCGTAATGCCATACGTTGTAAGTAGCGAAGTCTAAGGTTCGAAACCCAGCTTCACCATCGAAAATTAATTTTTTTTCATTTTTTTTTCACGCATAGCTATAGTCACGACCTGTAATATAAAAAAAATTTATGTTATGAATACGCAAAGAAAAAAGTGCTCAAATTTTTGTTCTTTTGACTTTTTAAAAAACTTTCTTTATCTTGAATCTTAGTAACGTCATTACAAATCTAATTAACTATAAAATTTTAAGTTTTGCCACAAAAAATTTTTTTTGGTCGAGCAAATGATCATACAACCCTTGTATGATCATTGGTCGAGCTAAGTATACAGTTTTGACAGGTCAAAAGGTCACGCGAACGATTCTATGTACGTGAAATAAAAAAATGCTCTTATTTTTCTTTTTTAATTGTTTTCAAAAATTTCTTGGGTTTAATTAGATCACGTTATATTTTTGGCTAATAAATTGCATACAAATTAAAAAAAAAAACTTTTAAATCAAAAAATAATTGTTCTGTTGGAACCGTAGGTCTTATTATAATGTTTACATAATATTTTTTGAAAATATTAATATTCATAAAAGTTATGACACTTTTATTAAAAATTGACAAAATCTCAAAACTTAAAATTTTATTTTTAATTAGACGCACATTGGCCTAACTAACATTTAAGATGAAACATTTCGCGATTATTTTCAGTAAAACAAAAGTTTGAGGTAATTTTTATTTTGGGTTTAATTAGGTCACGTGATATTTTTGGCCAATGATATTGCATGCAAAATTTTTGAAAAAAAATAAAAAATTTTAAATCGAAAAATAATTGTCGTGTTAGAACCGCACAGGTCCAATTACCGAGTTTACAAAATATTTTTCGAAAATATTAATATTCATAAAAATTATGAAACTTTTATTAAAAATTTATGAAATCTCACAACCTAAAATTTTGTATTTTATTAGACGCGCATTGGCCTAACTAACATTCAAGATAAAACATTTCGCGAAAATTTTCAGTAAAACAAAAGTTTGAGGTAATTTTTATTTTGGTTTTCATTAGGTCACGTGATATTTTTGGCCAATGAGATTGCATACAAATTTAAAAAAAAATTTTAAATCGAAAAATAATTGTTGTGTTAAAACCGCACAGGTCCAATTACCGTGTTTACATAATATTTTTCGAAAATATTAATATTCATAAAAGTTATGATACTTTTATTAAAAATTTATGAAATCTCAAAACCTAAAATTTTGTATTTTATTAGACGCGCATTGGCCCAACTAACATTCAAGATAAAACATTTCGCAAAAATTTTCAGTAAAACAAAAGTTTGAGGTAATTTTTATTTTGGGTTTAATTAGGTCACGTGATATTTTTGGCCAATGATATTGCATACAAATTTAAAAATAAAAAATTTTAAATCGAAAAATAATTGTTGTGTTAGAACCGCACAGGTCCAATTACCGTGTTTACAAAATATTTTTCAAAAATATTAATATTTATAAAAGTTATGAAACTTTTATTAAAAATTTATGAAATCTCAAAACCTAAAATTTTGTATTTTATTAGACGCGCATTGGCCTAACTAACATTCAAGATAAAACATTTCGCGAAAATTTTCAGTAAAACAAAAGTTTGAGGTATTTTTTATTTTGGTTTAATTAGGTCACGTGATATTTTTGGCCAATGAGATTGCATACAAATTTTTTGAAAAAAAAAAAAAAATTTTAAATCGAAAAATAATTGTTGTGTTAGAACCGCACAGGTCCAATTACCGTGTTTACATAATATTTTTCGAAAATATTAATATTCATAAAAGTTATGATACTTTTATTAAAAAAGTATGAAATCTCAAAACCTAAAATTTTGTATTTTATTAGACGCGCATTGGCCTAACTAACATTCAAGATAAAACATTTCGCAAAAATTTTCAGTAAAACAAAAGTTTGAGGTAATTTTTATTTTGGGTTTAATTAGGTCACGTGATATTTTTGGCCAATGATATTGCATACAAATTTTAAAAAAATAAATAAAAAATTTTAAATCGAAAAATAATTGTTGTGTTAGAACCGCACAGGTCCAATTACCGTGTTCACAAAATATTTTTCGAAAATATTAATATTCATAAAAGTTATGAAACTTTTATTAAAAATTTATGAAATCTCAAAACCTAAAATTTTGTATTTTATTAAACGCGCATTGGCCTAACTAACATTCAAGATAAAACATTTTGCAAATATTTTCAGTAAAACAAAAGTTTGAGGTAATTTTTATTTTGGGTTTAATTAGGTCACGTGATATTTTTGGCCAATGATATTGCATACAGATTTTTTTTTTAAAATAACAAATTTTAAATCGAAAAATAATTGTTGTGTTAGAACCGCACAGGTCCAATTACCGTGTTTACAAAATATTTTTCGAAAATATTAATATTCATAAAAGTTATGAAACTTTTATTAAAAATTTATGAAATCTTAAAACTTAAAATTTTGTATTTTATTAGACGCGCATTGGCCTAACTAACATTCAAGATAAAACATTTCGCGAAAATTTTCAGTAAAACAAAAGTTTGAGGTAATTTTTATTTTGGGTTTAATTAGGTCACGTGATATTTTTGGCTAATGATATTGCATACAAATTTAAAAAAATAAAATAACAAATTTTAAATCGAAAAATAATTGTTGTGTTAGAACCGCACAGGTCCAATTACCGTGTTTACAAAATATTTTTCAAAAATACTAATATTCATAAAAGTTATGAAATTTTATTAAAAATTTATGAAATTTCAAAACCTAAAATTTTGTATTTTATTAGACGCAGATTGGCCTAACTAACATTCAAGATAAAACATTTCGCAAAAATTTTCAGTAAAACAAAAGTTTTAGGTAATTTTTATTATGGATTAATTAGGTCACGTGATATTTTTGGCCAATGATATTACATACAAATTTTTTGAAAAAAAATTAAAAATTTTAAATCAAAAAATAATTGTTGTGTTAGAACCGCACAGGTCCAATTACCGTGTTTACAAAATATTTTTCGAAAATATTAATATTTATAGAAGTTATGAAACTTTTATTAAAAATTTATGAAATCGCAAAATCTGAAATTTTATATTTAATTAGGCGCGCATTGGCCTAACTAACATTCAAGATAAAATATTTTGCAAAAATTTTGAGTAGAACAAAAGTTTGAGATAATTTTTATTTTGGGTTTAATTAGGTCACGTGATATTTTTGGCCAATGAGATTGCATACAAATTTTTTGAAAAAAAAAAAAAATTTTTAAATCGAAAAATAATTGTTGAGTTAGAACCGCACAGGTCCAATTACCGTGTTTACAAAATATTTTTCGAAAATATTAATATTCATAAAAGTTATGAAACTTTTATTAAAAATTTATAAAATCTCAAAATCTAAAATTTTGGATTTTATTAGACGCGCATTGGCCTAACTAACATTCAAGATAAAACATTTCGCAAAAATTTTCAGTAAAACAAAAGTTTGAGGTAATTTTTATTTTGAGTTTAATTAGGTCACGTGATATTTTTGGCCAATGATATTATATACAAATTAGTTTTTTTTAAATAACAAATTTTAAATCGAAAAATAATTGTTGTGTTAGAACCACACAGGTTCAATTACCGTGTTTACAAAATATTTTTCGAAAATATTAATATTCATAAAAGTTATAAAACTTTTATTAAAAATTTATGAAATCTCAAAATCTGAAGTTTTATATTTAATTAGGCGCGCATTGGCCTAACTAACATTCAAAATAAAACATTTTTCAAAAATTTTGAGTAGAACAAAAGTTTGAGATAATTTTTATTTTGTGTTTAATTAGGTCACGTGATATTTTTGGCCAATGAGATTGCATACAAATTTTTTGAAAAAAAAAAAAATTTTAAATCAAAAAATAATTGTTGTGTTAGAACCGCACAGGTCCAATTACTGTGTTTACAAAATATTTTTCGAAAATATTAATATTCATAAAAGTTATGAAACTTTTATTAAAAATTTATGAAATCTCAAAACCTATAATTTTGTATTTTATTAGACGCGCATTGGGCTAACTAACATTCAAGATAAAACATTTCGCGAAAATTTTCAGTAAAACAAAAGTTTGAGGTAATTTTTATTTTGGGTTTAATTAGGTCACGTGATATTTTTGGCCAATGATATTGCATACAAATTTTTTGAAAAAAAATTAAAAATTTTAAATCGAAAAATAATTGTTGTGTTAGAACCGCACAAGTTCAATTACCGTGTTTAAAAATTTTTTGAAAATATTAATATTTATAAAAGTTATGAAATTTTATTAAAAATTTATGAAATCTCAAAATCTGAAATTTTATATTTAATTAGACGCGCATTGGCCTAACTAACATTCAAGATAAAACATTTTGCAAAAATTTTGAGTAGAACAAAAGTTTGAGATAATTTTTATTTTGGGTTTAATTAGGTCACGTGATATTTTTGGCCAATGATATTGCATACAAATTTTTTTAAAAAAAATAAAAAAATTTAAATTGAAAAATAATTGTTGTGTTAGAACCGCACAGGTCCAATTACCGTGTTTACAAAATATTTTTCGAAAATATTAATATTCATAAAAGTTATGAAATTTTATTAAAAATTTATGAAATCTCAAAATCTGAAATTTTATATTTAATTAGGCGCGCATTGGCCTAACTAACATTTAAGATAAAACATTTTGCAAAAATCTTGAGTAGAACAAAAGTTTGAGATAATTTTTATTTTGAGTTTAATTAGGTCACGTGATATTTTGGCCAATGATAATGCATACAAATTTTTTGAAAAAAAATTAAAAATTTTAAATCGAAAAATAATTGTTGTGTTAGAACCGCACAGGTTCAATTACAGTGTTTACAAAATATTTTTCGAAAATATTAATATTTATAAAAGTTATGAAACTTTTATTAAAAATTTATGAAATCTCAAAACCTAAAATTTTGTATTTTATTAGACGCGCATTGGCCTAACTAACATTCAAGATAAAACATTTCGCAAAAATTTTCAGTAAAACAAAAGTTTGAGGTAATTTTTATTTTGAGTTTAGTTAGGTCACGTGATATTTTTGGCCAATAATATTGTATACAAATTTTTTTTTTTAAAATAACAAATTTTAAATCGAAAAATAATTGTTGTGTTAGAACCGCACAGGTCCAATTACCGTGTTTACAAAATATTTTTCGAAAATATTAATATTCATAAAAGTTATGACACTTTTATTAAAAATTTATGAAATCTCAAAATCTGAAGTTTTATATTTAATTAGGCGCGCATTGGCCTAACTAACATTCAAGATAAAACATTTCGCGAAAATTTTCAGTAAAACAAAAGTTTGAGGTAATTTTTATTTTGGTTTTCATTAGGTCACGTGATATTTTTGGCCAATGAGATTGCATACAAATTTAAAAAATAAAATAAAAAATTTAAATCGAAAGATAATTGTTGTGTTAGAACCGCACAGGTCCAATTACCGTGTTTACAAAATATTTTTCGAAAATATTAATATTCATAAAAGTTATGACACTTTTATTAAAAATTTATGAAATCTCAAAATCTGAAGTTTTATATTTAATTAGGCGCGCATTGGCCTAACTAACATTCAAGATAAAACATTTTGCGAAAATTTTCAGTAAAACAAAAGTTTGAGGTAATTTTTATTTTGGTTTTCATTAGGTCACGTGATATTTTTGGCCAATGAGATTGCATACAAATTTAAAAAATAAAATAAAAAATTTAAATCGAAAGATAATTGTTGTGTTAGAACCGCACAGGTCCAATTATCGTGTTTACAAAATATTTTTCGAAAATATTAATATTCATAAAAGTTATGAAACTTTTAGTAAAAATTTATGAAATCTCAAAACCTAAAATTTTGTATTTTATTAGACGCGCATTGGCCTAACTAACATTCAAGATAAAACATTTCGCGAAACGTTTCAGTAAAACAAAAGTTTGAGCTAATTTTTATTTTGGTTTTCATTAGGTCACGTGATATTTTTGGCCAATGATGTTGCATACAATTTTTTTTTAAAAAATAAAAAAATTTAAATTGAAAAATAATTGTTGTGTTAGAACCGCACAGGTCCAATTACCGTGTTTACAAAATATTTTTCGAAAATATTAATATTCATAAAAGTTATGACACTTTTATTAAAAATTTATGAAATCTCAAAATCTGAAGTTTTATATTTAATTAGGCGCGCATTGGCCTAACTAACATTCAAGATAAAACATTTCGCGAAAATTTTCAGTAAAACAAAAGTTTGAGGTAATTTTTATTTTGGTTTTCATTAGGTCACGTGATATTTTTGGCCAATGAGATTGCATACAAATTTAAAAAATAAAATAAAAAATTTAAATCGAAAGATAATTGTTGTGTTAGAACCGCACAGGTCCAATTATCGTGTTTACAAAATATTTTTCGAAAATATTAATATTCATAAAAGTTATGAAACTTTTAGTAAAAATTTATGAAATCTCAAAACCTAAAATTTTGTATTTTATTAGACGCGCATTGGCCTAACTAACATTTAAGATAAAACATTTCGCGAAACGTTTCAGTAAAACAAAAGTTTGAGCTAATTTTTATTTTGGTTTTCATTAGGTCACGTGATATTTTTGGCCAATGATGTTGCATACAATTTTTTTTTAAAAAATAAAAAAATTTAAATTGAAAAATAATTGTTGTGTTAGAACCGCACAGGTCCAATTACCGTGTTTACAAAATATTTTTCGAAAATATTAATATTCATAAAAGTTATGAAATTTTATTAAAAATTTATGAAATCTCAAAATCTGAAATTTTATATTTAATTAGGCGCGCATTGGCCTAACTAACATTTAAGATAAAACATTTTGCAAAAATTTTGAGTAGAACAAAAGTTTGAGATAATTTTTATTTTGAGTTTAATTAGGTCACGTGATATTTTGGCCAATGATAATGCATACAAATTTTTTGAAAAAAAATTAAAATTTTTAAACCGAAAAATAATTGTTGTGTTAGAACCGCACAGGTTCAACTACAGTGTTTACAAAATATTTTTTGAAAATATTAATATTTATAAAAGTTATGAAACTTTTATTAAAAATTTATGAAATCTCAAAACCTAAAATTTTGTATTTTATTAGACGCGCATTGGCCTAACTAACATTCAAGATAAAACATTTCGCAAAAATTTTCAGTAAAACAAAAGTTTGAGGTAATTTTTATTTTGGGTTTAATTAGGTCACGTGATATTTTTGGCCAATGATATTGCATACAAATTTTTTTTTAAAAAATAAAAAAATTTAAATCGAAAAATAATTGTTGTGTTAGAACCGCACAGGTCCAATTACCGTGTTTACAAAATATTTTGCAAAAATATTGATATTCATAAAAGTTATGAAACTTTGATTAAAAATTTATGAAATTTCAAAACCTAAAATTTTGTATTTTATTAGACGCACATTGGCCTAACTAACATTCAAGATAAAACATTTCGCGAAAATTTTCAGTAAAACAAAAGTTTGAGGTAATTTTTATTTTGAGTTTAATTAGGTCACGTGATATTTTGGCCAATGATAATGCATACAAATTTTTTGAAAAAAAATTAAAAATTTTAAATCGTAAAATAATTGTTGAGTTAGAACCGCACAGGTTCAATTACAGTGTTTACAAAATATTTTTCGAAAATATTAATATTTATAAAAGTTATGAAACTTTTATTAAAAATTTATGAAATCTCAAAACCTAAAATTTTGTATTTTATTAGACGCGCATTGGCCTAACTAACATTCAAGATAAAACATTTCGCAAAAATTTTCAGTAAAACAAAAGTTTGAGGTAATTTTTATTTTGGGTTTAATTAGGTCACGTGATATTTTTGGCCAATGATATTGCATACAAATTTTTTTTTAAAAAATAAAAAAATTTAAATCGAAAAATAATTGTTGTGTTAGAACCGCACAGGTCCAATTACCGTGTTTACAAAATATTTTGCAAAAATATTGATATTCATAAAAGTTATGAAACTTTGATTAAAAATTTATGAAATTTCAAAACCTAAAATTTTGTATTTTATTAGACGCACATTGACCTAACTAACATTCAAGATAAAACATTTCGCAAAAATTTTCAGTAAAACAAAAGTTTGAGGTAATTTTTATTTTGGGTTTAATTAGGTCACGTGATATTTTTGGCCAATGATATTGCATACAAATTTTTTGAAAAAAAAAAAAAAATTTTAAATCGAAAAATAATTGTTGAGTTAGAACCGCACAGGTCCAATTACCGTGTTTACAAAATATTTTTCGAAAATATTAATATTCATAAAAGTTATGAAACTTTTATTAAAAATTTATAAAATCTTAAAACCTAAAATTTTGTATTTTATTAGACGCGCATTGGCCTAACTAACATTCAAGATAAAACATTTCGCAAAAATTTTCAGTAAAACAAAAGTTTGAGGTAATTTTTATTTTGAGTTTAGTTAGGTCACGTGATATTTTTGGCCAATGATATTGTATACAAATTTTTTTTTTTAAAATAACAAATTTTAAATCGAAAAATAATTGTTGTGTTAGAACCGCACAGGTTCAATTACCGTGTTTACAAAATATTTTTCGAAAATATTAATATTCATAAAAGTTATGAAACTTTTAGTAAAAATTTATGAAATCTCAAAACCTAAAATTTTGTATTTTATTAGACGCGCATTGGCCTAACTAACATTCAAGATAAAACATTTCGCGAAACGTTTCAGTAAAACAAAAGTTTGAGCTAATTTTTATTTTGGTTTTCATTAGGTCACGTGATATTTTTGGCCAATGATATTGCATATATACAAATTTTTTGAAAAAAAATAAAAAATTTTAAATCAAAAAATAATTGTTGTGTTAGAACCGCACAGGTCCAATTACCGTGTTTACAAAATATTTTTCGAAAATATTGATATTCATAAAAGTTATGAAACTTTGATTAAAAATTTATGAAATTTCAAAACCTAAAATTTTGTATTTTATTAGACGCACATTGGCCTAACTAACATTCAAGATAAAACATTTCGCGAAAATTTTCAGTAAAACAAAAGTTTGAGGTAATTTTTATTATGGTTTAATTAGGTTACGTGATATTTTTGGCCAATAATATTGCATACAAATTTTTTGAAAAAAAAAAAAAATTTTAAATCAAAAAATAATTGTTGAGTTAGAACCGCACAGGTCCAATTACCGTGTTTACAAAATATTTTTCGAAAATATTAATATTCATAAAAGTTATGAAACTTTTATTAAAAATTTATAAAATCTTAAAACCTAAAATTTTGTATTTTATTAGACGCGCATTGGCCTAACTAACATTCAAGATAAAACATTTCGCGAAAATTTTCAGTAAAACAAAAGTTTGAGGTAATTTTTATTTTGAGTTTAGTTAGGTTACGTGATATTTTTGGCCAATGATATTGTATACAAATTTTTTTTTTTAAAATAACAAATTTTAAATCGAAAAATAATTGTTGTGTTAGAACCGCACAGGTCCAATTACCGTGTTTACAAAATATTTTGCAAAAATATTGATATTCATAAAAGTTATGAAACTTTGATTAAAAATTTATGAAATTTCAAAACCTAAAATTTTGTATTTTATTAGACGCACATTGGCCTAACTAACATTCAAGATAAAACATTTCGCGAAAATTTTCAGTAAAACAAAAGTTTGAGGTAATTTTTATTATGGTTTAATTAGGTTACGTGATATTTTTGGCCAATAATATTGCATACAAATTTTTTGAAAAAAAAAAAAAATTTTAAATCAAAAAATAATTGTTGAGATAGAACCGCACAGGTCCAATTACCGTGTTTACAAAATATTTTTCGAAAATATTAATATTCATAAAAGTTATGAAACTTTTATTAAAAATTTATAAAATCTTAAAACCTAAAATTTTGTATTTTATTAGACGCGCATTGGCCTAACTAACATTCAAGATAAAACATTTCGCGAAAATTTTCAGTAAAACAAAAGTTTGAGGTAATTTTTATTTTGAGTTTAGTTAGGTTACGTGATATTTTTGGCCAATGATATTGTATACAAATTTTTTTTTTTAAAATAACAAATTTTAAATCGAAAAATAATTGTTGTGTTAGAACCGCACAGATCCAATTACCGTGTTTACAAAATATTTTGCAAAAATATTGATATTCATAAAAGTTATGAAACTTTGATTAAAAATTTATGAAATTTCAAAACCTAAAATTTTGTATTTTATTAGACGCACATTGGCCTAACTAACATTCAAGATAAAACATTTCGCGAAAATTTTCAGTAAAACAAAAGTTTGAGGTAATTTTTATTATGGTTTAATTAGGTCACGTGATATTTTTGGCCAATGATATTGCATACAAATTTTTTGAAAAAAAAAAAAATTTTTAAATCGAAAAATAATTGTTGAGTTAGAACCGCACAGGTCCAATTACCGTGTTTACAAAATATTTTTCGAAAATATTAATATTCATAAAAGTTATGAAACTTTTATTAAAAATTTATAAAATCTTAAAACCTAAAATTTTGGATTTTATTAGACGCGCATTGGGCCTAACTAACATTCAAGATAAAACATTTCGCGAAAATTTTCAGTAAAACAAAAGTTTGAGATAATTTTTATTTTGAGTTTAGTTAGGTCACGTGATATTTTTGGCCAATGATATTGTATACAAATTTTTTTTTTTAAAATAACAAATTTTAAATCGAAAAATAATTGTTGTGTTAGAACCGCACAGGTCCAATTACCGTGTTTACAAAATATTTTTTGAAAATATTAATATTCATAAAAGTTATGAAACTTTTATTAAAAATTTATGAAATCTTAAAATCTGAAATTTTATATTTAATTAGGCGCGCATTGGCCTAACTAACATTCAAGATTAAACATTTTGCAAAAATTTTGAGTAGAACAAAAGTTTGAGATAATTTTTATTTTGAGTTTAATTAGGTCACGTGATATTTTTGGCCAATAATATTGCATACAAATTTTTTGAAAAAAAATTAAAAATTTTAAATCGAAAAATAATTGTTGTGTTAGAACCGCACAGGTCCAATTACCGTGTTTACAAAATATTTTTCGAAAATATTAATATTCATAAAAGTTATGAAACTTTTATTAAAAATTTATGAAATCTCAAAATCTGAAACTTTATATTTAATTAGGCGCGCATTGGCCTAACTAACATTCAAGATAAAACATTTTGCAAAAATTTTGAGTAGAACAAAAGTTTGAGATAATTTTTATTTTGGGTTTAATTAGGTCACGTGATATTTTTGGCCAATGAGATTGCATACAAATTTAAAAAAAAAAAAAATTTTTAAATTGAAAAATAATTGTTGTGTTAGAACCGCACAGGTCCAATTACCGTGTTTACAAAATATTTTTCGAAAATATTAATATTCATAAAAGTTATGAAACTTTTATTAAAAATTTATGAAATCTCAAAACCTAAAATTTTGTATTTTATTAGACGCGCATTGGCCTAACTAACATTCAAGATAAAACATTTGCGAAAATTTTCAGTAAAACAAAAGTTTGAGGTAATTTTTATTTTGAGTTTAATTAGGTCAAAAGGTCGCGCGAACAATTTAATGTACGCGAAATAAAAAAATGTTTTTTTGTTCTTTTAATTATTTTCAAAAATCTTTTATCTTGAGTATTAGTTATACCAAAACAGTTCTAAAAAAATTTAAAAATCAATGTCATAAATTTGTCATAACTCTCAGAAATATTAATGTTTGCTAAAAAATTTTTGCAAGCACGGCTGTTAGAACAGTGCGGTTTTATTGGTATAGTTATCTTTTGATTTAAAAAAAAAATCTTTTTAAAACTTTTTTACTAGTGTGCTAGGTCACGTGATCATATGACCGGCCCTATGTACGCAAAATACAAAAAATTGGCAAGTTGATTATTTTGAGGAGTCTAAGTTGCGAACCAAACCTCGGAACTCAGTACTGAGAGTTGTGGGCCTTTCGCACTGAGCTAACTGCCACGACCTTTCAATGATGCAAAATTGTATACATAGCTTAAGTAAGCACTTGTAATAATAAAAAAACTAGATTTATTTGATAAATAAAATATGATTCGAAAATATTTGATTATTTTTAACATAAATTTTTATAAATAAAAAAAGATATGCATAAACATTAACTAAGAATATTACAAACCTTTGATTTTTAATAAACAAACAAGCATTTATATATATAATACAAACAAAAACTAATATTTAACTCAGTTCTAAGTTGGTGATATTAGAATATAAATTATAGAAAATTTTAAATTCTTAAAATTGATTTTTATTAAATAAACAAACATTTAAATATAATAAATAAACGAAAATTATTTTTCTAATATGTTTTTTAATTACTTATATTATAAAATACATCATACCAAATTTTTAATGCTTAATGTCGAACTTTAATTTTTAATGAACAAACCAGCTTTTAAATATAAAAAACAAACAAGAATTATTTTTTAATTTATTTTCGAATTATAAATATTATAAGATAAAACCGACCAAAATTTAAAAACCTAATAACAATCTTTAAATTTAAACAAACAAACACCTATTAATTAGTAATTAGTGACAAAAATTAAATTCGTTTTTGAGTTACTAATATCATGATATACAATTGACAAAAATTTAAAAAATTAATAACAACCTTTAAATTTTAATAAACAAACACCTATTATTAAGTAGTTAGTGATAAAAAATAAAATTTTAATTTATTTTTGAGTTAGTAATATCATAATATACAATTAACCAAGATTTAAAAAATTAATAACAACCTTTAAATTTTAATAAACAAACACCTATTAATTAGTAATTAGTGATAATTAAATGTCGCAAATAGGAGGTTTGCGATTCGTTGGGATAATAACAAACATACTAAAAATTTAGAACTTTTAGTTTTAAAGAACAAAAGTTATCGTCTTTCAAAATTCTGACTAGAAAGAATAAAAACAATAACTAGATTTATTTGATAAATAAAATATGGTTCGAAATTATTTAATTATTTTTAACATAAATTTTTAAAATTAAAAAAGGTTTACATAAAAATTAACTAAAAATATTACATATATTTGATTTTTAATAAACAAACAAGCATTTAAATATTATATACATACAAAAATTAATATTTTAACCGAGTTTTATGTTGTTAATATCAGGATATACATTAGACTAAATTTTAAATTCCTAAAATTGATTTTTGATTTTTAATAAATAAACAAGCATTTACCTATGATAAATAAACAAAAATTATTTTTTAAATATGTTTTTTAACACCTTATATTATAAAATACATTATATCAAATTTTAAATACTTAATGTCGAACTTTAATTTTAAATAAATAAACAATAATTTAAATATAATAAACAAACAAAAATTAAATTTTTTATCTATTTTTGAGTTACTGCTATCATGATATACAATAGACCAAGATTTAAAAAAGCAATAACAATCTTTAAATTTTAATAAATAAACATCTATTAATAAGTAATTAGTGATAAAATTTAAAATTTTAATTCATTTTTGAGTTACTGATATCATGATATAGAAATGGCCAAGATTTAAAAAATAAATAACAATCTTTAAATTTTAATAAATAAACACCTATTAATTAGTAATTAGTGATAAAAATAAAAATTTTAATTCATTTTTGAGTTACCGATATCATGATATACAAATGGCCAAGATTTAAAAAATAAATAACAATCTTTAAATTTTAATAAATAAACACCTATTAATTAGTAATTAGTGATAAAAATAAAAATTTTAATTCATTTTTGAGTTACCGATATCATGATATACAAATGGCCAAGGTTTAAAAAATAAATAACAAACTTAAAATTTTAATAAATAAACACCTATTAATTAGTAATTAGTGATAATAAAATGTTGTAAATAGGAGAATGAAAACACAATCTGATAATAAACAACATACTAAAATTTCAAAACTGTAAATGTTCACAAAAAAGTTATGTTAACTCAAAATTTACAGCTTATAAGACACTGGAAAAGATTAATAATAATAATAATAATGACAATAATAATGTTTCGAAATCTAAGATTTCGACCCATAATAATAATAAATATACGGACAATAACAATATGTTTCGAAATCTAAGATTTCAAACCATAATTAGCTCAAACTTTTTCTCTACTGAAATTTTTTGCTTAAGGTTTTATTTTGAATGTTAGTTAGGACAATGCGGGTCTAATAAAATATAACATTGTAGGTTTTGAGATTTCATCAATTTTTAATAAAAGTGTCATAACTTTTATGAATATTAATATTTAAAAAAAATATTTTGTAAACACGTTAATTGGAGCTTTGTGGTTCCAACAGAACATTTATTTTTCAATTTACAATTTTTTTATTTTTTTTTTTAAATTTGTGTGAATTATTATTGGCCAAAAATATCAGGTGGCCCAATTAAACCAAAAATAATTAGTTATAAATATTAAATAAAACATTAAATTAAATGTTTTGACTAAACAAAAAAACGGGCTTCGCACATTCTTAATATTCTTATTTTTTTACATTGAAAAACAAATTGTTATTTCTATGCAGTATTATCTTAAATAAAAAATTTCATGCTACTTTAAAGTACTTCATAAAAGTTTACAATTAGCTACTTCGACTTGTCACAATAAGCCTTTTCTTTTAGGTAAGAATTGTGTTTGGCCCATTTAAAATAAAGTACTCCCAATTTTATTTATATTTATCTTTGATGTAAAAAAGTTAACTTTAAAAACATAAACATAGAAAGTTTTGTTACCCTGACCCAGTCTTCAGTTGCCATTGGCAGTTTAAAATACAAATTGCCTGATAATTTAACCCGTCAATGGATGTTGGACTTAGCGGGACTTTATAATGTGTGTCTGTTTATAACACTTTAGTTAAGGCTGCTATAAAACGATAGCATTGGAAATCAAACCAGGAACCTCAAAAAGTTTAATGTTCTAACCACTTTACCAACTTTAGTACTAGATAAATCAGATGCTTAGTAAAAGTAGTTAAAAGGAAAATCATAATTTAACAATGTTGTTTATTTCAGGGTCAAACAAAGCGTGTGTTGTCCAAGTGGCATGAACACTCTAATGTTAGCGATGAAGACCTAAAAACTCCTGTGTTCCATCTGGCACTGTTGTCCAGGCAACTATGCAAGAAATGACCATCTCTAGAATGCCATGTTTAACAATACCAGCCTTTAGTTCCTTAACAGAGATAATAAATACACATAGAGGAAACCAAGGACGAAAAGGGCAGAGTTCAATATTTGTCTGTAAGGGACGACCAAAAGTTTGATGATTTTCTGTTCATCGCATTAACAAATATGTGTATAAAAAGCATGTTTTCCTCTTTTTTGAAAACCAATCTTTTTTTAAAAAAAGTAAAGTGTAAAAATAACTTATTCTGCAAATTTCCAATTTATATTGCCTAACTGCATTTATCTGTTATTTTTGCACAACTTTATTTAATGTTTTAGCTATATGAAATAAATTTATGAATGGTTTTCTGTAAAAGGCATGCTGCTGATAAATAAAAATAACACTAAAAAACTTTCTATGAAAAATTTTCGATTTCTTACTTCAAGAATTTAAACCAAAAGTTATATATATTAAATCTTTTTATTTAGTTTATTCATATTTGTTAGTGTTTAAATTAAAATATTTTAATTGTATTATGCTGAATTATATATATACATATTATGTGTAATAATCTATAGTTAAAATTAATTAACATGAGTAACACAATTTTATTGACAATTTTACTTATTTTTTGTAAATATTTTCAGTAACAAATTTTTTTGGAAAGTTGCAAGTTTCAATGCAGAACAACTTTGGTTAGATGTTAAATAACTAATTAGTTTTATTGGCTATTTTTTTAAGTTGATTTGACAATCTAACAATAATGTTTAATACTGTTTTGCTTTTAATCATGAATGTGATTTTGTCCATGATATTTAGTTAATTGCATATTAATTGTATATGCAAAAAAATAAAAAACAACAATTAAATGAATTTTGCCAGTCTTTTTAAGTTAATATTAACCTACCAGAAAGACAAGAATTTTACTAAAAAAAACTCAGGTTTAAATTTTCTTATATTCTTTAATAGCCTACTAAAGAATAGTTAGTGTTCATAACTCCCAATAATTGCGAAGAGGTTTCAACTTGTTAAATTTCATTTTTTTAAATTTAAATTTTTCCTAAATCACAAATAAATTCCCTTATATTTTATTGTAACATTACCAGCTTTACATAACTGGCTTTCAACAAAATGAGGAACAAATAAATTAAAACATATACTAACAATAATTTAAAAATTACTAATAATTTGTGGGCACATAGTCTATATATATATATATGATGAAGTTAAGCAGTCATAATATTTACGTATGTCCATAACCGCTAAATGTGGTGGAAGTGTAATTTATCACAGACAAATATAAGTCAAAAGTTGCACCCATATTATGACAATTAAAATGCCGACCATAAGACAGACTATTGTGGTTGTTCGAAAAAACAAACAATAATTGTTTAATGATTACTTTTTGTGTTTATGAATATTTAAGTAGGTAATGTTTCACAAATAAGGGTAAAAATTGTATGACCTGGTTTTAATAATCATTTTTTAGAAAAAAAGCCAATTTTAAAATTACTGTTTTGTTAAAATCAAAACCAAGTCACTCTGGTTTGTTGGTGATAAGCCATTGCACCACAACAAGGTCAACCAGAAAGCAATGGGTTAGTTCTAGGCCAACACCGGAATTTTATGGGAGTCGTCGGGAGAAGAAAAGTCAGAAACCCATAAAACCCGGCAAAAACCTTTGGATGTATACGGCGGACTAAAACTAACTCTCAGTGGTTGTACATATTAGCAGAATATCGGCCTGATCGCGATTGGTTCTGAACCACTAAAAACGGATAATCTAAATTAACATGAACTTTTTTTAAGTTTAATTTCTTTTCTGAAAAAATTTAACTTAAACTATGACACCACATTAGTGGTTATCATAGCAACCAACCTTTACTTGTTCCATTTTCATTTTTCAGTCCTGAGTTTGTAGGTCAAGAGTTTGATAAAAGTTTGAAGTAGAAATCCAACAGCAGCACAAGTTATTAACAAAAGTTATCTAATATCAACTTTAAATACAATTTTACAAACTACAAAAACAATTTAAAAATCTTTTTCCTCCTTTTTTGCTCTGCAAAGACTTCACCCATGTCACAACATTTACATAATATAGAGAAGTTTAACCCAAGCATGGAAAATACTTGACCAAACTTTTAATAAGAAAGATAAAGAAAAGATCATACCAGTTAGGAAACTGATATAATGGAGAGCGGCGCAAATTAAGTTATCCGAATTGTGCCTTTACTAATATCCGTATACATCCAGATTTGTTGCAAAATTACAAAAACCGAGTGAGGCTTGTCCTCTTTACAGATATTTATATATAAGTTTTTATAGTTGATATAGTTATTTAAGTTAAGTTACTTACGCCTACAGCTTAAGGACCCCCCCCATTATCTTAACCTATCCTTTCCTATCATGACCCCCCCATTAACCCTATTTTTAAGTGGCCTTAGTTGCAACAATGTTGCAGTTAATGAAAATTGAAAAGTGCCAGGAGGCGAAGCAACAAACGTTAGAGCTATCTTAGCCTAGTGAAAATTAACAAGAAGAGTTTAAATAGTAAAAGGGATAGAGTTAATTAACTTAATTAATGAGGTATTATACCACTGAGGTTCGATTGATTCAATTGTGTGGTAATAGAACCACCAAGGAATGATTGTGTGGTAATAAAACCACCGACGTTTGATTGTTGTGTGGTAATAGAACCACTGAGGTTGAATTGTGTAGTCTGGAGTGGAGGAATCCACAGCTTGAAAGGATACAAAGATCTCTAAAACAAAATTAAAAAATGTAAGATGAAGTATTTATTTAAAAATTTTGACAGCAATAAAATAATTGGTCATACTTTAAAATAAAGTTTTTATTAAAAGCAAACTTTTTATTGATATGTCCAGTAATCGTAGATATCGCATAAAAATTTAAAGTTTAACAATTTAAATACCAAAATAATTTACACAGAACAATACCATAAAATTGAAAAATGTGAAAAAGTGGATTACCCTCTTTTTAAGGCAAAGCCTTTAAAAAATTTAAAAAAAAACTTACTTTGAAGCAGTTGAAGATCTAACAATTCCACGTTGCCCAATTTGCAGAATTATCATTCTTAAACCATTCTGTTAAAATAAAATAAATTGAATAAAACTATAGCTATAAAAAACTAAACAAATATTAGAAATTATAATTGGGGATGTGCCAAAACAAACACTTAAAACTTCTGTTTGTATATGAGCAATAGCAATTTCAAATTTAGGTGAGAAATAGCAAATTTCAGGGTATCGACTTAAATTTAAGTCTAACATGCTAAAATACCCAAAAGGTTTATGCATTTCTTTATTTTTTGATGATTATTTGAGCAGAGCTTTTTATTATTTGGCCCTTCCTATTAAAATCATATATTTAAGAATTTTAATTACCTTTAGTGTGAATGGTTTTAAACTTCATTGCTTTTATATTAAAAGCCTTAATCCAAATAAGGCATTGTAACTTTGCCTGTAAAGATAAATTAAAATTAATAAACAAACAAAATTATGACATTTTATCTAAATTAGTTTATGGCCACCTTATAATAAATATAAATATGAAAGAAAAAAAAAGAAAAGCAGCTGGTAAATTAATGAAATTAAGTTACTTCTTTTTTAATTAACAGTAAGACAACTTTTATATTAACGTAAGAAACTAAAATTACCTTTTATTTTTGGATAGTGTAACTGTGAACTTGTCTTCCAATTTGCTTTGTTTTAAATATGTACAGCAATCTAATAATAAGAAATTGTGTAAGGTTAAAGTTTTTGTAAAAATGGCAGTTTATTTATTTTGTTGGCCTAAGAATAATAGGACATACATACATATATGATCCACCAAACTTTATTATATATTATAAGTTGTATTTACCTTATATCGTAATTGCTGTAGCTTTGTTAAATGAATGATTAAATCCGCGTCTTTAAATCCCTCCTAAGAAATTATAAATTGAAAAATTTTAACCTCTTTAAAATATTGTTTTAAATTAGTTTTATATCATGGTTCTATAAAATTTTAGAGCCGTAGAAGTAGCAAGAAAAGTATTAAAATAGTAATTTTTAGGTTGTGTTTCTAAATAGCCACTTTCTTTTTCTGTTTCAATATTGTATTTCTTTAATTTTAAATTAAACAAATTAAATCTTTACCTGGAGCCAAGTAGATCCAAATTGTGGAATTGGTTGCCTTGTTTGCAGAAACAAAAATCATTTTCAAGCCTCTAAAATAAAAGCAAAATCAATTTTTTTAATCCAGAAACTTAAGTTGCAATAGCTCACCAAGTAACATTATTTGCCTGAAAATAAATTATATAGTTTAAAAATACAGTTAGTTTTAAATATATACCTTTAATGTGAATGGCTTTAAACTTCATTGCTTTCATGTTAAAAGCCTTAATCCAAATTAGGCAATGTTACTTTACCTGTAAAAATAAAACAATATTTAGAGTAAATTTGGTGCACAAACTAGAAAAAAGATAAAATAAGCTATTATTACAATTTTATTTCTAAATTTAATTATAATTTCACATTACCTGTTGAAATTGGATTGTTTAACTGGTTAATTGGTTTCTTGTGTAGCGTGAAACATTGGTACAAAGTTATCTAAAACAATAAAATGTGTTGTTAATAAAATAATTAAACAGTTTATTTTTTAGCCTTTTTTTTAATTGGTGTCGTATATTTGCAACTGTTTACTATAATATTTGCTTGTGGTAAATTTCCAAACACATACCTTATAGCGTAATAACTTCGTCTTTTTAGAATGATTTTTGTCTGCATCTTTAGGAATCTCCAGTCATCCTATATTTCTTCAGTTACAGGATTTCAGTTCCTTTTAATAACTTCCAAAACGGTATTCCTATTTTTTCCTACCCCTAAAACAGTATTCCTATTTTTCCTACCCCTAAAACAGTATTCCTATTTTTCCTACTCTTAAAACAGTATTTCTATTTTATTCCTAAAACAGGACTACAGTATTCCTCCAAAAATAGATTCCAGTATTCCTCCAAAAAAATTCCAGTATTCCTCCAAAAAAATTTCAGTATTCCTCAAAAAAAATTCCCAGTATTCCTCCAAATAAATCCAGTATTCCTTCAAGAAAAATTCCAGTATTCCTCCAAAAAATTCTAATACTCCTCCAAAAAAATTCAAGTATTTCTTTAAAAAAATTGCAGTATCCCTCATAAAAAATTGCAGTATTTCTCAAAAAAAATTCCAGTACTCCTCCAAAGAAATTCCAGTATTCCTCCAAAGAAATTCTAATATTCCTTTAAAGAAATTTCAGTAATTCTTAAAGAAATTCCAGTATTCCTCGAAATAATTTCCAGTATTCCTCAAAAAAAATTCCAGTATTCCTCAAAAAAAATTCCTGTATTCCTCCATGTCTATATAAATTGTCTTTATTGCAATTGCAAAGTCACTCTTGGTAAGTTTTTTAAACGTTTTTGGTGTTTTTGTTTTACCAATGCAAATAAACAAAAGTATATAAAATAAATAAAAATTTTAACCAACTTTTGTGTATTATATAAAAACTAAATCAGTTTAACTCAATTTTAATGTCCAGTAATACCCAACAATAATATGCCAATTTAAAATAAATGTCAACTTTAATAATGATGCGAAGTAGTAGCAAATAAATTAACATAAATTTAGAAACTGAACAATATTTATTTCAAACTTTTAGAGGGCCAAATTTATAAGTTTTCGGGATATGACAATTTCGCGAAAGCTCGCTTGAGCAAATAAATATAATCGCAAAAAGCAAATGCAGCAGCAGCAGCAGTTAGTAGCACCATGCAAAAAATAAAACCCATGCAGTTCATGCAGCATACATGCAGTTTGGGTAAATAAAGGGAGGGGGAATTGATCAAAATTTATAAAATTGGATTTTAAACTTTCGAAATAAAATATTGTTCAGATTTTTAAAGTTATGTCAATCTATTCACAAGTACTTAACACCATTAGTTTTGTTAACAAAATATTTTAAATCCTTATACTATTGTTAGACAGATTTTCTATTAAAATGAAGTTAACCGGGTATAAATTTGTGTTTTTAAAAACAATAAAATATTGCGTTCGTTTTATGGTAAAACGATATATTTACAAAAATAATATATATATATATATATATATATATATATAAATCAATAAAATAAATATAAAGATTTGGTTAAAAATGTATAAATTTGTGTTTTTAAAAATATTAAAATTATTGCGCTCGTTTTATAGTAAAACGATATATTATATGAAATATATATACAAAAAATTAAAAATGTATAATTAGTGTATCTAATAATTAAAATATTATTGCGATCGTTTTATAGTAAAACGTCATAGTTACAAAAATGGTAAAAAGTAATAAAATATATATATTATATAAAAATTAGTTAAAAATGTATAAATTTTGTTTTAAAAATAAATATTGCGTTCGTTTAATAGTAAAACGACATACCCACACAAAATATTAAAAATTAATAAAACATTTATAATAATTAAATTAAAGATGCATAAATATGTGCTTTTAACATTATAAATACTACAATTACTGTGTATATTTGTAAATAGATCAAAATGTAATAATTAATGTATAATTATATATAAAATTTAGGTGCTTTGCACTAAACAGTTATGTATTCTTTGTGATATTGATGATTTCCGTAGTACAACATTTTCTTTATAATCAAGTTCTACAACTTACTCAATTCTGCATAACAGTTAAAGTTTTCCAAAAAATCTTCTCAAGTCTGCATAACAGTTGAAAATTTCCAAATTTTATTCTAATCCTCAAACAGTTGAATTTTTTCCGATGAAAATCCAAATTTCCAAGTATCCAATCCAGAAATCCTGAATTAAAAAAAATAGACTTCAATACTTTATAATCATAATTAAAATTTTTAAATATTAAAATCATACGGTTACCATGCTTTCTGTATTTTATTAATATTAGAATGTGGTGTAGTAGTTAAAACTTTGCTACACTACACAAGGTCTGGGGTTCGATTCCCACTACTTTCATTCTGTGGCACCCTTGCAAAAGGCGCTATAAATGATATAAACTCCTGCTGAACCAAAACTTAATTAGCAGATCAATTATTGGGCAATTATAATCTATAATATCCCAAACTGACAAAGGCAACTCAGGACTGGATCGGGGTAACAGTTGTTACTTTAAGTTTAGGCCATGAAGTCAACCTTTCACATTAAAACAAAGATAAATATATAAAAAAGTATATAAACTGCCACAAACAAAATTTAAAGTAAATTTTAAAAATGTCGTAACTAAAAGTGCCCAATAATTTTAAAGGGTTACTATAACGTTTAAAACACTGGGTGTTTTAAACCATGGCAACTATAAGTGACTTAATATTAGAAGGGTTAATACCAGGTGGTGATTGCAACATATTTTAAAACTCCTTGGTTTTACACGCTTTTTAAAAACTTTTTTATGTTTTATGAGCACTTGCATCATTATTTTCCTTACTTTAGTAAGTTTTAACAATAATTACCCTGATTTAACTAAAAAATTACTTTAACAATAATTTATTTAGCTCTATGAACCGCCGTTTTAATTTATTTGGTTTGTAAATTAATAACTAAAGTTTTAAATAAAAAAATTTCCAAATTGATTTTTTTCCAGAATTTTTAAATTTATTTTCTTAGAAATCGGTTCAAGCAAATTTTAATAATTCCAAATAACCAGCGTATTAATCTATGCCCAGCGTTAATTAACAGTCTATCTTAAACTTATCACCGTATTAGCGTAATAATTTACTATTTTAATCATTTAAAATTGCAAAATTGGTGAAAAAAAACAAAAAATCTATCAATAAATGCGTTAGCCATGCGGTATAGTTTTCAAAGGTAACCTTAAACAATTTATTAAAACTATAGTAGTATAATTTGTGACATAATATTGTTGGGATTTATTACTAATTAACTCAAAACAATAGATGTTTATCATTTTTACGTCATAAGATAATAATGCAAACTAATAAATATTAATATATACCAGTTCATGTATTAATTAACGTTATTAATTGTTTTTTAATTAAGAAAAGACAGTAAAACTAAAACAAACTTACCAAAAACGAGACATCTAAGAACAGAGCTCCAAAACATGTGCGCACAGCAGGACGCAAAGCGAAAAAGAACTTTTAGAAACGCCCTGTGACGTCACAAATCACGTTTCCGCGTTTCAGTCTTGACCAATTCTTGCGGCGACATTCCAACGCTAATAGTTTTTTCATTATTTATTTAATTAATAACTATCCTCATTTAAAAGGTACTTATTTAATGTGTTAATATTATATTTTGGCAGAGTTTAAAAATAGGTTATTTTAATTCACATATTGACATTTTTATATATTGTTTTGAATGCCTATGTTCTAAAAATTCTATGAGTTTATCACTTACTTGTTTATTATAAAAATACTATTATAAATCCTCGTGTAAACAAGCTTTGATTCCTGGCAATAGCTTACTTATCAAAAATCAATTTCGCTTTTAAATTTTAAACTAAAAAGTTAATTTTGTTCGTTAATTATGCTTAAATGCTTTCTTTAATAAAATGTTTAGATACATATGTTGCCTTTTTTATACGATATTGAATTTCGGAATATTATAGATTATAAATACCCAATAACTAAGCTGATGCTGATTAAGTAAGTATTGGCTTAGCAAGACTTTACACCGTTTATTGCGCCTTACTTAAGATGCTACAGCATAAGAGTGGATGGAATCGAACCCACGACTTCATGTAATGGAGTTAAGTGTTCTAACCACTACACCATGGTGGCATTAATCAAATACATTTAATTAATAATTTAAAACAGCTTTTTACAATTTTGTTTAACTTTTTATTTCGTATAGCCTAACCTTAAAATTAAAGGTTTAAGGCGACGTATAACGTATTTCAATTTAACAAGTCAATATTTTAAGCAAAAAAACACTGGGTAAAATTTATTTAATAACTTATATAGAATAACCGTATAAATTTTTAGATTAAAAATTAAATTAAAATGTTTATAAATTAATTTTATTAATATTTAAAACAAATTAAATTGTTTTTAAATGAGTTAAAAATTTGATTCCATTCTTTCATCAAAAAGTCAGGTTTTGTTTAGGTTTCTTTCCCAGCGAAACCTCCAAAATGAGTCGCAATTTTTAACTCATTGGTCACCACCTTTTAATCCGGCATTCCAATCTTATTACGCAACACTCCAGTCACCCATACGTCATCAATGGGTAGAGATTTAGTCGTTCTAGCGACCTCGTATAATTGCCTAACGATATTAACACTAGTTGTATATAAACCACCTAAGCATGTTTTAGGAAAACGAGTCCATTTGTATTCATCCGCCGTAACTCTATGACGTCACGGGTCACGTGGCCTTGGTTATTGTGGTAATAACCTAAAACAAAAATTTGTTTTAATTTTTTTGTTTTTAAATATTTTTTATCTATTATTTTAGTTAATTAATTGCGCTACTAATAAAATGAATAATGTTCGTTTTTGCGAATTGACGATATATATGAATTATGGCCATAACTTATAATAATATATAGGCCTATGTGCACATGACGTCACAAGTAACGTAGCCTGGTAGATGTCAAAATACCCGAACAAAATTTTTCGCACTTTTCGTTTAATATGTCCCAGATTTTCGTTTATTAAGCTACAAATTTAATGTTTGGTCCATACCTTTAAACATTCCATATTTAACAAATATGTTCAATTAACATATATTTAGGAATTTAGTAAAAAATAACAGTTTTTTTTTCCAATTTAGTTACCTTGTGTTGTTTAAAAACATTATTTCTTTACAATTTCCTTTCAATTTATAAAAACCACCAAATAGTAAGATAAAACTTTATTTAGAATAAATAATATTGTTGCAAAAATACGTACAAAAACTTTATTGGTAAACAATATAAACATAAAATAGACAAGCCCAAAATTAAAAAAAAATGAATACTCTTTTATTAAACAATTTAAATTTATACGAAATTTAAATATAAGATTTCAATACGGGTTTAAACGTAAGGCTTCATCTAATCATAGCACGAGCTTTTTTTATTCTGTAACAACAATTGTTCCAGCCAAATCATCATAAGAAGTTCTTTTTTGAGGATGAAACAATGCAGTAAAAACAGTTGGAATCAAGAACGTTATTGTTAAGTTCTTTATTAAAGAACGTATTAGGGCACTGTAAATATAATAGTATTAATTAATCAATATTTTTTGCATTACAATATTTTTCATAGTTTTTCAAAATAAAAAATATATTAATTAAAAAAAACTATATAATGTTTTTTATATACCAACAATAATTACTTTAAAAAAATTGGAATTATTCACTTAACTATTTTTGTTACCTTTTACAACTAGGTGGAGTTCCAGGAGTGACAATTGCTCTAGAGTTATTATTCCCAACCCTCGTGCTAGTTCTGCAACCAACTACCTTTAATTTAAAGAATTTTTTGCCAAGTGTTTCACCCAAAAGCCATACAGTAAGCCACTGTGAAAAAATATACATAAATGTAAATACAAAAAAACAATCCAAACTTTGTTTTATAACAAAAATAAAATATAATACATCCTTTTTTTAAATAGGCTTTGGCCAATCAACCAGGGCAACTAAAGTAAACCATTAAAAACTAACTTTTAAAGCTCAAAAATAAGTATAAACAATATCATAACTGAAAGTATTGAGCTATTACCTCGTAAAGAAAAGCAATAATCCTAAAAGCAAGTGCAATATAAATATGAGTCATCCAGTCATCAAATGTCATTTCATCAATTTCTATATATTCAAGATTCATATCTCCCAAACTAACAAAAGAAGTGTTTTTAGCAAACAAAATACTGTAATTACCTAGTCTTGATGTTTTTACATTTTATAAATACAACTAAAAATCAATACAAAAATAAAAGTTAATTTTCTGAAACTATAAACAACTCTTACCTTAAACCAATTTGAAGTGTAGTAATAAGATAAATCATTCTGACAACATAAAGCATACTAAAATCACTAAACTCTGCTAAAAACCTTAGCTTAAGTGAAGGTATCTTATACTCTAAAAATATTAAAAAAACAACTGTAGAAACAAAATCAAGTTAATCGTTTTAAAATATTTTAATTAAAATGGGCATTTAAATAAGTTTAATTTATTAGTTTTAGATATCTTCTAAAGTAATAAATTAAAATAATAGTTTTTACTGTTACCTCTACTTTGGGGAAGTGGAGGAGTGTTTGTTGGTACTTGGTGATTTAGCCTTCTATTTTGTAACCCATTTGTGGTAGTTGGTAAATTTTGCTACAATTGTTTTTAAAAACTTTAAACTTATTTATTTCTATTAATAAATTTTAAATTTACTAGCTTGATTAAACAAGTGTTGATTCATTATTAACAAATAATATTAATTAAAAAAGTCATTTAAAAACAAATAATATAAAAAGAAATTACATTCCCCTTTTGCATTTGTTGGTGTAGGAGCATTTGCTGTGCAAACCATTGCTGTCCCCACAACCATTTTTGAACTTCACAATCATATTTCCATTTTGCCAGTGCTTTCATATACTCAGTATAAGTTGAGTAATTTTCCTTTAACATATTTAATAAAACAAAATATAAAGTTTTACATTAAACAAGTAAATACACTATATTTGGATCTCTATTACTTTGGCACGCCCGAATTTAACAAGGCGTTATAACCTAAGTATGGCAATTGTTCAACCAGACATTAAAAATTAGTTGAAATATGTTTTAATGAGTATAACTTAGTCCGCTCTACGAGTCAGATGTGTTAATGGGTAAACTGAATATGTGAGGGTTAGGGTAAGGGTTTAATTTATGCAACCTCTTTGTTTAATTACATGTGCCGTATTTCGGTTACACACCCTGTTTATGTAGGGCGTGCGAAACTAATAGAGATCCCTATATTTTTGCTTTTACAAATAAAGTCAAATTTTATCAAAATAATATTAATTTTATATATAATAATGAAAGAAAAAAAATGTAATATATAAAAGTTACACACAGTGACTGATTAATTTCACGTTAGACTATAAAATATTTAAAAATAACATACCTGGCGATTTTGTGTGGACATATTTTCTGTTTTTTATTTAAGCAAGAATTAAGTAACAACGTCAACCAACAACTTTATAATCTATTTTATGATTTACGGACGCATGAAAAAATTTGGATTACTGTAACGGGTAATAGAGTTTACGGATCGCGGATTTTTCTTTTTATCAAGTTAAAAATTCCTTGTGGCCCTATTTAATTTAGTTATTGTTTTATGTTAAAAATTAAATTTTAAAAATAGTGTTTTTAAAATTTTTGCGTATGTTGCAAATAATGATTTTAAATTAAACAACAACATTTTTATTTTACAATTTTGAAAAAAACTTCGTAGGAAATAATCAATCACTGCCTGACTGTGCAATATAGGAAACATGCTTTATTTTAAAATTCCTGTTGGAATAATTAGCTAGTGTTTTGTTCTGCAAGTATATGATATACTTATACATTAACAAGTACACCTGGGTATTTGATTATAAAAAAAATCATATAAACTTATTAAAAACACAATTACACTTAGGTTCTAAATCACATTTTTTATTATTGCAACAATGCATAGTATTAATATACAGTAATTTCGAATGAAAGATGATTTTATTTGGAGTTTGAAACTTTTTCAATAAAATTTGCCAATTTTACATCGTTCATGGAAAGCCCACCACAGTCATGTGTACTTAATGTAATATCCACCTACAAAATAAACACATTTATTATAACATGTACATAAAACTAATAGTGTATTAGCAATATGCAATACAAAATAACACCGAACCCAAATAAATCTTTTAAAATATAAAGGCATTTTGTATAAGAAATAAACAAAGTATTCATAAAAACTAAAATAATTTAAAAATAAAATAAATATACAAAACATCATTAAATATTACTCATGAATATTTTACAGGGTGTTAACATGATATATGGAACATATAAATTGATTACATGCACTATTATTTAGAATATGTAATTATAACTAACCTTGTTATAAACATTGAACCATTCAGGATGGTGATTCATCTTTTCTGCTTGTAGAGCAACACGACTCATAAACCCAAATGCTTCGTTAAAATCAGAAAGCATAAAAATCTGAAAATTTAAATAATATCAGAAAAAATTTAAGAGAAGGGACTAAAAATTTAATTGATTATATTAATAGTTCTACACTTTATAAAAAAGTCAAAACTAAAAGTGATGAAGCTACTTACTTTCTGAATTGCATCTCTATTATCAACTAATTTCCAGTTTTTGTCAAAAAGTGGTTTTAAATTTTCTGTTCTTTCACTTTCTGTTAATTTCATGTTGATTCTTTTGTGACAAATCTTGAAAAGAAAAGATAAATTCAAATATAGTTATTTGTAGCAAATATAAATAATAAATCTTATGCAAATATATTAAGCAATTTTCTTATAATTGATCAGTTTAGTTAAAAAAAATTTGTATGTGAAAATACTAACTGCAGTTGTATGTAGCTTCTCTTTGTTGCAAGAGAAACGAGAAAAATTAGACCGGATATTGAACCACGTGGTTCGGTTGTATATCTTTAATGCCATTGGATAACTCATATTGGGCGGGTTCTTATTACCTCGATCAATATAAATAAGCTTGCGTTAAATAAACATTTATTGCCTGTGTACACCATCTGCCCCAATTGAAACACGTGAAATTCAGCTGGACGCGTTGATGCATGGAATACAATTAAAGCGACAAATCAAATTTTGTTATACTAAAATGCTTCGATGAACTCAGCTGATCTACTTTGTTATGTAAACAAACCGTAAAAATAATTTGACGAATAAATTTGACAATTGAGCATTTCTAGTTAAAATGAATGAATTTGATGATTTTTTAAACTTTCATAAAGATGACGAGACCGATTTTTATAAGATTTTGGGCTGCAACGAGCTATCTAATGTAAGTGTTTCATTTCATAGTAAATCAAATCACCTATCACCTTCTTATTCTGTAAAAGCTAATGTATTTTAAAGACAGAACAAATATTGACTGAATATCGAATAAAAGTTAAGAAAATACATCCAGATAAAACGTTAAACAATTCTCAAAGTTCAACAGAAGAATTTGCAAAATTACAAACAGCAAAAGAAATACTAACAGACCCACAAGTATAGCTTTTTATTATTAGAAATTGCAGCTTTTTATTATTAGAAAGTGTTGTTGTTTATATATAAAAATGGTGTTTATATATATGATTAATATTTCAATATTAATAGAAACGTATAGACTATGACAAATGGAGATCTTCTGGAATTCCAATATCATATACAAAGTGGGTTTCCATGAAAGGAGTAGTGGGAATGGTAAAATAATAATTTTATAGAAATAATCAAATCAATTATGTGATTTAATTTTTTTATTTTAAGGCAATGCATTGGAAATCTCCTAAACAAGGCAACCCAGAAATAGAACATCCCAGTTTAGGTAACATCAATTTTTTTGTAAAATTTTATTAATTTAAATTTAATTATACCATTTTTTAATTAGAAAATATTAATTCGAAATCCTTCCCTTCAGTGGAACCTAACAGTGTGCCATCTGAAGATGTTCTAAGCAAGTTTAGAAATTACCAACTTTAATTTTTGCTTAGGTTGTATATATATTCATAGTTGCTTTATTTACCTATGCAATACTCCGTTTGAAATCTGCTTAATATATTTAAAATTTTGCTCAATACACATCCAAATTGTATTAATGTATTAATAAACGCGAACAATAAGTAATCATTTAAACAATATAGAAAAAATCAAAAATTTTAAACTTTTTAAAAATAACAGAAACTTGACAAAAAAATTTAAAAAATCTAAACCATGTCGTCAATATTAACACTGGTAAAACTTTTATCAATATTTTACAAAAATGTTTATTTTGGTTAACCTACACCTTTTTATAATTTTATGGCAAACCAGACATGGCAATTGTTATAAAAATGGATAAGTACCACCAATCAAGAGGTAGTTTTTTTAATTAATATTTAAAGCGTAGTAATTAGTATTATTAGGCAATAATTATATTTTTTTACAATATTGTAAGGTGTTTGGTTATATAATTAGAGAAAGTTAAATGTGGTCGTAATTTAATTATAAATAAAAAGTAACATGAAATAAATAACTGTTTACAGAACCTAAAAGCAGGACGCATAAATAAATACTGAAAAATAAAACAAAATTAAGTTCTTGAATTTGGCACACATTTAAACACTCGCCACCACTTGCAACATTATTTAAAAAAAGCAACCAAAAATGCAGCAATATAAATAAATACAGGCAGTTAATCTAAAATAGACCGCACATAAAGAAGACTTAACAATGCAAAAAATTATTAAGTTTGGGTGAGTAAATACGCCAGGTAATAAAAATGCTGTTGAAGAGTAAAGCTTCTAACAAAAACAGCATGGCCACAGTGTAACAGTTTCTGTGTAAAATCACAGAATAATATTAAGCCTTACCTAATATTGTGCAACAACACACACGCTTAATAATTGAGGTAGATTACAGAAAGATGTTCAAGTCTTGATACAAGACAAATATATCACGGAAAAAATATAGCAACAACATTATAATAACATCAATGTTTTACAAAAAATAATAAAATAATGTGAAACAAAAAATTACTTAAACAAAATTTGTTAAGTCTATTGCTGTAGACTTGAAATATAAAATTGGGTTTGAATCACAATCATATTATCTTAGCATCAAAATGATTTTTTTAAACAAAGAAAAATGGCAGTAAAAAAAAGAAAAATAGTAAAAGGAGTTGCAATGATAAAAGGGACATTTGTAGTTTTTATATAACACTTATAATTTTCTGTTCGTTTGAAATTGAAAAATATAGCAATTGTCACAAACATACAACTGACTATAAGTTATAAAACAGTAAATGCAAAAGTTTTCAATATAGTGTAGTAATTAAATTCGAACTTACATATTCAGCAACGCCTTTAGCCCCTTCCAAGTTAAGTAACTCTCTACTTTAGTACTTGCCTAACTTAAATTAAATGGAAAGCTTGAAGGTACTTTATCTTTATAAATGTTGTTTTTAACATTGTGCTAAAAATTTGTCTGTTCGATTAACCATTTTGGAATAGTTTTGTTCATACTTTTAAGAAGCCTTATAAGTTTTTGATTAGCTTCCGAATAATACTTAAACAAATAGTGTTCACTCTAAACATAAAAAAAAATATTGATGAGCCTTGTTACATTTATATAACAGAAAGTAAAAACAAACCTTTGTATCCATTTCAGGATATTGGCGCCCTTTACTCTTTCCCAAACATTTCGTTTTACCAGTTTTTAACAACTGACAAAAAAATCCTTTTTTTTCATCATATCTATTTACAAAAGCGAGATATTATTGCTTTCAACAATCTTGTTTTAAAAAAATTTAACTTTCTTTACAAAATTATTTTTGTTATAAAATATATACATTTAAAATATCGTAACTTACACTAAGACTTTTTTGTAATTTAATTTCGTTTTGAAGTTAAGTTCAAATTGAAGGTTTCCCATCACTGTAATTGGATCATCTTTCAACATTTCACCGTCAACAATTACAATCTAAAATTCATTCATTTAATTTAAAATACCAATTTTAAGAACTGAAAAATAAGTGTAAAAAAATGGCCAAGACTGCAATATACACCTTATATTTGTAATAATTAAACAAGAAAATTATGGGAAAAATACTTCCTAAATAATTTTTTTTTTTAATTTAAAAAAGTTGTTTATATTATAGACAAACTATAATACCTGTTTTGCTGATACATATTCCAACCAATTCTCCAAATGGTGAGCATACATTCCTGGATCAATACATCTTCGCTGTAATGATATCAGTGCAGGGGAACTACCCTTTCTCTTGGCACGAACAACTTCGTAGAAGGAATAATTTAATGCTGTTTCATCATTATGTGATTTCATATGCTGAAAACAAAACAAAATAATTTTAGATTTTGGTGTACTTTAAAAACTTTTAATATTTAAGTTAAATTAAATCTAGCTTAAAATTCCTAAAGTTTTACAAACAGCATCAAAAAAGTTTACAGATTAAAAATGAAATTTTATTTTAAAATTGTTTTGTACCTGATACCAGGAATAAGCTCTCTTAGCTGGATCGATCAAAATGACAACAATTTGTTGTTTTGGTAAAAGGGAAGAGAGACGTTTCGGGACAACCGATTGATCAAAATAAGTTGCACTTTTTTCAAACAGAATTGTTTCATTTTCAGGAAGTGGAAAATAATCCATGTACCTTATTTAAATATATTAAACAACAATAGAATTGACAGTGTAACAAAAATGGCATTTATGACAAGGCAAAACAAAATTATATCCGCATTTACACTAGTTAAAAAAATTGTCAAAATGCTTTAACGGTGTAAAATTATTGCATTTAATCAACATAAAAAAATGTTGAAGACAAATTTTGTAAAGTATTAATGTGATGTTAATGTTAAGCTAAACATGTTCTTACCAATCAATCCCCTTTAAATAATTATCACTGCTAAAAAATTGAACTTCTTCGAAAGTTTTTTTACTTGGATGATTGCTTTGCACATTAGGATGCATATTCAAGAACCAATACAAAGCTGTTGTTCCTGTTTTTTATTCAACTCAAAATTAGTTAAGTATGAAATATTGATGACAATTCTATTTAAACTCGGCAGCTTTTAATTATAAAAAAGAAAATCAATATTTTTTTATGAATTAAAACCTAACAACTGTGCATAAGCAATTATACTTTCCTATTAAATGCATACTAACTGTGGAATAATTTAAACTAATTTAACACACCAGTTTTTTGGGGGCCAACCACAACAAAATTTGGTAAACGGTCGCAAGTTTTTTCTTCTGACCATATTTCCATGTGTCGTTTGTCTGAACATGGATTCTAAAATAACAAAAGGTATTTAAACGAAAATGAAAAATCGCAAATTTTGTTTTGGAACTATTTTAAGAAAACATTTGTAACAAAAAAAACTTAAAAAACATACTTACAGACCAAATTGGAGTTTTCTCATCAGGATACAGACTGAAATATTTATCCGCCATTTCAGTTGGAGGTATTTGAAGTAAACGCAAGTTCGTCCAACATTGGACAAATTGAATCGCTCGTTGAAAAGTGTATATACCAAGCCGATCACTTCCATAATTCGATAAATGGGTCATAAAAACATTGATCTAAAAAAGCAAATTTAATTTTAACCATTTGTATAAAATAGGTAATATACAGCTTTAAAAACTACAACATTAGGTAAGCAATGTATAATTTTTTTAATAACTTTGTAAACCTATAGTTAGAAACACATTATGTATATAAAATATATTTTTTAAAACAATCAATATTTAAATGTTCCACGAATGAAAAATTGCTAATCAAATACAAAATTTTAATTGCCTTAACTATTTGGTAATTAGCTAGTTCAATGGCAGTGCTAAATTTTGACTCATACAACCCCTTAAGGCATTATTTACTCGATACACTTATTTAAAACAAATAAAGCATAAAGTAAGCATAATAAAAAATATATATAAAGGTTTATCTGGAAAATATGTTGTTTACTTTTTGTATTTAAAATGAAAATTAACCTCACCTGGTTATAAAGAAAAGAAAGAAATAAATCTCCTCCATTGATAAGGGAATGAAGAGTTTCTTTACCTCCAGGGTAGTTTTCCAATATTATTGTATGAGTAAATAGTCCACATGTTTGACGAGGTAGAACCTAAATAAATAAAAGAAAGTATAAAATAATAAATCACATGATGTAAACTATACCTGATTTTTTTGTTTACAATTTTTACTTAAAGTAGCCAAGAGAACAATATATATCCATATGTTTGTCCAAAGTATAATTGAGTAAATTATCCTGAGAAAATATTAGTGGCGATTAATGACTAGCGATGTACTAGTAATTGGCAAAATTGGTAAAAATGCTTACATGGCATTAAAAACGTTTAAAATATATATTTTATTTTCCTTTTTTACGTTTAAAGTATCAGGTAATCAGGGCAGAATTCTACATATTTTCTTACCCTGATGTTTTCATGAATAAATCCTCTTCTTTTGTGATCAGGTCGGAGATGTGGATACTCCTCCGTACTCGTGGAGGTTATGTTCCAAACCTGCCTCCAACATTGATATAATTGATCATGGATGGGGAATATGCCAGAGTGATGAGGTGCAACAGCATATTGTGATGACGTGTTAAAGTGATGCCGCTGGAAAGAAATTTATTTTAAATTAATATAGAACTATTGACTAATTTAATTACATATCGATTTTTAATTTAATTTCAACATACATTATTCAAGTCAATAAAAAGCTATCAGAATATGCCATCAAGTTTTTTTTTCATAAAGTTATTTTTTATAGTTAGATGCTAATATTCTATTTTAGATCTACATCATTTTAATATGCTATAAATTAAGTTATTTTTAACCACACTAAAATTCCACATTCGGCACAAAAACAATGAATTTAGTACATCAGCTAAATTACTCACAATAGCAAACTGGTAATTGGTGACCATGTAATTGCACAATGCTGTTGCATTATTGAACCAGTGTGCTTGCATATGAGACCACATATGAGGAAACCACGAAAAATGATGATGTAATTTGAGAAATAATTTATCGCCTTCATTTTCTTTAGGATTGCCTATTTATAAAGTAAATATTAAAAACGTTAATTAGACCGTAATGTTTAAAACTGTATGTGCTATAAAAAAATCAACTAAAACTTAATAGAATTATGATTTAAGTCGTTTAACTTTGTTATTAAAAAAGGTAAAATCACCTCTGAATATAAATTTTCCCGAAAAGCCCAGGTAATATTTAAAACCCTCAACACTTTTTTGAAGTTCTTGTTGAAAATCAACAAGGGCCTTTAAAATAAAATACCAGTTTTTAATTAATGCATAGATAATACATTTTTAATAAAATTTTTTAATTATATAATATTTAAACTTCTTACTAGAACGTCACTATCAGTCATCCGATTATCTTCTGTCCCAACAAAAACATCATCAATATCGATTTGCATATATCTTTCAAGTGGTAATATTAATTTCCCTTGAGATACATAACCAAGTGCATCAAGAAATAAAACTCTAAAAAAATTAAAAATTTTGAATTTCGTTACAGTAATAGATTAGATTGCTTTAGAACGAAAAATTGACATACGAAATCAGGAAACATAGTTACGATTAAATTATACCAAGTGCTAACCATAAACATTTTAAGCAAGCTTCTAAAATTATTCATAATATTACTTATATATGTAAGGGTATAAGTTATATACATAATATATTTCAGAGCAAAAAACTAAAAAATTTTACAAGGAAGCTATGGTCTGATTTATTCCTAATGGACCACTACTAACCAGGTAGTAAATATTTACATTACCAAGCACTACCTTGCATAAACAAATATTTACTTGTGGAGCCAAAATTTTAGACCGCCGCCAAAAATAACTCGCTGTACTCCATCTAGTAAACCAATATCTTGAACAACTACCACTGCTTTGTCAGTTTCTGTATTCAATTCATCAACCTAAATTAATTAAAATTAAATTTTAACACACCATTGTTATAATCTTTTTAAAAAGTTTTGTTATTTACAATGTTATATATCATAAATTTTAGATGTAAGTATCTATACCAAAACCAATGTTGCAATGTAATTTAAGATGGTAAATAGATAATACAGAACTAACCGTATTTTCCTCCTTGCTACCAAAATAAGAGAATAGACCTCTGCGATTTCTTACAAATCTTTAAAAAAAATTTATTTAATAAATAAATATTATGAAAATAAAAGCAGTTCATATAAGTTAGTACTATTTTTACTGTAAATTATAAATTAAAACTTACTTTGATTTTCGTTTTCTGCGACCAGGGTTAACATTTTCATTAATCACAGCATAACTAACAGGTTGATAAGTCTCGTGCTCAGTTTCAAAAGTGGCCCAACCATTTGTGGGCAGTTCTCCAGTTAACTAAATAACAAATATTACAATATTTTTATTTTATAACACTATGTCATTTTAATTTTTAAAGTTAACAGAGTTTAAGTACAATTTCTGAACAAAAACAAAATACAGTTACATGTTATTTTGTCTTTTAATTAAACTTTAACAAAGGCAGTAAATGATTAAGTTACACTTTGGTTGTTATTTTAACATCAGATTCTTTCAGACAACTATTATTTTAGATTATGTATTAAAAAATATGTTTGTAGAAGTATAGAAATAAAAACCATTTTAACAAATCTTTTAAAAATATCACAAAAACAAAATTTACTAGTAATTAATTTTTTTAACATTTACATTGTTTTAAATCACAATAAAAAAATATTGTGGAATATTAAAATCGAATAACTTACTATTCCACCAGGCCTTGCAATTCTTAACATTGGTGCACTTGCATTAAGCTCATAATCACTTAATGATCGAACTCCAGAATATTTCAATGGAAAACCCTCGACCTAAAATAAAAAAATTTATTATTAAAAAAAAAACGATTTATTAAATGTATCTATTTACTATTTTTAATAATATATATACAATGAGTTTATTAAAATATATTTTTAGAATAAATTGCATACATATACCCCTTTTTATCTTCTATACTATGTATATATATAATATTAAATTTTGGTATATATATATATAGTTAAAAAATACGAAAAAATTAGTTAAAAAAAGGCTAACTGTATGAATCCGATTCGGATTATTTTGTTTAGTTGGTCTTAAAAACATTACTACTCCAACATTAAAATCGCGACAATATTTATCCAACATTTCTCGATTCCAGTGATGCAAATCAAGATATGTTGACATGTCTTCAAAAATAATTACAGCATAACGACCCTGAACATAAATTTAAACGTAAATTTTGGTAAAAAAGTGCACATACAAAATTTGTACTGGATATTAATAACCTTAGCAGATAAAAAGTTATACTTTTATATAGCCTAGTCTTACTATAAATAACACATGTTTACTTAGTAGCCAAGTACAATAAACTAGCAATACTGGTACCTTAGTTTCATCAATAAATACTGGCAGACTCCTTACATCACCAGTATGTTTTTGATATTTAAATCTTGCTGATTCAAGCAAAAGAATTATATTTCGTGATAGCTAGACATGTAAAATATATTGTTGACATATTTAAACTAAAACTGTTTTATGGTATTATTAATTATTATTTAAGTAAAAAAGGATCAAATAAGGTTAATAATATGGTACATAAAAAGTGGCCAAATAGTATTTAGGCCTATATTTTTATGAAAACAAAAATTATTTACCTGTGTTTTCCCATCTTTTAAAAACACAAGAGCTTTTTGTCTAGTTTGAACACCATTGTCTCCTCTATTACTTTGAAAATCGAAATAAGGCTTAGTCTACAAACAAAAAAGATTCAAAAAATTACCACACTTTAAGAAAATATTTGATTTACATTCAAGTTTGTATAGGTCTGTAGGTAAAATTTTGACCATCATGTAAGTATATAAAACAAAAAATGCTTACCATAACATCTCGACTGCATACAGGAGCAAGGGGTAAAGCTCTATCGTTGTTAACTTGCGGTGATGACTTGTTGCCCCATGAGGATATCAAGTAATATAGTCCGCAAATAAATATAAAACCCGATCCCATTAATAGATGTCTGGGACTAAAAATCTTTAACAGTTTTCTCCACATTTTATTGTTTATATATTTGCTGTTTAATAAAAGAGTCCAATTATGTAACGGAAATTATTTTATGGAAAAGGCACCAACGTAATATCTGATATATCTTTTCTAATATAAAAGGACAGACAAACAGGACAAATAAACTTTTAAGTTTGTCACACTATCAGACTATATACGTAAACATAATAAAATAAACTCTGAAGAATAAAAGTTGTGGAAAACCATAGCCTTTTAAATCAAATTAAAGTGAAAGTAATCTTGTAATTAAAAACTGAAATATTTACAAAGAAACCGAAAAAATTGATTCACAATAAAAAACTCCCTTTTTCATTAATCAGTTAGCTATTTACCTAAAATCTACACGCGTTTTAACTAGATATACCAGCACCTAAAACAAAACTCTGTGTTTACCATTAAAATGTTTAATTTGAAAAAGTGATTAACATAAATACAAAGACAGACGGTCAGATGGTCAGAGAGTTTAATTCTATTTTAATGCGTAGGTTTGTTTATTGGTTTAAAACGTAGGAGTGTTTACACGATTTTTTTATTCAATCTTACATTTTTATTAAACTAGTTTATTTTATGGAAACTCTAATTTAATTTGCATTATAACTACTTTTTTAACTAATTGAATTTTTTGGAATAAACAAAAAAAATAAAAACTGTTATATGATTTTTTAGTTTATTAAACATATAAACAAGAAAACTATCAATCAAATTGATCCTCGATTTCCCTAAGCTAAGATACAACGACAACATAACAATACAGAATTAATCAAATTAGATAAACATTCGATGATAAAATCATGTAAAACATGTTAGTTTTATATGAAGAGAGCATGTTAGTGTTTTTTTTTTAAAATGGTAAAAAATCACGCTCAAATTTATAAAATCGTCTAATAGGCTTTACACTGTATTAAACAAATAGGTAGCAAACATTAATATAAAACAAACATGACTCGAAATTTTATAGATTAAAATAAAGCAAAACACTCCAAATAGGAGATTATGCGACAGGACCGCACCGAAGTGGCTTAGATTCGCAAGTATTTGTACACAAATTTTGAGCTTCCAACTCTCTTAGAAACTGTCTCTTAATCTAAAAATAAGTCGCGTGGTCAACAAACTAAAAAAAATTATTCAAGAACATTGTACAGAAGTTACTTAAGAACTTTTAAGTATAGTTATCCTTAAACCCTACACTTTAAGGGATCCAATACATACACTGTTGATTTCGTGTGGCGTTAAATCTTCGCAATAACTGCTTGGGAGATAAAGAGAAGGTCTCCAACCTCGTTGATTGGACTCTAAAAGAAAATATGCATTCTTTAATATTAACAAATAAATTAATACCTAAAATTATAAAGCAGCAAAACTTGGTTAGATGCAGTGTTTAGTTTATTTAAAGATTCTAACCTCGACATTTTGCAAGCATTAAGGAATCGTCAGCATATCCTCCAGACCATCTGTGGTAAGTTACTTTGCTACAAACTTCCCATATTCGTCGATAGCGTTGTTTGTTTGGAAAATCAAAACCCTGTTGATTAATGCACAAAAACAAAATATCTCAAACAACATAAAACTATTTAAATATAGTTTTAAACTAGGCAAACTGTCAATTTGCCCAACTTTTTATTTTAAAAAATAAAAGTAAAATTATTATTAAACTAGTTTACCGGCCGGCATAGAGGTTTGCAAAAATATTTCTGAGATGATCCACTTTGACCTTTCGTTATACAAACTATCGCTCCATTAACAGGAGGTTTTGGATCAGCACAATAACCTAAAAAAATTACATGCTATTAAAAATTACATGTCGCTAACAAAAATAATTTAAATCATCTTTTAGTACGATTTACATTTAAATTGCTGCAGTTCAATGACAGACTACTATAATATCATACCAACGTCCCTGCATTTCTTAACGCCATGGCGGACACAGTTACACTGTGTTCTTATGTTTTTGTGATGTGGGTGAATTGTAATCCAATCTTCGCCAATCCTTTTTATATGGCCTTCATCACTTAAACAATGGGGTTCTATTTTTAAACAAAATATAAAGTGAAATTTATTACAATTTATTCTAAGCAATTTGTTTTATGACATACAGTACCGATATAAAAACCTAATTACTGCTTTTTAAAATAACACCTGATATTCTTGAAGCAAAATAACGTTCGCAGTGAATAAGAGCATCCCTGCATACACATCTTTTTACCAAAGATTGACCGTTTTCAACATTTGTTTGGTTCCAAGTGTGACCGCTACTGACAACCTTTACAAGGGCAACAAGTGTTTTATACATACACTTAATTTAGTTAAAAATAAATTTAAAAAGAAAATTCACCAGTAAGGTAACATTTAACTTTTTAAATGCATTGCTTATTTGAAATTCATAAAACCAAATAACCGATGCAATACATATGGATAAAGAAAATTTACTCTGGTCCCTGTGTCACATGCTTGTAAAGTTGCAATTCGTGGTCTTAAAACTTGTTTTCCTAATACAATGTGATCCTCTATCCACTGAGCGTCTGCAACCGGTTTTGGCGTTTCTCTAGTAACTAAAATAATAAAAAAATTAGGTTACAAAATTTATCTACTTGCCTGAAAAAAATGTTAATACTTACCTGATCCTTTGCAGGTAACTCTTTCCGCGCCCAAGCAATGGCAATTCAAAAGTAAACCAGTAACGTCACTAGAATTCCATGTATTTCCCTTCTGATAAGAAACCCCTTCATAATGACAACGATCTACAAAAATATTATTTAAATATTTCTCATGGGGTAAAGTAATATATAACTTACAACAAACATAAACAAGTGTAAGATTAAATTGCAAGGATTGTGCTAGATCAGATACCTGTAACAATATAAATGTCTTACTATGTCCAGAACATTCTATCACCATATTGCCAGTTTTACTTTGAGAGCAATTACAATCCAGTGTTCGTTCATTTCTGATAATTGTCCAAGTTGATTTATATTTTCTTGTGGTTCTCGACGATCGATCGTAACAATCCGGTCTTTTAGCTAACAAATATTTAAACAAAAAAATAATGTTATTAAGAAAAACATTGTTATTGTTATGTTGGGTTTTTACTTGTCATCTCGTATATAAACATTACACTGCTTAATAAGAAGAGTTTTATTTTAAACAAGAAGTACTAACTGACACCTGGTTTTGTTGACCAATCGCATGCTGCATACCCAGCTGGTTTACAATGACAATTAAAAATCTTATTTCTGACTTCAAACGACCACCGTTCATTGATCGCGTAATTTCTTTCGTTAAATCGACACGATGTCTAAATATTAGACGAAATTAACAAAAAAAGGCAATACTAAAATTTATAGTTGTTTAAACGACTTACCCCAGAACTGTAAATTAACTGTGTCTGTCCAATAACAAAAATTGCTATGCATAACACTGATCTCATTTTTCATTTGTTTACAAATATCCTGCTTTAAAAAACGTCCTAAAATATCCTGCTTTAAAAAACGTCCTAAAATATCCTGCTTTAAAAAACGTCCTAAAATATCCTGCTTTAAAAAACGTCCTAAAATGAATTTTAGCTGTAGCTTTAAAAAAATACGAAACCTGCGCTACACAGTGCTATAAGGTATCCAACGAATCTTTTTTATTTTATTTTGCACACAAACTTTGATCTAAAACACTTTTTCGTTTTTTTAAAGGTCAGTTGCAGTCTTATCTAATTGGTTTTGTTTGAAGATTGCTAAAATTAGATTAGCACTTCAGTTTTTACGGTGTGTGAAAAACTAGATTTCATGCATGCATGGTAAAGCAAAATGAAGTAAACACATATCAAATGTCACAATACTGGTCACATCTGCCCTAAAATCACAAAAACTACCACTTTTAAGCTAAAATGATCATGATTTTATATAAGACTTGCTGTAAAAGGGTAATTTAAAGTCAGTGGGACAATTTTTATTAATAAATAAATTTAATTTTACCATTGCATAACAATACCATTTGTTGTTTATACAATTAAAAATCCAGGAACTTGCATATAAAAATTTAAAAACAAAATCATTCCATTTTAATCTAAAAATGGAGGACAATACTGCATCGTCTGATAAACTTTCGCGCAGAGGTGTTGTTGTTTCTCAAGAGGAGAGAAAACAATCTCGAAACGAGAACTGGCCTGATTTTAACGAATTAGAAGATACAGAAAGCGAGTTAAACGAGTGGAAAAAAGATGAAGGGTATACGCCTTTTATTGTGTTTGCTTTTTGACTTAAACGATTAAAAGTTGGTAAGAAGACATATTGTTTCTAGCTTTTGAAATCAAAATCTTGCTTATATTCACTCAATAATTTAAGTAACTTACTAAAAGTGGTAAAAATTTGTTAACAAAGAAGGGGGAATAATTTGATATATTTTACCCTATTTTTGGCAAAACTTTTTTTTTTAAAATCAGATGCAACACATGGCGAAAAGACAAGGTGTTACACGAATGGGCGCAGGTTACAAGCGAAAGTGGTTTGTTTAATGGAATGATAATGTTGGCTATCTTCGTAAACTCGATTATTATGATGTTGGAGGTTAACAATTACTATCCATCTATGAGACCATACTACCCGGTATATTTAATAATTTACATACTTTTGACACACAGGTATTGCTTACTCTTGCATGTAAATTGCCTCCTTTTTTGCTTATATAGATTATATTTGCTTTTAGGCGGCTGACATTGTGTTTCTTACGATATATTCGATCGAATTCGTGGTTAAAATTTATGCAGAACCGATCGAATATTGGACTACTTGGTCAAATCGTTTTGATTTTTTTATTCTTCTTATTTCCTTTATGCAGGTAACATACAGATTTCAATTTTTATTTACAATAACTGTAAACGTTTTTAGATGTACCGTATCCATGTTTTTACCTTTATTTTACAATAGGTTTTTGTCGATCAATTTTACAACGAATTATCGGAAGAAGCATCCTGGACTGGGGCTTTGCCGATGCTCAAAACTTTAAAAGCGACTCGGGCTTTACGTTCAATGAGAGCTGTATCGTTTGTACGTGGTTTACAGGCAAGTTTTCCAGTCATTTTACTAAAAATTGTGATAAAAAAAACTTATACCGTTTTAAATTAGGTATATTTGGATGTTGTAAATTTGTAGTTAGGGTAGGTTTTAATTAATTATAGATAAATTTTCCGATAGTTTATCTTCTAGGTTTTGCTCACTGCTCTGATCGACACAATGAAAAAATCTTTCATTAACGTCATGCTAATTCTCCTGTTTATCATGTTTCTATTTGCAATATTTGGATATTATATGTTTGGTTATATGGGTGGAGATGAAGAAAACTGGGGTGACCTAGGGTCGGCGTTTTTAACCCTGTTCAGCTTTGTCACGGTTGGTAACATACCTAATTTGTTATCTAAAACGACTCTTAAAAACCTTTTTTTAAAGATTGACATTACTTACTACGATATACTTTATGGTGTAAGGAAACGTTCACTGTATTATTTTTTATATCAAAAAACAAACCTTGGATTTAAAATAACAAACGTTTGATTGATAAAGGTTTTTATTGAAAAAGCAATAATGCATTGCACGCTAATTACGACTGAGAAACTGTTTTTTCACAATCAACCTGGCAAATTGCATCTGCCGCAATTCTGCGAACCTCCGGGTTGCCAAGATCGCAAGCAGCAAATAAAAGCTCCCTGCTGTTCTTAACCAAATCCTTACTGAGTAATTTCAGCGCTTTTGTTGGTAGCAACTGTTTGACCGTGCGCGATAATAAAGGCATGCCATAAAGAGCATCTTTTACAAACGTGAACGCAAATTCACTTCTAGGCGAACTAATTCCACACTCCATGTTATCGCAAATGACTTCCAAAAAATTGGACACGATAATTAAAAGTGGGTCACTGGAGGGTAAACCGTTACTGATCGATGAAGATAGATCATGCTCTGTTGAACAACTAAGCAACCTCCGGACTTTGGCGTGATGATCTTGAAGTTTGCCTGGAGACGTTTCCTGGATAAAAGACCCCAGTTTTCGGTCCGAATTGAGAAGAGAGTTTTGCCGGAGGACAGCATCATTAAGTGCAATTTCAAGAGCACAAACTGCCATTTTGGAAATTATATTTCCAGCAGGTGGGGATAAAGCATGCGATTCAGATGTAAAATAACCAGGAATTGCATACTTTAACAAATACATAACCATTGGTTCAATATCCATTCTAAGAATGGCATATACTATGTCAACAACATTATGAATGTCGACCAAGCGATTTTCCTTTAGAATAAGTAAAAATAATTGCCTTGTAAAGCTCTCAGTACCAAGAAACTTTAATGATTTTGAAAATAAATGATAACTTTCATGGCTAAGCCAGCCTTTATTTCGGGTTTTCATAAACTCACTTTGTAGAGCGATGCTGGGTCTTGTTGTTAATCTTAAGTTGGGAGCAAATTCAGGTAAAATATCACCACATAAATGACCTACGATGGCTTTAAAGAAAGTGTAACGGTCATTATACATCATACCATTTTGTTGTTGCAACTCACTTTTGGCACACAAGATTTCTATCCATTTTACCATACCTTTGTTGTTCAAAACCAGCCTTTTATATTGCGACAAACCACACACCACGGATAAAATAACAGCCATTGGACAGTTATCACAAACAAAAACACAAACCTTCTCCAAATCAGTGGAAGAAATAAAACCCTTTTGTTGACCATATACTAACTCCAACATTGCTTGTGGCAAATTATTACAAATGTCATGCCATTTTGTCATTGAAAGTTTAAACTCTGATGAAGATCTTAGCACAGCGATTAAAGTTTCAACCCGGGCTGGGTCGGTTTCTGCCTTGGCGGATTTAACTTGTTGCACTGAGTCTGACCACCAAATATTAATCCACTGGCACACATATGGGACTCCAACTTTTCTGAAGCTTTGTGAACCTAGTGTTGTAACTTTTCCATATAATTTCAGTGAGTGACAGGTCATTAGAAACGTCACGTCGAACAAACACGCTCGAATTAATGCGGCTTTTGATGTCTCACCAGAAGTTATTTTCATAGCTTCATTAAAACTTAACAGTTTACCAATAAAACCATGTAGCTGACCAGTAGCTACAGCAGAAGATATAATGGTGTCAAAACTACTAAAACTTGAGATTTTCTCAAAAGTGCTGTAAAGCCTATCAGCGTCGGAGGCAAAATCTGTGAAGTTAATGACATTGATTAATTGCTTAACTGTACTTTCCTCAACTTTAATTATGGTTAATGGATTTGAGCACTTGTCTTGTTTTGAATTTGTAACAATCCATTTTGTTTGGGATTTTCTTTGTTCTTGAAGTTTTTGTGCCATGCTTTCGGTAATCAATTCATTTTTTACTAATTGATCTGTTAAGATTTTAAACCAGTCCAGTCCATCTCTTAACTGATCCAAGGTGTTTAACAATCCAGAAAGATTAAGTAACTTTTGTAGCCCTTCGCATACATGTAGTTGAAAATGAATTGATTGAACGGAAGTTTGAACGGGCTCTAAAGAAATTTCATCATTGTTCGATTTAAGGTGCAAAAATAACTTGGGAAGTCTAAGCAATATCATTGCGCACCATTCTTTCTCCAAGGTCTTTTTGTTTTCGATTGCATCCAAATATCCAAGAAAACAAGTTTGCATAACATGGAACAAAAGATTTTGCATGTCAATACCGTGGATTTTTGACAGCAGCATCACTTGTTGAGCAAATGCCTCAACATCCGTGTGATTTCTCTCAGAAACCTCAAACATAAAAAGCCCACACAGGGGCAAGCAAACCGATGATGGGGTCAACTTATAACTGGGCTGCGATTTAATTGAGCATCTTGATAATTGTGACACGTGTTGGCACGATTCTCTAATTTCTGCATGTAAAGCATGTTGTCCAGCTGTGTTTTTTACTACTGCCAAATCTGTTTCAATATTGCTCCAGAATCCACTTTCTTCAAATCGTGCAATAGTCAACAATGCTGATGTGCGAGATCCAGTGTTGGTGATATGCTCAAGAGCTTTGCAATTTAAACATATTAGTTCATGTGCTGTTGATTTATAAACATCGTGAACCCCTTTAAGATATTGCTCAATGTTTCGTAAAAGCCACTGAACTATCATTCTAAGTGAGCAGCACAGATCCATGCTGTCTTCCACAATAACATGGTTATTAATAACAGAGATACATTTAATTAAAAGACTGTACACTCCTTTTGTACTCTCAACTTTATGAAGATCTTCATGTTTTGATATGGCGGTTAGAACAGCTGAATAAGACAAAAGCCCAGTACTTAAAGCATTCCAGACATAACTTAAAAGAGTAACATTTGGCTCAGTTCCAATGAAAGCTTGCAAAACCAATGTATCAGCAACGAAGAATACATCAGAAGGATTTTTCATGTAACGTTTTATGTGAATTGACCATTTTCTTTCACTCCACCTTTCTTTCCAGGAGGATAGAATCAGCTTCTTAAGATCAACGTGATCACCAGTATGCATTTTAAATTCAACTTTTAAATTTACTCTTAAAAAGAAATGGTGATGAGAAAATATCAAACTATATCCGCTACTAAACAATTACATATTCCACATGCTTCCAAGACATTCACAATATATGCCAAACCTTTTTTGTTTGAGTTAAAAAAGGGAGGTACTAAAATACGGAATGCGGAAAGTTACGGGGTGCGGGAAATACCGAGACCGTATGTAAACGTTAACAAAAAATCGCTGGATGCGGAAAAGGACGTAATTTTTATCCTCTTCCCCAATCTTCCCTTGCGGTTTATAGCCGATTTCGCGTTATCCCTTGGCTTATAAATTTAATCCTGCATCATCCCTTAGCCCTTTAAATAAATACGGCATTCATCCCGTAGAAAAGTACAGAAATTCCGTTCCATCCCGCATTTTGTTAACGTTTACATACGTCCCGCACTATCCCGCATCCCGTACTTTAGTATTGTCTTTAAAAAATCTCTGTTAAAACACACACCCAAAATCCTTTTATTCAAATTTTTTAAAGCTCTTACTTTTACATATCTTTATAAAAATTATTGTTAAATGGTATAATGTGTAAATTAACCTCAACTACTGTTATTTAGATATTTTTAATAACGTTTATACTGCTTTATGTTGTTACGAACATGTACATAAATAAAAAAAAAATTCTGAAGCATGGGGCAGTAGTTATAACAACAATGTGCCATGTAATTCCTTAAAAAAACTGTAAGTGAATTTCCATTTACAGGTAGATGGTTGGTTTGATGCACAAATTGAAATGGATGAAAGAACAACTCCAACCTCTAGAATTTACACCATACTGTTTATTGTTGTGGGACACTTTTTAATTTTTAACATATTTGTTGGTGTAAACATCATGAACATTCAAGAAGCGAATGAAAATTATCATGAACAAGTAAATTGTTTCCTCTACTTACTTTTGCTATGATGTTGATAAATAAACCCTTACAAATTTATGTTTAAAAGGTTATTGCTGAGAAAGAAGCAATTTTAGCTCGTAAAAAAGAATCTATTCTACATAGACAACACGAAGATGTTCGGTAAATAGCCTTTATACACCAGGTCGTTTTAAATAATTTTAACTATCATAAATATTTATTCAGAAAACTAAAAGATAAACAAAAGGAAAAGGAATGCGGTAATTTTTACGAAATGGTAAAAACCTTTCAAGAGACTCTTCGCAACGACGATTACGTCTTGCAAGAAGACTTAGTAACCGATTTAGATTGGATAGAACTATATATTGAAACACTTGGACATATGGATGAAGACATTTTAAAGTAATTAAACAACGGTTAAAAAAAATTTTTAATGTAAAAATACATTTATTTTCCAGGATTCAACAATACCATTTTGAAATAGCCAACATTCTATCACAATCAATCAGCAAAGAAATTTCAAAACGACTGGGGGGATAGTTATAATAAAAAAATTTTTTTCCAAAATTCTCGTTTTAGACTACGTTTTTATATATAATTATTGTGTTTATTAGTGTTCTATAAAAAAAGGTAGAATTTAAACTAATATACATAAGGGCGAAGTATACCTCTCTGTGCTCGAGCGCTATAATACTCTTGTATCATTTGCGGAGCATACTTTGGATATTGGGCATATTCTTTGAACATCAAACCCTTCGAAGTTGTCGCTTCCAGTTCAGGCACAACTGTACTCGCAGCCTTTCCCTCACTTTCATTTTTTGCAGGAAATCTCCGTTTTTTTCCATAAACCTGAGTAGTTGTTTTGGCTGAGCTAGATGGGGCCCCGTCCCATGATTTAACTTCTAATGTATCACTAGCACCTACAAGAATACATTTTTATTTAATTATTTGTCATTACAAAAACAGAAATTCTCATGGCAATATTTTCGTTAATCAGTTTGTTCTTTCAAAGGATAAACATGTTGGTTGAAAAATCATTAACATATCGCAAAAAATATGAATATTACCTTGAACGGGTTTTAGCGATGGTCTATGCGTTTCGCTGCCAGAGTTAGAAAGATAAGGAAAAGTCTGCCCACTATTCCTTGACATGCTCGGCAAATTCTTGTTTTTCTTCGGTTTGATCACAGAGTTAGTAAGTTCTTGTGCTCTGTCGGCAGTTAGGCGAGCGTTCCGTGGTATAACAGGAAACAATCTGGTCTGTAGAATGAAAATGTCATTTAGGCACTATTTTGTATGTCTATGAACAATACTGATATCTTACCTCGACGGCAGAGTGAGTTTTGTTTAATTCTGGAACGATTCCCGACACACATTCTTCTGTCTGTCTGGCTAGCTTAGCCCTGTCTATTTCCTTCAACAAAAAAAATAAAAAGTTAGTAAAATGAATAATTTAATGCATTTTACTTGAAATAAAATGTTAACCGTTTTACCGAATTTTGGTATTTTCTATACACTCGATGTGTGTTTGAAACGTATGGTGAGTCGGTTGGTTTTCTGTGAAATTCTTCTAACGTCATTCTCGTTCTAACAACTGGAACGCCCTTTAAAAATTAACAATATTAAATTTCATTTTTTTAAAAGCTTAAATTTACAAACATTTTTATATAGTCCATATTTAATACAGTGTTCCTTTAGGTGGTTAATAACATTTTAAATGGAACAAAATGACACAAAACGTAAAAATACGTGCGGTAATAGTTGCTTTAAATAGATTAACCACCTTTTGTTACCTGATTAAACATATGCTTAACGTGAAATGCTACGTTCGGATGAGGGTTGTTACGTCTGTTGATCGAAGATGGTCGAAATTTTCGGGACGACAGCGGTTTTTCGATAAACTCTGAAACGTACATGCTAACATGTGGCTCATTTTTGTCTTTGCCGCTGCTACATTTTCTTGTTTTTCTGTTAAAACATCCAATTTTAATATTTATATATTGTATTTTATTTATAGGCAAAAAATGTTGCTAAAGAAAAAATACCGTTAGGTATTTTAACCTAAAGTGAAATAACAAATGATTTGCAAAACTCTTAAAATAGTTTACTTAATCTTAATTTTACATTATTTCTATTTATTAAGTTATATTTCAAGCAGCGCAGGCATTAAATAATTGTATTAAACAAAAATGTTAAGGTGAACACGTGCGCTACGTTCTACAGACAAAATTTAAAGCGCGCGTTCAGTACCAAATTTCGCGCTCTCTTTATCGCAACTGGGTTGGCCGAGTGGTTAAGGCGTTGGACTTAAGTTCCAATGGACGAATGTCCGCGTGGGTTCGAACCCCACACCCAGTACTATTGTTAAAATTTTTTTTTTTATTTAAATAAAAAGAGCATCAAAATAAATAATATATTTACTGAAACATTTTTAAACATAGTTTTATTATATTAATATAAACATTTCATTTATGTGGCGTCGGTTTCGCGTAAATTTAAACGCCGCACCGCTGGTTCGATTCCACATGGCAACGTTTTAAAAATTCAAAATTTAATAAACTAATATTTAAATTTAAATATAAAAGTTATAAAATACAAATCATAAAAACTAATAATAGGTAAGTTTTATTTCTTTGTTTTGATTAGCTATTTGGATTGTTAGAATAAATATTATAATAAGGAGAGTTTCATTTGTATTGTGGTATAACAATGTAGCAATGCCGTTAATAAAGTTAAATCCAAGAAGCTTATAAAAATAAAACAATCTCTCAATATTACCCAGACTTATCTCGAAATGGGTAAACTCTTGGTCTGTTTTGCCAATGTAGCATGCCGTCAGTCATTCGTCGGTGGTCTTGATACTCATCTACTTCTTTGTGTGGGTCTATGTAGCCTGCTGCAACTGTTAATTAAATAACACAAGTTGAATGTCAAATACAAACTGTGTTAATAAGGTTTTCAAATTTCATAATTCATTAATGTCAAAATCCCACCACTACAACAACACAACATGAAACTATTGCCAATTAGGAAATAGTAATTTAAAAAAAATTACCTAAAACCAAATTTAAAATCGATAAGAGTCGTGAGAATATCAAAAGTGTCTATTAGAAGTCACTTTCTTTTATTTACTTTGTTTCAATTTCGAAGGATTATTGTTTACTTTTAAGTTTATGATTTTAAAAAGGGCGTTAATGACTACCTACGATTAGCTTTTTATTTTAACAGCAAAACAGCGGCAATATGTAAAAATAATGCAAGGCTATATCATATAAACACATTAAACATAGTCATGATTGTAACCTATTATACCTACCATTAATTTATTAGTAGAAAGAACACATAACAAACAAATTGTAAGCGCGGCGTTAGGAATGTTAAACCGCTAAAATCCATCAGGTTTACAAGCAGTAAAACTTTATTAGAAGCTATATTCCCTAAAAAAACTGCTCAAAAAATCACAATTCAATATAAAACATAGTAACAACACAATATACCTTTTTCGTGGAAATTCGTTTTTAAAATGGGTTCCAATTGTTGAATTAACTTGTTTTCCTTTTCATTCATATTTGCTTTATTATGATATATTAAATTTAAATACTTTTATAAATCTAGTAAAAAGTGCATTAAAATATTATTTAAAAGATATTCATATATAGTATTCATATATGTTTTATATTTTTGATTACTTAGAGTTTATACATGAAGACATAATAACACCATTAAACTGTTACATTTACCTTATCTAAATCACTGACTTTAACTTTAATAAGGAAAAGCTAAACTATCGCTATATGACTTATGTTAGAACATAACACGTATAAATATCGGCTTCTAAATCACGTGACTTATTTCAAAATCAGACACAGACTTCACAAGATCGTAAAGTTTTACAATTTAAATCGCAGAGGTCATATCACTCTGCTTCTCATTGTTTAGTTTAAGCAACTTTTTGTTGTTCGAGTCTACGCCTAATTGCACATCAATTCGAAACGCTGTAAGGCGACCAGACGCGGCGTTGTTTATTCCTTTTAATTACTTCTTTATTCCTGGCATTTAAATCTCTGGGTTTAGTATAAAAGTATTATAACATATGTAAACAGGTGGATGACTTGAATATGCGAAACGAAAATAGCAGTATGTATACATGGTTGACGTTTGGTTAAATTACTTATAACAACATATGCACATTAAAACAAATACTTAATTACATCGAGTGTACTTCATATATGTATTTATTTAAATAGCTCGGCCTTGTTTGCTTAAGAGTTCGGTTTAATAAAGACTAACAAGCCTATTTTTAAAAATTTACATGTAGCTCGGTGTCCTATTATAGCATTTTTTGACACTATGTTGCTGTAGTATCAGCAGTAATATAAATATTAGACTTAATGAATTTTTGATAATAGAACATTTCAAGCCTATTTATAACAAACCTTGTTTAGGAATTCATTTTTTTTTATTAGATAAAATTTGGTCGTTTAATAAGGTAAAGTGTTTTATACATATTTACCAAACTTTATTTGCCTGTCTGACAAGCTTTAATAAAACAAACAAAATATTAGTAATATGAGATTTTTAATACCAAATTATTACAAAAAAAAGAGAACCGTTTTTGTACAGAACCTTAACTTAAACGAAATAAAAGGTAAAAATTAAAATAATACTAATATAAGCGACCTAAAGACGTAAGTAACCAATAAGTTTAAAATTTAAAATCTTAAAAAATAAATTCCAATATATATATAATAAACAAAATTGAAATTCCACTTTTAAAAACTAAATGAATAAAGGATTTATTAAAAAATGGCGCTAATTAATTTAGCGCTTTTACAATTGGAACAAAATATGTCGCGCTTAAAAATAATAGAAGTCATTTAAATGAAAATAAAAACTTGTCAATAAAAGATAACTATACACAATAATAGTCAAACATAATTAAAAATATGTTGAAACGGTTTTTAGAAAGAAGAAGGTATAGTATGGCACTTCGTTATAATGAAAAAAGTGCAACGGTAAAAAAATAGCGCAGTGTTTAAATCGCAGCACCGTCAATATTAATTTGTACCTACAGCAAAATTTAAAGAAACCGAAAAATGAGTTGTAAAAATGCCAAAACAAACAAAAAAATGATTTTTTTCCGTTTTTGTAGCTTAAAAAAATCGTACACCTAATTAATGAAGTGAAAAATTATGCATAAAAAATAGCCACAAATTTGTTGAAAAAAAATGCGACTTACAATATATAAGAGTTTGGTATATGATTGCATATTTGAGTACCTCGTTTAAACCTCTGGATAACAACATTAACTAACTGGGAGTCCTGATCATTTAAAAATAAGGCACGGTTGGTTAACTTATAAGAGGTATTATTTCGTTGGATTGATGTATTTTATCCGTTTAATTTTCAATTTTCTGGATTTCTTATAATTAATTTACTTTACATCTTTTACAACATTCTTCGCTTGTTGTGAAATAATGCGGATTTAAACGCGACTCCGTCGCTCCGTCTAGCGGTTAAGTTTTTTGTTCGCTTATACCGAGTTCAGTCTTTAACGAGTTGGTACATGTGGTGCTGGGCCCCGTGTTCGGAGGTCGATACCTCAAACACAAACGCAAGACATAATAAAATTTCTTGGGTGTCTTTGTTGGTTATCACCTATAGTTAATAAAAACATTAAATAAAATATTATCGTGTTTTTTTTTAATTTTAGAGAGCTAAATAACAATAAAAAAATCAAGGTTTTAAAAAAAACAATAACAGGCAAAAGCTACCCAAAAATACAAATGTAGTTTGTCCTACAGACCCCAAAATATATTATTAAATTCAAACAATTTAAATGAGTAAAGATAGTTTTTGTTGGCACTATAATGAAAAAAAAAGTCCAAAATGAGCTTGCCAAATTACCTGCAAAATGGTGAAGTTTTCGAGGACACTGTTCATCATATATTTCTCGGGTAAATGTTTAAGTTTAAGAATAAAGTTGATCATATACTCGCACATCGCTGATCTGTTGATGCGATAAACAAATCTGTCACCTTCCATTCGAGCATATTCCCTCTGAAAAAATTATTAAATTTAAAAAAGTCAAATTTTAAAACAAGAACAGCTAGAGCATCCGACAAAAATTAATTTTTAAATTAAAAAAAGAAAAAAACATTGAAAATAACATTAATTTTAACAAAAACTGTTGTCTGAAAGCTAAGTTAGTTTTACGAACCTCGACTTTTTCGACGACTTGTTTTCCGAACGAACAAACTTTCGTCGAAACTGAAATCGTCATATTTTCGCTACTTTCGTATTGTGACGTAACAGCGTAAAACGCGTTCGAATCGTCGGCAATGTTGACGTTGAGATCGGCCTATGACGTCATAATCAATTTTAATTTTTAAAGTATTTATAAATTAACAACAGCTAAAGAACACGTAGGCCCTAAATAATTGACCCAAAATGAGCCCCCTAAAATTTATACCCCCCTAATCAGTGTACACCCTAGAAAAAATCCTTAGAGTAAAAATATGCTTTCTTTACCTAAAAACACTATTTAAAACCCATTTAACTGGTTTAAAAAAGTGGAATGCCCTCTACAATCAAATTAAATATTTACCCAAAATTTGACCAGGAAAAAGGCCTCTTTGGGACCCTGTTCAAATAACTCTCTTAATCCTCCGTTCGATTCAGGAAATTTGTCGTAAATTTGTCTGATGTCGATTGCTTCTAATAAGGGATCGCCATAAGAGGGGGTAGGTTGGTGGATGTGCACAAATAAGTGTTTGGAATACTAAAATTTGTAAAAAAATATATTTTAGTGATTTTTTAAATTTGAGTGGCGTATAACTTTGCAGACATTTAATTTATTTTAGAATACAACCCAATAATTTTGGCTAGCATGAGGAATAAAAAACCCAAACTTACTTTTTCCATTTCTCCCTGTTGTTCGAGAAATGCGGAAAAATCAACAAGACGAATTCCTTTGCTCGCTAGTTGGCGTCCTTCCCAAGCAGGACCGACGGGAGGGTGGGCAGGAAAACCTAAAAAATAACAAAATAAATTTATTCTAATTAAATAAATATCTCTAAAAATATTTAAAAAAACTATGGCATTTTTACAACACTTAAATGTAACTGTAAAACTTTTATTAAGGGGTAACTTATAGTTAATATTTACGTTTTAAAAACGAGATTTTACCTGGATTGGTAAGGTTGGAAGAAATAGGGCGACCTGGTGAAACGTCTCCATGTAAAAGTGATTGGCTACCAGGTATTACATACGGGACGTTCGTGAATGGTTTAATGCTAAAAAATAGGGCAGGGTTTTTATAAAAAAAAAAAAATTATTATATTTTTAGATTTATAAATAACTAAAAGAACTTTTAAATTAAAGAAAAAATTTACTTACTCTGCATCTGTTTGTGGCACCAGCCCGCTCCAAAACTAAAACAAAAAATAGCTTCAATACAAAAATAGAAAACATAGACGCTAAAAGAAAACAAGGTACACATTCCTTGCATATAAAAACGTGACTTAAAAAAGACAATTTTTTTTCGTGCAAAATACAACAAAGCCTTACTGCTGGTTTTGGGTATTGTCCGCCTCGCATGGGTGGTTGTACTTCCATGTTGTTATTTTGTTGGATTGAACCTGCAGATACAATCTGCGCGGAGGACATACTTGCCATACTCTGCAATACTTTATCCTTAGTGGCTTGATCCTAAAATTTAATGCGTTGTCAAATTAGAATTTTTTAATTAAGTTATTATTTTTAATAAATTAAAAAAATTAATTTGACAAAAATGCCAGACTTATGTAAAATTGGTAAAAGAAATTTAACCAAATATTAAAAAAGAACAATTAATAAAACATCAATTAAAATATATTACATAACAAAAAGTTTTACAATCAAAAAACATAAACTGAAATTTGGACATGGCCAATACTTTATACTATAATAGGATTTGGGGATAAAGCTTATAATCGGTGATGAAATTAAATGTTGCACAATTTTGTGCTAAAGATAAAACATAAAATAATAAACAACAGCGCTGCATTTTATTTTAAACCAGACTTTATGTAGACAATAAGTCACGGTTCAAGCTTATGTAAGCTTCAGTTAAGTAGTTAAGACTTCGAAAAAAACGGCTCATGCGTAAAACCGTATATTTGCCCAAGCATGACTAACAAACATATGACGTAATATTAGCTCGAGCCCAATAATGATGTATGGTATGGTTACCTTGAACTGCGACTGCATTTCCCTGGACTTTCTGCGAGCTAGGACTTGTATGTGACTCGACACCTGAAAAAATATAAAAAAAAATATTTTTAATGGCCAGAATAATGTGTACAAATAACACGACTGTAAAAATTAGCAATTTCAAATAAAGTTCAAAAAAAACAAACATTTTGGGGGTTAGAAATTGTTTTGATAACAACGTAATAATAAATCTAGTTTTTTTTTATGTAAAATAAAAACAATATGCATGACATTGTTCATTTAAAATGCAATTACCCAAACTCACCTGTTTTCTTGTTCTGGTCTTACCAGTTCGCAGTTTAATGTACCTCGCAATTAGTTCGTTTCGACCTGAAACAGAAAAGAATGTTTGTAAATAAATTAGTTCGATTTACTGATGAACACACGCTAACATAAGGGGATTGACTTTGTTATCTATTCAAACAACATTTAGATTTAGTTTTTATTACAACGATCGTTGATATGTATGTACATGTGGCGTTTGGTTTTAATAACAGGCACACGATTTTTAAAACAAATTACTTAAAATTTTTAGTATTTGTTTGGTTAAAAATTAGAAAGGCCCACAAAATTAACACACACTTTCATTTTGAACATTAATCGACCCAGATTTTTGCCATATCTTATCTGTACCGCGAACAACACACAGACAAATATAAGAAAAAAACATATGTAAATTTTAATTAAAAATATATCTGTCTCAAGTGATTCAACGGAGAATGAATTTCATCCTTTTTAGAGGGTTGTAAATAATACAGCAAATAAGCCCAGTCAACAAATCCAAAATCGTTAAATATTGATGATAAATTGTATGTTTAGCGTTAAGCCACGCGACCCTGTGAAAACAATTAGTTTGGCGAGCCATTTTAAATTACTTGCAACGCATCTTAAATAATGAATTATAAAGTATTGCATAGCAAAACTGTCCAATGCATTATTATAATTTTCAAGTGCACATAACTGTAGTCGGCAAATTTGCGACCAATTAGAAAAGTAAACAACTGGTAAATATAACGTATTGAGAATATGACTTTTCCAATAGTCATATTTATTGCCCTATTATAAGAACGCGGGGTCGGCATTACCTAATGTGCAAATATAAGTTTAATTATTAACGTGGAGGCGATAAAGGCGGGATGAGGTTAACGATTTCGAATTTGTTAAACTTTTATATTTTTTCTTAGAAATGATTCGTCATTTTGAAACCTCATTAAAAAATTATATACCAAATACAGAGATTTTATCTAAGATTAGGCGCATCGAAATCTCAAAAACGAAAACCCATTAAGAAAGACGGTACTTAGTTTAATTCATTGAGTAACTTCGATTTTGAATAACGGTGACATGTGCTTTAGATTCTAATGGCGCAGAGCGTAAAAAAAAACTTCACTAATCATTAACTCGGGCCCAAAAAGGAAGTTAAACCTGAGTTTTGAACACAAACTATATAATCGATACTTGAAACTCAAACGACAAGTCGTATCTACAACTTTGTTGATGTCGAAAATATGGTCCAATTTTCCGGTCGCAAATAATCTAATCGTTCGCACGGTTAAGCGGTAGTCCGCCTGTTTCTTGTCACGTTGTGGCACACGACATGAAATTCGATTATTAAACATCACTGACACTTGTCATAGACATGCAAGGCTATACTGATAACGTGGGAGTGAGACAGTGATTACATGTCATTAGGATAAATGTGTGCAAAATCTTTAACGCTATGTAACAACGATAATTGCGACTCTTCAATGTTATTACCAAAAGATAACAATTAAAAAGGATTTATTGTTGTTGAAAAACAACTATAATAATGATAGTAGTTTATCTTTTAAATGTACAAAGTTAAAATAGATGATTAAAATAAAGTAATTCTAAAAACACAGTTACATGCGGTGTACATCTAACCCTTTGGGATAAGCAGTAGGTTTATTTATATAACTCCGAATTAACGAACATATATGTTAACCAATAAATTGAACACCATGTAAAACCCGACGAAATTACAACAGAATTTAAAAAAATTGCGTAACTTTTAGTCCAGGTGGTGTTACGTCAATATATAAAAGTGAGCAATGCTAACACTATATAGACAACGTAATATATAACGCAGATGACAAAAACGCACAAAAAAATTAAATCGTAAAGTTATAATTTGATGAACAGGTGCGAGCGTGTATTATATAGAAGGCTATCCAGGGTGTATGGGAAAACATATTAAAACGAAATTCAATGCGAAAGGCCGACGCTCTCTAACCAAAGGAAACCAAAAGCACGGGGAGTTAAAAACTCGGGAATCGGTTCCTTAACAACAACGACTATCGGAAATGAAGACCTTTTTAATAACAACCAAAACTAGTTTGCAGAGGAGATGATAGATCTGGTGCTTACCGTGACAAGCATATTCTTTTAAACCGATATGGTAATAATTTACCGTTATCACGCTTACAAGTCACATCACAGACAGACTAAAGTAGAAGGTAGTGTATGAAATCAATCAACAAATAACTAATCAAAATATTTTACAAGCAGTGTATTGCAATTAGTTTGCAACCACATATTTTAGGTTGGTATGTGATTACTATTTTGCACTTAAAAGTAAATATATATATATATATATATATACAACTAAGGAGTATATATTATAAATAGAAGGTATGGCATTCCCTATAACAAAAAAACAAAGGTTGGACAACGTTTCGCAATACGCAAATGTGCTTTATAGGCCAATACTTCACCGCGTATTTCTTGTTTTGTTTACACAACTTACCATACATCTTTCCCTCGTCGGATAGGATAATTTTTCGGCGACCGCAGGGTGGGTAAATAGCAAGCGCTTCGTGAAAACTTTGTTCGATGTCGGGGCTCCAAACCCCCTCCGCTTCGTTGTCACCCATGTCCGCCCCACCTCCATGTTTTTGCATCATACTGAGAATAAAAATTTTTTTTTAAATTTATTACAACAAAAAAATTTAATTTCGTAAAATTTTAAATATAGAAAAAAGTATATTTATATAATTTTTGCAATTTTTATAATTGTTTATGCAATGATCCATAAACGAATTTTCGGCCGCAAGTTCAAGTTTATTAATATTCTTGTTCTTGTGATCCAAGGAACAAGTAACAATACAAAAGCGAATTTAAAATTTCCCAGCAATATATAATTACTTTTTTTGTAATAAATTTAAGCCAGTACTAAATAATAACAAAAAATCCGTTGTAGGAAAAAGATTAAAAATGGGAAACTTTTAATAAAAGTAAAGGACAACACCATTTAAAAATAGAACCGGAAATTTTTTTTTATAAAAATTTATAAAGAAACCAATACACCTTACGCCTACAAAAAACTTTATCTAATCCAATTTAGAATTTCCAAACCTATTAGCGTTGTTATAATAGAAATGTGCGTTAACGGACGGAGGTTGTGGCATAAACATAGGAAATTTATGAAATCCTCCGTCATTTGAATCACTGGCTGGACTCGGAGTTTGACAAAACGATCCGGCAGAACCTGGACTGCCCATCACGTCTCTTATATTTGTCTCATACATATTTTTACTTAAATTTTAGCTTGCAAGTTTTTTAACAAATTTCTAAAAAAACTAAACATATTTTGTTTGAATTAACCCACTATTTTTTATATGAAGCTAATAATAAACGTTAACTCTTATTTAGGTTAGGGTTAAACCTCTGCTCTTTGAGTTGATAACTGAACAACAGGCAAATAATTCCTTACTAACTACATAAATAACTTAAATTCTAAGTAACCCAACTCTTATATAAAACTATAAACAACGATTACTGGGTAAGTTGATAACTAAATCGAAGCTTTTGCTCAATTAAACCCCACTTCTAATCAACAAACGATCTCCCATTACACTACTAAAACAAGTGGATGCGTTTTATAACGGCGTGCCACTACAAGCCGGGGTGCTACAATGGTAAGGCGATCTGCTGGCTAATAACATAGCGTTCCTCCAACTAATTACTATTCAATCAGAGCCTAACGTTACAGAGATACACGATGCTGCGAGTTCATAAATAATTCGCTTCTAATTGTGAGAAAGTGTTCTTTAACTCGCCATTATCTGCTTACAAGAAATTCAAACACTCTGTCGTGACTCACGAGTGCTCGCCTATGAAAGTGTTTTGGATAAACGTAGTGTGTGCACACTGCTATTAACTATTCCTACTGCCAAGGTGTTTAGACATAATAAAGTCGTGTTATAGGCTTTCTGCACACATTACATCACCAAAAAGATAGATGCAACCAATTAGCTGGTATTAACGGAGAAAAGTGCACTGATAAAGCCTATTTACATGCGCGCGACGAGAGAATCAGCGCTTCAAAGAAAACAATACTTAAAAATTTACAATAATCAGCAACTAATTGTGTTTATCTTGGTATAATACCAGATTCGGAGAATTTTAAAGTGAACGACGCATTTCGAAAATTAAAAATAAATTTGAAAGTGTTGTAAAACATTAACGGGAGGATTTTAACTGCGCTAATTGAAAACTGGGAGTTTTTACGATTTTTTAAGATGGCCTTTTGTCTGGCGAAAACAATTTGATTAAAAATAGCCAACAATTTAGTCAACTATTTTAATAATAAAAATATCGTCCTTAAAAAGGTCTCAAAAACAAAAATAAGTTATGAAACATTTTGTCAAAAAATAAATTAGGTGTTTTTGTTCTGAAATGTTTACATACTTTCTGATGGCATTTGTATAATCGATTGTTTAAAAGCGCGCAGATGATCGAATTTAAAAGGAATGTAAATAAACAAACATTGTTAAAATACGTGGGAAATTGTTACAATATAAAAACCGAAACTGCGACAACTTAACTAACCGCACGAGTTTTTAATCTGTTAAAATGAAATTAAAAACATGATTAAGTTAAACTTAACGTAAAGAATATTGTTTTACCTTGCAACAGGCAGAATAAAGAAAAACTATCGCTTAAATTTAAAACAACAAAGCGGGAAACAAAGAGCCACTAACCAAGCAGTTCGGTCGATTTAAATGCCTTAAAAAAGGCACATTTTAGAATGAGCATCCAAAATTTCTAAAATAAAAAAATTCTACCTGGCATCGTCGCTGGTAGGAGAGGGGCCTCCGGAGCTAGACTCCGGGCCGCCCATTAGCTGGCCAGGATGACCTGTCACAGGTGGTAGAGCGCCTGTTAGTGGCGGAGACACGGAGGTAAGCTGAGAATCAGACTGATGGAGGAGGGAGGCGGCCGTGTTGGAGTCCAAAGTGAACTGCTGAGTAATCCAATTTTCGCTGTAATCTGAAAATCAATTAAAAAAAAAAATTTTAAATAAAATTGTTACGGAATAAACTTACTTTCTCTTAAAATGTAAAAATGCGTGAGCGTTTAAATCGCCTCACGTATTTTGCGTGGGTTAGTTATCTTATTTGCGAAATATCTTGAAACTTTATAACCTAAATCCTTCCCTATGGCAAAAAACAAAGAATTTTAAAAAGTTTACGATTTTTTGGTAAATAAATTCCGAGTATGCAAATCCAAGCGTAAACTTTTAGGTTAGAATTTTCCCTTTTAGTGTTTTTTTACCAACGTAAATTCCAAAAGTAGGAAAAAAAACGTAACACAATACAGTGCGTAGGACGAAACATAACCAAACAAGACAATGAATTTTTTACACATAACGAGGTTATTTTAAACATAAACTAACAATTGGTTTTAGATTTATTTGCGGTATCAATGTGAAAATTAAAACTATTAAATTAAATAAAAATTTTACCTAAAAAGAAGTACAAATTGAGCTGTTTATTTTAACAAAAATTTGAACAATTCATTTTTCGTAACAAAATTTTAGAAATTATTGAATTAATAGGTTGGAAAACACAAGTAAATTGATTGTGTACAATATACTATTTAAGTACCATCATCTAAATAATATTGTTATTGAGGTATATATACATACCTTGTTAAGCAATTTTGGTTCTTATTTGTTAACTGCAACTGCTTTCGAATGGCATTTGATTTTCTTCGAAAACTTGAACAGATTAACAGCAGTCTAAAAATAAAATACAATGTAATAAAAAACAATTTTAAAATAAATTTTCGTATACTATTTTAAGACTGGAGCCCTATGAAAAAAAGTATTTGAAAAGCCTTCTTAAAAACAAACATATATATACTGAAAATGTGAACTTAAAAAGTTTCTTTATTTAACAAAATTAGCAGCTTTAATTAAATACCTAGTAATACAACATAGCTTAAATATCTTACCTGACTAACCACATATTTTAAATGTTTAAAATAACCCCTAATTAAACAAATGGGGCGTGTTTGATAACTATTTAATTTGAGCTAAAACCTGTAATAATTGACTACCCAATGACACTGTACTTAATTCATGACGTAGATTAGGATAAATACTTTAATTAAAGCTACAGCTTTGAAAGTATACTTATTTAATTTTGGGTTAACATTATTCCGGTTCTACAACAGGCAATTTTCACTTGGCTACCAAGAAATAATTCATTTCTAATTAAACAATTTTTTCATTTAATAAGGATGTGGTTTTTTAGCCAGTAACATAGTTACATGATGCTTGCAAAATACAAAAAAATAATTTTTAAAAAATGTCAAAAACAATTTGTGGAGATGGACACAAAATGGGTTCAATAAAGCTAAACATCTTTAATGCTTGATATAATACTTCCTATTGCAGGCAATACAGGATACAGTCAAACTAACCACTGATACAATTAACTATATAAGTCATTGGTTATCAGTAAGCAAATATATCTAGTTTTAAATCAGTTAAGTGATAAAGATTGATGCTCTAGGCTATAGTGTTTTACCAATAAACCCTTTTAAAGTTTAAATGTAACCTGAGAGCAATAAATTTAAGAATTTAGGGTTTTCAGTATTTTGAAAATTTAAAAGATATCTGTATTATATAAATAGTAATTCTTGAATTTTTAAAAAGAACTTTAAAATAAATATTGAAATAAACAAGACTAGATGCAAAAATAAAACTGTATATATTTATATAGAAAAAACTAAAAATATATATACTGTTATATAAATCTATAAGATAAATATAAAGGAAAAAGTAGTATAATATAGTTAAAATTTCACCAAAACAAAATTTGTGATGTATTTAAAAAAACCATCGACTGATTGTCACTATTTCCAACAATTTTTTAAAAATATTTGAATATGACCGTTTGCATGTGCTTGCCTGATACACTGTAACACACCGTGCAAGTACCAAAACGAAAAAATATTTTTTTGTAATAAAATAAATATAATAACTATTCCATTCTGACAATTTTTATCTGACTGTCATTATGTTAATAAAGTTTGACAGTCGACATGCCTATCTGTAAGTATATTCAAATAGGCTATACTTTTAACAAAATTTTGCCATATTAAACACAATTAAAAATAATATATAAGTGTTTTAACAAACATATTCAGCAAAAATACTTTAAAGTTATTATTACATGTATATACACTGATGAACTGATATGATGTACAATTTTTCTATCTAAATATTTATTTATACATAAAATAAGTTTAAAGATATTAATCAGGTCTTGAAAATTATGTAATTTACTGCATCAGCATACCTGACTAAATAATAAAAGCAAGAAGTAGTCACACTGCTTAACATACCAAACATTTTTACAGTTAAATTATTAAAAAATATTCATATTAAGATTGACTTATTCATAAATTCACTTTCAGTCAGTCAATGAAGTCAATAATGTTTTGTTCGGATAAAAAGTAAACGTTCTTTCATGGTTTGAATTCCAATGCCCAAACCACACATGCCTCGCATAACTCTCTACCTGGCTTACATTTGTTCATAATTTAATGGCGGCCTAACGCTTAAATTACGGACAAATAATTGAATAAAATCTACCCACCTACAGCTAAATAGATTTCCAACTTGTTTTCTATCTGCTTAAGGTTTCGTCCCACTACTTCTGTTGTTTTTTCGGGGTTTTGTCAACAACAATTTCACGTACATATATGCAGGTATGCCAAGTATGGAAAATACGGCGAAAAGAATTCGTACAACGCAGCCTGGAATATTGCGCATGCGCAAACTACACAGTGACGTAATAGCTAGTTAACCACCAATCTCTTTCTTTATTCTCGTTTGAGCAACGCAACGGAGAAGAGTAAAAAAGAGAACAAGCGAGTAGTTAAACTTTTACTAAAAAGCTCGAGGCACTCCTTTATTACAAAGAATCCTTTGTATGTAGAGTTATCGTCATTCGGCGAAGAGAAAACATAATCGGGCGTGTTTCTTTATTTCGTTAGCTCGCCTTCAATGTAAAGACTAGACAGGTTCTCTGGCTCTTTACGAAGGCAATGAAGTGGTGAATATTCACATTCGCGTGGGTAATCGAGTATGCGATAAGTTTTACAAGCACCGTTAGGCCGTGGTGTCATATAATCTGCGAAAAGTACCTCTTCTCTTTACGATAAAATCGAACTCAGCAAAATAATAAACACACAGCCTTTATTTAAAAATGAAAAAGCTGGTATATAATTAATTAAGTATAAATATACAACCAAAAACACAAACGTGTAGCATGTTTTTTGATAATATTAACCTTTAAAAAAACTTTTAAATTAGCAAAATATGCGGAATTTTGCAACTATTTTATATCCTACCTTCGACTGTAAAATTTTATTTCAGATTTATATTATAGATAACTTCACGTAGTTATATTAAGTTGTTTGTGTTCTATTTAAAATATAACTTTTACCCTACAAAAAGCAATTAACACTTCTCTGAAGTTTTTCGATGATATATGTGTGTAAAATATTAAATTTTAATTAAATTTATAAGATTTGTTCTTACTATTACGTCATAAACTTGATAACAATCACGTGCGTTACCTAGTATGTATTTTTCCTAAATTAAAATTCTCTTAATATAAATTATTCGAATTAAATATTTATGCAAATCTAAAACAATAAAAAGTACCCTCCCTCAATGGTATACTAAAGTTAATAATTAAAAAATGAAGTAAATATGCAGGTATGTCGTTAGGGATCATTTTGCCACCTAAAAGTCATTTAACCCAAGAAGAAAAAAGAAACAAATTATTGAGGCAAAGATATGGATCAGCTGGATCCAATTTCCGCTTGCAATCGTCCTTTTTAAACGAAAAATTACTTGTCGTTGGAACGTCTGTATACCTAACTAATGAGCTAATGAAGTCGCAAAAGTTTACCCTTGCAGCCGTTTGCAGAGATAGCAACAACAACAATAACGTTGAAAGCCCAAGTAAGTAATAACAAATAAAACCAATAACAGTTTTAGTAGCCCAAACAAATTATATTAAAATACACTAGGCTATTTAAAAGTAATTCCTACGAAAATAGATTAACAATGATCTATTTATTAGATGGATGTAGAAACATTAGGCGGGTTAAAACACCCCCGCCAGGACGCAAATCAGTAGGCGCAATGGCACCACCTAGCACACCATATGGAATATCAGTATCAGAGAGTTCGTACGATCCGAGACAATTTCACGAAAGCGGTGATTTATCTGGTCTTAATAGAAGCAACAAGCAATCGGTTAACAAGTCAGGCTCACGTGGTGATTTAGATGTTGACTTCGGCTCTGACAACAGCACTAGAAAACAAGCACAGCAAAACAAAGAAGAGGGTGGGTTTAAATACGAGATGTATAAAAGACAATCACCAAAGAAAAGAAGTGATTATGCAAGACCATGGCTGGTGTCAAATAAATCAAAGTAAATAACAATGTAAAATGTTTATAAAAATATTTTGGTTATAAATAACAAATGATTTTATTTTAGATCGAATTTAACTTCTATTCCAAATACGAAATCAAGCCATAATACTTTGACAGGCGATGTCAAGCATGTTCATAACGAAAAGTAAACACAGGAGAAGATTTTATTTGTGTTATATTTAAAAACTTTGTGTAATTAACATAAACTTTTCGATGTTGACAGTCAACCAAACCAAAAGAATCGTCGGCGCCTTACTTATACAACTTCATCGACAGGAAGCAAAGTACGGATGAGAAAGGGTTTTTCGAAAAAGAAATCGCCAGAGGATGCAAAAGAAAATGTAAAAATATAATTTTCCTATAATAGTGGTTGAGTTTATAGCGTATTAATTATGATTTTTATAGTTTGAGCACAAAAAATTAATGCATACCTTGAGTGAAATGGAAAAGGACATGCAATCAGCTGCAGTAATTCGAAAGTTTCGAGATATGCCGAAGAGTAAACCCTACATTGTTTGCTTCGACTACCCGGTACTTATAATAAGAAATGACATAATATAATTTTTCATAAAATCTAAAAAGTTAGAAAAATAAAGCAGTTTAAATAAAGTTTAATTGAAAACATTTACAGGGAGTGAATTTGTGTCATGCCGATGTTAAACGAGCAATAGAAAAAGTTCTTCCAAACTCGTTTAAAACAAAAACTGTCGTATCTGTTCAATTTGAAAACCAGAACGTCAAGTTGCGTACTTGTGAAAAAGAAAACAGGTCAACTATGCTTACTTGCCTTACTGTTTAGTGAGAAGCAATGTACTTGAAACAAATTAAATTTGTATATTTTAAGGTGGCTTATCAAGTTTGTAGATTTAAGATCAAGAAACAAAGTTATTAAATCAGGTCTTGACATTTTAGAAAGTGGAAAACTGAGCAGTCCAAGTAAGTAAAACACAACATAAGACACTGTAACATGCGTAAATTTTAACATATAGTTAAGTCTACAATGATAATTTTAAATTCAAGGTTAAGCTTTATTTAGAATGGAGTGGGGAAAACATTTCAAAATCATCTTCAAGCTACAAGCATGTAGATGTCATGCTGTTTGACACAGTATTGCTACAAGAATACGAAATATTCTTGCGCAGAATTAATGCTGGGGAAAAATTAAATAGTTTGAGATTGATGTGTGCTGGTACTGGGCACAAGTTGTTAACGAAACTAATTTAAAGGCACCAACAATAAAATATAACCAGATGACTTTTTGATTTGTATGATGGAAAAAATAACATGATGACTGTTCTATTATATATCTGCGGATTCTTTTATGTAATAAATTTTGTGTATAAATGTAGAGTACGCTGTTATATTAAATAGTGAAGTTTCATGTAAACGATTTAGGTATAAAAGATCCCAAATAATCTTCACGAAAAATGCATAAGACTTACCGAAATTCTCCAAGCAAAAGATATCAATAACTTTCTTTTAACGTAGCAAAAAAAACTTTAAAAAAAGCACATACAAAAAAAACTTAAGCTATATTTTTTAGAATCAAGAGTAATTAATAACAAAAATTTGTAAACTTTTGAAAAAAAAAATTAAAATATGTTTATATTGAGGATAAAACAATATAGTGGTCTCTATGGAAACGTAATTTGATACGAAGCCATTTTTCATTTTGTGTGCAACTTGGTTTGGCGTAAAATGTCCAGACAGACAGCGTCAAAGTCAAGGGCCGAAAAGGCTGCAAGTCGTGGTGGGGGTGGTGCACAGTCTGTCCCCGTTCCCGTGGTAACAAATGATGTTATTCCTGGCCGATTTACTGATAGTGATTGGGGTCGTTTAATCTCCGACGAAGACAATGTAGAATTTATCGGATCTCTTGTGAATGAAATAATTAAGAGAGCTCAAGATGACTGTGATAAGATTTATACGTGGAATCAGGTAATTTCAATAGTTTTTTGCTAATACCTAACTTTAATATGAGTTGTGCAACAAAAGACTGATTATTTTTAAGTCAAACATAAATGCTTGTTCAAATGTTGAATTTTGTAGATGTTTTATTCTGTATACTGTAATAATATAAACTATTCTAAACCTAACTAAAAAAACTACTTAAACATTTTTTAGGTCCTACCATTTACAGTACACCAGGCAAAAAATGCACTTTTACAAATTGTTGAATGGAGATTTCTTAGCAGAGATACTGGTGAGCCTTCAATATCAAGTAGTGATGGTTGGAAAGAGGATTCAGTAAGTCAATTGTCTTTTGGGTATTTAGAATTTAAAGTAGACCCATTTTAACTTAAATTACAGAGTAAAAATTGGGATTGATGATCTAGTCGCATTGAAATTTTACGTTAGTTTTAAATCAGGAAGCTAATTTTATGATTTTTTTCTGTCTCATTATTGTACAGTATCATTTACAAAACTTAATAAAAAAATTCATATTTCTGGTATTTATGCGTATGCAATGTTATAAGATTTATAAATAAATGTTAAAAAAAGATTTATAAATTGAGCTATTTTCCTTGAAAATTAAAGTCTTAAAACTGGCTTCTTAGCATAGGCTACTATTATCATTTTTAAAGTATTTATTTGTTTTAATTTAGGAACCAGAGGCAGCTGTGATTGACAGCTGGGCTCAAGGATCAGTTCCTGTTGTTGTTCGTCCTCAATCTTCCTCTTTACCCTCTGTGAGCATGATCAGCGAAGAGCACGCCTACCTGCCAGGTAAATTAATATATTTAAAGTTCAGTTAAAAACAATTTTATTTATTCAAGCAATATATTGAATGCTAAATGTGCATAATGGTATGTATAACTGTATTTATGTTTTGCAGAACCCACGGCCACAACTTTATCTGATGATCAAACTGATAGCTCTGGAAAATCAGGAGAAAACAAAACAGAACACGGTAATTAAGTCCCTGTTTGAAATTTTTAAACAACTTTGTATATATATATACAGATTAATTTAAACTTCATAATTTTGCTTAAAGGTCCCATTAAAGAAGAAAATGAAAAAGAAATAAAAACAACTTTAGAAGATTTTATTCCTGAACCTCCAAAAGAAAAAAGTAAAAGGGGGTCATACAAGGTAAGTTAATTTAATGATTTTATTTTTTTTAAATAAAACAATAGGTATTTAGAATTAGTTACATGTGTTATTAACATTTAGAGACATACTGGTCGTGTTCTGCCCCCCATTGTGAGTGATGATTCAGATAACCAACCCAAAGAGCCGTGTACATCCGTGCTAAATAAATCAGGTAAATGGAGCTAAAAAAAGTTTTGTTATCTTTTTGCCTAACAGATATAAATTTCTAAATGTTAGAAAAATTAAATTTTTTTACCCTTTTTAAAATTTTTTTAAGCTCACTTAACCTCATCGCAAAAGACGTTGTTGAAGGTTCAAGCAGGAAGACCACCCGGCAACAGAGAAGTAACTTTTGATGATAAGGGAAATGTTGTCGGTGTAATGAAGCTTAACGCTAAAACTCTGCCCACTCACAGGGTGAATTAAATTGTTAATAAAGTTTTTCTGTAAATTTAAAGTTTATTTGTTACACACTTATATACCACTCAAAATGTTAAATTTAATTAATTAATAACATTTTTATGTTATTTTGTATTACCACTTAAAAGATACATTATGTTTTACAGGTTCGAGTTCAGTACAGCATAATTGATCCAGAAGTGGAGGCCAATGCACAGAAATTGGTTGCCATGAGAACGGGAAGAATTCATAGAACCAAACAACCATTGTGGAAACTAGGAGATGATTCCAGTGAATCAAGGTTAGTTTTGTTAAACTATAAAATGAAACAAAAGGCTTCAAGCGAAATTAAAAACCTTTTAAAAATCAAATAATTTTGTATATTCTTAAGACCAACATTTTCTCTTAAATCGTCACGAACTAAACACAGCCCATCTCACCAGAAAATATCTATGAGTATTCAACATCTTCCACCAGGTAGATAAAAGTGCTATAATGGTAGTCTATATAATAATAACAGTATCTCTTCTCCTAAAACCCTATTTTGGGTATTAAAAATGTATGGGTTTATGAATATAAAATCAAGAGTTAGAAAATGACTTGGAATTAGTTTTAACTTCAATTTTAGGCTCACAAGCAATTCATCGAGTTCGACGAAAACGGGGAACTTCTGAGATCACAGGAAGAACCATTGATCCCCTACCTCCCTCTCTTATTGACACAATCGATGCATCGCCAGGTGTGATCATCCACGAAAGTGGTCAAACAAAAGCCGGACCCGAAGAAAAATATCCTGTTGGAATTTTTTCGAACCCCAATCCGAACAAACCTTCCCTTAAATTGCTTGGTAGTATTCGTAAAAAGCCTATTTGCAATCCGAGGGACATTGTAGGCAATGTCCACACTGGTTTAACTCCCCACTCTTCCTTTAACAGCCCACAAATGACACCACAACACTGATTTAGTTATTTTTATGTTTATAAAATAAAAATGTTGTATATTGTTATTTCAAGATTGGAATATTATATTTAGTAAATGTTTTTAATTTAAAGTTTTTATATAGTTGATTGTTTTAGTGTTAACAGATCATAGATAAAAAATTTATTACACGTTCAGGTCTAATAAAACTAGAAATTGATCTGTAAACCAACGAGAACATAAAGTTTATTAGTTGAGGATAATATTTTTTAATTACAAATAATTTGGAAGCCCTGTTTGACGCACTATCACAAAAGGGGATTTTTTGCAGGTGTTATTTCCGCACTTGGGTTCCGTTTTAAAACCATTAATTAAGGTGTTGCGCGATATCTTTTTACCTTTAAAATATAAACAACTTGATTAATATTGTAGATATCCACACAACTACTTAAAACTTGTTAAAAGCGATGAAGTAAAAATGTAAACAAATTTTGTTTTTCTCTTTATGACGTCACAACGTAAACTAAACTTTTAACCTTTTGCGCCGGTGCAAGTTTACGTTCCGCGTGAAATTAAACTTGATTGCAGAGTTTTATAAATACAGCGTAACGCTAATTAAATGTGACCCTTTACACGCAGTTATTTAAAAAAAATTATAGTCTTCATAAACCACCATGTTAATATGGTTTATGCGTGGTTTAGAGCTGTTAAAATGATCGTATTGTAAAACGAAACAAACCATTGCAATGTAAATATTTGCCTATGGAAAGGCTTTTTTTAATTTTCTTATAGCAAACTGTTGTAGGTTTTCCCTTGTGCCTGTTAATAAAAAAATCTGTCAATTGTGTTTGTTAAAAACAATAGGAACAATAGGACATACTTAACTGTTTGACAACAATGACATCTTCTGAAAGTTGTCCACATATTAAATTGTTTAAGGAAACTCATGGACTTGAACCATTTCTTATAACACAGAAGTGGATTGTGCATTGCAGTTCACAAGAAGCAAGACAGGTATATCAAAGTAAAACAAACAAAATATTTATTTTAAAGAAACCAATGGTTTTTGCAATGTTTAAAAGTATTGTTAAATAAGTTTGTAATATTATTATATGATATTTTTATTAGGTAAAGGCAAGATCCTGTGAGTGTAGAGTTTGTAAGATTTACAATGGTCGATTACATACTTGTCTTCATTGTATTTATTTCGGATGTTATGAAAAGTAAGCCCTTTAATTTATAGTTTTTAAAATAATTTTATTAAAATTTTTTTTATTGTGTTGGATATATTTTGTTCTGGCTGCCTAATAATGTAATCTGTATTGGTATATATAAGTGTACAGTACTAGTACCATTACTTTTTTAAAATGTTTAGTCGACATATTCATGAACATGCAGAAAAAACAGATCATTATCTTGCAATGGATTTAAGCTATGGTCAAACTTATTGTTTTATTTGTCAAGATTATGTGTATGATGACAAAATTGAACAGATTGGACAGGTAGGCCCAGTATTTTTTGAGTATTAGGTTGAAAGCATTTTTTTACATTATTTTTACTTAATCGATGATCATATTTTAACAGAAAGAATGGAGAAAAGTTTGCAAACTTAATGGTTGGAGCGAAAGTCTATTAACAACACTACCTTACTGGGACCCATCAGGTTGTTACAAATAATTCTTTTCAAAATGTACATATTTTATTTGCAAAAAATAACATAAAAAAGGTGTTTGCTAAATGCTTAATTTCTAAAAAGGTTTATTAAAACTCAAAAATTGTTTAAATTATTATTTAATCCTTAAATGTTATTTAAAAATGTTTAAACAGGAATAGAACTAGAGTATCTACATGCCAATCCAAAACGCCGCCGTGTGGCAGTAGATAGTTATGTTGGGTTAAGAGGTCTTGTTAATTTAGGAAACACATGTTTTATGAACTGTATTTTACAGGTGTGTTTTATTGGTGTTATTCACACATTTAAGTTTTCGTTTTAAATGATAAAAGTGTACAACAAAAATATATTTTTGGAACTAATACAAGGTTTTGTTTCATATTTATGTTTTTCTCTAAAAAAAAAATTTTGACAAAAAAATTATATCCATAATAATTAAAAACAACTTTTTTACAATTTAAAGGCATTCGTACACACTCCAATGCTACGTGATTACTTTTTAGCAGAACGCCATGAATGTAACAAAGAAAGATGTTTAGTTTGTCAAATGACACACTTATTTCAAGTAGGTGCTTCATGTTTATTAAAAAAACAATTTTGTTTACTAAACATCTTTTTTTATGCTTGAAAAACTTTATATAAATTTGTTTAAGATTTTTTTATATATTCGATTAAAAATAAAATATGGATAATTTTTTTTGCAGAAATTTTATGCTGGAGAGCGTACAGCTTATGTCCCCTTTAAACTGTTACATCTTGTGTGGACGAATGCTCGTCATTTAGCTGGTTACGAACAACAAGACGCACATGAATTCTTGATTGCAGCCCTTGACTTATTGCATCAACATTTAAGTGCTAGGTGTATAAAAAATCAAATATTGTATATATTTAAAGCTAGAATTTTTGCAATTTTAGGTATTAACTTTTTGTATTACTTTAACCAGCACACATTCTGTAAACAACAACAATAACAAGATCATCAGTGGTTGCCCATCTTTCTCCTCTTTGGAAAATGGTAATGTTAACAGTCAATCTAGTATCATAAGTGATGCGGGTATAACTGATGAGGATAGCAATGATAGTGGAAATGCTTGCGATTGTATCATTGATCAGATATTCACAGGAGGGTGGCAATCAGATGTGACTTGTCAAAGATGCGGTGGGGTTTCAACTACAATTGACCCATTTTGGGACATATCTCTAGACTTACCTGGTAAATACAATTTTTTTTTCTTAAAACTTTTTTTATTTATTAGAATAAATTTGATAAATAAAATTAAGTAGATTTGTGTAACAATTTTGTGTTTGTTATACCACATAAAGGTTCAATGTCAAGCCCATGGCACTGCATGTCACCAACTCAGGTCTCAGCCCCTGGCATGCCCCCCACGATGCCACCTAACCCACCACAAGTTAATGGGAGTGTGGACCAAAGGCCTATGTCATTAAAGGACTGTTTAAATAGGTAATTAAAACTTGACAAAAATTAACTTTACCAAATTTTTGACTTTAATTCTTTTTTATGCATAAATTAAGGTTGTTGATTACACAACATAATAATCGATGTGTGTTGGTTTAGGTTTACTCGTCCTGAACATTTAGGAAGTGCAGCAAAAATCAAATGTAGCAGATGTCATAGTTATCAAGAATCCACCAAGCAGTTAACATTAAACAAACTACCCATTGTGTGCTGTTTCCACTTAAAAAGATTTGAGCACACAAACAAGGTACATTTTCACATGTTCTACAAAAATTTTAATATTTTGATTCCTGTTTACAGTAGTTAATTTATCAGGAAATGGTTTGTTTAATGTAAAGGATCATTAAAACTTGACTGAACTGTTCAAATTATTTATTTTGTTTAATTCTTATGTAATAATATATTAAATCAACTATGCCACTTATAGATTTGACTTTAATGTATTTTTTTTATTTTAGTCGAGGCAAAAGATACCAACTTATATTTCTTTTCCAATGGACTTAGATTTAAGTCCGTTTATGGCTTCACGACGCAGTGTTAACACCAGGGATTCAACTCAAATTGATGATGCCCTTAAAGAAAATAAGTAAGAAATTCATTTATTTTAAAACATATAATTGTTTCTGACAAAATGTATATACTGTTAAAACCTACTTGTTTAAAAACTCTATGACATTAAAGCAAAGAAAAACCAAATTCTCAAAAAAAAACAAATTCTCAATTCACCATTTTTACCAGAATCTGTATTTATTTTAAGAAAGAGTACATGTATTTAAATATACCTGGTTTATTTAGGTATTCATTATTCGCTGTTGTTAATCATTTGGGATCACTTCAAAGTGGCCATTATTCGGTTTATGTTCGACAACATCGCAACCAATGGTTTCAATGTAATGATGCAACTATACTTAAGGCTAGCGAACATGATGTTCTCCAATCTGAAGCATATCTTCTTTTTTATCACAAGCAATATTTGGAATACGAATGAGGTTAAAAAAGTATAATTTTTTTAATTTAATTTTCTGACTGTTTTGCTTAAGTTGTTTTCTTTTTACAAATTACAATTTTCTAATCCATTGTGGTTTATAACCATTAAATTTACTTCTTATTTTTTTGATGATCATTTATTTAAGAAAAATTAAATTGCAATGTTAAGGCGATTTGCTTTTTTGAATAAAAACTACAAATAAAAGTTAACTTTAAGAAATTTAAGTAAAATAGCATCACCAGCTCATATTAACAGCAGATGTTTTTAAGTAACTATATACATTATACACAAATCATGCGACAATTTAAAAAAACTTTTTTTAATAAACATTGTTACTTATTTTTAAAGAATTTTATTTATAGGTTTTAAAATTGCCATAGCACAAAAAAACATAATAAAATAATAAACAAAAACACTGGTAACAGAAATAGTACAATATAAAACAGACACACAAACATGTACAAAAAATATTTTTTATCTTTCTGGGAAGAAAGAAATGGGTTCGGGGGAAGAGGTTCCTTCGCTGGTTGTACTACAATCAGACAAGTGTCGAACTCGTTCAACAATTTGTATTTTCTCTTCAGTGGCTTGGTTGTTGATGTTGTTTGTTTGTGGTTGTCCTATAAACGTCACTCTACAAAAAATATTTATGACAATAAGAGTTGAGCTCATCTAGTTTTAAACAATTGTAACATGATCACATGTTTGTTGCCTTTGTTTCTTAAGTTGAGGATTACAAAATGTTGCTGATGTGCTTTCTGAAATTGGTTAGGTCCAATGTTCATAAATGTGACAAATTAAAATATAATAGAAGCCATGGCATGATTCAGATTTAATTACCAGACCGGCACTATTTAAGTTCAATAAAATACAATACATACCCATCGTGACCAACAAATGAAAATCTTTCCATGATATTTCCAAGCCAGGATTTTTTTTCTATAAAATATTAAATGTATTTTGATTAAGAAAAACTTTAAATATTTTTTTAAGGTGTTTGATGAAATATGTCTGGCCTGAATGGCTATCAAGTTCACTTACTTTCTATTTGTTTTGCATTTTCAGTAACATTTTGGCATATTATTTCTTTTTTTTCTTCACTTTGTTGGTTTTGATGACAAGTTTGAGTTGCAACATAGGCATTAATACTAGGAACACAAGACATTTTGGTATTTTTTATATCTATTTTTTGTATACCTACAAAGCTGAGTTTTCTAAAAGTTAGCCTTAAAAAGGTGCAATGTGTAAGAATATATATTTTGACGAAGACGTTTACGAACAATAACTAAAATATACGTTGAATTGTGTCACCAGTAATTTGTAAGCACCGCTTCTACGCTAAAACCAACCTTTTATAGATATACACACTATTTTGCACTGCCACTGAGAAAATTTCGTAAATTATAGTAATAAATATGTTGATTTCCTTTTAAATCCCATGCTGCCAAGCTACACAAAGAGACAACAACAACGCTTTAGAAAGATTTCATAACCGGCATGCCCCGATCACGCATTTGACGCGTGACCACTTCGCACAGCAATGGAGAATTATACGTACGATGTGATTAATCCCGCGAAAGGAACATATAGGTATCAACTATTACGAATTGTAGTGTGTAGAGTAAAAGTTTTTTTTAATATCTTTTCGTAGAGTATTTAATATTGTTTGTAAAGTTTGCGCAATAACACTTATTTCGAATTTGTAATCAACTATGTCGCAATTTACATTTACTAAACGTCAGCGCATGGTTACGCAATATCTAAAGCTTGCGTAAAAAAGTAACGTACACAATTGTAATTTTATACGTTCTTATATTAGGCTTATAGCGTCATACTCCGTTTTAGTTTTTGTACAAAATGTACAGTGTAAGACTGACTAACATTAAAAAATAAAAGATTAACCACTAATTACCTTTTGCTCTGAAATAAATATCGTTTACTTGTGGCTTTATTTAATATCCGGAAATGTTTTAAAATTTTAACCATAACTAATTAATTTTCGGACAACATTTCCTGTAGTTTTAAAAATCGTAACTTACAATACCCCCAAAAAATTAATTAATTTTTCGTTCTTGTTTTTACAAACCAGTCTGCAAACATCTTAACATTTTCTAAAAAAATGTTAGTTATCACAAACATCGATCAAATGTTTTTATTTATTAGTGAAAGGAAATGATGTTTTAAAAAAACAAATAAACAAAATTGAAAACATAGGATTACGTGAATTATATTTAGATACATAATGACAAAGCGACTTACGAATGAAAAACGTTTTAAAAATTACAAAATTTGAACAACATGCATTTTTATTTATTTTTATTAATTCTTTTATCTTTAGCCTGACTTGCTGGACAAATATTTTTGTTAAGACATGATTGACATCTAGGGTTGGCTTTTAGACAAACCTGTTGACCAAATCCAACTAAAAGCCAATTAGCTTCTTTCCACATTTCCCTTATTAAATAAATATTGAAGATTTGTTTTATTGATAGTTTTTTTTTCTAACATAAAGAAAAATAATAGAAAAGCATACATTTAAGTAAATGGTACTTTATTTTATTACCTTAATTGATACTAAATTATTTTATATATTTTAGAAATTAGTTCAAACAAACTTACTGGGGCAGCCAGTCTTCTAATTCCTTTCTTGTGTCCTCAGGATTTTTTGTAGCTTTTTTGACCCATCCAAGTCTGTTTGCAATTCTATGAACATGGACATCCACACCTTTTTTAAAAATTTAGTTACATTGTCAAGATTAGTTTATTTTTAACTTCAGTATTAGAATTAAAATACAAATATTTATACAAAGTTTAAAAATCCTAATACCTGTTAATAAACTTTGTGTTTAATAATATATTTTTACAAACGTAGTAAACAAATAAAAAAATATTTTCTATTTTTACCTATTCCCACAACTTGATTCCAAGCACAATTCATGACTAAGTAAGCCATCTTTGGTCCAACACCAGGTAGCTTAACTAGACTTTCTACATCCGATGGTATGTCATCAACATACTGTTCCTTTAATATACAGGCCGTTCTTTTCAGGTAATCAACCTTTTTCTAATAAAACATAGGAAAAGTGATAATAATAATTGTTTATTGTTTAAACTATTTAAAAATTGTATATACATGGACCATATTAGGTGAAATGATAATAAGTGTTATCTTAAAAAACGTATTTAAAACCATTTCACTAGAAATTGTAAACTACTGTTCTTATGTATATAAAAAGCTGTTTTAAATATTTTAAATAGGAAGTTCAAAGATCACCTTCCAAAATCCAACAGGAAATATAAGTTTTCCCAACTTTTCATTATTTATTTGAACAATATTATCAATAGTTAATCCATGTTCATGCAGCCTTTCCATTGCAGCATATGTGACCTGGTCTTTTGTTTGGCTTGACAGCATCAGTGAAACCAAAATGTGATATCGCTTTTCCTACAAATATAGTATATAGAAAGCAATATAGAAAGCAAATAAAGACTTTATTTTTGTAACACTGTACAAAAATACAAGCATACCTTTTCAGTATAATTATTTTTCGTACATCTTTCGCACCCCATTGTATCCACTGGGGCATCTTTTTCCTTTCTCATTTCTCGAATATTTTCAAACTGTTGTTTCCAATTTGTTGGTTCCCATTTAACATCTAGCTTGGGAGAGATATTGTTGTTTGAATTGTTTGTAACATTTTTTAAAAGTTTGGATGAAATTGTTTCAGATTTTACAATATTTTCCTTTTTGATTTTAGGAAAATCTTGTGGTTCCAATTTTATTTCACGTTCTTGTTTTATTGGTACATTTACTATGTTTTCTACTTTTGGCACAACTTTTAAATTTGTTTTGGATTTTTCCTTTTTGATTTTGTCTGGTGAAATGATATTTTCAATAGGTTTTCTGCTGCGTGTTGATGGCCCAAAGTATATGCTTGCTTGAGTTTTAATTTTTGGCATTATTACTTGAGGTTTTAGGTGTTAAATCTGTATTTTAATTGTGTTTTTGTATCACTACTTTTTGCACGTGCAATTTCTGCAAAATAGCGATAGGTAATTCCCCTTCTTTCGTAGCTTGAAAATACAAAAGTTGACCGATATGTGTAGCGATGGTGTACTTAAACCAATGATATATAATAAACGCTAAAATTAGTTTTGACCAATTGCTTTTGCGAAAAAGCAAAACGGAATATAAAAAACATTATTGCTTTGTTACGCATTTTTAGCATGTACATTAAAAATTTTTCAAAAAAGATCAAAATTCATTTACTAAACGATTTTTTTAAAACCTAACCTAAAATTATTAAAAAACTTTGTGTTTATAAATATATTAAAATTTATTTTGCCCTAAATAAAGATCTTAATTATTTTTATACCTTCTTAGAACTAAACATAACATGACATGCTCAATTTAGTTAAATCAAACCAAAAAAAAACATTTTTATTAAGCTACAGTGAGGAACGCTTTCCTTAGGCAAAATTTTTTCTTCGAAAACGTGGCCTAAGCTAAATATATAATGCCTTAAACCAACTTTACGTACTTTAAGTTCAGCCTAAATCATATGGTTTTACCAAACGTTGGTAAGTTATGTGCATGTGTTGTGGGAAAAATAAATGATATTAAAACAAATTTAAAGAAACTTATAACAAATTAAAACATTGTTGGAATTATTACGAAAAACAATGAATAAACAATTAACAGGTAAGCAACATAGTTTTTGTATACTAATTAACTTGTTTTAAGTGTTCTATTTTAAGTATTGTAAACATATTTTCTATTTTACGGTTGGCGTTTAACAACAACGATATTTTGTGTATTCTTTAAAACATTGTTGTTTGGAAGTAAATCTATACGTGATAAATCATTAATAGTGGCTATAAGACCTTGTTATGGTTCCGGATTACAAAACTTTTTAGTGACCATGTTTTTTTCGTAAAAATATAAACCATGTTTTAATCTAAAAGTACAAAGAAACAATTTTATAAAAGAACTGCGCGTATTGATTTTTAAATCATTGGGATATTTTGTATTGCGATCGCCGTTTAATATAAAGTCCACCAGCATCGATTGTTTATGTACATAGTTGGCATGGCTTGTTATTGTATTAATTCTGTTTAAACCGCAGCCATCGTTCATAGAATAAGCGAGGCGTTAACTGTAGTTTAACAGGAAGGAAATGCTAATCTAAAAAAGTTGCCTGATTGGCATTAAGCGCTAACTGCTGAACTGCGATCGAGTATAATATGTCCAAGAAAGAAACATACTGCACTTACGGTAGACTAAGATATCGTAAGCAAGAAGCTAGATTAGTAAGAAACTAGATTAGTAAGAAACTTGCTTATGTAGTATATTAAGGAAAAATTTAAGGGTATTTATGACATACAATAAACAAAATCCTAATTGTTTCAGATTTTATTTTGTTTAAAAATGATTTTTTTTCTATGTATACCGCCATTGTGTTAAAACACTTTTAGAAAACTCATTGCATTGTTATTGGAAGTTTAACGTTTTACCAAGATGACTGTTGAAGACAACCCAACTGGGTTTGCTTATCTTAAGACCTTTCAAGCCTTATTTCAAGTAGTAGAAATTATTCTAATGTTGTTGGCTTGGACTCTGCTAGCTTCTCAGCCGTTTTTCTTGGTGTCCGGTTTACCGTTTTCACTGGGTGTTTTTGTTATAACATGGCTATTCAGTTTGTAAGTACAACTTTAATTAACATTAAAAATTTACACATACACTTCGCTATCACAGAAGTCAATTTTTATTTTAGGTTTTTCTTTATCATTTACATAACGGGAACTCACACAAGGTTTAATAATTGGGTGAAGCAAAGAAAATCTCAGCCAAGCTCGAGTGAAGGAACATCGAGCTCCTTGGAGCCTTCTGCTGTGCCTCTTCCAAATGTTGCTTGGTTTGTAGTCGAGGTAAATAACTAGGCTAAACACTTCCTGCTGGTTAAATAATATTACACGTACGTTGGGTTAATATGCTGTATATAACAGCCATTAAAATTGTAAAATTCTGGGACTATCTTGAAATATTGTTTTTTTTCTTACTGTTAAAACATTTATTATTATTTTAGTACGTGATCTACTTCGTGGCGTTTATTTTTCTTTTTATCGCCGTGTGTATTGTTACCGCGAAGGCAAACGGCAACACCCATTACATTGCTTCGTTCGCATTTGCGTGGCTTTCCTTGGTTATCTACGTGCTTCATTTTTGCCTGTTGGTTCGTAACACTGAGGGGAAATGGCCTCATCAATGTCTTGGAGAATGCGTACACATGGTTAAGACGAAAAAACAAGGAGAAAGCTCTAGTTTGTTGTCCAGTACGTCGCAACCTGCAGCTACAGAGGAGCCTTAGCTGTTCAGAAACTTTCCCTGTTAATATTTTTGTTGTCTGTTTTTTAAAGTAGATTGATTGCATTGCGCGCTTGAATTTACTGCCATTAATATGATATCTCGAGTAACGGTAATGTTAAAGTTTAATATTATTTAAAAAATTGTTGAAATTTAGCTTTAACTTGGCAGCACGATGTTGCATTTTTTAGACTTTACATTTTTTTAGATTTTTACATGTTCTCGTGCAATTTTTTTTATAAATTTTAAATTATTTTTCATTGTGGTGTTATGCATTATTTATTATTGCAGATAATTTTTTACGTAATAGTTGCTTAAATACACGGATTGTAGATTAAAAGGTTTTACATATTTAACAAAATATACAGATTGTTTCCATATGCGATTTAATACTGCTTGGTTATAGCGCTCCGTTTACAAAAAAGGTATTATTTCTACAATCAGGCAATTTTTCATTTATAGCACTTAACCAATATTGTTTTGTCAAAAATGATTGCATTTGTAAGGCAACCTATTAAAATGCTACAAATTATTTTAGAAATTAAAAGTTTACACGTTTAAGATTAAGTGTTAACTTTGTTTTTAAAATCTCAACTTATAAATAGAAACTGACGAAATCGTATAATTAATACTTTTCCGGTATAAAATGGCGTGATGATAAGTAATTAATTAAATATAGTTTATATAATTACTCTAGTCTACATTTCCCACATTTTAAAACGGGAGTAGTTGTACATACAAAATCACAATTATAAGTACTTCTAAAAATTGCTATTTTTAAAGCTAAACTAAGTAATCCTCTTGTTAGTTTATGTTTCAAACAAATTATTTTTAATTTTATTTTACGTCATTATATTTGATGCATATATTTTAATAAGTAAAATAAAGCCAAAATACATTTTTCAGTGTTAATAAATTTGAAAATTGTATAATTATTTACATGAAGGATGGTATATTTAGCAAATGATTATAATTTTAACACACAACTTGCTTTTTGTTGTAAACTGTAAAAATTTTAAGTAGAATTAAATAACAACTTTAATAGTTGCAATACCAAAATGATAACAAAAAGTTACAGCTACTAACATTTGTTATGTAAAGCTATTTGTGTATATAAACAAAGAGGTAGTAGCTTATAACAAAATGCCCGTGATAATATTTCTATTTGGTTTAAGTTTTTATTTAGGTAGGTGAAAACATTGTTTAAATTTAAAGAAAAATATGTAATGAAATCATCATTAATAGGGCAAGGAAAAGGTGTTGCGCACAAGCGCCCACTGACGGCGATCCACATGTTGTCATTTCATTATTATTCTCAGTAGCTGCTACTTCTACTACTGTAGTCGATTCTGTAACAGTAACGGTAGGTGGAGATGTGGGCATGTTGATCGGTGAACTGGGTGGAGAAAAAGTCGATGAACTGGGTTGAGGAGGAGGAGGAGAGGTGGTGACCGGTTGGTTTTCACGAAGGAATGAAATCGTGTAGTTATTGCAGTTGTCTGTTTGACAGCAAGTCATTTCACAGGACCTAAAGATTAAAAATTTGGTAAAACTCTTTTTATTGGAAAACATTTTGAATAAAAAGGTGAAAAAAAACGTAAAATTCATTTTTTACTCAATTTCGTAAGCCACTCCAACTAAACTTTCTCTAATCTCTTCGTCACTTTCAATAAACTCAGTGGTAAGATTTATACAATTTTGGGTGGTTGAACAAAATTCTTCGGAAACGCATTGGCCACCAGTTACATTCACTAAAGTAACAATAAAGATTTTATTTAAAGTATAAACTATGACTCTTTAAGTAAGGTCTTGTTTTATTTTACTCAAACAGCTCTTTTGTTCGATCTTTAACTGTATATGTACTGTGTTATTAGTTATTTCAGTATCTTACCATTCAAAAATCCAAAAACTGTAGCCACACCCTCGGCCCTTATGCAATACGTATTGTCTTCAGCACATTCCGATGAGTTCCATTGTTGAGCTGATAAAATGGCCGAATCCAAAACATAAGTTGAGTAACAACTTAATGAATTGACCTGAACTATACAACTTAACACCAGAAATCCACAAATGTAATGCAAGTTTGACATGTTTGTTCTACAATCTAGAAGTCGGTAAAAGCATTAAAAAAACTTCTTCAGCTTAATATAAATGTAAAAATTATGTTTTTATTTTAATTACATCAAAATTTAAATTTAAATATCTGTTTATCCAAAAATATTTTTTGCTGCCTTTTTACTACGGATTTTAGCTGAAGGCCGCGCCTATGAAAATGCTAACATAAGACCTAACTTTTACCCAATACTTTCCAATATCCGGTCTTTCTACAATTGGTGACGTCATTTAGCAAGACTGTGATTGTTAAATCATTTAAAATGTCAATAAAATGCGCGTGATTCGTGATGTAGCCATAAAACGTGTCTCTGTAAATGCATGTAATCGTATGTGCGTATGCGAGGTTTGAAGGCACGGAGTAAAACGTAATGGTAATTTTTTAATTTTTTTGGCAATGTTTATTTAATTTTTTGTCGTACATTTGTACCGAACAAATGAAAGTAAACTTTTTTGCATATTTAGTTTATTGTTGGTGATATTTAATGGCATCAAATAGGCTTAAATAGGTAAAAACCATTTCCTTAAAAATTTTTCATACAAAACACTTGCAACAACAAAAAAATAATGTAATAAACCATTTTTTATAAAAGTTTAACAAATAAAATTAAAGGAACACAAGAGCAACCAATAGTACAACAAAGTCTCTAACTTTAACGACAACGCGTTGCGATCCACTAGTTGTTGTTTCCATAATTTGTACAGACTGAGCTGTTGTAGTCTCGAATGTTAAATTTGAAATAGTTGACGTCGTTGTTACGTTAGTATAATACGGTGACATGGTTGTGACGTCATCGATTTCATTGTAGATAATTCCGTCGTGGTTTTCAAGCAAGTAGTCGATTGTATAATTATTGCAGTTGTCAGTGTCGCAACAAATCATGTCACATTGGCTAAAATACATTTATATGTTCATTTATTATTGTTTATTTGAATCTTAGATTATGGTTGGTCATAACAGTTATTAAAAGAACTGTCGTTTTTTGATTTATTCTCATTTTCTAATAAGATATTTAGTAAGGAATAACATTTTTTACCAGTTATTGCCTTGATAAACTGGAGTTTTTTTACTGTTTATCACATTTAACCTAAAAAAATACAATAAAAAAAATTACAATGATTTTTTGTAAATACTAACTTTAGCTCGTAAGAAACGCCTTCCAAGCTTTCTGCTATACTCGGATCCGCTGCAAGAAAAGTATATGTCAATTTTTCGCAAGTTTGATTTCTGCACGTCGGCTCAGGAGCGCAAACACCAGCAGTCACGTTTACTGTAAATAAACAACTTGGTTTAGATATTAGTAAAGATAATTAAAAATTATTTTGTCCAAAAACTGTACCTTGTAAAAATCCAAACACAGTAACAAGTCCAACCGCTCGTAGGCAATAATTATTACCATCCGAACACATTGTAGTATTCCATTCTTTGGCTTCTATAAAACTTGAGTCCAATATATAACCTTGACTGCAATCTATAGCATTCGCTCGCTTTATAGGTAAAAATCCGCTCAAACACACCAAAGTCAAAACTTGAACTATTATTTTCATATTGTTTTAGCTAAGTTTTGGTCTAAATTGTTATGCTAGCAATTAACTGTAACGTTCCTAAATGATATTTTAATTTTTCTGATTTAAGTTAGGTAACAAGCTTACTGCTTTTGCTTATAAACTGCAAATAATAAGTTGGGTGTTCCCTTGCTTGAGATTTTGGTCGGCTGGTTAAACGAGCTGCAATTAAATAGCGTTTTTCATCTTTTATAAATAAAATCGGACAAGAACAAATAAATTTTTTTTTTAAAACAATTATAAGGATAAAAGAAATAGAACTGTTATTATTGTTTCATACCACGTAGAAAGCAATTGCTTTTGTTGCTGAACTTTTTAATTGCAATTGATCTAAACTTGCTACAGGCAATACAATATTTAATTGTTCAATAAAAAAAAAGTTTTGTTTCAATAAAAAGAATAGCAATAAATTATATCATATATATAATAGTTACAATTATCTGACAAAATTCCTGCAATCTGTAAAACGATATTGTACTCTTAAGTTTATCAATAAACGAAATGTTTATTGCATTTGATACTACCTAGGTTAACTTTAACTTGCATGATAAAGGTTTTTTTTTAATTTTTCCGTTAAATTACTTTATGTTTGATAAGTAAAGCCGCGACATTATATACTACGTCACGAGACTGTGAGTTGTAGCTTTAATTTGTTATTTATTTGTTTGGCTTTTTGTCAATTTTTCCTAAACACGATTTTCTAGCTAACTTTACTTTTTGGCTTATTTTCAGTCATTTAAGTTTTACCTTTAGCATTTGTTACTTAAAACTTACTTTTTGCATTAGCATTTCTTTGGTCCAGTTAAAGTTACATAAAGAAAACACACATTTTAAATATTTAAAGAGATTTTAATAATTAATAAACGAATCGTTTAAAAGGTTTAAATTAATTACTGGAAAAGTGTTTGTTGTTGTTATTGATTTTAAAACACAGACAATTAAAAATATCTTATATTACTTCTTTTATTATTTTTTTTCATTAAAAGCAAAATATAAGGGTGATACATAACCTAGATCAAAATAAAACTTGCCTAATATAGTGTTCCATGTTTTTTATGTAAAATCTTATGATTAAATAGTAGGAAACTGGTATTTTACATTATTTGTTTACCCCGTGCGAAAATAATATTTTAATATATGCACGTTTTGATTTAGGTTGTGCGGTCGTATTAGCAAAATATGTAAATATAAAAAGCATTTTTTGTATTATATACAGATGAATTAGTCCAAAATTTTAAAATTTATAGCGCCTTTTACATTCCGCCTTGCAATTCTATCTTAAATATTAAATTGTTTGGTCTCTATGATAAAGTTTGGTTGTGCGAAGTCTCTAACTATTATACAATGCTGTTAATCGGCAAACTTGCTAATCAATCGATAATCGACTGATGGCTGTTTTGCAGCAATTAACTTATGTAAAAACCATTTGAAATTGACGCAGTACTGTTTCAAGTGCCTATTGGGGCCTAAGTTTTCCGATAGTCGACGTTACAAGTATGCTGAAACAATCAAAAGCACAGCACTATAGACAAAACATAGCAAGAAGTGTTATTAAATACTTACTGTATTATTCCATCGCATATGGAATTGTTCAAGAATTAGTTTATCTAAAATTTGAAATAAAATATAAAGTCCTGTTAGAAAAATATATATTTAACATACATTTGGAAACTGCACCAGAAATATAATGGTAAGATAAGGTCAAATTTAATAAGCAGTTTGTTTTTGGTTGATAACTGATATTAATTTGTATATTTTGGGATTAGAACATAGTTGACAATTTTCCCCCGGATCTACTCAACGAGTATAAACGTGCCTTTCAGATCCTCGACAAAAAGAATTTAGGAAAAATATCACTTCGAGTAAAAAAATGTTTTTAATCAGGATGTATTAAAAATAAACGTATTTACATTCTCAGCTACCGAGCTAAATTTAAGTAAATCCATATTATAGAAACTTAATCTCGGCATTATCTTGATTAGGATTTAAATACGGTCACCTGCTCGATCGGAATTCATTTATCCGAGCAGGAATTAAATGTTGTTGCACGCAATGTGATTGGTATTAATGATGACGTCGATGCTGTTACCAGGTGCATCGAATTTCCATCGTTTTTGTGTGCAATGGCAGCCATTATTACGGTAGGATTACGCAAAAAGCTTACTATTGTCTTTTTTGGGGTACTGTTACAATTTAACCTACAGTTTACTGGAATTTATATTTTTTGCGCCAGTACTAATTATAACACTTACATTTTAACAGATTTATATTATTTTTGAATTAAAACCAAATTTATATTTAAATTTATTGGACTACTTATAGTTTACTGTCCTTAAACGAACTCTTTTACTTTACGGTTTTTGTCGTTCTTAATGTACTTAGAGTTGGTTTTTGAATATTTTAAGGTTTATAATTTTTAAAACAGGACTGCGTCCCCGATAATGAAATTGTTCAAATATTTTCCGAGTTCGACAAAGATGGCGATGGTTTTATTTCGCCCAATGAACTTCGAAATCTTTTATCGAGACTAGGAGATGACTTTACTGAAACTGATATTCAGGTTATTTAGTCTGATAGTTGTGGTACGTGTCTTGTGTTAAGGAGGCGAGGAAATAATAGATTGACTCGTGGTCGGCCTAAACCTCACGGCAGGTCAAGTCTTTTAGCCACAATGTAACACTTAACAAAATTTTGCTAAAAATATTTCAACTTGATTATTTTAAGCCTTAATTTTTTAATTACACAGGAAATGATTGCAGAAGCCGACAAAGACGGCGACGGTTTAGTCAGTTTGTGTGAATTCATTCACGTCATGACCCTGTCGGCGATGGAAACAATTGCAAGTCAATCGAGTTTCACAAATATCTCGAAATCTCTAGAGGATTATACAACCGAGACTAATAAACCTGAATTCGAGGCGGGTTCTTCCGAGCAGGATCACGAATGTTTGGTGCCTCAAAGTACTTACAGTGCCAGAAGAAAATCGTCATTTTCGAGAAGAAGGAAAAGTTTGGTAAACTGGTTCAAGGGGAGGCCGAAAATCAACACGCTACTGGAAAATGGAACGGATTTAAGACCAAAACCGCTGAAAAAGCTAGCTAGCCTTAACAGCGAAAGAAAAAATAGCTTTACCGGATCAATTTTAGCTGGGAGGGAACTTTTTAAAACTATGTCGTTACGAAAGTAATCGCTGCTTTCGTAAAAGTACTAAAAAATAGTAGCCGCGCGGTGGTGTAAGTTAGTAATTTTTTTTGCAAATCATACTCTGCTTAATGCAAAATTGTACACTGTGCTTAAATCTCATTACAAATCATATTTAAATCAATCGCACTATGCTTATTTCTGCATTTTATTAAGAAATATAAATAGATTAAACAATCTGTTATATGATTAGGTGAACAATATATGAAAAGTTAAAATAAGTAACAATAAATAACTACTTATAATTTGTTATGTAACCAGACAGTCAGTTTAGCAATACTTCCCCGTCTTTTCGGATGTGTTTTCGTCACGTTACTGTCTTTACTTTCTCTGTCGAAAACTCTATCTGTTGATTCTTCATCTTATATCGACGTGAAGGAGGAAGTGCTTGTTTTTTTAGAAGTATGTCTGGTTTCGCCCATAAGCCATCGTAACACACTACTTCTTCTTCGGGAGCAACATTTTTGTCGCTTCCTTGCGCTCTCAACCTCTGAGGAGGAGCAAGAGTTAAACGACATTTTCGACTCGGAGTGCAAATCTACTGCCTTGTCCTCCTCGAAACTATGTTCACTTAAAACGTCATCATTTGTGGAAGAAGTGACGTCAGAACTCACGCTGTTTCTCGGGTTACAGTGATTGTGGAAAGACGAAGCGGTGCGAGTCTCGCACGCAAAATTGTTGGCGGCGCTGGATTTAATAACGTGAACAAATTCGTTTAAGCTCACCAAACCGTCACCATCTAAATCAGCCTCAGCAAACATTTTCTACAAAAATTAAAGAAAAAAGAGTATTAAAATGATGAAATAAAGCTTTTTTCGTTTTGATATAATATAAATGTATCTGTGTGTAATTTAATTACCTCTAGATCGGTTTCGGTAATATCATCTCCTAGTCTCGATAAAAGATTTCGAAGTTCATTGGGCGAAATAAAACCATCGCCATCTTTGTCGAACTCGGAAAAAATTTTCGTAATTTCGTTTAACGGAATACAATTCTACAAATAAAATAATAAGACATGAATTATTGAGAATAATAGCTTAAATCTCTTGATTGTAAGCGAGTAATACAGACGAAAGAAGAAATTAACCGCCCTTCTCGTCTTACCGTTAGGATAATTGCCATTGAATACAAAAACGACGGAAATTCAATGCATTTGGTCACCGCATCGACTTCTCCATGTAGGCCAATCACATTGCGTGCAATGATATCTAATTCGTGCTCGGTCAAACAAATTCCAATCGAGCACGTGATAGTACAAATATCCTGGAAAAAAATTAACTCGGTTAATACCTTCGACATAATGCGATTCGTTTTGTTTTTATACCCTTTAAAGATCCCTTAAAAGGTCTCTAACGTTTTACAATAAAGGCTTAGATATTAAGTAACGTACTCGAATGGAAATTTTTCCGCATCGCTTTTTGTCCAGAATGTTAAATGCCTGCTTGTATTCTTCAAGCAAATCGGAAGGAAAATAGTTTTCAATATCGTCCTAAAGTTGAAAATATATTTATTAAAAACACAAAAAACTGTAAATTGTAGTAATCAAACTTCACCATCAACTATTTATAAATTTACTTACCATTGAATTACTAAGTCCTATATTCATTAAATCTATCAATAGACTTCAAAGAGGTTTTTAGGAAATATATTAAAAATTGTATTTTTTAGCTTTTATAGTTACATGCTATATCTACCTTGTTATGGGTTGCCTTTTTCTTTAATATGAAAAATGAGAGAATATCATATTTTAATAAAAATGCCTTTTTACCGCTAAAAATGCGTTACGTAACATCGCCCTTTATCATATATTATTGGTGTATACAGGTGAAAATAATAACAATGGTTTTTTTTGCTTTTTAATGTTAACCTGCTTATTAATGAATTTTGACTTATTAAATTTTAAAAATAATATCATAATGTTTCGAGCCTACAAAGTGGATTTTTTAAACTGAATCATGATTATTAAATCCCTTAAAATATTTTTATAAACATTTAATTATTTAGATAATCACATTTTTTTATAATTTTAAAGGATTAAAATATCAAATGCATTTTTTGTAAAACCAAGAAATTATTAAATTATTTAATCTAAAGACTAGATTAGTGTCAAAATGCTTTTTAAGGAGATTGTTAAAAAAATAAACAATTATTTTTTTGGCATTTGACTTATAAATGGACTGGTATACTCAAATATAGTAACCGAAAAATTTTCGAATGATCCACTAAGAATAAAAAAAGAAAAACGTTAATTATTTCTTTATTTTATTTGCTATAAATGTTACATACTGCTATTTCTGGAAGTTTTTTTTCTATATTTATCAGATTAATTATTCAAAATTGTAAACAAGGTTATATTTTAGGATACATCACCCGATGATCTGATCTGATGTTTCTCTATCACATAAAACGCAAATTTCTATTTAAATTGAATGTAATTAAAGACATTAAGCTTGTTTTTGTTCTTTTAAAATGCGTTTTTAACTGTGGTTTGAAATAAATAATAGAATAAAAAATACCCTAAGTTATTCAATTAATTTATGTATTTTTATTTACGATTCGTTGTTTTAACCGGCTTTTATTTAATATAGAAATTAACTTTAACTACATCAACTATACGTTTTTTGGCAAAAAAACGACTCTTTGTTTAATAAAATCATTTTAAATTTTATAATAACATAAACAAAAAAATCCAAAAAAGATTTTTTTTAATAAATTTTAGACAGGGATTAATAGAAGTTTGCAAAGCGAAACCTGAAATATTAAACCAAGTTTGAATATTCGGCAGTAGTTTTTTTTCCACTTAAAATCTTGAACAAAGTTTCCAAACTTAAAAAAAAGAAATTTAAGATTTTCGCACATCAACAATTTCTAAAGATAAAGTGTAAAATTAATCGCTTAAATTACTTTACACTTATTCAATTGTTTGTTAAAATTTGGCGAACTTTAACACGACTGTTAGAGCTTCAGACTTTTCGAGAATGCAGCTGTCAATGTTATGACGTGTTATGTTACAAATAGCTCCGATATATAACAGGCCCTAATATCTCAGTTCTTACATTGGCAATCAAAGTTTTGTTTTTAATCAGAGTTTATGTTCTTGTGGTTATAGGTATGAAAAGCTTTTATATTTTAGGACAACTTAATTTTAACTTTTAGGTTAATAAATAGATAGTTATATGAATAGCCAACTTTAAATAGATGCCTTGTAGAAATAGAATGCAAATAGTTGATTTCCTAATATGGCAGACTAATAGACTATATATGTTAACCGGGGTTTTATATTAAGACAAAAGCGATTTAAATATATAGTACCTGTTTAATTATACGGGTATTTTTTTGACGTATTACGTTTAATAAAATTACTATTTAACATTTTACGTTTAACCGCAACGTTCCATTCATAAATATTCCTCCAAATTTTAAATATAGTAAAATGAGCAAGTACGATAACAACAATTTTAATTCCAGAAATTTAAATACTTCTTTATTCGTAAATTTTTTGTGGCAAATAAAGTTAATTTCGTAAAAAAAATGGCTAATCCGGGCATCGAAATGTTTACTTGCGAACAAAAAGGTCGCGGCCTCAAAGCGACAAAAATGTTTGAAACAGGAAAACTTGTAACCAGGCAAGAACCGTATGCCTATGTTATTATGAGTCAACATGTAGATACAGTGTGCCACTTTTGTTTGGCCACACCTGGAAACGTAAGTTTAACATTTTTTTTAATGTTTCATGTTTAAATTTAAATAATATCCACTTTAACTATTTGTTATGTTGTAGCCTGGTATGCAGCCTGAACCACTACTGAAATGTACTGCGTGCAAATATGCTCGTTACTGCAACAAAACCTGTCAGAAAAAGGCCTGGACGGAGCACAAATCAGAGTGCAAAGGACTTCAACTTCTTTTTCCGGGCAGGCCTGTTGACCACACTCGACTGGTTGGTCGAATATTGTGGCGAAGAAAAAGAGAGGGCACCAAAAAATCAAAAACTGACGAAAACTTTTTAAACATTGAGGTAGGCAGAGCTTTGCAATAACAATTAACAGTAGTTTGGTAACTGATAAAACCTTTGGGAATTAAAGTCTGACAAAACAATATTATGACATATAAATTTTTAAAAATCGTTTTTAACCAAGTTAACATTGATTTGATTTTTAAGGATCTTTGTGATCATTTGGATAAAAGGACCAAAGAAGAAAAAGAGTCTCTCGACGAAAAAGTTTTTACTTTTGGCGATTATTTTTCATACGACCAAATGCCGGAAAGCGATGAAGAAATGCTGCATTTGTTTGCTATAATTGACTGTAACGCTATTGGGTCAGTTGTTACTTTGTATTTAATTAAAACGTATTTAAAACCAATCGAAAATAAAAAAAAATATATAATTAAAGGCAGTGGTCAGTTTGTTACAATTTTAATAAGAGGATTTTCTTTTTTATTTTGCGCAGAATGAATGACAGTCGGGGACTGCAGACAATAGCTGTTGGAATTTATCCAGTTATTTCACTTTTAAATCACAGTTGCGAACCAAACTGCACGGCTATGAACAATGGCCATAAGCTCGAAGTAAATATTGATTATTATTTATTCTGAATTTATAATTATTTGTACCCCCTAATAAGAAAATTTTTGTTTTTAATTTTAGTTTTCTTTATGATAATTAGCCTGCTTTGAGAACGTGTTTTTAATTATCTCAAATACGTGCTTTTTAACACGTTACTATTTTAACAAGCACTGTGTTCTAAAAGTTATTCTATTTGATTTTTTAATAACGAATTGTATATTGAATAAATTTTTATTCGTAAAAAAATCTGCCAAAATTTAAGCAATTACCGCAAAGTTAAATTAAGTAACCTCTTTTTATTAAAAAAATTAAAAAATCTCTGGAGTACATTAATATGCCTGATTAAATTATTTTTAATACTTTAAAGGTTAGAGCAATGAGAAAAATCGAACCTGGCGAAGAGTTATGTATTTCTTATATTGATTCAATGGAAGTTACAAAAAATCGCCGTGAAAAACTGGAAAAGCAATATTACTTTCATTGCGAATGTAATTTGTGTAAAAATGGTAGGTGCAATTTTTATTAACAAAAACAGAGATTTTTAATTAATTGTACAAAACATGTTTTGTACCTATTTTAAGAAAAATTAAATCTTATTTATATAATAATATGATTAACATCATATGCATTTTAAATATATGAATTGTAATATTTTTGTAACATTGTATTGATTGGCGTACGCTTATTCAAACTATTTATTTTCGTTTAAATTGACCTTTACACAAAAACAAAATTTCTAAATATAGGAGGCGAAAAAGAAAACCTCAAACACGCCTTGGTATCTGAAAACATTAAAGAAGAAAGTGTAAAATATATTGAAGCTTTTTCCAGAGATATGTTAAAAAAAATAGCTTATGCTAAAGAGGTAAATACATTTAAAAAACATTTTAACAAATTGGTCTTAATGTGTGTCATGCAAAAAATCTCTACCAGGGGATTTGGTTACACTAATATGGTAAAATAGTTAACATACATCTTTTATTGCAGAAACAAAATTGGCAGCGTATGTCAAATCAATCCATAGGAACTATAATACAACAGGATTGTGTAATTTCTGATACTAACATGTGGAAAATTCCTCTACTCAGTGAGTAAACGTAATTAGTTTACAACTTGCTAAAGCGCATGTTTAGGCGCTACAACATAAAGTTTAAACAACTTTTGTTAACTAAATCTGCATTTCTAAAACTTAACAATTGGTTTGAAAGTTTATCAAAGTAAAAATTTAACAAAATCATAACGATACCATTTTTTTATTAGATCACGCTGTGGAAGTGCAATCATACTTACGGAGACCCGACAGTGCACTTGAATATGCCGAAAGAGTGGCTGCTGCTTATGAAAAACTTCTTCCGCCCATTCACCCTACTCTCGGAATGTACCTAATGAGGGTAGGTTTTGCTTTTTAAATAGTTTAAAATACAAAAATATTAATCAGTTTTAAAAACATAACTATGATATATTCTATAGCTCGGAGTTTTACAATGGCAAATTCAGAAAAATTTGGAAGCTGTACAATCACTTGGAAAAGCTGCAAATATTATTGCGGTAAGTTTACCTACTCCTAAATTTTTAAACTCAAAATCCTAATCATTTTAATTCTCCTTTTTTCAACAACTTTATGATATTTTAGAAAACCTTTGGCGAAGATCATGCTGTTTTTAAAGAACTACTTGGTCTTATTCACCAATGCCGCATGGAGTCGCATATGAGCCGCAACACACAGCGTGAAGTTCGCTTGGCGAAAAAGAAAGCTGGCCTTGGATTGCCTTCAGCGTTTTAAACTCACACTGATATTTTAGGGTAAATGTACCCTTTGCCATGTCTTGCTATTATCAAATATGCTTTTTGATTCCAAAGATCAAAATTAATTTTTACAAACTCTTTTTGTGTCTGTTGGTTTTGAAACTAAAAACAGGTCCTGTTTTACTAAATTAGTTTTTGTTTAGGCTATCCATAACCGTCATGTCATATAATATAAATTTGCATTTAATTGTATTTATACCTAACTAAAAACAATGCTAGAGCGTTCTTGTACTGTATTAGAGTGTTTTAAACTGTATTTAACAATTTGCAATACTTTAAAAACATTAAAAAATAACTAAAACGATAAGTGACAACTTTTATTTGAAATTTGTAATAAATTATAAAGTGTAGCTCACAATCACAAAAACTAATACTCTCACAATGAAATAATTTGAAACTTTAATGAAGAAGAAAAAACACAAAACAAAAGGCACTAAATAATGTAAAAGCACTAAATTACAATTACATTGCACACCAAATAGTAAGCATTTGGAAGTAGTAAATATATACAATTAATTAATAAACAAAAAAGCGTAATAAATGAATTATGCAAATGACCAAATTTCAAACAAGCAAGCAGCTGAATGCATGCGAAAAAATATAACAAAAGGGCGAGTAAACATTGTTATGGTAACCCACACATTGTGTGGATAATATATGTCTTGGAATTCATACAATGTAAAGGCAGTGCCGTTTAAAGACCAATAAAGCCACAGACAAGCATTTGCAATAAGAAGAAACATTAACACATTACGGAGCAAAAGTCGGATTCGATCAGGATCGGCTACTCTGGTCTCGGATATAATTTTTACAGCATGCGGTGGACTTTGACTCAAACTGTTCATAAGTGCCTTTTTGCGCAGAATGTCATTCTTTCGCAGTCGCTGCTGTTGGTGCTGTCTCGGTGTTAGGTTTGTATTGCTTGAGGTCGATGCATTTTGTCCAGGCTGAAGGTTTGGTTTGTCGTTTCCGTCACATTCAGGCGCCGTGTTGCTACTCGACTTGCGGACGTCGGACGACACCTGTATCGGTACCTCGCCATTTTCAGACTTTGTACCAACATTTTTCTCGATGGAACTTTCATTTTCCTCGTCAAATACTGAATCCATTTGTAATGCCTCACTTTGTGGGTTGCTAGCAACCGGTAGCTTTGTCGTGGTCGTCTCCATCTCAAACCCATCTGAACTAAACGATTTCTTGGTGTTATTAAAGACTTCGTGATTTTCCGTCAACTCCGATATATTTGAGAACTTTCTTAGCTGGCCATTATTTGTGGTGAAATTAAACGTGGGTCGCATTAAAGAATTGGGATAGCGAACTTTTTTAGCAATGGACGTGATCGAGGTTGTTCGACTTCTTCCGCGGAAAATTTCATCTTCGTCCCCGCTAACATCAGCTTCATATTCCGATCCTGTTTCTAGGGGGTCAGATGTACTTATACTAGACAAAAAAAATAATATTTATTTGTGAAAATTGAGCAGAGAATACTAATAAGAAGCTATACAATGAACAATGTTGATTTAATTTAGAACAATTAAAGTGGATGATTGGTTATTTTGCAATAGTTTGACAGGAGTTTTATTGTTGTTTAACAATTTGATCGTTATCCATTAAAATTTTAACCTTGTGTAATGTTTGCCCATTTTGTTGTTTTACGATCTAGCATATTCGAATTTTTTTATGTACTCTGTAATAAAAAAAGCCAACAGTACTGCGATTAAAAGTTGCGTAGGCACATTAGGTAACGCTTTTCAAAGTTTGTTATTAACGACGCTGCTAAATTTGTCGGATTATTACACCATTAAGCTTTAAAAAAAGTAAAACTCATAAAGAAATATTGCCTTGATAAACAAGTTTACCTAACATAAACGTGTTTGTCAGGTTTAATTTGTCAAAAGTAATAAAATTCGAATAAATTTGGTAGTCTAATATTATTAATATATAAGTTACTTACGTTCTATTGACTTCTGCAACCGTTTCTTGTGATTCTTCTGAAGTAATTGGTTTTAACTTCAATCCGCACATAATAAAGATAACCTTACGATAAAACAAAACGCTTATTATTTTGCAATAAGTTATTTTGGTATTTTGAACTAGACTACTAAATTAAATTCAAAAATTTATTTGATTTTAATCACGGTTTTGAATGATTTTAGACTTGCTTAAGCTATTGTGCGCCACCTTTATAAGTCAAGAAGCTATATTTTTAAAATACAAACCTGAGTAACACAGGAAATCATATCATTAAGCTGCATAACTAGACTTGACACAAAACGAGAATCCACTGTGTCGTTCGCCGAGAAAGCCACGATAGAAAATAAGGACAAGAGCGACGGTCCAGTTACACAGACTAACAACAACACGATATCAAGTTTTTCCCCGCCGTTTTGATCTATTTCGTGCGTGCTTTTGTAATAGAGATAGAAACCGCCTATGCAAGCCAACGAAATAAGAAAATCGACCAATATCTGCAATAACAATTAGTAATTTAAAAAACAGAACAATATTCGTTGTATGTTAACAAAGTAGTTTTTCAGAGCTGAAGTAAAGTTTTAACAAAGTCAGCGATTTTAAGAAAGCTATGATACAACTAAGCATACTATACTTACAATAAAAATATTGTGAATATTTAAAAATTTATATTCAGTAAAGAAATCGCGATCTTCAAGTGGGGTTTCTGACGTATTCGTTGCTAATACAACCATTATTATAATCATGGTAAACAGCATAAGAGCCCCAGCTACGACACCTAGTGAGATAAATATTAAGTGATTTTTCTATAAGCATTTAAACTATTTTGAAAACTTTTTAGTCAATATTTGATAAGTTTGATAATCGATCCCCTGCCAGAGTAATTTATCGTTGAGCTACCTACGATTATTATGAATAGCACACGTTCAAATATAATAAGTGTTTGTGGACTAGTGGTTTAGCAAATGTTCTTGATCGTATAAGTAGAATATTGCAGGTTGCAAAAACATTCGCATAAATATGTCACGTGCCATTGTTGATCAAACTTAAAAAAACAGCATCGTAAAAGGTATAACGACTGTTTTGTTGTGGGCATAGCATAGCAAACAACAATAAACTGATAAATTGATCGTTAATATAATATGATAAACGTTTTGTTGAAGAAGAGTTATCTTATATTTTTAAACTTAAACTTTTTACCTATGAAATCTTAATTAAATGTTTTTATTTATTTTTTAAAGGCCATCGCAGTCAGTTTTTGTGGCTTAAAAATCCGACATTTTTAAATAGATTTTTGTAGGTTATAAAGCCGATTTAAAAAACAGTTTACTTTGTTCTTGAACCTTCGTTTTAACATTTCTATTTTTAAATATTACGCATACCTAATTTTCTGTGATGTAGTATATTTATTTAAATTTTAATCAGTCCTTACAAACCTCCATAAGACTTGTACAGCCGATAACTGGGGCGTATTATTTGCTGACAGGCATGAGAAGCCTTGCCCACATTACGCCAGGTCACATACAACAAACAACAGGCTACAAGACTGAATTCGATAACAAACGGATACAGAAATGCTTCGGCGATGGAAATTGTAGCACAAAAACTGTCGGCGCAGGAACAATTTTCGGAGAACAGAATTTCTACAAAATATTTTTGGGAGGAAATTACTTGAATTGACTTAAAGTTTTATTGTTTTTTATGCGAGAGTTCCTTAAATTATTGACAGTGAACAATCAAGCGCTTACCTGAGTGTATATTTCCCGCCTTGTTATCTATAAATTAAAAATTTACTTTTAAAATCAATAAACTAATTGTTTGGTTTGAGATAAACGATTTCATTGCAAATAAAGTGACTAATTAAAATAAGTTAGCGTGATTCATCTTGATTACTTGTAGACATATACGATGTTGAATTGCTTGTATGTTCATCGTGTGACAAAGCTGCCGAGGTTTCGTTTATTATTGTTGAAATCCAAACAGTTAAATCAGTTGCGATCACATGCATTAGACCAAATCTGTAAAAAAATATCCAAAAAGTTTAAATAAGATTTTTCGAAGACCTAAATTTAAAGAAAATTTATTTAAAGAAAAAAAAAACGTTAATGAGTTTTTGTTGTTTTCTTTTTAATCATACCTAGATAACGTTTGAAAATCTTGAATAAATACTTTCGAATATCGAAACAGGTAGTTGACTTGGCTAAGTATAAATACAATGTGAACGAGGGGCAAGGCAGCATATAGTTCTTTGTCAACACAAAATGGATTATCTATTCCTAGGTAGGCCAAAAATTCCAATCCGTCTTTGATAATAATTGCTAGCCCGAATACAGCAACAACTCCTGCATCAAAATAAACCAAAAACAGTTTTATGGTAAAACATTTTTTATCATAATTTTTTTATGTTAAAACCGCCATAACTTTTGTTAAAGTTTTGACCAAGATCTACCTTTTAAATATCGATTTGTTGTGTGGGAACTCTTTTCGTAACCGATTCTTTCTTGCTCTCGGTAACACGACGAGGCAAGGGGGTGATAACTTATCATCCAAATAAGGGAAATTGAATATAATATGATCAAATAGTAATCGAACATTCTCATAGTGACCTAAAATAAACAAAAAAGGGTTTAGAATAGAATAGATTTTCAATATTCAACATATTAAGCAAGAAAGATATTTACATTATCAGTCACTTCCTTTGCAATTTTAAAAACCAAAGTAAAAAGGAAAAGGTGAAGTGCGTAGAGTCCTGACAGAAGAGTGGAGAGCGAATCCTTTGTTTCTTCTTCCTTGCTCGGCTCTTCCAGGGTTTCTTCATTTTTTCCTGGCAACGACCTATCGCCCTGCCCCTTTATACCGGGAAATCCTCTAAAAATAAATTTAAGTTTTTAAAGCCTCTGCATTAATATTTATACTTGACATTTCCTAACAAGGCAAGCACCCGAATTGATTTTCGAAATGAGTTTAAAAACTTGTTCTAAAACATTTCTGTTAACGTGACTGGTTTTCACTCTGGTGGTTTTTAATTAGGATGCTTTAAAGCTGTGCAAATTTTTTCGGGCAATTTGAAACTTGAGAGCAGCGATTAATACCACTCAGACACTGTCGATTGCAGCCAATCATATTTTGGGAAAATGTGTTACATGAGTGTGGATCAATATATAATCTTATGATGATGCTTATTATTATAAATCTATTGGTCATAGTTTGGTCTGTGATTTTGAATAGATGGTTGAAGCTTTAAAGTTTTTGTTATGAATATTTTTAAACCTATCGGTATGGAAATAAAAATGCGTTTATATGGTATCGCGACAGTTTTTTTATTAAATTTAACAATTAATTAAAAGGCATTATTTAACATTGCAGAAGACCTAAAGTTTTATATGTATTTTTTGTGCCATAATCATAGTAAATTGTCTTTTTCACTTAAATTGAGCTTAATGCGACAAAATTTTTGTAATTGAATATGCTAGCGGTTTATTTTTGTAAAACTATTTAACCAATGTTTACATTATAAAAGTACTAACTTGATGTGAATTTTCGTTCCCCGTCTTCTTATCATGTAGTGGTTATTTCCCAATTGCGTCACGTGGTCAGCTTCGTTGTGATCGAATGCTAAGTTAGTTACTCCACTTCCAACAGAAGTCGCTCTTTTTCTTCGATTTGAGATGTAGCCGCTTTCTACGTCCATTGTTGATAATTGATCTACATAATACAAAGTCAGCGAAGACATTTTTCACTATATTTCCATATAAAAGTTATCACTTTTGTTTTTTTCGCTACATTATCAAAACTGTGTATATTTTGAACTGTTTCGTCTGGGCTACTTTGCGCAATGACTGATCAATAAAAAAATATACCAGGGAACTAAAAGTGTCATTATCCAACGATAAAAAAAATTGTTAAAAACCGCAAACAACACTTTAAATATATATGTTCAAGTTTAAAGGTATACTTGTAGAATGATCTGTACGTACATACGTCACGCTTATTCAATGTCGTATTTTACTAAATGCTTACCTGGAAAAATTACACGGTGCCGATATCCAAAATCCCTTCCTGTTTGGCCTTGATTCCAATTAGGTGCTGAATCTTTGTCAGTAACCGGGCTCTCTAGCGATGAGTTTTGTTTCTACATATAAAATGGCTATGTATTTGCACAATGTACAATATTGAATTTATTTCAAGGTTATTGTTGTTCAGGCATGTTTGCTATTATGCATTAAACTTATATACAAAAGGTAATGTGCAAAACGTATATATACCTTAGATACACTTTATGTGTTTGCTTAGGGCTTTTTATCCGATTATACGAAAACAATTTTTTTAAATTTTTATACAAAAGTAATAAAAGTAAAAGGTAACCTAGAAAAATAAAAATGACAATTGAAACGAAATTGTCGCGTAGAAAGCGAAATATTTTTTTTATTGTTCTGTCATTAAAAAAATTTAAGTGTATACGTTTAAAACCGCAATCAATTACTCAAGGTAAAATATCTTAAATGCCAAAAATCTACCTAGGCCTAAATACAAATCTTTGTATATTTTTATATTTTTATTTAAATAAAATTATTAATAAAAACTATTTAATTAGACAATTGCATATAAAAATTAATTTTTTTTCTTAACTATTTTGGCTAAAAACTAAATCTTAAACAGCTTAATCTCATAAAATCAAAAATTAACGCTCATTCTAAAAATAACTTTATTTAAATTATAGTTGTTGACTTTGCTGAAGCAGTATTGTAAAATATTAAACATGTCACAACCGAATGCAAGTTATAATAACTCGGAAAAAAAGATCGCTGTTAAATATACAAGTCATGTTCGATTTTTCCTAATGTTTGTCTATGAGTAACAATAAACACGAAGTTATTAACGACCGTTTTATAGCTGGTAACCAGCAAATTTCAATTAACGTTTGTTTGATATTTTCATGTTGTCAAGGTTATCATTCTTTTATATTTTATGCTTGCGTCATTATTTTATAGTTTTAACATTGATAAAATTAATTATGATGATATGATTCTACGGTTAATAATATATAAAATAAAACTTGAATCTTTTCCATTTTTTAAAGTATTAATAGCGTAACAAATCATAATGTCTAAACAAAGCTTTGTCCGCAGACATTTGTTTACATTTAACTTGTTGAGTATAATTACTGACATGTTTAACCTTTAAATATTTAATATAATACTAACTTTACACTTACTAACTTTACACTTGGCCAAAAGTCAATAACAAAATGGTAATACGTGGATATAGTAGAGTTCATTTTTCGATGCGTTTATTATTGTTATAAGATAAGCAAACCAATGTAAAAAATAAAAATATTTTATATGAAAAAGAACAAAGTTGATATTCATGCTATGTTCGAGCTATTTTTGAAATGCGGTTTTCAAACAATACATAAAACCAAAAGTAAACGCTGCTACTAATAGAGTACACATTTCTTTCTGCGTAAATATATTTTACCGAAATATTCGTAAATATTATGACACAAAAAGATAGAGAGAGTGTAAATGTTGTTTTATTTAAACATACAAGAAGAAGTCTTAATAAAAAACATTCTTGCCTAAAAAGTTTTATGTTTAAAGAAGAAATTGCAATATTGTTAATCGAGCTTTTCTGAATTAAAATTGAAATAAAGAAATCAAATTTGTTTTTACTTACTTTTATTTCTATGGTGTCGATTTCTTTAACAGTCGCCATACTGCTTAAATAGTGTGTAAAAGTATAAATATTCTATCTCCTTAAAATTAAAAATATGCAATAATAAAACTTCAGGTTGGTGTACTTAAATATTTCTCTAAATATATAACTTTTGCAACAACCATTCAAATGCAAATGTTGTATTCAGTTTATATGGGCCTGCTTATCTTATATTAATTACTCCAATTAAACTAAACCCTGCAAATTTAAATTATTATGCTGTCAATGTGATAATAAAATTTGGAGTTTTTGTCTAAAATAGGTACGGTCATATATTATCGAAAATAAATACTGCCCATTCAAAATCGTACTTAGTGAATTTGTACATAAACTTTACGACTGATCAACAAAAAATTAATAAATCTTTTGAATCGTTTGCCATGTAAAATGCAATGCAGAGAATAATATACAAGCTAGTTAGAACTTTTTTTAGAAAAAAAGTAAATATTAACATAAACTTTTAAAAAAAAATGTTTCACGTTAGTTTTTTGTTTCACCGAAAAACTGTGTTTGACATTTATACTTGCTGTTTTTTTAAAATAGGATAATAGCGGTTTTTAAATTGCTGTTGAAATTGTGAATATTGCTAAAAACTGAGACTTTTTTTATAACTTACCAATTAACCGAAGACCATATTGATCAATTCAAAACAACTTCTTTTATGTTCAGTTTTACTTTTGTAAAACCGTTAAACGCGAAATATTTTTCTATGATTTAACATAACATAAATTAATATTCAGTTTAAAAGCAATAGTTTAAAAAGCAGTTTATCTTCAAAAAATGACAGTTTACTGTGCTTTAACCGTTCGACCTCCCCGCTTTTTGTGTTTTCTTGCAACTCCGTTCTTTCCGCTCTTTCTCGCAACTACGTTCTTTCCGCTCTTTTCAGATACGCTACGATAAAATCAACACGTAAGAAAACAACCAAACTTGATAAGCCAAACAGGAATAGCCAGCACCAGACCACTGTCATTCTGCTAGAATTTTTTTTTTTTTAAATCCTAGCAGAACTCCGCATTTTTTCGCAAAACGTTGTGTTTACATAAAAAAGTTAACTCGGTAATACAAAAATGTTAAGCTAGTAAAGAAATCATTACCTTCTATTATTTAACCCACAATGAAAATTTATTCTATAGATTGTGTTACAGAAGGTGTTTTTTAAGTAATAAGCTGTTATAAAGAATTTATAAGCTAAATTTTGAGTTTCACACTCGTTATTTGCAAAAGTTGTAGAGCGACGAAAAAACATTAAAGAAACCAAGATTTGCTCGGCCGTAATTTTAAATACTTTCCGACGATAGGAGTTGAAAAAAAATTTAACATTGCATAACTCTTACAACAAAGATAAAGTATTGTCATTTTTAAGGGCCACAAATGTTAATTACGTCAGTAGTTAAGCTAAAACTTATCGAAAAAAGTTTGATAAATCTGCCGAACGTCGACATTTGGAGCTATTTTTAAATACTTTCCGACGATATGAATCGAAAAAAAATTTTAACGCGGCTTGATTGTTTAACAACAATTAAAATAGCAAAGTTTTGAGCGCCACATTTTACGTTTACAGCAGTTATCGACCCGAGAAATAACAAAAGAGAAACAAAAGCCCGCTCCTACCCGAAAAAACGAATCCCACTCTCCAGCAGAAAGTATATTCCGACAATAGAATACAGCCCAAAATTTAACAATCAATAAGTAATGCCAAATAAACATTGTACGCCAAGTTTTGAGTTTCACACTCGTTATTTGCAAAAGTTGTAGAGCGACGAAAAAACATTAAAGAAACCAAGATTTGCTCGGCCGTAATTTTAAATACTTTCCGACGATAGGAGTTGAAAAAAAATTTAACATTGCATAACTCTTATAACAAAGATAAAGTATTGTCATTTTTAAAGGCCACAAATGTTAATTACGTCAGTAGTTAATCTAAAACTTATCGAAAAAAGTTTGATAAATCGGCCGAACGTCGACATTTGGAGCTATTTTTAAATACTTTCCGACGATAGGAATCGAAAAAAAATTTTAACCCAGCTTAATAGTTTAACAATAATTAAAATAGCAAAGTTTTGAGCGCCACATTTTACGTTTACAGCAGTTATTGACCCGAGAAATAACAAAAGAGAAACAAAGGCCCGCTCCTACCCGAAAAAACGAATCCCACTCTCCAGCAGAAAGCAGAAACCACCTGTTTTTATTTGTTAAGCTGTTTTATTTATTTATATAAATACAATTAAAAAATTTTAAACATGAAACATTATTTTATTATTAGTGCATGATAAACACGGTAATTTGCAAATTTCACTCAAAGGCCCAAACGCTGCGTGATAAAAACAAATTTTCTTTTGGTATTTTTTAACATAAGAATTTGTACTATTTTTTGTGTAAGGTGCGTTTCTTAATGATTGCAGATTTCTTCGTTGTGGTGGATAAAGTCGACTCGAAGGTTTTTTTCTTTTAAAACCTTAAATTAATAATAAAAGTACAATTGTATTATTTGTAGTATAGTTAATTTCTTATTTCTTATGTGAGTAATAACATATTTTACTTACAATTGCCTAGTAAAGGATGGTATTCTTTATTTGTCTCAATTTGCTTTTTGTTGTCAGATGCCATTAGGTTAATTGCTTCTTCTAAGTTTGCCATCCATTTTTTCAAACCGACATCTGATAGATGAACATCATCGTGCCAATTTGTGTCATCGCAATCAATATTCAAGCTTAACATAGTAAGACTAAAAATGTTTGCAATGTCGCTTAATGCACGGTTTGCTATTTTTACACGATGCATAAAAGCACCTGTTTGTGGTAGAATTTTTGCAAGCAGGATCTATATAAAATTATACCAACGTTACATCAAACAAAAAACACAAATTATTTGTTTAAAATATTAAAATAAAAGGGGGGTCTATTAACAATAACACAATTATTTGTTTAAACTATTTAAAATAAAAGGCTTATTTGTAAATTAGTTATAAATTTTACCATTACCTTGGCACGTGGGTATCGTTTTTGGCAAGCTATAATTAATCGTGTTGCGTTTTTTCGGATTGTTTTATTCATGTGATTTACATCACCTCGGCTTACATCGTTGGTTCCTAATGAAATTAAAAGATAATCAACTCCGTTAAAATTTTTCGGACTCATTTCAATTTCAATAGCCCCATGAATCAAACCGGCACCTGGCATTGCCACAACGCTGAGGTGGAATGTAGCATCTTTAGAAGGTGATACAACCTAAAATTCAAAACTTTGCTATTTTAATTATTGTTAAACAATCAAGCCGGGTTAAAAATTTTTTTCGATTCCTATCGTCGGAAAGTATTTAAAAATAGCTCCAAATGTCGACGTTCGGCAGATTTATCAAACTTTTTTCGATAAGTTTTAGCTTAACTACTGACGTAATTAACATTTGTGGCCCTTAAAAATGACAATACTTTATTTTTGTTATAAGAGTTATGCAATGTTAAATTTTTTTTCAACTTCTATCGTCGGAAAGTATTTAAAATTACGGCCGAGCAAATATTGGTTTCTTTAATGTTTTTTCGTCGCTCTACAACTTTTGCAAATAACGAGTGTAAAACTCAAAACTTGGCGTACAATGTTTATTTGGCATTACTTATTGATTGTTAAATTTTGGGCTGTATTCTATTGTCGGAATATACTTTCTGCTGGAGAGTGGGATTCGTTTTTTCGGGTAGGAGCGGGCCTTTGTTTCTCTTTTGTTATTTCTCGGGTCAATAACTGCTGTAAACGTAAAATGTGGCGCTCAAAACTTTGCTATTTTAATTATTGTTAAACAATCAAGCCGCGTTAAAATTTTTTTTCGATTCCTATCGTCGGAAAGTATTTAAAAATAGCTCCAAATGTCGACGTTCGGCCGATTTATCAAACTATTTTCGATAAGTTTTAGCTTAACTACTGACGTAATTAACATTTGTGGTCCTTAAAAATGACAATACTTTATCTTTGTTGTAAGAGTTATGCAATGTTAAATTTTTTTTCAACTCCTATCGTCGGAAAGTATTTAAAATTACGACCGAGCAAATCTTGGTTTCTTTAATGTTTTTTCGTCGCTCTACAACTTTTGCAAATAACGAGTGTGAAACTCAAAACTTGGCGTACAATATTTATTTGGCATTACTTATTGATTGTTAAATTTTGGGCTGTATTCTATTGTCGGAATATACTTTCTGCTGGAGAGTGGGATTCGTTTTTTCGGGTAGGAGCGGGCCTTTGTTTCTCTTTTGTTATTTCTCGGGTCAATAACTGCTGTAAACGTAAAATGTGGCGCTCAAAACTTTGCTATTTTAATTATTGTTAAACAATCAAGCCGCGTTAAAATTTTTTTTCGATTCCTATTGTCGGAAAGTATTTAAAAATAGCTCCAAATGTCGACGTTCGGCCGATTTATCAAACTATTTTCGATAAGTTTTAGCTTAACTACTGACGTAATTAACATTTGTGGCCCTTAAAAATGACAATACTTTATTTTTGTTATAAGAGTTATGCAATGTTAAATTTTTTTTCAACTCCTATCGTCGGAAAGTATTTAAAATTACGGCCGAGCAAATCTTGGTTTCTTTAATGTTTTTTCGTCGCTCTACAACTTTTGCAAATAACGAGTGTAAAACTCAAAACTTGGCGTACAATGTTTATTTGGCATTACTTATTGATTATTAAATTTTGGGCTGTATTCTATTGTCGGAATATACTTTCTGCTGGAGAGTGGGATTCGTTTTTTCGGGTGGGAGCGGGCCTTTGTTTCTCTTTTGTTATTTCTCGGGTCAATAACTGCTGTAAACGTAAAATGTGGCGCTCAAAATTTTGCTATTTTAATTATTGTTAAACTATTAAGCCGGGTTAAAATTTTTTTTCGACTCCTATTGTCGGAAAGTATTTATAAATAGCCCCAAATGTCGACGTTCGGCCGATTCATCCAACTTTTTTCCATAAGTTTTGTTTAACTACTGACGTAATTAACATTTGTGGCCCTTAAAAATGACAATACTTTATCTTTGTTATAAGAGTTATGCAATGTTAAATTTTTTTTCAACTCCTATCGTTGGAAAGTATTTAAAATTACAGCCGAGCAAATCTTGGTTTCTTTAATGTTTTTTCGTCGCTCTACAACTTTTGCAAATAACGAATGTAAAACTTCAACTTTAGCATATAATTGGTTTATACCAGCTTATTACTTAAAAAGCACCCTCTGTAAAACAATCTATAGAATAAAATTTACATTTTATAACAGGTTAAACAATAGTAAGTAATGATTTCTTTACTAGCTTAACATTTTTATATTGCCGAATTAACTTTTTATGCAAACACAACGTTTTGCGGAAAAATGCGGAGTTCTGCTAGAATTTATAAAAAAAAAAATTCTAGCAGAATGACAGTGGTAGCACCAGCTGTAACACGGCATGAGATATAAGATTTAAATCACATTTAAAAGACAGACAGGTATATGGATATATGTAGTATGCTTTATGATAATTGTGGTTGGTGGTTGTAGTGTTGTTTTGTTAAGTCTGTAAGTGCAGACATAATTTATACTAATTAATAATACGTGCTGGCAGCCTGGACTGTGGACTGTAGATATTTTTTTTAATTTTATTCATATGTGAAATATAATATATCGGTATGTATATGTTTAGAATTCTAAAACAGTAAAACGGTTATACTTATACTGTTATTTAACACTTTAAAAATGTATTCACAATATCCAAGCATGGACATGGTGCTGGTTTGGGTAATGTCAACTCTAATTAAAATTTTGCTAATTCCATCATACACTTCAACTGATTTTGAAGTTCATCGAAATTGGTTAGCTATAACAAACAAACTCCCCTTTTCAAAATGGTATTTTGAAAACACATCAGAATGGACATTAGACTATCCTCCTTTTTTTGCTTGGTTTGAAGCATTTTTATCACAAATCGCACAGTTTGTTGATCCAGAAATGGTAAAAATCGAAAATCTTAATTACAAAAGCGAAGCCACTGTATATTTTCAGAGATTTTCCGTCATTATTACTGATTTTTTGCTGTTTTATTCAAGTTGGAGATGCACAAACACATTGCAATTAGCAAAATCAAAGAAAATGACAAAAAGTAATGACCGACTTAAGTTGTCTTTTTTAATTCTGATTGCATTTAATTGTGGATTATTTATGGTTGATCATATTCATTTTCAGTACAACGGTTTTTTGTTTGGGTTTTTGTTTTTATCTATTGCTAACACTTTGGATAACCAAATATTGCCAGGGGCATTGTGGTTTGCTGTCTTGCTAAACTTTAAGCATATTTTCTTGTATATTGCACCAGCATATGGTGTATTTTTACTAAGAAGCTATTGTATGGATCCCCTCAAAAGGGGGTTCGATGTTGTAAAGTCATTTAGTCCTATTCGATTTTTGACTCTGGGAACTATTGTGGTTTCTTGTTTTTGTTTATCGCTTGGGCCTTTTCATACTCACCTAGACCAGTTAGCCTTGCGTTTGTTTCCCTTTAAACGTGGCTTGACTCATGCCTATTGGGCACCTAATATTTGGGCTTTGTATAATTTTGCTGATACAGCCCTACTATATGCTGGTAAGAACTTTCATTATATTTCACAAAATGTAAGTAGTTCTGTTACAGGTGGTGTAGTGCAAACTATTGAACATAAAATTTTACCTACAATACTACCTTCTCATACCTTTGTTATTACTTTATTATTCATGCTACCCTGTCTTATTAAATTGTTCTTTTATCCGCTATCAAATCACTCGAAAAATTTAAATCAGTTTTTGTATTCTATTTGTTTGTGTTCATTAACATCTTTTATGTTTGGTTGGCATGTGCATGAGAAAGCAATTTTAACAACAATACTCCCCTTTACCTTATTGGCATTTAGAGGAACGGTTGAAGATGCAAGGGTATTCTTAATTCTTCAATGGGTCGGACATTATTCATTATTCCCATTGTTGTTTATGCCTTTTGAAATGGTCACAAAAACATGTCTTTTAGTAATGTTCTCAGCTTACGCCTTTTTCGTGTTACCTTATATACACAACAGATCATTGTCAAAGAAAACATGGAGTTTTCCTTTAATCAACAAACTTGAAACAGTGTACCTTTGTGGCTTAGCAGTCAATGAAGTAGTGTTTAATTTGATATTTCCTTTTACGAGTATAGGAAAACAACTGAAGTTTTTACCCCTGATGATAACCTCAACTTATTGTGCTGTAGGGGTATTTTGGTGCTGGATTTTGTTGTACAAAAATATGTTACAATCAACAGATATTGCAACTTATAAAAAAGAAAAAAGATTGTAAATTAATCATAAGGGTGCTGAATCTTTTCTGAAAAAAAATGTTATTTTCTGTATGCTTTATGCAAATGCTATTAAATTATTAGTACTTTATTTAGAAATTATTGCTTTTTTTACATTTTTTTTTCTATTAGTGGCCAATACTACTTATAAGTGTATATGGCCAATACTGGCCAATACTACTTATAAAATAGTGGCCAATACTACTTATAAATATAAAACTTGTATTAGAAAATTAAATTCTACATAATAATTACAATTTTAGTTACTTTTTCAGGATATTGTTTGCTATAAAACTAGAAATGTTAATTTTTCATAAAAATGTCTCATGAAAAACACCAAATTCATCGAAGTAAAGTGAAAGAAATTTATAAAGCTCTTCACTGCCATCCAGTTGATGTTGCATCACTACGGAAACTGTCCATTTCTCCTCATGGATTAATATCAAGTGAGATTAGATCAAAAGTTTGGCCGCATCTTTTGGATGTTGGGGATCAAAGTGTAAATATTCCGGAAAATGTCAAAGAACATCCAGAATATCGACAGGTTGTGTTGGATGTCGATCGATCTGGAAAACGCTTTCCTCCAGGATTGTCAGAGGAAGAAGAGACTTATCTTAAAAATGACTTGACAGATGTTATATTAACCACACTGTGTCATCATAAAAACTTACACTACTACCAAGGTTACCATGAAATTTGCATTACTGTTTTGCTGGTGTGTGGTAAACACGAATGCTTGCCATTGGTTGAAAAATTATCAACTTACCATTTACGAGATTTTATGGATCCGACAATGGACAGTACTTCTCATATTTTAAATTATTTGATCCCGATTTTGCGCAAAGCAAACCCTGAACTTGTTCGCTATCTTATAGACTCTGAGGTGGGAACTTTGTTCTCAATAAGTTGGCTTATTACTTGGTTTAGTTATGTATTAGAAGATGTTAATGACTTGGAACGACTTTTTGATTTTTTTCTAGCATGCCATCCCCTTATGCCAGTATACTTTGCTGCCCAACTAGTTTTGGATAATGCCTCAAATATAATGGACGGTGAATGTGAGATGGCAAGAGTGTTTCAAATAGTTGCTGGCATTGCAAGACAACCTGTTCTTCCATTAGAAAGTCTGATTTCAAAAGCCTCAGATTTTTATATCCAATACCCACCATCGAGTTTAGCTCAACATGCAATTGAATATTACAAGAATAATTTAGCAATGTCCACCTTCAGTGATTACGCACTAGTTGCAAAACATGAATTACCTGATACAGTTCTACACAGATTGGGACTTGTCAAAGACATTAAAGAAACTAAAACTAACCCTAAAAGGGTGCCAGTTAATCGATGGGAGTTGCCGAAAAAATTTGCAATGGCAGTTGGAGCTGCTGTTCTTGTTGCATCAAGTGTGGTTGTCGAATGGGGTTTTACATGAAATGTAATTTCAAGAAGCTTGTTATTTGTTTTTCATGGTGATTTCATCAAAAATATGTTGTGGTATTTTTTGTTAATTCAGTTTAACTGCATGTGTGTAATTGTAATTTACCTACAAGCTAATCTTTGAAATATGAAATAGAAGAACACACATTTAAATATTGAATAAAATTACCTTGGTTGTGAGCGATTTTTAAAATTTGCAATTTTGAATATACGGGTTTTAATATTTTTTAACATAAAAACATAAATATATTAATAGAGATACTTACTTCATTTACTTTAAAGATTTTAAGAAATTAGTTAAATGGGTATATATATGAAATAAATTAAAATATGGCTTATACTACTATCTTCACTGCTGTAAAGGACTTTATTTGTTATGTTTTGTTAATTTTTATGCAATATTGTTTTATTTTTGTGCAATGAGAGCAAATTTATTTTATTTTTGTAACATAAAATTTTAACATGTTCATATTGTCTGTTAATGTTAACCAATATATATATGATGATTTTTTTTTTTTATAAAAAAACTCCCAGTATATATATTTGAAAAATTTTATTATGCTATAATTTAAAACAGTCCACTCATATAAAAATTTTTTGTTAATTCGAATTATTTGTTAACATTGGTGCATTTATTTTTAATTTAGATATTTTTTTATAATTTGTAATGCCTGAGCATCAAGTTACATCCAACAGCAACAAAAACAATCAACAATGTGTTCATAAAACCGAAGCAAAGACTACAATTTTATCATTTTTATATCAAATAAATCTACTTCGATGTATTATAAAATGGGTAATTCATTTTTGGACGGGAACTTGTGAATTACAGCGAATTGTAATAAAGCATCGTGCTGCAGTAAGAACAATTCAAATAGGTAACATTTTATTTTAAAGTCATTTTAACAATTCTGATACTTGTGATAAAATATTGAAAAAATGGTTTTGTAAATATATCTAGTTGCCTTTAATTAAAAGGATTATGTTGTTTAATACCTAGTAGGCTATTTTTTTATAAATTAAAAAAAAGTTATGTTAGTAGATGATATATTTATTACTTAATTTGTATATAATTTTAATTTTTAGAACAAAGTTTAAAAAGGTCCAAGTGTGCTATCCTGAGAGACATAGTTGAAATAAAACCAAAAAATATTGATGATTCAATTTATAAAATTATGGACATTAAGGGAATTGTCCCTGACAATAATCCAAGGTAATAAATTTATAATTATTTTACATTAAACACATACATGATTTTAGTATTTCAAAATAAATTTTAGCTTTTTCCCAACGCTCAAGACAAGTTTGATTCAAATACATGGTTACAAAGAATTGTTAGTAGAGGTTGAGCAGTTAAGAGTTATTAAATATTGTTGTCAAATTGAAGAACATGAAAACTTACTTTATAGGGTAACACATTTTTTTACATTCCACTTGTAGTAGGCTTAAAGATTCTTTGAACTATTTTTAAACAATTTATATCTTTGTAAGTTTTATTATGATAGTTTTTTTTAATTCTGTCACTAATTTTTATTTCTTTTCACTTAGCTTTGGTCATTACTGCAGCCTAATGAATCTCTCAAAGATCGTATTTCAAAACAGTGGTCATACATTGGATTTCAGGTATTTATAAATAGTGCAAATTTAATTTCCTAAAAAGTATTATAACATTTAATGTCTATCTTTCTAAACAATAAACTGAACTTAATAAAAGAAAACCATGTGTTTTTTGAATATTAACATGATTATCTGTAATGGAACTCTATTTAACTTAATCTATTCAATTAACTTTAACTTTACAGAATAATCTTTTAACCCTATTATATTATTTTAGGGTGACGACCCAAAAACAGATTTTAGAGGAATGGGTGTTCTTGGTTTAACTCAACTAGTTTACTTTGCTCAACATCACACACAACTTGCCATGCAAGCACTTGCACATTCACATCATCCTAAATATGAGTAAGTTTTAGTAAATTTAAATCTCAGATTTAACAATGCTGTCTAATTAAAAAAAAAAAAGTTGTGTTTGCATTGATTTTTTTTTTCTTTTTTTAATTTTTTTATTTATTTCGAAATACGTAGTATAGGTTGTTTTAAACTTTAACTTGCTGTATCCCTTTTTTACATAATGTTGTTGCTTATATATAATACACTGAATTCACTTTTTATGCTATATTTATAGATATTCATTTGCAATAGTTGGAATAAATTTAACAAGTATGGCTTATGAAATGTTAGATAACGGAATATTAAGATCTCATTTTTTTAATAACGTTGATAAAAAACCAACAGTGGATGATTTTCACAGAGTTTACAGTAAGTTATATTTCTTTTTAACATTTTTTGACATAACATTTAAAATGTTTCTTATATGCCTTAAACTTCAACTAGCTTTTTGTTTGAATTCTAACATTTTCATACACAGGCAAATTTAAATGGTAAAATAAACTCGTATTTTTTGTTAAATTTTGATAAAATATAATTTGATTTTAACTTAAATTAACAGGTTATCTATTTCATGAGTTTGATAAGTTTTGGGTTAAATCTGAACCAGAAAATGTGATGGCGTTTGGTCGGATAAGAAATGAATTTAAGCAAGCTGTTACTTCATTATTAAGTTTTGCACCTTCAGCAAGTTTAAACATTGACTAGTTTTACCAAGGAATAGCTTTATTGCAATAGATTAAACAGCCAAATTGGGTGTAGTGCAAATTGACTAATTCTTTTATAAACATTGGTAATTGCAATATAGTTTTTTATGTGTATATATTTAAAAAAAAAATTCTAGATTGAAAGACTTATGACTTTATAGTCATTATTTTTAGCGAAAAACTGGATTAAACTTAAGCTTGACCAGATTTTATTCAAAATTAAAAAAGGCACTGTGCTATAGTTATTGTTTTTACATTTTTTGATTAAGATATTTACAGTTTGGTAGCTTACATTATTATTTAGTAAATAAATTTTTGGTAACTTAACTTAATGTTATTAATTCATGACCATTTCTTCATTATTTCAACAGCGTTTAAGACTATTTCATATTTTTATTATTTTTACACCATTTTTGGCCTTTTTATTACTTTGTTAATTTGCATACTATTTCTATTTAAAAAGTGGTAGGCTATATTTTTATTTTAAATGTTCTACCTATAAGTATTGTATATACACATATCCAATAATTTGCTTGTTATTCTAAAATTGTATGCAATATTTTAAGCAATAAATATACTAAAAAGTATTTGTTTTGTTTAAACAAATCAACAGAAAAAATTTAGATTCATTTTTTAAATGTTTATGTTACTATTACCTATAAAACGGTGGTATGTGTTACGTGTAACCTAGGTATTTTTTATTTCTTTTGTTAACCAACTTGTATAACAATTTTTAAAATTTTTATAAATTTATAAAATATCAAAACAGAATCCATTTGGAAACACCAGACTTGAGTCACGTAATTTTGTTTACATCCATTTTTAAAGCACGTGGTAGACAGAAATGTAGAAGCGTTCTAAAGGTTTATCAACCATCTGTATTAAGCAAGATGTTGTTTTTAAAATTGTGGTTTTTGGCATTATGTTGTTTCTTGTTTTCGACATTGTTTGTGATTGTCATGTAATAGTACTCTTAATATGTTTTCGAGGCGCTATTTTAACCCAATTGTTGGTTTACCATTAAAAATCAATTATTGAAAATTGGAATTCTAGTCATTCAAAATGGACTTTTGGAGGTTTGTAGACGTGTTTTGTGTTAGTGTTACGTAGTTTAATTTCTTAAAAGTTTATCATTATTAGTTTTAAGTGTGGCGCCATCTTGTTGTTTAAAGACCGCCATCTTGTTGTTTAAAGACTTATCTATTCTTCAGATTACGTGTTTACACCTGTTGCCGATCTGTTACTTCTTATCTCTATCACGTGGCTTAATCACGTGATGTATTAGTTTAACTGTTTCGGATGTATTTGTAATTAGTATTCGTGTTACGAGTTTGTGAACGTTTGTATGTGTATCTTTTCGCTATAATAAACTATAAATTATAATATGGCTTTTCTTACGAAAGTCAATCAGACTCGATCGTTACATTGAAGGTCCTGCCGAGATCCTGGTCTTTTCGTAAATGATTTTATAGACATATTGCTGCAAGAAATTACAATCGTGTGTTTCACACTTGTCGAATATAAAAATAGGAAATATTCATTCAAAATGTACCAATTTTTAAGAACATTAATATCTATAGAAATTAAACGCGTAGTTAAAGACAAGCTCCGAGAAATTAAACGGAAACTAGCGTCTCTGAAAAATAAATTAGATTCAAAGATGTTGTACTAATCAACAGAGCTATCAACATATAATCAAGATCTAGAAATATATACCGGCGAAACCGACGTCGAAGATTATTTAATGAAATTTGACCTTATATCAAAGGCCCATTCACGGGAAAGCGGCTATAGACTAGCGCTAAGTTAGTATGGTAAGGCTGCCAATATCGTCACCAACTTATCTGGTAGTGACCGTACATCAGTAGCAGTTTTAAAAGATAAACTGCGTAAACGTTTTTCTTCCCCGAAGTTAAATCTATTGAACAAGCTACATAGCTGAAAAAGAAGAGTGAACGAATCCTTAGATTCACTTTCAACCGACATTGCCAACATGGTTCGGCAATGTTCGATTTATACGAATTCAAGCATAAAAGAACTAGAAAATTAATGATGAATTGTTTCATGAATCTCATAAAACACGATAAAGAACTGCACTTGCAATTTACCACCATTTACCATCTACAATCGAAAGTGTCCTAGAAACTGGACAACTTTACGAACGGCTGTATCGAGTGGATTTAAGTCCTAACCCAATATTGTGTGCCAGCACTAAAGACTACATTTCAAGATCAAGCTATTTTAATTTACCGTGTGCGTTTGATCCCATTCCCAGTTCGACTCAAAACTTTAAATTTTATATTTAATTAGACGCGCATTGGCCAAACTAACATTCAAGATAAAACATTTCGCGAATATTTTCAGTAAAACAAAAGTTTGAGGTAATTTTTTTTTGGGTTTAATTAGGTCACGTGATATTTTTGGCTAATGATATTGCATACAAATTTTTTGAAAAAAAATAAAAAATTTTAAATCGAAAAATAATTGTTGTGTTAGAACCGCACTGGTCCAATTACCGTGTTTACAAAATATTTTTCGAAAATATTAATATTCATAAAAATTATGAAACTTTTATTAAAAATTTATGAAATCTTAAAACCTAAAATTTTGTATTTTATTAGACGCGCATTGGCCTAACTAACATTCAAAATAAAACATTTCGCGAAAATTTTTAGTAAAACAAAAGTTTGAGGTAATTTTTATTTTGGGTTTAATTAGGTCACGTGATATTTTTGGCCAATGATATTGCATACAAATTTTTTGAAAAAAAATTAAAAATTTTAAATCGAAAAATAATTATTGTGTTAAAACCGCACAGGTCCAATTACCGTGTTCACAAAATATTTTTCGAAAATATTAATATTTATAAAAGTTATGAAATTTTTATTAAAAATTTATGAAATCTTAAAACCTAAAATTTTGTATTTTATTAGACGCGCATTGGCCTAACTAACATTCAAGATAAAACATTTCGCAAAAATTTTCAGTAAAACAAAAGTTTGAGGTAATTTTTATTTTGGGTTTAATTAGGTCACGTGATATTTTTGGCCATTAATATTGCATACAAATTTTTTGAAAAAAAATTAAAAATTTTAAATCGAAAAATAATTGTTGTGTTAGAACCGCACAGGTCCAATTACCGTGTTTGCAAAATATTTTTCGAAAATATTAATATTCATAAAAGTTATAAAACTTTTATTAAAAGATTATGAAATCTCAAAATCTGAAATTTTATATTTTATTAGACGCGCATTGGCCTAACTAACATTCAAGATAAAACATTTCGGGAAAATTTTCAGTAAAACAAAAGTTTGAGGTAATTTTTATTTTGGTTTTCATTAGGTCACGTGATATTTTTGGCCAATGATATTGCATACAAATTTAAAAAAAATAAATAAAAATTTTTAAATCGAAAAATAATTGTTGTGTTAGAACCGCACAGGTCCAATTACCGTGTTTACAAAATATTTTTCGAAAATATTAATATTCATAAAAGTTATGAAACTTTTATTAAAAATTTATGAAATCTCAAAACCTAAAATTTTATATTTAATAGGCGCACATTGGCCTAACTAACATTGAAGATAAAACATTTTGCAAAAATTTTGAGTAGAACAAAAGTTTGAGATAATTTTTATTTTGGGTTTAATTAGGTCACGTGATATTTTTGGCTAATGATATTGCATACAATTTTTTGAAAAAAAATAAAAAAATTTAAATCGAAAAATAATTGTTGTGTTAGAACCGCACAGGTCCAATTACCTTGTTTACAAAATATTAAAAAAAATATAGATATTCATAAAAGTTATGAAACTTTTATTAAAAAATTAGTGAAATCTCAAAACCTAAAATTTTGTATTTTACTAGACGCGCATTGGCCTAACTAACATTCAAGATAAAACATTTCGCGAAAAGTTTCAGTAAAACAAAAGTTTGTGGTAATTTTTATTTTGGGTTTAATTAGGTCACGTGATATTTTTGGCCAATGATATTGCATACAAATTTTTTGAAAAATAATTAAAAATTTTAAATCGAAAAATAATTGTTGTGTTAGAACCGCACAGGTCCAAATACCGTGTTCACAAAATATATTTCGAAAATATTAATATTCATAAAAGTTATGAAACTTTTATTAAAAAAAAAAATTTTTTTTAAACTTTTTTCTAGTGTGCTAGGGTCACGTGATCATATGACCGGCCCTATGTACGCAAACTACAAAAAATTGGTTGATTATTTTGAGGAGTCTAAGTTGGGAACCAAACCTCGGAACTCAGTACTAAGAGTTGAGGGCCTTTCGCACTGAGCTAACTGCCACGACCTTTCAATGATGCAAAATTGTATACATAGCTTAAGTAAGCACTTGTAATAATAAAAAAAACTAGATTTATTTGATAAATAAAATATGGTTTGAAAATATTTGATTATTTTTAACATAAATTTTTATAAATAAAAAAAGATATGCATAAACATTAACAAAGAATATTACAAACATTCTTTTTTAGTAAAACAAAAGTTTGAGATAATTTTTATTTTGGGTTTAATTAGGTCACGTGATATTTTTGGCCAATGAGATTGCATACATACAAATTTTTTGAAAAAAAAATTTTTTGAAAAAAAACATACAAATTTTTTGAAAAAAAATTAAAAATTTTAAATCGAAAAATATTTGTTGTGTTAGAACCGCACAGGTCCAATTACCGTGTTTACAAAATATTTTTCGAAAATATTAATATTCATAAAAGTTATGAAACGTTTATTAAAAATTTATGAAATCTAAAAACCTAAAATTTTGTATTTTATTAGACGCGCATTGGTCTAACTAACATTCAAGATAAAACATTTCGCGAAAATTTTGAGTAAAACAAAAGTTTGAGGTAATTTTTATTTTGGGTTTAATTAGGTCACGTGATATTTTTGGCCAATGATATTGCATACAAATTTTTTGAAAAAAAATTAAAAATTTTAAATCGAAAAATATTTGTTGTGTTAGAACCGCACAGGTCCAATTACCGTGTTTACAAAATATTTTTCGAAAATATTAATATTCATAAAAGTTATGAAACGTTTATTAAAAATTTATGAAATCTCAAAACCTAAAATTTTGTATTTTATTAGACGCGCATTGGCCTAACTAACATTCAAGATAAAACATTTCGCAAAAATTTTCAGTAAAACAAAAGTTTGAGGTAATTTTTATTTTGGGTTTAATTAGGTCACGTGATATTTTTGGCCATTAATATCGCATACAAATTTTTTGAAAAAAAATTAAAAATTTTAAATCGAAAAATATTTGTTGTGTTAGAACCGCACAGGTCCAATTACCGTGTTTACAAAATATTTTTCGAAAATATTAATATTCATAAAAGTTATGAAACTTTTATTAAAAATTTATGAAATCTCAAAACCTAAAATTTTATATTTAATAGGCGCACATTGGCCTAACTAACATTGAAGATAAAACATTTTGCAAAAATTTTGAGTAGAACAAAAGTTTGAGATAATTTTTATTTTGGGTTTAATTAGGTCACGTGATATTTTTGGCTAATGATATTGCATACAATTTTTTGAAAAAAAATAAAAAAATTTAAATCGAAAAATAATTGTTGTGTTAGAACCGCACAGGTCCAATTACCGTGTTTACAAAATATTTTTCGAAAATATTAATATTCATAAAAGTTATGAAACGTTTATTAAAAATTTATGAAATCTAAAAACCTAAAATTTTGTATTTTATTAGACGCGCATTGGCCTAACTAACATTCAAGATAAAACATTTCGCAAAAATTTTCAGTAAAACAAAAGTTTGAGGTAATTTTTATTTTGGGTTTAATTAGGTCACGTGATATTTTTGGCCATTAATATTGCATACAAATTTTTTGAAAAAAAATTAAAAATTTTAAATCGAAAAATTTTTGTTGTGTTAGAACCGCACAGGTCCAATTACCGTGTTTACAAAATATTTTTCGAAAATATTAATATTCATAAAAGTTATGAAACTTTTATTAAAAATTTATGAAATCTCAAAACCTAAAATTTTATATTTAATTAGGCGCACATTGGCCTAACTAACATTGAAGATAAAACATTTTGCAAAAATTTTGAGTAGAACAAAAGTTTGAGATAATTTTTATTTTGGGTTTAATTAGGTCACGTGATATTTTTGGCTAATGATATTGCATACAATTTTTTGAAAAAAAATAAAAAAATTTAAATCGAAAAATAATTGTTGTGTTAGAACCGCACAGGTCCAATTACCGTGTTTACAAAATATTAAAAAAAATATAGATATTCATAAAAGTTATGAAACTTTTATTAAAAAATTAGTGAAATCTCAAAACCTAAAATTTTGTATTTTACTAGACGCGCATTGGCCTAACTAACATTCAAGATAAAACATTTCGCGAAAAGTTTCAGTAAAACAAAAGTTTGTGGTAATTTTTATTTTGGGTTTAATTAGGTCACGTGATATTTTTGGCCAATGATATTGCATACAAATTTTTTGAAAAATAATTAAAAATTTTAAATCGAAAAATAATTGTTGTGTTAGAACCGCACAGGTCCAAATACCGTGTTCACAAAATATATTTCGAAAATATTAATATTCATAAAAGTTATGAAACTTTTATTAAAAATTTATGAAATCTCAAAACCTAAAATTTTGTATTTTATTAGACGCGCATTGGCCTAACTAACATTCAAGATAAAACATTTCGCAAAAATTTTCAGTAAAACAAAAGTTTGAGGTAATTTTTATTTTGGTTTTCATTAGGTCACGTGATATTTTTGGCCAATGATATTGCATACAAATTTTTTGAAAAAAAATTAAAAATTTTAAATCGAAAAATAATTGTTGTGTTAAAACCGCACAGGTCCAATTACCGTGTTTACAAAATATTTTTCAAAAAAAAAAAATATTCATAAAAGTTATGAAATTTTTATTAAAAATTTATGAAATCTCAAAACCTAAAATTTTGTATTTTACTGGACGCGCATTGGCCTAACTAACATTCAAGATAAAACATTTTGCAAAAATTTTGAGTAGAACAAAAGTTTGAGATAATTTTTATTCTGGGTTTAATTAGGTCACGTGATATTTTTGGCCAATGATATTGCATACAAATATTTTTAAAAAAAATTAAAAATTTTAAATCAAAAAATAATTGTTGTGTTAGAACCGCACAGGTCCAATTACCGCGTTTACAAAATATTTTTCGAAAATATTAATATTCATAAAAGTTATGAAATCTTTATTAAAAAATTATGAAATCTCAAAACCTAAAATTTTGTATTTTATTAGATGCGCATTGGCCTAACTAACATTCAAGATAAAACATTTCGCGAAAATTTTCAGTAAAACAAAAGTTTGAGGTAATTTTTATTTTGAGTTTAATTAGGTCAAAATGTCGCGCGAACAATTCAATGTACGCGAAATAAAAAAATGTTTTTTTGTTCTTTTAATTATTTTCAAAAATTTCTTTATCTTGAGCATTAGTTAAATGTTTTTTTGTTCTTTTAATTATTTTTAAAAATTTCTTTATCTTGAGCATTAGTTATTTCTTTATCTTGAGCATTAGTTATAATTTTTTTTTAAACTTTTTTCTAGTGTGCTAGGGTCACGTGATCATATGACCGGCCCTATGTACGCAAACTACAAAAAATTGGTTGATTATTTTGAGGAGTCTATGTTGGGAACCAAACCTCGGAACTCAGCACTAAGAGCTGTGGGCCTTTCGCACTGAGCTAACTGCCACGACCTTTCAATGATGCAAAATTGTATACATAGCTTAAGTAAGCACTTGTAATAATAAAAAAAACTAGATTTATTTGATAAATAAAATATGGTTTGAAAATATTTGATTATTTTTAACATAAATTTTTATAAATAAAAAAAGATATGCATAAAAATTAACTAAGAATATTACAAACCTTTGATTTTTAATAAACGAACAAGCATTTATATATATAATACAAACAAAAACTAATATTTAACCCAGTTTTAAGTTGGTGATATTGGGATATAAATTATAGTAAATTTTAAATTCTTAAAATTAATTTTTAATAAATAAACAAGCATTTAAATATGATAAATAAACGAAAATTATTTTTCTAATATGTTTTTTAGTTACTTATATTATAAAATACATCATACCAAATTTTTAATGCTTAATGTCGAACTTTAATTTTTAATGAACAAACCAGCATTTAAATATAAAAAACAAACAAGAATTATTTTTTAATTTATTTTCGAATTATAAATATTATAAGATAAAACCGACCAAAATTTAAAAACTTAATAACAATCTTTAAATTTAAATAAACAAACACCTATTAATTAGTAATTAGTGACAAAAATTAAATTCTTTTTTGAGTTACTAATATCATGATATACAATTGACAAAAATTTTAAATTAATAACAACCTTTAAATTTTAATAAACAAACACCTATTATTAAGTAATTAGTGATAAAAATTAAAATTTTAATTTATTTTTGAGTTAGTAATATCATAATATACAATTGACCAAGATTTAAAAAATTAATAACAACCTTTAAATTTTAATGAACAAACACTTATTAATTAGTAATTAGTGATAATTAAATGTCGTAAATAGGAGGTTTGCGATTCGTTGGGATAATAACAAACATACTAAAAATTTAGAACTTTTAGTTTTAAAGAACAAAAGTTCTCGTCTTTCAAAATTCTGACTAGAAAGAATAAAAACAACTAGATTTATTTGATAAATAAAATATGGTTCAAAATCATTAGATCATTTTTAAAATTAATCTCTATTAATAAATGAAGTTATGCATAAACATTACTTAATTATAAAATTCAACTGAATTAATAAATTAAATATTACGTATTCAAATTTTAGACTAAACATGTATTAAATTATTGGACTAAGGAAATTTTAGAACAAAATTATTTGACATGTTTTAAAATATTAATCTTTAGTTTTTTAATTAATTAACAAGTAATTAAATATACTTAACAAACAAAAATTAATTCTTTAACCCAGTTTTAATGTGTTGATATCACAATATACATTAGACAAAGTTTTAAATGCCTAAAATTGATTTTTGGTTTTTAATAAATAAACAAGCATTTAGATATAATAAACAAACAAAATTTATTTTTTAAATATTTTTTTAATTACTAATATTATGAAATACATTATACTAAAATTTAAATGCCTAATATCAAATTTTAATTTTTGATAAACAAACAAAAATTTAAATATAATAAATAAACAAATATTAAATTTTTAATCCATTTTCGAGTTATTAATATTATGATATATAACTGACCAAAATTAGAAAACCTAATAACGATCTCTAAATTCTAATAAACAAACACCTATTAATTACTAATTAATAATATTTAAATTATCAAAATAGGAGGATTAAAACACAATATGATAATAAACAACATACTAAAATTTTAAAAATTTATATACACAAAATCAAAAGTTATTCGATTTCAAAATTCGGATTAGTAAGAATAAAAATAAAAATGATAAATAAAATATGGTTCAAAATTATTTGATTATGTTTAGCATGAATTTTTATAAATAAAAAAAAATATGCATACACCTTAACTAAGAATATTACATATCTTTGATTTTTAATAAACAAACAAGCATTTAAATATATTATACAAATAAAATTAATTTTTCAACCCAGTTTTATGTTGGTAATATCAGGATATACATTATACTAAATTTTAAATTCCAAAAATTAATTTTTGATTTTTAATAAATAAACAAGCATTTAAATAAAATAAACAAACAAAAATTATTTTTTAAACATGTATTTTAATTACAAATATTATAAAATACATTATATTAAATTTTAAATGCCTAATATTAAACTTTTATTTTTAATAAACAAACAAGAATTTAAATATAATAAACAAACAATAATTAAATTTTTAATCCATTTTCGAGTTATTAATATTATGATATATAACTGACCAAAATTTGAAAACTTAATAACGATCTCTAAATTTTAATAAACAAACACCTATTAATTACTAATTAATAATACTTAAATTATTAAAATAGGAGGATTGAAACACAATATGATAATAAACAACATACTAAAATTTTAAAAATTTATATACACAAAATCAAAAGTTATTCGATTTCAAAATTCGGATTAGTAAGAATAAAAATAACTAGATTTATTTGATAAATAAAATATGGTTCGAAATTATTTGATTATTTTTGAAATACATAAAATTTTATAAATAAAAAATATATGCATAAACATTAACTAAGAATATTACATACCTTTGATTTTTAATTAACAAACCAGCATTTAATATAACAAACAAACAAGAATTATTTTTTAATTATCTTCAAATTTTAAATATAATTAGATATAACCGACTAAAATTGAAAAACCTAATATCAATCTTTAAATTTGAATAAACAAACACCCATTAATTAGTAATTAGTGATGAAAATTTTAATTTTAATTCATTTTTGAGTTAGTTATATCATGATATACAATTGACCAAGATTTAAAAAGTTAATAACAACCTTTAAATTTTAATAAACAAACACCTATTAATTAGTAATTAGTGATAAAAATTAAAATTTTAATTCGTTTTTGAGTTACTAATATCATGATATACAATTGACCAAAATTTAAAAAGTTAATAACAACCTTTAAATTATAATAAATAAACACCTATTAATTAGTAATTAGTGATAAAAATTAAAATTTTAATTCATTTTTGAGTTACCAATATCATGATATACAATTGACCAAGATTTAAAAAATTAATAACATCCTTTAAATTTTAATAAATAAACACTTATTAATTAATAATTAGTGATAATTAAATATTGTAAATAGGAGAATGAAAACATAATCTGATAATAAACAACATACTAAAATGTCAGATTTTTAAATTCTAAGGAACTAAAGATATCTTCTTTCAAAATTGGGACTAGAAAGAATAAAAATAATAATAATAATAAAAATAATGATAAATAAACGAAAATTATTTTTCTAATATGTTTTTTAATTACTTATATTATAAAATACACCATACCAAATTTTTAATGCTTAATATCGAACTTTAATTTTTAATGAACAAACCAGCATTTCAATAAAAAAAACAAACAAGAATTATTTTTTAATTCATTTTCGAATTATATATATTATAAGATAAAACCGACCAAAATTTAAAAACCCAATAACAATCTTTAACATTAAATAAACAAACACCTATTAATAAGTAATTAGTGACAAAAATTAAAATTTTATTCGTTTTTGAGTTACTAATATCATAATATACAATTGACAAAAATTTAAAAAATTAATAACAACCTTTAAATTTTAATAAACAAACACCTATTATTAAGTAATTAGTGATAAAAATTAAAATTCTAATTTATTTTTGAGTTAGTAATATCATAATATACAATTGACCAAGATTTAAAAAATTAATACCAACCTTTAAATTTTAATAAACAAACACCTATTAATTAGTAATTAGTGATAATTAAATGTAGTAAATAGGAGGTTTGCGATTCGTTGGGATAATAACAAACATACTAAAAATTTAGAACTTTTAGTTTTAAAGAACAAAAGTTATCGTCTTTCAAAATTCTGACTAGAAAGAATAAAAACAATAATAATAATAACTAGATTTATTTGATAAATAAAATATGGTTCGAAATTATTTGATTATTTTTAACATAAATTTCTATAAATAAAAAAAGATATGCATAAACATTAACTAAGAATATTACATATATTTGAATAAACAAACAAGCATTTATATATACTATACACACAAAACTAATATTTAACGCAGTTTTAAGTTGTTTATATCAGGATATAGATTATACCAAATTTTAAATTCCTAAAATTGATTTTTGATTTAAATTAAATAAACAAGCATTTAAATATGATAAACAATTGAAACTTATTTTTCAAATATGTTTTTCAACTACTTATATTTTAAAATACATTATACCAAATTTTTAATGCTTAATATCGGACTTTAACTTTTAATCAACAAACAAGCATTTAAATATAATAAACAAAAAGAATTAATTTTTTTTTCATTTTCAAGTTATAAATATTATAACATATAACTGACCAAAATTTAAAAATCTAAAAACAATCATTAAATTTAAATAAACAAACACCTATTATTAGTAATTAGTGTCAAAAATTAAAATTTTAATTTATTTTTGAGTTACTAATATCATAATATACAATTGACAAAAATTTAAAAAATTAACAACAACCTTTAAATTTTAATAAACAAACACCTATTAATTAGTAATTAGTGATAATTAAATGTCGTAAATAGGAGGTTTGCGATTCGTTGGGATAATAACAAACATACTAAAAATTTAGAACTTTTAGTTTTAAAGAACAAAAGTTATCGTCTTTCAAAATTCTGACTAGAAAGAATAAAAACAATAATAATAATAATAATAATAATAATAAATACACTGACAATAACAATATGTTTCGAAATCTAAGATTTCGAACCATAACTAGATTTATTTGATAAATAAAATATGGTTCGAAATCATTTCATTCTTTTTTATAAATATAATTTATTTAGTAGGTTTATTAATTAAATTATGAATTTAAATATGAACTTTTTTATATTTAAACCTAATTTTAACAAACGAACACGCATTCATTGATATTGTAATAGAAAAGTAAACTAAATTTAAAAGCAAAATACCGATCTTAATTTTTTAGTAATCAAACGAGTATTAAAATATAATAATAACAAAACAATTAAAAATACAAAATTTACACATTTTTGACTTATACTGTAACATTTTACTTAATTTTCAACCAATATTTTTTACTTTAATAGACAGCGAAAAGGACGATTTTTGACGGCGACCAGAACGCTATTAAATTATTCAAGCGTTAAACTCACACTGATTCGTTATTTTATAAAAAAAAAACTAAAATAATGATTAAACGATATTTAGCTAGAGTTAAATCTTCATTTTAAATAGCAACATACAAAATAATAATAACAACAACATATTAAAATTTCAGAAAATTTAATCGTTAAATTTTAATAATAAAATATATTAATTAGTAATTAGTGACATTTAAATGTCGTAAATAGGAGGTTTGCGATTCGTTGGGATAATAACAAACATACTAAAAATTTAGAACTTTTACTTTTAAAGAACAAAAGTTATCGTCTTTCAAAATTCTGACTAGAAAGAATAAAAACAATAAATACACTGACAATAACAATATGTTTCGAAATCTAAGATTTCGAACCATAATAATAATAATAATAATAACTAGATTTATTTGATAAATAAAATATGGTTCGAAACCGTTTGGTTTTTTTTTATAAATATAATTTATTTAGTAGGTTTATTAAATAAATTATAAATTTAAATATTAACTTTTTTTAATTTAAACCTAATTTTAACAAACGAACACGCATTCATTGATATTGTAATATAAAAGTAAACTAAATTTAAAAGCAAAATACCGATCTTAATTTTTGGTAATCAAACGAGTATTAAAATATAATAATAACAAAACAATTAAAAAAAAAATTTACACATTTTTTACTTATACTTGAACATTTTACTTAAGGCGACCAGAACGCTATTAAATTATTCAAGCGTTAAACTCACACTGATTCGTTATTTTATAAAAAAAAAAATAATTACACCTTAACTAAGAATATTACATATCTTTGATTTTTAATAAACAAACAAGCATTTATATATATTATACAAATAAAATTAATTTTTTAACCCAGTTTTATGTTGTTAATATCAAGATATACATTTTACTAAATTTTAAATTCCCAAAATTGATTTTCGATTTTTAATAAATAAACAAGCATTTAAATAAAATAAACAAACAAAAATTATTTTTTAAACTTGTATTTTAATTACTAATATCATAAAATACATTATATTAAATTTTAAATGCTTAATATCAAACTTTAATTTTTAATAAACAAACAAGAATTTAAATATAATAAACAAACAAAAATTAAATTTTTAATCCATTTTCGAGTTATTAATATTATGATATATAACTGACCAAAATTTGAAAACTTAATAATGATCTCTAAATTTTAATAAACAAACACCTATTAATTACTAATTAATAATATTTAAATTATCAAAATAGGAGGATTGAAACACAATATGATAATCAACAACATACTAAAATTTTAAAAATTTATATACACAAAATCAAAAGTTATTCGATTTCAAAATTTGGATTAGTAAGAATAAAAATAACTAGATTTATTTGATAAATAAAATATGGTTCGAAATTATTTGATTATGTTTAGCATAAATTTTTATAAATAAAAAAAAATATGCATACACCTTAACAAAGAATATTACATATCTTTGATTTTTAATAAACAAACAAGCATTTAAATATATTATACAAATAAAATTAATTTTTCAACCCAGTTTTATGTTGTTAATATCAGGATATACATTATACTAAATTTTAAAATCCAAAAATTAATTTTTGATTTTTAATAAATAAACAAGCATTTAAATAAAATAAACAACCAAAAATTATTTTTTAAACATGTCTTTTAATTACAAATATTATAAAATACATTATATTAAATTTTAAATGCCTAATATCAAACTTTTATTTTTAATAAACAAACAAGAATTTAAATATAATAAACAAACAAAAATTAAATTTTTAATCCATTTTCGAGTTATTAACATTATGATATATAACTGACCAAAATTTGAAAACTTAATAACGATCTCTAAATTTTAATAAACAAACACCTATTAATTACTAATTAATAATACTTAAATTATCAAAATAGGAGGATTGAAACACATTATGATAATAAACAACATACTAAAATTTTAAAAATTTATATACACAAAATCAAAAGTTATTCGATTTCAAAATTCGGATTAGTAAGAATAAAAATAATAATAAATATATGGACAATAACAATATGTTTCGAAATCTAAGATTTCGAACCATAATAATAAATATACGGACAATAACAATATGTTTCGAAATCTAAAATTTCGAACCATAATAAGTATAATGACAATAACAATATGTTTCGAAATCTAAGATTTCGAACCATAATAATAATAAATATACGGACAATAACAATATGTTTCGAAATCTAAGATTTCGAACCATAATAAATATACGGGCAACAACAATATGTTTCGAAATCTAAGAGTTCGAACCATAATAATAATAACTAGATTTATTTGATAAATAAAATATGGTTCGAAATTATTTGATTATTTTTAACATAAAATTTTATAAATAAAAAATATATGCATAAACATTAACTAAGAATATTACATACCTTTGATTTTGAATTAACAAACCAGCATTTAATATAACAAACAAACAAAAATTATTTTTTAATTATCTTCAAATTTTAAATATAATAAAATATAACCGACCAAAATTTAAAAACCTAATATCAATCTTTAAATTTGAATAAACAAACACCCATTAACTAGTAATTAGTGATGAAAATTTTAATTTTAATTCATTTTTGAGTTAGTAATATCATGATATACAATTGACCAAGATTTAAAAAGTTAATAACCACCCTTAAATTTTAATAAACAAACACCTATTAATTAGTAATTAGTGATAAAAATTAAAATTTTAATTCGTTTTTGAGTTACTGATATCATGATATACAATTGACCAAAATTTAAAAAAGTAATAACTACCTTTAAATTATAATAAATAAACACCTACCATAAATACACTGACAATAACAATATGTTTCGAAATCTAAGATTTCGAACCATAATAATAATAAATATAATGACAATAACAATATGTTTCAAAATCTAAGGTTTCGAACCATAAAAAAAATAATAATAAGTATAATGACAATAACAATATGTTTCGAAATCTAAGATTTCGAACCATAATGAATGCGTGTTTGTTAAAATTAGGTTTAAATATAAAAAAGTTCATATTTAAATTTATAATTTAATTAATAAACCTACTAAATAAATTATATTTATAAAAAAGAATCAAACGATTTCGAACCATATTTTATTTATCAAATAAATCTAGTTTTAGTTTTGCAATTTCGTAATTTTTTAATAAAAGTGTCATAACTGTTATGGGTATCAATATTTATATAAATATTTGGTGCATACGTTAAGTTAATAAGCTTTTGTTTTTTTCAAGAAATCGTTATTTTTTTTAAATTTTTTATATATTAATTTTGGACGAAAAAGAGTCACGTGTACCAGTTATACATAGAATATGAATTAGCTTAAGATTTTTTTGGGTTTTTTTCCATTTTTTGTACACTTTTCAGAAAAGTGTCCAGACTGTGACACTGTCATCTATAAACTGCATAGTATGCGGCACATACTAACCCCGACCTACCATGCTGCAAGTTATATTAAACAAGAAAAAAAAGTCGCAGAAAAAAAAGTCGCACCAAACAAATGATAGTTAATGTTTTTCCCTTGTAGAACTATACACGCAAATCAATTGGTAAAAACAGACAACATAATGATTTGGATCATGTTAACGCTAAAACTTATCACAATGTTGGCTAATCAATCAACTTTTTTTTTCTTTTTTTCGTTTTTTTTGGTTCAGTCCTTTCAATCAATTCGGTATATTGCAATTACGCAGAAAATAACACGATAAATAAACTCGTATAACCTATAAATCAATAACAAAAATATATTTGTACCAAACTTTAAAGAAAAAATAATCCGAACGAGTATAATTGCAAATCGTGTAACTAACATAAGGTACCATAGAATTTTACGCAAGCCCACAGTTGTCACTGAATACTTAATGTTTGACGTTAATTTGAAATAGATCTAAATATAAGAATTAAACTAGAGGTAAAATTAAATAATACAAAAATATTTGGATATAAAGCGATTTGTCAAATGTAAATTTGAATGAAAAAAAAATATGAATTTTAGAACTTTAGAAGAAAAATTAAAAAAGTATATATATGTTGACTAACAAAAATAAATACATTTCTTAAAGCACTGCTGCACCAAAACTAATATTATTTTTTAATATACAAATAAACTAAAATTTTAAAATGTTGTTTTTATACTAAAATTTAAAAATGTTGTTTTTGTATGAACAAAATTAATCTAAAATTTAAAGCAGACCAAAATTTAACATAAACCGAATTAAAGGAAATAAGCAAAAATTATTTTAAATAACCCCAAGAAACTACCTTTGTATAAACAGAGAAAGTAAAATTAAACAAAAAAAGTAATAATTTAAATATATAAAGATTTTACTTCACAGAAATAGGTATTGTTTCTAACATGCATAATTTGTTCTGAACAAAAAGGTACCAAAAGAAAATTAAATTAACTTTGTAACTATGAATAATTATTGAGTATTTTAAGGAGTATACTGCACAAAGAAATAACTGCAAAGTTTGACTTTTAAGCCAAATATCTAAAAGATATCACCATCACCAAGCAAATCTATTTAAAAGTTCAAGCCCAAAATCAACACCTCAAACCTACCCAGATGTCACATTTCCACAAGAAACAACCTCGTTGTTATTATTATTATTCAGAAAATCTCCTTCTCTAAAGGGCACAGGACTTGATTTACCTCTTTTTGGTGTCTCAAAAACCCCATTTGCTTGAGCCCCTGAAGGTGAAGTGGTGAACACTGGGTTAAATGGTGAAGTTGGGGTTGGAGTCGAGGAGTTAAGACGATATGTTAGCTCTTCAATTTTACGTTCTTGCGATGAGGAGTTATTTCTTTGTTCATCCAAAGATCGACGCATTTTTATGTTTTCACGTTGAAGAGCTCTAAAAATTAAAGTAACGACTTTTTTACTTCGATCAATTACCAAAAAAATATCAAAATCCCAAAAATATATATGCATATATATTTTTTTTTGATTTGTTAGGCTACATTTTTTAAATTCACCTATTTTCATTACTCTTCGCATGTAATTGAGATTGCAGGTCTTCAATTTTTTGTAACTGTTGAGAGTTAAAATCTTCAAGAGTTTTAATGTCTTGCATCCGAGATGTTGATTTAGCCAACTACAAATAAAAACTCCTATTTACTAATCTACAAAAAAACTTGTAAAATGTTTAAAAAAATGAAACCTAAATAATTAATGATTAACAAGTATTATCAAATATTGTAACCTCTTGTTTAAGCTTATGAGATTCTGTCTCTCTCATCGCCAAAACTTCTCTCAAACTTCGACTTTCTGCATTGGCATTGTGATATCTCTCTTCATGAGCCTTAAATTAAAACAATAAAATAAATAAAATATATTCAGTTAACAGAACTTTAGCAAGCACAGGTACGAAATAAAAATAATTCACAAAACAAGAAGAAAATTACATGTTTTAAGTTTTAACTCTATTTGTCAACTTTTTAAGCACCGCTAACTTAGTATAACAGGTTTTTGTCTGTAATAAGCACTTAAAAAATTATAGGTTTTGTTATACGAAAAAGAAACAAAGTCAACTTTAATAGCTACACCAAAGGTTCTATGGTAACTTGAAACCAAGGAGAATAATAGCCTATTTTTGTACTTGTAATTCTTGTTTAACTCGTTGATTAAATGATGTTTTAAGTTCCTCAATCTCCCCACATTTCAGTTCTACCTCAATTTTCCATTCCTCCTGATTAGATTCATGTTCAAGACTAAGATCTAAAACCAAAAATTAATAATTTAATAAAAAGATATTTTTAAACACTATTTTGTTCAAGTTTACCTTCTAATTCCAATGAATGCGCTTCTTTTATTTCATTTATCTTTGTAACATTCTTTTTCCTCTGCAAGGAAAAAACTTGAATTTATTTTAGTATTTTCTTGTGTGTATGCTTATAAATAAAAAAATGTTCAAGATTTTTTTACCTCATTTTCCAAAGTGTCCATTACTTCATTTAGCTTAAAACCTAATTCTTTATTAATGTTGGTTTCTTTATTGACTATTGACTGCAGTTGTTCTAAAATGTTTATCAAATATATGTATTATAAATTAGCTTGCATATACAAACGTCAAAAAACTTTATTAAAAAAAATTGTAAACACCATATTTTACCAATTGTTTCATTGTTTTTAACAGCAACTTGTTCCAGTTGTTGTTTTTGTTGTGACAATTTTGGCGCAGAGAGTCCGTAAATCTAGGAAATAAAACATTTCAAATGAAAAACATTTCAAAAAAATTGCATTTAAGTTACCATATTATTTGTAAAATAAATTAAAAAATAAATGTATATTGCTTACCTTATTAACAACATAATCTAACAGTGTTGCAAAGGCAACTGTGCATTTTGCATTGTCATCCAATTTCTTTGCATAATCTTTTCAAAACATATAATTAAGTTATTTTTTGTAAAACTGGTATAGTGTGTAAAACAAATTATTTAACCCAAATAATATAATTTTAATTATGTTTATTTTTTTAAACTTTTGTCCACTAGTTCAAGCCTTAATAATTATTTACCCGTTTTAAAATAAAAAATTACACCATATCTACCTTTTTTTAATAATTCTAATTTTGATTCTTTAGGCTTAGGTTTAGAAATATTAGCGGATGTTCTTAATCTTGTTGTTGTACTTGGAACCGGAACAGAAGTTTGTCTGCTAGTTGTTGATGAAAGTCCATATCGGTTTATAGTTCCTAAAAAGTACCAAAAAAATATTTTAGCTTATTAATTAGTTAAAAAAATGTTATTTTCTTTATTTTTTTATTAATTTTTGTGTAGCCTACTGCAACATTATAAAATGTTTTACCTCGCTTGTTGGTAACGGAAGTTTCCACTTTAGATTGTTTAAGGGTTGGGGCATTAGGTCGTGAAGAATTGTTAGTTGAGGTTGAGTTAATACCATACCTGGTTGGTGTTAATGAACCTGATCAGATTTAAAATAAAAATATAATTTTTTAAATTTAAACACAACATTCTCTAAAAGCAAAAGCCGTAATCAATAAGTTAAAAAGATCACTTGTTCAAGGTAGATAGGCTAACAACATTTAACAATTATCAAAAGAATGCATGTACAGTACAGTTGGTTTACTTTGTTTATTTAAGCCAAAATGATTTATGAGGTTATAATATATGCCTATAAATATTTGATGTGTATTTTAAAATAAAAAAAAACTATAAAAAAGAGATAGATGTATATATATAACATAGGTATTTGTTAAAATTAATACCTTTTCCATTTGTCAAAGAGGTAATGCGGGAAGGGGTTGGAGAATATGATCGGGTTTTTGAAGATGCACATCCCAATCTATCTGCCGTCAATCTATTCACTATAAAAAATTTTTAAAAAAATAATATTGATAATATAAATATAATTTTAACAAAATTATGGGGAACTGAAAAAGTATAAATTGTTAAATAAAAACACATAATAATTAACTTAAAATAAAATAATACAAATATGTGTATTTTTTTCTCTTATATATACCATTTAATGTTATACCTACAGGCATAATAAAACTAATTGGCATGCTGAGTAAAAGGTTATTCAAATAATCTCAAGGTTGGTGGGTTATTTAAAATACCCCAAGGAACAATTTAGTCTAGGTAAATTATTACTTACAGCTATCATTACCAGCAAATTTTTCAAAATGCAATATAAGCTCATAAGTCTTATTATGTTGCATTATTACCAGATTAAAATACAAAACTTATTTGAAAAATTGAATTAAAAGAAAATTAATCAACATTAGTTCACTAAAAAAAATATTATCAAACTTAAATAAATAAATAAAAAATTTTATGTAGGATATATTGCTACAAAAAGTGCCTCATAAAATAATCTATTTGCCCATTGGCAACTAATTTTTTTAAGTGAACCATCAACTTTAAGTTTAAAGCCTTCTTTAAAGTTTTTATTATTATATGACACACATTACAAACAAATAAACCAGTTTTTCTACCTTTTTCTGAAAATATATTTCTGTTTAAAATTACACCTATAAAATTTTAAATACGAAAATAAATAAAGTTTAAATTCCATTATAATATTTTTAAAAGCGACCTTCTTCTAAAATACAATGCATTGGTATAAATTACAGTAGCCTTAATATGTTTCATTGTTTAGTTTAGTGCTTTGTGCACTCTACTTTTTAGTAATAACAAAACAAACACAATACCTTGGCTTAAAATAACAATCGACGATTCAAAGAATGTAAATACAACTTTTTAAAGAACAAATATTTTACTAAATGTTCAAGTCAAGAAAGCAAACACCTTTATTTACATTCATGAATAGAACAACGAATAGTCAAAAGAATTTAAATGGCCTTTAAAGAAAGACTACTACATATTGTTTGTTGTGCGTGCCACGTGTAAAAAGGCTTGAAAGCAGGAAAAAAATTAATTGTTTTTGCACTAGAGAAAATATTTAAGTTTGGGTCAACACACTTATAAATTTTAAAATGTGAAAGGTAGTAAGTAAATATTGTAAAAATATTAAACAGTTGTAGCCTATATATTTTGTCAGTTATATTTTTATTTAAATTTACTAAAATATTTAAAATAAATATCAAAATAGCTTAGTTTTTCAAAGAATTTAGTAAAAAATAAAATATTTAGCAAAGAAATTATGTAAGATTTCCATTTATTATATATTGTACCAAATTACAAATAGATAAAAAATAGTCATAGATAAAACTTATTCCTTGAATATATTTTAAATTATTTATGGTTTAGGCATGCAAATAGTATAATACAGTACAAATTAATAAGAATAATATTTATTAAATACCTTTCACAGCATATAGAGGTTTTCGCTTAGTTGGACTAACAACATTGCTTTTTACATTGGCTGGTTGTTTTAATCTTGGCGGAGTTTTTTTAGCTAAAAAAATAAAAGTTTATTAAGTATTTACTTTTGCTTATAACTATTTTTTATCTACACACATTTTTTACCTGCAGCTGGGATTGTTTTTTCCGATAAAGGCTTTCGGTGAGTATTGGCAGATAAATTATACATATCATATTACAAAATACAAAATTTATTGATTCTCAATTTCACTCAAAGTGAAATTTATACACATTAAGAAAACTTAAAATTGTATATACCTATTTCTGTTTCTAAAACAAATTTTTAACTGACAATTACGAATATATATGTGAAATTTTTATGTTATTATATTTTAAATTTGATAAAGTTAGTTTAGTATTCATCGTCTGACCATACTCTACTGAGCTACCTAAACAAAAACAGGCAGACAGGCGGGGTGACAGTGTGAGATCAATATTTAAACAATAAAATTAATAATTATAAAACCTAGGCATAGATTTTTGTCATTTTAGTATTTGATTGACCTTGCATGCCTGTAGCGCTTCAGCCTGTCCCAATGTCAAAGTACTTAGTTAATAAGTCATTAGTATTTAACCTATCACTTACTAACAGATTAACTGTCCAACTAACTTACATAAGTTATTTTTAGATAGATGATTTAAATAGTTGATGTCTAAACACCCCCTGCTTTAAACCATTAAGAAACACCGCCGTTTTACTAAACTAAATTAGAGCTAATTTTTCAGGAAATCTAGTTGCTATGTTGTGCGCAATCAGCAAATAGTAAAACATCAACAAACCATTTACACACAACACAAGATTGTAACTTCGATGAGATGCTGTTTACTGTGTCATGGCTTACTTGTCCAAAATAGTTAACACACTTGCTCGATCACTAAAAATACCTTAATTTGCTAACTAATTAAACAAGTTTATGTTTTACATTTTTTTCAAACTTTCGACCTGTTGATTTAATTGAAATCGAAAAGTGGTTTGTTTTAAATTTTCGATTGTTGCAGCAAATTTATGTAATTGTTATTAACAAAAATACAAATTGGAAGCGCTATTAACAAAAAAGTGGTTCAACTATAGAGAAAATTATGTTTTTCTTGAATTATTATTGTTATTATTAAATTATTTGGATAGCAAGTGAGAGCGTTCATTCAGTTCTGGGTTTTTGGGAGATGCTGACGCATTGAATTTTAACTTCCAGTCCAACAAATAGAATAGCCCTATTAACGTTACCTGTAATATAAAAGTAATACAATTAATATTTTTACTAAAATTTCATCGTAAAAAGTTTTCTATAAAATATTTTAACGTTATTCAGCTTACTAAAATAAGAATAGATGAAGCATACAAGGAACTGACGAGCTTATAATCTTTGTAAGTTTCCATTAGTGCTCCTCCTACCGTTGGGCCTATAAACTCCCTGGACACAAATAACATAGTGAATTATTTGGCATTACAAAGTTTATGTTAAAGTTATGACATACACACAAGTATTTACTATAAACAACAAAATGAAGTATTTCTTTACCCGAGGAAAGTCCCACTGTTGAATATTCCGCCCACCAAACCAGCAGTTGCAATGTTATCTTTCAAACCACCATTTCTGGTAAAATAAAACATAAATATTATTTTTGTTTAAGTTAGGCTGACCTGTAATATTTAAAAACTGTAAACACTTCTAATTACATTACAGAGTTGGTTAGATCATTAAACGTTGGTACAAGTGCCATGCTAAGACCGCATCCCAGTAATATCATTGAACTTGAAATTGAAGCAATACTTTCTTCAAATAAGCCAACGTATGTGAGAACCGGCGAAGGTCCTATCAAAATAAAACTAAATCCAACCAGAACACCACCCAAAATCATGACACAGCGCTCACCTACCTTTATTTAACGTAAAGATTATGTCATTTTTGTGATCGTCTATTAAGCACGTGACTTTATTGCAATCATATAAAGTTAAATTACATCTAAGTAACCTACGTTTGTAAATCCAACTAGGCCGATTATTGGAGCGGTCACTGTGTAGGCAACGGCCATAACAAGAAACATAGAGCCGACCACTACCGGACTTGCATTTAAAGGTTGCATGTGCAAAGATAGAACTGGCATATTAAAGTCCATGGCACCCCACATAACTATCATAAGCAGAGTAGTTGCAAACACATTCGGTATTCTAAAAATTACATTTTGTAAATTAATAAACAACAAAAAAGGTGTTAACAAAAAATATGTAAAAAATTACTTTATCAAGTTAATGAAATTGCCTGGCGGTACATTCTCACTCGGAGTTTCGCGTATTAAGTAATAACTAAGAATCACACCGATAAGCATGGCTATTCCAATAGCTATGAATGGAAATTGAAAACCACCAACCTTAAAACAAGTAGGCAAGGATGTTATTTACGTAAATACATAAAGTTGTTTTTAATAAGCTATAATATTCATAAAATGAGGAGTACACTCGATCTATAAAAACAAATTCCCAAAAAAAGAAACCTCGTACAGCCAACCTCCAATCAGCGGGCCAATAATCATTCCAAGCCCGGTAAAAATTTCAGACACGCCAATCGCAAAAGTAAGTTTTTTTCGCCATTCTTGAGCTAGAATAACAGAGGACCCTGTAAAATATGCGGCACAGCCCAGTGCTTGTGCTGCGCGACACAAGAAACAACAGGCAACGAACAATCTGCTGGAGGTGATTCGAAACAACTGGCTAAAATACAACAAATATCATAACAGTCAAATTATTAATCATGCTTTATTATTCCTATGGTTTAATAAATAAAAATATAATTTCAAAAAATAGCACGAAATTTAAAAAATGTTTAACCTTTACCTAAAAAAGAATGAACAAATACCAGCAAGCCCCAATCCAAAATTAAGCATTGATTTTGCCCCGATGACTGGAATTAGATAACCGTAAATAGGACAGAATAACGCAGTTACGATAGCGTAACATCCAAAAATTAAACCAATTTCAAACTGAGAGGTACCATGCTGAATTGCCTGCATAAAAAATAATGGTAATCCGTTATAAAAAATACATTATGGAAGTTAAGATAATATCTGAAGTAAAAGCTGTTTTTCTACCTCTTTACTGAAAAACGAAGACAGTATCGATATGCTGGCATTGGAGATCATATTAACATAGCATACACCTACCAGCGCGCCCCATTGCCGTTTTGTAAACTGAGAAAAGCGACCTGCTGTACTACCATTTGACTTTTCGTGTCTTATGGGCACAGTATCATTGGATACCGTAAGGTTTGGTGCTGTGAACTCAATTATAGTGGGCGTGCTTGTCCTTTGGCGCGATGGATGGGTGCTTACGCGGGACCGATCTTCGTTTATAGGTTCTACTACGCTTTCCGAAGTTTGAAAACGTGTTGGTGAACTAACAGCATCCAGAAATGTATCTACTGGCGTCGAAGCGTGAAATTCATCTTTCGGAATCGCAAATAGATTAACTGTAGGCGTTATTTTATATTCGGATGACGTCATTTCACAATCAGACTCAAGCGAGTCATTCGCAGAATTTGGTGGCTGAATCTAAGTATAATTTTTTTTCCTTTTTGATTACCATTAACTTTTTATAAATTTAAAATTTTAAGTTCTAAAATAGGATGATATAAGATATATATATTCTTACCAATATTTCTGGATAACAATGTGCTGTTTCGTTTTTTTGTGAATACGGTAGTTTGATAATATGATTTTTGTTGGATTCTGATTTGGATATTGATATTGCTCCATAATTCATTTTTATAAAAAAAATTAAAAAAATAGGCTTTAAACTTTAACAAACAATCTTTGCATTAAAAATTATAAAAAGTATTAAAATTAATATATTTCAAATTTAAACAACTTTTTACGTATAGCAAATCTTCTACCTACAACATTTTCTGATGTTAAACTAATGTAGACCTGATCTTACTTACCACATGTTTTATACAACAAAATTTCCATAGCTAAAAACAAGAAGTTAAACAGGTGCGTTTTACGTCGCCCTTACAGCAAAAATTAAACGCGAAATAGTTGGATTAGGATCAGGGTTGTCAAAAAGTTAAAAATAATTTTTGGAACCACTAATATTTTAGGTAGTTTTTTTAATTTAAAGTTACAAAATAGGCAAAAATAACTAATGTTTATTTTATTACAAAACTATATAACATATTTATATAATAAATGCAATATAACCAGCTTAGAACAAAGCTATTCACATAATAAAAGCTGTTATTAATAATAATAAACTTGCATAATAAATTTACTTACCTCAATCTCAAAAAATAATTTACAAATTTACAATTAAAATAGGGAGATTAAGGACTGCTTATATCTTTATAACGAACCCAAGTAAAAGACCAAGCAATTTCTATTACAGTTTTAATGCTGCAGATTGTAGAATATACTAAAAAGTATTGCCTTATTGCTACAAGTTGTGTATTTAATAGGCATGCAAAAACCTGAGTTAAATTTAAAACTCAACATTTATGCAATTAACAACATCAAAACTTATTTAATTCATTTCTTTTGTAGATTTTGACCGATCTTGGAGAGTCCATCCAACCTACTATGAAGTTGTCTGCATAACTCTTCAGCATTATCTGATATCGAATTTGTAACAAATCTCTCCCGGGCTTCCTCCTTTTTTATGATGTCATAAACCTCCCGTTCCATGGATGTATTTTGATCCTGAAGATACCTGTTAAAAAACGTATTTTAACTAAATTTTTTTAAGACCATCAAAAATGTTAAATTGAAACTTACTTTTTTGCAGATGCTATCTTTATTTTGAACGGAGATTCTTCGTTTCTAGATTGATCCCTAGCTTCAAGGAGTAAGGAAACAGGATCATCATCAAATGACCCTCTCGTAAAGTCTTCCAACAAAAATATTTTGAAATATTAAATATTACAATCATTTTTATAATATAATTGTTAAGCATTGTTCCTTTAAATTATTAAAGATTGGTTACCTGGTTGTTTTTGTGATAAATCATAATCATTGGTGACATCATAATTTAACATGACATCATCATCAGATGTATCTGACAGCATTGTCACAACTGGGAGTTGGGCACTAAATCAGAAAATAAACACAAAGTTAAGTAATGATATAATTAGAATAATGTAATAATAAAGTTTTTATTACCAACCTATCTTCCAAAGGAATTTGATTTTCTTTATGATTTCCACCCTTTTTATATGTCTAAAAATACAAATAATAAAGTTAACAAATTATATCCTGTAAGTATAAATATCTATAATGCATATTTTACTTAGGTACCTTTGAAACTATGGGATGATTTGTATTCTGTGCTTTTTTAACTTGATTAGTATCTAAGAAATAAAAAAAACTATTTTTTAATTTTAAAAATTTGTATAGCAACAAATTTATTATAAGCTTTTAAAGTTTAATTTTAACTAGAAACAATAATTTTTTTTTTGTTTCTTCACCTTTACTGTACTTTTTCTGTTGGGGTAAGAAGTTGTTTCTATTTTGATGTTGGTAATTGTTAACAGTTGCATGTTGAACAGGGTTGTTATTGGTTTGTGCAGATGAAATATATTTTAAAACTGGACGATCCTATTGAATAAATTAATTAATAAATTAAATAAGTTTGTGTATTAAGCAATATTTCTGATGTAAATTCCTATTAAATATATAAATAAGATCACCAATATTATAACAAAACACACTCTGTGTTGGTTTAACAAAAAAAAAAGGGGGCATACACTTTTTATACCTGTATTCTTTTATCCATTATTTCTAAATTTCTTTTGATCAAAGCTTTTGATATAACCTCTTCCTGGTTTCCTATAACAAGTTGAGCTTCACAACTGCTCATTTCAGCCCTTTTTAATGCGATTTCCAATCTTTCAATGGTCGTCTTCAACCTTGGAACATAAAAGTAATTTATTTACAAGATTTGAGGATTTGTTGTGAAATATAAAAGTAAACACAAATATTTATTTTTTTTTATTATAAATCATTACATTTTTTCATTTTTGGATTTGTTTTTTAATTCAATATCTTTGGTGTGTAAAATCTCTGTAACTTTCTCATTCTTTGTTGTTAGTGAAGCAGATTCTTTCTTCAGATGGCGATTTTCACGTTGAAATAATTCCAATCTGTATAAAAAACAAAAAAGGTATTAAATAACATATGGATTACATAATTCTGAAATTTAGATAAACTTTCATTATAAGGTTTTTGATTAATCATTTTTGGTGTCTTAAAAGCATCAACAAAATTATTAAATTAACAAATGAAAAAGGTTTTAATTACTTGTCACAAGCTTTGCAAAGTTCAGTTTGTAAAGTATCAATAAGAGCTCTTTTATCAGTTACTTCTTTCTGCATATTCGCAGCAATTTTAGCTGACCGCTCATCTATGTGTTTAACTGTGTGAAGCGAGTCCTTCATTTAAATTAAAAATTAAATAAATTTTTTAAAGAATATAACAAAAGTTAGGTAAAAAGTATTGCAGAATAAGCTAAAAGCTGTGTACACCAATCTGCAGATAAGTAATTTAATTAGTAAAAATAACAGCATATATTGAAATACATACATTTATAAACAAAATGCATTATTATTGATTAAACAAATCGATTAAATCAAGTATAATGTACACAAATAACTGTTAAAATTAAAAGTAAACCTCAGTTTAGTACAATATTGGGTTTTTAATTTATATATACCTACCTGTGCAGTTTGTAATGCATCTTTTCTCTGTCTAAGTTTCTTTTTAAGTCGATCAGTGTGGTTGAAATATTTTGACTGAATCACTTTCAATTCAGAGTTTAACAAATTATTTTCATTTCGAAGATGATCCAACTTAAATAAAACAAATTTTTTTAATTTTTTTATTACATAATTGTTATTGAATAAAGAAAATACCTAGTTATTAAATACTTTTTATTCTTAAATACCTCACAAATGGCTTCTTTGTGTTTATTAAGAAGGTCTTCTTTCGAGTTTAAAATTTTTTCAAACTCAGTTCTAATTTCAGTAAGTTCCTTTTCAGTGTTTTCTTTGTCTGAAGAAAGATTCTGTATTTGTTGCTCAAAATCAGATTTTATTTTTTCCAATTTTTTGAAGTCTGATTGAATTTTTTCCATTTCACTGGTCATATTCTATAAAATAGTGGAAAAATATGGTTGTGGCAAATAAAGTAACAAAATTTTAAATAAATTTAAAACATTTTTAAATTCTTTAAAATTTAGGCTCTACAATGTTATCAAAATATTTTATTTTAATTTTGTTCTATTTTTATAAGCATAACTTTGCAATCGCTAATTTATACAAAATTTTACCAACCTTAAGTTTGTTTTCTAGTTGCCTTCTTTCCTGATGAGCAGAGTCAGAAATTTTAACAATTCCATTTAATTCAGTTTCTTTAACATCCAATCTTTTTCGAAATTGTGAGTTTAACTTTTTTTCATCTTCAAGCAATTTCTGAGCTTTGTCTAATTCTGCTTTAGTTGTTTTGTTATAGCTTGAAAGATCAATGTAATCTTTTTGTAAGCTAAATTTTCAAAAAAAGATAAACTAAATAAATTAATTAAAATATTATAGTGTGATTTTTTAAAAAGAGAATTTTATTTGAATTTTCTTTTGTAAATTTAAAATTAAATTTACTTACAACTCTAGTTTTGTTTCTAATGCTTGTTTTGCTTCAGTTTGTTCAAAAGATTTTTTTTCAGCTATGCTTAACTGTGTGCTAAGTCGTTCAACCTAAAAAAAGGTTTACAAATTTATGTTAACAATTAGTTTGTTTATTTGACTAATTTAATTTATAATATAATCAAACTGAAAAAAAAACAGAGTAAAATACTGACACAATCTAAAACTAATAAAAAAATATAACACTACTACAACCGTATTAATCAAAAGTTTCCTTAAAATTACACCATCTTTTTATTTTTTAAGTTCATTTGAATTACCATTTGATCTTTTCCTTGAATCATCTGAAAAGCTTGAGTTCTTTCAACAATTGTCTCTGAATTTTGTCTTTCAGTTGCTTCCAGCAAAGCTTGAACTCTGGATAAATCTTCTCTCAATTTCATGTTTTCAATAGTCACCTTTTGAACTTTTTCTTCAGTCTATAAGTAAATTAAACATGCTTAACCATGATACAAAAAAGATAATTTAAAGAACATTTAAAAAAAACATATCATTTAGCAAAATGAAATTCTAATATAATTAAGTTTATTGATTTACCTTATTTCTCTCAGCCTTTTCAGTTTCACTGATTTCTTGGGCAAGTTTTGTGTTAAAGTCGCCTCTTAACTGAGCTGCAATTTCACGCAATCTTCCAATTTCAACTCCCTTCTCATTTAAATCAAACCTTAAATTTTAAAATAAATTTTAAATTAAGTATTGTTATTGTATTTTTTATGATATACAGAGTAATGTGACAATTTTGTTATATATCTATATTAAAAAAAGGCTTAATTTCACACAGACACCATTACATTTACTTGGTATAAAACAATTCTAACAAAAGTAAATATAAAAAAAATTTACTTGAGATTATTTATTTCCAAGTTGTTTTCATTATCTTTTATTTTAAGTTCTTGAACATTGTGTTTTTCCTGATCAAGTTGGTCTCTAGTGTCATCAATCAACTTATTAAGATCATCCACGCTGTTAAGATGTAAATGAAAATTATTTAATAGTAGGTTGTTTAAAATCAGAAATTTTCACTTTGCTAACTTGTTTTTTTTATTTTATGTCAGAATTAACATTTTACTTTTTAAAAAATATATGCAAAAAATAACTTTAAAAATTTATACAAAAATTGTTTATATTTACAGTGTGCAAAATAGGTTAGACAAGTTGCATATGGGAAAACTAAAACAGAAATTTAAAATGGGTTTACCTTTGTTTAAGCAATTTGTTGTCAGTTTTTATCATTTCATTTCCGTCTTTTTCAGCAGTTAAATCGTACTGAGTGTTTATAAGTTGACTTTGTATCTCACCTTTCTCATTTGCATGAAGAGTTTTTACCTAAATAGATTAAAGATCACATAAATTTAAAATTGATTGTCTAACAATCTTGAATAAATGTATATAAAAATAACAGTACAAAGTAATTTAATAAATTCTTTGTTAAAATTTACAAACTTCTTCAAGTTGCATTTTTAAATCAACAACTTTTTGTCGACTTTCAGAATATAATCTCTCCTGCATGTCATGTTCGAGTTGAAGGTCTTTCAAGTTTGCTGATAAAATTTCAACCTTTAAAAATCATGAATATTTATATGTATACCAATCCATAGGGCTATAAATTAACTCCACAAAATATAAGTCAATTTTCAACTAATATCAGAAAGGTAATAGAAAATAAAGAAAACAAATAGAAATTAATGATATTTAATTTTATTATTAAGTTTTAAAAACACTATGTTACTTCTACTCCACCTTATTTTGAGCATCCATCTTGTTTGTTTTTTCCAAAGCAATTTCTTTGTCATGTATATCGGTCAAAGATTCAATTGCTTCTGCAGCATCTGATGAAGCTATCAGTTTTTCTGCATTGTGAGCCTGTTAACATAGGATTTAAAATAATATTTGAATTTATATTAATTTTTGGTCAAGTAAATTGTTAATTATTTTCAAATTAACATAAGTATACAATTTTTTTATTTATTTTGTTACGTATGGTAAAGTTTCTCATATAATTATAAGATATGTATGCGAAAAAAGTCATATTTTTCATTTGGACTTTAATATATTATTTCTATAACCACCTGATTGGTCGCATTAAGCTTGGCCTCCAGTGATAAAACTTTATTCCTCAGTGAATCAACTTCATCATTTATATTTGTGACATATTTTTCTAAACATCTTCCTAATGATTCAGGAGTCGGGCTTGTTAACAAATCAACATCACAAAAACTAAAAAATAGAAATATTAAAACCAAAACTCTGATATCATTTACGAGTCAAATTGATTATTTTATATGTTCCAAAACATAAAGTAATATCAAACAACTTTTTATTAAAAAAAATCTCATAAATTTGTTAAAGGATGTTTGAAAAAAACAATTTGATATCCTAAAAATAAAAACAATCCCACCGTTAAATCAAAATTTTTGGTTAGTAATAACCATATTTTTAATTTCATAATTAATTAAAAAAACTAGAATAAAAATTATTTTTGATAACACAGAGGTAAAATATAATACCTCATGCAAGAACCAGAAGAAAGAATATTTCTTAACTTGGTAAAAACAACTTCATCCGCTTCGTTATTAGTTTGTAATAATTCCATTCTTTCATGAGCATCTAACAAGGCTTGCTCTTGCATTTGGTTTGAGGATGCAAGTTCATTTAAAGTGGACTAAAACATATAATTAATTAAGTTTAAAAACATAGGCAATTTATTAATATCAAGAAAATATAGTTTATGGAAGTATTTTTTTACTTATAGGTGTACATACAGTTAACATACTGATTTTGTTACTACCATTATTTTATTAATCGTACATTAAAAATTAATATATATTGGTCAAACAAAAATACAATTCAAAAATTTCTTAATATTTGCTTGCCCATATTAGATTTTAAACCAAAAACAAAATTGTATCTACTTGTAATTTTTCGATTATATCTTCTTGTTGTCTCATTTCATGTTCTCTTACTTCCATTAACCTTTTTCTTCCAGACACAGTCTCCAATAATTTATGTTGTAAATCTTCAAATGCTGTTCGAAAGTTAAGCTTTTGTTTTTCCATTGCTACTTTTGAATCCTCCAGTTTTCGAGATAAATATTCAACTTGTGCCTAAATTCAACATAAACTTTAGCAAGTGTAAAAAAAACATGAGCTTTAGCAAGTGCATTATTTTTTATTTAAAAGAAAAAATTGTTATAAATCACTATTTCTTAGGGCTTGGTCATTCTAAAAAGATTTATTTTTTTACTTGAGAATCTTCCAAAGCATTTTCCAGGTGTATTTTTCTTTTAGTAAGAGATGAAATATCATAATTTGGATAATCCGTTGTTTGGTTGTCGCTGTGGTATTTGGAACTTCCTGCAATGTCATCGTTAATAGGGTTAAACATTGATGTTGTAGGAAGATTTGGATACGATTTTGTTCCATTATTTTTTGTGTTTAAAAAATCCATAGCAGCATTTTGTGCTGTCATATTCAAGTTTTGTTAAAAAAATAAAATCACCAATAACATTTATTCAAATTCTGAATAAGTAACTATAAATAAATTATTTCAAAAATAATATTTTAAGTAACTTTATCTCAAGATAAATCTATTGAATATTTTACACTTGTCTGCATTTACCTTAAACGCTTAATCTATATCAACATGGTAAAATTTTAACAAAATCTTTACAAAAGCTAAATTGTCTAAATTACAAATATTTAAAGTAACAAATTGAAATTTGTTTGTTTACATATTTACAATAAAAATTCAAACCGCCAACTATTTGAGTTTCGATCAGCTGTTAATTTTCCAGGGTTTCCCCAAAACAAATAATTTTTGAAATATACACCACCTGATTTGAATTCAAGCATAAGCATTTAATTAAGCAACTTAAATAAATTATTTTAAATGAATAACCACATTATTTAATTGTAGAGCTAAATATACATAATAACTAGATTATACCTAAATCGCCTATACCTTTCTCTGCTTGTAACTAACAAGAATTTAATACAAATCAAAGAAAGTAACAAATTTATTTAATCCCTTAAGGGTAACAGGGGTTTAAAGTCACATATTTTTTAATAGTTGTTTAAACAATGTGCAGTACTAACATATTAACAACGCAGATGACAATTTAGGAATAACACAAATTTGAATAACTTTAGTAACTGAATATTCATCAGATTAACATCTGCCTATAAGTATAGTTTAATTTTACAACAGTGTTAAAAGTATCAACATTATAAAGTTCGGTAAAATGCAAAGTTTTTAATAAAAAAAATCTTTTTTTGCTATCTTCTTGGAGGAAGAGACTTAGGAACAACAAATTCTCCCGTTCTTTGTCTTTTTCTGGACTGATCTGGCAATGGACCTACAATAAAACAACTCTTGTTTTAAAACCATAAAAGAAAATCAATATGTTTGTTAAATATTTATTTAATATATTTTAATTTAACAAAAACTTAACATAATTGTCTTAACTATAAATTTACCTGGTTGTGTATGATGATTCTTATTAAGGTTGTAAGCTCTGTGGTCGATTAAATCCAACAACATTTCTTTTGTCACAGGATGTCTAATACTGTCGCACACAGCTTTATAAAAAACATAAGAGTAAAAATATAGAGAAATATAAGAGACCATAATTTTATTGTGACATGTTACTAACCCATTGCAGTTGTGTAGGCATTGGGAAAACTTTTATCTGTTCGTTCCCTCATAAACACCCAGGAGTCATTGGCAAACGTACATTCAATTATCTTGTTGTTATATTTCTTCAGTTCTTTTGTAACCTGTTTGTAAAAAATTAGAAAATTAATAAATTTTCTTTTTAAAGTTCGTCACAAACAAGTACTAATTCACTATCATTAAAATATTAGTGGTTTTTAAAGTTTTTTTATTGTTAAAAAAATAAAATTTAAACAAATATTGAGCTGACACATCCTTAATCCAAATATACCTTCATTACAGCAAAAGGTTTATCTAGTTGACCAACAAACAATCTTCCTTCAAGTTTAGGCACAAGACCAACACCTTGTACAGATTGTATAATAAGCCTAAAGTCAACACTATTATGTGATGACGGCTTCCACTTTAATATTTCATCATTACGACCTGGGGTGTAACCCTGAAAAATAAAAACAAACAAAACTTTTATAGCTCGGCCAAGATTATTAAAAACAAAAAAAGAATTGCGTGAATTAAAATAGTTACATCAATTGGATTTGAAGAGGCAGGTTGATAGATAAGACCATCAATTTCATGAGAGACCATGTTACTAAATCTAAAATAAAAAAAATTGTAAACTTTCGTGTAAAAATTCAATTTTAAATTTTCAATAACTTTATTTTTAAAGTGTTCAATTTTAAAGTTTTATTAGGTGAAAAATTTTTTCATTATACTTAGGATCGAATCGTACCTACTTTTGGTTGAGAAGTTCTCTTGTTTGTTGAATTTCCCAAAATTCTTTTTTTCTCACACTGAATGGTTCTCTCCTTTTATCGATTAAACCCTGTCGCATTTTTTCGTGTCGTGGTCCGATGATTTCTTTATCGATACATTGAAGACGGCGTCGAAAATCACAATCACCAACTGGTTGTGCCTAGTTATTTATCAAAAAAATAATTTAATTTTTTTTTTAATTAAATAAAAGTTTTTTTAATAATTTAAAGCAATGATTAGTATGCAAAAGCTATTCTAGTAAAAATAAAATATAGACTATTATTTATAAATATAAAACCATTATTTATAAAAAATATTTTAAAAATGTTTAAAATTACAACTTTGATTTTTTTATATATCCAAAATGTAAAATTTTCATGGCAAAATACCTACTGAGAATTTAACGATGTCATAGATTAAAAAACGTGGAACTTTTTCCCCGTTAACTACATCTACAATCATCTCTCCATCTAATAATGTATCCCTCAGTGAATTATTTAAATCTTTTCGATGGGGAAACTCTAAATTAGCAATCTTGAAAAAAAATAATAAGGTTTTGTAATATCTTGTGTTAAAGTCAATTAAACAATTATTTTAAAATGGTCATCAAATTCAAAAAACAACTTTTAATAAATTAGTGGTGGTCCCATAGCTAATTGTAAACAAATACATAAATTTGAAACAACAATGAACAGCTAAAATCTATGTAATGCCTTTTATGTTCTTTTCAGTTTATTCTACCTTGAATACAGCGTTGTCACGATCAATCATATACACTTGATCTCTTCCATTTAACAACATTAAATATCTTGTTCCGTCTGCTTTCCAGCTTACCATATAAGACTTTTTGGTTAATAAATTTAAATTTGTGATAGCCATGGATACGGGTTGAGCACCAGGAAAACCTTTTCTGTTAGAAGCAAAATATAGGTAGACAATTGCTATTCTTCCACATATAAATAAATGCACTACACTAGAAATATACCTACCACTATTATTTTTAAAAACTTAACAATGGTAACATTTTTCTTTTGTGATAAAGTATATAGCTTATGTTGTTCTTAATATGAAAGAGACAACTCTATAGCTTAATTCAAAGAAGTAGCAACTACTTCAGCATATTAACTTAATAATCAGTTGTCTATATATTAACATGAGACTCAATATTAAAACCTAAAATGCATACTTTTTCCATTTACACATGTCTTGTACAATTCTTTGAACTTGACCTAAAGTTGGTTGTGTAGAAACTTGTTCTACTCCATCTATATTTTCCATATCATCAATAAATGGCTTTTGTTTTACCTAAATTAAGCATAAAAAATTAGGCAATACTTAAGTGGCCATAACATATATCAAAAATAACTAAAAATAAATAGTATATATATATACAGCATCAAGAAATTTTAATAACAAAAATAACTGAAATTGCTGATATTATTTAATACATACATTAACATGTCGTTCGTTAGAAATATTTGATACTGAGTTACCATCATCATCAACTGCATATAACATTTTATAGATTAAGTTACATCGTTATAATAAATTAAGAAGTGCAAAGGAAACTTAATTGCCAAAGTTCAACACAGGATAGAGGAAACTACTGTTAACAAATTACCATTAGTTTATTTAAAAAGATTTATAAAAGGACATTTTTGTTCGAAATAAAAAAAAACTAGAACAACCAACTCACCTGTATCATCACTTCCTGTGTGCCAGGGGGGTAAAGGTGGTGGAGGGGGTGCATCCTCTCTCGCCCCATACCTGGCAAATAATTCCTCAATGTAATGGGCTTTAATTATTCCTGGAGGGCGTTCTTGTGAAAAAGCTGAGTAGGCCGCTTCAACACTAAAAAACACAAATTAAATCAAAAAAAGTTAAATGTAATTTAAGCTCGAAAAATGTTAAATAAAAAAAGTTTAGGTCGACTGAAATTGTTTAAACAACCTCCAATCCATTTTTTCAATAAGGTAAGCACAAATTAGAAATCCTGTTCTATTGTAACCATGGGTACAATGAACTCCTATAATCGATATTGGGTCTCGTCTTATAATTGATGAACAAAGATCAACAAACAATTTGGTGGAGTGTTCATCTGGGCACTCTCCATGTCTGTATAACAAATTAAAATTTGTACCTGCTATATATTATGCAAGGCTCTATAAACTTTTTAATTTTTTTAAAGTTACCCCCGACAAGATATTTTTTGATGAACAATTCCCTGTGCTGTAAAATCGTTTTTGTCATAGAACCTTAAAATTATTTCAAAAAAGTGGTTTATAACAAATAAAAAAACAAAATAATTATTTTGACATGCAAATATTTTAGCAGTGCTATAATAACAAAAACAATGTGAGATTTAGATAAAAAATTATATATTAGAAGTGAAAAAGGGGTATTATTTAAATATATACCTGTTTGTATTAGTAAGATCTATAACTACTGACATTTTAACCTTCAACCCATTTAAATACATAAATAGCATTTCTGGATTAAATCTGTATTATATTCAAAAAGTAGTTATTATGATGTTTTGAAATATGAAACGATATAGTTACTGTGACTATAAAATTAAAAAACAAGCAACCTTTAGACCTTAATTAGAGAGCTAAGGTCTCTATTAGCGTCGTCCGCCAATTAAAACAAGTAGTACTAAAATAAATGCGGAAAGGGAGGAATAGAAAAGAAGATTATGTAAGGTTAGAAAAATCCCCCCTATTCCGCATCTTATAAACTTGGCCTGTTTGCCTGTTGGCGGACGACGCTAATAGAGCTCCCAGAGCTATGCTTTAAACAAAAAAGCAAATGATCCAAAACTGATAGAAGCTCTATTTACAATCCATTTAAACGACAACACTAATTAACAGATTAAATACCTGCATTCTTCAGGAACATCTTTATCATATTTAGAGCTTAAAGGTGTTTTAAAAGGAAGAAATTTAGTTGCAACAAGACCTCCTTTTCGTGGACAATGAAGCCATCTCGGTGGAACAGACATATTAAAATTTTTAGGTAAAACTCTTGGGCGATTTGGACGTTTAACCGTTTTCTATGCAACTGCAAGCAGGGCAAGTGTTTAGCATATAAACATTTACATTAAGATGTCTTTTAGTAAACACTTTAACGCAAAGTAAACACCTTAAATTCTTACTTCTTTGCATATTAAATTTTTTTAGCTTGAATTTTTATCTATTTATTTGTAAAAACCTCATTAAAAATTATTTAACTTAAAATCTTAATAAAATAAATATAAAAAAAAAATGTTAAATGTTAAAATGTTCATAATATATTAATTTTTTTTTTCCAAATCGCTGTTTTTTAGTCATTACATACTTAAATTTCAATTTATTTTTAGTGTAAATTTAAAGTAAATGGTAAAACCCTATAACATAAGTATACATTAACGTAAGATTCTTCACTAAGAAACCAATGGCGTTCAAAACAAAACTTAGACATGGAATATTTGATGACGTATGTAATGCGGCACATTAATTTCACATACTTTTTAATGATGGAAGATGGAGTAGATCCAGTAAATAGATATATGGATATGATACTTGAAGTAAGTGAATATTATATCTTATATCGTTGTAAGTTAAGACAGAACTAACGAAACTACATAGTTGCGCGCAATTCATTATTTTTTTATATTAGCCACTGTTATTTACTCAATTAAATCTTTAACAGTTTGCTAAATAAGGGATGGTTAAAGTAATAAAACACACCAGGAACTAAAAGATCCAATGACTGTATCATATTTTAGTGTATATTTAAAGTGAATGGTAAAATCCTATAACATGGTAAAACCCTATAACAGCCTTTTGTTTTTTCGTTCTTTTGTTTACGTCGCCCAAATGAAAAAATAGGTAATTAATCAACTTTTATTTACAGAAATAAGAAATAAGAAAAAATCGGACGTAATCTATTTAATAGAAAAAAAAAGATAAACAGAAAAAATAGAATTAAATATTTTTTATGTGTATACAGACGTTTCAATTTCCCTACCGATATACAACAGACGGCGCAGCAGTTCGTTTATTAAATTTGTCGCATTTATACACAGATCCTGTTCATTTTTATAACAATTATATACAATACAATTAAATCAGTACGACATCCGTTGCGCATAAAAGCTGCAACAGAATAACAAGGATTTAAGATATAATGTGAACATTTACAAACTGTATTATAGTATACGTTGTAACAGAGTTTCGTAATGATGTTTTAAATTCATCTTTAAAGACTGAAATTATATTTTAAGCAAATATGAAGTGTTTGTTGCGGATTATATTTAGTCTTGTAGTTATGTCAACTTTAACTTGTTTTTTAATAAGTTTAAAAGTATTACATTTTCCTGTTATAAACAACCAAGTATTATCTTCTTGTGAAACGTACGCGAGAGAACCTAAATTCAAGGTTGGGAACGTCAAAGACAATCGTTATATAGCAGTGACAATACCTAGTATTGCCAGAGCGAAAGCAAATTATTTAACAAAAACCCTGTCAGGGTTAGTAAACAACTTAAACGTTACGTTAAGAAGCAAAACTATTTTTATAGTTTACTTAGCCGATAAAAATGATACTTTATTTTACTTCAACGCTAATAAACTTCAGCAACACTTTTCAAAAGAAGTTAAAGAAGGTCTAATTGAAGTAAGTTAAAAATACATTTGTAAATGCTTAAAAATATAACAAGCTATGTAAATAACTTTTAAAAAAAGATTAAAAAAAGAATTAACAACCCAAATCTTTAAACTATTAGATTATTTCCCCGCCTGTTGAATTACGACCAAATTGGAAAAACGAACTTTTTAACAATTTTGGAGATTCTGCACTACGAAACCAATGGCGTTCAAAACAAAACTTAGATATGGAATATTTGATGACGTATGTAATGCGGCACATTAACTTTACATACTTTTTAATGATGGAAGATGACGTGGACCCAGTAGAAAAATATATGGACATAATACTTAAGGTAAACGGGTTAAATTATCTGCTTGTTGTGAGTACTAATATAGGTTTAAATTAAACATGCATATAACTACGTTCATTCATATTGCTTATATTCTTGCACATTTTTTAACACTGTCGGTAAGTTACGTTTAATTGCGTTAACCATTTTTGAAAAACAAACCTTGGATTACAATAAAACATATAATGTATTTTTAGTTTGCCGAAGAAAAACCAGCTTCGGAATGGGAATATTGCTCATTTACGTCGGTAGGTGGATCTGGAAAGCTTTTTCACCGAGCCTCTTTGGCTCGTTATGCCAGTCTAATTAAAACTTTTTGGAACACCAAACCTCTGGATTGGTTAATGTGGGATTTAGTTCGTTTAAGATATTGTGGGTACGACGGATCACTAGCAAAATGCATTGAACGAAGCAACCAAGATATTCGAATTTATCCACAAACGTTATTTGTTCACACTGGAAAGTATGTCACAATAAAAAATATTGCTACAAAGCATTTATTATTTGAAATAGCTGTTAATATGGGCATACTGTTAAAAAGTCAACATTTAACATATTTTATATTATATTTTTAGACAAACTTCAAGATCTGATGAGTAACTTCAATGCTTAAAAATATTCTGCGTTTCATATTTTTAATTTACCATGTAATAATTTAAAAAAAATAATAAATAAGTTATAACGTTAACTAGATTTACTTTTTGTATCTTGATTTACAAATTACTATTTGCGTAATTTTTAAAGTAATTACGTAGTTTTTATAACAATCAATATAAGCCCAACGACATCCGTTATTCTAGATATATCTGCGCGTATAGTCTATATCTAACATTTCTTAGCTTAGAATAAAATGTTGTTAAAGGTTTGACTGGTTTTAGTAATCTACAATTAAAGAACATAAAGGTGTATATTTTTTAACTTTGGTTTACATTTTAGAATAAAATTGTCTATAGATTTAATCGGAATATGAAATGTCTTCTTCAAATTTTCTTTACTGCAATAACGATCGTTTTAGTATCAACCTGGTTTTTATTTAGTTATAAATTATTACACCAACCTGTTGCAACTTATCGACGTGCACCACATAGTTGCAAGCCAAATACAAGAGAACCTAAATTTAAACTAGGAAATGTAAAGGAAAACCGTTACATAGCTGTAGTTATTCCAAGTATTGTAAGAGAAAAAGCAGATTACTTGACCAGAACTTTGTCCGGTTTAATAGATAAATTAAACGCCACACTAAGGGACAAAACCGTCTTTGTAGTGTATTTAGCTGATGACGATGATACCCTATTTCATATGAACGCTAACATAATTCAGCAACAATTTTTAAAGGAAGTAAATGAGGGTCTAATTGTAGTAAGTTTTGGACGACATTTAAAATTATTATTAAATTTGAAAATTCTTAAAGAGAGAAGATTTTCTATTTTTGTATCAGGATAGCAGAAAAAACGTTTATTAATTGAGAATTAGTTTAACATGATAATGAAATTTAGATTATTTCCCCGCCTGCTGAATTACATTCAAATTGGAAAAACGAGCTTTTTAACAATTTTGGAGATTCTGCATTACGAAACCAATGGCGTTCAAAACAAAACTTAGACATGGAATATTTGATGACGTATGTAATGCGGCACATTAATTTCACATACTTTTTAATGATGGAAGATGACGTAGATCCAGTAAATAGATATATGGATATGGTACTTGAAGTAAGTGAATATTATATCTTATATCTTTGTAAGTTAAGACAGAACTAACGAAACTACATAGTTGCGCGCAATTCATTATTTTTTTTATATTAGCCACTGTTAATTACTTAATTAAGTCTTTAACAGTTTGCTAAATAAGGGATGGTTTAAGTAATAAAACACACCAGGAACTAATAGACCCAATGACTGTATCATATAGAATAGCATAACGTACCGCTATTGTTTTTCTAAGAAAGGCAGGAAACGCAGTTGTCTTACAATAACATAACGCACCAAAAGTTTAAAAATCTAATTATATCCAACCAACGTTTATTCATGTTGCTTTTTTGAAAAAAATTCCCCAAAACAGCTAAAAAGTTCAACTAATTTATATTTCAGTTTGCCGAACAAAAACCCACTTCGGAATGGGAATTTTGCTCGTTCACGAGGGTTGGTGGAGCTGGTAAACTGTTTCATAAAGCCTCGTTGGTTCGATTTGCTGGCCTTATAAAACATTTTTGGAATACTAAACCCCTGGATTGGTTGATTACCGATTTGGTTCGTTTAAGATATTGTGGCGACGAAGAAACTTTAGCTAAGTGTGTTCCGCGAAGTAACCAAGACATTAGAATTCATCCACAAAAGTTGTTTTTTCACACTGGCGTGTAAGTATAACAAAAAGTATTGCTTTAAAACATAAAAGAGCAATTATTTCAGCTTTCAACAGTTGTTAAATGTAAGTTTGACAACTATTCTCTGCAGATCTAATAATCCACATATTTGTGTTATATTTATAGAAAATCATCAAGAAAAGATTCCTAATTTACAATTTGTTTTGTGTAAGGGTTATATTAGAACCATTAACGGAAGCTGCCTTCTATTGAACATACAAACCCCGGTCAAAAATTTTAAATTTATTAACTTTTAAATTAAACATATAAATAAATCACAGTAGGGGTAAATAAGTTAATACTACAAAACAGATTAATAGAAAACCATAACAATTAGCAATAATACGAGCTGGCAACATCTTGAAATATATTTGTGCAAACTTTGTTGTACAAGAAATTTTTATACAGTTTTTGATTCATTTTCGTTTGTTTTGACCCTGTAATAGTATAAATACATCTACTAAACCTTTTGCATTTCTGCGATTTGGCAAATAACTAAATTTTTGTTGTAGCTTATTGAATTTAATTCGCGATATATTTTATACCATCATCATAGAATATCAGTTAAATGTGGTGATCTATTATATCTAAATAAGCTTTTTGTACTTATTTTTTAGAAATTAATATTTATTAATTCAGAAATAAATTTATATAATTTGCATTCTAAATGTATTGATGTTACCTGTTTTGCACTTAGGTATCTTAACATAGTAGGCACCGGACGACTAGCTAAGGCAGGAGTATTTACACAATTTCTGTCATCCTTAGAACTAGTTGCCATATTTAAAGAAACTGCAGATATAGTCTGTTTGTCAGGGCGACCTTAAAACAAATTGTATCATCACCCAACAAAACCCCTTAGTTTTATACACCAACTTACAAAAGAAATTTGGTCTTTTACATTAAAGATAAAATGGATATGCAGAACAAATTATTACTTGGAATTCCACCAGTGTTTTCTCGCTGTTGGTGTATTTCAATCCAGTGTTCACTTATTCGAGATGTATTCTCATTTGTTCTCGATCCAATTCGAATATTTGTACAGGATTGGTCTGATGTCTTTTCAATGGTTGTGTTGCCCTATATTTAAAAAATAAACTACTTTGAAACGCCTTTTTTATGATAAGAAACATTTCTTTACTATAATCGAATGCAAATATAAGCAAAATTTCTAAATTAAAGAGTGTATAATTACTTGAGTATAACTTCGTCCACTCTTAGTTTTTTGAGTAACAATAAATGGATCAGTTTCCTCCTCTGATTGAAGAAAGATATCGCCTTGGCCAGATTTAATTTGTGATCTAGTCTTCCTTGGGTGGTGTTTTTTCTCATCGATATTGGTTACTGCATTTAAGGTAGCAACTGTACTCATGTTATCCCAATTATCATCATCGTCAGATAACATATCATCTAAATTTTCATTTATTAAAAAAAGGCGTAGTAAAATGATTTTTTTGGTAGAATTCTTGTTACCTCCAGATGTAGGCAATCGATGTCCTAGGTTTTTTCTACGAATTATTGGACTGTCCTCAATTGTTAGAACCGAAAATCTTTCAGAAGGTTTATTAGCACGGCTTGATACTTTGGGTGGAAGATTTTCTGACAAAGGTTTTTGACCTTGTTGTTTAAATAAACCATTTTTTCGCTTGGGTCTCTGGCTAAAACTGTAAAGATATTGAAAATTGTTTAAATATTATATTTATGGTAATTGTAATAGTTTAAACAATCAAAAAAAGTTACTTACGGAATACCATCATCATGACGGTGCAAGTTGTCTTCAATATTTTTTTGGTTATGGGTGACAATTTTTCGGGGATGTTCATTTCTGAAAAATTATATAAAAATGACCCTTTTTTTTGATTTAATATGAAGATAGGTAATATCAACAAAACATACGTTTCTCTGCCTTGACCCATCAACGATCTTCGAAGTTCAGCAATATTGGCAACAACTGGTGGCACCCTTCCATTTCTAGCATTAACTGACATCCCTATACGATCTGACATTCCTAAATAATATTACTCTACTTATTACTTGTAAATTTTAGACATTCACTTTGATATATTTTTTCGGTTGTTTTACTTGCTTACTTCTAAGTAATTAAAGTAGGCTGTATAAGCCTAATTTACTATACTTTATGTTAACTAAGATATTTATGTGCTAAAACAAAAAAATAAAAATCACCAAAGAAGGAATCTTCATTTGCCTCATAATTTTTTGTTCTCATTCTGTTGTTGTGGCCATCGGTTATTTTATCAGGAGTGGCTGGTTTAATGTAGTATCTAAATAAAATTACACATTCTATAATACATGAATATTTATAATTTTTTAGGATTTCTAAGAAACTAAACCATTTATTGTATAGAGCATCAAAATAAATTTTTCTACCTGTTGCTTTGGACAGAAAGAGAATCAGGATCAGACTCCATAATCAGTGAAGTTGTTTTCTTTATTCCCTGTGGAATTATTGGACTTTCTGTTCTAGGTGGTAAGACTACTTCTCCCTTAAATAATAGAAGGTTAAAGTTAATACCAAATCATGTGTTTGGTTATGGCTTACCTTTACTAATCCTTTCACCATTGCTTGATTAATTGTGCGAAGTCTTGGAGGTAGTGTAAAAGTTGATTCAGAGTGTTCCCTTGGAGTAGTCATAGTTTTGTGCATAGACGACAATCCACTTTCATTTAAAGAATTTTCAAAATGTGGTTCACTTAATTTGTCATCTTTATGTAAAGTATTGGACTTTGATTCTACAATACCATGTTTTAGGGTATTGTTTGATAATGTTTTAGGCAATGGCAAATTTGACACAATATTCGCCTCTTCAGAAAAATTACTATTTTGAGAGATTTTTTCCCCGTGTTGCTTTTCTAGTCTTCCCTGTTCCCATGGTAACCTCTGCAATTCCCTGTGAGGCTTAACATCAGGATGCATACCTGCGACATTGTCTTTGTTTTTAGGTATACTTTTTTGTAAAGCATGTGGTTTATGACCATTAGGTGAAAAAAATTCATTGTTTTCTGCAGAGGTTTTTGTTGCAAAATAATGATCCTTGTTAACAGGTGATAAAGTAGTTTGTTTTGTTGATTCTGTTTGCAAATGATGAGTTTTGTTGATTTTTATTAAAGTTTCGGTTGAGTTTGGTACAGTTGACTGCTTCTAAAAACCAATAACAAATCTTATCAATACAAAACTTCCACCAAAACAAGACCTAATTTACAAAAAAAAACAGTAGTAAAAATTGTTATTGTTTTGATAATTTTTTACCGGTTGGGCCTTTTTATTGTTCCCACTGAATGGCCTCGGGCTTCGATATGTGGCAGTGATACCTTCACTGTTACTTTGTGGGGGTCGGGTGTTGCTGTCAAACAAATTCTTTCCTCCAAAGGTGGCAGAAAGGCTTCCACTTGGCTCAATAACTCTATTAACAAAAATCAACTTATAATATAAATAAAAAAAGATAAAAAAGTTATTAAAGCACCACTAAAATAGGTTAATAATATCATTTAAACAGGTAGGTTACACATGAAGTATTTATTTCATTGTTATTGCTTGCAAAATAATAATTCTAATTAAAAGTAAAAGAGATATCGTTTAACAAAGAAAATCTAAATATAAGATTTTAAGAAATTGTGATGTGAACTCTAAAAATACATGCAAGATAAGAAAAAGATTTTTAAGATTGAGAATATAAAATCCATATAGATCAGTTAGTTGATTAGTTAAAACTAAAAGGAAAATATACCTTGGCACATCTGGAGGCAAATCAGACGTAGAAACGCATCTAGAGCCAGGACGTAAAATAGTTGTCTGTGATGTCATAAATGAAGATTCTAATGGTATATTAGATTGCTTTAGTTAGCTAAACTAATGATCCAATAAAAAAAGTTTGAAATTACTTGTTTAAATTAGAAATACAGAAAGCTAAAATCTACAATCAAAAAAGAGTTATAACTACTACATTTCTACTGCTTTTCAAGTGTGCAAGTGTAAATTAAATAATTGCACAATGATTTTTAAAACTAAAAATTACCTGACTCTGGTCTTTCCCCTTCCACCTTAAGTTGCTTATTTTTAAACCCGGCTGGCACAATTTGATCCCCAGTATTTGATGATTTTTTCTATATTTAAAAGGTTATAAAAGTACAGAAAAACTTCAACACAAAACCTCAAAAATTAAAATACAAAACGGGTATTAAAGTTTAAAGCAAGTGCTTGATGATTTAAAAGTATAACCTTAAACTTTATACCTGTTTTTGACTTATATCATCTCTTCTCTGCTGCATGGCAGCCACAGCTACTAAATGTTTTTGCGCAAGCAATCTCTGTTGTCCTGCACTTAGTTGACGCCTTAAAGCTGATTGTCGAAGCAACTCATATTGTTCTTCAGCTATAATTAACAACGAAGTTTTGTGAAATAGTACAAAAAATATTACAGATATTTTAACAAGGCACAATAGTAGTGTAGTGTAGTAGTAAGAACACTTGCTACACCACAATTATATCGTGGGATCAATCCCCACTGCTCTAATGCTGTAGCGTCCTTGAGTAAGGCGCTATAAACGGTAAGAACTCCTGCTGAGCCAGCACTTAATCAGCAGCATAAATACCGGGCAATTATAATCTATAATATCCCAAACTGCCACAGGAAAAAAAAAAGACTGGGTCGAAGTAACTGATGTTACTCTATGCTTACGTCGCGCATTCGACCTTTCCACATCGAGGACAAAGATAAATACAAAAACAAAAGTAGTTTGGTTAATTTCACTGCAAGTAAACCAAGAAATCCACACCTTACAAACATTTTTAGACAAAATAACATTGCATATTGGCATAGTAGTATAACATTATATTTTTAACCTTATTGCCAAAACCTTAAGTTACAACAAAATATATTGTGTTAATAGCATATTCATAAACACAACACAAAGGGTTAAGTTTCACAGCATTAGCTGCAAACCTAAAATGGCTTCTTTGTTAACCTCTTCAACATCTGCTTCACTTTCTGACTCAGGTAAAGAGTCAGGTTGAGGAGACCACTGACAGGAAGCGTTTACCATTTGAGGTGTATCTGACTTTTCTGAGTCAGATCCTATGATTTGTGTTACACGGCCATGTTTATTTAACATACTGATATGAATATTAGTTTTAAATTAAAATGTATAATTATACAATATAATGTGAAATATAACTTATGCTCTTCTAGTTCAGGCAAAAAAACATAGAGGCATATGCCAAAAAATATACATAGCCTATACAAATACCAGTACGCTACTGAAATAAAATAATATTTATTTTTAAAATAATTTTAAATCATGTTTAAATATTAAAGTTATATGGTAACTTACCACTTAAACGACCAAGGTGGTTGGCTAAATATTGCACAGTAAAATTTCCATCTCTTGAGTTGCTTATACCATTCTTGGTGTATTTTAATGGGTAATCTAAAAAAAGAAATTTAGATTCAAGTTTAAAGATACATATGTGAATATTTACACAGTTACTGAAAACTTAAAATACTTGAGGTATATTAACGTAAATTTACCCTTTTTTGGATCAGGTGCCATCAGCACCCCACTTCGCATGTATGCTGACGTAAGAGCTTCTAAGTAATCAGACTAAAAGAAAAAAGATATATTTAAAAGTGATGCATTTTACAATTCGAAGACTTGTTGTTGTAAATATAATGGTTGACCCCCATGTTAATTACTACACAATATATGATTGCTAATGACAAAAAAATCAAAACCCAATTCAACATAAATTTGAAAATGTTAGTTACTCAACTCTTCTGCCATTAAATCCAGCACGAGCAAATAAGAAACCGAGCATCGGATCGGAATACTTCAATGACACTGTTGTTAGCTGTTAGAAAATAAATTTATACACTACAAGTAAAAAACAAAACCAGTTTTATTTATGCATGTTAGTTGAAAAATAATTTTCTGTGTTCACAATTTTATTCCAAAACAGTTTTTTAAAATCTTAAGGCAAATTTGTTAAAATCTTATAAATACTTTTTTGTAATTTATATATAACTCAAGCTTTAGGCAGTTAATAAAGCATGCATTTTAATACAGTTATGTTTTCCTAATTAGTACACCTTACATAAGCTTTCCTAACTTAATAACATGCACTGTTTTTCCTTTTGATTTATTAAAAATAACTTTACTAAACTACAGTTGGGTATACAACGTGGGAAGATTTAGTGTTAATCAATTTAGCTCCATAAAAAAACAACTTCTTGTGTTTTCTGGACTTCTGGTCTGGTGCAGTTTTGAGTGGAAACCATTTGTGTTTTAGATTATCAAACATATTAGAGGGCACCCTTGTCATTTTCTTGTAGACTTTGTTCCTGTTGTTTTCATGTACTCGTTCAATTTGCACATGGGATTGCGCAGTTGTAGGTGCTGTGTAATACTTCAAGGTTTTCTTGTGTGAAATTCGATGAGAATTATTTGATGAACTTGTTGCTAACCTTGGCGTTAACACAGCATAATCCTTGATTCCCAATGATGCTTTACTACTGCTACAGCTTGTTTTATAATTGGAAAACATTATTGTTTCAGCTGAGTGGGTTTTACGACCACTTTTTGGGCATGAAATGTAGTGTGCCTTGGTAATTGGGGGAGTACGCCTGGCTGCGGTATCCAGTATTTTATTTAAATCTTCCAACTTATTTTGTGCCAACTGAGTTGTATAGTTGTTTGCATTATTTCCAGCTTTTAGTTTCTTAATATAATATGCTCTTGCTTCATCAGAATCATGCAAATTAGTCATCGATATTGCGGTGATTAAATTTGTAAGAGACTCAGCACCTTTCTCAAACTTGGTCTGCTTTGGATTCAAATTTTTAAGATACATCATCTCCTCAACATGAAAATTACCTGGCAATGCTTTTCTAAGCGTATTAACAACTGTTTGAGTTTTCACTGGCTGTTGCTTTACACTCTGAATATACTTTTTCCCCTTTTCTGTAAAAGCTTTAGTCACATCCAATCTCACTTCACTTTCTTTTTCCTTAACCTCAGAGTTAACCTCACTGACCACAGTTAAACCTGCATTGCTGGATTTTGCAACAGCCTTTACATAATTTTCAATCAGATTCGAACAATCTCCTGACCTCATTCTAATGCATGTTGGCGTGGGACCTAAAGCTACGTTCATTGTGTATTTTGGAGTAGCAGGGGATGTGGATACTTTCTTAACTAAAGAACTGCTCTTGACTGTGACTGTTTTATTTCGCGGAGCAAACTGAACAAAATTAGCTTTTTTGGTGTGAAGTGGTATTTGGAATTTGCCTTCCTATAAAAAAACAGGGAACATAACATTAGCTGTTACTTTGATTGACTTGCTATGGCAATTATTCCGTCTTTATGTTGCTTACTATTTCTTTGTGAGCATGACTTTAACAAGTAAAAGTTAGTGTATGTTCAAATCATGCATGTTAGTGATTTATTTACAAAATAAATAAAACATTTGATGTAAGTAAAATAGGCAACTAAACAAAGCATGAAGCTGAGTTAAAAAAAATTAATAATAACACTATTATTGCAAAAATTCATAATACTGCTATTAAAATAGTCAATAGAAGGTAACAAAACAAGTTTACATAAAAATTTATTTAGATAAAAATTGCCTTTAAGGCACTATTAAGCCTAAAATAACGAGCATATTAAATAGGTTTAAAACCTAATGTATAAATTCTATAATATAATTGTTGTAGCCTTCTAAACACTGCAAATAAAAATAATCAAACTACATACTTAAAACCACAACAAAAAGTTAGCATAAAATTAATTAAATACCAAATCAGTAAAAAAAAAGGCCTTGGTAGGGAAAAATGTTAAAATAAAAATATTACTCCAAAATTAGTATTGTGTTAAAACTATAAGCTAAGCATAATGTTATTAACATTAATAATTAGGGTAAAAAATGGATGACTTTGCATCTATGAAGTACCTTCTTTTGCGATTTTTCTGTTCCTCTATCATCTGTAAAACCAGCGGAGGGATTTGGATTTCCTGATCTGTCGTCACGTTTTCTACCACTAGAGGTCTGTGCATATCTGGTAAAACAAAATAATGGATTTAAACATAACAGATATATTTTAGTCTAAAAATAGTAATAATGTTTTGGGAGTTAAAACAAATAATTTGGAATAAACCCAAAACAGATTTAGTAATAATATATTTTATTGTTTACCTTAGTGTTTTAGTTTTGTCATGAGGTAGCTTGGCACTTTGTGTTGTAGGTTTAGTTTCAACAGGTACAGTCACAACAGTCTGGAACAATATTAAAATATGGTAAGGTCAATGAAAAATGCTTATACAGCCAAATAAAACTTATTTTACTTTCACAGGAGACACTTTGTTTCTTTCCTTCCTAGATCTCATTTTCTTTTTTCTTTGTAATTTCGGAGCGATGGCAAGAAGATGAACCGGAAGTCCGTCATCACAGGAGGAGTCTGATCCAGATGTATCTGACTCCATATCACTGATGTACTCATCCAAATTAACATCCATAACTACAATAAAAATGAATAAATTTAAAAAAAAGTAAATTTTGTTACTAATATGGAAAACATAATTTTATATTTGAGGGCTTGGCCATATAATATGTTAGCATAACTAAGTGGAAAAGTTAAAATGTAAAACAAAATGCAGTTATGTTAAAACATAACAAGCAGTGATGTTAAAAGCTAATCCTTACCATTAGGATTCTGTAATTGTAATTTCTTAAGAATTTGTTTCTTGAGCCGATCTTGTAACTCTCTCATACATGCTGCAACTTTTGATGGATCAGGATCACAATAATCCAGTAAAGTGTCACAGAAATAAAAACCCATTCGTTCCAAGTCTCTGGTGCTCAGATGAGTGTTTTTGCGATCACCTGACAACGAACTTCCACCAAAAGTAGCTTCCATAGTGTAACTGTAAAAAATACTAAATTTAAAGTTGGACCAGCTTAAAATGGCCATTAAAGGTCAACTATTTAAAACGATTGTATTTTTGTAAGTTTTAGAATATAAGTAACTTTATTTTTAAACTAACAAAACAAACCTATTCATAATGCCCAAACACCACATAACAATTCTTCCTGTGCCTTCCTTACTTCTTTGTACTTTATACTTACAACTTTCAAATGAGAATAATTCAGTAGCATTTTTTGATAACATCAAAGGAAAAACCTCAAATAAAATTAAAATTAAACAAATAAAAAAATTTTCTTGTGTATGGTTACTTTTATTTAGAACTTAAATTAAACAAAATTAATTAAAATTTGCCTTATTTTCAAAAAGCTTTATTTATTTGTTAAACTACCATACTAGATTAAATCTACATAATTTTTACTGTGCATACAACAGTTATATAAAATTTCAATACTTACTCTTTCTCTTAATCGTTTTTGAGGATTTCTTTTATTTTCACAACCATAAATAAAGATATTATTTTTTCTAGAATGTCCATGTAAATCACAATAAAGTACAACTTCTCGTTCTGCCACCAAACGCTTTGCCATAATTCGAGTATGCCAAATTGATGGAAAAGAATCTTTTAATACCGACTTGTAATTACGATTTAGATCTCGGCCAGCTAATGAACATCTAAAAAAATATACTTTAAAATTTTAATATATTAATAAAGTGTTACCAAATTGTTTTTAAAAACACAAAATTAAAAAAAAGATTTACTTTTAAAAAATAGGGGCTCACCTATAATTTCCAACAATAACACCATCAGGATTTAACATTGGGACAATTTTAAATATAAAAGTATCCCGTAGAAGCTGAAAAATATTTAAGAAAATGTTATTTCTTAAAACTTAATGAAAAATTTTAAAACATGAAAAAATGAATTTATTTTATGTCCAATAAACACATTTTCTAATTATAAGAAATTAAACACATTTGGACATTAAAACAAGTTTGAAAATGAAAACAAGTAAACTTTATTTTTAATATTGCCGTTTAAAAAAAAATTGACATTTTTTAAAAAAGATATTACCTTTGCATCAGCTGAACTTCCTGTCAAATAATCCAAAAATCCCTTCATCATCCAAGAAGAGTTTGTTTCACCTGGGTGAACTCTTGCTGTAAGGATAACCGCCTTTTTGGCTCGAGATATCTCAGGGTTCCGGGATGGGGAGGTGACAGTTAAAATATAAACCAAATTGCCTAAAAAAATTAAAAACTTTTTTGTCTTTATGAATTTAATAACTAATTAAACCTATTTTACTACCATTTCTGTCAAAAAATTAAGTTTATTTGATTTTAATTCAAAATAAAATTTTTACCAGCTAGTGTTCTGCATAAAACTCTTTGTTTACAAAATCTTGATCTGACAGGATCATTTGCCAACTCCAGTAAATATTCCTAAAACAAAGTTTATTTGTTTTAAAATAAAAACTAACAACAAAAAAAATGCATTAACAGTAGTCACCTGTAAATCAGTGTAAGTGTAGGGAAAACAATGCGCAAAATAACAACAGTCATCTTTATATGGAAAATCGCAGGTCCATGTTAACGAATAATAAGTTCTACCATTACTACTGCATAGATTGTTTCTATAATAGCGAATGTTGGTACCAGCCCTTACCCAACCAATCTAAAAAAACAATAAATTTTATGAATATATAAGGCAGCTGTATTAATTTAAATCTTTTATATACAAAATATTGTATTTTTGTTAAATAGTTAAAAAATTGAAGGTCTAATAGTTTTGGGAATTTACTTTGTTTTTCTTTGCATTAAGTTCAGAATACCAAACAGGTCTCATTCCTTGATTATATAAACTAGATGGCTTCATCAAATTAACAATCGTAAAGCGATAATTTTTACCAGGTCTCATATTTCGCACCCTAAAAATTAAATACGAAATAAAAATAACATTAATATGCTTAACAAGTTGACAAAATTAAAAATCAGTTTGTTTATAAAGCCTATCAAAAAAAACTTTATTTGCCATTAAAATAATATTTAGAATACACAAAATTATAATCGGTTTAAAACAGGTTAAATACACAAGCTCCAATCAATATAGCAAGCTCTCATCCTTTTATGAAATAAACAATTAAAGTTGTCTTAAGTTTACCATAGCCACAACAATGTAACAAAGGAATACCTGAAGAAGAACCATTGAGTGTGTTTGGTTGTATACAAGTCCGTCCTTAAGGTTAGCTCGTATTCAAAATCGTTTCTAAAAAAAAAATTTAATGTAACTACCAAAATACAAAAAAAAAAAAATTAATAAAAAATCTTAGTTTAAAAATAATTTAAATAAAAAACTTTTTCTTGCTTTAAATTATTAAGTGAAGTTCTTTTTATATAAAACCCACATTTTATCAACTTTAAGTAAATTTCCACTTTCGAATCGAGCTTCAAATTCTAAAGTTAAATTGTCCTCGGAATAATTTCTTGGGGATAAAGTTGTGCTTCTCATCGCAAGTCGACAACCAGCAACCCTTGACCTCATAAAGTAAAGGTCACGACCAGGGTCATTGTAGTAAATCAGCTGAATATTTTAACTTGTTAAAATTGTTTATTTCTTAGAAAATTTAAAAAATGTTTCATAAATAAGAACAATGAAGGTAAAATAACATAACATGATGCTATTTCAAATTTACAATATAAACTAGAATTATTAATTTAAATGGAAATTTAAATACAATTAAACAAAATTTATATTATTAATATATTTAAATTACAAGACATACCTCTCCCTGCTGTGGGCCCCTTACTCCTGGAGTAATTTCCTTTCCAGTCGGTTTATAAAGTGGAATTGGGTCAGGAATAGTATAATCAATAAATCTAATTGCTGGGCACACTACTTGCATGTGAGAAGGCCATCTAAAAAACATTTGTTCCAATATTTAAAATATGCAAAATTATTTTTCAACTTTTCTGTAATTAATATGCTTTAGTTTTATTACCTTGTTGCTTGTTGAGGTCCTGCCTCTTTAGTTAGTGCATAAAGGTTTCTAGGCTCCCTTAATTTGGGAATTTTTCTACCGGCTTGATATTGGAAAACAAGTTGCGTAGTTCGATGTAACAGGTCATCTGGAAGTTGATTTTCACCCGAAAACACTTTAATAAATTTAATTTTTTTGAAATATGCATCATTTTATGTATATGCAAGCCTACAAATTTTTACTAATCTATTTTCTTACATGGTGTATCCATGATTTTGCCCTGGAATTGTTCTTCAACCATGGATAAATCATGTCTTCCACTTAACCTCACATCGTAATTTCTTTTCCATTCTTGTAAACTGTGAAAATTGTCCCTGAAGCTTTGAGTTCGACCTAAATAAAAGTTGTTTACAAAAATTAGTAGCAGTTTTCAATTTTAATATTACAAAGGATTAAATGGTGGGGTTAAGTTATACTAAACTACCTTTAGCAACTGGACCCATATCTTGCATAATTGTTATAAGCAGTTTTATAAATAATATACTATCGTTTAAATGAGCATGCTAATACTCCGATGCACAGTTTTTGTTAACAACATGAGAATCCCTACAGTGCGTTGTCCATCATTAAACTAACCCACAATCTAGAAATTCGAATAACAATGAAAAAAGAAACGCCAACAACCGGCTTTATAGCTGAAAGGACAAAAGGACACTCAATAATTGCCCTATTGTTAAACCGAGAGACACGATAAACAACACAGTGAAAGTTTTTCAAGTAACCTACTTTACTCTCCATGTAAATAAAAAAGCATGGGTTCCATAATCACTAAAATCCCTACTTTATTTGAAGGACAATTGAACCAAAGTGGTCACTAACACTTACAGACAACAGTTCAAATTTTTTTCTACAAATATTTTGTTTCATGTATAGACCTGTCAAAATTTTGTCGAAAACTATGTTTCTTAAAAATTATAAACTTATAAGATAAGCAATACTATATAACCAGTTAAAACTTATTTAATTTACCAAGCATTAACATAATATTACAGTATAAAAAATAGTTTTAAAACAAAACCGTATTTTGAAATTTGAAGCAAAAATAAACGTTAAATGAAAACTTTTTTAACAAAACTATAGTACTTTACATGAAGTACTTGGTTTTGTTGGTTCACCACAATTGCTCAATCAAAAAGGTTTAAACAGGGTTCAGATACCACTGTTTCAATATGACACAGACTTGAAGAACTAAAACTCATTTAATGAAAAGTTTTAAAACTTGTTTAAAAGCTTATTGCTTCCCTTTTAGAAAAACGTTTTTAAGAAACAAAAAGTTACTTAGGATTAAAAAATTTAAAACTTTTTTTTAATTAGATGTTTTTGGAATAAATTTTATTATAAATTTGTCGTTAAAGTTTTAAAATATGGCTTATAATAAAGTTAAAAATATATGTACAATTTATAAAAAAAACAACCCTTTTAAGCAAACAGTAATTTCCACATTTGTTTAACATTGCAACACTAAATATAACAATCGTAGACAAATAATAGAAATTTAAATCAAATCATTGATGAGTCATTGATGACATCACCTAATTAATCACCATCGAACTCATTCAAATACCCAACACTTTAAAACATAAATTTGGAATCAGACCATAACTACTTCAGACCAACGACTTTCACTCAAGTAGCCCAAACATAATTTAAAACATAAAACATTGCGCCAAATTAGCAGCAAATATTACCTGAAGGATAATATGGATAGCGTTGCACATGATGCTTCAAGAAATTGTTAATCGGAACCTAAAAAACAAATTATTATTAGATATAAATGTTGAAATTTTTTTTAATTAGTCCTATTTTTTTAAAGCATTAATGATTAAACAATTTTACTGTTAAAATTACTTTTAAATAACTAATAAGTAAAACAAAGTTGAATAAGTAAATTAAAAAAAAAAAACGGTAATTCCATATCTTACTTCATTTTCTTGTTCTGTTAGGCATTTTTGCTCCAAATTATTTCCATCCCCGATTCCAACTTCCACAAAATCAAACTCAGAGTTTAAAATATTTTCAACCATTGTGCAAATTATTTATAATGCAAGTTAATTGCAGACATTGATTAATTACCTAAAACAAAATATAATACCCATATGAATTACAAAAAAATGTTAAAGTATTGTCAACTTATCTTAATTTAACAAACAAGTAAAAAAATGTGACAAACAAATAAATATAAACTTAACTATTTAACAAATTACAAATAGAAACCTAAACACAACGTGATATGAGACCGCAGGTGGCAGGCAGCAAGTAAGTAACTATTAGTTGATAGATACACAAAACATTAATCTTTAAATAAAACATACCTTTCCATTTTTCCAGGGTTCAAGTTTCCCACAATTCAGTGAAAACAAACATTCCGTTATTCAATAATGTTGACAAAACTCACGTTTTTGTTTAAAAGACTGCTTCGAGTCTCAAGTGACGCTTTAAGTTTCTTAGCAACAATTGCTCCTTAGCGACAGCTCGTGAACATAATTTTAAACACTGCTTAAGATATTTTCAGAGCGACATAGTACAAGTAGAGTCACAACAGTTATACAGTTTATGTTTTGAACATGGATCAAAAGCGTAACATAACTTGGTACGACAGGCAGCAAATGGATTTTAGTGAAAGATTAGAAAATTTGGGTAGCTTAGAAGGCGTAGAAACTAGACCAGAGGTAGTTTGGGTTTCAAAATCATACGATCCGCTGGATCTGCGAAGTACAGCTCCAGTAGCACAAACAAAGTTTTTGGAAAGCAACGACTTTAGCACTTCGAGCGAAACATACCACGAACCCGCAATCGCTTTGCAGAAATGGGGCAAAAAATGGGCTAAAGAAATCGTTCCTTCAACACCTAGTACTAGATGCGAGGAATGGTCTACTCTTAGAGAGACTCTTCCTTCTGAAGGTATACCCACCAACAAGTCACCCCCTAACTGGGGGACAGGTGCGTCACCAGCACCAACTATGGTTAAATACAAGGTACAAAGATTTCCAATCATTAACAGTCCAATGACGAGATACGTGGATGATATGCATAAAACCAACGGCCTGTTCAGGCTTCACTAAGAATTCAAATATTAGCAAAAAAATTCTAAAATAATCATACCAAACTTAAATCGTCATTCTAACCTAATAATACAACCAACTCAGCCAGTAAACAAAACATGTGATATTTATTTGTAATCCATCTAGTTTCAAAAAACAATACAACGTGTATATTTATGTGGTAACAACAATTCTTGAAAAATCAAACATAAAACATGCACAAATAATCACGGCATGTTTCATGCACGAAAAAAGAGAACTTTTACTGGAAAAAAAGTTTAACAGATTCTAAGTTTGCTTCAAATCAACCTAAAAAAACAAAATTAATTTTATCCAAAAAAACAAAGTGAAAAAATATCACAAAAATGTTAAATTCTAATTACAAAAAAACAATGTCTTTGAGAATTAACTAACCTTTTAAAGTTGCCATACCAGCTCTCATCATTTCATCAACAAGCAACAAATTTGATGCGATTACAGTGCTAAAAAATAGGTTTTAAAATATCATTTAGATCAAAAATAATAATAATTTTAACAAGGCTTTGAAATGCAATTAACGTACTTACCATGAATTAAGTAACTGTTTAGTGACGCAGTAATTATCCAAAATACCAGCATCAATTGGGTTGATTGGTTCTCCTAAAACAAAGTTTAAATCAATTTAACATTTAAAAGAAGGAAAACACAAAATAGAATAAAACATATTAAATTTTAAGATATAGAAGTTATAAACTTACCAGATTGTAAATCAATTCCAACTGCCATATCAGTGCTGGCATATTCCTGTTGAAGTTTAACTATAATTTCCATTGGATCCAAACCTGCATTCTGAGCCAATACTTTTGGGATAATTAAAAGAGCATCAGCAAATGCCTAAATTAAAAATAAAATTTTGGTAATTTTTTTAAATGACAATTTAGTTAAAATTAAAGTATAGTTTAGCCAATTGTGCGAAGTTTTTATACAAATAATTTAAACAACTAAGTCTACTGTAATCTTAAATACAATATTCACCTGCACACCAAGTTGTGCTCTGCCTTTTACATCAGGTTTAAATCTCATTAAAGCATCATGGGCAGCTATTTGAAACCCACCAGCACCAGGAACAACTGATTCTATAAAGAAAAAACAGTTATGTGGTCAAAAAATCATCCCAATTTCTCATTCGATTTAATAAAACACCCAATCAGGTTAATTAACCCTTTAAAAAGGTATTACAACAGTATTTACCATCTTCAATGGCATTCTTGACAGCTCTTAAACCATCTCTGACAGCATCTTTAATTTGTGTGATGGTGTGTTTGTTTGGTCCTTTAATTAAAATTGTAACACTGTGTGGATCTTTACATTTCTCCACAAATGTAAACTTGGCCTCGCCCTGTTATTAAAAGAGAAAATAAATTAAATTTTAGAATATTAAAAATTTTGAAAAAAGGTGATTAAAAAAAATATTTCTGTAACAATTAACACGAAACTAACCAAAACATGTTCAAATACAAGTCCAGCTTGACCAAGACACTCTGGTGTTAGTTCATCAACAGAATTCATAGCAGTTCCTCCACAAGCAAGCACCAACCTTTCCATGTTTCGTCTCTTTGCTCGTCTTAGAGCTACTATTCCATTTCTGGCTAACATGTCGAGAGACATTGGATCAATTCCCTATTCCAAAAAAACATGACATTAAATAAATATCATAATTTTGTTTATTAATACAAAATATCGTAAAGTATATCAACTACCTTTTGGTTGATTAAAACAAATCCCTTCTCGCCTTCTCCACTTCCACCACAAACCTGTAAGTTAATGTATTATTAAAACTTTGATTATCAATTAACAACAGTTAAGTTTTTTTTTGCGATTCAGTTTCAAGCCATTATTGTTGCCTTTAAACATTAAGTTGTATTCCACCTAGTTAAGTAAATCACTTTTTGTGGGAGAGTCTAGCTTCAAGAGTGTTTACATAGCCTACCTCTTTTTTAAGTTGAATAACTTTGTTGACTTTATCGTTGGTAAATCTTCTTTCAGCAGTAACCAACTTCTCTCTCTCTTCAGCTGATTTGTAGAAGAAACCCGCATTCACTTCACTGATATTAAAAATTATTAAGAACAATAATTTAACAGATACAAATTACATACAAAATAATAATTTGAAAAATATAAATAAAAAGAAAATAAGATAGTTTGTAAATTTTTTTTAGAAAATCCAGGTAATAAACATGAAATTCACCTTTTCTCATACTCCATTGAGACATTACAAGTTAAAATGTAAGCATTTTCGACTCTCTTTTTCATGTCAGGATGTCTGGCTCCATGGTCCATAACAATTCCATTAATTAAACTATAAATATTTAATGAAAAATAGTGAAGTCATTTTTAAACTAACAAACATATAATAAAAAAAATTTGAAGTAAATCAAAAATTATATATATACATGTTTTTATTTATTTCTTGAAAAATTTTAACTTGTAATTTAAAGTACCTTGTGTCACAATCTAGCTTGTGTTGCATTTCCATAATTTCAACCATGTGTAAATTAATTGGTTCATCCTCTCTTTTAACAGCCAACACTGCATCAACAACAACTTCATTCAGTTGTTCGGCTAATTTGTGGTGAACTTTGGTGACAAGTGATGTGCGAGCCACATCGATAAGCTTTTCTCGGGTCATTTTAAAGTCACATTTGATTTTGTCCAACACTTCTAATGCCTTGTCCTTTGCAAGCTCAAATCCCTCAGTTATTATACGTGGGTGAACTCCCTAGAAAATTTAAACAATAGTTTTACAAATAAACCAAATCATAACTTACTACATGGAAAAGTATATCAATACAGTACATATTAAAATTTAGAATATATTTAACCACACCTCTTGTACATAGTTGTCAGCTTGTTTCAACAATTCGCCAATAATTAAAACATTTGAAGTTGTACCGTCTCCTGTAATGTCATCTTGAGCTGTGGCCACCTAAAAAACCATTAAAATTATTTTTAAAATAATTGAAATAAACGCCCATACAGACTACAACCCTTTTGAAGAGTAACTTTGTACCTTCGCAATTAAACTTGCAGTAGGATGTTGAATTTGCATTTCATGCAACAAAACATTTCCGTCTTTTGTCAGTTTAATGTCACCAGCTCCAGAAACCAACCTTTAAACAACAATATAATAATGGTATTGTTAAACTGCTAGTGCTGCACATATCACTAAAAAACACATTACATTAGAATAAAAATTATATAATTTGTTAGACTGTTTAGTAATGTTTGTATATGTTCGGTTAACATATTATTTAGCAGTTTAGTAATACAGTAAAAACTTACATTTTCATTGTTCCTTTAGGACCTAGGTTTGTTCTTAAAACATCTTGCAAGCCACGAGCTGCACTTATGTTTATTGCCAAAGCTTGGGTTGATCTAGCAACTTCTGCTTTCGGGTTTAAGGATTTTATTGCTGCCATTCTTATTTTGCAAAATTCTTAATAAAATTAATTCTTAATAGCTCAACGATTCTATAAATCAGATAAATAAATGTTTTTAGCGGTTTTCTTTATTTTGTAATTCTGAAAACTAAAATTGAAAGTTATTTTTGTGCCCTAAGCCTTTTCCAAATTTATATCAAGGCCGAATCTATTACTAACTTAACTTACAGACTTACCATGTCCATAAAATTAACCTAGCAACTACCTTAAATGGTTGAATGAGATTCGAACTTACTAGAATTTAGAAAACAAACCGTTAACAGCAGTCTTGTTTTCACACCGACTGAATTATATTTTATTAATTTTTATCAAATAAACTGTATTATATTAAGTAGTTTATCGTAACAAAATTAAATACAAAAATTACCAATGAATTTAAAATAATTTATTGTTACGAACGTTTAACAATAACAAAATTTACGTTCGCATAAAAGAGGTTTGCACCAATACGTGTGAATTCCAGAAGTTTCGGTCGCTACTACGCGCACGTGGGTAACGCTCCATGTTGCCAACAACAGATATTTTTGTGAACAATTTTATGCAATAGTGTTATAGTCTTCATTAAAAAGGAGTAAAACGATGCTAACAATGGTGATAAAGTATAAAAAATAAAAAAACACAATTTAGGCAATATTTCAGCAGCAATAAAGAACATTTAAAAAAAAAAAACTGTCTAATAGTTATTAACTTCGTTAACGTGCAAGTAAAAACAATGTAGACGTTTTTTTAAGTTATAAATAAATTACAATTAGTATGCTTGCCGGCACAACATAAAAATAAAGGCGTCCAGCACCTCAAAGGAATAACTTTTAAAGACAAACATGTTTTATTACTGTCTCGTTGCAAGGATCACACGTAACATTACAACACCACGAAAATGTACAGTTACATTTGCTAGATACTTGTCTTGTTAAACTTTCATGACCCCTGCCACAGCACAGTGCATCGCAACTTGATGGCGAATTAGGATCGGGGTTACAAGTTCGACCAGCTGTGGCGCAAAATGCCGGAGATTTTCGTAAGTAAACCAGCTCTAACTTTTTAAGTTTATTTTTATTGTATCGCACTTTGGGCTTGAGTCTGGTCTTCCCGTGCTCTCTTATAACATGCACCTGTAAAGATATATTTATCATAAGTGGTAGTATTTAACTGTTGGATTCTTGTCAAAAACGCTGTTGCTTACTAACAAGGCAAAAATAAGTTAGCCTAATCAAATTAAAAACAATACAACGAACAAGACTGTTTACCTGGTTAGCCTTTCTGTATTTTGCTTTTAACCTTCTTCCAACAGAAGAAAATGGCTTTAGAGTTCGCCAACAAGTACCTACGTTACATCCGCCCGAAAGTCCGTGACACTTGCATTTCAAAACCATTTCTTCAGAAACACTCTAAAAATAAATTTTATAGATAATTATGTCATTTTTTGTTGCCTGTAAAGAATAAGCAAAGTTGTAATTGAAAAAACAGTTCGTGGCCAAGTTTAAGGTAATAAAAAATCGTTGATTAATGAATACATTTAGCATACAATAGAAAGTTAGTTAAGCACGCACTAGAATTTGGTTTTGGCCTTTGCAAATAGTCACAAATTCTTTAACAAATTACTATTCCAAGTGTGTCATAATTTCCATTTTGGCCACTTTCTATTATCCAAGAGAGTAGACAGCTTACCCTCTTGAAATATCGATTTCTATAAATTGCTTTTTTGCGACTTGAAATTTGTTACGATGACAAAGTGACGCAAATACCCATAGAAAAAATTTAAGAAGGGTTTTTTAAAAGTTGACACCATACTGAGCCTATGTAAATTAAATTACAATCTGAAGATGTGCAGATTTTCATAATAAAAAGCCAATAAAATAACAACAGTTACAAACCTCTCTACCAAAACGATTGTTGTTTAGATTAATGCTGATTTCATTGTTCACTCTTTTTCTCAGTTTCTTCCATCTCTTATTTTTCCAGTTCAATTTAATTTTTGGTTTTTCTTCTGCATCGACAAACATCATCGACATTTTCTTACCCCAGGCTATGTTATCGGAACAACCCTTCCATTCAAAATTTTTCGAGGGTGACATATTGAATTGTAGAGATTCGTCGCAGCCGCAGTTCTGTATCAAACCTGCGCTGCAATCTTTGGTGACCGAGTAAGCAACAGCTGCTGAGCTTAGAGCATACACAAATGCAGCTTCTTTAGTTCCAGACATTAGATCCTTGCCGAAAACGGATCGCTTTTGTCGCGAAGATCTTTTAAGCGGAATGGAACAATTCCAAGGGTCGTTTGCGAACTGGTTCTGACATTCCCAAACTGCCATGGAGGCACCAAAAGCGACCGAGTTCATTATAGAATGGTGACGACGACAAAGCTAGTAAATATATAAAACAACATTAAAATTATTAAATCTCTTTGTTGAAATATCAATAATGGCACACTAACCTTTCTTTGATTTCTAGTAAAATACATTTTTCTGTTGCACATGTCCAAATAAAATGGTGATCGTTTGACTTCAGCAGTACCAGATGATAATGTTTTACTTAGCGACCTGCGTTTAAAATATGTTAATCATTTTAAATTAAAAAAGGCATTACAAAAAGAGGTTTACAATATTAGCAACAGGCTTTAAGCCTAGATACAAGTTTATGACATTTTTTTAATTTAGAACTTACAGCCATTGTATTCCTGATGCTATACCAGCAAGGGCCAGATGCATAAAAAGCAAGAAATTAAATAATTTGTTGATGGCAATCGGAGAAAATGGTATTGCATTTGCCAAAAACACAACCGTATTTAAAACCTTTCTTATCATTTTATTTTATATCGCCTTATTTAACTAAGTTTCATACTTTTATATGCGAATTAAAAAATGTTCTAATCTTTCTGTAATCACAGTCAAAATAAAATCATGACTAATTTTTTTTTAGAAACAAATTTTTAAGTATTTACAAAAAAAGTTATTTATTAGCACTTTTAAATATTTAACACTTTAGCTAAATGATTAGCACAGTCAGGATGATCCTATAAGCGCTTTCAATAATCTTTATTATTTTATCACCCGTTCTATTTCCGTGAATGGTAAAACTTAATCTAACAGGAATGGTGGTAAGAAAAAAATCTTTATCTGCAGATTAACTCCCATAGTAGATATCATTTCTACAACCTCAATTTTAAATTTTTTAAAAAAAGTTGGATTATTACATTTCTAGTTTTTTAAACAATTTAAAGGGACTTTTTTTCTATAGGTTGTACGACACCAAACCAAAAACTTTTAAATATGTAAAAATGCTTATTCAGCTGTCTTGGTATTGTTAGTCATCTGTACCTTACACATTTTTTAAATAAGCTCATGTGTGATTGCTTTGCGCAGTATGCGGGAAAATGAGAAATTCCATTACTCTTGAAATGATGAGACTGCTTTTTGACCCTTTTATAAGCTGAAGTGCTCGTTACCTAAAGTATCCAGCAGGCAGGCATTGGTGCGCCGAGGGAGAACAACCTAAACTGTCAAAAATATCATATTCAGCGAAAGTTTAACTCTAAAGTGTTAGGCAACTGTTGCAATAGTAGAAAGCGCTACGAGGGCTCTTCAACGGTCTTCACTAGGTTATTTAGGCCCAAAATAAAATGCCTGTCATAACGCTATATTCAAAACACTTTATCGCCCTGCCCAAGCATGTGCTATTTCATCTCGTAAAGTGGTAAGTTAAACTGTCAATCGAATTGCGCTTGCGTGTGCTTTGGTCGGATAAACAAACAAACAACTTGCCACAACAAGGTTAAAAACAATAACTATTTTCATCCTTCTATTGATTGTGATACATGGTAGATAAAACCAATTTCGTGTACAGAATGTATAAGATTTTCTGTGTAAAAATAAACGGGCGAAGTGTTAGCTTATATAACTGAACACGGCATTAAATTGCGTTGTGAGAAAATGTGGTGTTCATATTGATTTGATTTGTATGTGTTCATAATTGCTTTAGATCAATCAAAAATGAATAACCACTCCTATATATGATAACGTAAAAAATGTCTTATTAATTATGTATGATAAAAATAAGTCAAGAAATTCTATTAACGAAAAATTACGTGTTATTGTATATTCAGAGTTTTCAGTTTAACAAAGCAAATAAAGATATCAAGTCAATTGATAAAATAACCTTTATGTCCGGTTACTTTGTAACATTGAAAATGAATAGAAATATTTTAAAGGGCTCAGTTGAAGTTTATTTAAAAACTGTTTGTTGTGATATGACATTAACTTTAAGACAGTAAAATATTTAAACTATTTTTAACTTTATTAAAGAAGACACATCTTACAACAGAAAAAATTTAGAAAACAATAAATTTGTTACAAATTTAAAAAAATTTTTGTTAAAAATCAAATTTTTTAAATGTTAAAAAAATAAATTGGGAAAAATGGCCTTACATTTTAAAGTCGCTCACTAAACAAAGATTAACAATGCCTTGACACGTTTTTCAAATGTAGATTACTTCGCTTTGAATGAACATATTTTATCGATATTAATGCGCAATGATAACAACCTTGGTAAAACATCTTTCGACACCGCTACAATTTAATTCAAGTAACATTTGAAAAATGGGAGGCCAACGTGGTAGAATAGCGATTACAAAGTGAGACTGTTATTACTAAGTTATTTTGTTCTGTTAAGTATAAGATAACAAAAAAAGTAAGAATGTATCAGAGATAAATTTAGCTTTATCGGGAAGATTATTCAGAAAATAATATAAGCAAAAAAAGTTTAAATTTAATATCAAGTAAATTATGTAATTTTTGTCAGTTTGTTCACAATTAAATTATCAAATAAACGTCGTTATTGTATTATAAAATTGTGTAAACAAATAACAAAAATGTATATAAGCTATGGTAAATGTTAGTAGGTAGAGTTCACCGCATAACACAATAATAAAATTATATAAATATTAATATTTAATATGTTGACCAAAGCAAAAATGACTCAATAAATTAAATAGCCTATAGATTGTTGTTAAAAATATATATTGTCTTTTGTATTGTTAATGTATGTCTTTTTCGAGTTTTTAGACATTCACATTGTTATAGTATTGTCCAATAAAAGCAGTGTATTTTTATGTTAAAGTGCAATAGCAATGGAAATACCATGCCACGCAATGTAAAAGAAATGATAAGAGAAGCTAAGGAAGCGAACGTACGAGAAAAACGTAAACTTAGTCTTAAAATAGAAGGAAACGGGGGAATTAACGCCAACTACAGGTTCATAGCACTTAAAATCCTATTTGTTTTTGTGGTTTGTTATTGGTTTCTTGGCAACAGTATTATGTTATGCTAGTTGGGCATATTTCTACGTAAAAGAATATAGACTTACGGAATTTTATAGTCATTTAATAAACCGTGCGATATTAAAAATAGATGAAAAGCAAATATTATAATAAAGACAATTTCAAAACCCAACTGATAAAACTAATTCATTATGTGTTGCGAGATTTCACAGTAATTTTATATGTGATTAGCTGCATATTTAAACTGCAACTTCAGCCTTAAAAAGTAAACTGTTTACCTTGTATTCCTTATTGTATAATTCCAGGATAAAAGCTAAAGAAACGGAAAAGGAATGCGTTTCAATTCGTCGCGAACTCGCCAAATCGTTGCTTGAGGAAGCTCGATATAGGAGAGAATCAATAACCGAAAAGAAAGAAGGCAAAAGGAGAACATCTCGTTCATCTTCTATAGACGAAGACCCTACTAAAGAACTAAAAAAGAAACAAGATGAGATTAAAAAGAAGAAAAATGGAAAACTTTTAAGAAAAACAAAAGAAAACGATGAGAAAATTTCCAGCAAAGTTAAAGATTTTGTTTTAAAAATGAACATTAAAGAGGTACACATAGTTTTTTCGACAGAATACAAATTTTTAATTTTACTGTGATTAAATAAAATGTTTTTAAAAGGATTGCAATAAGAAGGTGGACACACTTACGATTGATCACGACAACAATACAGACGAGGAGGAGAAACAGGCATCTATCTTCTCCCAAACTCCAGAGGAGGCGTGGATGGCAGCAAGAAAAACAAGGTGTTATACAATTAGGAAATTTTTTAAATAAAACTTATTTTCTGTAACAAAAAATCTTATTAGTTGCTATATGTTTTTGGCTCTAATTAGTATATAACATTTCGATTTTATTTATATTTCCTATTTAGATATGTACGAACTCGAATTCTCAGGGATTTTGAGATAGAACTTACTCCAAATCAAATATTTAACTCACATGAAAAGAAAAACGATTAGCAAGTGTTACTGAAATTTCTATATTGATTTTACTGATATCAGTAACCCTAAATTCTTAACAAAAACATACTTTAGTGCCAGTTCCTAGAAACCAATAGTATTCTCAAGTTAAAACTACCTTTGTTTATTTACGTGACTATTTTAAAGTATTTAATTTGCTATGCTTTCTATGGTACTCTTATCATACTGACATATATATTATAAACTTACTTTAACAACAAGGTTTTAATAGTGAAATACAAAACTAAATATGCACAGGCATTTACAAAACTTTATATTTCCCTGGCGTGCTGAATTAAAATTCCTCGAGCTTAAGACAAACCTAGGGCACAGGTTTTAAAATAGTAAAAAAAGCAACTAGTTGGAACTGATTTATTTTGAACTTACAATGTTGTTGCCAATGTGTTATTTACCCAACAAAAATATATAAAATTGTACATATAATGTAGTTGTGTCAGTTTATAAGGATATACTAAAAGACAATTTTGGATTAACAATAATTAGACAAATTTTAGTATGATTATTAAGGTCAATATTTTCTCTTTTTTGGACAATTTTTTATCCTTATATTATCCACGTCGAATTATCAACGCTGTAGGCGCATCGTCGGTCTTGTAATGTGCTGCACAGCTACACGACAGGCAGTATTTAGTTGATAATCTATATGTATGTCATTAAAAACATTTTACAAAAGATATGTTATAAGGTATGGTGTTTTATACTTTTGAAAGCAACATCTAAAAACTTGTGATTTTGTACGCAACATATTACTCAATAAAATTTGTTTTTTTCCACTCTACGTTTAATCACACGCTTTGGTGATCGTCACTTGAATCTGTCAACATTTTTCTCCATCGCATTCTCTAAACACGATTAAAATCCTTTAAAAGTAATGTCGCGAGATGATGATAGAGAGCTTATCTCCAAAAGTCGACCTGTAAACGACGTAGAGCGTTTGGATCGACGTCCAATCATGCTTAACAAACTAGATTGATATCTTTGTAAACCCCTTGGGGAGTAGGCAATTAGGACTCGAACAATCCAATTTTGATAGCTCAGAACGTTGGTGTAGACCCCGGGTCTTTTTGCTCGCCCGCAGCCGATTCCCCACGACACAATTCCCGCCGCGTGCCAAGTTCCGTCCGATGACTGACAAGCTAAAGGACCACCACTGTCTCCCTAAAACAACAAGCAAAATAAGTTATTCCAATTTCACAAAAAAATTGATGGAAAAGTCAATTCTGGTATGTTTATAAACATTACAGGTTATTATTACCTTGCAACTGTCTTTCTGTCCGTAAAAATAATCTCCGCCACAAACATGAAATGGTGGTCGAAATAAAGTTCCATACAATTTACGGCAAGTGTAAAAGTTGATGACCGGTATTTGCACCTCTTGTAAAGTTAACGGAAAACTGTCGCTCCGCTCGTCTGTACACAAAAACATCATGATTTTTTAATTCGAAAAATTCAAGAAATAAAAATTAAAAAAATTTCTAAATCAATAAAATAAAAATTTCAGTATTTAGTGGGAACAAATAAAATTTAAGAGACTTACCCGTAGTACCCCAACCGGCAGTATAACACGAACCCCAACCGGGTCTAAGTAATCTTTCTCCGTTGGGCAAACAAATCGGTTTAACGTAAGCGTTAACGCGGTAAGGACGGGAAAGTTGTAGCAAGGCGATATCGTTTACAGTCGCCATTAACTCCTTGTTAAACTTAAATTCTACCAAAAAAACAAGCGAGTTAAAACTAAAAAAACGGCACCTGAAATCTTCTAGTTTTTAGTAAAATCACAGTTTATCAAAGATGCCAAAATATTGCTATATAAAAGAGTGACTTTTATTATAACACTTACTTGGATGCGGGAAGAATCTGCGAACAGGACTAGTTTGCCAATATAACATATCTGAGGAGTTTGGTCGTCGGTCATGCATACCAGCAGTTACTATCCACTCACGTGGTATTCTTTTCGGAAAAGTACCTGGGGCCCTATTTAAAAATATATATTGATATAAGTTATAAATACTAAAAGGATGTATTTATTATACTTTTATCCAATTAAATTTCTTTGACATGAACCACTAGGTTAAATTAATTATAATTAATTCAATATTTTATCTAAATTTTAATTTTTTGACTACTTTGGATTATCGAGGCAGTGAGCTGCTGTAAGAACCCATTCGTTAGTGATCAAAACTCCTCCACATTCGTGTGATTGTTTAGTTCGGTCGTTTGTTAATGGTGGGCCGGTTGTGGAAAAACTTACCTATAGAAAAAAACATTATAGTAAATTCTATATCATTCCATGCATAAACTCTACAAAGTAGAGCAAATTATTAATGTATCATGTAGTTACTTTGAATGAAACGCCCATTTAAAAAAATTCCCTTAAAAAACGCATTTTATGAACATTACGGTTAACTTAATGCAACAAATACCTTTATCAGTTACGTCAGCTAAGCCAGTTTAAGTTAAAAACAAGATTATAAAACTTAACCGCACAAAAGTAAGTGAGATTAAATCAAGTGACAAAGAGCGACTTTATCATGTGATGCAATTTAACTTGACGCCGTGTGATGTAAATAATATTATTTGCGTGGGAATTTTATGACAAGTGACGTCATTGATTATTTAGGCTATTAAAGTGACATCTGTATTTTTCAATGTGCAAGTCAAACTAAGAACTTATAAACATCGGAGAAACTTTAAAAAACATCGGGGAAACTTACGATCCATGGCCAGGAATGAGCTGTCGCTTCCCGGCCTCCAACGATTCGAAGTTCGGCCGAAGTTAGTTTTCCGCATTCATCTAAAACATAAAATTAATATATATTTATTACCACAAACTCCAAAACAGGAAATCTATTTTTTGTTTAATAAAAAAAAAGATTCAAAGTAAATATTTATTACATTACCTGCAGAAGTTGTTGAGATAAATAAGAGTAGAATAATAATATTTGATATCATTTCGATATTTAATGTTTATTCTTCTATATAGAAGACGTCAGGTGAATAATATACGAAATTCCGTTTTTAATTTTTAAAACATTCGTCTATAAAATTAAAATAAAAATGTATTTTTTAATATTTTATCTGCATAAACATATTTTTTCTATATCTCCCAAACTGCAAACTTGTTTTATGGCTTTGACTACTAAAATAAGCTATGTTTTAAATGATATTTATATTTGAACGTGTATAGCTAAACTGCCTTGTAATGTTTTGTTCCTTCCACGATCTAGTAATAACTAACATTTACTCTTAAAATAAACATGTTTAGGTTAGGTCCGGCAACACGTTTTATTTAAATACGTCTAGTTTATTTCCCCGTCAAAATAATTATATTTTATTTTAAATACAAATTCATAAACTTAAACTCAACTAGTCTCAATATAATTTTTTGTCGTATAAAAAAGGCTTGGTAGTCAGAGTAAAATTAACCTAGAATAGCAAGACAAAATTTGAAGTGGAATGCTTTTATTGCACCACAAGAGCGTGAAAAATATGGCCTGAAACGGATCTTTTAATTATCGCATCGTGTGCGCAAACCTTTTTTGTCGAGTTTTTTCGAGTTTCTTTGCCGTTTCATTTTAGCATTTTAAATGTATATACTTTAATAATAATTCACAAAAACGTTGTTAAAAATTAAATTTAAATATGCAATTTATAATATAAATGATGTAGGTTTAATTTAAGATAAAACATCGTACATCGCGTTTGTTTTCAGTTACAATAATGAAGCCTTTTAGCATATTAGAAGTTTACCAAACCGTAAATATAATCTGCTTATCGTATATTAAAAACTTACCTACCTGCCTTCTATTTAAAAGGAAATTTCTAAACCACGATATTCACGGAATGTCATGTATATTACAAACTTATACGCATATAATTCCGAATGGCATTTTAAGTAAGCTGTAATTATAGGAAGTCTATCATTCTTATTTAGCGGGTAGGGGGTAAATGTGGTAAAGAAAAATACGTTTCTATGAGTCAAAACCAAAATGAGCTTGCATGTTTTTTTTAAAGACATTTTGCTGATTTTGAAATGACGATAAGCCATACGCGTAAACGTGATAATTTTTAGATTGATCTAATATTGTAATCTCAGGAAACTTGGGGCACTTTTACAGAATGCCTCCTTAATCAAATTGCAATTAATAATTCTTATATTAAAATATTTCACAGTTCACATTGTGTAAGCCCATAATCAGGGATGTGTCAGGGAAACTAAATATGGCTATTTTATAGAAAAAGGTGCTAATCAAAAGTCTAATTTTCTTAGAATTACAAAACTGAATTCCCCCTTTGCTATAAATAGCACGAACTTGTTGCTGTGGCGACATAGAACTTCGAATTAAACCAATTTAAACGGATTAAGCCAAATTACTACACAATTTTTGCAATTCTGTCAGTCAAAAACATCTCAAAATATTAAAGGGTAACGAAAAGGTGAAATAAATATCACCAAAATGGCCGAAATTCTGCAGAAAAATTGTTACTGTTAATAGGAAATGAGATAAGATTGTCTGCGACAATTTTAAAGGCTGCGTTGTTGGTGTGTTTAAAATAGTTGTAAGCAATGTTGTTAATGCATGTTTTATAGGTGCGGCAACACGATTTTTCGACTAAAACCAGCTTTTAAATTTGTTGACAAAATTTTAATTTGTATTCGCACCGTCGAAAGTTGCCAAGTCATTCCAAAAACTTTGAAGACAATGAAAAAATATAATATATTTAAATGTTTATATAAACCTCACAAGAAAAAATTAATCCACTTATATTTTTATAAAATGAAGTCACAAAAATATAATACAAACATCTTTTATAATTTTAAAATAAAAAAATTTCTGTCGATCACATTTTTTTGTAGGTTGCAGAATACGTGCAATTATCTAACAAGTTATTTTAAAAAGGGGTTTAAACACCTGCACAACCAAGTTTTAATTATTATTGCGGTTTTGTTTAGGCTGCAAAATTTCCAAGTTCTAATAAATGTTGTAGTTGACAAAGGTTCATTTATTTTAAAAAAGTTTTACATTTTCCAACACACATTAATATATTTTTTTAATATTAATTTTTTTTTATAATGGTCATCATTTTTATTTATTAGACAATTCTTTTTAGAAGTAAATATTGTTCACTTTTAAACCAACGTTTTGTTCACTTTTAAACCAACGCACACATTATTATATTTTTTTAATATTAATTTTTTTTTATAATGGTCATCATTTTTATTTATTAGACAATTCTTTTTAAAAGTAAATATTGTTCACTTTTAAACCAACGTTTAAAAGCAAAATATTTAAGAAGATTGAAAAAAATATAATATGGAGAAATTAATCAATTTGATTGAGATGTTGTAATATGAAACGTTTTAAACCCGCGAGATTGCTTTTATTTGATTGGTTAATGTGTTCCACCAATGTCTTGACGACCTTTTCACAACTGAAAAAGGAAAAAATATCAAAAACATCGGAGATAACCTATTCTCCATAAAATTTTACCCAGAAAATGACACTTATCAGCAAAAGTTTTAATTTCGCTACATCTTTGATAAAAAAGATTATGAAAGTTGTTTACGAAATTTTGACACGATTTTTGTTGTTAAATTTTGGACTATTTCTAAAATTAGAATCTTCGCCAAATCTTACAACTTCTGTTTACATTTAAGCATGTACAGAAGTTGAAATTGTTGTACAGATAAAAGATAATGAATTACTATATCCGTCTTACCGGACCAATTAAAGTATTTCAAGTAAAAATGACGCAATTTAAACATTTCAAGTTTCCCGGCTTAGTTAAATTAATTTTTTAACACAATTTTACCCTAATTCAGTTTAATAAAATTATATATTATTATAATATATAACCTAAAAAAAAATTTTGTGACACATAATACATTTTATCTTCTATTACAGTAACACATATTTACAGGTTTTTGATTTAACTGCTTTTCCATTTTTGATGGTATCAGGATAACATGAATGACTTATTTGAATTGACAAAGACAGTGCTCAAACAATTTAACCTTTAAAAAGTAGATCTCAACGCCAGACAATATTTATATTAAAGTTTATTTTCAAAATACTTTCTTTGTCTAAAACAATCGCATTGGTTGTAGTTTTGCGCATTAAACCATAATGTCTGGTAAACAATTGGGGATTATACCAAAAAGATATACACTAAAATGATACGATACCACTAAAAATATACAAGGCAAGATTATATCAAAACAGACAGACCTAACTGACGCAGTATAAATGGTAAATATTGTTTAACAAAAGCGACAACTCACAAATTTACATGTTTTACCGTAAGCAAAATTCAAGCGAAATGACGTCATCCAGCTAAAAATAACCACAGGATGAGCAATATTGTATATCTCATATCATTTTAACATTTAAACTCCGATAAATATTGCTTATATCTCAACACAACGAACAAGTTTGAGTCATCGATACAATGCCCAAATGTGTTTGAAAATATGGTGTTAGAATGCCTTGTTGTGTAAATTTGGTTTGCCCCTTTAAGGTCTAAACATGGAAATTTCGATGCTGCAATCACGTGAGTAACATGTACGCGTGAAGCTGATTACAGGTTGCTTGCACGCGCAGACATGTAGCTCAAATATCGAAGCCGAATCTTGGTGGTTAGTCGGCACGCGAAAGGACATCCGAAATAAAAGGTTGCAAAACATTTCCAGCTTAATCTTTACCAGACAGCCGACTATTAAAACCACTAGACGTAATAAAAACTGTTTGGCTCGGCAAGCTGCCAATAAAATCCGAATTTCAATTCCAAATTCAAATTAAAAAAACCTAACATTGTCAGGCAAATGTTTTCCCCGATTTGAACTTTACAAGCGACGTTTATGTCGAAGTATCCCATAATTAGCCATGTAAATTAGCGTCCCTATTTTTGCGAAGTGGATATTAAAAATCTTTCCGCACGAAGGGCGTGGTAATAAAATTTCAAAATGTAGGCCATTTTAATAAATCGCCATTTTAAAAAAAATTATTTTTTTAAAATATTTCATTTATATCTTAATTGCCTTTTATTTTAGACATAAACGCCAATGCGTGGTGTTAGTACTACGTTTAAGTAACAATTCGTTAAAAATTGAACAAGACATATAACACTATATATACATAATTTACATTTTATAATCGAATGGTGTAAACGCACGTGTCCCAAAAAATGGTTAATACTGATATAGTGGTTATTTGTTACTAGTTTATATAAAATAAAAATATTTATGGCATTTCTTCTGCGTTATTGCGAAAGAAATCGTTTGGTATTGTATCTAAAAAAATTAAAATAAATTTCAATATATTGTTTTTTTATTTTAAAAACTGAAAATTGACAGAAAATTTAAATTCAACCTACCATTACAACGATAATGCAAGTTTGACCAAATCACATTCTCTTGCGAGAAACAGAAAACTCCCAATCTTCCCCCTCTCATCGTTGTATCCAATATTACACCTGAATCTGCAGTCTAAAAAACATGATTTTTTTATAAACAAGACATAACGGTTTTAAAAAAATAAAATATTTAATTGGTTTAATTATTAAGACACTTAAAAATATTAAATTCAATTTAAATTAACCTGGTTGTTAAAAATGGTCAATATATTATTCTAGGGCAAAAATAAATAATAGAAAAAAATGAATCCGACAACGTTAACATGTAGCCTGAGAGTGTTCTCAATAAAAAATATGATTCAAACCATTATTGCATTACCGCAAAATCGATTCATGTGTTATGACTAAATCCCAAACTATTTTGGTTTACCTTAACGATCGTACTTATGGATGAAATCCAAAACACTTAATTACTTTCAAAAATAATCTGTTTAATTAACACCTACAGCATATGGCAGAGAAACAAAAATCGGCGCAAAATTGTGAGACGACTTTATTTTCGTCTTAGCTGTTGCATTAGCAGCCTGTAAAATCACTTTTAAGTTCGATTTCGTCATTGTTTATCAATAGCAAAACGAAAGGTCATAGACACACCTTTTCTTAACAATGATGCGTCAAAATTAACAAATTGGTGAACACGTTACGCTATAAAGTGTTGCGTTTGTTTTTTCTATGGTCGTGCCTAATGCAGACGTGAAATTACCACGCCATATTAAGTGTGAGATTACAACGCGCATCTGTGCTTGGCACTGATTCGATATGGCCAAATTATCCATAATTTATTAGGAGTGTTCGCATAAATAATAAATAATAGAATTGCGGGATTATTTTACGACTGCTTGTATCGATTTTGTTTAAGTTGAACAGACCCAAAATTTCCCACACTAAGCTATTCTATGCGATTGTTTGTTGATAGTCCTGGCGGGTATGTATTAGTCAAGCCGCCCATGAATAAACAAGTAAATGTTAAAATACCAAGAATTCGTAATTTAACATTTGTTATATAAACAATCGGATATGCTTATTATACAATACCTTACGTTAACCAATAAAGGATACCTTAATAATGTCAAAGATGAAGTGAATGTGACACCACAAAAATAAGGCATATTTAATGGCAAATTAAATTACTTAATTTCTCAAAATGTAAACATAAAAAAAATCAAGTTACTCACTAAATCAGCTCCTTCGTACATTCGAAGTCGAATGTAACCAACATCGGGTCTGTGGGTCAATTCCCATCTGTAAGAGGTCCTATCCTTCCACCCTACATTACGTGGGTCCTTCCACAACAGTCTAACTTGGTGCGGGGTGTCGCCAGTCTGCCACAACGCGTTCCGGAGCGTTTCTCCAGGTCCGGTCCGGGACTTGACGGCCTTTAGTTGAATGCCAGGTTGAGCCACTGCCCGGAACGGGGTAGCCTGCCAGTAAGTCTGTTTCGACTGCTTCCACATGACAGTGTAAAAACTACTACTATCCTAAAACCAAAGCAGATTTTCTTTGATGTTTGTTTACTCATAAAATAGAATAAAAACTACAGGAACGTTGTTTAGTTACCTGATATCCAAAAATGAAGCCAGCATAATCATCATCAGTTATTGTGTTGATGTAAAAAGTTCCAGAAAAGTCGACACCATTGAACGATGTATAACCGATCGCCAGACCTGGATCACTGTTCATTCTCTGCACAATCTCTTGACCCTAAACATTTTAATAAAAACAAACTTAATTGTATCTTTAACACAGAAAGCATGTTTTGAAACCCTTATTTGGTTATAAGATCATGTCAAATGATTTTTAAAATTTTATCAACAAAAAAAAAAAAAATTTATCAACAAAAACGTATTTATTTTATGATAAGCTTTATCTTAAAATATGAGCAAGTAAAATTAAAATTCAAAGTTAGCAGTACCTGATTTTGAACGAGCCAGTCAGGGTCGATTTGAGCGTCACCTAGTGGATCAAGTGTCACAGTTTGATAAGTCCTAAAATCTGTGTGATGAACTTCAGCATTCTCTGGGCAGACGTCGATCTGATCGGGAACTTTGTCGTAATCAAAATCATTTTCACAAACATCTCCAACTCCATCATCTATAACAAAGTTACTTTTAATTGTAATGAAGCAATAAAGATATTAATGAAAAATTTAACTTATAACAACTTCCAAATAAAAAGTATTTTTAGATAGATTTTTTGGCGAAAAAGTGTGAAACAATTTTGTTTTCTTGAACATTACTTTTAGGTCAACTCATAAGCTAACCAGAAATGTTATTGAGTTGATTAAACTAGAATGTCATCTGCGGTTAAACAAATTCACCAAAATTTCCGTTAATGCCAGAACCTGAAAGTGGTAATTAAAGTTCTGGTGTCTTGAGTGTAAATTGTCATTTAACAGGTTATTAAGATTATTGAGAATTGGGACTTGGTTATTAAAATTGCTCTTACGAAAGGCTGTAGGTTTATTTGAAATAAATAAAAATTAGGCTAAGAATTTTTCTTTTGCTGCGAAATGATGACATTTTTTTGAATGTTTTAAATGCCAAAAATAACTCGCAGCTATAAGCCATGTGCTGTAATGACGTCAAAATAGTTTTGGCGTGTTGCAAAAAAATAAAATAAAAAAAATAAGTCAAAAACCATTACTAGGTTGCAATTAAAAACGTACAACCCGATTATAAATGTTAGCCAGCAATTAAAAATTAAAGGCGAGAAATTTGTTTTCCTCTTAAAATAGTTTTTTTTTATAATATGGGTGGTCGTATATAGAAAATAAAATATCCGTAAAAAACAAATTTAAATATCGACAAAGTTCAATAAAAGTTTGTGGTGTTAAAGTTTCCAAGTGTTTAATTTCCGCGGGTGGAAAATTTCTAACCAAAATTGTTACAATTTTAAACTATACACAGGAATTAGGGAAATAAAGCCGATTGCTTTAAGCTATTGCACTTTAAAGAATTTCCATACATTTTTATAGCTTTAAGAATTTATAATTTTATCAAAAAAAATAACTTAAATTAAAAAAAAAAACGTTTTTAAAATTTCTTACTGTTAACGTCCACTTGGTCGGTGTTTGAAACCAGTCTGCAGTTGTCAGGACCAGGAGGTGTGACGTCAGGAATTCCATCGTTGTCGTCATCATCATCGCATTCATCACCTTGGTAACCAAAACAAAAAATTTAAAATTTAAAAATTTAAAATTTACTTTTTTTGTGCAAAACATTTTGCTGAGAGAAAATAACACGGCGTGACTTTTAATCCGAAAATTTTCGAGTTTGTTTTGTAGAAAACAAAAAAAGTTCAATTTCAATTTAACGAACAATTAATCACTGCGCACGATATTTACATTTAAACAAGCTTAAAATTTAAAACAAAACCGATTATTTTAAAGCGATATTAAGCTCATTGAAATGATCAATGTTACCCAGCTTAAAAATTTAAAAATAAAAATGGCGGACCACGGCGTGCAGATCGGCGGTAAATATTTATCAAAAGCGTCGTGCAAAATACCAAAGCTCTAAAAACAATACGAGCTATTTATTACACGTTTTATTTACACGAAAACATTGCAGTGATTATACGTGCTATTCACTTGCGGTTTTAGTAAGCTCAGTTTAGTAAAATCCACGCAAGTTACAAAATCTGACATTTTGTAATTTGGCGCCGCAAAACGTCCTTATTTTTTAACTTAATTGATTAGTGCTAATTTACCTATTACCACATCAAGTTTCTAAGTATCATGTAATTTGCGCTTAATGCAATGTGACACGTGATATATGTGTGCAAAGCTCACGGATGGATTAAGTAGGATTGATAAACAATCAAATTAAACCGGGACTTTTTGTCGTCAGAATTTGGTTTTGACAAATATGGAGTTGTGTTAAGTTGTGGGTTGTTATAAAGATTTTTTTGTTTTCGTATTGTTTGCTTTTAATAAAACACATTTAAGTATTTTTTTGCTTAAATATATTCTATAGACAAGATTATTCTTATTTTAAAAACACCCAGATTTTTTGATATGCTATCAGCCTTTCAAACGTAAAAGTTACTTTAGCTTCTCCGTTTTTATCATAATAAAAAATAATTATTTATTCTCATGGGATTCGAATTTGAATCCTTTTCTATGTTAAATTATTTTTGTCATTAAGTCACTTTAAGGTTATATGTTTTATGTTTTATTAGAGAGCAGGATTTAGTAAGACGCATTTAAAATGTCTGTAAATGCCGGGCTAAAATGCAAGAAAAAAAAAGGCTAAAACGCAAAAAAAATTAAATTGGTGCGGATCGAACACGATACCTTTTGACTTGTTATTCTTATTTATGCGGCAAGGAGCTACATAAAAAACCTAAAAAACACAAAGAAAATCTTGACTGTCACATAGCGGTAACAAATATCTACCTAATCCATCGTTGTCTGTGTCGAGCTGTGAACTGTTTATAACTAAAGGGCAGTTATCTTTATTATCCTGTATTCCATCCCCATCTTTGTCCTATAAATAACAATCAGTAAAAATTATAAATCAAAACTTCTAAAAATTAAATTCACCATGTTAAACACCAATTAAAAACACCATTGCGCCACTTGCCTGGTCGTTGTCACAAATATCACCGATTCCATCATCGTCGGAGTCAATTTGGTGGGGGTTGGGTCTAGAGGGGCAATTGTCACAAGCATCCCCTACCCCGTCCCTATCCCCGTCGTTTTGGTCGTTATTTGGTTTTTCCCTGCAGTTGTCGTTTCTGTTTTCTATACCTTAAAGAAAAAAAATATTTAATTAATATTAATTTTTATTTTTCTATGAAATTTCTCTTTTTTAGTTTTTATAACTTGTTAGCTCCCTTAGTTGGTTAATAGTTTACTAATTTAAATAACTATTTTTTTTCTTATGTATATATTTTTGTAATAACAGCGCAAAAAAGGATTTACATACATAACCTAAAAAGAATAGCATTTGTAACTAAAGACATTTTTAGCATAATCCTGATTGCTTTTCTGCCAATTTCTTGTTTAAATTCTGCTTGGAAAAACAGAAAACTAAAAACTTACTGTCTCCATCAATATCTGGATCGCAAGCATTTCCCAACCCATCCTTATCAGTATCGATTTGATCAAAGTTGGCGACTGATTGACAATTATCACAGGCATCTCCATAACTATCAGGGTCCGAGTTTTGTTGGTCAAAGTTGTAAACAAAAACGCAGTTATCCTAAAATACAAATACTTTTAAAATAAGGTAAACAGTCCTCAAGAATTTGGTATCAATGACCAGTTTATAAGAATGAAAAAGGACTATAATAAAACCTTTTTTTATTAAAAACAAAAACTTCTAATTGACAATGTAGTAATGTAGGTTACATTATATACCATAATATGATAAGTTAGAGCCAAAAACATATTTTAATAAAATTTGATATGTTGTAACAAACTTACAAACAAGTTTTTAATTCCATCATTATCAGCATCTGGATCACAAACATCTCCTATTCCATCACTATCAATATCTTCTTGACCACTGTTCGGTGTTTTAACACAGTTATCCTAAATTAAGAGAAAATATATTTACTATAGTTTTGTGCTAGCGAACTTACTTAATTATTGTATCTCATTTATTAACAAGGCAAGCTTTAAAAAATTTAAATATTGCAATAGACATTCATATATCTGCACCATGTCAATCTATTAAAAAATGTTTGCTGTTACCTTTCTACAAGATTGATCAGAGCAAGGTAGAGCGACGTTCGGATAACCATCCAAATCGTCATCTTTTCCACAGAAAAATCCATCACCAGCCCAACCTATTCGACACTAAAATAAACAAATTGGTGAAATTAAAAACTTAACTTCAACCGTTACCAAGTAAAAATATTAACAAACAGAACAGGAAAAGTTTAATAAACAAATTAAAAGGTTAAAAATACTTATTGTTAAAACAAAAGATTTAAAAATGTCACCTTGCATATTGGATAAGTTCTTCTTATTTCACAAGTAGCTTGTGGATGACAATTTTCAATCTGACCAGCCCCGTGAAACCCACATCTTTGTGCTGGTTCGCATCCGATCTCCGGGTTTCCAATATAACCGGGAAGACAACCACCACAACTAAACGATCCCTATAATAAAAATCAATTTATTTATTCGATATGCTCTGTAATGTTATGTCTATGTCGTCTATTAAGTATACAGTCTAACAAAGCGACGGTTGTTCATAAAATTTAAAGCAATAGTCGTTCAACTAGCAATAGCTGTTATTTACTTAAAAAAATACATGTTTTTTCCAAAAAAACAACCTACTACATCAGATACATTATTATCTTGTGTTCTATTTATTGATTAAACTTCTATACTCAATTAAAAAAAAACAGAAATAGCTAATAACACTACCTACATAAGCAGCTTTTTAACGAGCTTAAAAATTTCTATTGCACAATAACTAGCCAGCCACTTCAGAATTTTAGCGTCTCTAACGCCTAAAAACACCAACGTGATGCGCGCTTGATAAAAAAAAAACGGTGGCCAGCCCTAAGTGAAAATTGAGGCTAAGCAAAACAAACTTACTTCAGTGTTTACGCAGTTTGTGTTGTTGTGACATCCTCCGTTATTAATAGAACATTCATCAAAATCTTCACAAATTTGCCTAAAAAATAAAAAACTTTAGTAAATATAAATAGGGTAATATTTTTTTTGTTATGTTAAACTAATGTTATGTTAAACTAATAAATATACAACAGTTATTTCGATCTAAATTAAATTTAACGAGAAAATGTAACCTTTTTAAGACAAGTTATACAAAAAAAGCAATAAATTTATGTTTATATTTACAAAATAACTTATAAACAAAAACGAAACTTACTTGTTGGCAATAGCAAACTCAATTCCAAGTCCTTCAGTACCTGAGCCAGTATAACCAACTGGACAATTGGTACAGTGATAGCCAGGGTTGGTATTTACACAATTGGTCAGTATGGAGCAAGGCAGTGTTTCGGTACACTAAAAAAACATTAAAAAAAACTAATTAAAGGAAATTTTAACAAATATTTGTGTATTATTTAAATCACATTATCTATTAGTTTTATAAACATTAGCCAAAAAAAGAAAGTTACTTCGTCGACATCGCGACATTTGATTCCGTCCCCGGTCATTCCAACCGGACAATCCCCGCAGATTAACTCTCCTGCTTCCGATGTCTGGCAATCGACACCCTCGTAGCAGATATTTGCAAGAGCGCATTGGTCAGGCGGTCGTACTACTTCTTCACTCATGCCTAAATTAATAAAAAAAATATATTTTACAATTAGCCTACAACAGTAAAGACTACTTAAAATTACTTAAACACATATGTTAGTAGAACACAATACTTTTTATGTTAGTTTACATTAAAATCTGCTTTTTGTGTCAATGAAATACGAGGTATTACATTAATATATTCCCTTACCACATGCATGACAACGTAGCATAATGTCCCGGAGCCTTGCGGTCTCTTCACTCATTTCCAGGAGACTAGACTTGAGTTGTGACATCAACTCGTTAAACTGTTTCATTTGCGCAAGTAAAATACTTGTTTCATCATTATCAGTTCCAATTGTAGAAGCTGAAATTCAATTGCTTAAGATAACATAGATAAATATATACCTATTGTAAGGGTAACACTCTTAGTTTGTAATGTTATCCTAATGTTCTATCTACTATAACAAATATTGATATAAAATTCACCCAAAATGTCGATTTGATCGTTTTGCATTCTGCAACGTTGTAAAGTTGGGATGTCGTTAAGTTTTGCATTGTAAAATAATTTTAACGATCTTATTTCATTTCCAGATTCCTGCCTCTCAGTCAACATCTAGCAAAAAATATTTTTTAATACCAGTTACTCTTATTGTTTTTAAATAACCCAAAATATTTTTTTTATTCTTTAGGTTAATAAAATTCAAACTATAGTTTTTATTACCCGTAAATTTTCGCCCATCCAAGCCAAGGCTTTAATTCCAACAACATTCGATTTTTCTTCGACCAAATTACAATCCAAATACAACCTTACGCCACTTATAGAATCGTCGTCGTTTCCAAACGCAAAGAAATGAATCAAAATCGAATACCGATCCCGACTTGACGTGAAACCAACCTCGCGAAATTTAATCAAGTTGTTGCCGTTCTTTCGTTCGTTTAGATACTTAATTGAAACTAAATTATATAAAAAATAGAAAGTTAAAGTTGGTAATTGCAACAAGAATCTAACTTAGTTAATTTTAATATAAGAATCCCTAAGTAAATAGGTAAACCAATGTGCAACTTGGTGATTTCTCAATAAAAATATCAAAATTATCCAACAATATAAAAAAAATAGTTTTTTAGTAAATTTGGATAAAAATAAGTTAAATATTTTACCCTGGTTAAGTCTTGAATTGACAGATATTTCAAAAGCAGTTAAGGATCTGGAATATTGTCTTCTGCGTGGTGAAACCACATACATTTTCAGTAACGTTAAAGGCTGCTGGCTACCAATCTAAAATAAATATTTTAGTTATTGTTCGAAGCGTTGTTCGTATCAATGTAAAATAAATACTTATTTTAACAAAGTATACATTTAAAAGGTATAAAATAAACCAAATATAAAAACTTTTTTTTAAATACCTCAATATCAGCGGCGAAAAATACATCATCGTAGTTAAAAACTGAAGGAAATAATTCAACAGCATTTTGTCGTTCTGAAGAGTTTAGAAGATTGATTTCTAAAATATACAAAAATCGTTAGAAAGTGTTCTAAAATACAATAATTCTACAAAAAATTTAACAGGTACTAACTCACCTCTATATTTTCCGCCATTGCAGACTGAAAATTTAACACAAAAAAATATTATAAAAGTAAAACTTATATATTTCTGATCTAGCATTTTTCCTAAAATAAAATTAATTTTCTAAGATTTAGCTTAAGTAAAGAATCGCTTAACCAATGATGTACATGCTTTTTTGATCAACAAACGTAAACTTTGCCATACAAACTGGAAAATGCAAAAAACAAATAAACTGTTTTTCCATTTTTAAGATAATTTTCTGGAATAAATCAATCGACTGCAATTCTGCAAAATCTCAGATGGTAGATAAAATCAAAAAAATGTTTGAAAAACAATGTGAGATAAAGCAGAAGTTGTTGTTTTGAGAAAAAGTTAATTGTCTAGAATGTGAATTTTTTTAATATTTGAAAAGCCCTAATCCCTGTTAAAAACAACGAGTACGTGTGAACCAAGCGTAAGATCAAAAAGGGTTACAAGAGTTTGTATAAAAGTAAATATTGATATAAATTCAGCAAAATTAAAAAAATTTAAATGTATAATCTTACAAAATTACCCTGTTAAAAACCAATATTCATATATTTTCGTTTTACTATGTATTGAAGTATCTGACATCAACTACTATATACAACACAAGCTAAATTGTTACAATTAATAAACCACACGTTAAATGATAGACAGTGGAATACATGCAATTCTGTATGATACAGTCTTAATTGTGCTTCATGTTTAACCAATGTTTGGATGGTAATATTTAACAACATTAAATAGTCGGATTACTAAATATACATGTTAATAGGATAATAGGCCACAACCAAAGTAATATCCAAAAATTAAAAGTTTTTCATATTTGAAAAACCGTTCAACAAAAATTTTCCCGAAAAAATAAGTAAAACTTTAACTTTGTATCTAACCCTATTTAGTTGATTTTTAGTGTGAATAAAGTGTATAACAAACTATAAAAAATGACAAAATAGCACAAAAATTGAACACAAATTATGAAAACAAAATAAAATTTGCAAAAAAACATTGGCATTGCTGTTGCATTGCATGTTTTAAAGCCTTTAATATTTATAACAAAAAAAAATAGCAAATTAATAAAAAAATCAAGCAAATAACTAAACAAAAAATAAAAAATATTTACAGGTTGATATTTCATATTCAAGTTGATATAATTCATTGGGAGTTGTTTTTAAAAACTAGAACATTTTTCAGACACATAGGTTTTACAAATTGTGCAAACTTATTTTAATAAGTAGTTTTAGTTGAAAACAATTTGGTGAAAAAATGATGGATTAATTTTTGTCGTATTATTAAAATCCAAGTTATGATATTTTTTAAATATTTAATTTACATATTAGCACTGGTATTTATTCAATTGTTAGACACAGAAAAATTGCAAAAAATTAACCCAAAAAAATATGAATAGATAAGGTATAACATATGTTTAAGAAAAAATATAAAACGGAAAACATAGAACTTATGTTTGAATTTTAAATTTTGTACAAAAAATAACAAAAAATTCCATTAAACTACTGAACTACTGGAAATTGACGCAGACTGGTGTTGGTTTTATGAGTTTAAGCTTGTGTGTAACCTGGAGAGATGTGAGAATAAGCAAACGGTTGGTTTTTGTTGCGGCACAGGAATCCAATAATGATGAGGCATCCGAGAAGCTACAAAGTTGAGTAGTGAGTTAACATAATTTAAGGGAGTATTGTCAAGTTTTGTTGAACTAGCTTAGAAAGATATATATATATATATAAGGAAATTATAAAATGCTACAATAAATTTACAATATTATTATGAACTATCATTGTATTACATTGTTCAATTATTTATAAAAGGAAGTTAATAAAAATCCAAAGCCTCACTAAGAATGTTTGGGGCGTACAATGAATATAAAACCTATTGTGTACGGTTTAATCGTAAACATAAAAATTTAAATATAAGATTGTTTAAACTTACAATAAATGCGCCAACTCCAAAGGCTGCATACAGAAGAAAGTTGTAAATTTCCTGAAATGCATTTTGGATCTGATTTCCACAACCCTGTTTTTAAAAAAACAAATTATATAATTTTTATTTTTTATTGTTAATTAATAAAATTCCATTAAAGGGTCAAAATTTTTCAAAAAAAAAAAAATCAAAAAAAATTTTTAACATTTTTTTTTTAAATTGATAAAAAAATACACATTTTTTTATAAAAAACAATTGTTCAACTTTTGTATTGGACATGTAAACATTTAACATAGATCAACTCACATCAGTATAAATCAAGTTGGGTTGCTTTATATTTCCTGTACAGGTTACATTAGCATTGTCGGTTGGTTTACAGCATGACAGAGGAACAAATGAATGGTTGTTGTATGCCCAAGAGCTGTTTGATTTCGTCCAGTCTGTGTAGTTAGTAAATCCACAACATTTTAGCTAAAAATTATTCTTTTTAAATAAAACTGAATTTTTTGTAAAGTACTAACATATTGTAAAGCATTTATTTATACATTTTTGGACTTATATTAAAAAGTTTAAAACAAATAACAATTTATGGCAACAAATGTTTAATATTATATACATTTATTTTTAAATTGAACACTAACACTCAATATTTGTAATAACTTACTTTTTATTCTTTTTAATACCGAAATATATATATTAAAACAATTATTACCTTATTGGTATAAACTTATTGCAAAAACTCTAAAATAATCTATTAATAAATGACTTACATTTTGTTGCGTCTCGTCAATAAAGGAAGTAGCATTAAACATTGGTGTTGTGTCATTTACATCAATTGTTTCGTTTCCATATTGCTCAAATTGACTTAGAACAAAGTTTGAAAACTTTGTGTTGGACTCAGATCTAATGTTGAGCATAACTCCACCGATAGAGAATTGAACAATGAGAACAGAAGCCAGAAACACAAGAAACTGAAAATTAAAATTATTTATAAAACAAATAATTGCATAAATTAAAAATGTTAGTTAAACTTCTAAAATCACAAACTTCTAAAATCACCATAAGTTTATGGTGTTCTAAAAATTTTAACCTTTAAGTAATAAGATTTTTTGGGGAAAACCATAAAAATAATAGTCAATATAACTAATTATTGCGATTTTAAAATAGCAATTACCTGTTATTAAATATATATATTGATTATTATGATAAAGTATATATATATTGCAAATAACCATATAGAATTGACAAGTTTCATTTGTACTTTGACAGTATTTAGTAGGTTTAAAAGTCGTAAAACAAATATTTGAAGATGCAAAAATTTTCACTAACAACAACAACTTTTACTTACCAAACCAAGGCAAGCTTTCTTTTCGGTGACTGCACCCACACATCCAGTTACCCCACCAATAATGAGAATAGCTGCCGAGGTTAAAAGAATGACTGCTGGCCAACCACTGACCTGAGCAAAACTCCCATCATGCAATAAAATGAAGCTAATCCCAACATACATGAGACCAGCACCAACCAACTAAAATTTAAAAAGTAATTTTAAAGGTGACGCTGAACAATATTTATAGACATCCTTTTTTACAAACATAATGCTAAATTTTTTTTTATATTTAAAATTTGAGGTCAAAAAAATAATTTTTACAGTAGAATGTTTTTCTAATTAGTAAAGTATATTAGTGGCATAGTATGCCAACAACAAACTTACCCAGAACAGGATGTTCAGAATAAAAATAATACACTTGAACGGAGCAGTGCACAAATTCATTTTGTAGAGAGTTGTTTGGTTGTAGTAATTAAACAGGTAAAAATAATAGAAAACTTAGTAATCTGTAACAAAAGATGCCATATGAAATAAACCAGTTTTGTTAATTTGAAACCAATAATATAAAATAACAGTGTCTTGAGAATTAAGTGGTTAAAATACTCATATTCAAAAATTAGTTTTGAAAAGTTTAAAATATTGTAAAACTTTAATTATTTTATATTAAAAATTTTCTTGTGTAGGGTTTAACACTATTATCAACTTCTAACAAATCTTTTTCGATTTCTGTCTGATAAATTAATTTAGGAGTTTCAAGGTCAGATTTAACAAAACTTCTATTATCCAACATTTCACGAATCAAAAGTGTTAATTTATCAGTTCCTAGTCCCTCTTTTGCAGTTACGGGAACAATATGTTTAAAGTCAATTTGCCTCTTTGGAGCATAATGTTTGGGAAGCAAATGCAAATACTTCTGAAAATTTTTCATTTTATTTTCCAACTCTTCTAATTGTTCTTGTGAATTGTCAGTATCCATTTTGTTAACAACCAGTAAGGCAGGCTTTTTAATTAATGTTTTATCGTAAAGTTCTAGTTCTTTTGTAAGGAGTTGTACTGTTTCAAATGCATCTCTGAATTGAGATTTATAAGAAAGTTGAAATCCTCCCACATCTACTACAAACATAAGAAGGTTTGTTCGTTCAATGTGCTTCAAAAATGAATGACCCCGACCCAAATTCAAATGAGCACCTTCTATAAGCCCAGGCAAATCTGCTAAAGTGATTTTTCGAAAGTCTTTGTACTCTATGACCCCAATTTCTGGATTTATAGTTGTAAAAGGATAATTTGCTATTCTAGGTAAAGCACGTGAAAGTTTACTTAATAAAGTGGATTTTCCAGCATTTGGGAATCCAACAAAACCCACATCAGCAATAAGTTTTAAGTCCAAGAACAAACTTTTCCCCTTTGATTTAGCTGGAACAAAGCGGCTCATTCGATTTGCCCCCCGACCACCTCGTGAAACCAAAACCTTGTCATTTTTGTCATTTATTTCGCCTATTTTCTTCTCGGTTATTCCATCCAGTATTTCAATGCCCAGTGGAGCTTTTATAAAAATACTGGCACCCTGCAACCCACACAAAGCCCGTCGTGAAGCATGCTGCCCGTTATCGGCAACAAACCTCTTTTCAGGATACAAACTATTAAAGTTTTTGAGTGAAAATTTTGGGTCAGTTGATGCGACAATGTATACATCCCCACCCCTGCCTCCCATACCCCCCAAAGATTGAACTCCATTTCCTCCTGTGCCACCCCTTGCATGAATCCGCACTTTGTCAACAAAGGAATGGTTGTATTTTCGAATTAAATTTCTCCAAGTCAAGCGAACCATTTTAATTTTTCTTTCCTGTAAATTTTAACATCTTTTTCAATTTTGTATAAAGATTATTAATGACTTAAGTGTGATGTTTTTCTTAATTGCATTATGATATTGCCTAATTTATTGAATTGTTGTGGTTACAGTTCACTAGTCTGCTAGTGGTGCTTGAAAGTGTACGCAAAACAATTTTGTTTTTAAAGTATTTATACATCCTGACATCAGTATTTAGCAATTACAGCAATCTATTTTGCATTAACATTTTTTTTAAATATTTCATGTATGTAAGTTTAGTGTTAAACCTGTAAAAATCCACAGCAGTAAATTAAGGTATTTAAAGGATTAAATTTTAAACCCCATGGCAACATTTATCAGAAGAGGATAGTGTTCAATAAACAGATTGTGGTAAACGTAATTTGGCGTTTTGTTTTTTTGGCGCCAATAAGTAATTGCAACAGACAGAAAGAGGTATACTTTTTAGTTAGCAACTACAGATCTCAAGAATTATTTTAACATTGCACTTGCCACTTAAGTTATAACATTACTGAGTAATTGTTTAGTTTCGAATGTTTTAGTTTACAAGAAAAAAATAATCAAAAAAATGCTTACCCATTTAAAGTAAAAGAAGCTCTTCACCTAAGGTTAAAGGTTTAATAAATAACAAACATCAAATAACAGCAATGCTAGCAAAAAGTAACAGTTCCGTTTTTTTAAGAAAAAACAAAGTCATGTGACGCTGTGTTACCAAATATTTTTAACTAAATAATACTATTGCAACATAGTTTATCCCCTAATAAAAAGCGCCAGTTTTAAATAATTAAAATAAATATATATTACAATTTTCAAATAGTGCACATATAACAACAATAAAGTTAAACAGTTACGTGATAATTTGCAACAAAATTTAAAAGCTAAAATGATGCATAGAGCAATATAATATGTTTGCGTATATTATATACATACAATAAAATATAATTATTTTAATGCAAGATTGCAATTAAAAAGCGACAAAATATATTATTTAAGAAGTTTTCTTTGTGGGTAGTTTATCAAAATTATTTGAAGCCACTGAGTTTGTTTTGTTTGGTATAATCACAAGCATAGCAATTGGTATTATATGCCCAGCAAACCAAAATGATCTGTTAAAATAAATATTGTTTTTAATAAAACTTAAGCTTTCAACTTTATTCTATTTTTTTTAATTATTAAGACCCCCTTTTCAGTAAACATAAATATTATACTGTGAGTCAACTATCTTTGGTAAATAGGAACATAAATGTATTACCTATAAAACTTCATACATATGTTCCATTCCAACATAACAATACCAACGGTGCAATAACAATTCGCTGCTTGAGTTATAAAAAACGTAACAAGCTCGTAAAACACTTTTCGGTGTGTTGAAACTTGAAACCAAGGCCCAAAAAACTTGCGAAACTAAATAGAAAAGGAATAAATAACTAAAAATATACATAAGTGTTAAAAAACCTAAATCAACTTTTTATTCAAAGAGAAAGTATATAGACTTATCCACCTTAGTTTGGGCTAATCCACATAACCCATGATTTAGCATCAAAAGATAGTAACCAGGAAAAAATCCGTGCCAAATTGTACATAACAACAAACTTCCGCCCGAGTAAATATTTTTTGGTAGCCTATCCTTAGTTAATCTATAACATTTTAGGGGGGTTATAGAACGGAGTTGTTTGTAGTAAACGTAATACAGATTTTTATTTTTCATTTAACTTACAATTTTAACCACAATATTGTCCGTAAATTCCAATTACCAACTAACGATTTTATTCCTGTGGCAGTCTACAAATGTTAAAAACTATTTTAAAAATATAATTAGCGAATAAAATTAAGAACGTTTGAATATAGAATATCATCATAAATACTTAATAATTACCTCAACTTTTAAAATATCAATATTTTTAATATTATCCCATTGGTCGTTCCCATTTTTATCATAACCGCTGAATCCAATGCCAGCAGCACAACCAATTGCTTCACCTTTGAAAATACAAATAAAAAGTAAAAATTTCTGTAATAAAAATTAAGCTAATTAATAACAATGAAAAAGTTTAAAAAAAAAATATTTTTTTTAAACAAAAATACCGGACAACCAGGCCACGTAATATTTGCACCGTGCAGATATGCATGTAAGATGCAAAAATACAATCCTATAAAATAGTAAAGTCGATTTTACGAATGCATCATCTAAACAAAAAATATTAACAGTTAGTTATTGCAATTCTAGAAATCGATGACAGTGTTCTTCAACAAAAAATAAATAAAATTTTGCATTTTATTACCTGTATTTATTTTGAATGGGAAGTACAATTGCCCAATTTTAAATAATACGACAACAATGACCAAGCTTGTCAGTTTTGTGATTATGAATTTCTAAAATGGGTATAAAACTTAAAATTACTATATAAATAAAAATATATTAATAAAAACAATTTAAATACATTATTGAACCGTAATTAAAAATAAAAAAATAATACTACTCGTCAGGCAATACCTTGCTAACACAGGCTAATTTTTTTCCACTAATAGCAGAAATGAAATCCTTATAAAATACAAAAGGTCCAGTAATTATGCCAAAAAACATGTATGCCAAGTATTCTGACACCGTTGGTATTTTTCTAAAGGAAATATTACAAAAGTTTAGTAATTTTAAATACAGAATAGTTAAAAAAAACGTTAGATCTACTACAAGAGTAGGCTTTTAACCACAAATGTTTAAAAAATTACCTAATGGCGTATCGTTTTTGAATATCGTTTAACGAATCTTGATCCTTATTTAATCCTTGCCCATACAATAAATACAAAAAAGTGGTAATATCAAAAAAATATATTTTTGCTTACATAAAAATTTGTTTGGGAAAAAAGTTTAAGAACTAAAATTGAATTGTGATTTAAATAAAAAATTACCGTCGTTAATATTGAAGGCAAGAGATGTAATGCGTTGTGTCACTATCATTAAAGGTCTAAAAATAATGCAGAAAATTTGAACATTGTATTCAAAACACAAAATCTTGACACATTGTAAACTAAACTTAACACAATGTAAAAACACTTGAAATAAAACTTACCCTGTAAAATTTGATATTGTGGATATATTCTGGGTAAAATAGTAGTCATACCAAACAAAAAAATGACATGTTAACAAAAATCCCATAGAAAATATAAACACTAACCTTAAAAAAATAATTTTTTGTTTGACTTAAAAATAAGTTTGAACAGTTATAACTCAATTTTTACTAGGAAATAAAAGACTAAGATTTTACAATTTTTGTAAATAGATTCCAAACAATATTGTAACTTTTTTTAAGTTAAAATTACATCAAGTAACAGTACTTACAGTTTACATTTATGAGGAAATAATCGAATAATAATATAAGAGACTAAAACATCCAACAGTACAAAAATAATTTGCCTAAATTAAAATAGAAAGTTAATGTTCAATGAATAAATCAATACACCTTTTTAAAATGTTATAATTTTTAATATTTTAGTTTAGCTTACTTAAAATGCCAACCTACCATTTCCACAGAGTACAAAAAATGCAGATTCCAAATAAAGTTATTGAACCAAGTTTAATGGTGGAAGGTAGTTTTAAAGGGTGAATGTAGTTTTTGTATACTAAAGACCAAGCAAAGCATACAGCTAGGCAAGTTACATACATCACCTAAGTGAAAAAGTGCTTTATAATTAAAATTAAACGCAATAAAACAAACTAAAAATTAGATTTTATGCAATTTATATTTTCTTACCTCAAATGAGAACATTTTCAACAACATTAATTTAAAGTATGCAAACATTGTAATATTATTATCGTTAAAATACCTTACATCACTAAATGTAAAAATAATATTAGCTCAGTTAAATTGAATATTTAAAAAAAAACATTATTAATTAAACAAATACATTTTTTATACACAATATTTAGCAAATTTTTAAACACCGTTAAAAAAAAATTAATTAAAATTATAAACATAGGCTACATTACTCAGAAAAAATTACCATATCTGCAAATAAATCAAATAAACAATGTTGCTTTAAAAAACAAATTATTAAAGTAAAATTAGTATATTAATAAGTAAAAAAATATGTAATTGCATTGAAACTGTTAGAATTGTACTGCAACCCGTTTTGTTTACTTGAAAAACATTTTGATAATTAGTCCTTAAAGTAAATTTTTTACCGTTGATTGATGAGTTCTTCGTTACATTATTTTTCTTAAACGAAAATTCTGTATTATTTTTTAATAAAACTACTATTGCATTGTTATTAGTTGAATTTTCTGATGTTGTGCTAATTGTATTAGCATTAGTGCTTGTTTGAGGTTTCGTCGCGTTTTCTGAGCTGGCTTCGGGCTTGCTTGAAGTGTTAGTTCGTAGCTTATAAACCACAATACCAGTAATATTGTTAATTCCTTTATTTTCTGTTGAGTTTTCTTGCTTTGTATTATGATTGTTTACAGTCGTTGTACTTTCTTGCAGTGTTTGGTTAACCAAATAAGGTATAGAGGAAACATTTAGGAAAATTAATATTTTTGTTTTATTGTACCTATTTGATAAAAGGTGAGGTTTTGTGCTTTGTGTTTGCAGCACGGTTGTTTCATTCGCGGAAATAAAAATAGGTAATGTTTCGTTTTCGAATTCTCGATTCTTCAAAAGATCTTCATCTACCTTTTTGTCGTTTATTTTTGTTTCATTAAAAAGAATATTTTTAACATTGTTCGTCGTATTTTCAAAGCTATCATTCGTAGTTGTATTGCTTTCAATCTTTTTATAATTATCTCTAGTGTCGGCAACGTCATTAGTCATATTTTCAGCCACGTCGTTCTCTTTTTTATTTTTCGATAAATTGTATACTTCAGTTTTATTAATGACTTCATCGCTGGGTAAGGCTTTAACAGGGTCGTCTAAAATAGAAAGTACGATTAAAAAAGAGCACAATAAATAAATAATCAAGAATATTACATCTGTTTTCGAAGAAAGACAGGTTGAGAGAAGTATAATCAGCTCCAGAAACACCTGCAATAATTAATTACAAAAACAGTTAAATAGTTGATGTAAAACAAATTATAAAAGTTACTATTTACAGTATTTGCTGTTGTCAACAGCATATAGTTGAGGATGAAAAGTTGCGCTTGCTTGATGAAAACATTCAGCTGCTTCTTTATCGCATGAGCATAACTTTGACTTGTAAGGTGAGTTAATAGCTAAACACAAAGTTTTAGTAAATACAACTAAACATTTACATGACAGACCATTTAGATTACCATTTTTGTTAAACGAAACCACTTAGAAACTTGTTACCGCATATTACTTTTCCATCTTCACACATCATGTCATAACTACTTAACAGTGTCGAGCCAACTAGGAAAAAACTTTCCCAAGTGGTTTTTTTCACTTTTCCCGCATCGCTATAACACAAGTCATGTACCTGACAACACCTTAAAAAACATCGTCAGTTAAGTTTTTATAATTATTAAAAATATAGAATTTTTGTATCGGTTTTAATATTAATTTTTACTTATCAGTGTCATCTATTGGTATTCCACTTCCAGAAAAGCCGCAGTAGCATCCGTAGTTTCCATACGTTTTAAATTGAATAATACCCGGTTGATAACAGCGAATGGCATGATGAAAATCCACTGCCCCGCGTCTTATACGAGCACTTGATATCACTAAAATGTAAAAAAAAACTCAAGTCATGGATAACTTTCAATTTTTAATAAATTTTAATTTTAAAATTTTTACTTTTATTTTGTATCTGCCCCAATGAATGAGATGTTGATATTTGAATAATAATAAGAAGGAATAGAATAACTTTCATAATTAAGCCTTTTTTTCTTTCATAATAAGCCAATATTTTAGTCTATTGCTTCCACTTACAAACTGTAAAAATATTTTATACTATTTTTCTTTTAATAAAAAAAAAGAAAAAATATCAATTAATTAAAGGCATTCAAATTTAAAAGTGTTACTACTGTCATACCGGGAAAAATTAGGAGCTGTTAATTGCCTGATCAAATTAATTTGCACGATAAACGTTATTCTATACAGTTGATTATTTCCGATTTTAATTTTTAGAAATGTTTAAGTATTTCATCATAAATTTTTGAGAGGAAAAGGATATATAAAAATAAAACATAGTAAAATATAAAACAATTTTATTAATGTACAAAATTATAGAATAATAAATATTGCTAAAACCAAATTTCCAATTATTTTAAAACTTTAAAATAAAAGCACCAAACAGTGTGGTATAGCGGTTATAACATCGAACTAAGAGCCGAAAGGTTTCTTGTTCGAGCCGCACCAACACCACACTATTTGTCCTTAGACTTGGCGTTTACAGATAGTTAAATAAAGTTACAACAGCATTCCCCCCTCGATAATACAAATACTACCATATTAAGTTAATACGAAAATAAAAAACAACAAGAACGCTTTAAAAAACAACAAGAACGACTGTGTATATTAATAATTCACGTTGTTTATCTTGCAATCACGTGACCAAACATTAAAATGTTAGTTTTAGCCAAGTGTTGAATAATATACTGTCAAAAGCTCTTCGCTATAGCTTAAATATCAAATAACAAGATTCATTTTAAGTCATGTTTTGAAAACAAAGAAAGGCGTTTAAAGGTTGTTGCTACAGGCCGGCGACAAAGAAAACAGGAATAGGACAAGACAACGAATTCTTTTTGCGAACCTTTAGAATAAAATTTGCAACACTAAGCTTAAATCACTGTATACTGATCATATGTTGTTAGGAGATGCGGTAAAAGCCTTACCTTTTAGCTGTAGAAATTGAAAAGTGAAGAGATGTCAAAACGAAGAATAAGCAGTAGATAATATACAGTAATTAGGTATAGACTACGTTTTGTAAAGCAGCGTAATTTAAAATGTTAAACTTAACATTGGCTGTGTTAAGGGAAAAAACTCATTTTTTATTATAAAGTGACGAATAATATTTATTCAAAACCTGAATGAAATAATAAGTATCCAGGCTAAACGGGAGTGTTTCGCGTTTCTTTGTTAAACCACTTTAACTGATTTATAATTTTACACAATGAATGGCTTTATTACCTTTAACAATAGCTTTGTTATGTCATTGATTTCTTCATTGGGTTTTGACAATACATAAGTTAAGGATAATGTTTTTGCTTTTCAAGTAATAGAAAAGTTTTCACATAAAAAAAAAATTACTAAAGGTTTAAAGAAATGTGGACATGGTAATTTAATTTAAAAAAGGTCAATGGCTGAATCGACATGCTTGGAAGAAGCGGATATTCCGGAAAAATTAACAGAAAAAACTTTAAGCTTATGGAGTATCTCAAAACATACAGTAAGTTACAATATATCTAAACGTTCTTATTTACTGAACCATACATGTATTAAAGTCAAGGTGTATAGGTAATGTAAATACATGTTCATGTTTGTCAATATTATTCTTATTTTACAAGATTACATTTCTTGTTTTATGTAGGGTTTCATCCAACCAGACAAAAATGAATTTTCTGCCAATATTAAATTATTTCTGCTTTCAAATCAACATTTAAATGGGTTAAGTCCAACGATTAAACGATGCAGAAAGTAAGCACAATATTTCTTATTTTGAAGGTATTGCTAAAAAGTACAAAGACTTGGAATCTTGTAGACTATCTAAATGTTATTACTTTTTTAGGCATAAAGTAGCTGAACCGGACTTAGTTCCAAAGGCAAACCCGAAATTACCACCGTATTTACAGCAAGTAGAAACCCACAACCCTGAACTTTTAAACAAAACCAACACCGAAATACATGTTCTACTACCGAGCATAGAAGGTAAAAAAGCCTTTTTTATATTTCAGATTTTTATAAATTTATATATCAGCTTTTTACACATTCGTAACATTGTTTTTACGTGTAAAAATAACAGCATACCTCAATATATAAAGATTGCATACCTACTGTATATTTACAAAACTTATATATACAAAATAATAAAATTTGTATTGCAGTTATACGAGAAGAACGGAAATGCGAATTACAACTAACACAAAAGCCTTGGGAACAGGGTCTGATTTTGCAAGAGGGTGCTAGTTTAATTGACCCAGAATGGGAAAAATCGAAAGAAAAGAAATACCTGGACGAAATGATGAAACACAATCAGAAAAAAACGCCTTCTGTCATGGCTGGAATATTGCAACAATGGCAAAAATAATGCATCGCTGCAAATTTCTATATTGCAGTAAGAAATAGGAAATTTCAAGCATTAAGCTAAGGTGTTTGCAAATAGTAAAGCAATTACAGAAGCAATTCCGACAATTTTTAATCTAAAACATAATAAAAACAATAAAGTTTTGTCTTCTAACGTTTTGTGCTTAGACATTTAAATGCAAAAGTACTTCTTTCTTTCTTTGTTTAAGCAACCACAGCCACTGCTAATAACTTACATCTATTTCAATTTAATAAAATTTCAATATTGCAGTTAATTATTGCATTGTACCACAATGTAAGCTTGCAGTTTGTAAGCTTGCAGTTTGTGAGCTTGCAGTTTGTAAGCAGTTTACATTGTGCTTTGTTTTAGTTGGTCCGATTTAAATTATTTTAGTTAAAAAATTTGGTAAATAAAGAAGTTAGTAAGAGCTATGTTGTATAGTTTTTGATAAACTACTTATACGTCAAGTCAGATTATTCTAACTTCACAATTTAAGGTAATATTGTTTTCACCCTTTTGCAAGTTGAACTTGCCTTCTCGTATTGCGAGTAGTGGCGGGACTAACTACAGTTACAGTTGCCTTGCAACAGATAGCGGCTATGTAGAGTTTTCGCACGGCCTCTCTCAGCATTGGAATATAATATACCAATATAAACGGGCACATCATTGAGTAAAATAAACATAACGATATCCCGATGGTTACAATTTTGTGAGAGATCACCTTGTCCGTGGCCAATTCTATAATTGGTAAAACCATAAACGGAGTGGTGAAAAGAATAAAAGTAGAAGTAAGCCAAAATAAAAATTTGATCGAGTAATGAAGAGTGGAAAAACGAAACTTTTTCACTATTTTTTTGGTTGTAAATTGATTGGTCTAAAAGTAAAATTAAAAAATTAGTTTTTAAATAATTGAAAAAAAAATTGTGTTGACCACTTTGAATAAAAATCCAACCTGCTCAATTCTCCCGTTCGAAGTTAACACCGAAACTTCGCTGCGATTCGAAATGACGTCACTAATCGGTACTTCGCTGCGTTTCGTGGGCGAGTAACCTATCAACGGTTTAAAAAAACAAACATGACAAAGTTTCAAAATATTTTTGTCAAACAGTGATATTTACCTGCGCGTGAGGGTTTTTGTGAAAGTTGGCGGTTGATGGAAGATATTAAAACAGAAACCGACACGATTCCTGCTAGGCTCCAAATCACTGTTCCAGTTAGAAGAAAACTCTTCTTTAAAGGTTCCAAAACTGCTGAACAATCAATCTGTATATCTAAATAAAGGTAAAACGATTAGTGCTTAAAATTTTTTTCTTGCATTAGCCCTGGTTAAAATATTTTTTTTGGATTTTAATTATTTTGTACTTTTGCTTGTCACATCAAATTTTTATTTAAAAACCATTTAAGAAACCTTGTTGGCAGATATATTTATCGCCGTACGAGCCTTGAAAACAGGTACAGTATTCCACACAGTTCCATAAGAACGACGAGGTAATAATCATTATGATTGGTATAAGCCAGGCACAACTTAAAATAACTAGAGCTTTGATTTTGCTTTTTGCAAACCCATTCTAAAACAAAGGAAAGTAATCAAATATGTAAAAAAATACAATAAAATAAAAGGAAGTCAATGAAGAATGTTATAGTTGTGGCATTTAAAAAATATATTATTCTATAACTCAATTGTAATTCATAACTTATATTTAACCAACAAATTAAAAACAAATGTATTCTACATGCAAAATTAACCACATCTATTTTTACATTTCGAAGTAACGTTAAAAGCATTAGCATTTCGAAACCCTAATTTGTAACATCGAATAAAGTTCAATAACACTAATAATAGTCTGTATACGTTATTACGTGCATTACCTTATTTTCCTTAATATTGAAGCCAGACGTGTTTATGTAACTCAGCCTTTTCCAGACACTGTACGCCAATGCGGCGATATTTCCGCTCATGATAAGAAACAAACAAGCTGAAGTGGTAGCACGAAAAGCCCACCACATTTTCAATGTCGTATGCGAGGGGTCGTTGTTATCAATTCTAAATGTACATGTGAAAATTAACCATGAAATTGGCATTATATAAGTCCATACGAATAACACTTCACTCGTACACGTGCACTGTTGGTTTTTTTGTACTACACACTTGTACAATTCATGACGTTAATTTTGTAATAGTTAAAAAAAAGTTTATAAAAACAACTGCGTTATTATTTTTTAAAAAAGAATGCATATTTCTAAAGTTTAAAAACACTTAAACTTATAAACATAAGAGTAACATATTAGCCTTATATTTATAAACTAATTATATGCTACCAACACCGGCCCTTAACTAAGGGTTAACCACAAAGTCAGATAAAAACAAAAATTAAAAAACTAAATATATTACTTAATTAAATTATTAATTTATGTCTATTGTTGTTAATAAACAAATGTAATATTTGTTAAATAAACAAGTTATAAAAAAATAAGTAACTTAAATTGAAAAGGAAGTATTGCTGTCGTTTTGCTTATTGTTTTCGTAAGAATTGCAAATTAAGGATTTTTAGTCTAGTTTTTGTTTGAAAAATTGATATTTGCATTAAAGCATTTAATGCTGGTTTCTTATTTGATTTTAACCTACACCTCAAATTTTTACATATGGGACTACCTTCTAGAATACTACCTTAACAAAAAAAAACATTGAAATAAGAAATTAAAATAAAAATAAAATTTCTCATGGCTTGTAAAATTTTGCGTGGGACTTAAAACTTACCGCAATGGATCAATTTTCGACTCCCCCCTTTCTAATGAATAAACAGCATTTAGTATCCCGTAAAGTGAAAACACACCGAAAATCATGTTGGCTATAAGAGTGCTGATGACGTTATAAGTTACGTAGTTCTGACGTAATTTCGTGCGACTGTTGAAAGCACCCAGACACACAAATCCATTTATAAGTATCTGTTTTGTGTTAAAAATAACGTTGATTAATGAATATTTAATTTATCATGCCATCCCACTTTAACCAGGAAAATCGATGGAAAATGAATTAGGCTGATATTTTAGATACTTAAACAAATATTGACAACATATTAATTCGAGGCAAAAATAAATGCCATATTACCCCTTATCATGAAACGTTAAAAGTATTTCGTAATTTCCATGAATATTAAAGTTAACCGTTCTCCATTCTTTATTTTTAAATAAACAAGTTGTAAACCCCATTTAAAAGTTGCTAAACAAATATTACCTGAGCAATTGGAAAAACAACAAGTAGTGCGTAATTGAAACTCGGCTGGACCTCACAATGTGTTGTGTTGTTAAACATATTTACAAAACCTTTTGGCGACTACTTTATAAAACTTGTTTTGACATAAAAACCTTTTAACCACTGCAAAGCAATATAAGCAAAATTAAGTATAAGTTAACGTTATCTAATATTTAACTGGTGTTATTATAAATTCTGGCGCCTAACATAATGTAAATTTTTAGCTGATCTTTGAATTACTTAACTGGGTTGTAATTCATAAAGAACGTGAACATTGTAAGCCCTTTTACATGGGCGCTTAAATGCGTTCCGAATCAGTTTCACGAAGCCGTTTAAAAAGAGTACTATTCACTATCCGGTCTGTATTATTCAGATTTATGACTGACTGTTTACAAAGGTTCAGTTTCAACACAACGATTAGCTCATATACAGTATATCACTCTTATTTTTGTACACGTTAAAATTAAAATAACATTTAAATTATAAGTCAAAACTAATAGCTATGGCTACAGAAACGTGCTTGCTGACTTGTCAACTGTCCATAAGGCTATAAAGTTTAACAATCCTGTAAAATCGCACTATAAACATCATTCCACTTTTACACACTTCAAAACCTCTCTCCAATTAAAAGGTTCAATTTCATGTTAAAGCTCCTAACAAAATAAACTCTCACAATGGCCCTTTTAACTTTGTGACAATAAACAAAAGAACTACCGCGACATACTGCGCGAGCAAACAACCTACTTTTGAATTCATTCAAAATAACAAAAGTAAAATAAATACGTAATTTTTTCTTTTAAATTGCTATATTTCGCAATTGTAAATTGATTTCGTAAATTACATTATAATTTTATATAAACTATAGTGACTCAAAAAAATCTACCCTTACAACTAAACCAATAAAACTTCTATGCCTTCAAATTGAACACAAACTGAGCCTGCCACCACATATTTAACCTAAATGTACGTTTGTAAAACCAACGCTTTTTTGCTTTAAGCAGAGGCTACCAACAAGTCTACTTTTTGAGAAAAAAAATCCATTTTTTCGCTTTAAGGTTTAGACGCATAAGACTGTAAATAGAATTTCATTAAGGCCTACGTTCTTAAATGTATTATAGATGCACAAATTACTGTTATTATTCCTTACAGTATATTAATAATATGTGTGGGATAAAGAAAAAAACAACAATAAAGATACATGTGACCAATATATGTATAGGAAATAAATTCTGTATCAGCAAAAGGAAGGCCCTGGGTTCAAAAACTAAACGTTGTTTTAATTCAATTCGTGGTTTTTGCTTCTACTTTTAAGTGATATTTGCAAGAATAGTTTAAAAATATAAACAATAAACGTTCTAAAAATACAATTTATAGTGTGTTTGGGTATATGTCGATAAGCGTAAATATTGCTAGGCCACAATTTATTTTAAATGAGTCACATTTTTTTGCTATTTTTATATACAAAGCGATCTATATGTAATACTAAGTGCTTTTAGGGTTAAAAATCAGACACCACGTGCAATAATTATATATTGCAGTCTGCAGATACTAAACAAACTAAAATATCACTGATTTGCTTTTAGAAAGGTAGCCATTTCCAACTTTCCCTCTCTTCTGTCTAAAATATCTTTCACGACGTTCTTTCGAAAACTGCACCAGTCTGCTTGTTCGTTCAACTGATTCCGAATAAAATCTTCAGTTGGATACCGACCGACCAGCGCGTTCACCCGACGCAGCGCATTACCGTTGGCGTGTTTTAAAAACAGTTTTTTGGACAAGAATATACACTCAGCACCTTCCGAGATAAGAGAAAGACGAAGGTTGGTTCGCTTCATCATTTCTTCAATACCCTGATAAAAAAAAAGTAAATAAAAATCCATGTCAACCTAGGTGAATAAATATGCGATAAAACACTAAGTTTGTTGTACTTACAAACACACATCCTGGTTTAAGAACTGCAATTTGAGCAAATTTTGGTTTAGCGGCCGATCCTGGATTTAACAAAAGTCGTGCCTGGGAATTCCCCCTATGTAAATTACCCTGTTTAGAGATTGTGTAAGGCGTATCTTCGACGACAGACATTCGGACTGGTCTCCGACCATAAACTCTGTAAAATACATATTTACAAGTTACAGCTACTAGCAATTAAAGAAAGTTTTTTTTTAATTACCAACCTCGTGTTTTCATTATCGCTTAGCGTTGGCAACGAAACTTTTTTGTTTGTTATTGGCTGATATGTAAGTGGCCCAAGTTCGTGAATTCGGCCCAACGACTTTTCCGGGTCGGGGTTTAACAATGGGAATCGACTTTTTCTTCCACCGTTCATCATAGATACTGTCTCCTAAGCAATGTAATGCTTATGTATAAATATTGTTTTTAAAGGTAAAACAAGGACTTTAATTGTAAAGTTATATGACAGGCTATTTTAAGTAAATGTGTTTATTAAACTTTTTTAAATTTATTTATTTATTGTCACATGAATAACAAAAACTGGATGCGTCAAAAGCAGAAAATGAATGACAATTACCACTATGATTTGTCGTTTTCTTTCATGCATTTCCTTTTGCAAATCTCTGTCACATTTTTTATTGGCGTTAGAGTTAGACGAATACTGTATATAAAATAAAAGCAAATAAATTTAGTTAAAATAAGGAAGTCTTTGTCAATTTTAAATATTAGCTTTGTTTGTAATAAAACGTGACATTTGCCTGCACTGCCAACTTATAGTTTTGCTATTAATACCTACCCGCCTTTTTCTATTTATTTCAAGTCCAGTACAACTTGAAAGAGTTACTCTTGTTGGTTTTGTCATAGGAATGTTTAATAAGTTCGCCGCGTTCGATGGCATCAAAGATTCTATTAAAATATTAATACAAGTTATGGTATTTCTTAAAACGTGATCATGTTTCTTATACTTACGACTTCTAGGGTGCACAACTTTATTTCTTGCGTTAGTGTTAAGTAAAGGTAGCATGGTCTTCACTTCAAGACTTCGCATTCTTGGTTTGAGTTCATAGCTTTGCTCAAGCGCGTTTCGTGTGCCATCTAGTGTACAAACTATTCGACACTAAAAGCATAAATAAGGTACAAAGCTATTATTAAAAACCGTACAATGAAACATTAGGTAGTTTGCCAAAACAATCTTATATTAAAAAAGTATCAAGTTAGTTTTGCAGGTATTCTTTTCTTCCATATTTTTAAAACAAAAACTAAGTAATTATTCATGTATAACATTTTTATATTTATGACTGTTTTATACTTATTTATTTACCTTTCCCGACTTCACGAAAACAAGAAAACTAGAAAGAAGATTATTTCTGACGACAACTGTTTCTTTTCGAAAGTATTGATATTGAAAGTTGGCGAAGGATGAGTTTTTAAGGCAGTCTACTGGCCAATCACTAAAACAAAAGTTTATTTTTTTTAAATTGATTTAAACACAAAATTTTCTAAGTTTTGCTATTCATATAGATTAATATTCAGTTTATAATATCGAAATCTAATTAAAGAAACGCTATATTAACACCTTTTAAAGCAATAATCTATTACCTCAGTAAGTGTAAATTTCTGCAATATTCCACCACTTCTTCCCTTTGTTTATAGATTGGGCCCCTTACTGTATCGTCAAAATCTTCTTTGTATATCACTAAGAGTTCGACGTCATCTTTGCATACAACTGATGCTGTCCTTGCTGTTTCGTTTAAAAGTGCAACCTGAAATTAGAAATTGATTTAAAATTTTTATTTTAGTATGACGACATTTTCAGTAAGACATTTGTATTTTCGTACCTCGCCAAATACTTCGCCTTCTTTGATTTCGTTTACAGTTTGAACGACATCTTCCTCGTCAGTTCCTTGTTCTATTGTATTTACCATGCAAGTACCAGATAAAATAATGTAAAATGCAGTAGGAGGATGACCTTCAAAATAACGAAAAATTTTTGACTTCGTATTTTTCTTGTAAAAAAACATAAAAATTAAATTTGTTACAAAATGTATTTACCTTGTTTAATAATAACTCGTCGGGATTCGTAGCTTTGGTAAATCATAACTTGACATAACTTCAAGCGAATGTGTACAGGGTGCTTAGAAAACGCATTTTTGTTTTGAACCAAAGTATGGATCTGCATTACCACAACATAAAAATATTATTTTAAATAAATAACCCAACCAAACTTATTTTACAATAGTTTTTTTTAATGTTATGTAATTAAAAAAATTTTCTACCATTTTAACATGGCGTTTTGTTCTAGCTTCGGGTGCTATGGCTAGCAAATGCTTCAGTTTACTACTTCCCTTGTTTGCCTATACGTTGAAAAAAAAAGTAATTTAAATAAAAAAATAATACAATGTAGTTTTATTTAATAACAACATAACATGATGCACTTACCACATATGATGCACTAAAGTAATGAGGATTGAAAGGCAATTTTTTGTTCATATCATCTTGAAGGTTAAGTTGCATTTCTCTTAAGGTTAGTTGGTTTTTCGGCTTTTTTACTTTGACGGATCTACATATTTAGGTCAATATACATTAAATCATAATTAAATAAACAATTTAAAAATCTTCTAAAACTTACCAAAAGTAAAAAAATTTTATTCTCACCTTCTTAATGTTATGCAAACCTCCACTATGATCCGAATACATCTTAAGATCCGTCTTAACTTTTCAATTGGCTAAAATACATAAATATTTTAATAAGGATAAAATAACTTGGCAGGGCAATTAGGTAATAACATAACTATAAAATATAAAAAATAAAATATTCATAAAAGGTTTATTTGTTCTCAAAGCAGTACAACAACGTGCAAAATATACAGCAAAATTAAACAATATTGTTTTAAGAACTGTATAATTTAAATCACAGGTGCATTTATAATTTTGATCTTTATTCACACAATTGGAAAGTTTAAGATTTTTTAAAGTGCTAATATTGTTGATACAATACCATTTTTAAACAAATTTAATAAAACTTAAAATTTTATTTCGCACCCTTTCTATAACATTAGATAAACACACTCGTGTTTTAAGTGGTCATGATGTTGCTTTTAACAAAATTAGGTTTTCTACCACCTTTTAGTATTAATTTTTTGATATCGCATATAAAAACCTAAAGTGGTAAAACCCCATTACCTTACGAATATCGATTTGCAAGAACATTTTTAAGAATCATTGTTCCGGTACTTGATTGCTAAATTATATATAATTTATAGATAAACAAATATTTAAATTAATCCACCTTTTCCCCTGGCTTTGCTGTTTTTAAATTTTTCATATTTCTGGTTTGAGATCTTCGCCTTGATTCCAGTTTCGGATGTCTTCGCAATCTTTGTCTTGACCAAGCGCTCGATTCACTTTTAATTGAACTGCGTGCGCTACTTGAAGTGTTGGCATCGTGGGGTGTCAAAAGACGACGTTCGCGCGGAATAGAATGAGCTTTTTGTCTGTTAATAGTCGTCAAATTTGACCTTGGCCTTACGGATCCCATGCTGTCGATAGATTGGTGACTTACGCTTAACCTCTCCGACTCTTTTGAATAAGTCGGAATGTTTTTAAACGACGAAGTGGCGAGGTTTAAAGTCTGAACACCTGGGCACGTTCTTGGTGGTAATAGGTTCTCATTGCCATAACAATCCCCCGTTTCAGTCATTAAAAACGACTTAGAAAACGTGCTTAAGGTATTAACGTTAGAGTTACCGACCCAGTGCCGTTCTTGAGCATTTGTTTTCCTATGTAGATTGGTTAACCGGTTGCTAGCAAAAAAGTTAAATGCAGTAGTTTGATCTTCATTTTCAGCATCTGAGTCTTCGGAAATAATTATCCCACCTTCCGATATACTTCCGGTTTGAACCGGAACTGCTAGTTCAAATCCCGGCATCAATTCTGCGGTGCACGTTGCATTTTTGCGTAAAAAATCGTCCCATTTTTCCCGTCTTAAGCTCATCACGAGATATTCTTGTAAATTTATAACAATTTTCTAAATCTAGGCAAATATTATTACTTTATGCTGACGTTAATTTTTTTGCTGACGTATACTTTTGCCAACAAAAGACAGTTGTTATTTTTACGTGTCTTACATATAACACTAAACGAACGTGACATCAACAAAAGACGTGATTTCTTGTTGTTCCTTTATTTATCACCGTAATAGCTTGCTAAGCGTCCTAACGGTTTAACAAAAGTTTTACACCTGAGTTACACGGCAAAATATTATTACAGGCGTCGTGTGGAAACCATTTAAATTACGTCTGTCTATTTTGTTTTACGTCAGAGTTTGATTGAAACGATTTGTTAAAAGTTGGGGTCAAAAACACAAAGAAAAAATTTTTATCGAACGCATTTGCTGATATTGACAAAAACTTTTACTTTGCAAAAAAGTTTCATAATAAAATATGATTTTATGTCAATTCAACGCCAGAGACAATTTTACTGCTAAACAATCCATTAAAATACCAACTTCTTGTTTGTTTATTTTAATAAACTAAACTCTTTAAGAACAAGGTCGTCTTCACTATAAAATACATAAAACCATTATTCAACTTATAACTAAAGTCTAAAAATATTTTAACTTTTACAAGTTACCAAAACCTTCACTCCAAAACCTTGGATATTATCTTTACCCTCACGATTTTAATTTTGAACATAGAAAACAAATTTTTCTTATAATTTTACTAGCGCACTTTACAATTGCTCAGTTATAACCAATCCCAATCAACTATAACTATGGGTCCGTAATTTGATATTCTAATTTAATTACCAAGCAATGTTGATTGTTTATTGTGTGTTTACCGCTTTGATATCAAAAGATGTCAACAACAATAGAACATCATTAGGGAGGGTCAAATTAATTTTTTTTATTAGATTTATCAAAATCCTAACTTTTAAATTAAAGACACGTGAATATTACACATCATATTTTAACTAGTGGCTAAAATGTTAAATATTTTTAAGTTTTATTTATTTTTATTTAACAGGAAAGGAAAATGGTCCTTGGTGACACAAATTTACGTGATGGTTTTATAAAAAAACCAACGTTTAGTGTATAGTTTTGTTCGAATAATCCAAAAGCTTACCGTCAACTTTTCGACGTTTAAAGGAGTGATTCGACATTGTGAAAGTCGATGGCGACGTAATCCGCCTTGTCTGCTTCGATAAGTTTGCGCGGAACTCGATACTATGTAAAATCAAACAAAATATTTTATTACCCCATAAGCGAATCAACAAAATCATTTAAAGGAACCACTACAGTAAGTGTAGGTTTAAAGTAATGTATAAACCTATACTTATGTGTATCGTTATATGATAAGCGCCTATACTTAACAATGTTTTGAGCATGTTACCTTTGTGCATTGAAACGTGCTTGCTATCTGGAACAGTCAGTTTATGAGAGGGTATTATTGTATCGTTGGATGACGAATGAAATCCACTAGATGACGTCACTGAAGAAAATGAAGTTTGACGATTGAGTGGCATTGCTTATATTGTTTGCAACTTGTCTGTTGTACTTAAAATTTTTCGCTGATACAAAATCAAGTTTTTTGCCTTTCTAAAATAAAGTAATATTTGAGCCTGAATAAAACAACCTATATAAACATCAAGCTTTTTAGTTTTATCTCTGTATAAATATTATTTATATAATTACCACAAATAAAATCTGATTATGCAATATTAATAAAATGCAACATTTTTTAACAAAAGCTTATATACAAAGGTAATGCCTACACTACCAATGAATAACAAACGGCCAATGCTTTATTTAGGCATTCTTTAAAGCTATAAATCATTAGCGTTTTTGCGGTAAATAACGATCAGCGCATCGCTAAGTTTGCTTCCAACTACCTTTAAGTATTTCAGCAAATAGTTATCACTTTTTATGGGCGCCATAAATCTATTCATTTCAATCACATAAAAATAGAATTCGCGAGATTAAATCTGTGCTAAAACAACTATTCTTTCGAGTATTGTAGAGCTGTACTTGATAGCTTAAACATATAATTGCTAATCTGACAAAAATGTTTGCGGAAGCAAGTTTGTTTAGAACGTGTTTTATGTACTTAAATAAATCGTATAAATGCGACATATATCTCTACAATATAATAAAGGGATACGTTATTATGTTATTTTAACGCACGTAATATGACTTTTATCTTATAACTAACAAGCCTATACAAAGGAAAACTGAATATATTCTTTAAACGTTCTGCTGCTATTTATTTAAAACAGTACAAAATTGTATTTCAACCAGACGCTACATGCGTTGATTAGCAGTTTGCCATAAGCAATTTTAAGAAATTTCACTTGCAAAGCGAAAATAATACAGCGAGTTAAGCAAAGATTTTTAAGAAAAGAAATTAAAAATATAATGTGGAAATAATACTAAGTATTACAAGCATAATTAGCAATGTTTAACACTGCACTGCACATGATTTACGAATAAAAGACAAGCAACAAAAAGAACGTAAAAAGCTTGCAACTAGGGTCACAAAACTTTACTTTAACAATAATTGCAAATCTTTAAAAACTCAAATAAAAACATATATTTTAATATAAACTAGTTTATAAACTTTTTGGTAATAATTGCTTTTTTTAGTATAATTAAAAAAATAATATAAAATTAATCCTCTTTTAAAGAAGTGTCAACCTCTGTCTCGTTTTGATATATGGCTGTATTTGACTGAAACCAAGATCTTGTCTTTCCAGTCTGTATCCAATTGTGGAAAATTCCATTTTCTGACGAGCTTTATATGATAACAAAATTTTGGAGTTATAAAACTTGTTTTTTTTTATATTTTTTTTATTAATAAGACTTAAATAAAATTGTACACATTATGCTTTATATAAACATTACGAATTTATAATCTATTTACTCGATGTTCAAATAAATATTCTTTAATTGAGTCAATTCTTCTTTAACCATTTTTCTTTTTGATTTATCCGCAAGAATGTAAAGCAAGAAAATCATCAAGCCTATTAAAATAAAAAAAAAAAAACGACGTGAATTCTAAAAAATAAAATGTTTATATTTTTAATATGGAAAAAAATTTCTTCCCCACCTTGCAATGAATTACAGACAGTAAAAATGCAAGCAAATACAATTTGAGCCGTCTCGTTTCCATTTGGATTAATAATACCAAAACCAAATAACCAAAATCCTCCAACAGAGACAAATAGAACCATAGAACCTTTAATTTGTCTTTTTTGATCGGCAAATGAGTGACCTCTCGAAATACTAATTCTTGACTGCATACAATTGGATTTATAAATAAAGTCAAACCTTAATTAGTATTTTATCATTTATACTATTTATTTTAAAATTTATATTAAAAAAAATTAAATTTTAGTTTAAGTAAATCAATTTTTTAAAAACTGTCTAAGTGAAAAAGAATGTCGTAAAAATTACCTGGTGTCTTGGCTTTTTTTTAAACAAACCCTTGTAAAGTATAACCACGTAAAGAACAAAATTTATAACCATAAATACGCTTGTTGGAATTGTAACAAAATATAAAATGTAATCAGTTTGAATCCAACACCTTTACAATAAAAATATTTAGAGGCCTAAAGAGTTGCTATAATTTTTAAAGCCTAAAAACATGTTTGGAGAATCTTAATATTATAATTGATTAACTTACTCTCCATCACTTCTGACATAGTAGTTTATATTTACTCCGACTAAGGTGCATACAAATATAGCTGGCATTATCCAACCCCACAAAATGGCAGGGACAAAAACATGCTTGTTTCTGATCATTGTTTGGTTGTAAATAAACTATAACAATATTAAAAAAAATCTTATTCAAATTCCTAAATTCTTAATACTTACAGGTTAAATACCTGAATCATTTAAATAAAATAAAAACCATTTTTAATGAAACTGTTTGCACGTCTTTACACAACTTACGTGAACTGTCATTATGTAAATGTTTACACTTTCTACCATCATCCAACCAAATACGCTGAGGAGTGAAAAATGAATTAAGATTGCAATCGCGAGGCAGCCTTGCTTGTTGGACGATATCTCATCCACGAGGCTTAGGATTAGAAATGCGTTAAGAAGTACAAGAGCAAGAGAGTAGTTGACCAATACGAAAGATCTTCGAAGTCGAGCCCGACCTGTTCTAGTTTTTCTAAAAATGTAAAAGTCATCTGTTTTTATTTTAAAACCCCAATTTTCTGGTATATATTATTAGTCTTTATTAATATTTAATTCTTATTGTATTTTTTAGTTACTTACTTGACACAAGTAAAAACCAATATGGTAAGAAGGGAACACACTAAAGAAAGCGAACTTCCTATTAAAGTTATCAAGTTTAAGATGTCATTGATGTTGGAAGAAATGTCACCTCTCGCCTGAAAAAACAATGTTAGATGTCAAATGTAAAAGAGAAGTCCAAACTTCTTGAAGAAATTTCAACTTACAAATAATGTGGCAAAGTTTGTGAGATGATTAAACTCGCAAGTTACACTTTCTTGATCGTATTCAATAGTTTCATCTCCATCATAAGTCCATTCACCAATCTCCTCGTTCCAATATGCGCAATATGTCCTTGAATTTTCTAAACTTGATTCCGTAACCGTCTAAAACGACATTATATTGCTTATTAAAAAAATGTCATACAAAAACTAAACAATTATTTACATTACCTGATTAAGAGCAAACTGAATTTTAATCGGATCTTTAAGATCGGAAACTAATATAGAACCATTTGTACCAACAACAGAAGCTGATAACACGACATCGGAATTAACTGGCAAACCAGTCGCAGATTTTGTTTTACTTGTTGTTGACGATGCACGAAATACTTTGTCATCAGGAAATGCATAAAACGAAATCCGTTTATCTAAATCCAAAAGGCGATTTTAAATATACACCGTCTAAAAATTAGCTGCAACATTTGTTTAAAAAGTTTTGCAGCCGATAATTTGAAATACAAAATAAAAGTCACCAACTTAGATTACCGGGACTTTTATCAATTGCTTCTTTAGGAACTATTACATAAGAGGTTACGTTTTCATCTGGTTTTGATACAAATGTGTTTATTTGATCAGATCTAAACCCAAGATCAGTAGGAGTTGAAAGACTTATTGTTCCAAATCCAAATCCCTGTTCAATATCTAAAAATATTTAAAAATACTAATTGCAATACCAAAGATAAGTTTTTTTTTTGTAACCGCACATTGTTTTTGAATTTTAAATATATAAGGACAACTTATTTTTATTTCAAACAAACCTCCTTCCGTAGGTTCTACAACAGCAACTGCTATTGTGCTGCTAACTTCTTGATATACTTCTCCTTCCTCCAATTCAACTTTTTCACTCACACTATCCAACGTTTCCAAAATTCTATTAAAATATATTAAACATGGTCCAGCTACACAATATTTTAATTTATTTATATATGTTTACATTGTAAGTAGGAATTGACAAACAGCTAATCATGATTTTGTTTTAGATTATTAATTACCTTTCAGCTTCACCACTGTCTTCCAGTTCTTCTTCGGAAACAGCTAACAAGTTTCCCACCGTTGATACAACAGAAGTTGAAGTCTAATAAAACAATACACTGTTGAATATTCTGTTTAAGTTTCAAAAGTATGTAAATTACATTAGTAGTTAATGTCTCTGTGTTAACAACTTCCTCCAAAACATCCACCGTTAATGTAACTTCCCCAGCATCTAACTCCTGTGGATCCGAAGTAATCACTTCAAGGTCATTTGCAATTTCTTCTCGATCAGCTTCGGTAGTTATCGTAAGGTTTTCATAGTTCTTAAATATTTATAAAAACCGGTAAAAAATAAAATGAACAAATATAACATTAACTAAACTCATTAAAATTACAATAAATACAGTTTTAACAAGGTAAATATGACAAATATTTAAAAATAGTTTATTAAATATTTTCCAGGTAAATGTTTACAAAAAATTACCTCTAAAGTAACATTGCAGGAGGACAGCCATTTCGGTTTCTGCCATTCTCCATCTATGGAACACTGTCGAGTGCCATATGGTAGTCCTTCTAAAAATATTTTTTTAAATATTTAAAAAATATATATTGCTTATTAGACCTGTAAGTTTATAATTTATATTAATTTGATAGAAAATGTTAATGATTTATTATTAAATAATCACATACAAAATAAAGATATTTTTATTTATTTTAGATTTTTATACTTTGGATAACAGTATTTATTTTTCTACGAACATTCACTTTTCATTAAACAACTTGACTTTTAATATTTAACTAAGCCGATCCTTTATATACTTTTTTCAATTTTTATACTTTATGACAAGGCAGCAGTACATGCTTTTTAACCTTATTAATAAATATAGTTCATTTACAAGTTTAAATCGTTATTCACAAAAAAAAATAAAAATAAATAATTAACCCAACTCTCAAGAGTAATCTAAATAAACAAGTTTTTACCCTAAATAAACAAACAGTTTCTTACATTAGTTTACCTTCTCATAATTATTTAATATTAGGCCCATGGCTAAACTGATACGTATTGTTTAATTCATACCATTTGATGTTCTAGTTGGACATAACTCCTCAGTTGAATTTGAGTATCCAGCTTGTGTAAGAGGAAATGTGACGTTTACTGAAGGTGTATTTGGATAAACAACCTCTTCGTTCTCACATTGAACTAAATAAAAAAAAAATTTATCAATAAAACAAAATCAACCAAGAATTTAAAAACTGGAGACGTTTTATAATTTATCTAATATATGTTAATAGTAATTTAAATACCTGGTTTACATCCATCATTTATTGGTGTGTAGCCACTTATACAAGGACAAACACATGATTTGTCATCAAGATTTTTTCTTTTGCATGGACCGGAACAACCAATACATTCAGTAGGGCAGGCTAAAACATAAGTTTAATATCACATTTTTAATTTAGTCGAAAACTTTTACAGGGACGTACCTTCTATTGTCGTTGAAACAGTCGTATAAAATGTAGTGTGTTCTTTTGTTGTAACTTCTGGAACAGTTGTATAAAATGTGGTGTGTTCTTTTGTTGTAACTTTTGAAACAGTTGTATAAAATGTAGTGTGTTCTTTTGTTGTAACTTCCGGAACAGTTGTATAAAATGTGGTGTGTTCTTTCGTTGAAACTTCCGGAATAGTCGTCGTATAAGTTGTGTTGTTTTCTGTCGTTAAGTCTGTTGGAACAGTCGTAGGAGTTGTGGTGTTGGTATACTCCGTTGTTGAATCTGTCATTAGTCTTAATATTAATATTTGAATGGTAAATTAGTATCATTTAAAATTACATAGACTTGTCACACTAAAGGCTATATTTTTTTAATCTATATAAATACCTGTCGAGTTGTATCCAACTGTAGTAGGCTCCCAACCAGATCCAGAAAATTCTAAGCAATAAAATATTCGCTGGTAAAAAGTTAATTTTAATTTTAAAAACTCAACTTAACAAACCTCCAAAAGTAAAGCTCGAATAATTTGCATATACACTTGCTATCAGCGTGTTTAAAACTATTAACGTAACATTATAATCAAACTTCATTTCGAAAAATCGTTAATTTACAAACTTTCTTGCATCCCTGTTTAAATTGTAAAGCTTTACTTTTTAAAACAAAGTATTAAGTTAAGTTTTTGTAGCGCTCTATAGCACTCTATTTAATTTTTTGTTAGCCTAATTAAACGTAATAAATTTTTGGCGATGCGTTATAGCCTTCTGTTCGTAAATCATTTGTAAAGATAACAAAGTAAACTTTCCCTGTTTACTTTTTAAACACTTAATTATGAATAACATTTGATTTGATGAATTAAGTCTTACTTTTGCTTAAAGATAAAATCATTGGCGTGTCAATCAATAACGCATGTTATTTTAAACTACTCAAAAGGTTGATTACAGATTCAGTATCACAACAACGTTCGTTATTAAAGTTTAAAAAATGTGTAAACAACGCAATTGAAACGTTTCAAGTTGTTACATAAACCATTTAGTTTACTTTAGATTAGGACTTCGCCTAAATAATTAGTACCACCACCTTTCTGCCAGAGTGCTGGCAGAGAGTAGCAGAGAATTTTGCTTGGGCGGATAATTATAAAAAATAGTGATTCCAAATATTTTATAATCGTACAATACAAAAAATAACAGGGTAAAATAGCCCCTTTAAAGGTAACAAATTAAAACCAAACCTAATATAAAACAAGTTAGCAAGGTTCTTAACACTTTAAAATTAAAATAAAATTAAACAAAACATTGAAAAATTGTTAAAAGCAGGAGTAAACTTTTGTACTGAACTGAAATACGTGTTATTACTGACGTCACAAATCGGGGGTTTTGACAACTTACCTATCATGTCGCTCCAATTTATTTTTGATATTTGGTGGAGGACAACGTACCCAACCATGACATACTTTCAAAAAAGTGAACAAAATATTAGAAAGTGGTTAAATGCAGGTGTAAACTTTGTATTTTCGTAATATCGCTATATAAGTGACGTCACAAATCGGGGGTTTTGACAACTTACCTATCATGTCGCTCCAATTAATTTTTTATATTTTGTAAAGAACAACGCACTTAACCACGACATATCTTTAAAAAAATGAACAAAATATTAAAAAGTGGTCAAATACAGTTGTAAACTTTGTATTTTTGTAATATACGCTATATAAGTGACGTCACAAATCGGGGGTTTTGACAACTTACCTATCATGTCGCTCCAATTTATTTTTGATATTTTGTGGAGGACAACGTACCCAACAACGACATATCTTCAAAAAAGTGAACAAAATATTAGAAAGTGATCAAATACAGGTGTTAACTTTGTATTTTCGTAATATACGCTATATAAGTGACGTCACAAATCGGGGGTTTTGACAACTTACCTATCATGTCGCTTCAATTTATTTTAGATATTTTGTGGAGGACAACATACCCAACCACGACATATCTTCAAAAAAGTGAACAAAATATTAGAAAGTGATCAAATACAGGTGTAAACTTTGTATTTTTGTAATATACGCTATTCATGTGACGTCACAAATCGGTAGTTTTGACAACTTACCTATCATGTCGCTCCAATTTATTTTTGATATTTTGTAAGGAACAACGCACCCAACCACGACATACCCTTAAAAAAGTGAACAAAATATTAGAAAGTGGTTAAATACAGGTGTAAACTTTGTGTGTTCGTAATATACGCTATATAAGTGACGTCACAAATCGGGGGTTTTGACAACTTACCTATCATGTCGCTCCAATTAATTTTTTATATTTTGTAAAGAACAACGCACTTAACCACGACATATCTTCAAAAAAGTGAACAAAATATTAGAAAGTGGTCAAATACAGGTGTAAACTTTGTATTTTCGTAATATACGCTATATAAGTGACGTCACAAATCGGGGGTTTTGACAACTTAACTATCATGTCGTTCCAATTTATTTTTGATATTTTGTGAAGGACAACGTACCCAACAACGACATTCCAAAATATATTAACATAAAATGTTTATTCCACAATTTTGGAAAAAAAATTTGTAATTTTGTTAAGTGTCACCCTAATTTGTAATTTTGTAAAGTGTCATCCTAATATAATTTTCCCGAATTTTTAAAGGGTATTTGATTATTTTAATTCTATTTAAAATAGTTAAGGTACAGTCACATTCCAAAATACCAAAAAAAAATTATTTTAAGAAAAATTAACCACATGCACTAAAGAAGTTAAATAGGCATCGACGACGTATTTTGAAAACCAACAACATATGTTGTAATTAATGTAATATTGCATTATTTTATTATGCATATCATTGGAGTGATAACAAAACATTGTTGCCAAGTCAAGCCAACGTATAGTTTGGTTATCAACATTTTTAAAAGCGATATCACAAAAATTGGTAACTTTAAAAAATTATCGTATTGACCAATTAGATTCGTAATATTCCAAATGTCAGCATTTATCATATCAATTGTTTTAATTTTTGATTGGTTTATGGAGTGTTTTTGTAATAAATTTTGTTAATCTACTAATGGTAAAGGCGATGAATTTGATGACCTATTTTTAAATTTTAGCCTTTTCGCTGATTCGTGTAAAATCCCTTGTTTCTGCGTTTTTGCTTTTTAAATGAAGAAACCACCAACGACGTCATTTTAAATGGCGACTTCTTTTTTGGTTTAAAGGTTGTATTTTTGCCTATGTTTTAACTTCCTTAATAAGTTTTCTACTCATTTTTAAATTAATGCATTCGCTTGAAAACTGTTTTCGGTTTCAATAATTTCTTTAAGATATTGCTTTACGAAATGGTCCAAACCAGAGCTACGTTTACAATAAAGATATGTTTATTTGAGTTCCCTAAAATCTTGTTCTATTATACTTAGCGTAAGGTTGTTGGTTAAAACCGATTGTAAAGAACAGTCCAGCATACTTTTAACAAGTGTGATTATCAAAATTGGAGCGACATGATAGGAAAGTTGTCAAAACCTCCGATTTGTGACGTCACTTATATAGCGTATATTACGAAAATACAAAGTTTACACCTGTATTTGATCACTTTCTAATATTTTGTTCACTTTTTTGAAAATATGTCGTGGTTAGGTACGTTGTCCTCCACAAAATATCAAAAATAAATTGAAGCGACATGATAGGTAAGTTGTCAAAACCCCCGATTTGTGACGTCACTTCTATAGCGTATATTACGAAAACACAAAGTTTACACCTGTATTTGATCACTTTCTAATATTTTGTTCACTTTTTTGAAGATATGTCGTTGTTGGGTACGTTGTCCTCCACAAAATATCAAAAATAAATTGGAGCGACATGATAGGTAAGTTGTCAAAACCCCCGATTTGTGACGTCACTTATATAGCGTATATTACGAAAACACAAAGTTTACACCTGTATTTGATCACTTTCTAATATTTTGTTCACTTTTTTGAAGATATGTCGTGGTTGGGTACGTTGTCCTCCACAAAATATTAAAAATAAATTGGAGCGACATGATAGGTAAGTTGTCAAAACCCCCGATTTGTGACGTCACTTATATAGCGTATATTACGAAAACACAAAGTTTACACCTGTATTTGATCACTTTCTAATATTTTGTTCACTTTTCTGAAGATATGTCGTGGTTGGGTACGTTGGCCCCACAAAATATCAAAAATAAATTGGAGCGACATGATAGGTAAGTTGTCAAAACCCCCGATTTGTGACGTCACTTATATAGCGTATATTACGAAAACACAAAGTTTACACCTGTATTTGACCACTTTCTAATATTTTGTTCACTTTTTTGAAGGTATGTCGTGGTTGGGTGCGTTGTTCCTTACAAAATATCAAAAATAAATTGGAGCGACATGATAGGTAAGTTGTCAAAATCCAAAGTTTACACCTGTATTTGACCACTTTCTAATATTTTGTTCACTTTTTTGAAGTTATGTCGTTGTTGGGTACGTTGTCCTCCACAAAATATCAAAAATAAATTGGAGCGACATGATAGGTAAGTTGTCAAAACCCCCGATTTGTGACGTCACTTATATAGCGTATATTACGAAAATACAAAGTTAACACCTGTATTTGACCACTTTCTAATATTTTGTTCATTTTTTTGAAGTTATGTCGTTGTTGGGTACGTTGTCCTCCACAAAATATCAAAAATAAATTGGAGCGACATGATAGGTAAGTTGTCAAAACCCCCGATTTGTGACGTCACTTATATAGCGTATATTACGAAAATACAAAGTTAACACCTGTATTTGACCACTTTCTAATACTTTGTTCACTTTTTTGAAGATATGTCGTAAATAAGTGCGTTGTTCTTTACAAAATATCAAAAATAAATTGAAGCGACATGATAGGTAAGTTGTCAAAACCCCCGATTTGTGACGTCACTTATATAGCGTATATTACGAAAACACAAAGTTTACACCTGTATTTGACCACTTTCTAATATTTTGTTCACTTTTTTTGAAAGTATATCATGGTTGGGTACGTTGTCCTCCACCAAATATAAAAAATAAATTGGAGCGACATGATAGGTAAGTTGTCAAACCTCCCGATTTGTGACGTCACTTATATAGCGTATATTACGAAAACACAAAGTTTACACCTGTATTTGACCACTTTCTAATATTTTGTTCACTTTTTTGAAGATATGTTGTTGTTGGGTACGTTGTCCTCCACAAAATATCAAAAATAAATTGGAGCGACATGATAGGTAAGTTGTCAAAACCCCCGATTTGTGACGTCACTTATATAGCGTATATTACGAAAATACAAAGTTAACACCTGTAGTTGACCACTTTCTAATATTTTGTTCACTTTTTTGAAGATATGTCGTAATTAATAGCGTTGTTCTTTACAAAATATCAAAAATAAATTGGAGCGACATGATAGGTAAGTTGTCAAAACCCCCGATTTGTGACGTCACTTATATAGCGTATATTACAAAAACACAAAGTTTACACCTGTATTTGACCACTTTTTAATATTTTGTTCACTTTTTTTGAAAGTATATCATGGTTGGGTACGTTGTCCTCCACCAAATATCAAAAATAAATTGGAGCGACATGATAGGTAAGTTGTCAAAACTCCCGATTTGTGACGTCACTTATATAGCGTATATTACGAAAACACAAAGTTTACACCTGTATTTGACCACTTTCTAATATTTTGTTCACTTTTTTGAAGATATGTTGTTGTTGGGTACGTTGTCCTCCACAAAATATCAAAAATAAATTGGAGCGACATGATAGGTAAGTTGTCAAAACCCCCGATTTGTGACGTCACTTATATAGCGTATATTACGAAAATACAAAGTTAACACCTGTAGTTGACCACTTTCTAATATTTTGTTCACTTTTTTGAAGATATGTCGTAATTAATAGCGTTGTTCTTTACAAAATATCAAAAATAAATTGGAGCGACATGATAGGTAAGTTGTCAAAACCCCCGATTTGTGACGTCACTTATATAGCGTATATTACAAAAACACAAAGTTTACACCTGTATTTGACCACTTTTTAATATTTTGTTCACTTTTTTTGAAAGTATATCATGGTTGGGTACGTTGTCCTCCACCAAATATCAAAAATAAATTGGAGCGACATGATAGGTAAGTTGTCAAAACTCCCGATTTGTGACGTCACTTATATAGCGTATATTACGAAAACACAAAGTTTACACCTGTATTTGACCACTTTCTAATATTTTGTTTACTTTTTTGAAGGTATGTCGTGGTTGAGTGCGTTGTTCCTTACAAAATATCAAAAATAAATTGGAGCGACATGATAGGTAAGTTGTCAAAACCCCCGATTTGTGACGTCACTTATATAGCGTATATTACGAAACTACAAAGTTTACACCTGTATTTGACCACTTTCTAATATTTTGTTCATTTTTTTGAAGATATGTCGTAATTAAGTGCGTTGTTCTTTACAAAATATCATAAATAAATTGGAGCGACATGATAGGTAAGTTGTCAAAACCCCCGATTTGTGACGTCACTTATATAGCGTATATTACAAAAATACAAAGTTTACACCTGCATTTGACCACTTTCTAATATTTTGTTCACTTTTTTGAAGATATGTCGTGGTTGGGTACGTTGTCCTCCACAAAATATCAAAAATAAATTGGAGCGACATGATAGGTAAGTTGTCAAAACCCCCGATTTGTGACGTCACTTATATAGCGTATATTACGAAAATACAAAGTTTACACCTGCATTTAACCACTTTCTAATATTTTGTTCACTTTTTTGAAAATATGTCATGGTTGGGTACGTTGTCCTTCACCAAATATTAAAAATAAATTGGAGCGACATGATAGGTAAGTTGTCAAAACCCCCGATTTGTGACGTCAGTAATAACACGTATTTCAGTTCAGTACAAAAGTTTACTCCTGTTTTTAACAATTTTTCAATGTTTTGTTTAATTTTATTTTAATTTTAAAGTGTTAAGAACCTTGCTAACTTGTTCTATATTAGGTTTGGTTTTAATTTGTTACCCTTAAAGGGGCTATTTTACCCTGTTATTTTTTGTATTATACGATTATAAAATATTTGGAATCACTATTTTTTATAATTATCCGCCCAAGCAAAATTCTCTGCTACTCTCTGCCAGAAAGGTGCTGGTTAAATAGTTGCATAGTTATATTTAATGCCCGGTGTCAAGAAACAAAAAAGGTCGGATGCTTATTTAAATATTAATTTTTTAGTATTTATCTTAATAATATCAGCATTGAAAAAAATTGTGTTAAATCAATAAATCACATTAAATGTTAAATTAAAAACTAAACAAAACGACAATAAATAAATCAAATAACACAATATATAGTATAACAAAAGTGCATTGCATTATTAATATGCTTGGTTTTACAACTTTAGAGTTTTATATATTTAATAAAAATTAACATGTATATAAAACTTACATATTGTATTTGCCAAATTATCTTCATGTGCCGTTATTTGTCCGTGGTTATTACTTATATATAATAAAAGTTAGTTAAAAAAATTTATACTAGAGACTCACTTTCGAAGAACTCACTCAAACGTAAAGGCTTGTAAAAAAATCACGCAATGTATGCAGCGCTTTACCTCGATTAGCTGCTTGCTTTAAGGAATTTCCTGACTTTAGTTCAAAAGCAAAGCGCAAGCGTATATAGCAGATTGAGGTTTGTATTTAAGGAATGTGGAAGGCAAAAGCTTTTTTATTTTAACATTGAGGTTGTTTTTAACGTGATTTAGTTTTAACTAAAATGACATAACGAATAAAATTCGTAATTATTCTTCCACAACAATTTCATCATTCAATGTACTTGTTTCAAGCGTGGTTTTAAACGAAACCAAGACCACGTCTTCCAATTTAGACTCAAGTTGTGAAAAATCTTCCAATTTAGATCTTAATACGTAATAAACATTAAAAAGTAATATTTGAAATAAAAAAATTCAATAAAAGTTAACATTAAAACCTAAATTAAAATGGGATGTAATAATATAACTAACATTTATGAATCATGTTTAATAAAATTAACAATTTTCACAAAAAATTTACCCTTGATTCTCGTAAGCGAACGTGTTTTTCATTTGAATTATCTCCTCCTTTACCATTTTTCTTTTATTTTTATCCGCAAGAATAAACAACACAAAAATCATCAAACCTTGAAATATTTAGAATTTATAATTCATAAAGACAAATAAAATTTGTCTTATAGTTTTATGTTTTTTGTATTTAGTTTACCTTGTAGTGAATTACAGACAGTAAAAATGCAAGAAAATACAATCTGAACCGTCTGGTCTCCATTTGGATTAATAATACCAAAACCAAATAACCAAAATCCTCCAACAGACACAAAAAGTATTAAAGAACCTTTAATTTGTCTTTTCAGAAGTTTGGACGAATTTTTTTGTACCCTCGTATTTCCAGACTTTAAAATAGTTTATGTTAAAAATATGATCAATTTTCTTACGCCTAGTTATTTATGAAATAAGTTTTAATTAACTAAGCTTTAATTATTATTAAAAATAAATATTATAAACTAAAATAAAGGGTCTAAAATCATTATTAAATATCCGTAAAAATTTAAACTAAATATTAAAATTTCTTTACTTTTTATTAGTTTAGTTTACTAATTACTTACCTGCTTTCTAACAGAAATCTTTCGAAATATTCCTTTGTACAAAATTAACACATATAGAACCAAATTTACTGCCATTATTATACTGGTTGGAATTGTTACAACGTACAGAATATCATCAGTTCGAATCCAACATCTAAAAATGTTAAATTTTTTTTTTTAATTTATTATGTAAAGATTTTTATAAAAACTGTTTTAACTGTTTATAAGTTACTTTCCAACTTACTCCCCATCACTTCTGACGTAATAGTTAAGATTCGCTCCGACCAAAGAACTAACAAATATAGCTGGAAAAAACCATCCTACTACAAAGGAAGGCACAAAAATATGCTTGTTTTTAACTGAAGTTCGGTTAAAAATAAACTGTAATATATAAAAAAGAGTTATTTATTTCATAATAAAAAATCTATTTTTCTTTTTAAACTTACGTGAACTGTCATAATGTAAATGTTTATACTTTCTACCAACATCCAACCAAATACGCTAAGAAGTGAAAAATGAATTAAGATTGCAATCGCGAGGCAGCCTTGCTTGTTGGATGACATCTCATCCACGAGGCTTAGAATTAAAAATGCGTTGAGAAGTACAAGAGCAAAAGAGTAGTTGACCAATAAAAGAGATCTTCGAAATCGAACATGACCTTTTCTAGTATTTCTAGAAAAATAGGAAAAAATGACCCCAACATAAAATAGTTGCACTCGTTATGTTAAGTCCATTTATATGAAAAACCAATTTCTATTTTCCATTAACTTTAAATGCAATTTTACATTCAGTTGTACACCATTAGCCGCCTTTGTGCGTTCTTTTTTGTATCGCCTTATCGCCTGGTCATTTAAGTTTTTCCTTTTTTCCAACGTTCTTAGGAAGTCACGTGATTTGTGTTTCGCCTTTTTTGTGTTATATTTTTCGTGTGGTAACTTGGAATGATTTTGAAATTATATTTTAGTACGTCATATATTTTAGAATACGATTCGCCCTGTTCTAACAATTCATAAATGGTCTTTAGTTAGTTTTTGTTAAAAGTAATATCGATTTGTAAGTGTTAAGCCAGTATTGTTTTTGTTAATTGTTTTTCTTGTGTACTGAATTTGAATACATTGTAGAGTATTTCAATTGTTGTTTCAGTCGAGTTAGACAGTTGCAATTCTGGGCCCATTATCGGCATTATTTTTATATTAACTGGGATTAATCTGTGATCAAGATGCGTATTTTATTCTCCGATCAACCTATTGTTGGTCACGTGGGGTAAGGTTAGATAAACCCTACACGTTAAAAGATATTTCATTATGGTTCGAAATCTTAGATTTCGAAACATATTGTTATTGTCATTATGGTTCGAAATCTTAGATTTCGAAACATATTGTTATTGTCAGTATTATTATGGTTCGAAATCTTAGATTTCGAAACATATTGTTATTGTCATTATACTTATTATTATTATTTTTATTATTATTTTTATTCTTTCTAGTCCCAATTTTGAAAGAAGATATCTTTAGTTCCTTAGAATTTAAAAATCTGAAATTTTAGTATGTTGTTTATTATCAGATTATGTTTTCATTCTCCTATTTACAACATTTAATTATCACTAATTACTAATTAATAAGTGTTTATTTATTAAAATTTAAAGTTTGTTATTAATTTTTTAAATTTTGGTCAATTGTATATCATGATATTGGTAACTCGAAAATGAATTAAAATTTTAATTTTTATCACTAATTACTAATTTATAGGTGTTTATTTATTATAATTTAAAGGTTGATATTAACTTTTTAAATTTTGGTCAATTGTATATCATGATATTAGTAACTCAAAAACGAATTAAAATTTTAATTTTTATCACTAATTACTAATTAATAGGTGTTTGTTTATTAAAATTTTAGAATTGTTATTAATTTTTTAAATCTTGGTCAATTGTATATCATGATATTACTAACTCAAAAATGAATTAAAATTTAAATTTTATTACTAATTACTTATTAATAGGTATTTGTTTATTAAAATTTAAAGGTTGTTATTAATTTTTTAAATCTTGGTCAATTGTGTATCATGATATTACTAACTCAAAAATGAATTAAAATTAAAATTTTTAATACTAATTACTTATTAATAGGTATTTGTTTATTGAAATTTAAAAGTTGTTGTTAATTTTTTTAATCTTGGTCAATTGTATATCATAATATTAGTAACTCAAAAATAAATTAAAATTTTAATTTTTGTCACTAATTACTAATTAATAGGTGTTTGTTTATTCAAATTTAATGATTGTTATTAGGTTTTTAAATTTTGGTCGGTTATATCTTATTATATTTATAATTTGAAAATTAATTAAAAAATAATTCTTGTTTGTTTGTTATATTTTTAAATGCTGGTTTGTTTATTAAAAATCAAATTTATAAAATATTCTTGGTTAATGTTTATGTATATATTTTTTATTTATAAAATTTTATGTTAAAAATAATTAAATAATTTCAAACCATATTTTATTTATCAAATAAATCTAGTTATTATTATTTTTATTCTTTTTAGTCCCAATTTTGAAACAAGATATCTTTAGTTCCTTAGAATTTAAAAATCTTAAATTTTAGTATGTTGTTTATTATCAGATTATGTTTTCATTCTCCTATTTACAACATTTAATTATCACTAATTACTATTTAATAAGTGTTTGTTTATTAAAATTTAAAGGTTTTTATTAATTTTTTAAATCTTGGTCAATTGTATATCATGATATTGGTAACTCAAAAATGAATTAAAATTTTAATTTTTATCACTAATTACTAATTAATAGGTGTTTATTTATTATAACTTAAAGGTTGTTATTAACTTTTTAAATTTTGGTCAATTGTATATCATGATATTAGTAACTCAAAAACGAATTAAAATTTTAATTTTTATCACTAATTACTAATTAATAGGTGTTTGTTTATTAAAATTTAAGGGTTGTTATTAACTTTTTAAATCTTGGTCAATTGTATATCATGATATTACCAACTCAAAAATGAAATAAAATTAAAATTTTTATCACTAATTACTAATTAATGGGTGTTTGTTTATTCAAATTTAAAAATTGATATTAGGTTTTAAAATTTTGGTCGGTTATATCTTATTATATTTAAAATTTGAAGATAATTAAAAAATAATTCTTGTTTGTTTGTTATATTAAATGCTGGTTTGTTAATTAAAAATCAAAGGTATGTAGTATTTTTAGTTAATGTTTATGCATATATTTTATATTTATAAAATTTTATGTTAAAAATAATCAAATTATTTCGAACCATATTTTATTTATCAAATAAATCTAGTTTTTATTTTTCTTACTCGTCCGAATTTTGATTCAAAATAACTTTCGATCTTGTGTATATAAAGTTCTGAAATTTTAGTATGTTGTTTATAAAAATATTGTGTTCTAATCCTCCTTTTTTTATAATGTAATTATTACTAATTACTAATTGCTTGTTTATTTATTAAAATTTAAAGATCGTTATTGGGTTTTCAAATTTTGGTTAGTTATATATCATAATATTATTAACTCAAAAAGGAAATAAAAATTTAATTTTTGTTTGTTTATTATAAGTAAATTCTTGTTTGTTTATGAAAAATTAAAGTTCGATATTAAGCATTCAAAATTTAGTATAATGTATTTTATAATATTAGTAATTAAAGTACATATTTAAAAGATAATTTTTGTTTGTTTATTATATTTAAATGCTTGTTTATTTATTAAAAATAAATAAATAATTTTAAGCATTCAAAACTTTGTCTAATGTATATTGTGATATCAACAACTTAAAACTGAGTTGAAAAATTACTTTTTGTTTGTTAAGTATATTTAATTACTTGTTTGTTGATTGAAAAATTAAAGATCGATATTTTAAAACTTTTAAAATAATTTTGTTATGAAATTTTCTTAGTTCAATAGTTGAATACATTTTTAATCTAATAATTAAATACTAATGTTTGACTTAATAAGATAGTTAATATTTTTTATTAAGTTCATTTTATGTATAACTTTATTTATCACTTAAAATTTTAAAAATAATCAAATGATTTCGAACCATATTTTATTTATCAAATAAATCTAGTTATTATGGTTCGAAATCTTAGATTTCGAAACATATTGTTATTATGGTTCGAAATCTTAGATTTCGAAACATATTGTTATTGTCATTATACTTATTATTATTATTTTTATTATGGTTCGAAATCTTAGATTTCGAAACATATTGTTATTGTCATTATATTTATTATTATTATTATTATTGTTTTTATTCTTATTTGACAAATTTTGAAAGACGATAACTTTTGTTCTTTAAAACTAAAAGTTCTAAATTTTTAGTATGTTTGTTATTATCCCAACGAATCGCAAACCTCCTATTAACGACATTTAAATGTCACTAATTACTAATTAATATATTTTATTATTAAAATTTAAAGATTAAATTTGCTGAAATTTTAATATGTTGTTGGTATTATTATTTTGTATGTTGCTATTTAAAATGAAGATTTAACTCTAGCTAAATATCGTTTAATCATTATTTTAGTTTTTTTATAAAATAACGAATCAGTGTGAGTTTAACGCTTGAATAATTTAATAGCGTTCTGGTCGCCGTCAAAAATCGTCCTTTTCGCTGTCCATTAAAGTAAAAAAAATTGGTTGAAAATTTAAGTAAAATGTTAAAATATAAGTAAACAATGTGTAAAATTTTAGTTTTAATTGTTTTGTTATTATTATATTTTAATACTTGTTTGATTACTAAAAAATTAAGATCGGTATTTTGCTTTTAAATTTAGTTTACTTTTATATTACAATATCAATGAGTGCGTGTTCGCTTGTTAAAATTAGGTTTAAATATAAAAAAGTTCATATTTAAATTTATAATTTAATTAATAAACCTACTAAATAAATTATATTTATAAAAAAAATCAAACAATTTCGAACCATATCTTATTTATCAAATAAATCTAGTTATTATTTTTATTCTTTCTAGTCCCAATTTTGAAAGAAGATATCTTTAGTTTCTTAGAATTTAAAAATCTGGAATTTTAATATGTTGTTTATTATCAGATTATGTTTCCATTCTCCTATTTACAACATTTAATTATCACTAATTACTAATTAATAAGTGTTTAATTATTAAAATTTAAAGTTTGTTATTTATTTTTTAAATCTTGGTCAATTGTATATCATGATATCAGTAACTCAAAAATGAATTAAAATTTTAATTTTTATCACTAATTACTAATTAAAGGGTGTTTCTTTATTAAAATTTAAAGGTTGTTATTAATTTTTCAAATCTTGGTCAATTGTATATCATGATATTAGTAACTCAAAACTGAATTAAAATTTTAATTTTTAATCACTAAATACTAATTAATAAGTGTTTGTTTATTTAAATTTAAAGGTTGTTGTTAATTTTTTAAATTTTTGTCAATTGTATATTATGATATTGGTAACTCAAAAATGAATTAAAATTTTAATTTTTATCACTAATTACTAATTAATAGGTGTTTATTTATTATAACTTAAAGGTTGTTATTAACTTTTTAAATTTTGGTCAGTTATATGTTAGAATATTTATAACTTGAAAATGAATTAAAAATTAATTCTTGTTTGTTTATTATATTTAAATGCTTGTTTGTTGATTAAAAGTTAAAGTCCGATATTAGGCATTAAAAATTTGGTATGATGTATTTTAAAATATAAGTAGTTAAAAAACATTTAAAAAAATAAGTTTCAATTGTTTATCATATTTAAATGCTTGTTTATTTAATTTAAATCAAAAATCAATTTTAGGAATTTAAAATTTGGTATAATCTATATCTTGATATAAACAACTTAAAACTGCGTTAAATATTAGTTTTTGTGTGTATAGTATATATAAATGCTTGTTTGTTTATTCGAAGATATGTAATATTCTTAGTTAATGTTTATGCATATCTTTTTTTATTTATAAAAATTTATGTTAAAAATAATCAAATAATTTCAAACCATATTTTATTTATCAAATAAATCTAGTTGTCATTATACTTATTATTATTATTTTTATTATTATTTTTATTCTTTCTAGTCCCAATTTTGAAAAAAGATATCTTTAGTTCCTTAGAATTTAAAAATCTGAAATTTTAGTATGTTGTTTATTATCAGATTATGTTTTTATTCTCCTATTTACAACATTTAATTATCACTAATTACTAATTAATAAGTGTTTATTTATTAAAATTTAAAGTTTGTTATTTATTTTTTAAATCTTGGTCAATTGTATATCATGATATCAGTAACTCAAAAATGAATTAAAATTTTAATTTTTATCACTAATTACTAATTAAAGGGTGTTTCTTTATTAAAATTTAAAGGTTGTTATTAATTTTTCAAATCTTGGTCATTTGTATATCATAATATTAGTAACTCAAAAATAAAATATAATTTTTATTTTTATCACTAATTACTAATTAAAAAGTGTTTGTTTATTAAAATTCAAAGGTTGTTGTTAATTTTTTAAATTTTTGTCAATTGTATATCGTGATATTAGTAACTCAAAAATGAATTAAAAGTTTAATATTTGTTACTAATTACTAAGTAATAGGTGTTTGTTTATTAAAATTTAAAAATTGTTATTAGATTTTGAAATTTTGGTCGGTTATATATTATACTATTTATAACTCAAAAATAAATTAAAAATTTAATTTTTGTTTGTTTATTATATTGAAATGCTTGTTAGTTTCTTAAAAATTAAAGTCTGATATTAAGCATTAAAATTTTAGTATAATGTATTTGATAATATAAGTAGGTAAATCATTATCGTTTAGTAATCATATTTAAATGCTTGTTTATTTAATAAAAATCAAAAATCAATTTTAGATATTTAAAATTAAGTATAATGTGTATTCTAATATTAACAACTTAAAACTAGGTTAAATATTATTTTTTGTTGCTTGTTTGTTAATTGAAAATTAAAAATATGTAATATTCTTAGTTAATGTTTATGCATAGGCTATCTTTTTATTTATAAAAACCTATGAAAAATAATCAAATAATTTCGAACCATATTTTATTTATCAAATAAATCTAGTATTTATTATTGTTTTTATTCTTACTAGTCCGAATTTTGGTTCAAAATAACTTTTGTTCTAGTGCTATAAAAGTTTTGAAATTTTAGTATGTTGTTTGTCATAATAAAGTTTTCCGATTCTCCTATTTTCAAAATTAAATTATCACTAATTACTAATTAATAGGTGTTTGTTTATTAAAATCTAAAGATCGTTGTCAGGTTTTTAAATTTTAGTCAATTGTGTATCATGATATTGGTAACTCAAAAATGAATTAAAATTAAAATTTGTATCTCTAATTACCAAGTAATATGTGTTTGTTTATTAAAATTTGAAGGTTGTTATTATTTTTTTAAATCTTGGTCAATTGTATATCATGATATTAGTAACTCAAAAATGAATTACAATTTTAAATTTGACCACTAATTACTAATTAATAGGTGTTTATTTATTAAAATTTAAAGATTGTTATTAATTTTTTAAATCTGGTTAATTCTATATCATGATATTGGTAACTCAAAAATTAATTAAAATTTTAAATTTTATCACTAATTACCAAGTAATAAGTATTTGTTTATTAAAATTTAAAGGTTGTTTTTATTTTTTTAAATGTTGGTCAATTGTATATCATGATATTAGTTAAACAAAAACAAGTTATAATAATAATTTTTGTTTGTTTATCATATTTAATAGCTTGTTTATTTAATAAAAATTAGGGATTGTTATTAAAGCGCAGAATAATGAAAAAAATTTAATTGTTTAATCTTTTCAAAAATAATCAAATAATTTCGAACCATTTTTTATTTATCAAATAAATCTAGTTATTTTTTTTTTATTGTTTAATGCTTTCTTTTTAACCTTATTATTTTGTTTTGTTACTTACTTGATACAAACAAAAACAAGTATTGTCAAAGAAGCACAGACCAATGAAATAGAACTTCCAATTATAGTGATCAAGTTTAAGATGTCATTGATGTCGGAAGGTATTTCACCTCTTGCCTTAAAAAGTTAACATAGTACTAGATATCAAACTTACCTAACAACCTTAAACATAATTCTAACTTACAAATAATGCAGCAAAATTTGTTAGATGGGTAAACTTGCAGGTCACTCTTTCATGATTGTATTCAATTGTTTCATCTTCATTATAAGTCCATTCACCAATCTCCTCGTTCCAATAAGCACAATATGTCTTTGAATTCGCTGGACCTGATTCTGTTATTGTCTAAAAATAAGTTGTGTTAAGTTGATTAATTAATTAAAATTTGTGGGAAATTAATATAAAAATGTTAACAAAATCTTAACATTGATTTAATTTACCTGATTAAGCGAAAACTGAATTTTAATTGGATCTTTTAGATTGGAAACTAATATGGAACCATTTGTACCAACAACAGATGCTGATAATACAACATCGGAATTAACTGGCAAACCAGTCACAGCTTTAGTTTGACTTGATGTTGATGATGCACGAAATACTTTGTCATCAGGAAAAGCATAAAACGAAATTCGCTTTTCTAAAATAAAAACACAATTTTAAATACATCATAAAAAATGAAATGCAAAAGTTTATTTATTTAACTATAAAGTCAATTTATAATTATAAAGTCAATCCCCCCCTTGTAATTTTTTCATGATAGTTCTAACTTTAATTTTAACAGTAAAAAATTTAAGAATTTAATGTACCGGGACTTAAATCAATTGCTTCCTTAGGAACTATTATATAAGAGGTTACGTTTTCATCTGGTTTTGATACAAATGTGTTTATTTGATCAGATCTAAACCCAAGATCAGTTGGGGTCGAAAGACTTATTGTTCCAAATCCAATGCCCTGTTCAATATCTAAAAAATATTTAAAAATACCAATTGCAAAGCCAAAGGTGAGTTTTTTTGTGGTATTTAACCGCATATTGTTTTTGAATTTTTTTCATATTTTTATTTTTCAAACGAACCTTCTTGCGTAGGTTCTACAACAGCAACTGCTACTGTGCTGCTAACTTCTTGATATTCTTCTCCTTCCTCTAGTTCAACTTTTTCACTTACACTATCCAACGTTTCCAAAATTCTATTTAGATAAATTAAACATGGTCCAGTTACACAAAATCCCAATTAATTTAAACATTTTAACAATGTAACTAAAAGCTAGCAAACAGCCAGTAATAATTTTGTGTTAGCATTTCAATAACCTTTCAGCTTCACCACTATCCTCCAGTTCTTCTTCAGGAACGGCCAACAGGTTTCCAACTGTTGATACGACAGAAGTTGAAGTCTAATAAAACATTGAATGGTTTTATTATTTAGCTTACAACAACCTTATATTTAAATGTTAACAAAAAGAGTTTGGTTTTCAAATTATTAAAAAAAAAATTATAAAAAAATTTGTCATAGTAATACAAAAACAAAAACATAAATATTTATTTTAAAGTTGTAAAAATATATAAATTACTTCGGTAGTTAATGTTTCCGTGTTAACAACTTCCTCCAAAACATCCACCGTTGATGTAACTTCCTCTGCATCTATTTCTTGTGGATCAGAAGTAATCACTTCAAGATCATTTGCAACTTCTTCTCGCGTTGTATCGTTGGTTATTGTAACGTTTTCATAGTTCTTCAATGTTTGTAAAATAAAAGTTAAACTTAAGATGAATAAAGGAAAAATTATTTAAAATATCTGAAAAGTTTTATAAAAACAGTTTTAAAAAAATATTTGTGCTAAATTTATAAAATAGTTAATCTATTATTTTGTAGCAAAATGTTTACAAAAATTACCTCCAAATTAACATCGCAAGAAGACAGCCATTTTGGGTTCTGCCAGTCTCCATCTATAGAACACTGTCGAGTTCCATAAGGTAGTCCTTCTAAAAACACAAAGAAAATATTTAAAAAATTTATATTTCTTATTGGATTAGATTTAATTAATATAAATTATTAATGATTTATTATTGTGTAATCACATACAAAATAAAGATATTTTAATTTATTTTAGTTTGTTATACCCTAGATAACAGTATTTGTTTTGTCAAAGATAAATTTCTTTGTTAATAAATAACTTGGCATGGTTTAGTCTTTACTGCAATAATGCCTTGTATTTTTTAACTTTGCGATAAAGTGTTATCTGCTTTTAATTTTTTAACAAATAAAGCATTTATAAACGTGTTTATATTTTTTTACATCAAAAAACGTAACAGTTATCTACAAACTGTTCTTACCTTAATTAACCAAACGATTTATTAGCCTACTTCAGTTTACCTTCTTATTATTATCTAACAATATAGCCAAACTGATACCTATTATTTATTTTATACCATTCGATGTCCCAGCTGGACATAACTCCTCAGTTGAATTTGAGTATCCAGCTTGCGTAAGAGGAAATGTAACGTTTACTAAAGGTGCATTCGGATAAACAACTTCTTCGCTTTCACATAGAACTTAACAAGCAAAAGTAGTAATAACATTCGCAATATTAACTAAACATCTTGACAACGTTATGACCAATTCTATTACAAGTGATTAATTTTAATATATACATACCTGGTTTACAGCCATCAGGAATTGGTGTGTAACCACTAATACATGAGCAAGCACATGACTCGTCATTAGGATTTAACCTAACGCATAAACCGAAGCAACCAATACAATTAACGGGACAAGCTGAAAAAGAAATCTTTTATTACATTTTGAGATTTGACCTTAAATTTTTACACCTACATACTTTGTGTCGTTGTTGCGGCATTTTTTTGAGTTGTCTTAAAGTCCGTTGTTGAATCTTTTGAAATAGTAGTATCAGTTGTAATGTGTTCTTTTGTTGAAACTTCTGGAACAGTCGTAAAAGTTGTGGGGTATTGTGTCGGTAAATCTGTTGAAATAGTTGTATAACTTGCAGTGTGTTCTTTTGTTGAAATTTCTGGAACAGTCATATAAGTTGTGGTGTTTTCTTTTGTTGAAACTTCTAGAACAGTCGTATAAGTTGTGGTTTTTTCTTTTGTCCAAACTTCTGGAACAGTCGTATAAGTTGTAGTGTATTCTTTTGTTGAAACTTCTGAAACAGTCGTATAAGTTGTGGTGTTTTTTTTTGTTGAAACTTCTGGAACAGTCGTATAAGTTGTGGTTTTTTCTTTTGTTGAAACTTCTGGAACAGTCGTAATAGTTGTGGTGTATTGTGTCGGTAAATCTGTTGAAATAGTCGTATAACTTGTGGTGTGTTCTTTTGTTGAAACTTCTGGAACAGTCGTATAAGTTGTGGTGTATTCTTTTGTTAAAACTTCTGGAACAGTTGTATAAATTGTGATGTTTTCTTTTGTTGAAACGTCTGGAACAGTCGTATAAGTTGTAGTGTTTTCTTTTGTTGAAATTTCTGGAACAGTCGTATAAGTTGTAGTTTTTTCTTTTGTTGAAACTTCTGGAAGACTCGTATAAGTTGTGGTGTATTGTGTCGGTAAATCTGTTGAAATAGTCGTATAACTTGTCAAGTTTTCTTTTGTTGAAATTTCTGGAACAGTCGTATAAGTTGTAGTTTTTTCTTTTGTTGAAACTTCTGGAAAAGTCGTATAAGTTGTGGTGTTTTCTTTTGTTGAAACCTCTGGAACAGTCGTATAAGTTGTGGTGTTTTCTTTTGTTGAAACTTCTGGAACGGTCGTATAAGTTGTAATGTTTTCTTTTGTTGAAACTTCTGGAACAGTCGTAAAAGTTGTGATGTATTCTGTTGTTAAACCTGTTAAAATAGTCGTAAAAGTTGTGCTTTTTTCTTTTGTTGAAACTTCTGGAACAGTCGTAAAAGTTGTGGCGTATTCTGTCGGTAAATCTGTTGAAATAGTCGTAAAATTTGTGGTTTTTTCTTTTGTTGAAACTTCTGGAACTGTCGTATAAGTTATGGTGTTTTCTTTTGTTGAAACTTCTGGAACAGTCGTATAAATTGTAGTATTTTCTTTTGTTGAAACTTCTGGAACAGTCGTATAAGTTGTAATGTTTTCTTTTGTTGAAACTTCCGGAACAGTCGCAAAAGTTGTGGTGTATTCTGTCGGTAAATCTGTTGAAATAGTCGTATAAGTTGTGGTGTTTTCTTTTGTTGAAACTTTTGGAACTGTCGTAAACGATGTGGTGTATTGTGTCGGTAAATCTGTTGAAATAGTCGCAAAACTTGCGGTGTGTTCTTTTGTTGAAATTTCTGGAACACTCGAATAAGTTGTGGTTTTTTCTTTTGTTGAAATTTCTGGAACAGTCGCAAAAGTTGTGGTGTATTCTGTCGGTAAATCTGTTAAAATAGTCGTATAACTTGTTATGTTTTCTTTTGTTGAAACTTCTGGAAAAGTCGTATATGTTGTGGTGTTTTCTTTTGTTGAAACTTCTGGAACAGTCGTATAAGTTGTGGTGTTTTCTTTTGTTGAAACTTCTGGAACAGTCGTATAAGTTGTGGTGTTTTCTTTTGTTGAAACTTCCGGAACAGTCGTAAAAGTTGTGGTGTATTCTGTCAGTAAATCTGTTGAAATAGTCGTATAAGTTGTAGTTTTTTCTTTTGTTGAAACGTCTGGAACAGTCGTAAAAGTTGTGGTGTATTGTGTCGGTGAATCTGTTGAAATAGTCGTATAACTTGTGATGTTTTCTTTTGTTGAAACTTCTGGAAAAGTCGTATACTTTGTGGTGTTTTCTTTTGTTGAAACTTCTGGAACAGTCGTATAAGTTGTGGTGTTTTCTTTTGTTGAAACTTCTGGAACAGTCGTATAAAATGTGGTGTTTTCTTTTGTTGAAACTTCTGGAACAGTCGTATAAGTTGTGGTGTTTTCTTTTGTTGAAACTTCTGAAACAGTCGTATAAGTTGTGGTGTTTTCTTTTGTTGAAACTTCTGGAACAGTCATATAAGTTGTGGTGTTTTCTTTTGTTGAAACTTCTGAAACAGTCGTATAAGTTGTGGTGTTTTCTTTTGTTGAAACTTCTGGAACAGTCGTTAAATGTGTGGTGTATTCTGTTGGTAAAGCTGTTAAAATAGTCGTAAAAGTTGTGGTTTTTTCTTTTGTTGAAACTTCTGGAACAGTAGTATAAGTTGTGATGTTTTCTTTTGTTAAAACTTCTGAAACAGTCGTATAAATTGTATTGTTTTCTTTTGTTGAAACTTCTGGAACAGTCGTAAAAGTTGTAATGTTTTCTTTTGTTGAAACTTCTGGAACAGTCGTTAAATGTGTGGTGTATTCTGTTGGTAAAGCTGTTAAAATAGTCGTAAAAGTTGTGGTTTTTTCTTTTGTTGAAACTTCTGGAACAGTAGTATAAGTTGTGATGTTTTCTTTTGTTAAAACTTCTGAAACAGTCGTATAAATTGTATTGTTTTCTTTTGTTGAAACTTCTGGAAAAGTCGTATAAGTTGTAGTGTTTTCTTTTGTTGAAACTTCTGGAACGGTCGTAAAAATTGTGGTGTACTCTGTCGGTAAATCTGTTAAAATAGTCGTATAAGTTGTGGTTTTTTCTTTTGTTAAAATTTCTGGAACAGTCGTATAAGTTGTGCTTTTTTCTTTTGTTAAAAGTTTTGGAACAGTCGTAAAAGTTGTGCTGTATTCTGTCGGTAAACCTGTTGAAATAGTCGTATAAGTTGTGGTTTTTTCTTTTGTTGAAACTTCTGGAACAGTCGTAAAAGTTGTGGTGTATTCTGTCGGTAAATCTGTTGAAATAGTCGTATAAGTTGTGGTGTATTCTGTCGGTAAATCTGTTGAAACAGTCGTATAAGTTGTGGTGTTTTCTTTTGTTGAAACTTCTGAAACAATTGAATAAGTTGTGTTTTTTTCTTTTGTTGAAACTTCTGGAACAGTCGCAAAAGTTGTAGTTTTTTCTTTTGTTGAAACTTCTGGAACAGTCGTATAAGTTGTTGTGTGTTTTTCTGTTGATCTTTCTAGAACAAATGTTGATTGTGCTATTATTATAAGCACGTTTAAAATGATTATCGTGGCAATATAATTTGGTTTTAGTTCAAAAGAGATCATATTAAATCCTTTAAAGTCGAAGCTAAAATTGTAATGCTAACTTTTTTTACTTTATTTTACGATAAAAATTAAATTAAAATTTGTTCAGCTACTGTCTAGCTTGTGTTTTAACATCATAAATGCTTACATATTTTTAGTAAATCATTTGTAGCAATAAAGTCAACTAAGTCTATTTACTTTTTTAAACTCTAGTAAATAAAATCTAATTTTGTTTAATTAAGAGGTTTCGCTTTCGGGTTTATGATAATTTTGTTTGCGTTCAAAAGAAACTATAATTTTATAATTGATTGAACTATTTTTAAAGTTTAATAACATATTTAAGACATTAATACAGCATTTTTTTATGTTTAATACAAATTTACTGCAATTACAACATTGAGGTTGCCATAATGCCATTCCATTTACTTTAGACTTGTGTTAATAAACAGTTGCTAACTTAGATATAACGTAACATAAAAAAAATATACAGTAACTATTAAGTACATTAAACTCGAAATTACAAAACTTATTATGGTGCAACCTTTTAAAACAGATTATTATTGAGTGTGTTTTTGCCAGTGTTTTCGGTAATAGTTTTTCCCGGTCCGAGTCAAATTTCCCATCATATTTTCGAATATTTAGAACATTCTCTTTTATACCATAATCTTATACATATACTTTATATATAAATACCTTAGATTACTTTACACTAAAAACAAATTAGTTTTACTACATTATCACAGTAATTATTGCATTGCTTTTATTGGTTTTTTAGCAACACGCGTTATACTTTTAGCAACACACGTTATACTTACTCAAACATGACAAAAACACAGAAAATACGTACAGAAATTTAAGCAGCGCGCTGCGCTTTAGGCCTACGTCACTCTACTAAGTGCTTCAAGGAAGTTTAAATTTTTTTGTTCAGCAAAAAAATAAAACGAACGTCGAATAGCAAAAAGGTTTACATTCATTTGTTGCAAGCGGTAAAAGGATTTTATTGCTAACAATTCAGCTAGCTTTTTATGTGGTCAGTTAACTTATTTTGTACAAAATGCGACTTAACATGTAAACTTATGTTTATTCCTCTCTAACAGTGTTATCATCTGTTGTGCTTGTTTTAAGCTCTGTGGTGTTTGATTGAAACCAAGACCACGTCTTTCCATTTTGCATCCAATTATGAAAAATTCCCCCTTCAGAAGATCTTAATAAAATGTATTTTTATAAATTTAAAGATGTAAATGAAGCAGTTTAAAAGAAATAAAAAACTGAGGCAAAATATTTATATTACCACCTGTTATAAAAATGCAACATTAAAATATTTACCCGTTATCTTCGTAGAACGTATTTTTCATTTGAATTATTTCTTCCTTGATCAGTTTCCTTTTTGTTTTATCCGCAAGAATGTACAGAACAAAAAGCATCAAACCTGAAGTATTTAGATTTTGTATTTTTAACAGACTTGATAAATTAACCATACAGTTTATATTTTTTACATGTTATTTACCTTGTAGGGAATTGCAAACAGTAAAAATGCAAGCAAACGCAATTTGAGCCGTCTCGTTTCCATTTGGATTAATGATACCAAAACCAAATAACCAAAATCCTCCGACAGACACAAAAAGAAATACAGAACCTTTAATTTGTTTTTTTAGATGTGCTGACGAGTCTTTTTGAGCTCTCGATTTCACGGACTGTTAAAAAATTATTTGTATTAAATCTGGCATTCATTATAGACATTTAGTCATTTTAGGATATGAGTTTTTATGTGTTTTTTTAATTCGTTATTAAACATCTGTAAAAAGTAACTATTTGAATAAACCAATGCAAACTTTGATTATTTTAGTATTTTACCTGCTTTCTAACAGCAATTTTTCTAAAAATTCCTTTGTACAAAATTAACACATATAGAACCAAATTTACTGCCATTATTATACTGGTTGGAATTGTAACAAAATACAAAATGTCCTCAGTTCGAATCCAACACCTTAAAAAACAACACAACATTAAAATAAAATTTACAAAGAAAATTACTTTAAGATTTTTTATCCACCGTTATTCGATTAAATATACAAACAATTTCTAAACTTACTCTCCATCACTTCTGACGTAATAGTTAAGATTTGCTCCGACCAAGGAACTAACAAATATAGCTGGCAGTAACCATCCCACCAAAATGGAAGGCATGAAAATATGCTTGTTTTTAATCGAAGTTTGGTTTAAAATAAACTGCATCAAAATAAAAATGGAGTATTTTATTAGACTATAAAATTGGATTAAACGAAAAAAAAATTCAACTTACGTGAACTGTCATAATGTAAATGTTTACACTTTCAACCATCATCCAACAAAATACGCTGAGGAGTGAAAAATGAATTAAGATTGCAATTGCCAGACAACCTTGCTTGTTGGACGATATCTCGTCTACAAGACTTAAAATTAAAAAAAGGTTTAAAAGTACAAGAGAAAGGGAATAGTTAACCAATATGAAAGATCTTCGAAATCGAGCGCGACCTGTTCTGGTTTTTCTAAAACAAAATTTGTCATTTTTAACAAAAAGTAAAATTGAATTTAATGTAGGACCATGTTTTTCTTAGGTTTATAAATACCTTATAGGTTATATATAGCAAAGTGATAAAATCCTTTACCATTTTTTTTTAATAGTCCTGTAGCTGGCTGCTAACAATATATTTATCTTAATATTTATTTAAAGTGTTTACTTACTTGACACAAACAAAAACCATTATTGTAAGAAGAGCGCACACTAACGAAATTGAACTTCCAACTAAAGTTATGACGTTTAAGATGTCGTTGATGTTTGAAGGTAATTCACCTCGCGCCTAATAAATTATAAGAGTCTATTAAAGAAAATATTTGATAATGACGTGATTAAATGTGTAGAAGTTAACATTTTTAATATTGGCTTACAAATAACGTGGCGAAGTTTGTGAGATGATTAAACTCGCAAGTTACACTTTCTAAGTTGTAGTCAATTGTTTCATTTCCATCATAAGTCCATTCACCAATCTCCTCGTTCCAATAAGCACAATATGTCTTTGAATTTGTTGGACTTGATTCCATAATTGTCTAGAAAAGTAATACAAAAAGTCCAACAATATATATACCGTGTAATTATAAATACCATAGACATCAGGTTCATTATATCATAGTTCATAGGAGTTTATCAATTGAAATCTTAACCTTTTGTGATAATGGGGAGTTTTTATTGGAAACTGAAAGTGTAGAGCAATATACAAATAAGTGCTGTGTACGTGATATTAGTATTGTAGCATATGGCAACGCAAATAACGCTAAATATAATCAAGCCCGTTGTAAAATCCCAAAATTTATAGCATGTAATACCTGATTTAGAGCAAACTGGATTTTAATCGGATCTGTAAGATTGGAAACTAATATAGAACCATTTGTACCAACAACAGAAGCCGATAACACAACATCGGAATTAACTGGCAAACCGGTCGCAGATTTAGTTCGACTTGTTGTTGATGATGCACGAAATATTTTGTCATCAGGAAAGGCATAGAACGAAATCCGTTTATCTTAAATAGAACAATTATTTAACTTTTTGATAGGCTATAAAAATTAGCCACAAAGTTGAATCCATACAATTATAGTTAATTTTTTAAAGATATTACAAAATTAAAGTTTTAAATTTGAAATTTAACAACCTAAATTACCGGGACTTTTATCAATTGCTTCTTTAGGAACTATTACATAGGAAGTCACGCTTTTATCTGGTTCTGATACAAATGTGTTTATTTGATCAGATCTAAAACCAAGATCAGTAGGGGTCGAAAGACTTATTGTTCCAAATCCAATTCCCTTTTCAATATCTAAATGAAAATAACATAAGTAAGTTTTAGGTTATGCTATTTTTATCTATATACTGTTTAAAATTTTTGATAGTATATTTTTTTAAATATTTTACATGATTAAATACACAGGTAAATATAAACATCAGTGATTTGATTTGTTTATTTTTTGTTCTAAACGAACCTTCTTCTGTAGGTTGAATAACAGCAACCGCTACTGTGCTGCTTACTTCTTGATATTCTTCTCCTTCCTCTAACTCAACTTTTTCACTTACACTATCCAACGTTTCTAAAATCCTATTTAAGTTTTCGAAACAAGGTTACACAGTATTTATTTTATTAAAAATATAATAAACATGCAAATCTTTTTTTATTGAATTTAATTTAAATTACCTTTCAGCTTCACCACTGTCCTCCAGTTCTTCTTCAGGAACAGCTAACAAGTTTCCCACCGTTGATATGACTGATGTAGAAGTCTAATAAAACATGATATCTTGTAAGCTTTGGCTTAGTTGTAACATTAACTAAACAGTTATAATTTTTGAAAACTTATTTGAATATCTAAAACAATAGAGCCAACAAAAAAATATTCAATATTTATTTCAGAGTTACACATTTAATATATTACTTCAGTAGTTAATGTCTCCGTGTTAACAACTTCCTCTAAAACAACGACCGTCGATGTAACTTCCTCTGCATCTATCTCTTGTGGATCAGAAGTAATCACTTCAAGATCATTTGCAACTTCTTCTCGCTCATCTTCGGTAGTTATCGTAATGTCTTCTAAACTCTAATATGCAATCTCAATATAAGTAAAACTATTTTGTACAACTTTGGATTGTTAAATCATGTTGTAATTATAAAATAAACAACCTGCACAGTAAAGTTGCATGAAGATAGCCAAGTTGGATCCAACCATTCGCCGTTAATATTACATTGTCGAGTTCCATAAGGTAACCCCTCTAAATGCGTTTTAAACTTTTTATTTCAAACTATAATATACCTTTTTTGGCAAAACACATAAAATATTAATTATCTAAATCTAAATAACTAAACCAATTTTAACTTAAAATTATTTGACATTGTCAACATCCTACCATTCGATGTTCCATCTGGGCAAAATTCCCGAGTAAAATTTGAATAACCAGCTTGTGTAACGGGAAATGTTACATCTTTTGGAGGTGTTAATTTAGGATAATTAGTAGTGTCTTTCTCGCATTGCACTACAAAAAAAATATTGTACCAATTAATAATCAATTTTTTGAAATGGTAAATTATATACCTGGACTATAGCAACAGTAAATGTACCTGGTTTACACCCGTCGGGTTTTGGTGTGTAGCCACTTATACAGGGACAAACACATGTTTCATCGTCAGGACTTAATCTATTGCATGGACCGGAACAACCAATACATTTAGTGGGGCAAACTGAAATATTTAAGAAGAGATTATTAATCACTTTTCTATTTAAAAAGTATTACATTGCCAATTTCCAACAAACACTACCATCTATAGGATCATCCGGTGTTATTACAACATCCACATTAGTGGTTGGTATCGGATGTTTTGTAGTTGCTAAAAAGTTTAAAGAAAACAAAATCAATTTTCTATAACAAAGGTAGAAAAAAAAGTAATAAAATCGTACATTTATTTTTGCATAGATTTTTTAACTATTACTACATACAAAATAAACTTGCAATTTTATAATTGCATAGTTAAAAATTAGTAGTCTCACTTTGAATTGTCGTTTTTAAACTTTCAACTGTCTTAGTAGCACTTGATATACCAACCGAAGTTGTAGAATTTACTGTTGGTGTTTCTAAAGTAGTAGAATTTACTGTTGGTGTTTTAGTAATTGTCGAATTTACTGTTGGTGTTTCTGTAGATGTAAAATTTAGTGTTGGCGATTCAGTAGTTGTTGAATATATTGTTGGTGTTTCAGTAGTTGTAGAATTTACTGTTGGTGTTTCAGTAATTGTAAAATTCACTAATGGTGTTTCAGTAATTGTGGAATTTACTGTTGGTGTTTCTGAAATTGTGGAATTTTCTGTTGCGGTTTCAGTAGTTGTAGAATTTACTGTTGGTGTTTCTAAAGTTGTAAAATTTACTATTGGTGTTTTAGTAATTGTTGAATTTTCTGTTGTAGTTTCAGTAGTTATAGAATTTACTGTTGGTGTTTCAGTAATTGTAAAATTCACTGTTGGCGTTTCAGTAATTGTGAAATTCACTGTTGGTGTTTTAGTAGTTGCCAAATTTACTGTTGATGTTTCAATAGTTGTCGAATTTAGAATTGGTGTTTCAGTTATTGTAAAATTAACTGTTAGTGTTTGAGTAGATGTAAATTTTGGTGTTGATGATTCAGTGGTTGTCAAGTTTACTGTTGGTGTTTTAGTAGATGTAAATTTTGGTGTTGATGATTCAGTAGTTGTCGAGTTTACATTTGGTGTTTCAGTAGTTGTAGAATTTTCTGTTGGTGTTTCAGTAGTTGTAGAATTTACTGTTGCTATTACAGTAAACGTAGAATTTACTGTTGGTGATTCAGTAGTTGTCGAATTTAGTATTGGTGTTTCAGTTATCGTAGAATTAACTGTTGGTGTTTCAGTAGATGTAAATTTTGGTGTTGATGATTCAGTAGTTGTCAAGTTTACTGTTGATGATTCAGTAGTTGTAGAATTTTCTGTTGGTGTTTCAGTAGTTGTAGAATTTACTGTTGGTGTTACAGTAAACGTAGAATTTACTATTGGTGTTTTAGTTGTTGTCGAATTTACTGTTGGTGTTTCAGTAGTTGTCGAATTTACTGTTGGTGTTTCAGAAATTGTGGAATTTACTGGTGGTGTTTCAGTAATTGTTGAATTTACTGTTGGTGTTTCTAAAATTGTGGAATTTTCTGTTGTAGTTTTAGTAGTTGTAGAATTTACTGTTGGTGTTTCAGTAATTGTGAAATTCACTGTTGGCGTTTCAGTAATTGTAAAATTCACTGTTGATGTTTCAGTAGTTGTTAAATTTACTGTTGATGTTTCAGTAGTTGTCGAATTTAGTATTGGTGTTTCAGTTATTGTAGAATTAACTGTTGGTGTTACAGTAAACGTAGAATTTACTATTGGTGATTCAGTAGTTGTTGAATTTACTGTTGGTGTTTCAGTAGTTGTTGAATTTACTGTTGGTATTTTAGTAACTGTCGAATTCAGTGTTGGTGTTTCTGAAGTTGTAGAATTTAGTGTTGGTGATTTAGTAGTTGTCGAATTTACTGTTGGTGTTTCAGCAGATGTCAATTTTGGTGTTGATGATTCAGTAATTGTCGAGTTTACTGTTGGTGTTATAGTAGTTGTAGAATTTTTTGTTGGTGTTTCAGTAGTTGTAGAATTTAGTGTTGGTGTTTCAGTTATTGTAGAATTAACTGTTGGTGTTTCAGTAAGTGTAAATTTTGGTGTTGATGATTCAGTAGTTGTAGAACATACTGTTGGTGATTCAGTAGTTGTTGAATTTACTATTGATGTTACAGTAGTTGTCGAATTTAGTATTGGTGTTTCAGTTACTGTAGAATTTACTGTTGGTGTTTTAGTAATTGTGGAATTTACTGTTGGTGTTTCTGTAGATGTAAAATTTAGTGTTGGTGATTCAGTAGTTGTTAAATTTACTGTTGGTATTTCAGTAGTTGTAGAATTTACTGTTGGTGTTACAGTAAACGTAGAATTTACTATTGGTGATTCAGTAGTTGTTGAATTTACTGTTGGTGTTTCAGTAGTTGTTGAATTTACTGTTGGTGTTTCAGTAGTTGTAGAATTTACTGTTGGTGTTACAGTAAACGTAGAATTTACTATTGGTGATTCAGTAGTTGTTGAATTTACTGTTGGTGTTTCAGTAGTTGTTGAATTTACTGTTGGTATTTTAGTAACTGTCGAATTCAGTGTTGGTGTTTCTGAAGTTGTAGAATTTAGTGTTGGTGATTTAGTAGTTGTCGAATTTACTGTTGGTGTTTCAGTAGTTGTTGAATTTACTGTTGGTGTTTCAGTAGTTGTAGAATTTACTGTTGGTGTTACAGTAAACGTAGAATTTACTATTGGTGATTCAGTAGTTGTTGAATTTACTGTTGGTGTTTCAGTAGTTGTTGAATTTACTGTTGGTATTTTAGTAACTGTCGAATTCAGTGTTGGTGTTTCTGAAGTTGTAGAATTTAGTGTTGGTGATTTAGTAGTTGTCGAATTTACTGTTGGTGTTTTAGTAGTTGTCGAATTTACTGTTGGTATTTCAGTAACTGTCGAATTCAGTGTTGGTGTTTCTGCAGTTGTAAAATTTAGTGTTGGTGATTCAGTAGTTGTCGAATTTACTGTTGGTGTTTCAGTAGTTGTAGAATTTACTGTTGGTGCTTTAGTAGTTGTCGAATTTACTGTTGGTGTTTCAGTAGTTGTCGAATTTACTGTTGGTGTTTTTAAAGTTGTAAAATTCACTGTTGGTGTTTCTGAAGTTGTAGAATTTACTGTTGGTGTTTTAGTAATTGTGGAATTTACTGTTGGTGTTTCAGTAGTTGTCGAATTTACTGTTGGTGTATCAGTAGTTGTCGAATTTAGTGTTGGTGATTCAGTAGTTGTTGAATTTACTGTTGGTGTTTTAGTAGTTGTTGAATTTATTGTTGGTATTTCAGTAACTGTCGAATTTAGTGTTGGTGTTTCTAAAGTTGTAAAATTTAGTGTTGGTGATTCAGTAGTTGTCGAATTTACTGTTGGTGTTTCAATAGTTGTAGAATTTACTGTTGGTGTTTTAGTAGTTGTCAAATTTATTGTTGGTGATTTAGTAGTTGTCGAATTTACTGTTGGTGTTTTAATAGTTGTCGAATTAACTGAAGGTGTTTTAGTAGTTGTTGAATTTACTGTTGGTGTTTTTGAAGTTGTCGAATTTAGTGTTGGTGTTTTATTAGTTGTAGAATTTACTGTTGGTGATTCAGTATATGTGAAATTTACTGTTAGTGATTCAGTAGTTGTCAAATTTTTTGTTGGTGGTTTAGTAGTTGTCCAATTTACTTTTGGTGTTTCAGTAGTTGTTGAATTTATTGTTGGTGTTTTAGTAGTTGTTGAATTTACTGTTGGTATTTCAGTAACTGTCGAATTCAGTGTTGGTTTTTCAGAAACTGTGGAATTTACTGGTGGTGTTTCAGTAGTTGTCAAATTTAGTGTTGGTGATTCAGTAGTTGTCAAATTTTTTGTTGGTGGTTCAGTAGTTGTCCAATTGACTGTTATTGTTTTAGTAGTTGTCGAATTTACTGTTGGTGTTTCAGTAGTTGTCGAATTTACTTTTGGTGTTTCAGTAGTTGTCGAATTTACTTTTGGTGTTTCAGTAGTTGTCGAATTTACTTTTGGTGTTTCAGTAGTTGTCGAATTTACTGTTAGTGTTTCAGTAGTTGTCGAATTTACTGTTGGTGTTTTTAAAGGTGTAGAATTCACTGTTGGTTTTTCTGAAGTTGTAGAATTTACTGTTGGTGTTTCAGTAGTTGTCGAATTTACTGTTGGTGTTTTTAAAGGTGTAGAATTCACTGTTGGTTTTTCTGAAGTTGTAGAATTTACTGTTGGTGTTTCAGTAGTTGTCGAATTTACTGTTGGTGTTTCAGTAGTTGTAGAATTTACTGTTGGTGTTACAGTAAACGTAGAATTTAGTGTTGGTGATTCAGTAGTTGTTGAATTTACTGTTGGTGTTTTAGTAGTTGTTGAATTTATTGTTGGTATTTCAGTAACTGTCGAATTTAGTGTTGGTGTTTCTGAAGTTGTAAAATTTAGTGTTGGTGATTCAGTAGTTGTCGAATTTACTGTTGGTGTTTCAGTAGTTGTAGAATTTACTTTTAGTGTTTTTAAAGGTGTAGAATTCACTGTTGGTTTTTCTGAAGTTGTAGAATTTACTGTTGGTGTTTCAGTAGTTGTCGAATTTACTGTTGGTGTTTCAGTAGTTGTAGAATTTACTGTTGGTGTTACAGTAAACGTAGAATTTAGTGTTGGTGATTCAGTAGTTGTTGAATTTACTGTTGGTGTTTTAGTAGTTGTAGAATTTACTGTTGGTGTTACAGTAAACGTAGAATTTAGTGTTGGTGATTCAGTAGTTGTTGAATTTACTGTTGGTGTTTTAGTAGTTGTCAAATTTATTGTTGGTGATTTAGTAGTTGTCGAATTTACTGTTGGTATTTTAATAGTTGTCGAATTAACTGAAGGTGTTTTAGTAGTTGTTGAATTTACTGTTGGTGTTTTTGAAGTTGTCGAATTTAGTGTTGGTGTTTTATTAGTTGTAGAATTTACTGTTGGTGATTCAGTATATGTGAAATTTACTGTTAGTGATTCAGTAGTTGTCAGATTTTTTGTTGGTGGTTCAGTAGTTGTCCAATTTACTTTTGGTGTTTCAGTAGTTGTTGAATTTATTGTTGGTGTTTTAGTAGTTGTTGAATTTACTGTTGGTTTTTCAGAAACTGTGGAATTTACTGGTGGTGTTTCAGTAGTTGTCAAATTTTTTGTTGGTGGTTCAGTAGTTGTCCAATTGACTGATGTTGTTTTAGTAGTTGTCGAATTTACTGTTGGTGTTTCAGTAGTTGTCGAATTTACTTTTGGTGTTTCAGTAGTTGTCGAATTTACTTTTGGTGTTTCAGTAGTTGTTGAATTTACTGTTGGTGTTTTTAAAGGTGTAGAATTCACTGTTGGTTTTTCTGAAGTTGTAGAATTTACTGTTGGTGTTTCAGTAATTGTGGAATTTACCGTTGGTGTTTCAGTAGTTGTCAAATTTACTTTTGGTGTTTCAGTAGTTGTCGAATTTACTTTTGGTGTTTCAGTAGTTGTCGAATTTACTTTTGGTGTTTCAGTAGTTGTCGAATTTACTTTTGGTGTTTCAGTAGTTGTCGAATTTACTGTTGGTGTTTTTAAAGGTGTAGAATTCACTGTTGGTGTTTCTGAAGATGTAGAATTTACTGTTGGTGTTTCAGTAATTGTGGAATTTACTGTTGGTGTTTCAGTAGTTGTCGAATTTACTGTTGGTGTTTTGGAATCTGTAGAATTCACTGTTGGTGGTTCTAAAATTGTAGAATTTACTGTTGATATTTCTGAGATTGTAGAATTTATTGTTGGTGTTTTAGTAATTGTCGAATTTGCTGTTGGTGTTTCGAAAGTTGTCAAATTTACTGTTGGTGTTTCAGTAATTGTTGAATTTACTGTTGGTGTTTTTAAAGTTGTAAAATTTACTGTTAGTGTTTCTAAAGTTGTAGAATTTACTGTTGGTGTTTTAGTAATTGTGGAATTTACTGTTGGTAATTTAGTAGTTGTCGAATTTACTATTGGTGTTTCAGTAGTTGTAGAATTTACTGTTGGTGTTTTTAAAGTTGTCGAATTTACTGTTGGTGATTTAGTAGTTGTCAAATTTACTGTTGTTGTTTCAGTAGTTGTCGAATTTACTGTTGGTGTTTCAGTAATTGTCGAATTTACTGTTGGTGTTTCAGTAAATGTCGAATTTACTGTTGGTGTTTTTAAAGTTGTCGAATTTACTGTTGGTGTTTCTGTAGTTATGAAATCTTTTGTCGTTGCTAAAAATGAATTATGCAAATAACAATCAAAATATTTGTTTTGACAAAATTTGCATTTTAAAGACTTTAAAATTTCGTTTCGTTTACAAATTATTAAATACCTCCGGAATTCTCTATTGTAGAATCTCCAGAATACAAAGAAAAATCTAAACAGCAAATATTCTGTTATTCAGTTGCCTTTTTGCAATTTGCAATTTGCACTATATTACTTGCAAAATTTACGTAGTACATTCAAAAAATTAAAATTATTTCAAAGCTAAAAATTTACCTTCAACAATGGTTTGATCATACTTAGAATGCACATTTAACGTTGCATACGTAAATACGATCAAAAACTCGAAATAATACTTCGCTTTCATTTTTAAAAGTTCTTATGTACGCTAATCAAAACATTTGATAATATATATAGCTATTTTATACCTTCTACATAAATCTTTGTTAAAGAAAATACAAAATATTTTTGTTATACCTATTTAGTCACGTTAACTTTTTCGTTAATTATTAGTAAGGGAAAACTTGGACGTTTTTCTGATTAGTAATTTGATTTTCCAAGAATATTCAATAAATCATTTGTATGTTTGCTCAAGATAAAAGAATTTCCAAAAAGATTCTAATTAATAGTTAACGTGTGGTGTTGGTTGTTTAAATTACAACACTTTCTTTCATAATAAAGTTAAAAAAGTTTAAAACCCAAAATATGATGCTTGGGTAAATAATTAAAAATTTATTTTTCAAGTTGCAAAATGAACTTTACTCTGTTAAAAGTTTAAAAAATTACATATCGAATCAGTGTCGTAAAAAAACTAATTAAAAAAAATTATTATTTTTATTTATCTAAATCGACAAATTTAAAATAAAATTTAAACACAAAAATAGAAAAACCCTTTTAAGTTATCGTAGTTGTAATTATCTATATTACTTAATAAATAAATGCTTTTTATTGGCTTTATATTTCAAAAGTTTCATAAGCGTTTTTTCGAATTTCGTTTAAATACGATGAGTTCATGTATAGGCTACACATTAATCATATGTGGCTAGGTTATATCTTTTTTCCATTTAATCGGGAATTTCAATTAAAAAACAATGGCCTAATAAATCTTGCCGGGCTTAAAATAATCCCGTGTTTTTTCAGGTATTTATTAACATGGTTAAAATTATTTATATATAAATGTCACAGTATCTTGTAAGCCTAATTTGTGATACACAATTATATTCCAAGTAAAACAGCGATAAAAAGCCTTTTAATAACAATATCAATTAAATAAACACAAAACGACCAAATCAATACCCCGACTAAGCTAAAAAGAAATAATCAGAAACGGTTGGTTCAAAAACACATGAATTGCAGCTGTCTTTATCGATTTTTTTGGCCAATTTATGTAACCGTTGATAATATAATTACCCGTTTTATGAATATCACTTCATGATATATCAGAAATGCTTAACAATAATTTGAAACGTAAATTAAAAAAGTGAAATTTTGGTTGGTTTTTTAGTTTTATTTTTTACTTGATTTTGTTAACAACGCTGCCACAGTTACCAATAAAAAAAGTAATTGGGATTTTTAATATTCGAAATTTACAGATTGTTTTACTCTATCAATACAGCTAGTAAAAGAAAATAAAAATTGGTAACAATGTTAGCCTAAATTTTATATACTATGGCAAGCTATCTAAAAAACAGTAGAAGTGTTTAATTTGTTTTTAGAACATTTTTTTAAATTTTACACAACTGGAAAAAAATAATTTAATCTAAGTAGATTGTAGACGAACAAAAGTTTTAAAAATTGTTTAACAATTATATCAACAACACGGATGCTATTTTTGTATAATAAATGGCATTTGAATCACTAAAAAGTAAATGGGATACAATTAGAAGTTCAAATTCATTGGCCATATGTATCGTTTACACTACATTAATGATTGATAACATGTTACTGACAGCAGTTGGTAAGAATATTTATATTTAAAAATTTACGTAATAATATCATGTAAGTTAATCATGCCCAGCTTATATAATAATTAATATGCTATGGTAATACTTAGTAATTCGCAATATATATATATTTTATTTTAACAAACAAAAGTTATAAATATTATAATGTAATAAATATCATCTATTGAACCATGTTTTTACATATATTTCAGTACCCATTTTACCCGAGTTTTTTTACGATAAGCACGTGCATGAGGAATTAATAACTGAAACGACCAAGAAACCAACCAACTTCCTGTTGAATTTCACACAAAATGTTTTCAATGTAACCGAATACCAAAATCTTACACAATTTGAACAAGCAAATTCTACAACCTCTGCAACTATAACAAACCCAGATTGTGTAACGAGCGATGCTGACAAATACTTGTTAAAAGAGAATCTCTACGTTGGGATTCTTTTTGCTGCCAAGCCAATAGTTCAGTTGCTAGCCAATTTTTTAGTGGGACCAATTTGCGATCGATTTGGTTTCGGTATTCCTATGTTTGTTGGATATGGAATTTTAATTGCATCTGCTACACGTGAGTAAAACAGTAAATAGGTTTGCTTTTGGAAAGCATTAATTTGTCGTACAAACACAGTACGACATTTAAATAAGGGAGACCTTTGATACTAACTTAAGAAAAAATAACGTTTCAAAACTGTTAAATAGATGAAAACTTTTGTATAATAAATAGTATTTGCATTTGGAGGAAATTACACAGTCCTAATCCTAGCCCGAGGAATTCAGGGAATCGGGTCTTCCTGCTCCTCAACCGCAGGACTAGGGATGTTGGCGGAACGCTACCATGACGACGAAAAGCGGGGAAAAGCAATCGGACTAGCTCTCGGAGGATTGGCAATGGGAGTTTTAAGTAAGATTTTAATTTTTTCTCATATTTGATATCTGAGTTTTTGCTTTAGTTTAGTGACTGTGCAGTTATTGTTAACTATATTAAGGGCCCTTGTAAATTGTCCTAAGGATAGTAATATGATCCTTTTAACTAAATATTTTACCACTTGTTTTCGTTTAATGAACAGTTGGCGCACCTTTTGGAAGTGTAGTGTATACGGTATTTGGCAAAGAGACTGTTTTCCTAATTCTGGCTGGATTGACCTTTCTAGTTTCAATTGTTCAATTTTTTTCAACAAGGTTAAACACTTCAGCCAAATCGAAAGTAAGAGTAATATTGATTTATAAAAAGTTATATATGTAAGCTAATCTTTGAACATAAAAGTTTACCTTTTTTTACGTAAACTCTGCAGTAAGTTAGGTACAATAAATTGTAATAAAGAAACTAGTTATATCATGTGAAAATACGTTTTTAGACTTTGAATATTACTTCCATCTGGTCGCTTCTGCGCGATCCTTATGTTTTTGTGGCTGCATGTAGTATTACTTTAGCTAATATAAGCATCGGAGTTTTGGAAACTGGGCAACCTATTTGGATGAAAACTACCATGTGTGCAGAAAAGTGGGAGCTTGGTAAGACAAAATTGTTGTATTTGTGTAACTTAGCAGATTAGGTCTTTAAAAGCTTGGAAAAATGTTATGCCAAAAACCTTTTAAGGTTAGATCTATAACATATCATATGTTAAATTTCTTTAACGGCAACACATTTTATCTAAAACCGTCATTTTTTCAACCAAAAGATATTACTATTTCTTGCAAATCAAGCAATATTTTATTCAGGTGTTGCTTTTCTTCCTGAAAGTGTTTCTTACTTAGTTATGACAAACATCGTGGCTATATTTGCTCAGAAGCTACCACGCTGGGTCCTGGCTTTGATTGGGTTTTATACCTGCGTTATCGGTTGCATTGCCATACCATTTGCTAACAGGTAAAGGTTAAAAATAAAAATAAAACTATATTAAATAAAATATATACAAAATATACAACAAACGTTTTATAAATGTTTTTATAGTTTGTTGGAGTTAATAGGACCAGGTTTGCTAGTTGGAAGCGCTGTTGGACTTTGCGATTCCAGTTTCTTTCCGATTGTGGCACATCTAGTTGCAATACGTCATCAAAATGTTTTTGGAAGTGTTTTTGCGATTGCGGATAACGCATTTTGTTTTGCTTTTATAATAAGTAAGAATTCAATTTTCCTATATTAAGAATTATATTTTTTGTGATATTTTGACTAATAATTTTATTAGGGTTTTGGAATCGTTAACAAAGGTTTAAAATTAAAGAATATTTTACAAAAGTCTTTTATAAAACAATTTTTCTTAAACAGGTACATTAAGTGCGGGAGGTGTAATCAGCGTAATTGGATTTAGTTGGTTAATGTGGATCGTCGCAATAATTGTATTCGTTTACGCCCCAGTGATATTGTTTTTACGAAATCCCCCACGACAAAATGAAGAAACTCAGGTACTCGATTTATTTTTAATTTTTCTATCATACATATATTTGATAATATGTTATTATTATTATTTTTGCCATTTTTAAAAACGAAAAAAACACAATAACTTTATGTTTTCATGCAGCCGATTTTGTTCCACAAAAGCGATGATGAATTGTCCATAAACTCATCGAGAAATGGAAGTATGGTGGAATCTCCCTAGCCTATAGCAGACAACAATTCCAAATAAAGATTTAGAAAATCGCTTTACTCAATAGCAAAGATTGCACAATATCATCACAACCTATTTTTTCAAACTTTTGTAACATCATAGTGGACAAAAAAACACAAAATTGTTATACGATATGAGCTCTTGTTTTGTATTTCCTTTTTAATACACAATAAATTTACAATCTAGCAATTTTCTGGTTATCTTGTATGCCGATTTTTTCTGAAAAAAAAAACAATCAACAACATTAAAATTAGACTAACATCTTAATATAATGTTTTGACAAAGCAAGTAATAACCTTAGGTTATTCCATAAGGTCTTCGACGAGGTCATCTAAGTCTTCGAAATCGTTTATTTCGTGAAAATATTGTTTGTTCATTGTGTCATAACAAAAACTTAAAAAAAATAATAATTTAAAGTTTGACTACAAATTTTAATAATATACAAAAGGCAAACACTCTACTATACATTCTACATTTTTGTTCTGTTAAATATTAACTACAAAACACCTTTTAATAAAGCGTAAACTATGCGTAGCTTATATAAAAAACATGTATATTTATTTTTAAATTCTTACAATGGGGTAGGAAAGCGTCTGTTTCTTGAGTGAGCCAGTATTTCTGGTTTCTTTTCTTGTTGTACAACTTCGTTTTCACTTTTTGATTTTAAAATCAAACTCAACAGCAGTATGATAACAAAACACAAATATCTCGACATTTTTGTTTGTTTCCCCTAGCTTCACAGAAAAGAACTTGTATTGAGGAATATAATAAAGACGGTATTATAGCTGCATGAACATATGGTGGAAGTAATATTATTTTCCGTATGCTGTTTATGAGAGTCATAGTGCAAAATCACATCCTCATGATAAGATATTATCCTGTTTAGTCTAGAAGCCTATGTAATTCTTCGGCATTTTAAGAAAAACTGAGTTGGGAGCTTTAAGTTATGGACAACAAATGCAGTTTTTAAATAAATAATAAAATAAATACCTTGTTTAAAAATGTTTTTCGTTTTATTTTAAGTGAACATTTTTTCCAACTTAAATATCGACACGTTAAAGAGTGAAGCCGACATTAGAGGAATTTGTATGGAAAAAAACTGAGTTTATCAATGAGTAAACATAGCCTGATGACGTATGGTAAAAACCCTGTGTCATCGTATTTTGCATATCACATCACAACTTCTATTTTGAAAAAGTAATTTCAGCACAATAAAATTTATGGTATAATTTTATTACTAATTAGCATTTAGCAATAATTATAATATTTTTTAAACTGTGTAAGAGAAAGTAATTTTAATCGGAAAACTTGATAGTTTAAACCCTTAAATATATATTTCAAAAAACAAATTAAACTAAAATAATTTAATAGGCTAATAAAGATCTTAAAAACTGAATTATTTAAATAAAAGTGGTTCAATATTTACATAGATAAAACAAACGCGTTTTCAAAGAACTAAAAAAACTACTACCAAATTCTCCTTACTAAATTTTAATAGCATACTAATAACGTACGTATCATTTAATGAGTTAAATGCCGTTTTTGTGCAATAAAAACTTATTTTATTTAACAAAACAAATTTCTGTATACAGCTACACGATTTAAAACTAATCAAAGTTAACGTTTTTGTAAATTGGTATTAAGCTTTACTATAACATCAATGTTAAGTCAAACATACCACAATAAAATATTTAAAAACCACAAATTTGTGTATTTCAGATGTATACAAAAGGAAAAAACGGTTCGGTGGAAATACCTAAATTTCTATTTTAGATACATATCGTACCGCAAAGCGTGTTTTTCTTTTTAAAAAATATGTGTTCGTCGAAACAGCATATTCAAGCATAATTTTTTCAAGTAAGGTTATTGATTCTCGTTTACATTTTATATAACTTGACAACAATTAAATTAGTTATTTTTTTAATAAACATCAACTTCAGTAACAAAATCCAATGTTACCAACATGTTCTGTTAACACCTAGGGCAACGATAGATATAAATACCAGCGTTTATATACTTAACTTTTATAGCAAAGGCAAACAAGTTGGATTCCCGCTTGGCACATAAAACATGTTGTACCTTTACATGCCTAAACCAAGTATTATGTAACAGTAAACAAATGACAGGTCAAAATATAGCCAAACATGACAGAACTGTAATTTAATTTCCTATAGCTTAAGGGGGAAGCTAGAAATCTAAATATTTTGAACAAAATCTTTCTTCTTGTTTATTGCGATCTTTTGATGGCAAATTTTGATAATATTTCTAAAAAAAATTTTAATAATAAATCATTAAATATTATAAGTTAAATGATGTAAAAAAATTGTCTAAATCATGTATCATGTAAAAAAATGTCTAAATAACCATTTAATAAATTTAAAAAACAATATCTACCAGGGTGATATGTGATGACATTGACAAAAACTTGGTCATATTTGAAAATGCTTCATCCAAATCAGAAGTTGTCCTTTTTTCCTAAACAATCATAAAGTGATCTGAAATAAAAAATAAACATTTGAAAAAATCAAATTCATAGTTAAACTAGATACCATTTTTCGAACATTAAAAACTTGTTTCTTCACAGATACTGAAGAGCTATCGAAATGGAATTCGCGTATTTTTGATTTAGCAAGTATTAATTGTAATTGATTGTCATTTTGTTTCAAAATATTGGACATTATATTTCCTTTTATGTCACTAATTTTCTCTGACATGATCAATTGACGAAAGAAAAGTAGTTTTCTTCCAGTCTGAAATTAAAAATAAACATTAATAAAACAACAAAATATACAGATATTTAACCTCTAAACACAAAAATTGTAAGTTACCTAAAACTTTATCCAAAACAACCACTGCAGTATAGAGTTTCCAAATAAAAATAAAAATTGGTATTCTCCTAATTTTAAGTTAAATCTATAATACATGAATACAATGCGTTAAAGCAAATTAAGTCACAAAAAACAATAATTATTGCAAACGAGAAGCACTAAATACATAAGTAACAAATGAAACCCTAAAGTAAAACAAAAAGGTTAATTGTCAAAATACTTAAAAAATATTGCTCATTATTAACATTTCGCAATGAATAAAAAACTAAAATTAAAACGCAATATGATAGGCCTTTAAATTATTTTAGCCTAATACAAATGATTAATAAAATTTAACATTTAAAACAGAAAAACAAATATTTTCAAGATTGTTTGAGTTAAATTCATTTATACAACAATGACAGTGAGTTTGTATTTTAGAATATTAAATATAAAAAACCAAGTATAGAAAAGCAGTGATAACTATTGCAGTTTATAAATAAGGCCAGGTTTTTAAAAAAAGGGGTTCACACAACATTAAAAAAACTTTAAACAGTACATTTTATTATAAAACACTACTTAAAACTGAAAAAATACAAAATGCAAATGTTGAATTAAAACTATACATTAAATATTGTAAAAAGTAAGAATTTGCAGTTTATCTTATTGTTTTATAAAATTTAAGATATTTTATGAACTTTCTAATTTAATTGGTAAGTTCAATATTAAAAAAATGAAAAATCTACTTTGTTGGTTTTAAAAGTAAACCATTACTACAAAATGTTAATAAATATTGAGATAAGATAAAAAAAATGTTGATCTTGTACTTAAGCACAATAGGTTAATTAATTATAAACCTAATGTAATCAACAACAAGTACAGTTCTGATTACTAAAAAAAACAGCTTTTGTTACCATACTTTAAGTCACCAAAATAAGGAAAAAATATTAATAATTTTTTAATATTAAATCATGGCAAAATAAGGCGATCAAACTCATCCCTTAGATTCTCAAAGCTGATTCTATTGCTCGGTTCATATTCCCAGCATCTTTTAATAAGATGATAGACCTCACCTGGGCATTCTCTTGGTTGCGGAAGCCTCATTCCATTTTTTAACATCTCATGAAAACGTGGCAAGTTGAACATACTGATCTCTCCTATGTCCTTGTAAGTAGGCCGCTTTCCGTAACTAAAAATTTCCCAAGCTGTGATGCCAAACGACCAAATATCGGACTGAAAGTTAAACTGGCGGTGACCGTTACTACCGAGACATTCTGGGGCATACCATTGTGCCGGAAAATCTTCTGACTTTCCCCTGTAGTAATTCTTGTCTTCAGTTAGAAATCGAGAAAGCCCAAAATCAGAAATTTTTATGTAATAGGATGAATTGTAGTTGTCACAAGCAAGTAATATGTTGCGAGTTGCTAAGTCGCGATGGATCAGGCGATGTTCTTGCAAGGCAATCATTCCTTGGGCAATTTGCTTGGAAAATTTAAGTAAACGGTTATACAGGGAATTAAAAGAAATCCCTTTTTTGTTATTATCCATCAGGTAATGAGCAAGGGAACCAAATCTAAGATATTCCATTACAATTCTTAAAGAAGGTTCAGACACTCCCATTAGCTTTACAACATTAGGATGGTCCAACCGGCGCATAGTTTCAATTTCATTAATTAAGTCACCGGTTTGGTGAGTGTTACTTATTGAACGACGCAGTGATTTAACAGCAACCAATTCAGTGCGGCCGTTCTGATATCTGTCATATTGATACAGATCAACAACACCAAAATGCCCTTCACCTAATGGTCTAAGCAGGGTCAAGTTTTTGTCTTCAAATTTACGAACATCTGGAACGATGGCTTGGTTTGGAGGTGGATTACCATTTCTATTAATCAGTTTGACAGGTAAGATATAATCTCTAGTAAGCAACATCCCTAATTCTCGCAGAATCTCTTTAAAAGCTGGACGGGATGGCGGATAGGATTTCCAGCATTGGGTTAACAAATTGCTAAGACTTGTTGATAGAAGGATTTCCGGTATGGGAAAAACTTCTGCCTTTTGGTATCTTGCCTTCATATCTTCATCCTCAAAAATTTTAAACGCATTAATCTGCCTACAGTTGTTGGGTAAAATGCCTCCTGCACAGATTTCACAAACTGTTGTTGCGTAACTCCATTTATCTCCTGCCGAAGTGGGTGTTGAAGATGTTGGTTCACTATCAATGTAACAGAATTCATAACCTAGCCAAGGTACAGGTAAAATAGGTTGCACAACAGCATGAGCATTGCCATGTGATCTGCAAGTTTGAACTCCTGGATCACTTAATTTGACATGTGGTTGTGGCCTTGCCTGCCATAATAGAACATTTTTTCCTTGAATATTTCCATGAGCAAACTTTTTTTCTTCCAGGTAATTACAAGCATGAGCAAGCTGCCATAATACTGACAGGTACCAACTTCCATCTGTGATGACATCTACTTCAGGCTGAGTTTGACTTAAATACTTAGTTATGGACCCTAATGGTACATGTTCTAACACAACAATTCTGCCCATCGTGCCCAGTTGCTGCACGATATGAAGATTTTTTGAACAGTTTAACATAGAAATTGAGGCTTGAAATGATTCGTCAATATGGTGTTTTTGACCAAGTTCGGATCGCTCTTGAATATCAACAGTTTGTTTTAAAACAACAAGTTGGTTAGGATTTTTTTTGTTAGCATGTAAAACAACAGTTGTAAACTTTCCATATCCAAGGTGCTCTTTAAAAGTGTAATCTCCTTGCATAAAATAGTTAATAGAATTAATAGAAGGAATAGGATCGCCAATTTCAGTTGACAAATTTTTATTGTCAATGCAACGACAAATAGTAAGGTTTGTTCTATGATTAATTACTGGTGGTAATAATCTTTCAACTTGAAATGGAATGGATTGACCATAATATTCTCCCTCTGTACAGCACTGTTTAAGGGCATTAAGGTCATCGTGAATATGAGAATCTTCATCTCCAAATATACCAAGCTTGCCTTCTTCATTTCTATCCAGTTTATAATTTCGGATTTCAATTTCTGGCTCGATTTCAGTTACTGCATTTAAAAAATATTCATCATACGAATCTTGACTTTGTCTTAGCACGCAGTCGCCAACACACAACAGCTTTTTGTCTTGAGAATTAATGTAGTCCTCAACAAAAGAACAAAGAATAGGCCCATTGCACTTTAAGGAGAGTAGCTCAACCAGTTGAGGGGACACAACTTGTTTACACAAATAATGATGTGCATCAACTAAAAGTCTGTAATATCCATCTATACAAGAAGCTAAATTTTCTGCTTCTTCAACAGAGGAGAAAGTAAGACTAAGAACGTTTCCATCCAGTTTACTTATGGTGACAATCCACAAAACTTCTGTTCTATGCTTGTTTTTGACTTGCAAACTCATATCTGTAATTTCCATAAAGTCTCCCCACTTCTCCTCCGGCAATGAGGTCATCCTTGTCATAATCCCACAATCACCACCAACACTAACCTCACATTTCCCTTCATTAGTTTCCAGTTCTGGCATCAACTTATACCTCTCAATATTGTTCACACCAATTACCAGCTCAAGGTTGCGAAGATATTTACCATGGAAATAAGCAATGTTGTAGGCTGAGGACAGCCAGGTTTCACAGACTGAAGCAAAATGCTGCAAATAATGATTAAATTTCATTTGAACACGAAAACGATTGCAAAAATTCATAGTTGATAGACCTCGTCTAGACTTGTGTGGCAACAATTTTTTAAAGTGAACCATATTTTTTATTTGATGCAAAGGTTGTTCATGTTCACGAGCTAGGCGAAGCATATCAAGAACTGCAACTCCCAAAGCAGCACCAGTCGCATCTGAAACTGAGGTTTTAATCTGTAATTTTCCTGACAGGTAATCATCTCGCTGTTGATAAAGATAATATTCCAAAACCGTTTCATTCATAATGGGTTTAAGCTGACCATCATTGAATGTTGAGTATCGCTGTGCTTCACAGCGTTTGCCATCGATCTCACACTCACTTTGAAAGGTAAAACGAATCCGAAATTCCAAAGAGGCATCAGTTATTTGTGTTAGTAGTCTTCCATCAGTATCATCACTCTCATTAGAACGATCGCTGAAAAAGTCCAGTCTTGTTTGGGGCATAATCCAGTTGTCATTTTTGCTGTCCTTAATAGCAAACAAAGAAAAGTACAAGGGTGTAATTTTACATTTTTCCGCACATTTAAACAACAATTCATCAACTGTTGAATCATGTCGCTCAGTAAATGTTAAAATACTCCAATTTTTTAGCCGATGATTTAAATTTAAACCAGGTTGATTTTGATTTACAATATTTGGACTAAAAACTTTAACATACACATTTATGTCATCCATTTTATACACATTTATTCAATAACTACTCTCAGGCTCTAAATAGAAATATATACATAACATACTAAGCTTAGATAATAAAATTGTTTATAAGTCACAATTTGGAGCTCTATTAGTGATTAGCGTCGACCGCTAGGTTTAAAGGGGTAGTTTAAATGTTTCTACAGCAATGAAAACAATTTTACGCACCAAAAAGGCGTTTATTAATTTATGAATTAGTTTTTAACCTATAAAAACCGACCCAAATTCTAAAGTTAGCGAGCAAAGATATACAAACACGGTAAATCAACCCTGACTAACTTTTCACACTTCGGTCATATCCCTTGTTTTACGCTAAACTCCTATTTATTTGTATGCCCGTGTAAGGGATAAGGTAAAAAATGTTTTAAATAGGGTTTAAGGGTGTAACTTTTAGACTGGAAATGTTGGGGAATATTTTAAAAATTTAAACCTTTGCCAAACTCTACTCGTCTTTTTTGCAAAACAAAAACACAAATAACAATTCACACAACCACAGGGTTGCCCAATTTTTACTACAAAATTTAAAAAAAAAATTTTTTCTATTATTAGATTATATTTAAATATATTAAAATAAAACGTTTTTCTTATGGTACAAAATATATACAAGGTTTGATACAACTATTTAAAAAAATGATAAATACGTTATATTTTTTAAATATTTTTGCTCTCCCCTTTATACCTTAGCTAACTTTTTAAATAAAAAACTACTAAACCTACTTGTAAAAAAATCAGAAACCTTTTTATTCACTTTATTCAAAAATACAAAAAAGACATAATAAATAAAATACTATTAAACAAAAAAGCACAAAATTGTATGAAATCTTGTAGTACCAATAATAAAATTTAAACACATTTCACATTGTGTCGTTATATTTTGGAGACATTAGATTAATGTTTTTCGCGTTTTTTAGCCTTTGTACTCTTAAACCAACGTATTGTAGTAAAACTTAAAAATTGTGTTTACTTTAAACAATAAGGCAAACATTGAATGACGGAAGTAGGTATGAGAAAATAAAGCTGGAAGCCACTCTAAGTAGTCTGACAGTGTTTTGTGTACTAAGTATGTTATTTATTAACGTTAAGGTAAGTTTTCACAGTCTTCATTTTCATCTGTTGGCACACATGTGTATTGACCAGATTCACTTGAATAAATCCTTGGAATAATACACCTAAAATAAATTAAAAAACTTTTTGTTTAAGTTAAATCTATTACAACTATCAAATTTTTTGGTAGCCAAAATAACAATTCATGAAAGAATATAAATTTAACTTTTACGTGTTTAGTATTAGCGAAACGTAAAAACAAACCAACATTGTTAAAATCTGAATAACAGCCTCCTCGGAAAAACCCAATTAAGTTAGGAAATTAAGATTAATCTTACCTTACTATTACTTCATAGACAAAAAACACAAAAAAGGCTACAATAGTAACAGTTATTGGAAGCCAAAACTGCAATTGAATATCATTTTCAGTCCAAAGCATATCAGAACTAGATTCCGTTGCACCCGTCATTTTAATCTCTTCGGTCACAGTATTCACCTTTGTTAACATAATTACGATTACTTAATTAACCTGGACACTTCGGAAACTGATACATAAAGTAAAATAATTTAATGATTTATGTCACACTTATTATAACTACTGTGCTGTTTAATTATCGTCTTTTTACATCGTAAGTTTTTTTAATTTAAAAACTTTTTTAACAATTTGTCTGAGCCGCAAACAGCGTTATCTATAATGCCCAGAAAAGAGTTTTCATTAATATCCAGTCGGTACTTATCCAACTGAGTTATTTATACTTCCTCTTTAACAGCTTTTCTGTAATACGTGACTCGGCTTCATAGAACAAACTGTGGCAAACTTTGTGGTAATAGTCACGGTCTTATCGCTATAAATATAATTAGATGACGCGCCATATATTGTCTTACTTAAACACAACCCGTTTTATAAGAACAGCCATACAAAAAACATAAAACAATCATATTGTTTTGCAAATACCCAAAAAATACTAATTGAGAAAAAATACATGACCAAGAATATTAAAAATGCCCATTATTAGAAAATAGCTGATTAAGACAAAACTCATATGTGTTTTCAATAACTTTCTTTCTAATAAAAGAAACGCAAAACACTTTTTTTTAACATAACTATTTAATCACATAAAAAAATTTCAGTTGTGGGTTTGTCTACGCCAAATTGTTAAGATGTCGTAAAAGGAGACGATTTTAAGAATATACTCGTTAAAAATAATCGTGTACAAAACTAAAAAAAAGCTGTCACATCTATTTATGCATTTGTATCGAAAAACAAGATTTATCTTATTACCTTGGAGTTAAATTTTCTTATTTATATAGTTCAGAGGTCTAATGGGGGCGTGTTTTTTATTAAAAGAATCTGTTATCGCCAACGTTAGAAACGAATTTCGTGGCATTGGTGCCATAAAAATAATCTGACATAATCAAACTTAAGAAATTTAATTTTTTAAGGTTTTATCGTTCATGTTATTTAATTTAAACTAATTAAACGAATTTTGTATAAAAATAAAATTGTCCAATTTAAAATGTTTATTGGCGAGATTAACCCACATTTTAATTCAAGTGTCAAAGTCACGTTTTAAACAAGCGTAAAGTCTATAAAGACGTAACGGTGGAAACACATTTTACTGGCACTACTTTAGATGTCTATTAAAAGGCCTGTAGGCTTGAAGTTATAATGACATAATTTACTTGGCGTTTATTAAACAACGGTAGTAACTATTGAGATAGTTGCAAAAACTGAATGTCGTTCACGGAATGTGCATAGTTTTATATCAAACAATAAAATTAACGTAGTGGGTATTTGCAAATCGGGCTACAATTAAACTATATGACTATGTTATAAGGCTACAATACTGACAAGGTCAAAATGTAATTTACTGTTCTATTTTTTAGTTGCTAAAAACGTCTTATAGTTATTGTATGGGAAATGTGATCATTGATTAGAATTACAGGTCAACCGCTATGTGTTTGTATACTAATTGCCGGTTGCAAAAGCTAATATAAAATAAATAATGCTGTTGTATGATTAGTTTGTTTTTAAATGAGTACAGGTTAGACGAGTATGTCTCTATCGTAAACAACTTACTAAGAAACTTGCTGTCATTTTTTGTTAACAATATACCTGCGGAAAAGGGAATGAAAACTTTTTGCTGTCATCGATGCGTAAAAGTACTACACATAAACTGTGTGCACTAAACCGAAAAAAAATGTCATAGTCGAAAATAAATACCAAGGTCAATGTTTTGACGTCAATAACAGTTCAAGGTACAATACAGAAGATCGACTAAACAGTAAGAATCAGTTTTAAGTTTTATATTCCATCTACTAAATTCGTATTGTCATATGAAGCGTAAATAAATATTACATTTATTAAAAATCACAGTAAATAGATTCAATTCGTTAATATTTAATTTTTTATAGCTAACATATAGTTACATATAGTCTCGCTAGGCTTTTCATTTAGTTATAAAAATCGAAATCAAGTTGCTGGAATTTTGGTCACAACCACCATTTTTACAAATAAGTTTATATATATTTTTAGTTACGATTAATAACAAAAGGTAAAATGAATAGAAACAAGTTTTAAAATGAGAAACTGTTAGGTTTGAAGGCCTTATGTTGTTGCTAATACGTTCGCCAGGACCCAAGTATAATTTAAAAATCATACCAACCTAGAAATGACAGAACTGGGACACCACATCAAGCAGTTTTAAGCATAATCGTGTCTTGTTTTGTTACTAGACTTCGAGGTTTACAAGTAAATCAACACGGCATGACAGTTTTGTTAACCTTTTCAATAGGCGGTAAATTTAAAACTTCTAAAGAGTAAAAAAATAGTTAAATAAGTTATGTTTAGTAAGCAACATTAAGTTGACTATTTCAGGTTACCTAAACGGCACTATTGAACTTTTAATTACCCGCATTAAAAATACTATGTAACAATGCGTATAGTGTTGTAAAAATAACTGGATTTAAGCAAAAACAAACAAGCGAAAAAGAGCGGATTTGTCAGAAGGCAAAACCAAAACAAGCTGCCCTGCTTTCTTCACTGTAAAACAGTTTTGCTAGAATTACTTTTCAGTTATTGGTGAGTTATAGTAAACATATATAACAAAATAACTGTGTTTAGAATTAGTTAAAAAGTTACCTAAAGTTTAATAACATGACACTTGGACCAGACAAAATTGTTGATTTGCTTAAAAAAAGCAATACAACTAAATCCGAGGAAAAACAACTTCTGGATTTTTGCAACGCATTTTGGAATAACCAATCCATTGATTTGATATTGAATAGACTTAACCGACATGCTGTTAAAACCAAAGAAAAAGTTCGACTTCGAAAAGAAATTTTTAGTCCTACAGTGTATCTTATGACTCTTCAGCAGGCCAAAAAGTCAAAGTTAAATTTGGCCATTTTAGGCGAATGGACGCTGTGTAAAGTTGGTAACACGCAACAACAGAACGTTTCCACCAATGCTACTGAAGCTGTCATTAGCAAAATGGAGCGCCAAGGCTTTACTTGCAGTATCTGGGCGAAATTTCCCTTGGATTTTACTACAACACGATCTGTGTCCCAAACCGAGAATTCAATACAAGATAAAATCGGTTTTAAGGTCAGCAAAAAGTGGTGCATGGAAATGAAATTGCCCGAGCCTACGCGTTGGTATCTGACACACAATCGGTTTATAAAGCAACTTATTTGTATGAAGACCAAATACGAAAATAATCATGTTTTGTGCACACAATTTTTAACCAATAATAAAAAGTTTGTTCCGTTTCCAAAGTTCTTTAAAGAAAATAACATCCAAAAATTACCAAATTATGTAAATAAAGAAATGTTACAGTTTAAGGTTGTCAACCCTGGTTCAGGTCTGAGTAAAAAGGTAAACCACAAACATTTTCCAAAGGTAAACAAACTGGGCGAACCTTTAAAACGATACAACAACAATCGAAGAAACCGACGCAAAGAGGAACTGCAAGCTGCTCGTGCATTACCGAGAACAATTGCAAGCGTTGATAAAGTTACTGAAAAAGAAATCGCTAAGACATCATCTTCATTTAAATCCAGTGTTATTGTACCACTAGGAGAGGCATCAAGGGAAAATATTGCCCGGTATGTACCTAACTCGACAATCATACCTCATTGTACCACGAACGCGACAACAACAACACATACTCTGTTGCCCAACATTTCAAGTTTAAGTAAACAAAGAAGGGTTTCCACAGACATTGATAAGACGACCACACCAATTACCAATAGACTGGCTCGCACAATTCTTAAACCCCCGATCATAACATCAACGCCTAAAAGCGCTAACAAAGACCATAAGGTGGCGTACAACAATAACAAACCAGTTCAACTTGCGGGGGTTTCAAGCAGTAGCACATCCAAGTCGAATACATTGTCACAAAATATATGCTCCCGTAATAAAACAACAACAACAACTAATGTTTATCAAAGGTCAGTCAAAAAACGGTCGTTAAGCTTTGATATTTCTCAAAATTCTGTTAAAACTATTACCAACAAACCACTTGTGAAAGAACCGTTGAGTTATAGCAATATATGGGACACCGTAATTAAATCCAAACCTACTCCAAAAGAGCAACAGAGCCGTCGTTATTCCGAAGATTGTCGTATAAAAAGCATGCCCTCTAATGGTGCACAAGATTCTGTCAGAGAAAAAAAGGTAACTGTGTCAAACAAAAAAGTTCCAAATAGCCCTTCAAGAATCGAAGTAAATAAAGAAAAAATTGTCGATGACATTATAAAAAGACATCAACAATCTGGCGATCTTACAAAATACAATAAAAATTTTGATAAAAATAAAATCAAAACGGAAATAATACCCGAAGAGATTGAACCAAATGATAGCCATGCAGGTGACCAACTTTTTACAACTGGTAGCTCGAGTAATCACAAGTCAGTTAAAAACGAAAATGTTTTAAAATTCGAACCAACTACAAGTATAGATCACAGATTCTGCTATTCTCTTCCAAAAAATAATACAGAAGACAAGAAAGAAATAAAAATTGAAATAAAATCGGAATCACGAAACGACGAATTTTCAAATCTGTCACCTACTTACAGTGATACACACAATGACCTCGAAATCGATCTTGATTACAGTGAAAATAACCTGAACCCTGAAGAGGTGAATAATAACGAAGTAACAGATAAAAACAGCGATGACTGGGAATGCTTATCGGACGACGAAACGCTTATCGAAAAAATAACAGCCCCCCCTGCAAAACGCACGAAAGTTAGCCCCGACCGTGATAGTATGCTTGCTTCTGGGAATTCCCCGCCAATGACGTCACAAGAATTTCAATCCAATTACGCAAAGCGATTCCGGGAGTACCAAAAAACAATGAAAACTACCAAGATTTGATTTTTGCAAACTAGTAAGATTTGTTTATTAAATTGCTTTCTTGTTTGGGCTGCAGCCCCTTTCTTTTACTGCTAGATTCATTTTAGTTCTTTTTTTCTTTTGTTTAATCAAAAAAAGTTCTTTGTTCAATAAAAAAAACTTAATTATTAAAAAATGTCTATTTAAAATTAAAATAAGAAGGCAAAAAAGGCCTATTTTAAATAACTCAAACATGTATACCGGAAGATCGCGTGTTTTCCTAAATAAAGTCACGTATTTCCTCGCTTATGGTAACATTTGGTCGCGCGTTATCTTCCAAAATTTGAAAAAATAAAATCGCGCTTAAATTCTGAGGAAATTGCGCAACCTTCGTGAAACGTATTTCCTGTATTGGGAGAGGAAATGTATGTATATATAGTCTCACTATTGCACGAAATTTTCCAGTACGGCCTCGAAGATCGGAAAGTTTGTTACAGAGAGGTGAGCATTATCAAACCTTATTTGCAAAATATAAATGTTTTAAAGAAAATGTTGAGTGCATTAAGTTGTTTCCAGGAATGGATAAAAGATTAAATCTTTAAGATTTGAATCTCTTACTACATTCAGAAAACTGGTTGCATAGAATATTTAACTTTGTTATTTATGCAGTGTAGTTTATCATACACATATAGCAAATTTGGTGTAAAAATTTCAACTCAATAATATACAAAATTCAAAATTTAAGAAAGTATTCTAAAAATTTTCTAGAATCGCTCAGTTATTCTATTTTAATAACTTCCTAGTTGTTTTCACTACTTTTACAAAACAAATAAAAAGATTTAAAGCCTATTAATGTTTCAAAATAAAGATATATGAAACTCCATATAGGCCTAACTAACAGCGATTTCCGCTCTTCTTTATCATTTGTGTAACATGAGTTTATAAGAATTGAACTCACATACACCACCAAATCTAATATATTCCCACGCATGTTGCTTACCACTAGAGTGCAATAAAAAACAATAGGAGTTTAACTGACTATAATTTCTTTAGCCTCATAAAACACTTTTAAACACCACTTTTACTAGATAACACTGCCAGTGCAACAACAGTATACATTGGTGAAACAATTATTTTTACTTAGTTTTAGTTAAAGAAATTCGCAACCATGACTTCAGGACCAGGCAAAATCGCTTGCTTGCTTAACAAACAAAATCCAACCGTACTAGAAGAAGCAGAGATATTCAACTTTTGCCAATCTTTTTGGAGAAACAATTCTGCCAATCTGATTATCGATAGACTAAACGAGCATGCCTCCAAATCAAAAAGTAGATTTGCTACTCGACTGAGAAAGGAAAGGTTCAGTCCAACGGTATACGTTTTAACTCTTGACTATTCGAAACACCCGAAGATAAAAGGATTCCAGTCAAAGTTAGAAAATTGGTCTCTGTGTAGAATTGGCAGTACTCATCAGCCTCCTACAACCTTGCAAAATGATTCCAGCGACAATGTTCAGCGCGTTGTAGCCAAGATGAGCCACCAAGGCTTTCAATGCAGTATTTGGTTAAAGCTTTCTCTTGATTTTACCACAACCAGGAACGTCCATGCAACCAAAAAAATAATTGAAAATAAAATTGGTTACAAAATGTTAAAAAAGTTTTGCATGGCCTTGGAGTTGCCAGAGCCAACACAGTGGTGTTTAACGCACAAACGTTACATAAAGCATCTTCTTATTGAAAAATCGGGGTATGAAAAAAATCACGTTCTTAGCACTCGGTTTTTAAACAACAACAGAGAGTTGGTTTCGTTTTCGCAGTTTCTTGAAGATAAAAATATTAAAGGGATAAATTTTTTTCAACAAATAAGGTCTAGAAATCAAATCATGGCTTTACTTGAAAAGATTGAACGCCAGCAAGAAGAAAAAAACGCGAAAAAGAACTACAAGAAAAGCAAATCCTTAGACGTAGCGTTAACTCGAATAAACCTAATAGAAGTTGGAGTGATATTTTAACTTCAGGATTGAATGTTTGCACACCAGGGAATTTTACAACTAAAAACAGCGACGATGAAAAAACTTCATCAATCCATGGGCACTCCTTGAACAAAACTGCTGACGTTAAAACTACCAGGCAAACGATCTTAATCAAACCATTTGTAAATATAAATGGCAACAAAACTGCTATAAGAATTCCACAACGGATTCAAAAATCGGATGATTTTGATAACCGAAAAAATTTATACCCAAGTAAAATACAAACAAAACTTGAAACTGAATCACCAGACGATTATTGCAGCCTTAACAAGAAAGATTACGTTGGTGGAACGGAACAAAAACAAATAAATGACAACTGGTATTTTCCTCCCACTTTAGTTTATCCTGATGACGATGACAAGGAAATAAAAGTAAGTGGAAATTTATCTACTGCAAGGTCTGTCGATTTTGAAGACTACGCGAGGCGTTTTCAGAAATACAAAAAGTATTATTGAATTGGCTCCAAAACATATCAATCACTGCTAATTTTAAATTTCTTCTAAGTTATTAGCATTTCATAATAATTAGCACTACAATATTGCGTCCTTGCAAAATAATTTGAGTAATATCCCAGTATAAAACAATATTGTTTTAGCAAAATGATGTCTTTGGCGCCATAAACAAATCAATTGCCCAAAATGACCGGAAAACTTGTGCTGACCGGAAATCCTCGAGATTATTTTAAACTAACATTGGTTTTCTTCGCACGCAAACATGTCCCTGGCCTACCAGCCTTAATGACGTAACCCACTAAGTGTATATTTAGATGCATGTCTAAAGCACCTCCAATCACGTGAAGTAGTAGCGGAGGTTGTGGCCGCAGTAAACGGAGAGATGCGAGTAGTGTTGAAATTGTAGTTTGAAGGACCAAGATTAAATCTGTTACAAACCATAATCAAACTTCATTTTATTGTGTGTTTTGCGTATTGACTTGTTGACGTATATCAAAAGGTATTTCTTGCCTGTAAAATATTGTGGAGTATGGATATTGTTTAAACTTGTTAGTAAAATTAACAAGTTGATCGTGAACAACTGATGGGAGTCAATACTATCATCAAACATCATAAATTTAAAACTCAAAACAACCGGACAAAATATACTTTTCAGCTGGAATATATTATAAACAATTGTCTTATATTTAACCTATTTAATAGTTATCTGGAATAAACTCAATTATTTCGACAACAAATCCTACATATTCTTGTTATTCACTAAAAAGATAAGCTGGCTTTGGTTTTCGACATTGCTTCTACGATGTTATCGTTGTAAATATTTATTTCATATTACCTCGTTGCTCATTGTTCTTTCAATTAGGTATTGTGTTTTTTTTTATGAAAATGCATATTAACGAAATTTGTTGTTTATCATCAAATCATATTCATTAACTTTCGTATAATCACATTTTCATTGTATACTGATCGCATACGTAATAAAATATATTGCACGACAATTTTGTTATGATTTTCCCCAATAAAAAAACTACAATATGCTCTGGACATAATCAATACGCCCAAAATGTTGAAAACTAAAAAAATTAATTATTTAGACCCTTAAGTACTTGCACATATTTCTCGACTGAATTAAAACAATATATTATGGGAACAACAATTTCAAGTGCACTTTGGTAGATTTACCAATTTGGTACAACATAAAATCAGAACTTGAAACTGATCAAACAAATTTCAAGTTATATTAAAGTTCAATCAGGACAATAAATAAACTATAAGTAACCACAGCAACAAAACATAAGAAAAGATTTCCTTATCAGAACATAATCATACAAATTTCTTAAACATAATAAAAAGGTATATTAACTTAAAATATCTCCCTATCATTTAAATAAATCAGTACTCGAAATGGTACTTCTAAGACAAAATTTTAATTTGCATATGAAATGTTTATTTTTTTAAATTTAAATATTAATAATGTATTGCCTAATTTAAATGCTATTTGGTATCCTTTATTCAAATTACTCGGAAACATAAAATGTTGATTGGGATGTGGGGACCGAATTAATTTCCGTTGTATTGGAGTCAGAATTTTGTAAACTAGGATTGGCTTCAGATTTGACAATATTATTAACTGTCGAATCATCAACTACAGTTTTGGAATTTCTTTCTTGTGTGTCACTGCTACATTCCTCACTATCACTTAAACATTTCGTCGAAAAAGATACTAATAACTCGGCAGGTTGAACAATGGCACTGATACCTTTTTTGACCTGTTTAGGTGAGGGACTCACACCAGAGTGGTTTAATTGAGGGTTAATTGGCTTAGTGACATCATCATTGTTGCTATCCTGTTGCTGGAGTTGTTTTAAAGCCAAACAACTAGGAGAAGAATCAATGTTGTTGGTTTGAATTGAATCTTTTTTGGCGGATAACTTAGGAGAGTTATAAGGACTTTGATGCTTCTGTAAGTCTACATTGGCAAAGAAGTAATAAAAAGAAATTTGTAGAAATGCACAAATTAAAAAAAAAAAAAAAAACGTAAAGAATATACCACAAAATCCTAAATTTTAATATTTGTAAAAAAAATGAAAACCTATTCATCACCATACTCTACCTGATATATATTGCACATCCTCCTCTGGTATTTTCATGCCAAGTTTTTTTCTGAGTTGATTTCTTCTAATTTTGAGTTCCTTGACACTTTGTGCTAGTTCACCTGACTCTACATTTAATCTATTGACAGCCACTTCAATCATTTCTCTTGGTTGTAATCCCTGGTCAAATCTTGTAACAAAAACATTAAAATTTAATAATGAATGGTTGATTACAAATTTGGTCTATTTTGAAATTTGTTGTCATTTTTTCTGCAATGTCAATCTTTTGTTGGTTCTTTTATATTTTATTGCAAATATTGCATAGAAAAATTACATTGGTAAAAAATGTTGCAAACAAAACTGTTTAAATACACGATAACTACATTACCTATTATACATTGAACGCCAAAATTGTACAAAATGTGGAGAGGAGGGAGGGAAGAGAAGTTGATTTTCCTCCTGATGCTGAACTGAAGCTCGGTAGAGCGAGTTTTTGTAAGTTTGAGATCTTTTCATCATCCAACCCCACAGTGAGTAAGTTAAACTCACCAAACTAAAAAAAATATTTTGTTTTAAATTGAATCTGTTTGGCAAGGTTTTTTTTAAAGACAAGGGGCTCTGTTTTGAAAAACTAATACAAAGTATGACACTTATTGAAAAACTAATACAAAGTATGACATTAATTTAGTAATTTTGTAAGAAAAAAAACATTTTGTTCAAATATATCCATAAAACATTACTCTTGACTTACTTGTGTTGTTGTTTATCTTTTGCACAGTTGCCAAGAAAAGTACCAAACTGACAGGAAAAAACATGATCGTGCAAATCGAACAAAAGTTTTTCGTTAAATTGAAACGCACACGGCTTCAACCTCATCAGCTGCCAAACAGCATCAATAAACTGAGTAAAAACAGGTGATGTTTCGCGATTGTCGCCGTCTAAATGTCCACACCTGCAAAAAAATAAAAAATTACCATTTTCGTAATTATTTTGATTTAATTTTTTTTTAAAGATTTAATTCAACTCTACATCAATGCAGTACAACAGCTGCTTATATGTTTAATACTTAAACCCTACTATTTATTGATGATTTTTTTAATTGCAGCATTTAAAAAAATCAATTTATGTTATTACTCAAAATCAGACAAACAGGCAATGCGTAAAAACAATGCGTATGACACTTTAACACGGTTAATCATGTTTTTCCAATTTCCTGTTTATTAACACGTGGGCAAATTAACCATGTATTGTGTTTTAAGTGGGTTGGTAACAAATTTTGATTTGTAATAAAAAATAACAAATAAAACCTTATATTGGAAAGATAAAAAAAAAAAATAAAAAAAATACCGATGGGTGAACTTATGACCGAAATGAATCCATTCTTTCTGTACTAAAGCCAAAAACCCATCAATTGTTCTATAATGAGGGTTGAGCATTATCGAAGCTAAGGAACAAGTTTGTGCTGTTCTGTCCCAGCCATCACTACAGTGAACTATAACACTTCTGTTCTCAACACCAGCAGCCTAAATAGTAAAAAAAAAAACATTTTTGTTATGAAAATTACCACAAATAAATAAATGCAAATTTTCCCCTCATTGAAAAACATGTTATTTGTTAAAAGAATTTACATGTATAGTTGTATCACCAATATTTTAGAGAGAGGAAGTTATATATATATTTACTTTAACCTTACATTTGCAATAAACTTTGAAACTTGTAGAACATTAAAAACATGTCGTAGCCATCCGCTATTATTAATTCCTTCCAACCAGGTACTCATATTACAACTGGAATCTTCACATGCTGTAATGTTTAATATAAAACATTTGAATTTTTTTTTTGGAACATCCAATAAATTATAAAATAAAATTTTATTTACACAAACCTTCCAGCATTTTATTTAAACTTGTTCTCATCACATGAATGTTATCAATACCAAGAAAATGATATTTAATATTTTCATAAAAATCAGTGTTTTCATATCCCTTGCCCTGTGCTCTATTGGCAACTGCATTTATCTGAAAAAATAATTTTCAAGTTAAAGCTTTTTTTTATTCTAAAAAAGTAAACAAAATTGTAATTAATGACCTTGCAGCAAAAAAAGTACCCTACTTAATCACCCATTATAAACAAATCAAATTTCAATCATTGAAAACAATTAATAATAAAATTTGTTATGTTTATATATACAACTAATATGAAACACGGCATATGTGTTAAATAGGAAACTTTTAAGAAACTTTTTTTTAAATTAATTTTTTCTAATAAAGATTTACATATATATATATGCCTAAAAATAGTTATGCCTAGCTAATAACATTATTATTAAATGCAACATAAATAACAATATTTAAATCTTTTATTCTTATAGCTCTATTTTAAATAAAATTGGCATTACCATTGGTCTTGTGTCTACAATATACATAAAATCATTTGCATTTGGTTTTGATCTTCTAATAAGGTCAACATAAGCCTCATCCTCAATTGATCTCGAGTTTAAACCAGCCATTGGTTGACTGCAACTGTAATAAAAATCAACCACAAATTTTTCATTAAATACCTAAAAATTGCAATAATGGCACTAAATTACTAATTTATTAAACCTCAAGAAATAAAAAAAAAAAACTAACAGTATTTTTGTGACTGTCAACTTACCGAACAATAGCTGATCCATTTTTATGTAAATAAGACAACACAGGTAACCTCTTTTTACTTCTAAAAGCTGCACTGCCCAACATTAAGGCCGGAGTTGCAAGCGAAGGAACACATAATGTTTTTGGATAGGTGTCACATAATCCTATTGTGTAAAAATAATATGTAGGTAAACACACATTTATAACATACATTTGTTATTGAAATTCCAGAATATAACAATTATGTAAAATAACAACAGTAATAGAAAAATATTTACCAAACTCATTATTGATTCTAGTTAGTTTCCAATATCTTGTTGGCAAACCCATTTGCAAAAATTGATTATTTAAACTAAACAAATCCCAACCATCTTGTTGTGATAACTGTTCCTCACGAGGATTGTATGAGAAAGCATAAAGTTCACTCATTTTTACTAAAACAAACCAAAAAAATAAGTTTTCTAGGTGATTAATTATGTTTATCGATTATAAAGTCAGCAGTAATGATATTTAATTTTAGCTTACATAAAATTCCAGGATTTTTAATAACAAATTTCAGGATTTTTAGTAACTAATGTTATTAAACATGAAATATTTGATCATAAGGGATAAAACTTATATAACAAGGAAACTGAGCAATATGTCATTAAAAAACTAATTTGCATTAAGAGCACTTTTCATGTTATGAGTCAATATGTTATGAAACCCAATCATTAAAAACGCTTTGTTAAGAATCCTTTGTTAAGAATGTAAAATTCTTTGTTAAGAATGTAAAATTCAACACAATAATCAGCAAATAAATTAATTGTAAATACAATTTTTAACAAGATTGTAACTCAACTGGTAATTTATTTTCTCAACAACATTTTTAAATTAAGCTATTATACTGCTAGAAACATGGTATTTTTGAATATAAATAAACTTACCCGGTTTTGAAAGCTTTAAAAGTGAAGAGTATAAATCATGACAATCTCTTTCTTGTTCAATTAAAAAAGTGAGAACTTGAAAGTTTTTGCATCTAAAAACATTAACAAACATAATAACTCACAAGCTACCCTTCTTAATTTATATACAAAATTGGCCAAATTGTAAATTATTAAAAGTTTCAAACTTTTTTGTTATAAACAATTTTTTTAATCTTAAAACCTTTATAGTACAAGGTAAATGGAATTAATTTAACCTAAAGTTATAACTAACTAGTTTTTAAACAAATTTACTACCTTATTCTTAATGGTGAGCCAGCTTGCACCAAGTTAAGTTTTTCAACCACTTGAATGTGAGTGTGAACTATCCATAGCTCACCTTTTCGCAACTTATCCACGAATATTAAGTGAGTGGCGGTGAGGTAGAGTGTTCCTTCTGTCGAATTGCGTGAATGATTGTTTAACAGGCGAACATTGTCCACCTAAAAATGATAATTTAAAACTCACAATTTGTCAGTTATGTACTGTCAGACTGTTTGATTCCTCTTTCCCCTATATGCATTTAAAAATAGCCTATTAATAATTGTTAACACTATATTTTATTAAAATTGAAATTTTCACATTAATAAGTCAGTAAGTAAATCTGTCTGTTTGTAAAAAGCAAACTTTTGCGGATTTACAAAATTTGAAATTAATCTGGCAGTCTGTTAGTTTATTAAGTATTTAAAATAAGTTAGCAACATTTACGTAAATGTCATACCTTTGGTGTTCTGATATACTCCATTTGTAATAAACAAAATTAAACGAAAATTTTGTTAAATTTTAATTAAACCTATTACTCAAGTACATAAACTGATGAACAACACAGCTCTTGTGATCTATTCAATTTCGGATACTAAGTTTTTAGTATGCCAACCTCGAAACAAAATATCAACCATTCACTACTTACGTTTTGATGTAAGTAAACGTATCTTGTTTGTAAATTAAAAAAAAATTGGTAAATATTGTTAAAAAAAGCAATTTTTATAATTAATTGCCTAATGTTAAAAAAACCTCATATGATGTTTCTGCATATTCTTCTTCAATCCTTCAACGAATCTTCTTTACTTTGGTATCACAACAACTTTACAATGACGCAAGGTTAAAATTTTAGCATGTAGTGGATTCATGGATTTTTATTTTGTTGATGTGTTTTTTTCAATAAATAACCTTGTACATCGTGACGTTTTTTAAAAAAGAATATTTTACTGGTTTGTGTATGTGATCTTTTATACAATTTAGTTGCCTATACGTATTTTTATGATAACTTAACCGCTATACACGTGTCGTCATTCTATTTTTAAAAGATTAAAATATATTTGTTTGAACATTTATTCTAAATTTGTTTTTTTTTATATACGCTTTCGCCGCATTGACGTAAACCAGCGTGGGAAAGTTAGCATGATAAGTAAGCAGCTATATGTCTCGGTAACTTTTTGTATCAATAAACAATTTAAATATAGAAGCCACAACCTCATCGTTTAAAAGGTTGGGTACAGTTTTAATAAATTAATCAACAAACCTGACTCATTTAAGTGAACCCAATTTCGTATTACCGTCTGTTTTCTTGACTTTGTAAATCGCATATCCACCATTGAGTATTTATAATTAGGCTACATAATCTAATAAAAAAAAAACTGTTTGGCGGAGTTTCAGCAACTCTTTTCATAGCAACGATTAAAAATAAAAAAATTTCTAGTTTAAAAAACACAAAAGTTTAAATACTGATTTTTTATAGTGTTTTTAGATAGCATTGTTACTGTTAACACAATGTTTAAAATGTTTTCTCCTAACAACTCTTATAAATACGTTGTCATCAGGTTTTACGATAAATGTTGTGGACGACTTTTACAATTAACAGATATTAATAACAAGATTTCGTAATATTGGTTAATATAATTACGAAATAATTGACTTCCAGATGTTAATATTCCCAACCTTTCAATTATTACCTGTCAGGGCTATATAACTGACATGCCCTTGTTCGACCACAGCACTTTATTTATCTTTGAATCAAGATGAAGGTAATTGCAATTTTATTTGCTATTGCGACTGTAGCTTCGGCTGTTCGTCAATTTAGAAAGTAAGTTTTGGTTAATTTTTTAAACGTTTAACATTTTTTTGTTGGTTTTGTAAACCTTAATAACTCTATTTAAGTTATTACATGAATAAAACATAACTTTTATAATAATTTATTCCCCCAGTGATCAAGTCTTAAGAATAACTCCAAATAACGACCTCCAAGTTAAAATACTAGAAGGTCTTGAAAAAAGATGGCCTGTAAGTAAACGTTATCGAAAAATATATAAAATTAACTTAAATGTTTGTTTTAACACATTTCTATTTTATGGTATAGGATATTGACTATTGGACAGATATACATGGATCACGAGCAGTTGATATTCATATTCCAGCAGCTAACTTGCCTAGTGTTAAAATATTTCTGACCAGAAACAGGTAGGGTATACGTTTAGACTTAGCTATTATATTTTTTTTAATGGTGTTTCATTTGACAGAATTGAGTTTACTGTGTTTATTGCCGATTTACAAACAGCGATTGATGAACAAACCTCGTCAAGACCCGAGCAAATGAATCTCGCAACTTTTGACTATAATGTTTACCATACATTGGACGAGGTGAATAACAATAAAAATTAGTTCATAAAGAGTTACTTGATTTTAAATACTTTATTTATTTAGATAAACGCGTGGATGGATGACATTATTAGTGCATATTCTTTTGCCAGCGCAGAAAATTTGGGAAATACCTTCGAAGGACGGCCAATGCGGGGATTAAAGGTAACATGGAAATGAATGTGCAGCATAACTTTTTAAACATTTTGTCCTTGATTTTAGATCAGTAATGGTGGTTTTCTTAAACCAGCCTTCGTTATTACTTGTGGTTTGCATGCTAGGGAGTGGGTTGGACCTTCGACTTGCCTCCATTCGGTTAAATATGTAAGTTAAAGGAAGTACTATGTAATAAACTAACTTAAAAAACCTTAGTCGTTGATTAAACACTTTAAAAATATTTTTGTTGTTATTTTAGTTGTTAGAAGGTAGTGGAGGAAATATTCTGAACGAGGTTGACTTTTACTTCGTCCCAGTTTCAAATCCAGATGGTTACAAATATACATGGGAAGGGGTAAGATAAAATCTTTAATGTTTGTTTTTAATAATTTACATTTAAATAACGATTTTTTAAATTAAATTACTGTTTAATAAAGGACCGAATGTGGAGAAAGACGCGTAGTACGTACAGCAGCAATTTTTGCGATGGAGTCGATCCTAACAGAAATTGGGGAACTAACTGGTCCGGTAAGTAAAATGTAAAAGCTTTTATATACACCTTAAATGCTTACTAGCGCAAACTAAAATAGCTAAAATTTATTTTTTTACAGGACCAGGTGCGAGTTCAAGTCCATGCAATGATGCATATTATGGACCCTCAGAATTTTCAGAGGTCTTCCAAAAAATATTTCTAAATTTGTAATGAAATTGCTTTGTGTTAAATAAGACTTAAAGTTATTTAATGTTTTATCCGATATAATAATTGTTGTTATTTATCAAATAAGTGCATGATAAAAAAATTTAAATAATTTTAAGAAATTAAACGTTTGTAAACATTTAAAAAACAATTAATTTTAAGGTTGAGGTCAGAAACATAAGAGACTGGATTGGTAGCCTTCCATATGTTGAAGGATACATTGATATACATGCTTACAGCCAATATTGGATGTACCCCTATGCCTATACATATGGCTTAAGCATTCATGATAGTGAACTGGTAAGTTAAAGTAACATTAATTTTTTTTAAATTAAATAAGATCAAAATGTTGGTTAAAACCATGAAATTTATCAGTGTTGACTTTGGACTTTTACAGAGATCTATCGCACTCGAAAGTGTTAACGCTATTGCATCTGTACATGGAAAGTCCTATAAATACGGTCCAATCTCCGAAGTGATATGTAAGTTAATTTTGTACTCCAACATTATTTATATCACCTAAAACTTAGGCTTTGTTCATATTTAAGTTTAAATGCGTTTCCACCTAGATCAAGCATCGGGAAGTTCCACCGATTTCATTTATGAGTCACTTGGAGTGAAATGCTCTTTTGCTGCAGAGCTTAGAGATACTGGGCTATATGGTTTCACTCTTCCTGAAAGGTATAACTATAATTTAGTGGTTTAAATCCTTACCATATTACATCAATTTAACAATATTAGTATAGTGGCATACAATATATAAATTTCTATTTAATATAAAGGTTCATTCAACCAACTGCAGAAGAAGCATTTGCTGGACTAATGGTGATTGCTCAAAATATTCAATACGGAAATTGTATTTAGTAAATACAAATAAAAAATCGAATACAGAAATAAGTGTTTAAAATTGTTTCCTTTATTTTCGGCCATTTAAAGAAAGATAGTTTAACACAATAAAAACAACAGAAGGCGTTGAATTTTTTTCGTCATGCGTAAACTCTAAGTGTAATTTAATTAAAAACTTTTAAAAACCTAGATGTTTAAATAATATAAAATTATAGAATGTTAGAATTTTTAGTGTCCAACTTTAAACTTTCTGTTATTTAATTTCATTGTACTATGTAAGGTATTTATTTTAGTGAACAGAAATTTTTAAAGTAAATTAATAACAAGATTCTTTGGGATTTTTAATACGATATAGAAGTGGTTTCTTGCAAACAAATTAACTCTAATAGGTTCTTATATATTGGCCAAGTTTTAAACAAAGAATTTAACAGAATAAAAAAAACAGTTAAAAGAAACTAAATCTGTTCTTAATAAATTATATTAAAGTTTATTTTATAAAAACCTGTTTAAACAAGATTTAAAAAAGTTGCATTGAAAAACATTTAGTCAAAATTCATTGTATTAAATATTTATACCGCACCAACTTGTCTACGTAAAACTTTATAAAACAAGGTTTTAAATAATAAGTATAAGGCCAGTAGAAATACTTTTAAAAAAAGTAGTTTAAGCCTTTTTGCACTAACAATTATTTACGAGTGTTGTTCCTGACGAAAAACCTTTGCACCAGACGGAAAAATTCTCACCCTTTTTGCCCACGGGGCGACTCTTATTAACAAATTAACTTTTCACTATATGGTTTTGTATTGTGTAACATTTGTTGACCAAATCACCAGAATGATAAAATTAGTCTTAGTTTGTTTTGCTCTAGTAGCAGTAGCTTTAACCGTTTGACCGCGAGGAATTAAACAATAAAATTTGGAAAAAAAATAATTTGGCGTACAAATTTTGCAAAAAAACATTTTATTTATAACTAAACGTTAAATGTTGTTTTAAGTACAGATAGGTTATTTATAAGAAATAATATTGCTCGCGAGATATTTAGTTATCCGAATCTTGGTAAACCTCAAATAAATGATGATATAAAAAAACCTTGTTTGATATTTATGTATTCTTCTTTAATCTTTTAGCGGATCTCCTTAACTTTAGCTTTACAACACCTTTAGAATAACGCAGTGTTATAGAATTAAGCAAGTAGTTGATTAATAAACTTTTATTTTATTATTGATGTTTTTTTTTAAATGCGCTTTCATATTGTGAACTATTTCAATATGTGACCTTTAATACATGTGAAGTCATTCTATTTTAAAGATATACAAAAATACCCTTTGTTTAAACATCAAGTCTAAATTTATTTTTTTTAATACCCTTTTGCATTGACTTAAACTGGCGTGAGAATGTTAGAATGACAAATAACAAATAAACAGTCTTGTTAACTTTTTTTATTAATAAACTATTTAAATATAGAAGCCACAGCCTTTTCGTTCAGTAGGTCAAGTACAGTTTAATAAACCAAGCAATAAACTTGAATTAATTAAGTGAACCTAACCCCGCATTAAAATTGTGGATCACACAGTAGATATTGTGAAACGTTTAAGATATTATTAAAAGTTCTTCTATTCGTCACAAAGTATTAACATTAACATAATTTAATTAATAATCCGTTTGGTAAAGTTTAGGCAACTTTTTTTTATAAAACAAATAAAAATTCTAAAATAATGTTTTCTAGCGTCATAAAGTTAACAAAATGTGGTTCTAACAGTGTTTTAAAAAAAGCATTTAAAGAACATACAAAATGTTTTCTCCTAACAACGCTAAAATGCATTGTCATCGCCCGAACAATTACGCAACTTTTACAAATATAACAGATATTAATAACTAGAGTTATGAATATTGATTTATTTAGTTATGAAGTAATGACTTTCAGATGTTAACTTCCCATCCTTAAAAATGATTTCCCGGCGTTGCCCCTGACTTGGCTATAAAACCTGCAAGCTTTTAGTTAAGTACAGCATATGAAATATCTTCACATCAAGATGAAAGTAATTGCAGTTTTATTTGCTATTGCGACTGTAGCTTCGGCTGTTCGTCAATTTAAAAAGTAAGTTTTGGTTTTATTTTTAAACGTTTAAAAATTTTTTTGTTGGTTTTGTAAAACCTTTATACTTTTATTTAGTTTATTAAATTAATAACACATAATCTTTACTATTTTATATTCGCGCAGTGATCAAGTCCTCAGAATAACACCAACAAGCGACTCTCAGGTCAAAATACTAGCAGGTCTTGAAAAAAAATGGCCTGTAAGTAAACGTTATCATAAAATGTATAAAAGTAACTTAAATGTTTGTTTTAACACATTCCTATTTTACGTTATAGGATATTGACTATTGGACAGATTTACATGGATCACGAGCAGTTGACATTCATATTCCAGCAATTAACTTGCCTAGTGTAAAAATATTTCTGACCAGAAACAGGTAGGGTATACATTTAGACTTCAGCTATCATATTTAAAAAAAATGTTTTCTTTTATTACAGAATTGACTTTACTGTGTTTATTGCCGATTTACAAACAGCGATTGATGAACAAACCTCGTCAAGACCCGAGCAAATGAATCTCGCAACTTTTGACTACAATGTTTACCATACATTGGACGAAGTAAATATTTAATTAGAATATTTTATAACAAGTAACCTCAATTTCAATACTTAATCGATTTAGATAAACGCGTGGATGGATGACATTATTAGTACATATTCTATGGTCAGCGAAGAATATTTGGGAAATACCTTCGAAGAACGGCCAATGCGAGGCTTAAAGGTAACATGTTATTAAATGTGCAGCATAACTTTTTAAACATTTTGTCCTTGATTTCAGATCAGTAACGGTGTTTTTTTTAAACCAGCCTTCGTTATTACTTGTGGTTTGCATGCTAGGGAGTGGGTTGGACCTTCGACTTGTCTTCATTCGATTAAATATGTAAGTTAAAGTTGTGGTATGAAGTAAACTTCCTTAAAAGGAGTTAGTCGATCAATAAAATCTTTAAAAATCGTTTTTGTCTTCATCTTAGTTGTTAGAAGGTAGTGGAGGAAATATTCTGAACGAGGTTGACTTTTACTTTGTTCCAGTTTCAAACCCAGATGGTTACAAATTTACATGGGAAGGGGTAGGATAAAATCTTGATTGTTAGTTTTTTACTATTTAAGTTTTAAATTAAATTACTTTTTAATAAAGGACCGAATGTGGAGAAAGACGCGTAGTACGTACAGCAGCAATCTTTGCGTTGGAGTTGATCCAAACAGGAATTGGGATATAAACTGGTCGGGTAAGTAAAATTTAAAGGTTTTTTTTTATAAAATCGCAAATGCTTATTAGTGTAAACTACAATAGCTGAAATTTATTGTTTTAAAGGACCAGGTGCAAGTTCAAGTCCATGCAACGATGCATTTTACGGACCCTCAGAATTTTCAGAGGTCTTTTAAAAAATATTTCAAAATTTTTAATGAAAATGTTTTTTTGTTAAATAAGACTTAAAGTTATTTAATGTTTTATCCGATATAATAATTGTAGTTATTTATCAAATAAGTGCAAGATAAAAATTTTTTTAATAATTTTAAGAAATTAAACGTTTGTAAACATTTAAAAAACAATTAATTTTAAGGTTGAGGTCAGAAACATAAGAGACTGGATTGGTAGCCTTCCATATGTTGAAGGATATATTGATATACATGCTTACTACCAATATTGGATGTACCCCTATGCCTATACATATGGCCTAAGCATTCATGATAGTGATCTGGTTAGTAAAACAAACTTTTATATTAAAAATAATAACCCAGTTAAGTTTATTTTAGCTTAATTTTTTTTTTATATTTATGTTGTTTTAAATGCTAATAAGGTTATTAAAGGGGTAAAACTATAAAATAAATCAGTGTTTACTTTGAACTGTTACAGAGATCTATCGCACTAGACAGTGTTAACGCTATTGGAGCTGTACATGGAAAGACCTATACCTACGGTCGAATCTCCGAAGTAATATGTAAGTTAAATTCGTACATTATCAGTATTACCTAAAGCCTTCTGCTTGCTAGAGTTTACCTTAACTTAAAAATGCGTTTTTACATAGATCAGTCATCAGGAAGTTCATCGGATTACGTTTATGAGAAACTTAAAGTGAAATGTTCGTTCGCCGCAGAACTTAGGGACAACGGGTTGTATGGTTTCACTCTTCCCGAAAGGTATACCTAATTTAGTGTTTTAATTTTTTACCATATGACTTATACAATTTACCATTATTGGTATTCTGACTTGCAATATATGATTTTTTTATTAAAAAGGTATATTCAACCAACTGCGGAAGAAACATTTGCTGGGCTAATGGTGATCGCCCAAAATATCGAATACGGAAATTGTATTTGGTAAATACAAATAAAAAATCGAATACAAAAATGGTTGTTGAAAATGGTTTCTTTTATGCACAACTAACAAAGGCAGATAGTTATAAAAATAACACAAAAAAATCTGATCAGCAATTAGAAATCCATTTTAATAAAACAGATTTTAATGAACTGCATTTTTTAAACTGTTGGAGCTAAATCTGGTCTAAATATATTACATTAATGTTTATTTTTTTTTTAAATTTAAATGTTTATATCGCACAAATATGCTCATGTAACTAAATAAACAAGATCTTAAATATTAGGTGATAAACAAGCAGGGATATTAATAGAAACAAGGCGCATTAGCTAACTTGCACTAACGACTATTCATACATGTTGTTCCTTTACCTTTGCACCAGACGGAAAAATTCTCATCTCTTTTTGCCAATGTGGCAGCCCTTGTAAATAAATTGACATAGCAATTTTCACTATATAGTTTTGTATCACAAAACCTTTGTCGCCCAGATCACCAGAAAGGATGAAGGTAATTTTAGTTCTTTTTGCTTTAGTGGCAGTGGCTTCGACCGTGCGCAAATTTAAAAAGTAAGTATCCAGTTTGAACTAATACATTTTGTATTTACTACAAAATTTTAATCTTGTACAAAATTAAAAATACTTTGAATATCGTACAGTGATCAAGTTTTAAGAATATCTCCAACAAATGAATTCCAAATCGATGTTTTGGAAAGTATTCCAAAAAGGTGGCATGTAAGTTATCAGGCAATATAAATATTGGGTTAAATAAAATATTTATTACACAAAGCAAAAACATTTTTTAAGGAGGTTGATTTCTGGACAGAAACACGTGGATTACGACCGGTGGACCTTCACGTTCCCGCAATTTACTTACCAGCTATAAAAATGTTTCTTACTCGAAACAAGTAGGTTATATGTCTGTTTATTTTGTTTTTTTCAGACAATTTATTTTTTCTTTTATTACAGGATTGACTTTACCGTGTTCATTGCCGATTTACAAACAGCAATTGATGAACAAACTTCGTCAAGACCCGAGCAAATGAATCTTGCAACTTTTGACTACAATGTTTACCATACATTGGACGAGGTATACCAATTCAACTTTAAGTATTTTTTTATACTAAAAAAAAAGTTAAACTATTACGTAAAAAATTATTTATTGTTCCAGATAGTACAATGGATGAAAAACATTGATGAAACATATGAGAATGCACATCTCTTTAGTGTCGGTCAATCGTTTGAAGGGCGAGAAACATTTGGCCTCAATGTAATTTTCTGAATTTTAAAAGTGTTTAATATATGAATACATTTCATGCCAGTAAAGTAATTGTAAAATTGTTTAAACCCAAAAAAATCTACAATTGTAAATTTTACTTTAAGATTACGTCTGGTGTTTCAGACAACCCGGTTTTTGTATTAACTTGTGGTATACACTCAAGAGAATGGGTATCACCCGCAACTTGCTTACATTCAATTAAATATGTAAGTTGAACGAAACATTTTGCTAAATTCAACCAAAAATAACATATTTTTATGTAAATTATTTTACAATCACTGTTAACTATGTATTAAAATATCGTGCCTTCTTGTTAAACTTTTTTTTGCAGTTGCTTGAAGCAAAATTGTTAAGCCCAGAATCAAATGTGCTAAGGAATGTCGACTTTTACTTTATTCCGGTTGCAAATCCAGATGGATACGAATATACATGGAGTGGTGTTAGTTCTAATCCAGATTAAAAATAATTGCTTTTAATATTTACCTTTATAAATCAAGCAAAGTTTTATCAATAATTTAATTTAAGGATCGTTTATGGAGAAAGACTAGAAGTGATTATTATCCTGGTGAAGTCAATTGTATCGGAGTTGATCCAAACAGAAATTGGGATATTAAATGGTCAGGTTAGTTAAATAAAAAATACATTTTAACATAAGATTTTTTTTTAATGTTTAAATTTATTCCCTAATGGATTGAATATAAATGCTAATAAATATGAAATTTGTCACTGCCTTTATAGAGCAGCCAGGTGCAAGTCCTGATCCTTGTAGTGATTCTTACCATGGGCCACATCCATTTTCTGAGGTAATACCTTTAAACATACAAAAATATAAAGTCCAAACCATGCAGCAATGCTCAACATAGCACACAGCAGTATTTAAACTTTAAAAAACGCTAACAAAAGTTAAATAAAAATGCTAAATCGCAAGTGTCCTTAGCCTTTTATAACTCGGTTAATATAACAAATAAATTGAAGATAAAAAAATGTTTTGAATCGTTTAATCCCTTTTCAGATTGAGGTTGAAAATATCAAAAACCTTATGTCGAGTGCTAAAAATGTTCAAGGATTTATCGATATTCATGCATATGGCCAGTATTGGATGTTTCCATATGCTTACAAATTTGAACAAAGTCCAAGCCAATTCAGACTCGTAAGTTTATTTTTAAGCACCTACAAACATTTACATTAAACTAAAACGCCAAAAAAGTTTGGAAACACATTTTATATAATCTAATGCTCATTTTGTGTTTACACAATAGTAATAACACTATTTATTTAGTTTAACATGGCAATGGAAAGTACTGATGCCATATTCGATGCTCATTGGCAGCTGTACGATTATGGCCCCATTTCCACCATTATTTGTAAGTAAACTTGTACAAACTGGTAAATAAAGCCCTTTGTTAGTGGTATAAATAAAAGAAAAATCCATTACTTAGACCTTGCTACTGGAAGTTCAGTTGATTATACATACGATATAATGAGAATAACATGTTCGTTCGCTGTTGAACTAAGAGACGAGGGCCGCTACGGATTTACTCTCCCGGAAGCGTGAGTTATATATGTAATTTGTCAGCTCTTATGTTTGAAAAGGCAGTCACAAAATTAATTATTTTTAATTTATTTATGTAAGGTTTATCCAAGACACAGCTGAAGAAGCTTGGGCGGGAATTATGGTGATTGCAGAGCATATTGCAAATGGAAATTGCCCAAATTTGCCTTAATTACCAATAAAATAAAGTGTATTAATAAGATATCATTTGGTTTAACAAAAATATGAAAAACAAACAATTAAAGTTTTGTATAAAATAACAATATTTTTTGGGGGGCGCCAAGTAGGGTATACAAAGAAAGGATACACACAATTTTAAAACTCCAATGTAGTGCAATATTTGTTTTTATTAAATGCATTAAGCTGATAAAATACTCACCAATTTTACAATAATTCTAATACTTTCCAATGCTGAGACTGGTCAGCGGAAAAATTTACCAATTTCTTACTTAACCTACAAAGTAAACATAATTACCAAAATGTTATTGAAGTAACACAAAACAAGGGACATGTTTAGGTAAAAAAAACTTACACTATCCGATTTAAACTCTTGTGCTTTTCACATGCATCAAAAAGAAACACAGAGTCGCGTGGTTTCATATTAACGTGGTGTAGGACAATAGTTTGTATAGCATTATGATTTGTTATAGATCGAATAAATGCTAAAACAGATTTTGAAGAAACAAAAACAGGATCCAAGTCACTTACTCCTGGAACAAAGTTGTACATGTATAAAATTAAAAATTTGTTAATATATGCTTAAAAAGTCATGCAATAAGTATGGGTCTTCAAAACAGTATCAAATTTATTAAATCAAGTATAATTTTAACTACAATAAACAAACTGTATACCAGACAAATTCAAACTTTTTAAATTCCTTAGTCCACCATCATCTAAATATAAACAAAACAATTATGGATTAATCTTGCAATAAAAAAAACAACAAAAACATTACCATTAACTATACCTTTACTGGTTTTAAAAATTGATGCAAACTGCAGTAAATCTTCATTAAAATAATTTCCAGCCAAACTCAACTTCTGAAGATTGGAACACTCGCCCAAATTATAAGTTAAAGATAAGAGGGAAATGGGTCCAATTTGCACAGAGTCCAGAAAAAGTTGTTTTATGTGCTGATGCTTTACAAATCCATTAGATAAAACACAAACTGCAACATCTCCTAATAAGTTACAGCTAAGATCTAAGTATTTTAGGCTTTTCATGGAAGACAATGTGGAACAGAGATCATGCATCACTTTTTCATCTTGAATTTCATTTTTACTAAGATCAATGTCAGTGATGTTGTTATGGAGACATTTATCTCGAAGGGTTTCGGATAACAAAGCTATTCCCTGAGCGGTTAAACAGCTGCTTGACAAATTTATTTTCTGAAAAAATTTTAAAAACATTATAAGATTATGAAAAATAATGTTACTAAGACATGTAAAATATTTTCCGGCTTGCCATAAAAAAAGGATAACATAAACATTTAACTTGTAACTTTTATATTTAAAACATAATGTAGAATTAATAACCTTGTTATTCACCTACTTAACCTACCTTCAGTCGTTTAAGTAAAACTAACTGTTTAGACATTTCTTCAAATCCCGTTGACAACATATTACAAGACAAATCAATAGTTTTAATAAATATCAGGTTCTGTAAAACACCAGCAAGTTTTTTGCAATCGTTAGAAGAAAATCCACAGTTTGGCATGTTGATTTGCGTTAAAGGAATGACGAGTTGTCCTTCAACAAGACTAAAAAGTAAATGTCCATTTTTGATTGTTAGGTTAAGTGTATCTAAATAAGGTAATTGATTTATGCACTGCCCGAGGTTACTGTAACTAGTGATATTAAAGGTTTGACAATAAGAGTGCCTGGTGGTAAATTCAAGATGATGTAAAGCTGGCGGAATTGGTTTTTGAATCATTGATAATAAACCATCACATAATTGTGCAACATGTTTGTTCTGAACACCATATACATTTGTTAAACTAAGCATTTCCAAAAATGGTAAATTTTTGAGCAGTTTAGCAACATATTCTACATGCTTGCCATCAAAAGAAGAAAGCAAAAGAGATTTAAACCAAAAATTGTTGACTTTCAGGTATGGAAAAACCGTTCCTGAACTACTCAATGGTGGATTACACTTAGTTGTCAATGACAACAAAGCCTCTTTACTATTACAAGAAAGAAAATCCACTGAGGAAAGTTTTAGGTAACTTCCACTAAAGTGCAATACACCATCAGTTGTAAAGTTCATTTTAATCAATTTTTTCTTTGCTTGATTATTGTTATGTGAGTTAAAAACTAAGGGAGCAGAATGAGTAATTAGTTTCATCTCATAAAAACATTGAATGCACAGGTTTATTACCGATTCCCCTAAGACTCCACCTAAACAAGGTAAAAAGAGTTTTAAAATATATAATTTTAAAAAATAAGTAAAAAATATTAATTAGGTATATAATTTAAGAATAAAATAAATCTGATATTAATTTATTTTAAATAAAAATTTATCACAAATTTTTATAAATTACCCTTTTCATTTTCTAGCTCATCACTGCTTACTAATTCAGACAACCTCTGAATTATTTTGTCCCCAAGTCTGTTATTTTGATAGCAACAAAAAAGTATAAAATGTTGCAAATAGATGACAACTAATATTGATGATAAATGTTTTTGTATAACCTCGTCTATATTCACTTTATGTAAATCATGCTGGTACGAAAGGATCCTAAAAAATCATTTTTATTCAAATCTTTTAAAAAATAATTACAATAAACTGTATCAAAACTAGGATTAATAGTTTATTTTAAGTATATATTATTTATTTTATTAATTTTTTTAAAACCGGTAAAATTGGCACTTGCTTAAATTAAATAGGTAACAACTTACCTAAAAAGCCTTTTTCTGACTAACAATACCAAAATAAATTTTTCTACTTTAAAAAAATTACCAGGAAGCAGTAAATTGCTCATAAAGAGCATTTGAAAATCGAACACAAGTTTTTTCAGGATGTGAAAGATATTTAACTTCTTTTAGAATTCCCATTTTAATAAAACTTTCAGCTAAATCTAGGTTTGGCGTCACTATATAAACTTCTCCTAAATTTCCTGATAATGATCTGTCCAGAATTTCTTGCAAAAAGTTTTTGTCAGTAGTGGCAAAATCTAATTTGATTCTATCAAAACAATATAGTAAAATCTTATCTTTGCAAATTAATAAAAATTGGTACAATTCTGTTTCAAATTATGTTAATAATTAAAAACCCTTGCAAATTTATAAAAATTGGTACAATTCTGTTTCAAATTATGTTAATTTTTTAAATTATGCTACAATTTTTAGTTTAAAAATTATTTAAACGCTTTACTATGTATTTTCTACCTGTTAAATTGTTGCTGGATTAAGTCACAAAAAGATAACGCGTCATTTTCATGTGATTCTTTAAATAAAAAATTTAAAAAAATTAGATAAAGGCCTTAGTTTATAAGGTATTATATGTCTACTCAAAAAACAAAATCTATTTAAAATAATAAAAATATTTAAAATAATAAAGATAATAAGAATTTTATAAATGTAAAATAAAATAGGCTACCTTTGTTTGTATCCAAATAAGAATTCAACCAAGTCTCGCACAGCAGTGATGTTACTATCGGCAATGTTGTGACTGTTGTATATACATCACGCTGAAAAATTCGCAAATAATTTTTAAATTTACGGAAACACAAATCCCGATTCTTCATTAAGTAATTGTCAAAATAACCCTGTGCAGACAACAACACATCTTTGGTTTTAAATCCATCAACAGAGAAGAATTGCCATTTAAATAAACTGCGCTTGAAAAGATAATTTATATTTTTGTAAAGATTCTCCGTGAATAATGATTTTTGGTTTAAAAATTTGTTTGTGGTTGTCATAATCACGGAAGATTTCTTCCATTTTTTACCACAAATAACATCGGATATTTCTGACATTGCATCGCACTTCGCATAAGGCATTTGATCAATGTTGTCAAAAAGCAACAAAATGTTATCTCCATCAGTGACTTTAAATATATCTTCTATTTCATCAGGTTTTAAATTGTTTTGTCTAATTAATCCTAAAAAGATGATACATAAAGTAAGGTACTTTAAATAAAAAATAAATAATTAAAAATAAGATATGCTTAGCTAAAAAAAAAAATAAATTTTTATTTTGGCAAAGTAATGCAATGAGTTAAGTAACTGTGTTCAACGAAGTAAAATTCTATACATAACTTACCACATTGATCAATAATGCAGTCACTTAAACTGGTATAAGGTTTGTCTTTTTTCACCAGTTCCAGATCAACAAAAAACACAAACTGATAATCATGAAGATAACTTGTACTTTCAGTTGCCCATTCATAGCTCAACTTTCTAAGAAGCGTTGTTTTTCCAATTGAATGTTCACCAGTAAATATTATTCTCATAGAATTTTCACTAATTAATGCATCCCTCCACGATTTTAATTCAGTAGAGCCAAGTTTTAATGCTGGTATGTTACCAACAGAAATGATTTCGTCGTCTGGTTTTACATATTCAACATTAATGTTAAGTGGGTCAGGCCCAAGTAATGACAGATTTGGATATGATGTATTGATAGGGAATTTAAGACCTGGTTTGGATGGTATTGGACAAATAAAACTGTTGTGTTGTATGTAGTGCTCGCATAAACATTCACAGAGTTTTTTTTTACCTAAAATAAAATACCTGTATTAGAAGAACAGTAAAATGCTCTATGAACAAAATAATTATTTTTTTACAAACCTTCAATGTAAACCTCATGGCCTATCTTATTGTACATCATATTGTCATTCAATACAGTAGTTTTGTTTGTACAATTTTTTTTTTTATAAGATAATTGATCTTGTTCAGCTTTATTTTCTGCAATATAAACTTAAATTTAGCTAAAATAACATGACAAATATTTTTTACATAAAATCGTCTTATTCCTATTGAAAAAGAAATTATTATTAACTAACCACCGTTAAATGCAACCGGGTCGTGAACATAGTTATGATTTACAAAAAATTTCACATTTTTTTCATCAAGATTATATTCATTTTTAAAAGTGAAATCCACACAGAGGTCACGATTTATCTTTGGTGAAAACTGTTGCCTTTTTTGACCAAATTGAGAAATAAATGTTAAAAATGGTGCAAATGGATGGCTTGCCTATAAAACAAAATTAAATACAATAGCATCAGACTTTTCAATAACAATCAATAGCATTAAACGATATTCATATTTAGTTTAAATATTAAAAAATTTAACTATTACCTCTTCAATCACAAGTTTTCGACTTCTTAACAAATTTAAATAAACCACATCTCTTTCTTGTTGACCTGTTGTCTGCCATCCCATTATATCAACAATTTTTCTCATGGTATCTAAGTTATGATTTCCAAATTTGTTCACAGTTGATTTGTGGTTGAGGTTAGACAATAAATTCGACAAATAATTCCAAGATGCGTTAAATATTTCTTCGGTTATTTTATAATCATTGCAGATATCTAACATACAAAAAATAAAGTTATTCTTCACTTATGTAACAACAAGTTATTGTATTTATTAATTTTTAAGTTAAATGACCTACCATTCATTTTTTCCTTAAACCTCATTAGTCGAATAATGTTAAATATTGGAGCTGTTTGGTTGGTTCTTGGATTTTCAAACCACCATTTCCAAGTTGGAGATTTTATTTGACATAAATACCTGTTTAAAATTTAAACAATTACAAATCAGTAAAAATTTAAATTATTCAATTATTTATGTGTATTATAAAAAATGCATAACAAGAAAAATTTATTTCATTTTTACAAATAATCATACATAAATGGTAACATACCTAATTAAAATATACAATAAGCTTAATTCTATGTTGGCGGGATTAAAATCTGTGCCATCCTCCGAATATAATATTGAAAACATTTCATGATTGATTTCCTTTGTCCGGTCGCGAACATGAACAAACAATTCCTTGTTTTGTGCCAAAATCTAATATAAACAATTTTCACTGAAGCTTAGAATAATTTTGAAAGCCATGATTAAGGTCATATATTTATTTAAAAACTACAAGATAATAACCATTTAATTAATAAAGAACAGTCACTATCTATGAACAGTCACCTAAAATTACTATTTATTTAAAAACATTTTCATAAAAAATCTACGTACAATCACAAAAATGTAAAATATTTACATACCAAGCTCAAATCTGGTTGCTTTTCGTATTCCCGGGGTATATTACAAATAAGAAACTTCCAAAAAACATCTGCAACATCAACAATTAGAAGTTCTGACAATTTTGATGCCCATTTTAGCTTTATAGGATCTGCTTTCCACTCCATTTCGAAATGATTTTATTTTGGGTTCGTGCTTTTAATTGCTGTAATAAAATCTAGATTATTAAATTAAAAAGTATTGTAAAGTGCCAAATTACAAATCAGTAAAAAAAAACAAATTGTGTTTATTAAATTTTAAATTACAAGAAGAATCCACTTACCTTATTATGGTAGTATAAAACAAGATCAAAATAACCTTTACATGAGTAACTAAAACTTATAAATACTAAACATGATAGACCTATATATGATATATACACACAGTATCGTTTAAATGTAAGCTTTTAAAGCACTTGAGGAGTTGAATAAAAGAGAAAGCTATTTATTGCCAAGCAACAACAATAAAAGCAAACATTGTAGCTGTAATAAGATCCAATATGATGCCACATTAAATAAAGCATATATTTTATATTATTTTATTTAAATTTACCTACGTGACATTAATAAAATAACATTTGAATACAAATCATTATTTTCAATGTAACATAATTGTTGAATTAATATTAACTTTCGTTAACCTTGAAATGATGTTTAATTGAATAAATTAACAACCTAAAATTGTAATATATTACCTATTTAAACATACCAACCTTTAAATTTAATTGTAACAACCATTTTTGTAATAGTTTAAATAGTAAAACAATTTGGGATAAAAAAATTTCCAAATACCATTACCACCATTTTATCCTTGGTGCCAATTAATGTTTTAAAAATTATAACCAATTTGTAAATAATCAAGTTTCCAAGTCACTTAATTCTAAATCGTCTAAATCTTCAAACAATGACTCATCAACTTCAACAGCAACTTCGCCATCCAAAAGTTCCGAATCATCGGTAATATTTCCCTTCGATTCAAATATTTCTTTACCTTAATCAGCAAATGAAAAATATTAAGGTAACTGTCTTATAAATATATTAGTTTTACATTTTAAAAAGAATTGACAGCATACCTGACATTTTCTTCGATTTTTTCTCAGTTTGAGTATTTACTTTTTTTTTTTGTCGCATTTTTTCATCAAACTGGGCTTGCCATATCATAAATGTTGCCACAGTCACGGGAGTACCTTGACATTTTCTCTAAACATTATAAACCAAGAAAATTTTTCAATAAAAATTGCAATATGTTAAATTTGATATTTTTTTATTGAAATTATAGATTTCAAACTGTTGACACAATTTAACAGTAAACATTTTATATATATATTTACATTTATCAAAAAAAAACATAAAACCAACTTTTTTTATTTAAAATTATTACTTAAATACAAATATTGATAATTTGGTTATCTAACCTCTTCTGCTTCCTTCTCTTCCCTTTCCTTTCTTTCTTTTTCAGCTTTTATCGATTCAATAATTTCATCTTTCATAGTGTTTAAAAATTCCTGAAGAGTTGATACTATGGTAAAAACCATCACCATGCCAATATTTTCTTCAATCTAAAATAGAAAAACTTTAAAATAACAAACAATACAATCACCCACTTTTGTTTGTCCTTGCTTTGATTTTATACAATTAACATTACAAATTACATTATCACACTGTTAATTTATATATATTGATAAAGTTGTATTAACTAAGCTTATACATTATATTAAGCACAATTTTAAAAATATATATTAAGAAACTTAACATGCCTGTTCATTTATAAGATCTAATATTTTTTCTTCATCACTGTCATTTGACAAACCATCAACTTCTAAAATTTTAAATACTGGAGCTTCGTCAGGATAATCTGATGTGTATGTAAATTGTAATGTGACAGACAAAGGATCAATTTGAACATCAAAACTATCACATTCTTCTGAATTTACTTGAATTGAAAAACATTTGGGATTTTCTGGAGAAACTAAAAATAGAAAATATATTTATACACTACCTAGGTGTTACAATTTGGAAAAACAACTTACATATATCAACAAAAATAAGATTACATATTGTTATAAATAAAAACGTAAATTTAACAAATTAATTATTACTTTCAAATGAATCTGGATATATAGATTCCAACGCTTCTAATTCATTTGTCTGTTCTTCTTCATAATCAGTCATTTCGTTAAAGATTTAACTCTTTATCTAGGGCTTTTATTTGTAATTTATATTACTAAATTAATATTTTTTCGTTGTTGCATGCAGGAAGTTTTGTTTACAATCACGTTGTCAGTGTTACCAACAATTTTTTTTAAAACATAGAAAAGTTTTTTTGTACGTCTAAAATCATCTATACAATTTAATTAATGTCGCAATACATAAATACTCAGATTTTTATACCTGATTTTTTAATTCTACACATACAAAAACCAAACAGTAACTTGGTAAGGTCAAAAAAAAAAAAATTGGAAACAACGTTATTTCAAAATAAAAGCACGTGTGGTACAGCTAAAACTAATAAGTTTTTAGTGTTGTGCGTGTGTTACACGAGTCTTTGCTCGTTCATTTATTCTTAAGCTTGCTAAATATTTAAAATATTAACCTGTAGGTAATAAACTTAAATTATAAAGCAGCTGTAGTTTCTTAATTTATTAGTTTGGTAAAATTGTTATTATTTCTTTTTTGTTAGAAATTTATAATGGCAGAATAGTCCTTAAAATGAGCGCTGTTGAAATTAATCTTTGCAACTATTTGCTTTCGGAATATTTTGGAGAAATAGTTGCAAAAGTTGGAATTTTTCTATGCCAAAACTCTTGGCAACCTCTCGGCTTTATTGTTAATGGTACATCATTGAAATATGACCAGGTTCGAAAAGCATTGTGTGTTTTGATACAACATAAGTTTGCTAAATTTCAAATCTATAAACGAAAAGTGGTGGAGTACAAAGGCAATGCTCCAACCATTTTGCAATTAATTTTTTATCCTCAAGTAATTCACACTGCAAAGTTGTTATATGGTGACATTGCCGAGCTTTTGGTGGAAGAAATTCTGCAGCATGGGATATCGTTAATGAGTAATGCAATGAGATCAGTTATTGAGAGACTCCAAAAAAATAAAGATCAAGAGGAAAATATTATGGAAACTGTTCAAACAACTTTTAAACAACTTGTACAAACACATTTTTTATGCAGGGATTCTGAAGTTTTAACACCTGATGAACAAGAAATAAAAGCAAAAGTTGTTCCCGAGTTAACACTTATTGAAGGTTCAATGTACGTTATTCCATTTGTCTCACAGAAGAGTTTAAAACGACAAAGGTCTTTAGATGCAGAAGATACTATTGAGCCCAATCCTAAACGCTTGAAAACTGAAAGTTCTGAAACTGTACCAGACGACGATGGCATTTATTGGTGCATCAATTTTTCTCGGTTTGATCAATTTTTTCGTGATCAAGAAATAGTTTTAGCCATAACTCGTAAACATGGAGCACATTGTGGCGAAATAGTAAGAGCAATGCTTCGCATAAGTGAGGTGACTACATCTTTTATTGCATTACATACCCACCCAATCTCCGGTCCAGAGATAAAGCGAGCATTACCCACTGGTTATTCACTCAAGATAGAAAATATAGAACAGTACCTGAAACTGCTCGCTAGTGACAATGAAAAAATAGTCGAGGTCTTTGGGGAAGGAAGTGGAAACTCGTATATTATTAATTTACAAAGTGCTAAAAAAATTCTTGCCACATCATCAGTCTTGACATACATACAAGAGAGATACGGAAGTAAATCATGCCGCATTTTTCGATTGCTGTTGATCAAAAAACATTTGGAACAAAAGCAGGTAGAGGAGCTTGCCATGATCCCTGGAAAAGAAGCCAAGGAATATCTTTACAACATGTTTTCTGACAATGTTTTAGTAATGCAGGAAATACCACGCACCCCAGATCATGCTCCCTCCAGAACATATTACTTGTTCTCTGTAAACTTATTCAGAGTTTCAAGTACATTGCTTGCAAAATGTTACAAATCCATAACTAACCTGATAATCAAACACAAAGACCTTACAGGTGTTACCAAACGCTTGCTGGAGAAACAAGAAAAGGTCAATTCAATTCGAGATGGCCTTGTTGAGGCAGATGAGGAGCAGTTGGAAGACATTGAAGCAATGATCACACCTGCCGAAAATGCAGAGCTTTTGAAATATAAAAACAATGAAATCAAACTGTTAACTGCACAACAACAAGTAGCAAAAACTGTGTTTGTTCTCAAGTCTTACCTGAATGTTTAATCTTTAAATAAATGTATAAATAAAATCATTTATATATTAGTGTAGTGACTAACATTATTGTGCTATAAATAAAGAGATTTAAGAAAGTTTAATACAACATAAAACATAACCTGTCACAACATTAACCAATTTAATTTCTTTGACCATTTATTAACCAAAAAAAAGCAAAAACTAGAATGTATACCAAACTAAGCCCATTACAACTTTGACATTTTAGTTTATTAGTATATCACCTGACATAAGTTATCAAGAATTTATTACTTAAATGGAAAAAATAACAGAAGTGATATGGAGCATTGTGTGAACAAGAATAAACTTGAAAGAACAATAGAATTTAATATTAAAAAAATTGTTTCATTTCCAGTTTCTCCAATAGAGTAAAAATGTTGAGACCTAAGCAGTTTGCATCTCTTCCTGTTCTTCCTTCTCTTCTGGCAAAATTTCTGTAATCTCCTCTTCTTGTCTCTTCTGAAGCAAGCCGGCAGCTGGGGATCGGATCAGATTCACATTTTGTTTTACTTCTCGAATGTCTGCTTCCCTCTCTACTTTTTTACCCACCTTAAGTCTACAAAAATAATAGTGTATCAAAATGAAGTATGTAAAGATTTCATTAAAATTGGAAAGAAGAAAGGGGGCTATTCTATACTGTAGAACTTAAATTTCCTAAGCCAGCGAAAATTTTTAGAATAATTTACGCCAATTTAAACATCTTATTTCGTCATAACTCTTAAATTTTAATAAAATTCACATATAAATGGCAAAACCCATAAGTTTTGCAGTCAGGGGGCTATTTTAGCTTAATTCCTTCAAAAAGCAAAATGCTACTATAGTTAAAAAAAGCATTTTAATTTTGCTGTTGGTATCCAGCCATTTACAACATTAATACAACAGTTTAATACAAATATGTAAACTAGTTACCTATTCATAATAAATTGATTGTGTCGTTTGGTTTTTATTTCGTCAATTCTTTGCATTGCTTGAACAGTATTTTTCCAAGTTTCACGATCGTATTTAATTGGATTATTTCTCTGTTTTTCAAATTCAAGTGATATGTCATTTGTTAAATCTTTTCCATGTGTTCGTCGATAAGCCTTCGTCCATTTAACCTATGGAAACATTTAGTTATAAAATCAACCTTTATTTCTAGGTGTGTAAATTGGTGTACACAATAAATTACCTTTCTTGGATTTCTCTTCTTTTTGAAAGCTTTGTGACATTTCGCTCGACAAAACTGGAAAATTTTACAGTCATTTCGAACAAAAGTTGTTCCATGACCTGGATATACAGGGGAAGAACAAAATGAACAGGTTTTTACTCTCATCTTTGCCTATTTCTGACACCTGTAGGTTAAATACAAAACATTTAAATCTCTAACTATAACTAGTATTAATTAAAATCCAGACGTTGATCTTTTAAAACATTTTTTGCGAAACACATGCACTTCGAGCAGGAGTTTTACTGCGTTATGACAACTCCTATAATTTTATTTAAAATCGCCCCCGTAACGTAGAAACATCGAATTGGTGGTATTGCCCACAGAATAGTTTTTAAGTGTTTTGTTAATTAACCACTTTTTAATCTAATAAATTTAAAAATTTTATAGTAATGTATAAAACATATAATTTAGTCCAGATAAGGGTTCAATATGTTGACAAATAAACTAACCTAAACACAACATGTGATGTTTAACTGACATGTTTAGACAATTGAGACCAAATAACAGAAAGTCTGGCGGTAGTGAACCATGTACACCTGTCAGAATCATTCACGCTAAGATACACAAAAAAACTTGTGTTAATTACCATTTTCTTTATTACACACTCACGAACATTTTTTTGCTTTGTAAGCGGCCTAAAATTAATTCATTACCAAAACAAAGTTAGCGTGGCAAGCTTTGTATATGTAATAACATTCGCTGAAACAATTGCTTTGGCTACTTTAAAATTTTGTTGTTTTAGTCGTCAAATGTTTTTGTGTCAGGAAATTGTTTAAAGGGTAAAATATTCGGTTACATTTATATAATAAAACCCGTTTCACGGTCGAACGCCAAGTCTCAGTCATTAAAAAAGGTAAGAAAAAAATGCGGTTAACCTTACTGATCTATAAAACAGGGGGGTTGCGTCAGTACATGCATTTAGTAAGAGCTAAGATTCGGCAACATTACAAGCAAAAAATTTAAAAAAAAATATTTTATTTAAGTCACAGAAAAAATAAAATGAAAGTTAATAATAATTTAAATCTATTTAAAATTCTGTGATTTTTTTTTTAAAAACGTAGATAAAATCAAAATTTACTAAATTTTGCCGACCAAACAATAATAATGAATTCTGTTTGTGCGATCTTTGCTGCATTTGCAGTTGTGGGAACAGTTTTAGCAGGTGAAACGATAAAACATGAAACCAATCCGAATGGTAAGATTAATTTTTCTTTCTTTAATATTTGTATTTTGACAATTAGTTTAATTGCTTTTTTTATAAGCCTAAGATTTTATGTATGTAAATAACCAGTAACGCATCTTAACCAAAGAGCATATCAAATTAAACTGTAAGTAAAATACGAATGCCATTTTATACAGAATTAAGCCGGGAAAAACGAGCTAATGCCGAATTATTCATCGAGCAGTACGAACTAACCGATAGTGATATTGAATCGTTGTTGGGCCGACATAATGGTTATCGACAAATTTCTGGTTCCTCCAACATGCGCTATATCACTTGGGACCAAGATATCGCTGATTTTGCCGCTACTTACGTTAGGTAGTATAATGTTAAATTGTAATACCATTTAAAATCTTTTTTTTTAAATGTTATTTATTTATTAATTTTTATTTTTTTTAATTTAGAGACTGTGATTTCACCCACAGTGATGAATCTACCAGGTCCACTCCCGATTTTGATATTCTCGGTGAAAATCTTTACCTGTCGACCACGAGTTCCTCGACCCTTGCAGGCAATCCAGAGGTTGCTGTTGATAATTGGTATAACGAGGTAAAAAGTTTGGTTTGCGTTTTTAACATTTTTGTTAACAAATTAAATTTTTTTTTAATTTTAGATAAATGTGCATGGGTATAAAAGTTAAAAAAATTGTACTGTTTTATGTTAAAAAACATTAACTTCCATGCTTTTTAAAACAGCAGTGAAATAAATATTGACATATTTTTGTAAGTTTCCAAACTTTAACTATGACGATCGAACATGCGATGGAGTCTGCGGACATTACACTCAAGTTGTTTGGGCCGAAACCTACAAAATCGGTTGCGGGGCAGCGTTCTGCCGAGTAACCCCAGCGGAGTAAGTCCTATTTTTTCCGAACTACTTAAATCACCAAAGCAATTCAAATTATACTAATTTTTTTTTGTAAATAAAAATTTTGAAAATAATGCGTTTTTTTTATAGTGCTGCGAACGGTTTTGATCACAGTTTTCTGGTGTTTTGCAATTACGGAGTTGCTGGAAAGTGAGTTCAAAAAAATAATTAAACATTACATCTTAATTTTCTTTCTAATAATTTTTTTTTTTTAGCATTTTTAGCTCGACAGATCAACTAATTCTTCCGCCATTTCTACAAGGCCCGGCTTGTTCGGCGTGCGACGATCCAGATGATTTTTGCTTAGACGACCTATGCGCAAACACTGTTCGAGATGCTGGCTCAACAGCGGTTACTACGACGGAACCAATAACGACAACAACTTCAACAGCAGAGCCAACAACAACAACCACAGAACCAACAACGACAGAGCCAACTACAACAACAACCACAGAACCAACAACAACAACAACGACAGAGCCAACTACAACAACAACCACAGAACCAACAACAACGACAACGACAGAGCCAACTACAACAACAACCACAGAACCAACAACAACGACAACCACAGTACCAACAACGGCAACTACAGGGCAAACAACTACAACTTCAACAGCAGAGCCAACAACAACAACCACAGAACCAACAACAACAACGACAGAGCCAACTACAACAACAACCACAGAACCAACAACAACAACAACGACAGAGCCAACTACAACAACAACCACAGAACCAACAACAACGACAACCACAGTACCAACAACGGCAACTACAGGGCAAACAACTACAACTACAACAGCAGAACCAATTACGACAAGCACAGATTCGACAACAACAGCGACAGAGCAAACAACGACAAGTACAGAGCCAACGACGACGTCTACAGGAGAGACAACAACATCCACAACGGAAGGTTTTACAACGACGACAACCACTATCCAGAGCTCAACACAAGAACCATTTACAACTGAAGTTCCAACAGGCAACTACTTTTAACTATTCCATAAGCTTAACCAATACTTCTAAGAGTACAAAAAATAACATATTCTTCTTATATTTTTATGAATGCGTTTTGTTTTACGAAAAAAAGAACATCATATATGTGGAGGTTTTATGTCACAAAACCACCATTTATGGCATGTCACTATAACCCCCCAAAAAATAAGAGTGGTTTATTAGTAAAACATATTTAAGTATGACATAAAATGTGTTTTTTTAGCTTCCCCAACACCACCTTCCACAAATGAATGTTCAGGGGAATATTTGGCAGCGCTTGATGAATGGAGAAGTTATACTATGTGAGTTATTAAATATAATATACTTAATATATAAAAATAAATAAATGTAAAACGTGTTATGTTATAGGAAGTGGAGAGAAGCATTTGAAGAATGGGAGAGGGTCAACTCTAACTCTTGTCCGGGAGGCCCATGAATAGTAATTAGAAATTTTAGTCATTTTGTGCACTTGCATTTTTATAATCTCATATAGCTTTATTATGTAGTATTTTGTATTATTAAAAACACTGCTATGGCGTTATGTTAGTTAACATTAAGTTTTTATACTGTAAAGCTCTTTTTTAAACTTTCTTTTTAATTAATACTTGTAAAAATATTATGCAAACGTATTTATCTTTTTTAGGCGCTGTTTGTAAAATAAATTATAGTACAATCTAAAATGTGTATATTTGGTATGACTTAAAGTTTAAATAAAGAAGTGTAATATAAATCCTATTAGATACGCTTCCAAAACAAATTGTTGAAACTATGTGTTATTTAAGTTTAAAAATGTTAAATTTCACGTCACCGAACACCTGCTTTATAATAACATGGAATTGGTTTTGACACCAGAAAATTTGTTTTAAAACAATGTTATTTACCGCAACCGTCACGTTTTCGGTTTCTTTTTATTATATCTCTTGTAGGTCGAACAAATTTACAACCTAAACTTAGGTGTTTGGTTTTGTAAAAATAAGCGCGTGTAGCTTATGAATATAACGTTGGGGCTTAAACATACCATGTTTACATGCGAAGAAAATAACTGGGTAAAAAAGAGTCGTGCGTGTATCAGTTGATGACGTACAACACTGTGATACTAAATTGCATGAAATTAGATTGTTTTTAATGCGTAACCCAGGTATTTATCTAAATAAGGCATATAACTAGTAAATGTAGGGTTGGCATCATTAGACACCTAAAGCCAATAAGCCAAATGGCTGGGAGCGCGCATAGAAAATTATATACTATTAATAAAACAAAGATTGAATGAATACAAATATCTTACTAAGTGACTGTAATAAGATATGCGACTGCTATCCTTTGCAATTTTAGTATAAAAATAATCCGGGTCGCTGGATCCATTTTTAGAAAAGTAAATGTCAAACTTTATATTATTTTTAATACCAAGTTTGTTTTTTATTTTTTCAACGCCGCCATGAGACCGTAAACGTAATTGGGTATCGAAGTAATTTCACACGTAAAACATCAATCGAAACAAAAATCCCAAAACAAGGGTTTCGGTTGTGTTTTGTAAACACAGTGGCACCTACTAAAATTTCTATCTTGCGTGTTTTTTCCTTTATGCCCTTCCAGACAAGGGCCAACGACAATAAAGAAATGACGTGACGAAAAAAAATCATTATCTAAAATAATTCGTGCATTCACCTTACGTTATACTCCAATTCTAACTTATAATTAATTTTTTTTTACATCAAATATGCTTTTTTCGTCAAGTCATTTCTTTATTGTCGCTTTTACACCAAAAAAAGGTTAACTTCTCATAGAGTAACATTAAAGCCATTAATAAAAGCTTGTTTAGCCGTCAACAGTAAAATGGGCTTTCGTGACCTTTCTATTGTTTTAAACATCAGAAAATATATTTTACAAGAAATAAAAAAACTTTCCATGTAAAAATCAAAGCTTTTAACGTTAGTCACGGCAGCTTTAATTAAACAAGTAAAATTTCAATGACGATGAAAACTGTGTGCAATAAACTAATTAACTTATTTTAAAGACAAAAAAAGAAATGTTATACTAAACACGAAGTCTACATAACAAAAGTCCTCACGCACTGACCTTTACATTCTACACGCAACCGTTTAAAATTACGAACTTGGGTTTCAGTTTTTTTTCTTGGATTTTTAGTCATTTGGTAACTAAATCCAAAACTCGATTGATTTCACACGAACCGGCGCAATGCTGCCTTTTAGGAAGCGCACATAACAAATGCTTGACAGTTAATTAAAAATTGGAAAAATAATACATTTCGGTAAAAAATTTAGTCATATTTTGTATTAAATTTCTAAACCCAAAATGGTATCCCCTTTTCATTAGCCTATGCGTTGTTCGTTTTGGATGACGTATGCACCTGGTTACGTCAAGTTGTACACGCGTGTTGTTTCGCTAACGAGTTGTAACACACGCTTTCCACCGTGGGTAAACATATTTAACTAATTCTCCTTAGTCATGAAAAAAATAGGCATCTGTTAATATTCACGTGTGTATGAAAATTACTCTTATTTTTTTGAAACCCTTAACTGCAAGACGTTCAATATATTGGACAATATATCCTTACCATTTACAAAAAGTTATTGTTGTTACGTGTGTGGTTTTATATTTTCGGATACATGTTATAAATACATTTTGTTTTGCTATAATTAAGTGCAATTACCGTGTTTTTATGAGCCTGCAACTCTGCGGTATGTTAAACCTCACCCCACTTATGTTATTAAAAAATAATCATTCGTTATAAATATCCTATAAAGAATAAGGTTTGTTGTCAAAACATAACTAGAAAAAACGAAAACTGAATCACTGGGGGAATATAAAACTTCACATGCATCTAGCGCTTCCAGTGATTGTTAATAAAATGTATTTTTTCGTAAAAAATAACAACAACAATTTATCACGTGACTACAAAGTAAATTGTCGATATATTAGTCATGTGACGCGTTTTTATATGGCAAAATTATGTTATTAGAGTTGTCCTGTGAACTGACTAGGTTACCTTCTAAATAAAACTGTTATTACTTTAATAATGAGCTAAAAACGCTGTAAAATGTCTTTAGATTATCCTTACTATCTGACTATATCCAGTCTGTATAGTTAGTGTTTTAGAAAGGAATCAAGTGACTGGCAGACTGAGCCTTTAAATTAGTTAACATTATTTTTTCATTGTAGTTTAACATCTTTACTTTTACAGAAATTGGTGACTTTAAAATCTAAAAATCTACTACAAACTTGTTTATAACAAAATAAAATAACAACAGAATTATGTCTATTAATCTACATGTCGGACCTGGAGTTGCCTTATATGATGGAGAAATGTAATTTATTTAATATTTTTGTGATAATTTATTTTGCTTAAGTGTTAAACTGTAGCATTAGATAAATATCAAAATATTGATATACATTTTTTACAGAATCACTGTGGACAAATCCAACGTTGTTGCTACTTTCAAGAAGTTTTCTCATTCGTGTGAGCATATGAAGGGCACAAAACACGGTCATGTTTATCTTACCAATTTTCGCGTAAGTGAATTACACTGTCCCACATACTAACACATAATAAACTTAAAATATTGTAATATGTTTCTACTTTATTGCAGTTAATTTTTAAAAATGGCAAAGATAGTGACATGCTTCGCGAGTTAAGTATGCCTTTTACAAATATAAAAGATTTCGAAATCAAGCAGCCTGTGTTTGGAGCTAATTATTTGCAAGGAAAAATTCTTGCTGAGCCCAATGGTATGTCATTATTATGCTATTGTATAGGAGTGTTTCAGTTAAATAAATAGTTTTATTCTAAGATTTACTGAACTTATAAGGCTTTTTGGTGTTTGCCATATCAAATGTAAAAAATATAAACATTTTTTCAGGTGGTTGGGAAGGTTCGGCACAATTTGAAATGACATTTAACAGCAGCGGTGCTATCGAAATTGGTCAAAAGCTAGTCAAATATGCAACCAACCGTAAGTATTTTTTTACATTTGATTAACTAACCTTATTTGAAAGTGATACTATTTTTGCATGTTCACTATAGAAATTGCAAAATCAATACTAAAACTGCATTGTTAACATTTATTTATTTGTCAATTTTTTTTTCTAGCTCCACAATTGATGTACAGAGCTCAACCTGTTTTAGTTTGTCCTGGATCTAGTGTACAAGGTTATGCCATTCCACCTGTCAACAACGCAAATACGTTTTACTTTCCACAGCAAACCCCATCTGCCCCACCTCTCTACCCTCCGGCTGGCCAATCCGACCCACCTGCATATTACCCAACCCAACAGCCACCCTACAACAATGGATATCGTAAGTTTTTTTTAATTATTTGGGGTATGAAAATTTTAATGCCCTTAACCTAACTTAATGTTAAAACTTCAAAGATGGAAAAATATTAATTAACTTTTAAACTAAATAACCAATTTTTTCATATAATCTTGTATATATTAAATGAACAGAAACCAAAGAAATGGAGGCGGGTCAATCTGGTCTACCACCGCAGTATGACCCTTCACAAGCACCCCCTAAATATGATGATGTCACTAAAAAAGATCAGTAGAAAAATTAAATAGCCCTTGATTAACAATATGGTACCGCTTTATGATATAAACCCTTCTTTCTAACTCATATTATATTTTGACATTGGTAATTTGAGATAGCATTTAGTGTATTTATTTTTGTATATTGTTTTTGTTAAGAATATTGTATGCTTAAATAAAGTTAAAATTTGTATACAATAATTTGTTATGTGTTATAAAACGTGTGAAATTGTGTATGATATAAAAATCTTACACTGACCTTTAACAATATATTGGAGTAATGTTTTAATGTTCATTTTTTATGGAAGTAATATTACTGTGAAATGTAAATAATTGTTGTGCAATTTTTAATTTATTTATAAATCGAGGTTAATTTTTTATTCTCAATTCTAATGAAGAGTCGTGGTGTGTTTAAATTAGTGCTTGTTTTAGTTGTTTAAGTATTTTAACACATTAATAAAAGATTGTAAATATTAAAAAGTTGTGATTTTAAATTTTTAAAATCTTGGTCCTTAATTGGCAAATATTAAGATAAGTCTTTATGAAAATATTTAGATAAAAGCTTTAGTGAACAGTTTAGTAGTAAAGAGTTAAGTTAATTTGATTATTACCTTATGTTGTATTGTCATTTGATATAAACACAATTATTTTTTTATCATCTGCATACCAAAAGTTTTTTGGCAACACTGCTTTTTTCGTGCTATTGTTATAGCCTTCTATAGCATGGCTTTTAGGCTTTTCGCTTCTGCTTTTTGAAACTAGATGCTGCTTTCCTTTTTACCGGCAAAAGGGCAGACCAAATAACAGAACATTTGCAGTAAATGTACCAAAAAACAACAGATTAAAATAAATTATATAATAATCTATGCAATTTATTATCCAGATTAATAAACAAAAACTTTTAAGTTTTATAAGTAAAATTTTTTACAAGTGAAAAAGGATTTTTGAAAACGTCAAACAATATGGATGCTGGATTTTTTAGAGTAAATTTTATCTGTTTTTTTTTGTTTAAATAACTATTTTTTTTAGTATAACTAAACTACAAACGGACATTAGACTGTTAGGCCAAGTTTAAAAAACAAATCTTAGATTAATTTTTATTTGGAAAGCAATAATACGTTAAACTAGTAATTAACATGTTTTCTTTTTGTTATAGGGTACCAGTGCAGACCAAGACAACCGCTTCGTAAACAAACAAAAAAAATTAATGAAATCGATGAAGTTTGCTCAAGGGTTGGATACCAAAGTAAACCTTTTACTTTCAACCCCAAATTTTAAAATAAATATTTTCAGTCGAAAAATACTTTTGTTATTATTTTACAATTATCAAAATTCTGTAAATATATGAAATATAATTTAAACCACTGACTTTTAGATCGATATTAAAAAGGTTAACATGGAAACTATCAAGCCATGGATTTCAGAAAAAATAACTAAAATGCTCGGATTTGAGGATGATGTTGTGATTGAATATGTTTTTAACAGCTTGGAAGAAAGGGTAGCCTACTTGATTTATTGTTTAAAATAATATACAACTAAACATTGTGTTGCTTTGGATGTGTTGTTAAAAGATTTATTATAGTTTCCAGATCCAAAGCTTCTCCAGATAAATCTAACAGGGTTTTTAAATGGCAAAAATTCTCGACTCTTTTTGGCCGAGTTGTGGCCTCTTCTTATTTCTGCACAAGAACAAGCAACAGGAATCCCAGAAACTTTTCTCGAGAGCAAAAAGGAAGAAATTAGACTTCGACAACAGCAGGTATTTTTATTAGAAAAAAAAGATATACAATAATAATAAATACTTTTCTTGCGTTTTGTGCCAGTAAATATAGGTTTTCGCTTTACTTTGTTAATTATATATTATTTGGGTTTCTTCTTTTCTTCTCAGTTTCGAATACCATAAATCTTTACAGTTGGCAGCCACCAAGTTAGAAGCACCCAAAGATACTAAAGAAGAAAGCGGGATGAACAAGAATGGAAGGCAAGCTATTTTAAAAAAGACATATTTTCCTCTAGCAAAGTTTGCTCAGTAAATATGTGATTTTATTTTGATTATTATTCATTTAATTTAGTGATGAGAAGACAACAGTGAAATCAAGACGATCGCATTCCAATTCCCCAAGAAGTCGCTCAAGGAGATCAAACTCCAGAACACGTCGGTCCCTATCTCCAAGAAGACGCAGGTCAAGGTCTCCTCGGCATCGATCAAGAAGATCTCCAAGGCACAGTTCCCGTAGATCGCGATCTCCAAGGTCAAGGCCACGAAGATCTCCATCTCCAAGATCAAGACATCGAAGGCTCAGATCCCCTAAACCAAAAAGATCCCCACAAAAATCTCGACGACGATCTTCTTCCTCCAGAAGAAGGCGAAGGAATGAAAGAAAACCAAATAAATCCCGATCTCGGTCGTCCTCTCGATCTTCGGGATCAGGAACAAGTGGAAAGGAGAATAAAGTCACTAAATCCTCGACTGATAATGGCACAAGGTATTTGTTTTGACCACAACATAATTTACTTTGTTTGTGACATTGATATTTTTAATTTTTGATTTGTTAACTTTGTTTTTTTTTCAGATCACTGCCGTCTCTTAATCAACAAAGTAATACAGGTTTGAATAAAGTAGATTTGTGAAAACATTAACAAGTTGTATAAAGCTAACTGTTAGCACATAAAAGAATTAGTTCAAATCATAAACTAGTAATAATATTGAATATATGCCTTTTACAGGAGAGAAAACCTCTGATAAAAGCAACTTGCCACCAGATCCCTGGGCAAGAAATCCCAGACAACCCGTGCCAGCAAAAATAAGGTAAAAGAATATCTATTTTTTTCTTGTGAATGCTTATTTCATTTTTTTTTTTTTGGTACTGATAAATTGACCATAACACTAGTTTTCCTGGAACAACAATTCTTATTTGTAGAGAGGTTATTCCGGAGACCAAACAGACAGAAAAAGAAACGGAAAACAAAAGGGAACGAAACTCCAGCTCTGGAAGTGAATCCGAACCCAAAAAGGTAGCCCTAAAAGTCGTTTTTTTATCACATACAATCTTGTAATGGCCCTCTTTAATGAATGTTTTTTTTTTATTATAAACACTGAACATTTATTGTTTGATTTAGTCAATGTCTCCTCAACTGAAAAGGCACAAAGGTGAAAAAAAGAAGAAGTCTAAAATCTCAAAGAAGAAGAAAAGTAAAAAGCATCGAAAACATAAGAAAGTTAATGGAAAGGTAAAATTTAACCTTTTTATTTTACAATTTGATTAAAAACCAGGAGTTATAAACAAGTAGGGCAAGTTTTTCTATTACTGTGTTACAGGAGAACGCATATGAATCCAAAGAGGAAAGTGCTTCACCCAAAAGATCTCAACAAGATGAGGAAGATAAAGAAGAATTTCAAGAAGAGCCGGAAATCAAATCCCAGGAGAGCGTCGAAATCTTTCCTACAGATCATTTCGAGAAGCAGAAGCTCAAAAACCAGGAAAATCTTGATTCACTTTTCGACACATTTCTCTCAAAGAACAACTTACAGAAGCGTTCAAAAAAGGCAATTGATGAAAGTTCAAGTTCAGGTGGAGAATCAAATGAAGAAGATCTTAGAAAACTTGCTCTTGCCTCCTTAAGCAAATAAAATGGAACTAATTTTGTTTACAAAACTTCTTAGATGAGTTTTTGTAAAGAAATGAACAGTTTTGTACTTTGTTTAGTATCGTCTTTCGCCAAAATTTTTAGAAGTACAAAGGGTAAAAATTAACAGACTCTTATAATAATTTTAGAAGCAATGTTGCAATTTCATTGCATTCAATCACAAACCCTTTAAATGTTACAGTTTTACTAATTTTATTTTCCTGTGTAAACCTAATTCAATAAAGTTGCTTTTCGGAAAATTTTAGACTGTTTATGAGAAGTATTGTTAAGTAACTAAAAGCGGTTTAGTATGAAATTTGGGCAAGGTGACATCTTTTACTCTTATGTTTATCTTGTTAAATTGTACTGCAAAATTTAAGAATAAGTAAATTGAAGAAGTCCTTTTAAAAACATTCTGAAAATTTAACTTAAAATCATACATAGCAACAATACTGGTAGATACTAGTAATAATTTTACACAAGTACAGATGAGATTTTATTGCTGGGTGACACACAAAACGTGTAAGATACAAGTATGAGGTAGGTAAGTTATAACTTTGTACAATTGCGGTATGACCAGTGATATGTGATAAAGTGTGTAGCTATACAATATGTTACAATAAAACATAGCGTTTTTAGAACTGGGGTAATGCACCGGGCGGTATCATGCCGTTAAAACACATTGCATTTCCAACCGCATGCATTGTTGGCATTACCACGTCATGACTAGAATCTAGATTCACTTTCATAACAGAATGATTTGCGTTTGGCCCATAAGTTTGATCCTCCAGGTTGGAAAATACAGTAGCGGTAGCCTGGTTGAGGTATTCTGGTACCACACAAGTATATGTAAACATTTTATTTTGCTGAGCTGTTGGATTTGGAAACAAAGATGTAGGTGTTATTGGATTGTTTTTATAATGTTGAGCAGGACTTACTGTGTAGTTAGGAAAATACTGCATAACTTCACCTGTATAAAAATATAAATTGTAGGATTTAACAGAAAGAAAATGTAAAAGAAAAGTATTAAGTACGTATATTTAACCTTTTTATTTATATGCTTACCCTGCACATTTGGTTGTAACACCATATTGTTAAAAGTTTCCCCATTATTTATTGGAACAGGTATACCACATATTCCCATATTTATCTAATTTAAAGTTTATACATTAGGGTTTATTAAATGAAGAATAAAAAAGTTATTGTAAAAAATAAATGATTTACATAAAAATTAAAAAAGTACAAACATAATTGGCATGTACATGTTGATTGCTACAAAATGGTGTGGGAATTTCCTTGAAAAAAGTTGTTCCATTTAAAGTTGTGCACAGCACACGATCGCCATTACTGGCAATAAGCTCTTTTTCTATTTAAACATAGTAAAAAATATTAAAATTTAAACTAATCTGTGTAAATTTTTTGTGTATTTTTAACTACTTTAAATTGATGAAGCTACTAGTTAATTTTTTTACCCGCAGAAACAAAAAACGCTGGTGTGGCTTTGTTTTTATATTTTCCATCAGCACCAATCGTTCTAGCCGGCTTAAACCATGCTGGGTTTATTTGTAGAGTTTTACCACGTATATGAAACTCAAACTCATTCTGATACAAATTATTAACAGATTTAATATAAAAGACGTTTAGGTATAAAATTGTATTTCAAAGATCAATTTATTTTGCTTACCTTTCGTTTAAGAATTTTAATACAGTCAGTTTTGTTTTCAAAAGTCACGAAACCATAGGGTCTAAAATTTTTTTACATTTTTTAATTTTCAAATAATTTAACTAACCAAAAACCATTTAAAACAAAGTATTATTAATAATTTTGAAGTCGGGCCTAATGGACTTTGATATCGCTTTCCAAAAGCGGCCAATTAGCGCAGAAAGAATTATCTTTATCTAACGTCATTTGACCAGTTTAAAACATGACGTCACAAATCCAGGTGCAGATTTTATCTAATCAAAATAAGGCTGTGCGCGATCCAGTAATGTTCCTATATAACCCTTGCCAATTATCGCTTTTCGTTCAAAAAAGCGCACAAAATGTCAATCAATTTCGTTGCGTCCGCAGGATTAGTGCGAAATGTTGCTAATTAAGCTCGATTATGCCAACCCATGTGTCGGCTTTTTTGAAGTTTTTTTCGGGTGCAAAAATAGTTTGTGCTTAACCGTGGGCAAAAATAGCGCAATAAAATGATTTTGTATACTGTTTTAACCTTTTTTTTGAAGTATAAATGGTAAATGGACTTTAACACTTAATTACAGAAAATAAATACATAAAAAATGTATTTAATATTGTAAGTTAAAAACGTTACTTGCAAAAAATTAACTTAATTTTTTAATTTACCAAAATTATTTTTATTTCTACTGAACAACTTATTTGTGAATTACTTGATAATTTAAAAAAAAACTAGTATGAAATTGCGACAACACAAACTGGCAAATCAAATTTTATGAAAAATAAAAGTTTTCATGAAATTTTGTTTACTCTTTTAGGCTGTGCTACAAAAAGATATTTTAAAACATCTTTAGATTTTTTTTAACTAAAAAATAATACCCCAAATATTTAAAAGAAGTCATAAACCAAACCTAGAAGCTTAAAAGCCAATTTTTTTAAATGATTTTTTTAAAAAATTTTGATAACTTTATCAAAATTTTAATCTTAGCTACACTTTATAACCTAAGTAACGCGTGCACGTGTAGTGGTAAATCTATAATCTACTTGGGATAAGCAGGTTTAAAGGAAAGTACACTAATATAGATTCTCTGTTTATCAAATGCTTAGAACATTTTTACATTACAATAAACAGAAAATTCCTAATTAGAGGCTTAATCAAATTCTTGACAAAAAACTGTCGCTAGTCTTTACCAAAACCAAAGAAAGCTAAAGCCGAAATTGGAATTGTAAAATGGAGAGTGAGTTCTTAAAAATCACTCACTAATTAACAACTCAAATTCCGAATTTTAATTATTTAGAAAAATTTAAAATAAGCAGCAAAATGGACGCTTGAATAAATGTAAATTGTTTGCAAGAGTTAGCCAATTAAAAATGTATTAAAAAATATATCAAGCTTTAAACTTAATTTTTTAAATTTATTATCACCGAGTTACCATTTTAAAAATCATAACACTAATTGGCAGTAAATAAAAACAGAGATTAGAATTGCTAAATTACAAATAATACAAAATTTTATTTGCAAAGTACCAACTCAATTCCCAAATTTTCAATTTAAAATAACCTAAAATTTGTTTATAGTAAAATAACATTTGTAGTTAAGAAAAACAAAAAATTAAGTTAAAATTAAGACGTGAATTTCTTAAAATCACTTCTAAATGTTAACTCAGTTTTTCAATTTTTTTGTTAAATTTGTGATGAATTTGCAACAACAAAAACTGGCAAATATAACTTTATGAAAAATAATATTTCGTAAAGAATTATTTGCACGTTTTTGCTGAGCTAGTGTTACACTAAAAATTTTAAAAAAACCTTTATTTTTTATACTAAAATAAAAAATCTAAATATTCAAATTTAGTGGATTTAAAGATATAAAAATTAAATGATTTAAGCGCGCTAATAAAGATTCTCTGTCTATCAAAATGGCATTTTTTACATTATGATAAAACATAGAACTCTTTACTAGAGGCTTACTACTTTTTTAGGTAAGAAATTTTTAAAATAATTTGCATCCATTTTTTTTTTTTAATTGGTAGCCAATTTTAAACATTAAAAATGTTTTCGATATTATTTTTTCAACAAAAAATATTACAGAGAAATTGCACTTAAAAATGTAAGGCGATCGACATTAAATGCAACAAACGAACTTGTCATTCAATTACGATCAACTCTAACTTTCAAGCACTTTTTCTTATTTAAAAACACTTTAAAAACTACAACAACAGTGTGGCAATTAAAATCAAGAAACCCCCAACTGAGTTCACACTTCGTAAAAAACAGACGATTGGTTTTTATTGTCGCCATTTTGTCTGGTTATTTTTGTGCAGAATGATAAAACCAAAATCAAGGTCGAAAATTTGCAAGTGTGAAAATAAAGAAACTACACTTGCAAGAAGTCAACTCCGTTTTTAGCAATATGGTGATCCGACTAAACCCAAAATTATTTATCGAGTACAATACGCAACATAGAACAACAACCAAAATATGAATGCGTATGGAAATATTAATATAGAAATTAACGAATAAAATTTTTTCAAGTAAATATATGTAAAAATATATCACTTTTAAAACACCCAACAATTTTTTAATTTTTTGCAAAAAAAAATTTTTTTTTGGTGAATTCGAGAAGGGAAATTTGTTTTATTTGGACGCAGGCCAATACTTCCGGCTAATATCGATTTTCGCATGTCTTTGATGTATTTCACGTTTTACTAGTTAAAAAAAACGATTTGTGACATCACAATAAAATATTAAAAAAAAATCAAAGCTTTCATATTTGACCGGAAAACGTTACTGACCGAAAATAAACTTAAAAAATATATAAGTGCCAAAATTCACATGGTCGGCTTTAAACACATTTGAATAAAACATTTTACACGAAAATAAAAAATCATTATTTAAGAATGACTTCATACCAAACCCGTTACGTCATTACGACCTTACCCCCGCTGTGATTCGCTATGTGATCCAAAACAGAGCGACATTTCGATAAATATAGAATTTCGCAAAACCAAGGTAAGGCTGAAATTTGTCGTTTTCCATATTTTACTTTAATTTAAATATAAGTAAAAACTTTAAAATCACTTTAAGTATGTTATAAAATAAATCGCATTTAATACAGGTTTCAAAAATTACTTTCACGAGAAAATTAGGCGATAGTAATGGTTTTGGCACATCATAAACGTCCAGGGACATCGCGCTGTCCCGTTCTATACACAGCGACTAGTTTTTATTGTATTTTGATTACAAAACGGCAGGGGCTTTTACGGCGAGCTCTGCAGTTTGCGAGAAAATATCCGATACCAATAAATTTTCATATAAGTTTGACAGTTGATTAACCGGCAGGGCGATAACACGCAGCTCTACCAAGCACTTTAATTTTAATTGTGTTTTTATTCTAGAACACGACGTTTTGTAACTCCCACATCAGCAAAAATGTGTTTATCAATGAAAACCATGTTTTATTATTTTGCGTTTAAACTCATAAAATAGTTTTAGAACAGCACTAACCTTTCAACTCGGTCAGCTATAATATTCACGGTCTTAACTTTTCCGAGATTTTCAAAAAACGCCCTTAACTCACGTTCCGTGGTCTTTAGACAAAATACAACACAATTAAAATATTATCATTTTACCAATATGTGACATGCATTTAGCAAGTATTCAAGGCTAGTACGGTAACATGTCGATACTAGAAAGTTTGTAATAAAATTTACCTGTTCGTCGAAACCAGCAACAAACAACCGATTCAAAACATAGTTACTAAGACCCGCTACCGGTCCATCGTTTTCCTGGCTCGTTACTTCTCTAAAAACCGACTTATACCCCGTTTCTGCGTCCATATTAAACTTTAAAAATAAACCTGGTGTTAACTACATAAAATACAAAATAATTACCAGAAGAAATAAATGTACGTATATCTTCATCAATAATCAGAGAAAAAATATGATCTTTGAGTCTTTTAATTTTCTAACACATAGCTTATATAGGTTTTATTTTAAAGTATGTTTATTTACCGTTAATTTGTCGTTTACTTTTTACGTAAGCAACTTTCTGCATGCACTTCGACGTCACCTTCAACGCTGGTTTAAATTATGACTTGATTCCAACTATATGCCTTACTACAGTTTATTTACTATCTTTACCTTTTTCTTAACTATTTCTTACGCTGAGAGTGTGCCCTACTCGCCACGGAGGCAAAAAAAGAGAAATTTTGCTTTAAATTCAGGATTTGTTTTTTCTGGAAATTTAAATTACTTTAATATCTAATTTACAAAAAGAACAATTTTGTAATGACTTTGTAAATAAGAAAAAAGTGTATTATAACAAGCGGGTTGCATATTAAAAAACGTAAATCTGAACTTACCAATTTTAACTGTCTTAACCTTGTATTAAGGTAGTTTGTAATACATTTTAGTTTTTTTTTAATACCTTTTATAGGTTTATTTATCTTTAATTGATGATAAATAAATACGTGTTATAAGGAAAAGTATGCAAATTAATTTACTGTTTTAGTTTTTTAGATAATGAAGACCTAATCCAGATATGTTATGACTAAGTTTTACATATTGTGCTTCCTATAATAGGCTACAAAACATAAACCATTTTACGCAAGATTAGGCTGGAGACTGTTAGGTCAGCCTAAAAAGGGAGTAGGTTTCAATAATGCTGAGATGGTATCCTGTATCGGCTATGTTTCTGTTACCGAAACAACTATTAAACGAGAAATTCATATTTTAGCGATTTAACAAAGAGATTCTAACTCCCTTATTTAAAATTTGTTAATTATTTAAATACGTTTCTAATAAAGTACATTATTCTTAAAGTAAGTAGATCGTTCGTCTTTTAAATCCTGAACTGATTTAAACAAGACTGTTTAAATGACCAAAATTGTGCGGCAGGTATAAAAACTTTCTTCATTCGCTTTATAACAACTATTGGCGATTGTTATTTTGCTGCCATCATAGATGTTTGAAATATGTTCAGTTTCACACTTCTTTAATCCACCTGCTACAAACTATTTGAGGTTGAATGGCTAATATGCGATGAGTGATTAGACCTGATAAAATGTAACTCCCGCATGTCAGCTGAATCATCCTGCAAAAACCTGGCCCACATTTATTAATTTTTGACTGATATGAAGAACTTAATTAGTTTTCAATATTAGTTTGTATTGTATAAAGTTTGTAACATTTTTGATTAATTTTTTTCCTAATCCTTTATATTAGGACTTGGTACAAATTTCTATTTTTTATTAAAAAACGTCGCCAACTTTTACAAAATTTGAAGCGAACAAAAAAATGTGAAGGTCCAGTTGGTGATTTATATTTTAAATAAAACTCTATGTGCATTACAATGAATGTTTTCCCATATTTTTATCCGCCTTTAAACTTGTATTAGTATTAGAATTAAGTTTGAAGTTGATTTAAAAAAAATTAATCTTGTAGAATGTCGGGGGTCGCTACAAATGTCCCTGCACTTCGATTGGAACTTTCGTTTATTAAATATCGTTGTGAGGCTCTGTTAATATCCATCGGACTTTTACCTAAATTATAATTCAATTATTTATCAAAATGGGGTCGAATTAAAATTTAATACTGCTTTGGTATCAACTTACCTTTCGCATTTGTTTCAATCTTTAAATATTATGTTAATTTGCCTACCATAATTGAACAGTCGGTTGCGAAAGCTTTGTAGAAAATAATCTGTTTTTTGACCGGTAGCAACATTTCTTCCGTCTTGGACAATATCTTCCAGTTGCGAAGGATCGATCGAAAGAAAACTTGTAGCTGGAATTTGTGTTTGTTTTTGAGCCCATAACGGTATAAGGAATAGTACACAGGATGATAAAATCAATGGTATACCAGTGAAATAAAATGCGCCCTCGTAGGAACCTGTGTTGTCACGTATAGCCCCTAAAATACGAAACAACATTCCTTATTATTATTTCCTTATTATTATTATTTACCTTATTTATTATTTACGGAAGGCGGACTTCGTTTGCTATTTAAAAACTTATTTAAATTTTTAGGTCGTTATAGCAGCCATAATGTGTGTAATGATACTTTCTTTCTAATAAAACACAGAGTACTGTTGAACTACTGATTATTTATTGTTGGTAGCCCGTTAATTTTAATGATGGCATACTAGGAGATGTTAACATGGCAACAATAAAATAAAACATAATATTTCAAGTCTTAAAACGCTAGGTTCAAAACTTTTCACAGCCTTTATTTTCTGGAATTTTTAGTACTGCCAAAACACAGCATTAAAAAGGGTAAAGGAATGTTTATGACAATAACAAAATATACTTGTAATATTACCTGCTATCGGAGGACCCATTGAACTGAGAGAAATAACTCCTAATATACAACCCCAAGCAACTGATAATTGGTCCGCACCGACTAAATCAAGTGTCATAACAGGCAACAATATTTCAACTCCACCGTCAAGGATTCCCAATAATATTGCGTACGCCAGAAGGCCTTTTTTGGATATCACGCTAGAAAAAGGTTTTTGGTTATTTTAAGTATCGATGTATCTTTAATGAAAGATGACAACTTATTACTCTCGGCATAGGCTAATTATGCCTATGTCGATTTCATGTTTTGTTTCATGGTGTATACTAAATAGGATTTTAAACAGGTTGGTGTGTCACTTAAGAACGCTACAACACGGTTGACGTTAATATCAAACCAATGACTTCTGGTTTTATGGAAATGCGTGCCCCATCGAACTTAATCACTCGAAAAAATAAAGTCAATATGTAACTTGCACTTTACAGCATTTTTGCAAGTGGTTTTCAAATTTTTTATCGATCTGTTCGTACCTGGGTTGAATTAAATTAACCAATCCGAGGAGGAAGGCGCTACATTGCGAAATATAAATTCGTTTTATTTTTGGTGAATCTGCGATTTTGCCCGCCACCAGGCGGCTAACAGTTGCCGCGATGCCCATGTACTGAAGCAACGATGAACCGAACTCACGTGGTAGGTCGAGATCGGTGGACAACTTTACCTAAATCAAAAAAAAAAAAATAGTTATCCATTCTAAGTATTTAATTGGGTACGGTATCGTGGGTAACAAAAATGTGAATCAAAATTTAGGTATAAATGTTTAAAATCCTATATGACAATTTTTTTATAAAAAGGCCTTAATATTTAACGACAGTTTCCCATAGTAAATTGTTCTTTTAAGTGAAATAGTATACATTACGTATACTATAAGACCTTTTGCAAAATACGATAAGATATCCCCTTAATTGAACAAAATGTGTTAACATTGTTGACAGCAGAATAGCTTTTAACTAGCAATATTATTACAACATTTTATTAAACAAAATAATTGACATTTTGTTTCCTGAGTGTATTAAATTAATTTCCCATTGTTGAGATAATTTTACACTTTTGTCAAAAATGCGACAGTTCCAAGGAATTATCGAAATTTAATATTATCTTATTATAGGAAGCAATAGATGGATAGACTTTCTGTTACATTATAACACTACACTAATAATGTAATAATTTTTCAATAACATTATTTTGTTAGTTAGCTAAATTTTATTGTTTTATTTTATTGTAAATATATATAGGTGAATTTATGTTTAATACATTATAATTTAAGTTTTATACGCATTTGTATCACATGACTTTAAAAAATATTTTTTCTAAGTGTGTTCCGCCATTCGTTCATTCGTTAAGATTTATTTTTTTCATATTTTGTAACTTGTAAATATTAATTAGTCAATGGCAATACAACTGAGTTAAAACTCATATTTATTTGATGCACTATTTTACTCATGTGTATTACCAAATTTATGTAAGAATTATTTTTAAAATGATTAATTTGAATTTTGTCGTTAAGTCGTTGTCAAGACCCAAGAAAGTTTTTTCGTTTGTTTGTCTGTATTTGTGCATGTCTGTTTTTTATATTTAATCTTCTAATACGTTAAACAACTTCTTCATGGCAGGCACTGACGACAAACAACGCTACAGCAGCAGGCGTTATTCGATCTCAACATCCGGCTATATGGCTATATAACGGTTTGGAACGAACCCTGAACAGCATTATCGTGTATGCATTGTTAATGGCAACTAATAAGCGACGAAAAAAATGGAAATTTCACACTAGCAACGATTATTGCCAGAAATAATTGTGTTGGAAACTTAAGAGGTATGTACTTTTGTGATTTAAATAAATTAAAAGTAAGAGACCAACCAAGGTTTTTGTTTTTTTGTATAGCTGTTTTAATAGCTTATTATTTTTGAAGAAGTTCCTGTTTGTTACCTAGGAATGATTTATTAATAATAAAAACTTTAGTAAGTAAAAATAAAATGACCATCTAGTGATAAATTGTTTTTGTAAGTTCGCTCTAATTCATTGTTGCGAGAAATCGTTTGGTCTTTTTATATAAACTCGAGTATTATTACTATTATTAAGTTATGTGTATGTTATTATATTTTAAATTTTAAAATTGGATGGGATTTTAAGCTAGAGGTGTTGCAGGCGTTGTAGTTTATGTAAAAACCAGTCGTATAATGATTGCATAAAATATTTTTTTTCGGCGCGACAATGTTTTAATTGAACAACCTTTGTGCTGGATAGAGATAGCAAGTTTTGAAAAACTAGTAAACGGCTAAATATCGCGCGCGCCTTTTCAAAACAGATGCATCTCTCGATGTCGGGCTTCTGCTCGGGCAGGAAACAGGATAAGCAAATAATCAATCTACAGTCAGAGCTCGAATTACGTACTGGTCTCTTCTTTTTCGCCACGGAGAGGGAAAAATAACTTGCGCAATTGGAAAAGTTGACTGTCGGCGATTTACGACATGCTTTTGACTTCAGTTTGAGCAACATACATTTCTGTGATGTCACAAAACGTAAAGTCCCATTACAGAAAGCGTGTGTGTGCTGGAACTGCATGTCAGCTTACTTCTAACTAACGGTGCGACAACGTAATACCGCTTACCGTTAAACAATTAGTTAGGCCATGTTGTAATACAGGATACGATAAACCACTTACCATATGAACCCATGGAACTAAGTACCCGATTTTACATAAGCCTACGCTTATACACCAAACAACAAAGGCTTTGTTTTTCCATAAGGAAAAATCGAAGACGAATTTTCTTGCCGGCGAATCTTTAATTCGTTCCTCGACAGTCGTAGGCGTTTCGCCGGGTTTTCGCAATGGCCTAAAGATAACACAGATATATATTTAAAGTTTGCATTGCAAGCAATACACTTTTCTGGATGACGCAGTAAATAGGTCTTACAGAAAGCGTGTGTGTGCTAGCAATGTTAAACACGTCATCAAGCCTACGTAATTAAATTAGACATCGCCCTAGTTTGGAATTACCAAATTCATATCTCCACAAAAAAAACAGTTTATCACGTAGTTCGTTTAAATTTGGAAATATTGTAATTTAGGCCAATTAATTTATCAAATTTTGGTTGACCATTTGGAATATTATTTGTTACGCGTAAACTTTTTATTTAAATAATGCTTAGTATACAATACCTAAAATAATTATAATAATTTTTTTAGAACAATAACTAGATTATTACCGGTATGTTGCTGCACAAGCCAAATTAATGAGCACCATTCCAGACAGGCCTCTTAATGCTATTCTCCAACCATAGGCATTTCTGATGGAGTTGTACACTGGCGCAATTGCAAAAATTCCTATCGTGCTACCTGCTAGCACGATTCCACTGGCAAGAGCCCGTTTTGAGCTGACATAAAAACGTTACTGTCTTAATTGTTTTATGTTATGTAAAAAAATTAGTTCCTTAGTTCTTGTATGTTATGCGATTTTGTTACCACTTAAGTCTATGCAATAAACAAACTATGCAATGTAAAAAATGCATTTGGTTTTAGCTTGTGTTTACTTAAAAGACAATTTCAACCTTAAATACTAAAAATTGTAATGGCAGTAAAATAGGAACAACGGCTGTTTAGAAAACACTTACCTAAAATATCTAGCCACCATCACAGCTCCCTGCATATAACTTAGGCTAGTTCCAAAGCCAAAACCGAAGCCATACGTGACGTACATTGCATTAATACTTGTAACAAACGATGAAGAGAACAAAAAAATTGAGGCGATGAGTATTCCAAATAAACTAACTTTTCTGCAGCCATATTTGTTAGAAAGCAGACCGCTTATTGGTGCAAAACCAAGAATACAACCAAATGCAATAGAACCTACCCACGCTTAGAACAAAAAGAATGTTTATTAAAAAAATCATTTTTTATTTATTATTTACCTTTTAACAAAATGCATAACTTTGTAGCTAATTAAACCAACTTTAAAGTATACTATTTATAGCATCCCATACACTTTGATTGAACCTTTTTTAATACTGAGCATACATTTAAAACTATTTAAATCTACAGTGTAACAGAAAATGCAGAAAACTAAAAGCTTAGGAATGCAACGGGCACGCGCCTCGTTTTTAGGCCGACACGCCTTAGCACAAAAACGCGCGTTTTAAAAAAATTGTTAAGATATCATTTGTAGGACGTTTTAGTTTGTTAACACTTACCTAACAACTAAAGAAAATTCGTTATATGTTTGAAAAAAAACAAAGTTTGTTTGTAATGTTTAAATTTGCACAAAAAATACATCAAAATTTATAGACAATAACTTACCTGTTTTAGATAAAGATTCTTTAAATTCGGAAACTAGATCCATATACAGAATTCCGAAGCAATTGTGAATTCCGATCAAAATTATATTAATTGCGAAAGATGAAAACGTCACCACCCACCCCCACCCGCCATCTGGCGGTGAAAAAGATTCGGGTTCAACGGTAGAAAATCCTTCATTTTCAATGATAGGAGGCCCTTCAAACGGTGGTTGATCTATTTTAGGAATTTGATTATTTTCTTCTTGCAATTCAAACGCAACTCCGTGTGAACCAATTGATACATTGTCTCCTTTCAAGCTTACGGTTTCGTTTCTTAACAAACTCGGTGTTAGGACTGGTTTTATTGGCTTTATAGATAACTCTTCACTTGATGGAGGCAAATTTATGACACTTACATTAACACAACGGCTTTCGTCCATTTAAATTTGACGTGGTAGTGGTTTTGTTAAAACACGTACAATTTTTTGATATAAAAAAATACACGTGGTATTATTTTTATTTTGTTTATTGCGTCACAAAAGTTAAAATTAAAAATGAAATTCAAATTTTGGTGATATTTTCAGAAGTTTATTTGATGTATTTCCATGATTAAATTATAATAACGTTGACCCTGCAACTTTATATATTACTTGATTTTACCAATTTAACTAAATAAAAACAAGAATTTTTAATCAAACTAAGATTAAAGTCAACAAAATGTAAAAATGAACAAAATTCACCTTAGAGCATGATAGCTCATGTGCGCCCACTATGAAATACCACAGCAGGTTATTATCAAATGCTGTGTGGCAACATCAAGCAAATATAAATCACAGCTACAATATTCGTTGCTTTGTATCAAAAATATGTGCGATGCTTTAACTCATATTTAGTTTTTTGTGCGGAATAAACACCTAAATAGAATAGGTATGGGTTCTAGATCTGTAGCAGTGTTAGCCGGAGTTTTTGCAGTTATAAGCCTTATATTTGTGATTTTGTTCTCTTTGGGTAAGTTAGGGCATAGCTCGAAATATTTAATCCTATATACAAACTTGTTAAAATTAAAAAAAAAATTTTTAATTTTTTTTTTTGAGAATAGTTTAAAAAAAAATTTTTGAGAATAGTTTAATCTATTACGAAAAATTGAGTTAAGTTTTTGATAAAAAATTCATGCCCGACTATCACTCTATTGTAAGTCTCCAAGTTAACGACATATAACCAATCGTAATTTAATCACAAGGTAACTTAACTGAGCACCTTTAACATTAACCCATAAAAACAAGTTACAAAATGTTAACTCGACAAAATGTTAAAGTATATAGTTTATTAGTTTTTTAAAAAGCTTTATTTTTTCAGCAAGTCGTAAAGTGTAGCCGATTAGCTGTTTATTTTATTTATAGCGTTAAGCGAGAGAAATATCTCGCTTTTAGCAAACTTGTAGTTTAAAACTAACTTCAAGTTTAATTTATTTATTTTAGCCTACGTCGGTTCGATCGGTGAGAATGCTACAACCCCCGCACCATCTGACGTCACCCAAGTATGCGTCGATATGGAATGTGTAGAAACAGGTGAGATACGTCGTCGATACATCACCGTAATGCTAAAACTATTGGATTTGTTATCAACAACTATATTTGGATGCAAAACCAAGTGTTTTTTATTTATACCTAATATATGCTAAGCACATGGTCGAAATAGATTTATACGTTATGAGCGCGTGATATATGCCAAGCCCAACTGTTCGTAACAATTAGGTAAATGTGTAGCGGTTTTAGCGCAACGCGTGTAATGCTTCTACTTGATTAAGTTATCTATCCATACTTCGCCTAATATTAAAATAAATGTCGAACGTCGAGGGAATAAAACCTAACTTCAATCAAACACAAACCAGGGGCCATCTAACTTTACGTTTGGCATTTTTTCCCGGCGTAATAAAAGTTCAAACGAGCCTTATTATCGCCGACGCCAAGCTATTTAATTGTTTGAATGGCAAACTGTTGCAATGTTAACCTCGCCTTACACTGCAAACATAATCATTAACTAACTATAAAAAGGTAAACCTAAATATTAAAAGGGATTTTGCATTAAACATATTTTTGTGTATATAAAAAAAAATTATTTTGCATTATGTAAATTTTTCTAAATAAAATTTTGTAATTATATTTTTTGTTGATACTAATTTTTACAGCTGCATATTACAATGCGAAAATCAATTGGGATGAGGATCCATGCAACGACTTCTTCGAATTTGCTTGTGGAAAGTGGATTAAGGAAAACCCAATCCCGAGCGATGCCAGCAACTATCAAACCTACTCGGTGCTGCGGGATAGAGTCAAATTAAATCTTAAAAGTAATATTGCAAATTTTATGCTTGGCTTGATGTAAAAAAATGAAAAAGTTTTTGCCGTTTCATATAAAGATAATTTTGTTTACAACAAACACGTTTATTAATTTAGCAAAACAAGAACATGTTTATATTGTTTTTTTTTTTTTGTTTAACAGCTTTGTTAGACATTCCAGCAAACCTTGTTTCAGATGGAGAGGCAATTGTTAAAGCAAAAGACTTGTACAACTCATGCACAGATACAGGTAAAAGCAATTTGTAAAATAACAACAAATAAAAAGCAATTTGTAAAATAACAACAAAATAAAAAATAAAAATTGAGCGGCAAATTGATTTTTTATAACTATAACGAATATAAAAAGTAAACAGTTCCCAAAAAATCAAATTTAAAGGTTTGTTTGTTTCGCATTGTTTGTTGAACGCCACTATCGACATATGTTATACGAATACTTCGATAATAAGCTAATGTTGATTATGTAAACTATAAATTAACCTGAGAGTCGTTGTGCGCAAATTTTACCTTCATTATAAACACGAGACCAAGGTAAAGTGAATAAATAACAATTTTAAAATAATAGCCTGCCTCGGTTAGCTAGCTAGGTACATATACATATTAAATCACTATATTCCATTTATATTTCAACATTTCAGACGCAATTGAAAGTAAAGGTAGCAAGCCACTTCTTGATTTCTTGGTTGGCAATTTAACATGGCCAGTGTTGACTGTTTCGTGGACCGAAACAGAATATGACGAAATAGGAACTATGTCAACACTTGAAGGAGGATACAGCAACAGCATTTTAGTGAATTTCTACGTTGGGGTAGATGACAAAAATTCATCCGTCTACATTTTAAAGGTTGGCTACATAGTTTAAAAAACACTATTTACAACAAATCGACAAATTTAATTTGAAATTAAACATTTCAGGTTGACCAATCAAGTTTGACAATGACTGACGCTTACTATTTGGATGATGAAGTATATGCAACGGTAAAAACTACTACTATTTTAAAAAAAATTTTAAATATAATGCAACCTAATGTTAATCTTACATATAACAAGCACTGCGCAATGTTCCTATTTACAGTTTCAAGATGCACTAAAGTCATTAATGATAGACGTGGCATGCATGCTAAAAGGTCAGACAGATGTGGAATGCGAGGCTGACGGCACCAACGATCAAATGATTGCCGCGTTTGAATTTGAAAAAGAACTCGCCAAAATAAAGGTATTAAAGCGAGTTTTTTTAATGTGGTTAATACAACATTTACTGATTAGATTAGTCTATTGGTATTTATTCAACGTAAAGGGGAATAAAGAAAATTCTCCTTGTTTAGATTCCAGGTTCAAACCGAACTTCAGAAAATACTTACAACAAAATGACGTTGCAGGAATTGGAAGACGATGTAGCACCAGGGGTACACTTTATAAAAATTAAAAAATTTTAAATTTATAATTTAAAACAATTAATTGTGTTTTGCGATAGGTTTTAGTGGTTGTACCTTAAAAATAAATTTATGTGTACTCTCTCTCTAATTTAAAATGTTACTAGTTTGATAATTTTATCACAGTTTGAATGGCTAAAGCTGCTTAATGCTGTAATAGAGGACCAAGAAATAAAACCAACCCAAACTTTAATTAACCGAGCCCCACAATATTTCGTCGATTTAATTGAATTACTAAACAAAACAAATGCAACGTAAGTAAAGGGTTATAAAAAGAGCGCTTTATTTGATATCAAAACGTTATTTACGGATATGAATATTTCAGAATCAAAATGTTTTTAGAACAAAGCAAAACTACCTCGTTTGGAGAATTGTTAAAAATCGGATTAACAATTTGGGAGAGGATTATCAAAATAGAATTTTGGAATTTAACAAGGTATTTTTATAAACATTTTCCCAGCTAAAATTTATTGTTTACATTTGGTTTTGTTTACTCGACATTTTAAATTAGCTTTTAAAGTTTCCTAAAGGCTTTTATTTAGCTTTTTAATAAAAAAAAATCGTTTTTAGGTTATTAGTGGAACATCGTCATTAAACGAAAGATGGTATAGTTGTGTAGATTATACAGATGCTGTATTGCCTGGCCCTACTGGAAACTTATTTATCGAAAACCACTTTCAAGAGTCCAAAAAAGAATCGGTAATATTTATTTGAAAACAAATTTAGAACATGTTTAATTAGATAAGAATGCTTAGATAACGAAGTCAATGCTTTAAAACTTACCTGTATAAGTTGAAAGTAATCACTGTCATGACTTTTTGTCTCAGGTTTTAGACATGGTTGACCGAATAAAGACGTCATTCAAATGGTTGCTAGACAACGAAGTAGAGTGGATGGACGAAGAGAGCAAAGTTGTTGCAAGGGAGAAATGTGACTACGTAGATCCAAAAATTGGATACGCAGAATTTTATAAAAACAAGACTTGGCTTGCAGAAGATATTAAACAAGTAAGCCTACATGAACTAAATGCCTAAAATTAAGAACGCGGATGAATTTAAAAAAGTAAAAAAATTATACTAAATTTAATTAAGAGAGTCTTTTTGCCAAACTTTCGGGTCTGTTTTAATGAAAAACTGACAGGTTTAAGAGGCCGGTGTTTATTGTTTAGATAACGATTGATAAAAACGATTACTTTGGAAATGTTGTTCGAATTTTGGGCGAGTCAGCTCAAGCTGATTGGAAATATATTGACCAACTTGTCGATAAGGAAAGCTGGAGCACAGCTCCAACCACTGTTAACGCTTACTACTCCTCTACATATAACAGAATAAGTAAAGAACTGTGTTTTCCAGTTATAAATATAAAACTTTTATTATACAACCTTTTTCTGAATTGCTTTGATGTTTGTTTTTCTTTTCTTAGCTTTTCCAGCCGGCGAACTACAGTATCCATTTTTCTGGGGAAATACTTATCCATTGTAAGCAACAATACGAACTAATAAGACAGGCGAGCTCAATATTTACGATACAGTATCATTTTATGCTTTATTTTTTCCTAATAGTTCATATCAATTTGGTGCAATCGGAACAATTATCGGCCATGAGCTCACGCATGCTTTCGACGACAATGGGAGACAATATGATAAAGATGGAAACCGGGTTCAGTGGTGGACCGATTCGTCGATAGAAAACTTTAACGAAAAAACACAATGTTTGGTTGATCAGTATAATAACTACTATTGGGAAACAGCAGGAATGAACGTAAATATAGATTAAGTGCTATTCAAAAACTAAAGTATAGGTTCTAATATTTGTAAACAAACCATGTCAAAAAACTTTATTCCAAATCGTTTTAAAATGCACAATGGCCTCTGTAAGCTAATGCAACAAATATTTGTTTAGCCTTGGTTAACAAATAACCAAAGCATTGTGTTCGATTTATAAAAACTCGCAAAATCGCATGAAATTTATTAGGCTAATTGACGTTAATAAAGATAAATATTTGTTTAGATGGACGGCGAAAATACTTTGGGTGAAAATATTGCTGATAACGGCGGAATTCGGGAATCATATTACGTAAGTTGATTTTAAACACATAGCAACTAATTCTACAGCAAATGAGACTAGAATAGGCCAGTATTTCACGTTATTTTAAATGTACTTTATTTGACTATGTTGCTTATTCTAAAGACATGAAAATTAACTTATTACAATTGTAGGCTTACCAAGATTGGGTTAAAGAAAAAGGAGAAGAATTACCATTGCCTGGCATTCCTTTATCCAACAACCAAATGTTTTTTATTGGTTACGCAAATGTAAGTGCTTCCATGGAATTAAATTTTTAAAACAAGAATTGTACTATTTGTTAAAACAATAAATAACTGTTTAAAATTTAAGGTAAGATGTGGTCATTACAGACCGGAAGCAGCCAAGAACTCTGTTAAGACTGATGTTCATAGTCCTGGAAGGTTCAGGTATGTATACTTACCTTAAGTTAAAGCAATAACACTGGTATCTTAGAAAAAAAAAACTGTACCAACTTTAATTAAAAAATGATTTTAAAGGGTAATCGGTTCGATGTCCAATTTTAAAGAATTTAGTGAAGTTTATAACTGTCCTGTTACTAGCAACATGAACCGGGGTGAAGATAGATGTGTGGTCTGGTGAAAATGTAGTCAGTTTCGAATCAGCTCAACTGTGTTGTACCTTTGTATTTTGCCGTACCTATTTGATAATAATTGAAAAACTAATTGTGTATGCTCTTTAATTGCAAATGAGTTTGGTCACGTTGTTGTAAAGGAACATCTTAGATGTGATAAAACTAATCACTTATTAAATAAATGATTTTATATATAATAAAGCAAATTGTAAATTTTTTTAATACATCAACTTGTCAAATGTATTCGCAAAATGATAACCTAACGTAAGGGGCAGTACAAAATAACATATGGCGCAAATAAAATCCGACAAAGTGTCAACGCAGTATTAAAACATATCCAGACGAAAAATGCCCCACAAATAAACAAATGTTTTTTAAATCCAATAAAAAATAACTCAATACAAACACATTGCAAAATAAACTTCCAATAAACATAGTACACTATATTGGCTATACAAGATGTTTGGCACGTGACAAAAACTTTCACAAATGTTTTAGTTTAACATGTCCATTTGTTTTTGTCAGACAAAATTAGTACATTTATACACTATGTAGAAAAATTCCTGTTTGTTAATGCCTACTTATAAGGCGTTTAGGTATATTTCGTTACAAGTATCTGTTGCATATTTCAATATGATTTGTTATATCTAAACATTGATGAAATAAAAAATCTATTAAAAAAAATTCAATTTTCGATTTTCTAAACTACCTTGATCTATGCAAATTTAAATTTTTTCGTTAATAAACTTTTCCTTCGAGAGCTTTGGAGGAGAGTTTACGTATTCTTCCTCGGCTCGAGATGTTTGTGACCCCCTCCTCTTCTTCACTTCCTGATCCATCATTGTACCTCACAGTCCTTGTTCCTCTGCTCCGAGTTGATCTTGAACTCCGTGCTCGCAAACTTCTTCTCTGTAGAGGAAAAGTCTCTTCGGCTTCTTCTTCATTTGAAGACTTTTTCTTTTTTTTTCGCAGCTTTTTGGAATTCTAATTTTGTTTGATAAAAAAAGAGAATAAGTTATTTTATTCTAATTAAACAAATATAATTAAATATAAAACACAATTTCCAATTACCTTATTTTGAGATCTTGTTTGGTGAATTACAGATGAATCACTTTCAACAGCTTCACTGCTTTCATCTTAACAACAAAGAGTAAATAAAAAAAAAACTAATTTCAAAAATATTTAAGAGAACGAAATAACGGGTCGCTATTCGCTAAACGCGAATCGTTTCTTACAAATATATTAGAATTAGCGAATTAACCAAAAAAGTTCAAGCGATAATAATACTTTCGTGTATATTTGTGTATTGTTACGATCTATTTTTAACCGGTTTAACACATTTATAATTACACCAATATAATCCTGCGTGAATGTAGTACTATAGGGCATTTAATAACAAAAACTTTCCATGTTTGGCAATGCGTAAACTTCACCTCCGGGTTCGTTTAGTTATTGCGCAATTTTTTAAATACATAACACAGCTTTAAAGTAATCAAAAATGTCTCGTTTTTTGTGCGAAAAATTATTAACGATTGTTTAACAAGACGTTACATTTTAAAACGCTACGCAACGCGTCAAGTGTTATCAAAAAACGAAGATTATGACTTGGACCTAATTATTGCTCTAAAAATTCAACCTCATTTTTAGCGAATCGTTTTTTAAACGTTAATTCGTACCCTGTATTTAAAACAGCTTGTATTAAATAATTTACCTGATTTAAAGGTTTTTTGTTCTGGTTCAGATTCAGAACTAACAGTTTGAATTTCTTCTTTAATATCGCCATATTCGAAATCCGAGTCCTCTTCATACATTTTCTTTATCTTTGACCCTTGCCCAGTTTGATTTCTTAATCTTGACGAAGTCCGGATGTTGGGAGAGGTGTTGTCATAGTTACTTGAGGTAGAGGGAGCTTCTATTTTGATCTTTTTCGAACCGACTTCTTCATCACTTTCATTGTATCTTCTTTTTTCTCTTGTAATCACAGGAGCAAGATTCACTTCCTCATCTCCCTCATCAAGGATCCTTCTTCTCCGACTTGATCTGGTGATTCCGGATGTTGATTCTTCTTTGATCTTCTCCTGGATTCTCTTAGAACTGCGGGTTTTTCTTCCAGTTCGTTTTTTCTTTTTTCTGCTAGCAGTAGCTCTGAGATAAAAAATTAAAATGACAAACAAAATTTTAAAAATAACTCAAGTATTTTCTACTAATTTGTCTACCTTTTATCTTTCTGTTGTTCAGCTTTGGTGTGAGCATCTATAACTTGACTCCATTTCTCAATGATGGGTTGCATTCTTGAATGAACTAAAATTTGCAACCGAACTGTCATGCTGTAAATCTGTGTAAAAAGTTACAAAATTAAGAAAATTAGTCATCGAAAAAAAATTTTCACGAATCAGGGCTTTATTCAATCAAAATTTTTTAAAAAAGCATAAAAATCCAACAAAATTGGTACCTTTGATTTTTTGTTTGTGTTGTAAAGTTTTGAGTTGGTGAATATAAGGGACAAATCTCGATCTACTTCATTAGGGTTTGAATATTTATCTGTGGCTAATTTCTCCTTGACAATCGATAAATCCATCATCTCATCCACATACTCCATATAATCCTAAACAAAAGCTCATAAATTAAATCAAAAATAAAAAATTTACTTTGCAGGCAATATAATACACTAATTGGAAAAAGCTATGACATTAAAAACGCCCAAAATTGATACTTACAGGATAATCATCCTCATCCACATGCTCCCTGAAAGGTCCGGCATCCTCTGTTTCCCAAACAAACTCCACCAGCTCCACACACTCCCTCTTCCAATCATCCAATGATGGAAGCTCCTCCTCTTCCTCGCTGATCCAAGGAAGCATAGATGCAGGAGTGTTGTTATGTCCGATGTGGTTCACCTAAAAAAAAAATAAATAAAAATGTTGTATACAATTTTTTAAATTTAATTTAAAATTATTTTTTAATTTTGGTACTTCATATTTATTGTCCTCTGCTTCACTTGTGTCCATGCTCTCCTCACACCTCTTCCGAACATCCAGGATCTCCATCACATTATCCAGATCCTCGTGATCTCGATGATCAGTATAGTACATTAACAATTCACACAACAACTACAACAAAAAACTTAAATTTAATAATTTTAAGATAAATAAAACACTCTACTGGAATAGGCAATAACAGTTATTAAAATTGCTTACAATAAACAGATTAAAACTTGTAAAAACTAAATAGATAAGTATGGTGTATTTAAAAAAAAAATTTATTTTTCAATTTAAAACACATTGAACTATTATATGGATGCCCAACTCACTTTTGCTTTTTTGACAATCTCCGAGTGAGGTTGATTAAATGACAAAGCATTTCTCTTCATCATTTCAATTTCCCATTTTAAGGCAACAGATCGCCGATAGAAACGATTTTTTAAACGTCTTAAAATTAATTTTAGGTCAGTTGGAAAAGCAACAGCTAAAGTGTAAGCCTGATATATCCTTAAATCAACCGGGCCAGAAAATGGAGAAAACAAATCTGTTAAAATGCAAACATGAAAATTAAATGGTGTCTATAACATATTACAAAAAAAGAACTTTAAATAGAAAATAAATTAAAAATATTTAACAGACTATTGAATAAATTGAAATTTTAAAATACATAAAGTCATTAAAAATTGTTGTTTTTACCATATGTCAACAACTTCTCAATTCCATTGCACAAACGTTCAATTTCTTGATCAACCTTTTCAAAACCTTCAATATTGTCGTTCGTTAAATTCCACCACTGATTTTCTGACACTTGGTAGCGGAAGAGTTCCGTCATTTCCTCGTTGCTAATTGTAAGTCCTTTACAAAGATTAAAAGAAAAAATTAAAAATATTTATTTAAAATTGATACCAGTATAAAAAATTTGTTATTATTACAATAAAGTTAAATTAAACAGGTTTTCCTATATAAACTAACTATTTAATTCAATTTAAAATTAAAACACAAAAACTTTATTAAATTTATACAACTTAAATAAAAACTCAGCCTACCACATTCAAGTAAGTTTTCACTGTCATCAACTTCCTCCAAATCCCAACAAGATAACCTCTCAGTTTCCTGTAAAATTTTAAATATATTTGTATATTTAGTTTATAATAAAACCCCAATTAATTAAAAGATAAAATAGATTTTTCAAAAAACAAGAGTAATTTAGCTGAATAAACATAAATGTAAAAAATTAAAAACAAAATTTTAAATATTATAAAACATAAAAAAAAAATGAATATTGATTCAAACTGTTAAAAAATAAACAAAACAATCCAATTACAACAAAAAGTAACCAAACCATCACCTGTGTATCCCATATAACACACATCGATTGAAATGGACTGTCAGGTTCATTCTGATTAAAAGGTTCAATCGAAGTTATTTTTCCATACCACCATTTATCATCTATTATTGACCTAAACCTATTCCCCTGCTCCCATTCTATTGCTAAACTTGCATCAAACTAAATTAAAATTTCAAATATTTTTTGGTTTTTAAATCAAAATATTATTATTTTTTAATTTTTGCGGCTGTTTTACTATATAAAAAGCTGCAAGTTAATACTGAACGCCTAATATTTTAAAAATGGGTTTTTATAAAAAATTTTATTTACAGTAATAGATAATGTCTTTAAAAATATATATTTCTTTTCTTACATAAAAAACTAACCTTTTCTCTTAGAATAAGGAAATCCACTACACATGGCAGGTCATGGTATCTTAGTGTAAATGTTTGCGTAACACCATCATCATTACAGCTAGTTAATTTAAGAAAACATAAAGTTGGAGGTCCCGTCTCGTAATCAACTTCAATAACTTCACAGTATTCCACAGGTCTAAAAAAATATTCATTTTTATTATTAATCATGTTATGCTTAGTATAATTTACAATGTATTTTAACCTGCCATTTTATTTGATGATTGATATTTGTTAAAGAAAAAGAGTACTTACTGTAAAGTGAAAGATTTGTAACAAACATCTCTATTATCTCCTATATTCCACAATGTCTTTGACATAACTTCTTCTACATAAAGTTCATGGCCCTAATAAATATCATTTAAATAAAATTATAAATATATGTTATTAGTAGACGTTTAATGTACTTTAATTCAGCAGAATAAATTTAAACATAACATTTAATAAAACACAACAAAGTTTTAAAAATGTATATTAAAAATATGAAGAATTTGTAATAAATTTATTTTCCAACCTGTCTTAGGTAAACAACTTGGTCACCAATCTGGGGTAGGTAGGGTGAGGGTTTGGGAAACTCTTCGAGGACCCAAGGTGGGGGAAGGTATTGGTCTGGAGGAAGTTGACCTGGAATTGTTGGAAATGGGAGACTTGCCTGTAATAATTTAAAGGTTAAAAAATTTGATTTAAGTTTTCATAATTTATATACATTGACATTAACAATTTATGATAATGTAGCAGCTAATATAATTTACATTTGTAGCAGGATATCTTGGCACTGATTTAAGAAGTTTTGTTGGCTTTCTTTTTCTTTTTTGAGGTGATTTTGAGGTACCTAAAATTAATAAAAATAAATGAAAAAATTATTACTAAAAAGATTAAGTTTGGGTTAAAATTTTGTATGAAAAATACTTGGTTGTTCTTTGCTCTTTACGACTAGCTCTTCGTCTTCTTCATCATCAGTAGGATGCCAAGATGCTGCGGACACAAATCTCTGATTACGCCTTCTTCTTCTACTCGAGGTTCGTATATCTTAACAAAAATAAAAAAAAATTATAAAATATTTTAAAAGAATTAAAAAAATTGAAAGTAATGACATTTAAATTATGAACTTGGATGTTGAAATTTAAATAGCACTTACCAGTTTCATTTTCATCTGGACTAACATGTCCATTTACTATATTTACTTCAACATTGCTTTCATCTGAAAAAATAAAAGGCATTTAGTTTTAATGAAAAAAAACTGATCAAATAGTTTATTTTTTATCACAACAAAAAAATTTTTTTTACTTAGAATTTACTAAAAATTTTAAAAGTATTAAAAAAAATAAAAAAATTGAGCAAAATTACCAGAATCAAGAATTCGAATTTGCTGCGAAGATCGATTCGATCTTGTGGAGTAAATTCTAGTTTGTGGTCTTCTTCTTGCAACATCCCATCCGTCACCCTCCTCACTAGAAGACGTGGAGGAAGACAAGGATGAGCTTGATGTCTCAGAAGAGGAGGAAAATATAACAATCTTCTGCGTGGGAATGTCAACCACGTTTACCTAAAAAAAAAATTTAATTTTTCCTTTTTAAAAATTAGTTTAGTTTGTTACAACATCACAAAAACAACACTCTTGTAAATTTTTTATTACTTTAATTTTATTTTATGCTTTATTACCTTTTTGTAAATTGGGTTATACTAGTTTTGATTAAAATATTTTCTAATAGTTCTAATTCATATTTATTATTATTATTTTACTTTTTTTATTTTTAAAACTTACAATACTAGACTCCCTACACCTTAGTGCAAGCCTCGACATCATTGTTGATCGATCTTCCATCTGAGATGCCATCTCTGACACTGAGGGTTTCCATATGTCAATTGACTTTGTCCTTTTCGTCCGTCGCTTCTCACTTCTGTATGCTGCTATTTCAAGGTCACCATGAGTTTGGCGAATTCTTGTGCTGTTCCTAAAGGATAACAAAAAGATATTAACATTATGTTTTAGACCTTGTGTAAAATATAAATTTTTAAATAAATGCCATATTTTATTTTATAACAAAAGATTACTAGATTACATACCAAAAATATATAATCCTTTTTTTAATATTTTTTTAATTTATTATAGTAAAACCAAACAATTCCTGGAAAAAAACTATAACCCAGGTTTAAATACTAACCGTAGAGTAGAAGGTGATAATGGAGGGATGACGTGTCTTCTTCTTAAAGCTCTTAAATCATCTGCTGATGCCATTTGACTCCTTGGAGCATTACTGTGCATTTGTCGAACACCCGCTACTTCACCCTCTCTTCTTAACCCTATCGGGGCATTTCTAGAAGGTGAAGATAGGACGACCCCATTTGCTACAACACCAGCTTCTTGACCTAAAAAAAAAAATTTTTCAATAATTTTTGTTCTAAAAAAATTACCAAAACTAACTAAAAACAGGTATTAGCTTAATAGAAAAATATACACATTTTTTTCAGGTTTAGCTTAGTTTAAAAACCAACCCTGTGGCGGGCCTTGTAATTGTGCCTGTGGTTGTGGGTCTGCTTCATTAAACCCTTCAATTGCAAGAAAAGATGGACTTGTGGGGGGAAAAGGTGACCTTGGAATGTCTACAAAGTAAAAATAATAATTAAATAAAGAATTAACTCAGCAAAACTCACTTTAAAAAAAATTAACTCAGCAAAACTCACTTTTCTTAATCAAGAAATAGAGCAAAAAATAAATTCCTTACTTGCCCCAGAAAATTTTTAAACTTACCTCTTTCAGGTGCTACTGGTTCGAACATATTACTGTTTAAATGTTCTCTACCAGGAACCAACCTCTGGTAGCTTAGGGGGTGAGGGTTACCATCTATGTCAACCAAAAAAGGAGGTGGCATTCTGTGTGGGGCTTGTTGGGTTTGTTCGTCCAACACTGACCCAAAAGTGTCATGGATCAGAGGACGGTAGTCCGTGTGGAAAAATTGATCCATAGGAACCTTGAGGTTTATTAAAAAAAATTAATAAAAAGTAAAGTTAAATTCATGATGTTTAATAGTATATATATCAAATAAAACAAAACAATATTAAATAAAATTTCTTGAAAATTAATCCAAAATGCATCCAGTAAAAAACCTATTTTTGATACCATTAAATCTAAATGTTGTGATCCTTGTTTTAATTTAAAAAAATTTCATTTTTAATATATTTACCTTTTTATAGGCAGTGTTATCTCCATAACTGAAGATAAGTAGGTGACCATGTGAATCAGTACATGCAATGTGATTGCCAGTTGGTGAAAATTTTGCATCAAACACAGCTCCATGTCCTTGGTGTTCCAGCTAAAAAGAAAATATTCATTGTCTGTATGTATTTCATGTAATGCAAATTACAAAAAAATCTAAAATTTACTTCTTAATTGAAATATCAATACAACATGATTCATTATTTAAAATATTTTTGTTTTATTTATATATAGCTAATTATAAAATGACGTAAAAAATTTGTGCATGTGCCCAAGGCACTTTAATTTTGCTAAGATTTAAGCAACCAGTTAACCTTTTTTTATTAAACACAAGGTACAAGGCTTTACCAGGTTATGAAATTTGCTGATTTGTTCTCCAGTTTCGATGTTCCAGAGAAATATATTTCCATCATGAGCTGCACTTAACAAAACACGAGGATCTGTTGGATGACATTCAAGACAGTAAGCCTCATCTTCATGACTCTGTTTAACACAAATATTTTTAGTTTGTTATTTTGGTAATGTGCACAAATAAAAATAATACCCCATTTTAAAAATTTAATAATAACATTCCTTTCCACTTAATTTTCGACCACTTAAAATTAGTACAATGTAAAACTAAATTAATTTAAGAAAAAACTTTCAAAAAAAATTTAAACACAAACTTTAGTATTAAAGTTAAGATGTGGTCTATGTTTTTATTATGCTTTTGTTTTACCTTTAATATGCTTGTCAGCTTTCCATCAAATGCACTCCACACTTTTATCTCATAGTTGGTGAGAGATGTTATGACATAAGTATCATGACAGTTCCATGCCACCATAATAACTCGAACATCAGCTCTTGTTAACCTTGCTGATACATTGTCAGCTATTGGCTGAATCTAAATAAATAAATTATGTGGTAGTTATTACATTTGCCTGAATTTAAATTTTGTTTCCATTTACTATATAGGTAAAAAGGTGCTACAATTGGTATTTATTTTTTAACATAAGATTTTTGACACATTATAATTTGCTGTTTTAACTAAAAAATATACATAAAAACTTAAAGTTTAGATATTTTTTTTCGTTATATACATATATATATATATATATATATATATTAAAAAGTAAACATTTATTTAACAAACTTACATCAGGTCCAGTTTCACCAAGAGCAAGAGCAACATTAAGTGAGATTGAAATCCATTGATTTTCCTCATATTTCCAAATTCTCGCGTTCCCGTCATAAGAACCACTTGTGAAATGTAACTTGTTGTGAGCAAATCTTATACTGTCAACCTTGTCCTGAAGGAAAAATTGGATTTAAATAAAATCAAAAAAAATTCTTTTAAAATCCCTGTAATAGCAAAAGTTAACTTTAAAATATTTTATAATAATAAAGAGTTATTTATAAGACAAAATAGGTAAAAAGTATTAAAAGATACATAGACTAAAGTTTTTGAAACATATTTTACCAAGTGATTTTATAAAAAAATATTATAAATAGTTTATTTACTTTGTGATCAAAAAGTTCTGCAATTTTGTTCGGTTGATTACAAACAGGAGGAATGTAATAGATGTGAATGGAAGCATCTGATGCTCCGGCTGCTGCAAATCTTCCTCCTGAGCTCCAAGACACACAAAGAACCGATCCTCCCGGTCGACTGCGCTCCTGAAACTTGGTAGGTGTTCCCTCAAAAACCTAAACCAATATTTTTAAAATAATGTTTAAAATCTAAACGTCACAAATTTCCTTTCAGTTTTCTTAAAATGTTTTTTAGATCAAAACTTACATTATTAGTTTTATCCCATCTCCAGAAACAAACATTTCCATCTCTTCCTGTTGTCACCAGGAAACCTACTTCGTCATCCACTAGGGGGCTAAACTAAAAATCGATAAAATATTTAGTGAAAAACACTTCAGGTTGCTTAATGTACAGAACTAATGTACAGGTTAATGAAGAAACATAGTTAGGTAAGACTTTGTAATACCAGTTTTTGTGTATTTAATTAAGTTATTGACTTATTACTGCTGTGAATGTAATGCACCTGTTTAAACAACATTATTATAAAAATGAAAATTTCTGAACTTTTTTAATTATGTTTTTAAATAAAATTTATTGAAGAATGTGGAAAGCCATTGTTTAGTAATGCATAAAAAACTTACTTCAATAGAAGTAAGAATAGCTGTATGCGAATGAAGAACAGCTATTGATGCTCCACTTTGTAAATCCCATATCCTGATTATCTAAATTATTAAAACAATAAAAAAATATAAATTTTTAATTTAAAAGCCAAATAGAGTTTTAAGTACAAAGATTGTATATAAGTTTAAAAGTGCATAACTAAACCAGAGATGATTGTAAATTAAATTTTGAAATAAAATATTTTGTAAAATTTAATCGGAACTTTTATAAAACTTTAAACTAATTTTATCACTTCTAACCCTATTGTAGAATGAGAAAAGTCAACATACTTTGTCACAACTTGCAGAAGCAAGTAGGGTGTTGTCATAAGAAACATCCATGTCACAAATCTCAGACTGATGCCCTCTCAATGTAGATAGAAGTCTGCCAGACCACACACACCATAACTTTATGAGACAATCGTCTGATCCCTAAAAAGACAAAAATATTAGAAAAAATCAATGATTGTGATTTAGAAATTAAGAAACATATTTTTTTTTTTTTACAAATTAAATGCAAGTTTTTGAATTAATTAAAACAATTTAAATTTTTTCATGAAATATATTTATCATTAAAAATTTTTTTTAGTAAAGTACTTACAGTAAAAACTTTGGATCCTGTTCTGTCAAACAAAACACAATAAACTGAGGAAAGGTGACCCAGGGTTCTGAGTCCTAGCTGGATTTGTTTATAAATATGAACAGGGAAGATGAGTTTTTGCTGTTGTCTGCCACATAATTCTCTTCCCATCACAGCATTTACTAAATAAAAATTAAAACATTACACAACTAATTAATAAATAAAAAATATAATAATAAGTGACTCAAAATAACAAATCTATGCAATTGCTTTGTGGTCTACTTAAAACTGCAGTTAATTGAAAATTAATTTAACAGAAATGTAGGAAGTTTTTAATTAAACAAAAAAACTTACCCCAGTTGGATGATTTATAGTTGTGAGGTGGACACAACAGCCGTTGTTGAACAGTTGCTGAATGCTGCCTGCTTGTCCATGTAACTGGTTTTGGTGTTTCCTTATTCAAAAATGCATATTTGTCCAAATTTATGGGTGAGATCAGTGAACCGTTGAAGGGGGAGGGAACATTCTTGCTGACTAGGGTTGACAGAGTTTGAAACAAATGAAGTAAGTGATCGTCTTTTATTCCATCGTGTCTTTTTATCTGAAAAATATGTAGTTAAAAACTTGTTGTTTTTAAAAGTTTATTTGTAATGGCAAAGTTTATCAAAATAACTGAAACTAAGAATGACAAAAACATATGGAAACACTTTAACAGTCCACCTAAATAATGCTATAAACAACAAGTATTTATTTACCCATTCTGCATAAGTTTGTTTATGTGAATTTCCTCTCCAGTCAACTCTTTTTGGAACAATCTAGAAATAGATTTAGCATATATAAAAATATAGTTTTCTAGATAGATTTAAAAATTTTAACTGTTACCAAATGTTAACTTACATTAAGTGATTCCAATTCCCTTTGTAAAACCTTAAACAAAAATTGTTATTAAAAAACAGAGTTATGTTTAATTAAACCACATCAATGTGTATATTTTTTTTAATTAAAACAACATATTTACCTCCCCAGATTGGGCACAAGAACTACTCGATAAAAATTTCTGAACAAGAAATAATAAATCTAAAAATAAAAAATTTAATTAAAATAAACTACTATGCATAGAAAAAGTTATCCTTCCATTTATAAATAAATGAAACTAAGCTATTTACCCCCAAAAATAGTTTTTTTCTGGTTGATTAAAACATGTTTACATTTACCCAAAAACAATGTTTTTAAATTATTTACCTAATAGTATACCATCATCTTTTTGAGTAACCAATGCATATGACATTTTGAGTGAATAACATATCCCAATTAGTTATTACTATGTTTCGGTTTGAGAATGTTACAAACCATTTTAAAAATAGTTTTCATAAGTGAGTTAAACTATTTGATCAGCTTCACAAATGAAGCTTAATTATATCTTCATCTGTAATTAAAGTTGAAATTGATGTCAGTAAGATTATTAGTTGAATTTGATTAGAATTATCTGCTTTAGTACACCAACTACCCAAAAATGCTACAACACCATAAGTTACTTGGAAAACAATTTTGCAAAACTCTAGCAAGAATATAAAGAATAAATTGTGACGCCTTTTGCAATAAATTAGCTGCATAAGTTTTCATATTTTAATTACCTAATTCTACCAATTATAGTTAATTTGAAAATAAATTAAACATTTAAAACACACAATAAACTTTATGAAACTTAAGTATTAAAGACTACAAAATTTGGAAAAATTTTACTTTGTTTTAAGTTCAAAAACCATTGAATGTCTTAATCTACCCTTTGCAAATATAGTTCTACATAATTTGTATACATTGTGTATAAAAGAGCCAAATAGAAAAAAGTACTTTGTAAGTAGCAACCTTATTACACTATTAGAAACATCATTTTTAAATTAATTCTTTTTAGAGTCTTCCTTCAGAGGGATGGTCAGGTTGAAAACAGGTCTGCCTTGTTTGGTATCCGGATCTACACAAAAGTAACCAACCCTCTCAAACTGATATTTCGAAAATACTGGAGCATTACTGACTGTTGTCTCGACCCTTGCATCATTATTTACCTCCAGCGAATCTTTGTTACAATCAGTGACAAAACCACCGGGAACAACAGCAGGATCTTCAGGATTCTTGTGCTTGAACAATCTGTGATAAATACGCACCTCGCAAGGTATGCTGCCCTCTTCTGACACCCAGTGGATAAATGCTTTTGGTTTTGCTATGGATCCGACTGAATCACATTTCGCTAAAATTTCAACTAACTTTCCAGAACTGTCTTTAATCATTTCTTGGTAAGTTAAAATGAGACCGGCATGTCGTAATCCAACTGTCTGATTAGTGGCAAATCTTTTGTAGTTTTTATCAGCCAAGTCTACAAAATCAGAGCGCTCAATGTATAAAGTTGTGCACAATCTTATTTTGTGATGACCCTTGCTTTCATCAGCAGGAAAATTAGGAACAGAAAGATCGATGTGTCCTGAAGTGTTTGGAAAGTTGGTTATTGTTACCTTTACTGGGTCCAACACCGCCATTACTCTAGGTGCAATGTTGTTTAAAGTAGAACGCACGCAAGATTCTAACATATCCTGTTCCAAAACAACCAGATTTCCTGTCACACCAACTTTCGCACAGAAATCATTAATTGCTTCAGCAGGAAATCCTCTTCTCCTTAAGGCGGTTAAAGTGAAAAGACGTGGGTCATCCCAATCTCTAACAATACCATGATCAATTAACTTAGTTATTTTCCTCTTCGAAATCACAGTATAGGGTAAATTTAACCTTCCGTACTCCCACTGCACAGGGCAATAAATATCAACCGCGTTGCATAGCCAGTAGTAGCTTGACCTTCTGGCTTGAAATTCTTTGGTGCAAAGTGAATGGGTGATGTGCTCAAGACTGTCACACAGACAATGAGTAAAATCATATGTGGGGTAAATGCACCATGTGTCACCAGTTCTATGATGGTTTGTGAACTTAATCCTGTAAGCCACAGGATCTTGTTTACCATCCTCCATTACACATTTCATTCTTATTGTGCAATCACCCTCATCTATTTTACCATTTTTCATGTCTTCGAACAAAGCCAGAGTTTCTTCAATTGGTCGATCTCTCCATGGTGAAGCTGGAGGATTAATTCCTTTTATTTCCTCATATTTCTGATGACAAGCATAAGCCAAATTTTTCTTGATAAGCACGATACAAAGATCATACAAATTCTGAAAATAATCGGAAGCATGAGTGACTTTGTATGGAGTGTAACCCAGCCATTTAACCATATCCAGAATGCCTGTAAAATACTTCTCTTCCTCCTTTTCCGGATTTGTGTCATCGTAGCGAAGAAAACAAATTCCGTTGTTTGCTTTGGCATACCCAAAATTAAAGTTGATAGCTTTAGCATGACCAATATGCAAAATTCCATTTGGTTCTGGAGGAAATCTGGTTCTGACTTGACCACCAATAAATTCAACATGTTCTTTTAACAACCTCATTGTGTTGTCATTCACTACATAACCTTCTGTTTTGTAATTTTCACCAACTTTATGAAACTTTAGTGCTGCTCCTCTGAGCTGTTCCATTAAACTTGTAGACTCAAATTCTTCCTTTTTTGCAATTTCCTTTTTGGTTGATACTTCTTTTTGCACCTTTTCCTTCTTTCCTTTTTTAGTCTTAACTGAGGCAGTCATGTCTGCTTCTGTTTTAGGTCCAAGTAAATCGAGAATCTGCATGTCCAGTTCATATTTAACAATTTTCCCGTCTGCAAATTTTAGTTTGTTCCTTGTAGCAGCTAACAGTTTTCCAGTGTTGAACTGGTACCTCTGTTTTACTAATTCATCTTTGTTTTTAGCGACAATGGATCCAATTATTTCTTCAATTTCATCAGCTGAGATCACAACCCCAACCCCACATTCTTTCGAAAATTTAATTTCATCGATGGGCAGTGCAGGATTAGATTTTAGATACTGCAACGCCGAGCTTAACTGCACCTCGGTAACAATCTTTTTCGAACAAACATAATCACAAAGAATAGGAAAATGATTTTTTTCCTTTAGTCGACTTGAAATTTGGTATAAAAGATTTCCAATTTCTTTGTCTAGTTTATTGCAAGCTTTGGCTTTTTCAATAAGTTCTTTAAATGTTGCTGAAATAATTTTGTTTTTTGCTGTCTCCTTTGCTTTTTGTTCTGATAAACCAGCTTCCACAAACAAATCCACAAGATCACTCATTTTATATTATGTTTTAATTAGGTAATATAAATATGATTTTAAACAGATAAACGGTACCCAAACTAAAATAATAAAAACAAAAAAATTTTAACGGATAAATCTAGAAGTGTTATTTCTTTTAACTTTTATAATAAACAACAACAGTCAGACAACCCTTTCAGCCTTTCTACATTTAAAATAAAAAAACGAGCACCAAATATCTTAGTAAATTTGAAACCTAAACGTTCTTTTATTGCATTAAATCGTAGTAATATCATGGCGTTACGTAATATAAATAAAGTAAACAGTGGTGCAGAAGTTAAAACAACTAAACATTGGCATTTTTATAAGTTTTATTTTGGCCTGTTGGCTGATGCAATATATTTCCAACTTAAACTATAAAAATTGCGGGTACCAGTATCTGTTTTATAAGAAGATTTCATTGGTTAACATTATTTACCTGTCAAGATGCCATTTTTGTTCTCTATTTAGTTAGTTGTAAAGAAGTTTGCCCTTAACTTTACATAAAACTAAAATAAAACGTAAAATCTAAATTCGTGTTCACTACAAAAAGCTCTATACCACTCTCTAGCGGTTATGATATTTTGTTACAGGATTTAATCTTAAAAAAATTTTAATTGTTTTATCCTCACAACATATTTCAATCAGTTTATAAAACACCATTTTTGTTTTAAATCTGTTTATTATAAATAGTTAACAACGTTTTTTAAGAAAAAAAAGTATTAATAAGACGGCAAGTTGTCCACTTGTTCTAAGAAACAAAATATTGAAAACCACCATGGTTTTACTGCAGGGTTATTTTTGACCCACAAGCTTAACTCCTAAAAATATTCAAAAACTTGGCTTTAAAAATTTCATTTAGTAATAAAGTTATATAAATTCTTTCCTAATTAATTTACCTCAACATTGCACAAAGCATGGTAATTCCAGTAAAGACGACTTGTCAATAAATATGCGATCAGTACATCTATTGAATAATGTTTATGTGATAGCATTATCATAAACAGCCCGACATAAGCCAACAGCCAACTTCCCCAACCCAAAACGAAACGGATCTTTTTGAATGAATCTAATAATTATAAAAAAAAAATGTAAGTCTACACGAAATTATATTTTCAAAAATTAAAATTCTTTATTTACATTTTCATCCTCTGTATTCTAATAAATAAAAAAACAGAAAAAAAAATAACACTGCTATAAGATTACTTCAATTACATTGTTGTATGATTAGTTGCAACGTGATTATTAATAAAGTATGTCCGCTTATCATATAACTTCCACAGAGATGTGAATTTTCGAGACCAATTAGTTGCGCGATTAATCTCTTTAGAAGCAGCGGTGGAGACCAATCTGTCTGTATAAAAACAACAAAACAAATTACAACAGATTAGCCATATACAGTTGTCGCTAAATTATGCCATATTTACAACTAAATATTCCTAAATTAGCAATAGCTTTAAGTTAAGAATAACCTACTTTTGATGCACAAATCAAATTTTTCTCAGATACCGGTAATGTAGTTACCAGAATTGCCACAGCACGATATAAATATAAAGTGCCAATTATAAAAGCCGCTCTCCGAAATACAAGAAATCTACAACAAAGCAAATATTTTAAAATCTTATGCAAGGCATTAAACAATTTGTTTTTGCATTAGTTTAAATATAAGCCTTAATTTGCACTGTCAACAAAATATTTAAAATAAATTACACTTTGCATTTTAAGTAAATTTTTGCAATATATTAGAATCAAAGTGAGATTACCCTTGTTCGTGCAGTAAAACGATAGAAACCGCGATTCCAAGCAATATACAAAGGCAAGTATCTGTCACGTGATATGTATCTTTTATTAAGGGAAAAATTGCAAACCAAAGATCAGGCAGCGGTTTTGCGTCTAGCGGAACATTTTCGTTGACAATGGGAAGAACAGATAGACAGAGCAAAACAGCTGTACATGTTAATATTTATTAAAATAAAACAACCCTTTTGTAGTAAAAAAGTCGATGGTAAACTTACCAAATATAAGATATACGGCCGACATAACTGTTGTTTTTAATTTTGTTCGCTTATTTAATAAATTGATAATTTTATTCATTGTGATATTATCTTTTTACTAACAAAACTTTGTTTCTCCTATTGACATGCGTATATATCTTTTAACATTTTTATTTTAAAATGCCTTTTAACGATCTTTAACATAATATAACAATATCTATCTAATAAAATAAATTACAAATACTGATAAACAAGTAAAAAATAGCGGATATTGAGTTTCAAATGTATTTCTTATACCCAGGAAATAATTAAAATTTTAAATTCGAATTAGAAATAAAATGCCTTACTGTCATAAAACCAGTTTATGGTATTACTTTTATAACAAAAATTTCGTTTGTTGATATAAGAAAACCTTGGCTTGGCTTTTTTTAACCAAGGCTAAACTCAGTCTACTTGCAATGTGCAACGCTCGTAAAAAGTTATTGTCGTCTGCCGTCTAATTGTTAAACTAAAAAATTGTACCATCCTATTAACCTTTAAACATTAAACTGTTCAAGGCTATACGAGAGAAAGAATTTTGATATGGTATGTGGAATTTTAGCCACACCTACACCTACTAAAGAGCCACCATTCTACCTATTAAATACCGGTTTTTACAAATCATATATATTGAATGCAACCATTTTCAATCCTTACATTTATTTATTTATGATTTTTCTGTTTTTGGCAATTACTTTTTGTAATTGTAATCATATCTATTTTTGTACTTGTTGACTAATTATAGCATGGCTATTTTTTGGTATGTTATCTTCTTGTAATGCATTTAAACAAACTTTTTTTTATTTAAACAAGGTATTATAATTAAGTTAAGGTTGATCAAATTAAAGTCAACGACCTGAAGGTCGTGTAACGCCATTATTTATCGATCAATGATTTTTTTATTTCGAAAACGGCTTGTTTACCTTGAGAGTCGATACCTAAATTAAACATCCTTATTGTTTCATTTATAGCTTCGGGTGGCCAACACAAGGTTAACAAAGCTTAGAAAAATTTCGCAATAATTTACTATTATATAAGCCTTGTCCGGAGCTAAAATAAATTTAAAACAAGAATGATTTGAAAAAACTTTTTGTTAAAATGTGCTTTGTGAAGCGGTAGTCAGCCAAAAAATAAAATTCATTTAATGTTAATTAAAAAATCAACCAAGCAAAAAGGTCTGATTAAGTTGATATATAAACAGATTTATTTTACAGTTTTATTAACAATCTATTAATTTTTTTTTCAAGAATACATTTTATTAGTTTACAAAAAAAGTAACGGCTAATGTAATAAAATTTTACGTCGAAGCGTATTGTATACTTAAGTTAATAATGTCAGTCAATATTGTGGTATTATGTAAAGTGTTGACAGGAATTGTATTCTAAATTTGATAAACAACTCAGAAAATTGTGTTGCATATTAACTATTAGTGGAATTTTGTAAGTGGCGTGATGTTTTTAAGAAAAATCTAATTTGCAAGCGACTGCTAGAAAAAAAGTTGAAAAAAAATACTTTGAGTAATAGTTTGGTTGCTATAAATAGTTTAAAAAATTAAATTTATGTTATTTTTAACAAATAAAATATTAATGTAGAACTCGAAAATTGTAGTATTTAAAATTAGTAACTGTAAAAATCTGGATGTCGACAATTCTCCACCCGAATGCGATAAGACCTACTGCATATAGAACAGATCCTTTTTATGAAATGGGACATATATATGACTATGCTGTATGTGTTTACCCACCCTATTCTACTCATTTAATCCCAGTTTCAGCTCCATTTTTGGCTTCAACAATTACCATGAAAAGATCTAATACACCCAAACGATATTCGCCATATCCCAGAAAATCTCCTTCGCTTGACACAACAAGGTCAACAAGATCGATCCATGAGAGCTTTGCACATTCTCCAATTTTATTTGATTGCCTTGCAACTGGTAAAACGGCTGAAAAAGTGCAGTTGAAAAGTCGAACTCCGAGCCCACATGTTGAAAAAGCTGAGCGTTCACCCCTGCCTCGAAGTAAGGTGACAGACATTCTTTTAAAAACAGTCAACTTCGTTAAAAATTCGCATGTCGTAAAAAATCTTTCGGAGGACGATAAAACTTCACTTCTCGATTCCTGCTGGTTAGAGATCTTTTTGCTCTACGTAGTTCAGGAGATTCAACTTACTGATGACGTCATTATGACCTCAGTTGGTGACGTGCCAAATTCATTCGATATCATGACGACCTGGAAGCTTCTCCAGAGATGCCAAAATCTTAAATTGTCCTCTTACGAATTCGATTTGCTCCGGGATTTACTCTTTTTAGATCGAGGTAAACGATTTTTTAACTAAAATAATTATGGCAATTCAATCTTTATTGGGCAACTGAATAATTAATTTAAAATTTACAGCGTTGAACTTTTAAAAAGACATAGAATTTAACAAGCGAAAGTATTTATTGCGATAGATTTTTGTGCGAAAAATAATTTTATTGACGTATTTGACTAATAAGGCTAAATAAAATGGTAACATGCTGTTGTTTTATTACAGTAAATAACACAAAAACGGCAAGTCAAATTGATGAGGATATATTTAAGGCCCTAACACACAATCCACACAATGATATTGGTAAGTATCCTTGTAATTGTATTGTTAAGATGGAAATGAAAAATAAAATGGGATTAGGCAGTTTTTTTTAAAATGAGGTAGCTTTAAGATCATGAGGCAATAAAAAAAAGTTATTTTTACAACCCAACCTTTTGTTGGCCCGTGCCGATAAAATTTGCCATATCACATCCTTTGTAGAATTTGAGTGTGTTTCAAGGTTGACCGCGACAAACAACAACGATATATATCCTCAATAATGTTTACCAGAGAAGTTAACCATTAATTTAAAACAAATAGCAAATGGCCCTGAAGTATGAACCGGTGCCCAAGCCTGGCCTGAAACAAACAATAGGCAGTTTCTCTTTATTTTAATTGCTGTTTTACCTCACGTGAGAGAGTTTGCGCGGGTTAACTTAAGGCCATAACTGCTGAATAAGTCAATATGTTGTTCCCTTTCGTCAACTTGTTTTTCGCAAATACAGACGTCGGCTTCAGTTCTCTTTTTAATAAAAAATCTTAAATGGAAAAATATTTCCAAGAACATAAAAAACAAACAAAGCAAGATCAATATTATTTATAGCTCGGTTTACACCGCAACCGTTATCAAAATCAGGTTTATTTTAGATTTAATGTAAAAACAAATAGTTATAATAACCAACGCTAACCTATTTTTGTATTTAAAAAAAGGCAAAAAACCACTTAGAGTCATGGCACAAAGTTCAGCCTACCCAATTTAGCCAAAGCATTTTTATATATTGTAATAAAAATTTTGATAAAACTTTGAATAATGTTAAATTTTATCTCTAGATTACCAAAGTAGAATCAAATATGATCAAATGCGACTTTCTCAAATATTTCTCAACGTGTATAGTTTGCGTGGAATCAAAACCGAGACGGTGGAAAATATTTTCTTATTCCCGACATTTAAAACAACTCAGGAACTAAACGACGAACTTCTACGTTTAATGAAAAAAGACAGCAGAATATCAGGCGATGAATAAGTATGTTCTTAAAAAATTTGAACGACTCGCTTATATATTTGTGATGATCATTTTAGAAAATACTGACTTTATTTACTTAATACTAAGCTAGTTAGTGCAAATGCAACCCTGTATATATATTTATATTAATAACATGACGAAAAATTAGAAATTTTAATTGTAAACATTATTGTTATTTTCCATTCACACTTCGTCTTATGCACTTACGGTCCTTATATTATTTTTGACGACATATTTTTAAAATATGACTTAAACGTAGAATGCATTTAGAAATGCGTTGTATTATTTATCTGTCTTTGTTCTTGACTAGCACATTTTTTCGTTTTTAGAATTAATATGCTTTGATTCTATTTAAAACGACCGAGCTTATGCTCTAAATATACGTAATTTTCCAGTTAATTATATCCAACTTTAATTCCCCCATCACTATGTGATTTAAAATGTAGTTGCAAATAAATTAACAAAATAATAATAAAAGATTAAAGGGCTACTTTTACTGAATATAAGCAAGACCAATATGTAAAAATTTACTTTTTCATTGTATTATAATTTATTTGACAAAGTTATCTCTCTTCAGCAACTATTTCATATTTAAAAGGGCAAAACATAGTGGTATGACATCCGTCGTTAATTTCCGGCAGCGTGGATTCGGCCGGATCTGGTTTAAACCGGAATTTTTGAACCAAGGTCGCTAAGAAAATGTAGACTTCCATTTTAGCAAGTTGCTCGCCTAAACAATGCCGTGGTCCAAGCCCAAAAGGAATTACATGGTTGGATTTAACAAATTCTCCCTTTTCGTTAAGATGGCGTTCCGGCATAAACTTTTCCGAGTTTTTTCATAGTTTTGGATCATTATGTACAGCCAACAAATTTACTAAAACCTTTAAATAAACCAAACATCTTAAACCGTGTTTTTATAATACAAAGTTTTTATATAAAAAATATCAACATTTTTACCGAGGCGTTTTTAGGCATAAAGTAACCGTTAAAGGTCACATCTGCGTTGGTTTTGTGCAAAAGCAGAGGGGGAGGTATTTGATATCTAAACACTCCTTCAATGAATGCGTTTACGTAAGGCATTCGGTTTCTCTGCGAATATTTAATTGTGCCAGATGAACCTAAACATAGAAACGTAGCTGAAAATGAGATTTCTGTTACAGCACAGCAAACTGGATTTAACTATAAAAGTTTGCTGTTTTAATATTTTAAAAACTAACCAACAAAGTTTTCAATTTCTTTGTAAAGCTTTGCCTCTGTTTCAGGATAGTGTAACAAACATAAAAGGCACCATCTTATCGCTGTTGCTGTGGTTTCTGTACCAGCGACAAATAAATCTCTTACATATTGCAGTAGTTGAAGATTCTGCTTCATCAAAAATTTTTTTTAAATGTATTCAACAACTTACTAAAAACGAATATTTTATTTATATTTTCCTGCATATATACAGATAAAATCAACATTTTGTTAAAATAATTTACAGTGAATGTTTTGTCTTCTCCTTTGTTTATTTCAAAAAGAAAAGCATTAATAAAATCACGAATGTTATCAGAGTTGTAAGTATCCTTATGCTCTTTTATCTTTCCAGACAAAATTTCTGGTAAATTTAAAAATGTTATATCCTAAAATTATAAAAAAAAAATTTAACAGGTATTTTTTTGTATTAAAAATGCTTTTTGAAGTATAATTTTAAAATTTGTTAGATTTAACATTCAAAAGTAACACCTTACCCAGAACAGTTTTAGTATCTTGTCTAACTTTAGTCATTGTGCTCGAAAATGGAGGTATATAAGCCAATAGGAGCAAATGTCATTAGGTTCATATGTAAAGTTGTTTTTGGCTTACTAAACCTAAATTTACTAACATGTTACTAAATTGATGTAAAAATAAACGATATATTCTTACCTTCTTTCTATTACTTCCATTAGCTCTTTAAACACTGGATTGTCGTATTCAAATCGCTCGCCAAATACCAAACTACATATATTATTACTTGCAGCCCTTGATACCTTATCCTGCATAGAAAACATTACAATTTTCCTCGCTTGAAAAATATAAAATAAGATTATGCGCTAAAAAAATTGAGAAAACAAACTTACCATTATGTTGAATGCTTTTCCTTGTTCTGATTGAATCGATTGCATAAACTGTTCAGTTTCGTCTAAAACTTGCTTTTCTTGATTTTACTACATTATGTATTAAGTCAATTACGTTCTTAGAGCTTGCATTCCAAATTTTCTTTGTGATTTCTATTTCGCATCGTAGTCGATAATTAACACGCCATGTTCTTGTGATATTTCTTGAAAAAATGAGATTTGTGGACGTCCAGAAATTATTGTACCACACTTTACCAGGGCCTATAGACAAACAAGTAAGCATTCAGTTATGCCAAACTAGCTTTAAAATTATATTTATTTACCTTTTGCACAGTTTTAAAATCTTGCAAAATTACAAAATCTTTTCTTCCCATTCGAACAGACAAAACGTTTCCATATTTCTTTTTCCATTTAGCAAACGTTATTCCAGGATTTCTTTCCAATAAAGGCATAATGGCAATCAAAGGAAATCCTCTAGGGCCTGGCGGAAAGTTTTTCGGTCGCTTGTACCAATAATAAAAAAGGAGAATCATCAAAATATTTAGCAAAAACCACGCGATCATGCTAATGCTGTTATTTATAACTACTTTTATCACAACAATACAAAAAACATATAGTTAAAACCGAGTAACATTCAACTGTAACACTTTACAGTCATTCATTTTTTTACGCAACTCTCCTAAATAAAATTGTTCAATAGACCCGCAAGCGCGTTTACGATATATAAGTAAGATTTTGGTAGTTTGCATAACAAACAAAAACTCAGACAAAAAATAGGTTTAACCTAACCTTGTATCTTAAAAGCACCTAAAGTATGTGTATTGTAAACTAAGTAAACTTAAAACTTGTTTCGACAGCGTTACTAAAAATGCATTCACAGATTCTTAACTGTGATGCACCAATACAGTCTACCAGAGCAAAGCGACCTTTTATATATTTTATGTTTATGTACTTAGAAAGAAAAAACTCTGATTTCAACAACATATACAACACGTTTTTAATAAATGCGAAATTGAAGTACAGATTATAACGGAGTGTTAAATATATATATAGATTTGATATATTTTAACATATTTTTCTTAATCCAAATTATATTAATTTTCTATATGCTAAAAAAATATACAACTCTTATTTTACATACAGGTTTACAAAGTCCTGCAACCAGTGATTTACGCCGTTAATATTTTAAAAGTTATCTTTCTTCGGCAATTATTTTATATTTGAATGGACCAAAAATAGTGCCATGACATCCGTCGTTGATTTCCGGCAAACTGGATTCAGCTGGATCTGGTTTAAACCGGAATTTTTGAACCAAGGTCGCTAGGAAAATGAAGACTTCCATTCTAGCAAGTTGTTCGCCTAAACAATGCCGTGGTCCAAGCCCAAAAGGAATCACATGGTTTGATTTGACAAATTCTTCCTTTTCGTTAAGATGGCGTTCCGGGATAAACTTTTCCGGATTTTCCCATAGTTCAGGATCATTATGAACAGCCCACAAGTTAATCAAAACCTTTCAATAAATAAATACCTAAAACTGTGTTTTTACAATACAAAGAGTTTATAAATAATATTTGACCATTTTTACCGTGGTGTTTTTAGGTATAAAGTAACCATTGAAAGTGACGTCGTCGGAGGTTTTGTGCAAAGCCAAAGAAGCTAGAACTCGATATCTAAACACTTCTTCTATAAAAGCGTTTACGTAAGGCATTTGGTCCCTCTGCGAATATTTAATTGTGCCTGATAACCCTAAACGCAAAGAAGTCTGTTAGTTTGATAAATTAAATTTCACCCTACAAATTTTACTTCCTTAATATTTCGAAACTTACCAACTGCGTTTTCAATACATTTGTAAACCTTAGCCTCAGTTTCAGGATAGTGTAACAAACATAAAAGGCACCATCTTATAGTTGTTGCTGTAGTTTCTGTACCAGCGACAAATAAATCTCTCACAAATTGCAGTAGTTGAAGATTCTACCTCATAAAAAAAATGATTGGTATATAGCAATTAACACCTCACATATATTATGTTTAGTTTATTACTGAAAATAAAATGTAATAATAAAATTAACTTCTTATCGTTTTTTACAGTAAATGTTTTGTCTTCTCCTTTGTTTATCTCAAAAAGAAAAGCGTCAATGAAATCTCTAATGTTATCAGAGTTGTAAATATCTTTATGCTCTTTTATTTTTCCAGACAAAATACCTGATAAAATTCAAACAATTTAAACACGATTTTTTTAAATTTAACTTTTTAATATCAAAAAGTATTTTTAAATTCGTGTACAATTTTTTCATACTTAGCATTTAAAACTAACACCTTACCCCGAACAATTTTAGTATCTTGTCTAATTTCTGTCACTGTGCTCGAAAATGGGGGTATATAAGCCAATATAGGAGCAAATGTCATTAGGTTAATATGTAGAGTTGTATTCGGCACACTAAACCTAAATTTACTAACATGTTACCAAATGGTAAAACAAAATAGACGATACAACGCCTACCTTCTTTCCATAACTTCCATTAGTTCTTTAAACACTGGATTGTCGTATTCAAATCGCTCGCCAAATACAACACTGCATATATTATTACTTGCAGCCCTAGACACTTTATCCTGCATTAAAACATTTAATTTATCTTGCTTATAAAAGTTTAAAAAGTTGAACTAACTAAAAAAAAATCATAAAATTGTATTTACCAATATGTTAAAGGCCTTTCCCTGTTCTGATTGAATAGATTGCATAAACTGTTCAGTTTCTTGTAAAATTTGCTTCTCTATTGATTTCGACCCAAAGCCCATGCTGTAAAAATGTGTTTTGAAACAGTATATAATCATGTATGCTTGTACAGGTTATAGCCTAACACAAATTTTATGTAATAAATCAGTTACCCTTTAAGAGCTCGTACTCCAAATTTTCTATGCGATTTCCATTTTTCGTTGTAATCGATAAAAATCAAACCATGTCCTTGTGATATTTCTTGAAATAATGGAACTTGTGGACGTCCAGAAAATACCAAACCGCCCTTCACTAGAGCCTAGTAAAACAAAGTTTAAAATATGGAATACAAATTTGAGCAAACATTCAAAAGGCGTCTATTAGACTTGCGAAAAATATTAACCCTTTGCACAGTTTCAAAATTCTGCAATACTACGAAATCTTCCCTTCCCATTCGAACAGACAAGACGTTTCCGTATTTCTTTCTCCATGTGGCAAACGTAAGTCCAGGATTTTTGTCCAAATAGGGTACAATGCCAATCAAAGGAAATCCTCTAGGGCCTGGCGGAAAGTTTTTCGGTCGCTTGTACCAATAATAAAAAAGGAGAATCACTAAAACTTCTAGCAAAAACCACGCGATCATGCTAATTCAGTTACTTTCTAACATTTATTTTACTACAACAACATTAAAAAACGTAGTTAAAAATGGGCAACATTTACTTATAACATTAAATAATGGGTAATTCTTTTACGCTACAATGCAAAAACTTCATAATACACTTTCCTCATTTAAGCTATAAAAATTTTTCGATACATTAAGCAAGGTGGTAGTTTACAGAGTAAAAAAACGTAGACAAAAAACATGTACGCTACATTAGGTTAAAAGCCGCATCGACAAAGTAAATGCAATATTTGCTCAAGTTTGACTGTCATGCATCGATGCAATTACCCAGAACACAGTCACCTTTATATTTATTTTATGTACTTTGAACAAAATAACTTGATTTAACAATATTTACAGCATGTATTTATTTAACGTATGCGATGTTAGTAAAAAAGGGGAAATAAAACATAATTGAAGCAAAAAAGACTCTTTTTTAAATATAAATGAAACGGGTAAAGAAAATTGGAAAATACCAAAATAGAATAACGTTTATTTTGTATGCAGATTTTTTAAAATAAAATAAAAAATTATTAATTTAAATCTGCAATATATCCTAACAACATCAAATTTAAAAAAAGAAAAGAAATGTTATTATTCATTTGTAAGTCCATGATTCAAATAAAAATAATACAACAATACAATAAAAAAACAATACAATAAAATTTAAAAAATAGAAAGCTAAACAAATTATAACATTGCTTTCAAATCAAGTCCTGGAGAAAACGGTTCATCATTATAATATTTAAAAAGTTATCTTTCTTCAGCAACTATTTTATATTTAAGTGGACCAAAGATAGCGCCATGACATCCGTCGTTAATGTCGGGCAGCGTGGATTCGACCGGATCTGGTTTAAACCTGAATTTTTGAACCAAGGTCGCTAGGAAAATGAAGACTTCCATTCTAGCAAGTTGTTCGCCTAAACAATGCCGTGGTCCAAGCCCAAAAGGAATCACATGGTTTGATTTGACAAAATCACCCTTTTCGCTAAGATGGCGTTCTGGGATAAATTTTTCCGGGTTTTTCCATAGTTCTGGATCATTATGGACAGCCCAATAATTTGCCAAAACCTTTAAATAAACTAAACATCTTAAACCGTGTTCATATTATACAAAGTTTTTATATAAAAAAATATCAACATTTTTACCGAGGTGTTTTTAGGTATAAAGTATCCTTCAAAGGTGACATCTGCGTTGGTTTTATGTAAACCCAAAGGAACTAGCCCGCGATATCTAAATACTTCTTCTATAAAAGCGTTAACGTAAGGCATTTGGTCCCTCTGCGAATATTTAACTGTGCCCGACGAACCTAAAATTTATAAGAGTTATAAATAATCAAAGCTCTGTAAAAGATTTTTTTTAATTTAGGATTTTGTAACTTACCTACTACATTTTCAATTTCTTGGTAAAGCTTTGCCTCTGTTTCAGGATAGTGTAACAAACATAAAAGGCACCATCTTATAGTTGTTGCTGTGGTTTCTGTACCAGCGACAAATAAATCTCTCACAAATTGAAGTAGTTGAAGATCCTGCCCAATTATAAATGAATTATTTTTAACTAAAAGACTAAATTTAAATTCATTTCTGTAAATCAAATATGGAAAAGATTTATACGAGCCAAACTAATAAAAGCAACAACGAATAAAAGCAACAACATCTTGTTAATTTACAGTGAATGTTTTGTCTTCTCCCTCGTTTTGTTCAAAAAGAAAAGCGTCAATAAAATCTCGAATGTTATCAGAGTTGTAAGTATCCTTATGCTCTTTTATTTTTCCAGTCAAAATACCTAAAATAATTTAATTAAATAATTCTCAAAAATAACAAACTTTTTTTTATGTTTTTTAAAGTTTGTAAACCAAATTTTATATACAAACCAGAGAAATGTAAGTTCTTACTTAATATAGATTTAATATCTTGTCTTAACTCAGCCATAGTGCTTGTAAATGGGGGAATGTAAGCCAATATAGGAGCAAACGTGATTAGATTAAGATGTAGAGTTGCTTTCGGTTCACTAAACCTAATTTAAAATGTTTTATATTAGAAGTGAACATTATATTAAAGCACCGTTAAAATACTTACCCCCTTTCCATAATATCCATAAGTTCTTTAAACACTGGATTGTCGTATTCAAATCGCTCGCCAAATACAACACCACATATGTTGTTACTTGCAGCTCTAGATACTTTACCCTGCAAAGAACACAAAACAATTTCCCTTGCATTTAAAAAATATAGCAAGTAGGCTGGATAATTTCAAGGTAGCAAGCTCACTAAAATGTTGAAGGCCTTTCCTTGTTCTGATTGAACGGATTGCATGAACTGTTCAGTTTCTTCTAAAACTCGCTCTTCCATAGTTTTAGAGCCAAGACCCACTCTAGAATATCGCATATAATAGTCAGTTCTGTTTACTACATACCACTACTTTGTGTAAAAAGTTGATTACCCTCTTAAAGTTCGTATTCCAAACTTTCTTTGTGATTTCCATTTCGCATCGTAGTCGATAAACACCACGCCATGTCCTTGTGTTATTTCCTGAAATAAAGGAATAAGTGGACGTCCAGAAAATACTGAACCCCCCTTAACCATGGCCTAAAAATACAAAAAGCAAATAATTTAATCTAAGTCAAGGTCAACTTACTATAATTTTTTTCGAATACAAATCATATTAACCTTTTGCACAGTTTCAAAATTTTGCAAAACTACAAATTCTTCCCTTCCCATTCGAACAGACAAGACGTTTCCATATTTATTTTTCCATTTAGCAAACGTAAGTCCAAGATTGCTATCTAAGAAAGGAATGGCGCCAATCAAGGGAAATCCTCTTGGGCCAGGCGGGAAGTTTTTCGGTCGTTTGTACCAATAATAAACAAGAAGAATTGCCAGAATTTCCAACAGAAACCATGCGATCATGCTGATTTTGTTACTTTATGCCACTGATTTTATCACAACAATATTAAAACTCACTGTTGCAAATAGACCTTAAATTACTAACAGTTTGAAATGTTAAAAACCGATAAATTAAGGCTAGCTTCAATAGAACCACAAAGCGTTTTCGTTTTAAAAGTGTAAAATTAACTTGCAAGTAAACAAAACGTATGCTTCAAACAAATAAACCTAACTAGGCAGTGTAAATACATCGTTTACACTTATGGACATTTCGTTTTTGAAATAAGTTTACATACCGTATTTCTAACTAAGGTCACATTAACTAAAACGCACATACTATTTTGAACATAACTAATGTACCCATTTTTATTTATCTTTTTTACGTTGGTATTTAAAAACACAAAACCTGAACGTATAACAAAACTTAAGTCTAGCCAGTTGACCGACCAATTCTAGGTAGTAGTAACTACTTTTAGCTTCAATTTCAACTAATATATATAGCATTGGGTTGCACTTCTTGCGCAATCGTTGCCATGGTTTTTAGACCTTGTTCCGTTACATCATCTTTAATGACGTATAACACTTTAGTTTTTAGGTTACATCACGACTGATGACGATTTTCAGTACATTGTGTTGCAATATAACGCAATCACGACGAAATAGCCAACCTGTGACAAACAAAAAAGGTCAGCGCGTTGTTTGACCACATAACTGAAATATTAAGATTGTAGGTCTTGAATAATGTGTACCTATAAAAGAAATGAATAAACCAATATATACATATACTTATAACGTTTTCTTGGCATAAGTTAATGCACTTTAATCAACAAAAAACGTGTACTATGTTATGGTATAAAACACGTTATTATTACGCCTAAACGGGTTAAATAAAATGTTGTTTCGAAACGCTTCCTGTTAAGGGGGGCGTTCTGTAGGCGTGGCGGTACAAAGTTTATCAGCAGGTTTATAGTAGAAAAAAGTAAGTTAATAATACAGTAAACCATTTTTACTTCACAGTCAGCTATAATATTTAAAGACTTAGCGTACAAGTTGTATCAATCCAAAATATTAAATTTTATTTGTATGTTAAGTTCGTAATATTTAAACTGTACTTAGAGTATTACAATGCGCATTTTTAAAATTTCTTATTTTGCGCCCATACCTGAATAATTAGATTATCTTATTAACACTAACAAATAAACATTTAAAATTAATCCCATACAAGGGCTATTTACTTACCAATTTTACAATAATTTTGGAAGAAATTTAAATAACACTATACAAATTTTAACAATAAAAATACTAGTATTATCAAACGAATTACTTTAGTACATTAACGATTACCATTTCGCAATAATAAAGGAACTTTTAAAAACACAGTGCGCGATATAAAATATAGGTAAAAAATCTGCATAAATTTTATTGCGTAAACATATAGAACGAAAAGTTAGTAACGCAAACGGGATCTCTGATATCGAGCATCGGCCGAAACGCTTCGTTGGTTCTGATGTTTATAGACTGGAATTTGATGCTGTAAACAAAAATATTTAATCAAATCATTTAAGTATTAACATCAAGTGTAAAGAAATATTGTGTTTTTATAACAATTTCCCAAAAACGACATGCAGTTTATGTCATCTGCAAGTGTGCCAATACACAAAAATGAAAACAGAATAGTCATGTTTAACAAAATTTTCAACAGGGGTAAAGAACCTGGGGTCCGCTGAAAAATGGCCCGGAAGAAGATTGAGGGTTCTTGGAAACAGTCTCCTCGACCTCTCGAAGCCTTGTGTTCAGGCGTTCCAGTGAGGCCAGCAACCTTTGTTCTTCTGTTGAAAGTGCTGAAGCCATAACTGTGAATTAACATAAGTAACGTTATAACCACGCACTTATAGTAAAGTTGAAGCATGACATTTTTCAATTAAGTGTCCTTCCAAAAATTTATTTGGTAATCAGGCCTAATAGCTATATTGTGAAGGTCAATCTGTCTATATCTAGTGATGTAGGCCTGCCGGTAAGGATTACAAGTTACAAGAAGTTTTTCACATTTTATCAATTAGGTTATTTTAAGTAAGTTGAAATGTTTACCTATATTGCCTTAATTTTAAGCATATTATAGTAAAAAGGTTAAATTTTAATCTGCAATTCGATAATTATTACATCATCACCTTGCTTGCCGTGTTTTTGTGCGTCTCTCGTTCGTTTTTGCAGGGAGTCCATGGCATGTATGATCTGATCTTCCGATAAATTTTGCTCGGCTAAAGTCTCAGCAAGTAAGAACGCGGTCGTGCTATCTGACATATGCTCTCTACCGCTAGCTGACGACGGAGAAGGTAATGGAGCATTGTAGCTGGGCTTTGGGGACGGATAATTTGAAAAAGTTCTCATCTAAATACATAAAAAATTACTTTTTTGTTTTGTTACACTACAAGCAGTTGTATATTTCTGTGCTTTAAATATAGTAGCATACCATATCTGGTTTTACACCACGTGACATATAGTGTTTGTGACGTCGTTGCTGGAGAAGAGCTTGTCTTCGCATAAATGCTCCATATGAATCATTTGCAGAACTTTAAAGGGAAAATAAAATAATTAAATATTCGTAAGGCAATTAAAAACTAAATGTAATGTCCAACAAGAAATAACACATTTTTTAGCTATTGTTGCATAAAATCAATGCAATTATTTATCATACTTGGGAGCTTTGTTGGAAAGTTGAACAGAAGTTGGTCGAACCAAACGCCGGTTTCGCGTGGGTTTAACGAGCATGTTATCGGGCGATAAAAGTCCTCCGTCGATCGACACAATACTAGCCTGTTGTTGCTGTATTGTCGGAGCCACAGCAGCATTCCATGCCGATCGTCGGCCAGCGCCACCAAACCTGTTTAAAACAGCATGACTATATAAAAAAAAAGTTGCAACAACTATGATTCTTTTAAAATTTAAAGGGGAGTTTAATCCTATAATTTTTCTTTAATTTTACACATATAAATTCTTGGTTATATAACACATCAACGCTATGTGGCTTAAACAAGTTATAAAATAGCTTGGGAAATATCGCATTACAAACATACACAGCGTTTCACAGGAAATTGTATTATATTCTATAAGTTTTCCGTTACTAAAATAACATACGAACAAGTAACAATCATATAAATATATGTTACTAAACAAACAACAAACCTGTTTGTATCACTCGCTGTTTTGCGAAGTAAATTGTTTGGTTGTTGGACCCGGCTTGACGGACGTTGCGCAAGGCAAGAACGAACCTGAAATAATATTTTAAAGAATTTAAACACGCTTTTAATAAAGCACATATTTAAAAATTCTTGTTAATATCGTACCTTGTCCCATAACCAGCTTATTTCTTGATCAGTTGGCGTTTTATCTAAGCTCGGTTGTTGGCCTTCATCTTCTGCGGTAGTTTTACCGTTACTAACATCGGGTTTCATCATGTGAATTGTTACCTAAATTTACAAATTTATTCACTAAAGCAGCAATGTTGTTTTTTTAAATCCTTAGATGACTACTTTCTTAAAGTTTACCTGATTTCCATTTCGGACTGTTGATCCAACTGTCGGCGAAAAATCAAGATTTTCGCTCGATCCCGAACTTTTCAAGGTGTCCATTGTTACGTCTTGTTCTTTTGTTGTCCAAGAAACATGTCGTTGATTTTGGTTGTTGTTTGTGGGTGATTCATTCGATTCTGAGTAATCACCACTTGGAACAGAATAGTTAATAGCAGTCGCCATAACCAATTGCTTTTTCTTGGTAGTGGGCGGGCGCGGTTCCATCGGCAGAACAACTTCTTTTGCGGGTTTAAATTTACGACCTTGTTTACCACCCTTTTTGCCACCTTTAGGACTAGAAGCAGCTGCTGGCTTGCCTTTGGATTTACCCTGTTTCCCTTTTGGAGATTTACCACGCGGGGAAACTTGCTTAACCACCGGAGCAGGTGAGACTGGGATTTCGGGTTTTACGATAAGGCCAGGTGTAGCTATGCTTACTGAAGTGCCGTCGTTGTACTGAATTTCATTCCACTTAACAGATTTTCTTTCCTTTTTTTCTTCAATTTTTTTCGCTTCCAAACTATCGCGTACTTCGGTGTTTTTCAGCTTTGCGTTTGCGGTTTGGTATGGTGAGTTGTTAACGTGGTCAACCCACTGGTTACGTGCAACTACGCCTGCAGCATGATAAAGTGGATATGTCGATTTGCCTCCATACTTAGAAACTTTTCTTAGTATACTCCTAACTTTCTCTGGCGTTTCTGCTTTGTCCTTTATGGGAGTACTCTCTGCAACTGTTTTTTCGTCAGGAGCTGGCGAAAAAGAGACTTTTTGACGATCTGTCGGCATGGGAAGAGGACTTGCCTCTGTCAAAACAGAAGCAGCTGGTTTTTGCTTTTGGATAGAACTCTGTCGACTTAACACTGGTTGCTTATTGGGTATGGAATCTGGCATTGGACTTTGTGTTTTACTTAAAAAAGTGCTTATTGGAGTTGCAGTGGTTTGAGTCATCCAGTGATTATTTATCGGTTCTCTTTTAACAACTTCCTCCTTCACAGTTTGTTGAACAACAGTTGGTTGAGTTGTGGTAGTTGTTGCATAGTTTGATACAAACTGCATACTTGTGGGGATGGAAACATGCATTACTGGAGCAGACCATGGTTTCGAAGCAGGTTGTTCTATTTGGCTGCTAACTAAAGATTGCTTGCTGCTCTCATCTTTAGTTTGCGGAGCAGTTTGTATGGTAGGTGCAGCTGACATTGGCCTTGTTGTAACAGGCTTTGCTTTTGACCAATCAGAAACATCATTACTTGGTTCAGTTGTACTCCATGGACGGTATGACTTGACATAATAATTAGGTGGCGCTCGAGTAATAGATGGTGAGGAGTTAGCTGAATAGTAAGTCGTGGTTTGATTCTCAATTTGTTTTGATTCTGTTGGTTTTGGTTCTTGGTTGTTATAACCAGAAACCCTATAAGAATTAGGTGAATTTACTGGTGTATTTTGTTTTAAAGCAGTTTCTACATCGGCAAAATATTTTCTCTGAAATGAGGTGAGATGATTGTTGAAAACAGGTGATGCCACTGGGTCGTTACTTCCATGTAAAGAATCTTGATCATCTAATCCTAAATAAAAATGTTCAATAAACCCTAAAATAAAGATATAAAGTAATAAAATCAATATTTAAAATTTAAAGTACCTGTATCCAACGAATCTTCAACTTTAGTTTTGTTGGTTTGGTAAGTTCTTACTTTTTCTTTATGTGATCTTCCATAACTTGGTATTAAGGTATCAGTCTACAAACAAAATATAACTTACAAACAGAAAGTTGTTATGGATTACATGCAATTAAACTAAATATATTTACTTTGGCTGATAACTGATCCCTTTCTTCTTCTTCAAACTGTGCTGGTTCACCTCTTTCATTTAAGTGCTAAATAAACGAAAGTTAAATTATTTATTTAAGCTAAGTAGATAGTTTCGACACTTTAAAAAACAATTGCACCACAAAAGTTATAACTTACCTGTTCTTGCCCAATAAATAATCTTGATAAGCTTCCGGCTAAGCCAGGTGCCCCTTGAACTTGGTCCATTGAATTTACAGCTCTTCCAGACATAATGTCAACATTGGAATATTGAAAATTCGAGTTTGGTGTTTCTTGCTGTTGATCTAACAATCATTAATAAAATCAAATATTTAAAGTTAAAAATACATAATAAAAAAGCACACAGAAAATACATAATAAAAAAGCACCATTAAAATGAATAAAAGGTTTAATACAAATAAACTCAAGTACAATGTATTGTTACTTACATGTTAAAAAGGAGTTTGCATTTACATTGTACATAGTTTCATTGTATGGTCTTGTTGCTGGGGCAGGTACAGTTTCTGCTTTTAGTTCATTTGTAAATTCCTGTAATATTTAAAAAATGATTTACAAATTAGATCTTTTTCTTTATAAGTAACCTAAAAAAAAAAAAATTTGTTATCTTTTCAATATACCTGCATAGTCTGCTGCTTGTGATGCTCTAAAAATTTTTGTTTTTGTTCCTCCAGTTCCATCTCAAATTGAGACTTGACGTGTTCAGTTAACTGAGATGAGACTTCAGGACTTTAAACAGAGAGTTAATAAAATTAATTTTTTTATTAAAGTACATGTAATTCTTTATATGTAAAACTTAAAATGCATACCTTGCAGAATTTAATTGGTAAGGATAACTAATCTCAGTGCTTCCACTTCTAAGTTGCTGTAGAACATTATCGAGTGACGGAACCGGCTTTATACCTTTATTTATTACACAAATAAAATTAGTCTTTATCAAATCTTTATAAAAACAAGCTATAATGAACATAATGTCTCGTATTGTTTTGTACCTCCATGAAATTTTGCTCTTTTATCATGTTTCAACCCAATGTGAGATCTTTGATACCGTTCAGTGGCTTCTGTTTGACGTTGTCGTCTTTTAGAAAGTTCCAAACTTCTTTTTCGAGCTTCCCTCTCAACTGCTAGTTTCTTTCTGTCTTCTAATGCTCTGTAAAGTAATTAAAATATCATTCTAATGTTTTTTTGAATGACATTTTAACAGTGGAACTAAGCACAAAATCAATGTAAAAAATTAAAACTGTATTTTAATACAAATAATATTACAACATAAATAAAATACTATTTCATTTTAATGCCTACTTTCTTCTTCTATTTGTCTCTTGAGAAAGTCGTTTTTGTCTCTCACGTTCCGTTCTTCTCTTCTCCATGTCCTCTTCAGTAACCATAAGAGAGTAGGTTTCATTTCCTACCTATGAAGTATATTTTAATTTATAATAAATAACCTAAACAAACACTTACATGCATATAACTGGTAATTACTATATACACTTAAAACCATAACAACGTAAAAAAATAATTAAAAATACGTTACGCTGTTACGTCATTTATTTCACTTATATAAATAATTAAAAATAAACAGTTTTCACCTACCTGCATATATGCTTGGCCACCCAGAGTCATTATTAACGATATCTAGCAACTGTAACTACAACCATTTAAACCTCTGTTACGCTAAGCGCATGTTCGAAAATTTACCGTAAAAACAAATAATCCAGCTTTGCTAGAAACCGTTAATAATAATGGTTGCTATGCTTTGCTCTTTGCCGCTACTGCTGGCAATACTAAATTACGTAATAGTTTTGCAGTAAAAAATAAATTTCGAGTGATTTAGTTGTAATTTTGTTAACGTGTGTACTAATTAAAGAAATATTTAATTTAATAAACTAAAATAAATCAATATATCTCTCTAACAACTGACAGTATCGCAAAACAACATAAAACAAAAGTTAAAAAATGAGGATACTATTAATCTATGCTTGGATGCACGTAATGTAAAGTGTAGCGGGTTTGTTATTTTATTGTTTTGTTTAGTGGACACTGGCTAACTGGTCAACGGGATACGAAAACGCTTTTTACTAAGTTTTAAACTTCAAACTGTCAAAGTAAGTATAATAACCTAAATTTACCTATTTTTAAATAATTAAAAATAACAGCTGTAAGGTCATAAGTTAAGTTAAATGGCTAAATGGTCATTTGCCAAAAAATATCACAAAGTTGTTGCCTGGCCTGGCAGCCTGGTGTTATACTTATTTTTAATAAATATATATATATATATTTTTTTGTGATTGTTTGTTTTATGGAAACTCTAACTATAAGACTTAAACATAGAGTAACATTTGTTGGTAAAAAACATAATTGCATTTTTGATTTACTTAATTTGTTATCTTTATGTAGCAGATTTTTGTATATAATTTTATTAAATTCAATAAAAATTATATAAAACATGCCAACCCAATCCCAAACTCAATCAACATCAGGTTTATCCAATTATGAAATTGATCGAAAAGTCAATGAAGTTATTCATCTTCTTCTTATTTGGGAACAGAAAAAAATTCCAATTAAAAGGGCAGACATTAATAAACATGTACTAAAAGAATATAAAAGCATTTACACTGGTGTTATAAATGAGGTTGAGAAAAAACTAAATCGCATTTTTGGAATGAAGTTAGTGGAAATAGGTGAAGGTTCCAAAAAATGTTATATTTTAGTAAATACAATGAAACATGCTGAAGCGATTGAACTAATGCAATGGAATGGAAACGAAAAACGAGGGTTGCTGTTCATACTTTTAACTTTAATTTTTATGAACGGAAATGTTATGTTAGAAGCCCCATTATGGAGTGCTTTAAAAATACTTGGCATGGATAAAGTTCAACCCCATCCAGTCCACGGCTGCGTAAAAAAATTAATCCACAATGAATTTGCCAGACAATTGTACATTGACATAGTTAAAACACCCAATTGTGACCCACCTAGATTTCAATACAAATGGGGTCTTAGAGCAGTACATGAAATAGGAAAACGGGAAATACTTGAGTTTGTTACTAAGCTTTATGGTAAATCTAATATTGAAGTTTGGAAATCACAACTCGATGATATGATATCAGATGAAAGGACAATTGAGTAAATTAGACTATTTGTAAAGTTTTTTTTTTAAAGCCATTTTTTGATTGCAATTATTGTTGTTTTTTCCTGTGTTCAGAATTTTGTATACAAGCTATATTGAATTGCCACTGCCAAAATGATTTGATTAATTTTCTTCCTATTTCTGTTAATATTTGCATACACACTAAAAGCTGTTGATTTATTTAAAATCCTTGTCAAAATGTAGCTAGTTGTATAACATTAAATATTGACATAAAATTTCCCAAGTGCACTGCTATTTTATGTTACCAATATCATTTTTATTTTTCTCAAAAATTTGTTCATTTTTTCAGCTTCTCATGGTTTTTTAGTTTTGTTGGTAAATTAATATTAAAATGAGTGAAGAGCAAAAACGTTCAACAAAAGAAGATGATTGGGAAACTGATTTGGATTGGTTAATTAAAGACTCAGAAGGTCACAAAGAGGTAAATCTAAAAAAACTGAAACTATTTTTGTAAAATTTAAAATTGTTTTTTTTGTAAAAACGTTGAACATATTTTAAATTTATTATATTGGCAATTGCTATTTTTTTTAATCTGTTTTCCAAAAAAATGAAATTTAAACTATTTTTAATTAAGGAGGGTGATTCAAGTGAAGGTGAGGAAAGATCCCAATCTCCAATAAAATCTAATCGTCTATCAGGTAAACCAATTAAGACTTATAAAAATATTAAAAATATTTTTATCATGGATAATATCAGATAAATTTATTAAAGAACTGTTTTTTGTTTTTATTGATCCAAAACATTACTAACCAAAAAAATATGATTTGATTTTAGATGAAAAAACTGAAACTACTACAACAGATGAATCAGATTATGATGATGAACTAACTCCTGCGGAACGCAAAATCCTCCATGAGAACACTCATCTTAATGATGCTGAGGAGGGAGAGGAATATGATGTTCATAAAAGATTGGTTAAGGTTTGTAGTAAAATTTTAATAAATTTATTAATGTTTTAATAATCTTTTATACCATTAAATTTATTTCTGTTTAATTTTGGGATGAAGACCAAAAAAATAATACCTCTACTGCTAAATTGTTGGTAATACACATAGTACAATTCTTAACTATTGTTCTCATGAATATTTCATACAGCACAGTTGTTTTGGCAATAATGTTAATTGGTCATATAATATTCTTATGTTGTTTATGTGATACTTACTTTTATTACAAATAAAAACCCAATGTTATAGCATTGAAATGCAGTTATTTATATATATGCCTTTTAAATATTTTTACGCTTTATTTATAAATCTTGTGTTACTTGAATTTTTGTATAAAATAATAGACTTTCAGCGTGGCAATATTGCCAGTTGTAAATGCTGAGCTAGTAGTAATTGTATTGTTCAATTAGCCTGTGTAGCAAACCTATTGTTGTCTTTGTTAAGAAAGTTTTATTATAGCAACAAGAAAGTTTCGGTTTGTTATCTCAATCTAGTTTTACGGCGTTGACGACTGTTTTCAATCACTATTCAATACCAGATGACCAGATAACTCTTGTTATTTTTTATTTGATTTTAAAAGTTTAATATAAAAAGTTTAAGTGAAAGAAATAGATATCAATCAAAGGGATTTTAAAAAGTTAGTTGTTTTAAGAATTAGTTTTTTTTTCTGCTATAATACTTATTTTTTCTATTGTACTGCATGTGATTTTAAATAAACCTTATTCTAATGATCAACAGTTAAGATTTTAACAAATTAGTACTAACATTTATTTCCTTGTTATTTAATATCTAATTCCATAAATTTTTTTGTAATTCCAGGCAAATGAAGCATTAGCAGTTGACAAAACAAAAGAAGAACGAGAAAGAAGGGTTAACTTTAAACCGAAACTTATTGACTTTGAAGTTCCTCCAAACGATTATTCTTCTTCTGAAGACGAAGAAAAAATAAAGTAAACCTTAATTTAAAAAAGTATTTTACTTAAAAAAAAATTTTGGAGTTTAAATAAACACAAATCATTGAAAAAATATATTTTTTAAATGTAATATTGCACATTAAAACACAGAGAATCATCAGAAAAAATGAAGGAACTAAATTTGAGCGATGATGACAAAAAAGATAACAAAAAAGAGGACACTGTTGAAATAAATGGCAAATTTGTCCACAAAAATGAGAAAATCTTGATTGAAAGGGATGGCCAGTTTGAACTTGTAGAAGCAAGCGAGCTAAAGGGAATTTTACCAACAAATAGTAGCAGTAGTAATAGTAATTCCGATAGTGTTGCTATTGCAAACGCAAAAATGAAAGCGCCGTCCAAAGAAGTACATTTACCTCCAGTTAGTCAAACAAAACGTCCAAAGAGTGCTCCAGTTAAACGCTATCAACCTCATCCCCCTACTAATCAAGCTAGACCATTTTCAGCAAATGGTGGACCTAAACCAAAGGTAACTTTGTAGGGAAGATATTTTTTTATATCTTGTTTAAATATATATTACATATAACCCACTTAACAAATAGAATTTTATTTTTGTAACTAAGAATTGTTTATACATACAAGTTATACAGGTAACATAATGGAAATTTTTGAACGTACAATTTTTTTTTTTGAACCCCAACTATAACCTGCAATGCAATTTTTTTCCAATTATTAATAAATATATTGTTAATTGTAGTCCGAGCGGCCCTTCTCCTACTCTCCAGAAATGAAAAAGATCCTCCGAAAACAACAAGATGCAAAAGAAAAGAGGATGAGAGAAGAAAAGTTAAGAAAAGAGACAGAGGAAGAGTCTGCAAGGCAAGAAGCAGAGGATTGTTGGAAAGCTTGGTTGGATCGAAAAAATGAAGAAATAAAATTGAAGAAAAAGGAGCAGAAAGAAAAAGGTTCCACAAATTCAACAAGTTCTGTAAGTCTCAAAACTGTTTACCTATGTAAGAATAATTTTCCTTAAATGCGCTAAACTAATTTGTTTTAAAGCCAAACATACTTTATGCATTTTTTTATTAAATTAAACTTAAATAAATACAGTATTTTTTACATGCCATGTTTAACTAGTTTCCAAAAACTGTATATTGACATTTAGCAAGCAGAGCAGGCAGAGGAATGTTACAAAGCCTGGCTTAGAGAAAAACGAATGCAAACTAAAAGAGAAAGAATTCTGGTCCAACAACAGCAAATTGAAATTGACGAAGGCTGGTATATAAGGTGGTTACAAACTTTTTAATTATTCAGTTTCTACAGTAGTGAATGTTGTTAAATAATTTATTGGGTAGTATAAAAAATAACTTGGCCTTATATATGTTATCCTAATAATTATAGATTGGTAACAATATTTTAAATCCACCTTTTTCCAACCACCTATGTATTGACATTTCACAATAATGGTAATTTTTTAGGTTTTCTTCAAATTATTTTGTAATAGCAAACAAATTCATTGTCAATGTATTTATTTTGTGGCATTGTTAAAATTTTGTACAATAAACATAGGGAGAGAAAAGATTGTAACAATGCTTACAAGAAATGGCTTCGAGCTAAAAATGATTCGGCTCGAAAGGCAAGAGATCAAGATAGGTTGCTACGACGACAATCTCTTAAGGAAGCACGGCAAGCAAGAAAGGCACAGAAGCTTTTACAAGCAATTCGCGAGGCTCAGCAAATGAAATACGTTGAGTATTATGGGTATAGGTTTTAAAAAAAATTCCTTTTAATCAGGTTTTTCATATTAGCAATGGTTTTATGATACAATTAATTGGTTGTAGTTAGTTTTCAGTCCTTTTTCATATACATATTTTTTGATATTTTATTTTTATATAATTTTTTTACAATTTTTACAAATTTTTCCTTTCAATTTTTACAAATTTTTACTTTTCATAATTCGCGAACGCCTGTGGTTTTGTTGTTATAGTTTTTGATTATTGTGCTTTTGTTGCTTTATTTTCATTACAAAAAAAAGTTTTTGCACTTTATTAATATAAGTAACTTTTACTTCAAACTTTAACAACTTTTAATTGCTTTTAAATATTCACGCAGCTTTGCTTAGTTTTGTGATATCGTTATATTTGCACAAACTTGCTAATCTTCAAGTTGCTTAAGCTATTTATATTTTTTTAATATTTAGGTACTATTCTGTTTAATTTTGTCTACTTCATGCTTTTATTAAATCAAAATTCTTGTATAGCTTTGTTATATGTGAATACTCTTTAAGCGTTTGTGCAAGTTTCGCAAGTTTTGAGTGATTTTTGTTTGCAAATTTATCACGAGTTGTTCCTCGGTAGTTTACACTGTGTCATCTTTTAAATTGTAGTCGTCGTAATAAAATATAACGTTGAATTTTAAATGTTAGGTGTTGTTTACCTGTTTTAAGTTTTGCGTTACGTCATATAATAATAAAAGAAAAGTCACTAACGCTATTCACCAAAAACGGTTAAAACGTTTGTTCACTCAAATCACACGTGCTTTTACAGTTCTACTAATTAACTACCAACTACGTGACTACTAGAATAACATAAAATCAGTTTTAAAGCAACTGCAGCTTGGAACTAAGTATAATTTATAACATTTTTAACAGGTAAGTGGTTTGTTTTTATGAATTTTTGTCTATATTTTTTTAGTACTACTGATTTACCGTCTGGCCGTAGTCGTTTAAGTAAATGAGAATTTGTTAAGCGCTATTTATTCCTAATGCCAGTATGTACGTTAGCTATATTTGCGCTAAATATTGACCAATAAGTAAAGTGATATGATGGTAACTAAACCTAAACTATTAAATATTTTTTATAATAAACCCTTTAGATTATACATACGATCACACGTTACAAATATCTGGTTAAAAGCCAACATGCCAAAAAAGAACAAGGGAAGAGCCAAGAAAAACAGCAAAGAGACAGAAAGATTGGAAGATGTTGAAATAAACAAAGCGCCACATACTTTTGTATTTTCGAGGGGTCATGTGGGTTCAAACGTACAGCAATTAACTCTTGACATGCGTTCAGCTATGGAGCCTTACACAGCTTCAAATCTTAAAGTTAACAAGAAAAATGTTCTAAAAGACTTTGTAGCAGTAGCTGGGCCACTAGGTGTCACTCATCTTGTATCTTTTGCCAAGACCACAAGTGGTTTAAACATGAGACTTGTGCGCTTGCCCAGAGGGCCAACTTTGTATTTTAAAGTGCATAGTTACTGCTTAAAACGGGATGTTGTATCTCAGTTAAAAAAGCCTAAATGTGCAGAAGGCCAATACAGACACTCACCATTGTTGGTATTGAATGATTTTAACAAAACTGTTAATGACGAAGATTCTAATCCACTTTCTGTTAATCCACAAAACCTTTGTTCCACAATGTTACAAAATATGTTTCCTTCCATAAACATTCACAAGTAAATAAAAATTTAATCTGTAGCATTAAATATATTTATCTAAACTTAAATAAAACACTATTTTTGCCCTTACAGGGTTGACTTAAACAATGTGAAGAGGTGTGTGCTCTTCAACTATATTCCAGAAAGCGACAGAATCGAATTTAGACACTACAATATTACTGTTAAAGCTGTAAGTTTTAAAATTTAAAAAATAATTAACAATGGAGAAATGTGCTTTTCTTGTTAATAATTTTTTGATGTTGTGGATATCAGGTTGGGATCAGTAGAAAGATGAAGAAGTTGGTATCCCAAAAAGATGCTCCAAACATGGGTCGATGTAATGATGTGAGTGAGTTTTTAATAAATCAGGGAGACGGGAGTGCTTCAGAATCTGAACTGGATCCTGATGATCCTAATAATAAGGTAAGCAAATACGTAATATATTATTGAAAATGACAAAGTCCGAATTTTATAGAGAAGTAACATTTAAAAACTAGGTTGAACTTCCACAAAAAATGGATGGAAAGGGAAACCAAAAAAATCGACAAAGTGCTGTTCGTTTAACTGAACTAGGTCCTCGGATGTTGTTGGAGTTGTTTAAAATTGAGGAAGGAATGTGCCAAGGTGACATCATGTATCACAAATATGAACAAAAGACGCCCCAGGAAGTTGCTGCTAATAAAAAGTCGAGAGAAAATAAAATGAGTTTGAAAAAGATGAGGAAAAACGAACAGGAGCAAAACATAAAAAGAAAAGAACAAGAAAAGGAGTTGAACAAGAAGCGATCAATATTAGGTAACAAATATTCAAAATTGTCTGTTTTTATTATTTATATAAACAATTTTAATTTTGTTTCCCAACTTTTATTATTTGTTTACATAGTATGTTAAGTTGAGAATTTTGTAAAAAAAATACTTTCTTAGGTATGAAAAGAAAAATGGAGGATAACGATGAAGAAGATGATGATGCGAAGTGGTACAAGGAGGAGGTTGGAGAAGACATCCCAGATGATGAACTTCCAAGAAAGAATTCTTTCAAACCTAGAACTTTTAAAAAGAAAAACATTGAAAATAAACCAACAAATTGGAAAACAAATGAGAATGGTAAATCCTTTAAGAGGAAGAAATATGATGGTGGTGGCAAAAAGTTTGACTCAAAAAAATCGAAAGCTTTTGCGGCCAAGCCAAAGTTTCCAAAGAAAAGAACAGGAAAATTTAAGAAGTGAACAAATCATATCAAAGTTTTTTGTGTTTCAAAAATTATTAAAGTTGATTCCTGATCTTTAAAATGGATAATTACCAGTAATTGCCAACCTTTATGTAGGAAACAATAATACTTATTATTAATAAATGAACTGGTGCTCATATAGGGGTATGGTTGTTTCTTAAAAATTTTTAATACAAAGTAAAGAAAAAATTGTTAAGGCTTTTTTCTTCATGTCACTTTGTCTTGTGATCTTCAACTAAGTTTGGGCTAACTCCAATAAATACAAAAAACTATAAAATAATTACCACCAAATAAAAGTTTTCGTCCATTTTATTTCACAGCTTCAGTGGTATGTACAGACAGTAGTTACAGTTATCATAACAATAAATAATAATACATTTGCAAGTTACCATCGCCACACAATGTTGATCCTAATTAATACTTGTACATCAAGTAAAAAAGAGTCTATTAAAGTTGAGTGCTCATAACAAGCTAAAAGTTGTAATACTTTCTAAAGCAATAACAAAAAAAACAAATACTTTTACACAAAAAAATTTTTGGACAATTTGTTTATTCATCGGAAAATGGATCGACTCTTCTCTTTTCATAAGCTCTTTTAAATGATTCGTCAAAAATATCCAAATCACGTTCGCTTGTAAGGACACCCTTTGGCAAATATCCCAACAATTTTGTGGCATGTTCCTTAAGCAAGCGCTGCCTTTCTTCCTCAATGATTTGTCGTCGCATTCCACGAATTCGCTCTTCTTCACGAAGCTCATTGATCTCATGTTGGCGATCAGCCTCGAATTGACTTTGTCGATCTTTGATTAGTTGTTCAACAGCTCGTTTGTGTTCCAGTTGCTTCATTCTACGTTTCTGTGCATTCATTTGTTCAATGCGATCATCCTCAGCAAATTTAGCAAGCATTTGGCGTCTAAATTCCTCTTCCTCTTGTTGCTCTGCATGCATTCTCATTTCTTTAAATTCCATTTGGTCGCGGTGCGTTTCTTGCAACTCAATTCTCTGGCGAAGTTTTCGCTCTTCTTCTGCCTTTTCTTTTCGTCTCTCAGCCTCTTCCTGTTCTTCCAAATACAAGTCCTGCAGAATTTGCTCTCTCTCTTCTTTAGAGCTTTGTTCTTTTGCAATTTTATCAGCAAGACGTTGTTGAACAATTGCTTTGGCATTTTCTTGTTCTTGCTGTTTAGCCATTCTGTCATTTTCTCTTGCCTGTTGCAAGTCAGCAAATCGCAAGATTTTTCGATTTTCTTCTTCCAATCTCTCCCTCTCCAATCGTTTCCATTCTTCCCGTTTATACTTGAACTCTTCAATAAATCGCTGAGTAGCATGTTGTTTTTCCAATCTCATTTCTTGCTCTCTGTGATCTTCCTCATAAATCTTACGAACAATTTCATCAATCATGAGTTTCTCCTTTAAGAATTCTTCGTAAGCCTCTTGTTTTTTGTGTTCCTTTTCTTCAAGTTGGCGTTCAAGTTCTTGTTGGTAGCGAACACTTTCTTGCCATTGCTCCAACTCTCTCTGTTGCTCTGCTGCCTGTGCACGATCATGCTCAGTCTTCATCAGCTCAGCTATTTTAGCATCTCTTTGCATTCCTTGGAATCTTATTGCTTCTTTTTCAGCAATTTGAGCAGCTCGCTCTCTGTTCATGTACCCAGCTTTGAGTTTAGCTTCTAACTCTCTTAGTTCAAGGCTATTATCGCGTATTTGCTGTCTCATCTTTTCATCACGGATATTTTCAAGCTTAACAAGCTCCAACTGTTGGGCCATGCGCTCTTCTTGCAACATCTGTTCATCTCGCTGACGCCGATTTTGCTCTGCCTTTAATATGGCTTCCTCCATCACCCTCTCTTGTTCTTGTTTTTGCAACCTTCGAATAAATCTCTTGTCTGAGACTCGGTCTTCACTTGCCATGTTAGCCTTAATAAGAGTGTCATCTTTTAAGTTTTTTAAGAAATCTTCCCGAAGATTTTCTTTGCGCCGATTTTCTACCCTAATTTTATCTTGTTGTGCATGCGTCAAGGCAGTTCGGCGCTGAGATGCAAGCATTTTTTTGTTTTAAATGTTTACTTTTTGTTAAAACAATCTACAAAAACATAAAACAGTTTTTACAATTGACAGCACTTTAATATTTTTTTGTAATTGGTGAGTAATATCAAATGTTAACGTTCTTTACGCAGTTACGTTCGGTTTAAAAATTATTATTACCAGACAAATTAATTATGTAAAACATCTAGACAAGTCTTGTACCTAGTTTTAAGAAAAAAATAATCCATTTTTAACAGTTACGTCCACAGACCACATCACCACAACGTCCGCTTTTTTAAAAATAATTATTTTCACACTGCGTAAAAAATAACTCAAAGCTACCAACAGACATAGCGTAATCTTAGATAATGTTATTGTCAATAAAATATTACACTGTTTAATTTTATACGCACGGAGCCGATTATTTAAATAGTAAACTTCTAATTTAAATAAAACAACAAATAGTTTAAATTACGTTTTATCAATAAAAATTTAATCTCCACGGCAACTGTTAAAACACAATAGGGTTGTGACCGATTCACGATATAACGTTGTGTTGTGGCACAAACGTTTTTTAAATGGTAGGTAATTTTGAAGTTTCACCAATATCACAGGATCTCACAATATATAAATATTAAAACTTAAAATGTAACATATTAGTTTTTGTCGAACGGTTATCGTTCTTGAAAATGTGCGCCAACCATAGAGATACTTATATATATATATATATATATATGTATATATTAGTATCTCTATGGCGCCAACCTCCTTTTTCTTTTAAAAAGAGAATGTCATCAACCCTATCACGTTAGAATTTCAAAAGACAAAATTGTGCCTTTTTTATTAAAGTTCGTCATCAGTATTTTGCTTTGAGTTACTGAAGCTAGTTAGTCACTTGGTTTTGTTTTACATTTGGTTCTGTTTTATAATAAGCAACAAATATATTTGAAGTATGAAAAAGAAAATTCAAAAAATTTCAGGTAAGCAAATCACTTTATTGTTATACAATAGCTTTTATGTAAAGTAACTTTAGTGAGACTAACGTATTTGTTAAAATCGGCAAAAAACAATACAGTCGTTTACCTAAACTAAGTTGTCATAAGTTTATTTATATCGTACAAGTGCGTGTTAGTGGATGTTAAATGTGTTTGCTTTTGAGGTTCGCTGCCATGTTGGTCTACTTCCACTTTTTGTCCCTTAACGCGAAGTAAAGATCGGCGACCGTTTTTGGAACGAGTTTGACAGTATTTTTCCATGTACTGCATAGAAAAAACAATGCTTTTTATGCCGACAAACTTGAAAATGTCTTATAATTGCATATAAACTACACCAAATAGCATGCATTGACCATCTATTATAACAATTGCATGTTTAAAGCACCTGTTTAAGAACCCAATCCGGTATTCCATAGTTGCGACAATAGTTTCGAACAGAAACCGAGTTTAGATTTGGTTTGTCTTGCTGTATTTCGGTCGGGTGAAAAACGAAATTTCGCGGAACTTTTTCCACTAAGGTATGTCGCGTGAAAGTCTCATTTGTAGATTGGCGATGTACAAACTTTGTTGGATCGCCAATTTTTAAACTACCAAGAGATTCTCTGCCTATAATAAAATACACTTAGATAAAATAGTGTTTTTTGCTATTAAAGTTCTATGGATTAATTATGTTGACTGGTGTTAATGCTATCATGGTTTCGTTACCTCTTATCCAGGACCAATCTTCTTTTATTTTTAAATTTCCATGCATTCCAAGAATATATTTCTTGTCCAATTGAGACATTTGACGACTGGGATTATCTTTAAATGATTCAGCAAACTCGCTCATATCGTTCCGGGAATATGTTGCTAAACAATATTTAAGGTAAACATACACAACACAGTTAATACATTTTATATTTTATCAACCCATTTTTGCCGATTTCAAATGTGCAAAATGTAGCAAATATGGGATATTTGGCCTACTGTAATAAACTGCCATACAGAGAAAAGTTTGTTCTACATTTTTTAAGTTTAACCTGATTGAAATCTTCGCGATGATTTCCCACGCGACATGGACCTTGGCATTGTATGAGTTTCCGGAATTGTTGACGAGACCATGGTTAATCGTGATGTCGCAACACTTCTTGACCTAGAGTCTTTAACAAAACAACAATTTTATTTTAATTATTTTAAAACCTTATATGGGCTTACTGTTTTAAAAAGGTTATTACCTAGACACGGTGAAGCGGGTGAGTGTAATATTCTTTCTCGGATAGGTTTGTTGACAACTTGAAAAGGTCGAAAGTAAACGTTTCCACCATAACCTGGCCAAGCCTAAAATTAGATAATATACAGAATATACAAAAAATATGCATGACAAATGCTTTTGATTCTAAACTTTAGTTAACCTGAACCGGGTCGGCTTCTAACGAAATCGGTTTAGTCTGATGCACGAGCAGAGTTCTATCCGGTCTATGTATAAATGGTGGATCTATTCTGTCCGATTTTGAAAACTCCTGCTTGTAAAATATTAAACGTCAAATAGCTGTGCAATGTTAGCTTACTCAAATTGGTAACTAAATACTTACAGAAGAATCTACAGGAAGGATTCTCTTTATTGAACTAGAAGATGCATTAATAGTATTTGGTGGCGGAAAGTGTACCTAAATAGCAAAATTAATCAAAAATTATTTTTTATTTAACAGTCGTGCTTACGTTTCCTAAACTTTTAACCCTACCCTTGGTGTCATCTTCCAGCCAACCATTTTGTGACCAACTTCAATGACGTCATTTGTTTCGTCATCAATAGCATGATCACCATGCATTGATGATGTTGGTGTAGTGCAGGGCGTTGTGGTGTGAGCAGTTGTGTAATCGTCTTCATTCGTCATCGTTGATTTGGTAGTTGTTGACTTTTTACGTTTGTGCGAACGTATCACCGGTGATTGTACATTTGGCTTGGTAAAATTATTACCAGTCTCTTGTGATACATCTTAAAATATAAAATCATTTTAACAGTGCAACTACAAAATCTTTCCTTTAGCGTAGCAGGCACATTTCTTCAGTTTACCGATTTCATAATTAATCTAGTCGATACTTATGTGTAATGGCATTAAAGTTTTAAATAGAACTGCTTAAATACTGCAAAGTTTTACCGTATCTACTTGCAAAGTCAACTTCTTGTACTTCTGGATCTCTGCCATGTTTAATAGTAACTGCGTGTCGATGGTCCCTATTTTTTACGAACATGGTTTAATACTGATATACTTAAGCAAAAAGTAAAAGAAATGTAGTTTGATAAAAGCTGTAATTACTACTTAGATTTTACAACAATACCCTTTTACAGATAATGGAAACAATTTAACAAACCTCGTGAAACTTGAGATTTTTGATGACTCTCAAGTAACAAAAGGCTATAAATATTTGTACTGTAAAACATATAAATTTCTGTTTAAAAAATAACAACCTTAAGAGAGTAGTGCAGCAAAAAATTAAATAACTTGCGTTTTTTTCACAATTTTTTATGCGAAATTACAAGATTTAGGTGGTGCATAACGCCACGCCAGAACATCTTACAATTTTTACTAGTATACTATTGTATTAAAGAGAAGAGGGGTTTTTGGGTTTTAAACTTTAACGCCGAAATATCTCAGATTCTTTACGAAGTGAACAAAAGGCAAGGGTGGGACAGACAGGCGAACATTTTGCTTGTCTTTTGTTAGGTTAATATTGTTAGTCATCGAATACTTGGTAATGTCTTAGCCGTGACCCGTATAGCCTGTAAAAGAAATTAACATACTACAGTACAGACACAGACGATCAAAAAAAGAAACAGCTATAAAATATGGGATGTTACTGCTCTTCAGTTCGGTTTTTGATTGGAATTTTATTCACTCAATTGGTAAATATAACACTACTTTACATAAATCAGTACATTGTTTGTATATGAATAAGAATATATTTTAATTTTATTAAATTTATTTAAGCTTACCATTCTAATTCGACAAACCTTTGATACACTCGGACTTCAGTGGACAGCAATTGTGGCCAATTTTTGTCAGATTACAGCAATAATTATCGGTCTCTTTGGCTCTTATAGAAACAAACCAAGACTTCTTGCCGTTGTAAGTTTAAATTCCAATTATAATTATACTTTTTAAGTAAAAATTGTAGTATGTAAATATTATCTCTTATATTTGTATATGTTTTTAGTATTCATTTTTGAATGTTATATGGATTGGTTGGAATATTTATGTTATTTTACTTTATTTTGGAGTTGGTGGGCTCAACATTGTAAGTACACTTGTTCTTCAACATCAAATCATGAGTTACCCAAAACAGAAACAAAATTTAAAAAAGTTGTATTTTTGTTTAACATTTTAGGATGAACATTCCATTACTTTGAATCTGCGGCTTTCCAATTCATTTTCATGGTTTAAAACTCATCCTTTTGGTTGTGCTGAATCAGCCACACCACTCGAAACTTGTTATCTTACCTACAATTACATTGAAAGCTTCCAGTCTTCTGTTCAAATATTACTCTCAGTAAGATGTTGGTCCTGACTACTAACTTGACATTAAAAGAAAATTATGATACAATAATATTATATATTTAGGCAATTGGTCTTACTTTGTCATGCTATTCTATTGGAATTATGAGGGAAGAAGAAAATTGTAAGTAGACTAACAAACATCAATAATGTTTAAATTTACAACTTGTTTTTATTAAATGTAAATTTTGTTTCAAGTTAAGTACATGACTCCTATTGACTCCACGAGAAATGGAAGAGTAATTGAAGAAAAGTCGTATACACATCATCTTCAACCTTTAGTTGGGTAAGTTAAGAAACAAATTTTAAAAGATTTAGAATATATATTAATCTTTAACACCTTTTTTTAGTGATTCATATGCATAAGAAATCATTAATGGGGTCTGAAAACATGATGGATATTGTCAATGTCGTTAATGCGCCTTTTTTATAATTTTGTTACTGCCAAATTGTGTATCGTGATTGTATTTTTCAATTAAAATTTTTTATTTTAATTTGTGTTTTCATGCAGTAAAATTGTATATTGTTTTTTTTTTGTTGTTTATTTACATTGAAGCTTGCTACTTGCAAACAAAGAAAATGAACAGAACAATAAAAACCAAAATGTTTATTTTACAAATATCCCCTGTGGCTTTCAAAGTGTTTAGTTTTGTTTTAGCGTACACGTTTTTGTTGTCTTGCTCTATAAATATCATTAACTGGAGGGGCACTGCCTCTATGTAGGCTATTTTCATCATCAGAATCACCATGTGTTGAACGTCGCTTTAAACCCAATTTTGCCGCTGGATTGGTGCTAAAAACGTGGCCTTCTCCTCCTGTGTTTACTATTTTCAACCAATCTTTTTCTGTTTAAAAACAAAAGTAATATTTACATTAATGAAAAACAAAAATTCTTAAGTGGTTTAGTCCTGAAAAAAAATCCTACCTGAAGGCAAGGAACAGTCGACAAATTTATCCATTAAATCATCGATTTTTACGAAGGGTCCTCGGAAGCAGTGAGGAGGTGGCATAAGTTTTAACAAAGCCATGGCAGGTGTTGGAATTGGAAATTCACCTCCAGGAACAGAATGAGATCCAGGCACTAATTGGAAGATTATTTTTGTTATGGTGCTATGAAATATTATGTTGTGCTTACATTACATCCTTTGTGAACAGTATTATAATTTTGTCTGTTTATTTTTCCTTTTTTAATGATTATTAGCCCTTATTTTTTGTATTTTTAAATAAAATAGCAATAAAAACTAACATGGTCGGAGCTTTGGCTTGTAAGGAAGCATGTGTTGAAAATCTGGCACAAAAAATCCTGCCCGCTTTTTTCCATCACTTTCATTTTCTTGAGGGTTGACAGTGGAATCATTTGTTATTGCAGCAGCAGGGTTAAGCATTGCTGTGCTAGCTCCCAATTTATTTGAAGCTTTTAAATCCTATTAAGAGAGACCACAAATTTTGGCATGAATTAGAGTTTTACAAATTCTTTTGTCATGATTTAAACTTGCTTTTTTTTAAATTGTCTACTAATACTCAAACCAACATACACCGTTTAAATCAGAGTCACAGAGTTTATTAAAACATAAAATAATAAATCCATTTCGAAATTGCTTTGTTAAAATAAAAATTTATCAAAATAAGTTTGTTTACCTTGTATCCAAGAGCTTTAAGCTGTTCTGCAGAGCATGGAAAGAGATCAAGAAATCGATATCTAAAAAAATTAATATATATTCTTGGATACTATTAGGATTTCATTATCTTAAGTATGTGTTTATACAAACTAACCGATCGATTAGCAAACAAGTTTTTCTTCCCTCGAAGTCAGTACTAAAAGCTTCAAGTCTTCGATTTTCAACCTTTAGTAGTGATGACAAATCACCAACATTACACTCAAATTCAAGATATTTGTTCCAAATTGTTCTATGAAAATATTTTTTATATAAAGTATGGTTCTTTTATGAATCAACCTTGTATAAAATACTTTAAAGAAGAAATTTTTACCCAGATTTGTCTGGGGGAAGACTTCCAGATGTAAGAACAGTTTCAAAAAGCACCCTTGTGTTGTTGTCCTCTAAAAAACATTGCGTATTTCAAAAGTAAATATAAAATATACAGAATGCTTTAAAAATGTTTATGTTGACATTCATACTTACCATTAAGATGGGACATGTACTCAATATAAGCAAGCAAATAATCAGGTTCATCACCAAATCTTTTTAATCCAAGTTCAAATATTTTGAAAGCAATATGTTTTTCCTAAAAACAAAATACTATTTACTGACTTTGCTAACAATGTAATGACACCTTGTATTAACAAGATTACATGATTTTATTTACCTTAGTACAGTAGTATTCCATGAGAGCAGCTGCTACAAAGACATGATATCTAATTCTTGTATCTTCTCTACCTTTTTTAAAAACTGCTCTTGCTGCTTTTATACCTTCAGCACGTCTGGCAAATTTCATGTACTGTATGTATGTCTAAAAAAACAATAAATTGATCAAATCATAAAATCTTAGATAGTTTGAATGTTAATTTGTTGCTTTTATTGAACTAGTACCAAAGTTTGGTCGATATCTTCTATGTCAAGTAGTCTTCGATAAATTGTGTGAACTTTATCAAACTTCATTCTACCTTCCTCGAAATCAGCATAGGCAAAATGTATCAGTGTATTTTTCTTCATTAAAGTCGAAATTGCCCTTTCAAATAATGACGATGCTTCATCAGACAAAATTTTACTGGTATTGGTGTCCTGAAAATTGTTTAAATATATATTTAATAAATTTACCAATTCATTTTATGTGAGACAGTAACTTTAATATCTAAATACTTCATACCCCTTTTTCCTGCATTAGTTTACTTGTGTTGGACAAATATTGGGCAGATTCATACCAAACATCAGGGTGATGACCCAAGCACAATAAACATTGTTCATATGCAAACATAACTATACAAAACAAATGCAATTAAAACATAATTCAAATGAGGGTTGTAAAACATGAGGTAGCTAAATAACAAATTGGCTTACCTCGCTTGGAAACAAATGATGCATCTTCAGACCTAGTTGGATTATCTTTTTCCCAGTCGATGTATTTTTTCCACAATGTTACCTAAAAGGTAGTTAAATCTTATATTTGCCATTTACCTTATTCAAATTGACTATAACTTAAAACTTATTCTAACCAACATAATCATGTATATATGCAATAAACATTTACCTGTTTTAGTTCTTCAGTGCTACCAGTAGGTGGGGTGGCAGGGTTGTGTCGTTGTAAACTTCTTGTCATGGCAGTTAATTCTTTAGAGACACGTCTGGCATTGATAAAATCTCGTGTTTTATCGTCAATCATTTTCTTGGCAATAATTGGGTTTATGCCCTTGAAAAAAATGGGAGGAATTTTTTTTAATATATATTGTTTTAGTGAAACACTAGACACATATCTCAAAGAAATTAAGTAATTAACTATATAAGTATTTTTACTTGTTCATATTGTGAATATTCTCTCCAAAATTGTTCTATATTGATCATTGGATTAACACATCCTCTTTGATAGACCCTTCTTACTGCTGTTATTCGTTGGTTTTCAGCATAAGATCCAACAGCATCCCTACAAAAAATGAATATTAGATTACCAACTAGCTTTTATCACTTTAAAAGTTTTCAAGGTGTTTTCTATATTTAATTTTGGTAGTCTAAGATTATAATTTTACTTGATAAAATAAACTTTGATAATAGGTTTAAATAAAAAAATAAATCAGGCCCTTACACAGATTTAAGGAATCCCACATAATCAGACCATATTTGATACGACATTAAATCCATTCCAATTTTTTCTAGAGCAAAGTCATATGCTTGTGCCATTTTCTCCCTTCAACAATAAATAAGTCATAATAGGAGGCGGTAAAACATTTTTTTAATGATAAATAATAATTAAATGACAACTAACCGATAAGATGTTAATCCATTTTTTGTTTCCCTTACATATGTCAAGTAACATTTCCACAAATCAATATTTAAAACCCTCATCAGACATCTTTGAAATAATTTCTCAACTTTTTCATAATTACGAGCTTTCATCTGTAACAATATTTAGGCAAAATTATTGCAAAAAATGAGACAATCCTTGTTTATTTCTTAAATATTTACTTTTATCCAAACAAAACTTACCAAACTTAGGCATAGAGATATAGGCAAAATTTGATAGTTTGTAAATTGCATTGTAGCATATAATTAAAATAAAAGAAAAAGGTCTGTTTTATGATTGTTGTATAAAAAACTAGCCTTACTGTTCATTAGACCATACCAATTGATATGTGATTTTGTTATGACGACTTTCCTGTACGAGTTGTTTATATATAAAAATTTTATGTAATTTTTTATTTAATTAAATTTAAATAGCCTTGCTTTAAAGTAACTGTTCTTCAAACACATCTAATCTATTGTATCAGCAAAAGTAAAACAAATTAGCTAGAAATAGTTGATATAAAAAGAATACTGTGGAAACAAAATAAAATTTTTTTATAAAAATTATGTTATTTTATAAGTAATGGTTTAATTTCAAATTTTAGCGATTCTTTTTGGTAAAAAAAGGGTGTAGAAATGATATAAGAATGTTTTTAACTTAAACTGTTAAGAATTCTCCTTTTAAAACGCTTGTGAGTATAAATTGATTAAAAAAAAGAATTTTGAATGCTAGAAAATAAACATATTAAAAAGTGTTTTTAATTAAATCTATATTTAATTAATCTAAAGCTGTTTAAATTTTGCTTAAAAAAAACTAATTTTAGTTGAAAGGTTGTGAAGTTTACTTGATAATCCTGTTTAAAAATAAATATAAGTTAGATTTTATAATTTAACGTGCAGGAAACCAAAGAAGCAAATTTCTTGAAGTATCAGTATTAACTTTGTTTCTTGACATTAATGGTATAGGTTTGCCAAAAGTGGCAAATAATAAATGAATATCTTTAAAATAATTATAGGTTTGTTACTTTTCATTGTACTGTCTCTGATTTATTATAAAAAAGTATTTTTTGGTCTTTCCAAATAATTTAGGACCATGTACATATTCAAAGTATATAAATATATATTTTAAAGATCCTTAATCATAAAAGTAACAAGAACTATTAAACCTGAGTGATCCAAAATTTAAATATCAAAAAAAAAACTTTTAACCTTTCACAAATCAATTATTAAACTAAAAGTTAAGAAACTATGTCTAATTATTAAAACTAGTTTAGGTTCTCTAGTTCAGGTACATCTTGAAAAAATATAAACTATGATTTTCAGTAAGAAATAAAGGAATCCTGCTTGTTGAAAGTAAAAGATCAGTGTACTGCCTGACATTTGAAGAATTTAAAATCTATAATTTTATATGACTTTTTAAATAATATGTATTCTCCTTTCTTAATCAACTCACACAACAGAATATTTTTACAAATATGTGTTTAATGCAAACAAAGTTTGCCTGTTTATCGAGCAAAATTGAATTTAGAAATACACAGCGCAAATTGGAACAAGAACATAGAAATTACTTAATGATTAATTCACATGCTATCTCCACAATTAAACGTTTTCTATAACTTTCACATTTTTGAGATCATATTTACTCTTCTGTGTACATGATTCAAGTAGCCTAATAGGTTGTCAAAAGAAGTTAATGTATTATGTTAGGTGATAAAATCATACATAAAAATGATGGTCAAACCTCTTGTTCAATATAGATTTTCCAATATCTTCCAGCAGTAGGAAATTGAGATACAAGTCGTTCATAAGTGTCCCTTGATTTGTTAATATTCTGAGTCTAGAAAAAAATTTGGTATTCAAAATTTGAAGCATAAAATATGCGATGTTTTAAACGACAAAATAAAAAAAATATTGTATAGGCTACGCTATATATATTAAATTTTTTTTTCATTAACCTGTGCTTCACGAATTAAGATGTTCCATGCTTCTAAATCATAAGGGTTATCTTGTACTCTGCTTTCATTCTTTCGAACACGTTCTGGTACATACTAAAAATATAATTAAAGCAATAATAAATTTAACTTACAGACTTAATACAATTTAAGCAATAATGTGAAAATTAGTGATAATATCAGGGTCAGGCAGTATTTTGTTTAATAAATAATTGCAATATATAAGTCCACTTTTACCTCATCCTTTACTTTCTCAGTTGACATATTAAAACCAAATTAAAAAACACAAAACTGCTTAAATGTTTTCTAAAATTTTCAAATATTTTTTATTATTAAAAACGAAAAAATGTGCGTGCCTTTTTAAACAGCGCCACCGTTCGAAGGGAGTATATTTGTTTATTGAACTTATCCTATTTTTATGACTATTTAATATTCTTTTTTTTTTAAATTTGCTTAATCTTTATTAAAAAAAATTAATTTATTGCAGATAAAATTTTTACTTTTTGTTTTAAATTAGTACCAATATTTAAAATTACTTTTTTACACTAATAATCTTTCATGATTATTGATTTATCCTCTGCCATATTGTTATTCGCTTTGACAACAATACCTTAGTTAGCAATCGGTAGATTAACCAGATGTTGACTGGCGCGATGAATGGAAAATTAAAGAATCAGACTTAACCGTTTTACGTGTCACATATGTATAGTTGCATTTACTGAATGGAATCAACAACTGAATCAAAAAATAGTAATTAATAATTTTAAAAAAATCGTTAAAATTATTACTTACTGTTATGTTTTTACATTTTTTTATTAAAATTAAAATAAAAAAATAATGTAAACAAAAGGTGATAAACGTTTTTGTAAAAATGGCACAAACAGACAATTATTCTAAAAAAAATTTGCATAAAAATCTCCATAAATTGAAAATATTAATGGAATAGATGTATTTCTTGGTGACCATGCCATAATGTATATACTATAAAATCTTTGTATAAACATTATTACTTTTGGCGAATGCCAGACACTTCGGCCCCCGGACAAATATTGTTTGGAAAAGCGGCACTATTTGGCAAAATACGAGATAACATTATGCATTGTCCTCCGTCACCTAAAAGCGCGTGCTTTCAAAACTTGTTTTTTATAGGTTTTAGTTTGTAAAATTAAAAAATTGACACGCCAAAAGAAAGATAACATGTTCTTGCACATTATTATTTAAAAAAAATATTAATTAACTGCTTATTTTGTTTCAAATACTGTCTAAAAAACTGTATATAACTACGCGAAAATAAAATTTCTCGCGGTAATTAAAAAGCAAAATCCCCGCTGTTTTGAAAAAAAAATTTTGGCCGAAGTGTCCGGGGGCCGAAGTGTCTGGTTACCACTTTTGGCATGTTTTAAATCATTAAATTGATTTTGTAATTTTTTCCCGTCGCATTGTTGTAATATTAATTGTATATCAGATTTCTTATTTACTCTTATCAATGCGCGAAAAACCAAAATAAAAAAAAAAATTCTGTTTTAAATAATATTTGACTATTTTTTTATTTAAAACGTTTGATTTTAGCAAAAGAGATTGGCAAATGTGAATCGTGTGGATTTGTTGGAGATAAAGAAACTTTTTATTCAAACACAAAACGATTTTGTTGTGCAAGGTGTTCCCATAGTTATTCCGCAAAACATCGAAAAAAATCCACTGGGTCAGCAAAATCAGAAGCTTCACCAGCTAAAGCAAAGCGAAAATCTGTCTCTGAGTATGTTTATTTCTATTTTTGTTTTAAATGGTGACCTTATTCGGTTTAATTTTGTGAAATTAAAAAAAAGTTTTCTTTTAAACTTTTAATAATTTACTTTTTTAGGAACCAATTTGAGTTAAAGTTACCACTGGTCTTACCCTCAGAAATGGAAAGAAGGGAATATTCGAGTTCGGGTTTTGACTGGGGAAAATATTTGATGCAAACTTCCAGTACAGCTGCTCATGTTCACCTTTTCCCACATGTAAATCTTATTTATTATATATACATCGTTATTGAAAATATTAACGGAATTAAATTTTCAGTTTTTTTTTCAGTTTTTTACTTGATTTAATACCTTAAATTTTCAGTTTTTTACTTGATTTAATACTACATTATAAAGTTGGTTTATAATATTATATTAAAAGATAACTGTACAGTGTTTACTAATATGCCAATTTATTAATAACCTTTTATGAAATTTTGTATATTTATTTTTTATCCCAAATGTTATTTATTTTTTATCCCAAAAGGCCCAAATGTCATCACATTGGGCAGAAATTGACAAAGGAGTAAAAGTTGAAGTTTTAAATCTTGACTGTCCAGTACCTACAAAAGTTTATTGGATTGCAGAGGTTTGCTTAATTTTTATTTAAATCTGTTTTATAATTAATTACATATGATTTATTTTAATTTTATTGTAAATTTATTTATTTTTTTAGGTGGTAGAAGTAGCTGGTTACAAAGCTTTGTTGAGATATGAAGGGTTTGGAGATGAAGATAAATGTGACTTCTGGTGTAACTTGTGCACACATGATGTTCATGCTGTTGGATGGTGTGCTACCATTGGAAAACCACTTGTACCCCCAAAAAGTAATATTGTGCTCACACTTTGTTTTAAAAAAAGTTTTTTTAATATTAGATTTCTATATAGTCCTTTATTTGTAGTTTAACCTTTTTCTTTGAGTGATATAAAAAATATAAGGTTTAATCAGTTGATATTACTGTTAATGTAATTCACTTGTTGTTTGTTTTAGCAATTCAATACAAATACAGTAACTGGAAAAGCTTTTTGGTTCAAAGACTCACCGGAGCAAAAACACTACCTAATGACTTTCAACAAAGAGTTGTTCAGAGTATGGAAAGTCCGTTTTTGGTCAACATGAGACTAGAGGTTTGAATTATATTAAAAAAGGAAATTTATAGGCCAAAGCTATATACATTAAGTAAAGTTTTTGTTATGTTAAAGTGTTTTTAAAATTATTTAAAATTTTTTGTATAATCAAGGTTATGGATAAAACTCAAATTTCTCGGATGAGGATCGGAATTGTGGAGGAGGTTAGTGGAGGAAGATTAAGGTTAAGATATGAAGATTCAGATGAAGCGAATGATGATTTCTGGTTTGTCCAAAAACAATTTTAAATAATATTAACAATGATTATTGTTTTTTTCTCCAAAAGTTATGACTTTAAATAACGAGAATTTATCAGTGCCAGTGTTAGTTTTGCACTGATATTAAGCCTGTGTTAGTTTTGTACTAATATAACCCTAATACATATTTTTTATTTAGGTGTCATGCTGGGTCTCCTGTAATTCACCATATTGGATGGTCAGAGAAGGTTGGTCACCGAATTCTAGTTGCTACCAAAGATTACAAAAATGTCCCTGGATTTAAGAACTCAAAACCTGAACTATTTGCTTTGGTATGTCTGGAAATCCAATTGTTTTATTTTTTTTTAATAGTAAGAAAAAACAAGGTCACTTTAAATTAAATCGTAATTGATATTTTTGTTAAATAAAATTTTCGAGGCCTAAAGGTATAAATTTAATTTTTAATTAATTTTTTTAGGCAAAAATGGTAAAAGTTTGTGGATTTCAAGTGGGTATGAAACTAGAAGCCATCGACCCTTTAAATTTATCTTGCATTTGTGTAGCCACGGTGCGCAAAGTTCTTCGAAATGGATATTTAATGATAGGTATTCTTTTAAACTTAATCTTATTTATTGTTTTTTTTTAATGCAGCAATCTATATAAAATTTTAACTGCATACATATTTATCTGACATATATATTGCTATGGATGGGTAATTACCTTTTTTAATATTTTATTTCTAGGAATTGATGGAAGTGAGGCGATAAATGGGACTGATTGGTTTTGTTATAATTGTGCTTCCCCCTCTATTTTTCCAGTAGGATTTTGTGAAGCAAATAACATAAAACTTACACCCCCAAAAGGTCAAAATAACCATTCATTTTTAAGAAATTTAGTAATGTGAACTAAGTTAAAGATTGAAGTGTTACATCAGTTTTACATTGCGGTTAGTATAAAAAATATACTTGGATCTTAATAAAAATGATTATTTACTAAATGTAGGCCACAAAGGTTCTTTTAGCTGGAAGAATTACTTACAAGAAACTGATAGCCAGCCGGCACCTATTAACCTGTTTAAAAATGAAGAAATACAACATGGGTTTGAAGAAGGGATGAAGCTGGAAGCTGTTGATCTTATGGAGCCGAGACTTTTATGCGTCTCCACAGTTGCGAGGTTATTTTAAATTTATTTAGTTTGTTTAACAAAAGATAATAAATTAATTATAAATACCTTTTTAATCTAACAACAAAATTTAACAAATGAAATTAAAATCTAGAGTTGTAGGCCGCTTGCTCCGTATCCATTTTGATGGTTGGGAGGAGGAATATGATCAATGGGTGGACTCCCAATCCTCAGATATTTACCCAGTGGGGTGGTGTGAATTAGTTGGCTATGAGCTTCAACCACCAGTCAATTCGAAATCTTCTTCAATGATTGATTCTTCTTTTAAGAAAAAACAGAAGCCTAAGGGGCAGACATTTTTAGGAAAAAAGAAACGTAAAGCTTGTCATTTTTTACTGTCATTTTAGAACTTACTTTGAAATAGCATTAGTAAAAATTTATTGAAGTGAATTGCAATTTTTTATTTATCCAATATTTGTTTTTACAGGTAAGCGACTTTCTGCTCCTATTAAAAAAACAACTTCTCTTTTAAGTCCACAATCCCCTGAAAATCAACCAACATCCAACCTTAAATCTTCAACACAAAAAACAGATATTGTTACATCACCTATTTCTTCGAATTTGGAAGAACAACCGGTTAGTTTCACAGCTAAAAATAAAATAGCAATTTTAAACAGTTTTTGACAATTTTTTTTTTTTTTTTAGAAGGAACCCAGTCAGGAAAGAGATCCTGTTTTAAGAGCAGAGAGTGTAGAGGTAAGTGTTTATTTTAATTCAAATAAAAAAGAATCCACTTAAATTGTTAATTTAATGTTTAGGATATGGATGCTGTCAATAGTGATAAAGTTTCAGAAAGTAATAATCACAAAGAAGAGCAAAAAATATCTGATGAATCTGCAATTTTACCTAGTTCTGAGCCAGAAAAAATAAATAAACCAGAAGAACAAAAACTGGAAGAGACAACAAATGATATAGATCCAACAGACAGTGTTACAAAAGAACCATCTGTTTCTTTAGAAACACCAGCAGAAATGGAAACAGAGACCAATTTGGAAAATAAGGAAATACCAATTGGATCCGATGTTGTACAGAATGAGGACGCCACCTAGAATAGAAAACTTTTGTGCAATAAATTTGCCATCTGAAGTACTTTTATTTTACGAACTTGTTATTTTTAGTTGTACACGGCAAAGTTAATACTAAATTGTTTTTATGTTATTTTTCTGAATTGTTTTTTGTTGATAAGATGTATATATTTATCTTCAGTGTAGATATAATACATTTTCATTAAGCCTTTGATTTAATGAAATTCATGATATATACCGGTGGTTAAAAAGTATGTGATTTTTTTTTCAATTGGTATTCGATTCAGTAGCTGATTAAATTTTATATTTGCTATTTTTATATCCTACACTGTTTGTCAAAAATCAGTTATAAACTAAAAATGTGAGTAAAACCCAGTTAATAATTAAAAATATACAGGTGTTTAAATTTTAATATAAACGAACAACTACCAACATTTCAGAGCTTTGAAAACTAAATCGCCTGCTATGTTATATAACATTCACAATTAAAAATGCAAAGAATGCTTTATTTTTGAATTGAACAACAAAAAAATAATCTACAGGAAATTGCTTGGTCGATGGTTATTTTTAAAAAGTAAGTTAATATCTATAAATGAGCAGTGTAAAGTATTTGTGTGAATGATACACCACACTTGAACAAGTATCAAAAATTAAGTTACCAACATGAGGTTATGTGTTAAACAAAGCCCGAGCCTGATTAGCTTTAATATTTAGCACATGTATTTCTTGCAGTAGTTAAAATTAAATCCCAATCAAATTATATATACAAGAATGGACTGCAAAAGTTTTTGGTTAAAATGTACAAGATTTGCTATGATGTTCATTTAAAAAATCCTCCAGTTTGTTGGGCAAAAACGTCGATGGTATCATCATCCTCCATTTCAAGCTAAAAATTAATTTTGGTTTTATTTGCTGCTGATTTTATTTAAATTTAATCTAAAGGTAAAATAATGTTGAGTTTATGGTTCTTTCAAATTTTTAAAGCCATTAAAGTTATAAGTTGGTTGATAACCAAAAAAGTAACAAGAACATTGAAAAATATATAATTTTAAGATATTAATAATAACTAATCATATATTTATATTTTGGGATAAGTTTCTATAGGGTTAGAGTATTAAGAACCTAAAAATGATAATAAAAACTGCAAAAGAAACGAGTAAATTTAAAACCCATTAACTTAACATGATCCTAAAACTGAACTTACCTGATCAGGTGTGTCCGTTTCAGTTATTGCTTGGCCATCGAATCGAAATCTTATTTGATCATATGTTTGTTGCTAAACAAAGAAAAGGTATTTAACTTTAAAGTCATTAAAGTTATTTTATTTTGTGCACAGTTAAATATTTGACTTTTAAAAATAATTTAATATTTCTTACTTGTCGGTCGCAGTAAGCGTGCATTAGTTTTCGAAGGGGAGTGTGTTTTTTTATTTTAAATTGAACTACAGTACCATCCTAAAATAGAGAAGATTTTGGTTAATACTCTTACATTTATGCGTAAAAAAAGAGTACATTAATAAGGAATTACAATATTTACCTGACTTGTAACTCTAAGGTTAATATGGTCATTACATTCTGGTTTAATTTCCTGTAAACAAAACATAAGTCAATTTTTGTATTTAGCTATACAATTACCCAATTTTTAAATCAAATGAATTTGTATGCAAATCAAAATATTACTTGACTTGGTTTGGCACTGGGTTTATCTTCATCTCCCATTGTTGATTTTTTGATATAAAAATTTAAGATTTTAAAAAGCACAACTGAAATGCCAGTTTTAAAAATATTCACCAGAATGCTATAAGTTGACAGGAAAATAAATAAAAATTTTACTTTTGAATTAACACATTTTTGTAAAACATAGTTAGGAATTTTCTTGATAATGTGTCTTGTTAGACTCTGAAACAGAATGTAAAACGTCAAAACGTTATTTGACTATATCGATTTTACGAATTTGTGGTTATCTAAAAACACCGGCGACCTGGTGCCAATTTTTTCCAACCCAATAAGCGTTAATTAATCTTTTAATTTACTGGGTTTATTGTTATGCTAAAATTTTATAACCCGATAGTTATTTAATAGTGTAAAATTAAAACTAACCCATTAAAAAACTGTGCTTATGCCTTAACAGCTTACCATCAACACCCTTTCCTAACACGCGCAGCCAGCTTCTCTTTTTTTACCCAAGTTTCAAAGACTGATGACGTCATAAAATTCACAACCAATCAAAATAAAGTAATTTCTTGCGATAGAAAAAAGGAGGGAAAAAATTAAGTTTCCAAATATAAAAAAACAAGCTCTTATTATTTGTATATATTAATAAATTATAATAATCGAAACAAAATCAAGTAATAAGGGAAATTGTTTAATGTTAATTGTATTTCTACGATCTTTAATACCAAAAATTCGTTTTTAATTGCTTTCTCAACAAATTGTATTTTTTTTTATCCTCAATAAAAATTAATTATTGTTATTATCTTGTCAGTATGGTAAATGGTAAACAAGAATACTATATTATATTCTAGATTTTATTCATGTTATGTAAATTAAAATACTGCCTAAATGTTAACGTAATGTTGCCCAAAAAGTTTAAAATGTAGTGTTTTAAAAAGCAAACCAATAAACTATGTTATGTATGATCATTTACAAAAAAGTCATTAGTCATAACAATTTACAGAAGTAATTTATCAATGCATTACCAAACAACAAAAGTTGTCTAGTCATGTAGTGTATAAATATTATATAGATCAGTGTGTCGGTTTAAATATGTTTAAATGTTATTGTGTTTACTGCAAACTGTAGGGCACATACTCTGCCTTGCTGATTGCTTGCTTTAGTCTGTCTGTCTGTTAGTATGTTAAACTGCAAATATAATTTATTAAACTGCAAATATAATTTATTATAATTTAAGCTTTTTGATTTATGTTAAATTTCTAATATTGTAGCGTTTACATAGTTTATTAGTTCTAGGCAAACTTCTAAGTATGGAAGAACTACATCAAATTGAAGATATTGGGTTTCCACCCGGAGTGAAAGATGTTTCTGCTGATATGACTCCTACGGAAATGGCTAAAGCTCTAAAAGTAAAACAATTTTTTTTAAATAACTGATTCTGTTCAGATTGTATTTAAATGCTTTACTAAGGTACTTAAGAAATACCTTTTTTTACATATAGTCTATCCATTTTATTGCAATTATAAATTACTTGTTGCAGAAATGTTGCAAGTTTTTCTCACAACTCGAACAAGATGAGGAAGAGATGAAGCGAATGTATCTCCCATTTGTTAAATATATTGTGCAGGACGAGTTTCTTAATGAAGTTAAAGATGAGAATTGTAGAATTTATATTGGATGTATGTTGGCTGATGTTTTTCGACTTCATGCACCTGAAAATCCTTTTCGAAATTTGAATCAAGTTAAGGTAACTATATTTGTGGTGTAGTTGGTTGAAACACTAGGCTTAACTACTCAGCAAATACTCTTGATTAGCCAAAAACTACGTTGGCCCAAGATGTTAGCTACCCCATCACATTTAGGATGAAGACCTACAAATACCTTTTTCTAAAAAATTTACTGCTAAATTTTATTTGTTACTGTTTGAAATTTTTTCTGTTTTATCAAAATATTTTTTTTGATTTAGAAAATCTTCTTATTTCTTATAAGTCAACTGGGTCAACTTAAAGATACAAGAGGCGCTTACTACACCAGAGCTTATCACATTCTTGAAAATGTTGCCACTATCAAATCGTTTAATATTTGTATTGATCTTGAAGAACCTGATGTTACTACTGAGGTCTTTTCATTGCTGTTTAAAACACTGTTTAGTACTATTACGTAAGTTCAACATTAATAATAATAATTGTTAAAACAATTTATTTTAAGCTATTGATTTAGCTTTTACAATACTTCAGTACTATGTTAGTTTTTATTGTTATGTTGTATGAATTATTATTTCTCTTACTTTGCAAATCTACTAAAGGCCATTTTTGTCTGCCCAGTTGTCATTTTTAATTTCACCGACAATAAATTTTTATTTAAACTTTATGTATCATGCAGGAATAGTCATGATAAACAGGTTCGAAGTCATATGCTGGATATTATGGGATTTGCTATTACTGACAGCGGAAGTGTGCAACCAGAATTGTTAGATGTAATTCTGGAATGTTTACTTGATAGAACAAAAAAGTTAAACCGGAGTGCTTACGAATTGGCTAAAGAGTTGCTTATTAGAACATCTTCTGTAGTTGGTCAATACCTTATGGTGGTAAGTCTGATTGTCGGGTTATATATTGCAACTGAAATTCAGTGTAGAGTTCTATTAAATTTTAATAAACGCTTTTTTTAGTAAGTAATAAATTAGAAGAGTAGAATTTAGAGCAAGTATAGTAAGCTTCGTGTAATTGAATTTTATTTCATTTTAGTTTTTCCAAGATGTTCTTTTATTAAATGAAAAAACAACAAACAAGTATTCTTCACAATGGCGAAAGTTAATACCGGAATTATACAAGACATCTCCCTTATTACTAACACACACCATCCCACAACTGGACATGAAATTAAAGGTAATCTAGCAAATTTTAATGCAATTATTCTATATGCTATTTTTCATTTCAACTGCCTTTTTTTCTTTATCATTTTACTTATTCTCTATTTATATTAAAAATTATTATTTTAGGTTGATAATACCCAAGAGAGGTTACATGTAGTTTTACTTTTATCTGAGATGTTTTCTGACAAAAATTCTGAACTAGCAGTAGAATATCCTATCTTGTGGAACTCATTTTTAAGTCGGTTCAACGACATAGATGCAGAGGTTTAATATTTATGCTTATATCAAATTAAGTTTATAGCCTTTATTATAAATTGCTAATCTTACCTTAAAAAAAAAAATTGTTAGTTTTTAAAAAATATTTATAGTAACAAAAAAAATATTATTTTTAAAGATTCGAGTAGCATGCGTTTTGTTTTGTCGGGAGTTAATAATCAATCATGGTAAGGATGTCCATCTTACAAAAGATGCTATTCCCTATTTTAAATCTCGTCGCCATGATGTAGATGACAATGTTAGAGTTGCTGTGGTAAAAACAATTCGAGATATCGCGATACAAAACTTGCAATATGCTTCAGACGAATTTTTGGAGTTTCTAGAACAACGAGTTAAAGATAAAAAGGTTTTTAATAAAATTTAGTATTTTATAAATACCTGTTTTTGGCATTAAAATAATTTAATCTGTTATTTAGGTTATGTATTTATTTGTAAACATATGCTTTTTGACTCCAATATTTTACCTGATTTTTCAATTTGATTTTGAATTGTTTAGTGGCGCGTCAGAGAAAGCTCGATAACTGCAATGGCGGACATATATAAGAAATATTGTACTGGTGAAAGTGCGTCAAGACTTCATGTCAAGAGATTAAGTTCGTTTAAAAACACACTTCTGCATCTTTATTACAGACAAAACTCGAATGACTAGTAAGTTGTTACTTTAAAGCAAAATAGACCAAAATCTTAAGCTGGTATTTAATTATTTTAAAAAACATTAAAATCACTTTCGGAAAAAAAAAAAAATAGATTACTTATTTTTTGAAATAATAACAGTTTTTAATTTTTTTAGCTTATTGCTGGAAAAAATTATGGTAAATAGTTTGATTCCTTATTCACTGAGCAATATGGAAAGAATGAAACTTTTGTTGGAACTTTACTGCACTGTTGATGACCTTGCTGCAAAGTAAAACTTATTTTTTAACAAAAGAAAATTGTTTTATATTTAAAAACTGTTTAAAAGTCGTTTGTAATTGTGTTATGCGTTTTAGGGCGTTCGTTGAGATTGTCAACAAACAAGAAATATTGAGAGGTGCATTGAAAAAAATTGTCAAGGCTCTGGAAATAACCGATGTAAGTTAAAACAAATTATGTTTTTGCAATTATTTGGATAACCTGATTGCAGAATTGTTAATTATGTTGTCTGTTTATTAATAATATATATAGAATTTAAATTCGATACATTCTCAAATTATTTTTTTAGGGTACTAAACCAAAATCTTTTCGGTAACCAAACCTTTTTTTGAATTTTTGTATAAATGGTGCTTTTGCTATTTGTCCATCCAAATAAACATCATTTTTTATTTTTAAATTTTTTTATAAAGTAACCAACGTTTTATATTTAGATAAAAGAAAGAGACAAAGTTATTTCCCAGATTGTGATTTATATTCTTGTTAACATGCCCGGAATGGCACAAAGTGGGAAGATAAATATTTACAAGTTCATCCAAGTGGTTAAAGATGATGCGAAGATGAAGCAGTGGTTGTCTTACATTAGTGGAACTGAATATACAAGTCAAAAGATTGCAGTTGCTGTGGTAAGTTAAATTTTAAGCTTATTTTTAATCTAATTTTAAGGCATTATACTGTTAAAAGCTTATTGTTTTTGGATTTAAATTTTGAAAAGCTTTTCTCTTTCTAATTTCCATTGATAGTTTCATGTATATATGGTTTATATAGATAAAATCCAAAAATAAATCAAAAACTTATAAATGATAATGGCTTTTATTGTAACCTGTGCACATATTAAATTAACACTAAGGAGTAGACTCAGAATGTAACCACATGAAATTAAAAATCTTCTTTGAAATTAACATTTCGTTAAGTTGATGACATAAATCTAGCATAGTACATTCTCCTGTCTTTCTCTTTTTAATTCTCCACAATTTCCAAATTGTTATTCTCTGTTCGTTTAGATCTTTAAAGTTGTGAATATTTGTTGCTAAACTCTTGATATTTCCAATATCAATTTTAAGGTAAATTGCTGTTGCCAACCAGCCATCATCTTCATTTATTCTATTAACTAGCCTTTAAAAAATTTTTTAACTATAATGTGATTTAAACAGGCTTATTATTCTCTTAGTTAACTAAACTGTTAAAAATTGGAAAAACTACTACATTTGTTTATGTATAACCTATACTTTTGTTGTTTAAAAGGTTGATTAAAAAATTAGTTTTTAGTTTAATGTGGCAAAAAAAAACAGTTTGTAGTATATCAGTTTTCTAGTAGGTGACATTTTTGTTTAAACTATAGATTACAATTAATTTGATATTTACCTTTCTATCATTCGATCTGGTAACTTTGAGTTCATTTTCTTTTGTAACGGTTTGCTAAATGATTTTATCTGGGTAATATCTCCTTCTAGAAATTTATGTACAGGACAACCTGTATCTGTAAATGAATATTTATTGATTTTATTTTGACGTAACAGACATCTAATACAGAGGTTTGTTTAACATTTTATCTAATCCATAGATATGTTTATTAAAACCTATTTGCAATTTATTTTCTAAATTGTTAAAATATTAAGTTGGTAGATATTATACAAACATTGTTAAGTTAATTACCTGATTTTTCTTGCCACAAAAAACTGAAAACAGGCACAGGAACTCCAAAGTCATATAATTGTTTTGCTAAATCAATTGTTTTTTCATTGCTTGAATATTTTTCGCTTATATCTTCTAAAGCATTGATTTCATCCCTCCACAGCAAAATGCTCAATAAAAACTTGTCAATGTAATTCATGGCATATTTTTTGCATTTTATAGCAACATGAGATATTTCGGTTTTTGATTTTAATAATCTCTCCCAGAGTTCTTGGTTTTCAGTTCCATCATCTAAAAAGTTTTGAAAAAATTCTGTATTTTAATTTGTTGTTAGTTTTGTTTAAATAAATAGTTAGCGAAGCATGTTTTTTTAACATTGGCTGGGCCTAATTTGCAAATAGGTTTAAATTATAAAATAGTTAACATATTTATTGTTTCTTTCACTATTTATTTTTGGATTTTCTGTGCCTTTTTACTTACTTCTAAAAGAGTATAAAATTCTTCTCCAACGAAATAATATTTTGGCTAAATTCTGATTGGTTAATGGTTTTAATTGACAGCATACTTCTAAGGCAGGTATTCTTGCAGTATCACAACAGCATTTTAAAGCTTTGACCTAAATAAGAACAATTTAGAAGTAAATAATATTTCTTATCGATAAAAATAATATTATATAATGATTATAGATTTCTTACTGTATAGACTGGTCGTTTCAAAATGCAATTTGGTATTTTGATATCAAATTCAAAATGAGTTGTCAGAATTTCATAATTTCCGTAAATCTCATATTTAACAACCTGGATTTCTTCTTTTATGTTAACCGATTTATTTCTTTTGATCATTATTGTTTCTCTAGTCAAATAGTAAATTAAATATATTAATAGCATTAGTTTAAGTATATATTGAGACGTAAAATAAACCTATTAAGTTATCGATAAGTGTATAAAAAAATTATAATATTGCTATAAAAACATGTTATTATGAACTAAAAATTCATTTATTCTTACCTTGAAAATTCTGGATTATGTTTGGGATCTAAAATATCATTTATCATTAAAGTATAAGGTTTACCCCATACTTGTACTGATACTTGACCCCACAAATAATAATCAAGTTTTATAGTTCCTTGTTCTTTGGTTGTTGTTTTTATAACTTTTATTGGTGCTTTGACACCATTGTCAATTGTAATTTTACTTGGTATATTTTCTTTGTGTGGTAGCTCACATTTGCATTGTATAAGCTCAGGCATGTAAAAGTCGAGTTGAAATTTAGGTTTTAGTGAGATTTTTGAAAACTTTTTCTTTTTGTCTTTTGATGTATAAGAAAGCCAGTTGTTAAGCCAAACTTTTGCATTTGTTAAGTTCTTGGTTGTTAAATTAAGATTGCATTCTTGTCTTTCGTTTGTCTCATTAATCAATGCATCTTCTTTAATATAGATTCCATTATTTGCTTTTGATTTGATTGACAGATACTTGCCAACACTCGTTATTTCTTGAATAGCAGTCTCCAAATTAGAACTTTTTGTAAATTTTACTTTTCCACCTTTGCTTTTAAGTCCATCCCAATTTATAGCATTTTTGTTTGCTTTTGTGTGACCTTGTTCGTTAGCTAATCTTATCACTTCTTTAGCAATGTCAAAAACCACCATACTCAAACCTAATAAGTTTCAACTACAGCTCAAATACTGCCGATTGACATACTTAAGTACATATGAATAGCTCCCTGTGGTGCCTTTTTCTTGTTTGCTTAAACCACATTTTAAACTTTTAGAATACAATTCAAAACATCAGGGTTAACAATATTGAAATATTTTATTACTATGTAGTACATGTCAAGTTGTCATCTTTATTTAAAATGTTATCGATTAATCTCTTTGCGTTGTTGTTGAGTTTGTAAATTTTATTCATTTCTGTAATTAACGACAACATTAATATTTAAAACAAAATATTTTAAATTGATTAGAGTGGGATTAAAATTTAATTCCATCAAACTTTGAGTGGCAATTTTAAATTGTTTTTTTTTTGAAACAATAAAAATGATACTCATCCTGTGAAAATATTGACTCTGTGTTGCTATAGTTACTGTTAAAAGAGCTTTATATTTTCTATAAAAACTTGCCACAACCATGACTAAATATTATTTTTATTTAAATAAACAAATTTTTTTTTATATTCTGTATGAAACAAATGATTGATTCTTAATTATTTAAAATATTTTATTTACAATTTTATTATAGAGAGATATGATGAACAAAATGAATGTGGTAGCAGGAGTGACCAAACACACCAAAGCAACAGTTCAACAGCTTCTAGGTCGCTCTGTTATTGGTTCAGTGATGATTGATGCCCCTTCATTCAAGTATGTAGGCTTTGTAAATAATGTTTAACTATGTTTGTTTATTTTTTTTAAACTAAGTAAGTCATTGAAAATACAATTTAAAACACAAAATTCTATTTAAATCTCAAATTACATAAAATATGCACTGTCAGTTTTCTTACAAATACTAACACTTTTCTAAGTGCTTATTTTGTTGAACTAGAATTTTGAACATTCTTGTACTTTATTAATAATTTATTGGGTATCCTTGACTTTATATTACAACACAGTATACTTATATTACAGGCTATTGTTTGGTTTAATAAAAGAGATGTTGAATGGAGAATCAGAGATAGATGAGTTAAATGGGGAAGAAGCTCAGCATCGTGCTATGGACCTTATGGCAGTATGAAATTAATAATTTTATTTATTAAATTTTTTTAAAGAAAAAAATCATATCAATTTAAATTTGTTGTTAAAAAAATGATAAATTTTTTTGTTTTGAAGAAAATGATATTAATAAAAAATATTATGTTTTTGTGGTTTAAATAATAAAAATTTTCGAGGTTTTCATGACAAGGGAAAACTTTTTTAATTTTTTTTTTAGTTTAAGTAAAAAAAAATACTAATAAACTTTTTATATTAATGTAGCTGTTTGCCAAAGTGTCCCCCCATATTTTTACAACAAAGGAATGTTATGATGATTTGTTGAGTTTCTTGGATAAAACTCAGGAAGAGCATGTCATCCAACAATCTTTAATGACCCTCAAGTTTACCGCTCATGTTCTGGAAGAAAACTTTCCTGAAATGATAGAGTAAGTCAAAAAATTTTGTGGTTTTTATATTTAGTTAATTTTAAATTTAATTTTGAATTAATTTAGAAAAAAATAACTGAAAATTTTTCTTTCTAAATATATTTTTTATCTGATGTTTTGCTTATACATTATTTTCAAACTGTACCCTTTAACAATAGTCTTCTTTTTTATTAAGTGATCTGATTGACATACTAAAAAACAAAGCAAAGACTGGAAATGCCAAGGAAGCGAAACATTCTATTTACTGCATCAACAAATTCACTTCACATAATGAGACAGCTTTAATGCAGGTAAACAAAATAAATCTTAAAGTCTTTAAAAAGCTGTTATTTTTTCTGGTTGGTGATTCAAAAAAATGTTTTTTAGGTGTTTGACTTTTGCAAAGAAACAGCTTTAAGTGAAGGAACTGGATTCTTACAAATGCAAACAGCACTAACATCTCTTGGATGTATTGCCCAACTTCTACCAGAAAAAACTACTCAGTTAAGCTCAATTGTCAGCAAAGTGGTTGTTAAAAAGGTAAGACACTCTGTTATTCAAATTTTTTTAAAGGAGCTTGGTTATATGCTTGCAAAAAATTTTTAATGTTATCTTGTTATGTGTTGTTAAGGTGATGATGAGCAAAAATAGTTCAACGCCAACAAAATCAAAGAGGAAGGATGCAAAATGGTGTGAAAAATATGAACTCAGCAGAGAAACTAAAACCAAGGTAAAAAATGCAATTAAATTAAAATTTATATTTTAGAGGAATTATATATAAGAATGAGTACTAGTCTACCTATAATAAATTAAAATTATTTTCAACTAAAAATACACATACCATTTTGTTGCAAGATTTAACTTTAAAAAACAAATATTAAATAATTTAATTTTTTTATAGATTGCTGGTTTGAAATGCATGGTAAGATGGTTGTTTGGTATTAGATCAAACGAAAATGATTATTGTGGTGCTACATTAAGACTCATGCAGCATATATTACACAATCAAGGGGACCTTATGAACAATGGATTGGTACCCAAGGTAAATTAGCTAATATTTAATTGTGGTTGACTTTTAAATATTGCGCTGGGTAAATTTCTTAATTAAAAAAATTATAAACGCAGTTGGTAATTATTAATTTACTTACTTTGTTTTTATATACCTTAACATTTGCTTTGTTTTTTAAGGCGGAGAAGGCCCACTTAAGATTGCAGGCAGCCTGTTGTATTATTAAGATAGCTCAAATCAAGGAATTAAGAGCCCAGTTTTTACCAAAAAATTATCAAGCTCTGGCTATATTGCTCAATGTAAGTACATATTTTAAATGTTTTTGCCTTTGCCTTTGCTTAAACACTGGAGCAAACGAAAATTAATAGTTTGAAATTTAATTTTTGTTTCAATGTGAGTTCACTTTTTAAAAATAAAAAAAATTTCTTTAGGATCCTGTCTTGGAAGTAAGAAAAACATTTTTAAACAAACTTTATCAACAATTATTAAGTTTTGCTCTTCCCATTTCATTTCTAGCTTTATTTGCTGTGGTTTCCCAGGTAAATTAGTAATAAAATTTAACTGAAATTAAAATTAAAATAATAAAATGGTCCAAGAATGTTAACAGTTTGTCAGTAATTTTATATAGCAAATAATTATATAAATAACCTGGTATATTTATTTACTTTTTTTGTGGTCTATGTTTTGTTTTAAAATTTTAGGAGGCATCGAGGGAGCAAAGAGACAGAGGAAGTTATTGTTACGGTCAACTTGTCAAAAGAATAAGAACTAGCAAACACACTTCAACACTGGATAATGGTATGTATTTTTAATTTAAACATAACATTACGTAAAAACTTAAAAATTTATACTGTATCTTTTTAATAATTTTTTTATACATTATATATTAAATGGTTTCTAATTTATTTTTTTTAGACTTGGTGGTAGTGGTTATACCAGAATACATGATCCCATTTCTAGTTTATTTGCTGGCTAATGACAGTGATTTTGCTGAGGAAATGACTAAAAAAGATCTGCCAAGAATCAAAGAGTAAATTAAAAAATTTTAAAGTGTTAGATATGTTGATTTATTTAAAAAAAAGTATATTAAAAGTTTTTTTTATGTATTTCCCAACATTTATTATAACATATTGTTAATTGTTATACAGTTCTATTCAGTTTGTTTTGGATCCTCTGCTGACCAAGGACCATCCAGAGAGTTTTGGGTTTATTAAAAAAATAGCAGACAACATTAAACGAACAAAAAACAAAATTAACCCAACTGACGAGTTCAAAAATGAGGTAACTTAAAAAAAAATTGTTATAGTAGGTAGACTAGTAAAAATAAAATATTTAAAGTTTTTTTATTACCCATTGTATTTTTTTAAATTTTTGAGTATTTTCAATACATATATGCTGATGTTTTGATTTGCAAACAATTTTAAACTAAAATCTTTTTTATACAGAACATATATGCTGTATGTGACCTAATTATTCAACATGTTTTACATCGGTCAAGTCAACATGCTATTGCTGTTATTGAACCCACTGATAAATCTGTTGTCAAATTTATCTCAAATCGATTCTATACCACGGTAATAAAAATTAACTTTAATTCTCAAATGTTGTGTAAACGATTTTTTAAATGATCATATACTTACATTTTAAATACTAAAACACAATGTTTTACTTATCATATTTTTTACTGTTATTTTATTTTTTAATTATTATTACTTACAAATAAATTTTATTATATTTTTACCTTTTTTTATATGTAGCCCACCGGTCCACAAAACAAAAAGACGTATCTTCCCAAAGCATATTATTGCAACGTAAAACTCATCCCAACTCCAGCTATCACTGAAGCTTTGGGTGGTGATAAATACAAAAAGAAACATTCTATAAGGTTTGTACTATTCATGGCCAGAGACTTTTGTATAACTTTTATTTTGTTTAACAATCCCAGCATGACCATTTTAGTAAAAATCTAGGTTACCAGAGTAGATTGATTGTAACCAAAGATTCAGAAAATATATAAAATGTTAAGTCCTTTTTAATTATAAAAGTTTAATTTGCAAAATATTAAACTTGATCAGTTAGAAATTATTAAGACTTGGAGCTAGAAAGGAATGTTTATTTTCATTTTTTATAAAGTTCAACTAGAAAGCTTCTATCAAGTAAAAAGAACAGAAAAAAGTGTCCTCTGTTAGTATATGGTGGAGAAAATAAGTAAGCTGTTATTTAAAAAAAAAATCAAATTATACATAAAATAAAATTACAATTTTTTACTTTAGAAGACCACAGCCGATCCCAACTTCACCCATAGCTTCTACATCGCAAGAAAAAGACGACACCACTTTACATGAGAGTACAAGTAACAACAAAGATATTATTCCAAGCTGTGATGACACATTCTTGCAACCAAAGTCACCCAAATCGCCAACAAATCAAAGCAATATTTCTAACAATGATTCTGTTGGATCTGATAATGAATCACTGTCAACAGATATAGTTTCAAGTAGTACAAGTATAGCAAGCTCAACTCCTAAATCTGTTCCTTTTGCTGCTAAAAAGAAAAAAGTTTCTTTACCAATTAGCACCACTTCCAGTTCACAGGTAAGATTTAGGTTATTTACAAAACATACATATACTCAAATAGTAAGGTGCCCAACTAATTTAGTTATTTTTTGTTTTTTTTAGGAATCAAGCATTGTCAAACCAGTTAGGTAGGTTTTTATCTACTAAAATGTTTTTATTTCAACCTATTAATAATATAATTTTTGGACATAAGGCACACACTGAGTTCACCACCACTCTAAATAGACAAATGCTTTTATTTTAGAACATCCGGTAGAAAGAGAAAGCCAAGAAATTTATCGCCTGTCCCGTTTACAAAGAGAGGAAAAACAAAATCCAAGTTTGATTTTTTTAACTTTGGTTACAATTTTTCCTTTTTTGATTAAGATTTATTGATAATCCTGTACATGGGTCCCTAAAAACTTAAAATGTTTTTAGTACAATTTATTTAAAAATTGTTGAATGGAAATAATTTTGTCTTTTTTTTAAGTGCTTCAACTGATGAATCTGCAGACCTATCTGGCTCAGAGGAAAATGTTGAAAGTCAATCTTCATCTAGTACTTCCAGGTACATCCTATAATGTGAAACTGTGCAAAAAAGCAAAAAAAATTGTTAAATCATTTTTCCTTGAGTCCTTTTTATTTATTTTTAGAAACAGCCCAATTGTGAAGAAGGGAATAAGAAATGTTATTGCAAGTGCTTCAGTAAAAACGCCGGTGTAAGTTAATTGCAATTATTTTTGTCATTTATTGCAAAAAAATTAGTTTAATTTTCTATTCACCATTTTAGGCGAAAAACTTTGGGAGACAACAATAGTACGAATGAGTCAAGTGAAGAGTCAAATGTCAGAAGATCGGGCAGAGCAAGACGCAGAAAAGTGAAATAAATATAAAAAAAGGTGTACTTTTAATCCATTGCCAAGGCACATTATGTTGAAAGGAGAACGCGTGTATTTTTGAATATATTTTGTTTCTATGTGTCCGCGGATAGATCTTTATGGTTTTGTTTTTATGTTTTTTAAGATGTTGATTTTAGTTGTTTAAATGTGTTACAATAGTTTTAAAATAATTTACCACAAACGTTGTCATAATTATGGAAATCTTGAATACATAGTCGTTTTTATTGAATATATTTCATTTGGAATTAGCTCTTTCACGTTTAATAATTATTTCATTTTGTTAATTGTTTTGTTAATAAAAACTTGGATTTGCTATCAATAAAAGACCAATTAACAACATTCGGATTGAAAAAGGAAAAATTTTCTATTTTAGTAAAACGTTGCACAATATTTGCATAATATACTTAGCAGAAAATAAAAACGGTATGTCAGGTAGAAATGTAAATTTGGTGGCAAAAGTATTGCTCACGTGATGTAAAAAGTTGCTCGTATTTACCTACAAACTGCATTTTTATTATCAATTATTCTTTATGTGGCAACGGAGACGAGGAATTTAAGGAAATAAGCCGTAAATTAAAGTCAGAATAACTTTTGTTCTAGTAAATTAAAAGTTTATATTCAAATTTAATTTTTATAAGTATTAAATTTTAATATATTAACAAAAACCATTAAAGTATTTTAAACCTTATTTGAGTTTTGGAATAAATCTTGTTAATAATATTGCGCATTATATTTCTTGTATCGCGGTAACGTGAGAAGTAAATATAAACATTACTTTGGCGCGAAATAAACAAACAAAACAATAACCCACAATGAGGATTACAGCTAGTTTATTGACGGTAATAAATAAACTTAACACAATTTAGATGTAGTAAAATTTAAAATCGCTAAAAGTAAATATTATAAAAGTTTTTATAATTAAAATGCACTGATCTGTTTAAACAGGAATAGACAGATAGAATACTTTTAAGATGGTCAGATGATTCAGCAATGTTTTATTTTTAGGTTCAGGATTTATAAATATTAGTGACAATTAGACAATTTACAACTACTACATATAACTTAGACGTTTATTCATTTATTAGACAATTTAAAACTACTACATATAACTTAAACGTTTATTCATTTCTTATATATTTTTCAATGTTTATTTACTAATAATTGTCAAATTGTTTGTAGAAATTAAAAATAATGGCAAAAAAACCTAAAACGGAAACTAAAGTTTGGACGGAGATCATGATTGGTGGTGTAAATGTTAAGTTTCCATTTAAACCTTATCCTTCTCAGCTGTCCATGATGAGTATGATTATGAAGGGATTACAAAAAAAGAGTCACTGCCTCTTGGAAAGCCCCACTGGCTCGGGAAAAACTCTCGCTCTCCTATGCTCTGCTCTAGCATGGCAGGAAGATTTACGAACAAAACAACAGGCTGCATTGGACACATCAAATGAACTTCATGCTAGTGAAACTGAATTTAGTAAAAATAAATGTGGTGGTTGCGATGAAGATGACCAGGAAAGTCTTCCAAATGTTCCAACGATTTGGTTTGGAACAAGGACTCATAAACAAATAGCACAAATTACACATGAACTTGCTAGAACTGCATACAAATCAGTTAAAATGACAATTTTATCAAGTAGGGAACACTCATGTATACACCCTGCAAATACATCAAATAAAAATGATGGCTGTCGAGATTTACTAAAAGGTCGGCATGAAGATCTTCCTGGTACAAAATGTGGGTTTTATCAAAATGTTCATCGACTAAAAACACATGACAATTTGCACAACTGTGGTTTAAAAGAGGCTTGGGATTTGGAAGATTTTATTAAGTTGGGAAAAAGAATCAATGTTTGTCCTTATTACAGCACAAGAGAACTAAAAATGGGGGCATCAATTATATTTTGTCCGTACAACTATTTAATAGATCCTGGTATTCGAAGTCAGATGACCATAAACCTAAACGAACAAGTTATAATATTAGATGAAGCCCACAACATTGAAGACAGTTCAAGGGCAGCTGCAAGTTTTACAATGAGTGAAACAAGTTTAATAAACACTATTGCTGATATTGATCATCTGATTTCTGAAAATATTCGAGTTCCAGAACATCAACCATTACATCTAGTCTGTACTAAAATTGGACAATGGCTTAAAAATTGTGTCCCAGGTTTAAAAGAAACATCTTATGAAACGTGGTCCTCTGTATGGTTAGGTACAGAATTTATATCTCAACTTGGAGAATGGGGAATAACTAAAGAATCACTTCAAATATTACAAAATAGTTACAAGGAAGCAATGAACACTCAAGATGAAGATGCAGATGAACCTCCTGTCCTACATTCTGCAAGCCAGTCTCTCATTGGTGGACTTTTAATTGTTCTTGAGTACTTGTTTGTAGACTCACATAAGTTTGCAGAAGATTATCGAATAAGTGCAGTACGTCACATGGAATATGGTGCACAACCACCAAGAAGAACTAGGGATGGTTGGGTTGCTGTTTCTAAACGACCATCCAAACATTATATCATGAACTTACATTTTTGGTGTTTAAACCCAGCCGTTGCATTTGGAGAATTTAATGCTTGTCATTCAGTTATCTTAACATCCGGCACTCTTTCCCCGATGTCATCATTTTCATCTGAGCTTGGAGTCAAATTTCCCATTCAACTTGAAGCTGCCCATGTGATTGCCAACTCTCAGGTGTGGGTTGGATCTGTAGGAGCTGGCCCAAATGGCCACCGCTTACAAGCCACATATCAAAACACCAATAGTTATGAATTTCAGGATGAACTTGGCAAAGTGGTCTTGCAAGTTTGTCAAGTTGTTCCACATGGAGTTCTTTGTTTTTTCTCCAGTTATAAAATGCTGGAAAAACTAAGTGAAAGATGGAAAAACACAGGACTCTGGTATGAGATTTTAAGATGCAAGGAAATTGCATGTGAACCACATGGAAAAAACAAATCCAGTTTTGATGAAGTTCTGAATGGTTTTTATGAGAATGTTAACCAACCTCCTGATGCAGAAAGTCTTACTGGAGCTTTGTTTTTAGCAGTCTGTCGGGGAAAGGCAAGTGAAGGATTAGATTTTTCTGACAACAATGCCAGAGCTGTTATCACTGTAGGAATTCCCTTTCCAAATTTCAAGGACAAACAAGTTGAATTAAAGCGTAACTACAACAACAAAAATTCGCAAAGCCGTGGCTTGCTAACAGGTGGAGATTGGTATGAAATTCAAGCATTCAGGGCATTAAACCAGGCATTGGGACGCTGTATTCGCCATAAAAATGATTGGGGTGCCCTTATTATTATAGATGATCGTTTTTGTAAAAATCCAATAAAATATTGCAAAGGTTTATCAAAGTGGATAAGGCAGAAGGTAAACAACTTTAAAAATTTTGGTTCTGTTGTACAGTCACTTCAATCATTTTGTAATCATCAAAAAATAAATCCTAAGGACGTAAAATCTTCTAAAATAGAAAATATCGAACAAGATTTAAATTCTGCCAGCACAATTCAAAAATTAGACCATAATGAAACGGTATCCTTAAAAAAATCTTCTGAAGAATTTTTTCCTCCATTTATTAATCATCAGCCTACTATACAAGAATGCTTTTTATCTCAAACAGTTTTAAATGAAACCAGTGTTCAGAAAGCCCAGAATAAAACTGACAAACAAAAGGAAAAAAATAAAAACAAAGTTACAGTTAAAAATGAAATGCACACACCAGAAAAAGTAAATCACAATGGCTTTAATAATCACCTTGAGGTTAAACAGGAACTTGGTGATATTCCAAAATGTGAAAAAACTCCAGAAAAAAAGTTTAAAATTACTGTGATCCCGGAATCTCCTATGATTATTAGTGATGATGAAGAAGATGACTTTTTACCATCTTTTTCCATGTCCTCGAAAAGAAAATCAATTTCTGATGCGGTTTCTACAAGTTCTAAGAAAAAATGCAGGACAGCTATACTGTTTGATAATGATAAAAATGAAACCAGAAGTAAAACAGTGATGAAATCAAGAAGCCAGCGAAGCGGACGACTAACCAACAAGAATAAAAATAACTTTGCTCAATGCAAATTATGCGACTATGACTTATTTCAGTCCCCTTTAAAAAATGAAATCAAAACCATTAGAAATTCATTAAACTTTATTAAAAAACATTTTCCACATGAGGTAAATTTGAGCTTAGTGGAAAATGTGCAACAAAATAATTTAGTATTAGTAAATGCTTCATCAAATGGTATTGAACTAGACTGTGTTTGGAGCGAATCTGACAATGTTGCTTTACAGTTTTACCATTGCCCTGGTTGTGAAAAAAATATTGGCTTTTTTAAATTAGGTGCACAATGTGATAACAAACTTTTTCTTTTAAATTCAGCAATAGCATTTAATTTTTGATGAAATCTGACTAATGAATTTATTATTACAAACCAATGAACCTAGTAATATACATTTTTAATATATACTTTTTATAGTTAATTGTACAACACTAAATTTTGATATATATTTTTATAGCATTCTTCTGTTTCCTGGTTTACTAACAATCTTTTTCTGTAATTGTTATTTAAATATTTCGTTTCATTTTTGTTCCGCTTTTCTACTTTCCAAAACCAATAAATTGTACTACTTTGTACCATCACTTGAATTAAAATTGTATTTTTTAATAGATTAGGGTACACATTAAAATTGTAAAAGTACCTAAATGCATAGAATACCAACAAAATGATAAAAAAATTATAAATACAGTTCTACAAGTATTTTTAATTATTGTATTTATTGCAGCAAAAAACTAACATAAAAATTTAAAACATAATCATTTTTTACTTTTGCATTGACAAAGCATTTTTGTTGTTTCAGGTAGCAGTTACTGCAGGAATAAGATATTGTAGGTTCAATGGTTAATATATAAGAAACAATTATTTTGCTAATACAAATTACAAAAAATTATACTACAAGTGCAAAAATTTGAAATTGAACTTTAGTACTAAATTAACACTTAAAATAACAGTAAAAATTAAAAGTTATTATTAATCTATTACAAAAATTATATTGCAATTACATTTTATGTTGTTCAACCGAACTTGATAATAATCTAAACACACAACCCAAAGCATGCTCAAAATGGTCACTCATCTTTTGTGTGTTGGTTTCTGGACAGGATTTGTATGATGACAAAGAATACACAATTTTCTTGTCATTGATCCTGTAAAAAAATCCATAACCATGTTCTACCATGGGTGCTACAGAGCCCTGTGCATTGAAATACCCAATACAACTGGTTGAAAGAACAAAATTACCATTACCCCCTGTTGCAACGTAGGAAGGATCCTTAAAAATTTCTGGCAGCTCTATGTTATTTTCCATACAAATAAGAGCCAATCCGAGCAAATGTCGATCACAACCTTGATTCAAGGAACCATCTGTCATCCATTTTAAGAACTTTTGATGTGCTTGTTGCAGCAATTTGTACAAATTCTTGTATTCAGGTGTCCCTATAATGGGGTTTTTCTCCATTTCCCTGCTGAACTTTACAACTTCAGGTGTGCATGTTCGCATTGTTTCTGTCCTTCCATGATAAAACAGTCGAGTCATTGCTGTTTCATATGTTGGGCCCGGCTTACCGTGAACAGAGATGTAGGCCATTTGCAGGCATAACTGCACCACAAAATCTGGATGGATTTTAAATGGCCTGAGGTCAGATTTTCCAAAATTTTTGTAAATAACCTGAAGAAGATCCAAATTTTTATTTAATTTTGTGGCCTCTTGTTTTGCATTGGATATGTGTCGTTTAATTTCGTCATCAATAACAAAAGTTAACTCCTCAACCTTGATGTTGTTTGGAATTTCCAAAGATCCTTGCCAAACTCCTTTGGTTTGTTTTATGGAGGCGGTTATAAACTCCACCAATGCTACCATTACCATTGCATCAAAAGGAGTATGATCACAATTGCAAAAATTTACACCATTTAAAGAAAAAGTCGAGGTATAAGACTTGTCATACCACCTCAGGCCTGGGTTTCCAGACAGACTTTCATATGACATTTCTGTGTAGCTGGTAGGATAGGTGTCATCCATAGATGATACAAACAATGAAGTTTCAATTTCCCTGAGAATTGATAAATTCTTGGCATCAATTTTAATCAGATGATCTCTTGCATCAGCCCAAGAATCCCGATTTAATGCTGTTAATGCCGGGACTTCAGGACCTGTTGGTCTTCCATTACAGATATCTACTATTCTTTGAAACATCTTTTCCAAAGCTGGAGGTGTGTACAATTCCCCAGTTTCTGGGTTACAGCCTTCCAATTTGAAGACATAACCTTTGCACAATACTATCACATGACTTGGAGACTCTCCCTCTGCTTCAGTTTTAAAACCATGAAAAAGATCATCCCTGACTCTATGCGGAATTCGGCAAGTGTTGAATAAGTACCTAAACTGATGCATTGTTAGATACTTACCATCTCCAGTTTTGTGAGCAGTAATTAGTTCTTTTTTCACTAATTGCCAAAACTGCATTAGGTAATACATTCCCAATGCGGAGCGCTCAACCCGAGTACCATCCTTTAATGGCCAATAATGCTCAACATAGGTTGCAGGCCCAGAAAAGTTAGTAACCGGAAGTGGCAATCTTGTTTCCAAATACCCTTTGTTGAGCCACCATTCCTCCAGCCAGTTACGATTTTTCTCGGCATGTTTTAAAAGCAGTTGTTGCAGAACTTTTGCTTTTCCGTTCTCAAATTTTCTGCAGATTTCACTGGTTCTTTGATATTCTTCTTCAGAAACGATTGCTTTGCAAGAATCCAGGTATTTTTGTAGCGTTTGTTTTACAGTGGGAACGGGTAAAGAGGGTAGTTTGTTGTCATGGTAAAACGTTTTATTTTCTGGGTTACTTGGATCATCCACTAGAAATATAGAAGCCATTACTAACTTCGCTTTTTCTTGCCCAACTATTTATCACACTTACACAATACTTGTTTGTGGTAAGATTTGGTAATGCAATTATATTAATTTCGGTTTGTGACTATGAAATTCGTTTTTGCAGCGTATAACTCGTAATGGCAGATTGGACTTTGATCTGCAATCGTTATTCGTTACTATTAAACCCGTGATTGGTTTACAAAAAAAGTGTGTTTAACATTTTAACCAATCCACATAACCAGCCTCGACTCATTATTTATATAATGATATGACATGTTTTTTTGCATTTCTTGCACTATATTCTGATAATTTTGTGTTTTCGATGTTTAGATGTCTGCGATATATGGCGGAGCCATGTTTACATGTTTTTGTACGCCAAATAATTTAACTCTGGAAAATTATATCCAAGCCACTTTTATATAAAACACGGTTTATTTTGTTGTTTGAGATTGTATAATGAGTTTTAATTTAATAATTACGTTATATTTTGAGGATGATTGAAAAAGTTCAGTATTTTTAAAGTAACGCAAAAATAGATTAAAAAAATGAATTAAAAGGCTTGGACAGCACTTTTAATTTAAATAAAGTTTTTAACAGAACGTTATAGCATTATAGTTTTAAAGAAAAAAAGGGGGAAGGTTGAGGGATACACTAACTTTTAAAATTTTTTTCTTTTTTGTCACGTGGTATCGTTATCAGTAAAAGGTGCGAGCTCGTAAAGAAACAAGACAATTTATATATCAATAAATGGAAATACTTCTATAAGGTAAGTTAATTCCGTATGTTGCGAAAAACATTTTTAAGCACATAAACCACAACTACAAAGTTACATGTGGCCTGCACTTTAAGAAAACTGATTTTAATCAACACGTGGGTCAAAAAAGAGGCAATTTTTAGTAAATTAGGTACAAAAAAATGCTTTTCAAGCTACTCAGTACCCTGGAATTTGCTGGGATCTAAGTAGCGTCATCCGGCCTTAAAAAAACCAGCACATTAGAACTTGCGTTAAAATTACATACTGACAAGAAAGTTATTTACAATCTAACATAAAACCCCAAAAATGTCTTTTAACGGGTATAGTAAGCATTTTTGGCTAAAAGTTTAAGAGAAAGTCGTCACGGGGAAATAATAAAATTGAAACACAGGACCGGTAGAAAATTGCAATCAAAATAAGCCTTAAAACCCGTACCATTTATAAAACCATGAATATTGCTAGTTTGGACATGGTTTTATTTAACAAATAACGTTTTTACACCCAAACAATGACCTAAGCCCAGGCAGAAATCTAAAAGAGGCCCGCAAACAAGGCATAATTATTTTTACACCGGTTCGCGAATTTTTTGGTATGTCAATTTTTTACAAAACTCTACTATTAGATTATTAAAAAAATTTAAATTTATTTTTAAAAATTGAGAAAAAATCGGTTTTAAAAATTGAGAAAAAAATTTTAGACCAAAATGTATTATTTTAACTAAAATCACAAAAAACATGTCGCAAACCCTTAAAAAAAGATATGTGCTTTCATATTATAATATTTAGTATACTATATATTTTCTATACACGTATAATTTTTTTATTTTGGTTTTTCGCACATCTGCACATTGATAAAAGTAAATAATAAATACGATATACAATTAATATTACAACAATGCGACGGGAAAAAATGACAAAATTAATTTAATGATTTAAAACATGCCAAAAGTATTAATGTTTACATACAGATTTTAAATATGTTATGGTATGGTCACCAAGTCCAAGATAATTAAAATTAGTTTTGAATAAAGTGTCTGTGTTTTGTTTGCAAATGTAGTAGGTTTAGTTCATACATTAAGTAACAAACTACTATTTTTTTGCATAATAAGATAATAGGAAATATTCTTGGCTTGAGCATAAAAATGAAATTAGCATTTTTTGTGTTGTTGCTTACAATAAGCTGTAAGTTAACTTCCTGCAAAACTAAACAGGTGGGCCAGTGCAGTGACTAGTTTCGTTTATTCAATAAAATTTTGTTGTTTATTTATTTTTAATAATAATTTTTTTTGTATTTTTTAGGACATGCTTGAAGAAAAAGTGAAACAACTAATGGATTGGAGCTCTAGAAGAACTGTAATTCAAATGACAGGCAGCAAATTTACAACTTACGTCAAGTAAGTTAAGTTTATTAAATGCAATGATTTGCAGTGACTAGTGTACCAAATCACCCATTTTTATTCAAACAAAAAATACTAGTTTTATTTATATTAATTTTTATTTTTTGATAAAATAAACATTCATATTTTAGGCAAAAACCAAGGAATTATTCTGTTATTGCAATGTTCACTGCATTGGACTCTAAAAGAGGTTGCAGTGTCTGCCAGGAAGCAAATGATGAATTTCAAATTCTAGCTAATTCCTACAGATTTTCACCTTCTTATAGTAACTCTCTGTTTTTTGTGAGCATTGATTTCGATTCTGGATCTGACATTTTTCAGTCTGTAAGTTTTAAGCCCTGTTGAAATCTGTTTGTTGTACTTATTATATATACTATATATTAATTAATATTGAAGCTCAGGAATAATAAATAATATATATATAACATTTTTAAACTTCTAGATGGGCTTAAATTCTGCCCCAGCGTTTATTCACTTTCCACCAAAAGGTAAAAGGAAAGCTGGTGATACTTACGATATTCAGAGAGTTGGATTTCATGCAGATAACTTAGCTAAATGGATGGCAGATAGAACTGAAGTAGTGGTAAGTTTAAGTTAAACTTTATTCAAATTATTTATTTTTAATAATGCAAATGATATATCCATGTATTTTACCAAAACACAGGTCCTTTTATAAACTCAGATGGAATATTGAAAGAAATAAATTAAACTTATAATGCTGATTGCTTTATCTAAATTTATAGTTTTCAAAAAAAATAATCATTTTAACAACATGTGTTGTTTATAGGTGAGAATATTTAGACCTCCGAATTACACAGGCACAGTTATTCTTGTTCTTTTATTTTCACTTGCTGGAGGTTTACTGTATGTGAGAAGAAATAGTTTAGAATTTTTCTACAATAAAACTTTTTGGGGAATTTTGTCTATTGTAAGTTAATTCATAACTAATAAGGGACACTTGCCATGCTGCAACTGCAGAAAATATCTTAAGCATTAATAACAGTTTATGATATAATAACCGTTAACTTGATTAGTTTTCTAAAGTGTTTGTTAGTGTGTATTATGTTAAACAATATCCCAATTATACTTAAAATTTACTTTAAATTATTTTTAGTTTATTGTACTTGGAATGACTTCAGGCCAAATGTGGAATCACATTCGAGGTCCACCTTACTACCATCGTAATCCACAAAATGGAGCTATCAGTTATATTCATGGAAGTAGCCAGGGTCAGTTGGTTGCAGAAACCCACATTGTAATGATAATCAATGCTGCTATTGTTGTTGGCTTTATACTACTTCATGAGGCCCATCAACCCAAAAACGATGTCTCCACAAGAAAAAGTAAGCAATTAGGGATTAAAACCTTTATGTATGTTTGAATTTTAATAAACGAAGCTAGATGCATTTAAAAAGGCGTAATGTGCATTTGTATTCTAAATATGCTGTTACTTTTTAATTTTTATTTTTTTAGTTATGGCAATTGGAGGATTGGTTTTGGTTGCATTCTTCTTTAGTCTAATTATGTCAGTATTTCGCCAGAAATATGGTGGATATCCTTATAGTTTCTTAATACGCTGATTACCCTAACTAAATTATCATTACATGTCATGATATTCAAGATTTACACCTAATTTATTGTATTGAAACATGACCTTTAACAGCAACTTCATAAAGAATAGTGTCTTACAATTGGGTGCTATACAATGAACTCAATTAAAAATTATTTACGCTGCTTTTAACATTATTTTAAACTACAGATGTGCGAATAAACATTTGTTCACAAAATATACTTATTTTTTTCTTAAAATTAATGTGATAATTCTATAAATATTGTGTACTTTACACAAAAGTTTGTACGATTTATGTACGTAGGTGCTTAGGCTTGATGCAGTTATCTTTCTTTAGCAACAACTTTAAAAGGTAAGGGCGTATAGGTAAGACCTGTACACCCCTTGTTAATTTCCGGCAGCATAGACTGGCTAGGATCCGGTTCTAACTTGAATTTTTGTAACATAGAAACAATAAATATAAACACTTCGTTCCTGGCTAGTTGTTCTCCCATGCACTGGCGCGGACCTATTCCGAACGGAATTACTTGATTCGATTTTACAAACTCCCCTTTTTCGTTCAGATGACGCTCCGGTATAAATTTCTCCGGATCTTTCCACACTTTTGGGTTGTTATGAGCACCCCACAAATTTGATACAACCTACAAAATATCACCAAATGAATATATATATATATATACATACATATATATTATTGTCCTACATTTTTAAAGTTTGTGATATAAAATTTGCAAGGACATAAAGTTTCCTTACCGGAGTATCTTTGGGAATATTGAATTCTGCAATTGTCGTATTACAACTAGTAGCGTGTATGACACCTAGCGTGGATAACGTCCGAAATCGATACAATTCCTGAATGAATGCGCATGTATATGGCATGTGGTCTTTTTGTGAATACACAACATTGTTTTTTGTGCCTAAAACAATTATATTTGCTACTGTAAGCTACATAACCCATAAAAGCTTAAACTGTATATTTACGTGCAAACAAGTACAATAACTAAAGTATATTTACCAACTACTTCCACAATTTCTTTGTAAATTTTCTGTTGAGTTTCCGGGTAATGTAATAAACAAAGGACACCCCAGCTAATCGTACTTGATGTTGTTTCCGTTCCAACAATAAACAATTCACTAATTAACTGGATTAGTTGTTCTTCCTATACCACAAAATAAAACAATTACGATTTTTGTTCTAACCTAGTTTTATAAAAAAGAATTAGCTTTTAAAAACGTTCACCGTGAAGGAAGAATCTTCCCCTGTGTTCATTTTTGAAATAAATGCATCCACAAAGTCCCTAAGATTGGCCTGATCATATGTCTTTTTGTGTTCATCATAAATTCTTTTAAGGATTACTAGTGAAAAACATTGTAATGCAATATGTTTTAAAATAAAAAATGCAATGTTTTAAATTTCAAATTTAAAACTTACCATCCCCCTTTTTCATGTCGGATATTAAACTTTTTAAATAACCACTAAACGGTGGAATATATTGAAAAAATGAAGCTAAATTCATAACTTTTAAAGCTGCAGCTGTTGATGGATCTGAAAACCTAAAAATTACAAGTTTAATATTAGAAGACTACATATGGATGTGATGCTGCCTTACGTCTGAATAATGATTCTTAATAACTCCACGAATTCAGGATCTTCATATTCGAAACGTTTTCCCAAAACAACACTAGATATGTTGTTGCTCACAGCTTTAATTAAAACACCCTAAACAACAAAACCTTGTAAAATTTATGAATTTATTAACTTAACCTAAAAGGGTCCGTTAAAAATTACCATAAGATTAAAAGGTTCTTCATTATGGGATCGAATTTTATCGTTCAGAAAAGCAACCTCTTCAGTAATTTTTTCCTCCATACTTTTTTTTCCCATACCAAAACTTTAAACATGCGTTATTTTTTAAATAAACAATTAAACTAAGTTAACGAAGGCCTACCAGTATTTGGGCAAAAACGACTTAAACGAAAGCTTTTTGTGATAAAGAATTATAAAGATCTTACATTCGTCAATAATTTCTTTTAAATTAAATAAATAATTAATTTTTTCTTTATAATGCAACACGTATAAAAAAAATCATAAGTATATTAGTTACCCGCGTAATGTAGTTAACGCAAACTTTTTTTGAGATCTGAACCTTTCGTCATAATTGATTGACAAGATTCCGTGGTTTTTCGCTACCTTGTCAAAAACAGGGGAACGATTTCTATTGGAGCAAGTAGCTGAGTTCTTTGCCAAGCCCTTAATAAACAAACGTAAAAATTTTAAAAAAAAATGTTATAATGAACATTGTATTCAACTTTTTTAAAACCTAACCTCGTGAATTGCATTTGCGTCGTTAAGAATAACCCATTCTGTTCTACCCATTCGCACAGAAAAAATACTCCCGTAGGTTTCCGCCATTTTAACAAATTCGACCTCGGGGGTTTCACTGAGAAAGGGAATAGATCCCAAAATTGGGACCCCACGTGGCCCAGGGGGAAATTTACTACAGGGTCGTTTGTACCAGTAGTGAAGTAAGTTGACACAAATCGTTACAACAATAAGATTGTAAACAGAGAACATATCCATTGGAAACGGCAGCATTTTTTGTTTTTTTTTATTGTACGTTACAAAAGATAAATTCCTTTCAAATAAAAAAAACTTTTTAATAGACAACAACATTACCAAACAAATTACCAAAAAACCTGTGGCTGTACAGCTTTTATTTATTGATATATTATTTAACTATTACCGAAACCGAGACTCTTTCGACAACAAGAAATTTTCTTAACCCTCTCTAAGTAAGTTAATTTTATCTAGTAAAAAAATAATTTCCGAAAATGTAAACCCAAATTTCAGTAAATGTGGTTTTCAAATTTTAGTTTTCAAGTTGGCAATACGAGCGTATACTGTTCGGTTTTGGTTAATGATTCACGTAAGTTATACTTGCTCGAAAATGGTCATAAATCCACCGCAAGTTCATAGCATATCATTTTTAGTATTACCTAACCAAACAAAATCTTATTACTTCATGTTTAAAATGTACTTCATGTTTAAAAAACACTTGATGCAAAGCAGCACAGGTATGATTGCTCATACAAGTCTTTACCGTGATATACATATTGCCCCTAGTAAACAAGCCTTTACGACTGTCTTACATAACCTAGTTTGATTATGCAGTCTAGACTAAAGTTTTAAATGCATAGCTTATAGACGTGACATTTCCTGCACCCTGCAAAAACACATCACTTGCCTTGTAGTATTTATAACCTAAGTATTGTTTTTTTATTTTAAACAATGTTTTACTTTCCTAAGTATTTCTTTTTAATCTTTTTCTTTTACTTACTTTTTTTTTAAGTTATCTTTTTAAATAAGTTTAAACTCTAGTAATAACACATTGTACAAAATAATAACGGTACACAATTACAATTCCAAGGTTAAAATTAAATAATAATTTATCAACAAACATGAAAGGAAATGCCAACCAGTGATATTAAAAAAATAACATAAAAATCACCAGTTGTAAAAGGTAACAGGATTAGTCGCGCGGTTAAAGTTATCAAAAATGGTTTATAAATTTTTATAGGAAATAACGTGGTGTAAAAGTTATTTGGAGTATTTTTTTTGTTAGTGTGCAGTCACATGCTATCTTATGATTTTTTTTTAATAACTACCTTTTTGATGTAAGTATACTTTTTAACATGGCAAAATAGTACTAATTAATTGTTGTGTAGGCTAACGCATACTTTAGTTCTATTGGGTTTTTTGCTATGTTAATAATCTGTTAATGCGGTCAGGCGATTGGTTGGCTGAACTGCTATTCAAACAGCTTTAAGAAAATAAATACAAATGAAATTTAGAATAAGCTGCTTTTTTGTTTTTGCTAATATTAAGAAAAATAACAGATTGTGGTAGGTCCAATTATATTTAAAATTTATGTAAGCTTCCAAATTTAATACCTTTTAAATTAGTTTGATTCAGGCTGTTTTTTTAACAGATTAAACTTTTAAAAATCATTTGAACTGCCTACTGTGATTTACGATGAAGATTATCTAATAATGGTTGATAAAATGGAAAACACAAATTTGCTAAGTATGGAAATTAAAGATGATGTAGGCCTTGTACTTGCAAATGTTTTAAGTAAAGTTTTAGAAATAGACAATCAAGCAAACACAAACAACACAGTTTTGGATCCAACAATAAAAGCTCAAGCCAAAAATATCAAAAATATTTCTACTGCATCAAGTAAGCCTTCCACGTTTGGTTTGGGGGTTAGTCAATCTGGTAGAGTTATGGATCCTATTTGTCTTCAGCAGAATATTTTTTCTGCCATTACAGCCGATCAACTAGCTGAATACCAATGGCCACCTGAGAAATCTGGTGAGTATTATATGCTCCAAGAACAAGTCAGCACATTTTTAAACATTACATCATTCAAAAGAAAATATCCGGAAATTCAAAGACGCAAACTTGATCCAGATGAGGTAAATCACTTGCTTGGTTCTCATTTAATTAGCGAGGTTCAAGTTACCTTGGGTTTAACGGCTTTGCGCAGTTCTGATGTGTGTGACATGATGATTAAAGAATATCCTGAAAAATATGATGAATATAGGGTTGCCATGCATGAACGAGAAAAAAGAAAAATGCAAAATAAATACAAAGAGTATGCATCAAGCACGTCTGCACCCATTGAAAAGTCACAAATGTCCAACTATCTCAAAAAGGCAATGAAACAAGTTACAGAGTATAATGCAATGTTAAATCGACAAAGACGAGACGAGTTTGCTGTCTATTATGACATGTCTACAAACGTTCTACAATATCCAAGAAACAAAGTACGCAAACTCGACCCTTCGCTTACTAGACCAAGTCTTTATCCTTGTTCAGTTATACATGGTCAATTTCAAGAATATTATAAAAAGTACAGTAAGGATGAGTTAATGTATTTGCCTTTAAACTCAGCACTCTATGGGCCACATTTAGCTCCACCTGATGATTTGATTCTCTCCATTTCTGACATTGAATCGGAAGCAGAATCAGAAACATCTATGAGAGTTGCTAAATCTGTTTTATCTGTTAATGATAAAACCAACAACAATTCAGTGCCAATGGAGTGTGAATCAACCCCTGTCAAAACTTTGCATAAAATGGAAAACACTTTGGATGAATTTACAACTGAAAATGTTGCAATTAAAGATGAACCTGTCAGTGAAAATGAATCTCCTATTTGTGGTATCTGTCAAAAGGACAGTAGCTGTAATAAAAAGAACGAAAATGAGGATTTAATCAAATGTTCTCAGTGTGATAACCATGGCCATCCGTCCTGTTTAGAAATGTCGAGCGAATTGGTTGACGTTATTTTGACTTATAATTGGCAATGTATGGAATGCAAAACCTGTACCATATGCAGCATGCCACATCGTGAGGACCTGATGATGTTTTGTGATCGATGTGATCGTGGCTATCATACGTTTTGTGTTAGCTTGCGAGCCATTCCTTCTGGAGTATGGGCTTGCTCACAATGTACCTATGCTGATCCTGATTTTCTGAAAAGAAGAAGAAAGCTGTTAAGAATGTCACAACAGTCCCCAAGAGGAAGAAAAAGAGGGAGACAGCCGAGAAATGCTGGAAATCCCAAAGCAACTATTATTGTTGAACTACAAACCACTGATCAAGAAGTTGCCAATATTTCTTTGGAAAATGAGGCGGGAGAAAATAAACTTCCTGATGGAGCCAAACCAAAAATATCTCCTATTAAGCTTAAAATAATACAAAAAGAAAGTGTTATTATATCATCGGAAAACAGTAATGAATCAATAGGGGAAGTAGCTGAAAAAAACTCTTCAACTGTTACAATAGCTTGCACTGTTAATCCAGAAGAAAGTCAGCCTTAACATTTTTTTAAAATTATTTCTGAACCTAAGGTTTGCCATTTTGTATATCCTCTGCAGTAAATGTTTCTTCACTTTACACTTGCAGTGCTACTGTAAATGTAACATTTGAATTATAATGTACTGGTATAATATGTTGGATAAATGTTGTGTAAATAAACAAATCTTTTTTTTGTAGATTTTATAAGATTATTAAAATTCTTAATAAAACAGAACATAAAAAAGTAAAAATGGTTGACATCTCTACCCAAGATGAACTTAACCAGGCTGCTTTGGATGTTCTAGAGATTGTTGCAGATTTGGATGAAAAGAAGAGAGAACAAGAGCGCTACCTTCAAGCTGGGTATCTTTGTTTAGCTAAAGCCAGATATTCAATGGGTGTTGATCGAGTTTCTAGCTTGCAGTATCCATCAACAATGGAGCCTTTATTGTCAGTTCAATACAAGTAAGGCTATTTATTTAATGTTCAAAACTGTTTTATATACTTTATCTAATTATGTTATATGATTGAACAAATGTTCATTTAAATATCTAACTTACATTATTTTTTTTCTCTTTAAATATAAAGCTTGGATGATGCTGAAAATTGTTTTTCATTGATAAAGTGTAATGAAGAGTTGTCAAAAACCAAAACTGATTGTGATAACAAACCAACCACTACTGTAACAAGAAGAAAAAACATTGACAAAATAACTGTGGATGAAAATCAAAGCGAAATCACGGAAAAAATGAATGCCCTTAATGTTTCAGAGTCCAATTTTGTCAAAGAGGTTGCAGATAAAAAGCTAAACTCAAATCCATTAAAGTGGTTTGGTGTTTTGGTTCCGCTACCTTTAAGACAAGCACAAGAACAATTTACCAAAGGTTAATTTTAACACTTTTTTGAATATAATAATATAAAAAAACCATCACATTTTTAATTATCTAATAATTGATTTTTTTTTTATTTTAGCTGCAGAAGTGAGCTGTGAAATTTCCAATTTAAATAGAAAATTTTATATCGCCGAAAAAAAATTAAAAAGTTGCCAAGCTATCTTCGACAAAGCAGATAAAGATATTATTAATGCAGAAGCTTCTATGACATTATGATTTTTTTAGCATCAACTGTCTCTTATGTAACGTTGTTTGTTGTTTAATTAAAATATGTAAAAAGTGTAGCAAGTTTTTGATTTGTGCAATAACATGGTAATGTTAACGCCATATTTTTAATAAATAAATTGTATGTGTTATTATAATATTCTTGAATTCTAGTATAATCCCAATAATAGTTTTTTCCTCTCAAAAAAGGTTTTTAATGCTATCTAGAATTTTTGTAGGAATAAAAAAAATTATTGCCAGGTTACTGTTTAATCAACCAAGTTCATGCTACATTGGCGTTTGTTAGTGCAAAACTTCAAGTTCGAGGATAAACGTGAATAAAATAGTAATTACTCGAGCAGAAAATGATTAGGCGCGAAAACTAAACTTTAGTGATAAGTTTAAGTACACTAACAGACTAATAAAATACACGAGTTCGTCCACTGGCAGTTTGTCGCTTACAAACTAATGTACCTGTCTAACGTTGTAATTCTATTTTAATTTATTTTAAAATATCTAGTTTAAGTTATTTAAGTTTTAGTTCATAAACTTTATCTTGACTAAAAATGTCTGGACGAGGAAAAGCAAAAACTGGTAAACCTGCAGGAACAAAATCTAAAAGTCGATCCAGTCGTGCTGGACTACAATTTCCTGTTGGAAGAGTTCACAGGATGTTGAAAAAGGGACACTATGCAGAGCGAGTGGGTAAGTACTGTTAATTGATTGTGTTGTCAGGTCAGCACGTTGTACAATCAGACAATAACTTTTAGATTTTGTTAAAAAATTGATATTTTTTGGTTTAGGTGGCGGTGCCCCAGTTTATTTGGCTTCAGTGCTTGAATATTTAACTGCAGAAATTCTTGAATTGGGTGGAAATGCTGCAAGGGATAATAAGAGAGCAAGAATAATCCCACGTCACTTACAACTTGCTATTCGAAATGATGAAGAGTTAAACAAGTTGCTTGGTTAGTAAAAGTTTTTTGTTTTTTAAATTTGTGAAATTTTGTTTATATATTATTATAAATAATAAATGAAGAATAATGGTTTTATTAATTCTTGAACATAGGTAATGTGACGATAGCTGATGGAGGGGTAATACCAAGTATCCAATCAGCTCTTTTGCCCAAATCCACAGGTAGTGCAAAAGCTCCCCCACAATCCCAATCTCAAGGCTTTTAAATTACAAAAACAACCAACTTGTTACATTTCTACCTGGGTATTTTTATTGTTGCTTTCTCACTATCATCTCATTTCCTTAATTGTTTTCTTTTTTGTTCATTATATTTTCAGTAATGTTAATTTTCTTTAAACTTTTATTCGGTCAGTGTATTACCAATTTTGTTAAATAAATTTTTTTAAACTGTTTGTTTAGTTGATTTTATACTTACTTAATATATTGCTGACTGCAGCATAAATTTTACTATATTGCAACATTAAATTTTATTGATTGTAACTTTTAAATCAAACACTATACATTTGTTACACAACGAATCATTAATAATTTACAGCATTGTTATTAAAACATCAAGGGTTACATTAATTGGACAAAACTGTCTGATTGGCTTTAACCACAACATAAAATTTACATTTAAAAAAATGCTTTAATTACAATATTTCCAAAAAAATAGCTGTACATTAACAAACAAGTAGTAAATAAATTTTAAACGCACACAATAATTATATAGAAATGGCATTAAAAAGTAATGTTTAAATTAAATATCTTTATAACAAAAATAATTTAACTTTAATCAAAGGGGGGCAAGAATCAAAACCTACGAAAAAACAAATTTAAAAATCCAGTTTGCCTTATTGAGTTTAAATGCTGTGTACATGTTTAGAAAATAGAAAAGAGTGTTTTTTGACTTTGTTGTATAGTGATCTTGGTTATGGTTATTTTAGCATATAAGCTAGCTTATAAGCTTCTAAACCAGCAGAAGGATATTTACTAATTTACCAATGGGTAGGTGAATGAATTGATGCATTTCTTTTGGGTTGAGAATAGCTGCCAGCTGTTGTCAGATTTCCTTGTTGGTTAACAGGATTCATTTTTAAGTAACCTGAACATGATGGAGTTGGATTGTTGTTTAGTTGGAGATATGTTATTTTTTCCCCAATAGATTTAAATGTTGGTCGATTCTCTGGATTTAAATCCAAACATTTTTTAATAATAGCATATGCATCTTCTGAACAATCTTGTGGTTTTGAAAGAGTAGTGCCTTGGTATAATAACTGAACCAAATTTTGGGTGATCATTTTAAAAGGTGTTTCCCCATAAGAAAAGGCTTCCCAAGCTGTTACAGCAAAACTCCACACATCTGACTTGCTGGTAAAAACTTGAAACTTTAAAGATTCAGGAGCATACCACTGTATCGGTACCGGTGTGTCTGATTGCTGCTTGTAGTAGATTTTTTCATCTGAAGTTGCTCGTGACAATCCAAAATCAGCTACTTTTGCATGCATTTCTGACACCAACAAAACATTGCGAGCAGCTAAATCACGATGTACAATGTTTTTTGAGCCCAAATACTTCATTCCATCACAAACTTGATTCATAAGAAGCATTATTCGTTTTTCAGGCAAAATGCTTCGGTTCTTGTTTGTAACATATTCCTTAAGGGATCCCATGACTACATGTTCCATAACAATACAGAGCTGGTCTTGTTTAAAGCATACACCATAAAACCGAACAATATTGTCATGAACAAGCTTCCCCATTATTTTAGCTTCGTTTTTTAGTGTTTCTTCATTTCTTATAATGTCTTCTTTGTTTGCTCCTTTGTTTTTGTGCAAGGTTTTTACAGCACATGCAACCCATGTTTTGTCAGGTGTTTGAAGTGATCCCTTTTTTACCTTTGCAAAATTTCCATTTCCCAACTTTTCAGTACCCATTTTTAGATTTTTTTTTGCAATAATAAAATTTCCTCCAATCCCAATTGCTAACTTTTCCTTGTCCTTTTTGCCTAGAGTTGTTTGCGTTTTAGCATTAAAATTTGCTCTAAATCCTGTTGTTTTGGATTTATTTTTACAAACCTTCAGTAATTTACACTGGAGACCTGTTTTCTCTGATGAACTGTTTCGTAAAAAATCAACCAGATCATTTAAGGCATAAAAAGGTTGAATGTTATCACCGATTTTCAGCATCTTTGTTTGAGGATTTCGAACAATTTCATATTTGTATACTTCGCCTAAACTTATTAAACTAAGCACAAACAAATCCTCAGATTTTGCTCTAACCAAAAAGATACCATCTTGTTTATGTTTAGTGTAGCTATGTGACAGCCTTTGATATTCCTCTTCTCTATCAATGGATCCATGAAACCATTCAAAGTTTTCCAAATATGAAAGATCAATAATCTCACTAAAATCTTGACTTGGGATCCGTTGAGCTTCATTAAGACCAGGTAAAAATATTACTTGATCTTTTAATTGGCAAACCAAACCACCTCTGTTTATTTTGTGGGCTTCACAAAAGTCCTCGAATGTAGCGTAGCCAGCCTCAGGTTCAGCATAGTAAAGAGAGTCTTCAACATTTTTTGTTACCTGGTAATGATGAACAATACTTTCATACACAACAGACACAAAGAAAAAATCTAAACCTGTGTATTGATTCGACTTTCTAAGAAGAAAAGACCCATTTGACAAATCCCTCAAGTAAGTTTCCGCACATTGCCTTGTAATAAATTGAAGTTTTAGCTGGCTTGAAGTCATGGTAGTCATTTTGTTAGCAGTTTTTGGCCAGCAGCCGTTATAATGCAAAGTTTTGTGTTGAAATTGCAAAATTATATTTGTCAAGCAATGTTTAAGTTAATAATATGCTAATATGTAAATGGTTTCGTAATTTGTTTTATATCAGCAAATACAACCAATTAAGTTAACACAATATATATTCAATAACTTATTTACTTCTCCTGATACAAAACACCTAAATGAGTTATATTTAAGCTACTTTTTTCTAGATAGATCTTAGCCAATTGAAAAAACGTAGAAACCAAATCACATATTTAACATTAGGATTTATTCACTTTCATTTAAAGGCAATTAAATATCTTTGTAAATGTCCACTGTAAACTTTTTTTACAGCTTTAGCAAACAGTTTGTCGTGTTATTGCATTAGAAGTGGTTAAGTTTGTGATTGTTGTTTTTCAAATAAAAAGTTAAATGCAAATTCCTTTCACTTTTAAAAGATGTAAATAAAATACTAAACGGTTTATACCTTTTTAGAAACTACTCAATAGAATTACAATGCATTACATGTTAGCTACATAACAGTAAAAGATTAAACAACTAATGAAAATAAAGTTGAGATGTAAAAAATGTTTAAAGCCATAAACCAAGCACTTTGAAGAATAGTTATTAAAATTTTTTTGATTTAAATTACTTTTTGTATACAATTAATTCGAGCCGTCATAAAAAAAATTAATTATTAATTTTGTAATTTCTACACATGTCGTGCAAGACTACATTTAAGAAAATTAATCATTACAAAATTCAAAGAGTTGCTATGTGAATACTGGTGTGATGAAATATTTGCACAAGGCACAGACTTTCGTTTGTTTAAATAAAAATCCAGTGCCAAACTATTTTTATTCAACAATTAATTTAAGGTAACACTATTAAAACATAATAGCTATTAAGCTTACATTTACATACAGTAATACAATTGTTTTTAAATATAAATGATTGATTTTATTGCCATCTAAACACAAATTTATATGAATTAAAACTTAATTAACACAAACATGATAAACACTGATTGGTGATTGTTATAAGTCATATATGCACAGAAATAAACCTTTACATAAAAAATTAACCTAAAAATAAAATTATATGAAGTCGTGACAGTAACTTATAACACACTAAAAACATGATATAATAAAAATCACAATGAAATAATTAATTTAAAAACAAGTTATAAAATTGAAGATTTGAATTTAACAGCTATAGATGTATTAGTATTAATAACAGTGTTTAATTAACTTATTAACGAGCATTAGTTTTATATTGCGAATAATAACAGCAACTCTTGAATTATTTTAAAAAATAGTATTAGTTTAATAAACAGCAACTAAATAATGATTTAAATAATAAAAAAAAATTTAGAAGTTTCAAAAGGTATATTATCTAAATTTTAGTTTTAAAGTTACCTTTTATCTACCTAAATTGCTTTAAATAATTAGTACATAATGCCATCTTGGCTATTTTTGTTATCCATGTCAATTTCGTCAGTTCCAAAAGAACTTGGACAACATTTGTTTTTGATTTTTTTTGTGAACTCTTTTCCAGCAAATAAAACTAAAACAACTCCAATAAGAAATGTACAAAGTGATGCTACAATCAAGTAAAATGAATATCCCAATTCTGTGCTGTCGATTGTGTTTAACTAAAAAAAAGTTATTATTATAACTAAGCGATCACCTAAGATATTTAAAGATTTATAAATTAGCAAATATATCGCAGGTTCCATTTTAAATAAAATGATAAATATGGTACTCACGTTTGGGCTTGTTGTACATATGTTAACTTGTGTGCTACAATTATCTGAAGGGATAGAACTTTGAAAGTCGGTATAGTACAAAGAGACATAGAGTATCACAGCCATCAGCACAAAAAATACTAAATTAATAAAAAAATATTTATCTAAAACTAGAAATGTACTTTATAAAGGTTTATATAAATTATCAAAACTTACTTAAGGAGTTTTTATCACTACACGATTACACTTTAAACATTGGTTGGAAAATTAACAAAAATTTTTGTTTCTGATTTTTTTGTTTTGTTTTTAATTAATACCAACATAATTATGAAAGGCTACTAATACTTACAACCCGAAGTAAAATAAATAAGCATTCCAACTGGTCCAGCATAAGTTTCATACGGTCTACTCACTAGGTTATAACCAGAAACAAATATGGCCATAAGGCTACTCATTATTGCCAAACCACAAAAAACGATAACGACATATTGTAAAGCCACAGCATAATCCACAGGAACATCTTCATCTAACACTGTAACATTACAAAAAAATGTAGTAAATACTATTAGACTAAATAGGTTGTATCGAAAACAAAGGACTATGTTTTGATATATGTCCAACTTATTAATTTTAGCAGAAAAGTCTGAATGATAATTCGGGCCATATAAAACACATATAACATATATACACAATAAAAAATATTTAAAATAAAAACTTACTACTGTATGAAAGCTGTCCCCCTCCAAAACAATTGAAAACCTCATCAAATCCATTAAAAAGTCCGAAAATACGAGTCCCTTGACATAAGCTAAATATAACGAAAAATTTAACATTCAAAAAATAATAGATTTAATAAAAAAAATTGATTTTATTTATATTTCTAGGTGTAAATTAAATCTTTTATGATAAGATGGATTAACTTAACCTGAAGATAATTATGGACAAGAAGATGTTTATAAATTAGCTTGTGCAGGGTAAAGTTGTCTATAACGTTAAGTTAAAAGATAAAAAAAACATTTTATGTATATATATGCCTACAGTTTTAGTATTTTTAAAACATTTCAATTATATATATATAACAAACACAACATTTATCTCTTGACACAACTTTTGTGTATTACAAAATTAAAAAGTTATTAACCCCGATTCTTTAGCATTTAAACATATTGTAACAAATATAAACTGTTTTTACAGAACCTTATCTTTTCAACTATGTCGTTAGTTTAGGGACAATATGTTAAAGGACACATTTCAATCAGATTCATGTCTTTTATCAGTTTTGACCTCTTTGCTTGCCTACTTTGTGTAATTCTTTAGTGTTTATTTTAGATGTTTTGCTAAAGTGTGTTTTATCAATTTATATTGACAACCAGATTTTGTAAATAATTTTTATGTTTTAATTCTGAATAAGATTACTGTTATATTTGGTAAAACTATAAAAAAAAACTTTAATTGGAAACAACATATATTACAATATACTGACAATGACAGACTGATATATGTAAACTTAAAACATATAAAACTTACCTTGTGTTTGCAGAATTATTGCCAACAACTTTAGTGATAGTCCATGTTTCTGTTCCCAAAGCAGCGGCAATCAGTGCTGCGGAAGCAATTCCCATAACCAATGTTCCAAACGCATAAAGCTTTTTCATTTTAAATTATTTTTTCTGGTTAAATTTTTAAATCTTAAAAAAATCAAGAACGCAGAATTAATAATATTTCACTACCGATTACCAACAGTTGTTTAAACTTCATTCGGCTAAAACTAAAAAAAGACTGATTGTACTTTATACATTACATAAGGGCGTAAACAAATGTAAATTACTTTTTTAATAAGTTGCATGTTCAAATTGTTTACTTTTCAACCATGGTTACGTCATTAAGTAAACAGTTTTTAAACACTAGCTGGACAAATATAAATATTTTTTTTTCTATTTTTAGTTCGGTATAATACAAAATTTTGATTTTTTTAACAAAAAAAGTTTAAAACATATAACTTTTATTAATTATAAAAGAAACTGCAACACATAGTTACTATTTTTTTGTAGGGTTATAATTTTACACCTAAAATGGGGGTAAAATATCGAACAAAAAAACTAAGCATAAACAAATAAATACTAATTTTTGTTGTATTAAAACATTATATTTTTATATTTTTTTATTCGGTAAACTATAAATACGTCACGAAACTGCTAGTGGCACAGGCCACGTGTATTTGTCATGTTTTTTGGTGGTCACGCACCGGCGAATCGTAAACTGATTTGTTGACGTCATATTATGCAAAATACGTTAAAATGTAATATAAATTTTGTTGTCGATATTCCTAAATTTAAATTTATGTAGCTTTTTTGACCTGTACATTATTTTGTTTTGTTTTTTTGAGTTTGTTTAATTAGGCAATATATGACTTTTAAACCAATTAAGTTCTAAATTCAGAAATTATTAACAACTATCTGATTAATCTGTTAATTGTCAATAGTCAAATAGTTCATTTCAATTTTTTTATATTTTACACAGGTAGCAGCTAGTTTTTAACGCTTGTTTGATTATGGTTACTTTTACCTAACAATCTAATAACAGCGGATAAATAACAACAAGTTAAAAATGGGAAATGAAGATGAAGAAAAAACGGAGAAATTGTCTAAAATCGCAGCTGATATTTCAAATGCAGTAGCTCATGCCAAAACAGTGGAAACTAAATTTGTTGTGTTGAAAACTTTAATTGATGCAGTTGAAGTTTCGGATCGAGATATTGTGGACACCGTTTTTAATTTGGTAAACTTTTGGGATAAAATTGTAAATTTAATCTCTAATAAAAAACTAGATAAAAAATAATAAAGAACATAGGTAATTGTCAAGAAAAGGTCAATTATAAACCCAACTTTGAACCTTTTTTAAAGGGGTAAAATAATTTTTAATCGCGAAAATGTCAAAAAATTGTGTATATAATTAGGTGTCACCTTTTTTTTACAATTCTGTTTAGTAAAGTTATAGCAATCTATTATAGTCATTAAAAATTAGAATCTGTATCATACTTTAACTAAACAAAATCAGAATGGACTGCAGTAAATCATATGGTTATTTTCCTTTAATTTATTTTCTCCTTTTATTAGCTGGTTGGGGGTGAATTTGACTTGGAAAGTAATTTTATTATCAAAGATGAAACAAGTATTATTTATTTGTTGGATATTATGGATCACTGCTCTGAACAGTGTCAGGTAAAAATAAATATTTTTATCATTGATTATATATATATAACTTAATTTATTTAAAACACTTCGTATAAACTACACTAAAAATTAAAAAACCTCAAACTTAAATAAGCAATATAATATTACAATAATGTCTTAATACATTTTTTTTAATAACCGGCAGCGTAGTGGTAAAAACACTTGTTACACCACACATGAGGTCGTGGGTTCAATCCCTACTGATCTCATGCTGTTCAATCCCTACTGATCTCATGCTTAAGTAAGGCGCTATAAATGGTATGAACTCCTGCTGAGCCAGCACTTAATCAGCAGTATAACTATTGGGCAATTATAATTTATAATATTCCAAACTGCCACAGGCAACTCAAGACTGGGTCGAAGTAACTTATGTTACTCTATGTTTAAGTCGCACATTCGACTTTTCCACATCTAGGATAAAGATATACAAAAAAAAATGGAAAAGGAGTATTATTTTTAGTAATGAGTGTTTAAGTGTTTTAATATTTAATTTTATTCTAATAATGTTTATAGGCTGAAATTTGGAGCAAATTCAAAGGGATCTGTCGGAATAGTTACAGAAACTTGGATGCATGTGTAGAAGCAGGATTACTACAACGACTGTTAACAATTCTGGCACAATCAAATGAAATTGTTTCAGGTAAGTTCGACAATTAAAAAAAAAAAAGATTTACTAATAATTTTATCAATTTTTTTCTTAATATTGATTTTTAATTGAATTGTAGAACTTTTAATTGACATGTTGTGCTTACTGGCAAGTTATAATATTTCTGTCAAGGAGCTAAAACAACTTTTAAGTATGCTCAAGGGAGATAAAGGAAAATGGGTAAATTTTTTTTTTAATAGTCTGTTAAGAAAATCTCTGTGACAAAATTTGTATATAATAATTAATTTATAATGCTATACATCTTACTATAAAACATGCATTATTATGTAATTAATTTTTAGCAAAAAATATAATGTTTAAGCTTTGAAAAATTTTCTAGCCACCACATGCTGTAAAACTACTTGGAGTATTACAATCCACAACTGATCGCCATGGTCCAGATTGTTTCTTTAGTTTTCCTGGTGTACGAGACAGTGCAATTCATTTACCACCACTTAAAGCATGGCCCTATGCAAACGGTTTTACTTTTACGACTTGGTTTCGAATGGATCCTTTAAACAGCTTGAGAGTTGATGTAGATAAACCATATTTGTATTGGTAAGCTTTTATATATCTTTTAAAATACTTAAACAGGATATAGATTTATTTATCAAATAAAAGAAAATTGTTGGTTTAATGTGTATGTAAGTTAAAAATGCGGGCTTGTGAAATTTAAAAAGCTATGTTACAAATATGAATATAAATCATCATAATTTTAAATTACTTTTCTATTGGCCCTTTTTTGCATTAATAATTTATTTTTTATTTTTGTTCCTATATTGACCAGATGCATGCTTTTTGCCCTAAAGCAAAACTAAAAGCTATGTTTTAAATTATTTTTAGCTTTCGAAACAATAAAGGGCTTGGTTATTCTGGCCATTTTGTTGGAAATTGTTTTATTGTCACTGTACTCAAAACTAAAGGAAAAGGATTTCAACATTGCCTTAAGTTTGATTTTAAACCCAGAAAGGTAAAAAAGATTGTAAATTTCCTAAAACAGACTTTTGTGAACTTATGTTTACTAAGACTTTAATGATTGGTTCATGACCTGATATACTTGACTCTCCTGTGCTATAATCTGCTTTACAGCTTAAAAACCTTTAATCTAAATATTGTTTTAACTTGTTCTTAAACTCTAGATTTGTCATGACCATTCGTTTGTTTATTTAAATGTTGATGACATTTTACATGTATTCTTTGTTTTTATGCAAAAATTTTAAAAAGATTATTAAGTAGTGCAAAATTTACTTTTAAATATTTTTGTGTGAAAATTTTTAATTTTATTTGTTTTTAAGTGGTATATGGTTACAATAGTTCATATTTACAATCGATGGAGGTCGAGTGAAATAAGATGTTATGCAAATGGCCAACTTGTTTCAACAAGTGAAATGAACTGGACAGTCAGCACAAGTGATGTGAGTTATTTAAATTTAGTATTTTATAAATTATAAATATTAGGATTAAGTTTTCAGGTAAGTTTTGTTTATATAAAAAAGACAATTTACAATAACAATTTTTGGCTAAAAAATTGACTAGAGTTAGGTTTATTGTTTCTTTTTTGGTGTTTGTGAAACGGCAATGTCATGGTTGTTGAGCATGGTTAAAACCTTTGTGGAATATAAGTTCTTAAAACAAAATCTAATACGTTGCACCAAGGGCAAATGAAAGTCAAAAAATGAATCAAATTATGCTAAGTTTAGTCTGTTGGAGTAACAGTATTTAAAAGAAAATGGGCCTATATAAAAAACAAATGTGGTATTTTGCAACTTAAAAGACCTAAAAACTACTATAACTCACTTAAACCTAAATTTTACTTGAAATATGAATTGATTATAGGAAGGAAGTGTAATTTAAAATTCTAGTCACGAATTTATGTTGTTATTTTTAGCAATTGTATTCTTTCATTTTTGTTTTAACTTTTTAGCGTTTTTATAAGAAATTTATTTGTTTGAAATTTAGTACAAGTTAATTTCACAAAATTATCTAAAATAAGAAAAACAGAGATGATTTATTATTTTCACCTAATTATATTAAATATTTAAAAAAAATTACTTATAAAAAATTATAAAAATATTAACTTTTTATATTTATTATTTGTAGCAATATGACAAATGTTTTCTGGGCTCAGCTGAGACTGGTGATGATGCAAGAGTGTTTTGTGGTCAAATGGCAGCAACTTATATGTTCAGCGAATCTTTAAATGCATCACAAGTTTATGCTCTATTTCAACTTGGTCCTGGTTACAAGGTAAGTTAAACTAAAAGAAAATAACCCAATTTGATACAACTAAGGTTTGAAAATATGTTTCTTATTGAAAAGAGTTTCTGTTTAAAGCATTTAATGACGGTGGTTATATATCAAATTTCATTTTCTTGTTAAATGTTAAATTCTTTAGAACCAGTTTAAATTTGCTACTGAGAGTGACCATCTGTTAGCCAATCATCACCGAAAAGTACTTTATGAGGACAGTACACTATCGGAGGGTCTTGTGTTTGCTTATAACCCGAAATCGACTGACGGACAACTGTGTCTTGAATGTTCTCCTTCCAAAAATGATGGTACAGGGGATAAGTGGTTTGTTCACAGTCACCATGCTTTAATGCTACAGGTATGTACATAAAACAGAAATATTAGTTTATTAGTGTTTTATAACGAAATTTGGGCAATTTGCATAGTTATTGATTTTGCAAAAAAGTGATTAGTGTTTTTGTTAAAAAAATAGGTAAATATACTAATATGTTCCACTTTAGGATGTGAAAGCAGTGGTAACCCATTCAATCCATAGTGCTCTACACAGTGTTGGGGGAGCTGAGGTCTTGTTTCCCTTATTTGCCCAACTCGACAACAAACAACCTGATGGAACAGTGGACAGCTCTGTTTGGTTAGTTAGTAAAAATATTTTTGTTAAAATAAAATGTCAAAAAAAAAATAAGCTTCAATTTTTACAAATGATTTTTTATTGAATGCATTCAATCGAAGATTATAAGTTACAAACTAAAATGTGTTTCTGTATATTATTCCAGTTAGGTATGTACCATCTCAATATGTAACTGTAATTTATGTGTGTTGATCTTAACTCTTTTTATTTTTAGTCCAACATTGTTAAGTTTTTTGCTTCAACTTCTGCAAGGTTCGGTTAAAACCCAACAACAAGTTCTTCAAGGAAAAGGCTTCTTGGTTATTGGAACTTTATTGGAGAAAGCTCACAGAGATCATATTAATGGTGGGTTATTTAAAAGTTTTGAGTTGGAAGTGTTATTAAAGTAAGATAATAAAAAAAATAACAATAGGTTTGCAGGTATAAAGATTTTAAACATTTGTAAATTCAGTATTTAGCGGGTTGTTAATGATATTTATAAAAAGTAAGATTTTAAGCAAAATACATGTCAGACAAATACATATATAAAATTAAAAAGAGAATTTGGTAATAATATTAAGTATTTTTTTTACTTTAATTAATTTAAGTTTTAACTTTATTTGGTTTGTAGGTGATGTGTTGAACACTATGGTATCAATGTCAAAGTTTTTGGATAACTTATCCACCGGCCTTCCACTTATGAGACAATTTTGTGATCACATTTTGTTTAACCCTGCTTTGTGGATAAGAACTGAACCCAAGGTATTTACAGTCTTGGTTTATTGTTAGCAAAACGACTTATAGATTATTACAAAAATTTGATAGGCCTATGGATTTTGTTTTTATATTATTAGGGAAAAGTTTGTTTGTACTAAACAACTATGACGTTCATTTGAGCAGTGTCATAATTCCATTCTATTTAATTTTAATCTGCTTAGGTTCAACTTGCACTGTACACCTACCTGGCCACTGACTTTGTATCCTCCCCAACAATACAAACCAATCTACGTCGAGTAAGCACCGTGATGTTGCTCGTACATGCTCTCAAGCATTACTACTGGGTAGTTAACCCCCAACCAAGGTCTGGAGTGGTTCCCAAAGGGTTGGACGGTCCACGCCCTACTAAAAGTGAGATTTTGTCTCTAAGAGCATTTATTTTATTGTTCTTGAAGCAATTGGTAACGAGGTCGGGAAGTATTTTAGAAGATGAGTTGCAATCTGTACTTGGATATTTACTGACTATTCATGAGGTAAGCTATACATAACAAGCATAATTTAATGTATTACTTCGAATTATATTAGTTGGAAAGTCTTTCTAAAATATAATTGAAAGTTTTCTGATAATTTTTATAGGCAGGATTTTTAATTTGTTTTTTACTAAAATTAATTTTTTTTTATTTAAATTTTAGGATGAGAATGTATTAGATGTACTTCAACTGATGGTAAGGTTAATGAGTGAACACGGAACTTCAGTAGCCCCGGTGTTCGATCAAAAAAACGGGGTTGCCGTCGTGTTTAAACTTCTCGGTTCTGAGTCAGAACTTGTAAGAATTCATGCTTTAAAATTGTTGGCTTATTTTCTTGGAAAAGTTTCTGACAAGTAAGGGGCAATTTATTTTAATAAAAAAAATCTTTGAGAAGTATTTAAATAATTTGTTCAAAAACATAAACTGCTGTTTGTATGTCTGTTTGTTTTTAAAATTACTTTATCTTGAAATTGATACTGAAATTGTACAACTAATTAATTCTCAAACATTTTTATTATTTTTTTTTACATTTTTTAGGAGAAAAACTGAGCTAATGGACACACAGAGTTTGTTTATGTTGATTGGTGAGCGACTAATGTTGTACTGTGATGAGATGAGTGTGTCAACTTACAATGCACTGTATGAGGTTATGGTACAAAACCCTTCCACACAAATATTAAAAAATTCTCACCCTGAGCCTACCCCTAACACCTGTGTTCATAATCCAGGTATTTCTGTGTGTTAAAGTTAAAAAATTACAAACTTTTGTACTTGGATATAATTGTGGGTTTTATATGTATATTTTTTAAATACAGTTATACGAGTTGGTAAAAAATTACTACTGAATACATTAAACTGGTATTTAAATTACCACTTTTTTATTTTCCAAATTAATTTTGTGGTTTTGGGTAAAAAAAAACAATTTAAGTTGTTTTACTTTAGTAAATACATCTTCTTTAAGCATCAAAAAAATGGAAGATTTTTTCCAAATATCTGTATAATGACATTTAGCATGCATAAAATAAATTTTTAATTTTTTAGCTATAATGAAAGTTACAGCCAACATGTTAAGCCAATGTTCTACCACAACAAACTCTTCCATTATGCCAATTAAAATTCTATTCCTCACTGACATGTTGCGATTATTCCAAATTAACCGGGACAACCGCAGAATTCTACTGCAACAGTCAGTCTGGCAAGACTGGATGCTAAGTCTTGGTTATTTCAAGCCAAACTCGAAAGATGAGATCAAGTGCCAGGAGTTGATGTTTAGTTTGTTTAAAGTGCTCTTGTACCACGCTATAAAACTTGAGTGGGGAGGATGGAGGGTGTGGGTGGATACACTTGCCATTGTACATTCAAAGGTAAGACACTTTAAAGTTTTGAGATTGAAATTAATTTAAAATATTTCAATGTAAATATTGAATAAATTTCTAGTGTTATAAGTTTGCCTGGGATTATGGTAATTGTAAAGCTTTTGTTTTCAAACCAATTTTAATTCTGATTGTAAAGTTGCTTACTTTCATTTTTACTCCTTTTTTAATTAGCCTTATTAACTTTTCGGTGATATATATTTATTTACATCTAAAACTGATGATTTTTAACTTTTAACCTAAATTATTGTTGTTTTAGGTTTCCCACCATGCCCACAATGAATACATGGAGGAAATGTACAAAGAATACAAAAATAATGGGAAAAATAATCAAGGAATGATTTCCACTGTTTCGGGCCTGAACAAAAACGAAGGTATTTATTTGATATTTTATTTCAAAAATTTAGAATAATATCAAGAGTTAGTTTAGCCTCATTTTTTTGACATATTTGTGTGAGTTGTTATTTTATAATTGTGTTTATCTTTTTAAATTACCAAAACTAGCTTAAAATATCTGATCTATATAAACAAATTTATTTAATTTACAGAACCATCTACTAGTCAAGTAGTTGAAGTAACAGCAAATCAAATTCAAATTATTGTTGATGAAGTTATCGAAAACGAAGAACCAAAAATCTCTGAAGTAAAATCAAATGAAGCTTCCACATCAACTACTGATGGTACAAATAAAGTGAAGACTGAGAGCCAAGAGGAAATTGAAGTTAAAGACACGGTTGAAGATGAGGTTGCAGTTGAAAACAATCAAGTTAAGGAAATTGAAGAAACAACTAAGATTGAAATAGATGATCAAGATGAAGCTCAAGTTAAAATTGAAGATGAAACTCAAGTTGAGGATAAAACTGAGTTGGACACAGAAGTTGGGGATACAAAAGCTGAGGTAGAAATTCAAAATGATGTTATTGAAGAAATTGTATCTAAAAATGAAGAACAGAGCACCATTGAAAATGAAAAGCCTACAGAACTTGAGAGCAATGATATTTCTGAAGAAAAAAAAAAACAAGAAATAATTGTAGATGAGGAACACACAGCACAAGATAAACAGGAAGAAGAAGATGTCCAAAAGGAAGAGGAAGAAAACCAAGTTGTGGAAAACAAACAAGAATCCTCAAATATAAATTCAAAGGAGGAACAAACTTTAAAAGATAACGTTCCTGAGGAAGTAAGTGAAGGTCAACAGATTGATACTGGAGCGGAAGAAGATTCCAAGGATGATCAACCTCTTCAGGAAGATGCGGTACAAAATAAAGATGAACAAGAAGAATCGATTGAAGTCCAAGATAATGATCAGCAAAAGAAAAAAGAGAATGATGAAAAATTATCAAAAGCTGTGAATTCAGAAAATCAATCACAAGAAGAAGAACCTGTAAGAAGAAGAAGAACTTCATCAAAAACTGTTGACGAAGAAAAAGATCAGGAAAACGTGGAGGAGGAGCAAACTGAAGTACAAGTTGTGTCAGATAAAAATGAAAACAAAGATGAGATTGTATCAGAAGAATCTGAAATTAAACAAGTTAAAGAGGATTCTGAAACTCAAGACGAAAACAAAACTGAACAAATTGAAACCCAAGAAACTGACACTTCTGATGAACCCACGTCGAGTAAAACTGAACAACAATTTGACGATAAATTAGAAAAAGAAACAGCAATTGAGCAAAGCATATTAGAAAGTGAGAAACCCAGCACAAGTAAATTAAATGAGATGACTTGCTTGGATGTTTCCCCGTTGAAAGAAGTCAAAGAAAAAGTGGTGGAAAAAGAATTAGAAAATAAAGAGGTGAAAACTTTAATTCATGAAAGGTTCAGTGTTTAATTATTATGTATACCCAAAAGGCCTAAACAATTTTTTTTTAGCAAATTTAATAGGCATATTTAAATATACTTATATGTTTTGTTATATTCTTACTTATAACCACTTCTTGTAAAGAGAGAAAAAATATATAAACAGCATTTAAATTTAAGTTTTTCATTTTTAGGAAAAGGTGGATAATCCTTCTCCAAAGCAAGAGTTTAGTCCTGGACCTCGAACAGTTGTGTTTCGTGTTCCGGAGTTTAAATGGTCAGAAGTTCATCTCAGGATATTGGACGATCTTTTTACTTGTCTCGAGGGTGACATTGAAAATTGGAAGAAGTGAGTTCAAACTAACTTTATTCAAATTTCGGTCAACTTTTCCTATTGGTGGTTAAATTATTGCATTTCTATACTAATTTTTTTGGGTATTTTCTACTGAATATGACTATTACAAAATTAATTAATTTGCCAATGTAAACAGAGTAACCAATTTGGTATAAGCCTTCTTCTTTGTGCAATCAAATATGAAATTGTTCTTTTAAGCAAAATTCTTGTATTTTTAGGACAAACACTACACTCACTGAAGTTGTTAATTCAAATGACAATCTCATATTTGTACACAACACTGTACACTTGGTGTCTCAAATGATTGATAATATTATTTTGGCTTGTGGTGGGATTTTGCCCATTTTGTCATCTGCAACTTCACCTAATGTAAGTAATATAATTTATTTTACTATTTTTTAAAATCTTAAACTTTTTTCAGAATTCTAATAAAAGTTTTTGTTTTAAGTATGAGCTCGACTTGATTGAATCTGGCCAAGGAATGTCGATGTCATCTGCTTGGAATATTCTAAACAGACTAGCTAACTTCATGGATGTGATGGCGTTTGCTTCCAATATCAACTTCTCTGAGATTGAAACTGAGAAAACGATGGTCAGTGGTGGAGTACTTAGACAGTGCTTAAGAACAGGTAAAATTTTGTTAAATATATGGGTAAATTTGTAATATTTATATTTTTTTTAAATCTTTGAAAGTAAAAAAGTCTATATTTTTGTAAAGGGAAAAAACAAACCTTTTTAATTTAGTTATCCCGCTTTTTATAATGAAATACTACAAAAAATTAATTTTAATAGTATAAATTTTATTTTATTTCAGCTTGCATTTGTGCTGTTCGTAATTGTCTTGAGACTCGATATGTTCACAAAAACTCTTCCGTTCCATCCACTCCATCTTTTAACGAGGTTGAAATCCTGAACAAGATCGAGGACATGGTTTCTGCATCCGATGCGGCTCATGTCTTAATCTCGTGGATGTCAAATGATGCCACTCCCATCCAGGATGGAAATATGTTGCTCCAGGAGTCTGATCTTGGAAGATTAAGAGCAGTGATTTATCGCGACATTGTAAGTTTAGACAAATTATAATTCATAAATATTTTCTTTTTCCAAATAAAATAATATTGTAAATATTTTTGTATGAAGGAGCTTTAAATTTTTATAAAATTGTTTTAATCTTTCTGTAAAATTTAAAACTGTAGTTATTTTATTATTGTTGCTTTTTTTTAGGATGATTCTAAACAAGCAGAGTTTCTTGCTCTTGCTGTGGTTTACTTCGTTTCTGTTCTAATGGTTTCAAAATATCGAGATATTCTTGATCCAGAGAACAACATCAAGTTACAGCAAGCCACCCTTGCTAAGAAGTTTACTCCTAAAAAACAAGGTTTTATTTACTTATTTTGTGCCTAGTTTCTAAATTAATGTTCAAAATATAAAAGCTTATTGGAAGTAGTAAAATCACCTAATTATTAATTAAAATTTGTTATCTTTAAAGTAATTGGTGTAAGTGAGTGCTCAATGTATTGTCTACATTTTTACTTGGGAGGTACTTTTAAATTGCTTGTTGTAATATGGTCACAATTAATATTTACCTACCTCAGTTTTCTTTATATTTTAAGGCTTTAAACATTTATTCCTTATAAAACGCTAGTTACTTTAAAACAGATCTCCCTAATTGTTTATTTGTTATTAATAATATGTTAGGTGTGGAGGCAGAGATGCCAACCCCCATGAAGAAAAATAATGAAACAAGTTTGGTGAACGGAAACCCTTCACCCAAACATTTGGATACCCAAGAAGGTAATAACAGTAAAGGTATCTTTAAAATGGCAATGAAATAAAATTTTATTTTTGAGGTAATATTCAACTAAAGATGTAATAAAAAAAAACCTTAGCTGTTGATCAAATTTTTTTTAAATATTAAATTTTCAATCGAAAAATCGAATTTATATATTTTTTATTGAATTAAATTTTTAAATTAGGAGAAGAATTAAAGGATTCTCCAAAAGCAAATGTGCAGGTAAAAATAAATAGAGATTTTGATTTATTTTTAGTTACAGCATTATATTATTTTATACCAATTTGATAATGCTGTGTTTTTAGTTGGTACAATTTATTAACACTCAGACAGTAATTTGATTTTGTTAAGTTTGATATTTCTTTAAACTTACAAATAGTTAGATATTTTATTTTAAAATTTATTTTAATTTGCTTTTTTTTATCGCTTGCTTTTGGTTAATTTTTGCTAGGATATTTTACGAAATTTAACCAAACCATCGACCGGCGAAACAGATAACTCGCATGAGCGAGTCACTCCGAATATTTTTCCAACTCAGGTAGAAAAATTAAATAAAAAAAAATAATTCTAAGTTATTGAATGTCACTAGTTGATAATCTTTGCAAATATAGTTTAGTTTATGATTTTGCATGCGCAGAACACTAACAATAACATGGTGTTAATAGCTTATTAAAGAGTTGTTGCCTATATCTTAAAATCTATTTCTATAAAACTTAACTGATAGTTTTATTAAAATATTGTTGAATTTTTCTGTTTATAACTAATATTTATTTTTATGTTTTTTCATTATTGTTTTTTAATTTAAAAAAATGTTCAAATATAAGGAGAAAAATGGAAAATCTTCGTACCATTCATTTGACAGAAGTGTTGTAGTAAAATCTAAACCAGATGGCAATAATGAAGGTAAAAAAAAATTAAATATTTAACATTTAAAAGTTATGTTTTTATAAAACAAACAAAGTACATGCTAACTTGTATTAAAAATAATTGAAAACTTTTTTGCATAATTTTAAAAAAAAAATTTTTTTTAGAACCTTCCAGCGTTTCCCTTCCAAGTACGATTCCCACTGAAACACCTGTTAATAATGAGGATAAAGATGACAAAGTTGAGGATAAATTTGATCACACTGACTTACCACAAGTTGATGTGGAAACTATTAATGTTATGGATGATGGTAAGTGATCTGTTCAAATATAGTTTTTGTTTCTTTTCTCTCAGAAAAAAACATAACATTTTTAAAATTTTGTGTAGTCCTTGCAAAAATTTTATATTTATAAGCATTTTTTTTGTCTTCTGCTTAAATGCTTTAAATTCTTCTTAAATTAATCTTTTATTTTACTTTTCTTAACATGGAAATATTTTTTTTTTTTAAATAACTATAATTTAATAATTATTGTGATTTTAATTCACAGAAGTGGATGTTTCATCAAGGTTAGAAAGATCGATGAACCAACTAGCTCCACTATTAAGAGATATATTCCTTGACTTTTCTGGACATTTAAGTAAAGTTTTAGTAGGAAGCCATGGGCAGGAATTACTTGTTGAAGGTATTCATATTTAACTAATTTAATCAACTTAATATTGTTGTCTCTATAATTTTACTTACATCTTTTAATAAAATGTAAAAAAAAAATTTTGTGTGTAAAAGTATAATATTGAAAATATCTTTTATATTTTTAAATTTTTGATATGTTTTTATGTAGGTTTAGTTTGTATGAAATCCTACTCATCAGTAGTAGAGTTAGTGATGCTGTTGTGTTCTCAAGAATGGCAAAACTCTATACAGAAAAATGCGGGGCTTGCTTTCATTGAACTTATCAACGAAGGAAGGTAAGTCAAAATTTTTTAAATTTAATTAAAATATTTAATTTTTTTTTTCGAATTTATATAATATTTTGGGTTTTTTGGGATGAGTTGTAGCAATTTTTTTAATATTAATTTTTGTCATCTTTTATTGTGTATTTTTATAATGTTTAGGTTATTATGTCATTCAATGAAAGATCATGTGGTAAGAGTAGCAAATGAAGCCGACTTTATCATTAGTAAACAGAGGGCAGAAGATGTTAAAAGACATGCTCAATTTCTGGTTAGTTTTATAAACTGTTAGTATTAAATTATTTTTTCTCAGATTTATATTTTATGTTCTCTACACATAATTTTTAACAGTTAACTTTTATACGCATAGTTTAATACTCTATTAAAAACCACATTCTATAGGGTCATATATATTTTAAATTTTATCATAACCCTGTTTTATTGAAAATACTTGTTGTGTTCAAATTTTAAATTTCAAAAATATTTAATTTGCAGTCTTCCAGTGCTATTTTTTTGGCTCAGCAAAGAGATGAAGAGAAACAATGTGATTCACTTATTTCAGCAGCTAAACACAGAGATCATGTAGCTGCACATGCTTTAAAGAACAGGATAACAAATATTTTGACCAACAAACTGGGTGCATGGGGTTCTGCATTTGACAGGCAAGAGCAGTTAAACTTTAATATTAATATAGACAATTTTATGAAGACCTAATCTTTCGTAGTTTAATACAACATAAACTTAATTACTTTTTTAAATAGGCAATCCAAACATGTAAACAATCTACATAAGAAGCAGTTTACTTTCATTTTTAAAATCGTTTTATTTATAATATTATTTTGGTGACAGTGAATCTAGAGAGTATTGGAGGTTAGATCCTTGGGAGGATGACACAAGGAGAAGAAGAAGATTTGTAAGGAATCCTTATGGCAATGATCATCATGAAGCAGCTCTTCATACCAGCAAGTCTTTAAGTAAGTTCTAATAAAAACATTAAAGCAAAAATCTGACTTAATTGTAAACAAAAAAAATTTTTAGCATCTGTTCCGGATGCTGCATCAAACAATCTTCCTCGATCTCCATCAAACTTAAGTGCTACATTGGATCAATCCAGCTCTTTGGAGGAGGATATTCTCAACAATCAGGAGGAACTTGATCAGGATGAACTTCAAGGTAAAATTAAAAAAAATATTTAAAAAAGAGAAAACATTTTTTTTTTAATTTATGAAAATATTATGTATAATTACCACTAATTGTCTTTTAGGCCCTGTGTCATTCAGTAGCGAAGCATTTCTGATTTGTCCGGGAGTTTATGTAAATGGAACATTCAGTATCACTCCTGACGAGTTCTTCTTCGAAGTTAATGAATTACATGAAACCTTCAGTAAAGTCGACCCAAAGGTAGGATTTGATTTACTTTTCGTTTATAACTATGACTACATGGTATCGGAACTATAACTAAATTTAATATTGGACATTCAAACCGGTGTTTCTGATTACCAGGCATATTAACTGTATTTTCTATTATTATTTTGAATAGCTTATATATAAAAACTGGGTATTTCCTTACGAATTGGGTATACTAATTAGTGGCTGCGTAAAGTTACCAGTATATATATATATATATATATTTATATAAAATGGACTCCCTTATTTAAATTCTAAGTTCATTTTTATGGTTATTACATGTATATTTAAATATGTCTGTGTTAAAATCTGAGGTCTAAATAATAAGTAATAAACTTTTCCTCTATCGATTAACATGCAATAATTCTTAACGAAATACCAAAATTTAATCCCTTTAATTAATAAAGTCTTATTATTTCCATATCGTTGCTTTTTCTACTTCGGTGCTTCGAATTGACGTTAATTCTCATTTTATTGAATTTTAATGTCGTACTTCGCGCTTCTAATCTATAAATCGAATTTAATTTGATCCTAGCAATTACAGGGATTTTTATACCGTATATTCTGCTAAACGACGCATTTTTCTTGAAATTTTTGACAGCTATAAAATTAAACAGATTTAAAAAACGCATAACCTAAAAAAAAATGAAACCTTAAAATACAACAAAAAACTAGTCATTTTCACAGTGATAATAAATATTTATTTTCGAATCTCAAAATTATAAGCGATCCAAACTCTTACAGTTAGTTATAATTTCTCGTGTCAGACACCAGACTTGTCGAGCGGTGTTGTCCAATGCCTGTGGTTGAATGGAAGCAAATAGATCAACGTTAGGAAGAAAGTAATGAGGCAACCTACGACATCGAAGGCACGATACCAGTTGTAGTAAAATCCCCTAAAACAAGCTCGATTAATAAAGCAGATGTAAATTTTGACGTCATATTTAAGGCAATATGACGTAATGATAAAATGTATACCTGTATTCTGTCGCCTATGGTCGAGTTATCCCAATCTTGGTCGTGGGGATGTTTCTCGCATTCGTACAACAACAAAGTTTTTAGATGATATCCGTTTATCGGCGAGGTTGGAAAGCCCAAGTGTCTGCAGAAAGATGTAGCTATGTTAGTAAGGCATATATTTAGTGTAGTTAAATACAAGAAAGTATAAAGTTGAAGACAAGTAAATAGTGAGCAAATTTTAAAAAAAGTGTGAATTTTTTAAAGTAAATCCGAAGCTTTTTAACTTACTGATCTCTCATGGTCTTAAGTATGGACAAACATTTTCTTCTCGTTCCCTCACCAACCAGTCTGTCTTCAGCTTCACAGAACGACATAACCCAAGCGTCACTTTCTGCATTACTAAAACATAAAAATAGAATTTTTATATTTTTTATGTCAGACTTGCATGAAAGCATTTTTTTTACCTTTGCCTTTCCCTGCCAGTTAGCGAGTCTTTAGAAAGCAAATTAAATCCTTCGGTTTTAACACAAGTGACTTGACTTTGTGTTGGCCACTGTATCGAGGTATCAGGCCAGTGAGATGCACTTCTTGGCCAAATCCCACTGCACTTGAAAGCCGGGGTGACACGTACCTATAGCAAAAATTAAAAAAAAGGTTTGATCAGTTAAAAAACATTCGGTGAAAGATAAACATAGCGTAGCAATTTTTACGTCGCTGGTTCAGGCCATTATTTAGTCCAATTTTTTAATTTTTAATAACAACTACTATATAAAACTGTAACTACCACAACACTATCTCGAATCTTAAGTTTCACTTCCGAGTTATCGCCACAAATTTCCACGATGTCTCTGTAGTTTAGTTTGTCCACTGCTTGAGCCATTAGTGCTTGAAATCTTGAACGAACTTTGCGTGCTGATAGGTATCTAAACAACGACAACTATAAAGTTAAAACAATACTCTTATCACCCAAGAATTGAATGGCTTCAAAAAATAAAGTGTACATAGAAACTTTATAACAAAATATCTTTATTACGTTAAAATAAATAAGAAAATTGGCAATACCCCGAAGCTGTTATAAATTCCACCCACAACGACATTGATCTCTTTCTTCCGTCACTCAGTTTTAGAACGGCACAGCCGGGAATCGAACCGTCGTCCACAAAGTTAAAAACCCCCATTTGGTTAAGAAACAAAATGACTTCATATTCGCTCGGCGAAATTACCTCCAAACCTTCTAATCTTCCGCCAACCTCATTTAACGAACTAAAAGGAATTAAAATTATTTTTAAATTTTTCTACAAAGAAAAAAATTTAGCCTTTTTCCCAAGGCCATGTCAAAAAAGTCTTGACATGTTCTTATTACTGGTAGGCTTATTCGAAGCAGTAAAACACGCTGTCAAATAAATATACCTTATAAATCTTGGTTCTTGCAGTTCAATTTCCTTAAGCAAGCATGCGACTATTTTTCCGACGTCTCTGACATTTCTTGCGACGTTTGTCTTCCTAGGAATCGTCCTTTCGTTGTAATATTTGTTTACATGAAACGCTAGATTAGCCTGTCCCGCTAACATGCCTGCCATTTGCGCGCAAAATAACAAACTACGTTTTTAATGTTACTCTGTGCTATATTGCTTGGCACTGAATTATTAATCGTGTTGCCTTTAAGATCAAAATCGGGTCCTTTGTCGAATAAATAGATTTTTCTTTACGGATTTCGAGACACTAAATCCCAGCGGAGTCTGTGATGATTTTTTCTCTTTTTTTTTCAGTAAGTATTTTCAGATTTCGATCGCTCATCAATTCCTTATCCAATACACTAAGCATGGATATACGAGTTGGATTAGAAAAAACTAAAACGATTTTTTCTCCTATTTTGCGATTAAAACCCGTGCGAAAGTTTTTGGTCAACCTGACCGGCAGATTTTTTTTTATTATTACGCTGATGACGTCACATTTAAGATGAAAGCCAGCTCGCCGCTGTCGTCACAAGGCAAAATTCGGTGTTGCGTTTAATTCGAGATAAAAAACAGACATTTCGAATCATATTTCTGACTAAAAAAATAAAATATTTCTCGTATCGCATTTTTCCTAATCGATCATGATTGAAAAATGTTGATTGTCGTAAAGTCTCGCGCTAAGCCATCGTCATTCGCTTTTCCATGATTAAACACGTGATTTATTCGATTGCTTAATATTTGATGAACTAACATGAATAATGAATAGCACTTAGTGTCCAGATTAAGCTAAATGTTTTTTAATCTTGATCCAGAAAAATATAAAATAAAAGTAAGCAAAAAAAATCCTTTTTAACTATACCATTATTTTTTTCTTTTTAAATTTACAAAAAATAATTTTTTTTATTCATTTGTGTAAATATTGGACAAAACTTACAGTATATTCAACCAGGGTGCTCTTTTCTTAGGTCTTAATATTGGTGTTTAAATTTAAATATACGTTACAGACTCTTGTATATGCGGAAGGTATTCATGGAAAGTGGTTGTTCCAAGAAGTTCGAGCTGTTTTCTCGCGAAGATATTTGCTTCAAAACACTGCACTGGAAATCTTTCTTGCTAACAGAAGTTAGTGAAAACTACAATTTTTTTTAACTTAAGTTATTAATAATTTTACTATATAATGTTATAAAAAAAAGAATTTTTTATTAATTAATTTTTTTAGGCTTTTGATTATTTTTTTAATATTACTTTGTATCTGTTATTTTCCATAAAAGAATGAGTTAATACTTTTTATAATCTTAATTTTTTGGTAAATTATTTTATACTATTCTGTAGCATGTGTGATGTTTAATTTTCCTGACGTTGAAATAATGAAGAAAGTTGTATCCTATCTCCCTCGAGTGGGGATCGGCACTGGATACGGACTCACCCAAGCCAGGTACTATTTTACACACATAATTTTATACATTTTAACTTAAACAATTTAAATAATTTTGATTTTAAAATTTTTAGACGAATTTCCCTGGCTAGTCCACGTCAGTTATTTAAGTCATCAAACATGACTGAAAGATGGCAACGAAGGGAAATAACTAACTTTGAATATATCATGTTTCTTAACACAATATCAGGTTGTTAGATAGGATTTGTGTAAAAGTTCATCAAGTTTAAATAAGTTATGGTTTTGTGTCTAAATGTCTTGTTGTTTTTTTTTTACATATTAGGTATGTTTGTCAATAAACAGTATTAAAGTAGAGGATACACTTTCTTATTGTAACAAAATTTAAGTGAAAAATAAATTACTCCAACTTATTTTATGGAAATAATGTTGATTTTTTATTAAAGGTCGGACATTTAATGACTTGAATCAATATCCGGTATTTCCTTGGGTGATTTCAAATTATGAAGCTGAAGAACTTGACTTGTCTCTACCAAGCAATTATCGAGATCTTTCTAAGGTAAACCAACAGAAAGTCTAATTTAAAAAACTTTTTAATCAAACTTCTGTAAAAACTAAATTAAGAAGCATTTTTTAAAGTTGTTAATGACTATTAATATGTTTTTTACTTTTACAGTTTTGTATCTACATAATTATTTCACAACATATTTGAAAATTCTTTTAATAATCATAATATTTATTTGAGTTTTTGTTATTTTTTAGCCAATAGGAGCCATTAACCCAAAGAGGGCTTCATATTTTCAACAAAGATATGAGAATTGGGATGATCCAACAATTCCCAAGTTTCACTTCGGTACTCATTACTCAAACTCAGCTTTTACACTTGGATGGATGATCAGAGTGGTAAGTAAGACTTTAATTAAGAAGATTAACTTCTTTAAAAACTTAAGGTTTATTTTAGGCTAAATTTAAGAATTTTTTTTATAGTTTTGTTGTTTTATTTTGTGTGGTAATTTTGATTATGAAGTTGTAATTTAACATTCAGAAGCAACTACATATTTTTTGTTTTTTCAACAATAACTCTGTTTATTTTCACAGGAACCGTTTACCACATTGTTCCTCAACCTCCAAGGAGGAAAGTTTGATCATGCAGATCGCACCTTCCACTCCATTCTCCAATCCTGGAAAAACTGTCAGAGAGATTCCCACGATGTTAAGGTCAAATTTTTCAAATTTTTTTTTTTTTTTAAATTAAAATTTGGTAACTTGTTTTCAATTAGCATTTTTTTACTTTATTTGATTTTCAACGCCTTTATCTTGTTTTGCACAGTACATTCAGAATTTAGGTTTATTTTTTAGGAGTTGATTCCAGAGTTTTTCTACCTTCCCGAAATGTTTGTCAACTCAAACAAATATTCACTCGGAGTAAATAGCGAAAATCAAAAAGTCGATGACGTCATTCTACCAAAGTGGGCAACTTCTGCAGATGATTTTATACAAAAACACAGACTAGTAAGAAGTTATTGTTATTTTATAAATTAATTTTTCTTCAGCATTTTACTTTGGCAAAAGCCGAACTGCTTCTAGCTATTTAATATTCCATTTTTATACAAAATCTCTTGCAGAAATAAATTTAATTTGTATTTTTAAGGCTCTGGAAAGTGAGATAGTCTCATGTCAGTTACATCAATGGATTGATCTTATATTCGGTTTTAAACAACGGGGACCTGAAGCAGTAAGAGCCACGAATGTTTTCTATTATCTAACTTATGAGAACAGTGTCAACCTGGACCTTATTAAGGTAATTAAATGCTTTAAATTTTTTGTAGATATGTGATGCTATTCCACCTATATACCTGTATAAGCTGTATTTATCATAATGAATTTTTTTATATCCTAAAATTGCAATCATTGTCAAATTTTGTTAACAATTAAATGTAAATTGTAGGATCCAATAGAAAAGATTGGCCTACGTGAACAGATCAAAAACTTTGGACAAACTCCAAGTCAATTACTTTTGTCTCCACATTCACCCAGAAGCTCTGCTATGCACTTGGTAATAAATATAATATGCCTAATTGCACTAAAGTTTAAATTTATTAACAAATATTTTGAATAAATTAAATTTTACATACGAATAAACTGTATTTATATTATTCAAGATATAAATTTTATTTGTTTGAAGTCTTAAAAAAATAAAGAAATTTTATTTTTTAACTTTCGTATTTATTTTCAGACTCCAATGATGTACAAAGAAAATGAGATGCAGGACGTAGTGATGGTGTTAAAGTTCCAGTCCAACTCTCCTGTTGTATATGTGAGCGCAAACACCCACCCCTCACTTTCCAACCCTTCGGTTGTCACTTGCACCAAAAACTTACAATTCTGTGTCAATAAATGGAACCAGGTGCCTGACAAATCGGCGAGTACCTCGTCTGCTAACTCTGAAGAGAAACCAGCTCCATTGCCAATTGAACCTGATCCACTTATGAGTAAGTGTCTTTAGTGTTTATGGTATTAATTTTTTTGTGTTACATTTGTTAAAATATTGCATTATTAACATTAAAAACAACCATTTTATATATTGTTTTAAAGTTTAAAAAGTTTTGTAATTTAAATTTGAACACTGATTCTTTTTTTGTTGGTATTTAAAAGGATTATGACTTTTGTTAATAGCTTTTTTTATCTTGTTTTTTTATTTTTTTTTATTTAATAATTGATTTTTTGTAGATCCAAGTGGATTGTTGGCTAAAAGACAGATAAGTGACATGATAGACCAAAGCGTAAAAGTTCAAACCTCATGTTTTGTGGTGACAGCTGACAACAGGTTTATTATCTCATGTGGACACTGGGACCGCAGTTTTAGAGTTGTCAGCACTGAAACAGGTAAAAAAAATTAATAATAAAAAATATTTTGGTTTCACCATAAATTTAAAACTGTGTTTTAAATCTTTAGGCAAACTCCATCAAGTGGTTTTCGGACATTGGGATGTTGTGACTTGTTTGTCTCGCTCTGAGACCTACATTGGAGGAGATTGCTACTTTGTGTCCGGATCCAGAGATGCTACAGTGATGTTGTGGTACTGGAGCGGAAGAAGGAATTTAATCGTTGGTGATTCAATAAACACAGGCAAGCATTTGTATTTTGTTAAATTTTGTCTTTTTATTTTTTGTTTATTGACTTAAAGTTACTGTATTGGATGTTTTAGTTTGTTTAAAATCCTTTTTTAAGCCAACTATTTTTTATTTAGATGAAAATCCATCAGCAAGAGCGGTACTGACTGGACATGATACAGAAGTAACATGCACGGCAATTTGTGCTGAATTGGGTTTGATTGCAAGTGGTTCTTTGGAAGGCCCTATACTGCTTCACACAATTACTGGTGATCTTCTAAGATCACTTGAACCTGCTGTTAATATAAAGTAAGTGCACACACTTCTTTTATTTTCCGATAATATAATTAAAGTTTCTTGGGTTCCAAACACATTTAATTAGGCCATTTGTTATTATATCTTTATTAGGTTGTTTAACTTGGTATTTTATATATTTTTTTGTTGTTTCAAAATGGTATGACGACAGGTATGAATTTTAATTAACCCTATTTATTGAGATTTTGTTTGGTTTTATCTTTTATCAAGTATTGTTATTGAATTGTAGTATTTATAAAATATTAATTTATTTGTTTAGAAATCCAAGGCCAGAGCTAATTGTTTTTACAAGTGAGGGAATGATTATTGTGTCTTATAACGAGGGACTTCTATGCAACTACACCATGAATGGAAGATCTATTTCTTTCAAGAAAGTTGATGACAATATTAAGGTAAATTTCTATTTTTTTGCCATGTATAGTACTTAGTATTATAACCCTCTGACAATACTTTTTTTATTTTAGGCCATGCTAAGTAGCAACAACAGTCATTATTTAGTGACAGCAGGAGACAAAGGGGTTGTTAAAGTATGGAATACCTGGGATTTCAATCACTTATATACCTTCCCGCAATGTGATGCTGGTATACAGGCAATTGCACTATCACACGACCAAAAGTAAGTTAAAAAAATTGGTGGTTAAAATTCTAAAAAAATAGTTTGTTCGTCAGTTACTAAAAATTGTTTTTATTTTAGAACAATCGTCACTGGAATGATGTCAGGTTCTATTGTTGCCTTTCATATAAACTTCAATAAATGGCATTACGAATACCAAAACAAATAAAAACGTTAACAGAAATTAGGGTCTTGTCAGTCCAGTTGAGGTTTTGTAACACATTGGTGCTCTAATTTTATTCTAATTTTGTTGCCATAAACTTTACTGAGAAAAATTATTTTTCCAGCATTGTGCATATTTATATAACACTCTACACGTAATCATGTTGCTTAATGTATTTTGATGTATTATTATTATCTATTTATTGTTGTGTAATCATAGATTTTGACCTTGTATATTGTGCTTATATTACTATTTACTAAACAGAGCTATTTTGTTGCTTCTTAATAAATGTAACCTAATTGCAAATTTTTTTATATTTGAAATATGAATTTTTGCATTACCTTTTACCATTTAAAAACACATTTAAACTTTTAAAATTGAGTTTATTTAATTCGCAAGCAGTAACATTTAAATTTTTTGATTGCTTGTATTTAAAATTATAAATAAGTTAAAATGTAGTAAGTACAATTTACAATTAAAAACTTTCATTAAAAACAATTAATAATGAGCAGAGGTAAAAACACAATTTATTAAACATTATGATTTAAAATTAACAGCTAATTTTAATAACACTTATAAATAATTAAAAGGTACATGACTTTATTTCGAATTAAAAGCAGCAGTATTTACTACTATCAGCATTATTTACTGCTAATAAATTAAAATAAAAGGAAATGAAAATTACCAAAGAAAAGGAATAAAGGCCTTTCTTTGGTTGGGATAATTGGGAAAAGTTTCCTTATACCATGTGTGTGATCCCATGCCCATACATGCATGAGCTACTATATTATAAACCATTACTATCCACCAAGATCTGCACTGGTCAGAAATTATTACCAAGAAAGCAACATAAGCCAGCACTTCAGCAAAATAATGTGGGCAAGAAACGTACTCGAACATACCCCCTTTTGGTAACCCATGGGCATTTTTCTTTACCCCACCTAAATAAAAAACAATAGATTACCAACAAAGTTAACTCATATTTACTGGTGTTTAAAATTTTTTTTAAATACATCACCTGATTTCCTTAAGTTTGCTAAAATAGAATGACTCTGTTGATGCACAAATGAGGCACATAAGAAAATACAAACTCCAATGAAATGTTTTAACTTGAAGGTGCCAAATGGAAGATCTTGAATTGGTAAGCACTCAGTCATCATAATTGGGGCCTAAAGTATTAAGTAAGTTATTAAAGGGTTGAAGAAAATAAGTTAGTGTTTAAAATAAGAACAACATTACGTTTCCCTACCAAACTTAAGTAAAACACAAAGCCCCAAAGATATTGGATAAGGTTTATTTTCCCCTTTTCTGAGAAAACACTAACAAACAAACATTCATACAATCTTTTGGTTGAGTGGACAGCTATCATGAACATAACAAGTAGAAGAGAGATCTGGTCACCTAAATAAATTGACAATTTAAATTAGGAAATTTAAGAAAAAATTCAAAGATTATTTTATATACATTTTGTTAATGACCATTTTTGTTCGAGTTTTCTTCTATTGCAAATGCATTAGCAATCCAGTTTTTATTTATTAAACCATAACACAATCCAAGCATTGTTAAAAAGCAAACATCATTCCAAATTGTAGCAAAAACGTAAAAGTGTGTAAAGTATCTGGCAAAAAAACAATAAAGTGAAAAGTCTGATAGTTACAAGCACATTAAATAAACAGATAAAATGCAGTAAATTTTAAATTAACACTTGCATACCTTTTTGGTACATCCATGATGGAAACATGAAATTTCTTAGACTTTCCATAATTTAAAATGTATCTGGCCACATTACCAGCACTTGATCCAGGAGGTATACAATAAATGAGGAAATATAAGGTTGACAAAAATACAATTAATATAACCCATATGATGTTTAGCACGGTTATAGGAAAACCTAACAAATATGAGTACACCATCTTTGTCTTAAAATTAATGAAGTATTTTTGGTTGTATTAAAATAAACACGCTTTTACTTCTAAGTTAATTACCTAGAAAGTTAAACGCCTACACTTCCTAGTTAAACTTTGGACCTTACTTAATTACCGAGGATAAACAAAATGTAAATAAACATTATTGCGCACTCAAGCATTTTAAAATATGAAAACGTCACTTCTAGATCAGCTGTTTTGCTTTTGACACATGTTATGTACTGTAAGGAAATGGATAAAGTAATTTTTCTTTCTAAGAACGTAGAACAAGTAAGTATAATTAGGTATTTGCTAAATACATGTATTTAAAATTTAAATTGACTGTATTCACAAAGGCATAATACAACTTTTAAACGGCGCAAACAGACAAATTTGAGAAATGTTTCACTGAAAAAATTTCAAAATTTTTATTTGATTTTTTAAATCCTTTAATTTATTTTATAGAAACTTGAAAAAGTTTTACAAGATAGTGAATCTAGAGGATTTTTAGTTGGATGGCAAACTTTTGATAATTCAACCTATATCTCTGGCTGTGTTTCTGAACTCAAAGAAAGCAACTCAGACGATTCAATAAATAATTTCTTGCCTTCAGGTTTTTTTTTTTTGTATATATCTTTATCCTCGATGTGGGAAAGTTGAATGCGCGACTTAAAAATAACCCAGTCTCTAGTTGCCTGTGACAGTTTGGGATATTATAGATTATAATTGCATGATAATTATACTGCTGATTAAGTGCTGGCTCAGCAGGAGTTTGTACCGTTTATAGCGCCTTACTCAAGAGCGCTACAGCATGAGGTCAGTGGGGATTGAACCCATGACCCCATGTGTGGTGTAGCAAGTGTTCTTACAACTACACCACGCTGCTGGTTTGTTGATTAAAGCCTAAAATAATAAGATTTATTACTTGATGTTTTGGGTTGAATGTGCAGTGTATATGGTATTTTATTTAAACAATCTGTCTATATAAAAGACATCTTTTATTTGTTTATACAAAATTGATTTTAATTTGGATAACATATTTAGGAATTCGAATATGTGGAAGTTATGGAAATAAATCGAATCCACTTGATACTCACTTCAGCTTAACAGAAGACAAGTTAGGTTGTAATGTTGAGTATGAAGTGTTATCAGATTTAAAAATAAAGGAACAGTTTTTATTGAATACTGAATTTCATATTACCGGAAAAATTACATGGAATATAAAGGTTAAAAATGGTATGTGTAACAATAGTGAAAAACTGAAATTTTGTAGTGCTTTATGGTTTTTATTTATACCATGTTTTGTATTTTTTTTTAGGTAAATTAGAAAGTTATGTTGATGAGGAAACTTTAAATAAATATGCATATTATTTAAAAGAACACAACATCATTATTAGTTCTAACTCTTTGGACGAATTACCTACAAATATTTTTAATAAAAAGTCATCTAAAACAGTTAGTGTAAAACTAGTTCAAAATTTAAAATCAGAAAGCAACATTGTTCCAACACTAAAATATGAAAATCAAGATTCAAATCAATTTGAAATTCCAATTTGTGTTGATGTGCTGTGTTATGCCAACCAAAATACAACTGCTAATCAGTAAGTTTAAATTTTATTAAAATTTTAAATGTTGTGCATCAGAATATAAATAATAATTTTTTTACAAATTTAATTAAGTTTTTTGGTTACGGCTTTAGGCTTTACAGCAATTTCGATCAAGCATTAAGTCGTCATCTGAATTCAACATTTTCATGTCTTGAGACTTTTATGACAACCGACAAGGAAATAGGGATTCCAAAATGTCACCATTTTGTTTTGCCACAATGGTGCCATCCAGTGTCTATATTTTATCCTCAAAACATGTGCGATGATGATTTGTTAACATACAGAAAGGTATTTGCTTGGACAATTTTTAAGTTTTAGATTCAGCGATGATTTTATTTTGTTTTCTGTCAAAAACTATGTAATTGACTAACTAAGTTTCATTTAAAATTTTTTAGGATGTTTTGCATCAACGATTTTTGGAACTTTGCACCAGACCAATATTCAGGAAACGAAATGCAATAGACTTGACTACAGATCAAAATAAATTTATTCTCACTAATGTTCATGTTGGGTTAAAAGATCCAGTTATTATAGATGGAAAGGTAAGTTACAAAAATTATTAATAACTTTTATGTGTAATTGTATTTTTATTCATAAGGCTTACATACTTTGTTCTAAACAAGTAGGTTCATTTAGTCTTTAGTTTAATTTTGACCAATATTATTTATTAAAAGATGTTTGTTTAAATATGATTTAAAACTTTAAAAATATTACTTATAAATTATGGCTTTTAAAATAACATTTCTTCAACATCAGAACCATCTTATACATGGAACATATAGTTATCATCACTATATGCAAGATAAAATAGATGATAATGGCTGGGGTTGTGCTTACAGATCTTTACAAACTATTATTTCATGGTTTGTTCATCAAGGTTATACTTCAAAAACCATTCCAACGCACAAAGAAATTCAACAGGTATATACTTAATTATTTTTTGAACAAAAAAAAATGGTTTACTATTTTATAACTTATTAAGACATGCCTTTAAGTCCTAAGTAATAATTTTTAAATCTTACTTTTTTATATTCCAGATACTAGTTAATGTAGGTGACAAACCTAAGGAGTTTGTAGGCACGAGAAAATGGATTGGATCCATTGAAGTAAGTAATGTGTTGAACGAGTACCTTGGTGTTACATCTAAGATCATGTTTGTTAGTCAGGGGGCTGAACTAGCATCGAGGGGAAGAGAACTTTCAATGCATTTTGAAAAACAAGGAACACCAGTAATGATAGGTCTGTATATTATTAATTATTTTCATAGTAACATTATAATTATGTTTAAAATAAATAAAGTACCTAATATATAGTGTTTATACTACCTTAAAATAGATATCAACATCTTTTTTTTACTGGTTTTGAAAGTATTTTATTTTTAATGTTTATTTATAATTAATATCCCATTAAATAAGCATTTTTAAACCTTGATATACATATTCACCAAACAATTAATGCTTCAGTTTATTTTCCTTTTACTGAATTATTAATTAACTCTATTAGGAGGTGGGGTTCTTGCCCACACAATCTTAGGAGTAAGATTCAGTGAAACGAGTGGAGAAACTCGCTTTCTCATCCTGGATCCACATTACACTGGATCGGAGGACCTGAAAACTATCCAGGATAAGGGATGGTGCGGGTGGAAAGCACCAAGTTTTTGGAACCAGACGGCTTATTATAACTTGTGCTTACCACAAACACCAGACGTGTTTTAATTCAACTTGAAAATGTGTTTTAAGAGTTAATTTATATTTGTACAAAGTCCTAGGTGGTCGTTCTTGAAGATAATATAAAACCATTTTATTTAATATTGTTTGTTTATTAGACTTCCACCTGGGTGTGTGAAAGATTAAAGTCTTTTGCGTGATTTATAAAATATATTATGTTCATGAAAAGGCATTTGACGCTAAGGCTAAATAACGTTTTACATTACAATATGCTGTTATTTTAAAGGTGACTTAAAGATTTTATTTTAAAGGGGTTATCCTGTGTGCCAGTTTCTTCAAGGATGACAAAACTTATTCTACTAATAATTTTTTTTCGAATTAAGTTTCTGCAAACTTTCTGAATTTAAGTCTTTAAAAGTTTTAATAAGTTTCGCTATTTTTTGTTAAAAACAAAGGTATATTTGTTTATTTTTTAAAGTAACTGATGTACTATTAGGTAAAGTGCAATACGTTTGGGTTTTAAGTTACAAGTTTCGTGTATTTGGGGATTATTTTCTATTCGAATTGGGGTTTTACGCGGGGTTGTTTTACGAATTTGTTTTTGCGAATTAAAATCTATTTTAGGCTTTTTATTTGTGCTGGTAAGTGGTTGTGTAGTTATATTTCGTGTTATTAAATTTTAAATATTTTTTTAGAATAAGAACAGACCTATAAAATACAGGTTTTTATCGCTAAGTAAGTAAATAGAAATAAATTATAAAAGTTGTCAATTTAAACAGAAAATGGTCTGTATTTTTAAGACAAAAAATCTAATAAACAAAGAAAAACTGATTTTTACGCTTAATTAACTTGCGTTTTGAAATGACACTGATGATAAGTTTGAAAAATTGACTCATGACCCGCGAGACGTCACAATAACTCGGTGATGGAAATAAAAAACAAAGAAATTTAATCTGGTCATTCACCTTTCCTTACAAATTAAATAAAATAATTTGTTTTACAATAATAGTACGTGATATTCGTAATTTCACGAAAAGAATATCGATTTAAATATTTGTTTTTGTTAAATCGATTTTGTAGAATCCATAAACGATAAACCTATGTAATGACAGCAAGCCTGTGTAAACGCAATCGAGGAATTAACACTGCAGGCTATAGCGATATCTAGGTATTTTTAATTGTAAGCGCATGAGAACCACACTAACGTGAAGTTGCCGAGAAAAAATAGTTTTAGAAGCGTTTCAAATTTCCTAATTGTAAAGCGCTAGTCAAAATGAGTAATTATCGAAATATTTTTCGCAAAGAGAAAGCAAAACCACGAAGCCTACTTTTTTAACGAAAGTTAGTTAATAAGAAAAATAGAATAGAATTTGTAAAGAAATAGGAATAATTGACTAAAGGGTAACTGTTTATTTACTGGATGACAAATTTCGTTTTCAAATATTATCTTTTGTTAAAATTTACTTCAATTTTTTTTGAGTAGTGCTGACTCAATAATAAAAAAAATATATAGGTCGTGAAATATTAATTGTCGTATAAAAGTTGTAAAAAAATTGAAATATACATAAGAAAACTGTTTTATTACAGACCAATGGTATAACAAAGAGTTTACAAGATGTTGTAGCTTTTAAAACTGTTACAAACAAGCTTACTTGACATTTCTATTTTGTGTTGGAAACACCCATTTTCGTGGAAGTTATATGTTTATTATTTTATGAGATTACAGTTCAGTGTTAAGGTATACAAGAAAGTCTTACACTTAATAGTTTTCTTCTATAGTTTATAAATTAGAGAAATTTAAGTTTAAAAAAATGGCAAGTCGACAATCGCCTTCTGATAGTAGTCAGGAAATGTCGTCGAGCGGAACTGAAAGTAAAGATATTCTTTCCAGTCAGCAAAGTGATCAAATATCCTCGAAAGACGATTTGCTTGACTCCCAATCTAAACTCGAAAACGTGGGCTACGATGACGTCACGAAACAAACTATCCGTGTTCAGATAATAAAACGCATTGGTGTGAGTTCACTAGGCTTTTAATATTTTGACTCTTTAAATTTGCAAGAAGATTTTAGTTTTAGTCTTTAATATAAAATTTTGTTACTATTGTCTGGAAAATTTCAAATATGTGTCTGATTTAAATTAACTTGGCGTTTCTTAAATAACAATCTTTGTTTCGGTCTATTACAGATCATACAAATTATTTTGGGAGTACTCAGTATTGTGGTTTCAATCCCGTTAACAGTGTTTGGAAAAGCGGTAGGCAGTGGGACTTGGTGTTCTATATTTGTAAGTTTTTAATGATCAAAATATTGTTTCATGCACTTCGAATTGTTTTGATTATGTTGCACTTTTAAAGTTTACAAAAAAATATTCTATTTGAGATCAAATTAAAAAAAAACACAGAATCCTTAAAGCAAATTAAAGAGTCGCAATTTGCAAGTACTTGCAAAAGTAATTATCTTATTTATTTTCTAGTTTCTGATAATGGGAGGCTTTGAATACACCGCATGCCAGACAAATCGTTCGTTTCGGGTTAGTAACACATGTTAACTAAGATGACGTCAAGCGCTCTTGGATGTTTATTTATATTGTAAACAACTTGGCGCTTCACACTGCGCACTAATTTATCATTCTGTTAAAGGTCATTGCGGTTTTTGGTGGCTGTTGCATTCATTTTTCGCTTCTGATGGCTTGCATTGAAGGCTTCGAGTTGTATATTGTGATGATCAACAGACAACTTATAGTGGTAAAACTCTTTAGCATATTTACATTACACATAGTTAGTTATACAACAATTAAAAAAAATTAATGATTTTAGTATTCACTTATTCTGCATTTAATATTGGAAGTAATCGCGATTTCCGAAATGATTTTGACTTCGGTAGCTTTGTGTTACTTTTACGCTGGAAGAAATAACGTCAAACCAACGAAAAAAATCAAGGTAGAATTTATATGCAAATTGTATAAACAGCAATTTACGTATTATTTTGCATAAGATAAGCATACTGCATTTATGTACTTAAGTATTTCAAGAATGTTTTGCCAATATTTTTAAAATATAAAATTTTAGGAGAGTACAAAGGATATATCGACATCGCGCAGAGTTGTAAAAGTCTTACTTGGTGACCAAGAATAACTTTCTTTAACTTTTATTCTATGTATTATTTCTTGCCAGTGTACAGTTGTAAAAAAAGACTTTTATGATGCCTTTTTAAAGTTCGCTTGTGATGCTGCTAATGATAATTTCAAGTTCCAGTTCTATTTTATGCTTAGTATTTAATTAGGTTTTGACCTTTTTTTACAAGTCATACACGGCTTAATGTATAATGCTTATTTTTTTAATTAATTTTTATTTTGTGTATTACACAATAAATAAAACGCACAAACACTGAAATATATAATTTAACACTTTGAATATATGGTAGTTTTTTTGTATATGTACAAATAGTAATTGTCATGGCTACTTTATTGCATTAATACTATCCTAATTTGAGTATCTTTATTGCGTGCCTCCATAGTGTAAAATTCCACCAGCTGAATTTTGTCGTCCGCTAACTAATTGGCTACTGTCGTTGGCAGAATTATCGTAACTGTCCTCAGGCGAGTACTTGTGCTTTAGTGGTAGATCGTGAGGTACGTTTCTGCCGCTAGTAGTCGCTAGGTCACTGTTGAATGAACCATTACTGCTTGGCGAACGCTGGTAAAGGGTTCCGCCGATCGGTTTCGGGTCTTCTCCGCCTAGTTCTGCGCTCCAGTCGGTATCGAACTTTTCGTACGTTATTCGAGAATGTGCAGCAAGGAGTTCATCGGCGTGGTATCTTCTGTAAATCCGGAACGCTACAATCATTCCCAAACCTTCTAAACCTTGGAATATAGCGTAATAGAGCGGAAACAAGAAATAAGCGCCCATGGTTTGTTGAGCGAAAGCCATCTTTAAGATTGTTGAACTCAGTTGGCTGTTTTGACATCCGGTTTCTATGGCAACCGTTCGTCTGCTTGCATCAGGAAGTCTAAAACCTGTAGCTAGTAGGTAGCCCGATCCATATCCAATCAATGGAGTAATAAAGGCAATGACGTAACTCGGACCAGAAATAGCGGTGAAAATTAAAGATTGGAAAAGAATTATCGATAAAAGCATTAGAGCGATAAAAGAAACGCCAACGCTAATCAGAGAAATCTATAAAAACAAATAAAAGTTTTTTAATAAATCAATAAATGTAATAAACGTAATTAACTTACATTGCAATTAAATCCTGCAAATAACAACACGGTCACGTTAAACAAAATTGATAAAAAACTTAATTTAAATATAAAATTTTAGATTATCGTAAGTACTTTTAGTAATTCAATTTGTAAAAATAAAAATTAACCTTTAAAATAGTAGTGGCCACTTTTTCGTTTTTCATTCGAATTCCAATACCGGCAGCCACCGGCAATAACGTCATAATTAAAGTTAAAATTACGCCACCAAATGGTACCAACTGACCGATCATAGAAACTTCAATCCAGCTTGAACCGTACATGAATATGCATAGGGGCATTAACACTAAGGCCAAAACAGTGGAAATTGTGGACATCAATATACTGAAACATTAAAAAAATCAAATTTAAAACACAAAGTCTTAGCTTGAAGATGTATTGCAAACTTTATGTATTATTTTAAATTTAAAAAAAGCATAAAATTAACAAAGGGCACTTGAAGTATAGAGTGACAGCAGACGACTTACTTAATATTTTACGTCACAAAATACTTATACAAACAAAGCAAACCACTTGACTAAAGTGTTTTGTGAGTATTTTTGATAAAAATAACGTGCTTGTCCTATACGCAAAATAAATTTATCAACTAACATGAAAAATTTACATATTGTTGCAAATTTTTTTGTGATAAAGGTCAGTTTTCTATTTTAGATTTAAAATCTGCAGAACGTGGGATTTGATAACGATAAGCAAATAACAACCTTAATGATTAAACGACGAACAATGCTACAATGCTACTTATTTTACCAGGTATTTGTCATTCTACTGCACGTTTGCGTGGGCAATTGTGTATTTTTTAGAAGTTCTTAATACAAATGAAATGACTAAGAAATTCTCTTAATTCGCCCACGGAAAATCGCATGTGTCTAACAGGAAATCGAAACCCACAAGTCTATACGAAAGTTTGCAGATTTGCAATCGTTTTTTTTTAAATATGATTCATAGAATTATTCGAGTTTTTCTGTAAAATTCCATTTATTTTTAAAAAAATTTTTGGGCGGTATGCTTAGTCGGGGTTTCTTTTTTTTACTGAACAGTTAGGTTAGCATAATAAAATGTACATGGACAAAAAAACTGGATTTTCCAATTTCAAAAAAAAAAATTTTAACCACAACATTGCAAGGGTAATAGAAATAGTGACTTGGCAAAAATGCGGAAAATATTTGGAAAATTAGTTTCCTGATACACCCGCATTTATTGATACGAAACTACTCGAGCGAAATACCTCAAACTCGCGTAATGAAATCCTACGCCCACGTCGTTACGCAATTGAATTACGCCCTCGCAAATAAACGCTGGTAGACGTAATATTACGTTTTATTTAAATAAGAGAGGACAAAAGAAGCAAACTTAATGCAACATTTATTCAAGTCACTGAACTTTACTTATGCAACCATCTTTTTCGTTTAGTTTACAAGTGAATTTTTATTAAATTAAACGTGATTTTTATTTGGCATTCTGTTACGTATACTGTATCACTTAATGTTATACAATCTGTCTTGCTTTAGAAATATCAAACCTCAAATTTGTGTCTCCGTACAAGAAATAAGTCAGTAAGTTGGACAAATTTCCTCCCGGGCAACTTCCAGTAACTAGAATAGCGATCGCTGCTACTTTATCCAAACCAAACAATTTTGCCATTAGAAACGATACAAAGGGCATTATGCCAAATTGACAAACGGCCGCAATAATAATACCTGCAAAACACAATAACCATTTTGTTAGGATTTTCAGAATTGGGTTAATTTTAAATCCATTACTTTGAATGCGACGTTAAGGTGAATGTCGGAAATTGATTTGTTGTTTTTAGACGCTATAAAATATAATCGTCTGCTTATGTAGGCGATTGATCGCTGGAAATGATTCAAAGTGGCATATTTTTAACGCTTTAACTTATGAGAAAGGGCCTTTATCACCTTAAAATTGTAAAAATTGGTATTTAATATATTCGTAGGCAGAAGCCCACGACGAACATACCTGGAGGCTGAATTAACTTTTTTATTAGTTTAATAAAAAACATAATTTGCATCGAACTTTTGTGTAGGCAATGTTTGGTGATAGATAATTTATTTTTAATGTTTGTTTTGGTAATTTTTAATATGTGGGCTGTATTACCACTATACCATACCTGTGGGCTGCATTAAATGCTCCTTGATAATTTGTATATCCATCGTGCAGCCTAAGCCAAGCATGGTTTGAATCACAACTAGAACCAAGACTGCTTCAATTCCCGAATTTAACCCTGGGCTTCGTCTCATTTTTTCTACAATTTGGGCAATATTTTTGTCGGTCGTTGTCAGTTCTCGGTTGTTAGGTTCGGGTTGACTAGTTTCTTGCATTAAACTAGCCGGGTACGACTCGACCGTCGAGTTTTGACATTCGGTCGTTGTCGTTGCAACTGTAATGCTAATGACGTCATCATCTGTTGTCGTTTCTGGTGACGTCACTGGTGTTATTGTCGTCTGAACATCAGTTTGTAATTCCTGACCACTCGAGGTCGTAAAACCATTTTTGATTAAACCACAAAATATTACGAAACTTAAATAAATAACTTTCATTCTTCTTAATTCTTTTTAAAAATAATTTTATTATTATTACATGTGTTTTGTGTATTTTTAAACTTTATAAAATAATTTTTTTATATTAAATCTGACAAGTCAATTGTTTTGTAAAATTAAGACTGTTTAACTATAAAAAGCAGTTTTTACGCCTAACTAAAACTACATTTTTGTTGTAAATTTTGGCCTGGTAGTTACATTACATCTTTGTGTTATTCCAATCCTATACAATCTTTTTATTTTTTACAATTTTTCTTATTAAGTTAAAAAAACTTAAGCCTTCTCAATATTGCAGTGTCTTATTATTTCTAATAAGAAGCTTTTCTTATTTCTGACAGCGTGCATTTGACGTCGTCGGCACCCAATGAAATATTTATAACATAACAACCAACTCAGCCATCTAATTCGTACGAATTGTCCGAGGAAAAAAATAAAACCGTCCAATCACTTTGAAAGTTATTGATCTTAGGAATGGAAATCGATTTTACGGTCTTCGAGTTAAAGAATCTAACTTGCAGCTAATGTGATGCAGACAATTGGTTAACATATGGTTGTAATTACAAGGCTTTGTTAACAAGAGGCCTTTGTATCCAATCTTTATCGAACCAAACAATGCGATTTTTATACTTCCCTTTAAATATTTTCAACTATATTAGTGGGTTTTGTGAAATTGTTTAATATTTAGTAAATTCTTTTTTAATATAGAGTTTTAAAAAGGTAAATTTCCACTCTTGATTAGCTGAAATGTTTTTGTCAAATCAATAAAAACTCTTTGAAAATTGTTCAATTGAACAGAGTCTTAATTAGAATTTAGATCGATAGCTTTTAACTTTAAAGTCGGCTTTGCTTTTGCTTATCTAGGACAACAATATGTTGTTGCATTTGGTAACTTAATTAAAGAATTAAATATAAAACAAGAGCTTCAACAAATTTATTTTATTTAAGGTGTAATATAAATACTATGTTTTGTTAAACTGTAATATTGATGTAGATAAATAATTAAAGATGAAAACAAAATATACAAGTCTTATCATTATTTATCACTTGCAATGTCAATTAAAGGTAAGTTTGATTCATTGGAATGAATGCTTTTCTTCTTGAAACCGTTATTATTATTTTTGCTTTTAAGTTTAGAAATCCTTTTCGATAAAACAATCACACACACTGCAAGGATTATACATAATATACCCAACAAGCCAGTAAAACAAGCAAATAAAAAACTAGTTGAGTCGTTTTCAATATTAGTATTTTGAGGTTCCCCAGCCATTAAAGGTGCAGGCAATAACATTTGGCTAGGTTCGTTTGTATCTGTGTTTAGAACTATTTCATTTCTTGTTATGACTTCTTTTTCTTTGTGTACAAGTTTTGGGTTGGTGTACAACGAAACGTCTTCATCGTCGCCTGGCAAATTACCAACGTCATTTACATATGGGTAGTTGCTAGCGTCATCCCCGCTTCCGTCGTGTTCATCATATTCCGTGTTTGTTGAACCTTCTTGAATACCCGACCCCAAATCGTGCGAACTCATTTCTAAAATAAATATTTAAATTTTAAATTAATTTAAATTGCTTTTGTGATTTTACAAAATTTTAATTCTGTTATTTAAACAATGATCTAAATATAGACGGACTATGCCTGATAACGAGCTTTTGTATTAAAATTTACATACACTTTAATGCTTGTGTATAGTGACAACGCGTGATAGTGTTATACATTTGCATAATTTAGCAATATACCTTGAAATTTTTCAAACGTGATTTGATGGTAAGGTGGCGTATGTAACTTTGCACACCGGTAATCTTCTGGTATATTCATTGTCTTGCAGCTAGCTACAACATATCTTTCATTTGGTCCGAACAAATCTGGAAAACACCACGAGCACGGCTGACAAGTTCCTTTTATATCATCCCAATAATACCCTAACAAGTAAATAAAAAGTGAAAGCTTGTTCAATGGAAATATGAAACTAGTGTCAAATAATACAAGTTCCTTATACACTGTTTTTTAAATAAAATATGATATCTTCGTTAAGTAATTAAGATATACCTTTATGGCAACTTCCGCATTCTGTGTCTTCCGTTAACGTACATGGTGTAATAACGTTTCTATTTGGCCCACAACTTTTACACGAATAGCAAAATTTATGACGACCCCAACCGCTTTGAAATGTCGTTCCCTCTCTGCAAGGGGCACATACAGTGTCAGAACTTTTCGTACATTGCGTCACCATACCATAGCGTTTTGGACAAATACTGCATGGCTGACAAGACCTTGGTTGACTAGAATCCGAATAAAATCGAGATGGACAGATTGTAAAACATTCCTAAATACAAAAATGTATTTAATTTTAATTATTTATCGGGCAATATCAGGTTGTTTGATCAACTGTATATGCTGCTAGTTAGTAATAGGATTGTACCGCTTGTGATGCAACATTATTTATTTGTCTAATATTGTAACAAAAGCACTAAAACAGATTAATATTGTAAATAAATATTTGGTTGCTCTGCATTTTGCTTTGTATCCCAATTTTACGTAAACAAACAATGTTTTATAATATTTTAATTGTGGTGCAACACAAAATAGGGAACAGCTAAATATAGAAATGACTTTCGGTTGCTTTATTAATTTGCGTATCAATATTAACCTAATCACGTAGGGATGGTCTGATTTAAATAATACCTTATTTTGCAAACTATTTTGGATATCAACTTAATTTATAGTGAAAAGGGGGTGGGGCAATCTAAATTTACTATGGCAAACAATACGTCGACGTCACTGTATTTGCGTAACCTTTTGTCAAGCACAACGTGATACGTCAATGCCGTACTAAAATTAAAGTCATTTATTTATATTCACTTGACCCCGCAGTAGGGATAAAGTCATAGTTTTGGTTTACTTGTTAAATAGCAAATTTTTTTAACATTTCTCCACACATTGCTTATTTACAGATAACATCATCTTTTTAAAATATCAATGACGATAACAACGATTTGAAGGCATGTTACAGGCATATTAACAAGCTGAATTAATATTTTACAACCAGCGTGAGAACTACGTATTTCTTATAAGCGATGTTATCATACATGTAAAGTAAAACGTACATTCAAACTTAATAAGCATTAAAAATAATTTTATTTAAAAACTTAAAAAAAAATTTAAAAAATTTAAAACTTTTTAAAATTTTGATTATTTTAATGTAAATATTAGACCTTGTATGTTTTTTAGGTATCCAAAGCGTAAATACTTAATAGCAATTTTTTTTAAAGTTGTGGGTAATGACAGACGAATGTCACACCAAAATAATGATGCAACGCAGACTGTCTAACTTTCTTACGATTAAAGTTAACCTTTATAAACTTTAGGTTTATTTATTGATAATAAATTTTAAGTTTTTTTAATAAATGTTTATTTCAATAGTTATACTAACCTATAGATTAAAAAATTATGCCTACTTTTAATTAAATTTTTTCTTTGGGCTTATTTAGACAAACTATATATAACAGTCTTATATTAAAAATTAAAAATATTTTTAACTTTTTTTACCTGTATACAAACTATTATAAGTCCCAAGGTAATAAAACAAATCCTGATATTTAACATATTACTTCTTTTACAGCGAACTGTGATTTAATTCTTAAACTTTTCGTTCGCTTATATTAATAAGAACCTTATGGGTATTCCCCTTAACCTCTTCCTTTTTCTTTTTTTTATCACGCGCTAATTTTTTTTGCCGTGTTTCTTTCAAATAGGCCTGGTGATATTAAAGTTAAACTGTTTTATTAAATAATATTACTCACAAATATTAAGACTTATTTTTGTTTTAAATAAAATTTTAACTTATAAATCCTTTTTTGACTGGTTTATGGCAACTTAAACTCTAAAAGTGACTATTATCAATTCTTAATTTTTTTTATCAATTCCTAATTTTGAAAAAAATGAATATTATCAATTCTTAATTTTTTACTTGTCTCTTAACCTAACTATAAAAAATTGCCCTTTTTAAACAATAAGGTGGCAACATTTTACCTGTTATTAAATGGATAAATCAGGTAATTATGTATTTATTGTGGTTGTTATGTAACGATTTTCAAATATGTAAATAAATAAAAATAAATTCACATAGTTTATAACTCTAGCTTTAATGCTAGTCCCAGTGTAAGCTACATATCGCAACATTGGAAATTGCAGTTTGGTAAACAAGATATTTTATTGTTTTGGTCGTGACATTATTCCTCTTGATAATATTTAGTCTGTTACGGAGATAAGCATAACAACTACGTCATTTAATATGGGAGAAATTTTATATACTTAAGTTTATTTTTTGCTTGGTAAATCTGCTAAGAAAGCGAATTTTCTTAACAAATATTTATTTTAGTATTCTTTTTCTTGTAGTAAAAAGGTAATGTCAAACCATTTTTTGATACTTTAAATGAGCTATTAAATTAAATTTTATTATAATCATCACAAGGTTTAAAAGTGAGCAACTTTTTAACAATATGATTTCTGTTTACTACAACTTGTTCTCTATATAAATCCAATAGATTATATCGTACGTAGTCTTTTTAGTTAATAACACAGGTTTATCTTACGATGGATATCATGCGATTATCTTAGATTCCCATTTTCAGCAAAAACAAAAAAAACATTGAATAGTAATATAAAAACAAATTAAAAAAATATAAATACTATCTCATTTTTGATATAAATTAAATTTTTTTAAATACTATCTAATTTTTGGTATAAATTATTGTACTTTTTATAAAACAACATTAAATATTTTGTCAAAGTTATACCATAAAATTTATTTGGTTTCAGCTTGGGTAGAAGTGACCTGGTCTAAGGTAGTATATTTTTCAATCCTTCCTAACACTTGCATCTAAAAAAACAATCTCTTTTTCTATTATTAGCTTATTAATACCGTTTCTTTATTTTTAAAAATATGGTAACTGCAATTTAAATGTTTTTACAATTGCTGTAATTATTAAACAAAATTATTTTTATAAAATAAAAAATAATTGCTTTTGTGAATTAAAAGATTATTATGCAAAAGCTATTGCTAGAAGGTTTATTCGTACATTGTACTGAACTCCTAACAAATTAATTTCTAAAAATGTTTAAAAATTAGGCTTAAAGCTGGTTTTAATTTATTGTTTAACTAATTTTCATGTTTTAGTTATACTTAAGTTAGTTTAACTCGATTTAATAAATATGACAACCCTGCAAATTAATAGGGGCATTCCCAATTTTGATCTTCAATGCTTGTTTTTAATTTCAAGTTTCTGCCACTAAAACATTAAAATATTTTTTTTAAAACTGTAATTAGTATTTTTGCTTGGTAGATGTTTTGTTTTTAACAACAAGTTAAGAAGCCAAAAAATGGGTAAAAGGCAAATGAGTTAAAATTATCACCTTATATTTTTCATTTTAGATAGCCTTCATTCATTATTTCATGTGATGTTTGTGTAACACAATCACATTAAGTGGTTAGGGTTTAAGACACTAAACAAACAAATGCATGCTAATCAAACAACTTAAGTGTTGAACAATTAGTTACTTATTATTGCTGGATTGTAATGTACACTTGTCTGCTTATATATTTTACAAGGATTTTTATAAAAGTAACTATTTTGATCATATAGGAATGTTTAATTTGAACTTTTTATTTAAACGTAAAAGTTGAAACAACTATTTAATTACATACTTTGTTCGGATTTTAACTAATGCTGGTTGTGTCGAAATTTATTTTAGATTCATTTTTAAATAGGGATACTGATACTATAGTGGTATTTTTTTAATTTATTTAAAAATTAAAAAAAAGAAAAAATGTTAAAACCAGGTTCTGAAGAAATTCGAAAATTGTTTCGACAGGAGAAGGGAAATGCAATGGTAAATCATGGAAGCTATGGTTTGGTACCTGTCCCTGTTGCAGAATACAGAATAGAGTAAATAATCTGTTTTAAATTACCTACAAGACTTTTAAATATTTTATTACCTACATTTTAAATGTGTACAACTAGTTATAGTTTTGGATGCTGTTATTTCTTTATTTTTACTAGTCATTGATTGTGTTTATGTTTAAATTAACCTGCTTCAAATAATATGATTTAAAATAATTTTGAAATATTTTGGGTGAAAATATTATTTGTTATTGCATATAAGTTCATGTAAAAAAATAATTGTACACACAGGGTATTGGCGGATCAAGACAAATATCCTGACATTTGGTTTAGAAGAAAATACCAAAAGTACTTTGCTGAATCTATTTATGCAGCAGCTAAGTTTATTAAGGGAGATCCAAATGACACTTTCATTATGGATAACGCTACCACTGGTAAATGGCAGTAAAAAACTCTTGTTTTTCATTAGACTTGTTCTGATTTTAATTTTTCGTCATATTTGTATTTAACTTCTGTAAACTTGGTTTTATTTGTAGGAACAAATACCGTGTTAAAGAATTTAAAATGGGGGAAAGATGATGCAATATTAATGACAACACATACATATTTAGCTGTGAAAAATACTATTGACCAACTTAAAAATGATTTTGGTAAGTGGCATCAATGTAACTATTATTGAGCTATGAAGTTTTTAAGAAATGGTAAATTTTTTAAATAACTCAACGGTATTTTTCAATTTGTCAAAAGTATTTTGTAATTTTTATCATAAATTTGTAAAAATAATTTTTTATTTATAGATGTAAAATTATCTCTATTTAAACATATGTTGTTTAGGTATCAGCATTGTTTCCATAGATATTCCGGTACCAATCAAGGCTGAAGAGGAAATAATTAATCTGTACAAGGAAAGTTTGGCCAAACACCCCAACATTAAACTAGCTGTAATTGGTATGAAAAATAACTGCATATAATTTTTGCTCTAAATTTTTTTATAAATGTCATTTATTATAAAAGTATTTAAATACAACTGTATTGACAATAATTTACTTCATAAATAACAACAATTTAAGGCATTTATAATAAAATTTATTTTATTGTAATTCAGATCATATAACCAGCCCTTCTGCAATTGTGTTACCTGTAAAAAGATTGGTAGAAGTTTGTCAGGACTTTAAAGTTCTTACTTTTATTGATGGGGCCCATGTTCCTGGTCAAATAGATATTGATATTATGGATATTAATGCTGATTTTTATGTTGGTAAGCCACATTATGGCATTTGATTTAAATAGCCTGAGGTGTACAATTCTCCATTATATTTTATTTAAAAATAGTTTAAATTTTTCTATTTTAAATAAGGTATTATAATTATTATTTTTAAACGGAAATTATTCATTCAACTTTTACAAAAAAGGAAACTTTCACAAATGGTGTTATGCCTCTCGTGGATGTGCATTTCTATGGATTGCTCCAGCTTTTAGTGGAAAAATATTTCCACTTATCACCTCAAACCACATAAAGTTTTTTCATGAAAGGTTTGGTTACATGGGAACTAGAGACACAAGTCCTTATTTCACATTGCCAAAAGCTATTGAGTTTCACCAAGAGATAATTGGAGGATTTGTGAGTTATAATGATTTGTTTAGTTTAAGCTCATTAAAAAAGATTTGTTCAAATGCTTAATTTATTTATGTATTGACAAATTTTTTTTTACACATCATGATATTAGTTTTTAAAAAGAAAAATCTAAACTTATTTAATATTTGGTTTTAATTCTTGCAACAAATATTCATTACAATGTGTAAAAAATATTAGTAACCATTAAATAGTTCCTTTTTTGTGTACTTGTTTTTATCATTTTGGTAAAGATAAGTTAAAACAACAACTAAGTGAATAAAAGTAAAAATAAAACAGGTTGGGTATGAAAAGCAAATTTAATTTTTTTTTCTTAAATTTTATCACTGTTTTTTATAGAAAGTACAACAGGAATATGCTGATAAGATGTTGACATGGGCTCAAGAAATGCTAGCAAAAGCATTTAAGACAAGTATACTAGACATACCTCATCACATGAGAGCCCCTTATATGGCTTGTGTATTACTTCCTCCGTTACCCAAACAAGATGAGTAAGTACTTTAAATAAGGAAATTTTTGTTTACAAACACAAACAGCACACTGTAAATTATTTAAGTGTTTTTTTGCTATTTAATCAACTAAAAAAGTTTAACAGCGGCATAACATATATGCCACTAATACTTAAAAAGATTGTATGAAACTGATTACATTTTTTAATCTTAATTAATGACTGGCAAATTACATAAAGTTGTATATTTTTAAATAAATTTATTTTGTTTTGCCAATTGTGCATTTTGGATGTTTTATTTTTTAAACTTTTGTGCGTTTTGGATGTTTTATTTTTTTAAACTTTTATGGTGTCAGTTTACATTACACTTTTTTTATTTTTAAATAAAGTGTATAAGCTAGCAGTCTAATCATAAAAACGTGTAACTGTTTTTAACAGTGAGACGAATGATACTCAACTTATTCTGAAGATGATTGACTTGTACAAAGTGGTTGTTGCTTTTCCTTCTTTTAATGACAAGAAATGGATCAGAATAAGCTGTAATGTATATAACGTTGAAGAAGATTATATACAATTAAAAAATGCAATCGTTGACTTATGTCAGGTCAAGTAATTTTTAGATATCAAAGCCAATGTAAGTACTAATGTACAACTTCTGTAGTTTAATTATTTCTGTACATATTTTATTAAACCTGTAACTTTATACAACATTTTAGACATCAACCTAGTATTACATATATTTTAATCATTTTTATTATGTTTTATCTAATTGTGTTTTATAATTATATATATATATCTGTAGTTTTATTAAGAGTTCTGGTAGTAAAGTGATTTAAAGTAGAGTGTCAATTTTGGACTAATGTGTAACTACTTAATTAACAGCTATTAAAAAAAAACTTTTTATAAATGTATATTTTAAAATACTTCTATATGCATGCATGTAGATTATGTTAGTTTTATTAATCTATGATTTACCTATTTTTTGATCATTGATTTCTGTTATTATTTAAATATATTAAGATATATTAAGATATACAATAATAATGATTATAACTAATATGAGGATGATTAGAATTGCCCACATCTTGCAGTTCTTCCACCAATATTTTCTCCCTTTTTTACAAGTTTTACATTCAACAATGCATCAAAGTACAATAAGGTAGATATATGTAATGCTCCTACTTAACTATTGACATTTTTTAACCTAACAAATAACTGCTTTAGGCGCGGTAGATTTAATTAAAAGTGCAATATTTGAACTTTCCTTAATATTTAAAAACATAAATATATTTTGAAGTTCTTTTAGATTAACGTACATGACAACATAAAAAAAGAAACATATTCGTGAATAAAATTAGAGGTAACGCATTTTTATAATTTACTTTTAAAAAATTAAAAAAAAACGATATCATTTAAGAAGGTATGACTATTTGATTTGCATAAGTTATTTAATATTTTTAAAATAACCATACGCATAAAGAAATTTTTGTTGAAATATAATAGTTTTTATATTGTATTTATTTTGATTGCAATTATATTGACTTTTTAAATAGTCACTAAATAAACTGATCTGTTAAAGGACTATAACAAGGTTTAAATCGAAATAAATTAAACTTTTTTTTATGTACTACGTATATTTGATGTCGATCGCGCGACCATTTAAAGTAGGTACTGACTACTGTATTAATATAGAAAAGAAATATACATATTTAATTTTTTTTAATAAAAAATGGTTTTAGATTCTTATTTTCAAAATGTTATTACCCTATATTAATTTTTTTAAAAGTTATGCACGTTTTTAAAAAAAAGTTATGTGAGTTGACTTGTGAATTATAAAAAAAAAAAAAATTTATTTGCCTAACATCAATCTTTAAATTTGAATAAATAAACAAGCATTTAAATAAAATAAACAAACAAATTTCATTTTTTAACCCACTTTTAATTGGTTACTATCATAATTTACATGTGACCAAGATTTGAAAACTTAATGAAGCCTTTGAATTTTAATAAAAAAACACCTATTAATTAGTAATTAGTAATAACACAATCTGATAATAAACAACATACTAAAATTTCAAAACTGTATATGTTCGAAAACAAAAGTTATTTTAACTCAAAATTTACAGCTTATAAGACACTTGAAAATATTAATAATAATAATAATAACTAGATTTATTTGATAAATAAAATATGGTTCGAAATTATTTGATTATTTTTAAAATTAATATTTATTGTAAATAAATTTATAGACAAACATTACCTATTTAAAAAGATTAACTGAACTAATTAATCAAATATTATGTATACCTTTTTTAATTATTACACTAAAAAATTAAAATTATTTCTTTGTTCTGCGCTTAAATAACAATTTTTAGTTTTTATGGAATAAACAAGGATTTAAATATGATAAATAAACGTAAATTATTTTTCTTATATGTTTTTTAACTACTTATATTATAAAATAAATACATCATACCAAATTTTTAATGCTTAATATCGAACTTTAATTTTTAATGAACAAACCAGCATTTAAATATAACAAACAAACAAGAATTATTTTTTAATTCATTTTCGAAATATAAATATTATAAGATATAACCGACCAAACTTTAAAAACCTAATAACAATCTTTAAATTTAAATAAACAAACACCTATAATTAGTAATTAGTGACAAAAATTAGAATTTTAATTCATTTTTGAGTTACTAATATCATGATATACATTTGACAAAAATTTAAAAAATTAACAACAACTTTGAGTTTTAATAAACAAACACTTATTAATTAGTAATTAGTGATAAAAATTAAAATTCTATTTTATTTTCGAGTTACTAATATCATGATATACAATTGACCAAGATTTAAAAAATTAACAACAACCGTTAAATTTTAATAAACAAACACCTATTAATTAGTAATAAAAATAAAAATTTTAATTCATTTTTGAGTTACTAATATCATGATATGCAATTGACCAAGATTTAAAAAATTAACAACAACCTTTAAATTTTAATAAACAAACACCTATTAGTTAGTAATTAGTAATAAAAATTAAAATATTAATTCATTTTTGAGTTAGTAATATCATAATATACAATTGACCAAGATTTAAAAAATTAATAACAACCTTTAAATTTTAATAAACAAACACCTATTAATTAGTAATTAGTGATAATTAAATGTCGTAAATAGGAGGTTTGCAATTCGTTGGGATAATAACAAACATACTAAAAATTTAGACATTTTAGTTTTAAAGAACAAAAGTTATCGTCTTACAAAATTCTGACTAGAAAGAATAAAAACAATAACTAGATTTATTTGATAAATAATATATGGTTCGAAATTATTTGATTATTTTTAACATAAAATTTTATAAATATAAAATATATGCATAAACATTAACCAAGAATATTACATACCTTTGATTTTTAATAAACAAACCAGCATTTAAATATGACAAACAAACAAGAATAATTTTTTAATTCATTTTTAAATTATAAATATAATAAGATATAACCGATCAAAATTTAAAAACCTAATAACAACCTTTAAATTTTAATAAAAAAACACCTATTAATTAGTAATTAGTGACATTTAAGTGACGTAAATAGGAGGTTTCAATTCGTTAGGATAATAACCAACATACTAAAAATTTAGAACTTTTAGTTTTAAAGAACAAAAGTTATCATCTTTCAAAATTCGAGCAAATAAGAATAAAAACAACTAGATTTATTTGATAAATAAAATATGGTTCGAAATTATTTGATTATTTTTAACATAAAATTTTATAAATAAAAAATATATGCATAAACATTAACTAAGAATATTACATACCTTTGATTTTTAATTTACAAACCAGCATTTAATATAACAAACAAACAAGAATTATTTTTTAATTATCTTCAAATTTTAAATATAATAAGATATAACCGACCAAAATTTAAAAACCTAATATCAATCAAACAAACACCTATTAATTAGTAATTAGTGATAATTCAATTTCGTAAATAGGAGATTTGCGATTTGTTGGGATAATAACAAACATACTAAAAATTTAGACATCTTAGTTTTAAAGAACAAAAGTTATCGTTTTTCAAAATTTTGACTAGAAAGAATAAAAACAATAACTAGATTTATTTGATAAATAAAATAGGGTTCGAAATTATTTGATTATTTTTAACATAATTTTTTCTAAATAAAAAAAGATATGCATAAACATTAACTAAGAATAATACATACCTTTGATTTTTAATAAACAAACAAGCATGTATATATATTATACAAACAAAAACTAATAATTAACCCAGTTTTAAGTCGGTAATATTAGGATATAAATTATAGTAAATTTTAAATTCCTACAATTGATTTTTGATTTTTATTAAATAAATAAGCATTAAATTTAAATATGATAAATAAACAAAAATTATTTTTGAAATATGTTTTTTAACTACCTATATTATAAAATACATCATACCAAATATTTAATGCTTAATATCAAACTTTAAATTTTAATGAACAAACCAGCATTTAAATATAACAAACAAACAAGAATTATTTTTTAATTCATTTTCGAATTATAAATATTATAAGATATAACCGACCAAAATTTAAAAACCTAATAACAATCTTTAAATTTGAATAAACAAACACCTATTAATTAGTGATTAGTGACAAAAATTAAAATTTTAATTCATTTTTGAGTTACTATTATCATGATATACAATTGACAAAAATTTTAAAAATTAACAACAACCTTTGAATTTTAATAAACAAACACTTACTAATTAATAATTAGTGATAAAAATTAAAATTCTATTTTATTTTTGAGTTACTAATATCATGATATACAAATGGCTAAGATTTAAAAAATAAAAAACAAACTTTAAATTTTAATAAATAAACACCTATTAATTAGTAATTAGTGATAATTAAATGTTGTAAATAGGAGAATGAAAACACAATCTAATAATAAACAACATACTAAAATTTCAAAACTGTAAATGTTCACAAACAAAAGTTATGTTAACTCAAAATTTACAGCTTATAAGACACTGGAAAAGATTAATAATAATATTAATAATAATAATAATAATGACAATAACAATATGTTTCGAAATCTAAGATTTCGAAACCATAATAATAAATACACTGACAATAACAATATGTTTCGAAATCTAAGATTTCGAACCATAATAAGGGTTCAATAGTAAATTAAAATAAAAAAATAATTAAATTAAAAAATTGTTTTACAGTTAAATTAAAAAAAATGATTTCAAAACATATTTAAGTTTTAAAAACTATTTTTTTGTTATCTTAAAGTTAACTGAATTTTTAACATTCAGTTAAATACATAATTTAGCATTTTTTTTTAAACTAAAAAAGTTAAAAATTAAATAGATATTTATTTTTAAATTTAAGAAATTTAAATGATTGTTTGATGTGTTCGATAGTGTATCAAGTTTAAGAGCTTTAAAGTATTTGATTTAGTATGGGAATCTAAATAAATACATCCCAAAAAATAAATATTTATGTAGTAATAAAAAAAAAAAGTATTTGATTTAGTATGGGAATCTAAATAAATACATCCCAAAAAATAAATATTTATGTAAAATAAATATTTATGTAGTAAAAGTAATAACAATATATCAAAGTTGGTTAACTAATAATAATTTTTGTAAATTTTTAAGAAAACTTGAAATATTTAACTGTATTTAAATTTTTTGATTAAGACAAAAAAATAATAACTTATTAAAAACAAAAATTTGTTACATACATTGTGATTCAATTTATATTTAAAAATGTAAAATATTAATTAACATGAAATATTATATAATCGAGGATAAAGCAATTTACATTTAAAACCATCCGAGCGTAATAAATAAAAACAGAAATCGGGGAGTTCCCCGAAGCGTCTTGAAGAAAATTGTAATTTCTTTTTTCTTTTTGATTAGGTTTTTTTCACTTTCACGTAAATAGTTGGAAGGTTAACAAAAGAAGTTCATCAAGTGCAACCTAAAAATGACGAAGTTAAATTCACAGTTTTAACATGTACAAAAGTATTTCTTCGTGCCAAAGTGTCTTGTTTTATCTCTAATATTGTTATATCTCTACTGACGATCACAAAACTTCATTTTTGCGTTTATCAAGTTTAAATAAATTTAATTTGTTGATTACTTTTAGGTTTTAGTCTCGTTTGCTTTAACTTTTAAAATGCGTTTGGCTTAATCAATCATAGTAAAATTTTATTTTTAAAGTACTTCAAAATAGTTGGAAGTCGTTACTTCAACTTGAGATTATATTTATGTTAAAACACTCAAAAGAACACCTAAGATAAAAAAAAAATTCAAAAAATATTAAACAGAACAAAAATTACATCATTTTTATATTACGTATACAGTTTATATTCATATATCGTGTGTAATTTAAGTTTTCAAATTACGTTATGTAATATTTTATTAAATATATTTTTTGTTTTACAGGCAGTATTGATCATTACAACACATAACAACATCGGTTGTTCAACTTTATAAAATCATTTTTGTTTAATAAAATTGATCATAATATTTTTTTATTATCGAAAGTCTCTTGCAAACATATGTATATAAATAAGTAACGCTGATATATCGAGTCCGGTAGCTCAACGCGTAATGCCATACGTTGTAAGTAGCAAAGTCTAAGTTTCGAAACCCAGTTTCCCCATTGAAAATAATTTTTTTTTTTTTCACGCATAGCTATAGTCACGACCTGTAATATAAAAAATATTTATGTTATGAATACGCAAAGAAAAAAGTGCTCAAATTTTTGTTCTTTTGACTTTTTGAAAAACTTTCTTTATCTTGAATCTTAATACCGTCATTACAATTCTAATTAACTATAAAATTTTAAGTTTTGCGACAAAAAATTTTTTTTGGTCGAGCCAATGATCATACAACCCTTGTATGATCATTGGTCGAGCTAAGTATACAGTTTTGATAGGTTAAAAGGTCACGCGAACGATTCTATGTACGTGAAATAAATGGGTTTAATTAGGTCACGTGATATTTTTGGCCAATAATATTGCATAGAAATTAAAAAAAAAAAATTTTAAATCAAAAAAATAATTGTTCTGTTAGAACCGTAGGTCTTATTATAATGTTTACATAATATTTTTCGAAAATATTAATATTCATAAAAGTTATGACACTTTTATTAAAAATTTATAAAATCTCAAAACCTAAAATTTTGTATTTTATTACACGCGCATTGGCCTAACTAACATTCAAGATAAAACATTTTGCGAAAATTTTCAGTAAAACAAAAGTTTGAGGTAATTTTTATTTTGGGTTTAATTAGGTCACGTGATATTTTTGGCCAATGATATTGCATACAAATTTTTTGAAAAAAATTTAAAAATTTAAATTCGAAAAATAATTGTTGTGTTAGAACTGCACAGGTCCAATTACCGTGTTTACAAAATATTTTTCGAAAATATTAATATTTATAAAAGTTATGAAACTTTTATTAAAAATTTATGAAATCTCAAAACCAAAAATTTTGTATTTTATTAGACGCGCATTGGCCTAACTAACATTCAAGATAAAACATTTCGCGAAAATTTTCAGTAAATCAAAAGTTTGAGGTAATTTTTATTTTGGGTTTAATTAGGTCACGTGATATTTTTGGACAATGATATTGCATACAAATTAAAAAAAAAAAATAAAAAATTTTAAATCGAAAAATAATTGTTGTGTTAGAACCGCACAGGTCCAATTACCGTGTTTACAAAATATTTTTCAAAAATATTAATATTCATAAAAGTTATGAAACTTTTATTAAAAATTTATGAAATCTCAAAATCTGAAATTTTATATTTAATTAGGCGCGCATTGGCCTAACTAACATTCAAGATAAAACATTTTGCAAAAATTTTGAGTAGAACAAAAGTTTGAGATAATTTTTATTTTGGGTTTAATTAGGTCACGTGATATTTTTGGCCAATGAGATTGCATACAAATTAAAAAATAAAAAAAAAAATTTAAATCGAAAAATAATTGTTGTGTTAGAACCGCACAGGTCCAATTACCGTGTTTACAAAATATTTTTCGAAAATATTAATATTCATAAAAGTTATGAAACTTTTATTAAAAATTTATGAAATCTCAAAACCAAAAATTTTGTATTTTATTAGACGCACATTGGCCTAACTAACATTCAAGATAAAACATTTTGCGAAAATTTTCAGTAAAACAAAAGTTTGAGGTAATTTTTATTTTGTTTTTCATTAGGTCACGTGATATTTTTGGCCAATGATATTGCATACAAATTTTTTGAAAAAAAATAAAAAAATTTAAATCGAAAAATAATTGTTGTGTTAGAACCGCACAGGTCCGATTACCGTGTTTACATAATATTTTTCGAAAATATTAATATTCATAAAAGTTATGATAATTTTATTAAAAATTTATGAAATCTCAAAACCTAAAATTTTGTATTTTATTAGACGCGCATTGGCCTAACTAACATTCAAGATAAAACATTTCGCGAAAATTTTCAGTAAAACAAAAGTTTGAGGTAATTTTTATTTTGGGTTTAATTAGGTCACGTGACATTTTTGGCCAATGATATTGCATACAAATTAAAAAAAAAAAATGAAAAATTTTAAATCGAAAAATAATTGTTGTGTTAGAACCGCACAGGTCCAATTACCGTGTTTACATAATATTTTTCAAAAATATTAATATTCATAAAAGTTATGATACTTTTATTAAAAATTTATGAAATCTCAAAACCTAAAATTTTGTATTTTGTTAGACGCGCATTGGCCTAACTAACATTCAAGATAAAACATTTCGCGAATATTTTCAGTAAAACAAAAGTTTGAGGTAATTTTTATTTTGGGTTTAATTAGGTCACGTGATATTTTTGGCCAATTGCATACAAATTTTTAAAAAAAAAATAAAAAATTTTAAATCGAAAAATAATTGTTGTGTTATAACCGCATAGGTCCAATTACCGTGTTTACAAAATATTTTTCAAAAATATTAATATTCATAAAAGTTATGAAACTTTTATTAAAAATTTATGAAATCTCAAAATCTAAAATTTTATATTTAATTAGGCGCGCATTGGCCTAACTAACATTCAAGATAAAACATTTTGCAAAAATTTTGAGTAGAACAAAAGTTTGAGATAATTTTTATTTTGGGTTTAATTAGGTCACGTGATATTTTTGGCCAATGAGATTGCATACAAATTTAAAAAAAAAAAATATTTAAATCGAAAAATAATTGTTGTGTTAGAACCGCACAGGTCCAATTACCGTGTTTACAAAATATTTTTCGAAAATATTAATATTCATAAAAGTTATGAAACTTTTATTAAAAATTTATGAAATCTTAAAACCTAAAATTTTGTATTTTATTAGACGCGCATTGGCCTAACTAACATTCAAGATAAAACATTTCGCGAAAATTTTCAGTAAAACAAAAGTTTGAAGTAATTTTTATTTTGGTTTTCATTAGGTCACGTGATATTTTTGGCCAATGATATTGCATACAAATTTTTTGAAAAAAAATAAAAAATTTTAAATTGAAAAATAATTGTTGTGTTAGAACCGCACAGGTCCGATTACCGTGTTTACATAATATTTTTCGAAAATATTAATATTCATAAAAGTTATGATACTTTTATTAAAAATTTATGAAATCTCAAAACCAAAAATTTTGTATTTTATTAGACGCGCATTGGCCTAACTAACATTCAAGATAAAACATTTCGCGAAAATTTTCAGTAAATCAAAAGTTTGAGGTAATTTTTATTTTGGGTTTAATTAGGTCACGTGATATTTTTGGCCAATGATATTGCATACAAATTTTTTGAAAAAAATTTAAAAATTTAAATTCGAAAAATAATTGTTGTGTTAGAACTGCACAGGTCCAATTACCGTGTTTACAAAATATTTTTCGAAAATATTAATATTTATAAAAGTTATGAAACTTTTATTAAAAATTTATGAAATCTCAAAACCAAAAATTTTGTATTTTATTAGACGCGCATTGGCCTAACTAACATTCAAGATAAAACATTTCGCGAAAATTTTCAGTAAATCAAAAGTTTGAGGTAATTTTTATTTTGGGTTTAATTAGGTCACGTGATATTTTTGGACAATGATATTGCATACAAATTAAAAAAAAAAAATAAAAAATTTTAAATCGAAAAATAATTGTTGTGTTAGAACCGCACAGGTCCAATTACCGTGTTTACAAAATATTTTTCAAAAATATTAATATTCATAAAAGTTATGAAACTTTTATTAAAAATTTATGAAATCTCAAAATCTGAAATTTTATATTTAATTAGGCGCGCATTGGCCTAACTAACATTCAAGATAAAACATTTTGCAAAAATTTTGAGTAGAACAAAAGTTTGAGATAATTTTTATTTTGGGTTTAATTAGGTCACGTGATATTTTTGGCCAATGAGATTGCATACAAATTAAAAAATAAAAAAAAAAATTTAAATCGAAAAATAATTGTTGTGTTAGAACCGCACAGGTCCAATTACCGTGTTTACAAAATATTTTTCGAAAATATTAATATTCATAAAAGTTATGAAACTTTTATTAAAAATTTATGAAATCTCAAAACCAAAAATTTTGTATTTTATTAGACGCACATTGGCCTAACTAACATTCAAGATAAAACATTTTGCGAAAATTTTCAGTAAAACAAAAGTTTGAGGTAATTTTTATTTTGTTTTTCATTAGGTCACGTGATATTTTTGGCCAATGATATTGCATACAAATTTTTTGAAAAAAAATAAAAAAATTTAAATCGAAAAATAATTGTTGTGTTAGAACCGCACAGGTCCGATTACCGTGTTTACATAATATTTTTCGAAAATATTAATATTCATAAAAGTTATGATAATTTTATTAAAAATTTATGAAATCTCAAAACCTAAAATTTTGTATTTTATTAGACGCGCATTGGCCTAACTAACATTCAAGATAAAACATTTCGCGAAAATTTTCAGTAAAACAAAAGTTTGAGGTAATTTTTATTTTGGGTTTAATTAGGTCACGTGACATTTTTGGCCAATGATATTGCATACAAATTAAAAAAAAAAAATGAAAAATTTTAAATCGAAAAATAATTGTTGTGTTAGAACCGCACAGGTCCAATTACCGTGTTTACATAATATTTTTCAAAAATATTAATATTCATAAAAGTTATGATACTTTTATTAAAAATTTATGAAATCTCAAAACCTAAAATTTTGTATTTTGTTAGACGCGCATTGGCCTAACTAACATTCAAGATAAAACATTTCGCGAATATTTTCAGTAAAACAAAAGTTTGAGGTAATTTTTATTTTGGGTTTAATTAGGTCACGTGATATTTTTGGCCAATTGCATACAAATTTTTAAAAAAAAAATAAAAAATTTTAAATCGAAAAATAATTGTTGTGTTATAACCGCATAGGTCCAATTACCGTGTTTACAAAATATTTTTCAAAAATATTAATATTCATAAAAGTTATGAAACTTTTATTAAAAATTTATGAAATCTCAAAATCTAAAATTTTATATTTAATTAGGCGCGCATTGGCCTAACTAACATTCAAGATAAAACATTTTGCAAAAATTTTGAGTAGAACAAAAGTTTGAGATAATTTTTATTTTGGGTTTAATTAGGTCACGTGATATTTTTGGCCAATGAGATTGCATACAAATTTAAAAAAAAAAAATATTTAAATCGAAAAATAATTGTTGTGTTAGAACCGCACAGGTCCAATTACCGTGTTTACAAAATATTTTTCGAAAATATTAATATTCATAAAAGTTATGAAACTTTTATTAAAAATTTATGAAATCTTAAAACCTAAAATTTTGTATTTTATTAGACGCGCATTGGCCTAACTAACATTCAAGATAAAACATTTCGCGAAAATTTTCAGTAAAACAAAAGTTTGAAGTAATTTTTATTTTGGTTTTCATTAGGTCACGTGATATTTTTGGCCAATGATATTGCATACAAATTTTTTGAAAAAAAATAAAAAATTTTAAATTGAAAAATAATTGTTGTGTTAGAACCGCACAGGTCCGATTACCGTGTTTACATAATATTTTTCGAAAATATTAATATTCATAAAAGTTATGATACTTTTATTAAAAATTTATGAAATCTCAAAACCAAAAATTTTGTATTTTATTAGACGCGCATTGGCCTAACTAACATTCAAGATAAAACATTTCGCGAAAATTTTCAGTAAATCAAAAGTTTGAGGTAATTTTTATTTTGGGTTTAATTAGGTCACGTGATATTTTTGGCCAATGATATTGCATACAAATTTTTTGAAAAAAATTTAAAAATTTAAATTCGAAAAATAATTGTTGTGTTAGAACTGCACAGGTCCAATTACCGTGTTTACAAAATATTTTTCGAAAATATTAATATTTATAAAAGTTATGAAACTTTTATTAAAAATTTATGAAATCTCAAAACCAAAAATTTTGTATTTTATTAGACGCGCATTGGCCTAACTAACATTCAAGATAAAACATTTCGCGAAAATTTTCAGTAAATCAAAAGTTTGAGGTAATTTTTATTTTGGGTTTAATTAGGTCACGTGATATTTTTGGACAATGATATTGCATACAAATTAAAAAAAAAAAATAAAAAATTTTAAATCGAAAAATAATTGTTGTGTTAGAACCGCACAGGTCCAATTACCGTGTTTACAAAATATTTTTCAAAAATATTAATATTCATAAAAGTTATGAAACTTTTATTAAAAATTTATGAAATCTCAAAATCTGAAATTTTATATTTAATTAGGCGCGCATTGGCCTAACTAACATTCAAGATAAAACATTTTGCAAAAATTTTGAGTAGAACAAAAGTTTGAGATAATTTTTATTTTGGGTTTAATTAGGTCACGTGATATTTTTGGCCAATGAGATTGCATACAAATTAAAAAATAAAAAAAAAAATTTAAATCGAAAAATAATTGTTGTGTTAGAACCGCACAGGTCCAATTACCGTGTTTACAAAATATTTTTCGAAAATATTAATATTCATAAAAGTTATGAAACTTTTATTAAAAATTTATGAAATCTCAAAACCAAAAATTTTGTATTTTATTAGACGCACATTGGCCTAACTAACATTCAAGATAAAACATTTTGCGAAAATTTTCAGTAAAACAAAAGTTTGAGGTAATTTTTATTTTGTTTTTCATTAGGTCACGTGATATTTTTGGCCAATGATATTGCATACAAATTTTTTGAAAAAAAATAAAAAAATTTAAATCGAAAAATAATTGTTGTGTTAGAACCGCACAGGTCCGATTACCGTGTTTACATAATATTTTTCGAAAATATTAATATTCATAAAAGTTATGATAATTTTATTAAAAATTTATGAAATCTCAAAACCTAAAATTTTGTATTTTATTAGACGCGCATTGGCCTAACTAACATTCAAGATAAAACATTTCGCGAAAATTTTCAGTAAAACAAAAGTTTGAGGTAATTTTTATTTTGGGTTTAATTAGGTCACGTGACATTTTTGGCCAATGATATTGCATACAAATTAAAAAAAAAAAATGAAAAATTTTAAATCGAAAAATAATTGTTGTGTTAGAACCGCACAGGTCCAATTACCGTGTTTACATAATATTTTTCAAAAATATTAATATTCATAAAAGTTATGATACTTTTATTAAAAATTTATGAAATCTCAAAACCTAAAATTTTGTATTTTGTTAGACGCGCATTGGCCTAACTAACATTCAAGATAAAACATTTCGCGAATATTTTCAGTAAAACAAAAGTTTGAGGTAATTTTTATTTTGGGTTTAATTAGGTCACGTGATATTTTTGGCCAATTGCATACAAATTTTTAAAAAAAAAATAAAAAATTTTAAATCGAAAAATAATTGTTGTGTTATAACCGCATAGGTCCAATTACCGTGTTTACAAAATATTTTTCAAAAATATTAATATTCATAAAAGTTATGAAACTTTTATTAAAAATTTATGAAATCTCAAAATCTAAAATTTTATATTTAATTAGGCGCGCATTGGCCTAACTAACATTCAAGATAAAACATTTTGCAAAAATTTTGAGTAGAACAAAAGTTTGAGATAATTTTTATTTTGGGTTTAATTAGGTCACGTGATATTTTTGGCCAATGAGATTGCATACAAATTTAAAAAAAAAAAATATTTAAATCGAAAAATAATTGTTGTGTTAGAACCGCACAGGTCCAATTACCGTGTTTACAAAATATTTTTCGAAAATATTAATATTCATAAAAGTTATGAAACTTTTATTAAAAATTTATGAAATCTTAAAACCTAAAATTTTGTATTTTATTAGACGCGCATTGGCCTAACTAACATTCAAGATAAAACATTTCGCGAAAATTTTCAGTAAAACAAAAGTTTGAAGTAATTTTTATTTTGGTTTTCATTAGGTCACGTGATATTTTTGGCCAATGATATTGCATACAAATTTTTTGAAAAAAAATAAAAAATTTTAAATTGAAAAATAATTGTTGTGTTAGAACCGCACAGGTCCGATTACCGTGTTTACATAATATTTTTCGAAAATATTAATATTCATAAAAGTTATGATACTTTTATTAAAAATTTATGAAATCTCAAAACCTAAAATTTTGTATTTTATTAGACGCGCATTGGCCTAACTAACATTCAAGATAAAACATTTCGCGAAAATTTTCAGTAAAACAAAAGTTTGAGGTAATTTTTATTTTGGTTTTAATTAGGTCACGTGATATTTTTGGCCAATGATTTTGCATACAAATTTTTTAAAAAAAAATAAAAAATTTTAAATCGAATAATAATTATTGTGTTAGAACCGCACAGGTCCAATTACCGTGTTTACAAAATATTTTACGAAAATATTAATATTTATAAAAGTTATGATAATTTTATTAAAAATTTATGACATCTCAAAACCTAAAATTTTGTATTTTATTAGACGCGCATTGGCCTAACTAACATTCAAGATAAAACATTTCGCGAAAATTTTCAGTAAAACAAAAGTTTGAGGTAATTTTTATTTTGGTTTTCATTAGGTCACGTGATATTTTTGGCCAATGATATTGCATACAAATTTTTTGAAAAAAAATAAAAAATTTTAAATTGAAAAATAATTGTTGTGTTAGAACCGCACAGGTCCGATTACCGTGTTTACATAATATTTTTCGAAAATATTAATATTCATAAAAGTTATGATACTTTTATTAAAAATTTATGAAATCTCAAAACCTAAAATTTTGTATTTTATTAGACGCGCATTGGCCTAACTAACATTCAAGATAAAACATTTCGCGAAGATTTTCAGTAAAACAAAAGTTTGAGGTAATTTTTATTTTGGTTTTAATTAGGTCACGTGATATTTTTGGCCAATGATTTTGCATACAAATTTTTTTAAAAAAAATAAAAAATTTTAAATCGAATAATAATTATTGTGTTAGAACCGCACAGGTCCAATTACCGTGTTTACAAAATATTTTACGAAAATATTAATATTTATAAAAGTTATGATAATTTTATTAAAAATTTATGAAATCTCAAAACCTAAAATTTTGTATTTTATTAGACGCGCATTGGCCTAACTAACATTCAAGATAAAACATTTCGCGAAAATTTTCAGTAAAACAAAAGTTTGAGGTAATTTTTATTTTGGGTTTAATTAGGTCACGTGACATTTTTGGCCAATGAAATTGCATACAAATTTAAAAAAAAAAATAAAAAATTTTAAATCGAAAAATAATTGCTGTGTTAGAACCGCACAGGTCCAATTACCGTGTTTACAAAATATTTTTCAAAAATATTAATATTCATAAACGTTATGAAACTTTTATTAAAAATTTATGAAATCTCAAAATCTGAAATTTTATATTTAATTAGGCGCGCATTGGCCGAACTAACATTCAAGATAAAACATTTTGCAAAAATTTTGAGTAGAACAAAAGTTTGAGATAATTTTTATTTTGGGTTTAATTAGGTCACGTGATATTTTTGGCCAATGAGATTGCATACAAATTTAAAAAAAAAAAATATTTAAATCGAAAAATAATTGTTGTGTTAGAACCGCACTGGTCCAATTACCGTGTTTACAAAATATTTTTCGAAAATATTAATATTCATAAAAGTTATGAAACTTTTATTAAAAATTTATGAAATCTTAAAACCTAAAATTTTGTATTTTATTAGACGCGCATTGGCCTAACTAACATTCAAGATAAAACATTTCGCGAAAATTTTCAGTAAAACAAAAGTTTGAGGTAATTTTTATTTTGGTTTTCATTAGGTCACGTGATATTTTTGGCCAATGATATTGCATACAAATTTTTTGAAAAAAAATAAAAAATTTTAAATTGAAAAATAATTGTTGTGTTAGAACCGCACAGGTCCGATTACCGTGTTTACATAATATTTTTCGAAAATATTAATATTCATAAAAGTTATGATACTTTTATTAAAAATTTATGAAATCTCAAAACCTAAAATTTTGTATTTTATTAGACGCGCATTGGCCTAACTAACATTCAAGATAAAACATTTCGCGAAAATTTTCAGTAAAACAAAAGTTTGAGGTAATTTTTATTTTGGTTTTAATTAGGTCACGTGATATTTTTGGCCAATGATTTTGCATACAAATTTTTTAAAAAAAAATAAAAAATTTTAAATCGAATAATAATTATTGTGTTAGAACCGCACAGGTCCAATTACCGTGTTTACAAAATATTTTACGAAAATATTAATATTTATAAAAGTTATGATAATTTTATTAAAAATTTATGAAATCTCAAAACCTAAAATTTTGTATTTTATTAGACGCGCATTGGCCTAACTAACATTCAGGATAAAACATTTCGCGAAAATTTTCAGTAAAACAAAAGTTTGAGGTAATTTTTATTTTGGGTTTAATTAGGTCACGTGACATTTTTGGCCAATGATATTGCATACAAATTAAAAAAAAAAAATGAAAAATTTTAAATCGAAAAATAATTGTTGTGTTAGAACCGCACAGGTCCAATTACCGTGTTTACAAAATATTTTTCGAAAATATTAATATTCATAAAAGTTATGAAACTTTTATTAAAAATTTATAAAATCTCAAAATATGAAATTTTATATTTAATTAGGCGCGCATTGGCCTAACTAACATTCAAGATAAAACATTTTGCAAAAATTTTGAGTAGAACAAAAGTTTGAGATAATTTTTATTTTGGGTTTAATTAGGTCACGTGATATTTTTGGCCAATGATATTGCATACAAATTGTTTAAAAAAAATAAAAAATTTTAAATCGAAAAATAATTATTGTGTTAGAACCGCACAGGTCCGATTACCGTGTTTACATAATATTTTTCAAAAATATTAATATTCATAAAAGTTATGATACTTTTATTAAAAATTTATGAAATCTCAAAACCTAAAATTTTGTATTTTATTAGACGCGCATTGGCCTAACTAACATTCAAGATAAAACATTTCGCGAAAATTTTCAGTAAAACAAAAGTTTGAGGTAATTTTTATTTTGGGTTTAATTAGGTCACGTGATATTTTTGGCCAATTGCATGCAAATTTTTAAAAAAAAAATAAAAAATTTTAAATCGAAAAATATTTGTTGTGTTAGAACCGCAGAGGTCCAATTACCGTGTTTACAAAATATTTTTCAAAAATATTAATATTCATAAAAGTTATGAAACTTTTATTAAAAATTTATGAAATCTCAAAATCTAAAATTTTATATTTAATTAGGCGCGCATTGGCCTAACTAACATTCAAGATAAAACATTTCGCGAAAATTTTCAGTAAAACAAAAGTTTGAGGTAATTTTTATTTTGGGTTTAATTAGGTCACGTGACATTTTTGGCCAATGAAATTGCATACAAATTTTAAAAAAAAAATAAAAAATTTTAAATCGAAAAATAATTGCTGTGTTAGAACCGCACAGGTCCAATTACCGTGTTTACAAAATATTTTTCAAAAATATTAATATTCATAAACGTTATGAAACTTTTATTAAAAATTTATGAAATCTCAAAATCTGAAATTTTATATTTAATTAGGCGCGCATTGGCCGAACTAACATTCAAGATAAAACATTTTGCAAAAATTTTGAGTAGAACAAAAGTTTGAGATAATTTTTATTTTGGGTTTAATTAGGTCACGTGATATTTTTGGCCAATGAGATTGCATACAAATTTAAAAAAAAAAATATTTAAATCGAAAAATAATTGTTGTGTTAGAACCGCACAGGTCCAATTACCGTGTTTACAAAATATTTTTCGAAAATATTAATATTCATAAAAGTTATGAAACTTTTATTAAAAATTTATGAAATCTTAAAACCTAAAATTTTGTATTTTATTAGACGCGCATTGGCCTAACTAACATTCAAGATAAAACATTTCGCGAAAATTTTCAGTAAAACAAAAGTTTGAGGTAATTTTTATTTTGGTTTTCATTAGGTCACGTGATATTTTTGGCCAATGATATTGCATACAAATTTTTTGAAAAAAAATAAAAAATTTTAAATTGAAAAATAATTGTTGTGTTAGAACCGCACAGGTCCGATTACCGTGTTTACATAATATTTTTCGAAAATATTAATATTCATAAAAGTTATGATACTTTTATTAAAAATTTATGAAATCTCAAAACCTAAAATTTTGTATTTTATTAGACGCGCATTGGCCTAACTAACATTCAAGATAAAACATTTCGCGAAAATTTTCAGTAAAACAAAAGTTTGAGGTAATTTTTATTTTGGTTTTAATTAGGTCACGTGATATTTTTGGCCAATGATTTTGCATACAAATTTTTTAAAAAAAAATAAAAAATTTTAAATCGAATAATAATTATTGTGTTAGAACCGCACAGGTCCAATTACCGTGTTTACAAAATATTTTACGAAAATATTAATATTTATAAAAGTTATGATAATTTTATTAAAAATTTATGAAATCTCAAAACCTAAAATTTTGTATTTTATTAGACGCGCATTGGCCTAACTAACATTCAAGATAAAACATTTCGCGAAAATTTTCAGTAAAACAAAAGTTTGAGGTAATTTTTATTTTGGGTTTAATTAGGTCACGCGACATTTTTGGCCAATGAAATTACAAATTTTAAAAAAAAAATAAAAAATTTTAAATCGAAAAATAATTGCTGTGTTAGAACCGCACAGGTCCAATTACCGTGTTTACAAAATATTTTTCAAAAATATTAATATTCATAAACGTTATGAAACTTTTATTAAAAATTTATGAAATCTCAAAATCTGAAATTTTATATTTAATTAGGCGTGCATTGGCCGAACTAACATTCAAGATAAAACATTTTGCAAAAATTTTGAGTAGAACAAAAGTTTGAGATAATTTTTATTTTGGGTTTAATTAGGTCACGTGATATTTTTGGCCAATGAGATTGCATACAAATTTAAAAAAAGAAATATTTAAATCGAAAAATAATTGTTGTGTTAGAACCGCACAGGTCCAATTACCGTGTTTACAAAATATTTTTCGAAAATATTAATATTCATAAAAGTTATGAAACTTTTATTAAAAATTTATGAAATCTTAAAACCTAAAATTTTGTATTTTATTAGACGCGCATTGGCCTAACTAACATTCAAGATAAAACATTTCGCGAAAATTTTCAGTAAAACAAAAGTTTGAGGTAATTTTTATTTTGGTTTTCATTAGGTCACGTGATATTTTTGGCCAATGATATTGCATACAAATTTTTTGAAAAAAAATAAAAAATTTTAAATTGAAAAATAATTGTTGTGTTAGAACCGCACAGGTCCGATTACCGTGTTTACATAATATTTTTCGAAAATATTAATATTCATAAAAGTTATGATACTTTTATTAAAAATTTATGAAATCTCAAAACCTAAAATTTTGTATTTTATTAGACGCGCATTGGCCTAACTAACATTCAAGATAAAACATTTCGCGAAAATTTTCAGTAAAACAAAAGTTTGAGGTAATTTTTATTTTGGTTTTAATTAGGTCACGTGATATTTTTGGCCAATGATTTTGCATACAAATTTTTTAAAAAAAAATAAAAAATTTTAAATCGAATAATAATTATTGTGTTAGAACCGCACAGGTCCAATTACCGTGTTTACAAAATATTTTTCGAAAATATTAATATTTATAAAAGTTATGATAATTTTATTAAAAATTTATGAAATCTCAAAACCTAAAATTTTGTATTTTATTAGACGCGCATTGGCCTAACTAACATTCAAGATAAAACATTTCGCAAAAATTTTCAGTAAAACAAAAGTTTGAGGTAATTTTTATTTTGGGTTTAATTAGGTCACGTGACATTTTTGGCCAATGATATTGCATACAAATTAAAAAAAAAAATGAAAAATTTTAAATCGAAAAATAATTGTTGTGTTAGAACCGCACAGGTACAATTACCGTGTTTACAAAATATTTTTCGAAAATATTAATATTCATAAAAGTTATGAAACTTTTATTAAAAATTTATAAAATCTCAAAATATGAAATTTTATATTTAATTAGGCGCGCATTGGCCTAACTAACATTCAAGATAAAACATTTTGCAAAAATTTTGAGTAGAACAAAAGTTTGAGATAATTTTTATTTTGGGTTTAATTAGGTCACGTGATATTTTTGGCCAATGATATTGCATACAAATTGTTTAAAAAAAATAAAAAATTTTAAATCGAAAAATAATTATTGTGTTAGAACCGCACAGGTCCGATTACCGTGTTTACATAATATTTTTCAAAAATATTAATATTCATAAAAGTTATGATACTTTTATTAAAAATTTATGAAATCTCAAAACCTAAAATTTTGTATTTTATTAGACGCGCATTGGCCTAACTAACATTCAAGATAAAACATTTCGCGAAAATTTTCAGTAAAACAAAAGTTTGAGGTAATTTTTATTTTGGGTTTAATTAGGTCACGTGATATTTTTGGCCAATGAAATTGCATACAAATTTTAAAAAAAAAATAAAAAATTTTAAATCGAAAAATAATTGCTGTGTTAGAACCGCACAGGTCCAATTACCGTGTTTACAAAATATTTTTCAAAAATATTAATATTCATAAACGTTATGAAACTTTTATTAAAAATTTATGAAATCTCAAAATCTGAAATTTTATATTGAATTAGGCGCGCATTGGCCGAACTAACATTCAAGATAAAACATTTTGCAAAAATTTTGAGTAGAACAAAAGTTTGAGATAATTTTTATTTTGGGTTTAATTAGGTCACGTGATATTTTTGGCCAATGAGATTGCATACAAATTTAAAAAAAAAAATATTTAAATCGAAAAATAATTGTTGTGTTAGAACCGCACAGGTCCAATTACCGTGTTTACAAAATATTTTTCGAAAATATTAATATTCATAAAAGTTATGAAACTTTTATTAAAAATTTATGAAATCTTAAAACCTAAAATTTTGTATTTTATTAGACGCGCATTGGCCTAACTAACATTTAAGATAAAACATTTCGCGAAAATTTTCAGTAAAACAAAAGTTTGAGGTAATTTTTATTTTGGTTTTCATTAGGTCACGTGATATTTTTGGCCAATGATATTGCATACAAATTTTTTGAAAAAAAATAAAAAATTTTAAATTGAAAAATAATTGTTGTGTTAGAACCGCACAGGTCCGATTACCGTGTTTACATAATATTTTTCGAAAATATTAATATTCATAAAAGTTATGATACTTTTATTAAAAATTTATGAAATCTCAAAACCTAAAATTTTGTATTTTATTAGACGCGCATTGGCCTAACTAACATTCAAGATAAAACATTTCGCGAAAATTTTCAGTAAAACAAAAGTTTGAGGTAATTTTTATTTTGGTTTTAATTAGGTCACGTGATATTTTTGGCCAATGATTTTGCATACAAATTTTTTAAAAAAAAATAAAAAATTTTAAATCGAAAAATAATTATTGTGTTAGAACCGCACAGGTCCAATTACCGTGTTTACAAAATATTTTACGAAAATATTAATATTTATAAAAGTTATGAAACTTTTATTAAAAATTTATGAAATCTCAAAACCTAAAATTTTGTATTTTATTAGACGCGCATTGGCCTAACTAACATTCAAGATAAAACATTTCGCGAAAATTTTCAGTAAAACAAAAGTTTGAGGTAATTTTTATTTTGGTTTTAATTAGGTCACGTGATATTTTTGGCCAATGATTTTGCATACAAATTTTTTTAAAAAAAATAAAAAATTTTAAATCGAAAAATAATTATTGTGTTAGAACCGCACAGGTCCAATTACCGTGTTTACAAAATATTTTACGAAAATATTTATTAAAAATTTATGAAATCTCAAAACCTAAAATTTTGTATTTTATTAGACGCGCATTGGCCTAACTAACATTCAAGATAAAACATTTCGCGAAAATTTTCAGTAAAACAAAAGTTTGAGGTAATTTTTATTTTGGGTTTAATTAGGTCACGTGATATTTTTGGCCAATGATATTGCATACAAATTGTTTAAAAAAAATAAAAAATTTTAAATCGAAAAATAATTATTGTGTTAGAACCGCACAGGTCCAATTACCGTGTTTACAAAATATTTTTTGAAAATATTAATATTCATAAAAGTTATGAAACTTTTATTAAAAATTTATGAAATCTCAAAACCTAAAATTTTGTATTTTATTACACGCGCATTGGCCTAACTAACATTCAAGATAAAACATTTTGCGAATATTTTCAGTAAAACAAAAGTTTGAGGTAATTTTTATTTTGGTTTTCATTAGGTCACGTGATATTTTTGGCCAATGATATTGCATACCAATTTTTTGAAAAAAAATAAAAAATTTTAAATTGAAAAATAATTGTTGTGTTAGAACCGCACAGGTCTGATTACCGTGTTTACATAATATTTTTCGAAAATATTAATATTCATAAAAGTTATGATACTTTTATTAAAAATTTATGAAATCTCAAAACCTAAAATTTTGTATTTTATTAGACGCGCATTGGCCTAACTAACATTCAAGATAAAACATTTCGCGAAAATTTTCAGTAAAACAAAAGTTTGAGGTAATTTTTATTTTGGTTTTAATTAGGTCACGTGATATTTTTGGCCAATGATTTTGCATACAAATTTTTTAAAAAAAAATAAAAAATTTTAAATCGAAAAATAATTATTGTGTTAGAACCGCACAGGTCCAATTACCGTGTTTACAAAATATTTTACGAAAATATTAATATTTATAAAAGTTATGAAACTTTTATTAAAAATTTATGAAATCTCAAAACCTAAAATTTTGTATTTTATTAGACGCGCATTGGCCTAACTAACATTCAAGATAAAACATTTCGCGAAAATTTTCAGTAAAACAAAAGTTTGAGGTAATTTTTATTTTGGTTTTAATTAGGTCACGTGATATTTTTGGCCAATGATTTTGCATACAAATTTTTTAAAAAAAAATAAAAAATTTTAAATCGAAAAATAATTATTGTGTTAGAACCGCACAGGTCCAATTACCGTGTTTACAAAATATTTTACGAAAATATTAATATTCATAAAAGTTATGAAACTTTTATTAAAAATTTATGAAATCTTAAAACCTAAAATTTTGTATTTTATTAGACGCGCATTGGCCTAACTAACATTCAAGATAAAACATTTTGCGAAAATTTTCAGTAAAACAAAAGTTTGAGGTAATTTTTATTTTGGTTTTCATTAGGTCACGTGATATTTTTGGCCAATGATATTGCATACAAATTTTTTGAAAAAAAATAAAAAATTTTAAATTGAAAAATAATTGTTGTGTTAGAACCGCACAGGTCCAATTACCGTGTTTACAAAATATTTTACGAAAATATTAATATTTATAAAAGTTATGAAACTTTTATTAAAAATTTATGAAATCTCAAAACCTAAAATTTTGTATTTTATTAGACGCGCATTGGCCTAACTAACATTCAAGATAAAACATTTCGCGAAAATTTTCAGTAAAACAAAAGTTTGAGGTAATTTTTATTTTGGTTTTAATTAGGTCACGTGATATTTTTGGCCAATGATTTTGCATACAAATTTTTTAAAAAAAAATAAAAAATTTTAAATCGAAAAATAATTATTGTGTTAGAACCGCACAGGTCCAATTACCGTGTTTACAAAATATTTTACGAAAATATTAATATTCATAAAAGTTATGAAACTTTTATTAAAAATTTATGAAATCTTAAAACCTAAAATTTTGTATTTTATTACACGCGCATTGGCCTAACTAACATTCAAGATAAAACATTTCGCGAAAATTTTCAGTAAAACAAAAGTTTGAGGTAATTTTTATTTTGGTTTTCATTAGGTCACGTGATATTTTTGGCCAATGATATTGCATACAAATTTTTTGAAAAAAAATAAAAAATTTTAAATTGAAAAATAATTGTTGTGTTAGAACCGCACAGGTCCGATTACCGTGTTTACATAATATTTTTCGAAAATATTAATATTCATAAAAGTTATGATACTTTTATTAAAAATTTATGAAATCTCAAAACCTAAAATTTTGTATTTTATTAGACGCGCATTGGCCTAACTAACATTCAAGATAAAACATTTCGCGAAAATTTTCAGTAAAACAAAAGTTTGAGGTAATTTTTATTTTGGTTTTAATTAGGTCACGTGATATTTTTGGCTAATGATTTTGCATACAAATTTTTTAAAAAAAAATAAAAAATTTTAAATCGAATAATAATTATTGTGTTAGAACCGCACAGGTCCAATTACCGTGTTTACAAAATATTTTACGAAAATATTAATATTTATAAAAGTTATGATAATTTTATTAAAAATTTATGAAATCTCAAAACCTAAAATTTTGTATTTTATTAGACGCGCATTGGCCTAACTAACATTCAAGATAAAACATTTCGCGAAAATTTTCAGTAAAACAAAAGTTTGAGGTAATTTTTATTTTGGGTTTAATTAGGTCACGTGACATTTTTGGCCAATGAAATTGCATACAAATTTTTAAAAAAAAATAAAAAATTTTAAATCGAAAAATAATTGCTGTGTTAGAACCGCACAGGTCCAATTACCGTGTTTACAAAATATTTTTCAAAAATATTAATATTCATAAAAGTTATGAAACTTTTATTAAAAATTTATGAAATCTCAAAATCTGAAATTTTATATTTAATTAGGCGTGCATTGGCCGAACTAACATTCAAGATAAAACATTTTGCAAAAATTTTGAGTAGAACAAAAGTTTGAGATAATTTTTATTTTGGGTTTAATTAGGTCACGTGATATTTTTGGCCAATGAGATTGCATACAAATTTAAAAAAAGAAATATTTAAATCGAAAAATAATTGTTGTGTTAGAACCGCACAGGTCCAATTACCGTGTTTACAAAATATTTTTCGAAAATATTAATATTCATAAAAGTTATGAAACTTTTATTAAAAATTTATGAAATCTTAAAACCTAAAATTTTGTATTTTATTAGACGCGCATTGGCCTAACTAACATTCAAGATAAAACATTTCGCGAAAATTTTCAGTAAAACAAAAGTTTGAGGTAATTTTTATTTTGGTTTTCATTAGGTCACGTGATATTTTTGGCCAATGATATTGCATACAAATTTTTTGAAAAAAAATAAAAAATTTTAAATTGAAAAATAATTGTTGTGTTAGAACCGCACAGGTCCGATTACCGTGTTTACATAATATTTTTCGAAAATATTAATATTCATAAAAGTTATGATACTTTTATTAAAAATTTATGAAATCTCAAAACCTAAAATTTTGTATTTTATTAGACGCGCATTGGCCTAACTAACATTCAAGATAAAACATTTCGCGAAAATTTTCAGTAAAACAAAAGTTTGAGGTAATTTTTATTTTGGTTTTAATTAGGTCACGTGATATTTTTGGCCAATGATTTTGCATACAAATTTTTTAAAAAAAAATAAAAAATTTTAAATCGAATAATAATTATTGTGTTAGAACCGCACAGGTCCAATTACCGTGTTTACAAAATATTTTACGAAAATATTAATATTTATAAAAGTTATGATAATTTTATTAAAAATTTATGAAATCTCAAAACCTAAAATTTTGTATTTTATTAGACGCGCATTGTCCTAACTAACATTCAAGATAAAACATTTCGCGAAAATTTTCAGTAAAACAAAAGTTTGAGGTAATTTTTATTTTGGTTTTAATTAGGTCACGTGATATTTTTGGCCAATGATTTTGCATACAAATTTTTTAAAAAAAAATGAAAAATTTTAAATCGAAAAATAATTGTTGTGTTAGAACCGCACAGGTCCAATTACCGTGTTTACAAAATATTTTTCGAAAATATTAATATTCATAAAAGTTATGAAACTTTTATTAAAAATTTATAAAATCTCAAAATATGAAATTTTATATTTAATTAGGCGCGCATTGGCCTAACTAACATTCAAGATAAAACATTTTGCAAAAATTTTGAGTAGAACAAAAGTTTGAGATAATTTTTATTTTGGTTTAATTAGGTCACGTGATATTTTTGGCCAATGATATTGCATACAAATTGTTTAAAAAAAATAAAAAATTTTAAATCGAAAAATAATTATTGTGTTAGAACCGCACAGGTCCGATTACCGTGTTTACATAATATTTTTCGAAAATATTAATATTCATAAAAGTTATGATACTTTTATTAAAAATTTATGAAATCTCAAAACCTAAAATTTTGTATTTTATTAGACGCGCATTGGCCTAACTAACATTCAAGATAAAACATTTCGCAAAAATTTTCAGTAAAACAAAAGTTTGAGGTAATTTTTATTTTGGGTTTAATTAGGTCATGTGATATTTTTGGCCAATTGCATACAAATTTTTAAAAAAAAAATAAAAAATTTTAAATCGAAAAATAATTGTTGTGTTATAACCGCATAGGTCCAATTACCGTGTTTACAAAATATTTTTCAAAAATATTAATATTCATAAAAGTTATGAAACTTTTATTAAAAATTTATGAAGTCTCAAAATCTAAAATTTTATATTTAATTAGGCGCGCATTGGCCTAACTAACATTCAAGATAAAACATTTCGCGAAAATTTTCACTAAAACAAAAGTTTGAGGTAATTTTTATTTTGGGTTTAATTAGGTCACGTGACATTTTTGGCCAATGAAATTGCATACAAATTTAAAAAAAAAAATAAAAAATTTTAAATCGAAAAATAATTGCTGTGTTAGAACCGCACAGGTCCAATTACCGTGTTTACAAAATATTTTTCAAAAATATTAATATTCATAAACGTTATGAAACTTTTATTAAAAATTTATGAAATCTCAAAATCTGAAATTTTATATTTAATTAGGCGCGCATTGGCCGAACTAACATTCAAGATAAAACATTTTGCAAAAATTTTGAGTAGAACAAAAGTTTGAGATAATTTTTATTTTGGGTTTAATTAGGTCACGTGATATTTTTGGCCAATGAGATTGCATACAAATTTAAAAAAAAAAATATTTAAATCGAAAAATAATTGTTGTGTTAGAACCGCACAGGTCCAATTACCGTGTTTACAAAATATTTTTCGAAAATATTAATATTCATAAAAGTTATGAAACTTTTATTAAAAATTTATGAAATCTTAAAACCTAAAATTTTGTATTTTATTAGACGCGCATTGGCCTAACTAACATTCAAGATAAAACATTTCGCGAAAATTTTCAGTAAAACAAAAGTTTGAGGTAATTTTTATTTTGGTTTTCATTAGGTCACGTGATATTTTTGGCCAATGATATTGCATACAAATTTTTTGAAAAAAAATAAAAAATTTGAAATTGAAAAATAATTGTTGTGTTAGAACCGCACAGGTCCGATTGCCGTGTTTACATAATATTTTTCGAAAATATTAATATTCATAAAAGTTATGATACTTTTATTAAAAATTTATGAAATCTCAAAACCTAAAATTTTGTATTTTATTAGACGCGCATTGGCCTAACTAACATTCAAGATAAAACATTTCGCGAAAATTTTCAGTAAAACAAAAGTTTGAGGTAATTTTTATTTTGGTTTTAATTAGGTCACGTGATATTTTTGGCCAATGATTTTGCATACAAATTTTTTAAAAAAAAATAAAAAATTTTAAATCGAAAAATAATTATTGTGTTAGAACCGCACAGGTCCAATTACCGTGTTTACAAAATATTTTACGAAAATATTAATATTTATAAAAGTTATGAAACTTTTATTAAAAATTTATGAAATCTCAAAACCTAAAATTTTGTATTTTATTAGACGCGCATTGGCCTAACTAACATTCAAGATAAAACATTTCGCGAAAATTTTCAGTAAAACAAAAGTTTGAGGTAATTTTTATTTTGGTTTTAATTAGGTCACGTAATATTTTTGGCCAATGATTTTGCATACAAATTTTTTAAAAAAAAATAAAAAATTTTAAATCGAAAAATAATTATTGTGTTAGAACCGCACAGGTCCAATTACCGTGTTTACAAAATATTTTACGAAAATATTAATATTTATAAAAGTTATGAAACTTTTATTAAAAATTTATGAAATCTCAAAACCTAAAATTTTGTATTTTATTAGACGCGCATTGGCCTAACTAACATTCAAGATAAAACATTTCGCGAAAATTTTCAGTAAAACAAAAGTTTGAGGTAATTTTTATTTTGGTTTTAATTAGGTCACGTGATATTTTTGGCCAATGATTTTGCATACAAATTTTTTAAAAAAAAATAAAAAATTTTAAATCGAAAAATAATTGTTGTGTTAGAACCGCACAGGTCCAATTTCCGTGTTTACAAAATATTTTTCGAAAATATTAATATTCATAAAAGTTATGAAACTTTTATTAAAAATTTATGAAATCTCAAAATCTGAAATTTTATATTTAATTGGGCGCGCATTGGCCTAACTAACATTCAAGATAAAACATTTTGCGAAAATTTTCAGTAAAACAAAAGTTTGAGGTAATTTTTCTTTTGGGTTTAATTAGGTCACGTGATATTTTTGGCCAATGATATTGCATACAAATTTTTTGAAAAAAAATAAAAAATTTTAATTTGAAAAATAATTGTTGTGTTAAAACCGCACAGGTCCAATTACCGTGTTTACAAAATATTTTTCGAAAATATTAATATTCATAAAAGTTATGAAACTTTTATTAAAAATTTATGAAATCTCAAAACCTAAAATTTTGTATTTTATTAGACGCGCATTGGCCTAACTAACATTCAAGATAAAACATTTTGCGAAAATTTTCAGTAAAAAAAAAGTTTGAGGTAATTTTTATTTTGGGTTTAATTAGGTCCAAAGGTCGCGCGAAAAATTCAATGTACGCGAAATAAAAAAATGTTTTTTTGTTCTTTTAATTATTTTCGAAAATTTCTTTATCTTGAGCATTAGTTATACCAAAACAGTTCTAAAAAAATTTAAAATCAATGTCATAAATTTGTGATAACTCTCGGAAATATTAATGTTTGCTAAAAAATTTTTGCAAGCACGGCTGTTAGAACAGTCCGGTTTTATTGGTATAGTTATCTTTTGATTTAAAAAAAAAAAATTTTAAAACTTTTTTACTAGTGTGCTAGGTCACGTGATCATATGACCGGCCCTATGTACGCAAAATACAAAAAATTGGTAAGTTGATTTTTTTGAGGAGTCTAAGGAACCAAACCTCGGAACTCAGTACTGAGAGTTGTGGGCCTTTCGCACTGAGCTAACTGTCACGCCCTTTCAATGATGCAAAATTGTATACATGGCTTAAGTAAGCACTTGTAATAATAAAAAAACTAGATTTATTTGATAAATAAAATATGGTTCGAAAATATTTGATTATTTTTAACATAAATTTTTATAAATAAAAAAAGATATGCATAAACATTAACTAAGAATATTACAAACTTTTGATTTTTAATAAACAAACAAGCATTTATATATATTATACAAACAAAAACTAATATTTAACCCAGTTTTAAGTTGGTGATATTAGGATATAAATTATAGTAAATTTTAAATTCTTAAAATTGATTTTTATTAAATAAACAAGCATTTAAATATGATAAATAAACGAAAATTATTTTTCTAATATGTTTTTTAATTACTTATATTATAAAATACATCATACCAAATTTTTAATGCTTAATGTCGAACTTTAATTTTTAATGAACAAACCAGCATTTAAATATAAAAAACAAACAAGAATTATTTTTTAATTTATTTTCGAATTATAAATATTATAAGATAAAACCGACCAAAATTTAAAAACCTAATAACAATCTTTAAATTTAAATAAACAAACACCTATTAATTAGTAATTAGTGACAAAAATTAAATTCGTTTTTGAGTTACTAATATCATAATATACAATTGACAAAAATTTAAAAAATTAATAACAACCTTTAAATTTTAATAAACAAACACCTATTATTAAGTAATTAGTGATAAAAATTAAAAATTTAATTTATTTTTGAGTTAGTAATATCATAATATACAATTGACCAAAATTTAAAAAATTAATAACAACCTTTAAATTTTAATAAACAAACACCTATTAATTAGTAATTAGTAATAATTAAATGTCGTAAATAGGAGGTTTGCGATTCGTTGGGATAATAACAAACATACTAAAAATTTAGAACTTTTAGTTTTAAAGAACAAAAGTTATCGTCTTTCAAAATTTTGACTAGAAAGAATAAAAACAATAACTAGATTTATTTGATAAATAAAATATGGTTCGAAATCGTTTGATTCTTTTTTATAAATATAATTTATTTAGTAGGTTTATTAATTAAATTATAAATTTAAATATGAACTTTTTTATATTTAAACCTAATTTTAACAAACGAACACGCATTCATTGATATTGTAATAGAAAAGTAAACTAAATTTAAAAGCAAAATACCGATCTTAATTTTTTAGTAATCAAACGAGTATTAATATATAATAATAACAAAACAATTAAAAAAAAAAATTTTACACATTTTTGACTTATACTTTAACATTTTACTTAAATTTTCAACCAATATTTTTTACTTTAATAGACAGCGAAAAGGACGATTTTTGACGGCGACCAGAACGCTATTAAATTATTCAAGCATTAAACTTACACTGATTCGTTATTTTATAAAAAAAATAAAATAAAATAATGATTAAACGATATTTAGCTAGAGTTAAATCTTCATTTTAAATAGCAACATACAAAATAATAATACCAACAACATATTAAAATTTCAGAAAATTTAATCTTTAAATTTTAATAATGAAATATATTAATTAGTAATTAGTGACATTTAAATGTCGTAAATAGGAGGTTTGCGATTCGTTGGGATAATAACAAACATACTAAAAATTTAGAACTTTTACTTTTAAAGAACAAAAGTTATCGTCTTTCAAAATTCTGACTAGAAAGAATAAAAACAATAATAATAATAATAATAAATACACTGACGATAACAATATGTTTCGAAATCTAAGATTTCGAACCATAATAATAAATACACTGACAATAACAATATGTTTCGAAATCTAAGATTTCGAACCATAATAATAATGACAATACCAATATGTTTCCAAATCTAAGATTTTAAACCATTATAATAAATACACTATCAATAATAACATAATAATACTGACAATAACAATATGTTTCAAAATCTAAAATTTCGAACCATAATCAAATTTGGTGTTATTTAAAGTAATTTTTTTGTTTTTTTTTCATCCAGATTTGAACCGAGGACGTAAAGATCAACAAGAAAGCGCCTTACGGGGTAAGCTAATAACTTCAACAGTTTAAGATTGCACATTTGCATACTTAGCTTAGTAAAAAAGCTTAAATAAGTAAAAAAAATATTACAAAATCGCTCTAATTTTTGTTTTATTGTCTTTATACAAAAAATGTATTGTCTCAAATCTTAATTATGTTAGTTAGTACGGTACTAATAAAGTACAAAATTTGAAGTTTTGCGATTTTACATATATTTAGTAAATCTCTCATAACTCCTGTGAATATTAATATTGGGTAAAAACAATGTAAAAATAAGTGGATATAACCAACGTGGTTTAAATAAAATAATTAAAGTTTTAATTTATAAAATAATTTTTTTTTTTTGCTATAATGTATACCTACGTCACGAGTTCAGTAATCTTATCTGTGTTTGCGCCTTGAGACGGGGCGTTAGTCTTGTAATCTTGCTTTTTACTCGGTATTTGTAAATTCTGTTTACCTTCTCTTTTAATTCTTAGTTAAGTAACTCATTTGACTATATAGTTTTTTTTGATTAAATTTTTAAATTATGTATAAAATGGATAAATTATATGTGTCATAACTCCTGTATATGTATTAAGATTTTAAAAATTTGTTTGCATCACTGGCGCAGTTTATTTGGTAAAACAAATTTTTAGTTTCGAAAAAAAAAATTTATTTTCGAAATTTCGGGCATTTGCAGTAACACAATATATGTTTTTGTAGCGTATACAAATTTTTAAATTCACAAACCTAAATAAATATTTTAAATTACTTTATTTAAACACAGCAGTACGAAAAATTTACTCAATAATAAAATAAGATATTGGTTCTGAATATAAACTCTATTAAGATTTTAAATTAACCGAAAGAACACAAAATATTTAGTTATACATTTTTGCTATAGTTATTTTTTAAAACGGAAACTCATTCGATTCATTTTTGCCCGCTTTAAAAGAGTTGCTTGTTCAATATGATACTTTACATTCTAAACATAAAAATAACCAAATTTACTGTTTATCATAAACCAATGTATAAGGCTTTTAAACATTCAACAGTTCAATTGATTTATGTCTCTTGTTAAGTTTTAGAATTTAGCTTTATTGACAAAAAGTTAAGTATATTTGTTGCACTCATTTCACTAACCTCTATATTTGATATTACGTTAAAATACATAAGGTCGCTCAGTTTGTCGAAGTCTTCACCAGCATATTCGAACTTGAAAGTGCTGTATTTATTTCCTTTATCAAATACGGAAAACACATTAAACGGATCTGAAGAGATATCTATAAAAAAGAAGCTTTATGTAAATACTTGCCTTAAATACATTTTTTTTTAATTTTCTACACCGTTAGTTTAAAGAGGAATAAATATTTAAATAAATATTTTTGAATTTTTAAAATAAAAATATTGTTTTAAATTGATTCTTACCATCAGCATTTTCAGCATGTCTTGGTTTATAACCTTTTAGTTTTTTAAACTTTGTGTTGCAAAGAGTAAACCACAAAACAGTTGGACAATCGTCACCATTTCCCACAAATGCTTGATATTCTTTTGGTGGTGAGTTAACTACTTTCTTAAAATCAATTTTTGGAAATTTTATTCCCTCTGCGCTTGCAGTTTGTGCTGCTTGAATCAATGGCTAAAAAAGTCGAAAAAATAAAAATATCAAATAAATAAAAACTATCTAACAAAATGTACCAACCTGCGTATCTATCAAATGGTAATATTAACAATAAAAAATAAAGAATATTAATAGTACCATATATTCAAAACTTGAGTCTGATTCATAAGCGTTAAAGTCAAAGATTATAAGAAGGTCAGAATGACGTTGTGGTCTTAAAATATTGTTTGTACAAACGTTCATCAAAATTCCTTAAAAACACTATAAATGTGACCTTTTTTATTTGTACTTACATACACAAATCAAAAAAATTAAACTAACATTTATTTTTTTAAATATTAAATATTATTTTTTATATATATAAAATTTTTCTTATTTTCCATTGTTTAAATATAGATTTGATAACAACTTATTTTTTTTACTAACCTGCGTCAGCCAAAGATATAATGTTTTTGGTGGTGGACAGTTTTATTGGTTTGTTAAGCTCTTTACTTTTACCTAAAAGCAAAACCAAAAGTTGTATACTTTAAAAAGGTAACAATTAAACCACTTGTAAAGCGGGAAAATGTAGAAAAATTTGACAAAAATAGAAAAACTTAAAGAAAACTATTGAAGTTATTTAAAAATATAAACAACACCTTTTCTTTGACTGAGCTTTGAGACGTTCGGATTGAGAAGATGAAAACTGGGACAATCAAAATATCTTGCAAAATTAAAAATTCTACCAGTTTTTTCAACTAGACCATTTCTGCTTATGAAAAGCAAAGAATTTCTAGAACGAGATTTTTTAAAACGTTTGTGGATTTTTTAAGAATTATATTAGTAAGACTAATTATATTACTGAATTAAATTGGTGCAGGATTTGGGTAAACAGTGAAGAATTTTTTCCAGTGAAGTTTTTTCATCTTCAGGTGGACTATCCTAAAAAGTCAAGTTCAACATTAATAAAAAAATTTCCTTAAAACGTTTAAAAATTATTTTTTTTAAATAAAGTTAGCAATAGTTTATTAACATACCGATTTCTTGATTTTATCTGCAAAAAAATAAAAGTTTTAAAATAAAATCGAAAAAATTTGACAAGAAATATTTTAAAAATTTACCTAAGTATTTGTCGAATCCTTCTCCACCCTCCATATTATATTCAACATATTCTTTTAAAATGACTGCAAAACCATTTCCACAAAAGCCTTCGTAATAAAAAAAAAACATATTATATCATCACATTCATTTACCAAAATATACTTAAAAAATAATCAAACGCTTATATATATCTAGCCCTCATTTTTAATTTTGCCCTAACTGATCAACTTAGAATAAATGATTTGATATTTTTTACTAATAGATTCTATAAACTTACCTTGGTAAGAATATTTAAAAAAACTACCTTGGTAATAATGAAGCGGAAACTCCGGACATTTTCTTGCTAAAAAACCTCGATTCCAAACCGAGCCAAACATGCTAGGTGGTATTCCTATTCCAAAGTTTGGAATGTATATTTCAAATGGAGAGTTCTCCATATAAACTAAAAACCATATTATACGTAACATCGACATTGTCTTAGTAACAAGATAAATTTACAGAATGCGGTTGTTCAACTTATAACGTTCAAAAGGCAGCCAGTCCGTTTATTGAATTATACGCCGTTTATTGAATTATTACCACTCTAAAATTTTTAACATTGTGTTTTTAACAAACACAATGTTAAAAATTTTAGAGTGGTAATATTATATATTTACTCTTATATTTTTACTTAGAAATTAATATTAGACTAATATCAAGATTATGGCTAATATTTTTTAACTTAACAAGCCATCTTTAATAATAGTTTATTTAGTATAAAGCAAATAATTTGTTAAAAATAAATAAATATTGTACCAGCAAAGTCGCTTATATCTTTATCATCTTTAACATTAATCGCAACAAACATAAGATAAGGAACGTCGCCATCTTTAATGTAATCTTGCATGTCAGATAACTTGATTCCCATGTTCTGAATGTCGCAAATTTAAATTTTTAGTTGCTACTAAAGGTTAATAAAAAAACTAAATAAAAATTTTGCTAAAAAACATACATAGCTTGTTAGTAATCTTTTTCCAAGACCATACCCAAAAAAATCTACTATTGAAATAGGTTGTTTATAAAGCTCTTTTTCGTCTCGATAGTTTTTTCTTTAATGCAATGAAATGTATTGATAAATAAACAAAAAAGGTAACTTCACTTTCATTGACTTATAATTTAAAATGCAACACATGCTCAATAATAATTGAATTACATGTATTTTAAATTAATAATTATCATGACTTACAGATATTCTTTAATGAACGACAAAGAAAATACATCCTTTTTTAGGTTATGGGAAAGAGATTCTCGTAAACGGCTGTGCAATAGTTCTTGACTATTTGTTCCAATGTTTTGGTGAGCGTAGGCAGTCGTCATATACCTTGGTCGAAATAAACCTTGTTAAGTTATTTAATTTTACAAATTGTTACCTTTATGTATTACATAAAAAATCATTCATAGAATTATTTACCAAGCTGATCCAGAAACTCCAGCCATGTAAGTGAGGGTGTCAGTTATTCCTGCTTCATTTAAAGCTTCCATCGCTCCTGTCATTCCTATTACTGCTCTATATCCTCCACCTGATCCAATCACAGAGATCACTGGAGCCTAAAAAACAAAAGGTCTGCAGATCTGAACTACTTAAATTATTTAAAATATTAATACCTTATAAAATCTGCTGTAACTTTCAATAGAAAACAAACATTGTAAACATAAACTTAAAAAAAACGAAATTTATTAAGACCGTTAACGTTTTATTTAATTCTAACCTCATAATCGACTCTTGGAGCGTTTTTATCTCCAATTAATTTTCGAATAGCTTCAGCGACTTTGGGTAGTCGCTTTAAGCGAAAATTTCGTTCTTCATCGCAAAGTTCCAGTCCTAGTCGAAAATCAGGCGAATCTCTGTATAGGCATGTTGAATGTAAATATATTTCATATCGGTTTGTTGTAGAAAACATAATTTTACATTTTTTAAATTATACCTGAATGTTTTAAGAAATTTAAAAACTACTTTTCCATGACCTTTAAAGTTTACATTTTTCTCAACCTGTCTGCCAAAAGGAAGTTCTGTTAAATTAAGCTTTACTCTTCCGATATAATCATCACGTGACAATTTGTCATAATCATACAACGTTATCTAAAATAGATAAACAACATTTAAAACATTCAAAACGCTTTAACGTTTTTAACAATTTACTTAGGTTTTGTTAAAGGCTTGTATCTTTTATGTATAAACATTTTAAGTATTTTTAATTAACTTACCCGGCAGGGAAAGGGTTTATCGAGCTGATCACTATCAATGCAAAACTGAAAAACTTCATCAAAAACTCCACATGTTATATCTGACTTCACGATTGTCCTAAACTGTTTGACTTTTTTAGCAAGTGGGCATTTCATTTCAATATACGGATCTGGAGTGTCGACTGTTAACAAAAATAGATTATTTATTTTATGTAGGTGTACGACTATGCTTGTTTTCATATTTAACAATACAACAGGGATCACAGCTACTATTAAAAATATCAATAAAACTAACTTACAAAAATCCTGCACCTTTGACACTGAAACACCACAGAACTTGACAACGACAATTTTGACTACGTGACATGGTTTGCTATGAAACTAAAAATATCGAGTCATTTAAAGCATTAATAACATTTTAAAAAAGCACATTTACCTTAAACTGTTCGAACTTTTTCTGTTTCTTGTCTTCAGCAACTTTTAATGAAAACATTATAGGTCACTCAGAAGTTCCTCACTTTCATTTAATATAAAACTACTTTGGATAAACTGCAGTGTTTTCATGTTATTGTTTATGGTACAAATCGTCACTTATTCTGTTACGTCATTAGTTCAGGAATTTCCACAATACGCATAGCATAGAATACAATACTGGTAAACATTAAACATATGGTCTGTAAACATTCCTATATCAGTTTTTTTAACACCTGTGCCTTTGAAAATAACTTTCGACTTTATTTTTATAAATACAGATTATCTCATCATTAGTTATAAGCCTATATCTATTCTTCTTATTTGCTAAAATACTAAAGATATGTTATTCTTTTATTTATATAGTACTGTTTCCATTAGGTCGAGTGCTGATAAACGCTGTAGGTGTTTTATGCACAAAGAATTTACAGCGACCTGTCTGGCGTCCCTTGGCTTTTATCGAAGTTGGTGTTTACAGAACTTTTTTTCTTTAGTTTGTAAAACGCAAAGATTAGTTTAAACTCTATACTACATATTATGTATTGAAATCACTATTTAAATTCAAAAATTAACTAAAGCTATTAGAATTATGTGTACAAATTATGTAGGATCTAATACACTCCTACTATGGCTTAAACAATTATTAAACCCCAATAGAGTACGCTGTAAAGATGAGCATCGATAAGAAGGCCACACTTAATTAAAATACACAAAATGGTCGTGTTAAATCAAACTCGCTAACTTATTACCAAAACCTGCCCAAGGATTCAATCTACCAAATGTAATCTGTACAAGCGGCTTTTAATCAGAATTAAAACTACAGGAAATGCAAAATAAATGCGACACAAAAATATGGCATGAAACACAAACTATAAAGTATATAACCAACAAATTAAGTATAAAAGCGAAAGTCTAATTGCGTGTTAAACCTTACTTCGGCCTTACTTATTTATGAGTTTTTACGTCCAGCGAACTGACCAAAAAGCTATATTGCCAGTTATTTAAAGCGAAATAAAATAGGAGAAAGCGCATACAAACAATAAAGAAAATACAAAGCATTATCGATAAACAGAACAACAAATGCGTCATAAATGACGATGGGGAGTGAAAAATCTCCCGCAGCTGGGATCAAGCCGAATGATTCAGCGTGAAACACCGAAGCTCACTAAAAGTGACCTCCCGCTAATAAATCATTTTAAATTTTTAATAAGATCGATAATGGACATAACAAATTATATAACACTATACATATGCTAAAGAAACGTTGCACAAAATAGATGTAACAAAGATAGACTGTTAACACTAAAAGTTTAATTAATCAAACACAAGTTTAAAGGTAGTTTAACTAATAACACTTCAAAATACCTACAATATTTAAAGTAATAAAAACATGGTTGTATAGTATATGCAAATTACAAATAATGTGATGTAAATATTCAAATATGTATGATATAAAATTATATGAATCCTCACAATATTTTACAATATGATGGTTGTGCAGTTGGTTCAGGTATAGATGGGGGAACATATTTTAACGATTTTCTTTTAGAAAAAAGCTTATAATCAGCAGGTCTTTTTAAATTCGGGTTTCTTCCGGCCTAAATTTTATTGGGCTTGGTAAAAACCACATCTAAATTTCTATTCATAAAAATAATTCCCCTGAAAATCAAAATAAAAAAATCATGCAAATCAAAAACAAAAATATGCTGATTCGTAGCTAAAATATTTAACAAAAATGTGTCATTCGATTTTTACATCACCTGGTAATCGATGTTGGCCAGCCTTCGTTTTCGTTTGTCTGTAGCCTTTTCGATTTGCAATTTAACATCCTAAAATTATAAAGTTATTACAAGAGAGTTTATAATGCAAAAACGTAATAAAGTTTTAATTTGAATTTCCTTACCTCTATGTTAGACATCACGTTAAAATACATGAGGTCGCTCAGTTTGTCGAAGTCCTCCGGTGTATAATCAAATTTGAAAGTGCTGTATTTGTTTCCCTCGTCGAATACGGGAAACACGTTATACGGAGTAGTTGACTCACCTGTATATTTAATGAGTTTAATTAAAATAACTTTTTTTTAATTTTGCCAAAGTTTTAATAAATGTTTTATACCCCAATAATAACTACTTAGTAAAAAATCTGACATACTGTCCATTGTTTCGGGATGTCTTGGTTTATAATCTTTTAGTTTCCTGAACTTTGCATTAGAAAGAGTAAACCATAAAACAGTTGGACAATCGTCACAACTCCCTTCAAATACTTGATATTCTTTTGGTGGACCGTTAACAACTTTCTTGAAATCAATATCAGGAAAATTTAAACCTTCTGTCCAAGCTTCCTTGGCAGATTGGAGCAGAGGCTAAAAAATCAATTTAGCATAAAAGTTTTGGTGTTCAGAAAAAAAACTTTAGCTTTTGAGCTAGAAAAAATATATGTTTTACAAGGGAAACTTTATATTTAGTAAGCAAAGATATGTTTTTAAATGCGTTAAGATTGCTTGGTAGGCAAAGATTTAGCAGTATTTCAACATTTTTTAGCCTATATTAATCTTACCTTGTAATTAAAATCACTGTCCGATGCATAACGATTGAAGTCAAATATTATCAAAAGATCAGATTGACGTTGAGGCCGTAACAGACTCAAAGTACAAACATTCATTTTTAAACCTATAAAACAGTAATTTACGTTGCATGAATTTGACTTAAAACACTGTGAGAAAAAACAAACCAAAATTTGTATAACAATTTTTATTTGTAAAAGAAATACCAGCATCAGCAATTGATACAATTTTTTCCGTTATCTTTGTTGTTGTAGGTTTCCTCTTTTCAAAAACTTTTGCAATTTCTTGTTGTTGTGCTAAAAAAATAAAGTTTTGTTAAACGTTAAGTCAAAACAGTTTCACGTCATTTCAATTTTTGTAATAATATACTTCCGGCGGGTATTGTAGTAGAGTTAAGTGGATTCAAAGGGAAGTAAGGCAACTGCAAGTTTCGTGCAAAGTTAAAAACCAATCCAGTTCGTGGAATAATATCGTTTCTAGATGTGAAAAAGCTAAACGACCTTGAATAGATGAAAAAAATTAAAAAACGACTTTGGATCAACATTGTAACACAATATTGAAAGTTGGTGTTTTTATACCCAAAAACTTACAAAAAGTAATTTTTTACTGCATCCGGAATAAAATTAAATCCTTCTTCATCGTCTTTATCATCATAATAGTTCTCCGTTGCCAGTTCCTGTTATTTTTTTTAGTATTATTATGACTAAATGCAAAAAAATTTATGAAATTGTTATTAGACTTAGACATATTTTAAACACAACGTTTTAAGTGACATTTAGAGTGTTATATGTTGTAAAAACGCTTTTAATAAACTTACAGGTTCCTGAAGATTTTCTAAAAACAAATAACATGAATTGATATGGACATAACATGTAAGAAAACATTGTTTTAAATTAATATAATTTAATTTTAACCTACCAAGGTACTTTTTAAATTTTTGTGTCTGCTCTCCCCCAGTGTTGGCAAATCTTTTGATTAAAACAGCAAAGGCGCAACCACAAAATCCTAAATAATAACAACATATCAAATAAACAAGACAAGTAACACATTTAAACCTAATAAAAGGTAACTATTTAAAATTACCTTGATAATAATGAAGCGGAAACTCTGGACATTTTCTTGCTAAAAAACCTCGATTCCAAACCGAGCCACACATGCTAGGTGGTATTCCTATTCCGAAGGCTGGAAAGTTGATCTCAAAAGGAGAGTTTTCCATATAAACTAAAAACAATATTGTTATTTAAAAGTAAAAAAATGTATTTACATATTCATACAAAAGTCTATTTGTTGGGCATAGTAAAACATAGCAGTTTTTTATTCTAAGCAAGATAATTGCAATCCATTACATCAAAGACATTTACCTGAATACTGGCATGTTGGTACTTCATCCTTAACATGCAATGCAACAAAAAGTGGAAAGGGAACATCTGCCGTCTCGACGTAACCTTGCATGTCTGATAACTTTATTTTTATATTCTGCAAACAAAGCAGTTTTAAAATCAAATTGTTTTATATTCTAATAAAAAATGCAACAAATAGTAAAGCAATGTTTTAAAGCTATGTATAGATTAATGTGAAAAGATAGTGTTAAGTTTTAATCTTCTACTAGTGAGCATGCATTTTCAAACATGGTTCAAGCATCATTACTTACATTTTCCAGTAATCGTTGTCCAAGACTAAAACCGAAATAATCCACAAAAGAAAGAGGTTGTCGGAACAAACTTTTTTTTTCTCTATCTTGTTCACTACAAAACATTTTACAGTTATTTAATGCTTTGGAACAGATGTTACAGTTACAAAGTGTACGGTATAAGGTTACATTTCACAATATAAAATAAAGTGTAATAATTTAAAAAACAAAAACAACTTTTAAGTCAATAATGGAAGCGTATGGACATTAATTATTTTTAACTTACATGTAAGCTTTTATACCACTAAATGAGTAAAGTGCTGATTTGAGATCGTTTGCAAGGGCATTGCGAAGATGTTCATGTAGTCGATTTTGGTACGAAAGACCGACATAGTTGTGCGCGTAAGTGGTGCTCATATGCCTTAAATAAAAAACACAACCTCAAATAAATTAAAAATTTAAGAAATGTACTTACTTTACCATAACATTTTGTAAATTTAAAATAGATTTTTATAGGATTTTGTCTATACGCAATACTTTTTTGGGTTTATAACATTTACGTTTTATTACCATGAAGAGCCAGAAACTCCAGCCATGTAAGTAAGGGTGTCGGTAATCCCTGCTTCATTCAGCGCTTCCATTGCCCCTGTCATTCCTATTACTGCTCTATATCCTCCACCTGATCCAATTACAGAGATCACTGGAGCCTTAATAACAAAAAAAAATATATAGTTTTTATAGAAAAATTAAAGTAGCTAGTTTTAGCTGAAGATTCTTCCATTCACAATACTGATTAAACTTTCAAACATCCCATCATCTAAAATAAATGATCATGCCATACCTATTAAAAATTTAATTAACTATATTAAAGAAGATGTAAAATGTAAATCTCAGCAAGCAAAGGTTACCTCTTCAGGGCAACTTGGTCCTTTTGAATCTCCCAACAACTTTCGAATAGCTTCGGCCACTTTGGGCAATCTCTTTTTACGAAATTCCATTTCATCTTTGCAAAGACTAAGACTGTAACGAAAATCAGGATCCGTTCTAAAAATATAAGATTTAAAAAAACTTTACATTTCATTTTTTAAAAAGAAATAAAAACATTTTTAGATTGACTTGTTTAAACAAAAAATTGTGATATGGTTTTTTGTCATATTTTACTAATGTTCAGTTGGTAATAAATTATTTTAAACTATGAATCAACGTTACTGTGAAATAGTTGCTGTTGCGTTTTTATAAATATTAACAAGACAACATGAAAGTTGCTGCCCTTTGAAAGTGTCACAGATATTTCAACAAATAAATTACTTAAGACTTTTGTGAAATTTCACCCAAACTTCGCCGTGATTGTTAAAGTTTAGATTTTTTTCAACATCCTTGTCGAAAGGAATCTCCGTCAAATCAACAGTGGCTCTTCCAATAAAGTCGTCACGTGTAAGCACATCCTTATCAAATAAACTAATCTAAAACGTATCATGATTTCACATTTGTGTTTACTTTCTAGGTAGTGCAACAAATGTGTTTACTTTCTTGGTAGTGCAACAAATGTTTTTTTTTCTTAAAAGCAAAAAACGTCTTTGTCATTTCCAAGTAAAAACTAAATTTAAAAAAAAACACAAACAAAACACTAAATATTATTGGTTTCCTACGTGGCAGGGAAACGGAAGATCTAGTTGATCATCATCAATGCAGAACTGAAAAACTTCGTTGAACTCTCCACTCGTTTGATTTTCTTTTACAGTTGTCATAAACTTTTTATTGTGCTTGGCAAGCGGACATCTTAGCTCAAAATAGGTATCGGGCGTATCAACTAAAAAATAATGTTCATTTAGGAAACATGTTGTATAACAACATCACAGACACCCTTCCTAGAAATTATTGCAAAAATAAACGAAAACATGCTTTGGCAAAAGTAACACTTTAAAGTGCATAAACATGATGCTCCACAGTTATTATTAGGAAAATCCCTAATTTAACATTTAAAATATAGAAAAAATGTAAATGTGATATGTTATAGTCTTACGCCGTGACAACACTATTTTTTGTTTTAACTTACAATAGTCAGCAAATTTTGAAACAGTCACTCCAGCAAAGCGAAGAATTGTAATTTTGACCACGTAACAACCATCAAAACTCAACTATACGAACCAAAACAAATATATTAATAGTTAAAAAACAACATTTTGGTACATTTACAATAAAACTCCACGGAAAAAATTTAAAAATAAGCACCTTTTGGTTGAATGGCTCCTGCAAATAGTTTTCTAGCTTAACGAGTCCCTCGTCCATTAGAATTTATTTTAACAACAGCGCAAATTGTAACAAATTTAAATGTCTATTAAATAAAAAATAATTTATAAATTATAAATATAAATATATATATATATTTAAATTTTGAGTATTTAAAAATTTTGTAAAGCTATTGTAAAAAAATAACGCATTTTTCACACCATACATTTTTTCTATAGTAATGAATTGTAAAATTTTTTACTTAATAAAAGTGAACTTAAAAAGCTAAGTTAAAACCTTGTTTTTAAAGGCAAAAACAACTAAAGGGGGTGTGTATATGACTAACTCAAAAAAAAAATTTATGAGACTTTGTGGCAATTTAATGCATTTAAAATTAAAAATATAAATTACTAACTGCATTCCAATCATAAAATAGCGTGTGTTCATATAACGCAGAAGAATGATTAATAAAACAGATTTTGTAAGTTAAATGGGGCGAATTTTTAGACATGCCTGTTAACAAGTGCATGCCCGTAACGCACTTATGAACAATAAACTTGGCCAGTTTTTAATATTGTACACTTAAAATTTATCTAATATCGAATTCTTTACATTTCATATTGCGCTATCAGTTTAAATTTTATGTGGTGAAAACAATAATGAAAAAATTTAAAAACCGAAACGTGACGTTAGTTATCGTGTTTTTTTTCGATATATTTAGCCAAATAATAGTAATTTGATTATGAATATTTCCTGTCGCCAGACACTGGCTTTATAAAAATTTTAAATTAACGGTCAGTGATTAAGATTTAATAACAGCAATTAAATGACCGTTATTAGCCTACAATCAAAGTGATATCGTGGGTTTCCAAGAGTAAACTATTGCAATTGAACAAAATACTCTGTTAACAACACAATAACGTGAACACTTTGGTATCAGGTATCTTACCCATTTTATATATATATATATATATATCTAAATCACATTTCTCTAACTAATGTAATTATATTACCGTTAAAATAGATTACTTTGTTCTTGCTTTAAGTGCGGTTCTTATAAATTTTCTCATTAATTTCACAATTTTCTCATTAATTTTTTCGACAGAAAATATATATTCAAACTTTAAAGTTTACATGAAATAAACTTGAATCGCTGTTATATGTAGCCTATAGCCGATAAATTTAAAATTCGAAATAAATAAACTTCTAAATTTTGTGGTAAAGCCCTCACTCGACCATGGCAGTTCTATTGTGTGTTAAAATATTTTGTTACCTACGATGACAGAGTTTTTGCCTATAGGGGTTTCAAAACCGACTCACCATCTTGTCACGAGAATTGATAACTAGCATACAGTCAAGCTTCTGCCGATTTTTGCGCTGTATGTGTAGCTTTAAGAACATACCGGATGTTGTATCATAGTCTATTTTAACGTCATAACTTCAACAAAAGGCGTAGCCAAAAATTTTCCTTATGATTAATCAACAACAACATTTTTTTCAAAATACGTGTCATCAAAGCTTAAATTAGATATATTTTACCCGTTTTCATTTTTTATTGTTATGATTTAGGTCTACTAATTTATAAAATTATTTTAAATTTAATACCATAAAAACGATTAACTATTTAATTAACGCTGATTTTTTTAAACTGAATTTTGACTATGGCCTTTAATGATAGCCTGTAAGAGGGTAGTTTGTTAAAGCAATTACCCTGAATAATCACACACAATCTTCAATTTTTTCCAGCGAAACTATTGAAGACCAAATTGGCTAACCATAGCGTTACAAAAAGTCCAAAAAAAATTTGAATGACAATAAACTTGAAACCCATTACTTCACGGTACTCAAAAAATTATTAAGACTGTAAAATAAAAGAAAGAATTAGTAAAGCCCGTAAAGAACGACAGTTATTTAACAGAGTTAAACTAGTTTAAGGCTGTAAAAAACTGTTTTATTTGTTTAAGAAAGCCTGCTGGCGCATAACAATTTTATTCGCTTTTTTTATTTATGCAAAATAATTAAATAAAATATAAGATTATTCGTTTGACAATTTAAAAGTTACCTTTAAATATTTAAACTAAAATATCATGGGTTTTTAAAAACAAATATTAATTATAAAACAATTAAGGTGCATCTAATCTTACGCAGATAGCAATGTTATAACTGTAACAGAAGAAATAATATTTATTTACAGTTTTAGTAGTGAGCATATTTTTAAAAGACCGTTCTGAAATTTGATATAATTCTAAAACATCATGTCGCATTAAATATTTACTCTGGGGCGACTGTAGTAATTGTGTTAGCCTCATTACAAGCGGGTGGTCCTCCAGTAGGGGTACAGCACTGAAAGCACATGATATGCTAAAAATGTAAAAGCAAATTGCTGTTTATTTGTTCAAAACTACATTTCTTATTGGTTTAAAAACTTACGAATTCATCGTTTATTATACTGCAGTTGGCCATTGCGTTGTTTTCACATACTGAGCTCGGTTTGCATCGCTTTTCAATGTGTTGAAATTCAGATCTGCCGTTATATTCAAACTTCGTTTGGCAAGACTATAACGCAAGAAATATTTTTTTTAAATTACGATTATTAAAAACTGTAAAGTCGATCTTAAAAAAGTTAAATTTAATAGGCTTACAAATACCCCGTTTATCTAAAACTTTATGTAATTTTATCAATGCAGCGTTACAATATGCATCATAATAAACAAGTAATTTACCCCAAAGCATGGCTGTATGTCCGTATCACTTTCCTGTAAAAGGGGAAAAATATCCCCAACCTCACAAAATAGAAGTCCCTCGCGCCTAAAGCGGTGCTTACCTTAAACATTAAAAAAAGAATGCCAATGTTATAAAAAATTTGAAAGCAAATGCGCCAGTTTTTTAAAAGATTTACAAATCAACTTTACCAAGTTTTGAACGAAGACTTCCGCCTAGAACTTGTAAACAAAAAAACGCAAAAAGAGCGACTGACAGAAACAGTTTCATGATTTGAGAGTCTAAATATCGCAAAAACCAAATAACTTTTAGGTTACTATGGCATATAACTTTATTAACGAAAACAACTTTTCTTACATGATTAGTCCGGTTGATTTTCTTATCAAAAATTTTTTTTTGTTAGACTAATTTTTTTCGGCGTGGTTTTATACTTGGTATAGCGGAAATTGCTAATTGCTAACTAGTTTATCTATTTTGTACATCAATTATTCAATAAATTTAAATATTGATAAAATATTAATTGTTGATTGCTGTTTGATTATTTTGGCAACAACAAATATCGCTATGTTTTTCATATATTATTGTTGATTTTGTTAATTTTCAATTGTAATTTTTCAATTTAGTCACTTTTTTGTTGAATTACTTATATTATTTTGTGGGTGATGATTGTTAATGTTAAAAAAAAACAATAACAAAGATTTAATATAATTTTAAAATTTTGGTTTTCAAAACAAAGAATTAATAATGTTAGTACAAATATAGTTATATGAGTTGTGACCTTGTCAACACGATTTTATTTTAGTGGGTATAATATAAATTTACTTTAAGTCGCACGAGGTCGCCAATTCACCGCAGCCGACCGTTGTCAAGTACAGCAAGCTTGGCAAATCGTAATCCAAACAAAATCTTGTTATTTTTGTAAAAATTGAAATTTTAATAAAGAAGTTGGCGTTAGCTATAAAAAATGTTTTAAAGTGCAATAAGGTGTTTATAAAGTTTTACCATGGTTTGTTAAATACCATTTTGTAGTTAAATCAGAATATCAGTATATAGTCATAGAAAGTCTAATTTCATACCATATCTAACTAAGCTTTCCAGACATCAAAAAGCTCCGGCTGTCCGGCATTTACGATTGGATGGTATTTTAAAGTCGATTACAAACGTCAGAGTGTTTTTGTTATATTTGCACCAAAAGAAATAATATAACTTAAGAAATAAAGGTATAACTTAAGTTAAAATTGAGCTTCAATAAAACATTATTTTATAAAACAGTTAACGTTGAAAAAGTTTTTTTTTAATTTATATATATTTTGAAGTAAATTTTTTAATTTTAAAAAACATAGAAAAAATATTTTGTGTTTATATAAATTTTTTTGTTGAAATTATAAAAAAATCTAAAATTAAATTAATTTTTTCTTTTTTTGTTATCTATTTTAGATAAAATGGTTCTTTTGGATAAAAATGATGACTTTTTAATGCAAAAATATGATGTTTTAGGAATAGTCGGAGAAGGTAAAAAAAATTAGTTAATTTTATGACTAACATTATTGTAAAAGAATAAATTTTTTTAAATAAATAAGCATAGTGAATTTAAATGTCTTTTTATAAATTACTTATCCAACAAAAAGGGATAACAAGGTTTAAAAAAATAACAGAATATTGTTATCTTTACCTTAATTAAAAATTTTATTTTATTAAGGTGCTTATGGAGTGGTTTTAAAATGCAGACACAAAGTGAGTATTCGTTTTCTTTTTAATATATAGTTTAAATGTGCCATTTTTGAAAATCACATCATTTTAATAAACACTCCCAACATTTAAATACACAAAATGTGGTTCATTTCATCCAAGTAGTATGTATTTATAATGGCAGGCTTTGTTGTAAAGCGCAATAAAAGAGACAGTACTTGAATTTACACAAAGAGAAGGGACTTGTCTGGCGTTGCCCCCCATAGACTTTCGTTTAATATAAACTTTAAATCGCTTCAACAAAGGCCTTTAAGCTGGCATGATTTGCTTTGTTGTCACACATAAAATGGCCCTTATCTAATTCCGCTTCACTAGCTTATTATTAAACAAAACTAGGAAAAACTTATAAAGAATTTTTCAAGATACAAAGATTTTAAATACTGCTAATTTATTTAAGACTTTAAAGTAATTTTGGTAATTCTATATTTAAATTTTGCAATGATATCATTTATTATTCATTCACTTACAAACCACTTAATTGAAAAGTTATCTCCCTTTAACGTACTTGAATTTCTAAATGTAGACTTGTGCTAATACACTTTTTTATTTGTTTGTTTTAGGAATCACAAGAAATGGTTGCTGTTAAAAAATTTAAGGACAAAGAAGGTAAAAGTTTACATATATTTAAATGTTATAATAAAATATCAAATTTTAAACCAAACACCATACCTTGTAACAATACAAAATTAAAATAATTTATATTTATTGAAATGAATGATATTGTGTGTATTACAGACAATGCTGACGTTCACAAAACCACACTGCGTGAATTGAAAATGTTAAAATCACTAAAACATGAAAATATTGTTGATTTAAGAGAGGCTTTTCGTAAACGAGGAAAGCTTTATCTTGTTTTTGAATATGTGGAAAAGGTACTAAGAAATTTTTTTATACAATATACAAAAATCATAAACCACTTCAAACATTAGACTTAAAATTATTTCACAAACATGGAAAATTATACTTTATATTGTACTCGATGTTTTACAAAATAAAAATTAATTTTTATAGAACATGTTAGAAATATTAGAGGAGCAGCCTCATGGAGTTTCACCTGATAAAGCCAGGTAAAACTGCTACAAAATTTAATTAAATTTACTATTATTTGTTTATAAATTCCAGACATTTTGAATTTGGTGTAGGCAAATAAATGTGACAATTATACAATGCCACTATGTCTGAGCAAATATTTGCCAATCTTTTTCCTGTAATACAACATGTATTATACAAGTTGTTTGACATTTTTCCGCCCAAATCCTTACGCTTGTTTGTGTTTAGTCAAATAAATATAAAATGATTTAAAGATTGTGTCAATACAAGAACTATGTGTTTATTAATGTTATGTGGGTGTGGCCAATAAGATCACAGCCCTGTCACAAATAATGTCTAATTAAACAAATCTAAAAAAAGTTAAGCAAATTCTTTTAAATGTATGGTCATATTTTTTTTCAATTTAAATTTATACAAATATTTTTTATTAGGAGCTACATTTATCAGTTAATCAAAGCAGTCCATTGGTGTCATGCCCATGATGTGATTCATAGAGATATAAAGCCAGAAAACTTACTTATTGGAAGTAATGGAGTCTTAAAACTCTGTGACTTTGGGTTTGCAAGACCTGTCTCGCTGTCAAGTCAGGGTTCGGCTTACACTGATTATGTAGCCACTAGATGGTATCGATCACCTGAACTATTACTTGGGTAAATTTGCTTACAAATAAAACTTAATATTTGTGTTTAGTGCTTAGTAAATTACAGGAATTACAACAAAATTAATTATTTAAATTATGCATCGTGATAGTTTTTGCGTGTTTTATAAATATAATTTTTACAAGAAATGAATTAATAATTAAAAAATAATATGTGATCGTCCCAACAAAAACATTTTTAAATTTGCTTAAAATCATGTAAACCATATTTATTCAGCTTAAAATATGACAAGGGCGTAGATGTTTGGTCCATCGGTTGTATTTTGGCTGAGCTTAGCGACGGACAACCTTTATTTCCAGGCGAAAGTGAAATAGATCAGCTTTTTACCATTCAAAAAGTGTTGGGCAATCCACCCCCAAACCAAATAAAGGCACTTCATACCACTCATAGGTTTAATGGATTACGGGTAAGACATTGTTGATATAGCTGTTGTTGTGATATACTTTATCTATATAGAAATCGAGAAGAAATTCTATGCCATAGCTAGTATAAAGATCAATTTAATAAGAATTTAAGATAATCTGCTGGCTGCCAAAATTCACAACAGGTGTACACATAGTTACTAAGCCATTGGCGGCTTTTATTCTCATTAACAAACGATATCACTTCCATTGAGTCTAATCTTTCTATACATTGTACTTTGTCTGATAACCGAGTTTTCGTAAAATTGTAAAAAAGTAAAAAATGTGCCTAAACAAATAAAAATAAATTTGTTTTGTTAAATAAAATTTAATACATAAATAAAAGTTAACATTTTGTACCAACACGGTAATTAATTTTAATTTTTTTCAAATTTTGTGTAGTTTTCAACTCCTTCCTCCCCTATAACACTTGAGCATCGTTACTTTAGAAAAATAAACAGTATTATGCTAGACTTTATGAGCAAGTCCCTAATTATGGATCCCAACCTAAGATACACAACAGCACAGTCGCTAGACCATCCAGCCTTTCAGGTAAACAGATTTATTTATAGATTGCTTTTGGTACAAGTAACGAACAACCAATTACATTAATTTTTTGTTAAATTTTGTTCTAGGCATGTAAAATAATATTAAATTGCCCCTAACTTGTGTTTTGAATAGTCTTTGGTTTGTTTTTTTACAGATAGAAAGATTAAAAGATGTTGGTTTAAATGCATTTAGAATTGCAACTAATCCTGCCACAATCAAAGCTAAAGCTGCAAAGCGTAAGTACTGATACACAATATATTTAGAGTAAGAAGATAGTGTCTAGTATCAACTGTCAAAAAATATAAAAAAAATTATATTTAAACCAATGAGCAAAAAAATTGCTACTAATGTTCTTAGACCAATGTAATCAAATAGCACATAAATGTGATTAAACACTCGATTTGTATTGTAACACCATTTTGAAACTGATACTTGTATTTATAGTCACAGCAAGAAGAAACAATAGGAAACAGAGAAGCGAAAAGAATGAAGACGGTGACATTTCAAATATTTCACAGGTTCCATCAAACATTGATTTGATGACCTATCAGCCTCAAGTCTCGAAACAACACATTTCATCTTTGAACTCAAATGAAAATATTCCAATTGTCAAAAAATCAAAGAAGGGAAGCAAACTATTAAATTTGTTAAAAAATCAAGTTGATTCAAATAAATCTGAAGATGTCGGAAGCTCCAAGCGCCCAGTAACGCCAAGATATTCAAAAAATAATATGTTAGATAATGAAAGTGATGAAATTATACAGGAGCAAATTACTGTAGAAGAACCTGCTGATAACACTTCATGCTGGGCAGCCAAAACAAGTTTCCAGGATACTTGGAATAAGGATAGCCTAGAACATTCCAACAACATGGAAAGTATTGATATGAATAAAAAATTTTCTTTTCATTCAAATGCATTACGTAGCTCACCAGAAAATTTGCCATCTGCTTTCAAAAGAAAAGGAAGTCAAAGAAATATCAAAGCAGAACATCTTCCCGAAAAACGACAAAATGGGATTGAAAATGCAACTATAACAAAAAAGAAAGAAGACAAGGAAAACTTATATAGAGAATGTAAATCATCCCTTGCTCAATACAACGATGTTCGCAACCTTCAACCCGCTGTTGCATCCAATTCTTGTGCGTCTCCTATCTCACAAAAAAATATGGAAAACATTACCAAGCCGGAAAAGAACACAGACAAATCACAAAACCAATTTAACATTAAAAATGCACTTTCCACAACACTGCAAATACCAATGGCACATTTTACAGGTACCAAAACTATACATGTTATATCACGATAAATTTTTTACTAATGCCAATTTCTTTATTTTAGGAGACCAGTTTCTTATGCTAAGCAGTTCAGGGGATGCAAATTCTCCCCAAGATTTAAAGGTATTATAAAATTAATTTTGCAAGAATCAAAAAAAAATATATCATAATCAAAATACCCCTTTTTTGTCATGAATAGGACTAACTATAAAAAAAAGGGTTTGATAATTAATTTTTTAAAACTTGTTCTAAGGGTAACAAAACAAGCAATGCATACCAATCAAAAGAATTTATAAAAGAAAAATCACCGAAATCAATTGTAAATGATTTGCCAAAAGATACCGAATTAGACTACCCTACTTCAAAGGGTGTCATAAATAGTGTAAAAAGTTTTATGACATCTATTCAAGTAGATGAAGCCAATGAAGAGCACAAGGTTCGACTTAATGACAAATGTATTTACCCAAAGTTTGTTAAAGAGTTGTCATAACAAATATCAATTTTATTTTACAGAACTTGTCCGAGTTAGCTGATTACAAAAAGGAACTGAAAAGAATTAAATCCAGTTTATTTCGGAAAAAGATTGACCCAGAAAAATCTAATTTATCAAGTAAAGCGTATTTTTGTTAATAATTAAAGGAGAAAAACAGCATAAAAAGCCAGTAAACTAATTTACCTTCTTATTCCAGAAAAAAAACTAAAATTTGGTGCGTTTTAACAGGAGTCCAAAGACATGAGTCTTTAGATTCAAATCACTCAAATTCAAGCAATGGGAGTGGTAGACCTCGTTACCATGGCAACATTGATCATGGTAGCGCATTGTTGCCACAGCACTCGATGTTAACAGTCGTTGAAGACCAACAGCAAAGCTCGCACCAGCATGTTAACCATATACACCAGCATTCAGACCAGACTGGTCTGTCTTCAAACTATATGTCAAGCAATGCACCTACACAAACTAATACCTTGCCTAAAACACCAAGAAATAGAGAGAGAAGGGCAAAAAGTCACTACTATGGTAATAATTTTTGGTTGAAAAACTTTTAGAGAGAATTTTTGGTTTGGCATTTAAAATATCTTACCTTAAATTAATCGAAGCAAAAAAAATTAAAAGTGCCCAATGTAAATTTAGATTCCAAAGTAGATTCAGACAAGTCTTCAAATGGCATAAACTCTTTTATATCAAGGGCTTATTCAAGATTGCAACATTTACAGCAAACTGAAGAACCAACTCCAATTGAGGCAAAGTAAGATTTAAACACAAATTTATATTTAAAGATTATAAATAAACGCAATAATTGAATTCTTCTAGTGACAATTGGAGAGATGGAGGTAAATCCTTGAAAATACAATCAGTATTGAACAAGAAGAAAAAGAGCAGAAAAAATAAGGTATTATATTGTGGTATACCTTGAATGTGGTTTCCTAACACAAATCTCCTTCATTTAATTAAATGTTTTCCACCATCACACTTATATTGTATTATGTTTAGATTGGCAATGGTATGGAACCAGGAAATTACCACAACAGTGTTGTCAAACAACATATTTCATATTGGGATGGAAGGTAATTTTATCATTAATAAAAAAAATAAAACCCAACGTTTAGTTTTCATTGTCAATGGTTATTTTCATCTACATTTTTTTAACTAAAAAGGGTCTGTTAATAACGTTAAAAATAACTTAACTGTGTTTTTTTTTTAAACAGGGCCAATGACACAAGACCAAATGTAACAAATTCTTCTCACATATCAAACAAACACAACTCGAATAACTCACCTTCAAAAAGTTTAAGAAAACTTTTACAAACCCCCTCAAAACTTGCTAATGAACAGACAAGCCAACAACATTACCAACAGTTTCCCTACATTAACAACCAACAGGTTTCACTTAAAAAACACCTTTTTTGTATTTGGCTATTTTTTTGTTTTTCAAAGAAACTAACATGTACTATGAATTATTCTTATAGTATCAAAGTCGGTCAATGGCTCACCAGTACCATTCCCCGCAACAAAATCATTCCAGACACGAAAGAAAGGTACCAGTAGGTGAGTAAATGTATGTAAAGTTTGCAAAGAAGCATCCAGATTTCTAGGCAATTAAAAATGAAAAATTTTTTAGTTTTATAACCCATTTTTATCTTAAACAATTTCCAAGTAACCACATATAACTGTGGATGGTTATGCTAGGAAGGTAAGAAATTGTTGTTGATATATTTTGTTGTATATATAAAATATAGATATTATAACCTGCATTTTATGTTGTAAAGCTCAATTGTTATGTGGAGTTTAAAAAAAAATGATGCCCTAATTTTTATTTTTAACCCTTAGGACCGGTATTGCTATATTGTTTAAAAAATGTTTTCTGTCCATATCATTGTAATAAATAAAAATGTATAATAACAACTAGCTGCAAAATATTTTTCAAGTTTACTTTTGCAGATTACTCTCTTGAGGATCAAATGAACAGTGACCTTCATATTTCAAACACCAACAATGGGGTGCAATATCACGAACCGTCACCCCGTAACTTACCTTCTGCACTCGGCCCTCTCAAAAGTGCAAAACGTAGAAAAGGGGTAGACTTTAAGGGGAATAAAAACCAAGGATTATAAAAAAAATTATTATCTTCATTTTAATTGGAAAATTTCTATACATTTTACATACTTGCCAATATACAGTAACACATTCTCTTTAAAGTATACCTTGCTTTTACAAATATACAACCATTCTGTACATTATATATCCAGCTTCCATACCTCAAATTTCTTTTAAGAGTCTTGTTGGAATATACCTTTTTCTATATTGTTCTATGTGGCTTTACCATATATTTAAATTTTTATATTTTTTTAAGTTTATTTTTGTTATATTAAATTTTTAAATTAAAAATATATATACAATTCAATTACTACCCTTATTGTCATTTTCAACATCTTCTTTATGAATTGTTGAAGTTAAAATGGAAAATATGATAATCAAGGTCAGCGCTAAACCAACCGCACCATTAGCATTAAATGCATCCCAACAATCCTCTCGACTTGCTAAGTTTATTAATTGCAACTAAAAAAAAAACACAGAACAATTTAAATTTTAAATAAAAAGAGTTAATACTGTTTAAATATAGAATACAGTTGGAAAAATTTGTAAATACCTGGTTTAAAAAGTAAAAGGAGACCCCTGTAATTCCCAAAACGAATGGCGAATTTATAATATTGCTGTAAAATCCAACAAGGCTCAGCAAAAATAGGTGAGTGCTACACAATGAGCATAAGACGATTATTGCTCGGGTGTGGTCATCTTTGCCTGCCTTTAACCTTATAATAATAACTTATTTAGTTTAAAATTGAAAAAAATAACAGAAGAAATTCGGTTTAACTAACCTTTCCGTAAGCGATTTCTCCCGAAGTTCAACATCCGAATATTTCTGGAAAAGAAGCGCCATTGATTTTATTCCAGCATTTTTATCATCATGAACATCCTGAGTTTAAACAAACATAAAAAATGGATAGATTAAATTTTTAATTACAAAAAAAATTAGTTTACATGTATATTAAGTTTCAATAAATAAATAACTTATTTTTAAACAACAAGCCAAACTCTACAACAATGTTTGACCTGAAATGCATAAATAAGGTCATAATACAATGTCCACATAAAGCATGAAGCATATAAGGTCATCAAAAGTGGCCAATTCATAACACCGGTAACAGCCACATAACCCATAATTGCCCCTATGTTAAATGTAAGGCCTAACACAGCTTGGGGAAACATTGTATAACGCTTGGCAAGGGGATAGAGGACAACTGGTACCATAGCAGCACAACCAATCAATATACTGCAAAAAAAAAACTAAAATTTAAAAATATATATGGGCAATTCTTCGGTAACAGAATTACAATTATTGTGGTTTACAAACTTATAATTAATTTTTTTAATATAATGGAAATCTTATTTTAAGTTAAAACAACCCATATATTGCCATTCTAAATTTTTATAAGCATAGAAGTCCAGTTCGAACTTCTATGCTTCTTAAAAATTGAAAAATGTTTGGTAACGGAATTACGCCAATAAATTAGATATAAAAAGTTGGGTAATACTTAATCCCAATTCGTCTGAATTTTATAAAAATTAACTTAAATTAAACATGTGTAAATAATTGTCCTTATTGAAAGCAACAAAAAGATACCAAATTTTTTTAGTTGGGGTTTAAAAAATATTTATTTATTGACAAATTAACTTAAAAAAACCTGGTAACGGAATTACACTTTAAGTAACAGAAAGACACTGTCTAATTTTGACATGTAACTTTAGTCTTAAATTTACTCAATTTCAGATAAAATTAAAAAAAATTGTTTTATGTACTGTTAAAATAAGAAACAAACCTAACTAAAACATTTTTTTAAAAATCTTGGTAACGGAATTACAAAACTAAAAACTACTAGGTTTTTTTTTAAATAAACTCTTAAACAGAAACAAACAAACCAAATTTTAAAATTCCCAACTATCATTTTAACAAAAACTACAAACATAACTCCAAAAATAAAATTAACAAACAAACATAATATGTTTAAAATTTTAAATCACTAAACTCTAAATTAGTAATAAAATTGATGTCGCAGAAACAATTTGTTACACCTAAATAAAATGGATAATTATGCAAAAACAATAAGTCTAGTGGGTAAAATAGCTTATAATATTGTTTGAATATGCCAAATATCAGTTAAAAATCAACTTGTTAACTATGAATATTTTTATTTAATTTTATTTAGTAATATATGTACCCATAAAACTAATTTATAAATTTCAAAACTACCTTCTCACAAAATCAAAAAAAATGGATATTATATTACAATGCCATTTCATTTTTTTACTTATAAAAATAATTATATTATTTTAAATCACTTAAACTAGGCAGAATAAGCATTTCTACAAAATCTCTGATGTTGTAATTCCGTTACCCGTAATTCCGTTACCATTATTGTAAATATAATTGATAAGGAACAATAAAGTTTAGTTTTTATTTATAGTACTTAACAACTAAAATCAGAGAATTAAAAGTATTAAAAGTTGTATTTGATTAAATTTCAAGTTATAAAACTTTTTATGTAAATTCGGTAACGGAATTACCTATATTCTTACAAGTTAAAAACTTAAAAATTGCTGATTTTTAAATTGTAATATAGAATTTGTTGTTTAACTTATGTTAAGCATATGTTTAAACCTCTTATACTAACACATTACAAATCTGTTGTAATCTGTTTTGTAACTTTTATATTAACTTAAAATTTTGCTTAAAATATCAATAAAAGTGCAAAAAAATTTGTATATTTTAAATTGTTAAAAAAAATCACTTATAAAAAATTATTTGCCTAAATTTTTTTAAATTTAAACTTTAAATATCAAAACCAAAGAAACAGCTAAGTTAATTAAACAAATAATTTAAGTTAATTTTTTTTTAAAAAACACTTTCCCAAAGAGAATTGCCCATATATATTTTCAGTCAAAATTTAAACCTTGAAGTTTTATATGAAAATAAATTTTTAATAACAATAACTGTAATTACCATGCTGGTTCCAAAGTTAATAAAATTCCAAGCGACAATGATAGTTGCAGAGCCAGAAACTTAATTGCATTCTGTGGAGAAACTCTTCCAGATGCGATTGGTCTCTCTTTGGTTCGTTCAACTTGTTTGTCCAAATTTCGATCCCACAAATCATTAATTGTGCAACCAGCCCCTCTCATTAACACTGACCCAACTCCAAATAAGGCTGTTATATAAAAATTTTATTTACTTTCGTTGTTTTCAATTAATTCAACATTTAAAAAAGGTATCTTATTTACCTATATAGTAAAAATATTTTCTAAACAATTTTTTAAATTTATTTTGCAATTCCCTATAACTAAGCTATATATATATATATATATATATATATATATACCAAATATCAATTGTTGGTCCACCAAAGTTATAAAATCAGTTGCCTATAACAAATTTTTATTTCTGATAAATTAAACACAAACTTACCTAGGTAGTAAAAGCTTGGCCACTGCCCAAGAGGAGTAGCAAAACAAATGCTATATGCACAGGGAAAATATAACAAAAGAGTTCCAATTGGTTTATCATAACGAGCCAATTCTAAATAAGGTCGAATATTGGGAGGAGATTTTGCCACCAAAGACGAAGGTGAATAACTTAGCATCATTTCCCTGCGTTTGTCACCAATTTCATTAATTTTTTTGTAGTATTTTGAAAACAATGAGTTTTCAAAGTTATTTTGCATTCTTTTTCTCTCATACATGGTATTTTTCTTAATAGAACGGCGTGAAATGTTCGTGTATGAATCAATGGGATAGTACTGCGTGGCTAGGAGCTTTGTTTTGTGATAGGAACAAATTCCATCAAACGAACTAAAACTCGCACATTGATTGAAGTTATATATATGAAAAGCTTGGGTTTTAGACCCAAGAAATTTTAACATAGTACGCGAGAGCATTTTATTCTATACCATGAACAGATATTTCTACAAATTCTTTATTAATTTATATTTTTAACCTAATTAGATGATAAGTTCGCAGCACACAATTTGTAAACAGTTGTATCTGTTGGTTGTATAACCAATCATGCGTTACAATCGCATTTGTTAAGTTGCCAACTAAATTTTATAATAATTTATTATTTATTTAGAACAATAAATTTTAGCATTAAAATTGTTTGCTGTTATTTTTGATTTAATAATTTTTTAAACAAGTATTTCTTTATTTATTCTTTGTAGATAATCTACTGTTTTTTCCCAATTGTTAAAAGTTATTAAAATTCCTACAATTGCTTCAATCAGAAATAAACATTTAAACTGCAACAGTTTTGTTAAAAAACTATTCAAAAGCTCGATAAATATTTGTTTTATAAAACACTATTTTATTTTACATTCGACAATTTAAATTAATCATAATTTTTGAAATTATAACACATCTTGCATGAACTACATTATGCAATAAATTTTGCAATAACACGATTTCGTCTAAATTAACATTTTGCATTGTTTAGTCTTTCTGCAACATTATTCCAATTTACAACATTAAAAATAGCTTTAACATAATCCGGGCGCACATTTTTATACTGTAAGTAATAAGCATGCTCCCATACATCTATTCCGAACAAGGGAATAAGACCTAAAACATAATTATTTTATGTAAAATATAAATACAATCTTTCTATTTTAATGTATATAACACAATCTAAAATTTTATATTTTCATTTACCAGTTGTAGCTTGTAGTGGGTCCTGATTTGGGCAAGCACAAAGTTGTAGTTTGTTTTCATCTTTGTTATACCCTAACCAACCCCATCCCGAGCCCTGTACTGCAACACTTGTTCCTGATAACCTTGTCTTCATGGCCTCAAATGATCCAAAATCCCTCTAAATTATTTTTATTTAAATTGATTTTAGTTAAAAGCCAATCTATAAGTATATTTTATACATAAATAATTAAAATTATCTGGACAAAAAAAATTATGTATTTATAAATAAGTAAGGTGAAAAAAACAAAATAATATTCAACTTATTTAATATTAAACAATACTTCTTGAAAAAAATTAAAAACAAATTATTAAAGATGTAATACCTCAATCATTGCTTTAAGTTCTCCGGATGGTTCTCCACCCCCATTTGGGGATAAAGTTTCCCAGAAAATAGAATGGTTTATGTGACCACCCCCATTAAATTTTAAGGCAGGGGCCAGTCCGATTACTGCAGTTGTGTCATCTAATAAATAACAGAAAAATAATTTATTTTAAAATTTGTCTCTATATAAGCTATTATCACAGTAAAGTAGCTAAACCTAAACCCTTATAAGATATAAATTAAATTAACTTACTTGCTGATTTTGCGGCTTCCAATTTTTCTTCCGCAACATTTAAGTTAGTGATGTAAGTTGCATGATGTTTTGTGTGATGTATTTGCATGATTTCTGCAGATATGTGAGGTTCAAGTGCATTGTAATCGTATGGTAAGTCAGGTAATGTGTGTGCATTCCGACTAGCCACCATGGAAAGAAATTTTGAAGCTGATGAAAGTTGATTTCTAAAAAAAATAAAAAAACGAATAATCGGAGATAAAAATAACGTATCTGTATGTATAAACTTAAACTTACTAAATATTGTTTTAAATAAATTCAATTAAGGAAATAGCTTTAATATTTTACCTACCCTGCTAAAACACGTCGTAAATTACTTTGCAGCATGGTTGAAATTATTTGCGTAGTGGATTATTCTAGCAAATTTTGCAATGCATGACAAGAACATCAACAAAACAAAGAACGTAATTAATTTGTGTTCGAAACAAGTTTTAGCCCACTTTAATTTGGTATGGTAATGTGATATATAATGCGTTGATATAAATTGAAAAAATGTTTAAACATTAGCTTAAATTTGTTTCACAGTAAAAATTAGATGAATTTAAAAAAAAAACCAACGCTTCAATGCAGTTATAAAAGGCATTCTGTTACTCTACGAACTTCAGTACGATTCTTAAGTCGTATTGTTCTGTAGTAGTTGCTAACGATACTTACTTTGTTATGGAACTGAAAGGTTGTTTTCAAGTAGCGTGATTTACTGGTAGCGGACTACGGGCCGAAAGATTTCGGGTTCGAGTTGCACCAATGCTAGAATAATTGCTCTTAAGTTCTCAGCGTTTACGGATAGATCAAAAACACGTCCTGATAGCACACCTTACCCCTTAAAAAATATAAAAATAAAACACCTTAAAGTTTTACGTCAGAAAAAAAGATTGTTGCAGTTTCAATTTATTTAAAAAAGATTCCACTACCAGTGAGAAATGGTACAATACATTTTATTGTTTTTTAGTAAAGAGTCCTTTAAAAATCGATTATTAGAGAAGAACGTCATTAAAAACTTGAAACATATTCAAGTAGTTAGTATTCTAAATTTATATATCAAAGGCCTGAACTTCGCTATAGGTCTAGTTTAACTTTTATAACAAAAAAAACAGGTTGCAAGTTTTGACTTAACAAGATGTCTTCTTATAAATATTTTTTTATAATGTCTTTGCTGATTTTTGCAATAACGTCAGTTGCAGCATATAATTACGATAACGAAATTTATGGCGTTATACAGTGCGTTAAAGCAGATTGCCCTTCAGCCAGGTTTTCAGCCATGTTTGATGATGAGAAGTGGTTTTGCGAAGATAACCAAATTGATATTCCTTATCAATATTTGGAGAAGAACACAAATAGCCCATTAGTATTATACAAAGACGCAAAACCGGTAAGTTCATAATTGCTTTATTAATCTTCATTTCAATAAATAAACTTAACAATTTTCAAGCAATCTCTTCATAACTTTTTATATTTTTACCAGTATAAAAATTAGAAAAAATGTAATTCAACAACGATTGGCTTAAAGCTTACAACAATTTGTATCATAACAAAAAATCTCCATTTCAATAAATTAACTTAACAATTTCCAAGCAATCTCTTCATAACTTTTTATATTTTTATCAGTATAAAAATTAGAAAAAATGTAATTTAACAACGAGTGGCTTAAAGCTTACAACAATTTGTATCATAACAAATTATAAGAATTCCACTAAACCTTGTAATTTTAATTCTTATTTAAATTAACATTTTAAGCATAAAAAATACACTTTGATAATGGTTGACCCGGATGCCCCCTCCAGAAAAACCCAAGAATTTAAGTATTGGTTGCATTGGCTATTAACTGACATACCTGGAGAAGTATTTATAAAAGATGGTGTTGATGATATGATTCAAAATAAACACATCAACAAAATTGCTGGTAAGTTCAGATAAAGATTTTGCTTAAATATTAAACTAGTAATAAAAAAGTTGATAAAAAAAATGCTAAAATTGTTTAGCTTAGATTTCTTTTGTCCTTACCTTACTTTATGCAGTATTTTTTGTGTCGAACTTTTATAAAAAAATTTGCATCTTTACTTGTTACAAATGGTTGTAATAACCAAGATACTTTCTAAATAATTAAACCTCCTGTTAAATATAGAATATAATCCACCAACACCACCATCAGGATCAGGAGAACATCGATATCAAATTTTTCTGTTTGAACAAAGTCGACCTCTCAGCAATCTTAAATCTATAACAAATCGGGCAAAATTTAGTGTTTCGAATTTCGAAACTAATAATGATTTAAAATTTCTGAACATGGCAAGCTTTGTTACAGAAAATATGTTGGAAAGCAGCAATTCAGCTTAAAAATAAATTATAGAAAATAGATTGGTGAAAACGGTGGTAGAATTTCATTACGTATTTAAAAAATGGATGTACTGTATATGATATTGATTGTAATCTAGAATAAAATTAACTTGATATGGGGGTCATCTAGAATAAAATTAACTCGATATGTACGAAGAAATGATTTTACATAACCCAGTTCTGGTTCGTTCAAGCCACTATTTGAATTAAAAAAGGTTGCAAAATGACTTAGGTCTAGATTTGATAAAGGTCTAGATTTTAGCAATGAAATTGTACAATGTTAAAGTTAGTGTGTTACTTAAATTTACCTATCCAATTTTTATTTAAGAAAAGTTAATAAAAATTCTTTTGGATAAATTGAAAAAAAAATTTTGCTTTCAGACAAAAACATTTTTGTGTATACATTATTGTATTGACATTTAACATAAAGTGGAAAATACATTGTTAGCAACCAAGGGAACTAAAAAAAGACCAAACAAAAACAATAAGATTGACTCAAATTAAACTGTAAACCTAACGCTTTTCTAGCTTGAAAATTTTTGCTGACTTCACGACATTTAAATAGTGGACTAAAACGAAAAACAGTGCTATGGCAATTTGCAAAAGTTGTTACATAATAATACAAGGTAATCAAACAAAATGATCTAAACAATAATAAAAATGCAACATAATAAATCGAACACAATTCGTTTCAGTGTATTTGTACATCTTTTAGTTTAGCAACAATTCCAAACTTTAAAGTTTTTAGCCGTTTTAAAAAGTGTGGGCGTTTCTACAAACACCACAACCTAGCGCAAATTCTTCACCAGTCGGTGGATGTTGTATGTGGAGCGGACACTCCGGGCAGTCTAGTTGCCTTGCCTTGTGGCCAGCCGGACAGTGAGGCAATTCGTTCTTGGGCAGGGCAGTGATACGCTGAAAGTCATCGTGACAAGGTTGACAGAAGTGAGTTGTTCCAAAACAAAAGTAAACAGCGACTGAACAGCAATAACGACACTGCGATAAAATTATAAAATCATAAACAAATTTTAAATATAAGTTAAGTAAAATGTGCGAAAAACAAAAATAACACCAAAATAAACACGGTTTTTTATTCAAGTCACCTAAAAACCAGCAGTTTCAAACCTTCTAACATTTAACTATAATTGTCTGACTTGCCTTATATTCAAGAAAATCGGTTCCATGTTTTGGGCAAATTTGAGCACAAGAAACATCGGAACAAGCACCACAAACAAGTTCTTGAGGATTAAACAAATCCTCGTTTACAACAGCTGCATCACATCTAACTTCACCACCATAATAAGCCTGAAAATATATAAGAAATTGATTTTAAACTTCTAACCCAAACATTATAAGTTTTAATCAACATGCTGTAATGGTTTTGTTACCTTTGCACATTTAAAGCACATATAGTAAGCATATTTATTAATTGCAAATCCCTCCGGATTTTTGTAAAACCTAGCACCAGGTGTCACTATGGAATCGCTCTCGTTTAAGCCTTCATATTCGAGTCGTTGCAGAGCCTTTTTCCTTACTTCAATGTTGAGTTCTCTCAACACGCCAAGTTCACTTTCCAGAGAAGGATGTTGTATTTCAGTCTAGCAAAGTAAGATTAATTTTAAAACTTATAACAGTATAGAATGAATACTTCTTTCATAACTCCTTATTAACGATAACATTTGTTAGTAATGAAAAATTAATATCAAAATCTTAACATTTACCTTACAAATAGAACACAACATGAAGCCAAATGTAATTCTAGGTCCTGCCCACTTTTTATCAAGCTGCGTTTGACAGCAATGTAAGTGGAAGATGTGTCCACATCGTAGCTAAATAATTAAATAAAATTAAAGTTAGCTTACCATTTAAGAAAGACTTTAAAATATTAAATTAAATGAATACCTGGATAGAAGGTGCTTGTGAGAGAGCATCAATAAAACAAACCATACACATATCATCAGCATCTTGGTTCAGTGCTGGGGAGCAAGATGGATGTAGACAGGGAAGACAAACTTCTTCATCTTTTACTCCTCCGCATAAGTGACCACAAGGGTGCGTTTTATTGCAACTCTGTTAAAATTTATATTTCAATATTATAATAATACATAAACTAAAACTTTGTATATATTTTAATCTAAAAACACAAATTTTATATAACCTAAGCAAGTTCAAAAACAAATCAACTGACTGACTTACATTTTCAATATACTTTTGACATGCAGGATCAGAACAGACATTTGATAAAGACAGTTGACCATCTTCAGAAGAACTCCCACAAAATCTACAAACTCCCATTGTAATATGATGTTGTTGACCTAAAAGTTTTTTATTAAAGTGAATAAGGTACAAATTACATAATGTTAAAACACATGCTGCTATCAAATTGCAACAGAAAATATTGAATATATAAAATACACACTCACCTGCACCTCGACTTTTAAACTCAACAATTGCTTTAAGAGTTTGAGAGTCAGCAAGAGCCATGATCCAGAAGAGTTTAAGTCTTCCACATCCTTCATGGAGATTTACTCTGATCGCTTCCTCCTCTTCTTTAAAGATCTATAAACATAAAAAATACAGTTTTGATAAAAAACTTTAAAAGTAAAATTTTTTTATTTAATATTAAAAATTGGTAATAGGATTTTATCTTTTAGATTAAAGTAAAGCTGCAAACCTGGCGTTGATGTGTTCTTGTCTTTCTATGTAGATGTAAATATCTGTCACATTCCGAACACAAGTTACCACATTCATTACACTGAACTATTGCCGATGTTATTCCATCATCATGATTTTGACAAGTGAGCTAAACGAAAAAAAGCATGGTTTACAATGCGATTTTAAAATATTAAGCAGTCAACAAACAACAAAAATGCATAAACTGATTGTTAAAATATAAATAGGGCAGAGCAGTTTAGGATATTTATTAACGCAGCGCTTTAGTGTACAAGATATATTTCAAAAACTGTCTAAAAACCTCATCAACTACACACCTCTACAAATAAATAAAAACAAATATAAAAAGCAATTTAAAACGCGAAATATTTAACAATACAATAGAAAGACAACTAGTACAAAAGAAAATCCAATTTATTTGGGTGAAAAAATATTTGAAAATAAGTTATTTTCTTGGGCTTTCGACTATCGGCAACAAAGTTCCTTCTTCCATCATCCCTAACTCATGAGCCCAGTCTTCAAGTTTTTGCCTAAAAGTTATCCAAGACAGGGGTCTCTCAGCAATGTTGTTAGCTGGGTTAGCTGGATCTTGGACAATAGGGGGGCACTCTGATGAGGAGGAGTTACTGTACTCAATGTTGTAATGCTTTGGGTCATAAAATCTGCCCCATGAAATACGCATTGGGGCTGGCCTAACAACAACATAAAAATAATTCATACAATTTTTTCTATGAAATTTAGAAATCAAAATTAACAAGTGAGCTAAACGAAAAAAAGCATGGTTTAAGAAGAAGTAAAGCATGGTTTAACAAAATAAACAAGAAGTAATTGACATAAAAATACTTACCTTGATATGCCAGTTGATAGTACCAACTTTACAAAGCACTTTAGTACTGTTCTATTACTTGGCAAACTGCCCTGTATAAGATGACATGCGCTTTCATAAGCTCTGATCAACAACAATGATATCAAATAAGAAGAAGGTCGCCATCTTGGCTCTTTCCAATCAACTGAGTTTCTCCAAAATTTCATTACCTTAATCAGATCTTTAACCTGAACATAAAACAAGTATTAAATTTAATATTGTACATATACAGAAGCTAAATTTTTAAAACAGAAGACAGTTTTAAAATTTAAATATGTATGGTTAGAAAATAAATAATATTTTTCACCTGGTCAGGTTGTTCAAGTACAAATGACTTTTGTCGATCTGCAGCTGCAGGACAAAACCATGTAAGATTTTCCGACGTTCTTTGCCTTAATAATTCATCATACAAAGCATCATAACCACCTTCACCTTGATGTTGCCAGTCATAAGTTGGATACAAATCAACTTCTACTCTGTCTTTGTATGTGAGTTGAACAGAGTAGGAACTAATCAAAAATAGCAGATTATAGTTTCTGAGTCTTGATATATTCATTTTAAAGAAACAAAAAAACTTACTTGTAATTAAATTGTGAACAATCTTCCAATTTCCCTTCTTCAGATCCCTCTTGCAACATTTTGCAAAATGCAACTACAAAAGATGGCATCCACATAATGTGTCCGTTTTTTGGAAGATCAGGGCTCATGACAATAAAATCAACATCCCAACGATTGCGACACACTGTCCGCATGCCAAGAGAGCCTAAAAATAAATAACTTTTTAGAAAAAGCATTAAATTAAAAACAAAATAAAAAATTATTTAGCCAAATTTTTTTAAACCATTTTGCACAAAAAATATAAAATATAAATAGCAAACTGTAATTAATAAAATTGAACATTCAGTATAAACTTAATGTTTTTATTAAATAATAATTTATTGATCCAATTTTGTTACTTCCTAATTAATAGGACTGCAGTCAAGCCCTTTACAGTTAAGGACGTAAGCGTCACTTGAGTAATAATATAATGACGTTATTAAATTTGACAAAAGGAACAAAAAAGATTCTAAATTGTTTTTTTACCTGATGTAATAATATTCGTTACATGAAAAGCTGCTTTTCCTTCTAAAAATTGTTTTAAAATAACTCGAAACTCTTCAATTTCTTTTTGAACAACAACCAACTCCGTAGCATCAGGTCTAACATCCGATATCAACCTGTGTGCAAAATAATATTAAGTTAATAAAAAACTTATTATAAGATTTTCACATGTGTATCTAAAACTCTTGTTAATAAAGAACTTACAAAGAGAAATTGCATCTGTATGAAGTAAATAGTTCTCTCTTTTTCTGGGGTGAAAGTTGTGGTAGAGGGATGTAAGGTCGACCCAATCTTCCTTCTACTGATTCCCATTTACCTATAAAAACATAAATTACAATTCATGTTGGGCATTTTCATGTAGGTATAAAAAAGAAAGCAAACTTTTCAATTTCTTTGTAGACTATTTACCTTTTTCAGTTCCACGCTGTGACAAATCATTCATGACATCAAACAAAAATTTGGAAAAATCTGGAACAATTTCGTTATAATCACTTTTATCCTCATGTGTTATCATTCTTGTTCGTTCTCGAGCTAAGTTTAAACATTTTCCTTCCAACATTGCCTTCTTTCTCAATAATTCCTGATATCTGATGTGAATATGAGCTCTGTCCCTCCTAATAATAACAGATATAAGTTTAAAATTACTTTAAAACAAAAAAATGTCAAACAAAGTTTTAAGAAATAAAAGCACAAAATAACTTTAACAATTTTATATTTTTCAAAAATTTATTTTTTTACATGCCTGAAATTGTAAGTAAACCTTACTTGTTGTATTTAAACTAAATAAGAAATATAAATATTCCAAGGTAAAACAAATATAATAATGCAATCGAAAAACTGATTACCTAGCATTATAAAGCATTTTTCTTTCCCTGTCTCCAGTGGGAGAAGGTGCAGGAGTTTTGTATAAAAGATGATTTGAAACTATTTCAACATGTATCGAGATGTAAGAATATCTAATTTTATTATAAAAATAAGAATTAAGATGTAAATCAAGGAATCAAATCATCTTACGATTTATGAACGTTTTATATACCTTAACTGATTAAAAAACAAATGAAAAATATATAAAAAATACCTATCGTAACCATCGTCTACATCTGTCCTGTAAGGATTATCACTGACTGCCAAATCCTCAACTGCCAAGTCTGACTTTATCACATCAGCATCCGACCAATTCTCACCAAAATACCCAACCAAACTTCCTTTTGTGTTTAGTGGCACATTTAGTGACACGTCCTCGCTGCCAGGAGACACCAATGTGGCATTCCACATGACATGGCGATGGTAAAATTCCATGAGACCATTGGTCGTTTTCTCATTTTGGTCCATTTTGAGTTTAAGTTTTGAGGCTTGTAGTGTTTTTAAGACCCAAGGACAACCAGTTAAATCCTCAAAGGGAGTTACACAAACGGTTGGGTATGAGTTTGGCTCAGATAATGTAACATGGACTTCACTGACCTTAAGTAAAACAAAAGTAAATTTAATAAAACAATGATGCATTTTGTTAAAAAATACGCAATTTTTTTAAAAGCTTTTATTTTTACCAAATATTAGTCTTAAAAATAAATTGGATTCAATATAATACCTCAATCACTGATAAGAATTCCACCCCAACTTTAAGTTTGTTGTTTTTGAGAGTTTTGATGAAATCTCCCTTATTGGGAAAAGCTACACCACTTGGCATCTCACTAATGCAACTTGGTGGAAAGGTATGCTCATATACAGCAGGTGAAGGCTGTTAAGTATTGTTAAAATTGTTATTTACACAAATTTTCCCAAGTGATATATTAGCATATTAAGGTTTTTTTTTATCAAGGCACACCCCTAACAAATATTTCAACAAGTATGTCATTAAGTTAAATTTTTAACAAGTTATCTTACCTGGCCTTCTATTAGAAACTTTGATTTAACTTTAGCAAGATGGTTGGAGGTTGTACAGTGCAGGAAAAGTGCAACATTTCCTTTATTATCCTCATCTGGTCCATCTGGAAAAATTCGAATCTAAAACCAAAGTTATACATACAATATATATTTAATAAATAAAAAAAATAAAAAACTTTTTGATAAATTTAAATCAACAAGCTCACCTGCCAAGCAAAACCACCAACACTAAAGGGAGAAGTGTGGATCATAGGAAAAGGATTTTCAGGAGACACTACAGGTAGTTGAATGGTCTCCTCGAACACTGTTTTATAAGATTTGCATTCTAGTTCAACTATCACTTTGTTACCATCATAGAAGAAACCACCATTTGGTTTTAATAGAGTCTGTATATATTTATACACACATTTTAATATAAATTTAAAATAACATTTGCATATTTTTAAACTAGGCTTAAATAAAAAAGTCCTGAGTTTAAACCTTACTGCTTTAATGCTGTAGCATCCTTGAGCAAAATGTAAAGGCTGTTAAGTCTACTATTTAAATAAAATAAATTAACCAACCTCTCTTCGAATAAATTCCTTCCAGCCCCATGACAAGGCATCATCATCTCTTGAAAATATTCTGCCACCAGGTGGACTGTGATACGTGTAGTTATTTTGGTAGTTGACCAAATTAACAACATTAAAGGAGTAAACTGTATGAACCCTTACATCCTTGCCAAGATTGACAATCCGCAAATAAAAACTAAATATCAAACAAGAATGAAAATACAATTTTTGTGATTTTTTTTAAATAAAAATAAAACATTTTTACCTGAAGTATTCATTGTTGGGTTTTCCAGTATAGACATACCATCTATGCCCTGCAAATTGAAACTCGCGAGATCGGACATCAAAACCAGTAATCTCTTGAGGGTTTTCAACCAGAAAAGTAAAAATGTGAGTGCTTTCCTTATCTTGTAATGCAACAAAGCGATGCAGTTGTATGCATGGTGCCATTCTTTTTGCTTTTTCTTTTTACATTAATTTTTTATATATTTGAATAAAACATTTTTTTAGAAATATTTAAAGCTAACTTACTTTCGTATTGCATTTTATTCTATCTTTGTAACTTACATTTACACTAACTACTATTATCAAATTTTTAAACTGTTTTAAAAATAACTTACTATTTTGAACTAAACCATTTACTAAACAAACACTTTTTTCTTTTTAAAAATATTCAATTAAAATCAATTTATATATCATGGTAACTTGCTTTCCCTAATTTTTTTTAAATGATTATTAAAAAGCGGTTGAAATAAAATTAATCTACGTTAATGTTGCGATTTTTAAGTGTTGTTATCAAATTTCTGATAGGTTTTTATTTATTAAAGGGTCATTACCTTTTAAATAAAAGCTTAAACAAGTCCCTACATCAGTGCAATAGAAACATAAGTAGCCACTTGCCATTGTGACAGTGTAGCAAGCCTTATGGTCATTGATGTAGGTTTAAATGTTTACCAAACTTTTTCATTCGACAAAAAAACAACACTCCAGTTTAACAAGAAAATGTCAAACTTTGTGGTTATTTGAAATATGTGACAAGTAAATATTATTGGTTGTACTTACTACTATAGTGATTCCCTAACTGTAGTTTTATAAATGCAAATAAAACGATTTCTGTGGACGAAGTTTTTACAAAAATTTGCAAAAACTAAATTAAAAGAATACCATTTCATTGTAAATATTCTTAATTTCAAAATTGAAAGATTAAGTTAAGTAAACCTGAATATTAATTAAATAAATAAAAAAAAAATCACCTTATTGCTTGTTTGTAGTGATTTAGCAGATGACAGTTTATCTACATGGTCATGGTTGAGTACACACAATGAAGCCAGAGTTAGCCACAAGGTGGGGTTATGCAGACATTTTGTTGGATCTCGGTTGGCTTCAGAAAGACGAGTAAACGATAAAATTGTTTCGGATACGGCACATTTTGTAGTCACCCCCCATGCTGCATTGATTTTTCCCTGAATTCATTAAAATATAATGGTTAGGTTAACGAAACATTAAATCTAAATAAACTTTACATTTTATATATGCTATCTTATGTTCTTTTCTTAAATATTTTTTTATAAATGTGATATAATTTTAAAGATTTCGACAGCAAAAAACATTGCTTTTCTTACTGTAGACATATCAGTTAAGAGTTTCATGATAGCTTCAACAATTGTTTGATCCTTCATTGTTCCATGCATCCACCACATTGGTGACTTTTCTATTGGTCTATTAAATCATTAAATATTGCTGATTTAAAAGAATTACAGCCTACACAATTTTTTATTAATTTTAAAGCATTTTTGGTGCTACCTTTATAAGATATGTAAAAGACAGATCATGTTGTTCATACAAAAAAATACTAATCATAACAGTAAATATCATATGATACCTGCACATAAAAATGTCTTACTTTTTAATTAAAACTGACTCCATTTTTACAGGCAACATTTTCTTGTGTTTTAAAGTTTCCGATGCATCACCATCACCAACATGTTGTTGTGGTTGAATGTTTTGCACTCCCTTTACTTGCAAGACAAGGGACTTTGCTATACAAGCAAACAAAGGATCTAACACACAGAATGTGTTATTGCTTGAAGGCGTTTCGTTGGTAGGGGTCGAATCTGCAGACGAATTGGAGTTGCTTGAACTGGAACCCTATTATTATAAAATTAAATATTACATTTTAAGAACCAACTATTTTAAAAAAAAACAAGTCAGAAAAAATATAATTTGATACTAACTAACATAAAATAGGTATTTTTTTTAATTATTTATTAAAAGTTACCTCATTTACAGAGTGAGCAAGTTTGTCTTGAGTAGGAACAGTTGCATTCAATATTGAGGCCAATCTCAAAGGAGTTAACTCAGACAAAATGCGACGAAGCAAAAGTGTTACCTAATAATACAAATAAAAAAAGGTTGAAAAAATAAAAACATTTAGTGATTTTCTCTAAAACAAATTATCTAAGTTTAAAATAACTACCTGTCGTTGTATTCTAGGTGTACCAGTATGCAACAAAGTAAACAGATCCAAAATAAGAGTATTTTGTTGGGCAATATAGTGACAACCTACATCAGAACCACTAAGAGCTAACATCATGGATAATAACTCAAAACAATAAGTGTCAGATGACAGCACAGATTTAACCTGAACGATAGACAAACAATTATTAATGTGGCATACCAAACTACCATGCTTTAAAATAAAAAAAATGGTTATCTATTGTAAGATGAAGAAAGCAAGCATGCCCTATTTGGTCAAATGTCAAAACAAATATATGTTGTTTTAAGAAAAATTTATTTTATATTGGAGTAAAAAAACAATATGATAAACTAAAGTAGTCAAAATTGACCTGATAAAATTTGTAGAAAGAAATTGTTAACATAAATGTCAATATATTATTCTAAAATTTGTTTACTTGTTGGTTCCCAAGGTCATCATTGTATAAAGTTTTTTTCCAAACTGTTTTGATCTGTAAGGTTTCAGTTTGAATGGCTTGTACTGTGTGTTCAAATACCTAAACAATTACCATCAATATTATTCCAAATAAAATAAACAAAAATATCTCACAAATTTTGTTTAAAAAACAATAAATACAGAATATTTAACCTGCTTCAAAGTTGTTAAAATCAAATGCCTTTAAACAAAAATTGTTTTACCTTTTTCTGTAGATAAGTCAGTTTATCTCTACTGAAAAGGATGCCAACCATGTGTTCTCGGAGGTTGGGATCAACATCCCGAGGACTTGCTGGAGAACTTATTACACTCGAGCTACTCTGGACCTCCTGGTTGAGTGAATCATTCAAGTTCATATTTTCTGGGTTCTCAGACAAAAGTTGACCAAAAACCTTAACAAAAATAAATTGTGTAAGAAAACAAAATGTATACTTACAAAGTCTCCAAAAAATATTTATTTTATTTAAAAATTAACATAATTTTGCATTTTATATAAAAAAAACAATTTTTACCTAACATATTAATGTTAATTTAAAGTTAAGAATTTTAAAAACATTATAAAAAAGTTTCTATACCTATAAGCTTCTAATACAAAACATTAATAAAATAATCTTACCTCAGCAGTTAAAAGTTTAAAAGTGTTTAAAAGTTCGACCTCACACATTTGTGCCCTCATTATTTCAACTGGAATTTGTTTCAAGATTTTACAACCTTCTTTTACAGATTGTCCAAGTAGTTTAATTTGGCGAACTCTTAAACTGTTGTCTGGGCCTCTTAACCCAATTTTAATTTTCTGAAAAAATAAGAAAAGTATAAAATTTAAATAACACATGATTCTTACAATTTTTAAATTAATATTTAAATGACATTATTTTAAAGGTAACTTCACAGTATTTAAATATAAAAATATTAATTTATTTTTGCTAATTAAAAAAATTATTATTATTATTTTCATTTTCCTATTTAGTTTTTGGGTCCAGCAATGAGACTGACTTATTACGATTTATGCTAAGCTTCTACTGTAAGTAACATGCATACAAAATGTATTAATAAAGTAACATAAGCACGTTACTTAGTGAATAATAAATTTTAATATAAGATAAACTTACAGTTAAATCCTTTTCAACACTAAAGAATATCCACCCAGCAAATTGGTTGTTAACATCCATACTTGTAAGTTTATTCCACTCCCCTTCTTCTATTTCATTATACAACACGATACCTGTTGTTCTTTTCTAAATTATAAAAAGTATTAACACAATGAATTTATTTTAATATAAAACCAAAATAAGTGAAAAGATTAAAATAGAAAAATGGTTTTGAATAAAATGTAGAAAATTACCAAAAATAATTTAAAATTAACAATATCACGTTTAAACATAAAATTTTTTTTTTAATAAAATAACAAACGTTATGTAAAAACGTAATTTATATTGCAAAAGTAAATAAAAAGTGGAAGTTACATGTAAATCTCTTGTATTGTCAATATGAACATAAAGTTCTCCAGGAATGACATCAGCTTCATTTTTCTTTTGACCTTCCTTGTTAGCAAGAAAATCAATTGTAATTGTTTTTGCTTTATTTCGATCATCTTCACCTAAAATAAAAATTAATCTAATTAAAATACTCTTCTAACTTGATAAATTTAAACACATAACAACCAATAATGCTTTAGAAAGCCAAGACTTGCTTTCAATCATTCAACTGCAACACATAAAATATAGTTTTTTCAAGGCACTTGCCTGATTCCCAGAATGTTTCAGTTGAGCCATCAGTTAAACTGTTAGATACAGCAACATGACTTGATGTTTTTACATGAACTTTCAGACTTAGATCTTCCAAATATTCTACCTTGGCTTCTTCAACCTTTAAATATAAGCTTTTGTAAATATACAATTATTTATTCTTTTCAAGGTTAAAAAAAATAAAATAAAAATAGATTTCTAATTTAAGTTTTTAAATAAAGATGCATGAATGCACTTTTATTTAATTAGGTTTTTATATATATTAATATGTATATATTAGAGCATAATAAGATACATAATATTAAAATTTAATGATTAAACATGAACACTTACATTAATAGCAAAATCTACATTCTTTTTTTGATCTCTAACTTTAACATATTTCATTTTTGGTCGTTCCTGATTCAAGACTTCAGAATTCGACAACATTGCACTAATGTGCGAAAAAACTTTACTTTTCTGTAAAAATCTGTGATCGGTGGAATGAACTCGAACACTCCAACATCTAATTGTGTATAAAAAAAATGCAATATATTAGAAAAATTGAGACAAAAATTTCCTTTCAAAATGAGGTAGTATATTTTTTTTAATCCTATAATATTTAAAATTTTGCATGAATTGCTGAAAACAGTTGTAGAACTAACAAGGAGAAAAAAAATATTGGCATAATCTTATAGGTAAAAATTTAAAAAGCAAATACCTAATCGCCATAAGTTGAACAGGACTGTTAGCTGGCAGATGCATCATAATATTAGAAACAGTTTGTAGAAAACCATGGTAAGCTTCAACAAGTGGTTTCATTGACTCCATTCCGGCTATTTCCATGTCTTTAACAGGGTGCTCGCATAACTCTTGTAAACTCTTTATTAATATTTAAAAAATATAATGTCTTTCTTAAAAAGCAAGAATTTTGAACTAAGAATAATTTTAATCTTCTTTACATATTAAATTTTCAGAAAAAAAATGTTCACCTCTGTTTCATCATCATTGACGTCTTTATTATTTTCATCCAAAGATTTTTCATTTCTTGCATCGTTTCTGTGATGGTCAGCAGACAAAGCACTCACAAAATACCATAAAATATCATGGATGCAAGATTCAAATATCACTGTTCGAAGTAACCAAGTAAGAGCCTGAAAAATTTAATAAACAGTATGTTAAACCATGTTATTGATATGCAATGCACTATAATCTCCATGTCAAAATAGTGATAAAATAATCTAAAATAACCTAAAGCAAATCAGTGGAAATTTAGTTTATATTAAAATAAAAAATTTAAGAAAGCAAAATTTTACACTATTTTTGAAATTTGTTAAGTTAATTAAGTCAACTACAACAAACACATATTAACCTGCAAAACATAGACCCTCAAAGCAGCTCTTTTCAAGGTGATCTGCAGTGTAAGTTGTATAGAATTAAGTTCGTGTCTCTCTGTTATAAATGATATTACGTTAGATCTTCTTAAATCCGATGTTGCCAACTTTCTCATAGTGGAAGATGAGTGTAAAAAATTTGTTTCATTTCTTGAATCTAAAAAAAAATTTTCATAAAGGTTTTAAAATTTTTTTAAATTATTTCGGATTACTTAAACTTTTGTACATGAACTACTTTTTACCATTATTAAAGGTAGCCACATCTCCACTACTACAAGCTCTTTTCCGATGAGTTTTACTTGTTGGCGAACCAGCTGATATAGATCTTAATAATCTATGTTGTAACAAGATTGACTCCGTCTACATAATTAAACCAATACAAAGTTAATACAGAAATAAACATACTTATGTACATGTAAGAATTTGAAAAGGTTTTTAAGTTAAGAATATCTTATAATATAAAAAAAATAAAAATTATTTTACTTTTTGTGGGGAGCTATCGGGAGTGATTGAAAGTCGTTGAACAATATTTTTAAAAGTAGGTGAGGGAGTATTCTGACTTGAAATTGATCGCTGGCGATAATCAAATGCGGCTTTTAACTTTCGACTAAAACAAAATTATTTTTTCAAGGTAAATATAGCTTAAAAATTTTAAAAACACTTTCATTCACACTGAAAATCTAATTTTTTTTTTTATTTAACATAATATTTAAAAATGCAATTTAATGTTTTAGTTGGATTGAACAAACTCACATTTGCTGTGTAGCAGATACATCCCTCATATTTTCATTAGAATGACCATGTTTGTTTAAAAATGCACAAGATATTGATGAAAATGGACAATCACTGTAGTTGGACTGTGGTAAAAGATCTAAAAAGAAAAAAAAAAGAAAAGTTGTTTAGGAGATTTGCAAGAAAAAAAATTATAAAATATTTTATAATAAATTTAAAAAAATGAGTAACAAAACTAATACGCTTTCTTGAAGAAGTAGTTAAATTTCAAGTTATTTTAAGAAAGTACCTTCTTTTTCCCACATGGTGTCCTCATCAGTAAACAAATCAACATTCCATAATCGATTTGCAGCAAACAATCCTTTAAAATATTAACATTTAAATAATAAATAAGTCCTAACAGGAATTCATCTTTTAATACCAATTTAGAGATTGAGGCCAAATAAACAAATACAGAAATCATGTGATCATTTTACTAAACAAAAAGATTAAAACACCTGGTACACTAGGTCCCATTTGTGGACTTTTAACACTTGCAGTACTTCTCAGAGATAACAAAAACATTGCATTTGCATGCATAATCTAAAACAAAATAATGTAACGCATAAATATTAATAGTAAATAGTAAGTACATGTCAGTCTTGTAAATTAGAGAATTACAATAAAAAAAAATACAAAAATACAATAAAAAAAGAAAATACAAAAATACAATAAAAAATACAAAAATACAATAAAAAAATACAATAAAAAAAGTCGAAATACAATAAAAAAAGACTTTTAAAGGCACAAAAAATTAAATAACCTGTCTAGCATTGGAAGGTTGAGACAAATTTTTCTGCAATCTGTTCATCCAATTCCCACTTCCCTGTTTCTTGGCATTGTGCTTAAAACCTGATTTCCCATTCTTATTTGATTTATGCCTACACATTTATTAAATTTGTTGTTAAATATTGTGTAACCCTGTCACATAAATTTACTATAAGTCAACTTAAAATAAATTGATATTTGATTTAAAAAGTAAACAAAATAATTATTTGTAAACATACTTGGTTCTACAAACCACACATAGAAGGTACCAGGTGCTTCCCCCATTGCCCCCATCTCCACATTCACCGGCCCAGCCCCCACAATAATGTCCACTACTGTTGTATCCGAGACCCCCGGCAAACATACCACAACCAGGGTGTGCCTTAAATTTTATTTTTTAATTATTTTTGTTGCAAATAAAAACAAATTTTATTGTATTAAATTAAAACTTAGACTTAGCAATAATAAGCTCCTTTATACATATTTATATTAATTATATTATTTTTAACAACATATAACTTTTACCATGCTCATATGGTAGGTAACTGGATATGGAAAAACTTGATCACACAATTCACATTTTGTGTCTCTAAAATATTCTCCTGAATCAGCTCCTACATAGAAATTATTTTTCGTTGAAAATTTAAAAGATCTGTTTTTAAAAATCTCAACAATATTATCAATAATTACATAATACTCATTATCGTACAACTATTTATAATTACAAAATAAGGGTAAACAATGTTCATGTTTGTGGTGTTAGAATTTTTTTGTGACCTTGTTTTTGCTGTTGCTGCTGCTGCTGCTGCTGTTGTTTTTGTTGTTGTAGCTGATGCTGTGCTTGCTGGTAAGGAGAAAATCCCAGATTACCTCCTGGATTAGCATTTCTACCGTGAGGAAAGTTTTTCTCAAAAATATTTTTCCAGGTAGTTTTCCTTTTTAATGACTTAACCTATAAAATATAAAAATAAACTTGAACAAGGTAAAGAGATCTAAGGAAATCTATACTTTTAAATTTAAAATATATATTTTTCAAAAATAATGAGACACCACTAGTGTAATACTTGTTATATTTACCCCAGGTGGTGCTGGCAGTGGAACAGAATTAATATCATTTACACTTGATCTTCTTTGTTGTGGTTTACTTGGTAGTTTCTCCAACTGACAATTTAAATTTTGATTTAAAGGAGTTGGGGTTGGCAGGCTCTAAATAGCAAAAAAAAATTAATTTAGTTATTTAACTATATGCAAAGAAAAACATATTCAATTAAAGAAAAACATAATAATTTATTCATTTTATATAAAAATAACACATACAATATAAAACATAATAAAATAACAGTGGTATACATAGATGTAAGGTATTTAAATTAAATATAAACTTTACCAACATACATGTTCTTAGCATGTCGGTAGTTTCCTTAACCTTTGCTAGTTTTTAACTAATACAGAAAGCCAAAATTTGTTAATTCAATACCTCATTAGATATTGCAATTTTTGTGATTGGTTCAGATAATTTATTCCACAGTATAGAAAGGTGGGCAAGAGTTTCAGGCATGTCTTTCGTAGATATTTCATTAATGTTACATTCAGTTGGCTTGGCTAACAACAAAAATTTAAAAAACAAATACTAATATTAAGCACGTATATCACAAATTATTTAATATATAAAAAATTAATATTTAAAAATATTTTTTTTATTGATCCAGTAACCCACCTGTAGGTTGGTTAGCTTGGGAATTTTGGTTTTCAAACTTGATATAAGAAGAACAAGACATTGCATCATGAACAATTCCCTCGTGCCAAACAAAAGCTGCAAATACCGCCCTCGAACATTCTGCTACAAGTGGTGACAAAGCAACCGATGGTCTAAAACAAAATATTTTCATTTAAAATTAACAAGCAACAACTCTCTAAAAGTTAACCTGAATAGTACAATATATCAAATTGTGTTGGTTAACTTACTTTGCAGTAGAACTCTTCTTCTGAACTTTATGCATTCTGTCAGTTTGTTTGACGTATTGTTTTCTGAAAACACCATAAAGTGTTAACAACAACAAAAAAATTGAAACTAAAAAAAGTGACAGACATAACACTTACTTGGATGGGCGTAATTTTGTAGTCAGCATTTCCTCAGACTGACCTCTATTTAAATTTGAAACAGGTTTTGATGGCAACCCAGCATCAACATTAATCAAATCGATTCCATTTGAGAGACCTGGTTTACCAGGAGACAAAATATTTCCCTCCACATCAACAATATCATCAGTTGTGTCATCTATAAACGGTATATCCCCATTTATTTGTATCTCTTCCTTATTTTCCGGCACAATCTTTTTCTTCCCCCGACCTCTTATTATCTTATCAGGTGGAAGATTTGGGTCCAAAGTTTTCAACTGCTCAGATGATGAACAGCTTTTTCCAGATTTTTGTGCACCATTTATGCCATTGGTTAATGTCTTTGATCCTTTCGATAAAGTTTCAAACTGATTGCTTAAATCCATAATGTGATGTTTTAAAATATTCTCCATTTTCCCTGTATTTTTCTTCATCTGCACAGTCTCCTTGATCAACTTTCCAGTGGTTTTTGATTTGGATCTGCTTCTTTGGTGTTTGGTATTCGACATAGACCTACTTCTGCTACTATTCGAAGGAGAAGATGTGCTTAAAGGTGAGTGATTTCTTTTATGATGAGTTGATGTAATTGATAATCTCTTAGTTGAGTCTAACACACAATAAAATCATAAATAACTTTACAGCATAAAATTTTAAACTTCAACAAACAAATTTCTTTTATTTTGTTTTTATCAAGTTTATATTTTGGTGTTATGTAAAACAAATAACAAAAATAAAAATATTTTACGTTACCATTTTGTGATTTTGAGTATTTTTTTCTAAAAATCTCGGAATCAGAAGAAGACCTTTGATGTTTCTTTACTTTTTCTTTCCAGTGATGTGGTTTCTCTGCTATTACCTTTTTCGCATTTTCAACAACTGATTCATCAACAAGAATTATTTCTGGGTTTTCTTTTTTAATTTCCAGAACCTTTTCGACTACGCTTTTAGATTGATCACTCTTAACTGACAACTTAATATTGTCTTGGTCAGTAGGACTGATAAAAGGATTTTCGATAAATGGGCTGCTTATTTTGGCACACATGGCACCTCGTTCTGCAGACTGTTGTATTACAAATGGACTTGATTTCTGAATATTGTTCATGTTTGTGTTGGTAAATACTGGTGATTTAGGGTTGGGTAATGTAAAGTGTCTGGGTTGGGATAGTTCGTGAAAGTTTAAGTGTTGTGTTCCATCTGATGAAACAGCTAAAGTCCAACCATGACCAGTGTCAACAGGTTCCTCACAAAATCTGTTTAAACACAAAAACATGATAAACACAAAAACTAGGGACATCATTTTTGCTTTTATTAAGCAACTAACATCTTAATGTATCACCTTTTAACATCAGAAGAATGAAGTAGTAGCCAAGATCCATATTTATTTCTTACACAATTTGTTGCAATAAATACCTTGCCATCAACCAACTTGCCTAAAAACACAATATTTTAAATAAAATATGCACTTAAAAACGTTTTTTTATTATATTCAAGTTATACACTTTCGTTTATTAAAAAAAATATTTTATTCAACCAACTTACCCACAGGAGCAGATTTAAGATCAGGGTTAAATCTAATATTATGGCCTGCAGTCCCACATTTCTGTACTTTATAACTCCCTGGAATAATTTCTTTCCATTCCAAAGCGCTTGTAGCTGCACCATCAGTGGGAGAAGAGAATGAAAATAATTTAGAGGGTGCAGCAAACTGTTCTGTCGGTAGAGATGTTGCCAACTTTTTTCTCTTTGGTATTTCCTTTACAAATGTTTTCGAGCTGCTAAGTTGGTTCTGATAATACACAAAAAAAATAAAAGGTAAAAATCTAACATTTTAAAATACTCAGATATAATATAGCGCGCTAAAACATAAAACAAAAAAATATTTAATTTATGTTGATAACATAGTAACATGCATTATAAAGATTAAACAACTTGGTAAATACAAATAAAAAAGTAAAAAATAATAATTACAACAGAAAAAGACTGTTTAGGTTCTGGACCAGTTGTTTTATTATCGGTTTCCTTGGACACCTCAACAGGATTATCCACAGGCACAAGGTGGGTTCTACCACTAGGTTTGTGGTATGATATACACCAGGCATCGGTTGTACTGGAAGTGTTGTTACAAAACTTTTTTACACTCGACTGTTAACAAAAAATAAATATTTAAAAAATTAAAAAACATGGAATTTGCTTTTAAACGAATCATCAAACTAGGTGTTCATTGATCTTTTTTTGTAAATCTTGTTACCTCACTAAGTTTAACCCAATTTCCATCATTATTTCTCACTTCATCTACATACTCTATAATACTTCCATATTCCAACAACACTATCTGTAAAAAATAATCAAAATATAATATAAAACCCTTACATCCAAGTTTTTCTTAAGACCAATTTTTTTTTAAATTTTTTTATTTTTAATTTTATATAATAAAATATATTTTTTTACCTGTGGACTTTGCAAAGTAGGATTTGTCCTTATTCTTAGTCCTCTACTATTTTTGGTGTTGAACTTTAAGTATTTACTTTTATCGGTTGTCCCAGACACTGCCATTTGCCGCTCACTACAGCCTTGTGGAGCCACCTGCACTTTAACAAGCTTCCTGGGACCACGTAATTCGTCATCAAAAGTAACTTGAAGAGTGTAGTCAGTTGGATGGGAAGGTATCCAAGATGCATTATAAACTCCTACAAAAAAAATTTTAATTTAACTGTTACAAATACTAATACAAAAAACAATATTAAAACAAAAGAGTAATTAAAAAAAGTACATCAGTTTCTTACCATTTCCAATACTTGCAACTAGTATATTCTCAGTTTTGAGAGTTCTTTTTAGTGGATAACTAAACCTCAGTTCTTCAAATGAAAAATTTCTGTAAGCTCTCATCATGGAAATGGAATGATATCTATAATCCTTGTGCTTAATGGTATCATAACTACATGAAAAGTTAGGAACAGGGTCCATTGGCGACACATCTAAAATATTTGCAAATAAAATAACTAATTATAAGAATATTAGGTTTAAACAAAATTTATTTTTTTAAGGTTACAGATATTTAGGTTCGGACAATTGTATTTTAAAATTGATATTTTTTCTTTAATTTAACAAGAAAAATATCCTTCTTAAACACTAGCTTTAAACATAAAGTTACCTGAGCTAGATGAATTCATATAAGATACATTAGAGTTATGGTGTCCAGAATTCTGTGGTTTGGCAGACAAGTCAACTTTAAGAGTAGGCACGTGAACGATGTTACCATATTGGTCCTTCGTGGTTATGGTAATAGCAGTGGGTAATGTGTGTATAAGAGATTTCTTGTTTAGTTGTAAAATACACTGTGATGAGTCAACATAAGAATCTGGTTGCAACCACCTGATTATGTATAAGAATAAAATTTTAATTTAAGGTCAAGCTTTTAAAAATGCATCACAATTTTCAATTATTTTTTTTTCTCATGGGCTTGTAATATTACATGATGTTATAGTATAAGAATTACAAGTCAAGTAAGTTTTAAATACTTATTTTTGAAAGCATTACTAATTATAATTAAACAAAACTAACAATTTAGTTTAGGTAAATAAAGTGTAACATTCAACAAGGCTTTATTTTAGCTTGAACCTAACTCAAATTTCTTTAAAAAAATACACAAATATCATTTTTTTACCTTGCTAATCTTCCACCACTTGTGTTAGGACAAGCACCGACAAAATCGAGTAAAAATTTCTTTTCCTTTGTTGATTCATTTAAATCAAGGTTATCTTCTAATGCTTGTTTGGCAGTTGGAAAAAGGTTTATTTGCAAACCAGGTAAAAACAATTCAGAATGGCGTTGTAGAGTGACCATGGATGTTTTTTCAATGGCTTTAAGTTGGTCGTTCTTTTCATCATGTGTTCCATTTGGTGTGTGGTTTATTAAATCATTAGTGTTTTCATCTAAGTGTTTTAAATAAAGATTAAATTTTAGACTTTTCGATTCATAATTATAAGGGTTTTTATAATTTGCCAGTAAGCTGGTTTGTTGTAGAACATGTTATAAAACAGAAACTTTGTTACTTTTTGTTATAAAGCAAGGTCTGCAAGAATAAATATCTGTAAATTATATTAGAAAAACAGCAATGTAACAACATTCCTTTTATTATTTATTTAAAATCGTATTTACCAATCCACAATTCATGATGAATGTTCATGAGATTAACTGAACACATTCCAGCAATATTAATAAGTTTGCTCACCAACCTTGATCCATCATTACTCGATGCTGATGACAAACTTTCAAACCCTAAAAAGATATTAAAATAATCGTTCAGTAAACAAAGCGTCACTAAAAAAACATTTTTTAACCTTAAGGTAAAATATAAATAATAACATGTTCCATTTTACATGTTAGTTTAATTGAATTTATACCTGTTACAGTGCATTTAAAACCATAAAAAGCAAAGGGTTTTTGTTCTTTGCTGTTTGTATAATCTGAAGCAGTTTCAAGTGAAAACAAAAGCTCACAACCAGGTAGTAATAATGCATTTTGAGGCCAATTTCGATCTTCGTGCATTTTTTTCAGGATAGGATACAATAACTTTTTCTTTTTTGCTGGCTCATTTTCAACATTATTTTCCTAAATAATTAATTTTATCCCTTAAACATAGAACTCAACAAAAAATTTTATAGTTTGTGTTTTGAGGATATTTATAAACATAAGTTTATAAATTTATAAATATAAATGACATTTTTTTTTAAATATAAATGATATTTAAACAACAGTTTTAAACCAGGTTGGTATTGTACAAACCTCATCTTCCATGTTTTTTTCTTGTTTTGATTGAACCAAAAATAATTGCAAGAAATCTTCAACTTGGACAGTTTGACATTTTGATGAAAAGTTAACAACCATCCACTTTACTGTTGGTGGAAAAGTGGCCTAAATTAAAATAGTTTATTATTAAAAAAATAATAAAAATTTTAAAACAAGGTTAACTATTAAAAAAAAATATGTAAAAACTTTTAACAAAGAAATAAAGAAAGTAATTATAATTAACTATAATTTATAATAACATCAAAATATTTTTTTAAATTTTAAAATCTAAAAAAAGTCACCTTATATCGCTTCACAGTAGCAGGTTTATAAGGATGCTCACTCTCTATTACCACACTGTGGCACTTGGGTGATTTATCCTCGATGTTAGGGTAAGCAAGTTGTTGTATGTTAATTAGGGGATGAAGTAAATCTCTTATAAGGTCCATAACTTCCACTGCACATAGTGGGTTCTTTCGAATTAAAACCCCTGGTAAATACAAGTAATATTTTATTTTAATTAAGCATGAAAAATGCTGCATAAACCACTAGTTTCAGAATAACTCTTTTTTTACTACGTTTTTTTTACAAAGAAAGTAGAATTTTATATCTGTTTAAATTTTATACTATAAGTTAACTACAATTAGCAAACTTTTGTTTTAATGATGCTTATCTGAATTTAAAAAAAAAACAGAACATTTTTACACATTAACAGATAGGTAAAAACAATATTTATTAAGCACTTACCAATGTTCGAAAACAATTCAGGTAATAGAAAAGAAATAAGATGACAATTCAAAACTTTTTTGGCCATGATTTGAATCGTTTCTTTGTTGTTATGTTCACATGTAATAACATCTGGTGAACTACTTGTATTTGGTTTTTGATTATTATTTATATGTTTTTCTGTATTGTATCCATCAACTGTAATAAAAGGTATGTCAGATTAAAATTTGCAAAAAAAAAACAACAAATCTAAAGTTGTTTCCTTCTTACCTTTAACCTTTGACGCAAGATTTTTCTTTGACACGGTATGGAATATTTCAATAGCGCACTCCACAACATAAGATAATATGTTCAAAACATGATGTTGGTAAGTTTGTGAAGCTGACATTGGCGTCGTGGCAGTTCCTATCCACTTGTTAGTTGGTGATGCAGGCAATTCATCAGCATATGATGACCTATGTGTTTTTAACAGTACTTAAATAAGTGTAAATTTTTTTAATTTTTGTTATTTTATTTCACTGTGAATATACTATACTTAAAGTAACTCTTTTTCAAAATTTCGATTTATTATATTAGAAAAAAAAAAAAATTTCATATTTGCCTTTGATATAGCAGAGATGAGATCTGTGACTTGATAGAAGCAGGTTTGTTGTTGTAAGTTAAATTGTGAGTAAAATCAAACAGAGTTCCATCACTACCATGTGATGTAGACTTGCCTGGTTCTTGTAACATGTAACATTTATCTCCATCATGTAACAAAACTATCTTGTACAACTCATTTTTCTAAAATTCACCAAACAAAACAAAATTTCAATTAAAAAGCTTAACTAAAAAATAGACTTAGATACATATGTTTAAGTAAAGTTTTTTAGTTTTTAAAACCTTAAAAAGGTCATTTTAAATACAGATAAACTACATAAATAAACGTTAAAACATTATGCAAATACTTATTGTACCTTAACATTAATCGGTTTATTAAATTTGATGTTGATAACTTGATTTGAATCCTGATTACTTTCATCTACATTTGATTCAGCTTTCACAATGTTGACTGTTTTCCAATTCTCACCATCATTTTGCTGTAAATCCTTTTTCTGTAAAAACAGTTTAAACTTTTGTTAAATAATGTTTTGTTAAGTATAACATTAGGTAATTTTTTAAAAATTTACAAAATATTTTACAATGTTATTACATAATTAAGTTATTAAAAATGTAAAGAAAATGAAATTTACAAGTTTGAGAACTTCTACTTCATATTTGTGACTACCCTTTCCAGTTCCACTCACCCCTAACCCCATAATATTTACCCCATCTCTGTCCACACTAAAGTACAACCCTTCTGCTGACCCATTCTCACTACATGGTACTTGTTCAAATCTGTAAAAAACAGAACTTAAAATTATATACCCACTATCATTATAATGTATAAAAAGCAAAACACAAACAAGCTTTTGTAATTTGATGGAAACAATGGTTGATATTAACATTAGTATTAAGAATTATCATTTGAAATTGTTAAATTCAATTTGTTACTAACCGATTTGTCAAACTATTGGCATTTAGTTTATCGTTGCCACACAACAAAAACTTTGGATCAGATGCTCTGTAGGATAGATCAGTTGTAAGACTTGCAAGAAGTTTACAAGTACTTTGTACTAAGCTATCTTCAGGAGTTAACAGCAATGATTTGGACTAACAAAAGATATAAATATTTTAATTTTACAAACTTTCTGAGACGATAAGTTAAAAAACAAACAAAAATTTCAAAAATGCTAATTTGGAATAAATTTAACAGTTTACTTACAGAATCAACAAAACCAAAAATATTTTTATTTTTTGAGGAAGTTTCAGTTGCAACAATATTTCTGGCAGGTTCACAAATTATTTCAACCAACATTAAAGTAACTTCATAGAATCCTCCAGTATGAGGTGTAGATGGAGAACTAGCACATGACACTGTTGCAAAAAAACATAACATGGTAAATACAATTATAAAAAAATGTTAGTAACTTGCATATATAAATTCAACCGGCAGCGTGGTGTAGTGGTAAGAACTCTTGCTACACCACACATAAGGTCGTGGGTTCAATCCCCACTAATCTCATGCTGTAGCGCCCTTGAGTAAGGCACTATAAACGATATGAACTCCTGCTGAGCCAGCACTTAATCAGCAGCATAATTACCGGGCAATTATAGTCTCTATAATATCCCAAACTGCCACAGGCAACTCGAGACTGGGTCGGAGTAACTTATGTTACTCTATGTTTAAGTCGCACATTCGACTTTCCCACATCGAGGATAAAAACATATACAAAAAAAAGTTGAAAATTATTCTTACATTTATCTAAGGAAGGAGATTGGGTAGCAGATGTTATACTTGTTAGATTACTGTAAGTTCTGGGGAACAGTGGCAAGCAATCAACAAAGTTAAATGAAGGTCGACATAAAGAATCCAAAACGCAAACTAACATTCTTGCTTTGTGAGGTTTTTCAGTCAAAGAAGCCTTAATAAATAAAAAATATTGATAAATAGTATAAACACTTTTTTAATATTAACCAAAATTCGCTGTCAGATTACACTTCGGTATAAAATAATTCTAAATATAAAAAGGGATTGCACATAAAAATTTAAAATGAGTGACAATAATAAAAAAAATTTTTTAAACAAAATCATGAAAAGGTAACATAAGACACTTACATCATTAGTTTACCTTAGTTTTAAAATAATCATTATTTTATAGTATTATTTTTTATAAAAAAATAGTAACCATGTTGTATCTTTCTAGCACTTGGTTCAAAAAGTCCCATCTTTTAGGTGGAGTTGAATGCAAAACACTCATGCACTCAACTATAATCTGATGACATTCACACACCACTGCATAAGAACTATCCAATAACTCACGATCATATTTGGGAACAGCTGAAAGACAGCAAAAATTTTTTAAATTAAATTTATCTAGGAACAACAAATAAGATATATTTATTCTATGCTTTAAATACTTGCTTGCAGAGAAATTTTTTAAAAATTTTTATAGAAGCATAGATTTTAGCATTGTACTTTTTTTATAAACAGAAAAAACAAAAATATTAATTTTGATATTAAATCTATATTTACCATCTTTTAAAGCAGAATCTAACTCCCCATCTGTCAAAATAGTTTCAATTAAAGTAATACAGCGTATGTTAAATGCTGTCGAGTATTTGCCATTATTTTGGGCAATAGTGACCCTCAACAGATGCAAACAAGCAGTGAAAACATAACATAAGTGGTAGATTGATATGGAGGAGTTATCTTCGTCAAAAGATATTTTTTGTTGTGATGAACTCTCCTGGCAAGATGGGTTTTTACTTAGTTTGGTGAAAAGAGAAGTTTTGGTCCATTCAATTAAAAATGTTAAAGATTCAAAAGATTCCTAAAAAAAACACCAGAAAATTATTTCTGCTAAAAAATAGTCATTCCATAATAAAATTCTACTAAAGAAAATAAATAATATACCTCTGAAAATGACATGTAGAAACTTCTAGGTAACATTTGTACAGACATTTCTTGTGACAAGACCTCAGGTTTAACTTCAGTGGGTGGGTTGACTTTAGGTAGGCAGTAAAGTAACTCAGGTATCTGTCCTGCTGATACATCTGTCCCGTTGTTTGACTTCTTAGAGCGCCGGAAAGTAAATTTGATGCTAAACATTTCAAAAAAAAAAGTTTTGTATATTTAATTTACTTACAACAAAAATTTGCATAACTTACTTCATATTAAGAAAATATAGTATTACAAATACCCACTTGTCATTGGTTAGAATAGTTTGTTCTCCATGTGAGCCACAATCACTAGAAGGACCACACACTTTAGCAGTTACAGTGTACCAGCGTCCTGCACTGACTGAGATGGGTTCATCAAATGTACAGTGGTATTTCTCCCTATAAATTGCAAGATAATTCACAAATCCAAAAAACAAATGTAAAACAAAACTGTGATACAATAATTTCTGGTGACAAGCATGCCCAATTTGAGTCAAAAAAAAATAACTACACAATAAATATTTTGTATTCATAAAAAATTATTTCAGTTTAATTGTATTAATGTAATACTAAATTTTAAAACATGATTTTATACCAGAAAAAGTCAATGAGGAGAAACTTGAGTTAATTTAAACAAACCTAAATCCACACTCATACGATGTCTTCTCAGTTTCCACCAACAACTCCCCTTCCCCCTGAACCTCCGTTTCCCCAACATCCTCATACACACACACCACCACCGAGTACTCTCCTCTCCCCCCAAACACCCCAACTCCACCTAACATGATATCATTGTCTGACATAAAGCGAATTGCCTCAATGGAATGAACAGAGTAGCCCCAACCACCACCGTGACCTAAACAGAAGAAAAAATTTAAAAAAATTGTGGATATATTTTTTAATGTCACATTTAAGCATTTTAAATGCATTTTCTTAAGAACTGTGTTATAACGCTAGCCAGTTTTATATTTATATTCAAATTATATTTGAATAACCCTACCCAACTCATGTCAATATAATAAATAAAATTTTTAAACATTAAAAGAGTGAAAAGTGCCTACTTTTAAATCGATTGACAGTGTTGTATTCATCTATAGCATGTGGTTGAGAATTAGTTGTTTTTACTGGACTTTGTGAAGACGATCTAGAAATTCAATTAAATCGATATTTGTACTAAAAAAAACAAATTTTGAAATTTTGTAATTTTAAAATAATTCATTAAACTTAAAAACTTATTTTTAATTTAGATAACTTAATACTTACAAGTTAGTTCCATTTACTGTCTCATCTTTTTCTTTATTATTCATTCCATTTGGACATTCAGTTACCAGAGCATTAAGACATGAAAGAAGATTTAAACCTGCTTGTTGCCTTGTAATAATTTCACCAGAACACAAAGATACTGCGAGCTGAAAAATACCAAAGTTTTACGTTTAAATACTGATATTCCCGAGCATTAAATAAGGTAATAATAATCTAAGCATAATACAAGTGAATATTTTTTAATTTGTTTATTTCAAAAGATGTGTTCAAAGAAATATACCCCTGGTGAAAGGGGTAAGTGGTTATCCTTGTTGTTGGTTTTGTAACCACATAACATGTAGCTCAACAGTTTCATTTTCGACGGTTTTAAACTAAATAAAACAGTTAAAAAAGTAAATACTAAGATATATAGTCAGATACTAAATATAACAAGGGTTATAATACAAGTTTTTGTAATTATTTAAACATAAAAAAGTAGACAATTTAAATGTTGGTATACAAAAAAAAACAACGTTATTAAAAAATTTTTCTCTTGGATTAAAAAACACACACTAACCTCCATAATATATCATGGGATACATCCAAACATATTTGTTCATTCAAATCAATCTCAATATTATCAGCCGAGTCAAAATGCTTGCAAGTTGCTTTTTGTACGTCAATGAACAGTAGATTTGATTTAGTTTCGTCATCATCCTAAAATAAAAAAAAAATTGCTCAAAAAAGGGTTTTGACTAACTTTTAAAATAAAGTTGATTAAAGCGAATAAAAATAGCAAACTTTGCAAAAATTTAAGGTTTTAGGTATTTAAAGCCACAAGAAAAATAAATAAATTTGAGCTAAACAGCATTTCAAAGGCTAAATTACACAACTGTTATGGAATGAGATTGATAAAATGTAACAACAATTTTACCTGGTTAAATTTCCGATTATTAAGAGCGTAATGAATTCCAACAAATTGAGTGTTGCCAAATATTTTTGCCTTTTTAAGTTGACTTACATCAAGCAAAACCTGCGCAGAAGCAATATAAGTTACTTAATATTAATAATATTCAAGTTCAAAGAGTTTCAGTATTACTTCAAAAGCACGATATAGATGCTAATTAAAAATAATTAAACATGTAGTATTTTAAAATAATTTGTACATAAAGTTTATAGAACTAACTAGTATTTTCAATATTTTTATTTTTAAATATTTAAAAATAATCTGTGTTATTTTTAAACCTCTTCATATTTAATAAAAGTTGAAGTTTGACAAGAGTTTATCCATAAAGCTCTCGGAAAATTTGGTCCATTTTGTTGAATTTTTGTCATTTGGATTGGAGTAAGAAAATCTTTTATCGATTGTTGACCCAACTGACCAAGCTAATAACAACAAAAACGTCAGGTTAGCATTTAGCTGGTTTCTTAATTTCTGTGTTAGGCCTTTTTTTAATTTCTGTGTTATTTTAAAACAATTTATTAAACATTCATAAAATGATGCAAATAGAAAAAAAATAAAAACAATTTAATTGTTCAAAACATGTCATAGTTTTTAAATTGTCATGACTTAATTACAAAATTTAAAAATAAACAAAAATTTACCATTAAAAATACCCATTTAAATGAATTGAAATACAACTTAACTGATGTTCAAACTTTTAACTTACTCTATTGTTTCCGCAACCATAAACAAGTCCATCTTCAGCTAGAAATACAGAATGGAGGCTGCCAGTACTTATTTGTTTAATTTTTGTATTTAGGTACAGCAATACAGATTGATTTCTAAAAAAAAAGTTAATTTTATAATTTTATTAAACTTTATATATATGGTGTAAGAAAGTCGACTTTACAGTCTAAAAAACCTTTGTCATCAGTAGCTTAAAACATTTTTGACTTGGTTTTAAATTTTTTTACAAAAAAAAATGTCAACTAAATATAAAAATAAATAAAAAGAAATGTACCTGTTAACTGTATCACCAAGTCCAAGTTGTCCATGACTATTTTGACCAAACACATAAACTGATCCGTTATCCATTAAAACCACTGTATGATGAGCACCACATGATATCTAGGATAACATTTATATGTTGAAAAATTCATTTTAGAAATTTCCATACGTTTAATAACTGTTAATCTTTTAATAGATTTCAAATAAAAAGTTGAGGTACCTGGATAGGTTTACATTTTCCTTCCGTTCCAAATTTGATTTGCAAAAGTGGAAGCAATGCCATCTTGTTTGCCTCCTTCAATATATCTGACTTGCTCGGAGCTGAAACATTAAACAACAAAGTTTATTTTTACATAAATAGTTATGTTTAAAACTCTAATAGTCAAGATACAATTAAGCATGCCTAAAAACTAAATAGGCCTACCTTTATTTCCTTTATCATTGGGCAAAGATTTTTTAACTTGAAAAAACACAGCTAGTTTGTTTAAAATTGGAGATGAAGGATCAGCTCCTGGTGGAAAATCCAAGTCCAAAAATGGAAATCGATCGCGATCTAACAACAAGTTATTGTCATTATTTTCTTTCGCTTAACAAAAAAAACAAGTTGTTTGAATAAATTTCATAATAAATCTATTAAACAAAGTTTTAAATCTTTCAAAAAACAACTTACAAAAAAACGAATTATTAATAAATTAGAGTGACAAAATTAAAAGTCATCACCCTTTCTTTTCCCATCATCTTCGTTGACAATATCTGCCTCTCCAGCACAAGTTCTACAACAACCACATTCCTCACATCCTGACCATCCTGCACCACAACCACATGGCCTGTATTAAAAACATCATTTTAGAACCAGTTAATTAAATATTTTTAAGGTTCTATTATTATAAAATAAACACAGCTTCATTTATTTGAACAACACCCTGAAATCAAATTGTTTTATCTTTTTAAAAATAATAAAATGTTTACATTCTTGGGTTTCTATCAGCAGATGAGCTGTTCACACAGTTTGACCCATACCCTGTGCATTCCAAACACACTGCACAAATCATGCACACTTCTTTGTGCCACTTGTGTTTATCAGGTGAACACACGGGGGCACCAGATGCAAGATCAGAAGAACCGGACATCCCAACAAGAGGAATGTCATCCATTGATTTGTCCTCGGGCATTGACACTAAAATATTTAAATTTATTTAAACAAATCTTGATTGCAAAAATTTTTACCTTGAAATCTTAATCAATTTTTAACTTGAAATCTTAATTAAAAATTCTAACAGTTTTAAATTAGGATGAAAATTAAAATTAATTAAAAAAAAATATTACCATCTTTTTCAAGTTCAACCTCTGCAATTCTCTGAGCAATAGGAAGAACACCTTCCTGTATTCTCCCACATTGACCCTTGTTATTTACCCCAGCCGTCCATACCCTACCATCTCTTGATAACACCACTATGTGGGCTTTACCCAACCCTACTTGTTCAACATGAACATCTGATAATGAAGAAACTAAACCTGCAAAAAAACAAGGAATTATTATTAATTTTTTTAATATGCCGCATTTAATAACAAAACGGCTTTTACTATTATATATTTCATTTTTTATGTTTTATGGAAGATTTGAGACAAAATAAATAAATAGTATTTAATAAAAAAATACAAACTTGAAATAGTGAAAGAAATATGGTTTAGATACCAAGTAAATTTTAGAAAAAAAACAAGAAGCGAACAAGAATAAAACAAACCAGTTTTTGCGTCAGCCTGTGTTGAATCTTTCCCAAATAAATACAACTTTCCATCATCAGTTATAAGAGCACTGGTTCCAACATTACAATAACATTTAACAACATGCTTTCCTTCCATGCACTTCATTATCTTTACTTTTTGAGGAGTTGGTTGACGCCGATTTTTAACTTGAATCAAAAAACAATTAGTTTGTTAAAGTAAAAAAAACAAAAACAAGTTTTTTTGTTTAAGTTATACATAAATAATTTAAAAAATATGAAAAAATCCATTAATCATTAAAAAACTTTAATAAAATTTGGCTTTGTTTTAAAAAAATTCCTATTATCTTACTGATAGCTTCACCATCCTCTCCCCTTCGCGGAGTTCCAAGGAAATATACCTCGCCTGTCGAAGCCACCAACAAACCATGACCACCATCTGGTGCTGCTGAGCAACAAACTATTTTGCTGCTTAAGTTTGGAAGTGGAAGAATTTCAGGAACTTTTTTGCATCGAGCCTAAAAGAAAAATAAATTTTATAATAACAAAATATTTTTAAATTCGGAAGTATGTGTAGACTAGATTCAAAATTTTACATACATTTCAAATTTTTTACTTGTTTGTTCTAGGCTAAACAACAATAATTAATTACCTTATTTAATCCTAAAGATTCAGGTTTTCCAGCATAGAAAACTTGACCTTTTTCGTTTCGAGAAAGTGAAAAATCTTTTCCGATTGTCACATGCTGTAATTCACTCTCTTTGTCTGCAAAAAACAATAGTTTTTTGAAATGTTCTAAAACATTTTTTATTATTTGTGTGATTTTTTATTAGTTTCTTGACTTTGCAAAGATAACTTCTTGTAAAGTTTTATACAAAGTTCTATCGCCATCAATTAAATATTAAGCCAAAACTTTTTGGCAGATCCAGACGATCTTAAACAACAGATTTACCTTGGGAGTTGTTATAAACAGGGTTAAAGTCAAGGGCTTTGCCAATTACAATTAAATGTTTCTTGGTGGGGTTTACAACCACTGATGGTTTCCTTATACTCAATCCCTTCTCCTTTACTTTGTAGAAGTTCATTTGATATAATTTCTATGATTAAAAAAATACTTTCAAAAAATAAGTTTGCAAAAATTAAATATAAAAAAAAAATTAAACAAATTGCAAAAATTAAATATTTTTATTTTAAATATAAAAATACCTGGTGCAATCCTGGTGTAATAGAACACATACCCTCTCTATCACAAAACCACACAGCTCCAGGTGAGCCTCTGATATGACAGTATAAGGTTAATGTTAAGGTGTCTTTGTCGATCACATACAAGCATTCATCAGATGTCATTACAAAGAGTAAACCCTAAAATTGAGACCATTTAATATGCAAATATAAATTTTAAGTAAGTTAATTTACAGAAAAGAGACCTTTAACATTAAAAAGCAAACAAAAATGAAGGTCACAAAATTACAGATATTATTAAACCAAATTGGGACTGAAATATTTTAGAATAAAATAAGAGAAAGTGCCATTAAAACTACTCTAAAATCTCACTTACATTAAAATAAAACAGTTGGGTAGGCAAGTTAACAGACATTTTTGAACTTCCTTGTAAATCAACAAGCTTATTTTGACAATAAATAACTCCTTGGCAGGTTAAATTGTATCCAGTTCCAATTTTATATAAAGTTGAATCAGTAAATAAAGCAAACAGATAAGTTCCATCACATTGAAGCGAAATTAGATCAATCTCTGGTTTAAAATCTAAAATTTTACAAAAAAAAAGAAATAAAAACTGCATGCTATTTATTTTTTAAGTGCATTAAATACATTAAAATAGTTTAAATTTAAAAATAAAAAATTAATTGATAAATACAAATATTTTATATTAATCTTTAAATTTTACTTCAATTATCGTCCTAATAATAGGAAAATACCTATTAATGTTCTCAAGAATATACAAATTTTATTAAAAAAAATAAAATCACTAATTCAATAATACTTACTGTCAAAATCAATGTTCCATGATTGAAATAAACAAGATTTATTGATCCCAATTTGTAGTGGTGAAGGTAGGTAAGATGACTTTAAAATCGCAGCCATTACGGAATGTTGCAGGTTTATAAATATTGTTGGTACCTGAATTCATTAAACCAACATTGTAAAAAAATAAATAGTTAAAACTTCGCTATTTTTGTAAATTTTCTTTTACACAAGATCATCATTATTAAAAGCCAGGCGTATAAATTATTATGTAATTGATTATAATGTAAAATCTGATTTGAAACTAAAATTGATTTGAAACTAAAATCTGATTTGTAAAATCTGATTTGAAACTAAATCTTTACCTTAATTGTTGAAGTATCTTGTTGATTAGAACAATCCACAATAAAAGAGGTGATAACTGACAACAACTTTCCTGTTTTACCCCATGCACAAGCCAAACTCAACAGACATGAACTTGCTAAAGAAGGTATGTTTCCATCTACAATATAATTTAAATATTTTAAAATTATTGAAAATAATATTTTTATAAAAATGCATAGTCAATATCATAAATCTTTTGATTTCATTTTAATTAATTACTAGTTATACACAATAAAATAAATTTTAACAAAATGATTCGATTTGCAAATCAAATCCTTTGGTAAATTTCCAGTACCTAAAACTACTTGGTTCGCTTCTTTTTGATCAAACCGCAGTTCAGCAAGCTCAAGTAAAATTTCAAACAACTTTTCTGAAAAATAAATAACAAAATGAAATAATAGAACATATAAATTACCTAATTAAAAAAAAGAAAATAGTATTTTACAAATAATATTGAATTTCAGCAAGTTATAGAATTATAATTTAGATCAGCTACGATCAATTTACAATTTAATCAATTTCACAATAAATTATTAATTATTTTACAGTTTTACCCAGAATTTTTTGTGACTCATTTTTCATTGAATTTAATGTTAGTCCCTGCAACATGTTAAGCAAAGCTTTTAAAGCCTTGCAACACAATTTCTTGTGTGAGTACATTGTCTCTTGTATCAACTCAAATACTCCAGCTAAACCCAGTTCAAGAATCTAAAAATTGAACCTTTGTTTAAATAAATGAACAATTTGTTGTGCAGACTAAACAATTTGTTGTAGGAAACCTAAACATTAAAAAATATATCCTAATGCATAAATATTACAAAATTTATGACCTGTGGGACTTTTACGGTTGTTTCATTTTCACTCTGATCATCAGACGATAATTTATCATCTTGCTGAAATTCTTCCAACATTAATTTCATGAGCATTGAATTTTGTTCAGCATCTTTAACCTTATATTCATAATTACATTAATAAAAATTTGCTACACAGTATCAAAAGTTTAATGCGAATTACACAAACAATAAACATTTTTTCCAGTAAGTGAAAAATATTTTTAAAAACAATGCCGCATTTATGTTTAATAGTTAGCCACACTGTTAACAATAAATTGTACAGTACAAACACTTTTAAAATCTAAACTTGTAATTACCTCATATTCCACCCTACATTGTAGAATAGATGGGGAAGGATTTGGTGTCACTAAAACTTCTAATGGTGATAGTTTTGATTCAACCTTTAAAATATATTGTTTAGAGGTTTGCTTAAACTTTAGTTATTCAAAAACGAAGAGCAATGGGTAAATTTTAACAACATAATCTGTACAAATTAATTATATAATTTAACAAATTTACCACTGGGTTTGGAATGGTAAGCTTGTCTTTATTTTTTTCTGCATTCTTTTTGCCTCTCAGTCGAATAGGAACTGGTTTTTCTCTTCAATAAAAAAGAAAGGTAATATCACATAATTTTATTTGTTGATGCAAACATTGCTCTTTTAAATTTATTTCATAAAAACTAGCATTTATTGATTAACAATTGTATTAATATAAGCAAACAAGCATTGTAAAATGCTCTTGTTTTTAATTCTGTAAGTGAAAAAATACAATGCAACTAAACACAAAAAAAAATTATATAACCTAGTAAAATAAACTAACCTTTCCAAGTATCTTTTTCTTTTTTCACCACTAGGTGGGACTTTTGCACCTTTGATTTTCTCGCCTTTGTTTTGATCAAATAAGTTCGGAGCACTGACGACCAGGTTAAAAAACCTTTTTTCCAGAATGCCCCCCTTCACTGGATTTTGTACGGCAGACATTTGTATTGTCTTATAAGACAATCATTTAAGCATTCGTAACTACATTAAATGCTCAAACCACTTTACTTTTTTACTTTGAATACGTTTGCTTAAATTAAATGCTAAACAAAAACTATGAGACGTTATTTAGTTTTAATTTTTAATATTAAAGTATGCTATATAACTAATTGGTTGTTTACCATTTATTCAATACATAAGTTGAAAATACGTTACGGCGTCCTATGGACACGTGGTTATCTGAAAGTCTGTTTACATTTTATTTATACAGATTTACTTTTCAGAGGGGTTTTTATTTTGTTCATGAGTTCCCTTTCAGTAATCGCTACAGCGAAAATAAATGACCCACCTGACTAAGCAAAACAACTTTATTAAGGTTATCCTCGGTGTTGACAACAACTACTCTTCACAGAAGTTAGTAATTACTTTTTATTCAATTTTTATAATATTAAATTAAATCCAAAGTTTAAGAAAAATCTGAATATGAATGTGTAATAAAGGTTCAGGTTTGAAAACATTTGGCTTATTTATTAATAACATTTTTTAAATAAAAACAAAACTACCTTAAGCGAAGGATTTATTTGAAAATGACCAAACAGTGGAACCAAAAGAAGAACTTTTGATAAAAGCATCAGATTAGAAGTTATACAAAAAATAAGTTAACAATTGTTTTTTTTTGGTGCAATTAACAGTAGGTAAAAATTTATAATGTACAAATCAAAACGAAGCACAATAAAGTTTGTTTCAAAAAAAGCACTAGTACAAATTTATATTACAAACAGCAAAACAAGTTTGGAAATAAACAAAAAATCACCACCACTTTCTTAATTAAACACCACGACAAACAATATGAAGTTGAAGTTGACAAAAAAACAATTATGTCCAAATCTATTAAAACATTATCTCATTGCATAGAAATAATAATAGAACAATTAACAAAGACAATGTGTTTTACATATAAAACCACTTGAAAACAGCAATAGCGCTAATTTGATAACTATCCAACTTACAATATTCTAAAAGAAAGATTTCAAACATAAATACAGTATTAAAACCATAATTGTACTATTATATACATTTTATCCACAAAAGTGTTCTTAAAATGACTGGTCAATTCAACCCGAAAACAACTCCACCAAGTGATAATCAACTTTAAAATATTAATTTTATTTAAACAAAAATAATTATGAGGTTAAATGGCATGAAACAATTCTAAGCCTTAAAAAATTATAAGCTATTCCATCCGATTGTGTTTCCAAACCACTTTTTAGTCCATTCATAGGCAACAAACAAAGCACCGTTAGCTGGATAGGTTCGAACTACGCAAGGCAAAAGACCACTGTACAAAGCTCTGACTCCTATAAATAAATATTTTTACGTAAACAAATTTCAAAATATAGTGCGTTTTAAACAAGTGCGTTTTACCATAATGTTGAATTATGTGCTATACTTAATTTGAAAAAATTCAACATAATTTTTATCTATTTAATTATTACATTAATGTTTTACCTTCTGTGCGCAACACATGGGAAAAAGTTTTAATGAAACCAACTTGTTTTCCAGCTGCTGAAAGCACTTGGATGCGAGATTTTACAACATCAATCGGAAAAACCCCCACCCATAAAAACAAACCAGCAGTCCCACCAGCAAAAATTGTTCCCAAAACCCCTTTAAAAAGCATTAAAATGTTTAAATAAATTAATGTTTAAGAACAATATTATATGAAAGGTTTTTTTGTATTAATTATCTACATTAAAAAATATAATTAGAATTACCTATGTCATCCTTAGTTTTGCCGACGGGAGTAAGCATTGCTCTCGTAATTTCATAGCCATAGAAAAACAGAAAATAACCTGGCATTTCTCTAGCCCAAGTACTGGTCAAACCTGACATTGGTGATAATATGCCCTCAGTTTTGACCATGTTTCTTAAAATACCATAGGGTCCTCTGCAAGTACAAGTAGGTTTTTCCTTTTTAAATGTTAGCTTAAAAGTAAATAAACATATTTTAAAACTTGATAAATAACAAAGGGATATAGGAATACTAAACTAAATACTTTATTTTTAATAAAAAATTGAAAAAAATTATAATACATATTCATAGTTTTCACTTTTCCAGTTTGTTGAAGTTCACTCATGGCTTGCATGCGACATTTGATAAGTTCTGTTGGACAGACTACAAGAGATGAGAATATGGAGCTCAAACTACCAGCTGTGGCATTTTCTACATTGCTTCATAATACAAAAATAAATAAGCTGAATGTTTAAGTCCTATAATTATTTCAGCAGTTTATTTAATATAGATGTTATGCATTTTTGTATGATTTGAAGAAAATCAGGTAATAAAATAATTGTTGACTTACGACAATTGATCCAGAGGTTTGTGTTGAACAGAAGCCACCAACTTTTGCATATATCTTAGAGCAACAAACAAAACTGCATTCTCGGATACATTACAAACCAAAGCTGGTACAGAACCTTTATATAAACCTGCTATTCCATCAGTTTTAAGGGTTTGTCGAAAACAGTCAAATGTTCCCTTGTACAAATCAGGGAATGTTTGTAGTTTCACTTTGACTGTATCTAAAGGCTGGCCACAATACACACAAGCAGTTCCACCTGAAATAGTTAACAATGTAAATGAAAGAGTAGATGTTAAATTTAGTCCTATAGTAATTGACAATATGTTAAATATAAAGTTTAGTTGAAAAATACCAGCACTGCCAGCTACGAAGTTGGTTATAAATTCTTTGGCTGAGTTCATTTGATTCTATTAGTGCTGATGTTAATATAACACCAACCTTAAATTAATTAAAAATTGCCTATTTATATATAAGCCTAAAAAAAACAAAATGTACTGTTTAAAAGAATACTTATACTGGTAGTGGTAGTGTTTAAACAACAACTTTTTAATAAAATTAAAATACTATGAAACATGCAAAAACAAATTAAGTATAGCACAACAACAAATTATAGCCTTAACTGTTTTTAAAAATTTGGAATAACTATAGAAATGCAATTTGACAAAAAATTAAAATAACTAGTAGCATAAAAACATAGTTTAATTGTTGTTGTCACTTAATGTAAGTTGCACAATAGTAGTAGGTTGTGAGGCGATACTGTCAGTTGCAGTTGTGTTAATTATAGAATAATTTGTATTTTCCAATGCTGAATCAGTTAAAAATTGATCTGCAACTTCATTGTTAGATGTATCTGGTGTTAATATAATTTGATCACCAGATACAGTCACTGTATAAGATATACTTGGATCTTTTGAGTTATCGCATGCTTTTGGTACAACCACACCAGCTTTACCTAATGTCGATGCAGGAAGGTTTAAAACATGTTTTTCTGGGCTTGGTGTTGCAAAACTGTCAACAAATTTCAGTCCTGTTTTATTTAAAATGTTGGTGTTGTCTCCTACATTCAAATTTCTTTGCTGCAGATTTGAGGAACTTCCCACAAAGCTAAGTGATTTTGAAATACTTGTTTTGGTGCCAATCATATGTTTAGACAAAATGTTTTTTGATAGTTTAACAGATGTTGGGGGCAGTGCAATAAATTTACAATTTTGTTTTTTCTTGATCAGTTTTTTTAACAAAATGCTTGCAGGGGTTGCCATAGAAGAAGGTGCAGAAACAAAGTTCTAAAATAAATTTTAAAAATTACTAATTTGCAGTCACTAAATGAAACATAATAATAATCATTATAAGAAAAACAATTTTTATATTTATTTAAAACAGCATACCTTTTTATGATTAGAAATTGGATCAAAACTTGGAACTTTAGGCACATCACCCTTTTGAGGAACCTAAAGTGTAAAAAGATGTTTAAGGTAAACCCTTGGTACTGTAAAAAAATTACCACAAACTACTAAAAAAGCTTTATAAAATAAATACATACCCATGTATGATGGGAATGAACCCTTTTTGAGCCACCGCTTATTGTTATATTTTTCTTTTGTTCTTTTACTTCCAACAAGATATTATTTTTAACAATGGACGTTGTCAATTTACTGTGGTCTGACTCGCGAGCATCTTCTATTACACAAACAATATTTTTTCCTGATTTTGATGTTATTTTACTCGTAGATTGTTTTGGGGGAAAACTTATTTCCTTTTCTGTTGTAATATTTGTAATATCAGGGTGGTTATGTTGTTTTAGTTTCCTAAAAACATGGTTATCATTTTCAACATACTCAGAGACTTCAGTTTCACTTTTATTTTGGCTGTCCAACATTTGGTTGCTATTGGTTTGGTTTTCATTTAAAAGAAGAACATGTTTTTGGGTCAAGTCCTCCAAGGTGTTGGAATCCACTTCAATCCAATGTTTTTGTGGTTGCGGTTGTTGTTGTACTGGATTATGCATCATAGACATACCACCTAACATCACACTTGTTACATACCCCTCTGGAGTAACATGAATCACTTTTGGTTCGATTTTTGGGGCATGCCTAACAACGACATGACCTCCTTGAAGAGATTTTGCGATTTCTGACAAAGCAGGTGCACCTTGAGACAGAGGAGGTACATCTGGCATTATTATATTTCTTTCACCACTTGGACAAGGCCAGTTGTTATTGTCAAGTATAATTGGTATTTTCTTTTCCTTCGGTCCAAATTCAGGAACACTTTCTGATATTATGTGAAAATTTTTGGGAAGTTTTCTATACTGGTAAGTCAGTCTGTGGCCATCAACTTTGCGCAGAATACCTCGTTGATAATAATACCTGTATTGTAAAAACACATTTTTAGTTAAAAAAGTCTTATTCGCAATTCCATAATTACAATCAATATAGGTATATACATACACAGCAAAAAATCAAGCTAGGTTTACCAAACCTTTATATAACTTCCGACATACAAATTTAAAAAAAAAATTGTTTATCAACCTTAAAGCTCTCCCCATGGTCTCATAATTCATTTCTGGTTTTTTCTTATGCTGACCCCATAACCAAGATACTATCCTTGAGTCTACAAGTTTAAATATTGCTCTGTTTACATCCACCCACTTTATATACTGGGGGCAGGTCACTGGGTCTTGAAGTAATGCCAGAAGGAATTCCCAAAGGTAGTAAGAATTACCTAAAAAATATATGCAAAGTAATTGTTTTAATAAAAAAATTAGAAAGATAAAAAATTAGGTCCTCAAGTCAAGACAAAAATGATAAGCAGTAATAAAGTTTTAAAAATATAAATTATGTTTTTTTTAATTGTGCCAAATATTTTTAAAAACAAACTAACACATACCACCAGAAGACTTGCTATCTGAATATGATGTGTATGTTTTGGCAATTTTTTGTCGTTTTCTTGGTATTTCTGTTTGACTAGCCGGATTATTTATAACTACATTGTCTTTAAAAACAGGTAAACTTGGTGAATCGACATTTTCAATTTCAACATTGGACATTGAACCTAAAAAAACCAACAACATAACTCTTATTATAACTTTTATCACAAAACTTTAAAACAGTTGTATTATTTATTTTTCTTTAATAATTTCTGCAACAAAAATATAGTATGTTAGATATTGAATTACTTTAGGTCTACACAGAAACTTACTTGTTTGTGCTGTTTCTTCATTCTGAAATATATACTGCAACTGGTTGTCGGTGGAATTAGAACCAGCATGTTTATGAGCAGCATTAAGTAACTGTAAATGTGCCCACAACACAACACCATGAGGTATCCTTTCCTCAAACTCTGATTGACTGAACATGCACAATTCACGTCCATTAATATGTAAGTTCTTTAACTAAACAATTAAAAAAAGGTTACATAAATCTACTTGCATAATAAAATTCATTTAAAAACAATTTTAGTATTAAAAATAACATAATAGACCAGTTATAGCTAGGTATTACACTAATTTGATTTTTTATGTTAAATTTTACAGACACTTGACCTCTCATATCTTACATTAACAGTGTCCAAGTTAAACTGACTGATCACATATTGCATCCATGAAAAAACACCTTCATCAGTCCAATCTTTTGGTGCAGTGGACAACAAATTTGCTAGTTTGTTAGCTAGGGGCTCATCTTGTACTATCACATCAACACTTCCCTCCACTTCAGTTACATCCTGTTAAATTATTTGTAAGCTCTAGTGCCATATGTTGCATAAAAAAAAAAATTTCAAAACATATATAGTGTTAATGATTATTATATCTGTTTATACAATGTCTTTTACGTAAATTTTTTGTGTAAAAGTGTTAAATTTCCCATTTTCACCATTACAGGAAATAAATAGCGAAAATATGCAACGGTAATACTAAAATTATCTTTGTTTTTTTTATTAAAAAATAAACAATTATTTTATTTACCACTATGTTTAGTTATTCTTTATTTTCGTAAAGTACCTTGTTGAACAGACTCGAATTAGTTGCATCACCAGAATAAATTCCTTGTGGAAGATTGATTATGTGACAAACTCCACTATTACTAATACTTGATTGACTAAAATCCACTAAAAAATAGAATTTATTTTTTAAACAGTTATCTGTATGGCATGGTATATTATCAATTATTTAGTATTTTTTTATTTTTTTTTTTTTAATGTACAACTTCAAATTGTTTTTACAATAACACATAAATTATAAGTTTTCTACATAAAATTTCTAAGTAACCTAACAGTTACCTTCAACAATCTCATTTTCTGATTGGGGATAAAACAAATTTTTTTGATTGGACCTAACAATATTGTGGGTTGTTGACTCAGAAGTACTTGCTAAGAAAATAAACAAAACCAACATTATAAAACTAGGGCAGTTAAATTTCAAATTGCAAAAACAATTATAAAACAATTTTCAAAACACAATACTATAAAGTTACAATAAAATCCGCAAAACATAAAAAATAAACACAAAATTAAAATAATTAAAACACAGTTAAAACTCTTTTTTTATTATAGTTTTTTTAAATTATTATAGTTCAGTATGTTGCATTGCACCAAGCCCCTTTTCATATAAACTTTCAATATAAGACCACAAATATTCTGGATCACCAACATTATCTCTTATCATATGCTTAAGCCCTATAGCCTGATCTGTACTTTGTCTATATTCCTCAATCCAACGATGTAAATTATCATTAGGTGGTACATCACCTATTGTGCCAACTGAGGGCTTGGGTACTGGGCAACTTAAATGAGAATGGGAAACTATTCGAGGAGTGATAAATAATCTGTTTTGAATATCATTTTGCAGTTTATGCATTTCTTCACATAGGTAGCATTCATAGCCTTCGATAAAATGATTTTGTCCATAACTATTAGGTAACCATTGGCGCTGTTTTAAAGTTTTATACAAAACTGAGTCAGTGTTTAATCGGGCGTTTTTAAATGCAAGGTATTTTAAATATTCCTGGTCATTTCCATCTAAGAATTTTAAAAATTTTGCTAACTCTTCTGGTGATTTAAAATCATCAACCATTACAACAGAGTTATAATCTGGTGACCAGTCTCTTGCACTGACAGAACCTTTATAAATAGGAACAGAACCAAGATGCAAAGGGCGAAATAATTTTTCTGTTACATAATCTTCACATATCGCATTTTCAAAGGCGATATGAAACTTGTATTTACTTATAACAGAATAAAGTTCTTCATTATCCATTGTTGATGTATTCATCAGTTTTATATTATCAAAATCTTTGTTATTTAAACAAGCCCCATATGAGTCTATGTCAATAAATTTTCCTAACTCCTGGACATACCGATCACGATCTGATGGTACATCACAGTGAGATTGAAGATACATGATAGGTGCAAAACCTTGTTTTCTCATGTTGTTTTTCTGCATTATACCCACAGGTTGCCGAGATGTAAAATAGTCAATACTTGGAATATATTGTGTTGTGATCGGATAATTTGAATTCCTCTTGAATGTTGATGAAAAGTTAAACAAATTTAACGCATCTTTGTGACTTAGCACAAAATTATTTTGAGGTGATTCTTCATGGAACAAAGCCCATAAGTGATTTCCCTTGCGAGGTAATGGAGCCTCGTATGCTCGAAAATCAGTTCCATAAATCAAAACACTTATTAATCTGGTATCATCATTTAATATCTTTCGATTTTGAGTTGATAAACATGATAGCCCACTTTGTTTGCAAGTTACAGTAATCACATCAGTTTCTTTAGGTGCCTTCAGCAGATGAGGAAATAAGTTATCCTGCCACCATAAAATTGCTGGCATACTTTTATGATTTAAATGATGGTTCCTGCTATTGCTTTGTTTATCGTTTGCAGTTAAATATAAAGTGCCAATTACAAATAAAACCGAGAATAAAAATGAACAGCTAACAAAGGCAACTACTTTAAAGTCATTTTGCATTTTTGCTCGTCGTTTTGACATAACGCACAATAGAAGTAAGCAAACTAAGTAGTATATTTGTAAAATAATATTAATATTTTATTAACAAAAAATTGTAATGAACTGCACCTTGCAACCTTAAAATCGTGTTATCGCAAATTCATGTAAACAAATTAAAATTTCAAAGTCGTTCTTGTTTACTTCCGGGTAAACAAGGAACTTCAATGGTTATCAGACATAACTTCAAATCCGATGTTCAATTGAAATTTAAGCGTATTTTTTAATAAAAACTTACCTGCTTTTAATAATAATTCTATGCTAGTTGATGAAGTATTGTCAATATTGATTTGATTAGAAGAAAACATTCCTATAGTTAGCTAAAGTAATCTTAAATTGACAGTCAACATAATTTCTCATGCTTCCGAGTCGAAAGGTTATATAAATTGCCACCATGCGGTTTAGTTATTTTTCTATATATTATTTATTGTGTTGTGAGAAAAAAAAATGTGTAAATAATTTTTTTATTTTAATATAGGAAAAATATTTATTTTAAACTATCCGTCACTTTAAAAAAATCAATAACGTATTTTTTAAATGTGAAGAGATAATAAAGTAACAATCATCACTTAGTTCACAACTTTGCAGTTCTGCACATGTGTTTTGTTTACTGAAAGAGTCATTATAAATTATCATATTTAAATATTGTTTTGTTGTAGATTGTTAAAAAAATTCTCTAAATTATTTTGTATAAAATATTTAATTAAATTAAAAAAATGGAATTTCAACCTATTATAATGGCTGGCGGTTGTGGTACACACATGCCAGAGATGACCAATTCTATACCAAAGCCCTTACTACCAATAGGAAATCGACCAATGATATGGTATCCAGTCAACATGTTAGAAAAAGCTGGATTTAATGAAGTAATTGTAATTACATTAAGTTCTATAAAGGCCCAAATTGACCATATTTTAAAGGAATTTAAAATCAAAGTGAAATTATTTGGTATTAATGAGGATCAAGATATTGATACTGTAGATTCCCTTCGATTAATTAAAGACGAAATTGTATCTGATCTTCTTGTGATAAGTTGCGACTTGATTTCAGATTTGCCACTACATCGACTGGCAGATATTCATCGAATACATGATTCAACTATTACCATGCTTTTGGCCCCGGCACGACCAATATTGGAAACACTACCAGGATCTAAATTAAAAAAGAAAGAGCAACAAAAACAGAGAGAATTTGTTGGTATATCAACTATAAACCAAGTTGACCCAAGAGTTTTATTTCTAATAAACGAAGCTGATCTGGAAGATGACACTCTACCAATAAAACAAAACATGTTGTTCAATTTTCCCCGCTTTCAAATACGAACTGATCTTCATGATGCTCATATTTACTTGATAAAAAAAAGTATTTTAAATTATATTGTTCACAATAAATCAAAAAGCTCGTTACGGAGTGAATTACTGCCATACATTGTTAACAAACAATTTGCGAAAGTTAAAAAAAAGTCAACTGAAAGTTTAGAAGAGCCGAAAAAAGTGGATCTTAATGACATATTTTCCTATGTGAACAATGATGACGAAAAGGGGTTTATTTTTGATTTGAGTCTTACCACACAAAAAGTAAATAAAAATTTATTATCTTGTTATGCGTTTTTATATGAGGATGGTCTTTGTATAAATGCTAACACAATGTCCAGCTATGTCGAAGCAAATAGAATTGTATCCAAGCCTGAATCAAGCTTTATAGAAGAGGAAAAAAGAATTCACCAGAATGCTGAAATTAAGGAAAAGGCTCAGGTAGGGGCAGATTCCGTAGTAGGAGAAAAAACTGTTATTCAAGAAAAAAGCTCTGTGAAGAGATCGATTATTGGCAGAGAATGTTCAATTTCATCATTTGTTAAAATATCCAACTGTGTTATTATGGATAAGGTTGTTATTGAAAACAACTGTAACTTACAAGGATGCGTTATTTCAGAAGGAGCCAAAATCGAAGAAAATGCAGAGTTAAAGGACTGTTTTATTGGTTATCGTCAAGTTGTGGAAAAGTCTGCAAACCTGTATAAAGAATCTGTTGCTGACACAAGATCAGTTATGATGGAATTTGATTAAATTCTTATTAAAATATCTAAAGTTGCAAAAAGATGTTAAGTGTGCTTGCTTGATGTTTATAGGGGTGAAATAATTTTTTTTTTTTTTTTTTGAATGTAATTGTTTATTGAAAGAACTGCTTGTGTGAAAATACAGCTTAACAAATAAGAAATAATGTAAAAAAATGATATAGCTACTGAAAACAAAATTAACAAAGAACCACAGTGTTTTAGCAGTATGTTATAAAAATAAAGAAATTACATCACTTAAATAACATTATTAAACCATGTGACTGCTTTAATTGCAAAAATATAAACAGGGCAATCAGTAAAAAAACAAAATAAGAAAAAATAATCTATTTATAAATATTTAAGTATAAAACCAAAAACACCGAAATTGCAACATTCTACGTCCCAATGTTATTACTGACACTAGTGGTAACATTATCCACTGATGTCTGTTGATGTAATATGTCTTGAAACTTGCTAATGAGGTCCATGCTGTTATCATTTATAAGTGATGGTATATGAAAATCAGAATCGTTGAGAAGTGAAGTTGGAAAAGGAGATCCGATAGAATTACCAAATTTTGAACCTTTTGCTTGTGCGAACATTAAACCATCAATTGAATCTCTGTAAAAATAATACATAGTTGTAAACGGGTCTTAATAAGTTGATATTTAAAGATTAAGGTAACTAACTCATTTGTTAACATCTACTTACTCATTATCACTTTGTAACACTCGCTGGGGTGTGTCCAATGTCACAAAGTTATTGCGATTATCCCCATCCACTGACTCCTCATCCCATTGTGGAGAGGAGGATCTGGATTTTTGTGGAGTGTTGAGAATTGGCATATTAAGAGGTAGAAACTCGGAAGCAACAGGCTGAGCAAAAGATAAGATAAAAATTATACAAACCCAATTTTTTAATTACATAAACCTATAAATAATATGCTTGATAATCAAAACATACAACATTAAACTTACACTAACAAATTCCAATAAACTATTTAATTTTTACACAAACTTAAATGACAAAGCAAAACTCAGTTACTTACCATTTCATTAGGTTGATCTAGCCTACAGTAATGTTTTTGCAATAAAGTAGCTGCAAAGGAATCATTTGAATCTGGATTTATTATGTCAAGTGCATTTAGCAAAGAATCCATGCTTGGAGTTGGTGGTCGAATATTTAAGTTCATGAGTTCAGATTGCCTTACATCCAGCTCAGGCAATTCATCGTTATTTATAGTAGCATTCCGATTAACACTTTCTGCAAATACAGTTGAAATTGGCGGTAGAGTTGTTGACATGGCAAAATCATCAGGTTTTTTATTTTCAATTAAAGGCAATTCAATATTTGTGTCTTGACTAGGCAGTGGCTGGATTTGGGGAAAATTTAATCCAGCTTCATGTGCAGCTCTTTCCAAAACATTATTATTAAGGCTATTTGGTTTCTTGTGATTAGGATTAAGTATTTTGATACCAAGAGCTTCGCCAAAAACAGGACTGGCCGAGTTGGAAGTTTTTAAATTTTCATAAATTGGTGTTTTGGTAAGGGCTTTAAATGTGCTGTTGGCAGTTGAAACTGTTTCAGTAGGAATAAATCCTATTTGGTTATCACCACTTGATACTATTCCTAAAGTCATCATTTTCCGAACTGAGCCAGCATGGGGTGTGATCGCCCTTTGAACAATGTAGGGTTTTCTTGTATTTCTATGATTGTTAATTCGAAACATATCCTTTCTTCGGTTAAGAGCTTCCATTTGCTTTCGAAACTGTGCATCACCGGCACGCTCTTGTACTCTTTGCTTGATTTCTTCGGGACTAGGAGATGCATCCAAGGAGATTGAACTCAAATCTGTTTGTTTATTAACATATACAATGTTAAAGATGAGTTATGTATGTTAGTTTTAGTATAACATTTAATTTGTTGAGAATACATAACAATATCTATATATTTCAAAAATGTATACTTACTTATTGTTTTTCTCTTTTTTGATATTGGGGCAGTTGGAATAACAAATTGTGATGAACCATCTAAACTATTTAGAGATGTAGTAAACTTACTCATCCCCCGACCATGATGATTTTTATTTGGAACAACTGTTGAGACAGTTGGGGTGGTTGGCTAAACAAACATAAAACCATAAAAATGAAATACACAATACATCTTTTTTTAAATAGTTAATAACAATATACTAAATAATTTACCACCGTTAGTAGTGAGCACTGTACACCAACATTTGATTTTTCTGGTTTAGAAATTAACTTATTATTAGGAAGCATCTTATCAGGTTTTGTTTTTTCTTTATCTTTGGTAGAAACAGAGTTCATTCTTTTATTGCGAAGAATTTCTGCAGCTTGTAAAAGAGCAGTGATGCCGGTACAAAACCCAACTTTTTCACAGGAAGGGGTTGTATCGTCCGGCAATGTTTTTTGTATCCAGTCATAACACAGTTTAAAAGAGTTTGGTTTGCCAAGCATAATATAAAGTTCCGCCAAAGTAGTTTCTCCTGCAGTTTCTGGGTTCCATGATTTGCATAAACTTTTTGTTTCCACAGTATCTTTGTTGTTCTCAGGAGACCTCTCCACATTTTTTAATTTTTCATTAATTTTTTTTTCACAAAATTTGTCTTCAAGAACTGCAATTGGCTGTAATGGTTGTGCTTCGATAAGTTCTATCTCTCCATGTTGATTTACATTCATTTCGGTTGGATTAGTAATAGGTGCAAAGGTTTCAGTTGGATCGTCTTGCACTTGATCAAGTTGCAATTCTGTTACAGGACTTGGATTTGAATCATTACTAGCACAAGAATCTGCAGAATCCACTAAAGCACCAATGTCAAATTCTGACTGAAATTCATCAGTAAACAGATGATTATCTTCAATTTCAGCATTAAACAGTTTTTTGGCAGGAGGGATATTAAAGTCGTTATCCAATTTATCTTCGATATCATTAATATTGTTAATAGAAATCTCTTCCGTTTCAAATAAAGGATCGATATTACCGCAATCTTCTTCTGAGCTAGGGCAAGAGTCAGCTGCAAAATTTTGATCATTGTGGATATGTGCTTCTGGATTTTTTTTCCGCTTATTTGTGTTGGATTTGGAAGTCTTTCTACATATGTAAGACACAATGCAGTGGGTCTTGCTAAGCACAACCTTTTACAAAATTCAAATCCAATTAAACATTGATATTTTGTGTAATTAGCAAAAAGAATAAAAATAACATATCAATATAGAGATTTCTTAAAATTATAACAAAGTTCATTTAACTACAAAGGGTAAAAAATAATATAACAGATCCATAAAATTACCTGGTGCACTTCTATTTTAGATTTAGCAACTGTTCCAGGTGGAAAATGTATTTCCAGGTTTAAATTTGAGTTATAATCATTACTGTCACAACCACCAGGGTTACATGTGATATTATTAGGTATTAAATCACCACTTTCTGCCACCTCAAACATCTTTTCGTTAAGAGGTCTCCATTTTTTAGTTAGGTATGATATAAGTGATGTCACTTGGCAGTCCAAGGGAATACTAAATCTGAAAAAAACATACATAAAAAAATAAGCTTACAGTTGAACATAGCAGTAATGCATTTAAATGATATACCGTAAACTCTTTTTATTATGGCTTTTTTACCTCACTAAAAAAGTATACCTTAATCTTGGGTTATGTGCCAATGAATGAACCCTGTTCCATGCACTCATAGAAAGTGGGGATATCTCCAAATTAACTCGAAGTGGGAGTTTTAAGGTCTTGGTTTCACTGATAGATTGTTTATTGACTATTTTAATGAAAAAATATTAATAAAGGGAAAAACTAAAATAAATTAATTACCCAATAAACAAAATCAAGTAAAAACACAATTATTTTTACATTAAAAAGAAAATATATAGAAACAATATTTATTATGACATGTATTTATTTTTTTTTGCAAAAGATCAATTTAAATAACCTACCCTCCTTATCATGTATTCTTTTCAAAGCTTTACAAGCTGGTGTTTTTATTTTGTAGTTTTTACCCTTTACTCGAATGGTGGTTGAACCGTACTTTATCAATTCATTTAGCTTTAGAATTCCCTTCTTTTTGATCAAAGCTAAATGAAAAAATATGAATATATACATTGTGTTTTTATTGCAAATTCGGTCACATTTGTTTAGCTATAAAAACAATTACATTTTTACTGTTGAATAGAATAATTTTAAGCTATAGGAAAACATTGTGTATAAACTTTGTTGCAAAATATTAACTTACATCCTCCAAGCTTTCTTCTTAATTCACCATAGTTAATTACAGCACACAATTCATGTATTGCCTTGCTATCTGTAGTAGTACAACCTAAATAAAGTTTCACATATACAAATTAAAATAAATCCAATTAACTTAGATCATAAAATTGTCGTATGATAATTATCAATGAAAAGTTATTTAAATTTGTTTTACTTACCTCCGTTAATTAGAAGTTTGTTAATTGTGGTCCAGGTTCTATAATACAAATGTCGTACTTGGTCTTTTGTTTTAACAGCACTTTCGTCGCCTTTCTTTTTATGTTTTGTGGCAATAGTTTTTTGAATGGCTTCAAAGTCCTTTCCATGCTAAAACAAATTGTTATGTAAACTTTGATAATTATAGGAACTACAGTATGTAAATAAGAATTAAGTATATTTCTATCCAAACTGAAAAGGTAAACAGGTGCTGTTACAAAACTGGACATCTCAAGAGAAAATATATGCATAATTAAAATAACTTTTTACTATTGCAACTGCATCAAAAAAATGATCTTTATCTTCTATACTCCATTGTTCTCGGACTCTTTTCTTCTTAGTTGAGTTGGGTGGTTTGGTTTGTTGCGGACTTTGATTTGTTTTTTTAGATTTAAATTCAGGTGTGCTCGGCTCTTCAACTTGAACAGGTAAATCTAACTTTATGGTTTGCGGTGCTGGATTTACTGGTACTGAAACAATAAAAGTGTATATTTGAGGTATTTCATCACGGTTTTATTGCCTATCTAATAGGTAAACTTAGATAACACAACAGGCGGACAGAAAACTATTACTTAAAAAAAAAACTAAAAACGGACTTTTTTATAATTAGAATAGTTACCAATTGGTATAGAAGATGTGGAAGGTACATTTGGTGGTGTTGAATCTGGTCTAAACCTTTTCACGGGCTTAACAGTAGCCCTTAACACTGGACCGTCTTTGCTATTTCGTTTACAAACAGATTTGTTTCTGCGTCGCCACACCCTACCTTTGTCCGGCAAAACATGATCATTTTCGTCATCTAAAACAGGTGCTAAAATAACGTCATCCTCGACACATAACATAGCCTTTCTAAAACGACAATTTTATGTTTTTTAGTTGTATTTCTGTAAAATATCAGCAATTTTAAAACGCGTTGACGCAAACTAAAATGGCGGACGAAACTGATAAGTAGGCCGCAGTAGCGTTGGCCTATAAACGGCGTTTTCTTGTTTTAATCAATCCAATTGACAGATTTTTAAACGATAATTTGTTACAAACTACACATTCTTACAATGTAGTAAGATTTGCACCAACATTTATTACATGTAGTAGTTTATATTCGCCAAAAAAGATCGCGGCTTGCCCACAATGCACTCTAAAAAAAATTGTCATTTCACTTTGATCAACAGTTTAAGTCGTATTTTCTTATTATTACTTAAAAATACAACAAATACCAGTTGTATGATACTCTTTACACATATTTAACTATTTCAAACAGAATTTAGTCTAAATAATAAGAATATTAACCTTACTAAATCTTTTTAGTTTTAGTTCAACCAGCGCAAACTTTAGTACAATTTTACGACGAGAAATTTGACCAACCAATCAAAACAAAGGATTTTTTTAAAAACTCTGTATAATATTGCTACATGGTTAAGCAATTAATAACCTATTTAAAAATAAAGAAATACACAGATAATTAACTGAAAAATGTTAAGTGTCTTTTTTGTACCAACTTTATTTGTCTGACTGCCTGCTACAGTGAAACCTTATGTTTTCAATGAAAAAGTAAGGGGTACATTTTGTATCAACAAAATTTTAATTTTAAAAACTTTTGTTCTAACACTAAAAAACAAATTGGTCTAATCAACACAATCCTTGCTAAATTTATAAATGTTGACAAAGCAAAATAGGAGGTTGCTGTACAACTCAAGGGCAAAAACTGTAGCTTGTTAAATTATAATTAGCTATGGGTTATATTTTAAAAACAATACTACCTGGGTATAGACACTATAAATATAAAACAAAAAAGTGTTTGTACCTTTATCTCATAACAACAAGTTTATAGTTTACCTAAATAAAAAAGAACTATTTGAATAAGTAATGATTTTATAGGCTATTTAAAAAAAATATATATATACATATAAACTTAAAACAAAAAAAAATTTGTTATTTAAAATATATAACTGTTTAATACTTGCGCAAACATCTAAGTTATTGAGATTAAAAATACAAAAAAAAACAATATATTCTTAAACCTATCTAAACCTAAATAAGTTACAAAAAAAAATATTCTAATTTAAAATATTATTATCGAATTACTAACAGAAATACAAAAGAAGGTATGTCCAGTTTGTTATTTAATAGTAATTTTGATAAACAGTTGAAAGAAAATGAATGCTTGAAAAAAAGATATATTAAAATTGTTTATATAACTAAACATATGTTAATATATATAAATATATACCTGAATTAGTTAATTTATTTACCATTAAAATAATCCGCTCTTAATTAGATCATATGAAAATGTTTTACAATTTAACAACATCATAAACTTTTTATTAGTTTATGGGGTTATTTAGTCAACAATCTACGGATTTATAAGCTTTTGGCTTAAAGTTAGTTAAAAATACAAGCAGACAAGTTGGTAACCTAAACAACAACATCATACTATGTCATATAAAAAGTAATTAACAAACCAAACGTGTACTTTTGATCAGCTCGTTATCGATTTTATGCTTGAATAGCTTATTCACTAAGATTAATTAAAGGGATATTCAATACAGCTATTTAAATAAAATTTAGCACAAAAATTGCTATATTCTTTATAAATTAATAGCTGCATTCTGTCAAACTTACTTAAAAATAATAAACACTGAGCCCTGTCCAATAGTTTAACTTCATTTAAATCCTATGTTTACTGTTGTAAAATCACGCTTCGATTTGTTTTGATTCGGCTGGCGGGAACGCGCATTTGCTCAACTAAAACAACAAAGTCACGTGACTGCACGCATGATTTCCGTTACTTTTAACACTAGCGGGATAAAATTATTTTGACCTAATTATCGCCAACGGCAACGTCTTGAACAAAATTTTGTAATGAAACAGTTAATTAAATTTTAAATGTAATTTACATGTTAATGAATCGGATAAGTCTGTTAATCTCAGATTAATTTTCCTTAAAACTTATCACGATTTACATTTTCCTACTTAACACAGCTGAGAACTTGATTATGACGTAATAACGGCGTTGTCCAAGGGCTTGGTTTTGGATTTTTTTTTACTCATTCACTTAAGAAATTCCAACGGTAATGTTAGACGTTTGAAAATGTAGGAAACCTAAGAAATTATTTGGCTTAGTGAACTAATTTTATATGTGTATGTGTTTTATAGATACGAAGGCAAGTTCCGTTATTTAATTATTTTAAGTTAAGGCATTCCACGAAAATTAATACTACGCAATCATGGCTATGAATTACGACAACTGTGAACGCCCAACTTCAAGGTAAGCTAAGTTTAAATTATAGACAATTTGTAGTTACAAAATTATCATTAAAATGATAAAGTTAAATTCACAAACAGACAAATGTTAAATTATAGGCATTTTTTTAATTAAGGTCAATTAAATTTTTAGTTGTTAAACGCAAAAACGTAAAGTTTTAACGTTGTTTGTAGATCTTTTGTTCTATGTTTTTACTTTAAAATAAAACGAAAATTTAAGTTTATGGGTTTAAAAATAGATTAAGAATTCCGGAATTAATGTTTCCAGTAATGGTTTATTTTTTTAACTTTCAGAATTATATTTACATAGGTTTCTTATATAAATAGGCTTCCAATTTAAAATGTCATTTATTCATTTTTCATTTATCTTGTACAAATATTTATATAAAAATTGTTAGAGTATTACTAATTTATAGCATTAGAAATTTATTAAGCCTCTGGTTTTTTTTAACGATGTTTTTAAATAAATGACCTAAACATCATGTGTGTACAATACTTCAATTTCAACTTTAATTTTTTTTAGAGTCATTCGCCCACCAGGGGGTGGTTCGAGCAATATTTTTGGCCCCGAACCGACCCCTGTTGTCCAAACAAAACAGAACAAAAACCCAAGTTATCAAAGCTCCATTTTTGGTAATGACACCGTCCAAGAAGCTCCAAAGAAAGCAAACAAAGGTTGGTTATAATGATTTCATTACAGAAATTCCAAATGATGTTTTTAAAATTAAAAATTCCATACTATTTTTTGTTATCCATTTCTTGCATGGAATTAGTTGATCAATTTTTAAATACTTTTTTTAGGAAAATGATTTAAAATGGTATTATTAAATCCTTACTCTTTTTATAAAAAAAATAATTTTTCAATATCTATAGAGAATGATGCTCCCACAAGTAATGGTATGAAATTAGTGTGGTTTGGTTTTAATATTTTATTTTGGTGCAAAACTAATCCAATTTCTTTCTCTATTTATATTACCTTGCCTATTTTTAGTGAGTAATACTTATAAATCGAGCTTACTCAACTTTGGTTCTGGGCAAAATCAGAGCAGTATAGTTGGGAAAGAAACAAAAAAAGATGTGCACGTCAGAAATGCCAGTACTGTATTTAATTACCTCAGTACAGACAGTAAAAAGGCTTTGAACAGTTCACCTAAAAATAAACCAAAAGGTAAAAAACACTCATGACAAAAGAATTACTTATAAAAAGCAACAGTTTATATTATATTGGGTTGATATTATTTAGAAACTAGGAAGATCAGCAATGTACCATGGTATGATGGTAAAAATGCAGTTAAATCAAGACCTGCCACTGCCCCAACTGGCAAAAAACCTTATTACCTTAAAACAAAGACAACATTTTTATTTACTAAAGACCAACATCCAGTGAATAAGTCACAAGCTCCTGGTATTCAATTAAGGCCAAAAACAGGTTCAGCCTATAATAAATTTGGTATAAAAAATAGTTCTTTTAGTAACAGGCAAAATTATATAGTAAAAATTACTTGTTTAGCTTGTAATCAAACCCCAGAGTTAATGAAGTCAACAGTTTTTAACCTAAGGGAAATTATAACCAAACCATCTAAAAGAATGGCTGAAAAAGAAAAGCGAAACACCACGGTGTTTAAAGCCCCGGATAAGTTAACCCCTCCAGATGGACCAGTCAGTCAGACTTACCAGACTACCATGAACACTAAGAAAGAGAGACAAGCCTTTGCGGAAAAGAGAAAGGTAAAACAACGCAATGCAACATCCCTGGGAACAGGTTGTCATGTTAAGGGAGAAGGCCCACAAATCATGTTCACTGCTGATGATACGCATGCAATTCTACTTAGTAACAGAATGCACAATGCAGGCAAAAATTCTGTTGTTTTTAACCTACCTGCCGAAACGGAGCATAACTTCTGTACCTCGGGAAAAGGAAGTTGTCCAGTTATGATGAAAACATCAAAGACAAAAGTTTTTACTGACACCAAGGTTTCCAATTTGATTTCTGGTCCCAAACATCACACTGTAGCATCTAAAAATAATCCACTAGGAATCCCTGATCAGTCTCGGGAGAGCATTACCGGAAAACCTGCTGAAACATTTCAAGCTCAAGAAACCTTAGAACTATGGTCCAGTGACCAAAATCAAGTTGTTGTAAATATTTCGCACCAAAGGAAAACTCCCCAAACCCCAGACAACATTATGTTAGCTAGAAAGGATGGCCCAGTTGATAAAATTTGGAGTTCTGATTTTAAAATGGCAACTTTAAGAACAAGAAAGTTTAAGTAACAAGAAGAAGTTAAGCTGCAGTTTATTTTTGTATTTGTTTTTTGTTTCGTGCCACTCAACAAACTTGTTTGCTTGCAATAAACTACTTAACTTTGCACTAATTTGCTTTTGGTTGCACTAAACAAAATATATATATGTTGCTTACAAGTAAATAACTATAAAAAATGTTTTTAATAAACTATTGATAACCAAAACACAGATGTTTTTTTAATAACATTTATTTATAATCCAGAACGTCGGGACCCGATCACTGGTAAAGTGATAAGTAAAGGAGATATACCAAAAGAGGTAGAAAAAAAGGAGGTGGAAAATGTGGAAGAGAAAAAGGAAGACGAAAAAGTTGAATTGGCTGAAAAGAAAGAAATTCCAAAACCATCTAATCCTGGTGCATCTAGTGAGCCGCATCTCGGTCCCGTGAAAAATTTGTCGGGTTTGCGATGTGCCCAGCCTCCTGGGGGTCGATCTTCCTTCACTCTTGGTTAAAAGTGTTGTGTCTGAAATATTCATATTAATCGTACAAGCTTCTGTAATGTCCACCAGTATTAATTGTGTACAACTTCAAGCATTTGATTATTTTTCTTAAAATTTAGTCTAATTATTTGTGCCATAAGTCGATTGCTGCTTGCTATAATTTAATAACTTGCATTTTTTATTACACAACGATATTCTAAAGTGCTTTCCTATTAACCTGAGGTGTTAAACACCACTGTATTGTTGGCATGTAAAACAGTTTGTCGTCTTATTGCATGACATAAATAGTAAATGTAATGTGAAAAGCTGCATTTAGATTTAATTTAGTACAGTTTAACCTGCTGGTGTTTTCTTTCTTGGTATGATTTTGTTAGTAAAATATTATTAATGTTTATCTTGGATTTGATTTGCGTATAATTTAATGGTAGAAGTGGAGATCTACTAGTTTAAAAGAAAAGCTTTGATTTATTTGTTGAGACAATGGAAATTGAGTTGTTTTAATTCCACACAGAAAGCATCTCTAGCTTTTTAATTGATTATAGCGGAGGTTTAAAAGCACTCACAAGAACTAACAGCAAATTAACCCCTAGATGTAATCAGGCAAAATATATCTTCAGTTTTTGGGACAAAAATTCCATTATTTCCTTTACATAAATAAATAGCTTTATTAAATTATTTTAACAACCTTTCGTTTGCATAGATTTTATTACAAGCAGCCATGTTACATTTTATTAAGTGCGTTAGTACAACATAAACATCAAGCAAACCTAACATTGAGCTAGTGTAAATTCAACTCTGACATATGAAAAGTTTGCACCATTTGACGCTAACAAAACAACTAAGTATTAAGTGGGCCTTTGTTTTGGTCTTTTTTCCAACAACTGAAGCGATTGTTGGATTTGGATGTTTACTTCAAGTAATTTGGCACACATTCCCATAGCATGCTCATTCAAACCAACAACGCCAAAAACATGTTCTGAAATGTTACACAAGTAAAAATTTTAATTAATGACAGTTTTAAATAGATTGTGTTGTTTGGTATATTAAAAATAAAGTACCATTTGTAGCTGTGCTTGTGACATTGTGAAAATAAAGGCTTGTTAAAAAGTCAGCCATGGAATCATCTGCCATTCCAAGCATCCTATTTGTCCAAGTTTTTCTAAACAAGATAAAAATTTTTAAAAAACTCTGTTAAATAAATTATAAAAGGCTCAAATATGATCAAAAAGCAGGTCGCTTTACCTGTATTTATGTATCTGTGCTATAGAATTATTAAAGTTATGCTCCCTTAAACTAATTTTTAAAGCTTCCAATCCATCTTTAAAGTTATTTGGTATCTTTATTGTTTCAGCGGATTCAGAATCTTGGGTTCGATGAAATTTTGTAATACAATGTTGCAACTGTTTGTGAACTTTATCAATTTTTTTCGAAACATTTTCATTCTAAAATGAAGAAAAAAATTTTCCTGATGCACCCTTTGCAATAAACTTGGGTCTCATTTATATATTTTTTTAAATATTAAAAAAACATTACCTCGGGTGAGCTTGTTGAGATAATGTGAATCAGTTTATTAAATGTTTGAAAGGTAATTAAAAGTTGGTAATGAAGTTTGTATAGAAGTTGAAATAATTCCAATTGCTTAAACAAAAAAACAACTATTAAATGATTATTGAGAGTAACAGAAAAATATTAAAAAAAATAACATACTGATTGTTCCAACTCCAAGAGGTTTTCGGGATTAATATTTTCGTCATTACTTAAAACCTCAATTTTTGACAAACAGGAACAAGCACTCTGTTTTTGATTACTATAAGCAAGCAAGTGATCCTAAGAAAAATAAAAAAGGTTACTTGAATTACTTTATAGCGCAACTAGTTTGCTTTTTTAAATTTGTGTTTAACTTACATGGAGTTCAATAACACCAAATTTAAGTTGTTCAGTAACAGGAGATATGGTGCTTGGTTGGGCAAAACAAATCGGACATTCCAACTTTTTGGGGAGGTCATCCAACATAGAACGTAAGAAACTGGTTAAGGACTTTACTTAATAATAATTCTAAAATTTGAAGCAATGCAAATTTTAACTCCTATATTAAATACCATAAATTTTTAGTTTTTAATAACACATGTAAGAAAAATTAAGGATATTGAAATGAGATGATATGGATTCAAGTTGTGGTCCCAAATGTTGGCAACCTTTTTTACTCAGCGTGCTTAGATCTACACAAAACTTTTCATACAAGGAGGGAAATACGAGTAAGATTAGACTAATTACTCCACCACTTGAGTCAGTTGGAAGTTCAGTAATTAACTGATGCCATCTTAAGATAAAAAAGATTGTTAACATATTTACTTGATTAAGTCTTCAATTGATATAAAAGAAAAAGAATGCTAAGTTTACCCAAATACCGTTAAATATTAAACTCGAGTAAATGGATTTATTTTTAGTTATACCTGTCCAAATGTGAAGGTGAAATAAATCCAACAGATAGTGAGTCACTGTTGTTACTTTGACTTGCTTCTGATATTTCCATGTTTTCTTCCAACTGTTGTGATCTATATTAAAAATTAAGGATTTTGTACTATTTTTTATGTAGTAAAATGATTTTAAATATAAAATAATACACTTACACTGAGAATAAGCTTTCTGAAGACTTAACTTTTGATAATTCTTCACTTGTTGAAAAGTCTTCCAAAGTGTCTAAAATGACCAAAAAAATATTTGGCAAAGCTATATAAAACTAACTTAAAAATTGACAATTAATCACCTTTTAAAAAATGGCAAACTTAAAATAACCACACCAAACTAAAATCACAATTTATCTTTACCATCAAATCCACTTGGTTGTTCAGTAAACTGATCACTAAAATCGAAAGTTTCATCGATATCAATTTCCTCTAATAAAAGTGATGTTTCCTCTTCTTCAGCTAATAAAATTAATGTTGTGAAATAAGTAAGCAATGTTCCCAAGTCAATTAGAAATACAGACTGTATTGAATTACTATTAAAGTAACATTTGAAGCAATTTTAAACATTGTTTATTAAGAAATTTCCAGAATGGTTATCTTAAGTCAAGGTACTTTTTGTTGTTATTATCTTTAAAAGTCAAATGCATTTTGATCTAAAATTCCTAAATTAACTATAATGTCATGAAGCAACAACTTTGTACATTTTGTAGAAGGAATTTAAATTATTTACCTGGTAGTTGTTCTTCAGATGAATTTTGTGAAGAGTTTGATTGATTTATTGGATTGGAAATTTCGTCCGAGGAATTCTTGGTTTCAGTTAACTCAGTGATGCTCATATTTAACTGAAAAACAAAAAAAAAATTATTGATTTAAAGTATATTTGGCTTTTAAACCTAAATATAAAAGAATTAAGGCGTTAACCAACATAATATAACTTAAAAAAGTATAACAAACTCTAATTAAAAAATTAGTTGTACATGTTTTTATTTTAATTGACAAGGTGTAGGCAACTACTTACATCTGAGTGTACCGACGAAGATTTTGAGGTATTTGAAATATTTTCTAAATTATCTTCGTCGTTGTTGGGTGTATGTAAGTGGATCTAAAAATTAGCAAAAAATCAAGAATACGTTAAAATTTGAAAAAAAACCTACCCTCCAATATCTATTTTGGAAAAAAAAAACCTACCCTCCAATATCTATTTTGTAGCACAATCTAACAAAGGCTAACAAAATAAAATCTGTCGATCAATAAACAAAATTTAATAAGGATTTATTTGATTATTATGCCCAATATAAATTATTCATAGATTTAAAAATCGCAAAAGTAGGAATTAAAATGGCTACATACATTAGCACATACAAAAATCAATAATAAATATAAAAAATAAAATAATCTTTAAACTTAAACTATTACTTGAATTCAAAAAATGTAAATTAGCTTGACTGCAGAAAATTAAAACAACTTCAAAAAATAACAATAAACAAACTAACCGAAGTGAGATCAAATTCTTCCGGAGGTGGTTCCTCCTGGACATTAAACTCCTTTACAATCTCCTCTTCCCCTGCATCAGAGGTCTGCCACTGAATCCCCATGTTAAAGTTGTCAAGTCCATCACCCTATATTTAAAATAAAGAATTAGATTATTTAAAACTATAAAACTTTAATAAAAGTTAACTTTACACTAGTATAAATTTTGACTTTTGAATTAAATGTATTTAATATATTTAGTTAAAACTAACAGCAGCTTCTTCAAGTTCATTGAGAAAGTCAAAATCTCTCATCACTCCTTGAAAGTGAACATCCTCCACCCCTGACACAACTTTGTCATCAGCCTTGGCCAATTTTTCTGTAAAAATTAACGATAATAAACTTTCTGTTGTATCCACAGTAGAACAAAAAAAAACCTGTAGGGGAAAAATATTGTTATTATTTTTTTAAACGAATAAAATTAAAAAAATATTTATTAGACATTCTTTTTTTTTAATTTTATAAAAATGTTAAATTGTTATTGTTACCTTGACCAGATAAATTAGCGATACTTTGTTGGTCACTTGGTGTCTCACTTGTAGGACTTGTCATCGACTTAAATTTGAAGAGTTGCATTAATAAACAACAATTTTACAACAGATTAAAAACATTTTTAAATTAATTTAAAAATCTTCAATATACTTTAAAACTCACCTGTATGTTTCTAAGTTTTTTGATTGTGTCACTTGTACCAGATGTCATCGAACAAATTTTCACAACAGCTTTTAATCTTTCCCGTGTTCTATGTTGAGATAAATGTGGAAAATTCCAACCCATATTTTTGTTTCTTTGTTGGATTGGAGATTTGGGGGATTTTGGCAGTTTTGGTGATTTCGTTAAGCCTACATATTTAAATTAAACAAATAAAGTGATTATAACAAGACATAAAGGTAATTAACCACTACAAACTTATCAATTTATTAATTCTACAAAAGTTTATATTTACTTTCCTAATTAAAATGAAAAATATTAGTACTGACTTTTTTGTTCATTAACAAAGTTTGCAGCGTCTTGAGGAAACTCAAACTTAAACGAAAGAGTTCGACCAGGTAGTTCCATGTGCTCTTTATCACTATCTGTTGTAAAAAAAACAAAACATTAAAAATTTTTATGTAAATAAAAGTCAGGACTCTAATTAAACTTACGTCTGTTCTTCATAGTTGATATAGGTAAAGTAAGTTGGGAAGATCGTGAAACTGCTAACTTTAAAATTGTGAGAGCTTCGTTCCAATTCTTTGTCTACAAAAATCAGCATACAAAAATTATGATTACAAATTTCAATTAACTTTAATACCATTTAAAGGGTTTTTACAAAACCGAGTAATCATTCTTACATTAAGATGTTTAAATGTAACTTGCAGTGCATCCTGCACAACTGGATCATCAGGTTTTGATAAAACGTTTGAGAGTGCAAGGAGACTATGAAGTATTTGTAAACATGCTGAATGCAATATCACATTATCTAAAAATATAAAAACATAAATATTCAAGGAAATACTTAAAAAAAGATAAATTTAAATAAAATAATAGTGGATCAGCATAGCAAAAATGCCATACAGAAGTTAACCATTTTTAAACAAAATTATTATACCAATTTTCCATATTATCAACACATCTTAAATATATTTAATACAGTTAACAATATGTTCAATTTACAACTTAATAAAAATCTTAAAATAGATAAAAGGTGTTTTTTTAGTTTTACCTTTATCTAACATGTCATGGAGAAAAATCAGTTGAGGTTGAATAGAATGCGGAAAAGTTTCATAAATATATTTACAAACAACTGTAATCCATGTTTGAGGTGTTTTGTTGTACGTGTTGTTGTTATATAAGCTCATCACATGTGCTAACGACTGCACAACAGGAAAACAAAGGTAAAAATCATAATTAAATTTCTCGAAAAACTTGATATAAAACAAATAAAATACTTTAAAAAACAATTTTAGTTCTTTTATTATATTTGTTCAAAAATATTTCAGAAAAAATTTTTAAAAAAATTTTTCCCTGTAAAATCGAAAATATTAAAATCACTATTTATTAATTTAAAATCCATTAATTTTTTTTGCATTTATTAACCTGTAATTTGTATTCATGTTCAAAATTGTCCACACAAACTTGTGCAATATTTTGTGCACACTCACAACAACTGGAATCTGGGTTTCCAAACTGTAAAACTAAACTTGGAAGAAGCGCAATAACATGAACAGCAAATCCAGTTCCTATAAAAAATAAGTTTTGTTTTATTAAAAAGTTAACGAAATTATTTTAACACTTCTAAATTAGCAAATTTTGTAATACAATTGAACATATATATCTAGGATTGTTTTTATATACATTTTTTAATGAATAATACAATATTTTATATAATAACATAAACAATATACTACATTTAATAAAAACATTACTTAGTTCAATAAGTAAATAAACGTTAATGATAAAATTACCTTTTCCCTCTAGTGTTGATATAATGGGGTATTTAGAAACAGTGGTGATCTCTGATAAGACTAAAAATGCAGTCTCAGAAGTAACATTTGAAGTTAAACCTTTCAACAACAAACCTTGGATTCCAGTAAACTCTGGCCACTCTAACTTAGTCAAGTACCTGAATGCATAAAAAAAAGTTTGATTAAGATTTAAGTGTAATAAATATAATAATTAAAGTTTACACCAGAAAACTGTGGGAAAATTATATTTTTTAACCTTTCTAAAAGCATTCTTTCGCGTTCTTGTGCTAAACGGAAATGTTTCAAAACTTTTCCAACAATTTTAAGTGCAATTAAATATTCATGTTCGTAATCTGACTCCAACACACAAACAGATATCCAAAATATCTAAAAATATTGGTTTTTTTTAACGTGAAATATAATAAAGCTTCCTTAATGAATTGTGCAAATTTTTTAATTATTAATTTTGAACATTAATATTTTTTTATTCTTAAAGTTATGCCTATTTGTTATTATGTAAACATATGTTAATACATTTAGGTTTTTGATAACAAAATATTGCTTATTAAGGTTTATAAAAAAAACACCTTATAAATACTGTTTTGTGTTTACCTGTGCTAATAATGTTTCAGTATCTGATATAGTTTTTGGTGTTTCTAATTTAAGTTTATCAGGCTTAACACAAGCCTTGACAGGTTGAACAATTGGGGGTTTAGTATCTGAAATTTAAATAAAAGGTTAACTTAGCAAATAAATTTAATAAATTTTTACAAGCCATGGGAAAATTAATGTATAAATATAAAAAAAAATTATTTTTATCTCAGCAAATACTTGTAGAAAAATATTGAGAACTTTTTACCTGAAGTAAAAACGTTGTCATTATAACTTTCATTGTGCCTTGGCGAAATAATTGCGCTAGGTTCATTTTTGACTTCTTGTATCATTTTCTTGTTTAACGACACGGAACCTGACCTTCTGTGACGATGCACTTTAACTGGTCGCTCAGATATATTTATTGGGACAGTGGATAACATTGAGTGACGTTGGTTATTCTTTTTAATATGACAAACAGGGTCGGGTGGTGTAAATTGAAATGTTTGATCAGTTTCCATTGGTTTTTGTTCAAAGTTTCTGAACAAAATTAAAAGTGTTGAGAATAATTTCAGACAATTCTTTAATACAAAAAGCACATGACTTTTATGTGCCCTTCTTGTTTAAGATAACATTATTCAAAACTTATTTTAAAATAATGAAAATCCTTCAACATATTAATAAATTTATCATTATTTTTAATTTAATTAAATCATCCTTACTCGGGTTTCTTTATATTGTTAGTTGATGGTATATCAGCAACTGCGAGTAAGGTCAATAGAATTTCGATAGTAAAACTTTGTGCATGAATGTTACTTTCATCTGCTGCAAACTCACTCAGGCAGATTGCAAGCTCAAATAGATTACAGGTAGGCAGAGGAGAGTTGAGTGCACGAAATATCTAAAAAAATACAATTTTAAAAAATCTACACTTGAAGTTGATTACATTGATTTTAATTACTAAGAATTAAACATTTTTTGTTATTATTTATTATCCACCCTTATTTATAAATTGTCATTTTAAGATTATAATAAGGGCTGTTTTGTCAATTTAAACAATTGGATTATATAATAAAAATCACCTGTAAAGCCCTGCATGCATAATGTTTGTTACTGGCACACACAGCGAGTTGTAGTGAATATTTGACTAAGTTCTGAACGAAAGTTATCTCCTTTACCTAAACAGATTTATGAAAAAAATTTATTTGATCAATAAGTAAATCTGTAATTATTAATTCTACAAACAACAAATAAGTAAAACAAAAAAATTTTTAAATAAAGTGCAATTTAAACGTACCAGCGTATCAGTTATCTTGATAAAGTTTTGTACAAATGAGGTTAGATGTTCTGTGCTTTTTAAATTAGTGTGGTCAGGATATACATCTTCACATTCCCATAACTGCTGTTTTGGCCTAAATAATTTAGATCCAATTAATAAAAAATGATTGCCAATTTTAGATTTTCATTTTAATGAACTGTAATGATATAAATACCTTTTAACAAGATCTTCAACAAAAGATAAAATCGTTTTCTTTGGCAAACTCATTTTTAGTCCTTTTAAAGATGGAAAATGTTTATAAATCAGGTCATCTAAGAATAATTTTAAATTTGAATTAATAAAATAGTTTAACATTCAACAAACAAACACAAAAAAACAGCAAATTTACCTTCCTTATTCTGAGGAGGTAGATCTAAACACTTAGAAAACGAATTTCTTGAGTTCCAATTAACTGAAGAGACCTAAAATTACGACATTTTAAAAATAAAAAATTTAATTAAAAAACTTAAAGTGTAAACTGCATTAAATACACAATTAAAACAATAACAGCAAAACGTTGGTTTAAATATTTACATGATTAGCTTGAAGATTTGGGGTTGATAGTTGTATAAGAATATTAGCGAGTAAAACTTGACATTTTTTAGGTAGAACTTGATTATGTTCATAATCCATTCCTAACACTATTGATATTAGGATGGGTGACAAATGTTTCTAAAAACAAAAAAATATGTATATTAAGCTAAAAAAATGGGGAAACAACCTTAACTTGTACAAGAACAACTTAGTTACTAAATTAACAATTTATTTTTATTTTTTAATATTTCTTACCTTCCAATTTATTCTAACGCAAGGCTCGCAACTAATTTCAGATAAGAAATAACAAGCAACATTGCATCTAAAAATAAACATTAATAACTATTAATTTATAACACGACAATGATATAAAATGACTGCTGACAAAACCCCTTTTTTACCTAAACAGTGATGGAGAATCAGTGTAGTCAATAAAATTGTGTTGAAGTCTAAAATAGTAAAGTGGGGTATCTGGTTTTGGTAGGGGTTGGATCATTCCACTTCTTATTGCATTTCTCCACTAAAAATATATTAAAATTTAAATTTCCTGTATTAAAAGAAAAAATTATAGGCCCAATGTAAATTTACTTGTTGATAAAATATGTGAAACAAAAGTAAACACTTTCCTTAAAACTCAAACTTTTTACCTGTATATAATTTTTTTGCATTGGTGAACTTGTCTTATTAGTGTCATTGTTGTTGTTCAATGAATAAGTTGACATTGTCTCCATACTTTTAACCGGTGTTAAATTACTCAAGCTTTTATTGGGAGAGCTGCAAATAAACGACAAGAATAAGTTCAAATATATATTAACATATTAGTTTACACAATCTTCTAAATAATCTAAAATAACAGTACTTGTTATCACACACCAGACATATAAAATGTATTTTAACAATGGATGACACAATAGCTTACCTTGATAAATGATTCCTCGTAATTTCTGTCACACCGTCAATATTACTTAAAGACAAATCACTGTTAATTTTTGGCAATGAAAGCATGGACACTGACATTCGATTCTTAAACACTGAATTAAACAACTCAGTTTTGCCTTGACTAGATCTTGAACGCATTGACACATAGTTAAGGTTATCACTACGCACTGTACCACCAGAAGTTTTTAAAGGGTGAAGAGAAGCAAAAGAACGATCTAGAATAGGGGAAGAGATGCTTTTATTTGCAGGAAAAGTGGTGAAAAGTGATAAAAGATCAGGCGCAGAGCCAGCTAAAAAACTGTCGGAGATAACAGGTTGAACTTTTATTTTGTAGAATGGTTCATTTTCTGTTGTTACAACACCGTAATGTGGAAAATCAGCACTCTAAAAACACACAAAAAAAAATTAAAAAACAAACAAAAAAGAATTTTAATAAAACATATACACTAAAATATTAAAAGCTCTGTATAAATATCTTTTTAAAAGCTCTGTATAAATATCTTTTTAAAAGCTCTGTATAAATATCTTATTAAAGCTCTGTATAAATATCTTTACAAAACAATATGATATAGTGCTAAAATACCTTGCATTCATTGACCAAATATTCAATCACTTGTTCAGGTTTAACTTGAATAAGGCAAACAATTATAAGTTTTGCCGTTCTTATAATATCCTCAGATACTTGTGAAAACAAAAGAGAGCTTGCAAAAATGAGTAAAACGTTGAGGTTGTTTGGCCAGGTGCTGCATAAAGTTTTCCAACAATTTTCTATGGCATGCTTCGTAATTTGATCATACTAAAAATAAACAAGTGTTCATCTTTTAAACCACTTTACATTTTCAAAATTTTTAAATTCCATTAAAATATATCAAAGCTAGGTAACCGAGCATAGTTTTTTGTACTTGATACCACTATGACATTACATTTTAAACAAATTCATACAAATAACTTACATGAATAGTTAAATAAGTAAGATTGTTCAGCACGAATATAGTTGAAGAATAGGAGCCCCAGCCCATGGTAAAACTTGTGTGTAATGCTTTACCCAAGATTTTTTTGTTTTCAAAGTTTTTCCGAATACCTTCTTCTTCATTAAAAACTAACTCAATATTCTCAAGCCAGGGTAACATGTATTGAAGCATGTGTTCTTGGCCAACACCAGTAGCTGAGAGAAATCTTTGAAAGATTTCTAAAAATAACGGATAATAACTAATAAAATATAACGGATTACTAAAAATAACGGATAATAAAGATTACCTTGGTATGACTTAACAAATTTAAAACCATAAAATTTGTTACAAGAAAATGAAACCATCTAATCACGGGCAATTTACATAAACATTTATACCCTTAAAATAAGGTCTGATAAAAATTAAATTATAATGAACAAACTTGTAATTAAATTTATTTTCACGCAAACCATTAAATAAAGAAATGGATTACAAACCGGATAGCATGGGTATTGTAAACTCTGGGTTTGAAACAGCCAGTTGTTGAGAAATATCCTTTTGTGAAAGTTTATAGAGTTTAGAGGATGCTGTCTTTTCACTTTGCTCCCTTCGATCTTCATCCAATGTTTTGATCAATAACCTTTAAAAAAACAAAAATAATACATATTTAATCTGTTAGGCAAAACAAAGGCAATACACAAAAATGAAAAATTTAATTAAAGTAACCACTCTATATTTAAATACAAGAAGATAACATAAAACAGATTTTAACCTTGACTTAAGTAGAAGTAACAACTTCAAAGCCGTCTGCGAAACATCATTGTTTGCGACGTTGAATATTGCAAGATTAAATAGTGACACAAGACAGCATGGATAATCCCTTTAAACAAAAATTTCAAATATTATTTCATGGCAATAAAACAACACTTATAATTTTATAATATATATGAAAACTAATATTTCGTTAGTAAAAAAATAAATTTTAAATGGTATTTTATTAGTTTTAATTTTCAAAAGCAAACTTACATGTAATTAAATATTTCGGCAATGCTAAGAAAGCAACCTTTGACCACAAGATGAGTCCCAGTGTAACACTTATCCACCAACCAGGGTAGTAACACTGTAGAGGATTGGTTGTGATATAACAAAAGAAATACCGCATCTTTACCAATGTTGTGAATAGTCATGTTATCACAATCTGTATTTAAAATTCAAAGCATAATTTTAACATACAAGCAAATTTGCTTCATGCTTAGGACATTTCGTTTTAAAATATTTAAAAAGACATCCTAAATATGGATTTTATTACTGCAAAAAATTTCCAGTAAAAATAAATTATAAAATAATTAGTATTAAGTGTACAATGTATCTATAACTATACTCACCAAGTAAAGATTCAAGCCATGAAAAGAGATATCCCCCAGTTTGTAATCCTGTTTGATCAAATACAGAATCACAACATAGCACGGCACATTCAGCTTTCAGTGCTGTTATGTGAAGAAGTGAGTTGAAGTCTGCTACCTAAAAGTAAAAGGTAAACATTTAAAAAGGCTAAATTATTTAAGGTTTTGGGTAGAAAATTATGACTACAAACATAATCATTACAGTTCCTATGATTAATATTGTTATTACGTTTTTAAAAAAATATTATGATAATAATAATGTTAAAGTTAGATTTTAAAAATTATAAATTACAAAAAATGTTAACCTCATCATCATATATTTCTGACTTCTCCGGTGTGTTATATTTGCCACACCACTTCCCGAATAAGAAGAACAACGACCTTCTCAACTCACAATCAAGTATTACTTCCTTACCCGGTCCCAGGTGCTTTATTGTATAGGTAATCTATACAATAATAAACAAATTAATAAATGATAAAGTACTTCAAATTGTGACTTAAATTTTAAATAATTTTTTTAAATAAAAATTTAAATAATTTTTTTTCATAATAACATAAAAGTGTAAAATAGCTGTTATAATTATTATATGACTTGCCAGTGAAGCAAAATGAAGTCTTAGTTCATCGATACTAGAAGTTGAAGTTATCAAGTGAGTTAACAAAGACTGAGATGAGGAATAAGTTGATGTTTGCTGAGAAACAAAATATATTAATAAACTAATAGCCTATACAAAATCAATCAAAATGTGTTTTAATTTGAGCCTTGCAAAAGATTAAACGTCAAAAATGCAAAGAAATTAAAATAAATTTTAGGTACAAGTTTTAAAAATAAATAAAACTAAAACCTGTAGTGGCTGTGAAGTTGGAGTTTGTGATATTTCAACTTTATCAACAGATTCAAGAAAGGCACAAGTATCAGTTATGTAATCAAGAATTACTTTTCTCAAGTTATTTCTTGACGATGGTGGATAATTAGCAGACAAGGCTTCACTTATAACCTAAAACAAATAATATTTAATCAATCCAAATTTATTCAGTTTTTAATTCTAAGAACACAGGGCATATTAGCTATTGTTAAAATATATTTAAAAATTTAGATATTTTTAAAGACATATGATATGTTTGTACTTGTTTAAAAATGTAAAGGAATATAAAATGTAACAACAATATATTATCAAATAAGTATATTATTTTTGGAAATATCGACTTTAACTAACCTTATGTCTAGCCAGTCGTTCAAACACATGAGAGAGCAACACTTTATAATTATCTCTCTTTTTCTTTCTTCTTACATTCTCTTGCTTGTGTGATTTGGAACCATCAAAAATGAACGGCATTAACTCGTTTAAAAGGTCAGAAAAAGCAAGAATACTAAAAAAAGAAACAGCTATAATATATAATATAAAATAAAGTTCACATATCAAAATGTCCAGTTATTCTTTAAACTTGAAAATCCTTACATTAAAATAACTAACCTTGTAGCACCCAACCCCACCACAGCAGCATCTTTGAGAAGAGGGCTATTCTCAACCCTCATTAACCCAATTAACCTCTGAAACAATGACGAAGGAGTAGCCGGGATGCGCTCTGGGTCACGTAACAACGAAACCAACCAATCAGGAGTGCCAGCCGGTATTGCAGATGAAGTTTGTTTCTAAGGAAAATTTTATTTATTACCAAAATTTAACAAAAATTTAAAAATAAATCAATTGTATATTTTAAATAAACTTTACAACATCAAATGATTTGGTTTAACTTGAATCATTGAGACAACATAAAAGTACTCTACATAGTCTCAAATTTTTGTTCAAATATTCTAACCAAACATTTTCATTAAAAATATACCACAAGACAAACATCCCAAAAATCACTTATCTAAACCAATATGAGAATAGTAAAAATACCTTCATTATTGACATGCTGGTTGGAGCACACCTACAAGCAAACACGAGGTAATTAAGCCACAATGAAAATGATGAGTCACTTGTAGTAGGAAGGGTGGCCACCTACAATTAGTAAGAAGAAATGATTTCGATAATTATATTCTATTTCAGGCTGCATGTAAAAATTTAAGTACAGAATGTAACAATTAAACTACATCTAACACTCAATTATCTATTGAATATATTGTAAGCAATTAAAAATGGGTAAAAATACTATATCAAACTATTAACTTACAATAAAATTAAGGTCACAAACTTTTTAATAATTTACACCCCATATTTAGGTTAAGGTTAATATTTTTACACATAATTTAACTTACTTTTTTATTAGAAGATGGCCCATTATCGATGTTCTGCCACATATGAAGTAACCTGATGTTTATATCAGGCCAAACAAACTCAACAGCTGAAGGACAGAATGCTGGCAAGTATTTTGGCTTCATGAATGCTGCTATAAATGATGTCCAAAGATCCACTCTTTTTTTCTGTCACAAAATTTTAAACGTTAAAGTACAAACCCAAAAATTATTTTTGCAGCTAAGATAACTGTGTTAAATATCAAAGATAAATAATAAAGAATTACTAAATTTTTTGCCTCGAAAAATTATTTTTATTTTACCTTAAAAATTAAAAATAATTTACTTACTGTGTGCCAGCGTGAGCTATATTCAACCAGAGCAGTCACATCACACTTGCTAGCAATGCTTAAAGCTTCAGTGTACTCGCTAGTCGATATATCTTGCACAAGTTCCTGGTTGACTATTACATCATGAGTAACTTGTGGACATAATCTGTTGAGCACATCAATGCACAGCTCATCATCTGCCTTGCAGTAATCAAGATCTCTAGCAAGAGTTTTAACCTAAAATTTGTAAAAAAAGGGGATAATAGTACATAATAAAAGAGCATTTACAAATTTAGACTTTGACAAAATAAAATTTTTTAATTAGGCACAAACTTATTTGAAAAAATAATAAAATACCAATTAAATTATGCCTCTGTGGTACCAAATACCAAATTGCCTTAAAAACTATTATTAAATTATTAAGTTGCAATACACTTTTTATTAACCTCTTTCAGTAAAAGACAACCAAGTTTTCTGGTCACACTTCTGCTACTACACAACAACAATAAAGTAAATCCCTCAACCCTGTTGATCAAAGGGCCAAAAACACTTTTACGTTCATGGGAATCATTGTTCATTCCTCCACGCTTTTTGGTGAACCTAAATTGTAAACAGGTTAATAGCTAAACTACAAATCGTTTTCAACGTACTTTACAGATATGTTTCATGTTTTATTTTCCAGCCAAAAATAGGTAAGTTTATCCAGAGCATAAATTATTTAATAAAAGCAATTAAATTGTATATTTTAAGCACATCCACATCCTTATATCTTATAAATCATTAAAGTAAACATATTAATTTCGATCTAAAAAAAGATTGCATAACCCAAAAACAACTTACTTGGGTGTTTGATTAGTTCCAGATATAATTTTGTTATGCCAGCCAGTAATAAGCTGCATTAGATATCGCACAACTGTATCAAGTAATACAGGGTGCTCATCGGACACCTAACAAATAGAAAAAAAAACATTGACATAAACTTAGTCTGAATCAAAAAAATTATTTTAACAATTCTTTTATAATTATTTTATATACGATATTTAAAACAGCCTAAATTTTTTGTTCTGGTGCTTTTAAATGCTCTCACCTGTTTCAGTATAAAAGACACAAAAGTAGCGACCACATCTTCACGTTTGTCAGGAATATCAAGTAGAAATAACTGAAGGGAATTAAAGGCAAGTGACCTTAATTCTTCATCAATGTGAATTGTTAGTCGAGATAAAAGTTCAAATAGTGAAGTATGGCCCATGTTGCCTACTGGTATTAACCTATAAATTTGTAACAAATAATACTTTTTGAACACACACAAATAGATTACAGATAGCAAATGAAACTATGCAACAGAATAAAATTTTAAAACAAATATATATATTTTGTTTAACAAAACTTAAATTTTAATGAAATTTATATTCACCTAGGTAAAGCTGCTACACAAGTTCGAAAAAGTTCAATTTTAGGTTTATTTTCAGCACCAATTGCATCTGATGTGCGATTTGTCATCATCATTTTTTGACCAACCTAAAAAAAAGTGGTAAATTGAAACGTAAACAACTACTAATAAAAAAAAGCAATAATAAGCAGGTTACTAAACAATACCTGTACAACTAAACAATACCTGTACATCCAGAGTCTGTAAAATCCAATCCAAAGCTTTTTGTATATGTTTATGATACGGTAATACTCCGATTGTTTTTGCTTCATCTTCTGTCAACATTTTATTCAAGAAAGTTTTTTTAACACGCAAAGTGTTGCCTGATGGCATGACACCAACTGTTACAGGCATTGGTGGGGCCCCATCTTTTTGCTGAAGACTGGCAGTTACAACAAGAAAAGCTCTTAAACCTGATAAACAATTATTTAAAAAGTTTACCAGCCCATTGATTAAGGTTTTACAATATTTTAACAGTTTAGCAAAAAACAATTTTATCAAAGATACTACATATTTCCAATTTTTTTTTTTAAATTACCAACCAATATTCATTCTTTCAGGTTGCATGGTCATGATCTTTGAGGTTCTACTTATACAGAGAAGATCAAGAATAATTTCTTTCATCGCAAAATCTAGTCTTTCTTGGGCGATAAATTGAATTATTTTCACATAAATACTAAGTGGAGTATCCTAAAACATAAAAAATATGGTTATATACAATCTAATATTTTTAAATGCCTTAAAAAATATTTATCCACTGAATTTGTAGTAATAAACTTACTCTCACAAAAAAATCCAATTATTTGGCATTTTGAACCAATTACTTTAATTTATTGACATTTAAAAAAACACCACCACAGAATTAAGAATTTTTTTAGAAATGATTAAAAGATAATTTACTGTTAAGTGAAAGTGTTTTATACTTAACCAAACAATCATAAATTTTACTTCTTTTTATAACTTCAATGTTTACCTTTGGCACTATGGCTCTTGAACCAACAGGAAATAATGTTTTGATGATAGATTGAAGCCGACTTTGTGTTGCTGTGTTACTTTCACACTTTATACGAACTGTGTAAGCCCACAATAATCTGTACAAGGACTCTAAAGCAACCCTTGAAATTTTCTGATCTCGATGCTTAATGAATAAATATTATATTAAAAAAATATAGAAATTTAGTTCATAAGTTAAACAACTTTTTATAAAAATTATATTTCTAAAGTAATTAGACTATAAATATTATTGTTAATATGATTTATTTAGTTTAGTTTTTTATAAAGGTGCCTGATACCACTTAATTCTATTATATATATTTTTACCTAATTTAGTTACCTTTAAATTGGACAAACAGTTGTCCAGAAAAATGTGCCAGTTATTAAGAAAAAATTGCTTCTGTGAAACACACAGCAGGCAAGTCACAAGAGGATACATAATTAGCTGATTTTTCTTTCGTTTTGATAATTCCAAAGACGTTGGGTATAATGCATCAACAAACTCACGCAGAACGGGAATATTTACTTCAGTTTTAACAGCCTTTAAATATAAAAAAATAACATTTTTAACAACCCGTACTTAAACATAGGCTTCTTAATTAAAATGGTTAACAGTTTAATAACCCAAAACTAACAAGCTTAAATATTTCTGGTTAACAAAGTACACAAAGCAAAATAGTTACTAACCGCAGCAACAGGAACCAACACTTCAACAAACAGACTTGCTAAAGCATGTTTAATATCTCTTTCCTTTACTTCCAAACTGTAATCAGCAAGTTCCCGCAAAAACCTATTTAAAATTAAAGTAGGTTTTTAACTTATACAACACACAGCTCTTACCTCTATCTTGATTATATTATAATATACTGAATAAAGTAAATTTTTTTGCATAAAGATAAATAAATACCTGAAAGATGCCTCAAAATCCTCAACCGGGTACATTTTAATTCGAAAAAATTTCATTCCTAATATTAATCCGATGATTATTTTAGTGCTGTCTTCATGCTTCTTTGCTTCCTCAAGATCTTGCAAAAACTTTTTGCGAACAGGTTGAAATCTTTATTTATAAAAAATCATATAAAATCAGTTTAAGATGTTTGTCGAAAGTTGGCTATATAATAATTAAGGATTAAATGTGTAAGTAACAATTATTCCAATGGGATTTAAAGCTTTAATAACAGTGATTGATTAACAACATTTAATACTTTACTAAAACTGATTAAATAAGGCTTTAGCAAAACCAGTCAAAAACACAAATTAAATTTACAAATACAAAAAGCATCTACCATTCTTCAAAAGATGTGCATGTCTACTTAAATTAACTAAAATATTTTTTATAGCTTACTTGGTTTTAGCTACAACTCCAACAACCTCTGCATACAAATCAGCAACAATTCTGGTACGATTCATACCAGTTGATGCCCCACTATGCATCAAAGCTGCATGTTTAAAGTGCGAGAAAGCAATCACTAAGATATGTTGTATTTGTTGTTCTGGTAAAGGATGTACCAGCATTTGTTGAAGAACTTCAATTAAAACAAGGCAGAATACAATAGCAATCGCCATCTAAAAATAATCATATTTTTTGCTTATTTTAAATTTAAGCACATTATAATCCTAAATAATATCGTGTAAGACTATGGTTTAAACCCAACGCATGCCACTTTTAGTTTAATTTTAAACACACACCTCCCGACTTTTGTTTTTGTCGTCTTGATCTTTTTGCACTGAATCACTGGAAATAAAAAAAAAAAATTAATTTATATAAAGCTGTAAAATAATAAAATAGTAAACTTACTTTTTTGATTTAAAAAAAGAATGTTTTGTTTTGTTCTCTGATGTTGAATCTTGTTTGCTACTTGGAAGCTGATATTCAAACCTTTAATATTATATGTATACAGTTACCAAACTTTAAAATTAAATAGTGTAGCTAAAATTATAGCAGTGCTGTAATAGGACAAATATTAAAGTCAAAGTTGCTTTTAAACCTATCACAGTGAATAATGCCAAGAATAAACATGCACAAAGTGACCAACTTACCATTTAAACAATGTAGCAAGCAATGAAGACAGACAATGTTCTGCTAAACAACCCATCGAGCTTAAAAGCTGATCAAATTGAGGGTCTTCACCTCGTTGTAATGACTTCATTATTAATCTTTCATCCTAAAGTTTTAAATAATTTGTTATGAAGACATAGTAATTTTAACGAGTATTGTTTTGTGATTTTATTAAGCTTATGATTACTATCCACTTTTTTGTTATAGACCATATGTCATGTGTAGCAACAACAAAGTCTTACAGTTGTTTGCTCCAGCAAAGCATCAACCTTTTTACCAACTTGTTCCATAAAACTGGAAAATAAATTGTGCAACACAAATTCTCCGACCACTACATCCTGTGTGGCAGTTGCAGTCATGATGAAACGCTAACAAGTTGTGTTATCAAAATAAAAAATAAATAAAATTTGACATTTTTCAGGTCAATTTACATCTTAAATCTGAAAATACATAAATAAACCATTTTTTTAATAATAAATACTTTGAATTTCCAATGATACTACTGACATTATGATGATGCCACTTTTATAAAAGCAGTTATGTTATACCATTTACATGTAGCTAAATTAGCAAAAATATTTATCTGAATAAGAATGATAACTTGTTTGCACCTTCTTCAGTTTTTATGTTTAAGCTGCAGATCTCTACTATCAGCAGAGTAATAAATCAAACTGATTATTATTCAACTTAATACGCTAGCTGGATCATTGTTGAAAAAAAATGTTTCAACCTGAGAATTCCAAAAAATAAATACTGATATACTTTTAGTTGTAACTAAATCTAAATTTAACTCGTTTCATATTTGATGACTAATAATTCATTATACAACATGACTGTCACCCTGTTTGTTTTGATTTCGTTGACGTCGTCTGCTGACAACGTAAAAATTGCTCACCCACCCCATCACGCGGTGGGTAGAATCTTGCTTTCAATCCCTAATCTGTTAGTACAAAACTACTTGGTACAAAAGCCACATCTGTACATATTTATAAATTTATAAACGGAAACAAAACGACCACAATAAAAATACAAGAAAGAAAAAGTTTAATAAATAAGAAACAAATATCAGTCATAACAACACCCTAATCAATTTAGATTTAGGCTAAAAAAGGTTGCATTGTTAATGGCAATATTAAAAAATGCTAAATCATAAATATTCCAATTTGTTTTAATAACATTACGTTATAATTTTTTTTTAGAGCAAATTTAATACATGTTTAAACAAAATAATTTAAAAAAATGCTTTTTTTAAGACAAAAAGAAGAATTTTAGCATTTTATTATTGTTTTCTTTTTTCTAAACATGTAAATATTTTATAAATAATAAGTAAGCGTTCTTTTAACACATTCTTTCCCAATATTGTAGCTTTCATGTTATTTTCAACAGGTAAAACTGCAAGCACCCACCAAAGCCAGTTAGGGCCATCTGGTGTCTGTAAAACAAAATTTAAAAATAAATATAATACTGCCACCATTTTTACAGCAAGTAGTTAAAAAGGTAAACTATGCAACAGACTACCTCCTTTTTTTTATTTAAATACATTAAAATTAATGCATTATTTTTTTTAAGTATAACAACTATGTTTTTTTTTTATTACTTAATTAGAATCAATCAAAATCAATTTACTTACATTTATATTGTCATCACGCGGAGGTAATGATCCAAAATGTTGAGTTATTTTTTCCCTCATTGGTAATTGTAGATTGTTTACCCAAGATTGTGCCTTTTCATATACCTAAACAATTTTAAATTTAAAAATTAAACCCAATATTCAGAAGGTTTATACATTTTTTTATCGCGCGAAAAAATAAGAGCCTTTCATAGAGCACTTATTAAGTTGTTGTTATGACAAATAAACCATTGAAGTTGTTTAACAGACATGGGTTAAGTAAAGTGCACTTAATGTAAACCTCGATAACACACATTTCCTTATATAGCGATGCTGTTATATAACATTCGCTATACAAATATTTTGTTTATCGCATTTTCTCGATGCCATTAGCGTGTGAAACACTTTATTAAAAATAGTTTTTACCATATTTGTTGTTCGAACAAGATTTCCAAGAAGCTTCGGATCCGTTACTTTCGTGTCTTCTATAATTTCAATTTTGGCAACATTATAACCATCTCTTTTTTCACAATTACTTGTTCGAAATCTCTTTAAACCAATACTATCCACTACAGAGCGGCCATCAGGAAAAAATGTAACATCCCGAACTTTAAGCATTGTTCCTATTTCATGATGCCTGTTAAATAAAACATTTTTAATATTTTTTCAAATTAAAAACAAATATTTAAAAATTTAAGACAAACTCTTAAAACAATTTAAGAGGCAGTATTCATAAAAAAAAATTAACGAAACAAAAGCAATATTTGGTTTAGTTACATAAAAATTATTTTTAAATCAATAAACCGATGTTTATTTTAGGCAAATTGCATTCTCACCCGCAACGCAACAACATGTTTATAACACCTTTAATTTGTGGGTTACTCTCTTAGGAGGTTATATAACATCGCATATTTTTATTCAGATTATGTAATAATAGAATTTGTTGTTATGTAACTTGAGCAGTTTTATATAACAAGTAATTTTATAGCAGAATTTGCTCTTTGTGTGGTTGCCTATTAACCTAACAACTGCCAAATGTCAAAAATTATATAACCCTCAACTTTCAACTTACGATTTATTAGGTATTTGCATACATATCCCAAATTCACTTTTATTAAAACTGAGGCATCTTCTTAACATCAATCGATACCTTGGTTCAAACACATGTAAGGGACATGGGATTGAAGGAAATGCAATCGTACAAACAAATATGGGTTGCAATTCCCTGTAAAAAACAGAAATTTAACATAAATTAAAGAAGTCAAAAATGAAATGTAAAACTTCTTACATCTTATGACTAAACTCATTCAAAACAACTTTAAATATATGAAACAAAATCCTAGTTAGATAAATATACTGTACATTAAGTCACTAAATTCTTCTTTATCTTGTTCCTGTCTCTCTTTACAAGCCTCGGGCAGATATGTTTCCATGATGTGTTTGCACGTGTCATCAGAGGCGTGATGTAAACTCTTTAGGGACGCTTGAAGAAAGGTTTCCATTGACGTTTTACAAAGAGGACAGTTAGTGTTGTGGTCAAGACATCTATAAAGATTAGCATAAATTTTATAAAAAATCAAAGAAATCAAAGAATTTTTTTGGTAATTGAAAAAAAAATTTATTGAAAAAATAACAGTTGTTTTTAATATCAATAAAAAACTATTTTATTTTAATGTAACATGATTATTAGCTTTTATAAAAAAATAAATATTTAGATAAACAAGTTTATAAAATACCTTTGAATGCAAAGTTGGCAAAACACATGACCACATGGAGTACAAACAGGATCATACAACAACCTCATACACAAACTACATTCAAAATCTGTTGGATCGATTTTTTTAACATCTAGTTCTTGTAAGGTGGTAAGGCTTTTGTATTGTCCAGATAAAACTAAAAACAAAACTTTAAAATTACAATCTTAAATTAAAAACACAACAATATTTGAAAAATCGAAAAAATTACATGTATTAAAATTAAAAAATAGGTAGGCTATATATATACAATGAAGTCCTTTCAAAAATTTTAAATTTTCGTTTAAAAAATAAATTATATAACATAGCCCTCAGGCTATAAATAGCCTACGTACAGTCCTTCTCAAGTGCTGAATAACAGATTGAATGTAAATCCTTTTCTAGCGTAGGCTCCAGACTTATTACAGGAAAAGCGGCATCGCCATATTCTAACAAAATAATTTACATACAAGAAATGCTCTAAAGAATATTAATCTTAAAAAGGTTGATAATGACCATGAAAAAATCCATACACATAAATGCATTTTAACCTTTTTAAAGGTTACATAATATTTATTTTTGTTTGAATTAATTAAGTGCATTTTCTAACCTGATAAAAGTTGCCTTGTCTCTAATTCGATGTCAATAGTGGCTTCAGATTCATGTACACAAGTGAACTTACAAAACTTATTTATTAAATCCAATTCATCAACATCATTTTGAGAATTGTTTTCATAACTGGTCTGACTACTAGAGCAGGTTAAAGAGTCGTTTACAATATCATTGTAAGAGTTGATCGCCTTTTTTTTCTTGGCAGGTGAAACAGATTTGGTGATAGAAAGTTTTGTTTTTTTATTAAAGTTTTTTTCCTGATTTTTGGTGAACATAGGATGCAATATAATTTCTATTACCTAAAACAAAAAAAATGTCTTTAACTTAAATACTTTAACTAATAAACTAAAAGAATAAATTGTTAAAACATTGTTTAATTTAAAAAATTACCTTTGAAATTTTTTGTTTTGCCAACTCATTAGTAGGATCAAAATTATAACAAAGTAAAAGCGACAAGAGTGATTCTTCGTAAAAATGTAGTTTAAGCAATATTTCACTTTTCACGTAATGTGCCTAAATAAAAATTTATTTTAAAGCTATATATATAATTAAAATCTAAAAATAATTTAGACTAATACTTTATTTAACATAAAGTTTTAAGGTACAGGAAATAAGGATTTAATAACAAAGCAACTTAATTTTGTAATGATGGCATTACATGTTTATTTAATAATAAGGTTCTAAAAATGCTAAATCACCTCTGGCCATTTTTGTATTAAAAAAGTCGATCGCAAAGAGTCTTGAAGCGCTTTATCGAAATTATGCAGACAGTAATTTGCTTTTGCTCGATGGAAAATGGCATGGTGGCTGTAGGGCACTAAAGAATTGACACTGATTGATTGCAACATAAATTTTATGCAAAATGATATTTAATTGACTAAACAGGTTACTGTTAGTACATATTAGTTGTTTTAAAAACTAAAATACCATTTTAAGGTATTTACATCTGCAACTAAAATTCGGCTTTGTAAAAGTTTATTTGTGTTAAATTAGCAAACCTTTAAAAAAAAACTATTACACACTATAAAACATACGATATTATATAAAATTTTGTTTAAGACTTTATTTTACCTAGTTGTAATGCCTCTGAAAATTTTATAATTGATTCCTGATAATTTTTCTTTTGCAAAAGTGATTCCCCTTGTATTGTTAAACCCCTGCCCTTTGTTTCATCCGGATAATGCTTTTGCACGAACGAAGAAATAGTTATGTTTGACCTTAAAAAAAAACAATTTTAGTAAAAATCACACACACCATTATATACAGAAAAAAATATTGAGCACTCAAATATCTTTAAATATTTAAAATTATATATATACAGAACAAAATTTTACAAATAGAAAAAAAATAATTCAACAATTTAGTTATAATAGCAAGACAAAGGGTTTGGAGTAAACTAATAAATAAACAAACCGATAGTCAGACGCTTTGCCAGATATTTTCTTCTTGCAAACAAAACAATTTGCCATGCTATGATCTGGGTGCAGTACACACAAGTTACAAAATGTATGTCCACATGTTAATGTGATTGGTTGGTATAATAGCTCAAGACAATATTGGCACAAATAAATATCTGAAAAATAAATATTTTTTAAACTTTTTTTACATAAAATATTTTAGTGTTACTTTAGTTCCCAATTTTTTTTTACAATTAAACTTCAAACTATTTTTATTTTTATGCGTTACCTTGCTTGGCAGCATTATTGGGTTCCAATGTTTTTCGGGTTAAATTTTTTTTAATTAAGTTTGAAAATTGAAATATTAATATTCTTGATAAAATTGTGTAAGTCGCTGAACTCAAAACATTGTCTTCTGAAGAAATCTAAATATAACATATTTCAAAAATGAAACCTTTTTATAAATAATTTTTAATTTAATAATTTATTTGTACCAAACTATATATACTTCCAAAAGTAAAATAGAAAATAAGTTTTACTTACCTGAAGAGCTAGAAATTTTAAAATGGTTTGAAATTCAGAGAAAATTTCATCTTTTTTAGCAAGACTATTCTTGAAAATGTCTTTTACAGCTTGTTTGGCAACAGTTGATTCCAAAACATTGCTCTTTGCAGAATCTTCATTTTTAGGCGAGAATAAACTGTTAAATCTTCCTTGTAGAATTTGGGTTGCAGAATTATTTTCTTCATTTAAAAAGTTCAGTTTTGACATTTTATCGACCTATTAGTTGAATAGATGCAGTAATATTCGTTATTACAACATTTAGAAATCTACAAACAAATAAATCTAAAATTAAATTTTTATTGTAATTAAACTTTTTGCAAATAGCTATATATTTATCATAATTTAAAGCTAAATAACAAAACAATTTAAACTTAAAGACAGTTTTATAACTGCAGTTTTTTTTAAATTGTTTAAGTAATTGTTTAACACATTACTAAATAAAAACACAAACAAAATTTACAAGCAATCCAATGATCTAATTCGGCAAAGCATAATCTTTTTATTCTACATAAGACTGACAAAACAGTTACATAATAATAACCTGTAATAGTAAATAATAAACGTAACGAAGTTTATGTTGTTACGTCGAAATCTCAACACTACAACTTGTTACATAACAGGTTCTCTCGCGGGAGATTTGTACATTTTATGAAAAAGGTAAAATGCAGTGTTTCCAAGTAATCGCCGATCTTTCCGAAAAATGCTGTGTTTTCAAAAAACTAAACAAAAAACGAATAAAATAACTTAACAAGATTCTTAAGCTAAAATATAGAATTTCTATCTTCAAAACGTAACATTTTGTAAAATAATCATTAAAACGTGGTCTTATAAAACATTTTATAATAACTCTTCTTTTGACTGTCTTGCGTAAAGTGCCCCGTTGCTAAATGATAATTTACAACTTTTTACATTCATTTAATAAAAGGTGTAACTTTTTTCTAGTGGCTCTTTAAAATGTTCTGTTTTACACATAAAACATACTTATACAGACGCCTGTAGCTTATTTTGGATAAATCCACATAAGCTAACTTTTAATTTTATAAACAAACAGTTTTTGATGTTGATTTGATATGAAATTGTTATTTATTTGCTGTCAAGCTTTGGCGTATTTTTCCTCCCTATTTTAACAATGAGTTCCAATGCTTTTAACTATAACTTGTTTATCGAATTTGCGGGTTATTTAACAACTCTTATCACATGGGAAATCTAACCTCGTTTTTCTAGTATTGAATCATTTTTTCAACGATTCATTTCCTCTTTTTATTAAGTGCAAATGTTCGTTAAAAAAACAGTTAGGCAATTCCGTTCTGCTGAACGGACGCCACTTAATAAACATGGATTTAGACATTACTTAAATTCAGAGTTTATTTCCGTAAGATTTAGCCAGAATTTTATATTTTTGTATCAACCAACAACTAAGGACAGTTTTTAAAAATTAAAATTAATAATTCGCTACAAATGATGATTTTCCTGGCGTGATTAAGGTTTTGGGATTTAAACAGAATTTTGTAGCTTCTGTTCTCAGACCAAATGAACACCTTCCGATGAGTCGCGCAAACGGAGATAAGCAAGTTTTTTGCTTTTGTTTATCAGCCAAAACTTTAGAATAAAAACAGACAATTAACAATTTTTAAATGGGAAAACGTTATTGCGAGGTTTAAATTTTAACAATCAAACTACAAAAACGACAGATGAAGAAAGACCATCGCAGCATTTTTTTACGTATTTTTCTTTGTCAAGCGGGTCAAGTGAACAAGATGAAGTACATTTCTTGCACGAACTACCTAGTTTCTTTTACCCAACGATGGCCGACTCAAGACGATAATCGACGCACCCATGTCTGATGCCCACAGAAGGCCGATTATTTTTCCGAAGTGCCCAAACGAGGCCAATATGTCTATAATGCCCACAGAGGCCAAGTCCCTTTTAATCGTCGATCGTTGCAATCACCTACCTCATGAAAGTTCGAATGTGCAAGAAATACAGTCATCAAACAATAAACGCTTATTTACAAATTTACGCTTGTGAGAATTAAGACGCGTATCGAAGAGTAGCGGTTGTGTTTTCTTATTTTTGATTACCCCGGGCTCTACTTTGAGTTGGGTTGATGTAGCTTATTTTGGATAAATCCACATAAGCTAACTTTTAATTTTATAAACAAACAGTTTTTGATGTTGATTTGAAATGAAATTGTTATTTATTTGCTGTCAAGCTTTGGCGTATTTTTCCTCCCTATTTTAACAATGAGTTCCAATGCTTTTAACTATAACTTGTTTATCGAATTTGCGGGTTATTTAACAACTCTTATCACATGGGAACTCTAACCTCGTTTTTCTAGTATTGAATCATTTTTTCAACGATTCATTTCCTCTTTTTATTAAGTGCAAATGTTCGTTTTAAAAAATAGTTAGGCAATTCCGTTCTGCTGAACGGACGCCACTTAATAAACATGGATTTAGACATTACTTAAATTCAGAGTTTATTTCCGTAAGATTTAGCCAGAATTTTATATTCTTGTATCAACCAACAATTAGGACAGTTCCTAAAAATTAATTAATAATTCGCTACACGCCCAAAAAAGTCAACTGCCGAACGCATGATATCTACGTGATCGTTATGTAAGCGAAAAAATTGTAAATTAATTTTAATTATTTTCAAACTAGGCCACTTCCAAAAAACATTTATCTTTGACAAACATTCTTTTTTTATAATTTAGTATGTCAAGGCGAACCTAAAAAGTTGTTTACTTTAACTAGCCGATGACGTGATCAATTAATTTTATATTAGGTTTGAAAAAAATTTAGTTTTTTTTTCAAATACACTTTAAAATTTACTTTCTTACAAAAACAACATGTTATCTTATTTTTTATTGGATATTAATTAAACAAAAAGCGTTGTTACTAAAGTGATTAATATAAACGAATTTTAAGTTAGTATGTTTTCGAAACCTACTACTGTTTAATATTGTACTTTATCCAGAAAAGAACAAAATTTGTTTGGATTATTTTTATTGGACTGTAGATACAAGAATTCAAAAAAATACAAATCAAATTTTTTGTCTTTTTTGTTTGGTTTTGAGCTTTTTGGCATCAGCATCAATCAACTTTCTTTTTTGTGCAAGAGCTTCAGCCTTCAATAGTTAGAAAAAAAAGTTAGTTATGTATATAGAAAAATTAATGTTCTGATATTGGAAAGTTTAAATATTAAAAGAAATCCTCTAGAAAAAAATTGTTCAAAATACATTTTTCATATAAATAACATGATAAAATGATTTGGGAATACTAATGTTGATTTTTTAATATATACCAACTGTATACATTCAGGCTTTTACAACATAATTGCTTAAGAATAAATTTTATTTTTTAGTACCTCTCTTATTTTTCTTCTTTCACCATATTTAATTTTTTCATACAAGTGTTTTCTCTTTTTTGGTATCATCATTACAGCAAGTCGCTTTTCTTCAGCAGCAATCTAAACAAAAGTAATCAGAAATATTATTAAACATAAAATTCTATTTCAAAAATCGTTTTTTATTTAAAAATGATATTTTGGCTAACTACTTCAAAAAATTTAAAAAAAATACAATTTTTTATAATTAGATTTTTAAGCTAATGAAATCATTATACCTGATCAGGTTGAATTTTACGATCCACATCGTGTTTTCCTGGTTTTATCACTACTTCAGGTTCGATTATCTAACAAATTACAAAATAAAAACCAAAAATTAATAAAGATTTAAGACAATATACCGCATTTCAGTTTATAATTCATAAGAAAATATTTGTTTTTATTTAGTTACCTCTTTTTCTTCCTGGACTTCCTTTTCCACCTCTTCTTCTTCTTCTTCTTCTGATTCTTCCTCCTCTGATTCCTCTTCTTCAGATACTTCATTATCATTATTAATTCCTAAAACATAACTTTCATAACATGCTTTATACTTCAATATAATTTTAAACTCCCTTCTTAAAAACTGGTTTTATAATATTAATACTGTAAATTTAAACCATTAGTTAAACAAAAACTATTTTATTACAAATATTAAAAAACGTTGTACCTGGATCTTCTCCTCTCTGTAGGGCAATAACCCTCTGCCTTTCGGGAGGTATGTAAGCACCATTGCTCTCATCAACGAAGGGTGACAAATGTGGGGGCAGGATGTCCCCTGGGAGATAACCAGGTAAGGGTAGCAACATTTTAGCATTAATCGAGTCAAATATCCATTGAGGTTGAATGTAATATCTAAATGAGCATTTGTTATTTTAAAATTATTGGTTTGTTGGTCACAAAAATTCAGGCAAAAATGCTAAAAAAAATTTTTTAGAAAGTTTTCGCTTTTTACCTTGAAATATATTTCTTGTCAACCTGGGGCCGATCTACAATCTGGTGAGTAATCGATTCATCATCACTGTCAAAAGTTGACCCCATTCCAACAGTTTTATCCCATGATACTGTACCACCAAAACTCCTGTGTAAATTAATGGACAAAAATTAAAAATTATACTTACATTGGGACAGTAACAATTGATCATATTTCTAAAAAAAATTTAACTCTGAATAATATCACTTTTAGAACTAGACACAATAACATTTAGAAATCGAGTATTTAAAAAACAAAAAAGCAAAATTCAAACAAAAAAAAACAAACCTAATAACAAACACTAATGGCTCCCTGGGCACTTCTCTTGAAACAAAAACTTTGCATCCCTCAAACAACTTCTTAAATTTTTCATCATCCTCTTGCTTCTTCCTTGTCTCCTCTTCTGACTCATTCAATCCTTCACGAAGAAGAGCTTCTGTGTCTGCATCTGCTTTGTAGTCCTCATCCTCACCCTTGTTTGGTTCCACTTTTGAAACATTAGCGTTTAAAGATTGAATTACCTGAATAATAAGTGCCAAGTTAAAAATAAGATAACCAATTATTATTTTAGCGCTATATTAAAAAAACATAAAATTACACTGTACCTCTGTACTTTTTTGATTATCCATGCAGTATTTTAAATTTTCGTGCTCATATTTGCGAGTTCTACCATCCACGTGTATATTAGTGTCAGCAGTGATGCCAAGTTTGGGTGGGTAATGCAGGTTTAAAGAGTTGTATAACCTGTACATTACAAAGCCCAACATGGACATGTAAAACTCTGTGAATGTTGCCATCACTTTAAAGTCAACATCTGAAGGATGCTTTAGTAATATAAAAAACATTTGTTAAAGTCTTTTTGCTATTTAAAAAAAAAATTGTTATTTTAGGAAGTAATAGCTTGGTAATAAACTTACAGAATGTGCAAAGTTATGTGGCACAACCCATGTAATAGTCTGTGACATGACTTCAGCTTGAAAATAATATCCTTTGATTGAAACAAAAACCTTCTTTAAACTTCTTGAAGCAATAACATAATGCATGAACTCCACTGAAAATTAAAAAGTATTTTTTCTCTCAAATTAATCAATTTCTTTTTAAAATAACTAATTTGAAATCAAAAAAATCACTTGGGTATAGCTTACCAGTTAACCGTTTACAAAGTTCGATTGTCTGAACATAAATTCGACCAGATTTGGGAAGTCTTGCAAACAGAAAACATAAGCAGAGAGCATCGTCAACATCTCTTAATGCATCAATAAAAGATGGATATCTAAACACAGCATTAACATAGTTCATTTTTCCAATAGAAATGTGGTTATAGTTTTAAAGGAAAATTATATAGATTTTTATGCAAATAATTGTTTGTTTAAATTTCTAACACTAAAAGATAACAATCATTTAAGAAAGACAAAAAGATTTATAACAGTGCCTGAAATAAAAATACCTAATTTTATTTTTAAATTTACCTTTCTCTTACAATATGATCAACCTTGTAAGTTGGTTTATTTTCTCTGATGTGATCTGCTCGCTCCCTATCACGTTTCGCTTCAGCTTTTTTTAATTTTTTTACATAAACCTAAAATTTTGAATAAAATTTCACTTTAAAAGTAATGATAGATGTGGAAAGGCCTTAGATATTGCTATAGTAAAAATATATCACCAGAATTTAATTTAACTTACCTTGTAATCCCTGAATTTGTTGATAATTGGTTCATGAAGTAAAAACTGAATATCTTTCATGAAATAAAAAGTTCTGTTCGCAGTACTTCCCTTGTTAACCTAAATCAAATTTAAAATAAATTAAAATAATGTATATATATGTTCTTTTGATATAAAACAGTTTTGTTAAACAACTTTTTTTCAATGCAACACCACACTAATCATACTGTAAAAATTTTGCACCAAAAATTATTTGCCTTTTTCTTGTTAGCAGGTTCATGGGGGTATACACCTTTTAAAATGCACAATCTTCTAAAGTCAGCTAATGAAATTTGAAGTTTTTTGCAAGCTTGTTTTCTTGATATGTATTGGGTTGCAGCCCCAGACTCGTACTAAACACAATTTTTCTATTTTATATATCAAGTTTTTAACACTTTTATATAAGCCAAATAAAACACTATAAAATAAACTTGTCACTGAATAAGTATTGTCAAAGAAAACTTACCTTTTTCTTCATACGTCCCATTATGTGGTTTACAACTTCACAAATTTTCAATATATATAATCTGCAACAGAAATTAATTTGTTTTTGATTTTATCGCATAACACAATTTTTACAGTAGCAACATAGCATTATAAAATGAACTTAGTAGGAGTAAATCAAACAAAATTTTCATTGCAAATCTTAAATAGAGAAATATATAATAAACTTAATACATAACATTCAGTGTCTTTAATGATAAACAATAAAAATAAATACAAAAACTAATTTACAATAATAAATGAACTTTGGGGAAAATTAACTATAGAAACAAAAATCTTGTTTGTGATCTTTATTTTATGCTTTTGACAGAGCAACCATTGCAAATCGATTTTCATCTTTATCCCTTGCCATAAATCCTTTACAAACAGCAGCAGCATCATTTAGAAAATTTTTTTCGGTTGTTTTGCCATGTTGGACTGGAAAGGGTTTTCTACCATCTAACTCATACAAAATCCCATTATTATGAACAAGAGCAACAAAATGAAGATCTAAACTTTTTTCTGCATTCATCGCTTCTGTTTGTCCTTCTTGTGCAGTGGCTGAATGTGCACTACAAATATCCACATCTGATTCCAGTAGTTTTCCTTTTTCTTCTGGGGACAAACCTTCACACCCCTTTAAGAACTTGGCAATTGGCGAATCAGGTTTAATTTCAAGGTTTGTTTTGTTGTTAGCAAGTGCATGAATTACACCAATTGTTCCACAGGCATTTCCAATAGTTTGTTTCATATAAAACACTTCACTTTTTGCACCATCACCATTATCAACCTGTTTTGAGAGGTTTGCCTGACAATAATTTTTGTAATTCTCAGTGATTGGAATAAGAAAAATCATAGCACAGCATGGTTTTGGAACCATTACCAACAACTCTGGATCCAGACCGAAAACATCAACAAATTGATAATCAGGAGAAATTCCAAGTTTAGAAATGTACTGATTTAAAACCTCGGGATTCGACTCCAATGGTTGCCAATGTATTTTTTTCTTTTCTGTAACTTGATCAGACATTTTAAAGTTTAACTAAATAATGTTTTAACACAATCAGACAATAATTCAATGAATTAACCTTAAAAATAAAATGGACATTAAAGATTTTAATTTAAACTTTTTTCTTTAGCCAAATGACTGTGTTATAAATAGTATAAATACAGTCAAAGCAAAGTAGTATCACTACATCAAATAAAAAAAGGAAAACTTAAAATTGCAATTTAAACTGTTAAACAAAAGAACTACGATCTGACGAGTGACGACTAAATTAAAACAAATAACGGGAAATCCTAACCTATTTAAAGCACAACTTAAAATAAAAACTTTAAGCATATTTTAGTACATGCTGCAATACGAATCTTGTTGTATTTAGTAAATATACATTTTGTTTTTACAACATAAAACATTTAACTTAAACAATTAAAAGGAAGAAAACACGTGTGCGGGAGCTGCCAGTTATTAATACACTCCTTCACAGGGTTGTCATATAATAATATATTAATTAAATAAAAATATGCTTTATAGCGGAATGTGGAAAATTGAATAATTGAGCGGAATGTGGAAAATTAAAAAAGTATTTTTATAAGAAAAAAAATTTTTTAATTAAACTTTAAAAAACAAAAAATAAAAGTCAAAAAGCACAAAAAAGCAAAAATATTTGTTTGTTCAGGTTTATCACAATGGATTTTAGACCGAGTATATTTACTGATACCATTCAAATAAAGTTATTACATTGTAAGGTTATTCTATAGTTAAATTTACTAACTAATCAATTCAGTTTACAAAGATTTGCGTGAATCAAAAGTAAAATTTTAAATTGAATTTAACTTGCGATACATCACGTATCCCGGCATATGACGTCAGGATGCATGCTTCAGTGAAAATGTACGAATTTCATGCGATTAAATTCTAGCTACAATCATGACAACGCTTCGGGCTACTCTACCGGATATTATTACGTTGGTATAAAAAAATTATTGATAATAAATTTGTTTGTATAAATAGGGGTTCCAAAATATTTTTTAAACTTACAGTAAATACAGATTTAGACTAACAATAGTAATTGCTATGGCCCTTATATATATTAGGAAGCTGTGGTCGGTAAAGTAAACAGGAAATAAATAGTACGTTAGGTGACGTTAGTTATCATGAGTATTGCAGTCTTTCACATTAAATCGTCCTTGGCAGTAAAACAAGACCGCTGTTATGTTAAAATAGCAGAACTTATAATTTTAAATAGCATAAAGGCAGTTGTCATAGTAGTTATTAAAAATAGACCTCGTTATTAAATTAGATATGCTACGAAATACAATATCAATAGTATTGCAGCTTATTATGTCCTTCGCTACGGCTTAAATTTAAACCTAATGGTTAATTTTTTTTAATAAATTTTAGAAAAAAATTAAGTTAAAATGGGTTCAGTAGAAACAGAATTTGTTGAATCGGTTGTTTGTAAAGTAAGCGATCTTGACAGCAAAGATGGCAAAGAATTTATGAAGGAAACGGAGATCGGGGAAGGAAAATGTTTGGTTATAAAGTAATTAAAAAATTAACTAAAAAAATTTAAATTTTGAATTATTTAAATAAAAGAGATTACTAAACTTAGACGCTTTTACTATTGTTATTCATTGGAAGAATACAATGCGTTGTTGACTATGGTATTATCTTTTATCTTTTTAGGCACAACTCAGGAGAAATAACCGCGATCGGACATAAGTGTGTACATTACGGCGCTCCCTTAATAAAAGGTGTGCTTAAAAACGGCCGAGTTAGGTGTCCTTGGCATGGCGCTTGTTTCAACGCTAAAACTGGGGACATTGAAGATTTTCCTGGTCTTGACAGTTTACATAAATTTGAGGTAATTTTTAATATTCAAACTATTGTGGTGTCTCTTAAACCTAAATGTTTTAATTACATACATTTTTACAACTGGCTAAACTGTTTAAACGTGACTTAACAATCTTGTTTTAGGTTACTGTTAAGGATGATGATGTCATTGTTAAAGCCCGCAAAGCAAATCTCGTTAACAACAAAAGAAACGTGCTTGCCGGCAAAACTTGCTCGTTAACAGGTTGGAAAATTTCGAGAAATGCATTGTCATAGTGAACAACTTATAGCGCGATATATAACCTTACCACTAAATTATTTATTGTCAGACCGCAATGACAAATAATTTTTGGTCCTGATAGAAAAGATCCTTTGATATTTGATATTAAACTTTAAATTTAAAACAAACTTTATAATTGTGCCATTAATGTATAATTTTTAATTATTTTGTTTAGTTTCCTAAATTGTAAGTATTTATTAAATGTAAAAGAGGTTAAAAGTAATTTAACAGGGTAACAATTTGAACTTAAAACGTGAAATTTTCTTGTGTTTAACAGATGGTCCTCGTCAGAAGGTTGTTATTATTGGCGGTGGGCCTTCATCACTTACCTGCGCTGAAACATTACGTAAAGAAGGTTACACTGGTCGTGTTATTATTATAAGCAAAGACGCCCATCCACCTTATGATAGGCCAAAACTAAGCAAGGCTTTGGATATTAATCCTGAAGCAGCATATCTAAGGCCACTTGATTTTTATAAGAACGTTGGAATAGAGTTGGTTCTTGACACGGTAATTTTAAAATACGAAAATTATGTCTATTTTATAAGAATTTTATAAGAACTTAGTAATATTTATTTAAATTAACCAAAATGGGCAATACTTTGTTGTTTAACCTATTTGACACTAAAACTTAACTTACCCGGTGTAGGTTATTAATGCACACTTTTATTGTTAAGGTGGTTTTGAAAGTGGACGTTGTTTCAAAAAAAGTGCAACTTAATCAAAAACAAAAAATATATGACGACACCGATTGGCTGGGTTACAACAAGCTTGTAATCGCCACTGGTGGTACACCAAAGACGTTAAAGCCTACGACTGGATGGGATTTAAAAAACGTTTTTGTACTAAGAACTCCAGATGACGCCAATGAAATCGCTATCGCAAGCAAAGGTATTAAAATTTAGGATTTTTTGTTATCAAGGTTACCTTGGAACATTCACAAATTAAAAGCTATATTTGTTGCATTTAGGTAAAAAAGTAGTTGTGATCGGATCTTCTTTCATTGGTATGGAAGTTGCCTCGTTTTTATCAGCGAAAGAAATTGCTTCCTCTATTTCCGTTGTGTGCGGAAAACGATCAAAGGTAGTAATAGCTTTAAAGCTGTTGCGAACTATGCTATAACTAATAAAAACCTAGAGGCTCGCCTACTAGAAGATCGTTATTTAAATATCATTTTACAACGTTAAAAAGTATATAGGTGATTTCATGCGTATACATGTTTTTTCAGGTACCTTTTCAAGGGTCTTTAGGAGAACAGATTGGTAAAATGGTCATGAAACTGCACGAGGAAAAGGGATCGATACAATTTTACCCAAGTGCCGGTGTAACATCGCTGTCCGCCGGGGAAGACGGAAAATCAGTCCAAAGTGTAACATTATCGGATGGAAACGTCGTCGAAGCAGATGTAGTAGTTGTAGGAATAGGTAAGCTACCATATACAAATATTTATAATAAAGTTAATGCAACCACTTTTTTTTAAACAACTTTTTCGTAGATGTAATTTTTTTTTTTTAATTTAGGGGTCACACCAGCAACCAATTTTTTGATCGACTCTGAAATTAAATTAAACGAAAGAGGTCTCATACCGGTCGATGGTCACATGCTTTCCAAAATACCGAACATATATGCTGTAGGGGATGTTGCTTATTTTCCACTTAGCATGAAAGGTAACTCTTTTTGAATTAAGTTTCATCTTATCGCACAGCTATACCTCCAACAAAAATCCAGATGTTATAAATTACCAAAACGTTATTGTAGACAACACCAAACAAATAATGTTTTAATATGAAACCATTTTTTGTGTACTTTAAGATGGACAGTTAGCTAACATACAACATTGGCAAATGGCACATGCTCATGGTAAAATCGCCGCTCTCGACATTTTGCATCGAACCAAAACTGGTCAAAGACCCAGCCTGTCCACCCCGAAGCATGTTCGTCCTGTCAACTCGGTCCCGTTCTTCTGGACTGTACAGTACGGGATGAGTATTCGATTTACCGGGCATTGTCCCGGGTACGACGACATCGTTGTGCGAGGGAACTTAGAAGAACGAAAATTTGCTGCGTATTATGTTAAAGCTAACAGAGTCGTTGCCATATCAACGCTTGGAAGCGACCCTCTAGCAGCGGAAATGGCGGAACGATTTAACGCGGGAGAAATTGTAACTAGAGAAGATATTCCAAACTAGATTACCTAAAGACTTTATCACTCAGGAATTTGAACCCAAGACGAGTAATTTTTTTATTAAACGACAAGCTACCTTAATTAAAAAGTGACCTTTTCTAATAATTAAAATAATGTTTTTACAACTTTTGTAAATATTTACCAAATGTTGATATAATTATGCATGACTAATTAAACATTGCACGGTGTGTAAGTAAACTCTGTGATTACAATTTTAAATTTGTTTTTTTTTAAATCGTGTTTTTATTTTTTCTATTATGACAACATTGGGCTATGTAAAGTTAGGCTATCAATGTTGTAAAAATATGAAAAACTACTACCAACAACATTTTACTTTTTTGTAAAATTTACAACATTTAGTAATTATAATAAATTTTAATTCACAAAACTAAACTTAATTATTTTTTTAACACTACAAGGAATTAAGCCTGAATGAACATTATAACAGTGATACTTGTAATAAACCAAACATTTTTTAATTTTTTTCGAACACAGGTTTATGCCTCATGTTTACCTGAGCTGCTAAAGCACCTGACTTTTTTAATAAATTTTCAATTTCATCAAATGTTGTTTGTGTCTTTGTAATATTTCCAACCACTTCTATAGCAGTCGTTGCATCATAATTAAGACCCTTTAAATATATTTAAGTATTACGATATTTACAGTCCAATGTTGACATTCAAAGAACAAATATTTTAAACATATAAGATAATTTTGTCCGTAATGATTATATGGTAAGTAAAAAAAAAAATATAAATAATAAAACTAACTTACATTTACAACATCATTATCCGCTTTAATCTGATTATTAAGACCCACAGTTTTAGGCAAAGATTTATGCACATGTTGTTGTACCCTATACAGCCCCAATGTGGGTTCGTTTGCAATTTGATGCAGAGTCTTATTCATCCCCTCACATACTTGCTTGCTCTTTAAATCTAACTCCCTGTGTTGAAAAGATGAGGTTGTAGAGGTTGTAGTATGTAAGGTTGAGGACATTGTTGTTTGATAATGTGAGTGATACATTCAGTTTATATCATTAATAGTCTACATTATTTTTTACTATTGACCATTATTTTGTGTCTAAAATATATAAAAAGATTACCTTTGTTACTTTTAACAAACTGTTTACCAACAGGCAGACGGGCAGACGGGTCAAGTTACTTTTGACAAAACCAAAATAATGCAAATAAACAATATTACATATACTTTATACAAAAACATAGTCTATAATACACTTTATGTAATAAGGCTTTTATTGTATAATATACATAATATAAAAGTTTATAGTCAATAAATCTAAGAATCAGACCCAAACAAAAATAATTTTATTTTTCGATGCAAAATGTCAAAAGATCGGGAAATCCCCCAAATTTGACATATTTGTTAGAGCGTATCTAATATTAACGTTGCCAAAATTTTAGTAAATTTTGTTATTTTAATAGTGAACGTAGAAAATAATTTAAAATTCTTCATTAATTTAAACATCATTTAGTGTAGAACAATGTACTTTTAGGGCAATTTTTTTAAACAACAAATATTTGTATTATTTTAAGACATTTGTTATCAGCAATTTTTGTTGTGCCGCTAAAAAGAAACCTCAAAAGATGGAGGTTTACACCAGACAACTTTTAAATCCAATTCCAGCTCCTTGGGAAAGACATTTAATTAATCCGTAATTTTTTATAATCTCACGCGATTCTGCACTATCATGGTGATAAATGCGCGCCACGATAAATAATTAGAGTTCAATTTACTTTCGTAATTTCAATTTAATTTTTGCAACAATTTCCTTCGGCAATGATGCCAAAGCAGTTTATTAAAATCACATTAAGTCTGGTTTACAGATTTTATTTTTAACACAATTCGGACTCCTGCCGAAGATTAATTTTACTTACGTCATAAAATTTAATTATTTTGGTGTCTTTTTCGCGACTATATAAAGAGTGCTAAATCGGTAAACGCCATTATTTATTTTACTGAATGATATTGTGTAAAAAATACACCCATAAATATGTCGAAGATCTTTGCAACAGCATTGTTGGTGGCATTTATAGTCGGTATTAGTAAAGCACAGCATTCTTTAATTTCTCCTGGTAAATAGGTTATTTATATATTATTAAATCGTGTATAAAACAAATAATATTTTAGCTAAAAACTGGTTTTATTTATTATTTTAAAATCTACTATTTCGTTCGTTTTTTTAAAGATCCCAGGTGCCCAAGATTTTTGTCATTAAGACCATGTAGACTGGAAGATGTAACACGATGTCGTATATGTCCACCATGGCATATTTGTTGTCCTAATGCCTGTGGATCAAGCTGTATACCAATACCAAAACCAGGTAGAGGGTTTGCGTTTGGGACGTTTCTGTGCTATCCGTAAACGCCGAGCTCAAGGGCAAATGGTGTGACATTGGTGCGGCTCGAACCAAAAACCTTTTGGCTCGAAGTCCGACGCCATGACCGGTTCATCACACTACATAACACCGTTTCACTATAACCATTTTATTTTTTTTAGTCAACCCAAAGTGCCCTCCCGTAAAACCAGGTCAAGTAGGAACATGTGCAATATGTCAATGGTGTCCACGTGGACAAATTTGTTGTCCTAATGGATGTGGTTCAAGCTGTGTAACACCAAGTAGCGACTTTTTATAACATTTACCTTAATGAAACCAAAACTGTTTATAACACATTTAACTTAAATTATTTAATTGTTGGCCTTTAATAATGATTAAATTAACTAATTAAATAAGACGATTGGTAATTAGATAAACATAAGGCGGGAACTTAACACCGTAATTAATTTAATTTGGCAATAATTAAGTTTATTGCTGATATTAAAACAGGATGCCGTTGGTGTGATCCTTGCCGAAATTTCGTGTGTGAAGCTACACCAGGTGCAACATGCCGAAGTATATGCAGTTTTTGGGGGTGTCGCAAAATAATCTCATTCATGGGAGTTAGATTGACCCAAAAAGATTGTTAGTAGATATTAAGTATTAATTTAAAAATAACAAGTACTCTAAGTCCGTTTTTTATCGGTCCTTAAACATTTAAAAAGCTTGCATAAGAATTCTGCCAATTACTTTTATTATTAATTTTTTCTGCTAAAATTTAATAGGTGATTGTCCCAAAGGAATGCCCCCGGTACAATGTCTAATCGACCCCTGCGATGGGAAGGTGTGCGATTCTAACCCCCAAGCAGTTTGTGTACCTAACTATTGCGGAGGGTGTAATTTCAGTTTTATCGACCCCAACAATGGAGCTGACGTAACGGATGAATGTTTTCCAGATCGAAAATAATTAAAAATAATGAAAAGTTTAAGTGTAAAATTGGTTGTTTTGTATAACGTAACGTATTGAAATAAATAAACAAACTATCATTGAAAAATAAAATTTCTATGGACAAATAGGTATACTTAACATATAACGGCTTAAGAATATGTTAAAGAATAAGTTAAATATAACAAATACGAAAAAATAACACTGTATTTAGTTTGGCTTCACAAAACAACAATTCACATATAGTCACGTGACGCCCTATGTCATACACTCGTGACGTGCATTAATTGAATATGTTCTTCTTCCAAACCCGGAAGAAGGGGAGGGCCGATATTTAAAACAAACAGTTTTGTAATCGTTAGTTGGTTCTGTTAGTAAATTAAATACATCCAGTGCATTCGGCGTCTAAAGTAAAAATTTCGAATTAAGATCAAAAATATTTTATGCATCGATCAAATATTAGCCTATATGCAAATACAATTTTACTATATGTCTTTATACAATCTGAAAAACAGTAGGAAAACGCTTACCTTTTTAGTTACAAGTTTACAGGAATCCGAAATATAAAACGAACCCCCGAGTATATCAAATGGAATTGAATTACTTTGGGTTCCAAATAATTCTTTGGTTGTAAAACCCAAAATGTCTCCTTGCTTTACAATTACGTCCAAGTTTTCCAACTAAAACATGAACATAACACAAATGTTAACACTAGGTTAGCAAGCGTGTCTTATAGTTTAGTCACATAGTTAAGAACATACCTTTCCAACAGTATTGACTGCTCCGTATAGTGCTGATTCCCAAATTAACTGAAACCCACTCTTTTTTAAATCATCAAACAACATGCTGTTAATGTCGTCTGTGCTTGAATACATACCTGGACGCCACACCTATTACAACAATATGTTTTTAAATATACACCTATATTATATACAAATATATAAGTATATTCACATTAGGTTTATAATACTTGAAAGTCGCTTAAAAAAATTGCTTGACTATCATTTGTTTACCTGTACGACAACAAAATCAATCAGTGATTTCATTGAAAGAGTCGAAGAAATGGGTATAAACGCATTAACATCACGCATGCGGGCATTACATGGAAAAGCTGTTCCAGGCAGAAAAACAGTTCTGCCAGATTGTGCCATAACAAAGTTTCTTTCAACAGGCGAGGCCAAGCCACTCATGCCAGGTAGCAAGTCTTGTTGAACACGTGGTACTCGACGCGAGGATTGTAGCATTGCAAAATCAGACGACTGTACAGTTTGATCAGACGCATCTTTATTAAAAGCACATGAGTTAGGTAAGTCAGGTTGAATGTAAATTATTGCTTTACATGAATTGTTAAAAAATATAAATTATCAAAAGTGTTACCACAAAGTATGGATGCCTGTAAAGAATATGACCGAACAAGAGACTGGGTTGGCAATGCTGTGTCAGCACTTCTTTGGAAAATATCAGTAATAATTTGTTTAAGTTTGTTTTCATAAAAGTGAGACCATTCCGACGCTTCTTCCTTTTCTTCAGATGATAATCTTAGCCTACAAATTTAAATTTATAAAACCCTGCAAGTTGTAGTAGTTACGAAAGCTCAATCAACAAATACAGCTTAACTTTCATAAGGTTGAAGTTACTGTTTACATAAAATAAGAATATTAAGTATTTGATTATTATGAAACGTACTGTTTACAAGGTTTCCCCCTTTTGATACCACGACATTTACTTGAATACATATAAAAACCCCCTTCCCCGTTTGTGTAAGATATATGAGCAGAGTCTAACCCCGTTGAAGTAAATCCAAACACGTCACCTTGTTTTATTGGAATGTTTCTTTTTGATATTTCAATCTGTTAGTTATAATATTTGGTTAGTAAAAATGGTACAGCTAAGTGCAAAGTAAGCCCAAACTTCTTTGCTACTACATTGAGCAAGTATAAATTTATATTTCGTTGTAGACAGTTGTAAGATTGCCGTACCTTATTATATCCCTTGGTTACTTTTGGTCGCATTTCCCAAATTAAAACAAATCCCTGCATAGTAGAATATCTCCACAGTTGAAGTCTAATTCCACCATTCTGAGTTGACCATAACGATAAGTTCAGTACCTTTCCATTGCAACTTGATGGCGAATCTACAAATTATAGTTTGTTACGTCAACTTAAATTTTGGCACAATCTCAAAAGTTAAATGAAAATTTTCTATTGTTTACTTACTTGCAAGTATAACAGTACAAGAAGGTAGAAAGATAGAACCAGGTCTTTTAACGACTTCGTAACCAAGCACAGCAGGCAAGCGTTGATCTAATAGGCGTGCGCCAGTTAAGCCTTTTATTTTCTTGTCATCACATTTCGGAATATCACAATACTCAAATCTGTAATAATATTTTGACAAATTAGTGAACAAAAGTAGCAATTAACTAAGGGTATGTGGTAATGCTTGCCAACCTTATTTCTGGATCGGTTGTGTAACACCATGGCCCCTTGATGTCGTTATCTGGATTTCTGCAAAGGTTTGAATCCAGGTTTTTGTTGGGATATTTTTCCGGACCGTAATTAGCAATGTGTGGGTAATCAGACGCCCAATCCTTTATTAAAAAAACATCGTTTTATGTCATAAAGTAATAAATTAAAGTTGTATGTTTAAGTTATTAAAGCAAAGTTATTTGTTGTTTATAAAAAAAATTTATATACCTGACAAGGTATTCCACTTTTGGTTTTACTTGTCTTTCCTTTATATTCGGCCCCGTTTCCATCTAAACAATCTGATTGACTGTTCGTGGTATACTTCTCTGCAAAAGTGTTTTGGTTCCTTTCTAAACATACATTAACGTTATGCTAGTAACAACAAAATGGGTTTATTGATATTGAAACAGTTAATGTTCTCGATACTACTATGTTATGGATTTAAGTTAATTAAACGTGTATCCTTCCACAAAATTTTACTTAAAAACGCTTATGAAAAGGCTTAACAGTCTATATGCTGTAATCGTAATTTGCGCCAGATGCAACGTTATATACGATAAGGAAAGTAAATGTAGAATACGAAACACAAGTTACCTTCAGTATAACATCGAACCATAGCGTTAATAGAGTAGGAACGTTTTTGTTGTTCTCCACCTGGAGATTTGTTCAACCTTGGACATACTTGACCTTCATATACCGTCATACATCCTGAACCTGACAACAAGTAAGAATTCTCAACATTTTAAATTTTTATTTATGACTGTTTTTTAAACCTCACAGCATATTGTTGTAAATAATAATCAAAGTATCAACTTATACCTTGACATTTTTCAGATCTAACATTCTTTTAAATTTAATTAGAAATAATATACGCCTGTACGTTCTAATTAAAACTTAATTACATTTTTTACTTGCTTTTAGTATTTAACTTTTTTAAGGCCTACGTTTGTATAGTGTGATACATATTTAACCCAATTTTATACATATTGTTAAAAGATGTTTATTTACCTGTATAATAAACACCAGCATTGTCGTTAAACGTCACAGGAACAGGTTGCTTTGTTAAAGTTTTGGTAAAAATATTCAAGTTCTTGTCTAACGTTGGGCATAAGCCTATTACATCGCCTTCCTCCACTGGCAGAAGTTTGTTTAAAGAAACCTTATTATTAAAACAATATTTTATAAAGTAGAAATATAAAAAACAAGTTTTGATTTTAATAGATTTACCTTGTTAGTGCCCTTTACTGTATCCACCTTTACGCTGTGCAGTAGCCTGTATTCAAAACCAAAAGGTCTCCATATCTGTTGCAACAAAATATCAAATTTGCAGGTATTATGTATTACATATTTAAATAGCTGGTCAAAGGGTTAAATTTCCTAAATGGTTGTTTATGTAAAAGGTAACTAATAATTTTAATTATAATATTGTTTATTTTCAATTACCTGAAACATAAAAGCTCCCGAGCAAGCAGCATAAAAATTCAAAGCAGTTACCTCACCATCGCATTTTACTCTTTCTTGAGGTAAAATAATTGGGTCTGATGTCATTACATCCATAATTCCCGATTCCTCAAACGTCGTTCCAACACGTTCATATTGCTCTAAAAATATATATACATATATTTTAAGGATACGATTGGAATTAACGTTTAATCGCATATTATTTTGATTACGTAATACAGTAATTGGTGTTAATAAATTAAAGATCGTAAGCAAGTTACAGTATTTAAAATTAATCACTCGTGCGGTATAGCTTTTGTAGTACATTACCCCGTTTTTTGTCTTGTTTTAATGCAAATGATAGCTTACAAATAACAACTAATATTACACAAACTCTCATATTTCTTGCAAATATTCAATGAAATATTCCTAAAACTAAATTTAATTTTTATATGTTGTCTTTAGCGCTCTATCACCAAGACTGAACGAAAAACTAAAATTCTGGTGAACTTGTACTAGAAATATTGTTACAATTTTAATCCTCTTACAGTATATTTAGATATTTTGTGAAACGCGCAGGGCTCGTTTTAGATGGTTTTGTATAATAACTAGGTTTATAGTTTTAGAAGTTTTTAACAAATCTGTCAAAATAAACTAGAACTTGTACAACTCTCTAACAAGTTTGGTTTAAACAATTATCTTGAGTTTGTTTATGTAAATTTTAAATGTGCTTTAAATATTATTTAAAACAAATTTAAAATGGAAATTAAAGTCTATAGGAGTTGATAAAAAAATGATGTAAGTTAAAACAATTTCCTTAACTATGGCTTCAAAAAATAAAAATATATTCTAAATACTACAATATTATTTAAACTTGTGTGATATTTATTGAAGTAAATGATCTATGTACAAAAAACATGGATTCTTATTTTGAAATAATTCGCAAAACACAAATATATTATTAGCATTTAGTATCGTTCACCTAAAACATCTTTACATTGGCAGTGCTGTTAAAATTCATTGTAAACACAAAATTATTAACAAGTATTCACATTTTTACAAGACCAAAATACGATTTCTGTTTATTTACAAATTGGTAACAAAAGTACATGTTCTGCCCTAATTAAAATGTCACCTACTCTTTTTGTGACGTCATATCTTTTAGGCACTTTTTAAATCATATGTAAATACGAAAGAAATTTATCTTTAAAAACTTTCTAAAATTTTGGACAAATGTTAACATTTAATTCATCCACTTTCGACAGTTGATTGCGCCACAAAGACAAGGAATTTTATTTCCCTCGTCTTCAAAATCAAACTTGTAATCATAATTCAACTAAAAACAATAAAATATTTTAACAAAATTAATCAAAATTTTACAAAAAAAACAAGTAAAAATCCTTTTTTTGGACAGTTACCTCTTCTCCACTTAGAATGTGTCTGTTGGAAATAATCATTATCTTCTTTTCTTTCTCAAAATTTACAACTTCGGCTACACAGTTTGGGTTGCAAGAGTGATTGATGTATCTTAAATATTAAATGTGTGAAAACATTAACAAAAAAAATTTAAAAACTTCATATTCATAAAAAAAATGGCCACACTTATTTTCCTTTATTTAACTAACATTTTTTACACAAAAAGTGATTATTTATAAAAAAAATCTTTAAATTTTAATTCAATTTTATTAAGGATCTGATTAAAATTTAATTTTTTATCACTTGACTTTGGTATAAACAAAACCACATCTACCTTGCTGGTCCCCCAGTAACTGTAGCATCCACAATATAATCCGAATCAAGTCGGAACATGTAAACACCTCTGTTTGCTGCTTCATATTGCTTCTCTCTCTTCTCTGCGATCTCGGATCTTATTATTTCTCCGATGTACTCGATCACCATTGTTCCTGGTTCAATATCTTTTGATGCAAATAATCCGAGACCCTGAAAACAAAAAATTATTTTATTATACGATATTCCTAACACTAGTTTTAAATAATTTAATTACTTTAGTAAATACAGAAATAAATAGAAAAATAGAAAATTAGGCAAAACCACAAGTATTAATTAATGATAACAAAACAACAAAAATAAAAAAGTAGCTATCTTAAAAAAAAGAAATATTTCTTAAAGAAGAATTTGAATTAAAATCTTTTTAAATATCACACTTAAATTGGTTGAAAAAAATTTAAAATTTTCTTTAAATTTGAGAATATACAAACCTGGATCCTGGATCGAGCAAGATAAACATTGTTCCTCCACTCCTGCTTCATCCTTCTATACTGGGAGGACTTCGAGTGAACAAAATGCTTCCCATACAAGGAGGAAGAAGCATCCCCGTATCCGGTGGACTCATAATATTCGCTGATTAAGTTGCTGATAAGAGTGTGGGGTCTAAAAATGTAATTAAACACGATAAGTTATAAAAATTAAAATCAACTAAAGACAAGTTACAAAAATTCATTGAATGGTTAAAAAAGTATTTAAAAAACTAAAAATTAAGTATTTATCATTTTACCTATCTGGGAATTATGGTATTTAAATGATGAAAATACTGATAACTTTAAAAAAATAAAAAATAAACTAAAGTATATCTACAACTAAAAATATCTAACAAAAAAAGGATTGCTAACAACTACAAGAACAAAGTTGTACACCTGCCTTCCCCCAATGTTTTGTTTCAAGACAAAATCCTGAACTAATTCGGTCAAATTTCTGTAAATTTTTGTCCTTTTGTCACTGAGAAACATGTGGTATGCTGATATGCCTAACGATGGTGCTCTGAAACTTTTAATTAAGAAAACTTCTTTTGTTAATCTGCTAAATCAAACTCTAACTCACAACTTAAAATAATACTATGTTGCCGACTATTTATATTTACACTTAGACCTTATAAAAACGCAAAAATATTACTACTAACTAATTCAGAATAATCTATTCTATATGCCTATTTAAAACTAATTTACTTTATTGTATTTATGTTCTATGGTCTTTACAATTCGCATTTCCAAAACTTCAACCAAATCAACTCTTAAATTCAAATACGCAATACTTTATATGGTGTAAAAATTGGTTAAATTATAATATCATTAGCAGTGTTTTATTCAAAAAAACTTTATTTTTAGTTATTTATACTATTCCTTACTTTTTGCGATATTGTTTGATGTGAGGTTCAGATCGAGCACTTCCGGTTGGATTAATTGCAAGAGGAAGTTCCAACAACGGACATCTTCCATACCGGGATTTGTAATTTGCACACAACTCTATGTTGGGGAGCTAAAAATTTTAATTAAGAAAAATTTTAAATATCTAAGAAAAAAAATTAAATTAAATATGAAAGTGTAACTTACAGATTCTAGGATTCTACATACAACTGGTGAGGTAAGGCCAAAAACATTTTCCCCATTAATATAAGATGGAAATAGCTTTAACATTTTCTGTTGGGATCTTAAGTTGGAAAGCTGTTGCAATAAATCAAACCACTGACCTGTATAAAACAAAGTGATTACAGAAAAACAAAATAATTTAAAATTTTAAAATCAATTTACAATAATAGAAAAAATCTTACCATTAACATTGTTGCCAGCTAGTTCTACCAAATCACCAAATGAAGTTAACTTGTCGGTTTTTGGTCTTGAAGCAACTGTCTGATACTTGGTTGTGAACCAAGGCTTATTGTCCTTCTCTGTAATAGTGCAAGTAAACTTGCAGCGCTTGCGTGTGTTCTATAATGAAATTTTAAAGGTAAATCCCTCTAGTTAAACAAAGTTGTCTAGTTAGTATAAATTACATGACCAAATAATGATAAACAATTAGTTTACTTACATTACTGCTCCAGTAGATCCTTGTAGCTTTATAACCAACCGGGTAGATTGCTGTTTTGCTGTGGAACATTGCCATCTGGTGGGTCGCTAGTTGACCCACTGCGTAAAACATCAAAGCCCCCACTCTCAAGATGTAATTCTTCTCCCCTATAATATATATTAATGGAAACTTTTAAAAAATAGGCATACAGTAAATTAAACAATATAGAAGCATACCCACAGAATCAAATGCAAGAATATTATTTTTTTAACACATTTAAATTAAATTTTTGTATTTTTGCACACAACAATCTGTAAAAATAAACTTTTTAGTTTACCTTGGGTTAGTTCTCCTTGTTGCATAATACTAGCAATCTGTTTGGTTTCTTGTCGTTGAACATAAACTTTACGGAACACAGCCAAACTTCTCAGTTGGTCACCATGTTGTACCATACCAGGTTGGTTTGCTACATGACTAGGACATAAGATTGTCTTGTCCTAGAAAATATTAATATTTAGTATTGGGTAAATGAGGCATGATGATAAGGCCTTGGGCATTGTATACTAAAGTTGATATATTTAATTTCGTATAAGATATGATTAAAAAAGTTTTTTTTTTAATTTTATTTAACCAAAATATTTCATTTTTTTAACAACTTTAAAAATCGTAAAAAACAAATTATGACATAAATATGCAAAATCAAAAACTTGATTTTTTAAAATTAAATACAAACCTTAAAAAAATGGCAGCCACATTCCAGTGCACAAGCACAATGATAAAGGTTAGGGCATCGTGATCTGTTACAATGTAAGGTTGCCCCTTTCTTCTGACAGAATTCACACATAGCTGAAGTGCTATGACTTACTGCTAGGTCTACATTAATCAATGCCCCACCCTGAATAACAAAGATAATATTTTTAAGACTTTTAATTTTTTTTTAATTTTAAACAATAAAAAAATTGTAATTTATATAAAATCTTGATCCAAGCAAAATTCTGTGCCCAATTTATCAAGATTTTTGTTTTTAATTTTTTTTAGGAAATCTAAGAATAAAATAAAACCTGAGTTTCATAAACTTCAGCAGACCACAACGCACAGTTGAGATGAACCCACTGATCTACGTCGAGGTTTAACAATCGAGCGACACCACTTGTGTCACCATCCCCGCTCATAGAACATAAAACACAAACTCGAGTGTCCACCAAGTCCGATGATGGCTGAAAAAAAAACAATTTTTATGTCAATTTTAAAAAATATAATCTTTAAAAAGATCTGGTAACGAAATATAAAAAAATACTTTTAGAGCAGATCCATATTTAGAGAGTAGGACATCAACATCTGGAAGAGCTCTTGGATGTTGGTTTTTCACCACAGTCATGGTGATTGTCCACCTCTTCCACTTTACCCCCTTAAATCTCTTTGCTGTTAATCTACTTTCATCTCCTTGTAAGAAAAAATTAAATTGTGAAAAATTTAAAAATTTTTAATTTTATTTGAAACCCAAATCCATTGATTTTTTTCTTACCTGGTAGCATTGAGCCTCTTCTTCTTCCCCTTCCCCGACCCTTGACCTCCGATGACCTCAAGGTTATATCCTCACCCAGGTCAAACCCAGGGGTCATCAACCTTTGTGCCCGGGTCGACATGTGATCAGGTTCAGGGTTAGCTTCAATAAGTGATGATAAGTTGATCTTGCATGTGTGGCGTTGATAATATTGCGAAGCTTTCCATTTCTTTTTGGACACCGGGAGTGAGCTTGAGCCCTGTTTAAAACGAAAGACAATTTTTAAATTATTTAACACTTGATTATTTATAGAATTTATATTTACAAAAATTAATAAATTGTTTCACCTTTTTGTCAAACTCGTTATTAAAGTAACATTGTTTGTTGCAGAATAATGTATCTTCCTCCAATGAATCCTCCTTTAAAATAATTCAAAATTCTATTTTTAAATTTTTGTGTCAAAGATCTAATTTTATACAATATTTAATTTTAGTTAATACTTACATCAAGGATAGGTTTTCTGACACCATTTCCTTCAACAATTTTAAAACAATAAAAACATCTTCTTTGGTGATGTAACAAGCCATCATAATTATCCAGCATTTGCTAAAAATACAAACAAAATTTCATAAAGTAAGTAATCGATTTTAACCAAAGAAAATGTGACAAACATTATTTTAACAATAGAAAGTTAGAACAAATCAATATGGCAAAATTAGTAATTATGTTTTTTTCTTCTTACCTCTGCTTTTGCTTGTTTTTCATTCGCTTCAATCTCCTTCTACATAAAAATAATAATGTTTACAAAAATAACAAAATAAAATTATAAAAAAATAAAAACATATTTTCTGTACAATTACTCACCTTGACCTTTGCCTCATCTTTAGTTGAATCCTCCATCTTAAAACTAATAATCGATGTATCAAGAGTTCTTGATAGCTGAGTTAAATATTTTCTTATTCCCTGGCAAAAAAAAGAAATGCATATTACCAAATTTATTATTACATTGATAAATAATAAAAATTAATTTTTACATCTTCAAATTACCTTTGAACTTGCAGATTTAAATGCAACCGTCACCGAAACATTATCTCCATTATCTGTGGGATCTAAATTCAACATAAAATTTTTAAAAGAAATTTTTAAAAAAATAACAGAAGTCTAAAATAAATAAATTTAAAATAGAAAATACAGTTAAAAATTACTAAATTTACATAAAATTTAAATACTTTTATAAAAAAGAAAAAGGATTTATATGGCTCTAACAATACTAGTTTCAAACACTTGACTTTAAATATTTTTGTTACACAAACCTCTTAATGGAGTATGGATAACAGCCAAGGAAGGCGAGAGAGGATGTCTGTAAATTTCCATCGCATTTGTCATTTTTGCAACAACATTGTCATCTTTAATGTTTGCTACTCTCATTAAAGGGAGGTTGTCAAAACTTAATCTTTTCTGCTCCTGTTCTTCAGCATCCACCTCCGGGGAGGAGGGAGGGATGTCATTTTCATTAAATGGTCTAGGGAAAAAAATTGTTTAAAAAGGATAGATTTTTTTAGTTAGTGTAAAAAAAAGATTTAGCTCCCAAGTAGAAACAAACTAAATTAAAATAATGAATTTATTTATTTTAAAAAAACATGTTCTAAAAAACATTGTTTGGCGCAAATTAATAATAATTCACCTTATAGCAGGCATGTTGTCCTCCAAACCCTCCGGACCATGATGAGGAGGAGTGGGAAGTGAATCCGGAACCTTAACCTGCCTCATCTCAAACTGATCTTTATCTTCCATGATGTTTTTAGGAGATGGTGGAAGAGAGTTGGGGGGTGTCGGTGGGTCAAGGTAACTCAACGGGTCCTGAAATATTAAAAAAAAAATTAAATTTTTCAATTTCGCTCCTTTAAAAAAAAACTTAATAACCCAAAATCATATTTGAAAAAACTTGTTACAAATTGCAAAAAGTTGTTTAGAATCAAGTTTTTTTATACAAATTTAAAACATTTTACCTTAGATTGGATAAGATCGTAATAATCAGGTAGGCCTCTGTATGTTGAGTTTCCAATTGTCCCCTCTAACAAGGATTTAGATATTGTGAGCCCTGTCCCTTTTGGCATACACATGTTGTAGTTCACCTTTATATCTGGCTCTACTAGTGGTAGTAGGGCAAGCTAAACGTGAGTAAATAAATAAATTTAATTTTCGTGTAAACTAAAGTCTACTTTTTTACGAGTTCTTTTACATTAAAATATAAAATCCAAAAATTATACCGGTTTCCATTGGTTGGGTTGTTTTAGATTCATCCCAACTCCAACATTGTTATCTGGAAACCCTAGCCCTCCTGGAGCAACATCCCTCCCATCCTCCTTATCCTTGTTTTTTCTTCTCTTCTTCTTGGTTGGATCTTTGGAGGTTTTTCTTGAGCGTTTCTTCTTGCCTCCAGTTAGATCCTCCTCCTGGATTAAAAAAAATTAAAAAATCATCCATTTTTTTTCGAGAACAAAATATAAAAATAAATTCAATTTAACAAACCTTATACTGATAAGGACTTCCCATCAACTCCATTTGTTTTTTAAGTTGTTCCGGAGACATGTGAATCCCTTCTTTATCCAAACCCCCATAAGGGGTCATCCCATGAATGTTCATTCCTCCTGCTCCAGGAAAATTTTGCTAAAATTTAAAAATTATATTAAAATCAAAAAATTATAAATTAAAAAAAAATTGTTTTGAAAAAAATCACTTCGTAAATGCATGATTTAAATAGTTAAAAAAATTAAATAACTTACAGCATTGCCATGCCTAAGCATATGTCTCAGTAATTCCTGATTACTTGGACCAAATTTCATATCTGGGTTCATTCCAGGTCCAAATCCATAATGGGGACTCTAAATAGAAAATAAATGTAAAGGTTAAAGGTTTGTAAAATGTAAATAAAAATTGATTATTATTGAATTTTTTTGCATAAAGGCCCGTTCACACGGCGTACACAACGCAACGTAACGTAGTGTAAGATTTTGCAACCATTTAAAATGTACAGAGCCGTTCACACGTACGAAAGTTTGCGTAAGTTACGTAAGATTTCGTAAAGTTTTGTAGCCGAAGCGAAATTTACGTAAGATTTCGTAAGCGGTATACTTTTAGTAGATATTTTGTATTTGTTAATCCCTAGAATCCGAAAAGTTACGTAACGCAACGCAGCGCAACGCAACGTTACCTTGTCGTGTGAACAGGCCTTTAGTCACAAATTAAATGTTAAATAAAAACTTTACGAAAAAATTATAAAACAAAATCCTGATTAAAAAAAAATTATAAAAAAAAATTAAAAAAAAAAAAAATTAAAATTAAAAAAAATGAATAAAAAAAAAAAAAAAAACAGAAAAAAAATATAATTTCTAAACAAACCTTGGGTGACATCAAACCCATTTGCATAGTTTGGGATTTTGGAGAATATTTTTTCGCTTCCCGCATCCATTGAGGAGGAGTGATGGTGATCCCACTTCCATGAGCCATTTGCACCTTCTTCTCATAATCCACTGCATCCCTGAGGACTCCATCGATCGTGTCATTGATCAGGGCCATTGACTAATACAAAAATTTTTTGTTAAAAATGTCAACATCATTTTTAAAATAAGAATTTGGTAAAATATTTTATTTATTAACCGCTGGACCTGGCTTAAAATCTGAAAATTTTTGAAACAAAAATATACCAACATTTACCCTTTCATTTGATTGTAGTCTTGCAATTTCCTCGGTGGTTGGGGATTTTACATCGGGGTCAGTTTGCTTAATAATCTCCATCTCTGCTTCGGTTAAATTTCCAATACTTGGTGGAGTAGAGGTCTGGGGTACTGCAGGGTTGTGCTGGTGGGTAATATGGGCAGTAGTGGGTGATTGTTCTAAACCAAAAATAATATTTAAATAAAAAAAAAATTAAAAAATTTTCTAACAATAATAAAACAACATAAAAAAAATGTTAACATTGAAAAACTTACTAATTTCTTTCTTAATAGATTGTACAGGAACTGGTGTGCCAGCAACCATCAAACCACCTGGAGTTTGTTGTGGAACCATGTTGGGGAACTTTCCTTTTGCTGTAAAGTTGAAAACATTTTTTTTAAAAATAAAAACTTTATTTTAACAAATATTTTGTTGTAAAATTTAAACAAAACCTACTTGGCGACATTCCAGTAGCAGGCATGTTACTAATATCATGAGTTGGTGATGTAAACATGGTTGGTCTGGTTGCTATTTGCATATTAGTTGGTTGCATGAGTGGACGGGGTCCCTGGTTAATAAAAAAATTAAATTTAAAAAAATTAAATTTTTTTAACTTTAAAATTAATTTTACAAAATTGAAAACTTTTTAATTTTCTTAAAAATTACCAAAAAATTAACTTACTGTAAAATAGGATGGTGTTGACACCATATTTCCACCAATTGAGCTGGTGCCTACCATAGTAGTTGACATGGTTGTTGCATTGTACATCATAGAAGTAGGATGGTTCATTCTTGGACCAGTCATGTTGGGTTGGTTCATAATATGGTGTTGCTGGTGCATAAGTTGTCTGTGCTGGTGCATAAAACCTTGTGGTGTGGTCACCATCATACCTGGTTGACCACCCTGCATAACACCATACAATAAATACCATGTTGAGTAACTTTTAAATTTACCATTTTAAAAATAGAATAAATGCACCATATTTATTTTTGTTACGGTATAAATTTATCACAAATGAAATTTTTACAACTTACATGAGACATAACAACTTGTGGAATGAGAGGATTTTCTGAAGTGGAAGTTTTCTTTTTCTTTTTTCTCTTTTTCTTTGGCTTTTCCTAAGTTGGTTATAATACATTTAAAAAAAAACAAATAAAGATTCTAACTTTCAGAATATTTACAAAATTAAACGTAGAAGAAAAAATCGTAAAAACCTCTTGTTGTGTTATCTGCTGTTGCTGTTGCATGGTCATGTGATGTTGTCGGTCAATCATGTATTGGGGAAAGTTACCAGGTTGTCTTATCATACCTGGCGGTATACCTTGAAATCTGTTGTCAGGCGACATCTGAGGTTGCATTAACTGACCAGGATGCCTTAAATTCAAAAAAATTACAATTAATTGAAGTTTTAAACAGTTTTAGCCTAAAATAATCTAATTTTTTGAAGTTTGTCAAATAAAATAACACATTTTTCAGATAATTTTAAAAATTAAGCATGATTATTATAATTAATCTAACCTGTTATCAAAATGTCCCATCATCTGTGGGTTGGGCCCCTGTTTGATTATTGCCCCATGCTGTTGCTGTTGTAAACCCATGGGGAAAGCTCCCATAACAGGAGCGGTGGCAGAAGTGGGTTGATTGATGTTGGGTTGGGTGATGGAAATAATACCAGGTTGTTGTTGCTGTTGCATGACAAGTTTTTGGATTTGAGCTGGATTCATTTGTCTATGAGTAAAAAAAAATTCTTTAAGTATTTAAATTATATAGTATATACACTAACAAAAACATAAATAAAAGGCTTAAAAAGGGCAGATTTTAAATATATTCACTAATTTAATTTAAACAGAATTACTAGTACAGATATTTTATTACCTCTAAATATCAATACCTCTTACCTTATGCCAGGTATTTTCTGTAAATGTGAGAAAATTGCCTCTTGCTGTTGCTGCTGTTGTTGCTGTGGGGTCATAGGAATAGGACCTGACATAACCACGTTGGGTTTAGGTGAGATAGTTGAACTAATTCCTGGGGATGTGAATGTTGGTTGAATTGTTGTCATACCTAAAAAATTATTCGTAAAAATTTAAAATTTAAAAAAATCTGAACTTCAAATAATTTTATTCCAAAAAAATATTATTAAGCAAAAATGACACTTTTAACTAGACTTTAGTTTTAAACTTAATTTAGTTAACAGTTACCAGATGCTTGTGGTGATGACATTGTTGTATTCTGTGGAGTAATTTGCTTGTTTGCACCACCTGGTTGACTTGTAATAGTCATGGGTTGAGATTGAAGGTTGGGTGACATTATTTGCTCACATGGAGCTGATTGTTGCCTCATTATTGTGATATGTTGCTGCTGTTGTTGGTTCATATGCATTGGATGTGGCTTTTTAATAACATGATAGAATTAAAATAATATATTGACAAGATTGAAAAATATATGCACATAAATAAAAAGTTTCACACAAAAAACTAATTTAAAATAAACTTCTGCGAAAATTTACTATAATTTAACAATACAAATAAATGCACTTTGGTATTAAATAAAACAAATAATCTTATACTTTTATACATCCATGTTCTGCTAAGAATAACACTTAAATACATATATGTTCTATATTTAAACATACCTGCATGGGTGTAGCAGACATTGAGTGATTAATTTGCTGTCCTCCAGTGAATGAAGATACATGTTTGTTGTTCTCATATTCCTGGACTAACTCAGAGTGATGAAGTTGTTCTTTTCGAGCCTTAAAAATAAAAAAATAAGGTGTTTTTATGTATATATATTTTTCTACTTATTTAGGTGTTTCAGAAAAACTTTATATAATATACGCTTTCATAAAATAAAAAAACTATATATAATATTTTTTAAACAAGAATATTAGAAATATTAATAGTGTATGCAAAACTTGTTAGATAAAAAAAGAGTTATTATTAACCTCATCCAGTTTTTGTAGTATTTCATTTTGCTGTTGGTTGATAGCTTGCAGATTTTGAACGTCGACTGAAGTGAATTCCTCACCACTCTTTCTACTTTGTTTTTGCTTTTTAGTAAGAGCTTGTTTGGTCGATTTATGCTGCTTTGCTGTTTGTTCAAGTGTTTTAACCTGCATCTGTTTAAAAAGAATGAATATTTAAATTTGTGAAAAAATGTGCTTCGAAATAATTTTATTTTTTATTAAAAGACCTACAGATAACAGCAAAATAGAGTTAATAATTTTTTTAATAAATATCACACAGTTTTAAAAAACATTTGTTAATTCTAAGGTTTATTCTTACCTGAATTGTTTAATTAATAGTTTAGTTTTTTTATTAAAACACCAACCTGCAGTAAACCTTGATGCTGAAACAACCATTCTTCGTGTCTCAATTTTCTCTGTTCCTCATTTAAAAATGGTTGAGTTCCAAGTTGATCTAAAAATGTTGAACAACAAAACTTTTTGATAAAAATACTTCATAATTTAGCAATTTTCGCAGTAAAAAAAAATTACCTTGGCCAACAGGTTGGCCACTAGCAGGCATTTGAGTCCAGTGGGGATTGGAACTAACATGGTGGGATACAAACTGAGTTGGTGTTTGTTGGACTTCAACTGTTTGGTTACTGGTACTACTATTTATCACCTAAAAAAAGGGGAACATTTAAGTATTGGGTTGGATAGCTAATTTTAATTACTAAACAAATGCTTTTATTAAGGCACTTTTACAATTTTCTTTTTATGTATAAAAAAATACATTTAAATAATGATTTTGTAAATTTTATATCATTATTTAAAATTTATTTTATAGCCTTTACCAACCTGGTTAATGCCAGAAAGTATTTTAATCTTAGCTTGCATGATTCTATCTATTCCAACATCAGGATTAAATTGTTTGTCAGCCTCCATACCTGTATATATACTTTGTTGTTGTTGCTGAAGCATTGCCTGGGTCAGCTTTTCTTGCCTGATTAAATAAACAAATTTATTGCTTTTCAAACAATATTTTAAAATTTATCCACATAGTTTAAATCTTTTTGTTTGAGTCAATTTATTTTTATTTTATTACCTACAATAAAAAATAATCTTAAATTTACAAAAATAATTATCATATAAGTCACATGTTAAAAACTTGTTTTGACAAAATATTTAGGAACAACATTTACCGGACTCTTTCTTGTTCTCTCTTCTCCTCATCCAATAAATCTTGAATCAAAAGAGGTTGCTCGTTTATAAGAAGCGGCCTTTCCTTCTTCACAACAGGGGGAGTAACATTTGCTATAGGTTGCGCAGAAGGAGGCACTGGAAATTGAGGATGCACAGGAGGAATAATCTTAGAGGTTAAAGGAGTGACTTCATCTAAAAAAATAATTTTAGAATATTGATGAAAAGGCTTTACAGATTTTTAAATAAAATAATTTTTAAACTACTTAGTTAAAAACAAAAAAAATTAAGAAAAAGCATACAAAAAAATTTCTTATAATTATTATATAACTAGAAAAAAATTTACAAATTTTTTGCTTACCTGGCAAATTAGTCAGTTCAGGGGGCAATTGTGGCTGTGCAATGTTGGGTAACGATATATCAGATCCCATGTTGCTGGCAATCACATTGCTTGTAGAAATATTGCTTGTACTTATATCACTTATGATTTGTGCATTTGCATTACTGACTACTGTTGGTGTAATAGACATTGTGCTTGCTGCAGTTATAATGATTTGAGAAGGTTGACTTTCTACTGCAGTTGTTAATGTTTTGGCTAGGTTAGGGACACCAGTAATGGTAGCACTTGCAACTGATGCAATAGGTTGGTTTATAACTGCAGGAGTTGTTGTTGTTATGTTTGTAACTGGCAATGTAACCGCACTCGTTACAGTTTGATTATCAACTGATTGTGATTTTGATTGTGTTGTTTCAGTATGTACAATATTTTGAACCTTGTTTGCTTCTTCTATTGCAGTTTTGCTTTTATCATCATGTGTGTCCACTATTTTTACTGGCGCAGTTGTTGTATCAGGACTAGATTTCTCCTTTTCAGTTTTTAAATTTACATTACTAACTTTCACTTTGGTTTTAGAAAGATTTTGATCTGGAAGAAGTTTTTCCACTGCTGCTTGGTCAGATTGTACAACAGAAGCACCTGAATGAACTTTTTTATTTGTATCTGTATCTACTGTTTGTTTTTCACTAGCAACTGTAACATTTGCAAAGGGTGATAATTGATCTTGGAAAACTTTATTTACATTTTCCTTAACAGAAGGCTTAGGTTCAACACCAGATTTTATTTCCGGATCAGGAGAAGTTTTTTCATCTGATTTTTTTGGCTCCTGCTTTGCTGTAGTTTTGAGGCTTTTAATTTCTTGTACTGAAGATGTTAATATTTCTTGAACAGGTTCCTTTTTTTGTAAACTTGGCAACACACTTACATTTTTCATTTTTTCATCATCTTTAAGTAGTGGTTTATCAACAACCTTTTCTGTAATCGGTTCAGTTTTTTCAAAATTTTTTTGAGTTAAAGATGTAGTTGTTATAATGACATTGCTTTCAGATACAGATTTACTAGTTTTAGCAACTACTGTTGCTTTTAGATCGACATCATTATTAATAGAAACAACAGCTGCCGTTGGCTCAGGTTGTGATATTGTAACATTATCTTCTATCCTTTCTTTATTTTCGGCAATACTGGTTGACGTTTCCTTTTCTTTTACAACATCTAGACTACTCGCAGGCACATCAAACTTGGTTTGATTTGTTACATTTGCATCAATTGGCTCTGATTTAACAAGCTTTAAAATTGGTTGAATATTGACTGAGGGGGTTTGCATCGGGGTTTGTGCTCCTAATTGCGACTCCATTGTAGAAGCAGGTTCAATTTTTGTTGTTATTAAATTAGGTCTTGTTGTAGTGGCAGCAGTTGAAATGCCAGCAGTTACAGGATTTGTTACTTTAATATCCTGTTGTAAATAAAGATAAGTTAGTATTGTTGCAATACAAAATGTTATACAATGCATCAACAACATTTGACTGTAAATAAACATAAGCAAGGTCACATGTTAAACTATAGCCAAATTTTTTCATTTTCATTTGTAAAACATTAAAAAAATATAAAGGTATAAAAATAAGATTTTACTTACCACTGTTGCTTGTGCAGAAGTTTTAGGTTGAGGTTCAGTAGAAGTTGAACCTGATCGTTGGTTAAGATTAAGATTGCCAGCTCTTATGATTTGTTCTCTTCTTACAGCAGGGTCTGGTTGTTTGGAATGTTTAAGTTCGATGTATCCTGCCCCAACTACTGTGGAGGCCTAAAAAATAAAAAAGTATTTAAATTGTTTTTTTATATATAACCGGTATTGTATATTAGGCACACATAACAATTATGATAATATTTAAAGCTAAATATGACTTACTGAAGTAGAAACTCCACTGACTACAGCAGAAGAGGATGGAGTGGTCATCCTTAATGGGTGACCCCCTGGGAACCTTTCAACTCCGAAAAATGGTTGACTTTGCACTGGAGAGGGTAGGGAGGGGTTAAATGTGGGTGAAGTTGCAAGTTCTGCAATAAAAAAATATTGTTAAAAACTTAAGTTTTGAACAAAAAGAAAATATTAATGAAGTAATACAAAAACTATTTTAGAATACAAAAAACTCACCCGGTCTAAATCCTTGCATTCTCATTCCAGCCATGCTTCCTGGACCCTGATTAGCAAATCTTTCCCTGGGTGAGTACCCAAATGACCCAGAGGTTGGTGATTGCAGAATTGGCGACTGAGAAGGGTATGGTGGAGGGGGACGTGTGACATTATTTGGAGAAGGAACCACTTGAGCGGGCCAGGAACCAACTGCAACACCTGGCTGTTGGTCATGAAGTTTGTATCTACAGTACACAAAAATTATGGTATATAAGTATAAGCTTCTTTCTAATAAGTAAACTTTAAACTTTTAAATTAAGTTATACTTTCTCTTACCTTCGTTTGTCAGTTTTATGACGAAGAATTTCTCGGATTTGCGGCTGACAAACAAACATTTTATCCTGGGGTTCAATCTTTATTCCTCCTTCAAACAGAAAACAAATAAAGTGATTAAAAATAAAAAACAAAATAATTGATATTTAAAATTAAGCTTAAATTTGCTGAACAACAGTACAAAGTTAGTAACCTACAAAACTTACCGGTTTTAGATATGAGTTGTGGTCCAGGTAGTTGGGGAACCATCTGACCAGCTTGTAAACCATGCATACCATGGAAACTTTCACCAGTTTCACCTTGGTTAAAATACTGGTTTCTTATGATGGGTTGTGGAGTGGTGGGTTGCATCACTTGCACTGGAGTCTGGGACCGCATCTGCGAGCTCACAGGAGTAAGAGAATGTGGAGATGGAGCACAGTATCCTGGACTTTGAGCTTGCGGTAGAAGTTGAGGAGGCATTCCTGGCCGTGGAGGATTTACCCTACCGAATTGATCCCCTCCTACTCCGGAGACATCGAGCATTGATCCTCTTCTCTGAAGTGGGGCTTTACCAGGGGAGTTCACATTTTGGGGGTAAGATTGAGGAAATCTTACAGCATGACTCATCCCCGATTCCATGGCCTCCATCTTAGGAATTCGAACCCCGGAAGGTTGATTTTGTTGCCATGGTTGCATTCCCATCATCATCTGTTGCTGCTGTTGTTGTCTTGGAATATTTTGAGCTAAAAAATAAATAAAAACATAATGTACATCATTGTCTTCTATAAAAAATTTAAATGTTTTTCAGCTTTACACAACAAATTACTTTGAATTTGATTTATTGGCTGTTGTTGAATATCACCCCATTGACTTCTTGGTCTTACACCAGACATGGGGCTAGTCGGAGCTGAGGCAAATGGAGATTTACTTCGATTTATCGAGATATTTGCTGCACCAGGAGAAACTGGTTTTGGGGTGTGTTCCCTACAAAACAATATATTCATTAGTCAATTACTGCACAGTAAAATAAATAAATAAAAAGAATCTTCTTTGTGATGAAACACAATAGTTAAATAAAAAAATACACCAACCTTGACAATGGTCTTGGCTTGGCAAAATTTAAATTGGCGCCAGGACTCTGTGTAGAATTTCTCATCATTTGCATGTTATGTTGTTGTTGTTGTTGAAACTGCATTTGTTGCTGCTGTTGTTGTTGTTGCTGTGGCAGAGACATATTTACTTGTGAAGAGGCCATTAGTTGACTGTCAACATCACTCGCCGACAGAATTGGTTGTTTTTGTTGAATGTTAGGAGAGTTGGACATAGGAATTGTATCGTGATCTGGTAACTCATTTGGTGATGGTTCCAAGTCGATGTCACGACGAGTTGATTTTAGATAGGCACGATTATCACGAGCTTTTTGCTAAAGAAGGAAAAAAAATTAGGTCAAAAAAGTTTTCCTTACACTTGGTGACATAAAAATCACAAGAATTTTGAAAAAACAATTAGGTTGGGTTATAGATAACCTATATATAGTAACTAAATTAAATGTAAAAAGCATTTATTAGTTAAAAAAAATTTACCAAGAAAGGAGCTCTTTCTTCAGAAGTTGCTTTTCTCCACAACTTAGCTACTTGTTTAGCTCTATTCTGCCAATCTGGAAAGTCTTTCTTAAGGTAACCATGCTTCATGTTGGCATACAACACCGGAGATATAGTGGCAAGATCACCTTAAAAGAAATACATTTAAAATTAGACTTATACAAATATTAGATAAACATTGAAAATGGGTATTACTTTTAGATTAGGTTAAGTTATTGGTTGTATACAAAATATTGACAAAATACATTTTAGAATGATTTACCTAGTGGTTCATCTTTTTCCCATTTTAATATATTTCTTTGATTAACCGTAAGACAATCACCTTCCAGATCTGTTCCCAAGGGCCAAGGAGGAGCAGCTGGCTCAAACAAGTTCTTATCACTACAAAATATGGAAAAATAGAAATTATGAAATGTCAATGATTATTAATCTTGTATTAAATATATAACCTACAGTTCAAAAAATTATGAAATGTTAAGTAGTGACAAGAAAAGGGCTAGTTGTTGCTTTTTTTTAAAACTGCTACCTTGAAAAATCTGGCAAGACATTAACAGTTGGTTGCTGCCCTTTAACTGCTTGATTTTCCATCACATTCATCATAACTGGAGAGTGGGTCATCTATGTAATACAGAAACAAATGTTTAATAATAATAATAAAGTAATACCATAAGAAGATGTCAGGTAAAACATGATTGAAAAATTTACGTATTTGGTTTAATTAGTGCAACTGGTTAACAATTTTACTTATATATTTAAAAATATATTAAATTTTTGCCTACCGATGGTGGTTGAGAACCTCCACTAACACTCGCAGATCTGTTCAACATAGGTTGTTGAACACTCGGGCCAAAAATATTATTACCACCAGGTGTCATCACTCTCGGTTGGTTCATCATCCTGGTTTGTTGCATCTCAGGCATGGATTGTTGGCGCATGAGTAAATCTTGGTGGTGGTGTGTAGAAAGCAAAGGGTCTTGAACTAAATGAAAATTTTAACATAAAGTCGATAGGTTTTAACTGCATAAGGCTTTCTACTTTTCGTTTTTTTTAGAAAGGCTAAGCATTTAAACCAATTATTTTTTATAGCTAATAAATAAAAGGGTTTTATATTTGATATGTAGTTTTGTTAAAATGTTTTACCTTGTCCAATTATTCCACTCATATTATTATTAGATGGTAAATTTCCTTGATTGATTGGATCAATAAAACTTTGTTGTTGTTGCAGCATCTTTCCTTGTTGCTGTTGTTGTAGAACTTGTTGCTGTTGTTGTTGTGGATTTATAGGAATCTGACCTGGCGATGAAGTTTGTTCTGTACCTTCAAAGATTCTTATTTGTTGCTGTTGTGAAAATTCTGAGTGTTGTTGCTGTTGTTGCATTTGTTGTTGTTGTAGTTGACCCTGAAATTGTTGTTGTTGAATTTGAGTTTGTTGTACATTTTCAGTTTTAATTGGTTGGTTGTTAATCATCATATTTTGTTGCGACTAAAGATTAGTAAAAATTAATTTATTACCCACAATTTAAAAATACATTTAAAAAATAAATTTGAAATTAAATTAATTTACAAACTGGTTTATTTACTAAAATTTAATTAAAAAATGTTTATACATATTATTTTTAAAAACAAAGACTAACATTGTTTTCCTCTGCTGTCATTTGATCCAATATTGCGTTTGTTTGATCGAGTTCATATGCAGTTGAACTTGTAACATCAATGGAACTAACATTGAGTGAGTCATTAGTGGAAGGATGTTTTGATTGTTCACTTAAACTTGTTATGTCACTTAGAAGAGCATGATCATCTAAAATAAAGTCACATTGCTTTAAAATTAATTTTTTAAGTAAAGTTGTTTAAAACCACAAATCATTTTTTAGTGTTACTTAATTTTGAATCAACAAAAAAAAAAATATTTACCGTTACTTGTTGTAGCATCATGTGTGTTAAGTACTTCAGAGAACAAATCATCATCAATATTTGCAAGTCCGTCTGTAACTAGTGTTTCTAATGCACTGGGACTTAATATACTGTGAGAACCATGTCCACCTTTAGTAAAAAAAAACAATTGTTAGATTGTGATATTTTACAACCAAAGCTAACACTACCTGTCTCCAATTATTTTATGAAAAAGTGTTTTAAATTCATATAGTCCTTTCATAGCAAAATAAAACAGCTTTTTTTAAGATCATATGATATAAAAGCTATTTAATTATACAAATAGAAAAAACTTAACACAAAACACCAACCTTGTCCTTGCTTTAGTCCACCAGAAAGTATGCCAAGTAGTTCAGCTGGTAAGGCCCCAAGTAAATCTTGTTCACTTTCTTTATCCAAGGGATCATCATCTCCTGATGGTAACCTACGAGCCTAAAAAGATAATTAGCTGTTTGTTATTTTAGCAAGTTTTAGATTAAAGGTCGAAATCTTATACAATTTACAAAATTTATATTCAATGTTTTTGTCCCAATTTTTTACAAGGTTCTTCCATAAACACAATCATGCCCAAATATGCTTAAATTTCATAACATATAAAGCCTAATTGTTTAACAAAAAAAAAAAACTTACATGAAGTCTTTCTTGTTTAAGTTCAGCTTTCTTTCTAGCTTCGTTAGCTTTCTGTGCAATCTGGGCTTCCAATCTTAATCTCACTCTCTCGGGTAATATTATTTGGGAGGCAGACAATGAAGCTGGTTTGTCCGTCCTATTCATAAAAGTTGTATTTTGAATATGTTAAGTCTTTTGTTAGTTATGTTTAAAACAAAAATTAGTCATTACTTTATTTCCTTGTTTTCCTTATCTGCTGTTTCCTCAAAACCTTCAATGGCCGACTTTTTGGTTGTTCGCGCATGAACAAGAACACTCGTTCCAAAGAAACCCTCCTATAAAAACAAAAGTTATTAACAAACACACTAACCGAAAAAAAAACATAAACTAATGTTGCCAAGAATTATAAAATGTCATCAACACTTTTAAAAGTTATTTTATTGTAATTAAAATATAATTTTTCTTACTTGTATGTAGGGAGGAAATTGGTCGAGTAATCTAAATCTTTTTTTCTTCTTTGGTTTAACCCCAGTCGAAGCATGAGTTGAAATCTTTAACTTTAAAGGTGAAACTAGCACACTGGTTTGACCTACAACATATTAAAATGTAAGTCATATTATACTTAATACTTATTACAATAATACTTATTACAATAATATGTGGCCAAAATATAAGCCTATAGTAAACTACCAATTTAATTTGGATGAATTTTGTTATATATGCAAAGTTGTAGAATTAAAAATTTTTTTTTTAAATAATGAAAATTTGTTTTTAACCTTCAGATTTATCAGAAGAGTTTAAATCGGTCATGCCTGATTGACCTTGAGCTGAATTTAATGCCAATCCACCAACGTTACCTTGTGTAAATCCAGCTGCACTACCTGTTAAAATTAGAATATTTATTTTATAATATATTTATAAAATTAAAGTAAACCAATATATATTCCAAATCAAAAGATTTTTATAAAAATTTACCTCCAGTCATTTGCTTTACATCCTCAGTTTTCATCATGTTAGGGTCAAATGCTTTTGCAATAGTTGAAGAAGAGGCCAGTGAACTCCCAAATCGACCCCTACGACCTCGAGTTCCCATAAACCCTGTACGACCTCCACGCTGGCGAACATTAAACCCACCAATCCCTAAAAGTGTTAATTTAAAAAAATCAAAAGAAAAAAAAATTGACAAAAATTCTCCAGATAATTAACAACAATGTAAGTTTACTTTAAATAATTTAAAAAAAAAATCTAAAAAAGTAAATTTACATAAATTTAATTATTAAAAAAAAATAACAAATACCTGGCCTGTAAGGTTTTCTCCTTCTCTTAACACCACCTTGTTGAACTCCCATAAGAGCTTGCTTGGTCACATCATTGGAGAAACCCAGCTCTATGTTAGATTGCTCACCTTCAAATCCATCACCACCTTCTGTGGTTTCGATACCTAGTAATCAGATGTTTAATTTTAAGTTCAAGCCTTAAATGATGGCAGAAAATTTTTAATATAGAGTTTTATTAAAATATTTAGGCTATGAAAGCATATACTTGAAATTGTATTACTTGAAACTTGAGAAGGTAGTTCCCCATCTTCTAGGTTAGGTTTAAGTAGTTGAGCCAAACCAGTCACTGCTAAAGGATCTTTGCCACCAGGACAGATTATATCACCTTTAAACAATATAGTTTTTTTTAATATTAAACAAAAAGCTGTAACATACATGTCTTTATGACATTTAAGAATAAAACACCTAACATTTAAAGTATGAATAAAGAGTCCTTTTACAAGATGCTAAATATTTAAAATGTCTATAAATTAAAAAGTATTTTTATTAGCTATTCTTGCAAATTTGAAAATTTTAAGTAAAATATTATTATTTACAGAGAATGATAGTGTATAAAATATATCAACTTACTTTTTTGATGATCAGCTAATAAATCAGGAGGTTTATCCAACAAAGCACTCATAGATGGAAGTTTAACTTTACTTTCTGGACTGGCCAATGGCTTGCCACCATGCTTGTTCAAGTGCGATTTCCTGTTAGTTTTAAAAAAAAATTTCAATGGTTTATTAAATATAGATGCTAAATAAAATATGTGCCAGAAGTTCTACTGTAACAAACCAAAATATATTCCTAAAAATAAGCATAAAATTGTATCATTAACTCAAATTTATTCTTGTTTTACCTTTTTTGAATGCCAGGTTTTTTCTTATGAAGAGCCATTGCATTTTGCATGAGTTGTTGAATATGCTGCAAGCCTGCAGTTGTAAGGGCAACTCCGTCTTTGTGATACTCCTATGATATATTAATCATAAAATAAGTTTTTTGCTTTGGAATTTACAAAATAGATGTGTTACATTTAAAAATACTTCTTAACAAGTTATTTTATAACTTAGTTTTCATAAATTTAAAATATTTTAATCAGTTTTAAATTTTTTTCACTTTTACCTTTACAGCATCAACATCCGATCTTGTTCTTCCCAAATAAATTCCACTTGAAGGGTCACCTTCATATGCTTGTGGAGGGTTTAGGTCAAGGTGAGGAGGTAGAGTCCCTTTTGGTCGACACAGAGCACAATTGTATCCCTTTTCTAATACTTTCTCTATATCCATTTCAACATACAAGTACTCACAACTTGAATGAAGCCACCTAAAAAAAATTAAGTTTGCTTAAAATAAATGGTTATATAAAAACAATTAATTACAATGGTCAAACTAAATAATTTGTAAGTTTTTATTTTTTTAATTATATATACAATTATATACGCTTTCTTAACTTCGACAAGATCAAAAATTAATTCTTAAATACCTTTCACAATGTCCACACTGCATCATAATTTCTTCATCCCTGTACCCTTTCCTACATAAAGGACAATGTGATAATGAAGCACATGGACCACATGATGTGTAATTTTCTGCCCAGTCCGAGTTTACTCCTGGTGATGTGGAGCCACAGTGAGTACATCTGACACACCTTGAAACAGTAAAAATTATGACTAAACTTACAATTTAACAAAAAAAAAGTTTTCGACCCAGAAATATGATGATAACTTACCATTTACACTTCCAACCTCCTTTGGGTACGTGCAGTAGTGGAGGTTTAAGACAGTAGGTATGATAACTCACATCACAATCATCACATAATAACAAGTGAGCCGGATCATCAGGTGCTCCACATTCCTCACAAACCTGTTTTTCAAGGTAAATTATTATAACACTTTGCAGAAAATTGAATTTAAATTAAATTTTGTTGGGTAATGTAAAAAATATTTTAAAATTATGTTTTTACATCCAGCACAAAGAAAAGTAGACAATTTTTATTATATAACATGAGCTTCTATTTTCACAAAAATTGTTTCCAAAAAAGGTATATAAAGTTTTTATCAACTTACAGTGCAGTCAAGACATCTCCATCCCTTTCTTAACACAACCTTGGTGAGTTTAAGATTGACACAATAGGGGTGGTAACACTGTCCACATTGGGAGCAAGCCACTAATCTTCCTTCTGCACCTTTGCCAAAACTTCCACAAACCACACACATATCCTAAAAAAAAATTAAGTTACAAATATTTTTCCTAACAATTCGAATTGAAAAAACATAATAAGAAATAGGTTTATTAGTGCAATGCAAACATATCAAGCTACTTTTTTTGGTTACTACCTATTGTAGTTTAATTTAAAAAGGTTATACCTGATTAAGGGTAAAGTCATCATCAGCAGAACACAGCACCACAGTGTTGTGCATCGAATCCCCATATTCTTCATCCACTGTATCATGAGTGTGTTCCATTCCTGTTAAAGCTCCCAGCACCACTTCACCTAAAATATTTTGAGAAAATTATTAGTATAAAACATAACTATTTTATATTGTGTTCTCATTTGGCATAAATATACCAACATTTCCATATAAAAATGTAGCAAAACCCCACAAAAATGTTTTAAAATATTTTTTTACCTGCATTGGTCCTCAATCTACTTCTGGACCTCCTTCTTAAAGTTCCGGGTAAGTTGGCACCGAGTTGGTTGCTGGTGACAACAGTGGAGCCGGGACTTGGCACATTTGTGTTGAGATTAACATTACTTGGAGGGATGTAAGCTCCACTGCTCGGACGTGGCCTTCTACCTCCACGGCTAAAGTTTACAAAAATACTTTGAAACTAGCAAATACATTTTTTTATTTAATTTTTCGTTTGACTTCCATACCCTTTGCCTCTAGAGCAACCTTTTCCCCTCTTTGCTGAGCCAGGTTTCTTTCTTGCTCCAAAAGGTTTTCCTTTTCCAAATATTGGTCCTGGTTTCCCCAATCCTTGGCTAGGACTTCTCAATGGTGATGTCACTAAAATAAAATAATAATTAGTTACAAAATGAAGGTTTAATTAAATTTTATAACTTTTTATATAATAATTTACCCCCAAAAATGTCCATTAACCTCGAAAAAAAACTATTTTTGTAATATAAGAACAAAAAAATTAACTCCTCACTTTCCATAGATTCTCGGGGTGAGACTTCAATAGGTTTTGTAGGTGATCTTGAATCAGACAGAGCTGATAACCGACGCGGCTTTCTGCGCAACCATTCGACACTTTCCTTGCTTAAACTTTCGTCGAACATCGGAATGCTTACAATCGGCTGAAATGCATCACCGCTAAATAAACCAAGTGGATCCTGCAAAAAAATTAAAAATATTTTATTAGGGTTTGTTAACTCTTAAATAATTTTAATTTAATGAGAACAAAAAATTTTTAATTTTTAAATAAGAAGTTTTATAACAGTAATAAACAATACCATAAGCCTATTTGATTTGGGTTAGTGTACAGAAATATTAAATGAATTAAACTATGTACCTGAGTATTAGAATCTTCAAATACACCTTCCATGAGATGACTATCAATTGAAGGTTTTCTGTTATCCATTGCTGTATGTCTGATTGTTGATTCATCACTTGCGATTCTCTGCTTTACAGCAATTTGACTTTCATTGGAGTACAGCATTGGGTCAGTGCTACTGCCTGAATATTATAATTAAAATTATAATAACTAAGTAAAAAAAAACTTTAAAAAAATAGCAAAAAAGTAATAAATCTAATACATAAGTTAAAATTTTATAACCGGTTTACCTTTCATGGCTGAAGAAGAGTTATGAGATTCAATACTACTTGTTGATTCAACATTTCTTTTAGCTGGTACAACAACTGGTTTAGATGGTTCAACTTTGTCAACCACTTCTTCTATTTCCTTTTTATCAACTACTTCTAACATCTTTTCCTTAAAAAATACAGTAAATAAAGTCTTGTTACATTTATCCAAAAAAATTATTTTAGATGTAGTCATATTTTTACAAAGAAATTATGTTATTTACAAATATTTATAACCATATAAAGAAATTTAGTTTACCTCTTCCTTCACGATGCTCTTCTCTTCTTTACTGCTCTCTGGTTCTTCATCCCCTGCCCCCACAGGTCCAAATTCCATCGATCCTTCATCAACTGGTTGAAAGTCGACATCTGCTGGATTGTCACTTTCAGGTTCCACCTCCTCAATCTCATTTCGACAGTGTGGACAAAAATAGTCGGTCCCCATGTCATAATAAGTACTCATGTCAATCACATCTTCACATTCTTCATGAACCTGAAGGTTGACATTAAAATGATCAAAGCTTAATTTTTAATATTTTTTATTTATTTTATTTTAAACTTATAAAAAAATGAATTAGTTACTTTTAACAGCCTAAATACAGTTAGATCTATTAATTTTTTTTTACCCATTTCTTGCACTCGTTACATCTCATCATATCCTCATGATTTATGTTTCCATTGTAAGCTTTATCACACACTGGACAACTTGAACCCTGATTTCTTTGCTCATAACAATCATCACAAATCTGTTGTGTAAAAAAAATTAAAAAAAATCTCAAAGTTTCTTTCTGTTATATAGCAATTAGAATTATCTAATTTGAGTTGTCAAAATTTAAAAACAACCAACATAGTTTTTAGTAAGAGTTTAATCATAAGGTTTTAGTTCAATAGTAATATAAACATAAAGCAAAATGCTACCTGGTAACTGCTATCTCCTTGAGCCTCAGGATTTGTTGCAGGTTTTTTAGACCCACAGTCTGCACACCTTCTACAATTCTGCAAAAAATTAAAGCGTGTTATTTTAAATTTGCATTACTAACATAATATAACAGGGCTTCACTACATGAAGTCTTGTGTTTGAACCACACTGGTCTCATGCTGTATCGCCCTTAAGTGAAGCGCTATAAATGGCATAAACTCCTGCTGAGCCAATACGTCACCAGCTTAATTATCAAAAAAATTATATTCTATAATATCTTGAACTGCCAAAGACCATTTGAGACTGCATCAGAGTAACAGATGTTACTTTATTTTTAAGTCAGTAAAATCGATCTCTTCACATCGAGGATAAATAAATATAAAAAACAGTCAAAAAATTTTAGTTTTACCTGGCACGACCATCCATTCTTAGGTATAAAAGACATGGCAGGTTGTAAGCAATAAGTATGATAACCTTTATCACAACAATCGCAAACCAACATTTTATTATCATCACCAGGTTGTCTAAAATTAAAAAAAAGGATATTAAATCACGGTCAAAATTAATATCTTGTTCTGTAACTAGGCCGAAGAAAAAAAAAATTCATATTGAACCTGCAAGTTTGACAAATTTTGCAATCCGGACACTGCCAGCCAGCTCTTACAACTGGATTGACTTCCACAAACAACTGAAGACAATTTCCGTGATAGTGATGACCACAAGATGTGCAAAACAAAAAATTTGATATCTCGCCTAAAATGTAAAATTACTTAAGTAATAACAGAGCTGTTTGTTATCAATCCTACAGGCAAAATTTAAATAAAATATCTTTATTATTTTATTATTTTAAGGCTATATCTGCATACCCATATCATCACAAACAGCGCAGTTAAGTTCATCTGGTTCAGCAATTGAGGGAGCTTGCTCTAAGTGATCAGAACATAGCAACAACATTGACTTTATGTCCTAAAAGAAATATTCATTTTAGATCAGGCATAACAATAAAGTATGCAAATAGAGTTTTGACTAGACTAAAACTTATAAGTCTTGAACTGTTTTTTTTTTAAACTTACTTGAAAACAACCACTTCCCGCAGCACACGGGTAATGATATATTTTGTCACACCTTGAAGCCTTGCATTTAATTGTGGCACCATAACGATTACAGTAACTACACTTTTGTGATATACTGCTATGGACAGCCTGAACATAAAAAAAAAGTTTTAAACAGGAATAATTTTATTTTTTAATCATTTTATAAAAGGTTAGGGGTTTTTAAAATATCTTTTACAAATTTCTTACCTTGTCCACAGACAATAGTTGATATAATTCGTTTTGTGTCACCCCTTCTGACCAAGCTGCACAACAGTGATGAGCTGTCACATGACCTGTAATATATTTTTAAATGTCATAATTTTTTTTTATTGAATATATGGTTTTGTGCTACATTAAATAAAAATATTAGAATTTGTAAACAAAAAAATGTTTGGTCAACTACCTGTCGATTCAAATACTTGATGTGGATCAGCAATTTCTGCACAACCCAACATACTTAATTCCTCGGCCACCTCAACATTTCGTATATCTGATTGTCGACTGTTGGAATCTCGGCTACAATTAAAAAATATAAATAAATAAATTGTTTTTTAAAAAATTTTAAACAAGTATATATATAATTTATAAATAATTAAAATTTAACAAAATTTTTTAATTTAAATAAACTATATATATTATATATTTGTTTACTTTTTTGCCAAATAAATTAATTTTAAATACCTGTGTCTGGTTTCTCGACTTCTGCTTCTTACTGGTGATTTACTCGATCGATCTCCATACTCAGCTACTGGTGATTGCCCCGCAAAACTGTCCTTACTGTTTCTGGTTTTTAACCCTGGTTTTCGGAAAGAGTGAAACCCAGGGGTTGGGTCATAGCGGGTGAGATCACCCTGTCCCAAAAGACTTTTTTCGCCGCAGTAACAGAGAGCACATATTGTCCCAGAACTAGAAAGAAAAAATTTTTTAAATGTTTTTTTCCAACCTGGTCTAAAAATTAGCAACAATTGTTAAAAAAATGCAAACCTAAATTTAAGGGTTGGTGCCCCTAATTTTAAAAAAAGGAGATTTAATTTAACAATAACGCAGGACAAAAAAAATGCAAGATTATATACAAAACAAAGATTATTTTTGAACAAAAAATATATACCAGGGCAAAACAGTTGGCACTGGAGTAGATTCATTTGATGACAATTTCTCCACAATCGAGGCCGAGGAGGAAGATACCTCCTCGCTACCAATCTCCACTTCTTCAACTGGACTGTAATCAGGATCTACGATTTCTGTGTCCTCTTTCTGTTGTCGAACTCTACTTCGACTTCTAGTTCTACTTAATTAAAATATTTCATTAAAATATAAAATTACCCCCTCAACTAAAATATAATTATTTATTGTATTTAAAATGTCCGCAATTTAGATTAACATTACCAATAAAAACCACTTACACTTTCTTTTTCTCCTTATTGGAACGAGTAGGCTCCATAGTTTTTAAATCTGTTAAAATTTTGTCGTCTTTTTTTAAAGACATTACGTAACTTTTATTATTTTCATAGTTTTCTATTTGTAAAACCTATTTTAATTAAACAAATTTATAAAAAAAAAAAAAATAAATTAACCGAATTTAATAAAGTCTTTCTAAAATGTACTTTACTCTTAATTGCTAACTAGCAATCAACCAAATGCTGAAATTTTTGTTTTTAAAAAAATCTATAAAATGATGGTACTTTTGCCTGTTGTAAGCAGACGTGATACTGCTATGCAGTCCTAGAACATCCGGGCCCGGTTGGTCCCGAATTTACAATGTTCGGTGTCCGGTAATACAGGCTGTGGTGCGCAATATTTTATGTTGCGACCATATTGTGACCAGCAATTTCAAATGGTACACGGAAAATGAGTTAAAAAATTTGGTTTAAAATGGTAGAACTATAATGTATTTAATATTTGTTCGTGATGTTCTTAGTTCGAAACCCTAAAATTTACAAACCATTGCAACATTCGTCTCCAAACGAAATCAAAAATTAACTTTCTTTATCTGGTCTTTAATGTTTTAATTTAAATCAGATTTTTGTAAGACATTTTTAAGTGACACAATTTTTTATAAACATTTTTAAAAAGACATTTTTTTAACCAAAATATTTTTCACATGTTTTGACACAAACGTCGGTGTAATTTTTTGTGATACAAAATTTTGACACGATGTGACAAAAAACCCGCGAGCTTTACTTTAGTGTATGGTAAATGATATGAATAGGAAGTTTGTAAATTTGCCAGAAGCTTCGGCCGTGAGAAGCTTCGGCCAGAAGGTTCGGCCTGCAAAAAACGCGGGGGGTCGGTGACGAAATTGCCGCGTAAAATGTCAGTTTAAGACCATATTTTACCGATATTCAAAATAAAATTTGACAAAAAGTATAATACATAAAAAAAATTTAACAAGTTGTTACTTTAAATATATATGTTAGTTTTTAGAATATTTATTTTTTTTTAAATTTTTGTTCCAAAAATGTATTTTTAAAACGGATTAAAGACGGGCGCTTATGGCCTGCATAATTTTTCATCTAACTGCGGGAAGTCCACGACGTAAAGCCCGCGTTTGATATTAACGTAAGACCGTATTTTATCGAAATTCAAAATAAAATTTGACAAAAAGTATAATATATAAAAAAATTTTAATTGGTTGTAACGTTAATGACATACGTTAGTTTTTAGAATATTTATTTTTTTTAAGATTTATGTTTCAAAAACTAATTTTAAAACAGATTAAAGACAAGTGTTAAATTTGTTTTACATAAACCAAAATTTAATTTAAAAAAAATTGAATTACTTAACAATAAACAAACTTTTATTTGCAAAAAAAAAAATTTGTTTTAAAAAAACCTAAAACTTAAAATTAATTAAAAAAATAAAATCTAATTTACAAATACCGAAATTTGATTTATTAAAAACAATTTTTACATGTTGAAAACTAATAACCTAAACTAATAACCTGATAATATAAGTTTAAAATCAATGGGATGTACGCTAGCACGAATTTTTTACCTCAAAAGCGTCCGTCTTTAATGCGTTTTAAAATTACGTTTTCGAAAAAAAAATTTAAAAAAAAATAAATATTCCAAAAATTATCATATATATTTATCTTAACAACAGGTAAAAACTTTTGTAACTATTGTACTTTTTGCCAAATTTCATTTTGAATATTGGTAAAATATGGTCTTGCATTAAAGGTATACGCGGGCTTTACGTTGCAGACTCCCCGCAGTTTAATGAAAAATTTCGCAGGCCGAGAGCGATTCGTCGTAAAATTTTGAAGGCTTAAAGCTAAAGCACTTGTCTTTAATCCGTTTTAAAATTAGTTTTTGAAACATAAATCTTAAAAAAAATAAATATTCTAAAAACTAACGTATGTCATTAACGTTACAACCAATTAAAATTTTTTTATACATTATACTTTTTGTCAAATTTTATTTTGAATTTCGATGAAATACAGTCGTTAACATCAAACGCGGGCTTTACGTCGTGGACTTCCCGCAGTTTGATGAAAAATTATGCAGGCCATTAGCGCCCGTCTTTAATCCATTTTAAAAATACATTTTTGGAACAAAAATTTAAAAAAAATAAATATTCTAAAAACTAACATATATATTTAAAGTAACAACTTATTAAATTTTTTTTATGTATTATACTTTTTGTCAAATTTTTTTTCGAAAATCGGTAAAATATGGTCTTAAACTGACATTTTACGCGGCAATTTCGTCACCGACCCCCCGCGTTTTTTGCAGGCCGAACCTTCTGGCCGAAGCTTCTGGTCCCCGTTTGTAATACCAGTTCCCGGTTAATTATTCAACACCAGATTCTAAATCTTAGGGCAGGTTAATAAATATTGTGCTGAATAAAAAGCTAACAGGCCAAATTTTGAATCTGGTGCAAATTTGTTAACTGTATTTTTAATTAGGTGCAGATTAATGTACTGACAGACTGACGTTAGTCAGTTAGTGACGTCTGAACGTAAGACGTTTTACACTAATTCTTGGTTCTGCCTTGTTTGATTTTAAAATATATTAAATAATCTGTTTAGGTAAAGTGTTGCATTCAAGTAGGTTTAAGTCTTGTTTGTTGAAATGAAATTACTATCACAGTTTTAAAATTCATTTGCAAATATGACTAAACGACGAAGATATCGATCGAGGCCTAAACCCAGTCAACATTCCGAGCAGTCGTCTATTCCCAGCTCATCTGAGGAATCGAGTAATGGAAGTACAAGAGTTACACGACGCTCTTCTTTAGCTAACTCTTTGGGCAAATCAACTCCGTCTTCATTAAAACGACAAAACAGTGGTTTGCCGAACTCTGAAGTGCAATCCTCTGATTCCAGGTCAAGTAAACAACTAACTAATAATAAGCGAAAGTTTAGTAAAATTCGAAAGTTGGGTAAAGAAATGGCTGAAATAGCGGAAAGTACGGAATCAGACAGTTATAACACACCCTCTTCGATTGGATGTAGAACTCGAACAAGGGGTACATCAGAAAGTTATTCATCAAATAAAAAATCAATGCCAAAAAAAACAGACAAAGATGTTAAATTAAAAACAGGCTCTCCAGTAAAACCTGAAAAAGGACAAATGCCTACTCCAAGGACTCCTAAAAGAGCAAACCCACTTGGTATGACAGAACATGAAATGCTCTTAGCATTAGATGAGAGTGGTGGTCGACTTCGCAAGCGTAAATATAACCCATCATATTATGTTGACATGAAAACATGTCCAATCACTGGCTGTGATTCTCGTGGACATTTATTGGGGCGCTTCGAGCGCCATTTTACTCCGACAGCTTGTCCAATGTTTCATAATTTGACCCCGGAGCGATGCAAGGAGAATTACGAAGCATATGTAAGATTAAAAGAAGAGCGTGCAGCTGAAAGTGAAGAAGCAGACAAGAAAACTACTCACAACACTCGTAAAAATGATTCTGTAGCTACACCTGCACAGGCCAAGTAATATTAATTAAAAAAAAATCCAGACATATTATTTTATTTAATTCCTGTTGTAACTGATTTTTTTCCAAATTTAAATTTAGATATCGAAAAAAAGTGCAACATCTGCGTAGTAGCGTTAATGGTTTATCACCTGAAACAAAAAGAATAAATGGAGAACACAAGAAAAAACATGGCACATCAAGAGAACCACTTCTTAATGGTGTGGCTTCGGATTATGATTTAAATTTATTTCGTCGGGCGCAGGTAAATATATTTGTTTCATTTACATGTTTTGTAAGTGTATTCACTAAAAAAGTGTATTTTATAACTGTATTTTTACCATTAAAGGCTCTTGCCTCTGAGGGAATAGAACATGAGTTAGAAAGACTTCATGAGACAGGGCATGGCATTGTAACTGGCAATCAGGAACGAAGACTAAGAGTCATTGAAATTGGAAGATATGAAATGGACACATGGTAGTAAAAATTAAAAATTATACGACTAATCTTGCTTGTAAACAGTCTCTACTAATTATCTATTTAACAGATATATTTTGTTTTAATCAGGTACTCATCACCTTATCCTGAAGAATATGTCCAAATGCCCAAACTCTACATCTGTGAGTTTTGTTTAAAATACATGAAAAGTCCAACAATATTAAGACGACATATGGCAAAATGTGTTTGGAGACACCCTCCCGGTGATGAAATATACAGAAAAGGAACCATAAGTGTGTTTGAGGTAAAAAAACAACTGTGTTAACCTATTTTTTTAACTGACTATTTAAATTGTGTTGCAATAATTCAACCGGCAGCGTGTTGTAGCGGTAAAAACACTTGCTACACTACACATGAGGTCGTAGGTTCAATCCCCACTGATCTCATGCTGTAGCGTCCTTGAGTAAGGCGATATAAACGATATGAACTCCTGCTCGGCCAGCACTTAATCAACAGTATAATTATCGGGCAATTATAATCTATTATATCCCAAACTGCCACAGGTAACTCGAGACTGGGTCGGAGTAACTGATGTTACTTTATGTTTTAGTCGCGCATTTGACTTTCCCACATCGAGGATGAAGATATATACAAAAAAATAATAATAATTTAACTAGTTCCTAGCATTGAATATATTTTATATTAATAGGTTGACGGGAAGAAAAACAAAATTTACTGCCAAAATATCTGCCTGCTTGCCAAGCTATTTCTTGACCACAAAACCTTGTACTATGATGTTGAGCCTTTTCTGTTTTATGTTATGACGGAGGCTGACCTTACAGGCTGTCATATGGTCGGATACTTCTCCAAAGAAAAAAATTCTTTTCTAAATTACAATGTTTCTTGTATTTTGACAATGCCGCAATATATGAGAAAGGGGTAACTTATATTTTTGTTTGTGGTTATGCTGTATAATGCACCAAGTTTTATATATTTATTTCTGCCTAATTCATTTTTTCTTTTAGCGTTTAAGTTACCACATTTTTACCGAATTTTAGTTACCAATCACAAATTTTTTTTAGGTATGGAAAAATGCTGATAGATTTTAGTTATCTTCTATCTCGTCGGGAGGGCAAAGTTGGATCACCAGAGCGGCCTTTATCTGACTTGGGTCTTCTCTCATATCGCAGTTATTGGACTGACATCATTCTCAGTTATCTGTCTGAAAGAGACCAGGCAGCTGAAGTCTCAATCAGGGATATAAGTCAAGAAACTGCAGTTAACCCTTCCGACATTGTAAGCACCCTACAGGCCTTACAAATGCTTAAGTACTGGAAGGGTAAGCATATCATCTTGAAGCGACAAGAAATGTTAGATGAATGGGTCACAAAAAGACAACAGAGACCGCCAGAGTATGCTTGTCGAACTGTTGATCCAAACTGCCTCAAATGGACTCCTCAAAGACCGAAAAACTCATGATAAAATAAAAATTTTAAAGCGTTTTAACAGTGATCTTTATTTTAAAGCATCTAAAAAAGGTGTATTAGATTTTAAGATATAAATTTAATTACTACTCTAATTAGCATTTGGCTTTCAATGTTTTTTGCTTTAATATTGACAGTTCTGCTATTTCAATTAGCTAAAAAAAACAGCAAGATATGAACAGTGATAGAAAGTTATTTACGAAGTGTATCTATTATAATCATACTCAAAAATTTTGATATAACATGAAACATTCCTGTTAAATTTTGAACTACAAATATTTATTTTGTGGCTTCAAAAAACACTTTAAATTATATCCATGGGTTTTTGTGTTCCTTTGACATTTTTTTTTAATTGTATTTTATTTTGGATTATTTTTACACATAAATTCTTATGCTGAATTAAAACTAAAGTGTTTTTTTATTGTTTTTTATTACCTTTTAATGCAATTACTGTATAAAAAGTATACATGGCATGGATACATTTTGCTAAGCGAAATAATTATTAAGCTATAGAAATAATATTAATAAAAAACAATATTTACATTTTTTGTGAAAATGTAATCAATTTTGGCTGTTTCTTAAAATTATAGGTTTTAAGCATAGAAACATACAAAAGGCACCTTGTAAAGAAAAGATACATATAACTTTTAAAAAAAGTTAAATCATTCAAAACTTTTACCCCCTAAAATCTATAAAAATAACTCCACAAAGGTAAAAATTAGATTAAAAACATTTTTTATTAGAATAAAAAAAAACAGGAAAATTTTAAACTTTTTTGTTTAAGCTGTCATACTATTTATAAAACTTGGTTTTAGTATAGTGTTAAAGCCCATTCTGCTTACATATCTAATGGGTTCTGTCTCCTCAATTTATCAGGGTATTCACCATAATATTTTGCAACCAGATCTCTTGCTGTTGGTTCGTGTTTCTGTTCGCGCTTGGCTTTCATGAGTAAAATGTGGTCTCGTTTTTCACGGTTTTTCTCCAAGAAAGTTTGACTTTGTGTACTTCTGCATTTTAAATCAACATGATATTAATTTTTTTTTTAATTTTAAGGAAAATTAAAACAAATATTTCAAAATTAGCCTACTTGAGTTTTGTGTTTGGTAATGAATAGCCACTAGCTGCGCTGTCAAGATACTTTTTTGACTTGTTGGGTTGGTTTCTGCTTTCCCAATTCACAACCTCATATTGTGATTTGCATTTTGGACAACATACCTTGTTATCTATTACATCTAAATTTAGAAAGTGTAATGTTAAAAAACAACTAATTGAGCTATATTTAAGTAGTGATAAATGACCAAATGGCAAAAAGTAACTTAAAAACAAAATTGGAATGTTGTGTTTTTTTTTTTATTTTGGTTTTTCTCGCATTGATAAAAGTAAATAATAAATACGATATACAATTAATATTACAACAATGCGACGGGAAAAAATGACAAAATCAATTTAATGATTTAAAACATGCCAAAAGTATTAATGTTTACATGAAGATTTTAATTATTTTATGGCATGGTCACCAAACCCTGTATACAAACCTTGCATTAATTTTGGATGTCCAGAGTTTCTAGCACATTGCAAAAGGTCGTGACCACTATTATTTTCTGAATGTATATCAGCGTTATGATGCAGAAGACAATTGGCACAACTTCCTTTTCCATTTCTCATTGATAAGTGCAGCGGAGTATCCCCATTGTCTAACAGTTTATAAAAGAACCATTATATTAGTCACATACAATATTAACTAGTATACATAACATGCTATTTTGAGTAAAATTTATTCACTTAGTTCTGGAGGTATTATAAGTGTTTAGTTTTTTTTTACTGCAGTTAACATGAAAGTATAATTTAATTATTGTGAAATGAACTGCACCATCTGTAACATTGGGATTTGCTCCAGATTCGACCATCCAGTGCAGAACATTTATAGAGCCATGCTTTGCTGCATAATGTAAGGGGGATTTGCCATTTTTGTCCAAAGATTGTAGCTTTGCACCTAAATACATTTAAACAAATTTAGTCCATTATATTTAATATATAAATTTATATTTTCACAATAAAAAAATCAATTACTTTTGCCCAACAGAAAAAGTCATTACTTTGTTTGTAATGATTGTGTTATATTTGGGCAAGAAGGTAGCACAAAATTTTGGTACAAACGAATAACTTTTATAGTTCATACCAATCTAAACACACCTTGTTTGGCCAAATATTTAATGCAGTTAAGGTGGTCATGGGATGCCGCGCAATGTACAGGTTGAACTCCAGAAATATCCTTTGAATTCACATCACCATCAAATTCAATTAAAGTCTTAAGACAATGCAAACCTAAAACATAAAATAAAAACATTTAAACTTGTATAACCTTAACTGACTACTAAATGAAAGATTTCTTACTTCCATTAGTTGCAGCAGTGTGAATAGGGTGGTGTCCGTGATTATCAACAAATCCCAAATCAACACCAAATTTAAATAATATTCCTAGCACGGCAGAATGATCTTTAATGCAGGCAACATGAGCAACTGACCTCCCTAATCTGTCACCTAATAATGGATTGCTACCTAAATGAGTTAAAAAATATTTAATTATAAAATTACATATCAAATACATTTTAAAACAGAAAAAGAAGTTTTTGCTGTTTACCATATAACTTACCATGTTCAAGTAGAAACTGTACACATTTTGTCTCCCCATTCATTGCTGCCAGATGACAAGCAGTCTGTCCATTAGCATCTTGTTCATCAATGTTACTTACATAACCCACTTAAAAATAGAAATATTTTCGTGTTAAAATAGTTTAGTATTGCTTAAATGGTAGGATGCAAATAAAACAGAAAAATTATATGATTTATACCTGCTTGGGTTAATTTGTATAAATAAATAAAAGACACCCATTTTAATTTTTAAGTTTAAATTAAATAAACTACTTAGTAATTTTACAGCTTCCGATTGTCCACCAATACATGCTTCATGTAAGGCAATTCTACCAGCAGAACTTTTTAAATTAACATCAGCCCCTGCCTGAAATATTATGGCAATAAATTTAAATAATATACATACCTAATTATATTAGTAAAAAATAAATAGACAAAAATGTATGAATGCAAGTTAGTATAAAGAGTTATAACTTATACCGGTTTACAGCTTTGTTTGCATAAATTAATTTATACTACCTCTAAAAGTTTATTTAAAATTGAAATTTGACCATAAGCTGCAGCTCTATGAAGTGCAGATCTCATTTCACCACCGGTAAAGCGACTGCTGAAGTTCGGATTTATCTGAAAAACACAACAAAAACAATTTAGTCATGTTACTATTAAGACATACAGCTCTCTACTTAATCAGCTTAGAAATACTTATTTGGGTAACCTGCATCTCAAGTAATTGCTCTATCATTTTTTCATCTCCATTTTCAACAGCTTGAATCAATTGTTTTCCTTCTGTAATAAACTAATAATTACATAATCGTGTAAAAAAAACAGAGTATATTAATTACAAAAAAATTATTCATTTTATTGCAAAAAAGTTTAATTTGCCTGTTTCGATTTCATGATTAAGTTCAAACTGGTCGTTATCCATTGTCATTTCAAGTTGATAAAGTCTTCTATCTAAAAATTTGCTCTTCGTGGAAAAAAATCAAACCACAACATGTAAAAAGGTCAAGGGTCGAAAATGTTTAGCTTCAGTTTTCACCGTAGTTACGACTATTCTCACAAAGTTAGAAATCAATGGGAAGTGTATGAAAAATTAACTAAAAATACAAGTATATAATTTTATTTTTTATTAAATAAAAAAGGTATTTTCTATTTAATAATTTTTTAATAAAAATAAACATATTACTGAAATAAAGATTTTAATTATCCCCAACTCCATGTTACGCGTGAATAAATATGTTAAGCTAATTCGTAAGTTTTCTATCGCTACCGGTTAACCTTGGTTTGGTACTAGAAAAAGCTTTTTTCACTTCGTTGTGAGTATTGTTTAAATTTGAAGTATTTACTTACATTAAAACTAAAATTATTTTTCTGTATTTGATAGAAGATATTAAAATATTTTTACTACATAGTTTTGGGTATTTGGCATGCTTATTTTGCTTTAAACTGACTGACTTTGACTAAAGCTGTTATGGACTTGTTATTTGATTTAAAAAATTGTAATACTTCCTTAAACTCAAATGTAAAGTTTATAATGCCTTTTTGTTACAGAACATTTATTTTATTTAAAAAAATATTAATAGTCTTACCTTTATCTTCAAATACTAACCATAAATGATCTAATAGTGCTGTTTTAAATTTTTTTTTTGTATATACCTTTATCCTCGTTGTGGAAAGCTCGAATGCGTGACCTTAACATAGAGTAACATTTGTTTGCCTGTGGCAGTTTAGAATATTATAGAAACTATAATTGCCCATTAATTATGCTGCTGATTAAGTGCTGGCTCAGCAGGAGTTTGCCAATTATAACACCTCACTTAAGCGCGCTACAGCATGAGAGCAGTTCGGATTGAACCCACGATCTCATGGTGGTGTAGCAAGTGTTCTTACCACTACACTCTGCTGCCGATTCTTTGTTTTTTCAGTTGTTTTTCTAAGTTGAATTTTTAATCAAGTATCAATTTTATACTTAATTTATATAAATAGATTTTAAAATAATTCATTTATTAGAGAAAAAACTGGCTGAAGTTTTTAACTAGCTTTTGGTCATTAACTTTGTAAAATAGATTATTTTTTAGAAGTACGGTAGTTATTACTTTTTGTCAAGTTGTGTAGTTATTAATTGTATATAATTTGCAAAAAAGGTAATTTTAAATAGAAGTTGGGGTCTTTTGTGCATTGAGTCATATTATATTTTTTATAAAATAAATTATATAGGTCTATATATGATAAAAAGATTATTTTTTTTTGAATATATAAACATACATTAAAGTTAGTTTCATGTTGTCCTTTTTTAACTTTAAAGTATGTTGATTTTTACAAACAACTATCTTTAAGTATTTAAGAGGTGTTGTTTTAAAATTTGGAAAACTTTTTATTATTTGTTTAATTCCTATCGCACGGGGGCAGCATAGAGCAGTTAATTGACATAGACTTTTGCTTTATTTTTTTTTGTGTTTTCATTTCCGATTTTAAGTTTCGTATCACTTATTTATAATTAACAAATTATTCATATTAAATTAAGGCTAAAATGTTATTGTTTACTAATTTGTTTCTTTAGTCTACATTTAGAGAATTTTTAATTCTTTAGTAAATTTTTAACGGGTCCTTTTTTTACATTTTTTTCGCTACAAAATATATGTTGATTAAATTGTGGTGGGTTAATTAAATTTCATTTTTTAATTTACATTTTTAACATTGTGAACCTTGTCATTACAGAAAAATATGTTCATTTTGGCATTTAAAAATCTTCGCCCGACCCTCTTTGAACTGTCGCATATCGGTCTCATTAAATCTCCACCCAATACTTTCCGCATTCTATGCATCGCATTTAACCATTAAACCCGTTCATTACCCGCCTTAATTGCCACCATTTAATCTGGTCTGGAAAGATTCTGTCTTATTTAAAACGGGTTGGGTAAAAATAGCATGTGCACGCTTAATAAACGGCGCGGAATTTTCATTGTAATTGCGTCGTTACAGGTGCAGTGCGTAATTAGCGTGCGTCCCAAATTGCCACTTCATTACTTTATATCTTGGTACCAACTGGTCTTAACTATGTGTAGGTGTGACTTACATAAAGGCAAGGCATACATGCGCGGTTACGTCGACTTATATTGCAATTATGATATTTAGCAGACAGACCACGCCTTTTGTCTTGCCGGTGCTGATAAAATATAATTAGCTTTTTTTTATTGTACCCAGCTTTAATGAAAATTAATTTATTGGGCAATTTTGTATACAACAAAAGACTTAACAATTGTTTTTTTTTTGTCCATAGAATCATAGGTTAACTCTATTTTAAACTGATCTAAATCTGATCAACAAAGATGGGAATTCTTCGTATGATTTACCCTATCCTACGCAGAAACTTGACTTACGTTCCAACGGTTATCATAGGAGGTTTGGGCTTCGGCTACGTATTCGATCGAACCACGACTTACGTGTTTTATGACGTCATAAACAAGGGAAGAGGGTTCAAATATTACGAGCCTAAGTTATTGGAAATAAAAGCGAGGTTGGCAGCAGCCGAGGAGGAAGAAGAGGAAGATGACGAATAGACTTTTCGCTATTTTGGAATTTTATTTATTTTAGTTCCGGTTCTACTCGCTAACAAATTATTTTCTTTTTAAAAATTTAATAAAAATAAGTTTGTCGAAATAAAAATTTGCTCTTCTATAGTACAAGTGTCTTTAGTTGTTTTTTTTTAATTTAGGTGAACTTAAAAAATTGTAAAATGTTTAAATTTGTGGTTAGTACGGACTGAGTGCGAGGAAAATCGTCGACTGATATTTTCTCTTCAAAACACTTCAATTTTTCGAAAATAAAGATTGCAGTTTAGATAGGACAAAGGTAAAGAAGATTAAAAGATCTACGCCAGCAATTAAAATGTAATATTACGTCACTTTTTGCTATATTCTGTCTTATGACCGCGACACCGCGGTGGCAAGCAGTAATTACGAGAGCTAAGACGGAGGGGATTCGTCATTTTAAAGTTGCTGTACCTTGCACGCGTATCGTAACCAAAGTTCTTAGGTCGACAAAACTCATAGAAATCCCCTTTCTAAAGTTCAATTATAGGTAAATGCAGTAATTGACAAAACAAGAATATTGATAACGGTTATAAGCAGCCTGTAAGTCCCCTCATATCGATGATTCATGTTAACCATTGGTTCATGTTTTTCTATGTATTAATTGGTGTATTTCAATGAAAAAATCATTTATTTGCATATGTTAAAAAATTCAAAAAACCCAATGGTACGTGCAGAGTGCCCAAACAATTTGTGGAATAAAATAACGTGTTTTACCTATTTCATTTTATGCACATTGCATTTTCACATGTAACCGGAAGGACAGAAGTTTAAAAAAATGATTTATTAGCCTACGTGATATTTTTAACAAAGGTTACATTAACTTGAATAAACATGCGTTGTTTATTTTAGGTTATATTTTAATAGGTGAGGTTTCGGAAATTGCAATGGAAAGGGGCACAGCTCTTACACCACAAGCGTTGGTAAGATAAATAATTTAACAATGTCACTGCTATTGTCGGATCATCATTATATTCTTATTGAATACTTTAGGCGTGGTCAACAAACCTGGTGTTAAAAGAACACTTAAACGGTACCTGGTCGTACTGTTTTAAACAGCAAAGGCACTTGACTTCGTGGTCCACAAATCATTACCATTGTCCCGATACTGCCAGTCTAACAAAGCTTAATTGTGACGTAACCTGCAATTGAAAGCCGACCGTACACTTGTTTAAAAATAAACTGAACTGTGTTGGATTTTACACACACCTTCGAATTTAAAAGTTATGTTATCTCCAATTCGTGTTTATATGCTAAAAATGTGTTCTAATCTAAACGTTTTTTTTATATTTTTTCACGCTTTTTGTATTTTTACAAGGCCTCTAAAAACAAATAAACGCAGTTAGAGATATTTTACAGTTTAACTTCTGTTTTGTTAAGTTTTCGCCGATTTCTTGGTAATTGTTTGGATTATGTGTTAAAACGATTTGAATCTAAAAATAGAAATCGTGTTTAGATTCGTTTACTGTAAGTTCGCTAAGTTGATGGGACTTCAATTTGATAAAACTTAATCTGTTAACGTAAGCAGCTCAATCGTGTTTACTAAATTTGGGCCTATCGCTCACCTGCTGGCCTAAGTTTCATAAAAAAAAGTTTAAAATTCAAACGATTTATTAAATCCGGCCGTCTTAATTTTAATGCTGTTTTCGAAAACCAATCTTCGACAACTTTTAAAATTTTTGGTAATTACCAGATTTAGCCTTTCGCAAAAGATTTAATAGCACAATACACAAACCAAAATAATATTCTAAAAGGATAAAGACCGGTAATTTTAACTACAACTGTAATCTTGCGGCTATAATTTGGTGTAAATAATATTTTTAAGCGAAATTCTTGTTTTTTTCTTTTTTTAAATCAGGTATTTATTTTATTTTTTTTTTGATTTATAAACAAAGTGAAAAAATGTTATGTTCATTTAAAGTCAAACCAATTACCCTTGCATATCAAAAATTGATCGAGTTGTCGTCAATACTGTCAAAGTGTTGTGATCAAAGCAGACTGGGAATTTCCACTTTTGCATTTCGCACTTAATATATCAAACGCTTATCAAATATGGTGAACAGGTATTCGCTATCGCTCTTGCAAGCCAAAAAACACTCCCCTTTTTGGGCAGGTGTGGCACTCTTTTCAAGATTACAAGTTAGACAATATAGGCGGGCAAGACGCCCTTGGAAGATAAAATCAGGCTGTGGCAACGAACTTAAAGCTTCTTTTAAGATTACGGTTTTCTCGTGGCTGAATGTTTGTGGACGATTTCGCCGACTTACAATCGAGCGACGATGCTGGAAATTTCCCGCTTTAGGAAACGTGTTTGGTTCTTGTAAGTCTTGGCCTCGCTTTGACCGCTTTGCGACGCAATCTATGTCTTCGTAAACACGCCGTGACCGCAGTTATAATAAGCTCGCTCCACCACGCCTGTGGACATGCTGACTAATCCTCCAGTTATGAGGGCTTCGCCCTTAAAACTTAAAACGCATGGACAAACCCAGGTTTAAGTTTTAAATTACCGCACAACAGTGTAATTGTTTAAATTGGCGTCGTTACGTCACAATTAGCCGAAACAATGACCCAAATTACCCGTTCTTACACAAAAACAATCATTCAATTACAACCCATAACAATTACAATGTCCCATTATTGTTTTAGTTTACATAATTTTGTGTAAGTATTAGCGTTAATGTTACTCTATAATGACATAATTTTAGCGGATAATACATCACTAATTCGAAGCTTATTACTTCTTACTAACTTTAAAAAAAATTCGAAAGTAATTTTATTTTACAACATTTAAAAGTTTTTTTTGTTTTTTAAATAAAAAAAAACTATTTTTTATATATTTTTGTTATGTGTATGTGTGTTTGAATAGCCCAGCCCGTATAAATTATTTTTATTTTTAGAATAAATATTATTTTGTTTATTTTATAACAACAACACCCCGTGAGCTTATATTATGTCACACCCTAAAAAGAGATCTACTTTAACTTGAAACGCAACAAATGTAGTCGCTTGTTGTATTTTGTTTATATTTAACTAGACACGGTCTAGTGCAACTTTTTCTATGCCTTGCTATAAATTTTGCATAAATTAAAACCCCTCCCTTACCCTCCCTTTAAAAAATAAATAAAAAAGTGTTAGAGTTAATTCTATAAAATATAAGATTTTTCTATTCAGTTTTTTAAGTTGTATTTCGCTTTAACACATATTTACTCCAGAAACGGCAATATAAGTTAACTTTATATTCCACATAAACTAAATGAAAATATTACACGAAAATTAGACATTTTATGATATCTATTGTTTATTCGATTTTTATTAATACTTATTACCGCATATGATGACGTTCATCTTTATCCAGTTTACCAAGTTTAAATCTGTTTTCGAATAATAAGTGGGAATGGATGTTCAACATGAGAATGATAATTCTCCACACACCCTGTTTTGATGTGCGCAGAGTAAACATATTTTTCCACTCTTAAATTAGAGTTCAATGTGTTTTCGGAATTTATTTATTCAAGGAAAAGCGAGAAAAACAATACTGAAAAAACATATCTTGTGGAAAAGCGGCTTAAGCCTTTTCTAAGTAAATTTCCCTAATACACAGAACGCATGCAAATTACATTACAAGAAAATCATTATTTCTACTGAAATAAGATTTCGAGTAAAATGTTTGTTTAATGTCTGTGTAATATTTTTAAGCGAATTTTTGCAAAAATGTTTGATAACAATCATTCTTTTACAGCCGCCCCTCCGTGCCGAAACTGACGTATGTTTTCGTATTCTATTTTGACAACATATCTAATCGCAGAGGTCACTTATAGGCGCGTACTTTCCAACTTGGTCGATTAAAATAGTCCGAAAATTTTAACCAGTTACGGCATCGCCTGAACAATTAAACGCGCATGCCGATCCGGTGAGTTTTCTTCGAAGTTCCAATTCCTGAAAAAAATTGTTAAAGCTGTGGCCAGGTTTATTAGAACAATAGCAATATTGCCAACTTTAAATGTCACAGTTCCCAGAATTACAATGACGCCGCTTCCGTTTTGGCTATAATCACATTCTGCTTAAAATATAAATGTGTATGGTGCCACTATCTAACATTCAAAATCAAGCACAAACAAAATTGTTATTCGATGTTTTTGCAGTCATTTGCTATTTAAATCATCCATGTAACTTACTCGGAAAGAGTTGGTAAAAATGGACGTTTTTTTTCTAATCTGATATCGAGTATGCATGCGATTAAGTTAAATTACATGTTTTCAAATCGGCTCACGCATTCTGTTTACTATGAATCACCAGAATAGACCGCCGATGGCCCACGCAAAATATAACATAAACAAAAAACATCCCAGGGTAGTAGAACTCTTTCGAAATACAGATTTATAAAAAGCAAGTGGTGTATATTTAGAATCCACAAGTGCGGGTTTCTATTTTTGTTCCCGCGCCCTTGTTGAAATGCCAAAAGTTATCGGTATTAAATATTATGACAAATTACAATTTACGTATTATGCTTGACCTTAGTCGCCGATAAAATCTTTAAGGTCACTTGTGATCTGAAGATTACAAAACGACTTTAACAATTGTTGTTACAGCATGGAAAAGAAAAGTTTTAATCCTTGGCTGTGTATTTACCTGAGTAAAAAATGTCATCTGCCAATGTTTGGAATGTAATTTTGTACTTATCAAAAAATTGCATTTTGTTATATTTCTAAAGACTTTTAAAATGAAATGTGATCCAGGTTTGCGAATTTAGCGTTGTTTTTAATCCAAAAATCTTTTATTTTTCGAAAAGATGCCACAATAGCGATTTTTCTATCGGCCGTTTTAATTGGCATTTCGCACAGGTAGTAAATGATAAATTGTGTTGTTAGTATAAACTAACCGGGTACTTTCCATCTAAGCCTTGTTGTCTCGCCTTTGCATCCTGTTGCTTAACCCATTGTAAGCCTATTAACGTCTCATTTTGCTAGGTTTTAATAAGGAGCCAACTCGAAACTTAATAACCATTTCGTTAATTGCAAAAATGTGACAATGTTCCGTAACCAAAGGTCAACATGTTTCTCCGAAGATCGCAAACGGTCCTTAGTGCATATTATGCAAATGCTGTAAATAACTTAAGCTTGCTTGGCCCGAAACGTTTTGCGCACGCCTCCTTACAAGATCGTGTCGATTAAATTAATTAACGGTAAACAACTTATTGATATGTGACTCACGACTGTCGGGCTGGGTTGAACATTTGAACCGTCGTTGTTTTTAGCGCAGCATTTCTATAAATGGGTTTCTCCTAACCGCGTGACGTAGCGCTTCCTCGATATTACGTATTTCAACAACAACGACCGCGAATTTCGATCGATCCTGTACGGCGGTGGCTTGCGTTGTGTAAATCGATCTAAATACGGGCATATTGGACCGGCGCAACCTATAACCAACAAACCAATCGAATTGGAGGTTTACAATGCGCAAACAAAACCCAGTGTGTGCCTACCGTCGGCGATGATACACTACCAAAGGAAATACATAAAACAAGGAGGTAGAATTTGGCCTGTATGTTTGGACTTGATAACACGTGACCTATTATGACGTCACCGATAGGTAGGCGCTCCGCCCAATACTTAGGCGGTGACGTGATTTTCATACAACGCTGTAGAGGCGTGATTGGGCGAAATCACATAAACATGATCCAGGGCTGGGTCGTCCAATTAAAACCTTAGAACGTGATTGGTGTTTTGAAACGTCTTGTGCCATATACAACTACAAAGACAATATTTTCACTTCGTGACTACTTTTGTACTTTAAACCAATTCGAACAACGAAGTACTACGTCATCGTTGTAAAATGACAACACCGGCAACACAGCAAAAAGATAAACGCTTCCAATCGTTTATACAAACACGCAGGGGTTGGTGTTACAGTGTTAACCGACGTGTATTTAAATTACATTTTTCACCCTTGCGCACAAGGTAACTTAAGAGAGCTTAAATTAGAAATATGTGTTTCCCTTTTCTATTTACATACGCCCTATATATAAAGAAAGAGGCCTATCGCGATTTAATTTGGACAGAAATGTCTGATTAAATATAGAAATAATAAAACAGTTATTTATTTTGGAAACATATGAATTTATTTAATACCCTATAAAGGGCTAAATCGAGAAATCATGCAAATGTCCGCGATTTTTAACCGTATGACGCACAAGCAATAACCACGTCATATTTTTAGACCAAAAAGCTATTATATTCAGGACGCCCTAGCAATATATTTTTCTTTGTATAAAGCGAAAGGCAATTTCCTTTTAGTGAGAGGCAGTCAGGCATCGCACAACATAATTTAGACTTTTTTTTTACTTTAAAGGTATTAGTGTTATATTTGGCAAAAAAAGATTATTCCTGGCGCGCTTTTAATAGCACGCACATCCCGAAATAGCATAAATCAGTTGATATCTTTATATAGAACCTTTTGTGCACCTTTATAATTATTCAAATTTCCAAGTCCAGTTAAATGGACCGGTAACGAGAAAAATTTCCTAAATTTGGAAGTTTTGTAAAGTAAAACCCGAATCATTGTTCCGTGATGTTGTGTTGTTTATTTATGGATCGTTTGTGCCACAAGAACTGTCACAAAAAAAAAAACTATTTTTTATTTTGTTTTAGTCATAACATCCCATCGTCGCTTTGTCATAAGTACAGGCGATTTCGAAGATTTAGTCGGATCAAGGTAAAAAACTCGCAATAACACAAAAGCCACGGACGATGCTCGATTGCATTTACGTCAGCGCACTTGTGTCGGGAATTTAGACGCCCTCATTGCAGACGTAGCGTGACGAGCTGTTTCCACAATGAGATTAGATGCAGCTTTTGTGGGGAATCCTACATATTTTTGCAATTTTAGTCGCTTTGGCGATATAAAACAGGCTTTATAACCATAGCGATTTTACACCTTCAAATAATCGAATAAGAAATCGTAAGCAGAGAAAAACGAATGCGGAAATTCGTCCATATGTCAATACAAGATAACGAAAAAAACGACAGATCGAATTTTTGCTGAGTGTAAAATACGCGATGTTGTAACTCGGCGTCCCATTGGAACATTAGTTAATTAGTCGCTAGAATGTTTTATCTAAGCAACAAAATCTGTTGTTCAAAATATGAAGGAGATTTTTGAGAACGCCTTTCATTGTAAAAATAATGTTGACCATTAGTTTTGTGTTACCTGAAAATTAAAAACTGGGGGTTGATAGAATTGGTTGTTAGCATTATTTGTAACATTTTGCAAAACTCTTTAAACCAACAATATCTTTTTCGATTAAATACCATGGAAAATGGAAATAGTTTTTTTTTTTTGTAATAAACACAATGGGTCGACAGTTGTTTCCTGACTATTAGGCGCCTGCTTTTCTTTGCTATTAAATATTACACCGAATGTTTTCTTAGCTGAGAGGGCGTATTCCCAATCGCACATTCGGCGTTAGGAATCGATTGTTAGCGCTAACAAAGCCTTGTGCTAGCACCACTGGGCGTGTCCAAACCCGCTATGGCTCGATGGCCTTGTGTTTTTGATGTGCGGAATGCAGACACATTGCTTATGGTTTCACTTCGGGTTGGCTAGGTTTGTTGGTAGCCGAAAGCGTGACTCTAACACGCTGGGGTTGATGCAAAAGGGGAGAAGATTACGTCATTGGAAGTTTAGACGGCTACTTTTTTTGTTGTATTCTGAGTATACGTAACGCCCCCTTGATAAACGAACTGCTCTTGAACAATGCACTGCTATTGTTGAAACCCAGGCTTACAGGTTACGGTTCGCAGCAACTTGACTGCGTATTCTTTCAAGCCATACAATCTATATCAGGCATGACGCCTTTTTGTGCTTCTGACTCGATTTTATTTAAGATTTGGGGTTTTACTGTTTATTTTTGTGCTCAAAAACAACAACTAAGGGTATCTGTAAAAAATTAGGTATGCAAATTAAGGGTAATTTATAATAATTTATAATCGTTAAAAAGTTTTAGTTTTACCGCTTTTTGTTTGTGAATTATTTAGTATTTTTTATTAACTAGAGTGTATAAACTACTCGAGTATTATATACAACGAGTTCAAAAGTTTTTTATAGAAATTTATGTTGTATCAGCCGCAGCATCGGCTGAGTTTAAAATGTGCATTTAAATTCTCGCACGTATGTGCTACGTTGTTAGGGGAAGGCAAGCTGCTGCACCACGCCATGCAAGTATTATTTCCTGTTGTGCTATTACGCAACTGATTTATTTCTTTCTTTTATTCTCTTACCTCTTGATGTGGGAGTAGAACGTTGGCAATTTGATGTTTAGCTAATCAGGGGCGTGGTACAGCGCCAGTACTAAAAAAACGAAGATGAACTCAACTTGGGTTGGCAAAAAAGGCAGCGTTTCTCTCTTGCCGATTTTAAGCGGTCGCGCAATAGAATTACAGTATATAGCCTGGCTTACAAGCTAGAAGAATGTTATTCCAGTTCTGTCAAGCTCTTGTTCAGAAGTTTATTTTAGAACCACATACGTGAAACAAGTACTCATCAAAGTGGTTAGCTTATATAACATTAATGATTAAAACGTTAGTTATTTTTTGTTATCGAATGGCAAAGGTGATCTTTTCAAATTAACTTTAGTTAGAATTTTGTTACATAAGTTTATTTATAAATAAAAGTTAATTATAAAGGAGATTTATTGCCAAATTAGTTTATAATATATAATGTATTGTCACAGAAGTTTATATTTAGGACTAAATATAATTTATTTAAATTTAAATCGTAATGACACCAATGGATTCGAACGGATTATCAAAACAAGCCGAAACAAAGACCGACTTGGACCAAAAAGAAACTTCTGGTAATGACAAAACACAACGGCTATCACCAAGTCCAGAAACAAAACAAAACGGAATTGAAAAAATTTCTTGTTCCCCAAAAAATATTTCTCCCTCTTCGTCTGGACATTTCGCGAGTGGGGCTTTAAAAAGGCGCCGAAAAGAATCGTCGCCCATCTCGCTGAGCAAGAAAGAAAGGATTCTACAATCGTACACTAATTCCCCGATTACTGAACACACGAATAAAAGTTTTGAAGCACCACATGGCAACCTCAACAGAAAACGAAATCTTATTGAAATCGCAGACGAGCTAGCCTTGTCCGGAAAACGCATGGAGGAAGCTTCTGTTCTGGAATCAATCAAAAAAGAGAAGTGTACGTGGTTGCTTGTTGGCGAGGACGGAAATGTACTATTAAAGGCAGAAGCAAAGCCTGAAAAAATTGTAAGTCAAATATTTACTTGTTTAAAACGCGGTTAAGAATTTATAAGTAACTTATTATCGTCCGAAACGCATTGTAAATTATCGACACACATTATAACGGTGTATTTATATAAATAACAAGGGCGTTTTATGATGTTTAACATGTGTTAAAGATTGATTTTTGTTTTAAACAGAACGACCACTACGTTGTTCGTCAGCCTTCCGTTGGTAAAATTCGACGAACAAGCTGTGATTCGTCACCTCATGTCACTGTTGAACCTTCGAGGAGATCGCCCGAACCCCGCAACTTCTCCCATTTAAACCTGTGCCAAAATAAAAGCCACACAACATCTGCAGCCCTCCAGTCTCGATTTCAAAAAACAAATTCATTGGACAGTGCCTGTTGCTGCATAGCAAAACAATCAGCCTTGAAAGCTGGCAAAGACAGTAAATCTGACGACTGTTGTTTAGCGCTCGATTTATCAAAGCGATCAGAAACCAAGCAGTCACGACCTAAACTGGTGAAATCGGAAAAAGCGACTTGTGATGACGTTTTTCCCACAAAAAATTCTTCCTTTTCGGTTCGTAGTATTATGTCCCTCCCACACGATGACGAAACCAGTCGACCGACGAGACAATCAGCATTTTTACCTGTCAACCATGGCCGATTCGACAATTCGATTAAAACGGAAGAAGCAACAGAATATTGTAAGCAAATACCAAGGCTCGCGTTTGAAAAAGTTAGTCATTATATTATAAAAAAAAAACTAAAATGGGTTTTATTTTTCAGGTAGCCGAACTAAAATCCCAACCCGGCCTCAGATTCTGACGTTGTCGCCGCCTAATTTTCATTCAAGTTTTCATCAGCACATCCGCAATCCCTTACAACAACAACGTCGACCCTCCCCCACATCCTCTTCGCCGTCGTCTTCTCCTCACTCGCACCACAGCGTGACGTCATCAGCTGCCGAAAAAGCTCATGCCTGGAGTTCAAATAGAATGCCGTCGGCTAACGACTCTGCTTATGGTAAAAAAATTGACCATAAATAAAATAAATAAAAATATTATTCAAAATATAATCTAAAAATAAAACTGTTATACTCATGGCTGGTATAAAAACCTGTTTGTGGTAATACCAATGATGTAATCTCGAAATCAGTAACGTGAACGGTATTTTTACCCGGTAACTCGGTAAGTTATCATGTGGTTAAATAGCATTAAACAATGCGGTTACCACGTAATTTCTGTTGCGTATACTGTTACAAAATTATAAATAACGTAATGTTTTTTATTGTTATTTAGGTTCTTCCCCTGATGACGTCACCGGACGGGGAGCGTTCAGCAATTCCCTAGATCATTCGATTTACGATCGAGCGAAAAGTATGAGCCCCCCTACTCCGATTTCCCCCGAGCACCATACCCCGACCGGTTTCGTTCCCCCAGTTACCCACCCACTGTACATGTTTTTAACCGGACAGAGGGTTAGCGATTTGGACGCGATGTATCAGGGCTTGAGGTGAGTAATTTGTAAACAATGGCGTTTGTGATTTATTCTCGTCTTAATTACGAGCGTAATTTCCTTCGTGGCACAACATGATTAGTCGTCTAATTTATCTGTTGTTATGTTTTGAAATGTTAAACATCCCTTGAAGCCATTCTTAGCCGAGCTATTTAGCTGCGACAGTAAATCGTAATTGCCACCGGTCGTATTACGACTGTAAAGTTGACGGATAATTTAGCTTCGCTTAAGTGCTGTGGTATATTGTTTATAGGTCTTAAAATTATCGGCAGGCCTTTAGCTTGGTCTATATTTAACCGGTAACACACCCGAACTGTCTAAATTACCTTTTGTTATTTATTGGTGGTCCTGTACAACATTAGCTCTATTTTAGTCTCGAGTTTATTTATGTAGGTCAATCTCATTAACACAATGTCAAATGTAAATATTTATTTTCGTTTACAGATCACACCCCTACCCCTCTTCAGACAATTTCGATCCCTCACAGCGTTTTAGCAAGTCACTGCCAGCGGTAAGTTATGACTTTTTTATTGCTGCGTTGCAATAATTTGAGGCAACGCCTTCTTGATATACATTACACGTTCTCATGTGATTTATTGTCTTTCTTTGTTTATAGCACAGGAAGTGACAGCTAGGTTTTATGATAATTATACGCTAGCAGTTAAAATAGGTTACTTTGATACATTTTACCACTTCACACTGTATTTACATAACGTTATTTACTTGCAGGCGACCATTAGTCATCTTCTACGTAACAGCCCGCGCAGAGGAAGTCCAATGCGAACCACGCCACCGAGCCAGAACGGCATGCGAGCTTTTCTACACGGGCCACAAATAGACCGAAGCCCGCCACGCATGGGAAGCTATCAATTTCACCCCTACAACTTAAATGGGCGAAAAAGTAGCGTCGGTGACTCGTCAGCTGCCCCAGTTCACTCCCCCGTCTCGCCAAGAGTGGAAGGGTCCTATCAAGAGTCGAGGTCCTCCCCTGAAGAGTCTATCATGATGGGATACCCGGATATTGACTCCAACTTAGCTTCATCCAAGAAGAGGCGAATCCACTTGTGTGATTTTGATGGTTGCGAGAAAGCTTACACTAAAAGTTCGCATCTTAAAGCACATCGCAGAACCCACACAGGTAAGAAATCGTCACTTTCCTAATTTCAAGTTGTTGATCTAATTCTAAATTTAACCGAATCAAAGAATAAAACGCAACCTCGCATAGTTGCGTTATTTTAGGCTAGTGTAAACCTGAATAGAAAAATAAGTTGTATTTGTGTACGTTTGTGATTTCCCCCGACCTTATTTGGGTTTATGTAAGGGTGAATTCCAGGAAATATATCGTCGCTTCAGATTAATTCGGCCTTCAACTTAGTCGTTTATTAACGATTCGCATCGGCGAATACCAGACTCGGATACGCCCCTTATGTCACTTTACTTTACAGCTGGCTGGCCGATGTTTAATTAACGCAGAATGAACTGAATGTGCGCTTTGTTAAAGGGTGGTGACACCTAAATCCATTATTTATTGGTTCCGCCGTTTGCGGGAATAGTTAATAGTTAAAATTTTATTAGCTTAGACGAAGCGAAAGATATTATGTGTTTTGTTCGGGCGTTGGTCTATTGTTGCAATAAGTATATATAAATTGCTTGTGCATATTTTAATCTAGTGTACAACGGCAATAACCTCACATCAGTGCAATTTATAATACTCTATTTGACACAATCAATCAGTTTAAACAGAAATTCCCTTCTAAAATCGTGCTAGAATATGTAAATTGAAAACAAAGCAATCCATTCTCTTTACTGTGTTGAAAATAACGATACGTTGTTATCAAGCCGATATTTCAAGAGCAAGCCCGTCACGCTTTAATAAAGCTAGCTATAAGCTTAAACACTCCGTCTGTGTTTAGCCTTTTCTTGATGTGAGTCACGGGTACGCTGGCTGGAAAGGGAGTCAACCGCTTTGGTTATATCAACAAATTGCGATCGGAATTTCCGCGCCCGTTATTCAATGCCAATGAATTATTAAACGAGGTTTCAATTAGTTGTTTATTTCTTGCGGCGAAAGAATTTTTATTTTAGTGGTTCAGTCACGCCTTGTACCTAACCCCAAACACAGGTGGTTATTTATTCGGGCCATTTTGTCGTGTTTACTTTTCCCTTGCGACATCGTTATTATACAAGTTACAACACGCTCGGTTTTTAATCATCGCAGTGTATGGTATATGCGCGCACCCCTGTACATATATACAGAGCCGGTCTGATTTTATGCAGTGTAAACACATTCAAAAGTGGTTTACGGAGATAAAGAGTCTTACATTATGATAGACTTGTCTATCACCTCGTTAAATTCTAAATCCTTTATTATGTGCATGATGCTTACTCTTAAATTCCTTGGCAATTTTTTTTGCTTTTCGGGCGTTAGAACTCAACGCTTGATTGGGTTTGAATAAGATTCGACTTTCGTTGGCTGATCCCATTACCCACAATATGATATATTTTAAAATAATACGATTGTGTATACAAAATTGAACAACGATTTTGTTTCCATTAGGTTTGAAGGTGTAACTGCCGGCATTATATATTTAACAATTTAATTTAAAAAATCACACGTCTTAATTTACATAAACAATAAAATAAAAATTTCCAATATTTGCAATTGATTGAATTGTGACGATTAGAGCGGAGACAAACAAAGGCGTTTCCTATATAATCTGTGCTCGGTTTCGTCCACCCGTGACGCGTTATCCAGTTTCGTCGAGGCAGCCAAGCCAGACAATTGTTCGAAAATGGGCGGTGGTTGTGATTTCTCGTTGGAAAACGAGCCCAATAGCCCTGCGTGATTTCTGCCTTGTCTGCGCTAATGTGCGGTAACGCGGCCGCGTGAAACCCAGTAATGCATGTCCGACCTTTCGCTACTTATCGGTCGCTCGCAAACTGCTCGTACTAGAGAACTGTTTATTTCCCTTTTAAACCAAACAGAACGGAAACATTCAGCACCAAATGACCTCGGCGACGGGTAATAATGCGCGGTAAAGTCTCCACGGTTCGGGGTCGAGTTTCACCCCTAATTGACTTCAGTGGTTTTTGCTGATTACCGTATACGCGGAAACTTGACGTCATTTCTATTTGCGGTCAGCTGCCACTTTTCACAACGTTTCTAATCTGTACGAACGAGAATTCCTCAGGCCGTAGTAGGTGGACCGTGATGTAGTTTGCTAAGCTGGGCGAACTAGCAAGAATTGCATTCAATTACCCAAGTAAATTGCGCAACGAACGATGCTGTGTGCAAAATACAGTACACTTAAGCCGCTGTGCAAAGAACAAAGGTCGCGGGTTTTGTATGAAGTTCGCTGTTCGATCAAGTCGCAACTTGTCCGCCTAGTGCACTTGTCTATTTTCAACTCTTATACGGCCACCATCGCAACTTCAGTGTGCATTTTAAATGGTACAAACGTGTTTAAGGGTTGAGAGGCAACGCCCTGTGATTGATAGCCAATATAGAGCAATTCCCTTGGCCTGGCCTACTAACAATAAGGCGTTGTCTCACAGCTTGTCCAAATATTATCTAATAATCTTTGCTGTGCGTAACAAAGACCGTTTATATAAACAACTTGGCTTTTGTGTAGTCCCACCTTATATAAAATGTAGTTTTTTTTTTAAAACCAAACCCTACTAGTTTTTCATTTTTTATGCGAGCTTCGTTTTAGGTCAAAATGTTTGAATGGTCGGAAAAGGATGCGAATTGGTTGATTACTTTAAAGTTAAATGGCTTCGACTTTTTATAGTTAACTTGTTTATAATCAATACGTTTTTCGATATTGCATACACTTCGTTGTCGTACTATTAAAATTACAAGCAACCTAATGGATTTCTTTAAGTTTGATATTTTGTAAGAGATCGTTTTACTTGTAAATTGACATATACACGGCAAATAACCATAATTATGTTTTCTTAAAACAGGAGAGAAGCCTTACCAATGTACGTGGGATGGTTGTACTTGGAAGTTTGCTCGCTCAGACGAACTAACTCGACATTACCGCAAACACACCGGCTACAAGCCGTTCCGATGCCGCCAATGTGAACGTGCTTTCTCGAGGTCTGATCACCTTGCTTTACATATGAAACGACATCAAATGGTGAACGCAAGTCCGACATGTGAATCTAAAGTTAGCAGATAAATTGTGGTTTTGTGAAGTTGTTTTAGCACTTGATGCCATAGCAACTATAGTCTACGCCTGCTGTTACAAACGCCAAGGAATTTTCTGTATTTATTATTAGATTTTCTATTTATTTAAATAGGGAAACTTGCGAATAACAAAATATTTTTTAATTTGTCACTAATTTATGTTTTACAATATTTTGTGCGCCATTGCCAATAAATGGCAATTTCCACACTTTTGCTAAGTTGTATTTATATCTAATTATAATAATTTTCCATAAGTTGTTAGCGCTTCTATTTTAAGTACACACTATTTAAATTTTGTTATGATTTTGGGTGCGGGAGTTCCTACTGTCTATTTACCGGACAATTAAACATATAAACTTGTTCTATAAAGTTCTTTGCAATTTGTATATTGCTTTTTTGTTTCTTATTTTTTGCTTCTATTTTATTTTTACTGGTATTTTTTGGAACCTTTTTTCTGGCTGTATCTTTTCGCCAAGCATGTACACAGAGCACTTAAAATGTTTATACTCGTTGTGAAAATTGTGGTTTTCATAATTTTTTTAAAATACACTTGCTAAAAATAAAAGTTGGTTTGTTTATCTTTGTAAGTTATTGTATAAGGAAAGTCATTGAAACAAATGTAGAAATTAAAATGCACCATTGCAAAACAGCTTAATTGTTTATGTTTTTAAATCGATTAAATTTTTCACAAAATAAAGCAGAAATTACTAAATTTTTAAATTTGTTAAGAAACAAAACACAGAATATTTTAGTAAGTCTTTTGGTGGTATATTAAATTTTTTAATCAAGAATCAAGGATTTTTTGTAATTATTTTAAAAACAGTGTAAAAGGGAATGATTGTGTAAACATAGACCAAAAGAGGTATTAAGGGAAAGAAATTTCTGACATTGGGTGTAATAATAAATTGTTATGTATGTGTTACGACTGTGTTTAAAACCATTGTAGTGAGCTATGCAGCTAACGCCGCTTAAAACTGATTGCTACTCAACGACACAGGCTTTTGATATTTTAAAAATAACAAAATAAATTTTTTATACATTATTTTATTAATGTTAAAAACAATGTAGAACATTTGTAAATCGGTGACATGATGTTTCGTTTCGTTTCGAAAGTGTCACATTGCAGTTACAACTGCGTTTAATTTGGGGCGGATTTTTTTTTGTAAACATACTACAGAAAATCGTGAAAATGCATTGCAACTTGAGCTTTTGTTGTTTGTTGTATTTATAATGTTTTTGTAAATTTTGATTGATATAGTATAACTTAAAAGATTTAAAATGTTGTAAGATAAAAAAACTATTTTAAAGTAATTCTTTCTGACTTGTATAAAAGTGAAAAATTGTTTCAGGATTGACAGACTGACTCATATTCTTATCAGCATATTACTTTTTGTTTGATATTTACTTCATTTAGACTACTTTTAATAAGGTGGCTTTTATTGTAACTAAACATGGCTGGTAATGTAATGTTAGAGGATGCCTTGTCTAATGTTGATTTATTGGAAGAGTTGCCTTTACCAGATCAACAACCTTGCATTGAACCCTTACCTACTTCCTTAGTTTACCAAGCTAACTTTGACACCAACTTTGAAGATAGAAATGCATTTGTCACTGGAGTTGCTAAGTACATTGAAGAAGCAACTGTCCATTCAAACATGGTACGAAAATAAGTTTAATCATATATATACTTGTAATTGTTTCCTACTAGCCTATTTGATAAAAAACCACTACAAACATAGCAAAGTAAAAAAAAGTTCTGTTCTATATAAATAATAGTATTTTAAATGTCTTATGTTATTAGAATGCCATGTTGGAAGAAGGTCACACATATGCTGTGATGTTGTACACATGGAGAAGTTGTTCAAGGGCAATACCACAAGTAAAATGTAATGAACAAGCCAACAGATCAGAGATTTATGAGAAAACTGTTCAGGTTTTGGAACCTGAAGTACAAAAGTTAATGAACTTTATGCATTTTCAGGTAAAACTATTTATTCCTTTTTTTACTTAAGTGTTATTATTTACTTAACTTTATTTTACTTTATGAAGTTACAGTCGTTTCTAGTCATATATATATAAAAGTTAAAGTCAAGATAGGCTATGTAAAATAATTTTTTGCCTAATAAATAAAAATCTTCTATCTGACATATAGTTTATAAATCTTGTTTAAATATTACTCATATGTAATTGATTAAAGTTATTTCATTTTAAAAAATGTTGTTAGTTTAAATTCTTTTGTTATTATTAATCTAACAAAGTATCTGTTTACTTCACATTTGTTGTGCCTATTTTAATTGTAACTTTAACACAACTTCTACTAACCAATCTCCAACAGAAAAAAGCAGTGGAAGTATTTTACGCTGAAATACTGAGAATGTCTTCTCCCGATCGCAAGAAAGAATTCGCATCGAAAAGTTACTACTTAATTTTGGGTCGTTTTCTAAACATGTTGGCTGTTTTGGATGCTCTTAAAAACATGAAATCTTCATGTAGTAATGACTTGTCGTTATATCGCAGGTTGGAAAAATGACATCTTGAAAGCAAAGTTTTTTGTTTTCGGGACTACTGTTTTTATTGCAACTGACAATTCATATATTGCAATATCTCAGTTTGTTTCACTTTTTTGCCGAATTTCATTTGCATTGGATTGCCATTTTGATTTTGCTTTTCTATTTTTTCGATTGAAATGAGCTGCTGTTTTTTTTACATTGAAATTTTAAATTGTTAGTTTCAGAAATAGGCTAAAAATTTATCAACAAAGTAAAGATAGTCAATAACTTAGAAAAAATAAAAAAGAATATTGAATTATAAGCTATAAAAGAAGAGCCGATAAACAGTAGTCAGCAGAATTTTTTCTTTCTGCCTGGTAATATCAAAAATTAATCATTTTTAATTTTTTTTTAGAAACTTGCTGTTGAAAAATTTATCGGAGAAGTAAAAAGATTGTGTCATCACGAACGTCGTAAAGATTTTGTTTCCGAGGCTTATCTCTTAACTTTAGGAAAGTTTATCAACATGTTTGCAGTCTTGGATGCACTCAAAAACATGAAAAGTAGCGTTAAAAATGATTATTCTGCTTACAGAAGGTATGTTACAAACATTTGGTAGATTTAAGTGACTTTATATTTGTTAAATGTTGTATATATAGTGTTGTTAAAATCACAATTTAAATATGTAAAGTATATGGTAATGCATTGAAAAAACATGCTTTATACCTATGATAAAGCTTAATTTAAAACTGTCTTTAACTGGGTGAACTAATATAAGAATGGACCAACCTTCTTGTAACCTAACTTTACTAATATTTAAGATAGGATCAGTAAGTGAGGTTATTTCTAGTTGTTATATAGAACCATAAAAGCACCATGAATTTTCAAGTTGTAGTGTCAGGTGTAGTAAGAGTAAATATTTATTAATGATGATTTAATAGAAGACTCTTAGTACTTTAGCAGATAAAAAGCATCATTTCATTTGCTAAATTTTTTTTTAATGATTTTGCCATAGTCAAAATAAATAAAATGTTTTTAATTTTTGCATGATGTTGATGCTGTAAAGTATTATTTTAAGTACGGTATTTTTATACCATTTTTGGACATTATGTATGTTGCATGTTCATTAAAATATCTCATGTGTAAATTTTTTTTAATAACATTTTTGTTAATGTAAATAGTTAGTATACAAGCTATATATATTTTTTTTAAATGTTATTGTTTAAATTAACGTCATATTTTTTATTTTGCAGAGCTGCTCAATTTTTAAAAAAGATGTCAGATCCCCAATCCATTCAGGAATCTCAAAATTTGTCAATGTTCTTGGCAAACCACGACAAGATAACCCAATCTCTTAAGCTTGCACTATCAGGTAATACTGCGATAATGTTTTCCTTTTCAAATTTTTTAACAAAATTGACTTTACCCACTTACAAATAATCTATGCTAGATAATGGAATATTTAATTTTGACATAAATAAACTATTAAACATAAATAAACTATTTATTGACATAAATAAACTATTAATTTTTATTTAAATGATGATTTTACAAATTTTGTATTATTTTAATACAGGAATAAATGGGTATGAAGAGTTGATTTGTGATATTGTGAATATTAGCATGAATTATTATGAGAACAAAATGTATCTTATACCATCTGATAAACACATGCTTTTAAAGGTTTGTTATTCAGTTTATTTAACTAGTTGTTAGATGTTGTAGTGTTTTTTTTAATTAAAGTGTGCATTGTTTTTATTAATTTTTAACTTAATTAATACGAAGGTATGTTTATATTTGCCCAGTTTAAATAGTTTGGGCCTACTTTCCTATGCTTTTACAATTTTTTAAATAAATAAATTTTTTGTGAAAAATTAAATAAAATTATCTTTTGTTTAGGTTATGGGATTTGGTTTGTTTCTGCTAAACAACAGAGATATTAATATCTACAAACTTCATGATAAAAAGAGATTAAATTATATCAAAATTGACAAATTCTTTAAGGTCAGTTTAAATTACTAATTATGATATCATTTACAAAAATAATGTGGGTGTGTATATTGCATTTTGTGTGTAGGTTATATGAAAGGTAAGTTAAACAAAAAATTACTCTTGCACTAATTTAAGTAGGTTTTTATGTAAACAAAATTTGAATTTAATATATCTCATTTTTAAATTTAATTTTTCGTGTATAGCAACTTCAAGTCGTTCCCTTATTCGGTGACATGCAAATTCCCTTGGCCAGCTACATCCAAAACATGTCAGATTATGAGGATAACAAGTCCAAGTGGTCATGCACAAGTGCAAGTGTTGTAAATGTAACAACCACAGGAATTACGCCACAGTATAACTTGACTGAACAGCTGGTTTCTATCAGAGAAGAACATATTAAATACACAAGCGAACTGGCTCGGCACAGCAATAACGAGGTTAAAAATACTTCAAATTTGCTATTTTTTTTTAGATTTTCGAGTTTTTTTAAGTAATCTTATATTGCAGGTGGTGACCACAGCACAGCGTGATCAACCAAGATCAGATGAAGAAAGTGAAGAGTTGTACAACTTGGCACTTAAAGGTATATTATGATATGCGTTTTAACAAACATTTAACACTTACAGACTTCACTGAAAAATATCTGAATTTGTCATAAAAATTTTATAAAAAATATTATCTTTAATATTCTGTTGTTAAGGCCTTCAGCTCCTATCGAGGTGGAGTTCACATGTAATGGAGGTTTACTCCTGGAAGTTGGTTCATCCAACTGATAAGTACAGTAATCCTGAGTGTCCGGAGGATGCAGAGGAGTACGAAAGAGCAACAAGATACAATTACTCCAGTCAGGAGAAATATGCCTTGGTTGAGGTAAATTGAAAAAATTATTTTGCATTAGATTTCTTGTAATAACATGTTCCTGGTACTTTGTTTGTTTGTTGTTGAAATAAATAATTTATTTTATTTCCGATATTTATTTTTTTGTATTATCAATTACATGTATAGGTTATAGCCATGATAAAGGGACTCCAGGTGTTGATGGGAAGAATGGAAAGTGTGTTTAACGAGGCAATTAGATGTCATATATATGGAAAACTACAGGATTTTGTTCAACTTAAAATGAGAGATCCACTAAGACAAGCGATCAAGAAAAAGAAGAATCATGTAAAAAGGTAATTTTTGTGAAAGTTGTAATGTAAATTTACAATTAAAACTGGTTTTAATTTTGTTAGCTTTGTTAATAAATTATTTGGTTTAAACTGAACTATTAACTTAAACCTTTAGTATAATTACATCTGTGCGTGAAACTTGTGCTGACTGGTTTCAGGGTTTTGAACCCCCAAATGACCCGGCATTAAAGGGTGAAAAAGACCCCAAAACTGGGTTTCACATTGATGTTCCAAGACGCAATGTGGGTCCATCTAGCACACAGGTAGGGTTGAAAAAGAAATATTCTATAAAACCTTTTTAATGTTTTTTATTTTATAAATATTGTTTTGTTGTAAAATCAATTACTAGCTATACATGGCAAGGGTACTGGTTGAATTGTTATTCAAAGGCCCTTTAAGAAAAAACTTTAAAAAGGAACAAGTTATCGAGACTTTTAAACAATTTCACGAAGAATCTTATATTTATCCCTTAATGTTAAGATTAGAGGGTAAGACATCTTGGCACTTGGGTTTTATTCAATCAATTTAAACAATTACAACAATCACCTAATTTGACAAAAAAAACTAATTTAATTTAAAACAGGCAACTGAACGAAATTAAAAATGTCTCAAATAATTTTAAAGTCTTCCATAATTTTTAAAATTATTTTATCAAAAAGTCACCATATAATTTACACACTTATGCATGTTTTTTTAATTACTGTTAAACTGTAATTTCACATTGTACTACATAGTTATACATGGTACGTACCATGTTGGAATCACTTATCGCTGACAAAAGTGGAACGAAAAAGACGTTGAAGTCTTCGATTGATTCTCATACCATTGAAGCAATTGAGAAATTTCACAAAGAATCTTTTTTCTATGCACCATTGCTTGCATTCAGTGGTATAATTCTTATTTAATTTGCTTAAAATAATTTTGTTAGTAATTAATTTAAATATAGTTCTAATTAAGAAAAAATAAATTGTTGTTTTTTTTTTTAATTTAAACTCACCAGAATTGTATTTATTGACATCATGTTATATAGTAATTGTGTTTAAAAAATATAATTCAAATGGTTTTTAAATGAGCGTTTTAATTCCTTCTATAACATTTTTCATGCAAACCAACCTTCAAAATTTTGTAAAATTTTTTTTTTTGTAAAAATTATTATGTTTCCTGTTATGAATCTTTAGAAACACTTCAGGAATGTTGTGATTTGTCTCAACTCTGGTATCGAGAATTTTATCTTGAGTTGACGATGGGAAAAAGAATTCAATTTCCAATTGAGATGTCACTTCCCTGGATTTTAACCGATCATATCCTCGAGAAAAAGGAACCTTCAATGATGGAGTAAGACAATAAATATTTTTAGGAAAAAAAAATTTTTTTGCAATAGTTTGATAATGAATGTTAAATTTATTATTAATAACAACATACGAGTTTTTCTGATATTTATTTAATAGATATGTTACCAACAAAATAAATATATTTATGTCAATTTTAGCTAATTTTGAAAGTTTTTTTTGTATTATTGTTAAACATCTAGTTTAAAATTATTCCTGGTTTAATTTTTTTATTTATTTTTTAGGTTTGTTCTGTATCCACTTGATTTGTATTGTGATAGTGCCCACTACGCTCTAACAACATTCAAGAAACAGTTTCTTTATGATGAGGTAGAAGCAGAAGTGAACTTGTGTTTTGATCAGTTTGTGTACAAGCTATCTGATCAAATATTTGGCTATTTCAAGGTATATAAATAAACTGTAAAATTGGCTTATGATATTAGTAAATAAGGTTTCTATGTATATATATTTTTACTATTGCAATGTTTTTGAATAAATTTAAAAACTTTTATTTTGTTTCAGCACCTAGCAGGTTCAATTTTATTGGATCAACAGTTTAGACAGGAATATGGGGGAACTATACCCTATCCACAAGCCAACAAATATGAAACACTGCTTAAACAGAGGCATGTGCAGGTAAATTTCAATGATTACTTTGTCTAAAATAAAGCAGTTTAATTACCAATTTTTATCAGTTTGTTGAAAAAAATACATAGCTGTCTTAAAATTGAACTTTAAGTTAATGTATGCATTATTAGATATAGATATAATTTTTGGAAAACTTTAATTTATTTGTTTAAATAAAGTTGTTGGGACGTTCAATCGACTTGAATCGTCTTATAACACAACGAGTGCAAGTTGCTTTGCACAAATCTGTGGAGTTGGCCATCGGAAAATTTGAAAGTGGTGACATTACTGGAATTATTGTAAGTTACATTGAAAATAAATTGTTTTGTAAGGCATGTGATAGTTTAGTTTAAATAAAAAAAAAAATTTACGGTAAGAGTGATATGTTATCGGCTAAATCAAATTGCTTATGGATTATATATATGTTTTTGTTATAGGAATTAGAAATGTTGTTAGACGTTAACAGACTGACACACAAACTTTTGTCAGAGCACTTGATTCTGGATTCATTTCGCGCAATATTGCGTGAAGCAAACCACAATGTTTCTGCTCCTTATGGCAGAATTACACTTCATGTTTTCTGGGAACTTAACTATGATTTCTTGCCAAATTATTGCTACAATGGATCTACTAACAGGTTGATTTGCTATGTAACTTAAATTAAATATTTTTTAAAATTTATTTATAATTAGTTAAAAAAATTTTTAAAGTAAATGAAAATATTTGTTGTTTTGTTTTTCTATTATACCTTGATTCTTAAAGTTTTACTTTTGTCAAAATAGTGTTATAACATTTCGGGTGCAAAGTAATTTTTTTATAAAAAAAATTGAAAAATATTTTTTAGATTTGTGAAAACTCCAATCACATTTTCACAAGAATTAACTCGAGACAAACCACCCAATGCTGCTTACCATTACTTGTTTGGCTCGAAACATCTTAATGCTGCATACAAGGAAATAGCAAGTGAGTCAGAGTTAGTGTAAAATATGAGTGTGCATGTCATTTATGTTTGTGTTATATAATACAGTAAACCAATTTACTAAAAAAGTCTAAAAAACTTTTAAATTTAATTATAAAACCATTTGGGGGGATTTTTAGTTTAGTTAGATCATTTGTTTTGCTTAATTAATTTATGTTTCCAGCTTGCTAGTACTTTATGTAAAAAATATATTATTTTTAACTTTTCTTTTGATTTAGATTTGTACAGTGGATTTATTGGTTTTCCTCACTTTGCTGCAATTTGTCACTTGATTGGTTATCAGGGTATTGCTGTCGTTATTGAAGAGTTACTGAAGATTGTTAAAAGTCTGGTATGTATTAAAAAAAAAGAATTGATTTTTTTTGTTGGCGAAAACAAAATGTCCAAACCAAATTTTAATGTAGCTTCAAGGAACAATCCTTCAGTATGTGACCACTCTTTTCGGGGTCATGCCCCCTATTTGCAAACTACCCCGGTTTGATTATGGGTCCCCTGGAGTTTTGGAGTATTACCAACATCAGTTGAAAGACGTTCTCGAATATTCTGAGCTCAAGACTTTAGTGTTCCAGAACTTCAGGGAAGTGGGAAATGCTATTCTGTTTTGCTTGATGATAGAACAAAATTTAGTAAGTTATAATTTTCTATTTTAAGTTATATTTTTTACTTAAGTAATAAGTTACAATAAATCAATTACTAACATGTGAGAATGTTTAGAAAAAATTGTTTGTTATGGGAAAATTAAGGATTTACAAAATTTCTCGATGTAATTTTTAAAAAAGTTGTTATTTTTTTTGTAGAACCAGGAAGAAATTTGTGATCTTCTCCATGCTGCTCCCTTTCAAAATATTATTCCTCGTCCTTATGTGAAAGAGGGAGAAAAACTTGAAGCAAAAATAAAAAAGTTGGAGGCAAAATACTCAGCTCTTCATTTGGTTCCATTAATTGAGAAGCTTGGAACAACTAAAGTAATATTTAATAATTAAATTTAAAAATTATCCAATATTTATTTAAAAATTGTCATTAATAATTTAAATTTTTTCTAGTTATAAAAAAACTTACCACGAATTTGTGTAAATTTTAACATTAAATAATATACCCTTAGTATTATTAAACTTTTGCATTTAAATATACACTTTGTTTTATTAAATCAATAGCAAAAGGAGTTAGCTAGAGAAGGTGATTTGCTAACAAGAGAACGTTTATGTTGTGGGCTCTCCATGTTTGAAGTTGTGTTAAGTAGAATCAAATCTTACCTAGATGACCCTATCTGGAAGGTAAAAGTTGTATAACTTTTTCATTTATCCTTTATGAACCTTTTCTAATTTTTTTACTATTTGTTAAGGGTCCTGCACCAAGCAATGGAGTAATGCATGTTGATGAATGTAATGAGTTTTATAGACTGTGGAGTGCTATTCAGTTTGTTTATTGCATTCCTGTCAGAGCTAACGAGTTTACTACTGAGTAAGTACAAATAAATGCCACATTATTTAATCATTTGTACTATAGAAAATGATTATTTATTAAAAACCACTGTTAATGTAATAAAATATATCATGTTAATAATCTGATAAAAAGATGTAAATTAACTTTCTGGGTTAAAAATGCACCACTTGTTTTCAAAATATTAAGCTTTTCAGTCAAAAATAGTATGTACTCAACATTTTTTAAACTGTAGGCAACTATTTGGTGATGGTTTACACTGGGCATCTTGTGCATTAATGATATTACTTCAACAACACAGAAGATTTGAAGTTCTCGACTTTTCATATCATGTTCTCAAGGTGCAAAAATACGATGAGAAGGATGAGATAATTAAACAAGTGGTAAGTAGTAACTTTTTTATGTAATATGTAAAAAAATCTGGTTAAAAAATTATTTTGATTAAAGATGTATTAAAAAAATATTTGTGTCTAGCCCCTTAAGAAATTTGTTGAGCGTGTTCGAAAGTTTCAAATACTCAACAATGAAATATTTGGAATAATCACAAAGTATTTGAGTCCCCCTGCTGAAGCCTCATCTCCGATGGAAAATGTTCGATGTTTCCAACCTCCAATTCATGCTTCGAACATGAGATAAATATACCACATCAAACGAGATGAATATACCACATCAAATTAAATAGATGTCATTATATATAAGTCAATATGTCTAAAAACTAATTTGTTGTCAATTTTAAAGAGAAGCGAATAAGAAAACACTGTTTACAAACAAATACACATTTATTAATAATTTGTATTTTACTTATGTGATATATATTTTTGAACAATATACATCCATTATGTGGCGCTTTTTAGCTATAAGAAGCTACATAGCCATTGACCAATTCATGTTTTTTGTATCAGTTTACATAGTGTGTTTTTGTAATGTTCCTGGTTTTTATTTGAGCCATGTTGAATGTATTATTTATGTACTGAAGTATAACCAATGGTTTATACTTAGACTTGTTATATGTTTCTTGCTATTGTTATATGTTTCTTTGCTGTACTTTGTTATTTTGGTGTATAAAACGAATAAATTATGCCTTTAATTTAATAACAATCATTATAATATATAATTATACATCCGTGGCGTTAATTATTGCAAAGCTATATATTATATTGTGCAGTTTTTTTATAATTTTTCTTGTATATAATCAAACTTGTTTATTTTACAATTCTGTAAATTTTAATGGTGAATATTAATTATAAATAAATAAAAGAAATGTTTTTTCTAATAAATTTAATCACCTGTAATAAGTATAAGTCTGTTGTATAAATCCTATTTATTATCAAAAACTATTTAAGTCATTGCGACCATACTACTAACGCGTTTTAAATGATAGCGTGGCAAATGAGTTAAACTGCAGTTTTAAAATATAATGCCTAGTGCGCTATTATATTTAATTGGTTAATTAACCTGTATTTAACTTAATGACGTGAAAATACAGATAACCAAAGTTCCAATACCATTAAAAATTTACTTAAAAATCGCAAGTTGTGTTGCGCAACATTTCATTGTTTGCGACCATATAACAACCAAAAATTTTTTGTGGTAGACTAGCAAATAAGTTAAATTTGCAGTCCAAAACTTTTTCTAACTTTTATCGAAAATATTTTAGTATTTGAAAAATTATATTGACATTAGTTTATCTACATTGCAGTTTTAAGAGGATTTCATTCATAGAGATACTAATATATACACTAATATAATATATATGTATATGTATAATGTATATGTAATATAATATATATGTATATGTAATATAATATATATGTATATGTATAATATATATGTATATATTAGTATCTCTATGATTTCATTAGCTAATAGTGGTATTTAAAGTAGTCCTTAATTAGGTGATAACCTCTGTTGAGTCACACGTGCGGCGTACTGAAGTAAATAAACTTTAAAAATAACGTCCTAAAGTTTAACCCTTAAAAGTGTTGCATTGCTCTATAGGTAAATACTTTCGTTAATATTAATTGGTTTGTGCTTGTTAATTTACCCGTAAGCAATGGACGAAGCCGATGTATTTAAGAAACTGGGATTTGGACTAAAGTTTAATCATAAACAATCCCTAACTTCGCCTATAAATGTGCTAGCAAATAGTGTGCTTACTGAAAAATCCAAAGCGCCGTTGAACTTTTTTCACAAATCAAATAACTTAAATGCAATCAACAAATCTAATAAAGTTGGAAAGTTGGGTAAACGTAAAAATACATCAGAAATAAATACTGATGACGGTAACACAAAAAACAATGACCATGAGAAAGTTAATTTGCGAAAAAGGTTTAGAATAAATGCCCAAGGAACTGACATACCCGAGCTTGTGATGTCGTTTAACAAATTAAAAAGTTTGTACAGCTTGAATGATCGTCTCGTTAAAAACATTACCTCCATGATGGGTTTTGAAGATTTAACTCCTATACAAATGCAAGTAAGTAAATTTTAAGGATTTATGGTTTCTAATTACCAGGATTTTTTTTAATCTTGTAATATAAGCAAAATTCGACTTTATTTCCTTGGTTTTGCATTTTGTTGACATCTGGTACTTAATGTTTAAAATTAACCATGTTACTGCAATAATTTATTTTTGAATTAACATTTATTAAATAACTCCGGCAGCGTGGTGTAGTGGTAAGAACACTTGCTACCCACACATGAGGCCTTGGGTTTAATCCCCATTGATTTCATGCTGTAGCGCCCTTAAGTAAGGCGCTATAAACGGTACGAACTCCTGCTGAGCCAGTCCTTATTCAGCAGCATAATTATCGGGCAATTATTATCTATAATATCCCAAACTGCCACAGGCAACTTGAGACTGGGTCCGGGTAACTGATGTTACTCTATGTTTAAGTCGCGCATTCGACTTTTCGACATCGAGGATAAAGATATATACAAAAAAATCTTATTGTAGGCCATACCAGCACTAATGCATGATAGAGAGGTTCTTGCATGTGCTCCAACTGGCTCTGGAAAAACTCTCTCTTTTCTTGTGCCAGTAATTTCCAAATTGCTTACCAGCCCGAAACCCAAGAAAAGAAAACGAGGAATTAAATGCCTGATTGTTTCACCTACTAGAGAATTAGCATCACAGACATTAAGAGTTTGTAAACAATTAATTTCGAATGATGATCTGAATGATCTTATATCTGCAAAGTTGTTGGACAAAACAGAGACACAAGTTTACATACAGTCTGGATCAAAACATTCTAAAAAAATTGATTTGCTTATTACAACGCCAAACAGAATTGTTTATTTGTTACAGCATGATCCACCTTTAATAAGGTAAATAAGATCAATAAAAATGTAATGGGGATAGTTATTAATGAGTCTGGGGTATAGGATTATGTGGTACAAACTTTGATTATGTATTTCATCTGTTATATGTGGTAAAATTTATTAATCTGATTATTATAGTTATTACCTATACACATTAAATGTTTTTTTAGTTTGGAAGACGTGGAATGGTTGATTGTTGACGAATCAGACAAGTTATTTGAAGAAGGAAAAAGTGACAGGAGTTTTCGAGATCAACTTGGTATTATTTACTCTTCTTGCACAAATCCTCTTATCAGGAGAGCTATGTTTAGTGCTACATTTGCCCAAGATGTACAGGAATGGTGTTTACTTAATATGGACAATGTTTTGCAGGTAACTACTTTATTTTTCGTTTTTCAATTATTTGGTTTGTAAAAAATGCTAAATTTTAACTTGATCAGATAACAGTTGGGAGTAAAAACACGGCAGTAAGATCAGTTGAGCAACGACTTCAATTTGTTGGCAATGAAAGTGGAAAATTGTTGGCTCTACAGCAGATTATGAGAGAAGGATTTAAACCACCCTTGCTTATATTTGTACAATCAAAGGAAAGAGCAAAGGAGTTATTTGCTGAACTTATTTATGATGGTAAAAAATAATTATATATAATAATTGAAAATTTATCATTTTTTTATAAGACTGCATTAACAAAATTTATAAGACTGCATTAACAAAAAGGGCCTATATTATTCTTTTTTTTGATCAAAGTTGGCAAATTGTGTAGTATATAATAATAATTTAATTTATTACATTTTAAAGGTATGAATATTGATGCAATTCATGCTGATAGAACTCCAGTTCAAAGGGAAAATGCTGTAAAAAATTTTCGCAAGGGAGAAACCTGGGTGTTAATTTGTACAGAGTTAATGGGAAGAGGAATGGATTTTAAGGTAAGGTAATCTTTACTTAATCTAAAGCTAATTGTGTGTATTTACTTTAACAATAAATTACTGTTATAATATTATGTTTTAAGTTGTGATTGTGACCTATTTAATTATTGGAAATTTTACCACAAAATTTTTTAAACTGTTTACCCATTTATACAATAATAATAAAAAACATAAAATTTTTTGCTAATTTATTTTAGGGAGTAAATCTTGTTGTGAATTATGACTTTCCCACCTCTGCAGTGAGTTATATCCACAGAGTAGGAAGGACGGGAAGGGCTGGAAGGACAGGAAAGGCGATCACCCTCTTCACAGATGAGGATCGACCTCTTTTAAGATCTATTGCTAATGTGATAAAAGAAGCTGGATGCGAAATACCAGAGTAAGTTTTTTTAATTTTTGATATGATGAATAATTTTTAGTAATTTGTATATTACGGAGCATATTTTAATTTTCCATTTTTTAATGTTTACATTTTGGCCAATCAGAAAACATTAAAGAACCACCCCTAAACTACCTTTTCTTGCCAAACATCCTAGGAAAAGCACTTTTGTTATAGATACATTTGAACTATTCTAAGTACATTAGATACTTTTCAGGCTTAAATAAAATAGATGGACGAGTAATCATATTTTTTATTGCCTGGTATAAACTCAAGTTAAATAATTTTAGATACATGTTAAAACTAAAGAAACCACAAAAAGACGAAAGAAAAAGATTCGCCAAAACAGAAAGGAAAAGGGAGACCATTAGAACTGCACCTAAAGAATTACTTGTAAAGCACAAAAAAGAAAAATCAACTAAAAAAATCAAAAATTTCAAGAAAAAACAAAATGAAAAGAGTACGGATAAATCTGATGATATGAAAAAATCAAATTGATCTACAATAGTATAAGAGGTATTAATGGCATTAAATTTAAATTTTATTCTTGAAAAATGCAATATTGCAAACCTTTTGAACTGTTAAGGCATAGGTAATAAAATTAAGTAAGATTTTGAAGATAGGAAAATGAATTGCTATGGAAAGTGAGTGTATATTAAAGCGTTGACATTAAAAGAAAACAATAAAATCAATTTAAAACACTGTATATGCGATTATTAAAATCTGGAACTTCTCTGAAACTTTAGGCAAAAAAAATTAAAGCCATCTTTGTTAAAACATATTTACAAACAATTAAATTAGTTGCATAACATTGCCAGACTTTTTTTCAAATTATTTACCAAGGCCAACATGGGTTTTCACACTCACGAATGTAAGTCTCAACTGTACCTTTGTTTACTTGCATCAAGGTCGTATATGTTGTAAGCTTTGAAATATGAAAATTTTAAATCAAGAAATTTGAATAAAAAAACTGAGTTGCATTAAAATAAATTTACCTGATTTAGGTTTGGTTTTGTGGAAAGAACATCGTATAATGTTGAGAAATCAATATTCTGTGAAAAAAAATACTTTTACTTATAAAAACATCTTGTTTGTATTAAATTTTTGTTTGTTTAAATATTTATGCTTGAACTGGGTTAAAAATATTTTACCTTTGAGCCAACTTCACCCATGCATTTCTTAGCAGGTGTTCTTCTATCATCAAAGAAAGGTGCGCTCTCCCAATTATCATAATTTGTTTCAACTACATACCACTTTTCTAATACAGAATTGTGAAATTTACATATGGTAATAATTAGGGTTTTATATACTCAAATGTAGCACAGTTATATAAATTTTCTTGTATTTAAACTTACCCTGTGTTGATGCCATTGGTAAAATGTTAGCTGTCTTTTCCCTGTCCCTTGTAATAATTGACCCTTCTCCAGATTTTGAACCCCCGACAATGTAGTAAACTGGGGCCAATATTTCTGTTTTTGTCAACATGCTGACAGCCTCATCGTAACTAAAAAATTTATAAAATTGTTTCAAACGATTATTTATTTTAATAATATTAAGTTAGGTTTACCTATTTGCCTTATCCAATACATCTCTTGGTAGAAAACTTGTCCATGATCCATTTCTGTAACCCAATATCCACTCTAACATTCCAATATAGCCTCCATCGATGTTGAATCTCTCATTCAAGGTGAAAGTGAATACGCCCTTCAATGTAATTTTCCCATTTAAAAGTTGTATCACAAGCCTACTGCCTTAGTACTGTTTTTTAAAATCGGGTAAATTTTGTCTAATTTAGGTAAAAGTTTAAAAAAAGGGAAACTTACAGGTTTCATGCCTGATAATACACCAACATAGCCAGCAAAATGAACTGATTTGTAAGCGATTTTTCCTCCTCTTATAAAATCGACATTTATAACAAGAGGTCTTAAGTATTCGGAAATTAGCCAAGTGTGATTTTTAGTGTCCCAACTAAAAAATAATAACAACTTGTGTTACAAATTCATTGTATTATAGGCCACCACTATAGCTAATGTTATAAGCTAGTTTTGAAAAAAATATATATACATACATGAAATGTGTAATTTTGTAAAACAATAATTATTTTGATAAAACACAAAAGTCGGCAAATAACATACCCCATAAGCAATCCAAAGTCCAGGTTTCTAGCATGATATAGATTGCCTAAACAAAAATGTTAATATTTGACAAAATCAGCATATTTACTTTACATGTTTCAGCATTGTTTAAATAAATGTTATGTTGCAATGCATTATTTATTTTACATCTTTAATGTATTTACCCGATGCGTCCTCTGCAACAATTGAAGTACACATTGTAAATATTTCATAGAAAACATTAAACAACAAAACTTCGCCCAGTTTCATTCCAGAGACTTGAGAAATTCCTTTTATTTCACCGTCATATGGGGAAGGGAGTTTTTCTATTATTTCAGGCTTTAAAAATAAAAAAATGTAATTTTTCATGTTATATGCTTAGTAGTTTAATAAAACCCACCAAATAATTGTCAACTGCATCAATAATTTTAGGCGAAAATGCTCCAACAAGTATTTTGATTTGCTCCACCATTGCTTTCATCTTTAAAAAACACCAGAGTTTATTTAAATCTGCTAGTTTTAAATATTAACTAAAAATCAAGTATTCAAATTTCAGCGTTAAAATAAATTTAATATGCTTTAAACATGTACATTTTATATATCAACCTGGGTTCCTTTATGTTGCATAACTTCTTTCCATCTTACTTCAGGTGCTAGATCTAAGTCGACAGTGAAATTGGGGGGTTGACCAGTTGATCGTCCCTTGTTAGCATACATACCATGCTGACATTCTTCTGTGTACTAAGTAAAATAAAAAATTACATTACATGGTTATTGTTTATTTTTTACTTTTTTATTATACTTTGTTTTTACTGTTTTACTTCCATAAAAATATTAATTTCAGCATATGTTAAACATAGTGATTTGTTTAAAAATGTTTGGTTCTTGTTCTCTTACCGGAGGAATATCTTGCGACTTAACATTTTTATACAATAACGTAGAAATGCATAAAACTACTAGAAATATTGCTCTTTGAAATTCCATTTTTTAACTACAACAAATCTATACTAACCCCCACCAATTCTATAAAATAAAAAATGATTAAAACAAAACACAGAACTCGTAGTTACAAATATCAAAGTGTTTGTTTACAAACAAAAAGACCCTCCCACAAAACTAATATATCAGCTGATTTTCATGATTGGCAGTGAAGTTTAAACACACGTGATATTTAAAAACAGAACCCTTTTTCCTTTTTAATAATCAATCGAAAAACAGAACCCTTTTTCCTTTTTAATAATCAATAAAAAACAAAACCATTTTACTGTGTGTAATACAAAACATTGAAAATTTATATAATAAAAATGTGTCGAGGATAAAATGTTCGATTTTCTAATTACGAGGAGTTCTTTGTTTTTTTGTTTCTTTTTTTACAATCTCTCTCACATTTTTACTATTACAATCTAGATCAGCATACGTAAGGAACTGCTTAATTTTTCAATGGTTTTTCTGTTTCCTTGAGTGATTCATTTAAAAGAATAAAACAAGTTTATTAAAAAGGTATGTTACTTCATTTATCGCCAGATCATTTACGACAACTTTCTTTTCTTACCGAAATTGACGAAAATTTTATTACGGAATTCGGTAACATTTCCGTTGAATTTTTACGAAATGGAATCAATAAAAAAATATTCAAGCCTGCAGCACAAAAGTTAGATGTTGATAGTAATACGATAGAACAAGCTGTTCTTGGATTAATGCAACTATTTGCGGAGGCATCAAAACATGAGCTCAGTCAAGTTGATTTTCATGACTCATTACTTGTTATTGAACTTGATGAAAAAATTATAAAAATTCTGGTAGAGATTTATGTCGAAAAATTCAAAGAGACTCGTTCTGTGCTCAAAGAAAATGCTCCGTCACTTCATTCTTACGATGACATTGAATGGAGGTTAGATATATGCCTAGCAACCCGATCTTTACACCAACAAATTGAACCAAATATTTTGATTAACCTACATACCAAAAGTGGAGATAAAACAGATGCTGAATTATTACAAATTGATTCTGTGAACTTAGTTCATTTGACAACTGTTTTGGAAGAGGGTTTGCAAGAAATGAAAAGTAATCATGTTAGAAGAATACTACGAAACATAACTTAAATTTTTAATAATTGTTAATTTTTCTTCATATATTTTATTCATTGCCTTACATGGAATGTTATTATTTATTATATATATCATAATAATGCAGTTTAATCACTTTAATAATATTATTACTCTATTTAAGAACAATTTTGAACTTAATTTGTATTATCAAGTACTGTGGAGATCTCTAATTTAATCTTGATCAATGTTTAGTCCTAGTTCATGTTTTGAACTGTGTAACAGTAATACAAATCTGCTAATGTTAAAAATTATTTAAGCTGCTATTTTTAATTAGTGTAAATGTTGATGCATGATAATATTTTTTATGCGATATTGTTATTCTTTTTTAAGTTTCTATTTTAAATTATATTTTATCATTTTGATTTTTCAGGTGGATATTACTTAGGAAAATATTTTTATGTTAAATACTACTTTTATTTCTTATTTGAATTTTGGGTATGTATTAATCTAAAACTAAATGGTATATATATATATATATATATATATACATGGGCGTCGATCCAAAAATTTTTTTTACTAATATTAGGGGTGCCAAAAAAAGTAACGTATTTTCTAAAAAAAAAACGTTTTAAAGTGCTCATAATTGGTTTAGCTTCTCTAAAATAGACTCTAAATAGTCTTAATCTTAATGTTCGCAACGATAGCAGACCACGTTGGTTTTTAACCAACGGAAGTACAATTATTACGTAAAATAAGGCACCAGACAATCGTTATTTGTTTCGCAATAATTCCAGTTTTACACAATCTACAACGTGGCACGCAGAAAATGCCATTTTGATTAAAAAAAAAAATCACTACTCGGAAAAAAATCACTAACCATAAAGTAGAAAATTATTAAATGGAGCGAATTTGGTTATTTAAATCTGTTCCCAATTTTCATTGATCGTACAATTTATTTTATGACGTCAATAATACAAAGAAACTTTGCGACATTTCAAGTATTTATTATCGTGAAATTTTTTAGATCGCGTATATAACTATCCGTTTTTACGCCAAAAATGCAAAATTTTGCAAATATTCTAGGGGTGCCACATATATTTAGCACTTGATAAAATTAAAAGTGGGGGTGCATGCACCCCCAGGATCGATGCTAGTGATATATATCATTCAAGTTTTTTATAAAATTGATTAAGTTCTCTTTTCATGTTAACAAAAGTAATTTAAATAACATTTTCTTAATTTAGCTTTATTCTTTTGGTTCTTAAAACCTTAATGGCGAATGATGAAAACTTTTATGGAATAGTAGTCGAGGAGAGCGGAGGAATTGAAACCCCATCATATGAAGAACCTCTTGTTTATGTTCCTGATCCAATCACCATAAAAGGCTCTGGCCATGTTACAGTGTAAGTTCGTTAACCTTCAAAATGCTGGTGTAATTTCACAACAAAGCTATAGTTTATTAAAACACAAGAGCTTATTCTGTTTAATATTTTTCTGTGTTTTATTGAATTTTGTTAATTGTAACTATTGTTTTAAAGATTCGGATTATGTAACCGATTTGATGCCGAATTTCCCAACTCTTTGACAGGAAAGGTAATTCCATTTTTTTCCATTATAATAGGTTTATTAAAATTGTATGTATAAGATACTGAACCTTAAAATTTTAAATTCTTAGATCGCTCCTGAAGAATTTACTGGGACAGTACAAAGAATAAACAGAATCTTACGCAAAATGGTTTCACTTAACTTAAAGTGGTTACTTGTTGGTTGTTTGTGTTGTTGTTGTACACTTGGCTGTTCTGTGTGGCCAGTTATATGTTTAAATAAAAGAGCAAAATGTTCTTTAAGGAAAGCATTGGAGTGGGAAAATAGACAGCTTTATCATAAGGTAATAAAAAATATTTAAAAGCTTTGTTTGTTAATTTATTTATTGGAAAATATTGTTTAAAAAATGCCTAGAAATTTAAATGATTGCTATTTATAGTTGGGGTTACATTGGAATTTGGCAAAAAGAAGATTGTCAAGTACCTCTATGCTTGAATATGTAAGTTTGTATACCTTTACTGATTAAAATAAATTATAATTGCTGTTTTTTAATTAAAAAAAAGGTTAACTGTAGAATTTTTTTAAATTTTTGCTTCCAGTTTTACATTAGCCTATCTTACTTTCAGGTTTTACTTATTGAATTTATTCCTCAAATTCCAGTGTATCGCCCTGATTAAAGCACATTTTTGGGAGTTGAAATTTGTATCAAGATAAAAACTAAATGTTGCATCAACACCTTGTATTATGTTGCATGCTGCTAATACACAATTTTGTTTTTCATTAAATTTATAAGTGAACTAGTACTGTTTTAATTTTTTTTTAAATATGTTAAACTTTTACTCAAATTTGCCATAGCTGTAAAATATTTTAAAATGAATTGTATTATAACTGTGCACCATCTACCTTGCTGCTTAAACTATGGAAGCTAGAATTTGTTTGTGCACAAAACTAAACTTCTGTAAGTTATTATTTTAATGTTTAAAATTATTAAATTTGGTTATAGAATCGATTTGTATTTTTGTTAATATTATAGATAATAATTCAAGCCCTGTAGCCTAATATCTTTCACAGAACAATGCTCTGGTTGAATTAAATTTTTAAAATTGACTTTTCTATTCCAATTATTGAATGAAATTGTGTAATTTCAAAACTAGCATTTTGTGTTTTTTATGAAATCGTACTTTTAATAACAATAATTTTAATACTAATTTTCTTTTAGAAATGATTGCTCATTTACAAATCATGAGGGCAAGAATCATTTTTAAAAATATACAATTTCCATTATTTAAAATTTTTGTTAAGGTTTTATTTTGTTACCTATTTTTTATTGTTATTAGTTTAAAATAACACAGACTTTAAAACATTACATTGTGTTAGTTCTAACGAATTTTTTGAACTTTTATTATGTGGAATTTTTTTTCTTGTTTTTAGTATTATTTATTTAAACTATTAGTAAAAAAGTATAAATCTAGGATTTCGAACCATAATTACTGCTACATTTTGGCTAATGTTGTTTCGTTTAAGCATTCTTTATATTACACTTCTGTTTGATTTAAAAATCTTCACACAGGACAATAAAACGTTGCAATTATATGTTGTGGGCTGGTTGTGTGGGGTCGACTGAAAATGAGGGAATGGAAATTGAAGGAACGGAAAATGAAGGAACGGAAAATGAAGGAACCGGAAAATGAAGGAACGGAAAATGAAGGAACCGGAAAATGAAGGAACGGAAAATGAAGAAACCGGAAAATGAAGGAACGGAAAATGAAGGAACCGGAAAATGAAGGAACGGAAATTGAAGGAAAGTGAAAAAAGGAGTAGCGGAATCCTAAAAAAATAAAACGCGGAAATACCGTTGACTGTTTATTTAGGTTTACTGTCATTTATTCGAGAACTGATAAGCGATAATAAGTTAATTTTTATTACCCCAGCATACCCTAACCCTCTTCTATAAAATGCCCGTTTATTTCTAAAATAATATTGACTTAAATACAAATAAATAGTCAACGGAATTTCCGCGTTTTATTTTTTTAGGATTCCGCCTCTCCTTTTTTCAATTTCCGTTCCTTCATTTTCCGGTTCCTTCATTTTCCGTTCCTTCATTTTCCGGTTCCTTCATTTTCCGTTCCTTCATTTTCCGGTTCCTTCATTTTCCGTTCCTTCATTTTCCGGTTCCTTCATTTTCCGTTCCTTCAATTTCCGTTCCTTCATTTTCCATTCCCTCAAATTCCGCGTCCCCGTTGTGCGTAAGCTGGTGAGTTACAATATTCTAAATATAAAAAAATAATTTAAAGTTGTGGGTTTTTGAAAAATAACGTGGTACCTAAACTAATTAGCTTGCTAATTTTATAACTAAATAGCTAGGACATAAGTCGAATTGAAGTATATAACAGCAAAGAAACTAGCCAAAAACCACTAACATTTTTAAAATAGCTTTTGGTTCATGAGGACAAACAAAATTAGGTTGGCGCTTAATTAAATTATTCATTCATAGCACAAATATTGTTTAGTTGTATTATGCGTTTTGCAATTTATTTGAAAATGTAAATTTTTATATTTATATAGTGCTAATTTTATTTGATTTATTAAAATAATAAAAATCAGCCAACTAACACGCATGACCAATAATTTTTAATTTGAGTAAGTCATTTTAGAAGTTTGTAACAGCGCCCTGTCAGTGATTTTACAATAAACTTAGGTAGGATTACTTTGTATTTATAGCCAAACAAATAAGCTAACCTGGGATTAAAATTTTACAATAGAAATATCATGTCTTTAGGTTGACTTTACATTAGTATGTTCGTTTATTTGGATACCGTAACAGCTAACTGATTAATACTAATAATAGCGATACCATCTGACCGTTTGTGTAAGATTTCGTTCTCCATAACGCGCAAAATTTGATTTTTTTAATAATAAAACCCCTATTTCAGTGTTTAGGTTAATAAATTTTAAAACATTTGTAAACTATGTCTTCAAAAAAAAAGCTGGAAGAAAAGCATCTTAAAATTATTAAAGAAATTCAACAGCATGAATGCAACAAACGTTGCTTTGAATGTGACCAAAGAGGTCCAACTTATATTGATGTAACCATTGGCTCTTTTGTATGTACATCATGTGGTGGACTATTAAGAGGAATAAATCCCCCTCATCGCATTAAGTCAGTGTCGATGGCTACGTTTACACCAACCGAGATAGCCTACATTGAAACAAGGGGTAATGAGTATTGCAAGAACATTTATCTTGGCAAATATGATGAAAGATCTAAGGCAAAGCCGGAATCTAGAAGTGATCATGCTAAGCTAAGGACTTTTATGGAGCAAAAGTATGAACAAAAGAGATGGTACATACCTCCGGAAGAGGCACAAAAACCATTAGATAGCGTCATTAAAAATGCAAATGAAAAGAAAAAGTCTTCAGATATTAAACCATTATCTTCTTTACTTGGTCCTAATGCTAATATTCAGGTTAGCAGAACTTCACCAAAACAGGAAGCAGTTACCAAAAAACCTGTTAATAACATTTTTGACCTTAATTCGCCCACTACAACTGCAAGTTCTGGTGGTTTTGCAGATTTCAACAATGCTTTTACATCTTCGGCATCAACAAACTCTTTTGATGCTTTTGGTGACTTTACATCTGGTCAACCACAGACTTCTGCACCAACTGCTGTCACTAGCTCCGGTTTTGCTAATTTCTCAAATATGATTGTTCCATCTTCAACTACTGCACCCACCATTCAACCACCTTCAGTTCAACAACCAACAATAACTCAACCTCCACAAGATAAGTATGCTGACCTTGGTGACTTATTTAATATTGACTCAAGTGCTTCTACCACTGATAACTCAGCATCAATGTGGTCTTCATTTGCTCAGCCCAGCTCTAATACAACTAACTCTTTATTTGGTTCTCCAAAAACCAACCAGCAGCCTAATACACAACAGCAGTCAGTTTTCGGCACAAATCATTCTAGTAACCCAGTTTCTAATTCTGTATTTGGTGGAGCACAGCAACAACCCACTTCTTATGGAAATTCACAGTCAATATTTGGCAATAATGTTCAACAGCAAGCACCACAACAGCAAGCACCACAACAGCAAGCATCAGCATATGGAAACGCTCAAACTCAAAATCAATTTGGACAATCTTACACACATCAAAATCAAACAGGTTTTGGAAAACCAGGTGTTTTAATACAGCAGCAACCACAATCTTTTGGTAATCCAAATCAACAAGCATTTGGTGGTTTTCCTCAACAACAAACACCATTTGGAGCAAATCCTCAAGCTCAGTCTGCTTTTCCTAATCAACCCAACCAACAACCATTTGGTAACACACAACAAACTACATTCCCAGCTCAACAATCCTATATGGGCACTCAACAAACCACAACGCAGTCACAAAATCCATTTATGCCAACAGCCCAGCCCCAAACTAATATTGGTAACCCTTTTATGTCACAACAACAAGCACAACCTAATTGGAATGGTCAGCAAACTTTTGGACAACCACAATCTATGACAACCAACCCTTTTACAGGAACTGCATCACAACCTATCCAAAAATCTACCAACCCATTTTTTTGATTTATTACAAAATTTGAATATATTGGTTATGGTAATTTTATTAAATGGTGTACAGTAGTTAAGTTGGATGTATTTGAATCCTGAAATAACCAGAATTAACTTTGTATGATAAACAAATATAATTTGAATTGTTTCATCGACCTATTTTGACTCATTTATTACCTGTTTTTTTGACCCACGCATGAATTTTGCTATGTAACATTCACACTACACTAATATATTGTGCAGTTAACAATGAGTTTGGTATTTTAGTGTCCAATCCTTTTTATTAATGATGTTTGTTGTCTTTTTAATGTTGTCATAGATTTTTATTTGTTGTAATGGTGTAAATATTTTAATTAACATACTTGTAGCAAAATTTAAACCACAGCTAAAAATTAATTACTTAACTTAAACAATGAATTACTAAAATCTGCCCAACTAGTAACTAATAATAAAAATCAATTTACAAAAAATTGAATAATTTTAAAATTTTAATCTAAATATAAATACCTACACAGTGACATAAATTTGTAGCATTCTTGAATCATGTTATTTATTTTTAAAACAAGTGGTTCAATCGGCAAAACAAGTGCCCACCAGAATAACTTGTTTAATTTTTAACTATGTTGTCATATTTGTCCTTACTTAGTCGTCAATTTTTTGTCCTTCTTATCGATTATTTATTTGTTTTATATTCAAGAGATAATGTCACTTTTGTTTCACAAATTAGTTGTTGCATGCATTAAACACTTCTATGTTAACAACTTTATAGGGCTAGTATTGTTAGTTAAATCCCAGATTTCAATTCTCTATTAGTAATTATCACATATTACGATTAATTTTCATTATTTTTATACCCTTTTGAGGTTGTTTTGTAACTAATATTAGTTAATATCTATATAATGCAATATAATATGTGAATTATAATAAATAATAGTTAGTATTTAAATGTTTAACAAATGTATTGTACTTCTAAATATATGTTAAAATTTTAGGTATATTTTGTATTAATATTTAAATAATTATTTCGAATCTGAAATTTTAACAGTTTGTTTTGGTCTAAGTGCTGAACAATTTTATTTCTTTATTTTTCTTAAAATACAGATAACATTGTAAAATATATTTAACTGTTGAAAAAGCAAGTTGCTACATAAAATTTATAACCTGAATTCGCGCAGTGTTTTTTTTTTCGGTTTGCCAGTCTTGGAATTATGTCTGGTAAATAAATAAGAACGTTCAAAACTGTGTTCAACCCATAATTTGCTGTAAAATATATAAGTATATTTACATATGTCTAATAATGTGTTTAAATTAAAAATTATTTAATACCTGTGTAAAAAGGCGGAGGATTTCGTGAGGAGTTTTTTTTAGTTTTTTTTAAACACGGATTATTGGTTAATGACCTACTGTTAGTTTGGGGCTTTTGGATTACATAAAAAAGAAATTTATACATCTTTTTTTGTGATATGTTCAAAAATATAAAGGAAAACTACAAAAATTTACCGGCTGTGATGCGAAAATTTGGGTGTTGCTGCCCATATCACAATCAGCTATGTTTCGCATAATACTTTTTAAATAAGTTAAAGTTAAAAAATATTAAATAATAACAAGCGTTCTTGCATTAACGAGGTTAATTTAAATAGTATTGTCACCAAAGTTGAGTGACAGTAAGTAATCAGTATTATTAAGCATTGACAATAGAATCACCGTTTGTGGTGTGAAAAATGTTATGTGTTACAACTATTTAACCACCAGTTATTATTTATTTTCAAAATAAGAATGCAATTTAAAAATATTATAAAAAGTCACTTCGTTAATAGGGGTTTGCTATTTACTTGTTGAATTAAAGAGGTGGATATATTAGATTTATTAAAAAACACCCTAAGAACAACGGTTGTGTTGCGCAAAATTTCTTGTGTCTGTTTTTTTTGCTATATTTGTTGCGTTCGATTTTAATTGCTTTATTATATTTAAGTGCTTGTTTATTTAATAAAATCAATTTTAGACATTTAAAATTTGGTCTAATTTATATCTTGATATCAACAACTTAAAACTAAGTTAAAAAACAAAATCATGTTTGTTGATTAAAAAATAAATTTTTGCCATTTAAAATTTAGTAAATGTATCTTATACGAATAAGCGATAAATGTGTTAAAATTGTTTTTTTTTTTTGGTTTATACAATTAAATTTTTAATTGTTTGTTAAAATTTGAAAAATATTATGTTAAAACTTTTAAATTAATTTTGTAAATTTTATTTTGTTTTTCAAATAAATCTTGTTAATCCTAAGTCTAATATTTAATAGGTTTAAATTTGTCTTTGTAGCGGTATTTAATTGTTTTGTTACTATCATACGACTAGCAATTTTTTTGTTAGTAAATTAGTACCTAAACACAAAAAAAGTTATACAATATGAAAATTCTTAACCTTAGAGTAGGCACTTAACCTTAGGGTAGGCGGGTCATGAATCACTATGAATTGGTGTCTTTGCCTTCTGGGTTGGCCAAACACCTAAATCTGAACCCATTACACTTGAACTCCTAATAATAAGCCCTTTAAAACTAAACCCCTTGCAATTAAACCCCTAATAACTAAACTCCTTGAATTACTTAGATTAAATCATATTGAAACCTGTAAAATAAGAGATATTATAAATTTGGGTAACAGGCTCCGGATTACATAGCACTGTTGCATCAAAATAAATACAAAAGCGTTACAGCAAATGTCATGAAACCTTCTTTCACGTATTTAGTTTGAGGATAAAGCACTTGATTGTTTTTCATACGAATGACGTAACAGTTTTTTGATGGTGACTAAGGAGAATATTTATTTGCCAAAGCGTTAAAACAAAATTTTTGATAATACTTGTTTAATAACAATAGTTTTTCGAAATATGCGTCTGTCCAGTGGGAGAGTATTGTTCATAACATATCTACATTAAGTAAAACTTTAAATTATTAAGTTGGTCTGTATTGCGTTTTGCTTGGCAGTTAGTTTTTTACTTTTTGCTGTACACTGCCTTACTGGAAAGTCTGACTTCAAACTTTAATAATAACAGACAGACAGATTAAAAGACATTTTAAATTGGTCTTATGGGTGTATAAAATAAATTTAGGTGACTGTAGCAAATTAAACGAGAATAGTTCGGGATTTATAGTTTAAATGGGTTTAAAACTTAAAAAAAGGGATCTCTATTAGTTTCGCACGCCCTACATAAACAGGGTGTGTAACCGAAATATGTCACATGTAATTAAACAAAGAGGTTGCATAAATTAAACCCTTACCCTAACCCTCACATATTCAGTTTACCCATTAACACATCTGACTCGTAAAGCGGACTAAGTTATACTCATTAAAACATATTTCAACTAATTTTTAATGTCTGGTTGAACAATTGCCATACTTAGGTTATAACGCCTTGTTAAATTCGGGCGTGCGAAAGTAGTAGAGATCCAAAAAAAGTTAATTACATAAAAATATTTCAGATTTTTTTATTAATTTAAATAAAATAATTAAAATAAAACAATGGAGGAGAAGTATAAAACTGAAATTGTTTCTATTATTGGAATGACATGTAATTCTTGTGTACAAACTATTGAACAAGAATTGGGAAAAAATGAAAGTATAAAATCTATTAATGTAAGTAATTGAAATATTATTTGTGTTATTACTTGTTGTGACATAAAAATATTGGGTACTCAATGTTAGTATATATATTTGTTTAATGTTTAAGGTATCTCTTAGTAATGCTAATGCTGAAGTCACATACGACAAAAATGTCTTGGAAATTACAGATGTAGTAAATCTTATAGAAGATTTGGGGTTTGACGCAAAAGGTAACTACTTTCTTTAAAAGCAATCTATGGTAATTTTTAGATTTTATTGTTTTAAAAAATTTATATTTAGTAAATCTTAGGGTTAAGTATTTTAAATATCACGATAATCATGCCTTTAAATAAAATTAGGTAGGGCTACTTCAAAAAGAAAATGTTTCTTTGTTAAGTTCTTTAGAACCTAGTTGTAATCTAGAAATTTAACCCATTTAGTCAGAAACTTAACCCATTTAGTCATGCCTAAACACATCTGTATGTTTAACTTACTTCTGTTTTTTCGCTTTTAAGCTAACCTGTAACCAAGTTACGGTTTTTGAACAAAGTAATTATCGACTTACTTACATCATTTGTTTGGCTGTATAAAAAATATTTTTTTTTTAACTTTGTGTGCAATCATACTTTGTTTTTCATTTTAAATATAATTTTTAATGCAGTGTTTTAACCTGTTTTTTTATTATTAAACTAAGCTTATTTTGTTGTTATTCTTATAAACACATGTTATTACTTTGTTATCTTAAAAATCTCGAGTGTAAAGTATATATTTGTTAATTAATTTTCTTAGAAACAACTTCCAACAATGAAGAAATTACAGTAAACATAGAAGGGATGACTTGTGATGCTTGTGTAAATACGATCACAACTAATTTAAAAAAGCTGGAGGGCGTTAAAAGTGCAAAAGTATGTAAAAGTCAAAATAGTTATACAGTATGTACATGAATAGATTAAAATAGTATTTAATAATCCATACTTTTTATTGCTTTTTGATCAATGTCATTCTATAATAATATAGTTTAACTTAAAAAGAAATTTAATTTAAAGATTGTTGGATCCATAACTGGATTTATGAATTGACTTTCACCTGTGTAATTTTATTTTAATCTTTTTCAGGTGTCACTTGAAAATAAACAAGGAGTAATCACCCACCTTAAAGACAAAGTTAAACCTGCTGATGTAATTGAGGTCATTGAAGATTTAGGTTTTGAAGCAAGCATGAGTGAAAATGGACAAGAAAAACGAACCTTAACTGGTCGCTTAAGTGTAGGTGGAATGACTTGTAACTCTTGCGTGAATTCAATTGAACAACAAGTCGGCTCCTATACTGGAATTTTAAGTATAAAGGTGAATTTTTTAATTAATTGAAAGTTGTTTTAGAGTGTTTATTAAAGCCTAACCTTGATATGATTGTATTACAACTCAATTACATACCTAAAAGCTATGTAATTTATTTGCTGATGTCTATACTCAATTTTTTTTTAATTTTAGGTTTCACTGGCTGAAAAAGAAGCAGTTGTAGAATACAACCAAGAGCTTATCAAACTTGAACAGATTAAGGATGCCATTGAAGACATGGGATTCGATGCAGCTATCAAGTATGGTGTCATTCCTTCCAAAACTGAAGTAAAGACCAATAATCTCATCAGTTTGGCAGAAACATACACTGTTGAAAACAATGGCAGATTGGTTTCAAACTCTGCTGATCTGGATAGCGCATCTTTGAATTCTATTGACGAAGGTTCGATAAAGAAAATTATTATTGGAGTGGATGGTATGCATTGCAAATCTTGCGTAAGAAAAATTGAGGAAAACATGAACCAGTTAAGCAGTGTTTCAAGGGTTAAAGTCTACCTTGATGAAAAACAAGCTGTAATTTTATACAACCCTGAAAAAATATCACCTATTGAACTTGCACAAAAAATTAAAGAGTTAGATTTTACAGCAACTTTACCGAATGGACAGAAATTTGCTCCCATTTCTACAAATGGGGAGACATCAATGCCCAAACTTAAACCACCAGCTTCGGTGTTTATTAAATCTTCAGACAACTCCTCACAAAAATCTGCGGCAATTTTGTCAATTGATTCAACAAATTCAAGCTCATCTAAGCACACAAAATCATCGAATGGTTTGAAGACTGCAAGACAGATGGCAAAACGAAAGAAAATTGAAAACAAAAAGGACTTGTTGTTGAAGGATATAAGTGTACCAATGGAGGATGATGTGGAAAAATGTTTTATTGCCATCACTGGAATGACTTGTGCTTCGTGTGTCAACAATATCGAAAGAAATATAGGTGGGTTGTATTAAATGAATTGTTAAAGTAGCAATAAAACCTATAAAAACATTTTTTATTGCCCTAGTTCTATATTTTTTATTTGTTACAATCTTAAAATTAAAATAATTTTTAAATTTAAATCTTTTGATTTTTTTTTATAGGCAGAGAAGAAGGTATCGTTTCAATATTAGTTGGACTTATGTCAGGTCGTGCTGAAGTTAAATACAGACCAAGTATTGTCGGCCCTGAAAAAATTGTTGATTTTGTTGAAGACCTTGGTTTTGGGGCAACATTGCAAGAAAACAGCAACAAAAATGGACAAATTGAACTTAACGTAAGAGTAAACACTGTGTTTATTGTAAACATTTTAAAGACACCTCAACATTTTTAAAAGTATAACATATTTAAATTGTGTTTAAAAAATTAAAACAAATTACCTTACAAGGTATAATTAAAACAAAGTTGATAATTTGTTAAGTAGTGTCTTTTCATACAAATCCCTATATGTTGATAAAACTGCTTAGTTGTAAATATAAATGACTGATCAAATCGTGACGCCATTCTTGTTTCCTGTCTTATAACAATTACACTTGTTTAACGTGCAGATCACTGGAATGACATGTTCGTCATGTGTTCACACTATTGAATCCAGGTTAAACGGTGTACAAGGTATAACTTATGCTTCGGTTGCACTTGCTACAGAAAGTGCTGTTGTCAAATATGATCCGGCACTTATTGGTGGGGCAAGGGACATTATTGAAATTATTGAAGTATGTTTTTTGATGTTTAATTTTTTTTTTTTAAGTTTTTAAAATATAAATTTTGGTTTTTAATTATATTTACTGTGAAGACAACAATTACACAACACTGGCAACTTCCAAAAAATTGTTCATAAATAATTAAAAACCAATGTTTTAAAAGCAAGCTAATTTTGGTGTCATATTACATTGATTCACAGAATTTAAACATTTTCTAAGAATTTGCATATAATGAACAAATTTCCTTTTCAGGGTAGTGGCTTTAATGCCTCAATTCGAACAAGTGAAAATAAGGGAGGTTCCTTGGATCATAAAATTCAAATTAAACAATGGAGAACCTCGTTTTTTACTGCGCTTATTTTTGGTGTACCTGTAATGGCTCTTATGATTTATTACATGGCATCAGGGGCTCATAATCATCCTTATTTAGTTGTACCCGGCTTGAGCTTACAAAATTTGTTAATGTTTTTGCTTTGCACACCAGTACAGGTAAGTGGTAATATTTATATCTAGAATTTTAATATTTGTATATAGGATTTAAATAATTTTATAAACAATTGGAAGTCTCTTAAAAAAAGAATACAATGATTACCGTATAACATTTTTTCAGCGTAAGGGTAAAATAAAATTTACATACAGCGATAGTCTTCTGTACCTTTGTATTTTTTTTATTATTTATTTGATAAAGTCACTTTTGTTAAAAGTAACCAAGCCTAGGCTAGTTGTTAAACAAATATATTGCTTTTCTTTTTATTTATTTAAACTAGTTTTACTCTAGGAGGATATGCTTAAATTGGGTTAGTTGAAATTAGGGATGGGCCAATCAAATCCGAGTCCGAGTACTCGGCCCGAGTAATAAGAATATTTTAGTACTCGTGCTCGTCGAGCATTTTTTAGTACTCGGACGCCGAGTAATAATTTGTCCTTTAAGATCGTATACGATTTACTAAACATAAAAAAACACGAGGTTTGCCTTTTTCTAATAAATTATAATCTTCTCTCGATTTATCACGTTATTTAAGCAACGATTGCGCAACAAATACACTTTTTACATAGTAAAATTTTACGCATAATAAATTTGAGACTTTTACATTTTCGTTTAGACTTAAAATGATATTGCTATTAGCGGTTAGTAGTTTTGCCAACGTTAAACACATTTATAATCCATAAATAGGTGTTTTTTGGCAAATTTTGCAGTTTAAAATTATGCGGGAAAGATTCTCATGAACAGTTATATACGTTAAATGACGTCATAACCGAGTACTCAGACTCGGCCGAGTATCGCGACAAAATACTCGGGCTCATCGAATCCGAGTAATTTGAATTTCAGCCCATCCCTAGTTGAAATATAACAAAATATAGTTAAAAATATATATTTTTAGATATATGGGGGTCGTTACTTTTACATTCAAGCCTGGGCTGCAGTAAAACACAAAACCGCCAACATGGACGTCCTTATAGTAATGACAACAGTTATATCTTACACTTACTCTGTAATACTCGTAGTTGTGGCCATGCTACAACAAGCACAAGGAAGTCCCAAGACCTTTTTTGAAACTCCTCCCATGCTGTTTGTGTTTATTGCATTGGGAAGATGGCTGGAGCATATCGCTAAGGTGAATATAAGTTTGTTTATGAAAATTGTAACATGTTCCTTAATGTATATTTTCATATGTTTCATTATTAAAACACACAAATTAAAATATAAAAAACTTTTGGTAGCGATTGAAATATATGCTCTTTTTTTTAGCCCATGTGTTTTTTTTTTTCAATTTAAATTTGAAACATTTTGGAGTAGTTATTACCTCCCGTGGATTTCTAGAGTATATTTGTTGTTTATTATACCAGTTTATGTACACAAGGTTTTTGTTTTGATCAACACTTAATTACTTTAATAAGGAAATATGTAGACTATGAAGGAAATCTGTAGTTAAAGACTAACAATATTTAGGTTTTTGGTTTAATAAATATCTTGTTTTTAAAAAACAAAATTAAATGCTAATATCACAGAATTTAAATATGTAGCTTTGTATTATTTAATTACATTACTTGTTGGGATTGTTCAAATAGTCTGGCTTAAGATCTGGTTCAACAAATAATGTAATTTGATTTCCTAGGATTTAATTTACATACAGTACATACAGAGTATATACAATACTTTCAATGGTTTTAATTTCCTTTTTTATTTTTGAAAGGTTTGTTAACATAATATAGCCATAGATGTAAAACGTTTAAAATATTTAATTTTACTTATAATAAACATACTCTTAACTCTTTGTAACTTAAAACATGTGTAGTAAGTATTTAACTACAAAAAATAATATGTATATATGCCAAGTTTTACTAATAAAGTTGCAATATTTTTAACGTTTTCATAAAAAAAAATTTTCAGGGCAAAACATCAGAAGCACTCGCCAAACTAATGCAACTACAAGCAACCGAGGCCATTCTCGTGAAATTTGCACAAGATGGAGTGACGGTCCTCATGGAAGAGTTAATCACTGTGGACCTGGTGCAGAGGGGTGACTACCTCCGGGTGTCACCTGGTACCAAGTTTCCCACAGATGGAAAGGTGGTAGAAGGAACTTCGATGGCAGATGAGTCAGTTATTACAGGTGTGTATAGTAATAAAAGGCTATAGTTGCTCCAATAAAGTAGATCATTTTTATGTAGGATGTGGTATATTTAACTATTGAGTTTATTTTATATAAAGGTTCAAATCAATTTTTCATATAGGTCTATTTACTGTCAACTTTAAATTTACTATTGTTGTACATTTAAAATACCTTTAATTCCATTTTAATCTGTTTAATAAATTACTTAAAATCAATTTTAAGGTGAATCTATGCCAGTAACAAAGAAACCAGGTTGTCCAGTAATAGGAGGTTCAATCAACTTGAATGGATCAGTGCTAATGCAAGCCACACATGTTGGTTCTGATTCTGCTCTCTCACAAATTGTGAGACTTGTAGAGGAAGCACAAACCTCCAAAGCTCCAATTCAACAGGTTTTTACAGTTAATTGTTTTTTTTCAATTATGTGACGTTTTAATTTGAAAATTGTGTGGTAAACCTAGAGTGACTTTTCTTGATACACTGTGTTATTATGTGTCACAAAACCTAAGTCAATATTTGTGTAGGTAAAACTTTGACATCTGGTTATGGTTTATCATTAAGTATAGGATAAACTATTAAGTTGATAAATATAATACTCCAAATTTTTTTATGTCACTGCCTTGTGCATTATTAAAGACATATGAATTTAGTATACACATTATTAAATATTGAACTCCATTTAATGATAATCATTTTGTACTATTTAAGGTCGCTGACAAGATTGCAGGTTATTTTGTACCAGCAGTAATTGTATTATCATCGGTGACTTGGATAGTTTGGGTGATTGTTGGATTCAGTAATCCAGACATTCTATCTCCATTTGCGGAAAAACATAAGTGAGATTTTTTGCTTTAAAGGGTTTTAAAAAAAATGTAAAGATAAATATTTCTAAACGATGTAAAGATAACAGGTGTTAGGACTTCTATCCTTTAGTTTATTCATTTAATGATCGTCATAAAATTGTTTATTCACGTATTCACTTTGTTTTATCATGGCTTGATAGGCCAATAAATCCTTATTTTAAAAAATAATTATTTAACAAACTTACCATTTGCCAACTAATAAATTTTAATTTTTTGTGTTTGATTACAACAATTTGATTCTTTATTACAATTTTTTACATAAATTTTGTATTTTGTTAAAAATTTTGTCTAAATTTGATTAATATTTTTAGATACCTATCTTCTCATGAAATGGTTATCAGATTTGCTTTTCAAACTGCCATCACTGTTCTGGCCATTGCATGCCCCTGTGCTTTAGGGTTGGCAACCCCGACAGCTGTTATGGTTGGGACTGGAGTTGGTGCTCAAATCGGAATTTTGATCAAGGGTGGTGAACCACTTGAAACATCACACAAGGTACTGTAAATATGTTTTTGCAAGAATTCTTTTTATTCATACCCTATTGCAAACTTTAATAATGTACTTTTAAATAACCACAGTACCAAAACAATATCAAAAGTGTATTTATTTTTAATTTAGACAATTACATTTTTTCACAGGTTAAAACTGTTGTGTTTGATAAAACTGGGACAATCACATATGGGGAACCCAAAATTGTGAAGGAATTGTTATGTAACAGTGAACAAGGAGGCTCAGGAATGTCACGCAGAAGACTTCTTGCTATTGTCGGCACTGCTGAGAATGCAAGCGAACATCCACTAGGAGCTGCAGTTGTTAATTATGCCAAAGAGGTAGAATAGTTTAAATTATATATAAAAAAATTGTTTTAAAATGGTAAAAATATTTTATAGAACTGTAAAAGTTTACGGAAAAACATTTTAACTTTTTTTTAGATTTTAAGATTGGATACACTGGGAAAGGCAACAGAATTTAAAATGATACCTGGGTGTGGAATTCAATGTTCAGTTACTGGAATTGAAACTGTTTTACATAACAGCAACAACTCCTATGGAAATGACCTGGTAAATATTCAATTAAATGATCTCAATATTTTTCGAATTTAAAATTTAGGCCAATTATTAGGTTTTTGTAATATATTTTGTCAGATTTATATTTTAAATATTTTAATTTGTGTTTTACAGCCTGAAGAAAACTTGGATTTAACCTCTGAGGAAACTACTTCCTTGCAAAGCTTATCACAACAAAAGAAATACTCTGTTGCCATCGGTAACAGAGAATGGATGAAAAGAAATGGAATTATTCTGTCACATGATATTGATCGAGCTATGACAGGTTTTTTTAAGATTTCAATTTAATTTGGATTTTTTTATTACAAATAAAATATGTGCCCAACAGTTTAAATCAAAAATTTTATTAAAACAAAAAATCAATTTTATCAAACAATATTTTAATGCAGTTATTAACCTAATAAACCTTTATATTTTTAGAACAAGAGGAATGTGGATACACAGCAATCTTAACAGCGGTAGATGGTCACTTGGAATGCATGTTAGCCATAGCTGACACTGTCAAAAGCGAGGCAGCATTAGCAGTACATACTTTACAGCGTATGGGCATACAAGTGATATTACTTACTGGTGATAACAGAAAGACTGCAAAAGCAATTGCAAGACAGGTAATTTCACAAACGTGTTGGTTTAGACAGTAAAGAGACTGCTAATTGTATAAAATTAGTTATCTAGTACCTATACATGTGGGCATTCTAACTTTTTTGATTTACAAAAATGTTATTTTTTTTTCTTAATCATTCAATCTCAACAGGCTGGGATCAAACAAGTTTATGCTGAAGTTCTACCCTCCCACAAAGTTGGTAAGATTCGACAACTGCAAGAAACTGGCCAAAAGGTGGCGATGGTGGGTGATGGAGTGAATGATTCTCCAGCACTTGCTCAAGCTGATGTTGGAATTGCAATTGGAACAGGAACTGATGTAGCTGTGGAAGCTGCTGACGTTGTGTTGATCAAAGTAATTTTAAATTATAAAAATTTATATATACTTGAATAGAAATTTATGTTAAACTTTTTAATTTATTTTTTCTAGAATAATCTTATGGATGTCGTAGCAGCAATAGATTTGTCTCACCACGTGATTCGACGAATTCGCCTTAACTTTATGTTTGCATGTGTTTATAACTTAGTAGGTATACCCCTCGCAGCAGGGGCATTTTATGTGTTTGGCATTGTACTTGAACCATGGATGGGGTCAGCAGCTATGGCTCTTAGTTCAGTTTCGGTTGTGACCTCTTCGCTTTTCCTTAAAACGTAAGTTAATCTGACCAAGTTATTTAAAAAAAATAATATTGATAAAAAAAGGAATATTGTAACATAGGTTTTAAAAAAAGCAAAGTTGAAAAAATATCACTACTAATTTGATGGGAAAATTAGTTATCTTTAATTATATTTTTAATATCCTTTTTTTTGCAACCACATCGTTAATTAGGTTAAAAGGAAAGTTACAAAAGTGGCGTGACTCTTATCCATCAAATCTATCTTTAAGCCTGGTTTCGAATAACCCGCTGTCTATTGCAAGTGTGGTGTTATCTAGAGCCAACAGTTTATTATCGTTTCACGAGAGTATTAATTTGAGTCATGATTCCTTGTGAAAATTTAAAACTTTCATAAATTAAAATGTTGTTGGTAATTATATTTAATTTTTTGGGACCTTGGTTATGGTAAATTAGTTTGGTGTAGTAATGTGGTATAGAGGTTCAACATGGTGGTTATGCGGGATATAAGGAATATTTTTAGTTTGATTATGGATGATTTTTAAGTATATATAGAAAAAGTTGTTTTACTTTTATTCTACATTATACAAAAAGGTGTATTTATTTGTAAACATGACAATTTATGAAATTATAGTTACAATAGATTAGTAGCCAATCCCCTATTTAAAAAACGTATTAAACAAATACCAAATACTTAATAAATGTTTTTAAAAACAGATACAAAAAGCCAGCAGACAATCGATTTGGACTTCCAAAATTCGTCAATACAACTGATGTATTGTATGACAACCAAGTTACAGCTATTTCTGGTGTTGAGGGGGCAATTAAACCTTCAGCTGGACGTTCAATTGTAAACACGATAAAAAACAAAGTGTTAGAGTCGATTCACTCTTTGTCAATTGATAATGACGACCAGAGATCAAACAAAAGGTCACTGGGGTCATTGTCAGGTAAAAGGTCATCAAGTCACCCTAAAGAACAACAGCTCTCGCTTCTGTTAAATGACGATGAAGAGGATCTTTGTTAACTTTTTTATATAAATAGAAAGATTATATTGTTTCTTTTATGCTTTTTTGCAACTTGTTTTTATATTTAAATATTTCATATGAAAGCGTTATACTTAGGGCACAATTTAATGCAAACAATGATACAACTTATAGTTCTTTGTTTTGTTATTTTTTTTTACTTTATGACCTAAATTTTTATTGGCACTTAATCAATAAATTTAAATGAGAACATCATTCGTAAGACATAGGGCGCAACCAATCAATATTACAAGCATTTGTATACCCATAATGCAGCATAAACCTAATACCCATTTTTAGAAAATAAGTGACTTTTTTTTGTTTAATTATTTATGATATAATTTAACGATTTAAAGTGGTTTAAAGGCTTTAGTTGCTGGACAAGGTTACCTTAAAATTTAACTTTTTTTTTTGTTAGTTTTAAAAAGCTAACAATTTTAATAGCAATTTGGGTTCTTATAGTCAACATAAGTATGCAATTTAAAAAAAAAAAATTATATTTTTATTTCATACAGTTTTGTAAGATATTTATATTATTTATAACTTTAATTATGCAAACTTAAAATCCCATTAGATTAAAATGGTTTTGGATAATTTATATATTGTAGACTAATCTGTCTAAGTGGGGTGGTTGTTTAAATTTTAATTAAAATCTTCTTTGATAATTATAAGTAATTTTATAGTACAAAACTTTTCTTTATTGTTTCTTACTTATTTTCTTGAACTTTTCTTATTATGTTTTAAAGTATGGTAAATAAAAATTCACTAACCATGTTGTGCTTATAAATTAAAATCAGTCAAAACAATCTTTCAAGTAAATAACTAATCATTATAAATAGTTTTTGGGTTACCTTTATTTATTCAAAAGATTTTCTTGTCTTAAGACAATAATTACAAAACTAAACGGCGGTAATAATAATTTATTTGCTCAAATTGGTCATGTGACCCAGTTTCTTTGTCGTGATTGGTTAATAGCGCGTATATTAAAATGCGCAACGGCATTGTAGTAGCACGTCATTTGGATTTCGTTAAATTAATAAGCAGCTTGGTCATTTAACCAACAGCAGGTCTCTGCAAGATGTTCCTATGGGAAGCTTCGTTGGCGATCGCTCATAAATAATTGAGAAAATTGGGAGAAAAGGGCCAGTTAATGCTTGGCCTTGCGGGCAATAAAAAGAAATGCATGACGCTTACTTATTCAGTCTTTCGCTCAGGAAATGAGCTGCGCCTCGTTTTACTAGGCGGGAATTTCGCATTGTTGGTCAGATAGTAAAGCTAAATTGCCATATTAGTAGTTTTATTTGGTGCGTCATCAAAGCATTTAAGTAAATACTTACGGCTGTACGGCTATAGATTCGTTATTTTTTTGCTAGTATTAAACCGTTTTATCGCCAGAAAAACCCCAATAAAAAATATTAATTTATGTGTTGATTTTTAAGTTCAGTCTCGGTGTTGCTTTTGTTCTTCAAAGTTTAACAATATTTTTAACACAATCAATTTAAAAAGCTTAATTTGTTTTAGGTATAAATCATTTCATTATTTAAGTAGCTTTATATTTTTCTTGATTTAAATTTTAAAATGGCAGACCAACTTACTGAAGAACAGATTGCTGAATTCAAAGAAGCATTTTCTCTTTTTGACAAGGACGGAGATGGCACCATTACTACCAAAGAGTTGGGAACTGTTATGCGATCACTTGGTCAAAACCCCACCGAAGCTGAACTTCAAGACATGATTAATGAGGTAGATGCTGATGGAAATGGAACAATCGATTTTCCAGAGTTTTTAACCATGATGGCAAGAAAAATGAAGGACACTGACAGCGAAGAAGAAATTCGTGAAGCATTCAGGGTTTTTGACAAAGATGGCAATGGTTACATTTCTGCTGCCGAGTTACGCCATGTAATGACCAATCTTGGTGAAAAGTTAACTGACGAAGAAGTTGACGAGATGATCAGGGAAGCTGATGTAGACGGAGATGGTCAAGTTAATTATGAGGAATTCGTCAACATGATGACCTCAAAATAATTTTTTAGAAAAAAATTGACTATGTCGTCGTCCAAGTACTTGGTCGAACATAAAATATGTATATACAATAATCATTCCACTGATATAGACTATGCTAATAAAAATATAGTTTTTGGACTCTAATCAGCATGTTAATTATTAGCGTTTAATTTATTAATTGTTAAAAAATTATAAAATTGTTGTGTTTATTTTAATTTTCCTGTTTTTACAATGTAAACTTAGATTCTTTTAGACTGTAACATGTATCTCTGTAATTTGGTTTTATATCGCCTTGAATTAAAAGCTTTAAATCCCATGTTATATAACTTCACTCTTTGCACTGAAATACTTTCTTAAAATTTTGATTTAATAACTGGTTTAATAAACTGTAAAACATTTACACTTTTTTACATTTCTTTACCAAAAACTATTTCAATTTTCAATTAAATTTGTTACAAACCTTACAAAATTAAACGGGATTTTAGAAACTTACATGCAATTTATAGTACTGTTTATATTTGTGCTTAATATAATTCTGTTTTTGAAAATACATAGTAGCCAGAGAGTAATCTCTGTTTTTAAAAACATGTGTAATCGCTTAGTTCTGTACTAATTTTAGGTGGAAGAGTTAAGAATTCAATGTAACACATTACATTTTCTGTATAGTTTAAATCACAAATGAGAACCATGATTGTGCCTTTAGGACCAAGAGAATTTATTCCTTGTGGTCAACAAGCCTATTCTCAACACCCAGGTTAGCTTATTTTATTACAAAAAATTCCTAATATTTTTTTTAATGTTGAGGAGAAGTTAACTAAAAAAATTATATCTTGAGTATTTGCGATATAAATGGTGCAAAATACATGCATTATTGCTAATAAGCTGTTTTGCAAAATGTTTTAAACCGACCTATTTTGTACTGTGAAAACCACTGATTTATAAATTACAATGGTGTCTAGGGGAGACTATTATTTCCCACAGGGAATATATAGAACAAGTTTAAAGATAAGCAGCTGGGAAAACATAGTCAATGATTTATATATAATTTATGTTTAGACCATTTGATTGCATAATTACAAGCAAATATTTTAATTAAGGCGGGACAATGTCATGCTAAACTAAAAAAAAAATATGTTATTAAATTTACATTACATGACTTTTAACTTACAAAATAATGAACAAAATCCAAATTTTTTAAGCTAATAAATCGCCCATTCAAATTTAATTTTAATATACAAAGAGTTTTTGATTTACATGGTTCAACTGAATTGCAATTAAGTTTGCAGACTAGTCATATTGATTATTCTCAAACAATAATCTTTAGTGCTTTGTTTTAAATCTTATTTTGTGTTGTTTCCGTAATTATGTGAACTACTTTGTTTTATTAAAAGAAAATGTTTCTTATTATAGGTTTTCTTTGTCTGTATATACGAGATTCACAAAAGTTAGAAAATTCACAAAACAGTCTTCTTGGTACTTTTAGTCAAGTTACTTTGGAAGATAAACCTAAGGTATCGTATGCAAATAATGATTTAAAAGTTATAATAAAGCTTAATATTTATTGTTGATAAACCACTCGTTTTAAGTAAACTACTAGTTTCATGCACTAATATACATGCACAAATCTAGATTTTTTTTAATGTTGAAACTTTTGTTTTAGATTTTTGCCAATTCATATCCTTTGATTTTTGTTTAACCCAAAATTTTTTTTTGTTTAACGCATGTATACTTAATAATCTAACTTTTTACTGTAATTGTTGTTGGCTAGGTGGAAGACTCGTGGATAATGAGACTAAAGAATGGAATAGAAGAGGAATTATATGTGGCTGGACACACTGTGATCTGGAGTCGAGGTAACACTGTTCTCAAAACCTACACTGTGGATACTTTAATTAAACAGGTTAGTACTATTTTTTTTACTTAATGCTGAAGTGCATATACAATATTGAAGTCTCATTCTATATTTTACTGCATTACCTAGGTCAGATTTTTTTACTAAAAATTTATTTTTTTATTGATTTATTTCTTATTCAGGTAGTCTGGTGTGAATTTAACATTAATGGTGAAGATCCCCATCAGTTTGATCTTCCGAACACCACTGAACATCCGAGTATTGAGGGTGTTGCTATTGTGGCTGATGGCACAGTTCATGTTTTTACAGAAGAGGGTGACAATCATGACACGGCACTACCTTTTAAAGTAAAACATAATTTAACATAAGATAAATGGTTGCTGATTACTTAAAGTTTTAACGAAACTAAATAATATGCTATTATTATATAAGAAAAATTTTATTCTGTTAAATGGTGTAACAAAGAATATTTAAAGATAATTATTTTTTAAATATTGTTTCTTTCACCTTATAAAATGTGAAAACTACGTTTTAGCAATAGCATATAAGCTTGTTATTACATACAGGCTATCTTGTATACTAGGTTAAGGACACTTGGAACTTCAAGTATGGATTGTTGTTCGAAAGAAACAGAGCTTCGATGAAAAGTTACAGCTCAAACAGTCAAGGAGGTATTCCTGAAAACGATCTGACCACAATATTTTGTTTGCAACATCCTCTAAGAGAATTTTCGCCGATCATCACAAAAATGCAAGGCAAGCTATAAAAGCGTCATTAGCATTTAAGTTTTTTGTTTTTATAATATGTATTCATAATACCCACACAATTATTCTGCAAAGTGAATTAAACACATTTTTAAGTGCTTTCGATTAGAACAAACAAACTTTATTTGCTTAACTGATAAAAAATAAATTTTGGTTGATTTTGTTTGTTGGTAACTATGGTAATATACAAATGGTATATACTTAACTGATTTCTGTACATGACAACTTGTTTATTTAAAGTTGTAATTACACTTTTATGCAAACTAATATTCTCATAGTAACAGGTTTGTTTAGTATACAAAAAGTATACAAAAACATAACAAGGTTCTTAAAAACACCGGGTTTTATTTTTTTACCAAAATAAAAAAAGTTAAACCAAAATTGTCTTTTTTAATTCAAAAATTTAATTAACCATGAGATTTAAATTTTATATGTAACAAAAAAATTTTTAAAATTATATTTGTTTTTAGGTTGTGTTCGATACATGAACAAGACACATGAAAGTATTGTATTTTGTGAAGATGACTTCATCATGACATGTGATGAACATCAAGGTTTACACACTGTGTGGAGGGCCAGAAGAGTTTCTTCTGATGACATCAATGTTCTACAATCATCAAGAACAAACCAACAAACCCACAATCAAGTAAATGTTGGAAATTTGTATAAATAAAATTGCAGTATACTAAGCAATTTTGTTATAAGATTAAATGGATAATCTTTTGGGCAAACTAGTAAAACTTTGACACTTGCTCAGTTAAACAACAAAATTTTGTGTTTGTATACATTACAAAAATAGCTGTGGAAAGTTTGATTAAACCAATAAGGCTATAAGATTCAATTCCTGGCATAAATCCTAATTTAATTTGATTTTATGTGGATAAGGCCTGATTTTAAAAAACATTTTAAAATAACTTTTAACTGGAACTTATTTTCAGATAAACTCCAGTCTTTGTCACATCTCAATGTCAAGTTCAGGGATTTCTCCCTACAGGGGAAGTTATCGGGGTTCACCTGGGTACCAGAGTAATCAATACACAAGCAACAGTAACCTGATACCACCTGGTCTTACAAAAACTCCCAGAAATCCATCTCTGCAGCATTTCTCTCATACACCTCATTCCAGTAAAGCATTCTCTCCTAGTACTGGCTCAATGTTGTTTCAGAGGTGAGCAAAATTTTGTTTTAAAACTTGTTTTAAATATTGACAAGCCTTAACTATTTTTTAAATCATGTTTTATGTTAAAGGGTATTTGTATACTTCATTTAATTTTGAATAAGATAAATTTAATTTAGAAATAGTATATACTTAATAATTTGTAAAGTATTTATTTTAGTTATTGATATTAAGCTTAGGTGATTTAAAATTTATAAAGCATTTTAGATTTTATCCCCTTTTCTTAAAAAGGTTGAAAAAATATTTTGTATGCAATATTCATTTCATTACAAATGCATTAATATAAATTGAAGCTAATCTTATATTAATCTAGACAAAATGTCAACCATTGTATCACTCTTGCAATTAAAATACTGATTCTCAGTTGACAATTCTCTGATTAACCTTTTGTCAATTCAACAATGTGTTTAAACCTTTGACAGTTTTCAGGTCAAATCAATTATTTATGACAGGGGGCCTTATTGCTTAATTATTCATGTCCTTCTGCTTTTTAAAATATTGAATATTTTAATTATTGATAGATTTTTTGACCAAGGTATGAAGAATACCGTGCTTAAGAATATTAAATGTAAATTCATTTCAATGTAACAGAATTGTCAGATTTGATTACTTACATCAGGCAAAAAATTATTTGCAGTTTTATTCAAATCAAGTGTGTTGAGTTTTGTTTTAAATTTAAAAGAGGAATTTTCTGTTTTATTGATTTTAATTAAAGCATACAATTTTATATTAATTTAATTTCTTTATAATCAGTTTTATTTTTAATATCAATACAGTTTTTATAATTGAAAATGATTTTGATTCTATATAAAATGTACCCCATTTTTTTATACATTAGCTTAAATCTTGTAGGAGTTTATCGATTTTTCATATTTTGTAGCCATACTTTTTCACCATTGCGACACTCACCTCATATAACAAGATCACCATGCACTCCAGTATCACATGAGTCCTTGTGTCTAAACTACAGTGTTCATGAGACTGCTGAACCACTCAGACCAGAGTTATGTTTTGATCATATGTGGACTGAACCTTTAAACAGCACAAGAGAAGGATTGAGTGTTGGTTGGTATTAGTTTTTTGTTAATTATAGTCCGTTTTAAAAAAAAAATTTATATGGTTCAGTTGACTTAATCATTTTTTTAAATTTTTTTATATAAAAGCTTTATAGCAAAAATGGTTTAATGCTTTTGTTTATTTAATAAGGTTTATTATTTATTCACTTACACACCTGTGCTATGTATTGTGCACAATCAGTATATTGGTCCTTTAAGTTATACCTGTATTATTAATATATAAACATATTTTTACAATATCACTATAGTGATTTAATAATAGTTACCAAGCTACTTTATATTTTGTTGGAAAATAGTGTTTGTATTCTATTAAGAAAGGGGTTATTTAAACAATGAGAGTTCTCTATTTTTTATAACTGATTAAAAATTGTTTTACTTTTAGGTCGAGCTGGCAAAGTTTTTCGAACAAAAGATTTGTGTGGACAAACTTATCTTGTTTACCACTTGGACAACTTATTACAACTTAGATTGGTTAGATACACACAGAGCAACGATAAAACTCATCTTATATTTGGTGCTGTAACTTGCTTGCAAGCCAAAGATGCTGTGCCCCTCATTGTAAGTAAAAAAAATTCCTTTATATTATGTAATTAAATTTAGCCAATCATTTAAGACAGGGTTTACATTAATTTTTATTTTTTTTTAATAATTTTAGTTTTTTGGTGAACATATTTTTAAAAAAGTATGTTAAACACACGATCCCACATACTAATTTATTGTTTTTTTTAAATTGTTTAATTTAGTAAATAATTTTATGTACACAGGATCAGAATATGTTAGCAGTATTGGATCTCTCAGGTTCTGTAACTCTTTATAGTGGATTTACAAAGGTCAGTTTTATTTAACTGCCATAAAAGTTGTTTACTTTCAAATTGTTCTATTTATTTTAGTACACTAGCTTGAGATTTGATCATTTTTTTGATTGCCACTTAAAGTCAATATTTTGTTTCATATTTTATATTTATTTCTTGCAATAGAACCATCTTCAAGTTAATGATAAAGCAATATATTATGTCAATTATATAAAAATAACCAAAGTTAATTACGTCTGGAACTTAAAAATAAAGTTACACTATATTAAGACTAGGCTGTTGACCTTTTTTTTACTTCATTTAATAAAAAAAATGATTTGGTATTCAAATTTTAAATTAGTAAAATTCTTGTTTTTTTAATCACTTTTATGTTAATTTTAGGTTGTAAAAATGCATGTGAGTGGAATTCCGATGAATTCTTTAAGTTTGTCTCATGGCTTACGTAACACCAACTCTGTACCCAATACCCCTCAACCTATCAGCACCCCTGCTCACCCGAGTCGACCTACTAGTGTGATGGGAAATTTAGAAGAGGTAAATATATTCCTGCTAGTTTTTGATTCGATTTTAAAAGTGATACTGGGTTTGATTATTTGCAAAATTTTGTGTTTTATAAGTATTTAATCATACAATTCTAACAAACTTTTGGTATATTTTATTGTTTAACTATTTAGTTGTTTAAAGGGTAGCCTGCTAGTCAACACCATAATTACTTTAATGAAATCCAAATTAAAAAAACACACTAATATATTTAGGTTAGTTTACTCTCTCCTGTCCAAGAGCTGACATATAGTGGGGATGACATCGGCATTTTAACTGGTGATGAGTTTGCATTTTCAACTGCCGGGATGACATCAAAATTGAACAAGTTACCGCATGTTGTTGGATCGACAATTATAATGGAACTTACCAGTGGGGGACATTACAAGGTTGATGTTCCGCCTCTCTGCTCTTCAAAATTAGGTTTGTGAAAGCCTATTTTAATTTATACACTTTCACTATTAAAAAATATATACTTTTTGTTTAAATTTCTTTTTTACAAATTTTTTGAAATTTTGATTAGTAAAAACTTGCCTGCAAGCTTTACAATACATGCTACCCACCGACACTTACCTCTCTTATGCCACCAAGTGGTACAGCACGAGACATGCTCCTGGAGCATTAAATGGATGTCGATCAGAATGGAACTTGTTTGTGGATTGTTTGTTAGACTACCTGGGGTATTCCCCAGCTCGGAGAACTGTGAATTTAATGCACACAGGTGCAGAGGGTGACTCGCTTATGGAGGTTTGTTAGATTATTTTTTTAGCTCATGTGCACTTCGATATTTTAATTTAATTTTTTTTTATTAGATTATGTGCATTTTATTTTTTTAAAATTAATTTCTCGTTTTTTGTTAGTTTGATGTTTCTGCCTCACCTGTGGTTGCTGCCAAGAAATCCAAACCAATGCAAGATACTACATCATCACAGGTTTGGCTTATTAAAAAAAAACTTTATCTTGGATAAGAAAACAACAGCTTAAATATGTATAATAATTTAATATTAACTGGTAATTGCAATAGGATTGGGATTATCTTGTTTCGAAGAAATCAAATGTGAACGATCAAATGGATTCTTCTGATGATACAAAAGAGGGAGGTGATCAAATGGATATACTCACCAGTGATTTTATCATGCCACAACTTCAACTTTTTGTTAGTACAAAATTTTTTATGATTTTTTTGTTTGGTAAATCACAAAAAAATTTTTTTTTAATTTAGAGCACCTCATATCGGCGTCGAAGTGTTGATTCCTCATTGGCTGGAGACACCAGCCATGCAGCCAATCAAATGCTAGTTTGTGTTTTTTCAGCTCTTCACTTGGTTTATGAGGTAAAAAAAATTAATAATGTGATATTTTAAATGTATTGTAAAAATGTGATTTGTTTATTATATAGTTAAATAAAAGCATAACAAAATATATTTATTAATTATTCTAATATTTTTGCTCTTTTTATTTCAAATTTACCAATTTCTTATTAAAATTTATTTTTTGTAGGACCAAAAGTTGTCTACTCTTACTTGGAGTAACATTGAATTAATGTCACCTTTGTTGTTTCGGATCGCCACCAAACTTAATTTTAACAAATTTCTTTATAATTATTCTTTGGATAATCCAGTGTTGCTTAAAAAATATTTGTCACAGAAATTTCAAGACCAAATCAGTAGCTTTGATGAAGGTAATTCTACTAAAGTGAATATTTAAAAAAAAATTAAATGCTATTAGTTTAATATACTCGTTGACTGGTTCGTTAAAAGTTGCAACGTGTAAAAGAGCATCACAAACAGCATTTTTTTAACTTTAAGGTCCTTCAAATTAGACATACTTATAATTTCTCCATTAAGCTTTATTATATACAGATATCTAGGTTATTTTGAAATGTTTTTAAACAGATTTTTTGTTTTTGCAGAAGCCAGCAACAAAATGATGGGTTGTTTTTCTGAAACTTTTTCTCCCTCGATATTTAGCAACTTATGTGAAATAATGAAAAAAGGAAAATGTGAAAATCCATTTCCTTACATTCCTGGTGTGACTTTAAAAACTGAAAGAATATTTAAAGTATGAAAAATCTAATTTAAAAAAATAATTTTATTTTTTCTGTTGAAATTGTACGCAATTGACATGATAAATTATGATGTATTACTTTATATCCTTTTCAAGCATATCAATTTTTTTTTTCAAATTGTGTTTTAAAAATTTTTAAATTTACCATTATATTTTCAATAACATTGAAAATTTTACAATTTGTATTACGTAATCTTATACATTTTAACAGATTTATGACTTTTTATTTAATGATTCAACAACTCCATCCACCATCAAATTTCCACCATTAATCAAAACTGCTTTCAAGTAAGACTTTTTAAAATAAATAATTATAAAAAATAAATAAAGAATGAATTTTAAAATATTGAAATAACATATAACCAAGTAGGACACTAATTAGTTCATCTACCAGCTACATAAAATTAAAATTCTGTTTCTAATTTTAAAATATTTTGTTTTTAAATATCTTTTTTTTTTTTTTTTGCTGTGTTTCTTTAACTGGTGTTTCTTTAAAGTAATTTTTGATTTTTGCAGTGTTTCTTTAACTGGTGATGATGATATTAAGACCTCAAAAGAAGTTAATATTTGTGGAAACACCCAGGAAGGAAAGATGTTGTCGTATATGGTGTCGGTTGGAATTGACTCGGACGATTTAATGACATGGCCACAGGGTGTCTCCCTTCCTGTACAACATGCTCTACAAAAATGTTCAGAAAATCCTGATCTTAATTTACCTGTTGAAGCTTTAAAATTGCTGGGTAAGTTTTTATACAAAAACATTAAAAATTTCTATTTTTATAAAAGTTAAAGAATATAAATATTAATATTTTTAGCATGCTTTACCTAGCAATGGTAATTTTTTAACATTTTAAAATATTATGTTTACGATAGGTCGAAGTGATCTTGTATCTCAGATGTCGGATAATGCTGGGGATTGGAAAGATGCTTCTTTGAGTCCAAGTACTGACCCTATGAGGTGATAGCATTGTTTAAATATATTTATGAGAAAAAAACTTTTAATGCTGGTTACGTTTATTGCCATTTATTTCTGCTGAATAATAGACATTTTAAAACTAAAATAGGTTCATAAAAATGAAGGTAAAGTTTTAGGTAAGAATATATAAGAATAATTTTAAGTTTATTAAATTAGAAATTGAATTTGTAACTTTTAGGTACGTATGGTCAGACATGAACAATCGTCAGAACGAAAAAGAAAGTGAATTTCTGTCGGCACTTGAGGATGATGACGATAAACCAAGTAATGGAGATAAAAAGAAAAAAGATTCACTTGACGATAATGTCACAAGGTTCTTAATTTATATTCCAAGTTTTTAAATAATATTAAAAATATGATCACTAAAGTTTATTTTTTTAGTACATTTGCATGATAGAGGTTTTTATGTAAAATTTAATAAGATAAAAAAAAAGTTATTTTAAAAATGCTAACTGCAAAGTTGGAAAAAAGTTTAAATTGTTATAATTAGCCCCCTGTAAATTGGTGTAATACCAAACTTTGTAATTGTTGAAAACTTTGTTAAAAGGCTGATGTTTCCAAATGACCACAGAATTGCTGATGCTCATAATTTATTAAAATCCAATCAACCTTGTAAAATACATCTTACTCAATTAGCCGGTGTGGAGTAAGTAAAAACTTCAAAAAATTTGACATAATTGTTAGGTTACCCATTAGCATAAATAAGAATACTCTTTTTTTTAAATCAGTACAAACACTAATATCTGTTTTAAACAAATAAAAAATAAATTTTTTTTTCTGATTTAAATTTAGTGACAAGGAATTTTTGGAACAAAAACAAGCTCGTTTAATGCAACTACTCAATAGAAACATGGCGTTAAGTGTTGGCAGGGGAATGCTTTTGTATAGGTAGAAAATATCTTAAGAATACAAAATATCAATTTTTTCATTAAAACTTTGCTGACTTTATCTGATCAAAAATCAAGTTTATGTTACTAATAAGTTAAATGTAATTAAGATTTCATGATTAATTTTAAGATGTTAAGTAGAAGGCCAGTTAATAATCTCCGTGAATTGTATAATATTTCGTTTAATTTTTAGGACTCAGTCTTCATCTTCAGTTGAAGCCTTAAATGTTGAAGATCTTAATCTCACTGGGAAAGATTCAAGGTAAATTCAATAATTTCACTTATCGCTTACTTCTTATATTTAATTTTGTAATTTAAAAAATATAAAACTTGTATTTTTCAGCAATTCCACCATAACTTTAACAAACAGTAGTGTTGAGTTTCCAGTGGAAATGGCAGATTGGCCTTTATTTCATAATGGAGTGGCTGCTGGCCTTTCTGTACAACCTAATCGCGTAAGTAACCAAAAGGATTTTTGTATTTTTTGTAATATATACTTAGACCAATTTGTTTTGTGGCTTTAGAATTCTAAATTTATTAATACTTATTTTGCATACTAATTGAATTTTTATTATGAATTCAAGAAATAAAAGACTTCATGATTTTTAGGACAATCCATCTTGGATCCACATGTACCAGGCTTCTACTGAAATAACTTCACCTGATGAATTTGTGGAACCTACTTTTGAACATGCTGGTTGGTTTTGCGATATTGAATCTTTATAGAAAAATATTAAACGCTGTTTCAAGAACTTATATTTATAGTTGAGAGTCATGTCACATTTTTATTTTTTAAATCTACTTTGTTTTTAAACTACTGTTGTTTTTTCTAACATTTTAGGCGCATTATTGGGTTTGGGATTGAACCACCACTTGAAAGAACTCCAAACTTTAAATGTTCACAATTATCTTCAAAAATCCCATGAAATGACAACTATTGGTCTACTGTTGGGGCTTGCCTGTGACAAGTAAGATTAATTCAGCATAACCTTTTAAATTGATTGTTGTTATTATTGCTTTAAACAAATAACTTAAAATAATACTTTGGCTTTTTAAAAAATAGTTTTTTTTGTTCACATATTTAAATTTTCCATGATTAATAAATAAATTTACATTTATCAAAATCTCATGCAGATGTGGAAGTTGTGATTTATCTACAATGCGAGTTTTAAGTGTTCACATAAGTGCATTATTACCTTCATCTTGCACTCAACTTGATATACCTTACCCTATACAAACTGCTGCAGTGATGGCAGTCGGGTTCTTGTATCTCGGTTCATCACAGAGGCTGGTGGCTGAAGTCATGCTAAAAGAAATTGGTAGGATTTAGAATTTTTTTAAGCTTTTCAATGTGTTTTAACAAACCTTTGTAAAAATATGTTGTATATGTATATATTTATTGCATAACTTGATATATTCTTTTTTGTTTATGAAATTAGAAGATTTTTATTTATTTATTAACAAATGCAAAATCTAAATAACTTCAATGTGTAAAAACTTTAATAACTACTAGGACCAACATTTTGATAATCTCTTATTTAAGATCGATCACCCAGCTCAGAACTTGAGGGAATGACAGACAGGGAATCTTACGCATTATGTGCTGGTTTCTCTCTTGGAATGGTTACTCTCGGTCAAGGTGATCATTTATTTGAGCTTCAAGATTTAAACATGGCAGATCAGTTGTATCATTATATGACCGGGATGAGAAAAAGGCCAACTTTGTCAATACCGTAAGAGTTTGTCTTAAGAAAAAATACTAAAAATATTTTTTGTTAAAATCTAAGGTATTTTAAAAGACATTTTTTAACTTTTAAAATAAATACCTAAAAAATCCTTTAAAAAATTTACCTTTTTAGTACCAATAGTGAACATTACAACCCAGGAACTCACTCGAGTCAAATTTTAGAAGGAGATCGAGCAAATACTGAGGTCACTGGACCAGGTTCAACTATGGCACTTGTTCTCATGTTTCTAAAAACTAACAACAAGTAAGTTTTAATAAATTAATTTTTTTTTAAACCATTTTTTGAAGGTTTGAAAACAGCTTAAATACTTTCTTTTTTCTTTAATTGTAAAATAATTCTAGTAAAATCTAATTTAATGTATAAAATCTTGGGTATGTTGTGTATTTAAAGGTTACTTTGCAAGACAAAAATCTCTAAATTTTTCCTTTAGTGCTGTAGCAGACTGGTTTATATCACCTGATACCTTGTCCTTATTAGAAACCATCAGACCACAACATTTACTTCTTAGAACTATGACCAGAGCTCTTATATTATGGGATAAAATGATCCCCTCTGTAGATTGGGTGAGACAGTTTTTTTGTTAAAACGTTTAAGTCATACAATTAAAATACTTCTTTAAAATTTATCAAACTGTAAAATGATTTTGTAAACTATATTTAAATTTGTGTTTCTGTTGTTAACATTGTTAAAATAAGATTTAATTAAATGTTGTTTTGTTTATGATAGGTTGAGAGTCACATACCCCATGTTATTCAAGGTCATTTAAACAACACAGAAGGTCAACGACCACAGATTATAGGTGATGAAGAGGTCGACGATCACACGGTGCTGCAATGTCATGCTTCAATTATTACTGGAGCATGTCTTGCTCTTGGACTTAAGTAAAAAAAAAATTTTGTTTCTTGTTAAATACTTTTGATAAAAAGATATAAACAAAAAATTAAGAATTTAATAAATTTAAGCTTGTAATTTTTTTTGCAAAGGTTTGCAGGCTCACAAGAGAAAACTGCATTTGACACAATTCTTCATTTCTTTAACTTTTTTCTGTCACTATGGAAACAACCCGGTGCTAATTTACCAACACACCCGCTTGAAGTAAATATACTAAACTTACTTTTAACACTTTAAATGTTCTTGTTATTAAATGTTATCTGAATTTTTTAGGTAATTGGTCATCGATTGTTTGAAACTTGCTTGTGTTCCTGTCTTATATCACTTTGCATGGTTGTTTCTGGTAGTGGAAATCTACAAGCTCTTCAGGTTAGCTATCTTGTTGTAATTATCTTTTTAATGTGATTTAAAAATAAATTTGATCATGTAAAGGCATTGTATAGTTGTACAAAGTCGTTAATATATATATTCTTAATATAGTTATGTAGATACCTACACTGTGCTACTGAAAATGATGTTAATTATGGAATGCAAATGGCAGCGCATATGGCTCTGGGGTTTTTATTTTTGGGTGGTTGTAGGTAAGAATTGTTGTTAAATTTTAGCTTTCTTAAATTTTTAAAAGAAATGAAACGAAAAAAATTGATTCTTATTGATTACTATGTTTCTGTATTAGATACACACTGAGTACCTCCAATAAAGCGATAGCCTCCCTTCTTGTAGCAATATATCCACGTTTCCCTGTTAAATCAACTGATAATAGATATCACTTGCAGGTATATAAACTATACTTTCCACAGGAATAAAATAAGATAGTTTTATGTTTTGCCTATTACTGTATTAAAGATTTTTACATGTATATATTTTTGCAAATTTTTTTGAAATTTTAAATAAGGTAATCAAAGTATCAAAAATAAAAATAATAAGTAAATCCTTAAAATCACAGGCATTAAGACATATGTATGTGATGGCCACTGACAAAAGGTTAATGGTTCCAATTGATGTAACCACACAACGACCATGTTATGCCAGAATAACACTTGAATATCTTCCCTCTTTTGCTTGTTCTTCCACAACTAAAGTGTCAATGATAGCTCCTTGTGTTTTACCTGAGACATGCTTTTTAAGTTGTGTAAGTATTTTTGAAAATAATTTTTTTAATACTAAAATTTTTAATTTAATTTTCTTCTAAATGAATATTATAGTTTAATATATTTTGTAGCAAAATTAAAAAATATTTAATAAGTTTATTAATATTTGATTTTTAATGTGTTGTGAAATTTTTTTTAAATTTAGATTTATATTTACATAGAATTGGATATTTTTTATAAATGTGTCTAAAAATTTTTTTAATTTTGTCAAAAATATAGATATCAGTGGATGACAAAAGACATCTTCCAATGTCAATAAATGTTGCAAAACAAAGTGAAAAACTTCAGCATATAATTAACAATGGGTTGTATGTTCAACTTAAACCGGGCTGTCTACCTTACATACAAGATCCAAAAGTAAATTGTGTTTTAAAAAAAAATATTTTTTTTTAATTAAGTTGTACAAAAAATGTTCCGTTTTTTTTTCAAGTTGAAATTTTAACTTTATATAAACGTTTAGTTTTCTTCTTTTTTTTTAAAGAATTAACTTAAAATTTTTAGGGACATTGCAGTATTTTTAGCCAAAAAAGATCTTTATTAAACAAAATGCAAACTGGTTTGTACACTGAAGAAAATTTAGCCAATACACTAAGTGAAATATGTAAAACTAATGAAGGTAATTTAAGTAATTTTTAATTAGTAATGTAACCAAAAATGCTGTTAAATATTTTTAATGTAAAAATAAATGTTTTTTTTATGATTAAATAAATATTTAATTTTTTTTAAATCAATACCAAATAAAGTGTATTAAATATGGGGTAAAGGTGTTGTGTGGTATCAATAACATCTAACTATACACAAAAATGATTCATAAATTAATAGATATTCTGAAATTAAACATATGCTAACAATTCATGATATCATTACTCATATGTCATAAAATTGTTTTGTAATTGTAATCAATTTGTCATTTTGTTTTAATGATATTACTACTATAAGTGACATAATAAAATAGTACAGTGCCTAATGACTATTTAAAATATTTTAATATTGGTAGTAAATATCAATAAATCATTACTAGAAGAATGCAAAATTTATATTTAACCTTATCTATTTCTAAACATTACAGAACAAAAAAACACATTACCTCGATTGATTTTACTATTAGATGATAGAGAAAACTTTGGAAAAACATTTTTCATCTATCTTAGTTTGTTGCAGGTATAAATTGCACATATTTATATAACAATACTATTTTTAAATATTTGCACTTACTTAGTTAGCTTATATATATATAATAAATATGATCTTCACACTTTTTCTAGATTTGTTCGAATTTTGACGAAAAAATGGTTTGTCCTGAATCTTTAGCAATTTGGCAAATTCGACTAACAACCAGCTTCTTTTCGAGAGAAAATAAAACTGTTTTGGCCGATAAGTTGGTACAGACAATGACATCAAAACTTGACAATTTTTTCGAGAATTTTAGTTGTGGTAAGACTGGTCTAATATAGCAACAGAAACCTTACAATTTTTTATTTAATTTGTCTGCATTTCTTTGGACAAGATTTAATAGCTTTTTTTTTAAATTTAACTTATAGAGGGGTTGTTATTTTAGAGACCTTAGACCTTAGATAATATTTTAATTAATGATTAATATATGGTATATGCAGAACATACAATATTATTATTTTTAGAACACAAAACTCTGTTGCAATCAGTTTTGGCTTTCAAAAACTTAGGTTCGGTTATAACAACTAGGCTCAGGAGTTCTCAAAATTTTCAGTCGGTTGCTGACGGAGAAAAATTATCAACTATTCGCTACTTGGCTTGTTATTTGGTTTACAATTCAGTTCTTACTTTGTTCACTGACAAATCTGCCCCGATGTCGCCTGTGAAACGAAAAGGTGCGCAGGAAAACAAAGTGTTAGCTGATATGATGAAGCTTAGGCAATTGAAAGAGTTGGGGCTAAGTGATAACACAAATTTATTCAACTTATGGTATTCGTCCGTTAATGTTTAGTTTTCAATCATATTCTTTTTTATTTAACAAATTTAGTTCATAGATCCTTTTGTGCCAAACTTTGCCTTTTTTGTGATAATATCGTTTTTTGTTTGCTATTTGTGCTATGTAAAAATATCACTGCCTTTTACGATAAATCTAAGTAGCCCTCAAATTTTTTAATTTACCCATTGTTATTTAGAAGTAAATACTAACTAAAAGACTTAGGCTTCTGGATACTTTTACCAATTTTTTAAAAATTTTTGTTTGTAAAATCACATCTTCAAGGTTGGCAGTGTAGCTTAGCTACATTAAAATTGTTTCATTAATCAAATTAATTTTAAAACTAATAAAGCCAATGTTTTGTGACTAAAACACACAAATGTATTTATTGCTTGAAGGCTGCTAAATACCAAACAAAACAGTGTTGGTTTAACGGAAATAAAATTGACATGCTATTTAGAAAAAAACGTATTCAAACGCAGCGTAAGAAACTCTACAAAATTCATACGACTTAAAGCCTTATGTAGAAGTGCGAAATAGGCTTAAATTAACCGGCAGCGTGGTGTAGTGGTAAGAACTCTTGCTACACAACACGTGAGGTTCTGGGTTCAATCCCCACTGATTTCATGCTGTATCGCACTTGAGTAAGGCGCTATAAACGGTATGAACTCCTGCTGAGCCAGCACTTAATCAGCAGCATAATTACCGGGCAATTATAGTCTTTATAATATCTCAAACTGCCATAGGCAACTCGAGACTGGGTCGGAGTAACTTATGTTACTCTATGTTTAAGTCGCGCATTCGACTTTCCCACATCGAGGATAAAGATATACAAAAAAAAAATAAAATGTAACAATATTTGCTGTGCTACATTGTTTTATACACTACATTGCACTTATCGGGTTATTTGATACAGTTTTAGTGAGTTTACTTATTTTAAAAGTGCATGTTTAATGTACATAAATGGTCGATAAATACGAGCAATTTACAATTTTACAGTATGATATCATCAAAATACACATGAAAATGACAAAATGAAGATAAATTGTTAAAAGTATAATTTACTAACTTAAGTCGATTTATAAAATAAGGTCTTTCAAGTAGCTTTTTTTGCTTACTACTTGGGGTTCTGTTGCAGCGGTAGAATTTATTTATTTAGGCTACATATTGATGTTAAACGTTGTGCTAACATTTTCATTCCACAACCTCGACTTTAGTTTTGCGACAACTTCCAAACAAAAACAGTTTGTCTCTCCAAGAAGCAAAGGAAAATATCAGGCTGAAGACGTTTACAATTAGGTTGGCTGTAGTTAAAAGCTGACCTATAATCCCAGAACTTTCGCCTCTTCCAAACACGGCAAGCAAAATAATTAACAGAATGTCAGAAGCTACGCATGTAATGGTACATGCAGCCAATCTTTTAATCAAACTTTTGATATTTTGTTCGTGTGTACCGCTCACTACTCCATTAGGATTGTTAACATGTTTCTTTAATGGATATATTACCAATGCCAATAACAAAGCCTGTAACGAAAAATGCAATTTAAATAAGATGTACTATCTTAAGAGCGTAAACCCGAAACACGAACAATTCGCTTTAAAAAAGGCTAGGCAAGCTAATTTTATACCTGTTGTATTATTCCGAGAATCGGCAAAATGGCGATGCGAACCCATCTCGGGTAATTTGTGTTTTCTCTTAGACAACCAATGGAAGATTTACTAAACGGAATAGCAGACAGATTGAGTACAATAACGCTTGTTATAAGACTTATAACGGTAACAGAAAGCATGCTTATGCTTACAGCACGCAAGCAAGAATTTGTGAGGTGGCGAATAGCTTTAGTTGAGTACAATCTATGCTGGCGATACCATAAGGTAAGATACACAGCGACAATGCCAAAAGCGTAAAATATTATTGTAAATTGAAATGTAATAACACACGCTTTTTCCGACCTCCAACCATAAGCCAACTCAATTTGTGAAATTGTGGAGTAGAGAAAAGTAAACACAACAGCTATCGTCAGAAGAATGCTATTTATGTTTTTTCCCAAAATACGCATGCAGTACTTTCGTTTTTGCGCCAAGGTTTTAGGCTTGGGTGTTCTGGTCGTAACTTGAACCTGTGATCGCGTATGTTGCGGTGTTTGTGAATTATTAAGTTCGCTCATTGGAACAGCATTAGTCCTAGCTGCGGTTCCCTCCGTGCTTTGACTATTCCGCAAAGCGTCTGATGACGTTGAATTCGTAGGTTTTGATTTTCTGGCAATAGAAGCTATAACAGCTATCATAAGGTAAGCCGAAAGTGCGAGAAGCAGAGCAGAAGGTATTTGATATGCTATCCATAAATCGCTCATGTAGTAATCCGATGTAGTTGTATTTAAGATTTCCGTTGTCGTTCTCGGAATCTCTGTTGTATTATTCATTTTTACAGTAACTTATTTAATATAGTAAATTACGCCTTTACCTATAGCAAAAAAATAAGGTTATTTTTGTACAAATAATTTGTTGCTCTAACTTTGTACTTAAATTGTATTACAATGTCTGAGTTTTGACGACATATGAAAAAAAACGTTTTTTTTCTAAAAAGAAGACGTGACTGACTTGCCTGAATCTTTAAAAGTTGAATTTCTAAACACAATCTAACTTCCGGGCGTAAATAACTATTAATCAGTCAATAAATTTAGACTCGGAGTTTTTACTTTTTCTATATTCGGCTCCGGCTATTTGTGTGCAACGATATTTTAGAAAGAAGGCAATTTTTAATTAATAATGCATATTATAAATCAAAATTTTTACAAATAACTTTTTTTAGGAATTCTTTTGTTTAAACAATAAAACAAAATCTTTCAAGCTAAACTAATTTTTATAGAGTAAATAATTTGCTGACTGTGGTAATCCTTTTTTGTAATATTTCATTTTTCTAACTTTGCAATGTCTCCATTTGTAATTAAATACTAATTCAAATCCTTACAGTGTAAGCGTCGTAGCGATACGCTACACTCTTCCCTTAATTACCCACGTTAAGTATACGTTTTAGTGATACAGCGACAGACGATATTACTAATTAAGTGACAGGTAGCCTACGTTGCTAATTACACAGAAGCTACTGCAGTAATACATGTCGTTTCGATCAAAACAGTAAATAATTTATGCAATCAACTGATGGAATCTAATGAATACGTCTTTAAATCATTATTCACCACATCCGTCAAAAATAGCTCGAATGCATAGCGGTTGATATTTAAACAAGCACGACTTGGTAAATCATGAATAATAAAGGTGGTTTTGCGTAATTTTTGGTATTTTTGTTGTTTACGCTATGCCAAATTATATTTTTTTATTAAAACGCATTTAAAATTTTAATATTTACTCCAACTTTGTTTTAATAACGTTTAAATAAAGGGAGACCACGCAATCTTTTTTTCTTTATTTATATAACACGAATGTTTATTTTTAGTTAATTTCTAGCTTATCATAAATTTTTAAAGCTTAACTTTAGCTGCGCATAGTTTCGTTTTGACAAATATAAATCTACTTGTAACTTTCCACTAATTATGTTTGCGTTTTGTCTTAATTGACCTTTTTACTTTGCTGCCTTACAACAATCCTATTAAAAACCATGTATTTATTTAATTTCATCCAAATCAAAATGTAAATACTTTCGGGCGGATACAGATTGTTTATGTTTGAATTGACGATTAAAATTATTGACAATAATTAATGTTGCCTGGCCTAGAGTGTCGATTGATCAAAATAAATTTAGCGTTTTTAAATCTTTACCAATTAAAAACTAACAGGTAAATTGAAAATACATTCTGAAAATATAAGTGAAGCTTATACGCAACTTCTTTAAATGACTGCTCTAATTTGCAAGCAATTTTAGAATATTTTAAATAATTTTGTTAATATATACACAAAATTGTTTATTTTGGATTCTATGCTTATTGAGCAAAACTATTTTTTTCCTTGTTGGACCGTAAAAAAAATTATTTAGTTGTTGGACCGTGTAAAAAACACGATGGAAAAAGATACATTACTTCTAACTTAACATTCTGATCATTTTCTGAAAAGATTTTTAAAATGTTTGTTTATATGTTACCAAATAGGAATAGGTTATTTTTGTTTTTTTTTGAGTCAAATTGCTGCATGACTTAATCAGTAATACAAATAAAGTTTTGATTATTGACGAATCATTTGTGAAATAATGTGTACACAATATTTGAAATACTAACATTATAATATCAGAATCGTAACATTAATATTCCTTGGTCCTTACGTTAAAAACTACTGTAAAATTTTTCAATTATTGAATTTAATTATATTTTCTAAAAAATGTTTAATATTTGATTTGTAAAATTGCTGAATAATAAAATAAAAAAAAGTTTGTCCTCTGCTTGTATTGGAAACCACATTTTAAAATTTTATTTTCACGTTTTGTTGTTGCTTTGGCTTTTATGTAAAAAGCACGTTATGTTATGTTGCCTTTTTATTTGTAAAATAATATTTTTATTTGTAAAAATAAAATACATTTGTAGTTATTGAGATTTGGTAAACATGCAGTAAAAAATCTGGCTGTCTGGAGATTTATAACTAGACCACGTGCACATTCAGACATTCAGACATTGACAGATGGTGGTTGCCGCAATTTTGATTTAAGAATAATGTTAATAAATAATTTGAACACGTCCACGACACGTGCATAACATGTGCAAACTAAATTATTTAAAGATATGTTTTCTTTGTTGTTTACAGGGTCTAATAATTTAAACCTTTGGATCTCTATTAGTTTTGCACGCCCTACATAAACAGGGTGTGTAACCAAAATGCGGCACATGTAATTAAACAAAAAGGTTGCCTAAATTAAATCCTTACCCTAACCCTCACTTATTCAGTTTACCCATTAACACATCTGACTCGTAAAGCGGACTAAGTTATACTCATTAAAACATATTTCAACTAATTTTTAATGTCTGGTTGAACAATTGCCATACTTAGGTTCTACTGCCTTGTTAAATTCATGCGTGCGAAACTAATAGAGATCCAAACCTTTTTACTTACAAACTTTTATAACATTTTTTTGAAATTAATTTTAGTTTTATTTAATTATCAGATGATGAGTTACAAAGTTTTGTCAAGAATAAATTTTACTAAATTTTCCAAAATATGGTTTTCTGAAATTAAAATATATAATCGTGCACTCAGTTTAACATCAACACAAAATGGAAAATTAAAAAAAGGTTTCTTGAAAAAACATAGACATTTGGCAAATGGGTATGGTGAAATTATTGATACACCTGATTGGAGTTATGCTGACGGTAGTCCTTCTGTACCAGGAAAAAATGCAAATCGAAGACGTGAAATACAGAGACAAATTTGTCGGCGAATAATCGAGCTACTTCGAGATATTGACAATGGAAAAAAAAGTTTTAAAATTAAGCAAGAACTAAAATTAAAAAACAATCAAATAGAAACTGAAACTAGGTTAAAAGAAAAAAACATAGCTTTTAAAATAGAGCAATAAGTTTATATGGTTTTTGTATTGTAATGACTAATTAAACAAAATATCACAGGCATTTAGAACAGTTTCTAAAAAAATAACTGCTGCTATGCTTACTTAAACATTTAAGTTTTATATATAAAAAAAGTTATCCCAATTTACATGTTTCACTTGGTTCATATTTTTATGATAGTGTGTTAATGTATTTTCAATAATTTTTTGCATATTTTTTTGTTGACAGAAATATATAATTAGGACAACTTGGTAGATATATTATTTATAAGGAATGAAGCTAGGAGATTCTGTCATTAAATCGTTTTGTGTTGCAAAAGTTTTCCGAGAGAATTCAGAGCGCATAAACAGCATTGACTTTGCACCGAATGGTGAATCTATTATTTCAGGAAGCGATGATGATTCGATTGTAATATACGATTGTGCAAATGAAGGAAAAGTAAAACGAACCTTGTACAGCAAAAAGTACGGGGTGGATCACATAAACTATACGCATGCCGGAAACACTGTTATATATGGATCAAATAAAGTAGATGATGCAATTCGCTACCAATCTCTACATGATAACAAGTACATAAGATACTTTAGTGGTCACACAAAGCGAGTTGTGTGCTTATGTATGTCACCAGTTGACGACACTTTTATTTCCGGCTCGCTTGACAAAACAGTAAGACTATGGGATCTTCGCTCGCCCAACTGCCAGGGTTTAATGCATCTTCCTGGTCGGCCGATAGCTTCATTTGACCCAGAAGGATTAATATTTGCTGCTGGCATAAACTCGGAAATGATAAAGTTGTATGATTTAAGATCTTTTGATAAAGGACCTTTTACAACTTTCAGGCTTCAACAGGACAAGGATTGTGACTGGACAGGTCTTAAATTTAGTTCTGATGGAAAACTAATTCTAATTTCTACAAATGGATCAGTGATTCGATTAATTGATGCATTTCAGGGGCAGCCTTTACAAACATTTAAGGGTCATCTAAACACAAAAGGCCTTCCATTAGAGGCCAGTTTTAGCCCTGACGCGCAATATATCTTGTCTGGTTCCCAAGATGGAAAACTTCATATTTGGAACTCTGAAAATTTTCGTAAAACGGCTTTGTTGGATGGAAAGCATCCAGGCCCACTTCAATGTGTTAAGTTTAATCCTCGATATATGATGTTGGCATCAACGTGTAGCCACATGTCATTTTGGCTTCCAACGGCAGAGGAGTAATATTTTTTGTTAAAAACTTTTTACTGCCACTGCCCTTTTTTTGATAAACTGGTCTTTCTCAGTTTTATTTTAAAATTGATAAGCTGGTGTTACAACACTATTGCTTAATTATTTTTTCACTGTTTTGACACAACTTATTTGATTTTAAAACCTAATTTAATCTAATTTGTAAACAGTTTTACATTAATTTCAATGTTCACAAAATTGTTTCGGGTTTATTTACATTGGCACTTCATATCAATTTTTTATTGATTCTTATTTTTTGGGTTTAATTAAACTTTGTTTTTTTTAGAATCTTAATTCTAAGTTTTTTAGATTAAAAAACCTCTAAACATGTCGGGGTTAAGCAAGGAAGAATATCTAAAAAGGTATTTATCTCCCGCTGCAAATGATAGTGCTGGAGGTCTGAAGAAAAAGAAAAAAAAGAAGAAGATAAAAACATTAAGGCAAGTTAAGATAATTTTATTTAATGTATTTAATAAAGTTAATATAGACTTGCTATTTGTAATTTCTATGTAACTTTATTTTTAATTTGTTAACTAACTCAGACAAGGAATGAAAATATTTGATGATGATGTATCCTGGGACAATATTGCTCCCAAACAAAGTGATGATGAACTTGAAGATAAATTACTTGTAAGTAGCATTGTTATAGTTAATTAATAAAACTTTTACGCTGAGTAGAAGTGGTGCATCAAGAAATTATTTTAACCTAATTTATTTTTTCTATTTTGTAAAGACAGCTGATGAAAAACCACAAATAACAGAAATTGACAACAGAACTGAAAAAGAGAAAAAATTGGATGCTTACCAGAAAAATAAAATGTGGAAAAAAATGGGAGCTTCTGATTCTGATGAAAACAATTCCTCTTCTTTAATAAAACATAAAACTAGACATGACTCGGATTCAGATAATTCTAGTTTGAAACAATCAAAATATAAAAAATCAAACCGCTATGATTCAGATTCTGATCTTGAAGTAGATAGATCAAAATCAAGAAGACATGATTCAGATAGTGACATTGATGTTCCAAGAACAAAAAAATCCAATTCAAAAAGACGTGATTCCGACAGTGATATTGATATCCCTCGTTCAAAATCGAAGCGTGCAGATTCTGATTCTGATTTGGAACTATCAAGACCTTCCAAAAGACAGGACTCAGACAGTGATATAGATGTTGATAGAAAGAGGTCTAAAAGACACAATGACAGTGACTCTGATTTAGATGTGAGAAGAAAAAATTCCAAAAAGGTAGTCAAAGTGCTTAAACTTTATAATTAAGTATACTTTTTGGTTTTAAATGCTTAAAATTATAGTCTTTTTACAGTGCACAAAATGGTGAAACTATTTATATACATTTTGTTTTAATGAACCTCAAAAATTTTAATTATACATATATAGATTTATCAAGCCTTTATTTGTTTCTTTTGTAGAAGAAGGATATGATAGGGGGAGGTACGGGTGGATTAACTGATGTCAAATCTTTAAGAAAGGAAATGAGGGAAAGAAAATTAAAGGAATCACAACTTGATCAACTTGCACAACAATATAAAGGAAATGGTAAAAAAATTAAATTTAAATAATTTTTTTCAAACTAATTTTAAAGTTATTCTTAATGAAAAGTCAAAAAACTAGTAGGTTTGTTATTATTTTTTTGACAAATTGACATTGTTTAGCTACTGTTCGTCGCGAAAATGGAAAAAGAGTCAATTTAGACAAGGAAAAGGAAGAAGAGGATAAGAAAATCGAAAAAAGAAAAAGAAAGGAAGAACAGTATGGTCGATGGGGAAAAGGGTAAATTTCCAATTTATTGAAATTGTTTTAAACTTATTTAAAAAATGCGATAAAAATTTTTTTAGTATGAAACAAGCAGCAATGATCGCGGATGCTGTCTCGAGCACAATGCATGAATCAAACAAACCACTTGCAAGATATGATGATGACGAGGATTTAGAGAAATTAAGAAGGGAAACAGTAAGAGCTGGAGACCCAATGGCAGAGTATATTGCAAGGAAAAAACAACAAGAAAGTGGCTCAAAAATTAAAAGTAATTTGTATTTGCAATTATATGTGAAAATGTTGCCTATATGATAAAGTAATTTTTTTTTCATTTTGAACAACTTTCTTTTTAACTAATAAAATTGTTTGCAATGTTTATTAGATTTACCCAAATATAGAGGTCCAGCACCTGAACCAAATCGTTACAATATCATGCCAGGTTATAGGTGGGATGGTGTTGATCGATCTAACGGTTTCGAGAAAAAATATTATACATCTTTGTCCAATCAAATTGCATTGAATGATGAAATGTATAAATGGAGTGTGGGGGATATGTGAAAACCTGCAAGCTTTTTTATTTTACTTGCAAATTACACTGTGCTGTATATTATAATATAACATGATGACTATGTTATTGAAATTTTATTTAAAAATTCGAAATTAGGTAAACCATAAGTTTTAGACCTAGATAACCTAAAAAGGTTAAAGCTTGTTGAAATAGGTAAGGCGTTTAGTCAAAAAAATCATGTTGCGGGTAAATAAGCGTAAATGCAAAGTTAGTTTTTAATTTTTTCTGCCAATCTTTATATTTTTATTTTTTTACCACAAAAAATGAAATGGATGGCATTTAAAAAACGCTTTTGACCTTGTAGCTATAAGGTTTCTAAAACTATTGTTATATAATACACTATCGATTGTGATAGCGCGTAAGTTTGTACTATTGATTATATTAGCTTTTTAAATAAAATAATTTGGTTTGTGCATCATACTTATAATTAATAAAAAATTATAACATGATATGTACGTTATATATTGATATTACAGTAGTTATTTACGTGGCATGGGTCATCAAGTTTGGTGGCGTGGCACTATGCACTTTTTTTTGTCATTAGCGTAATTAACAATGGGCAGGCTGAATTTTAATTTCTAAAGTTATTAATTTTTTTCTATTTTTTCGCTAAATATAAGGTATTTTACCTTAAACCTATAGTTTTTTACTCTTTAAAGTACAATTTAAATAATATTAAGGTTAAGGCTAACTAATAACGTTTTTTTATAACTTTACAATTGGTATATAGAACTACCAAACTAGATTAAGTAAAACCATAACCTGATAACTAATAACGGAAACTATAAATTAATCCAAACCCAGAATTTTTTTAGTATTAAGTTATTGCTTTACGTGGCAACTTAAACATATACATTTACCTACCCAGACTGCTTATATGCCATAACCAATTTGCAATTATTTTTAATCTGCATACCATAAAGCCAATCATATTTAATATGTTGTAAAAAAAACAAGTTAACAACCTTAAACCTAGAACTGTTTGTTATATTTTTAGTAAGATATTTTCAATTTCGATGTCAATGGTTTTTTTCCGTAATTCATAGTTTTGGACAAACATCATGGCAGATAAAAGAAAGTTACAGGGAGAGATGGATCGCTGTTTTAAGAAGATCCAGGAAGGAGTGGACACATTTGAAGACATCTGGCAAAAGCATCACAATGCCAATAATTCCAATCAAAAGGAGAAATACGAAAGCGATTTGAAGAAGGAAATAAAAAAGCTGCAGCGGTTAAGGGATCAATTAAAAACATGGAATGCTTCGAATGATGTTAAGGATAAAAGTCCTATTTTGCATTATCGAAAACTAATCGAAACCCAGATGGAACGTTTTAAAGTTGTTGAGAGGGAGACCAAGACAAAAGCATATTCGAAAGAAGGATTGGGCCTAGCTCAAAAAGTTGATCCTGCGCAAAAAGAAAGAGATAGAACGAGACAATGGCTTCAAGTGACAATAGACAACATCAATCAGCAAGTTGACATGTTTGAAAGTGAAATCGAATCTTTTAACTCGCATTCCCGCAAGAAAAAACTGGATCGGGACAAGCAAGAACGAGTCGATGACCTGAAAGCATTTTTGGAGAAACATCGATTTCACATAAAAAATTTGGAAACCTTACTAAGGATGTTAGATAACGAGTCTATTAATGCTGACAAGATTAATGACATTCGAGATGATATTGAATACTACCTTGAAGCTTGCCAAGAACCAGAATATGAAGATAATGATTTTATTTACGAAGATATGGGTCTCGACGAATCTCTAGCAGTTCAGACAAATTCTCCCGGAGAGAAACAACTGAGCAGCAGTTTTAGTAACATGAGTCATCCCATTAAAGATGAAGATAGTTCTGCTTTTGTGAATCGATCCACCGATCTTCCAACTTCACCTTTAAATGTCACTAATCATTCAACATCATCTAAAGAAGACGAGTCTAAAAAGCGCATCAAATCCGATGACTTGATTTCACCCAGAAAACCCAATAATAATTCAACCCAGCGCCCAACTGCATCAAGACTTCTGTCTTTTTCTTCGGCAACAATAACCACAACTGCAACATCTACAACAAATCTACCACCTAAAGTTTCCAGCACCACCAATAACCAGGCGTATGCAGCAGCGGCTGGTGGAATGCAGTCCATTTTAACCAATCATGTATCTATATCACAGTCTGTAAGACCAATTGTAATCTCACCTGTTGCATCTGATTCAACTTCACCCACTAAAAAGGCACCTTTGTTAAACGAAGTACAATCTTCTTGGGCAATCAGTAATCATATAAACAACAACAACGAGTCGAATGCCGAAGTTAGGAGTGCTGTAAACAGCATTGTGTCAAGTGTTGAGTCTCTAAGCATTAATTCTGTCGGAGATTCCAAAGTTTCTCAGAAAATTGAATCTACTGTGGCGGAACCCCAACCAATTAGTTCTGTTTCACCAACCTCCACAATTGCACCTTCCACAATGCTTTCAACCACCAATTCTTTGCTAAATGGCTCCCAAAATGGTCCACATCAGTTGCTCAACTTAAACACACTTAAAAGGATTGCCGAGCAAGCTGTTTTGAGTGCAGGTTTGGAGCAAAATAGTGCCACATCCCCTGTGTTTTCTCATACCACAACTGATGTTTTAAGTTCTGTTTCAAGTCAAAATCGACCTGATTTAACTTCTTTGGTTCAACAACAAAAAAATGCCATTCATCAGATGTCGAGTGGAATTGGCGAAGCTAAAATACAACCCTTGTTAGGTGTGGCACCTCTTGGGCCTGTTTCACTAAGTAAAGATCAATTGTATCAACAAGCAATGCTCGATTCCTGTTGGAGGCATATGCCTCACCCATCCGACTCAGAAAAGCTGCGACATTATCTTCCAAGAAACCCGTGCCCTACTCCAACCTATTACCACCAAGCACCTTTGCCTCATCACGACTCGCTTGAGTTTTACCTCAGGCTGTCAACGGAGACCCTATTCTTTATTTTCTACTATATGGAGGCAACTAAAGCACAATATATGGCTGCCAAGGCCCTGAAAAAGCAATCCTGGAGGTTTCACACTAAGTATATGATGTGGTTTCAACGCCATGAAGAGCCCAAAACTATCACTGATGAGTTTGAACAGGGAACGTATATCTACTTTGACTATGAAAAATGGGGACAGTGCAAAAAAGAAGGATTCACGTTTGAATATCGGTACTTAGAAGATCGAGAACTACAATAATGAACAACAAAAAACATTCCATAACACATCTTGTGCAATGAAATGTTTTTTAAATGCTGGCGTTATTTTTCAATGCTAAATATGGACATTAGTTGTTGCAAAATAAAAAATATGGGCAAACAGTGACCAGTAATCTATCGATAAAGTTTCTAAATTTTCTGTCTTAATTTTGTTTTGTCATGTGGCATCAAATTATATTTTCATAACTAATGTTTGAGTTTCAAAAAATTTTTAAATTATTTTATTCCAGATTTTTATACCACTGTCTTTTTGATTAAATTTAAGAGCTTTCTTTTAATAAAATGTTGCTGGTGTTTAAAAACAGATAATTTGTTGTCACATGTCATTTCCAAACGTATTTGATCATTGACAAAAAGATCTCCTAAAACCCTTTGTGGCCACCTTCAGTCTGATCTTTTTCCCTCAGACCAAATAAAAGAGGAATTAAAAAATATAAACTTTGTGTTGTTAGTTGGTAGTTGTAAGCTAGTAAAACAAAATTTTCCATTTTATGAACACCCTATTGATTTTACAAAAAAAAGTGTTAACAAATTAAGATCCTTATTGTTCATAATGAAATAGATACTTAATGTTTAAGTGTTATATTTACTTAAAGCAGGTTTAATTCAGTACTTAAAAGTTGTGAGGTAGTGTAAGAAAGTTGCTTGACATATATCCCTTTTGCACCATCTTGTGGTAAGAAATTTGGCACCTTGTATATTACTTTTTGTAGTTTTTTTACATTTTATTATAGAGTATTAACTTTTATAAATTTTGCACGAAAAGGGCTATTGGGGCATAAATTTTAGATATTTGGGCTTGAACTCAACCCCGACATTGACCCGATCTAATAAAACGCAGTGTTGTTACTCTTTCTGCCCCAAAATATTCTGTCAAATTATATAAAAAAAACACACTAATTACCCTAAAATTGACAGGCATAAGTTATTGGGAATATTACTGTAAACTGCTCTTAAGCAGCTCATTAACTTTTTAGTAGAAGTGCTAAAAAGCTAATATGGCTATTTGATCTAACATAGTTGGCAAAGACATTAGTACACGATTGAACTTTTAATTCGTGGACTTTACTTTTTTTTATGGGAAAAGAATTATTTTGATGTGCCAATTTTGTACAAATTGGTAAACAAATGCCATGGAAGATTATTAACGATCTCTAAAATGTCATATAGAAATGCCAATCGTTAAAAATAGAAATAACTAAGGAAGTAGCTATCTTATAAGTTAAAGTTAGCACCACATACGAAATATACTAAACTGAGCATCTTTGATTAATTGATATATTACGTAAGTAAGAATTCAAAAATAGGATTTTTAGTAATATTTATGAGAAAGGTCACCACAACCTGATCTAATATTAATGGGCAGTCGAGTTCTTAAAAAGCAGCGTAATCAATGTAGCCTAATCAATATATGAAGATAGAGGGGGTAGTTATTTGCCTTAGATACTAGATAAGGGCATTTAGCTTTTATTTAAAAAATTTTGTTTATTTTTGTTCCTGACCTTTTAAACCCACGATGCCACGCTTTAAAGTTTTAGCGTTTCTCCTTTTTAACATGGCCATGCAAATTGTAGCAAGCTTAGTTGCTATGTATGCATTCCACCAATGGTATTTGCCTTATACTTATCACCCTTACTTCATTGTAAGATTTTATTGGGTTAAATCGGGTAAACAAAGTTCAACATAAAGTATTATTACTTATTATTGGTAAGTACAATGTAATGATTGAAAAACAATTTCGTCGCGCGTGTTTTGCAATAACATCGTATTTACAATTCGGTTTACTACGCTTTGAAATTTGCGATTGTGTAATGGGCACAACTAATGGTCGTTACGCAATATGAAATTAAATACGTTAATAGAAATATAAACACAATTAAAATTTTTCTAGTAAACATACTATAATAAGATATCCAATTATACATTACATCAACCATGACTAAGTAAATAAACCTATAGGAGGTTACTTATATGTCTATTTAAAGGGTTATTAAGTTTTTTTTTATTTTTGGCTATTACTTATAAAAGAATAGTCAAATCCGTATATTGTTATTTATAATTTAAATCAGATGCTATTTTGAACACAATATACTCGCGTTAGACTTATTGTACGTATATGATATAATCTACGCAGAAATTGTGAGTCGTTTTGTTAAATATGCTAAGAATAAATACACTAAAACACTATTCACGATATTTGTGTTACAATGTGCCAGAAAAACAAAGTTTATTTGCAAGTCAATACTGCACGGCGTTCTCCTTTGGAGTTTTAATAGACATGTGCATTACGCATGGATAGTATCAACTGTTGCCAATCTGCACGTTGTAGTATTCCCATTCAATAGAACAGGCCTGTTTTATTTCGTTTTTGTGCCCGAACGCCGGTTTGTTGCTAACGTCCAGGGAATCCGCATACAAACCGCACTTCGTTACAATTAATTGGCCCTCACTCGGGCATTAAACCCAATTCGCCTAAAACTTTGGTTAGAATGACGTCAGATACCGCATCAAACACAAACTGCACGTTCGTTGTGTCAGTCGCACAGGTGAAATGTGTGTAAATCATTTTCTCCTTATGTCGGTTAAGGTTCTCGAATTGCAATTGCACGTAGGTTGCAGCCTGGTCGAAATTGTTCTCGCCGGTGTAATTAGGAAAACAGACCGAGAGAGGCGAAACCTCAACCTTTTTGCGAAAAATGTCTGTTTTGTTTAGAAAAAGAATCATTGATGTTCGCCGAAACCACGTGTTATTGCATATCGAGTCAAACAGCCTCATGCTTTCATGCATCCGGTTGGTTTCCTCATCCTCGGCTAACAAGAGGTCGTAGGCGGAAAGTGCAACACAGAATATAATCGCGGTTACATCCTCAAAGCAGTGAATCCATTTCTTCCGTTCTGAACGTTGTCCACCCACGTCTATTAAACGAAAATCTAGGTTCTTATAGTTAAAACTGGTCTCGGTAATGCCTGTTGTTTTAACTCTTGTTCTAAGGATATCTTGTTCGGTAGGTACGTAGTCTGCTGAGCAGAGCCTTTCAAGGGCGTTTAGGTAATAGGCTGCGGAGTCGTTTAATTGATATTCCCTTGACCTTTGGTAGGATGTCTGTACACCGTCATCTCCCCAAAGCTTTAACACTGCAACCCCTACATCACCCGACAATTCAAAATCACCTAAACTCTGCCCTGCTGACTGGACTATTTTTGCATCCTCCAGTCGCTTTGGTTCGCTAAATTCGATTTGTAAGGTTGGCATCGCTTTCACGATGGCTACAATTGATTGTACGACATTTGCAAATACTACGTGCGTAAAGGTATGTCTTTCTTTCTCGGAATAACCGTCCTTGTACAGAATTTTCATTTGTTTGGCAATTGTGCTTTTGCCTGATTCACCAGCACCAAGAAGCAAAAGTTTGACTTCTTTGTCTATATGTTTTGATTCTTCTTTAATAGCTCGATCTATTTCTCTTGATCGATTGGAAGCACTTGGATCTTCATTTGAAGAAGACGCACACCCCATTCTGAAATGAGTAATTTTTCCTGTTTTGTGCAGCTATCAGTTGACATAAAACTAGTATATCAACAAATTAAATTACTTTCTGTTTCTGAAAAAAGCAATAAAAATCATTAAAGTTTAACGACGCGTTTGGTGGTTGTTAAAAGAGCTGGCTACTAATAAAAACCTCCAATTAATTATAAAAACCTACAAGCTATTTTAAATAATTAAAAAATGAAGTAGGTTGTATCATGCTATCCCGTGATGTTGTTCTTATTAACAATAAACCGTAGCCTACTACAGACGACTAAAAAAGGGGAAATCACATGTAATGGTAATTATGAAATAAACTTTGTCTGATACGTGAGTTAGTTACTACCAAAATTACCATTTTATATTATTAGAACTAATCGTTTGAAAACCGTATAGTCTGTTATTCCACCTCGGCTAGATAAGGTCACAACTTTATTTTCGTAACTGTTTATTCACCATCTAACGCTGCTGGCTACGCCCACTTGATTTAGTATATTTAACTTTTTATTACACACATCAATGCGCGTACGAGTTTGCTATTCACCTCTTTGTAATGAAAAGTCGTTATTATTTAAATATTGAGCTAACATTCTCTATCATCATCAACCTATAGGCTTGTATACGATAATAAAACGTATATTTTCCTATATCACACCAATATGGAAGGAAATTAACTTGAAACCTATAACAACAAAGCATTTTAACATCAACACGACTAGGCGCAAGCAGGGTTAAACGAAGTCGAAAACCGCTAATACATTTCACTTTATACGAGGTTAGACTTCAAAGTGCTTTACCTACATAATGTGATGTATTGAAAATATTATACACACCGTACTCTGGTAAGTAATAAATTGCCAAAGATACGCCTTCAGCGTATTAATTTACTTATTATGTTTAAACTTATGCCTTCGGGCTATATCTAGATTGTACATTCCAAATTTTGATGTTTAACATGCTTACCGAGTAATACTCAATCCAAATATTGTGTACATCCTTACCTAGTAAACATATTGCTGTGTCGCTAGCCTTTAAATTTGTTACTTGAGTAGCTATCTGATACACTTCAGTAAGAAAGCTAGCTGTTCATGGTTTTATTTGTTTCCCTTCTTGTATACAGCCTACCCTTTCTGACAATACATGCGACGAATCGCTATATGAATAATACATTCTTAAATTTAGCTTTATTTTTTCTGCATAGAATTTTTTTACATAATCTGTTATTGCCTTTTATAGATATCTAGTTTTATTATAGTACTTTAGGTTTTATATAGATAGCTACATAGTAAAAAGAGCCCTTATCCTCTTTGTTATTGCCTAATTAAATTACATTTAATACGTCATTGCTCGCTCTACCTTATAGACTTCACAGATAATATGTTGCTGGGCAAATGTAAACACATAGGAATGTCTGCTTATTTTAACCAGAATAGAACGGCATATTGAACGTGTCTACTACACTGCAGTCCAAGTCTATTTTCACTATATATCGGTACTTGACTAATCTCTGGAGAGCTGCGTAATATCAACCCGGAAATATCGTATTCCATTTACGACTTTTGTTTTATATACATTATTTATTATTATACGTTCTTGAATATTTATGGGAATAAATGACTGCTGGCAAATTAGGTATTTATATTTAGTAAAATCGCAATAAGAAAAATCTTGAATATTTATATATTATTTAAAACTGTTAAAAGCTTTGCTGTTTTGTCTAACTGCTTTGCTTTGTTAAGTAAGGGTCACTCTAGGTACAAGTAAGTTGCCATGACTAATAGAATTTAACCTAATTGCTTAAAATTATCAACATACGCCATAAGTTTTGGGCAAAGCCGTAATTTAGGTTTCATACCCATTATGTATTCGGAAATCATACTAGCAAGTACAAGGCGAATTTCTACTGTAATCATCTCAATTAAACGTACATCAATTTTCAGACTTTTTGGTCGTGAAGCTAGTTCAGTGAACATAGGTAACATCTGACATATTTTATAGGAAATCGTTTCTCAAACTGACATTTAGTGGAGCACGTACTATAAGTTGCGTCCTCATTAGCGGCAGTTTTCATGTATACTGAGTTATTATCATTGATTTATTTCACCAATCGTCGTCAATCAATTGATTGGGTTTCGTCATCATCGTGCACGGGTTCTTAATTTAAATATACAGTGACATCAGCATTTGCTTTTGTCGATGAAGTGTATTCGTACTTTGACATCGTTACCTAAATTAATGGCCTCACCTTTCTTTTAATGTATTTCTCAACAATACCCACAACTTTTTAATTATTTAGATAAGAATAATTTGCATGCTGAGACGCGCCGAAATACCTCCAGTCTAGATTATATTACCTCACTTAATATTAAAATATGCAGTCCCTGCAATCCATAATTAAGTTGGTGACTACGGCAGATAATAAAAATCTATCTATAGTGAATCAACGCAAAATAATTGCGTGTGTGTGTGCAAGCACGACGGATGTATTACACTTGTGGTTTATGTTGGTGCACACGCACTATAGTGTGAGTATAAGCGAGCCGCTTTCAGTCGAAAAACGAAGAGGCGACCTGGTTAGCAGTTTGGCTTCATGCATTCTTTAAACAAATATGCAGAACGTCATTTACTGAGGGGTAATTCTTTTATTTGCTGTTAAACAGTTGGCTTTTTCGTCACCCCGCCGGACCTTTAAAAATCAAAACAAACCAGAGATGAATTCATGCTGTATTTAATTATTAATCAACACGGGTTCGATTAAATTATGTAATTAAATGCAGCGCGTTGTCACACTAGGTCGTCGGTATACGATTGATTATCTATAAAATCGCATCAATAATTAATTGTAAACGCCCAATTGTATGGAATTACTATCAAAGTTTATTTTATTTTTTGTTGTGATTAACCAACAAAAATACTTGAATTACAAGGGTTTTTCTTTTTAGAGTGCTCTTTTAGATTTTTGAGAGCAGGTATGCCGCAATTTTCGAGTTTCTTTAAAACGTGCATCTTGCACAGTAAAATGTCTCAATTTTACATTATACACAATTAGCACGAAAAATGCAGTCATTTGAAAATGTTTTTACATCAGTCGAAAAAACATAAATGTGAACTGTCATGCAAATATTATTTCTCTTTTACAGTTTGAAAGTTTTTATAGATTTTTAAATGTTTTGTTTTATTAAGGGATAATTAATTTTGATTTATTTTACCCCGTTGAAATGGTAAAAATTTATTTGTTAATAAAACAAAAGTTGCTAATGATATTGACAAGGTTGACAATAAAAAAAATAAATCGATTTTGCGAAAATCTTGCTATACGTTTCTTGCAGAGCACTACTTTGTTAAGGAATTACTCAATTTCTTTTCTGTTGCTAACTTGAACGTAGAATCCTTTTAAACAAATATTAATATTTTTTTGTAATACATAATACATTTTTTGTAATACGAAATGTAGTCAAAACAATTTGTATGTACGAAAAATGTTGACCTACGACATTTTTTTAGTAAGGAATGTAACAAAATGGTTATTTCTATTAAAATTTTTTTAAATAATTTATTTTTTTAAATGTTAATAGCATTCTTTTACCTAATTGTTAGCTTATTTTTACCAGAAGCACAGCTTAATTGCAGCACTTACGCTTTTATCGGGTATTTTTAATCATTATAAACATACTTACTTTAACAAAATTATTGTATGTGATAATTTATGTCACGACGTTGCACAAATTTGAATATTTAATACAATAAAAATATGCTGGAAACCCTGCTACTTGTTGTCATCAGCTGTGCTTAGTGGAAAAACTGGAAATGGTGTTTTGTTTATCTTTGTTTTGATTATTAAATTATATTGTTTGTTTTGATAGTTTTGTTGTTTCATTAATAACGTATCTTAATTGTATATTTATTATTTAAAATTACCAATATAAACTTTAAAACCTGTTTTACGAAAGTAATTAGTATTTATATTTCACATTCGTAATTTTTTTTTCTCCAAACGTACAGACGTAACGTATGGACGAACGCGTATATCTTTTACTTTTCAGTTTTACTGTTATACCAATTAAAATGTAACTGTTTTTAAAAATAGATTTTGAAATGAGCTGGTTTACAATATCTGATTTAGCCAAATCTGCCCTGAATGAAGCTCAAAAGAGGATAGATAAAGTTTTGGACATTCAAGATGAAAACGGAAATGGATCTGTGACAACATTAAAAAACACCTCAACATCTCTTGGTAATATCTTTCTTAATTGTAATTTGATTATTCTTTTTAAGTTTAGGTAAAATGTTTAAGTTACATACCATAATTAATTTGTAAACTTTTTTTGAAGTAAACTGTTTTGTGTAATGTATATTATATGCATTAAAATTCTGAAATTGTGTGTCTAAACTAAGATAGTATAACTTAATTTAGTATTTTTAATATATTTGTAGGTACAGTTAATACAAATTCATCCAAAACTAAAACTGATGAAGTTACTACACAACCAAATCGACCATTGTCGGCAGAGAGGAAGGTAAACAGTAATATTACTAAGAAGAGATCGAAACCAGCTAAACTTGGTGCATCACTGACAAAAAGACAACCTTTTAGTGAAAATAAATTTAACAGCGTAAGGTAAGAAACATGTCTTCTCTTAGTTGTATTTTATACTTAAAGTTTTATTTTAGTTTTTAGCACTATTACTGCCCAAAGCATTTTTTCCAATTTTTTTTAAGTTTTACTTTTTTGTAGAAATTTGAGCCTAGAGCCTACATCTTTAAAACAGGAAGAATTGCTCATAAAAGAACCCAGAACTCAAAATGAGAACATAGCAACTATTGATTTACAAGAAACTTTACATGAAAATAATGTGGACAATAATCAAGCTTTTGAATCATCTTTAATGACAAGTTCTGTTGTTGAAAATAAATTTGAAGAAGAGAAACTTTTCACTGATTCTGGTGTGGATTTTATGCAAGAAACAGTCACAGAAAAATTGACTAACAGCCACAAACTAATTTCAGATGACCCAACACCTATTTTGAATAACATAAATAAATGCGAAAGCAAAACACCAGGTTTCAACTTTTTTTGCTTTTGAACATAAATTTTTTGTATTATAATTTATTTTAGTTAAAATTTAAAAAAATATTTTTATTGTGTTTAGATTTTAATGGTGATTGTAAACACATAAATTTAAAGACCAGTCCAGCTAAACACCTTAAAGAAAACAATGACCATGTTAGTATTTTATTTCAAAAATCTTAAATCACAGAGATATGTGAAAATTTAATTAGGCAATTGCTATTCATTTTAATATTTTCTTTTTTATGATACTCAGGGTTTTATAGAGCATAAGATAGTTTAGATATGCTTATGCTTTTCAATTGTTAATTAAAATTGTGTTGTGGTAATATTTTTTTTAATTTCCAAAAAACATTGGAGGTACAGTAGTTTGCATCACTTTTTTTTAAATTACAAAATGTATTTTTTTTAGGAGATTTCAAATCACATGCGAGACTCTCCATGTGGTGGGTCAACTGCAACTTCCAGTGAAATTGACATTCTTGACCACGAGAGTGTTTACAGTGACACTTTTACAAGTAAAATAACGTTTCATTTTTTCATAGATTGTAATTAAAATTTGAAATCCTTTACTATTAAGCTCTGTATGACAACTATTTGGATACAAAATAAATCTCTGTTTTGTTAAGATTCAAAAATTAGTGAATTGGATGGTACTTACCCAGGAACAATGGACAATTTTTTTACTCGTGATTTTGCTGATCGAATCGGCAGTGAAGCTTCAGACTTTAGTAGAATTACATCACCACTTTCTGTAAGTGTAGTTTAATGTTTGTTAATACTTTTACTATTGAAATTATGATATAGGCTATGTAAATTTTGTTAAGTGATTTTTCAGTCCCTGCAAATTTGTAAATTTATTTTAATTTTGGTGTTCTTTTGAAAATATTTAATTTTACAGGTAAATGAGAGTGAGAATGTAGGATATAAGTCACCAGTTTTATTTACTGATCATTTTGGTATGCTATTTAAAGTTTAACTTTTGCAAATCCTAATAAATATTGAGTAAACACAATAATTTATTATATAAACATATTAAGCTTAGTAAAGCATATTCATGTGCTTACTGTCAATTTTGTTAAATAATAAATTGTATATTATTTGGATTTAGATCCAAACACAACTCAAGTGAATGTACAAGAACAAAAAGAAAATTTAGCAATAGAGGATAAAGTTGAAAAAGAGACAAAAAATGTTTTAGAAATTTTAATTGATGATAAACCCGAAGAAGAAAATGCTAACAATGAAACTGTTAACAAACTTGAATTACTTGAGGATGATTTAGAGGGGGCAAATAAAAATAATTTTCCAATTGAATCAGAAACTGATATTGTAGAAACTGTTGAAACTAATTTCCTATCAGATGTTCAAGAACAAAGTTTGAATAGCTGTGAAATAGTACAACAAAAAGAACCCACTGAAATAGATAATAAAACTGAATTAAAAGAAAATCAACAAAAGGAACATACAAACAATGAAAAGGGTTAGTTATTTTTATTTTGTTAAAATAATCGGATTTTTTGTTGGTTTGGTAGCCATGTCATGTTATACTATGAATTTATGTTTAAATATGAAAAAAAATTAGGCACTTCGAAAAATAGAAAATTTTATTTTGTTGATTTTTTTCACTGCATCGAATGTATTGATTGTTTAAATTAAAAAAAGAAGCTATGTAAAATTTTTAACACTGTCTTATAAATATTGTTTTAATTTTTTTACAGAAGAATCACAGGAGATAAATGAGAAATCTAAACCAGTTGAAAATCCAACAAACATTAATGACAAAGAAGATAAAATTAAGCAAGAGGTTTAACAAAATTAAAATGCTTTTAATATCTTTTTTTTGCATAAATTTATGGTTTTACTAAACTGTTTTTTTAAGGTTATATCCTCAACATCTGTTGACCAACTTACCGAAGAAAAATTAGCTTTTTATGATCAACAACTTGTTTCTCTAAGCCTTAGCAACGCTAGTTTATCTGAAGAAAACGACAACTTAAGGTAGAAAAAAATATGAATTTGTTTTGTAAATATTAGGATTTTTAAGGTTTAACTAACATTTGCACTTTAAAATTACTTGATATTATTTTTTTTTATTTTAGAAGTGAAATTGGTAATGCCAAATTAATGGCTGCCCAAGAAATAAATGAAAAAACAGTTGAATTAGAAAACACAATTGACGAAATGAATAAAACTATAGAGGTAAAGTGTTCAAAAAATTACAATTTTAAAGTGCTAACTGTTTAATTAAATTTACTAAAATTTAAAGTAATTAAAAACAATTTAAAATTTTTTTTCTGTTTTGCTTTTGCAACTAAACAAAATTTTTATGCAGAGTTTACAAATGGAAAAGTCAAGTTTAGCAAACCAACTTTTAACAACAACTGCTGATTTAAGTCAAAGATTAAGTAGTGAGCAGGTTCAACACATGATTACTGAAAAGGAGGAGTCCATACAAGGTCTCCTACTTGAAGGTAGTAATTATTTGCAAGCTTTGTGGATAAAATTATATTTTTAAGTGCTTAAAATTAGAAAGGTATATTTTAGTATTTAAAATTTTAATTGACCAAGTTTTACTTTAATACTAAAGTGCGTTCTTAATATGCATAAATATTTTTCTAAAAACACAGTATTTCAGACACAATGTTTAATTTATACTAAATTTATCATCATACTTTGTTGATAATTTTTTATTTGAAGGTGAACAGCTGTCCAAACAGCATTTACAACAAAACAATTTGATTAAAAAACTAAGGTCAAAGTTAACTGATAAAGAACGAGCAGTAACAGATGCAAACGAAACAATTACCCAATTTGAAACAGAAAATAAAGAGCTCAATGAGGTGAATAAATCAATGGTGTAGATTTAAAAATAAAAACAAATTTATATTAAAATATTTGATAATGTGAATCACTGATAATATTACACAAACAATAAATATTATTTGAAATATCGTAACAAACACATTAAATAGAAAAAAAAAAATTTTTTTGATTTAAAAACGATACCTTATAAGATTTAATTTTTTACATACACGGTTAACAATATATATTTATATAGTTTTTCTTAAACCATTTATTTAATATTTACTTGAATATTTTTGCGCAGAGACTCTCCAAAGTGGAAGGACAGAGTAGCGAGAATCGAGGGACAGCTGAACGGTTATCTGAGGCTTACCATGTGAGAGCAGCAGAGGTGGATGACCTCCGAAACAAGTTGGAAGATGCTGAAGAAAAAAGAAGAGCTGCCCAATCCACACTGGATGCTGCATACAAGTATAAATATATATATATTTTTTTGAAATATTAATTAATTTTTTTTTTTATGAAACAAAAACTCTGTTTGCAGAGATCTTGCTGATTTACACAAGAAACAAGTAGGCATGGAAAGTGAGAAAGAAACTCAAATACAGAGAGCTGAGGAAATAGTTATGGCTCGAATGCAACAACAAATCGAGAAAATTGAACAAGATAACGAACACCAAAAGCACATGCTTGTATTACAGGTATTTCTACGTATGAAAAAATTAATTTGTTAAAAAAAGGTAAAGATTTTATATCACAAAATTACAGTATATGAATGTAAATACCAATTGCTTTTGGTATTTTGGACTTTTTATTATATTTTTTTATGATTTTTTTTTTTTTAATAAATGGCAATTTATTTGGAATTTAATTTAAGATAAATGAACTTCATGGAACAGTTGAAAGAACTGAAGTTTTGTGTTCAAGAAAAGAAGATCAACTAAGAAAAGAAATCAAAGATCTTCAGCAAGTAAGTAGAATTTATTTTTGGATTTTAGTAATATTTAGTAAATGTGGTTTAAGAATCTTGTTAAACCAGTTTATTTGTTAAATAATCTTATCATGCATTTTGCATGCCTTTTGCACTCATTTAGTGAATGTAAAGCATTTTTTTTTTGTTTTTTAGCATACATGATTTTTTTTTAAGAAATATGCTGTGGTACATCTTTTTATAAATATAAAAAAATTACAAGTTTTGTCTTTACTTTCCTCAAGTTAATTTTATTTTAGTTTTTTATAGCCAAACTAATTTTAAATTTTTGATTTTGATTTTTCTAGCGATTGCAAGAATCTGAAATTCGCAATCATGACCTGAGTAACAGCATATCTGACTCCACTCGACCTTTGTTGAGACAAATGGAAAACTTACAAGCAACTCACTCGACTCAAGCTAAAACTTGGGATGCCCTTGAGAAAAACCTGACTGCTAGACTAGGCAAGTTTTAATTTTTTTACTTAAAATTGAAGATATCACTTTAAATTTTTTACTATAAATAAATTTTAAATACTATTTGATAAATTATTTTTAAATATTAAAGCTTTAAACTAAATAAAAAAAAGCATACCAAAAAAATTCCCAAAAAATATATTTTGGTTATTAATATTATTTTTTTTTAGCTGATGCTCACGTACAAACCACCACTGCTCAAGAGAAAGAAAGATCAGCAAATATGTTGATGGTTGACCTTAAATCCAAATTAATTTCATCTGAGCAACAAGTTTCAAATCTTAAAGATGAAAAACAAAATTTAACTACTGAGGTTGAGCGCTTAAAATCTGAAGTGAAAACTGTGAATGAAAATTTTACAAGGCAAGTTTATATATGTATATTTAATTTTGATGTAAATTAGATTTTCCAAGTATGTGTCACTACTATCTAAACATCATGAATTTTTATTAAAAAATTTAATTGTTTTTTTTTTAAGAAGTTACAAAAAATTAAAAAAAAATTTTAAAATGTTGTCAAATTTTTAATTTTTTTAAAATTATTTTTAAGGAACAAAAGAACCTGTTTATAATGCTAAAATATTTCAAATAAAACGAAAAACATATAAGAGAAAAATATGTTTAGATTAAAACAAGATCATGAACATGAGTTAAAAATTCACTCAGAAGCGATGTCCAAAGCTCGAAAAGATCGACTCACTCTTGAGAATCAACTTGACATGGAAAAATTAAGATCTGATGTCGATCGTAAAAAATTTCAAGCACAATATGAAGCCATTCAAAAAGAAAAGGTGATTTAAATAAGAAAAAAAATTGTATATATCTTGAATTTTTTTAAATGGGTTGTTTTTTTCTTAGGAGAGGTTAGCATGGTTAAGTAGGTCGGAGAGTGTTGGATCTGCAAGTATGTTTAACACAGATGCAGACTCCACAGATGGATCAGAAATATTCAATCATGTAATTTATGTCTATTTTATTTTTTCCATTTTATCGCCGGCATATGGTTACAAAGGCAAAAATAATTAAATAAAAATGGTGTTAACAGGCTGATGGTGTTGACAGACAACTCTCTAGCACCACTGTGTCGGGTGTGTATGATACCATACGTTCTAGCGCCACTAGTGGTTCAGCATTGCTTGAAAACTTGCAATCCCAACTGAAACAGAGAGATGGGGAAATTGCACAGTTACAAGTAAATTTTTTAAACATTTTTTGTCAACGAATTTTAATTATTAAGCTCCTCAACTATGTTGCAATTTTTAATTTACTTTATTATTTTTTAATTTATAAAAATTTGGATCACTTCTTGTATGCCTATATTATACATTAGCATTACAATATTCGACGTTGGTAATCAATTTTAATACAGATTAATTAGGGAAACAAGTAATATCGTAAAAGTTTATTAGCTGTAATGCAAAACATTAAATCTTAATTTGAAAAAAATCAATTTCATTTAGAGCATAGCAATATGGTAAAGTATAATAGAAGCTATAAATTATAATGCATTACTATGATCTAATCTTTCAAAGACTTTTTTAATGTGATTTCTATAATCTCCTAATACATGTAACATACTAAATTCTCTAGAATTTTGTTGTTGAAATCTAATATGTGTTTGATTTATTTTAAGTAGACAAAATTTGCAGTCTCAATATTTATTTTTTTTTTCACAGTAATGGTTTGCTAATTTAAAATATGTTTAGGGTGAAATAAACACGTTAGAACGAACTCGATCCTCGATGGCCGAGGAAATTGTCAGACTCACAAACATGAACGAAGATCTCGAAAACTCGGTGGAAAAAGGCAAGGATCTTAAACATCAACTTAAGGTGAATGTTTTTTACAAAAAATTTATTTAATTTTTTTATATTTTTGGTCAAATTTGGTGTTTATAAATTACTTGTCTTATGGTCAATGTTATGACGTAAATGTTCGATTTGTTGACGTCATAAAGCGATGGTTAGACGTTACCTTTAAAGACTTTAATGTTAGCAACTTACGTCATTCTTTATTAGATGACGTCATAAACTAACATTACGTTTTAAAAATGTTAAATTAAAATTTACTACATTTACGATGCCTAATGACGTAATTGATGATAGGAAATGAAAGCGAGGTATGACGCGGTGTTGACGATGTACGGAGAAAAGGAGGAGGAGGCGGAGGAGTTGAAGTTGGATCTGGAGGACGTGAAAGCGATGTACAGAAACCAGGTATGACGTCACAATTCGGTTTTCAATTTTTTTTTTAATAATTAAAAAAATTTTTTTTTAGTTTCTTTAATTTAATTATTGTTATAATGACGAACATATCTTTTTAGGGAATCCAGTTTCTTTTTTATGCTATTAAGACACAACATGACAGAACATTTTAAATTCTGTTTTATTTAGATCGACTTGTTACTAAAAAAGAACTGATGTCACTCGACCGATCCTTGTAATTCCTTAAAACCGTTCGTTCATTCACGGTTTTTGCACTTATTTGTTACGGGGAATCCCCCCAACGTTCGCCTTACCAAACCACGTGTCAGCAATTGTCTATTTGTGGAAAAAGCTGAAGCCAAAACATTATTTTTGTTCATGAAGCTTATTGTCGGAGATGCTTTATTTTAACAAGTGATAATTTAAAGTTATATAATTGGTAGTTACTAGTATTTTATGTTTCCCAGAAATAGCACTATTTTGTTTATTTATTTTAGAAATTAGTTTTTACTTGAAGCCTTTGTACAGAATTTTACTTACACATAAAAATGTTTGGATAATAATTAAATTACAGTTAATTAACGATTTTAATGTCCGGTGCTTTTTAGTAGTATTTTCTAAATTCTAGTTTATCTATTTAGTGCATTGCAAAACCTTAACTAAATTTATATTTTAGTTGGTTTCATGCATAAGCATTTTGTAAAATTGTAATTCGTATTTTAAAGCTTTTTCTTGCAAACGATATGTTAAAAATTAGTATTTTTTAAATTTGTAAAAATTTTTAATGTCGGTTACCAAATTCCTTGCTTCTATTTATTTATTGGGTGCTATGTAAACTCCTGTCTGCAGGTTAAAAAATATTTGCAAGTCATTGCGCCCGTTCTGCGTTTATGTATTGAAACTTTTTCGCAAGAGGCGAAAATCAAAGTGCAATATTTTCATTGGTCCTTACCGCGTCGGCGAGTGACAATTTAATGTCCCTTAAATCTCGTTGCTTTTAAGTAAATAAATAAACTTTATGCAGACCTGAGCTTAAATGGTATTAAAATAGGCCAGCAAGAAAGTTAAATAGGGAATTCGGTGAAATAAGTTGTCGAATTGTTTCTTTGTATATTCCAGAATCGTGACTGGTTTGTTACATTTTTTGAGAGCAGTGTTTGGCCTGTTAGTGTATTTGCCGAGGGCAATTAGACTACACATACTACCCGATCGTCTATTATAGGTTTATAATAGAGAAAGAGATTCATTTTATAATTTTATAGCTTTTGTTTAATGCTATAATTTTACGTAAATTATGTGTAGCGGCTTTTTTTGTCTTGCCTAAAAATGTTTATTATAGGGTTTGTAAATACGCGTATTATTCATATATTATTAGTATACAAACTATATTTATTTTTGAAGTTGGCCTCGTTTGAAATTTTGAAATCCAGCTAAAATAGTTTTCCGACAATTTTAATAAAAATTTTTTAAATATGTGGATAATAAATTTCAAGAACGGAATTTTTGTTTGACAACTTGAGAGAAAGATAAGAGAAAGGCATCGGTTTATGATTTTTTGCGGTCACAGATGACATCATATGAAACACATTTACAAAGAGTGCAGGCAAGATGAACTTGTTTTAAAACTTTAATTATTTGGATTTTCAGACTTGTTGTAAAATTTGTAGACATGTTAATGTTTTGTCATCTAAGTGATCATAAAAAATACTTCAATAGAGTTTTTTTATTATTTAGGTTATACGTTAGTTAGTTTAATAAAAAGTTATTCAGAAAGTCTTCAAATACTATTAACTTTTCCATGTTTCTTTTCGAATATAGCATAAGTGTGGCACACATATATTTATGGTAATGTTACAACATCGAAAAATAGCTTTAAAACGTAGCAGTTGTTATTAAACTTACAACTATTGAAATCGAAATTGAAAGTGTTTTTGTACAATGTTTGTTTAAACCGATGCGTATATTTCAAACTATCATTTTTGCGTATTTATTTATTGTAATAACTAATGGGTAATTAGGCCCCTGTGCTGGTAGTAACAGTATAACTAAGTTCACTAATTTTTTACTACGACGACTAAAAAATTTGCGATTGACATTCTAATTATAGGTTGTGTTAAGTTAAGATTGCTTATTAAGCATGCCTAATTGCCAGATCTAGACAACATTGAGTCAAAAATTGGAATTATTTTCCTTTAGGTGAATCGTAATGTTTATGTAGTTACTACAGTAGTTGTTTACCTAAAACTTCTTGTTTTTTAACGAAACATTAAAATATAAGAATTTTATGGGGGTAAACAAACAAAATGAGTTGATTTTTGAGTTATGAATCACAGAAATTGACAAATGATACTGTATTAAGAAAAATTATGATATCATATTTATTGTCAACTAAAAAAATGTTTACAAAATGTTATAAAAAATATAATGTGTTTTGGCATTTAAAAAAAACTAATTTGTGTTTGAAAACAACACGAACTTTAACTTCAATGTTGTTGTTTTCTCAGTTAATTAAATTAAACCAAATACTTTGGCTTAGCGTCATGTTCTAAATCGAATTATTTTTTTACTTTAAATGTCAATCGATAGAGGGCGCGACCGAGTTAAGTACATCAGAAAATTTTATGCACGTTTTTCTGCATAAATTTTTTGTAAACATAGGTTTTTAATGTGATAATGTCACACACTTGTCTATATAAAAGATGGTAATGGTTTCAAACCACATATGGTCCGTGATCAAATTAAGAGATGGTTATGGTACGTATATTATAACTGTGATAAAAGCTTAAGTAGTGATAACGGTATATTCATTAAACGAAATGCTTGACTGACAACTGGCACGCAGTTGAAAGATTTCTTGTAAAATCAAAAATAAATTTGTACTACAAGAAAGAACGCGAGTAGTTTTACTATGTTGTAAAAAAGCGTTTTTATTTGGAAACTGTAGGAGGGCGTATAATTTACTTCAATTAAAATTTTAATGTAAATATCAGTTATGTAACCCGTCGTCAACTAAATATGTGACATTTTAAGTAAACTTTTTTTTTTTGTTTATTTTGTGTTTTTACGTAACACAAACTAATTGGACTTTCGAAACAAAGAAAAATAAATGTGCATGTTTATGGTAAATTCAACTTCTTTGCCTGTCGTTTCTAATGGCAATTTTTTTCAAAGTTAAATACACTTGCATCAACATGGTTATGTCAGAGAGTAATGTTTAGTAACTGAAGCACTGTCGGAAAACTACTAGTTCAAGCTTTATAAACAACGGTTATGTTAATATGAATTATGCAGGTTTACTTAACTCTTGTTCTACTTTAACCTTTCATGTTTACATGTAAAGTATTTTAATTCCGAGCAGTAAAAAAAGTTTAAACGGTTTTAATTTATTTGTTGGTTTGGCATAAGGCGGAGAGTTGTAGTAGTTTTAATTTTGCTTATAAATTTTTATGTAGTAATTTAACTTAAAAACTTAAGATCAAAATTAATTAAATTCAAATAAAAATATTTTATAAATGAAAACACTTTTATTAATTAAAGACCTGATGGGTGGCATATATTTTTCAAGTTTGTTTTCTAAGTAGTTTTAATTTTGCTTATAAATTTTTATGTAGTAATTTAACTTAAAAAGTTAAGATGAAAATTAATTAAATTCAAATAAAAATATTTTATAAATAAAAACAGTTTTATTAATTAAAATCCGGATGGGTGGCATATCTTTTTCAAGTTTGTTATCTAAAAAAATCTGCTTCGTTTTATGTAAACTAAAACGAGTTATTTATGAATGTGAATGGTTATTTAAGTGATAAATTTGTTAGTTTTCAACGCTTAGGTAAACTTTGTGCGTGTGTGTTCTTAGCTGCGAAAGAACAAACCTCACAAAACCTGATAAATTGGTTTTCGGTTGGGGTTCTGGCTTAAAGAGTCACACTTTCTTATAATGTAGCATTGTTCGCGTTTGGTCAAGTTACCAAAGGCCTCTTTAAGGTAGAGCAAGAGTCCTGTTATTTAGCTAAGGCAGGCTGGTGTTTGTTTAACCTGTTTAAATTATTACACCAGTTTGATATGAAGAAAGTTGCGCTAATACGAACGAAATTTGGATGATTTTTTCTTATGATATAATTGAAATAAAAAGTATACAAACATATTGAAAATAAATTGTTTTACATAAGGTTGCAAAGCTATTCTGCAATCGATATTTTCTCATATAATTTAAAAATCAAATTTTGCTCGCCAAAATTGGTGTTATGTATTGATTTTTTTGCCGTGCGACGCTGTCATTAGGCTGTCCGAACCTTTTTGATCTTGGGTATTGCAAAATTTGGGCGTTATCGCCGCAGCATCTAATATTATCGGTGCTTTTCTTAATGGGGATTATTATTAAAAATCATAAAAGCTGTCATGCGCTGACGCGAAGTGAAAGCCCAATTTGGAAACTTTATTAGAATTTAGGCCTTTTTAGGCTCGAAAATTCTATTTAAAGAACCAGCACACTAAGATGACCACTTTGTTATTAGCAATTTAAGTCATTTTGTGACACTATCTTATCAAATAGTTTCGATAACCTTGTCAGTATGTGCCATGTTGTGGCGTGTGTAAGTGTGTTGAGATTAGACTTGTATTTGTATACTTGCAGGATTTAGATTAGATGATGTATAGATACTGCTAGCTCCATCATAACCACCAAACATATTCTCCAACAGTTTAAAACGTTCAGTGCTTAATCATGGTGCGCCACAGCCCACAAATTGAAAATATTAGCAAGTATGGATAATTTCTTATTTCATGTTCTGGTATAGAGGGTAGGCTGTTTTTCATGTTGCTTTTTGACTAATTGTGATTGATTTGACATGTTCTAGGGTTATGAAACAGGTACTAAAGTCTCAAAAGGTACATTGAATTAAAGTTAGCGTTCTAGATACAGTATGTAAAAAGGTAGTTAGTAAGTAAAGTATTTTTAATAAAGTTAAAAATAAAATAAGAAATGTAAAAAAATTGATTTCTCAAAAATTTCGTGTTGGAAAAAGTTGTTTACGTTTTTTTAGCCAATCGGTCATTCGCTAAATAAACTTCAATATCGCAACAATACCTCGCATTTTCGTAACCCTATCTCCAGCTATACTGAATAATTGTTTACTGGTCTACACTCCATATCACTATAACGTAACGAGAGACCCTGTTGTAAAAAACACACGCATAACAATGGCTCTAAATATAACTAACTGTCTTTGTGACTGTGTTTATCATATTGTCTCTCGCGCTAAACCAACTTTCCAAATTCCGATTGTCGATTGCGCTTGAAAGTTTGGGTCTAGTAGTTCGAGCTGAGCGGTTAGGTTTCTTTAAAGTTATTTTTAAGTACTATAACTAGAGGCGTAGTCAGATGTAAATATGGTTTTGAAAATATTTTATGGTCTAATATACTTTTAATTGTTTATTTATTAATTAAAATAAAAGAGTAGTGTGAAGAAAATTAATCTTATTTTTTAGGTAGTAACCGCAACCTTATAGCAGTTTTAAATAGAGTTTTTATATATCAAAAGTATATTTATACTAAAGTAAAATACTTTAAATTAACATGATTCAGTTAATATAAATATGTATTAATTTGGGAAAATCCAAATTTTGTTTATTAGATCTGAGAAAGTAGATACAGTATTTTTGCCTTTAAATGGCTTGCCAGACTTGCGTCATTAAAGTCTGATTCGGTATTTTTTTATTAGATTCTTTTATCGTTATATCTATATTTAGAAACTGTTATCTTAAATATCTTAACGCATTTTCATCGTATACAAAATTAAAGAAATGTGCCTGGGGCTTGAATGAATGGAAACACTCTTACGTTTTTGTGGATAACAGAAGACATTTAAAAAAAAATGTTTTGCATTTAGCGTAACATTAAATGAATAATACACGCGGGCTTAACATGCCTTACATGCGTGAAGTTGGCCTTTAAATGAACTTGGGTTTATTTGAACAGGCTTTACAATAGGCTATGTTATTTCAAAGAACAGATTTACTCCTTAGGAACTGGTATGTATCAACAGGTTTACGATTGTTAATCTATTTTAAACATGGTTTAATGCGTTTTATTGTTTCAGCTGTAACTAGTAAAGGAGTAATTGTCAATTTTAAATATAACCAATATTAGATTTAAGAATAATAACATAGACAGACTTTTGTTATGTCGTTTGAACAGGAAAAAATGCTATAGCATTTACTTTTTGAATAAATATTTTGGCATCCTTAAATTCTATTCTTTAGTTTTGTTCAACGCATAAACATCACGGCAATTTTGTTTTAACTATATTAGGAATTTTTAAAAGTTATCAATCGTTTCTAAAGGTTGATTGTAATAGTATTGGATCTTGATTCATAAGCAGTAAATTTCAATTAAAAAAATTAGCTGAATATATAATGATTTAACTATAACTCGTATTTAGAATTCGTTAAATAAATGGTCAGAAGATATTGAATATTAAATTATGTTTTACAAATTGATTTACTGGCTTAAAAAATATCTCATTCTAGATATAAATTAGGTTTTGTATAATCGTATATTGTAAAATTTATTTATTATTATTAAAGTATTTCGGATTTTTTGTTGTTCAAAATTGTGTAGAATTTTTAACTAATAAAAATAGGTTTAATTTTGTTTTAGATACTGTTCTGCATATATGCAAAACTTTGCAATTATGTTGTGTTTCCTTTATATATAATTCGTTTAAATATTAATGGGCAATTGGCTTTTAAAATAACGCGACATATTAAGTTTCTTTCGTGGTGTTTAAGTTAATAAATACAATTGAGTGAATAATATCAGCTTATGCTACTTTTGGCACTTATAATTTGAAAAAATAGAATTACAATTTTCATTTTTTGGTAGATATTTAAAAAAATATATATTTATATATATATTATATATCTTTCTATATTTATTATGTCACGTCCAAGAATTTCTGCTTATTTTGTAGTCAAGCGGATATTATTATTAGTTTGATATATTTATTTTGCGAATATTTAATAAATATTATTATATTTTCTTTTCAAAACGGAAATAATTGTAATATCACGAAAAAAATATATTGTCATTCAATCCATGAACTCGCTTCTCTTTAAAACGACCGAAAAAGTCACGTGGCTCGCATTATAAAGTTGTTTATTTATTCAAGGGAAATTATATTTTAAACGGGCTCAATTTTTTTCGGTGTAAAAATAGAACGAAGCGATTTGTATGTCTGTCATGCGATTTGATTATTTTCATATAACTAACTACGGTTATTATAGATTGGCCGGGTGCAGAATATGATTTTTCATTTTCGGTCAGGTGTTTTGTGACATGATGCGACATCTGCATCTCTGTTTCCCCAACCGAAATGTGATAATCAATCAAATATAACGAACAGTTTAGAATTTCTTAGTATTTAAATTTAGAAATTTTGCAGACAGACAGAAAATAATTTTTTTTTTTTAACTATTTTTAGGCTTAACTTAACCTTTGATTATGCAAATGCAATGATAGGATTATTCTTTTGTTTAAGTAACAATGCGCTCTGCAATTATGTTAATAATTAAAGGTCGTTTTGCTTTGGCCTTGAAATGGTATTATTTGAAATTAAAAATACATTTTCATTGACTTAAAAATATATATTTTGGTTTATAAGTTTAGGTTTAGATAGTATTTTTGTATTATTTGATATTTTTAATTTAAAAAAAAGAATTTAAAAATTTGAAGTCATTAAACATATTTTTATAATTAAAATTTTTCTGATGTTGACTGCCACTAAATTCATTAAAATCAATCTGACATAATTTAATGTTGAAACACACTAGCCTGAAATTAGATAATCGAGAAAAATTAGTCATATTTGTTCGTATTAGACCCGGCTATAAATAATTCAGGAAATTTCTATTTATAGAAACATACCCATCTCCGGTTTCGACCTAAAAAAGCGAAAAATCAATTATGGGAAGATTGGCACAGGCTCATATTGAAGGACGTGCGGTATCTATTCTATGTTCTTTCTTGATCCATGCGCTGAGTCAGATTAAGTTAATTTAATTTCGCCGATTTGTAGACAGACTGTTTGAATCTGCAACATTTGCTTGGAGATATTAAATTTAGGATTTGTTGGCTACTACTCTGCACGGAACATTTACTGTTTTAAGTAGATTTAAAAATAGATTTTATTGGTAAAGAAATTTTATGGTTTGAAATAAGTTTTTTTAGATACTCCAAATCTATTAAAATATACCAAAAACCGTATCCTGTCTTTCGTCGGGTGTTACTTAAATTTTATTTCATATTTTACGAGACTATTTTAAAATGAGCGTAACTATATCGCCGTATAGTTTATTGTTGTTCTTTGCCATTTACGTTTTTTACGACTTCATCTTTTTCGAAATCAGCGTTTTACAGCGTACGGAAATGGAAAGTCTTTACTTTCTTGTAAGTACTTAAAGTGGAATTTGTTTACTTGTGCCGTAGAATGTTTACTCTTTATGGTTTGGTCAAAGCGTTGACTAATATTTAACTTAACGTTATACAAGTAAAATTATTTAAGAAAAAGGGAGAAGGCATGGTGCCACAACTCGACCCAAGAAGCTAAGTCATGTACGCTTTCTACTGACATGTTAAATATAGAGTTCAGTTTTTAAATTATGAAAAAACAAAAGATTTCAAAAATTAGTATTGTGAAGGTTAATTAACGCGCACAAGCGTGAAAACATGTATTATATGCTCGAGTGTTTGGTTAATTTACAGGGCCCAATAGGCGATGGTTAATTAAACTCACTTTATTGATTATTTAGATTGCCAGTTCAGCTGGTTTAACGTGGTCTAGTGGGTAACTTTATTTGTCATTTGGATTATACTAAAGTTATTTTGTAGTAAAAGGTAGTCTTGTTTGAGAAAAAGTCTTGTTTACCTATAGGTTTAAAATACCATTTTATTCAGTATTATTTTGTAAACCTGGTTTCGATTTGAACACTCTGAATATAAACAATATGGAAGCTAAAGTGTCGGACTTTTTTGTTGAACTGATATAAATTCAATAAAATGTTAAAAATACGTAAAAAAATGCAGTTTGTTTCAATTATCGATTTGGTGGTTCATAGACGTGTTATGAAGGTCCGATTTTACAACTAGAATAAGCCTCAATCCCTTGTGAATGGGTGGCGGTAGTCAGCCTTCTAAGCTTTGAGCAGCTGGTAGGCAAGACGCATTTGTTTTTTTAAAAAAATTCTTTTATAATCATATCTTTTTCTACATCGCAAATGGTTCTGTTATAATATTATGAGTCACCAAAAGTTAGTTTTAAATCGGTCAAATTTCAAGTTTGTTATTTAGTTTCGCCTTTTTATTTTAATTTGTTACGAAAACCGCTATTTTCGTAGAATGATAAAGTTTATTTGGCGAGCTATATTGCCTCATGATGATGATGATGAAATGATGACTGGTCCGGTAAATATTTCTATTTATATGAGAATTACTTTAAAAGTTAAAAAAAAACGTTTTATTTCCCCTTTTTTTGGCAATACAATTTTTCCAGGTTTAGTTTTGAATACACTAACGATAACGACGGGATTTTGACCAACGCACAGCAAAACGCGTCACATAATAATCTAGTACTTTAAATTAGTTAAACAAGTGTATCAATGTTAATGGCCTAAGGTTTGTATGTTTTGTATCGTAAAATGCAAACAGAAATTGTTTCTTTATATCGAGTGTCGTTTTATTGACCCTGGTGTATGTATATGGCGAACACGTTACACATACCAAACGTGTAGCATGTATTTACATCAACAGGCGCATAAATAGCGGCGGCGATATGACACGACTACCCGTGCTTAATACATGTTTTTTTCTTTATCTACATGAGATTTGCATTAGATAGATGATGCATACTAAGATTAAATATTGAACGTTAAGTTAGCGATGTTTAGCGTTAACTGATCAATAATAAGGCTATCGCATAAGCAGGTTATGATCTGCTACGCTATGATAGAAAAAGCCCTTGACTACGTCATTTAATGACTGTTGTTGTTGCTTCAAGTATTGAACAGGCTTCATATAGTTTTTGTCAGTTTATGTTGTTGTTCATGCAAATGAACTTTTATTTTGATTATAGAAATGTGAGGTAGTAAGATTTTAAGGTATTTTGTTTATAATACACTAGTAACTGAATTGTAATAACTAATCTTGAACTTTTGTACTTTCAGGTAGATATGTTTTGCTTAAGTTTAAGGAACAATTAAATATTTATATATAACAAGGGAATTAATCGGTACTTGGAATGAACGAATCAGCAATTGAAAATTTGGATTACTTATTCTAATATCATGTTGATAATACTATGATCTCAGCTCTTTCCAAATTTTTCAACATGATTGCTAAACAAAATTACCGAAAATATGAAGAGACCACAGGTATAATTTAATTTTTTAACAATAATCAATAATATTGGAAAAAAATGATTAGTATTGTAAGTGATAATGTAAGGGGAAGTATTGTTTGGTGCCTAGGCATTGTTAAATTATTTTTTTACCAAGTGTTAAATAAAAAAATTGTAAATTTTTGAAGAATGTTTTATTTTGTGTAAACATAATGTTTATATGAGTTTATTTTTGTTATAGTTATTAATCATGTTTTATATCCCACGATTTACCTTACAGAGGTGTGGTAGAAATCTATCATTGTTTAATTGTAATTAGTAGTGCTACGATAAATTATAGGTGCGTCTGCTTAATTAAGTGGCAATTTAAACTGGCTAAAATGGTGTAAAGTGTAGGTTTCATGTTCTAGTATTGACAATTTGGGCCGGATATTTGTAGAATTCTCCTTTTTACAATCTGTGGATATTAATTGTTGTTAAATGTAGTGTTCAGGCTGGTGTTCTCAGATTAAAAGTTGTATCTCTACCATGATTATCCCTACTGTAACATTAGTCTGAACAGTTACAGAGAGTAAAGGATTTAGATAAAAAAGACATAATACATTAAACATTGAGTAACACTATTAATAACTACTATTGTCCATATGTAAACAAAAGATAATTGCTGATTAATAGCACAAATTTGTTTACATGTTTATTCAATTACAAAAATAATTAATATTTTCTTAGAAAAGATAAAAGTGAAAAAGTAAGATTTGTAATTTTCTTCAAGTGAGGTAAGAATTAAAGTAATTTTATTAAAGCTTGTGATTGTGATTAAGTGGCTTGATATTACAACACTTGTGCAGAGTATGAGTAATAAGGATAGTTAGCTCATTGAAACAATGGATTATACAATACTGCAACATTACACACACATTTAGGTGTGATAACAGGTTGATGTTAGATCTTATGACATCATCGATGTATAATAAGCAGCATATTTCCGGATATATTAAGGGTCTTACTAATTAACTGATTGATGGTTATAGCAATAAAGGAAGACCGTGTTTAAATAAGTTTATCATCTAGCAGTATAACCTAAAGTCTTATCGGTTATATAGTCTAGGCTGTGTTTAAACTAGATAAGAGGTATGGGCCAGATGATTGGCAATGATTTTTATTTATATATTTCAGAGATATACCTTACTTGGTTAAATTTAATAATCTAGTACTATTTATAGCTTATTTATCTGATTTGGCTCACCTTGTGGTCATTTCAAGTATAGTTACAGGCCTTGGGCTATATTCATTTTAATTGCATTACAACATAGCAAATGTGTCACATTTTTTTCATCAATTTTAGCCATGTAATGAGTGTTTTTTTACCTAAAAATCATCCAGAGACATTTTAAGTGGACGCCAGGCAGGTTTAGGCAAAATTAAATAAGCTTAATTAAATAAAAAATGGATTGTGTTCTGATTTTGAACTTCTGGCTTCACCAAGTTACTTTTAAATTTGATCTATTTTAGGTAAGATTTATGACGAACTGTTAAACACATGTCATAAAATTTTAGTTCACTTAACTACCAAGAAATGCATTTTAAAAAACATTAATTTTTCTAATAGCAAACGAACTGTCATATATTTTAAATTTACATGTAAAATAATTATAAACAGGTATACAAATTTACAAAAGTCGTATTTTGCAAAGAAATATTTTGCTTTTGAGCATTAATTTTTTTAGTATTTTTTAAAAACAAAAAAATAGGCTCTATAGGTCGTAAATTATATAAATATTGGAAAGAGAAAAGTTAATTCTTTTATAATTGGCTTATTAAGTGTCAATAATAAGAAAATACTAATTAATGATTGCTTTATATTCCTATAGGTGCATTTATTGACGTATCAATAAAATTGTTATTGTTAGGCTATATAAAACTCTTATAATCTAGTGCGACATTGCAATGACTATAGGCTTCTATTTTTAACTCAATTATTTTTGATTAATATCATCTCATTTAAAATATCATTTTATTTTTGACAATTATTATCATCTTATTTTGGACAATATTTTTTTGTACTTAATTGTATTTCGTCTTAAAAAAATTGGTACGGGTTTAAAAAAAATTGTTTTGTTATTTATCCTTTGGGTTAATTTAAATTTTTGCTTGAAATAATAGCCTGATTCACGTTTTCTATTAATCTTTTCATTTGAAAAACAAATGTGTTATTTCAGAGCTAATGTGATGGAAGAAAAAGTAACAAAATGCACTAAACATAGTGCTAAAATCAGTTCAGGTTTAATCACTGTTTCCATGTTATGTGGTTGTTTTGCATGTAATTTGTTAAGTTGTTGTAAATCTGTTTTCCTTCTTAAGAAAAAGGAATTTACCCAAACTCACAAGGATTGCAAATTAGTGTGACTTAAAATTTATCATTTTTGTACATGTTTTTGTGTCACTTAATTGGTATTTAAAATTTGAATATAAGGTTTCTGGTGGTGAAATCTCGTAATTGTCACCACATCTTAAAATTAAAACCAAAAATTGTTTTAATTAAGTGATGTTTACGCTAAATTTTTCTACTGCCCTTTTTTATTAAGATTAATGTTCTGACCGTTGTTATTAAATAACAAACAGGAAGTGTGTATTTTAAATTTTTTATAAACATTACAAGAACCACGATTAAAATTACATTTTTTGTTAGGTTTTTTAAAATTGGAATTTTTTGGCTTGCTATTATTTATTAAAAATTGATGTTGTAATTTGTAAGCACTGTCTGTTTTTTTTATCACTAAAGAAAAAAAAATAACTAAATAAGAACGATACCAGGATTTTAATTATACACTATTATATATAATAGTAATTAACCGAAAACACCTAATTTAAAAAAATGTTGTAACTGAAACAAAAGGTGGAAGTTTGTAAATACCTTGCTTATTTTGATTTGTTTTTTAGGTCTTCTGCCAAATAAACGAATTATGGAAATATCAGGAAATGAAGCAACATCTTCTTCATTACCCAATGGTATATTGTTATATTTATTATTAATTAATTTAACATTTAATTTCTAACTTCACAATTTAGTTAAATTTTTTAACACAACTTTATTACACATATTGATGTAAAGTTTTTTTTTTAATGAATGACCCAACTATTTTTACCTAGACAAAAGTGATGGCAGCCCAATGACAAAAAGACTTTTCGGAAAATTTACTCCAAAATTTCAGAAGAAATGTGATAATGGTAGGACTTATATTATTAGGGATTTTGTGTAAATTTTAATATGTGGTTAGTTGCATTAATAATGTAAAAATGTGTTTATATCACTATTTTAGATAAGACAAGTTATAATTAAATTTATTTCTTAAATAAGTGTAACACAAAATTATTTTAAACTTTAATATAGAGTTGCCTAAGTTATGAATCGTAAAAAAACAGAAATTATTCAAAATAAAATAACAATTTATTATTATTTACACTCGAAATTCAATTTTTAATTTATTCGCTAGGTTCTCCCATCTCATTGGTCAACTACAGCCCAGGTACTTCCCCCAAACCACAATACTCGAAAAGCAGCAACAACGGCAACCACAAAAGCTGTGTGGTGTCTCCTGTAAAAACAATATCGCAAAATAATGCGACTCTTAATAATTCACCCATGCACAGTCGGAAAGGGAATTTTTCGATACGGCAACACTGTAATGGGGACGAAGAGAGTAACACAAATGTGCGAGTTTCATTTTCAAAATTGACGCACGGCACAGAAGAAAATGTCACCTCACCTACTTCTACTGCAAAGAAAAGCAGTTTAAAAGAAAGATTTAGGTAAAATATTTTATTTTAAATATTTTAAATTTTATTTAAAACAACTGGTTTTTATATATATTAAAAATTATTTTTCACCCATAATTTATTTGTTTAAAAATTTGTTTAATTAATATTTAAACTATTAAAATAACATATTATTATGTTACATTAATTTGACCCCTATTACCAACTTTTACTCAACATTTTTTTCTATTTTTAAGTCTACTTTTTTGTTTTTATATTGTGACTATTTATCACTTAACAGAATTAATCATCAAAGAAATATTGTTGTGATGAATTTATTACATTTTATTTAAACAAGCAGTTATTTAATTTATGAGATAACGTTTGAACCTAATAAGTTCAAAAAGTAATAGCTACCCACACCTTTATAAATGTATATACGTTTTTAAAATATGTGTTTTCCTTTTAACCATTTGCTGTTGTTGTGATATTGTAAGTGGCATATTATGCATGTTATAAAACTATATTGGATCTCCTGGGATATTATTTATAATAGGGTTTTATTGACCTAACCCTGCATAGTTTAAACTAACGTGACTTGATAAGGTAGTTGTGCCAAGTTTATGCCACACTTATAACATTTATATACATTTACCAATCAAGTTATAAAGGTTATATTCTGCAAATACTTTTTTATGTTAAGTAGCATATGTAAAATGCTCGAAATAAGAAAAAAATGTAACATAAAATATCAAAAGATTTAATAACTATCAATAGACAATAATTAAATTAAAATTTTTAAAAATGTTTTGAAATATTTTTAGATGGACCTGTACTGCCCTTTTACATAAATTAGTTCTCGGCGTACAATTTGATTCGTCGAGTTTCGAGCGCTTGTATCAACGTTACTTCTTCCGATCAAACCTTAGTATGCTCAGTATCGTACTATGGCTTCTTATGGGCCTTTGTATTATTCTATTAGGTAAGTTACATTTAAAATATAAGTACGTTTGTATGTATTACTTATTGTTGTATATTCTCTACGTTGAAAAGTAATTCTTTTTAACAAAGGATATTTTGAAGTGATGGATTATTAATAACGTTGTCAATAATATTGCATGGCAAATTGATAAAAAAATCGATAGAATACGGTATTGAAAGCAATGACATTCAAAAAATGGTTAAGAATTTTAAATTCATTTATAATGATGTTCTCCATTTTTCCCGTAAAGGGTCAAAGCGTGTGTTTTGATGTCATTATTAGCGTACAAATGTTTGTCTTATTGGTAAATACGAAAATGTTCATGTTAACGGTAAATAAACACAAGCCAACGAACCTATTTCGTCGAAAACGAAATTAACCCGAAAAAAATTAAAAAGGCGATTAAGATATTTTTTTTCAAAATTTTGTAATCCTAAACCAGATTTTATTAATACACTGAATTTATGCATTATTAATTTCAATTTGCAATGCAGTCTAAAAATATTCAATATTGCCGTATTTGACTACTTACTTATACCGAATTGATGAACTAAAAGGTTCCAGTTGTTCAAATTTAAATTTATTATTTCAATAATCATAGATCATCTTATTTTTATTACATACTAATGATTTTTCTGTATTTTAAACAGGTTTTCAATACGGTACAGGGTTAAGGTGGGATGAAGTCACTTATGGAATTATCTTGCTTGTTCTTTTTTTAGTTTGTATTTGCTTACAGGTAATTTGCCCGAAATTGCTTTAAATCCACTTAAAATTTTATTCATTTTTGTGTGGTTGCAATACCCTTTTTAACATGTATTGGTTATATAAGTATTTTCTTAACCCCTTTTCTTAAAATTGTAAGCATTAACTTTTATATTATATAAAATAAGCTACATAATAGTGTTTTAAATACAATTTAATTTTTTTCAACTAAATATACTTTTTTTAAATAATATTTATTTTTTGTCTAGGTTGTATTTTTATTAAATCTTCTTACCCAATATTCGTTATTATTTGTGACGTATGGAATCCTGTGCGTCATCATTACTCTTGACCTAGTAACTGTGATCTACGTAGAGCCATACAGGTAAGTGACGTCATTTTTGCACGATGTCCTTTGAAATATTCTATTGTTAACGAAAGTTAAACATCGTGCATTCTTATGGAAGTTTGAGTGCAAATAATTTAAAAAATTCAGCCATCTTGTAATAACGTTAGGATTAACCAACTTAATAGAGTTCAAAACTGCCATTTTTTAACTTAACCTTGAGGATTAGTTTTCGATTTTTAAATTCCAATGTTATCGATTATTCGTTACGGGGTCCTGAACCAAAAAATTGTGTTGTTAAAACGGCTGATTAGCTATAGCGTACATTCAACTGTGTAATGCCTAAATTGGATTAAGTCAAGTCAGGCGAGTTCTGTTCTAAAAATAGAATTTAAGGTGACGTCACGTTGTTTATGTTTTCCTCAGTCAATAGTTGGGCGATCGTTAAGTCTGTTATGTGGTATGAAGTCATCATTCTTTTTGTTTACATTGTTAAAATATAGGCGTATGTTTTTAATAGGTGTATCCAATAAAAAAATTAAAAAGTGTTCATTTTATTTTTGCTGACATATGTCTTTGCAGGATTAGGACACATTTGTTTACGTTTTAGCTTGCTTTTCCTTTTGAAATACTTTTCCATGTCACGTGTTTTGGTAAATAAACGTTACCAGTGTCCACAAGTGTTTTTTTTCGGACAAGAGGGTATAGTGTGGTATGAGGGTCAAGTGATAAGTACTCACTTGGAAAACATGGTTACATTTCCACGTAAATATTTACACAAGCGAAAATAACATGGAAAACTTTTAACTACAACTTTAAAATTGTTAATTTTTTACTTATACAGATTTACATGTTTTTTTGTTTTATAAATAAATCTAATTTTTAGTAAAATTTAAAAATTTTTAAAAATTTAAAATTAAAAAAAATTAATTTTGACAGTTAAATCTTTTTTAGAGTTTGTGGTAGTTTTTCTTTTACTATAACATTTTATTTATAGATTAATTATTTATTTTTTACAACCTTTTTTTGTGCAAGAGTTCATGAGTAAATTACAGTTGTTAAGTTTATATAAACTTTGGTCAGGAAGTCTGGTTTGACTCCAAATATATTCGGTTTTATTGCTTTAAATCGCACGTACACATTTAATACAAGTTTAAAGCGAATTTGTCATTTTTTTGTGAAAAATATTTTAATTTTAAGCAGGTACATTTAAATGTTTTTATACAGTGTTTAATTTAATGTGTTGTTATTAAAAAAAATAAAAAAATTTTAAATATAAAAGAAATCCATCAAAAAAATTTCAAAAAAAAAAAAAAAAAAAACTTTAAAAATTTTTTTTTTAGTTCAAGTTATATGATATGGATCACTTTGTTTTCGGTGTATATCATCTACACCATGGTCCCTCTATCTGTGGTGGTTGTAGCGATTGTGTGCATTCTTCTATCATTCGTCCACATGCTTATATCATATCTTGTCAACCCATTTAAGCCGTTCTTTCCTAACTTGGTAAGATTTTAAGATTTTTTTTTGATTTTTGGGTTATGTCTGGGGTTATAAAAAGATTTAAACAAATAAAAAATCCCCTTGTAATAATTGTAACATCGTCAAAAAATGTGTTATTTGAATTGGAACTAATATGGTTAAAAAAATAAACAAGTTTTAAATAATAAAACATTATAAAAATGGTTTTTGTTTGTTTAAGCTATTTTTAGTTTAAGAGTTACGATTATTTTGTTAATATGTTTACTGTTCTTTAAATTGTTACAATATTTAAACGAATGCTCTATTAAAAAAAGTTTTAAATTTTGAAACCCCGCTATAAACATTTAAAATAATTTCAAATAATAATACAAGTATTTTTATACTAATATTTTAGGGAGTCCCGCATACAAAATAATATTTAAATTTTTATACGATCGAACAAAGGGCTCCACTACAACAATAAAATCGTTATAAAGTACTACCAATTACACTCAAATTAATTTTATTAAAACATTAGCCTTTCACAAGCGGTAAGTCGTGATTTATTTGTGTGCTTTGAACTTCTTATTGATTTTGTGTTTTACGTGACTTTGGTGATGTAATTTAATAAGGACAACGTTTGATTGCCAAGCGTGCTGTTAAAGGTTTTTGTAAAAGAAATATGCCAACATATAATTTACTAAGGTATTTCGTACCAACAATTTTTATTGTTCTTTGTTAGTTTTCCATGTGGCTAAAATTGTAAATTATTTCGAGGTTTAATGGTGGTTTAAATATTGTCGTTATTGCACAATTTTTATTAAATTGCCTTAGCTGCAATCTGCAATTTAATATATGTTCCGACTTATTTGTCATCGCGCGTTATTACAAAATTCCATATTGACGAAGCACTTATCTTACTTGTAAAATTTTCGGCTATAAATCACAGCCGATGGAAATAGTTAGCGTCTAACTGCAGGCTTAAAATTCTCACTAAACTGTCCGTAATTTCAAGTTTCCCCGAATTCGAGTTCAGTTAGTTCAACGTGCTAATTCCGAAAACGACTACCTTTACTAATTAGGTGTTTTGGAGGCGGTTATTTTCATCTTATTGGCTTGATTTCGAACCTAAAACAGCCTAGTCATTGCCGCCCCAGTTTTTTCGTAATATTATAATCACGATATAATCACAAGTTTTGATTTTCAAACTTATTCTTGTTAAACTTGAATAAAACTGCGGGAAGACAACAAAACATTTTCTAAGTAATACTTATTCACCTTCTTTGGTTGGAAAAATTCCCATTTTGAAAATTTTACGAACTTTTGCTTTTTAGATTGCAGCTGATTTTCTAATATTTTTTTGCACAAATGTTATCGGACTCACCATAAGAATATCGGCCGAGGTTGCTCAGCGGAAAGCGTTCACCGAGACCCGGGAGTGTATTGAAGCTAGGCTTAACTTGCAACGACAAAATCTTCAACAGGTGTGAAAATTAATGGTGTTCTTAAACAGTTAAAACGCTTGGTATATGGACAATTTATTCAATATTTTAATTGAGTTGCAAGTCACATGTAAAAATAGATATTTATAATGACAACGCTTTTTTTAATAAGCTAAAACAAAAGACAAAAAATTTAAAAATATCTTCCAAAAATAGTCACAACACTGACATTAAGACAACGATGATAAATGGCTTTTTCTTTAAACAATACACATTATTACGTCATACACGACCGTTTCCCACACTTCCTATTTATGCATGAGTTTATTCTATAAATAACCCGAGATAAGAGACCGCGTGCCGGTTGTCACTTTAAGCATGCATTTGTAATATGGCCGACAAGCGTTTGGAATGGCTTCACAGCCTGAACGTAGCGAAAATTTAGCTACCCCGGTCTAGTTTTAAGTTATGTCCATAACCAGATAATATTAAGATGTATTATCTGTATAACTATGATAAGGTTATCTCTACATTGAATTTCTATATACGGCCATGACTGTGTAAATGTGAAGTCGTTTTATTCTAATACGAATGTCGTGAGAAAAACGTGACACAGGAAAAATTCGAAACCTAAAGCGGATGCCGCTAATAGTTTTGTTAATATTAGACATCCCTTTTCACTTAACAGGGTCGTTACATGCTACATTGTTTATGCATTAGGGCCAGTTTTTGCATGTCGGTATAGGGTAAGACTGATCGACGTTTTGTTGTAGTAGATTTAGATTGGAAACTTTTTTTAAACATGATTTTTTTTTCGCAGGAGCGGCTATTGTTATCTGTTCTACCGCGTCACGTGGCCATCGAAATGAAGGGCGATATTGACCAATCCACGAAACCCGAGTACCAACAATTTCATAAAATCTATATTCAGAAACATGAGAACGTGAGGTAGGTCACAAAACTTGCGTTTTATTTCTGAACTTTGCGGTTTAGTATTTAAATGTTAACTATAAAACTTCAATTCAAAAATTTTTTTATTTTTTTTTAATATTTAAAAATTTTTTTTTTTAAACATTTTATACCACAAAAAAAAACAGTTACCTTTTTAACCATGGCATCTGACGTCATTTTTTGTATCGAATTTTAGTACTAGGAGAAAACCTATCATAACAAAACCCAAGATATTCCCGGATATATTTTTTGTTATAGTTGTTGACAACGGCTATTTGTATATTGCCTTGATCATAAAAAAATCCGGGTTTAGTTTGTAAGTGTATTATTCGAATGTTATTATAACAAACGTCATTATTAGAAAGAGAATAATATTTATATGAAGAAGGTTAATATATTCGTTTAAATCCACACGTAATTTAGTTTTGTCTAGACGTATAATTTTTCTATTAACAATTTTTGTTATTTTCTTTAAATGCTTATTAAATTTCAAAACTGGTTAACTTTTAAATTTAAAGTTTTTAAAAGCTATGCCAAAATGTAAGAAAAAAAATTAATTTATTTCCCTAACTTCTTTGTTTAGGGAATAAGATAATATTTAATACGTTAAAAGCGATTGGAATTGATTTTAACAATCAAAACAAAAATATTTTTTGGTTTTTAACGATTTAACCCTACGTATCATCACAAATATCTTTATTATTTGTTATTGATTATCTACTACTTTAACTACAAACATTACCATAACAACATGTTTTACTCGTATTATTAAAAAATGACCAAAATAAATATTTTTTTAAAAATCATTTTTTACCAAAAAACACAATTTTTTATTAGTTGTTTTAGAAAAAAAACATAAAATTTGTTTTCATATAAAATGACTAGAAAAAAAACTTTTAGGTGACGATGTTATTAGTTTTTAAATCTATGACGCAGTGGTGACGTAGGAATGACGTGTTGTTTTTGTTTACAGTATTTTGTTTGCTGACATCGAGGGTTTCACGAAGTTGGCCTCCCAGTGCGAGGCAAAGATTTTGATGCGAACTTTACACCAGTTGTTCGCTAGGTTCGACAAATTAGCGGCGGTGAGCTAAAATAAACTATCATTATTTTATTATTATGCCAATTTATACTTGTTGTATACAGGTCTAAAGTGTATATTATTATTTTCAGTTTTTTTTTGTTTTTTTAAAATAATAAATAAAAAAAATTTGATTCGCTGTTAGTGGGATTCGAATCTTGGACTTTGGTTGTTGTTGTTAGAGGACAACAGCGTACAAGGACCAACATTATAATAATTTTGTTTATAAAATGGTAAACGTCATTTAAATTCAATTCGGTTAAAACGTCAGTTTTAAAGGTCCAAATCATTTTTTATGCTTACGAATTCAAATAAAAGGCGCTTATTTTCCGCAATTATAACCGAATTGACCAACAATATTTACCTGCAATTTTCGGTGGTACGCACGCTCTCTATTTTCTCTAAACCCCAAATCAGATTTTAAATAGTTGATAAGGATGCGACATTGCCTGTTTATTAAATTAGCGGTCAGCTTCGTTTATTTTGATGTATATTGTCACCAATCTCTTGCTCGTTATGACTAAAAATCAATAATACAACTGAACGACATTTCGTTGTCGCGTGACGAATAGTGGATTTTTTTTAAGAATTCTTTTTTATTTTGGCATTTTTTGTGACTGTTACGTTTTTATATTTCATGGCATGCCTTTCATGTTACAAGAATTTCAATAAAGAATATACAAAATAAAACATGTTGTTAAAATATATATTGCGTAACAAATATAATTTAAAAATAGATTTATTAAAAATTCTCGCAAATATTTTTCCTTCAAACGCTCATAAAAAATGTTGATTTTGTTGAATATATTTAAAGTCACGCACGCATATTAACCTCTACGCGCAAATATCGGAAAATTTCTAACACAAATAAAAAATGACGCAATCGTCCGTTGCGTTAGCGCGGTCGATTTTATTCAGATTTTAAAGTTGAACCTAGAATACAGCGATCAATATTGACTCTTACGCGAAATAAAAAAATTCTATTTTTAAGAGCTAGTTTTATTACTTTTATTTAAATTAAATCATAAAAGTACAGGCCAACTTGGAAAACATTTTTAACTTGTTTTGGTAAAATGGGTTTATTTTTATCAGTTAAAATAACTTGAATTGTGTTCAAATACTATGACAGCAAGGTCTAAAGAACTATTTAAAAATATGTCCTAACCGACCTAACGTTTAAAATAATAAAAAATACAAGATTAAAAAATTTTTGGTATATTTCAAAATGTAAAATGTTTAAATGTTTTAAAAAATTGGAATACATAACTTTTTAATATATTTATAACTAAATTAGTAAAAAATATATTTTTGTAAAACATAAAAAAATCATTTTCAATTTTTTTTGTTATAGGACAACCACTGCCTACGAATCAAGATTTTAGGAGATTGTTATTATTGTGTATCAGGTTTACCCGAACCCAGGTCTGATCATGCACATGCCTGTGTGCAGATGGGTTTAGACATGATTGACACTATATCGTAAGTTGAATTTTCTTGTAAAAATGTTTTTTAAGACAGCGGGTCTTACGTTTTAACCTAGGCATAAAAAGACACAAAGATATATCTTGTTTAAAAATTCCAGATATTTATAAGTTAAGAGACATGCTTTCGACAGTACAAATTTTATACCAAACGCTTCAATTACGGAATTTAACCGGATCGAACCGGATCAAACCGGATTCAAACATCAAAAAAATAACAAAAATATTTTGATTGACAGATTGGTGCGAGAGGTGACAGGGATACCCGAGTTAAACATGAGAGTGGGGATACACACAGGAAGGGTGCATTGCGGGGTGCTGGGTCTTAAGAAGTGGCAATTTGACGTATGGAGTAATGACGTCACGCTGGCTAATAATATGGAGGCAGGGGGGAAAGCTGGGTATTATTTTATTTTTTTTGAGAAAATTATACCCGTTTAAAAAATAAAGTTAAAATAAAGACAACATTGTTTTAGTGTTTGTGTTTAAATTAGGTTAGGGTAAGATTTTTATATTTACCCATTTTTGGGAGGGGCTTTTTGATAAAAAAAATTTTATGCTCAGTTTCAATTATATTTCTATCGGCAGAATTTAAACATAACCGTTTTGCTATTTTTTCATAATAAAAAATTATAGTGACCCATCTTTTAAATATTAACAAAAAATATCATCAAAGTAATAAACAACACTAAATACTATTTTAGTCGAATTCACATCACGGATAGTACATTGAAATGTCTACACGACGATTATGAAGTTGAACCTGGGTTTGGATACGAACGAAATAATTATTTAAGAGAAAAAAATATTGAGACATATTTGATCGTTAAACAAAAGCCACAAGCAAGGGTGAGGTTTAGTTTTTATTTAATTTTTTTACTTTGTTAATGGTTTAGTTAGTTTTGTATTGATATGTTCAGTTTATAATTGATTAAATACCTTAGATGTAAAATCTAAAGTCGAACAAATATTATAATATATTTCTAAATTAATTTTTGATTGTTTAATTAAGTTTAACCTTCATTTTAAATTTTTTTATTTATTTAGATCCCAGCCTCTCCGGTCCCCTCTTCTCCCGGACCCCAACTTCCTGGTCAAGCGGTTTCTCCCGGAGGACCAAACAAGAATAACAAAAGGTATATGATAAGGAAGAACAAAACCTCCAAGGAGATGAAGATCATGGGATTCGAGAACGGATCAAAGTAAATTTTTAGAATTTGTTAGAAAATTAAAAAAATTACTTTTGACAAAAAACGAATATTATTTGATTTATATGAAGTAAATTTTTTTAATATTGTAAATAGTAGAGTTTTTTTCTTTTTCGATACATTGAAAGGAATTAATCTTTTAATATTTATTTTTTTAGAAATTTGGCCCATGATTTGTTGCAGGAAACGGACGGGGTTTTATCAGAAGATGATGTAAATGGATTTTTAAGCCGAGCCATCGACGCTCAAGGAGTCGACTTTCTTAAATCGAATCAACTTGGTCCACTTTTTCGAACTTTTAAAGACAAAAATTTAAAAAGAGAGGCAAGAAAAAAGAATTGTTGTTAACAATAAAGGAGTTAACCATTTTAAAATAACACGTTCTATATCCACATTTTAATAATTTTTAATATTTTTTTTATATTACTCAAAATTAAAAATATTATTTTTATTTTTTAGTATGCGCTACAACACGACCACTACTTTCACATGTACAGTTGTTTTGCCGTGTTCATTTATATCCACGTGGTGGCAGTACAGCTAGTCATGATACCTTTGTAAGTTATCTAATATGTCAGCTAATTAAAAATGTTTTAAATTTAAATGCACATTTGAAACTGTTGTGAAATTTTTTTAATTTTTTTGTATTTTTAGTTCAAATGTAATGTACACAATTTATTGTTCAACTGCAGCATTAGTTCTTATCCTGTTTGCTGCATCTACTTTTTGTTATAAGGTAAATAATAGAATACTTTTATTGTATGCTATATTGTGTTTATACATTAAATTTAATTTAAAAAACAAACTTTTATTTATTCCTAAATTTTTATTTTAGTATGTACGAAAACCACCCAACCAATGCCCGAACGCCAAACTAGTAACAGCATTATCGGTTGGACTTATCTTCTTTATTTCTGTTATGGCCACTTTTAATATGGTAATTAAAATTTTTGGTATTATGATTTTTAATTGCAATATTTCAACAATAACTCCTCTTGGACAAGTAGTGGAATACAAAGAATTGTGGTTTTTAGCTTTCACAATTATATTTTGTTGTTTATTATTTTTTGTAAAAAATTGCAATTTTTTGCATTTTTTGCAAGAGTAATTGTTATTGATTGACGTCAACCTTAAAATGTGTTCTTTCAATGTCCTATAATTAATGATTATATTACGTAACTATTACGAAACACAAGTTATTTAAACTTTGGCACATTTTCATCACATAGATTTTGGGAGTATGTGATATTTAATGGTCTTATTTTAACCTTATATGGTCCAAAATTAAAAAAAAAACGCTTGTTGTTATAAAATTCTATTTTTTTATGTTTTAATTCTTGTTTATTTACGTCATAGTTTTTCGTAACGTCATTTGCGAATCTTCGAGATTGTGCTGGCCAGCTGTTGAACGTAAGTGGGGATTCGCTCACTCCGATCAACGTCACGATCGCCTTAAACGTCAGCTTGTTAGACCAGTCCCGCCCCAACCCGTGTGACAATACAACATCACATTGTCACTTTCCACAAGTAAACCTTTTATAATTTTTTTTGCAAAAAACATAATTATTTTACATTTAAAAAAGTAAGTTGATAACACTTAATATGATTTTTGTAGGTAGAAAGAATAAATTTGATTTATTTGTTAATTTATTATTTTTAGGAATTTTCGCATTTTTATTTTGTTTTGTTGGGAATTTACGCTTCGCTAACATAAACAGTATAAACACTAAGTTCACTAACGGAAATTTTGGTCATTAACTTAAACTAATTATCAACAGTAATTAACTATTGAACTATGTGTTTACGTTTTACAATTTTTTTTCAGTACTTTACGTATAGTATGCTGTTAGCTATGTTGTCGTGCGCCCAGTTTCTTGGTACATCAGGTCGCACTAAACTTGCCACCCTACTCCTGCAAACTTCAATCTTTACCGTTCTCGTTTTTACCGTCGGCAACTTCTTATTTGATAATGCTGACTTGCTTAACCAATCAGCTTTCGGGTAAGAAAAACATAAATATTAAAAATGCGCCTGAAATTTTTTTTTTGTTTTTTTAAAATGGATTTTCATTATTTAAATATGCATTTATAGAATTAGAAAATATAATTTTTTTGTTTTAATTTTTTTAAATATATTATTGTAGAAATATTTTTTCAAAATATTTAATTTTAGATTGGAAGGGTTGGTATGGCTCGTTCCCTTGAAAATAATGACACCTATTATATTAGTGTTGTTCGTTATAGCTGTATTTTTACAAGGCCAACAAGTTGAGCTAACTGCCAGAATTGATTTCTTGTGGAACAGACAGGTTAGTAAAAACTTTAAAACTTGAAAGAAAATTTCTAAATTTTTATAATATTTGGAAACAAAATTATTGTCTTGTTTTTTAGGCTGCACAAGAGCGAGAGGAAATGGTGAAAAAACAGGCTTACAACCGAAAACTTTTGCACAATATTTTACCGGTTGATGTCGCTAAATACTTTTTAGAAAAAGATAACGAAAAGTAATTAAAAAAATTTTATAACTGGATTATAAAGAAATGTAAAAATATTTGGAAATTTTTTTTTAATTCAATATTTGGAAATTTTTTTTTAATTCAAGAGTACCCAGTGCAGTTAGGATTATATACTAAAAGTACATAAACAAATAAATTTCAACTAAAAATTTTGCTCGGTAATATTGTTCATCGAATAATGTAATATTTGCTATACTATATCTAAAAAATCTTTGGTTTGGGTCGCACCAATGGCACGCCTTTAAGCCTATATCAAATAATCTAAAAAAAAGCCACATAAATGAGCATTGGAAGCTCTTAAAATAAACAGAACTTAAATTTAATTCACAGAAACAACGATGAATTGTATTGTCAACCTTGTGAGTGTGTAGCTGTCATGTTTGCCACTATAACCAACTACTCTGAATTTTACCAAGAATTGGAGAGTAACAACGAAGGGGTGGAATGCCTGCGTTTGCTCAACGAAATTATCGCGGATTTCGACAATGTAAGTGTGTCTTAAATTAACTACAAACATAAAAATAATATATAAAATATTTGAGTTTAGAATTTTTAAGTAAATTTAAAAATTACAAAAATTATTTTTTTGGGAGATTTTTTATTTAAAAAATAATTATAATGCATTTTTTGGGGATTCTAAAGTTTTATTTAGTAAAATTAAAAATATTAAATTTTTTTTAAATAAAAACATTTTGCATATTATCTCAAGAAATTATGATTTAGTAAATTAATAATATAAATTAACATTCTTTTAATTTTTATAGATAATCATAGAAGAGCGGTTTTATCAATTAGAGAAAATTAAGACGATAGGAAGTACATATATGGTAGCAAGTGGTTTAAACAACTTCACTTACGATGCAGTTGGAATGACTCACATTACTGCACTCGCTACCTTTGCCATGCGCTTGCAGGATCAACTTTCCTACGTTAACCAACATTCGTTTAATAACTTCACTTTTCGGATAGGTAATTTAATTCAAATTTCCTTGGGGTTTATTGGTAAAAAAAATTCAACAACAACTTTTTACACAAGATTTTACTGAAAAACATGCAATATTTATTTTTTCCTAATTTCAGCATTGAAGTCTACCCTCTTACACCACTTTTTTGAATATTTGTAAATAACGTTATGATATAATATTATTATTTACTGTTTTGTTAGGTTTAAATATAGGACCAGTGGTAGCAGGTGTTATAGGAGCACGAAAGCCTCTGTACGACATTTGGGGGAATACTGTAAACGTTGCAAGTAGGATGGACAGTACTGGATTAAACGAAAAAATTCAAGTAAAAAATATTTTAATACATAAAATGTTAAAATAATTACTAATAATTAAACATGCCTTTTTAAATTAATTTGTATTTTTTTATTATGTTTTTTAATTTATTAGGTCACTGAAGAAATGTACAAACTCTTAGACGAAAAGGGATTTGACCTCATTCCACGTGGTAAGATAAGTGTTAAAGGCAAAGGAGAGATGATGACGTATTTTCTGGAAGGCCCAAGGCCTCACGAAGAACCCAAAAGTTGATGACGTCATAAAAAATTATTATTACGCAAGTTTTACAGAGGGTTTAAAGGGCGAAGAGTCAAAAATTAGAGGTCAAGAAGTCGGTCAGGTCGGCCCTATCTTTAAGCTATACATTTTTCAATGACTTTTCTTCGCGGACAATTTGTTAACAAACGCGTGGCAAAAATATATTTCAAGTTTTTCTATTTTTCTCTCGTTTATTCTGATATTGCATATTTGTTTTGTCTTACACACAAACACGTTTAGAAACGTTGGCGAGCGACTGAGTTTAGTTTACAGCATAACTTTTTTTAACAAATTGTTATACGATATCTTCCTATAGGCCGTAAAATATTTTGATACCTTTTGTTTTTTATTTCAATCATGTTTTAGTTCATACCATATTTCATTAAATCAAATTCCCATCATCAACACCAATGTCAGGTGCATATTTCATATATTTCTTTCATCCAAAGACATTTTTAATTTGCTATTTACACATAGTATATTAAATGTGCAAAAATATTTATAAAATCAAAAAGTCTAGGCACAATATCATGCAAAAAAAAAATTATTCAATAATTATTACCCTGTCAAATTTTGAACCAAATTCAAATCTATTAAATATTTTTGACAATTTTTTATGTTTTTGTTTTGTAATATGCGTTGAACGCGATTTTAAATTAACAAAACCTATTTAATATTTATGATAAATGTGTTTTTTTTTTTTTACAAACTCTAACTGCTGTCAAATTTTTCTATTTTTATTTATTTTGTCCAATATCTTACAAAACCAAACATGACAAATAAGTTTAAAATAAAATTTGTTTTTTTAGCAAAAATCAAATTAATTATTCAAACCAAATCAAATACATTTTTGTCACATTTTTTTTATAATTTTTCTACATTTTTAATGCGTTTAATGATGTCTATTTTCTCCACTTTTTTTAAATATCCTCTTATAACTTCACCTATTATAATATTATCAAATGTTTTTTTTATTTTACTTGCAAATCTGTCTACTATTTAAAAAAAATTGTTCCACTGTTTATAGTATTGTTATTTTTTTCGTACTTCGCAATTTTTATCATAAAAAGAGTGTTATCTATGGACTTCGTACTATTTGTTAGGTTGTTTGCCCCATTTTTAACTGTGCATAGAAAATGTGGTGCTTCTGCTACAATAAGTTTCGGAATATTCAAGTGTAAAAATGTTATTGTTCTGATTCGGTTGTTAGTGTACATGCAATTGGGAATATTAGAACGTTGAAAATTATTTTTGGGTTTGAAATAAAATATGGATCTATGGATTTTTTAATATTATTTTAAGATAAAATATGGCGAAAAATTGTACCTGTTGGTTTTAAAACTCTACGTATTTAATGAAAAGCATTTGGAAACTCTGCTATTTAAAATACATTAAATAAATTTGACAACGCTGGTTGGCGTAGTAACTGGCGAAGCCTCTAAACGTGTTGTCCTTTTTGTGTTTGGTATGCTTAAGTGTAGTTGTTATCTACCTATTGTAAGACCTATTGTATCCACGTTCTAAGATTACAATGGGGCCAATTGTGTTTAAATTTTCAACAAAAGGTTGTAAGAGCGTGGAAGATTTATTTGTACTCTGTATTTTAAGAAAGAAAATGTGTTTTACTTGTTTATGGTGCTAACTTAGCTGCTTTAAAGGCCAAAAGATCAGAATTCGATGATATGGTTTAGTCCATTTAAATAGTTTAAACAATTTTGTTTATGTTGTAGTACATTTATTGGCTCATATTTAAAATAATTCAGGTTGAATTTGTAGCGAAAGGAACTGGCATAAAACTTTATGTTGGTAAAATTAAATAAATCAAAAATTAAAATTTATAAATGATTTAACAATTGTTAAATTGATAAAACTCTCTTTTTCAGGGTGAATTATTTTTAATGATGTAAAATTTTTATACTTGTATAAAATAACACTTGTGTAACCTAAAAGGATAAAATAATGATTGCGACAGAAACAATTCCCAGTTCCAGGTAAGATTTTAAAATTGGTCCATTTATATTTAGCGAAAAAATTATGTTTTTTTACATAGAGTTTTTAACTATATTATCATTATTGTTTTTTAAAGGTTAGGGCAATTTGAGCCCGCTATAAATGCCCAAAAAAATGCTGGTGATATATTTAGAAGTCATTCGGTAAAAAGTAAAAGACCTTCAACGAAAAACAAGATGTCTTCCTCATTTCCACCTATTACAACACCAAACTTGTTACCAGGTTCGGATAATCTACACTGACTTACACTTAGTTTGCAAAATTGATGACTCTCATTATTGATAGTTTCATTAAGTTTAAATTTATCTAATCTTTAAATAAAATAAAATTCAAATTTACTAAACAGTATGTATAGCATTTATTGGTGTTTTAAATAGTGTTTATGGAAGTCTTAACAGTGTTAAATTTAATTAAAAAAGTAGTTTTATTGATTTTTATTCAACTGAAAATAATATTTTAGGATCGCGTCCTGGGTCAAAATCTGGAATGAGATTTGGAGCTTACAGTCAGGCCTCTTTTTTCTCAAGACATAACCCACATCCAAGTAGAGTAAGACATATTAAAGGTAGAGTTATTTTACCACTAAAAAGATATAGTGTCAAAATTAAAGGTTACTTTAGGAATTTTTGCTTTTCAATGTTCGTTTAAAATAGACTATGGAGCAATATTTTTTGTTCTTTCAACTGTTTTGAGTTTTGCTTTAACTACTTGTGTTTTATTCTTCTTGTTAGATATGAACATCCCAAGCTGATAATTGTATAAATGTACAAAAAACTGACAGTAGGTCACTAAGTTAGGACTGCATGATTACATACAATGTAATCAAAATGCATGATAAAATAAACAAAGAATTAATTTCTAAAAAATATGCACAAAATATCAACACCGGTTAAAAATTTATTAAAAAATAGTAAGACTAAAAGTAAAAATTTACAAAAAAATTTTTACACATGGTTCAAAAACTTAAAATTATATGTAATCTAGTATGATTACAATGAAAATTTTAGTGTACATAAGACATAATCACTCATGTAGATTGCTTTTTACTTCATTATTATCAAAAGTGAATTATGCTTTGTCATTATTGCTTTAATTTATCATGCTACAATTTTATTTTATAAAATTAATTTTTTTTAGAAAAATCATTTATAAATGATAATTTATAGGCTAGTATTTAAAATGGCAATTTACTTAATGTGCCAATACCCAATACTGATAATTCATTAGGATAAAAAAAAATTTATCACATAGTTTATATTAGAAAATATTTTTAAATAAATACATTATTTTTAAATATTTTTAAATAAATACATAAATTATTACACTTTTTTATAAAATTAATTATTCACACAAACCCTTTTTTCTTGCTTGAAAAGGAGAATAATTTAAAATTAAACTGCTACCTTGTTTTCTGCTCTCTAGGTTTAAATGGAATTCCAATTTGTGCAGTACATGATCCAGGTTACTTTGTACCAGCTCCACGTGCCAAATTTTCAAAACTTTTTGACAAGTAAGTTGCATATTAGTAAATGTAAAATGTTTTAAAGCTGTGCATATGTACTGTCAACTTTTTAACTGTTTTTTTTTCCACAGTACTAATGCAGCAACCTCATGGTACAATTCTGCCCTTCCTGCCATGAGATTGGGTATGAATAGATCTTTTCCAAATCCCTCAAACAGGGGAATAAGAGATTACCCATTTAAAGAAAAGGCTGTACCAAGAATTGGATTAAGTAAAAAAATAAATAGGATATTATTTTTAGCAAAAATTTTAAATGTATAAGAAATATTTGAAATAGAAATTTAATTTTTAATATTTTAATTTTAAGTTCCCATTACTGATTCATGGAGACAGGAGTTAAATGATTTATGTTACAAAGCTGGACTTGTAGCTGATGAGAAGGAACAAATGTTACCGCAACAACCAATTCAAAAACCCTTACCTCCTCCTTCAAGAAAAACTATGTATTCTGGTAAACTCTTTTGCTATCTTTTAAATTTTTTTGTTTAAAATTTGTTTTGTGTTTGTTAAAGAAAAATTTGTTGAAGATTTTTAAATAAGTGTAAGTAATTACCTATTAGGCAATGTAATTACAATTTTAAAGTAACTCTGTCAGTGTAAAATGTGATGTTTATTGTCTTGTAAAACTTTGTATAAAAGGGTATGTGATTTTTTTAGCTGATACAGGAAGAATAATTCCTCCAGCTTCCAGGAGACTAAGTAGATCAGATCATCGACACCACCAATATTACGGATCTCATCCTCTTGCTGTAAGTGTATAAGACTTGAAAAGTTAACTTTTTTTATAACTTGAATATTATTTTTTGATTTATAAACTGAATATATTATTCATATATTTTAAATGGATTTTAAGAACACAAATTTCAATGTTAAAGCTAAACAAACAACAGCATTTATATCGCTTACCTAATATTGATTTTGACTTGGCTTAATCCTATCAAAGTTTACATTTGAATTAAAAGTACATTTTAAGTTGGTTTAACAAATATTTAAGCTTTTCAAATACATTTAATTCCATATTCAATAACGTTTTTCTAAAGGAGCTAAAATCATACTGTTCATTTATTGTATACTTAAGACTTATTGTTTCTCAAGTGGTTTGCTTATCTCTTAACTACGGGGTTTGGTGCTTTAAAAATGTAAAGTACATTTCCCTATTTTAATTAAAAAAACTGCTTATGCAATTTTAAATTAAAAATACTTTAAATTTCTAAAAAAAAACTAGACAGGTTGCGTTGAATTTACCTGTACATACAGTTATTAATTTGTACTTCATAAACACCTTTTAAAACTATAAGTTGTTATTAAATGCCCTTTTCCAGAATTAATGTTTTAAATCATTAAATTGATTTTGTTATATTTTCTCTTCGCATTAATGTTATTTTTATTGCAAATGTTTATACTACTTTTATTTATTCGCCAAAATTCTTAAAAAAATTCTTAAATTATGAACATCTATTTAGCACATAACCAATTCGCTTGACACAGAAACGTTGATGCTGGAAATGTTGTGTCAAATTCTTGAGACTGATTCTATTCCATCTGTTCAACAGTGGTTAGTGTCATCTGGCGATAAAGGTTAAATTTTACTACATTTTTTATAACAATTTGGTTAGTGCTTCAGGATATTGTAGAAAATTGTTTTTTTCTTTCTATTTAGTGTATAAATTTTTATCTCATTTGTAATTTTTTAGTTTAAAAAAAATACGTTTTATTGCTACCTTATTTTAAATAATTTTTAAACAATTTTCGACGCTGATGTAAAATATAAGTTTACCAAATTTTTAAAATATGTTATGAAATAATAAGATTGGCGAAAATTATTATTTTTTTTAACAATAACACTTTAACTTTCAGAGAAGGCATTCGTGCTTGACTTGATTAAATCAGCCATTACCAACGAAGAGAATATACTTCAACAACAACAACAGGCTGATTACAGGTACGTACCGACTGCTGTATCATCAGTAAGAAGTGTAATCACTCCGCCACCTGCTCGTTTGGATGCCATCCCCGAAGTCGAACAAAAAGGTAAAAAGAGGCAATTTGTTAAATAGCGATGCGTGTTAAACTGTTTGAATGTAAAAAAATGTCGCTTACTTCTGATAACAATTCTAAATTTAACAACCGTTTGTACGTAACGATAGTGCCGAAATAAAAAAAATGTAATTAGTTTTAAAAATAAACGTTAAATTACAGAACCTGAAACCCTTGTTATTGAAAGAAATTTATCTCGACAATCCTGCCAAAAACCACCTGTGCCAGCCACAAGCCAATTTAAAGGTATTTAGTTTTAATACAATTGGTATGTTAAGATCGGCTATTTTGCAATAAGAGTGCCTTAAACCATAATTTATATTCCAATAGGATTTTTACCTATTTCTTGTAATAAAGGTGATAAAGATGGACGAGAGTCGGTAGCCAGTGTACCACAAATGAAATACACGACATCAGAAACAGCCCAATCCATGAAAGTACATGATGAATAAAATCTATAAAAGTACATGATGAATAACAATATTATCAACATGGTAACTTTTGTTTTTATTATAGCACTTCATGATTGTAATGATAAATGGTTTAATATATAAAATACTTTTGTCTAAATATATTTTCTTATTAACTTTCCCCTACAAAGTTATTTTCTTAACAAAAATACTTTTTTGGTCAATCTATTCAAGTTATTAAACTTTAAAATTGTTTTTGTTTATTAACCGTCTTTTAAAAACTATAAAATTGAAATTGCATTTGCTTAAAAATGAGTTGAGTCCGAAAATTCGAATCAAATATTTTTATTATTTAACTTTGTTTGTTTAATTGAAAATTCTAATAATGTTTTTTTTTTTATTTGTAATATAAGTTAACTTTATTTGTATATATTAAATGTTTTATATAAAAGCACTTTTTTATATATTTTTTTTCCAATATTGCGAGTTTACAAGATAAATTGCATAAATTTAATAACTTTGTATTCCTAGGATTTTCTTAAGCTCGTTTCTTTTATTAATAAATATTAGACTTATTGTTATACGTTGTTTTTATACGTTTGTATTCACCAGTACAATTACCAAATTTAGCAAAAGTCAAATTTTTTTTTATAATTTTTTTGCAAAAAAACAATTTGAATTTTTTTTATTTAGAATTGCAATTTTTGGCATTTTCTACAAGGATGTAGCCTTGCAGTTTTTTACCAAATTCGGCCAAAATTCAAAATTTTTTTTATAATTATTTTGCAAAAAACAATTAAACTGTACTAAAATTCCTCTAACACTTTAAAAATCGCGTTGTTGTTAAAAGTTTGAAAATTATTTTTTTATTTTAAAATAGCAATTGTTGACATTTTTTACAAAGGTATAGTCTTGCTGTTTTTTCAAATTTGGCAAAAGGTCAAAACTAACATACAAGAAAACATTTTATAATTTTTTTTGCAAAAAATATTTTATTTGTATAATATATAAATAATAAAGTTATGACTAATTTATTAAAATTGTATGAATTTTCAAACCTCATTATGGTACCATATAATTTTCGACAAACATTTTTCAAAAAGTGGAATTTTTTAAATCTAACTTCGAAAATGCCAGTAAAAATCCAACAGTCAAAATAACGCATTTAAAAAAAATTCACTAAAAATATTAAATTTAATAAAGTTATGACCTTTTTATTAAACTTTTAGAATTTTTATTAAACTTTTAGAATTTTTTTTTGAAACTCAAAAATATGTATTTTATTTGGTGCGCAAGGAAAAAAAGTAACATACAAGATTAAAGATTTCATCGAAATTGTCAACAAAACAAAAGTTAGTGCATTTTTTATAGCTCATATCTAAACATTTTTAAATTCGCGCGACCTTTTGACCTAATTAAACCCAAAATAAAAATTACCTCAAACTTTTGTTTTACTGAAAATTTTCGCGAAATGTTTTATCTTGAATGTTAGTTAGGCCAATGCGCGTGTAATAAAATACAAAATTTTAGGTTTTAAGATTTCATAAATTTTTAATAAAAGTTTCATAACTTTTATGAATATTAATATTTTCGAAAAATATTTTGTAAACACGGTAATTGGACCTGTGCGGTTCTAACACAACAATTATTTTTCGATTTAAAATTTTTAATTTTTTTTCAAAAAATTTGTATGCAATATCATTGGCCAAAAATATCACGTGAGCTAAATAAACCCAAAATAAAAATTACCTCAAACTTTTGTTTTACTGAAAATTTTCGCGAAATGTTTTATCTTGAATGTTAGTTAGGCCAATACGCGTCTAATAAAATATAAAATTTTAGGTTTTGAGATTTCATAAATTTTTAATAAAAGTTTCATAACTTTTATGAATATTAATATTTTTGAAAAATATTTTGTAAACACGGTAATTGGACCTGTGCGGTTCTAACACAACAATTATTTTTCGATTTAAAATTTTTTATTTTTTTTCAAAAAATTTGTATGCAATATCATTGGCCAAAAATATCACGTGACCTAATTAAAACCAAAATAAAAATTACCTCAAACTTTTGTTTTACTGAAAATTTTCGCGAAATGTTTTAATTTGAATGTTAGCTAGGCCAATGCGCGTCTAATAAAATACAAAATTTTAGGTTTTAAGATTTCATAAATTTTTAATAAAAGTTTCATAACTTTTATGAATATTAATATTTTCGAAAAATATTTTGTAAACACGGTAATTGGACCTGTGCGGTTCTAACACAACAATTATTTTTCGATTTAAAATTTTTAATTTTTTTTCAAAATATTTGTATGCAATATCATTGGCCAAAAATATCACGTGAGCTAATTAAACCCAAAATAAAAATTACCTCAAACTTTTGTTTTACTGAAAATTTTTGCGAAATGTTTTATCTTAAATGTTAGTTAGGCCAATGCGCGTCTAATAAAATACAAAATTTTAGGTTTTGAGATTTCATAAATTTTTAATAAAAGAGTCATTCATAACTTTTATGAATATTAATATTTTTAAAAAATATTATGTAAACACTGTAATTGAACCTGTGCGGTTCTAACACAACAATTATTTTTCGATTTAAAATTTTTTTTTTTTTTAAATTTGTATGCAATATCATTGGCCAAAAATATCACGTGACCTAATTAAAACCAAAATAAAAATTACCTCAAACTTTTGTTTTACTGAAAATTTTCGCGAAATGTTTTATCTAGAATGTTAGTTAGGCCAATGCGCGTGTAATAAAATACAAAATTTTAGGTTTTAAGATTTCATAAATTTTTAATAAAAGTTTCATAACTTTTATGAATATTAATATTTTCAAAAAATATTTTGTAAACACGGTAATTGGACCTGTGCGGTTCTAACACAACAATTATTTTTCGATTTAAAATTTTTAATTTTTTTTCAAAAAATTTGTATGCAATATCATTGGCCAAAAATATCACGTGAGCTAAATAAACCCAAAATAAAAATTACCTCAAACTTTTGTTTTACTGAAAATTTTCGCGAAATGTTTTATCTTGAATGTTAGTTAGGCCAATACGCGTCTAATAAAATATAAAATTTTAGGTTTTGAGATTTCATAAATTTTTAATAAAAGTTTCATAACTTTCATGAATATTAATATTTTTGAAAAATATTTTGTAAACACGGTAATTGGACCTGTGCGGTTCTAACACAACAATTATTTTTCGATTTAAAATTTTTTATTTTTTTAAAAAAAATTTGTATGCAATATCATTGGCCAAAAATATCACGTGACCCAATTAAAACCAAAATAAAAATTACCTCAAACTTTTGTTTTACTGAAAATTTTCGCGAAATGTTTTAATTTGAATGTTAGTTAGGCCAATGCGCGTCTAATAAAATACAAAATTTTAGGTTTTAAGATTTCATAAATTTTTAATAAAAGTTTCATAACTTTTATAAATATTAATATTTTCGAAAAATATTTTGTAAACACGGTAATTGGACCTGTGCGGTTCTAACACAACAATTATTTTTCGATTTAAAATTTTTAATTTTTTTTCAAAATATTTGTATGCAATATCATTGGCCAAAAATATCACGTGAGCTAATTAAACCCAAAATAAAAATTACCTCAAACTTTTGTTTTACTGAAAATTTTCGCTAAATGTTTTATCTTGAATGTTAGTTAGGCCAATGCGCGTCTAATAAAATACAAAATTTTAGGTTTTGAGATTTCATAAATTTTTAATAAAAGTTTCATAACTTTCATAAATATTAATATTTTTGAAAAATATTTTGTAAACACGGTAATTGGACCTGTGCGGTTCTAACACAACAATTATTTTTCGATTTAAAATTTTTTATTTTTTTTCAAAAAATTTGTATGCAATATCATTGGCCAAAAATATCACGTGACCTAATTAAACCCAAAATAAAAATTACCTCAAACTTTTGTTTTACTGAAAATTTTTGCGAAATGTTTTATCTTAAATGTTAGTTAGGCCAATGCGCGTCTAATAAAATACAAAATTTTAGGTTTTGAGATTTCATAAATTTTTAATAAGAGTGTCATAACTTTTATGAATATTAATATTTTAAAAAAATATTATGTAAACACTGTAATTGAACCTGTGCGGTTCTAACACAACAATTATTTTTCGATTTAAAATTTTTTTTTTTTTAAATTTGTATGCAATATCATTGGCCAAAAATATCACGTGACCTAATTAAAACCAAAATAAAAATTACCTCAAACTTTTGTTTTACTGAAAATTTTCGCGAAATGTTTTATCTAGAATGTTAGTTAGGCCAATGCGCGTCTAATAAAATATAAAATTTAAGGTTTTAAGATTTCATAAATTTTTAATAAAAGTTTCATAACTTTTATGAATATTAATATTTTCAAAAAATATTTTGTAAACACGGTAATTGGACCTGTGCGGTTCTAACACAACAATTATTTTTCGATTTAAAATTTTTAATTTTTTTTCAAAAAATTTGTATACAATATCATTGGCCAAAAATATCACGTGACTTAATTAACCCAAAATAAAAATTACCTCAAACTTTTGTTTTACTGAAAATTTTCGCGAAATGTTTTATCTTGAATGTTAATTAGGCCAATGCGCGTCTAATAAAATACAAAATTTTAGGTTTTAAGATTTCATAAATTTTTAATAAAAGTTTCATAACTTTTATGAATATTAATATTTTCGAAAAATATTTTGTAAACACGGTAATTGGACCTGTGCGGTTCTAACACAACAATTATTTTTCGATTTAAAATTTTTAATTTTTTCTCAAAAAATTTGTATGCAATATCATTGGCCAAAAATATCACGTGACCTAATTAAAACCAAAATAAAAATTACCTCAAACTTTTGTTTTACTGAAAATTTTCGCAAAATGTTTTATCTTGAATGTTAGTTAGGCCAATGCGCGTCTAATAAAATACAAAATTTTAGGTTTTGAGATTTCATAAACTTTTAATAAAAGTTTCATAACTTTTATGAATATTAATATTTTCGAAAAATATTTTGTAAACACGGTAATTGGACCAGTGCAGTTCTAACACAACAATTATTTTTCGATTTAAAATTTTTTATTTTTTTTCAAAAAATTTGTATGCAATATCATTGGCCAAAAATATCACGTGACCTAATTAAACCCAAAATAAAAATTACCTCAAACTTTTGTTTTACTGAAAATTTTCGCAAAATGTTTTATCTTGAATGTTAGTTAGGCCAATGCGCGTCTAATAAAATACAAAATTTTAGGTTTTGAGATTTCATAAACTTTTAATAAAAGTTTCATAACTTTTATGAATATTAATATTTTCGAAAAATATTATGTAAACACGGTAATTGAACCTGTGCGGTTCTAACAGAACAATTATTTTTCGATTTAAAATTTTTTATTTTTTTTCAAAAAATTTGTATGCGATATCATTGGCCAAAAATATCACGTGACCTAATTAAACCCAAAATAAAAATTACCTCAAACTTTTGTTTTACTGAAAATTTTTGCGAAATGTTTTATCTTAAATGTTAGTTAGGCCAATGCGCGTCTAATAAAATACAAAATTTTAGGTTTTGAGATTTCATAAATTTTTAATAAAAGAGTCATAACTTTTATGAATATTAATATTTTAAAAAAATATTATGTAAACACTGTAATTGAACCTGTGCGGTTCTAACACAACAATTATTTTTCGATTTAAAATTTTTTTTTTTTTTTAATTTGTATGCAATATCATTGGCCAAAAATATCACGTGACCTAATTAAAACCAAAATAAAAATTACCTCAAACTTTTGTTTTACTGAAAATTTTCGCGAAATGTTTTAATTTGAATGTTAGTTAGGCCAATGCGCGTCTAATAAAATACAAAATTTTAGGTTTTAAGATTTCATAAATTTTTAATAAAAGTTTCATAACTTTTATGAATATTAATATTTTCGAAAAATATTTTGTAAACACGGTAATTGGACCTGTGCGGTTCTAACACAACAATTATTTTTCGATTTAAAATTTTTAATTTTTTTTCAAAATATTTGTATGCAATATCATTGGCCAAAAATATCAAGTGAGCTAATTAAACCCAAAATAAAAATTACCTCAAACTTTTGTTTTACTGAAAATTTTCGCTAAATGTTTTATCTTGAATGTTAGTTAGGCCAATGCGCGTCTAATAAAATACAAAATTTTAGGTTTTGAGATTTCATAAATTTTTAATAAAAGTTTCATAACTTTCATAAATATTAATATTTTTGAAAAATATTTTGTAAACACGGTAATTGGACCTGTGCGGTTCTAACACAACAATTATTTTTCGATTTAAAATTTTTTATTTTTTTTCAAAAAATTTGTATGCAATATCATTGGCCAAAAATATCACGTGACCTAATTAAACCCAAAATAAAAATTACCTCAAACTTTTGTTTTACTGAAAATTTTCGCGAAATGTTTGATCTTGAATGTTAGTTAGGCCAATGCGCGTCTAATAAAATACAAAATTTTAGGTTTTGAGATTTCATAAATTTTTAATAAAAGTGTCATAACTTTTATGAATATTAATATTTTTGAAAAATATTATGTAAACACGGTAATTGAACCTGTGCGGTTCTAACACAACAATTATTTTTCGATTTAAAATTTTTAATTTTTTTTCAAAAAATTTGTATGCAATATCATTAGCCAAAAATATCACGTGACCTAATTAAACCCAAAATAAAAATTATCTCAAACTTTTGTTCTACTCAAAATTTTTGCAAAATGTTTTATCTTGAATGTTAGTTAGGGTAATGCGCGCCTAATTAAATATAAAATTTCAGATTTTAAGATTTCATAAATTTTTAATAAAAGTTTCATAACTTTTATGAATATTAATATTTTCGAAAAATATTTTGTAAACACGGTAATTGGACCGGTGCGGTTCTAACACAACAATTATTTTTCGATTTAAAATTTTTTATTTTTTAAAAAAAAATTTGTATGCAATATCATTGGCCAAAAATATCACGTGACCTAATTAAACCCGAAATAAAAATTACCTCAAACTTTTGTTTTACTGAAAATTTTCGCGAAATGTTTTATCTTGAACGTTAGTTAGGGTAATGCGCGTCTAATAAAATACAAAATTTTAGGTTTTGAGATTTCATAAATTTTTAATAAAAGTTTCATAACTTTTATGAATATTAATATTTTCGAAAAATATTATGTAAACACGGTAATTGGACCTGTGCGGTTCTAACACAACAATTATTTTTTGATTTAAAATTTTTAATTTTTTTAAAAAAAATGTGTATGCAATATCATTGGCCAAAATATCACGTGACCTAATTAAACCCAAAATAAAAATTACCTCAAACTTTTGTTTTACTGAAAATTTCGCGAAATGTTTTATCTTGAATGTTAGTTAGGCCAATGCGCGTCTAATAAAATACAAAATTTTAGGTTTTGAGATTTTATAAATTTTTAATAAAAGTTTCATAATTTTTATGAATATTAATATTTTCGAAAAATATTTTGTAAACACGGTAATTGGACCGGTGCGTTTCTAACACAACAATTATTTTTCGATTTAAAATTTGTTATTTTTAAAAAAAAAATTTGTATGCAATATCATTGGCCAAAAATACCACGTGACCTAATTAAACCCAAAATAAAAATTACCTCAAACTTTGGTTTTACTGAAAATTTTCGCGAAATGTTTTATCTTGAATGTTAGTTAGGGTAATGCGCGTCTAATAAAATACAAAATTTTAGGTTTTGAGATTTCATAAATTTTTAATAAAAGTTTCATAACTTTTATGAATATTAATATTTTCGAAAAATATTATGTAAACACGGTAATTGAACCTGTGCGGTTCTAACACAACAATTATTTTTCGATTTAAAATTTTTAATTTTTAAAAAAAAAATGTGTATGCAATATCATTGGCCAAAAATATCACGTGACCTAATTAAACCCAAAATAAAAATTACCTCAAACTTTTGTTTTACTGAAAATTTTCGCGAAATGTTTTATCTTGAATGTTAGTTAGGCCAATGCGCGTCTAATAAAATACAAAATTTTAGGTTTTGAGATTTTATAAATTTTTAATAAAAGTTTCATAACTTTTATGAATATTAATATTTTCGAAAAATATTTTGTAAACACGGTAATTGGACCTGTGCGGTTCTAACACAACAATTATTTTTCGATTTAAAATTTTTGATTTTTTTTTAAAAATTTGTATGCAATCTCATTGGCCAAAAATATCACGTGACCTAATTAAACCCAAAATAAAAATTATCTCAATCTTTTGTTCTACTCAAAATTTTTGCAAAATGTTTTATCTTGAATGTTAGTTAGGCCAATGCGCGCCTAATTAAATATAAAATTTTAGATTTTGAGATTTCATAAATTTTTAATAAAAGTTTCATAACTTTTATGAATATTAATATTTTTGAAAAATATTTTGTAAACACGGTAATTGGACCTGTGCGGTTCTAACACAACAATTATTTTTCGATTTAAAATTTGTTATTTTTTTAAAAAAAATTTGTATGCTATATCATTGGCCAAAAATATCACGTGACCTAATTAAACCCAAAATAAAAATTATCTCAAACTTTTGTTCTACTCAAAATTTTCGCAAAATGTTTTATCTTGAATGTTAGTTAGGCCAATGCGCGCCTAATTAAATATAAAATTTCAGACTTTGAGATTTCATAAATTTTTAATAAAAGTTTCATAACTATTATGAATATTAATATTTTCGAAAAATATTTTGTGAACACGGTAATTGGACCTGTGCGGTTCTAACACAACAATTATTTTACGATTTAAAATTTTTTATTTTTTTTCAAAAAATTTGTATGCAATATTATTGGCCAAAAATATCACGTGACCTAATTAAACCCAAAATAAAAATTACCTCAAACTTTTGTTTTACTAAAAATTTTCGCGAAATGTTTTATCTTGAATGTTAGTTATGCCAATGCGCGCCTAATTAAATATAAAATTTCAGATTTTGAGATTTCATAAATTTTTAATAAAAGTTTCATAACTTTTATGAATATTAATATTTTCGAAAAATATTTTGTAAACACGGTAATTGGACCGGTGCGGTTCTAACACAACAATTATTTTTCGATTTAAAATTTTTTATTTTTTAAAAAAAAATTTGTATGCAATATCATTGGCCAAAAATATCACGTGACCTAATTAAACCCAAAATAAAAATTACCTCAAACTTTTGTTTTACTGAAAATTTTCGCAAAATGTTTTATCTTGAATGTTAGTTAGGGTAATGCGCGTCTAATAAAATACAAAATTTTAGGTTTTGAGATTTCATAAATTTTTAATAAAAGTTTCATAACTTTTATGAATATTAATATTTTCGAAAAATATTATGTAAACACGGTAATTGGACCTGTGCGGTTCTAACAGAACAATTATTTTTCGATTTAAAATTTTTTATTTTTTTTCAAAAAATTTGTATGCGATATCATTGGCCAAAAATATCACGTGACCTAATTAAACCCAAAATAAAAATTACCTCAAACTTTTGTTTTACTGAAAATTTTCGCGAAATGTTTAATCTTGAATGTTAGTTAGGCCAATGCGCGTCTAATAAAATACAAAATTTTAGGTTTTGAGATTTCATAAATTTTTAATAAAAGTGTCATAACTTTTATGAATATTAATATTTTTGAAAAATATTATGTAAACACGGTAATTGAACCTGTGCGGTTCTAACACAACAATTATTTTTCGATTTAAAATTTTTAATTTTTTTTCAAAAAATTTGTATGCAATATCATTAGCCAAAAATATCACGTGACCTAATTAAACCCAAAATAAAAATTATCTCAAACTTTTGTTCTACTCAAAATTTTTGCAAAATGTTTTATCTTGAATGTTAGTTAGGGTAATGCGCGCCTAATTAAATATAAAATTTCAGATTTTAAGATTTCATAAATTTTTAATAAAAGTTTCATAACTTTTATGAATATTAATATTTTCGAAAAATATTTTGTAAACACGGTAATTGGACCGGTGCGGTTCTAACACAACAATTATTTTTCGATTTAAAATTTTTTATTTTTTTAAAAAAAATTTGTATGCAATATCATTGGCCAAAAATATCACGTGACCTAATTAAACCCGAAATAAAAATTACCTCAAACTTTTGTTTTACTGAAAATTTTCGCGAAATGTTTTATCTTGAACGTTAGTTAGGGTAATGCGCGTCTAATAAAATACAAAATTTTAGGTTTTGAGATTTCATAAATTTTTAATAAAAGTTTCATAACTTTTATGAATATTAATATTTTCGAAAAATATTATGTAAACACGGTAATTGGACCTGTGCGGTTCTAATACAACAATTATTTTTTGATTTAAAATTTTTAATTTTTTTAAAAAAAATGTGTATGCAATATCATTGGCCAAAATATCACGTGACCTAATTAAACCCAAAATAAAAATTACCTCAAACTTTTGTTTTACTGAAAATTTTCGCGAAATGTTTTATCTTGAATGTTAGTTAGGCCAATGCGCGTCTAATAAAATACAAAATTTTAGGTTTTGAGATTTTATAAATTTTTAATAAAAGTTTCATAATTTTTATGAATATTAATATTTTCGAAAAATATTTTGTAAACACGGTAATTGGACCGGTGCGGTTCTAACACAACAATTATTTTTCGATTTAAAATTTGTTATTTTTAAAAAAAAAATTTGTATGCAATATCATTGGCCAAAAATACCACGTGACCTAATTAAACCCAAAATAAAAATTACCTCAAACTTTGGTTTTACTGAAAATTTTCGCGAAATGTTTTATCTTGAATGTTAGTTAGGGTAATGCGCGTCTAATAAAATACAAAATTTTAGGTTTTGAGATTTCATAAATTTTTAATAAAAGTTTCATAACTTTTATGAATATTAATATTTTCGAAAAATATTATGTAAACACGGTAATTGAACCTGTGCGGTTCTAACACAACAATTATTTTTCGATTTAAAATTTTTAATTTTTAAAAAAAAAATGTGTATGCAATATTATTGGCCAAAAATATCACGTGACCTAATTAAACCCAAAATAAAAATTACCTCAAACTTTTGTTTTACTAAAAATTTTCGCGAAATGTTTTATCTTGAATGTTAGTTATGCCAATGCGCGCCTAATTAAATATAAAATTTCAGATTTTGAGATTTCATAAATTTTTAATAAAAGTTTCATAACTTTTATGAATATTAATATTTTCGAAAAATATTTTGTAAACACGGTAATTGGACCGGTGCGGTTCTAACACAACAATTATTTTTCGATTTAAAATTTTTTATTTTTTAAAAAAAAATTTGTATGCAATATCATTGGCCAAAAATATCACGTGACCTAATTAAACCCAAAATAAAAATTACCTCAAACTTTTGTTTTACTGAAAATTTTCGCAAAATGTTTTATCTTGAATGTTAGTTAGGCCAATGCGCGTCTAATAAAATACAAAATTTTAGGTTTTGAGATTTCATAAACTTTTAATAAAAGTTTCATAACTTTTATAAATATTAATATTTTCGAAAAATATTTTGTAAACACGGTAATTGGACCTGTGCGGTTCTAACACAACAATTATTTTTCGATTTAAAATTTTTTATTTTTTTTCAAAAAATTTGTATGCAATATCATTGGCCAAAATATCACGTGACCTAATTAAACCCAAAATAAAAATTACCTCAAACTTTTGTTTTACTGAAAATTTTCGCGAAATGTTTTATCTTGAATGTTAGTTAGGGTAATGCGCGTCTAATAAAATACAAAATTTTAGGTTTTGAGATTTCATAAATTTTTAATAAAAGTTTCATAACTTTTATGAATATTAATATTTTCGAAAAATATTATGTAAACACGGTAATTGGACCTGTGCGGTTCTAACAGAACAATTATTTTTCGATTTAAAATTTTTTATTTTTTTTCAAAAAATTTGTATGCGATATCATTGGCCAAAAATATCACGTGACCTAATTAAACCCAAAATAAAAATTACCTCAAACTTTTGTTTTACTGAAAATTTTCGCGAAATGTTTGATCTTGAATGTTAGTTAGGCCAATGCGCGTCTAATAAAATACAAAATTTTAGGTTTTGAGATTTCATAAATTTTTAATAAAAGTGTCATAACTTTTATGAATATTAATATTTTTGAAAAATATTATGTAAACACGGTAATTGAACCTGTGCGGTTCTAACACAACAATTATTTTTCGATTTAAAATTTTTTATTTTTTTAAAAAAAATTTGTATGCAATATCATTGGCCAAAAATATCACGTGACCTAATTAAACCCGAAATAAAAATTACCTCAAACTTTTGTTTTACTGAAAATTTTCGCGAAATGTTTTATCTTGAACGTTAGTTAGGGTAATGCGCGTCTAATAAAATACAAAATTTTAGGTTTTGAGATTTCATAAATTTTTAATAAAAGTTTCATAACTTTTATGAATATTAATATTTTCGAAAAATATTATGTAAACACGGTAATTGGACCTGTGCGGTTCTAACACAACAATTATTTTTTGATTTAAAATTTTTAATTTTTTTAAAAAAAATGTGTATGCAATATCATTGGCCAAAATATCACGTGACCTAATTAAACCCAAAATAAAAATTACCTCAAACTTTTGTTTTACTGAAAATTTTCGCAAAATGTTTTATCTTGAATGTTAGTTAGGCCAATGCGCGTCTAATAAAATACAAAATTTTAGGTTTTGAGATTTCATAAACTTTTAATAAAAGTTTCATAACTTTTATAAATATTAATATTTTCGAAAAATATTTTGTAAACACGGTAATTGGACCTGTGCGGTTCTAACACAACAATTATTTTTCGATTTAAAATTTTTTATTTTTTTTCAAAAAATTTGTATGCAATATCATTGGCCAAAATATCACGTGACCTAATTAAACCCAAAATAAAAATTACCTCAAACTTTTGTTTTACTGAAAATTTTCGCGAAATGTTTTATCTTGAATGTTAGTTAGGGTAATGCGCGTCTAATAAAATACAAAATTTTAGGTTTTGAGATTTCATAAATTTTTAATAAAAGTTTCATAACTTTTATGAATATTAATATTTTCGAAAAATATTATGTAAACACGGTAATTGGACCTGTGCGGTTCTAACAGAACAATTATTTTTCGATTTAAAATTTTTTATTTTTTTTCAAAAAATTTGTATGCGATATCATTGGCCAAAAATATCACGTGACCTAATTAAACCCAAAATAAAAATTACCTCAAACTTTTGTTTTACTGAAAATTTTCGCGAAATGTTTGATCTTGAATGTTAGTTAGGCCAATGCGCGTCTAATAAAATACAAAATTTTAGGTTTTGAGATTTCATAAATTTTTAATAAAAGTGTCATAACTTTTATGAATATTAATATTTTTGAAAAATATTATGTAAACACGGTAATTGAACCTGTGCGGTTCTAACACAACAATTATTTTTCGATTTAAAATTTTTAATTTTTTTTCAAAAAATTTGTATGCAATATCATTAGCCAAAAATATCACGTGACCTAATTAAACCCAAAATAAAAATTATCTCAAACTTTTGTTCTACTCAAAATTTTTGCAAAATGTTTTATCTTGAATGTTAGTTAGGGTAATGCGCGCCTAATTAAATATAAAATTTCAGATTTTAAGATTTCATAAATTTTTAATAAAAGTTTCATAACTTTTATGAATATTAATATTTTCGAAAAATATTTTGTAAACACGGTAATTGGACCGGTGCGGTTCTAACACAACAATTATTTTTCGATTTAAAATTTGTTATTTTTTAAAAAAAAATTTGTATGCAATATCATTGGCCAAAAATATCACGTGACCTAATTAAACCCGAAATAAAAATTACCTCAAACTTTTGTTTTACTGAAAATTTTCGCGAAATGTTTTATCTTGAACTTTAGTTAGGGTAATGCGCGTCTAATAAAATACAAAATTTTAGGTTTTGAGATTTCATAAATTTTTAATAAAAGTTTCATAACTTTTATGAATATTAATATTTTCGAAAAATATTATGTAAACACGGTAATTGGACCTGTGCGGTTCTAACACAACAATTATTTTTTGATTTAAAATTTTTAATTTTTTTAAAAAAAATGTGTATGCAATATCATTGGCCAAAATATCACGTGACCTAATTAAACCCAAAATAAAAATTACCTCAAACTTTTGTTTTACTGAAAATTTTCGCGAAATGTTTGATCTTGAATGTTAGTTAGGCCAATGCGCGTCTAATAAAATACAAAATTTTAGGTTTTGAGATTTCATAAATTTTTAATAAAAGTGTCATAACTTTTATGAATATAAATATTTTTGAAAAATATTATGTAAACACGGTAATTGAACCTGTGCGGTTCTAACACAACAATTATTTTTCGATTTAAAATTTTTAATTTTTTTTCAAAAAATTTGTATGCAATATCATTAGCCAAAAATATCACGTGACCTAATTAAACCCAAAATAAAAATTATCTCAAACTTTTGTTCTACTCAAAATTTTTGCAAAATGTTTTATCTTGAATGTTAGTTAGGGTAATGCGCGCCTAATTAAATATAAAATTTCAGATTTTAAGATTTCATAAATTTTTAATAAAAGTTTCATAACTTTTATGAATATTAATATTTTCGAAAAATATTTTGTAAACACGGTAATTGGACCGGTGCGGTTCTAACACAACAATTATTTTTCGATTTAAAATTTTTTATTTTTTTAAAAAAAATTTGTATGCAATATCATTGGCCAAAAATATCACGTGACCTAATTAAACCCAAAATAAAAATTACCTCAAACTTTTGTTGTACTGAAAATTTTCGCGAAATGTTTTATCTTGAACGTTAGTTAGGGTAATGCGCGTCTAATAAAATACAAAATTTTAGGTTTTGAGATTTCATAAACTTTTAATAAAAGTTTCATAACTTTTATGAATATTAATATTTTCGAAAAATATTATGTAAACACGGTAATTGGACCTGTGCGGTTCTAACACAACAATTATTTTTTGATTTAAAATTTTTAATTTTTTTAAAAAAAATGTGTATGCAATATCATTGGCCAAAATATCACGTGACCTAATTAAACCCAAAATAAAAATTACCTCAAACTTTTGTTTTACTGAAAATTTTCGCGAAATGTTTTATCTTGAATGTTAGTTAGGCCAATGCGCGTCTAATAAAATACAAAATTTTAGGTTTTGAGATTTTATAAATTTTTAATAAAAGTTTCATAATTTTTATGAATATTAATATTTTCGAAAAATATTTTGTAAACACGGTAATTGGACCGGTGCGGTTCTAACACAACAATTATTTTTCGATTTAAAATTTGTTATTTTTAAAAAAAAAATTTGTATGCAATATCATTGGCCAAAAATACCACGTGACCTAATTAAACCCAAAATAAAAATTACCTCAAACTTTGGTTTTACTGAAAATTTTCGCGAAATGTTTTATCTTGAATGTTAGTTAGGGTAATGCGCGTCTAATAAAATACAAAATTTTAGGTTTTGAGATTTCATAAATTTTTAATAAAAGTTTCATAACTTTTATGAATATTAATATTTTCGAAAAATATTATGTAAACACGGTAATTGAACCTGTGCGGTTCTAACACAACAATTATTTTTCGATTTAAAATTTTTAATTTTTAAAAAAAAAATGTGTATGCAATATCATTGGCCAAAAATATCACGTGACCTAATTAAACCCAAAATAAAAATTACCTCAAACTTTTGTTTTACTGAAAATTTTCGCGAAATGTTTTATCTTGAATGTTAGTTAGGCCAATGCGCGTCTAATAAAATACAAAATTTTAGGTTTTGAGATTTTATAAATTTTTAATAAAAGTTTCATAACTTTTATGAATATTAATATTTTCGAAAAATATTTTGTAAACACGGTAATTGGACCTGTGCGGTTCTAACACAACAATTATTTTTCGATTTAAAATTTTTGATTTTTTTTTAAAAATTTGTATGCAATCTCATTGGCCAAAAATATCACGTGACCTAATTAAACCCAAAATAAAAATTATCTCAATCTTTTGTTCTACTCAAAATTTTTGCAAAATGTTTTATCTTGAATGTTAGTTAGGCCAATGCGCGCCTAATTAAATATAAAATTTTAGATTTTGAGATTTCATAAATTTTTAATAAAAGTTTCATAACTTTTATGAATATTAATATTTTTGAAAAATATTTTGTAAACACGGTAATTGGACCTGTGCGGTTCTAACACAACAATTATTTTTCGATTTAAAATTTGTTATTTTTTTAAAAAAAATTTGTATGCTATATCATTGGCCAAAAATATCACGTGACCTAATTAAACCCAAAATAAAAATTATCTCAAACTTTTGTTCTACTCAAAATTTTCGCAAAATGTTTTATCTTGAATGTTAGTTAGGCCAATGCGCGCCTAATTAAATATAAAATTTCAGACTTTGAGATTTCATAAATTTTTAATAAAAGTTTCATAACTATTATGAATATTAATATTTTCGAAAAATATTTTGTAAACACGGTAATTGGACCTGTGCGGTTCTAACACAACAATTATTTTACGATTTAAAATTTTTTATTTTTTTTCAAAAAATTTCTATGCAATATTATTGGCCAAAAATATCACGTGACCTAATTAAACCCAAAATAAAAATTACCTCAAACTTTTGTTTTACTAAAAATTTTCGCGAAATGTTTTATCTTGAATGTTAGTTATGCCAATGCGCGCCTAATTAAATATAAAATTTCAGATTTTGAGATTTCATAAATTTTTAATAAAAGTTTCATAACTTTTATGAATATTAATATTTTCGAAAAATATTTTGTAAACACGGTAATTGGACCGGTGCGGTTCTAACACAACAATTATTTTTCGATTTAAAATTTGTTATTTTTTAAAAAAAAATTTGTATGCAATATCATTGGCCAAAATATCACGTGACCTAATTAAACCCAAAATAAAAATTACCTCAAACTTTTGTTTTACTGAAAATTTTCGCGAAATGTTTTATCTTGAATGTTAGTTAGGCCGATGCGCGTCTAATAAAATACAAAATTTTAGGTTTTGAGATTTCATAAATTTTTAATAAAAGTTTCATAACTTTTATGAATATTAATATTTTCGAAAAATATTTTGTAAACACGGTAATTGGACCGGTGCGGTTCTAACACAACAATTATTTTTCGATTTAAAATTTGTTATTTTTTTAAAAAAAATTTGTATGCTATATCATTGGCCAAAAATATCACGTGACCTAATTAAACCCAAAATAAAAATTATCTCAAACTTTTGTTCTACTCAAAATTTTCGCAAAATGTTTTATCTTGAATGTTAGTTAGGCCAATGCGCGCCTAATTAAATATAAAATTTCAGACTTTGAGATTTCATAAATTTTTAATAAAAGTTTCATAACTATTATGAATATTAATATTTTCGAAAAATATTTTGTAAACACGGTAATTGGACCTGTGCGGTTCTAACACAACAATTATTTTACGATTTAAAATTTTTTATTTTTTTTCAAAAAATTTCTATGCAATATTATTGGCCAAAAATATCACGTGACCTAATTAAACCCAAAATAAAAATTACCTCAAACTTTTGTTTTACTAAAAATTTTCGCGAAATGTTTTATCTTGAATGTTAGTTATGCCAATGCGCGCCTAATTAAATATAAAATTTCAGATTTTGAGATTTCATAAATTTTTAATAAAAGTTTCATAACTTTTATGAATATTAATATTTTCGAAAAATATTTTGTAAACACGGTAATTGGACCGGTGCGGTTCTAACACAACAATTATTTTTCGATTTAAAATTTGTTATTTTTTAAAAAAAAATTTGTATGCAATATCATTGGCCAAAATATCACGTGACCTAATTAAACCCAAAATAAAAATTACCTCAAACTTTTGTTTTACTGAAAATTTTCGCGAAATGTTTTATCTTGAATGTTAGTTAGGCCGATGCGCGTCTAATAAAATACAAAATTTTAGGTTTTGAGATTTCATAAATTTTTAATAAAAGTTTCATAACTTTTATGAATATTAATATTTTCGAAAAATATTTTGTAAACACGGTAATTGGACCGGTGCGGTTCTAACACAACAATTATTTTTCGATTTAAAATTTGTTATTTTAAAAAAAAAAATTTGTATGCAATATCATTGGCCAAAAATATCACGTGACCTAATTAAACCCAAAATAAAAATTACCTCAAACTTTGGTTTTACTGAAAATTTTCGCGAAATGTTTTATCTTGAATGTTAGTTAGAGTAATGCGCGTCTAATAAAATACAAAATTTTAGGTTTTGAGATTTCATAAATTTTTAATAAAAGTTTCATAACTTTTATGAATATTAATATTTTGGAAAAATATTATGTAAACACGGTAATTGAACCTGTGCGGTTCTAACACAACAATTATTTTTCGATTTAAAATTTTTAATTTTTTTAAAAAAAATGTGTATGCAATATCATTGGCCAAAAATATCACGTGACCTAATTAAACCCAAAATAAAAATTACCTCAAACTTTTGTTCTACTCAAAATTTTTGCAAAATGTTTTATCTTGAATGTTAGTTAGGCCAATGCGCGCCTAATTAAATATAAAATTTCAGATTTTGAGATTTCATAAATTTTTAATAAAAGTTTCATAACTTTTATGAATATTAATATTTTCGAAAAATATTTTGTAAACACGGTAATTGGACCGGTGCGGTTCTAACACAACAATTATTTTTCGATTTAAAATTTTTTATTTTTTTTCAAAAATTTTTATGCTATATCATTGGCCAAAAATATCACGTGACCTAATTAAACCCAAAATAAAAATTATCTCAAACTTTTGTTCTACTCAAAATTTTTGCAAAATGTTTTATCTTGAATGTTAGTTAGGCCAATGCGCGCCTAATTAAATATAAAATTTCAGATTTTGAGATTTCATAAATTTTTAATAAAAGTTTCATAACTAATATGAATATTAATATTTTCGAAAAATATTTTGTAAACACGGTAATTGGACCTGTGCGGTTCTAACACAACAATTATTTTTCGATTTAAAATTTTTTATTTTTTTTCAAAAATTTTTATGCTATATCATTGGCCAAAAATATCACGTGACCTAATTAAACCCAAAATAAAAATTATCTCAAACTTTTGTTCTACTCAAAATTTTTGCAAAATGTTTTATCTTGAATGTTAGTTAGGCCAATGCGCGCCTAATTAAATATAAAATTTCAGATTTTGAGATTTCATAAATTTTTAATAAAAGTTTCATAACTATTATGAATATTAATATTTTCGAAAAATATTTTGTAAACACGGTAATTGGACCTGTGCGGTTCTAACACAACAATTATTTTTCGATTTAAAATTTTTTATTTTTTTTTAAAAAATTTGTATGCAATATTATTGGCCAAAAATATCACGTGACCTAATTAAACCCAAAATAAAAATTACCCCAAACTTTTGTTTTACTAAAAATTTTCGCGAAATGTTTTATCTTGAATGTTAGTTAGGCCAATGCGCGTCTAATAAAATACAAAATTTTAGGTTTTGAGATTTCATAAATTTTTAATAAAAGTTTCATAACTTTTATGAATATTAATATTTTCGAAAAATATTATGTAAACACGGTAATTGGACCTGTGAGGTTCTAACACAACAATTATTTTTCGATTTAAAATTTTTTATTTTTTTTCAAAAAATTTGTATGCAATATCATTGGCCAAAAATATCACGTGACCTAATTAAACCCAAAATAAAAATTACCTCAAACTTTTGTTTTACTAAAAATTTTCGCGAAATGTTTTATCTTGAATGTTAGTTAGGCCAATGCGCGTCTAATAAAATACAAAATTTTAGGTTTTGAGATTTCATAAATTTTTAATAAAAGTGTCATAACTTTTATAAATATTAATATTTTTGAAAAATATTATGTAAACACGGTAATTGAACCTGTGCGGTTCTAACACAACAATTATTTTTCGATTTAAAATTTTTTATTTTTTTTCAAAAAATTTGTATGCAATATCATTGGCCAAAAATATCACGTGACCTAATTAAACCCAAAATAAAAATTATCTCAAACTTTTGTTCTACTCAAAATTTTTGCAAAATGTTTTATTTTGAATGTTAGTTAGGCCAATGCGCGCCTAATTAAATATAAAATTTCAGATTTTGAGATTTCATAAATTTTTAATAAAAGTTTCATAACTTTTATAAATATTAATATTTTTGAAAAATATTATGTAAACACGGTAATTGAACCTGTGCGGTTCTAACACAACAATTATTTTTCGATTTAAAATTTTTTATTTTTTTTCAAAAAATTTGTATGCAATATCATTGGCCAAAAATATCACGTGACCTAATTAAACCCAAAATAAAAATTATCTCAAACTTTTGTTCTACTCAAAATTTTTGCAAAATGTTTTATTTTGAATGTTAGTTAGGCCAATGCGCGCCTAATTAAATATAAAATTTCAGATTTTGAGATTTCATAAATTTTTAATAAAAGTTTCATAACTTTTATAAATATTAATATTTTTGAAAAATATTATGTAAACACGGTAATTGAACCTGTGCGGTTCTAACACAACAATTATTTTTCGATTTAAAATTTTTTATTTTTTTTCAAAAAATTTGTATGCAATATCATTGGCCAAAAATATCACGTGACCTAATTAAACCCAAAATAAAAATTACCTCAAACTTTTGTTTTACTAAAAATTTTCGCGAAATGTTTTATCTTGAATGTTAGTTAGGCCAATGCGCGTCTAATAAAATACAAAATTTTAGGTTTTGAGATTTCATAAATTTTTAATAAAAGTGTCATAACTTTTATGAATATTAATATTTTTGAAAAATATTATGTAAACACGGTATTTGAACCTGTGCGGTTCTAACACAACAATTATTTTTCGATTTAAAATTTTTAATTTTTTTTCAAAAAATTTGTATGCAATATCATTGGCCAAAAATATCACGTGACCTAATTAAACCCAAAATAAAAATTATCTCAAACTTTTGTTCTACTCAAAATTTTTGCAAAATGTTTTATCTTGAATGTTAGTTAGGCCAATGCGCGCCTAATTAAATATAAAATTTCAGATTTTGAGATTTCATAAATTTTTAATAAAAGTTTCATAACTATTATGAATATTAATATTTTCGAAAAATATTTTGTAAACACGGTAATTGGACCTGTGCGGTTCTAACACAACAATTATTTTTCGATTTAAAATTTTTTATTTTTTTTCAAAAAATTTGTATGCAATATCATTGGCCAAAAATATCACGTGACCTAATTAAACCCAAAATAAAAATTACCTCAAACTTTGGTTTTACTGAAAATTTTCGCGAAATGTTTTATCTTGAATGTTAGTTAGGGTAATGCGCGTCTAATAAAATACAAAATTTTAGGTTTTGAGATTTTATAAATTTTTAATAAAAGTTTCATAACTTTTATGAATATTAATATTTTCGAAAAATATTATGTAAACACGGTAATTGGACCTGTGCGGTTCTAACACAACAATTATTTTTCGATTTAAAATTTTTAATTTTTAAAAAAAAAATGTGTATGCAATATCATTGGCCAAAAATATCACGTGACCTAATTAAACCCAAAATAAAAATTACCTCAAACTTTTGTTTTACTAAAAATTTTCGCGAAATGTTTTATCTTGAATGTTAGTTAGGCCAATGCGCGTCTAATAAAATACAAAATTTTAGGTTTTGAGATTTCATAAATTTTTAATAAAAGTTTCATAACTTTTATGAATATTAATATTTTCGAAAAATATTATGTAAACACGGTAATTGGACCTGTGCGGTTCTAACAGAACAATTATTTTTCGATTTAAAATTTTTTATTTTTTAAAAAAAAATTTGTATGCGATATCATTGGTCAAAAATATCACGTGACCTAATTAAACCCAAAATAAAAATTACCTCAAACTTTTGTTTCATTAAAAATTTTCTCGAAATGTTTTATCTTGAATGTTAGTTAGGCCAATGCGCGTCTAATAAAATACAAAATTTTAGGTTTTGAGATTTCATAAATTTTTAATAAAAGTGTCATAACTTTTATGAATATTAATATTTTTGAAAATTATTATGTAAACACGGTAATTGAACCTGTGCGGTTCTAACACAACAATTATTTTTCGATTTAAACTTTTTAATTTTTTTTCAAAAAATTTGTATGCAATATCATTGGCCAAAAATATCACGTGACCTAATTAAACCCAAAATAAAAATTACCTCAAACTTTTGTTTTACTGAAAATTTTCGCAAAATGTTTTATCTTGAATGTTAGTTAGGGTAATGCGCGTCTAATAAAATACAAAATTTTAGGTTTTGAGATTTCATAAATTTTTAATAAAAGTTTCATAACTTTTATGAATATTAATATTTTCGAAAAATATTTTGTAAACACGGTAATTGGACCGGTGCGGTTCTAACACAACAATTATTTTTCGATTTAAAATTTGTTATTTTTTTAAAAAAAATGTGTATGCAATATCATTGGCCAAAAATATCACGTGACCTAATTAAACCCAAAATAAAAATTACCTCAAACTTTTGTTTTACTGAAAATTTTCGCGAAATGTTTTATCTTGAATGTTAGTTAGGCCAATGCGCGTCTAATAAAATACAAAATTTTAGGTTTTGAGATTTTATAAATTTTTAATAAAAGTTTCATAACTTTTATGAATATTATTATTTTCGAAAAATATTATGTAAACACGGTAATTGGACCTGTGCGGTTTTAACACAACAATTATTTTTCGATTTAAAATTTTTGATTTTTTTTTTTAAATTTGTATGCAATCTCATTGGCCAAAAATATCACGTGACCTAATTAAACCCAAAATAAAAATTATCTCAAACTTTTGTTCTACTCAAAATTTTTGCAAAATGTTTTATCTTGAATGTTAGTTAGGCCAATGCGCGCCTAATTAAATATAAAATTTCAGATTTTGAGATTTCATAAATTTTTAATAAAAGTTTCATAACTTTTATGAATATTAATATTTTCGAAAAATATTTTGTAAACACGGTAATTGGACCTGAGCGGTTCTAACACAACAATTATTTTTCGATTTAAAATTTTTTATTTTTTTTCAAAAAATTTGTATGCTATATCATTGGCCAAAAATATCACGTGACCTAATGAAAACCAAAATAAAAATTACCTCAAACTTTTGTTTTACTGAAAATTTCGCGAAATGTTTTATCTTGAATGTTAGTTAGGCCAATGCACGTGTAATAAAATACAAAATTTTAGTTTTTGAAATTTCATAAATTTTTAATAAAAGTTTCATAACTTTTATGAATATTAATATTTTCGAAAATATTATGTAAACACGGTAATCGGACCTGTGCGGTTCTAACACAACAATTATTTTTCGATTTAAAATTTTTTATTTTTTTTCAAAAAATTTGTATGCAATATCATTGGCCAAAAATATCACGTGACCTAATGAAAACCAAAATAAAAATTACCTCAAACTTTTGTTTTACCGAAAATTTTCGCGAAATGTTTTATCTTGAATGTTAGTTAGGCCAATGCGCGTCTAATAAAATACAAAATTTTAAGATTTGAGATTTCATAAATTTTTAATAAAAGTTTCATAATTTTTATGAATATTAATATTTTCGAAAAATATTTTGTAAACACGGTAATTGGACCCGTGCGGTTCTAACACAACAATTATTTTTCGATTTAAAATTTGTTATTTTTTTTCAAAAAATTTGTATGCAATATCATTGGCCAAAAATATCACGTGACCTAATTAAACCCAAAATAAAAATTACCTCACACTTTTGTTTTACTGAAAATATTCGCGAAATGTTTAATCTTGAATGTTAGTTAGGCCAATGCGCGTCTAATTAAATATAAAATTTTAGGTTTTGAGATTTTGTCAATTTTTAATAAAAGTTTCATAACTTTTACGAATATTAATATTTTCGAAAAATATTATGTAAACATTATAATGAGACCTACGGTTCTAACAGAACAATTATTTTTTGATTTAAAAGTTTTTTTTTTAAATTTGTATGCAATATTATTGGCCAAAAATATCACGTGACCTAATTAAACCCAAGAAATTTTCGAAAACAATTAAAAAAACAAAAATAAGAGCATTTTTTTATTTCACGTACATAGAATCGTTCGCGTGACCTTTTGACTTATCAAAACTGTATACTTAGCTCGACTTTCTTAGTAACGTCATTACAATTCTAATTAACTATAAAATTCTAAGTTTTGCGACAAAAAAGTTTTTTGGTCGAGCCAATGATCATACAAGGGTTTGTTTTGGTCGAGCCAATGATCATACAAGGGTTGTACAAAAAAGTTTTTTGGTCGAGCCAATGATCATACAAGGGTTGTATGATCATTGGCTCGACCAAAAAACTTTTTTTGTCGCAAAACTTAGAATTTTATAGTTAATTAGAATTGTAATGACGTTACTAAGATTCAAGATAAAGAAAGTTTTTCAAAAAGTCAAAAGAACAAAAATTTGAGCACTTTTTTCTTTGCGTATTTATAACATAAATTTTTTTTATATTACAGGTCTTGACTATAGCTATGCGTGAAAAAAAAAATGAAAAAAAAATTATTTTCAATGGGTAAGCTGGGTTTCGAATCTTAGACTTTGCTACTTACAACGTATGGCATTATGCGTTGAGCTACCGGACTCGATATATAAGCGTTACTTATTTATATTCATATGTTTGCAAGAGACTTTCGATAATAAAAAAATATTATGATCAATTTTATTAAACAAAAATGATTTTATAAAGTTGAACAACCGATGTTGTTATGTGTTGTAATGATCAATACTGCCTGTAAAACAAAAAATATATTTAATAAAATATTACATAACGTAATTTGAAAACTTAAATTACACGCGATATATGAATATAAACTGTATACGTAATATAAAAATGATGTAATTTTTGTTCTGTTCAATATTTTTTGAATTTTTTTTTATCTTAGGTGTTCTTTTGAGTGTTTTAACATAAATATAATCTCAAATTAAAGTAACGACATCCAACTATTTTGAAATACTTTAAAAATAAAATTTTACTATGAGTGTTTAAGCCAAACACATTTTAAAAGTTGAAGCAAACGAGCCTAAAACCTAAAAGTAATCAACAAATTAAATTTATTTAAACTTGATAAACGCAGAAATGAAGTTTTGTGATCGTCAGTAGAGATATAACAAGACACTTTGGCACAAAGAAATACTTTTTTAAACAGTTAATATTAATAACATGTTAAAACTATGAATTTAACTTCGTCATTTTTAGGTTGCACTTGATGAACTTCTTTTGTTAACCTTCCAACTATTTACGTGAAAGCGAGAAAAACCTAATCATAAAGAAAAAAGAAATTACAATTTTCTTCAAGACGCTTCGGGGAACTCCCCGATTTCTGTTTTTTTTTTATCACGCTTGGATGGTTTTAGATGTAATTTGCTTTATCCTCGATTATATAATATTTCATGTTAATTAATATTTTACAGTTTTAAATATAAAGTTATTATTTTTTTGTCTTAATCAAAAAATTTAAATACAGTTAAATATTTCAAGTTTTCTTAAAAATTTACAAAAATTATCATTAGTTAACCAACTTTGATATATTGTTATTACTACATAAATATTTATTCTTTGGGATGTATTTATTTAGATTCCCATACTAAATCAAATACTTTAAAGCTCTTAAACTTGATACACTATCGAACACATCAAACAATCATTTAAATTTAAAAATAAATATCTATTTAATTTTTAACTTTTTTAGTTTTTAAAAAAATGCTAAATTATGTATTTAACTGAATGTTAAAAATTCAGTTAACTTTAAGATAACAAAAAAATAGTTTTTAAAACTTAAATATGTTTTGAATCATTTTTTTTAATTTAACTGTAAAACAATTTTTTAATTTAATTATTTTTTTATTTTAATTTACTATTGAACCCTTATTATGGTTCGAAATCTTAGATTTCGAAACATATTGTTATTGTCAGTGTATTTATTATGGTTCGAAATCTTAGATTTCGAAACATATTGTTATTGTCATTATATTTATTATTATTATGGTTCGAAATCTTAGATTTCGAAACATATTGTTATTGTCATTATACTTATTATTATTATTATTATTTTTATTCTTTCTAGTCCCAATTTTGAAAGAAGATATCTCTAGTTCCTTAGAATTTAAAAATCTGAAATTTTAGTATGTTGTTTATTATCAGATTATATTTTCATTCTCCTATTTACAACATTTAATTATCACTAATTACTAATTAATAAGTGTTTATTTATTATTAAAGTTTGTTATTTATTTTTTAAATCTTGGTTAATTGTATATCATGATATCAGTAACTTAAAAATGAATTAAAATTTTAATTTTTATCACTAATTACTAATTAAAGGGTGTTTCTTTATTAAAATTTAAAGGTTGTTATTCATTTTTCAAATCTTGGTCAATTGTATATCATGATATTAGTAACTCAAAACTGAATTAAAATTTTAATTTGTAATCACTAAATACTAATTAATAAGTGTTTGTTTATTTAAATTTAAAGGTTGTTGTTAATTTTTTAAATTTTTGTCAATTGTATATTATGATATTAGAAACTCAAAAATAAATTAAAATTTTAATTTTTGACACTAATTACTAATAAATAAGTGTTTGTTTATTAAAATTTAATGATTGTTATTAGGTTTTTTATTTCCTAATTTATTTTTTACTAACCTTTTCACTAAATTTGTAATTGCACTATTCCTTGACTGCACATAAGTACTCACAATAAATATATATATTTTTTTTTGTTTTTTTTTATGTATTTTTTATATATTTTTTTTCTGTTACACTGTGTGCTACAATTCCAGAACTCCTCTGCTTAATTACCCTTTAAAATTTTGCCAAACCCAGTGTCAAAACACCAAAGTAGCATCGTTTTCAATAAATTACCAGTAAATTATCCTTATAAATACATTAACTAAGAACTTATTACTGCCGAGAATTTTTTTTGTTTTTTCAGACTGGGCTCTCAGACCATATACTTCAAAAAGCAACACCAACCTTACCATATTCCTCCAACCACCCTGAACAAATAATTTGGACCATACAAAGCTACTTATTCATTCAGCTACTCTAACACTTTGCGTCACAAACTTAACTTAATTATGCAATCTCTCTTTAAACTATCAATGTAATATATTTTAATTTATCAAGTTTCCTCTTTCTTTTCTATTATTAACTAGTTTTAAACATTAATATTTACTTACTCTATATACGTGAACCCCCACTAGTTGGTGGGTTGTTTAATATTTTTGTGCGTTGTATGTGATATACGTTGTGAAAGGCCATTCTGGGACGTTCTTTCTTTAGGTAGGTTTATTTCGGTTAGTCCCTTTATCACCTGCAATTTATCGTGACCAGTTCGTGCTTTCCTACTAGAGCCATACTGGGTTATATTAAATGTAATTATTATTTTCTTTAAGTTATTTTTTACACTGTAACTACCATCGACAGTGATTGCTCTACTATTATAAATCAAATGTGTAGTAACTTTCTTTCTTTTTTTTTCGTACAATTTTATTTTGTTATTTCGTCACTCCTTTGTTATAGTATTATTTTTTTGGTGTATATTTTGTAAAATGTATTTTATATATCGCATTTATTAATAATATAATCTATACTGGGTTTGGTGACCATGCCATAAAATAATTAAAATCTTCATGTAAACGTTAATACTTTTGACATGTTTTAAATCATTAAATTGATTTTGTCATTTTTTCCCGTCGCATTGTTGTAATATTAATTGTATATCGTATTTATTATTTACTTTTATCAATGCGCGAAAAACCAAAATAAAAAAAAAAAAAAAAGGTTTTTAAATTTTGGTCAGTTATATGTTATAATATTTATAACTTGAAAATAAAATAAAAATTAATTCTTGTTTGTTTATTATATTTAAATGCTTGTTTGTTGATTAAAAGTAAAAGTCCGATATTAAGCATTGAAAATTTGGTATGATGTATTTTAAAATATAAGTAGTTAAAAAACATATTTGAAAAATAAGTTTCAATTATGCTTGTTTATTTAATTTAAATCAAAAATCAATTTTAGGAATTTAAAATTTGGTATAATCTATATCCTGATATAAACAACTTAAAACTGTGTTAAATATTAGTTTTTGTGTGTATAGTATATATACATGCTTGTTTGTTTATTCGAAGATATGTAATATTCTTAGTTAATGTTTATGCATATCTTTTTTTATTTATAAAAATTTATGTTAAAAATAATCAAATAATTTCGAACCATATTTTATTTATCACATAAATCTAGTTTATCTGGTTATACATAAAAAAATTTAATAAATTTCTTACCTTTGTTATGTCGATCATTTTTGTAAAATACAAGAAATCAAAAATTTAGGACTATGAATCCATAAGTAAGTATATACCTTTTACGACCATAGGTTGAAATATTCAGCAAAACCTTTAAAAAAATTATTAATTTTTATAAATTTTGAGGCTGGTAGAAAATATATAGTAAAGTTTGCAGATTAAAAAGGTTTAAGATATTAGGTTATTGTATAAAAATAAATAAATACCCAACGCGTTTGCAGTCTTAGAGATTACTATTATAATTTTTTTTTTCTAATTTTGATTTTAATAAAATTGCCACTCCTATAAATCGACATTTAATATCAGTAATATGTCATTTAAACAAAATATTGTTTTTATCCTTTCAGTTAAGATCAATTTAAAAAAAAGGTATTTCTCCTTTATACTTTACAATTCGCCAAACTACAAATGATCACCTAAAATTCGCGTTATAAACAGGTCAACCTAAAAATTAAGAGAAGACATGTCAGAAACTAGCAATGATTATTTCCGATAAAAGATAAGGCGCGGTTAGGCGTGTGTATATATAACAAAAAACATTATTCAGTTTTATTACTTGTTTACCACTACGTTGCGCTGAGCTTTAGCTTTTAAAGAAAAAAAAATTGCTAATTTTTTAAAACAAATAGAATAGATTTTTAATTACTAATAATATTACAATAAATTGGCGTGTGTTTATAACTGATGTTATGGCAAAGAGTTTTATGTAAAAAAAGAAGTCATTGAGTTTATTTAGCATAAATATTATTTATACTATACCAATTAAAACAACTCAAAAAATGAAAGTAACAACTTAGTTTAATACTTTAGGATTTTAAGATGAATATTTTAAATCTTTTCTTTCTTCTGATTAACGGAAACAGCAATAGAAATATTCCGCCCAATAGCAACCAGCCATCGCAATCTCAAGTTGTTCAAACTGAATTGGAAACACCACAATATGAGACACCGATTTTAAAACAGGGGTTAGGTGTAGGAAATAATCAAGGTGTCGACAGAAGAAGAGGAGTGTCTTTAAGTTTTACTCCATCACAAATACCCGCTGTTCAAAATATTCGTAAGTTGTGAATTTTATAAATTATTTTTAGGAAGGTTGTAAATCGCAGTAAAGATTTTGGAAATTTAACGCCTTCTTGCCGTAGGCGACTTAAACGTTTTACAAAAACTTACCTAAATGCCTAAACCTGAGTTTTATAGTTATAATTGAGATCTATTTGACATTTTTGCTTAAAATGTAGGTGAGATTATATAATTTAGTTTTGTTGAAGTACGCATGTGAGTGAAATTCTTTTATAACAAGTTACAACCTTTAAATTGAATTGCAATATTATAAATTACAACTTATCCAATTTTGGTTATTTACTTTTTTAGCGTCTTCAGTGAACGTAGGAAACACAGTTGTTCGTGAACATCTTCGAATAGGTGGAAGTAGATTGTTGGAAGGTTGTGACGTGGTTGACACTCGTATTCCCTGCAACAAACCAAATCAAAGAATTAACGAGTAATATTTCAAATTAATAAAAAACAAGTTTTAATAGAAATACCCAATGTATTTATTATCCAAAATTTAGGTTGAGAGAGAATCAAATCAATTAAAACACAAAAATCATGTTTTTAAATAAACGTTGTTACAAATTTATTAAACGTTGTTGCTAATTAAAGTCTAATTAGGCTGACAAAATGGGCGGGGATGTAGCGGAAATGTTTATGTTAAAGAAAACTTTGATTCACTTATTAACTCGTACCAGTCGCCTGTGTAGCCGCGAGCTGAGGCTATGGTACGAGCCTCCATGGTAAAACACAGCCAGCGTAAGCGAGAATATTTTGCCCTTAAGCGCTTTATTGTGTATATCTAGAATGCAATTAAAACAGTTTCTTGCAAGTAAATCTTTCCGCTTTGTTTCACAGAAATCAATGTAATCGCTGGAAATGTTGCTGGGATGCTACAGATCCAGTAAGATGTGCTCACAACAAGTATTATTGTAGGTATTTTTAATAGTTGTTTTGAGTTAACACGTTTTTGAAAAACTTTTCTTGCAGTAAAAAAGTAATTCAAATTATAATTTATAGTCACGAGATTTCGAACTAGCCCAAAAGAATTTGGTACATGTGGATTTCCCCTTTCTGCTTTGGATGAAAATTTAAGTAATATTACGGTTGTTTTAATAAATATTGACAGTCTTTTTAAAAATTAATTGTAAACTTATGAACGCACTCGTTTTAAAATTGTTTATTGGTTTTTATTCTAGTACCTGCACCTCTACCTTTTGTCATTGCTTTAATCAATGGGAGAATTTTAGGTAAAAATTAAAAAAAAATATATTGCCTGTCACAATATTGTGTTATATCATCGGATATACTCAAGTGTATTTTATTTATTTAATCTCCAACATTAAAAATGATTTGATATATTTGTTTTATAATATTTAATTGCAACATTTAGTTAACCACAATAACATTTTTAACTAGATGTTACGAATAAAAAAAATAATTTTTTTTAAACAATAGAGCAGTTTCACAAAATTTTTAAATTTAATGTCAAAATTTTAAAGGTGGCACCCCTGCTCCAATAAACGAATTTCCTTGGATGGTTTACATATATATACTTCAACAAGGATTTCCACAAGGTGGCATATGTGGAGGCACACTTTTAAACGAACGGTGGATAGTTACAGCTGCGCATTGCTTTGAAACGTATGTATTTAATATCAAAGTAAGGCATACGTGTATAAAGAATTCACACTATTTACCAAGCATTCAAATGTAGTTTGTATTACAGCGGATTATAACGCAATTAATAAACTAATTTTTTCTTTACAGGCCCATAGCCTCACTTTTTGGCGTAATATTGGGCGAGCATCAACTCAGTGTGACAACAGGGGACGAAATATTTCGTAACGTAATGCAACTTATTATACACCCCGACTTTCAATTTTCGCAACGTAACAACGACATAGCACTTGTAAAGGTAGAATATAACTCAATAAAAAGCAAAGTAATAAGATGTATGCTTAATCCTAGAGCAATATGTTATGGCTTTCAAATGCAAAAAACAAAAAGGTTTTAAAATTACCCCACCTTAAATAAAGATAACAATTGTATATGTGATATTCTTATAAGATGTATTTTTATTTAACCAATTTTGACTATTTAGATGGATCGCCCAGTTCCGGAAAGCCTCATGGCCCGCCCACTGTGTGTCATTCCACAAGGAACCCGAGTCGACAACCTTAATCTACCCACCCTGGCAGGAAGAATTTGCGTCACTCTTGGCTGGGGTATAACTGGTAAGATTAACCCCAACCATATAATAAAATTTTGGTTAAAAAGTTTTTTTGCAAATTTAACGACAATATTTAGAAAAAAAGTAAGGCATACGGGTATAAAGAATTCACCTTATTTACCAAGCATTCAAAAGTAGTTTGTATTTTTTTTGCTTTAGATTAACGACTAGTATATTTTAAATGCTCGCCAGACAAAACATAGAAAAACATTTTTCTCAGATTTTGTATAACCGCTAAAGGACGAAGTTTAATATTAAAATTGAAAAAAAAATTGTTAAAACAATACTGGAACTTTTCTAGTGTGCAAATAAACAATAAAGATGTATCAGCTTATTTTTTTTGTAGAAAATGGTGGACCGACAGCCGACACGTTGTTACAGTTGTCCGTTGTTATAAATCCCCGAATTGCATGTACTTCCACCACTGCTGGTAATGTAGGGCTTTACACCAACCTTCCCGTGTTTGATTCCCAACCAAAGTTTTGTGCCGGGGGAGTTGCCAACGAAGATACTTGCATGGTATACTTTAAAAAGAATATTTTGTGTTTTAATTTAGGCTTTCTATAAAATTAAGCATCGCCAACAAAACAAGCAAAGAAAAATATACTATAAAGTAAATAAAGGCAAACTCACACGCAAATATAATTATTTTTTAAGCAAGCAACTTTTATAACCGACTTTAAATTTTTATTAACACCAAAATAAAATGTTTTACAGGGTGACAGTGGTGGTCCATTGATGTGTTTAAATGCTGGGGGGTTTTATGAACTAGTTGGTATAACTTCGTATGGAACAACGCCTTGTGGTTTAAACCAATTACCAGGGGTATTCACGGACGTAAGTCAATTTTTAATTATTTTTTACTTTTACTTCTTTAAAGATAACTTGTTTTAAGAGTGCTACCAAATACTTCTTTTTTATAATATAATGGTATTATATTTAAATTACATCAAAAATTCCTTATCTTAGTTATTTTTAGAGGACAAAAAATTTTAAAATAATTTCTTAATTTCCCAAAACTTTGTCGTTTATTTTAATAGGTGTCACAATTCGGAGACTGGATTACTAACACAATAGCAGCAAATAGTTAAACTGATTGTTTAAAATTAAAATATTTAATTTTGAAAAGTAATATTTAAAGTATATATTAACAAGCTACTGCATTAAATTAAAATTTTCAAAAAAAAGAATTATCTTTACTGTACTTAAAATTGTTTATATTTTGATGTTATTTATACAATTTTAGGACAATTGATCTTTTGTATATTACGTGAATAGAAACTTTAATGACGTCATTTTTACGTGGCCATGACCTTTTAAGGGGCCATATTTTAATCTATCACGAAACAATACGTTTATTGATGCAATAAAATAAGGTTTGCATCCAAATTTCATCAACTTTTTACATTTACGCAATAATAAATAATATGTTAAAACTAATTAGTTAATCATATTAAAACTGTATAAGAAATTTTATTGCAAAAAAATCTACATACTATTTATGAAAACTTAAATATAACACAAACAAACGTATGTCCAGTCAAATGACCGCAAGCCATTTGTTTTGTTTTCGTTAGTTCACAGACTTAACAATATAAACACGCAATATACGACACGTCGCCGTTCAAGATTAAATTACAAATAGTTTCATTACGTGTATTGCATCGCTACTCTTTTTTTACAAACAATAAAAATTCAATATGGTTATTCAGTTTTTCTTTTGGACATATAAACTAGGTCGTTTATTCAGTAAAACAAAAATTAGGAAGAACTGTTAAGTGAGGTAGGTGTACAATTAGAGACAGTATTAACAAGTTAACAACGCATTAGAACAGGATTTATTTTATTACATCATATATTTACCGCATTAACCAGTTATATAACAACGACTCGGTGATTTTATTTAAATGGTTAGACGTTCATTTGTAAGAATAAAAACAAAAAATAGACAATATTAGATACAAAATTAACTATAAGTTTCAAATTTTTCTAGCTAAAAATTTTGTTTGTATGTCGAAGTAAGGTTTTAAATACCAAGGTTTTGCATCTAGATTTCCATAAAAACTAATTTTCAATGAGTTCGCTTTATTATTTTCAGATAGATTTAAGTTGAGAATAACTTTGAAAAATATGAATTTTCTTAACGTATTGTTATTGTTGTTTGCAAATTATGGACAAAATAACGTTTACCATCGAAATGAAATCGACTTAAGTTTAAATCAACCAAGCAAATTAAACCACTCCAAAACTCATAAAACAAACGAAAAAACGAAAAATGTTCTGTTAAAACAAGGACTGAATGAAAATAATCAAGAAGCAAAAATTGAAGGCAGAAAGGCAATTTCGTTAGATTTTACGCCTACTCGAATTCCAGGACAACAAATGATACGTAAGTTAAAATATATTTTTGATTTAAATTTAAAATAAATTTGTAAATTTGGTTTCGATCTGTTTTTTTTTAATAGTGTCAAACCAGATTATAGTCACGCAAAGATTTACATATAAATAAAACTAACTTAAAAAATGCTTTTCTTGGCTTTATCAACTACATGTTTACTGTCAGTAATCAGCAAAAAGCGTGTTTTAAAGTGATAGGGTCTAGGCAAAACGCTCAACCGATAAGATTTGCCGTTACAACAATTTGTTTAGCTTAAGCAATGTTTTAAATGAACCAATATATTGTTTATAGTTTAACAAAAAAGTAGATTAACCATACACGTAAATATAATTTCTCTGACCAAGGGGCATGCTAATATTGCATTAGTTTTACACGTCACTGTTCATTTTATTATAATTTACAACTGTGCATATAGTAGTCATTTACACTATTGCAACCTCTATAAATAAAATATAATAAGTTCAACATAGATCGGTAATGCTTTGACTTTTTTGACTTTTAAAACATGACTTATTTGCGTGAAAACCCTACAAAGCATTCATTTAAACCGTTACCAAATATATGTTAAAACAATTAGCCTAGTTAATTACTTTAAAACATACATAACTGAAAAGCCAATTTACACAAACATAACCATAACACACATATAACATAAACTTTTGCTTACTTTTTCAGCGTCTTCGGTTGATGTAGGAAATACAATTGTTCGTGAACATCTTCGAATCGGTGAAAGTAGATTGGTAGAAGGTTGTGACTTAGTTGATACTCGTATTCCTTGTAACAACCCAGACCAAACAGTTAGCGAGTAAGTACAGTCACGTAAGTTGCCTTGATGCTCTTCTACGATATCTATGATATGTAGACTGTTGACACCAATTACAATAGTTTTGGGATTTGTGGAATTTACTTAAACAAAGACTTGTTGCAAGTTTTATCAAGACAACTATTTTAATATTAGAAGAATATAAGATGGTCTAATTTTTGTATTTCATATATGTATAAACATGCGTTTAATATATAAAACATCTATATAAAGATGTTATAACATTAATGTATGTACTGGTAACGTTTTAATAAAAGGTATTTAAATTGTTTATATATTTAACTTATACTTAATATTTTTGTTTAATATAGATCAGATTGCAATCGATGGAAATGTTGTTGGAATTCAACAGAAGCTGTCCAATGCGCTCAAAACAAATACTATTGTAAAAACATGGACATTGTTAATCTCAATATTTTATTGACTAATGCGTTTTTTTTGAGGTAACAGAGATGTATTTTTTAGTAAAATGATAAAAATTGTTTTTTTTAGTTACTCGTTTAAGACATGGTCCTGACTATAGTACTTGTGGAAAAGTAACTGCAGATCTTCCAAGCCAAGGTAACAACTAAGTATTTTAAAGAAATATTAGGACCTTACTACGTAATAGGTAGATTTTAATGTATTTACTTTGTTTAGAAACTTCCCTGCGACCTTTACTACTGGCAATACTAAAAGGAAGAATTATTGGTAATATTCTATAGTCATTATGACATTTTTTGACTAAACCATGATTTTGAAACATTTTTAAGCAATTTTTTATTTGTTTTGTATTTAAATAGCGTCTCACAAACAAAGCTAGTAACAGATTTTTATTAAAAATACATATACTTTTTTATTGAATACAAACACACGGTTTTACCATAGGTGGAACAGTAACAACAGAAGGCAGCTTTCCTTGGATGGCATATTTGTATATTAGACAACTCGGATTTATTAACGGTGGAATATGTGGAGGTTCTCTTATAAGTAACCAATGGGTGATCACTGCTGCTCACTGCATTGAAACGTACGTTATATAAAACTTAAATAAAAGTTTTATAACGCAAAGGTTACTAAAACTATATATTAATTGATTTTAGTGTTTTGTTTAACCTTAATATATATCATTTTTTAGGTTTACACAACATATTTCTTAAATATAGGTTCACAATTTTGTGTATATTACACTAGGTTTGTGTAATTTTTTGTTTATAATTTTAATACAAATATAAAGTTGGCATAATTATGTTAAAATGTTCAGATCTGTTGTATCTTTGTACGGAGTTATATTGGGAGAACATACACTCAGTTTAACAACCAACAACGAAATTTTCCGCACTGTTGAGCGAATAGTTATCCATCCAAATTTTAACTTGGCAACTTTTAACAACGACATCGCCTTGATAAAGGTAAAAATTTTGAAAAATTTACTTTACTAAAACATGTTTTGCCATTGGTAATATCACTTGATCTTATAATTTGTATATAATAGTTATCGTCGCCAGTATTATTCAATGCATATGTGAGACCAATATGTGTAGTACCAACAGGCACAAGAACAGACAGCAACGAACAACCAACTTATGCCGGAACTAACTGTGTAACACTAGGCTGGGGTCTTACTTGTAAGTTTTAAACGTGTATTTAGAGAAAGTTAAGTACACTTTGTTTGCGTAATTAAACTTAACTCCTGTAATGTTTTTTTTCACTGACTAGTAGTATATCATTGAAAGAGTAATTTAAACTTAAATTCCGTAAGTGTTACATTTATTTTTCCTGGCATTTACAAATGTCTTTCAAGGTTATAGGCATTTACAAAAGCCATGTTATCACACGTTTGAAATTTGTTAATGGGCTTGTATATACCTTTAGCTTCACCTGGCGGCGTGACATCAGATGTCTTAATGGAGCTACGACAAATCATAAGTCCCGAAATAGCTTGCCAGGCTATAACGGGTGACACAGTTGCTATCGGGCAATATGGAAACAGGGCAGTATTTGCTGGCCAAAGTAAATTTTGCGCTGGTGGGGTTTTAAATGAAGATACATGCGAGGTAATACTTAGGTTAATTAAAAAAACTCCTATTTAATCTATTAACAACAACCCTACTTGTATGCGTCCATCCTTAATTTATAAATGCATCTAAATATATATATCATCATTGCACACCATTTTCTTAACCCGCAACTATTTTCATGCAACTTTAACATTGAGTTTTAAATATATTAGGGTGACAGTGGTGGCCCGCTTATGTGCCAGAACGACGATGGAACTTACTATTTACATGGAATAACTTCTTATGGAACTATTCCTTGTGCTCTGCAGGGTCTACCAGGAGTATTTACCAAGGTATAAACAAATAAGAAAAATATTCATAAAAGTTAAATTTTTTTTGAATTTAGGCATTTTAATTGAATGTAGTTTTTTGCTCGACTTTTGTAACTGATATTTCGTCAATATCCAATAAAAGTAAATTTGTATTTTATTTAGGTCACAGATTTTAGCACATGGATTGATACAACTATTACTCTACCCTAAATATAACTTTTACCCATTTTTTGCTGATTATAGTTTATTACCGAGAATGTGTGCCAAATATAACCAGTTGGTTTGGAAACCCTATTTTCTTTTCTGTTTCGATTTCCGTTAAATATTTTTGTTTTTACTATTTATTGTTAAATTAATAAAGTTTTAAACTTGTTTAACAATATTTAACTAAATAAAAATAACCACAGAGTTTGTGGAAAATCCTAAAAATGACGACATCAATTTGAAATTTATTTATAGAACAATAAATTTTAATTACATTTTCGTGACCACAGTTAATATTGAAGTGGTACGATAGAAATTAACGCTGCATAGGGGAATTTGACAGAATTATATAAAATTTTATGACATTAACATTTTAATTAATTTCCTTTCGGAAGTCGTAAGCGCTTAACTTAATAACTTAAATGCTTTGACACCATAAGGTCTTTGAAATTGTTACCTTACTAAATATAAATTGTAAAAATATAACAAATTAAATAACATTAAGTAAAGATTAATTATATTTTTTGCGGATTCTTTTATCGTAACTGTATTTTACTCAAAATACAATTATTATATTTTTATTCTAAATTTTCTTTGTTAATAAAACATTTTTACAAAACTATTTTTCTGGCGATTTCTTGACAACGTTACCAGATAAGTTTATTTTGTTGTAAACATTTTAAGAAAAGATTTCCAGCTCTTCCAAAAATCACCTTTCAATCCTCACCAAAGTTCATCTATTTTAAAAATCACGACCTATAGTTTAATAGCAAACGCTAGAAGCACTAAATTTTGAAAAGTTATGGTGGTTTACAAACAAGCCTTGGGCTCGAAATTATATAAAAATATGTTTGATTAGGTCACTGGCATTTTATTGTATGTACAGTTTTTAAACATTATATTTATGATGGTGCTAACTAAATAGGTTATAATAATATTAAAAGTTACAACACATATATTAGGTTGTTAATTAAAGCAAAATGGTAATATGTTAATGTTAATTGATTCTAGATAAAGGTTCTAAGAAATTAGGCCATTTTTATTTATTGGCTCTGATTATATGTCATATATTATATTGCTGGAAGGCAGTCTTGAAATTTATGAATGTACTAAAATAACCAAGAAAACTCCAAACCCACATAGAACGATGGTTTAATTTAAACTTACAAAACTACCACAATAATGTAAACGAAAAATTACCGAAAGTTTATGTTCATCGTAAAGACTATTTTTATATTACTTTGCGCGCATGTTTATAACTTCACTTAAATTCAATATTTTGTGAGACCAATAAATAAAACCTTAGAATCATGAAACTTGATAAATATTTTGGCGTTGGAAGCAGTTAGTCACGGCAAATTTTCTTTTGTAAGAATCCGAAGTTTATTTAATGACGACAGCATTGAATTTAACAGTTGTTTGTTAAGCAAAAATCACCACTTTTAAGTTGGCCAAGTGTTTTATGGTTCAAATACAAGGTGACGTCATTCAGACAAAGTAAACATAAGATTACCCACGCGTTACTTTACAGCAATAACTTTTTTAGCTTGTATTTTCCATAATTTAAACCGATTCGTAACAACTTTTTTTATATAAAGTTGATGCGAGTTAGTCAAAACATTGTATCCACATAACAACAAGTTTATAAATGCAAAATTTCGGAATAGAATTTGTGCTCAAATTTTTTTTCCATTAAAACTGTGCAACTGTTTTAAAGATTCGAATATTTTTACAAATCGTAGGAAAGCGGTGTCTCTTGCTGACACGATGAAACATCTCTACGTCATAACTTCTACAACACGCTTCCGAAAATAGCTCAAGAATAAAAAGTCTTGATCGAAGAAAAATAGATATTTAGCCCAGAGCGCTTAGCAAAGATCGTACTACAAAACAAAGTAATGTATCTTATGCCTAATGATATGCCTTAGATTTATTATACGTTAATCATGCCTAAATTATGTGCATTTAATTGATGTATACAGATGTGTATTCGTGTCGGTAAAGAAACAATGTCGTAGACTTGTAAAATGTTGTTTGAAAAGTTGAAAAAATGTTGTTGTCAGAAAATTCCTTAAAAGTAATACTCTGACTAATAAGTTTTAGTTAAAATATGTAAATTTAAAACGGTTGCTGTTTTTACCTAGTCAGTAAAAGCATGATTTAATTTATATTGTGCCCACTGGAAAATTTACTTTGTGAATCAAGTGTTAGTTAGCTAATGCTGATTCACCGGTGTTGAGATATATTATATATAATTGGCAAGATTTTTCTTTCAAGTTGCATTCAACCAATAGTTATAATAGTTGAAATTAAAAGCAATTTGCGCTTAGCGGAAAAAATTACCACCAAATAACTAGATTTTTATAAAGATAACATAGTGAGTCGTTTTCTTGTTTTTGTGAGTTTTACGCTTGAAAAATTAATAATAAACAAAAAAGAAATAACTAAGGGTTAATGCATAACTTGCATAGACTGTGAATTTTTAGAAAAACTAAGTATCTTTATTTAAAGTTTTTAGTATATAAACCTCTAAAAATATGTTTGTCGCAATTTTTAGACAGGTTGAGTAGAATAGCTAACTTTTTAAAAGATTTTACCTTTGGTTTTAGATTGCTAACAAGGTGTTCAAGCCTGCTTTTTATAAATTTATTTATTTGGTCAAAACAATTTCTATCCCAAAAAATGGTTCACGTTACAGCTTGGTTTTACACTGGCTGGGCCTTGATTGGGGGTTCCCTCATTTTGTTCGGGTTTTTATACTGGGTCGACGTAGACCCCAAAGAACCCCCTTTTGAGACCACGACCCAGCCGGACGTGTCTACTTTTACCTCGCCAGTAACTACAAGAATGACCACAACTACAGTCCCGGATGTTACAACGGCAACTATCCCGGACATAACCACAACCCCATTTATTGATACAACGACCGACATGGTGACAACAGAACCCCCTCCAAACCCATTTGAAGAATGTGGAATTGTGACGTCACAAACACGGCGTAACGGTAAGTTTTTTAAATTTAAGAATAATTAACGAAATTTGAAATAAAAACTTCCAATCGATTTTAAATGAATGGTGGTTTTGACGAGCGATGACGTCACTGTAACACGTGGTTTGTTGTTGTGCTGTTTAAAATGTCGATTGAATTTCTGGGTATCTCCAGATTATAATTCGAAAATTTTATTTTTATTTTTTTTCTGATTTAGCTTTGTCCGATTTTCCGCTGCTGATGGATATTGTGCAAGATAGGATTATAGGTAAGAACGTAAAACAATTTTACACAAAACAATATTTTTCTGATATCTGTTAATTATAATATCAACATTTAAACATAACAGAAAGATAGGTTCAATAATTTAAAAGTTATTTTTACTTTTAGTTAAATGTAATGAAGATGAAATATATCATGATATTCCTCGTTAAATTAAATTTTCGAAACCACGGTTTAAATTTAAAATCACGAAACCAGATGAATTAGTCATTCAATTTTAAACGCTTAAACCTATAGATTAAGACCATAATACCAAGTTACTTTTTATTTTTTTTATTTTGCTAAAGCCAAGATTTAATTTTTTGCCTAAAATGTTTTGAAATTATTTTAAGTTACTAGACCGTGACATGACTCAACAATTGGGCAATGAGAAAATTTAAAAAATTGCTCGTAACTCTATGACGTCATATTTAACCTACGTATTAGGTTCAACGCTGCTACGTCACTGATTAATATAAACCCACATTAACTGCACGACTTTTACATTAATTGTTTATTAAAAGCGAAACCACGTGAACGTTGGCCTTTTAGTTGGTAAAATTCGGAAGTAATTATTATAACTATTCTTTTTAATTAATATTGAAACTTTCCGAATAGGTTAAGCAAGTTGTTTTATACTTAATTAATAACAATTAGTATTCATAAACAACACGAAATCTCTAATGTTGGAAATTTCCTTCCGGCTAATTCGTTTTGTAATTGTTTTGTTGTAATTAAAGGGGGAGTATCCACTACGGAAGGGGATTGGCCATGGATGGTTTACATTTACATTCAGTCGTTAGGAGTTCAGCTTGGTGGTATATGTGGAGGTTCGATTATTAACAACCAGTGGATTGTTAGTGCTGCTCACTGCTTCGAAACGTGAGAATTATATTTGATTTTGTCAAATTCTATTTTAGGTTTTAAAAAACTTAAAAATTATTACTAAAACACATTTGCTTAATACAAAACTAATACATGTTACTTCGTTGCTTACTATTACTTACCTAAACCTGGCAAAAAGTTTTAAATATTTAAGAAGTAAAATCCATCTGGTATGGATGTGTTTATCATGCTGTTTTTTAGCCCTAACTTTTAAACTCTTGTTTAATAAATTACAGACCAGACCCTACTATTTATGCCTCTGTTTTGGGTGAACATCTTATAAGCCAGTCATCACCAAATGAAATTTTCAGAGCATTTGAACTTCTTATTTTACATCCCAGTTTTGATATTTCAAGTTTTAACAACGATATTGCACTTATAAAGGTAAAATATGAACTTAAAAATTGTAAAATTAACTTGTATTCAATGCCCATTTTGTTATGAATTAATCAAGATAACTAAATGCCATTCACAAAATACACAACATTATATTTATTTATTTTTCAAGTTCCTTAAATGTTTTGAAAAAAATAAAACCTATGTTTAATCATTTGGTATTTAAGATGGATGCCCCAATTATATTTAATGAATATGTCAGGCCAATTTGCGTCGTACCACCTGACACTAGGACAGATGATCTTGAACCACCAACTTTTGCTGGTGTCAATTGTGTAACGTTGGGTTGGGGACTAACTTGTAAGTTTATAAACCGTTTGTGTTTTGAATTTCTTGTATTTAAAAATAGTTGCAGTATAATCTAACTAGAACATTAACTAATATCTACAGAATTATTAATAACATACCTTACTCTATAGCGTCACCTGACGGCGTCACATCGGACATCTTATTGGAATTAAGGCAGGTGATTATACCAGACATTGCATGTGAAAGTTTGACCACAGAAAGCGTGGAAGTGTTGGCTTTGTACGGGTTTAGAGGAGTTTTTCCCAGTCAAGCTAAATTCTGTGCGGGAGGTTTTCTAGGCGAGGACTCGTGTGAGGTAAGTTTAAATCATTAATCAAGAACATTTCGTTGTTATGTGCTTATTTTGCCCCTTGAAATAATAACCGTTATGTAAAACGTTTAATTGGCTAATTGCCTCTCTACCGCCATCTGCTGGTCATTAAATATTTAATTTATTCATAGGGAGACAGTGGAGGGCCGATGATGTGCCTACAGAACGGCACTTACTTTTTACATGGCATCACTTCTTATGGGACTGTGCCCTGTGCTCTAAGTCAAAGACCAGGAGTTTATACTGATGTAAGTATACATTTTTTTTCATATCCTTTAAAGGGGATCGGTTTTTTGGTATTTTATTGGGTAAGAGTGTGCGGTTTAAAACGTGTTTAAGCTATCTGTGAACACCGGGCTCAACGGCGAATAGTACGACTTTGGTGCAGTTCAAACCCGAAACCTTTTGGCTGGTAGTCCGACGCCATGACCAGTTCACCACACTACCAAAAAACATGTAAAAATTTAATAATATAATCCAATTTTTGTTTAGGTGGCGCCGTTTAGCGAATGGATAGACTCAACAATTGCCGAAAATTAAACAAAAACTTTTCGGTGCTCAAGGTCTTTTGCGGTGTTAACTTTCCGCCGAGTTTAACTTATAAGCGCAAGGCGGACAATATTACTGGCAAAGAAAACAAAAATAGGTTTATGAATGTAAAAAAATCAATTTCAAACATCTATGCAAAAACAATGCGCAGTTTCAACACAGCATTTCGCAAATTACACAATATAAAATGTTCCAAAAAGAGATCTACCATTTTTCTGTATTTTTTAGATTTTTATATTTATGTTTGACTTATTAAAATTTCGGACCCGTTTTTGTTCCTAATAACTTTATTTAACGAATTTATTTTAACCAATTAGTGTTACAAAATTGTTGGTTTTCATGTGAACGTAATTTAATTACAATATAATTGTTTCATTTACATTATTTCGTAAAAAAATGATTTTTTTATCTTAAAAATGCCCACAGTGAGATGTTATGACAAATTCACTCAAATTTCGGATCAATTATGGGCCTTTAGGGCTTTTATAACCCCGTGACTTGGCAGAGAATCAAACGATGGGTGAATAAAATAATTGGCTTATTTAAATAAGGGAAAGCACCAAGCTAGGTGTACGGTTACGAATTAAAATTAAAGTCTTAGCTTTTCGTTATATACTAAAACTCTACGAAAAAAATTCTTGGCCAATTTGAAAAAGGAACTTTCAGGATCGTGAGAGGGTAAAGTATTTTTATAAACTTTCACATGTTATACAACATCACGACGAACGACAAAATAACCATAAAAATAAGTGACATCATTTCGATAAAATAACTTTTTTATTTTTGTTTATTTCGTAATGTTTATTAAACTAATAAAGAATGGGTTCCTGTGTGGATTACAATCACATTACCAAAATCTATAAGTTTTAAAATTTATTTAAAATGTGTTTGACTCAAATTTCAGAATATTTGTAGTTATTTAAATCGAAAATTTTTGAAAGTTATTTATCCGTATAGAGTGTTTATCTTACTTAAAAAGCTAAAGGATGAAATTCCATACCCAATTTACATTACGTGGTTTGGGTGATCGAAAAGGCGCTAAAAATATAAAAAAACTTTCACTTTTTAAGGTTTTGCAAATAAAAAAATTAAACCTCAAATTTAAATATTTCAAAAACAAAGGTTTTTAAAAAAATTGTTTTAAAATAATATTTAAATATGCAAATCCACTTCTACATACATTTTAACTTTTGAATTGCCGCATGTGTAAATGTTGTTATCGCATAGTAGAAAATTTGTTTGAAAGATCTTAATGAACCATAAAAAATGCTTTTGTTAAAGCTGTTTAAATCATTGTAGCAGTTCTGCAGATTAACTTGTTTGTTCCTCAAACTATGCTAGGATATATTACAAAGGATAACTTTACAATTTTTCTGCAATAAACAAAACAAACAACACAAAAATTATTAATTTTTTTTCAAAAATTTTGGCATATGGTGTTTTATCATTATGCGTAGGTTGGAACCAAAACCAAATAAGTGCAATACGTTAACGCGTAGAAACGAATGGAAATTGTTGAAGAGATGACGTCATAACATAAAAACCCAGCGATAAGCGAGAAAAAGTTTTGCAACATTCAATTGTTCGCGACATAGATAGGCAATAAAAGAGATAAAAAACCATTCGGTCAATAAACTATTTACGTAAAACTCAACCAAGCCAAGCGAGGATGTTTGCCCCTTAAACAAGCCGCCGTAAAGTTTGACGTCATCCAATCCTCAAAATGACGTCATCCGGCGAGCGCGTTGGGCAGATGGGAAAAGCGGCGACTTGGTATTGCGCAAACGTTATCATGGAGTGAAGTAGACAGTTTTGGGTTATCGTTAATTGACGTTTTCATTGAATTAGGCGCACAAGTAGCTTTGTATCTGTTATGTACACAAAGCGCTTGGGCAATAAATGCCGGTTGCCGGCATAAACAACCCAAAATTCTCAAAAGATTGCTGTATATTGCGCAATAACATATTTTGAAACTTTCCCGTGAATAAACACAACTAATAACATTTCGAAAACAGAAATTTTCTCAATCAGTTATCATTTTTAACTGGATGTTTTTGTGGGAAAAAACAATGTAATAAATTTGTTTGGGTTTTAAAATGATAAATCAGTTTTTTTTTTGTTATGGAGGTATTAAAAAAAATAATTAATCTTTTTTACTAACTTTGTAACCACAAACAACTAAGTTTAATGCGATTAACACTTTCATATTTTACCTTAAAGACTAAATACAAATATAAGTTACAAATATAAATTTGAATAATTTTTTATCTATAGATTTTTTTAAAAAAAAAGGTTTGGTAGCACGTATTTTTGTAAAAAAAACGCAACTTACTCATATTTACCTTAAAAATCATTAAAAAAACAACCAAAAAATTAACATTGTCAATAATAGCTGAGTAACATAATTTTTAATCGAATAACGTCATCATAAGAAAATCAACAACTTTAGATTTTAAAAATATTTAAAATTTTGATGGATATTTAAGCCGGCTTAAACTACATTTAAGGGTGCTGATAAAATTTTTGCAATTTTTATTTGTTTTTTACATTGTTACGTAACCTTGTTACATATAGAAGTTATATAACCGAAACCCCATGTTTGTACTACCCAATATTATTAAACTGATAACTTTTTTTATATACGTAAAGAAAATTTTTTTATGAAGTTTAACATTTCGCAATCCTGCAACAATTAATATTTTTAAAAAAATTAACGCAAAAAGTTTGCAATTATATTAAAAAAATGCATAAACTAAAAAATATTTTTACTATGTTAAATACCAAAATATCTTAACAATTTTTTTTCAACAATTTATAAAAAAATTTTTAAAAAGATGGTGTTGAAAATAATTAATACATGCATTTAAGTGGGCCCTAAAATTATATTAAATCACGTACAATAACATGGTATTTACATTCTAAAATTAGAACGCCTAATTATTAAAAATCTAAACATTAAATAAGGTAATAAAAAACATTTTATCACCCCTATTTAAGGCCAAAGAATTTGCGCATTGTATTTAAAATCTAAAAATAACTTTTATAATAATTAAAAATTTTGTCTGTAATAAAAAGTTTTGCATGAGGTAATAATATACCCCATGTAGTTTATAATCACTGTTATTAAATGTCGGTGCAGTATTAAACGCTAGGTTGAGAAATGCGACTTATAATCTGTTGTACCTATTTAGCGATTAAACTGATCGTAACACGTTTTTAAGTTATTGACTTCGTATTTTCTAAATTAGCGAGATTTTTTTACAAAAAGCAAACTAAAATTTTGATTGTTTTCATTTGGGGCTTCAACCCGATTTTAAATTATCGTGACGGAGTTTTTGCGTTTCGGGTAAGTGCAGCCAGACATGCTTATAGTACATCGACGGTAAAGAGGGTAGACTTGGTCAGTTAAGTCAACAAATGCATAAACGAGAGAGAGAAAGCGTGTTATGAAAATCTCAGTGAATCAGCCCACACACAACACCTTAGGAGAATGGAGTAAAAGGAAATAACAAAAACTCCTAAACTGTCGTTTTTTACGGATGCCCGTCTAAGTTCGGTTCAACGCTCGATCTTAAAACTACATTCGTCATAATTGCCGCCAAAAACAAAGTTTTATTTTAAGCCCTTGATTTTCCCTTTATCACGATTTTTTTATAGCAAGGATCAAATTTTAATCGCGAAGGAAGTGCGGTTTAGAAGTCGAATGACGAAACGGTTAAAAGTGTTAGGTAAGTCAATATTGGAAACCTTACCTTTGCCCTTTTTTTTCTTTGCCCTGCTAGGCTATAAATTGAGCCGGCGCGAACGAAATTACATATAAAAAATTTGTCTCATATGAAACATTCAACAATACCTAATAAAAAAGAAAGGACAACGATGAGCTCGAAAGCTTTAAAAGTATATACAAATGTGGCCGGGGCGAATATTTTCGCTAAAAGGAATTGCACGCTCTGTTCGAAACTGAATTCGCGGACATATTTTGCGTTTACGAAAAAATCAATGCCAGCCGCTGAACCAGAAAAAAGTAACCGCTCTAGAAAGGGTAATATTCACTCTATGAGCAAGCTAGGACAGCATAACAGCGAATTGAATGTTGAAGAACAGAAAGTGTGGGCGGGACAATATACACGTGTTCTAATGAAAAAAATTGTTCCTAAATATTTTCAAGAGGATGAAACTTCTTTATTTGACCCAAAACTATTTCAACAAAAACTGGCAGCAAACGCTAAGAAATATCTTCGTACTTTGAATCAAGACAAGCAAGGCCAGTCAGCAAACGTAGCGATGCGAAGTCATGTTCGAAACGCAGTTCGCTTTTTTAAGACAGTTTCAAAGCAAACCGAATCAAACCTTCTAGATGCAGAAAGAAGCTCAAAGAGTTATGCCCAGATTCCAGGTCCAAAAAGATTACCAATATTCGGGTCTGCATTGGCTTATTCAGCATTGGGCAAGTTCTCGCCACGAGAATTCAACAAGGCTTTGGAAAGCCGACATGCGCAGTAAGTATAAATACCATAATCCATAATATATTTCTTGATATTTAATATATATACAGGGCGTATAAGTAAACGCCGGGACCAAAGCGTACAGTTTAGTCAACTTAAATCACCGCAGGTTTAATTCCAAGTTGCTGAATCACCGCCAAATTTTTTATCTATCGTTTAAAGTTGTCGCAAGTGACACCAACATGTCTAAACAAATCTTTAATACAGGTACGGCAAAATCTTCGTGGAGCGAATCTTGAGCGAGGATTTCGTTTACATTTCGGACCCGAAAGATATTCGCGTTTTGGTTCAGAACGAAGGGCCAACACCATGCCGACCTCATCTTGATGCCATTGTAGAAAGCCGAAAGCAGGAAGGTTTACCCGTGGGCATAACCGCGATGCAAGGTAGATATTACATGACATTTCACCTGGTGTATTGCCATTTGCAAAACATTAAAACCCAAAAAACCTCAAAGTCGAACGTTGTTAAAAATTAACAACTTTTTCACGGTAGTTATTATTTAAGCCAACTACCTTTTTTTGGTAAAAAGTTTTGAATAAAAATAAAATTTGTATACAATTTTAGTCACGCCGTCGTGTTCTTAACTAATCTACTAATCCATCTCAAAACACCGCAAAAAAAAAACAAAGGAAAAGCTATTAATAATTTTACTTGTAACAGCAATTTTCTTATGTCTTATAGGCGAGGAATGGACTAGAAATCGTAACGCAGTTAACACTGGAATTTCTCCACCGAATATTGTGCGCCAGTACAGGAAATCTCAAAAAAAGGTTGCTCAGGATTTTGTGAAATTCATGACCGCGTCTCGTGACAAAGTTAGTGGGGAAATTGCCGATTTTGAGCAGTGGTTAAATAGATGGGCATTGGAATCCGTAGCCGTCGTGTTGTTAGACACAAGGTAATTTTTAAAAAATTTGCTAAAAATAGTCCGGTTTACCGATTTTTTTACTTCCATATTTGTTATCTCCATTTTAAAATCGTTTTTTTTGTGGATTTACGCCATTTAACTACCGGATAATATTTTGGGTAATTTCCGATTCGTAATCGTACGAGAAACAATGGCGCACAGTTCTTTTGAAGATTATTAAATTACAAAACGGAATAAGTTTCATATAATACTGGATGAGTAATGCCGCGTCCACTCACTCTTAAACTGTTAGTAACAATCCGTACAGAACAATCCAAATTATACACCTCACCGGCATGTCATGTAATTTGCGATGGCGCGATGTTGTATTTATATTCATTTTATGACGGTTAGCCATAAAGTTGTGGCTTCGCGACACGCCTCTTGGCCGGACATAATCTTTATAAATTTCCGCCGCAATTTATATGACGTTGACGCATGATCAGCACCGCAATTTGACAGCAAGCGACTCGCTTGATCTTATACCCTAAGGGTGACCTATTCTCGGTATTACGTTTGTTAAAAGTCTGCGCAATAAGATATCGTTTTGCAAAATGGCAATCAAATAGTAAACGCATTTAAAGACCACAGGTGTTAACGCCAAGTGCCATGTTTATTTTTTTACTGGTTTTCTGTTCATTAAAATGTAACCGTTACTATACTTTAAAATTTCAAAAAAACATTTTTTTTAAATTAATAGCAAGCTTATGTTACAATCAAACCATTTAGAAAATAAAATTTCGCATTATTTCAATTTGTAAAATTTGTTTGTTTGGTTATATTTTAGGTTGAACTTGTTTACGAACTCTTCGAGGGCTGACCACAATCCAGCCTCCGAAAAACTTCGACTATGTATGGACGTATTTTTCGATTACGGTGCCCGATTAACCTTCGGTATGCCAACCTGGAAAATTTGGAACACAAAGCCGTGGAAAATTTTCCGAAAATCGCAACGTGAGGAATTTAAATATGCGGGCTACTTTGTGGACAGGTTGGTTAAATGATAAATACGTTATACAATGTTGTTTCTGTAATAAGGGCCTATTTTAAAATTTTGCTTTGCTTATTCAGAAAATTAAAAGAACTAGAAGAAAAATCAAAGAAAGAAAGCAAAGCAGGAATTCCACCTTCCAAGAATGCCTCCTGTTTGCTAGAACACGTGATCAAGAGTCGCAAGCTGTCACGTGACGAAGCTGTAACTGTCTGCCTCGAGTTGTTAGCGGGCGGAATTGATACAACAGCCTCCACCACCGTTTTTACCATGTACCAGTTAGCTAGAAACCCTGAGCACCAAAAAAAATTGCGAAAATTATTGCTGAACGAAGAAAAAGAAAATATGGAAGCAGTGGAAAGCAATATTGGAGGTTGTCCTCACGGAAAACAGCAATCCAAGTTTTCCTCCTACTTAAAAGCATGCGTGTGGGAATCTATGCGGTTAAATCCACTCACTTACGCAAATATGAGGAAGACGAACCGAGAACTGGTTTTGTCCGGTTACAAAATTCCAACCGGCACAACCGTACGCTACACCTCACATTTGATGAACTTGAAAACCGAGAAATATTTTCCCGAGCCGGAGAAATTTATCCCCGGTCGATGGGCAGACCGAAAGTCAGAACACAGGTAAATAAAAAAATTGTTTGATGTTTTGTTTTGCTTTTATCACTGCTAAAATACGTATAAGTCCGCATATGGTTAACCAAGTTTCTTATTACTTTTTGCAGTAAAAAATTTGCTCATTTTTTTGCAAATTTTGCTGTTGGCATTAAATAAAGCCTTAGGCTGTTTATTTATTTTATGTTTTTACCAGTAAAATGTCAACTATTTTTAACGAAATTTTTTTATTGCAGATGTACTGAGCAATTTACATTTATGCCTTTTGGTCACGGCGCCCGGCAATGTCCAGGAAGAAGAGTGGCGGAACAAGAGGTTGACCTACTGTTCCGGGAAATCCTTAAAAACTATCAAATTGAATATCACCACGAGGATATTGGAACAAAAGTTCGATTGTTTAACTGTGCAGATAAACCAGCCAAATTCAGCTTCGTACCACTTTCAAAATAAAGATTAACATTTTATTTTATTATTTATTTAACTTTTTTTTATTTATTTAAGTGTCTCGGCCTTTTAAAATTGCCTTATTATTGTTCCTGTTTTTTTTTCGTTTAAATTGTGAACATTGACCTTTATCTTTGATATTTATTCTTAATGGGGGATTTAACGGTTTACAAGAAATTTGTGTTTTAACATAAATTCGTGCAATAACAAATAACCAATTGTTTTCTTCCAAAAATTTAAAAAAGATTGTTTGATTTTGATTTAATTTTGTTGTTTTATTTTTCGCAATTTTTTTGGTTCTTTTATTTTTAAGCTTTTATTTTGTACATTTTTATTTACCTACTTTTTATATAAAAACGTGTTAAGTGTTGATTTTTACAAAGTGTAATAAAAATATAAAACTAGATTTATTTGATAAATAAAATATGGTTCGAAATCATTTGATCATTTTTAAAATTAATCTCTATTAGTAAATAAAGTTATGCATAAACATTACTTTATTAAGATTATTAACTAAATAAATAAATCAAATATTACGTATTTAATTGTTGTTAGACTAAAAACGTATTAAATTATTAAACTAAGAAAATTTTAGAACAAAATTATTTTAAAAGTTTTAAAATATCAATCTTTAACTTTTCAATCAACAAACAAGTAATTAAATATACTTAACAAACAAAAATTATTATTTTTTACTCAGTTTTAAGTTGTTGATATCTAAATATACATTAGACCAAGTTTTGAATGCCTAGAATTGATTTTTGATTTTTAATAAATAAACAAGCATTTAAATATAATAAATAAACAAAAATTATTTTTTAAATATGTTTTTTAATTACTGAAATTATGAAGTACATTATACTAAATTTTAAATGCTTAATATTAAACTTTAATTTTTAATAAACAAACAAGAATTTAAATATAATAAACACACAAAATTTAAATTTTTAATCCGTTTTTGACTTTATAATATTATAATATATACCTGACCAATATTTGAAAACCTAATAACGATTCCTAAATTTTAATAAATAAACACCTATTAATTAGTAATTAGTAATATTTAAATTATCAAAATAGGAGGGTTGGAACACGATATGATAATAAACAACATAATAAAATTTTGAAGATTTATATACACAAAATCAAAAGTTATTCGATTTCAAAATTCGGATTAGTAAGAATAAAAATAAAAATAAAAAAAATACGGACAATAACAATATGTTTCGAAATCTAAGATTTCGAACCATATTTAAGTAGTTTTGTTTTTTCTTAGAAAAATAAAAAAAATTCCAAGGAAACAAAAATACGATTTAAGAGTTTTCACTTTTATAGGGTGTAGCTGATACGACCTAGCACATTTTAATACGACAAAGATTATCGCTTGTTTGATAACAAATACTCAACCCAAATACACTCTTAATGGTCAAATGATTAAAATCTTATTTTAAAACCTCCCTGAACCAAACTAATTTTGGTAAATGATTTTAAAAAAAAACACGTTAGCAAAATAGTTTAGCGTAAATAAATAACATTTAAAATCTCAAAAAAATATATTGCGGGATTAAATTTTAAGTAAATACACCCTAACTTTCCCATTGATTACAATCACGGGTAGGTACAGTGGATAATTTAATTTCAAGGTTTCCTAAAGGTGGACCTTTGTATACGCGACTTACCGTGTTATAGGCGGTCAAATTTCGGGAAATTCCAATTTCAAATGCTAGAACGATTTAAACTCAACGGGCTCAATTAGTAGATAACATATTTGATCAAGCCCCGCACGAATGTTGTTATTTTTTCAGCCGTCAGACAATTCTGCATGTCCTTCATAGGATTAGGCGAGATTTGTTTGGCAAATATGATTTAATAACAGAAAAATAATCGCAACACAAAAGGCTTCGCACGATCTTGTATTGCACATTATTAGGATCAACAACAAATTTGAAAAAAGCTGACGACGAAAAATAATTTTTTCGGAATAAAAAATTTAATCAGGTGCGTTATCGACAGCTTGTAGAAATATAATTCTCAAAAGTTGACCAACTTGAGAAAAGAATTTTATTAACCAAAATAAATTAAAATCTAACATAATATTTATGTTTGTTTTAAAACGTCGATTTCGGTGGTTGGAACCCTCCAAGATAACAAGTTTTTCAATAAGATTATTGTGTTAAAATAATTGATTACGTTGATTTAAATACAAATTCCGATGACGTAAACTCAAATTGGTGCAAAACTAAAAAAAATTAAATTTTATTTCGTAATCAAGCCGAACTCTATCGAAAATTAAAACTAAAATTACAAAAAATATGATTTTAATTGTCGCTTAAAGTTAATATTGCGCGGGTTTAATAAATATATGAGACGGTAGAGCAGATTGTAGTAAGTTATTATCCAATCTCGTTGATTTTAATTTATCACCCTCTCCAATTGACGATATTTGAATTTTGGGTAACACCTAAAAAATCCAAAAAAATTTTATTTAGTAAAATTATTAAGTTTTAAAGGTATACAAAATATTAAAATAAATTCAAATTCTGTGTAGCATATCCAAAATGTAACCTTCATTTTAAAGTAAAATGGAAACAAAATGTAAACAAAAAATTAGTATTTTGTGCAAAAACACCAAACTACCAAGAAAATATTAACCCAGTGACGTCATAATTAACATGACGAGTAACTGAACTAGTACGCGGCACGCTTAGAACCAAAACACAAGGTATAGCCAATTTGTCAGCGTCGGGTTTTGCTTTAACATTGATCTTTATCTCCGGGATTAAAACACAAAAACTGTAAGGTCTTACAGAACAAATCGGATTATTGGTTTGGTTAATTTAAGTAAAAAAAAACAAAAGTTTGTAATCTGATATTTAGGGGAAAAAATAACAAAAATTTAAATATATATTCCGTCGAAAAAAATTTTTCAAGCGCAAAAATTGATTCTAAAGATAGAACAAAAAAGTACAGATGACTAAAAAAATGACGAATACACTCACGTGACCAATCATCAAATTAGGCAAACTTTTATTCATGAATATAAAAATAAATATATGACGTCATAAATACCTGAAAACCAAGTGAGAGTGGAATCAAGTTGTAAGTGAAGGTGTGTACGCCACCCGGCGGCAGAAACGCTTTAGCGAGTTTCGTGCCCGAAAACATGAAATTGTCGACGACACTAAACGTCACTTCCAACATTTGCGACATTTTCCCGGCATTTGTGACGTCATATTGGATTTGAAAGCTGCGTCGCAGAATACCAAACGCCGGGGCAGATGCGGTGATGCCCAATCGACTTTCACTAAAACAGAAAAAAAAATTGAAAACAAATTTCTTAAAAAAAATTTAAAATCAAAAAAATACTTACACTTTTGAAACGATCGGCATCTTCATAGTTGTGGTGACATAAGGTAATAGATCGTTGTTACCATGTCTCCTCCATTTAAGCTTATACAAGCCCAGGCCAGTATTACCTTAGGTATATCAAAACAATTTGAATGAGTGACATACATTAAAATTTGCGATGCATTATTATTAATATTAAATTTCAGATAAAAGCAATCTACTAACCATTATTTACGATATTTTCGTCCTCACTCTTTTTAAAAACAATTAAAAAGCACGAAAACGCGGTTTCTCGTTTCAGCAAAGTGATGTCCTTGATTGTACTCTGCGGCTCGCCTACAAACGAGAATCCGCCTTCTTCGTCCAAACACAACATTCCCTCGTCGATCTCGATCGCCCAGTGGCTATTCACTTCGATCGTTGCCATGACCACGAACGGCTGATTGGCGTAGATATTAGGTGTGGATTCAAGGTTTTGAGTCGTCACATAAGAGTTGAAGCTAAAAGGGGAAACCACATCGTACGTGAACTCACTGCTTGCATTGCTCTCGCACGAAATGGTTTTAAGTGCTGTATCAGAGTCCACACTAGAATAGATTGGAACTTCGTCCCCTTTGTAAGTTACTCGAAACGTGAAAGCAATGGTACCGGACTGTAACGACCGCACATACAGCGATTTTACCCTTTCCTCACCTACTTTTAAATCGCCGAATTGCAGCTCTATTACTTTCAGAGAAGAATCACCAATCGCACTGGAATCCACAGAAATGTGGGTGCTCTGGTACAGATCAGCTTGTCCTTCCCTAGGTTTTAATGACACCATTACCACTACATTTTCAGCGGTTATTTCGGCCTCATTGGATTTTACAATAACTTGTATCGGATATATTTCATCTACCAGTGCTGGAGCCTGATGTTTTGCTGTAACCAATACCTTGGACTCGCGCTCAACAACCTCGGTGGAACTAACATTGGTGATATCGTTCCACTGGATGGGATGTTTAAGTGGAAAATGAGATTGAATGTCAATTTGGGGGTTTTCACCCATGACCCACCTTAATGTAAGAACTGGGGCACTATTTTGGCCCCCAAGTTTAAGCAGCATACACTTGACCTGTTAAAACAAATTAAACATATTTTGTCTTAAATTTTTATTTTTTTTCATTTATTCAACAATGATAAACCTACAATAACTTACTGATAGTGTTTTATTAGCATCCAAAACATCAATAGGAAATTCAAAGGAATGGTGTTTAACTTCAAATGGTTCGTAGTTTAACTGGTTAGTTTGACCAATAACACAAATTTCATCGTAACCAGAATGATTAAATTTAATTGCAAGTTGAGAAAATTGAATCGAGCAGGGACAAGTAACTCTAGAATAAACCTAAAAAACAAAATTTTAATTAAAATATTATTTACCAAATGTAAAATTTAATTCCCAATTTTTTATTTAATACTTACATCTAAACATACACTAGAATCAATCGCGATTTTAGAACTTTTAAAAACAACTTTGCAATCAACAAACGACAGAAGATTGTTGATATCAACAGAAAAGTCTTCAAGTGTTGAAAAACTTTTTGAATCTCCTTTCCTCGCCAGATTCTTTGTCTCATCGGTGGTATTTTGTTTGCTTGTAAAAATATGAACAAGTCTCGCTTGATGTTGTTTTTTCTTTTCTTCAGTGACACATGAATGTTGACTCAAGAGCTCTAAGCAGAAAGTAATGTAGAGTTTTACATCGGATGTTTGTAAAGCACATTCTGTCAGCCGAGACAAAATATTAGTAAAGATTAGGCACCACTTCTTCTCTCTGTAATCTTGGATAGCCTGATTAAACAATGTGACCGCTTTGTCAAAATCACTTATCTGGTAATACTCTTCTGCCATCTGCACCCTCAGACAAACCTTAAGGCGGTCGCAGCCAAATTTTTTAAACTGCAAGATGGCAGAGCTAAACAATTCAATAATTTGCCAGGAATGATTCATTTTCCCATCGATCAGCTGCAAGGCAAGAATTCCCTCTTTTTCTCGATTTATATCAGGAGGATCGATCCTCTGATGTCCTTGCCTCCACGGGCGCTGTCCATAAAACTCCATTTTTTCAGCAAACAAAGGATCATCTGCAGGATAAGGAAGACTGCTTATCTGTAAATAGGTTGATTTTGCAAGAGAGCGTCGGAGTTGAGCATAGTGTGCTGCTTGTTGATAATAAAACCCAGGGTTTTGAGTTTGAATTGCAGATAAGCCTTGTGCAATAGCTTCATTAAAAAGATCAGCAAACACCAAAAACTGCTGGCTGAGCCAAGCACTATGTTCAAATAACAGTTCCTTAGAACCACACTGTGGTTTAAATTCTTCGATGTGACGTTGAAACTGTGTAATGGCATCGATGGGAGTATTAAGTTTGAGGAAGCAAAGTTGACATATTTTGTAGTTGATGTAACCTCCGACTACTTTAACCTCAAGGTTGTTGGTTTCATAAGATCTTAGTTCATGAACATGAGTGTAAGCCTGTCCAAAATCAAAAAAATAACCCATTATAATCAAATAGCTTTAGGTAATTTTAAAAAATGCATCTTAAAGATTTCAAGCATAAATCTAATACTATTGTCAGTTTAATAGGCCATTAAAAACCAAAGAAATATAAGTACAAAACTATAATTTAATGCAGAAAAACACTAAAAATAATGCAAAAAACACCCTCAAAATTTATGCAATAACATTAATAACTCAATAATACAAAAAAGTTGCACCGCTTACTTGTTTATAATGTTTAATAGAAACATCAGGTTCTTGCATCATTTCATAAAAGAATGCGATTTTAAATTGGTGACGTGGAAATAATAAATGATGGGTTGTTTTGTTCAAAAACTCTTTGTGTGATTTCACTTTTCTTGACTCGGTGCGGTAATATGCTTGTGCTAACTCATAAAAAGCATTTTCTAATCTAAAAAAGAAACAAGGTTATAAAACAATGATAAAAAGCAAAATTTATCAAACTATGCATGTTAAAATAAGCAAGAAAATTCAGTAATGGTAAATGAAAATAAATAAATTATCGGAAATTATAAATCTGACATTTTTATATTATAAAAAAATACATTTACCTAATAATATAACCCAGCATATGGTCAGTATGTGGAAGTACAAACAAAGACTTGGCAGAAAGATCACAAGCCGTGCACAATGCTGCTGCTCTCTCTGCTGCCATCATGTCCTCACCTGGAGGAAGAGGACTGCTTTGTTGGATCAATACCACAGCGACTTTTGTTCCTCGACCTAAGAGATTTTATAATTTTGTTTCTAGATTTTTTACATTTTTGTTGTAATACAATAAATTATATTTAACATTTATTTTAGTCAAGTTACTATAAAGTAAATATAAAGAACAAAAAAGTTAATAACCATGCGGCCAAAAATAGTTTAGTCTTTTGTAATAAAAACTACTTAACCTTTAACAACTAAATTACACAATCTTTTATGAAAATACCTTGTAAGCTTGATCTAACCACTTGAACTCTCGAAGCACATTCTAAATGCCGTTCTCTCCAGGCTAAATCATCCCAGTCCAGCTCAAAAAACACAACAACAACACCAGGTATTTCTCTGATATGTTTGTTCAGCCAGCCCTGTTTTAGAAGACCTTTAGGTATGTACCAATCATATGATGTTCGCTTTGGTTTACTTTGTGGATAAGCATGATCGCCAGGAAGAAAAGCAAAATGAATTGGTAGTCTGTCAGCTCGCCTGTTTTTGTTTTAAAAAAAATTATATAATTCTATTTAAAAACTAATAGCAAATTTAGTTAAGATGTGAAAATTTTAAAATAAAGTCTTTAAAACATATTTTAAAACAAATACCGGTACATTGTTTTTTTTTCTAGTTTCCTATTTCAATTTTTACAAATTTTTAGTAACAAACCTATTATTACTGAAAGCATCCCAAATTGACTTGTGAATTGCATTATAGGTGATGTCCAAACCAGTAAGAACAACATAAGGCATTGCCTTATTTCGAAGATCATTTGGTAACTCCATATTATTTAACCTAATTTTATTATTAGCGTTTTGCTCCATTTTGTAATAAAAGAAAACTTTTAAATTGATAACATGTTTTTTCTATTTTCTAAAAATAAAGATTTTTTAAAAACTTTTTAAAAAAAAACATTAACCATTTACATTCTGTCTCAAAATCCAATACCAATACGATACCCAGTCTGCCAGTGCTATACAGTCACACAGTTAAAATTTTAAATCCCTTATGATGTTCAACCCACTTCTTATTGCTTTATTTTTTTATTAATTTATAAAAATGTAAGTGTTGGTTACCACAGTTCAGGGCAACTGGCGAGTTTAAACATTAGAGAATTTTGCATTTTGCTTGAGTTTCGATTTTTAAGTTGGTGTTACTTTGGATAAGAGACGAGGATAACAATATGTTTGCACGTGCGAATTAGATTTTATATAACTAATTTACTAAATTTAAAAAGTGTAAGCATGGAGTGTGTCTGAACAGAAACCTGCGTAATAGCATGCGTTACTCTTATATTTACTTATTCCTGACTTTAAAGTTATTTCTTGCAACCAAACCACTGAGTAAAAGCGTTAACCATAAAATGTTTATGCCACATAGAAATACCACACAAATTTAGCCAAATTAAATTTATTTTTCACCAAATTTTGCCAGTTTACAAATTTTCAAGTAAATTTAGTTTTAATTTTTTTAGTGAGCTTTAAAGCTATCTTTACATAATCTACCATCTGTACTTATAATAGTGGCGTTTCGAATCACTATCAGATCCGCTATTGGAACCGCTTCCGCTGTTGGAATCGGATCCCCTTCTAGATTTTCCAGAATCGGAATCAGAACCGGAGCCTCTTCTTGACTTTCCAGAATCGGAATCAGAGCCGGATCCTCTTCTTGACTTTCCAGAATCGGAATCAGAGCCGGAACCTTTTCTTGATTTTCCGGAATCAGAATCAGAACCGGATCCTCTTCCAGATTTTCCTGAATCAGAATCCGAACCGGATCCTCTTCCTGACTTGCCCGAGTCCGAATCAGAATCACTGCCAGAATCGGAATCAGAGTCATCACTATCAGAACAGGACGAGCCACTTGCACTTGAATATTCTCCTCTCTTGTTTATTCTTCTGCATCTCTTCTTGTTGGATTTTCTGGTTGTAGTTGCTGGAGTTGTGGTTCTTGTGTCGCTCATTTCCTTGGTTGTTGTTGGAATTGGTGGTCTGATGGGATCGCAGTCTACAAAACGTTTTATTTAAAAATTAACTGAGTAATATCATTGTAAAGTTGTATAACCTAACTGATTTAAAATTAAAATTTAGTATTTTTGACTACAAAAAAACATAATATTAAAACCAATACCTTCAGTTTGTTCCAACGGAGGACATTTTCTGCCAGGTCTCAAAACTTTTCTAGTTCTAACACGCTGGTAAACATAGTATCTTCCGTTGTATACATGTTCACAGTCACTCCATTGAGACCATCTGCTAACGATACACTTCTTCTCCTCACATCCTTAGAAATACAAACAGTAGTATGTATAACATAACATTAGCAAAATTGATGTAAATTTACTAGGTAAGATTGTATAAGCAAATCTATTATTTACTTTCGTATTGTACAAGACTTGGGCATGGTCGACCGTTTCCTTTTGGGTGTACAGTGATGTACCTCGTTCGCTTTCTGACAAGTTTATCTCCATATCTGTAACAGGAACTCCATGATCCGTATGACGACACTTTACAGTCCACTTAAAATAAATATCATAAAAAAATAAGATTTTTATATTTTTAACTATCATAGCTTTTAATTTTATTTTAAATTTTCCTATGACAAAATACCGTCTCTGGAGTAGTAGCTCCTAGCGTAAGCATAACTTGCAAAATAGCATAGTAGAGCTGACAGAATTAAAAGCTTCATGTTGCCGAGATCACTAAATATTTAGTAAAAACTACAACTGAAAGTGAATATTTCTTCAAGCAAAGCATGCCCTTATATTACGTTTGCACGCGCTAATTGTTTTACTTAATTTGCAAAAGTTGTTTCGTGTGGGAATAAAATTACTTTTAATCAACATAAAACTCCTGTTTTAATTGCATAAAGCATCACGGTATTCTTATTATGTGGCTTTTGTAAATAGATTTAAGTATTATGGCTACGAAAATTGCGTGTAATTCGAAATAAAACTTGTATCTAAAAGGTTAAAAAACAGCAAAAACAACGCATATAAGGGTTACACGTTTCTAAATTTAATATAAAGAAACAAAAAATGCACTTAAATTTATTTTTTTAGAGCTTTGGTGCTAAGCCTAAGCTCGACCGAATTATTATATGCTTGAAAAATATTGATTTGCATGATGTTAGTATAAATATCGTGACGTTTGGGTTTTACAATTAAAAAGTAATTACCTACAATTATAAAAACGTGGCTTTAATGTTGTTTTAAGTAAGATAATTAAAATTTAAGTATTTCGTTAAACAACAAATTTCTGTTACACAAAATTCTCTAAACTAGATTATTAATGTTAATGAACTCTTATTAAAGCAATTTCCAACACGATTGAACGTTAAATCAAATTAACCATCAAAGTAATTCGATAATTAAGTTACCAAATAAACAACATACCGCACGACCAATTTAATTTGATATTGTTACAATTGTATAAAAGAGAGAACACATTAAAGTTCTTGTTAATATTTTTAGTATTTATTAGATAGGACCACTATAGAAATATAATGTGGGTTATAGGGCTTACTATATTACTTGCGTTATGTACCAATGCAAATGGTGATTCTGATTACGATTACGGCCAAACAGAAACAAAAGACGGTACGAAAACGTAATCAGTGTATATTTACTAAGAAAATTAAAATTATGCACGCTTTTAAACCATTGGTTCCACGACTCAAAATATTTCATATAAAATTTTTTAAATGTATTTCATATTTATAAAATATTTTTGTAGTTGATTGCGAACATGGACCTTTTAGAAAGTGGGGGCCATGTTTTACAAACCCGAAAGATGAAAAGAAATTAAGAATTAGAATGAGACCATTGTACGTTCATCCGCAAGGAAACGGAAAACCTTGTCCAAGAATGTTTGAAATAGAAGGTAATTTGTTAATCTTGTTATCCAACAAACAAAATGTAATATTACAATAGTTTAAAATACCTATTTTAAGCCCTAAAAAACATTCAATTTGAATTTTTTGTTTTAACTTTAAAAGAGTGCGAAGAAGAGGAACAAGACGTGTGCATTGTAACTGCTTGGTCTCTATGGAGTGAATGTGAATTGCCATTTTACTTTTACGATGTCACTGACCCTATTCGAATAAGATACAGGGACGTGGTTGAACCCGGAAAAGGAAAGGGAAAATATTGCCCCCCACTAGCAGAGCACGAATGTAAGTCTTACACATGTTTTTATTTCAATCACCTAAATTATAAAACATTTTACTAAAAAATAAAATCCAAGACAAAAAAATACAGAAAACATGCCTTTTTTAGTCTGTGAGCTTGAAATTGAAGAACCTATTGACTGCAAAGTTTCGGAATGGAGTGATTACTCAGAATGTCTTGATTTCGTAAAATATCGAGAACGTTTTATTACGCAAGATCCAAATGAACTTGGAACCGCGTGTCCTGATTTGTTCGACGAAATGGGTAAGTTATTATAATTAATACACAAACTAAATGTTGTGACCTTTTAAATTGCAAGTAGATTTCAAGTTAATCTTTACACCCAATCAATCAAAAAAACATTCTTAAACTTCTGTTCACTAATCCTATTAGAAATCTTTTTTAACAATAACACAAACATATTGATAAAAATGTTTTTGTTAACTTAAACATATTTATGTAGCATGTGAACCCGAAAAAGAAAAACCAATTAACTGCGTGGTTTCAAAATGGGGTAGGTTGAGTGAATGTTCCAATTACATTCAACAAAGACAACGCAATATTCTGATCGAACCAAATGCAAGTGGAACACCATGTCCACATTTAGTTGAAGAGACAGGTAACTTTTGTTTGTAATACCCTTCTTTTATCCGGTCAGCTACCCTTTTTATTTATTTGTCATAAAATTTGTAAAGATTCAAATTTATTTTTAATTCGTTTAAATTTAACTGACATTTTTCTACATTTCTTTTTTTATAATTCTGTAACTAATTATTTTAATAAGAATGCGAACCCGAAAAAGAAAAACCGATAAACTGCGTGGTATCAGAATGGGATAAATTTAGTGAATGTTTCAATTACATTCGACAAAGACAACGCAATATTCTGATCGAGCCAAATGCAAATGGAACACCGTGTCCACATTTAGTTGAAGAAGAAGGTAATATATAAGTTGCAAGTATGAGTTCTGTACTTAATCACCCTAGTAACTTATGTAACCCGTGTTCTTGTAAATAATATAAAATTTATTTATTTATTTATTAGACTGCAAGCCTCCAGTTCATGATGACCCAATCACACCACCGATTCCAACAACCATCACCAAGGAAATGAGCGACACAAGAACAACAACTCCAGTTACCACAACCACAAAGTCAAGCACAAAAAGATGTAAAAGAATAAACGAGAGAGGAGAATATTCAAGTGCAAGTGGTTCGTCTTGTTCGGAGAGCGATGATTCTGATTCCGACTCTGACAGTGATTCTGATTCTGATTCCAGCAACGATTCAGATTCTGATTCCAGTACAAGCACTCCTCAAACAAGACCTGCTCATGAGTCTGATTCAGGTTCTGATTCTGTTTCGGTCGAATCTAGGAATGTTTCTGATTCTGACTCTAGTAATTCTTCTGATTATGATTCAAGTGATAGTTCAAATAGTAATTCAGATTCGAATAACCACGGAATATATTATAATCGCTATAATCAATATTATTATAATAGATTTCGATATTTTAGATATCGTCGTTAAAAATTTCTTTTTTTAAGCAAAAATAAAAAATACCTCTTAACTTGTTCTTTACTAATATAATTTAAAGAAGTTAGTTCTACAGCTAATAATATAATAATCTAATGTGTTAATAATACTCCTTAAACAATCAAAAATTTGATTTTTTTTACTGCGTAATTTCTTATCATTTGTTTTGTTTTGTATTAATACACCAACGAATTTGAATTTTTAAAATAAAAATAAACACGAATAATCAAAATAAAAAACATTTTGTTAGTGTAGAAATTTTTTTATTTTTGTGTGGTATAAAATTGCTAAATAATATAAAATGTGCCTATAAAATAATAAAAAAGGGAAATATCCATACAATTGTAATGTTATATATAGAATAACTTAACTTTTACAAAGACCGTTTTTTGATACAAATGAGAATCGCTTGGTTATTTTAATAGTAAAAGTAAAAGGCATGCCCAGTTTAATTTAAAGTTACTATTGTTAGAGTTTTTTTTAAGTTATCTCCGGTTAACTTAAATGTTTAAAACCCGTTTTGCTAAAATATGACCCTTCCAAAAAAATTATTAACTAACAGCAATCTAAGGGAACTGCAAGTAGTGAAAGAAATATATTTTTAAGTTTAATATTTTAAATTGCACAAAACTGACATTATGTTGTTAAGTTGTTAGGCTTACCGGGTAAGTAACGTTATCAAGAAAATATTTAAATTTTTTTGTTTTTGCAAGATTCTTATTTATGTATTTTGACCCCTTTTTGCTGCTTTAGTACAAGAAATTAATTTAAATATGTTACGTTAAATTTCAAAATCATTTCTTAAAAATGTTTCATTAACTTTTTAGTCCTCTTTAGGAAAAAAAAAACATTTTACCAAAACGTTACTAGAAGTTGAAACTTATAGTCAATGTTCAATGTTTAAAAGTAACGTGATGGGTTTCAATATCCTTACGTAAGCGTTAGAACACATCACTCAATTTTAATGTAGATGACGTCATTGGCTTTTCGTTAACAATGTAGGTTTAATTGTAATTATAAACAATAAAATTCGGTCAAATTTAAAGTAAATATTGATATTAAAGTTCTAACAAGACAACAATTAAAAGATTTTGAAATACGTTCATTTGTTAGTTTAATTTACAATAATTAAATCAAACTAATTACTGCGATTATAGTTATTGTAAACCAACTGCAGGTAATCTCCCTTTACCAACATAATTATTAGAAATAGTGCGTCTTTACTTACGTAATTTTCTTAGCTAAACATAATACTTAAATATAAACACTATACGTACGAATAATTTACTTGCGACGTCCCCCTACACAACTCACATCCTTTAAATTACATAAGTGCCACAACTTGTTTATAATTTTTGTACTGACCAACTTGAATTGTTTATAAAAAGTTCTATAAAAGAATCGTCGAAACGAGTTTGAAATTAAAGTAGACGATACAAGCAATAAGAAAGTCATGGCAAATATAACGCTATTGGTTTCTGTACTGATCTGTGCTGCAAGTTTGGCTTATGCTGGTAAGATATTTGTTTTCAAACACTTAAAATTAAATTTATAACATGTTTTTGTGTAAGCAAAAAGAGGAAAAACTTTTACTGTTTACTAGCAACATTTTTAAATTAAATGATTTTTTTAATAATTCAAAATTTCTACTTTTCAGATATACCAGTCGAATGCACGGTCGGAGATTGGTCCTCATGGAGTGAATGTTTAAGCGACGAACATGAAAACATTCGTATTAGAGATCGAATTGTCGACGGTCCAGAAGGCCTATGCAAAGACTACGAATACATCCAATTTGAAGGTGAATTTTCGATTTAACTTATTAAAAAAACTTTTAATGAAACATAAAAAACTACTTACGTGTTAAAATTATATTTGTGTCACGACAACGTTTAAGTCAGAAACTTGTTTAAAATACTTTTGTGTTTAAACCTTTCTTAACCTAACCTATAATCAATTTTTTCTCCAGCATGTATTACGGAGTGTGACTACACGGCATGGTCTGATTATTCAAGTTGCGAATATGACGAACATTATATTTACACCCACAGTAGAGTTCGGACATCACTAACATGTGAGGATGAAGTTGAAGTGGAAGGTGAGTTAACAGTCGACTCTTTTTGTTATTTAATATCTAGGTTTTAACCAAGCCTAAGTAAATTAAATCCTTAATACTTTAAAATCCTTAACGCGATGCGATTTGTCGAAAAGATCTTTCTTTGTGTTCAATATGTTTATATTTGTTATTAGAATGTGATCCCATCACACCACCAATTCCAACTACCACCACAAAGGAAATGAGCGACACAAGAACCACAACTCCAGTTACCACAACCACAAAGTCGAGCAAAAAAAGATGTAGAAGAATAAACGAGAGAGGAGAATATTCAAGTGCAAGTGGCTCGTCTTGTTCGGATAGTGATGACTCTGATTCCGATTCAGACAGTGATTCGGATTCTGACAAACCCAACACAAGCTCCGGTACTGATACTGGATCCGACAAATCTGGTTCTGATTCCGATTCCGGTTCCGATTCTAACAAATCAGGAAGCAATTCTGGCTCTGATTCCGATTCAGAAAAATCAGGTTCTGACAAATCAGGAAGCAATTCCGGCTCTGATTCCGATTCTGAGAAATCTGGTTCGGATTCCGATTCAGAAAAATCTGGTTCCGACAAATCAGGAAGCAATTCCGGCTCTGATTCTGATTCCGACAAATCTGGTTCTGATTCCGATTCCGAAAAATCTGGTTCTGACAAATCAGGAAGCAATTCGGGATCTGATTCCGATTCCGACAAATCTGGTTCTGATTCTGATTCCGAAAAATCTGGTTCCGACAAATCAGGAAGCAATTCCGGATCTGATTCCGATTCCGACAAGTCTGGTTCTGATTCCGTCTCCGAAAAGTCTGGAAGCAATTCAGATTCCGATTCCGATTCCAACAAAAGCAACTCTGACTCGGAAAACTCTGGAAAAGATTATGGATCCAACTCCGACAACTCTGGAAGCGACTCAAACAGTGGGTCCGACACCGATGAAGTTCCACACAAGTATTATGGTGTTCGATACCATACTTATAAAATCAGTGCTTTCCCAAATGCCTCTGACAACAGTGGATCCGATGGAAATGGCAGTGGAAGTGATAGTGGCAGTGATGATGGCAGTGATAGTGGAAGCGATAGCAACAAAAACCATTATGCCTACAGCAATGACTCGGGAAGCGACTCCGAAGGTGGTTACGAATACGGTAGTGATTCAGGTGGTCAAAGTGATTATGGCTCATATTCCAACCACAAGTATTACAAGGTTTACCGCAAGTAAATCTTTATAGCTTGTAAAACGTAGTTGTGTATTACACACATAATGTAGAAGTGGATATCTCAAAATTATGTCTAAACTTATTAATTTGTTAATTCTTGCCTAAATCGAACCTTATCTTAATATTTTATATATAATTTATTTAATTTGTTTCGTTTTCGAATAATACATCAGAATTCCTTGGTTTAAAAACAAAGGTATATTTATTCGTTAAAAACAATACCCATAAAACATAATAACTAAACCAAACCTAATTGGTAACAAAGTAGAGCAGTGTCACATTAAAGTGTTACCCCTGTATCACGACTTTTGTAACAAAGGTAATAAAGTCTATTACTATAGGATCACATTAAAATATTTATTTGATAGTTAAATTGTGAGTCGTTATACAAAATTTCACAACTGTGAATAGATTAAATAAACAAGCTGAAAATAATAATTAAAACACGACATTTTAAGACAAATCAAGAACCCTTAAGTGCAGGTCTAATGACGCTAAATCTTATAGTTTCAAGCAGCTGGCTACTATTTAAGAGGGTTAGTTTATTTAACTACCGTATTAAGCAAGCTCTGTTACAATGAATATTCATGTAACATAAATTCAACAAAATAGCAGTAGCAGCCCTTATATTAATATATAATTCTATAAGTGTATTAAATTAGAATTCAATTAATAAACATTTAAGAAAATTTTCATAAAAGTAAAAAACATGATTCTTTGTACTAAGTGCAAAGCTCTATTTTAAGAAATAAGTTATGATATAACTGTTACATAATAGCAACTTAAAGCTATTAAAAGTCGTTGTATCATACTTAAGTCCTACTTAACAGTATATTTCAGCTGAAAGCGAGATATAAGATCTTAAGAACAAGTTTATATTATTAGAAAATAAGAAAGGGATTAACAATACAGAAATCGCAATTTATGTGTTAATAATATGATAGATCAACTAGGAATTATAACAAGTAAGTAAATTGTCTAAAGCTAATAAACGAAATTCAAGGGTTTCGGGAAATGAAGTTGCAATACTTTGAATTAAAATGTTTGAATTCTATCATTGAAAAACAGTTCTCGTGAGCGTTAATTGTATTCGCACAATAAAGTTTACTTTGCTTAAGTGATTCGAATTTTTATGGCTATTATAACCCGACTCACATCCGCCTTACATAAGTTTTTTAATTCATAAACCAATGAACACTGAAACAACAAGTTTTCTTAACGAACAAAAGAAAACGACCTCGTGACTGCGTAGTGTAGATAAACTCTATATTGAGTCGTCAGATTTTTAGCAATAAATTATACTGTTTAAATCCCGTCGTATGTCAATAGAAGTTTTAACAAATCTAGGTAATTGTTGTGGTAGAAAAAATCTAAGCCTGTAAGTATAAAATAAATCTGACAACTATTAAAAAAAAAACAAGACGCAGATAGCGTTTTATAAACGTCCAGTTTTGCAAATGTGTAATTAAAAAAAAACAGAAGGTAGAATAGATGACAAAAAATGTCTTAACACGAAAAATACGATCCCAATATATAAACCAACAGTAGAAAGTATTTTTGATTAAAAAGTTACGTATTTTGGGTAAACATTCAGTATGAGTAAATGTATTCTAAAGCTACTTAATACTTGGTTATTAATACTTGAATTTTTTTAAAGTGTTTGTAATACGTGACTTTCGAATACACTTAAAACAAATTACATCGATATAAATCTTAGCTAAAACAACATTTTTCATCTGAAAGTTCTGTGAATAGTATTTATTAATATTTAACTTTACTTTAAGTGTATATTTTAAACAAAATTAAAAGTATTATAAAGTAAAGGACAATTTTTTGACGATTGCCTATATCGCAAAAAAAGAAGTAAACAAAAATCCTTCATTTACAAAAAAACTTTTGTTTAACTGAAGACATTAAAATATAACAACTTAAGAATATAAATAATGTGTGTTAAATTTTTTGTATTTTAGGGTAAGTTAAACTAAGATTTAAATAAGAATGAAGTTACAAGAAGCAGCCGCCGCCTTAAGAAGAAATATTGCAATTCGAGGAAACAGTGATGCAGGAGTTTCTTTGAGAAGTACAAGAACAAGCGAAATTTCAAGTTTTGTTAAAAACTGCAACCTTGCCGAAACCCACTCGCTTAGAAAAGAGGTTGGTATATTGGTTTAAGTTTAAACTTAATACCACCTATAACAACTGCAAAAAAAGCAAATCTGTAAATATGTATGTCAAATTTTGTATGCAACCTAGTTTTCTAACACGCCTTTTTAACAGTTAAACATATGGCACAAAGACACAAATTTTGAGGTTAGAAAACTAACAAAGCGCCAAGATGAGATGTACAAAACACTGTTAAAACTAAGTCGCACCAAAAAAGAAATTAAAACATTTCGGGAGGAGAAGAAGAAGGATGCGGAACAGCGAGATCGTTGGAAGAACTCAAGTCGAAGAAGACCAAGAAGAAATAAAGTATCAATGTTTCAAAATCCTAATGCAGAAGGTGAAATCAATATTGCAATTTCTAACAATTTTTTTTAAAGGTTAAATCAGTTATTCTTTGTATTAAACTAAATATATCTTTTTCGAGATTTGAACGAGAAATCTGCTTTTGATTATCTTAAAATCGAACACCTTGAATCTGAATTTAAAGAAAGATACCCTAAACTACTTCCAATCAATAATTCAAACGAAAGCACATACAGTACAGGCAAACTAACAATGAACAACATTCGGATTTTCAACCAACTTACAACAAACTACGAGCAGGACGAATGTTCTTATACCTCCAATGCAACACCAAGTCAAAGTGCTGTCTTCGAAACCAAAAGAAAAAACTCTAAAATGAAAATGGCAGATGTAACAAGCCAGAAAAAAAAGTTAGCTGAGAAAAAAGATCCAAACAGCAAAACCGTAAACAAAGAGAAAATTTCCGTAAATTTATCTAAGATAGATAACAATCAGAATACAAAAGTTTTCACATTTCCGAGAACGCCACAAAGTATTCTTAAACTGCCAACACCCCAAAACAAAAGCAACTTATTCTTAAAAATTGATCTTCAGGAAACAACGAAAAATAAAGAAGATTTCAAATTTGAAGTATCAAACCAAGAAGCAATAGACGTTAAAGCAATCGAAGCTGTTACTTCAGCTAACAAAAAAGAAACAAACGTGAAAGGAAATTCACAAGTACTTGGAATTCAGTCAGAAAAAGTTGATCCAGTTCGTGCACTGTCTCTCACTTCTGCCCATTTGCAAAAGCCAAGTAAAAACCACATTCCAATCTTTAATGATCTTAAACTTTCACCGGACGAAAATGACAATCAACCAATCAATTCACCACAAAATCCATTAAAAGATGAATTTGTTAATCTTTTAGACGACAAAAACAATTATAGAACCCAAAACGCTGTAGTTACGGAGTTAAATGAGACCCAAAAACAAAAAGTAAAGCAAAGAAAAATGCGCAGAAAACGAATTAAACTTAAAACTATTAAAAGTGATCCGTCAGAAGAGCTTAACACCCGATCTTCCATTGAGGTAAAATTTATTTACAAATTTATATAGTAATATTTTTGATATAATCGCCTAAAGATTTGCTTATTTTGTGTAGTAAAAGCTTACTCAGATGGTGTGTAGACCTAAAAAATTAAAATTTATTTAACTTTTTGTTGACAGGTTCGTCCAGGACATACGTACAATGTGACAATCTACAAGAAAATTCCAAAAAGCAATGTCCTGGAAGAAGACACAACCTCATGGAATACGACCGTCGATGTGGCAAAGTATTTCAACCTTGCTTCACATAAGTAAGTATATGTTAGCGTTTAAGTTCAGCGAGTGAAACTAAATAAATAAATTGTTTACATAGAGAACGTTTGCGAAGAGAAAGGTTACTGGACGACGCAAGGGAAAAAGAGGCTCAGCAGCGGCGCCGTGTGGATGTTTTTCTTCATAAATTGTCCGAGATGGAAATTAAAAATAAAGATCAACTTAAGGTAAATTTAAACATTCAAAAAATTTTATAACCGACTTTGTATATAAAACCATTCTATAAATGGTAAAAGTAAATATTTAAAAATTTTAAAGCGTAAAAAAGAGGTAGACGACGAAAGAATGCGACTTCAAAGACGAATGGAATCAATTAAACGAGGACCCCCAAAGTATGGTGTGGGGGAATCTCTAAATGTACCCAGCTATGTTAGAAAATACGTTCGACCGTAAGTATAACCTTAATTATTTTAGAATTAATTTTTTTATAATACTAATACCTAATATATAGTACCCAAATCAAACTTTATATATACTACAAACTCTATCTTGATTTGTGTTTAGGTCCTTACAACCTAACCTTCCTCAAAAACTTCGAAAAAGGTCAAGTTGGTCCGTTCCTTCGTTATTTACATTACAAGCCGCTGCAGCTTCGCGACACGTAAATTCAAATCTACTTAAATCTTCTTTCAACAGTTCTATATCGACAAGTAATTCGTTTGGTGTGCCCGACCAGTCATCGCATCTTGTCAATATCAATATAGAACAATATCTTCTCGACGCAGCAGCTGCTAAAGGATAACCCTTTTAAAAATATAGGACACAGTGTAGAATACTTTTAAATCAATCAAAACTTTACCAACACATAAAAGCTAATATTTTGCCAATACAACCTAATCGTTATTTAAATAGATCGTATTGTAGCCTAGAAATATAATAATAAAAATAGTATACTAAGCAGATTGATTACGTCAATATACCAAAATTTTTATTTATTTATATTTAAAAAAGCAAATGAGCAAACACGTTTTGTTAAAAAAATATTGAAAAAAAAAGTTTACAACAAATCATTTTACGAATGATTTAAATTCCACCAAGTACAAACGCCACATATGAAAGCGAGAAAATGAAAAAAAAGCCCACACCAGCTAAGGTAGAATGAATAACCAAAATAAGGGGTGGCATCTTTCATTACCCTTGACATAAATTTAGTAATATCTCTGATCCCGGGAAGTGCCCTTCTTTTACGCGTAATGTTAGTATCAGTGATGTTATTCTCAGTTTTAGTGTAATTCGTTGTCGTTGTTTCAACTGCATTTGTCGTTGTTTCAACTACTGAAGAGTCCTCATTGTGATTTGTACCAATGTTTAGCAGAGATGTTGAGTTTCCAAGGGCTAACCGCTGAATAAAATTTAAAAGTAAAATATTTTCGCTTTCTGTTAGCCCCGTTGTGCTATTTTCTCTGCTCGCAAGGTAATTTAAATCATTTTCAAGCAAAGTAAGATTTAGTTTTGCCGTAGTAACATTTGAACTATCTTCCAAAAAAACATCTTCCGAGGTTTGGTTAGTAGAATTTGCATCAACAGATTTAACACTTAAATTAGGGTTTTTCATGTTTAAAAAATATGAAAACGAAGATAAGTTGCTTTTAAGAGCAAAATTAGCAAAACCCGGAGATAAACGAAATTTGGGATCATTAAAATCGGATTGAGAACTCTCGGTCTCGCTTGGCATATCGTCTAACTTTAATAGAGCAACGGCTTGACTTATAAAACTCGAAGAACTTTCCATGACGTTTATGTTTTCTTTTGTAAAGATTGCCAGGCCGGATAAGAGTAAAACATCTAAATAAGAAGTTAAATTAATTATGACGTCATTTAGGCATAGCTTTAATTATAATAATTAATTCTCTTTATTATGAAAAAAAAACTTGTTAAATAAGTAAGTAAACTGAATTTATCTCTTTTGAAGTTAAAAGAAAATTAAACAGGTCAATTAGGTTTAATTATTTAAGGAAGTTCACGTATTCATTATAGTAATAAAGGTGTAAACTTTAATTAAATAAAATCACGTAAAATAGGTGGGCACAAATTCAAAATACTGTTGTTTACAAGCGACATTTTTCCAAGTTAACGAACCCTGTTGTTAAACGTGTATTTATTAACACCACAACTTACAGCTTATTCCAAGTATAAACGTTCCCGTAAGATTTCTCTTGTGGGTGATAAACCTCAGTTCCTTACAGTCGTCTGTAGCGTGGCAAGCTGCCACTGTATAAAACAACATTGCCAACAAAGAGCCAAGGCCGCCGATAAACAACAATCCAGCTGATATGCGAATTATTTGTGCTCTTATTTCAACTGTAAGAAAATTATATAAAGCGTAATTTATAACTTCACAAGATCTAATATTTTAAAGTACTTACGTGGTATTGGTAAGTTCATTTTTCCGTCTTCCAACGTAAGGCCTACTCCTAATAAATTTTGCTCGAAACAAATTGTGGGCATAACTGTATTTTTTACAACCTCATTTGACATTCTACGAAACGGGTTACCAAAGGAATTTCTATGTCTAAAACCTTGGTGAGGTGGCCCAAACGATAGAGCTTCAGAAAAACTTGGGGGTCCGAAAACGGGTGATTTCCTCTTTGTCACATCTCCGGAAGGTTCCAGCTGGCACACCTAAATTTGACTGATGGGTTACATTTTTGTTTGTTTAAACCTTTATAAACTTGAATATTTACCTTAACTGCACAAGTTGATGTAAAACCAGCTATCATTAAAGCAACTCCAATCGCCAACAATACTGCACTTGCGCACAATAAATTCTTCGACATTTTACCTGTATTCTAAACTTGAAAATCACAACCTAGGGTGCTTGGCGTTGCAGCAAATGATATGATTTAACAGACTCTTAAGTAAAATTAGTTTAAATTTTAACGAATTATCGCGCCTAAACGAGCCTGGGGCTGTTGTGACATCACATGCCCATAGGCTCACATCTAAATTTAAAATATTTTTTTTTAGGTTTAATTTACCCAAAATGAACTTAAAATTGTAAACAAATATTTCTGTAGTTACGCAAGTACAAAAACAAAGCAAATAAAAAAACCGTTTAATAAAAAAATATATAAAATCATTTATGGAGAATTCAGACTCGATTTCTACACAGCTTTTGGAAGTCAGGCTGCAATGTTTTATATCATTTGATTTCTACACAGCTCGATTTCTACACAGCTTAGTCCAAACTTCTATAGGCTATTAACAAGCAAACATTCGTTTAAGTAGAGTCAAATTTAACAAAATATTGTACAAAGTAAAAAAACGATATTCGCTTTTCAGAGTTAATTAAGCTTAGAATTAAATAAGAATGAAATTACAAAAGGCCGCCGCCGCCCTGAGAAGAAATATTGCAATCCGAGGAAACGGTGATGCAGGAATTTCTCTGAGAAGTACAAGAACGAGCGAAATTTCTAGTTTTTATAAGAATTGCAACCTTGCAGAAACCCACTTGCTTAAAAAAGAGGTTGGTATATTATTTTAACTTTAAATTCAATACCACCTGCAAAGAAAACTTGTGGTCAACTTTGGCCACAAAAATCTGTGAAAACGTTAAGGCAATCGAAGCTGTTATACAATAGCTAACAAATGTGAAACAAACGTGGGAGAAAAATCAAGTTCTAAAGTATTTGAAGTTCAGTTAGAAAAAGTAGATCCAGTCTCTAACCCCTGCACATTTGCAAAAGCCAAGTATAAGCAACATTTCAATTTTTAATGATCTTAACCTTTTATCGGACAAAATTGACACACGACCAAGCAATTTACCACAAAATCCAACAGAAGGAGAATTTGTAAATCTTTTAAAAGGCGAAACAATTACTGGAACCACAACACTGTAGTTACAGAGAAAGATGAGACCCCGAAACAAGAAGTAAAGCAAAGCAAAAAAACGCAGAAAACAAATTAAACTTAAAACTATTAAAATTGATCCGTCAGAAGAGCTTAACACTCGATCTTTTTTTTTGAGGTAAATGTATTTACAAATTTATATAGTAATAATTTTTAGGTATAATCGCCTAAAGATTTGCTAACTTTGTTAAGTACTAGCTTACTTATTGGTGTGTAACCCTAATAAATTAAAATTTATTTAATTTTTTGTTGACAGGTTAGACCAGGACAGACATACAATGTGACAATCTATAAAAAAATTCAAAATAGCAATGTCCTGAAAGAAGATACGACCTCATGGAATACGACCGTCGTCGTGGCAAAGTATTTTAACCTTGCATTGCATAAGTAAGTAGATGTTAGCGTTAAAGTTTAATAGTTAAAACTGAATATATAAATTGTTTAGAGAATGTTTGCGAAGAGAAAGGTTGTTGGACGACGCAAGGGAAAAGGAGGCTCAGCAACGGCGCCGTGTAAACGTTTTTCTTCAAAAGTTGTTCGAGATGAAAATTAAAACGAAACATCAACTTAAGGTAAGTTTAAAAATATATAAAACAATTCTGTGGATGGTAAAAGTAAATATTTAAAAATTTAAAAAGAGAAAGAAAGAAAGATGGACGACGATAGAATGCGACTTTAAAAACGAATGGAATCAAGGTAACGAAGACCCCAAAAAGTTACAATAAATCATTTTGCGGATGATTTAATATCCACCAAGTATAAATACCACACACAAGAGCAAGAAAATGAAAGAAAAGTCCACACCAGCCAAGGTAGAATGAATAACCAAAATACGGGATAGCGTCTTTCATTAGCGTTGCCATAAATTTTGTGATATCTCTTATTCCACGCGTTCTGTTAATATCTGTGACGATCCTTACAGTTGTATGGTTATTTGTTGCTGATATTACATTTGTTGTTGCTTTGAATAATGTGGCGTCTTCATTTTGATTTGAATTAACGTTTGCCAGCGATGTTGGATTTCCGAGACCTAACTGCTGAATAAAATTCAAAAGTAGATTATTTTCGCTTTCTGTTAGCCCCGTTGTGCTATTTTTCCTGCTCGCAAAGTAGTTTAAATCATTTTCAAGCAAAGTAAGATTTAGTTTTGCCATAGTAACATTTGTATTATCTCCCGAAAAATCATCTTCCGAGGTTTGGTCAGTAGGATTTTCATCAACAGAATTAATATTTAAATTCGAGTTTTCCGTGTTTAAAAAATATGTAAACGAAGATAGGTTGCTTTCAAGAGCAAAATTAGTAAAGCCAGGAGATAAACGAAATTTCGGATCATTAAAATCGGGTTGAGAACTTTCGGTCTCGCTTGGCATATCGTCTAACTTTAATAGAGCAACGGCTTGACTTATAAAACTCGACGAACTTTCCATGACGTTTATGTTTTCTTTTGTAAAGATTGCTACGCCGGATAACAGTAAAACATCTATAAGAAAAAGTTAAATTAACTATGACGTCATTTAAGCATATCTCTAATTATAATAATTAATTCTCTTTATTATAAAACCCTGTTGTATGAATATAAATACTTCGAATATATCTTATTTCTAGTTAAAAGAGAGTTAGCGGGTCAATTAGGTTTAATTATTTAAGGATGTCCTCACACAATATTCTTTTTTAATAAAGGTGTAAACTTTAAGTACAATAAAATCACACGACAAATGACCACAAATTTACATTGTTTACTAGCGACTTTTTTATTAGGTTGACACACCCTGATGTTAAAAACCGTAACCTACAGAAAAATTTATGTCAGCAGTTTTTTTAGAAACTAAGTGTATGTATTAACACCACAACTTACAGCTTATTCCAAGTATAAACGTTCCCGTAAGATTTCTGTTGTGGGTAATAAACCTCAGCTCCTCACAGTCGTCTGTAGCGTGGCAAGCGGCTACTGTATAAAACAACATTGCCAACAAAGAGCCAAGGCCGCCGATAAACAACAATCCAGCTGCTATGCGAAATATTCGTGCCCTTATTTCAACTGTAAAAATTATATAAAGCGTAATTTATAACGTCGTAAACTTTTATATTTTAAGGTACTTACGTGGTATTGGTAAATTCATTTTTACATCTTCCAATGTAAGGCCTACTCCTAATAAATTTTGCTCGAAACAAATTGATGCCATAAATGTATTTTGTACGACCTCGTTCGACATTCTACGAAACGCCCCTTTAAACGGATTTCCGGGCACGTTTCTGGACCTAAAATCCGGATGGGGTTGCCCAAACGGTAGTGCTTCGGAAAAGGTACCAAAAATGGGTGTTTTTCTCTTTTTCACGTCCCCGGATAAATCTAGTTGGCATACCTAAAAATGACTGATGATTAGATTTATGTTTGTTTAAATCTTTATAAACTGAAATAGTTACCTTAACTACACAAGTTGATGTAAATCCAGCTATCATTAATGCAACTCCGATCGCCAACAACACTGCACTGGCACACAATAATTTCTTCGACATTTTATTTGTATTCTAAGCTTGAAAATCACATCCTAGAGTGCTTGACGTTGCAGCAAATGATTAGATTTAGCAGCAAATGATATAATTTAAATTTTAACGAATTAACGCGCCTAAACGAGCCTGAAGATGTTGTGACATCACATGCCCATAGGCTCACATCTAAATTTAAAAGATTTTTTTTAGGTTTAATTTGCCCAAAATGAACAAAAATTGTAAACAAATATTTCTGTAGTTACGTCAGTACAAAAACAAAGCAAATAAAAAAGCCTTTAATAAAAAAATATATAAAATCATTTATTGAGAATTCAGACTCGATTTCTACACAGCTTCTGGAAGTTAGGCTGCAATGTTTTAATATTACTAAAAGTAACTGTATACTGTTCATTTGTGTAATATGCTGTAATTTTCAAATCGATATAAAATATTACTAAGTTTCAGTGAAAACCTATTGGTAAAATACGCAAAACATTTTTAGGTTAATAATATCTCAAAAAAATAAAGATGAATTATATTTCAATCATGTGATAATGTTACGTGATCCAATTATAGAATTACATTTTATCAAATACATAAATTTAGATTATTATTGGTGCAGTACAACAGAGCGTATGTACTTTAAGCCTACTACCAATTGAAATGCCAACGTCTCTGAAATCTTTTATTAAAAACACAGGCTACGAAAAAGTTTTTTTTACATCTTTTGGCACTTTTGAAGAATGCGCTATAACGCCAATAACACATAACACTCGAATTTGTTTACACAGTCAAATAACCACAAAGACATTTCGTTAAGGTTTGGCTGCGGAGAGGAATTTGTGTTTAAACAGAATAAGTTTTGTAAATCCAACCTTGATAAAATTCCCATAGATAAAAAATAAACCGTTAAAAACCACAATTTCGCAACAAAACTGTGTATTAAATATGAAAATAAACTGAATATTATAAATAATGGAAACGGTTTAAGGGAAAATAAAATACAATTGAAGAAAAAATCAAATACAATAAGTCAAAAAATAAAAATCTAAGCAAAAAATTATAAGCAAAAAATTATAAGAATAAACAATCTTATAATTTTTCAATAAGGCACTTTTAAAAAAAGTTTAAGCACAACACATAATAGTAATTATTCTAAACATTTAAAGCATATTTCACAGTGCAAATTATTATACAGTTCCATTAATATCGAACAAACTTTTATGCCAATTATGTAAAAACACATTACTACTGCAAACATAAAAATAAAATGACAGAACACTGCAATATAAAAAGTGCCACAGTGAGATTTACTTTTATAGCATCTGATGTAGATAATGTGTGGAACAAAATAAAAAGTACAGCAATTTAAAAAATACAATATTTAAAAAGGTCTCAAAAAAAATTTAACTTTCAAAAATCATAATAAAAACGGTTTTTGAAATCTATATGCTGAAGGTTCTTTCAATCGATTTAAGTTAAAAGCCAGCACAAACAAAGTAAGCATAAAAATTAAATGTGATAAAAAATAAGAGTAACCATAAGACACTCTAAAATTTGAAAACAATTCTTCTGACATTTTTTGCTGGTATGCAATATTGCCCCCTGTTTCTTTATAAAGAGTAAACAACACTATTGCTATAACTTGTAAAATTGCTAGAAAAATAAAATAAAAAAGTGAAATAATAATTTTAAAAAATCCAAATAAATTCTTGCTCGTACTTACCACTTAAGCCAGTTATGCCACAGATTAATCGAAACTTGTTATAACTTAAATAGTTTTTTGTCAAAATTGAAAGCACGTAAAAAACTAAGACAGCAAACAGCTGGATTTTTGAAATTTGAAAAAGCCACATTGTAACAAGAACAAAGACGTGTTGAAACGGAACTAAAACAAAATATAAAAAATATAACATTACTTTTAAAGCCTTAGATTCTTTACCTAAATTATGGTTCCTTGTAAAAAAAGTATTTAAAAACTTCTATAATAGAAGTCTTCATGAGTGGGAAAAACATAAAAAAATTGTCACCTAAATAAATTGATGTCTGTGGAATATGTGGCATCGACAAGGACCCCGACATAATCCCCATATAAAAACACATTTCATGCACAATGTCACTGTTTATGTTGGCCAGTGGAAAGTCTTTGTGATACAATGACATCGCTTGTGTTCCCGTTTCAAATGGAACGCAAACCTTTAAAATGAAACAGAAATTTTAAGCCAAGCAAATTCCTTTTTTTAACAATATATATTATTATGTTATGGTCTCGACCTGAAATCAACCAAAATCAAGGCAAAAATCCAATGTGTTAATATTGATTAATGCTTAATCACAGTAAGAAAGGCTGTTACAAGCGACTGGTTTTGCCATAAATACATACTTTTAAATTAAACTATTTATAAAATAAAATTACCCCAATCCAGTGAGATGTGTCATAAGATAAAAATGACAACAGAAAAGTTGTTAGTAAAACAATTAAGATTCTTTGAAATTTCCATAATGAAATTGTTTCACTAAATTCTCGTAACTGAGATAATAACCATTTAAATAAATGATGCATTACATAAACTCCAAACTGTAAAAATATAAATTTAAGATTTAAAATCGGGTCTAACTAATTTGCCTGCATTAATAACGAAACCGAAATTGTAGCTGCCTGTTTTCATACTCACTACTAGTCTGCTAGTTGACTGACTTTCGAAATGCTGCGGTTCACTGGCGTTAGGAGTTTAAAAAAGTGAGGATAATTAAGTTTGAAATCTTAGATTACTAGTCAGAATTTTGAAAGACGATAACTCCTGATCTTTAAAATTAAAAGTTCTAAATTTTCAGTATGGATGTGGATGTTATTATTCCCATGTCGCAAACCTCCTATTAACGACATTTAATTAGTTAGTGTATGTTAAAATGTTTTAGAAGAGACGAGGCTCCCGTAGAACTAAATTTCACAAAGCCGAAAAATGTTTTGTTCAAATGTCGATTGGAAAAAACAAAATTGTTCCGTTATAAAAGCCACGCTAATTACTGACTTAGGTTCAGGCTCTTTTGTAAGATTGCTACAAATTAAAAAAAGTCTTTTAACCGGGGAAAATATAATGTTACTTAAGCAGAGATTAACAATTTTTGAGCATGAGTTCGCTTAATAATTAATATGTGTCAAATTCGTGCGTTACAACAAAATTTAAATATTTTAAAATATCCTTTATAATTAAACTTAGTTTAGATTTTTAATATAGGGTATAGAGGCAAAACGTACATAGAACGCGATAAGAAACGCGTGAATTTACAAATTTATATTACTTGCTACTGCCTTCTAGCGGGAAGGAAAACCGATAAATTTTTGTGACTACAATCCATCAATTTGTTTTATTTGAACACATTAGCAGAACTTAGACTAAAAATAGTTGTATTAAATATATTTTAAAACAGCAAATAGTTGTATTATATATATTTAAAAGGGCAAATTTAAAATACAAAATGACAAGACCAATTTAAAACATGGAATAAAGTTCCAGTTTTGGTACTATTAGAGTTTGCTTTTTAATTTCCAATTTGTTTGTTGAAAAAAACTTCTGAACCCCAACCATTTCTACAACTAAAACTAAAAATAAATAAAAACTAAATAAAATAAAGAATCATTGGTTTGCATTGTATTTCTGTTTATGGTTATTCCAATGATATATACGATCATTGGTTATTCAAAAAGCTCATGCTCATTGAGCTGTGCACTTTTTCGTTAAATTTATTAACAAAAGGTAAAAAATAAAATAATTTTAATAAAATGTTGTTTAATGACTTAAAAAGTTATTTAAAATTTACGCAAATATATGACGTCACGAATCTCGCTTTTCATTTTGAAATCGCATGAGCTAGGGCTTAAGCTCGATTAGGGATAGGAAAACGAGGGTTAGGCTTTCCAATAAAATTAAATCGAGAATACAAAAATTTTAATTTGGTATAACAAATTATGGAAGCGCTTCATTAAATAAAGTGCGCTTCTTGATGAGCATTAGCTTTTCAAATAACCATTAACAGAAATACAATGCAAACGCATTGTTAATACATTTTTCCTTAAATTATATCTTAATATACCCCTTAAATATGCTTTTATGACAAAACTAAAGTTAATAAACCGCAGGGCTCTTAACACCATTTCTTTAGTTTTTTTTTAAAGGTGCTGTTTAATTTTCCTAAACACATTCTTTATTGGACTTTATATATTGTTTTACTTCGACCTGGCCTTTAGTTTAATGTATTAATTTATGCATGGAAAAAACTTGTTAATTAAATATAATTTCTGGCGTATATAACTTTATTAAGAGATATTTAGCATGGTTTTCGATGACAAATTTTACATAATTTTTTGTTAAGTTATTTCGATGTTAATTGTTTCATTTTCGAGTTATTTTTCATGTTATTGACATAGTTAAAAAGTGATTTTTCATATTTTGGGACAAAGTTAAGTTAATTTCCATGTTAATTGTATCAATTTTAAGTTATTTTTTATATTTTAAGTAAAGTTATTTTCAATTTAATTAGACCAATTTTGAGTTATTTTCCATGTTAATTGGACCAGTTTTAAATTTTGTTTAATTTTAATGGGACAAAGTTAAGTTATTTCCATTTTGTTTCGACTAATTTTATGTTATTTTTCATGTAAATTGGACCTATTTTAAATAACTTTTGTGTTATGGGCAAATTTCAAGTTATTTTTCATGCTAATTAGACAAAGTTTAAGTTATTTTCCATTTTAATTGGACTAATTGAAGTTATTTTAATTGAACTAATTTAAATTTATTTATGTTATGGAACCAATGTTAAATTACTTTTATGATATGGGACAAAGGCTAATGGTATGTATACGTGGCAGAATAGGAGCCCAAGGTATAAGAATAAAACTTTTTTTCTATTTTTATTTCGACATTGTTAAGTTAAAAAACTACATGTAAAACACAGTTACGATACACAGAAGGCAAAAGGTAAAAACATTTATAATTTACATTGAAAAATTAATAAAGGTTACTAAAGAATAAAAATGGCAATACAATAAACATGTAAGAAAGCATGAATAAATACAAAAAAAATGCAAAAATACATTTCAATTAATAAAAAATAATTAAACATATAATACGGTAAAATAATTGAAGTAACAAAATAATTACATAAAAAGTTCAAAAAATATTGCAATTAAGTATACATGGTTAGTACAATTACTTTGAGATAAAAAATAGTTTTATTGATAAAAATTAAATTAATTTGACGTACAAAATTTGTAGAAAAATAAATAACATAAAAAGTATTCAGAAATTACTGTTTATACAAATATATGTCCAGTTTTATTTACAGAAGTGTTTATGTAATTTTAACTTCTATACAGTTATTGTCTTTGTCTGTTTGTACAGTTTATTTGGATCTGTACATTAGATTGTCACAAAACCTCGTTAAAATGGTTATTGGACCATTGACAAAAAGGTTGGCCCCTCAGAAAACAAGAACTAGCCCCTTAAGAATGGGTGATTGGATGGCCCCCAGAAAAAGCGGAGTAGCGGGTCTTTTAGCAAACGTTGTATGTATGCTCTGATCTTTTTTCCTATAAAATAAAAAAGATTAGAATATTGTATACAAATATTTAAAGTGTGGTTGTAATTATTTGATTGTGTTAATGTTAAATGTACCAGTTAAATTAAGATATGGTTATTTATTTGTTTTGTGTTGGTGACTTTTTACATTAAAAAGGTTTTATACAAACCCAATAGTTTTGCTCGTCAACCAGAATCTAAAAATAAAAAATAGGGTTAGTATTTGTTTATAGTAATCTACCCTGCGGGGAAAAATGTTATATTAAAGTTTTCTCTAAAACAGGAACTCTAAAAATAAAGAACAAATTAAAATTGGCCAAAAGCAAATCGACGAGCTCTCCGAAATATCAACCAGCATCTAAAAATAAAAAACAGAATGTTTAAATTTGTTTTTGGTAATCTAACCTGAAAAAAAACCTGCAAAAAAGGGTTAGTTTGGTTAAGGCCCCTGAAAAAAAAATTATGGTTTTAGTTTTTTTAATGGTCCCTGAAAAAAAATATGGTTTTAGTTTTTTTATAGGCCCCTGAAAAAGAAACTATGGTTTTAGTTTTTTAAAGGCCCCTGAAAAAAAAAATTATGGTTTTAGTTTTTTAAACTCCCCTGAAAAAAAAATTATGGTTTTAGTTTTTTAAGTTTTTTAAAGGCCTCTGAAAAAAAATTATAGTTTTAGTATTTTAAAGGCCCCTGAAAAAAAATTATGGTTTTAGTTTTTTTTAAGGCCCCTGAAAAAAAATATAATTTGGTTAGTAATGCCCCTGTAAGGAAATAAAACAAATGGTTTAGGAGGCCCCTGTGAAGGTAAATAATAGGTTTAAAGGTAGAAGGAAATAAGAATGGCCTGCAAAAAATAAAAGAGAGAGAAATTGGAAATTTTTGTGTTTTTTTCTGCATGTTTAAATTAGTGTTTACTGTGTATGCTATTTTGGACTCCGTCTACAAAATTTATATGTAATTTTTAGTTTGGATTTCCATCCACGAAATTAAATACTGCTTTATATCGGGCTCCGCCCACAAAATTAAATAATTTATGTTGGGTTCCAACCCACTCACACACTTAGGTTTAGTATATAAATATAACAGTGCGAATAAAATACAGTGAACTTACACACATAAATAATATAAACCACACATGGCCTAGTTTTCTAAAATCTAGTCTTATAATTTTTATGTATACTTTACTTGCGCAAAACATCTAAAAACCATTAAACAGTCCCGCTAAATATGATTATAAACACACAGAAACCTGAACACACTTGGGACTGTGTCAACTATACCACTTTTAATGCGCAAAATTATGAGTTTTTACCAGTCAAAATAAAAAAGCAGACACGTGATACTACAAACTTTTTACCTGTGAAAACTTTTAAAGCGCTTGATTATGCAGTACATATAAAAAATAGACACGTGAAAACCTACAGCCCTACATACCTGTAGCCCTACAGCCCACCTTCTGTTGAGTGAGGTCCTGAGTTTTTTTTGAAATTTACCAAGTTGAAGTGAGGTCCTGAGACTTTTTTGGTTCTTCTTTTGCATAAAAACACATTACACACACATAGGCCTAGTTATATAAATCTGGTCTATTTACTTAATTTATTACTTGCGCAAAACATCTAAAAACCCATTAAACAGTCCCGTTTAATATAATTATGAACACACAGAAACCTAAACACATTGGGACTGTGTCAACTATACTACTTTTAATGCGCAAAATTATGAGTTTTTAACTAGCCAAGTATAAAAAGAAAATGCAGACACGTGAAACTTTTAACCCGTGAAAATTTAAAGCGCTTAATTACACAGAACATTTAAAAAATCAGGCACGTGAAAACCTACAGCCCTACAGACCTCAATTAAATAAGGTTTTGAGTTTTTTTTAGGTTCGAAATATGATCCAATCCATTCTAAAGTTGTTTTTGAGTCCTGAGTTCTTTGACTTAACTCCCCCCTTGCTAGTTGCAAGGGAGACTTATTATGATTCCATCCACTTTCCATTCCTCCAATTCCTGCCATTACCTTTTTCCTCCATTCTTTGAATTTAAATAAAATCCATTTTCTCTGCATTGAAAATATTGTTTAGAAAAGGGTAATAGACACTAAACCCTACTTAAAATTAGTTTTTTTTCAAATGTCAATTTTATGATATGTCGAATCGTGTCAAAATTTTTAAATTATGTCACTTTTTATTTCTTTTAGTGCCAACAACCTTAAATTATGTCAATTCACATGCAAAATATTATAAATGTATAATTGTTATATTTTTCGTGCCAAAAATTTTAAAATATGTCCATTTTTAATAACTAGTACCAGATTTTTTAAATTTATGGTAAATGTACAGTTATTTATATATTTAAATACCTCATTTAACTACTTTTTGGGAGTACCTGCGCATCAACACAGGTTTAATAAAGTTCATAAGTTTTTAATTAAAAAATTATTTTATTGTCAAGTATGATAAATTAATACTAATATTTATAACATTACAATTTTTTTATGATTATTCCGAAATTAGTTGAAAGTTAAAAAATAATTTTAAATTAATTAAATAAAGGTTAACATACCTGGAACAGTGTTCAGAAAACTTGGACACGACACAAGATGTGGACACGACACAAGAGGAGCAAGTACAACTTCACTAACTTTTCTAAAAAAAATTCAAATCTTTTAAAAATTACAGTTTTTTTTTTATATAAAATATATTTATATTTAATTATTAACTGCTTATAATATGCAACACTTTATTCTGATAATGAAAAACTTTAAAAACCTAACTACAAATCACTAATAAAAACACGTCTACTCACTTCAAAAGTCCATCTAGAAAGAACTAAAATTCCGATTTCAATTCAAATTTGCCACGAAACACTAAGTCACGTGACGCTGCACGTGTTTAGTGACATGTGTGTACGTGCACGGCGCCTCTTGCAGTGGAAAGCGCTTTTCAAGCTGTCACTCAAAATATATTTGCTTAAATCTTCTAAACAATTCATTGAAACGTTAATATAACAACACAAACTAATAACCTGTTATAATATGTAAATATTTATTTATTTTTTAAGAATTATTTGTAACAATTAACGTTTTAAATTACGACTAAACAACTTATACGTGCGTTAACATAGCGCATTACGTAACACCAGGAATTTCAGATTATGATGCAACCTCGTGTGTTAAAGGAATTTCTCGGGAGACGCACCAATTAAGCCGTCGCATTCTCTCGCTTAATTTATAAATTGCAGCTCGATTTATTCACATTTTATAACCTTATTTGGTAAAAAAATCTCCGTTTAATCTGCACGTGTTAACTAATTAAAATTTGCACCCGAGACCTCGCTGTAGAGGAATTTTTCGAGGAGGCGCACTAATAATGACGTCACGTTCCTTACGCCTTGCTTAGTGGAAAATTTTAAGTTTCTATGCTTTATAACAGACCTATGTTAAAGCAATAGTAAATTATATTATTCCCTTTTCTTAATTTTAATAAATCGAAATCCAATGTTTGTTAGTGTCCAAACAAATTTTTATTATTATTTTATAAATATAATACTCAAAATAAGTTTTTTTTTATTTTTAATAAATATTCAACAACAAAAAATAGCAAAAATAAATTAGCTAAGGGTCATGCCTGTTCCATAAAGTCCTAAACGTTTGCAGAGAAGGCACGACCGCTTTTCAATGGTAACCTGGCAACTATGTTAAAACTGCAATCCTAAAAAGGTAGTTATGATTCTTAAACAAGTTGTGAATTACATAACATGTACGTAGTTTATTAAAATAATAATTATTAAAACTTGGTTAAAATATCAGTTTAATAAAAAATAACATAAAAACCACAAGTTGTGGTGCGCAATATTTCGTACGTTGTTACTCTATTAAAAATAGCAATTTTTTAAATGCCATCGTTGTAAGGCCGTTAAAATTACCAAGCCAAAATATTTTAACCAAACAAAGACGTATTTTAATCGTTTAACCATTTTGTTCTTTATGCTTTCCAATTAGCTAGATTTATCACCCTACCGAATGGATTTAGGTAACTAGTAGTATTGCTTTAATGTCACATGAATATTATTAATTGATCTTCGAGTGAATTGAATTATTGTATACGTTTGTAATTACCATAGCTTTGTTTCCGTTAATTTCGATTAAGTTATAACTTGTGCAACTTAATATTTTGATCGCACTACAGTTAGTTAGTAAATGTAGTGGATATACTTCACAGTTGGTAAATATTTAAATGCAATATTGCTTTTTTAAATGGTTGGTATAAAGGTAAGAAAAACACGTGGTTAGTTATTTAGAAGAGCTATTTGTACATAGATAACAATCTGATGTAACAATAAATAATGCTTTCGTACAAAAAGAAAATAAACACTGGGCCTCCTACTTCGAGCAAAAAAATGGCTCACTTTGACTTGTACGCAGACTTATCCGTTCTACAGTATGTAGAACAGCACGACATACCAGACATGACGTCACAGGATATCATGACGTTGCGAAAGAAACCTTTTCTGGCCTGCGCCGCAGTTCTGGGTCCTCTTCCGGGAGTTCTGGGTCCGCTTCCGGGAGCTTTTCAGGTGCAGGTTTGAGTGTTTCGACTGGGGGCGGGGGGAGACCGAATGGAATGGATAAGGTCCCGGTACCCAACCCCGTGCTGGCGGGTTCCGATTTGTTACAGGTTTGATGTTTTACTATAACTTTAATATTAAAAACATAACGAAAAAATCGTTAAAGTTTGTAAGTTAGGAGTGAATATGTTCGACAACATTTTAAATGTCGACATTGTTCATGTTCTAGCAACTAAAGCATGATGACCATTGTTTTAGTATTGGCTGATGTTAGCTTATCGTATTATTTTGTTATTGTGTGTTAGTTGTGCTTGTGATGACACTATTATATTGTCCAAGTACGAAGCAAAGGTACAACAAAATATTCAAAATTTGCAACTTAAATAAATCTTTCACTAGTTAAATAGACGAAATATTTCGTAACCTATTTATGGCGCTATTTTATTCAATTAACTGTTGTATTGTAATAATTTGGTCGCCATGCAAACAAAACTTTTAAAATTTTCGTAACCTAGCCTTGTTTATATCTACAATCTATAAAAAAAATATATTTCGAAACATATTGTTATTGTCAGTATTTTTATTATTATGGTTCGAAATCTTAGATTTCGAAATATATTGTTATTGTCAGTATTTTTTATTATTATGGTTCGAAATCTTAGATTTCGAAACATATTTTTATTGTCGATATTTTTATTCTTACTCACTCGAATTTTGAAATAGATTAACTCTTGATCTTGTGTTTATAAAGTTCTTAAAGTTTAGTATGTTGTTTATATTAATATTGTGTTCCAATCTTCCTATTTTCAAAATTTAATTATTACTAATTACTAATTGCTTGTTTATTACTAATTACTAATTGCTTGTTTATTTATTATAATTTAAACATCTTTATTAGGTTTTCAAATTTGGATCAGTTTTATATCATAATAGCAATAACTTAAAAATAGCTTAAAAATTTAATTTTTGTTTGTTTATTATATTTAAATTCTTGTTTGTTCATTAAAAACTAAAGTTCGATTCTAGGCATTAAAAATTTAGTATAATGCATTTTATAATATAAGTAGTTGAAAAACATATTTAAAAAATAATTTTTGTTTGTTTATTATATTTAAATGCTTGTTTGTTGATTAATAAATTAAACATCAACTTTAATTATCAAAATATTGGTCTAATGTATATGAATACCAATAAGAGAAAATGGTTAAAAATTTTTTTGTGTTTATTGCAATTAAATTCCTACTTGTTTACTTAAATTTAATGTATAATATTTTAAAACTTTTAAATCAATTTGTTTTAAAATTTTTTGTCTAATAGTTAAAAAGGGTATTCTTAATATTTGTTTAATTAGTTAAGTTAATATTTTTAATTAAGTAATGTAAATGCATATATTTATTCACAATAAACATTAATTTTAAAAATAATCGAATGATTTCGAGCCATTTTTTATTTATCGAATAAATCTAGTTTTGTTTTATTATGCGATCCCCAATTACGTTATTAAAACCGGATTTATGTAAAACAAGTTTTATCATTTAGAAATAATAATGTAGCTACACCAACTAACTACTCACGATGATCTACAAACTATTTAATGAATTAAGGATCCAAAACTAGCCGCGAAATCAGCATATAGTATAGCGCAGTTCAATTATTTTTGTATTTCAACTGAAAAATCACACTAATAGATATTTCCAACTTTTAAATCAATGATACATTGTGGCCAAATTGTAAACAGAATAAGCAAAAGTGATAGCTAAAGCATTTCTACAACGTGTTTTGAGTTATTTTCGTTTTTAGTATTCATCGCCATGAACTGAAAGACGGTTTTCTACAAAAAATCATGAAAAAGTTCAATACTTTAATATTTTTGAGCAAAGTAAACGACAAATAAACAAATAAATATTTACTGGGTTTGTTGTTGTGCTGATGAAGCACCAAATCCACCGCCAAAGCCACTTGGCTGGTTTCCAGCTAAGTCTCCAAATCCGCCAGATTGCTGATCTGAACCAAAACCACTTGGACTGGCAAAACTAAAAAAAATTACCATTTCTAGTTAGATTTTTTTTTAATATTACACAGGTTCATGCTAAAAATCCGTGTTTGACATTTTTTATGATATTTCAACTTACGATGAAGCTTGCGACTGGCCAAACACATGACCAGTACAAGTAGCAACGTTTGGACTAGCCGGACTACCAAAGCTCGCAGGTGATCCAAATCCACCAGCTGTGTTTGGACTTGCTCCAAATGCACTGCTACCAAATGCAGAGGGTTGGCCAAAACCACCTTTGGCCATAAAGGCATTAGTTGCACTGCTACCAAATACTGGTGCAGACCCAAAACCACCACCACCTAATAATATCAAGGTTAAAAATAAAATATTTTTATTTTGAGGCAGTTTTTAAATTATTATTATTTTCTATTTTTTATGTATATAACAATAAACCAAGACTATGCATTTAAAGTGTAAGAACCTGTTGAGAAAGGTGAAGCTGTACCAACAGGTTTAGTAAACGCATTAAAACTCGAAGCCGAACTAACGGCACCAAATTGGCTTCCACTTGGACTACCAAATGGACGACTTGCAGCTCCGAACAGTGATGTACTATCTAAAATTAATTTTAATACAACATTTTAAAAAGGTTTGCAAAACATTTTTGTGGTCGAACTATTGTAAAAATTGGCAGATACTACAATTTACATAAAATTTACCTGAAGGTTGTTGTGTAGCTTGTTGAAAAGCAAATGGATTGACATTAGTAGAGACAGGTTTAGCTGAGCCCAAACCACTCATAAAACCATCTCCAGTTTGTGTTGCTGGTGTTTTAAACCCTAGAAAATAAAGTTTTTAAAACCATAAAGTTAATATTTTTTTCTTAAAAAAGATTTGCTTTTCTGTAGTTTTTATTAACTTTACCAGAATTTGCTTGAAAAGGGCCTGGTTGAGATGCTGGTGTCTGGCCAAAAGGACTAGCGGTATTTTGTGAAACTGGAGTTTGCCCAAATGCTGATGGTTGTCCAAACAGACCAGCAGGTTTCGAAGCTGGCTGGCCAAATAGACCACTTGATTGTTGTGCCGTTGATGTTGGCCCAAAAAGTCCAGGACTTCCTACACTGGAAACTGGTGCTTGACCAAAAAGACCAGTGCTTGGCTTGGTTGCAGGTGGTTGACCAAACAGACCAGTAGAAGACTGAGTACTTAGTGTTTGACCAAAAAGACCAGTACTAGGTTTTGTCACTGGTGCTCCAAAAAGGCCAGTACCTGCTTGTGTGGCTGGTTGACCAAATAAACCAGTACCTGACTGGGATGCTGGTGTTCCAAAAAAACCTGTACTAGACTGCGTAGTTGTTTGACCAAATAAACTAGATTTTGTTGTTGGTGTTTGGCCAAATAGTCCCGGACTTGGTTTTTCTGTTCCTGTTTGACCAAAAAGACCTACAGCTGCCTTACTAGATGGTGTTCCAAAAAGTCCAGGTTGACTAAATGGTCCTGTACTAGTTTTAATAGTTGTTTCAGCAACAGTTGTTTGGAGTGGAGTTGGTTGTTGAAATAAACTAGCACCAGGTTGGGATGTTAAATTGTTTTTTTTAGTTTCAGGTGTACAAGCTTTTAAACCAAATAAACCATCTTCAGTTTTAGACTCTGGTTTTACACCAAATAAACTTTTTGCAGATGCTGGTTTTTGTCCTTCGGTAAGAAGAGCATCGCCAGGAGTTTGATTTAAACTAGTAATAGTTGCAACCACATTACTTGGTGGTTTTGAAGTGATTTCTGTCACAGCATTTGGGACTTGTGTTTCTTGGGCAGATGTTGCAACTTCTACTGTAGGGGTTTCACGACTGGTCTTCCTTTGTAGTAAACTTGCAGTATCTTCACTGGTTGCTTTTGTTTTAGAAGAGTCACTTTGATTATTGAGTGCAGAGGTCTGGGTTGGTTTTGGATCCATGGTAACGGGGACACCGCTGGGCAAAGAACTGCTACCAGACAAAGCTTGCACAAGTGAACTTGGTGTTTGGTTGTTATCTTTATTTAATGCAAGTGAAGAGAAACTTAGTGGAGATGCTGTTGTGAACTTCCCAACTCCGAAAGAACCTGTGATAGTGGAAACATTAGGATTAACGGATGGAAACGAAGGAGCTTGACCAAAGAGACTTGGTTTGGCAACAGCTTGTTGCCCAAATACAGGTGTAGTAGATTTAACATCTTTTATTTCAGAAACATTTTTATTTTGAACCGTAACAGGAGAGGGATTGGCTTTATTGAATGACTGAGACGACGACCTTGACATTCCAAACTGTGTTAATCCTGATCCGGCAAGGTTGGTTTCATCGCTTATGCTACTTCCAGAAGATGACTTTGAATGATTGGGAGCAGGAGATGGTGCAACCGGTGTAAAGGATTTTTTGGTACCACTCGTTGTATCAGCTGGCTTTATATAAGCTATAATACGTTATAAAATTTAGGCTAAATAATGTAAAAATAATTTTATTTGTTACCATTTTTTTTAACTATTAGTTAACATATTTACCTTGATTGGGTTGTGGTACAAGTCCTACGTTTTTACTTCCTTGTTGTTGTTTCTCAGCAACTACAGTGTTTAGAATATTTTGCACAACTGCAGCGGCACCAGGTGGCACATCCGGTCTTAAAAATAGAATTAATATAACTACAAAATAAACAATTCAACTAGATTGAAATCATAGATGTCTCTAATTTTAAACAAATATTTAAACTACGAACATACTTTGCATTAAATTTTGCAGAAAAGGGAACAACATTCAACACTGCTGGTTCCTTTAATTCCTTAATATTAACAACCTGAAATAAACAAAATAAAATTACAAAATACCTAACACAAAATCAAACATTTTTAAATAAAATTTTTTCAATGTTTCAATAAATAAATAAAATAAATATTTACGGTTGGTGGATTGTTTAAATTAGATGTTGCTTCAACATGGGATGTAATATTAGGGTCAAATTTGGCTGCTGGTCGCACTTGAACTGAATTACCAGGAGCACCATAAGATATGGTGGATGGTTTGTTTGCTAGCGGTTGACTTGGTTTTCCACTGAACAAACTAAAACCAGGTGCAGCCGATGGTTGGTTCTCACTGGTTGATAATGGTTTTTGTGGCGGTATGGTTGCAAATGGACTACCAGACATTGAAAATACTGATGGTTTGGAAGCTTGGGGACCACCAACTGAAAATGCTGATGTCATTTGGGATTGAAAATCAAGTTTTGCTGCACAAAAAAAAGATTAAAATACTGGGCTATAGTTTTTCAATTTTTAAATAGTTTTTTTTTAAATAGGTACCTTTTGGTGCAGCTATATATCTTACTTGTTGAGAATAAACATTAGAATCTGAACTCTCAACAGCAGCTAATAATAAAAACTTAAATTTAAACAAAATATAAAAAACATTATGGATTTAATTTTTAGCTTCTTATTTAAAATAATCTCAATTTTAAAGAGCAAAAAATAGCTTTAGGCAAATAACATTAATATTTTTTTACATAATACGAACTAAAATTATTTTTACAAAACTTGAAAAGTAACTAATAATATTTTTTGTAAAACAATATTCAAAAAAAAATTCACTAAAATTATGGGTGCACCTTCATCAGTCTCTTCCTCTGTTTCAGTATAATCAGCAGTGTTGGTTGATTGTTGACTGCTTCTACTCTCCACTGATGTTTTTCTTGACGTAGTTGAAAAACTTGGCACAGAATTTTGTGGTGAAAGTTTTCTTATCATTCTTTGTTGGGGTACTGGGATAAAACTTGACTTGGTCTTACCCCCTTTTAAAAAATGGGGTTATATTTATTATACGTTTTTCAGAAATTCGCAGACTAAATAATACCTTTAATTTTCTAAGTGTTAATATTAAAAAAAAAAAAATAAATATTTTCTTATGATAGTCGACTACTGCAACATTAGCTAACAAATACCTAATTTAAATAAGTTTGATACTCTGGTACACATATTGTAAATTACAAGACCATAACAAAACCTGTAACTTTAACTTGGGCTGGGGTTAGGGTCAACTATCATATTTCTAAATATAATTAATTTTAATTACAAACCAGATGCTGGTCTAACAGGTGCCCTTCTTCTACTGGAAAGCATTTGAGCAAGCTGACTGGATTTCTTAGGAGAAATGCTCGAAAATGGAGACCTCTGATTGGTTGAGGTCGGGGTCTTGTCAAGATCAGCTTGGTTACCCGTGATTTTTTTTGTTTGAATTATTGAATTTGCCATTGTTTCCAGATCGATACTGTGTGCATTTAAATGTGTTATATTATCATAATATTGTTACCGTATTGTCTATATTTAAAGTAAATGGTGACAATAGAATTGTTACGGTATTTACTCTTTTCGGATTGAAATAAAAATCTTGCATTGAAAGTATTAATTGACTAAAACCAAGTAAAAAATATAAAACAGTTTCTTGTAGCAATTTAGGGATTAAGTTCTTACCTGTCACCATGAGATCCTGGTGTTCTTCTTCGTGCGGAGGTAAGTCCGGCATTAGGAGACTGGTAGGTGGCAGTATTGAGCAATTTCAACCTTTTTAAAAAACAAAAAATATTTATTTTTAAAAAGTTAGATTTATAAGAAAGCTTAACTATTATTAATAGGTAAAAATATTTTTTTAAATAAATACCGATTCGATATAAATTACATTAATAAAAATGTTGTTACCTATCTATCTTTTGACTGAGAAGTAAAACCTTTACTTCTTGACTGTGAAGAATTTTTGTTTGGTTTGAAATTGCTTTTATTACAGCATTTCTTTCCTCCATCTAAAATTTAACAAAGGTTTTTTATTTTATATCAAGAAAATCCATTTAAAATTTTACCAAACTTTAAATTTTGTTTCATGTACCTCTTCTCGTCTCTTAGTTTTGCGCAGTGATGTTGACTTATTCGTGGTAATATGTTTGTGCCACTGCTCGTCAAGTGTGGCATCAGCCTCTCTTATGGCATCATTTACATACTGGTACAATCCACGAATTTCCTAAAAATAAAAATTTGAATTTAAATATCGTTTATAAAAAATCAAACAGTGACTTGATTAAAATTAAAACCACCCATAAAATTATTAAAAACATTAAAAAAACTAATAGAACAATAAAAGATTAACACACTTTAGAAGCTTGAATTAGTTGATTTAAAGCTATATAAAATGCTAATTTAAGCAAACAAAACTAACTATTTTACCTTCATATTTCTTTGATCTTCTAAATCCAAAGGCCTTGACTTCAGAGCCTCCCAGTAACCCTTATGTTCAGTCTTCTGCTTGTGATTTATTACATTTTGTAGACCAGCATAAGCCTCCAATGCAACTTGCTCAGCACTTTGAATTTCCTTATGCTGTTCAACTGTCATGTTGATTATCTCCTTAGTAAAAATGCTATGACTGTTGGTTTTCTAAAATTTAAATTTAGAAATAAGATTTTAGGAAAAAAAGAAAGAAATTATCTTAAAAAATTATTGTTTATTTATTTTTTGCTAAAAAGTCTTAAAATATTTAACATATCAGTCTGAACCCTTTATTAACAAACTCAATAAATGTAAAAAAAGTAAATGATTAAAAAAATCAAAAATATTAAAAATTTACAATGTTTTAGTTTAAATTCTTACATCAGATAACTCTTTTCTTTTACTTTTATTTCCCAAAGAGGCTATATCCTGTGCTACAGCATCGCCCTCACTAATAAAACTATTCAGATCATTCTCAAAATTTGAGATCTCGGATCTTAAACTTGCTGTGATTACATCTTCATCACTGTTCGGAATCGAACTTAAACGCTCTGTAAAATATCAAATTTCACTAGATAAAAAACAAATTATGAATATGGCTCCAAAAATTTCGGAATTTAAATAGATATAAGTACACCCTGGATAAGTAACAAGGCTTTCCAGACCCTAAGAAATAACTGGTAAGTACCCCCACAAATTCATTTGGGTGAATTTATTTCTTATTTAATCCTAAATAAGAAATGTTACAAAAAAGAATATAGGTTGTTTTTCACCTCTAACTTTATTTATTGAACTAATTGATTTTCTTCTCGGAGATTCAATCGTTTCTAAGTTTGTGTGAACATTTGAACTCACTAAAAATAAATTTATTTTAAAATAAAAGTTATGTTTTTGTTTGGTTAAAATAAATAGGAATTTTAACTTACCTTTGCGTCGTAAAGATGTTTTTTCAGATGCAGGTTGAATGGGTCTTGGTACAGGAGCAACTGGAACCTTAACCTGGGTTGGTTCTACATTCTTCAAAATAAAAATTTACAATTTCAATTTTGGTATTTTAACCACTAGGTAAAATTTAAAAAGTAATAATACATAAAGAAAATGTAAGTTTGTATACCTGTTGAAGAGTAGGAGGAGTAAATGCTCTAGGAACTATTGGATTGCTTTGATCGGTAATCTGCTTCATTTTACCAACTACAGGAGACATATTTGGCTAAAAACACAAAAAAAATGTTAACTCAAACTGTAGCTGGTATTTCACAAGGGTTTTTTATAATTTATTTATTAGAAACCTGCGCAATGTTTCCCAATACTGGAGAAGGAATTCTTTTAGGTGTACTTGTTGAAAGAACTGAAAGTTTTGGAGTCAACTTAAGTTTCGATCCTGACAAAGATTTAGTTGCAATATCACGCTGGCCCATCTATACCAAAATTAAATATAAACCAAAACTTTTACCACAGAATATTAAAAACATAACATAGAAACAATAAAAATCATACCAATGATACCTTTAGAATTACAATTTGTTCTATTTTTTTAAATCAAGTGAAAAAAAATAAGAAAAAATGTAAACCTAACCTAACTGAAATATTTATCAAGCTTCTGTTTAAAAAACTTTACCAGGTTTGTTGCAGTTGCACGCTCACCAATGAGACTTAGTTCCTGACTTGTTGTTACAAGGCTAGGATATTCTTCAATATCTAACAAGTTGATCATGTGAAAAAAGCAAAGAGATCCCTCACTTGATAGAATAACATATATCGGCATTGGCCCACATTCTCTTGTGTCATCTACAAATAAATTCAATTTGTCATAACATAAACATAATTTTAATTATTTTTTTAAACTTTACAAAAAAACGAAAATTTAAATATGATCTCACCAACAATAATTCTATCCTGTGCGGTGTACATAACAGCAACCCCAAGTGGAAAAGGGTCAATATCACCCCCATTTAACATCGGGATCTCCGCCCTACTTGAATCATCTAACGTCCATATCTCCCATACATCCTGGATAAAAAAAAAATATTTGCGTCCAAAATTTTGGCAATTAAGCTACAGAACAATTATACTTGAAGAGAAAACTTACAGTTTTTCTATCTTTGGCAATAAGAGCAGTTTCAGATGCATTTGATGAGGCAAGAACAAACATATTCCATTTATCAATGTAAGTTTTGTGGAAATGAGCACGTTGAGGTCCAGTGTTACCTAAAAGTATATTAAGCAATTTAATGATTTTCTGTTATCAGTTTTAATGCTAGCAACTAGCAAATATGCCAAAAAAATAAAACACAGCGAATAAATGTAGTCTCAAACAAAATTGAATATCAATTTGTCAGGTTAGAAAAGTTGGTGGCATTGAAAAATTAAATGTAATATTTATTCCCTGATAAAAATGTTTAAGGTAGGTTAAACATTAGTGTATATCCTATTAATAATTTTATAAAATTTTTCTGTAAACTTACCATAACAGGGATCTTCATAATTTTTCCACACTGCTTCCTTGTTTTTCTCCTTAGCTGGAGGAAGATTGGTCACAAACAAGTTGGCCTGATTGTCCTCATCATCCTCTTCTCCCTCATCTGGAAGAGCCACATAAGATGTTGCAACCTGAAGGGTAGATAGCCACAGGACATCACAAACTCCAACTCTTCTATCAATTTCAGGGCAAACTCGGACGGTTCTTCGAATCTCTAAATTCTAGAACACAAAAGTATATTTAGAATATCAAATTAAAGACTTACAATAACTGCAACAATTTTTTTCGATTAAATGTAAACTTTATATCTAAATGTTAATTGAAATTTGTTTTAAAAATAATTACTGGTGTAAATTGTTCTAGAGATCCATTTCTTTTCCCAACCATAATTTGTTTTCCTCTAGGACTCCAACAAACTATTATTATACAGAAAACAAAACAATTCAAAAAAAGATTTACATAAATATTGTTTAGCAAATAAGAAAAAAAATAAATCAATTAAAATTTAATACAAAAAGGGTAAAATAAAAACACTACGTCTTTTCACTAAGATTAACAAGTTTAGAAAATAACTAAAATGAACATCACCTGAAAAAGCTCCAAAATCATCAGGTTTTTGGGCAACTTCTTGAATGGTGTCTGTTACTGATAACATGTGCAAAGAACCAGAAGATAAACAACTAACAAAAATTATTTCATATTTTAGTTTAAAAAAAGGTTAACAAAGTTAAAGGAATATAAAAAAAAACTGAACATACATTGCTAAATAGTGGGTGTTTTCAACTGCAGGATTCCAACTTAACCCAGAAACTTGTACTCCAGGAGTTTTTGAAAGTGGAAAAACAACAAAGGGAGTTTTTGCCGGTTTAGTCTAAAAGGAAAAGCTTTTCGTAAAACATTAAACATATTTTCAATTACAAAAACAAAAAAAATATAAAAAATAATTTAAAAATTTAAATGCACTGCTTATACCTTGTTGATTAGGTTTCTTGTGTCAAAAAATAGCAGTTTTAATCCAATATCAGTGCTACAACATACAACCAGTGACAGATTATCAGAACTAATATCGATCCAGTGAGCAGTGGATCTTAAAGGCACATGCACAATTGGTTCAGAGGTTGTGTTGTTTTTTGCATTTTGTAACAAAACATCACCGTCATAAACCTAAAAAGATAGAGTGTTTATCTATCTGTAATAAAACTATAAAAAATGTTTTATTTTTTCATAAAAATAAATAAAATTAAGGATTGGGTATATATAAATGTTTAAGAAATGAAATAAGTTAGAAACTTACCATGAAACCATCTTTATCAATGACGAAAACTAATCCATAAATATTTGAAATGGCAAGAAAACTTTGTCGAAAACAAGAAGATTTGTCCCATTCTGTTCCTTTCAGTGAAACTGTTCCCACTTGTCTAAAGCTAAACTCTGTGGGCTAAAATCGAAAAAAATATTTTGATACATACAAAAAACTCTTATTCTATGTTGTTTTCCATTAACACAACATAACGATGTAAAAGTTACATGTATTTTCCTTGGCTGTGTGAGAAATATGTACAAAATTATAAAAAAAATATACTAGAGTGGAGGTTTTTTAATTTTTTTACAAAAATATTTTTAGAAACTTACTAATTTTTCAACTTGGGGTGGAAATGGGTCATCTTCTTCCTCTGCCATTTTTCTTCTATTTCTTTTTTTTAAATTAATAAAACATAAATCTTTAAACAAAAAATCCGAAATATTAATAACCTGCAAGTCAAAAAAGGAAAACAGTATGTTAACATTCAAAAAAAATGTGTAATAAATTTACAAACAAAAATGGTCGAAGAAATGAACTAGATTTTGTAACGGCCTTGAAAAGAAAGTGAACATAGAGCAAATACAGAAAGAAAACTACAAGAAATTTCAAAATATTATGGAGTCAATTCTACAACGCCACCACCAGTGAAAGTTTCAATAAAAAATACGAAGTGTTTAGGGCAGTGTCCAATTGATTTAGGCAAGCATCAAATTTTTACTAAAACAATTGGTAAAAGTAAAGCAATTATTGGACACAATTTGCATTTAAACAAAAAAAACCATCAATCCAACAAAGTTACATTTTTTAAATATAGGTAGCTTGTTTAGCTTAAAGTAACAGACTCAATTTTACTTAAATCCTCTGTAGAAATAACATTTTGTTTTGACACTATCGTTGCATTTATTTCTTTTTGCTCGGTCAATGCTCTGGCATAATGTACAAACACGCTGTATTGAACACCATTCTGTTTTGCAGCTCGAATAAACCCTGTATTTGCAGTAACAGTTACAGCCTGATGGGTGTCTCCAGTTCCAAATATTGTCTGTGTAAAGTAAAATATTATAATTAATGATATATACCTTTTTCTTGGCATGCAAAGTACTAAAATAAACAAAATTTATATCAGTAGTAACATTAAAAGGTTTTGTTTAACTAGGCCTATTTAACATTTAAAGGTTTAAATATTAAAAGTTTTTAAGTTAGTATTTTTTATGTTCTTTTACTTTAATTTTGGTGATTCAAAACTTACCTTTGATCTTTTATTCATTTTACTGCTTGAAATCAAATTTCGTGTCCTTTCTGAAATTTCGTCAGGAACAACTTGAATTCTTTTTAATAATTCTTTAGTTCTTCTTGTCTCATTCAGTCCCCCAATTGTCGAAACTATTTCCTGGAAGTGTTGCATAGCTGTTTCACAACATATCAGTTTTTTATCTTTTAAATATTCGTTTAAAATCGGTAAAACTTTGCAATCGTTTCTTTCTTCTCTGGCTTGTTCATCAATTACTGTATAACCATAAACAAATTGATTTTGTCCATTACAAAGATTTGAAACAAGTGACAATAAAGTGGTAACATCAAGATTTACTTTACTGGTTAGTGAAGTGTTATCTTTACTTGATGATGACAATGTAGTTTTATTTTCATTTTCAGATTTGGTTAAAGTTAGATTCTCTAAAACTGATGACAAATCTTCAAGGTTTACAGTTTTTAATAAAACTATTTGATCATCTTTATTCTCCTCATCACTTGAATAATCATAATTCTCATACCCAGAGACAATTTCACCCTCTATTAAAATTCCTAAAGCACTTAATTCATTTGCAAGTTCGGTTGGCACACCATTAGAAAAACTAAAAATAATTCTTGGGGTGCAAAAATCTACAGGATATCTTTCGGCAAGGTTTAAAAAGTCGTGTGCAATGTCAATTAAATTTTTTTCACCATATTGTCCTTGACCACTCCAAGCATGATGCAAAGCTTTTGCATTTCTGGCAATGCTTTTTATCCAAATATGACCGTTACTAGCAACTATGTCAACACAGAGTGAGATTCTAAAAATTAAAATGTTAGAAACAATGAATAAAGTTTAGAAATAGCAGGTACATAATCGACAAAAGTACTAAAATTTCTACTTAAATGTTTAAACATTTTTATTTTAACAAACCGACTAAAAAAAACAACCTTTCATAATCAGTTTCATGTGACACTGCATGTAGAAGAGATGTTATATTATTGTGGCCCACTCGTTTAATTGCATCTAACAATGATTGTAAACTACCAAGATTGGTGCTGCTCAAATGACTTTGGTGGTAAACAATTTGCCCACTCAATATTTTGTTTAAAAATCTAACCAAAATAATTTGCAATTATTATTTTTCAACAGATTAAATTAAACAAAAGTTCATACAGTTATTTAAAATATTTCTCATTTTTTTTTTAAATTGCATAAAAAATTTACGATTTGAAATATTATTTACTACTTACTTTATCTCAGATTTAATTCGGTTTGCCAATTTTGAAGAACCAATTACTTTTTCATTTATTAATATATTTACATAATTAAGTAATTCTGTTGCCTCAGATAAACGAACGTTTACTTTTTCTACATCTAACTCCATTTTGGCAGTGTCAAAATAAATTGCGGGTACTAGACTAAACTCTGTTTGAATAAGATCGATGCACAACTAACGCAATATTATGTAAACATGCCATGCAGAATGAAACTGCATGACATCACTTATTAAATAGGGCTTGCTACTGTTATGCGTTTTATACGCCATGTCATGGATATTTTTATATCTTTGGTTTTTTTGGCAGATTACGTTTTTTTTCATGACTTAAATTTATTTGCTTTTATTGTATTACTAAGCAAGAAAATTTTGTTACTATTTATTCTATAAAGCAACTACAGCCTTAACATAACAATCTCACAAAAATCAATGTTCGTGCGATTATTTACTGGAATATCATAAGATAGCATGATAATCAAATAGGTGATAGTAAATGTTATGGTTAGCCATTATTTAGCTACTACAGTTTATTCAAGTTTGCCCGAATAACAATTCAACCGCAAAATCTTCTTGAAAAATGTGCCAAGTCTTCTTCTTGTGCGGGTTGTCAATCTGATCACGTGATAAAATGACTTGGTTGTTTTCCACAAACGAAGTATGGATCCAGAAATAAAATGGGCAATTATCATATCCACACGGGAGCGTTTTCTACAGAGATGATTTTATTAAAATATGAGACAAAATTTTGTTATCCCAAGAGAATTATTTAAAAAAAAAAACTTACGTCAGTTGAAGTAAACCGAAACTTGATATCTCCCACCAAATCTGGGCATGATTCTACATCGCAAACAACATTGTTTTTCTCAGCATTATGCCTTACCTGAAAAAATTAAAAACACGTAAAATAAAAAAATTAAATTAAATTGTATTTTGACTTTATTTAATTATACCTTTCCGTTATATTCTTCTGCGAACTTGCACATGTGTATTTCCTTTCCACCAATAATTATTTGAAGCGAAAGATCGGACCCATTACTTCTTCCTACACCTTAAAAAATTTCAAAGTTTTACAACCTTATTGTTTAAAACTATTTTCAATTTATAACCAATAAGTTCAAAAATATAAATTTAAACATAACTAAATCAGTAAATTTTCTAAAAATGCTATAAAACGGATTTAAAATAATATAAATACCTTTTATAGAATGTATAACAACCGATTTTAACTTTAAAACTTGTTGGCGAGGTATTTGGCCTCCATATTTATGTTTGATTTGTTCAAAATAACCAACATATCGAATTTGTGAAGCAGTCTCAACACCTTGAAATGTTATCCCAACTTCTAAGTCTGTTCTTCGAGATCCAAAGTATTCTAATGCGTCCTAAAAGACCACCTCTTATCATTAACCTACTGACTGGTTTTTAGGTACTGCAGGAGATACTTAAAAACACACCAGCATTTGGAATTTAACCCAAAGCCCAATGTTATGGATATATATAACAAAAATACAATTACCTTAGATTTTTCGAACATGCCGTCTTCAATCAGCCATGAACTAATGCAAGTTCCCGTCCTCCCCTTTCCTCCCTTGCAATGTACAGCTATCACGTGATCGTCGTCACGTGACATCCAATCCTGAACGTCGTTAATAAACTCAACTAGATCACTGTAAAGTCAATAATTTTGCTGAAATCTTATGTTTTTTTTACATTTTTACTGTTTACAAATTACAGGCAACATTAATAAATTGTATCAAATTATAAAATTAGTAGTCTACAGTTTTTAAAACAAAAAATTATCATCTTAATACCACACATACCTTAAGCTTGGAACGTTGTGGTCGTCTATCATGACCCGATAAACTCTATTCTCAAACTTAGTTTCATCATAACTGCGTTCACCTACACATCAAAACTTGTTAATGATATTTATAAATATTTAAACAATTGACAAAGCAATACACTTCAATATTGCAACTATACTTTACACTTCGCAAAACAACTTACTGCACAAGTTATATATTCTGAATTTTCCAGGGTGTTTAGTTTTGAAAAACCGACTAACTTCGTTTATCGGATTACGGAAGAAACTCGTGTGACCTTTGCTTGGAAATGACATAGCTATGACGCGGGCTGTGACGTAGGTTAAATCAAGATCAAAACCATCTTTCTGTAAAAATTTAAAAAAACTTAGTTTCCATACGAGTTGTTTTTTATGTAGAAAACATTAGGAAACCCCCCTTGATTTGGCAAATATTAAACTGGCTTACCTATTTGCTATAATAAAACTGCTATTTATATTAAATTAAAAAAATTTGCAAAATAAGAAAACAGTTTGATAGTTACCTTATATCTTCTTTTGTTTTGAGACACAGTATGTCTGCTTGTTTTTTTCATTTGTTGATGGGAATAAAATATTCTACCCACTCGAAATATTCTTATAAAACGAGCTAGAACGACAACTCTGAAATAAAAAAGTACTATTTTACAAACTCAATACAATCACGTTTTACAATGAATGATAGTAAGAAAGATCTAACTAATAACAGCTCACCGGCCAAGGCCCTGTGCACCATGTTCTTCCACAAAATTGTCAAGAACTGTGTAAAACACAGTAACACCAAAGGTTATTACCACAATGGCACTATCAACTACTTCCCATGGATTGTAAAAAAACTTTCTAAAACTGTAACGTAAGAGAATTAAAACTGAGTTAACGTAATAAATGGAATTAGGCTATGGCTAATGTGTAAAATATTTTTGGGATTGCCTTAATGTGAAAAAATGCACGGCACAGCAGCAATTTGGCAATTACTTAAAAAAGGTCGAAAAATTCCTACATTTTAAAAGGTTAGAAAGTTTGTTACATTCTTACCCATAAGAAAATAATCGTAAAAAGACGTCCACCATAAACAAACAGGACAAAGCAAGTGCAATACCATCAAAAAATTGTTGAGAACTTTTACTTTTGTTTGGAATACTGAGGTCGATTATCATGAGAATTATATCAAGAATTATTAGAATAACACCGATTGCTCGAACTGATATGTGATCAATAAAATGTCGAACATTGTACTGTAATTTTCTGTAACAACATATAATGTCTAAGTATTCACTATAATGTATATAAAAATGTTATTACAAAGGTTCTATAAAAAATAAGTTTAAGTTTTACTTAGCTTACTCGAAATCGGTTTCTGGAACTTCATCCTCTTTTCCATCGTCAATCATATTCCACCATAAATCCGATATTTCTGGAATCGTGACCTTATCATCTACATCATAAACAATAGGCGTGGCGTCATTAGAAGTTTCTCCAATTCGAAATATGTCGCCATGCTTTACAACTTGTTCTTTCTTAGAATCTCCATCTGCCCAGCTTACTTTCTTTTCCGTAACTGGATTGCTACTCTGAATTTTTCTTGGTGGTGCTGACGGCATAAAACTAATATTATCAAGAGCGAAGTCGTTCGTGGTAATGCCATTTGAACTTACACCCAAATCGCCTTCAAACGAGAGGTCAACTAAGGAATTATCCATAGCTCACTAACTTAATTTACCCGGGCAGACCTCACACTTGCGACTGCAGGTGCGCAAGCGTATTGGTTAAAAATTAACCGGCGATATGTCGGCAATGCACGATGAATGGTGACGTAGTTATATTGCATTATAATTACACATAGCAGGTATAGGTATTTAAATAACGCAAATGCAAATACTTGAGTGGTAATAACAATTTTACGAACCTGAAGTTTTTTTATAACTTGATAAGCCTATAAGGTAGGGTTAACTATAAAATAATAAACATAAACTCAGTATTAAATTTTGTTTAATGTTAAACAAATGTACTGCAAAGTAATACAAACGCCAAAGTATGCATAAATTATCGCACAACCTGATGCTTAATTTAAGAATTTAACAAAAATCAGAAAAAAAATCAACGCAAAAAACACATATATATACCTAAGCTTACCCTAAGAAATTTAGCTTAATTAATAAAATCAGAAATGTACAAATTGAACAAATAAGTGCAGAAAAAAGATGTCAGTATTGCAATGCAAATTAAGAAATAGGCAAACAGCTTTACTTTGATTTAACATTTGCTTTTGTAAGGTTTTTATAAAGTATTTTTGTTTTGACAAACTCGTTTTTAGTACGTATATGAAAACAAATACCTCAACAATAAACGAAAAAAACAAAGCGGATACACTTACACTAGATAGCATATAAAATGTATATAAAAACACAAAAAATAGAAGAATTGAAACTGATTTCAGAAAATGTATAACAACATTCTATTTTAATACTATTCACTTGTTAACGCAGCATAGGAAAGAAGAGTATAGATTTGCTATACCGCATAAAAGAATAATCAATTTAGTTAATAATATGGGACGGAGGGTTCAAAATACAGACCAAAAAAAAATAACAAGGTTTTGAAATAAATAATTAATAGGATTGGAAATTTTCAATAACCTTAAAAAGTGTAAAAAATTTAGATCTAAATCGAATGATAACCACTTTTTACAAACTCAAAATTAATCTAAACACCTTAAACATATTCTTTATACCAATGCTTTTTTTTTAAATACTGTACAAAAAGTAAAGTACCTGGTACTTTAAAAGTTTAAACAAAATAAATCAAATATATACATAATACCAATAAGTTGAATCTGCTCTATAAAAAATGTAGTGGTGGTTGTTTACAGAATTAAATTCAGGAAAAATAGTAAAAATGCATCTGAACATAAACCTTAAAAAACAATTACACTTTCACTTCTGTTGTGGCAGGAGGATGAGATAATACGATATGTGATGAAGAAGCCAAGTTAGTCTCTGCTACCTAAAAACAAAATTAAAAAAACGCACTTATTAAGGGTAAATATTACAAAACTGGTAAAGTTTTTAGCATACAAAAACAGCAAAAAATGGCAATCTAATACATAAGCCAATCAAAAAAAATATTTTTTGGAATAAAAATAAAGACTTTTAATTAAATTTTACATTCTACCTCCTCATTTTGTAATAGAGAATCTGGAGCTGAACTACTGTTCGATTCTTCCATTTCAATATCATTTCTATGTCCTACAACTTCCTGCAATAACAACTGTAATAACAATGTTTAAAGACAAACCATTTTTTTAATTCATGAGACAAATTAGCTATCATATTTTAAAGGTTCGTACACTATTCTTAACTTTTTCACAAAAAAAAAACAATTGCTTAAAATCAATACAAAAACATTTATGTTACATATAAAATAAACACAAAGAAAAATGTACGCACATAAAAAATTTTCAATAAAAATATTTAGCAACTAACAATGGGGTAAAATCAATATTAATAACTTACAGAGTCTGATGTTTTCAGAAAATTGACTTTGCACATAGGACATGTTTGCTTATTCAGTAACCACGGGTCAACGCACTTTTTATGAAATGAATGCCTAAGCAAACAAATAAGTTAGCATTTAGCCGAGTTTCAATGCCTGTTAAACATTTACAACACTAAACAATAATGAGCAAATAACAACTTAACTACAGTGTTAACATATTAGAAAAAATTCTTAAAAAAATTTTATTACATAATACAGTTTTTTTTTGGTTAAGTATAAAACTTATATATACTTATTTTTTTTAAATTATTTAATTTTTTAATGACTTGGTCCTTACTTGCACTTCAATGTTCTTACGCAGTCATTTATTTTAAAGGAGTCAATACAAATTGCACAAATGTTATCACCAGAAAGCAATTCGTCGTTTGATTTAAGAGTTTTTGTTGGTAATTTCGACAGGGCACGGCGTGTTTCACTATTTCGATTCCGCTGTAAAACACAAAAAATTTAAATCAGAAGATTGGTCTATAAATCAATAAATTTTCGTAAATAAGGATGTTTTACTGTGATATTGAATTTCTAAAAATAATAAAGTAGAGTAAAAATATTTTATTTTATTCAAATAAAAGTAAGTCAATATTACCGCACAGTTGATAAATAAAAATAAGGTGAATATTAACTGCTATACTGTCAAACTATTAGTTTGGTTTATTTACATTGTAAAAAGTTTAATTTTAAATTAAGTTTGCTATGTGTAAAAACTATTTAATACAAACTATAAAGTTGTAACAGCTTTTTAAATAGATTGGAAATTTTGGTATGTAAATTAAACCAAACCTTACTTTCACATCCTGGTATAGTTTACTGCTATATAACCAATTCTTAAGATTCAGAAAAAAACGGTAACATTAAATTAAAGTTATATACAGTTAATTAAAGTTTGAATTATTTTAATTTTGAAAACTAAGAAAATGTATGAAAAAGTATTTAAAACAAGTGTTAGAAACATATTACCTCTCCCCTATTTAAAGCCCGAACCATTCGGAAACGTTGAATGTAATAGAACACAAGCCAAGCGAGTGAAACTAGCATTAAAATCATGAACGAAACCGATACAAATATAATTGAAGTTCTTCCTAATTCATAATTTCTAAATGGGATAAAAACATCATTCATAGTTAGCAATAAATTCTTAAAAAAATTTCAATATTCAAAAATAAAGTAAAAGTCATTTAGTAAAAAACATAAAAAGGGGTTTTGGTCGTTTTACTATACCCACAATAACAAAACAGCAATGATTAATTTATGACTTTGAAAGAGACAGATGCCATTTTCAACACAAAAGAGAGTTAATAAACTGATTTTAAACAAAACATACACCATGAATAAAATAGACTGCAGGGATTTTGTGACCTAATTAATTTATGACCCATAGCAAGGCAATATAATTGTGTGCACCATAAGGTAATGCATCATATTACTAAAATACCCAAGCAACCACTACTTAACTACTAAAATAACCATATGTTGGTAGTGCTTTATCAAACCACACATTAGAGCAAGATCTTGGTGGGTGTAATTTATTTATAAATTTATAATTTGCATACAATGTAAAGTTTAACATTACTTGTTCTGTATAAGCATTTTTATAAAAACAACAACATTGGAAAAAATTTTAACCAAAATTTGACACAAAAAATAAAAATCCAAAACTAACAAAAATTAGCTACTTACGGTGAAGTCTTATGCTTGCCCCCTGGATAAATAGATGCCACTACATTTGTTTTGTCTAGTAAAATGTTAGCGATTGAAACGCCCAAATCATAGTTAATCATAACAGAAACAATTAATCTGGAACCTTGAAATATAAAAGATCGCCCAATCAATAAGTTGATTACTTTAACCATATTAATAATGATCCCATAATATAAACTGTATAGTATATGGTAGGGAAATTGTAATAACTTTAACTCTTTTAAATTATTATTTTTAAGTTCAAAATTTAAACCAGATTATGTAGTTTAAACCCCATTTAACCTTAAAACCTATTAAAAGATTTATAATATGTAAATACTTGAGTATTGATTGATTATTAGGGTCATATAACTGTAAGCTTTAAGCTACTCTTGCACACTTATACATATGTATACAAAAGATTGTTAACAAAGTTTTTTTTGAACATAAGCAACTGATTTAAATAGGATATTTACATACTTTCATGACTCATTATTGTTTTATCGGTATTTTCATAATCATAGATGAGCACACCACTTGCATTGTACTTGTAAGCCTGTAACAGAAACAGCATGATTTCAACCAAACAAACAATATTTTAGAAACTAGGTTACACAATAGATTTACAACTTATGAAAGTTAAAAAGTTTACCAAAAATTCCGTAAGTAAATAAAGCATTAAAACAGGGTTTTTGCTATACTGTTGTAAAAGAGTAAAAAGAAACATATTTAGATATATACTGAATTTATTTAAATAAATATTATGGTCAAATATATAACTTTATTTACGTTGTCAATTTTATTTGAAAAGGTGCATCCGCCGCGAGACATTAAAGCAATCCAAGGCTGGGATAAATTGTTGGTAGAATAATCATAATCACATCCATCCCTGTTTTCAGTATTACGATCATAAGCATACACAACATTGCCAAAAACTTCTTTAATGGGGGAATGAAATCCATAAACACCGACTTCGTCTGAAAACGAAGTTGAACCCTAAAAATATTGTTTTATTAAGATGAGAGAAAATTATGTTCTGACGGACAACTCCATATATGTGACATTACGCTAAAAAAATTTCATTATTAGTTGCAACAGGATGCTACTATACACCTACACACTATGACAGGTATAACCCTATTTAAACATGAGTTTTTAAGTAAACTATCATGAAATATTTCAACAAACAATAAAAGGTTTCAATATATATTCAATATAATAATTAATGCCTAAAATTTTAAGAATACACCATTAAAAACTACTACAAACCCAGGCTTTATAAAGATAGAACTTACATCAAACATATATTATTCAAATACATAAAACTATAAATATCCTACCAAAGTAGCTTCCCCAGTTAAAGAATCCGTGTAATTAAACATAACAACGGCTCCAAAGTATATTCCAGAATCATCGGTGGTCATTGTAGCTTCTGATTTAACTTGGATACATAAATATCCAAGTATGACTGCAAGTCCTATATTGCTATACATTATTGTTCACAAAACTATATAAACTTTCAATTCTAAAACTTAAAAAAAAAATTAATAATCAGATAATGACTGCTTTTATTTACGGACTAGTATGCGAGCTACTTAATTTATTTAATAATGTAAGATTAGTTGTTAGTAGATAGTACATTTGAAAAAAAATTAAAAAAGGTTTTGTCTACGTAACACAAAAGTCTGAATGTCAGTCTCTTTCAACATATAATTCTACCTAAACTTAAATTCTCCCATCTTAGCAAACAATATACCATATACAAATTATGATTTCATGAAGTTTACCACTAAGTAGTACCTAAGCCGTCCGCGGATGATGTAGCGCATACACAAAAAGCAAATGTTTACGTCAGACTTGAACCATGACGCACTTAAGCAAACAAGATAAAAAGAAATGCTCGCTACCCCCCACTGCCGGTAGCCACTACTTTTATTTTTTTGTAACTCACAAAAAAAGTTTGTTTTTTTATCCTTTAAAACTTACAATTTACAAATAGTTCTTTTATTAGTTAAAGCTTATTTATTACAAAAAGTTTACCAACATACAGTATGATCAGTAAATTAGTTGACTATACGTTTTTTAAAACACACAAGTGCTACTATTAACTGCATCTTAAATACAGAGGGTTGTTTAATGGCAACTACAATATAAAAGCAAATTACAAATAAATTACAATACAGATGTTAATATTGCATTGCGAAAGGTTATGGCAATTCAACTTACAGATACTAGCTTCACACTTAAAAATATTAAAAACTAAATAAAAAACACAATAATTCTATAAAGACTGCTAAAATCTAGCATAAAAAAATTAAAAGCTCGAATATAATTATGCTATTCTTTTAACATACAAAATTAAATAAAAAGTTACAAAATTCTGAAAACCGCAATTAGTTTTCCTTATCTAAATATTTTTTGTAAGGGCTATTTCCAGAAGAGGCATCACCTGCACCATATTGTGTAGGTACAACACTATGTTTACCCCACAACTTTTCAGGCTTTTTAAACTGCTCATACAGTAACATTTCCAATTTCTCGACCCCACCAATAGCATAACCCTGACATAAATAAAACGCAACTATCATTAGAAAATACCAGCGTGCAAATGCGCTCACATACATAAGATAAAAAGTTAATATCATAATCAACCACCAAGCAACAAATGCAATATAAGTAAGGCCAGGTCTTGGGTCAAGTTTGGGCTTTTTACTTGACTTAAACTTGCGCTCAGAGTGATTTTCATTGCTATAAAAGTCTTTTAAAAGTTTTTCTTTTTTAAACCAAAGTTTTTGGCACCATTTGGACAATTCCTCTTCATCTTCTGGCAGCTATCAAAAAAATCATAAGAAAAATTACCATAATATTGCAATAAATAAATATGTTAAAATTTTTACTACAAATCTATAAACTTATGTATTTAATAATTGTTGGCAAACCACTCATAAAAAAATGTAAATTTTATTACTAAAAAAACTTACTTCTGAAATTGAGTATCGTTTAATATGGAAGTGAACTTCTCTGGGTACTTCCCCCTTTATAATATTCAACTCACTTTGAGGTAAATTGTATGGGTAACCCACAGTTACATCATGGACTGCCTGTATTCCACTTACTAAAAGAAACATATACATATTAAATAAAACATACAAAATACCAATGTTGCACCTAATATAAACATAGGTATTAGTTTAAATAATAATTGAATAACTGAATGTCTAAAAAAATTTAGTAAAACATTACGTTAAATTAGTATAGGCTATAGCTTATTTAAAAAGATAAAAATCACATATGTTCTACAAGGGTAGTATGATATTGCGTAGTTAAGTTACAGATTAATATTACTAAAACCCTTATCTTGTTAGGAAAACATTAACCTGGTTGGATACATGGCAGGTCCAAAGGGTAACCAGGGGACACATAAAGATTATTAACCTTTACCATGTTAGGCATACAGATAAAAATTCATGTACTGATATTAAACATTATTTGAAAATCAATTTAATATTAAGCAATACTTTTTCCTGTACTAAACTTTTGCAAAATTTTGAGTAATTTGGTAAAAATATATTACTTAAATTATAACAATATTTGCCTTTTATTAAAATTTACAGTACACCTATAAATATAATATAAGTCCTGCAAAATATAAACTATTACTCATAAAATCATTTTTTTAAATGTTTATACTTTACCATTTCTTAGTGTGTTTACAAAGTGTGTGAAACCCTTTGTTCTTGGATGTAAAAGATATTCAAGTTCAGGCAAGTTGTTCTTTCTGGCATAAGCTTGACTCTTTTTCTTATTGCTTGTACTTAAATCAGTTCCTGAACAATATAAATAATGGTATTTTTAATTAAATTGTTGGCAATCCTGCTTTTAAATCAATAGTAATTTTAATCAATAGAAATTGTTTTACTTAAAAGGTATATAAAAGGAAATAAAAAAAAATCTTTAAATATGGCCTATATTTTAATATATTATAATTCCTTATTGTTAAACTAAAAATATTAAAAAAAAAATTAATTAAGTATAATCATTCACCTTCAGGAAAAAATAAAACATTTGGTCTAATATCCATCTCCACAAAATATTTTAAAATTCTGCGAATATGATTTTGATCAGATTCCCAGTTTCTGTCAAGAAATATGTACCCTGTGTTTTGCATTGCCCAACCTAAAAGGTAGAAGTTATAATAATCAAGATATAAAGTAAAATTGTTAACTAAAATATTTAATTAAATTTTTGTTAAAAAAATAAAGTGAAATGCACTTTATAGATACACTTTGCTTTATAAATATTAATGAATTACCTATCCCAGGAAACCATTTTAAAATTGATTTAAGGGCAATTTTATGTCGATTTAAAATTCTTGAATGAAAGATAACATGGTAGAAAAACATCCAATCCAGTCTTGTTCTGTGGTTCATTACAATAACTGTCTTCTCATGTCGCTCAATTGCATCACCAGTAACTACTACTTTAATCCGCAGTAAATTTTCTGAAAACAAAAAAATTAATCAACAAAATTATTTCTAAATTCTCTTTTGACAGTATATATTATACACAATATTTCTGTTTAGATTTCCTCTATGAGCTTGTTAAATTATGTTTAATTTTAAAATATAATCAATTCTACAACACAAAATATACAAAGATTTAATAGTATTTTAAATATTAAAAATTAATATGACTGATTTTAAAATAGTTTTAGTAACATTATCTTATTTCCAAATAAAACTTAACTTTTGAAATGACAATGTTAAAAGTAACTTAAGAAACTTTTTTATTATTGCCAGGTTATTACTTACCACAAAAAGTCTGTTGTTGTCAACAAAATTGAAATTGAAACATGAAATAAAAAACAAATGGTTGTGTAGTAAGATAATAATAAGTAAAAATTAAACAAAAATGTTGATAATAATAATAAACCACACAAAAAGACATACACAAAAACTAAAACAACTTACCACAATTAACGTTTGCCAAGTTGATCCCAATACTTCAATTAATCTTCTATAAAGCCAAGGCCATAAGAACATTAACGGCAATAATGGGCCATAAATATAAACTACACCAAGAAGGCAAGTCGTACACAAATAAAATGTCATAAAAATCCCGAAAAATGGCCCACATGGCACATATTTTTCGGCGTCAGCCATGTTTAAATGTTGTAGAATGTCAAGTGTCTAGAAATCCTGCCTAAATAAAATGTGCATTTAATAGTAACTAAGATGTAAAATAAAACCTTAAGCTAAATTCGAAATTGCAATACAGACTTATATCATGTCATCGCCTAAACGACCCTACGAACTTAAAAACTTTCTCTCTACTACTATAACACCACTATTCACTATTGTTTTTATGACAAGATGATCCATCAAATCGGTAAATGCCGGTTACCGGTAAAAGTATATACATAAAAATACCTTTTAGTTTAAATCTGTTCCGATTTTTTTAAGTCACCAACTAAAATTATTTTTATTTTAAAACACTTTTATTATGAATACGGCTAGTTTTTTCGATATACTTACTTTAATGTACATTTTATTTCAATTTTTTTTATCGCCTAAATGTATTTAACTATCTTCGTAATAAGATTCATGCTTATAATTTTGACAAATTTAGCATATAAATAGCACAACTTTTTTGCGATTTATTAAAGTCAAGTTAACTTAATCCCCGGTTTAACTCGACTTTAATAACTCCACCCTAAATTATTTCCAATAAATCAAATACTTTCAATCCATTCGCTATTGTATCATTATAAAATTACTAATTAGGTAAATGTTATTAAAATAAACAAAAGCTACTTTAAAATGTTAAAAGTTGTTTTAAAAAAGTAAAAAAAAACTGTTTTAATTTTACGCGATTAAAATTGTAGAAAAAAAAATGTTTTGGCTTCCAAGCGTCAAGAACATATTTTGAATAACACACCAAAACAACGTTTCTTTGGAAATATTTTGTTCGTAATTGGTACCTTGCTTAAACTACCACGTTTCTTCGTTATGTAGCTATAAGATACAACAAAACTTATAAGAAATTCGTGAATTATTTAACACCTTTACACATGATTCAATATAAGTATATTATGAGAAGAAAATTTAGGTATATTATACAGTATAGATTTATTCAAGGGTCGTTAAATACCTTACGAAATAAAAAATGATTTATTGACTCAATGCTTTATAGCTTTGTACGTCAGATATTTTAATTAAAAGGGAAAAAGAAATGACATTTTTCGCTAGCAAACAAATATAGTGCGTTTTAATGAGCTCCTCACTTACTAAATATTTGCTTAATCGAGTTGAGAAGATAATATTGTTAGATATCTACTGAAACGGAGTGAATAACAATAGAAAAAGTGATCGTCATATTTTTTAAATTCTAAAGGTAACTTATTATGAAATTTAGAAAGCAAGTAAAAGAATTTATAAATATTTAAAATCTGTTAAAATTGTTACTCTAGCTAAATACAGTAAAAAGGTCTAAGAATACATGATTTAAGTTGTTAAATTAGTATAAGACATTGCTTACAAGATTGATGGTGAAATTAGTAAGCAGTTTTAAATGTTAATTAAAAGTGAAAAATCAAACAGAGGTTAAATCTTAAGTTAATTTAATTTGGCTTATTTAAAGAACATAAAATTATATATATTCACAAAAAATATTAAAAAAATGTTTGTACTTTAAAATAATAAGACGGAGGTATTATGACGTCATATTTTTACTAAAAACTAAACAATTTTATAACAGATTGATATTGGAAATTATTTTTTCTAAAAACCGTCATAATTCACCTAATCAAACCTAAAAAAATATGGGAAGTGACGTCATCAACAACGAAGAAACCTCCGCATCCAACGAAACTCTCGATGACGTCAAATCAAATTTGGAAGATACGCCAGATGGCACTGAAGAGGTAAAGAAATTGATCTTGTTTTATTTATTTTAATTGCAATTTTTATTCTGTACATTCTGTGTGTAATTATAATATTTTTATTTTTTAGGGTACAGAAGTTGGAACCACATGTGAAATAAAAGAAATCTTTATATCCGATGAAGACGCATATGATACAGATCTTGAATTGGAAGGTTAATTTTGTTATGACTAGTTAAATATAAGATGGCACTGTGATATTTCTTCATATACAGATTAACCTAATACATTTAGTGCAACCCTGTGTCGAAAAAACTTTATTTTTGTTTTAACTTTTCACATAACTTTCTTTTTTATTTCGACTTTAATAGAAACCAAGTCGTCCACTTACCAAAGTATGACACCGAAAGATATTTACCTTAAATCTTGCGAACAACTAGGTGTTGTACCAGCGTCGTATTTTATAACTCACGTCTACGAGGATGAAATGAACATGAGTCATCATGGACTTGGACCTAATGGGACAAAAGCCTTGGCCGCACCTTTAGTGGTAAGTTAACTTTTTAAAATAATTAATTAAAATGTATATTTCTGGACATTCCATATTCTAAAGTTTTAGAAAAGGCTATTGGGAAAAAAAGTTCTTTAAAAGAGCCCTTCAATAGTAAAAAATTAAATTAGATTTTTATTAGATCAACACATCGATTTTAAATTTAAATATCGAAGACAATTGGATAACAGCCGAAGGAATGCGAGATATCTCCGACATGCTTATGGAAAACTGTTACATTTCAAACTTGGTGAGTTCTTTATAAAGATTAATAATTCAAAACTAAAATTTTTACAACTTTATTTTTTAGAATGTAGCTCATAATAAGCTAGGTAGTGAAGGAGCTAGGTTTGTTTGCGAGATGCTTCAAGATAATGCAATACTTCGAGTTTTAAACGTATCCAGAAACGAGTTCCAAGATTCTGATGCACAATACTTTGCAGACGCTTTACGAACTAATTTCCGTTTAAAAGTATGTGATAATCAATAGATTCTGGTTTATTTTTTTTTTTATAATCAAATCCCATAATCAGGAATTAGACCTGAGTGGAAATGAGTTTTGCGAAGTGGGAGGGGAATGGCTTGGTCAGGCAATAGCGATGAACGAAGCAGTAGAAAAATTAAATATAAGTTGGAATCATCTAAGGCTTAAGGTTAGACAAAAAATTTAAAAATTTATATAAGACCTAAAGTTCCTATGCTTTGCAGGGAGCATTGGCAGTGTGTGCAGGTATGAAAGTTAACATAACAATCAAGCATCTTGATGTTTCTTGGAATGGCTTTGCTGACGAAGGAGCAATGGCAATGGGCGAAGCTCTCAAATCAAATAATTCTTTAACCTGGCTTGACCTAAGCTTTAACAGAATAACTGAACGAGGTAATCGTTTCAGGATTTTATTTTTTGTTTATCACAACACCTGAATACATTACTAAAACCAAATACCAAACAGTCTAAGCTAGTCGGTGAGCTCGTTACATTTTCTTAAAACTTACTTTGAGCGATTTTTTCATTTTTTATCATAAATCCATCGCAGGGGCAACAATGTTAGCAAAGGGTTTGGAGGTAAACGACACTCTCCGAACTTTGAAAGTAGGGGACAATCCAATGGGTGAAGAAGGAGCACTGGCTTTGATTAGATCCATTGTAAAAAATGAAAAATCAGCAATAGAGGATTTAGACATTCAGGTTCCAACAATTATTTCAATAGCGTACTAAAACATATGTTTATAACTGAATTAAATTATTAGTGGACTTCGACTAGTTGCTTCTAAATATGACTTGTTGTTTGTGTTTCATTGAGTAGCTTTTTGCCATAATTTTTAAGGGTGTTCGGGTCGGGGAAGAATTTATGAAGTTAGCAGACAAACTAAAACATAGACTTTCATCAGCGGGTAGCAAGACAAACTTTACTTTTACTACAAACCGAACCGAACTTTTGTCCCACGATAAATATGGCAAAGGTTTAAAAGAAAACGAGGATCCCATGATAGTTATGCAGGTACTGTTTTTCGAAAAAAGAAAATTAAACTTAAATCTCCACCCAGTAGTTTATTAAAGCTTACTGAACATCTGATTTAATATATTAACTTTTATTTTGTGAAGAACTTTTTGGAGAAAAAACGTTTGCGGTTGGTCGATCTTTTTAAAAATTTCGACAAAGATTTAAGTTGGAAAATCTCACCGGCCGAATTTCAAAAAGGTATTGAAAATGCTGGTATACCGTTTACAAAACTTCAACTACGCACCTTGATGGGCAGTTTAGATATTGATGCTGATGGTCAAGTAAATTATAGGTAAGTGGCTACTTGGTACTTGGATTAAAAAAGGCTTAACTTGACTGTATGTATATGTAGTTAGTTGACAAACGTCGGTACCTTTATTTAGTAAGAAAGTAACAAGTTATAAATAAATAAAAAAAGTGGTCAGGTAAAGAGTTGATTGACAGTTTCATTATTGTTTTAGAAATCTAGAACAGAAATTAAAAAACGAAGAGTAGCAATCAAGTTAGAAGTTAGCTTAAGGCGAAGCATTTTTTATCGATTAAGACACATCAATAAATAATATTTCCATTACGTGCTTTACCAAACTAATTTAAAAACCTATAAAAAAACGATCAAATAGATTGTGTAGTTGTATGCTAATGATATAGCACCATGGTTTTACAAACTTAAAATTTATAATTAACAAACGTGTAGAAAGCAGTCTTTCAAAACCAGAACAAACCGGTTTTGTTGTTATTTTGTTGCTGCGTATTTAAAACAAGCATTATTCACAAAACAGGAAATGAGTTTTATTGTTCATATTAGCAATATTTAAACCAGTTCTACCATTTTAACTCGTGTCTTGTTTTAAGGGAATTGCTAAGCGGGAGAAAAGATGCCCTTCTACGTCGCAGAGAGATGCGCAGAAACGAAGAAAGGAAGAAGGAAAAGAAACAACAAGAAAATGAGAATTTTTTATCGGTTTGGAACCATGCTTTAAAAAAGGCCACCACGCCAAAAGGCAGCAAAGAAGCATCACCAAGCCGTACCCCAATACGAAATAGAAGCGTATTTGCGGGCTCTGAAAATCGCAACATGATCTTTGAGGCGGTATCAAGATTAAAAGCGGAAAATACTAGGGAAAACAGTTTCGTGACATCACATGGCAGCGTGGAAAGTACACCCAGAGAAAATACCAGCTTAGAACCACATACACGCTCCCTTCCTTCGGTTAAAGCAACCTTAAAACCTAGAGACAGTGATTTGGCAAGCATTTCTTTGGTAGTGCCAGACACAAGCTTTAAAAAGCAGGCCACAAAAACAAGGTTAACGACTAAAACAAAGAACCTTAATCCCCGCAAAACTAGACACACAGCGGGAACTCCTAATTCGCGCAAGCGACCATAAAAGCTGAAACAAACACTAAATCACACATCATTTTGCAAGCACATGAATTTATTTAAAGTTTTGTTTAGCTAAAATCATAACAGCTAGTTATACTTGTACAAATCAACACAAACTATTTAAGTTAAGTGTAATAATATATTTGGATTGTTTTGTCATATAAAAAGCTGAAAGGCGAAAGCTTTACCTAATTTAAATGAGCCATAAGAGGAAATTAGACTAGTCAAATAAACTATTTTAAATTTGTTATGCCTGTAACAACAATGTTACACCAGATTTCATCTTCAACATTGTTAAATCAACAGATTTGCCTTTTTCCAGCGATTCTGTAGCAAGCGAGGATACTAGAACCTAAAAACAAATAATTGTTGTTATTTTACTGCACTTATACAACCATATCATTTATTGCACCATTTATTTTAAATATAATCAACATACAAAAGACAACTTTTATTTATTAATTTTGAAATAAATACAAAGGCATAGACTATTTTGCCAGGATTACCTTGGCACTTTTAATTAGATCATTGTCAGCAATAAGTCCGTTTTCAACCGCCACATTAACATAGGCATCGTTTGGGCTCATATTACTGACAATCAACACTGCTGGCTTAGTATCCCATTGTCTAACAATAGCAAGAATATCATCATTACCTAAAGATTAAGAGTAAAAATTGAAACTAAATACAATGGTATTGTAACTTATATTGCAGGTATAGCACAGTATGTTATTTCATATTTTCTACATAAATAAATAATTTTCATACCTGTGTCGAGGAAGTTAAATTTTGTGTCTGCATTTCTGGTGTCAAATTGCAAGGATGGTAATGCTTGTATTCCATTTACTCTCAGTACACTTACTGCTTTCATAACATTAATCGAGTTTTGATCCATACCATATGGCATTTCACTCTGACAAGGAAATAAAGATTAATAGATATAGTTAAGTTACAAAAAATGTAATAACAAACTGCAGTCTGTAAATACAGTGTAAGCTTATTTTTAGGTTTAAGTATAGGTATATAATAAATACCTTTGTCCAGTTAAACACAGGATTTGTAAGACCGGCCTCATCTCCAGATCTAATAACAGAGACACCTGGCAAACACATAACCAAAAGATTCAAGCCAGTTGCAAATCCAACATCCAATCTTTCTGCTGCCAATGGACTGCCGTTTGGGCTAGCCTGAAAAAAAAACAATGTTTTATTTTTAGAGTGAAAAAATCTTAACAGTTGCTTGTGTTATTTAAACTCGGCAGGGGGTTAAACAAAAATGCCAGTTGGACTAATTAACACTTTTATGCTTGCTAAGCAGTTTTAGGAAAAACACAATTTGACTACACTTACAGTATAACCACCAGTTCTATTTGAAGCTGCTCTCCATTTTTCAATTGCAGCCTTTATAGTTTTTCCAGCTCCGGTTGTATTAACAGAGGTTAAAGCTTGCCCATTTACAACTACTGTGTTATTCTGGTTGACAAGGTTTGTTGCAGTTTCTTCGGGAGTACTTGATCTAACTACAACTGGCCTAAAATAACATACAATATTAGTTTTGTTTATTACCCAACCTTTTCTTAAAAATGTTTTATGATTTAAAAAAAAAATTATTTTGCATGTCTCTTACTGAGTTCCATTTTGGCTAACAACCGCAACAGAAGTGGCGGCGACATCACTACTTTGGATTTTTCCAAAATCTCCAAGTTGGACACCATCAATACCTCGCTTAAACCATTCCGAGACTACATTCTGCAAAAAAAATCAAAAATAACCATCAGTTTTAGCATGTTAAAATAAAAAACTGTCATTGTTTGTCAAAATAAAAAACTGGTCATCAAATTAAATATGGCTTTGAAATAGACAACTTGAAAATATATGTGTGACTTACATTGCTGTATGTTAAAGCTTTGGGACTGTTGTAGTTGATGTAGGCCTTTGAACTGTCATCTGCTGGTGCCTTGTAGAATGATGCCCTATCGCCATTGTACACCCATTGAAATCCTTCCTCCTGGCATATTTTAATTTAAACATTTAAAAAATAAACATATAAGAAAAAATTTATATATTTATATAAAATTTCAAAAAAATGTTCATATTTATTTTTACTTACAGCAGTTGTGGCGTTGGCGTTTTCTTTCCATAATAAAAAGTCACAGTTGGTTCCGCTAGGTGTTGCCCCAACACATGTGACCAAGTTGTCCACGAAATAGGTTGACGAGATCGATACAGTGTCAACATTCAAATTTATAATTACCTTCATGTAATTCATTTCTGTGAACAATAAACATGTTAAAGTCATATTCTATTAAAATATACACTAATAGCAAAATATTTAAAAACTGTAAAATTTCTTAAAAAACTTTTAAATTTTGAACTAAAACTTTATACCCTTTGAATGAGCTTCGTCCAAGAACTTGTTCAACCCATCAACATCGTTATTTTTAATGGCAGCAGCATCTGTGTTATCAGAAGCACCCCTCACCACAATTGTTTCAACATTCAAGTTTTTAACATAATCAAGAAAATGTGCCATGCCTGTCACAAAATTAAAACCGATCAAAAAACTTGTACAATTCTTATACTTTTTTTAAAGTTTAATCATTTTAATTTTATTAATTAACATTTATTTTTAAAAAAGAAGTTGTCTTACTGATAAAGTTTCCACCAAAATTGTTGACATCGGCCTCATACATAATCGAATCCTGATAAAACTCCAGTTCAGGTTTGGGCTTACATCTCGGTGCCTTAACAACAATGACAATAGCTCCAACCAACATGGCAATCCAAACCAACCAAAATACTACAAATAAGGCCCAGCGAGCTCGAACCCATTTTGGCTGATCAGCAACAGCTAAATGTAATAATTTGGCGTTGTTTAACATTGAATATATATAATAAAAAATTTTTTTATATCAGTTTTTCGCGCATTGATAAATAATAAAATATATATATCACAATAATACAACGGGAAATGACAAAATCAAAATGATTTAAAACATGCCACAAATATTAATGTTAACATAAAAGTTTTAAGTATGTTATGGCATGGTCACCAAACCCAGGAACCAAAATATGTAACAATAAATCTTAACTTTATACAGTACTAATTCAGGTATTAAACAACGTAACTTACCAAGAAGTTCTTCCTTTGTTAAACCAGTAAATCTTTTTTCTTTTTCTTCCTTTTCTTTATAGCCATCTTCAGTTTTAACTTCTGGGTTTAACTTGCTTTGCTCGTCGGACATGTCTCCCATTTCAATATCACTAATCGCCTTTTCTGGACTGCCCATTTTTAAGATTTATTTGTCGTTAGAATTACAAAAATATTCAAGTAATTAACACTTTCCTAAAAAGCAAACTTCGTAAAATGATTTTGTTAAAACGTGCCTCGCCCAAAACTAAAAGCTCCCAGTAATAATGACGAAACGTTTCGTCGACCTTCCACGGAAACGCTATGACGAATTATAGAAGAAGGCGATCTGCCTGAAACCGGTTTAAACTGGTTCTAAGCGAGTCTCTCAAATATTTTCACTTTCACAAATTTACGCTCGAATCTAAACGCAAAAATTTAACATAGAATTTTAAATGGGCATTTTGCAAATGATCACGTTAATAAATCTTTACTCAAATAATACTGTATTAATTTTACCTAAAAATACTAAAAACCTATGCCAGAGTAGAAAAACAACAAACTGCCATTTAAATCAATGTTTAAAATTTGAATTAGGATTTTTTTTAAAGTTGTTAAGAGAACTCTGGGTTTGACTGTATTGCTTTTTAATAAAAATGGGCCTATTAACAATTTTAAAAAAGATGAAACAGAAAGAGAAAGAAGTGAGAATTTTAATATTGTAAGTAAGTAAATTAATGTTCTGTATCAACTTAATTGTTTTTTTTATTCTTGTATTTCAACTATTTGCCGGCAGCATGGTGTAGTGGTAAGAACACTTGCTACATCACACATGAGGTCGTGGGTACAATTCCCACCACCCCCATGCTGTAGCGCCCTTGAGTAAGGCGCTATAAACGGTTGAACTTCTGCTGAGCCAGCACTTAATCAGCAGCATAATTATCGGGCAAATATAACCCATTTAATATTCCAAACTGCCACAGGCAACTCGAGACTGGGTCGGAGTAACTGATGTAATTCTATGTTTAAGTCGCGCATTCAACTTTCCTACATGGAGGATAAAGATATATACAAAACAAAAAAAAACTATGTTTAATTAATTTCAGAGGGTTAGACAATGCAGGAAAAACAACTATTTTAAAGAAGTTTATTGGAGAAGATATTAATACTATTTCACCAACATTAGGATTCAATATTAAAACAGTTGAACATAGAGGGTAATTTTTTACTAATAAACGCCAAGATAAAAAGTTACAATTTAAACTAACAAAATAATATAATTTAGATTTAAATTAAATATTTGGGATGTTGGAGGACAAAAATCTCTTCGTTCTTACTGGCGAAATTATTTTGAAAGTACTGATGGTTTAATATGGGTGGTTGATAGTGCAGACAAGCGAAGACTAATGGACTGCGTAAAAGAATTACATCAGCTACTTGTTGAAGAAGTAAATTTTATTTTTTTTTTTTAATAGAACTTAATCAGATTTACCTATACTTTAAATCTACAGGTTCTTAATTTGACAAAAAAGGGTATTTAAAAGAAATCCCACCAGAATAATTATAACATATATACCTTTTTAATATTTTGTAATATTTGTAGAGATTAGCTGGAGCAACTTTATTAGTGTTTGCCAATAAACAAGATTTACCAGGTGCTTTATCAGCTGTTGAAATTAAAGAAGTAAGTATTTACCCTTCTTTTTATAAAACTTTAAGTGGTAATTGTGAGGCGGTTATTTTTGGTAAGATCTAATTTATTGATGATTTTACTCAGGTTTTGGATTTAGAAAATATAAAAACTCACCATTGGTCTATTCTTCCATGCAGTGCAATAACTGGGGAAAATTTATTAACTGGAGTCGATTGGATTTTAGATGATATTTCGAGTAGAGTGTTTACGATGGATTAATTAAAACGTTTGTTTTTTTGCTCCTAATTTCACTGTTGATTTGTTGTAATTCCTTATTTTATGTAAATATGTGTCTTTGTAATACAATATTTTTGTTTTAAATAGTGTGATGTTTTACTATCGTATTTGCTTTCCCCTAATTATTAGGTCTTCACTAGGACCTTTCAATAACAGAATACAATTTTTCTTGAACTTGTTTAAATTAAAATGCCAAATATACTTTTTTAAAGTTAAAAAAAAAACCTAGGATACCCAAGAACTGAAAAAATATAAAACCTTTTTTTCTGTCTGTCCTTAAATACAATTACAAACACCAAAAATTATTAATATTTTGAATTTTATTTTTTTGACTTAATCTTCTTCGTCTTCCTCATCTTCATCATTGTTGATCTGGAAGTATCGAAGCTCATAGTTTTCCTTTGAAGAAGCAACAACTCTCAGCCAATCTCTCAAGTTGTTCTTTTTCAAATACTTTTTGGTCAAGTATTTTAAGTATCTAAAAAACAAAATTTAATTGTTGTAATTCAAAATTAAAAATATTGAAAGAAATACAACATTTTGTATAAACACCTTTTTGAGAATGGGATTTCACAAGTGATTGTGACTTTGTTCTTCAAGGTTTCCACCACAACTTGTTGACCGAGGTTGTTGGTTTTTCCTTGGACCTTAATTCGATCTTTCAAGAATTGCTCCTATCCAATGATACATAAAAACAACATTTTTGTTGGATACTAGGGAAGATAGCCCTAGTCCATGGAATTAGTTTACATTCCCAAAGATCAGTTAAACACTAAATTAGTTTTCTAAATTTATTTTTAAAGTTATAGCAGATAACGCATAAAATAATTACAAAGTTTGTAGCATCCATAATTCCATCTTCAACAGGGTGGGTGCAATCCAAAACAAACTTTTTGGCTGTTACCTTTTTTTTCTTACCCCCTTTGCCTTTAGCTCCTGTCTGTTTGGTTGCCTTAAGATGGACAAAACACAATTAAATTTTTCAGTTTTTAAATATATATATAATACTTAGTTTTTAAGACAATTTGTATAAACATTTTGTGACATTTTTGCAACAGTCAGAACAGCTTTTATTTTTAAATTTAAGATGTTTTATTGAAACTTTTAAAACATTAAAATTATGTAGTAATAGTGTAAAAGCGCAGTAAGACAATATAGCAAAATTTCTATTTCAGTATTCCGATTTTGGCACGCAAAAACAGAAAAAGAAAGATGTTGCTTTTGTTTACACTAAAATTATAATTAGCTTTACATAAAAACACACTACGAAGATAAAGAATCAGTTAAATGTTTTCCATTTTTTAAAAGTTAAGTAAAAAAGTAACGAAAGTAAAAACTTACCGCGGTCATCTTGCTATGCAAATCCGAAAAGAACGAACGGCGTGGATTTATTACGTCACTTTAACAAAATAACCTTGGTGTCGCTGTATTATTTTTTTTCTCTACATAAATAAATGAAATTAGGTAAAACGATAATTTTTAAATTTAAAGCTGTTAAATTATAACACTAACTTAAATTATAAAAATAAAACATCACTTATATCAGCATGTCCCTACTTACGACACAAACTTAGCATACATGTTAGATGTTAACCTAATTAGCCCAGACAAAGTAGGTGTTACTTCAATTAACCTAAAATAAAACCAAATGGCTTGTTTCAAATTTGTAAAACGTACTTGCATTTTAAGGTCTTTTTTTAAAGGAAATAATTTTAAATTTATATATATTAAACCTCCAATAAAGATAAACACTCGTTTAAGCATTTCTATCCTTACCATTTTAATAATGAAGACAAATGTAGTTTTTACATAGGATTTGTAATAAATTTTAAATATCAACTTATTTTAACAAACTCATTTACTCAACTAAGAAACGTCTGTTAAATTAATTAATTTATGTATTTTTCTAACACACATTTAATTCAGAAAAAGCTTAAAAAATACAATTCGATTTTTACATTAAATAGTTAAAATATTTGATATATATAAAATATTTTGGATTGTTTTAGGGCGTTTGTTTTGAAATTAAAATTACAAAAATAAATAAAAAATACAAACATACAAAAACTTTAAACAAAGCAATAAGAACAATAAAAATGCCCATAAAACTTACTAAAAACTTAAAATTAAATAATAAATTTGTTCAAAATATTAAAACTCTTTCATATATCTTATATGAACATAAGTATATTATAAACAAAAAGTTTTGTGTTGCGAATTCTTTTCTTTTTAAATAGGAGTTAGCCTAGTAATAAACTGCAAATTATTTGACTGTTATCCTTTTACTGCTGCACAAATATCTAAAAAAATACAGTGTTCCATTTAATTGTAGTTTAAACACCAACTTTACAACTATTCATTTGAATACTTTACCTAATAACAATAATAGGGGGTTATAATGGAAATAAGCTTACCTTTTTGGATGGATCACGTAAAGCCATAATTTCAAAATTAGTATTTTCATCCCCCATTTTTAACTTTCGAGGTGCATTTTTATTGCGCTTGATTTTAGCTGGGCTTTTTCCCTACAAAAAAAATTGTAAACATTTTCCTATTTATATTAAAAGTTATTTACCCACTTACTCTTAAATTCTGAAAGTTGCAATTTGTTGCTAGATTAAGTAATGGTTGTAAAGGTACTGCAGCTCTTCTTGCTCCACTTAGCTTTAAACTGTTACATTCATTGATATTTATTTGTTTAAAATTTTTAGAGCCACCTTGAGAATTAGTTTCCTTTTCCAGTCTCGAAAATAGATTTGTCACAACAGAACCCACATTTTTGCCAGTGGAAATTTTTTGAATTTTACCAAAGTTATGCTGATTCGACAGGTTCTTTAGAATGGGCTTGTATGTTTTTATAATTGGCTCACTATTTGCTCTTTGAAATGGCTTTAGATTAAAGTCTAATTTAATAAACTTTTTGGGTTGCGTAGAAGTTACACCATCAGCAGAAATAGTAAAATGCGTTCTCTTATTTTCAGGTATATCTAGATTAGTTTGAATGGGTCCTAATCCCGATGACTTCACTTCTAATGATTTAACACAATGAGATTTAGGCACCACTTGACATCGAATGGAGTTGACCATATCAACCTGGCTTAAAGAACTGTCTTTCTTACCCAGAGCCTGTATATTTATCAAAGTTGGAGATTTCTTTGTTTCTACAATACCTTCCCTTTTGGTTTTAAGTAGTGTACTTTCGTTTTTTGGCTTAATGATCGGCAGTAACATCGGAGTTTTAGAAAATCCCTGAGAATTCATAAATTGCAGGTTAGAAACAGGAACTAATACCCTACCATCATTGCAAACAATTGTTTTTAGTGGCTGATTTGTTGGCGGCTGTTTAATTTCGATAATTGGATTAGTATACAGTTTTCGCATGCCATTTCCATTAGACTGTTCCAATCCCAGCTTATTGTTCATAAAAATGCCATCAACAGTTTTTGATATCTGTTTTTGTTGCTGTTCTAGATACGACAAACTTAATTTATCGGTTGAAAAACTGTCCACTGCATCTTTCCACTTCTGGTTGTTAGATTCTGTATAAACATCAAAAATACTAAATTTAAAAGGGAATAACAAGATTTATTGTTATAAAAGTAGTAATATATTTATCAATATAACTGATAAAAAGGAATTTCTGGATATAAAGGCTTCTTTTCTAGTACAACATATATATATACAATTTTAATATCAATCCCCAATAAAACTTAAACACATTAATTTCACTTCATATGTACATACAAACAAAACATAAAAAATGCGGACCTTTAATTGGCTCTTTACAGTTTCTTTCTTTTATTTTCTTGGCTTTATGATTAGAAAGAGCTTCTTGAACATTACAAGCTGACAACAATCTTGACATTGGAGATGGAAATCTCTTGCGAAGTGACTCCAATTCTTGCTGAAATATTTCATCACCTGTTTATATAAAATTGAAAATTTACTGTCCTGGTAATTGCCGGGCAAAAAATTAATAAAATGCCGATTCTAAATTCCTAACATTTTAATTATGAACTTACTATTAAAAGATGAATTTAGGCCATCACTTTCGTTGCTTGATTTAACTGGAGTTACAATGACAAAACTTCCCTTTTTTCCTGGGGTGGCGATAACAAACGAATGATTTTTATTTGGTGTTGTTAAACATAAATCTCTTCTCTCCTTTTCAACAACCTTTAGATTACAAAATGTTTATAAATTGCGTTAAGATGTAAAAGCAATAATAGACAAAAAGTTGAACATATTAACTGTATTTTTATGCTGACCATTTGTTTTTAAAATTACCTGACAAAGACTATTAAGTCCTGGATTTTCCTGGTCACTCTCTGAATTTAAAGGTTGTTTATCAGCTAAAAATTCCCCAGCACTAGTATCATCTGAAGAATGTTGTGCAACAGTCTCATCAACACCGATCCAACTAAAAACAAAACAGTTTTAAAACAAATGGTATTCAAAAAAATAATTTTAATTTTTTTAAGTAAAGTCAGTTTAAAACATTAACTTAATTTGTAAGAACTATTCTGTAAAAACATACCTAAATGTAGGTCTTCGTCCTTGGCAATGAACCTTACCAATTAATTTAAGACTCGTCAAAATATTAGCAATATCATACAGTCTTCGAACTTTGGCTAAAATTTAAAGGGTATTTATATGAATAAATAAAAAATCCTAAAATAATTTCTAAAGACAAAATTTTTTTTTGTTTACTTACTTTTATATTTATTTTCATTTGGATTTCCATTGGTTATCAGAACTCTAGCTGCCATATCAAGAGAAACTTCTTGATCCTTAAATTTATAAAAAACAGTTTTTAAATTTGTAGAAAAAAATTGTGCACTAATTTAAAGAAGAGATACTGTTTCACTTAGTAGTTGATAATGCTTTACCGGCAGTGTGGTGTAATGGTAAGAACACTTGCTATACCACACATGAGGTCATGGGTTCAATCCCCACTGATCCCATGCTGTAGCGCCCTTGAGTAAGGCTCTATTAACAGTATGAACCTCTGCTGAGCACTTAATCAGCAGCATAATTATTGGGCAATTATAATCTATAATATCCCAAACTGCCACAGGCAACTCAAGACTGGGTTGGGGTAACTAATGTTACTCTATGTTTAAGTCGCACATTCGACTTTCCCACATCGAGGATAAAGATAATATACAAAAAAAAAGACCCTTAACATTGATTACCAAAGCTAAAACTTACAGGTTGAACAACTAATAAGGTAACAAATTGGTGGCTCAATATTCCAAGTGATTTATCTCTTCTTTTCTGTGAACTCTCGGAATCACAATTATTATCAGGTTGAGGCTCGCTAACATTTAAAATAACACTGGTGTTAAAATCATTTTTAAACAAAGAAAAGGTAAAAATTTTGAATTACATCTAGACTAACTATTTTTTACAAATACTTAAGAGTAAGACAAAAAGGAACTAATAAATACAGAGAAAATATAACATTCATGAACCGGTTGTGAATACTTACACATCATCTATGTTTATAGCGGCTCTATAATTACTTAAAAGATGAAAATTGGAGCGAAGTTTATCAGCTAAGCCAGATTCTTCTGCAACTTTCTAAATTAAAAATAAGCAATATATATTTTTTGTTTAAACTTTACATTAACAACCTATGCTTTACAAATTAATGCTAATTCCCAAACATTTAATATGTGTAAATAACCCATTAGTTATTAAAGCAACCTATGATTCAAGTTCAATGGAGTAGTAATATTAAATGAGATCAAATAATTACCCTTATGTTGGCCAAAGTTCGATCCAATCCAATGCGTCCTCTCCACAAATAATTACTCTTTGCAAGTCTTTTTACTATTTTAATTGATTCCAACACATTAATAATGTCGTAGATTCTTCGTCGTCCCACTACAAGATTCTTGGCTGCTTGGTCCAAACACATGGAAATGCATTCCTAATTTAGAAAAAAAATGATGACGAGTTATTGTTATGCAAAAACAAGTTTAGACTATCTTCACTTACGAAAAATGTAAAGTTGGTATTTTTAGTTGTAAAATTATTTAAAGTAATATAATACAAGTAAAGTTGTATATATACTAATTTAATTTTTTTTAAATATTATCTTGTTCAACCTGTGGATATTCTGGAAATAATTTTAAAAACCGCTGGCACAAAAGACCCAATGATTTTTCCTTTCGACTATTCACAGTTGTTTTTTTTTGGTAACTGTTCACAATTTTAACCTTTGGACATTGGTTTTCAATATTTTCTAAAGATTAAATAAAAAATAAATATATATTTATATTATTTTTAAACATTATAGCTATTTAACAACCTAAATACAAACAGTTTTGGTGATTTAATATCATTTGTATATATAATAAAAAAAATAAACCGAGTGTTTGTGTACCTTTGTTATAGTTTGTTTTCTGAGAGTCAATGACATTTGTTATCTAGAAAAATAAAATATTCTTACGAGACGATATATAAATATCAAAAAAAATTAAATGTATATATAGGACTATTATACACTTAAAAAAAAAAAAAAAGTGCAATTTTTTAAAATTATTTAAAAAAAACTTACTTCTGTTACAGTTTGTTTAACATTGTTATTTCCAATACTCTTATCATAATTAAAATCCTGTTGTTCACTTATGGTTGTCAGCTCTGAATGTTGATTCAACATTGTCAGCGAACTATTAAACAATTTTTTTCTTCTTTCGTAATTTCGAATTTCAGGACTGGCAGCATGCAAGAGTACTTTTAAATTTGTTGTCGGTGTTAAAGGAACATCGGATTTTGGACTGTTATCTTTAAAAGCTGAACCTTTTACTTTAATAGGTGTCACAACAGTTTGCATAGAAGATATATCTAATGATTTATTATTATTAACATCGCTATGTTGAATTTGGTTTTGGGTGTTAGACTCAAAAGTTGAAAATGGAATGTCTTCAAAATGTTCCTCAATTTCAATCTCGTCTAACCATTCTAAAAACAATTTTAAGAAATAAATTTATTAAACACAAGCAGACAAGTATATAAACAAATATAAAAATGACCAATATATAACAACTAACATAACACAATAAAAAAAAATATTACAATTTGTATTTAACCCTTTTTAAAATATTTATTTAAAAAAAATTTGGAACTTTTTAAACGCATTCTAAGAACTACATACATGATCTGATGATACAGAAAGAATAGCTCTAACATATACCCATACTATATTTAAATATCACCAGATCACACTAACTTTTTATTGAAATATTAACCACCATAAAACATACCTTCACGTTGCAAATCTTTGCCGTTTGTATTGCTAAAAGTAGATTGTATTGCACTTGTTAAAGCACCAGAAATATAATTTGAGGACTCTTCTTCGGTCATTTTAGTTATGCACCTGAAACTAGCACAAATTGGACCTAAAGTTTACAGATAAACAGATAACCACTATCAGACTATAATCTATAGTTGCCGTTTACAAAATGCACCGTTTTTCTGTACCTTGCCTGTAGTAAACGTCTCCAAATAAATGATTAGACTAACAGGTTCGCCGAGTTTGCGCGAAATCAAAAATCAACAATCAAACTTCGCGCGTAAAAATCTTCCCTCGCAAGCCGGCTTGCGCACTGATGCGTTAACAAACAAGTCTGCGTGCTTGTCGTGACATGTAGCGTCCGTTCAGTCGTGGTTCGGCTTTTCTTTACACAGCGGGTGACTTTACGAGGAAATCCTTACGAAAAAACAAAGATACCTGTTTACTGAGACACGACCAGAGGGGAAATTTATTTACTTTTATTGAATTGTAAACTAACGAGGGGACGTGAAAAAAACGAATGTAAGATTTTAAATTTTAAAAGTATACAAATTATGGAATTCATGCGTCAAATTTTTAAACGGATAAAGTTGACCCAATATATAATTTAAAAATAAAAAAAACAATATTTGTCAAATGTTTTGTAGGAACTAAAATTTTTTAAGAAATAGAGATCGCTTGTATTGTGCGATCTCTGAATAAACTCATTTCTTTAACGTTTCTCGCATATTTTTAAACATTTTTATGAGTTTTGAAGCTTACACTTAAACACGCTAACCCTAACTTTATAATAAGTAGGCATCTAATAAAAGTTATAAGTATTTTATGACCCCGTGTTCATGTTGCTTTTACGGGTTCGCATCTCATACACCGGGGAACCGTAAACTACAAGTGATTATTTATTTATTACAAATTTTTTTGCTAAAAAGCCCTATTATGACATTTAAACACATCGAAAATCATACGCAAATGTTTATTTTAAAAAAAATGCAATAAAGTTGTTTAAAAATACTTTGACACTTCAAAGGCAAATAAATTATTATCCTCGCACCAGAAGCGCAAAGTCAATATCGAAAATATAAATTGCCTTATGTCTTACTTCAAAACCTTAATTAACCTCTAGTGGCAGTTATTTAAAATAAATAACCGAATATTTATTTTAATTGAGTAACATCAAATTTTTCGCAAATTAGTGACGAGAATCTTTAATAAGTCTTCGTAGACATAGCACCGCAGTAGCTTAGAATGCATGCGATGGTCATTAAGTCGATATTGCACATTTGTTTAAATTTAATCCAAAAGAATGCACAGAAATCGCAGGGGAATTCGTTACGGTCCTTTTTATTTTTCTTCTACATTTCGTGCAAGGCAGAATATGGTATATAAGTTGATACGGTAACCCGTTCAGTTTAAACTTAGGCTAAAATACAAGATTAAGCGGTAATTCAAACTTAAAACATGTCGAGATGCTGAATTAATCTTTATTATAAAGATTTGATAAAAGAATGAAGATACTTCTAATATTAATTTTAGCAAAATCAGGTAATATTAGTTAAAAAAGATTTTGGAATTTTTAAAAAGTGTCAATAATACGTAAATAGTAAAATATTAAAAAATACTAAAAAAATACTTGTATAAAAGATACAATTACCAATCTTAGTGTTATAATTAGAAGATACAATTCAATTAGGCTGTAGAATAAAAAATTACTATTATCGTTTCTGTTTGCAGTTTTTCCACTTGAGTGTCATCGATGTGTAGTTACATCTTTATATCCTAATCCCAAATGTATTGGACCAGATATAGAAGCTTCTTCAGTAACTTGCAAATTTAATCAAATATGTTCGGTAAAAAGATCAACATATTTAATAGGTAAGCAACAGTCAAGTGTATGTAAATATTTTACTTTTTCAACAGTCAAGTGTATAAATATATTTTTTAAGTATTGATTTTCTAAAATTATAGTGACATAAAAATATTAAAACAGACTTTATTGATCTCACCTCAAGGTCGCTAACAATTACATTCGTTTAACATTTTTATTGGATTTATTGATTAAATGTTTACAATGTTATAAGAAAATAAAGTGTGAATTAATAGGTCATTTCTGGAAATGGAAAATTGAAAGAGGGTGTTCTGATATTAAAAAAGACAAGTGTTTTGAGACTGCAGGACACCACGAATACGTTTGCGAATATCTTTGCGACACTAGTAAGATAACATATAACAATATAAAATTTATTCATGCTAAGAAAATTATTAATAAACAAGTCCGTACATATATTTTGTTTTGTTACAGATTATTGTAATACTTCAAATGGATTTTTGCTGACCGTACCACAACCTATATTTCTAATATTCTTTTTAATTCTTTTTATGTTTTGTTGTTTATGATTTTTATTTTGTCTACCAAATAAAATTCCCCTAAATATATTTTTCGTAAAACCGCAAAAAAATCAGTTTGCAATGTTTATTGCGCGAAGGAAAAACAATTAAAACAGAAAAAATGTTTAAATTTAAGGCAATGCAATTAGGCAGAAAGGTTTTAAATCGACTAATAAACTTTAGTGATTGTTTAGTGAAAAACTAAAACTTAGGTTTTTTCTTTTTAAAGTTAAACTTTTTTGTTTTACTTGATCCACTTGAACTCCAAGATGGCAATTTTCGCTTCTGAAAAAAGTGTGAAAATCAGTCAAGGAATATAAACACAAACAGACTTCTAGGAAAGTTACACGAAACGTGAGGCACAACCAAAGACAAATATTGATTATACCTGTACATGCTGAATCAAAATCAATATTTTTGACAGCAATAACACAAATTGCAAGTCAATTTTAAAACAGTTTTACTTGTTTATTATCTCTTTGTAAAAACTATTTTTAAAACAATTAGGCTTTTATATCAAAATATTCAAGCATCTCTTTTTTCCAAAAATAAAAAACACCCCCTTTTTTATTCTCTTACCCGTTTAACAAAAAGCCTACGAACGTAAACCGATAAATAATTTAACATTTCTTCGAACTTTAAATGAATTATGTTGCGGTAAATCATATTAAATTTTATAGATATAATAAACTTATAAACCCAATTAAATCAAAATTTTATTACGCAAGCTAAACCGGGGTTGAAAATATATAGAAATGAGGACTTAGTATTGTCTAACTTATTTAAAAATTAAATTGATTAATATAAAAACTAATCCTGAATTACTTGTGAAGCAGCTTTTCCTTTGAAATAATTTGATGTTTTGTTTCTTTCGTCTTCCGAATCGTCAAATCCCGACCCAGATGTATAATCGACTGCTGAAGGGTTTGAGATAGAGGAAGGAGTTAGAAACGACCGAGTAAAATCTCGTTTGTTCCGTTTTTGTCCAAGGTTGTCTGATAATAAACCTGGTTGTTGAGCGTTCGATGAACTAAAATAAATTGCTTAACATTTAAAAATATTCATTTCTTTAATCTATTTTTGAAGAACCTAATCTACTAAGCCTAGCTATAAATTAAGTGTGCAAATGTAAAATAATTTTAAGTTGAATAACATCAATGTTAGGAATATTTATTATTGTTTAAGTCTACTTACTAAGAAGGTGAATAGGAATTTCGGGTTGGAACTTGAAACTTGGATGATTTTGAGGTGGAAGATGTCCTAGTACTAGAAACAAAAGTTTATTTCTACTTACATTTTTTTTAAATACTATCAGTATATCTTGTATTCAAGAAAGATAATATACCAAGCCCTTTAAACTACCAAATGACAGTTTTGAACATATTCGATCAATTTTATTTTGTAAAATAATTCTTATAGATTAGTTGCACTTACGGTGTTGAGTAAGTTGTTGAACTAGATTGAACATTGGTTGGTGCTTGCACAGTTTGTAATCCAAATTTTTTGGTCAGATAACTTCTGACCAGTTTCAACTGAGCCCAATCAATACTTGCACCTAGCTGATCTTTAATGGGCACAAGTCGACTGATATCTATTTAAAACAAATTGTTTTAGAAAAAATAGGCATAAATACATGCTTTTGTAAATTATAAACCTTATTTTGTAATATGTAAAAAAGATTATTAAAAAAATATTCACATAATTTAAAAAAATTTAGATGAAAAAATGAAATACAAAACAACTACCATTCTTAAATTTTTATTTTTATAATCACATACCAGAATTAATTGGAGGTCTCCTTATAACAGCCTCGACTTTATCGATAAGTTCTTTCATTATTCCAAGTTGGTGAAATTTAGTTGGATATCCTGCACTGAATGCATCAGATAAATGGCCACCTAGTGTTGAAAGTTGCAAACCTCGCTCTTTCGATATTTCTTCCTATGGCAAAAAAATTTAAAAAAACGCTATTAAGTAACAATTATAAAAATGTAAGAAGTATATTGGAATGTAAAAATAAAACCCTACACCTAAATATTTAAGCAAGATTAAATATTCTCAATATATTACAATAGTTGTGGTAAGAACATTTTCCACACCACACATGAGGTCGTGGGTTAAATCCCAACTGCCCTCATGCTGTAGTGCCCTTGAGTAAGGCGATATAAATGGTATGAACTCCTGCTAAGTCAACACTTAATCAGCAGCATAATTATCGGGCAATTATAATCTATGTAATATCCCAAACTGCCACAGGCAACTCGAGACTGGGTCGGAGTAACTGATGTTACTTTATGTTTAAGTCATGCATAAGACTTTCCCACATCAAGGATAAAGATAAATATACAAAAAAAAGGTTACATAAACTAATAGCAAACCAAAGTAAGGCCACGTTCGTGAAATAAATTGTAAGTTGTTCTGACAGTATCTGGAATTTTGGTGGTGGGTACCCCAGTCTCATTACGTTGTCGGTCAGCTTGCGAGTGAGGTAAGAAATCATCATCATCAAAGTTGTCTTGTGGTGCATTGTGTGCAGAACAATATGACTCGACCACTACATATTAAAAAAATTTGCTGTTTGTAAACAACAAAACTTACTAAAAAAACAGTAAAGAATGTGGTACAATATGTGCCTAAATGAAACGGAGAGCTCTGCGCTCAACTAACCAAACCCAGCTTTGCTTTATTAGATTAAAGATTAATTTTTTCTAAAGGCTTTATAGAATTAAAAAGATAAACATAGGGGTATATACCGATTAAAACTTGTTTTCCGATTCTGTTAACTTTAACAACAGACATTCCATCAACCCTCATCAAATTTGCTTCGTTGCTTGGTCGAGCTTTTGCTATTTCCAGCAAGTCTTTGTTGTTAGCCACTAAATGGGGTGGTATATCCATGTCCTAAAACCATTTTTTATTGTACATATATTATAGGTTAAATTAAAACTATTTAAAATATAGAACAAAAAAAAATTCAATCCTACTTGTGCAATTTCGTTTCTAAGATCAAGTAATAACTTATACATAGGTCCACTATGTTGATCATTCTCATTTTTGTTTTTTATTTGTGGTTTAGTTTCAGGTAAGCTGGTGATGTAAGGGCCCAGGATCATCCTTCTTAGTTGTTCTTTGGTTAAAGAACCAGAAGAAGGCACAGTTGGCAAAATACTTTTCGATAAAAAAAAAATTTTATAAAATGTAAGCATGTTTTATGTTACATGGATAATTTATATACAATATTTTAAAACACATCTTATACAATTAATAAATTTATTTTATATTGAAAAACCCACGTTTTATTGCTGTCGACTTGTTGGCTATTTGGGGTCATTGAGGTTCTCATTTCTTTGTCAGTTAGGTCAATTGTTGGAACTAACATCAACTGCAGTTGAGGTGAAAATTTTCTTTTTCCAATCCAGTCATTACCTCTGCTGGAAACCTCTGTGAAAAGTGTTTAAACATTTAAAGGCATAATTATTACAAAATTTAATAAATAAGACAGAAAAAAATATTATTGCAAGTAATGTCCTAATGATACATTAAATATCTAACTACAAAAATTTCTTCACTTCAAATGACTCATTTATTTAAACATTTAACTCTTATCTACTTTATCTCTTAACATATATTGACTTATAAATATATTTCTTTTTAATAACCCTAACCCTTTGCAAATAAAGACTACCCACCTATAGTTGACCCAAAAGATCCTTTTCCCATTTGTTTTTCCTTAAGATAACCTTCTAACAATAATGCTTTACCCAATGCCCTCCACCATTTTTGTGTACGGTTCGACCCTGAACCAAAACTTGGATGTTTAACAAATCTATCAAACATCTTTTTTCCTTTCTAAACAGAAATACAAAAGTCAAATAAAATTCGTGATCACATATTTTTTAAACATAATCAGATAATTACAGTTTTACAACAAATATTTTTTAGTAATAACATAAACAATTTTTTTTCTCGTTTTAACATATCAAATTATAATTTAAACAACTTACAGAACCATTCAGAAACATTACAGGCATTCCCAACCCAAACTTCTCCCCAGTTATCTTAATTGCTTCAAACATTAGTTTGGATTCGGTTGCAAAGTTTTGTGATTCTTCTGTGTAAGATACAGGATCATTTCTTCCAGTGCCCGAATTACCTTTGCTTCTATATATAAAAGGGTAAATTTTTGTTAAAAACTGCAAACATACATAGATTTTAAAAAATAAGTTTAGTCTACCTTGCTCTACAATTGTCACAACATTTTTCAGTCCCGCTAATACTACTCTGAGCATTCTTGTCGAAGTGGCACAAGACAGATTTTCTTCTGCACGACATTGTTGTTAAATATTGTTCCATTTTTAGAATCATTCCAGCTTTGTGCTCTCGATATTTCACTGATGTAATGTCATGCAGAAAGTACCTAATATTTAATAAGAAAAAAACAAAATTTAATAGAAGAAAAAACATATACCCAACCACAAGTGCATTCCAATATTTTTTTATTTGATTAATACTTTATTAAACTGGCAGCTTTATCAATTTGGTTACATCCATTTTTTTTGGTTGTAAAAATATATAGATGGGTTATTATATAATAATTGACCTATTAGTATTAAAATCTCCAGAGGTGAAAAAGGTATGACAAGTTGCTGGCAAACCATCTCTGCCTGCTCGACCAATTTCCTGGCAAATGTAAATAGAAATTAATTACTAAAATTATAACTTAACTATTAATATATTATAAATAAAAAAAGAAACCATTGGAACAATTATTTAATACAGAACACTAAAACAATTAATTAGGTTTGTTTTTACTTTTAATACCACAAACAACTTACCTGATAATAACTTTCAATATCCTTGGGTGCACCATAATGTATTATTTTTCTGACATCTGGTTTATCAATACCCATACCAAAAGCAACAGTTGCAACAATACACTGCAACAGAAAAAACGTAATCTCCAACATTGTTTAACTACTAATTGATAAGAAAAGGTTATAAAACACAACATCAGCTAATATTTCCTAAAAGCAAAGAACTTCAAGCTCTTAACATACTTCTTTAAAGTTGGAAATATTTAAAGTTATAAAAAAAATTAATAATGTCTTTATTTAAAACTTACATCCACTTCATCTCTAACAAATGAATGGTGAGCCTTCCTTCTTCGCTCAATAGACAGTCCAGCATGATATATTAAAACCTTTACACCTAGTTGTTTCACTACTTGGCCTATTTTTTCCGTTGCCTAAAAAAAATTTAATACAATATCAAGTTGCTTGAAATCAACAAAAAGAAATCTAATCTGTATATGCTCTAATTATTAATATTTTTTCACAAATTAAATTTTTAAATAAACCTTTTTTGTAGGACAATATATAATAGTGGGCCCGTCAAAGTGATACTTTTTCATTCCCCGCACAGTTTTTTCCTTCATAATACATTTTAGATCTTCACTTGGGTCACCAGACTTCTTATATACATCCAAATATAAGTTTACTCTGAAAATAAAATTTTAGTTTTAAAAAAATAGTACATTACACAAATTCTTATGCTAAAATAAAAACTAAATCTGTATCTGTTCAGAAATTATCAGTATTAAATAACAAAAAAGATAGTTTATACCTGTCAAAACTAGTACAAGTAACTAGTGGATTTTTAAGCTGGAGAGATGCACAAATGTCCTTTCTAACTTCTGGTGTGGCAGTAGCAGTTAGAGCCATTATAGGTACCTTCAAAAGTTTTAAAATAAATATTGCTAAAACAATTTGGTTTTTATCATTTTACACACAAAAAGAAAAACAAAAATACTCACATTTGGCAACAGTTTTTTTAATCTACCCAGGTTTCTGTAAGCATCTCTAAAATCATGGCCCCACTGTGATACACAATGGGCTTCATCTATTGCAATAAGAGATATACCAACTCTTGCATTAAGGTCTTGTAACACACTTGCACATGCTTCTGCATATTCTGGAGTGATGTAAATTACTCTATGTTTTCCGCTAAAATGTAAAATGTCATATACATTAAATTTATATGAAAAAAAACTAAAAAAATAAATAAAAATAATAAAGGATGGTACAGTTAAATTAAAAATATTTTCAACCTCATCATAGCAGTAAAGACTTCTTGTTTATTTTTTTGCCCTGAGCCAAGAAAGCAAGCTGGTATGTTGTTGGTTTCCAACTTCAATACCTGGTCTTCCATAAGAGATATAAGTGGTGAAATACAGATGGCTGTTCCATCCAAATATACTGGTGGGTATTGATAACATAAACTCTTTCCGTATCCTTCATGGAAAATAATATTTAAACCCTTATAAGCACGTAAATTAAAAAAAACAAACAATCCACAAAAAAGTAAATTTTTTATTAAACTTACCGGTTGCCATAACAACACACTGATCTCTTCCTTCATTTAATGCAGCGTTAATTATTTTCCATTGCATTCTATAAACCAAAAAAACAAATATATTACAAAATTTTTTTGTTTTTAAAGAAATTTAAAAAAATCTCTAAAACAAAACTAGGAAAAAAATTAATTTACAGTCTATTGATTATTTTAAAACCACAAAATACTCTTAACTTACTCTCGAAACTTGGAGTGACCAAAATATTCTTTTAACACATCAATAAATTGTTTATCTGGTGGAATGTAATTTGGATCGTCAAAGACATCGCTTGTGTCCTGCTTGCTTGTTTCATCATCAATTATGATGTCATCAAAATCGTTGTCCGCGGCAATACATGCATCTAATTCGTGTGGGTAGTCATCAGTGTAGTTTGAATTGTAGTTGTTGGGCGTGTAATTTAATGAAAAATTGTTTTCCTTATAATCTGAATCATTATATTTACAAGAAGAATTCTGAAAAAAAATAAAGTGGTGTTACAAACTTATTCTAACTAGTATGAACCTAGCTACCAGCATATTTAAATAGCTTTATTAATTAATGAACTATAACAAAATCTAATTCTTACGGTATAAGATTTTTCTTTTAAATTATTTAAGTAACTTGTATTTTTTTCCTCCTTTTGACTTGCTCGAATTTCTTCCTCAATTGCCTAAAAAGGTTTAACAGAAATGTTTTTATGTATACAAATTATAGCTTAATAAATATTTATATTTTCAAACATTAAACACCCAATAAATTTTAACACACAAACAATCTTCTTACATAAACATCATCTAAATTAATTTCATCATCGTCATCATCATCTATACATATTATTTCCGATGATACATTTTTTTGTATTTGAGGACTACCCTTTTCTTGTTTTATATTTAAAGTTTCCTTAAAAGAAGTCGTTGTAGATTGTTTAAAATTTTGTTGGTGTTCATTAAATAAATTCTCCTAAATTAAGAAATTTATAAAATTTTATGAGCCTGTTATTTTTAAAATAAAAACAAGGACATAGTATGTTGTAAAAAAACTTCTTTTTCGTCATAAAATTTATAATTAAAAACCAATTATAAATAGGTTATAATAAAAAATTTTCAATGTTTTCATTTAAGTGATTTTTTTAAATGTTAAATAGTATTTTTTTTATTTGCTATAAAATTAATATAATAAAAAATAACACCTGTTCAATTAACTGTTCTTCTTTTAACAAATCATCCATGGAAATGTCAACGGGAAAATTATCATCAATACTAACAGGTGTTGGTTGTACATTAACAACTTTAGATTTTGTTGATTTAAAATTATATTTTTTTGCAGTGAATGATTTAGTGCTTGTAGAACTAGATAGAGGAGGAGATGGAATTGTCACACTATGGCTAAAAATAATTTCAATTACTTATATAATTTTCAATTACTTATAGAAAAACATTTATTTAAACACAAAGTCAATAAAAATGAATTACCTGTCAAAGATAACTTGCTTATTTTCAACATAGTCCATTTTACAGATATCTTTGACAATTGGATTTTTGTTACTGTCGGTTTCAACATCAATTTTATGTAAAGCATTAAAACTAACCTCATCAACTAAGTCTGTTTTAGTTTCAAGTGAAAATGCTCTGCGTATTGCACATTTTAAAGTAGTTAAACCCTTCATGTTTTTATCAAGAAACCCCAAAGATCTAAATATACAAAAAAGCTTAATAATTTGACTTGCATACAATAGATAAGAAAAGGCTTATTATATGCTTAAAAAAATAACATAAAATACCAAAAATCTATGATAAATAAGTAACAAAAGTTATTTAAGTTATTCTTTTGTCAATTATTTTTTGTGAACAAAAACAAAAATCCTACTTGATTTTGTTATCTGTCGTCCATTTGCATTCGTCGTATTGATTTTCTTCAATAACAGCTATAATTTCGTGACAAACATCACATATGTTAATTAACCCATCAACAATTTCATTTCCACCATCCATTTTTTTATTTAAAATTATTGTTTTGTTATGAAAAGCAAAACATTGAAACCTTGCACCACGCTTTTCATATAGAAAAAGTAAACATTCGCGCGAGTTGGCGTGTCACGTGATTCCTGCGGATTATAGGGGTAAGTATACTATTTTTGTTTCTATTTTAATATTTAAATGTCAATTATTGTTTATTAACACACTTATTCCCAGTATAAATACTAAATATTATCTAAGAAAAAATAACAGAAGATATTTAATAAACACAACACAACAATTAGTTACTTTGATAGCTATTTGCTGGCTTAATACAATTAACAAAGTTGAGTATACACAACTTACTTATATTTTAGCAGAAAAACATAAAAAATGCAAGTAATATCTGGCAATATGGTAAATAGGTAATCTTTAAGGCAATTTAGGGAAATATTTTGGCAATATAAAACTAATATTTCATGGTAGATAGAAAAACTACTAGGTAGAGTAGAGCTACTATGGCAATTTTTAAATTGTAATTAAAAATTTAAGTGCTTATATGTACAAATGAAAATGTCATGATAAAAACACAATTTTTATTACACTAAAAAGCAATATAATTATGAATTAAGTTTATTTTTTATTCTCATCCCTTTCTTTGTCGCACCTTGCGAGGAATTGGTGTACAAAGTTCACTGACTCTTTGTGATGCTGTTGCATTTCTTGCAGCAAACGAAACTTTATAAGGATCGTAATCCTGGTCCAACGCTGTCCTTGTTTTGGGGCGTGCTAATTGTTGTTGGCGTGTGGTTGGCTTAAAAATACATTGAGTACTTTAATAAATTAAATAAAAACAATTAAAATTATCTTTAAACTTGATTAGATGGAAAATTATTTTGATAAAATTTTATTTAATACTAATAAATGTTACCCAACCAGTTACAAATATTTAAGCAATTTTTACTTGTGCAGTTTGGGCAGCTGCAGAGACAGGCCATATAACAGGTCGATTGTCTGCATATTCCTTGGGAGTAGCCTTTGATTCAGCAAGTTGTTCCAGTCTTGCACTGTCAACATTGGCAAGGGCTTTTGCTGGAATGTCACTTTTCCATTCACCCCAATCCCACGAACTGTTGGACTTGATTAAAAGGGGGTCATACTGTTTGGGACGAGCTAGCTCATATAACCTTAAAATTAATGTTAAAAACTATGTTACATTCATTGGTTTATCATTTCTCTATATTACAGAACTTTGCCATTTAACAGAGCAAATAAGTAAATCAAAATACATCACCCCCCAGTTTAGTTTTATAAATCTGAAAGTATGATCTAAACCTTAATCATAAATTTTATTTTTCAGCATTACCTTTTTGTTGGCTGTGCAGTTTTTGCACCTTCACTTATTAAGGTATAAACCGACCTCATCAAAGTCCAATCTGGGTGGAAAGGTTTTGGAACAGCTAATTGCTTTAATCTTTTACGCTCAGGGTAATGAAGAGCTGCGGTTGGCACAGACCATATGGGAGTGGGTCGGTCTGCTTTAAAGTCACTGTGCCATACCTTACTTTTTGTAAGTTCTTGTTGTCGCTTTGAAAGTGCTATTAAAGTACATTATTTTTTTTAATTGACTTATTTTATTGTAACTTGTGACTATTACTACTTTACCAAATTTGGTTGGAGGCTTTAATGGAATTTTATCAACCCAATAAACAGATCTTCTATCTTGAATAAATCCTGATGGCATTCGCTTATGTTGCGCTAACACATCTAATCTTGTAGGATCGCCTGATAACATCATGTTTTATTAATTAAATTACCGACAGCCACCAAAAACTATAAGCATTTAAATTAATTTTTAATAAGAAAAAATAGTTGTAACAGATCGCTTTTTTTCTTTAAATGTTAAAGCGTCTACACTCTACAGATTCAAGCAATGGTTTTTTATTAAATGTTGCTATTCCCACCTTTTTTACCCATCTTGAAGTAAAAAGTATGTTTTTTAAAGCTGACCTGTTTAAGTCTAAAAAACCTCTTTATCTGCTGTGCGGCAAATAACATAAATTTGCTTTTATAAATTTTTTAAGTACACGCTTCTATTGTTGTTGTTGACAACGTAACCTCTGACCCCATAATTAGTTTATCCTTAAATTAACATTTTTGAATATTTATTATTTTTTAAGACCACATAGTATTTCAAGCATTCTTAATAATTGTAACTACCTAAAATACAACAGTCTTATCTAGAAAGATATGTTTTATTGTAACAATTGTAAAATATATGTTATATGTTTTTATGTACTAACTAAATAGTATAAAATCTAACTTTAACTACATAAATTCACAGCTATTATAAAAACACAACTAGCGTTGCATTAAATTACGTTTTGCAAAAAGTTACAAGAATAAAACAACTAGAAGTAAGTTTTTAATTTACTACAGAGAAAAAAATGAACAATTTTTAATTTTGTTCATACTTTCTCATTCGATTGCTGTCTTCCAAGGAATCCTAAACAAACAAAATAAAAGTTACACAATGGTACAACTCGCAAAAATACTCTTTGTTTTACAGTTTTTAACAATTCAATACCTTTAGTAGGTCGGAGTTAAGAGTTGAATATCTATCATCAAAGTTTGTCGAGTTTTGTGCAAAGTTATCTTGTGAAGTTCTTAAAACAAATGATGTATTAATAATTTTGTTTACAAAAGCACAACAAAAAAAAAGTAAAAATGCTTTCTGTTAACTTACCCTTGGTAGTCATCCATGCTAGTAACTTTAATAATTTGATGTTTAGGAGGTTGTGCCGGTGGCAAGTTTTCTGATATAGAAGATACACTGACATCAGAATCAGATTTTTTGCCTTCATCTCGAGAATGTGACAACCTAAAAATTCAATTATACAAATATAGGTAATTATATTTAGAAGGTTGACTTTACCGCTTAAATTTAATTCTTTATCAGTCATTTGAACACTAAAATTTGATCGAAAGTTACGTACTTCCACTTTTGAAATTTTTTCATCTTAGTTGGTTTCTTACTGAATTGACCAACACTTGGTTCAGAGTTTGAAGAATTTCTTGCAGAATTTTCCGAGTAAGAATTAGATATATTTCCTGGTGTATCATTGTGTACGCTTATTACATCCTCTCCAAATTCACTATTCTAAATAAAAAAAAAGTTCTTATAGTTTCATCACTGAAGAATAACTTGGTACTGTTTGTTTATATTTATCAGGCATCTACTTTATTACAAAATTGGCAAACTTTTACCTTATTATCTATGAGCATTTCTGCATACTTCATTGTATCTTCTAAACTGTTTTCATTCAATGATATTTCATCTGAAATAAAAAAACACAAATAAAAAACATAAATATACAATGGAATGTCTAATCCTTAGTGGGTTACTTAATTTAATGTTCTATAAAAAACAAACAACAAAGTAAAACTTACCAATATTTGCCATTGCAATTTTCCTTCCTTTATATTCCCCATGACTAATAATAAGCTGGCCATCAGAGATGGTGTTATCCTGTTCAGTAATTTCACTAGTTGATTGGCTCTCAGTAGAAACTGATTCTATAAGTGACTCAACCTCTTTAGGTTCTGGGGTGATAGTTCGAACAACCAAGTTTTGTGCATCGGGTTCAGGCAATTCTGTCACCCTGCAAAATAAAAATTTTAAATATCAAGACATTATCACTTAAAGAATAATTTCGTTGTTTTTACATAAACAAGTCATATTTAATAAAAAAAGATATACATTTAAGTTAAAAAATATTGTTGGTAAATAAAAAATGTTTTTTTTGATATATTAGATATCTTACAATAATTAAATAAAAAAAAGAATAAAAAATAGTTAAATATACTCACTTGATGACAGGACCATGTAATTCATTCCCCATCTCATCCATTGGATTTCCCTCCCATGGGTCAACTAAACTGGGGGGTTCAGAGGATTCAGGGGATTTACTTTTGGGTGGTTTGGGATCAACTATAGGTGGGGCTTCCGGAGTAGAAGGTGGGGTTTGCTAAAAAAATATATATAAGTTGTTTTACAAAATACAAAAGTTTAAATGTAAGTTTTGCTTTAATTTGTATATATGCTGTATATAATTCTGCAGTTAATTTACCTGTGGGGTCGTAACAGGAACCGGCTCAAATTCTTGTTGAATAGAAGCAGGGGGTGTTGTATGATGTTCAGACACAATTGAAGGTTCAGGGCTGCTGTAGTCACCAGATAAACTCGGTGTTTTAATGTCTTCAAATGACTGCTGCACTATGCTTGGTGGTGGAGTGGCTAAATTAAAAATATATTAAACAAAAAATCTTTATTATTTTAATAGAAACATATTTTTACGCATTAATTTTTGTTTTTAAGCTGAAAAATAATTTTTTTTTGAAATTAAATTTGATCCAATCAAAAAAAAAAAATGATACTTACGTTTAGGTGTAACAGGTGGAGTCTTTGGTTGATAAACAACAGAAGTGGGTGGCGAGGGATCAAATTTCGGTTCCCTGCTAGAAGTTGAAGGCATAGTGGGAATAAAGTTCTGAGTCATTCGATGTATGATTTTAATGATCTCATTGTCCACCATGTCTTCAACTGCTTCAGGTGAAAAGTTAATTCCAGTGTCAACTATAACTGGAATGTCTGTACAAATAAAAAAAATTTACCACATAAGATTTGGCTTAAAATGGAATAAACAAAGACAATAAAATCCAGCCTAGTTTAAACAACAAGATTTTAGTTATGTTAAATTTATGCAGTTAACTAAATTTTACATCTTACTCGTATTTAATTAAAATTTAATAACCTGAGACATTTGAATTAGAATCCTCTTGTTGAGATTGAATAGTTGGACAAACATGACTTAATATTCTTGCCATTAATTCATTTTCAACAAGAGCAGCAGTTCTAAAAAAAATAACAAAAACAATAAAATCCATTTTAAAAATTTTTTTTTTTAAATCAAGAATAACAACAACTTTTTAATACAAAATTTGCTTACTGTTCTTCTAGACTTAATTGTTTGCATTTTTTAGCAATATCTTTGGATGATGGAAGCTTAATTGTAGGTTTACATGGAGGACAAGTTGGTTGAGGTTTTGGTTTGTTACCTTGTCCAGATAACTCAACAGGTGATGTGTAACTTTCTTCCTCCTGTTAAAAAAAAATTTTAAATCATTTTTTTTATATTTTTTCCAAGAAAATGATATAAATTTTTTTTTAGATAATCTGGTATGTTTTTTATTTTAAATCGACCTTCAACAAGTTGATACAAAGAATTACAGTTATTTATTTATATTACATAACATAAGTTGATGTGTCACACAACTAAATTTAAATTAACAGAGATCAAATCAGTTGATAAATATAAGCCGCTAATTTTCCTGTAATTATGAGTAATTTAAATTCTATTTTACCTCGTGATCAGTCATGCTCTCTTGTGTGGAGTTTCCAGGTAATTCATCATCTGGTGGACTTGGTGGCGCTATTGGGCTTAAAACTTTTGCTTCTATTTAAATAAAATATAAATATTTATATACAAACCCAAATCACCAGATTTAAGATTTGGCAATTTTTCCTAAAATTAATTTAAATTTAAATAACTGGAATAAAAATCGCAGCAGTTTAAAATAAAATTATCTTACTTTTTGTGGGTTTCTTGGTTGGAATAACAGAAACTGGAATTACTTTCTTTGGTGATGAAATATATATTGGACCAGTTTCCTAAAATAAATATATCATTTGTTTTTTTTGCAGTTTCAAATCTCACCCAGTATAAACAATTGAACTAGCTTTTTACATACCACAACAGTAGGAGGTTGAAGTTGTATAGCTTGAGCAGGAAAATGATTCCCACTAAACTTCATTGTTGGTTTCCAACTTGTTTGTTGTCCCTGCTCTGTTACTGTTTGGGTCTTCTGAGATTTTACTTGGTTTGCTAAAAGATAAAAATATTTTTTTAAATCACAAAATATTTGTGTAAGCTAAACATAACAAATAAGCCTTTAAATTAATCTATGCAACCAAATTTAGAATAATTTAAGTTGTGTAACCTGAAACAGTTTGTAGGGCTCTGTGTGTCCTGAAAGTTGGTTGTTTATTGGGTGAAGAGGTATGCATAAAAGGGGAATGAACGGTTGTTCTACGGGGATGGTAAGCAGCTCTTCCATAAACATGAGTGACGACTTCCTCATCTGCAGAAAGACAATAAGTATTTGACATCGTTAAAAGTTAATTTAGTTAAAACATTTTTTTAAGTTCTAGTCTATTTATTTATCTTTTATAAGCATATTGTACACAAATTTTCATGTTTACACTTAAATTATGTGGATTACCTAAATATTAACAATTTCAGAATATAAGAATGTTAATAACCAGTGCTAGTTTACCGTTGATTTTTTTTTCTTTGGGTACCTTCTTTCCAACTTTTCCAACAGGTTTTGCATTCAATCTTCTTATTCTAAAGTCTTTTGGTTGTGGTAATTTTGTTGGTTTTTCATTTACTACAGGCTTCGTCATGTTCTGCAAATTTTATTTTATTAAGTTAAATAATCGCCAAGTAATCTTTAATGTTTATTAACAACCAAAAACTTACACTCAAAGCAGAAGTCTTAATCTGTTCATTTACCAACTTTGCAATTCTTATTTTTTCATTTTCTGGCCTGTTAAAATTGTGTTGTCCGATAGTTAGTCAGAGAAAAATCAATCAAAGAAACTTTCATAAAGAGACACTTCATTACTTTTTACATAAACTTGCAAAAACTTTAACTTACTTATTCCCGATGGGTGGATTTTTAAAAACGTTCGGATATGAGTCAAATTGAAACTGAGCTGTATTGCGTTCGAGGGCAAAGGTGTTTCCGTCCAAATTCTGTCTCATTTCTTCGAGCTTAGCCAGTTTTTTTCGAAACTCATCAACAACACTGTAACCACTGGGAGCTGTGTCGAGTAAATTGGGAGCTTGAGGTTGAGTTGGAATTGAGGTAGGCTTAAAAAATTAAATAATTTAAAATATTTGTAAGAACAGAATTTTAATATTATCAGCAAAGAATTTTGCATGTAAATTATTATTTTGAAATTCAAAATTAACCAGGTTTAAGGAAAATCGATCTTAGTAGTTGTATTAATATGATTACCATATAAAGAGAAATGGATGATGGAAAATTCTTAGATATATCGACTAAGTCTTCTTCCTTCTTCATTTTCTATATTGCAAATAAACTGTAATTTAACTTATAACCATTGCAAATATATTTTTGACTACTTTATGTTTTTATTTTAAAACTTTTATTATATTAACTAATTGTTAAATAATATCGATTAGCAAGCAAGGGGAATTTACTTTTAAGTGATCTTCATAAGGATTAGATTTTGATGTTGTTTCTATATGAGCAGGAACACATGGAATTGTCATATTTTTATCTGGATTAAGCCTACACAAAATACAAATTATTACATTTTTTACCAAACTTATGTTTAATAACCAAAAAATAATTGGTTTCCAATCCTTAGTAAAGTGACATAAAAGGGAAAAAACGAATAAAATCACCAATGTGTTAACAGTATATTAATAATATATAAAAATTTCCTAAATAGGATATGTCAAGGGTTTTTGAAGTTCATTTGTTGATTTAATAAGTAACTTTGTATGCAGAGTGCTGTCTGTATTATATGTTCGGGAAAAAATTTGGTTCTAAATATAGATAAAAAAATACCCACATGCCGTTCAGTTCATAGTAATGAAGTTAAGGTAAATTGAACTGTAACATTTTCTCCTTACTCTAATTTTTTGCTAAAATAAATATTCATGAAACTTCTGTTTGCACAATTTTGTCATTTTTTATTTCGACTTTTATTTACATACACAACAACAAGCAAAATTGTATAAAAACATACAACAAACTAAGAGCTTTTCATTGGAACTTGTGGGTTAATATAAGAGCTTTTTAATATATAACTTATTAATTAAAATTAAAACTGTCTGCACATATTAAAAAAATGTATTTTTTGATTGCAAACGAAAATTTTGTTTAAAATAAAAAATTAAAACATTTTTTTTTTTATTCGCAATTAGATTCTGAGGTTGGAATGTGAATAATTTTAACTTATTATTGTGTTTTAAAAAAATATATATATACTTAGTTAAATAAACAAATTAAAAAAAACACAAGTGTTTTAATTTTGTTTTAGTTAGTTATATGGGTTTAAATGTTTTAAGTTTTATGGCAAGTTAGTTAATCAATTTGTACTAATTAAAGTTTTTAATTTTCTAAAACATATTTTTTGGCAAAATCCTTTTTTGTCACAATATCGAATCAAAGTACTGAAAAGCATATTTAAATACATTACAAATTAATAAGCACTTTTGAGCAAAAAATAAAACATTTTCAGGACAGTAAATAATAATAAAAAACAAAAAATTTCAGCATTTAAGTTTTTAGCTGGAAACATTTTCCTTTTTTATTTCATTTCCACCATTTAATATTGTAGTTATTTCTTCTTGCATAAATGCCCAAGGAACGCTGGAACCAACCAGAGGACATTTTTTACCACTTGGACAATAAACTTCACCCCCGCGAGCACCTTGCGCTCGTATATTTTCTCTCGAGCAGTGAAAGCAGAACTTGTGCATAGCCTGTGATGGACACTGTACAAAGTGTGTGTCTTCAAGTCTTCCCTGACACAACACACATTTCAGAGGCTTGCTCTGTCCATTTGGAACAGGGGAAGTTAAGGGAAGCCCAGATGAAACAAACCCAGATCCGTTAAGTTTAGCGCTTGGTGCTCCAGTAGAAGATGGAGTGGGAGGAGAGGAAAGATGACTTGTCTTAGTTGAGGCAACATTTAAATGCGTTCTCGTACCACTTGAACTACCACTACTTGTTCGCATCCTTCTCCAGTTACTGTCAGCCCTTGAGTCGGGTGATTTACTTAAATCATTGGCAACCAAGGAGGGTGATCCATCTGTTGGGGATTGTACAACAAATGGTGGTGAACAGCTTACACTGTTTGTCCTCACTGATTTGTTGCCACTGTTTGTGGAAATTCCACTTGTGGGGCTATTACCCTTGGGTGAAGAATCAATAGGATCTCCACCTGACATTGCTTCGAATGAAGCCCTTTCACTTCCTCTTTCATCTGGAGACCCTTTTACTTCCTCTTTCATCTGGAAATTGTTGTCAGGAACAAAAAGGGAGTCCTTAGATTTCACAGATGGACTTGGTGGAACTGTATTGGCAGAATGTTGTTGATGTAATACATAACCAAGTGATGCCATAGGAAGTGTTGACGTTTTTGATGACAAATCACTAGCAGAGCAAGTTATGGATCCTGAAGCGGATGGAGAGCTGGTCATCTCAATTGACATTGCAGTCGAAGAAGACAGTCCTGGATGCTCTTCAGGTGACCCTTTGCGCTTTCGTGAAACAGAAGGCAACATGGAAACTGCCAGTTTCGTAATACTTGGGCTAACAAGTCCACTCATGTTGCTACTTATGGGAAGTTGTGGATATGAAGGGTCAATATAAGGTTCAGGAAGATATTCAGATGGAATGTTGTCCTTAAAAGCTCTTACTGTATCAGGTAGTAAGTCACCAAGCAATCGCCAATGTCCTGACCCATGTTTTATTTCGTATTCAATATATTTGTAACCAGAACTAAGTGCACCTTTGCCCATGTCTTTTAGTGTATCTTGAAACATTTGCCTTGCAACACCAGATGCACTAGTAAAAACAGCACCAGATCCAACCGGATATTCAATGTAGGTCTTAAGCTCATAATCCATTCCTGGTTTGTAAGGTGCCTCAAAATAAAATACCCTTCCAGTCAGACTGTGATCTTTTTTAAATCGAATTTGAAAAGGTGCACAATGATTTAATCTTGCTAAACTTTCCATCACAATGCTTCCACTGTTTCGTGCTTCCTCCATTAAATGATAAGACAAAGAATTGTGTCGACCATGATGATGCCTATCACTACTTTTATAAGTCGATTGTGAAGGCAAATTTGTATTTGGAGATGCAGTTCCCTTTGAGTCTTTGGCATGTACAGATTGTTCATTATTAGAAGATCGTGTACTGCTGTTTGGAATAGAACCCAACCCTCTACCAGCCAATACTGGGAAAACGCTTTGTGAGTTTCCAATTAGACAACCATTAGGGAATATATGCTGAGATATTGGCATGGATGACAGGGAATTGTGTCGGGTAGTGGATGTAGCTGATGCTCTTTGTTCTGTGTCTTTGAATGAGAAATGAGTTGGTTGTAGAACTCCAAGGTTGCTAAATGATTTTAATGCAGAACTGTTTTGGGACAAAGAGTATGAGGAGTTAGTCGTGATACCCTTGCCATCTGCATTAATAGAGTAATATCGATCTAGGCGAGGTTGCTCTGCATGTTTTGATAAACTGCTATCAAAACCATGTGCACTTTTATTTGGTGACAGTCGTTTGGAACTTGATTGTGTGTGAGCAGGTGGATTTAATTTTCCATTTGGCTGCTCATAGCTGCTTGAAGCTCTAAGTGAATGCTGCCCTTGTTTAAGTTGGCGGGCATTTTCCAACACCGATTCAATACGATCCGGTCCTTCGTAGTTAACACAACCACGGCAAACAGGTTCAGAAAAATCAAAAATCATAGCCCAGGGCATTCGATGAAAATCACACAAATAACAATGCTTTCGCATTTGTCTGCTAGACGACATTTTGATAATAATGTAGTAAATCACATTTAAATCAACTTAAATGAACCAAATTCTATATTAAAACATTAACAGTTGTTATTTAAAGCTCAATCTATTTAAATATGCATAGTTAAACCTCAACTAGCAGGCATGTTATATTTTAAAGGTTAGTCTAATGTTGAGCCCAAGGGCACTAACAATTCACCTTTCTTTCTGGCTTGATATTTGCGGAACGCGTTATAATATAGAACGTAACTACTCTTAGTAATTAACCTAACGACTCAACTTACACCCGTATTTGTCATACTCTAAAAAACTAAAGCTTACGCGCACCCTTCACATTTACTAGGTGAATTTTTTCCCTTCCGAAAACGTCAAAATAGTTCCTTACAAATGACCATTCCGAAAACGTCATTAGTAGCGACGTGACAAGGCTAAAAGTGCGATGTAAGCTCGGGCAAAATAGTCAGCGCGCATTGACGTATACGCCCAAACGTCATCGAGTTATGCGAAAGAGAGAGCTCTTGAGTGAGCGTCATCGAATATAAACCTGGAAAACTCGAATGTTAGGCCCTGCTAAGTGAGTAAGAGAAACGAAAACCAACAATGCGTATAAGAGGGCGAGCGTGCACACACATACACATAAAAAAGAGTGCGTCATAGTTTGCCTTTTACACCAGACACACAGAGCGAAAACACAGCCGAGCAATGACGTCATTGAACCGTCGTGAGTCATAATCGCGAGGCTATATACGATCGGTTGACACGAATTCGCGCGGCCTGCCAACAGCATTTATTTGGATTAAAAAATTATGTATCAGATTGGCAGCGATCTGACATTTTAAATCGCGCCCAAATTGAATTAAGACAGCATCGTATTTTATCTGCCTACGTATGACACGACTGCGCGGTCGTGCAAGCTAATAATAGCTTGGCGGAAGTATTGGTATACGATGCGTGCGCACAAATATTTCGCCGGTGAGTCACAGGGCTACTTCAATGCTATAGGTAAGCCTGACTCTCTTTCTATTATAACTAGCCTTTTTTCCTAGCGTTTGTACAGGCGTGGGCGGTTTATAAGATGGGATAAAAGGGAGAGTAAAACGAATGAAGATGATTCATGAAAAACTGACTTGAATTCGGTTTTGCAAACATTTTAATTATAACGACGATGGGCATTATCGGCGCAAAGGCGGCAAGGCGTTATTTTCTCCTACTTCTTTTGCAGAATTAAATCGGTGGCTATAAATAACACTTTATTTTTCCTAGATGCCTATCGAACTCTAACCACAATAGCTCGCAAAAACAAAACAAATTCTCCCATTAAAATCTGTGTACGTGGAGTAGGCACGCTTAAAAACAAACGAGATATGTGTATTGTTATTCCGTTAAGAAAACGACGGATTTCCGATTTTAAGCAAAACGTAAAAGTTTGCACCGTTCAATTTACTAATAAAACTGCTAAACGCTAACTTTTAATATAAACAAGTTAAAAAAAATCGCACTTAAATCAAGTTAATCAACAAATTAAATACACTTACATTTTTTTAAAATTAAAATAAATATTTTTTCTAAAATTAAATACACTTTGAAATTTTTGTCCATTTTTTACAAATATATATATTTATATATAATTTAATTATATAATTCTTGATATACTTTACACACTAAGCCTTAATCTTGCAAACCTAATTTAAATGCCAACTAAATTAATTTAAAAACACCAGCCAAGATGACTAATCCTAATATAACATTCGCACAATGAAACTGAAAAAAAGGAAATTTCAGTCTTATTCCCAAGTAAAAATATGATGTCATATTTATATCACTAAGAAATTTTAATGCCAAGAATAGCTGGAGGGACTTTTTATTGTGAGGCTTCAATAATTGTAATTACAGCTCAATAAAATGTATATTTAAACAACTTATAACAGGATAATAACAGGGTAAATTTAATCCAGTACAATTTGCATGTAGTAACAATTGTAAATACTAAATACAAAGGGGATTTTTTGTTAAGGGGGCTAATTTTTTTTTAAAAATTCTTTTATTATGTAAAAAAAATTTGACTACATCTAAAAATTCTATACCTTTGAATAGGCCGTGTTTTTTGTAACGAATGAAGTGTGTCCGGATGCTTGTTTGGTGTTTCGAACCGTGACAGACCCGACTGATCCAATATATCTTGCAAAAATTGGCCGTTTCCTAAAAATACCGTCATGCAAATTACAACAGGGCATATCTCGAAGTATGATAAAAATAGAATTGTGGAACATGAATTATGACGCAATGAAAAATTATTTGTTCCTCTTTTTCGAGTATTATTTGGCACAGGTATAAATAGTAAAATCAATATAGTTCTAGGGGGCATCTGCAGTTCCACTAATTCTAAAATCAATTCTATTTTTTGATTTTATTAAATTAAATTTTTATTGTAAAAAATATAGAATATACATTTCAACAAAAAAGTGACTGTGATAGTAAAAAATCCATAGTCATTAAAGTCCATAAAAAAAAAAGTTGTTTGGAATTTTTCACAAAAAATTTTTAAATATTTAAATTAAAATTTTTATTTTACCAGTGACATGATCGTGTGTGTGGGTTTGTACAGTGTTGGAAGGTTGTGGTGCATATTGTCGTGGTAGTGGAGTAGTTAACAGCTCATTTCTAAAAATAGAATAAGGAATAAGACTAATTATTCTAAATATTTTAAAACATTAAAGTTTTGTAAATACTAGATAAATTCTTACAAAACATTTTCCAAAAAAACTTCTAAGTCTAAATAAATATATTCATCTAAAAATAAAATTATTAAACTTTTATATTTGTTTAATAAACTAACAACAATTTAAATGCTTACTTTTCCTTGTTATTCGCAAGTTGAAAAGGGGTTTGATGTTGTAAGTGTGAAGATTTCATGTTACACTTTACATCACCTTAAAATGAATAACATATTTTTAAAATTAGAAACCTAGATATTACATAAAAGACATAAACATAAAAGACGTAAAAAAATATTTTTTAGAGTTCTGTATAAAAAATATTGATTTTCCACTTTATTTTTATAGATAAAGGTGTATGGTGGTTATCAATATATAGACAAATTTTTTTTTTAAAATGGGAGAAATATTAACTATATTAATTGAATCAAAAAAAAAATTATTTTTTCCTTATAAATATTTTACTAAATAAACAAATTGTATACACTAAATAAAAATTTTACCATCATTTAGATTATTTTGAATGCTGTTCACTTTTTCTACTGTTTGTAAGAGTTGTACCTAGATAAAATTAACTTTTTGAAAAAGAGTTTATGATAGTTTTTTTTTTAATTTACAAAAAAAATTTATTCTATATAGTGGCAAGAATAAAACTTAATTTTTTAACCCACCTGCCATTGTGTTTGTTGGGCCTGCAGCCTTTCCAAGTGAGATAATCGCTGTTCGGTTAATTGTGTTAATTTATCTTCCAAAGCTTTGGTATTATATTGGATTTGAGTGGTTGTAACATTTTCCCGCATTTCAAGCAATTTGTTGGAAACTTCCGCAACCTCATTTGATAAATCTGTTTTCACCTAAAATAATATGTTAAAAATTTTAGTATAAAATACGCAAATTATTTAAATTTAAGTATCGTGTAAAAAAGACAGTACAAAAATCTTCAGTAGATATTAAAACAATTTTTTTCTAAACCTTTTCAATTTCTTTCATGACTTTAGTTGTTGGAGAATCAACATGTTTTTGCGGTTCAACAACTAAGTCAACAGTTCGTAAACCTCTTTTTGTTGATTGCATTGGTTGAAAACTACAACATAAAAATACATAACTAAAACACTTTTTGCAACAAATATCATATCATACGTACATCAATTTTTTTTTTCTTCAAAAACCTTATAAAATTAACATCAGTGAAATGAAAAACAATAAGTTTGCATTAATTTGACAAAGTAAGACCAAAATTTTTAGCTGAGATGTTAAAACTACCTTGGATTTTTTAATGGACCAAAATTCTTTGGTCTTCCTTCAAACTTTTGGATGTCTAGATTTTCTAATAAAAAGTCTTAGTTAAAACAAATAAATTGTGATATGACCTTTAAAAATATGTCTGTATAGTAACAATACTTTATAACTTTAAAATCGTGATAACTTATAAGTATTTAATTTAAAATTAAGTTTGCTTTATTTACATTTGTTATCTACATCATTTATTAACTTGCTAACAATGTAAACATCTATAACCTGGAGAGTCGATATTAGATGACAACACTCCTTGTGGAAGTTGTGATGTAGTTGCCATTTTTAACGTGTTTCTGAATAAAAATAACTTTTTTATAGGTTAAATGACTTTTAGAACAACATAGTTTAAGCTGTTGCCCAAAGGTATATGTTTATTAATATTTTAATTAGAGTAAATTTTGTATTTATTCTATTGTCAGATTGTTTAAGTTGTTTTAAATAACGCTTATACTAAATAACGAATGTAAAAACTTTATAAAGTACAGAAAATAAAACTACCTATAACACAAATTATAGTTCAACATTAAAACTAATATTTTACCTTTTACAGAGAATCCGTTAATCACTTTTCGTGGGTTTCATGAATGCATAATTAATTTAAATAGATAATAAAAAAACGTACAAAGTATACTTCGTAAACTGCATTTTGAGTAAATCAAGCTGTTTTAGATAAATATACTGTGATATAATTTGGTATGCGCTTGTATTTACTAAATTAAAAAAAATTTATTAACTATAAACAAAAATTACAATATTTTATAAGTAAAATAACCACTTATTAAATTTAAAACAAAAATTAAAAAAAAAAAACAAGTTGTCTAAATTCTAGAATTTATGTAAAACGTCGTCAGATGTCGCTGTTACCATAGCAACATTTGACTCTATTACCTGCAAAAAATATTTTTGCTTACTTTAAAATAAAGATTTTTGTATGTATTACAGAGTGCAGGTTACAATTAATATTATATAAATGTAATTTGCAAAGCAACTTATCGAAAAAAAGGCTTTCAACATGAAGCGGGGAAAGGTATTTTAACATCATTCTTTCGTGCGTTAGCTTGAATTAAAATTAATTTGAGGGTATAATAGAAGGCTAAATTTTAAATACTTAATACATACACACAGCATTTAGGACGGAAAAATAACACCCCTTTTTGTTGTTGTTACAGAGTATGCAGTCCCCGCTTGAAAGTAGTAGCCAAACTAAAGGACTTCCAAGTCTTCCCACTCTTCCTAATGGAAACAACCATGAAGAATCAGAACTTTATCAAGTTAGATTATTATTTACGACTTTTTTAGAAATAATTAAACTGGGTTGTTTTTTTTTCTGTCAACTACTTCAGTATATATAATTTATTAAATAAATCACTTATAGACCCAAATAAATATTTTCATCTAAATGCATGATATTTTTCCTAAAATTTTACCTTTATAATTTTTTTAGATTGTCCTTAAAAACAGTGCCCACCCTCCTATAATGCAAGGAATGTCATGGACTCTTTTATCTCCATTTAAAGAACAAAGATATCATCGTTCACCAAGTGAATCGATTGCAAACAATTACACTCCATCTGCAGCTGATATTAAAATGAGAGACATTCCAGCTAGGTATTACATCAACAATAATTGATGCTAATCTATCCATTTTATTTTAATAGTTATTTTTTTTTGTGTATCTTTATCCCTGATTTTAGAAGGTCTAATGCGGGACCTAAACAAAGAGTAACATCAGTTACTATGACCCAGTCTTAAGTTGCCAGTGGCAGTTTGGGATATTATATAAATTATATTTACCCGATAATTATGCTGCTGATTAAGTGCTGGCTCAGCAGGAGTTCATACCTTTTATAGGGCCCTACTTAAGGGCGCTACAGCATGAGAGCAGTGAGGATTGAACTCATGACCTCATGTGTGGTGTAGCAAGTGTTTTTACCACTACACCATGCTACCGATAAGTAGTTATTGCGACATTTAAAATGGTTAAAATAGATGGTATTAATCTTTTATCAACCAAATACACTTAATCACTTATATAATTTTATTAAATAAATAGGATGAGGAATGTAAGAAGAATTCCAGCAGGAAGTTTGAAACTAGGTCATGGTCCAAGCCCACCAAAATTGCCAAAAAAAGCAACTTGTAAGTTGCTAAAATGTTTAAAGTTTTTTTAAGTGTTTTTACATTTTTTTTTAAATAAGAAATTGTTATGTTTAAATTTTTGTTTACATCTTTTAGATGGAAAACCGTCAAGTCCACAAAAGGCAGTGAGAACTAGTTTTGAAAAATCTGTGAAGAATTCAAAGTAAAATATTTTTAGACAAATCATTTAAAGCAATTTAAAACTATTGCTTCAATAAAGTTTTACTAACTAACTATGTACTATAATTTGTAAACAAAAAAGTATAAATTAATTTAACAGAGCACTATCGCCCCTTAAATCACCTTTCAAAGTGGAGTCACCTCGAAAGATCGAAGATGACAACTTACCCCCAAGTCGACCCATGTCTCCCATGCAACAAACTGTCATGGTTAAAGGAATTGAACATGAACGCTCTTTAAACTCAATAGAACCATCTTCCAAAGATTTAGAGGTTTAAAAAAACAATAAAATAATAGTTTTAAAAAAATATTAGAAATATAGACTATAGGGATTGAATGTAGACAGTTTTTAATATTTTTTAATTACTCTCTTACTTACAGAGATATCATTATTACATCACAAAAGGAATCGATTCTAAGCAATTAGCTGGTCCACCACCAGGTCAAATGGATCGTGTCGAGTTAAACCTTTCCGACAAATTAACTGAAAATCAAGAACTACAAGGCTTACTTGGTGAATTAAAAGAAGAAGTTTTAAACGACTATGACTTCAGTTATCGAAAATCCATCAGTAAGTTTTTTAATGATATATTTATTATCACTATAAAAAAGCATGTTTTATTCTTTAATTTAAATTTACTCTAACATCTTATATATTACTACCAAAGCAGAATGTTTTTTAAATACTGTTTAAGAAGTGTTTAGTAAGTTACACACACTTTGGCATTGATTTTCTCTCACCAAAGTACTTGAAACTTTGAGTGGTAAAAAGTACAATTTAAATTGGTAAGATCAGTGCTCAGTGTTAAGCACTTGCTGAGGGTTCAAGAGAGGATTTATAGTTTACTTTAAAATAAAAGTAACCCCAATGTATGTACTTAAAAGGGTGGTTTATTAGTGCACTTTAAATAAAACACTCGAAATAACTAATACTTGCAAATTAAAAAAGCACAAGAGAATATGAAATGGCTCCCAGACAGATTTAAGTTATTGTGTAAAATGTGTGTTGGTGAAATTACTACTTTTGTTAGTTTTACAATAGGAGTAGTTTTTCATTGTTTAAACCATAAAGGTCATTTTACAATATTACATTTCTTTCCAACTACAAATAAAATTCAGCTATTGTGTGTTTAAAATAAAAAGGCCTTTTATATTTTAACAAGTTGAATTTGTATTGGTAAAGCTTGAAAGTAAAAAACTTTACAACATTAAAAAAGTCATTTTTTCCCTAAAAAACTTCCTATTTACTCTTTTTTTAAGAACAATTAAGTGTTACACAAAAAATAAGGTAAACTATTAAAACAAAACACCTTAAAAGAATAATTATTACTTTTAACAGTTGATTATATTCTGAGCGACTCTGAAGAAAGGGCAAGAGTTCACGTTTCAGCAATTCCTCAACCCTTTAAACTAAACACAATCAGGGCCCCAGTACCATGGAGACAAGCTTGTTTGGATTCCAGAGAGTTTTGCAAGCAAAGTCTGTTCACCGTTAACCCGATAATGCAACATTTACAGAATTTGTGGTGTGACAGGTATGGAGCCCATTGTTATGTTAATTTATGGATTGGAAGTTGTTAAAATATTTTCCACATAGGATTTTCTGTAGATAATACAATCTGTTTTATAATATTGTAGATTTCAACACTTGCGTTTTGTAAATACCAAACAATTACTTAGCTCTAACTTACCACTGCACCCATCTGATTTTGAAGCACTAGTAAGTGTTAAGTTTTAAATATTATAATTTTTTAGAATCAGCAATGTTAATTTATTGTTTTAATTTGTCAAAATAATAGTTTTAGATCTACGATAAATGTTTACCATAAATAAAGTTTTTTTAAATAACTATTTTTACAAATTTATGCTTTATTTCTAAAGGTTAAAAGTGAATGTGACATGGCCCAAGAAACTCTGTTAAAAGAATGGATTCCATCTGCTGTTAATTTATTTCAAGTTTACAAAGATGAATGGAAACATCTGGTTCCACTATATGACAGTGATAGCACGATTCAGGTAAAAAGTTCCCACTGTTTTAGAATCTTGCATAAATTTGTAAGGTTTAAACAAAACTAAATGTAACCAATGTGTTGCTTTTGTTCTAAGGTTCAAGAATTTTTTGCCTGTGCAGCTGCATTAATGTCCAATCAACTACGAGATATGGTAATCAATTCTCTTCAGGAACTTGTGGATTTTTTCTCTATTCATGAGGTGGAAATTAGCAATTTGGTTTTAAGTTAATTTAAATGCTGTTTTATTTTATGTTGCAAGCAATTTTTAATTTGATTTTCCCCTGTCTGGTGTACATTACAAAAAAATGCTAATTTAAAAGTAAATATTCTGCAGAATGGAAATGATTTTGGAGCAACCTACACAGACCTAAAATATTGCATGAAGCCAGTATTGCTTGTCCAACTACAAATTAAAGGGTCTAAATTGTTTTTTAATCCAAGCTTTACAGAATGCAGAGATGTGGTACTTCGTTGCTTCAGTCATATCACCACAGCAGCTGAGGCAATACCAAGGGTAAAATAAACATAAATGGATATTTTTTTACAAACTTAAGTTTGGGCTTTCTTATATATTTTATTAACAAATAATTGATACATTTGTAACTAATATTTACTATAAAACCATATTGTTTTTTTATATGGATATAGTTGATATTTTTGAATTAAATTAAATTTAAACTTTTATAATTATATTCTGTAGGTTGAATGTGATTTATTTCCTGAAATGCGAGACACAACCTTGATCATAAAAAGTGTTGACCCTGATGAACAATTAGTGAAGGATTTTATTGATATTGCAATGGTGATCTTCAAGGAAAACACTGTTGGCCCACAGAAGTATAACAAATCTAGTTTAATAATTTTTTGATGGATTTAGATTAGCCTATAATATTTTAGAAGTTTTTTTAAGTAAATACCAAAATGTTTAAGCAAGTACATCTATAAACAATACTTTTTAGATATCTTGATGTGTACAAAAAATATGCTGATTTAGTAAACAACAAAGCTGAGGTGGATGTTGTGGACTTTATAAAGGGAGAACACTACATTGATGAGTTTGTGGCTATGATCAATAAATTTGAGGTAAAACTAAATTTTGAAAGCATTTTAAATTTTAATTTTGATATTATTGACTGTTTGTTATAAATAAACTTTAACAGTTCCATTAAAAAATAAATGGAAAAATTAACAGAAATATTTTTGTAGAAAATTCGTTCAGAGATTTTAATTTTGAGGATCAGTGTTCCATTAAGCTTGTTTTGTTTGGATTGTTTAAATTTAAACAATGAGCATGCATTAAGTGCACAAAAGTTAAAGGAAAGACTTATCACACATCAGATTGAAACAAACAGAGAACTAAACAAAAAGTATGTTGTCTTTCTGTTATTTAGCAATGAATTTACATAAACTAAACAATAATCTTTTTTTTAATTGTCTAACAAGTTTTGGTTATAAATGATTTATTTTTTAATGTGGTAATTTTTATAGCATTTGTCATCAGTACGATGTTATAGCTGATCGTGTATCTGAGATGCCTGAAACCACTGTTGAGTTAGTTGAATTGGTGGAATTCCTTAAAGTTTCCAATGAGGTTACAATCTATCAATTAAAGGAACAAATTGGTTTTGCTGCAGAACGCTTAGAGTTTTTACTTGACTTTGCAACTCTGCCTTGTAAGTTTTATACAGACAATATAAAAATGCATAAAAGACAAAATAAAGTTTTAACAAAAAATTATGGGTTAGCTTAGTGACGCAATGTTAATATGATAACGTTTTTTACACATAGATGAGGACATTAAGCTAAACAGCAACGTGTTCCACTGGCCAGAACAAATACATAATGTGTTTGAGATTAACAGAAACAGGTTAATGAACAGAAGAGAAATTGCAGAAGACAAACTTAGAAAAAGGTTCGTCATTAACAATGTTGATCAAATATTTTCCTTATAAAATACATAATATTATGATAATGCAATATCTTTGGTATTTTAAAATTTAAGCTTTTTGTAATCAGAGTTAAGGAGTTTGAAGAGACACTTAATGGGTATAACAAGGAAGTTGAAAGTTTCAAGAAAAAGGAGGTGGCAAGTCCTGATGAAATGCAGAGAAATGTTGACAAACTCGCAGAACTAACTCGCTTGCTTGAAGCAGCTGCTGAGGATTTGGCGGTAATCAAACTTTAAGTTTTTTTTAATTGGTCAAAGTTCAAAAATAAATTATAAGTTTAAATACAAAATTTAAAATTTGACTTTATAAAATTTTTGACCATTTTTTATTTTATTTGTTTGACCTATTTTAAAATATAAAACAATATCTTTATACAGGCTATCAACCAAGAAGAAGTTTTAATGGAATTCGAAGAAAGTTCGTTCCCAATCTTGCAACAAATGATTCAATTCAAACAACCATTCGATAGTTTATGGAACACAGCACTTCAGTGGCATCTTAAGAATGAAGTGTGGATGACTGGTACATTTTAATAATCCAATATTATTGTTTTAAATCATGTTTTATAATAATATTTTAACATAAAGGCAATTAAAAGAAAAGTATTAAATATTGTGTACCAATCTGTTTTTTTTTTCTTCTAAATGCAACTTTACGCATGTTTTTTTTTAAATATAGGCCCATTCCAAGACATAAATTCAGAAGAAATCAATGAGGAGATTGGATTAATGTGGAGGACAGTTTACAAATTGACAAAGTCCTTTTCTGATGCTGCTGGACCCAGAAGAATTGCTGAATCTGTGAAAACCAAAATTGACAAATTTAAGCAGCATCTGCCTATCTTAACCACTATTTGCAACCCTGGTATCAAGGAAAGGCATTGGGAACAAGTATGTAGTTTTTGTTGCCAATAATTGTAACCATTCTTAGTGTTGTAAATAATAAATGTGTTATTTATAGATCAGTGATATTGTTGGATTTGATATCAAACCTGAAGCTGAAACATCCCTTATCAATATGCTTGAATTTGGCTTAAACAAATACATAGATGAGTAAGTTTTAAGTGCTTTTTGCTTTTTCTTTAATGTTTAATTTACACTAACAAGTTGACATATTTTGATTTGATCTAATGCTTTTTTTAAATTAAATTCTGATTATGCAAAATTAAAAGTAATTTTTGCTGAGGTGTAAATTAACAAAACTTTAAGTTTTTTTGTTGAAACTAACCCGCTTATTTTACTAACAAAAAGACTTGAAGAGATTGGTGTTAATGCTGGCAAAGAATTTGGTCTTGAGAAAAATCTAACAAAAATGAAAAATGAGTGGGGTGAAATGTGCTTTACTTTAACTGAATATAGAGATAGCGTAAGTCAATTAACTAAAGTTAATGGAAATCTCAACCACCCAAAAAGAAAAAAAAATTACCAGAGTTTATTGTTTGAATAAAAAAAAATAATTAATTTTTGGGTGGTTACGATATACATTTCCGCTTAGTTTTTTTATACATTTTCTTAATTTCTAAAACTTTTGTCATGCTAGTATTGAAGCTATAGGGGCAAAGGCCAGTAAAGAATGGTCACTTGAAAATGCTCTGAAAAAAATGAAACAGGAATGGAGTGAAATGGAAATAATTATGCTTCCTTATCGCGATACTGTAAGAGCGTGTAATAACACACTCTGCAGTGAACTTTGGTTTAGATTAATCCGAAAAATTAATGTTTTTTTGCACTTTTTTAACTAACAATATTTAAGCAATTATATTAGCAATTGCAAAAAAACAACCGTAAAGTAAATTAAAGCTCTTAAGATTAACAGAATGAATATTAGAGCAAAAAATTGCATACTTAACAGATGATGAACAAAATAAACTTAATGTAATGTATGTTTACTATAAACTTAGACTAACTTTTTTTTACAATGATATAACAATTTAAACTAGAATTTTATTAATCTATATTTTATAGGCTACTTAAAAAACTTTTTTTATTGAAATGGCAAAAGCAAAAATTTTTAAATTAAAATTTACAGGATGTATATATTCTTGGGTCAGTTGAAGAATTACAGATATTATTGGACGACCATATAGTAAAGTGTCAGACAATGAGAGGCTCCCCTTATATTGAACCCTTTATACAGGAATTTTCGGTAAGGAGGCCGTATTAGTAAAAGCAAGGGTCATAGCATAGTGTTTTTTGCAGCATATCTAATGACTTTTTCATACAGCTTTTCATTGTAATATTGTCATAAATTTAGTTAGCTTTACTTGTTTAAAAGAGGTTCTATTTTTGCACCTTAGTTAGTTTTAAAAATAGGTTACTAAGTGTTCAGTTGGTGACTAAGGTAGTTTTGTTATTTTATACAACACAGTAAAAAAACTGCAGTAGGTGCAAGAACAAGGTTAAATATTTGCAATGTTGATGTTATATTTGAGTCAAAATTTAGTCACAATAATATGTAATTTACTTGTTAGATTAAGTAGTGCAGAAAGAATTGGCTTCATGCAAAAAAATTACAAATGCACACAGCTTGCTTACTTGAAAGGTTTGGTTATCATTTTATCCCATTGCTTTTGTCATTTCGTTTGTTGTTAAAAATGCTGTCATGATGCTTATTGCTTAAAAAATGTAGGGCTTAAGCATTTTATCATCTGTTGATGAAATTCAAGAGCTTTTAGATGATCATATCGTTAAAGCTCAAACTATGAAAGGTTCCCCATTTATTGGACCCATTGAGACTGAATCAAAGGTTTGTTTGGTGTGCTGTGTGAAAAGTAGTGTCATCATGTCTTTGTTAATGGAAGATTAAATAGCATTTTTTAAACATGTGTTTGTTGTTATAATTTGTTTATTACATAGTTGTTACATATGTGTGGTGCAGGTAAGTAAATTATTTTTCCATTTTATTTTAATTTGGTATAGAAAACATTTAAAACCTATTTTTAAATGTATCTTTAGTCAATTTGTAAAATCTATGTATTAAAATAAAGGAATGGGAAGAAAAGCTTGTTCTTATGCAAGATATTCTGGATGCTTGGCTGAAATGTCAGGCGACTTGGTTGTACTTGGAACCTATTTTCTCATCAGAAGATATCTTGGCACAAATGCCTGAAGAGGGCAGAAAATTTGGAATTGTGGATTCTTATTGGAGAGACATTATGCTGGAAGCAGTAAGTAAAGTTTACACTACTCAAGGGTTAACCATATCAAATAATATTGTTGATATGCCCTATAGAATGTTTATCATCAATTTGTATTAAATTTTTATGTTCCCATTTTTTCTATAAAAATTAATGCATTAATGCATGGAAGTTATTTTGCTTAGCTTACATAAATAAAATGTTTCAGGCCAAAGACACAAAGGTTTTGGTGGCAACATCACAACACAACATGTTGGGAAGATTAAACGAATCTAACGAACTTTTAGATCAGATCCAAAAAGGTCTTAATGATTACCTTGAAAAAAAGAGATTGTTTTTCTCAAGGTAAACTTTTTATGGCCTTGTATTTCTTACACACTTTTAAAATTGAAACCTCTTTGTATTCTACATAAAAAACATATTTTTAGATTCTTCTTTTTGTCAAATGACGAACTTCTTGAGATATTGTCTGAAACAAAAGATCCACTTCGTGTTCAACCACATTTAAAGAAGTGTTTTGAGGGAATTAACAAACTCAAATTTACTGAACAAATGGAAATTGTTGGAATGGTTAGTTCGGAAAGTGAGGTTGTGCCATACAGCGTAAAGATCTATCCAGCAAAAGCAAAGGTTCATTGAATCATTTTTAAAGTTGTAAGAACTCAAAAAATAAATAGTTAGACATTTTCATTTAAAGTTAGTTTAAAATTTATTTTAACACTTTTTTTAGGGTATGGTTGAAAAATGGCTTTTGGAAGTTGAATCAAACATGATTGTGAGTATTAAACAAGAAATCTTCAAGTCTCTTAAGTCTTATGCTGAGTTACCTCGTAAAAGATGGGTGCTAGATTGGCCTGGTCAAATCGTGTTGTGTGTTTCACAAACTTATTGGACATCAGAAGTAGCGGAAGCCATTGAAGAAGGGTCATTAGCGGTAAGAAATTTAAGATTTAATTATATTAGGAATGAGTTTAAATTAAGTTATAGAAGGAATCTTGGAAATTCAATGACAAACCTTAAGTTTTTCTTCATAATAATAATTATAATTTTCTGTTGTTTTTAGAATTACTTGAAACAACTCAACTCACAAATTAATGACATAGTTGAGCTAGTAAGAGGGAAACTGGACAAGGGAGCCCGAATTACATTGGGTGCACTAACTGTACTTGATGTTCATGGTAAGATAATAACAATACAGCAACACTGATATTTGTATATTTGGTGATGTTTAACAAAAACAAAATGTGATTGATTGCAGCTCGTGACACAATTTCTGAACTTGTAAAATTGGGAATAACCAGCATCCTTGACTTTCAATGGTTATCTCAATTGCGTTACTATGACAATGGTCAAGACATCGTTGTTCAGATGATCAACACTGATTATATGTATGGCTACGAATATTTAGGAAATTCTGGCAGATTGGTTATTACACCTTTAACTGACAGATGTTACCGGTAAGTTTTCACAACCTTGTTACAAACTGATTACTTTTATACAATAACTGTAATAGCAAAGTTGGCACTTCAATAACTTAAATAAAATGTCAGAGTCAGCTTGGTGTAATTTGCACATATTTTTAAAAAAACTATGCTAAACATGTTTTAACAACTTAGGAAGAAACATCTGTATATAATGTTAACCGGTCAATTTGGCATTATAGTTTGTTAAGTATAGGTAATTATATTTTTGTAGCACACTTATGGGAGCTTTAAAACTTAACCTTGGTGGTGCACCAGAGGGACCAGCTGGAACCGGAAAAACAGAAACCACAAAAGATTTGGCTAAGGCTTTAGCTAAACAGTGTGTTGTGTTTAACTGCTCTGATGGACTTGATTACAAAGCTATGGGTAAATTCTTTAAGGGATTGGCTTCATGTGGTGCTTGGGCCTGTTTTGATGAGTTTAACAGAATTGAGGTAAAATGAATTGTTCAGTTTCAAATTAAGATATCAAAAACTGTGTCAAAAATTCTATATGATAATAAAATTTAAACATTCTATGGTTAAGGTAAGATTTTAAATTTATATTCACTTGTTAATTGCTGTAAAATATTTAAACCTTTTTTAACTTATAATTTCAGATTGAGGTACTTTCCGTAGTTGCCCAACAAATTCTCTGTATTCAAAATGGAATAATGGCCAAGCTCAAGAGGTTTATTTTTGAGGGAACAGACCTAAGTTTAAATTGGAGCTGTGCTGTGTTTATTACAATGAATCCAGGGTATGCTGGAAGGACTGAGCTTCCTGACAACCTTAAGGTATGACTAAAAATTTTAATACTAGTCGCCTTTTATAGTCTAAAAGCAACTAAAAGGATAATCAATTTATTACTAATGCATGAAATTAACTTCTTATATTTTTGTTCAAAGATTATAAATTAAAATAAAAACAAAAAAAGCAATTTTCTATTTCACTACTTAAGATTAAGTTTTTATTTTCTGTAAGTAACTGTATTTTTACAAATTTAGGTTTTATTTCGAGCTGTGGCGATGATGGTACCAGATTATGGAATGATTGGAGAAATTTCTCTCTACTCGATGGGATTTGTCGATGCAAGAAGTTTGTCACAGAAAATTGTTGCAACTTACAGGCTTTGTTCTGAGCAACTTTCATCACAACATCATTATGATTATGGTATTGGTGTTTTGTATGTTTTTCATTTATACACAATTAAGAATGACTAAGCTTTTTTTAATTGTATTAAGTGTATTAAGTTACCTTTATAAGTATACCACATATTACCACACTCTTTCTGACCTTTACAACCGTGAGCATTGTATACATTTTTTAAGTAAATGTGTATTAAGATTTTTATTTAGCCTATTTTATTTTTTATTTTAAATTTTTGAACTATTTAAATAGATTATATTATTTATTATCTTTATTTCATTTTCAGGAATGCGAGCTGTGAAAACAGTATTGACAGCAGCAGGAAACCTCAAGTTAAAGTATTCTGAACAAGATGAAAGTGTGCTTATGTTAAGGGCTTTACTTGATGTCAATTTGGCCAAGTTTTTAGCCCAGGATGTACCCTTATTTAACGGTTTGTTTATATTTAATAGGAATTTGATGTTTTCTACTAATATTTAAAGCTAGCAATAATATTGCTTTAATGTGTTTTAATAGGTATTTTATTTCTTTATACTTTGTTTTAGGTATTATTTCTGATTTATTCCCTGGTATTGTTTTACCCGAACCTGATTATGACGTTTTCCTTCAAGCATTGAAGGATAATTTAAAGAAACATAACTTACAAGCTGTACCGTGGTACATCGAAAAAATCATACAAGTACCAAATTTTTTCTCTTTTTTTTAAAATACTGGTTTTTAGTAATGTGCTTTCAATATTGACCCCCTGTTCTTAAGTCATGGTTATGTATATAGACAGTAATGTTTGATTGACACTGGTATTCTTCTTTACTTAGATTTATGAAATGATGTTGGTCAGACACGGTTTCATGATTGTTGGAGAACCTCTTGGAGGAAAAACAAAGGCCTACACTGTATGTATTATTACCAAATTATTAGTTTTATTACATTATTATAATTATAAAAAGTCTTTGTTTTTTCTGTTTAAAAGAGAAATTACTATTTTTTAAATTATATTTGTAAATTTGATAATGTTACTTGTCATATAGGTTTTAGGAGGAGCCTTGACAGATCTCCATGCTGCAGGACAAATGGAGGAATTTGCGGTTGACCATAAAGTAATCAACCCTAAATCTATCACCATGCAACAACTGTATGGATGCTTTGATCCAATTTCACATGAATGGACTGATGGAGTTTTACCTATTCTGTACAGAGAGCAAGCATCTTCTACAAGTGATAACAGGTACAAATGACAACTTTTATTTGTCCTTTTTTAAGAGTGCCTTAACAATTGTGTATAAATTTATGAAAATATAACATTTTTTAATTTCCAAGCTTTTGTGTATTATTTAAGTGGTATTAAGTATGTTTATTATTCTTATGTGTTTTTTAGGAAATGGTTGATATTTGATGGACCTGTTGATGCTGTATGGATTGAAAACATGAACACTGTGTTGGATGACAACAAAAAGCTGTGTTTGATGTCCGGTGAAATTATCCAAATGAGTGCCAAGGTGAAATATGAATTTTTATCTTAGTAACAATGATATATAACTTTGTAAAATGAAATTTTAGCACCTTAGTTAATGGTAGAAAAATTGTTGTATAATTATTTACTTTTTTCAGATGAACTTGATATTTGAGCCAGCGGATTTGGAGCAAGCTTCACCAGCAACAGTATCACGATGTGGAATGATTTACTTAGAGCCTCACCAACTTGGTTGGAGGCCATCTAAGGTAATTCATTATTTTCTTTTAATTTACCAAATTAAATTTTAGCGACTTTAAAATACTAGTATTAAACCAATGCAGTGTAGTTACGATTTTAAACTAACTGTCTTTTTTCCTTTGAAGGTTTCCTACATTGCAACCCTACCAAAAACCATGGGGGAAGATCATATTAATATGTTTGATGATATGTGTGAATGGCTTATTGATCCCTGTCTGGATTTTATTCGACATGAATGCAAATTCGCTGTAAATAATTTTTTTTAACATTTTGTATATCTTAACATTTTTACCAATAAGTTCAAAGGGTAAAAAATTTATTTAATTCTTTTTTAATTTATATTTTTTTTTCAGATCAAAAGCTCTTCTATGCATTTGGTTGTTACTTTATTAAGATTATTTAACAGTTTGTTGACAGAAATTGATGAGTCAGGACAAGAAGGAAAGGAACAACTTAGTTCCCAACAAGTAAGCAGTCATATTTTATTAACAAACAAACCTAAATTATTTTTAATGCTTTGGGTAAAACCAATTCACTGTTTAAAGATTTTTAATAATTTTTTTTACAAAACAGTATGTATTAGTTGTGGCCCTTTTTTTAGATATTTTTTTGGATACAAGGCTTGTTCTTGTTCTCTGTTGTGTGGACAATTGGTGGAACAATAGATGGTGATAGTCGACACAAGTTTGATACTTTCCTGAGAACAATTATTAGTGGAACAGATACCAACTTTCCCAAACCAAAATCCTCAAAATTGACAAAATCAAATGTTTTCCCAGAACGAGGTAATATATATTACACATGAGTAAGATGCATGAGTAAGATAAATTAAAACCATGGTAGAAGTTGAGTTACTATTTGTTATATGTTTTAGGTTCTGTTTATGATTATTATTTCCATAAGCAATCAAGTGGAAACTGGAGTAACTGGATTGATTACTTAGACAAGTCAAAGATGAATATCTCCGCTGGTTCTAAAGTAGGTTTAAACATAAAGCAATTAAAATTAATTTCTTTTTTTTTCGTGATCAAAATTTTTTTTTTTTTGCATTTTACCTCTTTCAATAATTTAATGAACATATTTTTGAAGGTGAGTGAAATTATCATTCAAACAGTAAACACGGCTCAACAGAACTTTTTTCTCGATGCATTTATTTCCAAAAACATCTCAATGCTTTTTGTTGGCCCCACAGGTTAAAGTCATTTAAATTTTCTATAGGTTTTACACTATTTAAATCAAGATAAACAGTTTTAATTTGAAGTTGTAAGGATTCCATTCAATTGCAACAAAAAGTTTTTAATTGTGCCTACTGCTTAGGTACTGGAAAATCGGCTATTACCAATGATTACCTTATGCATTTGGCTAAAGAGAAGTTTATGGCCAATACTATCAACTTCTCTGCCCGTACATCAGCAACACAAACTCAGGACATCATTATGTCAAAGTTAGATCGACGTAGAAAAGGATTGTTTGGACCGCCAGTGGGCAAGAAAGCACTGGTGTTTGTTGATGACTTAAACATGCCAGCCAAAGAGGTAAATGCTGTTGTGTTAAGAGATTTAACATCCTTAGTTGTGTTTCAAAATAAAAGATGCTTCAGTAGTTGTTTAAATGCATTTAAAAGTATACACACTATTTGACATACTTTAATACATACCCATTGTTATTATGTCAGGTTTATGGAGCACAACCTCCTGTCGAACTTCTAAGAACATGGCTGGATCATGGGTTCATGTATGACAAGAAAGATTCATCCAAGATCAACCTTATCGATGTTCTTTTCTTGGGGTAAGTTTTTTACCCTTTTTCTAATAATAGTGCAATATTAATGTGTGAATTGATGGTTTAATTCTGGTTTTTAAATATAATATTAAAGGGGGCAAAATGTTTGTTACCCTAGCTAAAATTTATTATTCATGTGGTTTTTAGAGCAATGGGTCCTCCTGGAGGTGGAAGAAATGACATCACTGACAGAATGACTCGACATTTAAATGTAATTTATATTGACACATTCTCAGATGACACCACTATCAAGATTTTCTCAACAATTGCTGACTGGCACTTTGGAAATGGATTCGATTCAGCCATTATGCGATTAGGTAGGCAAAAATTTTGTCATTTAGAATACATTGAAACTATTTTTTATTAAAGTTTTTTTGCCATTTTTTAAACATATAATAAAAATTGTTATTCTTTTTAGGCAAAATCATGATTCAAGCTACCCTTGGTGTATACAAATCAACAATCGAAAGTTTTCTACCTACACCAGCCAAGTCTCACTATGTTTTCAACCTTCGAGATTTTGCAAGGGTTATTCGTGGTGTATTGTTGGTGCCTTCAACCCATTTAAATGACTCGGATAAGTTTATTCGCTTGTGGGTTCATGAAATATACAGGTAAACTTATATTCTACTTTTTCAAGTTTAATTTGAATTATAATTAAAAATGTTATAATAGATTGTATACGAATTTGGTGTAAGCAGTTTTTGTTTTGTTAAAAAAAACACCAACTAATAAAATTTTTTTGTTCTTAGAGTATTTTATGATCGTTTAATTGATGAAAGTGACAGACAAACTTTCTTTTCTATTGTGAAGGAAAGTTGTTCCAATTATTTTAAACAAAACATGGACAAAATCCTTAGTCATCTCTACAAGTCCAAGAACCTCACGGTAATTCAAAAATTGTGTTCTAATATTTATATCTTCAGTAGTCTTGGTAATGTAGCATAATATATTGTTTAACAATGCAAATTATTTGGTCTTGTCTTTTTTGTCTTTATTAAATAAAACTTTTCAAATATTTAAAAAGGATTTTATTTACAACATTAAATAGGATGATGATGTTCGTAATTTATTCTTTGGAGACTTCATCAATCCTGAAGCCAACCCAAGAGTTTACAACGAGATTCAAGACCTTGCACAACTTACACAAACCATGGATTTTTACTTGGATGAGTTTAACCAGGTAACAATGCCCTGTTAAGAACTAAACAACCATATTAATAATATTTATTAGCTTTTTAAACTTATTTTTAATGTTTAGATATCTAAAGCACCAATGTCATTGGTGATGTTTAAATTTGCTATTGAACATGTGTCGAGAGTATCTCGAGTTCTTAAACAAGATAACGGCCATGTACTCTTAATTGGCATTGGTGGCAGTGGAAGAAAAAGTGCCACCAGATTGGCGGCCTTTATGACGGATTACGACATTTATCAAATTGAACTTACAAGGTAAAAAAATATTAAAACAATTTGCAGCCAAAGTTTGAGCATTGCCAAAGTATGATTATTTTAAAAGCACATTTTTTTAGAACATACTCCTTTGCTGACTGGAGAGATGATATCAAAAAGATGATGGTCAAAGCTGGTGCAGATGGGGTACAGACAGTCTTTCTTTTCAGTGATCAACAGATCAAGGAAGAAGCATTTGTGGAAGACATAAACATGATTTTAAACACTGCTGACATTCCAAACATTTTCCCAGCTGATGAAAAGGCAGAGTTAATTGAAAAGATGCAGGTTATTAATCAATTAACAAAGTTTTAAATTACTATATTTATATACTTATTGTTTTGAAAACTTTTTGAAAAATGTAAAAAATTACTCTACTTAATGTTTTTAGAATGTTGCCAGGACAACGGGCAAAAAGATAGAGGCCACTCCACTTGCTATGTACAATTTTTTCATTGAAAGGGTGAAGAGTAATCTCCATGTGTGCTTGGCCATGAGTCCTATCGGTGATTCTCTTCGTAACAGATTAAGAATGTTTCCATCTCTTATTAACTGCTGCACCATTGATTGGTTCCAGGTATATTAAAGTTAATATTTATTGTAAAAAGATTCCCTACAGCATTAGTAACATTCTTATTTATTAGGCTTGGCCAGAGGATGCATTAGAAATGGTTGCCAACAAGTTTTTAGAGGATGTTGACATTGAAGATGACACAAGAAATAAATGTGTCAAAATGTGCAAACTTTTCCATGAAAGGTAAATTGATTAGTTTATTTCATATAATGGTATCTTACTCTCAGGTAATTATTTTTATAAAGCATCTTACAAATGCAACTTTACATAAAAAAAATTTTTAATCCTTTTTTTTGTTCAGTGTGCGTTTACTTTCTGAATCATTTTGGGATTCGCTTCGACGCCGAAATTACGTTACACCAACATCCTACCTCGAGCTTATTCTTACGTTCAAATCAATCTTGGGAGTCAAGAGAGATGAAGTAAAAACTTTACAGGACAGATATATTAATGGATTGGAAAAATTAGACTTTGCAGCATCACAGGTTAATTTTAAATAAATTACATCATACAAGTTTTGTTGGTTATTATATATTTAGATTATTCAATATATTTTTTAAATACTTTGTCATATTTACAGGTTTCGATTATGCAAGTAGAGCTCACCAACCTTCAACCCGAGTTGATTAAAACCTCAGCAGAGACCGATAAAATTATGGTCAAAATTGAACACGATTCTGTTGAAGTAGAGGCAAAGAAAGAGGTATAGTATTGCATTTTTTTCCAATTTTTTTTTTTAAAAGAATGTATTTAATTTCCTATAACATCCACTAAACTTCAGGTTGTTGCTGCTGATGAGAAAGTAGCAAACCAAGCTGCATCAGTTGCTCAAGCCATTAAAGACGAATGTCAGGCTGACCTTGCTGAAGCTATGCCTGCTCTGGAGGCTTCCATCCAGGCTTTAAATACCCTTAAGCCATCTGTGAGTTAAAACATATTTATATAACATATAAGCCGTAAAACTGCACAGGCTTTTTTATGTGAATTCTAATACTTTTTCTGTGTTTGTAACCCTGGTGTTTTTTATTTAATCTGTAATTTACTGTATGATTTAGGATATCACATTGGTAAAATCCATGCAAAATCCAGCCAGTGCCATCAAACTTGTATTGGAATCAATTTGCATCATGAAAGGAATTAAAGCTGAAAGAAAACCTGATCCATCTGGTTCTGGTAATTTAAAAACTATTTGTTTTGAAATTGTATTTTTAGTGTCAAAAAAACTCAAATTTAAACATTTAAAGGCAAAATGGTTGAGGATTACTGGGGGCCAAGTAAAAAGATGTTAAACGACATGAAGTTTTTGGACACCTTGAAGACTTATGACAAAGACAACATATCACCTTCTGTCATTAAGAAGATTAGAGACAAATATATTCCAAATCCAGAGTTCAACCCGGCTACAATTAAAAATGTGTCATCTGCTTGTGAAGGTTGGTTACCTTAGCTATTGCTGCATGCTAATAGTTTAGTATCTTGTCAAGAAAACAGTATTACAGTGTATAAAATTAAAATAATTTACAAAGTGTAAAACAAATTCCACTTACTGTTAGGCTTATGTAAATGGGTGAGGGCAATGGAAGTATATGAGAGAGTAGCTAAAGTTGTTGCTCCCAAGAAAATCAAACTTGCTGAAGCGGAAGCTGAATTCTCAACACAAATGACAAAACTCAATGCAAAACGAGCTGAATTAAAAGAGGTTAGTAGTTAGCTTATCCTTAAAACGCATGGTCAAAAAGAGTACTAAAGAATTATCACAATAACTTTATTTAAAACAAAGGTGTTGGACAAAGTTGAAGCTCTACAAAATGAGTTTGATGCAATGAACACAAAAAAAATTGATCTTGAAAACAACATCGACCTTTGCTCAAAAAAACTTGATCGTGCAGAAAAGTTGATTAGTGGGTTGGGCGGTGAAAAAGACAGGTTTGTATTTTTAATTAATTTAAGTTTTAAAACACTTAGATAGAAATAGAGAAAAAATTGTCAATAAAAAATTTGGTATTAGGTACCTAAAAACTTGTATCTTGCAGATGGACAATTGCAGCTGAACTGTTGGGAATTCAGTTAACAAACTTAACTGGAGATGTCCTTATGTCAGCAGGTAAATCTGATTTGCTTTGATTTACAACTAAATAGAAAAAAAATTACCTTTCTTAAGGTACATATCAATATTTTTTTAGGTACTGTGGCCTATCTGGGACCGTTCACTGTTGATTTCCGAAACAAATGCATTACTGATTGGTCAACATCCTGTCGAAGTGTTGAAATCCCTTGCTCAGAAAACTTTTTACTTACAAATACATTAGGAGATCCAGTTCAAATTCGTGATTGGCAAATTGCAGGACTGCCTGTTGATTCATTCTCAGTGGACAATGGTAACTCAACTAAACAATAAGTTATTGATAACCAAATGTTCATTAAATATGCTGATGATATTCAATTACTAAGTATACATAATAGTTTATATTTTTGCTATTAAGTAACAATTAAAACAATAAAAAAAACTATTTTATAGGTATCGTCGTTAAAAGCTCTAGACGATGGCCGTTGATGATTGATCCACAAGGACAAGCCAATAAGTGGATTAAAAATATGGAGAAACACAATAAGCTTGCTGTTCTTAAACTATCAGATCCAACTTACATTAGAACTCTGGAGAATTCAATCCAGTTTGGAACCCCAGTCTTACTTGAGAACCTTGGTAAATTTGTTTTTAAAAATTTTTTAACAAACAAATGTTTCAAAACATTAATTGATTTATATGCACAGTAAAAAAGGACATTAAATAGAACATACCCCGTTTCTTTTTCCTTTTTTATATAGCTGATAAGATTTTTAATTGCTATTATTCAACTTAGGTGAGGAGATTGATCCCATCCTTGAAACAGTTCTATTGAAGCAAACTTACAAGCAACAGGGTGTGCTGTACATTAAGCTGGGTGACAACACAATTGAGTACTCACAAGACTTTAGATTTTACATGACCACAAGCTTAAGAAACCCTCACTATTTGCCTGAAATTTCAGTAAAGGTAAAACAAGTGTGATTTTGATTAACCCTAATGAATTAGAAGCCAATTAATTTGAATGCAATATTTCAACAAAATACATTGCCAGTAACAGAGAATTTTTACTTCTTTACAAAATTCATTTAATAACAAATTTTATTCAGGTGTGCTTGGTCAACTTTATGATCACTTCGCTTGGACTTCAAGACCAACTTCTTGGTATTGTGGCAGCAAAGGAAAAACCAGAACTTGAACAAAAGAAAAACGAGCTTATTTTGGAAGGTGCTGAAAATAAAAGACAACTGAAAACAATTGAAGACAAAATATTGAAGGTCAGGGACACATTTTTTTAAATATTAGACCTTATTATTACTTATATATGTTTACTAAGTTTTCTGAAACAAATAACTTGCCAAGCCTTTTTGTTAAAAAAATATATTTTTTTAAATGTTCAGGTTTTGTCTTCATCAGAGGGTAATATTTTGGAAGATGAAACAGCCATTCAAGTGCTCTCTTCATCAAAAACCTTGTCTGAAGAAATTTCAGCAAAACAGGAGATTGCAACTGAGGTAAAAAAAATATTTTCGTAATCCAAAATTTACTCAATTTTTTGTACTCAAACTAATCATTCTACCGCTTTGTAACAACAGACAGAAAGGCAAATTGATGAAACCAGAAATGGATACAAACCAGTTTCAATCCACTCTGCTGTACTTTTCTTCTGTATATCTGATCTTGCCAATATTGAGCCGATGTACCAATATTCATTAGCTTGGTTTATCAATCTGTATCTTATGGTAAAAAAACAAACAAATTTATATCTTAATTTGAAATAGAATACAATATTAAATAAAGGCTTTTCATCAATTTTTTTTGTTTGTAGTCTATTGAAAACAGTGAAAAATCAGAAAACCTTGAAGACCGAATTGAAAATTTGAACGAGCATTTTACCAGCAGTATTTACAACAACGTGTGCAGATCGTTGTTTGAAAAAGACAAGCTTTTGTTTTCATTTATTTTGACAGTAGCTCTTCAGAACAGCAAAGGTAATGTTTGTTTAATTTTGTATCACATGATTTTCTCTACATTTTTATTTCCTGTTTTAAATTAATGGCTATGGGAATTCAAATTGTTCAATGTCTATAGGAAAAATTGATGACTCTGTTTGGAGATTTTTCCTTACTGGAGGAGTTGCGCTGGAAAATCCTTATCCTAACCCCTCACCAGATTGGTTGCAAGACAAAGCCTGGTCTGAGATTGTACGTGCCTCAAATCTTTCTAACCTAAATGGACTGATGGATCATGTAAGCAAAAATGCCAAAAGTTGGAAGAAGGTGTATGATTCAGCCACACCACATAGTGACAAGTAAATATAATTAATGCTTTAAATTTGAAGAAGTTTGAAAAGTCAACATTTTAAATTTAGGATTGTTTATCAGATATTAATATTTTTAACCATTTTAATAGATTTCCTGACAAATGGAATACTCTCTCTGGATTGGACCGCATGGTTGTCCTTCGCTGTATCAGACCTGATAAAGTTATCCCAGCTGTACAGGATTACATAGTTGATGAAATGGGCAGAGCCTTCATTGAACCTCCCACCTTTGATCTGGCTGGATCTTATAACGATTCAAGTTGTTGCACTCCACTTATTTTTGTGTTGTCACCTGGTGCAGATCCTATGGCAGGTAAAATCAAGTTGTCATAATTTAAAGTGGTTAACATGTTTTCTTTTTTATTTAAAGTTTATTTAATAATTTTTTAATTTAGGCTTGCTCAAATTTGCTGATGATCGTGGATTTGGTGGTGATCGAATTGGAACAATATCCTTGGGTCAGGGACAAGGCCCAATTGCACAAAAAATGATTGATGATGCTACCTTGAAGGTAAGTAAATTCCAACCTATTTCTTCATGCTTTAAAAGGACCTTAAACTAATGTCAGGACATAATCAATAAAATCAATAACTGGCAATTGAAACAATTTTGTAAAATCAATTTTTATTGTTTAGGGAACATGGGTTGTTCTACAAAACTGTCACTTGGCAACCAGTTGGATGTCAATTCTAGAGAAGATTTGTGAGGAGGTGATTGTGCCTGAAAACACACACAAAGACTTTAGATTGTGGCTGACCAGTTACCCATCTGAAAAATTTCCTGTTCCCATTTTACAGGTTATTTAATTAACATTTTATTCTCTGTTTTTTTAAGAATTTTGGATAAAGTTTCCATGCTTTAAGTGTTATTATGCATTTACCTTGATTTGTAAAATGTATTTTGGTGATTATAAAAGCTTGTTGATTGATAGTTTTATTGTTTTGATTGTGTAGAATGGTGTTAAAATGACAAATGAACCACCGAAGGGACTCAGAGCCAATTTGCTTCGATCTTATCTTAATGATCCAATATCAGATCCCGCTTTCTTTGGTGCTTGCAACAAACAAAAGGTAACAAAACTAAACAATTTTCATTCTATGAATCTGTTTTCACCTATTTTGACCCAAAAAAAAAGTTTAAATTTAACTTGTGTTGTTGTTTCAATGTTAGTTTAATCTATTTAAACACATTTGTTGTACTAGGAATGGAAGAAGCTGTTGTTTGGTTTATGTTTCTTTCATGCAATGGTCCAAGAACGACGAAAGTTCGGTCCACTTGGCTGGAATATTCCTTACGAGTTTAACGAATCTGATCTTCGTATCAGTATGAGACAACTACAGGTACTTGTTAGAGTTCCTATTTTGCATAAACCTAAATTGTAGTAAATCAGTTAAAACAAATAATAATAACTGATGATTTTTTACCTCAGATGTTCTTAAATGAATATGACGAGATCCCTCTAGTGGCCTTAACATACTTGACAGGAGAGTGTAATTATGGAGGAAGGGTGACAGATGACAAAGACAGAAGACTCTTGTTGTCATTGCTCTCGATTGTAAGCATTAACTTAAATGCTGTTTTGTTGTAAAATATGTTAGACTAAGTTATTTTTTGGCATATTATAAAACTTAACAAACGCCTCACCATTGTTCTAAGATAAAGACTTTTTTTCAGGCTTACAAAGACTGTATTGTGACCGATGACACCTATCGATTCTCACCGAGTGGAAAGTATTATGCACCAGGAGAGGGCGAATATCAAAGTTATTTGGACTATGTCAGAAGTTTACCTCTTGTGCCTCACCCAGAGGTAATTCAAAAACCATTTTTAACTTTTTTAACTAATACAAATTCTTAAAATTTAACTTAAATTTTTGAAGGTGTTTGGTCTACACGAGAATGCAGACATTACCAAGGACAACCAAGAGACCGCTCAGCTCTTTGATGGAATTCTTCTGACTCTTCCTCGTCAAACTGGAGGTGGTGGAAAGTCTCCCGAAAAGGTGATCGATGAACTTGCAGCTGACATCCTTACGAAACTGCCTCCGGACTTTAACTTAGAAGAAGTCATGAAGAAATATCCTGTGGTGTATAATGAATCCATGAATACTGTGCTCAGGTCTACTAAAATATATTTAATTTTTTAATATTTAGACAAAAACTTCTTAGTCAAAACTTGTGTTTTGAATTTTGCAAAATTTTGTATTTCATTATTGCATTTTAAACACAGACAAGAACTGATTCGATTTAATCGCTTGACAACAGTTGTGCGTGCCAGCTTGTTTAATCTTCGTAAAGCAATCAAGGGCCTGGTGGTGATGTCAAGCGAGCTTGAGGAAGTTTTTACTTCAATGTTGATTGGTAAAGTGCCAGCTATGTGGGCTTCAAAGTCTTACCCATCCCTTAAACCATTAGGAGGTTATATAACTGGTAAGTGTATGTAGCAATCCGGTATGACAAGACCTTTTATATATGCAGCAAAACACTTACTATTTAAATACTAAATAAAATGTATAGTTAAAAATATGATTTGTTTTTGGAATTGCACAAAAACTATAACAGGTATATAATTTACTTACTCTTGTTTGTTGTCCTTGATTTTAGACTTGTTGGCCCGACTGCAGTTTTTTAATGACTGGATTGCAAATGGAACTCCTCTTGTGTTCTGGATTTCTGGATTCTACTTCACTCAATCTTTTCTCACAGGTGCTTCACAAAATTATGCAAGAAAGTAAGTAGTGGTTTTTTACAATATTTGACAAATAGATTGCCTGCTTATTAATTTTGTTTTAATTAAATGTTATTTTTAAAGGTACACGATCCCTATTGATCATATTGGGTTTGAGTTTGAAGTTCTGAAGTTTGAGAATGAGGAAGAAGTTAGTGAACGACCTGAGGATGGTAATTAATTCGGTTTAACATTTAGGTGGTAAAAATTTCATAGTATAGATGCCTCTAAAATTTCCATATAAATTCAAGCTTATCCATAAACCTAAAATATCACCAAAAGTAAATTATACTTTTTGATTTTTCTTTTATAAATCAGGTGTTTATGTGAGGGGGTTGTTTCTTGAAGGAGCGAAATGGGACCGAAACACAATGCGAATTGGTGAAAGCTCCCCTAAAGTTTTGTTCGACAACATCCCCATTTTGTGGCTCAAACCAGGAGAAAACTCTAAGTTTGTAAAGAAGGCAGCTTATACATGCCCAGTGTATAAAACCAGTGCAAGAAGAGGAACTCTTTCTACAACAGGTTAACATAAAGCTTTTCTAATGCTTTTACACTTTAGCGCAAATAAAATTATTAGTAGGATGCAAATTAAGACAAAAATTTCACTTAGTTAAAATCTTTATATTTTAAAGATATCACAAAATACTTCTTCATTTAAGCCAAAGTACCTTTTTAAACATTATTTTTTGAAACCAACAGACCCAAATAAAAATTGCGTTTACAAAATTACCAAAGTATTTATTTTTGTTGTTCAGGGCACTCCACCAACTTTGTAATGATGATGGAACTGCCCTCTGATCAGCCTAAAAGTCACTGGATCAACCGAGGTGTTGCCATCCTCTGTCAACTCGATGATTAATTTTTGTGTGGTTTTAAAGTGTGTTTTGTTTCCTTAGTTACTTTTTATTGCGTTGTTTGATTAGTATGATTTTCTTCCATTAAGTTAATTGCTTGCCTTCTTGATTTATATTTTAGAAGTATTGCCTGTTTTTTTTTTATTTATCTCATACCCCATATTTTATACTGAGATTATAAATACATTATTTTTTGTTTGCAAAAAATTGGTAATGTTGGTAATTAGTGTTTATTTATCAAAACTATAAAAAAATTAACACAGTTTTTACATCATGATCAAGAAATTAATTAAATTAATTTTTTAAAAAAGGTAAAAAATTATAAATAATAAAAAGGTAGTATCATACAGGTCTTTAACCAGCATACGATAAGTATCCATAGTAAATAAAGTTATACAGACCATAACATTACTGCAGAATACACTATTCCAAAAAATAGCCCCTTTCCGCAGAGTATAGTTGATTTTGACGAATAGCTTTCTTTAATATATTCATATAAAGCATACCCAGTATTATACCTGTCATCTATAAAATAAAGTTATTTCTAAGTTACTTAAATTTTTTGATTTATTTTTAGGCATAGCCTTAACATACGAATGGTATAATTTTATAAATAAAATTACCTGTGGGACAAAAATTCCGAGCAGTAAACCTGCAAGTACATCCAGGTTACTCCAAATAAAATCAAGAACAGCCTCAATACAACCATATGTGTATACTATATACACTGCTTCAAATGTCTAAATTTTTTTTATGTTAAACATATTGAACCTCAAAGAGAAATAAACTTTGTTTTGTATATAATATTAACAAACAATAACCAAGAACTTACAGATAATTGCAAGGTATCATATCCACACATAGAATTGATGATTAAATCGCCGTCTTTATCTGGAACGCAACAAGAATATGGAACACCACATGCAGCAGGACCGGGCGATGAACAATTGTGGTACATGTTAATTTCCCAATCTTTGTAATTCAGCCCCCCACAACACTTAAACTTTAAAAATTTACAGACATTGTTGACTTAGTCTGTATTGTGAGTCACTAGGTCAATAATTGCCTAGCTTATTAGGTATGAATGGCATAGAATAAGAATTTATAAGTACTAAGAATAAAATAACATTTTTGGGACCAACACTAACTTTGCATAATGATCAGTAAAAACTACTACACACAACCGGAATTAATACCTACATTGACTTGAGTATAATCCAAAATATTTTTAAAATCCTGATCATCATAGTAAGTGGTCATCCCCAACAAAATAAAATGATTCACAAAACTTTTAGCCTGGGAAGTAAATAAAGAATATTTACAGGAATAAAATTAAACTTCAGGTATATTACGTTAAAACCTTGCAATTTAAAATATTAACAGGTAGTGCTTTATATTTTGTATTTAATTATAACTAAATATAAGAGGAACAATACTGTTAATTAACAATTATAAACCTTTATTTAAACTGTCATCAGTTTATTTTATAATTGATATTCAATTCATATAGTATAAAGCTTTAATTATTGTGAAAGCTCGTGCATATCTTTTTTTTTACCAAAACCCCAATTAAATTCAAAACAAATTGGTAGCAGCAAAAAATTACTTTTAAAGCTTTATTGTGAAAAGTGCAAATTACCTTGTGAACTGCATGCACCTATGCCAGAACAATATACTCACAGGTTCTTTGAAAATAAGTGCACATATTCCAGCAGTTATTTCCAGTATTACCGAGAATAATATTGAAAAAATAAACTAAAAAAACTTTCAGTTATAAAATATGTATATAGATTCAGTTATGAAAAATATGTATATATAGAAGTTTTTTTTTAATTGTTGTAAAAATTCAAAAAAAAAACTGTGAAAATTAAAAAAAAACACTTACAGTTTTAAGTAAACAGAAATTATCTCTTAGTGCTGCTGTGCATCCAATAACAGCAAAACAGGAGACCAAAAATCCCATTAAAAATAAAAGAACAGAAGGGGTAAGTAAAAAGTGTTCAATTTCTGTTAACTCAGCTCTCATATACTCAGCATATATACCAAGTCCAATAAGAGAGAAACCGAGAAGCTAAGTCAAAAATAAAATGTATTTTAATATGATTTGGGGCCCATTGACACAATTTTAAGGTTATTAGGAAGTTGAACTCATTATTAATAAGCTTTTATGGCAGATAAAACTTGTATTACACATAGGTCTACATTTAAAAACTTACAGCAAAGAAAATGTTGTAAATGATAAGAATGTTTTTAAGCCAGTTGTAGGTAGTTTCTGTATCTCCGCAACATCCTTCATCTGAACTCATCTATAAAAATTACAAAAACATTTCGCTGATTAAGGTAGCTTTGGTTTATAAACTTTAGTTTGAGGTTTTATATTAAAATTAAAGGTAAACAAACGTTCAAATTTATTTAAAAAAAAGACAAATAATACATTTTATACAATAATCTATTAGCAAATTGGCAAAAAGAACAAAAAAAACTTACTTTTTTAGTTTTTTATTTGACGTATTTTTGTTTTACGTTATGCTTTTCTGTTAGTTCCCAAACAAATGTTAAATATTAGCCAGTTAATGATTTATTTATGCCGCATTTTACCCATGTTTACATTTTTAAAATTCCCTAAAAAGTACAAAATTTAAAACACGTGTTTAAAAAATTTCTAGTTACCAAAAGTTAACATAAAAAAGCAAATAAATTAACTAAAAAATTAAATGAAAACACAAAATACAAACAAGTGTTAAAGTTTATTGTTGTAATATTACTTAGTTTTTCTTTTTTTTAAGTTTTTTTTCACTTTTACGATATTTCACGAACAGTTTAAACAAATAAAAAAAAACACTAAAATTTCATGTAAGTAAATTACTCACCATTTTACTTATTTATGTGAGGATAAACACGTTAATGGTGACGTCACAATCATTGTATATCAGATCTTAGAAAATAGATCGAAATCGCTGTTGGCGATTTGTGAACTTTGATTTGTTCCAAGCCTTTTGTTTTAATTTCTTTTAGTTGTTGATTACACTAATTTTTAGTTTATGTTTTAAATTTTTAATTTATTAGTAAGCTTCGCTAAACAGTTTAGTTAGAAAGCCAGTCAGCGCGTAATATTATATAATTGTATAAACGTTGAACGTAAACAGGTAAAATATATATTTTCGAATTTATCTTTGAACTACAGTAATGTTATAAAATAACAATATTACTTACATACGCATGCTTTTATACTGTATACATGGTTCAGATTTTTGTTTCAGATTGTATTTATATCAACTTTCAACTAATTGTTTTAAACAATAAGTTAGAATTGTGAACTATTATAATGGACATCTCACATAGAAGTGTGGGTTTAATTATTATTTTTAGTTTCTTTGTTTGCGCATTTACCGCCCCCTTAAGTCCTATTGCAGGTAAGCTAAATTTTAGATTTGGATTTTAACTTAGGCCCATATAAACCGGCCGCGTGGTGTAGTGGTAAGAACACTTGCTACACCACACATGAGGTCGTTGGTTCAAATCCCACAGATCTCATGCTGTAGCGCCCTTAAGTAAGGCGCTATAAACGGTACAAACTCCTGCTGGGCCAGCACTTAATCAGCAGCATAATTATTGGGCAATTATAATCTATAATATCCCAAACTGTCACAAGCAACTCGAGACTGGATCGGAGTAACTAATGTTACTCTATGTAAAGATATATACAAAAAAAATAAATAAACAGCAATAATCTAAAATAAGTATATACATCTAATAATTAAATATCATTAAATTTTTGTTGGGTACAAACTTTAACTTATGCTTTTTGGTACAAACTTTAACTTATGCTTTTTTGAGTGTGCTTTTACTTAAAATAATTTCTACCATTTTTTCAAAAAGATAACAACCCATCCGAAGAAGATGCTGTTGGGAGTCCTCCATTTGATAATGTTAACATAGCTCATTCAATCGAAAATAAAGATCCTATAGTATCTGCTAATAATTTAAACAGCGGTGTTGATAACATGAACAATCCCGAATTGAAGAGCGACAACCAAAAAAAAAATCCAGTTGTTGTAGCTGAAAACAGTTTTCCAAATAACAAGATTCCTACTAATTCAGATTTAAATTCTAACACTCCAATAGATCAAAATGGAAATAATTTTTCTGAAAATAATGATGATCCAGAAAAAGACAGTGATGACCCTGATATGGACATAGATTCCGATGATAATATCATTAATAACGTTGGAAATTTGAACGCACTGCAGAATGAAGATGACAAAACTTTAGACAATGATAGTCAAAATAAAACACTTGATGATGTAGCTGAAACTGTTGTTGATCAGAAAACTAAAAATGGATCAGATAATGTTGTTAATGCTAATCTCCTAGTAAGTAATGCTGACAATGCAGACAATGCTGATAAGGAACCGGTGGTCGAAAATTCTAAGGGTCCAGAAAATGATAGTGAGTCACAAGGTGTTAAAAGTAGTTTTCTCCCTGAGAACCCTGATGTCAATGAAGATAAAGAAGAAAGTGTGACCAAGTTAGTTGAAATAACTAATGATGAAGAAACTGAAAATACTGTTGAAAATGATACTGGATCAGATAATATTGAAAACGGTATTCCCCCAGAAACGGATGATATTAATAAAAAAGGCGAAGATAATGCTGGCAAAGTATCTGAAAATGCTAACAATCCAGAAAATAAAGGTACTGTTGAAAACGATAATGTAGATAAGTCAAATGGTCCAGAAATTGACGAAACAGAAGAAAACGATGGTAAACCAGATGATGTTGGAAATAATAATAATGACACTAAAAATGTAAATGAAAATGGTGGTAAAACAATTGAAACTGATATTAGTACCAAAAATGATGATCCCAATGGAAATGTTGTAGAAAATGATGATAAAGTAGCGGAAAATGCTAACAATACAAAAAATGAAGGTAGAGTTGAAATAGATGCTGGATTAGATAATATTGAAAAGGGTGATCACCCAGAAAAGGATGCAGAAAATGTTGATAATTCTAAGGGTCCAGAAAATGAGGAAACAGACGAAAATAATGGTACATTAGATAATGTTAACAATAATAATAATGATATCAATAAAGGTAAAGAAGAAAATTCCGATGAGGTATTTGAAAATGGTGATAATCTAGAAGGTGATGGTAGCAAAAAAAAGGGTGTAGAAAACGCTAATGAATTACCTGAAAATGGTAAGGGTCTAGATAATGAAGGTACAGTTACCAATAATGTTGAATCAGATAATGTTGAGAAAAATAATCACTCAGAAAATAATGATACCAAAAACAATGATGCTGAAAATGATAATGATGATGAAAATGACGATAAAGTAAATGAAAATGATAATAAAATAGAAAATGAGGAAAATGGTGAAAATGATGCTGGATCAAAACATGTTGAAAACGACAATCTTCCAGAGAACAATGAAATTAATAAAAATGTTGAAAATACTGAAGATGGTAAAGAAGTAGAAGAAAATGTGTATGATGTGGATGAGGGTGACAATAATGATTTTAATCCCCCAGAGAATGAAGCAGATGAGAATGATGATGGTGGAAATGTTGAAACAATAGAACAAGATGAAGAAATGGAAATCAATAATAATAATTTATCAATTGAGGATGATATGAATGATGATGGTGAAGATGATTATGATGGAGAAGATGTTGATTACATGGGGGGTGATAATGATGTTCTTATAGATACAAGTAATTCATTTTAGATGTAAAATAAAACTTGACAGTCTAGCTAATGATGTATTTTTTATGTTTAATTGAGTTTATAAAATATTTTGTTTTATTTTTGTAGATGCTGAAGAAGTTGATACCATTCACAATGGAGGAGTAAACAATGTAAGTTAATTTAACAATGCACAAACCAAATTATATTACCAGTCTTGTTTTCTAACTTTTATCAAATAAAATATTTTCCAGGTTCGAACTTCCTATGAAAAAGAGGAAGAAAGTCATTTCTTTTCTTTGTTCTTATTTGCGGTAGTAGGTTGTGTCGTCTTGTACTTGCTTTATCACAACAGGAGAAAGGTGTGCAGTAGTCTTATTTTTGTGAGTTGTTCTTACGAGTGCTTTATGTTGTTTCAAAATCATTCACTTCCCAAATCACTTTAATTTATGTTATAGTTGTTGGTGAAATGCATGCTTGTTAAGTATTGTGATTTTGAAGGATTTGTTTTGTAATGACATAAAGTAATCATAAAAATAACTTAATTTAAAAATAATTAAGACATTAAATTTTTTTTTTAATTAAAGGTAATAGATTTGTATTGGTAAAGTATGCCAACTTTAGATTTTATAAAATAGAGTTGTGTAAATGTTTAGGCTGCAGCATATGTTTTCCGAAATGGTAGCCAACGAAATACTGGAAGTAGATATAAGAGTTACAGTGGAGCTTCGTATCAAAAACTAGACACTGATGAGTCCGCAAAGGAATCACTTAAATCCTATGTATTTTAAAGGCAAACAATTATTAAATTGTAGTAGTTAAACATATTTATTATTGCACAATTTTTTTTTGATTACAATGTAGATTGACTTTCTTAGTTTAAACCCCTTCCATCCTTTGTTTTAGAAAAACTTTTTTAGACGTTATTTTTTGCAAGTTGCTCAAAATTGTTTTAGGTTTGCCAAATTTAATTTGTGCATTATGCATTTGCGATAGGGGTTTAAGTATTAATGTTATTTTTAAAACCATCAAGGTACACTTATTAGTATTGTCACATATTAGTTACATGCTATCCTTTGTAATTTTTCTAAAGCTTTTATAATCAATTCTTATAAATAGAGGTAGTGTTTTTAAAAAACATGTAGAATGGTCATAATATTCTAGTATTGAAGCCCTTTATTTAGTTTTTCACTGTAAAATCCGCTTTATCACTCTATAAACTAATATATTAAACATTTTTTAACTCAAATTATTTTAACATAGACTACGTGATTATAAAAGAAAAAATGTGTTGGTGCAAAAGACACAATTTTTATCCCAAAATGCATATTATAAAATACCTTATGCTAACAGAAGTATGTTTGCATTATGTGTTTAATTATTTCCTGTATTATACTCCGCATTATTTAAACTTATGTTCTTGTGCTTTTGTATGAAGTCACTAAGTTGCTTTTTAGTAAAAGAAAACATAAAAAAATATGTTGAACAATTTTTAAGGATTGAAAAAAACACATAAGACAGCATTGACACTTGACAAAGAAAACTCATGATACAATAAAAAATGAATTTAAGATATACAATATATTGCAAGAATGTAGAAATGAAGGATGTGGCGGTGTTAATAAATAGCAAATTAATCTCATTTTCTAAAATCTCATTGACAGTAAAAATTCACACAGCTAGTTATCTACCAAATTTGAATGTATAAGCCTAACTATTGCACTAAATAATAATACATTTAATACTGTTGTTTCGAAGTAAAACTACTTTCGGATGACGAATTATCGTTAAAATTTTTGCGATAATGTGAAGTGTTTTCATAATATTCACGATTATCAAAAGAGCTTATTGACCTGTAAAAAATATTTGGGTTAAATCTTAGAGTTTTTAACTATTTACTCTTATGTACCCCATTGTATGTAAAATGATTGGTATTTAGGCAATTATATTTGATCAACCTGACAGGGGCAGAAGAAGGTCTAAGTGCATGCTTAGAAGAAGGGGGAGGGGTCCAAGGATTTTGATAAAGATGAGTGTGTCTGTTTTCAGCACTCTGGCGAAATTCTCCCCTCTAGTAAAAAAAATTTTTTTTTTTAAGTTAAGGTTTGAAATTTAAAATTCATATAAAATCAAATGTGATACTAAACCTTATACTCTTAAACATAATGTAATTTCCATCCACTCTTTAATTATAACACATAGATGCAACATTTTAATTGTAAATACTAAAACCTTATTTTAAAGTTAATAATATTTTAACTGTTATTTGTTGACGGGATTGCAACACAGATCGATCAGCAAAGTTAGTCACACCCCATCCAATTTCACCAACTCGCTTGTGCTTGGGTAAAATAGCGGGTGCATTAAGTGGATCTGGCCTTAAGAAGTAGAGAAATATAAATTGGTTTTAAAAAATATAGTTTAAATTTATTAAAAAATTTAAGCAAATTTTTCTTATAATCTATTATCGATTTAAAGCAATCGATATATTGCCATATTTTTCAGTGCCCAATAAGTTATTCAAATAATTTAAAAATTATAAAAACGGGAAATGTATAACAGGCCTCTGAGAATAAACCTGTATAGATAAGCGAGTTCACTTGTTCCCTCTGGAGACATTGTTCCAATACCAACATACCGGTTTTCCTCTGCCACAGTCACTCTTTGATTTGTTATTCCATCGGGACCTAAGAATAACAAATTCAAAAAGTTATTGATATTTATAACCGTATTTATAATGTTTTTAAATTTAAGGATATAGCAAACCAATTTAAATTATTTAGATATATAAATATTTTTTAAATCTAAGTAAAGCTAGAATAATTTTAAATTAGAGATTAGCTCAATTTAAATTAGTTTACTTTATTAACCAATTAAAGTGCTTTCTTTAAACTAATTTAGTATTATATTACAATTAACAATGTTTTCATTGTTTAATTAAGTTTCACATCAAATAACAGATTTAATTGTAAAGATATTAAATGTCACACTTTTGTTGTCCTACAAACACTTACCTGTAAACAACATTCTACGACCAGTAGCATTTATCCCTATTGGCCAAACATAACGTTTGGTCACGGGATCAAAAGCTTCAGTGTCTATCCCAAAATATGTCATTTTAACAGATTTTTTGCTGTGGGTGAATTAGTTAAAGGGCATATATTAATGTGCTTTTCATAATCTTATTTTATTTAGTAAGGTTTTTTGAATATATTAACTGTTGTCTAACTATTATCAGTTATTAGGTGCTCATCTTCTAAAATTATTTTGTCAGTTAAGTAACAGTTATAAATTGATTGCGTTTGGGCTAAAATTGACGAAAATTGTCAGGTACCATAGCAACCAATGACGTTTAATATCCTGGTAATCGGATTAAAAATTAAATTTAATGAATACAGAATAGCATACTCATTAAGTTATAATATTATTTATTGCAATAATTCATTTGATTTTTTTAGTTTACGTTTAAAATAATCTTTTTTTATTTATTTTAACCTAAAACTAACAAAATATATTATCTGTGACTACAGAATGCTCAATCAAGGGTATTTCCCGAAGCATGACATGTTAGTGATTTGAAAAAAAAACAGTAGAGACAACTGCAGGGGCACTATGTAAAAGGCAAAGTATATATATAAAGTATATATATATGTTTTCATCCGATTGCAAAGTAAATTTAGTTTGGAAACGTGGCAATAAAAATGTGGCACACAGGGGTTATGACGTCATTTCTGCCAAAAACTGATAATCGAAATACATAATTTCGTCGAATAATGCATAATTTCGTCGAATAATGAAAAACTGATAATCGAAATACATAATTTCGTCAAATAATGCTCCCGTTGACCCCTTTATCCCCTTTGTGCCAACTTAAAAAATTTAAAAAAATAGACAACTTTGTTTTTAAGTATGGTAGATAGTAATATAATATATACAGATGATGAGCTTTTTAAACAATATGGATATGTTAAAAGGAGTAATCAACCAATTTTTAATAAAATTTGGAGGAAGTTAAAGCATGGCTGTTTTTGTTCGGGTTAACATATTTTTAATTTTTCAATAATTTACCTATTGCATTCTTGGTGTTTAACTTTTAAGTTATATAAATATTGTTTAAATATAGTTCTTTATACAAACAAAATTATTTAATAGCTTGGTAACTTTATATTTTTTTGTTAAAGTTATGTTTATCTCTACTGAATGATGATTAATTAGTGGGCTATATTGTTATTTTTTTTTAGCATCCACAATTAAAAACACCCTAAAATCAATTTTTCCAATAAGTTTATGGTTACCAAATTACAACTTTAAACAATCAATTGTTGGTGATATAACTGCAGGATTAACTGTTGGTATTGTTCATATTCCACAAGGTAGAGGTTATTTTGTATATTTTAAATATGTTTTTTTAATTAAATTTGTGACAATATTGCTTATGATCGATAAATAGTCTGCAAAAAACTTGACAGGTATGGCATATGCGCTACTCGCTTCACTTCCTCCTATAACCGGACTATACTCATCATTTTTTCCTGTGTTAGTGTATGCAATATTTGCAACATCAAGGCATTTGTCCATCGGGACTTTTGCCGTAGTGTCTCTCATGATTTCTGCAGTAATTGAACAGGTTCAAATATATTTTTACTACTCAAACCAGCTTTTAGTCAAAAATATTTTCACACTTTTTGTGGTTTAATCAAAAATAACTACTTTTAAAATTTTTAGAGGGTACCAGTGCCATCATGTTTTGACATCAATATTGCAACAAATATATCAGATATAAGTTCGACAACTCTTGAACCTTTGGATATGATTGATTGTCAACTTGCATTTCAACAAAGAAAAATTCAGATAGCAGTAGCTCTGTGTCTTTCAGTGTCTATTATACATGTAAGTTAATGTTTAAGGCCATGAGTTGTCAACATCTATTTATTTTATTATGTAAAATTTACACTATTTTGTTTTTTAGTTTATCATGTTTGTGTTGCGACTTGGTATTATCACTGTCTATTTATCCACCTACATGGTATCTGCATTTACCTGTGGTGCTGCATTGCATGTGATGACATCACAGGTTGCTAAACTTATTGGTGTTACTGTTAAAAGCAGAACCGGCTACTTTTCTATTATTTATGTAAGGATATAAGTAATTTTTTATTGGTTATCTACTTTAAAAACTTTTTATAGTTTGGTTATTTACACCACTATATTTTTGTTTTTAGACCTATGTTGATATAATAAAGAACATTTTAGAAATAAATTGGACAACTTTTTTAACTTCTTTTTTTTGTCTAGCTACACTTTTTATTGGAAAGGTATTTTTCTTAAACCTTTATTTTGATATATTATTTTTTATTGTAAAAAATAAATTAATCATGTAACAAATTAATATATTTTAGTAGTCTAGTTTAGGGAAAAGGTAAGTATTTAATTTTTTGTTAGGTGCCTACTTGTTTTTATTTATTTCTAGGAAATTAATCTTAAATTCAAAAAAAGATTACCTTTTCCAATTCCATGGGAGTTAGTTGTTGTAATTTCTGCAACTATTGCTTCTTACTATGGCATGCTCAACTTTTATTATAATGTTTCTGTCGTTGGGAATATTCCACAGGGGTAGGAAAACTGTTTTATTTGTTCAATTAAAGTAATATAATAATTTATAGGCTCTAAAACAACTTAATTAATCCTTATAAGTAATGTATTTTGTGTTTTTTTTAATCTTTTACATTATTTCAGTATTCAACCATCTTTACCCCAAGTTTCTGATATAGGTTTAACTTTTGTTGATGCCCTACCTATATCTATTGTCATATTTAGCGTTTCAATATCACTGTCTCAAATGTTTGCTGCAAAACATAAATATGATATTAACGCCAATCAAGTAGGATATTTTTTTTGTTATATAAATTGTTATTTTTTTTAACTAGCATAAATGTCAAATTTGTTTAGGAGTTGTTGGCATACAGTTTATCCAACTTGGTATCTTGTTTTTTCTGCTGCTTTCCAGCTGCACCATCTCTGTCAAGATCAAGTATTTGGGATGATACAGGTGGAACTACGCAAGTAAATATTTATTTTATTTGAAATATAACATCTTTTAATTCAACGTTCTATTTTAACATATTATAAATGTTGATATCCGTCTTGTAGTTTTATTAGTCCTTATTTACATAATTATTGTTTTAATTTTTTATTATTGTTTTAATCTAAATATATTTATCACTGTATTTAAGGTAACAGGAATAATATCTGCACTCGTCATTTTGATTGTGTTAATTTGGATTGGTCCACTGTTTGAAAGTCTACCTCAAGCTTGTTTAGCTGCTGTGATCGTTGTTAATTTAAAATCATTATTGTTACAATTTAAAGAGGCAAGTTATTACTATTTAATGCTGTAAAGTAAAAATGTAAAGCTCAATTTTAAATAAATCCATATCAAAACTTAGCTATTGTGTTTACATTTTAGTAAAATACAACTTGCATTAACAATTTTTACATATTTTAATTTATAGATCAAACCATTGTATAGAGTATGTAAATCGGATGCATTGGTGTGGATAGTAACTTGGGTATCAGTCGTGTTACTGGGAGTTGATGTTGGTCTTATATGTGGAGTTGGCATTTCTCTAATGGTGGTTATTTATAAAAGTCAAATGTAAGAGTTAATAATTTATTTTTTTTTGTAAAAATGTGTTATTTAATTCACTTTTATATAGTATTAAAGGGTACTCAATGATAAAGGTTGGAGACACAGATTTATTTCGCAACTCCAGTCGATTTCAAGGAGATGAAATAAACAACATCAAAATTTTCAAATTTGATGGTCCGTTATACTTTGCTAATATAGAAAGGTAATTCAATAATTTCAAACATTTTGTGTTGCTAATACTTTTTTATCATAATTTTTTTTATTTATAATTCATTAATCAATTATAGATTTAAAACAAAGCTGTTCTTATCCCTTGATTTGAACTCATTCAAAAAAATTCTTGATGAAAAAAGACATGCTCAGCCAGCTAGTAATGATATACTAATGATGACATCAAACGATAATACAAGTAATTCTAAATCCAACAGCTCTTCCACTTTATCACCTCAAATGTATTACCTTATTCTAAATATGGAAGCGTGTGGATTTATTGATGGTGATGGAGTAAAAATGATTAAAACCATCTACACACATTTGTTGAATTTAAATATATATTTGCTTTTCGCAAATTGCAATGGTAAGTTTTATGAAAAAAATATTTATTGTTTTAAACCTGGAAATTGTTGTTACCCTTTAATTTCTGCACATAACCAAATCTTTTTATGTTTTATATTTACAGATGAAGTTTCAAATTGCCTTAAAATCAATGTGCCAAATAATAACACAAAACTACCATCTAACATATTTTTTGTTTCTGTATTGATGGCAATTAAACATGTTAAAATAAATAAAGCAGATATTTAGTTTGAATTGCAGGATTAAACAATGCAAACTTACCTTTAATAGACCCAATTTAAAAAAAATTGTTTGTGAAATACAGCATTAAAAATTATTTAGATAAAAATGTTTTTTAAATAAAACAAATAATACAGTGGAGTATTTTGTAATTTTAGGTATTAAATAGTTAGGTTACTGGATATGTATTTTAGTGCATAATATATCGTATTTGTGAATTATTTTAGAAAAACAAAACAATTCCTCTAAATATAAATTTTCTGAATAAAAAAGACAACTAATTTTTTTGACAAACGTTTAAATAAATCACATGAATGTTAAAGCGTAGCTTACGGTGGTCAGTATTATTTTTAAACTGTTTTTTAACCCAATACCATTGAAACTATCGCTGGTCGTTACATGGTTGCACCACGGAAATTTCACGCACGACAACTGCGGAGTTTTATTTAAAACTTACATTTTCGGGCTGTTTTGTTGAATATTATTTAATAAAAGCACATAAACATGATATCGTTTTGCCAATATTATGTAAAATTGTTGTAAACTGCAATTTAACTCATATGACTAGTCACCATTAAAAATATCGCTAGCGCGCAACAAAATTTTTGCAAACCACAGCCTTCGAATTTCATGTTGTTTTTTAATTAATATTAACACTTTTACACGGTTTTGTTGATAACTAACAATGAACCACTTAAATGTACTAGCGTACTGTTATTGTTTAGTGGGTGTGGTATTGTTCAAATCATAAAAATGGTTAAATTGAAAATCGTTTGTTGCTTTAAAAAAAATTATAAAAAGAAATGAATGGATTAAATATTTTGTCAATTAATATTATGCTTTTGTAATATTTTGCAATTAAATGGGGTACTTATTCATTTTTAAAATAAAATCGGGTGCTTTGCAAAGAACCGGGAACCAACTTTTCACCTCTGTAATGTTTACGAAAAATATAAACAGAAAAAATAGATAAGAGAACAGACAGGCGGACAGATAAGATAGACAATACTAACAGTAATAAAAATGAAACTTTGGTTGTTGTGTTGTTTTTTCATCAACTATGTTGCCTGTGAAGAAAATCACCCACTAAACAAAAAGTTAAGTAAATGGCACACCCTTAAGCCAGAAGATATTCGATTTACTCGAAAAAAACGAAGTTTGGATAATATTTTATCTTTGGAAAAAGAGGTACATTTTACATTTTTTAGTAGAAACTTAATAAAATGGCGAAAAGACGTGATATAAAAATTTAAAATGCGTACTAATATTTTTTTTAATTGTGCCAATGTTTTGTAGATATCATTTAAAGCTTTTGACAAAACATTTACAATGTCTTTATTGCCATCACCGGATATATTTTCAAGTGGGTTTAAAGCTTACGTTGCAGACAAAAAATCAAGTTATGAAATACCTTTCGAGAAAGATAAAGTTTTAAAGGTATTATTTCAGTATTAAATAAATTTAAGTATTCAATTTTTAAACTTTTTTGTTTTTTTTATTTTGTTGAATAATTTGGTTTAAAAATTACTTGTATGTACTTTAGGGCAAACTGCTAGATGACTCAAACTCAAAAGTTACTGCCCATTTAAATGATCGAATTTTAACGGCCAATATAGAAACAGAGGGTGAAACCTATGTTGTAGAACCAATGTGGAGACATGTACCTAGACCTGAAGGTTCAAGTAGTAGTGGTGACCATGTTGGACATACTTATGACATGATAGTGTACAGACATTCTGACTTGAATTTACAACATTTGAATAATCCGCACAGTAAGAATGGATTTTGCGACACCAAAGACTTGATGTCAAAATTTCGAGAAAAGGTAAAAATCCTTTTTTTTATTAAGTTTTAAGGCTAAATTTAATAAAATTACATTTTTGCTTATAAAAGCATTCAGAGGCAACCAGAAAATCTCATAATCACTCACATCATAGAGGAAAAAGGGATGCCACAACCAAAAAGATCTGTAAAATTTCGTTGGTGGCAGACCACAGGTAATTTGTATTTTTAACAATATGTTTTTTTTTAAATTGTTTTTATTTAATCAAATATTAATCAACATTAATTTTAGATTTTACAAAGAAATGGGCAACAGCAGTAAACTTGAGACCATGTATTACCTTATTAACCTTATTGAGCGTGTTAATAAAATATACAAGTCAACCAATTGGGATGTTGACAAAACTGGAGATTATACAGGCTATGGGTTTCAAATTAATCAAATTCTTGTTTATAATGAATCTACTGAAGAACCAAGGTAGTGAAAAACAAATCGTTTAAAGCAATTTAGTGTAGAACACTGTAAATTTTTATAACAGTAATCTGGATAAGTTTTGAAATTGTAACTAAAGAAATTATTTTTTAATTTAGCCTATATAATATATATATTTTTCACTAAAGGTATAACCAAGCGGGAAACTGGGAGGCAAGAGAATTATTGGAAGCTTTCAGTGAATATAAATACTCTGATTGTTTGTCGCATTTGTTTACCTATGTGGATTTCGGAAGGGGTTTATTGGGTCTTGCGTATGTTGCCTCTGAAGGAATAGCTGGGATATGTTCAGATGCTTATTCTAACAAAATGTATATAAATTTATAAAGTGGCATTGTAACTTAAATATATTCCGTAAAGTTATCTAAATTTTTTTACTAAAAGTGAAATAATTTAAAAAAAAATAGTGTTTTTTTTTATAATGTTTTTTTTAACTTGTTATTGGATGGGCCCATATCTTACTGCATATAAGCATACATGTCATAGTCTTAAATCCAATAAAAAAAGCTTTTTTTATAATTCCAAACTAATTTACTTTTTAGTGGAAAGTTGTATTTCAACACCGGACTGACCTCGACAGTAAACTGGGGTCAACGGATACTGACAACAGAAGCTGACCTTGTGACAGCACACGAACTTGGTCATAACTTTGGAGCTGAACATGACGAACCTGGCACCAATAATGACAAATGTACACCAGGACAGGTTGGTTAAATGTAATGTTTAACTTCGAAATACTGGTTATACTGATATTTAAAATATTTTTTGGTTGCTGGTGTTGTAAAAAATAAAATTCAAAAAATCTAACGGTACTTAACTATTTTTATGTAAAAAAACTTTTTAAGAATTACTTTATAATGTTTAAATGTTTTTTAGGCTCATGGTGGAAACTTTATTATGTACCCAGCTGCTGTGAGTGGTTTGTATCCGAACAACAAAAAGTTTTCTGACTGTAGTAAACACAATGTTCTGCTAATCCTTGAAAAAAAAGCTAAAAACTGTTTTGAAGAAGATGAACAATCCTTCTGTGGAAATTATCAAGTAGTTCGCAATTATTTTTAACGGTTATTTAATTTTTTTAAATAAATCCAAGCTCTGATGATTGGTAGATTTTATTAAAAACAATTATTTTATAATAAATTAAGGTTGAGCCACATGGCAAAGAAGAATGTGATGTGGGGATAACTTACACAAAAGATATGGACGGATGTTGTTATTCAAACTGTTCACTTAAACCTGGGGCAATTTGTAGCAACAGAAATTACCCTTGCTGCACTGATAATTGCCAGGTTAGTTGTGATTTTATAGTTGTTACTTTCAAATTGCTTATCTGCCACTTTTTTAGGTTGCCAGTTCAACAAAAATGTGCCGAGCTCACATCGAAGGATTATGTTTAAGAGATGTTTTTTGTGATGGTGTTAGTTATGAGTGTCCTGAACCCTTGCCTGTACCTGATGGTAATGCTTGTGGAGATCTTGGTAAATTAATTTACAAGTTATTACTTTATAGGCCTACTAAACAAAATTATCAATCATAGGCCAATATTACAAGCTTTACAAAGGTAATATAACAATAATGCAAAATTAAAAGTTTGTAGATTAATTTGTGTAAGTTATTTAATATAAATCATTTTAAATTAACTATATCATGGTACCAGTATATATTTTTTAGCCTAAGCTGTATTAACTAAACCTTAAAATGTTACAAATGTGTTTATACCCTTACTTCCTTAAATGTCATTGTTTAGGTTTGATGTATAAATAGACTTTAAAAGTTTTTGTTAATTTATAGGTCGATGCTTAAATGGCCATTGTGAGTCATTTTGTAAAACAAAGGGTTTGCAATCTTGCCTGTGTATGGTCCATGAGAGTGAGTTTTGTTTGCGCTGTTGTGCCCCGTTAAATGCCACCGGGCTTGATATGACCAAACTTTGTGTTCCTTATGTTGAGAATGGAACGTCAAAACTCCCCGATAACTCAAGATGTTCCGTTGGATACTGTGGCAATGTAATTACCAATAATCTGATTTTTCAATTTCTTTAAGTATATGACATTATTTTTATAATTTGTATATGGTTTACTGAAACTTTGTTAAAAACACAGCTTTTTAACACTGTTTTACCATGATAAGATTTAATTTTAAATTGTATATACAATGGTTTTATTTAATTCCATCTTAAAGTACTTTTAAAATAAATTCTAATTTTTGCAGGGTATCTGTAATAAACAAACTCAGGATGTTATTGAAAGAGTTTGGGATATCTTTAAACACATAGCACCAGATAAAATAGGGCAGTTCTTAGCTGACAATATTGTTGGTGCTGTTTTGGTGTTTTCCCTCTTGTTTTGGGTACCATGCAGGTATTTTTGTGTAATTAATTAAGAGATTTTTTGATATTTTTAATGTGTTACCTTTGTTAATACATAAATATGATTTTATTAAGTTTAAGGTTAAGTTCAGATACAAAACCTATTCTTTGTTTTATTCACAACTTTTACATGTGCAGTTGCCTTGTAAATTTTGTGGACAAAAAGAGATTAAAAGAGAGAAGAAAGAAGGAGAAATGGTTCACCGAACGCGGGGGTGAATTCTCTCGAGCTTCCATGTTCCGATCGGTTGCAGGAGGCTCCGCACCTAACACACCCAGGATCAGAAGAAACATTCCAGTGTTAAGATCGGGGTTTGGGGCTCAAGAACAATGGAGAGCATCCAAAGAAAGAGGAATGCAGATAAGGAAGTAAGTTGAGAAATTTTTGTTTAAAATTAATATATTAAAAACAACCTACTGACAGAAAATTAGTGCACTAATCTAGGTTTAACTTGTGTTTAAATTCACATTTTATGTTATCCTGATTACACCTTTTTATACAAATTTATTTTAAATTTATAAACTCTACTTTTTTTAGATCACATGAAAACTCACTCGACAGATTAGATGAGGAACCAAATCCACCGGATTACAATCATGCATCATCCCGTACCGACTCTAACCCAGTTTTCTCCAGCGTGTCTTCACACCATAACAATCAACCCCCAAGACCCAGGGCATTGCCTCTTGAATCGTTTCCCAATGTGTCACCCACCATGAGATCTTCGTTGAGCGAGAATTCGTTTGAGGGCGAAGTTAAACCGATTGCTGCATCATCTACGACTGATATACCCGCCGCACTTGCTTCTGAGGAAAATGTCACGATTTCTTTTCCCGCTCAGAATGCTGCGTATAGAAGACAAGGTATGATAAGACAAGGTGCAATTTCCTCACCTGATGATATGAAAGCAACCGATCTATAAATGTTAAAAAAGCTATATAATTGTTTCAATTATAGCTTAAAAATTGCTAAACCAAATATTTACAAATTTTTACCAAATCTGCAAATTAAATTTGTTAATTAAAATTGATTGCAGTTCAATGAAATTAGTAATTATTTTGATAATCCACTGACTTGCAGACCACAACTACACCTTTTTTACTTTTCTAACTTTTTTTAGAATATTCTGCACTTGTATTTTAAGGCTTTATTAAAGTCATATAAAAATAGCTTTAATTAGAATATTAAACCTTTTTAAATTTATTAACATTATTATGGTCTGATTTTATTGATACTTCCAGTTGCAATGTACTATATGCTTTTTGTACCGTTTTTTGATGCCATTTGTATTACCTTTTTTTGGAAATTTTTTTAACAATAATGTTCCTTACGACATATTTTTTTATTTTATTGTAGCAACTTAGTTAAAAAATATTTTTTAATCTAACTGTTCTATGTTTTCAATTTATTGTTTTCCTTACATTTCTTAATATTTTTTTTCTATTTTTCTTGTCAACATTTTATTGAATTTTAGTGCTACGATTTTGTACATTATAATTTTTATAGCTTATCATGAAATGCTTATATAATTCTTTTGCTTGCCAGTTGCAAATTTTAAATTAAATAAACTTGCAAGTAGATTTTTACATTCTTAATTAAACCACAGTATTTTCCCTTTTTGTAGGTTAGATTTTTAAGGAAAATTTAAGTGTTATGCAAACCCAATGCACCCCCATAAGACGGGGGTTAAGTGTTCCGGTTGGAAATTTAGCCGTTCACCCAAGATGGAAGGACACAAATTTAATCAATGATGTTAAAAAGAAAATCCAAGTTATATTTATCGGTGAAATAGGAGTGGCAGATTTTCATCCATCAAGTAACTGTTGTGTGATTTATATCACCGAAAATGATATTCTTTCTGGAAAGCAAAATAAGCAAAGAGTAGCAAAGTTACGAAATGCATCAGGTTTTAAGGAGCGTTATGTTATTGTTGACAAAACACCTTTGACAGATGAAACATTTGTAGAATTACAGGAATTTGTTGTCCTGGAATGCCAAATGTGTATTTTACCAGTGGAATCTGCTTCTGATGCAGCAGATTTTGTAGTAAAAATGGTTAAAATAGCAATGAAAACCCCAGCAAAGAACAACACTAAAAGGCGTGTATCTAACCCAGATAACAGTGATAGCAATATTCTTACCATAGTTCAAAAATTTCCTAAAATAGGTGAGACCAAAGCAAAATTATTATTACAAAAATTTGGCTCACTCAAAGGAATATCAGAAGCTTCGATCTCCGAACTATCATTAGTTATTGGACAAACTGCCGGCAAAAACCTACATAAATTCCTAAATTAAAGATATTAAAATGTATATTACTATTCCCTTTTCTTTAAAATCTATTTTTAATTTATTAAATATGCCCTTTATTACTTGTTTTTTTTAATTTTTAGATTGTTTTTGAATGTTAGGAGTGTTAACTAACATGTCAATTATTACAAAATACAATGAAACTATTTTCATAATTAAGTATTCAAAAGTGTGAAAAATGAGTTTGACTAACTTTCTTCTGGTTGCTGTTTTGTTTTTAGTTGCTTTATATATAAGGTAAGTAAACTGTTTAATATTTATATTCAAACACTTTTATTACATATTCTTTCCAATTTATATATTAATTTTGCTTTGTAGGTGAAAAAACAGTACACTAGTAAATAACCTATATACATTATATATATTTTACAAGAACAACACAAACACAACATATCTTTAAAATTATTATCTTGTTTAAAGAGTCTATAACATTACTCAACCAGCTTATGTATGTTGGGATGAAACTCATTTTGGAAAGATGGCTGGATCTTATATTAATCGAACATTTTTTTTTGATGTCCACCCACCTCTTGGAAAGCTTATTATTGCATTTACTGGTAAGTCCTTAGGCTTTAACACCTACACAATAACATTGTAATAGTAAAACAAAACATAAAGATTTTTAACTACTGATTTTAATTCCTTATAAGGGGATTTATCTGGATATGATGGAAACTATTCCTTTAACCAACCTGGTGATTCTTATTTTACGGATGATGGCAAATTGCTTGTTCCTTACATCCACTTAAGAGTTTTATGTGCTTTGTTTGGTGCATTAACGATGCCAATTTGTTTTTACATTGCTTATATTATTACGAATTGTAAAACTGCATCACTTATTTCAGCTTTAGTCATTGTAAGTTATTTGTGTTTTGATTTTTTTTAACTTTAAATTTTTTTCTAATTTTTTTACAATATTTTTATGCATAAACCAAAACATTTTATTTTTAAGATTTTTGATGTGGGTTTTGTTACTCTATCAAGATTTATATTGCTTGACTCAATTCTTATTTTCTTTGTGACATTTTCAATTCTCTCTACTCTTAAAACTACTTCGTATCAAGGTAGCTTATCCAAAAGGTAACTAATTTTTACTAAACCTTTCTTCTGTGTTTTCAATAAATATTATTAGTTGGAACCATTAAATTTATTTATATTTTTAGAAGTATGCCAATTCATTGCAGCGAAAATGATAAAAGTTTTAGTTGGAAATGGTGGATGTGGCTTATTTCCACCGGCGTAAACTTGGGTTGTGCAATATCTGTAAAATTTGTAGGAATTTTTACTGTGGTCTTTATTGGCTTGTGGACGTTATTTGATTTGTGGAACATTTTGGGAAATCTGAATGTAGGCTTAACATATGTTTTATACCATTCACTTTTCCACATTTGTCAAAGAACCTTTTTCATTAATGATATATTGTTGTTGTGTTTTAGATCTCTATTTTAAAGTGTTTTCAGCATTTTTGTGCCAGGGTGATTGGACTTATAATTGTCCCACTATGTGTATACATGTTTATATTTTACATTCACTTTGCTGTATTAATCTATTCTGGATCTGGTGTAGATTTTTATAGTTCTACTTTCCAATCAACTTTAAAAGGTTTATATTTTTAGAAATAAAACTTTAAATATTATAAATGTATGTTATAATTTTGCTTGTTTTTCAGGCAATCCTATGCATAACCTTAATATACCAAAGTTTGTTCAATCAAATTCCACAATAACAATAAAAAGTAAAAGTTTGCAGAGTGTATTTTTACATTCACATCAAGATTTATATCCTGATACAAAATATTACCAGGTAATCCAAAATTTTTAAAAGTTATTTTCTTGTACTGATAGCCCATTATTTTTTTTAGGTGACTGGCTATGCAGTAAGAGATAATAATAATCTATGGATCATGAGACATATTTCAGATAAAACCGTAAGGAAATTTTGCAAATTAAATTTGTTTAATATAGCAACAAATTTCTTTTAATATGCCTAGTTTTATATTGGGTTAAAAAAATAATTTATTTAGAATAATTCTTTACAACATGGCGACCAGGTATATATTACACACAATAATATTGGAAAACTCCTTAGTACAGTATACATGGAGGAAAGTATGTGGCATTCTTCATTCCTAACCAAGCGACATTTACTTGTGACAACAGTTGATAGTGACTACCACATTCTTGGAAATACTTGGAAAATTGAACTAATATGTAAGTCATAAGTATTTCAAAATACTTTTTTTGGCTAATTTATATTTCTATGCTTTAGCTAAAAGTTCGAATGAGAATTCTGCTGGACTCTGCACTTTAAATTGCTTCTTTAAAATTTATAACGTTGAAGCAAAATGCTATTTACATTCCAGTGAAAAAACTCTACCTGCTTGGGGATGGCATCAAAATGAAGTAAATTAAATAATTGTTAACATCTTGTTGTTTTTTAATTGTGTAACTGTAAACCATTCTCACAAAAAGTTTAGGTTTTTTGTTAAACGAATTGCTCCTTTTTTGTAGATAACTTGTACTAGAGAGTTGCGTGATTCAGAAAATTGTATTTGGTTTGTTGAAAATAGTAACTCTCCAAATATTAGTGATACACATGCAACAATACCTTCAGTATCATTTTTATCTAAATTCGTGGAATCTCATTATGTTATGTTTGGTTTAAATTCAAGACTTTTACCAAAACCTGGTGAAAGAATATCAAACCCATGGTATTGGCCGATTAATTTCAAGGTTGGTAAATCAGCGTATTTATAAACAGTTTTCTTATTTAAATATAAAATTTTTAGAAAGATGAATTAAAAATTATTTATTAATGAACTTATCTATAGGGCCAATTATTTTGCAAGCAAGAAGACCATTTTCGTTTAGTTGGCACAAAACTGATCTGGTATGCAAATATCATTTGTCTTTTAGTATTTGTTATGTATTATTTATTTTTATCCATTCTACAAGCGCGCAATGAGAAGTTTGAGTTAAGGGTTGTAAAATGCATTATTAAAAAAAATTCCAAAGCAATATCAAATGAGCTTAGCAATCTATCTGGGTGTTGTTGGTGTATACTGGCATGGTTCTTACATTATATCCCCTTTTTATTCATGTCCAGGGTTATATTTTTTCATCATTATTTTGTGGCACATACATTTATGTGTATGTTTTTCTCCATGTTTATTGCACATTTTATTACAAAATTTAAAAGCATACAATGCACATTAATAGTTTTACTGGTATCAATTCTATTTCATAATTTTGTTTCACATATGCACTATGCTTATGGTAATTTATAACCTGAACTAAGAAACTTTGTGGTTTTACAAGTTTATATTTTACCTTGACTTTTAAAAATAAATACCTAAAATTAAGGCAGTAGAATTTATTGGTGTATATAGAAAAAGGTGATGACAAAAACTACAATGATAAAAAAGATGATAAAAATTCAATTGGACAAACACAATAAAAAGTTTCACAAAAATAAAATTTTACATTGAAAATTTGTAAGAAACAGCACCGTCAACTTTATGCAGAGAGGTTGTGAATGACCGAAGTTTAACTTCTTCAGAGTTTGTTATTAAACATGGACTTGAATGTCCCCATTGTGCTGGGACCTCTGAATCCGCACTGGTGTAAAATAGTATATCAAAAGAACCTAAAAACAATATTACTTTTCCCTTTATTTTTAGTTTCCAATAGAAACTATATTTTTTATTCAAAGAAAATCTTGTTTTATTAGCATTAAATTAAGAAATAACCAAAGTGTAAAAACTTACATGGGGTTTCGAGCAATGGAAGAAATGTAACAGTGGCAGTGATTTGTCGGATTACCGCACATATTTCAGACTGAATAACTTTAACATCTTTATCCCTGTGAAACAGCATTTATTAAATATGAATACAGATTGAAAATCAAATATAACAAAACTAACTTTCTATCAAGTGTATTTGCTTTCGATGTGTTGCATTCTATTTCAAATTGCCATCTCTCCAGAGTTTCGTTTGTATCAATTTCTTTTATCACAACCACCAAACGTTTAACAACCCCCTGTTCGAGCCATTCTAAATTTCAAAATAATAGATAAATAAAATTAAACTAAGAATTACCTTTAGAATGTTAATAAAAATGCTAAAAAATGGTTTCGATATTGCCAAAAAATTAAAAAGCATTATTTTTATTATATAATAGTTACCAGTTAACTGTGGAAGCACATTTTTATTGAAGTATTTAAGCAAGGATTCATCTGTTGTGACAAGTGTAGTTATCCCATATTTCTTTTCCTGTATAAATGTTTCTGGGGGATAAATACCACGTTGATATAATATATTGTTGATTCCATAAACTAAACAATTTGATGACGTAATTAGTATAAAGTTCTACTACTTTAAACGGCTGCCTATTGCCATTGCCTTATTTATTTTAGTAAAAAATATAATTAACAACTTCTTACACGCGAACAAGATTTTAAAAAATAACTGAAACTTACAAAAGAATTCGGATACGATCGCAGCTGATCCTTTAAGGGTTATTTTGTTTGCTTGTTGTGTAGCCATTTTTATTTAAAATAAAACCAAAATATTATTTTGCGACCTACACAGGTACACAGCATTTATGTTAAAACGTAACAAAAATCATGAGATATTTGTGATTAAATTCTCGCGCCATTGTCATGCACGAATGATCCCAAACTTGAGTGACGTTATTAAAAAATTAATTGTTTTTTGGACAATTAAACAATGGTTGTAATGTTAATTAATTTAACCTATTTTTTATTATCCTTTTCCTACTGTTGACACTGATATAGTTGTTAGTTAGGTATGGTATATTTATGATGCAATTTCCACCTGTTGTAGAACTTGGTAGAGAAGCAAGTCGCAAGATTAGTGAAAATATACATCAGAATATTCAAGACTCAAATCAACAGTAACATAATTTTTTTGTTTTGTTTTATATATGAAATTAGTACAATAAAATTTGGATGTTATCTTAGGGCAGTTGATATCGAACAACGTATTTCATCGTTAAATAAAGATTTTGAAGATTTGCAAGTTATAGCCGAAGAACTTTCTATTAAATATGCAAAAACTGCGTTAAAACCTGGTGGTGACATGAATAAAAGAGAATTACTTCAGGTTCAAATAGATAAAACTACTGTATACGTACAAAAAACGATAAATTTTAATCTTGTTAGCCAATATTGGATCATAGTCTTTCACTGGAGGATGTTCAACTATGCTGTCGGTATATAAAATACCTTTTTAGAGTTATTTTAACATTTATACAAGAACAAAATGATACCTATCGAAATATTACTAACATGGTGTTTCTTCATCGTCAACGCGTAAATTCAAGGTAAAATATCAAATAATTAGTACTAAAAATTCACATGTAACTAAACAGCACGCTATTCTGCTATTTGTAAATTTTGTCACATACTTGTATAGCCATTTGACAGATGCATATGATTCAATCTCAAAAACACTTGGCTTAGACAACAGTGGCAAGTCCGGTAGTTGTATTTTCGAGCTATATGAATTTTTACGTGATTTTCAACATGCATCAAAGCAAAGTTTAGAAGGCAATCGAAATTTGAAGACTGAGAACGAATTTGATAAAAACTTAAGTTACAAAGGTAGACCATAAAACAGCGTTAAATAATTTAATTTATGTCGTTTATTAAAAAAGCAGTATTTATTTACAAAATAAATATAACTCCCAACTGTTTAAACAGAAACTATAAAAATGCCAACTTCTGAAAATCTGAATAGCAGCGATTTAGCAAACTACGCAATATTAAAAATCAAGACAATGGTTTACAATGACTCTTTATCCAAAGCACTTATTTGTTGTATAAAAGGTGTTTGTAAATCTACAAAATCGAATATGCAAAAATAATAGCGAATTTACAATCCATGTCATGGCACTTTCTGTGAAACTGTTTACGATTACAACTTCTGTTGTTTAAATCTTCTTTTGTAATTTTTTTACGGAAAAAAATGTGTGAAGCGTCAATTCGCTATGACTATATAATAAGATAATGATTGGGCTTTGTTTTAAGAAAAAGGCGTGCGAGAACGAGTAGAATAGATACATTAAAAGTCTGTCCAAAAAGTTAACCTATATTTGGTGTAGTCGTTTAGCCTACAAACCAAATATAATGTTTAAGTTTTATTGCTACACTCGCAGTCGCAGACACAAGCAGTCAAGGCTCAATCAGTCAATTAGTTAATCTGATCACAGTCGCAATCAAACAATTATTTTGCAAAAGGCCAAAGTCCGATTTCAAAAAAGTTTAATTTGACCAACAAATAACCAGGCTTTTATTTTTTACGAAAAATTTACAGCGTATAACAAGGTAACAATTAGATATAATAGTCAATACAAAATGTTATTACGAAGTGGAATTTCATCAAATAATGATGACTGCTTAAAGCAGAAAACAAAATATGAAGAAAATGGAAAATGTTTAAAATATGTTTCTGCCCCAATTGGTAAATATTACTTTATCTATTAATAAAATTAATATTTAGCTTAGTCTATTTTTTTATTGTAAACTATCCTACCGTTAAACTGTAGGTTTAATTACAGGTAAAGCAATATATTGTACTATAGTTTAATTATAATAAATTTAATAAATTTAAAAAAAAATATTTCAGATAAATTTGGTGTCGGAGGTAGATGGTTTCGACACAAACTTTTAGATGGAATTTTAGTTGGAACTCCAGTGCTTTTAACTATTCAAAATCACAGAACCCCTCTCCGAACTTTTTTTATGAAACTATTAAGCTTTTTAGGAACTGAAGATTTCTACACAGTGTTGTTTTTATTTTTGTCGTGGTAAGATTTTGTTTATAAAGTAGCATTTAAAATATGAGGCAATATATTATTATTTTTTAATGATTTAAAGATTTATATTTTTTTACTTACAGGACTGTAGATACAAGATTAGCGAGATTATTTGGAATTTTAATGACAATTGGGTTTTACACAACAGGATTTCTTAAAACATTATTATGTCTGCCTAGACCTCCCTGCCCCCCCGTTGTTCCTTTAGAAAAAGCTTTTGATTGGTAAAAATTGTTTACTTTACTTTAAATTAAAAAAGTTATTTCAGTTTAGTTATTTTTGTGCACATTCGATTTCTTAAAAAGAAAATTGAGCCAGTCATATTCTTATTTATACAATAGGTTTATGAATAAACAATCACATAATCTTATATACTTAAGTGGGTTATTTAAAATAGATTTGGTTCTCCCCTCATTTTTATTGAAATGATTACTGGCGTTGTCTTAGTAATAACTCAGTCCTACTTCACAGGGCACTTCCAAGTCATCATTCACTACTTGGAGTAATAATGCCATGGTATATTTGGATGTATGTGACTGTACATTATAATACTTCAACTTTTGGAATGGCCTTACTTTGCACTTTAATTGTTTTATGTAAGTCTTTTATCTAGTATTTTAATTTTTATTAGTCATAACAACAAAAAAATAATAACCAGGATAGTTTAGTATACCTGAATGGCAACTTAAATTTTTAACTACAGAATGACAGCTGTTGTTCAACAAATATCAATTATTAATTTTTTTTTTCGTGTGGTACCTTACTAAATTTTAAACACCACGAAATCGAATACTTTTATTGCTTTATAATACATAGCTTAACATGTATATATTATATGCTAATCTTTTTTACCTACTACACAGGGTCATTTGGTGTGTTATTTAGTCGGTTATACCTTGGTGTTCACAGCCCAGCAGATATAGTTTGTGGAGGCATTGTTGGTGTTCTTGTTCTCTGTATGTGGATACAGGTAATCTAAAAATTTTGACTGATTGTAAATTGACATCTTTTTGTTTTATTAATGGGTTTAAAAATAACATGCCAGAGAATTGTAGAAAAAAATTTCAAATACCAACCTAAAAATTTGATAATTGTTTTAGGCTACGTTCTTTTTATTTTGACACAATATTTCCATTTACAAATGCCTAAATCTATAGGATAATAATTAATTGAATACTGTAATTAGTTCTAATCTGATAAGCCTAGGAGCCAAATGTATTAGCTCATTTACTATACCAACAATTTTGACCTTGTTCACCCTGGTGCTTTACAAGCCAATATTTACACAATTAAAATAAATTTTGAATTACAAGGTCAAGTAAATTTGAATGATAAATATTTTAATAATTGTTTTTTAACCTTTATGATTTTCCCTTTTTATTATTGTTATTAAAATATTTTGTTTATAGTACAAAATTTTACATTGGTCATAAATTAGGAATATTTTTGTTTGATAGGTTGACGATTATATTGACTTTTACATCAGCCAGCAACAAATTGAGTTGAAGTTGGTTTTGTGTTTTTTCTTTTTACTCTGTATTCACCCTGTCACTGAGAAAGGAAATCCTTCTTTTGGCGACACTGTAAGTAAAAATAAAATAGTCAGCAACTTTTGTTTATCTTAATAAAATTTCCATTTTAAAAAAACAAAAACTATGATTAGTTATAACTGATTTTTAACTGACTAATTTTTTCTGCATTCTATACATCTTTATAAGAAGTGTGTAACTAACATACTATAGCTTATGATTGGATGTGTAATTTTTTTTGTGCAATATATTTTATAAAAACTATAAGTTTAATTTATTTTTTATGTAGTGCATACTGGCTGGTGTTGCACTGGGTATAATCTTAGCTCGAAGTCAGAGATCGAGGTTATTGGGAATGTCGGCAGTTTTAGAACTTCAACCTGATATTTCTTTTCTTCAACTTATTCAAATTGGTCTGATGAGGCTGATAATAGGTATTTATATTTTTTGCATTGTTTTAAATGTTATTCTCTTTTTTGGGCCCAGTTTTTGCTTTTTGGTCCAATTTTTTATTAGTTTCAATTTGTATGGTTATTTAAGTCAAAGAAAAGGGCATTGATTTAAAATGAATTTAATGTAAGTTATTAATTAATTTGTTTCATGAAAAACAACTTAAACTTTGTTCAGTGAAACCTGGCAGAAAATGCTGTTGTTTAGAAAACCTTTAATCAACCACTTAAAAAAACTTGTAATTCGAAATTAATAAAAAACCGCACTACGATAACAAAATCTTAAGTAATTTCTCCTAAAATTAAAATGAGTCAATGTTAATTAACGTGTTTATACTGTAAGTGTGCAAAAACTGTGCCTTATTCATGGGAGCATATGTTACGTTATTGCTGACGTAAATAATCGTTCGACTTCTGATCAATACGTTAAAAACAGCAAACCGAAATTTTGCTGAATTGTTATTGTTAAAATAGACTTTGATTCCCTTGCTGAGTTTGCATGTTGTATTGCGAGTTTAAAGCTATCACGCACAAGGCGCATGATCAGATGTTGAACAAGTAAACTCTAAATCAAGAACCCACCGCTTTATAGTTCCGTAATTGCGACATAACTTTTGTTAGTTTGTTGCAATTTAAATACCTTGTTGTCACGGTGCAAAGTCCTCGGTTAAACATTTAAGACTATTTATTTATGGGTGTAGAATTTAAATCAAAATTCCCCATGCAAGTTGTTATATTTACACGTTATGCAACTATACGAGAACATTTTTTTCTGGTATTTTTTAATATCAGTATTTAAATAATTGTAATATTTTTGCAACCTTTTTTATTTTGGGCACGTTTTGCATTTTTTTGATAACGTTTTAGTATTACGTGTAAAAAGCCTCGGTATTTTAACTGGTAAAACCTACGCAAAATAAGCTCTTTTATAAAAAAAATACCTTAATAATAAAAATATTCTTTAAATTTATTAATAAAGCGTGTTAAATAATATTTAAAGTTGACTTAAATTTTTTTTTAATAAAATAAGTTATATACTTTTTATGCCAAACAAGTTGCCCCGATTTTTTGGATTTAATAAATTAAACAAACCTGCACAGCAACAGGTAGCTTCCTCATATTCACCGTTGTCTTACCCGGAAGAGCTGGGTGTAATTAATAGAAGCAATGATAAATACATTTGAGTTATTCGCCATGACGTCACGCCCACATTTGCGTGGTAATCACGCCGGGTAACGCGTGACATTTTATGACGTAGTACAATATTTCGTAAAATTTCACGCGCCCTTACACTTAATGAAAATATCCAGGTTTACATTTTTCCAAAGTCTTTAAAGTTTATTGTCGCTTCGAGCCATTTATGATGTATGTGCTTAGTATAAAAGCGGTGACTAGTTTAACGATGAACGAATATTTTAAATGCCTTATTTCCGCGTATTGGTAACGCTGTGAATTTGTGGCCATTACAAAGTTGGTTTAACCTTTAAATTCAAAATTCAGTCAAATGTTGTATTAAATTTTACAGCATAACCATTGCCGGCATTTTTTCAATTCCAAGAATAATTTCTTAACTTTGTTCGGTTTACAGTCGAGTAAAATATTACTTTTTTTATCAGACTTTTTTATTTACCTTTAAAAATTTCTATTTTTTAGGTAGTATTGTGATCAACGTTATCCGAATTACGCTCAAGATTGTGATGAAGTCACTGGTTGATAACTTTTACCGACTATGTGGCTTCAACACATTCAGCAGCAAACAATTTCGCAAGGAAATGAAGCCCAATCCAAAACACTACACCAAGGAGTTTAGGCTACCGCCTATCCACGTAAGTTATTTATTAGATTTACTTTTAACGGAAATTTTGTGTTTTCCACTTTACGTATTCTCCAAATGTCATTGGATATGTTTTGATAATGTAGGCGTCTGACGCTGTTTTTGGTTTGTCTCATAATACGTGGTGCCCATTTTTAGTACGTAATCGTGGTTAAGGTATTAATAAAACGTTTTAAATACATATCACTGCTGTTGTTTACGTCTTTCTGGTATATTAAAAGATAAAACGTTTTCGAATACGGAAATGACCGGATTTTGAATTTGATAAAAATAAAGATCCTAGCTAATATTGTAGGCGGTGTGTTATACGGAATCAGCTAAATGCGGTTAACCAATAAAAAATAATCACTGCTTGTGAATTCACTTCTATGAATCATGCCAAATGCCAATGTGGTTATATACACGAAAGTTCACTTAATAAATCTTGTTTTTCTTTTCTTTAGGAATCAATTTCGAAGTCAGATGACGAAGACAGTTCCGATTCTTCGTCAACTTCTACTTACTCCTCGTCCAGCCAGAGTGAGGGCCAGGTCGGCGAGATGACGTCATCAAAAGATGACGTCATTTTTGAGGGAGACAACCGCATGTGGTGGAATTTCATGCAGATATGGAACGTGGTTGTGTCGCTGGCGCATAGATCCCCCGAGCCATGGGATATAGACTTACCTTCAAACGTTATTGTGTATACGACCATAACTTACACCGCGGTTGAGGTATTACCCCAATTGTTTGCCCTTATAGGTATTTAATTGTAGGACGGCGGGCACTTGACTTCACTCGAGCAAGATAGTTTTTGTCAAAATGAATATAGAAAGTTCAAGGGTGATTTTGTTCAATTTCACCAGCCGATATATTATTCTGCAAGACGCGAAGCTCGATAAAACAATAATAATGTTTATTTATAGGCAATGCATGTTTGTTAGTTAAATTAAATGTCGTGTTTTGCATCTTTTTTTATAACCGTTGACCTTTTGTAATCGAAGTGTTATCAAATTTTTTTAACTAGATTTTTTTTTATGGAAAAGGAACCAATTTGTATTGATTTTTTTTTATAAAATAGACGAAGCATTTTGTTATATTTAAAAGGATGCTTTTTGTACGTATTTCGTTACGTTATCTTTTGTAATTTAGCATAATGTCGAATGACGCTATGAAATTGTTATACAATTTGCTGATATGACGTTATTGTGTGCTATTTTTGATAAAAATTAGTGCTCATTAAAATCGAAACAAAACGTTTTAATTTTGCATTTTTTCTTTAATTACTTTGTTATTATAAATTTCGCTGGTGACTCAAATCGATCGCTTTGGTTTTTTTAAACCCTTAAATAAATGTGTTAAACTTAGTAATAAAATATGATTGTTGTTTAGTTGCGGTTTTATATTATGCAATAAACTCTTACAAAAATTGAAATTAATTATTTGTTTAAACACACATAGAAAGCATTTAAAATTTTATTAAATCTTAGATATTGAAACGTATTGTTATTGTCCGTATATTTATTGTTATGTTAAGGTGTCTTAAGCAGTGAATTTTATGTCAGAATAACTTTAGTTTAAGTAAATTATAAAATTTATGAAGTTTATTATTAGATTGTGTTCGAATCCTATTCATGAAATGTTATTATTAAATACCACTGTCATTCTGCTAGAATTTTTTTTTTTTTAAATCCTAGCAGAACTCCGCATTTTTCCGCAAAACGTTGTGTTTACATAAAAAAGTTAACTCGGTAATACAAAAATGTTAAGCTAGTAAAGAAATCATTACCTTCTATTATTTAACCCACAATGAAAATTTATTCTATAGATTGTGTTACAGAAGGTGTTTTTTAAGTAATAAGCTGTTATAAAGAATTTATAAGCTAAATTTTGAGTTTCACACTCGTTATTTGCAAAAGTTGTAGAGCGACGAAAAAACATTAAAGAAACCAAGATTTGCTCGGCCGTAATTTTAAATACTTTCCGACGATAGGAGTTGAAAAAAAATTTAACATTGCATAACTCTTATAACAAAGATAAAGTATTGTCATTTTTAAGGACCACAAATGTTAATTACGTCAGTAGTTAAGCTAAAACTTATCGAAAAAAGTTTGATAAATCTGCCGAACGTCGACATTTGGAGCTATTTTTAAATACTTTCCGACGATAGGAATCGAAAAAAAATTTTAACGCGGCTTGATTGTTTAACAACAATTAAAATAGCAAAGTTTTGAGCGCCACATTTTACGTTTACAGCAGTTATTGACCCGAGAAATAACAAAAGAGAAACAAAAGCCCGCTCCTACCTGAAAAAACGAATCCCACTCTCCAGCAGAAAGTATATTCCGACAATAGAATACAGCCCAAAATTTAACAATCAATAAGTAATGCCAAATAAACATTGTACGCCAAGTTTTGAGTTTCACACTCGTTATTTGCAAAAGTTGTAGAGCGACGAAAAAACATTAAAGAAACCAAGATTTGCTCGGCCGTAATTTTAAATACTTTCCGACGATAGGAGTTGAAAAAAAATTTAACATTGCATAACTCTTACAACAAAGATAAAGTATTGTCATTTTTAAGGGCCACAAATGTTAATTACGTCAGTAGTTAAGCTAAAACTTATCGAAAAAAGTTTGATAAATCTGCCGAACGTCGACATTTGGAGCTATTTTTAAATACTTTCCGACGATATGAATCGAAAAAAAATTTTAACGCGGCTTGATTGTTTAACAACAATTAAAATAGCAAAGTTTTGAGTGCCACATTTTACGTTTACAGCAGTTATCGACCCGAGAAATAACAAAAGAGAAACAAAAGCCCGCTCCTACCCGAAAAAACGAATCCCACTCTCCAGCAGAAAGTATATTCCGACAATAGAATACAGCCCAAAATTTAACAATCAATAAGTAATGCCAAATAAACATTGTACGCCAAGTTTTGAGTTTCACACTCGTTATTTGCAAAGGTTGTAGAGCGACGAAAAAACATTAAAGAAACCAAGATTTGCTCGGCCGTAATTTTAAATACTTTCCGACGATAGGAGTTGAAAAAAAATTTAACATTGCATAACTCTTATAACAAAGATAAAGTATTGTCATTTTTAAAGGCCACAAATGTTAATTACGTCAGTAGTTAATCTAAAACTTATCGAAAAAAGTTTGATAAATCGGCCGAACGTCGACATTTGGAGCTATTTTTAAATACTTTCCGACGATAAAAATCGAAAAAAAATTTTAACGCGGCTTGATTGTTTAACAATAATTAAAATAGCAAAGTTTTGAGCGCCACATTTTACGTTTACAGCAGTTATTGACCCGAGAAATAACAAAAGAGAAACAAAGGCCCGCTCCTACCCGAAAAAACGAATCCCACTCTCCAGCAGAAAGCAGAAACCACCTGTTTTTATTTGTTAAGCTGTTTTATTTATTTATATAAATACAATTAAAAAATTTTAAACATGAAACATTATTTTATTATTAGTGCATGATAAACACGGTAATTTGCAAATTTCGCTCAAAGGCCCAAACGCTGCGTGATAAAAACAAATTTTCTTTTGGTATTTTTTAACATAAGAATTTGTACTATTTTTTGTGTAAGGTGCGTTTCTTAATGATTGCAGATTTCTTCGTTGTGGTGGATAAAGTCGACTCGAAGGTTTTTTTCTTTTAAAACTTTAAATTAATAATAAAAGTACAATTGTATTATTTGTAGTATAGTTAATTTCTTATTTCTTATGTGAGTAATAACATATTTTACTTACAATTGCCTAGTAAAGGATGGTATTCTTTATTTGTCTCAATTTGCTTTTTGTTGTCAGATGCCATTAGGTTAATTGCTTCTTCTAAGTTTGCCATCCATTTTTTCAAACCGACATCTGATAGATGAACATCATCGTGCCAATTTGTGTCATCGCAATCAACATTCAAGCTTAACATAGTAAGACTAAAAATGTTTGCAATGTCGCTTAATGCACGGTTTGCTATTTTTACACGATGCATAAAAGCACCTGTTTGTGGTAGAATTTTTGCAAGCAGGATCTATATAAAATTATACCAACGTTACATCAAACAAAAAACACAAATTATTTGTTTAAAATATTAAAATAAAAGGGGGGTCTATTAACAATAACACAATTATTTGTTTAAACTATTTAAAATAAAAGGCTTATTTGTAAATTAGTTATAAATTTTACCATTACCTTGGCACGTGGGTATCGTTTTTGGCAAGCTATAATTAATCGTGTTGCGTTTTTTCGGATTGTTTTATTCATGTGATTTACATCACCTCGGCTTACATCGTTGGTTCCTAATGAAATTAAAAGATAATCAACTCCGTTAAAATTTTTCGGACTCATTTCAATTTCAATAGCCCCATGAATCAAACCGGCACCTGGCATTGCCACAACGCTGAGGTGGAATGTAGCATCTTTAGAAGGTGATACAACCTAAAATTCAAAACTTTGCTATTTTAATTATTGTTAAACAATCAAGCCGGGTTAAAAATTTTTTTCGATTCCTATCGTCGGAAAGTATTTAAAAATAGCTCCAAATGTCGACGTTCGGCAGATTTATCAAACTTTTTTCGATAAGTTTTAGCTTAACTACTGACGTAATTAACATTTGTGGCCCTTAAAAATGACAATACTTTATTTTTGTTATAAGAGTTATGCAATGTTAAATTTTTTTTCAACTCCTATCGTCGGAAAGTATTTAAAATTACGGCCGAGCAAATCTTGGTTTCTTTAATGTTTTTTCGTCGCTCTACAACTTTTGCAAATAACAAGTGTGAAACTCAAAACTTGACGTACAATGTTTATTTGGCATTACTTATTGATTGTTAAATTTTGGGCTGTATTCTATTTTCGGAATATACTTTCTGCTGGAGAGTGGGATTCGTTTTTTCGGGTAGGAGCGGGCCTTTGTTTCTCTTTTGTTATTTCTCGGGTCAATAACTGCTGTAAACGTAAAATGTGGCGCTCAAAATTTTGCTATTTTAATTATTGTTAAACTATTAAGCCGGGTTAAAATTTTTTTTCGACTCTTATTGTCGGAAAGTATTTATAAATAGCTCCAAATGTCGACGTTCGGCCGATTTATCAAACTATTTTCGATAAGTTTTAGCTTAACTACTGACGTAATTAACATTTGTGGTCCTTAAAAATGACAATACTTTATCTTTGTTGTAAGAGTTATGCAATGTTAAATTTTTTTTCAACTCCTATCGTCGGAAAGTATTTAAAATTACGGCCGAGCAAATCTTGGTTTCTTTAATGTTTTTTCGTCGCTCTACAACTTTTGCAAATAACGAGTGTGAAACTCAAAACTTGGCGTACAATGTTTATTTGGCATTACTTATTGATTGTTAAATTTTGGGCTGTATTCTATTGTCGGAATATACTTTCTGCTGGAGAGTGGGATTCGTTTTTTCGGGTAGGAGCGGGCCTTTGTTTCTCTTTTGTTATTTCTCGGGTCAATAACTGCTGTAAACGTAAAATGTGGCGCTCAAAACTTTGCTATTTTAATTATTGTTAAACAATCAAGCCGCGTTAAAATTTTTTTTCGATTCCTATTGTCGGAAAGTATTTAAAAATAGCTCCAAATGTTGACGTTCGGCCGATTTATCAAACTATTTTCGATAAGTTTTAGCTTAACTACTGACGTAATTAACATTTGTGGTCCTTAAAAATGACAATACTTTATCTTTGTTGTAAGAGTTATGCAATGTTAAATTTTTTTTCAACTCCTATCGTCGGAAAGTATTTAAAATTACGGCCGAGCAAATCTTGGTTTCTTTAATGTTTTTTCGTCGCTCTACAACTTTTGCAAATAACGAGTGTGAAACTCAAAACTTGGCGTACAATGTTTATTTGGCATTACTTATTGATTGTTAAATTTTGGGCTGTATTCTAGTGTCGGAATATACTTTCTGCTGGAGAGTGGGATTCGTTTTTTCGGGTAGGAGCGGGCCTTTGTTTCTCTTTTGTTATTTCTCGGGTCAATAACTGTTGTAAACGTAAAATGTGGCGCTCAAAACTTTGCTATTTTAATTATTGTTAAACAATCAAGCCGCGTTAAAATTTTTTTTCGATTCCTGTCGTCGGAAAGTATTTAAAAATAGCTCCAAATGTCGACGTTCGGCCGATTTATCAAACTATTTTCGATAAGTTTTAGCTTAACTACTGACGTAATTAACATTTGTGGTCCTTAGAAATGACAATACTTTATCTTTGTTATAAGAGTTATGCAATGTTAAATTTTTTTTCAACTCCTATCGTCGGAAAGTATTTAAAATTACGGCCGAGCAAATCTTGGTTTCTTTAATGTTTTTTCGTCGCTCTACAACTTTTGCAAATAACAAGTGTGAAACTCAAAACTTGGCGTACAATGTTTATTTGGCATTACTTATTGATTGTTAAATTTTGGGCTGTATTCTATTTTCGGAATATACTTTCTGCTGGAGAGTGGGATTCGTTTTTTCGGGTAGGAGCGGGCCTTTGTTTCTCTTTTGTTATTTCTCGGGTCAATAACTGCTGTAAACGTAAAATGTGGCGCTCAAAATTTTGCTATTTTAATTATTGTTAAACTATTAAGCCGGGTTAGAATTTTTTTTCGACTCTTATTGTCGGAAAGTATTTATAAATAGCCCCAAATGTCGACGTTCGGCCGATTCATCCAACTTTTTTCCATAAGTTTTGTTTAACTACTGACGTAATTAACATTTGTGGTCCTTAAAAATGACAATACTTTATCTTTGTTATAAGAGTTATGCAATGTTAAATTTTTTTTCAACTCCTATCGTTGGAAAGTATTTAAAATTACGGCCGAGCAAATCTTGGTTTCTTTAATGTTTTTTCGTCGCTCTACAACTTTTGCAAATAACAAGTGTGAAACTCAAAACTTGGCGTACAATGTTTATTTGGCATTACTTATTGATTGTTAAATTTTGGGCTGTATTCTATTTTCGGAATATACTTTCTGCTGGAGAGTGGGATTCGTTTTTTCGGGTAGGAGCGGGCCTTTGTTTCTCTTTTGTTATTTCTCGGGTCAATAACTGCTGTAAACGTAAAATGTGGCGCTCAAAATTTTGCTATTTTAATTATCGTTAAACTATTAAGCCGGGTTAGAATTTTTTTTCGACTCTTATTGTCGGAAAGTATTTATAAATAGCCCCAAATGTCGACGTTCGGCCGATTCATCCAACTTTTTTCCATAAGTTTTGTTTAACTACTGACGTAATTAACATTTGTGGCCCTTAAAAATGACAATACTTTATCTTTGTTATAAGAGTTATGCAATGTTAAATTTTTTTTCAACTCCTATCGTTGGAAAGTATTTAAAATTACGGCCGAGCAAATCTTGGTTTCTTTAATGTTTTTTCGTCGCTCTACAACTTTTGCAAATAACGAATGTAAAACTTCAACTTTAGCATATAATTGGTTTATACCAGCTTATTACTTAAAAAGCACTCTCTGTAAAACAATCTATAGAATAAAATTTACATTTTATTCTATAGCAGGTTAAACAATAGTAAGTAATGATTTCTTTACTAGCTTAACATTTTTATATTGCCGAATTAACTTTTTATGCAAACACAACGTTTTGCGGAAAAATGCGGAGTTCTGCTAGAATTTATAAAAAAAAAATTCTAGCAGAATGACAGTGGTTATTAAATACAAGGAATTGATTTATTAAAATTTAAAAAACGTTATTAAGTTTTTAAATTTTAGTCAATTGTATATCATTATATTAGTAATTTAAAAACTGGTTAATAAATTAATGGTTGGTAAGTGCTGCGTTACGTTTTTTTATGTTTAAAATATTTAAACTTTTTTTATAGAGGATACATATAAATCGTATTAAATAGCGCCCACTCGCTATTAAAGATTTCGTTGCTGTTGTTGAGATTTTATTTTTTCCCAATCGTGGTCGTATTTGTTTTTTTGTCTTGTGTTTTTGTGTGTTATTGGTCTTAATTAAGTTACATTATTAAGTATTTATTTAGATTTTGACACAAGAATTTTACCATAATCAGATAATTACAATTAAAATATGTTGGAACAAAAAACAGATATGAGCGAAATGTACGATAATGGCGGACAAGAAATGCAACATGATCACGAAAGCAGACACCAAGATTATAATCACGGCGAACCTCGCGATGACGGAAGCCTAATTCAACAAGCTAAAGACGATGAAGGGTAAATATAAGTATACATATCTAACGGTCAAATGATAGTATATGCCAATTTAAAAAAGTTAGCTTTTTACCAGAGCACTACTGTCTACTGACAGACTAACTACCTAATTAAAAGTAAATGTTTTTTAATTTTTTTTACTTTGTTGATAGAAAAATGTTTGTTGGTGGTTTATCATGGGAAACAGATGAAAGTGAGTAACAAAAGTATTTGTGAAACTATTTAGTGTGAATATAGACTTTACAGCCAAAATTTAATAGATATTTTTTATTACCCCGGCCCCAGTCTGGAAGGTAGGGCAGTTTTCGACGAGATCTTGTGCTTGCAAGCGTAAAAAATTGCGTTTCAGTGCATGCACGCGTACCAAAATTTTCGTTCTACGCATGCACTTTTTTGTGAATGTCAAAACAGGCATACTATTTCTATTGTTTTAAGAGTCATAAATGTTCGTTTAATGCTGACTTGGCAAATTTGGATGTGATTTCATGCTGGATATGTTTTTTATTCTATCCTAGTTTGCATATGTTTTTTATTAATTTACCTTTTTTTGCAGAAAAATTAAGAGGATATTTTGAGAACTTCGGCCCTCTCAAAGATGTTACAATTAAAAGGGATCCTGAAAAAGATAACCAATCCCGTGGATTTGGTTTTATTTTGTTTGATGAACCTGAATGTGTTGACAAGGTTGTTTTTTGTAAATATAAATACAAATAAGGTTAGGTTGTGCAAGTTACTCTTGCAGAAGTTAATTTTTAACATATTTTTGTGAATTTTTTTAAGGTTTTAGCTGAAAGTAATCATACCCTAGATGGTAGAACTATTGATCCAAAACGCGCGAAAGCTTTAAAAAAGGACACAAAACTATTTGTCGGTGGTCTTAACCCAACCACACCTGAAGAAACCATAAAAGCATATTTTGAAGAATTTGGAGAAGTAAGTGTGTATATATAGTAACAGGATTTTTTTTAATATCAAGACTGTTAAAATTATTATGCCACATTATTATTTTTTTGTTGTTTTGGGTTCACTTGTTTCATAAGTTGTAATTATATATATATATATATATATACTATTATTTTTTGTTTAGTCATTGGGATGTAACTAATTTAAATCAACTTGCTGTAGTTTCAAAGTAACATTTAGGTGAATTGTTACCTCTTTTTTTCATCAAGGTGGATGAGATTGAAAGACCTGTTGATAGAACAACTCAAAAAAAACGTGGTTTTTGTTTTATATCATTTGTAAAAGACGGCACTATCAAAAAAATTATCGAAGTTGGTAAATTTCATCAAATCGATGGTCGTCAGGTAAATGAAACCTTATAAGTTTTTGTTTTGTTTTAATTTTTGTTACATCAAAGTACATGATAATGAATAAGCTTAAGAAAAACAAACTGATGTACATATTAGTCTAAGCTGTTGTCCTTAATTCACTTAAGTTTTATTGTTTTTGTTCAGTGTGAATGCAAAGACGGGGATCCAAAGAAACAGTTTGGAAAAGGAAGGGGCAGAGGAGGAGATGGTAATTAAAATAGTTGTCAAGTTTTTTTGAGATTTTTTTAATAATTTGTTGGTTGAATAAGAACTTGAATTTTAAATCTGTAGGAGGAATGGAATATGGTCAATCATATGGACAATGGGGACCTTGGTCCGGAACTTCAGGTAATTAATTTTTATAAAAAATTACATACAATTTGGTGCTTGTTTGTTATTTTACTAAAGTTTAATGTTGGTAAATTTGTTTTTTTCGAAATACATTTTTAGGATATGACTACAGCAGTGGCTATGGTGGCTACGGTGGTTATGGGGGATATGGTGGTTATGGTGGGGGATATGGTGGTGGCTATGCTGGTTATGGTGCACAAGGTGCATATGGGGGCTACGGTGGGTATGCTAGTGGATTACAGGGTTATGGTGGATATGGGGGTGATCAGAGTTACGGGGCTCAGCAGCAAACAAGTGGAGCAGCAAACTCAGGGGGAAAAGCAAGAACTGCAGGAAGAGGTGCTCAAAGCAACTACAAACCTTATTGAATGGTAAGTTAAATGCTGATTTCTCACCAATGTTCTGTTAATATATTTTTTAGTTGTTTGTTAGAAACTTGTGCAATAATTTATTGCCAGGTATGGTAAAGTTTGTGTCTAAATCATTTTTGTATTGCACTATTGATGTTAAACTGCCAATTTTTAAAAAATTTGTTAAAACTTTTTGGGTAAGAATTTGTTTAACAAGCGAGTTGCTAACAACTTTTAAAAACACATAAGCTAATCATAGTTTAATCTATTAGGTTGAACATCATACCAAGGTTCACGGTAGGGTTAATTAAAATCCACTGACCTAAAATGTGTTTAAAAGGTGGTTGTAACATGTGTTTAAAAATGTTGTTAGTAGTTAGTTTAAGCTAAGTTTAGTAAATAATAATTGACAATCATTTTTAAACCTAAAACAATAAATTAATTGGTTGATAAAAGTGTATAGTGACGTAAAAACACTTGAATAGTGAATAGTAGTATAATACTTGTTTAATATGTGTATAAAAAAAGCCATAAATGTAAGTTTTCCTGCTTTCTGATCAGCATTTCACTATTCAAGTTCTAAGAGAAGCCAAACAAAAATGGTAAAACACCCATTTTTAAAGACTATGTAAAATGTATATAGAAACAGTTTTTAAGGGTTTTTAGTTTTTAAAAGTATTTTAGCTGTGATTAAATCTTTCTAATAATAAAAGATTTAAATTGCCTTGAAATTGGACAAGCATACAATTATCACTTGTTTTTTTTTAGCCTCATTAAATATACAAAAAAATGAGTTAAACCTACTGTTTTAAAAAAATATGTTTAGTTTGTGCCTGTCCAATTTCAACTTGGTTTACAGGTTGTTTTAAAAACAAACAATTTTCATCTTCTAACAGACTTTTTTTATATTACAGAAATAAATCAAAGGCCAAATCAATACAGATATTGAAAAAATGCTGTCATTTTCAAACTATTTTCCCATCAATATAGTTTTTACTTTTTACCAACACACGTTTTGATTTTCCGTTTAACATTTCTGTTTTTCACCTAATTTTATTTTTGTGCTGCCGAGCTTTTGGTTGGCTTATCGTAAAGTCAGATAATATTAGTGGACAAATAAATTTCCAACAACAATAACTTAATGTAAACTTTTTTAAGGTATATTGAAATTGGTAATAAAACGTTGTCATTTTAGACCATCTGCTCACCTTCATATTTTACACATTTTTTGCTTATTGTAGTCCAATGACTTGAAAGAAAAAACTTTCTGGTTAAACAAACCATTTTAGGGTGCTGTTTGTTAGAAGTCTTAATATATGTAGAATGGCTTAATATACTGGCTTTAGGTAAAAAGTGTTAGTTTTATCTAGACTTTAAAATTTGTGAAAGTCTCATTGGATTTTCGTGCTGCATACACAACAATTGCAAATGGTGAAATATTTTAAGTTGCACCATGAGATTATCATAGGACGTTATTCATAAAGTTTCAAGCGTAGGCTATTGTGACTGATGTTAAGTCACCTGCCATCACAGGAAGTTGGATTGTTTTAAATACAATTAATCGGTCTAAACAAAACAGAGACTTATTTTTTATCCCACCTGTAAGTATTGCTAATATAGATCGATAACAATGTTTGTTCAAAAATAATATTTATGATAGTTTTAACGTTTTAGTAAGTGGAGGTTTTGTTAGTAGTGCTTATAATACAAAACTACAACATCAGAGAATATTTAAACTATAAAATTCAGTGCTATCAATGTGAAGTAGAATGTCGATGAAATGCTCCCTAGCTTATTTGATTGTTTTCTCGCTTTTATTTTCAATCAAAGGCGAATTGACATTAGGTAAACTTAATTTAAGAATAATGCAGGTTGAATAAAATTAAAACTTAAGTTTAAAATAAGACTTATGATTTAAAGATCTAGGTTAAGTAATCCGAAGTATATGTTAAACCTTTTTATACCATTTTTTAGAAGAAATTTCAAATTTATGCAGAAACGCACTGCTAAACTGTGAGATGTGCTTGAATGCACACCAGGATTGTACATGGTGTGCCGATGACGTGAGCGCCGGCGTTCAGAGATGTCGTACAAGAAGGTAGGCTTATTAGAATGTTGTTTAAATGTAGCTTTAATTAGTCGTCATTATCACGCTTCTTACGTTCTTGATAATTAGTTTTTTTTTAAAAGGTTTACATTGCTGTAAGTATTAGAAAAATTGAAAATATTAATTTAATTTCTTTATGTATTTTTAGAGAAAATCAAAAGGACTGTAAAAAAGATTTAATAGTAGACACGAGTAGCACAGTTATTCCTATAGTAAATCGCGAATTTGAGAATGTTGAAAATGTTAACCCAGACTCCAACATTGTTTACGATCAAATTAGACCACAAGGTCTTAAAGTTCAGCTTAGAGAAGGTTGGTATTTATATTTTGTTGTTTATCGTGAAAAAAATACATTAAATTTAAATCGCTCTTATAGACGCTCCTGTTACGATAGACTTAACAGTTAAAAAATTACTTGACTACCCGTTGGATCTATATTATCTTATGGATTTATCTTTATCAATGGAAGATGATCTTAATCAAATTAAAGTAAGTGTTATTAACATATATTGTAATCCTATTTGGTAAAATGTATTTTTGTATTAAACGATAGTAATGAGTCACATATATTCAGAGCATAGCTGATAATTTGGTGAATGACATCAATAATATTTCCTCAAACGCCCACCTTGGTTTTGGATCGTTTGTGGATAAGGAAGTCAGTCCATTTACTGTTTCCAACAACTTGTAAGTTTGGGAATAAAATTTTGAATGTACCTTAAATTATTATTTTTTGATTGTCGCGTTTTAAAGCAGGTAATAAAATTGTTTTTTTTGTAGGTTACAAAGCATATGCCAGGAGGAAATTGGCAAAGGGTGCCAACCTACTTTCGACTTTCACCATCAACTTTCGTTAACATTTAATTCATCACTATTTAGAAATGTGGTAAATAGAACTACGATTTCTGCAAATATTGATGAGCCGGAAGGATCTTTTGATGCCCTTATGCAAGTTGTCGTCTGTCAAGTATTATGCTTTTTGATATAATTTGCTTGTGATCTACGAACTAGGCTACGATTTCTTGCTTTTTTAGTATACATTTGGTAAAGAAAAAATAATGTTGTTCGGGCTAATTATATTATATCAACGTGACAAACAAAAATTATTATATTTAGGATATAATAAATTGGCGAAAAAATTCGTTGAAGGTTGTATTAATTACTACGGATGCAACGCCGCACATGGCGTGGGATGGCAAATTAGCTGGAATACTGGAACACAATGATATGAAGTGCCATTTGGTTTCGGTATAAATTCTTTTTAAGGTTTATAAAGTTTTTATCCAATAAAAAACTTAGAATATCTAAAAATATAATTTATTAGGATGGTGACACAGGAATTCTTTTAAACCCGGAAAATAGAAATATGGATTATCCTTCTATTGGGCAACTGCAGGAAGTTCTGCGCAGAAACCAAATCCAGGCAATATTCGCAGTTACCGATCAAGTGTTTAACGTTTTTAAGGTAGGAAATTGATAATACTCTCAGCTCTTATTCACTTATAGTTTTATTAACGTACTCAATAGTTTTTCTTAAGCATGTATGTTTTGCTATTATGTTTAAGCCCAAACTTGGTTTGCCTTATTTTTTATGTAATTGACTCTTTATTGCCGGATCGTTCACCCCGATAGGTTTTGCGCCAGATAAAATAGTAACATTTGCAGAGTCTAATTTTAAAACATTACGACATGACGCTTGTGAAAATCGAATCCATGACCAATAACGATATTATTTAATTGCAAATTTAAAGATAGCTAAAAAACACGTCACAACGGCACACACTATTTCAAAAACAATATAAAACCTATCACCTTGAGGTGATATGATAAAACAAATTTACACGAACGTTATTTGGAATACGATTTATACTAAATAAAGTTTAAAAATATATTTCTTTACAGGATTTGCCTAACATTATGACGAACTCGATAGTCGCTAGGTTAAGCAGTGATTCCAGCAACATTCAGTCACTTATTTCGGAGTCCTATGATGTAAGGCAATAATAATCTAAACATTTCAAATTCAAATTTGTACTTTTTGTAGATTGTGCTACATACTAAGTATTTTAAAATTTTATAACTAAGAAATAGAAAAAATATACGCAGTAGCAAATTTGATTTTGCTAAATTTTATTTATTCATTCTAAAAAACTTTCAAAACTTAATTAAATATTTAGAATATTTTTATACTTTTAGGCAATTAGAAGTAAATTTGAGCTTATTAGACCAGAAGTGCCTTCAAATATAGAGTTATCTTACAGAGTAAAATGTCCCAACGCAACTTCATGGATTAACGATTCTCTTTTCTGCAACAATGTGTTCGTTAATGACGAAGTAAAATTTAATTTTACAACAATTCAAAAAACAATTTTCTGTACTTCACTTTTATTTTAAATTTTTTGTTTATCTTACTATTGTAGGTCCAGTATCAATTTACGTTGACATCAAAAAATTGTCCAAGCGTTCAGGGCCATCAAGATAATATCACTATTATTTCTCAAAACATACCCGATGTTGTGAATATAATAATTGGTAAAACTCAATGTAGTGTAATATTAGTTAATACAAATTCAAAATATGATTTTGTAGTTTTCATAAAAAAATTATTTTTCAGGTTATGAGTGTGAATGTAATTGTGTACCGGTGGTAAACAGTTCCCAATGCAACTTTTTGGGAAACCTTGATGTAAGTTAAAAACTTTTAGATAAATGCATTACGTATGTTTTAATTTAATATAAGCATGTTTAAATATGATTAAAATAAGCAACACAGCGATTATAGAAAATACTAACACAAAGCAAATAAAATATTGTTTTTTATTTTAGTTTGTATGAACTACTTTAAAACCTATTTCCAATTTTTTACCTTGTTTTAAATACCGTATTTAGTTGTAATAATGGTGAAAATGTTTTTGAATTGTAGTGTGGGATTTGTTTGTGCGATCCAGGGCGAAGTGGAACTTTTTGTCAATGTCAAGTTAACGAAACATCGTCCGAGCTACAAGAAAAATGTCAATCTTTCGGAGTTGATGAAGTACAACAAGAAATGTGCTCGTATGAATAAGTTTTAAAGCGTGATTTGTTTTAATATTAATTCTAAATTTAGCTGTTCTATTGGGCTCTGTGTTAAGCAAAATGTAAATATACAAGTAATTTGCAGCAGTTTTATTTTATTTTTGTGTAAGCTAATTCGAGGAAGTTGATATTTTTTTAGTTCAAGAGGATATTGCGAATGTGGATCTTGTGTTTGTCAAACAAACTATTATGGAAACCTTTGTGAATGTTCAGTTATTGGTTGCCCTCAATCTGATGGTTTAGTGTGTGGGGGTAATTTTGTTTTATTAGGACCCAAAAATCCAGATTTTTTATTACTTTTAAAGTGTTTTTTTTTTAACTTTATTATATGTCAGACTTCATAATATATTTATTAGGTGTCTTTAAACGCCATTAGATTTAAGAACGAATTAAATGGCTAAAAAATCTGCGGAAAATATGGCTAACTTACAGAAAATATGGCTAGTTTGTGATTTTTCCTGTTAAAACTTTTGTTTTGTTCAATTTTAGGACCAGAAAAAGGAAACTGCGAAAACTGTAATGGAAGTCAGGCATGCGTGTGCAATTCTGCTAATGGTTGGTACATTGATTCAGAGACAAGCACGTGTTCTTGTAATGAGGGAGTTTATTGTAAATCAAGTGCTACCGACGATGTAGTTTGTGGCGGAAATGGAATTTGTGAATGCGATAAATGCAAGTGCGACGATGAAGTAAGTTTACTATTTTATAAACATCTTACACTTACACATTCCATTTTAGTAGTCTTTAGTTTTTTTTAACCAATGGTTTTGTCTAAATTGTTGCTCATCTGTTTTTGAACTTCGTAATTAAATAGTTCATAAAATGTTTTCAAAATAACTTTTTTATTCAAAAAACCCTTTAGTTTTTCTGGTCTGGAACATTGTGCGACAATTGCGTACATCCTAACTGTACAACTTTACAACCAACCTGCTCTGGAGAATTTAAGGATTGTGCTATATGTACATACACAAACGTGTGTATTAAGATAAAATATACTTATAATTTTTTAGAAGTTACTTAATGTTAATTTAAATTAAGTCGTTTGTATGTTTTTAAATCACGTTTCAAATTACATTTATTTTTATAATAAAGTTTTATGCAATCCCATACGTAGTTTAAAATTACTACAAATTTTTATTTATCCTTTTACCGAAATTTATATTAAACAAATTGAATTAAAATAATACATATTATACTATCATTTTAAATATATACCCAACGTGTTATTGGTAACTTAACAACTCTTCTGAACGTAACTAACTTTCATTTACTATATCTCAACTTCAAGCAGCCTTTTTTTGCTAAATGGGTTAATGATTAAAAGTTGTTTTAGTGGAATTAATTAAACGTTAACAAAGCCTTATTTGTAACTTGGTGTATTGCAAAATAAATTTTCTTTACAGCAAGTCAATGTGGAATGTAATTCGGTGTGCGGAGATAAGGGGATTTCCACATTTATTTCTAAATCCAACATCACCTGTGATAAATGTCAAGGTTCAACTGAATCTGACGTCTGCGCCGAATGCTCCGAATATAATCTGCAAGTTTTTGACAATAGTTTTTAATTGCATTTTAAATTTTTTTATTAAGTGTTTGTTTATTTATTGTATCAGAATTAAGCTGCCATTGATTAATTGTATGGTGAATCGTGAAGACGAATGTAATGTAACGTTCCAAATTGGCTGGCTTAATAGCGTTGAACAATATTTCGTTCGAGTTTTGGAAAGGAATGTTGAACGGGGTAACTTGTTTTATTATTAAATAAGATTTTCAAAATAAAAATCTTTTAAAAATGTCTTTTTTTGTTTATTGCAGACTGCCCATCAGGGGCAAATTTACTTATAATAATACTTCCTGTGGTTGGGGGCATTGTGTTAGGTGGGATCATTGGTTTGTTGGTTTGGAAAGTGGCTAAAACGAATTATGATCGTCGAAATTACGAAAAATTTTTGGCCGAGTCAGAATTAAATCGGAAATGGACTAACGTATATTAACAATAATTTTCGATATATATTTTACACTTTTTAATCAGTTTAATTTGTAACCAAATTGTTTTTGTTTTAGAATAAAAATCCGGTGTACAAGGAAACTGTCGTAAAAACCATTAATCCAATGTATATACCTAATGAAGAAGATGATGTCAAAGATTCGGATAGCCCTTTTGACAGCAGACTTCATAACTTAGGCACGGGCTTTTCTTAAGGCCTGTGATTTGTCAGTATTAAAAAAATAAAGTCGAATATTGACGACTGTACTATACATATCTTCCCTATTAAACAAATTGCATTTGTTTAAAGATGACCGAGATGTTATAAGTGTGAATTTTAAATTTTATACCATTGACGATAAATTTTACGATATTTAAATTAACTTCAACAAACTATTTGTATCAACATAAAACACAACAAAATTAAATAATTATACTGAAAGCGGATTTAAAAAATTAAAAAATTTGTTAAATCCAATCTTCGTCGTATTCCTGATAATGGTTAATTTTAGTTGAGTCATATCCCCAATTATATGAAAAAATTCCTTCAACTTCGCTTAACAATTTTCTATTGAAAAAATTAAATGTTAACTTTTGATCATATGTAGATTTTTAAATCTAACGTTAAATTAGTTTTTTGTTACCGTATACATATTTATAAACGAATTTAATAAAATTTACCATATTTTTAAATATTCTAACGTTACCTTTTGTTTGGTGTTTCCTTTAACAAATTTGCAATAAATTTCTTAAAATCTGAACGTAGAACTTGCTTTACATTATTTATTTTTTTGGTAAGAAAGCCGAAAATTGATCGTCTGCCAGCATATCGAAGTGTCACGTGGCCAGAATTTAAATCTACAACCGATGGGCGTTTAAAAGTATTAAACTTTCCAGTTACGAATCTGGTATATCTTGCGTCATGTGTGGATGCACTTTGCCATGGCGTGGCCCCTGTCACGCAGTAAATTGCCACTATAATAAGTGACCAATAATCATTGGCTGCCACTGCGACATATCTTGTTGCATCAAAAAGTTCGGGTGCAATGTAAGCCTTTGCATTAATCTGAGATTGCATTTCTTTTTTGTAATCTAGGGTTGTGTATTGGTAGGCTTCTTCGTCTTCTGTTTTCGACAGCTTCCGGTTTATAGTTCTGTTGTCTGTTTGAAATAAAAATGTTTCATTAAAAAATACAATGTTTTAAAAAAGTTTTGTTTGTTGTTGAAATTGGAAATGCGTTTTGTATTATTTTATAGCGAATGGCTGTGTATTGTTCTTTGTATTATTTTGAGTAACCTACGTTTCTGGTTTGGTGAGATCGATTTAGAAGAAACCTTTTTGCAACTGGCTTTTTGGAGGTTTTCAATTTTTTCTCTGGATTTTTTTGGATACAAGAAGCAATGCGAAATGATTGACTGAAGTTGGCTAGTTTTATTGAACACCGACTCGAAGATGCAATGAGGATATTTTCAGGTTGAATGTTGCCGTGGACAATTTTTAAATCGCTGTGGAGAAACTGTAACGCATTACCAATCTAAAACAAAACAAAAAACATAATTTTTTTTTTTCAAAAATATGTACATTATGACATTAACATTAGTTTTAGTGTGAAGTGTAATGTACCTGCTTGATAATACTCTTGCTTGCAAAATCTGGAAGACCTACTCCACTTACAACAAGCTTGGTTAGGTTGCCTTCTAACATATGTTCAGTAACGAACTGAAAACAACTAGTGGATGACGGTAAAAGTCCCATAAATTTTGCTACATTAGAATGCGACGAGGCCAAAAATTGATGTCTGACTTGCCTTGTAAAGACTTCTTTCTCGCTTAACTTTACTCGCTTAACAGTAACACAAATTTTACTTCGTTTGTCTAATGTCAGTAGCAATCCACAACCATACCGTCCTCGGTATATATCGTAAATCGGCTCCAAAAAGTGGTATTGATCGTAGGTAGGTATAGCTTTGCACATTTTTCACAACTCTCAGTCCGCGTAACTTATAACAACTTCTTGAATGGATCTAAAATATTGATTAGTTTTAAATGAAAAACGAGAGACTAGTTTTTTTCGCGGTACCTTTTTTACTACACGCTTATAAGAAATCTTTTGATACGTCTTTGTTATTATTTTAAAGATTTATTTACATTTGAAAAATTCCATAAATTTATAACATTAATCTTAATTCTTGGAACTATTTAAATTTAAAGACAAAATCGTTTATAATTGGATTTAAAAAAGAAAATCAAGTTTAGAGCAAAAATTTATTTTACATAACCCCGGCAAAAATTAGCGTTAAAATATTATTTAAAATCTTAATAAATTTTGATGTTTTTCATCTTACGAAAAAATGCAATTTCCACACTTTATTAAATAAAATGAGTGTCTGGCACACACTAATCTAATATTATGACGTTGTTATGACGTATAAGCAGACTGAAACAGTTTTTATTCGGACCTTTCTCATATATTATTAATTTTTGAGTTTTGGAAGGGTGCTGTGACGTAGACATTCGTTACTGTAATTTTAAAATCCTAAATCAGCTTAGTTTTAGACTACAACGCAAGCATTTATTTATAATAAATGTAAAAAATTATAAATATTTAATAGATATTTGTTAAAAAAAGCAACAATTTTTTTATATAAAAAGTAAATTTAAAAGTTATGATATTGATGCTATGTAGTTTAATAAAATTTGATTTTTCATTAAATTCACCCCTTTACCATAATGCGTTCCGTCGAAGCTGTGAACGTTTTTACCTAACGCTTGAAAATCTAAAACAGTTATGTTATGCTGCTTGCAATAGATTTTCATTTCATTTGAGTACTTTTTAATACTCGCATCATTTTGTAAAGCAAAAAATACTGGTGGTTTTAATAGCCCGCACGGCATTGGCAAATGGAAATATATTTGTGGCCAGCGCTGACCAGATGCTCGTGAATTTAAATAATAAAACTCAATCGCTTTAACGGCGGGATTTAAATATTCTTCTATTACAGTTGTCGACGAACATTGCATATGGAAACCAATGCTCAATATTACTAAGGAGCCTCTTTTTCCAATCAAGCCTTGTATTAAAGTCAAAAAATCCGCTTTAAAACGTAGATTATAAAAAGGCTTCAATGTTATGTTAAAATTAGGTTCGTTGCCACCGCATAACTTTTCGGGGTATTTAATGTGGTTTATGCTTGTAAACAACTGCCTGCACGTCTTCCAGAAATACATTTTGTCGCTTTTGCACAGATTTTTTTGTTCCTCTGTTAATTTGTCAGAAACTGAATCAAGTACCGGGTCGTCGGTTAGAAGCATTAACAAAGTAGTAAACATGTTTCGAACAAACGAATCTCCAACAAAGTAAAAATCGTTAAACTTCGAATTTTCGATAACCGAACACGATTGGATTCCAGTGTAATTTGACCACACACAGCGTTGGTCATTTCCTTTCCATTCACTTATTTCGGCGTGCTTGTAATCACGGCTGTCCACACACCTATTGTGAAAAAAACATTTTCGCTGCTTAATCTTTTAAGAATGAAAAGTTCAAAAATAATAAGACCGCCTTTGAGATATTTACACATTTGCGCGTTTTTTTCTTAATATATTTTAATTCATTTTAATTAATTGGAAAGCCCTGTTTGTATTTCTTTTTTTCTATAAACTTAACTTTAGGGCACTTATACTAATAATAGTCGAGTAAGTAATATCTAACTATCATAATCGATTCGAGATGACATTATGTACAATTATGTTAAAACTACATTAGCTTACAGCGGGCAATCGCACGTTGATGCCTGAGGTGTTGAACAAGTCCCTTTCCATTTATTATTACAACACGGCTGCTCGGAATCAGGGTTACACCAACTTCCAACCTTTTCCCAAGTGCTGTTAGTTGGCGCCTTTGATGGGCTAAAAAGTTTTAACAATTAAAAATATAAGCTGTGAAAAAAATACAAACTGATAGACTGGTTGTCTAGAATTGATCGAAAAGGTATTTGGTTCAAGCCTCACCAATACCACATTATTCATCCTTGATAGCAATTATAAAAGTTAAAACATTTTTTTAAAACGTTACTGCTACAGCATAAAGTTTGATAAATGAGCATAGCTGATTGAACTTACTTAAAATATCCACACATGAGTTCGTCCCGATATGAACTTTCTTGTATCCCACTTTTTCTCCAATAATCAACAAGTAATTGGTCATAATATTTTTTCTCATTATCCTTTTTTGGCAATAAAACCCATTTTCCATTAGTTATGTTGGTTAGAATATTTGAGCATTGTGGTGTTGGTGGTCTTTTCACTACCTCGATGTCCTCGTTTTGTTTTTTGACAAACATTAAAGATCGACCAGTTCGCAACGTAGTGTGTCCGAAAATCGAAATGGTTACCAAACACGTGATGACAGAGCATACTATTATCACATATAAAAAATTCTGTCTCAAAGTGTTTTGTTTTAAATGCATATCAGTTTTCATTTAAATTATAATAACTTGAAAAATATAATGATTTTATTTACATCTGTATAAAAAATTAGCAACTTGAAATTATAAATATAATGTTTCAATAAAAAAAGTAAAGCTTTCTTATTTGTAAGACGCGCGCTAAATGTGTGTGTTTCATTAGGATTGTAAAACACGTCATTTAAACTTAATATGTAATTTTCTAACCTTTCTAGCCACGCAATTGCCTTATATCTAATACTAGGTTATTATTATTATTATTTTATATTTGCAATTGTTCTTGCATCTAAATACTTTTACAGCCAAATTTTTAATTTAATGTACAAATAATCCTAAATTTCTAACGATGACACTGAAAATTCAATTTAACAAAAATAAATCGAGTCACACATTTAAACTTCGTAAAACACATTTCCGTGCCTTTAAGGACAATCTAGCTTTGCATGGTAAATGTGAGTCACTTGCTATCTGATAATATGTAAATGTTCTTATATCGATTCTTATATCAACAGAGCTACGCTTGGTTTTATAAATGTAACATATCTTTGAAATCGCATCTACAACTTTTTAAGATAACTTTTTGCGTAGTTGTGGCATTATGGTTTCCATTAACTTTAACGCTGTGGCATAAACAAAGTGATATAGCATTGCCTCTAGACAGCTTAAGACTTTCAGTTTACGTTGTAAATTATGGTATATGGAGTCCATAAAATGTGTATTATCGGAACACCAATTAGTATAATTATATGATTTAAACCGTAGAAATTATACGCCTTGAGAATTTTAACGATACGAAAAATTCGGTGGTTAAAAAATAAGAAGAAAAATTTATTAAACCCAAATATAAATATATATATATATAGATTTTTTTAAAATTCGCCCGTTTAAACTGATCTTTCTTTAAATGCTTAATGGTAATTTAGTGACAAGTGAACCTATTATAATGTATTGTGCGCCCTGAAGCTATAATAAATTAAGGGTATAGAATAACATCGTTAAGGTAAATTCAACTAAAAAGAAAACAGAATTTTTTAACGGAAAAATGCTCCTATAAAAATAAAAAATTATAACGCCAAAATCAATTTTTTTGCAAACCCAAATGTTTAGGTATTTTATTGGATATTTATACGTTTACTTTTTTATTTGGAGGATAAATTAAAATATAAAAAGGTGCCACAAAATTTGTGACAGTTTTATTAACACATGCTACATTTGTTTGTTGTTTTATACTTTGCGAAGCGGTGTGGTGTATGCATACTTAACTGAAACAAATATTGTGGAATTTGTTTGATCTTTTAGAGAACCATAATTATCAAGTTGAAATGTCGTTTAGTTTTGGTAGTGGTTCGACTGGAGGTGCTACCGGTATTCTATTTTTTTGTTATCCAATTTACTTTATTAAAATTTTTCGCAATCTCTTATTTAATTGTAAAAGTAAACGACATCAACAGCATAGTTTACAAAAAAAAAATGATAGAAAAATAAATTTATTTATTTTTTTATTAAATATTTTTTATCAGGGTTTTCATTTGGAACCACAAAAACAACGGCTCAATCCACAGGTTTTGGTTTTGGAAACACAGCTTCAACTGGATTTGGATCAGGTTTTTATCTGACTTAATTATTCATTAATAACAATTGATATATTTCATTAAAAACATCATTGTCAATCGTCATATCGCTTTTATTTAAAAAACATGTTTTAACAATATTTAGATAATAAAAATATATAAGCTGTAAATGTAAAAAAATAAATACTTTTTTAGGGTTTGGAAAAACAACCACTGCTAACACTGGGTTTGGAAGTAAATTGCAACATTTTTTAAAATTTTTATATTTCTTTTAAAGGCAAATATTTATCAAATTCTTTATTAAGGTTTTGGAAAAACAACAACTACAGCTAGTACTGGATTTGGAAGTACTGGTCAGTCATTTTTATACTACGAAAAGTTTTATAAAAAAAACTATTTATATTTAAAGACTTTGTCTAATGCCAATGCTGTTTAAAAAGAAATTACCTATTTAATACCTAAGCTATGTTTAAGTTGATTTGATGCCACTTGGTTTTTGAACTTGATTATTAAATTTTTACAGCTTTTAGTTTTAATACCAAACCTGCAACATCCACTGGATTTGGATCTTCACTTGCAACTACAGGAAGTTTGTTTAGTGGACAACAACAGCAACAACAACAGCAACAAAATGCTGGAGCAGGTATTGTAAACAAAAACATATAGTTTATCAAAAATATAGTCTCATTTATTTTAATTTTTGTTTTGTATATCTATATTTAAGAATTTTCAAACATTTCTGTTTTCGATAATATAAGCTATAATTTTTTATTTTAGATTCTGATGCAAACATATTATTAGCAACAGCAACAGCTCTATCATCACCCCTAGTTTATGGAGATGAACGAGATTCAATATTAACAAAATTTAATCAAATTCAGGCTTTTTGGGGAACAGGAAGGGGTTATTTTACGAAAGAAGGGGGTTTTATTGATTTTACTCCCCAGAATCATTTCTGTAGATTCAAGGTATTTAAAATGTTGTTGTAATTACAGTTCCTTTTTTTAAATGTGTTTTTTATTGGTAAATATTTCCTCTTTGACTTGAACACTGTAAATTAAGCTTTTTTATGAATTGATTTTTTACTTGTATTTTAAAAACATTTGAAGTTAAATTTACCTTAAAATATTTTAAATTTAACACAGAATTGTTAAATTTCTAGGCTGTTGGTTACAGTTGTCTGTCTACCACCAAAGATGAAGATGGTTTAGTGTCAATAGTTTGTAACAAAAAGCACTCGGAAATTACTTCAGATGTTGTTAAGCAAGCGATTCATACAATTATGGGGGCTAACCAGACTGTCTCTGTTACTGTTGATGATATGAGACCCCTTCCCGATGACAAGTACGTATTTATTTTAAAACCTAGAAAAACTTTAAATCCAAGTGGAGATACCTAAAACCATAAAAACAACATAACGATATAAAAAAATATTCAATATATCAGTACTAAATAGCCCACCAAATTCCAAAACTATGTAAACCAATTGATTACTAATGACAGGACTGAAGTAACAATATATGTCATTGAGCAATCCAGTGTAATGGCTACACCAAGGCGAGTACCAGCTTCCTCATTGTACCAGTTTTTTCAACAAGCCGCCATCCAACAAAAACTTAAACAAGGAATTCTTATGGAAACCTGTGTGCCAAGGGTTGCCATGACTTCGTCACAGATCGATCAACTGCTCTTTAACCCACCTAGTGGTAAGAGTGATATTGTAAATTTAATTTAGGTTTATTTGAAATTGTATTGGTACTAGGTTTGTTTTTTTGTAATTTTGACCTTTTTTCCAAATATTTTCTGCTGTACCTGTTTATTATAAGATAATTTACACTATTTTTCACTTGTATCTAACATTGGAGTATTACTACCATTTTTATACTTAGATTATTAGTTAACCAAACATGAAACCTTTTTTTATCAGTTTTGCATTGGTTATCTTACAGTATTGTTCTAATATTTAGGAATTGATCCAGTGATTTGGGAGCAAGCAAAAAAAGACAATCCTGACCCAAAAACTCTAATTCCTGTTCCAATGGTTGGATTTAGTGAACTAAACAACAGGTTAAGACATCAGGAACTCATGGCCAAACAACACCAGTCAAGACTTGATGTTAGTTTTTTAGCTTTTATGTGAAGTGTTATGATGGCATAGCAATTTTTTTTACATTTAAACTGTTTTTTATTTGGAAAATGGACACCCTTGTTTAGAACTGTGATATTGTTTTATATTACTATGATTATAGCTTTTTTCATATATAAAAATTGACAGAAAATAATATTTCTATTATATTTTAGATCTTAAGCAAAGGATTAAATAAGATCCAAGAAGAACAAACAAGTACGCAATCATCAATCGAACAATACAAGAGAAAACTGCTTGAGTTATCTCATCGATTTTTACAGGTTGGCCGAAACTGCAATAATATATTTTAAAATCATTTTGATTCTAGTTGAACTAAAAGTTTAAAATATTAAAATTTTTTAGGTGATCATAGCCCAGGAAATTTATAGAAAAGCTGGATTTGCCATCCAACCAGAAGAAGAACAATTAAGAGTCCATCTTGAAGTTTTATACAACCAACTTAACTCTCCCAACCAATTTAGAGTATGTATAAGTATTTTAAATTCTTTTTTTATTCGTATTTTTTAATTCCTTATTCTTAAAGGGAAGTTTAAACGAACTTCTCTCTCAAATGCGAATGCATCCTCACAACCAAGTCCCATCTGGATTTTCAACCTCCGGACAGAACCAACTCGATCCCGATGCATTACAGGAGATTCAATTGCACCTCCGCAAGCAACAAGAAGGTCTAAACTCCTTGGTGCGGATTATTAAGGAAGACTTTAATGATCTGAAGATTATAGAGTCTAGTTTAGCTTCGGATGAGCAACTTAGATTGTCATCACATCATCATCAAAATCCTTCTATTGCCTCATATAGATAATGTTTACATGTACGTTATGGAGATGACTGAATGACTTTAGTCTCATTACCAATAAACTCTAAGAAGTTGACTTTAGCACCCACAGACACAAAACTGATGTTCTATTTCGAGGGTAGTCAATCGCTGAAGTTCGTTTATTTTAGGTAACAAAATAAAAATGGATTTATTCGAAAATTCTTGGAAATCGTTTTGTGGAGACTTGAAATACAATAAGTTTTTAAACCAAGGATTTTTAGGCCTATTTATAGACTGACTCTGGTTAAAACAGGTTTTGTTATTTCACAACCACTGTCATGTGGGACAATTTAAATCAAGCTATCCAAGTTTGTCAAAATTAAAAATATTTTCTTTTGTTATTATTATTAATCACTTTATAAATTTATTTCAAGAAATAAATTGTAAATGTTTTTTTTCAAGATAACTTTATTGTTAAGACCTTTCTTGACTACAAACAATAATTTATTAGTAAATAAGTTTACAGAAACGACAGAATTTAATCTAAAGGGTTTTAAAGAAAAGATTTGTGAATTATTTTCTTGGTTTTCGCTGTTGACTTGAACTTTTCGCCGTTTCAAGCATGTATTCTATATCCTTTTCTGCTTGATTTCGTTCACCATTTTCGTAGGCTATTTGATACTTAGTGGTGGCTATTGATTTACTGTTAGAAGGTGAGACTGATACAAAATCAAGGGCTACTACATCGGGCACAAACTCGTCTGACAATTTTGGAAAATCCGGGAACCACGCGGGACCGTCGTAGGTGCCGTTTTGACCAGCCATGGGGTACGACGAATTGACCTCTAGCGAGGTAGGATTGTAAGTTTCATATAGGCCGATAATCGAAAAATAAATGCCTGTAATTGCGCACAGAAGTCCCGATACAAAGATAAAAACGTCGATGGCAACGTCTTTCCACGATAATTCCTTCCATTTTAACTGTAAGTGAAAAGCACAAGGAAACAAGAACGCGAGTGAAGTCCCGACGAAGCTACCTGTAAGTCCCATTAGAAGAGCGAAGTGGGGAATAAATATTGCAAATATCAGGGTGCCAAGAACAAGTAAACCCCTTAAGAGCAAAGCCCAAATTTGGATATCACCTGTAGCAGCGTAACACGAAGGCAATCCTTTATTTGTTCCGTTTTCTTCCAAATTCTGCAAAATAAATGTATTAGTTTTTTAATTCTATTTGTCCAAATAATATGCATATAAATAATGCGAAAGGCAATATTTACACTAAAGAAACTTTGTATTTTGACATACCAAAACAATTATTTTCTTTTTATTTACACCATTTGATTGTGTCACACACGTCATTTGTTTATCAGGCGAGTTTATACTTTCAGTCGATGACGTGGTCACGCTGGATGGTGATGTCACCGGCGTTGCTTTTTCTTCCGTAAACGTAGTTTCCACAACGGGAACATTGCTTTCTGATAGTTGATTGTAAGAGTTTCTTTTTGTACCTAAAAGTGACCCCCAGCCCCCGGTAGCGTTCGTAAAAAATGCTTGTTCAATCAACTCCAAGGACAAGTAATACGGAAGGGGATAAGACAGCAGTGCTTTAATTACAAGCATTACGTTTACGGCGCTTCTCAATCCCTGCGGTAAGTTATCTGTTACCACGTCCTTGGTTTGATCGGCCCACGTTAAAAAGCATACAAGTGCAAACAATGCCTTGGATACACATGATGCAATATAAGATAACCACAACATCATGGTAAACTCTTCGCGCTTTTCCATACTTCCTTCTAACGACGGCAAAAATATCTGTGACGTGTAGCTAAAAACGATGACACCAATCGATATCGGGAACTCTTTTGGATCAACACTGAATGTCAACTAAAAAAAATAATAAAATTACGTAATGATTGCCCAAAAGAGTAGCAGTTGTTTTTCACAGCTTTATTAAATCCACTTATTAAAAACTGTAAGGAAAAGCTATACCTGATCCCAAGCCCAAGTATTAACCCTAGAAAAACAATAGAACATGGTAACTGCCAAAATAACAATTTGCGCTATAGAACAACCCATACTAAACTTTGAAACTGCTCGTAAGTGTCGCAGGTATATACAAGGGAAAAGAAATAATGAAGCTAAAATAGACCTGTAAGTAAAAAATTAATAAAAATGTTACTATCCAATATAAAAAAGATAAATTATTTTGAAATTATTTACGAAAATCAGTATTGACTTTTTCTTACCATTCTGCCTCAGTTACTGGTAAATGGGGAAAACTGTTGGTCATTAGATTGCCTGATACCACTACATACAGCACACACGTCATAATAAGTTCAATCAACTGAGCCACATTAACTACATATCCGCCAAGCATTCTACCCCAGCATGCTGCTGCCACATCAACATAGGTAGAGCGAACCTGAGAGAATAGGTAATCAATTTGAGTAAAAGTAAGGTTAAATTGGATACACACAAGTTACTTTGAAAAAAAGTATTGTGTGGTAATATGTAAACAATATATTCGTGATTTGAAATTTTATTTTACCCGAATCTTTTCGCCGTGCTCGTTAACCTCGTACAAGCAGTGGATAAGAATGTTACCCGTATAATAGCACATGATAGCAGCTACTATTATCAGTATTATACCAACATATCCTCCATGTAATACTGCGTACGGAAGTCCTAATACGAACATACCCTGTAAATAGATTGCCAGGTTAATTAATAACATAGATAATAATTTTCATAAAAGATTCTGTTTTACAGAGTATGTATTGCTTTTTAAGCATTTGTCACTGGTTTTTATTTTGGACAAAATTGATTCTTTAGACTTCTATTATTAACATTAACCTCTTGGTATGTGTTATATGTCCCATTGCAACTAATGTAAAGTTTAAAGCAGATTGATAATTAGCATGGAATTATTAAAATCGCGCGTTTAAATTATTGTACCTTAACGTCAACAGCTTGATGGGTATTCGAATAATTTAAATCCAATGCAAATAACGATTTTTATTTAAACAATGCTGCATATTTATAATTCGTCCTAATAGAAATAATACCCAAGAGAAAAAGCTTTATTGTGATGGACATTTAAATGTATGCTAATATCAAAGCGTACACGATTTTTCTATTAAGAAAAAAAACACCATTTTTGCGCAAGGTTGCCCTTTCCAATGTGCTATTTTATAAAATAAAAAATTCGGACAAATACTTTAAAGCATTTTGTTGATTTGTATTTATATGGGAACGGCACTTAACAAGTCACTTTATTGGGTTTATAACGATTTCTATGCGGCTAATTATTCTCGATTAATGGAGAGTTAGTGAGAAAATCGTGTATTAAATCGCCTTATGTCCATTGAAGCTGTCAATCTTTCAGCGACTTAAATATGATTTAAGAAAAGTAATGTGTTTTGGTACTTAAGTATTGGAGATGTTATTAATTATTTATTAATAACAATTAAATGTATTGGTGTCATAATATGCTATAATGTTACGGATTCACGGTCCTATTTTATTAACAACTAAAACTTACAGGCATCTGCAGACAAAACTTATTTAGTCATATGTATTTTAAAATGTACTTATTATAAATATGTTTTACCTGGACAGCATTTGAGACATTCCAGCCAGCGTCCCAGGTGGTTATCATTGGCTTTTCCACGCTTCCTTGTCTCTGTATCACCGATCGTTTGACCTTGCATCTTTCCGAGAGGCTGTGTGCAGATCCACCAAGGCTGTTTACATCAATGTTGCATTGATCAAATTGGGAACTGGCAAAATTGACACGCTCTTCTCGATAATTCGCGACTTTTGAGTTTACTTTACTTACGAAATTGTTTAACATTTGCATATTTAAAAGATTTTCTAACGACTAATTTACAATTTACTATAAAACTCTAAAAAAATTAAATTTGTAAATAAATTTTAGTAAGTAAGCCTTTAGTATACACGAATGTTCAAGTCAACAGTTTCAATAAACCTTAACTTGATTTGTTTTTCTGTTTCAATTTAAAAATAAACTAAAATTCTCTACTAAACATATCAACTGCTCATCGTCAAGCTCTTGTGCGTTTGAAAATGAAATTCGCTTGTCCATGCCTAACGTTTGTCTCTATTTCGAAATTGATAATTTAAGATCGCTAGAAAAAAAATCTTTTTTTTTTAAGATTTGGCTCGCCTATTTCCTTCTCTTAGGAGGTTTAATTTGTAGATTGTATCTATGTTATACGACTACATTTGTAAATTTCCAATATTTATATTAGAAATTGATTGCCGGGGCATGCAGGTTATTTTTGGTCGTGTTTTAATTGTAAATCGAAGAAGCAACAGAATGTTTTTGCGGTACTATTACTGATTAAAGCAGGCAATTACATGCCTATTAAAACGCAAGTGTGCAATGAACGTTTTTTTGTTGTTTTAATGCATGTTTATTCCCTGGGCGATTAAAATAATTACGAATAGTAGTTTGTTTGTTGATTTACCAATTTTTCTTGAATTGTGCGGAAAATTAGCATGGTGATTGGAGTCGATATTTGATTAAGTTTAGCGGTATAAGCCTGCTGTTACTCACAAATAAAAAAAAGATTTATTTAACGCAGATTGACTTTAATCTACAACTCTCCATAATGTTTATATGTCTATGCCTCAACCAATAAAATTATTAAGCCAGTTTTTCTTTAATACCAATTATTTCAAATTTATAGTTAGTTTTGCCTATAGCTGCTTTTAAATATTTAGTATTTTTTTTTAATTTTGATGGAAATAATAACCTATTTGAATTTATTCCTAGTTAATTTTTTTTTTAATTCGTTGACTATAAATTGGACCTTATTGAACTTTTTTTATATTTATTTCTAAAAGTAATTATTATTTAATAGGTAAGGGATTATGTTTATAATAATTTTATTGTAAAAGTTTAAAGTAAATTGCTTATTTAATTTAAACCATTTTGTAAAAATGGTACTTACTGGTATATCACAATCAAATAGAAACTAAGTTTCTTTATTTTATTTTAGAACAGCAATAAATATATAAAAAAAATAAAAATAATAAAGAATCCATAAAAAGTCATACATAATTAAATAAACAAATGTGTATTTTGGTTTACAAAAGCAAACAACTTTTTGTCAACAACTTTAAAATTACACCAAAACCAGCACAACACAAGTAATTTACACTTCTTTGAAAGTAATAAACAATTATCTATAAGCTTAGGCTATGCCAATTTTACAATTAACTTATATAAGATTAAAGTTGCATCTCTACAATAACATATATAAATGTTATACAAAAAAAAATTAAAAAAAATTAATAAAGTTGGTTTATTCTTCTGATTGTTTTATTTTCCTTTTGTTTTAGCACCGGCTTGTTGGAAAACAGAAGAAGTGGACATTAAATTATCGATATACTTTCCTAACACTTGATTTTCAGACTTCAGTTTTAAGTTTTCTTCTTTAACAGAGTCCACCCTCTGTGACAAGTCTTCCAGGGTATTTTGAAGTTCTAAAACTTGTCCGATTAATCTTGCTTTATCTGCAGCTTCGTCAGGATTCTCAGTATCTAATAACAATGTATTTATGTTTAATAAAAAGTATTGTATTTGCACAAATAATACAATTTTTTATATGAGTAATACAATGTCTTTTATGGTTAAGCTAAAGGTTTGCATAAGTAGAAACAAATAAACCAATATCGGAAAAGCAGAAAGGGCTGTAAAATAATTAATATTTTACGGTGAAACTTAAAGACATAACGATGTTCAACGGTCTGGTCAGGAGATGTATACCCAGAGTCAAGGAATTTATATCTAGTCAAGGGATTTATACCTATAATGTCAAAAAATCCTATAACATCCCGACTAAAAAAAATTCCAGTCTGTCAGTCAGTAGTGTGATGATTGCCTTGATCTGTAGATTTGAATACATAAGTATAAAAATGAATTACCATCTTCAATTAAGCATTTATCAAGAGTTGGGGTGTTTGATATATTCGTTTCCACGTTAACAACATGTCTTGTTCCAACTGAGTTTTCAGTTTCACTTCCACTGTTTAGTGAAATGTTGTACATCAAATCGTCAACATTGGCTGCTGTACCGCTCATTTTAAAAGTTAAATTAAATATAAACAACTAAAAATTTCTGTTGTAACGTATTTTCATAAATTACTGAGGATTTCTTTAGTATTTTGTTGAAATATTTATGTGATAGTCATTTTGTTAATTACCAATTTTAGGCTGTACGGTATCACTTTTGTTTACCTAATTATTCATTTTGCAGTAAAGAGCGGTCTTCTGCGGCTGACTTTAGTTAATTTTAGTCATTTTTGGTTGTTTGTGGTTAATTTCAGTAAAAATAAAAGATTTGCCGCTTAAAAAATGTTGTTCTAGCACGTGGTGGCACGCGGTCAGCTTGGAACAAGTAAAGATGTCACTGATCGCAGTTCAGTAATAAAATCAGTAGTTTCGGAACTAATGACAAGCCGATTTACTGTATTATTAGTTTTCTTAGCCTTATAGATGGTAATTAAAATATTTTTTGAGTTTAGTTATTGATTGTTAGGCTACAAACGTTTATTTTTTATATTTATGTTTTTTTACATTCGGACTTGACATGCAGCTTGTTTTTGTATTGCAAATGTTTAGCAAAAATGTTTATTATTTAATTTTAATATTTGAAAACTGAAACAAAATTAATTAAATAAATACACACAGACAATTAAAATATTCCAAATCCTTAACAGTTAAATCATTAGGTTATGTATTTTGGCAGATTGGTGTCATAACTTGATAGCTATGCTGATTAAGTCATTTAAAATATTATGTTAATTTACTATTGTTAACATTAAATTATGTTATTATAAAATGACATCGGTTACAGTTTTAAAATTTGTAGTTAAGTTAAAACACAGTATTGTATTATTAAATTATTTAGTTTAATATGACCCACTGTTTTATTTAATAACTGTTCTGTAATGTAGCATAGAATTGTTTTTACAAAAATGTTGTTTTGTTAAGCTCTTTAATAATAAACAACAGAAAATTTAAAACCGTTACTAGACTTTTCGCTAAAGTTTTATGTAGTTTTTCAACAATTTTTATTGATGTTTTATACCGCTCAACTCTGTAAATATTTTCTATTGTATTGTAAATGATGTTTTATTGTATATTTAAAAAAAAAAGAGAGTAGCCTAAGTTAAATAAGAATGTTAAAAATGCCATTGCCAAGGTAACTTTCTAACTCTTGAGGGCCTAAATTATTAAATAGGCATCTTTTTTTCTGTTAGGCCAGTAAATAAAGCATGGAAATAAATCAAGTAAATCGAAATGAAGTAGAATCAGGATATAGGCCAGTGGGTTTAAAACCATGTAGTGTAGTTGTTGAGAATGTGGATTATCTATTGAAAGGCCAAGACTCTATTCTAACCTGGGAATTGCCATTTTGGTGGTCTATGAGTGAGGACAATGAAGAAAGTGATGAATTTTTGGGATTTCCCAACCAATCAGATTCCTCGGATATTGATGTAAAACAAGAACAATGGGAGAGTGATAACGACGATAACATCTTCGAAATCATTAATGCATTTTCATTAAAAAATGACAGCAATCGCTTCGAAAAGTTTGTTAGTCCAGAAACAAAATCGAGTACGATCAAAACTTTTGAATCATCGCTTTCTTCAAGACTTAAAAATGGCTCCAATTTTGTTACTTTTGCTCCTACTTTAGAAGAGTTGGAGGGGTTTCATTTATAGTATGTTTGTTGTGTTTATATGCATTAGTTATTTTAATTGTTTTTTGTACACAATTTAATGTGTATTTAGATACTATTTTAAAGTTATTTTTATTTTAGTACAAAACCAGAAATTGAGGATAAACAACTTGATTCCATTTTTCCCAAAGTGTCAGAAATAACATCTACGGGTAGGTGTTAGACGTAGGGAATATCAACATGAAATTGTTATTTTTCTATGGTTTCAATTTTACAAGTATATAAATATATATATTAGGGATGGGCTGAAATCCAAATTACATCGGATTCGACAAGCCCGAGTATTTTGTTGCGATACTCGGCTGAGTCCGAGTACTCGGTTATGACATCATTTAAACGTATATAACTGTCCATGAGAATCTTTCCCGCATAATTTTAAACTGCCAAATTTGCCAAAAAACACGTATTTATGGATTATAAAAGGTTTATCGTTGGCAAAACTACCTACCGCTGATAGTAATATCATTTTAAGTCTAAACGAAAATGTAAAAGTCTCACATTTATTATGCGTAAAATTTTACTATGTAAAAAGTGTAGTTGTTGCTTAAATAACGTGATATAATTGAGAGTAGATTATAACTTATTAAAAAAAGGCAAAATTCGTGTTTTTTATGTTTAGTAAATCGTATACGATCTTAAATGACCAATTATTACTCGGCGTCCGAGTACTAAAAAATGCTCGACGAGCACGAGTATTAAAATATTCCTTATACTTGGGCCGAGTACTCGGACTCGGATTCGATTGGCCGATCCCTAATATATATATAGTATTATAAATATTTGTAGCATTTAATAGTTATTTTTGCAAACTAATAGTTAAACATTTTTAAATGCAGCTGGAAAGAACACAGAAATACAGCCATTTGTTAAAATTTTTAAACCATCATCGAATACATTTAAATCCACCACTGAGTGGTCCAAAAAATTTAACAAACCAGATGAAAAATTGGAACCAGAACAAAAGATTTTGCCTTCAACTGAAAATGATCAGCGGTCTGTATTTTCAAGTAGTGCATTAGATGCATTGCTGGATTCTGAAAATGGGGGGGTAAGTGTTAAACATGAACCACCTACATTGCTAGAGGAACTAGCATTGCAAGACACCGCCCCACAACATATCAACAAACCAAAAGTCAAAACATTCGAGAGCAAATTACACAAGCGAAGCACTTTAAAGGCAATTAAAAATAGGTTGCCCAGCTTAACAAAAGGTACTTTTAGTGTTTGTTAGGTATATATATATATTTGTATTTGGAAAGTAGTTTTATTTTTTTTTTAAATATATAAATTTTTTAAGTTATCAGCATTTACACAATTAAAATAATTTGCATTAATAGAAAAGGATGTTGTCCCCTTGAATTTTCAGCAAATAATTAAAACTGAGGGCGGATCACCACTTGTATTACAACCGACTTTAAATTTATCAAGAGTTCGAAAGTCGCTGCAATATCAAAACAAGAAAATTTCGGAAACAAAATTTTTTCCGAACTTTAATTTGAAACCAAAAATTTCAACTCTGACTGGCAAAGGTAAGACGGCAAGAGCTTTCACTTCTTTTAAAGTTAACGAAAAAAGCCTTCTTCAAATTATCACTGCTGATTTGGCTGAATTTTCTTGGTCAGTGTTCAACCCATACAAAGAATATTTTGGTGAAAACAGTACTTTTCGGGCAAATGAAAATAGCGACATGTTTTCTGCTATTAAAGTGCGGTCTTTAAGAAAAAGAAGAAGAAAGAAGTTCACTTACAGGGAATTTACATTTACCGATTCACAGCGACCTCGGCGAATTAGCAATTACTTTGCACAGGCGAAAAGAAGAAAAGTTGAACTGAAATTTGTTCAAAAGATGAATTCCGAAATGATCAACAATGCAGTGGTTCCTGTACAATTCGAAGAGAAGGGAGTGCTGGTTCCAAAACTAGAACCGATTCTTTTAAAGCTAAAAAAAACTGTTGTCGAGGGATCACATGTTGAATACGAAAATCTAGGCAGCAACCACAATGAAAATAAAATGGAAGCAATGTCTTTTGATTCAATGGATTCAGACTCTAGCAGTAGCCAGGAATTTAAAGGATTTGAAGATTTTGAAATTAAACCTGCTATTTATAAACCTAATCAACAGAATTATGAAAATCTAAGTGATGATGATATTGAACATGAAACACAAAGGCATTTTAAAGGTATTTTATTTGTTTGTGTATAATGTTGTTTTTTTTAGTTGTTATATATATATATAACATGAAAAAAATAATAAGAAATCTTAACTTATTTTGTTAGTATGACAATTTGTTTGTAATTTTTTAAAACAGTTCCAACTGAGATTCAAGCTTTACAGAAATCATTAAAATCTCTTCACCCGATGTCAGCTAGTGCTGTTCGATCACAGTTTATTTTGAAAAGATCTATTCAATTTATGTAAATATTTTTTATCTGGTACTACGAAGAATGTTACTGTAATTTTTGATATTGTATTTTTTATTTTCATTTTATATGGTAAATTGCTTTTTTATATATACTATTAAAAGTTACACAAATTTTTTTTTGCTTAAATTTGATGTTTTGTTTAGGAGAAACAAAAAGGTTTTGGGTGTTTATAAGAAACTTTCCAGTGAATTTCCAATTGAGATAGAACAAAACAAATCCAACAAAAATATCTTAAATGTTTCTATTGTTCGGGTAAATATTCAAATTTTTTGTTAGCCTTTTTTTTTCAGATAATCAAGCGCTAAAAAAATGGTAAAAAATAGTCTATACAAAAATTTGTTAATTTTTTAATAAAATATTCTTTTTACACTTACAGCAAAAACTTCGTTGGACTGAAAAGAAAGTTGGATCCACAACAGTTATTTACCCAACGATATATAAAACACCATTAAACAGCAAATTTATTAGTAAAACGGCAATAAGAAAGGTTAGCATTAGGTTTCTTATTATTTTAGTAAAGAAGTATTAAATAGTGTACTTGAATTATAAATATATATATAATTCTTTTATTTTACTCTTTTCTTCTGTTATATAATGCTTAATGATGCATCATCTTTTCGAATATTAAACTTTTTAATATTTTTTTTTACAATAGATGGCAGCTAAAAGTTCTTGTGCGAGAATTAGAGTTTTAAAAAAGGTGAACGGAAAATTTATATCCGAAAAAAATGAAACAAAATTTAACGCAAAGGACAAAGAAATGGAGTCTCCTATAGTAGCTCCACTAAATGATGCGGTAAGAGACAAAAACAGTTTCTTATGTTTAAATTTTTTTTAAGTTTGAAGATTTTTATTTAAATAGGTAGTCAATTTGTAATCTAAATTAACTACACTAGGTTTACACTTTTTGTACCGTTATAATATAAAAAAATTTTTATTTATATATCATGGTTAATGTTCTCACTAATCTTTTTTTTTGTTTACATAAGAATTTGAATGTTGTTCACCAAGTTTGTGCAAAAGAAGGTATTATTTTACTTCAACTCCAGGATGGCAATGATGCAGGTATGTGTATTGGCTATTACTTAAATGTCTGTAGTATAGACCCTGTGAAAAAATTAACATTTGAAATAAAAATTTTAATTGTGTTTATTTGACTCAAGCCTTGTTTTTATTTTCAGCAAAAAATTATTCTTTGGTTAAAGTTATTGCATTTTGCAATTGGGAAAAATCAAGGGAAGAAATAATTAAAACTCTTATTCAATGTGATTCAGATTTAAGGGTGAGAAATGATTTGACTTAAAAATATTTTATTTTTTTTTTGTTGTGAAACAATATCTATATTTGCCATTCACTGAATTTAAATTTTTTTGTAGTATTATGTTGATTTAAAGGCAATTCATGTTTTTTAATATAAAAAACTAAGCATTTTTTGTATTTAAATTTTTAGACAGCGCAGCGAGGCAAATTTATTTGTTCAAATGTTGACGAGTTTTACATTGAGATGATCAGATGCCAAACTATCGCTAATATAAACCTGACCATACCCTGGGTAGACAAATCTCATCTGCCAGTGTCTGCTCATAATCCACCTTCATTTGTAAGTGTTGGGCTTTTAGATTAAACCAATAGAAATCTGGGTGCACAGCACATTTTTAAGTTTACTTTAAGGGGTGAACTAATTTTTAAATTAAAAAAAAACAAAATTTTTTAAATTTTGTAATTTAAAATTTTTTTTTTTATATATATATATATATTTTGTGAAGTACCTTAGTGTTAAGATATTACTTTTTGTAGTTGTATTTATCTAGCAAAAATGTTTGTTTCAGGCTCGTATAATAATGCGGGACGACCTAAAAGATAGCAGCGCAGGAACAATCAAGGTCACCAACAAACTTCCACTCATGAAATCGATGAGAGAAATTCTTAAAATGGACAAGTCGCATGCAAATGCCACGTCAGATTATAATGGGAAATTCCACGGTTTATATATTTTAAGTGGACGACATCTTAACCATCGCGATTCTTTAAAAATGGACGAGGTAATTGATGTTGATCCTGGAAATGATATTCAAAGTTGTCGTCGAAAGGTTTCAAAAAAACAAAGATATTCATATAATAACAAGAAATTTGAGCTTGGTACAATCGGTTGTTTGCACTCAAATAGTCTTTCTGGCAGCTCTGAAAGAGCAAGAATTAACCCAATTAGATCGATCGACAAATCTGATAATGTTTACCCTCCTTTACATTTAAGGAGCAATGAACAACCTGTCAATAAAAGAGATTTTTGTGACAGTTCCAAAAAGGCAAACATTTCCCCATTTCGATTAACTCACAATAACTCTTCTTCACAAACAAAGAGCTCTGACAGTAGTGGTTCAGCAATTCCGCGCCCTAAATTAAACAAATATGGATATGTACATATCAATAGAAGAAAATCAGAAAAAGAAATCCCATTAGCAGTTCAAATTGAATCTCTGCAAAATCAAATTCGCAAAAATCGTAACCAGTTGGCTAAAAGAGGAAGAGCTTTTGAGGAGCGTTACGGTAAAAGTAATCACTTTTTGAACAAAATTTTAAATGAAAATAAACTTGAACTAAATTCCCAACTTTTAACAAATGAAAAGTTTGCCCCGGTTTTTCAATTGCAAAGTGGTTTGACTAAAATGTCCGGCAACTTAGGTGATAATTCTGTGCCTTTAGACATGCAGGATCGACCTTGTGTGACTCTCATCAATAACAAGAAGTTTGTTGCGGTACCGGTAACAAAAGCTAAAGGTAGAAATGATGCAGGAGAAAACTCAAATTGCTTTATGCTAATGGGACCAGTGGGTAAAAATGGAGTAGAAGATGTAGCAACTTCCTCTAGCTTTCAGAGTATTGCACAACAAAGTACCCAAAGTTGCAATAAAAATAAAGTTTTCGATGGCGAAACAAGTGTAAATAGAAATTTAAATTCTTCTAAGGGATCAACCTCTGAATCACAATTCTCAAAAAGTAGTTTAACTAATGTAACTAGCACAACATCAACTGATGCTACTTCATATACAATAAATCGCAATGGATTGATCTTAAACAGCTTAGTTTCAACCCAAAACAATAAATTTGTGCCCTTTTCAACTAAAAGTACAAACATGCTGAACAGCAATAATTTAAAGGCTTCTTCTACAACACAAGGACCAAAAGTTGTTTTTTCAACTGTTGCTACAAACAGAAATACCGTTTCATCGTTTCACAGCGGGCCTTTTTCAAACTTGAAAAATCAACATTTAATGGGAAGCGGACCTGTGTTATTTTCTAAGGCAAAATCCCGATATCTGATGCCAGTAACAACTTTGCAATCTATACCAACGACCCACAACATTTCAACTACTTCACAAACTAAACAACGAGTGTTTAGATCTGTAACTATCAACAAACCAACACTAATCAGGCCAAAGCCAAACCTTTCAACCGGATTACCACTGCGAAAAAAACTGAAACTAATTCAGGAAAAAGAACAAAAGATGAATAGTAAAAATAATATTTCAGTTCGGCCAGGCTCTCCTTCATACACAAAACCCCCAACATGGAAAGTTGTAAATGTAAATAGTGAAGGAAAGAAACCTAATCACATACTGTTACAAAATGTCATTGTAAATCCAAGCAGTGATAAATCCGAAGTTATAAACACACCACCTGATTCAACTTTTGGTTCTCACTCTTTAACAAGTCCATCTGTTATACCGCCAAAGGATATTGAAATGGCGCAACCAAACAAACTTTCTAGAACAAATTCGAATGAGGAAACATGCAACAAAGGTATTGATTTTACTAAGCCAAGTTGTTTTCGCTTACAAACTATCCCCAACGAAGAAACTCTCATTAACAAAGGTGCCAAAGTTCTTAAATTAATTCCAGTTTTATCTTCTCAATCTACTTCCTCTGATAACAAAGCTGAGGTGGTAACAATGCCGAAAACGCTTTTAATGTCTTTGGGTTCAGATCCTAAAGGAAATCTAACTGTGGACGCTAATAATTGTGGTTCAACAAACAACTTCAATCCTTTATATGTGGAAACAGATGAATTGAAATCACAAAGCACTCAAGATTGCATGTCAGTACCTGATCTTGGTTCGTTAGAAACAAACAACTCCAAACAGGAAGAGGCAGATAAAGAGTTATCAAATGTTGATTCTGTGTTATCAAATATTGATTCAAAGATGCCAATCACTATTGCCGAAAAATTTGACAAACTAAAAAACAATAAATCAGATAAACCTACGACTCCTAATTTGTTGCGTCGTGTATTGTCAGTTTCAACTAACAATAATAGTGAGAAAAAGAACATGAAGCATAATGTTGATTGTATTGAAAATAAATTACCAGAAGTTACTGCAAACTTGGACAATCTTGAGGTAAACTTATTATATATGAACTCACGGGTTTTTATTTCAATTAACATATCTATTTTAAATACTTACTGTCTTTTAGTAATATGATTTAAATATTCTTAAAATTGTTGAAATTTTTTAGAAACAGAATATTAATTCGATTTTGTCAACCACCAATGTTATATCATTAACTGATGGATTAAGCTCCCAACATGATCCAAGTCAACTAGAAAATCCAATTTCATGTTCATATGAAAAACCCGGCACCATCTGCCAGGAGATGATCAAAAATTCATGGAAAGTTTTACGGGACAGAGTGATGACATCATCAAGTGAGGAGGAAGAGAGATTAAACGATAACGATCCTCTCTTTCCAGATGGTGATTTAGAGATAGTTGAAGAAGAGAATTCATTTGTTGATGTTGAAGACTCATGTCAATTTAAATCTGATATACCGCAGATAAAAATCAAAATTAATAAAAGTAAAAAAAAGGTAAGTTAATTTCATTTTCATGTATATATTTTTGTTTTCTTTATTGTGTAAACAGTGTATTAAATCATGATATTAAAATATATATATATAACTACAAAGATTTTAACATGTTTTTTATTGCAGAAACCTATTAAATTTAAATTTTTTGATCATTACAAACATCTGGTGCTTAAAAAAAGAGAAGAGCGAAAAAGGTAACTAAAATAAAAAAATTGGTATTTTAGTTTTTGTATTACATACAGTATAAAAAAGAAACACAGTCAGACCTCGATTTAAAAAACATTAAATCAATTTACAGTAAAACAATAATTTTTAAACGATTTGTTGGAAGTTTTTCACAGATTGTATGTCAACCGGGTACAAATGATGATCTGTGAGTGTATGAGGTTCTTGTTAGTTTTCACTTGTTTATTTTATCATTTAAAAAAGCACCTATAAACAAAAAGCATTCACAAAGCACAGAATTTTCAAAGTGAAAAGCACCGATCCGCACAAGTCTAATAATGTTTATATTTTATGATTTATCAAAATCTGTATACTAACAATAACAAATCATGTGAATTCCTATGATGTTTAATATGAGCATCAATTAATTACTATTTTAATTTTAGGCGTGAGGAAGAAAAAAAATTTCATAACAATCTTGAAAAGCTAAGAAGATGGAAGCAAAGACAAGCGTGAGTTTTTATAACTAATATTTTTATAAACAAACAAACTCATTTTATTATAACTTTTGACTTTAAGACTATTGAAGGCCCGTGGTAATGACAAAAATCAAAATATTATATTTTTTTTTATCAGATTTGAGTTTTTGAACAACGCATTACCAAACCCAATGGAAAATTTCTCAAAAGTAGCAGTTATCATGGAGGTAAATTATGTAGAATTTTTCTTGTGAGAATTTAGAATACAAACTGCAATATAAGATTTTTTAATTTTTTATTACATTATTTCTGTTATTTTTTAGGCAACAATTACTTGTACTTACTACGCGGAAGCAAATCATTATCAAGAGTCATTAAAAAAGCTGCTGTTAAAACAAAATCAGTATCTCAAAATGATTCACTTTAATTTACAGGGTAAGCTTAAGTTTGTGTTGCAGATTAAAGACTTTAAAAAAAAGGTGTATTTTTGATAATAAAAAATTTTGTTTTATTTAGATAACGATACGACAAAATCTTCAGATGATGAAGCAGGTTTGGAAGATAAAGATTTAATTATCAAAGAGCTTAATGAGAAATTATCAGCAATCCAACCTCAAATTGAATCGATAACTCTGATTTTATCATTGTCTGTGCATGCTTTAGCAGAAAAAACAAAGAAGGAAAATGCTAGAGAGATCTTTCAAAAAGCTTCTAACCATTTACATGCTGAGAACAGTAGTGTTAAAGGCATTGCCATTTCTAACGGTTCTGCGGAAAATTGTGACATTAATATAGAAACTGTTATAAGCCCACTATTTAACAATATTGAAAGTGAATTGGCACCTTCTATTGAAAAAATAGACACTAAGGAAACTTCTATTCAAAATAAATGCACTTCACCAATAACTAATCCCGACATCTATGATATAATAAGCTACAACCCTGTTGAGACTGCTGATATGTTTGACAAGGCGCGAGAGTTGCTGAATTCACTCTCGAATTCTGAGTTCAAAAGTGATAATGAGCTGTTACAACCATCTACCTCTGGTTCGGATGCACTTGAAATTAAATCACAAACTGACGAGGTGAAACCATGCACAACTAAATTACAGGGAGTCTTGAACAAGACAGATTCTGATAAACCTCTGGTTAGTTCCTATTTATTTTAACTAATGTAAATATTTTTGTATAAAGTTAATATTAAAGGCAATATTTAGTTAGATTAAATAAAATTTGGGAGGCTGTAAAATAATTAGTTTGAGTTGTTTTATATATTTCTATTTGATTCATTATTAACTTTCATTTATTAACTTTAAAATTTGTGTTTTTGGCAGGACTTGGTAAGAAAGAAATCCAAAAGAAAACAAGAATTGTATCATAAGATTGAGATGGATGAAATTCTTGTTATTGATGATTGAATAATTTTTTTTTAAATTACTGTATTAAATATGTCAAAAACTTTAAACTTCTTTATGAAATTTTTGTGTAGCGTTTACAATCATGTGTTTTTTTTAAAAATAAATGCGAAACAACATCTAAGTAGACAGACCACTTGGACAAATAGATAAAATACTTTCTCGCTTTCTTTTAAAGCTGGTTGATAACGTCATAAAAAAATTAGCTTTAAAATAACAAAGTCGTTAGAAAGTTTGTTAATGTAAGTTTCAGGTTTTAAGAATAAAAATATAAGAAAATTAATAATCATTGCGCTCATTTTCAGAAAGAGCAACAAATGTATCACCTTTCTTGCTCAACATGGAGCAGGCGTAAAATTAAATTTTGATTATTATTCTTTCTGAAACAACCAGACAACAGGGAGAATAGGAAAACTAGTTAAAACTGGTTGAACTTTATTTTGTTTTTAAGTTTTTTGTTTGTCATAATGACGTCCATGGATTTTCATGGAGTTCTGTCAGACGAAGAAGTGAAAACTTTGAATGACGACATAAAAATAAAACTACAACAATATATTTGCAAAAAGAAAACGGATAGTGATCTATACGAAGGAGAGATACTTAAAATCAAGGCTGACTATGGTAACACATATTATTTTTCTAATAAATCGGTAAATTATTTTTTTTTTTGTATATATCTTTATTCTCGATGTGGGAAAGTTGAATGCGCGACTTAAACACAGAGTAACATCAGTTACTCCGACCCAGTCTCGAGTTGCTTGTGGCAGTTTTGGATATTATTAATTATAATTGCCCAATAAATACGCTGCTGATTTAGTGCTGGCATAGCAAGAGGTTGTATCGTTTATAGCGCCTTACTCAGGCCGCTACAGCATGAGAGCAATGATTAGAGAACCCACGACCTTATGTAGTGTAGCAAGTGTTCTGACTACTACACCATACTGCCCGTTTCACATCACGCTAGTATGTTATATGTTCTAAGAGCTATGTTAAAAGTAGGGTCCATAGTTTTCTGTGTACTCTATGTGGCTTTTATACATTTTGCATCTAGGCTATGTAAATGGCAGAATGGTTTGTAAGTTGTTGTGTTGGTATATATATTTAAATTATAATAAGAGTTAACCTTTACTATTAAGATATGCTTTAAAATCATCTATGTTCATACTAAGGTAAGCCTTTTTTACTTATAGAGCAAAAATGTTATGAACTTGACAAAAAGTTGATTGAAACTTCGAGTCGCCTCGATACAGAAGCTTTAAAGAATGAAAAGCTGGAGAAATTATCAAGCGATTTAAGTAAGATATTTTTATAAATGTTGTTTAATGTTGTAATTTTTTTGTATAATTTAATCTAAAATTTCTTTAAAAAACATTAAAAAAACTTATTGCAGCTACGGAAATGGATAGCTTAAAAGAGAAGTTTGATCAGAATGAAAAGTTGTTGCATGAATGTCAGGTGGATAACAACAACCTACACAGGGTTAAAGATACTTGGGATGGGGAAAAACTGGATTTGCAACACTCGGTTGAAAAAAAGGATTTGGAAATCTCGAGACTAAATGGTAGCTTAAACTTTATTTAATAAGTTATCTTTTGTGTAAATTATATGTTCAATCCTATTTATACTTTTATATTTTGTAGTGTAACTGCCTTATAAATATTTTACTCTGAAATTAAATAAAAGTTTTGTATCAGGGCTTTGTATTTTCATGCAAGTTTTTTTGTATTTAAATTTATATTTCTTTTACAGAGGAATGGAAAGCAGTGTCTGAAAGATTGACTGAAGCAACTTCAATGAAAAATGAATATCAGGTTTAATACAAACATATATAGCTTATATATAAAGAATTCAACTAGATATATATACCTATAAAATTATTTCTAACTTGGTCTTGGTTTTATATATAAAGTATATACTGCTGATTAGCAGTGAATGAACCTTACTTTTCTAGTTTTAGAAATATATTTGGGTGATTTTGTTAAAATTTATCTTTTTTACAGCTTAAATTTGATGAAATAAACAGTTTGGGAGTCACTTCACATTATAAATTAAACAGAATTGAACAAGAAAAAGAATTGCTTGTTCAACAAAATACTGAACTAGCCAACAACTTAAGTGAAAAAACAAACGATCTGATGACTGTTACAAAAGACAAGGTATTTTTATTTTCAGTTTTTATTTTATTTAAACTTATCTATTAAGGTAAATTAATAATATTTATTATTTTTAGGGGAATGAAATAATTTCACTGAAAAATCAACTTGATCTTCATGCAGCTGAAAAAACTCAACTAACTGAGCTTGTAACTTCTTTGAAAAAGGTCGAGCAAAACTTACAAGAAAAATGTAATGAGTCACAAGACAAATTTATGAAGGTTTGTTTGATAGTGTTTTTAGTTTTGGACAAATCTAATTTCATAATGTAAATAGACCTTATATGTATGTATGTACATATAAACACTAAAATATAGATAAAAAAGAGTACTATCTTTAAAATTTTCTTATAATTACTTTTTTAAATTTATTTTTTGATATCTTTTACTTATTTTAATTTTTTTAGATTTCAGAAGAATATCAGTCCATGAGTAACTTAAATCACAGAGAACTTCAATCACAATCCAGGTTGGCAGATCTCTACAAGCTAACTGCAGAAGATGCGGAGAAGAAGTCGGAGGAGTTGATCTCAGCAGTGGAGGAACTCCAAAGTATTGTTCAACTTGCAAATGAAAGTAAGAAAAAAAATTGAGTCTATTTTAAAGAGATTTTTTAAACATGTTAAAGTTTTTTACTTTTTTGTTTGTTGCTTGTAGAAAATGAAGAGCTGCAGACAACAATAAAAGACTCTCAATCTACTTATGCTGAACAATATGTTGAAATGGAAAGGTTAGCTAAGTTACTTTTGTTATAAATTCACATTTAAGTAGTCATATACACTGGAACTGTCCAAAAATTTTAAAAAAATATTGAATTTTATACTTTCTGAACTTTTTGTTACTTGTAGGCTTCAAAAGGAACTGGAGCATGCAAATGACTTGATAAGTGCAAATAAAAAGAGAGAATTAAGTGCAGAGGAGTTGGCAGAAATGTGTCCAACTGCTGCCATGACCAGTAAATTTATGAAATCTGACATGACACTAACTCAGGTAATATTTTATTCTAAAAAAAAAAGTTGTGTTTTTAGTTTTTTAATAACTTTTTTTACTGAAAAATTTAAATTTTTAGATTTACAGTCAATATGTTGAACAAACAGACGAACTGTTTGCAGTAAAAGAAGAAAATAAAAGAATTAATGAAGCTATGGACCAAATATTAGAGGTAAGCATTTTGTGTAATCAATATCAAAAAATCATTGATAAATTTAACAAATGCCTGATATTTATAAATTTAATGTATGCTTTAACTCTGTTAGTGAAGTTTTAATACTGAGTACTTACTATCTAGTAATACATATGGTTGTATTAGTATTTTGAATTTTTTTTTTTTTGTATATATCTTTATCCTCGATGTTGGAAAGTCGAATGCGCGACTTAAACATAGAGTAACAACTGTTACTCCGACCCTGTATCGAGTTGCCTTTAGCAGTTTGGGATATTATAGATTATAATTGCCCGGTAATTATGCTGCTGATGAAGTGCTGACTCAGCAGGAGTTCGTGCTGTTTATAGCGCCGTACCCAAGGACGCTACAGCAGGAGAGCAGTGGGGATTAAACCCACGACCTCACGTGTGGTGTAGCAAGTGTTCTTACTACTACACCACGCTGCCGGTATAAATAATAAAGTAGTATTTTTTTTTAAGGAGCTAAACGAGAAAGCACCTCTTCTGAAACGTCAACGTGAGGATTACGATCGAGCTTTGGCCACAATAAATCAATTGACTTCTCAGAATGACGAGGCAGTTCTTCAGTTTCAACAGTTAAGACAAGAAGCAGATGATGCAACAAGGAGAAGTGCTCACATGCTTAGAGAGAACGAGAGGTTGGGCAAGGAAGCAAATGATCTTTCTAAACAAGTTTGTTTTTTGTTTTTATGGAATTCATATTTAAATGAATGCACTTGTATTGTATTAATTAACCCAGTGTTTTATGAATTTGAACTTTTTTTACAAATTTTTTTTATACAAAACTATTCAAAGTTTTTTTTAAACCAAAATTTGTTTTTTTAATAATTAAAAAAAATTAATAAAATTTTTTTGGTTCAGGTTCGATTCTTAATTAAAGAGATAGAGGAGGTCAGAGGACGTCGAATTCAGATGTCTTCACCTCAGAAATACAACGAGAAGTCGTTGTTAGTTGTCAACGAAGACGGATCCTGCAATGATGTAAGCTCCTCTTCAGAGCTGATCATGAAAACTTTAGTTACTTTTAAGGACATTTCTGAGTTACAAGAACAAAACCAGAAACTATTAGCAGTAAGCTTTTAATGTTACTCTTTCAATTAAATAGGCTATTGTTTAATTTTTTGTTAAAAAATTTTAAAGTTTGGTGATTATTGTTTTTTTTTTTGAAAAAATAAAATAATTCTTAATTAAAGGTGATCCGGGAGCTAAGTGAAGAGCACGAAAGAATCGAGAAGGAGACTGTTGAAGAAAGAACAAGAAGTCTTCAAAATCAACTGGATGTTACAAAAGATGAACTGGAGAGGTTAAAAGAGGACAGAGAGAGGCAAATTGTAATGGTTGAAAGTATTGTTAGGCAGAGGGATATGTACAGAGTTTTGTTATCACAAAATCCAGAGGTAAGCCATCATTTTTGTTACCTTTTTATAAATTTTTTAATAAACCGTAAAAAAAACTTTGTCGGTTTGTTGGGTAATGTATGTCGGTTTGTTGGGTAATGTTTAACTTATCAATAAAAGTAAATTTTTATAAAAAAAAAGTTTTTTAATGATTACAAAAATAATTTTAGGGAGGTTTTTCACCAAGTGTACTAGCTAGCCCATCTCTGATCTATGATGTCTCCAGTTCGATTCCTGGCACACCTCTTTCCACAAAATCTCCGTTATTCAAAAGTCCTCGGGAAGAAAAGAAGGCTCTTGTTCAACTTCAGGAAGAATATGAAGAGTACAAGAAAGATGTAAAGGAAAATAATAAGTAAGAATCAAAATAATATTTTAGTAATGAATGCGCTGTAAAATTTCCTAATTGTATTTAAACTGTGTTAAAAAATGTCGAATTAATTTAAAATCTTGTCTAACTTACACTTTAAGAAAAAAGGCTTCACACAATTAAAATTAAAAAATACTGCTAATTTCGAATAACTATAATAACAATTTAACTAAAAATAAAGTGTTTTGTTTTTGCCATCATTAAAAACTTGATAAAAAATGTAATAAAAAGTTTGTTTTTTATAGATTACTGGACGAAAAAATAAATAGTCTGCAGCTTGAGTTATCTGATGCAAAGTCAAATTGTGTAAAGTTCGAAGCAAATGTTGAGTTTATGAAGGAGAGATGTAATCTTAATAAGATCAGCATGGAAAGCTCAAACAAAGTTAGTAAAGTAGGAATATAAAAACTTTCTAAAATACATGGAATTTTGTTTTAAATATATATATATATACCTTCGGATTTTATAGAATTGAGATACGACACGCTAAAAGTTTAAATCTTTTTATTCAAGTATATATATATATATTAAGGTATTTAGCAAAGTGGGGTTATATTTTTGTTGTAAAATTTTTAGGAGTGTGAAACATTGAGATCAAGAAACGCCCAACTTTACGGAGTTATAAATCAACATGAACTAAAAGTTTCCAACTTAACATCGGAACTCAATCACTCTCAAGAAACTTGTAGAAAACTACAAGTAAGTTTAAGATAAATATCTGTGATATTCTCAATTGTTCAAGCTTATCCTTAAGTTTTGTTATATTTTGAATATCAAAGTGTATTTAATTGTTAAACAACGTACATTTATTTTTCTTTATTTAATTGTAAATGTGACCTAGTGCTGTTTATTAAATCTTAAATTTTAAGTCTATTTCTTGCACTTTCTCATATGATAAATTTGAATTATTACTGAATATATTTTTTACAGAACAAAGTAGATACAACAAGAAGTGAGATGGATATTTTCAAGAGAACAGAAGACAGGTTGACTATGGAGAATGCATCATTGTTAAGGGAACAAAGAAACCAAACTTTGTTGCTCAACAATTTGCAGAAGATGCAACAAAGTGTTGAAAGGCAAGGATTTGAGGTAAAATTATTCATATTTTTGTGTATTTTATGTTATGAGAAATATTATTATTTTAAATATATTTGTAAGATTTGACTCTTTGACTAAAAACATCCTTAAATTTTTAAATCACAATGTTAGTTTGATTTTTTATGTTTTTGCCAGTTTTTGTTAATTTGTTTGTAATTTTGTATATTTTTTAAACAATTTTGCATACTTATGCAGTAATATGCAATAAAATAAAATATTTTTGTTTCGTTTTTAAAAAATGAACCAGATTTTTAAATTATTATTAGGTGAGATCTCAGCTGAACAGTCAAGTTGAATCTCAGGAACGTGAGATCAAAACTCTACGACAAAAAACTCAAGATCTTACTCAAACCAAACAAGATACATTGCAGGTTAGAAAAACTTTTTTGAGAAATAACAAATTTTTTTAATAATTTTGCTATTGTAAGGAATTAAATTTCTTTTTACAGTTAAGAATTGCTATAGTATTATATATTAAAATCTAATTGCGTTAATAGTTGGGTAACATTTTTTTAAACTATTTATTAACTTTCTATTTTGTTGAACAGGGTTTAGAAAAACAGTTATACAGTGTTCAAAAGATGCTCGAAAGTGAAAAAACAAGATCAGAAACCTTAAGCAAAGAGCTAGATGAATTTAAGCGAAAATCTGATAATTTGGAACGGGAAAAATCCGAAGCTGAAACTAAGTTAAAATCTGTTGAAGATCGACTTAACAGAATTGCTGGAGGCAAAGCCAAGGTTAGATAGTAGAAGAGATTTTATTTTAGTGTTTCTTTGTTTGTAATAAATAATTATGTATATATTTGTAAAATAAGTACTAATTTGTGATGGATTTTTTTTACTCCTGCTCTTATATTTCAAAAAAAATGTTTTGCCAAAATTTTTTTAAATTTTGTTAAAATCAATTTTTATATAATTTTTTAGGTCAGTGAAGAAGCTCCAAGCTCAAGTGCTGACAAGGATGCAGTGATTAAGGAACTCAGACAAGATATCAAGGAAAAGATGGACAAATATATCGGCCTCGAAGCTAAGTTTGAACGAGCTAAAATTACGATCGATCATTTAAAAGAAGTATCAGCTACAACTGAACAAAGCTTAACACAGGTAATTTGCCTTAGCTTACATTTGTTTAATGAAATGTTATGTTAATAAGACCTTAAGACAAATAATAAACTAAATTTTTAACAAATTTATACAGATTTTTTGTATATTAAGTTAAACTTGTGTATTGATTTATTTTAGATGGTAGTTTTAGCAGCTTTTGTCCACATTTTGTTATCTTTATTTCTTGGACATAATGTTTTAGACTCATTTTGATAACTTTTTATTTTAGTCGAATGAAATGAACCAGGATTTATTGGACTCTTTACAAGCAAGATTATCAAAAAGCAATCAACTACAAATTGAATTGGAACAGCAGATTGCTAAACTTGAAGAAGAAAATTATGCGATCAGAAATGAAAAATACAAAGTTACAGGTAAATACCAACAAAAGTAACCAAAAATTTATAAAATAACTTTAATTTTTTTTTTTTATATCATTACCTTTATAGTTTTTATTAAATTTTTTTAATAAAAGGTGAAATAGAACAACACACCTCTGAGTTAAGCAAACAGCTTTCTTGTGTTCAATCTGACCTCGAGTCAGCAATAAGAAGAAGAAATGAAGCGGTTTCCAATGAACAGATTGCAAGAGAGGAACTAAAACAACAAGTCAGTAAAAAATTCTACAATTTTTAATAATTTTTAATTTTTTTATAACTTTAATATCCTATAACCTTACTTTAAAATTTCGAAACTTTTAATAACAAATACAGTGTAACAAATACAATCTTAAACTTTTAATAACGAATACAGTGTAACAAATACAATTTTCTAATTTCTAGTAACAAATACAGTGTAACAAATACAATCTTAAACTTTTAATAACGAATACAGTGTAAAAAATGCAATTTTTAAATATTTAATAACAAATACATTGTAACAAAAACAGTTACAACAAATACAGTGTAAATTTGCTTATTTAAGCCTATTACAACTTTTAGGATAATCTTATTACATTCTTAAAATGTTGTTTTAGGTTGCAAAGGCAGAGGAAGCAAAGGATAATTACCAGAGAGAAATAATTCTTCATGCTAATGTCATGCAACAACTTATTGACTTAAAGGTAAGGTTTTGTTTAGATACATTTTTAAGCAACTTTATTTTTTGATAGAGTTCTAATTCACACATATTGTTTTTGATATTTTATTAGTAACATTTTTCAAAATAAATTTTTAGGATAAGGTACAAGATAATGAAGGATTGTTGGAAAAAGCAAACTTACAAATTCAAACACTTGAACAAAAAATAAGTGAGAATGATGCAAGTTGGAGTGAAATTGAAGAGAAACTCAAATCTGAGAATGAACTTCAAAAACAGAGAATTAGCGGTACGATAAGAAATCTAAAAATAATAGATTTTGTTTATTAAAAAAAACTACGTCAGTTAGACTTATTAATTTAAAAAAAAAAATTTAAAAATTTTTATTGTAATTTTGTTATAAACTAAAAGACTTGGATGAGCAAAATACTCTTCTCCACACTCAAATTCAAACTCTTGGCTCCCAACTTGTTGATCTCCAAAGTAAATCCTCTCAAACTCCTTCATCTTCTCCATACAAGCTCTTCCAATCCCGGGATCCAGTTGCTGTGGCAACGGAGGCTGCAGAGAAGGGAGATGAGTCTACCCAGCAGTTGATTAATGTTATCAAGTTTTTGAGAAGAGAAAAGCAAATTTCTGAAACAAAATGCGAGGTTAAAAAATAAATTATGTTAACTAAAATTTTTGCTTGATCTTAAGTTTAATGTCATTAACATACTGTCATTAGTGATTAAAATTTTAAATTTTTTGCTTTGCAGTTGTTTCAATCGGAGATAGTTCGCTTGAAACATCAAATTCAACAAATTGAAACTCAATTTAAAGAAGTGCAAACTGAATTGCAACAAGAACAAAACAAAGTTCAAGTAACCAAAGATAATTGTTTTAAAATTAAAATTAATATTTTTAGATTGAGTAAGTATAGCAATTATTTATTAACAAGAATGTTGCTTTTTTTAATATTTTTATTTGTTTTTTTTTTAATAATTTTTTTTTGTTTTTAGGCAAATGAGGAAAAGTTAGGAAAGATGTCATCATTGGAACGTGAAGTTGGAGTTTTATCTCAAGTTAGGGATGAAAATTCTGGGTTAAAGGAAGACAAGGAGAAATTAGAGAAGGAAGTCAAAGATGTGGGAGCTAGGCTCCAGAAGATGCAGGATGATCTGTTTCCTCTTCAGATCAAAAACAGAGAGTTGTCTGCTCAAGCTGCAGCTTTACAAGTTTGTAAATTTTATTTTTTTAATTTAAAATTTACTTTCTTGATATTTTACTAGAAAATTTTATTTTAGTCCGAGAAGAAGTCTCTGGGCACGGAAGTTGATCGATGGAAGGAGAGAGTGCATCAAATGACATCGTCGCCAAGGAGACAGGATCCGGAGGAATATAGAAAATTGATGAATGATAAGACGACTTTAACAAAACAAGTGGATACACTCAACCATGAACTTGCTGAACAAAAGTAAATTAAAATATTATTTTTTTTATGCTTCATAAATTATCGAAGTTAATATAAAGGTGGAAAGCATTTGTGTAGTTTTAATGTTGTAATATTTTTAATAAATATTTAGACAATTATTTTTTAATATTTATGTTCTAACTTTTTGATATCAATAATCTTTTTCATTATTTTTATATTTATACTGCAAAACATGAACATTGTTGTTTATTAACAGGTCAGAATCTTCAGCATTAAAAGGACAAATTCGAACACTTGAAGCGAGTGCACAAACCCTCAAGGTTGCAAGTTCAAATCTTGAGCATGATATTGCTGCCAAAGAGGCTCAGATCACTAAGTCCAAAGTTGATTTGGAGGAAAAAGCTCAAACTATTAACAGGGTAAATAAATGTTGCTTTGAAAATGTGTTTTTTTTATTTAGGCTAATTTGGCTAAAATACTATGGATTTGATTGTAAAAATTTGTTACAAATATTTAAAAGAGGTATTTTTTTGCAGTTACGAAGGGTTGGGCGTAAGTTTAAGACAAACTACGAAGAACTACTTGCTAAACAAACCAAGGTGATTAGAATTTGTTTAAGTAACTTAACTTTAACTCATTTTTTAATCGCCACTCTTCATCAACAAAATTATTGTTTAGGAAAATGAAGAGAAAAAAAGGAAGGAGCAGGAACAAGTGGATGCGGGAGGAGATACAGCTACTTCTAGTGAAGCTCTCAAGGAGGCGGAGGCCAATTTTGCCAAGGCAACAGAAGAAAAGGCAAGGCTGCAAGCTGAGTTAAGTCAAGCACTGGAGGCACAGAAAACTTTGAAAACTCAACTGAGTGAAGCAGAGAAAAAAGTAAGTATTTTATAAAAAATTATAGTTTGTTTATATTTATTACATTTAAAGCAACTTTCCATTTAGTTTTCTAGTAATACGTTCTTAATATGAGCTACACCTTGTAGTTTTTCCAATTCTCCAAAACAAAAATAAAATTATTAACTGGAGTTTAAACTATACTATACCTGTATCATGATTACAGTAAATTTTAATTATATTAAGGTTGCAAACCAAGACTATACACAATCAGAAGTTATGGGTGAAAACACTGCATTAAAATCTAAAGTGGAGGAGATTTCAAAAACTTTGGAAAACATGAAGGTTAGATAGAAAACATATGTTTTTAATTTATTTGTTAACGACAAATAGTCTTTGACTTAAAATTTATTTTTTTGTATGTTTATTTTTAAACTTTGTTGTTTAAGTATATTTTAATTAATCTAGAAACAAAATTTGGAGATGAACACGAAGGAGAAGAAGTTTAGTAAACTGCTTACAATGGCAAAATCACAAATTGAAAAATTGAGAAAAGATACTCAGGTACAACTATTTCTATATTTAATATTTAACCAACCAAGAATGTATGCAATTAGTTTAGAGTTTAAAATTTTTCTGTGTCTTGTGTAGGAAATTTCAAAGGAGAGAGATTTGTTAAAAGAAGAGGTCAAAAAAGTTGAAGTGGACAAAAAAACGGAAGCTGATCAGAAAATGGAATTACAAACTAAAGTAAAATTGAATCAAAATAATATTTAAATTCTACTAACAAAAAAATTGTTAATAATTTTCTAGTTTTACTTAAATTGTTTTTTTTTTGAAAACTTTACTTAAGGTTGAAGAACTACAGCGACAAGTTCTAGAAGGTCGTAGTTCAAATGTAAGCCAGGGTTCAGAGGTGAGAAAGTCTGCCAACATTCGCCCCATACCCACCCAGCGAGTGAACCAAGTTAACCCAATGAGGGTTACACAACGGGTCAATCAGGTGAACCCCACAAGAACAGCAAGGGTCATGCCAGAACCACACCAGGATTCTCAGGAAATTGAAAGATCAGGTTTGCCCTGAAAAAAATGTTTAAATAATTTTAAAATCAATGTAACTCATGATAATAATATTCTTTTAAACAACAAATAATTGCCCTGGTTATATTGTTAGGAAATTAAAATTAGAATTAGACTTTATAGTTTTTTATTTTATTTAGCTTCATCAAGTGTCCCATCACAAGTTGCTTCTTCTTCCACACAATCATCAGGTTGGTTTTTAAAATTTAGTTCAAAAATGAATAAATCAGTTTTAAAAATTATATCCTATGTCATAATAAGAAAATGGGCAACAATAAACTTATTTTGTTTGATTTCATTTTTAAGAGACTGTTAAAGTCTGTGATTTTACTGGTTAAAAATGTCTTCTATCATAATTACTTTTGATTTATTTTTAAATTATTTACATTAGTAGCTGCTATTGGAAGTCCCGCTACAGCATTTGTCCACCCAATCAACCCGACCCGACAACAACAACATCATGTTGTATCAAGTGGAACTCCAATACCTCCCATACCACAAATCGTCCTAGCCCAACCTTCGATGCAATCTCAAGAGCACCACACAGTGGAGAGTTATGTTGAGACCCCACAGATTGTCATGGCTCAACCCTCGGTGATTGCTCGAGAGAGACATCAAGTGGAAGGTCATGTGGAGGTCATGGAAAACGATCAAGCAATTGTTTCCTCTTCTGATGACCAAACTGCACAGGAAGAAGTAAGATTCAAAAAAATTGTTATAAAAGTGTTTTTTTTTTTTTGCATTTGCCTTTTTTATATTTTATCAACTCTTTTTTAAAGGCAAGTTCATCTCAAAACACTCCAAGTTCTTCGCAAATATCTCCAGCACCCTCTATTCTACCTGTTGTTAGTTCAGCCCCTGAAGCATCAAGTAGTACTGTAAGGTCAAATATGGGAGCAAGTAGTACAAGTGGAGTGGCTACTGGAAGAACATTTTCATCTGTAAGTAAATAGTGCTAAAATTAAATAAAATGCATTATTTTGTGAGGTGTGGGTTATGGCGATTTGGGTATTGGGTATAGCAAATGAAAATTGTAAATTTATTTAGAATTTTCAAAAATTATTTTTTTTATAAATTTGTTTTATACTGATCACATTTACTATCTAAGTGGTTGTTGAACCTAATGAACAGACAAAGTTTTAAATTTATGTTCTTTTTAAAGGGCATAAAACGAACACATGATGAGGATGAAGGAATTGCTCGTAGTTTACCATCAACAAGTACCAGAGAGGCACAGGTAAAAGTGTTTTCACATATTGGAGATAAAATCTAATTAAAAATACTATTTGCTTACCAATTGACCTTTTTTCCCAGTTAAATATTTTATTAATGTTTTTTTTGTTGTTAGATTGCTCCTCTACCAAAGAGGCAGCGAGGAAGTCCAGATCAATCTAGTGAGAGTGTTTCTGTTGCAGTACCTTCTATTTCATCCAACGACGAAGTCTCACAATCAGCTGTAAGTGAGGTTTGTGCTCCCAGCTTTAATTTTTTAACATCTTCAAGTTATTCTTTAACAATTAAAAGCTCAACCTACTATTGTGTAATTTAATACAGAGCCAAATTAATCGACCAAGTAAGACCATCATAAGGATTGCACGAAGTTCAAATGAGGCAAGCAGAAACCAGATTAAACCGGATCAATCCGGTAATGTCGAGGTACAAGATGATGAATCATCAGTGGCGGAAAGTGGATCACTTATTATAATCAGTGATGGCAGTGAAGCCAATGTTAGTGTTTTTTTACAGTTTGATTAAACTTAGTCTTATATTTAATTTATTTAACAAAAAACATCAAGAAAATAAGTTTCCCATTTATTCGATTTTTAATTTTTTTAAACCTGAACTGTTATTTTATAACACTTAAACTTAACACTTGTTGAAATGTTTTTATTTTAAATTAGTCTGTGGTAGCGTTGCGACAAGCTGACCAATCAGAGCAGGGGTCTTCCTACAGAGCTGAAGACGAAGAACAAGGTACAAATAAACAAGAAATAAATTGAAACATTCATTGTCTTAATCTTAAAAAATGTTAAACTACAATAAAAATTATAACAACTTAAACATATAAGCACATTAATATTGTCAGTTGATAGTGAAAAAATTCTTTTTTTTTACTTTGTTTAGAATATAATGAGGTTGAAACCACCCAACAAGATATTGACTCGGGTTTTTCTGCCAGTCAATCACAGGCGGAGGCGACCTCTAGCATGACCCCTACTGATGAGGTCATCACTGATGATGTCATTGTACTCTCAAGCGAATCAGAAGGAGAATATTTGGAGGATGAACAAGTAAGAAAAATGCTTTACATAATAGAAAAAATATTTCTTTTAGTATTTTATTTTTAGTGACATATAAATATATTTAAATATTTTTAAAACAAGGTAATTTCCAATTTTTTTTTCACAAGGTTGATGAAGATGTTGATGAAGAAGGAGATGAGGATGAAAAGCTGGATGACATGGAGGAAGATGAACTCCAAAGTAATTCAAAAAACTTTTATTAGTTTAAAAAACAAAATTTTTCTTAAATTTATTTGATTTAGGTTCTTGAAAATCGCCTTAGGCCTAACAGCATTTTTTATTTTTTTAGATGAAGATGAAGCCCCTTCTACTAGCCAGATGACACGGCAACAAAACTGGGGCTCTAACTTACCCTTACTTGATATTAACCCACCTGAGCCATTAAGACAAAGAATTCCCATTAGGCCAGCCCCTCTAACCCCTGGCATTGTACCTTCAGTAAGTAAATTAAAATTGTTTAAAAAATAATAATATTGATCTTATGATCTTTATTTTTTTTAAATTGTTTTATTTTTTATTATGCCAAAAATTATCAAGATACAGGCCGAAAGTTAGTTTAAATTTTTGACATTTTAATTTTTATATTTCAAGTCCACTGATGATGGTGATGGAATAGTTCCCTGTACCCCAACTTTGATTCCTGTTCGTCGACATGATGAAAGTTATCAGATGATTAGCTCACCGAGGGTGCCACCTGGTGTTCAACCAATTCAGTTTAGATTTGATGTTCCTCCTGGGCAAACTCTCACTTCTGTGCCAGGTAAAGAAAAATAATTAGAATTTTTCAAAGTTTAACTTTTTTAAACTTTTGTAAAAAACAATTTTTATTCTTTTTTTAGGTTTGGATATTGCAGACAATATTGTGGACTTGTCTGGAGCTGGAGGAGATGACCTGAGTCGAAGTGTTCCAACCACTCCCATCCCTTCCTCTTCTTCCACTGTCTTCTCTAATGCAACATCCAACCTCCAGGATGATGTACATCCATCTACTTCTGGAGTAAGTATTTGTTAAGTAAAACTTTAAAAATTTCACAAATATTTGTATTATTGGATAAAATTTAATTATGTTAATGTTTTTCTAGAATGGAGCAGTAAGTAGCAGTATACAAGAAGAGCCAGAAACTAACACTGAAGAGTAAGTCGATTTTTTTTTCTTAAATTTGATAACTTTATCATGTTTTTTCTTAAACTTTTTTTAATAGGATTGAACAAGGATTGACTTCCCAAGTTGAAATTCAACCAAGCAACAATATCTCCAACACTATTCGTGGCCGAAGGTTTAGGATTAGAGGTATTTTTTTTTTAATTATATTTTCATTATAACTATTTAAAGATAATAAATATTTAAATTATTTTTGTTGGAAAAGGAGCACCACGTAGCAGAGCGAGAGGTGGAGCAAATTCACCATCAACTTCTAATCAGCCATAAGCTAAATTGTTGCTGGAAATTGGAACGGACCGGGTTATGAATTTTGTTAATTTTCATTTAATTAATTATGTTTTGGCGTGCTGCTGTTTTTCGCTTTGTAAATAAACTACTGCCAATCTGCATATTATATATTAAAATTATAAGTAATGAAATGTTATAAACGTTAGGAGGTTAGTTTTAAAAAAATTAGAAAATGTTTTATTTATATTATGACTCATTTGTTAACAGAAACCATTTTAGATTGACTAATAGCATAATTTTATTTCAGTTAGTTTGTTCTTTTTATTTTCGTTCCTGCTTGATAAGGGGTTTTAATTTAAGAGTTATCTATGATAAACTGTTAATGCTTGACTCTTTAAGATAAGCTAAATTACATTTTATTTTTTAGGTAAACTTTATAAATACCCTATAGTTCATCACAACAGACAGTTTTGGTTGATTTTTTTATTAAATAAATATACAATGGCACTCTAAATTTGGAGTGCGCCGAAAAGGAAATAAAGTAAAATAAAATATATATATAGCCTAGACAAAAAATAAAAAAAAAATCGAAAAGCTCAAGCAAGCTGTTCGATAACGAACAAATTTCTGCATTTGTTTGACAAGTCGTCAACAAGATACAGAAATATATAATACATGTTGGTTACTGGGCTAGAGGAAGGCCATCCGCCTTCACAATTGCCTGACACTCCTTGAGGAGTCCCTCGACAAACCCGAAGGCAATAGCTTGGAGTTTCTCCTCCTTGACCTACAAATAAATAAATTATTAGTTACTATGTTCATGCCACTTACAAGTTGGTTTAGTAATGAGTTAATTAATATGTAGTTAGTGTTTTTTCTTATTTAATTTTTAGATTTTTGATTACCTCAGCTTCGACAATGTCGACCATGCTGGCGACCAATTGGCCGACTTCAATCACATCTTTCTATAATTAAAAACAGGAAAATTAAATTTGTTTTTTGTTTGTTTAGGTGCCTTTTGATATAAAATATGGTTGTAAATTAAACTAGACTTGGCTACATTTTACTTACCATGGTAAAAGGTTCACCAAATACCTCCGGATTCTTAATCTAAAATAAAAAAAAAACACAGTCAAGCAATGAATTTATTTAAATATAAATTAGAGTTCTCCATATATTTAACAACAAAAAATAAACTTAATGCTAGACCTAATTAATTTAAAGAAAACTATAAACGAACCACGGGCATTTTCGGTTGAACTTTTTGTTCGGTTTCAACTTTTGGAATGAAATCCTCGATCGACAACTTGGACAGGTTATCATCAAGTTTCGAATTATTAGACACAGTATCATCAATCGCCTGATTTGCGACAACAACAGGAGGTTCAACCACGTCGCACTCAAGGCTTTTGGCATCTACGGGACTACCAACTATCTTGTTGTTGTTTTCATCAACAGAGGTCCCAATACCATACACCTCATCATCATCCTTAAACAGTTAACAACGTTGTTAAAACATTTACTCTATTTTAATTATATCGCATAATATAAGAAGACATCTAACAATAGGTCATAGTAAAAAAAAATTAAAAAAAAATTAAATTTAAAAAAAAATATGTATTGAAAAACTTTTCCTACATTTATTAGCCATACATACCTCTACTTGTGGCTTCATACATGACTTGAAACAATTTCCCATGGTTAATAAATAGTTAGAGCAAGTTTTAAATTGCAATGTTAGTAAAATACGTTTAGGTGTTGATGCTAAACTAGATTTACGAGAATCAGCTTTCCATTTTTTTATACTTTTTTTTGTAAAACTTTTTTATTATGACGTCAAACACTATGCTTTGTACGAAAACAGTTAACGATTTAGATTAGTTAATTTGGTATACTTCAAAGGGTAATACTCGGGACCAATATTAAGAAATATAATTAAAATATTTGAGATGTAAAAAATTATGTTAATACAAAAAAATCTATGGCGTAAGCACTTAAAAGTGCTTACTCAGTTTACAACAAATCAGTTGCTGACGTCACGGCGTAAAATATCCCTTTAACTTTTAACGTGTGAACGTTATATGTTTTGCCCCAAGCTATATGGGACTAAAGTAGGACGACACGTTGTTAAATTTGGTTAAATAAGAAAACATATTTGTAAATAAAAAGTTAAAGTATTCCACAGTTCCAGAATTTTTTAACTTTTAGATATTTTAGCTTAAGAGTATCAGCTATTTTATTTCATTTTTTTTCTAATTGTATACGTCTTATTTCTGTATTTAGATAGGTTTATTATAATAACTAAATAAATAGGCAATGCAAATCGAAAATTAGAAGTTTTATTTAATTGATTTTCCCAATTTAATTTTTCTATATCCCGTGCAATATGAATCGTTTAATATTTTTTGGCGTTTTCCTCGTTTTATCTTTTACTTATTCAAATGCATATATGTACACAAGCACTGATGTGGTAAGTACACTTTTTATTTTAAAATCATAAGCATTTTTGTTAGGGTAAAATATTTTGAGGTTATTTTTTGCTAATGAATACTAAATTGTATAGCCTATCCTTTATTTTGGAAATTTTGTAATTTTAACTTGGTTTTTTCAATAAATGCATTGTAATTTGCTTTATTGTAAATTAAATCTTGTTTTTGTTAAATTAGATATTGCGACACACACTTTCATTGGAAAATGATGAAGAAGCGGTTCCACTGATGCAAAACCCAGATGTTCCTAACCCTTCAGATGACCCAATTTCCAAAGGTTGGGTTCATAATTTAATTTAACAACCAAATTTGTATTATTTAAAGCTGAAATCCTGTGCAAAAGTTAAATTAAAAAACAATTTGTATTTTGTTTTACAGAACCCTTATCAAAACTGTCTGTCAGTTTTGTTCATGCTTTTGTTAAAGCAATTATGGTGATTATTGTGTCAGAAATAGGTGACAAAACTTTTTTTATAGCTGCCATATTTGCTATGAAACATGCTAGATCAACTGTTTTCGTGGGAGCCATAAGTGCTTTAGGATTAATGACATTTTTGTCAGGTTTGTTTTTTTCATTTCCTCTTTGTTTTGTAAGGATTTTTCGGTTACAGATTATATTACATGTGTATTATATAGATTTGTTCAATTGTAATCTATACATATGTTAAACCCATTTTTAATGTTGAAAATCTTTCTTTTAATTGCGAGTAAGCTATATATACTAATTTTGTTTACATTTTTAGATGATTGTTTTTATGCTATAATTTGTGTCACATTATACTAACCTGTGTTGATGTAATGTAATTACTCATTACATGGTTATTTACGCTAAAAGTCAATTTATTACGGTTGTAACACTACATGAACTTTTAATTTTTTAAATTGATTTTATATAAATTATTTTAAACAAAAAAAAAATTTAAAATTATCTTTTTAGTAATTCTTGGTTACGCAACAACTATTATTCCACGTTGGTTCACATATTATTCTTCCATTGTCCTGTTTGTGGTCTTCGGGATCAAGATGCTTCATGAAGGAATATCGATGGATCCCCAAGGATCACAGGAGGAGATCGAGGAGGTTCAAGCAGAGTTAAAGAAGAAAGATGAAGAGGTAAACAATCAGTTATCTAAAACAAAACAAAATTTAAACATAAAATTTTTCGGATTCACTAGGCTTACTTTAAATGTATATTTTTTTACCATTAACTTGTTTGTATAATTTGTTTTAAATATGTTTCTTCCTATTTTTTGATAAATTATAAATTATTACAATACTATTTTGACTATTGTTATTGTTTTGTTGTCAGTTTGTTGTTGTTATTATTATTATATATATATATATTGCTTTAGTTACTTAAATATCTTAACAAAAGCTTGATTACACATACAGATTGAAAGAGCATCAGAAGTAACACCAGACGTAGAAAGTGGAATATTTAGAAGAAGAAATTTAAGAAGGGTACTCGGAATATTTTCACCGATATTAATCCAATCTTTTACTTTAACTTTTGTTGCTGAGTGGGGAGATCGGTCACAGATTACCACCATTGTACTGGCAGCCAGTGAGGTATGTTGCATTACGTTTGATTTCTTTGGTGAATAATAAATGTGTTAACGATGTTTTTGTCGCTTTAAATTGTATTACGTTACAACATATCTTTGATTGGCTTAGTTTTTTTTGTTTAAGTTTCTTGTTACTTGATTTATTTATTTGCAAATCTAACTTAATATTTTTTTTTTACCTAGGATCCTACTGGTGTGTTTATTGGCGCTGTAATTGGTCATGCCTTATGCACAGGCTTTGCTGTGATTGGTGGACGGATGATAGCTCAAAGAATATCTGTTCGCACTGGTAAGTTTAAACTATATTAAACAAACATTTATAATTTTGTTGCTTAACAAGTTAAATGAATGTTTTAATGTTTACTATGATTTATTTTTGAAAATTTTAGTTACAATTATCGGAGGAATATTTTTTATTTTCAACGCAATTTTTTCATTTTTAACCGGAATGGATTCTTGAAATAGGGTCCCAGTTTTGAGCTATTAGGACCAATGACATTATTAAACGAGTACGTTTCAATCAGTATATGTTTTTATATTTATTTATTAGAGTTTTTAAATATGAAGGGTAAATCTAATATTATCTAATTTACATTTAAAAAAAAAAACTGCCTGTAAATTATAAGGTGCACTTATAAAAAAGCCGAAAATTTGTTTTAAAGTCATATTTTTTTAAATTGTCAATTGGTGTATTTCAATTATTTTAAGGTATTTTATATTTCTTTGAATAGAGTTGTAATTTAAATTGGGGTTTAAAACAAAAGTATAATCATTTTGTATAATATTGTATTGGCAATTTAATAATAAATTAGTAATTAAAAAGTGAAGGTAACATACAGTTTATTTATTGCACTCTTTAAAGTGTTCGATTATTTTGTTAATATATGTGTAACATACTTTTATGAAATATAATAGAGCAACAACATGAATATTATATGTTTTTCTCTAATATAACACATGCATAAAATCAATTGAATTAAAGTCATTAATCAAAAAGATCGGGGAAAAAATCACTGCCTTGTCAAAACCAGCGGAAAATTTTCAACAATTAAACGATCATCGTTAAATACAACCACAATGTTGATTTCAAATTGGATTTTAAAGTTAGTTGAATTTAAAGTGGGACAAGCAAATAGTCGAGGGAAAACCATGTAGATTGGAATTGCAAGTCCGTGGCTAACATCTCCTGTACCGATTTCAATATTTTGAATCTCAGAAACTGAAAAAAATAAATACGACAGCAGTTTATTATCTTTATAGTTTACTACATACAAAGAACATTAAATTAAAGCAGGACATACTTATCACATTTTTTTAAAATTTTAAGAAAAAAAGTAGCTGTTCTGAAACTTTTAGTCACTAGTATTTTGAATATGAAAGAAAAGGCAAAATGTTTACCCTCCTTGGCAGAACCTTCAGCTGACCCAACAGTCTCAACTCTCATAAGTTGTAGTTCAACTGTTCTAACATGAGGTTCGGCTTTATCCACAGTTAACTCTCCTGTTAAAGGTCGACTTATACAACAAGTTGACGAATCCAACTTGCCACGGATTGAAAATCGTGGAAGGTTTGCTTTCTATAAAAATTAATATTTGAAAATCAAAAAAGTGACTTTGCTGTTAACAAACAAAAATGAGTTAATTTTTTTTGTGGTTTAAATATTAAAAAATTTTTGGCAATGCTCACGTTGTTTGCATTTTGTATGGAGTTTGGGGTGATAGTAAATGGAACAGGTTTTGTCGCCGTTTTCTCATCATTTCTACATTCCACCAGAAACTCGAATTCTTTAAAAACATCCTTGTTCAACATTCCCCGTTTCATGCTACATCGAATGTGATACTGGAGAAAAAATGTTGATTTTAAATTATCCTTTTTGCATGTTTTAAGTAGTAAATAAGTTAAAGTTATATAGATTCACATATATATATATATACCTAATTTTTTTTTACCTGAACGCTTATGTATACACCATGATAAGTTTCAAATAATGATTTGATATTGCTTCTTGGTTTTAAAACAAAAGAAAATGGGATAGTTGTGTCACTAGACAATCTAGAAGAACATAAAGCAATTGTATATCATTATGTTAAGAATTAACAAAGCAATGTTGTGAGTTTGCATACTTTTCTGGTTTAGCAAGCTCAGTTGTGTAATTGAACAACTGTATGGGTTTAATGCTGTTGTATAAGGATTCAAATCTTCCTCCATTCTTAGCACTCACTGTGAGTGAGGCAATACCTTCGGATATCAGAGTCAACCCTTGGTGTTGAAATGCATTTTTACTTCGAACAATCACCTTTCCTGCTACAGTGTCCTTAAATAAAAAATATAATACAAATTAAAGAAACTATTGCATAAATCTAAATGTCCAGCAAATAGATAAAAAGTGTATTGTTAGATTGTGTTATGCATTAATGAATTATATTCTTACCCCTTCGCGATACACTTTGTTTATTCTGTCAACTTTAATCTCCAAAGACACCATTTTTTTTACAAAAATGTGTAAGATAAAAATGTAAACAAACTCGTTGCGTAATAAAATTTCGACAAGTTGCAAATAAATTTGGCAACACTGACAACGGGTAGAAACTTTAACTTGGGCACTTATTGATTATAAGTTTCGGCAGTGGGGGACAGAGAGCTATTGGGTTTACGGCATCAAAAAGCTGTCCTTCTGAAAAATTTAATTTATGGTGAAATTTTCATCGTTTTGTGCTTCACAGCGCCTCGCACGATTATACAGAAAGCGCTTTTTGCTCTTTGACGTGTATTTTGACAGCGCGTTGACATTCCTTTGCTTTTTCTTCTAACTTTATTCATATTGATGCGTTTCTAGTAATAGAATATACCAAAACAGCTTTAATAACCAACATATAAATTCACCAAAAATAAGAAAAATGTAAGTACCGCATTTATTGGTTTAACGATTTATAACTTAATTATGGCAACTAGCATTAGAAATGTTTTTTAGTTGTTATTTGCAATTTAGGTATTAACAGTTTGTAAAAAGGCATTTTAATCTTACTATAAATTGATATAAAACGTGTGGTTGGTTGATAAGTTACTTGTTTTTCAATTGTTGGGGATTATATGTTTGGGTGGCCCATATTGATAAGGTTTAAAAAAAACTACCATTAGCAATATCGCACTATAACCATTTTTGTGGGTTATGGTCTATCTTGTGGCTTAAGACTGTCATTGTGGCCTGATTAATCTGAATTTAAAGTATATTTTATATAGTCTAACTAAAATGATTGTTCCGATTTGTTAATATTAAATGTGATAGATACTATAACGCTTAAATAAAAAGGATTTAGTAATTCTTTTGTAGAAATCGATAAATAGGGAAACCCATTACAAATTTGTTGAAAAAAGGTAGGTTTGGCTTCAGATGTGTTAACATTTACGCTTACTTTTATCAAGACAATAACCAATGTTGACAGTATTGTGTATTTTTATCACTGTATAACAGCGATTGATGTAATATTTGATTTTTCCCACGTTTTAAGTTAAATAAAGAATATTACTTTTCGCCTTGTAATGATAAGTGTTGCAATTAATGAACTACAAACGATTTTTAACACTCCTTATTCATTAATGGATATCTTTATCCCCTAATCTAATTGCAGATAACTTTGTGTAATCGACCGCTAACAGTACATAACCCTTTACTTAGATCCTGCCAGTTAAATTTAAAGTGGGCTTTAAAGTTTATTTCATGTACAAAAACAAAACTTTCAGTTGCATTTGCGCTTTAATGTTTTTTCTCTATCACGTCAATCAAAGCTGTATAAATCCAACATGACAGAATGATTGAAATTAAATAAAAGTTTAATCCTCTTATTTACAAAATCGTTTATGTTTAATCCCAAAATGAAATTTTAAACCAGTCTATTAGCGACCCTTAAAATTTTACTATTAGGGCTGTTTGTATGTTAATGTTAAAGCTGTTCGTGAATTTAAGTTATTTAAAAAGTATTTCTATTGTCACATTTTAGTTTGAAATAGTATAATACAATTTGCAATTTTGACATTCAAATTTTTATTTGATTTATTAAAACTTCTATTTACGCGCCAACCCCTAATACAACAAAGCAAATCCAAACTTGACAAAATCGCCTGGGAAAATCGCTTTTTTATTTCAATGGCATTGAACTCGCCTTCAATACGAGCTTATTAAATCAAGTACGAGATTTTTACCATCGTTTAGGCTCTGATGAATGCCAGATCGCTCCACCAAGATGTCGAAGCTGGCATTAACAAAATGGGCGCGGTCACTTAAAAGAGATCGCCTGATCATGGTGTTTCCTTGATCATTATCAATCAACACCATCCGAGGGAGGGAGGCACTGCACGATGGATCCACAAAAAAAGGTTAGACGTTTAATTTGTATGTGATGCAAGCAAGCGTTTTTTGCCAGAATAAGCAATTTCAGACGTCAGAATTTTTATGATAAAGCGGCGGTGTTTTATATATTCGAAATTGCTTTGTAACCACCCGTCGCGGCTAGCCTGTAAAAAGTTAAATTTCCGCAAAATTTGATCAAACTGTATCACATACAGTTTTATAGCCTTGTTACTAACGCTGACGTAATACGAATGACGTAACCTCTAAAGCCTCTCGTATAGGGACAAGTTATTAAAACGATAAATAGATCCATTACTTAGTTTTAACGTGTACATATAATAATAGTACGATATTATTTATAATACCATTAGCTCCGTACACGCCCGAGTTTTATTCGGTTCAGTACACGTTCATTGTTGTTGAACAACTACCACTCACATTATGATTATTACGTCACAAACCGCCTTAACCTACGCACATAACTCAGAGATATTTACTTACTAGGTCGAGCCAGGATTTTGAGGTAAATTTTACAATTTTTCAAAAGTTCAAAATAAGCCACCGTAGTATTTACCGAGGTTAGTTTTTTTTCTTATTTTTAAAAGTCAACGAAATCGTGTAATGCCTCATGTTCAGGTTTACTCAAAAGTTCAATTAAATTTGCCTGCTGTTTATTTACCTACTTCGAACCTCGAAAGGCCAGGTGCAAAGGCACGCAGAATACACTAAAGAAACTTCCGTTTGATTGGGGAAGAAAACTTGCGCGGAAGAAAACTCTTGACAAGTGAAAAAGACAAACACTTGACAGACTAACGAGCATAGATAGTGGGTTAATTATTTGCGCAGATGATTTGCTGTTTCACGCAGTTTGGGTTACGATTTGCAAACACTTCGAAAAGTTTTGTATCTATTTTTGAACCAGGTGTGCCGTACTTAATTGAACTTTAATTAATTGTCGTTATTAAGTTGAAAAGATGTTTATTCGTTTTTTTTGCTGGAAGGTTTTAGTTAAATATCAGCACTGACTAGACAGGCGTTATTTTGGAATGACGACCGCTAGGTGTCTCGCTTGGGCAGTAAATTTGCTGTATGTCTTTTTGTACATTACGATTTTTGCTGAGCATAGGGACGCCAGAAAAATCTTTAAATAAACCTTATAGCAAATAAGATGACACAACGTTATGATTGATACAATTTATTTTAATAAAAATATATACCAAAAGCTTACATCATTTGGGATTTAATTTTATTTCAAACATTTTAAATCTTTGTTGCTTTTTCGGACAATTTTATGTCATCTTTTTTAACAAATGATGCAAAAAAACAACTTGATATCTATGTTGAGCTCTCCAATGCTCGTTAATCATGTCCAGGTTAAGTCAAGCAAATAATCAAGCAATCTACTTGAGCCAAATGGTTTGTTATTGTAAGATGGAAATGTCCTTAAATTCTCTCCATCACAGGTGATAGATTTGTGAAAAAACTTCGTATTTCGCAATAAAACCTGTTAGCGTTTATAATTCTTCGAATTTTTTTATTGAACCGCGATTTTTGCTGTCCGGTTTTAGTGACGTCATTGCTCGTGTAGGTCAGCTTGTTTGGTTCAGTTAGAGTGCAAAGGTTTCAAAGTCCTTAATCGAAACTTTGATTATTTGTTTTAGGATTTCGTGTGACCACCGTGGTTGAAAAGTCACTAAAAAATGTTTGGAAAAAAAGAAAATAAGATTAAACATAAAAATCTTATATTTAGATGAAAAAAAATCCTTATAATAATTTTAGTAAAATAAAGTAAAAATTCGGGTATTGCTCAAGCATATTAAGATTTATGTTTTTTTGTTGATATTATAAGGTTTATTTTAGACTTGTTTTTAACTTTAGACGTAAACCGCGATTAAAAATTCGAATAAAAAACAAATTCTCCTTTTTAAGTATTTATCTATCACTGTAAATTACACCGTTATACACTTTAAATTATTTACACTTTTCTTTCAATTTCCCAGCTTTCATCGTGAGAATAAACGATTTCAAAGTTCTCGATAGAGTAGCATTCAAGTTGTGGTCGATTCGTTGATTCGTGGTCAACCGAACAACCATTAATTTTGACGCCATCACTTAGTCTGTGGTCTGAACACCGAACCTTTTATGCACTTGTATGATGCGCTAAACCTATTTACTGGCGTAATGATAATGTGCGAAGCGCTAACGACCGACTATAATTATTTATTTGATTACGAGGAGTTGTAGTTATTTGCAAAGCGTGACATGTTAATAGATACAATATTTGAACCTCTTAAAATCTCACGGAAGTCGCTGGAATGAGAAACAGACTTCGGTATCTGCGAGATGTTGCGTGTAAACTGTTTCAACGTTTGTGATTTTATCTGCAAAAACACGATTTTGTTTCGATCCAAATTAAATAAACATCTTATCAAAAGTAAATACCTATATTTGAGATTTAAGGGATTAGCGTGGATCAGTTTAAAAACTTCCAAAGGTTTTAGTTGTAAAAACACGAGATTTGTTCGAATTTTGAAACTTGACTCATGGACTAAAATTCTGACAAAAATTTCAACTGAAAGAGCAATGGTTTCCGTAACTCTTAAGCAACCTTGCAGCATGCACTTTCCTATAAAACCTACACGAGTTTAATGCTAAAATAAGTCAAAGAGTTAATAGTGCACGGATAGGTGGCCACGCTTCGACAATTAGAGGCTGTGTTAACGATGCAAGCAGTACCTTAAGCCAAACATTTACGTCGCGAATTTATGAGTCAGTTCGTTTTTCCGTTGATGATCGGACGAGATTATGCGGCAATAATACATTTTGACAACAAATCTAAACAGTTGCAACTGTCTGTGTAGATGTATTCACAGGTGGCCATTTTTCCAACCTTTTAAAATTTAACCCAGCATACATACGTTTCCGATTCGGCTATTCGTGAGTTATTACAATTCGCAAATCCAACCACAGGTTGATGGATTTTATACAGCGACGTTATTGTAACGACGTAGTCCTGTCCTCCTAGAAACCTTATCGTTTTATTCGATACACGACATCCAGACAGATAACGTTCGCAAGGTGCGGATTGATTTCGGCTTTTGTTGTTTGCGAAGATATGTATATCGTCGGTTGTATAGTAGGAGTAATAAGGCCTGTTAATTTTTTAAATTTATATCGATTGACAGTTTGAAAATTAAATGCGAAATCTGTTGCAAAATATATAGTTATTAATTTCATTTTGTTTATTTTAATTGATCTTTAGCAATATTAACCGCTGCATTAGAAAGACAGAAAAAAACTACGGAAACCCATTTTTCACATTTTTTGCGACTCAGAACTACCGCTACCGGCGACAGAGAGCTGCCTATGAAAATAAAGAAAATACCTCGGACGCGATCATTTGAAAAACACTATTGAGTCAACAATAAAAGAACGGGCCCGATGCATTGTGCGCAAAGGAGAGAAGTGTAGTGTAAAACGGCGAATCCTAGTTCAGCGTTGCGACCCTACCTTCTACTAGCTACAGGAAGATATAAAGCTGGAAGTTTGATGTAGAACGTAGTTAGCAGCTGCTAGCACACGGAAAGGTCAAAGTAGAACTAGCACCTTCCCAATAAACAGTTAGTCAATGACGTTTCCTATACGGCGTTAGGGCTAGCATTGGGAATTGTTTCTCCCCGGGCGAGGGATTATAGTAAACTTGCAACTACTATAAGCTCATTACGGGATTCGATTTTAAACATCGAAGACCACTGTAGTTTAGCGGCAGTAGGATTTACTTATTGCCGGGGAAATTTATCTTTGTTTTGCTAAAGATAATAGCTTAAGACAGACAAATACATTTAAACATTTGCAAAATAATTTTTAGTATGGTTTAGTATTGCATGTAGTATGTAAAAATTAAAGCTTAAATTTGTCTAAGGCTTAGGTTGGGATGGTTATATAAAAGGTTTTAAATTACAAAATTTTACATATTGATTACAATGATAAAAGGCCCATTATTGTAATTTGTTTGTTAACCTACTTTCTGACTAGTTTCTGTCCAGTGTAAATAGCATTTGTGCGCCCAAAATGTCAATTAGAGCCTGCCTATCTCAGTTTAAATCTCTAAAATTTTCTTCGCTAACAAAATAAGCCTTAAATTTGTCATAGCTTTAGGTTTGTTAGTTCGAATTTTTTCCGACCCAATTTGAATATCGCCTGAAATGAACAACGTGATATTATGTTATGATTTATTGACTTTTATTTGCGAAATATAAAGTGGTCACGGCGTATTAATTCTGTAGAGCGGTCGAGTTCTCAATGCTGTGAAAAATATGTATTAAACAAAACATACTTAAAGCTACTTGGTATGGCTCATTGCTGTTACAAAGTATAGCACTTACTGTTATCTAATCATATAGCTACAAAGGTATTCATTTTCCTTAAACAGGAACTGCTACATAAATTACATTTTTATGAGCATTAAAGAATGTACGCTTAGGTTAACAAGTAAAGGGTAACTACTTAAATTTTGCCTGTGCGGTTCGGGTGATATTTAAATTAGCCCGCAGTAATTTCTCATTAGAAATTAGGATAGGTAATATTTATAGCTAACGTGTATCTATTAGCTTTGGAATTTGTGACTTGTTTACTCGTGGGTTGTTAAATTTGTGAAGTGTATTAAAATATCATTTCAAAATTTTTGAAACCAATTTGATTTTTGTTTAGGTTAGGGAGTCTTTTTCTAGATATCAGAATCCCTTTTAAAATTGGTTACCATCTGGTATCTTGTTAACCCCGCTACACTTCAATATGCAAGCCAAAAAGACGTCGGCAATGAAATGGCTTTTGGCGGCCGTGATTTGCCTGATTTCCCGCAAACAAACATTTGCCCAGCACCCTCCGAATTTGAATCCGCCCCCGGATATAATACGCGAGTTGAGCGTAATACATGTTCCATACGGACGATCGGTGTATCTTAACCCTGAAACTGATCTTAATATTCACGTGAATGAAGGCGACCACTGTTACGTAAAAGTTTTGCCTGATGCCTTAAGCCAAATGCCGGGCTTTTTATCCCCCGACCGGTTTCCATGCGACTTTGGGTTCGACGAGGTCAAGTACTCTCACTTGGGAGCCCGAAGTCCGAGCGAGGACAACATTAGATTACAAATTCGTTATGACACGCCAACTGACACTTACATCATTCCCTTCACCTTAACAGTAGATGTGCTTTTTATCCAACGCACTGTCATCACCAAATCTTTGTTTTTGACCGTCAACGAGCTTCTAGGACAATCTGAACCGATAGATCGTGAAATATTGGACTTCACATACAATGAAGACACGGAGACCTGCGAGGTTGCTACTTTGACTGGCAACGCCGACTTGCCGCATTACGGAAGACTAATTGGTGACGTGTCAGAAGGAAGCATGGTGCCGTGCAATGTATTTTTGGAGTCCGGTGTAAGGTATGAGCACACAGCTACAACGAGGTCTCCAAATCGGGACCAAATCCCGATGGTCGTCGTTTTGCTTGATAGAGAAGGAAATGTGATCAAACAAGAATATTTCCAGGTATATATGTTGTCAGAAAAGGATATTTAAATGACCATTATGTAATATTTAAAAATAGGCTTTCCATTTTTAATATTATCAACCTTTGTATTTTTTACTAGAAGTTTTTTTTTGATTGACAGGTTACCGTAAAAATTCTCAACGGAATAGAAAACACAGCTCCGAAAGTCGATTTTGCCTCCGTTTTAATGATGGAGGTGAATCAGTTTGTGTTGACAGCGTTTACAAGCGAGATGTTGCGCGCCACTGACGTCGAATCGAATCCAAACGAGCTCATTTTTAACATCACGTCCCCCCTGAGGTACCAGGAGGGCGAGATCGTCAGCACCGACAACCGGAATCAACCAATCACGTCCTTCCTACAGAGTGACGTCAACGAATTTAAAATTGCCTACAAGCCACCCAGCGTCGATTCGGAAATTCAAAGAATATTCGAGATTGAAATGCAGATTGTGGACACAGACGGAATGGTTTCCGACCCTTTTACTTTTATCATCATCGTTCAACCAATGAACACTATGGCACCAGTGGCGACCCGGAATACGGGACAATTATTATATCAGGTAAAAACTGAAAAAACCTTCGTAAAAATTTTAATTATTTAAGTTTTTCTATGGCAAACTGGAAGTGGAAAACATTCAATTTATATTTTGTAGCCTAATTTGACCATATCTGTATATTAAATCGCTATTTAAGAACGGTGTTCACATAGCATTGACATTACTATTAGGTAACCTTAAATGTTTGCAGAGCCTTAATGGGCCTGGGACCCGCAGGCTACAAAAGATGGCAGAAATCTGTTTATGTTAGTTTTACTTACAACCTATATATTTAAATTGACAGTATACCATGAAATCTATAATTACCGACAAACATAAATGACGTATTTAGGGATTATATTTTGTTGTATTATGATGCATCTAGCTTACATTTAGACCTGATTAAACACTTTTTTATTTGGTTTTATTTAAATGGAAAAAAATGAAAATAGACCTTTTTAAATATTATAAAACTTCTATCAATTTTCTCTTTAATTTATTTACTAAACAAAACCTGTAATTCAAAATCGACAAGAGTCTAGCCGTGAATTAATAACAAAATGGATTTTATATCTTTTATATAGATTTAAAAAAATCTTCAAGTTTTCCAAACCTATTTTCAATTTTTTTTTTTCATTTTTTAATATTTAATTTGTATATTTTACAGGGCCAATCTCGAGCGCTCTCTAGTGCTCAAAACCTAGAAATCTCGGACGAAGACAATTTGGAAGACGTTAAAATTTATGTTCTAAAAGGACCAAGGCACGGGAGGCTCGATCTGGGGTCGAAAAAGTTTTTTACTCCCGCAGATTTGGACGCGGGATCCGTGGTGTATTTCCATGATGGCTCTAATACTTACAGGTTCTTTTTTATAAATTTCATACAAATTTAAATTTAAAATAAAACATTTAGAGTAGTGTAGAACATCTTTGTTGCTTCTAATTTAGTAAAAAGAAATAAACACTTTGTCATTTAAGTAAATATTATTTTTGGAACAGGCTCGCGCAGTAAAAACATTTTTTTTCGATTTTCACAAAAATGAGGTCTTTTGATCTTTTAATCTCGCTTGTCCCGTTTTTTATGTAAACGGACACCACGAAGGCATTAGTGCATGGATTTAGCTAGTTTCAGTTAACATTACTCATTCAAAACACGACTGACCATGTTAGGTATGTGTTCGATTGTAAAATAGGTTTAGGTTTTGTTAAATTTGTCCCTTTTCCTATAGTACAGTCAGTTCTATATGTACTACGGCGATTTTAATTGAATTATATTCAAACTGTTAGGGGATTTTTGTGAATTTTGACCGATTAAATTACGGGTATTGTTTAATTTTTAACAATACCAACAACTATGTGAATACTTGAAAGTTTTCATAGATTTAAGCAATGTGTCTATTGTGTTTGTGTGTGGTATGAAATAAGATATAATCACTCTTAAATAATTTATGTTTTCACATAAGTATGTGGCGCTTTCATCCCTTCAAATGCTACACATTTGTTACCTTATATAATTCGAAAATTATTGTTGTACAAATACTTATCAAAAAAAGATTAGACTCACCACATATGACATTAAACAGTTGCTGACGTCGAATGACATTATGTGACTGGCTAGGTATTTCAATAAAGTGCCATTGTCGGCTTGATTATCGTTTAAATATTTTTGGTTATTCGTTCGGTGATACTTAAAACGGATTAAGCTCTTGAACAAAGCGCTAAAAAGCAACACGGAAAATGAACTCAAAATACTCGGGTAAACCCTTATGTCCGAATCAAATTACAGTTAACGTAAATGAAGGTGGCATATACAGGTTCGTTACTTTAATTGTATTAAATTTAGATCCTTTTAAGGCGTTCCATCTCACTTTTATACAAGCTTAAATTAACTTCAATTAACCAGAATTGAATGTCAGGTAATTAGAGCCGCGTACATTCGACACTTGCCAAAGATTTCACTTTGAATAAATTGTTTGTTGTGACGCGGGTACTTGACTTTGCCTACGTCGCGTCACGTGACTTTGTGTGGGATCGCGCGGGTTTGAAACCCAAGATCTAAATTTGCTTCTACGTGACGTTTCAAACATTTTAAACTTCTCGATTTTTGTAAATTTTTGCTAACGGTAAACCATGCGTGATCAAAGTGAGCTGGATTGTCTGTTATGGATACTTTTCTCAGGCATTTACTTGGTTTTAAATGTCAGGTTTGCAAACCACTTGCAATCAATATCTACATAAGTAAGGCGACAATAAGGCGACAGATTATTAGACTAAGAAAATTAACTTTGTGGGAAAAACTTAGAATGCTTGAAAAATCTTGCATAAATATGCAAAAAAATCTACAAATTCTTTTAAAATATCGTAATTTAATGTATTAAAAATTATATTTTAAAGTAATAATGGTACAGCTAAACGTGTTATTATTTATGCTGAATTACTCTTAATTTGTTTTAAATATAAATATTTTTTTTGTTGCAGTGACAACGTAATTTTCCGCATGACCGACGGGAAACACGACGTCGAATTTTTGTTCCCGATCACCATTGCTTCACTGGACAACACGCCACCGGTAAATAACTTGACCAGTTAAAATCTTGCTGTGTCATTGAAATAACTGCGTTTCTTTGCAATTTTTAAAGTCTTATTCAAAGTTTTTTTTACTTTAAGTTAATTTAAAAATATTAAATGGAATTTAATCTTTTAGAATGTCGACACTAACACTGGACTTATAGTAAGCAAAGGAGAAACTGATTTAGTTAGCTCCTGGGTATTAAACGCGGCCGACGTGGATTCTGATGCCGAAGATATTTACTTTGTCCTCCAAGAACCTTTTTCGATCCATGGCGAGTTTTTATTGGTCGAAGAAGATCCGCCCACCGGACCGGACGCTGATGATTGGTTGTTAACGGACAGGGGTGATTACGAAAAAGTTGTAAGGGAATGGACACAGATGGATATCTTAGACATGAAGGTGTGTTTTTTATTGAGTTTTAAAAAGCATTTTACTTTGTCTTATTTATAAATTAAGATTTTAACCTAAACGTGTCCTATGTGCCACAGTTGTACTACCGCCACACTGGAGATCACTCTACTAAAGTTGTTATGGACGTTCATCCGTTTATCGTTCAAGACAGCAACGATCCACCAAATCAATCAGGAGCTTACGAATTCGTTGTAAAAGTGTTACCGGTGGATGATATTGCACCAGAACTGTACCCAGGAACAACATTACAGGTAGGATCAAAGATTTTATCAAGGCACTGAAATTGACCCCAGTTTAAATTTAACGCGGTTTTAAAAATTGTAAGTCAACCTTTCAATTTAACAAATTTTACTTTAACAAATTTTTGCCTACCTATATTTAACGACGTTTGTTATATACAGATGCACGTTAAAGAATTCGAACTGACTCCGTTCAACAAGAAACTCTTGCGTTACACTGACCAAGACACTGTGGATAAGCATCTCTTGTACACACTCACCGGACCCATTGTCGAGCTAAGTCCGGTAACACCTCTCACAAACACAGGTAAATATTGAGTTTGAATCATGTTTGCTTAACGTTTAGGTGGACTGATAAGTCACGCAAGATTCTATCTCCATAGTAGGTTAGCTAGCTTACTGTCCAGTATGTTTGCATTGGTATACACTTCACCGTTTTTTAACTAGACCCGGATAGCTGATAACGCTGTTGGTCCAGAAACAACATGCCATAAAAATCTTATATAATTAGTTTGTTAACGACTTGTTACGTTGTGGAAGTTTGCTTAATTCGGAATTCCAAATTTTGTTACAAGCTATGGGAAAAAATGTTTTTTAACAAAGTGTAGAAGATTTATTTTATAAAAAGAAAATAGCTAGGTTCAACGGAGCAATTTTTATTGTTGTTTAGTATGAACAATGTAAACCACATCCACAACTACCTATTTAACTTTATATATTGCTACCAATTTGCCTTGACTATATTATAAAACGTTTTTATAATATAAGAAAACGTAAGTTTTGGGTATTTCTGTTAGCAAAATGCTTATAATTTAAAGTAATTTATTCTTTACCTATTTTTCACAGGTAAGCTGGTTTTAACCGAAGATCCCGAAACGGAAGTGACGTCATTTACCCAAGCCCAGATTAACCATCACAAGGTGGCGTACCAACCACCCAACACCGAGTTAGGAATTATTGCAAGGGCAATGAAATTTAGTTTTAATGTCGCCGACCAAGCTGGAAATATCTTGCCAGACCAGGTACAGTACTTAAAATAAATAAAACTTTCATATAATTTAAGTGTAAATATTTTTTTATTGGAGTACACAAAAATATACTTTTATATTCAAGGAATTTACAATTTTTCTTCGCCCCGTTGACAACAAACCGCCCCGCATAGTTAACACTGGATTTACAGTCGACGAACGAGGCAGGACTATTATTACACCTGATATATTGGATGCTACAGACGAGGATACTGACGAAAATATTCTGTCTTTTGTTTTGTCATCTTTGCCACAATATGGAGCCCTGAAATACGATAATTCAGTCATGAATTTGGGTAAGATTCAACTTTCTTTAAATGTTTATTCACAACAATTTTTTAGGTAATATATAACAAGGTTAGTTAACTAACCTTTTTGATGTTGATTGGTGTTCAAATTTTAATTGAATAAAATTTACTTTTTATGTTTAATTTAAAGGTGGTGCATTCACTCGCATGGATATACTTGGTAATCATATTGTATACCAACATGATGGGAGCGAATCAAGATCTGATTCGTTTGGATTATTGGTCTCTGATGGAATGCACGAAATTCCTATTGTTGTTCAAGTCACAATCAATCCCATTGATGACGAACAACCATTATTAGCCTCAGCTGATGGGACTCTTCAGTTCAGTATCGAGGTCCCGGAAAGGGGGCGAGTTAATATCACCGAAAAGGTAGGTTATGACGTCAGAATTGATTTGGGAAGTGTTTTATAAATAATATTTTTTCAAAATAATATTTTTTATAACATTTAATTAATTTTCTAATAGGTTTTGTCAGCCACGGACAAGGACAGCAACGATTTGATGTTGACCTTTTTGGTGACTCAACCTGCAGGAAAAGGTCAGATCTTAGTCAACGGCCAAGCTGCGACGAGTTTCACGCAGAAAGACATCCGCGATCACGTGGTACAATACGAACACGTGGACGGCGAAATCGGAAACGAAGCCGACAATGACTCGTTCAAGTTAACTTTGTCGGATATGTCACACGAGTGGCGAGTCGGGGGAAACACCGTCGACGAGGTTGACGTCACTGTCGATATTTTACCTGTGGACAGCGAGGCGCCGCTAGTGGTGGTCGGTGATATTTTGCATGTCGAAGAAGGCGGAAAGGCGATGATCGAACCAATCAACTTAAACGCGCATGACGCGGACACGAACGACGATGACGTATTATGTGTTGTGACGACACAAGCTAGCGAGGGGTTCATCGAGAACGACTCCCCAGCTCCGGGGTCCGAAAAATCGCGAGCGGGGACCCCGATCAGTTCGTTCACAATCGGGGACATCAGAGCTGGAAATATCTTCTACGTTCAAAGTGTCCACGAGGGAAGCGAACCCACCGAGGATAGATTTTCTTTTATCTGTCAAGATGGAACTCCGAATCTTTCGCAAACTAATTTCTTTGTTGTGGCAATTGATTCAGGTTAGTAATTTTTTTAATTTTAAGAACAAAAATTGCGTAAGTAAAGTAATTAATTGCGGAAAACTTTTTTGTATATCGAGTTTTCTTTGACAAACTATAGATATACAAGTTGGTTGGGTTTTCTTTAATTTACGCTCCAAGTGTTCTCAAGTTTTTTGATTTAAAAAGTAAAGGCTAATCTTTTTATTGTTGTAACATTGGTTGTACAGCAAATATCATTTTACTTAAACATAGCTCCAAGTAGTACTTGATTTATTTGACATTTAAAATCTCTTCGGCTTAAATACGTGTAACGTTATTGGTTACAGGTATAATGTGTATTTAAGGATTAACTCTGAAGGGTTGTGTAATAACATGTAGAATATAAAAACTGTTTTGACATTTACTAAATGACTTGATTTTTATGAATGACAAAATGTGTATGTGTGGTTTTACGACCTCGATCCGTTCTGTAAATAAGATTTACGTAATCTCGACTGCTTTAAAGCGATCCATTTTAAAACCCGAAGTTTAGCCCAAAATTGACATTATTATTTTCTGTCGATCAAATAAATTAGTTTTTAAAGCGTTCTTGAAATTACTGTGAAAAAAACGATTTGTTTTTTCTTGCCTACCGCACTGGTCTCATTATTTTGCAACAGATACTTTTCTAAAGTTTGCACACCGCTTTAAAATCAACACCTGATAAACATATTTAATGTGTTTCGTGTTGAGATAATGAGGCTTTGACTTCGACTAACCGACAACAATACCTTTGAAATATTCCTAAAACAAATATTGGTTTTATGTTCGAACAGTTCTTGCCACTTATATTAATGTTGTTTGTGGATTTTATTATGAACAATAGATAATAGTCTCTTTGATTCAAGTTAAATAGAAACATAACACAATTAGTGTACTTACTATTTTAATAATTTTTTAATATTTAACATACTGTATTTATTTACATTTTTGCTATATACAATAAATAAAAAACAATTGGTGAAGTTAAATTGTATATTAGTAAAAAAAATGCGAGTAAAAATATTTTAAACAAATTTTCTAAAAATTTTTTATTTTTTATTTTTTTTTTTATTTTTCAAAAACATTTTTTTTACAGTAAACGACGAGACTCCGAGATTATACAACACCGAGTTTGTGGTGGAAGAGGGAGGAATTCTGACGATCGATCTACCGAAGTTAAACGCGGAAGATGACGACGTTCCGGAGGACCAACTTATCTTTACGATTTTAGAGAAGCCCCAGAACGGGGTTTTTGTCAGATCGGTAAATTTTTTAACAATTTAAAAAAATTATTTATAAATTTTAATTTTTTTTGTAAAATATTGTTTATGACGTCACAGAACGGTGGAGAGCCGATCGAGGTCGACAGTTTTTCGCTCCGTGACGTTGCCACCGGAAGTGACATCGAGTATCGTCATGACGACACGGAAACCACCGAAGACAAGTTCGAGATCCAGGTTAGCGACGGCGAGCACGTGACGTCACGGGTAATCCCCATCACAGTGATCCCGGTCGACGACGAAACGCCGAGGATGACGATAAATAATGGAATTGATGTGGAGATCGAAGAAACAAAAGTAATTGGAGCTAACGCACTGAAGGTAGGTTATAAAAAATATTTATGCTTAAAACTAACTTGTTATATATATTTTTTTTTATTTATTTTTTTTTCCATATCACCTTAAGGTGATAGGTTTTAAATTTTTATTGGGTAGGGGTGTGCTGTTGTGACGTGTTTGAGCTATCCGTAAACGCCGGGCTCAAGGGCCAATAGTGTGGCAATGGTGCGGTTCGAACACGAAACCTTTCGGCTCGTAATCCGCTGCCATGACCACACTACCGGACTTGTTATAATATTTTTTTACATAATTTAAAATTTTTTGCTGGGCCCAGTTTATTATTTTGTTGACTAAACTTTAGTTATCTTTTAACATTCGATTGAACATGCGATTTGTGATTTTTTTCTGTTCGTGTAACGTTCTTAAGGTATTTATTGATATAACCTTGCGTTTACGTTGAGATTATGTATGATATACAGCTACAAATTGTTCTTAAATGTATGTTTATTTATGAGGGATTAAGGTTTCGTATTTTGACGATACGTTGTTGGTAAATTAACTTAGCAGAGGGTTTTAGGGATTAAAACTTAAGTAGGGGTGTAAATTGTGATAATAGCTGTATATGTTATATCATCGTGGCTTTGTTAACAAAATTTAAGGGTATGCTATTGTGTAAATCCGCGGTTTTCAAAATAATATCTTAATCAACCTAAATCCAGTTTATTTTCTTATATACCAAACTGTTAGTTTTACAATTTAAATAACTAATAACCCTTTAAACTTCTGATGACCAAATCCTAATTACAAATTTAAACTGTTAGTGGCAATTAAAAACGTTTAACGACGTTAAGTAAAACTGGCAGTAAGTACAAACAAACGTAACAATACATGCATTGTTAGGCTACAAACAATCACCCTTTGTGACCTAACCGCAGTTCTCGCTTAGTTTCAACTTAGTACAAGTGAAAATCTATGTGGTTTTCTAATCTACAGGTTTTAATCATAGATTAATAGTAGCGCCACGATTATACGAATGCCTCTAGTTGAACTAATATGCCTTCAGATTAAGACTCAAAATACGGTTACATACCGATACAATTAATCATATTTATAAGGCTTATACATTAATGATATTGAAACGTTTATGTTGTTGATTGAATCTTATATTAGGCACTGTTGGTAGATAGTATATGTTGAATGTTTTTTTCGAGTTGTTTTTGGGCCGAATTACCGAAGCATTACATGTTTGTGCAAATTAAGACGAAACCAAGCGTAAGTAATTGCTCACGTGACTTTCCACGTGAGTAGAAAGCAAATAATCAATTAAGTTAAATTGCGATTTTATCAAAGTGTAAACCACGCGTACATTAAAAAATAACTCTTAATTTTAAAACTATATTAAGTAAGCGCAAGCGGTTAAAAAAGACTTAAGTTCGTTAAATTCTTGAATAAAGTTGTATAAACGTTAACGTTATGACAGGCAGCCCGCTCTTTTCGTTTGATTGACAGCTGACGAGTCGCTGTGCACTATTGATACGCGATCCATAATTATATGTCGCCCCCGCTAATTTTACGCCCCACTGACGGCGGATTAATAGCAGAGGCGGTGGCGGAAATAGTGTGTCGGAATTTTCAGTATTCATCCGCGAGATGTAAGATTCGATTTTTTTTGTTACTATTAACAAAACTTTAACTAATCATATTTATTGGGGAAAGTCCCAATTTTAATATTCTTTTCTGACGACGCTACGCTGTTTTGTTGTTAGAAAACCACAATGGTCACGTGACTAAACATAACATAGCGTGCGGAATAGACATAGGTATTCCAACTGTTTTTCGTAGTTATGTCAACAAAATAGTTTAACTGTACCAGTAAAAAAAAATTCTTTTATGTTAATGTTCAATATACTCTTAATCACTGACGAATTTTGTTGCCAGGCAACTGACCTTGACTCTGAAGACAAATATCTCACATACGTCATCACCTTCCCATCGCAACATGGGCAGCTTAATTTCACCGATGTCAATGGCAGGATTCGAACCCTGGGCGTCGGAGACAATTTTACGCAATCCGACGTGGACGATGGCAGGATCAGCTATACTCACACTGGTTCGTACATTTGAGGATAATTAATAAAATGTAGATTTAAAAGTTAATTTTGGGTATTAGTATTTTAAATATAGTTTAAAAGTTTTCTTTAATTTTTACGGCCACACCCTTTAAATTCCCTGTGGGCGTTCAATTTCAAAAGCGTGTAACACAGTGGCGTGCTGTATGGTATATAAATATTGGTTTATAACTCAACATTGTGCTTTGAATAGATGCGCCCAATTTAGGCACACGTATTGGCATTGTGTTTAATTCCTAATTTATCGCCATTGAGATAAGGTGTAGCGACATGTGTAAATGGTATCTAGGGATAGCGTCATATTATTCCTAAACACACCCATATCTTAAATACCTTATAGTAGTTCTCAGACTGACACTCTTTTTGTGTAGTTTGGAGATTTTTATAGTAAATACAATGTTATAGATTTTTGTTTGTTTAATTCAGCTTTTAGATTTAATGTAAAAGCTGAATTACCATGAGTGTTGTGGTTTTTAATCGTTGGATTTTAAGGAATACGGTTTTTAATTTTGACCTGATATACATACCCATCCCATATTCTACACTTGTTACAATAAAATAGATGTCGTACCTTGTAAAAAGTGACAAAAATCTACTAAAATACAAAATAAGGAAACCTGTTGTGCATTACCACAACACGTGCATTACCACAAATCACATTTTCCCGGAATGTCTTAACGATGAAAACATGCTGTCATCCGTAAAACTTGGCATTTTCACTTGTTTGATTATGACATAACATTATCGCCTGCAAACCACAAAATCGTAACAAATCGGCGAGCCTCTGCCTGTGTAAACTAAGCACAACTTTCAACGACTTAAGGCTTTGAAAATTCGTGGTTGGTGTTTGTATACAACACTTCTAGTGGAACACAATACCCTGTGATCACTCAACGTAACTCTTTGACAGCAAATCGCGTTTGAAATACGTTGCGGTCGCGCATAAAGGTTTGAAATCGGTTTTTAAGTGTACGAACTCAGATGACGCGTTTCGACTCGGCCTGTAATCACGTGGTTAAGGGTATGGGCTTGTATATTTGCTCAAAAATTGTTTTTACTGCATGTTTGAGCCCTATATCTTGCGTGTGGTTGTCATTTTTCAACGCCAAAACACATTTCCAAGAAAATTAGGCAATTTTCAAGGCGTGCCGAAAATTCCATAAAAATCCAAGTGATTACCTTCGGCTTTTACACACTTCTGAGCACATAAACCGACTTGAAACCACGTCTCGACTCTAATTATTTATCGAATTTCTTCAGCTGTCGGCACGCGACGTCACGTGATTTCAAAAGTCACGTGACCACAACAAACGTTCAAGTGAGGGTGTAAACATTCCCATGTGCCAAGCGCTAATTGTGTATTCGGTATTTTTAGAAAGGGTTTATCCGTTTTAAATTAAGGTTCCAACGCAATGCAACTGAGTTAATTAGAACTCCTTTTTTTGATGTCATTTTAACGCATCTACTTTTAATAGATAAATAAAATTATTTAAATAAGGAAAAAAACTTCGATTGTAATCTTTTAATAACATGTCTTTTTAAGTGCTTTTAATGACTTATATCATTTTAAGTTTTTCCGTTTATAACGTGAAAATAAATATATTTAGCTATCTGCTTCTAAAAATAAAGCATCGTTTTGTAAATTTTTAACTCTATGACTCATACAGTTAAACACACGTTTATTTTAAGTGCTGAAAATTTGTGTTTAAAATTGTGTAAGTTATATTATAACTTCCTAAAAACACGTGATATTTAATATTTTAGTCCACTTGCTCGTAATTTGATCACAAAATGGTCCTAGTTGACGCAATTTTAAATTTAAAATCTTTGCAAAGGAATTCGCAGGTTTTTAAAAACATTCTCCTGAAAAATATCAAAATTTCAATTTTTTTATTAAAATTTTTTTTTTCTTATTAGGACAAGAAGGAGTGCGTGATCTCATCAAGTTTGACGTCACCGATGGCTTTAATCCACTCATAGACCGGTACTTCTACGTTAACGTTGCTTATATGGATATGCTATTCCCTGACGTCATCAACAAAGGAGTAACCTTGAAAGAAGGAGGGAGGGTCACTTTAACTACTTGTAAGTTGGACTTTTTTGCGACATTTTTCCATAAATTTTAAACCCAGTTTTCTACAAATTCTAAAACCCAATTTACAAAGAAACCCAGAAGGTTTAAACATATGTTTGTCTTTCTTTAACTACCGTGTAAACAACATGCTTGTTTAGACAGATTTGGTTGCCATCGGGCAGTCTTTTATGTCAAAACAGGTGTTTTAAGTTATATATATTTTACGAGCCAAACTGGTACGCTCCTGTGTAAGTTAGATGATCTAGATTATTTAGTAGGTCGATAAACTTCTTTGATCCAATATTTTTATGTCATTTTTTACTAACTTTTTAACTATAAGATCTACTGAAAACATATTGACATTGTTAGGATTTTTTGACTAAGTAATTAAACTTTTTAGTTTGTATAACATGATTAAGATTTTAAAATCTGTTTTTTCTGTTAAAAATAAGCATTATGTTTGATTTTTTGAATTTATTTTGCAGCTATTTTAAGCACAGCCGACCTTAACAGTGCGGACGAGAGATTGGTTTTTACAATAGCACAAGAACCAAGCAGAGGTCACTTGGAATTAACTGACAGACCAGGAGTTCCAATTTCAACTTTTACACAACTTGATTTAGCAGGTAAAAGTATTAAAACATGGGTCACTTGTTTAAAAATGGTTTAATTTTGAATGAAATGGGATAATTTGTGTTCAAAGCTGATTTATTGTTACTTTATTGCTTTAAATAACTATTTTAATAATATTTAAATACTTTTTTATAAATTTCTAACTACCCCCTCCCATTTTTCAGGAAACAAGGTCCAATATGTTCATACAGAAGAAGACGAAATAAAAATGGATAGTTTTGAATTTGAGGTCACCGATGGTTTAAACCCGGTTTACAGAACATTTCGAATCTCCATCGCTGATGTGGACAACAAGAAACCTATAGTGACCATCAGTCCGGTCACTGTTAAAGAAGGAGGCTCAAAGTTGATTACACCGTTTGAGCTAAAAGGTAATCTTAAAATATGATTAAAAAAATTCTGTTATTTTTTGTATTTTGTATTATAAACGGTATGAATTTTCTGCTAAGCCAATACAAATGCTACTCTATGCTAAGATTGTAAAATCGACCTTTTTACATCGAGGATAAATAAAAAAAATTTAATACAAACACTGATATTGTTTTTAGTTGAAGATTACGACACCTTGGACAATCTCCTATCCGTACACATCACACAAATACCAGTCCACGGAAAAATCCTCAAAGACGAGGATCAAGTTGTCCGCGATTTTACAGTGGAAGACCTTAACGAAAACCGGATCAGTTATAAGCACGACGGATCGGAAACGGTTGCAGATTCATTCTCCTTCGTAGTCACGGATGGTACCCACGACGATTTCTATGTTTTTCCTAACACTGTCCACACAACGGAAGAGCCACAGCGTCTTGATATTGTTATCGCGTCCGTGGATAACGGAGTGCCACAGATGTTGTTGAATCGCGGTGCTCCTACTGTTTCCGAGCTTCCAAGCGGAGACAAGGGATTCCGCATAACGAAAAAGATCCTGCGCGCAGATGACCGAGATTCTAACGTCAGCGCTTTGACCTACGTCATCACAAAACCGGCTCAATATGGAAAAATAGTAAATATCTTGAACGAAGAAGACGAACCATTAACCAATTTCACTCAAGGTAATTGCTGGTTTTCTTATGGTTTTTATAATTTTAAGATTTTAGTAATTTTTGGAATAATTAAACTAAAGGGGTAAAGAGAAATACTTCGCTCTACTCAAACTATTAATATAATTAGTATTAGCTTACTGTAGACAAAAATATTTCACTTCCGCCGAAGATCACACAAACGATAAATTTAAACCTGAATTTTGTAAAACGATCCTTATTAGGAATTTCGAAATTATCAATAATTCGTTACAAGTACACACATTTGTTGCCAGGTTATATATAAGTCGTTATCAAAAACGTTATGTATCTTAGTAACGGCTAAATTAAACCCTATAAATTAAAGTACACGCTTTGTTTAATTGTAAACTGTTTAATATATCTGAAGTATCCAAATTATGCTGGCACAAAATTCCAAATTATGCTGGCACAAAATTTTACAAGTATTTGCTTTGATAGGACAGTGAAGGTCCAGCATTTTTGTTTAAACTGCGACGTGCGTACACATTCTGTTATGATTGCGTGTTTTGGTCAATATTGGACGTATGTGATTACCGTATTGAACACTACTTTACGTATTTGTTGATATAAAAGCAATTTATCATTTGCTAAAGCAGGGTCCAACGTTTAAGTCACGCAAGGGCGTTTACTCGGTGTTACTGGAAAACTGTTCTTTTAAACTACATTTAAAGCGGTAGCTGGTATTTTTAACGTGGGCAAATAGGTAAGGGTCGTACGCTGGTTAGGCTAATTTAAAATACGCCTATGGACCTTAAATTGCATTCGAAAATTAAAAAAATATTTTCCAAAAAATAAATTTTAATAAAACTAATCCCACTTTTTGCCACTCCAATTTAATCAAGTATTACTTACATTAACCCGCTAATTATGGTAGCTCTGCTGTCGTAATTTCATCAAAAAAAAACGACAAAGGGATTAAGATCTATATTGTTGTGGTATTAACCTTGTCACTTAGAGTCTACTTTGTGCTTTGATTGAGTTCTACTTGAGCCGCCTCTTTCATAAGTATGTATTGATGCACTTACTCTATATAACTACTGATAACCCTTACTCGATTTTTCCGCCCTAAGTCTTTTAAGTGCACAAACACACACATCAAAGCAAGTTTATAACCCACTGTCGACCGTTTGTGTATTGGTATTACGCGTTTGGTAGGCAGAGGGTTAATTATCCAACCTCATTTAAGATGCACTTGAGAATTTCATATAAAGTGGATATTCTTATTGATTTTGTGCACTAACTGTAGACGCGATGCTTATTTTAGAAGCTGCTAAGACAATGATAAATTAGAAAACTACCTGATACTTGCTTGTAAGCGAACACGAACGTAAACATTTGACGTAATACGTGGGTTTTCAAAATTGGGTCCAATGTCTTAAAAAGACGAATAACATATTTTGTTTCGGTGCCTTAATGTTAAAATATTAAAATTTTGTCATTAGGTGGTGAACCGCTGATTTCTTCGGTTTAATAAACTTTGTTTTTGTTTGTTTTAGGTGACATTGATTCGATGGGAATTTATTACATATTGAACCCTAATACGAACGCTACTAGTGACGTGTTCACCTTCACAGTCCGAGATGCCGGTAAGCCTAATTTTAAATTTATTTCAGACTGTCAAAAATGAATTTTTTTGCGATAAAGTGCAAAAATATAGGTGTGCTGATTGACCCAAACTTGCAATAAGTCTAATTAAGTATAATTAATCTAATAACCAATATAAAGGGGGCCTTTGTTGTAAAACATGTACAACCCAAACTATACATCACATTTAGTCGGGGTTGTTTAACGAGTTGTTGAATTTGCTTGCATTTTTAGCTCGTAATTAAGTTATAACTATGGTGTGAGGTGACTGATAAGGCTTGCAATGACTTTGTGGTGCAATAGAGCATACAACCGGCCACCTTGTCACGTGACACGGCTGGCCGAACACCTAGGGATTAATCATACAAGTACTTGGGTTATGTGTTGTTTTAAAACGTAAAATTAGTCGAGTAGTTTAAAATTTTGGGATGCGTGCGCGCGTTTTTTGGTTTCTATGTATTGGGAACTATTGTTATATCTCAAAAGCAAGATAGCTGTGTTTTGATAGCCTAAAAGTGATTTACAATCAAAAACGCAATGCCTCCATTGTTTAAGAATGACCATTTCGATGACTTTCAATTGTCGGAATTTCTTCGCGTGCTTCGTGTTGAAACAACGAGGTTAAATACCAGGCGTTAACAGACAGGGTACTTGATGATATTTGTGGCAAAAGTTAGGCCTTGGGTAGCCACGCGTCGATCACTTTGTTAAACATGGGCGCCTTGACATGACGTAAAGGCCCTTGGAACTGTCACTGTTATCTTTCAGCCCTTGTGTCGACGCAAGATCACATTCACGTCATGTCTAATAAGAAGAATATTAATGTGCTCAAGACCAAATTTGCGCCATGGGATTGGGTTTCTCCGCTATTAGGTTTCAAAACTGGGTATTGCCTTTCTAACCACTACATATCACTTTTTATGCAATGGATCGACCTGACTCTTGATGGATCGACCTGAAATTAGCCTGGTTTTGTTTTGTATACACAACATAAGACTTACAAGGCCAATTTTGTTCCGTATAAGTACATTGGCAAGCTACCAAGCGTATGTTTCTGGCTTTTGAACAAATCCCTTAATTGCTTAATTCATTTGCGAATTCTTTAAACTGAAAGATTTTCGTTACGGGAACAGTTTGCTGTAATCGCTAAAACAAACATACAGGCTGGCGCCCGTCGCACAATATTAAACCCAGCCCAGCTTCTGACAAAACTTACAAACTTTTGACTCATCTCACAGATATCTGAAGAGAAATGACGTCACATGTTACGTGCCTCATCGTTAAAATGCTTGTAAACACGAAAATTCCTAAAAAAAATGCTTTTTGGTCGGGTTTCAAAGGCAGTAAGCAAGCATGTTTGTTTTTAAAGCCAAAGTGGTCAACCTAAATCTCAGATAAATTATATTCGATTTTATTCGCGGGTATTAAACTGATCTGATCTATTTATACACTATTAAACCATGTCAATTCACGCATAGTTAACATCTTTATACCAGGCTTATGCGGTATGTTAATCGGTATGTCCAGTGCCACTGCATCAAACGTATTTTAAGGTAAGGGTTCAAAATTAAAGTACAATATCTTCTACGTAGATGGCTCATATAATTTCATGCTGTGATCGATAATAGTTCTTTATCGTTTAAAGTCGTAAATTTACACATAACTTGAAGTGTGAACTCTGCGTTATGCCGCGGATTATATTTTGCATCTCGAGTTTCCTCCTTCGAAGATCAATAAATTTCACTTCTACCGTAAACAACAGGTGCCGACCGTAATCCCGCGAAAGCCCGGCATAGGTCGCTGCAAATTTGACACTTTGAAATTTTGTGTCGTCTCTTTTTCACGCGTCTGATAACGTTTCCTTTTGTTGTGATTTTGCTACTTTAAACGCATACACGCTTCCCTGTGAAAGTCCTAGCGACGTACTGCAAACAAATATGTTATGGCAACACGTTTAAGCCACCAACGTTGTGTTGATATTCTTGGAAGATGCTTTCTTTGATGGGGCTACTTGAACGATATACAAAAAGTTATTTTTGTAGGGATGTGTAGGTTATTGTATGGTTGCATGCAACAGTTATGGCGATGATGCCAGCTATTTCAGACCGCAAATCATTCGCAACCAAAATCTTTGGAATTTTTAAAATTAGATCGAAATTTTGGCACGCAATTTTTTACATCAAATTCCGTGTGGGCTTGGAGAATAATTACAGGGTTTTGATAATGTGGCATTTAAAAATATTTATGGTCACGTGATGTTTTCCTTTTTAATTTTTTTATTAAACTTTTTTTTTGAAGTTTGCGTTCAGTCACATTTAAAAACCTGACGTCTGCGGTAGCGTTACTTTTCATTGTCACAAATTAAACGCTAGTTATTATATAAACACTTCGGTTAACAGATGTTTAGAACCATAATATTTAAAGTTTGTCGTAGTTACCAAGACTTATTACAAAAAATAAAGTTTTTTTTAAAGTAATTAGCCTTGATGCATAACGCTTTAACTTTTCCCATAACAAAATTTTATTTCGCGTAATAAAATTTCATTTAAATCGCGTGCAATCGTCTCTATTGGTAAATGAATATTATGACAATAGTTTAGATTATTGTTTGTATTGGAATGGTAATTTCTAGAACTGCAACTATTTTTAACCTTGCCGGTTTTTTTGCGGTAATTAAAAACAACAATAGTCTATTAAAATACACATTTAACTTTAAAATTTTCTTAATATATTTTTGTGATAATGGATTCTATTTTTATCTTTTTTAATGTTTTAATATTTACACTGTGTTAACCACATAAAGCAAATGAGTTTAAAATGCAAGAGAGTGACGTTTTTTTCTCGTATTTTAAGCAATATTGTATGGAAAACTTACTCTGTATCGACCTTCAGCGGCTATATAAATATTAAAATCTTTATGCAGCTCTGCTTTTTATTTGTAAGGCAATATTACGATTTCAAAAAAAAAATTAGATTTAATATTTTTTAAAAATGTTTTTTTTTTTTTCCTTTTAAATTGCGTGATTCATTTATTACTAATACCCTTAACAATTAAATAAAGTGGTCTGTAGTGGACAATGACGTGCGTTTGGTCGATAATGGACACCAACCAATACGCGCCAAATCCCATCGAGTTATTAAAAATAACATCTATCGGGGAATGCCCAAACTTTACGACAACATTTTTTTTCATCGGTATTTCAAAGAAAAGAGTGCGCAAATTTGCACGACTTATTTAGAGGTGGTTTCGGTTGAAGGGATTGGGGTAAACAACCAACTAACACGCGTGCACGATTTTTTTAAGTAATTTCGCGAAATCGGGATTTAAAATTCGATTTTATTTTTTTTAATAACCAATTAAAAATTATCTTATTACAACAAGCAAAAATCATGTTTTAATTGTTATAAACATTTTACGCTAGGTTTGCGTTTTGGTTATAAAATATTTTATTATAAACATTTCTATTGAAATTTTTAATTCGTTTTTAAGATAACTACATTTAAAAATTACTTTGATGGATTTTATTTTTACAATTAAGAATTACGTGGATACTTAATTTTATAAGGACAAACAAAATTAAGGGGAGATTAAGCGAATAAAATCCCCACTTTAAAACTGACCGGAACCCTAGTCTAACCTGTGACCGGGTCACTTCTTATTGTTGTAAACACACAAGCATTTAAGTCCACTTTATATTGAACAATGTGTTAACAAATGACCACTTCGATTTATGTGGATTTCAAAAAAAGGTTTACCATTTTTTGTATTTAAGTATTCATTGCAATTTTAAGGTTAAAAAATTTATGTTTTTTTAAGTAAAATTGTTTTGAAATCATGCGTTTTGATAAAGTTATTTCTTAATTGACGACCTTTTGCTCTATGCGCGAATCAGTGCTGTTATTTCGATGTTATTACAGCTTATTTACCAGCACAATTTGTTACCCTTATACATTGAAAGTCACTTAAATTCAAATCAAAGCTCGCCCACTTAAATTCGCCGCACGACCTTGGAATAATAAGTCGGTTATTTTCACTACTTTTTAACTGTGTAATCGTACAACCTGCGACACTTATCGGACAATAATTTGCCGTAACCCTTAATTTTGTGATCAAATTTCGAACTTAGTTTAAATTAAAATTTGTACTTCGCCTTTGGGGGGGATATAACTGTTTATAAAGTTAAAACAGGAATGTAAATAACATATTTGTAACTTAATTGCCAAAATCTGTGTTTTTGATTTGGTTTTTGTTAGTTGTCTAAACATTCTTGAGGATCCTTAATTAAGGTTCGCGCGCCTTTAATAGGCATTACATTCAAAACACAATATAATACTAGCAGGTTAGAAAAAAAAGTTCAAAAACGGAAAAACCGGTTGTACAAATTTTTTAAACAAATTTTTTTCAGCCATAAAAATTAAACCACCTTTTGTCTGTTAAAATTAAAAATATATATTACAGCTCCACCCTTTTTTATTGGATAATTCAATAACAACAATATTTACATGTCTAGTAATAACTTATTACAAAAAAAATTTAATTATTAAAGTTGGTTTCCACTTGACGGTAAATACCTTGCTCATTTTCGACAAAAATTTGATTTTTTGTATTTGACTTTGCCTTGTATTTCTTCTTATAGAATAATTATTAAATTAGGGATTGGTGTATGCTATGTTATACTGTATGGTCTATATCTATATACTTTAAACTCCTAAAACGATGCTATTTTTAGCTTTGAAATTTCGCACCCAAACCGCAAGATACTAAATTAAAACCCAGTAGAACTTAAAGTCAGTAGTTATTGGGATTAAGGTTCGTTATCTCTTGATGTGGGCTGTTTGAATTGGATTATAGTTGTGATGTAATGCTCTTCCTCACGTGGCCGTTATTAGCTTTTTAGACCTTACATATATTTAAAAAATTTTATACATTTCGATATTTAAGTATTTTTAAAGATAAGCCTCGAACTTTCTTTGAGGTGGCCCCAAAGCCTTAAACGATAAGGTTTCATGCTTGCCATATGCTGTCATTCGATATCTCGATTTTTTTGGACAAGTTTAGTTTACTTTATCGCGACCAGATTTGTCGCACGTCCGAATTGATTCCTTAATTAACTTTCTATCTCGGGAAATTTAACTGTTAAGGCATATTCGTGACGTCACTTAATCCCTCACGTGATAAGAAGGTCACGTGACTACTCGGACAGGCGACATAGCGGGTGACGCGCGTCAATCTGTAAAAAAGGCAAGGACAAGATCGCTTTAATTTGGGGATTAACATGCCATGCTTGCTTCAAAACTCCAGACTGTTTAACTTGATGGTGAAATATGCCTTTTAACTTAGCATTCGTGTCCACAATCAGACGCTGTTTCCGTCTTTTAAACTGAAATGTCTGTTTTAATGTTGACATGTATAAAAGTCACGTGGCCTAGCTTGGAAATTTTGTATAAAAATTTGGGCGGGGTTTTCAAATTTTTAGGTTTTTCGTTTATCCTCGTTTTCAGGCCACCCTGCAATAAACCATTTCCGGCTCGTAATTGCGTTCCAGACATTTTATTTTTGAGCACCATTGTCGTTCTCACACTTACCAACATACTCGTATGTATTTGAGTGCTAAGTACACTGACTCATAACCAAGTTTGCTGGTTCAACAACAACTGCAATTCAAGAGGAAAAGTTCGGTTGGAAAACATGTCTTGTTGATAGACCTCGTGCTTATTTTTAAATGTTATATTTTAATGCAACAATGAAATATAAATAGATGGCGTGTGAACATCGGCGAATGACACTTATGTATATTTGCTTAGCTTTTTCGCCGTCGGAGGTTGTTTAGGTGACGCAGCGATACAACTGAACTGAACCAGTGTGATCGTCCTTTCACTTTCCCCGACCCACGTCGATTGCTGTCTTGTTTAAAACACAGGTGCTACGCGAACTACAACGAGCTTGAAATAGCTTGCGTGCTCGGCCCGAGTTTGCGTTAAGCCCGGTTTGAAATGAATAGCTCGAGTTTACTTAACACTTGGACAACTACAGGCGTACTTGTGTTGCAACTGGTGTGGTTTATACGAAGAAGAGTTCTGACGACTTTGCGTTTGTCTGTGTTGTGTTCTAGCGCCGCTTTTTTGTCAATGTTTATGCAAAAACAGGAAATTAAAAGGTTGAAACTGTTTGCCAAGGTCTTGTCTGCCTTGTAAACGTCGTCCGAAGAAATGATGGATTAATCCGCGGATTAACTTTGCTTTTAGCTTCTCGGTACGCGTGTTTGATAAAAGGTGGTGAATGTTTGACAATGGCAAAACATATCTTGTTTTAATAACATTCGTCGTGAATTTTGCCTGCTAAAAAGATCGATCGGGTTCGAATTTTTGTGGCATTTTCATAAACATTTGATATGCTCTTTTAAGTACTACTTTAATGTTAAGAGCTCATTTAAACATTTTTTGACCCGACTATCTCAATCAAAACAACCTAAAATCGATGATTTAAAATATTTGTACCTCGATTAGTACCAAAATTAGATTTTTTTGACGTTGGCGCTTTCCGAAGCTATGACAAGGGCACTTGATCGATCACGCGGCCGGAATTTGAGAGCAATTCGCCCGCAAAACGACATCAAAGTACCCGATGTTTTGCCCGATTTTAAGTGTGATAAAGTTAGCACAAAAACGACACATTTTTCTTTGTCTGTCTACGTAATTGAATGGACATTGCCTTTAAAGTCCAGTAAAACTGGCCATTGTAACAACATGTCCAGTCATGTAAATTATAGGCTGGACTTCCATACTTGCATTATCAAAGTTAAACACTTACCTAAAATCACAATCTCTCCAAGTTGGCAGTGGTCAGTACTTTTACTCCTTGATCCTTGTGTTTTTTACGTGATCAGTCATACATATGCCTCATTAAAGAGGGCCATCCATCCAATATTAATGACTTTTCGTCATTCGAAAGTTATTTTTAAAAGCAATTTTTCAATTTTTAGAAAGCGAAAGTTTTGTATTAAATTGGTTTGAAGTATTTGCTTAGGTAAAAAAATAGATTAAATATAACTGGCTATTACTCTATTGCTTTTAAGATATTGTATTTTTGTGGTTTGCACCTTAACAAAAAAATTCTGATTCAAACACAAAATAGTGCGCTGAAAACTTTTTAATACTTTTTGTAAATCATTGCTTTTGGTTAAGAAAAAAATGTGTTTAATTTTTTAGCAATTTAATTAAAAAACTTAATTTTTAGGAAATAACGAACTGACTGGGCAGAAGTTTCGCCTGAATTGGGCTTTCATATCGCTTGAGAACGCCACCTACCGGGTCGGCGAAGATGAGAAATATATTGAAGTTACTCTAAAGCGAAGAGGTTATCTGGGAGAAACTTCTTTTATATGTAAGTTAATTTATTAAACTGATATTCAGAAGTTTGTAAAAACATTGCGATGCTTAAATTAAATATTTATAAAAGATGACGTAATTTAAAAACGAATTTTATTTTAATCTGTCAGTACCCGTCCATCAAAATAAATTAGGCCACTTGAAAACAAACCCACTTTTTTACAACATGTATTACTCGCTTATACGAGACCACATTTTATGAGATTCTGACTCAAAATTTATTTAACTTTTTTTAGCGATTTCGACAAAGGACGGCACTGCGAAGAGCGGGGAGGATTTCAAAGGCCGACAATTCAGTCAAGTTCAGTTTAACCCTGGCCAAACAACGGGAACTTGGAAAGTGAAGATATTGCAAGTAAGATGATGTAATTGTTGTCTGATTTATGATGTGGTGAAGTAATAAATGACGAAAAGTCTTTATATAGAAACTCGGTAATAGATCTATTTTTAACTCTTACTGGGCCTAATACACAAGTTAAACCGACAGATATTAATTTAAATTATATCGTTTTATCAATAATATTTGAAATTACAATAATAATAAGAAAATAGCAGTAGTTTTTATTAATAATTAAACATTTTTTAGGATGGTGATTATGAAGAATCTGAAAACTTTCTTATTCAATTATCCGAACCAGTTATGGCAATTATGGAAGAACCAAATAATGCGACAATTACTATAACTGATGCAGAAGATGGTAACTAACCAACCATTAACTAAAAATATAAATTTTGTTGTCAAAACATGTAGAATTTCATCAAGAAAACAAAACTATGTTGTATTGTCAAGTTATACTTAAATTTAAAATTTAGATTGTATTAAAATGTCTTAAAATACAAATTAGAATCGAGTGGTTGCAATTTTTATAATTTCTTATAGACATATTTTTCTTTTTACTTTTTTCTATTTTTAATTTATTTCATTTTTTTTTCATTTTAAGAATCGACAGTGTTCATCCCGGAAAAGAAGTATATCGTGGAGGAGGATATTGGGGAACTCCTTATTCCTGTTCATCGATCCGGAGATGTTAGCAACGAACTTATGGTTATCTGCCATACTTCACCAGGTATGTTAATACTAAATTTGTTTATTTTAATAACTAAAGTTTATGTTTAATATCTTGTTTAAAGTTTTAAAGCAAATGCCTTGTGTGGTAATATTTTTAAGATCGGATCTTCCATTATAATTATAGCCTGTAGTGTTTTTATAAGATCAAAAATCATCTTTATAACAAAGACTGGCGATTTTATCTGTAAACATAAAATATAGAGTTCCTTAGTCTGCTTTTTGTTGTGGTGTTTTAACTAAAGTAATGTTTATTATTTGAACCGCTGAAGCCGAGCATTTAATAGCTTGTTACAAACCACGCTTACAGCCTTAACATAAATATGTAAAAACAGTTATGAAAATGTCAAGATACATGTTAGTAACCTAAGATCAATAAAAATGTGTTCTATTAAAATGTAAAGGTCACATTCACTACACTTGTTTTTTGGGGGGGTTTTAAAATTATTAAATTGTGATACTGTTTGTAATAAGATCCTTAAATAGGTTACAACTCGACCTTACAGTGTGCTTGTTAAAGTAACATATATTCATATTCCGGCGATTATTTTGAAGCAGTTGTGGAACTTTAAAAAAAATTATTCTTTAAAATTGGGAATTAAAAAAAAAATTATTATAAAAAGAACTGTAAAAAATATAGTGTCTTTGTATATTTATAAACTGTATTTTTATCTTTTTTTATGACCTTGTTGCGAAGAACTCTAAAACTTCAACATTAAAAATGATTTTCTCTTATATTTAACAGGGAAAGCCAGAGGAACAACCCCAACAACTGTGTTGTCTTACTCCGATTACATTAGTCGCCCAGACGATCACAACAGCCTTATCAGGTGACTTAAATTCTTATGTTTTGCCCTTGTTTTGTCGACTAGGTGTACTTAAAACGTGTAAATTTTCCGGTAGGATTACCCAGCCTGTTCGGGTATTAAGTAAATCTTGTTATGTAGGGGCAATTACACTTTATTAAAAGCTACAGGATCCCTTAACACCTAGCCTGTCGAACCAAACTATATTTAATGTACTGAAACGAAAAATAAAATACAAGCGTTTTCTTATGACAATTTTTTGCTGGAGTAACACCATTTATTTGTAGGTTTGAGATTGGAGAGTCTATTAAGTATTGCCCAGTGGTGATTATCGACGATTCGTTGTACGAAACCGACGAAGAATTTACCGTTCGACTTTCCTCGCCCATGGGTGGCAGGTTAGGGGACTTCCCTGAAACCGAGGTCTTGATATCAGCAGATGACGACGACGGTAAGAATGGTTTCTATAAATAAGAAAGGTTTCTAAAAATTAATACAAGGGGGCAGTTGAATTATTTTTTTATTCTGTGAGTCAAATATAGTTTTAGTAATTGTTTTCTGCTATTTGTTTTTGTCTTCGGGTATTTTTTTGCCTTTTTTCAATTTTTTTGGGTTTGTGAAATTTGTTTTCATATATTAAACAAGCAAAATTTTTTAAGGTTTAGCGGATAATAATTGGCGGGATTTATTCGTAGTTAAAAATATACTCGGATTAGATTAAATCCTGTCTTAATGGCTAAGATCAGGTACATGGTGACTCGGTTAACGTCACAATGCCACTCTTATCTCGTCACAAAGGCACCCTGCTTTTTGATGACGTCATCACAGGGGCAAGAGACGCCCGTTTGCCGCGACTGACAATAAACTTCAAGTTTGCGGCAATTTCTTAAAATTAAAAAAAGTTTTAAAAAAAAGTACATTTTTTTCTAATTTTTAAAAAAATATTTTTTATATCCAATATTTAGGGTTATCAATGATATCTATTAAGTTATAATTGCCGGGTTTTAGGTATAAAGGGTAGGGTTTCATTTTTTTGCTTTTTATGTTTGTTATTTCAAGGAAACTAATGCGATTTGAGTCTTGATTAAAATATGCAGGGATATAATATAAGGGGAGGTCTAGACGTAAATTAAGGGCGCGCCCTTGTGATAATGATCTGTTAAAAATATGTAAAGCTTGGTTCTTTTTTTTGTTAAAATACTTCAAAATAAAACTGTTTTGAGGGGTCACTAACAAAAAAATAAATCTTTTTTCACTGAAATTTGTTTCTCAAAAATTTATTTTTTATTTTAGAACCACTTTTTTACTTTGACCAAGAATCTTATGAAGTTGACGAGAGTGCTGGTCACGTTGAAGTCCGAGTGTGGCGAACCGGAACCGACCTAACACAAACAGCTTCGATAACTGTCCAATCACGAAAGAGCGAACCCGAATCTGCCTCTGGTAAGGATTTTTAATTGTTTAGAATAAATTAGAAAATAAATTTAATTTTTAATATATTTTTTTTCAGTTTGGTTCAAAATATTCAAAATGGGTTATTGATATTCAAAATGGGTTATTGATATCCATTTTGAAAATGGGTTATTGATGGGTTATGAAAATGGGTTATTGGTTCAAAATGGGTTATTGATATCTTTTTTATCTTTTTGTTTACATAAATAATATAGATTTGGCTAAAATTTTATTTTTTTAATTACTATTTAATTATTTTTGGTTGTTGACCCTTATAAACATTTGTTTTAAAGTTTTGCACTATTTCCGAAACATATACATCATTACATGACCAATTTTAACAAAACAAGTATTTTTTATGTTATTGGACATAACAAGACCACCCAAACTTAAAACTTTTTAAATCCTTGTAATTTTTCGGACACTTATGCCGTTGTAATTTAGAAGTCAAAGGTTAAAACTAATGTAAACTTTTTCAAGTAAAAATCAAACTTTAAAATGCCCGATTATAACGGATAACTTAAACATAGTCGTTTAAGGATAACTAAAGTTTAAACAATAATCTCAAAAAGTGTTGTATATAATTATGATTTAACCGCAAAATTAGTTGCCTAAGATTTTTGTACAAGTAACATCATGGGAAAATATACAAGTCTTTAATATTATAAATGCTGTAAGTTCTATTGCAAATTAAAGTATTAGACAAAACGTATATACCACAAATCGTTAGTTAAAACACACATGGTTGATTTTATTCCTTCTTTAATTTGATCGTTGGATCTGTACATCTTGATATATTTTTATTTTTACATTACTTTATTATTATAACTCTGTTAAAATAAGTAAGTGCTGATTGATTTAACTTTAGCTGACGTTTTGTCAAGTTAAATTTGTTTTCTTAATAACAACCACACAGGTGTTGAAACATTATAAAGGTTGCTAATTTGACCCGTAAATAAACGATTTAAAGAAGTTTTAATTCAAAGAACTTTGTCGCCGTTAATCGATTATTTTAGCGAGAAATTGAATCAATTAATGACAACTGTCTCGAATTTCGAAAAATGATTTTTAAAAACAAATTTTAACAAAGTAATGCTTTAATTGGAATTAAGAATATTTGTTATTTTAAAAATAATTGTTAGTCATTTATTGGCGCCGCTTTTGCTTAAATGATTAATTTTTTTTAAACAAAGTGTCTAGACCGCATTTTAACAACTACCACTATCAGATCACTCCATATTTAAAATATAATTAACGTCCAAATTATCATAAACAAACACTATTTAGTTATCGGTCAGTCTATCTAAAGTCAGCATAATTCTTTAAATTGTCTAAATATTGTTTTAACACCTGTTTTATGCTGATAGTTAAGTCGAATTTTGTTTTGTTTAAATAAGTAAACAGTCATTACGCTTAATTGGGATTACGGGTTTTCGATCGTCGTTGACACGAAACGAGTCGTTAGGTGGCAGTGATGCGTTTACTATAAAAACTTTTCAAACGCTCGTACAAATTACTCAAACTAGAAAAAATGGTCACGTGGTCTTTTGTAAGGCAAGTATGGTAATGGTCACGTGGTCACGTGACAGTGAACAACGTGTGGCTGGCCTAAGTCAACACTTACATGCAAAATTAAGCATAAAACAAACAAACTAACTTCAAAATTCTTCAGGATTGATTGCTTTTAAGTAATGAAGTAACTGTTATTACGCATTCATGCCTAGATAGTTAAGCGCCTCAGACATTTAAAAGTTTGTCACTACTTTTGTAAAATTCAATTGATTTATGGTGTTATATGTAGTAACGTACTAAATATGAAGGATTTGGTACAAAATGATTACTTTATATAAAAATCATTAAAAAAAAAACAATTTTTTGTTCAGCAAACGACGATTACGTTGGGATCAGTCGAACTTTAGAATTTGCACCAGGTATTACCATGCAGAACGTTAAAGTTGTTATATTGGATGATTTGGGCAGCCCGGTGTTGGAAGGAATTGAAACGTTTGATCTTGTGCTGAGAATGCCAGTCGGAGCGAGTTTGGGCGAACCCAACAAAGCTCAGATTATTGTCAACGATACTGTGTCTGACTGTAAGTAATTTTAAAAACTTGTTTTAAATAATTAAACTTATGAATTTTGTAAAAAGGCTTCTGAAAATATAACATTTTTATTAATTTAGTTTAAAACAATAACATGCTATATTGTCGTTCATATTTTTTAAGTTTTTTTTTCTATTATAGTACCACTCATGCAATTCCAAAAGTCAGAGTACGAGGTAAAGGAAAATAATGGATCTGTAACAGCTATGATTGTGCGTAGTGGGGACCTCTCACAGACAAGTGCAGTAAGATGTTACACCCGGCAGATGACAGCTGAGGTGATGATGGATTATGCTGAACGGCCAAACACTGACGCCTCACTTGTGCATTTTGAACCAGGTAACATTGTGCAAGTATATATATAGGTAAAATGCGTAAAACTAAGTTTAACTAGAAAAAAGCTTTGATAGTTGTTTTAGCAATTACGTTTACATTTACTGCGTCCAAAGTTTTTTAACATTACAATCAATATCAATTCAACTGACAATTTCTCTCAATGTTTTATTGGTTAAAAAGCATAACAGTCTTTAAAAATACTTTTTCAGGGGGTTTACATATGTCTGTGGTTTAGATTTTTATAGTTGTTTTCAAAACAATTTTATCCGATTTGGAGACATTTTAATTTTGACAGATCTTATTTTTGTCTGGGTTGTGAGAAAAATCGAAATCTAACCGCTTTTTAAATTTTTTTTATGATCCGATTATTTTGTTTTTAAAACAAATTTAACAAGTTTTCATTGTGAAAACCGCAGTTAAGTTATCGATTAATCTTTTGAGCCTAAAAGGTTATTATAGCGCGGTTTTTATGTTAGTTTTAGTAAATAGTTTCTTGTCCATTTATAAGCTCTTAATTTTATTAAGATTGATCATGACTTATATAGGGCTAACTTGACTTCTCTAATCCAATAATGACAATATAGAAGTTATTTTGTTTCTAAAAAAAATTATAAAATTAATAGAAATTATCTAATTTTTTTAAAAGTATGTTTTATTTTATTACATGTTTAGTTTTACTGAAAATTAGATCTATCTTTTTTCATTAATTTATCCGAACCTTCTATAAAATTAACCTAGTAAATATTAGATTTGTATAATTTAAGCTTAACAAATTAAAATGCAAACTAATTAAAAAAAAAGTTTAACTGTTTAAATTTTAATTATTTTAGGTCAATCTGAAGCAAGATGTTCGGTCGCGATCGAGAACGACGGTCTCCATGAGGAACCCGAACAATTCCGACTTGTGCTCGGTACACCATCCAGTAGTAGTGCAGAACAGGCTCGTGTCGGTGAATTGGACGAAACGATAATCGCTATAAATGACGAAGCCGACGGTAAGTCTTTAGTTTTAAGTTAAAGTTAGGCAATATATAATATTAAAATATTTTGACATTCAACAATTTTTTCAAATTAAATTTGGTTTGTTATTACAATAATCCAGTAAAACTGTGTTGTTTAATCTTTAAAGTACTTTGTGGTGCAAGTTATTTTCTTGAAGGTTAATTTGTTTAACTAAGAAGCTATTCCCAAGCAATTAACTTCAATTACAATTCTTGAAAGTATTGAATATCTTGATAAAACATTTAATTTTCACCTATCAAAAATCTTAAAGAATTTTGTTAATTTCTTTCCATGATGGATAGAACAGACAGAACAAATACACAGTTAATCTATAAAAACAAACATATTTGCTCAACATGTCTGATCGCTAACTAAGCGCTGAAACATATCTGTATAATGAGTTTTCTTAGTAATTCTATTCGAAAATTAAGAACCACTAGCTAACAGACCTTATAGATCTAAAAGCTTATCTATCAACTGTTTCGTTTAGCAAACATCAAGACTTGAACGTTATTTTGACACCCTTGCCATTTAAGACCCACCACAAACGTTAACTAATGATGCATTTTTTAGTTTGAAGTATATCAATTATGGTTAAACAGATTGGGGTTAAGAAATGTTAATTTGTTTTCAACAAATTAATACTAAATAAAAGAAAATTAACTAACTTGCCCTAACAACCTTATCCAGTAACGTACACCATCAGACATGTCAATCAAAAAAAAGGAATTTGTAAAAACTTTGCAACTATATCTTAAACTACCTTTATAAATTAAAAAAAAACAATTTTTTAAAGTTTTTTTTTTTGAATTTTAACAGAACCTGTCATCGAGTTTGCGCAGACGACATTTGAAATCACAGAACCTGTGAGCGACGATGACGTAGCACTCGTGAGAATTCCTGTCGTAAGACGAGGTGATTTGAACGAAGAATCTGCGGTGAGAATTTACACGAAAGATGGCAACGCACAATCTGGAAAAGATTACAATCCAGTCAGTAGAGGTAAGTACACAACTTCAAAACTTTTGTTTTATTGTTAAAGTTAAGTACATTTCATCTTGGAAAGCATTAAAAGTCAATATTGCAAACACTTTGCTACTCTAACATTTGAATCAGTTTACAAGAAACTTTATTTAATAATTTCACTTACCCTTATTGCAAATTTATTTTAGTGTTGAAGTTTGCTAAGGACGTGTCTGAGATTGTGGTTGAGATTGAAGTTTTGTTCGACGAGGAAAAGGAAATAAGAGAATCTTTCACCGTTAGATTAAACCCTGATGAAAATATGGTTGCTGAACTAGGGGTATTTAACTGTTTCTAACTAAATATAGGGTTTATATATCTGTTTGTAGGACTTTGTATACTTGGTTTTATTTTTAATGCTTCCTTGGAAACTTAAATCTCTTGAGCAAATATATAGAGAATGCTAAGAAAATAAACTTGTATATAAAACCTTTTCTAACGATCTATAAAAAAAATTTTTAAGTTTTTTTTAGTCCTAAAACATTTATTATGTTTATAATGTTGTTGACTAATCCTTTATTATTTGGTAAATTTTTATTTTGTTTTTTTAGGAAAAACGTGCAATTATCTACATTAACCAACAACGAATCCTTGCTGACGTCACGTTCCCATCGAAACCAGATGTAGTGTCATTGTTAGATTATGATGACATGGATAATGCACCGAAAGGTCCATCACCGGGTTACCCTGTCATCTGTATTTCTGTAAGAAAAATTAACATTTTAATTTTCTAAATAATATATAAGATTTCGGCTCATTTAAACTTGTTGGTTTGGTTAATATGTGCTGGTAGGCACTGATAAAACAACACTTGTGACTTTGAGTAACTTATAATTGTATTTTTTCAGCCTTGCAATCCTAAACACAGCAACTTTGCTGAAGTTTCTTCTATTTGTGAAAGTGAAGGTTTGGACGATAAAGCTACTCAATTCAGGTAAGTTCTATTTTGTAAAGCCAAAATTTAAAAAAATACTGCTTATACAAGGAGATTGTACTTAAAAAACTATTCCCATTTCACAAACTTGATATATTATTATTATTTAGATGGCTTGTAGCGGCTGCAAGCGGTAGCGACAGTGTTACAAACCCACTGCAAGAAGTTGCACAGAACACGTTTTTCACTGACACCAATCAAATAACATTGGATAGCATTTACTTTAAATCTGGCAGCAGAATTGCATGTGTGGCAAGAGCCGTAAATAATAATGGAGATGTGGGGTTGGAGGCGACTTCAGAGCCAGTAACAGGTTTGTTTTTTAAATGTAATATATAAAAGATTTTAAGCAAACATTGTTAAATTGTCAGTTTAATAGTATTGCTGTTTTGATCAATAGTATTTTTAGGTATTAAAAATCTTATAAATCTGTTGCTTTATAGTAAGTGGCAAGAGCGATATCTGTCCATCTCGTATCCCTGGTTCTGTTGGAGCCGAACCATTTTCAGCCAAGATAAGGTATACCGGTCCTGCCGACTCCACCCATCCTAATTTGATCAAGATTTCGATATCAATGCCACACATTGATGGTATGCTGCCTGCTATCAGTACAAGGCAGTTGAGCAATTTTGAAATAACATTAAGCAACGATGGAATGAGAGCTGCAAATCACAGGTGAAGTTAAATTTTGTTGTTATCTAAATTTTACTGTGGGGATTTTCTAGATTTGTTATGTAATAGAAATTATATTTATGTTGCGTAAAACTTTTTTTGTCTGGAAAACTAAATATTTTTTGACAGACTTTGTCTATGCAAATAGCTTAAATCCTATTATATTGTTTAATGGTTTGATGGTTTGGCATAATTACGGCAATAACATTTAAACAAGAATTAACACTGACCTTTATCTCTTAGATGTTCGAACATAATAAATTTTGACGAATGGTCTACCCAGTATGGTTTCCTTACTGAAGCCACGAGAAATCCCAACATTATTGGCGAGACTTATCCCTATCAATTTGACGCAGACATCAGAGGAAATAATACACTGCGTTTTTACAGGTAATCTTGTTTTTAAAATACACAACCTGAAGAGTCAAGGGTTGGGTTACGCCATGCGAAAATTTAAATTTTTATGCTTGCATTTTTGAGGCGGGACCATTTTCGCGGCAGTCCAATTTTTTAATAATTAAATTGAAACTCCTGAAGAATAATTGACAAATTGCAGACAGTTATTTAAATTAATATGTTTACATTCATTCAAAAAAGCTGTATAATCTAATAAAAACACGTTAGTTAGTATTGGTTACCAATCAAGTATGGTAGAAAATTTAACGCTAAATACTTTTAGAAATTTGAACTTGGAAGCTTGCTTGTGGGAGTTTACAACTTATTTTGACATGTCTGAGCTGTTGAGTGAATGTGGTGGAAGTATTGGAACTGATGGACAGGTAATTTAAAGTTGCAACTAAATTAATTTAAATGTAATTTAACGTATTAAATAATGTAACCAATTGCCTAATACTATTACGATTATTTTTATCTTTATTTATATATTTAAAATGGAGTTCGGGTAATTACTCTTGTTATTTTAAACAATGTAAAGTTTCGACACTGTCTAGCCTATTGTTTTCTTATTTCCAAGAATTTATTTTCTCCTAAACACGAAACAGTCTTTTAAGTCATATTTTGATATAAATTCTTTGAGATTTTAATCCAATTTACACCCAAATACAAGATCTCCAACACTTTACATTCCTGTGGTTTTTCCACTTTTCTCATCTCTTCTTGGCTGCGGTAATAAGTATCTTCTTACCCTTAAACGTGATCTTTGTGTGTTCACACTAACACAGTAATTTGTTTACAGTATTTAACGGCTTTTTTGATATAGTAATTAGGCAGTCTACCCTTCAGACGTTTAATGATTTGGTTATTTCGAAACGTCTCCTGAAATGTTTTGATCTGTAATTTAATTCCAGTTTAATATTTTGGGTTCTATTTTTAACCCAATTTTTTCAGACATATTTAACATATTTTAAACTGGTAAAAAATACCTGAAAAATTAAAAGATTTTGCAAGAAAAAGCTTGTTTGAATTACACTAACTGTTAAATATCAAATTAATATATCAAAAACTATAGCTAGAAAAAAAATATTGTCAAAATGTTTTTATCTATATTTATAGATCTTAAACGCTGTTCAATCTTACGTGTCTCTCCGTGTGCCACTCTACGTTTCCTATATTTTCCACTCTCCTGTTGCTTCAGGGTGGCAACATTTCGATCAACAGACCGAACTTCGACTTACTTTCGTGTACGATACCGCCATCTTGTGGGAGCAGGGTATTGGGACCCCTCCCGAGTCTGACTTACAAGGTAAATTTTATCATCAAGGCTTAAGTTTATGATTACTTTTTGCTTTTTTTATAATTTTTTTTACTTAAATATTTTTCATATTTATTAAGGTTACCTCTACCCTACCAGTATGCGAATCCGTGACGATGGTAGGTTGGTTGTGAACTTCAGAACCGAGGCTCGATTCCGTGGTCAGTTTGTACCCGAACATGCCGCTTCTGAGGATGTGGCAATGGTTATGAGCTCAAGTCACCCAGAACTGCAGATGTCACTAAATTTGATTAGGAGTGAGGCGACTTATAACAACCCCGAGCAAAAATGGTCGTTTGTTTCTGATTACGCGGTAAGTTATTGGTTTTTAAATTGAGAAACATTAAACATAACAATTATTATCAATGTTGGGTCCAATTATAATTAAGTGATTTTGTTATCTACTTTCAGGTACGCGATTACTCAGGTACTTATACGATCAAACTCATCCCTTGCACGACACCTGCCGGCGAATCTTACACTATTCCAATTGTTTGTAATCCTAGACAACCGATCTCGTTTGACATGGACATCAGATTCCAACAGGTTTTTATGCTTTATTATATCAAAATTTGGTTTGGAATAAAATAACAAAAAAATAAAATGCCTATTCTACTATAGAGCTTTTTATGGTAAATTTGAAACTATAAATCCTTTTTTGTAACTTTAGGTCAGTGACCCGGTCGCAGCAGAATTTAGTTTGGACACCAACTTTTATCTTTTAAGTAAGAAGTCGCTTTATTTAAGTGATGGTTCCATGGGATTTGGAGAGGACAGCGATGTAGCTTTTGCTGAAGGTAAATATATTTTAACGTTCAAATTATAAGCAATAGTCTTTTAAAAGCTTCAAGTAGAGATTTATAAACCTATAATTCTTATTTGTAAAGGTGCCGAAATATTTGGACGGGTTTTAGTCGACCCAGTACAAAACTTGGGTAGTTCGTTCGATGCCAGCATTGAGAAAGTATTTTTATGTAGTGGAAGGGACGGGTATGTACCTAAATACAACCCAGAAAACAATGAGTACGGTTGCCTAGCCGATACACCCAATCTACGGGAGCAATTTAAAGTCTTGGTATGTTAAAATTGGGTCTTAGTGCTTATATGTAAAAGTAGCCTAAAATATTTCAAGGTGTTTTAAAATTAACCCAAATATTTAATATTTAGGACAAGGAACAACCAGACACTCAAGCTACGGAAGCCAACAACGTTAAGTTTAATGCCAAGTTAGCACTTGATGACGCAGAATCTCTTCCCATTGTTCGACAACCTGGCACCGATGGTTTCCGCATGGATTCGGCTCCTTTGTTCACGGTAAATTTTGTGTTATTTTAACATAGCAAGATCTGGATTAATTGCAACCTATTGTCAGAATGAATTGATAAAGATATGGCTAATTGGTTGTAGTGAAAAAATGCTTCTAAAAGTACGGGGCATGTTTTTTTAAAGATTGTTATAACTACTTTATTCACTAAGTTTGATTACTTGGGGTATAGGATAGTGCAATGATTTATATATTGACAGTTTGCAAAGGTTTGATAAATTCAATAAATTAAAAAAAAAAAAAAAAAAATTCAATAAATTTAAACCTGTTTTTTTTAACACGATGTTTTTTTTTAGTAGATTGATCTGTATCATTCTGAATTGATGAGTTGAAATAATTATAATGATTTGTTTGTTTATGGGACGATAATCTATATTATAACTACTTGTTTGTGTTAAAGATAGTTTAGTTTAAATTAAACTTGGTTGAGGAGTCATGGTAGCTTATTTGATTTAAACAAATTAAAACTTAAATACATATTATATTATTTATCAGTTCATTTCACTTGCACTTGTCTGAGTAATGAATAGTTTTAACGCAAGCTTGGTAAACATGGAATTCGCAAATTTGATTTAATGTATTGCTCTGTTAAAGAATGTGGGTATTACTATTAATTTGCTAAGCAACATTTGTTTATAGCCACATTTTACTCTTTTGTTTTGCTTTAATAATTGATTTACTTTAATTAAGAAATTACTCAAAGCAGATTAATTGAATTTATCATAATTTAAGTAACTATTCTTTTATAGGTTACGGTCGGAAGAGAATGGTACATGCATGCCATTTACACAGTTAAGGCAACAGATCAACGTAAGCGAAGATCGACACTTTTCTCTTACCATTCACTAATTCGTTCATCTGACATGCATGCTAGAAAAAAGAGAGCAGCTGAATTAGCTGAAAATATTGGCGAAGAGTTTGGAAGAGGTACCCAAATGATGCACATCACACTTAACAAGGCAGCACCAAGGCAAAGTCTTGACGTCGAGCCTGGGACAGAATATGAAAGCGAAGAGGGTGAAAGCAGCGAGTTCCCGCTGCTGGCAATTGTTATTGCTGGGTGCGGCGCTCTTGTCATTATCGTAGTGATTGTCGCTGTGGTTCTAGTTAAACGTAGAAAGGAGCCAGTTGCAAAAGACACTACGAAAAAGGGGAAATACACTGGGGGGAAACATATTGTTAAGAGGAAAAAGGGCGCCGGCGCTCGCACAGCGAACTCAGTTCGAAGCAGCAGTGGGTATAGTAGTTCAGACGCCGAGGTTTAAGCCCTAAATTAAAATCAGAATTTAAATGAGCAAATTGTGTTTTCGTTCGCGCGTGTTCAGGATTTTTCCAGGCAATTAACATGCTAAACCTATTAGCCTATTAATCTGTTAATAATTTCCAACCTGCATTGGATTTTAATGCAGCTTTTATTTGCTTATGGTAAAAACAATATAGAATTTCCTTATTATTTGGCCCTGGCGGTCATTCATTTTTAACTTAAATACTTTTGTATTTTAAAATTTTAATTCAAAAAATTTAAATGTCAACTACAGCTTTACCAACTTAATTTTTACCGATTGTTAATGTACACATTTCCTATTGCGTTTTTCTCTAAAAGTCAGGATGTTCTATTTTGTTTTGTGACTTATTCTCGTAATTATTTTATAGTAATTTGAGATTTGGAACGTTTAATTTAAACAAAATGCATGTTTTCAGCCTTTTAATTTACCTGCTATGCTATTATTTTACTGTTTTTGTTTGTTTAACGGTGCTAAGTGCTGGTACGGAATTTTAGAATTTGATGTAGTTGCCTACCATAACGTTCATACCTATTTAATCGATATGCTTAACGTTTTGGTAACGAATTATTTTTAACATAGTTTAAATGGCGAGTTAGTTTTTTATTCATATATTTTGATTGTTGTTAAAAATAATGTTTGTTGCTTTTTAGATATTTTTGCGCAAGCTGGCCACTAACTGTGCTTTATATATTTTTGCTGCGTTTTACTAACTATACCAACGTTGCCTCAAGCGTGGGTCAAATCATGTAGCTATCATAGTTATGAAAAAATATAGACAACAAATAATGAAACTATTTTAAACGCATTTAATGCATTTGTAGAATAGTTGATTAGGTAACCTTTATCTTGTGATATTTATATTCTCATTTTGATACAGCATATTGTTTTTCGTTTAGTTTAAATTAAAAGAATATTGTTTTTAGCATGATTTTACTGTGCCTTTCAGTATTACTTAACTTAAATATAACATTTGTGTTTATTTCAATTTCGTATATAAAACTCTCTTTAAACTTAGTTACAAGAACAAGATTTCATGCATAAACTTTTTTGTAAATGAATGCTTTTTTATTTTATATTTGCAGTAAATTAGTCTTCATGGTTTTTGGTTTTTAAGATTTAAAATGTCTTTTAGTTATCGAAGCTTCTACCATTTTGCACTACGACTTATCAAATTTGATGCAAAATAATACAACTTTAAAGCCAAAAAAATTTAATTTCCAATTTTAAGATTATTTAAAGTGAAAAAATACGTTATAAGTAAACAAAAACCATAAAATTTTGAATAGGTAAACAAACAATTTCAAGATGGAAATTTATCGGAAAGATAAGTTGTTATGCTTAAACATAAACATTTTCATGTATTAATCAGGATTTGACGTTCATGTTAAAAACAAACAGAAAGTATTTTTTTAATTTATAACGGTACAAAATATGTTGAATAATAGACCTTTGGTTTACTTTACAAAATCACATGTTGGTTGTCACATTATTATTCTTACAATTAAAATATATGTCACGGGTTAATGACTCAGCAATAAAACAGAATACCGTAGCGAGATTTAGCTTGATATGTGAAAACTTTAAAAGTGATTTATTAATTTATTCAGCAGCAGTCCGCATATTTCCTTGCGGTTAGGCCTTAATAAAAAGGAAAGTTGTGCAATCCCATGTACCCATCGGTCATTTACAAAGCAACGCGCATGTAAAAAGAATGGCTCAGTGAACATGCGAACTAACTGGTGTGCGACGCGGGTGTGGTAAAAAAATAGAACTAAACAAATAGAACAAGAAAAAGTAGTATAGGTTGTTTGCTTGGAAAAGAATTTCGTAATAAAGCACGGTCTTGTTTTATGATCAGAGTGTATTCAGGTAATTTGAGATTTATTTAAGCGTATGAAATGTTATATGTCAGTATGTTCAGTACTGATAATTTTTAACTTAAATTTGTTATTATATTTCTGTGTTGACATTTTTTATTACCTAAGTTGTGCATACATTTTAATGTGTCGTTATAGAATTGCGAAAAAGCGATTATACTATATGTCAAAATTTAATAATCGCACTAATTAAACTGATTGACTAAGCTGCACTAAGTCACCTGGATAACTTAAAGGGTTAGAGTAATGGGGTTTAATTGAAATTACGGCCCTGTGTGATTAAGTCAGTTAAATATTAAAAAGTTAGTGCCACTCTTATTGTATCTCATTAAAAGGTTTGACAATTTATTAACATCTTGTTAAAACAGCTTTAACATGTATTTTATTAATAACTGTTCTAGGTCATTTTACCTAAGTTACAATTATAAAAAACTTTAAGCAACAAAATGGGAGATGATCCAGATATTCCTGCACCCAAATATGATGAAGTCGGTGATGCTGAGAGTGGGTTACCAACATACACTGAAACTCAGAACGAAGCACCTCCACCAACTTATGACTCCTTATATGGTGCTATTATGGAGGCACAACGGACCTCAAGTGGAAGGGGAAATTTCTTAAAAAACATATGCACCATTTTATTTAGCACAGGTATATTTAAATGAAAGTAAAAGTGTTATTAATATGTTTATTTCAATATGTATTTGGTAGCATTTGTTTAAATATATTACAGTTTTAGGGTAGCCTATAAACTAATAGCAGTTAACGTGATTTTGGATTAAGACTTGTTAGAATTAATTACCAATGACTTAATCCAAATTTAGTTTAATCTAAGTTGGCGAATTTCACTCCTAACGTAATGCTTTTTTTCTTGCAGTTGGTTTCACAATTTTTATTGCGATTCTATTAAGTATTCCTGTTTTAATGATTGTTGTCGGTAAGTAAATTTTTACATAAGCATGAGATATTTTTCATACAGAAGTATAAATTGAACATACCGGTTATAAATACAATTTGAACATAGCAATTTACAGTGTTTTATTTATTTCTAAGGTTCCTTAAATGTAAAAAATTGTCCGGTGGAACCTTTAATACCAATATGGTTAATTGTATTTGGGTCTGTTGGCGCCCTAATGCAACTTAACTCTATTGGAAAAAGAATAAAAGCAAAGTGTCAAAATCAGTCTCCAAGTGAAGCTGAAGCCGACAGAATGAACAAAACCTCTGACTCATGTAATGGTTGCCTAGGATGTTTTACATTTGCTTGGTTTATAGCAGGTGAGTAGAGTAGGGTTCATTAGAATTTAGTGTCACAAAAGTTGTGTGTTTAGTAGGCTATTAATTTTACTGCCTTGGCCCTTGTTTAAAAAATCTTAAGGTTCAGTATTAAATTTTATTTTTAATATGCCACATTTTTGTATTCTAAAATAATATAATAATAGATTTACAGAAATAGGGCTTATTACATTTGTTCTCACTTTACGCAAGGTTCAATTCAATAAATAATTTATTCTTGGCTAAAATAGAATTTTATTAGAAAAATCATTTTTAATTACATTGTTATATTTACTTTGAATAAAGAATGATTAATGATTTATTAGCTATTGGTTTTGGGTTAAAAATATTTACTTAAAAATGTTTTCAAATATTTAAAAAAAAATCTTATGTCTAGTTTTGAATTTGACTGCTTAACGTAACAATAAAAAGTATATTGTTTATGAAACAACCATTAAAAAAATGTTATAATTTTGTTATTATTTTTAGGAAATGTGTGGGTTTATAGAAATTATGCCCCAAACACTATCAATCCAAATTTAACAAATAGGTACTGTGATCACACTACATATTACCTTGCATTTTGGTTGATCACAATTGTCTACATAGCCATGTGCTTGGTATGTTGTTGTTCTTGTTGTATTGCAATGTGTGCTGGCTCTGGAAGTGATTCTGACGATAATTAAACAGAAATGTACAATACAATATGTTAAGAACATAAAGATTCCAAAAGTTTTTATTTTAAATGTACATACGAATATAATGTTTCATGTTATTCACATTATTATTTTAAACGTATTTATGTGAAACAGTAGTCATACATTTATGTTGGGTACACAAAAATTTCTTTTTAAATACTGTTAAAAATCAAGTTACTTAGTCATAACATATATTAACCTGTTACTCAGGATACTGCACAGGAACTTAAAATCAATATGCCCAAAAGGGGAAAATAACTGTTGTATGTTGGTAGTATTATGTTAAGAAAAAACCCACATTATTTGTTGATTTTTTACAGTTATATGATACTGTTGTAAAATTTCCCCAATGTTTTTTTATTTATTTAATTTTAAAAGGCATTCTCAAAAATAATTATCTTAATCATACTCCCTTTTTAGTCTACTTATTTTATATAAAACAAGTTCTGTGAATTTTTTTACACAAATATGTAAGTTAATTTTTTTTTTTTTTAAGTAAAGGGTATAGATTTGTACTGTAACAATTTAACAGCCTAAAATTTGTTTATTAAAACTATTTACATAATATTTTACCAACATTTTTATAAATTCATTTTTTTACATTTTGTGCCTTTTTGTGTTGTAGTACAAATTGCTGTAAATTGTATTATTTAAAAAGATTCATATGATATTGCTACAAAAAATATCAACCATTTATTTTAAAATCTAACTACTGAAGCATAAATGCATGTATGTAAATAAAATAGTGTGGCATATTATTTTCTCTTGTTGAGTATTTGTAAATAGTTGTTTTGCGTTCTTCATTTTGTATGGTTTGTGATAATCAACTAATATGTGTTAACTTTAATACTATATAATAGTAAATAATTTTTGTGTTTAAAGAATAATTCTACATTTTGAAATCAGGAAATAAAATAACACTTTTAATTTTTATGTTTCTTATGGAAAATAAATGTATTTTTAATTCCTTTAACAATCTGTTTAATTTAGTAGACAAGTTCGTTATCTAAAATAATTTAACTAGTTCGGGCCTGTCTTGGCGTTAAAAAAAGAAGGCAAACTAGGTGTTTTTGTTTAATTGAATAGCATAAATCTTTAGGTACCCCATTTAAATATTAAATTAATCTATTTGCAACCTAATACTGCAAAAATTGAAACATAAATTGCTATAGATCGACAAGGACTTGTTAATTTTTACGACATTATCACGTTCAAAACCTGTTTATCTTTTCTTTATATAGAACATTTATATTTTTAGTCATATTTTTCTAAGGACGATTAAATCAGTTTATAAGTTTTATTTTTTTAATACAACTAAAAATGATAAATAATATTTATTTATTTCCGGGTTCCTGCGCCTGGTTCCCGAATAATGTGCGGGTTTCCAATATTGTTTAAAACTTGGACCAATATATTTTAAACTTTCGTTTAACTGGCGTACTGGCAGGCTGGTGAAGTTCAAGTTTGAAAACTGGCAGACTTTTTTGAAACAAAGCTGTTTGTATGGTTTAAAATCAAACTAAATTTACTTTTAGCTTTAAAATCTTATTATATAAGCAACAAAAATAAATACATTATCTGATAATAGATTTATTCAAAACATAATTAACTTAGATAAATAAATTAGTTTATGCCATGTCACGGTTTGTAGCTCGGGTTTGAAATGAAATTTCTGTACAAGTATGTATTGGAGGATTCTGATTTACAGTTAAATAAAAAAGAGCTGATTGCTTATCGAAATCATTTAAAAAATTTGTTCCATTCTCATTTATTAATAATTAAAGAACAAAAAATTCGTACTGAAAATAAGAAAATTAACAACTCAAATTTTAAATGGTTTCCAAAGTTACATGAGTTAGATACTGATCAAATAAAAGCAGACTGTCACCTTAATGATTCGGAATATAATGTTTTTAAAAAGCATTTACTAAATAGTAATGAATCTGCTAAAGCTGTCCTAGCAAAAATAAAAGAAAACTTGGTGGATGATAATAAAGTACCAACCGAAACTTTAAATAATGAATATTCTGACTTAATTAATGTTGAAACTGAAGTAAATAAATGTGCTGCTACCAATACAACTAAATGTTTGGTAAGGGACAACAGTGTAACAGATATTCAAAAAAAAACTGTTATGATGCCCAATAAACCAACAGAAACACCAAGGCCAAGAAAAAGAAACAGTTCTTTCTCTGATGACTCTATTTTTGAAAGCATTATTATAAGGAAAACACCGCCAAAAAAGCTTAAGGATGTAACACCTCATAAAAATAACACAGAGAATATTTTGCCTTCAATAAGCAGCAACAACGACACTCTATTTGAAAAAATGCAGGCTTGGTTATCAGACAGTGACAATAGTGACCCCCATACTAACCTAGTAAAAAAGTCACAACCTGCTAAAATTGTTTCCCCTGAAAATGTCACTTTAGATTCTCCCAACAAAAAAATGAAACAAAATATGGTTAAAATATCATCTCCAAAAAATAAAGGCAATTCTTCGTCTGAAGAAGAATCTTCTTTTGAAAGACATGGAAACTCTTCTGATGAAAGTCAAGGATCTGACTGTGAACAAACACCAACTAATAATAATCCATCACCTAAAAGCAGTCAGCAACTGTCTTTAAATGTATCATTAGAAATTAATGAAAAAACTGATTCTGAAAATCAAACTAACTGTGAGGGATTATTGAAAGGTTGTGAGAAGGAAAATAGCCCTGAAAATTCACATGACAATTATTTAACAGGCTTTAGGGCTTTGGGTAAACACATTGAATATTTAACCAAAAAACATCATACTGAAAAAGGCTTTTTTGCAGGAGGTTATACAAAATAAACATTCAAAATATACTCTTTTTAAAAATTACTCATTCAAAAATTAAATTATATTATGCAGGGTTATCAGTAACTATAAAAAAAAATTTTTAGTTACATAACTACAACTAAAATTTATTGATTTATTTTATTGTTACAAAGGATTATAACAAAATATTTTTTCTTAACCCTTCATTTCTGTTCCAGTTTTCTTATTTTATTTTTATAGATGTTTTAACAAATGAGGTACATTTTTAGATGAGTTTATCACTTTTTTGTTAAATTGAATAAGTCTCAATTTCCTTCAATGCTTAAGTGAACCGTACTATATTTTATTTATTTTATAAAAGATGAGCAGTATTGCAGCCACAAGAATTCAAAGAGAATTAAAAGATATTAAATCTGAGGTAATTGTAATATTACCAGTAAGGCCTATGTGAATAATAAAGTAATTAAAAAATGTATATATATATATATATGTATAATATTAATAAACATGATTATTATTTTCTAAATTTTTTAAATTATTTTGGTGAAATTTTCATAACACTGTATTAAATTATATCTTTATTATTTCTTGTTTAGTGTTCGGGTCAGAATATTAAAATAACTCTACAAAGTGATGAGTATACTAACCTAAGAGGTGAGATAGTAGGCCCACCTGGAACACCCTATCAAGGTAATTAAAATAAAAATGTATGCAGTTGTCTATTAAGAAGGGTAGTTCGTTAAGTTATCTACAGATTGTAATTTATGGCAATGTGTATTATAAGGGTCATTATTTTCTTAAAAAATTAATACCGTTTTATTTTATTCTGATCACAATTTTCAAGGTTTCTTAGGTATTTTGCCTTTTAAACAAGAATTTTATATTTCTGAGATTAATAGGCTATACAAAGTTACATAACATTATAACAATAATTTTTATTTAATTTCAGGTGGTGTGTTTAAATTAGTGATCAAAATTCCAGATACTTACCCGTTTAATCCACCAAAAGTAAAGTTTGAAACTAAAATATGGCATCCTAATATAAGTTCAGTAACTGGTGCTATATGCCTTGATATTCTTAAAGACCAATGGTAAGTAAACTATAATTTTTTACTAGTGTAATAAAGAAAAAAGTTTTCTTCTATATTTTTATTGTAAAATTTTTGTTTATTAAACAAAAATAAATTAAATTACATGACTACCTTTGATTTAAATTGGAAGCAAAAACTAGCCTTTAAAAAAAAAATTGTGAAACCTTTTTTTGGTTATGTAACAGTTGCTGTTGTTACCTTTTTATTTTTATCTATTTGAGCAATATTTAAAAAATTAAATTTTTGCATTGATATGTTTTTAAAATCAAGTAATAAAACATTATTAAAATTTATCAGCATTTTTACATTGCACTTTACAGCTCAAAATTAGATTTTATCAACTTTTTCAAATGTGACACAATCATTAATAAGAATTATTTTTTAACAAATCAGGGCAGCTGCCTTAACTCTGCGAACTGTCTTACTTTCCTTACAAGCTTTACTCTCTGCAGCAGAACCGGACGATCCACAAGATGCTGTGGTTGCCCGTCAATATAAGGAAAATCAGAAAGCATTTCTAAAAACTGCCAAGTTCTGGGCTCAATATTATGCAAATGGTAACTACTTTTTTATTTATAGTGTTGCTTGCATAGACATATTTATTTCGTATATGAAGTTGTGCTTAAAATTTAATTTTTAATAATAAAAACATGGTGTTATTTAATTATATTAGCTCCAGGGCCTAAAGATCAAGACTGTGTTAAAAAGTTAAAATCCACAACAGAAATGGGGTTTTATAAGGTAAGTTTTTCAGTGTTTCCATTGTATTCTTGTGTTTACTTGGATTCATATTTAAATTAAAGATGGCTTTTTGTTTAGGAAAAGTCGTTGCAAGCCCTTTCCACTCAATCCTGGAACTTGCAAAATGCAATTGCCAACTTGACAAGTTGAGTACACATTCCCTTAGTGTAAGTATGAATTTTATTTTAATAGTAATTTAAAAAAAAATTATAATGCAGAAAAATTAAAAAAAGGCTTTTTGTTATTTTCATTAAATGATTTAAATTTTCTTTAGATTTTACACTTTTGAATGAGTTTATTACCAAAAAACTGGAAAAACATCAATGAAATATTTTCCAACTGCTCTATTTTTAGTTTAATTTTGTCTCATTATGAAATTCACTTTATTTTGTTGGTTCGATGTAAATTTTTTATGTTTATTGGTCCTAGTTTTTTTGATTCTCCAATTTTTATTTGTTAATAAAATAATTTTTTCCCCCGGAAAATCAAATTCAATTTGGAATACTAAAAATATTGTTAAAAGAAACAATATTTAAATTCTAAGTTTGTGATTCGAATGTTTTAAAAACAATTCGGAAGGGAAAGCTGATAAATATATTGAACATGTGTACAGTTTAGATTTATTTAAAAGTAACCGTGAAAAATACATAAATAAATAAACAATGGGCATAGATTTAAACAGTTTAACAAAAAATATAAACTAAGTCTTTGGAATTATAATAATTCGAATGTGTGTTTGCGAATCAAATAATAATAATTTATTTCTATAATATAGAGTAACAAATAAAAAAACAAGAAGTAGTTACATTCTTTGTTGCAGATATTCGATTGAAAAAATGAAGGTTAATTTGTTAAAAATACAGTCACGTTTCAAAATCAAGTTAAGGCATAACATTTATCTTAACGGGAACGGGCGAGTTTTTTATATTTTAATCAGTCGTTTTAGGACAAGTCGCTTATATTTCCACACGGCGAACGTATATAAAAATAAAAAATTATACAAATAACAGATTAAGCTAATTGGTCAATCATAAATAAGCTTGTTTTTTTAGATTTATTTTTTTTTGTTCAATCTTGAATACTGTGAATAATTACAGCAAAATGATTGGAACAACTTTACGACATCTTGTCAGACCAAGTAATTATAATATTTTTTTCTAATTTTGATTATTCATATTGTAAAAAAAACTAACTTGATAATCTGATAATAACTTTTGTTATTAGACATTCTGCAACAAACTCGAAAAATGTCTGGTTTTTCCAAAGTTCCAGTTTTTAAAGTAAAACCGTTAGGAGTTGATGGAAATATTGTGCTAGCAGTTGGTGCAACTGTTCTAATTGGTACAACTATTCTGGTAATTTATTTTTTATTAGTTTGAATAAAACGTGGATCTATTTTTAACACTTATATTGTTATTTTTTTTCTATATTTATATCTTTATCCTCGATGTGGGAAAGTCGAATGCGCGACTTAAACATAAAGTAACATCAATTACTCCGGCCCAGTCTCGAGTTGCCTGTGGCAGTTTGGGATATTATAATGATTATAATTGCCCGGTAATTATGCTGCTGATTAAGTGCTGGCTCAGCAGGAGTTCATACCGTTTATAACGCCTTACTCAAGGGCGCTACAGCATGAGCTCAGTGGGGATTGAACCCACGACCTCATGTGGGGTGTAGCAAGTGTTCGTACCACTACTCCACGCTGCCGGTCAATATGATCAAGGATTAAGAATAATTGGAGTTGTAGACTTTTTAAAATTTGGTTGTTTGGCTAAGGTTTTTAAAACCCCCTTCTAACACTAAACCCCTGTTATTTGTTTAATTTCTGTGGTCATTTTAAAATTTTGATAAAACGTTATAATAGGACAATAATGTTGCATAGGCTATCTAAAGTAATTATTTATTTGCATGCATATATACATACACAGATGTTTATTAAATTTTATATAAAAATCATAGTGTAATTTTTTTAATTTAAACGCTGTTAAATACTTTGTAATAGGTCCAATCCACTGGATACCTCTGGCCACAAACTCCCGGGGTTGGTTTCGATTACAAAAAAATTAAAATCGATTTGAACGAACGCGATTAATTTTTTCTTGATTAAATGATGTGAAAGATTTAAATTGAAAATTTTCTAAATTGTTTCTGGGTTTTATATGTTCATTAAACTTCACTAAAAATATCTTGATAATTTTTTTTTAATGAGCAACTAACTATGAGACAGCAGGTCCTTATACCAAATATTGGCAGTAAAGCAGATTTTTGTAATCACTTTATGAGTGCACATCAACATTTATTTGCTAAATAAGCGATTAAGTAATATTGCAATTAAGTAATATTGCAATTAGGAGTTAAGTTGTTATATTGCAGTTCATGCAAATTATTTGTGCAACAATTTAATATATTTGTGTTTTAATTACTCACACAATGGCATGCATTTGTGGTTTTTTGATAATAGTTATTTAAATGCATTTCAATTTTGAGATCATCATTCAAGTGAAGTACTGATATCTTATTATTCTGGTAAAAAAAATTACTGGTTGAAGTTGCTTGGATTTATCACTTGTTTCTTTTATATATTTTATTTAGTAGATCAAGAAATACAGAATGTGGTATTCTTGGGTCATCAAACTGAGAAATAGAATTGGTCAATTGATTGTATGCTGCAATTTCATACTCTTTAAATGCAGCTTCGAGGTTAAGTTCCTTATAAAGTTCTTTAATTTTTCCTACACTTTCACTGTCTTTGTTTCCATAATTACTCTCAAGCATTGCCATTTGTTGTGGGTTAACTTTTTTGATGGCTTGCACAATAAGCCAGGAGCATTTTCTGTCCTCAATATCGGTCCCTATTTTCCCAGTAATTTTTGGATCTCCGTAACAGTCTAAATAGTCATCTTGTACCTGAAACAAACAGCCCATTTCTGTTAAAATGCCACATGCTTTTGCATGTAAGTCTTCACATTTAATTCCAGCAATGTACATTGCCAATGCAACTGGTAAGTAGAAAGAATAAAAAGAAGTCTTGTACTTGATTATAGCCTTATAACGATCTTCTGTGAATATGTTAATGTCCACATCAGGTTGCTCAGAAGTTGCCATGTCAAGACTTTGGCCCATTTCTGTGTGTAAAATTGTTTTGTGAAAAAGATCAACAACATCTGCATACCATTCTTGATCTCGACAATGTTTGCGTAAAACAGTAAACACACAGGACTCGAGTATCATGCTATCATTAACTGCCTGATAACCAATACCAGGTTTACGGTACCAACATATCTGCCCTCGTCTTGTTTTTGATTGATCCATTAAATCGTCAGCCACCAGAAATGATGCTTGTAGAATTTCAACAGCCCATCCTAAAGTTAAAGCCAATTCAAGGGAAGACTCGGTTGTGTTGTTTTTACAGATGGAATTATATGCAGACACCACTGTTAAACCCCGAGTTCTTTTTCCTAAAGGTGCATTGTATTCTAGTAGGTCTTTAATTCTCTGTATACTCCAACCAATTCCATTTTCAGGATGACCATTTGCGTGGGAAAGTTCTTCCGTGATAACTTTAAAGTATTCATCAAATTGGTTCCATAAAACTTCTTTTGCATTCATTAGGCTTTTATTTAATTATTAGTTATGATAAATAATTACAAATTGTTCTAAAGCAAAATAAAAAAGATTACATATTTTAAAGCTGCGTCACAAATACCTAGGCATACTGCTGGATGGAACCCAGAAAAACCGCAAAACAAACATTATCAAGCTTTAGTGAGTAAGTCAGTTAGTTAGAAACAGACATATTTAATTAATAATTGAAGAATTTAAATTATACTTTTACTTTAAATTATATGAACTTGATTACCCTGATAACCCCATGTGGTACGAACAAAACAATTTGTAAAAATACGTTCTGACTGTTTTGCTAACAAAACCAAACGCCAAACTTCTTTTAATAAAAAGCCTCAAGCATGAATTTATATACACGTCGAGGATAAAAAACAGGGTTTTCAAAATAAATTTCTATATTTAGAACTTTTCCCCAACTTAAAGAAATTATTATTAACATATTTTAAAGTTTAATATTTTATGCTTAGATTGTTTAAAATTTCAAATAGGGGGTGTGTGAAATAGGTTTATATACAGCAAAGGTCACGTGACAAGGATTTGCAAGTCACGTGGGAAGTAACTTGTTTACAATTTTTTTCACGTGTTTCGCATAAATTAACTAAAATACATAAATGCTTAAATTAAGTAGTCGATTATTTGCTAATTCAGCAAATAATTTAAACGAAACGAATGTTACTTTGTTACGATACTATTCAGCTAATAATATGGAGGCAGGTGGAAGAAAAGTTATGGTAACAGGTTTGTATAAGTTACTTTGATATAGTACCTTTAAAATATTTTTTAATATTAAATACCTTTTAACTTTTATGGTTGTATTATAGGAATAGGAATTGTTTCGCCCTTAGGTTGCACCTCAAAGCATGTTTGGTCAAGATTATTAAATGGAGATTGTGGAATAAGCAACCTGAATTTAGAACTTAAGGATCTGCCTTGTACTATAGCAGGTTCTGTTCCTAAAGGTAATACTAAATTGTGTATTTTTATAAATATTTCAAATATTTTTATTAAAGAATCTTATTGTAAAAGAGATAGAGATTTAAAGGCATTTGTCCCATTTTAGTTTTGTAATTATTACAGGAAAAGATTCACCAACACAGTATAATGGAAAACCATCTCGATCAATATCAGAAGCCACAGGATTTGCAATAAAAGCTGCTGATGAGGCTTTAGCTGATGCAAACTGGAAACCTGACTGTGATGTTGATAAAGAAAGAACAGGTATATTTCATTTAACATAAGCATACATATATACATATTGTTTTTAACTATGTATTTAACTAAACATTTTTATGTAAATAAAACACAGTTTGTTTTTAAAAAAATGTAAACATTAATGTTTTACTTTTTTATTTCAGGAGTTGCCATGGGTATGGGAATGGTTGATTTGGATGCTGTAGTAAACACAGCAAAAGATCTTTCAACAAAGGGTTATAGAGCTGTGAGTCCCTACTTCGTACCTAGGATCTTACTCAACATGGCAGCTGGACATATAAGTATTAAACATAAACTGCAAGGACCAAATCACAGTGTGTCAACAGCATGTGCTACAGGTTTGAAAGTATATTTTATAAAAAAAAAGATTTTTCTAACAATTACTTTTTTCAATTGGAGTTCTCTAAATTTTTAAATGTTAGGTGCACATGCAATTGGGGATGCATTTCGATTTATTAAAAATGGGGATTGTGATGTAATGGTGGCAGGTGGTTCCGATGCATGTCTTAACCTTCTGTCTCTTACTGGCTTTGCCAAAGCCAGAGCTCTTAGTGCCAATTTCAACGACCAACCTGAGAAAGCATCCAGGCCATTTCATCCAGAGAGGTTTTTGTTTTAGTAAAAATAGGCCATAAAGTATCTTTGATATGATTTTTATATATTTTTTGCTCCTTAGTTTATTATGTAGTAATGAATTACATGCCAAAATTTCTAACTTATTTATGCTTTACAGAGATGGATTTGTTATGGGTGAAGGTGCAGCAGTTTTAGTATTGGAAGAAGAACAACATGCAGTAAACAGAAATGCAAATATTTATGCTCGTGTTCTTGGTTATGGCTTGTCTGCAGATGCTAACCACATTACATCACCTTCACCTGAAGGTTTTTTTTGTAGTAATATTATGCAATATAACTGACAACAATAATTGTTAAACTTAAATTTTTTTAATGATGCATGTTTGACAATTTACTAATGGAGTTATTTATTTTTAAATAGGAAAAGGTGCTATACGGTGTATGCAAGCTGCTATCAGAGATGCAAGTTTACAATCAAGTGATGTTTTCTACATAAACGCCCATGCCACTTCTACACCACTAGGTGATGCTGCTGAGGTAAAGGCAATAAAGTCATTATTCGGGGATCATGCTTATAACTTAGCCATATCTTCCACCAAGGGAGCTGTTGGTCATTTATTAGGTACATTATTTTTGACTTTATTTGCTTTCAAAGTTTTATTTTGCTATTAAAATAGATATGTTAATAATTTACATAAAACATGATACAATTTTAATTAGGAGCTGCTGGGGCAATAGAAGCAGCGTTCACAGTATTATCTTGTTATTCATCCCAACTTCCACCAACCATTAACCTGGATAAAACAGAAAAGGATATGGATTTAAATTTTGTTCCTTTAATAAAGCAAAGTTGGGATAAGGAAAGGTAAGTTAGTAACTGTTACAGTTTTAGTTTTTTAATTATATGTATGTGGTTGTTTTTAGGCGGATTGCTTTGACGAATTCATTTGGATTTGGGGGCACAAATGCAAGTTTATGTTTTTCTAATTATTTTGCTGCTTGACACTTTATCAATACACATTTATTAACAAAAATACTGGTTGTTTTTTAAGCTTTATTTATAAATTTTTAGTTGACTAAATCTTATCAGCATTCATATTATAGTTAACTGAGTGTTTTATAAGTTAAACCTTCTTTTATAAATTTTTGTTATAATATTTACGCGTAATTATTTAAGAATACGTGAATCTGTTTTATGAAATCTTTATTAAAAATTATTTTTAAAATCGCACCGATAAAAGTACTTACTTTCTTTACAAGCCAAAAGTTTCTACTTTTCTTACAAAATAAAATAGTTTTGATTGACGTAACTCGTAGTTTTTTACTTTAAGGTTTTTTAAGTCTTACATCACTTTTGCTTGTTAAATAATTTAACTAGTAGGTTAAATTTTCTTTTGGTTAAGAAGACAATTTTTAGGTAAGTAAAGCAGTGTTTTAAGTTGAAAATTATTTAAACGTCGTAAAAAATCAATAATCAGCTGTTAGATTAAAGAACGGAGTAATTACTAATTAGTAAGATTATTGACATTCGCTGTGGCCTTTACTTTTTGACAAAGACAACACAAATTTCGAAAGTTATTTAAATTAGTAGGCGAATATAGGTGAACATAGGGTCAATCTACATTATATTTAAGGGATTTCTATTAAAAATTTAAAAAAGACTAGCTTAGACTGTTAAAGTGAATACTGGCTGACTGGTTAAATATGAATATGTTGATAAAGCTTTAGAAATTTTATATATACTGATTCATGTGATTTGTTGACAGAAAAAAAAAAAAATTTATTATGGAAAGTAATAGAGGAGATGCAGAGAAATGTATTAAGATTGCCAATATTGCTTTGTTAAACGGAAACCTTAAAAAAGCTGAAAGATTTGTTCTTAAATCTCTGAAACTCTACCCAACAGATGCTGCAACAAGTATGTTATTGCTTAAAATAAATTAGTTAATAAATGCTGACATACTGCATTAACGCCTTTACTTAGGCCCTTACAATTACATTTATTAAGTAAATTTTATAATAAAAAACATAGTAAAATCAGTAAAACTAATTATTTATTTTTTTAAGTTCTTTTAACGAAAATCAAAAGTGGTGAAGCAAGAAAACCTAATGTTAATAGCACGGAAACTACTTCACAGAAAATACCAGATACCTCAACATTACATGGAAGCAGCACGGAAGAAAGTCCACCCAAGTACACACCTACACAAAAGAAGTTAGTTGATAAGTAAGTGAAATTTAAGTTATATATCTATTTATTAATTTGTTTAAAAAATTAAATTAAAAATCAATTTTTTGGCATACTTGATAGAGTTTTTGTGGCCCTTTAAAACCTTTGGTGCAGTTACAAAAGTAACTACTTCTACTTTAAATTAAAGTGAGTAGGTAAATGTGAATAATAGTAGGTTGCCTTATACCTAAATAAATAAAATGTTATACTTTAGTATAAACAAATGCAAAGATTATTATGACATACTTGGAGTATCAAAAGATGCTAATGAATCAGAACTGAAAAAGGCCTACAGAAAAATGGCCCTTCAGCTTCATCCTGATAAAAACACAGCTCCTGGTGCAACAGAAGCTTTTAAAGGTAAAGTTTTGAGTTATTTTAGCTGCTAAAATTCAGTTATCAAAAGGTTAAATGCCTGTGCTATTTAATAATCTCTTTTTTAAGTGAATGGCATGTTATATTAAAACTTAGGAGACTGGGCTTCATAAAAATAACTTGTTTTAAATATGTTAAACTCACTGTACTACATGGTTTTATTTAAAATACTCCTTAATAATTTAAAGCTGTTGGAAAAGCTTTCTCGATCCTTAATGATGCAACATCACGAAAGAGATACGATTTGTATGGCCCTGAAGGTGTAACAACTAGAAGAAGAAGACGGAGCAGCAGTGGTGATGAATATGAGTACAACGATGGAGAGTTTGATCCAAACGAGTTGTTTAATATGTTTTTTGGGGGTGGATTTCCAAATGGTAAAAAAAAGCTTTTTATATAATTGATTGAATTACGTATACTAGTCAAAAGCCTGCCATACAGAAGAAATTTTAATTATTGTAATGTGGTCGCAACTCTTTATTTATATTTGCTTGGAATAATCATATTTTGTTTGCCAATAAATTGGATATAGATATATATATTGCCACCAAGCTCTATTGAATATAGATTTATATGTTGATAGCTGGCCAAAACTCTTCTTTGTTTTAGGAAATGTTCGGGTGTTTCGTCGTGGAAACACTTATTATTATGACAGAAGAAATGGTGGTAATAGACCTGAAATACATCATCATCAACAACAAGTTAGTTATTTTTTTTTTAAATATTGCTTTTTTGATTTAGACTCTTAATAAAGTGCTATTTAATTTTTGTTTATTTTATCACCTACTTAGGATTTAACTTTAACATAGCATTATCTTTATGTTTATTATTATTTTTTTAGTTTATTTATGATATGAATTATTATTCGAAGTTTATTTGTTTTTTATTGATTTACAGAGCAATTTTGGAGCTATTTTCCAACTTTTACCAATCATAATTATATTTGTTCTTTCAATTTTGGGAAATTTGCTTACGCCAGATCCAGCATTTAGTCTAAGAAGACACGGGTATGTGTTATTCTAAAAATAACCTTTAGTAGGACTGTTTAAAAACAAGTTGACAAGCTAATAGCTAACACGACACATTGCATTCAACATATTATTGTTAGCCTGTTAAAATATTATTTTCAGGCTTTTAGTATCAATATTTTTGTTTAAAAAATACCTTATCTGACAACAATAGGCTACCTTTCAATATTAATTAATTTTATTTAAATTATTATGTTATTCAAAATAAACATTTCTATTTTAATTTTATTTCTATTAATTTTAGAGAATATGCATATGGTACACAAACCAGCAATCTTCGTGTCCCTTATTTTGTTAAATCCGATTTTAATCTTTACTATAAGAAAAACTCTAAGAGTTTAAGACGATTGGAAGAATCTGTTGAATCTGAATATATTGAAAATTTAAGAAACAAATGTTATCAAGAAAGAGTAAACAGTAAGTATTAAAAAGCAGGTTAAATTAGATCTTTTTAATAAAGTTAATGACAATTTTCTATGTATTTTTTATAAGTTTTTTCTTTATTTAAAATCTAAAAGACAAACATTTTACAGTTACATTTACAACCTAATCAATTATTTAAGTAAGAAAAAAACATTAAATATTTTTGCTTGTTTTACAGAGGAAAGTATTCGTCGTAAAGGAGTTTATTTTGGAAGTCCTGATATGGTGAAAAGATCAGAAGGAATGAAAACTCCATCCTGCGAAGAACTAGAAAAATTATTTAACAGACCATGAGAATTTAGCACATTTTTATTTAGGAACAAATTTATGTGCAGGGTTGTTGAAAACTTATCATTTTTTTTTTGTAGATTAATTAAACTGGAAAAGATGTAAAAAAATAGTGCTTACGGCAATTGCATTGATATAAATACAAGACCCTTTTTTTAGTTATTTTATTTAAATTTTGTGTTATAAATACAATGTTTTAATGCATGATTAAACTGTGTTATAAAATGATTTTGTGGCACTTTAATAAACAAATTTTTAATAAATGTACAATTCTAATTTGGTCAAAATGAAAAACTTTGCACACTTTTATCTTTGGCTGAGATTGTATATTTAAATTATTTTTTTAATCTGGTATAAATAAGATTCAATATATTCATTAAAAAAATTCCTATCCTACTTAGGTTTAGTTTTTAAGTATGTGCAATTATTTATTATCATATTTGACTGTCATACTGTTTTTTTCTACATATGACAATATTAATATATATATTTTATGTTTATTTATAGAAAAATTAACAAACTGTTAATTATGTTTGTTTATTTAAACATTGCAAAACTTTAATGTGTTTTTTTTTTGTTCAATTTCAACAACATATTTCATTTTCAAACAATTTATTTTGGTAATTTTTGTTTTAGAAAAAAATTTGGCACCACCTATGTTTTTATTATATGAGATTTTTGTTGTATTTATTATTATTGTGTATTGTAACCTCTTTGTAAAATGCTCGAGTGTTGTTGTAACTTAATTTTTTCTTCACAAAATAAATTTAAGAAATGTGTTTTAAACAGTTGTATTTTTAATGTAGGAGACAGAAAAATCTTTGATTATGAGAAAGTACTAGTTACAAATATAGCTTTTGACTGTAAGATATAGGGAATTCTTTATATAACTTAAAAAATCTGTATTGTAATGAAAAGCCGTGCCTGTATATGTAACGCGCTAGACTTTTCATTCCCTTAAAAAAGTCACGTGCCCAAGGCATTTTTTGTTTGTATCGAACGTAAACTTAACGTTGTAAGCTTGACTTATAGGCTAAGCGCGAGAAAAACTAAAAGGCCCTAAAACGTTTTAGGCAAGTTTGTGTCGCAACTATTTCAAAAGCGCTTTAGCTAAGTAAGAACTGAAATAAAGTTAGCTTTGGCAAAGTAGTAGGGAGTCTTATGTATGTCTATCATAAGTTTCAAAAGCAATCTAATAGTATAACTACCAGCGAACTTTACAGATAAGACTATTACATTACTGGTAAAGTAAAAGATATGACAAAAATATATATAATGATTTTCAATTTTAATATAAAATGTAGCGTGCAAAAAGTAGGCGATATAAAAAACGAAATATGTTGAACAGTACAGGAACTTTGAGGTAGTAATAAGTAAAAATATAAAAATTTAAAACAGGGAAATGTCTATCTGCAACCACATTCAGTAACAATCATATCTTCGTGGTCTCTTTGCTTAACAACATCTCCTTCATAGTAAAGAATACTTAAAGGCTTAAGCTTAGTGGGCACACAACAAGGCTGTGGAACGCCAAGTTCTGGTCTGTTAGTGGCGATAAGCCCTTGCATGTAAGCATGGTTGGTTGGACGGCTACCACCGTTAACTGGAATTCGGCATTCACCAGCGCATCGTTTGGCGTTGTATTTTTTCGGGTAAATGATCCAAGATCCCCAGCCTACTTTTTCAAAGTCGACTTCAAAGTCTACGACTCTGCAGTGAGTTGGTTCTTGGACGACGTGTTTTGGATAAGAAATACCGAATGGAGATAACGGTGCTGGCGTGACTTCCTTTTCGTCGGGTTTCTTTTGTTCAATGACAATGACGTCATCAACTTTTTGTTGCTTCCAGAAATCGTCTTCGTTGGTCGCTTTAGTTGGATTTTTTGCTTTCTCTTCTGGAAATTGGTCGGAAAATTCAAAATCGTTGGAAAATCCCAACTTGGCTTCTTGCACGCTGCGCTCAAGTTCAAAATTGTTGGAGTAAACGTCTAAAGTTGTTTTAGTAAATCGGTTCACGGTCTTGTTTTTTTTCTTCTTGTTAGTTCGACGGCGCTTGTTTTTTCGGTTTCGTTGGTGGCTCGATCGACTTTTAGTGGTGGCCGATCTTCGGCTCCGAGTGTTTCTTGCATTAGCGACGTCCATTAAATCGAAATGCTTGTTCGTCGAGTATACGAATAACATTGTATTACTTTCGACCGATCGTTTAGATCGTGCTGGTTGTTCGATGACGTCACTAGATTGTGACGCGGATTCTTCTTCGTTTTTGTACCATGTTCGGACCGCTTTGGTGGCGTCAATAACAATTCTGTAAAGAGAAAATATCGGTTAAAATCATGATAATATTTTAATTACTTATTTTTATTTGTTTAGTTTTAGATGTAAAACTTGTTAGGTTTAAATTTTAAACTTACTTTTGACTTGTCGGATTACGGCGAGCATTGAATGCAATTGAGCCAATCTTAGTTCGCTGTCCCTTTCGTTCGTCCCACAATTCCACAGTGGTGACGTCAGAGTATAAACGTGGCAAAGTGAGTTCAATCTCGGCCATTCGAATTCGTTCGTGGGGCAGGATAGCTGATAAATCAAACACGAGCACCCATTTGTTGGATTCCTTGTACGATTCTGCAATAAAAAAATCAGGTTAGCTTTACATTTCAATATATTCTCGAGCATGCTTTCACATATGTGTTTGTGTTAAATGTTGTCGGGTTGTATAAATCAGCGCGAGTTGTGCTTTTGAAGTGCGCGTTTTATTGCTTTAGAACGAGCGATCGGGCAAGTGATAGACTAAACAATGTCGCTGCTTACAAAGCGGACATTGTGGCGTAACAATTACCGATTAGTGTTAACAATAACCGTTGACAAATGACGTGGTGTGTCAAGATCGACCCGTGTACACATAACTGTCTGATGACGACATAGCCATGACGCCATATGCATAAATCAAATTGATATAATTTGTAATAAACGCGACAGAAACTTTACGAGAGGTCACGTAATTAGAATTTGTTTTGTGTGTTAATTTCCGTGTTGGATTTTGTTGTGTTTTATTTTCGACTGGGGCGCGGGGCTTAAGCGTGTAAGAAACCCATCGGAGCGTTGTCGTGTGAAAGGTCCAATACACATCGGCGTCTCAAATGCCTTGTGTAATTCGCCACTTGTGCAATTCAATTATTTCATCGCCAATCTGATTAAAGCTTTGTCCGGGCTTAAAGCGTGTGTGAGTTATTTTTCTGATTATCGGTCTGATGTCTTCGTTTTTTTGTTGTTGTAAAACTGATGATTTTGTATGATTGTAGTGATATATTTTACATTTATTATTTTAATTAATAATTTTTTTGAAAAAATCAACTTACCGATAATATCGAAGCTTCGTACAACGTCTGATCTTTTTAATGCTTTGGTGTGTTTTCCATTAAATGCTGGCAACACTTGATCTCCTGATGGAGATTTTCTGTGGTAAAGTTGAATCATGTACTCGGGCGATCGAGCCAACTTATCGTCTTTTAAATTTTGGGTCGAGCGAATATGCTCTAAGACACGGGTATGAAATCCCATCATGTGTTCTGGTATATCTTTGGTGAGATCGGGAGGTGTTGGCGCGACTGGCCGGAAACCGACTCTCGGGAGCTGGCCGTTTGATTCTTGTTTGACGTTCTTCAGGTAGTCGTGAAGTTGCGATGAAGTAATATGTGAGATTGTGATGATAATAATGCAAAGTCGAATAAGGTTGATTTGGCAGTTCATTTTGTTCTTGGTTAGTTTTATTAGGAGGCTATTAATTTTTAAATTTTATATCTAAAAAAAATATTTTTTTGATTAGTAAAATTTTAATAAACTAATAAATTGTTTTCAAATATTATTTTAAATTGTTATCATTTTTTGTAATTTTTTATCTACATTTTTGCTGCCTTTACTAACTTTCAAACTTGTTATTCTTAAAAATTGAATACATATCTTGCTAAATAAGATATCAAATCTAAATAATCCATATAATCCAGGTGGTAATCCACTCATTGTTGCAAACCGATAATTGAATGACGTTAGACCGGTATGATAGCTTTTTATAACGGCTCTTTCGCTCTTCCCCCTTTTTCTTTTTCTGGACCACGCGTTCGGATGCAACTTGCTCTCTCGTTTTCACCCTCTCTCGAATTCCTCGGCTCTTCGCACCTTGCACGGCGAGAGAGGCACCTTGTCGGTTTTCTCTAATCTCTGACCTTGAAACAGCTTACTATTTGCTTAGCAAACAAGCTTACAATGTAAATTCGTATGCATGAACTGACCAATGCGAGTCCTTGCCCATGAACGTTTATGTTTACTTTGGATCAATTTGCATTAATATTAAAAGCACCGCTAATAAAAGTCACAGCGGGCCAAAATGAACAAACTTAGAACCGTATGTTCTTTCATGTAATTTAACTTTGTACTAATTAGAAAAAAAAATCTTACTCCTGTGACTACATATAAAGCTATGCTTCGTTTTCGTATTGTTGCATTTTTGTCCTAGCTAATGTTGTTTAACTTTTTGTACGGTACTATAATAAAAATAAAGACTTAAAAATACTAAATTTTTTTCAAAGATTTTAATTAGAATTGAGGAATTTATATTTATATATTACGGAAATTCATTCTTTATGTATAGTTTATAAAAAGAGGTAAAAAAAAGAAAAGTTATTATAAAAATTAGGCATGGACTAGACATATGTTTATTGGATTATTGAAAGCTTAAATTTGTTTTCTAGACAATATTCTATAGAAAAATTATAAAATAAAATTTAAATCCGAACTCTCGCAATTCGTAATCCTTGCGAAGTCTGCTATCGCGTGACGTAATAGCTGCAAGTCTGCACGTAGATTAGGCTTCCGTTCTAGGAGTTGGAGTCGCGCGCTCCCCAACGTTATCTAAAGGGAAAGAATGAATTTCCGTAAGGAGAACGATATCACACTTCGGAGATCGGCGCGCGCATGCGTCGACGTTGCAACAATTGCTTTTGTTACGTCATTGTTTAAAACAATAGAAGTGGCCTTAGAATCTTTGCGCGCTACTGTTGCGATATGACTAAATTGATTGCCGAACAATGGCACGTTTGTCTTCCATTGTGTGCGTGGAATATCCACCGAACGCACCTTTGTATCGCAAGGAAGAGCAATTTCTAAAACACGTGTGCAGTCGTATTAATATACGAAATAATGCATAAAACTGAAAAGGGTTTGAATTGAACAAATTATTTAATAAGTTAGAGATTGTTTGTTAATATTTTGTACATGTTGTAAAATTTATGGTTACCTTGATTCGAAGATTTTGTTTATTAAGTTAAACTTGGACTTATTTTATTATCTTTTATTTATGTTGTATTGTTTAGTTAATAACTTAACAACAACATTGTATTATTTATATTAATTAATCAAATAATTTAAGTGCTGTAAAACTATTTGTTTTATGTTTCTATCAATGGACGCGTGACCTTTTATTTGCTTTGCAAAGTTTTAATTAACTTTGTTGTATTACATTAAAGAATCGGAACTTTCTTATCTTACAATTGGCAATCCTAACTTTAAACAACCCCGACAGACTTGGGTTCAATCCTCGGTGTTATCAAACGTTTTTATGATGTTTGCTTTACACAAGTTTTTGTTTGCTAAGTGTGGGTATAAAAATTAAATTGATTATTGTTAGTAAATTTAAGTAATTCTATAGTAACATTTATTTTAGTTTATAATTATAGTTAATGAAACAATTTGGCTGTTTGTTAAAGTGAAGAGTCATACAAAACAAAATATCTAAAAATATTATATGATAATTAAATGAGAACATTACTTTTATATATTTAAAATTAAGTTATATAATTTTTGTTAAATTTTTAAAATATAATTTAATAAAGTTTTGTAAATTAATACTCATTTTTTAATAATTTAATATTTGATAAATTTTATAAAAAATATGACAAGCTAAAAACAACTAAAAAAGGTTGTGTTCGTTATAAGTGCTTATCTAAACTTGTTTTATTAATAGTTTATATTAACAATTATTTATATTTATACTTATCATTAAAATTATTTTACTTTGTGTTTAGTTTGGATTTTTCTATTTAACTAAGTGTTTCACCAATCAAAATTTGGCAAGCGTTTGTTCATTATTTCTTTTTAAAGTTTAAATATATTTACACAAGATAATTTCTTAATACATTTGTGGAAATCATTAATGATAAGTCGATCGTTTGAATCAAGAAGAAATGCCCGAACCCAAGGTGTTAATAATGTATATAAAACAAGTCTTGATTTGTTTGCTTACTTTAGCTTTCTGTCTTTTGATTGTAATCCCTACAGCTCACGTGGCCTATTGAACGTCTTAAGTTTATATATGCCACGTGTTAAAAAACTTTTAGGTTTAGTTTGTTTATTTTTGATAAGAAATTGTCGTTTTGTTTCATTTAAGTTTGTGTTTGAAAATTTTGTTACATTTAAGTTTGTGTTTGAAAATTTTGTTACATTTAGTGAAGTTTGTTTTAGCTTTTACACCTTCCCTGATGAAAGGGCTTTAATAGAACGCTAACGATTTTTTTTACATAAAATGCCTTTTTTTGAATTAAACTGGCATTAAACTGATTTAATACTCAGGTAACTCACTTCTTCACATTTTTTTTTAAATTTTGTAAAAAATATTTACGTGATTTTAATGTTGTTTATATTTATTGCCATCTGTTTCTAGCGTTGTTGTACGTCGTTCTATTTTATCGCCCTTACGTTTGACAAATCGCTCGTTTTATTTATGCATTTCAACAATAGAATATTGCAATGGAAGAATAGACCATTCTTATAGCACAAGGACTTGATTGTTTATTGGCCGTTTTTATTATGATTATCAAAACCGAACGAAAGTTTCCGATGTGGTTTAGAGGCGTGATGTTGCAGACGCACTGCGTCATCTGATGTTCCATTAATTCGAGATTTATTCGTATTTTTAACACCTCTATTGTTAGGTCCTTTGTTATTCAAATCGTTCTTTTGTTCTAGAATAATAGACAAGTCAGTCATTTGTTATTATATTGTTGTTTCTTTTATTCGAAAGACAATGGAGAAGAATAAAAAAGTTTTATTTAATGATGAACGGAGCACACTTTGTTATAATTGAAATATACAGAAAATTAATTTACTTAACTTTTTAATTAATTAACCAACACTACTACTATTCTAATACACATTACAATAACATTTAAATTTACTTTTTGTTTATTGGGTATTATTACAAATATGCAATCACAGGCTGCACATCAATTACAAAACATATGCACATATGGCAACAATTCATATAATACTATTTTACATAATAAGCTCATTCAAGAATATCCATGATACAAATAAGGATCATGATTTAAAACATAAAAATCTTCAGCGTAGATTAATCTTAAAATTTCGACATCTTTTTTCAAAATTTTCATAAATGCATTTTTGGTAGCTTCATCTTTGACTTTGGTTAAATGCGAGGATGGAAAAATAACTTTGGTGTGTTCTTTTCTGATGTCTTTTTGTAGATAATTTAATAATCTGTTTGATTCCTGGGCTAGATTTTCAAACCTGATGACGTAACTGTAGTTATGGTTACAGGGCATGCATAGGTTTGTTTGTGGTAACCAGTGAACGTCCATTTTGTCTATTTCGTCATTGTTGTATTGTTTGATAATAAACCTGTCAATTTAAATGGTCAGTTAATGTTTACAAATTAAGTAAAAAAATGAAAGATTTTCGGTAATTTTGCCATAATTATTCTTAACTTACTTAATCTAAATTCAATTTCAAATTTAAAAAGAATAGAAATGATAGTTGAAGTATATGCTAATACATGTTATGACGTATTTCTTACCTTACGAATTGTGCGAAGCTTATTTCTCCAGTTCTTAATACTTTTACATATTTTAATACATCTTCTTTTTGGGTTGAGTTTAAGAGTTGGAATTGCGGTAATAAATTTATGTTTTTATCTTTCATTAACACCAACACTGGAAACCTAAAAGAATAAATTTTTGTTTAAAATAGCAATGGTTATTTTGTTGCTTAAGATAATGTTAAAAACATGAAAATAAAAAATTGAAAAAATTGTTCTTGATCAGAAAAGATAATTTTTAGAAAAAAAATTCTTTTTTTAAATATATTTTATGGTGTTACAATTGTATTTATTTGGTATTCCTTACTGTAAACAATTCTCTTAACTTAAATATTAAACTTACCATGATTCCATTCCATGCATAAAGTTTTTTGCTTGTTGTTTTGCGATCATTTTCCCCACCCGATCACGGTAGGCTCTGACGTCAGTCCTGTTCGTAAACTTGTCGCTAAAAGCCGACACAAGTCGCTCGAATGGATGACGTGTTAGAAAGAATGTCACGTGACTTTTTAATTTTGCCAAAGCGTCGTCTTCATTTTTAAGTCTATAGTCGAAAAAATTAAAACTTTTTAACCTTTTTTAACCTTTAGTCATATTGTAATTTAAAAAGTGTGTTTTAAAATAAAATTAGTTTATATTGAATAAAATAAAGACTTGCTCTGAAAATTGTTTGTTGGGAATTTTGTCATAAGCCCATTCTCGTAATAGTTTTTGATCAATTTCGTCTTTGTAACCCCCTAAACGTAGAATTAGGAGTTGCCATGTAGTGCTTGCTACCTATGTTAAAAACACAACTCATAAATTTATGAGTATATTTAGTAATTTAAATTGTGTTTGATAAAAAATAATTGCATTAAAATATTTTTGAAACTTCAATGTAAAGGAATATTAATTTCCTAAAATGTAACAAAGTTTTTTTTATAGATAAAATGTGCATTTTAGCTAATGATATCCGTTTGCAGCAACTATTATATTTTATTTCCTATAAACTATATCTTATAATGTTATCAAAAAAATTTCGACCATTATTGATAAACAAACAATGCATTAAGTATAGGAAAAGTTAAATCTAAACCCAAACGCACGCTGAAGTCTTAGATAAGACACACAAAAGGACAGTTCCTTATATTAGAGCTCGTTATCAGAAGACAAATTGATATAATGCGGAATTGGCGAAAGTATATCTTATCAGATTATTGTTATATATCTGATAATTTTTGATTCCATGACGGAAAGGTATTTTGTATAACGCGTATAAGGCATCAAATGGTTGGACGAAGATTACTTAACCTTATGTTGATTTTTTATATTATTTTTATATTTGTTTAAAATTACCTTTGGCGTTTCGCACATAACTACTTTGACGTCATCGTTGAATTTAAAGCTAGAAGTCAAAAACGATTTAGAATTTGTTTTCTTTTTCTTTGAACATTTATTCTTAATATCTATCATTCTACTTCGGTATGGTTCTTCTTGTGATAATTCATTTAGATTATACTCCAATTTTTTCTCAAACGTTTTATCAATATCATTCTTTTTAAGAACTAAATATATTTTATGTAATTTTTTTTATCAAAGTTTAAAAATACTTGCTCAAAATACATCGAATTGTACGACCGCTAGATGATAACAGTGAGTTGTATTCTGAATGTTTTTTTTATGCCATATAAGCAAAAAATCATGCTTTTTATTAAATTTTGTATAACTTGCATTTTATTTTAAAAAATTATTTTTTGTTGTTGGGAAAATATGTTGTAAAAAATACTTTTGTTAAACAATAACTTACCTTTTATTAAACCTGAATTTCGTAGAGCCAGGTTGTTTATGTTGATGGTTATATATAAAAATATTGCTGCGTTAAATCCGATAACCAATTTTCTTACCATTTCTTTATAATATCAAGTTTAATTTCTACTTAAAATAATTTGTTTTAAGTTGAGTAAATCCCATAATCATTTAAGTCCTTTGTTTATACAGTTTTCCCTATTCATAATTTTTATTTTATTAACTGACTATTAGTAGTTAACTTGTTTAAATGAGTATGCCTTTTTCTTTCTGGGCAGTTAAAATTAAACAGTTTAGTTTTGTGTTTTAGATAGTAAGAAAAAAAGTCCATAACTAGTAATTAAAATTCATTGTTTTAACTTAGGGAATAATTCAAATAAATTGTATTCAAACAATAAACCTAAATTTCAATGGAATTTTAAACAATGCGGTTATAGCATTGCCGTTGGCAAAGTGGGAATTTTCTGATTCGCATTTCAAGTTGATCTCTTGTTAGAAATTACTTCAAGAAAAAATTTGTTTTATTTAATAAAGTAGCCGTTTTATGTAGCTTTTTAGTATTGTAAATTCAAGAATACAAGTGTGTATTTCCAAAGACAAAAAGCAGTTTACTAGTAATTGCATACACATCTGAAACGTACCGTTTTAAGATAATACAGTATAATTGAAGAAATATAACTTAAAAATTAATTAAAATACATAAACGCGTTTGTAAATAAATATCGGTTTATGTTAAACAAAACCTTATTTTCTTGCACCCACCTAGCTTCCACCTATAGATTAATAAGCAGCACCAGCGTACAAATACAAACATACCATTACCAGCAAACCCAACACCTAATTCACAATGATAAGTACCAATTCACTATAATATTTATCACACTTGAATCACCTTTCTTTACATTATTCATGTTGATCGTCGAGTGCCGAAAGTAATTGAGGTATTGGGAAGTCGAATAATTGGAAATCGTCTTTGTAAAACTCATACAGTTTGTGTATTTTTTCAAGTGAAAGTTTAGATAATTGTGCAAGTACTTTGGCTCGATCGGTCGCCCTTTTTCCAGAGTCGTAACCTCCCGGGTACTCCAGATCCTTCGGCGCCCCAATTCGCTCCAGGATATACCTGGATTTTGTATAAATCGTAAATTAAACACAATGTAAGGATTTAAAATTTATTTTTATATAATTTAGAAAAAAATAAATTGTTTTGTTTCAATTGGTAATGCAGAAATTTCTGTCTATCATTTTAATCTATTGTTTATTATTTTTAAACGTCCAGTCACGTGATACATTTAAATTTTTTACCTTGCATCTTCTGTCAATGTTTCCACATGTGCTATGACGTCATAGTTAATATAACACGGATGGCACAATGTTGAATGGTGTTGCCAGTGGCGAACGCTTGTGGACTTGAGACCTTCGTTGCCATGGTCGATCGAATCTTTCGTGACGTCAGAGTTCGCTGGATCGACGATATAAGAGGAGAATTCGTCGAATGTTGCTTGTACTGGAAACCGCCTTTAACAAGAGATAAATAATTAAATAAATTAAGTTTGGTGGAAAAATTTTTATTGTTTTAATGATTAAGTTTACCTGGGTACATATGGTGGTGGCTTATATATTTTAGGTTGGGGTAACTCTTCAAACTTCCTCCTTTCTTTTGTTTTGTCTTAAAAGTTTAAGTAACATTTAGAAAGATTCTTTACACCTTGTAGCTTTGTATACTATGTTATTATATTCACATGCTTACGTTTAAGATTTTTGTTACCCATTTTACCATAACCAATTTTGTCCATGACACCTAACGGCAACTTTGTCATATTAAAGGAAGCTGGAAAGTCAAATTCATTTAGTTTTAGAGGTTTTTTTATTTCATTGATTTTAACTGAATTTATATTGATTTGGGTTTTTGGTTTAGGGAATGTGGTGTTATCAATTGCAAGGAGTTTTCTTGTAATATGGGTATCAGCTTCTTTTTCAAAGTGCTTCGGTAAAACTATAAACATAAAGGAAAAGTCAAAACGGTTATACCTATATGTTAAATTCTAGCCTAGATTTATAATTGTGTTTTCAAATTTGTTCCTTAGAAAAAATAATTACTGATATTAACTTTTAAAAAACTGATATTAACTTGTTATAATATTTTTTATGCACATTTATACCTTGTGATTGTTTTTGAACTTGCGGCTTGCATTCATACCAAATAGTCAAATACTTGCTAGTAGCTGGACAGTCTTGACTTTGTATCCAGTGTGCCGAAGACTCCACAGTACAGTTTGGCCGCAAGTTGCAGGCTACTGATACTACGGCACTTGCGGTGTCTGATTTGCAGTTTATGTTGTATATAGCACCTGTGTTAAGGCACCTAAAAAAATTATTAAAAACCATTGAATTGGTTGTTGTGATTTTCTACGAAATTTAATTCTTTATTCAGCAGTTTGGGTTTACTGTTCTTTAGTTGAATTGGCAATTACTATTTTTTAGCTTGGAAAAGTAAAGAAAAAATATATTCATTAGTTAAAAAAATGAATTTAAAATATTAACGTTTTTGTGTTAGTTCGTCCGAAAAACGCGGATCCAATTGAAATAAGTGAACCCTTTGGACAAGTAATTGTTTGTTGTTTTAAATGACAAACTGTAACAGATGTCATATGTGAAATAGCTGTAAATTAAACAAAAAGAGTTATATATTTTTTCATGAAATTGACATCCTTGTGGAATAATAAAATAGTTTTTTGTTTTTTACTTTGCAGATATTTTTAGTTAAAACTAAACGATAACTTAGTTTTAATTTCTTTTTTTAAACTATTTTTTATATTGTAAAATAAATCATTTTAAAAATACATAATAATTAATATACATACATATACACTTGTAACGAATAGTTAAATATTTGGGTATAGAAGAACAAGATGCAACTTGGCCAAATTGTACTTGGCTTGCAACAACTCTACATTTTGCTTTACCATTACAGATCTGTGACGTAATGTGATGTGAATGGGTTGACCAACAAGTCGTGGTGTTTATCATGGGAGGTGCCCTTGGTGGAACACAGCTAGAAAAAGAAAAATCATAAATACAAATAAAATCATGAAGGAATCCGCCTATTGAAGTCCAAATAGGAAAACTGATAAAAAGGTAGATGTTTATTGTTTTGTTCCTCTTTTAATGCAAAGTAATTCTATATTAGGGTTTTTTGTTTTTGTTAATTAACGTATATCATATGTGATAGTAAAATGGTACTTTGTACCATATATATAAATATTTAGGTAATTTAAAGTAACTTATATAAAGTTATTAATTGCATAAATAATTTTGAACAATAAAAGGTTTACATTTTCCCGTTATCTCGCCCATACGACGCACTTTCAATCTCAATCACGTGATACGGCTGTGTGCATTCTAGCGTAGCCTCTTCTTGGTCGCACGTGACTATACTTCGCGTACGGTATAGGTCAACTAAAAACATATTACGATGACATATGACTTTTTTTATTGCAATGTGACAAACTATATATATTGACATTTACAGAAAGGGAGGTTAGGTTTTAGGTTAATTACTAATAGATACTGATGTGTGTTTATTTAAACTGTTTTACTTTATCAATAGTTATATTTACTTTGTACTTAGAATTTTCCTTACTGATAAAAATTCCTTTTTTACTGGGTTTACAGTTATGTAATAAAAATTTCTATACACCAAATGTCAACTTAACCACGAACTTTTTATTTAAACACATTGTATCCTTTTTAATAAAGAATGTAAAAATAAAATCAATATACCGGTTGTGGGATCTGTCCATCTGTTTCCATATTTTTTGGCTACCTCGTTTGAAAACCTTCCGAATATTGCTTGTTTGGAAGGTTCTTTCGGTGCTACTTTGTCTTGATAAGCTGACACCAATCGTTCAAACGGCTCCCGGACTACCATCATTTTCAAAGATTTTTCGTAGATTTCTCTTAACAAATTTGAAGGCGAGGAACGCACCATACCAATTTTTGCAGCATGTGCTTCACCCTAAAACATAATTTGTCCCTTTTTAAAGAGTTATTGTGTTCCGTTATTTATTAAAATGTATATTGTAATAGGCATGTATCTCTTTAGTTAAAGATTGTTATTAAATTAGTGTTTTAAGCTTAAATCTGTTTTAACAGAAAGCATGATATGATCCCAAATACCTGAAAATCTACGGATTACTTAGGTGCTTTTACAAAAACAGTAGGATTACCAAAATCAAGACATTATACCTGTTTTATTCCTTCTGTTGAATTTGTTAACCCATTTAAGACCATTAAAACCTTTTTCCAATTACTGCAACCAGACTTGGGTACCTCGCAAAAAATCAGAGGATAATCTTTTGAATGATAAAACCATGGCCTAGGGGCTGGTAGGGTTCGATTCCATGGTTCGTATGGTATATTTGCTGTGTTTATACCTAATTATGTAAGACAAAAAAGTAGTTTAAGCGGATGAACCATTACCTTTATGTTTAATAATCTAAGGCAATAAAAAATAGTTGTAAATATTTTGAGACTACGTTTTTATATGGTATATTCAGTAAATTTCAAGGTTAAAGATAATGTTATCTGAATGTAAATCTAATTAAATATTCCCGAGTTGTATTCTATATAGTTTTGACTTTGTCATTTCTGTTACGAGGTGTTTGCATATAAAAAAAAACTCACCCAATTTTTGACATGTTGATTTTAAATGCTTTCGTCTTTGTTCCATTCTTAAATCCATTCTTGCCATGAATTCCTTTTTTTCTTTTTCTGCATCGCTTGTAGTCGTCTTTACTTCATTTATCTGATCTGAAATTTCAATAACTTCTACAGGGTCCTTGGATTGTAAAGTTAAGTTTGTTTGTGTTGTTGTTGACGTAATTTCTGAAGTAAAAACCTTTGTAGTTGATGTTGGAAACGGTTGTAATATTGTTCTAGTTGATTCGTTTGATAACGACTCTTTGTCAACAATCTCATGTACATTTTTAATGTTTAACGTATTGTTATTGTTTGTTTTTAAAGTTTCAGTTACATTGTTGTTTTTTGTTAAATGTACTAAACTTGCATTTTGCTGCAAGTTTTGTCGTATAACACTTGTGTCTGTTATTTGAATAATGTTTTTATCATTGTTTAAGTTTCTTGATACAAGCGAAAATCCAACAAACTCGAGCCTATATTCTATTAGCACACATGCTAATCCGAACAGCAGGCAGGCAAGAATGATTTGAAAACTTGATTTTAGATATCGTATAGGTAAAAACCTGCGCAATTTCCTTATCATTATTTATGACCTTAAAAAAATCAAGTTTGTTTAGTTTATGTTTGACATAATAAATACGTCTGGTTGCCGACGGGCTTAACGTTAGTACATACTCTAAGCTAATTAAAGCCTTATAGACTGAAGTAGATTTTTAATTAAATTTAACGTTTACAGTTTCACACCTATGCTTAAGGTTGCTTGTAAAAATATATGTAACATGATCCAATTTGATTTATAAATTAAAGTGGTAGCCATTTTTACCAGGCTTTGGTATTATTGTATCCCATTTTTAGTTACTCTACCCGGTAAGACAAAAATCCCACTATTAGATGTAAAGAATTTTGTTTCGACCTAAAAGCAACTATGTAGCCTAATTTTACGCTTGACCCAACACCCCCCCTTTTTACAGCCTCAAGTTAAATTTTAAATAGATTTTGAGTTGCACTAAAATGTGTAGTTGACCTACCCTATAGTATAACTGTCCTTAAGCGAATTGTTTCAAAAAAATAAGTTTTACATTGACCTTATATTCTGTCTTAACTGGGTTATTACATAAATGTAATTATGCTTTGGAATGTTTTTTTTAACTTTAGTAATTTAATCTACAACTAACATACAAAAATCTGTTTTTTTCCTGTACTTATAGGCCATTCATTTAATTACGGTTTTATAACACTCATTCCAAGGAATGCTTATACCGTTTATTATAAGCTTACGCCTGTGTTTAATTATTTCCTAAAAAAACCTTACACTGCAAACAATATTTTTTAGTGCCACAATCTGACGTAAATTGGTGGTGTAAGCTATTGTAGCCATATCAAATTTAAAAGTTAAATTTTATAGTTTTTATGTTACCATCATTTGAGCGTTTCAGATCATTGATTTAAATAATTATAGATAATTTTAACCTTTAGCAGACGCCCCACTTACAGTTTATTATCTATTTAGCTGACCTGCCTATTATAGCTACATTAATAATACGTTATTTTATATAACAGAGCAAAATTATAAAATGTGTTAATATCACGAACCGAAAACTGTAACGCAACGACCTGCTAGCCTATTTCCTAGCTTGTTGTAACTAAATGATTAACACACACGCTATAACACTCTGTTTACAAGACTCGAAAAACAAACATTCAAACACTCTCTATCGAAGTAACTTGTAACTAAAGCGGTCTTACACTTTTTTGTATCAGATAAATACTTAATCCATTTATAAATTCCGTTAAATGTTTATAGTTTAAAAACCTATTTGGTTAATTTACATAATGTGGGCCTTTTAAAACTTAAAAAGGGAACGGTTTTTGGATTATAAACAAAAAAGGGTCGGCTTCTGTGTATAACTCCATTTAAAAGTTGTAAAAAATATTTGATACGCATTCATGCAACAAATTCCCCACTTCTTAAACTTTTCTTTGTATGGTCTTTACTGACTTTACCACAGTTAACAAACGAAATATGCAAAAACAAGTTAAAAAATATTAAAGTTTGTCCTTATATGCATCTGCGCAATATGCCATCTGCGAGCTTACTAATTTGTGTGCCAAATTTTAGTATTCTGTTTAAATATTAGCCATGGTGAGTCACGTATATTAAATCACAGATCGCATATTAAAACAGCCATGGCCTCAAGTGATAACTGACTTGCACGTGGTTCAAGCCTTATTAACCTACGTTAAGGTATCTATATGCACGAGCATAAGCGGTAAAATAAAAACAAGATAACATCTATATACCTTTTTCGAATATAAAAGCAGCGATAACGCTATAGATTTGTATTCGATAGACACTTAAATGTCACAACTGGTAAAGTCAAATTATTTTTTTATTGTCGTTAGTTAACTTGTTTAGAGGTCAAGGTTTTGCTACTTGTATATACAGGATGGCTTACTATTAGATTTTATTAGATTTATTTTTTTGGAATTTTTGTCATTAACCACAATCTACATACTTACACTACTGTTTAATAGTGTTTCGCGTGGTATCGATTTATTACCGACACAAGCACCGTTAAGTAAAAATTTTCCATTAAATAAATTATCTTACTAAATATGTCTGCTAACAAAAGCAAAAACATAGGATTATGTTTGTTGTACCTTATTACTTGAAAAAACAACTGCCTACTAAGGTGTAACGGTTAGCATTGTCAGAGGTTAATCACCTTTTTGAGTATATATGTTGTATTGACAAAACACGTTTTGTTGGAATTTTATCTTTTATTTCGTCATGAATGGGAAAATTTTTTTTTTGTCGTTGGTTTGACCTTTATTTACCTTTTTTTATTATAGTACCTTAAGTTAGGTTTTAAATATTTTAGCCCACGAAAAACTATACTTGAGCATGTTTGAATTTGTTTATTACGTTTTAAAATCCAACGATAATTTTGTAAAGGCTAACAAGATTAACTTCAATAAAGTAAAAACCAGGAGATGTTATTTATTTTTTTTATTCAAATCAAAAGATGAACCATAACACATTACTTGTACGCTATACAAACGAAGGTAATATAATGTGTGGAGCCACAGTGGAAGTCATAGCGCTTACAGGTACAAGTGCAGTACAGGCGATTGGTCATGACACTTAACAAACAAAAGATTGAAGAAAGTTATAAAAAAATTAATTTTTAGATTTAAAATTTAAAGCGGTTTTGTTTTTTATCATTTATAAGCATTTGTGAAAGTGATGTCATGGATATGGCATTTAATAAGAAGAAATAACATGAATTAAGTCACACAGAAGTTTCAGGAAGTTGGTTGTCATTATACCAATACGAAAATGTATCAATCTTGCCTTTGGCAGGGCTTTTCGTTTTGTCAATATTCGTGTGTTTAGTGGTGTGTCGTGCGTGACGTTGTTTTACCACCGCGATTTTGGGTTCGAGCCCCGCTGATGCCCAACGATTCGATGGTTGTCCCGTTAGGTCGCTGATTGTGTCATTTAACGGTGTAAGAGTATTAGAATAGGCCCTATCTTTGTGTTCGTCTGATAAACGATTGTTTTGTAAATCTTTTGGATTTAAAGATTGTTTGTTTGTGTTTATCATTGCTTTAAGTGGTAGTTTAGATCCTTTTGCAAAGTAATGCCTTTGAACCCGTGGACTTAAACTACTTGGCAGACGTTTTCTGACAAATTTTTCCTCAGCTATTTCTGTGTCTTCAGTATCGCTTGACAGGTCTTCAGGTATAGGATCATTTTTCAATTTAGTGATATTTTCAGTTCTACAGAGTCGTATGATCTGGCTAGAACGACGAGGTCTTGTTGTACTATTGCTGTGATTGGTATTGGGGTTAAATTGCATTTTTATTCTTGATGTATAGTATTGTTGATGATTTTCCACTACAGACTCTTCGTCTTCATTTTGTTCTTTGTCGAGGCATTTGATATCTCTAGCTAGAGCTCTGTTAAGCTCTGAGCTTATATTCGACTCGTTTGACTTTTTACTTTCTTCCATTTGTCGTATACTGAACCCACCTCTACGGTTCAACCCTGGAGAATCGGTCATTGAAGGCGATGTTACAATAGTCGGGGTCGTAGATTCTACTGAAATTCCGGAATCCGAAGATTGTGCCCCGCTGAAGATTTCCTTACTATCCCTTCGCTCATCACAGCTTGCAGGCCTTTCTGTATGCACCACAGGGCCGGTTTTGACATTTTCATGGAGGGGGCTTCCCCCGTTTGGACTAAGTATATCCTGAATGTCGTCTTCAGTAAAAGACATTGTACGATCACTTTGTGGAGGCATCGAAAAAATTGATGACGTCGAAATTCTGTTGTTATCTTTAAGAGGCTCGACCCGAACATCCTGATCAAAAGTATAGATTATTTAAAAACAATATTTTAATAAATTCAAGGCAAATTTAAGGCACTACCTTTGCATTTTTTACAAAAGGGTCAATGTAGTTCTAAATACCATTCCAACAATGAATATATAATTTCTTACCGCTTGTCTTGTGAATGTTTCTTTCTCTTTGCGGACTTCGATTTCACTATTATTTCCACTATTTGCACCTTCACTTTGTTCTTCCAAATCAGAGTAGTTGTTTAAGTGAACAGCTCTTTTAATATTTGGTCTAAATTTTAAACATTGAATAGTTAATTAATATAATACAAGTATCGTGTCCTATATACAGTTTTTCTTACTTAAAAATCCATCTAAAAATTTAAAAACACGTTTAATTTACACCAAAAACAAAGTAATACCTTTTAAATTTAAGTTTATCGCTTTTTTGGGCAGCATTTCCGGTTAAGTTATTGTGAGCGCCAGTAGCTTGCTGGTAACTCTTTCTCAGTGTTTGCGCTGGTGCGGCAGCAAGCGGTTGAAGTTGAGTAATGTTAATTTCCGAAAAATCAACGGCTTCGTCGTTAGAATCAGGCGTTTGACTTGTCGAGTTGTTATTACTATTCATGTTAGTTGCTTCAATAAACCCGTTGCCCAAATGTTTTGGTATACTGAGTTGTTTAGTAAGAAGCTTTGACTTTTCCCTGAAAAGACAATTAATACTTCAAAAAACCATACTATAACAATTTACATGATAAGCAATGGATCCCCACAAATTTGGTTACATTACTAACAATGGCAAGACTTTTATAGAATACCTCATGTGATTTGCAGCCTTTCTTCGCAATAAAAAATCCACCGCTTCGGGGTCACTTTCTTTCAAGATACGCAGCATGTGGTCATGTTCTTTTTTGGGTATCTAGGATAATAAAAGTTTAAAATTTGATAATTTGCCTACGACCTTTTTTACAATTTTCTAAGATCAGACAAAGTTTTTACCTGGAAAAGTTGTGATTGATTTAAAATCATTTCTTCAACAACAGTTATCACTGCTGAACTGTCTTCAGCCTTATCCAAACTTTGAACCTAGAAAACATATTTAAAATAGTTATTGATATGAGAGCGGTCGCATGCATTGTATAGTTTACATATTAAAAACTGCAACTATTTGCTATGAAACAATAATATACCTGGTATTGGTTGTCGGGCACCGATTGTGACTTTTTATAACGATGTAAAATGTTAGGACCAAAAATGGTTGCCAGGTTACCAACTGACATTTTGTTGCCTTCCACCTAAATAATATTCAAACAAATGTAAATGACGTTGTTAGTATTGGCAATGTTAAACCAGACTAATGGACTAGTAATTTATTTTAAATACCTTGTTTCCCAACTGGTCAGCTGAATCTTCAGCACGAGATGCGACGATTGATAGAAAGTTTAATAGTGTTTGAAGAGTGTCTCTGTTAGATGCGGGAAGGAGCCAAACCAAAAGTCTGAGAGCAGGAATTCTCTCCGATTTGCGAAGTTCTGTAAAAGCAAAATTTGTTGTAATCAACGCGTTTAAGACAATGTTGTAATATTTTAAATCTCCAAAACTTGGTTTATTTGATGCTTTTTAATTGACTTTGACCAGTCCTTATGGAAGCAAATACTCAAAGTATGTAATGTATATATTAAAAAAGATATTTGTAACAATGTTGAATTTAAAAAAAAAAGATATTTGTAACAATGTTGAAAAAAGAGTGTGGTTGTGTCTGGATATACATAGAAAGCATTATTAAATAAAATGCTGATTTTTCGCTTACTTGTAACTTGTATAAATGCGGGGTAAAGTTCTCTGGTGAGTAAAGCTTCTGGGAGGTCACGAAAAAATTCTTTCAGTAGAGCTGCGACATCATGCGGATTGTAATCTTCGTCAATCGTAACATCTACTCCCTGGTCAAACTCTTCTCGGAGCTAAAATAATTAAACAATTTAAATTTAGTCGAAAATAAACACGAAAAATAAATAAGTGTTAAATTTTAAATTGAGGACAAAAAATTGCTTGTTTTGTCTAAAAAAATTTATGAAGTTTTTACCTGGCGAGCTCGTTTCTTAGATCCAGCTAAACGAAAAATTCCGGTAACATCCAAGCCTAAATATATTAGGGTGTTACAAATCTTTTATTTACTTCTAGCATTCTCTCTTTTTATTAACCATAAGCATTATGGGAAAACTTATTACGTTAATACAAAAATAAATATTTGTCCAGCTTTCATATGTTTGCTTAAAAACAATCAAACAAAACGCCTCAAAATAGCTCAAATTTATCCAAATATTTACCGTATTTAGTTATGTGGTCGCAGCATTTTTGCACTACGTATGGAACTTGTAGCATTGTGGGCGGAAGGAGGGAGCGTTTTTTCTCTTTTCTTTGATTCTGTGTTGCTCCTGAGACCGATAGAGAGAGAGCCTCTAATAATTGAGACTGATATGGATCAATATCGTTGAGGGAATCAGCTGCTATTGCACCCTAAATAAGGAGAAAAATTATTTCCTTGATAAGCTTGGTACAAATTTATTGATAAAAGATAACATTAAATATATTAAAGTAACAGGTATTTTAATGCTTACCCTTCTTTTAAGTGGCTTTGCAGTCCGGGTATCCGGGGTTCTGGGTTGGTTAGTGGGTGAATGTTGCTGGGGTTCGTTTGAAAAAACATTATCCTTTGCTTTATTCGTTTCGCTACAGTTTTCTGATTGTACTTCTCTAAATTTTAAAAGTTGAATAGTATTATAATCAATATTTATTGAAGGTTGAATTTTTAATTCGATTATGATTGAGTTTTGCTTGGTAAACCATATTAGAAACATTTGTTATGTTACACACTGAGAAAAATATTCAGCAAAATCAATTTATTTTAAAAATTTAAACAAACAAGAATTTGAACAACATTCTCATGTAAACGTACTTGGTCTCCACTACGACTTCTTTTGGGACATTAATACTCGCCAGGCTGCCAGTGGAGCTACTGATGTTGCTGGAGGATGAAGAGCCATGATATGTGTCCGGACCTTGATTCTGGGTTGTCAAAACGTCCAGAGATGTTGCAAATGATGCAGATTTTTGTAGGCGGAGAAGTTGATCGTTTTCAACAACGTTGATTAATGGAATTCCGAACACGTGGTCTTGGCCTAAAATGTTTAACAATAACTTAAATTTAAAAACTCTTATTGTAATTTATTTTATCTAGTTTCGTTTTTTACTGACTACTTAATTATTTATTAAAACGAAACAAGTTGTAGTTATTTTAAACTTTCTGTTTCAAAGGTATTTCTAAAATTAATACTTGAACAACAGTAGACAGGTTTTAGTATTAAATTTGTGTACTGGCATTATTAAATTTGTGTACTGGCATTACGAAAGGCTTTATAATTAGTGCTGAAATCGAATTACAAGTCAATATTATTAAGTCATGTTTACTCTTTTCTTTGTTTTTGTCCCTCGCTGACAAATGAACCGCATATTTCTTCTTCATCGATATTTTTCGGTTTGGAATTTTTGATTCATCTGAAAAACAGCAAAGAAAAGTAATAACCGCTAATTTAAACCGCAAACAAACAATTACGTTTAAAAATTTGACATTTCGCTGTTAAAGCGTACGACTTACTCAGCCCGGGGGTAAATTAATTAATACTTAATTATTCTGACGATCTGTGTAATTCGTGTGCCTACACACAGCGTTGGAAAATGTATACAAATAAATTGTGTCTTTAAAAACCACAACAGTGTACTTTGATATAACACAATGTGCAAAAATATTTTCCTGAGTAATTAATGCATGGTTGTATATAATAAACTAACTGATCCCACCTATATATATTTCAATGTAGCAGAATTAACATTTTTGATATATACCTTTAGGTGAAACGATGGTGACCCCCAAATCAATGTCATGAAGTTTTTGAAGGGCAACTTTTTTAAGCGCTTCGCATTCCAATTCGGACAAACTGTGCAGTTTCGTGCTTCCTAGAACCATTTTTCGTCCGCTCATATTACTCCAAGTACATTCTCCCTGTTGGAAAAAAAGCTGTATTTAGAGATTCGTTCAAAAGGTTAGTAAGCTTCTCATATTTCTAATGACTTTATCGATTTAAGATAGCACTTACGACAGCGTGTCTGCGTTACAGTGTGTCTGTTAGGTTAAACAGTAACACCGAGTTTTCAATAACGTTTTTGTTTTTCAAAAGAAAATTCGGTAACGAATAATTTGTAAGTTTGTACACGTTGTGGTAATATATTTTGTTATCTAAGCAAGCGTTGTTTTAATTAGCCGGAAATTGCATGTAAATTGGAATTTACGAGTCATTAATAAAACTTTGTGTATACGTCTCACGACCTATCATACTTTACACAGGGTAATAACATAATATTTAGTATAATTACAAGTCAGCTATCTTAATTATCTTAAAACATATAATTAAAAAATTTACGTAATCAAATACATTTATTGTTATAGTCCCATAAAACTTAAAAAATCTCAAATATTAAATTTTTTTAAACCCATAGACACTCAACAACTTAGATAAGGTAACTATCAATCAAATACAGTTTTTTAGCAATAAACAAATCTAAAAATGACATACCAGTGGCGTAAGCGAAGCTGTCACTAAGGTATGTGTACATACCAAGTCCAAATTGTATAACAACTGACTTGCAATCAAATTTTTGTAGGAAAACATAGTAATCCCTTTCATTAGCTTGTATCTCGTGCTTGCTTCACCTGCTTACTAACTGCACCTTTGCAGAATACTGACTTATAAGTTTCGTCTTTTATAATTGTATCGATTGTTAAGCCTACTCGATATTCTCTGTCAGCTGTTACGGTACTATAACACAACTAAATCTTCTCGCGAAATTTCTGGTCACGGTAAGCACGTTCTACGTCATTACCTCGAACTGCAGCAGGAAATTAAATACGTCATGCTCAGAGGTTAACAACAACTTAGAGAAGATACCACTTGAACTTAGAGTATTTAACTCAGAGCGACATCAAGGTACTTTTTCGTGTCATTGACGAAAATAAAAATTTTCTCTAAATTAGGAAATATCTTTTTTGTCTCTCTTATTTTTATATGCAAATATTGATTAAAACTACGTTGTAAATATTTGATGAATCATAAAAGCGGTTTACCGAACAACATTTTGTTTACCGCGTATTGATCCGTTGTTGGTTTGTTGTGCCCGTTAGCTAAAGGCCCCCCAGTGCACAACTTTAGAATAACATCATCGGCTGATTTCTTGTATAAAGATCGTTTTATACGGCGGCTTAGGCTGGAGTTCACCATTTTTTGGTGTTGTTTTTTAGCCCAAGTTACTGGCGAATTCCATTCCACTTCTAACACACTGTCGCTTAGAAATCGGGGCCTGAAGTTTGGCAAATACCCGTTTGTGTCTCTAGGCAAACTTTTTGATTTAGAATGATATATTGGTGATTGCTTAACTTCGTATATATTTGATTGGGATTTAGCGTTGTAGCGGCGTGCGTAATTGAAGTTTGCGTTTTTGTATCCTCTATTTTTGACGCAGTCCTGGTAAAGTTTGGTTTGGTTTGAAACTCTGTAAAATTGAAGCTGATCACAGGATACCCACGGCATTTGCATAACTTTTTGGTATCTTTGCACGTCGCTTGCATCATTATTCTTCATTCTTCCTTTGCTTATTTAAAAATAACTAGACTGCCTTTTTTGCAGATGATTTCATAACAAGAATCAATATTATAGGCTAAAATAAATGCACTGACGATTCCACAGCATACCCGATGAATTTTATGTCCGGTAAATCAATAGTTTTAAATTGCACTTTTTCTTGGTGGTAAGCAAACATCAGCTTATTGTATAATTTGCTAAGCAAACGAAATACCACCAGCAACACTTTGTGAGGGTGCTAAAAAGTTAGACAGATATATATTGAACACCGCTTCATTTATCAAATCATGGCCATTTTCTCGCTGTTTTTGCTAGAAATGATATACTGAGTTTTCGTTCTAAATCTGAGCAAGGCAAACATGAATTTAATCGCTCTTAAACGTGCGTAGATGACAATAGCAACCGCGGGCCACGGGCTCTTCAGTCCTCTTTTAATGTCATCCACCGTACTTTTCCACTCAAGTACTGGCACTTAGCCTAGGGTTTCTGTTGCTGTTTTCTGCGGTTATCAAGACAAAAAGGATGTCTTTTTTAACACGGTGAATGTTAATGTTTGGGGATTAGTAAAGTTCTATTTCTGAAATGCTATGTTTTTGTAGTAGAAGGCTTTGCTTTTTTCTCTGTATTTGACATTTAGACTTTTACTACTTCCTTTACTACGACTTTTATTAGATGCTTTGAATATTATAAGTTAAATTTAGTAAAACATTTTTTTGTTGATAAATTATAACTTAATTTAAACAACTAATTTGTTATTTAAAATACTTACATGTTAAGTTTTGAATTATTCTATTTATACAAATTGGTAAATATACCCTTATTAAAACATGTTTTTCATTAGCTACAATTAAACATTATTTTGCATCCAAAATTTCGATCTATTAATTACAAAACTGTTTTAATACGACCGCTTCCGAAAACTTTAATACATTCTTACATAATAATAAAACCTTTTGGGAAGAACATCATTTTCGGGAAGGCAAAAACATACTTAAATTGTGACGTAAACAGTTTGGATTATGACGTGTTCAGTTTGAACAATAACTGTACGACAAACAATAGGAACCACGTCGCATTGTCAATCGGCGTTTTCGGGTTTTTCGATTTCCAGTTATAAGGTTCGCGCGGATGGGTAAACAATGATGTTTGATCTTATGATCCAACTGTGAATTATTGGACCTCGGTTAAATGCTTGGTTGAATAATAAAAGCAACGCCCAACTAAAATGGTCAAATTTTATATGAAGTTTAATTATGCCACAGTCATTTTTGATTATATAAAACCAGGATGACCTTTAATTAGGAATTAAATTATTACTTTATTACCTTTTAAAATTTGACAATAACAATTATTTGTTATTTTTAACAAAGCAAAACTGTTTTAACTTAAACCACAAAACAATAGAATATAAATGCAAAATCGATAAAGTTACTCCCACGGGACTTCTCAAGCAAAATTAGGAAATAATAAGGAAATAAATTTGATTACGTCACGTCAATGCCATTACCAAATATGCGAATACCTCAGTGGGTATTTAAATTCAATTTATAATTCACTGATAAACAGTTTTTAAATCTATTTTTCTAAAATTATAATGTTGATAAAAACACAATGTACTTTTTAAAAGAACATCACTTATCTAAATACAACACTAACAAAAAAGAAAAACATTCTTGGTGCACAAAATTATAATTTTACCATGTCTGAAATCGCACATTCCCAACCTTCCTTAATACAATGAACACTGCACGAAAATCCTCGGCTTCTTGGAGCTCCCCCTTTTCTCCTAGCCTGAGTGTAATAACTTTTGTAACCTATAAATGCCGACACCGCGGAGGCCATAAGCCGAACTTTGTTGAATTGTTTGTGTAAGCGCTTGCCTGGCGATATTCGTTGTTCAATAAGCTCAAGACACTGATCACAAATATTCGCTCCTTGATTATCCATTATAACATTTAATTTTTAACAATTTACTAACTGAGTTTGGAATGATTAAAATTAGCCTTATACCTTACGTTTCAGTTTTACAAATTTCTTAGGCTATTTTGGGACTAAACATTAGCCGTACAAACTGTACATGAGTTTAACCCTAAATTTAAACACAACATTATTACTGATTGATCGCATTGATTTTAACAAACTCAATTACAAGAACATATCAGCAGAGCTATTTGATTGCTTTCTAGCAATCTATTTTTAGGCTAGTGAAACAACTGACTTGCAATCTTAGCTACAACATATAATTACACGGGAAAAAATAATTGGGAAGAATGTAACGCAAAATCATTAATAATTTAATCAACTAACCAATAGACGTGTAGTTAGATCAAATTCTGAACGATATCGAATATCTGATTAGGCTTATGTTGTAAACTGTTATGTCGCTTGTGAAAACATTTATTAAAACAATAAGTAACATCATTTTTTTTCCAACCACCTGATGTAATAATCAACATCTTAATAAAATTCTTGTTCACCAAAATAACAAAACATGCCACTGTTGTGTTAATACACTTACCCTTGATTTAAAATAGCCAGGTTTTTCGAGGCTTCGTTTTCGATTCTCTAGCTTCACCCTCATTAACTGAACCCAGGATCGTCGCTTTCTACTCCTGGGCACCGTGCTTCGTGTAAGTTCAACCGTTTCACTCAGTTGGGGCGCGACCCTGTTTAACGGGGGTCGATTTGTCCTTTTTTGGCGGGGTATACCAGTGCGAAGGGGGTTCGATCGGTTTAATCCCAAAGTATCCAGATTTTCACGTTCTGAGTTATTTTTTCTTAAGGTTTTTGTATTTCTATTAATTTCCTTTGCTGGTTCACGACAGGTTTTGATCCTTCGCTTGGACCCAATTCTACCCCGATGTCTTGACCCGGTTGACATAGCACGGGAACGAAGCATTTTTTGTGAGATCGGCGTTGAGGGACTGGAAGTCGAAGAAATATTTCTCTGGAACGATCTGGTCCGGGGACGATAATTTGTCGACGTGCTTGCAGATCTTGCTCGCGAAGATCTTGTCCCGCCATGTTGCCTTCGAATGACTGTAGATCGGTAACGCACCGACTGCGCCCTGCTTCGTCCACTAGATGGGGTACTACAGTTGATTTCTGTTTTGTTAAGATCAGGTAAATACATTTTAGGTAAAATATTTGAAGTTTGTTCGACTTGAGCTTCGTCTCTGTACTCGGTAGGTGGAGCCAGAGTGACTTCAAAAATCGAATCACAAGTTTGTACCTCGATGAAAGGCAGTTCCGGTGCGTGCTGGTTTCCTTGTGTTGCAAGCTCTGGTGACGTCACTTCTGGTGGCTTTGTTTCCACGATTGTTAGCATTTCGGAACTCATGCTTCTGAAGGATGAAATTCCGCCTTTTTCGTACAAAGGCAGCTTTTGGGCGGTTCGTTTTCCGCGTAAGGCTGAAACAACTTTTCGGAACGGAGACTTGGATTTGTCGTTCTCGAAGTTAGGTACCAACACGTCAGCACTGGTATGATGAAAGTTGTACGGCAGTGATATCGTTGAAGCCTTAAACTGCTGTTTGCCAGGAGAACTATATCCTAACGATGACTTCATAGATTCACTCCTGTAAGCTTTGGGAATTTGTTTGTGTGAAGGGCTTCGTAGTTTTTGTAAAGTCTTCGCCCAAAACGGCTTCGGCAGTGGCAAATTAGAATTATTTTCCTCCATTTTGTATCCGAATAGTTAAATACAAACAAGTATATCAATTTACTAACTTATTTCCATTTTAAACACATTTCTTTTATACTAAAATTACAAAAAAACTTACAGTACTTCAAATAAAAGCTATTCTAATTTTAACTAAGTGTTAACAAACTGTAATGTAAACTAACTTGCACTTGTTAGTGCTAACAATATAGGGCTATAAAACCTAACAGTGTTTTTCAGACCTGTAAGCCTCAAGCAGTTGTTGACATGTCATAACATAACGACAAAACATGGCAACACTTTGTTTTATGGCAATTCACCTAACTTCCTTTTCAACGTAAAGGAAGGAATTTTTACAACAACGCCTTGCTGATTTTGCGCAGAGGAAATCATAAGAATACATAGCAAACGGAAGTAATATTTTCTTTACAACGCGCACTCTAGCTTGAGCCAAACCATTTTAAGTCGACCTTTTAGAACGTTGGACACCTTTATTTAAGCTACTTTTATTGACCACGATTGATTGAAGTATTACTGCGTCCAATCTGATTTATGCACGCAATTTCACAGTCGATATAAAATATTGGCTGAAACTTTCCGCGCTATTTAAAGTGCGTTATATACGAGAGCAATAAAGCACGTGTGATTATCACAATATTCGAATTAAACTTCTATTTATAAAAAGTTATAGTTCATATTTACATACCTTAATATACAAACTTTACCAAATTGTATTAAAATTGTGCGGATTCTAGCAGTTGCCAATCACTTTTTCTACCTTTTAGCAACTAAAATCGTAAACAACTGAACACATGCAGACAGATTAACCTGATTACGCAAATGCCATTTAAAAACAAAAACAAAACCTGACGTAAAATCTTTATACTTGATTGATAAAAGAAAAAATATTCTTACGTTAGGAAGCCACGTCCTTTCCGCTAACTCATCGGCATCCAACACCGGGATTTGATTTTTCAGAGATTTTCGAAACCTTAATTAAACAATAAACTTTAAAATTGATGGACACCTTGTTTGTTAAAATAAGTGTCATGTAAACACTGGACTTTCCTTAATAAAATAGTAAACAGTCCATAAAAAATGGCGCTGTGAAGTATCTCACAGAATGTGTAATTAATTAATTATATTTTCTTTTTTTAATTTGCTGTCTTGCATGAGAATGTTTGAATTTTTGGATTAAATTTTTAATGTAATTAAAGTGTGGGTCTTGTTAATCAGAAACTAACTTGTTTTTAACGGCGTTTAATTTCGTCTGGCGCTCCATCTCTCCTGCGCCATCTTCCGACTGATTAAATCTCACCACGCGATCGCTAAAATGGCGTTGGATTCCCGCTCCGTATTTTGCTTTCGGGTGCTCGTTCACCGACTCGTCACTGCCACTTTCCCATGCTTGTTTTACTGGAAAACTACTCGACTTTCCAACCTCGGAAAGACTGTGCCTTGCACACAGTCCATTTTCCAGGTTAGCGTTGTCGTATTTGTCCATGCTTCTTGTCCATAATTGGCGGCTGAGATTTCCGTCGCTACTTCGACCTTTTCGTTTTGAGCTCTTAACGGAGTCCATAGTCGCTCTCCGTGCCGTAAAAGCAGGAACGCTTTGCTCGTTGAACAGGTCCGCAGCTAAAACAAATAATAAAGATAAGGTTATGGTGTTGGATTGGTCAAGAGGTTATTGATTTAAGCTTTCGCGAAAGTTGCACTTTAAAAGTTTGAAATCTTGCGTCGTTATTAATTACTTGATGTTGATAACGTATCGGTAAAATCAACAAAATTTTAACTTTTAATTTTTTGGAAAATTTTTAATTAAAGTTTTATTTTTTACGATTTCAAATGTTACCTGAATGTCTGGTCCCTCCGTTCATAGTGTTATTAACTAACATGGAAGTTTCATTATGGTTGTAAAACATGTAAGATCCCTCCATTTCTTTACCAAGAAACAGATTTTCTTTTAAACGAGAATCGTAATCGTTCATTCTGTTTGACTTCAACATGTGATATCGCATGCGTCTTACCGTTGGATTGTTGTAATTTTTTGGATCCACGGTCTCGCTGTATGGCGACAAAGGTACTAGTTTACCTGTATTAGCGTTATTATTTTCTTCAAGGCTTAAAGCACGGCGAAACGTTAACTTTTTTGACAAAAAGCTTTTCTTTGGGGTATATTTCGAAAGATCCTCGTTTTCTTTGGACTGGAAGCACAGCCAGGATTCGTCTACACTTTGTTGGGTATTCGACCTTCTACTTCTCTGTAGCGGAGGGGTTTGTGCGTCTTTTGGTTTAGTTACAAACTTGCTCGATATTTTCTGCAATTGTTTTTGGTCGGGAGATTTTGTTTTAGGATCACTGTTACCGGATAAACTTGAGGAAAAAAATGAACCAAGCGAAAATCCTCGCTTGCCTTTCTTGGCTAACGAAGCCTGTTTGTCGACGTTAGAAAAACTCTTTATCTTTGGTTCGCTATGTTGCTTTCGCATGTACTCGCTCTTAGAAATCACTGGGGAACTTTGTGCGAGAGGCGAAAAATCGTCCTTTAATACTTTGCTGTCTGCTCTAGACTCGTGAGGAGTGAATGACGATTCGCTCGCGTTTTGCGACGACTTATCATCTTTCGAGAGTTCGTATTCCATTTTAATTGGTTCCTCAGATTTATGGTTGTCGGTTTTGGTAAATACAATGACATCACTGCCAAAGGGAGACCTCGCGTATGCTTCCGCTACTTCAGAAAGTTCATTAAAAACACCGCAGCCTCGTGACTTTCGAACGCTTTCGTCGTTTTGTTTTGCTAATCCGAGAGATACGTCAGCAACACGGTTATCTGCATGAGCTATTGTTTTAGGCTTAATGGAGTTACTGTTCTCCGTGTGTTTGCTAGCACCTGCTTCCGCACTCAGTACTGGAAACCTTCTTGTTGGCTTTCCACTCCAACCCCCGATAACAAGTTCGCTGCTTACGTCACCGGTCTCTGATGACGTCACGGTGGGTACTTTGTCGAGTTCTAAATTTAGGCTTTCGATTAACTGATTGACGCTATCTAAAACCGCGTCCAATTTGGCGGCCTCGTTTTCTCCATAAGATGACATTATGCAATTCTCTTTGGGTTTTACTCCTCTGTCGTAACTCGACGGTTCACGTTTACCAAATGCAGCTGGATAGCATTCTATACTGTCCATTACACTATTTCCAAGCATTTCCATAATAAATCATATACATTTAAAGGCCTATTTTTACCTAAAAAAGAAAATAATGACCAGTTAATTTTTACTTGTCATAATACCAATATTTAAAACTATAATTTAGTTTTTTAAATGAAAACGAAAGCAAAACAGTTAATTAGAATCAAACAAACATAAATGTTTTTAAGCATTTAAGATTACAGCACGTGCTAAATTCTGATTTGTTTTTTCCGTTTTTTTTTCTAGTTTGCCAAAAGTCAACACAAAGTTCATATTTTCAGTTATTGTTTGTTTTCGATATTGATAAGAACGTGAATTTTCAGTTAATTGAAAAAATGTTTTTCATATAATAATGATCTCATTTCTAATAATAATATTGTTGGGTTTAACAAAGTCACGTCTACGTTATGGCCCTTTTTCAACTGAATCACTATCTTAGTATGATAATCAAAGTTTACTAAAATAAGCTAAATTATTAACTAATAAGTTTTATCCTTCTCACCAAAAAATAAATAAATAAAAAGATAATATAAATTTGCAACACAAAATTAACTTTCACAAAGTTTTAGCTTACAAAGTTGTCTTAACACGATAATCTGTAAATTTCAATTTCACAGAGCGTCAAAATATTAACAGTTGCATTTTTTTCGTGGCAGAGCAGTTTGCTAATTATATCTCATTCTTTGCACCCAAAATAGACCGATACTTATGTCTAATAATATATACTGGATAATAATACTTAAAGACTATAGTTAAAAAGCTAACCGCAGCTTGCTATTCATAGTCATTAATTTTATCCTTTGTATATAGCTCTTTGGCAAAAAAGGCCTCTAAAAAATTATATGAGGGATGCTATAGTATTAAATTCATTGATTTAATAAAAACTGTAAAAAATAATTGATCATTGATTGGGATGAATAATTAAAAGGCTAATCAATTTTTTATTTTTTATTCCATTTAATTTAAATCAAAACATCAATAAAAACACTCGTCTTTATCGAAAAAGTGTGTCTTGCTGTTTTAAGTAAAATTTATTAATAATATTAAAAAATAAAAATTAAAAAAATGAAGCATACCGCCTTTTAAAGTTCTGTTACAACAATTAAACTAAAAAGCGTTAAAATGTCAATCTTGATAATATTCTAAAGGTGGAAAATAAGTTCATGCATGAGGGGCCTTTTTAATGGCAGATTATAATGTTGGCTGAATTATCTTTAGCTAATTGCATTTAAGTCTGGTGTTTAATTACACAAAATAACTTAAAATGCAATATGCTAAATAAGAAACGCGTTGTGCGATTTTTAGTGGGTTTAGTAATTGCTTTTTTAAATGCACCATAAATAATATTTATTCCTTAAGAATCCAACAATTCGTAAGAGGTTCGTGAGAAATGTATTGGGCCTTAAACAAACTTTAGCTTAAGTCAGGTAGAAAAACTAAGTCTTAGAAGGTGTTTGCAAATAAACGCCTCTCTGCTTTGTTAAAATCAGTCCACCTGTCTGTATATTAAACATACGGGGCTTTGTAAGTCGGGGGAACTATCCCTAACTGTAAACTTTGGCAAAAGAAAAATTTGAACACACCGAGTCGAGAAAAAATTAATTTGCTTCAAAAACTCATAAAATAATTTTGCGGTGCACTAACATTATACACGCTGTACTAGGCTAATTGACAAGTCAAATATAATTATTCCATTCTAAAATTAGCATGGTAAACACACCTTGAATATACGCTGTTAGATGAACCGCTAAGACAATAAAATGGTGATTCAAAAAACTGACCTTAACTTGCACTTTAAAGAATCATTTTTTTATACTGTATTATATTTTAGAGCAAGCTAAATTAAGTTAACTTATCTGTCCAAGTTTTAGTATTAAAACGCAAAGAAAATGCAATACTAAACTTTAATTTGCATGATTGTTTTTACCAAAAAGTTCTCGTTTATGTGTGATTGGTAAAAAACCTAAAATAAAAAAAAACGCTTGCACTTAAAACACAAAAATATTTATTCAATATTTTTTTACATAAAAACACACGAAAAGTCTGTGCCAATTTCGGATTTCAAATACATCCGAGGTAATCTTGTCTGACCTCTTAAACTCTACGTTTCAAAATATTGTTTTAAAAGGTGGGCGCCGAAACTAAATCGTATACAGCAAATATTAAGTTCACTAACTCTTCCACATTAGGCTTGTTAAATAAAAAGCAGGCCTTTTAAGAACGGCGACATTACTCATATACTTATTATAAATTTTATGCTGGGTGTATATATATATATATTTGTTAATATGATAGTTAGTTGGGTGTAACTCAAATCTAACACAAACTTGTTGTTACTAAATTGCGTTTAGTTCTACGAAATCACTCGCTTAACTTACCATTAAGGTCTAAACAACTGTTTCCCGAAATACTGATTGTTTTGAAATATAATTTTAAAACAAACTCTGTGTGCAATGTCGTTAAAATCGTTTTTGAATAGCAGTATGGTAATCCCAAGAAAAGAACAGGGGTATAAACACACAAAACAATATTTATTTTTCCTTATTTGCTCGCCCAGCTATTACCAAACATAAGAACCATAAAAATGCTTTTTGCAATTTACATAACAAAAGAAATCCTCCATTTAAAAACATTAGGTTTTAGCTTTAAGTTCTGAAAGAGCTTCTGAATGTCACTTTTAGCTTTTAAATTAATACTTGGTACCACAAAAGCGTCAACTGACCCATTCTATTTTTCAAATGAATAAGTAATTACATATCAAAATAATAATCTTGCTATAAACCTATTAAAGTTAAAGGATAAATTAATTAAAACTTACAGCTTAACTACCCTAAATTTTTAATCTCTTAATTTAATTATGCTTCAAAAAGTCACACAAAGAACTAATTGCAAGGCTCAAAATCATATCAAACTTTTTTCTTTGGTTACAAAATATGGCATTTTGGCCAGGTTTGTGACTACCTGCTTTCATATAATCTTTATCTTGATAACCTATCTAATAGGTCATCGGTTATTTCCAATATAAGAATAGAAAATCTTACAAATTATCGACTAAGCGATCGCAAGTCTTAACTTTATTGCTTTGATGCGGGCTAAACAAAACCACATACCGGTCAATAATCTTATTTACACGAGCACGGCAAAGTCATATATCATACTAACCAAACGCAACTTGCTATTTACTGTGTTAGCTAATATACCACATCATATAAATCTAGCTGGTGGGTCGAAACGTCACGGGAAAAAAGGAAATTAGAATCTTGGAACTTGTTTCTTAACAAACATATGTAATACAACGAACAACATGTAAACATACGCAGGTCGGAAGATAGTATTTGGCCTAATTTTTTCTACAAACTACCTAATTTTTTTTACAAGCTGCGTACACCATTTGAGCTTTAATTTACCCCTATCAATCTTTATATTGGACGTTTGAGTTGGCACTCGACTGTAAACGACAGTTGTTCATATTTCGAACAGTTACAGATTTTCGCCGTTCTGGTCGTTTTGCGCTTGTAAAAAAAGAAAATCGTTAACTCACTTCAGTTTTGTGTTTTGGCCAACAACAAATCAAGAAGACTGGCAAGCAATCGAATAGGTCACGTTGTTTCGTTTTACTATAAAGATGCGACACCGGTTCACCTTATTTTTGTAAACAAACCACAAATACCATTTTAATCCGCGGAAAAACAGCAACAGTTTCTCATCAGCCTCAAACGTTTAAAAAAAACTCCAAAATATTTATAGCTTCAGAATTTTTAATCCGAAATTTAATTAAGATTGAAAAAATGTGAGAAGCATTTATATAAGTCGAGTTCAAAAGCATTGACGAAAATCACGATTTAATATTGTCGAACAACAATAGACGGATTTCGGATTGTTATCATTATCAGATTTAGTCAATTGTTATCCGACAATAGGCACAACTTGTAATACTTTAAACGCACAATAATAACACCCGCATTTCGGAACTAAAGAATTTAACCACACTGTGTGTTAAGTTACCGAAAAGCGACGGGACTATAAAATCAAATTGCCGAAACGAAATAGCTATTAAATTTTACCAAAAAATATTGTTTTTGCACAATACGTTCTGACTCACATTTGCACCTCAAACGCAGCGTAAAAAAATTCGCGTACACATTTCTTCTACACAGTCAGTCAATATCCAGCTGGGTGCTATTACTTTTCGTTTTACATACCATACTTGCCAACACAAACTTGAGTTTGGTGCCAACTTATTTCATTATAGTAGATTTATCCTCCTAATCTAAGTTAATTAAACTCGGATGTTCTTTAGTTGATGACGCATTCTGAAGATACCGTTCAAACCAAAAGTGTATTTTTCAACGCTCCATTTCAAATGGGGCGATCTATCAAAAATGGGGCTTTGTGTCAGATGAATTTTGAAGTACTAATGCAAATTTTGGGGTTTATACTTTAGCAACAAATATAAAATATGCATTTTGGGTTGACATACATTTTAGTGGAGTGCTTTAAAAGGTTATAAAATATTATAACGTATAAAAGGTGCTACAAAAACACCTTTGCTTTTTGGGTGCAAACTGGGTGGGAGAGATTAAGCCACGTTATTTTAACTTTTTGTTGTTGTGCTTTAAAGGCATAAAATAACCATCTTATCGAAGTGTCGATGGATGAAAGCAAGAAAATTCACTTTCTCGTTCCTTAACTTTTGTTTATTTCTTTTGAGCGGGTTTTTATTTTAGGCGGACGAGCTGGATTTATTTAAAATAATTTGGTGCGGTCGCCGCTGACGGATAATTAGCCGATCATGGGTTCGCACTGATCACTTAAATATTCTAACGATGATAGATTTCAGTTAATGATTATCTAAATCATTGGGGCCTAAGTCGAGATAACAAATTTAAAATTACTCCCTAAAATTTGAAAACAACAGTGGCCAGACTGGGCGGACTCGATTACCCTAAAATTTGTTTTAATTAAAGGCAGCCTAAGCTTTTTCATCACAATTTTTACAAGGAGAATTTATAACATGTTTAGTGTCTGTTAAAGGATATTTCTTTGTTTTTTTACACTGTCTGTTTAAAATCAAATTATTTTTTTAATTGGGGTTCGTACGGGCGCCTGTATAATAACCTTTACTAAAATGACCGTGCAAATTGTAAATCTGTCAAACACAAACGAAAAAAATTCGTCGAATTTAGAAGATAAAAAACAAATGGCAATTCCTCTTATTGCGTCATAATGCAAAAGAACAAAGGCCCCGCAATGTCCAGTCAAAATCACATCACGTTTTTAGGATTAACATTTTTTTCCCGAATTAAACAACTTATGTTTATTTAACTTAAAATCGAATTAGTCGAAAAATTTCGGATGCGCACGTACTCCTTCGCACTACTACCCAGGGCGCATGACGTCATAGAGAAACATAATCCAGTTGGTGACGTAACAAACAAATAATACAGGGGCCAGAACGGTGATCGAATTGACAAGTGAAAGCGTTTCTAGAACAAGTAAATATATTACATAGTTCCGTAAATATCTAATCATGCGCAAAACATTACTTATTCGAAACTTGAGATTTACAGCTGACAACTCTATTATAAAATCTTCGAGTTAGAGTCATAAAATCTAATAGAAATGTAATTTTAATGTCTTGAATTACACACTAAAAACCACTGAATGAAACTGCAAAATAAACCCCAAATCGCAAAATAAACCCTTAGTAAATTGAACATATACACCATATTTTACCAAAAATCTTAATGTTTTGCAATATTACAAATATTTTTATCTATTCTATAAGTAAATTTTAGACTACTAAAAATCAAAAAAACTTTATCAAAAATTTAAAATTGAAATGAAAAAATAAAAAAAAAATAATTTTTCGGGTGTCATAAGCCTATTGTTGTTGTGCATAAAACGCTTTGCCCTAACTTTCTATTTAGTGATCGTCAAGGCATTCATTTGCCCACGAAACCAAACAAGTCATGTTTAAAACTCACATACATTTGCGGGGCGAAAATGATAAACCCCGTGTCAGATTTCAACACATTACCCCGTCAGCCAGACTGTTGTGTCACGTGATCTTTAAATACAGCAAAAAAAACTCTAACGACAAATAAAAAAAATGGACCTTTTAAAAAATTCAATGGGTATTAAAACTTTTAAAATAAAGGTCAGCGCTTTGAATATGTTTATTTTGTGAGTTTACAAATTTTTCGTAAAATATTGTTTTCGTAAAAATTTTTCGTAAAATAGCGTAAATATTGAATACCGATTGTTAGACGAACAAGGCAGCTGTGCCGATGTTTTTTCTCAATATTTGGATTATAAATATCAAGCCAGTATTAAGAAACCACTTAAATGACTTTTTTTATGGTATATGCCCAAATTAAACCATGAACCAAATTAACCCAAAACACCAAAAATTAACTTTTAATAGAAAGGCCTACAACATATTACCATTTGATATCCAAGAAATGTTTTTATCATAATATTGGTTCTGTTTTTTCCCGCCCTTTTACTGCCTTAATATCCAAAACAATGACGTTAATGAAATCGCAATAAAACGAAGGAGAATTGCTTTTTATAAATTATCTAAGTATAACACATTTGCCAAGCCTTGTTTGCAAGGGTGTTTTGTTATTGTTTGAATTAAATTAGAGGAAAAACAATACCGTGACGTCATCGGCTCATCAAAAACACCACGCGTCATTAGGTTGGGCTACTCACGAATTTTTATTTACGTAGGTGATTGAAATTCGAAAAAGTTATCTTACGAAAAAAGTTAACTTGAAACGTTTTAATAATTCAATTAAATTCCTTAGAATTAAAAGCCGGAAAAAAGTGGGTCAACGATAACTATAATTTTGAGTTTATAATTTCAAAGAAACATAAACTTTTTTGCGTTAAAATTCAAATTTAGATTTCTGATTAAGGTTTTAAAATCGACACATTCATTATGCATGCTTTGCTATTTTAGGTTCAATAACACTTACCATGTTTCCCTCTTTCTAAATCAATATATTTCTTTTAAATACAACTATACTATGCTGTAATTTAAACCTTTATATCCTTGTATGTTTCCAGTACCTTTAATATACGGCTTAACAAGCTCTCATATTGTATTGAGATATTTTAAGTGCACCTGCATAAACAAAGGCCTGTAAAAATAAGATGTAAAAATCGTTATTTTCCCAAGTGACATAACAGTGTGTGGAAATAATCTTCGAATTGACAGATTCAAAGTCAGACTAAATCGTCTCAGGGGGAAATTTTTCCCTGTAAATATTTTCCTTACTTAAGCAAATTGTACAACAATTTAAGTAATACGGTTTAAATAAAACCCGTTCTAATTGCTAGATTTTGGATTTCTCCCTTTCTATTTTTAAAACTAATTTTTTTTATTTAATTTAATTGGTATTTTATCTTCATTTTGTTAACATTTCAAGCCTTTTAATTAGGTTTTCGATTTTGTCTTTTTTATAGTTAATTAGTCAGCTGCCTATTCAGTCCATATACTCAAATGACCTTATTAAAGCAGATTAAGTTAACTAAAAATAAATTTAATTTTTGTTTAGGCCTATTATAAAATATTTCTAACAATAATATTTGGTCTAAAAAATCTAAAACTGTCTCTACAAGCTATTTAAAATTTCTCTTTTTACTTTTGTGTGTGTAACCAAATTAGGAACAAACAAAATTTTTTACCTAAAAATACATTTGTCGAATTGTCTGCAACTTGAAAGGTTAAAAACCTTTTAGAATTGCAACAAAGGGGCCTGCGTGACAATTGCTGAATAAAGTGTGCAACTTGAAGCCTAAAAAATCGCTTGATATTAAGCGATATCAGCACGATACAATAGACTGCTGGGTTAAATAGCTTATTCCCGTGAATTCACATTTAGCACGGCCGGTTTCGCTAAACACTTTCCATAACATAACCGAGGATATACACGGCTTGCTTGCTTTTACGTTTGCGATGTGTGTGGTATTTACTCGCGCGATTTTTTCGCATTCAAACCGCGGCAAGCTGTGTTTTACTTCCAGTTTTGATCTCCAGCTAAATTTTGCCTTCAATTTCGCGAAATAAATTCTTTTATCTACGCAGGCTCGAAACATAAACCCAAATAGTATTTGCTCGTTGATTAATGCCCGCTATTCAGCACTATAAACGGTACAATCCTTACATTTAGTTTAAACTTGGAGTAAATTGCATGCCTATGTATGGGCATGCAACAAGCCTACAACGATCCACGTGCAATTTATCATAGAACTCTTGCACAACTCCTGCACATGCTTGCTAGACATCAACTGATAAACGATATAGCGTTGCATTACTGCGGTTTATAAGCCTAATCACTTTTTGAACGATATTTTTATGTCGGGCTTAAGTTGTTTTTCCAAACTAATTAATTGGTAATAAAAAAATATTGAGTTATGAGACGTGCGAACAAATGAATCGGGTATAAATCGTATACGTAAATGACCTTTTGATATTATAAAAAACCTCCTGACATTATATGTTTTGTTTTAATCTCACGAGAAAACATAAATCGATATAAAAATGGAGGTTTTTTATTCGTGAACTTTGATAACTGCAAAACAAAATTCCATGACGAATAATAAATGGTTGGACTATTGTTGACGCACATTTAAAATTTAACAGGGGTATTGAAAATTAACTTTAAACTTTTTTACAAAAACAAAAATTACCGAATATTAAACTGTGTTAACTTGACAGGATATGCGTGAACCTTCTCACATGAATGTGTTGTTAAGCTGCGCTAAGCTGAAGGGCCTTTAACCAGTTTAAAAACACGGTGCTCGATTTGGATTTCCTCGGATTAACACCAGAACATAGCTCGGTAAGTCTCTTGACATGTTTTGTTTATGTTCGGGTTTACGCCAAGTTCGCTTAGTTAAAAACAACTTATATTTTGCAAGGCTCGTTTTATAACTTAATTGTTTCCAGTGTATTATAAAGACATGCATTAAAATCCCCTTAACAGTTAGAATGAGCTTCGGATTAAAATCACGTGAAACTTAATATTACGACCACAGTTTAGATATTGGCTTTATAATATTAAAAAACAAGTCATTTTCTTTAAAGTCCAAATTAGTCATGCACTCACATTAAATCCACGACTTTTGGGTTAGTAAAATTTAATGAAACTGTTGACTGCTGAAATCGCGGCGCCATATCGAATGCTATACAATACAACAATTTTATACCACAGTCAGCTATTTTATGTTTTTACTGGTAGATTCCAGTTTTCAAACAGTTAAAATTGATTTTTTTACAACACAAGCTATAACTATACTTTTACTCCAATAATGTTGCAGTTTTACGAAAAATCTTTTGCTAACATTAACTGTGTATTTATACTAACTAGAATGAAAAGCTGTTTTTGCTCTACGCTCTATAATAGGTTTATAATTTTCAATGGTAAAGACTACGTCCGGTGCGTGCATATATAACCCGTTGCTAGACGTGCATTGACTTAATATTTGTATGTGGCCTTGCAATAGCTAACTTTAACGTGTTTGCGTTGCATTTTTAGACATCTACGCGTGCTGCATTAATTATGTTTCTACCAATTTGTTAAAATAACGAAATTATTTAACAACGCCCATATGAAGTAAACAATTAGTGTACTGGTTTAACCTATTTTTAGTTTTGATATGAATTATATATGATTTCATTTTGTTGTTTGTCGGTTAAAATGCATACATGACTTCCGAACGTTAAATCATAAACCAAAACCAAACAACCTGCAATTGGTTTCAGTTTTTTAAAGCTTGGTTAAACAACTGCAACCATTTTGTTAAAAATTGTATATAGTCTAATTTTTAACTGTAGGTTAAAAATATCTACAATAGCCTTAATACAATAACGTATATACTGACTTAGTTGACAGTTATTTATTCTCGTATATTCGAAACCAATTTTAAACAAATTTATTGCATACATGCCTTTATGGTGTAGCAATTGATATATAGTTTAATAACTTGTTTACTACTCGAATATCTCGATTAAAGACCATATAAAGTACTTGCTGGCTAAATGGGGTAAAATAAATAATGTTAGAGTGAATTAATAGAGTTGTTTAACATTTTAAACGACAGCGTATTTAACGTAATATTTAGATAAGGCAAACTCTATTAAAAGCCCTACTTTTATGAAAATTTTTATTTAAACGTACATTGATATGTTGACATAAATAATTGCTTTTAAACGAATAATGTAATTTCTTTATGAATTGTCTTTATGTTGGGCCAAAAATTTCAACTACGCCTTAAAGATTTTAAACATAAAAATACGTTTTTTTGTGTAATGTATCAATTATAGTTTAAAATACCCTTTAAAATATTATAAATAACGTTGATTATAACTAAAAGATAGCAAGATATTAGTATTTTGATATAACTTAAGAGCGCCACCTAACTGCCAGGTAATTTAAACCTGTAATTTTAAACCCGTGAATTTTCTAAAGTAAATAAGTTTATTATTCTAAGGCACGTTACAACAAAATTTATAATAAAATAAACAAGGTTTGTAACAAAAAATTACCACGAAATCAACTAAAAAACTTTTACCTCTCGACACCGTACAGAATCTAGTAACATGGCAGTGTAATTTTTAAACCAATGACTTATCAAGAACCAAAGTTTGATTTTAAAAATATAAATGCAACACAAAAAGAAAAATTATTCAATGCAACTCGATATCTAAAATATTTGATTGGTTTTTATGGGAACGGTAGGACAGCAAAAACAAAATAAATATAAAACTCCTAAGATAATATTGAACAAAAAATTGGATCAGCAATATAACACTTTTGATCGGTAATGGGCAAGAAGTACGCACAGTGCTAATAGCAGGCCACAGTTTCCCGGCTCGTTTAAGACGCGAGGCGTAAACCGGTCGACCAATCCAACCCGTTAGTGGGCGCAGTGAGTACGGGTTGGAGAAGTTGTTGTTGGCCGGGTACGAGACCGGGAAAAGTCGGAATGCCTGCGGGAAATGAAGCGCCTTGTTGCAGCGTGTGTACCGACGGTCCGCCGAGGTAAACTACCTCTCTGGCTTGTAAAAGACCTGCATCTGACATCATAAACGATGCTTGTTTAATCTGCGACGAGGCAGCGGGGGCAGGGGCCAAGTAATGACCGGTTAAACCGGGATGTGTTAAGGCTTGTAAGTCAGTTAGTGCACCGGATATAGTGGTAGGTGAACTGGTTTGAGATGCTTGGAATAATGAAGGGATTTGAAGCGATTTAAATGGAAGACCCTGTAAAATAAACAAAAACTGTCAAAAAAAAACAAATTAAATAACAGTCTCTCTAAATCACATCCTAATTTTTTTTAAAATGTAGCCTTCAATATTAGATGTACAATTTCATAATCAAAGATTTAAACAAAACGTATTAACCGTACCAAAGTTGCAGGAGATCGTAAGATACTGGGCTGAGTTCGGTCGTATGGTGACCATCTTGGTTTGGGAGGTTTGCCTTCCAGCATATTTTTATGTCTTAAACTCGATAAATGCTAAAACAAAACATTGAATTAGGCAAACTGTCATTTTAATAAAAGTTTTATTTTAGTATCCAAAAACTAAAACATCAAATTAGTTAAAATTGCTTGTTTATGTTAAAATTTGAATCAAAACAACATAGTGCATTGGCTTTAAAACAGCGAAATATTTAGAGCAATAATTAAATACCTGAGAGAGTTGAATGTCAGAGTTCAAGGTAACCTTGCATACGTTACAACGATATTGTTCCTATAATATAAACAACAATGTAATTAGTAATAGCAATTAATTTAGTACGGACGATTCAACTGCATGATGTTATTGTCGTAAATATGTCATTACTCTGATTAATGGTATGTTGTGATTTTATAAATTTTTTAATTTGGTAAATAGATTAGTAACAATTTAATGGAAAATTTTATCAAAAACAAATGACGTAAATGTATATAATATTTTGTGTTATTTTTTTTGACTCCTTTTTTGAATATATTGGATTTAAAATCTAGAAAAAAAACTTCGTAGTATTTGACTTGGATTACTTACTGCTTTAACTTTTGGCTTTTCTTCCTTTACTGGCTTGGGCGGAGTCGGAATTCCTTGTAAAGTGTTTTTGTGTCGCAAACTGTTGACGTGTTGCTTCATTTGGTTTTCCGAATTCACGTAAATATCGCAAGTAGTACAGTGTAGGGACTCTTTTAAAACTATAAAAATAAAAGAAACGATAAGTCTGTAATACCAGTAAACAACTAGGTTGAAATTGGTAGGCAGAATCGTTTTGTGGTTAAAATTTGTTCATTGGATCGCGAAGTTCAAGCATCAGTAACATAAGATTATAAATAATTCGCTATGAATTGAGGGTTATTGGAGCCTGATAATGTATATTAAGTATACGGAAATCTTGAAAACATACATCAAAGCCTTTGATTTGAAACCAGTGGTTTTAAGGATTTGGTAAGAAAAAAATTGTCGTTGACCAATTTACTTTTGTAACAATAAGAACATTTGTTGAAATGTTAGAATTTGCTTGTAAAACAAAATTTAGAGATATGTTTGTTTTAGATGTTGTTTCTTATTTTTTTTAAAAGCGTTTGTAGGTTTCAATTGATTAAATTGCAAGTTTTTTTATTGGTCTGGTATGTGTTAAACTACATTTATGCAATGCCATTTTACATATTATCTTCTGTAAATTAAACTAGTTTAAATTAAATCTATGACTGGAAAAATTGTAGGAGATATTCAAAAATTTTATAACGAAACTAACTTACCTCTACCAGGAGGTCTATCCATTTTGGTAATATAACCTGGCAAAGGATCAGGTAGATAAACCTCTCTAGGCGGAGTATCAAGATTTTTTGACGAATCGCTGCCGTCCGTTTTAGTCGAAGAATCGCCAGACCCATTGGACATTGTTTCGTCCAAGTCGTTGTTAGACAAGGGCGAGTGTTGCTCTGTTAAACATTGATCTGGCAGAGATAGTTCGTCAGCTAACGTTGCAAGCTCATTGTTTGCAGCAGTAATGGTCTGAAATAAAATATTCATAATGCACATTATGATCTAAATGTGTGATAGGCTATTTCGATCGTCCCTTAACACCTTGCAGCATATGTTTCCTTTCTTTTAAGCGAATATAAACAATCCAGTTTCGTGCATATTTCGAGTATGTTATAGCACATATGTTTGCTTAAGGAGTGTGTTTATGGTTTTTATTTTATTGAAAAGCTTTTTAACTCTTGGGAACAATAAACTTCATGACCTTTTAACGGCCTTAAACTTTATATTGGTTAGTGTTTTATATCACAAACTTTTTTAATATTGAACGGTTTAACAGCACATTTACAACAACATAAATCTTAAGAAGGAAGTTAATTTGTTTTAAAATATAAAACGCAATGCAACAATGCTTTAAAACGAAGTGTGTGGTTTTACCTTATTCTGGTCGTAATTATCCACATCCGCTTCATTGCCTGATGGCCTTGATTGAATTAGCGACGTAAATCCAGCTTCCTGAGGGACTTGCACCGTGTGAACCGCTGATAAATTGACAGTTGACACCAAGTCGTTGCTGTTGGTAACTGACGGTTGGTTACCGGTCGTAACCAGTTGATCGCATGATGATATGTTTATTGAGCCAGCCTCTGTGGCATTGTCTATTTTGGAAGTTTCTAACGAGCGGCTTGGAGCGGTAATAACGTCCTTAGCTAAGCCCAAATTGTCGGTTTGACTACTGGGACGTGATTTCGCATATGGGTTAAATCGTGCTGGTGCTACCGCGGACGTCATGTAATTTGGGCCGATCTCCAAACCTCCAATTTCCTTGTTGTTTACCAAGATTGAGTTTGCAATTTGGGATCGTTCAATTGACAATACATTGTTCTGTGCTGGAGTGGAATGCGAGATTACGTGACCATGATGCGACTGCAAGGCAGCTGATTTTTCTAAAACAAAGCATACACAGTTGTTAAATCTTAGCATTTTTAAACTTTAAAAAATCGTAGAGAAAAAATCAAACTAGAGTTGGGTAATGATTTAGTGAATAAAACTCGAAATATTTCGTTATCTTATTTATACAAAAGATAACTATTTGAAGCCAGACATTGAAATTCTTTCAATGATTTTAAAGTCAATAATTTACGACGAATCAAACAGATAAATCTTACCTTGGCCGACTCTGTGTTCAAGCATTGCACGAGAGTGTTTTTTGCTCTTGTAATGATTATCTGATTGCACCTACAGTCGTACAAGTACGACAGTAACAGAAAACAAGAAAAATAACAAATTGTTATTGTTTCTATATGCCAAAGAAATTTGTGAAATAACTATAATTACAATTGTTACATTTAATAAAGCCAGGTGCTAATTAAATTAAGTTTACACCTGTATTTGAATATACAACATAAACATGTAAGCTTTAGTTTAGTTGTAAAGTTTTAGCTTATTAAATTTTTTATTAAATGGCAAAAATTGTTTTCAATTTTATAAAAGTATGTTATGTATACTTGAACATATGTTATAGTATATTCAAATTTATTCAAAGCAAAGTTATTACTACTGATTTAAATACAAAATTATTTGCATGCAAGTATGGCAATTTATCACACCAAAATTATACATTTGATTGAAAAAAAAGTAAAATATCGTAAGATAAATTATTTTTGTTTCAAAATGTTACAAAGATAAAAGAGGTAGAAAATTTAGGCTATAAAAAATAAAGAAATATAAACCAGTAACTAATACGATTAACCTATAGCTTCTTACGGCAAGTTTTTTTTTTAATTTAAGTTTCTTTCGAAGTGTTTTTACTTTAAATTTTCTCTCAAATCGAATCTTTACTAATCAAATCGTTTTCTCATATTCGCAGAAAGGGCACGTGATAAAAGCTAATAACTTGACGGTAATCAAATAAAAGTTGGCAGAGGTCTATTTATTTTACGAGAAATAGTCTTAAACAACTTCTCAGTCTCAGCATTCTGTTTACTTTGTACCCAATAATACAAATATCGGTTTAGACTGACAATAAAGTTCATACACTACAGCGGTAATATTATTTCGCCTGACAAAAGAGGTTTGTTAATTGAACTACAGCTGTAAAATACACTTGTTTGTATTATTAAAAATATACACACACCAAACTTTACGCTTTCCAATTTTTAATCATATAATATATATTGCTATCTAATCCAATTTACTCGACAAGCTTTGCTTAATAACTAAATATTGATTTCGGTTAAACCTGAAAAACTATATCTACTCTTTCTGAAATAAACAGAATCTTTAATTAGCCGTAGGGTTTCGTTGGTGTATACTATACAAAACTTGCCCTATACCAATAATCCGTGTATAAGTTTAACATATCGACGTTAGAACATATTTTCGGTTAATTAACTCTTCGAATTATAACCTTACCTAACAGGGTATTATCTAAAGCCTAAACGTAGGCAAAGTTCAACTAGAATTTCTTATGTAACTATAAAGAATATGCTTGTTACAGTTTTCTAGATGATTTTTCTTTTTACTTGGTCGCCTCGTTTCGCGTAAAACGCGAGAGCACAATAGCGAATTAACATGTAATAAATAAAGATTCTCTTGTTGGGTTCTGTTTTCGCAACACCCTTACACTATACAACCGGAGATACTTGCTAATAGCCTAATACATACTCGTCATATATACCTAACTACCTCCGTATGGAGCTGTAAAATGTGTAACCCGCCGAGCTGACAGACTGCTATTTTTATTGTTAACTGGGTTTTGAAATGTAAAGCATTCTAACCGCGGATTATCTTAAAGGGGTACGACCAGAGTGGTAGGAATTTTAAACGCTTTAAATTTGAATGACTATGGGGCTCAACTTTAAATGCGAAGTTTATCTTTTATTCTTGATTTAGCTTTCCTATTAAGTCTAGAATCGTGGAATGTTTACTCAAAATGTAAATACCTAAATATCGCATATTTTTATCCTTAAAAATTCGACTTTAAGTAATAAGGTAAAAACGCGTTAACATAATGATTTATTGCATATTATTTACTTAAAACATTTACCGGGCACTTAATTGTTAAAACAAAAATAGACCTCTTACGACCCCGGGCTTCACCCTAAAATTTTATTCGATGTTTTCACGTATTTTGTTTCGCGTTTTAAAACTGTCAAAGCAAGAATATTTTCTTAGTGCATTCTTGCGGTGGAGCCAGGCAACCAGCGTTGCAAAACTTGGCCGGGGAGTTGACATTAAGTTTATAGGTAAACACTGACTTGTGTGGTTTTAGTTTACGAATTTACATATTTATCTGACACCTCCGCGGCCTTTAATTAAAATTTTTTCTATTACTTTATTTCTATATTAAAAAATATATTTCTATTTTTTATATGTTTGAAAATTAATACCAAATCTAACTATATGCCTACTGTTAGCTTTTAGCCTAATTAAGGAATTTCCGTTCTATGCTAAGCTATCGGAACAAGCTCATTAATTTAAAGTTATATGAGTGACGTCATCTTATATTTTTGTTAGTAAACAACCTAACAAGTTTAACTTTTAATTTTTTTTTTATAAAATTGAACCTCCAAAGCCGTTATAACAACTTTGGAGGGCACATTTTTATATATTTCTAAATTTAAACCTTGACGACAAGCAGCATAGGTTAATCGTATCGAGAGATTTAAAAGCGAAATACACGATATTTTGGGTTCTATAAGAAGGGAGAAAAAGTAGAAAAATTGCTTTATCTTTTGATCAAAGCTTACCTGGGTTAGAAGAGTGATGTTGCACACGTCACAGCTTTGCGGAACTGTCTGATTTCTTTTCTTGTTTAAGATATGAATCGCCTCTTGAAACACGGCCTTTTCGACGGGGCCCAACTGCCAAAAAACACAACAAAAATGTCAGTTATTTTGCACCTCCATCAGTTCAGACCGATGAATCACGTGACTCATGACGTTAACGACTCAACAGACACCACGAGCAGTCGTAGTAAAAAAATATTCTCGCTAAACGATTTTCGAATCGTCAAAATATTCACTTAAGTTAAGCGCGCTGGCTGAAGGTATTTACCGCTTGAGTAAATGAGGGAATTTTAATTCTCGAAACATTGGACGAAACACCAAGTTAATCAACACAACGGATATACACTTGACTGCACGGCAAAGCGCTCACAAAAAAACAATTTTCCTAATTATCAACAAACAACTTCTTTGCGAATGAAAGAAGGCTTGTGTTAAACGTTAAACTAACTTTTAATTGCGAGTATCAAAAAATTAGAATTTTTTATTTTTATGTCTTAACCAATTAAATAATATTTTTAGATTTATTAAATGAAATAATTAATTACTTTTAATTTTAAGATGATAATTTTCTATGATTTATTAATATTTATTACCTGATGATTAAAAAACTTTGTTTTAAATTTCTTAAATAAACTTTTAGACCAATAACCACTACACTATTTTGTTTTCAAGTTCAAATTTAGATCTGTTATTTTTACGATGCTTCCGTGCTTGCTTGTCACTTATAAACTGTCTGAAGACTCAAGATTTACGACAGAATTACAAGCGATAAAAACGAGAACGACAAAAAAAGGAAAAAATCGAGAGAGGGTATGTAAAACTTACAAAATAACAATACAGTTAGGTTGGTTATCTCAAACCCAAATCTTAGTTGATTTTTAGATAAAAAAATGTCATTAGCTTATAAATAAACATGGTCTGCGTTTAATCAAAAAAAAATAATTCTTTTTGACCTAAAAAAAATTTAAAAATCGAACGATTGAATTTTTATTTTTTACGGTGTGTTGTTATTAACAATGAAAAAAAAATAACAAGATTTAGATTGTAAATTAAAATAAATAAATTATTTAAATATTAATGGCCATTAAATACGTCTTTACAATGGTTCTATAAATATATTAAATGTTTTACGATGCGACCATGAATAAAAATAGTTTTTTATATAAATTTTAAATATTCATACGCCTATCACTTAAAAGCACTTAGTCTATTTTGTTAATATAGAAATAAATGTACGTCAATTAATAAAAATATAATACTTTAAACCTCATACCTTTTTAGTAAAGAATTAAATGCCAGTAAATAAATTTTTAAAAAAATATTTATTAAAGTGTATTACTTAAAATTTAGTCATTTTATTTTCTCTAATTACTTTAGACATATTTCTTGCGAGGCGTCGTTTATTATTCCCTTTTTTGCACCGTAAAGTCCGACAGGGTCATCAATTATGATTAAATTTGATTTCTTTCATGAACTCTGATCTTTAACAGCATTTAAGTAAGGCAGCGAAAAAAATATAGTTTAAATTGACTATTTGATTTAAAAGACGACTTGTCAAAAAAAACAAGTTAAAAAATTTGATTCGCGTGTTTTTAGGATTAAATCTTGTCAGTTTACTTTAGTCAACTACAATGTTAATTTAAATAGTAAACTAAGCATAAATGTTTTGAAATCTCGGCGGGTTAGTTTATTGCAATATGGTTAACAATAAACTGCTTGGCAATTAGCCCATGTCTTCCTTTATATTAACTGTCGTACGCGGACTTAAACCGTGTTGTCTTTTGTTCGTTGTTTTAATCAGCGTTTGTGTTTATAAAATTCCCTTGGCGCTAAACAGGCCAAATTCAATTAAACAGAAGGCGACCTCAATTAAGCGAAAAGCGAAAGTTTCCCCGAAAAAAAAATCGTTGAAATTTTTTTCGCAAACTTTTTCGCAAAAAAAAAAAGTGCTTAATAAAAAAATAACTAAATTTTATCTGACAATAAGAGATCATCAATAACTTTAACTATGTTTGGTCAACGTTTACTTAATAATCAGGTAAACAAATTAATGTTTATTTCAATATTTACCTTTCCGGTCGAATCTTCGCCGTTTAGCGCAAACTTCTCCTTTTCTATTGAAGTCGTTCTTGATATGATTGTCCTAGAAGCCTGAGAGTTGTCCAGCGCGCTTTGGTTAATAAAACTTTGAGCTGTGGTTTTTGAAAACATATTTTCAGACGCTGCAGAAAAAAATTAAAAAAAATTTGTTACCGAGTTTGCAAAATAGTTTGATGCGCTGTTTAAACTGGTACCTAACGCTACGACTTTTAAGCCGATTAACTAGTCGCGTGTTTCATAATTTCTTTGTGCGCTATGTAAGAATGTTTAATTCTACATAACATATAAGTCTATGCGAACTTTGAATAAATAACAATAAACAAACATAATTTAATAGAAGCCGGCTAATATTCAACGAGGCACTCTTTGTATAAACTCACTCACATGCCATGTGTTAAAAGCTAATTGGATTTTAATTTTCAAGTTTATTAATTTACCCTTGTCTATTAATATTCTGCAAACGTGGCAGTGCAATTGATCTAAATTTAGAGTACCACATATACATACAAATGAAATGAATAATAAAATTTATTTATGGACTTAATCCCAGCGTAATGACTCATTTTAAAGTCCATACCACTTTTTTATTACATTTAAGTTTACTATGGTAATACAAAGTTGTGTTTAAGAAAAAAAACTTCGATGATTTTTCATTATAACAATAATACGCATTTTCCTGTGGGAATTTGCATTTAACGAACTTTGTCTTAAAACTTTGACGTAATTTATTAAAACTGTTTCGGATCGTTGAATTTTCTTCGGATAAAATTAAGTTTTTCTAAAGTCTGGCATCATCGGCGATCGATACCCAAAATTGACTGCTTAAAAAGCAAAGTAGATTTCTTATAGCTTTATCGACTGTTTTTTTTTTTATAATGGACGATTCGAATTAATCGGCCTGACAGCAAATCGCTAACCCAAGATGAAAAATCGATGTGAAGTACTCGTTTCAAGTGTTTTGCGTTCGATATTAACTCGTATAGTTGATCGCTTTGTGCTGCTTAACATGTTCCAATATAACAATTATCGTAATTAAAAAAAATGCTTTCTATGTTAAGCTTTAAAATTTAAACTCTAAACTGTATGAATCACTAAATCTATTTTTAACCTTATTTGTTATTAACAAAACTGGCAAGTTTTTATATTATTTGAACGCCATTACTGCATCTAACATTTAAAATAGCAAAATTTCTTCACTAAAATCCTTTTATTAATAACAGATCAATATTTTAACCTGCTCTATAACGGAATCATGTACATTCCGTCTAATTAAAACAAAAAATATGAACGAGCAAATTCACCCCACGTGGTGTGAATTTCTAATGCGGCAAATGAACTTTTCTACCCTTAAATAAGTAATGAGACGGGAGGTACTTTGCCGATATTAGTTTTCGTTTAAAAAACAAACATTAGCCCACTAAGTGAAAGTGCTCGATATTAAGCCTCATACATTTGTCGATTTTAAATTTATCGACTGCTGTCCCGCAGGACTAAAAATACTTCCTCTAAAAACAATAAAACGAAAGCCCAGATTTTAAATTGATGTTTTAATCCTAGTTAAAGTAAACTTAAACTAAACGAAAGCGAAATATGATTTATTTTTAAAAAAACAAAGAGTATTTTTAAGACATTTATTGATTTTATAAATTTTAACTCACTTTAAAAATATTTCTGGATTGCGTAAATTATAATAATTATCCAAAATTTTATCATTTCGAACTTTAATTTGCCGTTTTAATTATTACCCTTTTATACCACGCATTTGTTAAATCACGAATAAAAAATGTAAGTACTTACACGAAGTTGATTGAAGTTGTAAGGCTGGGGGCTCGCTTCTTGAAAACGTGAACATTTTATTTGTTTCTATTTGTTGTTTGTCTTCAAGGATTTGTTGTTGAAAATGTTGTTGTACATGGTTAGCGTATAGCGGTTGATTCTGCATTAGTTCTATTGGCTGCATAAGCCCGTTCTGTTGTCCTAGTTGTTGAGAAATAAGTCGGTTACTATGCATTTGGCCCATCAGGATCTGTTCGCTTTGTTGGCCTTGCATATACGCCTGTGTACCAACACCGGGGATTTCCCCAGACAGAAGCTTTAATTGAAGAGGTTGTTGGTTAGGTTGCATAGGTAAATTGAGCATCATTTGATTCGCCTGTGTCATGCAATATACCAGTTCACCGCTTGGGCCTATCATAGGCACCATGGACATCTGCGGTTGGTGCTCCACCACGCCCTGTTGCGGTGGGTTTGACGGCAAGACTTGTGGATGCGACGAAAACATTTTTAATTTAAATTTTTGTTAATCTGTTAAAACATTTTCAGATATAAGTTAGAATTAGTAAAAATTAAATGGGGATATATCGGTGTAAAGTAAACAATTAGTTTTTACAGCGTAATGCGACAAATTGGCCCCGAGCGACAATTAATCTACGACCTACACCATTATTGTGTAATTAACATCACTTATACGTATTTTAACTGCGAAAAACAAGGTGACGCAATGGCTCTAAACCTTTGAATTAGTGTGACTAATACGGCAAATTTTGTTATTTCTGCAAGCTCATGTTTCATTGTAGTTATTACTATAAATATCCAATAAAATTCAATTCCTCGAAATCGTAAAATTTTAAACTTAAATACCTCAACACTGCGTGAGATATATCGCATACACTCGGCTAAAAATAAGCATTTTAACATTTAAATTTAGATCACCTTCTTTAATAAAATATAAATTGTTATAATGCTCTTTATTGCCATCTAGAAAATGGCAGTTATATTCTACTAAAAACTTAGAATAAAAACTTAGAATTTTAGTAGCACCTAAACCTTTTTAAGTCTAAATTATCTATTTTTTTAAACTGATTGACACTAATTTAAATTTTTTAACTGTTATTTACCTCACTAGCTTTAGTTTAAAGTTGCTGTAACTTTTTACCATCGCTTTATACTAAATTCACAATAACAAAAATCAAAATGTTTTTCTTCGGTTACGTTCATCCGTTTTCTCACCGACTTGCTATATTTGAGCAAGCCAATGAATTTCTTTTACGATTTAATTTATAAGACAATCACTTTCAAAAGTGTGCGGGTTGTTTTATATATCGCGTATCTGTGATATTTACTCTTAGCAGGATATATCTACGACATGTCGTCAAATTGCTAGACTTATTTTACGATTGAAAGCAAATTCACATAGGCAACATCCTATAGAAAACTATACGATCTTTAAATTTGTCAAATTCTATTTGCTTTATAAAGGTAGGTAACATTTATGGGCACTATTGACGTTAATACGTTAACAGTAAACCTATTAATGTCAACTAACCAGCAGTGCACTGTCCGCCTTGGTATTATTATTTTTTAAATATGGTCGTTTCGTTGAAACTTGATTATTTGTATCTCTTGTTTGAAGAGGCACTTTTTACGCCCCCATTTCAAAATCAACCTTTTTATATTTTAAATTTCGCGTCATACTTTAAAAGTAGGTGTCCAAATGTACCCTTTAATGTATTGTTTTTAATAAACAATAGAGGATAAAGGCCCTTCCACCGTGAATCGTCGTTAAAGAGTTAACCTACCAGTAGACTCACTTTACGTGGAGAGATTTCTTTCATTTCGGGTTTTTATAGATTTTTTTAAGAGCCCTTATACTTACATGACACTCCAGCAGCCTCCACTTATAATCAAACAGATACAAAACGTGGCCCAAACTGAACAACAATTTATAATCCCGGGCGGTACCAACGTATTAATCAGGCATTCTGAGCTTTGTTATTTAGCCACTGATATTGTGTTAGAATCTGATTTTTGACTGAAAATCCTGTGAAACTTGCATAAAAGTTAACCGTACTAAACTTAAAAATAATTTTACTGGTTTTGATTTTATTTACTGAACCTTCTATTGCAGTTATTAAAGTTTTGGTAATGAAATATCTAATTTACGGAGGATTTAAATATACGTTATTTCTTTAAATGTCGGCTTGTTGGTAACGATGTCGTAATATAGTCAACACACAAAGGGATACGAAAACTAACACACCTTACCTTTATTTATTGTGCATTGTATAACTTACTATAACTATATACTTTGCACGACCACGGCCTATTCATAGCGAATTGAAAGTATTGCATTTTTGCGATAAGTTATAATTAGTTTTAGGTTGATCTAGTGAATTTTAAATATGAAAAATTTAAATCAAAGCCACAAATTATCGACTTTAAAAAAGATTAAGTTTCCTTTGCCTATATAGCCCAAGGGTACGCCATGTTGACAATATAATTTATAAAAAAAACATTTAAATTTGTTGTTCTTATTGCGTATTAGAAAGTTAAAACAATTTAATTTATATATCTAAACATTTTTTGTCTTGCTTTTATATATGGAGTAAAGGTACAGTGTTGCCTTTATATATAAATTTATCTTTGTAAAATCTGAGATCCAAAACTAAGATAACCTATCTACTATTTATAGTCCATCAAACCTATTTATAACATCTGTGTAGCCCTGCCCATTTATGCTAATTTTTAATTTTATTTTACCTATTTTCATACAAACGTCTTAAATCTTTATTTTGTGCGATTTTTTGTTATCTGTTTTCCATATGTTTTCTACTAATGGCTGTTACATTATACAGAATGACAATACACGTATAACTAAACGCTGTTCTAAAGTGCACATAGTATAATGTAGCTAACAAACTGCTCTGATCATTTATCAAGTGCACGCAGGAAATGGGCTCGCTCTTCATTACGTTGTATAGCTTTAATGCGTTCGTTCGTTCGTTTTTAATTGCCAGTAATGCAGTATACATTACGACTGGCCGGCAAATAACATAATGCACTTTTTTGCTCTCGGGCGTGTTGCGACGGTAACAAACTTGTCCTGTTTACAGACATTAACGTAAACAACACTGCAGCTTCTTGATCGGATTACCTGGAAACAAACACGTTTTTCATGTATCCACGGACTAAGTAGCTTTATACGTTATTTGGCGAAAATATGCGGTTTAATACGTTTTTTTATAAGAAGGTTAATGACCTACTTTTAGGTTATTCGTAAACTTTTACTACGTACTTTACACAAAACCTGTTGAATTAACAAACCTCTTAAAAAAATTAGTTTAACTAGATGTTTTTTTCGTGAAATCATAACTTATTTTAATCACGAAAACAACAATAACGTTGCCTAATATGGTGGCATTTGAGTTTCTCCTATAGTGTAAGTTTAGTCTAAGACTTTGCTTCTTACAGCCTAACCTTAAACTAGTTTTTAAGAAACGACTTGTTAGGTGTAAACGATGAAGTCATCGTCGTCTAACTTGGACTCATTATTCAGGATCCAAAAACGTTTAAGTTTGTCATAACGATAAAATTAGTTCAAGTTATTATTAGTCATGTCGTTGAACTGTATATTTATTGTTTGTTTAATAAATTTGTTAATAATACGTCACGCAGCTTATATACCCCTATATTATACTACCTTTTCTCTTGCACCTAAATTTTAAAATAACATTTTTTATTTTTCTTAAAATAATTTTTTTTCGGTGTATACATACTGTCGGTCAAATGTTGATTTTTAACTAAAATTTACGACAACATTATATGACAGGTGCTCTAGTCCAGCGTTAAAAAAGTAAACAACGTCATACCCCACAAAAGAACTATAAACCAAGCCGTAACTCGAACCCAAAATAAAATTTATTTATAAACTACTACATTTTTTAAAATATATTATTACGCTATATCGACATAAACACCAAATTTTCGTTTAAAACACTTAAAAATCATTACTTCACTATATTATAATAGGAAACCATATAGGCACTGAGCTAGGTTAGATATTACAGGAAGGCGTACAGCTTAATGGATGTCATTAATAAAGCAATAAAGCACTTTGATCTGTCACATTTAACCGACTTCCTTCGCATTTTCCGTCAATCACGTTAAAATCTATGCGAAAATATACGTAAGCATAATATAGGTATTTTATATTTATATTACACCAATGATTTTTAACGATATTTTTTATTTAATTAATAGTTGTATTTACTACAAATTAAGCTTGGTTTATCAAGTTATAATTTTGCTTTTTTTTTAAACCTTAACTGTGTGTTTATAACATATTATTTTAAATAATTGATTTAAAATTTTGACATTGATTTATTTTACAAAACAAATAATATTTGTTTAACTTGGTTTTGGTTTTAAACTCTTTTCGTTTATAAAAATTTTATATTTTGACATAACCATAAATTTATAGTTATGTTAATTGTTTATGTTTCGTAGTAAAAGTAGTAAATCAATCAGACAAACATTGTTTTGTTTGTAATTATACAGTAGTTAAATTATACGTTTTTATTATTCTTAAAAATAAATTTATACAATATTCCGTTAAAACTATTTTATAAAAGTCAAGAATTTAATTTTTTTACCATTAAAAATTTTTTTTTAAATTAAATTATTTAAAACAATTGGCAAATTTGGTTTAATATACTTCAGATTAAATTAAATCACGTTCATTTTTTTATTTTTTATCCCACGATGATTATGATATAAAATGTAGTCATTCTAACGTAATTCTCTCACATTAATTATAGATTAACAAGAATTAAATCACTTTGACATTAATAATGTACACAATACAATTGTAATTTTAATCTTTTATGTGGTTTACTTAAGTTATTTTATTCTTTTTTATCAAGTAAATTTGTATGAGTTATGGGAGATTGTTTTGTTTAAATATCATAAATTCATGTTAGAGTTATTAAAAAAATATTCGATTTTAGTTTTATTTGCAGACTATTGAATAATTTTTTTTGCAAATCTTTGAATATTAGGGCCATAGAAATATTTACTGGGTCTCGAACTTCAGAATTATATTTAAACACCTCTATCAATAAGATAACAACATTGCAATATATTTTGCTCCACAGCACAACCTTGCGCCTGTTTTTATTGAATGTTTTTTCCCTGGATATCAGCATTTCCACACACTTAAAACTTTTTAATTTTTCTGTATCAAACTTTTTTCCCTTTATTTTTTTAACCTTTTAGGTGTAAATGTTCATTTGAAGAAAAAAATATATAATATTTTTTTACAGATGTTAAAAATATTTCTTGGTAAATTTATTTGTTTAATGACGTAAAACATATACTCTTTTTTGCAAATTTGTTCATTTTAACTAGTAAACAAAACAAAATAATATGCGCTTGCTACGACGAATACAGAAAAAAGTATTTATTTATTTCTCACAAAGCAACTTTAAATAACTAAATTTTACATTGTTAATATATGTAGGGGCATAAATTTGTTAATGAAATAACATTTTTTATCGTTTAGTTAAATGTTATCATTATAATTAACGTATAGCAATTTAGGCGACGTACTTGCGGTTAAAAACAGGCTTTTATGCACCTGTAAAAATTAAAATAATTAGGTTGGTTTCCTTTGATAATAACCAGTTGTGTTTTAACCTGTAGCCCGTATTTCCACAAATGCAAAATTATCGATCATTTAATTTACGAGGTTTTGATATGCATCGTGCAAAGTGACTTTTTGTGTTACGTATCCGACCCCTTTGTAGCTGGAAATAGATGTTTAAAATATATTGTTTTATTACCGGTTCCACGTTGGTCGTTATGCCGTTCTCCATCAATCAAAATAACATAAAAAAAGATAATTTGCATGAAGTCATCGACAAATTGGTTTTAAATTTAATTGCCGCTAATGTTATCTCGAAATAAATATTATTTTCAATTTATTTGTTTTTTTCTAAACTTGAAAATTGTAATCAATTTTAAAACAATTTTAGGTTAGTTTTTATGTAGTTTTTTTAATATCAAAGTTGTACTGACATTTATGTATATTTTAACAGTGTATTTTTAAAACTATATATTGGATATTTGTTATGCCAAAAGTTGTAAAAACTTAAGGACAAAATTTTTTAGTGTATTGATAACCTTTTTTATCACAGATTTGTATTAACAACCGCTTTAATATACACGTATTGAGATTATGACGTCACGGGGGTGAGTGACGTAGTATTGATCGTATAACAACGTGGTGGCAATCGTCACCACCAGCGCGATATTTTAAACACGAGGCCCTTAGGGCAACCGGGCTCCTACATTGCATTTTGATTTCTTGATTTCCGCTCACTCAACGGTTAGAACCTCAGGATTAAACATGAATTTTCTCGTCGCCCTTTCCTGCCTCGTTGTAGCAGTTTTGATCGGTGAGTTTTTTTATTTTTTATTTTAGTAAGGTCGAACAGGATTTAAATAGTTTTTTTAAACATTTTATTACAGTGAAGTTTTTGCTTAAAATAAAATTTTATCTTTATTTGGCGGCATGTTAAGTAAGACTTTCATTGTTTGGGCACCATTAAAAAAATTTTGCAAATTTTTTTATTTGTACAAATGTGGTAAGGTTGAAATATCTTTATGGTTGTTAAACTATAGTCTTTATAGCAACAATAATTAAGAAAACGTATTCTAATTTTTTTATTAATGTTAAACTTTTAACATTAAAATTAAATAACAGTTCAGTTATTTGATTTAATTATTTGCAATTTGGATTAGCAACAGTTTAAAACTAGTTATGGATTTCTGGGTATAGGCATATTAAAATTATATATATTTTTTAAAATAGTTACATTCTAAAATAAAATAAAATTAATCTCTAAAATATAAATCATAAATTATGTGACTCGAAACGTATAAGTAAGCGTTAACTTTATTTAACACCACTTCAAAGAAACCTCCGCGTTAGTTTTAACATCAAAAAAGAATTTGTAAACACGTGACCGGAGATTTAATATTTTAATAATTTGTTTGAGGGCCTAGGGGCGTACCAACCCGAGAAAATCTTGCTATTGTTAACAATCAAAATATCACGCCCAAAAATCGTGCTAAAAATGTTTTGAAAATAAATCTTTTTGTAGTTAACTTCAAAAAAGTATTGGCACCTATGCTTTTTGTGATTATTTAGCATTTTGGTTTTGAAATCTTGATTAGCAATGATTATAAAATTTTATGCAACTTTTAGGGCTTAAATATTCATTTTGGTATATAAAATCACAATTTGTAAATTTAAAGTTGGTTTCTAAATTTGAAAAATTTCTTTTTTTCAGAAAACACATCTGGACAATCCATAGATTGCATGATTGCTACAGATAAAAGGTAAAATCAACCTTGTTTTTTTTATTATAATAAAAAAGACATTATCGTAACATTCTTTTGTCATTCCTTAGATAAAATCATTCTTAGAGTAAAAAATGTTTGGTTAGGATTAGCAAAGGTTAACGTTGCGTTCAAAATATTATTATGTTTTTATGTCTTTGGGCTATAATTGAATACACGAGAGTTATATATACACCTGTTTAAATGTTTCAAAAAAGTGGTAGAACTTTCAACAAAAGCCTAAAGCATATAAGCAAACAATAAATACTTATTTATAATTTTAATTAGAAATTTTTAACTAAATTATTTTTCAGAGTACAATGTGGATCAGAAGGAATTTCAAACGCGGATTGTCAATTTAGTGGTTGTTGCTATGACGACACACCATCAGATGACATTCCCAATTGCTTCCTTTCTAAAGAAAACGGTAGGACTTAATCAAAATATGACTATGAATGTAATTTCGGTATTATATATATTTAAGATAGATTTTTTTAATGTCATAAATCTACACCACAACACTATACTAGTGGTTAACCAATAAATAAATATAAATAAAATTGCAAATATTCTGGTAGCTTTCCTTTAACCAAGTGTTAAAAATGATCAAAAAATAAATATTTAGCACCAAAATACTCGAACTGGAGATCGTGGGGTTCGTGTTCGGTGACTTGTGGGTCCGGACAACAAACAAGGAGAAGAAGATGTCAATATGAAGACAACAGACTTGCTCCAAGTGAGTTATGTACAGGAGATGTAAGTGAGATGAAAAATTGTGGAACATCATGCAATGGAACAGGTAGGATTATTTTTATTTGTATAGATTGGGTTTTATTGTACCATGTTATAAACTTGCTTAAAATCTGTATTTATATAGAATTGCCATATATTTATAATTAGTTTGACAATTACGAGTTATTTGTTTTTAGAGTTTAAATAATATTTTTTCTGAATATACCTTCAAATTGTCTTTTTGTTTATTTTAAACTCTATTTAATATTTTATAATATATTTAGCAACATGTCCCGAGCAGTTCCCCGACGTTTGCAAAACCAGAATCGACGAATGTGATTCAAACGATATAGTTCGAAGACTTTGCCCAAATACTTGCAATATTTGTGGGGAATTAGGTAAAGCATTACTTTTAAAACATTTAATATAAAACACTATGTTAAAATTTATAAAATGCATATTTGTATTTTTTTATCATCTTAAATTGGAAAGTTGCATACCATGTAGTAAATATCTTTATTTTTTTTAACTACTATAAGCACTTTTCAACCCATAACTTTTTTAGGCACATCTTCCCCGACACCTTCACCAGCAGCAGCTTCAACTGAAGCAAGTGGTCCCACCACACCAGCAGCAGAATGTAACGATTTATTGGGAACATGCCCTAATCTTGAACGATTTTGTGGCACAGTACAAACACTTAACCGCTTTTGTGGAAAAACTTGCGGTCAGTGCGGAGCCGGCGCAGCAACCACAACCCAGATTATATCCGCTTCATCTTTGGCTGGCGCGGTGTTACCCTCTTCTGTCGATCCAACAGTTGTTACCACTATGAAACCAACAACTAAATATTCAATAGGTAAATATTTGGAAAAATTTATCCTGAGATAATTTGGAAAAATATATTACTTGTTGAGTTGAAAAAATATATCTTGAAAAAATTTGAAAAGTATATTACATTAGTATATATTTATCTAAACGTTGGTGCATTTTGTTTAAGATGTATGCATTGACGAGTTTGACACATGTGACAGATTGGTTGACATTTGTGACATTCCTGAGTTTGTTGAAGACTTAACTTCCTATTGCAGAAAAACTTGCAACTTGTGTAATGGTGGCAATTTGAAATCAATAACCATATCAGGTAAGGATAACCACCACTCACCTTAAATTAATTTTAAAACCTGTTTTAAAAATTAAGCTACTTACCTATATGACCTGTCGATAGCGATAAGTCTACTGATTTTTATTTAATTTAAATTATAACTCTTTTGCCCTGTAAATAGAATTACATAATTTTGCGTTGAACGTGATAAATATTTATATAAGTTTGATTAAAATTTAAAATGATAAGCAGTAAAATCAGCTTGATCGGCTAACATTTCCAGAAGCGGCTTATTTACACTAATCCGTTTCTTAAATTTAATTCTATTTAATTTTAAATCTTTTTGACTTTTAGTCAAAAGTGTTTTAATTTAAATTTGACGAAAACCTATTGAACAACTAACAAGTGTTAAGGTTAGCTTTAAACAAAAATTTTATTTACGAAATTCTCCTCACAGTTGTTCTTGGCGATGATCCCCTGTGTCAGGACGATAACCAGGTTCCATGTTCTCAAATGATCTCAGCTTGTACAACGTCATCAAGAATTGCTGATGCGTGTCCACGAACCTGTGGTACTTGCCAGTTAGCTCCAACTAACTTTGATCGGGGTAGGTATTAACTTAGGATCTGTTTAAAATTATGGCATTTATTTTTTTCTGATTAGCATGGGGATTATATGGCAACATTGCATTGCAATCTTTTCAAATTATTACCTATTTTTAAGCTTTCAAGACAACCCAATTCCCAACACCAGCCGGTACCGTTTCAACTCGTCCATTTACTAGAAGAACCTTATCGGGATTTCCAGCATCATTGCCTCAAAGTTTTACCCCGTTTACTATTCCTAGAAGAGCAGCAGCGTCTGTTACCGAGACAACTCAACCTACAACAACTACAACAACCACCACAACTGAACGTCCTACCACAACGACGACAACAACACCAACGACTGAAAGTTCCACAACAACAACAAGAGTTGTAACACAACCACCAACACCGCGTACGACGACAACACCACCTCCAACAACAACTAATGAAGGTGAGTTAGGTTAAAATGTTTTCAATAAATAAAAACAATTTTTTTTTGAAGTTTTCTTGAATAAATTCGCAGTGGATAAATATATACACAATAAATTATGTTGCACTTTTCAATAATTTATAGCAAGTTTAAATTGTTTTAAACCCTTTGTTGTTTTGATTTTAGAATGTCAAGACACTCTTGGCTACTGCAAGGATATAGCACAACTGTGTAACAACATACATTACGCTACAACTATGGCTCGTTGTAAAAAAACTTGTAAAACGTGCCCAAGCAGGTAGCTTAGATTTTAAATTTGCTGACATGTTTTTATCAACTGCTATAAAATTAATTTAGTCGTTTTTAAAAATACTTTGAAACAAAAGTAAAACTTCTTTATTGTTATTTATTTTAAATTTATATGCTATTTAACGTACTGTAATACGAGATGTTATATTGTATTTAACAATAACCATGGAATTATAGCACATCAAATACTGAAATTTCGGCAGTAAACATCACAGGAGAAGGTAAAACTTCAACTTAAAAGCACACTTTAACCAGCATCAAAACTTAACTTTTGTTAGCACTTAAAATTCGAACTTATTTTTTTAATGCACAAATAACTGACTTGCCTTCTTTTTTAATTGCATGTAACGCTTTAACTGTACACTGTCGCATGCCAACTAATTATTTATTTTATGCAACCATTTTCATTTCGTACATCACGCATCTGTTTAACAATAATATCTTTTTAACAGTTATTTAGCATGCAACTTGCTTGTATTAGATTTATTTTTTGTTGTTACTTTTACCTTTGCATACTTTTCAATAAAATTTTAAACTTTGCACGGTTGTTACCACTTAGCATTAATACAACATTTTTAATTACTGCAGATTATATTAATTATTTTGGTATGGTAACTAACTGATGGTTTAAATAAAGTCAATTAATATGCTTGGACAGTGCAAAACAGTGATATATATATAGGCATACATTTAAAAAAAATTAGGAACTCTTTTTTTGATTTTATCAAATAATAAAGTATGTGTGTTATCAAATAAAGGTAATCAAATTTTTTTTTACTGAAGCCGAAACTTTTAAGTTATTTTGCTTCCATGACCCTGTAATAAATTTAGACCACTTTTCATATTGATACTACCGTGAATATTTGCGACAAAATTTTTTTTTTAAACACAAAAATATTGATTTAAATTTTAGCATGCAAAGACACACTTCCTTATTGCGCTGAGATTTCTTACTTGTGCAATCAACCTGGACGTGAGCAAGTAACAGGGCTTTGTTTACGCACATGTGGACGTTGTGCTTTACAATCAGTAACAGAGCCCGTCATACCCATTGTTCGCATAACTACCCAGTCAACCTCCGAACCACCAACTTTGTCTACAACACTACAATCTACAACCACACCAGAGTTGACAACAACTCAGTCAACAACCACAACAACACAGACAACAAGTTCTTCGAGTACAACTACAACAGCACCGACAGAACTAACGACCGAAATGTCAGCTGTAACCGAAATAATGACGTTAGTATGATTACATGGCACGAATTATTAGAAACCGATTTTACAAATTAGTTTGCGCAATTACTAACTAAATATTTTTTCACAGAATGACAACCGAAGAAGCAACTTATGTGGCGGATAAAACAGGTATAGTAGTTCTACTTTAAAATAATATACATCAAAGAACGATATGATACAAAAAATTGTAATTATTTATTTGTGTTTTGTTCAAAAGAATGCTATGATAAAAATCCAAGATGTCCAGAAGTAGTTTCCTTTTGTGATAATGTTAATTACACAGCTGTACTGAAAGTGACATGCGCCCTTTCTTGCAAACAATGCGTGTAAGTAATTGCAGCAAAAAATGTCTTTCTTTATCGATAAACGATTTATATTGCTTTTAAATTATAACAGTGTTGCCAGACGATCTTTTGTGTTGACAAGAGAAGTTTTACCGGCTTCATCAACATCTACAACTGAATCAACAACAGAATTGTCATCTACATCACCAGTAACTGAAGTTGTATCCGAAACACAACCAACAATTGAAACACGAACGTCAACTTTAACAACCACGACAGAAATGACAACTGAAACACAGCCAACAACAACCACACAGCAACCCACAACAACAACACAAACCCAGACACCAACAGAAACACAACCAACGACTACAACATCGACAGAGTCATCTACAGAAACTCAATCAACGACAACAACAGAAATATTTACACAAACACAACCTACAACTACAACAACTGAACCAAATGCAGAAACACAACCAACATCCGAAGAAACCTTATCTACATCTACAGAAATATTGACGGAAACACCATCTGCAACGTCAACAATCGAACTTACCACAACAACACAACCAACATCTACGACAACAACAACGGAAATGCCCATGGAAACGCAGTCATCAACAGAATTAACATCTATTTCTCAAATACAACCCAATACAACGGAAACCAATGACACAGGTATTAAGGCAGTTTGCATAAAACATGGGCTACCGCAGTTGTCCCGTATATTCTAAATGTTAAAACTAAAATAGATTTAAATAGAGTTAAATTTAAACTAAATCTAAACTTTTTATAAAGCATGTTCGGACAGGGCTGATGCTTGTACAAGATGGGGAGCGATTGGACTTTGTAATGTATTGGACTCTGTAAAAAGGGTGTGTCCAGTTACTTGTGATACATGTGGACAAACGATACTAGAAAGAACTGTTCCAATCACCACGACTAGACAAACAACAACGACAACAACAGAAGCAACTACTGCTGGGTCAACAACACCTGAAGGTAAATTAATAAAACAATTAAGTTCTGGTTTTATCGCTATAAGGGAGACATTGAGTTTTAGTTTACTAGGCTTTGGTAAATGGGAATTTAAAACATTTAAAATTTATATTTTTTGATTGTCGGTAGTAAATACTTATTAATATACTTTCAGTTTGTGAGGATAGTTTTTCTTCTTGTACACGGTGGAGGGGAAATAGAGTATGTAATATTCGAAATGTTAGAAATACTTGCCCAGTGTCATGTGGTGTATGTGGCTCATCATCAGTATCCGGTAAGCAAAATATTATAGTAATGCGAAAAACAGGTGACCAGAACTCTTACTACATTTTTACTGACATCTTAGATAAATTTATATAATAAATCCGTCAAAATATATTTAAAATAATCAGTTTTGTACTTAAAATTTGTTTAAGTAATTGCTGTTATAAATCCCCAACCACGGACTACAGTATTACCAGCATCAACTACAACAACAACAACCACCGAATCGATCCAACCTTCTGCTCTTCCAATAAGTTTAGGTAACTTCATGTTTAAATATAAGCAGAAATTGTTATAAGACTAATTATGTCCAGTTTAAAACCCTTAAATACTTTTCTTTAGAACCGTTGATATGCCAGAACGAATTTGCAAATTGCGATACTAGAAAAGACTTATGTGAAGTTGAGTTATTTAAATCATCGATGGCTAGATCTTGTAAAGTTACTTGTGGCATATGCCAAGAAGGGGATGTTATTAATTAGACAATGACTTTTTAGTTTGTCTTTCCTCGTCCAAAATCATTTAAATGTTATGTTGTGTACAAAGGCAAAAATGCCAGAGTTTCATCTTTTTAAATTTTTCTTTGTTCTTATTTTTTTGCATTACTCGAATAAATTCAGTCGTGTATTAACAATGTGTTGTTGATTATAATCTGATTTTAATTGTAATTTTTATAATTATGATGGAAAGCGTTTAACCTATAAAAACTAAACTCTTACTTATTTCTTTTAAAGAGAAGAAATTTGCTGCGCGCAGGGAAATAAATTCTTTTATTTTTCGTTTTTGTTCCTAAGACTAATCTTTTAAAACAAAACGGCGTCTACACATGTGTAAGTATTTGATAACAACCGTCTTGATCAGCTAATTTTGTTTTACATCTTTTGTAGAAAGACTTCACAATAATATCGGTTGTTTGCAATGGCGTTTTTAAAATATGTATGTACTTTTCAAAAGATATTGTTAAAAAATTTGTTAGTGAAAATAACCAACGCAAGACAATTAAACGATCCATATTTGGGAGATGGGATTCCGTTTAACAACTAAAGTACCAACGTCAATTGTTAGTTGGAGACTTTATGCATCAAAAAACATGTAAAAGTAAGTTTTATGTTAAAGCCTCTTTTTTATATTTCATCAACATAAAAACTGTATGCCTACATGAACGTTTTTTGCAAACAAACTTGTATACAATAACGTCTAAAGCTTTTTTTCAATTGGTATTTCGTCTGTAAACGCCCAAGGCGTAACAATAATACTGGGCATAGGCCAAGTATGTTACCGCTAACTTATATTTGTGGGCGAATATAGGTTTTAGTTTGCCGCATGTTGGTTTATTGAAAAAGTGCTTAATTTATAGCCAACATTTTTTTTTAATTATTACGTAAGATGTTAACTAAATAACATTTTTGGAAGGGTGTTATAGCTGTCGTGTTAGGTTAATACGAGTTATTTCATTCTTAGATGTAAACTGGTGAAATGTTGATTAATAAAGGCAATGCAAAACAGTTATGTTTTTATTTTTAACTTAACATTAGGAAAATATTTATTCCATTATCACTAAAAGAAAAAGTTTAATGTTTTCTGTTTGATTCCTTAATCTTTGTTAGAGATTTAATTTTCTATTTGTGGTTACCCATTTTTCAAATATCATCATGATATTTAAGAGCTTGTTTCCCGACGTTGAAATATCTGAAATTCCGGTAGGAACCAGAATTTTGGAAAAACTGGGAACTTACGGAGACCAAATCGCATTAATAAATGGGGAAACAGGAAAAGAAATCACATTTTCAGAAATAAGAAGTAACGCCATTAAGTTGTCTGCTACATTATGGTCGTTAGGTGTACGCAAAGGTCACGTGATAATGCTTATTATACCGTTTGACCCTGAATACATTGCCCTGTTAATAGCAATATCAATCTGTGGTGCAATTTTTACATTTTCACATCCGAACGATCAAAACGAAAAAATTGTGTCGTTTATCGAAATGTTAAATCCTTTTCTGGTCGTTACAGACCAACGTAACGTAACAATTCCGGATGTGACTTGCTGCATACTTCCATTTAATGAAATTTGTGACCATGCATTAACTATTGACCATACAAAGAGAGAATTTTTTGTTGAAGTTATAATAGACGTCCACGAAGATCCAATTGCGATTTTTGGTACAAGTGGGTCTACCGGAAAACCTAAGGGAATTGTGTGTACACACTACGGTGTAAATGGGTATATTGACCAACTTGATGGAATAAATGTAAACCAAGAGGAGTGTATACTATCATGCCTTCCTAATTATAGTTCCGCTCCTATAACAGTTATCTATAAACGTCTTTTTAGTGGAATAAAGCAAGTAACATCAGCTGAAATTACGTCAACTTTGTTATATAAATTAGTTGAAAAATATAACATTGGTATTATATTTACCAGTTTTGCTCCACTACTGATTAACGTTATCAATAAAGGCAAAGTATCAGAATTGAAATCTTTGAAGTCTGTATATTTTGGTGGAATGCCATTTCCGTCACACATGATAGAGAAATTTAAAACCAAATTTGGAATTCTAATGTTTAGTTTGTATGGAGCATCAGAAACCGGAATCATTTCGATAGGCTTTGATGAAAAATGTCCAACAAATAGCGTCGGAAAACTATTATCTAATACCGAAATTCGGATAAAGGACCAAATTAGTGACATAGACCTTGGAACCAATCAAATTGGTGAAATTCTTGTTAAAAGTCCATCAATTATGAAAGAATATTTTAAACCTAAAGGTGATGATCGATTTACGAAAGATTCAGCGGGCTGGTTTTACACCGGAGATGTTGGTTATTTTGACGCAAATGGCTACTTATACGTCCTTGACAGAATTAAAAATGTTATTCGAGGACCTGGAAATATATCGATGTACCCGTCTGTGATTGAATCAATCTTGTTAAAGCATCCTAATGTTAAAGACGTGGCTGTAATAGGGGTTAATGACTCGAAGTATGGAGAGGTTGCTAAAGCGTTTGTCGTTGCTGGAGATACATCCGTGAATGATATTTTAACCTTTTACAACAAACAGGTATCCAAGAGCGAAGGGATACTTGGCGGTATTGAGTTTATTGATGTTTTGCCTAGAATAAATTTTGAAAAGGTTGACAAGATACAATTAAAGAAACTACACAACGATAATCATTCAACAAAGTAACTAACATAATAGCAAAACATTTAACAACTAGATTTATTTAATAAATAAAATATGGTTCGAAATTATTTGATTATTTTTAACATAAAATTTTATAAATAAAAAATATATGCATAAACATTAACCAAGAATATTACATAACTTTGATTTTTAATAAACAAACCAGCATTTAAATATAACAAACAAGCAAGAATTATTTTTTAATTCATTTTCAAATTATAAATATAATAATATATAACCGACCAAAATTTAAAAACCTAATAACAATCATTAAATTTGAATAAACAAACACCTATTAATTAGTAATTAGTCACAAAAATTATAATTTTAATTCATTTTTGAGTTACTAATATCATAATATACAATTGACAAAAATTTAAAAAATTAACAACAACCTTTAAATTTTAATAAACAAATACCTATTAATAAGTAATTAGTATTAAAAATTTTAATTTTAATTCATTTTTGAGTTAGTAATATCATGATATATGATTGACCAAGATTTAAAAAATTAATAACAACCTTTAAATTTTAATAAACAAATACCTATTAATAAGTAATTAGTAATAAAAAGTTTAATTTTAATTCATTTTTGAGTTAGTAATATCATGATATACAATTGACCAAGATTTAAAAAATTAACAACAACCTTTAAATTTTAATAAACAAACACCTATTAATTAGTAATTAGTGACATTTAAGTGTCGTAAATAGGAGGTTTGCGATTCGTTAGGATAATAACCAACATACTAAAAATTTAAAACTTTTAGTTTTAAAGAACAAAAGTTATCATCTTTCAAAATTCGAGCAAATAAGAATAAAAACAACTAGATTTATTTGATAAATAAAATATGGTTCGAAATTATTTGATTATGTTTAACATAAATTTTTAAAATTAAAAAAAGGTATACATAAACATTAACTAAGAATATTACATATATTTAATTTTAAATAAACAAACAAGCATTTAAATATTATATACATATCAAAATTAATATTTTAACCGAGTTTCAAGTTGTTAATATCAGGATATACATTAGACTAAATTTTAAATTCCTAAAACTGATTTTTGATTTTTATTAAATAAACAAGCATTTACAAATGATAAATAAACAAAAATTATTTTATAATTATGTTTTTTAACTACTTATATTATAAAATACATTATATTAAATTTTAAATACTTAATATCAAACTTTAATTTTAAATAAATGAACAATAATTTAAATATAATAAACAAACAAAAATTAATTTTTTTTTCTAATTTTGAGTTACTGCTATCATGATATACAATAGACTAAGATTTAAAAAAGTAATAACAATCTTTAAATTTTAATAAATAAACACCCATAATTTATTAATTAGTGATAAAAATTAAAATTTTAATTCATTTTTGAGTTACTAATATTATGATATATAAATGGCCAACATTTAAAAAATAAATAACGATCTATAAATTTTATTAAATAAACACCTTTAATTAGTAATTAGTGATAAAAATTAAAATTTTAATTCATTTTTGAGTTACCAATATTATGATATACAAATGGCCAAGATTTAAAAAATAAATAACGATCTTTAAATTTTATTAAATAAACACCTATTAATTAGTAATTAGTGATAATTAAATGTTGTAAATAGGAGAATGAAAACACAATCTGATAATAAACAATATACTAAAATTTCAAAACTGTAAATGTTCACAAACAAAAGTTATGTTAACTCAAAATTTACAGCTTATAAGACACTGGAAAAGATTAATAATAATAATAACTAGATTTATTTGATAAATAAAATATGGTTCGAAATTATTTGATTATTTTTAACATGAATTTTTATAAATAAAAAAAGATATGCATAAACATTAACTAAGAATTTTACATATCTTCGAATAAACAAACAAGCATTTATATATACTATACACACAAAAACTAATATTTAACGCAGTTTTAAGTTGTTTATGTCAGGATATAGATTATACCAAATTTTAAATTCCTAAAATTGATTTTTGATTTAAATAAACAAGCATTTAAATATGATAAACAATTGAAACTTATTTTTCAAATATGTTTTTTAACTACTTATATTTTAAAATACATCATACCAAATTTTTAATGCTTAATATCGGACTTTAACTTTTAATCAACAAACAAGCATTTAAATATAATAAACAAACAAGAATTAATTTTTATTTCATTTTCAAGTTATAAATATTATAACATATAACTGACCAAAATTTAAAAACCTAATAACAATCATTAAATTTAAATAAACAAACACCTATTTATTAGTAGTTAGTGTCAAAAATTAAAATTTTAATTTATTTTTGAGTTATTAATATTATAATATACAATTGACAAAAATTTAAAAAATTAACAACAACCTTTAAATTTAAATAAACAAACACTTATTAATTAGTATTTAGTGATTAAAAATTTAAATTTTAATTCAGTTTTGAGTTACTAATATCATGATATACAATTGACCAAGATTTGAAAAATTAATAACAACCTTTAAATTTTAATAAACAAACACCTTTTAATTAGTGATAAAAATTAAAATTTTAATTCATTTTTGAGTTACTGATATCATGATATACAATTGACCAAGATTTAAAAAATAAATAACAAACTTTAAATTTTAATAAATAAACACCTATTATTAACCAATTAGTGATAAAAATTAAAATTTTAATTTATTTTTGAGTTAGTAATATCATAATATACAATTGACCAAGATTTAAAAAATTAATAACAACCTTTAAATTTTAATAAACAAACACCTATTAATTAGTAATTAGTGATAATTAAATGTCGTAAATAGGAGGTTTGCGATTCGTTGGGATAATAACAAACATACTAAAAATTTAGAACTTTTAGTTTTAAAGAACAAAAGTTATCGTCTTTCAAAATTCTGACTAGAAAGAATAAAAACAATAATAATAATAACTAGATTTATTTGATAAATAAAACATGGTTCGAAATTATTTAATTATGTTTAGCATAAATTGTTATAAAAAAAAAATATGCTTACACCTTAACTAAGAATATAACATATCTTTGATTTTTAATAAACAAACAACCATTTAAATATATTATACAAATAAAATGGATTTTTCAACCCAATTTAATGTTGTTAATATCAGGATATACATTATACTTAATTTTAAATTCCTAAAATTGATTTTTGATTTTTAATAAATAAACAAGCATTTAAATAAAATAAACAAACAAAAATTATTTTTTAAACATGTATTTTAATTACTAATATCATAAAATACATTATATTAAATTTTAAATGCCTTATATCAAACTTTTATTTTTAATAAACATACAAGAATTTAAATATAATAAACAAACAAAAATTAAATTTTTAATCGATTTTCGAGTTATTAATATTATGATATATAACTGACCAAAATTTGAAAACTTAATAACGATCTCTAAATTTTAATAAACAAACACCTATTAATTACTAATTAATAATATTTAAATTATCAAAATAGGAGGATTGGAACACAATATGATAATAAACAACATACTAAAATTTAAAAAATTTATATACACAAAATCAAAAGTTATTCGATTTCAAAATTCGGATTAGTAAGAATAAAAATAAAAATAATAATAAATATACGGACAATAACAATATGTTTCGAAATCTAAGATTTCGAACCATAATAATAATAATAATAAGTGATAAAAATTAAAATTCTATTTTATTTTTGAGTTACTAATATCATGATATGCAATTGACCAAGATTTAAAAAATTAACAACAACCTTTAAATTTTAATAAACAAACACCTATTAGTTAGTAATTAGTAATAAAAATTAAAATATTAATTCATTTTTGAGTTAGTAATATCATAATATGCAATTGACCAAGATTTGAAAAATCAATAACAATCTTTAAATTTTAATAAAGAAACACCTATTAATTAGTAATCAGTGATGAAAATTAAAATTTTAATTCATTTTTGAGTTACTGATATCATGATATACAATTGACCAAGATTTAAAAAATAAATAACAAACTTTAAATTTTAATAAATAAACACTTATTAATTAGTAATTAGTGATAATTGAATGTTGTAAATAGGAGAATGAAAACATAATCTGATAATAAACAACATACTAAAATTTCAGATTTTTAAATTCTAAGGAACTAAAGATATCTTCTTTCAAAATTGGGACTAGAAAGAATAAAAATAATAATAATAAAAACTAGATTTATTTGATAAATAAAATATGGTTCGAAATTATTTGATTATTTTTGAAATACATAAAATTTTATAAATAAAAAATATATGCATAAACATTAACTAAGAATATTACATACCTTTGATTTTTAATTAACAAACCAAGGTTTTAATATAACAAACAAACAAGAATTATTTTTTAATTATCTTCAAATTTTAAATATAATAAGATATAACGGACCAAAATTGAAAAACCTAATATCAATCTTTAAATTTGAATAAACAAACACCCATTAATTAGTAATTAGTGATGAAAATTTTAATTTTAATTCGTTTTTGAGTTAGTTATATCATGATATACAATTGACCAAGATTTAAAAAGTTAATAACAACCTTTAAATTTTAATAAACAAACACCTATTAATTAGTAATTAGTAATAAAAATTAAAATTTTAATTCGTTTTTGAGTTACTAATATCATGATATACAATTGACCAAAATTTAAAAAATTAATAACAACCTTTAAGTTATAATAAATAAACACCTATTAATTAGTAATTAGTGATAAAAATTAAAATTTTAATTCATTTTTGAGTTACCAATATCATGATATACAATTGACCAAGATTTAAAAAATTAATAACAACCTTTAAATTTTAATAAATAAACACTTATTAATTAATAATTAGTGATAATTAAATATTGTAAATAGGAGAATGAAAACATAATCTGATAATAAACAACATACTAAAATGTCAGATTTTTAAATTCTAAGGAACTAAAGATATCTTCTTTCAAAATTGGGACTAGAAAGAATAAAAATAATAACTAGATTTATTTGATAAATAAAATATGGTTCAAAATTATTTGATTATTTTTAACATAAAATTTTATAAATAAAAAATATATGCATAAACATTAACTAAGAATATTACATACCTTTGATTTTTAATTAGCAAACCAGCATTTAATATAACAAACAAACAAGAATTATTTTTTAATTATCTTCAAATTTTAAATATAATAAGATATAACCGACCAAAATTTAAAAACCTAATATCAATCTTTAAATTTGAATAAACAAACACCCATTAATTAGTAATTAGTGATGAAAATTTTAATTTTAATTCATTTTTAAATTAGCAATATCATGATATACAATTGACCAAGATTTAAAAAGTTAATAACAACCTTTAAATTTTAATAAACAAACACCTATTAATTAGTAATTAGTGATAAAAATTAAAATTTTAATTTGTTTTTGAGTTACTAATATCATGATATACAATTGACCAAAATTTTAAAAGTTAATAACAACCTTTAAATTATAATAAATAAACACCTATTAATTAGTAATTAGTAATAAAAATTAAAATTTGAATTCATTTTTGAGTTACCAATATCGTATTATACAATTGACCAAAATTTAAAAAATTAATAACAACCTTTAAATTTTAATAAATAAACACCTATTAATTAGTAATTAGTGATAAAAATTAAAATTTTAATTCATTTTTGAGTTACCAATATCATATTATACAATTGACCAAAATTTAAAAAGTTAATAACAACCTTTAAATTTTAATAAATAAACACTTATTAATTAGTAATTAGTGATAATTAAATGTTGTAAATAGGAGAGTGAAAACATAATCTGATAATAAACAACATACTAAAATTTGAGATTTTTAAATTCTAAGGAACTAAAGATATCTTCTTTCAAAATTGGGACTAGAAAGAATAAAAATAATAATAATAATAAAAATAATAATAATAATAATAATAAGTATAATGACAATAACAATATGTTTCGAAATCTAAGATTTCGAACCATAATAATAATAAAAATAATAATAATAATAAGTATAATGACAATAACAATATGTTTCGAAATCTAAGATTTCGAACCATAATAATAATAATAATAATAATAATAATAAGTATAATGACAATAACAATATGTTTCGAAATCTAAGATTTCGAACCATAATAATAATAAGTATAATGACAATAACAATATGTTTCGAAATCTAAGATTTCGAACCATAATAATAATAATAATAATGACAATAACAATATGTTTCGAAATCTAAGATTTCGAACCATAATAAATATACGGACAATAACAATATGTTTCGAAATTTAAGATTTCGAACCATAATAAGGGTTTAATAGTAAATTAAAATAAAAAAATAATTAAATTAAAAAATTGTTTTACAGTTAAATTAAAAAAAATGATTCAAAACATATTTAAGTTTTAAAAACTATTTTTTTATAATCTTAAAGTTAACTGAATTTTTAACATTCAGTTAAATACATAATTTAGCATTTTTTTAAAAACTAAAAAAGTTAAAAATTAAATAGATATTTATTTTTAAATTTAAGAAATTTAAATGATTGTTTGATGTGTTCGATAGTGTATCAAGTTTAAAAGCTTTAAAGTATTTGATTTAGTATGGGAATCTAAATAAACACATCCCAAAAAATAAATATTTATGTAGTAATAACAATATATCAAAGTTGGTTAACTAATGATAATTTTTGTAAATTTTTAAGAAAACTTGAAATATTTAACTGTATTTAAATTTTTTGATTAAGACAAAAAAATAATAACTTATTAAGAACAAAAATTTGTTACATACATTGTGATTCAATTTATATTTAAAAATGTAAAATATTAATTAACATGAAATATTATATAATCGAGGATAAAGCAATTTACATTGAAGAAAATTGTAATTTCTTTTTTCTTTTTGTTTAGGTTTTTCTCGCTTTCACGTAAATAGTTGGAAGGTTAACAAAAGAAGTTCATCAAGTGCAACCTAAAAATGACGAAGTTAAATTCATAGTTTTAACATGTTATTAATATTAACTGTTTACAAAAGTATTTCTTCGTGCCAAAGTGTCTTGTTATATCTCTAATATTGTTATATATCTACTGACGATCACAAAACTTCATTTCTGCGTTTATCAAGTTTAAATAAATTTAATTTGTTGATTACTTTTAAGTTTTAGGCTCGTTTGCTTTAACTTTTAAAATGTGTTTGGCTTAAACAATCATAGTAAAATTTTATTTTTAAAGTATTTCAAAATAGTTGGATGTCGTTACTTTAACTTGAGATTATATTTATGTTAAAACACTGAAAAGAACACTTAAGATAAAAAAAATTCAAAAAATATTGAACAGAACAAAAATTACATCATTTTTATATTACGTATACAGTTTATATTCATATATCGCGTGTAATTTAAGTTTTCAAATTACGTTATGTAATATTTTATTAAATATATTTTTTGTTTTACAGGCAGTATTGATCATTACAACACATAACAACATCGGTTGTTCAACTTTATAAAATCATTTTTGTTTAATAAAATTGATCATAATATTTTTTTATTATCGAAAGTCTCTTGCAAACATATGTATATAAATACGTAACGCTTATAAATCAAGTCTGGTAGCTCAACGCGTAATGCCATACGTTGTAAGTAGCAAAGTCTGATGTTCGAAACCCAGCTTCCCCATTGAAAATAATTTTTTTAAATTTTTTTTTTACGCATAACTATAGTCACGATCTGTAATATAAAAAAAATTTATTGTTCTTTTGATTTTTTGAAAAACTTTCTTTATCTTGAATCTAAGTAACGTCATTACAATTCTAATTAACTATAAAATTTTAAGTTTTGCGACAAAAAAAAAAAATTTGGTCGAGCCAATGATCATACAACCCTTGTATGATCATTGGTCGAGCTAAGTATACAGTTTTGATAGGTCAAAAGGTCACGCGAACGATTCTATGTACGGGAAATAAAAAAATGCTCTTATTTTTGTTTTTTTAATTGTTTTCGAAAATTTCTTGGGTTAATTAGGACACGTGATATTTTTGACCAATAATATTGCATACAAATTAAAAAAAAAAAATTTTAAATTAAAAAATAATTGTTTTGTTAGAACCGTAGGTCTTATTATAATGTTTACATAATATTTTTCGAAAATATTAATATTCATAAAAGTTATGACACTTTTATTAAAAATTGACAAAATCTCAAAACTTAAAATTTTATATTTAATTAGATGCGCATTGGCCTAACTAACATTCAAGATTAAACATTTCGCGAATATTTTCAGTAAAACAAAAGATTGAGGTAATTTTTATTTTGGTTTTCATTAGGTCACGTGATATTTTTGGCCAATGATATTGCATACAAATTTAAAAAAAAAAATAAAAAATTTTAAATCAAAAATAATTGTTGCGTTAGAAACGCACAGGTTCAATTACCGTGTTTACAAAATATTTTTCGAAAATATTAATATTCATAAAAGTTATGACACTTTTATTAAAAATTTATCAAATCACAAAACCTAAAATTTTGTATTTTATTAGACGCGCATTGGGCTAACTAACATTCAAGATAAAACATTTCGCGAAAATTTTTAGTAAAACAAAAGTTTGAGATAATTTTTATTTTGGGTTTAATTAGGTCACGTGATATTTTTGGCCAATGATATTGCATACAAATTTTTTGAAAAAAAATAAAAAAATTTAAATCGAAAAATAATTGTTGTGTTAGAACCGCACAGGTCCGATTACCGTGATTACATAATATTTTCGAAAATATTAATATTCATAAAAGTTATGAAACTTTTATTAAAAATTTATCAAATCTCAAAACCTAAAATTTTGTATTTTATTACACGCGCATTGGCCTAACTAACATTTGAGATAAAACATTTCGCGAAAATTTTCAGTAAAACAAAAGTTTGAGGTAATTTTTATTTTGAGTTTAATTAGGTCACGTGATATTTTTGGCCAAGGATATTGCATACAAATTAAAAAAATAAAATAAAAAATTTTAAATCGAAAAATAATTGTTGTGTTAGAACCGCACAGGTCCAATTACCGTGTTCACAAAATATTTTTTGAAAATATTAATATTCATAAAAGTTATGAAACATTTATTAAAAATTAATGAAATCGCAAAACCCAAAATTTTGTATTTTATTAGACGCGCATTGGCCTAACTAACATTCAAGATAAAACATTTTGCAAAAATTTTCAGTAAAACAAAAGTTTGAGGTAATTTTTATTTTGGGTTTAATTAGGCCACGTAATATTTTTGGCCAATGATATTGCATACAAATTTTTAAAAAAAAATTAAAAATTTTAAATCGAAAAATAATTACTGTGTTAGAACCGCACAGGTCCAATTACCGTGTTTAGAAAATATTTTTCGAAAATATTAATATTTATAAAAGTTATGAAACTTTTAATAAAAATTTATGAAATCCCAAAACCAAAAATTTTGTATTTTATTACACGCGCATTGGCCTAACTAACATTTGAGATAAAACATTTTGCGAAAATTTTCAGTAAAACAAAAGTTTGAGGTAATTTTTATTTTGGGTTTAATTAGGTCACGTGATATTTTTGGCCAATGATATTGCATACAAAATTATTTTGGGTTTAATTAGGTCACGTAATATTTTTGGCCAATGATATTGCATACAAATTTTTAAAAAAAAATTAAAAATTTTAAATCGAAAAATAATTACTGTGTTAGAACCGCACAGGTCCAATTACCGTGTTTACAAAATATTTTTCGAAAATATTAATATTCATAAAAGTTATGAAACTTTTATTAAAAATTTATGAAATCGCAAAACCCAAAATTTTGTATTTGATTAGACGCGCATTGGCCTAACTAACATTCAAGATAAAACATTTCGCAAAAATTTTCAGTAAAACAAAAGTTTGAGGTAATTTTTATTTTGGGTTTAATTAGGCCACGTAATATTTTTGGCCAATAATATTGCATACAAATTTTTTGAAAAAAAATTAAAAATTTTAAATCGAAAAATAATTGTTGTGTTAGAACCGCACAGGTCCAATTACCGTGTTTACTAAATATTTTTCGAAAATATTAATATTCATAAAAGTTATAAAACTTTTATTAAAAATTTATGAAATCTGAAAACCTAAAATTTTGTATTTTATTGGACGCGCATTGGCCTAACTAACATTCAAGATAAAACATTTCGCGAAAATTTTCAGTAAAACAAAAATTTGAAGTAATTTTTATTTTGGGTTTTATTAAGTCACGTGATATTTTTGGCCAATGATATTGCATACAAATTTTTTGAAAAAAAATAAAAAATTTTAAATCAAAAAATAATTGTTGTGTTAGAACCGAACAGGTCCAATTACCGTGTTTACAAAATATTTTTTGAAAATATTAATATTCATAAAAGTTATGATACTTTTATTAAAAATTTATGAAATCTCAAAACCTAAAATTTTGTATTTTATTAGACGCGCATTGGCCTAACTAACTTTTGAGATAAAACATTTCGCGAAAATTTTCAGTAAAACAAAAGTTTGAGGTAATTTTTATTTTGGGTTTAATTAGGTCACGTGATATTTTTGGCTAATGATATTGCATACAAAATTATTTTGGGTTTAATTAGGTCACGTAATATTTTTGGCCAATGATATTGCATACAAATTTTTAAAAAAAAATTAAAAATTTTAAATCAAAAAATAATTACTGTGTTAGAACCGCACAGGTCCAATTACCGTGTTTAGAAAATATTTTTCGAAAATATTAATATTTATAAAAGTTATGAAACTTTTAATAAAAATTTATGAAATCCCAAAACCTAAAATTTTGTATTTTATTACACGCGCATTGGCCTAACTAACATTTGAGATAAAACATTTCGCGAAAATTTTCAGTAAAACAAAAGTTTGAGGTAATTTTTATTTTGGGTTTAATTAGGTCACGTGATATTTTTGGCCAATGATATTGCATACAAAATTATTTTGGGTTTAATTAGGTCACGTGATATTTTTGGCCAATGATATTGCATACAAATTTTTTGAAAAAAAATTAAAAATTTTAAATCGAAAATTAATTGTTGTGTTAGAACCGCACAGGTCCAATTACCGTGTTTACTAAATATTTTTCGAAAATATTAATATTCATAAAAGTTGAAAACCTAAAATTTTGTATTTTATTGAACGCGCATTGGCCTAACTAACATTCAAGATAAAACATTTCGCGAAAATTTTCATTAAAACAAAAGTTTGAAGTAATTTTTATTTTGGTTTTATTAGGTCACGTGATATTTTTGGCCAATGATATTGCATACAAAATTATTTTGGGTTTAATTAGGTCACGTAATATTTTTGGCCAATGATATTGCATACAAATTTTTAAAAAAAAATTAAAAATTTTAAATCGAAAAATAATTACTGTGTTAGAACCGCACAGGTCCAATTACCGTGTTTACAAAATATTTTTCGAAAATATTAATATTCATAAAAGTTATGAAACTTTTATTAAAAATTTATGAAATCGCAAAACCCAAAATTTTGTATTTGATTAGACGCGCATTGGCCTAACTAACATTCAAGATAAAACATTTCGCAAAAATTTTCAGTAAAACAAAAGTTTGAGGTAATTTTTATTTTGGGTTTAATTAGGCCACGTAATATTTTTGGCCAATAATATTGCATACAAATTTTTTGAAAAAAAATTAAAAATTTTAAATCGAAAAATAATTGTTGTGTTAGAACCGCACAGGTCCAATTACCGTGTTTACTAAATATTTTTCGAAAATATTAATATTCATAAAAGTTATAAAACTTTTATTAAAAATTTATGAAATCTGAAAACCTAAAATTTTGTATTTTATTGGACGCGCATTGGCCTAACTAACATTCAAGATAAAACATTTCGCGAAAATTTTCAGTAAAACAAAAATTTGAAGTAATTTTTATTTTGGGTTTTATTAAGTCACGTGATATTTTTGGCCAATGATATTGCATACAAATTTTTTGAAAAAAAATAAAAAATTTTAAATCAAAAAATAATTGTTGTGTTAGAACCGAACAGGTCCAATTACCGTGTTTACAAAATATTTTTTGAAAATATTAATATTCATAAAAGTTATGATACTTTTATTAAAAATTTATGAAATCTCAAAACCTAAAATTTTGTATTTTATTAGACGCGCATTGGCCTAACTAACTTTTGAGATAAAACATTTCGCGAAAATTTTCAGTAAAACAAAAGTTTGAGGTAATTTTTATTTTGGGTTTAATTAGGTCACGTGATATTTTTGGCTAATGATATTGCATACAAAATTATTTTGGGTTTAATTAGGTCACGTAATATTTTTGGCCAATGATATTGCATACAAATTTTTAAAAAAAAATTAAAAATTTTAAATCAAAAAATAATTACTGTGTTAGAACCGCACAGGTCCAATTACCGTGTTTAGAAAATATTTTTCGAAAATATTAATATTTATAAAAGTTATGAAACTTTTAATAAAAATTTATGAAATCCCAAAACCTAAAATTTTGTATTTTATTACACGCGCATTGGCCTAACTAACATTTGAGATAAAACATTTCGCGAAAATTTTCAGTAAAACAAAAGTTTGAGGTAATTTTTATTTTGGGTTTAATTAGGTCACGTGATATTTTTGGCCAATGATATTGCATACAAAATTATTTTGGGTTTAATTAGGTCACGTGATATTTTTGGCCAATGATATTGCATACAAATTTTTTGAAAAAAAATTAAAAATTTTAAATCGAAAATTAATTGTTGTGTTAGAACCGCACAGGTCCAATTACCGTGTTTACTAAATATTTTTCGAAAATATTAATATTCATAAAAGTTGAAAACCTAAAATTTTGTATTTTATTGAACGCGCATTGGCCTAACTAACATTCAAGATAAAACATTTCGCGAAAATTTTCATTAAAACAAAAGTTTGAAGTAATTTTTATTTTGGTTTTATTAGGTCACGTGATATTTTTGGCCAATGATATTGCATACAAATTTTTTGAAAAAAAATAAAAAATTTTAAATCAAAAAATAATTGTTGTGTTAGAACCGAACAGGTCCAATTACCGTGTTTACAAAATATTTTTTGAAAATATTAATATTCATAAAAGTTATGATACTTTTATTAAAAATTTATGAAATCTCAAAACCTAAAATTTTGTATTTTATTGGACGCGCATTGGCCTAACTAACATTCAAGATAAAACATTTCGCGAAAATTTTCAGTAAAACAAAAGTTTGAAGTAATTTTTATTTTGGTTTTATTAGGTCACGTGATATTTTTGGCCAATGATATTGCATACAAATTTTTTGAAAAAAAATAAAAAATTTTAAATCAAAAAATAATTGTTGTGTTAGAACCGAACAGGTCCAATTACCGTGTTTACAAAATATTTTTTGAAAATATTAATATTCATAAAAGTTATGATACTTTTATTAAAAATTTTTGAAATCTCAAAACCTAAAATTTTGTATTTTATTGGACGCGCATTGGCCTAACTAACATTCAAGATAAAACATTTCGCGAAAATTTTCAGTAAAACAAAAATTTGAAGTAATTTTTATTTTGGGTTTTATTAAGTCACGTGATATTTTTGGCCAATGATATTGAATACAAATTTTTTGAAAAAAAATAAAAAATTTTAAATTAAAAAATAATTGTTGTGTTAGAACCGAACAGGTCCAATTACCGTGTTTACAAAATATTTTTTGAAAATATTAATATTCATAAAAGTTATGATACTTTTATTAAAAATTTATGAAATCTCAAAACCTAAAATTTTGTATTTTATTGGACGCGCATTGGCCTAACTAACATTCAAGATAAAACATTTCGCGAAAATTTTCAGTAAAACAAAAGTTTGAGGTAATTTTTATTTTGGTTTTATTAGGTCACGTGATATTTTTGGCCAATGATATTGCATACAAATTTTTTGAAAAAAAATAAAAAATTTTAAATCGAAAAATAATTGTTGTGTTAGAACCGAACAGGTCCAATTACCGTGTTTACAAAATATTTTTTGAAAATATTAATATTCATAAAAGTTATGATACTTTTATTAAAAATTTATGAAATCTCAAAACCTAAAATTTTGTATTTTATTAGACGCGCATTGGCCTAACTAACTTTTGAGATAAAACATTTTGCGAACATTTTCAGTAAAACAAAAGTTTGAGGTAACTTTTATTTTGGGTTTAATTAGGTCACGTGATATTTTTGGCCAATAATATTGCACACAAATTAAAAAAAAAAATAAAAAATTTTAAATCGAAAAATAATTGTTGTGCTAGAACCGTACAGGTCTAATTACCGTGTTTAGAAAATATTTTTCGAAAATATTAATATTCATAAAAGTTATGAAACTTTATTAAAAACTTATGAAATCTCAAAATCTGAAATTTTATATTTAATTAGGCGCGCATTGGCCTAACTAACATTCAAGATAAAACATTTTGCAAAAATTTTGAGTAGAAAAAAAATTTGACATAATTTTTATTTTGGGTTTAATTAGGTCACGTGATATTTTTGGCCAATGATATTGCATACAAATTTTTTGAAAAAAAATTAAAAATTTTAAATCGAAAAATAATTGTTGTGTTAGAACCGCACAGGTCCAATTACCGTGTTTACTAAATATTTTTCGAAAATATTAATATTCATAAAAGTTATGAAACTTTTATTAAAAATTTATGAAATCTGAAAACCTAAAATTTTGTATTTTATTAGACGCGCATTGGCCTAACTAACATTCAAAATAAAACATTTCGCGAAAATTTTCAGTAAAACAAAAGTTTGAGGTAATTTTTATTTTGGTTTTATTAGGTCACGTAATATTTTTGGCCAATGATATTGCATACAAATTTTTTGAAAAAAAATAAAAAATTTTAAATCAAAAAATAATTGTTGTGTTAGAACCGCACAGGACCAATTACCGTGTTTACAAAATATTTTTTGAAAATATTAATATTCATAAAAGTTATGAAACTTTTAATAAAAATTTATGAAATCCCAAAACCTAAAATTTTGTATTTTATTACATGCGCATTGGCCTAACTAACATTTGAGATAAAACATTTCGCGAAAATTTTCAGTAAAACAAAAGTTTGAGGAAATTTTTATTTTGGGTTTAATTAGGTCACGTGATATTTTTGGCCAATGATATTGCATACAAAATTATTTTGGGTTTAATTAGGTCACGTAATATTTTTGGCCAATGATATTGCATACAAATTTTTAAAAAAAAATTAAAAATTTTAAATCGAAAAATAATTACTGTGTTAGAACCGCACAGGTTTAATTACCGTGTTTACAAAATATTTTTCGAAAATATTAATATTCATAAAAGTTATAAAACTTTTATTAAAAATTTATGAAATCTCAAAACCTAAAATTTTGTATTTTATTAGACGCGCATTGGCCTAACTAACATTCAAAATAAAACTGTCCGCGAAAATTTTCAGTAAAACAAAAGTTTGAGGTAATTTTTATTTTGGTTTTATTCGGTCACGTAATATTTTTGGCCAATGATATTGCATACAAATTTTTTGAAAAAAAATAAAAAATTTTAAATCAAAAAATAATTGTTGTGTTAGAACCGCACAAGACCAATTACCGTGTTTACAAAATATTTTTTGAAAATATTAATATTCATAAAAGTTATGATACTTTTATTAAAAATTTATGAAATCTCAAAACCTAAAATTTTGTATATTATTAGACGCGCATTGGCCTAACTAACATTCAAGATAAAAGATTTCGCGAAAATTTTCAGTAAAACAAAAGTTTGAGGTAATTTTTATTTTGGGCTTAATTAGGTCACGTGATATTTTTGGCCAATGATATCGCATACAAATTTTTTGAAAAAAAATTAAAAATTTTAAATCGAAAAATAATTGTTGTGTTAGAACTGAACAGGTCCAATTACCGTGTTTACAAAATATTTTTCGAAAATATTAATATTCATAAAAGTTATGAAACTTTTATTAAAAATTTATGAAATCTCAAAACCTAAAATTTTGTATTTTATTAGACGCACATTGGCCTAACTAACATTCAAGATAAAACATTTCGCGAAAATTTTCAGTAAAACAAAAGTTTGAGGTAATTTTTATTTTGGGTTTAATTAGGTCACGTGATATTTTTGGCCAATGATATTGCATACAAATTTTTTGAAAAAAAATAAAAAATTTTAAATCGAAAAATAATTGTTGTGTTAGAACCGCACAGGTCCAATTACCGTGTTTACAAAATATTTTTTGAAAATATTAATATTCATAAAAGTTATGAAACTTTTATTAAAAATTTATGAAATTTCAAAACTCAAAATTTTGTATTTTATTAGACGCGCATTGGCCTAACTAACATTCAAGATAAAACATTTCGCGAAAATTTTCAGTTAAACAAAAGTTTGAGGTAATTTTTATTTTGGGTTTAATTAGGTCACGTGATATTTTTGGCCAATGATATTGCATACAAATTTTTTGAAAATAAATGAAAAGTTTTAAATCGAAAAATAATTGTTGTGTTAGAACCGCACAGGTCCAATTACCGTGTTTACAAAATATTTATAAAAGTTAAGAAACTTATAATAAAAATTTATGAAATCTCAAAACCTAAAATTTTGTGTTTTATTAGACGCGCATTGGCCTAACTAACATTTGAGATAAAACATTTCGTGAAAATTTTCAGTAAAACAAAAGTTTAAGGTAATTTTTTGGGGGGTTTAATTAGGTCACGTGATATTTTTGGTCAATGATATTGCATACAAATTTAAAAATAAAAAATTTTAAATCGAAAAATAATTGTTGTGTTAGAACCGCACAGGTCCAATTACCGTGTTTACAAAATATTTTTCGAAAATATTAATATTCATAAAAGTTATGAAACTTTTATTAAAAATTTAGGAAATCTCAAAACCTAAAATTTTGTATTTTATTAGACGCACATTGGCCTAACTAACATTCAAGATAAAACATTTCGCGAAAATTTTCAGCAAAACAAAAGTTTGAGGTAATTTTTATTTTGGGTTTAATTAGGTCACGTGATATTTTTGGCCAATGATATTGCATACAAATATTTTTTAAAAAATAACAAATTTTAAATCAAAAAATAATTGTTGTGTTAGAACTGCACAGGTCCAATTACCGAGTTTACAAAATATTTTTCGAAAATATTAATATTCATAAAAGTTATGAAACTTTTATTAAAAATTTATGAAATCTCAAAATCTGAAATTTTATATTTAATTAGGCGCGCATTGGCCTAACTAACATTCAAGATAAAACATTTTGCAAAAATTTTGAGTAGAACAAAAGTTTGAGATAATTTTTATTTTGGGTTTAATTAGGTCACGTGATATTTTTGGCCAATGATATTGCATACAAATTTAAAAATGAAAAATTTTAAATCGAAAAATAATTGTTGTGTTAGAACCGCACAGGTCCAATTACCGTGTTTACATAAAATACTTTCCAAAAATATTAATATTCATAAAAGTTATGAAACTTTTATTAAAAATTTATGAAATCTGAAAACCTAAAATTTTGTATTTTATTAGACGCGCATTGGCCTAACTAACATACAAAATAAAACATTTCGCGAAAATTTTTAGTAAAACAAAAGTTTGAGGTAATTTTTATTTTGGGTTTAATTAGGTCGCGTGATATTTTTGGCCAATGATATTGCATACAAATTTTTTTTTAAAAATAACAAATTTTAAATCAAAAAATAATTGTTGTATTAGAACCGCACAGGTCCAATTACCGTGTTTACAAAATATTTTTCGAAAATATTAATATTCATAAAAGTTTTGAAACTTTTATTAAAAATTTATGAAATCTCAAAATCTGAAATTTTATATTTAATTAGGCGCGCATTGGCCTAACTAACATTCAAGATAAAACATTTTGCAAAAATTTTGAGTAGACAAAAGTTTGAGATAATTTTTATTTTGGGTTTAATTAGGTCACGTGATATTTTTGGCCAATGATATTGCATACAAATTTTTTGAAAAAAAATTAAAAATTTTAAATCGAAAAATAATTATTGTGTTGGAACCGCACAGGTCCAATTACCGTGTTTACATAATACTTTCCAAAAATATTAATATTCATAAAAGTTATGACATTTTTATTAAAAATTTATGAAATCTCAAAACCTTAAATTTTGTATTTTATTAGACGCGCATTGGCCTAACTAACATTCAAAATAAAACATTTCGCAAAAATTTTCAGTAAAACAAAAGTTTGAGGTAATTTTTATTTTGGGTTTAATTAGGTCACGTGATATTTTTGGTCAATGATATTGCATACAAATTTTTTTTAAAAAATAACAATTTTAAATCGAAAAATAATTGTTGTGTTAGAACCGCACAGGTCCAATTACTGTGTTTACAAACATTTTTCGAAAATATTAATATTCATAAAAGTTATGAAACTTTTATTAAAAATTTATGAAATCTCAAAATATGAAATTTTATATTTAATTAGACGCGCATTGGCCTAACTAACATTCAAGATCAAACATTTTGCAAAAATTTTGAGTAGACAAAAGTTTGAGATAATTTTTATTTTGGGTTTAATTAGGTCACGTGATATTTTTGGCCAATGATATTGCATACAAATTTTTTGAAAAAAAATTAAAAATTTTAAATCGAAAAATAATTATTGTGTTGGAACCGCACAGGTCCAATTACCGTGTTTACATAATACTTTCCAAAAATATTAATATTCATAAAAGTTATGACATTTTTATTAAAAATTTTTGAAATCTCAAAACCTAAAATTTTGTATTTTATTAGACGCGCATTGGCCTAACTAACATTCAAGATAAAACATTTCGCGAAAATTTTCAGTAAAACAAAAGTTTGAGGTAATTTTTATTTTGGGTTTAATTAGGTCACGTGATATTTTTGGCCAATGATATTGCATACAAATTTTTTGAAAAAAAATTAAAAATTTTAAATCGAAAAATAATTGTTGTGTTAGAACCGCACAGGTTCAATTACCGTGTTTACAAAATATTTTTCGAAAATATTCATATTCATAAAAGGTATGAAACTTTTATTAAAAATTTATGAAATCTCAAAACCTAAAATTTTGTATTTTATTAGGCGCGCATTGGCCTAACTAACATTCGAAATCAAACATTTCGCGAAAATTTTCAGTAAAACAAAAGTTTGAGGTAATTTTTATTTTGAGTTTAATTAGGTCACGTGATATTTTTGGCCAATGATATTGCATACAAATTTTTTTTAAAAAATAACAAATTTTAAATCGAAAAATAATTGTTGTGTTAGAACCGCACAGGTCCAATTACCGTGTTTACAAAATATTTTTCGAAAATATTAATATTCATAAAAGTTATGAAACTTTTATTAAAAATTTATGAAATCTCAAAATCTGAAATTTTATATTTAATTAGGCGCGCATTGGCCTAACTAACATTCAAGATAAAACATTTTGCAAAAATTTTGATTAGACAAAAGTTTGAGATAATTTTTATTTTGGGTTTAATTAGGTCACGTGATATTTTTGGCCAATGATATTGCAAAAATTTTTTGAAAAAAAATTAAAAATTTTAAATCGAAAAATAATTATTGTGTTGGAACCGCACAGGTCCAATTACCGTGTTTACATAATACTTTCCAAAAATATTAATATTCATAAAAGTTATGACACTTTTATTAAAAATTTATGAAATCTCAAAACCTAAAATTTTTTATTTTATTAGACGCGCATTGGCCTAACTAACATTCAAGATAAAACATTTCGCGAAAATTTTTAGTAAAACAAAAGTTTGAGGTAATTTTTATTTTGGGTTTAATTAGGTCACGTGATATTTTTGGCCAATGATATTGCATACAAATTTTTTGAAAAAAAATTAAAAATTTTAAACCGAAAAATAATTGTTGTGTTAGAACCGCACAGGTCCAATTACCGTGTTTACAAAATATTTTTCAAAAATATTAATATTCATAAAAGTTATGAAACTTTTATTAAAAATTTATGAAATCTAAAAAACCTAAAATTATGTATTTTATTAGACGCGCATTGGCCTAACTAACATTCAAGATAAAACATTTCGCGAAAATTTTCAGTAAAACAAAAGTTTGAGGTAATTTTTATTTTGGGTTTAATTAAGTCACGTGATATTTTTGGCCAATGATATTGCATACAATTTTTTGAAAAAAAATTAAAAATTTTAAATCGAAAAATAATTGTTGTGTTAGAACCGCACAGGTTCAATTACCGTGTTTACAAAATATTTTTCGAAAATATTCATATTCATAAAAGGTATGAAACTTTTATTAAAAATTTATGAAATCTCAAAACCTAAAATTTTGTATTTTATTAGGCGCGCATTGGCCTAACTAACATTCAAGATAAAACATTTTGCAAAAATTTTGAGTAGACAAAAGTTTGAGATAATTTTTATTTTGGGTTTAATTAGGTCACGTGATATTTTTGGCCAATAATATTGCATACAAATTTTTTGAAAAAAAATTAAAAATTTTAAATCGAAAAATAATTATTGTGTTGGAACCGCACAGGTCCAATTACCGTGTTTACATAATACTTTACAAAAATATTAATATTCATAAAAGTTATGACACTTTTATTAAAAATTTATGAAATCTCAAAACCTAAACGTTTATATTTTATTAGACGCGCATTGGCCTAACTAACATTCAAGATAAAACATTTCGCGAAAATTTTTAGTAAAACAAAAGTTTGAGGTAATTTTTATTTTGGGTTTAATTAGGTCACGTGATATTTTTGACCAATGATATTGCATACAAATTTTTTGAAAAAAAAATAAAAATTTTAAACCGAAAAATAATTGTTGTGTTAGAACCGCACAGGTCCAATTATTGTGTTTACAAAATATTTTTCAAAAATATTAATATTCATAAAAGTTATGAAACTTTTATTAAAAATTTATGAAATCTCAAAACCTAAAATTATGTATTTTATTAGACGCGCATTGGCCTAACTAACATTCAAGATAAAACATTTCGCGAAAATTTTCAGTAAAACAAAAGTTTGAGGTAATTTTTATTTTGGGTTTAATTAGGTCACGTGATATTTTTGGCCAATGATATTGCATACAAATTTTTTTAAAAAAAATTAAAAATTTTAAACCGAAAAATAATTGTTGTGTTAGAACCGCACAGGTCCATTTACCGTGTTTACAAAATATTTTTTGAAAATATTAATATTCATAAAAGTTATGAAACTTTTATTAAAAATTTATGAGATCTCAAAACCTAAAATTATGTATTTTATTAGACGCGCATTGGCCTAACTAACATTCAAGATAAAACATTTCGCAAAAATTTTCAGTAAAACAAAAGTTTGAGGTAATTTTTATTTTGGGTTTCATTAGGTCACGTGATATTTTTGGCCAATGATATTGCATACAAATTTTTTGAAAAAAAATTAAAAATTTTAAATCGAAAAATAATTGTTGTGTTAGAACCGCACAGGTTCAATTACCGTGTTTACAAAATATTTTTCGAAAATATTCATATTCATAAAAGGTATGAAACTTTTATTAAAAATTTATGAAATCTCAAAACCTAAAATTTTGTATTTTATTAGACGCGCATTGGCCTAACTAACATTCAAAATAAAACATTTCGCGAAAATTTTCAGTAAAACAAAAGTTTGAGGTAATTTTTATTTTGGGTTTAATTAGGTCACGTGATATTTTTGGCCAATGATATTGCATACAAATTTTTTTTAAAAAATAACAAATTTTAAATCGAAAAATAATTGTTGTGTTAGAACCGCACAGGTCCAATTACCGTGTTTACAAAACATTTTTCGAAAATATTAATATTCATAAAAGTTATGAAACTTTTATTAAAAATTTATGAAATCTCAAAATCTGAAATTTTATATTTAATTAGGCGCGCATTGGCCTAACTAACATTCAAGATAAAACATTTTGCAAAAATTTTGAGTAGACAAAAGTTTGAGATAATTTTTATTTTGGGTTTAATTAGGTCACGTGATATTTTTTTGGCCAATGATATTGCATACAAATTTTTTGAAAAAAAATTAAAAATTTTAAATCGAAAAATAATTATTGTGTTGGAACCGCACAGGTCCAATTACCGTGTTTACATAATACTTTCCAAAAATATTAATATTCATAAAAGTTATGACACTTTTATTAAAAATTTATGAAATCTCAAAACCTTAAATTTTGTATTTTATTAGACGCGCATTGGCCTAACTAACATTCAAAATAAAACATTTCGCAAAAATTTTCAGTAAAACAAAAGTTTGAGGTAATTTTTATTTTGGGTTTAATTAGGTCACGTGATATTTTTGGTCAATGATATTGCATACAAATTTTTTTTAAAAAATAACAATTTTAAATCGAAAAATAATTGTTGTGTTAGAACCGCACAGGTCCAATTACTGTGTTTACAAACATTTTTCGAAAATATTAATATTCATAAAAGTTATGAAACTTTTATTAAAAATTTATGAAATCTCAAAATATGAAATTTTATATTTAATTAGACGCGCATTGGCCTAACTAACATTCAAGATCAAACATTTTGCAAAAATTTTGAGTAGACAAAAGTTTGAGATAATTTTTATTTTGGGTTTAATTAGGTCACGTGATATTTTTGGCCAATGATATTGCATACAAATTTTTTGAAAAAAAATTAAAAATTTTAAATCGAAAAATAATTATTGTGTTGGAACCGCACAGGTCCAATTACCGTGTTTACATAATACTTTCCAAAAATATTAATATTCATAAAAGTTATGACATTTTTATTAAAAATTTTTGAAATCTCAAAACCTAAAATTTTGTATTTTATTAGACGCGCATTGGCCTAACTAACATTCAAGATAAAACATTTCGCGAAAATTTTCAGTAAAACAAAAGTTTGAGGTAATTTTTATTTTGGGTTTAATTAGGTCACGTGATATTTTTGGCCAATGATATTGCATACAAATTTTTTGAAAAAAAATTAAAAATTTTAAATCGAAAAATAATTGTTGTGTTAGAACCGCACAGGTTCAATTACCGTGTTTACAAAATATTTTTCGAAAATATTCATATTCATAAAAGGTATGAAACTTTTATTAAAAATTTATGAAATCTCAAAACCTAAAATTTTGTATTTTATTAGGCGCGCATTGGCCTAACTAACATTCGAAATCAAACATTTCGCGAAAATTTTCAGTAAAACAAAAGTTTGAGGTAATTTTTATTTTGAGTTTAATTAGGTCACGTGATATTTTTGGCCAATGATATTGCATACAAATTTTTTTTAAAAAATAACAAATTTTAAATCGAAAAATAATTGTTGTGTTAGAACCGCACAGGTCCAATTACCGTGTTTACAAAATATTTTTCGAAAATATTAATATTCATAAAAGTTATGAAACTTTTATTAAAAATTTATGAAATCTCAAAATCTGAAATTTTATATTTAATTAGGCGCGCATTGGCCTAACTAACATTCAAGATAAAACATTTTGCAAAAATTTTGATTAGACAAAAGTTTGAGATAATTTTTATTTTGGGTTTAATTAGGTCACGTGATATTTTTGGCCAATGATATTGCAAAAATTTTTTGAAAAAAAATTAAAAATTTTAAATCGAAAAATAATTATTGTGTTGGAACCGCACAGGTCCAATTACCGTGTTTACATAATACTTTCCAAAAATATTAATATTCATAAAAGTTATGACACTTTTATTAAAAATTTATGAAATCTCAAAACCTAAAATTTTTTATTTTATTAGACGCGCATTGGCCTAACTAACATTCAAGATAAAACATTTCGCGAAAATTTTTAGTAAAACAAAAGTTTGAGGTAATTTTTATTTTGGGTTTAATTAGGTCACGTGATATTTTTGGCCAATGATATTGCATACAAATTTTTTGAAAAAAAATTAAAAATTTTAAACCGAAAAATAATTGTTGTGTTAGAACCGCACAGGTCCAATTACCGTGTTTACAAAATATTTTTCAAAAATATTAATATTCATAAAAGTTATGAAACTTTTATTAAAAATTTATGAAATCTAAAAAACCTAAAATTATGTATTTTATTAGACGCGCATTGGCCTAACTAACATTCAAGATAAAACATTTCGCGAAAATTTTCAGTAAAACAAAAGTTTGAGGTAATTTTTATTTTGGGTTTAATTAGGTCACGTGATATTTTTGGCCAATGATATTGCATACAATTTTTTGAAAAAAAATTAAAAATTTTAAATCGAAAAATAATTGTTGTGTTAGAACCGCACAGGTTCAATTACCGTGTTTACAAAATATTTTTCGAAAATATTCATATTCATAAAAGGTATGAAACTTTTATTAAAAATTTATGAAATCTCAAAACCTAAAATTTTGTATTTTATTAGGCGCGCATTGGCCTAACTAACATTCAAGATAAAACATTTTGCAAAAATTTTGAGTAGACAAAAGTTTGAGATAATTTTTATTTTGGGTTTAATTAGGTCACGTGATATTTTTGGCCAATAATATTGCATACAAATTTTTTGAAAAAAAATTAAAAATTTTAAATCGAAAAATAATTATTGTGTTGGAACCGCACAGGTCCAATTACCGTGTTTACATAATACTTTACAAAAATATTAATATTCATAAAAGTTATGACACTTTTATTAAAAATTTATGAAATCTCAAAACCTAAACGTTTATATTTTATTAGACGCGCATTGGCCTAACTAACATTCAAGATAAAACATTTCGCGAAAATTTTTAGTAAAACAAAAGTTTGAGGTAATTTTTATTTTGGGTTTAATTAGGTCACGTGATATTTTTGACCAATGATATTGCATACAAATTTTTTGAAAAAAAAATAAAAATTTTAAACCGAAAAATAATTGTTGTGTTAGAACCGCACAGGTCCAATTATTGTGTTTACAAAATATTTTTCAAAAATATTAATATTCATAAAAGTTATGAAACTTTTATTAAAAATTTATGAAATCTCAAAACCTAAAATTATGTATTTTATTAGACGCGCATTGGCCTAACTAACATTCAAGATAAAACATTTCGCGAAAATTTTCAGTAAAACAAAAGTTTGAGGTAATTTTTATTTTGGGTTTAATTAGGTCACGTGATATTTTTGGCCAATGATATTGCATACAAATTTTTTTAAAAAAAATTAAAAATTTTAAACCGAAAAATAATTGTTGTGTTAGAACCGCACAGGTCCATTTACCGTGTTTACAAAATATTTTTTGAAAATATTAATATTCATAAAAGTTATGAAACTTTTATTAAAAATTTATGAGATCTCAAAACCTAAAATTATGTATTTTATTAGACGCGCATTGGCCTAACTAACATTCAAGATAAAACATTTCGCAAAAATTTTCAGTAAAACAAAAGTTTGAGGTAATTTTTATTTTGGGTTTCATTAGGTCACGTGATATTTTTGGCCAATGATATTGCATACAAATTTTTTGAAAAAAAATTAAAAATTTTAAATCCAAAAATAATTGTTGTGTTAGAACCGCACAGGTTCAATTACCGTGTTTACAAAATATTTTTCGAAAATATTCATATTCATAAAAAGTATGAAACTTTTATTAAAAATTTATGAAATCTCAAAACCTAAAATTTTGTATTTTATTAGACGCGCATTGGCCTAACTAACATTCAAAATAAAACATTTCGCGAAAATTTTCAGTAAAACAAAAGTTTGAGGTAATTTTTATTTTGGGTTTAATTAGGTCACGTGATATTTTTGGCCAATGATATTGCATACAAATTTTTTTTAAAAAATAACAAATTTTAAATCGAAAAATAATTGTTGTGTTAGAACCGCACAGGTCCAATTACCGTGTTTACAAAACATTTTTCGAAAATATTAATATTCATAAAAGTTATGAAACTTTTATTAAAAATTTATGAAATCTCAAAATCTGAAATTTTATATTTAATTAGGCGCGCATTGGCCTAACTAACATTCAAGATAAAACATTTTGCAAAAATTTTGAGTAGACAAAAGTTTGAGATAATTTTTATTTTGGGTTTAATTAGGTCACGTGATATTTTTTTGGCCAATGATATTGCATACAAATTTTTTGAAAAAAAATTAAAAATTTTAAATCGAAAAATAATTATTGTGTTGGAACCGCACAGGTCCAATTACCGTGTTTACATAATACTTTCCAAAAATATTAATATTCATAAAAGTTATGACACTTTTATTAAAAATTTATGAAATCTCAAAACCTAAAATTTTTTATTTTATTAGACGCGCATTGGCCTAACTAACATTCAAGATAAAAGATTTCGCGAAAATTTTTAGTAAAACATAAGTTTGAGGTAATTTTTATTTTGGGTTTAATTAGGTCACGTGATATTTTTGGCCAATGATATTGCATACAAATTTTTTGAAAAAAAATTAAAAATTTTAAATCGAAAAATAATTATTGTGTTGGAACCGCACAGGTCCAATTACCGTGTTTACATAATACTTTCCAAAAATATTAATATTCATAAAAGTTATGACACTTTTATTAAAAATTTATGAAATCTCAAAACCTAAAATTTTTTTCTTTATTAGACGCGCATTGGCCTAACTAACATTCAAGATAAAACATTTCGCGAAAATTTTCAGTAAAACAAAAGTTTGAGGTAATTTTTATTTTGGGTTTAATTAGGTCACGTGATATTTTTGGCCAATGATATTGCATACAAATTTTTTGAAAAAAAATTAAAAATTTTAAATCGAAAAATAATTGTTGTGTTAGAACCGCACAGGTCCAATTACCGTGTTTACAAAATATTTTTCAAAAATATTAATATTCATAAAAGTTATGAAACTTTTATTAAAAATTTATGAAATCTCAAAACCTAAAATTATGTATTTTATTAGACGCGCATTGGCCTAACTAACATTCAAGATAAAACATTTCGCGAAAATTTTCAGTAAAACAAAAGTTTGAGGTAATTTTTATTTTGGGTTTAATTAGGTCACGTGATATTTTTGGCCAATGATATTGCATACAAATTTTTTGAAAAAAAATTAAAAATTTTAAACCGAAAAATAATTGTTGTGTTAGAACCGCACAGGTCCAATTACCGTGTTTACAAAATATTTTTCAAAAATATTAATATTTATAAAAGTTATGAAACTTTTATTAAAAATTTATGAAATCTCAAAACCTAAAATTATGTATTTTATTAGACGCGCATTGGCCTAACTAACATTCAAGATAAAACATTTCGCGAAAATTTTCAGTAAAACAAAAGTTTGAGGTAATTTTTATTTTGGGTTTAATTAGGTCACGTGATATTTTTGGCCAATGATATTGCATACAAATTTTTTGAAAAAAAATAAAAAATTTTAAATCGAAAAATAATTGTTGTGTTAGAACCGCACAGGTCCAATTACCGTGTTTACATAATACTTTCCAAAAATATTAATATTCATAAAAGTTATGAAACTTTTATTAAAAATTTATGAAATCTGAAAACCTAAAATTTTGTATTTTATTAGACGCGCATTGGCCTAACTAACATTCAAAATAAAACATTTCGCGAAAATTTTCAGTAAAACAAAAGTTTGAGGTAATTTTTATTTTGGGTTTAATTAGGTCACGTGATATTTTTGGTCAATGATATTGCATACAAATTTTTTTTAAAAAATAACAAATTTTAAATCGAAAAATAATTGTTGTGTTAGAACCGCACAGGTCCAATTACCGTGTTTACAAAACATTTTTCGAAAATATTAATATTCATAAAAGTTATGAAACTTTTATTAAAAATTTATGAAATCTCAAAATCTGAAATTTTATATTTAATTAAACGCGCATTGGCCTAACTAACATTCAAGATAAAACATTTTGCAAAAATTTTGAGTAGACAAAAGTTTGAGATAATTTTTATTTTGAGTTTAATTAGGTCACGTGATATTTTTGGCCAATGATATTGCATACAAATTTTTTGAAAAAAAATTAAAAATTTTAAATCGAAAAATAATTGTTGTGTTAGAACCGCACAGGTTCAATTACCGTGATTACAAAATATTTTTCGCAAATATTCATATTCATAAAAGGTATGAAACTTTTATTAAAAATTTATGAAATCTCAAAACCTAAAATTTTGTATTTTATTAGACGCGCATTGGCCTAACTAACATTCGAAATCAAACATTTCGCGAAAATTTTCAGTAAAACAAAAGTTTGAGGTAATTTTTATTTTGGGTTTAATTAGGTCACGTGATATTTTTGGCCAATGATATTGCATACAAATTTTTTTTAAAAAATAACAAATTTTAAATCGAAAAATAATTGTTGTGTTAGAACCGCACAGGTCCAATTACCGTGTTTACAAAATATTTTTCGAAAATATTAATATTCATAAAAGTTATGAAACTTTTATTAAAAATTTTTGAAATCTCAAAATCTGAAATTTTATATTTAATTAGGCGCGCATTGGCCTAACTAACATTCAAGATAAAACATTTCGCGAAAATTTTCAGTAAAACAAAAGTTTGAGGTAATTTTTTATTTTGGGTTTAATTAGGTCACGTGATATTTTTGGCCAATGATATTGCATACAAATTTAAAAAAAAAAAAAAAATTTTAAATCGAAAAATAATTGTTGTGTTAGAACCGCACAGGTCCAATTACCGTGTTTACATAATACTTTTCAAAAATATTAATATTCATAAAAGTTATGATACTTTTATTAAAAATTTATAAAATCTCAAAACCTAAAATTTTGTATTTTATTAGACGCGCATTGGCCTAACTAACATTCAAGATAAAACATTTCGCGAAAATTTTCAGTAAAACAAAAGTTTGAGGTAATTTTTATTTTGGGTTTAATTAGGTCACGTGATATTTTTGGCCAATGATATTGCATACAAATTTTTTGAAAAAAAATTAAAAATTTTAAATCGAAAAATAATTGTTGTGTTAGAACCGCACAGGTCCAATTACCGAGTTTACAAAATATTTTTCGAAAATATTAATATTCATAAAAGTTATAAAACTTTTATTAAACATTTATGAAATCTGAAAACCTAAAATTTTGTATTTTATTAGATGCGTATTGGCCTAACTAACATTCAAGATTAAACATTTCGCTAATATTTTCAGTAAAACAAAAGTTTGAGGTAATTTTTTATTTTGGGTTTAATTAGGTCACGTGATATTTTTGGTCAATGATATTGCATACAAATTTAAAAATAAAAAATTTTAAATCGAAAAATAATTGTTGTGTTAGAAATGCACAAGTCTAATTACCGTGTTTACAAAATATTTTTCGAAAATATTCATATTCATAAAAGTTATGAAACTTTTATTAAAAATTTATGAAATCTCAAAATCTGAAATTTTATATTTAATTAGGCGCGCATTGGCCTAACTAACATTCAAGATAAAAGATTTCGCGAAAATTTTCAGTAAAACAAAAGTTTGAGGTAATTTTTATTTTGGGTTTAATTAGGTCACGTGATATTTTTGGCCAATGATATTGCATACAAATTAAAAAAAAAAATAAAAAATTTTAAATCGAAAAATAAGTGTTGTGTTAGAACCACACAGGTTCAATTACCGTGTTTACAAAATATTTTTCGAAAATATTAATATTTATAAAAGTTATGAAACTTTTAATAAAAATTTATGAAATCTCAAAACCTAAAATTTTGTATTTTATTAGACGCGCATTGGCCTAACTAACATTTGAGATAAAACATTTCGCGAAAATTTTCAATTTTTATTTTGGGTTTAATTAGGTCACGTGATATTTTTGGCCAATGATATTGCATACAAATTTTTTTTAAAAAATAACAAATTTTAAATCGAAAAATAATTGTTGTGTTAGAACCGCACAGGTCCAATTACCGTGTTTACAAAATATTTTTCGAAAATATTAATATTCATAAAAGTTATGAAACTTTTATTAAAAATTTATGAAATCTCAAAATCTGAAATTTTATATTTAATTAGGCGCGCATTGGCCTAACTAACATTCAAGATAAAACATTTTGCAAAAATTTTGAAGAGAAAAATGTTTGAGATAATTTTTATTTTGGGTTTAATTAGGTCACGTGATATTTTTAGCCAATGATATTGCATACAAATTTTTTTTAAAAAATAACAAATTTTAAATCGAAAAATAATTGTTGTGTTAGAACCGCACAGGTCCAATTACCGTGTTTACAAAATATTTTTCGAAAATATTAATATTCATAAAAGTTATGAAACTTTTATTAAAAATTTTTGAAATCTCAAAATCTGAAATTTTTTATTTAATTAGGCGCGCATTGGCCTAACTAACATTCAAGATAAAACATTTCGCGAAAATTTTCAGTAAAACAAAAGTTTGAGGTAATTTTTTATTTTGGGTTTAATTAGGTCACGTGATATTTTTGGCCAATGATATTGCATACAAATTTAAAAAAAAAAAAAAAATTTTAAATCGAAAAATAATTGTTGTGTTAGAACCGCACAGGTCCAATTACCGTGTTTACATAATACTTTCCAAAAATATTAATATTCATAAAAGTTATGACACTTTTATTAAAAATTTATGAAATCTCAAAACCTAAAATTTTGTATTTTATTAGACGCGCATTGGCCTAACTAACATTCAAGATAAAACATTTCGCGAAAATTTTCAGTAAAACAAAAGTTTGAGGTAATTTTTATTTTGGGTTTAATTAGGTCACGTGATATTTTTGGCCAATGATATTGCATACAAATTTTTTGAAAAAAAATTAAAAATTTTAAATCGAAAAATAATTGTTGTGTTAGAACCGCACAGGTCCAATTACCGAGTTTACAAAATATTTTTCGAAAATATTAATATTCATAAAAGTTATAAAACTTTTATTAAACATTTATGAAATCTGAAAACCTAAAATTTTGTATTTTATTAGATGCGTATTGGCCTAACTAACATTCAAGATTAAACATTTCGCTAATATTTTCAGTAAAACAAAAGTTTGAGGTAATTTTTATTTTGGGTTTAATTAGGTCACGTGATATTTTTGGTCAATGATATTGCATACAAATTTAAAAATAAAAAATTTTAAATCGAAAAACAATTGTTGTGTTAGAAATGCACAAGTCCAATTACCGTGTTTACAAAATATTTTTCGAAAATATTCATATTCATAAAAGTTATGAAACTTTTATTAAAAATTTATGAAATCTCAAAATCTGAAATTTTATATTTAATTAGGCGCGCATTGGCCTAACTAACATTCAAGATAAAACATTTCGCGAAAATTTTCAGTAAAACAAAAGTTTGAGGTAATTTTTATTTTGGGTTTAATTAGGTCACGTGATATTTTTGGCCAATGATATTGCATACAAATTAAAAAAAAAAATAAAAAATTTTAAATCGAAAAATAATTGTTGTGTTAGAACCACACAGGTTCAATTACCGCGTTTACAAAATATTTTTCGAAAATATTAATATTTATAAAAGTTATGAAACTTTTAATAAAAATTTATGAAATCTCAAAACCTAAAATTTTGTATTTTATTAGACGCGCATTGGCCTAACTAACATTTGAGATAAAACATTTCGCGAAAATTTTCAATTTTTATTTTGGGTTTAATTAGGTCACGTGATATTTTTGGCCAATGATATTGCATACAAATTTTTTTTAAAAAATAACAAATTTTAAATCGAAAAATAATTGTTGTGTTAGAACCGCACAGGTCCAATTACCGTGTTTACAAAATATTTTTCGAAAATATTAATATTCATAAAAGTTATGAAACTTTTATTAAAAATTTATGAAATCTCAAAATCTGAAATTTTATATTTAATTAGGCGCGCATTGGCTTAACTAACATTCAAGATAAAACATTTCGCGAAAATTTTCAGTAAAACAAAAGTTTGAGGTAATTTTTATTTTGGGTTTAATTAGGTCACGTGATATTTTTGGCCAATGATATTGCATACAAATTTTTTGAAAAAAAATAAAAAATTTTAAACCGAAAAATAATTGTTGCGTTAGAACCGCACAGGTCCAATTACCGTGTTTACAAAATATTTTTTGAAAATATTAATATTCATAAAAGTTATGAAACTTTTATTAAAAATTTATGAAATCTCAAAACCTAAAATTTTGTATTTTATTAGACGCGCATTGGCCTAACTAACATTTGAGATAAAACATTTCGCGAAAATTTTCAGTAAAACAAAAGTTTGAGGTAATTTTTATTTTGGGTTTAATTAGGTCACGTGATATTTTTGGTCAATGATATTGCATACAAATTTAAAAATAAAAAAATTTAAATCGAAAAATAATTGTTGTGTTAGAACCGCACAGGTCCAGTTACCGTGTTTACCAAATATTTTTCGAAAATATTATTATTCATAAAAGTTATGAAACTTTTATTAAAAATTTATGAAATCTCAAAACCTAAAATTTTGTATTTTATTAGACGCGCATTGGCCTAACTAACATTCAAGATAAAACATTTCGCGAAAATTTTTAGTAAAACCAAAGTTTGAGGTAATTTTTATTTTGGTTTTCATTAGGTCACGTGATATTTTTGGCCAATGATATTGCATACAAATTTTTTGAAAAAAAATAAAAAATTTTAAATCGAAAAATTATTTTTGTGTTAGAACCGCACAGGTTCAATTACCGTGTTTACAAAATATTTTTCAAAAATATTAATATTCATAAAAGTTATGAAACTTTTATTAAAAATTTATGAAATCTCAAAACCTAAAATTTTGTATTCTATTAGACGCGCATTGGCCTAACTAACATTCAAGATAAAACATTTCGCGAAAATTTTCAGTAAAACAAAAGTTTAAAGTAATTTTTATTTTGGGTTTAATTAGGTCACGTGATATTTTTGGTCAATGATATTGCATACAAATTTAAAAATGAAAAATTTTAAATCGAAAAATAATTGTTGTGTTAGAACCGCACAGGTCCAATTACCGTGTTTACAAAATATTTTTCGAAAATATTAATATTCATAAAAGTTATGAAACTTTTATTAAAAATTTATGAAATCTCAAAACCTAAAATTTTGTATTTTATTAGACGCGCATTGGCCTAACTAACATTCAAGATAAAACATTTCGCGAAAATTTTTAGTAAAACCAAAGTTTGAGGTAATTTTTATTTTGGTTTTCATTAGGTCACGTGATATTTCTGAGTACTGTGAGTTCTGAGTACTGTGGGCTACTGCCTGACTGTTAATAAATGTTTTTTTTATTAATTTTGGCATTATTTAGAATCTTGATGTTGTTTGATTTGTTATTAATAAAGTCAAGCACGAAGAAATTATTGTTCTCCTGGTCCTAACTTGATGGCATATTGACGGATATGACAAACTTAAGCCTTACGGCTTTGCATTGCATGGATGCATTGATGGCTGGAGTCGTAAAATATTATGGTTGAAGGTACTAAGATCCAATAATAATCCTGTAATTATCGGCAATCTCTATTTCAACAAGGTAGTTGAATTGGGTGGTTATCCACATAAAGTTATGTCTGATTGTGGAACAGAAAATGGCCTTGTTGCTACCATGCAATGTTATTTTTGTAATGATAAAAATGGGCACATATACGGTACATCTCCGCATAACCAAAGAATTGAGGCCTGGTGGTCTATTCTGCGAAGAACAAGTACCACCTGGTGGATGAATTTTTGTAAAGATTTAATTGCACAACAAGACTTTATACCAAAATGCAAGAGGAATGTTTGTGGTTTTGTTTTTCAACCTTGCTACTGTATGAAATTGATGATGTTGTTCAAAGGTGGAACTCACACTATATTTGAAAATCTGGCTATGAAACTGTAGCTGGACGTCTGGATGAGTTATATTATTTGCCACATTTGCATGATGGGGAAAATAAATTGGCAATGATGTTAAACAGTCAATACGAACATGTTACCCAAAATTTACCAGAAAGTTGTGATGACAATTCAATTTATCAAAGATACTTTGCTGATGTTTTGGAATCGGCTAATGGGATTTCCTTACCCAAGGATTGGGACAGTGCTTTAAATTTGTACAAAAACTTGCTTAAGGTTGCATGTTGGTAAAATTTAACTCTTATTACTTTTTGAAATACTTTGATTGTACAATAAATAATCCGGGCTGTGTTATAATTTTGTTTATTTAAGTATATATAATAATTTGATTTATCACAAATGGTAAAACAACAAAGATTTATTAATAAGGAAAAATTACACAGTTTAGAACCTTAAAACTTTAATGGGTAAAACTAACATAAAATACCATCCATATACCATAGGCTGCTATTTACAACTTCTAATAAAATACAGTAGGTACATGGTACAATTTTTTCAAAAGATTACTTAAATAATAAATAAACTGACACAAATTATGTTTAACATTGTTTAGTTAAAGTTAAAAATAATATCATTATAAAAAAATGAAATATTAAGTGTTTCAAAAACAAGTGAACCTCATCAAACCACAAATTTTACTTAACTCACACACAAGGTTGCATTTTTAAAAGACTTACTCTCATTGTCATAAAAGTTTTTTTTCAATCAAATGACTACAGTTTACGTTGATTAGGAATGGTTTCAGTATTGTGTGAACATTTAGGTTCCATATTAACAACTGTTTCTTGAATCCTATTATCAGTAACTTCTGTGGTAAAACAAATATACAACACAATTCTTCCATAGGTTATTCCAAGCTCGTCTTTGTTTGCTTAAGGGTAAATGGAATATGCTTTTTCCTGGTATAAAGATTACCTCAGAGCCTTGAGCAATTAGGACAATATTTAAAACTTTCTTGCATGTATTCTTCACAATGTTAGCAATTAATTCTTATAACAATTTTTATTTTTTAAACTTATTAACCTTGTACAAAAAACACTCCGTATACATAGGTAAAATGTCTAGTCACAAGTATACATGTATGCCATGTGTGTACTGCAAAACCAAGTTCTGCAATCTGGTTTGAAGGTGCCTGCTTTACTAGCAACTATTCTGACTGCTACTTGACTTTATTAATAACAAATCAAACAACATCAAAATTCTAAATAATGCCAAAATTTAAAAAAAAATGTATTAACAGTCAGGGTAGCCCAGTAGCCCACAGTACAGAAGTCGGAATTCTATTGCCACAACGAATACAGTTATACCCAACTGCAATTTAAATATCTATATATTAAAGTTATTGTATTTTTAGGTTAATATAAAGCGGATTAATTCGCTAAAATTTAGCAAAGGGTTAGTTCTGCAGGCCACCAGCCAAAAGGTCACTAAACCGGTACGCCATGTACTTTACCACAGGCTACCGCTGTCACTATGTCAAACTGACACTGACTAATTCATTTAATTATGTATGCCCATATTCCTATTTTACACTAAATAAATATAGAAAAACCGTCCAAAACTATTGGTAACTTGCATTCAGCGGCACAGGTAGCGCCTCGTGGTCGACTTTTAATATCTTTAGAGTTCCGGTCTGTCTTGGGACCGCGTAACTCTGTCTTGGGACCGCGTAAGGTCTGGTTGGCGCCGGAAAAATGTTTTCGATTTTTGAAATGTTTTCAAAAATTTAAATGTTTTCAATTTTCAAAATGTTTTCAATTTTTAAAATGTTTTTAATTTTCAAAATGTTTTCAATTTTTAAAATGTTTTTAATTGTTAAAATGTTTTCAATTTTTAAAATGTTTTTAATTTTTTAAATGTTTTCAATTTTTGAAATGTTTTTAATTTTTAAAATGTTTTCAATTTTTAAAATGTTTTCAATTTTTAAAATGTTTTCAATTTTTAAAATGTTTTCAAATTTTTAAATGTTTTTTAAACTAATGTTTTTAATTTTTTAAATGTTTTTAGTTTTTAAAATGTTTTTACTTTTTTAAATGTTTTGCCCTTGTGGGCCACCGTATAATTTTCTGTGATAAAAATAATTTTCAAAAATATTTTATTTACAATTTCTTTAGTGTATTGCAGTTCAAACGGCACAGTAAATTTCTAATTAAAAAAAATATTTTTTTACCAACAAATTGTAATGACTGACGTCACAATGTCACGTGACTAGGCGCTGATAAGAAATATAAGCAGACCAAAACGCAAAATATAAAAATGCTCTAACTTTTGTTTTACTGAACATATTTAATGTTCATGCATATCTTTATTCACAATAAAGATAACTTTTAAAAATAATCAAGTAATTTCAAAACATTTTTTATTTATCAAATAAATTTTCTGTTACATTTTAAGTAGTTGTTTATACATAAAGAAAAAAATTTTGTTTTTTGTTAAAATGTTTTAATACTATTGCCGTTCATTTTTTTCAATGTACTTTAACGATGTAGTAGTTATCATTTATTCATTCGCCCTAAACCTTATAGGCCCTAAAAAAAGAAGGTGGAATATGTTCCCTTTTTTTAGTGTTTATGCTTGATTGATCTTGATTTTTTTAGTGTTTGTGCTTGATTGATCGTTTTTTGCTGGTTTGACACTTTTATGTATAATCGGGTTATGTATTTAAAAACAAACGGCAAATTTCTAAGTGTTTATGCTTAATTGATCTTGATTTGAGATTGATTTTTTTAGTGTTTATGCTTGATTGATCGTTTTTTGTTTGTTTGACATTTTTATGTATAATCGGGTTATGTATTTAAAGTTTGGAGTTATAACAAAATACAAATTTAATGCTTTTTAAAGACGTAGAAATTGTACTTCTAAAATTTGCAGAAGAAAGTCGTGTAAGACAACTTACGATATTCAATCAAAATAAGTTATTTACCATGAGTTAGATTTAACTAAAATATAGAAAATAAATTAATGCAACTTTTTTTTTTAACTAAGGTGCAAAAAGCTAGTTTAATCGCGACTCGAATGACATTATAATTTAACTTTTGTTGTTAAAAATCCAGTTTATAGTTTAAAATGATATCGTATAACTTAGCTACCGATGAGCATTTGGATTATTTTGGGTTTTATTGCGCCATTTTAGCTTTCGAGTTTGTAGTAATTAGTTTCGTGACTGGGCAAGTAAGATTAAAAACCAAAGTAAGTATTATCCTAACATTTTAAGCGTTTCGTCTTCGGTGTAAACAACATTAAAAAGAGAAATTTTTATTTATTTAAAAAAAAAAATTTTTAATTTTTATTTTGTATTTTAAAAAAAATTAATGAAAAAATGTATTATTTCATTTTTAGTCGTTTGCAAACCCCGAAGATGCACTTAAACACGGCGGAATTCAGTTTTGCCGGGAAAACGATGAAGTCGAGCGCATTCGAAGGTAATTTATTAAGTTAAATAAACAAAGCGGTTGATGTTTTAAATGTTTATTGTTTTTTAAATTAATCGTTTTTTGTTTAGAATCGCACAAAATGATTTAGAATGCGTCCCTATGTTTTTGTTCGTGACACTTATACTTGCATGTACACCAGTTAGTATATTCTGGTACAGCTGGACAATGCGATCCTATACTTTTCTAAGAATATTGTATTCAATTGCCTACGCCTACAAATTCCCTGCACCCTCACGTTCTGTGATATATTCTTTAGCATTGTATTTTGTCCACGTGCCTGCGACCGTAACAGTTGTGTATTACTCCATAATCTAAATATTTCGAATATTTGTTTAGTAATTTGCGATTTATTGCATCTTTTTGTAAAACGTGAATTCCTTTCTATATGTGATTATTACATGTTGTAATGTGGTTTGTTTTGCTTATGTACATACGCGTATTTTAGTGGTTTTAAACAAATTATAATAATCAAAAACTTCATGTGGTAAAATATGGTTTGTTTATTTACTTTAGTTATTAACCCTGCAGTTAAAAAATATTACAAGAATTTAAAACATTTGCATTCGATTAAACCGGCCGTACGTTATAAATGCTGAATTTAAAATCTCTCAATTTTAGTGTTTACTCGCGTATGAAAAGGTTTTGATGCCTAACGCACGTTGCAATTTGAACTAATTATCACAAAAGGTAAACAGAAACCAAACAGCTTACTTTGGTAGTGTTAAATTGCCTGCGAAAAATTTCGCTTTGTGTTTAAATGAACCGTTAGATCAAATGGGATGATGGCTTAAAAAGGTAGAATCGTTTTTCTTTCAAGGTTCATATAGCCACAACTTTGCCTAAAATAAAATGCCAGTTGGGTGAATCGCAAAAGTAGGTTCTATTTATTATAGGTTTGACCACCATAACTGACTTTTAAATGACAAACAAAACACTTTTAAACGCTTCGTTTATTTTCAAGACACTTTCACAACGCCTTAAAAAAAGAAAAAAAGCAGCACTCAAGGCCAAACCAAGATCTTACAAAACTAGGCAACAACAAAATTCCTAAAAAATTATCTTTTTTTCCATGTGTATTTTCGTCTGGCACCCACTTGGCCAAACATTTTACGTTCTCGAGTTCTGATGTCTAAGGTTAACAAACCACCTAAAAAGTTACTTTTTTTTAATACATTGTCGGTAACCCAGCCGAAAAATACTTTATATATAATATGTGCCCTAAACATCTACAAGTAAAAAACGACAGAATAGTATTTAAAATATTTTTAATAACCTCTGCATATTTTCCTTATAAACATAAATCGAAACTAATAATTAATTTGATTGAAATACCTCGTCTCATTAACTCGATCTTATCTTCGTCCAAAAACGACCGCAAGCCACGTGAAATGGCATGCCTTATTGCAACGGCCATTGACGATTTGGGCGTGTTTGGGTTAATGTTTTTGGAACCATTTAACACAGACCATGCACCACTAAAACCACCATCCACTGTCACTTCCACGTCGAATGTTAACGGAATTCGAAGAAATGAAAAAGGAGAAATAATGGCCTGCCTGTAACAAAAAACTTTTGTGTTGTTTAACATGCACCAGTAAAATTTTGTTAATAAGCAATGCATCATAGAACCAGTGATTTACAGAATATAGGCATCAAAATACATCTGATTACAATATAGAAAAACAAAACAATAATGTTCATTCAAAAAATTATTAATCACATTTTTAATAATTACCTGTCTGCAAGCACAGAAAAAAATAAATCAAAATCTTCCCCGTTGACAGTAATTATTCCATTTCCACCGTGAATTAATTTCACTTCTGCTAAAGCTGTCTTTTTTGCACCTTTTTCTATAACAAATTGTCTTCCCTTATCATCAATTTGAATCTAAAAATTATCATAATTGAAAAACAAAAGTTGTATTTGAAAATTGTAAATTGAGCAACAACAATCTTTTTTTTCGACGCTAGAATCCCCCCCTATCCTATTTTTACCTTTTTAATATTATCGTCAATGTTTTGTTCCTTCACAATATTTTGACGAAATTGCATAATAAAATCTTTGCTGTCATTTGCATATGGTTCTTCTGTAAGTCTTTCCATTTGGTTGATAAATTGAACATACTAAAATTTTTATGTAAATAAATGGAGTTTATAATCAATCTGGCACTTAAAATTACTTAAGTAAAATAAAATATGTATTTATTTTAAAATATATTAATTGCTATTTTATTTAAACCATTTCATACTTGATGTTCATTAAGTTTAATCCCAGTTAGAAATTTTATTTCCAAATCTTCTTTAGAAATCCATTTCGTTCTCTGCAGATTGCTATTTAAATGTTTTTAGTTTAAACAATAGTTTTTAAATTCATGTAATATTCAAACAAATTTAAACAAATACATCAAGCCAAAATAATTTTTTTTAATGAGTATTTCTGAATAAATACTGATTTCATAACAACAATATTAAAAAAATACTTACATTGGATCTGGAGTAATATCTGGACTCCTGAAGCCTCTATTAAAAAAACTTACATTTAAAACACTTCAAAATAAGTTAAAAAAAATTATAAATTTTTTCTCCTTTCCAAAAAAAAATTTTTTTTTTAATTTAAAAAAATAAAAAATTGAACCATACTTACATGACACCCTTTTGTTTATCTGCAGTAGATTTCATTGCTTTTTGTATGTTTAATTTATTTCTTGCATCTAACAAGTGTTGATAAGCATCATGAAGTAGTTGATAAAACTGTTGGTTCAATGTGTAGAATAAATAATGAAATGGACGACCATCTTTAGCGACTTGAGATTCTGAAGCAATTAAGCAAAATATGATTTTTAGGTTTTATTCTGAATAACAAACAAAATCCAAAAACACCTTTGCTCCAAATTTTTTGACTATATTTATTTAATATTAATTAAGAAAATTACCTATTTTAATTTTAAATAAATAATATTATACTTTTTTTCAAGTGCATTTTATTTAAAATAACTAAAACATATTTAAAATTTTTTTATACTTACTAAGTCTTTGTGGAAATACTTCATGTGGGTGCTAAAACACAAAAAAATATAAAATTTTACCAATAAATATTTGTACGAAATAGCTAAAAAAAATTATGATAAATTGTTAAACTAACCAACATTTGAGGTCTTGATCCTTCGTCATCTAATCCAGAAGGAAACAAATACTTTATCGCTTTCTAAAGAAAATTTAAAAAATAATTAATTTAAAATAAATAAAAAACTCGTTATACTAGTTAGAGCTGTACAAAAAAAAACTGCCTAACTTTGATTAGTTGCAAACTTTACCTAATGGAATCAAAATAAGAAAACTTTTTTTTACAAATCTGTTTTTTAAATATAAATAAAAAAGTCTTACCTTAACATCAATGGCAGTAAAGGTTTCAGGATCGTGTCCCATTATTCTAGCTAACCTTTTTACTCCTAAATCATATTCTTCTATTTTCGCACTACAATAATTTCAAATGACAAAGGTTCAGTTTATATAATTATTAACATAAACTCTTAAAAGCAAAACCAAACTTTAAAAAAACTGTTTTTAAAATTAATTTGTAATTATTTATAAAATTAAAATTAATTTGTAATTATTTACAAACAATTATTTAAAAGATTATTAAACTTGGTTAACTTTAATATTCACAAAATCAAAAATTTATATATATAAGTAAAGTAAGTTGGTCATGCAATTAGTTAAATTTTTAAAGTATAAATATAAAAAAGTAAAACTTACTCTACATAATCTTTAGAGTATTGAGTTTGTAATTCTTTTTGTCGATTTGATTTAGAAGATGTCAAGTTGAGTTTATATAGTTTGAAACATGCATTCGATGTTGATATATTCCGATAAGTTAAAATGTTGAAATTCTAAAAAAATAATTACAACTTACAATAAAACTTTTTTAAATAAAATATTTTAAAAAAGTAAATTTAAAAAATATATATTTTGTACAAAATATACCTGTCTCAATGGCTGAAGTAACAACTTAGCTTCATTTTGAAGTATAACACATTTTAAACAATTTTTAGCCATTTTTATACTTAAAGTATCTAAATCATAAAACAATAAAATATTACTTTCATATACTAATGCAAAATAATATGATTTAAAAAAATGTTATAAAATAATATTAGGCAAGTACCATACAGTTAAGGCACAATAAAATAGCAAGAAAAGTATATAAAAACATATATTTCCTATAACGAAATAAATAAAATACTTAAATAAAATAATAAGTGGATATGTATTAAACCATTAGTTTTTCATTTTACAAATATTTTTTCATTTTAAAAATAAGGATTTTCTCCAGTATAGATAAATAATACAATACCATGAAGGTAAAACTATTGTTAATCAGCGCAAATTTCTTATTTAATAAATAAAATTCCTCTTATATTAAAAATGACTCGTTCCAAATTTTTAAGAAAATTGGTTCGATGTGATCGTTCTGTTGAAAGGTTTTGTAAATCTGGTATTAAAGCATGAAAACCTTCTGAAAGTCTTTGTTTTAAAACTGGGTCTGGCTGGCCCTCAACAACCTGCACAAATATTATTAAATGATGTAAAATTTTTTGAAGAATATTTAAATCACACATATTTCAAAAAATCTTTTTCACAAAATTTGTATGTTGATCTGTCTTTGGGTTTTATAAATATATATAATGAAGTATAATGTATCGTATACATATGTTCAATTTATACGCCTAAAAAATAAAAAAACTGCCATTTGAGGTGCATGTGTAAATTATTTGAGGTAAATATTAGTTGAGACTTGTGACTACATTTTTAAAGTTAAAATCCCAACTGTAGGGTGGGCTATCAATTAGTATAACACTAAACAAAAAAATCATTTTTACAATGTGATTTTTATATTAATAATAAAACTCTAAAAAACAAAAAAATACCTGGTTAAAAACATGGTTCACTTGATCAGGTTTAAAACACAAAATTGTGTAAAAAGTTTCCCCTGCACTTCTAAGTAGTTCTAAGTCATTTGCATGAACTATTATCGCATCAAAAACATGCTAAAATCAAATTTAATTAATGTTTTTTTGTAATTAGAAATACAATTCTTAAGTTGTTGAACAAAATGTTTTAAACTAATGAATTTAATAATTGTTCACAGAATTTTATAGAAAATAAATATTTAGTTTTAGGTTTTAAGACACAATTATTAAGCAAAATAAAATTAAAATATTACCTTCATAAAAGGTAAGGTTGCTTGATGTAAAATATTTTCTGTGTCCTTGGTTCTGATACATTGTAATGCCAAACCCTCTACTGCTTCCAGGCATAATTTACAAACATCAGTACCATATCTGTTCAAGTTATAAATTTTTAAAACATTTCTAATATAAAAAAGGAAAATTATACCTAAATTTTTTAAGAAAATTATGACTTATAAACCAAATAAAAATGTGTAGAACTTACGCAGTAAGACCAAGTTGTAAGGAATAAACAAAAGACTGAAGCAAGGAAGAAGGTAACTTTTCAATTTTTTCTGGATATATTTCGCACAAGAATGTCACCAACTTAAAATACTGACTAAAAGTTAAAAAAAATCTTTAGAAAAAAAGTTAATTTGAAAGTTATCAAATCATTTTAGAAACACTTTTTAAGGCCATTTATTAAAAAAGTAAATCCTTTAGTTCCCACATTAAATTTTTTTAAAAACTTTCAAAATGAAATTTTTTTTGAAAACTTAAAATGTTACCTGCAAAGTGAGGGATACAATAATAACTCTTCAGTAATATGAGGAACAATCACAGAAAATCCAAACAAAACAACATCTGCTGCATTCACATTATCAGGTTCCTGCACCAAGATTTCAGGTTCTACAAAACAATTTTAAATTTAAACATTTTAAATTATTTTTTATACAAAAACTATTGATGTGCTTGCAATACTAATGCAAGAGTATATTCATAAAAACAATTAATAAATTTACCATCTTGCTCCCCAAAATCAATAAAATCCTTGTTTAAAATATTAGTTAGAAGTTCCATGATTAAGGAAAGCTCGTTAAAACAATCTTCGTCATTGTTTTTCATTTTTTTTTTTCCCAAATTATGTTTACTGTAAGATTTCAGAATTGACATTGACCATTCGTACAGTTGATTAGAATGTGACTAAAATAAAAAGATAAAAATATATAAAAAAGTATGAAGGCAAATAAAGTATTAAGTCCCAAGTTTTTTTGTTTTTTTTTCTAAACAAAAAGTAAAACTGTATTTGGAAACTTGTCTACATGATATACACTTTTCTTCTTTGTTTTAAAACTGCTAATACACCAATAAATTGTTTTATTTATTAAATATTGCAGCAACAAATAATAGTACAGTGAAATAGCTGAAAAACAACAAAAAGCAGCGATATTTTGATAAAAAATAAAAAATAAATTTTCAAAAAAAAAAAAAGGCTTTGCAAAAAAACAAGGAAACATTTACTATTTGAAACAACTTATTACTGCATAATTATGATTGCAAAAAAAAACTGTATTTCAATTTATTTAGCAACATTTCCATACAATTGTATTGGTTTACAAAGATAAAAATAAACTTTTTCATATTTTATCTTATTTTTAAAAAATAATTTTTTAATGTTCTAAAGATTTGTCAAGGAATTTTAATATGGATAACAGAACACATTGGTTTATGATCGCCATTGCACAAAGACATTGCAGTAATATAAGCATTGATGATGCTGCTCCCTTTTATTTTCATAAAAATACAAACATTTTTGAAATGATATTGCGCCAGGTGTGCTGAATATAAACTCGCATAAAACCGACTTTCAGTCATTGGGCTCTGCAGAAAAATCAATAAATTTAATGACATATGACGTCAACGAGTTTATGGACAAACATTTACAATGTTTTAAAAATGTATGACATCAAATAACATGCCTAAGAGCAAATCGTAACTTTAATATGTAATTTACTGATTTGGTAAAGAAGGATTTAATTACAAAAGCAACAATAAAGCTGTTACAGGTACTAAAGGTCTTCTTGACCTTGCAATAAATTTAAAAAACTCTCCTTGATATACGAGTTTATTCGAAGTTGTGTATTTAACACACCTCGTTATGTGTCAAACTTTGCAAAATAATCTGATTGGTTTTTAATTAAACCTAATGTTCAGTATAAATTTATTTAAATTACATACCTGATGTGAACAAATGACATATATTTCCCTTAAAAATTTTAAGACGTGATATTCTGACAATAGTGGAGGTAGAAAATAATAATGATGCTTGGAACCAATTCTCTGTAGTGGTTGTATTCGGTTGTTGGTGTCTTTTAGACTAAGCAAAGCTTGAACTAAATTTGAATTTGCATTCTTTTTTGAAATTCTGATAAGTAAAATGTTTTCCATCGGCAATTCAATAAAGTAATCACACTCCTAAAAACAAGAAAATGTAAAAATTAAGTTATTTATGTAAAACATTACTTAAAAAATCAAAGAAGCACGTATTTGTTTTGGTTGTTACAGAAATAAACAAACTCCCATTTTTCTTAAATTTTTGAAATTTTTTATGTCGTTAAAAGTAATTTTATGGGCAATATAAAATTTGTTACTACCTTTTTATTACTTTCGCATGGGTTTGCATTTCTTAGAGAAATAAGTCCATCTACTAAATTTTCGGTATAAAAACCACAAAAAACAGCACTTGCATCAATTAATGGATAAGCATCGATATTTAAATACCCAGAATTTGTACAGTCGGTAAAAATTTCAAAGCTGTTCAGTTTTGATATTGATAAATATGGCTTCTTAACGGCTATATCAAATATTGATATAGGTTCTAAAAATTAAGCAAATGTATCAAAAAAAATATATAACACTTATATATGTGTAATTTAAGACCTACCTTGTAATTGCTTTCTTGAACTAAATTGTGTTAAAAATAAAACAACCATGAATAAAACTCCAGCCAAAACTATAATTCTTAATATCTGCGTCCTACGAAGTAAAAAAATACTGATCATAAAAATACTACATATACAAAAATTTAGAAATAAATTAAATTATTAAATTAAATAAAATCACACTTATAACAAAAACCAAAGCAAAACTAAAATAACACTTACCTTTTACAAAGGCTTACAAACTTCATATTTCATTTATCATCCTATGTCCAACAGGGTAGTAAGTTACAAAAGAACAAAAATTACTTTACTAAACGCTACTAGAAGTTGAAGGAAAATGAGCAAACACGAACGACAAGCTCTTTAATCAACTTATAAGCTAATAACCACTAAGTCAATAAAAAGCATAAGGGTACACCATTACATAAGGCATATCTGTGTAAAAAAATGAAAAGTAACAAATAACTAACTTTTACTTTTAAACGCTTTTTTTTAATTACTTGCTATATATTTTTAATTACTATACTGGTATATATTTTTTTAACATTATTTTTTATTATTTAAGTAAATATTCAATCTTTCCTAATTTTTTTTATACGCAAATTACTGTTTATTTTATGTCAAATTTGGTTTTAATTAAAATATACCCTGTATAACATTTTTGTCTACCTATTGTATAACACAACAATACCCTCTACTAACCAACATTATCTTAACTTAGAGAAAAATTTCACATTACACTTAGTCATCTAACCGAAAGTAAAAGTAAACATTGAAAAGTGCGTGTCCTGAAATCACAATGTTTCATCATAACTTAGCTAGTCACATTTTATTAGCTTTACATCAAGTTTAAAATTTTTTTGTATATTTAATAAATAATATTTTAAAATCATATTAATCGATACTGTATGTAAATATTAGTCTTATTTTCAAGATATAAAATTAAACATAGTTGTTTAATTAAATAGGCCTATACAAAATAGCACAGCTAAAAGTACAGGTATGAATGAATATAGTATGATAGTTACCTTTTGTTTATAATACCAAATTGCAAACATAATTTGTCCTCAAATTTTATAATTTAATTTATTGTTAAAATACATTTTGGTATATAAATTTACTTACATTATTAAGAAAGCAGATTTGTTTGTGGATGACTTCAACAAAAAGTTCCAAAATAGTTGCAACAATTTGCTCATACAAATGAAAGAGATCAAGTAAATTTGAACAATCTGTAATAAAAAATGGAAAAAATAAATTAACAACTTTTTTACAATTCCTATGAAAAAACAAGCAAATTAAAATTTCTAAATAGTATATAACCCAAACAATAAAAACCACATAAAATATAAGACATAGAACAATTTATGATTTTATAAAAAACTAAAAAATAATTTACCTTGTAGTACATTGGATAAATACTTAAACAAGGCAACAGAATTAGCAGGTTTTGACGCACTAGCAACTCCCCGAAATAGGGAAAGTAAATTATTTACTTCAGTTTGTGTGTTTTGTTGTTGAAATGATGTTGAAAATTGTTCACTACCAACTAATTGTTTGTATCTTAGTTGTAAAGGTTCAAGTGTCTAAAAAAATAATTATTTTTACAAAAATAATTACAACTGCTTGTATTAAATTAGTTGTTTGCCTGTGTAAAAATGTACCGTTAATATTAACAAAAATCAGTCAAATTTTTTGTTAAGTTTATATCACATTACCTGAATGTTTTTATTATATTTTGATTCCATATTTATATCACAAATAAATTAATTTATAAAACTAACTTGTTGGAAAAACTTGTCCTTGTAAATATTCATGTTAGCTGATCCAGTTAGTACAATGGCAGTCATTAATGCTTGTTGTATTGAAAGTGGAATGGATGCCAATGATTTGTCGTTTAAACAAAACTGATGACTTAAACTCCAGAAATCATCATTTTCAACAACCAAATTTAACCTAAATCATCAATGATATTTGTTAAATAAAATAATTTAATTTAAAGTTTGAAAGGTATACGTTCCTTACCAAAGAACAAATAGTTTATAATATTTGAATATTTTTTTATTTTTTAATATTTAGTCGTAGCGTAGTATAACACAAACTGTTATGTTAAAACCATTAGTTTGACATTTTTTTATTACAAACAGAATTTAAACCTTCTTCGTAAACAAAAAAAAAAAATACCCAAATGCAGAAAATAAATGCTAAACTTACTCATACCAAAAAAAAAATTTACCTGTTTTGATTTTCTAACAACATATGTAGAGTTTCTACTGCTTCACTTAAAACATTTTCTTCTGCCACCCAATAATGAAAAACCTCACAAATTTTAGTGGTTATATAATTTACCAACCAACTTGATCCTTCACTGTTTAAACCAAATGAAGAGGTAAGTGCTGGACTCAGCTGAAAAAATAAAAAAAAAAAGAATAAAACAAATGATAAAAAAAAAATGTTAGATTATTTGGTTACTTTTAGTAGCTTATTTATAAAAAAAAAACACTAAAACAAAGAATGGTTTGATTTAACATAAATGAAAAAATATAACAAATTAAAAAAAGTATAAAAACAAATTTATTATCCAAATAAATTTGAACTATTTTTTTATTTACCATAAATAATACCTCTTTGTAATATTCTTCAGGAAAAACTAGGTAAGTTGATCCCCAAATATTAAAAAACCACATTAAATCGGTAGTTAATTGTGGACTTAATATATCAAGCAATCCAAGTTTTAAAGCATTTGACTCTATACTGCTCACACCCACAATCATAAAACTCAATCTAAAAAATAAAAAAAATATTTTACACAATGAAAAAAAAATATTACTTACACGATAAAAAAAAATTTAAAGTCTTTTTTAAAAGAGTAATAGAATACCGAATGACGTCATCCGAAGACTTGCTTATAATTTCAGTGAGATTTGGTTGGGTGAACACGTGGTTAGATGTTGATTTTTGTCCAATCGAATGTTGTAAAATTTCAGGTGGTATTAAGGGGGTTTCCCCTTCACATTCATCTGCTAATATATGACCTAAAAAAAAATTAAAAAATAAATAAAACTAATAAAAAAATTAAAATTCTATGATCATAACTTATTTATTAATCATCGTAAAACAATAGTAAATTGTTAGTTACTTTTTCTTTGTTTTAAAGATTATTACTTTATTGGTTTATTTTTTATTATAAAACACTAATTTTTATTTAGGTTTATAGTAACTTTAATGTAAAGCTAAATTAAGTAGAAAGGATATATATACCTGACAAAAGTATAAGCCAGTGAATATCTTCAAAAACATTATTTAAATCTGAACAACTTGAACTTTTGTCGTTGTGTAATTTTTCTAATTGGCCTTGCAGTTTGTTGATTCTATCTTGCAATAATCTAAATAAAATAAAAACAAATTAAAAGATGGTTTAAACATAAATCTTATTTCGCCGAATTTAAACAAATGCATATATTTAAAAAGACATTCAATTGTAAAATACAAAAATCTGTATCAATTTTTTTAATTAAGTAAAATTTTAACCTAATATTATTCATTGACAAAATTGAATGCCTACCCTGTAAGCATGGGTAGTACAGTATGAAGAGTGGTTCTGGCAAGACTTGATATTGATAAAAGTTGACACAAAAATTTAACTCGATCATCTTCATCTAACTCATCAAATTCATCACTGTCATCTAAATAAAACATTAGAAAAAAATTAAACAAAACTTTACAATTAAATTCATATAACAATAATAGTGTTTACTTTTGAATTATTCTATAGGTCAGAACAAGGTATAATAATTCCATTAAAATTATGGGTTTGTTGCTTTTATGTAGCTTTATTAGAAATTATTTATGTTACCTTGTTGATTTCCATTGACATGGCATTGCACAAAACCCTCCACTATATGCACAGCACATGGAGAAATAAAAGTTTTGATGTCGTTTTCATCCATTTTTTCTATGAAAGTTGTCCAACAATCTAAAATGTTCTCATAGGCTTCCATATACTCATCACAATCTTCTGACTAAAATAAAATAGTTACTGAGACTTTAAAAGTAATACTGTAGCGCACAAAACAAATATATTTATAACACCTACCCACTTTTTATGTATTTGTAAATTTTACCCCCTTCAAAATATCCAGTCATTTTTTTTAAACAATTAAAAAATAATAGCTAAGTATTTTAAATTATGGAAAAAATATTATCCAATTTTCAACTACCAAAAACCGTGAGTTTAATGATTTAAAATTACTCTAAAGTATTTAAATTATCAATTGCTTAGCTTAGTAAATTGACTATAATTTCTTACTGATTCATCCATTGCCTTCTTTCCAAAAAGGCAGGTAAGATGACTGATAGTTTGCAGAAAAGTAATAAAAAAAGAATGAGGTAGTGCAGACCAAACTTCAAGTTTATGAGCTCCAATTAAATTATGAATAATTTGAGATGTCCCTAGTGCTTCGTTTCCAGTCATATCCGATCTAGATTCAAAAAAAAAATTAAAAAAGAAAAAATCTTTAAAATAGAAAAAGCATTACAAAACAACTGTTTTAGTTCAACTGTAAATATAATACAGTTACATTTATACCTTGAAAAATTGAACACATGAGCTATTTATCCATTGTGTTTAAAGATTTTTGTTAATTTTTTGATTTACCTTGAAAATAGATGTAGAAAATGTTGCATGTAATTATGAAGGTAGCTAGCAGATAGAATGTTGCTAGAAAAAATTCTTCCCTCAAGTGAGGCTAGCTGGGACAAGCACATCATTGATCCAACACACAAACTTGAATTCCCTCTAACTACCGAGTGAAGCTAAAAAATTAAAACATTTTTTTAATTTTTTTTTTTTAATTCAATTTTATTATTTTATTGTTTGTAAATTTTTTTAAAAAAAAAGTTTTTTTTAATTTAAAAAACTGACAATACCAAAAAATCCTTATTTATACCTTAAAGAATAACTGCATGACAGTGGGTTCAAACAACACTTTACTCCACAAAGGTAAAGGTTTAAAAGCGATTACAATCGTACAATCTCGAGATAGGAGAGATCTTTTTGTTATAACTACAATAAAAATACATTAATTTGCCAAAAAAACTTCTATTATTACTAGTAAGCATTATCAAAGAATAAAACATTGTTTTGTAAAGTTCAATTAAAAATTTTAATTTACAAAACTATTAGAAAAAACTTAACCATTAAAAAAATTTTAGTTTTCTTTAAAAAAAATATTTTTTTCTACATAGGCAAATAAAATATGGCCTATAAAATATGGTAGTTTAAAGACTTACAGCGATCAGATGCAAACTGCCAGTTAAAAATTTGTTCAAGAATAAGAAAAACTTTTTCACAAAGTTGAACGTTTTGAGATACATCGATAAGTACAATATGATGTAGAACCTCAATTGTAAGCTCAAATATTCGCAACAAATCAGTCGCCTATAGAAAAAAAAAATGTCTTAAAAAAATAATAAAAAATTTGTAAAAAAATAATACATTTTTTTTTTTTACATTAACAACTATTAAATCTTTTTAACAAAAATAAATGTAAGTTTTAGGGTGTTAATGCATATATATATTAACAATTTCAGAAACCTCAAATTTTCGTTTTATTGAAGCATGTTGTTCCCAAGCTATTCCAACATTACTTGATTTATCAGAAGCAGAAAACTCAACACATAATGCTGCTAATATAGAACATGCTGTCATTGCCTAAAAAGAAACTAAAATGATTAAACCACAATTGTGTGATGTAAGGTATTAGCAACTTATATAACTAATACCGTAAAAAACATAATAGTTAAAGAACATCATAACAAAATCAATTTTTTTAAATTAAATATTTAAGCATAAAATCACTTAAATAAAAAAATTTACCGGAATAACATTCCCAGAAGATATTAACAAAGCTAAATGTTGATAAAATGGAATTCTGTGTGTGGAATCTTTTAAACCGATACTTCCCCGTTTGATCATAACCGCTAACACATTTGATAAAGATTCACGAACAAAACCACTTAACCTATTAAATTTACCAAAATAAAACTAACTTTAGAAATCAAAAAGCTTTTACTAAAGTTCTTTTATTTAAGACCTGAAAAAAACATTTTTCAAGTTTAAATAAAACTGTAACAAGTTGTAAATTTTTGCATTTGAAAACTTTTAAAAATACTCACGTGGTGTGTTCCGTAACAAAACTAAAAATAAATTCTTGAATTGACACTTTAAAAGCAGGATCTATACTATCCCATTCACGAATTATTGCTTCTTTTAAAGTGGACGTTGCTTGAAACTGAACAGAGTCGATCTTGCTCATTTCTAGAAGTTTGTTAGTTGGTTAGGCATTTAGGCAGAAAACAATTTTTTTGAAATATTACCAATGTTATAAATCAGTTACTTTAGTGTATGCTTGTTAAAGTTTATATATTTTGACATTTTTTTTTGTATATATCTTTATCCTCGATGTGGGAAAGTCGACTGCGCGACTTAAACATAGAGTAACATCAGTTACTCCGACCTAGTCTCGAGTTGCCTGTGGCAGTTTGGGATATTATAGAAACTATAATTGCCCGGTAATTATGCTGCTGATTAAGTGCTGGCTCAGCAGGAGTTCATACCGTTTATAGCGCCTTACTCAAGGGCGCTACAGCATGAGATCAGTGGGAATTGAACCACGACCTCATGTGTGGTGTAGCAAGAGTTCTTACCACTACACCACACTGTCGGTACATGCTTTCCTTATGATTTGCTTATGCTTATTAAACTCCATAAGTGATTATTTGACATTAATTTTACCTAGTACAGCTTTACAGGTGTTAAACGGTGACTTTGATTTGCGAAAATTAAGAAGAAATTTTTCTGCCTCATGACGTTGTTCAGCTTTAACAAGATTTGGAGGTGCTAAAGATGCTGCTGTTGCTGCTTCAAGACGGCGAACGAAAGTTTCCTGGTCCATTTATTATTTTTTGACCTAATCTTTGTTTATTTAATTATGTAGAAAACTGATAAAACTCGTTATTGGCTTTATTTATTTAATCACAAATAAAAACACAGAAAAACCGTAAATACAACACACATGAGTTCAACAATAGTTGTGACTTTAATATGACCAGTAATCAACTCAGAAAATTATTGCAAAGACAAAACTAAAAACATCCATAATATTGCTTTTGCACCACAGAGACTAATTTAAAAATTATGCATTAATAAAAATTTGTTAAATAGGTCTAAGAAAATCTATAATGTGAATTAAATAAACTATTTTAGAATCCGCAATATTTTCCCTGCAGGTTTAAGATATTTTCTTAGAAATTTTATTTTTTCTTTCCAGCAGTGTTCTTGTGCTCTGGCATGTGCATACATTTTTCCACCAAATTCTATAGTGAATGATTCTTCCTTTGTACGAAATGACTTGTTTAATATAGTAAAAGGTGGTTCCAACAAGTGTCCAGCATCAGGGTATCTTAACAACTTATAGTTAGAATGATTATTTTTTTTAAAAACTTTTTCTATTTCATCAACAAAAAATTCAAAAGGAGCGCTATGATCATCCAACCTAGCCACGTACATTAAAGCTTTTTTGTCAAATTTGTGAAATTCCAAAGCGAGTCCAGGGAATTTTTCGATATAATTTCTTGGAGCCATTGTATCTTTCACATCAGACATATCAGTAAACTGAAATGCTTTTAAAATTGTGTTTTCGTATTTAATATTTGAAAACAGTGGGTAAGTAAGACCATTAATCGAAATAGCACACAAAACTTTGTTAATATAATTTGCCATTGCAAATGATATAAAACCGGCAGTAGAGCTGCCAATTACTCCAACTCCTTCGTTACTTACAGTTGAAAGGTTACTTAACTTATTAACTGCTTTCTCAAAGTACTCTAAGTCAAGTTGCTTTGGCATTAGGGCTATTTTGTTAAGGTTATTGTGAAGACCGGGGAGGCCGAAATATGATAAAGCTAAAGTTGCAAATCCATGTGATGACAGCAAAGAAGCTCTGTATTCGAGTTCTCCAAGTGCCCGTCCAAACATTGTCACAACCCCTAACACAACAAATGTTTTATTTAACCTGGGCGTTGAATAGTAATTATAAAAATATAAACAACTTAATTTTACATATATAAAACATTTTAATTACCTGGAAACGGCCCTTCCCCTGGAGGTAAAAATACAGTTCCGTGTACGCCATCTTTCTTCATTGTAAGTTTAATTCTTTTTGCCGATGTGTCCATAAACCATTTATTTATCGCAACATTTGCAATTTTTTTGTTTTTTAACTCTTCTGGCTCAATTAAATATAATTCTTCGACGGAATTTATTCTTAAATCTTTGTACACGGATATATTAACAATAAGTGGCGTAGTAACATCAACTTTTACGAACCTCTGGTATTTGCACTAAAAACGTTTGCAATTTTAAAATCTTGTTTTAAATAAAGATGGTTTTTCCTTTAAATTTTACTTACATTCGACTTTGCAAAACAAACCTTATTTTTTGGAGAAGATTGCATAGACCAGAATAATCCCATTGGTTCAATACCCATATATTGTCCACCATGTAGCAGTTAAATAGCAGTGAGAAAGCGTCTTACTAGTTTAACGGTGAATTACAGAATGAAAGATAAGATAACAGCGGGACGCTTAAGTAATTAGGAAAAAGGTAATAACAACATGCGTATAACGTAAACACACATACTAGCTTCGTATGTCAATAAAGTAGTGCGCTACACAATTCCCCCCCCAGAAGCGTAGTAAAAATTATAAGAAAATTAAAAATTACAAAAAAAAACAGTTAATTTTGTTTCGTTTTTGGTCTTCCACGTTTTTTGGGTATTGCCACTTGAACAGGCTGCGTCAAATCAACGTTGGCTGGTTTCAAACGATCAACGGACAAAGTTTGTTTGGTACCACCAATATCCAAAATAAAAGTTTTTATATCACGCTTTATTACATAATATGGTCCTTCATAAGGTGCTGTCAGTGGAGGGCGATGAGCATCTTTTCGAATAAAAACATATTTACAAGTTTTTAAAGTTTGAGGGACATATGTAGTTTGATTTGCGTGGCGTGACATGGGTTGTGGCATAAACTGGCTGATTTTTTCGCGTATAAGCTTTAATTTTTGTTCGCTGTTTGTTTTGTCAGGGTCATGAAAAATGAAATCCCCTGGGACAGTAATTGGGGCGCCGTATACTAGCTCCGCCGACGACACCTTTAAATCTTCTTTAGGAACGGTTCTTATACCTAAAAGCACCCATGGAAGTTGATTCGTCCAGTTAGGTCCAGTCAACCGCGCCATTAACGAACTTTTAAGGTGGCGATGTAATCGCTCAACCAAACCATTGGATTGCGGCCTGAAAGCACACGTGTGGTGTAACTGAATGCCGAGTGAGGCGTTTATAGATCTCCAGACACTAGAGGTAAATTGCGATCCTCGATCAGACGACATATTTAAAGGAATACCAAATCGCGATATCCAATTGTATAAAAAAGCTTTTGCACATGTATCTGTTGTTGAATTTCTCATCGGAATTGCTTCTGGCCATCTGGTAAAACGATCGACTATGGTTAGCAAATACGTGTAACCGTCTGATGGGAGAAGAGGGCCGACAATATCGATATTTATATCGGTAAAACGAGCTTTTGCGTCTGGATATGTAGATAAGGGAGTTTGCACATGCCGTTGAATTTTTGATTTCTGACAAGGAAAACATTGTCTTGCCCATGTGCCAACATCCTTGTTGAGACCCGACCAAACAAATTTTGAAGCAATTAATTTGCGGGTAGTTCGGATTGAAGGATGTGATAAGTCGTGCAAAGTATGAAATATTTTCTTTCTCCATGACAAAGGAACAATGGGACGAGGCTTACCAGTTGAGACATCACACAAAACAGTTGCGCCCTTGATGCCCATATTTATATCAGCAATTTTCAGATTAGTTTCTGCGGTACGATATGCTTGTACTTCCGGTACAAGTTGGTCTGCGGCAAAAATCTCAAAATCGAGATCGATAACGTTATTTTTAATGCAGGAAATGTTAGCCCGTGACAATGCGTCTGCGACATAATTTTCTTTTCCATTAATATGTTGAATATCAGTCGTATATTCGGAAATAGCCGACAGATGTCGTTGTTGTCGATTAGACCAAGGATCAGTGGCTTTAGAAAAAGCAAAAGTAAGTGGTTTGTGATCTGTGTAGATGGTAAATACTCTACCTTGGAGAAAATAACGAAAATGGCGAACAGCTAGATACATTGCCAGCAGTTCCCGATCGAATGCGCTATATTTTATTTCGGCAGGTCGTAAATATTTGCTGAAGAAAGCAAGAGGTGTCCACTTTCCATTAATTACTTGTTGCAAAACGGCACCAACCGCCTGTTGTGATGCGTCAACCGTTAAGGCTGTTGTAGCATGCGCCTGGGGGTGATGAAGCATGGTACAATTAGCAAGTGACAATTTTGCCTTGTCAAAAGCGAATTGCGTGTCCTTATTCCAGATCAACTTTTTTGGCTTTCCTGACAAACTTTTATAAATTGGCGTCATTATGCGTGCGGCATCAGGAATAAAACGAAAATAAAAATTTATCATTCCGGCAAACTCCTGTAGTCCTTTAACAGTTTTAGGGGGCTGCATTTGCGTAATAGCTTTTACTTTATCCGGTAAAGGAATTATTCCAGCTTTGTTAACCAAATGCCCTAGAAAGTTGAGTTCTGATTTGCCAAATCGACATTTGTCAATGTTAACGACTAAGCCGTTTAGTGACAGAACTTCAAAAAGACTTTTTAAGTGTTCAAGGTGCTCTTTCTCAGATTTGCTTGCTACCAATATGTCATCCAGATAGACGAACACGAAATTAAGACCTTGACACACACTGTCCATGAGTCGCTGGAAAGCTTGTGCAGCATTTTTTAACCCGAACGGCATGCGCCTGAATTCAAAAAGGCCAAATGGAGTTATGACAGCGGTCTTCGGTATATCTTCAGGGGCCACTGGCACTTGGTGATATCCTCTGACTAAATCTATTTTAGAAAATAGGCAACAACCGTCTAAATGCGATGTAAAATCTTGTATATTGGGTATCGGATAACGATCCGGTTCTGTGAATGCATTTAGACGGCGATAATCACCGCACGGTCTCCAACCTCCAGAAGCTTTGGGCACCAAATGAAGGGGTGAAGACCAAGGACTAGAGGAGCGTTGAATTATGCCCATTTCCAACATCTTTGTAAACTCCGTTTTGGCAATAATAAGCTTCTCGGGTGGCAATCGACGAGCTCGTGCGTGAACAGGTGGACCGATGGTGGGAATGTAATGCATGATATTGTGCTTAGTGGTCTTTTGATCAAAACGTGGCAACGTAAGCCCTGGAAACTGATGCAATAACGATGTATATGTTGAATTGACTTGCAATACCAATTTTTGTGGAGGGTCGTTTTTTAAAACTGGTTTTTGCAAAAGCTTTTGGCCGTTTATGTCTACTAGGAAGGAGTTTTTACGCAAAAAATCTGCACCAAGAAGTGGCCTAAGAACATCCGCAATAACGAACTTGCATAAAAATGTACCAACAGGTAAGCAAATTTTTGTCATTTTAGTCCCATATGTGCATATTTTGCCTCCATTAGCGGAAAGAAGTGGTTGTTGTTTGGTTCTTGTTCGTCGCTCATAACTGGTCGGCGGGATAACACTTACTTCAGCACCAGTGTCGATGAGAAATCTAATTTTGGAATTGATGTCGTGCACAAAAAATAAATTGTTTTGTTTACCGGTTGCTGCCGCTGACAGCAACCGGCCATTTAGTTTTCCGAAAAATTACAAGGAGGAACGCATTTTCTGGCCCTGTTTCCAAACCGGCGATGATAGAAACATAGAGAATCGCCATTCTTATCGGGTTTTCGCTCAGTTAGTGTCCGATTAACTCGAGAAATGGCGTAAGGTGATGGAGCATTTCTTGCCATCCATACAGCATCGGCACGTTGCGCAAGTGCACGCATGTTTGCGAATGAATCATGGGCAAGAACTAAACGTACATCCTCTGGTAGATGTTGCAAAAAAAGGTGTTGAAAAATAAAACACGATTTGTGATCGCCTAACAGTGCCAGCATTTCATCCATTAATTCGGACGGTTTGCGGTCTCCCAAACCAGGCATGTTTAGCAACCGAGAAGCCCTTTCTTGTGCGGAAAGCGTGAATGTTCCTAGCAATCTTTGTTTGAGTGTTTCATACTTGTCATTGCTTGGAGGGTTTTCCAATAAATCAATGACCCGAAGGGCAGTATCTTGATCTAAGGCAGCAACCACATACAAGTATTTCGTCTGGTCAACATTTATTTTTCTTAACTCAAACTGAGCTTCTGCTTGTTGATACCAAACTCTCGGATGAGCTGACCAAAAGCTTGGCAATTTTAAAGAAACAGAATTCTCTTCTTTAATCATTCTAGAAATGTCGTTTCTAGATGTCGGGGTCACCAATGTAGCAGTTAAATAGCAGTGAGAAAGCGTCTTACTAGTTTAACGGTGAATTACAGAATGAAAGATAAGATAACAGCGGGACGCTTAAGTAATTAGGAAAAAGGTAATAACAACATGCGTATAACGTAAACACACATACTAGCTTCGTATGTCAATAAAGTAGTGCGCTACAACCAACAGATTTTTGTTTCGTTAGATTAATTGTTCCTTAACGAAAAAGATGCGTTAATATAAGTATATTTAGACGTATATGACCCTTCTTTAATCCTTTTAATAAATGCCAATTACAGTTTTGTACATCAAAATTAAGGCAATCTTTATATTACTTACAGGAATACCAAAATACTTACTGTTAATTATTAACATTTAAATAACTAACCGTCTTGACTGGCAATGTATATAGCTATGCTTTCAAATGAACTTCCATTATCAATAGTTGTATAAGAATGTAATGCATAATGTTTTTCTGGGATTAATTCTAGTAAAAAACGATTTTTTAGTAGCTTACGATAGATATTTATTTAAATGGCTGTAAACAATTTAATTGTATTGTTGAACCTCTCACCTGTGACTTTAATGGCAATTTCCTCGTCTACATAACTGTTTAACTTGTCACAGTATATTTTGGTTGTACTCATTTTATCAATACTCTTTTTCTATATATATATTTATATATATATATATATTAGCATAAACATAACCTAACTACCTGGTTTAAAAGAGCTATATGTAACAAAATTGTAATAAAATAAAAAAGGAAATTAAAAAATTTAACGGTATAACACCATCATTATGCTGCAGTTTTAACACCAATCATCAGACATGTCAACAAACCACACTAATAGTTAGAAGCCTACAAATTAAATACAAAAAGCTTTGTACATTTACAGCGTGTCATTTTTTTGGGACATCAATAACTAACATCTGTGCGCTCAGGTAAACGCTGTTTAACAACTTGCACACCATTTAATTTCGATTTTACGTAATAGTTTAACATGTAGCCTTTACAACTACAAAGTACATTTGTTAGCCTAACCTGTTTTGTGTTTGGTCACACTACTCATCTTTGTTTGCTTTAAATAAGTCTTATTAACGACCAAATGACATGGTCGGCAAAATTTTAGAATAAATAAATACTAAAGAAACGTGTGGGTAAATTTAAAAATAAACGACGTTTTTAAGCGCAGTCTCAAATTAGGCAAAGTTAAAATAGTTTAACTGAAAAAAACAATTTAACTGAAAAAATTTAGTTATTCTCATGTTAATGATTTTATGTATAAGAAATGTAAACATGTTTGCAAAAACGTAATTTATTTACCCTGATAAAAAAACAAACACATAGGCTATTAAGGTTAAGATTTTAATAGGGAAAAAATATAAAAAATATTGATATAATGCAGAGATATAAGACAAACACGAAACACAAATTTTTACTTGATAACAAAACCAAAATGATTATAATGTTAGTTTATTTTAAACATCGCATCAGCTTTCGTGCTGGTTTGAGATACAAATTAAAAAATTCGATTTGTTCCTTCCAACAATGCTCTTGTGCTCTAGCATGTGCATACATTTCTCCTCCAAATTCAAAAGCAAATGGTTCTCCTTTAGTACGAAGGGTTTTGCTTAAAATTGTAAAAGGTGGTTCCAGTAAATGCCCAGCACCAGGGTATCTTAACAATCTATTGTTGGGATGATTTTCTTGTTTCAAAAGCTTCTCAACTTCGTCAATAACAAAATCAGAAGGGGTGTTTTTGTCATCCAAGCTTGCAGCAAACATCAAAGCTTTTTTGTCAAGCTTGTGAAAATCAACTGAAGTTCCTGGAATTTTTTGAACATGGTTTACAGGAATCATGACCTCCTTCACATTCGAGATATCAGTTAGCGGAACAGATTTCATTATTTTGTTTTTATATTTGATATCAGAAAACACAGGGTATAAAAGCCCATTAACAGCAACAGCACAAGAAACTTTGCTAATGTAGTTGGCCATAGCCAAGGATAGAAAACCTGCAGTGGAGCTGCCAGTTACACCAACTCCTTCCTTACTTACTGATGGAATTTCACTAAAAGTATTAACAGCTTTTTCAAAATATTCTAAATCAAGTTGCTTTGGCATTATTTCCTTGAGGTTATTGTGAAGACCAGGAACACCAAAGTAAGATAAGGCTAATGTTGCAAATCCATGTGTTGATAGTAAGGACGCTCTGTATTCAAGTTCACCCAAAGCCCGTCCAAACATTGATACCACCCCTAAATTTAAAAAAATTTCAGAATTAAAATTTAAGTAAAATATTTTAATAATGCAATTTTAATTGTTTTTTATAATTGTGTTTAATTATAGTTTGGCATAAAATGTTAACAAAAGTGCAAAAAACAGTAATTTTAACCTGGAAAAGGTCCTTTTCCTGGAGGTAAAAATACAGTTCCATGTACACCATCATTTTCCATTGTAAGCTTTATTCTTTTTGCTGATCTGTCCATAAACCACCTGTTTATTGCAACTGTTGTTACTACCTTCTTTTCTAATTCTTTGGGATTAAGGGAACATACATCCTCCACTGAACTGAGATTTGCATCGTCATACACAGCTATATTTACAACAAGTGGTGTTGTAACATCAACTTTGACAAATCTTATTGTAAATCTAAACTAAAAATTAATTTACATTTTTAATAGTATGAAGTTTGATAAATAACCCCATTTGTGGTTTAAGTCTTAATTTTAAATTACATACTTTATTCTTTGGAGAAGATTGCATTGACCAAAATAATCCCATTGGTTCAAGACCAATATATTGTCCACCAACAGATTTCTGTTTAGTTAAATCAATTTGACCTAAATGGAAATAGTATAGTTAAAAATTTTAAAACAACTAAGAATATGCTTTCTTATCATAAATAAAAAGAAAATTGTATAATATGATACCACCTCTTACCAGTTTGGTCAGCAATATATCTAGCTATACTTTCAAATTGATTTCCATTGTCAATTGTTGTATAAGAATGCAGTGCATAATTTTTTCCAGGAGTTAATCCTAAAAATTAATATAATAACAACTTTACATAAAAATGTTTTAATTTTGATATTTCGTTTACCACTTTTAAAATCTTACGAAAGAGTATATATATATGTATTTTTTTACCTTTAATCTTAATCGTGATTTTTTCATCAACATAGCTATTTAAACCACTACACTCAATTCTTACGTTAGACATTTTTAAAAACCTAAAACTTAAAAAATACAAGGTTACATTAAAATAGTGATAAAAATCAATATGCAAATTACTAAAAAAATTAATAATTTTTTGGTTTAAAAAACAACAACAATAAAAACTGTATTTTACAAATATTATTATATATATTAATATTTAACAGAAAATAGAAACTACAAAACTGAAATCCATTGCAATACACAAATTTTGTATTTCATTACAAAACAAAGCAATTAGAGATTGGGTGATGCAGTTAGATTGTTCTTTAAAAATAATATTTGTTCTGCCCAAGCGCGTTCATGTGCTTTACAGTGATGATATTTTTTGCCACCCATATTAACATAGCGAATTTCATTACTAAAAGTAAGCTTAGTTTTTTGTAAGTGCATAAAATTAGGTAGATCAATAACATGACCTGTGTTAGGGTATCTGATTATTTTAAACTTTGGATGTTGGTTAGCTAATAAAAGTTTTTCAGCTTGGTCAATAAAAAAATCTGAAGCAATAGATAATTCATAAATTAAAGCTATAAACAGATAAGCCACTTTACTTTGCTTGTAAAAAGAAAAAACCGACTTTATTACATTTGTGTTAAATGGAAATTTATGCAATTGAAAAATAGTCACTACCATAATTAATGCCAACATGATCACAGTAAATGTTGCCATTTATCCAAATAACAGCCCCAATTTCAGAAAAATATTTTGGCAAATTCAAACCTAACGATGTTCCCAAGGAAAAAGAAATAATTCCAGTTTGTATATTCGAGTCTATTGATTTACAGTTTTAAAAAAACCCAAGGACTTTGTCAAAATACTCCTTTTCATCTAGAGTAGACAGCAATCCAGGCATGCCAAAATAGCAAAACTATAATTTTTCAACAAAGATGCCTTGTAGTCTACAAGTCTTGGAATGGCATCAAACAAATATATATCAACATTTGTTAGATTTACCCTATCATGCTTGGATTGCTTCATAGACCAAAACAATCCCATTGGTTCAACTCAGGTGTAATCCCCACCAATAGATGAATCTGTTTTTGAACTAAATCAACCTAAAAACAAAAAACATGTTTAGCATAAATATTTTAAAATATTTATTATCTATACATATTTTACCATTTTTATCAGTTCTGTAATGTGCAATAATACAACAAAACCAATAAACAAAATGCTAAAATGCATATTTTAAAATACCTGAAGCAGTAATATGAACAGATTGGTCAAACATTTTGGATGTACAATCCACCATAATTTTTGAAGCATTCATTTTGATTTATTTATTTAACTTATAAGTTGCTAGATTTCTGTTATAAAAAGTAACATAATCAAAAACAGATTATAAAAAATGGTTGAGGAGTAAAAAATAATTATTTTAATACATATAAAAGATTTTATCCACCATTCAAATTAAAGTACTTTTCTCTATTAAAAAAAGAACAAACGTAAAAAAAAATATATAAAAAAAAAGATTACTTTGCATAAGAACTAAACTATCATGATTAAAGAAAAATAGATCAAGAAAAATAAAATTTCCTTAAAATGTTTAAAAAACTTTATTACACTTTATAGAGTTATAACATTTTACTAACGAAGGGATAATTTCTAAAACTGCTACAATAATTATAATCCAGAAGCAGAAAAATATATGACAAAAACAACAATAAGGTTACAACAGTTGCTAAACAGCAATTAAATGTATGCACAATTATTAAAAAATTTGTTCATGTTTAAATACAGATATATACATTAAATTTTTGAGGTAATTTTAGCACCTAACGAATTTCTAAGAAAAGATAACTGCTCAGGCCAAGAGTGGTTTTGTGCCTTGCAATGATCAATTCTATTACCACCCCAATCCATTGACTTAAATGGCATTCTTTTTTGTGGGCTTAACCTGTTATGGATCGCATAGGCTGGTTCAAGTAAATGACCAGCCCCATAATACCTAAGTATTTTGTAGTTCGGGTGATCGGCGTTTTTAAGCAAGCGCTCAGCCTCAGCAATGTAGTAATCAGATGGTGTGTTAGCATCATCCATTCCAGCTATAAACAAAAATGCAACATTGCGCTGATTGTAAAATTTAAAGGTCAATTCTGGCATTTCTTTCAGGTGGTATGTGTTTCTCAAAATGCCAATTTCGTTGGAATTTATTATCACATTCTCCAAGTGGTATGGTGCTAGTTTGTACTCTATGTTTTTGTACTTGTATTCTGTCCAGCATGATTGAGTAAAACCATTAATCCAAACCAAACTTTTGATCTCAGGAAAAACTTCTGTCATCATTAATGATAGTCCAGTGCTAAATGAAATGCAAATCAGGCCAATTCCAGAACCCAATACACTTTTATGATTAGTCAAATATTCAACAGCGTTTCGAAAATAATCAAAGTTAATGGAAAAATGAGTAGAATTTCCCCCAGTGAATGAAAAGGTTTCTGGCAACTCAACAGCGCCGGTTACATTAAAAAAACTTAGTACAATGGAGGCAAATCCATGAGAAGCCAGTAAAGCAGATTTAAACTCAACTTTTCCTTCAACACCACCGAACAAAACCATAACACCTAAAAATGTTTTAATGTTTTCAAACATGTCATATAGTTAAACAAAAAACTACAAAAAAAAAAAACTAATAATTGAAGATTTTTACACATAAAATGTTAATCAAATTTAGTAATTTGATTTAAAAGTTACCTGGAAAAGGTCCTTCGCCAGGTGGCAAAAACATTGTTCCTATGATCCCATGTTCTTTTCTATTTAACTCAGTTCTCTTTGTTCCTGGAGCCATATACCAGCGATTGAAAGTAGTCTCTGCTATTTTTACCGAATTCAACTTGCCAGAGATTAGTCTTAATTTGTGTAAATCCTCAATAGAATCTATAACCTCGCTGTAAACACACAAATGAACCACTAATGGTGTAGTGACATCTACTTTGGAGAATCTCGAATACTGACTCTGGAAAAATGTGATTAGTTAACACTTTATATATAATTTATTTTCATATTTTCATTACTTGTAAATATGGGTTACCCTATTTTGTAACGATGGGCCCATGGCCCACAATATTCCCCCATGTTCAACTCCTGTGTAACTTCCACCTATCGAACAATCTTTGCTCAAGTCAATAACCCCTGAAACATATCAAATTGATGGTTTTATCAAAATTTTTATGGTGATGTTTAACTGTATTTAAAAAAATTTCTAATAAAAAAGAGGCTGAATGACAAATCATTGGACATTAAATGAAATAAATAGGCTAACATAAAAATACCATTTTTTTGTAATTATTGCATTAACTTACCATGGCAACCAGTGTCATATTTGGCAACACATTCAAATCTCGCTCCATTATCAATGGCACAGCTGGAGTGAATGGTGACTACCTTATTACATAGCAATCCTACATGTTCAATTATGTGATTTTAAACAACTTCAAATATTAAAAAATAGACATCATACATTCAATTTACATAGAAAAGTATTTTAATAACTGTTTAGTAATTTTTTTACAGACTTTTTAAAGTAACAGATTGTAAGACAAAATCTAGAATATTTACAAAAAAAATTTATCACAAACCTTTTATTACAACATCGACCCTTCGGTCAGCCATTGAATTTTTTGGGGTAACTTTTATAAATGCTTCATATTGAGTAGACATCTTGTCTGTGACATGATAAAATTTTACTTTTAATGTTTATCATGTTAAAAAGTTAACACAAATAATATTAACTTGAGATATACCAAGTAAGGTAAATTTTCTAGCAGTATTTGCACCTTACAAATTTGTTAAACTTTCTTTTTAACAGAAAACAACATCTTATAAATCTGTAACAAGTTAAGCAATGTAAAAGTACATTAAATCAACTTACATAACTAAATCTGTTGTAATTACTTCCAATTTTCCGTTTATTGCAAAGCTTGTTTATTACATTAATATATAACCCTACTGTTAAATAATATCTGAATGAAAAAATGATGGTGATTACAAAGCATGACAAAATATATAATTTCTTTAAAACGAGAAGGTTATGTTATTTTGAAATAAAAAATGGTATACCAAATATACATATACGTAGTTTGAAAACAGATGCATAGAAATATATAGGTTCTTTGTTATAATGTAAATGTAGAAGTGCTAATGTGCATAACTATATTAAATTTTTACATTTTTGATCTCGTGCCCACAATAAATATATTAAAAATGAATAAAACAAAACTGCTGCACATAAAAAGTTTTACAAGTAAGTTACTAGTTAAAGAATAATTGGTATTATAAACAACTTGCAAATTAAAATTATAAGAAAGAAAAGTGCACATTGAGCATAAAAAATCAAAATTTTTTGGCAACCGATAATTAATTGGTGTACAAAAACTTAAGTGAACAATGGTTAACAATTGTAAGCAGCAATTTACAATAACAAAATGTATACATTATAATTTTTTGTAAAATAATGGTGTAAATAAACTAAACTGATAACATAAATATGATACACAAACCTAATAAAACCATAGATCTGATTGGTAAAGACTATTACTAGTATAGAATAATAGTAATAAAATAACGAATATACACATCTTCAATAGTTTATAATACAATTCCAAGCATATGCATAAATATTTCATAGAGCAAATATAATCCGTTATAACATATATATATATACCTTTTAAAATTAAATATGGCCTAGCATGATTGTATTATTATCAAGATAACATGATAATTGGCAATGATTAAATCAAAATTTATAATTTTAGGAAACAATTAATTTCTGGTCACAAACAAATGAGGCTCCCGCTTCCAATACTTTTCTTTCAGCAACATAACCTGGTTCAACACAAACCATAAACTTGTAACCCTCGTTTTCAAAATCTGACATTCCTGCTGCCTTCTCTATCCAGGGGTTCCATAATACTACATTTAAACAAGGTGTGTTTAAAGTTAACAGAAAAAACTTCTAATAAAATCTATGTGAAACAAAGAACTGTACACTGACTATTTAACCCTCATGAATTAAATTGTTTATTTTGTTTAGATTTAGTTTATACTGACTGCATGATGATAATAATCTAGCTATAAAACCCATTTAAATTGTGCCACATCGGCTTACTTAGAATGTTACAGGTCAGTAAATTAAATATTAACTTCTAAAACTATGTCAGACATAAAAACCACAGAAACATAGCAAATAAGGGTACAAAGGTTAGAATGCAATTTAATCTACAGTGATATGATCTCTTGGTTAGAAAATTAACCAACTTCGAAATATGGTATTCAATATGAAGTTAATGTTTAATTTAAATATATTTTGTTATTAGAATAGTTAAAATACTAATATGACAATTCCCCCCAAAAAAATTTAAGACATAATTTATACTAAAAATATTTATTAAACTACCTGTGTCAGGCAAGTTTGATTTTTTCACAGTGATATTACAACCTGGCATGTTTATCACATGACCGTCAGTTTTTTTGTAGACGTTATCTACTAGTTTGCTAATTGAAACCAGTTTACGTTTTTCTTCCACATTATGAGTTTTTGCAACCTAAACACAATTAAAGAAATAAAAGGTTATTTAATTGCCTGTTAGTATGTAAAAATATAACTTTTCAAGATACAGAAATAATATTTATGTAAAAATTCAAATAATATGTTACTTTTTTATTGTTGGATTTTAAGTATATACAACATTTAAGATTATATTTATTTTACCTTGTCATCATAAAAACAGCCACCAAAACCTGTCATTGTAGTTTTAGTGATGTCAGGTACTCTAACGTAAGTGTGAAGCAATGTTGTAAAATCAAAAGATTTTGATCCTGTATTTTGAATTGTAAGTTCACTGGTCAAAGAATTTTCTCCAAGTGTGACTTTGTATAATAAAATAAAACTAAAAAAAGGGTATGCTTGTTATATTACTTTATTTCGATTGATGTTATACTAAATAAACAGATTTAAAGGCAATTCCATTTTGTTGTTTTTGTATGTTTAGAAGTTATAATACTCACTTAAAATCCCACATTTTTCTTGTTTCATCAGAATCTCTTAGTTCCAAGATCACTTCGGCATTTCCATTTTCCAACTAAAAAAATGTTAAATGTTGTACCTTCAAAAAATATGTTCAAGCAAAGGCAATCATTATATAGGTTGGTAATTAAGAAGTCTACCATAGTATATAAAGAAACACAATAAACAAATAATATTCCTTTTTCTTACAACACAAGGTTGTTTAATGACTTTCCACCATGAAATTCTGGCAAATCCATGTTGTGGACCAAATTCCCAAGCTCCAAAGTTTGCTAAAAATTATTTGCTTATAAAAACTGGCTTTTATAATTTGTGTTATACTCATTATAAATAACCAGTGCCTTCTTATTGATATTTAAAATGATGTTATTATAATTAACCCTTATTTCATCAAGATTAAGATTTTAATAAAGCGTAATAGATAATTACAATCAGGAAATAAATTTATTTAAAGAGTAATAAAATAATTACTGATTATCAATATTCCTAATAACTTACGAAAAACAACAGGAATTCCTCCTCGTACAGCCTTACTTCCATCCATTTTCGAAGTTGAGCTCAAAAATAATCTTTCCTTTCCATTTGCAATCCAGGATGTGACTGTAGCTCCAAACAAATGGATTGTTGCACTATCTCCATTCTTGTGGTTAATAGTCACTAAGTTGCTCATAGTTGTGTTTATTATTAATTGACTTTAAGTTATTTTAAATAATAGTCTGCAAATACAATCATTTTTAAAGTTGGAATAAAATTCTTAATTTTTTTTAAATCCCTAAAATCAATTTTTAAGCACCATTTTTTTTATACAGACAAAGTTAGAGCGCTATAAAATTAAAAACCTTAAAATTTAAAATTAGGCAGCAGAAACAGTGCTTAACATTTCTTTATCTTCTCGGACAAATTTATTATTTGACCTATTTAGTAAAAATACTTCGGCCCTCAAACCACCAATGTTTATAATAGTCGAAAGCTTTAGCTTCCAGAAGGTCTTAGTCAGACCCAATGCTTTCATCATTGAACGTCTGTCATAAGTTAATAAACAAGCCCTTGCTATACCCAAACGTGACACCCTGGCCAATTCAAATAACATAGAAGGATACAAACTACGATTATCTTGTTTTGAGCCATGACGTTTACCAAATGGCAAATCAGTTACAATCACATCAATAAAATCATCACGCCAAGGTAGGTTGGTTGCATCTAGTTGTAAAACTTCTACAGAACATTGGTGTTTAACTTGGTTTAGGAACTTTGCATTACTCCTGGCTCTTACTACGGCTGCACTTGCAATGTCAGCAGCTATGTGAAAACAGTTATTAAAATCATGACAAGCTTCGATTGAGATTGCTGCACACCCACACATTGGGTCTACTACTATTTCCCCTGGTTGTAATTTACACATTCTTAGCATGTTATAAGCAAGTGTGGCCCTTAAAGTAGTTATCCCAAAATGTGAAATGTTTCGATGGTGTAAACTGGTTGGTGTAAGTGACAAAGAGACCATAACTGATTCAAAATCTAAATTTACTAGAACTTCGAGGTTGTAAGTTGTAAGATCAACTTTCCATAAAGTTACGTCTTGTAGCGACCCTCCAAAATGTTGCTCTGCATCAACTGAAGTTACAGATTGTTGTTTTCCAACTCTGTTAGCTGTGACCCGATACCTTATAGTAGGATTTTTTGGATCATCAATACCATTACCAACTTCTTTAAAAATTCCATTATCTGCTTTATTTTCAATAACATGAGCCTCTTTATCATTCAATATTGTATTTATGACTTGGTCTTTATCTAAAGTTAGGGCATCTAACTTATCACAATCTTTATCCAACACTTCATCTTGTTTTTTTTCACCGTTTGTTAATTTTTCCTTGTCATTATCTTTCTTTAATGCAGTTTTTGTATTTTTACCCTTTGATCTTGAATTCTTACCAAACTTCTTCTTTTTGTATGGCGGCTTTTGAAATTTTAAGTTTTCTCTCCAAACAGTAACAACTTCATCCCAATTTATAGTTTGGGGTAATTTAAAAAGTTTTTTAATTTCTTCTTCTCTATCTTCATGGTAAACATAATTCTCAAAATTTTTTATCACCAGGAACAGCCTGTCAACTGATCGCAAATTATGTATATTCCCGATACACTCTAGCTTTGTTTGAAAATACACTTTTCCTCTCTTTGAATCACATTGACTATTCTCAATCTCTATTTTTTCTTTGATTTCTTCAACAGCAGTTGATTCAAATCCAGTGGCAACTGTTGCACCAAAAGTTAAAATTCCATCAGCTGAAGTTAAATCACGAATTAACATATTTTAAAAACACTATATCCTTAGAAACAAGATATATTACTTAATGATAGAAATTCCAACAAAAAAATGTTAATTTACGAATTCATACACAAGTATAAAAGTACCACACTTAACAAAATAAAAATAATTTGCAAGTAAGACACATTTCTGAACAACAAAAATGATAATATATTACTGATTTAAGTTAATGTAAACTTATGTTTTCATATTTTCGATCACTTTAAGTCTGTGTGGGATCCCAATTCTCAATTTTAATTGATAAAGAAACTGGTGGATCTTTGTTAACACTTATTTGAATGGTATGGCTTTTTTCTTCATGATTATTCATTTCAGTTTGAGAATTTATGGGATAATCTGGTAAGGTTATACAAGAAGGTGATACATGGAATTTGTGCTGCCTTTGCAAACATCTGGAAAGATTTTCTTTAGTAAGAACCCAGTCTTTGTTGTTAGAAATTTGAAACGGACAATTTAAAACCGACTGGGACTGAATCCAAAATATCATTCTTCTACCACTCTGAGTTTGCATTACTCTCTCAATTTTTTTCAACTCTTTAATATTATCAGGAGAAGCATATATTGCTTCTTTTTTAATTAAAAGTTCTCTTGCAATTGGTTTTGATAAGGTGATTTTCTCTCCGAATACGCCATAATTCATTGAGTCTTTAGTTAAAACAATGGTAAGATTTGGTAAGCCATACTCAATTCTTTTAACCTTGTAAATGTCGTGTTTTCTTTTAAGCCTTGGAGCAGTATTTAATCTAGGAGTTAGAATCTCCCACCACCTTTCCATCATAAGTGTGTGAGACAACACTCGGCATGTTATCTCAGGACGTCTTCTATCGCATATTCTCAACAAATTGTTAAATAATTTATTTCGCAGCATATTTTTTAAACCAGCAGTTTATGCAACCAACCTATCACGATTTTTTAAGGTAACCAGTGCACAAACGCCATCCATCGAGATAAATAAACGTGTGAAAAAAATAGTTTACTTCCGCATAATAATTTTTTTTTAATTTTATCCTCATTATTTTACAACGTTTGTTAAATTAATAAACATCAACATTATAAACAACAAATTACAGCAAACGTCGTTTTAAAAATTAAATAAATTTTAAAAATTAAATGAAGATTATAGTTTTTTATTTTTTGTGTTGCAGTTATCTAAAGTTGTAATTAATTCCATTTATAATTCCACCAAATAGTAAACAAGAAAGTAACGTGAATAATGCATACATGTATGCCAAAAACTGGTTTGTTCGTTTTAATTCATAGAGTTCTTTTATCAGCGTAGAAACTGTGGTTAAGCAACCGAAAAACCCGACCTGTAATGCAAATAAAATTATTTCTGACCAGCAATAATCTACAGTTGAACAATCCACAGCCTTTTCTTTGACGACACTTATAATAGCTAGAAAAACAGCACCTGATACATTTACTATATAAGTGCCTAATGGAACAACGTGCCCTTTTATTTTAATATCGTTGTATTTGGACAACCAAAATCGTAGACAAGCTCCGGGAGGTGCCAATAACAGTGACAAAAGTATAGATCTCGATTTTTCTGGGACGTGATGCAACGCAAAAACGGTAAGTCCACTGTATATAACAATGCTTAAAACTGTTGCAGTAATGTCAGAGATCATTGGGCCACGTTCTATGATAGGACAAGTGGTTCTTCTGCCGATTAATTTACCGATGTCTTGGCCGATAATATAAGATCCAATAAAAACATGGAAACCAACCACCCAAGCTACAACACTCATGACCTAAGTATATAACAATTAAACATTAAATAAAGAGAAAATTTTAAATGGCATATACCCTGTGGTAGCTGCTGTTATATAGATCACTTTAAAACTAAAGACTACGATTTTCTTAAAGGTTACCTGCGAGTGTGATGGCATTGTATGATTTCCAACGGTCATTAAACTAATTTGTTGATGCCAAGACCACGTGGTTAACGATCCACAGAATCCAACAGACAACCCAACAACTAACGTTGACAAGGTCGTTTTACTTAAAGGAGAGCCATTAACAATTCCTTTCAAATTAAAAATAGTTTTAGTTATTGCGTAGGCTACAGCTAAAAATGTGTATGCTGTGCGTTGCTTTTTACATTACCATTTGACATGGTCATTTATTCAGTTACCTAAAATAAAGCAGCCTAAAGTGTTTGAGATAAACGAATTAGTAATAACTGTTTCCGAATGTTCTATTTGAAGAAACAAGAACATTTCGTCAATTCCTATTCTAACAAGGCAACCAAGGACCGAAAACAGCCTAAATAAATAAAAACTGAATTTATTTTCTCTACTTGGTTTAGATTCCATTTAGATTAAATTATCAAACAACACTAATTTTCAACTCACACAACTTGAATGTAAAAGAAAACGATGGTCGACTCCCACGAGCGAACATAAACATATTTAACCCCGCGTTGTGGCACTTCCACCAGTTGCCTGTCGTCAAATTGAGCCATTTCTTTTTCTATGGTTTCCTCTTCACCCGCGTACATTAGCGTAAACGGTGCCGATTTTACCTCGTAAGCTTCCGAAATAATTCCAGGGTGATAAACCATAGAAGTTTCCTTTAAATAAAATATTAAAAAATTTAGTAATAAATAATGTTAAGAATTTTTCACGTTTTTTTAGCAAAATAGTGTTTTTGTCTTATAAAAAAAAGGTCAAACAAAATTAGTACCAATACGATTTGTATTACAAGGTTTGTTGTTTTAACTTGTTAGGTGTTTAATTACAACAACAGCACAATCAAGAAATAAAGAGTTTTGTATGTTTATAGTTAAACTTAATAACAAAGGATCCAACGTTTATCTTTTTTAATTATACATTTTCTTTTTTAATATTTAACAAATTCATATACAAAAAAAAAACGATAAAATTAATAATAGGTAAGATATAAAAATTTTAATTAAATTATTATCTGCTAAATTTAAATTTAGGTGTACGAAAAACTAAATTTTTTTTTGCTAATTGGTTAGATAATTACTTAATGTATTAAAAATAAATAACTTTGCTTTAGTTTTGTTTAAATAAAAAAAGATTTTGTATTACCAATCATCAATTATCTTGATGTAATGTCGTTGTCATGTAATATAATTTTAATAAAAAAATAATAAATTAATATAAAATTAAGCTCACCTCTACTGTACCACTCATTTTGCTGTAGTTTCAGTAATATATTTACCTTAATTTACTTTTTTATACCTAACTATATGACTTAGCATAGACTCAGTGTTTTTTGTCAAACCGTTTTAGTTACGAAAGTCTGAACAAAATAACTTCTGTGTGGTGTTAAATTTCGTGTTAATAGAAATCAAATAGTTTTTATTGTTGTGGGTTTTAGTTAATTTTTTAATAACAAAGCAATTCTTTATACTATCATTACAGTTTTAACTTATTTAACAAAAGGAACAAAGTAATAATTTTAATTTTTAAAATTAGATATGAAAATTCCCAAAAATAGATATAGAAACAAAAAAAGAAAAACATTAAAATGTACAAATATGTTTAAGAAGCATACGCTTAAAACTAGCATATTAATTTGTCGTTTAAAGACACACACACAATGTAGTTTATACAATCGTTAATTATAAAGTTCGTATACCCTAGATAAATTTTAAGCATAGGGATAATGTAAGTTGACTCCATTAATAACACCACAAAATACTTGGCAGACCACTACTGTGAGTATTGTATATATGTACGCAAATCTCGGGTGCTCAGGTCTGAGTTTAACTATTTCACTCATAAAAGTAGACACTGTGGTTAGGCAGGCACAAAATCCCGTACCGACAGCATACAAAACTATGGAGCCCCAGCAAAAAGGTTTTCCTGAGCAAGTACCAGAAACGGAACGCACATCAACGACATGTAACGTTGCTAACACGATTGCACCTATGGAATTTGCAAGTAGAGTACCAAGAGGTAACTTGATGCGGTCTATCTTAAACTGAGAAAACCAACTTCTCAAACAAGCTCCGAACGGTGCCAATAAAATTGCGAGCCAAATCTTCTTTCCTGTTTCAGTAGGATCGACTGTTACACCGATAATAAACCCAACTACACATAAAAATAAGAGAAAAGTTATGCAATATTCTGAGATTTTTGCAACTTTTTTAGTAATTTTAAACATTTTAATTCTTGGTCCCAAATCTCTGCCAAAGTCCCAGCCAACGCAATATGAACCAATGAAGGTGTAAAACCCAATAAACCAACCAGCTATCGAAAGAACCTTAAATATTAAAAAACATTTTCAGCAACTTAACTTAATAAAAAATAAGTATGTGTAATGCTACAAAAAAAAGAAAAAAACTCACTTGAGTTTGAGTGGATGCAAGTTCCCCTCCAATAAAATTAAGACTATCGCCCTCACCCACTAACATTAAACTCAATTGTTGATTCCATTTCGACCAAGTTGTAAAAGAACCACAAAATCCGGTCGTCAGTCCCTTGGTCAACGCCGCTAGCTTAATCTTACCCATTGGTGATGCATTAAGAGCTCCTATAAACAATTGTTATTATATTTCTAAGTTTTACGCCATTGTAAGTCATCAAAAATGATTGAATTGAAATTTCGAAATGTTTAAATTATGCAAAAAAAAATGAAATGGGTAAAATGTATTATATACCGTACCTAGTACGAAACATCCAATAATATTGGAGAAAAATGATAGGTTCACAATTCCTCCACTTTCTTCAAGATTGAACAAACTTCCAAAAAGTCGATCGACCGCAATTCTGGCCATACAACCACACATCGCAAAAAAACTAAAAATTTAAATTACTAAAACTAAAATCTTTTTATGCAAATATTTTTGGAGCAGAATAAAATTATGTTTGTTTTAATTAGCGTTAACGTGCAGAATATATTTCATTTTAATGTGACATTTTGATTTTTGTTAGTTTTGGATTACTTACGAAATATTAATGTAAAAAAGTAGCTGGTGCGGTGGTTTGGTGGTTTTAATTTTGCTTTCTTGCTTTTTGGTCACGTGACCATTCTCCGTTCGTCCGTTTTCATGTAACTACAAAAATTTGCAAATTTAAAATCAAAAATTAAAATAGCGTAGGTTATTTGTATAAATAAATTATAAAACTTGTTAAAACGTCGTAACCCGAACTAAAAATTGTATTTTTTTTTATCAACAATTGAAAAATTTTAAATGAATAAACAACCACCTTTTGATCCGACATTTTTATTGGTAATACTGCCCTAAAAAACTTTACTAAAACTAAAGTAGTTGTAAAATCTATTTAAAATTCTTATAAATTAATTATAAATCTTTCAAACTAATAAAATTAATTTAACCAGTCTGCAACTTACGTACAAAAAATGTACAACACAATAAAGAAAATCTAAAAATAATTTTTAAAATAACTCTTTCTCAATATTCTCTGCAAACTCAATAAAAAAACTATAGCCTACAGATACACCCAACAACAGCACATCTTATAAACAAGTCTAAACTATTTCTATTTATAAAATTAATTAATGTCCGCTGAGGTCATTCGATCAAGATTAAAAATAGATGAAATTGCATGAAGGTTTTGATTGATTAACGATCCAGCGCTCGTTAATTTAAAGTTACATAAAAGTGTACTCGACAGAATGATAATCGGTAATTTTTGACACGTATCGGGGATTAGACTCGGTGGTTTTGAAACCAAATTTAATCCAAATTTAATGAAAATTTTCTATGGGATTACATATTTCTTTAAATTGTAATTTTAATGTCATTGATTACAAAAAAACAAACAATTAAAAGTCGTAAAATGGTCAATAGAGAGTAATCTCCCAAGAGAATATTCAACATACTGTTTGCAGCAAAAAGCAAGGCTTTAAGAGAATGTCAGGGTGAGTGTTTGAGTATTTGGGCTTAGAACAGGTGGTAATCGAACATGCTAATAACAAGACGATTGTTTATGGTTTATTCCAGTTTTAAGTATAGTCACTTCGCTTTCCAATCTCGCCAGCTCACCACCGATTGTTTTTCTCTGCCATATATGCCGCTAGCAGTTCTCAAGGCATATACATGTTAATATGTTATAAGAACATGCTTCAAAAGGAGAAATAATTTAAGAAAGGGCCACATCATATTATTAAAACAAGCTAAAGTCAAGTTGTTTAGGTTGACTAGACCAGAGAATGTGTCTGCGTGCAAAGAAAACCAATTGTTAGTCAAATATAATCTCGTAGACATGTCAGGTAAGGACAATTTATATTCTGATCAACAGATAAAAGAAATTGGAAACTAATCCTTGTTTATGACCTTTTAATATTGTTTTAAGAGGTTTAAAATTTGCCTATTTAATTTTTGCATGAGAAAAAAAATTAGCAAAATTAGATGTTAACAATCTTTTTAAAAATGAAAGCCAAACCCGTTTACGTTGAGTGACTTGACAGTCACCGCTTTACCTATGTGTTTTTAAAATATATGTAAACACTATACAACAAATATAAAAACAAACACTTATTCAACATACCTGATACAAAGTGATGTCATTATTACCACACGATTCGCTTGGTAAATTCTTGTTTAATCCGAGTGGAAAATTTGAAGATATGGAAACCGAGAGTTGTGAAAAAGAAGTTAGTTGAATTTCATTCGAGACATAACCAAAATTTTCTTGAGCCATAATCAATATTAATAAATCATTTACAAAACGTCCCAGCTTTAAGTTTAGATGACTAATAAACACGCATATTGCGTGCAAATAAAATAGTAATTCAATTTAGCAGCATAATACCTGTAGCATATGCCTTAAAAATAGTAACCCGCATTAAAAAACATTCTATTCAATAAACAGCATATTCGACTAACGACAAATAAAGTCAAGAACAAATTGGTAAATATTAACGATCATACATACGACTTAGTCTAAACTGATAAAAACATTAGGTTGCGTAATGTGTATACAGCACGGTGCCTTGGTGTACGAGAGATATTTGTAAATTCAGAATATACGTTTGATAAATACGGACATCGCACACAGTTTTTTTTACATAATTGTCTGTTATTATATATTTAAGCATGTGTAAATGACAAAATAGAATTATAATTATACAAGACTTGCGACGTGTTTGGTGTTTTTATTTGACTTTAAAGGGTTTAAAAATTGAATACTTGATTGCAGTTGGAAATTTTCGAATCGACTTGTTGTGAAGCTAAATGACATACTTTTGTTAATTTGGCACACTTTGCATTTTAAAGTAGTTTTAATCGACCTACAATTTTTTTCTTTTATATGTTATAAAGTAAAACGTGTATATTTCTTATTTCCTACCACAAAATCAGTATTATAAAAATAAATAGTATTTAAAAAACCAGTTGGCTTACCTAAAAAATCATTCTGTTTTACAAAATATAACAATAAATATTAACCGAAATATTTTATTGACACTTCAAGTTACAACAGAACCTTTGTTAGAATTTGGATCAAAATTTTTATTGTTTAAATCTTCTCCCATGCTCATTCCAAGTGCAAGAGCATACAACCTTGAATCTATGATTGTTTTATGTTTGGCATCAGTAACCAATCTTGTAATACGCTGCAAAAGGCTTCGTTTAGGCATGATAATTACCTCGATAAATTCCCCATCATCTAAATGTTGGTCACAGTTAATATTAACATGATCATCACCATTTATTGTAACATGTACAAAGGCTTGTAGTGTACTTTCAGTGCCTGGGTCAATGGCATTAGGCAGGACTGATGTTTCAGTATGAGTGACTTTTCCAGTGTACCCAGTTTCTTCGTAAAGCTCCCTAAGAGCAGTGGACTGAGGACTTTCATCAGATTTGTCACATAAACCTGCAGGAAGCTCAATTGAGTAACATCCAATAGGAGGTCTAAATTGTCTAACTAAAACAATGCAGTTATGGTGAAGATTTCGCTTCAAAGTGGCAACAACTGAAACGCAGTCGATTGCTCCTTCGTGTTTTGGTGTAACTGTATAGCCAATTGATTCCCATTTTCTTAATTTACCTAAAGGATCTCGGTAGCTTATTTGTCTTGTTTCAAGCCAGTCTCCTGTATGAGTAACTTCCACACCTTCAATACAGTTGTACCTATTTAAATCTCCACTAGACGTAGAATCTGGTTTGTTGGCATTAATATCCATGACTACAATAAACAATTTTTTGAAATATAGTATGGTTTAGAGTTGTGAGTTTAATAAAACAAAATTGAAGAGTTAACACGTTAAAAAACCGTTAATCCTAATAATTTAAAAACTGATATACATAAACTAAATATAAAATTTGAATTTCTATCATACCTACTCGCTTTTTAAGGATTCTTCAAGTTCAAACTTTCACAAACCAATATTTGCTAGTTTGTATTTCGCACTACATGCCAAAACATTTTCACATGACGCTGTGTTTCCACTTAATAATTTTTGCTTAATATGCTTAATCAGACTGTATGATCAATGGCTTAACATAAAAAACCTATTATAATATTTTAAATTTAACTTAAATATTTTTGATTATATAAGTTTTTCAAAATTTATTTTAGGTTAAAATTTTGGTAAGATACAGGAAAATTCTAAAGTAAAAGTATGTGGTTATTAGCGTAGGGAAACATGCGTGGGAATTTCCCTGTTTGTAATAGTTTTGGAAGTAACGTTTTCCTATTTTCAGATTTTAAGTAATTATAAAATGGGAGAGGGCGGTTACATTCCATTTAACCCTAACAGTGATAATCAACAACGACAATATGTTATGTTAGAATCTCTTCAGAAGGCTGTCAAAAAATTTCCAAGGTGAACCATGTTTCTCGTATATTGAGATATTATTTTTTAAATATAGTCAAATAGAGTTTTAGTGTCAATGTTTTTTTGCTTTTTAGTAAAGTTCAACAAAGACTTTCGTATAATTTTTTGTCAAAGATTGCTTCCTGCCTATTGGATAGTGCTATATTTACTATTGTATGTGAGTATTAAATAAATATTTCCTTTAACAAGGTTAATATATTGTTTTATTGTGTTATCTACAAGATTAGTTCAATACAAATATTTTTTTTAAATTAACTTTCTAGCTGATTTAGAAGAAATACAGCATTTAACTGAAAAGAATTGGTTTACGCAGCGACAATCCTTACTTAAAGACCATAAAGGTAACAAAGAAAAATGTTTATGACATATCATATGTACAATTTACATAAACAATTTTTTCATTATTTTGATGCTTTACTTTCTGTTAACTTTGATGGTAACATACTCATCAACGTTCTTGTTTTCTTGCTGACTGCTTGAGCCGCTTTCCTTAAAGGATATTTCCTCATAAGAAGGAAGTTGAGGTCTTGTCTGTTTCACGCTTTTGATTGGTTTTAAATAGTCATCATTGACGTGTGTTGTGATGTTTCTAATTGTGTTGATTTCGGTTGGCATGTAGACTTCATTGTAGTACATTTTTCCATAACTTGATTGTGAATTAATACTGCCTACCTGGTGCACTCGCTTTTGGGAAAGTTTACGCTTTGTGACCTTTGCTGAGGTGCCAGAGATTGGTGAGCTTCTGTGGCTGGATAGCAGCACTCCATCTGATATCCCTCTTTGCTTATGTAAGTCCCTGCTTCGTTTTGCAGATCTTCGATATCTTTGGGCCTTAATTCCTGCTAGTGATTGGGAGCGATTGTTGTTATAAAACTGAGAGTGGTTACTAGAAAACGACTCCATTCTTGTGTAAGTTTCAACAGAGTTAGAATTCATGGTTTCTGTACGTTGTGGTAAAAAATCTGGGTTACTGAGTGTAGACACGCTGGTTTGTGACCTTGTGACAATGTCATGATGATTTGGTTGATCATGATTAGAACAACTTTGACGATCTTGTCTGGGTAGAGAGGGTAATTTTCGAGAGAAAAGGTTTTTTTTACTCCATTTTTTTGGAAAGGGGTTTGATGGTGGAGGGCGAGGCATGCTGTTGCTATCTCTTTCTAAAAATATTTAAAAATTAGCCTAATACTAAAAAACAACCAATTCTTATATATATTCTACCTACCCAAGTTTATAGTCTGATATTGATTAATCCTGGCAGCAGGAAATGCAGGGTTGATCTGTATTTCATCTGGAGGTGGAAAATCAGATGTTAAATTTTGAGTTTGGTGACGTGCCGTGGCACCAGCAACCATGAATGAACGAGAAGGCACATGTGACTCATTGTTGTTTCTGCCTGGCTTTCTACTGAATAAATAAGGTGTGGTTAGATTTTAAAAGTTAAATAACACCTTACTCCAACAAGCCCATATAATTTTAATAAGGGTATATAACAGACTTACCCTGATTAACTTTAGCCCTTTTGATAGTTCATTAAACCAGTAATAACAATTTTAATGATACTAAATGCCGATAGAATAAAAGGTAGTTAGTTACCTCTTTATTTTGTAAATGGCAAACCCAATAAGTAAAAATATGATTAAGATGCTTAAACAGATAGTTCCATAAAATGTGTACGACCAAATCATGTTGGTGGTCGATGGTGGTGTTCCAGCTGCCCGTCCATCTATACAATCATCTAAGTTGCATGTCTACATAAAAAAATAGGTATATCATTAAAATTTTAAGTTTTGAAAACGTATATACTTTTTATATTAAATGATAGGCATTGTCTGTAACATTATTCAAAAATAATTATTTTTTAAATTGTTTACTTACTTTATATTCGGTTTGGTTGTTTCCTGGCGATCCTAAACATAAATCTTCTACCTTGTCACCATCTTTATAACAAAACCTTTGCCTTGTTCTATTTCCTCTACAATTTGAGTCACAGTTGCTATTATATTCCGACCATTCTGCCCATTGACCCAAACAGGTCATATTATTAAGGCATAATTCCCATTGCTGTATAAACAATTTAACAATAATTTACAATTTTTATTTTAAAAGTTTGTAATTTAATATTTTTTTTACAATTTTTTATTTATCCACGAAAATTTAAATATTAGTTCAATTTGATCTGTCAAAATGTTCTAATAACTTACAAACATGAGACACTGGGAATCATTCATGCAGGGCACCACCCTCCAATGAACACTTCTGTAACACTGAGGGAGGCTTGAAGGTGGTATACCCACCACACAATCACTCCATTCCCCAGGTGACCCCCATTCAACCTTACAGTTATCACTTAGTGGACATTGCATAGTACTACCTGAGATCGAGCTAAAATAATGGGTGTTATATTTTAATTTTTTTAGTTAGGTTCCGTGACTTTTAGTCGACTGTAATTGTTTTTTTTTCTTTAAAATCATATTTTTTATTGTCCTTTTTGCGGTGATGTTAAACAGTAACTTACCAACAAGGAAGTTATTAATAATTTTAAACAATTTAATTTAGACAATAAAGCCCATTTTAATATACAGTGTTAGTAAGCCGGTATATAGTGTTAGTAAGCCAACACTTAATCATAGAATTTATGATTAGGTTTAAAAAATATATACATTAATTAAGTGATTGCATTTACTTGTTAGTTATCTGAATAATTTGACTAATATCCCCATCTGAATAATACAAAGTATTATCATCTTTAATTATTGCACTTGTTTGTTGAACAATTTCTTTTGTTTCCTCCTTAGGCAAATCTTGAATTTCTTGATTGTTTGCAACACATTTTAACCAACAAAATGTTGCCAAAATAAAAAAAAAGCAAAAGTTTTTGAACATTTTAAATTTCAATCTATCACATACAGAGTGTTTTTCACAATAAGGGTGTAAACCTTATTTTTAAAGGTTTTTAAAAAGTGCATGCTGGCAAAAACAAGGTGTATAATAAATAACCAACTGTTTGGATAGACAATGAAATTTTGAAGCTTAAAATAAGTTTTACAATAGTCTTCTTACGCGTTTTATCATGAGTGGACATTACTCATTGTAATTGTCTACCTGAAAAAAACTCCTAATTTGTGCAAGTCGAAAAAAGCTATAACGTACAAACCTTTTTAAATACTGGGAATTCGCAAAGTTTATATTTTATGGTTATTGTAGTTAATACTCTTTTTTGTAGACCTGAAGCAAAATTTAAGGATAAAACAAAAAGAAGAAATGCAAATATGTCGTCCACATAATATGACCTTATTAAAGAGCGAACATGAACAACAAACAACAAATCTTGATAAAAGAATACAGGTTTAAATAATTTTTTTGATTAATAATATTTTCTATGGTATTAATAGTTTTCTTTTATAAAAAGTTGTGTATTTTCTAACCGAGATCCAATCTTAACTTAAATACTAGAAGACTCTTGACTAATACATTAAGATTCAAAAATAATACCATAAAAAAAAAGATTTTTTTAGCTTGAACTTGAACAGTATGACCAAAAATTGATAAATGAGCTGGATCTGAAAGTAGCTGGACAGCAAGCAACACTTCAAAGTGCTGGAGTGCCTGGATTTTTTGTAACAACTGATAAAAAGGTAAATTGCAAAAGAATTTTAATAATAAACAAATATATGTAATAGTTAAATCTAAAATAATTAAATACTTATATTAAATAGTAAATCAAATATAAATTGGTTTACAATACCTTCTCATCTAAAACTGAGATAGCATGATGGAAAAACCAAAAAACTAATTTATAAATTAAAATTTTATTTAGGAAGTCAAGTTACAAATGGTTGTACTTCAGCTTATAAGAGAAGTTTTGTTAGTGTAAATAACACACTAACCAATTTAAATTTCATATATTTTTACTAGAAGGAAGACCATGTTAGTGTTATTAACTTATTATGCTACATCATCATCTTGTGTATTTGCTGTATTTTTGAATTTGTTTTTGCTTACTTTACTTTTTAAATAATACAATCATGTTATGATAATAAAATCCTATATAAATGTACAGTTGAGGAAGTATATTGCTTTAAGTTAATATTGAAAATTTTTGTAATTAATTTAAACTATGCTGCATCATTTTAACACATAACACCACAAGGTAATTTCCATATTTTAACCTACTAAGCCCAATTAATCCTTGTTTTTACAACTATAAATCCCAAACACACAACAACTGTAACAATGAATATATATAATGTATTTAATTGCACAATTTTGTTAACAAAAAATCAGCCAATTAGGTAAACAAAAAATAACTTGTTTGAAATAGATTTGCTTATACTGTTGTTTTTTATATTCACATGACATAAAATCTATGATTTGGAAAACTTTAGACTTAATTTGACAACAAAATACTGTAATTAATTTGACTTACCTATATTCTAAAGTTAATAGTGTAAATTAATTTGGGAACAAATGAAGTGTAGTTATATATTGATTGAGATACAAATCTTACAAATATATTGAGTATAGGTTAATGAAAAAAACAACAATTTAAAATCAAGTTTGATTTAAAATCACAAAATTTAATTTATTTCTTATTGAAAAGTAATATTAATAGTATATAAAATAAAAAAGTTATCAGAACATATTATATTAGTTTTTAAAAAAGGTCATAATTTTGTTAAAAATACAGTATTTTTAACTGGAAATACCACTGCATTTAAAAGGAATATTTTTAAATAAAAGAATAAATCAAAATGCTTTTATCCCATATTTAAAACATTTTGTACTTATTAGCTGTTCAAAGTAAATCATAAAAAACAAAAACTAACAACAGAAAATTCTTAACAAACATTACTCTACAATATTTATATATTACAAATAAGTATTTTAATGTTCAATTGTTTGTTTATATAAACATAAACTATACATAGCAAATCAAATGGCACAAAAACGGTTTCTTTTCTAGAAATAAGTTTCACAATTGGTTTTTATTTTATAATAAAACTTATATCGTTCTGTTAAATTTTCAAGTGATATTGGTCTTACAATGAATTTAATACAGAATAACATGAGTGTTTAAATTTTGTACATGGGAATAAAAGGATTTTTAAACACATTCAGTATGATTTTTTTTTTAAATTAAACAAATGGGAGTATAGTTATCAACATAATCAGAAAAAAATTGCTGTCAAATAATTATGTAACGCGACCTGCAAAGTCTCAAATATAACTTAAACAACGACCTTACTGCAACTGCCAAGTACTTGTTTAAGTGGTTCTTACTTTGCCAGGGATGTAGCTTTTGTTTAATTCTTGGTCTTGTAGAAACATATGCAAACATTTTTCATTCTGAGCAAGAGGGTGGCCAGCAACTCTAAAAAATAAACACTTACGATTAACAAACTAATAAAAATCTTGCTTTATTGACTAACCAAAATAATATAGCATTTTTGATCATGCAAGTATTACCATGATTTATGAGTCAGCATGACATCATTTTACTAAAAACTAACAAAATGTGTATGGTACCCAGAAAAGTTATAAACAATAATAAACAGAAAAATAATAGTAAATTTAAACTAAAAATAAATGTAGCTGTTAAGCTTAATGGGCTTAAAAGCCAAAACTTACTTGTTAATAAAAACTTCTAATCCTTTTCTTCTTTCCTCAATAAATTCCTCAGCGAAAATTCCCTCGTCGTTACTAAAAAATGGAATTTGCTTCTTTAAGCCTTTGCTTGGGAGTGGTGGGACAACAATCTGATTTTAATATACAGAATTAAATTGATAAAAATACTGTTAGGGAGTCAGATTTAAAAAAGTCACATCAATTTTCAGATATTTACCAGAGTGATAGTTGAACTTTGTTTTAAAATAAGTTTAAGCCAAATTTAAGTTCATTTAATAAATACTTTAATTAAACTATTGGGTTTTAAAACATAAAATAAGCATACACAACTTACCTTGCTATCTCTTTCTAATTCCATTGCAAGCCATTCAAACTCACTATATCTTCTCCGAACACTTGAGTCCTTTGCTTTGAATACTGGTAAATTGGTCTAAAATATAATTCAAATATAAAACAACATTAAATGGATTAACTATATTAATGCAATAACTATAATATGAACAAATAAATAAAGATAAGCATATTATAAAAAAGTAATTATGATAAACAGATTAAAGTTGTTTTACTTTAAGTTTGACTTCATAGTCGGTATATTTTTGTCTCCAGCCTGGATTCATGTGAGTTTCAGGATTAATGACTTCAATTTCTAGAAAATTGGCCGGTAAGCTGTATGCATCTGATATATCCTGACGTGGGCCATCCAATCTCTTTGTGTATAGTTGATCTGATGACATTTTGTTTAATTATGTGATAAATTAACAGCAATGTATATTAAAACAACTTAACACCTTAAATGAAATAAAAAATTATTATATATAAAATGCCTAAAAAGGTTGAAAATATAAAATTTATAAAGTTTGTATTTTTTTTGACTAAAAAGTAAAAATATTTAAACCTCTAAAACCAATTTTTACAAGTCTACCTAACGAAATTATTATTTTATTTGACTAAATTCGCAAAACAGCAAAAAAACAAGGTGTAAATAAATTTCTAATGTTTAATTTACAACTAGATACACGCAAACGCAGACGTAGGAACGACAAGCGGAAATGAACGGGGAATTTGATACGCTTTTAACTTAACAACTAATTAAACTGCCAATTAATTAACAAGTTAAACAATCAACTAGTTTAATTTTTACAAAAACTTTTGAAGCGCAAATACACAAGCAGTTAAAGAAAATATTTAAAAGACTTAGCAAATTTTTGTTTTTTCGTAACGCTAACGCCGGTACCAGCCCACTGCAGGTACAAAAGTCAGACGACTAACGTGACAGAAAATGACAAGTAGGGTCGCAATATTCTTATCGAATCAGATATGTATTTCTTTTATCAATATATTGTTTTAATTTTGGTAGAAATATAACTTAAACCTTCGAAGTGTATTCAAAAAGATAAATAATAAAATTTCTTATACACGGCTTTCCTAGAAGTTAGTCATGCGTATTAATCAGTCGTCAACAGTGTACGTTTGTTAATATAGAATTGCGACATGCTTACACAATTGACACTAAGGCAATTTTTAAGGATTTTGTAACGTTTATTAACCCATGCAATATTAACTAGCTAATTTTTTTCAAAATTCTTAGCTCTGGGCGCTGTCTGATTGTAGGCACTTTCAGACTTTGTATGGGAAGATTGTAGGCACTTAGGTATGGGAAGACAAAAGGGTCAAAGCAAAAGGACCAAAGGTAATTTACAACCCTCTAACAGCGGAAGGGCAGCAGCATTTCTGTCTGAAACTCAGGGAATAACTGGCTTCGAATCCCTATCTGGAAATCTTGGATATGTTCCTATATTAAAATCATTAGAAGACGACACAGATGCCTCGGTTGATGCACAGTTTCGTGTTATTTTAAGTAAACTCACGAAAAAAGATGTAACCACAAAATTGAAAGCATTAAATGAATTTTCCGAATATTGTCAATCTTGTGAGGCAGGACAAGCAATCAGTATTCTTCCCTATTGGCCCAGAATTTACAATCGATTATGTGAATCCAGTGATCGAAGGGTAAGAGAAGCTAGTCATGTTGCATTTAAATCTTTATTAAGTACTGTCGGAAAGGAAATAGCTCCTCATTTAAAAAATGTCATGGGTCTTTGGTGGATTTCAAGATGCGATCCTTATTCTCCTGCATTAATGGCAGCTAATGATGCTTTTTCACAGGCCTTTCCAACCGAAGAAAAACAAGTAAAAGTAGTTTTGTTTTGCTATCAAGAAATTTTAAATACAATCTATTCTTATGTGTTCATGAACACTAAATCCCAACCTTCTTTGAATGCAAATGATCAAAAGTCATTAAGCGCAACTGATCGTGAACATAATGATGAACGAATAATTACATCCAGTTTAAATAGTTTTGCTTTATTTGTTAATGTACTGAAATTAAATAAAAGCAATGTAATAAGTGAAATCAATACTGAGCTTGGAAAATTTTTAGCAAATCAAAAGTTTTGGAAGTTGTCTAAACATAAATCTCCAAGTGTTAGAGCTGCATTTTATAGCACTCTGTCATCTATGTGTGTCAGTAACCCAGACCTACTAAATGACCACTTACCTTATATATGCAAATGTGTTTTAAATAAACTTGACGATCCACATTACCAGGTTTGCAAAGTTCTCTGGGAAACTTCTAATAACTTAACCAAGGTTTTTCCAGATTGGCACACCCATGTCGATATTAGAAAGGGATTTCTCCCCCAGTTGTGGAATGCTTTAAAATCTGGATTTCATGGAAATGCAAAAATTGTGTCCCCCTATGTGCTTCCATTGATAAAACAGTTTCCACCTTCCTTAGCAGTCTTACCAGTATACCAAGAGCTTTTTAAATGTCTTCAGCAAGGGTTGGAAAATGAAAGAACCCAAAAAAGTGCTGGAGAAACAAAAGCAATTGTGACTACAATAGTTGAATGCATGCAATTTGTGTTACAACAAACCATAGAAACCTGTGAAGATCCTGATTGGAATATCATTGATTTGGTGATAGAAAAACAACTGCTTCCTCTGTTAGAAAATTCCATTCAAGAAAAAAGTTATTTAACTGTCCCTCTGCATCAACTTATTGTTTCCACTCTGCAAATGTTTTCAAACAAGGCTTTGTTATCCAGCAGCACTGCAAACAGCTTCCAAAAAATTTGTGTTATGATTTGGGATAAATGTTTTTTAATTGGTCAAGCAATTGTATTGCAATACGAAGAAAAGAAAATCGGGCCAGAAAAAATTAAAAGCCTTCTGGGGTTTTTAAAAATTGCAAGAGGCACTGGGTTAAATACCAATAAAAAATTAAAACCCTATGTACAATTTGCAGAACCAGGATTTATACCTTCCAAACCCAAGGCCATTACTACACAATACCAAAATAAGGAATATGAAGAAAAACTAAACACCGTAGTCAAAAATTTAATATTAGAAATTTTTAAAATAGATTTACAACCTGCCAACAAAGTCATTCTACTAAATAAGTTTCTCTCTACATTCTCATCTGTTGATTTAATTAAATTAGTAGTGCAAGATCTTCATGTGGACTACAAGAGTGATGATGTAGCTTTATTTTTTCTTGAAAATGATATTGCACATCTTATTAAATTGTTAACCGAAAATGACAAAGATAATACTGAAGCACAAGAATCTATCCCAAATCTGCTGTATGAGTGTTTAAAAATATGCACCAAGAATGCTCAACCATTTTTAGATAACATTTTGAACCACCCTGACAAATATAATGTTGACATAAAAGCTTGCATTCAATTAACCCAACATCTTATTGACAATGCCGTTGCATGTGATGTGTGGTATTTAGATTGGTTTAAAACAGAAGAAAATTCTTTTGGAAAATTTTTAGAACGCCTTACTAATGACTACATAGAAAATTATGCTTACACAGAATTATTACAAACAGCTATGACATCAAAATGCTGTGACAACTCATCTTCCCTTCTTCATCCTAATTCAATTATTTCGATATTGGTTGGCTTAGAAAAGATTTCAACAAAACTAGATGCTGGTTTTTTGGTAAAAATTAATTCAATATGTTTTTCTACCTTTTCTAACTATTCAAGTAACTTGTCATTTATCAAAGAAACAAAACCCATTTTAATTAGTCTATTGACTCATTTACTAACTGTTGTTTCTGATATGGAGGTTGGTTTAGAGGGTTTACAGCAAATTTTGAACACCCTTTTAAATATCGAAGATGCTGTAATGGAAGTGCAAGATATATTAATGAGTTGTGCTCACACATTACGCACCATTCTTTTATCCTCAGTGTCTTTTAACATTAATCTCGTTACGACATTTTTAACCGAGCTGCTTGATCAGTCTTTAGATTTTGTGGTCCAGTGGTTCAATGCTTTTATACCAGATCAAACTTCTTGGTTAAGCTATCGACCATCAAAAACTGCATCAACTTGGTTCGACACTCAATCGGTTGTTAACTGTGATGTTATATGTTTTGATAATAAAGTGTTGTCTTCTGACCACGAAGCAAAACCGGAATATCTTAATATGTCTGTATGTTTGACACAGTTAATTAGTTCCATCGAAAACTTAGTTTCAACTTCTAACCCCGAAGTTTTGGTGCAATTGCTTGATTTGGATAAAGTAAAAATATTATTTGTGGAATACTTTTTAGCAAAGGCTAATTCACCAAATATGAATTCAACCAGTAATATGTGGTATTTAAATTATACACACTTTGTAAAAATACTTGCTGCGGATATTGTAAGGCAATCAGCTTCCATTGGGCATGGATGGTGCTTGTGCTTTAACGAAGTTTTGCAAGATGTGGGAACAAAACAGGTGTCTGAAGTATTTTTACAAGAGATTGTTACTGAAAAAACTACCCTGACCGAGGCTTTATGCAACACATTAATTACATTTGTCAACTTCTGCGAAGATCCGGAAATCTTGTCTAAGGTATTGGAGTGGACAACAAATATGGTGTTGGAATGTCAGAGTCAATTTATGGAAAACTTGGAAGATGAATCTAATTCGGTTAAATTTAACGACTATTCTTTGTGTTTGTTTTTATTATCCAAGCTGCTTGAAAAAATCAACTTGTTAGATCCTGATGCCCTTGTTATAATTTGCAGTGAGGTTGTAAAAAACTTGCTTGAACTACGAAGTTCCTCAGGAAATAAAGTGTTTTTATTCGATGTCGATCTATCCCAATCTGATAACTCAATGATTTTGTTCAATGTCTTTTTAACTAAATTTCTACAAAGTGTACTCGTATTTCGACCACAAATTTTTGAAAAAGAAGGATGGGATTTTACTCAAATTTGTTTAGTTTCATATTTGGAAAGTTTATCGCACACTCCATCTATTTCTACTTGGCAACAGTTAACTTTCCTAAATGCTACATGTTCACTAATGGTTGCTTTATCTGGCTACTTATCCTCTACTGAGGCAATAAATGATCCACTTCTGCCTAGTTCTTTAACAAACGAATGGAAGGAATTTTTTGAGCCTGCTGCCCACTCGGAATTAGTTTACATATTTGTGCAACTGCGAGATCATACCCATAATGCCATTGATGTTATCCTTCCAACTTTGAAGAAATGTTTTATAAACATTGCAACTGAAACTTTGGTTTCTGTATCAACAAGATTGACTCCATATCTAGTGCCAGATTCCCAAATTTCTGATGCTGTTCAATCCCTTATTTACAACTTTAGTGTTATGCTCGTTCCAGGTCCAAATGGTTCATCAGATAGACAAGTTATTGCATATAATTTACTAAAAAAAATCAAAGAAGTGGTGTACAAAAAGGATGGCTCTGAAGATTATATTTTTGATATCAAAATACCTTTAAAATTGAAAGATATAGTGCAACTGCTGACAAGTGCAATGGATGAAATTATAACTTTTGTTCCATCAAAGAAACAACATGTTAAGACAAAACCTAGTGATGTGGATTCTTCGAGTGAGGAGAACACTGATTCTGATGAAGAACTTCCTTTAAGTCCTGCACCACTTTCTCCTGTTCATGAGCACCTTCCAACTCCCGAAAATATAGGTAAGAAACATTTAATGTTATAATATATTAATAAAAGACCAATTTTATATTTTGTTTAGGTTTTTTTAAACTAGCAAATTGCCTTTAATTTTTTTAAACAAAATTTAATTTTTTTAAATATAAAAATGTTTTTCAGGTGCTGCAATTGGATACATGTTTGCATGGAGGTTAATTTTGGGACTACTTCAACACATTCCATCAAACAGAAGATCTGGTTATATTTCAACATTCAACGACGCCTCCTTTCTCTCAATTCAGAACACTTTACTGCCAAAACTGGTTAAACTGTTACCAAAAATACCACTGTTTTTTAAAACTAATAACGAAGGTAAAACCAGAAAGTTGAATATGTTTGAAACAAACTTAGAAGTTGAAGGATCGAAGGCAGATTTCCTCACTGTGCAACATCTTGCTTGTTTATTATACAATGATTTATTAAAAAATACTCCTGCAATTGTAAGAACCTGGTTTAATAACCTTACCAAGCTTGCCCGTGCAGAAATAGACGACTACACTTCTGCATATGTGACACCTGGCTTATGCAAAAAAGAACTGAGTATTGTATCTCAAGCAAAACACTCTGAAGGTCTGTTAGTAAAGGCAAGACCAAGTACAAGAGAAGTTGTGGCAACGTATGAAGTATCCGATGCCGATTTCGAGATTTCTGTTCATCTATCTTTAAATCATCCATTGACCCCAGTCCAAGTGAATACAGTGCGTCGGATCGGTGTTGCTGCCTCCCAGTGGAGATATTGGATTTTACAAATGACAATGCTGTTACAGCATCAGAACGGCAGCATCCTTGATGCCTTGCTTTTATGGAAAGAAAAAGTGGACAAGAGGTTGGATGGGTTGGAGGAATGTATGATATGTTTTTCTGTTGTACATGGGAGCAACACCCAATCACTGCCCAAATTAGAATGCAAGACTTGTCACAAGAAATATCATGCCGAATGCCTTTACAAGTGGTTTGATACTAGCAACCAATCTACATGTCCACTTTGTAGAACACCAATGATGTTTAAATAATTTTTTTTGTTGTGAAATAATGTTTAATTGCATATAATCCATTCTATAGACATATTTATAACGGTTTTAAAAATAAATTGTAATACCGTTTAAATCCTAAAAATTACTTTTAAAATCATAAACTTGCTACTTTAGTGTACTACTAAGAATTCATGCAGAATAAGATATTAAAACAATATTAATTTAAAAATCAAATATATATATTTTTTTTAACTTTACTAAAAATCGTTTACTTCATTTTACATTTTAACTTGCTTACATAGGAATTATTTGTGTTTTTCCCCTAAAAGTTTCATAATTAACTATGTAATTTTTTACTAATTTTAACAGTTTTCAGATTTGTGGTATATACAAATTTTGTTAATTGATTGAACGTTGAAAAATTTGGGCCTGGTGTCTTTGTTAATTTTGTTCGGGTTTTAAAATTGTTGCAATAAACAACTTCTAGTTAAAAAAAGTTATAGTTAAAACTATTTCGGAACAAGATTGTAGTTTTGATGCATTATTAGGAAACTTAACTTAATCATACTGTACTTTTAATAGCTTAAGACTAAAGTCTATGCAGTTCTTTATCTTGGACTTGAACTAAAACAAAGACAAAAATGAAATTTGTTTTCAATTTATTGTAACAATTACTTTCCAAGTCGTTTGTCACGCTCCTCAGCAATTGACAACCTGATTCCTTTTCCTCTTGGGAGAGAAATCATTGGCTTGTTTGCCTGAAAACAGACAAAATTCAACAGTGTTTAAAAAAATCATAAATCAAATAATCAAAAAGTACAATACATATTAATTTATATATATATATGTAAACAAACAACAGTAGCATATACATGCACTGCAGTTAAAAAATACTATCATAATTATATCTAAATAATAGTGGGCAAAATTTTACCTGTCCGATAATGAAGACGTTAGACAATCTGGTGGCGAAAGTGTGACCAATACTGTCCTTGACGTGAACGATATCGAATGATCCAGGATGACGTTCTCTGTGCATCACAGTTCCAACTCGACCCAAGTTGTGACCTCCTGTGATCATGCACATTTGCCCTGAATATAAAAAATATACTTTTGAGTAAAAGTTTGACAATAAACAATAAGTAAAGTACACCACTGGATTAAGTAAGTGGACGTTAGGTTTAGTTCATGCCACGAAGTAAGTTCTTCCCCTAGCAGTAAAAATAGTTAGAAGGGAAATATCTTTGTTAAATACCAGTTCTCAGAACTTTATGGTTATCATTAGTTTTCAAAAACACGGACAAAGTAAAACTCATCATTGACACTGGTACAATATTTAAAAATCAATAAACTGTATATTATAAGTTAAGCGTGTACAAAACAGTTCTTATACTACAAACAACCTTTTAGTAATGCAATCAGGGTGTTATATTAGTTACTTGTTTGACTTAAATTATGCTTACCATTGTCGAATTTCACATGTCCAGTGATTTTACCAGTTGCAATATCAACAATGGCCGAGTCATTTACATGGATGTCTGGGTTGGGATAACGGATCGTTCTTGCATCGTGAGTGACAAGGTAGGGAATTCCCCGTTGTGCAGTTCCAATCTTCTTAACTTTGCAAAGCTTGTACTAAAATTTTTAAAAATACCAAATTGTGCATCACTTAAATTTTTTATAACTATCATAGGTAATAAATTTTAAAGACAAGTGAATAATCAAAAAATTTTGAATCTTAAAATTAATAATTTCTACCTTTGCTTCATCATTTGTAATTCTGTGAACAGCAAATCTTCCTTTAACATCGTAGATTAAACGAAAGTTTTCTCCAGTTTTTTCGATGCTAATCACATCTTAATTAAACGGTGTTGTTAGTATTATATATTATGATAAAATAGTTTTAGTCCCACAAAAAAGAAAGCTTTTTAATTTATTTCAGAACTTCAATTGTTATCAGGTTTCAAAAACACGGACCTGAAGTTTTACTCATCATAAAAAATGTCACAAAATATTAAATTAAAAACACTACTGCTTTATATTTTTTTTAAAATAAACTTATACATTCAAAAAGAACATACCCATAAATCCAGCTGGGTAAGTGGTATCAGTTCGGACTTTGCCGTCAACTTTGACCAATCTCTGCATAAGAATCTTTTTAGTTTCGACCAATGTCAAAGCGTAGTGAAGTCGGTTACGCAAAAAAAGACAAAGAGGAAGACATTCTCTTAACTTGTGTGGTCCAGTGGAAGGACGAGGTGCCTGTATTAAGAAATAATCCATATTGTATGAGAAAAAAATAAACTAGTATATTCTGATAGTAATCATCTTTCTTAAAAAGATATGATATTTACACAAACATAAACTATAATTTAAATAGATAGTTTCAGAACTTCAATTGTTATCAGGATTCAAAAACACGGACCTGAAGGTAAGCTCATCATCAACTCCAATTATACATATGGGCAATATGAAACACACATGTTTTACATAAATTCGACCAAAAAACTCAAAAAATATTAAAATAACTTACAAATACACCAGTGAGTTTATCCAGCATCCAATGTTTGGGCGCGTTTAAGCGCTTCAGATGCTTTTTCGGTCCCCGAGCCTAAAAAAAACGAAAAAAGTCTGAACTAAAAAAAGTATTTTTAAACCATATCTAATCACAACCGTAACTATTAATCGAAACATATTTACAAAAAGGAAACTTTGATTATTACCATAAACTTTAGTACTGTTTTTAACAAATATAAAGTTAATTAAATACCAAATTTACAATAACCGATTTATACAGATTAACATAAAGTACACACCATCTTGGTTTCGTAAAAAGGACCAGCAAGAGTTTTATTTTGAGAGACACCACGTGGTAATTCGTGTCTAAATATCTTTAGAAAATCTTACATAGAGATCATATTAAATTTAAATTTTTTTAAAATTGTTAAATTTAAAATTTTAGTATTTTTAATTTTATTTTTAAATAAACACAGTATTTAAAACAACATTGTTTGTTAGTTACATCATAGATATTACATTAATGTAATATCTATGGTTACATTTAATAAAAACACATTTATAATAAAAATATGTAAAAGCTTATAATATATGGATTTTCACATAAGAAAGGAAGTCAAAAAGCATGTTTTTTCCACAATTTTTAATTAGAAATCATTAATCTTGATAAAATAAAACTAATATTTAATTTAACCTGAGTTTGCAATTTAACACTGACTAAATTAATAAACTAGTAAAGTATCTACCATTTGTGACGTATATTATGAGATCACTACTTTATTCATCAGCTGATTACGTTTTCTTTTGTTATTGTTTTTGTAAGCTCTTCGTAATTATATTATCTTCGTTATTTCAGAATAAACAATATTTTAGATTGCAAAACTTCAAGCCGTTAAGGTCTAGAAAGCAGCAACCCATTGTCGAATATACAAACTAAATACTGAGTGAATGCGATAATAAATATGGCGTTATTTAACTCAAACCTAACAACAAGTATTTCTGGTTGGTTTTCAAACACGTTTCAACCAAAACCAGAAGATGAAAACGAGGTGACAGAAAACAAAGATATTGAAGAAACAAAAGAGGTATTGTATTTTAAATAAAATCTAATGTTGTTGGTTGTTTTGTTTATGTTATCTAAAATAAAAATGTTTTGCGTCAGGAAAAACTCACTACAAGTGACAACCAACCGGATGATGATTCCCATCCAGAAAAGGAACAAGTGAAAGAAGAGGAAAGTAATGAATCTGGAGAAATGAATAAATCAGTGCTTGACTTAAATGCTGACGAAGTTCAAAAGAAATTGACGGAAGAAACCCAAAAGATGGTAACTTCAGCTAAGCTGTTTGGAAGTAAGTCTAAAATGAATTATTTAAAAACAACATATTTTGTAAAAGGTTTTGTTTAATTAGATTAAGATTTAGAGTTAAAGTTTATATTTAAAATTTCTTAACCTAAGTTTTATTGTTTAGATTATTTGTTTGGAGTAGCAACTGAAGCATCAAAAAAGGTCTCATCAACTGTAAATGAAACTGCAATAAATCTCAAAAAAACAATGGAAGAACAGGTGAAATGATATTTTATATTTAACCAACATTTTTGGTTTATAACTCTGTACCACCCACTTATTTAAATTAGTTTATTGATTTTTATTTATACTTTAAACTTCATGTAAATTAACATTTAGACTATTTTGGGGGATTTAAATAGGGAGCAGCAAGAGTTCATTGAAAAAAAGCGTGAAAAAGAAGGTAACATTTTGCTTTTGATTTTCAAATAGATCCCCAATTTTCTTATTTTTTTTTTAATTTTAACTTTGTTTCAGGTCATGGAGCTGTTCCACCATGGTATGGATATAAAGAGGAAGAAACTATGAAGCTACAAATATTAGCTCTATCCACAGTAAGAACACTATACTGTTGATATTTATTTAGCTATAAATTTTGTTTTTTTAAATTTATAAATACATTATTTCCTTTCTTAATTTTAAGTAAGTCTTATTTAAATTTGTGTCATATTGTGTTATAGGATTCACGAAATTTTCTCAGAAGCCCACCATCTGGTGTTCAGTTTAACTTTGAGTTTGATCAAATGTTCCCGGTTGCTCTGGCAACTTTAAAGGAAGATGACAACTTGAAAAAGATGAGATTTAAACTTGTTCCCACAAAGTATGTATTTAAAATCTGTTTTAATTTTTAATATTGGTAAGTCGAAATTTTAGCTAACAATTTTTACTAATTTGCAGTTAGTTAATAGACTTTTCAAAGACCCTAATATTGTTTAGTCATCAAAACTACATGTAACAGTTTAGCCTACACTTTATCTCATTTCCGGTATGATTCTAATAGTGTCACTATAAGACTTAAATAAAGCTTTGTGTTTATGTGTACACAAATATGGTATTACATATCATAACATATACATTGTCAACTTAGTTTTTTAAAATAAATGTAATCGTATTTTTTTAGTAACTCAATTTAACCTTAATGTTGGTTTGTTATTTTTTTTTGTTAAATTACAAAACTTCATATTTTTTTGCAATAATTAACTAAAATATTAAATGCCATTTTTTTAGGATTAAGGAAGAACAATTCTGGCACAATTATTTCTACCGTGTTTCTCTTATTAAACAATCAGCCCAACTCTCCACCTTATCAGAGATGAACAAGATGGGTTCTGACAATGGATCAACTTCCTCTGCCTCCTCTATAGTAATGGTTGGAAGCACAGCTGTTGGGACAACTTTAAGCAGATCTGATAGCGCAAAGTCCTTGACTCGGTATGTGCTTTGTTTTTTTAGTTCTCAAGCTGTTAAATTCTCAATAGGCATGCATTTATTTGGTGGTACTTGGTACTGTGCACAGTTAAACTTATAAAATATATTGTTTTTAAAGTTTATTTTTAAAGTTTTTTTTTTTGAACAGAAATGATCAGGAATCTAAGACAAAGGAGAATACAGAAATTAACAATACTGACATTGACCAAGATGTGAGCATAAATACCAGATATTTTAAAATAACAGCATAAACTTCATTTATAAATTATTTTCCTGTTTTTTATATCCAGGACCTACCAGCTGAATTTGCTTCTGATGCATTTGACCCTTCAACTTTGAACCCTGATGACCTCGAGCGTGAAATGAGAGAACTTGGAATGGATGGAAATGAGGAACCTGGTGGGGAAATCCCTGAGTGGGAACAGGAATTGCAAAAAGAACTACAGGTTGTCCTTTTCCTAATTTATCTTGTTGTTGATTTTTTAATAATGATTTGTTCGAAATAATTTTTTTTTTGTTTCTTTTCTAGGAATATGAGGTAGTTGATGAGCAAGGCAAAAATGAAATGTGGGAAAAAGAGATTGATGACATGTTGACAACAGGAGAAGCCTCATAATTATTCACTTTCCCTTACACTACAATACATCTACCCTATCTCTTAAACTAGATTGTTTTATTTGCTCAGTATATGGACCAAACAGCTTTCATTTAAATTTGGTGGCTTGCAAAGGAATATACAAATAATGCACATGTTTTTTTGAGATTTGTTGTGTTCCCTTTTACATGATTATCAATTGACTAAAATAGGTCTGCATTTTTTACATTACAGAAAAAGTATTATTATATCTAAGTTTTTTTGAATTTTATTCGGTAATTTAACAGAGTTCTAAAAGTTTCACACAAATTTTAGTAGAAAGTGTGGTGTGTTTTGCTTATCATTTGTATTACAATCTAAACCATCATCTAGTACAACTATTAGCATACTCCGTGTGTAAATTAGCTTTTCATTGGATGTTGTGATATATAAATAGATGGCATATTAAAATATTTAGTGAAGTTATTTGTTGCAGTTTAGTTTATGTTTTACATTTTCGTTTGTCCTTTACGTGTAATGTTGCTGACATTGTATGGTGTACAATAATAAACCTAGAATTACATAGCGCACTTACACAAAGGAGATTCAGTTTCGTCTTTCTAAAATATTAGTAGTTTAATTAATAGTATGTTAGAAAAATTGTTCTTTGCAGATTTTTTTGGCAGGACATCCGCTTTAAAATAATCGGCACTAAAGCCGAATATAAGACAAGAAAAAAATTACCACTTGTTGCTTCTTTTTAAAGGTGCTTGCAAAAAGTAAGTCACAAAATCGAATACATTTGAGTAGGTTAATACCAATATTATTGTTTAATATTAATTTATTATATAATTAATAAAAATCGAATGCAGTCATGCGTTAAAACGTAGTAAATTAAAGCTCGTTTGTTGATTATTTCCTTGCGTTAATTAATGAATGAATATAATGTGTTGTTTTGTAATTAGTATGTAAATACGGTGTCACATAGTCTAATCAAATTATATTTCGCTTATTGGCATATGAAGTACTATGTCAGAGATAAATTATAAAGATTAGGAGTTTATCGTATCAGAACGTGAACGGCTTTCCCTTAGGCCAGAATATTAACTATCAATTATTTTAATACTTAATCTATTTATGTATATACTATACACAACAAGACAGCTTGGTCTGTTGGGTTGGTATTTTTATCTGAGAAATCTAATAGTAGTAAACTGTTTGTTTTTTTTAGCAAAATGTGGAAAAATTTAAGAAGTGGCACACAAAAATTGTTAATAAACCAAAAACTATCAAAAGAGAAGTTATGTTCAACAAAATTTCATACACTCGTTTTCCAACAACAAGAAAACAAAACAAATTTAAGGTAAGCAAAAATTGTGTTTTAAATTTATTTGGGAAGTTACATAAAAGAAACTTTTTTAACTAATAATCTTTTTAAATTATGTATAACAAGGGTTCTCTCAAAACAATACCCAATTTTGTCAACTCGAAAGTTTACTGATTTCACCCACAAACCAATTCTTGGCTACAGTGAACTAAGATCCCAAGCTGTCAACATAATTTTTGAAATTATAAGCGATGGAAATACAACATTTCTTGTGCAAGAGCTTCTGAATGTATGTTTTGTCTATTTCTATCATCCTGCATGAATGTATAGGTTGATATTTACAAAGTCGTGTACTTATTAGATCTAAAAAAATATTTTTGTTTTAGGATATTACAAACTCTGGAATTGAACTTAAAGATATGCGCATAAAAGATTTTGTGATTACAGCAAAAGATTTACAATTGAATTCTAAAATTGGTTCAATTAATTTTCAAGATTTTGCAAAGTTAGAAAACTCTAAAATTTAAAATTAATTTATGAAATTGGTCTTGTTTTTTGACTATAACCAATGAAGTATATACATTTAAAACTCAAAATAACACACTTATTAATATTATTATTATAAGACTTCAATAGACCTTTTTTTACAGATTGACAGAAAATGACGATATTGTACTTGAAATGCTATGCAAGATATATTCAAAATCGATGGTTATTCCTGACTTTAGCAAGTTTTCAAATGTTGTCACAGATATTTTCAACTCTGTAAAATTAAATAATAAGGGAGAGGTAAGTAAAAGCTTTTAAAATTTAATAGCAATGCTTTTTTAAATTAAAGTAGGTTAAGTTACTAATTTTAATGTTTGTTAATTTTTTGTCTAGCTTGCAGATTATATTCCTCAACTTGAAAAGGTAGATCCTAATTTATGGGGTTTGTCAATATGCACTGTAGATGGACAAAGGTAACGATTAATAATTATATTTTGCTTTTGTTTTTTCTTTATTTACTGATTATTTTGTTAACAGGAAATCAGGTCATAATATAAATTGTGATTCATAACACTCTTAATGTATAACATTTTTTAATAAAATTTAAACAACTTTTAAACATGTAAATATTTAATAAACTAAATATTGCTTTAACAAGGTTGTCTTTGGGAGATGCTGGTGATACTTTCTGCTTTCAATCATGTATGAAACCATTGGCATATGCCATAGCTGTTTCAGAGTTAAATTCCAAGGAAATTCACCAATACATGGGTACTGAACCAAGTGGTCTTTACTTTAATGCTATTTCGCTTGGTGATGATGGTAAGTGGGGTCACAAGGTTAATTTTGGTTAATTAGGTATTTAAATGTCTAATTGGTGTTGAAAATTTTAATCTAGTTTAAAGTAGTTGTCATCGACTTTTTAAACTGGTCAATTAGTATATTTAATGTTAAAATTTTGTTGTAGTTTTCTGTAAATCATATTTATTAAAAACTGTTCTTAATTTTAACGAGTTGTTTAAAGTATTCATTTTTATTTTTAGATAAACCGCACAATCCACTTATAAATGCTGGAATGCTGGTTGTATCATCTTTGCTTAAACCAGAAGAAAATTTGGCAGATCGCTTCAACTTTGTAAGTAAATTTAAGATGAAAAGAAATTTATATAAACTAAAACGAATAAAATATTCTTTTTTGTATTTTTAAACCAATGTTATTACAAATATTAGTAAACATAGGTAACAACATTGACATTAATAATGAATCTATGACATGTGTTAACGTCATTCTAAAAAACCAAATCACCCTTTGATGACGAAATTGTTTTGAATAATAGTTGCTTTTTCAAATGTAATAAATTGGTAATGACGATATAACTATTTAATTTTAACCTTTGTTTCCCCTTATTAATTATGGTATGACATATGTACTACCGGTACATCACAACTATTTCTTTGAAATTTCATATTAATATCTGTTTTTATTATTATGCAACCTGGTTGATTAATATGTTGACAACAAATTAATGGTAGTGTGAACTGAATAGTTGTGCTGTGTGTATTAAGCACTAAAAATACCTTGTTTACTTGTAATACAATAGGCTTAGCTATGTAGGTTAGGTCAAACCCAGACCATGACATTCTCAAATTACATTTCGCTTTTTTTTGTTTTTAAGTGCATGGGTCTTATATAAATATTTTGAATGTATAGATGCAACACTCCATGAAAAAGTTATGTGGTGATGAGTATATTTCGTTTGACAATCCAGTATTTTTATCTGAAAAAGAAACATCGTACAGAAATCTTTCTCTTCTTTATTATTTAAAAGAAAAAAAAGTAAGCAACTATTGTAGAAATATAAATTTGATTTTTACATATAAAAAAGTATATTTATATGATTGTTCAAATACATCCTTTTTTATCTATTGTATTTAACTTTAATAGCACACTTTTTTGTAAACACATGGCAATTTACAGTATAGTTTATTAAAAATTCCCTAATAATTGTATTTTCACTACTAAATCAAAATCTTTAGTGTTTTCCACCAAACACGAAACTGGAGCCCACTCTTGATTTTTACCTTCAACTTTGTGCCATTAAAACAACTTGTAAAAGTGCTTCAGTAGCCGCATCAACACTTGCTAATGGTGGAGTGAGTCCCTTGTTTCCAAACAAGGAAAGGCTACTTGCACCCGGTGCAGTAAGGAATACTTTGTCTTTGATGCATTCCTGTGGAATGTATGATTACTCTGGAAAATTTGCTTTTCATGTAAGTTTTTTATAAAACTGCAAGATTCAGAATCTAACTCTTTACTTTTCATATTGCTACCTTGTCTTTTTGAATTTTTTAATGTTGAATGATGTTGGTGAAATTACAGGTGGGCCTACCAGCTAAATCTGGTGTAGCTGGTGGCTTACTGGTTGTTATTCCAAACGTAATGGGAATAATGTGCAGAAGTCCCTTGCTTGATGAAAAAGGTAACACTACCACTTTATTTACTATGTATATATTTTTAAGTCTGCCACTGATTGGCCTACTTGTTTTTTACAGGAAATCCTGTTCGTGGCATTCAATTTTGTCGTCAATTAGTCGAGTATTTTAATTTTCACATTTATGACAATCTTCGATATTCAGTCAAAAAGAAAAACCCAAGAAAAATGACTCGACACCTGACAGTAAATATTTGTTTAATCAATAAAAACTTTTTAATGTTTGTAAAAAATATATATATATTTTTTTTTGAAGGAAAATGAAATAATGTTGCAAGAAATTGCCAAGGATCTGTTTAATAATGTTCATCTACAAGAAGACCTAATTTGAGTTTGATTTTCTTTTGTGGGTCAACTAGAAAGGCTTTTTGTTTAGTTTTTATACATACAGCTTTATCCATTTTTTTCTTTTTGTTTAGTTTTTGCACCAGCCAGCTTATTCAAGTTATAAATACACAATTATGTTTGTTACTTACCAAACACTATTTATATTTTCTAATTTACTTTTACCTCTAGTTTTTTTGTTTTCATAATTTTAATTATCTTACATATATATTTTAGCGACTTTTATTTTTTAGTCAACAATCACTGTAAATATATAATGTTGATAAATTGATCTTAACATTATATACAGATATACAAAAATCAAAATACACCTTGTAACACAAAATTTCTGATACTTACAATTATCCTCTCAAACTATTACCTTAAAATTTTTCAAAATTATCTTGAAGGGTATTTTAATGTAGATATTGTACAAAAATTTTTATTCTTGCACCAAACTACCAATTTCTTGCTTTTGTTTTGCCCTAATTTTTTTCTTGTGTTAAACTGCAAAGGTCGATACAAATTTTTTTTAATTTTTAGACTATTGTAGTATATGCATGTTAGTTGAATTTTAATTGTTTTTTCTTTGCTATTAGCCTGTATTTTTGCCTAATTTTTCTAAAGCCATAATATCTTTATATTTAATATTGAATAGAAATACTAACTATAAAACCTAAGTTGTGATTTTTTAATAAGTCAGATGAATAAAAATCAACTAGGAGTTTAATAATACTACATATATAATAATTTATTTTGTGCTTGCTCATTTAAAATAATAGTACTTGACATTTGATAACAATATAAGAATAAATAAACAAATAACACCTAAATAAATAAAAACGGTAATCAAGTCTTTTGTATTTTAAATAATAAAGAAATAAAAAATAAACTTATGTATTTTAAATTTGTACTACGCTATATACATATATATATATATATATAGGGTTAAAACACTTAGTGCTAGCATAAAAATAAAAAGTACTGAGTTTGCAAAATGCCAAGAAAACATATTCACTAAAAAATTGAAATACTTCGAAAAAAAAGGCACTGGGTAGAAATGATTAAATAAAATTAGAAAGTGTTGACCAAGTTGATGTTGCTAAATTAAAAGCAGTCTGAGTAACGCCGGTGACAGAAGCTAACCCCAACATGCCTACCACTGCTGCTGAGTCGACACAATTACTAATAATACGTAATCTGTAAAATAAGAAAAAAAAAGGTTGTTAGTTACACTCATTTTTTGTAGTTTTTGTTTTAGACTTTAAATTACCTCCTAATTTAACATCATATACTTCACTACCAGTTTTTTGCAATCCCAAAAAATGGTCAAAATTTATTTACCTTTGAACTGTTTTTCGTGCTTGTTCATATTTTGTCATGTCCTCTTTTAAAATATATTTTCGAGCTCCGATTACATAGTTCTTCATTTGATCTGTCCATTCGAATGAGGTGGGGTCAAAATTAAATATCTATTAAAAAAAAAAACATAATACCATTTCAAAAAATAATTGTCACTTCAGGATCTGGCACAACTATTAATGCAATTAAATATGTTATATTGGTGAAGAATAAATTTTAACTAATTTTTTTAGAATGCTACTAGTTTTAAAGATGTTTGCAATGTAAAAAATAGTTTACTTTTTGATCTTCTTTTGACAAGTAAGCCTGAAGCTTCATCGCATTTTCTGAAGTCCATGTCCATCCATTAACAAAAAAATATTCAAGTACAGTCATTCCTGCAATCAGTTTGGAATTTATTCGAATCATTCTAAAAACAGAATTTATTTTTTATATTGAAGAAGAGGCATAAAAAAATATATTTAAAATTAATTAAGGCAATTGTGTAGTGGTTAAATAGTAATAAAATACTTACTGTGGTTTTTGGTTACATATTGTTAAAATTGCATCAAACAAATAAGCGGGAAGGGTTTGCTGAAAAAACTGAGTGGTTTCATGAAGATACCTTGAAAATAATCACCAACATTAAATGTAAATACATTTTAAATTTCATCCAAGGGTACCATTATGTAAGAAAACATAAATAGCCTTTAGAAAACAATATGCATAATTTATAACAACAGGTTTTATAGCCTATCTATTAACAATAAAATTTGAAAAAAAAACTTACTTGTTTGTTGTATATGATGCATTTACTGATCTTAATGGATCAAGGGGATACACTTCTACCCATAACCTTCCCAGTCTAACTAAAATAAATCAAATGTATTTTTTTACCATTATTTAAGAATTTTTTTAAAACTTAAAAGTATCAGAATGTGTTTACTAACTTAAATCTTCAATTAAAAGAGGATTTCGATTTCCAGTTGTTAGATTATAAATTGGAATTGTTTTTTTGATGTTTACAATTGTAGCTTCACTGTCAGAATCACCTGACAATTTAATAAAAATATTTTATTTATATATATAAAAATTAAGGTTTTAGAAATGGTAAAATATTATTTATTTATAACGCATTATTACTCATTATGGTAACTATCAGGTTGCAAAAAATTAAACAGGAAGTTATTTTAAAGAGAAATTTTATGTTTGCACGAATTTACACAGTTAATATTAAAAAATTTAAGGAAAAGAGGAACTGAAATTTAACCTGTTACTTCCTCAGCAAACGTTGTGGTTGTTTTAGTTCTACTTAAGAAATGATCATGAGCAGTTTTCATTCCAGCTGCAAGAACTCCATTTACTACTAAATCAACTGGAATGAGGTCGGCTACAACTGAACCATTTGCCACAATTGACCTTAGACAACCTTTACCATATGCAACTACAAATGCAGTTGGTCCATAAATATTGGTGCACCATCCCTGGAAAATGCTTGTGGTTAGATTGAATGGTTACAAAATTTTCACAAATTTTTGTGCAATAAAATTTTAAAATTTAAGTTAGTTTTGCAAATAAATTTAAAAAGTAGTGTTAAAAAATTGACATACTGGCGCAGGTTCAGCCAAAGCAGGTATCACCATACTTGGTCTAACAATACAAACAGGCAAATTTCCGCTTTCGTTAACAATGGCATCTTCTGCTAGTGCCTTGGTAAGTGTGTACGTGTTGGGTCTATAAAACAAAGTCTTAATAAAATTTGTAAGACAAATATCAAACAATACCGCTCATACAACAAAACAAACAAAAATCAACTGAATCAAAAATATAAATTACGACTTTACTCGATTTAATTTAATACTAAGTAAACTGGATGCGTTTAAACCTGTCTGCTAATAACTGTTCAGTCACTTTTTCCACATTCTCATCAGTCATCCATCTTAAAGCACTTTCAAGGTCTCTATAGTCGATATTATTTTCATAAAGTTTTTCTTCGATTACTTTTTGATTGCAGTGAGAATACGCTAATTAAAAATGATTGGAAAAAAATTAAATATAAAAACTTGATTGTCGATTGCACGGCAAATTAAAAGCAGTTAAATTGCAAATTACCTGTTGAAATGTGAACAAATGAGTTAAAATTTTTCATGGATTTGCATAGTTGGATGATTCTTCGCACACATTGAACATTTATGTCAAATGATAATCTAAAAACAGAATTATATCAGCTAAAAATTTAAAAAATGACAATTTTTTATTGATTTCAAAATTAATTTTACCTCAGATTTTCATTGAACTTTAGAGTTGCTGCACAGTGAATAAAAACGTTGACTTCATTTTTTAACAAAATTTTTGATTCATAATCGATTCCTAAATCTTCAGCTTGCAAATCACACGAAACACACGACAGTTTTTCTACAAACTTCGGATTAATTTCTCGTAAATTTTCAAATGCCTAAAAACAAGCAATGTAATTTTAGTACAGGAGGTAAATTTTAAAATTAATTTAAGAACTTACTGCTAGTTCAGCTAGTTTTGCTAATCTTTCAGTTGGTTGTTTTTCTTTTTTTGATCTTATAAACAGTATAATTTTTTTCACATCTGGGCAACATCTTAATAGTTTTTCGATTATTCCTTGTCCCAAAAATCCTGTTCCCCCGGTTAATGCAATTGTTTTGCCAGCATAAAATTCTTTTACCGAATTAAACTAAAAAAAGGGTAAAATTTAAATAATCCAACAGTTAATATTTAGCACTATGTTTTTATTTATTTTTTCATAATATATATAGTTTTACTTACATTGGGCGAAGGTGGTTCTGTATTTTCAGCAAAGGAAAACAAGTCATGACTTGCTAGCATTTTTCTACAACATTTAAATTCAAGTTAGGTATTTTATATACAATACAGTTCTAACATAATCAATGCCAAACATTAGCATATTTTAAGTAAAAATATATTTTAAAATCTTATTTTTTTTGCCTAATAAAATACAGCTAAGACTCTTTCTTCTGGAATAGGATTTTAAATTTAAAACAACTTTATTTAATCGACTTTCTTTGAGTTCTAAATGCATTATATTAGTCATACAATTTAGTAAAAAGGTATAAATGGTCATGGTATTATTCAGGGCTAAACCACTATAAATTTAATGATTAATATTGATCAAAACTATTTAAAACTTAACCTCACAAAGCTTACAACTCACCAAAGTATAAGGCTTGTTAGCTACTATTTTTTTATTTTTTACTAATAAAAATAACTTAAGGTAGTCTTCTTACGTTAACATATAACATATTTAATGTAGCACAAAATAATAAAAATACTAGTTGATCCACATTGACAACTACAAAACTATCATCATTCATTTAGTCATTCAGTCATTACTACATAAATAATTACCTTAATTACCGGTACAAGGGTTTCCTGTTATAATTTTCGTTCCCATAACTTGCAGTAACAGCACCGTAATATCATAGATATTCGTTTATTTGCTGCGTGCCCATATTGTAAAAAAACGGTAGTAAACGATCAAATGTCAGCGCTTTATGATGTCACACATCCTTTGATACTGAATTGTTTCCTTGAATAAACTACCAAACAATGGTGAAAAAGGGAAATTTAACTTTCTAAATATTTTCATTTTGCTACGAAACGCACGTGCTATTTGCTTAAGGCGGTTCATCAAATCTGAACAAAATATTTCTTGTGTTGATTTCAAGGGTGAACCTGCACAAAACATGTTAGATGGAAATCCCCTTATAGCTTACGCCCAATCGGTCAAAATTTTAAATAAAGAAACTTATTGATATTGTTAGTACTCACATATTTTCATTTACTCGTTTATCATTTTTTTTAAATAACCTTTGTTTTGTTAACGTAAAACTTCCAATTTTACTTTTTCAAAATATAAATAGAAGGTATAGCTAAAACCAGGTTATCTTTTTATTTTATAAATTGAAGCCTTTTTATGTATAGCCTAATAAATTGTTGTTATCCTTTGTTACTTTTTTTGTGATTTCGATAAAAAAAACGTGAATTAAAGCTTACAATATTAGAAACGTGAATTAATCTATTCTTTTGTTCAGAAACTTATATTGGTTACTTTTTTCTTACTTTATGGGTATAATGTATCACCAGTTACATAAGTGTGATGCAACAATAAAATATCTAAAAGAAGAAATACTTCGTCGAAAAAAAATACAATTTACATTTGGTAAAAAATGTTTATATCTTCAAATTAGAAGAATATTTAATTTTCGGGGTCTAATTACACGTTGCATAATAATATGCTTTTAATGTAAACTTTAACAAAAAAAATCATTTTTTTGTAATGTTTATTTCGTAAAACACAAATTATAACGATTATATTTACTTTAGTAAAAAAGTATATCGTCTTTGTATTTCTGTGCTCGAATGCAGCAAAATAAAATAATTCTGCAAATGATTTGACTCAATTAAAAGAACTGTTCGTTTTGTTTATACATTTTTTTCTTGTCACTCTTCGTTTCATCCGACTGACGTCAAAAGCTTAAAATTAAATAAAAAAAAATAAAACTCAATGTTGCAAGTTTACGGTAATTTTTTATTAATTCCAGAAACTTTATCTAGGTCATATTGCGCAAGCAACCACATCAGGAACACGCCTTGATATTTGTACTTTGATAAGCGCCGGTATTTGCTGGCGAACAAATGCTGTACTTTCTAACTATTGCCAATGTTTGTTAACTTTTTAAACAAACGCGGCAAATTATGGGTTATCGGAAAATGACCTTGCGTGCCGTTGTAACGTCATAAAACGCGATTTTTCAGGAAACCTTGAAATGAAATATCTATCTTACCACGCAAAGTTGTCGTCGAGCATTTTACGATGCCCAAATTACGGCTTTTTTTTAATAATATGAACTTGAAAAAAGAGGACCTCGAAACTTATTTTAAATTTGTGTTTTATGACTCAACTGACGTCAATGGAACCTATATATTGGGCAGCAATTTTAAATCAGCATTTCATAAAAAAGTAACACATATATTGTGAACATAAGTTTGAAGAACAATTATCAAACTAAATTAACATGGTATGTAGCTAAAAGTAATTACTTTTTTTTAATTAATTAAAAATTAAAAAAAAATAAAATATTTTATGAATATTACTATTTTAGGAGTACTCAGTAGAAGATTTTTATGCAAACAAGACCGTTGCATTAACTGGTGGAACTGGGTTTTTGGGACAAGCTATCACCGAAAAACTTTTAAGAACATGCCCGAAAATTAAAAAGATAATTCTTTTTATAAGAACAAAGAAGGATGTCAGTCCAGCTCAAAGAATTCGGGATTTGGCTAAACTACCGGTGATTTTTTAAATGCAAAAAATAACTTCGCCATTTTTTTAAATATTGCAAATTAAAAAAATTATATAACACTTTTTTTAATGATATACAGGCCTTTGACGTTCTTCGGAAAACGGACCCGAATTTTTCCAAAAAACTGACCTTCGTCAATTGTGATTTGTCTGCGGAGAATTTGGGCTTGAGTAAGGATTCGATAAGGATGTTATGTCGGGAAGTAAACGTTTTTATTCACTGCGCAGCTGCGGTAAAATTTAACGAACATTTGAGGCAAGTATATTTAATTATTTTAATGTTCTTTTATTCAAACTGATTACTACGTACGTTAAATTTTATTTTTTTATTTAATTAAAATAATTCGCCATTTTTAATATTTATATTTCTATATTTTACAGACTGGCTTTTGAGATGAATGTTCAATGTGTTCGTAGATTAATCGCTTTCTGTCGCAGATTTCGCGATTTTTCCGTTTTTGTTCACATTTCCACAGGTAAAGATAATTTTTAATATACTAAAATAACTTAACAGAATATATATTTTAAAAAAAATCTTACTTTAATATTTGATTTATATTTTAAGCTTACACCAACACCGACCAAGAGCCAGAAATTATCCAAGAAAAAATCTATGACCAAAAAATTGATTACGTCGACTTAGAAGGTACATTGAAGTGGATGGATGATGAAACTATAACCAAAATTACTCCAGAAATTTTGGAAAAACGGTAAAGCTTTTGAAAATTAAACGATTACACGATTGTTAAATATTTTAGCACTATAAAATTTTTTAAAATGTTTTTATTTTTTTTAATTTTCTCTAGCTAGACTCTATGCACAAACTAACTCATGCACATTGTTTTATTTTTAGACCAAACACTTATACTTTGACCAAGGCTTTAGCCGAAGATGTAGTTTTGCGAGAAAGTGGAAATATGCCTGTTTGTATTGTTCGACCCAGCATGATTATACCAGCCTTGGCTGAACCTGCACCGGTAAAATTTTAAACTTATGTTAGCATTTTGTTAAAGGCAGTCATAACAAATATAATACGTATATTATTACGCCTTTACTAGACAGCAAAAAAATGTTGACTATACAGCTTTTTTTTTGACCCTCGCATTCGAAATCTTTTCACATTTAAAATGTACTTTATTTTCTTGCAGGGATGGTGTACAAATGCTTACGGACCCACTGCATTTATTGCAGCATACGCCAAAGGAGTTTTACGTTCCATGTACGCAGATTACGATGTTATTGCCGACTTGGTGCCTGTGGATTTGGTAACAAACGGAGTCATCATATCGGCAATGAAAACCGGCACTGACTACGAGAACAAAAGATCAAACGGATATGAAAGTGGGCGAGGCAGTATAAGCGATTATCCATCATGTAAGGATATATTAAAATGTTAATTAACCTTATATAATGTATTGTATTTAAAACAAATAATAAAAATGTTGTTTTTTTCAGCCAAAACATCTTCATCTGAAGACGAAGTTTACGAACCAACCAACAAAGTTTGTCAAAATTGCCGAAAGATCACGCCAGCCATTAAACATGTTCCCGTCTACACTTTTAATACTGGCACTCTCAACCCACTATCCATATTATTTCTACGTAAGTTGTTAGAAAATTCAAATGTTGGTTTGTGGTTAATATAAGGTTAACCTGTCTTAATAAAAACAAGAAAGTTGTTTTTGGGTAGTGATGTTACAGAGTGTAGACTAGACTATGAGAATATTAGCGGACATTATTAAATTACGAAGTTTTTTTTTTTTAATTTTAAATATTAATATTTTATAGATCAGTTAACAGAAAGTTGGGTAAGAGAATTTCCATCTTCGCCTATTCGAGCCCCACGCCTTTCCATTACAACAAACAGGTATAATTTTTTTAACCTATGTGGAACTATGCTTATTCAAAGTTATTTAAGGCAACTTTAAGTGAAATGCTTAAATTCTATTTCCAACAAACGCTTACTACGTAAAACGCTTTTTAAACTCGCAGGTTTTTCGTATGCGTTGATTACCACATTCCGATGTTTGGCTACATAACTTTCTTGTATGTTGCAATCACTTACACAGCTTGTTAATTAAACATTATTGTGTTAACAGGTGGAAGCATAATGCTACAGTATTGTATCAGCAAAAATTACCAGCTTATTTTATGGATGTTGGATTGAAACTAAAAAAACAAAAATTCAGGTAGGGCAAATAGCTTAAAGTAAAGGTGCATGTAATCTCATAAAACAAATTTTATCCATTATAAATTTTTCTCAGAATGTCTATTGCAAATCAGAAAATTGAAGCTGGTACCGAAGTCATGGAATATTTCTTTACCCATTCGTTTAAATGGAACATTGACAAATCAATTGAATTAAGAGATATATTATCCGAAAAAGATAAAAAGGTAAATTTATATCTTAAATGCAACAAAGATTAACAACAATTTAAGTCGTACCAATTTGTATTTAGTTGCTGATAATAAATTTTAACGTGAATTCTTTTTTAATATAAACAGACATTCTACACACTGGGAAATTGCTTTGACTGGACGGAGTATATGCAGTTTTACATCCAAGGAGTGAGTGAACATATCTTAAAAGAAGATATAAGTAAAATTGATTACGTTAAGTCTCGACAACGTGTACAAACGTAAGTAATCTTGATAGTTAATCTGTTACTAAAGTTGAAATTCGAATAGGTGTTTGATATACGAAGCTAAACAAAAAATAGTTAACGCTTTTAATGTAACAAGAATACTTGTATGCAGTTGTTAAAACATTTTTTAATCCTTTAGAATGCAAACCTGGGAAAACTGTCTTAATGCAGCTGCAGCTTTGGGCGTCGTCGGCGTAGCAGCATTTTCCGGCATGACGGGTGCATTGTGGGACATCAGTTCGACTGTCGTCGAAGGATTGAGTTATGCCTTCTAATTAAGGCTTTGTAAGGTAGCAACTTTTATTGTTTTTATTTGTTGTATAGTTAAAAATCCAAACAATCTTTTGTTTCGATATTAAAATTATTTACTTGTACCTAATTAAACTGTTTACGCATTCTTGATTGTCATAGCCTTACTATTTTTTCTTATGATTTATTTTGTAAGTAATAACTGTGCTTCGTTGCCGGTTGTTTAATTATGGTTCGAAATCTTAGATTTCGAAACATATTGTTATTGTCATTATATTTATTATTATTATTATTATGGTTCGAAATCTTAGATTTCGAAACATATTGTTATTGTCATTATATTTATTATTATTATTATTATTATTGTTTTTATTCTTATTTGACGAATTTTGAAAGACGATAACTTTTGTTCTTTAAAAGTAAAAGTTCTAAATTTTTAGTATGTTTGTTATTATCCTAACGAATCGCAAACCTCCTATTTACGACATTTAAATGTCACTAATTACTAATTAATATATTTTATTATTAAAATTTAAAGATTAAATTTTCTGAAATTTTAATATGTTGTAGATATTATTATTTTGTATGTTGCTGTTTAAAATGAAGATTTAACTCTAGCTAAATATCGTTTAATCATTATTTTAGTTTTTTTATAAAATAACGAATCAGTGTGAGTTTAACGCTTGAATAATTTAATAGCGTTCTGGTCGCCGTCAAAAATCGTCCTTTTCGCTGTCAATTGAAGTAAAAAATATTGGTTGAAAATTTAAGTAAAATGTTAAAGGATAAGTCAAAAATGTGTAAAATTTTTTTTTAATTGTTTTGTTATTATTATATTTTAATACTCGTTTAATTACTAAAAAATTAAGATCGGTATTTTGCTTTTAAATTTAGTTTACTTTTCTATTACAATATCAATGAATGCGTGTTCGTTTGTTAAAATTAGGTTTAAATATAAAAAAGTTCATATTTAAATCTATAATTTAATTAATAAACCTACTAAATAAATTATATTCATAAAAAAGAATCAAATGATTTCGAACCATATTTTATTTATCAAATAAATCTAGTTATTATTATTATTGTTTTTATTCTTATTTGACGAATTTTGAAAGACGATAACTTTTGTTCTTTAAAACTAAAAGTTCTGAATTTTTAGTATGTTTGTTATTATCCCAACGAATCGCAAACCTCCTATTAACGACATTTAATTATCACTAATTACTAATTAATATATTTTATTATTAAAATTTAAAGATTAAATTTGCTGAAATTTTAATATGTTGTTGGTATTATTATTTTGTATGTTGCTATTTAAAATGAAGATTTAACTCTAGCTAAATATCGTTTAATCATTATTTTTGTTTTTTATAAAATAATGAATCAGTGTGAGTTTAACGCTTGAATAATTTAATAGCGTTCTGGTCGCCGTCAAAAATCGTCCTTTTCGCTGTCCATTAAAGTAAAAAATATTGGTTGAAAATTTAAGTAAAATGTTAAAATATAAGTAAAAAATGTGTAAAATTTTTGTTTTAATTGTTTTGTTATTATTATATTTTAATACTTGTTTGATTACTAAAAAATTAAGATCGGTATTTTGCTTTTAAATTTAGTTTACTTTTATATTACAATATCAATAAGTGCGTGTTCGCTTGTTAAAATTAGGTTTAAATATACAAAAGTTTATATTTAAATTTATAATTTAATTAATAAACCTACTAAATAAATTATATTTATAAAAAAGAATCAAATAATTTCGAACCATATTTTATTTATCAAATAAATCTAGTTCAGTATTAATATCATCGCTCCGCGGTAACTTTTTTACTTTACCTTTTGTATTTATTGCCCGCTTATTGAAAATATAAAGCACTGTACAAATACTACTCTAGTAAATTTTAAAATTGTATTGAGGTTTTAAGAAAAATATCCCAACTTTTTAACTAATTTTAGTAGCAAATGTTGGTTGTTTCACACAATTAACTTGACTACATATATTTAAAACCATCTTATTTTAGACTTTACTTTAATTAAGAATACCTTTAATTAAAACTGACAATATGTAAGTAATGCAAACGAGTAAAAACAATTAAAACAGATATACTAAAAAACACTAAAACAATAAAATGACCTTAATAAAGTCAACAAAAGAATAGGCTCTAATATATGAAGAACACACACAATACAGCAGTAACACGTCCCAATTAAATTGTACCTAAATAGCACACATTAAATTTCTAACTTATTTATTAAGTGCAAAAAAATTTTACAAGGCTAAGAATTCTTCCTTTCTTTTAAAGTACTCTGACAGCCTTAAAGCCGAATACCTAAAAAAGTTAGAATTAAAGCAAGTGCAAGTACAATTGATTATAATTTCCTAAAGTTTAAATATATATTACACAACAAAAAAATTGTACTCACTCTTTGTAGTCGAAATCAATCAAAGAAAATTTATCCTGGACTAACGCCCAAACTCCCCAAAACAAATGTGCAGCCTAAAACATTATAAAAACCAAAATTTATTGCCAAATCACATGTAGTACAAGGTTGAATATTAAGTCATAAAAACATTAAAATATATACATATTAAAAAAAGGTTTAAAGTACTTTCTTGAATCATAAAGTCAAGTCAAGCGAGGTTAACCTATTAAAATAAGTTATTTTTAACTGGTTACCAAAGCAAACTTGTTTGACAGTTTATACAGGTTTTCTATTTCAATATCCAGCTGCTCGGGCATAAGCGTTTGATTCTTTATCTTGTAAAATTGAGTTAAATAACATCTAAGCCATTCTTTTTGTAGAGCTTTATCAGGATATAATTTATAATCGACCTCATCAATTCCTTAAAATAAATTTTATTTTACTGGTTGAAAATTTTTTGTGTTTGTTTTGATTGGATAATTTACAACTTGATTGCTTTTTTAATTTATTATAATCATAAAACTTTATATGACATATTTAAAAACTAAATAAGAGTGGTATTTTGTATAGTACTATTGTGCAACTGTTTCATGATAATTGTGTAATCTTAAAAAGATAAACTAACCTGCAAATTCGCAAAAGTGATTTCCTATATCGAGTGCTTGATAGTTAAAACCAGCATATTCATAATCAATAAAATTTGCTTTCTCTGTAAACATGCATTAAACAAAGTTATATACACAATAAAACTAAAGATTTTGAGGCACCAACTATAAAACATGTGAATCTGGTTCATTTACCTTTTTGTTCATTGTATATAATGTTGTGTAGTAGGATATCATTATGACAAAAAACCACGGGACTATTTAGTTTTGATAAAGCTTCTTCTAAGAAGTCAATTTCTTGTTGAAATTTTGACTTAGCAGCGTTTTTGCCATTATTGTTGCTGTAAAAATATAACAAAATATTTAAGTAAAAAAGTTACCATTTATCTTAAGCAATAAACTGTCAGCATATGACGAATGTACTCTACAGTAAACTTTGCTTATTTTTTTAGGAATTTCTATTTTCCAAAGAAAACGTTATTGGGAAGGGGGAAGATATGGGGATGCATCTTAAGAAAAAACATTGTTTTGGGACAATGATAATTAAATTTTTTTTTTTGGAAAAGTACAATTTTGCAAATTATATAATAATTTTTTTTTTGATTTTAAAAATTCAGGTAAGCAAAACTTACTTTTCTGTAAAAGCCAATTTTAAAAACTTTCGCATAATTACAAATAGACTAGGTTTACAAGGAAATTCTTCTGAAGGTGGAATTGAATGTAGTCTGGCCATTTCAGTGGCTACACAACTAAAATTAATTAATTTGTTAATTTGATTGTTAATTAACATGGATTATATGTGTCTTGTAATTATACATACTTAAAAATTTTTGGCTTTCGTATAGTTTCGGGTGTTAATGTTACTCCCTTAATATATTGATAAGATAAACCATTGTTAAACACACAGTATAACAACGGTGCACATTGGTGATTGTGCAGCAATTCAAAGTTCTTAATCTGCAAAATAAAACAAACTAAGATTAAGTAACTTAAGCATATGGGAACATTCCTAAACTGTTTACTCTAATAGTTAATAATTAATAAAATTATGTTATATTTTGCCTCAGAATTTCTGTCCAAAAACTTTTCCGTTCCATTTCCATTTACTCGTACCAAAACAGTGTCTTCTGTATTACCATCATGATGAAATCCAAACATTTTGTTCGTAATTCCGTTAGTAAAAATCTTTAAAAAAAATAAAGAATAGCGTTATGGTAAATAATATGCTTAATGAATTGGTGATTGACAGTTTTAATGGCACAGGAAACAAAATTTTACGTAACACTGTTTATTGTATAAATAACGTTATGTTTTACATGATTACCATCTTTATGAATAACACAAATTTAATATTGCAGGTATGTATTTCAGTTTTACTTACTTTAGTTGTAATTTTGCTGTCATCCCATTTTGGCCTCACAAGCTTCAATATCTCCAAAGCACCTTGTTGAGCATTTTCAGTGTCCACAGTTTTGTCTACTTTTAAAATGGACATGGTGTAGTAATTTATTTTAATCTAAGATACATAAAATTATAACATATCATTTTACGTGGACATCCTTTTAAAAAACGTTAAGCTGGGCAAATAACGATCAAAACACAATTATCAAAAAACTTCATGTTGATAGACAAAACAAAAAAATAAATAAGTTAATCAACAAAATTAAAAAACAGTTATTTTTTACAAGCTAATTTAAATCGGTCTTCCAATTGTTTTGAATAAAGATCAAGCTTGTAGGCTGCTTGTTCTAAACCCAACACACTTTTTTCTATATTTTCTATTTGATCCAAGTAAGGGTGTAACTGCGAAAGCTGTTGGTTTATTGCAACTAAATGGTCTCCAACTGATTTTGCAGTATCAAACATTGTTGTATACCGAGCTGAAGTAGCTCTGTTCATGTCAATAATTAACTGATAGTCTGCACAGGTAGAGTCTACCTCCCCATTTAAATAAGTTCCAACTTTGGTGAACATATTGTCGCATAAACCTTGTAATTTTGAAGTGTTTTGATTATTGTCAGTGTTAATTGACAATTTTCGTATTTCACACCTAACAATATCTTCTAATTGTTTAACATTGGTATCATTTGGCTCAGTGCTATCTTCATTGCTTTCTGTATGGCTTGTTTCCTGGTAAAAATTGTCATCTAATGGTTTTGTATCATCAGTAATTAAGTCATTAGAATTGTTTGTCTCATTTGAAGTACTTTCGTTACTTGAATTGTCTGTAGTTATGGCAGCAGCATGATCAATATCACTATTTGTATCCATAACTACAATAGACTAGACAAATTTTCAACCTGCCAATTATAACGTATTTAAATTAGGCAATCCGATAAGGATTTTATATCAAAAACTTGTCGACTGTTTTTGCCACTTACAAACTTACTTCAATTATATCAATATTATCTTTATCGACGTATAGGCTAATATAGCCAGTACACACACACCTTAATTTTTGTTAGTAAAAACCGCAAAAAAGCACAACCTGCAGTCTGAAGATAGCGTACTTGTTTGTTTACATACGCAACAGCACCCACGGCTGGACAGATATGCTTCGGTGAACGCCTGTTATTTAATAAGAATGTGTATTCACCATAGAAAACTAACTTTATAATCTTTTACAATCATACTTCTATTATTCTTTTCCACAATATCCATTTTTACATTAATAGAATGGCCATTCAGGAGCCCTAACGAGTAATCAAACTTTTAACATTATCATGATAATGTAAAAAAATAAACTATTAAAAACATATACAAAGTACTATTTTTATAATTTATTTCTTGCGATAAAATATAACACATAAATTATAGTGCAATTATTAAAATTCAATAGAAAAAATAATATTGTGTTTTTAGGTATTATGTTTGTTCTTGCAACAATGTGTGATAACTGAGTTTTGAGGTAAAATAGGTAAGCATCGCCAAACAAAAATTTAGCTTGTTGCCTTAAACAATTTATATTTAAAAAAAGAAATCCTAAAATTTAATATATACTCGTAAAAATGTGATAAGGGGTAAGAACGTATTACTCAAATATTTTAATAATGTTCTATACATGTTAGCAAGCCTTTTAGATTTGTATAAAAATTTCCACAGAAATACTAGTGCTGCTCCATTTAAAAGAAATTTCAAAAGTTTAAGCCTGAAAAAAAATAAGGCAAAAAATTTATTTGCAGGAAAAAATTAAATAGATACTTTATACAAACTAGCAAGGCACTATTATAAAAAACAACCAAAAAAGTCAACGAACCTATTTCTAAACTGAATTTTTCTGCAAGGATGATCACTGTATTTAAATTTCTTTGTCCCATTTGCATATAATTTTACATAATCATTCCAGTCTATATGTTTTGGATCAAAATTAAACATCTAAAGAAAAGAAAAGGATTTAAACTAAAATGCTACATTGTAATCAGTAGTGAAATATGCAATTTTATATGACATATTTTTATACAATACCTTTTGATCTTTGTTGTTCATTTCATTTCGCAATTCAGCAGTGTTGTTCACATTCCAAATCCAATGATTTTCTGATAAATATTTTAACATTTTCATGGAGGATACAATGTCAGTTTGCAATTCCATGGACCTGGAAAAAATATAAAAATATTTATCATGAAACTGAATTATTGACATAAAAATTTAAAAGATGAAAATGTATTTTATATGTTCACCCTTTATAGTGTTGTAATCCACATATTCTTATGAGTACATCTAAACATAAGTTGGGGGTAAACTGCATAAAATAACTTGATATACAAGTGCTTGACCTAAAAATACAAAATATTAAACTTAAAAGAAAATAATCAAACAACCAACTAAATTAATAGAAAAATAAATCCAATTCTAGAATATTTATTTTTTATTTACTTCAAGGTTAGAACATCTAGGTTTGAAATAAGGTTGACACTATCCACTGGGTAATTTATAAACATTTCAGCATGAGTTTTAATAGATCGGCATGATTTTCTATTTTGTGAATCTAAAATATAAATATGAAATTAATTTAAACAATTCCAAATTGTAAAGTCCAATAATCTATAATATTTTACAAGTTTAAAGGCATATATTCGATAGGCCAACAAACATAAATAATAGTATTTTGGTCAAAACCTAGTAGGGAATTTAAAAGCTGCATTTCTTTTATAAAAAGCAACCTTTGGATGCTATCACTCAAGCTACATCGATCAGTTGTTATATGACACTAACTTAATCACTTCCTTACAGTGTATCCTGTTAATTTATTTTACCAACAATAAAATTTGTCAAATTTTAAAATTGAATACTAAATTTAAGAATATCTTTTGTCCCTTTTTTATATTCAATTTATATAATTCTTAGTTCTTACCAGCCAAATTAAAATCCAAGTTGCCAGTTTCACTGCTAACTAACAAATTGTAGATTCGTATGCTAGATTCCGGCATCAAACCTTCCCCCAAAATATATTAATTAAATTTAAAAACCACAAATACACTTGTTAATAATTCAAACTGCATTTAAAAAAATATTTAAAAAATGAATTTTAGGTTTTACAATTTTTTTTTACCTGTTTTCCATGCCGAGGCAATCATAGCATTCACAACATAATCAACTGGTGTTATTTCAAATTTGACCAACTCATTAGCACACCACATGGGTTTTATTAAACCATTTCCAAATGCATACAGCAAGCTAGATGCATCACTTGTATTTGGGCACCAACCCTGAAAACAAAAACCATTTTTGCATACCACATATATATATAAAAATATATTTTTTTAATTTAAACAACTCACTGGTAATGGTTCTTTGACAGTCACACCAACATTTCCAGGCCTTACAATACAAACAGGCAAATTTGCTCCTTCATTTAAGATTATTTCTTCAGAAAATGCTTTCGTTAATGTATATGAATTAGGCCTGGCAAAGTAACAAAATTATTACAATTATGTATTACAGTTTTTAGAAACATTAAAAATACTACCTTTTGTTAAGAATAGATGGGGTTATATCTGTAACCATTTCATCTTTTAACCATTCTAATGTCTCATTTACTTTGTTGTAGTCCCAACCAGTCGGATAAATCCTTTCTCCAATTAAACTTCGGTCACAAAATGCATAAGCTTAAAAAAATGTCCAATTAAAATTTGAAATATTTAACTGTTATCTATAATACAACAAAAGGGTACACTTAGTTAGGTTACAATTGTAACTTTAATACCTGTTGATAAATGACATATTGCTTCAATGTTAATAATCTTTTTACAGAGAAGAAGTATATTGCGAACGCCAATGCAATTTATTTGAAATGCTTTCCTAAACAAAAAACAAATCATTTAACTTTAAATTAGATTTAATGATAGAAATACTTTATATCAAGCCATGTTTAAAAAAAAATTATGTTATGTACCATCATCACTTTACCTTAAGTTCTCATCAAATTTGACTGCGGAGGCACAGTGAAAAAATACATTCACTTCATTTTTAATTTTTTCCAACAGACAATCATCAATTTCAAGCTCAGTCATAGTTAAATTGTAAGGAACTGGAACAAGTTTTGCTGTAATATTTACCTGGTTATTTCTTAAACTCTGAAATGCCTAAAAATAAAAGTTTTAAATTGTTTATTACTCTCAAAATGATAAAACAAATGTTGCTTTAGATTTTTAGTAAAAATCTTAGTTAAAAGGTATTGATGATCATAAATAAGAAAAATTAAATACAATTCACCTGTGAACTTGTTATGTCACTTAATCTCTCTTCAGGACAATTGTCGCTTTTTTTGTTTAACAAAACAAAAATTGTTGTTATGTTTGAACATGATCTTATTAGTTTCTCAATCACACACAAGCCAACAAAACTTGTACCACCAGTTATAGCAATACATTTTCCTTCATAAAATTGAGCCACAGTTTCCTAAAACAACATATTTTACTTTTTATTTTAGGAATATTTGTATATCAGTATATAAACAAAACAATTTTTTTTTAATTTTTCGTTTTTAAGTATAAATAACTTACCATGCTTTTTAACATTTAATTTATTGAACTTTTGTCGTAGTTTGTCAAAATACTCTTTTTATGCAACAATTTTGCGCGTGCTATCTAAACCGTAATTAACAACCGAGTAAATTTAATTTCCCAACTGTCAATCCTATCTCTGCTGCACAGGAAATAGGAAACAAAGTGGGACTTCCCCATTCAAAAAATAAAAATATTATGGCATTTCTATGGTGATAAATGGACGCTAATTAATTATTTGCACAACTTTTATTAAAGCAAATATAATCAATCAATAATATAGTTTCATACAAAATGTAAAAAATTAAAAAGGTTTGTTTATTACTAAACACAAAACAAATATTAAAAATTATAAATTGAATTCAAAATAGCATCACGTCATTTATCTGTTTGTTTCCAAAACCTCTTGAATAATGCAGCCCGACTACAAAAAAAGGTTAAACCCTTAATACGTACTAACAGTTTTTAGGATCATTTGATAAATTTATTGTAATTAAATTATTTTTCAGCTATGGGTTTAAATTGGTCCATTCTAATAAAAAAAGTTCTAAAACTTACCCAAGCAAAAAACACGGCAGTGGCATGACTTATTGCCTCAATCTCGTCCGTAACAAGTCCTTCAATCTCTTCCTTAGCTCTTAGAGCCTCTCGTGGTGTAATATCTTCTGTTTTTCGTGTTGTAACCCGATTTCTAATTGATTTTGCTCCCAACTTTCCGATTAATATATTCATTTGCTTCCACGACTATACGTATATATTGAATTTAGTGTATTGAAGTATAAAAACCAAATTATGAACTTAAAATATTGTTGTTGATTATAAAGTAATTAAAAATAATTTTCTTTACCTTCAACTCGCTTGCCTTTTCCCCAAGTAGTAGCAATGTCGCTTTCATTACTTTTTTGATAAGTTCGGGCGGACTTGAATAACTATGAATTTCAGAGATTTGAGTTTGTCTCATTGTTGCCACTAAATCTCTCATTCGTTGTAGCTCGGTGTAAAGTGCAACTAAACTTTTTGCCCTTTCGATGTTCTCACGCAATTCGTCATCTACCTGATCCTCCGTTAGATCTTCACTAAGAGCTTTATCCGCTGCTTTTACTGCAGGTATTAAGGCATCTAAATCTCTATCGATAATAGCTGGTTTAAGTTGAGAAAGTAGAAAGGATTTGGTTTTAGCAACAAACAGCTCTTTTGATTCGGCAATAAGTTTTTTATCATTTGGCTCAATCGGTCGACTTGTGTAAGTCCCTTCGAAATCAATTATCAGCTGCTTTAGCACCATCCTTAATAATAATACAGAAGTATTAACGATACAATTATTTGGCTTATCTTTAAACTGATACCCACTAATTCGAAATGCTTTAAACGAAACAACATTAAATTTTAAACTTACCTTTCCGCTCCACTTGATTTGGCTGCAATTAGTTTTTCTCTTAGTTCGTTTCGACGATTTACAGTTTCTTGATCTTCCCCTTCCAATGCCTTTCGTGCTCGAGTCATCAGATCTTCCAACTCCGTATCTTTAGAATTCCAACCAAAAAGATTTTCAATGGTATCTGCTTTGTCCACTGCATCCTGAATCTTTTCATGAGTCATGGTAGTAAGGGCGCTTTCTAACTCGAGCTTGAGTTGTTTAACCTGTAAACATAAAACAGTTCTTAAAAGTGCTTTTCACCCTTTTTCTGAAAATTATCTAAACTTGTATATAGGCTACAGATTTTGTGTTATTGCTTGCAATTCTTTTTACAACAATTGTTTTATAAATAAGCTAGGTAAATTCACCATTTGATCTTTTTCTTTAAGCATTTCCAAAGCCTTTTCTCCATTAGTTATTGTGTTTGTATCCACTTTCTTCTCAGATGCCAACTCGATCTGATTCTCCAATAAGTTAAGGGTAGATATTGAAGCCACCGCTGGTTTAAAAGCAAGGTGCGTAAGTCTAATCAACTCTTCAGCAACACTTTGTCGCTAAATTAATTTTTTTTATTTAGAACAAAATTGTCATTAGCAAATTAAATTCTTAAATTTTGATAATTTTATCGTTTACCAAAACAAAACTATTACCTCAGCTTCTCTTTGTTTTAAAGATTCTAGCGCTTGTCTTCCATTAATTATGTCTGATTCGTCGACCTTTACTCTAATACCTATTTCTAATTGCTTTTCGAGTAAGTCAATAGTTTCAAATGGCGCATTAGGTTGCTTAGCAACGTCTGTCAACCTTCGCAATTCTGTTGCAATCTGTTCTTTCTGAAAACAGGTAACTGACGTTAATATTTTTAATTTAATTGTATTTTAATAAAAGTAATAACTAAATTATGTTAGTATTTTTACTTGAGCTAGTTTTTCTTGTAATTCCATTATTGCTTCTTTTGCACTGTTAATGGCTTCGATGTTTACGTTTGCCTGGATGGCAAGAGCGATTTGATTATTTAACAATTCTACAATTTCATCTGAAGGGTCAGATTCTCTGGCGATTTTTTCTACTCTCTGCAACTCCTTTTTCACCTCGTCTTTCTTAAAAGATATCACACATCTTGTCGTACGTATTTTAGTGTATGACAGTGACACTATTTTAATTTGTGATTTATCCATTGTAATAGAGTATAATACAGGTTGTTGACAGATATATTAAGCCCACTGAATTGTATTTACCCTCTTACCATTGATATTAACTCAAATGTATTAAATGTTAAGAAATTAAGTCAATTATATTACCGTATGTTAAGCAAACTAATTATTAATACGAAAAGTGTATTTACTTTTATAGAATCAATATTGAGTATATTCACCAATCCTCAGAGGGGGTCGATAAATTAGATTAATAAAATATTACTAAGCCAATATTTGGTTTTATTAGAAAGATATTCATTCATTTATTTTTCACTATGAACAATTTATTGAATATTCAAATATGTGGATATACACACCGATTGTTATAACATAGACCATAGACTTACCTTTGCATACTTTAACTTGAGTAGATCAAGCGCCTGTTTTCCATTGCTTATATGTAGTGAATCAACGTAAAACGAATTTGCAGATGACAGTTGTTTTTCTAAAAGTTCAATGGTAACAAATGGAGGATCGTCTTCACTAGCTACACTAGTAAGTCTTTGCAACTCTGCAGTTACTTTTTCTTTCTATTAAAAATAACATCGCGTTTTTTATTTTAAATAAAGTGAAATGAATAACAATAAATTTACAGAGGATTTTACCTGCGAAAGCCATTCTTTTAATTTGTTTAACGCATTGGTTCCATTGTTTACGTCATCAGTATCAGCATTTACATCACAAGCCAAAGAAATTTGATTTTCTAAAAGTTGAACCGTATTTATAGGCGGGTTTGATTCCGTAGCAACTTGAGTTAGCTTTCTTAATTCTTCAACAATTTTATTTCTCTAAAAAAAGAAGCAATTATTTGATAATGACAAAGGATATATTGCTTTAAATATATTAATTAGTACCTCGTCTGCTCTGTCTTTTAATGTTTGTAATGCTTCTTTTCCACGGTTTATATCTTCTTCGTTAACATTTTCCTTTACTGCTATTTCCAACTGATCCTCTAGTAGTTGTATTGTTGTAAGTGGGGAATTCGGTTGGTTTGCAATTTCAGTTAATCTTTTTAATTCAGCGGCTACACCTTCTTTCTATAGTAAATATTATACCGTTCACAATTTTTTTATGACATGTGTTTTTTATATTTTAACTTCACCTTTGACAATTTGCCTTTCAGTGCATTAAGTGCATTTTTTCCGGATTTGATTAACTCTGGATTTGCGTTAACGTTGTTAGCTAGTCGTATTTGATCTTCCAGTAACTGTACTGTGTCACTGGAGGGATCTGGTTGCTTAGCAATAGTAGTTAGCCTTTCCAACTCGTTTTCAATTTGCCTTATCTATTAATGTATAAATTTAATACTTATCAAACCAAAATAGAAAAAATGCAATGCTTACCTGGTCAAGTTTTTTTTCTAACGAGTCTAGTGCTTCCTTTGCCTTGTTTATATCATCAGAATCAATTTCTTCAGTTTCTGCCAAGTGTATTTGTTTTTGTAATAATTCAAGGGTAGATTTAGATGCAGTTGGAAGGTTTGCTGATGCAGTAGCTTTTCTTAGATCGTCAAGTACGGTAGCTTTCTAAAAAATAGGTATAGCAATTTACTTTTTACGCTTTACTTACAAAAATGAAATAAAAGATTTTACGTGCTGATCTTTCTTTTTCAAAACTTCAAGAATTTGTCGACCTCTAGCAATATCAGCATCTTTAACTTTAGATTTGTTAGCAAGTATTAACTGGTCTTCTAATAATTGTACGATGTTAGACGGTGGATTTGGAGATTCGCCCAGCTGTATAAGTCTCAATAACTCTTCAGATACTTTTGCTCTCTAAAAATATCAACAGAAGAAATTATAAAAGTCTGTTGATTATTATTAAAATAATTGTTTTTATTTTTTCTGAAGATGAATTGTTTACCTCGGCTTTGGTTTTTCGAATTCCATCTGCTACGTCTCTTCCATTGTCTATGTCTTTATCATTGACCTCTAGTTGTTCAGAAATGTCTAATTGGTTTTCTAATAATAACAAAGTAGATTCTGATGAAGGCGATTTTCGAGCCAAAGCTGTCAATCTTTTTAACTCTTTAGCCGCGATTTTTCTCTTTTTCCGATTTTCTTCCTCTTGAATCTATAAAAATTCAATTTTAATTTGTATGACCATTCTATAACTTTATTCATTTGCATTTTGTTTAAATAATTTTAAGTTGCAAATCACGACAAAAAACGGAACAACACAGCAACAAAATGGACAAAACTAGAGGGTTTTTACAACTTATTTTCTTATTTTAAAACTTATTTTTTTGCCTATTTAAACGTACAGCCTACCTCTGCTGGTGATCTACCACGGCGAATTTGTAATCTTCTGAGATAAATAAAACCGATACCAAATATCACAATAAAAGTGCAAATCCCCGCAACAGCAGCTATGGTCGGGTCTACAACTGATTTTGTGCATTCAACGATTTGAGTTGGATAAATAGGAATCTTGGTAATAATTTCTTCTGTGATTTCACCTGTTACCTTTTATAATAAGTTTCAACATTAAACAGTAAATAGGTAAAATAAAAAAATGACTGTACCGGGTTGTAGGGTTCAATTGAAGCAGTGCAAATATCTTTGAATAATATTGATTGAAAATCAAAGGTTTGAAGATCTGTATTTTCGTTAAACTTGTACACGTTTCTACTGTTTGGGTCAGTGGCAAGTTTGTTCAAAGTTTCTATTGATACATTTTCGTCCAATCCGATTGCTAGAATGGCTATTTTGGAATCGGCAGCCTGTTAAATTTTTTAGGCATAAGGGTACATAAAACATTTACAATTTAAAGAAGGCTTGAATTTTGTTCAAGTAAGTTCTTACTAATCTTATAGCAGCATCTACATCTTTTCTCGTTTCGCTATTTGTAACGATTAGAAGAACACGTGCTACTTCTTCTAATTTACGTCCACCTTCGGCTTCATTAAATTCGTTTTGGACAATATCATAAAGTGCCCAGTCCAGATTAGATTCGTCTAAAAAATAGCTATGAATTTTTTTTTGTTTTGCTACTCAAGTAGTGTTTTTTATCCCCTAAAGGCTTGTCGTTTTATTTAACCTAAAGGCTTGTAATTTGTAATTATTTTACAAATAAAATTATTTAAATTAAGTACTGGTTCCTGGCTGAGTAACAGAGTCAATGACAGAAATCAATTGAATAAGAGTTTCGGGTGAATCTTTAAAGTGTAAGTAAGCCTTGTGTTCATTTGCAAATACAGAAAAACCAAAATGAACCCGCGTAAAATGGAATCGACTTGCAATCCATTTAATGCTTTCTTTGTTTGAGATAAATTGGTTTTTAGTAACAGCGTTTGAAGCGTCCAGAAGAAACCAGAGATCAATTTTCTTGTTACAACCTAACGATAAATAGGTTTAAACTAGCCTAAGCAAAACACCTTTTTTTGGTAAAAGTACATAGGTTCTTTATGCATAACTTACGAAAACGGCCCTGTAAAATGGATATTTGTGTCATATAATTAATTGTGTTATTTCCCACGTGATAAATTTCGGACCAAATTTGGGCTTGGTGATCTAATGCGACCGGAACTCCAAGTCGACCAAGTTTTATTTCCAAGTAAAGTCGAGCTGCAATACCAGATTTAAATGGCTCACTAAATAAACATGTTTAAGATTTATAGCCTAATTGCTCCGTTAAATTTTAAATACTAATATTTGGTTAATTTCAATTCTTTGAAAATTTACGTATGTAGTCTGCATAAACTGTTTTAGTTATGTTTTATTTTATCATACCTATAGTTTGTATTGCAGAAATAACATGTAGTGTTAAAATACTCTTGTATTTGTGGTAAACATGTATCGGAGGTATCACCCAATTGCTCAAAGTTATACAACTCGTTATGAATAGCGAGAGAAATCTATAAGAAATAGGTTTTTGTAAAACTAAATTGTTGAGTATTTTGTTAAAGTTTAGTTTTTATCTAATAAAAAAAGGTTTGCCCACATTCCAAATCCCTCCTTTAAAATTAAAATTATCTTTGATGTCTCCATAATGTGTTTCAGCATAAGCTAATCTTTCCAAAAAATGAAAATCGTTTATAAAGTCAAAATAGTAATCGATTTTGTTGACGACAGTTAAAACCACTTCTTCTCCCGTCGTTCCAACTTGTAACGTCACATCTTCTGTGCTAAAAGCATGGTTAATAAACTATTTTTAACTTGAAAAATGAAATTTTACAGCACACGTTAACTTACCTTACCTACATACAGTTAATGATTTAAAGCAACATCCAAGCAGAAACACATAAATTAAAATATTCTTCATCGAAACTGTGTTATTAAAGTTGTGGGCATTTACGACGTATGCTTTTATGAGAGTTAATACAAACTAATGAGATTTTTACAAGTTGTGCCACAGTAAGTTAATTTTTTAAAAACAAATAAGATGTTCAAAATTTTTACAGTGACGTAATAATAATAATAATTGAATTCTAGCTCCATCTACTTGTATTATATAGATATTCATTTTTCACTATGGGGCGCTCGTGTTTTTCGAAAAGCTCCACATGACTTTGGGTTAAGACAGTTCTATGAATACTTGCGGTTCGCTTGTGGATGAAAAGCGTTGCTGTTTTAACTATTATTTATCGTTTTGTGAAACGAAATCTATATATTTAAATGGTCTGTACAACAAAAAATTATATTTCACTTTTCAAAGTCAGGCAGTAGTAGGTAGACTAAACTAAATTTATTTTTCAAATTGTAAGACGTTTGTCTTAATTTGTATAGCAAAGTCAAATTCAGATAGTATATTATAATTATTTAAACATATTTTTTTTTTCAGTGGTTTTGTATATAAATAAATTAACTGTAAAACTATGAAGTCTTTTTATATTATTTCGGTATTTGTTTTTGGACTTTACATTGGTGAAATTAATTCTGAAGATGCAGGAATTTTGGGATGTGGTGGTTTTGTAAAATCAGATGTTTCTCTTGACTTCTCAAAAATTGAGGTAATTTTTAACATTTTTGTATTGCATAGTTATCACATGAATGTGTGTAATTTTACTTTAAAACTAAAAAGTATAGGCTATTCCTTTTTACAATTTGTCAAAGGTGTGAGTTGATTGTACAACGGACAACTATATGATGTTATTGACTAGTTAAATTTAGCACACTTAAATTATCATTTACCTTTTAAATATAATAAAATTCTCGGTCGTCATCAACTGGTTTGTTATTAAAACATTTTCGTCAACTTAAGGTTCAACTTTTCACTAAAGAAGGAATGTTAAAATATCAAACTGAATGCGCTCCCAATAATGGTTACTACATGGTGCCTTTTGTAGACAAGGTAATAAATAAGAGTGTAAATTTTTTTTTTTAAAAAGGGGACTGATTATTAAAAAAAAATTTAATATTTTAGGGGGATTTTATTTTAAAAGTTTCACCTCCAAAAGGCTGGTTATTTGGTGAGTTTAAAATAATGATTTAAGGTACTTAGATAACTAGATTAAATTGATTCTGAATAATATTAAAATTTTTGGCTTTGTGTACTAGATCCAATGTCAGTAGACTTACATGTTGATGGTGTTAATGATGACTGCACAAAAGGAAAAGATATCAACTTCTTGTTTAAAGGTTTTACTCTATCTGGTCAGGTAAATCAGACGTTTTAAATAAGCTTGACATATCTGGACTATTACATTAAATTTTTTCGTTGCAATAAATGTTCATAAATAACTTGCAGGTGTCAAGCCAAGGTGGTAGTTCTGGCCCAGAAGGAGTAACATTGGAACTAAAAACATCAGGAAAACTTGTGTCGAAAACAACCTCAATAAAAACTGGATCTTATGAGTTTAATGGAGTTCCAACTGGGGATTATGAAATAGTTGCTTCTCATGAAAGCTATACATTTAAGAATGTGAGAATATAATCTAATTTTATTTTTAATTACATATTTAGCATTTAAAGCAATAAAATTAAGTTGTGAAAATAAATAATAATTACAGTGTGATAAACCGTTGATAAATTTTCTGCAGAATAAAGTTAATATTAAAGTTACAAATGGAAATGCACAATGTAAAGAAAATATTGTAGTGTCGGGTTATGATGTGCATGGCCATGTAACTGCACAGTCCCTACCAGTTGCTGGTGTACATTTATTACTCTTCTCTAAAGATGACCTTGCCTCTTATAAGGTAAAAAGAAACACCAATGTTCTTTCACAATTTTTTTTTGAAATAATGATTTTTTATATATAGGCTATATTATACATATATAAATTTTTGTGCAAAAATTTTTGATATTAAAAACTGTTTGAAATTATATAACTTTATTTTAGATAACCGGTTGTTCAACCACACGTCCAGCCAATTCAGGTGATGTTAAGTCAACCGAGTACCCCAACTTTGTATGTTTGACTACATCAGCTGCTGATGGAAAATATACTTTTCCCAGTTTACCTCCATCACAATATCTTATTATTCCATTTCATAGGGGAGAGAGAATACAGTAAGTATTGTTAATAATTCGATGTTTGAATTTTAGTATTTAGCAATAATAAAAAGAGCTACAGCTATTTTATTTTGCTATTATTGCAGTTGAACTATGGTATTTAGAATTTGTCATTTTAACTGATAAAATGGGATTTTAAAATTTTTTATATTTATCTATTAGGTATTGTGCAATAAAAATTCATTTTTATTTCTTGTACTAGGTTTGATGTGGAGCCACAATCTTTAAAGTTTGTTGTTGAAAATAGCAGAATCAACCAGGATACTGGGTTTAAGGTCACTGGGTTTTCTGTACAAGGAAAAATTTTAAATTCAAAGGATGGACAACCTGTAGAAGGTTTAAATGTTTTTAAATAAAATTTTTTTTAATGTTTTAAGTGCATTATTGTATAGCCCAATCTATACTGCTAAAAAGTTAAAACTTGCATTAGATGCTGTAAAATATTATTTTAAGTTTTTAATAATTATTAACAAATTGTAATGTGTAATTCTAGGTGCTGAGGTATTTATAGACAGCAAGTTACAGGACACAACAGATAACAAGGGATATTACACACTAAAACATATGCACGATGGGATGTATAACGTTGCTGTTAAAAAGCAAGACATGGAATTCCCAATTACTAAGGTAAACATATTTTTTAACACAAATTTTAAGTCGCAAATTTAATAAGGGGATTATTTTTAAATGCTAATAAAAAAGAAAATTATTTTGTTCTAAAATTAATAATTTTTTGTAGACTAGAGTTGGACCTGACACTCCAATTTTACCAATCATAATTGCTGACAAGTTTTCAATGTGTGGTGTCATCAATGTTGCAGAAGCACCAAGCACCAGTTTCAAGTTAAATAAAGTTCAAGTCCAGGTAGTTGATTCCAAGGGTGATGTCATAAAAATGAATCTAAATAACGAAGGAGAATTTTGTTTCATGGTCCAACCAGGTAAATAAAATTGTTTAATTAATTAAAAGATGTTTTCTGCATTGTTTTTATAAAAAAGAACTTTTTTAATAGGAAAATACAATGTGAAACCAATATTATCAAAATCTATGGAAGAAAGTGGTCTTGTTTTAAATCCCAACTTGTTAGAGGTAAGGTATTGACTTTTTCATTCATGTCATTACTTTTATTTCATAAACTAAATGTTTTACGTATTTTTTATTACTAAAATTATCTTTTTTAGTATTGAATAATTTGTGTATGCTTTATATTAACCCCCTTTAAAATGGGGTTTGATGTATTTATACCTATTTGCTTCGAGATTTTATTAAACCTTTTGTATATTTTAATAGGTCACAGTAGCAAGCACACCGGTCAAATCTCTAACCTTTACTCAATACAGAGCTTCATTTAAAGTTGGTTTAACTTGCATACATGTATGTGAGGAAGTTGTATTAGAACTCGTTTCAAATCAAGCTGGAAGAAAAACCTTAAAACAAAAAGTTACCTCAACAAAAAATTCAACTCATGCAACATTCAGGTTTTTATTTTATTGTTTATGGTTTTCGAAGAAAAAATTATGTTTTGATAATATACTGATGTCCACTTTAGAATTAGCGGTTGCATAATAAACTTTCTAGCTTCTTATTATTGTTATATCTCATATATTTTCCTTTTTTTTTACAGTGATGTTCTACCTGGTGAATACAGCATAAAAGCATCCCATAACGACTGGTGTTGGGTCAGTGAAAGTATTAAAGTAAACATGGAAGGCAAACAGCAAGAAACTGTCCCTCAACTTGCCAAATTTCAACAATCTGGATTTGTTTTGGTCTGCTCTATATCTCATGATATTGAAATGGTAACAAATTTATTATATTCTACACAGTAAGAGTAATTCATGTATATTTAATTACTAAATAACCTAATTTTAGATACAACTTTACCTCTCAGTTAAGTAGGTGTTAATTTATTATTTTTGTAATGAAAATTAGGTGATACATCATGCTGGTGAAATGGTGGACACATTTTCCCTAAAAAAGGGTCGCAATCGATTGTGTTTATCTCTTCTCGGTGAATACCAACTCGAACCACGATCTTGTCATAAATTTGATGCCAACGTTCCACTAACTTATAATACTGCTCACCCCAAACCTATCACTTTACATGCTGTAGCACATGAGGCTGTAATCACCATGGAAACGGACAAAGATTTTAAACCTGACAAGGCCGAAGTTCAAGTTATGATTCAATCATCCAAAGGAAAATGTATGTATTTTTTATTGCTTGTTATTAAAAAAAATTGTTTTTTCTAATTGAGTAAACTATGTTTAAAATTTTTGCACTCAATTGTTAATTGATATTTTTTTAGTAAACAAAGAATTTATGAAGCCTACTGATAAACAGGTAAATTTATTTGGTAAAAAAATAATTTAATTCAGAAGTTTGGATAATAAACACTTGCTACACCACACATGGGGTCGTGGGTTTAATCCCCACTGATCTCTTGCTGTAGCGCACTTGAGTAAGGCGCTATAAACGGTATGATCTCCTGCTGAGCCAGCACTTAATTAGCAGTATAATTACCGGGCAATTATAATCTATAATATCCCAAACTGCCACAGGCAACTCGAGACTGGGTCGGAGTAACTGATGTTACTCTATGTTTAAGTCGCGCATTCGACTTTCCCACATCGAGGATAAAGATATATACAAAAAAAAAAACTTAAATTTCTATTTTGTTTAATGTTGATAGATTGAAGGTGGCAAAATTTTGTATAAATTATCGTTCTGGGCAGCAGATGGAGAAAAACTTGAGATCAAACCGGTTTCAAAAACTTTATTATTTGAACCTGAATCCACTACTGTTACTATGCATGCAGGTTATTACCATTAATGTTTTGTGATATGCTTTATAACATAAAAAAAAAACAATCTCAAGATAATGTTAATTTTCAAATGTGGTAATATAATTAAAGTTTTTTTCGTCTTTTATTCAATATTTAATACTTAGTTTCGCTGGTATACAAAGTTTTTACTTTTAGCGGAATGTTCATCGGAAATTGTGAGATTTAAAGGAATAATTGGAAAGTTTATAGATGGTCAAATAACTCCACCTATTTCAAATATTGATATTACTATTAACACTGTTGGTGAAGAGGAGGTTTTGGAATTAAAAACTGACAAATATGGACGATACCGGTAAACATTTTTTATACAAAATTATCAAAAATGAATTATGTTTTTTTACGGAAATTGTGTTAAAACTTTTTATTATATCTATTTAAAACTTTTTATTTTTGCATATTTTAGAGTTGGGCCATTATATCCTAATAGAGAATACAAAATTGCAGCCAGCATGGAAGATTATGCAATGTCTCCTGTTCCAAATAAGGAAGGTCATTTTCTTGCCAAAAAACTTAGCAAGCTTGTGTTCAAGGTAGACATTATGTTTTATATTACAAAAAAAGAAAAAATCTTTAATAGAAAATTTAACATAAAGTTCTATTTTTATATTGTTAAATTTTTCCAAACTCTAGATAACTCTTGAGGAAAGCAACTTACCTCTATCTGGGGTGTTGTTAAGTATAAGCGGTGGTGATTATAGAAGCAACAACTTAACCGAAAGCAATGGGATGCTTACACTTTCTAAACTGGTATGTCTGACTAAATTTTATACCAATCTTAAATGTACTGAACTTATGATATAATAAATTTAATTTTAATAGTTTTGGTTTAATGTGTTTGTTTTTTTAGGAACCAGGTCAATATTACTTTAAAGCAATGATGAAAGAATATCAATTTACTCCACCTTCACAGGTATGCTTTTCACCTAAATATTAGTTAATTTTTGTTTAATAATTTTAAAAAAATGTTATATTTGTTATTATATTAATAGGTGATTGAAATTATTGAAGGAGAAAAAACAGAAATAAATATTTTGGGAAGACGTGTTGCATTCAGGTTAGACTCAAAATTTAAAAAATTTGTGTTAAATTTAAAAAGTTTTATTTTTCAAAAAATATAGAAGGATTTGAGATTAAAAATTATTTTTAGCGTATTTGGAAGTGTGACATCTCTTAACGGCGAACCTGAGCCAAAAATCTGGGTTCGATCACTGGCAAAAGCTGACAACAATGAGCAATGTAAAGGTCTTGGTGAAGAAGTTGCATCCTCAAACGATGGAACATTTAGATTAAGAGGACTTCACCCTGGGTGTACTTATGACATCACAGTAAGAGACTCGGATAATTTGTTCAGTCGAGTTGAACCCCCAAAAGTTGAGTTGTTGGCCATGGAACAGGATGTCCATAATGTGAGGTTCATTGCTTTTAGACAACTTACTGGGTTTGAGTTGTCCGGACGAGTGATCACTGAGAATGAATTTTTGCCATTTATCAAGGTAAAATATAAATGTATTTGTAAAGGTAAATATCTTTTTTAAATGTTGATGCAGTTTTAAACATTTTTGTGCGAATTGTTGAAAGTTAACAACTTTATAACTATCAGTAAGCACTTTGGTAAAATTCTGTGAAATTTGAAATAAAAAAAATTTTCAACTATTTTTTACTTTTTGATTTAATATTTTAGGTTGCTTTATATCCAGCTGGTGATTCTGCCTCTTCCACTCCAATACATACCTTAACTCTTACCAAAGCAACTCCTTTCTTTTACTTTCCCACCATACCTCGTGATGAAAAAGAATACAGAATTGTACTTGAAAGTACACTGGCAACTTCCATGTACGAGTATACGGGACCTGGAGCTAGTTTCTTCACCTCTGGACCTCACAAACATGTGACCTTGAGGTTCGAACCCAAGGTAAAAAAGTTACTTGTGAAACTTATTTATTTTATTTAATTTCATTATATTATTTTTTTGCAAAATTTGTATGGTGATTTTTATACAGAATACTTTAAATTTTAACATGGCTTTTTCGAGTTTAGCTTTTGCTTAACGTTGATATTTGTATTTAGTTGAAGCCGATTGTGCATGATACCACACAAGGTTCCTTATTAAGTCTTCCATTTACTTTGATTGTTATATTATTGGCTTACAACCATCAGCTGGTAAATATATTATTTCTAATCAACATAAAAATATAATATTTAAAATAAAATTACTAAGATTTAAAATATTTGGTCAAATTTTTATAGTTGTACATTTATTTATGTTTAGGTTTTTAGTTATTTGCAACAAATGTTTCAATCTTTTACGAAGAAAGAACCGGAAAATAATCAAAAAACTAGTAGAAAATCAAAAAAATAAATCGCTAATTTTTATTTGGTGTTATTTATCAACATAAAGCACCTTGATAAGCTATGCAGTTAGTTTGTGATTAGGTTAAATTATATGAATTGATGATGAACAAATATTCTTTTTACTTAATAATTTTTTCAATGTATTCCAAAAAAATTAGTGTAAATTAATTTAGTATTTATTATGCATAAAAATTTTAATGAACATTTACTGTCATAATGTTAAGTTTAGGCAATATAGTGTGTATTTTTGTGTGGTACTAAACCTTGGTAATACTATTCCAAAAAAAATTATCAGTGTAGTTATTTTGTGCTAATATTGTTTGTTTTATATGTTTGTGTATGTTTTATACAGATTTTTACTCCACTCTTTTTTTAACAATCATTAGAAACTCTTCACTTACTGTTCCACTTAAAAACCCAGTTGTTGTTGCATTTAACATATTTGAAAAAGGTTTTGTGCTTTTGAAAATTGTTGTTTGTGAACTATGTTAATTTCTAAAAAATATAAAGTCTACTGTTGTTTGGAATATCCTGGAGCAAAAATACATCTAAGTAAAGCCAAATGGTTTATATTGGAAGATAAAAAGATATGAGTTTTGTATGCCTTATTGTATATTATTACAGAAATGTTCAAGGTTAAAATTTCCACTGATTCTGTCGTGCCCTTGATTAAGGCTATGAAGGCGATTTGGAATCCAACTAAAAAAAATAAATGAGTAGGGAAACTATAGTTAATTACATCCTAAAGTGTTAAGACAACCTAGCTAAGTTAAAAAGAAGTTTCTTTATTTGGAAAATTTTTAATCGAGGATAAACTTATTTACTAAAAATAAATAAAGTTAGTGAGCCGTATAATTTGTACACAAATTGTAAAAAATATTTAAATTTTTAACTGAAACGTGCTCACGAAAACAAAGTTTATATTAGAAGATAAAAAGTCAAGACGAAATCAAAATGGTAAAATATTTTAAAATCTATTTGTTAAATTAAAAAAAAATTATTGTTATACATAAATTGTGTTGTTTGTCTGTATTTGTACTGTATCTAAATCACTTTTTTGTTGCTTAATTTTGCAGACAGACAGACTGACTGGCAAAAATATATCTTTATTCTTGATGTAGGAAAGTTGAATGCGCGACTTAAACATAGAGTAACATCAGTTACTCTGAACCAGTCTCGAGTTGCCAGTGGCAGTTCGGGATATTATAGATTATAATTGCCCGATAATTAAGCTGCTGATTGAGGGCTGGCTCAGCAGGAGTTCATATCGTTTATAGCGCCTTACTCAAGGGTGCAACAGCAGGAGATCGGTGGGGGTTGAACCCACAACCTCATGTGTGGTGTAGCAAATGTTCTTACCACTACACCATGCTACCTTTCAGCCTTTACACTATGACTACGCTATAATTTTTATTACTGTTTTTTAATCAACAAATCGTAATGCAGTATTTTAGTTTTTTATATATTATGTGTAGGATAATCAAAGTGATGAAGAATCTGAACCTTTTTCTGATGTTGATCCACAAGATTTAATCGATTCACTAAAGGTAAACATTTTTCTTGTTTTTCAGTAATTTTTTTAGGTGGTCTAGTTTTCTGTAATTGAAAAATTATATTTAAATTACTTTAATTTTGTATTTTTAAATTATTTTAACTTTTCTTTCAGGGAATGGATGACATGGATGCGGATTTATTCGGGAGCAAAAAAGCAAATCCAAAAGCTACATCTAAAAATAGTAATCCAAACCTGGTAAATATTTATTTGAGCAATTTGTGATGAAATTAAATGCTAACATTGCTAAGTATATATTAATTTTGATCACCTAAATTAAAATCTTGCATTTTTGTTTAGTTTACACAATTTAAATATATTTTGTAAACCATTTTTTTCCATTAATTTCTTTTTAATATTTAGAAAGTTTCTGATTCTTCATTGAACAGGAAAAGCACAAATCGACTTGACAAGAAAAAAGTTAGTTTTCATGAAAGCACTGATGTTAAAAATGATGGTAATTTTTTGTGATAAAATTTATAGACTATTATATTATATATATATTTTTTTTAAGCTGTTGTAAAAATCTGCTTTAATTTTTGTGCTTTTATTTCAGAATCTGCTTTTATTTTACATAAAGTCTTTAAAAAAACTTTATTTCTGAGTAGAACTTGGCTTTGATATGGATGATCCTCTTGGAGATATTTTATCAGATGGAGATGATTCGTTTGAAGAGGTTATGACAAAAATGAAACAACCTTCCAACCTCACTGACAAATATTCATCCTCGAAGAATAAAAAGACCTCACTAGTAAAACAAACTCCAATAAATGGTATGGTTATTTGTGTTTTTGAGTTTATAGTATCATTATCTATTTTAAAAAGAACTTGTAATTTTGTTAAGGATTAATTTCAAAATGCTCTTTTTTATACAGCCTGCCTAAAAGATGTATTTATTTTTAAATTTTTTTTTAATTTTGAAATTGTTTTAAACAAAAAAATATTTTTTAGATGAGAAGGAAGATAGTTTGTTTGGAGATGATGAAGACGGAGGATTAGGAGCTTTGGGAATTGATGACGACAATCCAACAACAAACAACAGGTAACTAAATTTTTGAAAAAAATTCTTACTTTTTATGTGTTTGGTTATTTTGTTTGAAATTAAATAATGTTAATTAAATTTTATTTAAAGCACTAAAACTTCGATGGCAAGGTTGGATGATTTGTTAAAACCTTCAACAAATAAACTTGGAACAAAACGACCAAACAGTGGAGAAAGTAGAAGAGGTTTAAAATTTGACAAGGATGGCAATTTTATTAAAGGTAAATTATGAAAAAAAAACTTGCAATGAAAAAAAAACTTTTTACTGTATTAAGTGAAAGTGCTGTTAAATGTCTATTGTATGCTTGAACATTCTTAAATGGGCCATTTTTTAATTTAAAAAAAATTTTTAGATTCCTTTAACAAGTCTGCTTTAATGAGCGAATCAAATACTTCAAATAACGTTAAAGATGTTAGCTTTGGAAGTTATATGCCTTCAGTTGGATCTAATAAAACTAATGGAAGATCTCAAGACAACAAGTAATTATAAACTTACACAGTTTTAATCCTCGATTTTAAGTTTAATATTCAAATTTACAAATCATTTTTTTTTTGTTTTAGAAAATCTGATGACAACAATTTTTTTGATTTCTTAAACAAGGATATAGACACACCCACTACAAAAACTAAATGTAGGTGTTGATGTTTTATTTTGTTGTTTTGGCATTTAATAAAAAGTTTTTGTTGTTTTGGCATTTAATAAAAAACATAATTTTGATTTTATTTTAGCTGAGAAACAAACGTCAAATATGAAACCACAAAGTGCACGAAACTCTCGACATACTTCCGGTAAATCTACCACAACTCGACCAAAATCAGCTGATTTTCTGGGGTTGGGAGGCGAAGTGGATCTTGACTCTTTACTAGGAGATAGGTTGGTCCAAACAATTTAATATTAACTTATTTTATAAATATTAATTTAATATTACTTTTTATTTTATAAATATTAATTTATTTTATAAATATTAACAGTCAACAGGGAAGTGTAATTGGAACACCAGTAACCCCACAACCTCAAACTGATGCTTTCATGACCTCAACTAAGGTTCATTTGTGTTGTAAAGAAAAAATCAACCTAACATTTTTTTACAAAATATTTATTCTTTTACACCTAAAAAATTGTTTAACTAATTTTGTTTTTTAACTCAGAATCTTGATGATGATCTCAAACCTCAACTTTCCCCACTTCCCTCTCCAGTCTCAAAGCGACCTCCCAGATTACGATCTGCTCCCCTTAACTTACCTTCATCAAGAAATACAACCTTACAAGATAGTGACAATTTTGAACAAGATGTGTTAGGGTAAACCTTGTTTAATTTTATAGTTTTTTATTTTCTGATTAGCATAGGAATTTTCATTGTTAATATTAATATTAATTGTACAGTAATTTTGTTTTTTAATCTACATTTTAAAATTAATTTAAGGGCAAGTGGACCACTCAACCCACCTTCTATCGTTCTCCAACCATCTAAAAACACAGAAGAACCAACTACCAGACAAACTCGCACACCACGGAGAATGATTCCAGAGGAACAACCATTTCAAGTTTCAACTCCAATAAGGGAACCAACTGTTATGGGCAGAAGTAGGCAAGGTAGAATATAATCTTTATGGATTTTCTGTGACAATGTTAAAATTAAATATTTCTCTTAAAAAAACTAATTTGGAGTTTTTGTTAATTTTTTTAGCAACCACACCAGCAATAAATGTTGGTTACAACCAAGCACAAACACCATCTTACCAGCAACCACAAACACCATCCAATCAACAATTCAATCCAACATTTCAAACCTTGCAAGCGGAATTGGATCACACCAAAGCTTTGTTGCATGAAACTCAACTCGGATTTCAAAGAGATTTGGAAATTTCTCAAACCACTTATGATGGAAGAGTCAAGGTAGATTTATGAATTTTAAACTTGTTTTCTCTAAAACTTAAATGCTATTTGTTTTCTTTATTCACAGCAAATGATTTATAAATGAAAAATATTTATTAAAGCTTTTAATATGATTCCTTTTAGATCCTTCAACAATCAATGGTGGACATTCGATCCCGAAGTGAGCGAGAAATTGAGAGCATCAAGGAGTCGTACAATGCAAGGTTGGATGCAGTAAGAGAGCAATCCAGAGATGCTGCATTAGAGGCTGCTGGAAGAGATTTGGTGGAACAAGATGAAATTAAAAGGTTGGATTTAAAATCCAAAAATAAAAGCTTTTATTATACTTCATGTAATAAAACTGTTTTTTTCTAAAAATAAAATAAGAATACTTATGGTGGTGTAATTATAAAGATTGTTAGAAATAAAAAGATTATATTTCTTGCAAATATTAGCATAGTTACACATATTTAGAGTTTCTTTTGCAGTTTTTAAATTTATATACTTCTTAATAAAATGTAACCATTTATTTTTTTCTTTAAAACTTCAGGCTTCGTGAACTTCACCTGTCAGCAATTGAAGACACAAGATTGGATTACGATCAACAAATTAAAAGATTAAAACAACGACATAAAGATGATATTGAAGCTCTTAAAACATCTACTACTTATGTTAGGTATATTTAAAAATAATTATAAAAAAATTCAGCCAAGTTAACTTAAAATGGTATGGTTATATTAAAAATTAAAATTGGATTTTTATATTGAGTGTTTTAGATATTTTATTTAATTGAATAGTTGAAATATTTTATGGTTTTGTTTTTTTAGAAATATGGAAAATATGATGGAGAAAGTTGAAAGTTCAACTCAACTGATTCAACAACTTTCATTCAAATATGAGTCAGCATTCAACAACATGACCCAGCAAACTGAGACAACGACACAAGCACATAAACAAATGTTATCTGGTCAGTCTACAATTAATTTAATAATTTTGAATATTTAATAAATTTTGTAACGAAAAAAATTAGTTCAGGAAATGTAACTTGTAAATATATTAACTTTTTGTAGTTGTTGAAAATCAATTAAGTCAAATTCAAAGAAGTAATGAACTATCTCAATCTTCGTTACAGCAAACCATATCAAGGTAGAACTAAAACACTTTCTTATATGTTTGTCTCTATAAAATATTTTATACTTATAATATACAAAAATCACTTTTGTTTTAGATTAGAAGGAACGATATCTCAAATGAACCAAAGGTTTGAACAACAACAATATACTATGCAGGTGATATAACTTTGCAACTGTGAACTGTTTTAACTTTGAGAATTAAACCTTAAATAGTTATTTTTTAATATACCAGGCGGAACAAAACAGACTTCAAAGCTTACAAACCTCGATGGAAAATGAAAAGAAACAAATGATGCATCAGGTGGCATCTGAAAGAGATTCGGCAAGAAAAGCTCATGTTAGTAACTTAAGTTTAAAATCTTGATATGTGATATAAGAATGGGAATGGTCTTATACCTTAATGCATTTTTATATGCTTTTGTATTTTGATCATAGAATGAAGCAATGGACTTACAACAAACTCTTCAGCGGGAAGCTCGTGAAGACCGGCAGCGGTTTCAACGAAAAGAGGAGGAGCAACGAGTTTCACAGCGTGCACTGGAGGATGCTAGAAGTGCTGAAGAGGAGAGAGCGGCTCAGAGGGAAAGGGAGCGACTCAATGTTACTGAATCTTTGAGTTGGGATCGATCTTCACTTGCCGAGAGATCAGAAAAAATGGCGAGTTCTGAAGCAAGGTTGAATGTTCTTCAGGACGAGTTTAATCGTAAGAATTCGGTTTTGATTAAAAATGAACGAGATTATGAGGATAGATTAAACATTCTAAACAGAAGGGAAAAAGAAGTTAAAGAAACAGAGGAGGTTTGGGATGTTATTTTTTTGTTTTAAAAAGTTTACAATATACAGAAATTATTAAAGTTTTCATTTACTAGCATAGAAGGTATGCTTACTTATTATATATCTTATTTTAATTTTTCTTTTTCTTATTTTCAAAATTTGGGAAAATATTTGAACAGAGAAATGCAAAAGCTATCAGTGATGCTGGTCATGCCATGGATGAAGTGAATCATGTCAAACAACAACACAAGTCACGCATGAGTGAACTTCATGCACAAACTGAGGAACTTGCTCGACAGCGACAACTACTAGCTGAGGTACAATTTTAAATTTTATGTTTTTTTGTAATTTCTTAAACATTAAATTATTTTTTTTACTTATTAAACATACAGGAAAGAAAATTATTAGTTGAAGACCGATTAGAATCTACCAAGCAAGCATTTCTCCCATCATCAGGGGCATCACCTGGCCCCTACAATGCCCCCACCCAACCTAATTTTCGCCCCCAATATGACATGACCCCGACCAAGTTATTGGTGTCAGATTTAAGGGGCTCAACATCACAAAAGAAAACTGATGCTGGGACAGTTCTATGGCAACATTCAGCACAAAAAGTAAAATTTTAGTTTGTTTAAAATTTCTAATTATATTTAAACTTTAATAAGAATAATATAATTTTATCAGTTTTTGGGTGAATTTATTTAATTTAATTGGTTTTTAGATTGTCTTCGATGTTTTATATAATTTTATTTTTTTGTTTTAGGACCACGATTTCTTGGAAGACGAACAACATTTCTTGGAAGCCCTGAAACACACCCCCTATCACGTGACCCATAGTTCTACGTCATAATTCAACGTCTTTGTAGTTTGGGTTTTTGTATCAATTTATTTTTATAGATTTTTATAAAATTGTGTAGTATTATATTTTCATATATTTTTGTAGTAACTGTGGTAGCTCCATTTATTTAACTGTGCCAAACTATTATTATTATTATTATTAAAAGACATATATTTTTATTGGAAATTTTTGTGGCATCTTAAAACGATAGTTATGGTAGAAGGTAAGTATTATTTACCAGTTTTTATAAAATAAACATGGTAAATATGGCAACTGTTTTTAATGATAAACATGCCATATACAATTCAAATTATCATTTGGCGGTAAGTATTTTACTACATTACTTCTTATTTATCAACGGTAAGTGAGTAAGCGTTAAGATATATTGTACTGTCTATGGGTTATATAAAGGAATTATCTTTTTTTCTGTCCCACTCATTTTAACGTTAAAAATTAATTTGAAAAAACTTTCTTCGACCCCTGGTATTGATTGATGATCGACCTATTCGTGAAAAGCTACATTGTGACGAAACACATTTACCCATTGTGACGTAATGAAGGTCTGACAGATCAGTTGGAAGTGTAGCGATGAAAGAATTGGGTCCGAATATAACAATGCAAAATTCGTTTCGCCGGGGATCGAAACGTTTTCACCCTTTCCCCATTTTCCTTTATCATCCGTACCTGTTTAGGCTATTTTGCTAACCCTGTGTTGCTTTAAGGGTTAACAAAAATAAATGAGGACTTTCACACAATACAGTGTTTGGAATCGGGGTTATTGGTATTAATAGAATCTTTTTTAGTTTTGGTAACGCTATGGTGCCGACTTGGCTGCTATCTAATAAATGAGTTTTCTCTTTTTTTTTTCTTTTATTGGTTAAAAATTTCCATCCGGTTGGTTATAACTAACACGAAACTGGTCTTAACAAGTCCATAAGTTAACAAAAAATGTCAAATTAGCAGGAATCTGATTGACAAGTTAAACTTTTCGTGTCATTTTAAATTAACTAGCAAATATATTTTTATGTTTACAACAAATCCTATTTAAATGCCTTAGAAGTTAAAGTTTATATATCCTGAATAGTCTTTATTTTAATATTTTTTTAGTTGGGACCATTTTAAACCGTTAATTAAAATTTACAAAAACCCCTTTTTTAAAACAAACAGTAGTAGCCGAAGGGAACTAATTTATTTTTTAAATCATTATCCCCTACTTCCTACACCCCCACCCTATTATATTGTGTTGCGCTCGTGCGTTAAGGTGACGTGGTTCGTTTCAACTGTATCGAAAATGTCGCAAGTCGGTACTCGGGTCACACACGCTTCTAATTGACCGTCGTCACGACCCGTACGATTTGTGAAAGTTTTCCACTTACATTATATCCTTCAAAATTTGCTCGGACGCTTTGTTGTCAAATACCGTCGGAAACCGAGGCTTTGGGTTTTTGTTTAAGGTAACACGTGGGTTTTATTTGTTTGGCGATGGATGGTGTTAAGCCGTTGTGACGTTTTGGAGGGCGTAAAATCTTAACCCCGATTCTCAAATATTTTGTCTTTCTGCACCTAGTATATTGGTGATTACTGATTTAATATTTACATAACTATTTTTTGTTTCCGACCGATCTCTAAAGGCATTCTACTAAAATAACCGTTTTACAATTTCATTTCCAGCGAATTATTTGAACTAAAACAATTTGGTCTAAATTAGGATCATTTTTAATTTTAAACCGCCGCTTGATGGTGCCAAGGAGTTGAATTTATTTTTGTTTTTAAAATAAAAAGTTTATAGTACAAATAGGTTTTTGTATACCTTACATGTTTACCGTACACACAAACACTCGCCAAACCTAATTTAATCGTCTTTACATCACAATCACATATATTGTGACCGAATAGAAACAAAGCTGCTGGGCGGGGCTAAATTCTCGGTGAATTGAAATGGGTTTTGGGGGGAGGGCCTTAAGGATTTGATTTCTTTTCTGGCTTTCGTTTTCCGCTGAAAATCGATAGCCGGTAAAACCTGTGAAAGGTCGCTTAATTTTCGAATTAAACTAATCTCAGGCTTTATTCTGTACTTAAAATCTAATTTACCCATATAGCTACATGCTTATTTTTATAAATAATAGTAAATTGTTAGTAAAACCATTTGTAAACTTTTGTGTTGGTGCAAATTTATGAATATTATATAAATTTGGTAGTTGGTCGTTTTGTAGATTTCAAATTTTTTATTGTAAATAAATTTTTAAATAAAATTACGAGTTGTGTTTTTTGTAAAATTGTCCTAATTTGCACATGTGTTAAATTATGAGTAAAACCGAGCAGAAAAGTTTGCTAGTTTGCCTTTAGGCTGGATCTTGCTTTTCGCTTACAGATCCTATTAGCTCGAAATATCAAATTTCTTAAATGAAATTCAACCCTAAATCTCGTATCAGCTAATACTCGGCCATGTGAAATATTTGCCAATTTTTTAATAACGTCATCGATCTATAAGGACCCGTTGTTGTTCGGTGTTTAGAAGATATTAATTCGAAGTTTTATATTTTGTCTGTTAAGTATCATTTTAATATCGTAGCAACAATCAATTTTATAGCTCAACGAAATGTATTTTGTTGTGCTTTTACGAATTCTTTGGAAGCCGCAGCGTCATAAAGAATCTATAAACTTTAATTATGACGTCACATTCAAGAAGGCGTTCTGTCTTTATTTCCAATACTCATTTAATAATATGCACTCCTCTCAAGCAATTACGACTTGGGTTTATATCTCGATTGTCGAGCCTAATAATCGTATACAAAAGTCTTATCTCATTTTTTTCCGTGCCTGTCCGCTTTAATGGCGGCCTTGAACAAAGAAAATTGTACCAGTGGCATTACACTAATTGACAAACGATGTTTTTTGATTCAAACCCTAGCCTTTACAGCGACATCAAAAGCCAAAATGGCGCGCGTTTGTGTACTGCGAAGTATAAATCGTTTCTGGTTTTCATTTTTAAGTATCAGCAAACGGGCAATTATGACACCTGTTTTTATATTATTTTACCCTGTTATGTAAACGGCATAAACAAATAAATTAAATCTGTTTTGTCCATAAACATTGGTCAAAAGATTTGGGTTTATACAAAAACATTTTTGTCAGTTCACAAAAGATGAATTGTGTCTAAAAGCAGATGTTGTTAAATGGAGCTATTTTGTGGTCACACTAACGCTATGCTTCAAGACGATTTTATTCTTAGAATATTATATCAGAAGCTTATGAATGAGTAATGTAGTTGGCAAATCATGTTATGGCTGTCAAGTTTGCATGTGTGTACATGCCAAGGTACAGTTTGGGATACAATCCCTACGGGCATTTAGGCAAAGGGTAATTGAAACCAGCGTTTGATCAGACTAAAATGACCAGTCCTTCTGTCTACTTGGTCACTGATTTTTAGTGGATAAGCGAATATTGCTTGCTGTAATTTCCCGATGTTATCTTCTCGCCTTGCTTCTAACTGAAAATGTCGTCACCCGGTTAGGCTAGGCGACATGCGCGCAGTTCTCGGGAAATTTGCTTATAATTTAAAAGCGGGCCTACGCTTTGCAGCATGTACAGGTTAAAAGGTTGACGTTTTTATTCGCGTGTGTCTGAAGGCCAATTATTCTTGGCATCAACTCACGTTTGAAAATCAAGAACAAATTATATCTCAATCAAATCGTTTATGGATATTATGATAAATGAGTTCAGTAATTTACCTAAAATTTATATTTAGTTAGAAGTAAAATCTATCAAATACTTCATTCAACTTTTTTATATATATATATTTATATGTAAATTTATTTTCATTAAACATCCATTTTTATTGCCACTTAAACCGCCGTTATGCTTTCAGTATGGCTCCAAATGACACCGAAATACCTCCTACTACACTGTACTAAAATTGTTTAGTTTATAAACAGGATGAAGTTGTAGTTTTATCTATGCATGCTTTTTCAGCAAACATCTGTACTCCTACCTTGTAGCACAGTCACAACATAATCCTACGACAACAATAACACTACTAGCTACTTTCTAGACCGGCTAAACAGTCACTTATGTTTTGATTTCGCTAGTCGCGTGGCAATGTTGTTACAGCAGTAACCTAAGAAGTGTATTATCGCATCTAATTATGACGTCTTAACAGGTTGATCGGAAACTGCTTGTGATTGTAAATAAGGCCGGATTCTTATCCAAATAAACGCCGCCTTTCGGCTGTTTTTTTAGTAAATTTGAGCCTGTGTGATGCTTCTAGTTTAACATAGCTTAGTTTGCTTGTAAAAACACGTATTTAGTTGTTGTGATACTCATGTATTTTGATCCGTTAATCTTATCTTGTGGCTGCCTAATACCCGCTAATGACATGGACACATCATTTTCCTAGACAAACTTTATTTCATTAAGAAGAAATTACATAATCACATACCTCTTAAAATATTATTAATTTGTTCTAAATTGTTGCTAGTCTTGTTTTTTTCTGTGAAATTTTATTTTAGAATAATACAGTAACTGTTTAAAAAGTTTTAGTGACTTAATTTTGTTCTTAATTATATTTTTTTAATGTGATCCTAAAAATTCATCTTTAACCTATATTGTAACCTGTAAATTTTAATACCACTTCGAATTTGCACAATTTTCGCCTTTCCACATATTTTCATAATTGATCAATTTCTAACGAGCTTTAAGTCGACAACGATTCGCAATTCGAAGATTTTCTGTCAAGGATTTTTTTCGAAATTCGACCAAAAAACAACAAACAAATCATTTGATGGCTACAAATTGTTACCGTCGTATCATTTGCTTTTTCGGTAGAGCAACCATTTTAAAGTAAACATCATAGAATTGGGGCAGGTAAGACTAGCCCGTAATTCGGTACGGGTCATGCCAATAATAATTGTTGGCAATTTTTACGTGGGAACTTCACAATTTTCGGTATTAAGCTTCCTGGAGGCTTAGCCAGTGTTCGAAATTTGTTGTAGCGCCACTCTAATTGAACTTGCACTACAAACCGGATCGTTTTTTAATGTAAACCCAGCCAGCTAAACCCCTAGTTAGCGATCTAAATTTAAACCGTTTGACGCGGATGTGTTTAACGGTGCGAGCCTTGTTAAAATTCCACACGACATTTACTCGACGACAACAACAATTAAGTCGTTTTAATTTCACGGAAATTTATTCGACAACATTGCCAACCAACGTGGGCAGAAATCTTCTGTCTATTTTTGGAAAGAAATTGCAGTTAAGATCCCAGTTTGCACATACTTGCAGTGTTCTGTTTACTACCAACGACAGAGGAAGTTAATGTTTATTTGTTTGAAGATTTTAACGAAAAATCCTACGACTTCTGTTCCAGAAAGAACAAGAAAAAACGAGTAATTTTTCTTCCGGAATTTGGCGCATACGTCATTGCCTTATTTACTTTGGGATTATTTTGGGTTTCGAAAAATCAAAATATTATGATATTGCCCAGTCTTGATTTTTACTACGTTGTTTTTGTTTTGATGTGTCTAAATTTGGATCACAATTTCTGAGTGTTAAAAAGGTTTATCTATTTACTATTATTTATTGTAGATATCACGCGTCTTCTAAAAAAAAATTTAATTTAAATGTTTAAGAAGAGATTGCTTCAAAATTTATGTAACTATCGACAACAACAAACTTTAAACGGATATTACAAAACGTAGCTTTCTTTCTAAGTTGTTACAATGTGTCAATTTTTTTAACATAAGTGGTCGAATTTACTGATAATATTTTGGAATGTGATTTTGCAATCATTGGGCAAAACAGATCATTACAATAATCTGTAAGGCTTGCCGTTATAACCTGTGCATATGAGGGAGAAATATGCTTATAGTAATAAAGCCGAACATTCGATAACAATCTTCAGATACAGCAGCTTGTATCGTACTAGCATCAAAGTGAATTTGTTCGTGATATTTTCAACCTTATTTTACTCCACTTGCCCTAACCTCAAGATTAACCAGCGATGTGAAATACGTGAAACGATTTAAAGAAGAACTTAGCGTATGTAGTTTTTCATTACCAAAGTAGAAAAATTCCTATTTGTCCATTTACATCTAGTTATAAATATTTAACACGTTTTTCCTCGAAATTTCCCTTGCTTGATTTTGTATATCTGAAGCCGGCGTCTGCATAGTGCATTTTGTTCACATATAATTTGTTTGAAACCACAAAAGAGTTTCGAAATTTCATATCAAATTGTCCTCATCAATTTTGAGTTATGAACATTTTGACTTTTACTCGCTGGGCCTCGAAGTGATAAAACTTCAATTTGTAATTTCGTTTACGGCACTGGAAACAGGTTCGCTGTTTGATCAAAGGCTACCTCGACCCGGATTTGATTTTATCAAAACGATAAAGAAAATGTCTCACCCGTAAACAATTATCGAAGCCCAAAGCCTAGGTTCTGACATCGTGCAAAGAGCTTTAGCGAGAAGTTACGCGGTCGAGGTTATCGCTCATCTCCCTACCAAGCGAATTCGACTTTGAAAATTTGAATAAGAATCTAATTGGGGACTTACTAATACATCATGCAAGATATGACATGATATCTGAAATAGGTTTTTATTCGAAAAACCAAACTAATTTTGTTTGATTTATTACATATTCTATAAAAATACTCAAATTGTTGGTAACTGAAGCATGCTACTTTGCAATTATTGCAAACATTTTTTTTTAATTTTAAATGTATCCTTTTTTCTATTTTAAATAAATTTATTTTTTGAAATGTTAATGCGGTTGCAAATTTTTACTCGTGTTTAAAAACTAAATTATGGCAAACGCATCAATTAAACTTGTGGTCAAAATATTAGTTTATTTGATCGCATTTTTCGCTTCATTACTAACTTATTCTCACGAGTATATCATCCTCATTTACTATGAGTCGACTCTGCAGGTGACATATCGATATAAATAAACAAATAGAGTCTCGGTTTGAAAATGAACTCAATCAATCTAACCCGTGCTAGGTCAAGTTTTAATCGCCGTCGCTTTGGGCAGGTGGAAGTCGATATCTTAAATATTAATTTCTATTTCAAATTTTCGCAACTTTTTATTAGGCCAAACTTTAGAGATTTTTAAACCAACTTTAGATAAATATGAGATATTAAAAAGTGTTGAAAATCAAAATTTGACCTTTAAATTGCTGATGCTTTTGGACTTAAAATGCTTTTTAAAACAGTATATATATTGTTTTGTCACCCGAAAACTTGTGCAGAGATTTAGCGTAAGCACCTGGTATTTTGCTTTAACCGAGGTGATGTCACGTGCGGACAAGATTAAACTGAGATGCTAATAACTGTTCATTTTGTTTCGCGATCAAATAATAACCGCGTGATGCCATGGCGCGATAAAACACCTAAAAATCTTTTTGCACTTTAATGGCGATTTTCTCCTTTACCTTATATGCGTTTTTGTATATGCTCTTGTCAAACTGAAACCTCTGGCATGGTGAGGCATACCTGACGCGATTAGTGGCCTTTATTTGTATACAAGTGCCTGTAATTTTAACACAGCAATGCCTATACCTTGGTTTTACTCGCGATTGTGCCATCTTTTTTGGATGTTTTGACAAAGAACTTGTATTTCCGTTTATGTCAAAAGGTTACTTGTGCCGTCGTTATTTTGCGATTATGCAATTCGCTTGCAAACTTTTGTAGGTTATAAATAGTTTTTTATGCAATCTATGGAATCCAAATGTCTTCTTGGAACCATATTATAAACGCCTTACCGACTTCTTTTTTACCAAAACTCAATTTTAGTTTATTTTTCGCCGGTTTAAAAAGATATATATATCTCAGAAGGTTTTTGTGTTATTTCTAAGCAAATCCTTCCGTTTTCGGGTAAACTTTTAAGCAACTAAAGGATCAGATTTAACCACAATGCACAATTTGTTTCGGATATCCTTTTTTATTGTTCACCAGGTTTGTTTTTCATTGCACCTGCCTCCAAGTACTTGACCTTGTATTTGGTTTCGATCAGTGACGTCATCTTTTTTTCAAGTCTTTCCAAATGCAACTAACGTTTGTTTTAAAAGCTTAAATCCCCATGTAGGCGGGTATCAAATTTTAAGTGAGGCCAAAAGGGTTAATAAATCGTATTTTTTCTACATGTAGTCATTTATAATATATCAAAAACTAGGACAAAGAAACTAACCTAAAGTAGGCACAAAAAATTGTAAAGTTTTGGAACGACAGTTTTTGAATCTTCGTCTAATGGAATACGGTTTAGAATTTAAACAGAGTCCGTAAATTTCTATAGAGCTGTAATTTATTTTCTTCTGTTGATCCATGCTTGAAATGCTGCCAATATGGCATTGTGTTCTATTCTCCGTTGGCTTTGGAAAAGTTACAAAAACGTTACTTCGTTCTATTATACGGCGACAATATATTAAATAAACATAAATATAAATATTCTCTCGCCATTTCACGGCGTTTTTAACATTGGAACTGAAGCGTGTATCGGGAAAAGTTAATCAAATCAACGCCTGCTTTGTTGAGTTTGTATTTTAACAGTTTTCCAAACTATATACTAAAGTTTGTTTGGCTCAATATTTTTCAACATCAACAGAAATTTAAAATATTTTCTATGTGGTATTTTGTGTGAAATTGGTTTATATTTTCCAAACCCATTTGGCTGAAAATATTTTTTACTACTTCATGGAAAAAAGCCTGTTTGTTAAAGTCTAATTTAAATTGGTCACTCAAATAGAGAAAAATACCACAAAGTTTTTAATTTGAATATTTTTAATAATTTCTTAGCACATTTGGTTGAAAATGGATGAAAACACATACGATAATTTATTACAGCATACACGACACTTGATCAATATTTGGTACGCCACCGTTACTTTATAGGTTATCTATATAGTGCGATTTTCCTTTCATAAAATAAGAAACACAGTGAATTTAAGAAAAAAAAAACAATGCGAATAGTATAACAGCCGACTAACATATACACACACACAGTCAAGTTTATGAACACAAAAGATGCTTGAGTATAAGTTTGTAATTAGAAAAAGTACGTCATTTCTCGTTGGAATAAATTAAATGTATAAGGAAGGGTTTTCATGAGCAATATTTCTGTGCAAGCAATAAAGAAAAATAAAATTCATGCGTAGCATGTGATATAAGTTCAACTGTTATTTAAAAAAATTGTAAATTACAAAAAAAAATTAACTTGCTTCGTCTTAAACTGAAAGGTAATTTTAAATAAATAGGTCAAAGCTTAATGTTTATTAGTTTTTATCTAATTGAAAACCCATGTTTATTACACAACGTCAGCAATTAGGCTGGGTACACGAGCTTAATTCTAAAGATGACAACAATATGTTTTAATAAAGTTATGTAAGTGAAATTACAAGGTCACTTTGAATTCCCGTGTTTCTGCGGCCATGATAATGTCATAAGCTGCTCCTGAACGCCGTTCAAACGCTCTTAGCAAATGATAAAGCATTTTAATTGTGATATGATCGAACTGTTAAGCAAATGGGCGCCGAATCGAATTTGGGAGAAATAAGAAGGCGTCGAACCTCGTAATTTCCCGATGTCAACTTTAGATTAACTCGATTCGGGACGGCCATTATACATCTGATAACAACAAATGACGTATTTGTCTTTCATCTGGAATACAGCCGGAAAATCTATGAGTTATAAATCTACGCAAAAACTATAACATTAACCCGCATAAAATGGCGCACACATCGACTAAATAGAATCAAAAAGCATTGTCTACTATAGAAAATTATCCTAATATGCTATATCACACATTTTCAGTCAATATGTGACGTCATATAATTGAAATCGTTTTTGGCTTCACTCTCGCCTACTTAGATTTTGGCCCTGGGCACATCACGTATGCTTCTACGGCTTGCTTAATGGGGTCGCAAATCACGATCATTTAGAGTAATCATAGGCGGGAAACGCTCGACGCGGATTAGGAAAAGGGTAGGGCGGGCAATAATAATTTGCTTGCATTTGTGCTGAACTCGGGTAGCCATGGACCGAAAAATCTTGACCGGTTTCAGACGGATTGGAAATGTCGGTATGAAAATGATAATAAGCTGCTCCCGCTTGCTGCTGTTGTTGTTCGTGATTGTTATATTGTAAAGGAGAAGACACATTCGTAGTTTGCTGTGCTATAGAAGGCGGTGCTAGCGATGGAATTGACACTGTTGGAATAGCACCCGGATACCAAGATTCCACTGGTACGGTTTCAGCATTTGGCGAGGGTGAACTGTTATAATTCCCGCCTGACGGGTTATCTGCTCCTGGGGTTGTCTCCGGGGTGAAACTGCTCATGTGACCTCCGAAATCTGTGCTTGTTGGCGACGCTGTGGGCTGAAGTAACGGCTGGTATCCTGGTGTCAAGTGATACTGATGCAAACTGTACGGCCTTGAAATTGTGACATCATAACCTGGCTCGCACACTAGGCCCGTAATACCGTTCGTCCTTGGCGAATCCGATCTCGGCATGGCAGGGGCCTCTTTAGTAAGACTTATCATTGGAACATTAAGAGGGTTGCTATTGTAGGTTAGTTGAATTGGCATGGAAAGATCGGATGGTTGTTCCGCTGAATAGGGAGACGAATCGATTGGCTCAATTTTGGTGACTGGTTTTTGGAAAGCCGATGTTTCTTTGGAGTGGCGTTTGGATAAGTGCACAGGTTCCTCTTCGCCTGTAATGGAAGTGTCGTCACAAGAATCGCTTTTAGATTGTTTTGGTGGCGAGAGTTCGCAATCTATGTCGTTTGACAAACCGTCAGAATTTTCACTAGATAAGTTTTTGGAATCAATCTAAAACAGAAAGAATTAGTAAGACACATGCAAACTTACTTGTAATGATTTTTTACTTTTCACTTATATTTTATCACAGCTAAAACATAATAGAAGTAAGCTATTAATATGTTAACAGTTATTTAAAACAGGAAAACATTAACGTTTTTTTACTATTTACCTTTCCCTTCTTTTCCTTCGGACCTCCTTCATTTTTCTTTTTGAAACGTTTTCTACGTCGCAAGTAACTTCCGTTTTCAAACATATTGTAAGCATCTGGATGCATTGTCCAATTACTACCTTTACCTGGCTTCTTATCGTCTCTAAATAAAAATAAAGTGTTATACATCAAAATAAAATAGAGATACAAGTAATAACTTTCTTTTACAGTCCTTATATATACATAAATCTGTTTGTGACTTTAAAACTGCATATTTTTTAGTAGTTGTTTTTATTATTAAGTTTTTGATGTGAAGTTTAGATAATCTAAAACGTTTTTATCTCGTTTGTTTGGTTATTACAAAGGGCGTGTTACAAAATGGCATCGATTTTTCTAATCAACATAAAGTGTTTGTTACCTTGCGATTTTCTCAAAGCATTCGTTCAGCGAAAGGTTATGGCGAATAGAATTTTGCCAGCCTTGCTTGTTTTCTCTATAGAACGGGAACCTGTCCATTACCCATTGATAAATTCCGTTCAATGTAATCTGCCAATGAAAAAAATGAAAATTTATTTGTTATGTTTTTTTAACGAATTTTATTGTCAGTTGTGAAATGAATCGTCGTCGTCATAAGCTCATAAAAACAACGCTACAAACTAACTTGTGATAAAAGTTATAACAATTGAATCTTTATTATTATTATTTTTTTGTTCAAAAAACTTTTGTTAACTATTTTTTGTTAATTTTTTTTCGCACTAACGTTTCGTCGCCTTTGGTAAATTAAATTCACGAAAATCAAGTTTTAAAATAATATTTAGACAACTTTGAATCGAATGATTCAAGGTGGAAAAGAGTATTGTTTATCCTAACTTTTCTCATCGAATGATTCAAAATAAAAATTTATCATTTTTATTCCTACTTCTTAGTATATAGCCAATTAAGTAACTTAAAAGTTGTTTAAATTTTTTACCGTTATATCTTACCTTCTTATCTGGTGCATTTTGGATGGCCATTGCAATGAGAGCGATGTACGAATAAGGCGGCTTAACCATATCCTTGTTTTGGTGATGGTGCCCGTGTACCCCGTGATGCGAGGGGGAATAACCTGATGTAAAACTTCCATGCGGGACACCGTTGTACTGGTCTGAGCAAGTCACCTGATGCATGCCTAAATATATAAATAAAAAAATTTATTAATATTTTTAGTAAAGATTTTTAAATTGACATTAGTATCTAGAGTATTTTCCAGGCAAGTTATTATTCCTATTTTTTATAGAAATATGCATAAAATATTTTTATAATTTTACACAGAAAAAAACTTCTTTATATTTTATTTAATTTTTTTAAATTCCTTTCGAGCTGCTATTTGTGAAATTAAAAAATAAAATACAACCGCGTAATTTTACTATTCAAAGTTGGTATAAAAAGCTGCCAATCAATGTTTACAATTAATATTTACAACCAAATTTAAACCTGGTTTTAAAAATATTTTTGTATAACAAAGCCTTAAACTTTAAAAAACTATTTTCATTTTGGCCAAAATTTTTTTGTTAAATTCTTTTGCTTAATTTATTTAAATTAGTTTATTTAAAACGCAAAGTTTTTTTATAAGGTTAACTTTTATCAGTATACGCGTGGTATAAAATATAATACACACCCAACATTTGCGTTAACTTAATCCAGAGATTACATTACCACTGTGAATAGAATTACAAGATATTTACACTTCTACTTAATTTTCGTTTTTTTGTTCTCTTATATGCGATTAATTTGAGATATACGTGTGTTACGATGTCGCTGATTGATAATAACACGAAGTTGTTTGTTTACGCAAACGGTGTGAAAAAAAATGTAAATAAAAACAATAAGTAATACTAATAGGGTAACATGTCGTTTTTTTACAGTATTTTTGATAAAAATCACAAAATAGTTTAAATAAAAATAACTAAAAATATTAAAATACTATTTATAACTTTTGTATTCATAAAAATAACTTTAGGTTGATTTTTTCTATGTTTATCAATTTTTTTAACCTTGGCCGACGCGTTTTACAAAATGGCGGACAACGTTTTTTCGGAATTTTAGTTGAATATTTTTAGAGTCAGAAATTCGGGACGACGTTTAGTTAATTGGGCTATTATACGAGCCTTTAGCTTTATATTGTATTTTGAATATACTATCACTTAAAGTGAGTCATACTGATTATAATCCGCGTGAATATTGATAAACTATAAATTTAATCCCAAATATGTAAACCCTCAAAATTTACTCATAGCTTAAGAAATCACGTTCACAAAAAATCACTAATTTAATTTTGGTATTAAACTTGACAGTGATACGTTGATTATGACATCATAATTGGTGTTATTGTGCCCATGTTAGTCAGGCTCGCGAAAGTTACGCTTCGAATTTGTAATGAAGGTGTGACGAATTGGCCGATCAAAACAAGATCGAAAGCTTTCAAATTTTACTGATTGTTAGCAATATGTTTATGTGCCGCAATTAGGCCTACACCACGTGATAACAGTTTGTAATGCACATTCCATTGGTTTTATGATATTAAACATTTCACATACCTACCAGGAAAATTAACATGTGATTGACATATCAACTATATAACGTTGCCTATATTGAAAAAAAATACCTAGCTTATGTATAATAGGTTGGTCTTAATATAGACTGCTTTTTACAATGGAGCAGACAACGAAAAGCGTTGGTGTCGGAAAATGGCGTTTTTCCGATGACGTAAGACCCGGTTAAATCTTTTTCGGGTAAAGAGTTGAGGCATATACTTTAACCAAATTTTAATTTTTCTAAAAGTATTTTCTGTTACATTATATCATGATTAATATTTTTCTAATTTTGCAATAATGTGTTTTGAATCTTCACTTACATTTAAAGCTTTTTCAAAAAGGAAAATTAATGCATGTAACACTTTAAAAACATCACATAAAAACACAGAAAAATGGATTTTCGTTATCTGCCTGTATATTAAACAAAACATGCCAAAATATCAAAGGAAAAGTGATGAGAATTCATAACAAGGCGGCAATGAACTTATAATGTGGTAGCCATGTTGCGAAATTTAAAGGGAGTTTAAAAGTTAAATTCTAACATATTTACTAAAACAAAAATATACACAAATCAGTTTTTCGAAAAAGTTTAAGTTGTAAATTTTAAATTGACGGTATTTTGCCAACTAGTTACTGTAGTTCGATTTTTCCAACTACAGTCTTTCTGCCTAAAACTAATAATTATCCGTAGAATATTAACACGAATAGAAAATTCTAAAATTTTTTATGTGTGAGCATTTCGAGCGTAACCACAAGTCAAAAAGCAACTTACCAGGCTTGACTTAATATAACACAAACGGAAATTGATTTCTCTGTTTAGAAACGTTAAAAACAGAGTCTTGCCTATATATTCTTCACAAAAGGGTGACGTACCATTTTTCCTGTCAACCTCATTTGACAATAATAAGTCACGGTATACTCCTTACTTAATTAATCAATATTCAGACAAGTTTCATTATTTTTAAATCGAAAGTTTTTTACTCACGTGACACGCTGTTAGCGTAGCCCGAAGAATGATAGTAGTTGTTGTAATCGTCTGGGTGTGCAGGGTGTCCTGAATACATGCTGGCGGCATTTGTTGCTCCGACTCCCGGTAGAAGATCACCGTTCGGCCCGGGGTGCGAAGGGGTTTGGTAACGAATTTGCATTGTCATATTTAACAAGGTATTAACTAAACAGCACTATGTTGTGAATACCGCTCTGCAAAAACAGTTACACTATAACTCTCATAACACTTATTGCTGGTTTTTATAGGACTAAGTGTAACGAAACTAAATAAAACTATTTCCTTTTAACACTGCCGATTTACAGTACGAATTTGTCGCAAAAACAAGTTGTTGTTTTGATTGCATGTTGATACTGGTTGCCTACGCCTCTGCTACTGTTCATTTTAGCCCGTCGAACTTTTCTTGACCTATGTAAAAAAAAATCGAAGAAAAAAAATCAAACGCGAAAAGGGGCATGCGCGCTAGTTGACGACGCTCTATAATCCAAACAACTTACAAACGATGAGACAATGCCGCTAATGAGGCAATAGAACAACTTTATTTTGACAACATTTAGTACGCCACGTGCCTAACTACACCTGCGAACGAATGCAGTTTCACACGAACAAACTAAAATGTTGACATAACAAACTAACGCTGCATAATCCCCTGGCAATGATCTAACTTTCAGTATTATCGAACATTAATTACCCTTTTGTTTTAAAATAAGAAAGTTGTGTGAAAAAAGTCACACTATGTTCATGCGCTGAAAATTTTGGTGAACGTTTTTATTGTGAAGTTAGTTACTCGTTATTGCCTAACTGAAGGATCTATCTTTATACCGACAAACTGCCTACAACCCTGCGTTAAATACTTCCACGACTGGGATATATTCTTGAAAAAAATCGTCCCACTGATTTGTGCCTGTTCCGTTATAAGTTTAAACAGCAGAATCTGCAAAATAAGAGCGCAGCACTCTACCACCAACATGCGGTTATGTTTCATGCGGTTATGTTATTTTACGATGCTAATTTAATACACATTTACTTAAGCTGATGATTTTGAGTACCAAATTTATTTTACATTTAATCAAATTATTTTTTCGGCATGAGGCGATCTTTTTTAAGCCCATGTCCCCAAGCTAAACCCCTTGCGCGGATATACGCACTTCCAGAGAAATTGTGGGCTAAATAAACCGTTAAAGAAAATAGTCGCTTAGTTTAGAAATCTTCTTGATGACGTCACGGAAAGTAGAATACGCGGGGGCAATATTGATATCCTCTGAATTGGTTATTAAATTTTGATGCAAAAGGGCACAAAAAAGTCGCCGGAAGCCTGCTGGGTATTGGGATTTATTTTTATATTTCATATTATGTCATTTTTTTTTGATTTTTTGCGCATTGATAAAAGTAAATAATAAATACGATATACAATTAATATTACAACAATGCGACGGGAAAAAATGACAAAATCAAATTAATGATTTAAAACATGCCAAAAGTATTAATGTTTGCACAAAAATTTTATAGTATATTCTGGCATGGTCACCAAACCCATTTAAATATATTCTTTATTAGAATCTGTGTTTTTACGTTAAACTAATTACATTTAATTAATAATGCGATAAGGCAATTTATTTTAAATTCTTTTTGCATAATAACATTTTTTGGTTATAGAATTTTAGTATTACCCAAAGATTTAATAATTAAAAAAAGCTATTCGATTTTGTTAAACAAACTTTTTGTTTAATTTGCCTCACAAAAAAGGTTGTGTCTTGATTTTATTTATGAATAATACTGAAACGGGAAATCAACAAAATAAAGATATTGCGATATATTAGTAAAATATATTTTTAATATGAAACTCCTAATCACAAGCACATTAAATTTAAAAGCACATATTAAAATGCAATTCTTATACATTAGCTACCTATACATTAAAAAGTGCACTATTAATCATAAAATAACACTTCAATCAAAAATGCTTATATTACCCTTAGTAAAAATGGCTTTATTATTAAGGCATTAGGAAAACAATCATATTAATATTAATTAACAAATATATAAAAAATTCAATCTTCACATATATCTTTGTATATTTTTAAGAAAAAAACATTATTTTTAAGGATATATCTTGCATAGAATGCTAAGTTAAAAAAAACTTGATATGCAATAAAATAGATTCGATAACATGAATCAATTGATATACTATTATAACATAGTTTCTTATCTTAAGGATTGAGTTCAACTAAAAGTATATCATGATCACTTTTTAAAGGCAAAATGGCAATATTAAAAATGCAATACTACATATTATAACATTTATTTAAACTACACAAAAGGCACTGACTACACTACTCACATAAAAGATACAAAACATTAAAGAAATTTTAATCGGAAAAATGAAAGCAATAGTTAGTGAACAATGAGCTAGATTTGTTTTTAAATTAGTATAATAAGCAATTTTTACAATATAAATTTTAAATGCTATTTCGGTTTTAAAATATTGCCAAATTCAACATAATAACACAACATTTAAAATAATAATATATTTAACCAATGACAATTTTTTATTCTACAAATAACTCCGGAGGGTTAATGATAAATTCTTGAGGCACATCCAAGAGTTCTGGTACAGCAATTTCGAAAACTTCCTCTCGCGCATCCAGAAGTGGTTTGGGATTAATTAACTCAAACTCTCTTGATGCCATTTCTATTTGAGGGTGAATAATATCAGTGTAGCGAATGTCAATCTCTGGAACACTTTGTTCTAGTATTTCATACAAGACCTTCATAATAGGAAGACTATGCTCAATCTCAACTGTTCTTAGGTCAATCAAAGGAATGGAATGTTTCAACGTGGTTGGAGTGTTAAAATAATCAGGTTTGTTATGGATAAAAATAACAGGTATCTTTGCAGATAACTCAGGCTTTGAATGTTCCAAAGTGCTTTCAATTTCGTTGGATAGAATTGGAATGGTAGCTAGCAATGTAGATTCAATTTTGTTTGATAACTCGGGGCAACTTTTCTCTAAAATTGAAGATAATTTATTTGACAACACTGGATTTGATTTGTTAAATTTAGTTTCTGTATGAGTTGCAAGCATGGGCTTGGACCACATAAACGAAATCTTAGCCTTCTTTGATGAAAATGCGGCCTGGCCTTCCTTACTGATAGTTATATTCTTAGGATTGTTTTTAATTTTTGGTATGGATTTTGAAAATGTGACATTTTTTGGATTCTGAACTAGTTGTGGTTTGGAAATTTGTAATTTCGTCCGGCTTGGGTGGTTGCATGACTCGGGAGTTTCCCACGAAAACTCTTCTTTGCTTTCTTGTTTGATTGGGTCTCCAACTTTCAAAGTAAATTTATTGCTGGCTTTTTTTGGAGCAGTGATGTGGTAACTTTTCTTTACCTGTAACACAATTTTGTATTAATACGAATTAAAAAGTATATATTTCAAACGAATAAGTTTATTTTGAACTGACCTACAATAAAAAACAAAATGACTAATCCACCTCTTTATGTATAAATCATAAATATGTTAATACCTGTTTAGTTGTGGGTGTTGTGATGTAAAATTCTTGGAAAAGTTTTGAAAGCTCTGGTTCATTAATTTCCAACTCGGTTTTCGTTACTTTTAGATCAGGGGGAAGATTCAATTTAAATTTTGTCTCTGAAACATTTTCCCTTCCTTCATATGGATTGTAAGTCATGTTGCATGAAAGTTAAACAACATTTATAACCTATTCATACATTATCCCTTTTATAGAATAAAGATTTAGTTAGTATGTTGAATACAAAAATTTAAATTAAGCATTGTGCACTAAAGTTAGTGGAAAAAATTTGGCACTTTTTTAAAAATTACCTCATTAGTTACATGAAATGAAAAGTTTTTTTTAAATGTTTTGTTTTAAGATCCTGAAACATTAAATTTCATATCAACAATAGACTCAATCCCACAGTTTACAACATCCCCCACCACAACTGGTCCCACACCCTCAGGAGTCCCAGTTAATATAACATCCCCTGGTTCCAACGTCATAATTTGACTTATGTAATTAATAAGAAAGGGAATGGAAAATATCATGTTATTGGTGGAGCCATTTTGTCGACTTTCTCCATTAACTTTAAGCCATAATGTAACATCATGTGGATCTTTAATGAGATCTTTTGATATAAAGGAGCTAATTGGACAAGATGTATCAAATCCCTTTGCTAATGACCATGGTTTTCCAGCCTTTTTTGCCTTATCTTGCCAATCTCTTGCAGTCATGTCTAGAGCCAACACGTATCCTCCAACATGATTCATCGCTTTGTCCTCTTCAATATTAGATCCTCCATGCACTATTACAACTCCCAATTCAACTTCATGATGAACATTGGAGCAACCATTTGGTATCTTAATATCTTGACCTTCGCGTACATAGGCCGATGTTGGTTTAAGAAATATGAGTGGTTCTTTGGGAATAGGATTCTTTAATTCGGCGCAGTGATCTTTAAAATTGCGACCAACGCACACCACCTTTCTGCCCCATTCCCAAAACTTTGGAAGACTTTTTGTAACAGACATTTTGTTGTTTTATCACAAAACTTTTAATTTTAATAACAATAATCTAGCTAAACAAAAACTTTTAAACAGGCTTACAATATATTTACAAATAAGTCATACACCGGCAAAAGAAATAAACAAAAACAAAACAAAAATAGGTATTCCGGGCCCTTACTGGAAATATCCGGTACCTTTTCAGTCTTTATATTTTAAAATGAAATTTATTATTCTATTATTATCGCAATAGATTTAATTATTATAAACAAATGCAATGTATGCAATGAAATAATATAATAAATTGTTTTTATTTTATTTTTAGAAGTTTGCAAAATTAAAAAAGTTACAGTTAGGTCACGGGTTAGGTTTTCGGTCAGCTGTTAACTAAGATTGTTTTCGTTAGTTTAACTTCGTAAGTTCACAACAGGCGTTGGCGTTGTTAAAAATTACGATCGTTAATTAGGCATAAAATAAAAGTGCTTTGTAAAATGGCAACAGCTTCAGAGCCCTTAACTTTAGAACGGGACATATCCAGGGCATGTGAACTTATAGAAAACTTGAAGGTACATGTTACATTTTTTTTCTAGTTAAATATAAAAAAAAGTTATATATTTTTTTTAAATATAAAAAGTTATATTTTTTATTGCAAAAAAATAGTTTTTAAATTCTTAATATTATTTATTGTAACATTTTTAGGCTGGTGGTCAAGTACCTACACAAAAATTAGAGCAACTACAAGCTGTGTTGCAAAGTGATTTTCTACAAGCAGTTCGTGAAGTTTATGAGCATGTTTACGAAACTGTCGACATAACTGGTAGTCCTGAAATTGCTGCCAATGCAACTGCTAAAGTAAAACTTATATTTTTAAGTCATTATACTGTTGTTATTTAAAATCAATTTTTCTTTGCACTACTTTAAAAAAACTTAATATTAAGCAGTGCAATATTCTTCTATTTATTATTTAATCACATACACATGCATTTTACTTTAATATATTTTATATGTTAAGGCAACTGTAGCTGCCTTTGCAGCTAGTGAAGGGCACGCCCATCCTCGTGTTATTGAACTACCTAAAACTCAGGAAGGTTTGGGATTTAATGTTATGGGGGGCAAGGAGCAAAACTCTCCAATTTATATATCTCGCATTATTCCTGGTGGTGTGGCTGATAGACATGGTGCATTGAAACGTGGAGATCAGTTACTTTCCGTTAATGGAGTCGTAAGTATAATTGTAATCAATTGTTTATTAAAGCTTGACTATAACTTTGCACAATTATTATTTTACTAAATGGCCAATATAAAAGCCCAATGTTTGAATAATTTTACTAAATCGTAAAATGAAATATTTGAGAATATTAACTTATTATATTTTATTACCAGCCTACCAACATTTTTGTTGTTTTTAAATTTAAATGGCATGTAAGTCAATATGATTTTTTAAAGTTTATTTATTTCTTATTGTCACATTCTATAATTCTTAATTAAATTTTTTCAGTCAGTTGAAGGTGAATGCCACGAAAAAGCTGTTGACTTACTTAAAGCTGCAGAAAATAATGTAAAACTAGTTGTTCGATACACCCCGAAAGTTTTAGAAGAAATGGAAAATCGATTCGAAAGAATGAGATTGTCGAGAAGGCAACAGCAGCATAGCTCTGGTTGAAAACTTTTTTAAAACCCTTTTGAAAATATTTCTGCAATTTAATTTTCAAAGTGACATGTTTCAAATAAAAAAAATTGAAATAGACTTCCTTTTATGGACAGTAGTTTGTCAATAATAATCCTGTTATTCTGTTACTTTCGTTGGTACGAAACTTATTTTATGAATGGTGCTTAATTAAGTTAAAGTTATATTATATTTCTGTGTATATATTATGTTTAAATAATCATACTTTTTAATGGTGTATATATTCTGCTATATTACAGTAAAGCTATTTTAAAATAATCTATATTTGTATGCCTAAATATGCTTAATGACAAGTAAGTGCAACTTTGAACTGATTTAAAAAATTACATTTTATGTGTTTTGTTTTTTTTTATTAATCTACTTTCCTTTTATAAATTTGTGTGGGTAATAAAACATGTTAGTTTGTTGCCAAACATATTAAATTTAATGATTTTTTTGTATTAAAACTTATTACACAAAAACTAATTTTACAATGCTAAATAACACAATTGTAGGCCTACCTCTAGGTTGTAAAGTTAAAAAAAAACGTTTTAACATATAGTTAAATTTTAATTTTTAATTAATCAACTTAAAAAGTTAACATACAACATTTACGATGTAATTCAAGATCTTTTTAATAGTATATAATTAAAGGGCTACATGCTTTTATTATTTGGGTAGGTTATGTGATGTAAAATTCCACTAATTTTCCATTGCGTTGTTAGCTCATCTTAATTTTTGCTTAATCAAAGTATATCACTTATTTTTATACAGGTTATTTGTTGTCATGTAGTTTAAAATTTTTTGTTATGGTAATCAACCTTGTTATGCTAACGCATCGTGCTCGTGAATTTTTCGATAACCGCGTTTTACTTTTAATTCACAAATTTTAGTGTTTAAACGATTGTGGCCTTTGATTTCGATGGTTGTAAATTCTTATAATGTATTATAAGGAAAATAACAAGTAAGTTGTAATACAATTCAACAAAACGTATTCTTTTGAATATGTTTTTCTATTTTGTGGAATCTATTTATATAATACCATACATTACATCATTAACATCCGGGATACCCAACAAAAAACCGTTTGGGCATGCGCAATTTACACAATTTAATTATTGGAGCATGACGTAATGTATCACTCATTGTTTTGATCTCAGTTAAATTTAAAATGACGTTAAGTTTTAGGCTAAAAATCAAAAGTTTCGAGTTTCACGTAGTTGTGCAATCAACAAACGTATTAAATTGCTACAATTCGTATCTGTTGAAATATTTTTCGTTGTTGTCGAGTCGAAATTTTATTTGTAATAAAAAAGAAGAACTAAACGTCTCTCGCTCTAACAACCTAATTACCTAATCAAGCATTGAATCCTTCCTATTTTAAACAAAACAGTTTTATTGGGATATATGGTTTCGTAAGATTATTGTAATAGTTACACATAGCTAGGCGTATACTCTTTTTTGTTCTGACAAACGTTGTTGTTTTATGACCAGACCAGTTAATGTTTTACTAATAGGAACTGAAAAATTAATAGACTTGGAAATTATAATAGTAAATAATATTACAACCTAAGGTTAATGTGGCACAGTGTGTATGATACTAAACGTCAAGTGTGGGATCTGCAGTTTATCAAGCACTCTGTTTCAGTTTTAATTTTTGGTATTTTTTTATGATTTCTTGTATCCTTAACAAATTATTCATTCTACTTTATTCTAATCACTAATTAAATGTGGTTTTACAAATTATTTTAGATTCACATTTTTAAAATCTGTATTGTAACCTAATGGGGGCCTTTCTTGACAAACCGAAGACTGAAAAACAAAATGAGAAAGGTAATGGGAACAATCTGGAGTATGCAGTTAGTAGCATGCAGGGATGGAGAGTGGACATGGAAGACAGTCACACTGCAGAACTGACTCTGTCGGGTCTACAAAAATGGTCATTTTTTGCAGTATTTGATGGCCATGCTGGTGCAAAAGTAGCCGAGTACGCCTCGCAAAACCTTTTAAAAGTTATCCTTGAACATACAACCTTTAAAAAACTTATAGAAAACAAAGATGAGGTTGAAAAAGTGGAGGATATTAAGTCTGCCATCCAGGAGTCTTTTTTAAGTTTAGATTCTCATATGCGTTCAAACATTAACTCAAAAAATGGTGTTGATCGAAGTGGTTCAACATCGGTGTGCGTTTTAATTTCGCCAACGCGGTACTATTTTATTAACTGCGGGGATTCTAGGGCGTTTTTATGTAGGCAAAGTAAAGTGCATTTTGCCACAGCTGACCATAAACCAAATAATCCATTAGAGAAGGATCGTATTCAAAAAGCCGGGGGAAGTGTAATGATCCAGAGGGTAAATGGATCTCTTGCTGTATCGAGAGCCCTAGGTGACTATGAATACAAAAATGTTGAGAATATGGGGCCAGTGGAACAGTTAGTTTCACCTCTTCCTGATGTTGATGCTGTTGAGCGAATTCCAAAAGAAGATGAATTTATTGTCTTAGCCTGCGACGGCATCTTTGATGTTTCAACAAATGGCGAATTATGTGATTATTTATGTTCAAGGTTACAACTCTCTGAAAATTTAACAGATATTTGCAACGATGTTGTGGATATGAGTTTAAATAAGGTAAATAACTTTTAAATAGAACAAATAATCTTAAAATTGTGTTGTTGTAAAAATGATTTACTTGACTTATATATTTCATTTTTTTGTGTCACCAGGGAAGTAGGGATAATATGACTCTTGTTCTACTGGGTCTTCCTTGCATCAAAAAACCGACTGAAGTTGCAAAAAAAGCTGAAGCCAAATTGGACAGCGATCTAACAAATTTAATGAAAGGTAAATGCTAATAATTTTTAGGTTTTTGAGTTAGTCAAGAAATAGTTGCCTTTAGATAAGCTTAACTGTATTCATTAGTTACTTTAAAGAAAACCTTGCTGAACGACATATTTAAGTTCATATATATTTGTTTAAATACTTCCAGCTTGTGTTCATTGTTTTATTGAATGTTTATATATATATATATATTTAGTTTTTAAAATTACTTTTTTTAAATTTTGTTTGCTTTTAAAATTTTTTTGTAGAAATTTGTACGGAAATTAAGACTAATAGAGGAGAGGAAGAAATGGAGTTTTCCTATGTTTTACAAACTTTAATCGGCCGGGAAGAAGAAATAACTGGACTTCCCCCTGGTGGTGGAATATACTCAAAGTAGGTTGCATCTTTTTAGGTTAAAATTATGTACCTTAAAAAAGCACAAAAGAAGACACTTGGTTATACATGGACAATTTGAAAAAAAAATAGTTTTGTTACTTAGAGAATTTCTGATTAATTCACAAATAGGTTTCTGGTTGTCAACTTTTTAATGTATCTGTTTAGTTCTCTCCAATACAAAAATATTATATAAGTCCTCGCTACAGTTATAAATTATTTATTCTATTTAAAGTTTTTAAACACAACAGGTTTACTTGGGTTGTTGTAACAAAAAAATTTAAACATACAAATCAAAACTTACCAATGTCGATTTTGTTGTAGGCGGGGTTTTTTAGAAAAGATTTACAATGAAATTTGTCCTGATGATGCCATGAATGGAGGCTCAATAGGAAATGATATAGATACATCTTCTTTTTCTGAACAACAACAACAGCAAGAAAAACAAGAAGAAGATATTATGGAGGTAAGAAATGCTTTTAATAAGAAATCCTAAAAATTAAAAAAACAGTTCTATATCATGTTAATATATAAATTAACTTTTTTACTAGATCTTTATTTAAATTTTGTTTTATTAACTTTTATGAATTTTTTTACATTTTTATAAAGTTTTTAAATTAATTTCGGTTCTAATTTATTTTAGTAACATTGGATTTATTTGCTGCAAAGCATGGCCAATCTAGCTCGGACTCTAAAAAACATGAAATTTTGTGGCATTTGTGCTTGATGCACTTAGCCCATACCTTTATGCCTAAAATTACTCTCTGAGCCACATCATCTTGGAGAAATGAAAAGCTTGCAGTTCCATGTTTTTAAGTGTTTTGTGTAAATGCTGTGATCAACTTTAATTAAAATCGAGCAGGTTTAGTAGTTCTATTTTTTCATGTGCCTATCTTTAAGTAATGAGTTTTTTTGAAAATTAAAAACACTGTCACAGTGACATTTTTGTGTTTTTTGAGTTGAAAAAAAACTTTTAAGCAGGTAATCAAAATTTAATAACTTAATTTAATACCTCTTCTTTTTTGTTGGCATAAAATCACTTACATAGATTGTGTAAGTAATGAAAATTTAACTTCTTTATTTTGTTAAAAATAATTTGGCATTCAGGCTTTGGGATTTAGGTTTATATATATTATGATTTCAAATTATGCCACATATCATAACAACCATGTTGTTTTAATTCTTGTTATACCTTTAAAAAACAAATACTAATTTTGTTAATCAAAACATAAAAGATCCGCTATCAAAAATCAATCTACATTTTGAATAGGCTGACCAACTTTTATTCATGTGGGCAACATGACATATTTGTATGCAATGCTAATTAATGATTAGGCATACAAAGGTCGTGGTTAATTTTAGTAAGCACATAAATGTTGTTGTCACTGTATAATATAGGATGATTAATTAAGTTCTATCCTAATTCTATTTTTGTGTCGTTTTTCAAAAAAATTTTACGGCTTGATAACCTCTGGTATTGGCCTCTGTTTTGGGCCCATTTCAATGTTGTAATAATTGTTGTTTTGTTTTCTTTTGCATGGAAATAATTACTAAAATTCATGTGGATTGATATCCAAATAATGACGGTGTTTATAGTTTGTTATATTTTTGCTATAGTTTTATATACTTCTGGTCCGCTATGTATGTAATTTAAAATTTAAATTTTTTGAAACTGACTTTAAATTTCCTTTTTTATTCACAATTTGGGAAAGAACCTAACAAAAAACTTTGCTTTGGCACATTTATTGACCAACTGCGCAAAACAATTTAATATAAAAAGTGACATTTTATAATCAATTGTAATATACCTGTGCAGTTGTGTATTGCTCACCTTTCTCCATACAAAAATGTCACATGACAAGCAAAAATAACCCCCATAAAAACAGCAACTTAACTTTTGTAACCTTTTTGAGCATAAAAGCAGTCAAAATTTATGCATTATACTTAGCACTTGAAACGGATATTGCTCGTTGGTAAATTTTCAATCTTTGGTATTATATATAAAAAAGTTTGTTAAATTCTCATTAAGATTTGTTTACTCTACCCCCTTATGTCTACACTTTTAAATTTATTTCTGTCGCAATGTAATATAAAGAAATCGTTAAACCAGATTTATTTGACATTTTAAGTATATTTGAACACTCTAAAGTCTTCTGTTCAAAATTCTACAACGTCTTTAACTTTTCTTATTTACTTGCTAATTTTTTTACAATTAATTCTTTTTCAGTTTGTGTTGTTTTATAACGCAATTGGCGCAAGTGTGATTATTGTTTATTAGCGCAATTTTAGAAACTGTAATTCACAAAGCTGTCGGTTAAATTAGTTTTCTTATTTTGCTTAAAAACTATTTCACTTCTAATTGTAAAAATCATTCTGATTGTTGCATTTCAAATTTTGTTTTCATTTATCTTTAATTGTTTTTTTATTTAACATAATTTTTTAAATGCCAATTGTTAGTGTATTATGCGCTTGTACACAATAATATCGTTACCAAATAACCGACAGTCTTTGATACTTATAGAAATTACTATTTAGCGTGTTTTTTGTGTGATTTCTGATGACGCTTTACGATTTTAAAAAAATCCACTGGAAATCACTATCACCTTGGAGTGTTTTTTTGTCTGATACAGAAAAGAAGTATTTGTTCTTTAGAAAAAAGCTTAGGCAAATGATAGTCAAAGCAATAAACAAGACTTTTTTAAATAAAGTCAAACATAAACGATTGAAGTTTTACGAAATTGTAAGGTTTTAAAGTTTTGTTATAGTATAAATGGTTGAGGTTGAAAACGAGAACGTTCAAAATGTTATCAAGCAAAAGTAACAGTTCATTTTATTAAATATGGAAATTTAACCCATTACAAAAATAACCAGTTTGATAAAAAAATGTAATTTTATTTATTTATTTGTAAAACAACATGAGAATTTGAATCGAGGATAACAAATAACGACTGCTGTGAGTTTAAAAACTTGACGTAAAACGGCATAGAATTCACGTGTTCCTTCTTTTGGATAATACTTGGCGGCGAACATGGTGAGTTAATATTACTTGCTATAAAACTTAATTAAACATTTTTGTTAAATTACGATGTAGTTTATATTAATTTTACTATTTATCCAATACTAAAAGCAATACATTGTTATACCACTTAACCACATAAACATACTGTTTAACTGATTTTGTAGGAACGTTTTATGTGTAAAAAAAAATTGTAAATTAATTGTCAATAATAATAATAATTCAATTAGGAGATGTTAAATCGCACCTAATTGCAACATTTTATTAATTGCAAAAACAGAGTTTAGGGATGTAGTTTCCTTTATAGGTTATATACGTGTATTTAATGCGATTTAAAAGGTTTTTATTGGAATTTATTAACTAATATTCTTACATGTTCTAATTTAACCTGTAGATTTCATGCAAATAATTTGGGGTTTAGAAAAATTTTATGGCAATCACAAATATAGAGTATAAAAAACAAAACACCTAAATGTTTTGGTCTGGACAGTGTGAACGCACAAGAATTTTTTATTTAATACAAATACAATACTGATCCAACATGGCATTTAAGAACTATTTTAATATGGGAATTAAAAAATGCTAATATTTATTTGCAGCATTTTTTTGCAAGTTTTACTTACATTTGGTAGTTGTTACATAAAAAACTATTAACCCTAAATTTATTTTAGTCACACAGAAAGTTTTCGGCCCCCAGGCATGGGTCTTTGGGATTTCTGCCTCGAAAAAGGTCTGCCCGTCATCGTGGAAAAGTTAAGTCTTTCCCCAAGGACAATCCATCAAAACCTTGTCATTTAACCGCTTTTATTTCATACAAAGCCGGTATGACTCACATTGTTAGGGAAGCTGACCGACCTGGTTCAAGTAAGCTAAAATGTCTATAAAGTCTTTAATATTGCATTTTATGTTTTTTTTATATTTATATGTATACCCACTTAGCATGTTCGGTAATCTTTTTAAATACATTGTAATCTTTTCAAATACAACAGTATGGGGCTTATTTGATTATTATTTATAAAAACCTAAAATAATTTTACTATCTTAACTTGGTCAACTTGACTTTTAGAGATTAACAAGAAAGAGGTTGTTGATGCTGTTACCATCCTTGAGGCTCCACCCATGATTGCTGTTGGTGTGATTGGTTACATCGACACCCCACGTGGTTTAAGAACCCTTAAAACAATTTTTGCTGAGCATTTGAGTGACGAGTGCAAACGTCGATTCTACAAGAACTGGTATGTTCGTTGTTATACGTGGTTAAATTTTTAATTTGAATGATGATAAACCAGACGGGCGGTCAGAAATAATAATGTTGATTGTCTTAATATTTATCTGACAACTTTATAAAATGTAACTTAGGTTATTATTATTTATTTTTTAATTAAATTACCCTTTGCTCCTCTCGGTGTATAGCTATCATGTTATAGCAAAGCTGATGAGCTATACAATGGCAGGAATATAAGTGGTAAAAACTTGCATTTGTCATAAACCCATCCACTTTGCCTGCATTTTTCCAAAATCTGTCTCCTCTCGGTTGATATCGAAGAGACAATTTTGGTTTACGATTTGTTTGCTTAGGTATTCGTGCAAGAAGAAGGCTTTCACCAAATCGTGCCGCAAGTGGCAAGACGAGGATGGTAAGAAGCAGATTGATCGCGATTTTAACCAAATCAAAAAATACTGCTCAGTCGTTCGAGTTATTGCTCATACCCAGGTTTGTGTTTCAAATTTATATTTTAATGATTGATTTTACAGGTTTCCACTAGAATTGAACCTGAAATGGATTGTTATTTATTGTGATTTTTTTCAAGTGATGATTTGCACTGACACCTCTTGTACGAGCATTATTACTAACTATTCTAATGCACTGAACGCATATTGCATTTCACTGATGTTAAAAAAATAAAAATCTTTAAACACTTCAAAAAAAATTAACAATTATTTTTACAAAAAATTCTTATTCTTTTATAGATGAAACTTTTGCCTCTCAAGCAGAAGAGATCTCACATCATGGAAATCCAAGTAAACGGAGGAAGTGTTCCCGAAAAGGTTGATTTTGCACGTGATTTATTGGAAAAACCCATCACAGTGGCAAGTGTGTTTGGCAAAGATGAGATGATTGATGTTATTGGTGTCAATAAGGGACATGGAGAAAAAGGTAAACTAAGATTTTTATTACTTTGATAACAAACTTCATAGTTTTTTTATTTACTGAAGTTTAATTTTTAGGTGTTACCTCTCGTTGGCATACCAAGAAGTTGCCCCGAAAAACCCACAAAGGTTTAAGAAAGGTTGCTTGTATTGGAGCTTGGCATCCCGCTAGAGTAGCTTACTCGGTTGCTAGATCAGGTTTGAATTGTTATTTTAGGCAAACTGTTAAAATAGCAGATTTTTGACAATCGTTGAAATATGATGAAACGCATTGTTTTACCCGTTGCGCGGGTAACCTGAAATAAATGTTGAAACAACCAATGCTGCCTTCCTTCTGATAAAACATTTAAATTTTTCTTTTCATGTTGCAACCAACAAATTTTTTAGATTTTTACAATATTTTTTGTTAATCACAGGTCAGAAAGGTTATCATCACAGAACCGAGATCAACAAGAAGATCTACAGAATCGGGGCTGGAATTCACAAGGAAGGTGGAAAACTGATCAAGAACAACGCTTCGACTGAGACTGATATTACAGACAAGAGCATCACCCCAATGGTAAATATTTATATTTTTTTTAATTTTCTTGAAAGTGATTATGATGAGACGCATTGTTTTACCCGTTGCGCGGGTAACCTGAATTTAATGTTGAAACAACCAATGCTGCCTTCCTTCTGATAAAACATTTCTAGAAAATTAAAATTTATTTTTTATCAACCTTACAAAAAAGTCAACTTTTAGCTTTCTCGATTTAGGGAGGATTTCCTCATTATGGTGAAGTGAAGAACGACTTTGTCATGATCAAGGGATGTTGTATTGGACCCAAAAAGAGAGTCCTTACTCTTCGTAAATCACTGATCACTCACACTAAACGAGTTGCTCTTGAAAAGATCAACCTCAAATGGATCGATACGTCTTCTAAATTTGGTCACGGCCGTTTCCAGACAGCAGAAGAGAAGAGAGCTTTTATGGGGCCTCTCAAGAAGGATCGATTGGCAGCTGCGGCTGCTGCTGCTGCTGCAGCCACTTCCTAAATTACTGCTCTATTTATGTAGTTTTGGTTGTGGAATAAAATCTAAAAATTAAAGATTCTTACAGTTTGTTTAGAGCCTACTTTTCTAATGCTGATATTTGACAATTCTTGTTTTTATGGCTTGTCGGCCAAACTCTGGTATTTTAAAAACCTGAGTATCAGAGTTACTTTGATTTTATTGTCATAATAAGTGGTAACAAGAAATATTTAATTTTAAACGGTACGGAATGTATTTTAAAAATTAAGCATAAATGATTTTCAGTTTAACGTTAATAATCCGATTTCACGACTTTCCCCTTGACTATAACCTCGCTTTTGGTCTCCAGCAGAGCAACCGATTCATCGTCATCATATTTTTTAGAACAACAACATCCTCTACGTTGCTTTCGTATTTTGATTGTGTTTCTTCTTGATTTACAATCACACGTGCAGGTAAGTACAAAGAGAACGACCAATACACATAAGAGTATCAGCAAAACAGCGTCTCCCCGCGGTAAGTTTCGTAGGTATACGTTTGCAGATGCGAAAGCTGATTTGATTTTTTGCCAAATCGTTTGACTAGTTCTAGCAGCAGTGTCAACATTTTCAAAGCCTGTAATATAAAAACTTCCATTACTAATCTTTAACATAGCTTCTGTTTTTTGTTCAAACATCTTGTAATAAAAGAAATATATGTTTTGGCTAATAAATTGGGTATATTTTCTTACCTCCGTTTGAATTTCCCACCAAGAGTTCAGTTTCTCCAAAAACTTCGACGACATTTTTGTTAGTGTCCAATGAGAAACCGCCTTCACCCCTACGTCGTGAATTAAGCTTTTGTCGACGGTTTATCTTACTTCGAATTCCCCCTTGCTTTTGTTTCTTACTTCTTTTAAGTATCAGGGCACTATCTTCTTCTTCCTCGCTGATAAGTCCAGCATTTGCCATAATCATCTCGATCTGTTGAATTTTATTGTCAACAAAGTCGCCACTTCCGTTAAAATCTTCATTAACGTCATCCTTTTGCATGTCGTTAATATAATCGTATATATAGCCGAGTTGTCTGCTTCTAGCAAATCCTTCTCTGTTTTGGACTAATGGAAAGAATGGCACCATATAATCTTGTGGCCTGTGCCCTACACTTGGCTCTTCTTCATTTGTCATAACATCTGAAAATTATTTTGAGTTAAAAAAGCTCACATGGAAAAAATAAAATTTGCCAAAATAGTTTTGAAAAATCATTTACTTGGTACAGTTGCCGACTTGGTCTTCTGAAGCCATACTTCGTATAAACTATCAATAAAAGCATGATGAACGACGAAGATTGGATCATTTGCTGAACTGTCTACTGACGACATTGTTCCGTTCATGAACAGGTGGACAGCATTGTGCATATAACTCGTTGTTGGATCTAATTAAAATGCGGTATAGTTAAAAGTATGGTTTTGGCTCTTATAATAAGACCGATTTATAAATAATTTGGAATTAGATTATTGAGTTAATTTATATCTGATTTTACGGCACTGTTTTAATTTTTTAAATATGATTAAAATTATAAGTCTTTATATAAAAAGTCACTATGTAAATATGATTAAGTATACCATAAATTCCAGTTTTTGTGTCTGCGAATCCTTCCAACAAATTCCTGTAACTCATGTTGGCTGTTATGTCATAAGCGGGAGTGTCGTATTTTTCTCCTAAAATCAATAAATCTTCTACTTCGGCGAAAGTCGGCAAACCATTGCTGGTTTCTGGATCATGATTACCAGGGTTTCTTAACAATGGGCCTTCATCTTCACCTAAGCACTGTTGCCCATCAAAAAGATAATCACTGGCGTGAGAGCATGTAATTTGCCAGCGGGAAAATGGAGACCTAAACAAATATAATATAGACTTCATATTATGCAATATTGTTGCCTTGCATTCAAATTCCATGTGGGCATAGTTATATAAATATGCTTTCGCAACCTGTGGAAATTAAACAGAATTGCGTGTCGTTAAAACCTTAAAAAAAATTGCTACCTACCCTTCGCTTAACAAAGTTTCGTTGTTTGGGTTTCTAGCTCCGAACATGAGGTCATTGCATACGTCACAAGATTCCCGGTCTCTCCAGTCCCAGTATGGGAGCGCAAATGTCGGATCCTCGGCGACCAACTCTCTGATCTCAGCTTCCCATTTAAGAAGAAAATATCGATGCCAAGGCAAAAATGCTGGTGCCTAAATATTTAGAAAATTAGAAAATTTATCAAGATAGCAATTGATGTCGTATGCTTTAAACATCATATTTAAATAAACAGAGATATTACCTCATGGGCGTAGTCGACGTTTGGATTCATTACAAGTGGACTGTTTTGGGTTAAAAGTTCTTGTACAACTTGCACTTGACTTTTTCCATTTATATCTTGTGATAACAACCTAAAGATTAAAATAAAAAATAGTTAAATAAAAAGTGATTTCTACGCAATATTTTAATAAAAACTCGAAAAATATTTTTTTCAATATTTAGTTACCGTTCTGGATCACTGAACACCAAGTTATCACGTGATACGTAATAATGCATCCACACGAACAAGTTGTAAACTGAGATGTTTCTAAAAGTTGGTGCTTCCCCATTTAAGATACGGTCGTAGGAGTTTGACAAGATTACGTATTCTTCGCTAGTTGTCCCTTTGGCTTGATCCAAAGTTTGAATAAATTTCTAAAAAAAAGAAGTTATGTTTAAATGTAAAAGTATAAGTTACTTAACTACCATTTTAAGTGTTAGCCTACCTGTACTTCATCACGTGACATTGTAGTCAGATTTCTTCTTACAAGCAAAGGTGAATTCATATTACATTTCTCGCCCTCGAATCCGTATTTACATTTTGAGCAATCTACTCCATCGAAGTTTTCAGAACATTGGCAAACTTTATCGTAAAAAGCTGATGGCCACAGATACCTTTCATCCAGTAAATAGAGGAGGGTCTGTAGGTAACAAATACCATTTTAAAAATTGCTCAAATATTTAAATTAGGGTGTAACAAATATGAATTTACATTCTAGATGTATTTTTTTTACAAGCTATATTAAAACATAACACTATAAAAGTTTCAACATGATTACCTCGTTTGCTAAAAAGTTCGTTGATGGTGGTGTAATTAACTGACAAAAACCCCTTCCACTTTTTTCACCACATTTCGAACCATCCATCGCTATCGGACAACATTCTCTGTCTAGTAAAGCTGATGACGTAGCACATTTTCGAGGGTATTGCGCTCGTGCTGGACTTTGAACTATAATCAAAAACGTTAGTACCAAACTAAGACCAGTAAGAATTTTGCCTTCACATATACACATCTTGAATGTTTGACTTCAAAATTAATGAATGTAGTTTTATTATTTTTCTGCCTTATATATGGGAGATTTTTTATTGGTATTAGCGTGATATTAAAAGGGTCATGCTAATCGCATTTTATATGTATTAATCCGCCCTTAAATTTTGATAGATTTACACAAACTGTATCCTACCAGCAAATATGTCTTTGCTGGATAAGGGAAATTGCCAGTTGGATATTAACATTTAATTTTATTAATTTAATTAAACAGGATAAAAAAGTTAAAAATAACTTTTAAGGTAACCCCGTATTTAAATTCGTTCGTGTATATATCTTTCTATAAACTTTGCACTAACGAATTATTTTGTAATTTAATACTTTTGAATTCAATTATTTCGCCACATTATTGTTTTGGTGTAAATTTACTTTATATAAAACATCAAACGTTTTATATCACACACAATCAAATTACACTGATATGATTAAAACATATATTTAAAACAAAGGATGGATTAATCTATGACATTCCATAATAACTGTACACGTGTTTTGATATTATAACAGGCGCGTATCCTTGCTACGTAAAAAAGGGCAATCATATCGTATCATCAAAGTCAAAAAACAATCAAAAACGGTAACCCCAAGAACCTTTTTAAGTAAAGTATATTTGTATGCTTCAAATGTACGTTTAATATACTTTATAGTGCGTTTATAATATACCTAAATTAGACATTTATTAGATGCCGTTTAACATAAATTGTTTAAACCTAAATATAGAGTGTTGGTGCATTTTGTTGATGGTATAAATTTAAAATTAAAATGAGTATTAGTATAGTTGAGGACACGGTTAAAACTCCGTTAAAAGCGAAATACCACTGCAAGTTGACCGATAAAACGGTAAGTCTGTTTACAAAATCAATTTTTTTTACTTTGATTTCCATAACAGGTATGCACATTTTAAACTTTACTTGTGTGTTTACCTTATACATTTTCGTTTAAACGACTAAACATTTTTTAATTGTCAAGAGTTTTAAATTAACGTTACTGTTACTCTGTTTATAGAAACTTGATGTAAATGTGGCGTTATCATTGGACGGGCGTTTAAAATCGAGCGGTATTCCAAATAACTACATATTCGTGGTTGATGTTAGTGGTAGTATGTCAACTAGCTCCTCATCTGAAGGAGAAAACCGATTTCGTTACCCACGTAAAACTCGCCTTGACAGAGTAAAAGTAAGTTAACTGAACAATGCCATTAAAGAGCTTGCGTAGGATCCTATTTAACAACATATTTCTATATCCAGAATTTTGCTAAATCGATTGTACAAAATGCAAAAAGCGACGACTTTTTTACCCTGGTGAAGTTTCATTCTTTTGCAACTGTTGTACTTCCTTGTACAGAACTGGATTCCTTTGGAAAGGTATTGCCCTTTTGACGATGTTGCATTTTTACTTGTAAGACCACATTAAAAGTGTATACATGCGTTTGTTTCAGCAATCTGCCGAAATTGCGATTAAAAGGTTAGAAGTCGAAGGTGGAACTAATATTTCAAACGGGTTGCTCGCTGGTCTTGGATCAGCAGCTGGGCAAGTCTAAGTTTAATAGAACAAACTAGCTTAACTATAAAAGCATACTCAAAAATATTTTTTCATACTAGAACGTTAAAAAAAAAAACAAAGTAGTGGTAGCAGAGTAACCGTACGGCTTTTTCGAAATAGCTAAGTCAAAACTCTGTATTTTATTGTATTAGAGCACCAACTAATGTGCGAGACTTTATTGTGTTGTTTACCGACGGTGATACAGGGGAGAGTCCCGATGATTTTATTCCAGAATATAAAAAGCAACTGACGCTTTTGAATCGCGTTTGTAATATTCCAATATCAGCAATTACTATCGAAGGCTGTGGGTCAAATTTTCTAAGCGAGGTAACAGTCTAAATCTCGGGCTAAAATTACAAATAAGACATTGTTCATTTTCTTAGGTAACAAAAGTCCTGGGTAGTGACGCTATTTACGTCATAAAGGAAAATGAAGATTTTGAAAGCGACATGCATTTGCCAGTATTGCTAAGGTTGTATAATAAATAATACAAAAAAAATTGGTGATAAACAGTTACTTTAAATAAAAAAGTAAGATTTATACAAGTTCTAAATTTACATCCTTTTATAACAGAACTTCTTCTCCATTAATTGATATACATGTAAACATCACTTGCTTACATGATGGTGTTTCTATTAAGAAAAGGCCTACCCAGTTTCTAAAGGTATCAAATATCATATTGAATATTGTTATTTTTTATAAAAAGCATCTTGTGACATTTATAAACAAATTAATTCACTTTTTGTTTCTTTTTGGAAAGGAAACAAACTTGCAATTTGGTGAAATAGTTGGATTGGAATATTTTATTCATCATATTCCAAAGGAAACAGAAAAGAATATTCCTCTTGTGATAAAACTGCCTAACTATGATCAATGGGTAGATGGTTAAACTAAAAAAAATTGTAAATTTAAGCATACTTTTTAAAATAATTGAAATATATTTGGTTACTTTTTTTAGTTACTTGGAACCCGTGTTCTTAAAATTCAGCGCTCATTTCGAAACGCTTTAAACGAACGACAAGAAACAACTGATTTTATTGAACTTCATTTTACAACTATGGGAGAACTAAGATCAATGGAAATGGGATCTTTAGATGGTAAAACCTAATGTTGTTATATTAATCTATATAATTCTTTATGCTATACGTTGTATATTAGAAGCATGTGCACTTTAGCAGCCTCAAGTGTTTTAGAAAGTTCACAGACTTAATTTTTTTACTCTTTAAAAAACTACACAAAAAGCTCAAAACTGAAAAATATTTGTGGATGTTTTTAAGAAACCAATGATGCTACGAATGAACTCTTCCGAGGTGTTTCTGCCTACTTTATGGTCGGTGAAAAAGTCCAGCAATCTTGGGAAGACGCCCAAGAGGCTTTCATGAATGTTGCGCAGGAAGAATGTAGAACTCAAGTTATCGAAACCTTGAATGAAACGCAGAAAAATCTGGGTAAGATGTACAAAACATGCGTGCCTATCAAAACTTATGTTTTATTTTAAAAGCTTTGGGTTATATGCCAACTGAAAGCGCATTTAAGCATTAATTTAGTACAAAGTCGATTTCTTAAATATTAAACCTAAAAAATTACAATTTAGGTGATAGAAAAGGCGAACAGGTGGAACATTTCGAGGATTCAAAGTCAGAAATTTTAAGTGTGATGAAGACTTTAGAATCGGTGATGGAAGACAACGAACGACTGAAAAAACAATTCGAAAAAAAAGTAAAATTTTACGTGCAGACTTTGGATATCAGCCAAGATCTGGCGACACAATCCGAAACAAAAGACAGGTCAGCTGGTTTATCATTTAAATATGCTATGCATAGTATGTAGATTAGTCATTAAATTAAATTGGTTTGTATTAGAAAAATGTTAACCGTTAAATAAATATAATTTCCAAACAATGCATTCGACTAGGACATTTTTTTAGGGACGCAGCTCTTTCGCTTATCAATGCTGTGACGTCATCCGTTGAGGCGGAGATGCCAACAGCGCCAAGTGTGTTCGGTTCTGACGTAGTTCAACCTTTCATGCCCCCTGAAGTCATGAGCCAACTTGAAGAAATCAAACGCCAGGTATAACTCTAGATTTATATATAGATAGTAATAAACAATGTACATATGGATATGTATTAATGTGTTTTTGTACATTTATTTTAGAATCTACCGGAGGAGGAACGTCTTCGCTTACAAAGACTTAAAGATGAGGAATTAAGAAAAGAGCGGGAAAGATTAGAAGAAGAAAGAAGGTTAGCAGAGGAGTTGAGACGACACGAAGAAGAGATGAAAAGAATTAAGGAGGAACTTAAAAGACAGGAAGAAGAAAGATTAAGAAAAGAAGAAGAGAGGAAGAAAGATGAAGCGCAGAGAAAGCGTCAAGAAGAAAAGCTAAAAAAATTGGCTGCGGAAATTGAGGAGCGGAACGCGGAGACTGTAGAGATTCAACTTGACATCAGCAGAGCAGAGGAAAGAAAACGCAAAGAAAAGGAGCTGGAATCTCGTGAATTAACTCTGATAATGAAAGAAGATGACCTTCGAAAAGAACAGAAGAAACTGCAAGGGTTTGAACGTAGTCTTAACCGCAGAGAAAATGCTCTCAAACTAAGAGAAGTCGAAATAGAAAAGTTAGAAAAGGCTTTGTATATAGACATTTAAAGGCAAAGCATAGTAGTATATTATGACTATTTTGGACTATGTTTTTTTTATAGAATTACGATGTAACAGCTTTTTCTGAATAAAGTTATTACACAAAATATACTAATCAACAAAATACAATCTTATTGTCTAATTAAACATATATTTCTGTTTAAATCTAACTCATTGTTTTAATTAATTACATTAGACAGATTAATTATTCTTTTTATAACATGTTGGCGTCGTTTTTTACACGATTCCAGAACAAAATAGTTGTTAAGATATAAACCTTAATTACCATATTATTTTATAAGAAACTTAAATCAGTTTTACGCTTATCGGTTGGGGTAGAAAATGTGCTTATTAACTACATCTTTAATTACAAAAATGAAGAATGCTTCGTTTGATAATTGAAGGTAATTTTCCCTATTTGCAGAAAACTGTTCGCCATGTTCTTTTTTCAATGTGGTGAAAACGACAATAGAATTTTTCCACGTATGAAAGGTCAAACTTATTGTTTTATCAAAGTCAAAAAATCAAAACAACATATCGGTTCTGAGTAGATCAACGGGTCACATTCTTTTCCTTGTTAAAAGTCTCGTATTTAACACTGTACAAGATGTTTAAAATAAATTCAAAAACACAAAACAATGTAGGCTGACGTTCAAATTTTGCTACTCAATGACTTAACGCCATTCAAATGGTGTTTTTTAATATTTCAACTTTTTGTTACAAGTATTCTTTGACGTACTGGGGTACGTACACAAATATCAAAACAATTAAAATATGTTTCTGTTCCTCATTGGAAATTGTAAAAATCTTTATTCCTATGGAATGCGTTTAATGAGATTGTTTTTATTCTCAAAAGTATAAATAAAGACAGATGTAGATGAAACATTTTATTCGCTACTTACTTTTGCTATAGGTATGTTTGTTAAAGTCGATAAATGCTATACAAACATTAGCATGTAGTGAAATAATAAAACTAACAAAATAAATTTACTATACCCATCAGTACAGATAAAAACGCAAAATGAGTTTAAGTATAATCGAAGATGAAGTGGAAACCCCTTTAAAAGCAAAATATTACTGTAAAATAACGGACGAAACGGTTAGAAGTAAATTTAATTTTTATGCAATAAAAAATTATTGCATTTATATATTGTAATGTTAAAAATAAAAATATATCTTAAAAAAACATCTTCTATACATTTTTTCATTACCTTCTTTTTTTTAGAAACTTGATGTCAATATAGCGCTAAGTTTGGATGATCGACTAGATGCAAGCAATATTCAGAACAATTATATATTTGTTATGGATACTAGTGTTAGTATGGGAACATTATCTTCACCATCTCAGACCCGTTTAGATAGAGTTAAGGTAAAGACTGTTTAAAGATAGTGTATTGCATATTGCCTATAGTGTATTGCATAAATATACAATTTAACAAAAAATTGTCTTTTATTTATTTTTTTTTTGGCAATAGTTTACATTGTTTTTTTTTATTTAGAAAAATTAAAATAACTATGCAAATGAAGCAGAAAGCTATACAACAAGTGAATGTTGTTTTAAAAAATAATCGATTTTGTGAATATCGGTCGTATTAAAATTCTTACCACTACGAAATTTGTTTTACTGTTTTTTAATTTGAAATTAGAATTTTTCTGAATCCATTGTAGAAAATGCCAAAAGCGATGACTTTTTTACATTGGTCAAATTTAGTAGTTTTGGTGAGGTTACGCTTCCATGTACAAAGCTTAATAGCAGGGGAAAGGTATGATAAACTTGGTATTGCAATATTACGACACCACAATTTTAAATAAAAGCCTGTATTCAAACCTAATTTGATTTTTATTTATTTAGCGTTTTTTGTTTCAAGTTTGGTACAATAATTTTTTTAGAACGCAGCAAAATCTGCAATACAGGGCTTATCAATTAAAGGTGGGACTAACATTTCGAATGGTTTGCTTATTGGTCTTGACTCTACGGAAGGGTAATTAATATTAATTTAAAAACTTTGTGTCAAAAAATTGGTGTAAAAATGTTGAAAAATACGTTACAAACTAAGGTTGCAATTTTTTAATTATGTTTTAGAGCACCAGCCAATGTACGTGACTTTATTGTAGTGTTCACTGACGGAGAAACAACTGAAAATCCAGTTCAATTTATCTCGGAGTTTAAAAGTAAAATGAAAGACCTGAATCGTATCTGTAACATTCCGATTTCAGCAATTACAATAGAAGGTTGTGGATCAGATTTTTTAAATGAGGTGGACACTCAATTTAAATTAAAAATTTCAGACAAAGAAGTGTGATTTTAAAAAAAGACTTTACAGTTTTTTTGGCATCTACTGCGTCAGAAATTCACAGAATATAATTCGTGTTTTATTAGCACCCTACAATTACATACTCGAAAAAATGTTTTTGTAGTGTTGTTTATTTAGTCAAATATTACCAGTAATTATTTAAAGGTAATAAAAGAGCTTGGCAGTGACGCTATTTACGTCATCAAAGAAAATAATGATTTTGAAAGTGTCATGCACCTACCAATGTTGTTAAGGTGAACATAAATCTTATATTTATATTAAAGAACGCTTTGGAATTGATAAAAACGCTAAATCTAAACTTTTCTACTTTTTTTTATTTTATTTTTACAGAACTTCGTCTCCATTGACAGACATATACCTAAACATAAGGTGCTTGTATGACGGAGTGTACATAACAAAAAAACAATCAAAATTTTTAAAAGTAAACTAAAAAAAATTAGATAAATTGTTAAAATAAGTTCACTTTTATATATTGTAAGTAAAAGAGTGCAGTAATTTTTTTCCAATATTAATTATTTAATATTTTAAAAAGGATACGACTTCAGAATTGGGTAAATTAGTTGGATTGGAATATTTTATTCATTACATTCCAAAGAATACCGAAAAAAATATTCCATTTGTGATAAAACTACCACAACAGAAAGAGTATAGGGTATGTGAATTACAATTATATGGCAGGTTTATAAACGTTGGCCTTAAATCTAAAACGTACTTATTTTTAAATTGGTTATATTCATGTAAAGTAAAGCAGTATAATCTTATTTATACAGACATCTTGTAGGTAGCCTATTTAAAAGTGTTATATTACAGTCCCGAGATACTCATGTACTAAAAATCCAGCGTTCATTTCAAAATTCCTTTAACAAGCGACAAGAAACAACTGATTACATTGAACTTCATTTTACAACTATGGAAGAAGTAAGATTTAAGGAAAAAGGAACAACGCAAGGTAGTATAAATATTTTTGATAATCTTATTTTTACATTTTAGTAGAAAATTATAGCCCAATATGCTTAATTCAAACATACAAATGTTAGTTTCTTATACTACTAAAATAAATTTACAAGCAAAAAATATTAGTAAATCTAGTTACCATAGAAAGAAACTTACAAATTATAAGTTTTTCAGGTATTCATAGTAACGCAGTACAACTTCTAAAAAGTGTAGCAGCATATTCAATGATTGGGGAGAAGGTTCAACAAAGTTGGAAAGCTGCACAAGAGTCGTTTGCAAGTGTAACACAAGAAGAGTGTAGGACTAAAGTTATCGAAACTCTGAACAAATCTCAAAAAAATTTTGGTAATTCAACTATTTTATTTGTATATTTACATTTACAATAATTTTTTTTTTGGTTTTAGATATTCTTTAACCTATGCATTTAATTTTATTTAAACTAAAAAAGTTAATTCTAGATGACGAAACCCAAGTCGAAGATTTTGAAAATTCAAAATTAGAAATTTTAAAAGCAATAAAAACTATCGAAACTGTTATTGAAGATAACCAACGGGTAAAACGAAATTTTGACAAAAAAGTAAATTTTTTGGTCAAAACCTTGGAAGTCAGCAAAGAATTGGTGACCCAAACAGATATGGACAGGTATTTATAACTGTGTGTTCGGCATGAGAATTTTAAACTTAATTTGGGAATAATTGCATTGTTAGCGAAGCTGGGCTCTCTCTCATCAATGCTGTGACGTCATCGATCGAGACAGAAATGCCCACCGCTCCGAGTGTGTTTGGTTCTAATGTTGTTCAACTTTTTATGCCATCTGAGATCAAGGAACAAATGGAGGAAATTAAAGTTCAGGTATGAATTTCTAGAAAGTTGTTTAAAGGCAGAATTTATTAAAGAAATTTAACATTTTTAAAAGATTTAAAATTTTAGAATCTTCCAGAAGAAGAACGCATTCTTCTGCAAAAACTTAAAGAAGAAGAAAAAAAGAAAGAGCAAGAACGGCTTAATGAGGAAAAAAGATTAGCACAAGAAGCAAAACAGCGCGAAATCAAAAGATTAAGAAAGGAGGAAGAAAGAAGACAAGAAATGAAACGACAGGAGGAAGAAAAATTAAGAAAAGTAGAAGATATAAAAAAAGAGATGAAACGCCTTGAAGAGAAGAGAAAAGAGGAAGAAAGGAGACAAAAAATAAAGCTACAAGAAGAAGCATTAAAAAGGAAAGAAAGGGAATTAAAACAAAAAGAAGAAGAAATTTTAATAGAAGTAAGGGCCAAAAAAGTTAAGGAGGAAATAAGAAAGCAAAAAGACGAGGAAAAAAGAAAGGAGGAAGAAAGAAAAGAAGATGAAGCATGGCGTACCAGCAAAGAAGATAAAATAAAGAGGTTGTATTTGGAGATTGAAGAAAAAATGCAGAAAATTACTAAAATACAACTGGCTTTGAGCAGAGCTAACGAAATGAAGCGCAAAGAACGTGAGTTGGAAATGCGTGAAATGTCTCTTACAGTGAAAGAGAATGAACTTAAACAACAACTGATGGAACTTCAGCTTGACTTAAGCTACAGAGAAAACGCCCTTGAACGCCGTGAACTAAATGTAGCAAAATTGGAAGAAAGCTTGAGCAAGCTCTAAAAAAAACAATCTTTTGCAACATAATACGTTAACAAACTTAAAAATAGCATTTTTTTGATGGTATTGTAGTGGTTTTCGTTAATCGTATGGGTTAAAACAAATTGTTTATCGAATTTAGTTGTTAAAATTTGTAATTATTTCTTGTACATGAGCTTTAACACAGAAAAAAACAGTTAAAGGAACTCCAAACTAACCATAACTACAAGGAAAAGGCGGTCAAACTTCTAAAACGTGGGGAAATTGAAAAAAAAGTGCCATGGCAGGGGAATTTGGATATTATCCCATCTCAGCTTCAATCTATCTGGAAACCTTACAAAGATGTCATGAACAATGTTTGGAAGATGCTTATTTTTTAACCAGACTTTTGGTCTTGCTCGCCTTTAAACCTAAATTGGATTTGTTTGTTTTAACCATATGACGCAACCCTTTCTTCAAGTATTTGCCTTTTACAAAGCATTTTTTTAATAGTTTTTTGGCATTAATATATCTTGGGATAATCTACAAGTCTTAAGCTAACCCAACCCTAACCCAAGCAAATAACCACGACTAAATTTGTTACAAATCATAATTAAACCGTATTATAGTGTGTGTTTTGCGTATTGACTCGTCAACGTATATTAAAAATTAATGTGTATTTCTTGCCTGTAAAGTATACGACGTACAAGATTATTTTACTTCTGGTATGTTAATTATTGTCAGTCAAAATTCTCGGATTTGCTTAATAATTACCGGAGTTCAAAACTGTTAATGAATTTTATGAGTTTAATCAACTTAAATTCCAAACGGTTGGATAATCATTAACGAGTATAAATGCCTTCGTTTTGGAAACCGGGACAAAACAAACTTCGTAACATATGAAGGAAAGCGCACTGCAATAGCAAAGGCTTTCTTAGCCAAACGGTTGTACTGTACCATTTCGCAAGGAGAACAAAACGTTAATAACTTTCTAACCAACTTAAATTTTGACTTTAACGGTTAAATATTGTGCCCAATACAGAACTGAACTTTGAATTTAATGTAAAAAACGCAAACTGACTTCCTGTCGGTTTTGCAGTTATTATAATATTGTTGGCTTTTTAGTTTGAATACTATTTAGTTTAAAAGTTTTAAAATAGTCGCAGGATGTAGTAGCTTAATATCGTAGTGTTAGTGTATAAACGTAGTCTTCTATTAGCACATTTTTGTTTATGTTACATTAATAAACAGACGCGTTTTATTCCGTTAATCAGCCACCTGAATTGATTACCTAACATTTATATTACCATTTCCCCCGTTTTTTATACAATTACCTACATATAAATAGTATGTAAATTAATCTAAAGTTTTTTTTTATGTTAATTTATCCCCGATATGGGTTAGATTGACTTCACGACATATTTGACAAAAGAGATATAATACATAAATTAACATGAGTTACCCCGACCAAAGTATACACTTTGAAGCATATATGTTTATACTTTGACCCCGACCCAGTTTTGAGTTGCTTTTGGCAGTTAGGAATATTATACATTTTACTTGCCTTGTGAATATAAGCTGCTTTGTCGGGTTATCAGAAATTTACACATTTTACAGCGCCTTTCTTACTGCTTAAACATGAGAGCAGTGGGATCATATACCTCATGTAGTGAAGCCAAGTTTTTTGACCATGCTGCTGGTTAAGTGTTGTAGTTCGAGTACTGTCATGTTTTTATTTAAAAGCTAAACATTTGAACAATTTTAATTTGTGTGTACATAATGGTTAATAATAAGCAGATAAGTGTTTAGCATAGCTAACATTTTATTATTATTTTTAAGGCAATTCTAAGATCTGAAGATAGATAGCCAAAAACAGTTTTCTATAAAGAATTAAACTATGAATTCTTATATTGTGTTAAGGTTTAATAAAAGTTAAAATGTCCACTAAAGATGACTTAAAACATGTTAGAAATTACATAGATGGTGAATTTGTTTGCCCAATTTTGGGGAACTACATTGACAGTTTAAATCCTTCTACTGGTCAGCTATATGCCAAGGTACGTTCATTTTTTACTATATGAATGTTGATATAGTTTGACGCTTTAAATATGCGGGTGTAAATATAATTTATATTAGCATGCATGTAAAATGCACAGGACCTACATTTGGCTATATAAAGCGAAAATGAAAACCAAGCCTGAATTGAATTACATTTTCCCCTCGCTGGTCCTTGCCCCCCTCTTTTGTAAATATTAGGGAATCGACATTTCCAAAACTATCAGAGTTTGGCTTTGCAGAAGTGAATTTTAGTTCATGTGGCTCTTTATATTTTGCTGTAACATGTTGTTTTTTGTTTATATGCATTGTGTCATAATTTATAAATGTTGTTTTCATAGATTCCGTCGAGCACGGAAGATGATGTCAACAAAGCTGTCCGATCTGCCCAAAATGCATTTGAAAGTTGGTCCCAATCAAGCCCTCAACATAGGTATAAAATGTTAATTCTAAAACGTTTTTGTTTATGGTAAATAAAAAGAGTATGTATATATATTCTTAAGCATAGCTTTTAGTTTATTTAATTGCGATGGGGCACTAAAGTTGTACAATGAATTATATATCATTTTATGTTAAATAGATACATATAACTTTTTTTAAACCTATAATACTTTTAGTTATTTTATGATCAATTTTTTTGAAACAGATCTAAAATTATGATGAAGATTGCTGATGTTTTAGAATCTCGATCGGATGAATTTGCTGTTGCTGAGTCTGAAGATCAAGTAAATTTTTAATTCAAATAAAATAATATAAATACAGGCACAATATTGTAGCAATTATATACTACTTATTACATATATCCGAAATCATCCAACAACCGTAATAAATGCTTTATGTATATAGTAGTTTAAACTCTATACTTTAAGATGGTACGTTTCCATTGACAATGAAAAACATGCATAATGTAAATATAGTAGAATTGATGAACTGTTTGGTTTAGTAATTTTGATTTTGTTTTATAGGGTAAACCAGTTTCATTGGCAAAAAGGGTTGACATTCCAAGATGTGTCCTGAATTTTCGATTTTTTGCTTCCACAATCTTGCACACTGTATCTGATTGTACTCAACTTTATGAACCTACCAAAGCATTAAATTATGTTCAACATGTCCCAGTTGGAGTGGCTGGTTTAATAAGGTACAGAACTAATTATTTAAATTTTGAATAATATTAAGTTGCTTAAGAGGTACTGTGGGACAATTTGAGATTAAATTTGCTTTTTTTAATTTTTTTTCTAAAAATATTAACTTTATTTTGTGCAAAATTATATTTCTTATCAAGCATAATTTTATAATAAAGTTTGAAGGCAAATTTCAGAAATGTTAAGTTTTAATAATTAATCCTATTTTTTTATCTCAGTGCCTGGAACCTGCCTTTATATCTACTTACATGGAAAATAGCGCCAGCCATCGCATTTGGAAACACTTGTGTTGCAAAACCATCAGAGTTCACAAGTGTGACTGCATTTATGTTATGTGAGGTGATGAAGGAGGCAGGTTTGCCAGCTGGGGTGGTTAATGTTGTGTTTGGATATGGAGCAGAAGTGGGAGAGGTATCATTAAAAAAAAGATATATATTTTAACAAATATTCCACTTTGCATTTTAAACTTGAATTTTTTTAAATTTGTTGCAAAAAAAATTTTTTTTTGGTAAATTGTATTTATTTCTGTACGCCCTCTGTTTTTTAAAATTTATTTCTATTAATTCAAAGTATGTTCAAAGGCTTTTAAACTAAAAATTATTTTTAGGCAATTGTTGTTCATCCCGATGTTCCATTAATATCATTTACTGGAAGCACTCTGATTGGTCAGAACATTTCAGCCAAATCTGCACCCTTTGTTAAGAAATTATCTCTTGAACTTGGTGGTAAAAATGCTGGGGTTATTTTTGATGATGCTGATTTTGAAAATTGTGTTGCGACTTGCATAACATCTAGTTTTGCCAATCAGGTTTGTATTTATAAAATATTTACTTTTTAATTTGTTTTCGAATTTGTGTCTAGGAAATGTTATTAAAAGCATTGCCTTTGAATTCATTCAAGGCCTAGTCTAATAGTGCTCTAAAACATCTTTGTTTCTTATTTATTAGACTTAAATAAAATTGTGAAATGAGTAGTAGTTAGAATATGCTACATTTTTTTTACTGTTATTTTTGTTGAAATATATGATTTTAAATACAAGTTTGTTAAATAATATAGGGTTAAACTGTACATAATAAAACAATAATTTTTGTATTTCAGGGTGAAATTTGTTTGTGTACGAGTCGCCTGTATGTTCAGGAGAATATTTACGATAAATTTTTAAAAGAATTCGTTCGTCAAACTAAACTCATTAAAGTAGGAGATCCGAAAGATTCGAAAACTAACATGGGAGCTCTTATCAGTCTTCAACACTTCAAAAAGGTCGGTAAATTAATAAAATTAGCACACAATTTCAGTGTTGAAGTTTTTAGCTATTTATTTCAAATGAAAAAATTGTTATTTATTTTCTTGATATTTTGTTTTAAGTATCTTCCAAAAAAATTAAAAAATTTTGCGGTTAATGTAATTTACATGATTTGTTATTTGATTTATTTAATTTTTTTACAATTTTAAGATAAGGCTTTTTAAATATTTCCTACTTATTTTTAGGTTAAGGGATATATTGATCTAGCTATTAAAAGTGGTGGAAATATCGAATGTGGAGATGGAGTTGATGCTCTGAACTTACCAGACCATTGCAAATCGGGATATTATATTTTACCCACAGTTGTTACTGGCCTCGATGATGACTGTGCCTGTAATCAAGAAGAAATTTTTGGGCCTGTGGTGTGCATATCTTCTTTTAAAACAGAGAATGAGGTATGTGCAATAATATAATTAATTTAAAATAAAAGTCCGTTGTTTTTTAAAAAAGTTGTAATTTATTGGACTTTTTTTTTTTTAAATTGTAATTCATTGGACTTTTTTTTATATATGCCTATAACATAAGAACCTGTTTTTTTATAAGCAACTTTAATTTAAGTATTCAGCTAAGCTATGTTTAAACATTTATTTAAAAAGCCTATATGTAAGAGCAAAAAAAAACAACCCCAACCTGTATTTTAAAATTATTTAATTACGAGTAGACAACACATCCAATTGCAATAAAAATTTGGAATTGCATTATTTGAACAGTTCAAATTACAAAACTAGTAATGGTGTTGTTCATTTTTTGATAGCGGAATATTTAAACATATAAATTGTTTGTATGTCTCATGATTTTTTGTTATGGTACCGCTAATGGTTGAACAAAACAGTTGTATTACAATTATAATAAGTACCTTGTGTATATATATTTTGTAATTAAAAATCCCACTTGAATAACCAATTGTTTATGGTGTCTATGTGTCTGTAAATTAGTTAATACGAATTTTGGTAAAATGAAAACTATATTTTTTAATAATTTGTAACTTACTATTTAATACTATTTAAGATTAAACAGTTGTATTGGAACCTAAAATGCAAAAATTTTTTTATTGGGTTTAACTTTTTTTAAATTTTAATAATTCTGATCGTTTTTAAAACCGAGCAACTAGCAGCATTAGTTTTACCTGATTTGCGGCATTTTGAATACAATTTGGCAATTAGAAAAGCTATAGAGATAATTGCTAATCCTGACAGTAACATTATTATTGCACTTGCATTAAATGATGTTATATCGGATTCAGATGAGGCATCCTTTTTCTTAGCTGCATGTGTCGTGAATGGCTTTGCAATAACAGTAGTGTAATGCTGTCGTGTTGTTGGAATAGTTTTCGATTCTACATTCACAGTGGTTGTGTCATGTTTAGTAGTCGTCTGATAACAGAAGAGTACAAAAATTTAAAATGATTGCTCATTTTTGGTATATATATATTTATCTAAAAATTTTAAATATCACATGCTTCATAAGGAAAACATTCTACAGCAAGATTTTTATCATTACAGTATAACTTATAAAATTATACAAGCTAGCAATACAATTTTATAACTTAAATTATAACTCTGTTCAATATATTTTTAAAAACTTACTGTTGAAATGGTAGTGAAAGTTATGGATGTTGATGTAAAGGGGTCGGTCGGGGGTGTATATTTATCAGTAGTAGGTGCAATGGTTGTAGTTTGTTTTGCGGGGTTATCTTCGATTATGTGGTTTTGAAATTTTCTATACAAATTGGAAAAAGTAGTTGTAACATAATGCAGCAGTACTTAAAGTTTTTGTTGTGAGACATTGTACTTATTAGAGCTGTTACCTTATCCTACACTAATTTTTGTTTTACCCTTACAAACCTGCCCCAATTTTTAATTTACTATACCAACATAAGTTAAATAAAGGCAGTAAGGTTTAAAAAAAAGTTTGGCATTAGTTATTACTGTGTCAAAAAATTGATTTTTTATGTGGAATTTATTGAAAGTTGATTAAATTAACATAACAAATATAAAGATAATACATACTTATCCAAACACCTACTACGACACGACCTTCTCCGATTCGTGTAATTTCCAATACATTCAATACACTTTACCCCTTTTCTTCTGTAATTTATCGGGCAAGTTCCCGGCTGAACTTTTCCATTTTCATTTTCCACAAGGCACTGTTAAGTTTATATTTTTTAATTTTTTGGTTTGTAACTGATATTTTAAACCCCAAATACTATTACTCTCTTGATTATATGGCTTTAACTACAGTTTTTAATGCTATGCAAACTAGACCAAAAATAAACATTGGCTAATAAATGTAGTCAAAATGTTACTTACAGCTTGACAGCAGTAAAGATTAATAGCTATTATTGTAATAAGTATTTTCACAGTAATCCGAACTCTCATTGAGTAGATATTCTATCTTTCTGTTTATACTCAAGTAGATTCTGTTAATTTTTTTTAATAGATTTTTCTATTTTTTCGCTTTGATAATGATGAACTGCAAACTGAATAATCAAAGGTGTGGTTTCAAAACAGATTTCAATTAGATTAGGACGTTTTCATTAAAGCCTCATGCACTTTCCCTATAAATTCCCCTATTTTATCCCCAGGTTATAGCTAGAGCAAACAATGTGCGGTACGGTTTGTGTGCAACTTTGTTTACTACAAATTTATCAATAGCTCATCGAGTCGCTAGTAAATTGAAAGCAGGTATTTAGTTGTTTAATTATTATTATAATTAAAATAATTTTAGATAAATAATATGTATTGGTTACGGATTTTAACTTTATTACGCCATTATTTCGAAAGTCGTGCAATTTTATTTATTGAATCACTCTCTTTTGTTAGCCGAAAACCTTAACAACGCCGTATACGTATGAATTACTTAACTCGTATGCACGCTGAACTTTGTTATTTGTACAATTTTCTTTCTTTACATAAATGTTAACTAATATTTTTTCTGAATAATTGTCCTACACTATACTTTAATTTACAAACTTGTCCAAAATGTATTTACTTAAATTAATTACTGTTTAACTCTTAAGCGTTTGTATTTTAAAGTTCTGTTTATTTTGAAACGTCTTTTATACTATTCGTGTCTGCCGTACCATATGGAAAATTTTCTAAAAAATTCCATGACAAGTCTTATTCCATCTTATATTGCTTACTCTATTCCCAATGTTATGCTCCGTTGGTAGTAAGCCATTGCGTAATAAGACAGGTGTTAACTGTAAAATATCATTTTAATTAACACAACCAAGAAACAATTTCTTACATTGTATAACAATGAATTTAAATTTTGTTTGTCAAGGAACTATATGGACTAACTGCTGGCTAGTGAGGGACTTACATATGCCGTTTGGTGGAATGAAATTATCGGGTGTGGGAAGAGAAAGTGCCAAGGATTCGCATGAGTTCTTTACCGAGGCGAAATGTATTTGTATTAAAAACTAAATAGTGGTGAACAAATTTAGAGATTGTGTACCTTTAATCATAACTCAATAAAATGTATGGTGTAATTTGTGCAGGGTTTTAATTGGTCAAATACAACTTTAAGTAAAAATTAATTCGTAAAAGCATTAAACAAATAAAGTTATGTGTTCTACATTCATAGTTGACTTTTTGTTGGTTAAAGTTTTTTATATTTTTTTGCGTTAGTTTTATACTAATTACTAAAGTTGGTTTATTAGTGGTTGGATATCACCTAACTAACATAGCGTGCGTAGTTTCTTTAGATTAGCGGTGTGGTGTTTATTTGTATCACATGCTTTTTATTTAACACTTAATTAACTTGCAATAACAGAAAGTTCTATACAGTTACACAATTTTTCATGTCAGCAATCATTTTTGAAATTTTTTATACTGGTTTTAAAAAAAACTGTATGTTTATATGTTTAAAAATTTTTAGATCATATTATGCAAACATTCATGTGTATTTTTTATGCAATTTCTTCAAGTTAATAATTACCTACTTCGCCAATAAATCTGCAATAACAGCAAACTGTGTTTGTTATACAGTCACGGTAGAATTCTCGTTCAGTATTTTTAAATTATTTAAATGGTATTGAAACGTATTTATTGCTTTATCTCTGTGGTTTGTAACATCGCTAATTATGGTTTTGTTACGAAAGTCATGTAATTTTTTTTTACACTAAATAGTCGTTAAGGTCCATTGTGAAACCTTGTTTAGGCCGAAATATAAGCGTGCGCTTTAACTTAACCAGTGAAGATATTTTTTTAAATTAAAAACTATCAACCGCACGTTGGCGCTTGAAAGGTACAGTCAGCAATTTTATTTTGTACATTTTTTATCGTAATTAATATTGATTCAATTTATATTAAGTTTGGTGACCATGCCATAACGTAGTTAAAATCTTTATGTAAACATTATTACTTTTGGCATGTTTTAAATCATTAAATTGATTTTGTCATTTTTGCCTGTCGCATTGTTGTAATATTAATTGTATATCATATTTATTATTTACTTTTATCAAGCGAAAAACCAAAATAAAAAAAAAATAAAAAATGAGCGATCTAACTATTATGCCGTCCCAGCAAGTTCAATATAGACAAGTGCTCCCATCTCCACTATTACTAAAAAAAAATCCAAACATTAAAAAAGGGGTAAGCAGTCAATTATCAATATTTTTCAGAAACTTATAATACAAACTTTGGAATTTTAAAATATAAAATTTTTTCATAAATGTAGGTAGCTTGGAACTAAAAAATTAGGATCACAAAAAGTATCAAAAGCTGACTTTGCATTATTGATCAAACATCTTTAGTACTAGTTTTTTTTGGACATGAAAGAAAATCATCATCTTCTTTAGAAAAGTAAATATCCAACTTGGTATAAAACTTTTATAGCAGAATAGTTTTTATCTAATGTTAAGGTTATATTGCCAACCCTATGTTTCGAAAGTAAATCAAAACTCACATAGAGTTTATACAATTTTGTTAGATATTTGCGCCTATGCCTACTTAACCAATTTATTTTAAGGTCTTAGTTATGTAATAAAATGTTATTTATAAATAAATATTTAACAAGAAAAAAAATGACAACATGAAACTTAACAAAATGGACAGTAGCGAAAAACATCAGGCTGAATGCTTGAAATTGATGTTTTGACTCTACTACTTTGATATTCTATGACCAAAATATGTATAAATTCTTCTATTGATATAACTAGCCTGGTTTTTGATTTATTTAACCAATTTGTTACAACTTTTAAATATTCGAACAACACTTTAACAAGTTAGCCTATCAAAGATTTATTAAAAAATTTTAAAATTCTTTTAATTTTTCAGGTTAAGGGATATAATGACCTAGCTGTTAAAAGTGGTGGAAATATCGAATGTGGAGATGGTGTTGATGCTTTAAACTTACCAGAACACTGCAAATCAGGATATTATATTTTACCCAATGTTATAACCAGCCTCAATGATAACTGTGCATGTAATCAAGAAGAAATTATTGGCCCTGGTGTCTGCTTATCATCTTTTAAAACAGAGAACAAGGTATGTCCAGTGGTTAAATATTAAACGAAAAAAAAAAGAACAACAACAGATTTTTATTTAAGGTTTTTGCACTTAAGTTCAGTCTAATTAATTGAGAAAAATTATTATAGCAAAACACAAAATCACTTTTTAAAGTTTACATTCCATCATAAAACTAATGTGTACATGCTTAGGCTACATAACAAGAGGCTACCAATTTAATTATGTTAAAATTTTTACAAAAAAATTTTTACAAAAAAAACATGTTAATTTAAAACAAACTTTTTTTTTTGTAAATTGATGTTTTTTTTAAATTAAAATTAAAAACTGGTAAAAGTGAGACATTAAACTATAGTATTTCAGTTTTTTTTTATGCTTTTTTAAAAATTTTAGCATAAATAATAATGCACAGTAGTAAAGAAATGGGTAAGAGTAAAATCCAAATTGAATGTGCATTAAAAGAATTAACATTCCATTTTTTCATAGTTCGGTGATTTAAATTAAGTTTTATTGGACTACTTGTAGGTTTTGTGCTTGGCTTTGTGGCTGTTGTGGTTTTTATACGCTTAATGGTTGGTGTAGGGTTTGTTGAGTAAATGTTAGTTGTTCGCTAAGAAAAAACATTCCATAATAGAATTTTTACTTAAATAATAAATTTTACAAATTATTATTAATTTAAATTGCCATTTTTGATAAAAATTTACCATTAATTTTTGTTAGCCAACAAAAAAGTGTTAGCCAACAGTTTTAAAGTTTACTGCTATGCAAAAAAAACATTACCACTTTTCTTAACTTACCAGACAAGTTGAAGCAAATGTGAAATGTGTCATTGTTGTATATTCATTCTGTGCATTCTCAGTCTGTTCAGTGTCCAGATTCAAAGTAGTATGTATGGCAGTGTTAGTTGTAGTTGTCGGATCTGTTGGGCTGGTCTCATTTTGGTAAATTCTAAAGAGATAAAAACATATATTTTATACCTATTTATCTGTTATTAAATGTGTTTCTTTTATAAATATAAATACACATTTTACTTTAACAAAAAATGTTTTAAGTGTATTTTTATACCAACTTAGGTATATTTTTCTAAGACTTACTGTAACAGCTACTTGATAAATAACTATATAATTAAGTCCAATAATTTAAGGCGTATTTTGAACAATAGGGCTTTTTATTAAACTAACCTGTCTAAGCATCTTCTGCGGCACGAGGGTTTCCAGTTTGTGTACTTGCCAAAACATTTTAAACACTTGGTATTTCTTCTGAAATGATCAGCTGGGCAATAACCCGGTTCAATCACCCCTTTTTCATTCTCCACTAAACACTGTAAAAATGATATAACAACTGCTTATTTGTTATTCTGTATGGCATATATACCAAGACTTAGTTTTTATTTTCTGCTTTTTTTCAATGACATAAACTTATTTTTAGTAAACTAGCTAAACAGAAATTACCTTAACTCTGCTGCAGTAACCATATTTTATAATTCCAGCTAATACAATAAGAACTATACCCAACTTCATGTTAACATAAATCTAGCTAATGGGTCTTTTCATTCACTTTAAAACAAAGAAGCAGGGAATGAATTCCCTGAATGAACTTTTTTTCCCTATAATTATTTTAGGGTTTTTCCCTTTTATCTCCCCCTCCCATTTTATTTTTTTTAAATTGAACTTAGCCATTGAAAAAGGGCAACAAACATAAAAGGTTAAAATATTAAATATGTATTTAATAAATAAACTTAACAAGATGTAATACACATAAATTTACGGCCAGATCAAATAATATAAAGTATATACATTTTTTGATTTTTTTTTTAATCATGCCTATAAACTTTAAGTTTTTTTTATATTACAGGTAATTTCGCGACCTAAAAATGTGAAATATGAACTTTGTGCAACGCTCTGGACCCAAAATTTGTCAAAAGCTCATTGAGTAGCACGTTAATTCAATTTTAGGTAGGTGACTGTCTTTGTAATATTATTAAACTTTGTTTGCACACTCACAAAGCAGTGGCGCAATCGTTGATTTTATTTGTTTAACAAGTTGGGAGATCTTGTATTAGTCGTAACAAACTTTCTTTGTCATTTTAAAAATATTTAAACATTGTACTGTTTTGACTAATGGACTAGCTGATAAACTAAAACTTTTGTTTTTAAAAAACTATAATTTTATATGTGTAGCTTTATAAATTAGAAATCATTTTCTTCAAATATTTAAAATAACTTTCCACACCATGCCATAATAGCATGGAAATTTTTAAAAATTTTTATCACAGACCTTACTTCGCCTTGCATAACTACTTAAGATAGCGTAATATTTTGTTTGGTTCATCAGTGAATTACTGAATATAATATATAACTTTCGTCATCAGTGAATTACTGAATATAATATATAACTTACCTTTTTTTGTCAAGGAACTATATGGACTAACTGCTGGCTAGTAAGGGACTTACGTATGCCGTTTGGTGGGATGAAATTATCCGGAATGGGACGGGAAAGTGCCAAGGATTCGCATGAATTCTTTACCGAGGCGAAATGTATTTGTATTAAATACTAAACCATGGTGAACAAATTTAGAGACTGTGTACCTTTAATTATAACTCAATAAAATGTATGGTGTAATTTGTGCAGGGTTTTAATTAGTCAAATATAACTTGGGGGAAAAAATTTTTATAGTCATTATTAAACATTGGGTTAGGTGTTTTATATTCTAGGTTGACTTTTTGTTAGTTAAATTTCAATTTAGTGTATTTTTCGCTTTAATAGTATACTACTCTATATTACTAAAGTTGATTTATTATTCGTCGGATATAGCCAACTAACAAAGTGTGCGTAGTCTCTTTAGATTAGCGGTATAGTTTCTAATTATATAACAAGCTTTTTATTTAACACTTATTTAACTCGCAATAACAAAGAGTACTTAACAGTTACACAATTTATCATGTCAGCAATCACTTTTTTGCATTCTTTTATACTGGTTTTTAAAAAAAAGTGTGTGTTTTACGTTCGAAAAATTATATAAATACGTTCATATGTATTACTTATGCAATTTTCTTCAAGTTCGTAATTACCTACATCGCCAATAAATCTGCAATAACAGTAAACTGTTTTTGTTATACAAGTTATGAAAGAAATTCTCATTAAGTATTTTAAAGGTAATCCAAACGTTATTTAATAGCGCTAATTGGGGTTTTGTAACAAATGTCAAGTAATTTATGGAAGTATGATAATATTTTATTTAAGCTAATTAATGTTTTAAGTCGCATTAAAAAAACCTCTTTAGACCAACATATAAGCATGCGCTTAAACTGCACCCAGCCAATGATTATAAAAAAACAATGATTATGGTTTTATGACCATTGACCCAACTAATTTATTTTACCTTTTTTAAAATATAATTTTAATCGCATGTTGGCGCTTTAGAGTTAACAGTCAGCTGTGAACTGACTGATCAACAGTCATCGACGTAGCATATAGTTGTATAACGAAAAACTTATTATATTTTTCTTAGTAAATTTAGCTTGCCTAAGATGATAATAAAATTATTTAAGTAAATTAGTATTAAAATAATTCTAGTGCTTAAGACTACAGTGTTAAACTAAACGGTAGATTTAAACGTATAAATTTTTTATTTGATTAGGTTAAGAAGGTTAAAAGTAAATTAAAGAATTTGTAAATAAAACAAAATGAGTGATCTAACTGTTCATGCCGTCCCAGCAAGTTCGATACAAACAAGTGCTCCCAAATCCACTATCACTAAAAAGAGAAATCCAAAACCTAAAAAAGGGGTAAGCAGCCAATTACCAATATTTTTCAGAAAACTTGTATTACAAACTTTGATTTAAAAAAAATTATTTTAAACTTTAATTTTCATAAATGTAGCTTGGAACCAAAAAACTAGGATCACAGAAAGTATCGAAAGCTGACTTTGCGCTATTGGAAAAAAATGCTGAGGAAGCAGATCAGACATCTTTAAACCCGAACCTTGGACATGAAAGAAAATCATCATCTTCTATAGAAAAGTAAATATCTAACCTGGTTTAAAATTTAAAATATCTAACCTGGTTTAAAACAGAATTGTTTTTATCTCGTTTTTAATCTATATTGTCAGTTTTTTGAATTAAGAATAAATCAAAACCCAAAAACTAAAAGAGTTAAATAAAATTTATACAATTTTGTTAGATATTGGCACCTAAATTTTTAATTTAAATTTGTTTGGCTGAGATGAATAATTATGATTTTTATAGCCCACCTAACATGATCAATTTATTTTAAGGTGTTAGTTACAGTACTTGTGTTATTTATAAGAATGTGCTAACTTTTTTATTAATATATTTTCGCAGTACTGAGTCACTAAGGTTAGCTTACCAGGATATATCAAACAAGGAAAAAAATGACAACATGAAACTTAACAAAATGGACAGTAGCAAAAAACATCAGGCTGAACGCTTAGGAATGGGCATGGGAAAAACAGAGTAATTTAATTAAAACTTTGTTATTTTATTTAAGATTTAATAAATGTTATTGCAATATTCAATGCGGTACACTTTAAACTTTATTAATAGTTTGATTTTTTTCAATCTTAAAATCCCGATTTGTTTTTAAAAGCAGTTCAACAAACTGTAAAATTAATTACTTCCTTTCAGAAATCAGAAAAAAAAAATCATTTTACCTATTGAAAAAAATCATTTTACCTACTGTGTAAGAGTACTGTAGTTGACTAAAATCACATTTAAGTGTTACATATGCAGTAGGAAAATCTATTTTTTTAATGTTAACCACAAAAAATTTTTTTTAAATATTTTATCATTGTAAGGGCAGTAGGGAATAATTGTATATATAAGAAATTGTGTTCTCATAAAACTTTTATTAATTTAGAAAAATTTAAAACAACTTTATGTTTATATTTAACAGGGATGTATCACATATGTTAAGCATGGTGACAATCGACCAAATAAATCCAACAAAATCTTCAAGAAAAGGAAGATACAAACATGATGAAGATACTTTTTATGATTCTTTTTCTTCTAGGTAATTCAAATTCTATAAAATAATTTGTTTATTTAGATTATTAGACGTTAGCAGATTAACCTTTTATGTTTTTGATATTTTGTTTGATGTTTGCAACCAAATTTGTAAACTGACTGCAAGATTGAAAAAGTTGTTTATTTAAAATTGTACAGCTATAAAGCAACACTTTTATTTGCTTCTTTATTGTTTTACTATCAAACTCGTTGACCTTAATTTTATACTTAAGAAGGTAGTATTTATAACACACAATAAAATATTTTTTTTGTTATGTATGGTAGGCTACTAACAAAAATTAAACGTTTTAAATTTAAATTAGAAAAATTTTAAATTTAAATCTTGTACTATTTATTTTTAAATTATTAAATTTTAAACTGCATGATTAGAAGTCGAAAAAATCGGTGGGAGGAAAGTGAGAGTGACTCAGACTCGGACATTAAATCAACATCTAAAAGATCCGATTTCTCCTACTCGGAGGGCTCTAAAGTCGATCACAAAGTTCCTTCTTACAGCTCAATAACTCCAATTGAATCACACATGAATTCAGGAAACAATGTCTTTCTATCCTCTACCAAAACCGCTGAACCTAAAAACAATAGGCATAGAAAGTAGGTTTGAATATTTTTATACTTAATTATCCATTAATAAATGTACTACTTATCTTTTTGTATGAGCAAGGCACTTGGAACCCTTTTGTTGTATGATTTAGTTAACTTTGAATTTATTATAATCATATAGAGTGCTAAGGCCTATTTTTTTTTAAACTTTTATAAGACTTAATAATATCATAGGTCATTTAATTAACAGTATAATTAACTACCTAATATGCTCAAATGTCTAATTGCATCATATAACCATACAACCTACACATAATTTTTTTATATACACCTTGTGTTTTTTTTTATTAAATAGAATATGTCAGGTTAGATTGTTCCATATTATTTGCATTGTTGATTTTATTTGAAATTTGTTAAAAGTCATATATATGTCAATAAAACAGCATTCAAAAAAACATTTGTTTTCGTTTTTTTCTTTGTGTAAACTAACTAATTGGTCAGAGTCAAATCATGTAATTTAAATTGGACTTTGAGCTGTTTTATTTACATAGAACTTGACCTTTGTATGGCATATATCTCTTATGCTTTAAATATTTTTGTTACTACTTGCATTAGAAATGTTTTTTGAAAAGTTTAAAATTTTCTTTAAAATTTAATGGCAAACTATTTTAATTTATGATAAGAAAATGGTAGGTGAAACTTGATTTTTACTAAAAAAAATGTTTTTGTTTATTTAACAGCGTTAAAGCAACTTCTAAAAATGAGGAATCATTTGGGGAAAAATATAAAGGTGCAAAATCGATTTCTTCTGATATGCTGTTTGGAGACAACAGCGAAAACGTAAATTGCAATTTTTTTTTGGTTCTAAACTTATTTACATTTTGGTTTAATTTTTGAATAAAATTTTTTTTTAATTTAATTAAAGTCACTACTAAATCAGTGTGGAATATGCTTTTTAGTTAAAGTGTTATTAAAAAAATTTTTTTTTGTTTCTATCATTTAGAAATAATCTTCGAAACTAAATTCCCACTAAAAAATGTTTCTAGTATTCTAACCAAGCTAACATGCGAAGGTTTGAGGGTAGTAGCTCGATATCGAGTGATGATTTTTATGGGAGGGACACACGATCAACAAACCATGTCCCTGGGGTAGGTGAGGTAAGAGATGGGGTAAAAGAAGGGGTCAGAAGTGTTGCCGGAAAATTATCGTCTTTGGCTTCAGGGATTGCTAACACTATTCAGGTTAGTTTTAAAAATTTTTAAAATACTTTATGGTTAAAAATTAGTAAAATTTTTTTTTAGATTAATAAATATATGTAGCGGCATTTTAGAATGTAGATTAGAAATATAAACTTAGAAGTTTTCTTTTGTTAGTTTAGTAATGGTAAAAAAAATCCAATTGGTTACTCAAATAATGTTTTCGTATTAAATGTTGTACTGGTTTAAAAGTACAAGGGTGTTACTGATGTTTAAGTACCTTACTATTTCAACATTTAAAATAAACAAGCTTTAAATTTATTATCACAGGACCGCTATGGTTAATCTTTTGCAGTACGTGTTCTACTACTACCCAGCATGCAGTTTAAAACATTGCAATTAGTATACTGTCTCTAGTACTGCTTTTTTTCTGCAATTTAGTGTTTAAAAATGGTGAGGTGATACAGTTTTTTTGTTTTAAATTTGGTGGTTGTACTGTTTAAATGAAATTAAGATTTATTTATTTAAGTTTATTTTTTTGTTACCTGTTTGGTTGTTGTGTAAATGAACTTTATTTTATGCATTGTTTTTTTGAGAGGTCAAACAGTGTTTGTTAAAGCCTTATTGTAGTTCCTTTATTAAAATTCATACAGTTGTTATTCTTTAAAAGAGAAAAAAAGATGTTTATTATATCTGTTGCTTTGATATAATACAAGTTTTTCAGAGATTAAAATGAGTGTTTTATTGTAAGTTGCAAAGGGTGCATTGCAAATTCTTTTTAAATTATTTAAAAAAAATTGTGATTACGTTGAAAAAGTTCAAATGGAAATTTTATTTAATTTTATTATTCCCAATTCATATTTACACAAAATTTTATTTCTTTAACTTTTTTGCCGGTCAGTTCTTTATGTGAACACAGTTATTGTGAAATCGGTATTCGGCCCCAATATAACACAGTATACCACATATCAATGTACCAATCAACAAATAAAGTTTAAAGATCAAGCATACTGATGCACTGAGAGCGAATCCGATAAATATTCCGCACGCCGCCCAGAAGTTCCATAAACTAAATGCTGCCGCTGTATTACGTGGAAAGTACTTCGCATAAGTACCTGGGAAAAAATATTGTTAAATAAATAGTTTGTAAAATGATATTTTATTTTACCACTTACTGTTAATTAGTGGCTCCCATAATCCAGCGTTAAAGCCAAGCAAAATTGCCATTACGTATACTGAAATCAAATCATTTTGATCAGGAGTCCATTTAAAAGTCCTGCAAAAGTACATAAGGTTAGACAAAACGCAAAATCCCATACGTTTTTTTATTATCATATTTAAAGACAATTTAAGTGTGAAAACAATATACTTTAATAACTAACAAGCTAGTTAACGTTTTAACAGAAATCCCAAATTTACCAAATATAGTTAGCAATGTCGATTATCGCAGCAACCATGTACAATAAATGCGGTCCGGATTTCGGCATAACTTTCCCCAATAAAAAAGATGACGTCATACTCGATGTGCCGAAAACTATCATAACCAATCCAACCTGAAACATTTTGTTCATGATTAAAAAAATTAAAATCTTATATTTTAAATTACGGCTAAAATATATATTTTCTCATTCAATGGTAATAGAATTAATATAACTTACGCTAGACACACCCATTGTGCATGATATAAACGCTCTGGTAAACTCGGATAAGCAGTAAGAGAGAAACACTCCAAAATAAAGCGAAATTGGGGATATTAAAAGTTGTTGAATTGATATCATTTGCTTAAATACTGCAGAAAGACTCTTAATAACTTTTGGACGATTTTCAGGTTTACGTTTTTGGCCGTTGTTATTTTCAAGTGAAGTTTCAATAAGAAATGGGTTCGTTTTGTTATTTGCATTAGGAAATCCATATCGACTTTTGAAAGATCCATTTTCTAACAAAAAAACAAACTTTTTACTACTTTTTTACACGTCTTAAACTTTCGGTTGGTCCAATTAATGTTAAGTGATAAAAGTATATTTTGTAAAGGCATAACACCAAATCGTACAATGACGTATAGGAAAACGATAAATAAACAAGTTAATTTTACAAACCTTTTCGTTGTTGCTTTTTGTTGATGCTTTGGGTTTGACGTGGCATGGGATCCAAAAGGTAATAATGTATAAGCATGGCTGTAATATGCATCACAATAAATCCGCCAAATAATAAATAAACACCTAGCGTATTCTTAACAGTATATCGGGACAACTCTGAGGTGGGCATGTTGTCCATTCGAACCTTAAATACGCGTTCAAGATAAACACAAACGGATAGGAAATTACTTTGTTTATAGTCAAATAAAAATTGTGTTTGGGTTAATACGAGTTCTAAAGCTTAAATGATACTAAATTATGTGTTTAGAGTTGGTGTTATTATTTCCCACCATAACTGAAGAGTTTTGTTATTAATACTTTGTAAATAGCGATTTTAAATCCGTTTTACCGTCATCCGCAGATTTTATATGACGTAATGATCTTAATTACGTAATATTTACCACACATTCAGCGATTCCACACATGCTCATGTCAGTAAAATTCTTTGCGGAAAACTCATTGGTTTCGTTAAGATATGTTATATTTAAAGATTCGGTACCCATTAGAAATGACCGATCTCCCAATGCCACAAAAGACAGCACATTTCCAACAACCTGTATACATACTTGTTACATTAGCATAGCATTTTTAACAAACTTACTTGTTTAAATAAATTTAAGCTGTTTATTTAACCTGACTAGCTTTGACAATCGAAAAATATCTTCCAAAGAACCGACTTAGAATCGCGCTTTTGCCTTTCGGTATGTTGTTCACATAAGATTCGTTTGCGTGTTTTTTCCTATTCACCCAAGCCATAGCCGAATCGGCGGGTGACGTCACAGAACTTAGGTTCATTCCTCCGTATGTTGACACGGAATTTGCGTGTTCCGGATTGTGCGATGACGTCATGTATGACGTAATCGAAAAGGTGGCCTGCGATTGTTTTAACTGCTTGAGTTTCCAGTATTTTTCACCGTAGTAAGTCACTAGTACAGACATGGAGGCCCAGCAGCAAGCTTCGCCGAAGCCCAAAATCACAGCTGATGGAATGAGAGTGTAAAAACCTTTAAAACATCAACATCTGTTTTACATATTCGGTTAAACAGGCGATATATTTAGGAATGAAATTGATATTACTTAGGAAAAACCGCTTTTCAAATATCTGCAAAATTGCCACGCTATTTTATATATACAAGTCAGTACATAATTTTAGGTGTGTATATAGCTATGAAGCATACTTGGGTAGAAATTTGCCGCACAATATATCAGGTAAGTCATTTCACTTATAATCAACGAGGTCTTTGCTCCAAAATAATCAATCGCAATTGGTGTCAAAAATAAGGCCCACAAAACGGAAGACACATAACCAACGGTAAGGCCAATTGTCCCGAGACTATCTCGTATATTAATACTGCTTTGAAGATTGATTAAACCTAAAGCATTAAAACAATAAATGTATGTGGCGTATGATATTAATATGTTTTAATATAAAACTATATATTTAACATTTGAACACCTGCTAAGAATTAGAAAAAAAATTTCATATTAAAACAATGATAAGTTGATTTAAAATGTTTGTGTTTAATATAGTCTAACTGTTTTTACCGTAATAAGCTGATATATTTAAAAGTATTCCTAAAGAAGCAATATGAAGTTGTCTGTATATCTTATATCCCGTATCTTCTATCGGCGCTGCGTTTTCCGTGTTCTTTTCTGAAATTTTGTTTTTAATTACGACTAGTAAAAATAATGAAATTTAATACATAAATTTAACTTAGTCGTCGTTTTAATATTTACCCTTCTTCGGTTCAATACTTATTTGACGTGGCCGAAAGTATTTCAAGTACGGACTTGTCCGTTCCGTATTTTCGTTAATATCCACATCCATGTTATTTAACAAAATATTTTAACTAAGTTCGATTAAACTAATTTTATAAATAAAATGAAAAAATTTTGTAAATAAAATTTCCTACAAATGCTGATTTTGTTTAAGACGGCTTATTTGCTAATTACTGATTAAAAATAATTATAGCTGCTTTTATTGACAGGACTGACATATCGATTATTGCCATGTATTCGACACATTACTTACTATAGGTTTTAGAATGAGAATATGCTCAATTTTTTTTTTAAATAGTTTTAATGTTGTGTTTATATTTGATCGGGAAATGTAAACGACAAAGAAGTTTGATTTCCTATTTTCTTAATCGCTGTCGTACGTCAAGAAATGTTTATGCTGACTTGGTTTATGTTTTAGCTCAAACGTGTAAAATCAATTTAACAAATCTAACATTAAAAAAATGTGGGTAAAAATATATATTTTATGTTTATCGAATTTCATTAATTTTACATACGTAAGTTTTTATGTACCAAATACAATGCAAAAAAGAAAAAGAAAAATTATTTTTATTTTGGTTCCACACTATTGACTTTTCGGTTTTAAGAAAAAATGTAAACAACGAACATGTTATCACATCAGTTCTTTTTAGTTAAAAAAAATGCAATCAAAGTTGTACTTGAAAAAGAAACAAATCAAAGTACAAAACAAAACGACAGAAATGTACAAAACTTAATATTACGAAGTATTTGTTATTATGGATTACTACAAATGACAATGCTGAAGTAATAGTAACTAATAAAAACTCTCTATAATTATGTTTTTAATCAAATGACAGTAATTTGTTTTACTTACTGCATATCACATTTAAAAAACTGTATTTAAAATTCTAAATTATTACATAAAAAATATATTTTGAAATATTTTGACTAAAATATTTAAGCAGTAAAAAAGAAAGAATTTTTATTCATTAAAAAAAACATAAAAACCGTGTGTTTATCAAAGCGTACCTGAGCACTTGTATAACTCGTGTATCACTTTGCCGATGGCGACCTTACGAACTACTTGGTTGGCTGGCAATAGCAAATACAACAAAAAATTTGAAAAAATTTTTTTTTTTTAAATTTAATAAAATAATTATTTTATTATAATCGCCCCATATAAACACACCCTTTTTACAAAACGTTAATATCTACTTGAGTTATGACAAATTTATCAAATTTATGCAAAATCGTGAAATTTCATATTTCACATTTTTTTGAAACATTATTGGTGTAACTAAGATTAAAAATAAAACATTTTTTGTAAATATTTATTAGATCAAAAATTAGTACACTTTTTATTTCTACTAATTTACATTAAAAATATAATAATAAAATATTACTTTACTTTTACAGGTTTTTAACACGAAAACAGTGCTTTAAGACAAATTTGAAACTGCCTGTTGTTAAACATATCGATTATTTTTTTCACATAAATAAATTCATGCATTCATGTTTTTTTGTTTAATTTCTAAACTCATTGTTTAATTTCTTTATATTAAAACAAATTGGTTCGTTGATTGGTCACGTGACAGTAATTAGTTTATTTAAAGAAGTTAATTGGAATATTTAAAATTATATTTTGTTATTTAACTTAATGCAAAGTTACTGACGCCAGCTGGTTTCGAACCCAAGTAAATGGATTTAAACGCAAACACCCTAACCATTTTACCATTACGACATCACAATCAGGTGTTGCATTTTTACGTACATAAAAATTAATTTTGTATTTTATTAGACGCGCATTGGCCTAACTAACATTCAAGATAAAACATTTCGCAAAAATTTTCAGTAAAACAAAAGTTTGAGGTAATTTTTATTTTGGGTTTATTAAGGTCACGTCATATTTTTGGCCTATTGCATACAAATTTAAAAAAAAAAAATAAAAAATTTTAAATCGAAAAATAATTGTTGTGTTAGAACCGCACAGGTCAAATTACTGTGTTTACAAAATATTTTTCGAAAATATTAGTATTCATAAAAGTTATGAAACTTTTATTAAAAATTTTTGAAATCTTAAAACCTAAAATTTTGTATTTTATTAGACGCGCATTGGCCTAACTAACATACATGATAAAACGTTTCGCAAAAATTTGCAGTAAAACAAAAGTTTGAGGTAATTTTTATTTTGGGTTTATTTAGGTCACGTGATATTTTTGGCTAATGATATTGCATACAAATTTAAAAAAAATAAATAAAAAATTTTAAATCAAAAAATAATTGTTGTGTTAGAACCGCACAGGTCCAATTACCGTGTTTACAAAATATTTTTCGAAAATATTGATATTCATAAAAGTTATGAAACTTTTATTAAAAATTTATGAAATCTCAAAATCTGAAATTTTATATTTAATTAGGCGCGCATTGGCCTAACTAACATTCAAGATAAAACATTTTGCAAAAATTTTGAGTAGAACAAAAGTTTGAGATAATTTTTATTTTGGGTTTAATTAGGTCACGTGATATTTTTGGCCAATGATATTGCATACAAATTTTTTGAAAAAAAATAAAAAATTTTAAATCAAAAAATAATTGTTGTGTTAGAACCGCACAGGTCAAATTACTGTGTTTACAAAATATTTTTTGAAAATATTAATATTCATAAAAGTTATGAAACTTTTATTAAAAATTTATGAAATCTCAAAACCTAAAATTTTGTATTTTATTAGACGCGCATTGGCCTAACTAACATTCAAGATAAAACATTTCGCAAAAATTTTTAGTAAAACAAAAGTTTGAGGTAATTTTTATTTTGGTTTTCATTAGGTCACGTGATATTTTTGGCCAATGAGATTGCATACAAATTTTTTGAAAAAAAATAAAAAATTTTAAATCGAAAAATAATTGTTGTGTTAGAACCGCACAGGTCAAATTACTGTGTTTACAAAATATTTTTCGAAAATATTAGTATTCATAAAAGTTATGAAACTTTTATTAAAAATTTTTGAAATCTTAAAACCTAAAATTTTGTATTTTATTAGACGCGCATTGGCCTAACTAACATACATGATAAAACGTTTCGCAAAAATTTGCAGTAAAACAAAAGTTTGAGGTAATTTTTATTTTGGGTTTATTTAGGTCACGTGATATTTTTGGCCAATGATATTGCATACAAATTTAAAAAAAAAAAATAAAAAATTTTAAATCAAAAAATAATTGTTGTGTTAGAACCGCACAGGTCAAATTACTGTGTTTACAAAATATTTTTCGAAAATATTAATATTCATAAAAGTTATGAAACTTTTATTAAAAATTTATGAAATCTTAAAACCTAAAATTTTGTATTTTATTAGACGCGCCTTGGCCTAACTAACATTCAAGATAAAACATTTCGCAAAAATTTTCAGTAAAACAAAATTTTGAGGTAATTTTTATTTTGGGTTTAATTAGGTCACGTGATATATTTGGCCAATGATATTGCATACAAATTTTTTGAAAAAAAATAAAAAATTTTAAATCAAAAAATAATTGTTGTGTTAGAACCGCACAGGTCAAATTACTGTGTTTACAAAATATTTTTCGAAAATATTAATATTCATAAAAGTTATAAAACTTTTATTAAAAATTTATGAAATCTTAAAACCTAAAATTTTGTATTTTATTAGACGCGCATTGGCCTAACTAACATTCAAGATAGAACATTTTGCAAAAATTTTGAGTAGAACAAAAGTTTGAGATAATTTTTATTTTGGGTTTAATTAGGTCACGTGATATTTTTGGCCAATGATATTGCATACAAATTTTTTGAAAAAAAATAAAAAACTTTAAATCGAAAAATAATTGTTGTGTTAGAACCGCACAGGTCAAATTACTGTGTTTACAAAATATTTTTTGAAAATATTAATATTCATAAAAGTTATGAAACTTTTATTAAAAATTTATGAAATCTCAAAACCTAAAATTTTGTATTTTATTAGACGCGCATTGGCCTAACTAACATTCAAGTTAAAACATTTCGCAAAAATTTTCAGTAAAACAAAAGTTTGAGGTAATTTTTATTTTGGGTTTAGTTCGGTCACGTCATATTTTTGGCCAATGATATTGCATACAAATTTAAAAAAAAAAAATTAAAAATTTTAAATCGAAAAATAATTGTTGTGTTAGAACCGCACAGGTCCAATTACCCGTGTTTACAAAATATTTTTCGAAAATATTAATATTCATAAAAGTTATGAAACTTTTATTAAAAATTTATGAAATTTTAAAACCTAAAATTTTGTATTTTATTAGACGCGCATTGGCCTAACTAACATTCAAGATAAAACATTTCGCAAAAATTTTCAGTAAAACAAAAGTTTGAGGTAATTTTTATTTTGGGTTTAATTAGGTCACGTCATATTTTTGGCCAATGATATTGCATACAAATTTTTTGAAAAAAAATAAAAAATTTTAAATCAAAAAATAATTGTTGTGTTAGAACCACACAGGTCCAATTACTGTGTTTACAAAATATTTTTCGAAAATATTAATATTCATAAAAGTTATGAAACTTTTATTAAAAATTTATGAAATCTTAAAACCTAAAATTTTGTATTTTATTAGACGCGCATTGGCCTAACTAACATTCAAGATAAAACATTTCGCAAAAATTTTCAGTAAAACAAAATTTTGAGGTAATTTTTATTTTGGGTTTAATTAGGTCACGTGATATATTTGGCCAATGATATTGCATACAAATTTTTTGAAAAAAAATAAAAAATTTTAAATCAAAAAATAATTGTTGTGTTAGAACCGCACAGGTCAAATTACTGTGTTTACAAAATATTTTTCGAAAATATTAATATTCATAAAAGTTATAAAACTTTTATTAAAAATTTATGAAATCTTAAAACCTAAAATTTTGTATTTTATTAGACGCGCATTGGCCTAACTAACATTCAAGATAGAACATTTTGCAAAAATTTTGAGTAGAACAAAAGTTTGAGATAATTTTTATTTTGGGTTTAATTAGGTCACGTGATATTTTTGGCCAATGATATTGCATACAAATTTTTTGAAAAAAAATAAAAAACTTTAAATCGAAAAATAATTGTTGTGTTAGAACCGCACAGGTCAAATTACTGTGTTTACAAAATATTTTTTGAAAATATTAATATTCATAAAAGTTATGAAACTTTTATTAAAAATTTATGAAATCTCAAAACCTAAAATTTTGTATTTTATTAGACGCGCATTGGCCTAACTAACATTCAAGATAAAACATTTCGCAAAAATTTTTAGTAAAACAAAAGTTTGAGGTAATTTTTATTTTGGTTTTCATTAGGTCACGTGATATTTTTGGCCAATGAGATTGCATACAAATTTTTTGAAAAAAAATAAAAAATTTTAAATCGAAAAATAATTGTTGTGTTAGAACCGCACAAGTCAAATTACTGTGTTTACAAAATATTTTTCGAAAATATTAGTATTCATAAAAGTTATGAAACTTTTATTAAAAATTTTTGAAATCTTAAAACCTAAAATTTTGTATTTTATTAGACGCGCATTGGCCTAACTAACATACATGATAAAACGTTTCGCAAAAATTTGCAGTAAAACAAAAGTTTGAGGTAATTTTTATTTTGGGTTTATTTAGGTCACGTGATATTTTTGGCCAATGATATTGCATACAAATTTAAAAAAAAAAAATAAATAATTTTAAATCAAAAAATAATTGTTGTGTTAGAACCGCACAGGTCAAATTACTGTGTTTACAAAATATTTTTCGAAAATATTAATATTCATAAAAGTTATGAAACTTTTATTAAAAATTTATGAAATCTTAAAACCTAAAATTTTGTATTTTATTAGACGCGCATTGGCCTAACTAACATTCAAGATAAAACATTTCGCAAAAATTTTCAGTAAAACAAAATTTTGAGGTAATTTTTATTTTGGGTTTAATTAGGTCACGTGATATATTTGGCCAATGATATTGCATACAAATTTTTTGAAAAAAAATAAAAAATTTTAAATCAAAAAATAATTGTTGTGTTAGAACCGCACAGGTCAAATTACTGTGTTTACAAAATATTTTTCGAAAATATTAATATTCATAAAAGTTATAAAACTTTTATTAAAAATTTATGAAATCTTAAAACCTAAAATTTTGTATTTTATTAGACGCGCATTGGCCTAACTAACATTCAAGATAGAACATTTTGCAAAAATTTTGAGTAGAACAAAAGTTTGAGATAATTTTTATTTTGGGTTTAATTAGGTCACGTGATATTTTTGGCCAATGATATTGCATACAAATTTTTTGAAAAAAAATAAAAAACTTTAAATCGAAAAATAATTGTTGTGTTAGAACCGCACAGGTCAAATTACTGTGTTTACAAAATATTTTTTGAAAATATTAATATTCATAAAAGTTATGAAACTTTTATTAAAAATTTATGAAATCTCAAAACCTAAAATTTTGTATTTTATTAGACGCGCATTGGCCTAACTAACATTCAAGTTAAAACATTTCGCAAAAATTTTCAGTAAAACAAAAGTTTGAGGTAATTTTTATTTTGGGTTTAGTTCGGTCACGTCATATTTTTGGCCAATGATATTGCATACAAATTTAAAAAAAAAAAATAAAAAATTTTAAATCGAAAAATAATTGTTGTGTTAGAACCGCACAGGTCCAATTACCGTGTTTACAAAATATTTTTCGAAAATATTAATATTCATAAAAGTTATGAAACTTTTATTAAAAATTTATGAAATTTTAAAACCTAAAATTTTGTATTTTATTAGACGCGCATTGGCCTAACTAACATTCAAGATAAAACATTTCGCAAAAATTTTCAGTAAAACAAAAGTTTGAGGTAATTTTTATTTTGGGTTTAATTAGGTCACGTCATATTTTTGGCCAATGATATTGCATACAAATTTTTTGAAAAAAAATAAAAAATTTTAAATCAAAAAATAATTGTTGTGTTAGAACCACACAGGTCCAATTACTGTGTTTACAAAATATTTTTCGAAAATATTAATATTCATAAAAGTTATAAAACTTTTATTAAAAATTTATGAAATCTTAAAACCTAAAATTTTGTATTTTATTAGACGCGCATTGGCCTAACTAACATTCAAGATAAAACATTTTGCAAAAATCTTCAGTAAAACAAAAGTTTGAGGTAATTTTTATTTTGGGTTTAATTAGGTCACGTAATATTTTTGGCCAATGAATGATATTGCATACAAATTTTTTGAAAAAAAATAAAAAATTTTAAATCAAAAAATAATTGTTGTGTTAGAACCGCACAGGTCCAATTACTGTGTTTACAAAACATTTTTCGAAAATATTAATATTCATAAAAGTTATGAAACTTTTATTAAAAATTTATGAAATCTTAAAACCTAAAATTTTGTATTTTATTAGACGCGCATTGGCCTAACTAACATTCAAGATAAAACATTTCGCAAAAATTTTCAGTAAAACAAAATTTTGAGGTAATTTTTATTTTGGGTTTAATTAAGGTCACGTCATATTTTTGGCCAATGATATTGCATACAAATTTTTTGAAAAAAAATAAAAAATTTTAAATCGAAAAATAATTGAGGGGTTAGAACCGCACAGGTCAAATTACTGTGATTACAAAATATTTTTCGAAAATATTAATATTCATAAAAGTTATGAAACTTTTATTAAAAATTTATGAAATCTTAAAACTTAAAATTTTGTATTTTATTAGACGCGCATTGGCCTAACTAACATTCAAGATAAAACATTTCGCAAAAATTTTCAGTAAAACAAAAGTTTGAGGTAATTTTTATTTTGGGTTTAATTAGGTCACGTGATATTTTTGGCCAATGATATTGCATACAAATTTTAAAAAAAAATAAAAAAATTTAAATCGAAAAATAATTGTTGTGCTAGAACCGCACAGGTCCAATTACCGTGTTTACAAAATATTTTTCGAAAATATTGATATTCATAAAAGTTATGAAACTTTTATTAAAAATTTATGAAATCTCAAAATCTGAAATTTTATATTTAATTAGGCGCGCATTGGCCTAACTAACATTCAAGATAAAACATTTTGCAAAAATTTTGAGTAGAACAAAAGTTTGAGATAATTTTTATTTTGGGTTTAATTAGGTCACGTGATATTTTTGGCCAATGATATTGCATACAAATTTTTTGAAAAAAAATAAAAAATTTTAAATCGAAAAATAATTGTTGTGTTAGAACCGCACAGGTCAAATTACTGTGTTTACAAAATATTTTTTGAAAATATTAATATTCATAAAAGTTATGAAACTTTTATTAAAAATTTATGAAATCTCAAAACCTAAAATTTTGTATTTTATTAGACGCGCATTGGCCTAACTAACATTCAAGATAAAACATTTCGCAAAAATGTTTAGTAAAACAAAAGTTTGAGGTAATTTTTATTTTGGTTTTCATTAGATCACGTGATATTTTTGGCCAATGATATTGCATACAAATTTAAAAAAAAAAAATAAAAAATTTTAAATCGAAAAATAATTGTTGTGTTAGAACCGCACAGGTCCAATTACCGTGTTTACAAAATATTTTTCGAAAATATTAATATTTATAAAAGTTATGAAACTTTTATTAAAATTTTATGAAATCTCAAAACCTAAAATTTTGTATTTTATTAGACGCGCATTGGCCTAACTAACATTCAAGATAAAACATTTCGCAAAAATGTTTAGTAAAACAAAAGTTTGAGGTAATTTTTATTTTGGTTTTCATTAGGTCACGTGATATTTTTGGCCAATGAGATTGCATACAAATTTTTTGAAAAAAAATAAAAAATTTTAAATCGAAAAATAATTGTTGTGTTAGAACCGCACAGGTCAAATTACTGTGTTTACAAAATATTTTTCGAAAATATTAATATTCATAAAAGTTATGAAACTTTTATTAAAAATTTTTGAAATCTTAAAACCTAAAATTTTGTATTTTATTAGACGCGCATTGGCCTAACTAACATACATGATAAAACGTTTCGCAAAAATTTGCAGTAAAACAAAAGTTTGAGGTAATTTTTATTTTGGGTTTATTTAGGTCACGTGATATTTTTGGCCAATGATATTGCATACAAATTTAAAAAAAAAAAATAAAAAATTTTAAATCAAAAAATAATTGTTGTGTTAGAACCGCACAGGTCCAATTACTGTGTTTACAAAATATTTTTCGAAAATATTAATATTCATAAAAGTTATGATACTTTTATTAAAAATTTATGAAATCTCAAAACCTAAAATTTTGTATTTTATTAGACGCGCATTAGCCTAACTAACATTCAAGTTAAAACATTTCGCAAAAATTTTCAGTAAAACAAAAGTTTGAGGTAATTTTTATTTTGGGTTTAATTAGGTCACGTCATATTTTTGGCCAATTATATTGCATACAAATTTAAAAAAAATAAATAAAAAATTTTAAATCGAAAAATAATTGTTGTGTTAGAACCGCACAGGTCCAATTACTGTGTTTACAAATATTTTTCGAAAATATTAATATTCATAAAAGTTATGAAACTTTTATTAAAATTTTATGAAATCTCAAAATCTGAAATTTTATATTAATTATGCGCGCATTGGCCTAACTAACATTCAAGATAAAACAATTCGCGAAAATTTTCAGTAAAACAAAAGTTTGAGGTAATTTTTATTTTGGATTTAATCAGGTCACGTGATATTTTTGGCCAATGATATTGCATACAAATTTAAAAAAAAAAATAAAAAATTTTACATCGAAAAATAATCGTTGTGTTAGAACCGCACAGGTCCAATTACCGTGTTTACAAAATATTTTTCGAAAATAATAATATTTATAAAAGTTATGAAACTTTTATTAAAAGTTTATGAAATCTCAAAACCTAAAATTTTGTATTTTATTAGAAGCGCATTGGCCTAACTAACATTCAAGATAAAACATTTCGCGAAAATTTTCAGTAAAACAAAAGTTTGAGGTAATTTTTATTTTGGGTTTAATTAGGTCACGTGATATTTTTGGCCAATGATATTGCATACAATTTAAAAAAAATAAATAAAAAATTTTAAATCGAAAAATAATTGTTGTGTTAGAACCGCACAGGTCCAATTACTGTGTTTACAAATATTTTTCGAAAATATTAATATTCATAAAAGTTATGAAACTTTTATTAAAAATTTATTAAATCTCAAAATCTGAAATTTTATATTTAATTAGGCGCGCATTGGCCTAACTAACATTCAAGATAAAACATTTCGCGAAAATTTTGAGTAGAACAAAAGTTTGAGATAATTTTTATTTTGGGTTAAATTAGGTCACGTGATATATTTGGCCAATGAGATTGCATACAAATTTTTTGAAAAAAAATAAAAAATTTTAAATCGAAAAATAATTGTTGTGTTAGAACCGCACAGGTCCATTTACCGTGTTTACAAAATATTTTTCGAAAATATTAATATTCATAAAAGTTATGAAACTTTTATTAAAAATTTATGAAATCTCAAAACCTAAAATTTTGTATTTTATTAGACGCGCATTGGCCTAACTAACATTCAAGATAAAACATTTCGCGAAAATTTTCAGTAAAACAAAAGTTTGAGGTAATTTTTATTTTGGGTTTAATTAGGTCACGTGATATTTTTGGCCAATGATATTGCATACAAATTTTTTGAAAAAAAATTTAAAATTTTAAATCGAAAAATAATTGTTGTGTTAGAACCGCACAGGTCCAATTACCGTGTTTACAAAATATTTTTCAAAAATATTAGTATTCATAAAAGTTATGAAACTTTTATTAAAAATTTATGAAATCTCAAAACCTAAAATTTTGTATTTTATTAGACGCGCATTGGCCTAACTAACATTCAAGATAAAACATTTCGCGAAAATTTTCAGTAAAACAAAAGTTTGAGGTAATTTTTATTTTGGGTTTAATTAGGTCACGTGATATTTTTGGCCAATGATATTGCATACAAATTTTTTGAAAAAAAATAAAAAATTTTAAATCGAAAAATAATTGAGGGGTTAGAACCGCACAGGTCAAATTACTGTGATTACAAAATATTTTTCGAAAATATTAATATTCATAAAAGTTATGAAACTTTTATTAAAAATTTATGAAATCTTAAAACTTAAAATTTTGTATTTTATTAGACGCGCATTGGCCTAACTAACATTCAAGATAAAACATTTCGCAAAAATTTTCAGTAAAACAAAAGTTTGAGGTAATTTTTATTTTGGGTTTAATTAGGTCACGTGATATTTTTGGCCAATGATATTGCATACAAATTTTAAAAAAAAATAAAAAAATTTAAATCGAAAAATAATTGTTGTGCTAGAACCGCACAGGTCCAATTACCGTGTTTACAAAATATTTTTCGAAAATATTGATATTCATAAAAGTTATGAAACTTTTATTAAAAATTTATGAAATCTCAAAATCTGAAATTTTATATTTAATTAGGCGCGCATTGGCCTAACTAACATTCAAGATAAAACATTTTGCAAAAATTTTGAGTAGAACAAAAGTTTGAGATAATTTTTATTTTGGGTTTAATTAGGTCACGTGATATTTTTGGCCAATGATATTGCATACAAATTTTTTGAAAAAAAATAAAAAATTTTAAATCGAAAAATAATTGTTGTGTTAGAACCGCACAGGTCAAATTACTGTGTTTACAAAATATTTTTTGAAAATATTAATATTCATAAAAGTTATGAAACTTTTATTAAAAATTTATGAAATCTCAAAACCTAAAATTTTGTATTTTATTAGACGCGCATTGGCCTAACTAACATTCAAGATAAAACATTTCGCAAAAATTTTTAGTAAAACAAAAGTTTGAGGTAATTTTTATTTTGGTTTTCATTAGATCACGTGATATTTTTGGCCAATGATATTGCATACAAATTTAAAAAAAAAAAATAAAAAATTTTAAATCGAAAAATAATTGTTGTGTTAGAACCGCACAGGTCCAATTACCGTGTTTACAAAATATTTTTCGAAAATATTAATATTTATAAAAGTTATGAAACTTTTATTAAAATTTTATGAAATCTCAAAACCTAAAATTTTGTATTTTATTAGACGCGCATTGGCCTAACTAACATTCAAGATAAAACATTTCGCAAAAATGTTTAGTAAAACAAAAGTTTGAGGTAATTTTTATTTTGGTTTTCATTAGGTCACGTGATATTTTTGGCCAATGAGATTGCATACAAATTTTTTGAAAAAAAATAAAAAATTTTAAATCGAAAAATAATTGTTGTGTTAGAACCGCACAGGTCAAATTACTGTGTTTACAAAATATTTTTCGAAAATATTAGTATTCATAAAAGTTATGAAACTTTTATTAAAAATTTTTGAAATCTTAAAACCTAAAATTTTGTATTTTATTAGACGCGCATTGGCCTAACTAACATACATGATAAAACGTTTCGCAAAAATTTGCAGTAAAACAAAAGTTTGAGGTAATTTTTATTTTGGGTTTATTTAGGTCACGTGATATTTTTGGCCAATGATATTGCATACAAATTTAAAAAAAAAAAATAAAAAATTTTAAATCAAAAAATAATTGTTGTGTTAGAACCGCACAGGTCCAATTACTGTGTTTACAAAATATTTTTCGAAAATATTAATATTCATAAAAGTTATGAAACTTTTATTAAAAATTTATGAAATCTTAAAACCTAAAATTTTGTATTTTATTAGACGCGCATTGGCCTAACTAACATTCAAGATAAAACATTTCGCAAAAATTTTTAGTAAAACAAAAGTTTGAGGTAATTTTTATTTTGGTTTTCATTAGGTCACGTGATATTTTTGGCCAATGATATTGCATACAAATTTTTAAAAAAATAAAAAATTTTAAATCGAAAAATAATTGTTGTGTTAGAACCGCACAGGTCCAATTACCGTGTTTACAAAATATTTTTCGAAAATATTAATATTTATAAAAGTTATGAAACTTTTATTAAAATTTTATGAAATCTCAAAACCTAAAATTTTGTATTTTATTAGACGCGCATTGGCCTAACTAACATTCAAGATAACGCATTTCGCAAAAATTTTTAGTAAAACAAAAGTTTGAGGTAATTTTTATTTTGGTTTTCATTAGGTCACGTGATATTTTTGGCCAATGAGATTGCATACAAATATCTTTAAAAAAAATTAAAAATTTTAAATCGAAAAATAATTGTTGTGTTAGAACCGCACAGGTCCGATTACCGTGTTTACATAATATTTTTCGAAAATATTAATATTCATAAAAGCTATGATACTTTTATTAAAAATTTATGAAATCTCAAAACCTAAAATTTTGTATTTTATTAGACGCGCATTGGCCTAACTAACATTCAAGTTAAAACATTTCGCAAAAATTTTCAGTAAAACAAAAGTTTGAGGTAATTTTTATTTTGGGTTTAGTTCGGTCACGTGATATTTTTGGCCAATGATATTGCATACAAATTTAAAAAAAAAAAATTAAAAATTTTAAATCGAAAAATAATTGTTGTGTTAGAACCGCACAGGTCCAATTACCGTGTTTACAAAATATTTTTCGAAAATATTAATATTCATAAAAGTTATGAAACTTTTATTAAAAATTTATGAAATTTTAAAACCTAAAATTTTGTATTTTATTAGACGCGCATTGGCCTAACTAACATTCAAGATAAAACATTTCGCAAAAATTTTCAGTAAAACAAAAGTTTGAGGTAATTTTTATTTTGGGTTTAATTAGGTCACGTCATATTTTTGGCCAATTATATTGCATACAAATTTAAAAAAAATAAATAAAAAATTTTAAATCGAAAAATAATTGTTGTGTTAGAACCGCACAGGTCCAATTACTGTGTTTACAAATATTTTTCGAAAATATTAATATTCATAAAAGTTATGAAACTTTTATTAAAATTTTATGAAATCTCAAAATCTGAAATTTTATATTAATTATGCGCGCATTGGCCTAACTAACATTCAAGATAAAACAATTCGCGAAAATTTTCAGTAAAACAAAAGTTTGAGGTAATTTTTATTTTGGATTTAATCAGGTCACGTGATATTTTTGGCCAATGATATTGCATACAAATTTAAAAAAAAAAATAAAAAATTTTACATCGAAAAATAATCGTTGTGTTAGAACCGCACAGGTCCAATTACCGTGTTTACAAAATATTTTTCGAAAATAATAATATTTATAAAAGTTATGAAACTTTTATTAAAAGTTTATGAAATCTCAAAACCTAAAATTTTGTATTTTATTAGACGCGCATTGGCCTAACTAACATTCAAGATAAAACATTTCGCGAAAATTTTCAGTAAAACAAAAGTTTGAGGTAATTTTTATTTTGGGTTTAATTAGGTCACGTGATATTTTTGGCCAATGATATTGCATACAAATTTTTTGAAAAAAAATTTAAAATTTTAAATCGAAAAATAATTGTTGTGTTAGAACCGCACAGGTCCAATTACCGTGTTTACAAAATATTTTTCAAAAATATTAGTATTCATAAAAGTTATGAAACTTTTATTAAAAATTTATGAAATCTCAAAACCTAAAATTTTGTATTTTATTAGACGCGCATTGGCCTAACTAACATTCAAGATAAAACATTTCGCGAAAATTTTCAGTAAAACAAAAGTTTGAGGTAATTTTTATTTTGGGTTTAATTAGGTCACGTGATATTTTTGGCCAATGATATTGCATACAAATTTTTTGAAAAAAAATAAAAAATTTTAAATCGAAAAATAATTGAGGGGTTAGAACCGCACAGGTCAAATTACTGTGATTACAAAATATTTTTCGAAAATATTAATATTCATAAAAGTTATGAAACTTTTATTAAAAATTTATGAAATCTTAAAACTTAAAATTTTGTATTTTATTAGACGCGCATTGGCCTAACTAACATTCAAGATAAAACATTTCGCAAAAATTTTCAGTAAAACAAAAGTTTGAGGTAATTTTTATTTTGGGTTTAATTAGGTCACGTGATATTTTTGGCCAATGATATTGCATACAAATTTAAAAAAAAAATAAAAAAATTTAAATCGAAAAATAATTGTTGTGCTAGAACCGCACAGGTCCAATTACCGTGTTTACAAAATATTTTTCGAAAATATTGATATTCATAAAAGTTATGAAACTTTTATTAAAAATTTATGAAATCTCAAAATCTGAAATTTTATATTTAATTAGGCGCGCATTGGCCTAACTAACATTCAAGATAAAACATTTTGCAAAAATTTTGAGTAGAACAAAAGTTTGAGATAATTTTTATTTTGGGTTTAATTAGGTCACGTGATATTTTTGGCCAATGATATTGCATACAAATTTTTTGAAAAAAAATAAAAAATTTTAAATCGAAAAATAATTGTTGTGTTAGAACCGCACAGGTCAAATTACTGTGTTTACAAAATATTTTTTGAAAATATTAATATTCATAAAAGTTATGAAACTTTTATTAAAAATTTATGAAATCTCAAAACCTAAAATTTTGTATTTTATTAGACGCGCATTGGCCTAACTAACATTCAAGATAAAACATTTCGCAAAAATTTTTAGTAAAACAAAAGTTTGAGGTAATTTTTATTTTGGTTTTCATTAGATCACGTGATATTTTTGGCCAATGATATTGCATACAAATTTAAAAAAAAAAAATAAAAAATTTTAAATCGAAAAATAATTGTTGTGTTAGAACCGCACAGGTCCAATTACCGTGTTTACAAAATATTTTTCGAAAATATTAATATTTATAAAAGTTATGAAACTTTTATTAAAATTTTATGAAATCTCAAAACCTAAAATTTTGTATTTTATTAGACGCGCATTGGCCTAACTAACATTCAAGATAAAACATTTCGCAAAAATGTTTAGTAAAACAAAAGTTTGAGGTAATTTTTATTTTGGTTTTCATTAGGTCACGTGATATTTTTGGCCAATGAGATTGCATACAAATTTTTTGAAAAAAAATAAAAAATTTTAAATCGAAAAATAATTGTTGTGTTAGAACCGCACAGGTCAAATTACTGTGTTTACAAAATATTTTTCGAAAATATTAGTATTCATAAAAGTTATGAAACTTTTATTAAAAATTTTTGAAATCTTAAAACCTAAAATTTTGTATTTTATTAGACGCGCATTGGCCTAACTAACATACATGATAAAACGTTTCGCAAAAATTTGCAGTAAAACAAAAGTTTGAGGTAATTTTTATTTTGGGTTTATTTAGGTCACGTGATATTTTTGGCCAATGATATTGCATACAAATTTAAAAAAAAAAATAAAAAATTTTAAATCAAAAAATAATTGTTGTGTTAGAACCGCACAGGTCCAATTACTGTGTTTACAAAATATTTTTCGAAAATATTAATATTCATAAAAGTTATGAAACTTTTATTAAAAATTTATGAAATCTTAAAACCTAAAATTTTGTATTTTATTAGACGCGCATTGGCCTAACTAACATTCAAGATAAAACATTTCGCAAAAATTTTTAGTAAAACAAAAGTTTGAGGTAATTTTTATTTTGGTTTTCATTAGGTCACGTGATATTTTTGGCCAATGATATTGCATACAAATTTTTAAAAAAATAAAAAATTTTAAATCGAAAAATAATTGTTGTGTTAGAACCGCACAGGTCCAATTACCGTGTTTACAAAATATTTTTCGAAAATATTAATATTTATAAAAGTTATGAAACTTTTATTAAAATTTTATGAAATCTCAAAACCTAAAATTTTGTATTTTATTAGACGCGCATTGGCCTAACTAACATTCAAGATAACGCATTTCGCAAAAATTTTTAGTAAAACAAAAGTTTGAGGTAATTTTTATTTTGGTTTTCATTAGGTCACGTGATATTTTTGGCCAATGAGATTGCATACAAATATCTTTAAAAAAAATTAAAAATTTTAAATCGAAAAATAATTGTTGTGTTAGAACCGCACAGGTCCGATTACCGTGTTTACATAATATTTTTCGAAAATATTAATATTCATAAAAGCTATGATACTTTTATTAAAAATTTATGAAATCTCAAAACCTAAAATTTTGTATTTTATTAGACGCGCATTGGCCTAACTAACATTCAAGTTAAAACATTTCGCAAAAATTTTCAGTAAAACAAAAGTTTGAGGTAATTTTTATTTTGGGTTTAGTTCGGTCACGTGATATTTTTGGCCAATGATATTGCATACAAATTTAAAAAAAAAAAATTAAAAATTTTAAATCGAAAAATAATTGTTGTGTTAGAACCGCACAGGTCCAATTACCGTGTTTACAAAATATTTTTCGAAAATATTAATATTCATAAAAGTTATGAAACTTTTATTAAAAATTTATGAAATTTTAAAACCTAAAATTTTGTATTTTATTAGACGCGCATTGGCCTAACTAACATTCAAGATAAAACATTTCGCAAAAATTTTCAGTAAAACAAAAGTTTGAGGTAATTTTTATTTTGGGTTTAATTAGGTCACGTCATATTTTTGGCCAATTATATTGCATACAAATTTAAAAAAAATAAATAAAAAATTTTAAATCGAAAAATAATTGTTGTGTTAGAACCGCACAGGTCCAATTACTGTGTTTACAAATATTTTTCGAAAATATTAATATTCATAAAAGTTATGAAACTTTTATTAAAATTTTATGAAATCTCAAAATCTGAAATTTTATATTAATTATGCGCGCATTGGCCTAACTAACATTCAAGATAAAACAATTCGCGAAAATTTTCAGTAAAACAAAAGTTTGAGGTAATTTTTATTTTGGATTTAATCAGGTCACGTGATATTTTTGGCCAATGATATTGCATACAAATTTAAAAAAAAAAATAAAAAATTTTACATCGAAAAATAATCGTTGTGTTAGAACCGCACAGGTCCAATTACCGTGTTTACAAAATATTTTTCGAAAATAATAATATTTATAAAAGTTATGAAACTTTTATTAAAAGTTTATGAAATCTCAAAACCTAAAATTTTGTATTTTATTAGAAGCGCATTGGCCTAACTAACATTCAAGATAAAACATTTCGCGAAAATTTTCAGTAAAACAAAAGTTTGAGGTAATTTTTATTTTGGGTTTAATTAGGTCACGTGATATTTTTGGCCAATGATATTGCATACAATTTAAAAAAAATAAATAAAAAATTTTAAATCGAAAAATAATTGTTGTGTTAGAACCGCACAGGTCCAATTACTGTGTTTACAAATATTTTTCGAAAATATTAATATTCATAAAAGTTATGAAACTTTTATTAAAAATTTATTAAATCTCAAAATCTGAAATTTTATATTTAATTAGGCGCGCATTGGCCTAACTAACATTCAAGATAAAACATTTCGCGAAAATTTTGAGTAGAACAAAAGTTTGAGATAATTTTTATTTTGGGTTAAATTAGGTCACGTGATATATTTGGCCAATGAGATTGCATACAAATTTTTTGAAAAAAAATAAAAAATTTTAAATCGAAAAATAATTGTTGTGTTAGAACCGCACAGGTCCATTTACCGTGTTTACAAAATATTTTTCGAAAATATTAATATTCATAAAAGTTATGAAACTTTTATTAAAAATTTATGAAATCTCAAAACCTAAAATTTTGTATTTTATTAGACGCGCATTGGCCTAACTAACATTCAAGATAAAACATTTCGCGAAAATTTTCAGTAAAACAAAAGTTTGAGGTAATTTTTATTTTGGGTTTAATTAGGTCACGTGATATTTTTGGCCAATGATATTGCATACAAATTTTTTGAAAAAAAATTTAAAATTTTAAATCGAAAAATAATTGTTGTGTTAGAACCGCACAGGTCCAATTACCGTGTTTACAAAATATTTTTCAAAAATATTAGTATTCATAAAAGTTATGAAACTTTTATTAAAAATTTATGAAATCTCAAAACCTAAAATTTTGTATTTTATTAGACGCGCATTGGCCTAACTAACATTCAAGATAAAACATTTCGCGAAAATTTTCAGTAAAACAAAAGTTTGAGGTAATTTTTATTTTGGGTTAAATTAGGTCAAAAGGTCGCGCGAACAATTCAATGTACGCGAAATAAAAAAATGTTTTTTTGTTCTTTTAATTATTTTCGAAAATTTCTTTATCTTGTGCATTAGTTATACCAAAACAGTTCTAAAAAAATTTAAAAATCAATGTCATAAATTTGTCATAACTCTCGGAAATATTCATGTTTGCTAAAAAAATTTTGCAAGCACGGCTGTTAGAACAGTGCGGTTTTATTGGTATAGTTATCTTTTGATTTAAAAAAAAAAAAAAAATTTTTAAAACTTTTTTACTCGGGTGCTAGGTCACGTGATCATATGACCGGTTCTATGTACGCAAAATACAAAAAATTGGTAAGTTGAATATTTTGAGGAGTCTAAGTTGGGAACCAAACCTCGGAACTCAGTACTGAGAGTTGTGGGCCTTTCGCACTGAGCTAACTGCCACTTCCTTTCAATGATGCAAAATTGTATACATAGCTTAAGTAAGCACTTGTATTAATAAAAAAATAGATTTATTTGATAAATAAAATATGGTTCGAAAATATTTGATTATTTTTAACATAAATTTTTATAAATAAAAAAAGATATGCATAAACATTAACTAAGAATATTACAAACCTTTGATTTTTAATAAACAAACAAGCATTTATATATATAATACAAACAAAAACTAATATTTAACACAGTTTTAAGTTGGTGATATTAGGATATAAATTATAGTAAATTTTAAATTCATAAAATTGATTTTTATTGAATAAACAAGCATTTAAATATGATAAATAAACGAAAATTATTTTTCTAATATGTTTTTTAATTACTTATATTATAAAATACATCATACCAAATGTTTAATGCTTAATGTCGAACTTTAATTTTTAATGAACAAACCAGCATTCAAATATAAAAAACAAACAAGAATTATTTTTTAATTTATTTTCAAATTATAAATATTATAAGATAAAACCGACCAAAATTTAAAAACCTAATAACAATCTTTAAATTTAAATAAACAAACACCTATTAATTAGTAATTAGTAATAAAAATTAAATTCGTTTTTGAGTTACTAATATCATGATATACAATTGACAAAAATTTAAAAAATTAATAACAACCTTTAAATTTTAATAAACAAACACCTATTATTAAGTAATTAGTGATAAAAATTAAAATTTTAATTTATTTTTGAGTTAGTAATATCATAATATACAATTGACCAAGATTTAAAAAATTAATAACAACCTTTAAATTTTAATAAACAAACACCTATTAATTAGTAACTAGTGATAATTAAATGTCGTAAATAGGAGGTTTGCGATTCGTTGGAATAATAACAAACATACCAAAAATTTAGAACTTTTAGTTTTAAAGAACAAAAGTTATCGTCTTTCGAAATTCTGACTAGAAAGAATAAAAACAATAATAACAATAAATACACTGACAATAACAATATGTTTCGAAATCTAAGATTTCGAACCATAATAATCAAATGATTTCGAACCATAGCTTATTTATCAAATAAATCTAGTTTTAAATGTTGTTTTATTCGCTTATTGATATGCACGAACAGTAGTTTATTAATTGTTTTATTACTTTTTATTAATTTTTAATATTTTAGATTTTCTTTTTAATTTTGCAGAATTTTCTTTTTTGGGTAAGGGTTCAAATTCGGGCAGCATTAAGTCCAAGGGATACTTGTCAAATTTTAACTTTTTATAAGCAGACAGATCGGGGTAGTAATATGGCCATACCTGGTAATTAATTATATTTTAGTAATTTTAAAACTCCAAATAAATAAATAACTTTAGTCAGTTAAAAGCTTAGCATAGTTGGTAGACTGTAAAATGTCAAACGGAATTGCCTTTTTCTTGTATAGCATTTGCTTTGCTTCTTTACCACTCAAGCCATCTAAAGAAATTCCCAACAAATGAGCTATATATTTAGGCTCAATACTATCCCACAATATTTTGGCTTTCAGATATACAGTTTTGACTACTACTTTTTCGTCATCATCAGGATCATAATATTCGTTTTTGTGGCGTCTAAGAACTCGACCTACAGACGACCTTCTAATTTTTTCTTTTAAGCCCATTTGAAAATAAAGATTTAAATAATATTTACATTTTTATTATATTTCAAAAAATAGCACTTTGTTCTGTTGTTTTAGAATGGTTTATGACAAAACAAATAAACGTAAAAATACAAATAAAGTCGAAATAAAAAAAGTTTTATTATATAAAATAAAACTTAGTTAAAAAACAAATACAACTAAAAAAACACCTACAAACAACTAAATATATAGTAAAAGTAAAACGAATTTGAAAAAAAGTATAAAACGTGTGTATTTTACTAATCCCTTCAATTCAGGTAAAAAAATCAATTAGGTTTAAGTTTCTGTATATTATATTCGGATAAACGTAAAAATTGAATACAATTTTTTTAGCTTTTACATGTGAGGACCATCTTTATTTTGTTGGACATGTTCCTGGCGGGCTCGTTATTTTCCGATTTGTGCTTTTGTTATATTTCTTAACTCTTGAACAAGAGCAATTTCGAAACATGACAATCATAGCTGATCTTAAATTTGGTAAATACTTCATCAAAATAATTGGACATGCTATTGTGTAGATGAACAAGGCTACAGTTGAACTGATCAAGGCTGCATTGTACAGAATAACAAATTGTCCAGCAGCGTCTAACAAAAAGCTTATAAGCATAGGCACGGTACAGACAAAGAATGTAACAGTAATAACAATCATGAACTTAATTCGTGAGTGAATTTTAAAAATGGCAAAACGACGTTTTTTCATTGCTTCATGATCTTGAAAAGTGTTCTCAAATGTAAGAGTGCGACTCCTTGGAGCTGATCCCAGATCAAAAAAATCTCCAGTTTCTTCGCCCTTTGTTGCCTTTTGAACCTCGCTGTCTTCAACGTCTGCTTTCTTTGCATCATTGCTATCGCTATATGCATTGTTTTCATTGATGTTAGATTCAGACCCATTGTTATTCTTTGCAGAAATGTCTAAATCGATCGTTTTTACCTCTTGACTTTTACTATACAAGGTAAAAAAATTTAAATAAAAAAATAATCTAACAATATATTCAGTCGAAAGTTTAAAACCAAAATAACTGTTTACGAATATTACTCGTCAGTCTTGCTTGGATCACTTTTCTTTTGAAGAGCTGGTGACATAACTTCTATAAACGAACGAATTCCAGATATAATGATCCAAACTAATCCCAGCAACTAAATAAAACAGGTAAACTTATACCTCAATTTTGTTTCACTTAAATTCTGCATACCATTATTTAAAATCATACGAGATAACAAACAAAATGTTAATAAAAAAAGTTGTACCTCCAAAGCCCAAAGCGTAAAATTGACTGCTAAGTATTGATTGCTGACTGGCGGCCAAATTCTCGAACATTTACTTCCAGCTATGCATACGTCACCGACGGGGTATCCCCCAGAACAAAAAATACACTGATCCAAGCAATTCCACCATACGGCAGCGACAATAGTTAAACAAAATGGAATTAGCCACGAGAGAGTTATAAGTAGGATGGCACGTCGTCGCTTGGCACTTAACAACCTGGAAATCATTTTACATTAAAAACTTTCATATATTAGATGTCAGTTTTTAAATACTTAAAACGCAGACAGATCTTACTTTGTTTTACTTAAATCTTTGTGATTTTTTGCACAAATATTAAAAAATAAACACAACAAAGTATACTTTGTATCAGGAAAACTTACCATTTACGCTTTCTAACCCCTTCAATATCGGAGACGAATTCCTTTGCGAATTCAGAAGCTTTTCTGTTCACACTTCTACCCACAAAATAAGTGCTATCCAGTACAACAAACAACAGAGCACATATGTTCCCACACATTACAAACTGGGTGGACACCACAGCAGTTTGGCATACAATCCAAATTTTCTATGAAATATAATTGTAATAAAAAGTGAGAATTTTAAAAATTATTTTTAAAAATTTGGCGGTATATTTTTGAAGCTAATACAATTCAAGTGTGATATATAAAAATTTTAGTTTAATGTTTATTTTCTTTTTTTTAACATTAACAATATGCAAATAATCATGATTGGTAAAATATATCTTCTTTAAAATTATCACGTGAAACTAAATCAAATAAAGCAGTATGACGTAAAACCATCAAAAATATTTGCAAGCAAATTTTCATATCATTCTGACTCTAATAAACATTGATTATGCTTTGTCATGTTTTATTGTTTGTAAGTCACAAATTGACGTCAAATTTAATTTTCTTACTATATCAGAAAAACATAAGTATTTTATGAGTAATAACAACGGACTTACGTAATTTTTATTGTGAGTAATCTCTTTTTTTCGCATTTAATTTTTAATTAATTTTTTTTACATAAAAAAATAAGAAAAATTATTATTATTTTTTTTTGATTTATTTTTAATTAAGCGGAAGTTGCATGTAAACGTCACTCTCAAAACTTGGCGAACTCGTGATATTAAACGATTTGAATTTTTTTTCCATTTTTCCACGAAATTTTATGTTGGAAAATTTTACAGTCTAAAAAGTATTATATATATATTGCAATTTTTTAGTAATGCATATCTACATTTTAAATCACAATTTTGTTAATTTGAACTTTGGTAATTGTGTTGCGTTTTCACAATCTCGGTATCGAGTACAGTTGATATTTCCTTATTGTGACGAAACAGGAAGGCAATTGTGACGTCATAACGCAGGTCGCAGGTCACGTTTGCTAAAAGTGATCAAAATCTGTTGTGATATTGATCTGATTTTTGCTGTTAAAAATTTTCGGAAAAAATGTACTGGGACTTCCATATATAAAACCGATATGTTAAAAATAAAAACATGTGCTCAATGAATGTGTCATAAAAACAAAACTATATTTGCAAATGCCAAATGAAATTGGGGATAATACGCCTATCGATGTAATAAGAAAATCACTGTATAGCCTACTAAAGCCATGGGTCAGTTAACAGCGTTTTGCAATAACTTTGTCAAAATCCAAAAACTCATTAAAATTTATATGTTTTGTTTATATCTTTTGTTTAAATTTTTATGGCAACGTGGCCGCATAAAAAGGGTAGTTTATATAATTTAACTTGTTTTTAGCAAAAAATTTACGCTGAGTTACACAAACTACTTAAAGTTTTTCTTGTCCACCAAACCATAGAAAATTGTTACTTTAAAGCAACAATCATAAAAAGTTCACGCAGCTTATTATACACGTAAATAATACCAGCATAACATTAGACTTAAAACATTTTTTCCATTAAAATCAGGAACAAAAAACTCTAATACACTCTTAAATAACCTGATTCGTAATTTCTAAATTTGTGAACGCCCCATATTATAAACCGCATCAACGTTTATCAGATAAAGAAAAGGAAATAATTGAAGCTTACGTCGGGTTGCGCGACCGCAAACGATGTTTACAAGGAGAAAATTTAAGCAGTCCATATGTTTTCGTTATATTTTTAACACTTAGAGTACAACTAACAACAACCCAAAACGAAATATACCAAACCGCATACTTATTTGTATTTCGTTAAATATTTATAACATAGTTAAGGAAATCTATTTTTTTTTAAAAAGAGTGGCTCTAACGTTAAAATTGTGATAAAATATCACTATGTTTCTTAAACATTATAAACCTGTATGGCTTTAAATTTATTCAACAGTTTTGTTTTAGTTAAAATTAAGAATTTTTTAAACAATAATAAACATACTTCTCCAATGTTAGGCCCGTAAACAGGAGCAACAAAATGATCAATCAAAATCCAAACTTGGAAAAACAGATAAAGTACATTGCTCAATAGGGTGCTGGTAACGCAAGCATATATGTAGTTCTGCCTTTGGAGTTTACGACGATTTATAGAGGCAGCCACGAACAGAAGAATATTTAAAAGTAGGGATCCAACTGGTAAAGGTAACACCAATAGAGTCTTCCAATCTGCTGATTCAGTAGCACAACGTAGTTCAAGGTCATCGGAAAAATTTCCAGACATTTTAAACTTTTGTCTCAACTTAACTTAACTTTTTCTGTTAAAATATTGATATTAAAAAATTTAAAACTGAAAATACTTGATATTAAAAAATTTAAAACTAAAAAAAAATTAATAGTAAAACGCGAATATAACATGAACAAATAAAGGGCCTTTTTTAGAATGTTAGCAATAACGTCCAATATTCTTTAAAACATTAAAGTCCTGACTTTTATTTCCTGAAATGACGAATTTGAAAGACTGCTATATTAACCGTATAGACAATTAAAACAAAACATTGCATTTTTTATATAATGTTTAAAGACTATGCTGTTGACGTGCATTTTACTTCACTAAGTATATTGAAAACCACAGCTTGATAAGCTCTCTGAGTTTTGAAAACAAAAACCTAAAGCCAAAAATTTGCCTATTTCTAAATTCTGGCGAGTCACATTTATTTCATCACAGACTGTGCATTTTGTGACGTCATAACTAGTCATTATTGGCCAGAAGGCGGTGGTATTTGATAATTAGAAATTTAAAATTGTTTCCTGTATACAGCGAAGTCTGAACCGAACAAAAACTCTATTTTACTGAAACTTAATATTTTTGTTGTTGCACCCAAAAAGCTATTTTAAGAAAAAGGCGGAAATTTTGATGACGTAATAAAGAAGGCGTGTGACAACTGTCTCTACATTGACACAATAAAAATTTCCGCATCCGTCCGTCTGACATGTTTACATTCTAAAAAAGCACTAAATGCGAGTCTAGCCTAAAAAAGTAAGAAAATCAACCCTATCAACTTAAAAAAATAGCTTGACTAAATATACAAAAAAATTATTTGTCAAAAGTATTAGACACAAACTTTAGTAGCAAAACTCAAATACAACCTTCTTTTGTAACTAATATTTGGCCTGTTTTTGCTTATTAAATGTAACGAAATAAACCCTTTGAATTTTTTTAACCCTGCCAATATCACGTTTTATTACTTGGTTTCACTAATCAAATAACTGAAAAGGGCAACTTGTATCCTTATATTCTGAATTTGTGTCGAAAATAGGATATGACATACAACACGATTTAATAAAATCAACCACAGTATATTTTAGCCTATTTAATGGCATAACAACTTACAATAGAAGTAATTAATAATCACTATATAAAACTGTTATGTTTATATAATTGAGCATCAAATGCTTAAAAACTGTGACGTTATAAACCACAAACTAAATTTTCTTACATTTTTTACGATGCAAATTTCCGATAAAAAAAACACAGCTTTTTTGCATTTTTGTTCAATAAAAAAAAAAGTTGCGTTAAACCAAATATTTTTAAAGGTAGACGTCAACTTTTTTTAACCAATACGACATTTACCTTAAATAGCAAAATGTCAATTTTAGTTAAATGCAGACATTAAAATGTGCGGTTCTATTAAGTTATTGTGACGTTTCCGACGTGTAATAAATGCTCAAATTAAAATAAATTAATTTTGACAAATATTTTAACCAAGCCATTCAACTAATTGTAATAAATTAGATATTTTATGTCATAAGAATCAAATTTGAAGGTTTTATAAGGTATAAAAATATTCTAGACATAATTTTCATAAATTGAATTGGTTGCAAAATGCATCGAAATCCTTTTTTGTTTACTTTTAATATTCATAACTGTTGAGTAAATATTAATGACGTCACCACGGAAACAAAATTAGGTTACGTTTACCCCAAAAAACAATAAACATTGATATATTTGTCGCCGTCCACTGTTAAAATAGAAACATTTCATATTAAAAAATTGGTTGATATTCTCTCAACCAGACGGTCAAGTTTGGAAGAAAATACAAAAAAGCAAATAAACTTGAGATCGGAACTTAAATTATGAGTTATTTTCTTAGTAAAGTCAATTGCATATATATACTTATTGGGTTTCTATATATACAGAAATCTTTAGGTAGAAAAAATTAGTGAGTTAAGTTAAACTATGAATAAAAATTACATTTATGTTACCTTAATATTTTTAAGTAAAATTTTTTTCCAAAATATGAAATTTCTTAATATTCTTAGGTTACGAATTATCGTGGAACTGCGCAGTTTCTTGTAACTTACAATGCCCTTCTGTCAAAGAAATGGGAAGAGTAGCATTCTGGTTAACTGTTGAGTGTAGAAGATGCATTTTAGACACATGTGGTAAGATCATTAAGTTTTTTAAGTATTTTTCCTATTTGTGCTTTAGTATGGCGGCACCTACCTCAGATAGATATTCACTTGTCAGATGTCCAAAATTTGTTTTAAACATATGTTTTGTGTTATAGAAGGTTCAAGTGGAACAAACCTGTACTTGGAGCTTGCTCTTTGTGCGATCGACGCAGGAAAAGGAAAATGTCCTCAATGCGTTTTTCAACAAAAATCAATTAACGATGTTGACGTTTGCCTACAGTGCATTAAACGTTGTGAAAATAACAAATTGTAGCCTTTGAAGAAATGCAAAAATATATATTTGTAGGACATTTATTATTAAAAAAAATGTTACAATCAGATTGCATTTTGTTTGGACGTGGAAGGCTTAATTTTTTGATTTTCTTTTTGAATTACTTTTCGTTGTTTAAAAACAAATGCATTGTAGTAAGATTTGAATATAAAAAAGTAGAAAATTCTAAGTCTATGTTAATCACGGCTTTAGATATTAAATCAAAGAGTAACCTTTGTTTAAAAGTTAAAACCATATTTTGGAGAAACATATATTTAAATAAAATGAAAATATATTTGATATTGTCTAAAGTTACTTTAGAGCCAATTTAAGATCTTTTTGTATTTAAAGAACTGCAATGAATGAGCAAAAACGTAAAACGATAAAAGAAAAAAATCAATTTTTGTTTACTTCGGTTAACAGTATTCTGTCAGTTTTCTTGCTACAACTAAACAAGAAGTTAAAAATACTGCAAAAATCAACATTTTTTTCAATTAAAAATGGACGTATTATCAATTTGTTATCACTTGAAATAACAAAATTAATTTTATAATTACAAGAATTGATTTAAATTATTATTATTCGTCAAGAAAATTGACAAAGGCAAAAAATACACAAAAAACAACAGCAGCAAGACATAAAAAGTAACTATCTAAAATAACATCAAAAATACAAAACCCGATTAAAAGTGGACATTCGCCTCATGGAACAAAAAGGAAAATGGTTATCTAGCAGAAAAAATCAGCAAAATTTCCTGTGCTGAGCATGTCCGACATTATTTTCTAAATTTATTAAAGTTTATACGATTCATCTTAAAAAAAATAAAGCAATTTCAATAAAGTTTGGGAGTGAAATTAAAAGTCCTAAAACGACCGTCGGTCTAAAACAAAGTAATTTGAGTTCAATAGAAAATGATAAAAACTGGTAAAAACGACAAAGGAGGTGAACAAATTATTGCGTAGAAATTATCAAGCACCTTTCAATCAAATTAGTTAAACGGGAAGTAAAAAGGTAGGCACGTTTGTGATCCGTTAAAAGTCTTGGCAAACTAGCAATTAAAAACGTTGGCACCGATTTCAAAGCAACAAAAATATTAAAAACGTTCTAGAAAGTCTAAAAAGTAGCACAAAGTATTTTTTCCAGTGACGTCATTGCACCGAAATACGTCATTCGGAGAAAACCACGTGATCGTTCCACTCCGCTGCCCGCGCGGGTTACGCCGTCAACAAAGAAAATAAAAAATTATTTTCCTAAATTTTTCTATTAAAAAATTCAGGATTTTCCTTCTAAAGCTGAGGTCGCGTGTCGGGATGGGTTCGACCCGGAATGAACCCCGGGCGTGGCTCCGGCACCACTCATACCCATACTCATTGGGGAGGATAAACCCAGCCCCGTGAAACCCATTAACCCACCTAGGGGTGAAGCTGGCATACTGGCAGCGGCCGCTAGGGTGCTCATCTGCAAGTAAGGTGGCATGTGCGGAAAAAAGGCTGGATGGGGATTTCCGTGGGGCGAATTGAGCCCCATACTTGTCGGGGACAACATGGGGTTGAATAAATTAGGGTGCATAGGTGAGGGAAGGGTCTGCGAGTGCGACCTCTTGGCCCGAGGTTCTGTGTTATTTTTGCCGGGGTTAGGGTGATGATTCGGCACGGGACGAAACGAGTTGGTATCCGAGTAAGATTTGCTGGGCTCCTTGCGCGACCTCTTCGGGATGCTCTCGGAGGAGTGCGTGGAGGAAAACGAAGAAGCGGTGTGGGAGGAAGTGGACGAAGAGGAAGGATGAAACATTTCCTGTTTTTTATAGAATATTGTTATTTTATATAGTAAAAAAAAAATTAACAACAGAATAACTTTTTCTAATTTTGTTGCCTAACTTACCATATTATTATTGTTATTCGTTTTTCCGTCCCCGCTGTTATTATTATTAGGTGGTGTTCCATTTTCCCTCTTAATCCCCTCGCTTCCTACTACACCTTGTGGTGGGCTCAATCGGTCGCATAGCAACGATGATCCTGATTGGTTAGAACTGTTGCTACTTGCTCCACCAGATAGAACAGAATGCTCGTTCGCATCAAACACGGTTGAGTGATTTCCGACTGAGTTGGGTTGTGCGTAAGAACCATCCGGAGAAGCCTGAAAAAAATATTGTTTCAATTTTAAATCATTTAGCATTTTAATTTTTGAAGTAAAATAAATAAACTTCCAAACTATCACAATGATAAAATAAAATTGTAAACTCTAAAATATTTTATATTTAAAGATTTTATAACAGTGGCGTTATGACAAAAACTAATTTTGTACAAACCTGATATGGAGATCCATCTGAATCATCGTCTGAATCGTCGTCATGTTGATATCTTACACACTTCTTTTTCCTCCTAAATAAAATGTCATGGTTTGTATATTGTAATTACTTTAAAGTACATTTTTATATTGTGCATGCACGAATTATTTATTGACTATGTGGTTATACTGAAAAAAAATAAGATTTTTTTTTTTAATTTAAATTATTACTTAAAAATTGTAAAATTCGCTAAAAAGTTATTAAATCTAAAAAATATGGCAAAAAATTACAATAATTTAATTTCTTTTTCGACTTTTAAGCTCAAAGTAAAAAAAAATTTTAGGCGCAAAACTTTTTAATTTAAATCATGCAATTAAAAGTGTGACACTCAAAATCAAAACTGTGCAACAACCCCTTATTTTCACTGCAATTCAACACAGCACATCTATTCTGCCCATACCAACCAAGCCGCTGTCAGTGTGAATTTAAACAAAATTGAAATTTTAAGGCAATGTTAAAAGTTGTAAAATGTGCAGTAACAACCTTTATCTAGATTTTTAAAAGTAAAATTTAAAATTAAATTTCCAAATTAAGATTAACTTCTTATGTAAAATTCAAGACATTTTTTATTGATTATGGTTAATTTGCTTTGGTTAAAGCATTAAACATGCGAATTTACACGTTAGTCTTAATTATACTGCACATTATTACAACCGAAAATCAAAACCAATGAGAAACGCGCGTTAGTTTGATTGACAGCGACGAGGGGCGGGACTTAAACGACCCTCTACCTGCATGGTGCGCACCATAATTGCTGTTGTTCCAATCCAAACACGGCTCGGCACTTCTTCGGGTTCTGGGCTGTATTCGTGACGTCACATATGTTTGATTATGACGTCATCAAAGTCATGCGTGCGCAATGGTGTTGTTGTCGTAGCGGTGCAAGTGATTCGTAAAACGCAAAAAAAAAATAAAAAAAAAAAAAATAAATTATTTGGAAAAATATTGAAATATGAAAAATACAAGATGCAGAGAAGAAGCAAAAAAGAACAAAAAAGATGCAAGAAAAAACAAAAATTAAGTAATTTTTACCTTTTAGGTAAAGACAAGGTAGGAGGATAGAAAGAGGCAAAAGGGGGGCCAATTCGGCCATAATAAGAAGCTAAAAGTTTTAAGAAAAATATAATAAAAATATATTATAATGAAATAAAAAATAAAGCAAGAAATAAAAAATTAATCGTGATTTTTTTTTATAAATCTGATTAATGATTAATGGAGTTGTTTAAAAAAGAAGAAAAACAAAGACAAACAATTAACCTTATAGACCTAAAATCCTAGAAACCTATCCAAAACTTAATACAAAATATGCCAAACGGAATTGAAAGGGTTAAGTGGTGTGATGTACTAATAGGATTATAATCAACCACCTGATTGAATTTACAAGGTCGTTCTTATGTTATGAAACAAACTTAGCATTGGGGTAAACATAGTTTGGTTAAATAATGGCCGAAAACAAAAAAGGATTATGACAGTATAATAACAAACGTCACAGACTGACTACGAAATCAAAACATATCAGCCAACTAAGGTTTGGGATATTAAAACTATATTTAGAAAAATGTTTTAATAATTTTTTTCTTACCCGTACAGTCTTGGGTCTTTTCCTTTTTTCTCTTTTTGCGCTTTCCCTAAAAAATAAAAAAAATTATAAAAATATTCTCAAAAAATAAAAATAACAGTAAAATAATTTTTTTTAAATAATCTTACATAATTATCTCTAGCACTCCATCCAGGAAACATTTGCATATGAAGTTGTCTTTCTTTTCTTGCAAGCTCATAATATTTCTGCTGTTCATCTCTGTTCAAACTATGCCACTGTGAAAAATAAATTAAATTTTATATAAATAAAATAACTACAGTATGTATATAAAACTTTATGTTTATATACAAAAAAAGGATATAAGAAAAATAAATATGAAATTCCAAAAAAATTCATTGAAAAAAATCCCCAAATATTTTCATCAAAGCATGAAAACTGAAAACTTCATTAAAAGTGAACAACTACTTTCATATGTGTGATCAATAAAAAGTAAGCATCAAAACATCTTTTACTGACACTTGAGCATATCTCATCAAACCCTCTGCACTAGATTGTTTAAACAAAAATGACGTAATGCTCATGTTGGTTATGAATAATACCAACAAATCGAAATATATGTTTTGATAAGTAGGGAATTGTTTTGTGTGTGTTTAATTGGGTAATTAGTTTTACTTTAGTATCAAGTACTGATAGATTGCAACACCTTTACAATACCAATATATTACTCATTGTCACCAATACTTTATATGGTCTAAAATATGATGAAGTAGCAAGAATTAAAAAAAAAACTAAAAAATTATTTTTTTTTTACCTTGCGACCAAGTATTTGGTTGATTGCAGCACTTTCCTTCAGCGTACATTCAGCCACAACCTTTGCTCTTTGTTCTTTCATGTACAACATAAACGCATTCAAAGGTTTCTTTACATAGGGGTGCCCACCTTTTTCTCCCTTTTCTCTCCTTTTTCCACCCCCTCTCTCTCTTTCATTGGATTCATTACCCCTAAGTTGATAAAATATTTTAAATAAAATAAGTTAAAACTATTTAAACAATGTTGAAAAACTTTCAAACTTACTTTTTCTCTGGCATAGATTTAGGGCCATTCTGCCCATTAGCAAGATGAGGTGGCAATCCGGGTATTCCCCTGTGTTGCAACATGCTTGGGTGAAGGCCGCCAGGGTGTGGTGGGACCAACGGGAAGGGAGACACATTACTCATAGCCCCAGATGTAGTAGAATAACTCCCGAAGGGGTAAGGGTATCTTAACATGGATGCCATTGCACTGGCTGTACACATTGGGTACATGGGCCCAACTCCTGATGACCTTAATTAAAAATTAAACTTTTAGATAATTTTTTAATAAAACCTAAATTAAAAATCATAAATTTAAATATAAAATCCTATACTTCAATATAATATAATTAGTTTAATGTTTTTAAAATTTAACAGGGACTCTTAATTGAAAGTAGTGTTGAAGTAGAAAATAGATGATTTGCACTTCATTAATTGGTAGTTAATAAGGGTAAATAAACAATAGTTTTTTTATCAACAACATACCAGTGTGGAGCTAAGGGATTGGGAATTTGGCCAAGTTGTCCAGGTAGAGAATACATGGTTGGGATATCTGGATGACCACCACGTGAGATTCCTTCAACAACAACAAAAATTTTTTTTATAAATCTTTAAGAATTTGATTTACTAATAAAAAATAAAAACAATTCTCCTACAAATGTATTTACAAACTAGCAATTTATTATTCATTAACTTTTATTAAAAGTTTAAGCTGGAATTCACCGCATAGTTAATACTCGAGAGAAATTGATAACAATAGTTATATAATGACCACCGCTAGGAAGAATGTACACATTACTCAAACATTACTCATATCAAGCCTTCAGTATTTTATAAGTCAACATACGGGCTTTATTTCTTAACGTTTGATCAAATATTATTTTAAGGAAAATTAATGGAAAATTTATTTTAAGGTCTACACAAATATAATCAAATGTCATTTGATTAATATGCTATAACATAGATTGCAAATAATGAATAGTAGTATTGTTGAAACTGAAAAATACTTTCAATACCCACAGACATTTAAAAAGTAAATTTAATTCTTCAATATAGCAAAGTATAAAATTTACCAGTGACTTAGTTTGTATTTCAAATAAATCACAAATTTTTTTTTTGGACAACAATGTTACAGATAATTATGATTTAATAAAATATTTAAATATCTTACCCAGTTTTCCCTCCATATCAGTGGGTGAAGAAGCCCCATATAAAAGTGGGTGAATAGCAGCATGATAGGGGTTGAATGGGACTTGACTCTGTTTAAACAAAACAATAGTTTAAAATGTGGACCCAATTAAGTTTCTCAAAACTAAGATATTTTTAAAAATGTAAAAACACAGGAAATTGAAACATATGGTAATGATTAAATTGTATTCCCATAAATTAAAAAAATATTATCATTATAAATGAAAAATTATCAACTTTGTAAAGCTTTTTTTTACTAGCCAACCACACAAAATAACATTTTACAAAATCCTTAACAAATTTACAATTTATTCAAAGCAAACTCGACGTTAAGTCAAGCAATAAGCGCCATACAAGGAGGTGATGCGACTTAGTTGAATAATCCCCAGTGGTTTGGCTTAAATCTTATTCTACAACGTTATGACGGCGTAATTGCTTGTAAACAGATTAGAAATCGATGGCATTTATTAAAAGAGATCAACCCTAATAGCAAGTAATGCTCTTTTATATATACAGGTATATATAGCCATGTAGTGAATCAAAATATAACATCATTTGGTGCAAAAATTCTTAAGTTAATAAAAAAAAATCTAAATTGAAATATTTGTATTTTATTTGGCATTTAACAACAGTATTACAATGTCGATTCGTCATGGTAAATATATTTTCGCGGGTCCAATATAATCCGACAAAATTACATTCATTTAACACGACGGAATCCGATAATTCGTGTTTACACTTTTCTTCCATTCTCGGCGTCAAAAATGCTGCATGGCTAAGCGTTATAGACCAGCAAGTAAGCCAGTAAGAGTAAAATTGACAGGCGCGAATTAAGCTGTCAATCAAAGCTACAGCGCTCATTATATTTGAATTAGCCTAAGCAGGCATTTTAAGTGTTGAGCATATTTAACACTAGCGTCGCATGCGAGCAAGTTAAATCTAAATAAAACTGAGCGAATTTTTCTTTAATTAATACAGGTAAAATTAATTTTTAAATCAACTGTAAATTGAAAGTTCAATTTTATAAATATAAAAACACTAAAAACAATTAAATGTAAAATGATTTAACTGAGGAATTATACGTATTATAAATTATGCTAGAAAAAAAAATACAAAATTGAACAAAAAGACTATAAAAAATCCACTATATAAAAAAAACAATTAGTTTAATAATCCAATAAATAAGTCACCTTTAAGTAAAAAGGTGAGAACGTGAGCTTATAATAGGCAGGTTTTATGACACCGGTTTAAGTCCTATAGGTGGCAATTAATTCACATCATTGGTGGTCTTAATTTCCTGTCAATTTACACCTAAGCGTTTCCTTAACAACTAACCACCCACTTTTACGAAATATGCTAATCCAGTTTTTACCATTTGCTGAATTGAATTGCTAAATATGTATTTCTAAAGTATTTCTTTGGCAAAGTCTAAATATCTAATCTTAAATCTAAATGCCTAAACAACTAGCTTCTTATAAACAACTTTATATTATAACTAAAATGCTTAAAATTTTCTTATTATACCACCTTTAAACTGTCCTGGTAGACTGCAATAAAATCTAGAATTAATCTTATGGTTTCACTACAATGTTCTCTTTCTTCTAACTCGACCAGAAAAGCTCTAAATTTCGCTAAAAAATCCTCGAAAATGAAACTTCCTGATTTTTCTTTGCTGCAATTTCTGCACTGGATTTGCATAAATATACAAGTCACGTGTTAAGTTAAGGTTAATAACCTGTAGATGCTCAATTAAAAAAAAAAAGTTGCCTAATTTTAAAATATTTTTTTCATTTAAAACTAAAAATCATAAAAATTTAGAAATTAATTGGCCAATTAACTAACAAAAACTTAAATATCAGTGGTCAATTAAGAGTCGAATTACGCCACCTCGAGTGGTTTAAAATGCAAGTTGTTTGGTTAACAACAAGAGTGACGTCACAAATGTTTGTACAGTATACAGGTGCGAGGTTGCATGGTGTGTTACGACCGCTTAATTACGATGTGTTAGTCACAGTGCACTGGCGGTAAGTACAGAGCGTCAAAATTTTTATCGAATATTAATAAAATTAAATTAAAATAAAAATCTTTAAAGTAAATGTAAAAATACATATTTTTAAATAGCTAAAAATCACCAAAATTGTCTTTTAAAAGCACGCTGCAAGAACAGACCATTTATTGACTACAAAACATTGTTAGTTCAGGTTTAAGGTAAGGGTGTTGAACACAATTAGGAAATTAACCTTAAACTTTCAAGCATGCTTCACTGTATCCCTATGTTGAAAAGAACTCGCGCCAACAAAAGCCAAAAAGTAAACATTAAATAAAAGCACATAGGCACTAAAACATATATTGAATGGGACGCTTAATTTACCATAATTATTTAAAATAAAAAAATTTACAAATATGTAAAATGAATTGATAATTTATTTCTTAAAAAGATTAGCTCTTTGCTATTCGAATTTGTCCAGCAAATTTCCCAAATTTCAAATTTTTGGCAGTTTTTATATTTTGTTTCTTAAGCAGCGCCTATGACCCCCTATGATCAAGAGCAAAAAAAGTTGTCAAATGTAACAATGAAACTTGCTAATTAGTGACACAAGTGCTTTAAACAACCGACAACAAACGAACATGATGACGTAATAAAGAAAAAATCTCCGTCTTGAAAAATCGATTTTTTTTATCTTAAAACTGTATTAAAATGTTTATTTAAATTAGGTTTAGTTCAGAAAAATTGTTATTTAGGAATAAGCCGGAAAACATCTATTTACTTATTAAGTGAATCAGCATAATCCCAGATCATCTAAATCTCTGAAACAACCTTCTACAAATCCGACTCCGTGGTTACAAGGTAAAATAAAAACACAATTATTCGGTCGGGTGAACAAAATGATTTTAAAACAAGCAAGGTGGTTGAAAACAAGTGTCAACGCACTTTAACACCACGATAAAAGCCAACAAACGTCCACATGTTAGGTTAAGGATATTCGCTTAACCGGAAACCTGGCAAGAAAACGCTAGATAACAGATTTCACGCTACAGCGAACAAGGTGGATCACGTGACTGAATTAAGTCGTCCACAGGCGAAGCACACCGCTAAGCCAAATGCAATAAATGTTGTTTAAATTACAGTAAAAGGATACACACTAGACAATTATTAGGCAAAACTTGGAAAATAAAAAGTCAAATGTGTATTAACAATCTATGCACGTGTTTATCTAAAAACATATTTTTAAGATAAGAATGAGCCTATTTTTTGTCTACGCCCAATCTGCAGTAGCTGCTTGGCGCCTATAAGCAGCAGCAACGTCGGTCTGTCTATGCCTAAGTGACAGGCTTAAACACTTTGCTACATTTCTTGCTATATTAAACAAGACAAGCAACAGTGATAAGCTGTCAATGATCAAATTGACACCAGCCCATGCACGAGGTGAAGGCGTTAATTGACGAGCGCGCTCGAAACGGTGTGAAAATAACACGGTCGAATTATCGGGAAGATTTTGTTAGTGTTATTGTTTCCTAACGATTTTTACGCCAGTTTGCGCAAATTTGATTGTGTACTTTATTAATATTTTTTCCTTATGGTGTTATTCACGTTGATGTAAATACAGAAAAAGGGTAAGCAAAAATGTTAAACTAATTTTAAAGATCAAATGTAAATAAAAAAAAAACGTGTTACCGGTATTAACTTGACCGCCAAACACACAACATTAAACATTTCAAAAGAAACATAAATGCAAAAAAATGTGAATTTTTACTGCGGGGTAAAGAAATAAAATTTATATTTATAAAAATGCGGTCAACTATCAGACAACTTAACACGAGTATTGGCGACGATACGTCACGTCAATTGTTTATCGATCCTCAAAATATTACTTTCACTGATTTTACTCCCGATTTAAACGTAATGAATCAGGTAAAAGTTTGCCTTAAATTAAACAAACGGCAGCGAAACGAAGATTTTATCAAAACCCGTTAAGTTAAGTTGTTGGTCGTAGATCTTGGATGATAAAACATTTTACGTAGTCTTTGTGTTTTTCAAAATAAAAGCGGAATTTCTTGCATAATTCTAAACCATTTTCAACTATATAGCATGGAAAATTAATTTTTTTATTTTAAAGTTTTTTTAATTTTTTGGGATAAAATTTAAATTTTTAAAATTTAAAAATAAAAAATTGGGGTTTGTAAATTTTTTTTCTTAAATGTCAACTTTAATCTTCGCACACTAATCTTTGATTATTTAACTCGATAAAATTTTATAAAACAAACACAATTGTTTACAAAATCGTCTAACGCGTGATAAAGTTTTTTTATTTTTAACTTGTCTACGGAATAAACTTGTTGTTGTTATAGACTAGGTTGGATCTACAGCGCAGTTGACTTTAACCGCGATTCAGAGTGCGATAATCTAATTGGTTGGGGTCAACGGAGAACAAATTGGGGAGAAAAGTGTCGATTGGTTTTACGTGACTTTTTTAAAATTAAAATATCGAAAAATATTTAAATTTTTGCAACTTATGTATGTATGTGTGGTATCTAAAAAATGATTTATTAACAAACGTGTGGCATCTATAGAAAGAGTGTGGCTTTACATATTTGTTCAAAATATCAAAATGGCGAAATAAATACACGCTTCGACAATGCGATTTTTAAGTCTTCGACAATGCGTACACACAAAACTACTATTTAATTCAAGTGATTGATACCTCCATACACTGCGCGTTACATTATACAGTTATTAGCTACTACTTGGCACGCTAACAGCCTAATATGGGGACAATGGTACAGCCTAAATCTCAATAGAGTCGCCGAGCAAATGTAACAATCAAACAGAAGGCGTAACTTAAAATGCTTGAGCCGAGCTATCAAAACACTTCTTTTCAACTTTTTACGGATTATTTACCTCCCTCGGGACCCACGCGTTGCCCGCTAATACAACAAACCTCTCCCGGCGTTCTCGACGCGAAAAAACAAGGATTTTGACGTCGGGACCGCGAAAATAAAATTTAAGTCAACTTTTTTACAAATGGTAAGTTTTGGCCTTTTTCGTAAAATTTGGCGTTAAATGACAAACTCCAAGTAAGGACTTAAAAAAGTTCATAAACTGTAAGGACAAAAATTCGATGTGTGAGATGAGCTTAAAAACAACGCAATGTTAACGAGCAGTTATGAGGCTTAATCGGCAGATGCCATGAGAGGGAGGTAACTGTGACCTTCCGTTCCCGCCGGGGGCAAAATATTACGAGGGCCAAAAGCGACGATACGAAAACAACAAAAAATTTTATCAAAACAATCAAATTTTAAATCATTAAAAGTTTTACTAAATAACTAGTTTTCAAATCTAACTTAAACAAACTTAAATTTTTAATTTAAAAACAAAAACGCTTATTTTTACATTTTTATAAAAAAATATTTTGGATAGGAATCGAACCCACGACCTCAAGCACACAATCCCAATACCTACGCGCAATATGCTTTCAAGGCGTGTCAAGTGATCGCGTAGGTGTTTTGAAACAACATCCTTTTACACTTTAAAGTAAATGTATAACCCCATCACGCTAACCTAACGTGAATAACTAAAATGAAACGCTTAATCAACAATAAAGAAAAATATTTAAAAATAAAGTTCGTACAAAAATAACAATATTTTTTAAAAAAGTATAAAACCTCAGGCAAATTTTGAAATCGGCTACCCGTATATAGTTATACCATCTTAACACTACACGAAAAACGCGTGCTTACAACACAAAATAGGGGTAAAAAGACGTTGTAAAACCAGTGTCCGTAATCAATTTTCCCTTTTCCACGCCTTTCAATTATTGGTAACTATACACGTACGATTAGGCAACGCATAAAGCATCCTAACCCAGTGTCCTGTTTCGTTAACAAAAACCTGATTGAACGATTAGCGAAACGCCTAGGCTCCTTTATCGGCAATTAATTTAGGCGCAATTTTTTCTATAGACGCCACATCGAAATGGCTTTACAATAGCAGTGGGGCATGATTTATTCCGACGTGATAATATAAAAAGGGTGTGGTGCTAAAAAAAGGGTGGGTGGTTTGATTTCCCTGTGTTAGGGTTATAGAGTTTAATTTTGATGGATAGGTAAATTTACATTAAATAAACTGTACTAATCAAACATACAAATAAACACGTAATACTCAATTGAAAGCAGGTATTAGAAATCGCGTTTAGGGTACAACATTTTAATTTCTAATGTTGAAAGTCAAGGCTGTTATGTTAAAACCGGCTTTCCACTACAAAAGATATAAAAACAAAAGCCAGCACAAAATCTACAAGTCGAAACCACACACATACTTATAGGGTGAGCACGCGAAAAACAGAACGGCCCTGTTTTGATATGCTTAAAAACTATGACATACCGAAAAGCTAGAGGTCTAAGAGTGTTTAAAAGTTAAAAATATCAACAAACTTCACAAACCCTTCCCGTTGTAAGTCGTGTTTTATTCAAATCGCGTGCCTCAATTTAGTTAAACGATGGTAGAAATTGTGGCACAAAATAAGCATGTGTTTGTGTTTATATATAATATAGGAAATACATATATTGTTATTTTAGTCGACGCAAAACTTTTTTTAAAAATGATAACAAAAAATAATTCTTCTAAAAATGCATTTCTTACAGAAGTGTGCTACAGATGTATATAATTACACATAAAAGACTTGTAATGTTTATGGAATGTTCCCTTCATTCTTAACCACAACAGGAACCCATATTAAGAAACCCCTATTTAAGCATTAAGTTTCAGAGAACAATACAAAAACCCGGGGACCCAACAGCCTTTACAATTTTGACTTTTAAGACGAATTGCCATACAAAAAAGAGAATACGAATCGAAAGTAACGATCAACTTTTCGACGAAATCTGTGAATGAGATCATTGCTTAAAAGTAAATAAACAAGCAATCAAGCCGAGCCTGTAATCCTCGATACTTACGCAATTATTTAAAAACCCTTTACATACAAGGGCGCGCGTTTTGGTAACGTTTAACGTGTTTATAGAAAATTGATGGGGTTAAAGGGTTCTTTAAGCATTGATTCATTGTCTAAGCTTTTTGAAAGGGGCAGAAATCCGAGACTTTTGGGGCAAAACAGATCTCTTAATTGACGAAGGGGTATGGAATAACACAATGCGGTTATTTCCCATTTAAACTCATTAACCGATACGCGAATGGGTAGGTTTAATTCTGTTGACAACACAACATGGAAGGATATGTGGGGAAGGAAAACGAGAAGTTTTTGTTCGAAATTGACAAGAAAATCCCACGCCATTTTTATGGAAAAAACGAGACAGTAAAATAATCGAGTTGGTACAAAAAACGCATAAAAAAATATATTCAAGATTATAATAACAAACTCTATTCAAATTTACAACCTTAAGATTGTTTCAAATTCAATTCATAATTTACCTAATATTCCATAACCTTTTCCTGTTTAAAGAACAAGTGCCATAATTTGGTCCCAAAAAAGAACACGGTATCACGTTCCTAATATAAACAAGTTAAATATAGAACTATCTAGTTTCCTGTTTCATGATTATTTCATACAACCCTGGACCTTATATTGCTACTTGGCCGCTAATTTTGTCGAAATTCGAGGCAACTTTTTCACATGTTTTGACGATGTGAAAATCAAAAAAAGATTTAAAAAAATTTGGGATCAGAAAAAGACCATTTTAAAAGGCAAAAAAAATTGAAAAGGAAAACGATTTTACCGATTTTTTTAATTAATTAAATTCAAAAACGAAAACTAATAAAATAATAACAACAACAACATAAACACAGATTTACGACGAGTTGTTAATTGGTTCAGGTCGGAAGAAAATTAAGTTGAATCAATAAACAAACATCCGTCCAATTAACAGAAAGTGATAATTGTTTTTTAAATTTAATTAACGGATAGCACCTTTCCTTTGAACTAAAGTGCAACAAAAACAAAGCGGTTATACACCGGAATAACGGATTTAAATTAACGCAGCAAATTAACATTTTAGAAAGAAAAAGTAAAATTTTTAATTTAAATATCGACAAATAAAAAAGTAAATTTTTTAAAATGATAAATTACTGACATATTACCAAAATATATGCCCCCAAAAAACGACTTTACCGACTAATAAATTTTTCTTTGACTTCTTAGCCTAACTTTCCTATAAAAAATGCCTTTAGTTTGTAAAAAAAAGTTTGAACCAATATTCGGTAATAACTTTGTCCCCAAAATTTAAGTTATTAATGTCCATTTGGTGAAATGGTTTTCAGTAAGATGGTCAGATAGCATCTACAATCTTAAGATAGCATTGAAGTAAATTGTGATAGGAAAATGACAGTGATTAAGGCAAATATTTTAATGATTTAATGACACTGTTAATTTGTTTCTAAGAACAACTTACAACTAATTACAAGGTGGGTGGAAGCAAACTATTAATAAAAACAAAACTCTAAACAATTTATTTTACACTTTTAAAGAAATTCGTAAATATTTAATTATTACAAAATATCCTCAGGAATTTTTATTAATTTTATCGTTTATTTTAAAGAGTAGGTGTTGGCTACGTTTTTCTGTCAATCACCTTAAGTCACGTGACTTCAATTGCCCTCGTGGCGTTTAAGTCAATTTCAAAATTAGCCGAAAGTTCAAATTTAATTGGACCAGGTATAAACGAATGATTCATTTAAACAACAAGCAAATTTGGAGGGAAATTGAATTCTGGTTTTGATCATCACCTTGATGTGAAAAATGGAACCATAACAATTACATCATAGCTGATTGGAGCCAAGATCTTTTTTTATTTTAAGAATAAAATGAGAGGAGAATTTTTTGTAATATAAACATTTTTCTGTCCATATTAGTTTAAAAACCTTTAGAAAAATCCAAGTAAAAAAAACAGGGTTTTTCAAGATCACAAAATCGTAATTTTCGTGTACAATTTCAATGCAAATCAACCAGGTAATCCAATCTGCAAATGACGTCACGTCGGCCAGCACACGACACGCCGCGAGAAAAAAGGTGACGTCACGAGAGTCTGAAAACCGGGCCCGAAATTTGCCGGCAACGAAAACACGATAAAAATCTCCAAGTTTTGCAACAAAATGACGCATGTTACGCTCGCGAGACGAGCTTCGTTTGATCTTGGAACATTAAGCAATCTTATTCACACACAAGTAACCATGACCCAGCGGGATTACGGCTTTGATGTGGCCGCGTATCTCGACCGTGTGTTATAAATAGAGTGATGGGTAAAAGGTATACGAGACATTTATTTCGATTGTTGGTTGGGAAAATTTACGTAAACATAAGATCGTGATGTGATACATTTTATCGTAAACGGCGGAATCACATTTAAAACAAAGTTTAAAAAAAACTTTTTTAAGATAGAAACCCAACCCGGTCTTTAAAAATTTTAAACACAAAATGTTTATAAAAGAATAAGCGACATTTAAAGTTGAAAAAAGTCAAAAGAATTGGCGACTTGCAGTTATTATTGATCTCTGTATTTTTTTTCTAAACAGCATATTTAACAACTAACAAAAAAAAGAAAAAGGGCGATTGTACATACCTATAAATATTTTTAATGTTTTCGAATAAAAATTTATCCCCCAAAAAAACAAGCTAACACCAAATTTGGTATAATGACAACGTCATGAAATCACGTGACCTAATAGGTGTCCAATATACGTGTAAATAATATTCTAAACAAAGAAATTCGCACTTTACTTATACACGTTGATTGACAATGTGTTAATACTTAACAAAACCTGAACTTTTACAAGGCGTTACTAATTAGATTAACAAAAATAACACAAACTTAAACGGCATTGTTAATTGAAAGCAACAATCCCATTCTAAGGTCAAAAGTTTCTATTTTTAGCTTTTTCAGGCATTTTTTTTGAAATATTTTGCAAAATTAAAATACAGAAAATTTAAGAAAAAAAAACTATGTTACAAAATTGTTTAATCATTGTTTTTAAATTATTTTTATTTCGTTAAAAAGTGATCCTATTCGACCTTGAATTAATATTTACATAATTCTATACTTAAATTTAATATCCAATGATAACGTTTATTTGGTTAGGTGCGCTCAGTTATTGTAAAATTCAAATGAGAAATTTAATAATCGTTCAGGCCGCAATTTCTAAAGATTACTGCTATTTAAAATCAAATAAATGTCATTAAAAACATCACGTTAGTCTAACGATTGCATTTAAATTGGTAGAATACATAACTTTAACACTCGATTTCGAATTTACTTCCAAAGTTACAATGCTATCACAAAAAATTTAAAGCCAATAAAACAAACTGTTTTTAACACAATGGCCTAATTTATTAGGTAAAAAATGTTAAAACTTTGCATATATGTTTTATTATATAAAAAGAATGTTGTTAAATTTTAAATAATTCACAAGTTCAGATACACAAATATAGTATTTTAATAGAATAATTAAATGTATACAAAGTTTAAAATTAAAAATTTATACCCAATAAATTATCGCATTCCTTTTTAATTAACAATGCCAACAAACAAGTATTTTATTGGTTTGTATAAGAGACTGTGTTAACAGCCTTATTACAAGGCTACTGACTAGAAAAGATAATGTTACTGGAGTAATAAAACATTACGAGAATTCGTTCTGCAAAATTTGGTACGATTTTACAGCTTTACGAGCACATAAGCCATTTTAAATACTAATAGTTGGAAAGACGATTTTTTTCTTCTTTTTTTAAATTTTTTCCGTTTTTAATATAGGTTTATATTTCGAAAAATCCCGAAATTTTTTATCGCAACCCATCATTACAATTCATTGAATTCACAATTGACATACAGATAACGCGGCGACGTCACAATAATAAAAAAACTGATGACGTCACTTGTTTGTTTGCCATGCGCGACGAGCGGAAAGCTGAAAAGATTAACGCAAACAAATTGCGTCAAGTGTTTGCCGAATAATTTCGATTGTTGCCGAATCGTCGGAGCAAAATTTTTTCTCGAGTGTTTAATGCAAAGATAAATATGCCACGTGTTTCGGTGCGGCGAAAAAGGGCGGGAGTTATTTTAACGTCTCTTACTCTTGACGGGTTTATTTTTACTTAAATTCAAGAAAAAAATCACTGGTATTTTAACGCATTGATTTTTAACTCAATATCGCAATGTTTTTTGCAAAATGAAAAAAAAATATTTAAAAATTAGAACAAAAATAAACTAACTGTATTATACTATAAACAAACAAGCAATTTAACCGTGGGAATTTAACTTTATTTTTGACCAACGTTATAGTTGCCACGTAAACGCTAAAAAAAATAATTTAATTAAACAATGTATAAGCTATTGTTATTACTTGTAATTATTATCTATCCAAAAAACACTTTTTTTGATCTTGTTTTATGCACCAGAACACTAATAACATAAACAATCTTTTAATGGAAATTATTAAATGTACTCGTATTCAAAATCCTAGGGATTTAAAGTAATCGGGGAATAACGATTCGCTAAATTTAAGACAATCCTTGTTTATTTCCAGGCCAATAGTTAAGTAGACGACAACTGACTTAGTAAAATAACTTAACTATCCCAAACACCATTATCAAAATACTTAGTTTTTTTGAGACTGCACATGTTTTATATTGCTTTGTACCATAGCTACATATACCTATGCTTAAAAAGGTATTTTTGACTTTTTTATTTATTTATTAATAACAACTTTAAATACTCTTGTAAACATATTAATTACTTGCGAGTTGTCACGTGGTCGGATATGACCGGAAAAGATTAGAACTGTCACTCAAATAGTCACGTGAATATTTACGTTGTTACGTCACATCAATCAAACAATGCCAACTTTGTGATTGGCCACGTGAGACATTATTTATAAAAAAAAAATATATAGTCCAATTGAAAAATTTATTTTGATAAAATATGGCAACCGTAGGCAGGTTTGAATGCTGAATTGCAAGTGATATGGCTTATACCACAATAGTTTATGGCTCGTTCTGAAGTGATTGTATTTTACCGGTATGTAAAATAAATTAAAGTATTATCCGTATATAATCTTATAGGCACACCGCGACCAAAGCAATTGTCATACCTTATTGACAGAAACTGTAAATCTCATGCAAAACACTTTTACTGGTACTTTAAAACGTTGAAAAATGCAAACAAAATCTGAATTTCAATACAAAATATTAATTGTCTATATTCAAAATTATCCAATGACCTGCCTTTTGTGGTTTTTCATAGGTGCCTATGATTACTCATAGAGGCGATTTGCTTGATTAGAATTGTTGTCTTAGGCCTGGCTCGATTAAGGTTGAAGTACGGAAGTTAAAATCTTCAAGGTTAAACGAATGTGACCACGCACTTATGCAATTTATCAATCAATATCATTGTTTTTATAGAAAATTATCAACAATTTATTATTTTTCTTACTTAACCGCTTCGTTTATAAATTTTTAAAAAGATTATGATATTGTCTTTTAAAGAGGTATTATATTTTTGTAATATTTTTTTTAAATAATTAGGTTTATAAAATTTAGGATTGAAATTAATATGAGTATGTTGTGTGTAGGCCGTAAGTGTTTTAATGTCGACAATTATTAACGGAAACGGACAAATTTAAAATTCAATTTTTCTATAAATTGCAATTAAACAATCACTTCACTTTAAGAAAATCTGCAATTAAAGAAAAATATAAAATATAATTCTGGCGCCAAAATCACTTCAAAAATTATTTTCCGAAAAAACAATGACAGATTAAGCTTTAAGATTCAAATTATTTTAAAAATATTTTATTATTGATTAAGGAGAAAGAATTTGATATTTTGGCCCAAAGTCATTAAGTCGGGTTGAACCCAAATAATTAGGTTAAGTGTCGTTACTTATATTTATACCACCTGTACCTAATCCCGTACAAAATTCACGATTCCATCCACTTTGTTAACATACAACACACACTTACTCTTTTAAAGCCCATATATCATTAACAACACTGCTTTCAAATACAACCGACTTAACTTGGGATTAAATTGGATTAAAGATTTTGTGTAGCCATTTTTTTTACAAAACACCATATTTTTGCAACATGTTTTTAAACCAGAATTGATAAATATTAAAAACGAAAATAAATTTTTATATTTAAATTTCGTTGCCCTTTAAAAGCAAAAATATTTGTTTATAAATTTAGATAATGTTATCTAAAACGTGTTTAATTCAATTTCACGCTCAAAATAAATAATTTGGCTAATTATAAAATAAATACAAGCAACCGAAACCGGAGATAACATGTTAAAGAAACTTGACTTGACGGCCTGTGTTGGTTGCTGTCGTTGTAAATTTGTCACAATTACAAGTTGTATTAATGTCGTTTACTTAACTTACATATCCTGCGTTATTTGAATACCGCTTACGATAAATGACACGCATAGGCGTATTGATAAGTCTAGCAATTTAAATAAGTGTTTTCTTGAATAGTAAAAATGGCGGACAACTAAACAGGTTTAGGTTAGGCGCCTATGCCTACCCACACTATATGTGCGTTTGTTATGTTTATGTTTATAACGATAAAGGTTAAGTTCGCTGTGCTATACGTGTGCAGGTTGTATATATTTAACATAATAAACATTGAGTTACTTATACACCAACAAAACACGGAATTAAGTTACCGATTTGGAACCAAAAACAATCAAAACTGTCACGAAATCAACACTGCAAACCAAAAACGTCCTAAGAGAAATGTGCAACGAGTTGAAAAAAATCTGCTACATTTACTCGATAAAAAAACACAGGCACACAGTTTGAGCCCAAGGCAGTGTTTATAAAGTTTCGACTGTAACTTAAGTAGGAGTTTAATGGCAAAATTTGAACGTCTTAAAGTTAATCAATCGTTCATGGAATTTGCCGTAAAATTGATTCACGAAATTCCGATGAAACTTTATTTTCAAATTCGATGCGCTAAAACGAAAACGTCAAAACAAAATTATTTACAAAAATAAATCATAATAGCGACCAAAAAAATGCAATCCAGAACTTATTTTAACTATTTATATAGGGCGTTTTTTAAAAACGTAATTTATCATTAGCAAACTACTAAAATATACTTTTTTACTTTTTAAAGTACAAACCAGAATTTATTTAAATACTATATTTATAAGACTTTTAAAAAAAAAAAATTAATTTTTACCTTTAGTAAACTAAAACATGTTTATAAATTTAAAGTGCATATGGTTAGGATATATAACCAAATTAATCTACACTTCCACGTATAAAGTTCAGGGTTCAAGTGTAAATGGCACCAGTATATCAAGTTTATACGAACCTACAAGTGGATTAAAACGCCGTTTACGTAAATACTCTTCAAGAAAAACGCCAAAGTTTCATTAGGCCCGAAAAGAATATGCGGTAAAAGGTCGTTACTCAAACGACAGATTAAGAAAATTTAACAACACAAAAAACAAAGTTCAAATCGGTTTACCTTATCGTTAATTTAATCACTTACAAAGCCAGAATGGCCAATATGCTACACCACAATACCTAATATTAATCATAACTACGACGTTATTGCGAAGTACTTATCTACGAACGTTGTGTACAATATGGGCGGATATCTGAGCGAGAATAAATAGGAATTTAATGTGAAGAGTGTTTATAAGTGACTTGAAATAGCAATCGTATAAGAGTACGAATAACGAGTTTAAATGCTGTGTATTTCGATCTTATATGTAATTGAAGTTAGAGGTTTTTCCGTTTTTGCGTATTATATTGAAGCACGATATCTAAAGCTATTTGGGGCCTGAAAATTATTTTTATTTATTTATTTTTAGCTTAAGAACACAAACAATTTTTTTTTAGATTCTATTTTTGAATTTTTCAATAAAAAAAATTTATAAAAAAAATTCTGAACAAAGAATAAAGTTCAATTCAAATCACAGTTTAGCGCCCGTCAATTAATTACCACGTGACATTACATGCTCGAATGCACCCAAATAACCCCGCGCCCCTATTGTCTTGCGACTTATACGAAGTCTTTTATGACGTCACAAGAGTGTATGAGTCAATTAAAATAACGTAAGGAGTGACAAGCATCAGAGTAAGGGAAAATCTAAAAACGCCAAAAAAAAATTTTCAAAAAAAAATTATAAATAAAGCAATTTTATCCAAAAATTATTACAAACTACATTTAACCGCTTTGTCCCTACCAAAGACAAAAATTTAACCATTTTTGTTAACAATACGCCATATTTTTTGCATATTACCCGCTGCCAATCCACCTCCTACAAGCGGAAATTGAGAAAACCTCATAAAAATCGTGTGGAGTTGTGGTTGCCAGAATGAACAGAATCAATTTAAGTATGTGTTAAAGTTGATTAATGGTTGTTATGGCGGTCAAATAATATTTTAATAGACGAAAAAAATAAACCTTAAAAATTTGAAATTTTTGTGTGCGCAAAACCAAAATTAAAAAAAACAGCATTTTTTTCATTTAAAAAAAATAAAATAAAATGAAAAAAAAAACATAAAAAACCTATTGACACTTTTACAAAACAATTTAAATCGAACAAAAATTTAATCCCTTAAAACAACTACTTCTTGCTAGGATCCAATTGACACGAAAAAGTTTCGAGGGTTCGTCCTAATTGAAGAAACCCTACGAAAACCGGCTAAGAAAACAAAAGAAACGCGTGTATACGGTTAGACAAGCCAGCAAAAAGTAACGACTAGTTTCCCTCGATGACACTTCAAACTGTAACATAATAGAAAACGTCCCATTGTTGTAAAGGACTTGGCAACTTTTAAGCACTTTGCAATGTGTGCTGGTCTATTAACGGTAACCCTTTCACGACCACCTGAGTGAATTTCTCGAGTGTTAAAAGCGGGAAAATGTACGTTTTCGTCGGTAAGGGTTTCACAAGTTTTCGATCCCTAATTAGAGCAAGCCTATTGTGGAATTTCTCACCGGTGTTTTAACGTGTGAAGCGAAATACACACTGCTCTTTACGACGCTTAGCTATCTAGGTTAAACCGGGAAACCACCAGATTCGATACAGAATTGATATGAAAGCACTCAATTGATTTGGCGTCGTTATAAAGAGGATTATAATGCGATTTGAAACTGCTCAATTCAATAGAGTGGAATTTATAGTGACGGCTGACATCATTAATGTTTCAAAAAAAGATTACGTCATTTACAAAATTAATGATGTTTAAAATCCAAAAAAATGAATTTATTTTTTTTTTAATTTAAAAAAACGTGATTATTTAACGAGCAAATGCTTTTACGCCATTTTGTCGATTTGTTTACGTCAATTAGAAGAAATAAACACACAAGTTACAATAACAGATTCGTGCTAACAAACCACTTTGTATGTTTACGTTGAGACCGAACGATTAATTGCGCGGAAAATTAAACGGTTTTCGGTGATGTTTAGACTATTTAAAAACTTAAACAAATTGCTCTGAAGAGAAATATTTACGTAATTGTATATTTGCGATGGTAATTAACGTCAAGAAATGAAGGCGCGTGTTTATTAAATTTATAAACGGAATGATTCAGCGATTTAGGAATAGATATTGCGCTGTTTATTCAGTTTATAAAGATAAAATCTTATAAAATTATCTAACTTTGAATTAAAAAAACGTTAAGTCGAAGTTTTAAATTTAATAATTAATGCCTATCTTTCCTACCCCCCCTACAAAAAAAATAAAAAATAAAAAATTTTTTACTTTAAAAAATATCCAAAATTTTATATTAAAGCCTAATTTTTCTACCAACGCCCCCAAAATGCGAATCAGGCGTCAATGTCTGCTAAAAAGTTGAGTCATTTCTTTAAGTCGGAAACCCGGGTCTGCCCCCGAGTTTGATTGACAGGTGCGGGTAACTTTGACACCACGTCAAGTCGGGTTAATCGCTTTCTGAAGTGAAAAATTGTGATCTGAAAAGGGTTGTAATTGTTGCAAAGGATTTCCCATCATTAAACCGTAGATCTTTTAAAAGTTGGACGATTGAAATTTGACTTTGGACTTAACGGATTTACTTTTTGTTTGAACGAAAGAGATTTTTTTAGCAAAAATAACAAATTTGTAAATTTTTAAGCTCATTGTAAATGCTTTCAAATGCTAATTCACAAGAATTTAATTTAACAAAAAATGCCAAAAACGTAAAACATTTTAATCTTACAATTTTTTTTATGAGTTTTCCAAAACAATTATTTATATAGCGCAATGTCGTTAAAATATGGGTTAAGCAATCGTAGAATTTTCCATAAAATATCATCCGAAAGCGCCAAAAACTTAATAAAGTGAAACTAAATTATTAAAACAACCGGTTCAATTAAATAAATCATTTGAAAACTGACATATAGGAATGTAACGTGTTTGTTTTAAATTTGGTTCTGCCATTTTTTTAAGTGTTAACTTAAGGGCAATAAAAGTGACATAAAATGTCCGATTTGCAAACGTGAATCGCAGTAAAAACAAAAAATTATTAAAGTTATTAATGAAAAATAAAGTTATATTCAACTAAGGTTGTTTCTTGGGCGCCTATGTATATGAGAAGAGTATTGTTTAAATAATAACTTTCAAGTGTGAGTAAATCATTCACAAACTTATTTTAACAGAAATTCTTTCTGCTGACATTAGCTTACACATAAAATAAATTTAGTATATTCACATACATTCACTTTTAGGTTAAAATAAACTTTGAATTGCAAAAATATAAAAAATCGAAATTTTAGGTGTAAAATTAAATAGATATGATTTGCAATGCTAAATTCAGCGATACCAACTATAGATAAATCTCTATAAAAAGGTCAAATAACAAAATTCCAATCCACAAATATAAATTTGAAAATATTTTGGTAACAATTGTCAGAGTTTAAATAGAAATTCCGAACCCAGTTTGAAATATTTTATTGCTTGTATTCGAGAGACAAACGACGCCACAAATCGTAAACATTCGTCAAGTTGTAAAATTTTATTCGCAGCAGACTTTTTACAGGGCATCTAGACGTTTTTTCCTTAAAAACCTAGGCTTTTTGAAATTGCAAGAATTGCAGACCTACCCCGAAAATGGGTAAAAAAATCAACAAAACAAAAAAGTTTGTAAATTACTCAAAAATTGTTGTATTTTAGGTATTCATCAATCTGCTACTTGTATACGAAAACCCGTCATTAACTTTGTGTAAGACGTGAACAATGGACATTGTGACGTCACAGCTACTCTAGCAAGGCCCGATACAACGACGGGCTTCTAAAAATATTATTTACGAATCCGAAAATTGACGGTTTTATCGAATTCCATTTTTTGGCTAGGTGCGAACGCTGTAATTAGATTTTAGCCTCGCTTCGACGACCACGCTCTATGACGTCACAATAAAAACGAGAACCGAGTGGGTCGTATTTATGCATAGTCAAGCGAGAGGTTAAAGTAACCACTTGAAATAACGTCAAATTAAGGAATAATTAACGAACACAGCAAAGTTTTTGTTAACGCAATATTAATAACCATATTATACAGGCGCCTTATACACTAATGCCCACGAAGGGCAAACTTTTTAAGGATTGACAGCAACGAATACAGCGAAAAACTCAATTGTCTAAATGCCAAATACCATTGTACCGCCTAGCTACATCGCTGCCTGTGATCAACTCTTGTTTTTGTACAAGTTTAGTTTGATCTTAACTCGATCCCGCGATGCCAGCAGCCATTGTTACGCAACAATAAAGGGAAGATATCCCACCCCCAATAACAGTATACTGTGTGTAAACGATCCTTGGTGTAAAACGGTAAGACTTGTTAAAGAGAGATCGGGTTACTTATATGATTGCCTGTATTGGGTAATTGTATGTAAAGACCGTTTAAAATCATTGAAGAATATCTTGACAATTTTTTAATAAAAAAGCAAACTATTACAGAATTTAACATAATTTTTTCACATTTAAATTTTAACGTTTATTTAATTTATAAGGTATCAATTTTACTAAAAATTACATAACTAAAATTTTACGAAATATAACCAATTTTTAAAACGTTTAAAAATCAAACACATACAAAAACGAGACAAATTCAGAAAAAAATTCCTACTCACACATTCACTGCGGGATATAATAGCCAGAAAAGACAAATTTTTGTCTTGATAAGCCAACACAGGCTTGTAGCTTTGTTTAAATTGGTAAATAGACGGCCCGACACGGTAGATTAACGAAGAACGGGTGCGTTAAGGCTTAACGGGACCTCTCAGTTTAAAGCATAGGCGTAAAATAAATGGAAGGCAAATACATTTAAGCGTCTCTAAAAACTAACAAATTTATACAAATTTGTATAAAATTAATGTACCTGAAACGGTTTAAACTTTAACATATTCGCCTTAGCCACATTTTTTTTTGTTAAAATCCATTTTGCGTAGTATTTTTGCTTACCCATGGGGATTATGAGTTATCGCCACTGCTTTAGTCCATTTATACAAAATAGACGCACTTATACATTTGGAGACTCGCTGCTTCAACGACAAAATATGGGCACAGAAAACAATTATTTAATCATTTTGTCAACTTATGGACAATAAATCAAATACAATTAACTATTTTAAACAAATTTGTAAGTCAGATCTATTTACCCAGTCAAGATATATATTTTTTCAGTTTAGATATTGGTACAGAATGGTCACAGTTTAAATACTGGAGAAACAATAATTTTAGGCGTATATTTATACAAAAATAAAGTGATAAATTAACTGGAATGTCATAACACCTCGCTAATTTTCGCCGAAATTTAAACAGTAAATATCAGAGGTAGAAAGATAGAGCGGCGGTCGAATCATTTACCTCCTCTATCAAAGTCGAAACATATTTGCCTCATTAAAACACGAGTGCGGCGTGGATATACTAAACAACGGCTTAGCTTAACTCCCAACCGGACAAAAGCACATGGCTAGGTCAATTTTCGAGCGCAAATCTGGTTCGAAAATTTTGGCTAGACGATTAATTTCGATCGCTCTACATGTGCTAATGGCGAGATTTTATCGCGTAGCACTGTTTTTACGACGTTGTTATTATTGTTTGGAGGGTCATTAAAAAGGAATGAAAATGTGTCAGTTATAAGCAAGTTATTCACAAATCATTTCTTAACACAACCACAAGTGAGCGTAAGACAAAACAATAAATAATTAGCAAATATAACCCTAACCAGGCTAAAAACAGCAAAAAAACTACGAAGTCAACAAAATATTTGATATATTTTTAATGGAAAACTATAAAAATGACAAAGAAAAATGTTATTATCGTGGGTTCGAATACATGACACTAAATACACTATCAATGGCTGAACTGTACGGTAGTTTCTAAGCAAACAAAAGTTTAATGTGTACCTAAGAAAACGTAATTAAAACTCGACCGATCTTTTAGCAGATTCAGAATTTATATCTAGTTCTTTGCAAATAGAAATGAAGCCCACAGACCACAAGGTTAATATGTTAACGCCTTGAACTGTTATAACACATACCCAGCAATAATAAAAATCAATCAACTACAATAATGGTATGTTTTACCAGTTTAAAGGTCCCACATTTAAAATTATACAAAATTAATAAAATTAAACTAATTGGTATACCATCAAGCACTAGTTAAAATAACTTAAAAAATCAATCAATAATCTTTTCATTTTTATCAATTAGGGTGTACAATTTAACCAATACCGTTATATATTACAACTATTAACAGTTAAATTTATTTTAAAATTTTTCAAATTAATTGAAACTTACAGATGACGGAGGAAGGATCACGTTTGGGAAGAGAGGATTGCTAATCCCTGAGACACTGGGTACTCTTCCTATTTCTTGTTGAGCATAGGGAAAGCCCCCTAGCCGAGACGAATCATTGTTCAGATCTGAAAACCATCAATCAACAATTTAGCTAATACTTTTCGATTTAATTCAAAAAAAATTGCTGATCTTTCATTAGTGGATAGGATAGGCTAGGGTAGGGATAAACCAGGATAAAGGCAAGGCTAAGATAAAATGTCAAAAAGCTTTGTCCATGGTTTAAGAAATATAAATAAATTTAATCTGGTTTCGACTTAAGTTAACAGAGTGTAAAATAAAAAATAAAAATTTTGAGTTTATATTTTTTTCACATGGTTTTATTTAAAGAAGGTATATACATGTAGTTTAAAGTTTTAAAGTATAATAGTTTAAGTACAAAACAATGTACTAGACGATGACTAAGACTGATAAACAAAAAAATATCACTTATATATCAATGCTTCTATTGTATCTAAAAAGTTTAGAATATTGCAAGAAAAACTTTTAAAATATTATCTTACATAAATTATAGTTTTAGTTTAATAACAAAAAATACCTCTATCCAAATCATCTTTATGTCGATGGTTTGTATCATTATGATGTGAATTGCCTTTGCTCTAAAAAAAACAAAAGAATTTATGAGTTTATGATTGCAATAAAAATTAAACCTATACAGAATGAAATATATAATTTTAAAATATTCTAAATACGAAAAACGGGTCAAGTAAAATGTCAAAAACTTGAAATTTAATTAAGAATTTCCCCAAATGAAACTTTTGTAAAATTTTGTTCTGTTTGTGAAGTTGTAAATTATGATTCTAGACAATCAGACAGCTATACAAACTAAGATTTAATAGCACCATGGTTTTAATCACAAAGTTTGCTCTATATTTCAACCAAAAACAAACACAACCTTTTATTTAATGTCACAGGAAAAGAAATTAACAAATTCTGTTGTAGTGAAAATTAAGAAAAAACTTATTTAAATTTCATCTTAAATACAATTTAAAAAAATCCCAAAACTGCTATAAAAATCTAATTTTTAATAAGAGTTCAAATCAGCTGTAGCATATTGCTGTCAATCAGCTGTTTGCAGTCTAGTTAAGGCCCTACCACGGCAATAAAAGTTGATGCATAGAGTTTACAGGAAACCCACATAGAGTAATTGAAACTAAATCGAGGACCGACTAAGACTTAGTCCCATGGGACTGGACTTATGTTGTAATAAATATACCTACACTTATAACATGCTTAGATTATTATTATAATAAAAATGGCTTGCCAAGTGGTTATCTTGAAAACACACAAGGCTGTTTAGACTATAGCTTAGATAGCTTATTTTTTTATACAAAAAATATTTTTTTACGCTAAACATAATGATTTTCTTTTAAGCCAGAGGTATTATGCCAAAAAAAACAAAGTTCATATTTTTTTTAACTATGTTCATAATTTAAATTACTTTACATTGTTTCACAAACACATATTGTAAATTTAATAAAAATATACAAAAAAGGCTTTTATGGGCTTAAAAACTTTTAAGATTTCCTTTGTTTATGTAATAACATTTAACTCAAAGAGCGGAGTCTCTGTGTTAAAAGCATTACTGTATGCTCAGGTAAAAAATGGCTCAATTAGTTGTTTTTATGCTAGTTTTGGGCCGTTTTTACAAGCTACAACACACTTTATGGCCGAGTAGAGACCGAGAATGTGAAGGTAACACAAGAATGAACAACCTAAAAGCCGTTAAATCTCAGGTAAGTTTACTCACTGAGTTCCATTTTGTGTTTAAAGAGATTGGGTTAATACAAATTTTTCATAAAATAAATGAATAATTAAAAAGTGGGAAATAGCATTGGTTTTGTGATATTAAAACCAAACAATAACAAACTTTAAATTCAAGTATATATATAAATTTTAAAATTTTATTTTAAATTTTATTTCTACTAAATAACGCATGCTAAATTATTACTTAAAAATAACAGTTATGTATCAATTTTAAAACAATATTTGCAGAATATTTTTAAAAACAATGAACCACATTAATCTTGATTACCCACTAGATAACTTTTTTAAAAAAAAGAGAGACTCGATGACATACAGACAAGGTTTTTGACGTAATAGGACACCGAAAAATAACTCAAAGTCAGATGGCCAATAGTTTCGTTGTGACCCCGGGCTATAAATGTCTTCCAAAAAGCCACTCAACCATTAAAATATGCTCTTTAGTTACTAAGAATGATAATCGACGCTGCAATTTAACTGTGAAACGATACACTTTTGACACTTAAATATGCACCTTACTGGACACATATAGCTATTGATATTAGACAGTTTTCAATTACAAATTTAACCCAAAATGATACCGTTTAATTTATTTAATATTTTTAATCTGGAGAATTCAGTTTCAGTTTCTGGGTAATGTTATTTTACTTTTTTTGCAGTTGTGAGATTAGGAAAATTAATTTGTTGGCAAACCCAAGAAAATGCAATCAATCACTATTCACACCTTCTTTATTATGATGGATTTGAAACATTTTACACACAGAAATAACAAAACAATTTAAGATGACTTAAGTTAGCATTTCAACAAAATAATTAATTCGCTTTGAAAATTAGCCAAAAATTTTAGGAACTTTGTTTTATGTCAAAGTTTATATTATCTCGAATAATGTCATGAGGCTCTAGTTTTTTCGGTTATTAGTGAACTGCCTTACTTCAGCACAAAACACTGATAACACACGACCAGCCAACCATGACGAGATAAGCTGCTCAAATAAATACACCCCTGTTATGTTTGCCCAACTCAATTGTGTTTCTTGATATAAAAGGTTTTTTCTCTAAAAGGGACAGCCTTTATGCTGCCTTTAATGACAGAATCACTATAAACCTACTGTTGTAAATAACTATATGAATGTAAAACTCTTATGTCAACAGGCTATTCATCATTTTTATATAAAAAAAACTATGTGCATTGGCCTCATGATATGACCACGTTTTATAGCATATAAAGCCAATGACAGGCATTAGTAATATTGATGACTCTCTGGGTTTATATTGGGGGTTAAAATTTGAACAAACAAATTGGCCACTAAAATATGAACCGGGTTATCAAATGAAAACCATTATAAAAAATTGATGATCAGTGAGGTATATAATATCATATTTAATATGCCATAAAATTGTCACAAATCAGTATTAAATAAAATATGATTGATTTGATAAAAAGGGCCACTTTCGTGAGCAATTCAATAATACTTAGTTAAAAGACAAAATTGTCAAATACCACAAACCAATAAAAATTACTTTTTAACACTTTTAGTTCTAGTTAAATTGAATACACAAATGCATATCAAGATTAAAATATCTGTCATTGTGTTAGCATAACTTGTCCCATGTAAACAGATTGCTAACCATGATACATTAAGCAGTGTTGTTACTTAATTAAAGGTGTGAGAATGGGTTAATGAATGTGTGAAAATATGACAATCCAGTCACATAGTGTTAAGCTGCAAAAACATTATCATTGCAGTTGACACATGGTTTACCTATTAATTTAATACCCATAAATATGCATTGGATATATTGGATATAATTGCACTAACTTGGATAATTTATTAAATTTAAAAATGTCAAGTTTTTATAAAAGATTTTAATCTTACTTTTAAGTAAAAAAATTTAATGTGGTTTAATAGAGCTTATTAATTTGTAGAAGCACCAAACATTAGTACATGTAGAAAACAGATTATTTAAATGTTTACTTTCAAAAATGTCCTGGTTTAATTAATATTATTATCCAAAACGGTGTCTGAGAAAAAAAAGCATCACTAAATTGAAACTATTCTGCGGTATAACGAACGCAAATTTCCGGGCAGCTGTGCAAAAAATACCCCGAGGTCAAGACATGCAAATATGGCGCTTATGTTAAAACATTTGCACAACAAAAGCAAATCGTTGAAGAAATGTTAAAAAAAAACAATTATAACTTTGGTACTTACGTCATAAGAACGGCGCCTTTGCACGCCTTCAACGTCATCATCTTTAACCAAATCGCCTTTTAAATCTGCAAGTTCAGCTTCAACACTATTCCAACCTCTACAATCATCTTCGCCTATTGCTTCATCATTATAAGTCTTTGGCTCATCATTTGCAGCCTCATCCGAGTTTAATTGAGGCATATTTACGACTATCCAGCGATCTCACTTAATCTCTGCGCTATCAAAGTAAAAGCTAGTGCTGGAAATGATCACACAACCAGACTGTCGTTCTCATCAATACGAATGCCGAGCGTCTATCAAATACGAGAGACAGCAACAGCGCCCTATACCGGAAGCTATTCACAACGATTGCGCTCACAAATTGCCGGTAGTTGACATACACTCTGTAATAAAAGCATTTCCGAATCACTATTTACGTATGGAATATTACAACATAGTTCCAGATGTTTATTTGATAAAATTTAAACGAATAAAGGAAATTCGTTGTTTGAAATACTCGCGAAAACAGGTGGAAAATCTTAACAATGACGTTTTTACAAGATTTAACAAACCCCATTTCTTTAAACCCCGTAAAAATTAGAAATTTTTATTTCATTTCAAAAGTTACAGTAATTTTTTAGTTCATACTTAAAGTTAACGTCTGTTTAATTGTCTACTCTTCACAAAACTCGATATAAGTCTGTTTACTGTATCACGCCTTCTGATTTACATCTCATCAAGAGTTGAAGAAAAAATGTGTAAAACACTTTCTGGGTTTAATTCTGTGGATACACACTTAATTTAATAACTTTTAATCCGAATCACGCAGTTCAGACCATTTTAACCTCTTTAATATCCTATCCTAATATTTAAAGAATCCTTACAGAGTTTAATCTTTCCTGACAATAAATTTACATTATACGGCACGCTTCTGTCCAGCAGCTTAAATTTATTACATCTTACAAAATCCAAACCTTTTTAAATTTTCACTTTAATCTAGAAAAGTTGCTGACTTTAACTTTTTTGTATTAGCGTAGGCTTACATTTTAAAATTGATCACGTCCTATAAATTTTTAAATAACATTAACTAAAAGCGTAATATAAAAAAATTAAACATTTAACAACAAAGGCTATCCACTCGAACTTCAAGATCGACTGCAAACAAAACACAAGTGTGAAAACAGCAATAACACTGTCAATATGACCACCTGTTTCATCGAACTAGTTACACCCTAGGCTCAAACTCTAAACAAAAGAGTAATAGTAATCTCAATTAAAGACAATGTAACTGACCTCATTAATGATTCCGTTTTAATTTTATTTAAATAAAAAATAAAGAACGCCGATCACTTATCTCTTTTACAAACAGTTCAGACTTTAACATCACGTGGTTTAGTCACGTGACTACAAGGAATGACGACAATGTTTATTTTAATCTTCTGTTTTGATGTATGAATATCGTCGGCCTAATAAAGTTAATATAACTAAAAAAACAATAAGCTTCCTACTTATAACGAAATAAGTACAAATTTATTTTGCAAATCAGTAGTTCATTATTGTTAAATAACTACAGTAATATTTTATACCATTGGAATCAATGCTAATTACAACGTTATTCAATAAGAAATAATTTTATTTTAATCTAATTACCGTGTTAGGTTTTATTTTTGTTAGGAAAATGAGTATTTGTTTTTATTTTAATCTAAACGTGTTAGGTTTTATTTTTGTTAGGAAAATGAGTATTTGTTTGATAACAGTTGACACGGTTTATTAAGACCTTACCTAAGAGCGCCATCACGTAGAAGCAGTTCAAATTAAACCATGTACTTTAAGTAGTGAATCCAAGTTTTTATTCACTACACCACCTTATCGGTGCTTCATGCAAGCCAAAAGAGAAAATTTCTATTTATATTTATTACAAATACAATGAGGAACTAAGAATAAAGCACAATTAAGGAAGTTATAAAAAGAATTTATAAAAATAGTAAAAAAAAACTTTTGGCTTCTAAAACTTTACAATTTTATGTAGAATAAAAATAAGTAAAAAAAAATAATTAACCCCTAACAAAGCATAGGTTTTTAAAGAGAAGGAAAGTGCAAACAAGCTAAACACATATCAGTCCAAAAATAAATTCATGAAAGTTAAATAACAACAAGCGCAGACCCGAATCTAGGACTAATTTTTTCTTTCTCAATTTTCCACTGATCTCTTTTTGGATCGTACAATTCAATGGCCAAAGACCTAAAAAAAGTTATTTGTAAGTAATTAGCACAACTATGATTTTACTTTTATATAATAAAATTTTATGGTTAACTTTACTAACTCTGCTCCTCCAACAACATAAATTGTGTTGTTTAACACACAAGCACAATGATAAGCACGTGGATGGGTCATTGGGGCCACTTGTTCCCATATATCAGCTGCCGTGTCATACAACTCCACTAAGTTGGTGCGTTTGCTGTTGTGAAGTCCACCTAAAAATTTGTTTAATTTTTTACCTATATCGTTGTTTGAACGAAGATTCCCCATTGAATATTCTATGTTTGAAATGCACCTATTGCACTGTAGTTTTGAATACAATAAATTTAATATGAACTACATACCAGTCGCATAAATCATGTTATTATATCCAACTGCAGCAAATCTGTGACGAGGAAATGTCATTGACGCCACATTTATCCACTTCCCATTGGATGGATTGTAACATTCAACAGAACTAAGTTCATTTTTATTGTTGTCTATTCCACCAATAGCATAAAGTAATCCTAATTAAAGAAACAATGTTAAGTTAGTGAAAAAGGATAGGCTTATATAAACTGCCTACAGTCTGTGATGTTACCTCCAGCCTTTGCAAAACCCAATCCACTTCTCTTACAGTTCATATCATCAATGTTCACCCATTCATTTACTTTTGGGTCATAAAATTCTCCACATGATATTGCAGTTCCTTCTTTATCATGCCCACCAACAACATAAATGCAATCTAAGAAAATTTTTAAAAATTACAACAGCAATGTATCAGCTTATTGCAGGTAAACCACAGTAAATTGTAATACAAGTATCCTAAATTTATTTTTTTAATAACTTGGAAGGTAAAATATTGAGCTAAAAAAAAAAAAAAAGTACAAAGAAAAAATACCATTTAAAACAGCACAAGCAGTACATTGTTTTTCAACATTCATTGAACAAACTGCTTTCCATCTTTTCTCTGGATCTGTTACATTGGTACGAGTAACATATTTAAGAAAATGTTCACCACCCAACAAGTAAATATGATCACCTATTTTTGCAGCAGTTGAACCGTAATGACCCTCTGGCAAATTCTGTTATTGTAAACAACAATTGCTTTTAAGTTTACCTTTGTTAAAAAATATTTGTTTAATTGATCGCAGGTATAATTTAAATAACATCTAATATAGGCCTATTAGAATTTACAAAAACCTCCATAGTAGTCCATTTTTTTGTGATAATATCATATTTTTGCACCGATTTTTCTTTCGAAAACCCACCTCCATAAACTATGAATTCATAAGGATTTTCTACAACAAAAAAGTATTAAAAAAGCAACAATTAATATTTAAATCACAAATTTAAAATTACTTGACTTAATTTCATACAAAAAAATTTAAAAATATATTGAAATTTATAACTATATTTAATAAAAGAATAACAATAAAAATAGAAAATAGGATACCTAGTTTTTTGTTAAGTTTTTTTTCTGGAGATGGAATATCATCTTGTATCAGTGGCAGAACTAATTTTTGACATTGATCACAGTTTTGAATTAGTTTCTATTAATAGATTTTTTTATTCAAAATGTGGTTTAGTTGTACCCCAGTATTATAATTGGTAATTCCAGGAAACAAAAAAAAACAAAAGGTATAATATTACCTAAACATATCGAATGACGTTTTCAACAAAACAAAAAAAATATTAATGTACCTCATTCATAACATAATTCTGAATAAAAGATTTGCCAAGCCTTTTTAAATTAATTTCGGAAAAGAGCAAACAAAAATCATTTTTGCGTTCATTTTCATCAACTTTAACCCAGGAAATTATTTCTTTAAACATTTTTTTATTATCATTTTCCTGTAAAAATTTTAAAACTTAAATAAATAACATATTAAAAAATAAAACCAAAATTACAGGTTGTTAAAATATTTACCGTTTTCTTTTGAATATCCTTAAACACTTTTATCACATCCAAGTTCAAGGTTTTGTGTGGTGAACAACTACTACAAATTGTGATTTTTTTCACTGTGTTGTTGATTTCAGGTCTAGTATTAGAGTCAACAAAATCTGAGTTATTTAAAGATTGGATTCTATCAGGTGATTGTCCAGGTGTTGTAGAAACTGACTGAATATCCGAAGTGGATCTTTAAAAAGAATTCAAAACATGTGTTAATTTATTAGTTAATGATGTACCATAAACTAAGGTACTGCAATTAGCTTTACAACTACACTAGGCTTTTATAAATAAGGCACCAGGTTTGATACCCAATTCTTCCATACTGTAAAACCCAAACCCAAAAGATAAGTAAATACAAAAAATAACAATATTTAAATAAAATATTTACCCTACTGGTTGGGCTGAAGTATTTTGTTCATTTGTGCTTTCATCAACTTGTTCCATATTCAAAGGATTAATAAAAGTTATTTCCAAAGAATTTTGGATAAGATAATCCATACAGGTCTTTTTCAGGGCTAAAAAAATAGTATGCACAAGAACAGGTATATATTATTAATATAGTTTATAATGATAGGTGTTTAATATAACAAATAAAATTTGTAAACAAACAAATATGAATACATACGAGCAATAGATAAAAAATCAGAAGCATGCAGAACATTGTATACATTTTCTTTGGTAATTGTTATTAGCGATGTATAAATGAAGTCAAGAATAACACCCATCGTTGATTGTTGAATTCCAACTGTGTTAATTACAAGCTTGTTGGAAAGATAAATTGGCTGCAAAACAAAAAAGCTTTTAAAAAAATTGTGAAAAATGACACAAAAAAAGATGAACAAAATATAGTTCAGAAGTTTACTGGTGTTAGTGGATTAGGCAACAAAGCCCCATGAAAATCGGTGAACATTCCCACAATGCATCTGTGGACAGGAAATATGAGCTTATCTGCATATATGAACACATCACAATACGTTTGTTTTGTAAGTCGGTCTCTAAAACATAATAAATACTAGAGTTTTATGATGACATAAAAATTACAATTTAGAATTTAATCTCAAATTACATTAAGGTTAAGTTTTTAAATTAAAATTATGTTAGTTTGAAGTTAAACTTACAGATTAAGTGAGTGTATAATCCATGAAAAATGGTGGCTTGTTGTAGCAACAATTGGTGGAATTGATTTGGTGATACCTAATTTTAAAGCAGAACAAAGAACTTGATGGTTTTCCATTGAAACAATCGTAAATAGTCAACATTTGAAATAAAAAAAGTAATGAACTATGCTTCTAACCTTTCAGTAAAATTCTAAATAAGATTATAAACTAACAACTGTAGACACACATTCAATAAGTTTCAATTTTCACTTTCATCAATTCTATAACAACAACAACGTAAAGAGAAAATATTTAACAAGAACAATTTTTTAAAGGGTACTTTCCCGAAATATATACGTCTTGTTATTTTTTTACAATTTGCTTACACTCGCTATGTAGCAGGTCTTCATGTATTTTTTAATTAATACTTAAAAGGTTATAACCATTTATAATAAGTTAACATAAATAATAAGTTACATCCAAATTATCCAATTTATATCGTGTGTTAGGGCTGTAAGAGTTATTCTTTCCAATGTTTTATAGTAAACGTTTCCTATCACCAAAGGAAAATGCAAAAGTATATTTGTTGCTAACCCTTTATTGAAAAGTCTTTTTTATGGTTACATAAATTTTTTGAACACGTAAAAAAACGTAAGACATGGTATATGCATGTTTAATAAACTACAAATATTTATTCATTCAAGTATAGATACCAATACGGTATTCAAACAGATTTACCGCTTATAAATTTTCAACCAACAGTACAATACTGCTAATGTAATTAATATGGCTTTAAACTTTATAAAAAGCATTATTTAACATAAAAAACATATTATTATATACACTAGGTCCACTTAAAATTTAGGGCTTTGTTGTTAAGATTGGGTCTTGTAGTTAACTTCCTAGGGTATATATATTAATAATGGTAATGATCTAAAACTAAATTTAGAGTTTGTTAAGTTTCTGTAGAAGGTTCTTCCGTTGTTTCTGCTGAAGGTGCCTCAGTTGTTTCAGCGGGAGTTTCTTCTTCTGCTGGAGCAGCGGGAGTTGTTTCTTCTACTTTCGGAGGAGTTTCTTCAGGATCTACCGCGGTTTGTGGTAAATCTTCGGAATCGGCGGCGGCTTCGTTTTTATTGACCGATGTTTCATTCTAATATTGACAAGATCATAAAATAAATACACAACTCTGGATTTAAAAGAGGCTAATTAGTCACACTTCGAACGTTTGCATTAGAGCAGCGTTAAATATATTTTAAGACTAGCACTGCACTAAGTCTACATAAAATGCTCGTTTGGATGTCACTTTAAAGCGATTAGATGATTTTATTAAATACTTAAAATACCGTTTTTAACTATTTATTGTGGAAGATTGGAAAATACTTATGTGTTTATATTTACAATACTTTTAAAAGCAGTTTTAAAATGGTAATAGAACAACACAGAAGTTTTATTATAATTATAAATATACAAAATAAAGTAAGAATAATACTGCAAAATTAATAAAAATGTATAGTATGTAAAACTAATAACTACACCTATGTAACTATACATAAAGCTGGGTGGATATAGAAATTATATAAAAGGTATATACATTAAACCAAGATTAACAAAACAAATACTACAAACAATAAAATCCTCAATAAAATAAATTCAAACTTGATCTTGCTGTACATCTTCAGTTTCATCTTCTTGGTGAATCATTTGTTCCAACATTTCTTCATTAAACTCAAACGAAGCTAAACTGTTGTAAGTTGCAGGTTCATCAGCACTCTCACGTAAAGGTTGTTCTGATGGGACATCAATGACTGGTGCCATTGATGAAATTGTCTCCTTAGGTGATGAAGGTGCAACATATTTAGTTGGAACTGGAGCATATGATGAAGTTGCAGAAGAAGCAACATTACTAACATTTTCAGGTGAAAACGGAGCTGCAAAATAAAAGGAATCTTGTATTTTTGGATTACCTTGGTTTTCTAAGGTAGAGTTTATATCTGTAGTTTTCTCTACAACATCATTTTCTTTTTGTTGTGTTAGTTGTGCCACGTCACTTGTAACAACACTGTTATGTGGCACCTCTTCTGCAGAGCTGTAGCCCATAGGTGGGGGAATCGGTGCAAAAGAACTTAAGTTTAGTTGTTGACCTTTTTCTACATTCATTTCCGAGTCATAAGATTCATTTGGCAAATTTGTGGGTTGTTGTTCCAGTACATTCACTTTATCAGGTTTTGGGTATAAAGGTGGCGAAGGTACTAATCGGGGCTCTTCCTTGAGATTATCTGATTTTTTATCCTGAAGAAGATCTTTATCAATATTAATAACCTCCATGGATGGAGCTGAAGGGGTAAGAGACTTGGTAGCAGTAAAGTCCAAATATGTTTTTAAATCAGAATCTTTTTGTTCATCATCCTTAAGCTCTTTCTCTTTAACTTTAGCTTCTGAATCCTGACTTGCTTCAGAATCTTTTACAATCAAACTGCTAACCTTATCTTCATTATATTCCTCTGCTGTAAAAGTCTCTGTATCATTTTCTGGTGTATAGTTAACAACATTGGATTCATAATTAGGGTCTGGTTTCTTGTTATTTTGTGGAACCACTGGACTAGAACTGTCTTCTTTTTTAGGAAAACCCTCCTCCTCAATATTATTGGATTCATAATTCGACTCTGGTATCTTGATATTTTGTGCAACCTCAGGACTAGGACTGCCTTCTCCTTTACGAACAACTTCTTCTCCAATGTTTTTGGAAGTGTGCTCAGATATCATGGTTATTGTGCTTTCTTGATGTGGTATTTCTTCAAGCTTTTGTTGCTCCGAATTAACATCAGATGTTTTCTCCAGGTTAGCTGTGTTGTGTAAATAAGAAGCATGAGCAAAAGAAGAAATTTCCTCAGTACTTTGAGTTTCTTCAAATTCTTTTATCTCCTCTGGTTCTAATTTATCGAAAGCAACAGGAGAGACTGCTTTTTGTATATCTGTGTCTATTGAGGATTCGTTGGACTGCTTTTTGTGCATGTTTTTTTGGTCAGAGCCAGCAGTAATATTTTCACTAACTGGAGCTACAGGTTCAATATAGGCTTCTTGATCTTGAGCTGTTTTTTCATTTTGATAAATTTCATTGTGGGCATTATCAACTTCAGATTTTTCGGGTATGTCTACATTGGAACCTACTTGCTCAGTCGCTTCATTTAAAAGATAGTCATCTTCTTTCTGTTCAACTTCTGGTTTATCACTGTTATCCAACTCTAAATCATCCTTCGTATTTGAGTTTTCTGCTTCTGGGATAGTCATAACTTCTGGTTCATGTTCCTCATCATCTCCTGCTTTCATTGGTTTGACTCCAATATCTTCAGCGAATAAACTTTCTTCAAACCCGACTGGTGGAATCTCGCGCTGATGAACATTAGGTGAAAAAGTGACAGTCCGAAGCGATACTTGAGCATCTTCTTTTGCAATATCTGCATCAATTTTAACGTCCTCTGTTTTTTCTTGAAAATTTGAAGTAGATGGTGCTGAGTAATCAAGGCTTGAAACAGTGGTGTCAGTAATACTAACAGCATCAACATCATCTTTATCACTCTTGGTGTCAGAAGTGGTTTCTAAGCTGGGCAAATCAGGATAAAGTTTGGGGTAAGGTGATATAACATCTTCAGTTTCAGGTTCCTTTTCATCAGTTGTTCCTTCTTCATTAGTTGTTTTTTTCTCACCAGTTATTTCAGGCTCACTTTCCTTTTCTAGTTGTAGAGCCAGTTCCTCCACAGTAGGGGTGTTAGCAGTGATCCTTAGAGTTGGAATATCGCTATGTTGAAGATTATCTTCTACATCTTCTTCTGTTAAACGAGTTGCTATCAAAACTACCTGCCTCTTTGGCATCTATAAAATCATATATTATTTTAATTAAGCAGCAATTTTCAGCTGGTTGTAAAAAACATAATTTAAAACCAATCTCAAATATAAAATTTATTGATTATAACTCTATAGATCATGCAAGAAGATAAATTATTTACTTACCATAAGCCATGCGATGTTGATATCTTTATAGTTCATGCTTTACAAATACTACTATCATGCAGCAATGATTGAAATAATGTTTTACAAGTAACCAGTAATCATTAATGAACAATTTTTATTGTCTCTATCTAACTTCGATTTCTTCAGTGGTCCTACGTTTGCTTGTAAATTAGGATTTTTTATAATTTTTTTCTTATAAAAAGTTTTTCTGATAACAAATCAAAATCTAAAAGCTAGGCTACAACAAACATAAACCACCAGTTTCATAACTAATTAACAGTCTGACAAATGAGTAAATTTCGATGATTATTTATAAAACAGTTTTTGCATTCTATGCATAATTGGACAAGCCAATTTATAATAAGCGATAAAGTGCATACAATGTGTGACGAATTAGCCTTTCATGCAAATAAAAATACACTTACCCCAACAGGAGAAGTTGTTTCTTCAGCTTCTACAACTGAAGTTAAACTAGGAGCACCTGGTTTATTGCTTAAATCCTTTAGCGTAGGTTCAGGTGATTTGTCTTCTATTCTACGTGCCTAAAATTTGTACATAAATAACTTTAGAATGTTTTGACCGATTGTTACTTTAACATAACTTAAAATAAACATTAGACTTAAAAAAAGACCTGTGTGAAATCGAATTGTTAACCTCATAATACCTTAAAATAAGTTTGTGTCTTTACTAAATATCTTTCTGTATTCTTTCTTTTGATTGCTGAATTCATATTCTTTGTTTGCAGATTATTAGGACTACCAATACATTTTACAGCCAAGCAATTTTTTACATGATTTGCCTCTTTTTATTTTTTAAATTAAGCATATACTGTTTTTTTATATACACTTTGTCTGTTTTTAATTATTTTTTCTGTATATATTATAAAAAGTAGAAAACTGCACTTTTTTGAAATAATTTATGAAAATAACCCATATCTTTAAATAAAATTTGTTTACATTTACGAGAAATGCTAAAATTATTTTTGGTAAACTGAACTAAGTCATTTTATTTTGCAATTCTTTTCGAACTAGAAAACTAAAATAACTTTCTTCTTGATAAAACGTCGAAAAAAGAGAATAAATTTAGACCTTAATAGCATCCTCTTCCCTTTGTTTAATAAGTTTAGCTTCTTCCTCAAGTTTCGCTGTTGTTGAAATTTCCTGGTCGGCTGCTTGTAACTCATGGTCGTTTATCTTTCGTTCTTCGGATAACTAAAAATAAATAATTAGATAATTGTGATAGGCATTTTCTTCGTGTATTTGTACATAATTTAAAACGCTCCTTTATTAGTTGCACATGATTTATTTACCTTTTTGTTAAAACTTTCGTTTTCCTTAAATTTGTAAAGAAAGTGCGCAATGTATTCAATGGGATCCATTGGTCTCTTCTCTGCCACCTCTGCCAGTGCTTCGGTTAGACAAAATCCGAGTTGTTTTTTAAGATATTCTGAATCCATTTTAATTTTATTTGATAAGCTATAACCTTAAAAACCTAAAATTTTGAATGTATTAACAATACTCGATAGGCTTTCAAAATCAATACCGAACATTTACGAAAAGTTAATCTCGAAAATAATAACAAGTAGTTTGTCACCATGGCAACAGTTTGTTAACTTAGCGGAATTTTTAAAATTATTGAGGACAAACATCCGTAAATAATTTAATTTATTTTTGAAAAAGCAGTGGATAAATAATCATACAAAATTGCATTTCATTAGATATTTAAAGCACTTTATTGCACAACAACAAAAAGGGATTTAAAACATAATTAAAAATGTATTATAAAAAAAGTAACTAAATAAAAATATTTGTCTTCACTTTTCACCAACACAGGTTCTTTAAAAAAACTCTTGAATTTTCAAATCAAATTTCTCGAAACACCCACAATAAAGATGTTTATTAAAATTTTAAATTTTCAAGTGTCTTGATTCATTTTTTCCACTTCATTTAGAACCCATCTTATATTTGGTCTAACAGATGGTTCAATCTCCATCATTGATTTTACCAAAAGGCTGTAAGATTCTGGGTAACTAAAAAAATAATTATCAAACTAAAAGTTCATACCATAGTAAAAAAAAAAGATATAGCTATTACATTTTCATATTTAAACAAATTGTTACAATGGTATAATTCATGATACATACCTATTTTTGTTTGGTAGTGGTATATTTTTGTTTTGAACAGCAAGAGCAACCGAGTCCTTTTTTAACCACACTTGATCAAAGGGACCTTCTAAATGCATTAGACTGTACAATATGCAACCTAAAGACTGCAAAATTTTTTTTTTAATTAAATAAAACTAAAAATTATAAAAACACAAAAAAAATTATTAGTTTTAACACTTTGGTACATATTTTTTTTAAATTAGTTACAATATTCTATAAGTTTCAAGGATTTGTTAATAATAAAACTTATCCAATCACCCAAATGTCAACTTTTTCATCGATTGTGGTATGAATTGGTACTTGAAATAACTCAGGAGCTCGAAATGGCATTGTACATCGCTCAGCTGCCAGATCCTACAATTAAAAAACAGAGTAACATCACTAAATTTAAATGGAAATACTTAAGTGTAAAATACGTTTTTCGAGGGCAATAATAAAAAAAAATGTTTTTCTCATCATATAAACACCTGCAAAGTTTGTGCATCTTTGTGACTTCTAATTTCAACCTTTGCTGGTGCAACTGAACCCAAATCCATTAAAACAGGAACATCACCATTTGTTAATAACACATTTGCTGGCTTTATATCCCTAAAACGTTATATGATAAAAACATTTTATATTGTTTTATGACAAGTATAAATTAGTTATTCCAACTATATTTGTTAATTGAATGTAATTATAGTTACCTATGTGCTAATGGTTCCGGTACAAAACTATGAAAAACTTGAATAGCTTTACAAACACCTAAAAATATTGAGGCCACCCTTTCCTTGGGCATTACTTCTTTTTTTGTTGTCAATCGTTGATATTCATCAAATAAAGTTCCCTTCTATAATTTAAAATAACACAAAAGTTCATATGGAACAAGTCAGGAGATTTTTTAACCTAATGTTTTGTGCAATTGCTTGTTAAAATAACTTACCTTATAAAATGGAAATAATAGCCAAACTTCAGTTAAGTTCCTCTTTTGTTTAACACAACTGTCAATCAATGGAATTATATTTTCATGTTGAAATTTTCTACAATATTCTGCCTCCTGTATAAATTAAAATATATACAAAATTACAATAGCTATTATTTATTAGGTATAATTAAGATTATTTGTTTACTTATCAAATAAATTTATGATTTTTACCTCTAAAGCTTCATTTTCTGCCTTTTTGTCATGGCAAATAATTCGTTTCAAGGCAATGAATTCTCCTGATTTTACTTCTTCTAATAAATCAACATAACTGAATCCACTGCAATTAAAAAAAATGTTTTATTTTATAATTTTTTTACAAACTTCTTTTAATTTGTATAAATTTTTACAAAACTTTTTTTTAAAAGACTTTTTGATAATAAAATAGAATTGATTATTTTACACTAACCCTTCACCGATATTCTCCTGAAAAATATAACGCTTGTTGTTAACATTTAATAAACCCCGTCCACAAACACATGCATTAAAGGATGATAACGCAGCTCCCATCATGGCATTATAAGCTTCAGTACATTAAACTTTTATAAATTTAAATAAATTGGTTCTGTTGCATTAAATTTCTGTAAAATGTCGACAATGCAATTTTGTTATGATTTATTTTAAATTTACTAACAATTTTGTGTTAACACTTCTACTTACCACGTAAAGGTGATACAATAAAATAGTAAACAACTATTTGCATAGATTGTATAACATTAATTTAAATAGTACAAACAAAAGTTAATCATTGTGTATTTCAGAATCTTTGCAAAATAAATACAAAAACTGCAAAGCATTATAAGCTGCCTTGTCATATGCTATAGTTTTAGATTCACCAGAGCCATGGAAAATACTTATTGGTTGTGTTGTAAGTTCTAGTATACATTGAACTAGACCTGTTGACGTTTTACAATCAAAGTCTTTATAGATTGCTTCAAAGTTATTGTTTTTAGCAATTTCGTCTAACATTTTACACTGTGTAACTTTGGAATTGTCATCAGATAATTTTAAATCTGTTATTTTTTCACCCAAAGAGTTACAAATTTCATCTAATGATATCTTGTTTTTTGATTCACGACTTTGACTGGTGACACTTTCTTTCGTTTCAAGTGGCAATCCGACAATTTTGTGATACATTTTTGAAGCCGAAAGCCTCTTTGCATGTTTTTTTGCAGAACCTGAACCATATTCCTTAAATGTTTCAACAGTACAACAGATAATAAATTCTTTTTTATGAGCAGGACCAGTCTCATGTGCTAAAGAATATTCTGGTAATCTCCAACCGCGAGCCACAACAAGTTCTTGAAGTGAACCTACAGGATTATCATCAATTGGTTCTTGCAGAACTTCAGGCACATTTTCATTAACAACTTGATTTGAAATGTTCTGTTTTTCCCCTTCAGGTAACAAACCAGCTGTAAGTGCCCTTAAAGCAGACTCAGCAGCTGCATGTTTTGCTTGTTTCTTGCTACCTCCTTGCCCAGTTGAAATGACGTCGCCAACAATACACCTATAAACAAATTGGGGTTGATGTGCACGACCTTCTAACGCAGTAAGGTCGTACTGTGGTGTTTTTCCTAACTTTTGACAATACTCTTGTAACGTTGAAATGGGGGTTTTAAATGTTTGTTCCTGTTCGTCAATGTCGGCTCCGCCTAAACCCGACACACTTTCAGTATCGGAATTGCTCATTTTTTGGGGTCGAAAAAAAAATACCACTATCAGGATGTTATATTTAGCCCCACCTCTTAATGCACAACTTTACTAGAAAAATTTGTTATGTTTGTTAAACTTTTAGTACCTTAAAAACGCTAATCTGTACCCATAAACATTATACATAACCTAAAAGGGCTTTTGTCAGGGGATTTTATAAAAATGACGTCACAAGTAGTATCAAGCGTAACATTAAATTAGCGTGATTTTTTTTATTATTTATCCTCCATAAATTTTAATACCAATAAAAGAAGCCAAACCAAAGATCTATTTATAAAATCCGTATTGAAGTAATCACTTGACATGTGCAAATTATTAACGAAATTGCCTTAACACATAACCTTGAACCGGCAGCGTGGTGTAGTGGTAAGAACACTTGCTACACCACACATGAGGTCGTTCGTTCAATTCCCACTGATCTCATGCTGTAGCGCCCTCGAGTAAGGCGCTATAAACGGTATGAACTCCTGCTGAGCCAGCACTTAATTAGCAGCTTAATTATCGGGCAATTATAATCTAAAATATTCCAAACTGCCACAGGCAACTCGAGAGTGGGTGGGAGTACTGATGTTACTTTATGTTGAAGTAGCACATTCGACTTTCCCACATCGAGGATAAAGACATATACGAAAAAAACCTTCCTAAAGATCGTTCTTTATACAAAAAGAGAACAATTTTTCAAGTGTAGTTGTATATTGCCAACTTTCCAGAAGCATGTACCTTAAATTGTATTCCTCCATACCTACTTTGGTTAATAAACTTACTAGATTAAATAGATTGTTAAGTTAAAGATTCTTTAAAAAATGTATTTGAAATAATAAACAAAGGGATTGCAAAACTACAAGTTATTTTACACCCCAAAATAATGAGTATTGGTTGTTCTTTTTAAGTTCAAAAAATAGTTTAAAAGTAAATGAAAATATTTTAAAAGGAAATTTTTATATAACCAATTTAAACACATTACACACCTATTTGAGATGTAAAATGTTAAACATAATCTACTATATATACAAAGCATCAAACACACGATAAAAGAAATCATAGCCAACACATTTTGGCAGGCATGGTGTGAACTGCTTGCCAAAAATCTGCTGTCTATGAAAAATATATATACAAAAAAGGCAGTACATATATACATTGATCCAATGAAATGGCACATGTGACTAACCACATCACATACCATAGCTTGGACTTGAACATCTTGACAAAATGCTGAACTCCCAATACTCTGCAAAATAACTTGATAAAGAAATTAGAATTGTTTCAGGGTTCATATTAGTAATTATTAAAAAAGATGATACACTAAGATTTACTTTGAATTATAGACTAATTGTGGTTAAGGGGCATGTGATACAGTTATACTTCCCTGATATAGCTTTACAATTTGCTTGAAAATGTTATTGTTAATTTGAAACAGAAGAAGAAACTACCTGTTTCAAACAAATAATGTTATGAAAAATGTTCGAATATCAGAAAATACAGTATTTAGTAACATACAATTAACCAACATTTTAAAGGTGGTGCGCAGAATGAATTTTGTCGGCCATGATCATCTTCCAACCTGGTAAAATAAAACAATAGCATAACAAAAGTAAAAAAGACACTCAATTGAACATTACAGAGTTTAAAGAACTTCATCAACACAGTTATTTATGCAAAACGATAATTCTTTAGTAGAAAAGTAACCGACCATTTTTTTGATAATAATTAGACTGATTTGTCCAATCCATACTAGTTTGTGCCCTGTCTGCTCGTGCAATTGCTTAAGCGGATTTAGTTTGCTCGTTACATTTGCAACATAATTCAATCGACAAATTGCCATCAGAAACATGTAAACAAATGCCACCATCCAGATTTGACTCCAATGATTTTAAATCATTTTCTTCCTCTTCTAAGGTTTCGGGTTCAACAGGTTTCACATGATAAGTGTGATCTTTGTGCAGAATTTCACGTTTGACTTTTATTCCCGGAACTTTAGAAACAGCATTAACAACTTTGCACAACTGACTTTCATTTGACAAGACACTTTTTAAATATACAACCTCTTTTCGTAATTCCATAGTCATTGTTTTTAAAGCAAGCTCGTTTTTTATAAGCATTTTAACTTTTTTGTTGGCGGCTTTAAGATCATTTTCTAGTTTCAACATGCGCTCCTTTTTTCTTTCACGAAATATTTTTGCAGAGATAGCATTTTGTGATTTACATTTTTTAACTGGCTTTGGTGTTTCATCTGTTGCATTAAGGTGACTTTGATTAAGTGTTATGCACTGTTCCAAATCCATAACATCGGCATTGACATTTTTCAAATCTGCAAACAACCCAAAGTCATTTTCTTCTCTATTATCTTCTTCTACTTCACTACCATCATAAGGTGGTGTACATCCAGACACAAATACGTTACTAGGAGACCACATTTCCTCGCTGTTTAAAATAGAAGTAAAATCATAATCGAAACTGTTCATATTAAAATTTTTGCAATTAAGTTCCATAGCTTTTAAGCTGATGATTTATATTTAAACGCTCAATAATATTGTAAAATTATCAAAAATACGTGAAAATTCTACAAAAACTGTTTGAAGTCGACCTTTGCAAATAACTAATTAAATATTAAGCAATCCTATATTATTCAAAATAACTAAATAAACAAAAACAAAAGTGAACACCAAAACAAAAGAATTAACTACGTAGTGAAAACGTTTTGGGTATGGCAGAAATTTACTGCGCTTGCGCAGACGTTGCGCAATTCTCCATAGATATCATAATTTTTGTAAATATGTTATATTTCTAAACAAAATATTATAACACCGTGATTTGCTTTATTACTCATATATTTAATACTTTAGTACTTACAAACTAATTAAACTACCTAAGAGTGAGTGGTACAAGAATGGCATAAAGTTTTTTTGGTTATTGGTTGTTATCGAATATTCATATACTCCGTTTGTCGTGAACTTATTATGGTCCGAAATCTTATTTATGGTTCGAAATTTTAGATTTTGAAACATCGTTATAACGTGTTCATTATTTTTTTTTTATCTTTTTAGTCAGAATTTTGAAAGACGATAAAGTACTTCTGTTCTTTAAAATTAAAAGTTCTAAATTTTCATTATGGATGTTATTATCCTAATGTGTCGCAAACCTCCTATTAACGACATTTAATTATCACTAACTACTTATTAATAAGTGTTTGTTTATTAAAATTTAAAAGTTGTTATTGTTACGATTTTGCCTGATAGTCTTTTGTAAAGTAAGCCGTATTAAAATATTTTATAGCATTTTACTGCGTAACATTTTAAGCAACCGTCCACAAACTCGTAATACGACACGAATACTATTGTAATACAATACAATTAAACAGTTAAAGCAAGAAGTCACGTGATACAAAACACGTGATAATGATAAGGTGTAAAGACGAGACTCTAGGTGTAAACATGTGACATAGAATAGATATGACTTAAGAGGTCGACCTTAGTAAACAACAATTTGGCGGATTTGTTACATTAAAAATTTTTCAAATCCTGGTCAATTATATATCATGATATTAGTAACTTAAATATGAATTGAAATTTTAATTTTTATGAATGACTACTAATTAATTGGTGTTTGTTTATTGAAATTTAAATATTGTTATAAGGTTTTTAGATTTTGGTCAGTTATATATTATAATATTTATAATTAAAAAATAAATTAAAAATTAATTCTTATTTATTATATTTAAATACTTGTTTGTTTATTAAAAAAAAGTTTGATAATAAGCATTAAAAATTTAGTATAATGTATTTTATAATATAAGTAAGTGAAAAACATATTTGACAATTTATTTGCGTATATTTATCATATTTAAATGCTTGTTTATTTAATAAAAATCAAAAATCAATTTTATAAATTTAAAATTTAGTATAATGTATATCCTAATATTAACAACTTAAAACTGGATTAAAATAATAATTTTTGTATGTACAATATATTTAAATGCTTGTTTGTTTATTAAAAATCAAAGATATGTAATATTATTAGTTAATGTTTATGCATATCTTTTTTTATTTATAAAAATTTATGCTAAACATAATCAAATAATTTCGAACCATCATTTATTTATCAAATAAATCTAGTTTGAGATATTTTCTTAAAAATAAAGCATTGTATTTTTCGTCGCCTTACTTGCACTATAATTTAAAAGTAATTAAATCTTAAAAATATGAAGTAAACTTAATCTTTATTTAAAATAACCAAAAATGTGTATGGTAAAAATAAATAAACTTGAACTTGTAAATGCAATATCTAGTAAAAAACGAACATATTACAACTTAAAAATTTACATGACAACAAAATAATATAAATAACTAACACATAAAAAGAAAATATTATTACATTAAATTTATTTTTAGACTAAATTAAATTGATTAGCTATCAGTAAATGTTTGTAAAATCAAATTGGAATTGTTGTTAATGTCAATATTATTATTACTTAATTTTAAACAGGCAATAGTTGTTGATAGTTCACTGTTATTTGAGATTTTGTTTTTTAAAACAATAACCTCTTTTGCTAGATTTTTAATCATTTTTTGAAGTTTAGTATTTAAATTATTTAATCGGTTTTCTTCTTTTGTTGCAGAACAAAGATCTTTTTGCAATTTTTTAAAAGTTTTTTTTTTTCTTAACCGCTTTTTACGACATTGAATAGCATTGTATGACATACAGGGTGCTTTAATTTGGCAATCATCCAACTTTATTGGACCATCTTTTTCATGCGAAATGTTTTCCAAATCAGGAAATTCAGATTCCTTTTTCAGCATTGATATAGGTTTCATTGTTGAATTCTAGTGTTTAAAATTATTTTTTTAAATGATGAACATACTTACATTAAAATAAATACTAAAACAAACAAAAAATATTAATAAAACATGCTAACTTACTGTTTAGTATAATTAAACATTTAACAAAAAAAAGAAATCAAATCAGGTAAATGAAATTGTAAAAGTCAATCAACCCAATCTATGCAAACAAATTTTGGGAAAACTGCTGTTTTTAATTTTACTTTCCCATTGATTATAATAAAAAGTTAAAGGTACTTCATCATTATATTCTTTATTAAAAAATGAGGTCTTTAGTTCCACTCCTTCAATTAAACTAGCTTCCTTAACAACTTGTACATACTGCTTTTGGTTTTTTAAAGTTTGTTGATAAAATTTAACTTCATTCTTTAAGTCATGTACAATTTTTGTCATAGAATTATATCGAAGTCTTAATTCATAAATATTTAATTTTTTGGATTTAAGATCATGTTCCATTTTTTTAATTAGATTTTTTCTTTTTGCACGGAATTGAGTATTATAATTAGCATGTGGTCGAATAATTCGTTTGGGTTGAGTTTGCTTCTTAGTAACACGATGATTCGTATTTTCACAATCAAAAACAGATACAAGTTTATTTGTGTTGTTGTCAGTTTCTGATCCAGCCCCAGATTCAGAAATTCGACTGTTGCTTTCAGAAAATAAAAGATCCATGACATCAGAATTGTCATTTGACTGCATACTGAATTTACCGCCAAACAATTTTTTAGTTTGTAAACAATTTTGAAAAATTATGGCGACTTATAGTTAAATCAGCTAAAGCTGTGTTAATTTTTATTATTCGTAGCTATTTGTATTGTGATTTATAAACACACAAGCTTAACAAAATAATATACTTATATACTACCCAAGAGCTATCATAGGCAAACTATTGAATGAGCTATCACTTTTTTTATTGCTATGTTATGTCCAGGTAACTTTACACAAGTCAAACACATGCGCAACTAAAACGTAAACAAAGAAATCATAAGGGGAAACACCTAATTTTATTTTTTTGTGAGTGATGTCGCAATATTTTTTTCTTTAACTTTTTTTTCTTTTTAAAAATGCCAAAAATATTTTTCAACTATTGATAAATAAATTTTAATTTTTAAAATAAAATTATTAATAAATTTATTTTTAGCTATAAAACTGCCATTATTGAGAATTTTTCAGATATAACGCCTGTTCCTGTTTTGGGCTTATCTCTTAAATATTGAGTTATAATAAACGGTGTTTGTTCATAAAATTATAGTTAGTTAAATAGTAAGAATCCTTTATTGAAATAAAAAGCACTTTTTTTAATGCATTCTTTTTAAATTTTAACTACAATATATAATGATTAAGGGCATGTAGGCGATTGACAGTATGCTTACAAGCGAAAGGGCGCAGTTTAGCAACGCAGTCAGGCAGTTAACATTCCATTGTAAAACGACAAAATCTGACCATACATTAACTTTTTTAATAGAGAAATCACCAGTAAGTATTGCCTGCTTGTTAAATATTTAATGGATAAGTCTTCAACTGGATCCAGGTCCTCTTCACCTTCAATAAACCATGGACCTTTACTCCAGGTTAAAAGCAAGGTGGGTGTGAACATTTCACTTTGTTTGTTTGATTTAAACTTGATTTTTAAGTAATTGTTATAATATTACTTTGTCAACGTTAAATTTGTTTTATGTTGTCATCTAGTACCAAGCCGAGTTCAGAAGATTTCCTGTAAATGTCGATCGAGATCATTTTGAAGATTTCTTTCATCGCTTAGAGTCATTGCATCACATTACACAATTTGAATTTGTTATAACTTACACGGATCCGGTTCACGGAGATTTGCTGCCAATAAACAATGAAGAAAACTTTGCGAAAGCCAAAATGTCATGTGTGAACTCATTAATGAGAGTTTACCTTCACAGAAAAGGTGAATATTTGTAAAACCAAGGGTTGTTGCAACTAGTTATAAAATTCTTGTTCTTGTTTTGTGTTTTAGGTGAAGTTTTTGTTACTTGAAAGTTGATGAAAATATAATTGTGCACATTTTAGCTGTCTTTTATTTCAAAATTTAGATTTATTGCACTAAAAAAAGGTTGCAGTAGTGTCATTTTCTTTTTCACTTTGTTTTAGATAATCTTAGTGTAATGAATGGCTTTGGTCAGTCAACTGTTCGTAGAAAAAAAGGAAAGAAATCTGTTCCTAAAATAAGTTTTCCTGAAGATTTCCGGCCAGTTTCTGCCATAATTGATGTTGATATTCTACCAGAAACTTTAAGGCGTGTGCGCTTGCATAATCATGGAATAAACAAACCATTGGGTAGGTCTTTCAATTTTTTTACAATTGTACAAACTAAATTTCACTTTTTTAGTATTCTGGTAAAAGTAGGTATGACTTTTCAACAAAGTGCAAATGATAAGATTTATTTTCAATTTTATAGGATTTTTTATTCGGGATGGTGTAAGTCTTCGAATGTCGGACAATGGATTAGAGAAGGTGCCAGGAATATTTATATCAAGGTTGGTACACGGAGGTTTGGCTGAAATGACTGGATTGCTTGCTGTAAACGATGAAGTTCTGGAAGTAAACAGTATTGAAGTTGGCGGAAAATCTCTTGACCAAGTATGTAGCTTTTATACACTGTCTAAAATCTGTTTTTATGCCGATGCCAATTAGCTATAAGGCTTGATCAAATAATTTGAGGCAATTTGTAGGTAATCTTATCTTTGTTACACAGGTAACTGACATGATGGTAGCAAATAGTTCAAATCTGATAATAACGGTTAAACCAGCAAGTATGCGAAACGCTCTGTCAGCAACCAAGTCCCGACCCCAGGAGCGTCTTGCTACTTCTGCACATCACCAAGCTTATGACTCTGATGAAGAAGACGATGATTCGGACATTGTTAAGGATCTTTCCTCAACAAAATCAAGGTCCTCGGATCGATCAGCAAAAAGTAGTGATAGTGGTCGCAGGCTAAAGCAATCGCCGCATATGTCCCCCCGCAATCAAGCCTCTCCCAAGTTGCAACGAGCCAGCGAACTATCAACCAAAAACTCTCCGATTCATCAGGTTGCAGCATCACCTGCTCGTAGCAGTGGCCACAAGGGAAAACAAGGTCGCGACTCGCTCCGAGCCAAACACAGCAATGACTCTAACCAGAGTAATAATACTTCCACAATAACTTTCTAAATGCTAATTAACCGCTGTGCTTTTTCTATCTTCTTTTATCTTTTTACAAAATGGTGCTTAAACCTGTTTGTGCTTATATTAAATAAGCTTGCTGTCGTGTTGGTATTTTGCTAAGTAACAAAACCCATCACTGAAATAATGCTTTTACCGTTTTTAAATAACAAGACTTGTGCTTTAAACAGCATATTGTTTTTGCTTAGCAATAAATGTGTCAGGTTTTTTTTTAAAATGAAATTGTGAAATTTGAAAACAAAGGGCCCTTCTTATACTTAATTCTTCAATTTTCCTCTATATTTTTGTACACCAATAAAAAAAAATGTTTTTAGATAACTTTTTTGGTTTTGGTTAATGTGATTTAATTTTCCACTGAGTTGTTTTTATTCAATATTGCCATAACAAAACTAATGATGGTCTATATATGGTTTTATGATTATTCTGCAGCTTTAAGTGCACTTTTCAAGAATTTCCTGTTATGTATATATTTTTCTAAGCAAAAACAAATTTAACACATTACCAATGTTTATGTGAATGATGAACTAACATGTTATAGAGCATGTGCTAAAATTTTATGTAACCAATTTTTTGTGTGTGTTTTTTTTTATAATGGAACATCCATTAATGTGTATATTGCAGTTCAAGGCATTTGCAATTTACATTCTTCTACTTTTATTGTATGGTATATATTGTGAAAATTATTATAAAACCATATCAAAAGCGATACTTTGTAGTTACATAATTTTACGTATATTAAATCAGAAAAAGCGGTGCATCAACTAATATAAAATTCAACATTTAATTTGATACAAAAATTTAATTCTCTGTTGTAACAAAGTTATGCTAGCACCAACCTTATGTTTTTATATTATGTTTTATAATTTACATTGCAATCTAACAAAGGTATAAGACAACATTTTAATCATTGTATTTACTCCTGTACTGACACATTGTGCTATTGAAATAATGTTTAATATTTCTATTCAAGCTTACTAATAAAAACTTTTAGTATTTTCTATTAGTGTTAACCCAAATACGATAAGTATTTGTTTTGTTAAGAGCCATTGGTTACTTTTAAAATAATTTTTTTTTATTTACGTTTAGAGATCGCATGCATAACAATAATTTTCATTGTTTTATACCTCGTAGATAATTTATAGTTTAGAATTATAAAATTTTTTCATCGTGACATATTAGTTTAAAGTCGGTGCAAATAGAAACCGAATTCTGTTTTTTTCTTTCACATTGTGTTTAGTTTTTCTTTTCGTTTAACCTATCAAATAAATCGCGGTAATGTTTTTTTTTAATTTTGTAAGTTAGCTATACAAATAATTCAAAATAATAACAGTGCCTTAGTAATAAATAAATGTTTTGGGGAAAGTCCTATTTTATTTTCAATATTACTATTAATCGAACAAACGTATTTTTGTGTTTATTTTTTCATGAGATGATTTTAAAAATTGTTGTAGTTTTTATCGTGTTAAAAGTTGTTTATCGCTCCAACTAACATATCTAATAAATATTAATAATAGCAAGAGATCTTGTAAATTTAACTAATTAAATTATATTAAAGGGTTATATATGTATTGGAGAAATTGCACTTTGCAAAACTTAAACATTGCTAGTTAATTTGATAATAAAACCACATACATATTATATACCCTAACATAATTAAATTTTAAAACACTTAGTGTAACTTTTTTATGGCTCTTAATAAATCACCACAAATTGATTGTAAAATAAAATCGGTACCTATAACTATACAGGATCGAATGGATCGAATAAATAGAATGTACTCGAACACAAATGGTTTTCGAATAAACGAAATGGATCGAATGGATCACATACATTATGCTTATTCTGAATGGTTGAGGGTCGGGGTTAGGGTTTAATTTATGCAATATTTTTGTTCCATTCGATCCTGTATAGTTTATGGGTACCCAAATAAAATTGCTTTATACATACAGCTATCACAGTTCATTGATAGGTAATTGACCATTACTTAAACAAAAAAAACTGGCTAGTTGCTAAGTAAATATTAGTTTTACTTAACTATTTTAACCAAAATATTCTTTGTCTTTAAACTTTCAACACAGCTAAAAATATTACATGATAAATAAATACAAACTGAGAGTAAAAATAGTGTGATAGCAACCTATGCACAATTTAATATTTGGTATCATTTATATTAGCACTGGTATATACAAATATTTTATTGAAATAAATAATCACATATTAATAAAACTTAAATAAAACTCTAATAATTGTTGACGTGTTATAATGTTTTCTTAAATAAAAAAAGTTGTTTATTATTTTACATATTAAAAAAATCAACCCACATCAGTATAACAACAAACAGTCTACTGCTCATTTCAACACAGTCATAATAAAACAAGGAAAGAGAGAAAGTTGTAAATTCAGATAGATTCAATTAAGCGCATGTGAGGCATCAAATTAAACCTAATGTCCTACTGGAAAAAGAAAACTACTTGACCAAAAAAAAATTATATTCCGTTGATATATAGAAATTAAAATAGGTAGACTTAAATGTCAATGATAGTAAACCTGTTTTTTTTAAATCTAAGTGACCACATAACCTAAAATATTTATAAAGTTTTGAATAATAATAATACTGGTAAAATGCTGATACAATAACTCTCACATACAACCAATTAAAACAATATTTTGAATGTAAGATCGCAAGAATTTAAAAAACAATTTAGTAACTTTAAATTCATATATAAATATATACTCTAAGATGTTACAATAAAGGGTAATTTGGCACTTATTATGTTTGGGTCAATAAAATACACTTCAAAAAAATGTACTAAATCTGATTACATTTATAAAATATATATTTTTGCTTCTTTTTTGAAGCAAAGGTATATTTGGCATAAGCCCTAATGCCATAGTCAAAATAATTAAAAAAAAAAAAATTTAAAAAAAAGGCTGATTTTAAGTTTAACTGAAAAACAATTAACAAATAGTAATTTCCTACTAGAGAAAAAATAAAATAATCATAGGTTGTTATAAAAAAGAAAAAAATGAGAAAACCGAAGTTTTCCAAAAATCGGAAATCTTCAAGCTAAACATTAAAAGATGTGTTTAAGTAAAAAATGAAATAAACATATATCATCTTTTATGTTTGTAATAAATTTGTTAGAAGAAATCATTACAAACCCTAGATCAAGAAAATAGACTGACAGCACAATGCCTAAGTTCTGCATAGAAAATTTTAATGAAGTTATCAGCATACTTCACATATTGCTCTCTAGGAATAGTTTGAAAAACTTAAAAAACTCAGTTTTTTAAGATATTTTAGACAAAGAATTTTAAACTTTTTTGACTTTTTCGTCAAAAAAATTTAGTCTAGGCAGCTTAACTGAGCCAATTGCCTATGCATTTGTGTTTTGTAATTTTCTCTTATTAGTTTTTTAGAGAAGTTAGAAATTGGATTTTTAAGACTTAGTAACTGGAAAAGGATGAGCTTCTGTGTTAAATACCCAATCATCCAAGCTTATTAAATCATCATCAGAGAAAAGAAGATATAAATATCTAAATATTACAATATTGGTTATTTATTAAAGTTTTAGTTGCAGACAAAAAAATTACGCAAAATTTAAAACTTTTGATATTAAAACCTAACTTGAAAATAAACCTTAAGTTTATTATTAAAATAATATAAATTTAAAAAAATATTAGTCTAATTTTGCCATTATATTGTCTAAATAAAAATACAAAAAAACAACAACATACTTTAAGGTTTCAGCAAGGAAAAAACTTTGTTGTACATCATCATACTGTGGTTTGGGAGCATAAACATCTTTCACTCCACTAAAACCATTCTCTACTTCACAATTCTTCTTTAACGCCTAAAATATATAACACACAAATTAATTAACAATTTTAACATTTCATTCAGTATAAATTTTCTTTATCTAAAATTCCAACATAGTATTATATATATTATTATTTCAACATCAAATTTCAAAGAATTTAGCAATGGAAATAATAAGAAATTTGCTAATTTAAGACAAATATCACAATTGGAAAATAAACCAATTGTTTGTCAAAAAAAGGTACACTTGAAAATTGCTCAGACAAAAACCATAAAGATTTGAACAACCATTTACTATTTAATCCTTTTTTATGGGTGTTTAGCACTTATAAATATTAAACAAGCAGTAAGCTAAGTGATATAAAAACAAAACAAATATTTACAATTTTACAATCACATGTGTTAAAAACCAAAAGTTTTAATTAAACTTAAAAAAGATTTTACCTGAACAGCTTCCCAGCCCCAATCTCTATATTTCTGATCTTTGGTAAGTCTCCACATCACAAAATATGTCTCGATTACTTCTGGTCTAAGAATGTAATACTTTTCGTTGGCTCTCATTGCTACCGCTTCACTTGCCCCTGAGAAATGGAAAGCCTCTGGGCCCAACTTTGTGGCTACATTCAAAAATAAAGATTTTAATTGTGGGTAAATGGTAAAAAATAACATATTCTTTAATCAACCAAATATGAATTTAAATTCAGGAAAATATATTATTAAAACAACAATTTTAATAAATTAACCCATAAGTTACAAATAGACTTTTTGTACACTTACACGATCTATCATAAGACTCGTGACAAGTGTGGGCAATTTCAGCTCCAAGGTCCATATAATGTTGTTTGTCTTTTGAGCCTTCAGCTCCAAGTGCCAACATTCCACCAGCAAAGCAAGTTAAATGTCCCATCTTTGCTTCCAACCTTCCTGACCTCCATTCACCGAGGTATGTCATTCCACTGCTAGAATGGCCAATCAAGTGCTTTTCAACAGCCTGTGATAAATGGATATGAATACACATTAAGGTTTCTTCAAATATTGGTAACATGATATCTTGATAAGATAGTTGATGTAGTGTAAGTGTAATTTGAAATTGTTAAGCCGGAAAATGACTAATAATGTTTCTGGAAGATTTAAAGATTCAGTAATGTCCCTTTTGAATAAAAGAAGTGGCTTTCAAAACAGAAAATTAACAAAATAATTTAATATTTTATTATTTTCAAATATTTTATTATTTTGTAGCATCAAGTAACTTATTCGTATCAGTTGATAGTTTAAAAATTTTTTAAATCGACCTATTATAAAATGGAACTTTATCAATAAAAACTTTATTGCTTTTTTATTATTTTATGCATAGCAGTTATACTTACTTCCTCATCAGACAAATACAGACAAAAAAACTTATTGTTCTCTTTATTACCAAATATTAGCCTGCTAAATATAGGCTTATCTTTTTTTTAAGTTTTTAAATAAACAAAAACAAGAAACAGCTTCTAGCCAGCTGTTTAAAACAAACAAACTTCTTTTTTTAACACTGATGTCAATATATAGTGTTTATAATTATTAAAATAACAAATATTAACAATGTTATAATAACAAAAACCATAATAAAATATTTTTTTACCACAATAAAATATGGTTGCTATAACACAGCCACAATATAATTTATGCTGATATTGATGCTACCACCAACAGGTTGAATACTTTAGGTATAGTTACATAGGAAGTCAACATAAATTTGGTTTTAAATAAATTACAAAGGTTAATTACCTCCATAGCTTCATCATACATCGTTCTTGCTTCCGTGTCGGTTTTGCCAGACAACAACCAAGCTTTGAGCAAATATTCATAAAAACTATCACCCAGTGCTCCCATTGATACATGTCCTAAACAAATTTTTAAAAGTTAATACAACTTGGAAAAAAAAAAAAATTTTAAAAGTTGGTAAATTAACTTGACAGGGCTTATTGTATAGAATTGATCTATACTATGACAATAATGTATACCTTCTGTTTTAGTCCATAATTTAACAAATAAAATTAAAAATTTTAAAAACACTTTAAAATTAAATTTACTTTGTCCCCAAGCACCAGTCTGTGGGTTCATATAATTTGGATACAATCCATTCGGTTTATCTGCATTCTTTAACACTTTTCGAATCTCCATAACTTTTTGAAGATATTTTTCATCCCCTAAAAATAATCAAAAATAATTTTAAAAAAAGTTATAAAAGCAGTAAATGAATGCAGCTTTACAACCTAATTTTATTAATAGTTTTTTTTATGTTATTAAAACAAGTTTTTAAAAGCAATCTATACAATATTTTGTTTAAGAACATTTTTCCAATAAATGTTTAATGCATTTAATTATAAATCGATAATAAAAATTCCACTATGGTCGTTTCTCTTTTCAAATTTAATAAAATTTATTCAGTACTAAACACTAGGCAGGCAAACCATACATAATACATGGTTCATTGGTGATTTCCGTTTAAAAGCCTTAACAGGACAAGAGTTAAGATAATAAGTAAAAAAATGTAACACTTTTAAAACTAAATAATATTTGAAATTAAATTATTTTAAAAAAATCTAGTAATGGGGTGGCAACAAAAACTTATTAGCAGATTTTTTATAAAATTTTATTTGATAAATATTTTGGGTGTTTTAATTTACCAGTATATTTGCTAAGCATAGAAAACTCCAAATGTATGGTTCCAAATTCAGACAAAATGGAACTTCCCCCTGAAGCCCATCCCCAATTTCGTACATTTCCACTAAATAACAAGTGTTTTATTTATTTATTAATTCCCTAGTTTTAAATTACTCTTTTTTACAAATTCTTTTACTTTATCAACTTTATATCTGAAATAGATTTTTAACATTTTTGTGACCTATAATTAGGTCATTCGATTATAACTTAACATTACCTAACTAGCATAATCACTTAATAAATTATCTACAATTATAAAAAATTAATTTAACTAACGTTAATACTTTATTTAAAATAAATCTAAAAAAATACTCAAACATTTAAAAAAACACTTCAATATATATCACATGAACTTACGTTACTGGGTTAACAAGGGCGTAAGGAATGCCAGTTTTTGTATTAAAGGCCGGCAACAATTTGTCAGCTATATTTCTCGCTTGTGAAATTAAAACATCGTTTCCAGACAAAAAATAAGCAGATAATAAACCGCCAACAAATCTGATATTTACTTCAAACACAGAAATATCTGTTCTCTGAAAATATAAATATTTAAATATTTTTTACAATTTTTTTTATAAAGGAGAATCATGAATTTTTTTTCAGTTAATCATATTTGTAATATATTTTAAAGTTTTTTTAGTTTTAAAAACACAAACACAATTAATAATAGTAGATAAATACAATATCAATAATAAACCATTATGCTAACTTTTCCGTAAATACATGACTAATTTATATAAACACCAAATTTAATGATCACTCACCGAGTTCATGTTTAAGCTAGGAACCCATTCGACAGCTTGATTGAATTCATCATGAAGTCCCATTATATAAAGTGTGTCAAGTGCATCTATAATAGTGGCCCCTGTGTCTGCACTGTTAATATTTAAGACATTTGTTTAAAAACTAACATTTAACATGAAAATTATTAACATCTTTGTAAAAAAAATTAATTTTTTTTTTAATAGAACAAACATTAATAATTTAAGTTTTAATTTAAATTAAAAAAAAATCCACAGTTACCTTCCAAATATGTTAGCTGAGTGCTTAGTTTTAGCAATAGGTTTTAGCTCATTTGCACCCCATGCATATTGATGATATCCATTCCATGCTTTTTTCATCATCTTAAACAACAACAAATAATAATTATTATTACCAACCTACATAATATAAACCAAAACATAATAATCATACTATTAATAAACCAACTCTAACACAATTTACAGTTTTAGCTAAACTAAAAATATTTAAAAAAACAGGATTGTAAATAAAAAACATACCTCTTTGACTGTGTCCCTTTTCAATTTAACATCCGGATCACTTGGAGCTCCCCGGGAGCTATCATAAGGTTGAACTTTGCTTCCAACTCCTTGTTGAAGTTGGGCAAGATGTTTTTCTTGTTCTTCTTTCTCCCTTTCAGCTTCTAATCTTTTTTTCTCATCATCAATTTCTTTCTTGATTTTAATCATCTAAAAAAATATTTAAAAAATCCAAATAAGCAAAACAATCTTAAATTGATTTGGTTGCAATTTTTGTTATTAAAAACCAAATATTACTTTACATTTTTTACTTAATTTAAAAAAATATTCATATTTATATAAAAATACCTCATTTGCTTTATCAATAGCTTCTCTGTGCGAATCTTGAAACCCATCTAACTGAGCTCTTTGATTTGCATCTTTAGGATTAAACAATATTGGTTCATTTGATCCATCCAAATTGGATTTGATAAATTCGTCTGAAAAAATGAACAAAAAAATTTAAAATGTTAATTTTATGAATAGTCATTTTAAATAACTAACCAAAGTAATAAATTGTTAATCTTACCGTGTTTCTCAAGATGGGGAAGGTTGTCATGGCTATGTTCAAACAATGGCCTTATATCCAAATTTTCATTTTTTGGAAGCAAAAATACTATCGTGTAGCAAAATAATCCAATTGTAAACAATCCAAGTGAAAATATTAATTTCTTAATTTTGAGCAGAGCCATTCTTATTAAATAATCTGATAAGTAAAATATGATAAAATGTAAGCAAACGTACAGAAAGTACGGCAACGTCATATTCACATTTTATCATACAGTCATATGTAAATTGTGACTGCCTTACGTACTGTACGTATTTTAATTACATTTTGTTTAAAGACAAGCTGACAGGGACAGGCATGTAAGACAAATTAACCGCAAAAAGTTACAAAGGCTTTTCCTGTATTATAGCAGTTTATTACAGAAATTTTTTTAAAACATAAATTACGTTACACGTATACTTTTGTTTCAGCTTTTTGCTGTTTCGCGATCAATCAAAAATTACTATTTCTGACTCATTTGTGTCGTGGCAACAAAAAACTACGTAAATATAAACTAAAGTTGTAACTTTAAAATAACTTTAGTAAACACCCTTACGTAAACATAACATTTTACGTTTTAATGTAAAAATTATACAATTTTAAAAACTTATTTGTAGCGTTAACAATTCTAAAATATAAAAATGATATTTTTATTGAATTAAGCTCACGTACACCGTCTAGCGACTCAATAATAACACTTTTTAATACGAGAGAATTTACAAAAAAAGAAAAAAGCTTGTTAAACACGCGTGGTGCTTTCATGCGTAAAATCTTGTAGATGTAAATAATTTTTTAACACAAGAAATTAATTTTTACAATACTTTAACCACTAAAATGAAGGAAAAGAAACGGCCATGGCAAGGAGTGGAAACAAAACCTGTTGGTGACGAAGTAAGATATAACAAGACAGTTAACGTGTACTGATCTGGTTAAGATTCATGCTATACAGCTATACGTTGTCTGAAAGTTTATGTTACTTTCAACATATAAACTTATGTTAAACAGTCAAATTAATGTTTAGGAAATTCTTTTCACAAATCTCCCGATAAATGATGACGTTTCTGATGAAGAAGTTGAAGGTTTGGGCATTTTGAATAGCCTATAATTTTAAATTAAAATATAACAGTACTGACAGACTGAAGTGACAAGTAACAATAACTTTAACACAAAAAATTGAAAAAATGACAATTATTTAATTTTAAACAGATGATGAAACTGCGAGTGAATATTCTGGATTGGGGGAAGATGAAGATTCTGGAAGTGACACTGGAATCTCCTCCGGAAACGAAGATGAAATTGAGCAAGACGAAGAAGTTTGTGTTTTTTTAATACTTTATTTATTACGTAATAAAATCGAGTTTCATTATTATATAGAAAAAACAATTTTAAGAAATGATTTCAATTTGTTTCAAAAACAGGTTTCACAAGCAACCGAAAAAACACCCTCTGCTAACAAAAAAGAATCACTAGATACAGATTTAATCGGAAAAATTATTACCTTTAACAACAAAGATGATGTGGATTCATCAGATGAAGAAGTAAATTAAACATAATTTTTAGTAAATATTTTTTTAAATTTCTTAATAGAATATAAATTTTTTTTATGATTTATGTTTAGGACCTTCGGAACACAGTTGGAAATATACCAATGCAATGGTACGATGACTTTCCACATATCGGTTATGATCTAGATGGAAAAACTATTCTAAAACCAATCAGAAATCAAGATGAACTTGATAAATTTCTGGATAAAATGGAAAATCCTGACCACTGGTAATAAATCAAATGTAAAACCATGTGGAAAAATAATATGTCAAATCAAACTTACCTGTTGTATTTAATTAATGTTATCCAACTTTGTTTCCTTAAAGGAAAACGATTTATGACAAATCAACTGGTAGGGATCATGTGTTAACGGAAGATGAAGTGCAGCTTATTAATCGCTTGAAACAAGGACAGTTTTCTAATTCAAACTACGACCCATATGAGGTAAATTTCATTTTATTTTAAATTTTAAAATGTTATAAAGTTATGATGCTAAAGACAACAATGTTTAAAAAATTTCGTGTAATTTTAGCCGTACGTTGACTTTTTTACGCATGAAAAAATGATTCATCCGGTTAACAACATCCCAGAACACAAAAGGAGTTTCATTCCATCTGTTTTAGAAAAAAGAAAGGTTATTATTTTGTTTTAAGTTATATATAATAAATGCATAATTGCTTATTAAATTTTTATAAAAAATTGTAAAAAACTAAGGTTGGTAAACTGGTTCATGCTATCAAAATGGGTTGGTTGAAACCCCGTAAACCTAAAACTGAAGAGGATGAAGAAGTAAAATTTTATGATCTATGGGCTGACACTAAAGATGAAAAAAAGGTAAAAATATTAAAGATTTAACAATTTCTGATTGTTGTTTCGCTTAAACATTTTAAAGTAAAGTGGTCCAAGTATTCTTACGTTTACAATAAAAAAAATTATCTTTTTTTAAACTTTTTACAGACTCATAGTGAACTAGCACGTCAGAAGATGCACATACCAGCCCCAAAAGCCAAATTACCGGGTCATGAAGCATCCTTTAACCCACCTCCTGAGTATTTACCAACACAAGAAGAGGTATAATATTAAATTAAAGTTATCACAGATCACATCATAAGATATTATATGGCATGTTCAATTAATTGTTGTTGGTAAATAGATAGATGAATGGGAGAGCGATCACCCAGAAGACAGAAAACTTGATTTTATTCCTAAAAAGTATGACTGTTTAAGAAAAGTACCACAATATCCGCAATTTATTCAAGAGCGATTTGCTAGATGTCTTGATCTTTACTTGTGTCCACGACAACGAAAAATGAAGGTAAATTTTTGATTTAGCTAGAAGAATAGATTTTTTAACCAACTTATTTATTTTTCTATACAAAGTCAAATTAAATTTCGAATTTAAAAATCACGAAATCCATTTTCAGATTACAAAATTTAATTTCAATTTTTTAGGTTAATGTTAATCCAGAAGATTTAATTCCTAATCTTCCCAAGCCGAGTGACTTAAAACCCTTTCCAACCGTACAGTCATTATGCTACAGAGGACATAAGGCTTTAATAAGAACCATTTCAGTTGATTCCACGGGACAATGGCTTGCATCAGGTAAAATTACCACATTTTTATTGTATATACTGCTAAAAAAAATAATTTTATGATGCTAAAAAATAAATTCAAGAGAAAATAATTTTGAAAATGTTCATTAGCTTCATTTTAAACTAATTTTTTTTGGCAACAGGTGCTGATGATGGAATAGTAAGAGTATGGGAGGTAGCATCTGGAAGATGTTTAAGAGAGTTTAGAACTGTTGGGAATGGTAACCCAATCAAATGTGTTGCATGGTGTCCGAATGTTAATGTGTGTTTACTTGCCATTGCTAGGTAAGAGACTTTGCAATATTGGAAGAAATGCACTTTATTAATTTAACTTATAAGAACCTGAAATAATAAGCATAAAAATTGTGGCAAAGCATTTTCTAATGTATGTTGCTGTTCATTTTAGTGGCACAACAGTAGTCATATTAAATCCGAGTATTGGAGATCGCCTGGTGTATCAAGCTACCGACAACCTCATAGAATCCTATGAAGCTCCAAATGAAGAGGATGGTGAAGAAGAAACATCAAAAACCGAAAAGAAAGTTTTAGATCCTTGGAAGACTGTAGAGTCTGGTCCAGAATATTATGATGGCCAAAGACTGGTGATAACTCATCCCAAGGTAAGGCTAACTTTTTTTTGTAGTTTTCACCTTAAGTATTCTTCAGGATTTTTTTTGCAAAATTTTGTTGAAGAGATGTTTTGGGACCAAACAGTTAAATGAAAAGTAAAAAAAAAAACATTTTAAATTTGACAGGCTGTAACAAAAGTGACATGGCATGGAAAGGGAGATTACTTTGCATCTACACTACCAGGAAATGGAAACACACAAGTTTTGTTACACCAACTTACTAAGAGGAGATCTCAATGTCCTTTCACCAAGTGCAAGGGAGCTGTTCAATGTGTTTTGTTCCATCCATCTCGGCCTTATTTCTTAGTTGCGGTAAGAATTACATTGTGGAAATAAATTTGTAACAAATATCTTACGTGTAAGAGATTAAATTATGTCTTTATTATTATTTATTATATACCTGCATTCAAGACCATGGTAAAAACTAAATCTTTTTTTAGACGCAACGATATGTTCGAATGTACAATCTTGTAAAGCAAGAATTATCGAAAAAGCTTATGACCAATGCCAAGTGGATCTCGAGCATTGCTATTCATCCTGGAGGTATCACAGATCATTTTTTATTAATAATTTAAATTTTTGACAAGTAAGATTTTACTAATAAAATGTATGTTTTTGCAGGGGATAATGTGATTGTAGGAAGTTACGATTGCAGATTATCCTGGTTTGATATGGACTTGTCAACTAAACCGTATAGAACGATGAGGTATCACAAAAGGGCAATAAGAGCTTGTTGTTTCCACAGAAAGTATCCACTTTTTGCATCGGGGGCTGATGATGGGACAGTGGTTGTAAGCCATGGAATGGTGTATGGGTAAGAGGCTAAGTTAAAATTTATAATTTGCTTGTTTTGGAAAAAGATTAATATATGTTTTAGTTGTTATGGGGTATATACGTTAAGATTTTTAACTTAGTATATACATTTCGAGATGTGAAGAAGGCTGGGTAATGCACATTGAAGCTTTTTTAAATTAGCATAAATTGGTATAATTAATAAACTTACCTTAATTAACAATTTTTTATATTTGCAGGGACCTCATGCAAAACCCACTTATAGTGCCAGTAAAAGTGCTTAAAGGTCATCGAGTTGAAAAGAATCTTGGTGTTTTGGATTGTTGCTTCCATCCACACCAACCATGGATATTTTCATCCGCTGCTGACAACACTATCAGACTTTTTACTTAACTAATATTGTGTTAAATAAATCCCCTGTACAAAGAAAATAAGTATGATTAATTTGTAAATCAAGGTATCAGTTATAGCGTTACTAACCAATCTGTATTATAAAAATTTGCAATACAATCTTAAAACATTTTAACAATTTTTTAATAATAACATATATATACAGTGTGAGAACAGTAACATAAAAATTTATTAAAAATTAAATATTGCATAATTAAGCAGAATTAAATGTTAAAATTAAAATATGACAGCATGTTACATTAAATCTAAAAGTAATGGCTTGATACATTAACCAAAATAAATATCAAAATTTATCCGTTAATTTGGTAATCATTTAAATGTGTTAATATTACATACATTGACAATTACATAATTTAAACTATAGCTATCATTTTTCCCCTTGCACCAGTGTTGTGAATAATATCATTATGAGCTTTTTGAATACTATTTAAGGACATTTCCACCCCAATGTTTGGATTAAGATAACCCAAGTGTAGCCCCGCTGCAATAACTCTCGTCATTTCAGAAAATTCATCCTTTGTAGCAGCAAATAACCCAACTCCTTGAATTGATGTTTCTTTGCCCATCATAAGTCTTGGGTTGATATCTATTTTCCCCCTGCAACCAATGACTACAACTCTTCCATTTTGTGCAAGCAATTCAAGATCAACATTAAGGTTCACATTAGAAAGCATTTCTAGAATTAAATCGGGCCTTCGACCATTCATGCATTTTTTAATTAATTCTGTATATCCTTCTTCTTTGTGATTAAATACATTAGCAACTCCCTGATTTTTAACTGCTTCCACTCCTTCAGGAGAACCGGCTGTTCCAATTACCATAATCCCTCTAGATGCAGCTAACTGAATAGCAGCCATACCAACACCACCACTAGCTCCGTGAATTAATACAAGATCTTTAGGATTTGCATTCCCTTTCTGAAACAAAGCTCTATATGCCGTAAAATATGGTGTTCCCACTGCAGCTCCTTTTCTTAAATCATATTTATCAGGTAGTCTTACTAACCAGTCCTTGTGAACTACACAATACTCAGCATAACCTCCACTTTTTACATGCATAAAGGAAGCTACCCTATCGCCTTCATTAAAACGCTTTACATTTGAACCAGCAACCATAATAATACCAGCTACATCATTACCTGGAATATATGGCAACTCTGGCAAACGTGCATAGTGACCTGACCTTATGTAGGTGTCAACAGGATTTATTCCTACAGCTCCAACTTTTACAAGAACTTCGTCAGCGCCAGGTACCGGAATTGGCACATCTCGGCGTAATTCTAAAACATCGGGATCGCCAAATTTCGATACAACGATCGCACGCATGATTTTCGTTGATAACAATGGGCCTTTAGAGGACAGCATATTTTAAATTTAATCTAAACTTTTTTATAAATCTTAAGGACAACTGCAATAACTTTGCTTTGCACAAGCTGCAATCTAATATTTATTTATAAACAGAAAGTGATCATATGTTCTATGTTAGATCCCATGTGAAAGTTTGAGAGATTGACTAAAAAAGAATATTTTGCTGCGCATCAAAGCGTAAACACTTATGATTTTGATGTTTATCCTCTTTACAGAACTTTGGATGTTTTTTTTTTTTTGTTTTTTTTTGTATATATATCTTTATCCTCGATGTGGGAAAGTCGAATGCGCGACTTAAACATAGAGTAACATCAGTTACTCCGACCCAGTCTCGAGTTGCCTGTGGCAGTTTGGGATATTATAGAGACTATAATTGCCCGGTAATTATGCTGCTGATTAAGTGCTGGCTCAGCAGGAGTTCACACCGTTTATAGCGCCTTATTCAAGGGCGCTACAGCATGAAAACAGTGGGGATTGAACCCACGACCTCATGTGTGGTGTAGCAAGTGTTCTTACCACTACACCACGCTGCCGGTGAACGTAAGAAAACGTGAGAAAACCAAAATATACAGAATTTATGAATTATTTATTTCGTTTTAAATTAATAAAATCACCACTGCCGTTATAATTACTGACAATTTAAGACATTAAGAAAGTGGCCTAATTGTTGCAACTTCCTTGAACTTCGTAGTACAATGATTCCCACTGATTGTAGTTGTACACGTTAAGCCCGTCATCAATATGAACTGGGTCAGGTGTACCCCAAACACCACCCCATCGAAGTCCGGCATTCATAACTGCGGTAACAAAACACTCTGCGTTTGAGTTGTATCCCGCTGTTAAAAAAAATATTTTTTTTTGAAAAGTTTAGCAGTAATGAAATACCGGTTAAAACTATAAAATACAATTGATCAAATAAAAAACACAGCTTACCGTACAAGCAATCACCATTGCACCAGCCATTTGGAGTATCCACGTTCATATCAATTGCATGGCCAACGAGATGGTTAGAGTTTGAAGCTGGTGGAACAACGATACCGCCCAAGTTTTGTCCTTCTTTTCGGTAAGCATGCGTAACCCAAACCTGTAACATTATTTAATTTATCTTTTACAGTGTGTTAAATTGTTATTATTTTAAATAAAAAAATAAAAAAATTTTACCGTCACACCGCACTGGGCCGCTAATCCGTGTATCGTATCCATTTTGGAATAAAAAGATGGTTCTACCTCAACAGTGAGGCCATTGTATCCCTTTATCCTGGTGGAACTATATGTCATAAGTGAGCAGCCTAAACGCAGATATCATTAAACAACTGAAGTGTAAATATATTTTTAAGTATATTTCATTGAACTGTTACTTCCTGATGAAGTCCCACTTGCACAACACTGTCTTTCTGAGGGTCCGCCACATTTTCCACTAGAATACGAGCCTGAGCAGTAGTTGCTGTTGTCTTGGCAATTTCCGCCCACACTATCGCACGCTGAATCGGAACTGGACCAAATATTTTCGTTTGCTTGACCTGGATAACAGATAAATAAAATAATTAGCTTTACGTCAAATATAAATTTTACTGTAAAACGCTTAAAAGTTACATATGGCGTCGCAGTTTAAACAGCAACGACGGTTAGAATCTCCATCGCATTTTCCTTGTTCGACTCCAGCATTACAAACGTAGTATCTATAGTCGACGCATGTTCCGCCTTTAGATGTGCACTGGAAATCGGAAGCTAAAATTGCAAATGCGTAATGCTACATTAAATCAGATTTTGATAAATTTTGTAATTTTTGTGTTAAACTAATTGACATGTTTTACCTAAAGCTCCCGTCGCTAGAAAAATAAGAACCAAACACGAAATCATTTTTGCTAATGCTGTGCAGAAACGTAACCTATTTGTAAAATTACTGAACTTGCAAACGTTACCCTATATAGAGAATACATGCGTGTGAATGAACATGTGTGAATACTTACATTAAATTTAAAAATAAATTCGTTGCTTGCTAATTAAACACACTGTCTAACTATAACTAAACTTAATACGGTAAACCTGGCTTGGTGTTATGCGTCGGAAGATCAACATTAACACTTTCTAAAATTTAACTCAAAAATAAATAATATGTTTGCTTTTAAAACAGCGTTAGCGTGTAATAAAACTAAATTGACTTATTGATAGTCGTAATTAATTAATAAACAACAACATTAAGACTAAGTTTAGGTGCGCTAAAAAAATAATAAAAGCAGCAGAATTCTAAAGTACAAATTTAAAAATGTTAACAATCTTTACCTCAAAGCCAAAATTTATGTAAAAATGCACTATTTTGTTAAAGTAAAGGCAAAAATAAACTTGTTTGACTAAGAACAACATTTAAAAAAATTGACTGGTCAAATTACTTTTTTTTAAAAACGAGCTAAATTTATAATGGAAAATGAGTAGCTTTAGCGGTTAAAGATTTATTCAAGCGGAACTAGTCTCACATGGTTGATGAAAAAAAGGGAAATCGAACGGAATCTATTTGAATCGTTGTTAGGCATGCTTTTGCTAGAATGTTCGAAAATAAATTCTAGTTATCTATCAGTTTATGTGATAATTTTAAACCCAGGGTGTGTATGAAATTAAGCTGTTTGTTAATACATTATTTTTAATTTAATTTTTTTAGTGTTTATTAAGTTAAGCTAGTTGTTAATATTTATAACGCTTTACAGCTTTAGCTGTCAGGCTGTTGAGGTATTTGTATTTAAAAAAAATTATATTTCAGGATCAATATTTTTTAATTATTAAATATTAAATTCTAAAAGTTACACAAAATGGCTTTCCATGTACCTAAAGCACCAGGATTCTCACAAATGCTTAAAGATGGGGCAAGAGTAAGTTAAATTGCGTTACATCAGTACATATAACTTTAACATTTCAAAAAAAAAATACTTACTGTTTTAATTTAATTTTTAGCATTACCAAGGTTTAGATGAAGCAGTATACAGAAACATTAATGCTTGCAAAGAATTAGCAAAAACCACCAAAACTGCATTTGGTCCCCATGGTAAGTTTTATGTAAAATATAATATATAAATGGTGTTAAAACAAAAGAATGCTTAATGGTGTAATTATTTGTAATTCAATACCAAGCTTTAAATATGCCAAATAAATAGGATTTACAATATAGTTGTGTTTAGGAATGAACAAAATGGTCATTAACCATATTGAAAAACTGTTTGTTACAAATGATGCAGCTACAATTCAACAATTAAACTAATATGGTTTATTTTTCTGTGTTATTTTTATTTGTATAACCTTTTTAGGTTCAACATCCAGCAGCAAAGATGGTGGTGATTGCATCGCAAATGTGTGAACAAGAAGTTGGAGATGGAACCAATCTCGTTCTTATCCTTGCAGGTAAAAATTAGTTATAAATTTTAAATAAAAATTGCAGTATATGATGGATAATTTAAGGTGATATCATCTGAGCTTGCAAATTTAATTCATGACATATCTCTAAATAAAATCTAATGTTTACTTCTCCAATTTTTATTTATAGGAGCTATGTTAAGCCAAGCAGAAGAATTGTTAAGATTGGGTTTATCTGTTACTGAAGTAATTGAAGGATATGAACAGGCTTGTGAAAAAGCAATTGAAATATTACCTTGTAAATAAATTTAGCGTCTATTATTCCCACTTTTTTGTAAATGTTAAAAAAAAAACTCTTTAGCTTATTTACCAACTAAACCTGAATTTGGTTGATATGTAGACCTAGTGTGTTCAAGCGTAGAAGACCTAAGGAATGAAGAAATGGTAACAAAAGCTTTAAGAACTTGTATTGCAAGTAAACAATATGGAAATGAAGATTTTCTTTCCAAGTTGATTACTAAAGCGTGTAGTAAGTTTATATTTTAATTACTAGTAAACTAAAAAGAGATTTCCTCACTAACCAACAAAAACAGGTTTACTCAGAACGCTTTTTTCTATTTTGTAGCTTCAATTCTTCCACCAACCAAATTGTCATTTAGTGTGGATAGTGTCAGAGTTGCCAAATTAATGGGAGCAGGAGTTCACTCTTCAAAAGTTATTAATGGAATGGTTTTCTTGCGGGAATGTGAAAGTAATTTTTTACAAAAACAGTAATTTTTCTTTAAGGTATCCCTTACATCAGAAATTATTCATATTTTTTTTGATAATAGGTGACTTAAACATGATGAAAGATGCCAAGGTGGCGGTATTTTCTTGTCCTTTTGACATGCTCAACACTGAAACCAAGGGCACAGTTTTGATCAAGAATGCAAAAGAACTTAAAGAGTTCAGCACTGGAGAAGAAAATATGTTGGATGCTGTAAGTTTGAGCTGAGAAAACAAATCATGAAGTATACAACTTTAAATATATTTTATAATATTTCTGTTACTTTTAGCAAATTAAAGCCATCGTGGACACTGGTGTAAACGTTATTGTATCTGGAGGCAAAGTTTCAGATCTTGCTCTCCATTTTTCCAATAAATATAAATTGATGGTCGTTCGCCTCAACTCAAAATGGGATATTAGAAGATTGTGTAAAACCATCAATGCCACTCCTCTTCCAAGACTGGTAATAATTTTAAAATAAATATGTTAATTTTTGTGCACTTTTGTTGCAAAAATAAAGACAAACTTTTTTTGTCATGTACATAATTTTTAATAATTTGCATTGTTTTGTATAGACCCCACCCACAGCAGATGAAATAGGTCACTGTGCAATTGTTCGCCAAGATGAGGTTGGTGACCGAAGTGTGGTCATCTTCGAGCATTTGTCTAATGAGGGAAACAAGATATGCACCCTAGCTCTCCGTGCAGCTACACTAAATATTATGGATGATTTGGAACGTGCAGTTGATGATGGCGTCAACAATTTCAAAGTTCTAACTAGAGTAAGTATTAGAGTGTTAATCTAGCAAGAATTTAACAACCCACTACAAAGCTTCTATGTTTAAAAAAAATTTTTTATGGGACAACAGACTGGTCCCAGGAGCTGGAGCTACAGAAATTGAACTCGCAAGACAAATCCAGAAATTCGGTGAATCCCAACCCGGTTTGGAGCAATATGCCATCAAGAAGTATGCACAGGCACTAGAAGTTGTCCCCAGGGCATTAGCTGAAAATGCAGGGCTTAACCCAACTGAAATTGTATCCAAACTGTATGCAGCTCACCAGGTAAACTATTGATTACCAAGTATCTATTCTAGCAACTTGCAAAATAATCATTTTGGTGTTACTTTATTATGAATACTTATTTTCAGGATGGTGCATCAAATGGAGTTGATATTGAAGAAGGTGAAGTTCTTAATTCTGTAGAAGCTGGTATAACAGATTCCTACTTGGTTAAGCACTGGGCTTTAAGACTGGCCACCAACGCAGCAGTCACTGTTCTTAGGGTGGATCAAATTATTATGGCAAAACCAGCAGGAGGCCCAAAGCCCACTAAACAGGGAGGAGACTGGGATAAAGACGATGATGAATAAGCTTTTTTTCATAAAAATTAGGCAAATAAAAAAAATTTGGTCAAAATTCAAAACTGTTCGAGATTAAAGGCGTTTAAGTTTAAATTTAATAACGGCAAAATTTTTGCTGCTCTTAAATTCACATATTTACTGTTTTGCATGTTAAAAATTTCTTGTACATGTTGTAACCAGGAAGTTTTCCTTTCGTAGATTTTTTGTTGCTGTTCACAATTGTTGGAATTACATCAGAGTTCCACAATAAGAAAATAAAAATTCCTTGTTTGCAATGACTTTTTGATTAATTGAAATATATTCTTATTTATAAGAAAAAAGGTGCTATAGATTAATTTAATACAAGGTAGTCAGTAACAAAAAGATATCACCTGTATTTTTTAGCCTTGCATAAACATACAATACACAAGCTAGTAAATATGTTTGTATGCTGGCATTTTAGGATTTATTAACATTATTCAATAAAATTTAAACTAAAAGAAAAAAACTTGGTCCAAGAGCATCTTAATATATGTTAAACAAATAAGAAGTTTTATATAAAAACATTAAATTAAAATTAACTACTACAAAAATAATTTATAAAATGTACAATTAGAAATGCTTTTTAGATTAAACATTGCATAATTTTCCAGACAAGAGAATTATTTTAAAATAGCATGTTCAAATTATACATTAACCGTTTTCTATATGAGAACCTTTAATGCACATTTTTGGGTTTTCGATATCTCGCTTGCTTTGAATCATTCTTAGTTCAAGGTTTGAAAAAGTTGGTTTTGTACCACTAGGTACTTCATCTAATAAATAAATTAAAAAGATTTAACTAATTCATTGATTTTTAGTAGAATAACCTTCTAATTTATTGATTTTCGGTAAACTTACCTTCAGCAGCTTTTTGGGTTCGTATTAAAACATTGTGCATAGTTTTTTTTTTTTTTTTTTTTTTTCGCGCCTTGATAAAAGTAAATAATAAATACGATATACAATTAATATTACAACAATGCGACGGGAAAAAATAACAAAATCAATTTAATGATTTAAAACATGTCAAAAGTATTAATGTTTACATGAAGATTTTAATTATTTTATGGCATGGTCACCAAACCCAGTATAGATTATATTATTAATAAATGCGATATATAAAATACATTTTACAAAATACACCAAAAAAATAAAACTATAACAAAGGAGTGACGAAATAACAAAATAAAATTGAACGAAAAAAAAAGAAAGTTACGACACATTTGATTTATAATAGTAGAGCAATCACTGTCGATGGTAGTTACAGTGTAAAAAATGACTTAAAGAAAATAATAATTACATTTAATATAACCCAGTATGGCTCTAGTAGGAAAGCACGAACTGGTCACGATAAATTGCATGTGATAAAGGGACTAACCGAAATAAACCTACCTAAAGAAAGAACGTCCCAGAATGGCCTTTCACAACGTATATCACATACAACGCACAAAAATATTAAACAACCCACCAACTAGTGGGGGTTCACGTAAATAGAGTAAGTAAATATAAATGTTTAAAACTAGTTAATAGTAGAAAAGAAAGAGGAAACTTGATAAATTAAAATATATTACATCGATAGTTTAAAGAAAGATTGCATAATTAAGTTAAGTTTGTGACGCAAAGTGTTAGAGTAGCTGAATGAATAAGTAGCTTTGTATGGTCCAAATTATTTGTTCAGGGTGGTTGGAGGAATATGGTAAGGTTGGTGTTGCTTTTTGAAGTATATGGTCTGAGAGCCCAGTCTGAAAAAACAAAAAAATTCTCGGCAGTAATAAGTTCTTAGTTAATGTATTTATAAGGATAATTTACTGGTAATTTATTGAAAACGATGCTACTTTGGTGTTTTGACATTGGGTTTGGCAAAATTTTAAAGGGTAATTAAGCAGAGGAGTTCTGGAATTGTAGCACACAGTGTAACAGAAAAAAAATATATAAAAAATACATAAAAAAAAACAAAAAAAAATAGATACATTTATTGTGAGTACTGAGGTGCAGTCAAGGAATAATGCAATTACAAATTTAGTGAAAAGGTTAGTAAAAAATAAATTAGGAAATAAAACTGTTTCACAAGTTTGGCATGACCTGTTATCAGCATGGACTGCCTTTTGGAACAACAAACTATTTCACAGCACACTTACAGTGAAAATTACGGTGGCATAGGCATGACCTGTTTAAATACATGGACTGCCTTGTTTAAAAGTGAATATTTTAAGTACAAAATAAATACAATAAAGAATAAAATAATGTGTTTTTTTTTGTTGAAAGAATAAAAACATCACAAGCAAATCTAACAGTGAATATGTAGTAAGAGAAATGGTGGTTAGCATGCACAAATAAGTATAGGTGCTTATCTGTGTGTGAATTATTATTTAAGGTTAGGATGAATAATTTCGGACAATAGATGGTTTTTGAGTTTTTTATTGAAGGTTTTGTTTGAACAGTTTAGCTTAATAATTTTATCAGGTAATTTATTCCAGATTTTAACACCAATGTACTTAATTGATTGTTGTGTCAAGGTTTTGCTAAAATATGGGGTTGACAGTTTAGATTTGTATCGGGTATTTTGGGAGTGAATGTTGCTTGGGTTAGAGAAGAAATTATCAAAACAAGATGGGAGGGAGTTTTTTAGGTATTGAAAAACTATAGAGCTAGTTTCAAGGGTAAAAAGATCTTCAAGAGATAGTAAATGTGTGGGCAAAGAAGTTTTATCTTGGTTGGTATTATAAGAATAAGAAATCAAAGTAAGGTATTTTTTGCAAACATGTTGAATTTGGGATTGAATTTTCAAACTACCATGTTTCCAAATGGGGATACAATAACGGATATGACTTAAAATTAGAGTATGGTATAAGGAGATTATTGCATTTTGGTTTAGATTTGGCCGAATTCTTCGAATAACTCCAAGGTTTTGTCGAATTTTTTTAAGTATGTTTTTCATATGTGATTTCCAAGAGAGATTTTGGCTGATGGTAAGTCCAAGAAATTTAATTTCATGAACTTTTTCAATGACTGTTTTACTTATTGTCAGATTTTTAAGTTGTTTGATGGATTGGTTGTTACTTGGTTTAAAAATTATATATTTGGTTTTTCCAATATTGAGGGATAGTTTGTTTGCAGAGAGCCAGTGCTGTAAATTGGCTAGTTCATTATTACCATTTAAAATTAAGTTCTCAGGGTTTTTATCGGTTAAAAGAAGGGTGGTGTCATCTGCAAACATTACAGGGGAAGATTTTAGCAGGGAGTTGGGAAGGTCATTTATGTAAATTAAAAAAAGTAAAGGTCCCAGTATTGAGCCTTGAGGTACACCATAAGTAATTCTATTCTTATTGGTTGATAACTGGCCATTAAATTCGACGACTTGAGATCTATTTGTCAGATAATGTTTAAACCAGTTTTGGGCAATTCCTCTTATTCCATAGTATTGTAGTTTGTGCAGTAGTATTGTATGATCTATAGTGTCAAAAGCCTTCGAAAAGTCCAAAAATATTCCAAGTGCTGCTTTTTTTTGTTCAAAAGCATCAGTAATTTTACTTATTAACAGGGCTGCAGCTAAGTTAGTTGAATGAAGTTTTCGAAATCCAAATTGTTGTTTAAAAAAAAATTATTTTGTTCAAGAAAGAATGATACCCTTTTATGCATAATTCTTTCTAGTATTTTTGAAAAACAGGGTAGAAGGCTAATGGGTCTATAGTTTTTAGTTTCTTTGAGGTCACCCTTTTTGTAAATAGGAATTACTTTGGCAGTTTTAAATTCATTTATTGATATGCCAGTTGCAATCGAAAGGTTGAAAATATGACTTAGTATTTCTATAATTTTTTGAGGAGTTGATTTAACAATTTTTGATGGTATTTCATCCAATCCATAACTAGTTTTGGGTTTCATTGATGCCAAAATAAGTTCAATCTCTCTTGGACAGGTGGGTTTAATAAAAATTGATTTCAATATAGGTTTTTTGAGGAAGGAATTAAAGGTCAGGTTGGTAGAGGGTATAGATTTAACCAGTTTTTCTGCTATTGATGTGAAGTAAGTATTAAAATGATTGGATATTATCTTGTTGTCCGAGGTTGGACTGTTGTTGATATTAAATTTGACTTGATGTTTTTTTCTTTTAGATTTACCAATAAGAGAGTTAATAGTAGTCCAAGTTTTTTTCATATTAAACCTAAATTTATTAAACAGACCTTTGTAATACTCAAATTTGGCAGATTTCATTGATTTTTCATATTTATTTCTTTTGAGGTTATAATCCAGTTTATTTTTAGAGTTTCGTTTTCGAAGCCATTTTTTATAAGCCAGTTGTTTTGTTTTGTTAAGTTCTTTTAGAATATTAGAAAACCAGGGATTGTCTTGTTTTAATTTTTTTTTAGATTTTAAAGGAAAATTTTGGTCAAAAGTTTTTTTATAGGATGTTATAAATTCTTTATAGGCTTCATTTGGGTCTTCAAATGAGTATATTTGGTCTGTTTTTAGATTTTCAAGGTTAGTATTAAATTTGGCCAGATTTGTTGGATTATAGCATCTGTAGGTTTCAGTATTAATAGTTGGGTTTTGGTTTCTAGTTATGTTTGTACATTGAACTACTGGAAAGTGATCTGAAATGCCATCGACAATATAGTTGAAATAACTTTTTCTAGAGCAAGTTTCAGGTCATCAGGATGCTGGTGTGTCCAAGCCAAAAGGAGGGCAGCAAAGAGGTCACCTGACCCAACAAATGCTGCACCAATCAGTGGCATTTCAAGTTTTATTTTTTGACATGTATGTCCATTAGTTATTGATAAAAAACAAAAATTTGTCACAAATACATAATCATTTTTAAGAACCCAAGGCACAACTGCTTTAGATTCTAAATACATAATTTATGTTTGTAAATCTTACATAATTGTTTGCTTCCATAACCGACAAGAGAGTCTTTTCCACCTAAAGTTGAACTACTTATCACAACAAGATTTGGTCCTAAGGAATGTAAATGATCTATTGCCTGTATAGCTTCTTTTTCTGTTGTAATAGGTTTTCCTAAAAACAACGTAAAAACAACTAAGTTACTAAATAAAAAAAATTTAAAACAAAAAATAAACAAATCATGAAAAATGTGTAACTATAATTCGTAAATAATAGTTTACAATTTACCTGTCAGAAGTTCAGCTTCAAATTGGTTTGGAACCAACACATCAGCAATCGGAACAACTTCTTCTCTGTATACTGGTAAAAGTTCCTCAGGAACATACATTTTTCCCTCTCCATCCCAAGTATCCCCCATCACAGGGTCACACACTAAAAATCGGATAAAAATAAAAAATAGGATAATTTTACGTAACTATTTTAAAGACTAGTTCAAAAACAAAATTACACATAAATCTTACCATAAATTAAATTAGGGTTTCTTTCTTTTAACTCCTTAATAATTTCTACCATCTTTCGTAACATTAATTTGTCTCTACAGTAACCTAAAATTGAATAAGTTTAAGATATTAATTAAACTACTCATTCATTCAAAAAAGAAAAGGCATAAAGTATTCAAAAGATTTTAGAACAAACCTGTTAATACATAATCGTAACGAATGACATCATTTAGTTTTAAAGTTTCATATGGGCCTTTTTGTAAAACAAGAAATGTTGCATTTTATAATAAATCACATTTAAAAAAGAATTTTTATTAAAAATTAAAATATCACAAAAGTATAATATTAAATTTTATTTGTTGTTATGGAAGTATGTTAATAAAGTTCATGTGCATTTCTTTATTTTTATTTTATTTTTTTGTATATATCTTTATCCTCGATGTGGGAAAGTCGAATGCGCGACTTAAACATAGAGCAACATAAGTTACTCCGACCCAGTCTCGAGTTGCCTGTGGCAGTTTGGGATATTATAGAGACTATAATTGCCCGGTAATTATGCTGCTGATTAAGTGCTGGCTCAGCAGGAGTTTATATCGTTTATAGCGCCTTACTCAAGGGCGCTACAGCATGAGATCAGTGGGGATTGAACCCACGACCTCATGTGTAGTGTAGCAAGTATTCTTACCACTACACCACGCTGTCAGCTATGTTAGCTTATTAGACCGAACATATTGAAATTTAAACAATAAATTTCAACACTTTTTATTACAAATTATCATAACAAATAACTATACCTGAAGTGGAAATACAGCAGATCTATTACCAACATATCCACGAACGACGTGACTTTGAATGGACAAGACCCGAGTCGTCATTTTTGTGAAAGAAATTTTAAACTTTGTCTTTTTTAAATTTGTTATTTAAACTCTATTCAGCTATTTAAAGAAGAGTAGACGTAAATTAACAAAAATATTTAAACAACAAGACTACAAAACGCAATAAGTTAACTCAGCAAAAACTTGACCTACAAACTTTAATCAACACAACTTAAAACTATATTTCGTCACTCAAGACAAAAACAAAACAAACTGAAATCAATGACACGTTGTTACGCATGATTTGCCAAATCACGTGAATGATTTTTATCCCCAACATATAAGTTACTATAAAAAAATAATAAAAGGAATTGAGTGGTACTAAAATGGTTATAATAACAGTTATTGTAACAAAAATTTTAAAGATTTAACATTATTTTATTGCAAAAGGTTTGAATATCGTTTTTTTATAAAATTATCTATCACGCAATAAACCGCTTGTTTTTGCGTGCAAACTTTGGATTTTTGAACTTTATTCGTAATGTACGGAAATAATTACTACGAATCTGACTAATTTAGCTTAGTTCCTGGATATGAATAACTTTTAAACCAATTTTTAGGACGTTATGCAAAGTAGCAAATTATTTTAAAGGTGTTTAAGACTAAAATGGTTAGTATGAAATAAATTAATTTTCTAAAATAGCGCATTGTTAACCAAATTTGTTAAATTTTTAACATTTTTTTAGAAAATAATCACATTATGGTAAACGAATTTCGATTAAGTGGGTTGCTGATTATACTAACAGGTACAATTCGAGATATTTTTTAGTGCGGTATAATTTGCTATCTTAAGAGTATTTCTTTACAAGCTATTGTTTATTTTGTAGCAAGTGTTATTCAAAATGGAGCTTCGACTCTAGATGAATATTTAAATAAGTACGTATATCTTAATTTTAAAATTAAACAAAATGTTTATATTTTTTAAATGTCGCTGCACATTTGTCTTTATTTTAGAATCGGAGCTCAAACAGATCTAATTGTTGATGTAGGTAAGTTTTTTTCACCAACAACTAACATAACGATGTTATTCACATTTAAAAAAAGATTGGTAAAGTAACTTTTTTTATATACTTTAAAATAAAATGTATTAAAATTGGATATATGATTAGAAAAGCGACAAATAAATGAAGCAACAACTGCTAACCCATCCTCTGTTACATCTGAACCGCCAAGTAAGTGTATTTTAAATTAGACTAAAAAACGTTTTTTTTTTCAAGTTTTACTGCACAAGGTTGTAGGTAAAATTTGCGTAATATCAGTTTAAGTACGATGTCATGTTTTGTAAAATTATTAGACAAATTAATCGATAAAATATAAGAAGAAAGCCATTTTAATTTACAGGTGCGCAATGTTTCGATGAAAATGGTGTCGCCAAACAGTTTTATGTATTTGAACTTGAGGGGTCTTGCAAGAAGTTTCATATTTGCTTGATGGGTCAAGTATACATAGCTGAATGTCAGGAAGGTAATGCTTTTCACAAAGGAGATCGTATTTGCAAACCTGCAAACGAAGTTCCGGGATGCGAGCATGAACCTCACGCGCGTAAGTATTATTTCTTTATTTTTTATCAGCAATTTACGGGAAGACTAGGTTTTACAGAATTTCATAGATTTTTTTTTAATAAAATGACGTCATAACCCCTTTGTGCCACATTTTTATTGCCCCAATCTTAAAGTAAATTCAATTTGCAATCGATTGATACTATCTAAAAGTTGGCACAAAGGGGATAAAGGGGTCAACGGGAGCAATATTCGACGAAAATACGTATTTCGATTATCAGTGTTTGAGCGGAAATGACGTCATAACCCCTTTCTGCCACCTTTTTATTGCCCCAATCTTAAAGTAAATTCAATTTGCAATCGAATGATGCTAACTAAAAGTTGGCACAAAGGGGATAAAGGGGTCAACGGGAGCAATATTTGACAAAAATACGTATTTCGATTATCAGTTTTTGAGCGGAAATGACGTCATAACCCCTTTCTGCCACATTTTTATTGCCCCAATCCTAAAGCAAATTTAATTTGCAATCGAATGATACTAACTAAAAGTTGGCACAAAGGGGATAAAGGGGTCAGCGGGAGCAATATTTAACAAAAATACGTATTTTAATTATCAGTTTTTGAGCGGAAATGACGTCATAACCCCTCTGTGCCACATTTTTATTACCCCAATCTTAAAGTAAATTTAATTTGCAATCGAGTGATGCTAACTAAAAGTTGGCACAAAGGGTATAAAGGGGTCAACGGGAGCAATATTCGACGAAAATACGTATTTCGATTATCAGTTTTTGAGCGGAAATGACGTCATAACCCCTCTGTGCCACATTTTTATTGCCCCAATCTTAAAGTAAATTTAATTTGCAATCGGGGCAATAAAAATGTGGCACAGAGGGGTTATGACGTCATTTCCGCTCAAAAACTGATAATCGAAATACGTATTTTTGTCAAATATTGCTCCCGTTGACCCCTTTATCCCCTTTGTGCCAACTTCTAGTTAGTATCATTCGATTGCAAATTGAATTTACTTTAAGATTGGGGCAATAAAAATGTGGCACAGAGGGGTTATGACGTCATTTCCGCTCAAAAACTGATAATCGAAATACGTATTTTTGTCAAATATTGCTCCCGTTGACCCCTTTATCCCCTTTGTGCCAACTTCTAGTTAGTATCATTCGATTGCAAATTGAATTTACTTTAAGATTGGGGCAATAAAAATGTGGCACAGAGGAGTTATGACGTCATTTCCGCTCAAAAACTGATAATCGAATAACGTATTTTTGTCAAATATTGCTCCCGTTGACCCCTTTATCCCCTTTGTGCCAACTTTTAGTTAGCAAAATTCGATTGAAAATTGAATTTACTTTAAGATTGGGGCAATAAAAATGTGGCACAGAGGGGTTATGACGTCATTTTCGCTCAAAAACTGATAATCGAAATACGTATTTTTGTCAAATATTGCTCCCGTTTACCCCTTTATCCCCTTTGTGCCAACTTCTAGTTAGTATCATTCGATTGCAAATTGAATTTACTTTAAGATTGGGGCAATAAAAATGTGGCACAGAGGGGTTATGACGTCATTTCCGCTCAAAAACTGATAATCGAAATACGTATTTTTGTCAAATATTGCTCCCGTTGACCCCTTTAGCCCCTTTGTGCCAACTTCTAGTTAGTATCATTCGATTGCAAATTGAATTTACTTTAAGATTGGGGCAATAAAAATGTGGCACAGAGGGGTTATGACGTCATTTCCGCTCAAAAACTGATAATCGAAATACGTATTTTCGTCAAATATTGCTCCCGTTGACCCCTTTATCCCCTTTGTGCTAACTTTTAGTTAGCAAAATTCGATTGAAAATTGAATTTACTTTAAGATTGGGGCAATAAAAATGTGGCACAGAGGGGTTATGACGTCATTTCCGCTCAAAAACTTTTATAATAAGTCATAAACTGCTTCGAATGTTTTTTTACATTTTGAATATCACGGTTGTTTTAATATTTATTTTATGCTATAAACACAATGAAATAATATTTTAATGACGTCCCCCACGCAGATCGTGACGTCATTAAAAAATAAAACATTCCGCACTCTGCACATGCACTCCACCTTTTACATAGGCAAAAAGTACTCCGCACTCCGCACAAGCACTCCACCTTTTACATAGGCCCACAAAGATTGTAAAAGGTTAAAACAAGAGCTATAAAAGAAACCAAACTGGGGGATTTCCCTGTTTAAAAAGTTAAGATTTTAGCACATGTTAATAACCTGAACTGTTTTTAACATATTTGAGCTGATTTTACATTTTTAACAGGTTCTTGCGATCAACAACCGTGTCTGAACGGCGGCACCTGTATAGAAATAAACGAATGTCGTTGTTCCCCAATGTTTTTCGGCTTTCGGTGTCAATATAGTAAGCAAATGTATAACGTTGTACTTTTAACATTAACTTAAATATATTTGTTACGTTCGTTACATACTACAGTAATTTATTGCAAGTTTTTTCTTTGTAAAATAAACAAGAAGCAACATTTTTTTAGATGGTTATGACAAAAACCCAAGTGATGTTGTAGACACAACAGTTGAAACATCAGGTTCAATTTGTACCATGTTTGGTCCTGGTAATGTTATTACATTTGATGGTTTGGTGTATGATTTTCCAGGAAAGTGTCAATATGAAATGGTATCAGTAACAGATGTAGTAGATTTCAAGGTATGCCCTACCAGGTTTTAAACAAATAAAAAAATGGCTGTGAATGAAAAATTATTTTAATTTAAATTTAAAAAAATTGTAAACCATTATTGTTTAATAGGTTTTGGTACGTAAGAACCCGAATTGTACCCAAAACAATAAATATGTGTACTCCAATGGTAACTGCATCAGTCTAGTGACTGTTTATGTGTCTTCCGCAAATATAAAGATCACAATCTCTGAATTATCAGTTGCAATTAATGATGCACCGTAAGTTATACTGTATTTAAAAGGTGTTTTGTAAGATATATAAAGTAAACATTAATTTTTTTGAATAATTACCAGTTGTTTTCAGAATCTCACTTCCATATGATGGATATGGTATTATGGTTTCTCGTATCAATCCCTATGTGATAATGACACTCGGAGGCATGACTCTTCGATATGATGTTGTGTCATCATCAGTTAATATTATCTTATCGCCTGACCTTTACCAAAATAAGACTACAGGTCTTTGTGGCAACTACAACGGGTTGAGTTCAGACGACTTAGTTTCTAGGCAAGGTAAAATGACCTCAACATTTTTTACATAAACAACAATAGCATTGGAATTGACAAGAGATATCTATATATATATTTCTTACAAGCATCCATTGCTAAAAATTTTTTTTATATTTAGGAGAAACAGTGGTAGGGTCTGAAGGTCATATTGTTGCAAAGACCTGGATTGAAAAAGATGTGGATGAAACGTGTTACGATATTGCCATGATTCACCAAAATATCACAGATTGCATAGCAACAGATGTAAATTTTTAAACATATCAAACTAAACTTAAATGTCACAAACTATTTTGCAACTTTTGTTTTTTAGGAGGTTGCTTTGATTTGCAACATTCTTTGGGCCTATTTCCTTGATTGCCATAACTACTTAAACCCGAGCAAATTTTATGAGTTATGTAAAACTGAGCTGTGTTTGTGTGGCTACAAAACTAGACCTGATTGTCAGTGTGATGTCGTGTCCCTTTATTCAAGGCAGTGTGCTGTAGCTGGGGGGCATACACCAAACTGGAGATCAGAAACTCATTGCTGTAAGTTACACATAGTGTATATATAAAATTGTAATTTTATTCATTACATGTTCCCTTATTCGGTTATACTAAAAGAATTTTTGCTTTCCATTGTGTATAACAACTTAATGTTTACAGTAAGAACATGTACAGGAGCTCAAGATTGGCATGAATGTGGAGTCGAATCTCCTCCAACTTGTATGATGCAACATTTAGTTCCTAACCAAAACTGTTTTGATCGTTGTCAATGTTCAAGTGGTAAGATATGTGCTTTAGTTATCAATAGCGTTTATTTGTATGTTTAACAAAATAGGTGGTACTCAAACAGTTTAATTGAATTCAAATTTTTATCCCAGATCTTTATGCAAATGGAAGAGAATGCACTGTGCTGTCAAACTGTCCTTGTATCCACAGAGATATAGAATACAGACCTGGTAGTGAGGCCAGTATACATCAATGCAATAACTGGTAAACTATATCATTTTAGTGAATAAATATTTATTTTATTAATAATTACACAAAAATCTTTACATATTAATCTTAATTGCATAAAAACCTTTACATATTATTCTTAATTGCAAAAAAATCTTTACATATTAAAATGTATTGATATTAGCACTTGCTCATCTGGCCAGTGGAATTGCGTTGAATCTATGTGCCCTGGAACAGCTACTGTTCAAGGTTATGCTCATATTGAAACATTTGACAAAAAATCCTACACATTTAATGGGCGGTGTCAGTATATTTTTGCAAAAGATTGTGTGGACAACACATTTTCAACTTATTTGGAAAATGGTGAATGTGGTGTAGATGCTGGTGTCAGTTGTGTAAAAGCTTTTACCATTTTACTTCATATTCATGGAAGAACTCAGGTAATTTTATTAGTGTTAATTTTATTTATTAAATAAAAATTTACATTTATTATGTGATATATTTAATTCACAAATTGCACTTTGATTTTTAGGAAATTTCGTTGAATGATAATTATGTTGTAAACATTAACAGATATGAAGTTCATTTACCTTACAAATCTGGTAAGTAAAATTTTTCTAAAAACCCATAAGGAAATATGTCACAACCATATAAATAAAAAAACATTATTTTAGGTGACTTACACATATTTCAACTTTCATCCTTGTATGTGGAAGTTAAACATGAAGCTACAGGAATTCAAGTAATTTGGGATGGACATAAAACCATCTTTCTTACGATTCCACAAAAATATAGAGGTCGCTTTTAAATTTACATTTTTATATTGTAAAACATATAAAAACGAAATGTAACCATAAAAAAAAAACAAAAAAAAACGAAATGTAACCTTTATAAATGAGCAGGTAAAGTCTGTGGAGTTGCTGGAAATTACAATGGAAATGCTGCAGATGATTTCATTTCATCACAAAATATGATTGAAAGCACAGCTGCCTCATTTGGAAATTCCTGGAAGTTAAACCAAGATTGCCCGAATGTTCCTGTAGAGGAAACACATCCATGTGAAGTACACAGTGATAAAGGTAAATTTTAAATAAGCATTACATTGTTTTGTTTGTTTCTATGCTTGGCACTTTTGACCCAATTTTTTAATATTACTATTGCCAATTCTATTTAATAAAATAGTTTATGTTAAACCATTTAAATAGGAATAACTGTTATGTTTATTTTTGGACAACAGCAAGTTATGCTACCGAGGCCTGTGAAAATATCTATAGTTCAAAGTTTGTAGCTTGTCATAATGTTGTTGATCCTGATCAATATTATAAGAACTGTAGATATGAGTTTTGTGAATGCACAAAGGCTTTAAACTCAGAGTGTATGTGTGATTCATTAACTGTATATGTTCATAAATGTTCTGAAGAAGGTATTTTATTAAATTGGAGATCACCAGATTTCTGTGGTAAGTTGCTGCATATGGTTTTAATTTAATAACTACTTTAATGTAACATAAATACAACAAACTTAATTTATCCCTTTTTTTAATAGTTTTTTATCACTTATAATTAAGGGTTGTATTTTTGTTGTTTGTATTAGAAATGATATGTAAAGGGGGGCAAGAATATGCTCAATGTGCTTCGGGTTGTGGAAAAAACTGTCGATCATTGTCAGTGCCAGAGACCTGTGAAAATCAATGTTGTGAGGGATGTAACTGTCCCAAAGGGCTTTATCTTGATCCATTGGGTAAGTTTAGTTAACGTTAAGGAAATATTACTTAATTTAATATGGATTAAGGTAACATTGCAAAATATGTGCAGGTGTTTGTGTTAAGGATAAAATGTGTCCGTGCTACCACCTTGGTACTTGGTACAATCCTGGACAAACTATTCACACACCAGGAGTTTTATGGTAGGTGCTTTAAAAAAAAGTTTCCTGATTTCGATTTAAATAGAGCAAAAATAAAAAAACATTTTGTTCAGCTTAAACCATTAGTTAAGATGTTTGTACTTTTTATTTAAGTCAATGTGTAAGAGGAAAGTTGGAATGTGAAGGTGAAGGCACCCTTCCATCAAGCTGTCCAATTGGGCAAGTGTACCACAACTGTTCAGAGGGGTATGATGGCGAAAAATATGGAGCCGAGTGTTCAAAAACTTGCCAAAATAGAGATTTGCCATGTCCAGAAACATTATGCCAACCAGGTAAAATTAAGTGACTTTTTTTAATAGCCATTTAAAATGCTTTATTGTAAGTTACTCTGCTGATTTTATTGTTTAGGTTGCACATGTCCTATCGGTTATGTTTGGTATGAAGATAGTTGCATTGATCCAGATTATTGCCCTTGCTTACATAATAACAAGGCCTACAACGACACTCAAACTTTAAATGTTGAGTGCAATGTTTGGTAAGAAACACTTATAAAAAAAATTGCAATGTTTGGTAAGAAACATTTCAGATTGAATCACTTTAAAATGTTGTATTTTAAAATTGCTAATATCTTTAAGTCAATTTAGCTTTTAAGATTAAGCATATATTTATACATTTTTAGCACATGTAATAAAGGCCAGTGGTCTTGTACTGGTGATTATTGTGGAGGTGAATGTAGTTTAACTGGAGAATCTCATTTTTTAACATTCGATCAAAAGTGGTTTGATTTCAGTGGGGATTGTGAATACATACTTGCAACTGTAAGTTATAAAAATGTTTGAAATGGTGTCAATACATCACCAAAGAAATTAATGACAAAGTATTGATGTATCAGTTTACCCCATTCAGAATCTTTTAATGTTTTTTCCTTTTTAAATAACTTTTTTTATTTTAAAGGATGAATGTGGATTAAATAGTGATAGTCATTTTATGATCTATTTTAAATCCAACCCATGCGAAACACTTGGTTATATTTGTACCAGAACAATCACTATAATTCTTGGGGTAAGCTCATCCTATCAAAGATAACTACTACTTTTAAAAGTTGTTAATTTCTCAATAACTTGTTAAGGTTATTTTAGCCATATAAATATTTGTTTTTATTTTTTAGCGAAACCAGATTCAACTTGATTCTGGATTACCTCCAGAAGAAACATCAATAGCTGACTCTACAGATGAGGATATACCTTATGAGATAACCAAAAGTGGATTTTTTACCGTTGTATCAACTGCTACCGGTATTACTCTTATGTGGGATCATGGAACTAGGATTTATTTGGAACTTGCAAATTTTCACATGGTAATGATTTTTTAAATAATATCCAAAGATTTTTAAACTGAAATTGTAAAAACTGAATCAATATATAAAAATGTTGGACAAAACGAATTGGTTTTTTATCCATTAATAATAAATTATTTTGTTATTACAGGGGAAGGTTTGTGGTCTTTGTGGCGACTTCAATGGAGATGAAAACAATGACTTTTTGTTGAGAAATTTGGATATTGTAACCAGTAGCGTCGCTTTCGGAAACAATTGGAGATTAAAAGCATCATGTCCTGTTAGTAGCGGAAATCAAACAAACAATGTTGATTTGTGTGAGTTATATCCAAACAGAAAGTCATGGGCAACAAGGCAATGTAATATTATGAAAGGACCTGCATTTACAGAATGTCGACAAGAAGTAATATTTACTTTTAAACTGTTAAATTGAATTATAAACAAGTAGTTTCTCATATTTGCCATACATAGTATACATTCATGTTATAAAATTGTGTATTGTAGGTTGATTATGAGAAATATTACCAACATTGTATGTCAGACACATGTGGATGTGAAGCCGGTGGTGATTGTGAGTGTTTTTGTACATCAGTAGCAAGTTATGCTCATACTTGTGCCCATCATGGAATACTAGTTAGTTGGAGGTCACCTTCTGTTTGTCGTAAGTAAAATTCACAAACTTACTAAAAACATTACTTAGTTGTACTAAAATTGAAGTAGATTTTTAGGAATTACTTTTAATTTAGCTACAATGTGTGAGCAATACAATCAAAATGACACTTGTGAATGGGAATTTGAGCCTTGTGGTACATCTTGTCCTGATACTTGTTGCAATAGAAATAATCAATATAACTGCCACCTGCCATGTTTGGAAGGATGTCATCCTAAATGCCAATTTGGGCATGTTTTTAGGTAAAAAAAAATTTCTAAATAAAATCAACCCAATTAATCCAAGATAAATTTTTGCGTTTAATTTGTTTGGTAGAAAATAACTATAAATTGTTTTTAGTCCGGATTTGCAAACATGTATTCCAGAGGAAAGCTGTCCAACTTGTGCAGCAACAACAACAGCAGTTGTAACTACTGTGTCTCCGACAACTGTGGTTACTCAAACTACCGTAACAACAGGTATGTAAATATTTCAAAGACATTTTAAAAATGCAACTATTTTTGTTTAAAACAATATATGTTTTATTTGGTAAAAATTATAAATTTATTTTAAAAAAATGTGTAATACATTTTATTATTTAATACATCAGCTACTACTATTTCTGCAACCAATGCAACTATTCAGCCTACCACTACTGTAGCAGTAACTACTGTTTTACCAGTAGCAGGACCTACAATTCCTTCTTTTTGTCCGACAAATTGCACTGATCGTAATGGAGATGCTAGACAGGTAAAGTAATTGTTGTTAAATAAGATTTATGCTCGAGTTAACTTTTTCGAGAAAAATAAATTATGCTTTTGAACTCTGTTAAACTTATTGTTTAAAAAGTAGTTCTTTTTATCTTTTTTTAGAATAAGGTTTAGAATAAGGTTTTGATGGGTAATCTTGTTTTATATTTATTATACAGCCAGGTGAAATTTGGTTTGATGAATTTTGTAATGAACAGCAATGTGCATTTTTTGAAACAGACTGCCCTTCTGTAAAAAAGACGTCCAACTCATCTTGCGTATTTAGCATTCACTGTTCCCTATACCAACACTCAGATGTAATTGTTTATGCAAATGCATCATTGGACCCAGATCCATGTTGTGATGAGATGCATTGTAGTAAGTGGTTTAAAATATTTAATTTATAAGAAAAGTTGTTTTTAAGCCTTAAAGTAGTTATAGTTCATGCTTTAACTTTTAGTATGCAATAATGACACTAAACTTGCATCATCCTGTCCTGAATGGCCAACCACATTTACTTGTGAGTCAACCCAGGAAATTCAGCAAGTTGGTATTTATCCTGACAGCGATGGTTGTTGCCCTGATCTTTCCTGTGGTAAGTAGTATCATTTTTTAACATTTGTAAATCAATAAAATACTTCGCTAGGCTCATTTTCTTAACGCAATATAAAGTTAAGCCTAATATTTAGTTTAAATTTTGCAGTTTGTAAAAATGATACTTATCTTGCTCTGAACTGTCCAAATTGGGACTTGCAGTGTGGTATCGGAGAAGAAAGAATATTAAACTCTACCTTAAATTGTTGTCCTGTTTATACTTGTCCATGTAAAGATTGTGTTTTACCTGATAACTCTACACAGTTGGTATGTATAATTTTAAAAATCGTTTTCTTTTAAAGAAGGATTTTAAAATGAACGTTTTTAGTAATTCCAAAAACAATATTTTTTTTGATCCTGTAATTTGTTAAAACAACAACAACTATCACTAATATTTAAACAGACTGGTGGTACGTGGAGTACAAATGATGGGTGCATTACTAAACACTGTCAACCCAATTCACCTTGTCCAACAGTAAAGATATTGGTTAACAAATATGATGCTTGTACCTCACCAAATCCTAACATTTGTACTTCACATGAAGAACTTCAGGAAGTAATTTTAATTAAATTTAAATTGTTAGGTTTATTTTATGTTTGAAGATGCGCAATAAAGTTTAATCATGTAAAAAGTAGCCTACCAGTTTTAGACTTGTGTTAAAAGAAAATACATTTTACTATACTTGCAATAAAATAATATATGCATATGTATATTTGCCTTCATTACAGGTTTATTATACTAATCCTACTGATGACCCTGACACATGCTGTCCAGAATTTAAATGCCAATGCAATGTTTCTCTACCAGGAAAACAATGCCCACAATCTTTTAAAACTATGGAATGTTCAGAATATCAAGAAATACAAGTTGAATCATTTTTTCATGACAGTTCTGAATGCTGCCCAGTTTATTCATGCGGTTAGTGTTACAACATAGACTTTGTTTGTAGTTTTAAAGCAATTTTTGTTGTTTTAATTTTCTTTTACATTTATTGTAGTATGCAAGCAAAATGTATCAGAAATTTGTGCACAATGGACTGACTTTTCTTGCCAGGCAAACTATACAAAGAAATTTCTTGGATACACCAACGAAAGCGACCTGTGTTGTCCCTCTTTTCAGTGTAGTAAGTTTTTATTGCTTAATATTTTCAATGTTTAAACAGTGTTGCGAAATGTTTTTAATGTTTAAATAGTGTTATTGTGTGTTAAAATTGTTTTTTTTTTATTATTCAGTACCACAGTTATGTCTTACTCCAGAAGGGCTGCCTTTTACAGTAAGTTTTTAACAATTTCTTATTTTTATAGAAGTAAATGGGTGCATAATGTAAATTCTAATTTAATATTTAAAAATTAAGTTACTATTTGTTTAAAATTTACCTATTAAACCTTGAATATAAAATTGCTGTGTTTCTATTAAGGGCATAGTGCATTACCAGTTAGAAGGCAAATGTTGTGAGCGGGAGTGTTTTGATGATGAAGATCCTGTGCATGTGACAGATACTTGTCATCAGTCAACTTGTAATTATACTTGTTCTCATGCACAACACAAATCTTTTATGAAAGTAACTAAGAATCCCAACAAACCATGCTGTTATGAATTTGATTGCGGTGAGTTTTTTAAATTTTGTTAATATTCTTTTTACATAGCTATATTTGTAACAAAAATGTTTACTTTTTAATTGTTTTTAAAAACTATCTTGGTTCGTATTGAAAAAAATTTAATTGTCGTTTTAAGTATGTGACAACAGGACTTGTGCTGTACCAACATGTACTGAAGTTGAGTCTTTGGTTTTGGTCCAACCGGCTGATAACTTTTACAATTGTTGTGCCACCTATGTTTGCAGTAAGTTTTGAAAACTAAAAAACTTTTGATGCTAAATAAATATAAAAATAGTTTTTTTAGTGCTAGTAGTAAAAGAGATTATCTTACAAAAAAATTGCTTTAAATTATTCCAGTGTTACTAGATATATTTTTTATGTTTTTAGATAGTGTTAGATGTTCCTATAAAGGAGAATTTTTTCAGGTATTTTCACTCACCATTATTAGTCTTTGTAAATTTTAGTCTAAAGTCATATACTTTTTGCAGTAAGTAAACTTCTATTTTTACCAACAGCCCAATGAAACATGGATTGATGGATGTGAGACTTACAGCTGTCTTTACAACGAATCTACTTACTTATACGTTGCTACGGTGATATTAACAACCGAATGTGTTCCTATTACATGTCCAAATGACCAATATGTTAGAATTGAGAATGGAACTGATAATGCTGGGTGTTGCATAAATCATTATTGCGGTAACTTTTAGGATTTAAATTTTAAAAAATTAACAATTATTGTTACAACTTAATGGATAGGCATGTTTGTTAAGTTAAAATAATAATAAAAATTTTAACTGTTTATTTCAGATTGTAAATATGCTAAAGTTGATGGTCAAAACAAAGCGGTAAGAAAAATATTTTAATAAAAAAAAAGTTTTGAATTGTAAAGGATCATTTATTTAAATTTAACAGAAATATTCATTAATAAGTGTAGCCTATTGGGTTAAATTTTCAATTTATGACAATAAATACCAAACTAGAACTTGGACTAACTAAACATTGTTTGTTAAAGATTGGTTACGAGTACCCAAACCCATTGAACCCGCTATGTTCAACAATGCGTGTTATAAAAACAAATAAGCTATGTCCAGAGGTTGAACCCTATACACCACCATGTGCCAGTAATGATGTGTGTGGAGAATGTGAGGAAACTGTGTTTGTTAATGAAACACTTTGTTGTGGCAACATAACCAGATGTGGTAGGATATTCACTTTCTTATATTTTAAGCTATGAGAAGTCATCTTATTTATGACTAGTTTAGGGTTCAAATAAAAGCAATAAATATAAAGAATTTAATTTAACAGTCCCAAATTTAAAAATATCACTCATATATTTTAACAGAACCAAAATACTGTCCAACACCAGTTCAATGTGGAGCTGGTCAAAAAAGAGTAGTTGTATCCAATACAACATGTTGTACCACTTATGATTGTATATGTAAGTTATTAATTTAAAGAGCATTTTTTTAGGTTACATTTTTAAGCAATTGTTTTAAGTTAAACTTTGATTTTTTTATGTCTGTTAAATTACAATTTTTGAAATTTTGATGTGTACACACTATTTATATAAAACAACATGGTAAAATTTAGGTTCGTGTGATTTGGGCCAGCTTAATATCAACACTTTTCAATGTAGTGAAAATGTTGACTTTACTGGAAATTGTACATATCTTGTTACCAAGGTAATTTTTTGCATTATTTTAACAGATTTCTAAATTTTTTTGATTTAGAACTTTTAAATTAAGACATTAAGGTTTAAAAGAGCTTTTTTGCAGACAATCGGAAGTGACTTATATCAGGTTTCAGCAGAGCAAAAATTCTGCACAGAAATATTTCCAAATTGGAATTATGCCATCAACCAAATGTGTATAAAAAAGCTGATTATTTGGTACAACAATAAAACCTATACAATTTGCTCTGAAAATGGAGAGGTATAGTTGTATTTATAGTTGTAAAACAGTTATATTAAAAATTAATACAATTTTTAATGTTCTTACATAATTTAGGTTAAAGTTGACGATTTTATAGTTCAACACAGCAATACTGGTGGAGTGCAACTGCAAGTTATTCATGTTGGTATTGAACCACTAAAATATGTTTCATCAATACGCTTTGAATTAGATCTTGTTGGTTTGGTTATAACTTACACTCATCCAGATGTTTTAAATAACCCTGACACAATTGGAATTTATAATGTTGAAGTATCAGCATCTAGCGAACAAGGAACTTATGGATTGTGTGGTGGGTTTTAAATAAAAATTTTCTGCTTTGTATTATGATAATACCTTGTTTACAATGTAACAGACCTTTATAAAACATTTCTGTTTGTAGGTAATTGTCATTTGAATCAAAGCCAAAATGAGACAGTTTGCCCTGAATTAATACCCATTTACCAAGAAGAGTACATTGAAGATGTAACTTGTCCCATTCCATGTGGAAACAATAATACCTGCGATGAAACACGTTGTAAAGGAATTGGTTCTTGTGGTGTATGCCATAATTGCTCCTATTTTAATTTACCTGATCCATGTGATGCACTAAGCAATTCGGTTTTTGGTAAAAATCCATAAAAAATAAATTTTAAAGATTTACTTTTCACTTAATTTTTTTATGTTGCTGAACCTTTTTTGTATTTTCTATACTATTATGCAGCAATGATATTTATTGTAATGGTTTACTGATAACAAGCAATTTTCATTATTTTAAATATTTTGATTCACAGATTCTTGTCACTTTAACAAAAACTTTGCTGAACTTGCAAGACTTTGTCAAGCTGAACAATGTTTTCAACAAAACGAGAGCAGATCTATTGTAGAAGAACAATGTGATACATGTACATCATCTTTTTTTTTAAAACATGTTATATCTTGCCAACAGGAAGGGTTTTGTAATGATTACACAAATCCTTTTTCTTGTAACAACGGTAAGTGAAGTAAAATGTGGAAGAATTATTTTGTAATAGATACTTGGTCACAGCTTTGAAATCTGTGAAATTAAAGTTATATGATAGCTGCTGAAAATTAAATATCAGGGATAACATTTTTTTTTTAATTTGCAAGGTAATGAAGAATGTGAGGGTATTCAAGAGTACGGGCTTTGTGTTGATTATTGCTTGATGGACAGAACCTGTGATGACATTAAAGTATTTTAAACATAATTGTTTTAGCAAAATTTTGACTAAAAAAGATTTTCAGTATCTGTTTATGTTATCTAGAGTAAAGTCTGGTCATGTTATCTGAAGTTTCATAATTGTTTAACATAGAATCTGATATTTAAAAACTTTTGTTATTTTAGTCTGGGGCACCAGTAAAATGTGGAGGTACTCTAGTTTCAGGATGTACTTGTCCAAGTGGATACGTGTTGCAATCATCAGATAACAGGACTTGCATCCTTGAAAAATGTATGTTTGCTAGACACTATATTATTTAAAAACCAGAACATTACTAAATTTAGAAATAAAACTGGGTTTGACATAAAATATATAAAAAATTAAAAATATGTAAATTTAGGTTGTTGTTCTGACCCACCTGTTTGTGAGGAGGGAATCAATTACCAACCAGTCCAAAATGGTACAGATAATTGTGGATGCATCATTTATACAAACCGATGTGGTAAGTTTTCTAATTCCATTCTTATCATTGATGAAAAGTATACTGGGTATTGGTAATATCTTAATGAAGCGTTACAAATACAAGCATACACCTTTATCAATTTCTATATAAAGCTCGGATTTAAAAAATAAATTATTATAATATCGCATCTTTTTTAAACAGTATGTTCTCCCACTTGTAAACATCCTGTCACTGAAATGTTAATGACTCCTGGGCAATTTGTATCCGCTCCAGAAATATGTGGTGGATACCAGTGCCCTGCATTCAATTCCTCCGACCAAGAAGCAAACTGTGAATTTCTGCAGGCTTTTTTTGAAAAAGCAACATGTCTACCACCCCATACAGACCCAGATTTGATTTGTCCTGATTATCAGAGAAGAATATCAACTTATTCATCATTTGATTCCAATAACTGCTGCCCTATTTATTCATGCGAATGTAACCCTGATAGCGAATTACAAAATGAATGTCAACAATGGAACTTTGCTTGTGAAGAAAATTATTCCAAAAACAGGACAAACTCATTTGATAAATGTTGCCCAGAATATGAATGTGTATGTAACCCATCATGTTTGATTCAATATCAGACTTTAATTGATGGTTGTAATTCCCCAAAAATATTATCTGTTTCGCCATTGCCAAAAAATACCTTTGATTACTTGTGCTGTCCAAATACAACCTGTGTTTGTCCCACTTGTTCTATCGATTACAAGGAAAAATCTGTTTGGGAAAGTGAATTAAAACTCGGTGAGATAGTTGTTGAAGATGGACCAACAGTTGAATGTTGTCAACCATACAAAATTGTGTGCGATTATGATGTTGAATCCTCACCCATTTGTGCAGCATATAAGCAAACTTGTGGACCAGGTTACAGCAGTTTTCAAAATGGAACTTATTCTGGTTGTTGCCCTGTAGAGTACTGTTATTGTGATACAAGTTCATGTGACAGCCCTCCAACTTGTACACTACCAAAGTATCTAGACATTACATCAAGTACAGATTCATGTTGTAATACATATGAGTGTGTATGTCCACCATCTAATAATAGCCTGGTTTGTGTGTCACCTAAAGTACCAGATTATACTACAACTATCTGTCCAACTAAGTATTGCAAATGTCCTGACAATTGTCCATTGGATCCAGTTATTAACTGTACGAGTAAGCCTGGATGTCGACCAGTCGCTGAAGAAAGAGATGAATGTGGTTGTGTTATAAATGCTACTTGTGTTGCTGATCCATCACCGTGTGAACAGGAACCCTCTTGCGCTGTATGTTATTATTCTGTGGAAGTTAGCACAGAATTTATTGTTGGGGATTGCAATTCCACTTGTTCAAAATATGAATGTCAAAGAAATGTATGTCCAGGGCCTAGTACAGATCCAAATATATCATGTCCTACTTATCAAAAAGTTTCTACCTCATTTTCTCCAACTGATACCGAGAATTGTTGTCCAAATTATGATTGTGAATGTAAACCCGACAACGAATTACGAACTGAATGTCCTCAATGGAACTTTGCTTGTGGAGAAAATTATTTCAAAAATAGGACAAACTCATTTGATGAATGTTGCCCAGAATATGAATGTGTATGTAACCCATCATGTGTTATTCAATATCAGACATTAATTGATGGTTGTAATTCCTCAAAAATATTATCTGTCTCACCATTGCCAGAAAATCCCCTCGATTACTTGTGCTGTCCAAATACAACCTGTGTTTGTCCCACTTGCTCTGTTGATTACAAGAAAAAATCTGATTGGGAAAGTGAATTAAAATTTGGTGAAATAGTTGTTGAAGATGGACCAACAGTTGAATGTTGTCAACCATACAAAATTGTGTGCGATTATGAAGTGGAATCCTCATCCATTTGTGCAGCATATATGCAAACTTGTGGACCAGGTTAGTTTTCAAAATGGAACTTATTCTGATTGTTGCCCTGTAGAGTACTGCTATTGCGACACAAGTTAGTTTTTAAAATTTTAAAAACAACGCCCATAATTATTTTAAACACATAAAACAAAGACGTGCAGTAACCCAATTTATCACAAAACATATTGTTTTGATTAATTTATAAACTATTTTATTTACCTAAATCATACTTTTTTTGTAATTTCAGGTACAACTTGTTCTCAATCACCCATCATGCGAAAGTTGACTGTAAGTGACAACGGAATAAACTGCACAGCTGAAAACGAAGTTAATATACCAACTTGTGAAGGAGCTTGTATTACTTCCTCGAGATTTAACATGTAATCAAAAACTGTAAAAATTTGTATTAGTAGAGCAAACAATTTGTTTTTATATTTAGCAAAAAGTATTAAAATAGTTATGAGCATCTTTAAAATAGAATATAAAAAAATTGGTAAACTCGTAAATTCTTTAAAAAATTCCTATTTTTAGCATTACCAAAACATTTGTGTCTCAATGTCGATGTTGCCAGATGAAAACTTTTGAAGTAAGACTAGCAAATCTTCTTTGTTCCAATGGAACCACTTTCCAACAGAAATACGATTACGCAACTACTTGCGCTTGTGTTGAGACAGAGTGTGTAGAGTAATACTTTAATCTTATTTAAATATTCTGCACTTTATTATATCTATCCACAAAAAAATCTTTTTTGGTGCTATTAAAAAAATATTTACTAAATTAAAAATGTATGTTAGCTACAACATAAATTACAGTTGTATGCTTTCATATTACCTAAATGTGGCCAAAAATATTCTTACATACCTAAAGTTCTAATTTAATGGTGCTTCTATTTTATAATCTTTGTTTTATATTATAAATATCCTCTATATCATACAATGTGTATTTTTATGTACTCTTCTATTAAAAATTTAACAAAAAACAAACTTTCTCTTAGCAATCAAAAAGAAAAATATCGTTTTTTGGTAATAATTTATATAATATTAATGGCAACCGGATTAGCATTATGGTAAAAAAGCGAGCAAAACATTTGGCATGGAAAAGTTAATTGCACATTGTCAAGTGAATAATTTACCCAAACTGTACATCTACATGTCAACATTCTTACTTAAAAAACTGTACATCTACATGTCAACATCCTTACTTAAAAAAACACATTAAAATAAAAGGTATAAGAAGCATAAGAAGCAGTGAAGAGTTAAAAAAGCGCATTGTAAGGCTGAATGGTAAATCTGTTTATTTAACCCCAGTGTTAGCTTAAAGTTCTCTTTTTGTAAACTTCAACTTTCCACTGGATTCCCTTTTCCTCCTGTATTCCTTGAGGTACATTTGCATAACTTAAATAAAATCATAAAAATAAATTTTAATATATTGCCATAACATAAAAGAAACAAAAAAGTAATTGAAATTTGATAACTTACTCTTCTGTTGGGACTTGATAAAATGTATCATCAAGTGGAGGTAAGAAGGTGTCACATTCAAAATCACCCAATACCCTTGTAAGGTATACTGTTCCACAATATGGTGAGTTATGAACAAGCTTAACATTAAATTGTAATTATTTAAATATATGATGATAATCCAGTTGTTTTTATAGAGGTATATATAACAATGTGTGAATTAAATTTGTAAATAACTTTTCATGTCTGAGAGCTTTAGGTGCACCAAACTGCTTGCATTTTAAGTATAATAGTATGATTATTTGGTCACATACTAAGGCAGCACCCATTTTGATATTCTGGAACAACACTGGTGTATGTTGAACAGGCAATAAGGGACATACTATTATAAACTTTCTAGTACTTAAGTCGATTTAAATAAATTTATTGATTAAAAATAAAAAGGGTAACACTTTACATTGTAAATAGAAACTCCACCCGCATTAAATACTTCATGAACTTTTTCTTTCCAACTATCTTGTTGTAATAGTTGAACCAATTCCTCAAGAGATCCTACTACGGCATCCTAATTTAAAAAAAAATTAAGGTAAGTAAAAAGCCCTTGTTAGCTTTTTTTAATTAAAGTTGATTCAAAAACAAAATTTATATGTTACACTTTAAATTAAGCATAAAAATTAATGTATTTTGAATTATCATGTAATTTGGCATGATTTTTTAATAGAGTTGCTTTTTTGTAAAAATAATTAGATAACAAAAAGGCAAATGAAAAGCAACACCCCTTAGGTATACTATACATGTCTTACAGCTTCTTTAAAATCTTTAAAAGTCTTAGAACTACTTAAGACAACACTAATACGATCTTTTCGAAATTTTCTGGGCACTGAACACCAAGATTTTCGGCCGGAAATAACAACATTTAATTTTCCATGAGAGGGATTTCCATTTACAAGTGAGTTAAAATATTGATATTCGTTTCTAAAATTATCATAAGGTTTTAAATGTCGACATAAATCTTGAAACAATTTATTTATTGGACACTTTTTTTTTATAATCCGCAGTATGTTTGTATTTTTATCAGGGTAGGGTTTTATATATGGGTTATGCAAACTCTAGAAATGAACAATATTGTTTTTGTCCATTTCAAGTTTTTAAGTTTCAGCCAGATTTAAATTTTTTTTAAATAAAAAAAAGGCTTCCGAAATTCATACCATGTCTTTACTTGCTTCCATGTTAGATCTACTTAACACAATATTTATTCGATTTTTTAGTGGGCGTAACTTTTGGGGAATTGAGTCCCAGGTTTTTCGACCAATAATAACAACATTTCTTTTTCCTTCTGGGGGGTTACCCGTTGACAGTGCAGAAAAATGTTTACCTTCTTTTCTAGACATGTTTTGTTTAACAAATTTTATTAAAAAATTTTAAATTTTTGCAATAATAGACAGGGGGAAAAATATAAACACACTGTGAAATTATAAAAGTTGTACAAATCAAAGTTTAATTTTTGGTAAACTTACGGTAAATGCCATGGTAGATTTCCTTTCTTTCCTATTCCCCAACTTTTGCAGCAGGCAACAACTGTGTGAATTTTTAACTCCTTTTCAACACCCATTTTAAAGTAACAGATATTACAAAAAATTATTTCTAAATAGAGTACAAAAGGTAAGTTATGTACAAACAATAATAATTTGTCTGAATTTTACAAAAACTGTGGCAGTAAAATAATATTAACAATGAAACCAAGTTATTTTTGCAAACAAAAAAATCTGATTCTGCGTAATGTTAAAAACAACAAAAAGTAAAGAAAAATAATTTTCTTTTAATGCGTAGGCAGGCTGTTACCATCTAATCAACATATCTAAAAGATAAAGTGCTTGCTGAACAAATTTAAAAATATTTGGTCCAACTAAAAATAAATTCTAAGTAACAGTTTTGAAACATGTATAGAAAATGCAGATTATTATTTAAAAGTATTACTTTATTTAAAACAAATGATTAGTCTTGGCTTTCTGCATTTTGCCCATCATCAATCATATTCTGCAAAAGTTGTAAACTTGTATCCATGTCAGTAACATCCCATATTTTAGGTTTAGTTTTAACTTTTTCTTTATCTCCATCGCCATTTGACATTTTCTCACCTTCGAAGTCTATATTACTTTCGGTATTGCTTGGCAAGTTCAGGTCTTTTACAATTTTGTCATAATATTCCATCAAGGACAAAAGTGTTGAAGCTTTAAGAACCCCAAAATCAACCAAGGTGACAAGATGTAGAAGTAGATTTCGTCTTAGGGAATGTTGAGCTATTAAAGGAGCGTGCAGGTTTATAAACGATCTGCACTTGACATTAACCTGGGAATCAGAAATGCAATAATGTTTAATTACATACAAATTCCACATTTTCATAATGGGTTTCTCCCCTTCATTGACATCAGTGAATTCGTCAAGCATGTGCCGAATGTGGGATCTCAGCCAATCAGGATCGGTATCGTCCTCAGAATCATTGTCAAATTCACATGGTCGGATGGGTACAGCCGTTCTACTGTGAAAATACAGACGATGATGACCATCTGTATATTGGGCGGCACTTGACTCTAAATTATCCTCCTTTTCTAGCATTTCGTTGATATCCATCTTAGCACATTGCTTAGCCTTTTGTGATCTGTAAACAAGAAGATCAGTTGCTGGGATTCGATGCACAGGACCTCTTCTGCTGAACACCATTCCAGGTTGGGCAAATATAAACTGAGGGTTACCACTGTAAGACCCATCATAACATTCATTTACTGAAACCTCAACGACAACCCCATGTGTTTGTATTGAATAAACAAAATTAAACCTAGGATGACAATATCTTAAATGTTTAAACAAGCCATATAGATTCATGCAATTAAGTAAACACCAAGGACATAGACAGTCTACTCTTGCTTCGGTTTGCTGGTGTGTTTCGGTGCTATAAATAAACTGATAAAATATGTTAGAAGATGTTGTATCTTTTTTAAAGATTTTTCGATCAACTTTTTGGTAAGGTAAAAGAGATTTGTCAATCATTTTTTCAGTTTTTTCTTCTGAAACAACAGCTTCTGGGTCTTTTTCTTCGCTGTAGCTTTTGACCAAACTATTCTTTCTGCGTAGTCTTTTTGGCTCTGATTCCATTGATTCAATGTCATTTCTTTCCACAGATTTTCTACCATTGTTATCAAGAGAATCAGAATTTTTCGAGTCAACCCAAGTAAGTTTCATCTTTAAGTTTGCAGTGCCATTCATGGAACTTAAAACTTTGATATCTCTTCCACCATCCAAAGCTTCCCAGGTTGAGTTCTTTTTATTTTTAATAGAGTCTGTAGTCTGTCGTGCCATAGCTAGCTCATATTCTCCATTTAACAAGCAAGTTTCATGGTCGTTATTAAATAATGCTAATTCTGCCTCATATATGACTCCAACTCCAGGCTTGGATTGATCTGAAAGATATTTTCTTGAATTTTTTCCAAATTTTGGAGGATTTTCTCTTGTGGTAGAATTACTTTTTTCAGAACTGTCATCTGCAAGGTTTTTTCGTTTTCGGGGGCCACTGGTAAGGTTATGCAAAGAAATTGCGGCAGGATCTTGCTCTAGTTTTTTTTTTTTTCTTCCATCATAATCATCATTGTCACTTTCAGCACTTGATTCTTCATCAGAATATTCTGAATTACTTTCACTGCAGCTGTCTCTTGTTTCGTACACACGAAAAACAAGAGTGTAGTTTTTGATCAGAAGGCTATCATCGGGCTGTTGGATATCAGACATGGACAAAGAAACCACAGAATGATAATTAACCGTTCTTGGGTTAACCGCTACTTCTGTCGACCCAACAATATTTTCAGATTCAACACTTTGACCACTTTTTCTGCGACTTTGTGAGGTGTTATGCAGAGATATTGTAACTTCAACATTTTGCATTCTTTTTGGAGAAGAATTGTCCGAGTCTACACCGGGATCTGTAAAAAACCCAATAATTTCTAGTTTAAGTTCATCAAATATCTTTTTCGATTTTCCATTTAATTTGGATCGAGAAAGTTTTGCCACCTCAAGCATGTCATCAACTTTGAAAAGATTTCGGCGTTTATTATTTCTGGAACAGCGATGAAGCATGTAGGATGTTGACCTATGCAGAAAGATGGGAGAAAATAAATGTCTGGCATACAAAAATCTATAAATTTGAGTTGGTTTTTCAAATGCAGACATAAATTCTTCTCGGTCTTGTTGCAAATTAAGAATGACTTCATTATTTTCAGGCTTCTCTTTTTTTGGCCTTGGCATTTTGGTGGATTTTTAACAAGTCAACCTAAATTACTGTGTTAATTTATTCTTAATGGTGCAAAAGAAATAAAAAATAAAATTCAAAAATGATCACAAAAAACAAATAAATTTATTGATATGTATACTATGTGTAAAACCATTTTGTTTACTTAACAAATTAATATTTAAGTGTATCTGGCTCTTTAATTATCTCTGCAAATTTTTGCATACGTTCTCTTAATATGGCATGTTTTTCTTGTGACATTTTTCTTTCTTCTTGTTTTTTTTTGACTCTCTCTTTTTCGATTTGAACAAAAATACTTTCTTCTTTTTTCAGTTTAATGTCAACTGCCTCACGAACTCTTGCCAAAGCAATTTCATAATTTTTTAGTTGAACTCGTGTTTCATTGCAATCCACTATAGTCTTTGTAGGTACATGAGTGATGTGGACTCTACATTTCTTTTTATTCGCTTTTTGGCCTCCTTTGGTGCCTGGTGGCATATAAATAACTCTTAGATCCTTTTTCTCAATTTGAATTACTTTTCCAATTTGGTCAATTTTGTTAAAGTATTTCATATATTCCCGTACTTTGTTGACATTATAATGATTCGAACTGTTTGCTTGTGGTATTAAACCAAACTGAAATGCCTTTAACATTTATTTTTTAACATGTTATTTATGATTAAGTTATTTAAATGTGTGTTAACCAATTCGCTTATTGTATAGAACTAAAATAAAACAAAAAATAGATTATATATATTAAAATTGAACTTTACATTTTTAATAAACAACATCAAATATAACTCTGACATGTTTTACATTATTTAATCAGTTTAACTATACCATTGATTGTTAAATACAAGCAACTTTTTTAAAGTCTAAATTATTCTGTTATTTTTACAGTAAACAAAAGAGAATTGGGGGAAGTTACATCCGCAACAATCAACTCTTGATTATTCTCAATACCGAGTTCTTTTAAAGTTTTTGATAAATTAGGTCTAGTAGCAACTTCAATTGAAGCAACTGTTTTCATGTATAAAGTTTTGCTCATCCCTTTAATAACTGCAGTTATACCAGGACTTTTCATTTGTAATAAATTTGAGTCGCGCAAATAATCTAAAATATCTCGAAGTGTGGATCCAGAAGAAAACTTTAAAACTTGGGGCTTCTGACTACATGCCAAACAATTTGCATTTCTTTGGGCCTCAAAAGTGTAAGTATAAACACCATCCACATCATTAAATACCATGTAGTTGTTTAAAGGAACACAACAACTACTAGCAAGCTTAAAAACCTCAGTTGCACATGCTGCAGCAATGACAGCATTTGTGGAAGCAACAGCTGGTATGATCCGCTTAACAACACCTTGTGTGAGCCGATATGTTACACCCTCTATTCCAAATTCATTTGCTCTTTCACTTGCCAAATTACAAATCCATTTAATATGGTCAGGATCATCACCATCTATAGGTACATCTCCAAATGGTTTTTCCTTTTCCCATCCAAACATTTTGACATACTCAACACAGTGTTCAGGTTGACGTGGTGTATGAGCTATTGTACACATGGGAAAGTTAATTTGAGGGGGGTATAAGTCCAATGTGCATTCTATACATGCAGACATGCCTGGTAATATTACTCTGGCATTTCCTTTAAACCCTTCTGTGCCGCCATCTACAATGGGAATAATAGAACTTTGATCTAATGAACCATCATCATTGTACTCTAATAAACTAATTATCATCCCGTTGATCCATCTCCGTGCCACGATGGAATCAAGACCACAAACAACAACATGAAACTGCTTGTAAAATTGTTCATCATAATCTTCAATTCTGCAAAAGTGAGGTACAACTTGCGCACCTTTGACTCGATTGTTAATAAACTCAGCTGCAACCTTTGCTTTTCCCTTACCAATGTCTTTATGACGAAACAAAAATTGACGATTTAGATTTGACAGATCTATTGTATCCATATCAATAACATGAATATGACGAAATCCACTTAAGGTTAAGTCCTTAAGGAGTTCGCAACCTAGACCACCAGCCCCAATTACAAGGATTTTACAATTGTTTAACATAAACTGAAGTATATCGAGACTTGGCTCAAAATCAGGGTGAGCAAATGGACTAGGACGCCCAACAATATTTTCTAAGTTTTTCCATCTTCCAGGCCACGTAGTTGTTTCTCTTGGTGAAGAAATGTCCATTTTACCCCAAATATTTTTCTAAAACGTATTAAACAATAGAAAAATTACTAAACGCGGGAAAAATTATTTTCATGGATAAGTTGTGTAACTTTACTACTATATACTTTATCATTCATGGATTAATTTAAAAAATTTGTAACAATCTAACAATGTTTTTTAATTAATAAATAACCTCAAAACTGCTTAATCTTTTTAAAAAGTTTACTTTGTAGAAGATATTTTATACGCATGACTGCACCATGCTCATTTTTATGATTTACGATCTCAAAACGTTATCCTCAACAAAAATAAAGACCTTTTTAAATCAATCTGAAAATTGAAAAGACTTTTTACAAACAAAAGTTTTTTTTCAGTTTAGAACAATTAGCGGTTTTTAAACGGCAGTTCCAGTGTGTCACTTTGCTTACTATCGGGATCGTCAGATAGTAATAACGTAATGACGATGTGCTTACTATGCGCACGTTGCCAACTTGCTCCACCGGTAAAACGAAATCAGCGCTAAGCATTGCATAGTTTTAGTTAAGATTTGTTCACTTTTGTTTTACATTTGTTGCGTAAAATACAGTTCGTTTATTAATAAAATAACTTATGAAGTTACAATCTTGGAAAAATAGTAGGAAAAATTTATAATTCATCACTGTCTGTTATTCTATGTAAAAGACTGAAAGAAGCAATATCAGAAATGTCAAAACGATTTTCAGATATAAATGCTAAAATATCTTACATCACAAACCGGAAAACTGGACCAATACTTAAAGTAAAACGACCCATTATAATTAATGAGGACACTAAATTTGTAAACGTTCGACAAGAGAGAAATAAAATTTCATGCAGCGATCAAGTGGCAGCTTTGTTCCTATGCCTAAAAGAAAATAATTATTTGGATGCGAATTGTAAGCCAGAGTTAAAAAATTATCTGGAATGTGATAAAAAAGTTAAAGCCAACTTTCAAAGACAAGAAGTTCAGGTTAAGCTTCCAAAAGGAAATTTAAAATTTGATGAAGCAAGGGATTTGTTAAAAAGTTACCCAAATCCTGTGCATAAAAAGACTTATAATATTAAGAAAAACAATTTGATTTCTTTTTCTCCAGTCAAAAGAGTTAAAATTCCCAACAACGATATGGGAAGATCATTTAAAAAAATCTAAAAGTTTACCTGTTCATATTTTAACCCATCATTAAAATAGCTTTTAAATGTGTTTTGGGTTTAACTAATATTAAATATTTAATTATTTAAAATGTTGCAATTATTATCATCTAGATATAAATTCAACTTTTTGTAACTTGCATTTTGTCTTTAGATTTTTTAAATTTATCAGTATAGTAAAAATATCAAAATGTCTGAACAGGTAGCTAAACGAACTAAAACCGAAAAAGTGGGAATTATTGGAAGGTAAAATAAATTCCACATGAAACTAACTCAATATCAAACCCATATTAATCCCTTACATTTTTAACAGTGGTCTTATTGGAAGAAGTTGGTCAATGTTATATGCAGGGGCTGGGTATAACGTTGTTATGTACGATTCTGAGTTTGAAGCTGGTGGAACAACGGTACCGCCCAAGTTTTGTCCTTCTTTTCGGTAAGCATGCGTAACCCAAACCTGTAACATTATTTAATTTATCTTTTACAGTGTGTTAAATTGTTATTATTTTAAATAAAAAAATAAAAAAATTTTACCGTCACACCGCACTGGGCCGCTAATACGTGTATCGTATCCATTTTGGAATAAAAAGATGGTTCTACCTCAACAGTGAGGCCATTGTATCCCTTTATCCTGGTGGAACTATATGTCATAAGTGAGCAGCCTAAACGCAGATATCATTAAACAACTGAAGTGTAAATATATTTTTAAGTATATTTCATTGAACTGTTACTTCCTGATGAAGTCCCACTTGCACAACACTGTCTTTCTGAGGGTCCGCCACATTTTCCACTAGAATACGAGCCTGAGCAGTAGTTGCTGTTGTCTTAGCAATTTCCGCACACACTATCGCACGCTGAATCGGAACTGGACCAAATATTTTCGTTTGCTTGACCTGGATAACAGATAAATAAAATAATTAGCTTTACGTCAAATATAAATTTTACTGTAAAACGCTTAAAAGTTACATATGGCGTCGCAGTTTAAACAGCAACGACGGTTAGAATCTCCATCGCATTTTCCTTGTTCAACTCCAGCATTACAAACGTAGTATCTATAGTCGACGCATGTTCCGCCTTTAGATGTGCACTGGAAATCGGAAGCTAAAATTGCAAATGCGTAATGCTACATTAAATCAGATTTTGATAAATTTTGTAATTTTTGTGTTAAACTAATTGACATGTTTTACCTAAAGCTCCCGTCGCTAGAAAAATAAGAACCAAACGCGAAATCATTTTTGCTAATGCTGTGCAGAAACGTAACCTATTTGTAAAATTACTGAACTTGCAAACGTTACCCTATATATAGTAAATACATGCGTGTGAATGAACATGTGTGAATACTTACATTAAATTTAAAAATAAATTCGTTGCTTGCTAACACACTGTCTAACTATAACTAAACTTAATACGGTAAACCTGGCTTGGTGTTATGCGTCGGAAGATCAACATTAACACTTTCTAAAATTTAACTCAAAAATAAATAATATGTTTGCTTTTAAAACAGCGTTAGCGTGTAATAAAACTAAATTGACTTATTGATATAAGGCACTTCACAAATAAAAACAAAAACAGCATCAAATAACTTTTACCCATGTATAGTAGGACATTGTCATGTATTTTTGTTATAATATAATTGTACCAATTTGTTTTATAACAACTACCCGGCTATACCTCTTAAAACCAATCAGCAATGCAAGTAGTTTGCAAAACTGAAAACTCGCTGTCATACCACGAAAAAAACATTTTTTGGCAAAATATATAATGGAAATTTTATTTGTATATTAGGCCTACGGCCAATTCTGTTCATTTCGACCTTTTATTTTTCCATAATTACAAAAAATAATAAAAGCAGCAGAATTCTAAAGTACAAATTTAAAAATGTTAACAATCTTTACCTCAAAGCCAAAATTTATGTAAAAGTGCACTATTTTGTTAAAGTAAAGGCAAAAATTTAAATAAAAAAAAAAACTTGTTTGACTAAGAACAACATTAAAAAAAATTGACTGATCAAATTACTTTTTTTTAAAAACGAGCTAAATTTATAATGGAAAATGAGTAACTTTAGCGGTTGACGTTAAGATTTATTCAAGCGGAACAAGTCTCACATGGTTGATGAAAAAAAGGGAAATCGAACGGAATCTATTTGAATCGTTGTTAGGCATGCTTTTGCTAGAATGTTCGAAAATAAATTCTAGTTATCTATCAGTCAATGTGATATATTTAAACCCAGGGTGTGTATGCAATCAAGCTGTTCATTAATACATTATTTTTAATTTAATTTTTTTATTGTATATTAAGTTAAGCTAGTTGTTAATATTTATAACGTTTTAGGTATTTGTATTTAAAAAAATTATATTTCAGGATCAATATTTTTTAATTATTAAAATCTAAAAATTACACAAAATGGCTTTCCATGTACCTAAAGCACCAGGATTCTCACAAATGCTTAAAGATGGGGCAAGAGTAAGTTAAATTGCGTTACTTCTAACTTTAACATTTTTGAAAAAAATACTTAATGTTTTAATTTAATTTTTAGCATTACCAAGGTTTAGATGAAGCAGTATACAGAAACATTAATGCTTGCAAAGAATTAGCAAAAACCACCAAAACGGCATTTGGTCCCCATGGTAAGTTTTATGTAAAATATAATATATAAATGGTGTTAAAACAAAAGAATGCTTAATGGTGTAATTATTTGTAATTTAATACCAAGCTTTAAATATGCCAAATAAATAGGATTTACAATATAGTTGTGTTTAGGAATAAACAAAATGGTCATTAACCATATTGAAAAACTGTTTGTTACAAATGATGCAGCTACAATTTTAAAAGAGTTGGAGGTATTTATTTTTTCTTAAATTTTCAACAATTAAACTAATATGGTTTATTTTTCTGTGTTATTTTTATTTGTATAACCTTTTTAGGTTCAACATCCAGCAGCAAAGATGGTGGTGATTGCATCGCAAATGTGTGAACAAGAAGTTGGAGATGGAACCAATCTCGTTCTTATCCTTGCAGGTAAAAATTAGTTATAAATTTTAAATAAAAATTGCAGTATGTGATGGATAATTTAAGGTGGTGATATCATCTGAGCTCGCAAATTTAATTCATGACATATCTCTAAATAAAATCTAATGTTTACTTCTGCAATTTTTATTTATAGGAGCTATGTTAAGCCAAGCAGAAGAATTGTTAAGATTGGGTTTATCTGTTACTGAAGTAATTGAAGGATATGAACAGGCTTGTGAAAAAGCAATTGAAATATTACCTGGTAAATAAATTTAGCGTCTATTATTCCCACTTTTTCGTAAATGTTAAAAAACTCTCTTTAGCTTATTTACCAACTAAACCTGAATTTGGTTGATATTTAGACCTAGTATGTTCAAGTGTAGAAGACCTTAGGAATGAAGAAATGGTAACAAAAGCTTTAAGAACTTGTATTGCAAGTAAACAATATGGAAATGAAGATTTTCTTTCCAAGTTGATTACTAAAGCGTGTAGTAAGTTTATATTTTAATTACTAGTAAACTAAAAAGAGATTTCCTCACTAACCAACAAAAACAGGTTTACTCAGAACGCTTTTTTCTATTTTGTAGCTTCAATTCTTCCACCAACCAAATTGTCATTTAGTGTGGATAGTGTCAGAGTTGCCAAATTAATGGGAGCAGGAGTTCACTCTTCAAAAGTTATTAATGGAATGGTTTTCTTGCGGGAATGTGAAAGTAATTTTTTACAAAAACAGTAATTTTTCTTCAAGGTATCCCTTACATCAGAAATTATTCATATTTTTTTTGATAATAGGTGACTTAAACATGATGAAAGATGCCAAGGTGGCGGTATTTTCTTGTCCTTTTGACATGCTCAACACTGAAACCAAGGGCACAGTTTTGATCAAGAATGCCAAAGAACTTAAAGAGTTCAGCACTGGAGAAGAAAATATGTTGGATGCTGTAAGTTTGAGCTGAGAAAACAAATCATGAAGTATACAACTTTAAATATATTTTATAATATTTCTGTTACTTTTAGCAAATTAAAGCCATCGTGGACACTGGTGTAAACGTTATTGTATCTGGAGGCAAAGTTTCAGATCTTGCTCTCCATTTTTCCAATAAATATAAATTGATGGTCGTTCGCCTCAACTCAAAATGGGATATTAGAAGATTGTGTAAAACCATCAATGCCACTCCTCTTCCAAGACTGGTAATAATTTAAAAAAAAATATGTTAATTTTTGTGCACTTTTGTTGCAAAAATAAAGACAAACTTTTTTGTCATGTACATAATTTTTAATAATTTGCATTGTTTTGTATAGACCCCACCCACAGCAGATGAAATAGGTCACTGTGCAATTGTTCGCCAAGATGAGGTTGGTGACCGAAGTGTGGTCATCTTCGAGCATTTGTCTAATGAGGGAAACAAGATATGCACTCTAGCTCTCCGTGCAGCTACACCAAATATTATGGATGATTTGGAACGTGCAGTTGATGATGGCGTCAACAATTTCAAAGTTCTAACTAGAGTAAGTATTAGAGTGTTAATCTAGCAAGAATTTAACAACCCACTACAAAGCTTCTATGTTTAAAAAAATTTTTTTATGGGACAACAGACTGGTCCCAGGAGCTGGAGCTACAGAAATTGAACTCGCAAGACAAATCCAGAAATTCGGTGAATCCCAACCCGGTTTGGAGCAATATGCCATCAAGAAGTATGCACAGGCACTAGAAGTTGTCCCCAGGGCATTAGCTGAAAATGCAGGGCTTAACCCAACTGAAATTGTATCCAAACTGTATGCAGCTCACCAGGTAAACTATTGATTACCAAGTATCTATTCTAGCAACTTGCAAAATAATCATTTTGGTGTTACTTTAATTATGAATACTTATTTTCAGGATGGTGCATCAAATGGAGTTGATATTGAAGAAGGTGAAGTTCTTAATTCTGTAGAAGCTGGTATAACAGATTCCTACTTGGTTAAGCACTGGGCTTTAAGACTGGCCACCAACGCAGCAGTCACTGTTCTTAGGGTGGATCAAATTATTATGGCAAAACCAGCAGGAGGCCCAAAGCCCACTAAACAGGGAGGAGACTGGGATAAAGACGATGATGAATAAGCTTTTTTTCATAAAAATTAGGCAAATAAAAAAAATTTGGTCAAAATTCAAAACTGTTCGAGATTAAAGGCGTTTAAGTTTAAATTTAATAACGGCAAAATTTTTGCTGCTCTTAAATTCACATATTTACTGTTTTGCATGTTAAAAATTTCTTGTACATGTTGTAACCAGGAAGTTTTCCTTTCGTAGATTTTTTGTTGCTGTTGTGCAATTGTTGGAATTACATCAGAGTTCCACAATAAGAAAATAAAAATTCCTTGTTTGCAATGACTTTTTGATTAATTGAAATATATTCTTATTTATAAGAAAAAAGGTGCTATAGATTAATTTAATACAAGGTAGTCAGTAACAAAAAGATATCACCTGTATTTTTTAGCCTTGCATAAACATACAATACACAAGCTAGTAAATATGTTTGTATGCTGGCATTTTAGGATTTATTAACATTATTCAATAAAATTTAAACTAAAAGAAAAAAACTTGGTCCAAGAGCATCTTAATATATGTTAAACAAATAAGAAGTTTTATATAAAAACATTAAATTAAAATTAACTACTACAAAAATAATTTATAAAATGTACAATTAGAAATGCTTTTTAGATTAAACATTGCATAATTTTCCAGACAAGAGAATTATTTTAAAATAGCATGTTCAAATTATACATTAACTGTTTTCTATATGAGAACCTTTAATGCACATTTTTGGGTTTTCGATATCTCGCTTGCTTTGAATCATTCTTAGTTCAAGGTTTGAAAAAGTTGGTTTTGTACCACTAGGTACTTCATCTAATAAATAAATTAAAAAGATTTAACTAATTCATTGATTTTTAGTAGAATAACCTTCTAATTTATTGATTTTCGGTAAACTTACCTTCAGCAGCTTTTTGGGTTCGTATTAAAACATTGTGCATAGTTGAAATAACTTTTTCTAGAGCAAGTTTCAGGTCATCAGGATGCTGGTGTGTCCAAGCCAAAAGGAGGGCAGCAAAGAGGTCACCTGACCCAACAAATGCTGCACCAATCAGTGGCATTTCAAGTTTTATTTTTTGACATGTATGTCCATTAGTTACTGATAAAAAACAAAAATTTGTCACAAATACATAATCATTTTTAAGAACCCAAGGCACAACTGCTTTAGATTCTAAATACATAATTTATGTTTGTAAATCTTACATAATTGTTTGCTTCCATAACCGACAAGAGAGTCTTTTCCACCTAAAGTTGAACTACTTATCACAACAAGATTTGGTCCTAAGGAATGTAAATGATCTATTGCCTGTATAGCTTCTTTTTCTGTTGTAATAGGTTTTCCTAAAAACAACGTAAAAACAACTAAGTTACTAAATAAAAAAAATTTAAAACAAAAAATAAACAAATCATGAAAAATGTGTAACTATAATTCGTAAATAATAGTTTACAATTTACCTGTCAGAAGTTCAGCTTCAAATTGGTTTGGAACCAACACATCAGCAATCGGAACAACTTCTTCTCTGTATACTGGTAAAAGTTCCTCAGGAACATACATTTTTCCCTCTCCATCCCAAGTATCCCCCATCACAGGGTCACACACTAAAAATCGGATAAAAATAAAAAATAGGATAATTTTACGTAACTATTTTAAAGACTAGTTCAAAAACAAAATTACACATAAATCTTACCATAAATTAAATTAGGGTTTCTTTCTTTTAACTCCTTAATAATTTCTACCATCTTTCGTAACATTAATTTGTCTCTACAGTAACCTAAAATTGAATAAGTTTAAGATATTAATTAAACTACTCATTCATTCAAAAAAGAAAACATTTTTTTTAGCATAACCAAGGCATAAAGTATTCAAAAGATTTTAGAACAAACCTGTTAATACATAATCGTAACGAATGACATCATTTAGTTTTAAAGTTTCATATAATTCCTCAATTTCATCACAGTGTAAAATTTGTCCCTTCCAATGTGGATATCCAGTGTGGTTTGAAAACTGAACTGAGTTTATAAAATCGACCTCAAAACCCAATAACTACAATGCAAGTAAGAATTTTAATAAATAATTGGTATATAGTTTTAATATTATTATTTTAAAATTTAATTATATATAGAATGTATAAGCTATAAACACACAGAGTAAATATATTTAAAAATATACATAAATAAATAATTTTAGCAGGTTTTCGTAGCATACTTATTTTAGCTATTTTTAATAAGTTTAAATTTACAACTCAGACAAACAGGAAACAAAAAGCATATGGGCCTTTTTGTAAAACAAGAAATGTTGCATTTTATAATAAATCACATTTAAAAAAGAATTTTTATTAAAAATTAAAATATCACAAAAGTATAATATTAAATTTTATTTGTTGTTATGGAAGTATGTTAATAAAGTTCATGTGCATTTCTTTATTTTTATTTTATTTTTTTGTATATATCTTTATCCTCGATGAGGGAAAGTCGAATGCGCGACTTAAACATAGAGTAACATAAGTTACTCCGACCCAGTCTCGAGTTGCCTGTGGCAGTTTGGGATATTATAGAGACTATAATTGCCCGGTAATTATGCTGCTGATTAAGTGCTGGCTCAGCAGGAGTTTATACCGTTTATAGCGCCTTACTCAAGGGCGCTACAGCATGAGATCAGTGGGGATTGAACCCACGACCTCATGTGTGGTGTAGCAAGTGTTCTTACCACTACACCACGCTGTCGGCTATGTTAGCTTATTAGACCGAACATATTGAAATTTAAACAATAAATTTCAACACTTTTTATTACAAATTATCATAACAAATAACTATACCTGAAGTGGAAATACAGCAGATCTATTACCAACATATCCACGAACGACGTGACTTTGAATGGACAAGACCCGAGTCGTCATTTTTGTGAAAGAAATTTTAAACTTTGTCTTTTTTAAATTTGTTATTTAAACTCTATTCAGCTATTTAAAGAAGAGTAGACGTAAATTAACAAAAATATTTAAACAACAAGACTACAAAACGCAATAAGTTAACTCAGCAAAAACTTGACCTACAAACTTTAATCAACACAACTTAAAACTATATTTCGTCACTTAAGACAAAAACAAAACAAACTGAAATCGATAAATCATTGACACGTTGTTACGCATGATTTGCCAAATCACGTGAATGATTTTTATCCCCAACATATAAGTTACTATAAAAAAATAATAAAAGGAATTGAGTGGTACTAAAATGGTTATAATAACAGTTATTGTAACAAAAAATTTAAAGATTTAACATTATTTTATTGCAAAAGGTTTGAATATCGTTTTTTTATAAAATTATCTATCACGCAAAAAACCGCTTGTTTTTGTGCAAACTTTGGATTTTTGAACTTTATTCGTAATGTACGGAAATAATTACTACGAATCTGACTAATTTAGCTTAGTTCCTGGATATGAATAACTTTTAAACCAATTTTTAGGACGTTATGCAAAGTAGCAAATTATTTTAAAGGTGTTTAAGACTAAAATGGTTAGTATGAAATAAATTAATTTTCTAAAATAGCGCATTGTTAACCAAATTTGTTAAATTTTTAACATTTTTTTAGAAAATAATCACATTATGGTAAACGAATTTCGATTAAGTGGGTTGCTGATTATACTAACAGGTACAATTCGAGATATTTTTTAGTGCGGTATAATTTGCTATCTTAAGAGTATTTCTTTACAAGCCATTGTTTATTTTGTAGCAAGTGTTATTCAAAATGGAGCTTCGACTCTAGATGAATATTTAAATAAGTACGTATATCTTAATTTTAAAATTAAACAAAATGTTTATATTTTTTAAATGTCGCTGCACATTTGTCTTTATTTTAGAATCGGAGCTCAAACAGATCTAATTGTTGATGTAGGTAAGTTTTTTTCACCAACAACTAACATAACGATGTTATTCACATTTAAAAAAAGATTGGTAAAGTAACTTTTTTTATATACTTTAAAATAAAATGTATTAAAATTGGATATATGATTAGAAAAGCGACAAATAAATGAAGCAACAACTGCTAACCCATCCTCTGTTACATCTGAACCGCCAAGTAAGTGTATTTTAAATTAGACTAAAAAACGTTTTTTAAGATTGGGGGCAATAAAAATGTGGCACAGAGGGGTTATGACTTCATTTCCGCTCAAAAACTGATAATCGAAATACGTATTTTCGTCAAATATTGCTCCCGTTGACCCCTTTATCCCCTTTGTGCCAACTTTTAGTTAGCAAAATTCGATTGAAAATTGAATTTACTTTAAGATTGGGGCAATAAAAATGTGGCACAGAGGGGTTATGACGTCATTTCCGCTCAAAAACTGATAATCGAAATACGTATTTTTGTCAAATATTGCTCCCGTTTACCCCTTTATCCCCTTTGTGCCAACTTCTAGTTAGTATCATTCGATTGCAAATTGAATTTACTTTAAGATTGGGGCAATAAAAATGTGGCACAAAGGGGTTATGACGTCATTTCCGCTCAAAAACTGATAATCGAAATACGTATTTTTGTCAAATATTGCTCCCGTTGACCCCTTTAGCCCCTTTGTGCCAACTTCTAGTTAGTATCATTCGATTGAAAATTGAATTTACTTTAAGATTGGGGCAATAAAATTGTGGCACAGAGGGGTTATGACGTCATTTCCGCTCAAAAACTGATAATCGAAATACGTATTTTCGTCAAATATTGCTCCCGTTGACCCCCCTATCCCCTTTGTGCCAACTTTTAGTTAGCAAAATTCGATTGAAAATTGAATTTACTTTAAGATTGGGGCAATAAAAATGTGGCACAGAGGGGTTATGACGTCATTTCCGCTCAAAAACTTTTATAATAAGTCATAAACTGCTTCGAATGTTTTTTTACATTTTAAATATCACGGTTGTTTTAATATTTATTTTATGCTATAAACACAATGAAATAATATTTTAATGACGTCCCCCACGCAGATCGTGACGTCAATAAAAAATAAAACATTCCGCACTCTGCACATGCACTCCACCTTTTACATAGGCAAAAAGTACTCCGCACTCCGCACAAGCACTCCACCTTTTACATAGGCCCACAAAGATTGTAAAAGGTTAAAACAAGAGCTATAAAAGAAATCAAACTGGGGGATTTCCCTGTTTAAAAAGTTAAGATTTTAGCACATGTTAATAACCTGAACTGTTTTTAACATATTTGAGCTGATTTTACATTTTTAACAGGTTCTTGCGATCAACAACCGTGTCTGAACGGCGGCACCTGTATAGAAATAAACGAATGTCGTTGTTCCCCAATGTTTTTCGGCTTTCGGTGTCAATATAGTAAGCAAATGTATAACGTTGTACTTTTAACATTAACTTAAATATATTTGTTACGTTCGTTACATACTACAGTAATTTATTGCAAGTTTTTTCTTTGTAAAATAAACAAGAAGCAACATTTTTTTAGATGGTTATGACAAAAACCCAAGTGATGTTGTAGACACAACAGTTGAAACAACAGGTTCAATTTGTACCATGTTTGGTCCTGGTAATGTTATTACATTTGATGGTTTGGTGTATGATTTTCCAGGAAAGTGTCAATATGAAATGGTATCAGTAACAGATGTAGTAGATTTCAAGGTATGCCCTACCAGGTTTTAAACAAATAAAAAAATGGCTGTGAATGAAAAATTATTTTAATTTAAAAAAATTGTAAACCATTATTGTTTAATAGGTTTTGGTACGTAAGAACCCGAATTGTACCCAAAACAATAAATATGTGTACTCCAATGGTAACTGCATCAGTCTAGTGACTGTTTATGTGTCTTCCGCAAATATAAAGATCACAATCTCTGAATTATCAGTTGCAATTAATGATGCACCGTAAGTTATACTGTATTTAAAAGGTGTTTTGTAAGATATATAAAGTAAACATTAATTTTTTTGAATAATTACCAGTTGTTTTCAGAATCTCACTTCCATATGATGGATATGGTATTATGGTTTCTCGTATCAATCCCTATGTGATAATGACACTCGGAGGCATGACTCTTCGATATGATGTTGTGTCATCATCAGTTAATATTATCTTATCGCCTGACCTTTACCAAAATAAGACTACAGGTCTTTGTGGCAACTACAACGGGTTGAGTTCAGACGACTTAGTTTCTAGGCAAGGTAAAATGACCTCAACATTTTTTACATAAACAACAATAGCATTGGAATTGACAAGAGATATCTATATATATATTTCTTACAAGCATCCATTGCTAAAATTTTTTTTTATATTTAGGAGAAACAGTGGTAGGGTCTGAAGGTCATATTGTTGCAAAGACCTGGATTGAAAAAGATGTGGATGAAACGTGTTACGATATTGCCATGATTCACCAAAATATCACAGATTGCATAGCAACAGATGTAAATTTTTAAACATATCAAACTAAACTTAAATGTCACAAACTATTTTGCAACTTTTGTTTTTTAGGAGGTTGCTTTGATTTGCAACATTCTTTGGGCCTATTTCCTTGATTGCCATAACTACTTAAACCCGAGCAAATTTTATGAGTTATGTAAAACTGAGCTGTGTTTGTGTGGCTACAAAACTAGACCTGATTGTCAGTGTGATGTCGTGTCCCTTTATTCAAGGCAGTGTGCTGTAGCTGGGGGGCATACACCAAACTGGAGATCAGAAACTCATTGCTGTAAGTTACACATAGTGTATATATAAAATTGTAATTTTATTCATTACATGTTCCCTTATTCGGTTATACTAAAAGAATTTTTGCTTTCCATTGTGTATAACAACTTAATGTTTACAGTAAGAACATGTACAGGAGCTCAAGATTGGCATGAATGTGGAGTCGAATCTCCTCCAACTTGTATGATGCAACATTTAGTTCCTAACCAAAACTGTTTTGATCGTTGTCAATGTTCAAGTGGTAAGATATGTGCTTTAGTTATCAGTAGCGTTTATTTGTATGTTTAACAAAATAGGTGGTACTCAAACAGTTTAATTGAATTCAAATTTTTATCCCAGATCTTTATGCAAATGGAAGAGAATGCACTGTGCTGTCAAACTGTCCTTGTATCCACAGAGATATAGAATACAGACCTGGTAGTGAGGCCAGTATACATCAATGCAATAACTGGTAAACTATATCATTTTAGTGAATAAATATTTATTTTATTAATAATTACACAAAAATCTTTACATATTAATCTTAATTGCATAAAAACCTTTACATATTATTCTTAATTGCAAAAAAATCTTTACTTATTAAAATGTATTGATATTAGCACTTGCTCATCTGGCCAGTGGAATTGCGTTGAATCTATGTGCCCTGGAACAGCTACTGTTCAAGGTTATGGTCATATTGAAACATTTGACAAAAAATCCTACACATTTAATGGGCGGTGTCAGTATATTTTTGCAAAAGATTGTGTGGACAACACATTTTCAACTTATTTGGAAAATTGTGAATGTGGTGTAGATGCTGGTGTCAGTTGTGTAAAAGCTTTTACCATTTTACTTCATATTCATGGAAGAACTCAGGTAATTTTATTAGTGTTAATTTTATTTATTAAATAAAAATTTACATTTATTATGTGATATATTTAATTCACAAATTGCACTTTGATTTTTAGGAAATTTCGTTGAATGATGATTATGTTGTAAACATTAACAGATATGAAGTTCATTTACCTTACAAATCTGGTAAGTAAAATTTTTCTAAAAACCCATAAGGAAATATGTCACAACCATATAAATAAAAAAACATTATTTTAGGTGACTTACACATATTTCAACTTTCATCCTTGTATGTGGAAGTTAAACATGAAGCTACAGGAATTCAAGTAATTTGGGATGGACATAAAACCATCTTTCTTACGATTCCACAAAAATATAGAGGTCGCTTTTAAATTTACATTTTTATATTGTAAAACATATAAAAACGAAATGTAACCATAAAAAAAACCAAAAAAAAAACGAAATGTAACCTTTATAAATGAGCAGGTAAAGTCTGTGGAGTTGCTGGAAATTACAATGGAAATGCTGCAGATGATTTCATTTCATCACAAAATATGATTGAAAGCACAGCTGCCTCATTTGGAAATTCCTGGAAGTTAAACCAAGATTGCCCGAATGTTCCTGTAGAGGAAACACATCCATGTGAAGTACACAATGATAAAGGTAAATTTTAAATAAGCATTACATTGTTTTGTTTGTTTCTATGCTTGGCACTTTTGACCCAATTTTTTAATATTACTATTGCCAATTCTATTTAATAAAATAGTTTATGTTAAACCATTTAAATAGGAATAACTGTTATGTTTATTTTTGGACAACAGCAAGTTATGCTACCGAGGCCTGTGAAAATATCTATAGTTCAAAGTTTGTAGCTTGTCATAATGTTGTTGATCCTGATCAATATTATAAGAACTGTAGATATGAGTTTTGTGAATGCACAAAGGCTTTAAACTCAGAGTGTATGTGTGATTCATTAACTGTATATGTTCATAAATGTTCTGAAGAAGGTATTTTATTAAATTGGAGATCACCAGATTTCTGTGGTAAGTTGCTGCATATGGTTTTAATTTAATAACTACTTTAATGTAACATAAATACAACAAACTTAATTTATCCCTTTTTTTAATAGTTTTTTATCACTTATAATTAAGGGTTGTATTTTTGTTGTTTGTATTAGAAATGATATGTAAAGGGGGGCAAGAATATGCTCGATGTGCTTCGGGTTGTGGAAAAAACTGTCGATCATTGTCAGTGCCAGAGACCTGTGAAAATCAATGTTGTGAGGGATGTAACTGTCCCAAAGGGCTTTATCTTGATCCATTGGGTAAGTTTAGTTAACGTTAAGGAAATATTACTTAATTTAATATGGATTAAGGTAACATTGCAAAATATGTGCAGGTGTTTGTGTTAAGGATAAAATGTGTCCGTGCTACCACCTTGGTACTTGGTACAATCCTGGACAAACTATTCACACACCAGGAGTTTTATGGTAGGTGCTTTAAAAAAAAGTTTCCTGATTTCGATTTAAATAGAGCAAAAATAAAAAAACATTTTGTTCAGCTTAAACCATTAGTTAAGATGTTTGTACTTTTTATTTAAGTCAATGTGTAAGAGGAAAGTTGGAATGTGAAGGTGAAGGCACCCTTCCATCAAGCTGTCCAATTGGGCAAGTGTACCACAACTGTTCAGAGGGGTATGATGGCGAAAAATATGGAGCCGAGTGTTCAAAAACTTGCCAAAATAGAGATTTGCCATGTCCAGAAACATTATGCCAACCAGGTAAAATTAAGTGACTTTTTTTAATAGCCATTTAAAATGCTTTATTGTAAGTTACTCTGCTGATTTTATTGTTTAGGTTGCACATGTCCTATCGGTTATGTTTGGTATGAAGATAGTTGCATTGATCCAGATTATTGCCCTTGCTTACATAATAACAAGGCCTACAACGACACTCAAACTTTAAATGTTGAGTGCAATGTTTGGTAAGAAACACTTATAAAAAAAATTGCAATGTTTGGTAAGAAACATTTCAGATTGAATCACTTTAAAATGTTGTATTTTAAAATTGCTAATATCTTTAAGTCAATTTAGCTTTTAAGATTAAGCATATATTTATACATTTTTAGCACATGTAATAAAGGCCAGTGGTCTTGTACTGGTGATTATTGTGGAGGTGAATGTAGTTTAACTGGAGAATCTCATTTTTTAACATTCGATCAAAAGTGGTTTGATTTCAGTGGGGATTGTGAATACATACTTGCAACTGTAAGTTATAAAAATGTTTGAAATGGTGTCAATACATCACCAAAGAAATTAATGACAAAGTATTGATGTATCAGTTTACCCCATTCAGAATCTTTTAATGTTTTTTCCTTTTTAAATAACTTTTTTTATTTTAAAGGATGAATGTGGATTAAATAGTGATAGTCATTTTATGATCTATTTTAAATCCAACCCATGCGAAACACTTGGTTATATTTGTACCAGAACAATCACTATAATTCTTGGGGTAAGCTCATCCTATCAAAGATAACTACTACTTTTAAAAGTTGTTAATTTCTCAATAACTTGTTAAGGTTATTTTAGCCATATAAATATTTGTTTTTATTTTTTAGCGAAACCAGATTCAACTTGATTCTGGATTACCTCCAGAAGAAACATCAATAGCTGACTCTACAGATGAGGATATACCTTATGAGATAACCAAAAGTGGATTTTTTACCGTTGTATCAACTGCTACCGGTATTACTCTTATGTGGGATCATGGAACTAGGATTTATTTGGAACTTGCAAATTTTCACATGGTAATGATTTTTTAAATAATATCCAAAGATTTTTAAACTGAAATTGTAAAAACTGAATCAATATATAAAAATGTTGGACAAAACGAATTGGTTTTTTATCCATTAATAATAAATTATTTTGTTATTACAGGGGAAGGTTTGTGGTCTTTGTGGCGACTTCAATGGAGATGAAAACAATGACTTTTTGTTGAGAAATTTGGATATTGTAACCAGTAGCGTCGCTTTCGGAAACAATTGGAGATTAAAAGCATCATGTCCTGTTAGTAGCGGAAATCAAACAAACAATGTTGATTCGTGTGAGTTATATCCAAACAGAAAGTCATGGGCAACAAGGCAGTGTAATATTATGAAAGGACCTGCATTTACAGAATGTCGACAAGAAGTAATATTTACTTTTAAACTGTTAAATTTAATTATAAACAAGTAGTTTCTCATATTTGCCATACATAGTATACATTCATGTTATAAAATTGTGTATTGTAGGTTGATTATGAGAAATATTACCAACATTGTATGTCAGACACATGTGGATGTGAAGCCGGTGGTGATTGTGAGTGTTTTTGTACATCAGTAGCAAGTTATGCTCATACTTGTGCCCATCATGGAATTCTAGTTAGTTGGAGGTCACCTTCTGTTTGTCGTAAGTAAAATTCACAAACTTACTAAAAACATTACCTAGTTGTACTAACATTTAAGTAGATTTTTAGGAATTACTTTTAATTTAGCTACAATGTGTGAGCAATACAATCAAAATGACACTTGTGAATGGGAATTTGAGCCTTGTGGTACATCTTGTCCTGATACTTGTTGCAATAGAAATAATCAATATAACTGCCACCTGCCATGTTTGGAAGGATGTCATCCTAAATGCCAATTTGGGCATGTTTTTAGGTAAAAAAAAATTTCTAAATAAAATCAACCCAATTAATCCAAGATAAATTTTTGCGTTTAATTTGTTTGGTAGAAAATAACTATAAATTGTTTTTAGTCCGGATTTGCAAACATGTATTCCAGAGGAAAGCTGTCCAACTTGTGCAGCAACAACAACAGCAGTTGTAACTACTGTGTCTCCGACAACTGTGGTTACTCAAACTACCGTAACAACAGGTATGTAAATATTTCTATTTTTTTGTTTAAACTATTTTTGTTTAAAACAATATATGTTTTATTTGGTAAAAATTATAAATTTATTTAAAAAAAATGTGTAATACATTTTATTATTTAATACATCAGCTACTACTATTTCTGCAACCAATGCAACTATTCAGCCTACCACTACTGTAGCAGTAACTACTGTTTTACCAGTAGCAGGACCTACAATTCCTTCTTTTTGTCCGACATATTGCACTGATCGTAATGGAGATGCTAGACAGGTAAAGTAATTGTTGTTAAATAAGATTTATGCTCGAGTTAACTTTTTCGAGAAAAATAAATTATGCTTTTGAACTCTGTTAAACTTATTGTTTAAAAAGTAGTTCTTTTTATCTTTTTTTAGAATAAGGTTTAGAATAAGGTTTTGATGGGTAATCTTGTTTTATATTTATTATACAGCCAGGTGAAATTTGGTTTGATGAATTTTGTAATGAACAGCAATGTGCATTTTTTGAAACAGACTGCCCTTCTGTAAAAAAGACGTCCAACTCATCTTGCGTATTTAGCATTCACTGTTCCCTATACCAACACTCAGATGTAATTGTTTATGCAAATGCATCATTGGACCCAGATCCATGTTGTGATGAGATGCATTGTAGTAAGTGGTTTAAAATATTTAATTTATAAGAAAAGTTGTTTTTAAGCCTTAAAGTAGTTATAGTTCATGCTTTAACTTTTAGTATGCAATAATGACACTAAACTTGCATCATCCTGTCCTGAATGGCCAACCACATTTACTTGTGAGTCAACCCAGGAAATTCAGCAAGTTGATATTTATCCTGACAGCGATGGTTGTTGCCCTGATCTTTCCTGTGGTAAGTAGTATCATTTTTTAACATTTGTAAATCAATAAAATACTTCGCTAGGCTCATTTTCTTAACGCAATATAAAGTTAAGCCTAATATTTAGTTTAAATTTTGCAGTTTGTAAAAATGATACTTATCTTGCTCTGAACTGTCCAAATTGGGACTTGCAGTGTGGTATCGGAGAAGAAAGAATATTAAACTCTACCTTAAATTGTTGTCCTGTTTATACTTGTCCATGTAAAGATTGTGTTTTACCTGATAACTCTACACAGTTGGTATGTATAATTTTAAAAATCGTTTTCTTTTAAAGAAGGATTTTAAAATGGACGTTTTTAGTAATTCCAAAAACAATATTTTTTTTGATCCTGTAATTTGTTAAAACAACAACAACTATCACTAATATTTAAACAGACTGGTGGTACGTGGAGTACAAATGATGGGTGCATTACTAAACACTGTCAACCCAATTCACCTTGTCCAACAGTAAAGATATTGGTTAACAAATATGATGCTTGTACCTCACCAAATCCTAACATTTGTACTTCACATGAAGAACTTCAGGAAGTAATTTTAATTAAATTTAAATTGTTAGGTTTATTTTATGTTTGAAGATGCACAATAAAGTTTAATCATGTAAAAAGTAGCCTACCAGTTTTAGACTTGTGTTAAAAGAAAATACATTTTACTATACTTGCAATAAAATAATATATGCATATGTATATTTGCCTTCATTACAGGTTTATTATACTAATCCTACTGATGACCCTGACACATGCTGTCCAGAATTTAAATGCCAATGCAATGTTTCTCTACCAGGAAAACAATGCCCACAATCTTTTAAAACTATGGAATGTTCAGAATATCAAGAAATACAAGTTGAATCATTTTTTCATGACAGTTCTGAATGCTGCCCAGTTTATTCATGCGGTTAGTGTTACAACATAGACTTTGTTTGTAGTTTTAAAGCAATTTTTGTTGTTTTAATTTTCTTTTACATTTATTGTAGTATGCAAGCAAAATGTATCAGAAATTTGTGCACAATGGACTGACTTTTCTTGCCAGGCAAACTATACAAAGAAATTTCTTGGATACACCAACGAAAGCGACCTGTGTTGTCCCTCTTTTCAGTGTAGTAAGTTTTTATTGCTTAATATTTTCAATGTTTAAACAGTGTTGCGAAATGTTTTTAATGTTTAAATAGTGTTATTGTGTGTTAAAATTGTTTTTTTTATTATTCAGTACCACAGTTATGTCTTACTCCAGAAGGGCTGCCTTTTACAGTAAGTTTTTAACAATTTCTTATTTTTATAGAAGTAAATGGGTGCATAATGTAAATTCTAATTTAATATTTAAAAATTAAGTTACTATTTGTTTAAAATTTACCTATTAAACCTTGAATATAAAATTGCTGTGTTTCTATTAAGGGCATAGTGCATTACCAGTTAGAAGGCAAATGTTGTGAGCGGGAGTGTTTTGATGATGAAGATCCTGTGCATGTGACAGATACTTGTCATCAGTCAACTTGTAATTATACTTGTTCTCATGCACAACACAAATCTCTTATGAAAGTAACTAAGAATCCCAACAAACCATGCTGTTATGAATTTGATTGCGGTGAGTTTTTTAAATTTTGTTAATATTCTTTTTACATAGCTATATTTGTAACAAAAATGTTTACTTTTTAATTGTTTTTAAAAACTATCTTGGTTCGTATTGAAAAAAATTTAATTGTCGTTTTAAGTATGTGACAACAGGACTTGTGCTGTACCAACATGTACTGAAGTTGAGTCTTTGGTTTTGGTCCAACCGGCTGATAACTTTTACAATTGTTGTGCCACCTATGTTTGCAGTAAGTTTTGAAAACTAAAAAACTTTTGATGCTAAATAAATATAAAAATAGTTTTTTTAGTGCTAGTAGTAAAAGAGATTATCTTACAAAAAAATTGCTTTAAATTATTCCAGTGTTACTAGATATATTTTTTATGTTTTTAGATAGTGTTAGATGTTCCTATAAAGGAGAATTTTTTCAGGTATTTTCACTCACCATTATTAGTCTTTGTAAATTTTAGTCTAAAGTCATATACTTTTTGCAGTAAGTAAACTTCTATTTTTACCAACAGCCCAATGAAACATGGATTGATGGATGTGAGACTTACAGCTGTCTTTACAACGAATCTACTTACTTATACGTTGCTACGGTGATATTAACAACCGAATGTGTTCCTATTACATGTCCAAATGACCAATATGTTAGAATTGAGAATGGAACTGATAATGCTGGGTGTTGCATAAATCATTATTGCGGTAACTTTTAGGATTTAAATTTTAAAAAATTAACAATTATTGTTACAACTTAATGGATAGGCATGTTTGTTAAGTTAAAATAATAATAAAAATTTTAACTGTTTATTTCAGATTGTAAATATGCTAAAGTTGATGGTCAAAACAAAGCGGTAAGAAAAATATTTTAATAAAAAAAAAGTTTTGAATTGTAAAGGATCATTTATTTAAATTTAACAGAAATATTCATTAATAAGTGTAGCCTATTGGGTTAAATTTTCAATTTATGACAATAAATACCAAACTAGAACTTGGACTAACTAAACATTGTTTGTTAAAGATTGGTTACGAGTACCCAAACCCATTGAACCCGCTATGTTCAACAATGCGTGTTATAAAAACAAATAAGCTATGTCCAGAGGTTGAACCCTATACACCACCATGTGCCAGTAATGATGTGTGTGGAGAATGTGAGGAAACTGTGTTTGTTAATGAAACACTTTGTTGTGGCAACATAACCAGATGTGGTAGGATATTCACTTTCTTATATTTTAAGCTATGAGAAGTCATCTTATTTATGACTAGTTTAGGGTTCAAATAAAAGCAATAAATATAAAGAATTTAATTTAACAGTCCCAAATTTAAAAATATCACTCATATATTTTAACAGAACCAAAATACTGTCCAACACCAGTTCAATGTGGAGCTGGTCAAAAAAGAGTAGTTGTATCCAATACAACATGTTGTACCACTTATGATTGTATATGTAAGTTATTAATTTAAAGAGAGCATTTTTTTAGGTTACATTTTTAAGCAATTGTTTTAAGTTAAACTTTGATTTTTTTATGTCTGTTAAATTACAATTTTTGAAATTTTGATGTGTACACACTATTTATATAAAACAACATGGTAAAATTTAGGTTCGTGTGATTTGGGCCAGCTTAATATCAACACTTTTCAATGTAGTGAAAATGTTGACTTTACTGGAAATTGTACATATCTTGTTACCAAGGTAATTTTTTGCATTATTTTAACAGATTTCTAAATTTTTTTGATTTAGAACTTTTAAATTAAGACATTAAGGTTTAAAAGAGCTTTTTTGCAGACAATCGGAAGTGACTTATATCAGGTTTCAGCAGAGCAAAAATTCTGCACAGAAATATTTCCGAATTGGAATTATGCCATCAACCAAATGTGTATAAAAAAGCTGATTATTTGGTACAACAATAAAACCTATACAATTTGCTCTGAAAATGGAGAGGTATAGTTGTATTTATAGTTGTAAAACAGTTATATTAAAAATTAATACAATTTTTAATGTTCTTACATAATTTAGGTTAAAGTTGACGATTTTATAGTTCAACACAGCAATACTGGTGGAGTGCAACTGCAAGTTATTCATGTTGGTATTGAACCACTAAAATATGTTTCATCAATACGCTTTGAATTAGATCTTGTTGGTTTGGTTATAACTTACACTCATCCAGATGTTTTAAATAACCCTGACACAATTGGAATTTATAATGTTGAAGTATCAGCATCTAGCGAACAAGGAACTTATGGATTGTGTGGTGGGTTTTAAATAAAAATTTTCTGCTTTGTATTATGATAATACCTTGTTTACAATGTAACAGACCTTTATAAAACATTTCTGTTTGTAGGTAATTGTCATTTGAATCAAAGCCAAAATGAGACAGTTTGCCCTGAATTAATACCCATTTACCAAGAAGAGTACATTGAAGATGTAACTTGTCCCATTCCATGTGGAAACAATAATACCTGCGATGAAACACGTTGTAAAGGAATTGGTTCTTGTGGTGTATGCCATAATTGCTCCTATTTTAATTTACCTGATCCATGTGATGCACTAAGCAATTCGGTTTTTGGTAAAAATCCATAAAAAATAAATTTTAAAGATTTACTTTTCACTTAATTTTTTTATGTTGCTGAACCTTTTTTGTATTTTCTATACTATTATGCAGCAATGATATTTATTGTAATGGTTTACTGATAACAAGCAATTTTCATTATTTTAAATATTTTGATTCACAGATTCTTGTCACTTTAACAAAAACTTTGCTGAACTTGCAAGACTTTGTCAAGCTGAACAATGTTTTCAACAAAACGAGAGCAGATCTATTGTAGAAGAACAATGTGATACATGTACATCATCTTTTTTTTTAAAACATGTTATATCTTGCCAACAGGAAGGGTTTTGTAATGATTACACAAATCCTTTTTCTTGTAACAACGGTAAGTGAAGTAAAATGTGGAAGAATTATTTTGTAATAGATACTTGGTCACAGCTTTGAAATCTGTGAAATTAAAGTTATATGATAGCTGCTGAAAATTAAATATCAGGGATAACATTTTTTTTTTAATTTGCAAGGTAATGAAGAATGTGAGGGTATTCAAGAGTACGGGCTTTGTGTTGATTATTGCTTGATGGACAGAACCTGTGATGACATTAAAGTATTTTAAACATAATTGTTTTAGCAAAATTTTGACTAAAAAAGATTTTCAGTATCTGTTTATGTTATCTAGAGTAAAGTCTGGTCATGTTATCTGAAGTTTCATAATTGTTTAACATAGAATCTGATATTTAAAAACTTTTGTTATTTTAGTCTGGGGCACCAGTAAAATGTGGAGGTACTCTAGTTTCAGGATGTACTTGTCCAAGTGGATACGTGTTGCAATCATCAGATAACAGGACTTGCATCCTTGAAAAATGTATGTTTGCTAGACACTATATTATTTAAAAACCAGAACATTACTAAATTTAGAAATAAAACTGGGTTTGACATAAAATATATAAAAAATTAAAAATATGTAAATTTAGGTTGTTGTTCTGACCCACCTGTTTGTGAGGAGGGAATCAATTACCAACCAGTCCAAAATGGTACAGATAATTGTGGATGCATCATTTATACAAACCGATGTGGTAAGTTTTCTAATTCCATTCTTATCATTGATGAAAAGTATACTGGGTATTGGTAAAATCTTAATGAAGCGTTACAAATACAAGCATACACCTTTATCAATTTCTATATAAAGCTCGGATTTAAAAAATAAATTATTATAATATCGCATCTTTTTTAAACAGTATGTTCTCCCACTTGTAAACATCCTGTCACTGAAATGTTAATGACTCCTGGGCAATTTGTATCCGCTCCAGAAATATGTGGTGGATACCAGTGCCCTGCATTCAATTCCTCCGACCAAGAAGCAAACTGTGAATTTCTGCAGGCTTTTTTTGAAAAAGCAACATGTCTACCACCCCATACAGACCCAGATTTGATTTGTCCTGATTATCAGAGAAGAATATCAACTTATTCATCATTTGATTCCAATAACTGCTGCCCTATTTATTCATGCGAATGTAACCCTGATAGCGAATTACAAAATGAATGTCAACAATGGAACTTTGCTTGTGAAGAAAATTATTCCAAAAACAGGACAAACTCATTTGATAAATGTTGCCCAGAATATGAATGTGTATGTAACCCATCATGTTTGATTCAATATCAGACTTTAATTGATGGTTGTAATTCCCCAAAAATATTATCTGTTTCGCCATTGCCAAAAAATACCTTTGATTACTTGTGCTGTCCAAATACAACCTGTGTTTGTCCCACTTGTTCTATCGATTACAAGGAAAAATCTGTTTGGGAAAGTGAATTAAAACTCGGTGAGATAGTTGTTGAAGATGGACCAACAGTTGAATGTTGTCAACCATACAAAATTGTGTGCGATTATGATGTTGAATCCTCACCCATTTGTGCAGCATATAAGCAAACTTGTGGACCAGGTTACAGCAGTTTTCAAAATGGAACTTATTCTGGTTGTTGCCCTGTAGAGTACTGTTATTGTGATACAAGTTCATGTGACAGCCCTCCAACTTGTACACTACCAAAGTATCTAGACATTACATCAAGTACAGATTCATGTTGTAATACATATGAGTGTGTATGTCCACCATCTAATAATAGCCTGGTTTGTGTGTCACCTAAAGTACCAGATTATACTACAACTATCTGTCCAACTAAGTATTGCAAATGTCCTGACAATTGTCCATTGGATCCAGTTATTAACTGTACGAGTAAGCCTGGATGTCGACCAGTCGCTGAAGAAAGAGATGAATGTGGTTGTGTTATAAATGCTACTTGTGTTGCTGATCCATCACCGTGTGAACAGGAACCCTCTTGCGCTGTATGTTATTATTCTGTGGAAGTTAGCACAGAATTTATTGTTGGGGATTGCAATTCCACTTGTTCAAAATATGAATGTCAAAGAAATGTATGTCCAGGGCCTAGTACAGATCCAAATATATCATGTCCTACTTATCAAAAAGTTTCTACCTCATTTTCTCCAACTGATACCGAGAATTGTTGTCCAAATTATGATTGTGAATGTAAACCCGACAACGAATTACGAACTGAATGTCCTCAATGGAACTTTGCTTGTGGAGAAAATTATTTCAAAAATAGGACAAACTCATTTGATGAATGTTGCCCAGAATATGAATGTGTATGTAACCCATCATGTGTTATTCAATATCAGACATTAATTGATGGTTGTAATTCCTCAAAAATATTATCTGTCTCACCATTGCCAGAAAATCCCCTCGATTACTTGTGCTGTCCAAATACAACCTGTGTTTGTCCCACTTGCTCTGTTGATTACAAGAAAAAATCTGATTGGGAAAGTGAATTAAAATTTGGTGAAATAGTTGTTGAAGATGGACCAACAGTTGAATGTTGTCAACCATACAAAATTGTGTGCGATTATGAAGTGGAATCCTCATCCATTTGTGCAGCATATATGCAAACTTGTGGACCAGGTTAGTTTTCAAAATGGAACTTATTCTGATTGTTGCCCTGTAGAGTACTGCTATTGCGACACAAGTTAGTTTTTAAAATTTTAAAAACAACGCCCATAATTATTTTAAACACATAAAACAAAGACGTGCAGTAACCCAATTTATCACAAAACATATTGTTTTGATTAATTTATAAACTATGTTATTTACCTAAATCATACTTTTTTTGTAATTTCAGGTACAACTTGTTCTCAATCACCCATCATGCGAAAGTTGACTGTAAGTGACAACGGAATAAACTGCACAGCTGAAAACGAAGTTAATATACCAACTTGTGAAGGAGCTTGTATTACTTCCTCGAGATTTAACATGTAATCAAAAACTGTAAAAATTTGTATTAGTAGAGCAAACAATTTGTTTTTATATTTAGCAAAAAGTATTAAAATAGTTATGAGCATCTTTAAAATAGAATATAAAAAAATTGGTAAACTCGTAAATTCTTTAAAAAATTCCTATTTTTAGCATTACCAAAACATTTGTGTCTCAATGTCGATGTTGCCAGATGAAAACTTTTGAAGTAAGACTAGCAAATCTTCTTTGTTCCAATGGAACCACTTTCCAACAGAAATACGATTACGCAACTACTTGCGCTTGTGTTGAGACAGAGTGTGTAGAGTAATACTTTAATCTTATTTAAATATTCTGCACTTTATTATATCTATCCACAAAAAAATCTTTTTTGGTGCTATTAAAAAAATATTTACTAAATTAAAAATGTATGTTAGCTACAACATAAATTACAATTGCATGCTTTCATATTACCTAAATGTGGCCAAAAATATTCTTACATACCTAAAGTTCTAATTTAATGGTGTTTCTATTTTATAATCTTTGTTTTATATTATAAATATCCTCTATATCATACAATGTGTATTTTTATGTACTCTTCTATTAAAAATTTAACAAAAAACAAACCTTCTCTTAGCAATCAAAAAGAAAAATATCGTTTTTTGGTAATAATTTATATAATATTAATGGCAACCGGATTAGCATTATGGTAAAAAAGCGAGCAAAACATTTGGCATGGAAAAGTTAATTGCACATTGTCAAGTGAATAATTTACCCAAACTGTACATCTACATGTCAACATTCTTACTTAAAAAACTGTACATCTACATGTCAACATCCTTACTTAAAAAAACACATTAAAATAAAAGGTATAAGAAGCATAAGAAGCAGTGAAGAGTTAAAAAAGCGCATTGTAAGGCTGAATGGTAAATCTGTTTATTTAACCCCAGTGTTAGTTTAAAGTTCTCTTTTTGTAAACTTCAACTTTCCACTGGATTCCCTTTTCCTCCTGTATTCCTTGAGGTACATTTGCATAACTTAAATAAAATCATAAAAATAAATTTTAATATATTGCCATAACATAAAAGAAACAAAAAAGTAATTGAAATTTGATAACTTACTCTTCTGTTGGGACTTGATAAAATGTATCATCAAGTGGAGGTAAGAAGGTGTCACATTCAAAATCACCCAATACCCTTGTAAGGTATACTGTTCCACAATATGGTGAGTTATGAACAAGCTTAACATTAAATTGTAATTATTTAAATATATGATGATAATCCAGTTGTTTTTATAGAGGTATACATAACAATGTGTGAATTAAATTTGTAAATAACTTTTCATGTCTGAGAGCTTTAGGTGCACCAAACTGCTTGCATTTTAAGTATAATAGTATGATTATTTGGTCACATACTAAGGCAGCACCCATTTTGATATTCTGGAACAACACTGGTGTATGTTGAACAGGCAATAAGGGACATACTATTATAAACTTTCTAGTACTTAAGTCGACTTAAATAAATTTATTGATTAAAAATAAAAAGGGTAACACTTTACATTGTAAATAGAAACTCCACCCGCATTAAATACTTCATGAACTTTTTCTTTCCAACTATCTTGTTGTAATAGTTGAACCAATTCCTCAAGAGATCCTACTACGGCATCCTAATTTAAAAAAAAATTAAGGTAAGTAAAAAGCCCTTGTTAGCTTTTTTTAATTAAAGTTGATTCAAAAACAAAATTTATATGTTACACTTTAAATTAAGCATAAAAATTAATGTATTTTGAATTATCATGTAATTTGGCATGATTTTTTAATAGAGTTGCTTTTTTGTAAAAATAATTAGATAACAAAAGGGCAAATGGAAAGCAACACCCCTTAGGTATACTATACATGTCTTACAGCTTCTTTAAAATCTTTAAAAGTCTTAGAACTACTTAAGACAACACTAATACGATCTTTTTGAATTTTTCTGGGCACTGAACACCAAGATTTTCGGCCGGAAATAACAACATTTAATTTTCCATGAGAGGGATTTCCATTTACAAATGAGTTAAAATATTGATATTCGTTTCTAAAATTATCATAAGGTTTTAAATGTCGACATAAATCTTGAAACAATTTATTTATTGGACACTTTTTTTTTATAATCCGCAGTATGTTTGTATTTTTATCAGGGTAGGGTTTTATACATGAGTTATGCAAACTCTAGAAATGAACAATATTGTTTTTGTGATATAAAAATGCTAAAGTTTTTTAATATGTCCATTTTAAGTTTTTAAGTTTCAGCCAGATTTAAATTTTTTTTAAATAAAAAAAAAGCTTCCGAAATTCATACCATGCCTTTACTTGCTTCCATGTTAGATCTACTTAACACAATATTTATTCGATTTTTTAGTGGGCGTAACTTTTGGGGAATTGAGTCCCAGGTTTTTCGACCAATAATAACAACATTTCTTTTTCCTTCTGGGGGGTTACCCGTTGACAGTGCAGAAAAATGTTTGCCTTCTTTTCTAGACATGTTTTGTTTAACAAATTTTATTAAAAAATTTTAAATTTTTGCAATAATAGACAGGGGGGAAAATATAAACACACTGTGAAATTATAAAAGTTGTACAAATCAAAGTTTAATTTTTGGTAAACTTACGGTAAATGCCATGGTAGATTGATTTCCTTTCTTTCCTATTCCCCAACTTTTGCAGCAGGCAACAACTGTGTGAATTTTTAACTCCTTTTCAACACCCATTTTAAAGTAACAGATATTACAAAAAATTATTACTAAATAGAGTACAAAAGGTAAGTTATGTACAAACAATAATAATTTGTCTGAATTTTACAAAAACTGTGGCAGTAAAATAATTAGGGATGGGCTGAAATCCAAATTACTCGGATTCGACGAGCCCGAGTATTTTGTCGGGATACTCGGCCGAGTCCGAGTACTCGGTTATGACGTCATTTAAACGTATATAACTTTTCACGAGAATCTTTTCCGCATAATTTTAAAACGGCTAAATTTGCCAAAAAACACGTATTTATGGATTATAAAGTGTTTAACGTTGGCAAAACTACTTACCGCTGATAGCAATATCATTTAAAGTCCAAACGAAAATGTAAAAGTCTCAAACTCATTATGCGTAAAATTTTACCAAGTAAAAGTGTATTTGTTGCGCAATCGTTGCTTAAATAACGTAATATAATTGAGAGTAGATTATAAATTATTAGAAGAAGGCAAAACTCGTGTTTTTTATGTTTAGTAATTCGTATACGATCTTAAATGACAAATTATTACTCGGCGTCCGAGTACTAAAAAATGCTCGACGAGCACGAGTATTAAAATATTCCTAATACTCGGGCCGAGTACTCGGACTCGGATTCGATTGGCCCATCCCTAAAAATAATATTAACAATGAAACCAAGTTATTTTTGCAAACAAAAAAATCTGATTCTGCGTAATGTTAAAAACAACAAAAAGTAAAGAAAAATAATTTTCTTTTAATGCGTAGGCAGGCTGTTACCATCTAATCAACATATCTAAAAGATAAAGTGCTTGCTGAACAAATTTAAAAATATTTGGTCCAACTAAAAATAAATTCTAAGTAACAGTTTTGAAACATGTATAGAAAATGTAGTAGGGATGGGCTGAAATCCAAATTACTCGGATTCGACGAGCCCGAGTATTTTGTCGCGATACTCGACCGAGTCCGAGTACTCGGTTATGACGTCATTTAAACGTATATAACTGTTCACGAGAATCTTTCCCGCATAATTTTCAAACTGCAAAATTTGCCAAAAAACACGTACTTATGGATTATAAAAGGTTTAACGTTGGCAAAACTACTTACCGCTGATAGCAATATCATTTTAAGTCCAAACAAAAATGTTTAAGTCTCAAATTTATTATGCGTAAAATTTAGTAAAAAAAGTGTAGTAAAAAGTGTATTAGTTGCGCAATTGTTGCTTAGAAAACGTAATACAATTGAGAGTAGATTATAAATTATTAGAAAAAGGCAAACCTCGTGTTTTTTATGTTTAGTAAATCGTATACGATCTTAAATGACAAATTATTACTCGGCGTCCGAGTACTAAAAAATGCTCGACGAGCACGAGTATTAAAATATGCTTAATACTCGGGCCGAGTACTCGGACTCGGATTCGATTGGCCCATCCCTAAAATGTAGATTATTATTTAAAAGTATTACTTTATTTAAAACAAATGATTAGTCTTGGCTTTCTGCATTTTGCCCATCATCAATCATATTCTGCAAAAGTTGTAAACTTGTATCCATGTCAGTAACATCCCATATTTTAGGTTTAGTTTTAACTTTTTCTTTATCTCCATCGCCATTTGACATTTTCTCACCTTCGAAGTCTATATTACTTTCGGTATTGCTTGGCAAGTTCAGGTCTTTTACAATTTTGTCATAATATTCCATCAAGGACAAAAGTGTTGAAGCTTTAAGAACCCCAAAATCAACCAAGGTGACAAGATGTAGAAGTAGATTTCGTCTTAGGGAATGTTGAGCTATTAAAGGAGCGTGCAGGTTTATAAACGATCTGCACTTGACATTAACCTGGGAATCAGAAATGCAATAATGTTTAATTACATACAAATTCCACATTTTCATAATGGGTTTCTCCCCTTCATTGACATCAGTGAATTCGTCAAGCATGTGCCGAATGTGGGATCTCAGCCAATCAGGATCGGTCTCGTCCTCAGAATCATTGTCAAATTCACATGGTCGGATGGGTACAGCCGTTCTACTGTGAAAATACAGACGATGATGACCATCTGTATATTGGGCGGCACTTGACTCTAAATTATCCTCCTTTTCTAGCATTTCGTTGATATCCATCTTAGCACATTGCTTAGCCTTTTGTGATCTGTAAACAAGAAGATCAGTTGCTGGGATTCGATGCACAGGACCTCTTCTGCTGAACACCATTCCAGGTTGGGCAAATATAAACTGAGGGTTACCACTGTAAGACCCATCATAACATTCATTTACTGAAACCTCAACGACAACCCCATGTGTTTGTATTGAATAAACAAAATTAAACCTAGGATGACAATATCTTAAATGTTTAAACAAGCCATATAGATTCATGCAATTAAGTAAACACCAAGGACAAAGACAGTCTTCTCTTGCTTCGGTTTGCTGGTGTGTTTCAGTGCTATAAATAAACTGATAAAATATGTTAGAAGATGTTGTATCTTTTTTAAAGATTTTTCGATATTCAACTTTTTGGTAAGGTAAAAGAGATTTGTCAATCATTTTTTCAGTTTTTTCTTCTGAAACAACAGCTTCTGGGTCTTTTTCTTCGCTGTAGCTTTTGACCAAACTATTCTTTCTGCGTAGTCTTTTTGGCTCTGATTCCATTGATTCAATGTCATTTCTTTCCACAGATTTTCTACCATTGTTATCAAGAGAATCAGAATTTTTCGAGTCAGCCCAAGTAAGTTTCATCTTTAAGTTTGCAGTGCCATTCATGGAACTTAAAACTTTGATATCTCTTCCACCATCCAAAGCTTCCCAGGTTGAGTTCTTTTTATTTTTAATAGAGTCTGTAGTATGTCGTGCCATAGCTAGCTCATATTCTCCATTTAACAAGCAAGTTTCATGGTCGTTATTAAATAATGCTAATTCTGCCTCATATATGACTCCAACTCCAGGCTTGGATTGATCTGAAAGATATTTTCTTGAATTTTTTCCAAATTTTGGAGGATTTTCTCTTGTGGTAGAATTACTTTTTTCAGAACTGTCATCTGCAAGGTTTTTTCGTTTTCGGGGGCCACTGGTAAGGTTATGCAAAGAAATTGCGGCAGGATCTTGCTCTAGTTTTTTTTTTTTTCTTCCATCATAATCATCATTGTCACTTTCAGCACTTGATTCTTCATCAGAATATTCTGAATTACTTTCACTGCAGCTGTCTCTTGTTTCGTACACACGAAAAACAAGAGTGTAGTTTTTGATCAGAAGACTATCATCGGGCTGCTGGATATCAGACATGGACAAAGAAACCACAGAATGATAATTAACCGTTCTTGGGTTAACCGCTACTTCTGTCGACCCAACAATATTTTCAGATTCAACACTTTGACCACTTTTTCTGCGACTTTGTGAGGTGTTATGCAGAGATATTGTAACTTCAACATTTTGCATTCTTTTTGGAGAAGAATTGTCCGAGTCTACACCGGGATCTGTAAAAAACCCAATAATTTCTAGTTTAAGTTCATCAAATATCTTTTTCGATTTTCCATTTAATTTGGATCGAGAAAGTTTTGCCACCTCAAGCATGTCATCAACTTTGAAAAGATTTCGGCGTTTATTATTTCTGGAACAGCGATGAAGCATGTAGGATGTTGACCTATGCAGAAAGATGGGAGAAAATAAATGTCTGGCATACAAAAATCTATAAATTTGAGTTGGTTTTTCAAATGCAGACATAAATTCTTCTCGGTCTTGTTGCAAATTAAGAATGACTTCATTATTTTCAGGCTTCTCTTTTTTTGGCCTTGGCATTTTGGTGGATTTTTAACAAGTCAACCTAAATTACTGTGTTAATTTATTCTTAATGCTGCAAAAGAAATAAAAAATAAAATTCAAAAATGATCACAAAAAACAAATAAATTTATTGATATGTATACTATGTGTAAAACCATTTTGTTTACTTAACAAATTAATATTTAAGTGTATCTGGCTCTTTAATTATCTCTGCAAATTTTTGCATACGTTCTTTTAATATGGCATGTTTTTCTTGTGACATTTTTCTTTCTTCTTGTTTTTTTTTGACTCTCTCTTTTTCGATTTGAACAAAAATACTTTCTTCTTTTTTCAGTTTAATGTCAACTGCCTCACGAACTCTTGCCAAAGCAATTTCATAATTTTTTAGTTGAACTCGTGTTTCATTGCAATCCACTATAGTCTTTGTAGGTACATGAGTGATGTGGACTCTACATTTCTTTTTATTCGCTTTTTGGCCTCCTTTGGTGCCTGGTGGCATATAAATAACTCTTAGATCCTTTTTCTCAATTTGAATTACTTTTCCAATTTTGTCAATTTTGTTAAAGTATTTCATATATTCCCGTACTTTGTTGACATTATGATGACTCGAACTGTTTGCTTGTGGTATTAAACCAAACTGAAATGCCTTTAACATTTATTTTTTAACATGTTAGTTATGATTAAGTTATTTAAATGTGTGTTAACCAATTCGCTTATTGTATAGAACTAAAATAAAACAAAAAATAGATTATATATATTAAAATTGAACTTTACATTTTTAATAAACAACATCAAATATAACTCTGACATGTTTTACATTATTTAATCAGTTTAACTATACCATTGATTGTTAAATACAAGCAACTTTTTTAAAGTCTAAATTATTCTGTTATTTTTACAGTAAACAAAAGAGAATTGGGGGAAGTTACATCCGCAACAATCAACTCTTGATTATTCTCAATACCGAGTTCTTTTAAAGTTTTTGATAAATTAGGTCTAGTAGCAACTTCAATTGAAGCAACTGTTTTCATGTATAAAGTTTTGCTCATCCCTTTAATAACTGCAGTTATACCAGGACTTTTCATTTGTAATAAATTTGAGTCGCGCAAATAATCTAAAATATCTCGAAGTGTGGATCCAGAAGAAAACTTTAAAACTTGGGGCTTCTGACTACATGCCAAACAATTTGCATTTCTTTGGGCCTCAAAAGTGTAAGTATAAACACCATCCACATCATTAAATACCATGTAGTTGTTTAAAGGAACACAACAACTACTAGCAAGCTTAAAAACCTCAGTTGCACATGCTGCAGCAATGACAGCATTTGTGGAAGCAACAGCTGGTATGATCCGCTTAACAACACCTTGTGTGAGCCGATATGTTACACCCTCTATTCCAAATTCATTTGCTCTTTCACTTGCCAAATTACAAATCCATTTAATATGGTCAGGATCATCACCATCTATAGGTACATCTCCAAATGGTTTTTCCTTTTCCCATCCAAACATTTTGACATACTCAACACAGTGTTCAGGTTGCCGTGGTGTATGAGCTATTGTACACATGGGAAAGTTAATTTGAGGGGGGTATAAGTCCAATGTGCATTCTATACATGCAGACATGCCTGGTAATATTACTCTGGCATTTCCTTTAAACCCTTCTGTGCCGCCATCTACAATGGGAATAATAGAACTTTGATCTAATGAACCATCATCATTGTACTCTAATAAACTAATTATCATCCCATTGATCCATCTCCGTGCCACGATGGAATCAAGACCACAAACAACAACATGAAACTGCTTGTAAAATTGTTCATCATAATCTTCAATTCTGCAAAAGTGAGGTACAACTTGCGCACCTTTGACTCGATTGTTAATAAACTCAGCTGCAACCTTTGCTTTTCCCTTACCAATGTCTTTATGACGAAACAAAAATTGACGATTTAGATTTGACAGATCTATTGTATCCATATCAATAACATGAATATGACGAAATCCACTTAAGGTTAAGTCCTTAAGGAGTTCGCAACCTAGACCACCAGCCCCAATTACAAGGATTTTACAATTGTTTAACATAAACTGAAGTATATCGAGACTTGGCTCAAAATCAGGGTGAGCAAATGGACTAGGACGCCCAACAATATTTTCTAAGTTTTTCCATCTTCCAGGCCACGTAGTTGTTTCTCTTGGTGAAGAAATGTCCATTTTACCCCAAATATTTTTCTAAAACGTATTAAACAATAGAAAAATTACTAAACGCGGGAAAAATTATTTTCATGGATAAGTTGTGTAACTTTACTACTATATACTTTATCATTCATGGATTAATTTAAAAAATTTGTAACAATCTAACAATGTTTTTTAATTAATAAATAACCTCAAAACTGCTTAATCTTTTTAAAAAGTTTACTTTGTAGAAGATATTTTATACGCATGACTGCACCATGCTCATTTTTATGATTTACGATCTCAAAACGTTATCCTCAACAAAAATAAAGACCTTTTTAAATCAATCTGAAAATTGAAAAGACTTTTTACAAACAAAAGTTTTTTTTCAGTTTAGAACAATTAGCGGTTTTTAAACGGCAGTTCCAGTGTGTCACTTTGCTTACTATCGGGATCGTCAGATAGTAATAACGTAATGACGATGTGCTTACTATGCGCACGTTGCCAACTTGCTCCACCGGTAAAACGAAATCAGCGCTAAGCATTGCATAGTTTTAGTTAAGATTTGTTCACTTTTGTTTTACATTTGTTGCGTAAAATACAGTTCGTTTATTAATAAAATAACTTATGAAGTTACAATCTTGGAAAAATAGTAGGAAAAATTTATAATTCATCACTGTCTGTTATTCTATGTAAAAGACTGAAAGAAGCAATATCAGAAATGTCAAAACGATTTTCAGATATAAATGCTAAAATATCTTACATCACAAACCGGAAAACTGGACCAATACTTAAAGTAAAACGACCTATTATAATTAATGAGGACACTAAATTTGTAAACGTTCGACAAGAGAGAAATAAAATTTCATGCAGCGATCAAGTGGCAGCTTTGTTCCTATGCCTAAAAGAAAATAATTATTTGGATGCGAATTGTAAGCCAGAGTTAAAAAATTATCTGGAATGTGATAAAAAAGTTAAAGCCAACTTTCAAAGACAAGAAGTTCAGGTTAAGCTTCCAAAAGGAAATTTAAAATTTGATGAAGCAAGGGATTTGTTAAAAAGTTACCCAAATCCTGTGCATAAAAAGACTTATAATATTAAGAAAAACAATTTGATTTCTTTTTCTCCAGTCAAAAGAGTTAAAATTCCCAACAACGATATGGGAAGATCATTTAAAAAAATCTAAAAGTTTACCTGTTCATATTTTAACCCATCATTAAAATAGCTTTTAAATGTGTTTTGGGTTTAACTAATATTAAATATTTAATTATTTAAAATGTTGCAATTATTATCATCTAGATATAAATTCAACTTTTTGTAACTTGCATTTTGTCTTTAGATTTTTTAAATTTATCAGTTTAGTAAAAATATCAAAATGTCTGAACAGGTAGCTAAACGAACTAAAACCGAAAAAGTGGAAATTATTGGAAGGTAAAATAAATTCCACATGAAACTAACTCAATATCAAACCCATATTAATCCCTTACATTTTTAACAGTGGTCTTATTGGAAGAAGTTGGTCAATGTTATATGCAGGGGCTGGGTATAACGTTGTTATGTACGATTCTGAGTTTGAAGCTGGTGGAACAACGGTACCGCCCAAGTTTTGTCCTTCTTTTCGGTAAGCATGCGTAACCCAAACCTGTAACATTATTTAATTTATCTTTTACAGTGTGTTAAATTGTTATTATTTTAAATAAAAAAATAAAAAAATTTTACCGTCACACCGCACTGGGCCGCTAATACGTGTATCGTATCCATTTTGGAATAAAAAGATGGTTCTACCTCAACAGTGAGGCCATTGTATCCCTTTATCCTGGTGGAACTATATGTCATAAGTGAGCAGCCTAAACGCAGATATCATTAAACAACTGAAGTGTAAATATATTTTTAAGTATATTTCATTGAACTGTTACTTCCTGATGAAGTCCCACTTGCACAACACTGTCTTTCTGAGGGTCCGCCACATTTTCCACTAGAATACGAGCCTGAGCAGTAGTTGCTGTTGTCTTAGCAATTTCCGCACACACTATCGCACGCTGAATCGGAACTGGACCAAATATTTTCGTTTGCTTGACCTGGATAACAGATAAATAAAATAATTAGCTTTACGTCAAATATAAATTTTACTGTAAAACGCTTAAAAGTTACATATGGCGTCGCAGTTTAAACAGCAACGACGGTTAGAATCTCCATCGCATTTTCCTTGTTCGACTCCAGCATTACAAACGTAGTATCTATAGTCGACGCATGTTCCGCCTTTAGATGTGCACTGGAAATCGGAAGCTAAAATTGCAAATGCGTAATGCTACATTAAATCAGATTTTGATAAATTTTGTAATTTTTGTGTTAAACTAATTGACATGTTTTACCTAAAGCTCCCGTCGCTAGAAAAATAAGAACCAAACGCGAAATCATTTTTGCTAATGCTGTGCAGAAACGTAACCTATTTGTAAAATTACTGAACTTGCAAACGTTACCCTATATATAGTAAATACATGCGTGTGAATGAACATGTGTGAATACTTACATTAAATTTAAAAATAAATTCGTTGCTTGCTAATTAAACACACTGTCTAACTATAACTAAACTTAATACGGTAAACCTGGCTTGGTGTTATGCGTCGGAAGATCAACATTAACACTTTCTAAAATTTAACTCAAAAATAAATAATATGTTTGCTTTTAAAACAGCGTTAGCGTGTAATAAAACTAAATTGACTTATTGATATAAGGCACTTCACAAATAAAAACAAAAACAGCATCAAATAACTTTTACCCATGTATAGTAGGACATTGTCATGTATTTTTGTTATAATATAATTGTACCAATTTGTTTTATAACAACTACCCGGCTGGCTATACCTCTTAAAACCAATCAGCAATGCAAGTAGTTTGCAAAACTGAAAACTCGCTGTCATACCACGAAAAAAACATTTTTTGGCAAAATATATAATGGAAATTTTATTTGTATATTAGGCCTACGGCCAATTCTGTTCATTTCGACCTTTTATTTTTCCATAATTACAAAAAATAATAAAAGCAGCAGAATTCTAAAGTACAAATTTAAAAATGTTAACAATCTTTACCTCAAAGCCAAAATTTATGTAAAAGTGCACTATTTTGTTAAAGTAAAGGCAAAAATTTAAATAAAAAAAAAAACTTGTTTGACTAAGAACAACATTAAAAAAAATTGACTGATCAAATTACTTTTTTTTAAAAACGAGCTAAATTTATAATGGAAAATGAGTAACTTTAGCGGTTGACGTTAAGATTTATTCAAGCGGAACAAGTCTCACATGGTTGATGAAAAAAAGGGAAATCGAACGGAATCTATTTGAATCGTTGTTAGGCATGCTTTTGCTAGAATGTTCGAAAATAAATTCTAGTTATCTATCAGTCAATGTGATATATTTAAACCCAGGGTGTGTATGCAATCAAGCTGTTCATTAATACATTATTTTTAATTTAATTTTTTTATTGTATATTAAGTTAAGCTAGTTGTTAATATTTATAACGTTTTAGGTATTTGTATTTAAAAAAATTATATTTCAGGATCAATATTTTTTAATTATTAAAATCTAAAAATTACACAAAATGGCTTTCCATGTACCTAAAGCACCAGGATTCTCACAAATGCTTAAAGATGGGGCAAGAGTAAGTTAAATTGCGTTACTTCTAACTTTAACATTTTTGAAAAAAATACTTAATGTTTTAATTTAATTTTTAGCATTACCAAGGTTTAGATGAAGCAGTATACAGAAACATTAATGCTTGCAAAGAATTAGCAAAAACCACCAAAACGGCATTTGGTCCCCATGGTAAGTTTTATGTAAAATATAATATATAAATGGTGTTAAAACAAAAGAATGCTTAATGGTGTAATTATTTGTAATTTAATACCAAGCTTTAAATATGCCAAATAAATAGGATTTACAATATAGTTGTGTTTAGGAATGAACAAAATGGTCATTAACCATATTGAAAAACTGTTTGTTACAAATGATGCAGCTACAATTTTAAAGGAGTTGGAGGTATTTATTTTTTCTTAAATTTTCAACAATTAAACTAATATGGTTTATTTTTCTGTGTTATTTTTATTTGTATAACCTTTTTAGGTTCAACATCCAGCAGCAAAGATGGTGGTCATTGCATCGCAAATGTGTGAACAAGAAGTTGGAGATGGAACCAATCTCGTTCTTATCCTTGCAGGTAAAAATTAGTTATAAATTTTAAATAAAAATTGCAGTATGTGATGGATAATTTAAGGTGGTGATATCATCTGAGCTTGCAAATTTAATTCATGACATATCTCTAAATAAAATCTAATGTTTACTTCTCCAATTTTTATTTATAGGAGCTATGTTAAGCCAAGCAGAAGAATTGTTAAGATTGGGTTTATCTGTTACTGAAGTAATTGAAGGATATGAACAGGCTTGTGAAAAAGCAATTGAAATATTACCTGGTAAATAAATTTAGCGTCTATTATTCCCACTTTTTTGTAAATGTTAAAAAACTCTCTTTAGCTTATTTACCAACTAAACCTGAATTTGGTTGATATTTAGACCTAGTATGTTCAAGCGTAGAAGACCTAAGGAATGAAGAAATGGTAACAAAAGCTTTAAGAACTTGTATCGCAAGTAAACAATATGGAAATGAAGATTTTCTTTCCAAGTTGATTACTAAAGCGTGTAGTAAGTTTATATTTTAATTACTAGTAAACTAAAAAGAGATTTCCTCACTAACCAACAAAAACAGGTTTACTCAGAACGCTTTTTTCTATTTTGTAGCTTCAATTCTTCCACCAACCAAATTGTCATTTAGTGTGGATAGTGTCAGAGTTGCCAAATTAATGGGAGCAGGAGTTCACTCTTCAAAAGTTATTAATGGAATGGTTTTCTTGCGGGAATGTGAAAGTAATTTTTTACAAAAACAGTAATTTTTCTTTAAGGTATCCCTTACATCAGAAATTATTCATATTTTTTTTGATAATAGGTGACTTAAACATGATGAAAGATGCCAAGGTGGCGGTATTTTCTTGCCCTTTTGACATGCTCAACACTGAAACCAAGGGCACAGTTTTGATCAAAAACGCCAAAGAACTTAAAGAGTTCAGCACTGGAGAAGAAAATATGTTGGATGCTGTAAGTTTGAGCTGAAAAAAACAAATCATGAAGTATACAACTTTAAATATATTTTATAATATTTCTGTTACTTTTAGCAAATTAAAGCCATCGTGGACACTGGTGTAAACGTGATTGTATCTGGAGGCAAAGTTTCAGATCTTGCTCTCCATTTCTCCAATAAATATAAATTGATGGTCGTTCGCCTCAACTCAAAATGGGATATTAGAAGATTGTGTAAAACCATCAATGCCACTCCTCTTCCAAGACTGGTAATAATTTAAAAAAAAATATGTTAATTTTTGTGCACTTTTGTTGCAAAAATGAAGACAAACTTTTTTTGTCATGTACATAATTTTTAATAATTTGCATTGTTTTGTATAGACCCCACCCACAGCAGATGAAATAGGTCACTGTGCAATTGTTCGCCAAGATGAGGTTGGTGACCGAAGTGTGGTCATCTTCGAGCATTTGTCTAATGAGGGAAACAAGATATGCACTCTAGCTCTCCGTGCAGCTACACCTAATATTATGGATGATTTGGAACGTGCAGTTGATGATGGCGTCAACAATTTCAAAGTTCTAACTAGAGTAAGTATTAGAGTGTTAATCTAGCAAGAATTTAACAACCCACTACAAAGCTTCTATGTTTAAAAAAAAAAACAATTTTTATAGGACAACAGACTGGTCCCAGGAGCTGGAGCTACAGAAATTGAACTCGCAAGACAAATCCAGAAATTCGGTGAATCCCAACCCGGTTTGGAGCAATATGCTATCAAGAAGTATGCACAAGCACTGGAAGTTGTCCCCAGGGCATTAGCTGAAAATGCAGGGCTTAACCCAACTGAAATTGTATCCAAACTGTATGCAGCTCACCAGGTAAACTATTGATTACCAAGTATCTATTCTAGCAACCTGCAAAATAATCTTTTTGGTGTTACTTTATTATGAATACTTATTTTCAGGATGGTGCATCAAATGGAGTTGATATTGAAGAAGGTGAAGTTCTTAATTCTGTAGAAGCTGGTATAACAGATTCCTACTTGGTTAAGCACTGGGCTTTAAGACTGGCCACCAACGCAGCAGTCACTGTTCTTAGGGTGGATCAAATTATTATGGCAAAACCAGCAGGAGGCCCAAAGCCCCCTAAACAGGGAGGAGACTGGGATAAAGACGATGATGAATAAGCTTTTTTTCATAAAAATTAGGCAAATAAAAAAAATTTGGTCAAAATTCAAAACTGTTCGAGATTAAAGGCGTTTAAGTTTAAATTTAATAACGGCAAAATTTTTGCTGCTCTTAAATTCACATATTTACTGTTTTGCATGTTAAAAATTTCTTGTACATATTGTAACCAGGAAGTTTTCCTTTCGTAGATTTTTTGTTGCTGTTCAGAATTGTTGGAATTACATCAGAGTTCCACAATAAGAAAATAAAAATTCCTTGTTTGCAATGACTTTTTGATTAATTGAAATATATTCTTATTTATAAGAAAAAAGGTGCTATAGATTAATTTAATACAAGGTAGTCAGTAACAAAAAGATATCACCTGTATTTTTTAGCCTTGCATAAACATACAATACACAAGCTAGTAAATATGTTTGTATGCTGGCATTTTAGGATTTATTAACATTATTCAATAAAATTTAAACTAAAAGAAAAAAACTTGGTCCAAGAGCATCTTAATATATGTTAAACAAATAAGAAGTTTTATATAAAAACATTAAATTAAAATTAACTACTACAAAAATAATTGATAAAATGTACAATTAGAAATGCTTTTTAGATTAAACATTGCATAATTTTCCAGACAAGAGAATTATTTTAAAATAGCATGTTCAAATTATACATTAACCGTTTTCTATATGAGAACCTTTAATGCACATTTTTGGGTTTTCGATATCTCGCTTGCTTTGAATCATTCTTAGTTCAAGGTTTGAAAAAGTTGGTTTTGTACCACTAGGTACTTCATCTAATAAATAAATTAAAAAGATTTAACTAATTCATTGATTTTTAGTAGAATAACCTTCTAATTTATTGATTTTCGGTAAACTTACCTTCAGCAGCTTTTTGGGTTCGTATTAAAACATTGTGCATAGTTGAAATAACTTTTTCTAGAGCAAGTTTCAGGTCATCAGGATGCTGGTGTGTCCAAGCCAAAAGGAGGGCAGCAAAGAGGTCACCTGACCCTACAAATGCTGCACCAATCAGTGGCATTTCAAGTTTTATTTTTGACATGTATGTCCATTAGTTACTGATAAAAAACAAAAATTTGTCACAAATACATAATCATTTTTAAGAACCCAAGGCACAACTGCTTTAGATTCTAAATACATAATTTATGTTTGTAAATCTTACATAATTGTTTGCTTCCATAACCGATAAGAGAGTCTTTTCCACCTAAAGTTGAACTACTTATCACAACAAGATTTGGTCCTAAGGAATGTAAATGATCTATTGCCTGTATAGCTTCTTTTTCTGTTGTAATAGGTTTTCCTAAAAACAACGTAAAAACAACTAAGTTACTAAATAAAAAAAATTTAAAACAAAAAATAAACAAATCATGAAAAATGTGTAACTATAATTCGTAAATAATAGTTTACAATTTACCTGTCAGAAGTTCAGCTTCAAATTGGTTTGGAACCAACACATCAGCAATTGGAACAACTTCTTCTCTTTATACTGGTAAAAGTTCCTCAGGAACATACATTTTTCCCTCTCCATCCCAAGTATCCCCCATCACAGGGTCACACACTAAAAATCGGATAAAAATAAAAAATAGGATAATTTTACGTAACTATTTTAAAGACTAGTTCAAAAACAAAATTACACATAAATCTTACCATAAATTAAATTAGGGTTTCTTTCTTTTAACTCCTTAATAATTTCTACCATCTTTCGTAACATTAATTTGTCTCTACAGTAACCTAAAATTGAATAAGTTTAAGATATTAATTAAACTACTCATTCATTCAAAAAAGAAAAGGCATAAAGTATTCAAAAGATTTTAGAACAAACCTGTTAATACATAATCGTAACGAATGACATCATTTAGTTTTAAAGTTTCATATAATTCCTCAATTTCATCACAGTGTAAAATTTGTCCCTTCCAATGTGGATATCCAGTGTGGTTTGAAAACTGAACTGAGTTTATAAAATCGACCTCAAAACCCAATAACTACAATGCAAGTAAGAATTTTAATAAATAATTGGTATATAGTTTTAATATTATTATTTTAAAATTTAATTATATATAGAATGTATAAGCTATAAACACACAGAGTAAATATATTTAAAAATATACATAAATAAATAATTTTAGCAGGTTTTCGTAGCTTACTTATTTTAGCTATTTTTAATAAGTTTAAATTTACAACTCAGACAAACAGGAAACAAAAAGCATATGGGCCTTTTTGTAAAACAAGAAATGTTGCATTTTATAATAAATCACATTTAAAAAAGAATTTTTATTAAAAATTAAAATATCACAAAAGTATAATATTAAATTTTATTTGTTGTTATGGAAGTATGTTAATAAAGTTCATGTGCATTTCTTTATTTTTATTTTATTTTTTTGTATATATCTTTATCCTCGATGTGGGAAAGTCGAATGCGCGACTTAAACATAGAGCAACATAAGTTACTCCGACCCAGTCTCGAGTTGCCTGTGGCAGTTTGGGATATTATAGAGACTATAATTGCCCGGTAATTATGCTGCTGATTAAGTGCTGGCTCAGCAGGAGTTTATACCGTTTATAGCGCCTTACTCAAGGGTGCTACAGCATGAGATCAGTGGGGATTGAACCCACGACCTCATGTGTGGTGTAGCAAGTGTTCTTACCACTACACCACGCTGTCGGCTATGTTAGCTTATTAGACCGAACATATTGAAATTTAAACAATAAATTTCAACACTTTTTATTACAAATTATCATAACAAATAACTATACCTGAAGTGGAAATACAGCAGATCTATTACCAACATATCCACGAACGACGTGACTTTGAATGGACAAGACCCGAGTCGTCATTTTTGTGAAAGAAATTTTAAACTTTGTCTTTTTTAAATTTGTTATTTAAACTCTATTCAGCTATTTAAAGAAGAGTAGACGTAAATTAACAAAAATATTTAAACAACAAGACTACAAAACGCAATAAGTTAACTCAGCAAAAACTTGACCTACAAACTTTAATCAACACAACTTAAAACTATAATTCGTCACTTAAGACAAAAACAAAACAAACTGAAATCAATAAATCATTGACACGTTGTTACGCATGATTTGCCAAATCACGTGAATGATTTTTATCCCCAACATATAAGTTACTATAAAAAAATAATAAAAGGAATTGAGTGGTACTAAAATTGTTATAATAACAGTTATTGTAACAAAAATTTTAAAGATTTAACATTATTTTATTGCAAAAGGTTTGAATATCGTTTTTTATAAAATTATCTATCACGCAATAAACCGCTTGTTTTTGCGTGCAAACTTTGGATTTTTGAACTTTATTCGTAATGTACGGAAATAATTACTACGAATCTGGCTAATTTAGCTTAGTTCCTGGATATGAATAACTTTTAAACCAATTTTTAGGACGTTATGCAAAGTAGCAAATTATTTTAAAGGTGTTTAAGACTAAAATGGTTAGTATGAAATAAATTAATTTTCTAAAATAGCGCATTGTTAACCAAATTTGTTAAATTTTTAACATTTTTTTAGAAAATAATCACATTATGGTAAACGAATTTCGATTAAGTGGGTTGCTGATTATACTAACAGGTACAATTCGAGATATTTTTTAGTGCGGTATAATTTGCTATCTTAAGAGTATTTCTTTACAAGCCATTGTTTATTTTGTAGCAAGTGTTATTCAAAATGGAGCTTCGACTCTAGATGAATATTTAAATAAGTACGTATATCTTAATTTTAAAATTAAACAAAATGTTTATATTTTTTAAATGTCGCTGCACATTTGTCTTTATTTTAGAATCGGAGCTCAAACAGATCTAATTGTTGATGTAGGTAAGTTTTTTTCACCAACAACTAACATAACGATGTTATTCACATCTAAAAAAAGATTGGTAAAGTAACTTTTTTTATATACTTTAAAATAAAATGTATTAAAATTGGATATATGATTAGAAAAGCGACAAATAAATGAAGCAACAACTGCTAACCCATCCTCTGTTACATCTGAACCGCCAAGTAAGTGTATTTTAAATTAGACTAAAAAACGTTTTTTAAGATTGGGGGCAATAAAAATGTGGCACAGAGGGGTTATGACTTCATTTCCGCTCAAAAACTGATAATCGAAATACGTATTTTCGTCAAATATTGCTCCCGTTGACCCCTTTATCCCCTTTGTGCCAACTTTTAGTTAGCAAAATTCGATTGAAAATTAAATTTACTTTAAGATTGGGGCAATAAAAATGTGGCACAGAGGGGTTATGACGTCATTTCCGCTCAAAAACTTTTATAATAAGTCATAAACTGCTTCGAATGTGTTTTTACATTTTGAATATCACGGTTGTTTTAATATTTATTTTATGCTATAAACACAATGAAATAATATTTTAATGACGTCCCCCACGCAGATCGTGACGTCATTAAAAAATAAAACATTCCGCACTCTGCACATGCACTCCACCTTTTACATAGGCAAAAAGTACTCCGCACTCCGCACAAGCACTCCACCTTTTACATAGGCCCACAAAGATTGTAAAAGGTTAAAACAAGAGCTATAAAAGAAACCAAACTGGGGGATTTCCCTGTTTAAAAAGTTAAGATTTTAGCACATGTTAATAACCTGAACTGTTTTTAACATATTTGAGCTGATTTTACATTTTTAACAGGTTCTTGCGATCAACAACCGTGTCTGAACGGCGGCACCTGTATAGAAATAAACGAATGTCGTTGTTCCCCAATGTTTTTCGGCTTTCGGTGTCAATATAGTAAGCAAATGTATAACGTTGTACTTTTAACATTAACTTAAATATATTTGTTACGTTCGTTACATACTACAGTAATTTATTGCAAGTTTTTTCTTTGTAAAATAAACAAGAAGCAACATTTTTTTAGATGGTTATGACAAAAACCAAAGTGATGTTGTAGACACAACAGTTGAAACATCAGGTTCAATTTGTACCATGTTTGGTCCTGGTAATGTTATTACATTTGATGGTTTGGTGTATGATTTTCCAGGAAAGTGTCAATATGAAATGGTATCAGTAACAGATGTAGTAGATTTCAAGGTATGCCCTACCAGGTTTTAAACAAATAAAAAAATGGCTGTGAATGAAAAATTATTTTAATTTAAATTTAAAAAAATTGTAAACCATTATTGTTTAATAGGTTTTGGTACGTAAGAACCCGAATTGTACCCAAAACAATAAATATGTGTACTCCAATGGTAACTGCATCAGTCTAGTGACTGTTTATGTGTCTTCCGCAAATATAAAGATCACAATCTCTGAATTATCAGTTGCAATTAATGATGCACCGTAAGTTATACTGTATTTAAAAGGTGTTTTGTAAGATATATAAAGTAAACATTAATTTTTTTGAATAATTACCAGTTGTTTTCAGAATCTCACTTCCATATGATGGATATGGTATTATGGTTTCTCGTATCAATCCCTATGTGATAATGACACTCGGAGGCATGACTCTTCGATATGATGTTGTGTCATCATCAGTTAATATTATCTTATCGCCTGACCTTTACCAAAATAAGACTACAGGTCTTTGTGGCAACTACAACGGGTTGAGTTCAGACGATTTAGTTTCTAGGCAAGGTAAAATAACCTCAACATTTTTTACATAAACAACAATAGCATTGGAATTGACAAGAGATATCTATATATATATATTTCTTACAAGCATCCATTGCTAAAAAATTTTTTTATATTTAGGAGAAACAGTGGTATGGTCTGAAGGTCATATTGTTGCAAAGACCTGGATTGAAAAAGATGTGGATGAAACGTGTTACGATATTGCCATGATTCACCAAAATATCACAGATTGCATAGCAACAGATGTAAATTGTTAAACATATCAAACTAAACTTAAATGTCACAAACTATTTTGCAACTTTTGTTTTTTAGGAGGTTGCTTTGATTTGCAACATTCTTTGGGCCTATTTCCTTGATTGCCATAACTACTTAAACCCGAGCAAATTTTATGAGTTATGTAAAACTGAGCTGTGTTTGTGTGGCTACAAAACTAGACCTGATTGTCAGTGTGATGTCGTGTCCCTTTATTCAAGGCAGTGTGCTGTAGCTGGGGGGCATACACCAAACTGGAGATCAGAAACTCATTGCTGTAAGTTACACATAGTGTATATATAAAATTGTAATTTTATTCATTACATGTTCCCTTATTCGGTTATACTAAAAGAATTTTTGCTTTCCATTGTGTATAACAACTTAATGTTTACAGTAAGAACATGTACAGGAGCTCAAGATTGGCATGAATGTGGAGTCGAATCTCCTCCAACTTGTATGATGCAACATTTAGTTCCTAACCAAAACTGTTTTGATCGTTGTCAATGTTCAAGTGGTAAGATATGTGCTTTAGTTATCAGTAGCGTTTATTTGTATGTTTAACAAAATAGGTGGTACTCAAACAGTTTAATTGAATTCAAATTTTTATCCCAGATCTTTATGCAAATGGAAGAGAATGCACTGTGCTGTCAAACTGTCCTTGTATCCACAGAGATATAGAATACAGACCTGGTAGTGAGGCCAGTATACATCAATGCAATAACTGGTAAACTATATCATTTTAGTGAATAAATATTTATTTTATTAATAATTACACAAAAATCTTTACATATTAATCTTAATTGCATAAAAACCTTTACATATTATTCTTAATTGCAAAAAAATCTTTACTTATTAAAATGTATTGATATTAGCACTTGCTCATCTGGCCAGTGGAATTGCGTTGAATCTATGTGCCCTGGAACAGCTACTGTTCAAGGTTATGGTCATATTGAAACATTTGACAAAAAATCCTACACATTTAATGGGCGGTGTCAGTATATTTTTGCAAAAGATTGTGTGGACAACACATTTTCAACTTATTTGGAAAATTGTGAATGTGGTGTAGATGCTGGTGTCAGTTGTGTAAAAGCTTTTACCATTTTACTTCATATTCATGGAAGAACTCAGGTAATTTTATTAGTGTTAATTTTATTTATTAAATAAAAATTTACATTTATTATGTGATATATTTAATTCACAAATTGCACTTTGATTTTTAGGAAATTTCGTTGAATGATGATTATGTTGTAAACATTAACAGATATGAAGTTCATTTACCTTACAAATCTGGTAAGTAAAATTTTTCTAAAAACCCATAAGGAAATATGTCACAACCATATAAATAAAAAAACATTATTTTAGGTGACTTACACATATTTCAACTTTCATCCTTGTATGTGGAAGTTAAACATGAAGCTACAGGAATTCAAGTAATTTGGGATGGACATAAAACCATCTTTCTTACGATTCCACAAAAATATAGAGGTCGCTTTTAAATTTACATTTTTATATTGTAAAACATATAAAAACGAAATGTAACCATAAAAAAAACCAAAAAAAAAACGAAATGTAACCTTTATAAATGAGCAGGTAAAGTCTGTGGAGTTGCTGGAAATTACAATGGAAATGCTGCAGATGATTTCATTTCATCACAAAATATGATTGAAAGCACAGCTGCCTCATTTGGAAATTCCTGGAAGTTAAACCAAGATTGCCCGAATGTTCCTGTAGAGGAAACACATCCATGTGAAGTACACAGTGATAAAGGTAAATTTTAAATAAGCATTACATTGTTTTGTTTGTTTCTATGCTTGGCACTTTTGACCCAATTTTTTAATATTACTATTGCCAATTCTATTTAATAAAATAGTTTATGTTAAACCATTTAAATAGGAATAACTGTTATGTTTATTTTTGGACAACAGCAAGTTATGCTACCGAGGCCTGTGAAAATATCTATAGTTCAAAGTTTGTAGCTTGTCATAATGTTGTTGATCCTGATCAATATTATAAGAACTGTAGATATGAGTTTTGTGAATGCACAAAGGCTTTAAACTCAGAGTGTATGTGTGATTCATTAACTGTATATGTTCATAAATGTTCTGAAGAAGGTATTTTATTAAATTGGAGATCACCAGATTTCTGTGGTAAGTTGCTGCATATGGTTTTAATTTAATAACTACTTTAATGTAACATAAATACAACAAACTTAATTTATCCCTTTTTTTAATAGTTTTTTATCACTTATAATTAAGGGTTGTATTTTTGTTGTTTGTATTAGAAATGATATGTAAAGGGGGGCAAGAATATGCTCGATGTGCTTCGGGTTGTGGAAAAAACTGTCGATCATTGTCAGTGCCAGAGACCTGTGAAAATCAATGTTGTGAGGGATGTAACTGTCCCAAAGGGCTTTATCTTGATCCAATGGGTAAGTTTAGTTAACGTTAAGGAAATATTACATAATTTAATATGGATTAAGGTAACATTGCAAAATATGTGCAGGTGTTTGTGTTAAGGATAAAATGTGTCCGTGCTACCACCTTGGTACTTGGTACAATCCTGGACAAACTATTCACACACCAGGAGTTTTATGGTAGGTGCTTTAAAAAAAAGTTTCCTGATTTCGATTTAAATAGAGCAAAAATAAAAAAACATTTTGTTCAGCTTAAACCATTAGTTAAGATGTTTGTACTTTTTATTTAAGTCAATGTGTAAGAGGAAGGTTGGAATGTGAAGGTGAAGGCACCCTTCCATCAAGCTGTCCAATTGGGCAAGTGTACCACAACTGTTCAGAGGGGTATGATGGCGAAAAATATGGAGCCGAGTGTTCAAAAACTTGCCAAAATAGAGATTTGCCATGTCCAGAAACATTATGCCAACCAGGTAAAATTAAGTGACTTTTTTTAATAGCCATTTAAAATGCTTTATTGTAAGTTACTCTGCTGATTTTATTGTTTAGGTTGCACATGTCCTATCGGTTATGTTTGGTATGAAGATAGTTGCATTGATCCAGATTATTGCCCTTGCTTACATAATAATAAGGCCTACAACGACACTCAAACTTTAAATGTTGAGTGCAATGTTTGGTAAGAAACACTTATAAAAAAAATTGCAATGTTTGGTAAGAAACATTTCAGATTGAATCACTTTAAAATGTTGTATTTTAAAATTGCTAATATCTTTAAGTCAATTTAGCTTTTAAGATTAAGCATATATTTATACATTTTTAGCACATGTAATAAAGGCCAGTGGTCTTGTACTGGTAATCATTGTGGAGGTGAATGTAGTTTAACTGGAGAATCTCATTTTTTAACATTCGATCAAAAGTGGTTTGATTTCAATGGGGATTGTGAATACATACTTGCAACTGTAAGTTATAAAAATGTTTGAAATGGTGTCAATACATCACCAAAGAAATTAATGACAAAGTATTGATGTATCAGTTTACCCCATTCAGAATCTTTCAATGTTTTTTCCTTTTTAAATAACTTTTTTTATTTTAAAGGATGAATGTGGATTAAATAGTGATAGTCATTTTATGATCTATTTTAAATCCAACCCATGCGAAACACTTGGTTATATTTGTACCAGAACAATCACTATAATTCTTGGGGTAAGCTCATCCTATCAAAGATAACTACTACTTTTAAAAGTTGTTAATTTCTCAATAACTTGTTAAGGTTATTTTAGCCATATAAATATTTGTTTTTATTTTTTAGCGAAACCAGATTCAACTTGATTCTGGATTACCTCCAGAAGAAACATCAATAGCTGACTCTACAGATGATGATATACCTTATGAGATAACCAAAAGTGGATTTTTTACCGTTGTATCAACTGCTACCGGTATTACTCTTATGTGGGATCATGGAACTAGGATTTATTTGGAACTTGCAAATTTTCACATGGTAATGATTTTTTAAATAATATCCAAAGATTTTTAAACTGAAATTGTAAAAACTGAATCAATATATAAAAATGTTGGACAAAACGAATTGGTTTTTTATCCATTAATAATAAATTATTTTGTTATTACAGGGGAAGGTTTGTGGTCTTTGTGGCGACTTCAATGGAGATGAAAACAATGACTTTTTGTTGAGAAATTTGGATATTGTAACCAGTAGCGTCGCTTTCGGAAACAATTGGAGATTAAAAGCATCATGTCCTGTTAGTAGCGGAAATCAAACAAACAATGTTGATTTGTGTGAGTTATATCCAAACAGAAAGTCATGGGCAACAAGGCAATGTAATATTATGAAAGGACCTGCATTTACAGAATGTCGACAAGAAGTAATATTTACTTTTAAACTGTTAAATTTAATTATAAACAAGTAGTTTCTCATATTTGCCATACATAGTATACATTCATGTTATAAAATTGTGTATTGTAGGTTGATTATGAGAAATATTACCAACATTGTATGTCAGACACATGTGGATGTGAAGCCGGTGGTGATTGTGAGTGTTTTTGTACATCAGTAGCAAGTTATGCTCATACTTGTGCCCATCATGGAATACTAGTTAGTTGGAGGTCACCTTCTGTTTGTCGTAAGTAAAATTCACAAACTTACTAAAAACATTACTTAGTTGTACTAAAATTGAAGTAGATTTTTAGGAATTACTTTTAATTTAGCTACAATGTGTGAGCAATACAATCAAAATGACACTTGTGAATGGGAATTTGAGCCTTGTGGTACATCTTGTCCTGATACTTGTTGCAATAGAAATAATCAATATAACTGCCACCTGCCATGTTTGGAAGGATGTCATCCTAAATGCCAATTTGGGCATGTTTTTAGGTAAAAAAAAATTTCTAAATAAAATCAACCCAATTAATCCAAGATAAATTTTTGCGTTTAATTTGTTTGGTAGAAAATAACTATAAATTGTTTTTAGTCCGGATTTGCAAACATGTATTCCAGAGGAAAGCTGTCCAACTTGTGCAGCAACAACAACAGCAGTTGTAACTACTGTGTCTCCAACAACTGTGGTTACTCAAACTACCGTAACAACAGGTATGTAAATATTTCAAAGACATTTTAAAAATGCAACTATTTTTGTTTAAAACAATATATGTTTTATTTGGTAAAAATTATAAATTTATTTTTAAAAAATGTCTAATACATTTTATTATTTAATACATCAGCTACTACTATTTCTGCAACCAATGCAACTATTCAGCCTACCACTACTGTAGCAGTAACTGCTGTTTTACCAGTAGTAGGACCTACAATTCCTTCTTTTTGTCCGACATATTGCATTGATCGTAATGGAGATGCTAGACCGGTAAAGTAATTGTTGTTAAATAAGATTTATGCTCGAGTTAACTTTTTCGAGAAAAATAAATTATGCTTTTGAACTCTGTTAAACTTATTGTTTAAAAAGTAGTTCTTTTTATCTTTTTTTAGAATAAGGTTTTGATGGGTAATCTTGTTTATATTTATTATACAGCCAGGTGAAATTTGGTTTGATGAATTTTGTGATGAACAGCAATGTGCATTTTTTGAAACAGACTGCCCTTCTGTAAAAAAGACGTCCAACTCATCTTGCGTATTTAGCATCCACTGTTCCCTATACCAACACTCAGGTGTAATTGTTTATGCAAATGCATCATTGGACCCAGATCCATGTTGTGATGAGATGCATTGTAGTAAGTGGTTTAAAATATTTAATTTATAAGAAAAGTTGTTTTTAAGCCTTAAAGTAGTTATAGTTCATGCTTTAACTTTTAGTATGCAATAATGACACTAAACTTGCATCATCCTGTCCTGAATGGCCAACCACATTTACTTGTGAGTCAACCCAGGAAATTCAGCAAGTTGGTATTTATCCTGACAGCGATGGTTGTTGCCCTGATCTTTCCTGTGGTAAGTAGTATCATTTTTTAACATTTGTAAATCAATAAAATACTTCGCTAGGCTCATTTTCTTAACGCAATATAAAGTTAAGCCTAATATTTAGTTTAAATTTTGCAGTTTGTAAAAATGATACTTATCTTGCTCTGAACTGTCCAAATTGGGACTTGCAGTGTGGTATCGGAGAAGAAAGAATATTAAACTCTACCTTAAATTGTTGTCCTGTTTATACTTGTCCATGTAAAGATTGTGTTTTACCTGATAACTCTACACAGTTGGTATGTATAATTTTAAAAATCGTTTTCTTTTAAAGAAGGATTTTAAAATGGACGTTTTTAGTAATTCCAAAAACAATATTTTTTTTGATCCTGTAATTTGTTAAAACAACAACAACTAGCACTAATATTTAAACAGACTGGTGGTACGTGGAGTACAAATGATGGGTGCATTACTAAACACTGTCAACCCAATTCACCTTGTCCAACAGTAAAGATATTGGTTAACAAATATGATGCTTGTACCTCACCAAATCCTAACATTTGTACTTCACATGAAGAACTTCAGGAAGTAATTTTAATTAAATTTAAATTGTTAGGTTTATTTTATGTTTGAAGATGCACAATAAAGTTTAATCATGTAAAAAGTAGTCTACCAGTTTTAGACTTGTGTTAAAAGAAAATACATTTTACTATACTTGCAATAAAATAATATATGCATATGTATATTTGCCTTCATTACAGGTTTATTATACTAATCCTACTGATGACCCTGACACATGCTGTCCAGAATTTAAATGCCAATGCAATGTTTCTCTACCAGGAAAACAATGCCCACAATCTTTTAAAACTATGGAATGTTCAGAATATCAAGAAATACAAGTTGAATCATTTTTTCATGACAGTTCTGAATGCTGCCCAGTTTATTCATGCGGTTAGTGTTACAACATAGACTTTGTTTGTAGTTTTAAAGCAATTTTTGTTGTTTTAATTTTCTTTTACATTTATTGTAGTATGCAAGCAAAATGTATCAGAAATTTGTGCACAATGGACTGACTTTTCTTGCCAGGCAAACTATACAAAGAAATTTCTTGGATACACCAACGAAAGCGACCTGTGTTGTCCCTCTTTTCAGTGTAGTAAGTTTTTATTGCTTAATATTTTCAATGTTTAAACAGTGTTGCGAAATGTTTTTAATGTTTAAATAGTGTTATTGTGTGTTAAAATTGTTTTTTTTTATTATTCAGTACCACAGTTATGTCTTACTCCAGAAGGGCTGCCTTTTACAGTAAGTTTTTAACAATTTCTTATTTTTATAGAAGTAAATGGGTGCATAATGTAAATTCTAATTTAATATTTAAAAATTAAGTTACTATTTGTTTAAAATTTACCTATTAAACCTTGAATATAAAATTGCTGTGTTTCTATTAAGGGCATAGTGCATTACCAGTTAGAAGGCAAATGTTGTGAGCGGGAGTGTTTTGATGATGAAGATCCTGTGCATGTGACAGATACTTGTCATCAGTCAACTTGTAATTATACTTGTTCTCATGCACAACACAAATCTCTTATGAAAGTAACTAAGAATCCCAACAAACCATGCTGTTATGAATTTGATTGCGGTGAGTTTTTTAAATTTTGTTAATATTCTTTTTACATAGCTATATTTGTAACAAAAATGTTTACTTTTTAATTGTTTTTAAAAACTATCTTGGTTCGTATTGAAAAAAATTTAATTGTCGTTTTAAGTATGTGACAACAGGACTTGTGCTGTACCAACATGTACTGAAGTTGAGTCTTTGGTTTTGGTCCAACCGGCTGATAACTTTTACAATTGTTGTGCCACCTATGTTTGCAGTAAGTTTTGAAAACTAAAAAACTTTTGATGCTAAATAAATATAAAAATAGTTTTTTTAGTGCTAGTAGTAAAAGAGATTATCTTACAAAAAAATTGCTTTAAATTATTCCAGTGTTACTAGATATATTTTTTATGTTTTTAGATAGTGTTAGATGTTCCTATAAAGGAGAATTTTTTCAGGTATTTTCACTCACCATTATTAGTCTTTGTAAATTTTAGTCTAAAGTCATATACTTTTTGCAGTAAGTAAACTTCTATTTTTACCAACAGCCCAATGAAACATGGATTGATGGACGTGAGACTTACAGCTGTTTTTACAACGAATCTACTTACTTATACGATGCTACGGTGATAATAACAACCGAATGTGTTCCTATTACATGTCCGAATGACCAATATGTTAGAATTGAGAATGGAACTGATAATGCTGGGTGTTGCATAAATCATTATTGCGGTAACTTTTAGGATTTAAATTTAAAAAAATTAACAATTATTGTTACAACTTAATGGATAGGCATGTTTGTTAAGTTAAAATAATAATAAAAATTTTAACTGTTTATTTCAGATTGTAAATATGCTAAAGTTGATGGTCAAAACAAAGCAGTAAGAAAAATATTTTAATAAAAAAAAAGTTTTGAATTGTAAAGGATCATTTATTTAAATTTAACAGAAATATGCATTAATAAGTGTAGCCTATTGGGTTAAATTTTCAATTTATGACAATAAATACCAAACTAGAACTTGGACTAACTAAACATTGTTTGTTAAAGATTGGTTACGAGTACCCAAACCCATTGAACCCGCTATGTTCAACAATGCGTGTTATAAAAACAAATAAGCTATGTCCAGAGGTTGAACCCTATACACCACCATGTGCCAGTAATGATGTGTGTGGAGAATGTGAGGAAACTGTGTTTGTTAATGAAACACTTTGTTGTGGCAACATAACCAGATGTGGTAGGATATTCACTTTCTTATATTTTAAGCTATGAGAAGTCATCTTATTTATGATTAGTTTAGGGTTCAAATAAAAGCAATAAATATAAAGAATTTAATTTAACAGTCCCAAATTTAAAAATATCACTCATATATTTTAACAGAACCAAAATACTGTCCAACACCAGTTCAATGTGGAGCTGGTCAAAAAAGAGTAGTTGTATCCAATACAACATGTTGTACCACTTATGATTGTATATGTAAGTTATTAATTTAAAGAGAGCATTTTTTTAGGTTACATTTTTAAGCAATTTTTTTAAGTTAAACTTTGATTTTTTTATGTCTGTTAAATTACAATTTTTGAAATTTTGATGTGTACACACTATTTATATAAAACAACATGGTAAAATTTAGGTTCGTGTGATTTGGGCCAGCTTAATATCAACACTTTTCAATGTAGTGAAAATGTTGACTTTACTGGAAATTGTACATATCTTGTTACCAAGGTAATTTTTTGCATTATTTTAACAGATTTCTAAATTTTTTTGATTTAGAACTTTTAAATTAAGTCATTAAGGTTTAAAAGAGCTTTTTTGCAGACAATCGGAAGTGACTTATATCAGGTTTCAGCAGAGCAAAAATTCTGCACAGAAATATTTCCGAATTGGAATTATGCCATCAACCAAATGTGTATAAAAAAGCTGATTATTTGGTACAACAATAAAACCTATACAATTTGCTCTGAAAATGGAGAGGTATAGTTGTATTTATAGTTGTAAAACAGTTATATTAAAAATTAATACAATTTTTAATGTTCTTACATAATTTAGGTTAAAGTTGACGATTTTATAGTTCAACACAGCAATACTGGTGGAGTGCAACTGCAAGTTATTCATGTTGGTATTGAACCACTAAAATATGTTTCATCAATACGCTTTGAATTAGATCTTGTTGGTTTGGTTATAACTTACACTCATCCAGATGTTTTAAATAACCCTGACACAATTGGAATTTATAATGTTGAAGTATCAGCATCTAGCGAACAAGGAACTTATGGATTGTGTGGTGGGTTTTAAATAAAAATTTTCTGCTTTGTATTATGATAATACCTTGTTTACAATGTAACAGACCTTTATAAAACATTTCTGTTTGTAGGTAATTGTCATTTGAATCAAAGCCAAAATGAGACAGTTTGCCCTGAATTAATACCCATTTACCAAGAAGAGTACATTGAAGATGTAACTTGTCCCATTCCATGTGGAAACAATAATACCTGCGATGAAACACGTTGTAAAGGAATTGGTTCTTGTGGTGTATGCCATAATTGCTCCTATTTTAATTTACCTGATCCATGTGATGCACTAAGCAATTCGGTTTTTGGTAAAAATCCATAAAAAATAAATTTTAAAGATTTACTTTTCACTTAATTTTTTTATGTTGCTGAACCTTTTTTGTATTTTCTATACTATTATGCAGCAATGATATTTATTGTAATGGTTTACTGATAACAAGCAATTTTCATTATTTTAAATATTTTGATTCACAGATTCTTGTCACTTTAACAAAAACTTTGCTGAACTTGCAAGACTTTGTCAAGCTGAACAATGTTTTCAACAAAACGAGAGCAGATCTATTGTAGAAGAACAATGTGATACATGTACATCATCTTTTTTTTTAAAACATGTTATATCTTGCCAACAGGAAGGGTTTTGTAATGATTACACAAATCCTTTTTCTTGTAACAACGGTAAGTGAAGTAAAATGTGGAAGAATTATTTTGTAATAGATACTTGGTCACAGCTTTGAAATCTGTGAAATTAAAGTTATATGATAGCTGCTGAAAATTAAATATCAGGGATAACATTTTTTTTTTAATTTGCAAGGTAATGAAGAATGTGAGGGTATTCAAGAGTACGGGCTTTGTGTTGATTATTGCTTGATGGACAGAACCTGTGATGACATTAAAGTATTTTAAACATAATTGTTTTAGCAAAATTTTGACTAAAAAAGATTTTCAGTATCTGTTTATGTTATCTAGAGTAAAGTCTGGTCATGTTATCTGAAGTTTCATAATTGTTTAACATAGAATCTGATATTTAAAAACTTTTGTTATTTTAGTCTGGGGCACCAGTAAAATGTGGAGGTACTCTAGTTTCAGGATGTACTTGTCCAAGTGGATATGTGTTGCAATCATCAGATAACAGGACTTGCATCCTTGAAAAATGTATGTTTGCTAGACACTATATTATTTAAAAACCAGAACATTACTAAATTTAGAAATAAAACTGGGTTTGACATAAAATATATAAAAAATTAAAAATATGTAAATTTAGGTTGTTGTTCTGACCCACCTGTTTGTGAGGAGGGAATCAATTACCAACCAGTCCAAAATGGTACAGATAATTGTGGATGCATCATTTATACAAACCGATGTGGTAAGTTTTCTAATTCCATTCTTATCATTGATGAAAAGTATACTGGGTATTGGTAATATCTTAATGAAGCGTTACAAATACAAGCATACACCTTTATCAATTTCTATATAAAGCTCGGATTTAAAGAATAAATTATTATAATATCGCATCTTTTTTAAACAGTATGTTCTCCCACTTGTAAACATCCTGTCACTGAAATGTTAATGACTCCTGGGCAATTTGTATCCGCTCCAGAAATATGTGGTGGATACCAGTGCCCTGCATTCAATTCCTCCGACCAAGAAGCAAACTGTGAATTTCTGCAGGCTTTTTTTGAAAAAGCAACATGTCTACCACCCCATACAGACCCAGATTTGATTTGTCCTGATTATCAGAGAAGAATATCAACTTATTCATCATTTGATTCCAATAACTGCTGCCCTATTTATTCATGCGAATGTAACCCTGATAGCGAATTACAAAATGAATGTCAACAATGGAACTTTGCTTGTGAAGAAAATTATTCCAAAAACAGGACAAACTCATTTGATAAATGTTGCCCAGAATATGAATGTGTATGTAACCCATCATGTTTGATTCAATATCAGACTTTAATTGATGGTTGTAATTCCCCAAAAATATTATCTGTTTCGCCATTGCCAAAAAATACCTTTGATTACTTGTGCTGTCCAAATACAACCTGTGTTTGTCCCACTTGTTCTATCGATTACAAGGAAAAATCTGTTTGGGAAAGTGAATTAAAACTCGGTGAGATAGTTGTTGAAGATGGACCAACAGTTGAATGTTGTCAACCATACAAAATTGTGTGCGATTATGATGTTGAATCCTCACCCATTTGTGCAGCATATAAGCAAACTTGTGGACCAGGTTACAGCAGTTTTCAAAATGGAACTTATTCTGGTTGTTGCCCTGTAGAGTACTGTTATTGTGATACAAGTTCATGTGACAGCCCTCCAACTTGTACACTACCAAAGTATCTAGACATTACATCAAGTACAGATTCATGTTGTAATACATATGAGTGTGTATGTCCACCATCTAATAATAGCCTGGTTTGTGTGTCACCTAAAGTACCAGATTATACTACAACTATCTGTCCAACTAAGTATTGCAAATGTCCTGACAATTGTCCATTGGATCCAGTTATTAACTGTACGAGTAAGCCTGGATGTCGACCAGTCGCTGAAGAAAGAGATGAATGTGGTTGTGTTATAAATGCTACTTGTGTTGCTGATCCATCACCGTGTGAACAGGAACCCTCTTGCGCTGTATGTTATTATTCTGTGGAAGTTAGCACAGAATTTATTGTTGGGGATTGCAATTCCACTTGTTCAAAATATGAATGTCAAAGAAATGTATGTCCAGGGCCTAGTACAGATCCAAATATATCATGTCCTACTTATCAAAAAGTTTCTACCTCATTTTCTCCAACTGATACCGAGAATTGTTGTCCAAATTATGATTGTGAATGTAAACCCGACAACGAATTACGAACTGAATGTCCTCAATGGAACTTTGCTTGTGGAGAAAATTATTTCAAAAATAGGACAAACTCATTTGATGAATGTTGCCCAGAATATGAATGTGTATGTAACCCATCATGTGTTATTCAATATCAGACATTAATTGATGGTTGTAATTCCTCAAAAATATTATCTGTCTCACCATTGCCAGAAAATCCCCTCGATTACTTGTGCTGTCCAAATACAACCTGTGTTTGTCCCACTTGCTCTGTTGATTACAAGAAAAAATCTGATTGGGAAAGTGAATTAAAATTTGGTGAAATAGTTGTTGAAGATGGACCAACAGTTGAATGTTGTCAACCATACAAAATTGTGTGCGATTATGAAGTGGAATCCTCATCCATTTGTGCAGCATATATGCAAACTTGTGGACCAGGTTAGTTTTCAAAATGGAACTTATTCTGATTGTTGCCCTGTAGAGTACTGCTATTGCGACACAAGTTAGTTTTTAAAATTTTAAAAACAACGCCCATAATTATTTTAAACACATAAAACAAAGACGTGCAGTAACCCAATTTATCACAAAACATATTGTTTTGATTAATTTATAAACTATTTTATTTACCTAAATCATACTTTTTTTGTAATTTCAGGTACAACTTGTTCTCAATCACCCATCATGCGAAAGTTGACTGTAAGTGACAACGGAATAAACTGCACAGCTGAAAACGAAGTTAATATACCAACTTGTGAAGGAGCTTGTATTACTTCCTCGAGATTTAACATGTAATCAAAAACTGTAAAAATTTGTATTAGTAGAGCAAACAATTTGTTTTTATATTTAGCAAAAAGTATTAAAATAGTTATGAGCATCTTTAAAATAGAATATAAAAAAATTGGTAAACTCGTAAATTCTTTAAAAAATTCCTATTTTTAGCATTACCAAAACATTTGTGTCTCAATGTCGATGTTGCCAGATGAAAACTTTTGAAGTAAGACTAGCAAATCTTCTTTGTTCCAATGGAACCACTTTCCAACAGAAATACGATTACGCAACTACTTGCGCTTGTGTTGAGACAGAGTGTGTAGAGTAATACTTTAATCTTATTTAAATATTCTGCACTTTATTATATCTATCCACAAAAAAATCTTTTTTGGTGCTATTAAAAAAATATTTACTAAATTAAAAATGTATGTTAGCTACAACATAAATTACAGTTGTATGCTTTCATATTACCTAAATGTGGCCAAAAATATTCTTACATACCTAAAGTTCTAATTTAATGGTGCTTCTATTTTATAATCTTTGTTTTATATTATAAATATCCTCTATATCATACAATGTGTATTTTTATGTACTCTTCTATTAAAAATTTAACAAAAAACAAACTTTCTCTTAGCAATCAAAAAGAAAAATATCGTTTTTTGGTAATAATTTATATAATATTAATGGCAACCGGATTAGCATTATGGTAAAAAAGCGAGCAAAACATTTGGCATGGAAAAGTTAATTGCACATTGTCAAGTGAATAATTTACCCAAACTGTACATCTACATGTCAACATTCTTACTTAAAAAACTGTACATCTACATGTCAACATCCTTACTTAAAAAAACACATTAAAATAAAAGGTATAAGAAGCATAAGAAGCAGTGAAGAGTTAAAAAAGCGCATTGTAAGGCTGAATGGTAAATCTGTTTATTTAACCCCAGTGTTAGCTTAAAGTTCTCTTTTTGTAAACTTCAACTTTCCACTGGATTCCCTTTTCCTCCTGTATTCCTTGAGGTACATTTGCATAACTTAAATAAAATCATAAAAATAAATTTTAATATATTGCCATAACATAAAAGAAACAAAAAAGTAATTGAAATTTGATAACTTACTCTTCTGTTGGGACTTGATAAAATGTATCATCAAGTGGAGGTAAGAAGGTGTCACATTCAAAATCACCCAATACCCTTGTAAGGTATACTGTTCCACAATATGGTGAGTTATGAACAAGCTTAACATTAAATTGTAATTATTTAAATATATGATGATAATCCAGTTGTTTTTATAGAGGTATATATAACAATGTGTGAATTAAATTTGTAAATAACTTTTCATGTCTGAGAGCTTTAGGTGCACCAAACTGCTTGCATTTTAAGTATAATAGTATGATTATTTGGTCACATACTAAGGCAGCACCCATTTTGATATTCTGGAACAACACTGGTGTATGTTGAACAGGCAATAAGGGACATACTATTATAAACTTTCTAGTACTTAAGTCGATTTAAATAAATTTATTGATTAAAAATAAAAAGGGTAACACTTTACATTGTAAATAGAAACTCCACCCGCATTAAATACTTCATGAACTTTTTCTTTCCAACTATCTTGTTGTAATAGTTGAACCAATTCCTCAAGAGATCCTACTACGGCATCCTAATTTAAAAAAAAATTAAGGTAAGTAAAAAACCCTTGTTAGCTTTTTTTAATTAAAGTTGATTCAAAAACAAAATTTATATGTTACACTTTAAATTAAGCATAAAAATTAATGTATTTTGAATTATCATGTAATTTGGCATGATTTTTTAATAGAGTTGCTTTTTTGTAAAAATAATTAGATAACAAAAGGGCAAATGGAAAGCAACACCCCTTAGGTATACTATACATGTCTTACAGCTTCTTTAAAATCTTTAAAAGTCTTAGAACTACTTAAGACAACACTAATACGATCTTTTTGAATTTTTCTGGGCACTGAACACCAAGATTTTCGGCCGGAAATAACAACATTTAATTTTCCATGAGAGGGATTTCCATTTACAAATGAGTTAAAATATTGATATTCGTTTCTAAAATTATCATAAGGTTTTAAATGTCGACATAAATCTTGAAACAATTTATTTATTGGACACTTTTTTTTTATAATCCGCAGTATGTTTGTATTTTTATCAGGGTAGGGTTTTATACATGGGTTATGCAAACTCTAGAAATGAACAATATTGTTTTTGTGATATAAAAATGCTAAAGTTTCTTAATATGTCCATTTCAAATTTTTAAGTTTCAGCCAGATTTAAATTTTTTTTAAATAAAAAAAAAGCTTCCGAAATTCATACCATGCCTTTACTTGCTTCCATGTTAGATCTACTTAACACAATATTTATTCGATTTTTTAGTGGGCGTAACTTTTGGGGAATTGAGTCCCAGGTTTTTCGACCAATAATAACAACATTTCTTTTTCCTTCTGGGGGGTTACCCGTTGACAGTGCAGAAAAATGTTTGCCTTCTTTTCTAGACATGTTTTGTTTAACAAATTTTATTAAAAAATTTTAAATTTTTGCAATAATAGACAGGGGGAAAAATATAAACACACTGTGAAATTATAAAAGTTGTACAAATCAAAGTTTAATTTTTGGTAAACTTACGGTAAATGCCATGGTAGATTTCCTTTATTTCCTATTCCCCAACTTTTGCAGCAGGCAACAACTGTGTGAATTTTTAACTCCTTTTCAACACCCATTTTAAAGTAACAGATATTACAAAAAATTATTTCTAAATAGAGTACAAAAGGTAAGTTATGTACAAACAATAATAATTTGTCTGAATTTTACAAAAACTGTGGCAGTAAAATAATATTAACAATGAAACCAAGTTATTTTTGCAAACAAAAAAATCTGATTCTGCGTAATGTTAAAAACAACAAAAAGTAAAGAAAAATAATTTTCTTTTAATGCGTAGGCAGGCTGTTACCATCTAATCAACATATCTAAAAGATAAAGTGCTTGCTGAACAAATTTAAAAATATTTGGTCCAACTAAAAATAAATTCTAAGTAACAGTTTTGAAACATGTATAGAAAATGCAGATTATTATTTAAAAGTATTACTTTATTTAAAACAAATGATTAGTCTTGGCTTTCTGCATTTTGCCCATCATCAATCATATTCTGCAAAAGTTGTAAACTTGTATCCATGTCAGTAACATCCCATATTTTAGGTTTAGTTTTAACTTTTTCTTTATCTCCATCGCCATTTGACATTTTCTCACCTTCGAAGTCTATATTACTTTCGGTATTGCTTGGCAAGTTCAGGTCTTTTACAATTTTGTCATAATATTCCATCAAGGACAAAAGTGCTGAAGCTTTAAGAACCCCAAAATCAACCAAGGTGACAAGATGTAGAAGTAGATTTCGTCTTAGGGAATGTTGAGCTATTAAAGGAGCATGCAGGTTTATAAACAATCTGCACTTGACATTAACCTGGGAATCAGAAATGCAATAATGTTTAATTACATACAAATTCCACATTTTCATAATGGGTTTCTCCCCTTCATTGACATCAGTGAATTCGTCAAGCATGTGCCGAATGTGAGATCTCAGCCAATCAGGATCGGTCTCGTCCTCAGAATCATTGTCAAATTCACATGGTCGGATGGGTACAGCCGTTCTACTGTGAAAATACAGACGATGATGACCATCTGTATATTGGGCGGCACTTGACTCTAAATTATCCTCCTTTTCTAGCATTTCGTTGATATCCATCTTAGCACATTGCTTAGCCTTTTGTGATCTGTAAACAAGGAGATCAGTTGCTGGGATTCGATGCACAGGACCTCTTCTGCTGAACACCATTCCAGGTTGGGCAAATATAAACTGAGGGTTACCACTGTAAGACCCATCATAACATTCATTTACTGAAACCTCAACGACAACCCCATGTGTTTGTATTGAATAAACAAAATTAAACCTAGGATGACAATATCTTAAATGTTTAAACAAGCCATATAGATTCATGCAATTAAGTAAACACCAAGGACATAGACAGTCTTCTCTTGCTTCGGTTTGCTGGTGTGTTTCGGTGCTATAAATAAACTGATAAAATATGTTAGAAGATGTTGTATCTTTTTTAAAGATTTTTCGATATTCAACTTTTTGGTAAGGTAAAAGAGATTTGTCAATCATTTTTTCAGTTTTTTCTTCTGAAACAACAGCTTCTGGGTCTTTTTCTTCGCTGTAGCTTTTGACCAAACTATTCTTTCTGCATAGTCTTTTTGGCTCTGATTCCATTGATTCAATGTCATTTCTTTCTACAGATTTTCTACCATTGTTATCAAGAGAATCAGAATTTTTCGAGTCAATCCAAGTAAGTTTCATCTTTAAGTTTGCAGTGCCATTCATGGAACTTAAAACTTTGATATCTCTTCCACCATCCAAAGCTTCCCAGGTTGAGTTCTTTTTATTTTTAATAGAGTCTGTAGTCTGTCGTGCCATAGCTAGCTCATATTCTCCATTTAACAAGCAAGTTTCATGGTCGTTATTAAATAATGCTAATTCTGCCTCATATATGACTCCAACTCCAGGCATGGATTGATCTGAAAGATATTTTCTTGAATTTTTTCCAAATTTTGGAGGATTTTCTCTTGTGGTAGAATTACTTTTTTCAGAACTGTCATCTGCAAGGTTTTTTCGTTTTCGGGGGCCACTGGTAAGGTTATGCAAAGAAATTGCGGCAGGATTTTGCTCTAGTTTTTTTTTTTTCTTCCATCATAATCATCATTGTCACTTTCAGCACTTGATTCTTCATCAGAATATTCTGAATTACTTTCACTGCAGCTGTCTCTTGTTTCGTACACACGAAAAACAAGAGTGTAGTTTTTGATCAGAAGACTATCATCGGGCTGCTGGATATCAGACATGGACAAAGAAACCACAGAATGATAATTAACCGTTCTTGGGTTAACCGCTACTTCTGTCGACCCAACAATATTTTCAGATTCAACACTTTGACCACTTTTTCTGCGACTTTGTGAGGTGTTATGCAGAGATATTGTAACTTCAACATTTTGCATTCTTTTTGGAGAAGAATTGTCCGAGTCTACACCGGGATCTGTAAAAAACCCAATAATTTCTAGTTTAAGTTCATCAAATATCTTTTTCGATTTTCCATTTAATTTGGATCGAGAAAGTTTTGCCACCTCAAGCATGTCATCAACTTTGAAAAGATTTCGGCGTTTATTATTTCTGGAACAGCGATGAAGCATGTAGGATGTTGACCTATGCAGAAAGATGGGAGAAAATAAATGTCTGGCATACAAAAATCTATAAATTTGAGTTGGTTTTTCAAATGCAGACATAAATTCTTCTCGGTCTTGTTGCAAATTAAGAATGACTTCATTATTTTCAGGCTTCTCTTTTTTTGGCCTTGGCATTTTGGTGGATTTTTAACAAGTCAACCTAAATTACTGTGTTAATTTATTCTTAATGCTGCAAAAGAAATAAAAAATAAAATTCAAAAATGATCACAAAAAACAAATAAATTTATTGATATGTATACTATGTGTAAAACCATTTTGTTTACTTAACAAATTAATATTTAAGTGTATCTGGCTCTTTAATTATCTCTGCAAATTTTTGCATACGTTCTTTTAATATGGCATGTTTTTCTTGTGACATTTTTCTTTCTTCTTGTTTTTTTTTGACTCTCTCTTTTTCGATTTGAACAAAAATACTTTCTTCTTTTTTCAGTTTAATGTCAACTGCCTCACGAACTCTTGCCAAAGCAATTTCATAATTTTTTAGTTGAACTCGTGTTTCATTGCAATCCACTATAGTCTTTGTAGGTACATGAGTGATGTGGACTCTACATTTCTTTTTATTCGCTTTTTGGCCTCCTTTGGTGCCTGGTGGCATATAAATAACTCTTAGATCCTTTTTCTCAATTTGAATTACTTTTCCAATTTTGTCAATTTTGTTAAAGTATTTCATATATTCCCGTACTTTGTTGACATTATGATGACTCGAACTGTTTGCTTGTGGTATTAAACCAAACTGAAATGCCTTTAACATTTATTTTTTAACATGTTAGTTATGATTAAGTTATTTAAATGTGTGTTAACCAATTCGCTTATTGTATAGAACTAAAATAAAACAAAAAATAGATTATATATATTAAAATTGAACTTTACATTTTTAATAAACAACATCAAATATAACTCTGACATGTTTTACATTATTTAATCAGTTTAACTATACCATTGATTGTTAAATACAAGCAACTTTTTTAAAGTCTAAATTATTCTGTTATTTTTACAGTAAACAAAAGAGAATTGGGGGAAGTTACATCCGCAACAATCAACTCTTGATTATTCTCAATACCGAGTTCTTTTAAAGTTTTTGATAAATTAGGTCTAGTAGCAACTTCAATTGAAGCAACTGTTTTCATGTATAAAGTTTTGCTCATCCCTTTAATAACTGCAGTTATACCAGGACTTTTCATTTGTAATAAATTTGAGTCGCGCAAATAATCTAAAATATCTCGAAGTGTGGATCCAGAAGAAAACTTTAAAACTTGGGGCTTCTGACTACATGCCAAACAATTTGCATTTCTTTGGGCCTCAAAAGTGTAAGTATAAACACCATCCACATCATTAAATACCATGTAGTTGTTTAAAGGAACACAACAACTACTAGCAAGCTTAAAAACCTCAGTTGCACATGCTGCAGCAATGACAGCATTTGTGGAAGCAACAGCTGGTATGATCCGCTTAACAACACCTTGTGTGAGCCGATATGTTACACCCTCTATTCCAAATTCATTTGCTCTTTCACTTGCCAAATTACAAATCCATTTAATATGGTCAGGATCATCACCATCTATAGGTACATCTCCAAATGGTTTTTCCTTTTCCCATCCAAACATTTTGACATACTCAACACAGTGTTCAGGTTGCCGTGGTGTATGAGCTATTGTACACATGGGAAAGTTAATTTGAGGGGGGTATAAGTCCAATGTGCATTCTATACATGCAGACATGCCTGGTAATATTACTCTGGCATTTCCTTTAAACCCTTCTGTGCCGCCATCTACAATGGGAATAATAGAACTTTGATCTAATGAACCATCATCATTGTACTCTAATAAACTAATTATCATCCCGTTGATCCATCTCCGTGCCACGATGGAATCAAGACCACAAACAACAACATGAAACTGCTTGTAAAATTGTTCATCATAATCTTCAATTCTGCAAAAGTGAGGTACAACTTGCGCACCTTTGACTCGATTGTTAATAAACTCAGCTGCAACCTTTGCTTTTCCCTTACCAATGTCTTTATGACGAAACAAAAATTGACGATTTAGATTTGACAGATCTATTGTATCCATATCAATAACATGAATATGACGAAATCCACTTAAGGTTAAGTCCTTAAGGAGTTCGCAACCTAGACCACCAGCCCCAATTACAAGGATTTTACAATTGTTTAACATAAACTGAAGTATATCGAGACTTGGCTCAAAATCAGGGTGAGCAAATGGACTAGGACGCCCAACAATATTTTCTAAGTTTTTCCATCTTCCAGGCCACGTAGTTGTTTCTCTTGGTGAAGAAATGTCCATTTTACCCCAAATATTTTTCTAAAACGTATTAAACAATAGAAAAATTACTAAACGCGGGAAAAATTATTTTCATGGATAAGTTGTGTAACTTTACTACTATATACTTTATCATTCATGGATTAATTTAAAAAATTTGTAACAATCTAACAATGTTTTTTAATTAATAAATAACCTCAAAACTGCTTAATCTTTTTAAAAAGTTTACTTTGTAGAAGATATTTTATACGCATGACTGCACCATGCTCATTTTTATGATTTACGATCTCAAAACGTTATCCTCAACAAAAATAAAGACCTTTTTAAATCAATCTGAAAATTGAAAAGACTTTTTACAAACAAAAGTTTTTTTTCAGTTTAGAACAATTAGCGGTTTTTAAACGGCAGTTCCAGTGTGTCACTTTGCTTACTATCGGGATCGTCAGATAGTAATAACGTAATGACGATGTGCTTACTATGCGCACGTTGCCAACTTGCTCCACCGGTAAAACGAAATCAGCGCTAAGCATTGCATAGTTTTAGTTAAGATTTGTTCACTTTTGTTTTACATTTGTTGCGTAAAATACAGTTCGTTTATTAATAAAATAACTTATGAAGTTACAATCTTGGAAAAATAGTAGGAAAAATTTATAATTCATCACTGTCTGTTATTCTATGTAAAAGACTGAAAGAAGCAATATCAGAAATGTCAAAACGATTTTCAGATATAAATGCTAAAATATCTTACATCACAAACCGGAAAACTGGACCAATACTTAAAGTAAAACGACCTATTATAATTAATGAGGACACTAAATTTGTAAACGTTCGACAAGAGAGAAATAAAATTTCATGCAGCGATCAAGTGGCAGCTTTGTTCCTATGCCTAAAAGAAAATAATTATTTGGATGCGAATTGTAAGCCAGAGTTAAAAAATTATCTGGAATGTGATAAAAAAGTTAAAGCCAACTTTCAAAGACAAGAAGTTCAGGTTAAGCTTCCAAAAGGAAATTTAAAATTTGATGAAGCAAGGGATTTGTTAAAAAGTTACCCAAATCCTGTGCATAAAAAGACTTATAATATTAAGAAAAACAATTTGATTTCTTTTTCTCCAGTCAAAAGAGTTAAAATTCCCAACAACGATATGGGAAGATCATTTAAAAAAATCTAAAAGTTTACCTGTTCATATTTTAACCCATCATTAAAATAGCTTTTAAATGTGTTTTGGGTTTAACTAATATTAAATATTTAATTATTTAAAATGTTGCAATTATTATCATCTAGATATAAATTCAACTTTTTGTAACTTGCATTTTGTCTTTAGATTTTTTAAATTTATCAGTTTAGTAAAAATATCAAAATGTCTGAACAGGTAGCTAAACGAACTAAAACCGAAAAAGTGGGAATTATTGGAAGGTAAAATAACTTCCACATGAAACTAACTCAATATCAAACCCATATTAATCCCTTACATTTTTAACAGTGGTCTTATTGGAAGAAGTTGGTCAATGTTATATGCAGGGGCTGGGTATAATGTTGTTATGTACGATGTTGTTCAAACACAATTAGATGGAGCAATGGCATCAATCAGGTAATTAAATAAAAACATAACGTTAATAAATTTATAAATTTTAACAATTTTTTATTTATTGTGTATAGGTTTGGTGAAAATGTAAGTTATTGGTCAACTTATTTATTGAATATTTTACAGAGATCAGTTATTTGATTTGGAAAAACAAGGATTACTAAGAGGTACTCTTTCAGCTGAGTTACAATTTGGTTTAATTAGTACAACAAATAATTTAACCGATGCTGTAAAAGATGCCAAGCATGTACAGGTAGCTTGAAGCGATTTTGCCAACATTTTTTAACAGTTTTTTTGAAATGAAATTTGGTGCTTTTAAGTAAACTAAGTTTAAGTATCCTTAGTTTGGTAGTCATTTAAAATTTTAACCTCATGTATAAATGTAACTTTTTTTCTAATTTTAGGAGTGTGTTCCAGAAAATTTGGAGTTAAAGCTCAAAGTGTTTCAGCAAATGAATGACGCATGCACGAGTGATGAAACTGTTTTGTGCAGTTCAACTTCTTGTATTCTTCCTTCTAAGATATTTACTGAGTTACCACGGGTAGCACAATGCATTATTGCTCACCCAGTAAGTTGTAAATAATTTCAAATTAAATTTTTAATAATGCTTTTGTTACACAATGCCTACACTTTACAATGTAGAGTTAGCAATGTAGATTGGAAGACATCAACTACGGTATTAGAGTAACACAAACATTTAATTTTATATATTTAACTAAAAAAAATACATTTTTAGTGCAACCCTCCATATCACTGTCCTCTAACTGAGATTATTCCTCACCCTAAAACTAACCCAGCAGTGGTTCAAAAAACAAAAGAGTTACTCACAGAAATTGGACAAACTGCAGTGGTTTTGACCAAAGAAGTCGACGGATTTGCGTTAAACAGGCTGCAGTATGCTATAATCAATGAAGCTTGGAGATTAGTTTCTGTAAGTTTTAATGTCACATAAAAAGTAAATTTACATATTTATTCTTATGTACATTATCAACCTATTTTTAGGATGGAATAATGTCGCCGGAGGATGTTGATAAAATATTCACGAGTGGGTTAGGAATGAGATATGCTTTTATCGGCCCATTTGAAACTATTCAACTTAACGCTGAGGGTAAACAGTTATATCCTTTAACAAAACTGTAAACCATCTTATTGACAGACTTTTAAAATAATTTTAATTATACAGGGACTCGTAATTATATGGATCGATACAAGGAATCAATCAAGCGAGTGACTAGCACGTTTGGGGATATTCCTACATATGATGGTGAAACACTTGAAATAGTGGACAAGGTAAATTTATAACTTTTACTTGTTTTTGTTTTTGGCTATTACTTTTTTATCTAAAAATAAATAAGAACTAATAAAAAGCTTGTAGTTAATTTTCATTTTTTGCAGGAAATGTCATCACGTATACCCGCTACCCCAGAGGAATTAAACAAAAGAAGACAATGGAGAGACCAACGACTCATTGCTCTTTCAAAACTGAAAAAAGAAATGGATTAAACATTCAATTCTTATGACCTTAGTTAATTAAAGGCATTACTGTTTTAATTCTACCTATTTATAATTATACCTACCTATGCCATTTTTGCTAGTTTAATTTTATTCATAACTTTTTTGTAACTTCACAGTGTTTTTACTTTTAAAAATTACTCGAATTTTACAATTATGTATTAATCGTATCATATAAGGCTGCAATTGTTTGTACTGTTTTTATTTAATTTGCAAATACAAATATAAATCATAATACTGCTGGTTTAATTTGATTTAAAAGGATTTTTAAAATATGCAGATTTATAAGATGATAAATATTAACTTGTGCTTGAAAAACGTTAAATTTTTGTTGATTGAGCAAAAATCAAAGCCATGTTTGTTAAATGGGTTAGGTAGGTAAGGGTATTAAAAATATTTAGGCTAATAAGCAGTGCCCAAAAGATGACAATTTGTCTTAAGGCTAAAATAAAAATTTCAAAACATTTTAAGGTTGGCAGTATTTGTATGTAACCCAAAATATATTAGGTTAGAAAATTTATATTAAATCATTACTAATTAAGACTAAGTCTAGCTATTTTTAACATGGCACGTTTTGGTTTGCTTCCAAATGACGTAAATGCACAATCACAAGATCTTTTTTCCGAAGTGTAAGGACGTTTTCAATGCCTATTTGAAAAATTAAAGGATTTATAGCTCCAAGAAAATTTTATTATTTTTTTTTTAAAGTTACGGAAAGAATGTTAGACTAAATTAGGTTAGGATAGTAGAATATTAAAGCAAATTTAACATATTTTTATGAAACAAAAAAGTAAATTAATTGCCTTTTCTTTATCAGCATATATTATAAATTTTTCAGTAAATTAGTAATTTTAAAAAGGAAACCTAGGCTATTGTTATTTGCATAAAATAAAATCAAAATGTCCGCACAAATTGGCAAAATAACTAAACTTAAAAAAGTTGGAGTTATAGGAAGGCAAGAACAAATTTACGACTATATTTTTGAATTAATTTAATTATTTTAACAATGCTTTTTATTAATAAATATCATGTTTACAATAATTTATCACAACGTGTTTTAACAGTGGTCTCATAGGAAGAAGTTGGGCAATGCTATTTGCAGGGGCTGGGTATAAAGTTGTTATGTACGACGTTGTTCAAACACAATTAGATGGAGCAATGACATCAATCAAGTAATATACGACCCTATAAAACTTGGTTTTTCTGGTTAACTATGTTTGATTTGATTTGCATTTGCTGTTTTTTTTATATTTTCATGACTCAATCTATAAAGTGTGCCATTTATTCTTTGTTTACCAGAGAACAGTTGCATGATTTGGAAAGTCAAGGGTTACTACGAGGTACACTTTCTGCACAGTTACAATACGGTCTGATAAGTACAACTAACCAACTATCAGATGTTGTAGAAGGAGCTATACATGTTCAAGTACTTAATATTTCAGTTGCCTGGTTCTATTTATATTTTCCAGTAAAGTTAAATCACAAATCTAGATGTGTTTTTAGGAATGTGTTCCAGAAGATTTGGAGTTAAAGAAAAACGTGTTTCAGCAAATAAATAACGCATGCACAAGTGATGACACGATTTTGTGTAGTTCAACTTCTTGTATTCTTCCTTCCAAAATATTTACTGGTTTGTCAAGAGTAGCACAATGCATTATCGGTCACCCGGTAAGATGTCAACATTCTAAAGGACTTAAATTTGGTTTTGCTTATCACAAACAAGATATGTATTGCTTTTATTATAATATTAATCAAATATGTTTTAGTGCAACCCGCCATATTATTGTCCATTAACTGAGATCATTCCCCATTCCAAAACTGACCCAGTAACTATCAAAAAAACTGAAGATTTTTTTACGGAAATTGGTCAAACAACTGTTATGGTAACTAGAGAAATAGAGGGGTTTGCGGCTAACAGATTGCAGTATGCCTTGATTAACGAGGCATGGAGATTAGTCACTGTAAGTTAAACAATTTAAATTTAACGCTACATATTTAAACTCTTGTCTACTTAAACACATTCATTACATTTCCAAAGCCAAATTTAACAAATTTTTGGATAAGTTTTTTTTTTTAAATAATTGTATATACAGTTTATATTTTTAAAAGGATGGAGTAATATCGACTGAAGGTGTTGACAAAATATTCACGAGCGGTTTCGGAATGAGATATGCTTTCATTGGCCCGTTTGAAACTATTCACCTTAACGCTGAGGGTAAAATATATGTATGCAATTAATTTAATTAGGTAACAAAAATGTTTTATGAACAACAGGTACCCGTAATTATATGACCCGATACAAAGAATCAATCAAGCGAGTGAGTCGCACGTTTGGCGAAGTCCCTACTTTTGAGGGTGAAGGGCTTGAAGTTGTTGACAGGGTAAACTAACATTTAAACTCAACCTTCTTCATCATTTTTCATCAAAATTTTAACAAAAAAAAACATTTTTTTATAAAAAGCACCTTTATTGACATAACGGTCATTGCAATTTAAGTGGTCATTTTAATAAAAGCGGCTAAAAATGACCTTTTTTAATTTTAGCAAATGTCATCGCGTATAGCTTCCACGCCCGAAGAACTAAACAAAAGAAGACAATGGCGAGACCAACGACTTGTTGCTCTGTCAAAACTTAAAAAACAAATGAACTAAAACGAATTATTTGAAATTGTTTTGTGTAATTTGTCATCTTATATCCATCACAGAAAATAATTGTGATATCGTCATTTAGGTTTTAACACGGACAAGACAGTTTGTCCATAATTAAATGTCCTTTTTTATGTACATTGAATATATGAAGATCATAATATGATTTCTTACAGGTGTCAATTTAATTTTAAAGTTTGACTTTAAAAATAGAGATTTTAACTTATACAATATTAAGAAGAAAAGAAACAAGGTAGCGTTGTTGCGATTGTAATTTCACAATAGGCGAGGATCGTATAAAAAGAATGAGAGAACGAGAAAAGTTACCCTATGTAGTTTCAACAATCTACAACAATAAAACCTACATCAATACAGTATCGAAATGTCTAATATTTACGCTTTCTTAGTGTTTAGAGAAGGTTTGTGCCAATTGTATGCAATATATAATAATATGCTTAGTAAGTTTATTGCACAAGTTTGTTAAAAAGATTTTAAGTCAATTTCGTTAAGAGTAGGCTATACTAGAGTTATAAATAAACACGGCTGTAAAATAAACAGTTATGTAACGATCGTGTTTTCGAGTTTATAGTTGATAGTTTCATGGCTTTACTGTAAATGATTAACTTTTTCCTTTTTTAATTTCGCTTGACGAGCAACAGCCAATAGTACAGTATTTTTATTAACTGTAAAATAGGCAGATACACAAAGAAAACCTGTGTTGTTTGTTATTAAAATTTCTTTCGTCTATTATGTTTTTTTTTCTTTAGAAAATTTTCTGATAAGGGAATTGCTGTCTTTGTCACGTTGTCTTTGTTTAGATAGGCCTAATTCCATGTATTAGCGAAATATACTGATCTTTTTAAAAGTTAGGCAGTTTTGACTTTAAACAGCATTAGTAATAGAAAAACTATAGACTTATAGTATTTACATGTTTTGCTAGTAAATGATCTTATGAAAACAATTCGTTATTGCTGTGACGTTAATGTTTAAATAATAGGGTAACCAAGCGTATTACTTCCATTAGGTAAGCCACACAGCAGATCGTTTTAGATAAACAAGCCAGGCGTAAAATGCAAAGCTTTTAACATAAGTTTTGAAGACTTGGCAGTTTAGAAGTGAAATATCGTTTGCATAAAGATATTCTACCTGACCATGAATTTTATCTTATTTTTATAGTTATTTCAGACACCCCATTACTGAAGCATAAAAAAGTTAAAATGTTTTACTATTTGGCTTATAGGAATCAGTCAACCGGATATGCTAATAGTACAAGCTGTTTTATTAAAAGACCAATAGTTTGAATTTAATTTTAACTTAGGGGTAAAGATAGGTCATTGCCAATATATTAGGTCAGTATAGCAGCAATATGTTTATTACTATACTTTTTAAACTATCCAACCATAGCCAGAATATTTTTTAACTTAGTTTTTACATGTATTTTTATTAACATTTTACAGGTAAAAGTAAGAAACTTAGATTTTCTAGAGTGATTTTTGTCCACTAAAATTTGAATTCAATGTAAAATATATTTAAACATGGCTATGCGTGACATCACCTTAGTAAATCTACATTTGGCGGCAGTGCGGTCTAATACGCGACAACAAAATCTACAAATTGAACAAGGTGTGTTTATTACCTAATAGCAAAGTAAGGGAGTTTTTTCAATTAATCTCATAAACAAGAATTGCTTATCGTTCGGTATAAAAAGTAGGTCTTTGCTTTACCTAACATATTTTTTAGATTGACGCACTTTTAAAAAAGTAACCAGTGCTGTTAAACATAGTGTGAATGTTATTTATATTTGGCAAGTCACGCTTTGGTTGGGTTTCTGCGTACTGGATGTTTTAACACGACTAATGACGTATATTACCTAAAATATTTCTGCCCATAAGTTTGTATGGAGAGTATACTAGATCAAATTTAAATGGAAAACAAAAGAATCAGTATTTGACATTCAAAATATAGATTTTAAGGCATATTTAAATAAACATTTATAAATGCCCTTTAAAATGTTTAACTGGTTAAATTAAAGTTAAATTTTTAAAAAGGAAGTTAAGTATCTGTCATTTGCCAATTTAAACGGGTTGGAAATTTAACATAAACAACGGAACTAACTCTGGTGTGTTGATATAGTGAACTAGTACATAGGCATAGGTCAGATTCTAAACAGAGATTTAAACTGTCAAAACTAAACAGATAGAAATTTCAACTAGTATAAACATATATAAGCAAAAAACGCAGTGATTTTTATAAATTCTATGTTACCAATATATATATTTTTTTTTTTGATTTTTCGCGCATTGATAAAAGTAAATAATAAATACGATATACAATTAATATTACAACAATGCGACGGAAAAAAATGACAAAATCAATTTAATGATTTAAAACATGCCAAAAGTAATAATGTTTACACAAAGATTTTATAGTACATTATGGTATGGTCACCTAACAATGAAGCAAACCTGTCAAACGCAGATTAATTGTTAAAAATGTTTCCACCACAGTAATGTTTTAATTCTATTAGTTGACTGCATTACAATTAAAGGAAACGATATTATGCTAAAACAACCTGTCCGAGATTAGTTTAAATTTATACCAAACAGAGCTTTTACAAAACTAAATTGTTCATTTTTAGAGAATTAGGTGTTGTGTTTTGTAACATGGATCTTAGGTTAATGTTTTTTGTAACAACTTTCTTGTATTAGAAATAACAAATCTACAAACAGCCTCACAATCCAGCAACAACAACGTCATGAACGACATTGACGAAGTTGATGTCACAAGTTCGAGCACCAACGGTGCTTCTGAAGTGAACACAAACACTGATGACGTCATCACGCAGTCGAACGATGACATACCCGAGGCCACATCCCCTCCCAACGACAACTCGAATACAAACGGAAATGACGTTGTAAGCGCTGAGTCGTCGGACGAAAGCAATAAGGACAGTGACGGGGAAGCCCCTCGTCTGTCACCGGAAGATGAAATAGGGGTGACCTTGGATTACGAGTTTCCAGAGCACGTGTTCCACGGGAACGATTCGGGGCCCGAGTCACGTGACTCAGCTTCCCATCGGCGCAACAGAGCGCGCAGAAGACGCCGACGACGCGAAGTGGAACAGTTAAACGCAATTGGCGCCAGAAATACAGGCCATCACTGGATGTGGCAGTTTGTGTCCGGTATTTTTACCGGATTGGTGTTTTTCGCGATAGGGGTGGTATTTGTAGTACATTTTACCAACCTTCCGACTTATATTGGAGTTTTGTTTTTACTTGTCAGTTTCCCTCCTTGCTGTATGGCCATAAACAGGTAAGAACTTTATTGAAATTATAAACCCTTGTTAAACGACCATTAATCTTTGAAAATTGTTATTATGTTTCTAATAGCTAAGTCATTAGGATATATTCTGGAAAAAGTTACAAAAAAAAGAGACTTGTAACAAACGAAGTTGTTCATATATTACCAATTAAAACTGATTATATAGATGGAGGTATGCGCGAATGGCTCGTAACCAACAGCAACAAGCATTAGAGCGCCTAAACGCCATTCGTCGACGACATCGAAGTGCTGATGAAGGGTCAGCTCACAGAAGAACAACTCTACCTGGACCCGACCTTCCTCCCGCATATAATAATTTGGGTTTTGAAGGTAAGTTATTTTTATTTATTTCAAATATAGGCGGCAATTGTTATATGGTCAAAAAATACAGGTATACCGTTTAACCACTTAGTATCTAAGACCGTATATATCTTCCAATGTCAACAAAATATCACACTAAATAATAACACTTGTGCTATTATTTGGCCTGTATTAAAATATTACCAAACTTACTCCTATTTTAAAACGCATATTTTTACAGTTGAAGTTACAGAAAATCAAACAGTCTCTCGAGTAAGCTCATATTCAGCATTTGGCGGTATTGCCCCACCCACTTACGATGACGCTGTCAAATTTAAAGAACTTATGGAATTAGGTAATTTGTTTAAAGAACTAGCCTAATTTGGGTTTTTATAAAGGTTGGTTTATGTTAATTCTGTTTTTTTTGTTATTGTGTAGAATTGGCAAGGGAAAGACAACAGACATCTGAAGACGCTGATAACAATTCTGTGTTTGGGGAAGTCCCTCATTCTTCCCAGTAACAAATTATCAGTGCAAAAGTATTAAATTTTAAACCTTTTATATTTTCTTTCATATTGCTTTCATGTGTTAACCCTACTGACTGTGCAAGTTATAAACGTCTAACTCAATTAGAATTAATCACTTTTTTACTAGATTATATTGGTACTACTTAATCTTATAATACAGCCATGATTAATATTTTAAATACTTCATTAATTCGAAAAAATCTTAACAACTTGCTTTTTATATAAATAGGTTTTTTAATGTTTATGATTGCAAACTTTAAAATAATGTGTCAAAAGTGTTTTAGTTCAATTATTTTAAAACACTATTTTGCTATTTATGACAATTTTTTTGTTTTTTTCTTTGCAGAGCCTTTTTAAAGTTTTATTGTATATAATACATTTTTCTTCAATAGTATTTCTATTGTTCCATTATTATACCAATTTTTGTTCCCAATTTATGCAATTTCATTTTTTATGCAGTAAAATCATATTTCGTTTCATATCTAATCCTATTAGTTCGGAAATACCCTTATAACATTTATGCTAATTTAAATTGTAATTTATACTAGAATATAGCAAACCTAATTTTGCAAATTGTTGCAGTTATTTTAGAACAATGATTAAGGTTAGCAACTTTATATATAGCAAAACCTAATAGTTAAGTTGGTATATCTAATGTCCCATACATATGCCTTTAAAAGTAATCAACCAAAAATGTTAATTTAGTCAACTGGGTGGGGCCCTATCTAGTTCACCCTATTAACCATATACAAATATTCACAAACCATTTTAAATATTGACTAAAAAAGTTTAATTAACACAAACAAACAAGAAATTACTATTTACAAGAATTTTCAAAAAACAATTTGGCATACCAACTAAAATTAATTAAATTGTGCATAGAATTAAAGGCAACAATACTCTAATGGAAAGGCAACAATACTCTAATAACAAATCTCTGAAGCACTAATAAGGCAGAGATAAAAAAACCTTAGAGTGTAAAATATATAGATGCCACAACTTTTTAACTACCCTTATGAGTAACACAATATCATAGACCACTAAACCAGTTAAAAAACAAACATATTTACAATGAACGAAATACATACAAAACCTGAATGACAAACAAATATTTTTAGGAATATTTACAAATATTACATGAGCACAATACAATCAAATAACAAAATTAAAAACATCTGAACTAAAGAATTAAAAACAAGTTTTTAAAATCAGAGAACTTATATCTACAACTTAAAAGTTTGTTTAACTGTATTTACCAGATAATTAATGAAGATTAATCTTAAGATAGCCATCATTAACAAGTGTGTACCTCATGTTTTTAGTTTCAAGCCAATGCATTACAGCATTTTTTACTCTTGGTACACCAGCTGCACTGTTTACACCTAAAAATAAGATTTTAAAATAGTTATAAAAACTAAAGGTTTCAGGTTTATAAAATTTAAACCACCGCTAAAGGTAACCAATTCTATTAAAACTTTGCAAAAAATAGAGGATTAAATTTTGATGTAAAATCTGCTAAAAAGGATTTGTATTTACCTCTGCCTGTTATAACATAAAGATGTTTTGATCCATTCTTTTGTGCTTGTTTCTTTGCTGTAACATCTTTTAGGGTGTCAATTGCTTCATCAACATGTAAACCATGTAAGTCCAATTCATCTGCTGACCTGCTTTCATTCCTATAGAAATCAAATTACAAAAAAAAATAATTTCTTTTAAACCATTCTAAGCAAAACATTTAATTCCAATAAAAACTTTTTTTAATACCGATTATCAATTTATTTAAAATTTTTGCAATAATTTTTTTTAACGGAAAATATCTTGATCACTTTAACTGAGACTTACATGCGTGAAAAGGTCAATGATGCAGCCCTTTTATTGGCTTCCCTTAATTTAGTTTTATGAAGTTGGGCTTGTTGTGCATAATACATTGCCAAGTGACCCTTTTTCTGGTGGTTGGCAAGTGTTGCTTTCCGATAACTCTCGTACATTTGTTTTCTTTTGGACATTGTTTAAGGCGTAAAAGTAATAATTAGAAAACTTATAGAATAACTCCTTGCAATTATGAAAACACCAATAGTTTTAAACAAGATATTATAAAAAAATTTAATAGTTAATTTAAAATATGCTTGAATAAACATCACCAACAACAAAGGATATATTATACAAATAAAGATTTTGAATATGAACCTTTGTGTTTCAGCTTCTAGTCTTATTTTTTCGTAACTCCATTTTGCTTCACTTTCTAAATCAATTTGTTCAATCGAGTCCATATCTGACTTTTCAAGATTTTTCTGTTAAAAAGTCAAAAATAAAAAGACCGAAAAACCTTTTTCCAAATAAACCAATATTTTACACTAATTAAACATTTGTAAATCATTCTAGTAACAATGTCTTTGTTTAAACAGGTTTAACTTAAATTCGCATACAAAACTGGCACCTTTTTTATTTTATTAAAACTCTGATTTTTAATTCTTTCGAGCAATTTGTTATCTTCGGAGGAAGAAAGTGATTTGACAGTGGTGTAAAAGTCATCATCGTTGTCAGAAAACATTGAGTTTACAATGTGAAGAGTCTCATCAAATCTGCATCCATTTGCCTAAAAACAAAAGAAAAGTTAAAAAAATTTATATACAATTTTTGTTTGAAGAATCTGGCAAAAAAAAGTTAAAAAATTAATGATAAAATGGACGTACTATGAAGATATCATCAAGTAATGTATGGGGAACACCTGGATGCAAAGCATGTAGTTGTTCTCTTTTCATTTGTGAACCTAAGTATTTCATCTGATTCTAAAATATAAAATAATATTTGTTTTTTAGACTAGCCTTTAGAAGTTTTTAAAATAGAAATTAGTTGGAGAATTATTTACCAAATGTTTTTGTCGGTTTTCCGACTTGGCAGCAGCTGTTTCTTCATTTATTATTTGCAACAAATTTTGTGATTTTTTATGTGATCCAGTTGCCCATTGACCTTTTGGCAAACCACTTAAAAAAAGTAAAGAATTTAAAGCACCAGACAGTGATTTAGTTTTTACATAATAAAAAACATAATAAAAAATTACCTTTTGCTACTAAGATTAGGTAAAGAAGTTGAAACCCCAACTAAATGTGGATCTTTTCTTGACCTATAAACAATTAAATAAACTAAGAATTCAACACACTTTATTTAAAAGAAGATTCAACCATTGTAATTTATAGCATAAACTTAATAAAAAAACTTTTTAAATCTATAAAAATGGAATATCTTGAAGTTGCTACCCTTCTTTTTGGGATTTTCTGTTTTTGTTTAATGAAGGTTTTGTTATTTCAATTAATCTGCATTCCTCCTCCATTTGTAATCTAAGTAAATACAAAAAAATTAAAGACTTAAATATTATTTTAATTACCTAAAGTACCATTTAAACTTCTTTTAAATGGGCTGACCACTACAAAGATTGTTTTTCCTTTTTTTGAAAATAAAAAATAGTTATAAAATTTTTTTTGAATAAATATTATTTACCTTCTAGCTAACAATTCGTCTTCTTTCATTTGATTTATTTTGCTGTCATTGCTTTCATTAATATCTTGATAACTTTCAGTGTTAGCAAAGATTTGTTTTAATTCTGTTAATCCCGAATTTTCCCCGTTGCTTAAAATGTTTGAATGTAAAACCTAAAAAATTAACAAGTAAATACTAAGAAAATCTACTCCCTTTTTCTACAAAATTGGCAAACTCTGATTTACCTTTTCGGTAGAAACTTGCTTAGTATTTTTCCATGCTGAATAAATTTGAAAGGCTAGGTTTTGGGAGACATTAATTTCACAATGATCAACTTTTCTACTTTGCCCAGTTGCCATTTTTATAATGGTTTCTAGAAATTCTTTGGGGAGAGTAAGACATTCTACTTCGTTTTCATCATTATCAAGATACTCGCCTACAAACGAACATAGAAATAAATTGAAAGTTTTTAAAAATATTAAAAGGTTAGTTTATACAAAAATTTAAAACTTAAACAATTTTGGGTTTACCATGATCTGATTCCAGATTATTATCAAGATCGTTCAAGTTTTCTTCTGTGCTTGTCACCACTAAACCATTTACAAATTCTTCCTTGTTTGCTGGTGACCATGAATCTTTAGTTGGACTTTCTGTAAAACATTTCCGTTTAATTTTAGGACCTAGTTTTTAAATAACTGGTAATTAAATATCAAACTGTAAAAGACACTTTAAGTAAGATTTACCAGACAAACTGTCATTATCTCCATATAAAGTTGATGTGGCAATCACATCAATACTCCAGTGGACATTATTTCCACATTGCTTGTAAATATCAATCAAGTGATTTCTTTTAAGATCGGGAAACAGCAGATGTAGGGTATCAACATCTTGATCCGTTTCTATGGTCTAAAATTTATTAAAGTTTACTAAACAACTGGTTATACAAGTTGTTTTACTCATATAGGCAATATAAATTTAAAAAAAATAAACTCTTTAATAAACTTTTTTACCGTTTCTTTTAAATCATTTGTAGATGTGCCTTTATCCAGAACCAAGTTGTCATAGTTGCCTTGCTGTACTCTTAATGGACTTGGCTTAAATCGATCACCATTCTTTCCAATAACAACAAACCCTTTTGGTTTAAAGTTTAGATTATTGTTAGATTTCAACAAAATAACGAAGTCATTTTCACTCGTAAAAGTCGAAACTGAATTTTTTGATTTTGCTTGAATTTTTTTTTTCCGAGATTCCACAGGTTTACCATTAGGTTTTTCAGAGATAACATCAGTGAAATATGAACTCCAATTTGGAGATCTTTGATCTTTACTATTACCTGGTGGTGAAGGTAAAAGTCTGGGAACAGGTGGTTTGGAAGGTCTGTTACGCTTTTTGGTTTTTGGAGAATCTAAAATTTATTTAAATATTACAGAATAAAAAACATTTTAAGTAATAATCCAAAATTTTTTATAATTTATAATCACACTTCAAGCAAAATTAACTTTTATAAAAACACAAACCTTTGTTTTGGTTTAAAGCTTGGGTAGAAGCTGCTGTCTCCTTTTTATCTGCAGCAAGTTGCGACTTAATTCGTGCCAAATTTCTTTCAACATCACTTTTGTAAACATCTTTTTTGGCAGTGTTTTTACCTGAATTGGGTGTTTTTGTTGGTTTGGTGATTTCTTTTTTGGGAGTAGCATTTTCATTTCTTAATTTTTCAGATGAGTTCACCGTTTTCGGGGTAAAATTGTTAGTTTTAGATTTCAAAGTTTTTTGAAAAACATTATTTTGATTTTTCGGTGTAGTATTTGCTGATTTTGGTTTAAAACTATTGTTAGATTTGGAATTAGCATTAAGGTTCTTATCACTAGATGATTTGACACTTTCAACATTGTTTTCTTCAATTTTGGTTTCATTTTCTGATTCCGATTTCAAATTTGTTTTCTCAATTCCTAGTAAGTTTTTAATTTGTGAAGAAGGGGAAATTTCTTCTGATTTTTCTTGTGCAGGAGATTTAAGAAAATTATTTTCATTGCCTTTGATGGTTTCTTGGTCATTGTCACTGTTTTGATTTTGCTTTTGGAAATTTAGAAATTTTTGTATCTGCACTTTGGATCCAAAATTTTTTACTACATTTTCAACAGTGACATTTTTTTCAAATCTAAAATAATAATGAATTATTTGCATAGCTATTCTTAATTTTAAATTTATACGCTATACAACAAAGTGCACCACATAAAGCTTCTATAATTTAACATTCAAATTACACTTATGCGCGTAAGTAAACCTGATTATTTAAGAAAGAACTTAAAATTAAATTTACCTAAGTTTCATATTTTCTATTGTATACTTAGTGACCCCATGTGAATTTCTTTTAGCCAATTCCGACACTAAAACACACAAAGAAAATTTAAACACAAAATAACAAAGTTCGTGTAGGTATACGACTATTAGCTGATAAAGGTAATTTAAAATTTTAATCATAAAAATAAAAACAGAATTTTACGATATTAACATGACACAATAACACTAAAATAGTTATCTTAGCAAAGCATAGCCTATTTGTTTTATAAATATGTTAAAAAATAAAAAATGTAACCTTTATATTTCCAACAAGTTTCAGGTTCTTTTATTTCAATTTTATAGTTGTGATTAAGGGCACCTAATACATACGGTTTTATTTCCCAATCTGTTATGTTTGTGTTGTCGATGATTATAGGTGATCGCTCTAAAAAACGAATGTTTTGCTAGTTTTATATTTTGTGACATCTTTTTTAAGTATTGCATAATAAAAAGACCAAACTGATTTACATAACAGTAAAAAAACTTACATTAATTTAAATTTAATTTTTTACCTCGTTGAAGATACTTGATTGCCCAATTTTGGTTCCACTGATGAGCAATACCAAGCTGGGTTGGATCAAATTGATAACTTCCATTTTGTTGAATAAAATAATTGTCTGTACTTAAGATGACTCCATCTTTGCCTTAAAATGTTAAAATTTAATACATACATTTTAACAAAAACTTTACAAAAATAAAAAAACTATAATAATAATTACTTTTTTTTGCATAACCATTATATTGTAGCACAAATTTAACAAGTTAAGTTTTACCTTTTAGTTGGTGAGCCAAATAAGATTTTCCACTTCCAGGTAGACCCCTTAAAATATACATAATCTTTTCCTTGGCAACAACAGGCTGAGGTGTTGCTATGTGCACACGATGCTCAGGACTCATTTCGTAATACATTGGCATGGAATGAAAGTGTGGCATTGGGTACATTGCAAACCCAGGTGGAACAGCATAACCCGGTGGGGGATGATGTAAAACCTGTTGGAATGGTTGAGGTGGAAACATTGGCATAAGAGGAGGAGGTGGAACTGACATTGGAAATTGCTGAAGTAGAACTGGGGGACTTGTTGGAAAACCTAACACGTCAGCTGATGTTACTGAGCGCTGAACGGTAGGCGGGTCACTATTTTTGCCAAACTCACTTAAATTTTCTGGTGAATATACACTAGAATTACTCGTGGTGGTTAATTTGCTAAATACAGGTGTAGATGAACCTAACACAGTGGATATGGGACTATCAGTTACATTTAAACTTGAGGATTTAAGGATGGTTGTCACTGTAGGTGTTGAAAATGAGGCTGTAACTATTTTTTGTCGTTCATTTGTGGATGAGTTTAATTTAAATTCTGACGACATGTCTTCGTTTGTTTCAGCTTTATTTATATCTTGAAGTTCTTTTATATTTTCAGAAGTAATGTCCTTTGGTAAATTTTCAGTAATTTCTTTGGTTTGCGTTTTAACATATAACTTATCTTTAGAATTCAAAAGTTGTCTAAAAATATATAATAATGCATTTTGTAAATGTAATCTTCAACTATAAGATAAGAATCTTATTTTTTTAAATAAAATAAATACATACACAAAATCTCTATAACATTAGGATTCCTAAATTAAATTAAATAATCTAATAAATAACTTATATATAATTTCATTATACTATTAAATATGATATGCATTTTAAAATTACAATTTTAGGTAAAGAAAAGAAATAAAAAGTCACATACACTTTAGTGTAATGAAGATATTAAACAGTTCAAATAGAAACAAAAATCACATTTAAAGAATACAAGCACATGCAGTCTAAACACAACATCATATTGAAAAGAAAATAAATTTACAATCTAAAAGTGATCAAATTTAAGATTAGGAATTAACAGCATATTCATACAATCTAAAATATAGTTAGCTAGTTTGTTTTAGATAATTGCATACTACAAAATAAAACTACTCACTAAATTGGTTTTTAAATGATAAGATTATAATCGTTATTAAATTAAGAAGTAATAAAAAATCTTAGTAATTAAGTATGTACTGTAATTACTTTAAATTATAACTATGTAAATGCTAGTAAGCTAAAGCATCTAATCATATCATTCAACCACATATACAAAAATAACATAATTACTTTTTTTGAAAAATTGAAACAGGTTGTTTGACATTGTTTAAACCTTGAACCTCTGGAGTCCTATTTCCATTTCCAGCAAAAATGAGTCTTAAACCATTCCATTTACCAACACCAACATATGACAAAACAGTAATAAATTCAAACGATTTTTTGTTACAATTAGTATTGAATTTTTGTGTCTTTAAATCAAACTTGGTCACAGCTTTAAAGGGGTTTGTTTCATCCTATAAAATGTATAATATAAACATTACCCTTACTTATATATTTGAGGTTTTTGTACACCTTTTAAAATTATTTATTTATTACTAATATAGAGCTAAATATATGTACACAACTAAACATGGTACTTGCATTTGTAGGAGAATCACTTTGTCCTTCAGTTACCAAATTGTTGTCTTTGTTATCATCATTATCAGACGTACTAGGTGGTGTTGCGCTTTTAGAAAAATCAGATTCATCGATTTTTGTAGTTTTATTTTGAGTTTCTGTTATATTGGTTGTTTTTTGTTTATTTTGAGTTAAATTGGATGTTTTTTGTTGATTTTGAGCTCTTCGTTGTTTAGCTTGTCTTTTTCTCTGACTTTTGGATAATTTTTTAACCGGGTTGCTTTTAGCATTGTTTTCTTGATTGACAGTGCCCGCTAATTTGTCAATGCTTTCTAGTTTTACAATGTTTTTGGGGTTTGCATGGTCCATTTTGTTTGCATTGTTGATGTTACCAGTTTTTGCGTCACTAATTTTCACATTTTTGTTTTGTTGTTTTACATTGCTTTTCTGTATATCCTTTTTTTTAAACTTTTCAGTAGATTTCTTATTTTCAGTTTCTAAAGTTATTTATATATAAATTATTTAAGTTAAAAAAAGATTATATATATAAAACAAAATAAATAAAATTTCAGTTTACTTAAAATATTTTCATCCTACCGGTTTTAATATCTGGTGTTAATTTAAAATTAGTTGTATTGTTACTACTGGTACTCGTAATTGAATTTTCAGAAGGTTGGGATAAAATTCTAAGCATTTCTATCGCTTCATTTACTAAAAAACATATATTGTCAAACAGTATGTAAAATCAAGACTTTAATGAGATTTTAATATTATACACTTAAGATGATATAAAACCTACTTTGAAATTGAGTTTCTGTCAAAATCATGTAAACCACATCTGCCTCTACTTGAGGAAACATTTCCTGAAGTTGAGCAAATACGTAATCATTGTTTCCTTGAGTATCTTGCGACATTGCTACTTCATATATTTCAGTTCGGGTTTTTAGGATATTGGAATAAACATCCGTATTTATGAATTTTACATACCGTCGGAGTGTACTTTTTGGCAGACTGACTGCATGGACGTCCTATCCTAATACAGTGTTATCTACGCTAGTATTAAAGCAACAATATTGTTTAAACAATGCTAAAAAACAATGATGCAATATCCCCCTGTTAGCTATACTATTATATTTTGTAAAAATCGATTACGTAGATTTTTGGGCCACGAGGTGTTCGTTAGTAAACAAATGAAACTCTCACGCATGACTTCATTTCTCTCGTTTTATCGAGTGAAAAAAGCGTTACGAGAGTTACTTTTACGAAACTTTTTTCTTATACGGAAATATTTGGAAAATTTTCCTATGCTTGTGGTACCGGCGTTAAGCTATTTCAAGGTCAAGAAATAATAAATGCTTTAATAAATATAGTAAGGTAGTACAAATGCTTTTTAAATTTATTCTTTTAATTAAAGTAATTATTTTATATATTACTTGTTGTAGGTTACTGATTTTTTTAGGAAATTTGGCAAAATTAATAAATTTTAAAAGCATGCTGTCCAAACAATTTATTTCAATTTGTAGTAAGGCAAGAGTTCTAAATAGTAGTGCAAAATTAATTCAGGATGTATCGAAGGTTGCATTAATAACAACTAGAACAATTGCTACAAGCTGCAATCGGTAAGCAATAAATTGTTGTTATTTTTTCAATTAATATTAATAAACATTTGTAAAAATGCATGTTTAAACTAAATTTAAAAATTTGACTTACCCATTGTGATTTATTACTTCTTAAAAATATATATTTAACATATTTGTTTGATGTTATCGCGTTTTTTTACAGTTTTGCAAAAATTTTATTTTTTAAATGTTTTTTTTAATAACAGATTAGAAGCCCAATTAATTAGTGGTAAAAAGTTAGCAGCTGATATTCAAAAAGAGGTCAAAGTTGACATTGAGACCCTGGTCAATAATGGGGGCCGTGCCCCGCATTTAACAGTTGTGTTAGTGGGTGAGGACCCAGCCAGCCAAACTTATGTTAAAAATAAAATGAAGGCATGCAAAAATGTGGGTATGTTATCAAATGCTTTATTTTTTGTAAAATTTTTATTTTTGCTGCAATTAACTATTTACAGTAAAATAGAAATGACTTTTTATAGTTAAATTTGGTATTATAATTATTATTTTACAAAAAAAAATTTAATTCTTGAATAGGCATATTAAATTAAATCAAAGTTAGGTACTAAAATTTTTTATTGCTTTTTATTAATAGGGTCTCAAATAATAATTTTAAATTATTTTTGCCGAAAGCATAATTAACAGGAATTAAAATTACAATATTTTAAAGGAATTACTAGTGAAACTATGATCAAATCCAAGGATATTAGTCAACAAGAGTTGTTAGATATAATTGAAGGATTAAATAAAAGTGATCAGGTTGATGGAATTTTGGTACAACTGCCAGTACCTGACCATATAGGTAACTAAAATTATTGTATTTATACATCTAGTTTTTTTTATTAAAATGTGTAGGCCTAGATAAAAAAAATTCAATTTTTATAATATGGCTAGTGTTAATTTTTTTTTTACTTTTTAAAGTAAAATATATTAAATACAAATTTTCTCTGAGGAAATGTTTTAAAACTAAGTTATAATAGTTATTTTTGCACTTTTTTATTCTATTTTAAAATATCCATTGTAAGACTTTTTTTATTAAACAATTTAAAGTCATAAGGGAGTAAAAATTACTATTAAAACTGAACTATACATGTTTGATTATCTATGAATGATTTTCACAAGTAAATAAACTTTGCTTTATTTTTTATTGTGCCCTTATTAGATGAAAGAACAGTATGCAATGCAGTTGCACCTAACAAAGATGTTGATGGATTTCATATCAATAATGTTGGAAGATTGTGTCTTGATCAACAATGTTTGTTACCTGCTACTCCTGCTGGGGTCTGGGAGATGATTAGAAGAACTGGTGTGTTGAATTTTTTTCCAAAAAATAAATTTAAATTGATCATTGGGAATTTTTAATAGATATAATAAATATTTAATTGTTAACAACGTTGTTAAAAAAAGGCACTACATTGAATTTAACATCTTTTTAAAACCCTTTTTTATATTTTTGTTAAAGGTATTGAGACATTTGGGAAAACTGCTGTGGTATGTGGTAGATCTAAAAATGTTGGAATGCCAATGGCCATGCTGTTACATACTGATCACAGACATGAAAGACCTGGTGGTATGCATACGTAATTTAATAGTTTTTTCTCAATGTAATGTCAAGTTCACTGAACTTGAAAAAGGTATAATAAATATTTTTTTTAAGCGATTAAAGATAAAACATTTATACCTAAACAATTTGCAATCTTGTGTAGATAGTGTTTTGATGTATACTGTCCTTATTATTAGTGATTAAATTAGTGATTAAATTAGTGATTTAATACAATATATTGTGTAGGTGATGCTACCGTAACACAAACACACAGATATACACCTAAGGAACAACTGAAAATGTTTACCAAGACAGCTGACATTGTGATAGCAGCTGCTGGTATTTAAAATGCATTTGACATATTTCTATTTTATTCATGGATATTTGTTTATGTTGTACTGTTGCAAAAAATACGACATATATTAAATTATTTACCCCATTTACATATTGTTATAGTAATTTAAATAAATACTGAACTTATTGGATTTCAATCTCAATGGATTATACTAAAAATTGTAGTTAAATTTTTTTAAATGTTAAACTAGTGATTTTTTTGCTTAAGGTATTCCAGGTTTGATAACAGCAGATATGATAAAAGATGGAGCATGTGTGATTGATGTTGGAATAAATCGGGTGAAAGATGAAAAAACTGGAAAGTTTAAACTTGTTGGTGATGTTGACTTTGAAGGTAAATATAAAAAAATATTTAAAATAAACATAAAACTATAACTTCATATTATAAAAAGCATTTTAAGAAAACTAAAGTTAAAAGAAATTAGATCAAATTTAAAAAAATAACTTAACCTAATAAAATTAGTTTTTTTAAAAAATATTTTTTTAACACAAATATTTATTTTTTATCACAACATCTTAATTTACAAACAAATATTTTATTAATATGTATAACACCCAACATTGATGTGTAAACAATATCCAACTAACAGTCTGATATAAAACAATAGTCAACAGGAAACAATATGGTTTATATGATAAAGTTTATTTAAACAACGGTTGTTACCCTTATACCAGTCTCATAAATGTTATGTTTAGTCTTGTGAAGCAACTTAAAAGAAAATTTAATTTATAGAAAGATAATAGTTTGATCAATTTTAATTTTTACTGCCAGGTTCAGATTTAAATAATAATTTAGGACTAAGTTAGTTTTAATTGCTTCTAAATTGTTTTATAATTCGCTTTTAAATATGTTAATGTCAAAATTTTAATATTGTTAAAAAAATCATTTTATAACTTTGCTAAATTTCCACTATTCCACATAATTTTAAAATAAAATAAGTGATATGACAATCTTGTGTCAGGTGTAAAGAAGGTGGCAGGCCACATAACACCAGTGCCGGGTGGTGTTGGACCAATGACAGTGGCAATGTTGTGTAAAAATACCTTGATGGCAGCCAAGAAAAGTGTACATTACTAAGTCCCCAGTCATCAGGGTATTGTAGCAAAATTGTGTTATTTTTTTTAAAATTTAGAACTTTATTGGTAATCCTAGGTCAATCTTTTTTAGCTTTTTTTACAAAATTAAGCATAAATAATTTCTTTAATTATACCTCAATGTTTCATTAATTTTTAATTGATAAAAGCAAACTTCAGCAACAATTTTGTACAATTTGTTTTCAGTTAGATATTTTGCAATTTTTTTTTTTACATTTTTAAAGATTTAACTATTTCTGTAAATAGAACTAAAATCAAAGAATGCCTTATTTTTGCTCCTTTGCGTGACCTTTGGATGTAAAGGTTTTTAAATATTTTTTATCATGAAATTTGTTTGGTGTGTTATATTTTGTTTTCAGCATTATGCCGATTATACACAAAAAAGTTAAATCACAAACAATATTGTTAAAATGTTGAAAATTGCCAATTGTTTTTAATCAATATTTATTCTTAGTGCTGGTTAAGTAATATGTGCCTAATGTTTTCTGTAATATCAATTTACGTAAAGCACATTTAACTGTAGTTCCATTATAAACTTAAATACTGTATCAATATCCAAATTGGAAACATATCTAAACAATGTATATAGAAGTTCTGTTTTGACAATGGTATTTGCAATCAATAATATAATTTATATATTTGTTATATTTTGTTCCACAATTGTAAAAGATTTTATAACTTAACACAATTTTCAGTATTATGATTTTGTTCCAACTGATACGTATGTTTTTTTTCTGTTTTAAACAATCTTTGCATTTTTAAATTTTTAATGGTGCACATTTTTAAATTTTTATGTGTTTTAAAGAACTATATTTTGCATAACAACTTCGGTTAATTAAGTGTTGTTTTTTTTTACTTAAAATGTCAATATCTAGCTTAGTCTAGCCTAATTTCTTATATTGCTGTATTAATTAATTTTGCTGTAATTGTTTTAAATGGAGCTGGTAAAATGAATTAAAAAATACATAATTTTAATATTTTGTGGTGTTGTTTTATTAAAATGCATAAAAACCAAGTTAAAAAAATTAAAATTTATTAAAACCAAACCTTTTTTTCAGTAACGAAGTTAAAGATTTTTAATGTTTAAACAATGAATTTGTTTTATTAATTAAAGTTTTACCATTGACAATAAACAAGTAATGACATGAAAGAAACATGAAATTTCAAGAGTTGTTTTATTTTGTTTTATCCTACATTTTTGGTTTTCTATTTGGGATTATAGTATTGCCTGAATGTAGAAGGTATTTGCTAAAAGACTGTAATTCTAAAATGGATATACTTATAAACCCAGGTTTTAAACAAAAATTTAACTCGAGTGAAAAAAGGCCCAAAGTGTACATAGGTAAGTAAGATACTATGCAACAAATTTAACTATTTTTATTATACAATGTACACATTGATTTAATAACAATAAAGTATTACAATAATAATTTTATGTTAAAAATAATTTTTTTTAGGTTTAATGTCCAATGATGAATTTCTGCAAACAAGAATACATACTTTGTTTAACACTTGGGCACCAAACCCCATGTGGACTATAGGGGTTTATGCTGATGTAAACGAGGAAGTTTTTAACAGATTTAAGACCAAAAATGTTAATGCTAAGTTGGTAAGGTTAGTCTTTTAAAAAAAAATTTAAGTTGCATATATTTTGCCTAAAAATAAATTTGCAACTGAAGTATAATTTTATATTTTTAAAACATAATTTTAATTTAGATTACCAGGAGTTGATGATTACCGGTATCCACCACAGAAAAAGAGTTTTATGATGTTACGACATATGCATGATGCGCATGATTCAGCCAATACTTATGAATGGTAGGATGTTGTTGTTATGTGGGAAATTAAGATGTGTGTTTTTTTGTTTATGAATAGTATACAATGTGTAAATGTTTGTGTGGAACTATTGTGGGCCAATTATTATCACTTTTTTGTTGCATTATTGTATTTTTAGTTTCAATTTGAATCCCTAATTTTGTCACTAGGAATCACTTACAATTTTTTTGGATTTATAATAACAAATCTAAGTTATTTTTAGATTGTTTGGTTTTAAATTATTTCTACAAAAAACAGTTGTGTTTATTTTATATAAAAACTTTTAACCTAATTTATTTACTTGTTTTAGGTACATAAGATTAGATGATGACTCTTACTTGCAATGGAAACAATTAAACAAAATTATTTCTAGGTTAGATTGCAATTTGCCTTATATTATTGGAAAACCTGGTTTCGGTGTAAAACCTTCAGATTCTATGCAATTAGGTGATTTTATTATGGAAAAATTGGTAAAATTGTAGTTTAATATAGTAAATATAACCTGTTAAAAAATAAAAAGTGGGAGTTAAATTTATTTTCCTAATAAAGTAATTGTCATTAATATGGATCAACTGCTTTAAATGACTAATTTGAACATAAAACAACTTTTATTTGTTTTTTTTTACATACAACTAACTTTCAAAACCCAGGAATGACATATTATCAGGGAGGACTAGGTATGATATTTAGTCGAAGAGCTTTACAAGATGCAAGACCTCATTTAAGCTCCTGCATCCGGAACATGTTGTCAAGACATGAAGATATTGAAATTGGACGGTGTATTTGGAAAAAGACTTCTGCTAGGTAAAAATTTAGGACTATTTGGCACATAAAAAAAATTAATTGTCTGTTTTATAAAAAATGGCTTGTTAATTACTAAAATTTCATTTGTAGCATAATTTTTAAAATATTTTTATGAAGTGATTTTAATTTTATAAATTAATTTATTTACTTATTGTTAAGGTTTACAGTAGCATATGAAACCTTAGAATTATTTTATCAATCCTATGACCCCATCACAAGGTTGCGATCGAATATTGAAGAAGTTAAAGAAAAAACATTAAAAAAAGCAATCACTTTTCACCCTATTAAAATTTCATCACTTATGTTTAGTATGCACAAAAATGTACTCATGTTAAAATTACAGGTAAGATAGTTATTTTAATTTAAAATTAGGTTTAAACAATTTTATACTTCTTTTATTGTTCTTTCATTTAGTGTTATATTTAGGATTTACTGGAAAAAATTCGAAATCTTAATCTTATCTATAGAAATATGGACACTGTACTTAAGTTTTCTTTTGGGAATTATAGTAAGTTAATTTAATGTATATTGGTAATCCAAAATTTAAATAAATTTAATAAATTAAATTTTCATATCTACATTTCATGTTTACTTATTTTGTTTACTATAGCCTATTTGTTTTATTTTACAGTGTTTAACTCTTACAAGGCAAATAGAATACAAGACTTTTTTTTAATTTTTTAGGCTCCCCACCCAAATTAAAAACAAAAACGATTACAACAAAAAATGCGAAACATTTTCGAAAGAATGTTGTTTGGAATTATATTTTCATTAAAAACAGTAGTTGGATTATTCAAAGAACAGATAGCACTAGTTTGTTGTCAAGTGTATATTCTGATATTATTTGGTAAGTGTAAAAAATGGGTATATTTGAAATTTTTTTGTAAAAATTAAACATTTAATTTAAATTAGTTATATTGTTTATTTGTTTTTTATTTAATATGCAACAACCTTTTTTGTTTATTTTTTTATTTTTATGTTGACTGTTTAGGAAAATTAAAGATTTTCACAACGAAACATGGAATTTAGAGTTTGGGTATTTGCAAGCCACCGTACCTTACAAAATAAACGTGATATTAGGTTTTAAAAATAGTAACTCCCATGAATATAATCCGCTCAAAAACAGAATAAACTTTAAAAAAATTAAATTTTCGGAAGAGTTTGATTTATTTGATTAAATGATTTTCTTTATTGAAATATTATTATTTTTAATTTCAGTCGCAACGTTTTTATTTTTGTGTTAAGTTAACATTGCAGCGTAGTCGCATTTTGCAAAGTAATCGTTAAAAAATTTTGTTATTTTTCATGAGTCATACTTTAATTCCTACCTTTGCCATATTGACCAACTTTTTCTCTCACGTTTTTTTCGCGTTTAAGTCCTTTGTTATTCAGTTATAACCGCGGGTTATAAGCAATAAGTTATTAAAATATACAACAAGGTTGTTTGCAGCTTAATAATGCCTAAAGCTGAAATAAAGTACATTTTTTTGCTGTTGCTGTATACATTATGGTATTATTTTCCAAAACAAGTGATGACTGGAAAATTTAAGCCTATTAATTGGTGGTGGTTGGCGACTTTTAATCCTGAAAATACTTCTTTTGTTATGTGTTTTAAACAATAATAGAAACTGCTCAATCCGATTTAATCAGAAACTGTTTTCGATCGCGCTGTTTGGAAAGTACGGCTACGTTTTTTTGTCATCAAGAGATTAGTATAAAAGTCGTTTGATTTAAAAAGTTGGTTCATTTTATGCTGGGTATCAAAATGACGAGGTACTTATCACTTTTGTTGATTTGCATTCTGCAAATTTATTTTGTGGATTGCCAATTTAGGAGGCCTAGTTTGGATATTTTTAGCATCCTAACGAGCAGATGTAAGTAGCAAATAGTATATATTTGTTCGTAATAGAATAATACTAACTTAACAATAATTTATTTAGTGTGTAGTGTTCCTCCAAGGATTTCCAATGGTCGATTTAGGTTCACTTCTTCGAGATTTGGTATACCAAGTAGCGTTGCTTCATATACATGCGACAGTGGTTACGAATTACATGGACTTTCTTTTATTACTTGTTCAAACCAACGGTGGAGCAGCCCACCTAGATGCGAACGTAAGTAACTTGCATTATTTTTGGAACTTCCAGGTTCTGCAATAACGAATAATAAATTTTTAAACTTTTTATGCTTATAGTGTTATGTAATTATTTAATAATAAATACTTTTTGACTGAAGGTTATTCGAAAATATGATTTTAAAAAGTTGAAAAAACAAGTCGGTATGTTTTGCGAAAAAAATTTTAGCAATTTTTTAATTCTTGTATAAAAATTTATGTTAAATGACTCTTATATTATCGTAACACTATTTTCTTATTCGGTGATTGCAAAAATAGTAAAAGTGAAGTGTTTATATTATTTTGCAGGGGCCAATCCTTGTTTCGCAAGGAGGCGGCCTTGTGACATAAACGCGTCATGTAGATCTAGTTTTCTAGGACGTGCAATATGCACATGCAACAGTCCAAGATATTCTGGTAGTGGAACTAGAGGAAATTGTGAAAGTAAGTTTCGTTAATAAAGAATAACAATTATTTCTTTAAGGCTTGTAATGTAAAATTAATTTTGCTTATAATTGTTTTAGAACTTATAGCCTACTTACGAACCAATTTTATTATTTTTTTTAAAACCAGCTTGATCAGGAAAAAGGTATAAACAATTTTTTTAGGAGTTATATATATTTATACAGGGACATGCAGTGCGCCCTTTTTATCAGATGGAACCCTTATATCGCCTAGACCCAATGTAGGCGGTAGTCACTATTCTAGGGGCACTACCGTAACTTATTCATGTGAATCTGGCTTAAAACCTTTTGATATAGGTCGTGGTGTTACAAGCGCAACATGTAGATTAGGATTTTTTGCGGGAAGCTCAATATTTTGTCAAAGTAAGTGTTTTATTATAAAATTGGGTAAATAAACCTAAAATCCATAGATTTAAAAAATAACGCAATCTCGCCTTAACGCAATCTCTTTTAATTTTATATTCAGGACCGTTATGCAGTGATCCTGTTGCTCCGACTAACGGCCAGGTAACAAGTCGACCGTTTTGGAGGCGAGGTCTGACTGCAACTTATTCTTGTAACGACGGTTATACAATTGTTGGTGAAAGTGTTGCTACGTGTGAGTCATCCGGATTTTCGTCACCTAGACCCACATGTGTTGGTATGTTTAAACATTCAAACTGTTCTTGATTTGCTGCGTTTTTTTAATATTTTAAAATTTTGTCGCCCTTTTTTTCTAAAAGTGACAACTTGTGAGGAACCAATGGCACCTTCTAATGGTGGTTATACACCATCGGAACAGGTTTGGAATATAGGCGACCCAGTTACATATAGCTGCAACGATGGATATTTACTGAGAGGGGATGGCGAAGCAACGTGTCTGGCCAGTGGGTCTTTTTCTACACCTCAGCCTACTTGTATTGGTATGTCTTTTATAAATATATTAAATTTGGTCCGGTATAAAAGGCACATTTAACATACTTTTAAGTGTCACAGCAGGCTGATGCAGTAAACTTAATGTTACATATAGACATTGAAGTAAAACGTAAATCTTAATTGTAACATGTGGTCTCGTTGTAGCAGTAACAGCTTGTTTTTTTAATTCTTCGATGTAGTTTAAATCTGTGTTTAAAAACAAATTTTTTATGTTTTGACAGTTTCTTGCATGGAGCCAGTAGCCCCGGAGAACGGTCAATATTCACCAAGCCAAGAGGAATGGGTTGTCGATGATGTTGCTGATTTTACTTGTGATGTTGGATATACACTCGTTGGTGAAACTTCAGTCACGTGCGAATCATCAGGAAATTATTCTGCCTCATTTCCAACATGCATTGGTAAAACACATTTGTTTAAGGTCATTATAATAAACAAGTTGTTTTAACTATAGTTAAAACATTTTCGAACATTCATATTCGACTGTTACCCAAACTATTGATGGTTTATTTTTTATTACATAATAATTTATTTTTTGTGTATAGAAACAACGTGTGAGCAACCAACCGCACCCATTAATGGTACTTATGAACCAGCACAAGATGTATGGAATGTAAACGACACAGTCGAATATGAATGTTCAGACGGTTTTGCATTGATTGGTGATGCAATGTCAACTTGTACAACATCAGGAACCTATTCATCTCCACCTCCAACATGCGCTGGTAAGTGTGTTTAATAATTTTAAAGTTAAGAAGCAGTATTAAGGAAAAATGTATAACAATTTTTCTTTCAATATTTAATATCGCTTAACTTGAACTCTTTAAACTTTGGATTTTTTAACAAGGTTTTAAAAAGAATTAACTTATCATAAAAACTTGTAATAATAAGAAGACCTTCTTTGTTTATAATGATACGTTCTGTATTTAAGTCTTATTGTACTATTACAACTAAGAATCTATTTTTTTTAAATATAGAGATGTGCAATGCGACTGGAGATTTTGTTAACGGAAATTTAACTCCACCAAGAGACGTTTGGGTTGAAGGTGACACCGCCACTTTTACTTGCGATGACGGATTCACTTTAATTGGGGAAAGTTTAGTTACCTGTACATCTGGGGTTTATTTTCCTCTTGTTCCGATTTGTTTAGGTAAAACTTTACTTGTAATACAATTTTAAATGTTACTTAAATCCATTTAAACAAGAGATGTGTATAATTTTTTTTACTTTTTTCTATTTAATATCAGTCTTCTTGGGATACCTAACAGTTGATTTAAATTGTCTGATTTTATTTAGAGTTTTGCTCAAGACCAATAATTCTTGAACCAACTATTAGTATTTCTTCTAATCAAACTATGTGGTTGCCCGGTGAAACAGTTGCCTACAGTTGCGTTTCAAACACAACAACTTTGTTGGGTTCAGATATCGCTGTTTGTACCGGTACCGTATTCGAACCAGAAGAAATACCAACTTGCATGTAGGTTTCTTTAAGTAATTTGGTAAAACAATTTTTGTCTAATAAGGTTTTAAGTTATATTTAGTCAATATTTTTATATCTTCAGGTTGCTCTAAAGATACATATCAAGATTCCACAAAGTTTGGCTGCGTTGATAACCAAGTTTTTTATTCAAATATGTGAAAAGTTCAAATAAAATTCATGTCATGTATAAAAAAATAATTGCTTCGCGTGGTGAATGTAGGCTGTATGAAATTCTTATCAATCAGCGCGCGTGAAGTTTGTTAATATGTATTTTGCAGTTTCTTAAAGCATTTGTCAGTTGAACCAACAAGTCACAGATTGTTTAAAAAGTTATCTTTATACAGCTTACACAATCAGTCTTTATAACGTTTCTTTTAAGTAAGGTGGCTGCTTAAATATTTACATCGAGAATGCTTCTGAAATGTTGGGCACAGCACACAAAGTTGCCAACGTTGTCCCCACGACAAACAATGAAAACACCCACATCAGAATTTTATCCAACACTCTTGAAGCGTATTGCCATTCTAACATCATATCTTCCCTTAGTTTACTTTCTTCCATTTTGCTGTTTATTGATCTGACGTCACGCAATATATCTTGAATGTGCGAGATATCTTTTGATTCTGTTGGAAACAAGTATTTAAATAAAGGACATACAAAAATAACACTTTTTTATTTAAAGTTTATAAGAGGCTATAACAATTTTGTTTAAATCATTCTAAAAAAACTACCTATTGAAAGTTGTTTTTTGCACAACTTTTGTCGGACAGAGCACGAACAGTACGGTGCATTAAATGTCGGGTGGTGGCCAGCATTTCTTGGTTGACCATTACAAGTACTTTTACCACATTCCACGCTATGTTGACTGTTTATACCTTAAAAATATAACTCATTAAAAACTTAAATTGTAGCTTCTACACACAAAACTTACTAAAATATAGGTCTTTTAATTCTTGGGTGTAGTTTTTGTTATCAGTAGTAGTGCTTCTAAAAATATTAAATATGGTTTATAGAATCGCAAATGTGTGATTAAACCAAAATTGAAAAGAAATAAAAATTGACCCCGACGTGATTTGAACACGCAACCTTCCGATCTGGAGTCGGACGCGCTACCGTTGCGCCACGGAGTCAGCTGACAAAACAACGCAATCATTGCGTGGGATAGTTCGGCGGGAAATTATCGCGCGTTTTATTTCGCCTTTTTCTTATTGACGCGTTGTAGCGTTTTGGTAAAATTTGATAAATAATATGTAGATTACCTTGCATTCTCTGCTATTGGCGAAACTGACGAGTCTGAAAATATTCTTTCATTTTGACTAAAACTTTGTTTCTGTACACGTTAATATTACATAGCGTTAGTACATATCTTGTCGACAAAACTTTGTAATTAAGTTATACACTATTTACCAATTTTCTGGTAACTTTGTTGTTGCTATGCACCGACGATAATCGTTGGGATTTCTCTGAAATCAAGCCTTTGTTCGAACTGTTGTTTAAAGGCACATTCTCACCTTAGAGACATACAATATTTAATATATTACAAAAATAAAGAATTATGGAGGTATGCTCAAAAAATTAAACTTAGTCGGAACAAACCTATATCAGTTTCTCGAAGTGTTTTTACGTAGTTTGATGCGGTTTTGTTAATACTAGTGTTGGTAAGTTTGCGAGGAAAAGGTGGCATGCTTATAAACTTAGGTGCAGTGTACAAAAGAAATTTCTTGAGCTAGTATAGCAAATAAAAAAAAGATAAAACTCATATTAAAACATGTAAAGTTTAAACTAAAAAAATGTATTTCGTTGGCTAACCCTTGGTGAAAGGCTTCCGTCAATTTCAGGGGATATGTAATTAAAAGACAAAACCCACACGGTTCCCCCTACCGAAGCACAAACCGTCATTAGACTACATGCAAAATATTTGCCTAAATAAACAAAAAATATTAAAAGAGTATAAAAAAAGGACTGTAGATTCAACTAAAACGTTGTTGGAAAGTAAGCAATTTTACGCTTTAACGTTATTATATGTTTAGGCGATTTTTGTTTTATTTATAAGCACTTTGGTTGCTAAAAAATGGAAAAAACAAGAAACAGACTTAGGCAACATACGGTTAAGCCAAACATTGCTCAGGCTTCTTTAACTGAGTCTGCTGTAAATAGTTTTGACTTAATGAAAAATTGGTTCAAACGGTTTGCCAACTAGCTTTTATGTTTTTGTAGTTGTGCAGTTTACCCTTATAGATTAAACATTGTTTTTTGTAATACATTTTATAAACTTACTTATAAGAGGTATAGCATCTGATGTAGGTGGCATGGTTTCCATTATCAGTAACATAAAAACAATCTGAGCTAGTAGAACCGTAATAGCTGTAAGAACAACAAAAAGTGATTTGTTATAGCGTTTTAAAAAGTGTTTTATTAGGAGTAAAATATGTTCATGTAGATTGCATGAATAAATAATTGTTTACTCCTGATGAATCATCGCATTTAATATTTTGTTGTTTAGCGTTATTTCATTTTTACATTTAGTAAATTGGGTCTTCATAAAATATTAAAAAGAGTGTACCACTCATAAAACATGGTCGTTATTTGTCATAATGTTTTGGCTTACCCAAAGTAATTTTCTCGGCTGCTGCCGCTGGAAGTAAAAAAGTCAGCAATGTCAAGATGGAATTCAGAATACAAGGTAAGATTAAATTTATGACGTAATACATTGTGCGTCGACGCATGACAAGGATGAACGTGACATCGACGTAACTTTCAGGGCAACATTCATACCTGTTTGACACGTTAATTTACTTATTTAAAATTACACGAAGGTACAGTAGAATTTATATGTTTGTTTTCTTTTAATGGCGTTTTATTTTTTTTATACAAAGCCTTTAGAATCACACAATTAATTAAACTTGTATAAAATCCTTTATATATATTGGTTAAATGAAATTTTTTTTTTGGTTCTTTTTTTTTAATTGTTAGAGAATAAGCGCAACATTTGTTACATGTCTAACAAAGACTCACTCATGTTCATTTCTGGTAGCAATCACCTCCAGTAATCTCCATTCCCCACTCTCAATATATTCCGTTAAATCAGTTCCACCACCAGACTGTAGTCGTAAGTCAACCTAAAACAAGTCAAATGTTTACTTTAGTAGCAATTACGTTTATATTTGTACATGGGTCAGATAAATTAAGGACTAGACTAAATATTTATTGTTGAGCTGTATAATAATTACATTTATCAAAAAAAGAACTTTAAAATCACCAGTTGTGGTCCGCAACATTCGTTGTGTTGCGATCATACTATAACTTAAGATTTTGTAATGATGATTTATTTGTCAGGTGGGTTAAAATAACAGTTTTAAAAAAATACTGAAAAATTAGTTAAAATTGATAACAACATTTTAAAACATAATTACCTGCTGGGCATTATAACTCCACACCCCAAACTTGATCGTACATTTTTGTTCGTCGAATGGAAAGTTGCTTACATCGATTTTGCAAGTTGATTTAAACAGTCCTAGGACAATAAATATAGTTGTTAGAGTATGTTTACAAACTTTAAATTTTAACCAATTTGTAAATAACATACCAGGTGGTACAAATAAACAGTCTCCCTTATTTCCAATTACAATAGGTGTGTGAGTTGTAGAATCGAATTTGCTATCTGCGCTGTTGTACAATAATATATCCGGTGTCCACATGCTGTAGATTAAAATTGCATAAAACACATACTATATAAATGCAAATAAGCCAAATATTAGTGGTGACATGTATATTTTATTCTTTGTATTACTGTAAGTTATATATTATAATTTGCATTTTTTGAGTATATTGATTAGTTTATATTTATGCAAGTGCTTTGTTTTGAGTTGTATTGGTTTATGGAAATGCATTGTTTAATAAACAATTACGTTTTATCTTAAATATTTAATTTGCGGTTAAAACCACATCTTCTTTACATAATTAAAATTTTGATCAGACTAAAAGTTTATTTGAAAACATTTAACAGCTTTTGCTTACTATTTGTATGGTACTCGTATTTTGGTAATGTTGTCATAGTCTTTCTTGTCCCAAATCCAATGATAATCATGCCACTTAAGATCAAGCCAAGCGTTTGTTGTAATTATTTGGTTTCGTTCATCCTGTTGAACATATTTATTTAAAAAAACAAAATTGTATCGATAGCTTTTAGATAATTTAATTTAACTTCAATATTTTTGTGCTCAAATTTACCACATCTACGATTTGTTGAAGGGTAAACTTGATATCAACAACCAATGGTTGGCTGTGATGTAAAACAGGTCGTTCTAGCATAGAATAATTTGAAAGAATTTTTTCGATCAGTTTCTTTTCAACTGGATCTCCTAAAACTATTAACAATATTTTTTATCAATTTTTAAATAAATTTTGTTTGGTACAATTAACAAAAAAGGTTTGTTGGTAAAATCTTGGTCATATTATAAGAAATCAAATTAAAAATTTGAGATTATAAATATTAATATCCTAAATGTCTCTTTAATGGGCAATAAGGAACTTTATATCGTGTTTGAAATTAGGTTGTCGGAAAAAGTATTTTCCTCTTGTATGTTTACAAAATTTGTCGCATAATAACGAGAGGTCTCGTGCATTTTTAATGCCAAACTCATCGTTTGCTTTTTTGTGTTCCAGACTTAACGACATAATTGATCAATTTCAAAGATTACATTTCAAAGATTACAACAGTTTTTAATAAAAAATACATTTCATTAACACGTATTATTACATACGAGGTATTTGCATACAATTTTTAAAAGTATATACTTGATTTAACTTAATTTACCTTGACAATGCAACGCAGTTAAAAACATCAGATATATTAATATTTTTGATTTCATGTTGACATATATTTTTTTCTTAGCTAATACTAAAATGTATCTTATTTTAAATTTTTATGTTAAATGCTTGTCTAATTATGTTAGTTCTAAACCAAACTTAGATCTAACTATGTATTAAAATAAATTTTATAATTTTATTTTCGAAAATAATTTTTTTGTAAAACACTACTTTTTTTACTGACATATAATATCGTTTAACTAAAATATAAAAAAGCTACGTTTTTTATGTTTTTTTTCTGCAACTAAATTCTAATAAGAAAATTGTCTTCTTAATTCAACCTAATCAATTTTCGTTTGCACAGTATTCGGCTATTTTATAATAGTTATCGACCTGCGCCAGTTAATACGCTTTGACCGTTTTTAACACGTTTATTTGGCCACGTACTTAGCCTTTTATCTAATTAATATACATTGCACTTTCCGTTAGCATTTTTTTTAAAGTTTTCATTTTTTGAACATAATCCCTGAAGTTAGATAAATTATGTATGAAATTTGTTTTCCTTCGCATTTGAATCTCGATTTTAAGATAAAAATAAAGCTTTGCATAAATTATTTCTTATCTCCACATGTCTTGTAAAACAATTTAGATAACGTTAAAATTCAGAAATTGCTACTGTTTTTGTAAAGATTTTTTCTTACTTTTTTAAAAGAAACTACTTCTGTCTAAATAGCTTTGTTTATGCGTAAGACTATATTTTAATCGGGTTGTTTTGCAAGTTTTTATAAAAACAAACTATTATTGTTAAATTTTCAGATGTCATATAATAATAGAAAATCGATAAAAGTAATATAGTAATCCTATTTATCAGTTACCACTTCAGTCAACTAAACCATACAACTTTAATTAAGTCGAAATAAAACACTAGAATAATATTTTTGTTATTTATTCATTTAAATATAATAAACCTGTTTTGTTTAGATAGCGTCATATATATTTTTACAGCAATCAATCAGTTAAGCAATTTAATTCAAGTCGCGCTTAATTATTCAAGCGCGGAAGTAAAGACATGTGTATTTATTTTAAAATTATCTCAAGAGACAATATTCAGTGTCAACTATATTTAACACTCATTCATTAAGTAGCATTAAAAATCGAAAACGGAATTATTAATCTTTTAAAACAAGAATAGAATAAGGAAATTAAAAGTGCCTGATTAACGGTAGGCCCGAATCTCGTTGTCTTGGTCGCCCTGGTTTGTTTGCAAAATGGTACTTGGTCCAGCTTTTAATTCGTCTTCGTTGTCACTAAAATAAAAACAAGGTTTGTTGTAATATTTGTAAAAAGTATTTAGTTTTAATATATTGTACAACAATGTTGTGTGAAGACTTGATCAATATACAAATTTAAAGTTTATTAATTCCAGTGTTTATATGCTTTGGTTTGATTTTATTAAGACCTATTAGCATTATATTGGTCACAAAGTTTTTACCTCGAAGTTTCACTGGGCGAATTTTTCTTCCAATTCTCGTTGTCTTGTGGCCGAAAGCTGGCGCTTTTAAGCGAGTCACCCTTCTTAATGGATGACGTCACGGAAGTTGTTTCAGATGCGTCTGTTTCGTCTTTCGAGTAGTTGCTGCTTGGTACAGGTGACGCAAACGACCTCGTGTCGTCGATATTTGTACTTCTTGGGTGACTACATTTAAATTACACAAAATTATTTTTTTTCCTGTTGCGGAACTTAGCCTTTTTGTGATGTTTTAAATGTGCCCTTACTTGTTTATGTTTGGGCCTACAATTACCTTTGCGTTTATTAAGAATGAATTCTACTTTGTTTTAAGCTTATACAAAACATAAACCTTTACCTGTAAATACTTCCACCATCTTGGCTTTCTAGTCTAGAATCAGGAGGCAAGTCCCTTGACAATGGGGCCCTGTAATCTTTGCCAGCTGACATATATCGGGGATCCATTGGTCGTCCCATTGTCATTTGGGGTGCAAATCTAAAAAAAAATTAATTAACTAACTTTAAATCGTTATACAAACCATAAAAAACAGCAAAACGCAATGTAATTTCACCAATCAAGTAAAATAAATTTACGTAAACTTTGTTAACATTGCAATCTACATACTTGGAGCTAGGTTGCGAGTAATGTGACATGGAGTCTCTCATATCTGACATTGCGAACGGATCCATAAATCCCGACATTATCGGAGGTTGACTTCCTGCGTTGTATAATGAGTTTTCTACCATCATACGAGGATCCTAGTTTAAAAAGATCAAAGAAATATTTTATTACTAAATTTTCGAAAAAAATGTGTTAATTAAAATTTGGATATTCTTAGTATAGCCAATATTTCATTGCCAAAATTTTATTTTTACAGTTCTTGTTTTTTAAAGGCTGTATTGATGTTTTACCTGTTCAATAAATCTTCCCTGCCCTTGTCCCTGGTTATGTGGCCACGAAAGTGGCACGTGACTACCGGGAGCCAATCCGCTTCGAGGAGATACTGTGTATGGAATAGTAAGGATAGAAAGTCGAACGCCTGATAGTTCAATCGGAAGATTTCCTAGAATTATTAAAAAAGGTTTAAATTTGTATATTAGCGAGTTTTTGATTTAAATTTGTTATAGAAATATTTCTATACAACCTAACACTTGACTTATTTGCACAATATTTACCTGAATTCTCCCAAGTGTCTTTTGATGGGTCGTAACACTGAATTGTACTCAAACACTTCTGTTGTGCCCAGCTATAACCTCCAACCTAAATATAAACATGTATGTTATCATATTTATTTGGTTGCTATTTAGACTAGAAAAAACAGTGTTCTGAAATTGTTGGATTAACTCACCACTACAAGTTTTCCCTCATAATATTCACAACCTCCTTCACTATGTGGAAGTGGCAAAGGTGCCACTAATGTCCATTGGTCGCTCATTGCATTGTAGATTTCCGTCTCTGTTTACAGTTAAAATTGTTGTTATTTGTAAAAACAAGGTTTTGTTTTGAATGCTCTTAATTTTGGTTATAAATGTGAATGATGCATACCGTGGATATCAACTCTTTTGTTAAGTCCTGCGTTGCCACCAGTTACAAAAATACTGTCTCCAAATGCAACCATGGCGTGCCAACCGCGGGCGAAATGCATTGGCGTTCTCTCGTGCCAAGTGTCGTGTCTAAATTTTTATTTACAGTAAAACTTATTGTTAAAATATTTTTTTGGCTGGTGTTTTTTATCATAAAAAATTTAAAATAGTATTTTTGTTTGTTTTCCGACAAAAATCCTTTTAATGTTAGCCTATATTTGTAAAATCACGTTGACATACCTAGGACTATAAGCCAATAGTTGATTGGTGAACCTTCCCTCTTTGAAACCCCCACTGATATAGATCAGGTTTCCATGTACAGACTCTGCATGATCACATAACCCAGTTTGCACCGAGGCTACATATCTCCATCTGTCATCCTCTAGCGAGTAGCACTCCATAGATGACATGCGACCGTTGGCGTTAACACCACCTGGGAAAAAATATCATTTTAATACAATGTTTTAGAACTGTATCCCCTAATATTATAAAAAATGATTCCTTATTTTAAATACAATGCTTATGTAACATAGCAAATTTTAAAGTCTATTAATTACTTACCCAAGGCATACAGGCGATTGTCAACAACGCTTACAGTAAATCCAGCTCTTCGGTCGTTCATTGGAGCAATTCTCATCCAGATATTAAATCTAATAAAAAAAAGTTTTATTACCAATTAATAAAGTTTTGTGATTGTTTTTAAACTAAATAATTTTGTCATAATGTTATTGTAATAATATTCTTACCTCGGGTCGTAACGAATGACAGTATTAACAGCAGTTGTGCCCCGTTCGTCAAACATGTTTTGACCTCCAAGAACGTACAAGAAGTTGTTAAGCACGCATGAGCAATGGCTGTTGTAAAATAATTAAATAAGTAAAACTAAAATTCAAGCTTAAAATAAATGTAAACTTACCTGCATAAACCTTCATGCATTGGTGGTAAAAAATCAGATTTTGAAATGTCATTGTTGATAGCAAATAATTGATTAGATACTCTATCATGTGGATCGACACCACCAATAATCACCATTCTCCTGTCGTTGGAACGAACCTAAAAAATTATTAATGTATTAGATTTAGATAAAACATATTTATTCAGGGTATTATTTTTGGAACAAAGAAATTATCTCAATGCATTAATTTCTTTAAATCAAATATTTTTACTTACTATGCAAATTAAGAACTGACTTTAACTAACCTGAGTTCTGACAGATTGCAAAATCGGTTGTGAATGTGGCAACATGTGATAGTTGGAAGCTTCCAAAAGCAGAAAGTTGCATTCTACTCTCATGAACTCCACAAAGTTCACATACCTCAGCAAGTCACGTGGTGGAATAAGGGGAAAGTGAATTTTTTCCATAAGAACTCTGACATTCTGATACCTATAACATAAATATAACAATATTTCGACAATGTCATTGATTTTAATTTCTAGACGAATTCTTCGAAAGGTCAACCTGTACAATCAAAACTTGTTTTACCACTAACTAATTTATAGCCGAAGGCCATTCAGAGCCGATTACATTTTGAAATTCTTTAAATAAAATGGCATCTACATTAACAAAATAAATCAAAGTTTTATATAATTGTACCTGTTTGTCTGGTATAGAAGCCATTGTCGAGTTGCTTCGAAAAGTTCCAATTCCGAAACGTTTTTAAGTGAATAAGAATCCAACAATAAGCTCATATTGTCCACTGTCAGTTTCTACCAAAATAATAAAAGTCCAATATGTGAAAAATGACGATTTTATATGTTACGGTAATTGGTTAATTTTGCACTTCAAATATATAAAATCTTACTTGTATTTCTTCGGTTTTAACAAGTTCGTTTAAATGCTCTGCAATAAAACTATATGCTTTATCTTCGACCCCACCCAGTTGATATTTCTCAGCAATATGAATAATATCAACGCAGTTGTAAACTGAGATCTCGGCTATTAAGAAGGCCTTAAAACATAACCATTTTGATTGTTATGACTTTTTTGGGGTACAAATGGCTAAACCTATTTTGGTTGTACATTTATTAAAATATCCTACCTTGCAAAAATTGAGAATTTGTTTAAGTTGCATATGTCCAGCAGCCGACAAAACGCAGTGCACATTTTTCATGCTAAGTTGAAGCTCAGATGTGTATATAAATCCAACCACGTGACGTAATCCTTCGGCACTTACACCTCTTATTTCAACAACCTTAAAGAAAGTAAATAATTACTAATTTGTGCAGTAGGTAATATATATTTTAGACACTTACATAGTGCTTAACTTTGCAATCATTTAATTTCTGTTTTTATACCTCATGGTCGTTTTTGATCCCATCTTCGCTGTTAAACAAATTCCTCAAATAGGGACTGCACGAAGCCAAGACGTTTTTATGGGCCAAAAAAGGCTGTTCCTGGGCTACAAGTGTAACATCACACAAGATTTTGTCTTGTCGCAAATCATTAAGTCCACCAAGTACTGCGTTGTTGTGACTATTCGATTTGTAAACCTTAAACAAATTACAAAGGCTTTAAACACGTACCAATAACTTTTATTCTATCGTTCTTTTAGGTTAGAATAAAATACATAAAATGAATAACGATTTGTGACTTTGAATATTTGTAGTGTTACTTATATTATTGCTTTTTTGGTAGATATTTGCTTACCTGATATTCTGGTCTCCTGCCAAGCGAGCCTGGGATAGTGCCTGATACACTTCTTTGTGGAATTAAACCTGCCATTCTTACTCAACTACAAGATCTCTACATAAAAAGTAAATCGCAATACTTGATAGGCAATTATAAAAAACAACAATACATAATATAGTAAACTATAACATATAAAATCGCTTAAAAATATATGAAACTTGATATTCTAAAACTTACTACCACTTCATCTACACATTTATGTGCCGACAGTATTTTTGCTAGTCTAAAAAATCTTACCACTTTTTTAAAATTGCATTAGTGCACATTAAAACAATATCAAAATATATACTTTTTATTATTATATTTTCAATCTTGTAGTTAAAAAAACTTTTGCAAATAAACTTTTCAATTGAAAAACTATTCAAGAGACATACGTATACTAAGCGCCTTGGGCAATTTAGACACGTATATTTCGACGCAATCTTTTTAAAGTTATAATAGGAAATAAGGTGTTTTGTTGTAGATAATTATTTTTCTAGTCAATTAATATAATGTTGCAATTAAAATTGTTAATCTTGTTTATATGTAACGAAATAGCAATATGCACCAAATGCTGCTCTTTATTTTTTGATCCACACCAAAAATTAACGTTCAGTTAACAAAAAAATAACATTAAAAAGAATACAATTCTAAATTCTATATACAAAAAACATAGTTCAAGTTTTTTAACGTTCATGTGTTAAACTAATGTGAACTTGAAGGAAAGAAATGATATCCAGGCGCTCTTGCTACTGTAATGGGATTCTGAAAAACAACAACATAATAAATACTTTATTATTATTTCGACGACATAAAGGGCATGTGAAACCAGTTGTTAATATAGCTTTCTAGGTTTAGAATTTTTGGCAACAAAGCCTGGACGTAAATATATTTAATTGTAACTTACCGAGGTTTCTTTCATCTTGTTTAACCTAAGGACGATTTCGGACATTGAAACTCTGTCCAGTGGATCTTCCGACCAACAATTTTGCAGAAGTACCCATAATCTCTTCGTGGTGTTTCTAAAAAAATTATTTAAAGATTGGATGAATAAACACAACTTCGCATGATTGTTACACCTTGCATAGTAAGTTAAAACGTTGCGTAATTTTAAATGAGCGTTTTACCTGGTTACCTGGTTACCTGGTTACCTGGTTACCTGGTTACCTGGTTACCTGGTTACTGGGAACAAAGAGCCTCCGGTTTGAAGTTGTCTTTTTACAAAACCCTTGACTTGGTTTTCCTCTAAATCACTGAAGGGTAATCCACCTAACGATAAAATTTCCCATGCTGCCACGCCCCATGACCACCTGCGTCATAAACAAAAGCCTGACGTCACAACAAAATAGTTTTTCATAGTTTTAATACCACGATACTTACACGTCCGATTTTTCTGAATATTTGTATTCCGGTGAAGCCCACCGATTACTTTTCTATAAAATAAACGCAAAATGTTTAACCTTACTTCGTTGACTATAGAATTTAAAGCATATGTTGTTATATCGTTTGTTTACCAATCTGTATCTCTGCGAGTTTCTGCCACAGCATTCCGCGATCTTAGGTACGAGTCTGTCGTTCACTCTTATTATTCTGGCAGATATCGCTCCATGAACATAGTTGTTGTTGTGGAGGTATTCTACTCCGCTTGCAATTCCTGAAAAAATAAAGTAATTTGTAAAAATGTCTTAACACTTTTGCATACTTCAATATCAACTTTTACTAACCAATAATAAAATTCATTAGTTGGGTTCCTGATAGAGTCGAGATTACAGCAGAGTGCTCCAACATTCTACTGCTCAGTAACACAGTGCGCATATCACGTGACGATACAAACTCGCTTACCATATATAAACAATCTGCAACATAAACGGACTCACAGATAAAAGAAATAAGAATAGCTAATGTTTAAAAATAAATGTAATGAATTAGGGCTTGAATTTAAAACAGCATCAGTTTACCATCCTCAACACAGCATCCATAAAACTTGATTATATTTTTGTTGTCGCAATTTTTGTAATACAGTAACTGTCTCATTGCTTTGACGTCATCAGAAGCACTTTCTTTATCAGAATATTCACCTGCGAATAATAATTTAGGTCCCGAATTACAAGAAATGTTGGTTATTATTTTGACATAGTAAAATTTGAATACTGCAAAGGTATTTATGTTAAAATATTAAGTTATTTTATTTATTAATACTAAAGTGTATACCAGTTAATATTTTCACGAAGCAGGGCTTGTATGTGTTAAGTTTTATTTCTCCAACCCCGCATTTTTTCTCTTCGTTTTCGCTTAACCAATTTTCAACTCTAATCTGATTAAAGTCCAGCGAATTCTTTTCAAATAAAAGTGTATTTTTGTTAAAAATTAAAAAAAATGTTCAAGTTTGTGAGTTTGATTAAAAAGTAATGCGTTTTTACTAATATTAATTTAAAATCAAAAATAAAAATGTACCCCAACATTAAATTACCTCCACGTTTTCCCATTCTTGAAGCAAAGTAGAAGAACCGTATGGAACTATGCAGTGCATATTTTCGTTGTTTAACTCTGTGAACTCTGTAATAAACCTCTACTGGTTATAATTAAGTGAATACTTTTTTGTATTACATTAATGTGTAAGGTTTTGTATTATTTTATAGAAAGTGCATTTTCTAACTTAATTGTTTGTGCTGTCTGTAAACGATTAGGGTCAAAGACGAATAGTGAAATCTTTCGGCTTGCAATCCGAAGCCATGACCAATATTTAACACTACCTGACGTACATAAAAGAAAACGTATGTTGTACAAATCTACCTTTTAGTTTGTTGACATCTAGTGGTGTTATGTGTGACACGTCATCTTCGATCGAGGGTAATCGCATGACGTTTCCATATTGCTTGGTAAGGTCGACGGTATGTTTGTACCCAACTATACTTTTTCCAGAATTTGCAAAGGAAACAGAATCTACACTATATGCTTTGTTGTTATACCCAAACTCGTCGAATTTGTCACCAACTGATTGATTTAACTAATGTTCAAAATTAAAAATTGTTTAGTTTGATTGTTTTAGAATATGGTGTCTAATGAAGAATATTACCAACAGCCTAAATTATATATATACCCTAAACTATATTGCTTAACAAATTGTCCAAAAGTTATGTTTTTACCTCAAAATTTCTTTTTTCGGCCTCTAAGCATGAATTTTTATATCGTCGCAGTTTAAGAAATAGAATCATTATTACTATCAAGCTAACCAAAAACAGTGCAATAAATATTCCCATGGCAACGTATGCCCCCGTGACGTCATTACTCGTAGGAATCGTTGTATCGGAAATGCAATCTTAAAATAAATAAATAAATAAAATAAAAAAATTATTATGAAATGTTATGCATAACCGATGTTTATACTTGTTGTATTTCTGGTAAGTTTATTGGCTTGAACTATTTCTTTAAAGCTAATTCGAATAAAGGTGATGTCACTAAATCGGTTGTTTGGCTCAGTCGAGTCTAGATTTTCAACAATAACCTTAAATACAAACTTAAACGTGTTTTTAATTTCTTAAAAATTTGTAAAATTTTTCGATTAATTATGACTTTGATATTTTTTAACCTACTTGAATATTTAAATCCGAGTTAAGATCTGCAGTTCTAGCATGTACAGCAATATATCCACCTTTTAGGATTGTAAATAAATTGGAAGGTTCCACTTGCAGTTTAAACAGTGGCTGGTCGTTGATGTCGTAGTCTTTGTCAGTAGCAACAACTTTGAATACTTCATTGTTTTGTGTTTGTAGAAATTGGACGTCATTGTGGTTTGTAGGATCCAAAAATGCTTCTCTGAAAATTTGGTTTAAAATAAGTTATTTGTACGCTAAACGTTATATACACATAACTTATATACACCATGGTTACTTATAATTATTTTTTCAACTTTTAAGTAATATTAAATACCTGTCACTTATGATTACTGGTTTGTACAAATCTATTAATTTTTGCACCACACTAACATGTAGTTTAGCTATGCTAAACATATTGGCATTGTTTTTCTGTGTTGCCTGTGTAAAATATAAATCAACATGCTAAATTTATCTTTCTTAAATAACTCTGTTTTAGATCAATTTTTACACATTTTTTTAAAAATTAATACTTAACTGTGTTTCGTATACTTTAAGTTAAAAGTACAACCTACCTGGACATTAAAAATACATTTAGGGACCATATTTTTGGCAGGCAATGCCTTTAATGTTGAAACTGCGCCAGTTAAATGATCAATGCTAAAATAGTTTAAACATTCACTGGGCAATGCTCCCTTAAATGAATAAACTATACTTTCCCTTACGACGAGATCATAATCTATAGCAACTATAGGACCAGGTTTTATGTCAAGTGTAGTCAGATCCTAGAAAAAAATTGTTTACTCTTAGTATTTTTTGCTTGTTAAGTTTTACAAAATCTTAAGGTTTATTATGATAAATAAAAAAATTCAATTGTGGTGTTAGAATTTTTTTTTAAATTTGGACACCTTGGTATTTTGTTGTACGTAAGCTTCATATACTGGGTTAACACGGACGCCAGCTTTTATTACATCTGGCTGAAATATTGGTGCTTGATCGTCCGCATCTTCTACGTTAATCTGTATGTTAATGTAATTTGATTTTTTATGATCGTTTGTTGAAGAAAATTGTCGAAATAGGCCCTCTACTAGAAAGTAGTCCCAATATAACTCTATGTAACTAGATAGCCTATGTTTATAATTTTTAACATAGATTTATATATAGAGCTAACGTGTCCTGTTACTCACTGTGACAACGGTTTGTGATGTAATTACGCCATATTTTCCCCGATATCTAACCTCCACGTCAAGTTTGAGTTCGGTTTGATTTATTTCTGCAAGCTCCTCGTAATCAAATTTATTTTTAACACGAATATCTCCACGTCGGGGATTGGGAATTTCGAAATATTTCGATCCCAGCTGAATAAAATATTGTAAAACTTACAAACTAAAATATTATATTTTTGGTAAATATACCCTTTTTTTTAAAGCAAATATTAAACTTACCGATCCTTGTAAAATATAATACGTTACAAGGTTTAAAAGTTTTAAATCTTCAACTGTAACATTTATTACAGACACTCCAATTTCTGTTACCTAAGTGACAAAAACAGGATTTAAGTCATAACTCTTTTTTTATCTATTAATAAATTAGAACAACTTATTAACAGAAAATGGCTTTACAAAACATTTTTTAATTTCTTGCATTTTACTCACCTCGCTTAAATAAACTTCGTAAGGTTGTCTAAGAAAAACTAGCTCTACGTCGTCTTTATATTCCACTTTAATGGTAACTAATATATCAACTTGGTATGAAAATTGCACTGACTTACAATTTATCACTATTTCTAGTGCGTCAATGTCACTTAAAGATGCCTGTCGTTTACAAATTATAAGTTTAGGCTATTGCATTGAATTTGAGGTATTTTTAAGTAAACAAAGATGTGATTTTGCTATTAAGTTACCTTTGTGTTTATGTCTTCTTTGATTTTTCTGTTAAGGGTTAGAGTCTGTGTGTTGGTGTTAAAGTTAACCCATTTATTACATAATTTAGAGCCACACATTTGTGTATTAGGTGCAATGCTAAGTGAAATTGTTTGTTGTGGTTCATAAGAAACTCCTATTATATCCAATGTTCCAATATAACTACATAAGAATACTGTTATAAATTTTTATAATAAAACACAATATTAATTATATTTTTGCACAAATTTATACGTAACAGAGGCAATTACTACGTCATTGCTTTGGGTCGGTATACAGTTGTTCTAAGTTCAGGTTACCTGCTATCTGGACTTTCACTCGAAACGCTGAATAATTTTTCTGAATTTCCATTTCTGGTTTCGCAAACGCGTCTACCGTAACAGCCTAATACCAAAAAACAAACATTAAAACATATAAAAGTGCCGATAAAGAAAACATTTAACTTACCTTTTGTAATAAAAAATAACCCTATGAACAGAATAAAACTGTTTTGCAGCATTTTAAATAGGCCCACGTATAAGATAGGTGACCAACTAAACTGTCTCATAATTTTTCTGTGAGTAAAACAAAGTTACTGAAACACATGAAAAACAGGTGTTACAACACAAATTTACAATATCATAGGCGCCTAAAAAGGGTTCGTCAAGTTTTTTGCAAATAAAAACTTTATAAAAACTATAATAATTAATGTTAAAAACCTAAACTTATATCACTCTTTTTTTAAACAAGTTAAGCTTAACAAGTCGATATTGTTTAACTAGGCCGGTGCTGATATACAAACTTTTATGACTTCTCAATTATTTCGCAGACATATTATTCAACATATCGCCTTACTGGGTTATGTATAGTACGCGACGCTTTCATTGTCTCAGCACTTGCGATAACACATTGAAAACGAAAGCGCGATTCATAAAATTAATTGTAAAATGATTTAAACCTTCTTTGCCAACAATGAGCAAATAGTTTTATTTATTGTTTTAATTTTTTAATTCATTGTAACAAAAACTGTTGGTTATTTAATTATGATAAGCATTGTTAAGTAGGATGTTGGATTTGCCTTATTTACTTTATAAAAGATGCTTGAAAGTTCTTATACGGGTTTTAATTAATTTTGCTTATAGAATAATAGCTGTTTTATACGAATTTAATTTTTATTTAATCTGTTAGTTTAATATTCACGGACTCGCCGATACAAACACACAAAACAATCTTAAAAATTACCAGTTGTGGTGCGAATTATGTTTTGTTACATTTGTCAATTTACTAATGGTGTGGTATAGAGATATAAGATGCCCTTTTATTTCTATTTGTTATTAATTTGGTAATGCTTATCGCATTTTTCCTTTTACATGTGTAAGTACTTTAAAAAGTTATAATTTATTTGGGGATAAACTTATTTTATTGCAAAAATCTATAAATCGCGCCAATACGTTTTTAGAAAAGAAATGTTTTGCAATAATTTCACGATGTGTTTACTTTACCAAAATGTTGTATAAATCGTTATGTTTTAACAAAAAAGCCGACATACAAACAAATAAGCAAAGCATAGGTGAGTAGAAGCCTTTGGCAGCGGCAGCGCGGCGAAGTGGTCAATGATCGGCAGATTTGAAAGGCAAGAAAGTTACATTTCAGTTACGTCTGTACGTACAGACGTAACCATATACTTCTGTACTTTGATACTCAGATAAGATAACTACATACAGAAGTCAGGAAGTACAGTACAGATACTACTATAACGACGCATAACTTTATAATCATACAAAAATAATGCAGTAACCTCTGAGCTCTGATTATCTAAGACTAAAGTTAAATAATTGAATGCTAAACACAAATTTTTGTTGCAACAATTTAATGTTTTTTAGGGTATATACAGCAGTCTGGTAATTAATTGGTAAAAAGTAGCTAAAGCTAAAACTTTAAAATATTTTAAAACAAAAATTGGCAACTTTTACAATCAACAATGTTTCAACAAATTCCTGATGCTGACGAAGCAAACTTCCGAGCACATTTGTTGTCTGTGCTTTCAGCCATTTTATCTCCTGATCAAAATGCCAGAGTTGCTGCTGAGCAACAACTAAAGGTTCTGGATGTGACTGAAGATATTGGAGTGCATTTGGCCGAGCTTACAGTGGACAGCAGCGGAGATTTGGCTGTGCGGCAACTTGCCTCATTAATTTTAAAGCAATATGTAACAACTCACTGGTCTAATTTGGGCATTAAGTTTATCTCCCCTGTCACTTCACAGCCTGCGAAAATGGCAATACGCAAAATGCTTCCTCTTGCTTTGCGTGATAATAGTAGCAAAATCCGATCCAGTGTTGCTTATGCCATGTCAGCCATTGCACATTGGGATTGGCCAGAAGATTGGGAAGATCTTTTTCCTCAACTGATGGAAGCAATAACCAGTGGTGAAAGAAATTGGGTGCATGGTGCTATGCGAGTTTTAACAGAGTTTAGTAGAGATTTAACGGACCAACAAATGCCACAAATTGCTCCAATTATTTTACCAGAGTTGTTTAAAATTTTTATACAACATGATGTTTACAGTATTCGAACTCGTTCAAGAGCAGTTGAAATATTTAATACCTGTCTGTATCTTGTGTACTCAACAGAAGACACTAAAACACGAAACTTATTGCAAACCGAATTTGTAACACAGTTTACACATGCATTTGCAAAATCTATTGAGATTCCTAACGGTCCAATTTCTGATTGTGGTTTAAAAAAAGAAGTTCTCAAAACCTTGGTTAATATGATGAGGTTTGTTCCCCAACAAATGGGTGAAGCTGTACCTCAAGTTTTATCTGCGGTGTGGCAACAATTAATCCAAGGTGCAAGTTATTTTGTTTCGCGTGAGGTTAACTGCTCAGAAGAGGATTCTGAAACAGTAATTGACTCAGATGGTGAATCTTTAAGTTTCGGAAACTTAGTTTACTCAATTTTTGACTTTGTGGAAAGTTTATTGGATTCTCGGCGATCGAGAAAGATAGTCAAAAATTCTTTGTCGGAGCTTATTTATTATCTTATTATCTACATGCAAATCACCCAAGATCAGGTCTCGGTTTGGATGCAAAACCCAGATCAATTTGTAGAAGATGAAGATGAGGAAAGCTTTTCATTTAGTGTTCGTATCTCTGCACATGACCTTTTCATGGCTTGTTGCAAGGAGTTTAAAAAAGAGAGTGCAACAGCCATTGTTGGTGCTGTACATAGACTTTTAAATGAAGCCCAAACTAAAAAGAACAACGGCGATCCACATTGGTGGAAGTTGCATGAATCTTGTTATCTTGCAATGGGATCAGTTCGAATGTTACTTGAAGAATATTCCAAAAAATCAATTTTACAGTTTGACTTTAACTCATTTTTAACCCAAGTTGTTTTAAGTGATCTTAAAGAATCACCATTTGTAGCTGGAAGGGCTTTATGGGTGGGCAGTCGTTTTTCTAATTTAATGTCTCCGGAAATAATGAAGCAATTTTTTGAAGCCACTGTACATGGTCTTCAGCCAGAACAGTCTCCAGTAATTAAAATCTCTGCAGTAAGGGCTGTTTTTGCTTACTGTGACCATATAGAAGATTCACAAATTTCTCCTTTGTTGTTTCACTATTTACCAAGTTTTATCGAAGGTTTGTTATACATGGCCACTCGAGCAACTGTTGAGGTTTTATCTTTGCTTTTGGAAACTCTGCAGATTGTTTTATCAAAAAATAGTGAAATAACTACTAAGTATCAAGACCAGGTCATACCTCTTGCAACTGCAGTGTTTTTAAAATACACTCACGATCCCCTTATTACATCACTTGCATTTGATTTGATAACAGAAATTGCTTCTCACGAACAATGCAGTGAACAAGTACAATCAAAGGTACTACCAACTATTGTAAGCATTTTAAATTCACCGCCCGAAAAAGTGCCTACCGGATTAATATCAAGTGCAATGGATATTTTATGTAGTATTGTTCGTAAGATCAAACCTCTTTCACCTGTTTTTGTGAGCAGTGCCTTTCCTGCCCTTATCAAATGTGCAATAAATTCAGACGATAACGAAATCTTACAAAGTGCAGGTGAATGTGCGAGAGCTTATATCTCGATTGCAATTGATCAACTATTTTTATGGCACGATAGTGATGGTCATTCAGGTGCCTACTACTGCTTACAACTTATTTCAGTTCTGTTAAGTAACAAATTGCCAGAGTATAGTGCTTCGTTTGCTGGTCGATTGGTCTCTGTATTCATTTCTCAAGCTAATGACAAAATATCAATTGATGATATTGACATAATTTTGAGGGCAGTTTTAAGCAAGCTTCAACAAAGTGTTACTCTTACTGTTGCACAATCACTTCTTCTAATTTTTGCACATCTGATGCATAGCAAAATAGAAAATGTTGTTACCTTTTTGTCGACGGTTCCAGGGCCTTCGGGTGATTCTGCTCTGCTTTTTGTAATGAGTGAATGGTGTGATAAGCAAAACTTATTTTTTGGGAGTTACGATAAAAAAGTCAGCATTACAGCATTAGCAAAACTACTACAGTATGGTCTGCAATCAAATAACGAACTTCTTAAACAAATTACAGTTCGAGGAGATCGAATTCATGGAGAAGGAATAAGAACTCGTTCAAAAACTCAAAAAGAACCAGAAAAATGGACTGTAGTTCCTCTTTTTATTAAAATCTACAAAATTTTGTTAGGCGAGCTTCGCAATCAAATTGAATCCAACTCGAAAGAAAACAATTTTTTTCAGTGGGAGGATGGGTCAGATGAGGAAGACGATGTTGATTCCGAAGATGGAAGACAAACTCTGGAGGAACTTCTAAATGAGAACTCTGTCATCGAAGCAGGATATGAAGATGATGATGAGTTTAGTGAGGATGACGAAGATGCTGCAAAGGACCCTTTAAATTCGATTAATATTGAGGAATATTTAAAATCGTTTGTTCTGGAATTCTCAAGGACTGATATGCATAACAATTTTTTTGCCTCACATTTAAGTTCATCCGAAAAGGAATTTTTAACCCAGATGTACAAGTAAATTGGTACTAACACGTTTTTATATATTTTAAAAAATAAATTGCCAGCATGTTAAATTATGTAATTGTTTATTTTAAATTGTGATATTAATTAAGTTTTTAATGTGAAATATTTGCTCTGTGCTGTAGTTTTTGAAATAAAGTTCTGTATTAGGTTGCCAAATTATTATGGTTATATCTGCGTAACTACAATTTTTATTTTCTTTTATAAAAATTTTTAAACTGTGTTTAATTAAATTTAAATTGTTTATTAGTAGCTGTGTGTACATATCGCATGTAACAAAAATTTAGGAAATTTATTGGTACCATGTTAAATTTTTGATTTTAAATTATTATCAATTAATAATAATATATATACAATGCTTGGTGTTAATTATTATTTTTTTATAGATTAGGAAAGTTACTGCTGCAAATTTATAAAATTTTAAACAAATTGTAGTTTAGTGGAATATGTCTCAAGGCAGTGTTTTATATCAAAAACATGACTTTTTATTTCACCCAATCAAAGATTTAACTAAGAATTGGAATGTAGATATAGCTTCGGTGCTCACAGACTATATAGATGAGGTTTATCTACGGAATATTTTGTTATATATGCTTTTTAATTTTACAACATTAAATTTTATTTCTGCTAGTTTGTTTTTTTTATGCCTAATATATAGAAACTAAAGCATTGCAAATTATGTAAAACTGTATGTTAATGTAAAAGCTTATAGATTTTTCTATGTAAAATTAATCTGATTTTTAACTTTTTAGGTGAGCAGAATGACTTTTACTTTCAATGAAGGACAAACCAGTTTAAATTTTGCCGAAGCCTCAATGTTAATCCAAGGTACAGCTTGTGTTTGGAGTAGAAAAGTGGAATATTTGAACGCTCTGGTTTACCAAACGCTGGATATTATTACTAAAAATAAGTAAGTAATGCTTGATCTCAATATCTGAAAAGTAACTTTGCTTTATAATTTTTTTTATTCAAAAAATATATATATATACAAAAAAATTAAAAATTTTAATAAGTTATTTTGTGTTGTAATGAAATTCAAATGTGTAAATTTAGATTACATAGTATTGTGTATAACTTGAACTAATACCCATTCTGTTTGCAGACAAGACAAGCAAACTTCTACTAACGAAAATCAGGAAACAGGAAAAAATGATGAATTTGATGATAGTGAAGACAAGGTTTACTTTTTCAGAAATTAAAAAAAAACATATAGAAATAATATATATACAATTTGTTACTACATAAAAACAACTTTGTGGAGTATGTTAAGTGCAATATTTATTTTTAGTAATTGCCAAAAGTGTAGGTTAGCTTATACCCATAGGCAATAATTTGATACCAATTATAGCCTTTTACAACAAAGGATATATTTAAAAAAAAAACAAACTAAAAAAATTATTGATTATAATTTTTATGCCCTGAAATAAATGGTATTATAAAAATAATTTTATTTTGAATTTGAATAAAAGTTGACAATTAGAAGGCAATATGTTATTTAATTTTTACGAATTAGTTGCCAAATATTTCTTTAACAAATTTTCTAGTAATTAATATTTTTGTTTAGTTTATTGAATTGAATGACTTAACAGCATGTCCTAGAAAGTACATGACACCACAAAATAGTGAAGATGATGTTGTTTTGTTTCCGGAGATGGCAATTCAATTATTCGATGCTCCAATTGATCGAGGATCTTTATTCTATTGGTATAAACAATTTTTAATAGCCACTAGCCAGTTTGTTTTAAATTGTGTTATATCGACTAAATTTTGTATAAAATTGCAACATTTATGTGCAAAAAATTTAAAAATTTTATTTTATTTTTGCAGTGACCTGGGAGAGGTGGTAAATTATTATTTAGACTTTTGGGCAAATCGAGTTTCAGCATTACCCAATGGTTTAAAAATAATCGGAAATCCCTTTAACACTGAAAAAATGTCCTACCCTGAATTTGAAAAAGTCATTTCAACAGCCGAAGGTAAGTTGCCCTAATTAAAACTTATATACAAGTACTACGAAAAGCTTTTAACATATAAAATTTGGTATTAAAATTTTAGAAAATGGTGATGGAAATAATGATCACGCTGATGACATTGTGGATGACATCATGAATGATGATGATAGTTGTCATGACACTGGTGATGATATTCATCATAATGATGAAGGGGTGGAAGCTTTCGATGAAATTATTGAAGAACAAGTAAGTTTAATAGTTTAAACATTTTTTGTTTTAAAGGGTTTGTTTGTCGGTCATATCTGTGTAGTAAATGGTATGCAATAAATACCTAAAAATTGATCACTTTTTTAGGTTGAGGAGAGGCAGTTACGACAAAGAAGAGTGTCAACTACACCTGAATTAATGGTAAGATTTTATAAATAAAAATAAAAACTTTTCTAAACTTGTAAATCTCTAAATTCTAAAGGGTTAATTTTTTTGTTTATGTTTATCAATTCTTAAAAAAATGTTTTTTTTCGAATTTCTTAAAATATTTGTTAAATTTCATTTTTAGTCTATGGTTGAAGAAAGTCACATTCCAACTGCATTGTTAGATGAACATTGCTTATGTGATGTGTGGACTCCTAAACCAATGTTAGCCCAGAGTAAAAAGACGATAAGAATACCAAATTCGTTACAATCTAACCCAAGAAAGAGAAAAAAAGAAGCCCCATTAATACAGATTTCATCAATCACCGATTTTTTTAAGAAAATGAGTATGTGTTTTTAAATAATTAAATTTTTTGAACGATGCTTAATGTTTTTTTTTGTTAGATTTTTTTTATATTATTTACCTAAAAATTGTATATTTTTGTGTCTTTAGAAGTAAAAGGTGCAAATTATCAAGAATCAGCGATAGAAATAGAAAATAAAAGACTGGATAAATTATGGAAAGCTGTAATTTTACTTTTTATTGTATTTTGATTTAATGTTTAATATAAATATATATAACTTTAATTTTTTTTATATTTTGTTCATCAATTTTTTTCATTTGATTTATTATCTTTTTTAAAATTTTTTAGTTGAAATTATCCCACTTACAGCATTGTAGAAAAAATGGCCTAGAAAAGGAACAACGTAAGTTTTTAAAAGTGTTTTAATTAATTTTGTTATATTTAACTAACTTTAAAATTTTGGTAAAGTTTTTTAACTGCCTTTAAAATACTAATCTAGTGTTAAAGCCCCTTTCTGATTGTTAAATTCTTCTTTTAATGGTATATAGATCATAAAATAAATTTTTAATTAAAAATGGTTTGCTTATTTTATATCATTTACCTATCCTTTACTAGTAATAAGATTAATATTAAATATTTTACAGGTAAGTTCATGGAAGAAAGAGAAGATATTGAAAATAATAATGATGATGTGTTTCATGATAATGATGATAATAATTCTGATGAAGATGACTTTCACGATATTAATGATCTTGTTGATAACATTGGAATAAATGGTAAACAACTCTATCATTTTCCATTAATTATAACTTTATAATCTGTTGTTAAATTTTATTTTTTTTTCTATTTTTTTTATTGTTTTTATGTTGTAGCTGAAAAAGATAATATTGAAGATCTAAATGATATCATTGACCCTACTGGTTTATCATATGAGGATCGAGTACTTCAATATGTCCAGAGATATTATAAGATAGCAAATGAACAAAGAATAGAAAGTCAACTTTCACAAAGAGTTAAAGAATGGGAAAAAGACATAACACCTTATATGGAAGTGCAGGTATGTACTTTAATCAATTTTTGCTTTAATTAAATTGTGAAACATCTTGTGTTCTGTATTAAATGGCTGTACCACATTTTGATTTTATTTATTTATTTTAAAACCTTGAAAAAAGTGGTGCATAGTTTACATAATATTTCATTTTTAGGTTTCTTAAAATTTTGTGGAATTAAGTATTATAAATACAAGGAAAACTTAGGTAATAAATATGTTATTTAATATTTAGAACAAACGACCTGAGTTTGATATCCACAAATACGGGGATGAAGTAATATCCAACTTTAATGATGTCGGAGAACAGAAACTATTTCGTGATGTCAACAGCAAGGAGGAAACTTGGTCAATTTGCAGAAGATTTGCTGCTACCTTACAACTGGTAAAAATGATATTGTTAAAATTTGCTTTAAAACCATGTTTGCCAGAAGTTTTGTTTAAAATAAGATTTAGTAACAATTTTGGTTAGATACACATCTGTTATTTTGTGAAATAGTTATTTTTAACATCTTCGTAACAGAGACTAAATACAATTGTTTAAATAAATAATTTTTAATATAACTTTTAAATATTTTTTAATATGTAGATTTTCAACATCTGAAGTTTAATATCCAAAAAATACATTTTTTTAAATTTTTTAGGCAAATGATGGCAATTTCCTTCTACAAAGTGATGGTGATACAACAGTTAGTTGTGTGAATTCTCTTAGTTTAAAACTTTTATCAAACTTACGTTTAAGAGATCGATTGGCTGAATACAATCATGCTTGATACTTAATACTTTTTACTTTTCAGTCTTTGTTTTCAAATATTTTCTTTCTTACTATCTTAATATTTTCTAATCATGTTTTATTTTTATATGTTGATTTTTAATAAAAAGAAGTATATAAATGTTTGTTTTCTAATAAAATAACAACAAAATGTTTTAGTAAAAAAGCAACTAATTCACTTACAGAAAGTTTGTATAATTACGTTTAACTAGCTTTAAAATAAAGATGTAATTGCTCTTAATTCAAACAAAAATATCTAATAAATACAGCTTATAATAAATAATCTTATTCTAATTATTAATAATAATTAAGAAAATAATAAAATTATGTTAACTGAGATTTAAATATTTGGCAACCCTGAATCTTTTAATGTGAATTTAATCATTTTCCATTCATTCATTTATTAGGTTAAAATTTGTTTTTATTAAACGTCTTACCTTGATACGTTAACTGAAGTTAATTTTGTTACAATATGGTTAGAAAATAACAAACTGGCAAGGAGGTTTGGTAAATAATAAATATTTTGACTGTCTGATTGCTTGCGTTTTGTTGGGATAGTATAAAATTTGTGACTTATTCAAACGTATAAAAGTCACTTTTAAAGTCACAGCTAATCTGTAAAGAAAGAGAAAAGTAGTTTTACAAAACCAAAACAAATAACTAATTTAAAATAGTCTAATGGCAAAAATACATTTTATAGTAGGTAACCTTTAAAATTGACTTAGGTTCTGTACGTTAGCCGTCAGCAGTAGGCAGCCAGACTTACTGTTTTGTTGAATATCTAACTGTCTACTAGTCTAAGGAATGCCAACTAAACATAATAGACTAAACTGCTAACATTGTTTTTTATGATCTTTTTACAGAATTAATATTGAAAATAGGAAAAACTGTTGGTGATCTGGTTTATTAACTACCTGTACTGAATTATCTTTTACATATTAAATATATCTTAGATTCTTTGAAAATTGTTTAACATCACACTATTGAAAACACTTCTTGTCTAAGGGGAAAGCCTATTCTAATTTTTGAGGAGTGGATTACTACTAAAATGGATGATCTAGGTTAGTTTTTTTATTTATTGTTCGTTATATAATCTAACGCATTTTTTAGCATAAAAAATGTCAATTAAAGTATAAGCCTATACTATTTTAATTGTCAAATCAAAATCTTGACATTTTTAATCGATTTTTAAATTACTATTCTTTCATAAATAGCATAATTTTTTGGGTAAATAGCAGTTAATAATACGTTAATGCATATTTTTGTTAAAAATCAATTTAGTTATATTTTAGGTTTTTTTTAATTCGCATTTAAGCACAAACACAAACAGTTAATTTAAGTGTAGTTATGTGGAAAGATTGTGTTCAGTGATGGGTTTAAAAATAGATTCCATTCATGCTTTTGTATCTTGCCGGCTGAAAAGTGATTACCATTTGTTATTTATAGAATAGCAACAACTATTAAACATGTTTACATATTTTGGCAATAAGTTTACTTTAAATGTCCTGTTAGTTTCAAAAAATTATTTAAAGATCGTGTGTGAATAAGTGAATATGAGTAACAACTTTTATAATGTCGTTTACATTTCTTTTTTTATTTTTAATATATCCTGTATTAGTTTTTCTTGGCCTACTGTGTTGGTAATCAATTCATATTCATGCAAGTTTGCCTACTTACATGTATAAGAAAAAGTAATAATTTTAGGTGCTGTTTCAGGGTTATTTTTTTAAATTCTAAGTTATTTTAGATATTTTAAAATTGCGATTATGTAAACAAATTATAAACTGATTTTTATTTTAAAATAGCTCAATCATTTTACTGTTCTTGATATTTAAAAAATAATAAGTCACCATTAAGCAGTTAGTTAGAAAAATTGTTGGTAAAATAAATTAGTTACATTTTCATGTAAGATGAGGACATACGTTGCAAAAAAGTGTCAATTGTTTAAGCACTTAGCTTAGTTCAGCCTAAATTACCACCAACTTCGCTTATACACAGTTTACCGCGCTACTGGCTTCTAGGTATTGCACGTACCTTTGCAGACTTTCCTATAGGTATCTACCCATAAAAGGTGATATTTAACCGAAGATTTTCGAAGAGTAATTGGCGTAGCGTATCGCGCCTATATCTTTTTGACGTATTTTCAATCTAAAACCTGCAATAAGGCGATGCGCAAAAATGAGCGAGAGAAAAAATGTTGAACTTTATCTTAATAAGGAAAGGCCAAACATACTTGAAAGATGCCTTTGGCGTCATACATTTTTGTTGTTTTACGCTAAGAAGCCAGCCCAAACATAGACAGTATTTAACATACTTGCCAGCTTGTAATTATATGTATTGTTTTCGATTTTTCGTGGAAAATTGTTTCGTATTTTTCGCGGTGTGCAGACCGAAAAAAACGTTATTTTTTCAAGACGTTATTTAGATAAAATGTTTTAACATTAAAATGTGTTTTTTACAAAAATCGTTGTTTTGGATAAAGTTCTAAAAATAGGAATTACATTAAACGGAATAGGTCAGCATTAAATGTAGTTAGAATTCTTTTAACAAATCCATTACAGTCGGTATTTATTTTAGCAGGTACCATTAAGGTTTTTTCAAAAACGTTACATCAAAATATTTATATGTTTTTGTTTAAAACTTATAGTTAAAAGGTTAAATTAAGGGTAGTACAGGTACGTGCTAAGCTTTCGTTTTATGCGAAAATCGAGCCAGTAAAAATATTTGATTCGGTCACGACTTAAAACTATGTGATTGATTACGCCCATTATGACATTTTACAATTTTTTTCGCGTAAAATTGCCTTGAAAAAAGTTTTTTCAGAAAGTATTTTTAGTGGATGCTGGTAGACGTTAAGAAATGTAAACAGTTTATTTTTCGCTAATTTTTTAAGACGAAGTGATATACCCGCGTATTATTTATTAATATTTTGTATAAATAAAAAATGACAAACTAAACCACAGTTAAAAAAAAGAAGAATAAAGTAGTAACTTCTTAACCTAGCGTTTGTTATGATTTAAGGCAATTAATTGGAAGTTTTAATTGTTTTGATTTTAGATCACGTATTAATTGTATATACCGTAAATCTATTATAAACTTATTTGGACTTTATAACGCGCTTGTTTTAAAATTTAATTTAATTTAAGAATATTTAATGCAATAATGGTTGATGTCGTTAAGTTAAGCCCCTGGAAACTTAAGCAAGGTATAAATCATGACTTTTAATATTATTTATCACGTTTAATTTAAGTCATTCTTTATAACTGTATATCGTTTTTGCTTTGTCATTATCATTTCACCTTTAATTTATAGTAAGAGTGTGTATTTTTAAAAGTTTTTATCTATAAACAGTAACGATATCTTTGTTACATATTTTATGAATTAGAATCTTGTTAATTTGTTACAAAAAATGTCTGCGCCGTAAAATTAACGGAATTTTTTTCTTAATGTTTCCATTATTATTTTTTTTAATAAAATTTCCCCAATTAGATTAAATAAATATCTTGTCCAGAACGTGTTTTGGTAATGGGATTCTTTCGAAATAACGCGATTTTCAACGTACAAGGAAACATACTCAGACATGTTTATTAGTTTCAGTCTATTAGACACATTTATCAAAATACTTGAAATTCTTATTGGATTACGTCATCGCTCAAGTCAATTGTCGTTATAGTGTTACGTCATAGTTTCAAGTTCTTACGTCATTGTTTTTTGGACCCGATCCAAAGGGTGTAAATTTTAATAAAAATTGGAATTTTTGTCAGAAATTAATTTTTGACATTTCTAAGAAAAATTAATAATTAAAAAAAAAAATTCGGCGAAATAAGGTTAAAAAATTTCTGCGTTGCTTTTATTTGGCTTAAACTATTTTTCTATCCAACTTTTTTTTGGACTAAACGCTATTAAGTATCAAAAATTTTAATCTACAATTCTTCACTTTGTGTAAATACAATACGGCAAACAAAAATCCACTTTTAAATTCAAATACTTTTTGATGATTTATTTGTAGTTGTGTACCATACATCAAAGGCATAAAGTTTAAAGCCTTTCAAGACGTTTAAAATCCAATATCGCTGTAGGTAAGCACATGTAGTTATTATACGTTTCCTATCTTAGTGTACATCGGCAAAATTTTAGCCAATTCTTGTAAACTTGAAATGAACAACGCAGTTTTTTTAGATTAAGATAGTGAACCCGGTTTTATTTTTAAGCTAATAATTGTAGCGAGACGTCGCGGGATTTATTTTAAACCTTGATGTATTCGAAGTTAAGTTAACTGCGGATGTTATTACGTTGTTTATTTCCGAAAATAGAGAGTGAATAAGCAATGGTGTGTGTATATTTTGTGTAGTTAAACTGCTATTTATTGCGCAAAAAAACGCGAAATTTGCCTGGCTATTCAGTTTGCGCGTCAACAAAAAAAGGAGTACTATTTTTAAAAAATAATTTTTTAGATTACAATAAACCTTTTAACGTTAATTGGTTTCTATGTTTAGCGCTAATTTTTTTTAATTTGTGAGCATAATGATTTAATTGTTGTAATAATGGGTCTACCAACGATAATTTGTTACTTACTATTCCAAAAATAATTCTTGGATATTTCTAATTTTCAACAATTGCTGGTTAATTGTGCCTATATATAAACATGTACAAACCTTCTGGTAATTTTTTTATGTTGCTATTTTTAAACTAACTTTTTTGTTTTGTTAATATTGGTGCCATATCATTAATCGCTAAAGTTAATATGTTAATTGGTATTCAGTAAAATATGTTGTAATGAATTTTTACCTGAATTTAAACTTTTTTACTAAAAACTATTGTATAAAATAATACGTTAACCTGTTAACTAAACTCTTCTACATCTACTTGTGCTATTAACTTTAACATTGTGATATTCACAACCTTACATTAAAAAAATAAAACTTTTTCTAATTTGTATTGAATAATAATTGTGCTACATTACTCCATATTAACAAAATTTACTTTTTACAAAAACTCAAATTACAAAAGCATTAATATTATTAAAACAATAACAAATTTATTATTTAATTTTTTTATCTAGATGCCCTACTTCAGGACTTAGAGGCCACAATACCACAACCAGTCAACTATGGACCCGAACCTACTATAGCACAACAACAGGACGGAGTCATTTTTCAACCTGACGTCGGAATTAAACAGGTAATTTTAGTGATTTATTTGAAAAGCAATGTATCCGCTGTCAGTGTTTAGCAAATTATGTTAAAGTCATGTGTTTGTTGTTAAAAAGTTTGCCTGTGATTTATAATGTGATGTTTGGGTTAAAGGTTTGTTTTAAGTAATTTAAAATGTTGGTAACGACAAATAAAATACAGGTAGTTAGTTTAGCAAGTGGTTTGGGTGATTAAGTAAGTTTAAACCTTTAACTTTTTATTCGTTCCATGGGTTATATGAAAGAAGGTTTAGCCTATAAAAGGTTTTAGGTTTTGTAGACAAGAAGACCTAACAAAGACTAACTAAAGTTTGACCACAGCTGTGCAAATAAAAAATACTTGCCCTGTTTATTTTATGAATAGGTTATAAGTAGCCAAAACAAACAATAATTTTCTTATTTAATAGGTTTTTTGTTTACTGATATTGCTGTCATTTTAGATCTGATTTTTTAAATTTTATTTGTGAATCATAAAGTGTAGTGGCACAATTAGTATATAAATCCTTATTTAAGCTTTTTACAGAAAACTGACCCACTAATAAATAAATTTAACATATTAAAAATAATATCGCCAGTTAAAAAAATCATACTATTTTAATTCCACATAATCTGTAAATATAAACTTTATGTCTTTATCACATACTATTATTATGTCTGGAACTGCACTGACTAAACAATGCTCTGCCTGCTTCTCTTTAAAGTTATACAGTGTGTCTATAGACCAGTCATTTACAAATAGATACCTCTTAAATAACCTCAACTTCCTGGCTTGCAACGCTTGCACCCACTTGCTCGAATACTGCCATTATGTGGGTGTCTGGTTGACTAGTTTTCAATAGAGTTTGTATGTGTGTGTGTGATATGTGGTTACAGCCCAATCTGAGTAAGAGCTTAAAAATTTGCCAATTGCCACATGCACAGTTTCTGGCGATTGTGTTTTAGAAAGAGAATTGGACTATATTTGGCAATAAACAATGATTGTTATTTTAATTAAGTAATTTTTAAAGAAATTATGCAAAATAGTGTATAAAAGTTAGATTGCAAAATTTATTTTAAATACAGATTTTGTTTTAGAAAAAAAAGATGGCTAAGATAGGGTTAGCTTTTATAATAATATTCTGGTAGTTCAAATAGGGATAAAAGAATATAATTTGTATATCATTAGAATAACACCACGAACACAATGTCAGCTTTGCAAGGGAACTTGAGTGAGTTGGATTCTTTGCTTGAGGACTTGTACAACACAGAAGAACCTGCACCAGCTAAAAAAGGTGATTTTGTAACCATAAAATTTATATAGGTATTTGCGGTTTATTACACTTTTATTTTTTGTTTAACACTAACTGTATTGAAAATTAAGTTATTGGTTGTGCAAGGTAATATTTTGTTTCTTTTTAGCCCCACCCCCAGCAAGTTTCCCCCCAGTTGATTCAGCTCCCCCAAAACCTGCAGAACCCAAGAAATTTGTCAACATTGATAATTTAATAAACGAGCTGGATGAGGAAAGTAATGAACCAAACCCATTGTAAGTTTAAATTAATAATAATAAAAATGGTTTATTTTATGCAAAAATATTTTTCAACGGTATGTAATAAATGTTATTTAAAATTTGATAACGTTATGTTAATAAGTTTAAAAATGTTTTTATGCAGGAAATTACCTGATTTAATGGTTTGATTTTATTTTACTACTTATTATTTTAGGTCATCAGTCAGAACAAATTCTCACAACGATCAACAACATTCCCCAACTGCTTCTGCCTCATCTGCTGCCCAACAACTTGATGATCTCATGGCCTCTTTGGTTGGATTTCAAGTAGATAGGGTAGGTTGGGTTGTAATTAGTAGAATTATTAGTTATGTTTTGTGTATTATAACTTTACTGAAATAAAGTTTTTTCGAGTCACATTGGTTTGGGTATCAGACAAATTTTTTTTGTAATTTTTTTCAAGACAGTTTTTTTTTCATTGCCAAAAATTGAAAATATTTTTAAAATAAAAAACTAATTAAACTGCTTAAAACTTTTATTTACACCGAAAACGAAGCAAAGTTCTGTGTTTAATATTTCCTGCCTAGGTAACTAGTTGCTTATATGATTCAAATATGATGTCATTTCCTATTTAACATTTTGTATGCCAGTGTAGGTTATTACTTTCTGTATATATAAAAATATATATGTATTTTTTTGATTGGTTTGTAAAGTTAAAATTTTAAAAGACCTAATGCATACCTAAAACATTTATACATACCAAACCAACAGACTCAACAATAATAGAAAAATTGTAAAACAAGTTAATATTATTGATACATTTATATTTAGCTGCATTTTTTATTAAATCTCTAATAAAAATTGTAAGCCTTCACTTACACGAAATGTACACAGATTACATCATCAACTAAATTTGCATATTGATAAGCAATTAAACTTGAACAATTTATTTTCAGGACTCCACAGGAAGTATAGCAAGTGATAAGAGTGATCCACCTTACGCCAAACCAGATAAAAATCGTTCCAAACCGACTTCTCCATTGGATGCAAAACCAAAACCAGTTGCTCAAACTGTTCCTAAATCAAATCGTAAGTAAATATCAAAAAGTGTTTGATCTGTTATGAAAATGTTATAATTCACTGTTTTATATATCTTTAGGTTTAGTATTTAGTTTTTCGTTGTAAAGTTTGGAAATGTTTTGGATTTTTGGTAAATTTTGTAGAGCTTTGATGTGCAGATTACAATAAATGTTTTTGACATGCAAATTTTTAAATGTATACAACATTTTCTGGGGTGGTTGAACATTCTTTAAGGTGCAATTTGTAACAAAATTTTTGTTCATTATTCAGTATTTTTCACATAACAACACAACTGTAATAACATGCACAGATTTTAAATACAGAATACCATTTTTACTAATTAGGATTAGTCATTTGGTTTGTAAATATGGGTTCAAATGATGCAAATTGGTATAAAAAAGGAAATTATTGTTTCCTATCCTGTTCAGAAATTTTAAATCAAATGACTCAAAATAAATCTAGACACTTCGCTTCATGATGTTAATCATTATTTTTACCATTATTTTTACCATAAATATTAAAAAGGTTATTGACAGATTGCAAAATTTTGCAGAATTAATTTTGCAATTTTTTCCCATTTAATTTTCTTTGACACAACTGAATTAATGTTAAGTTTAGTGTGGTCTTTTCAACTTTGTACTTTTTGTCAACCTTATAAAGTTAAACAAACATGTCTTTATTGTCATAATATATTTTGATTGTTTTTTTAAACCATGGTTTTGTATGAGCCCAGGCATTCATGATATATGTAAATGTAATGGACCTAGTAATTAACATACTAATGCATTTGAATTTTATTTGATAATGACTATAATTAAGCATCGACTTGTATATTTTCCATGCATATTAAAATTTTATTTAGCTTATTTCTGAATTACAAGAAAGTCTGGTATTAAACATATATCTTAAAAATAAAAAACTAAAATGGATTGATTAAACTTATTTTTTGTTACTTGAAGATTTTAAAGTAAATATGAACACGATTTCTAAATACTTTTCTAGTTTAAAATAAACTTTGTCATTGAACTATACTAAAATTTTCCTTGTAGCAAGTGATTTGGACAAGATGTTGAATGATATGAACACTGATTTGGGAAAACAAGGAATTGTTCCAGCATCAAAGGGGATTTGTGGAGCATGCGGAAAGCCTGTTATGGGAGAGGTAAAAACAATGTAAATTAATTTTGCAGTAATAAATGTATGAATTAATACACGTATATAAATACGAGACACCATATGTGCAGATGCCGAAATTACAGAAAATCCAAGATTTACATATCATTACCAAAGGCCTACAAAGCCCCTATTTACTGTAAATCTATTTTAAGGCATTTTAAGGAACCTTAGTATGGCATAAAATTTATTAAATTAAAGTTAAATACCATCTGGTCTATTTTGTTTATTAAATACAGTTTTAGCTCAAGGCATATTTAGGTTGATGTGGTTTTGTAATTTAATGCCATTGTAAAGTGATTTTCTATGTAAATTTTTGTAAGTTTAAATAATTTTTAACCTAAAATTTTCAGGTAAAGTTAGTTGGCCTTTACTGTATAAATTTTTAAACCCCCAAAAAATTATTGCTGATTTTTACTTTATTATTTCTATATTTTTAAAGGTTACCACAGCATTAGGAAAAGTCTGGCATCCCGAACATTTTGTTTGTGCGGTTTGTGATGAAGAAATCGGAACAAAAACCTTCTTCGAGAGAGATGGAAAGCCTTACTGTGAAACTGATTACCACAAACTATTCTCACCCACTTGTGCTTACTGCAGTCAGCCTGTCCTCGGGGTATGTTAAAGTGCTACTTGGTGGTTTTAATATAAGCTATAGTGTTTTACTTTTCATTGAAGTAATTTTAACTGAAATTTAAAAAAATAATCAACAATTTTTTTTTGCGCAAGTCCAGTGTTGTAGTTATTTAGTTAAAACTATTATATTTTTGGTCATATAGGTTTCTACCTTTTAATTAAGATTTAAAAATTATAATTTTTAAGTTTGTTTGCAGGGTAAAAATTACAAATTTTAAGTCAGCAAACATATATACCTTTTACATAAAATAACATAAGATTTATTAAATATTTTTTACAGCAATGTGTCACGGCATTAAACAAAACATGGCACCCAGAGCATTTCTTCTGTGCAATGTGCAGCAATTTCTTTGGAGATGAAGGATTTCATGAATATGAGGGCAAACCTTATTGCAGAGCTGATTACTACAACATGTTTGCTCCTAAATGTGGAGGTTGTATGAAGCCAATATTGGCCAACTATATATCAGCTCTCAATGCACAGTGGCATCCTGAATGCTTTGTTTGCAGGGTAAGTAGTTATTTTTATGTATTTATTAATTTTTAAAGCTTAACCTACAACACATGATTTTTTAATACTTTCTTTCACAGACTTTTTTAAAAAAAATTTGTAAGCACAATGGTTAAAAATATAAACAGTTTGTCATTTAACTTTAAATTAATATTAATTTGACTTTTTTTGACCACATATACTCAGGTTTCAAATGTCCAGACCAGAAATAACATACTTTGTTTTGTAAACAAGCATACACTGACTCTAAAATTCTAAAGACTTCATTGTATCTTAAAACATACTGTATTTATACTTCAAATCCACTTAATAAAAACATATTTTATCGGCTAAAATGACTTTTTATTTGTAAATTTAATTGAACCTGTGTTTAATTTTAGGAATGTTTAGCTCCATTTACGAATGGAAGTTTTTTTGAGATGGACGGTCAACCTTATTGTGAGACTCACTACCATCTACTTAGAGGTTCACTCTGTTCTGGTTGCCAAAAACCAATTACTGGTAAGTTTTTCACTTCACTGTATTAGTTTTAATCATTGTTTCTGTAAGTATTATGCATATTTATTTTATATTTATTTAAAAAGCTTAACCTGCTAAAGTCTATTTAAAAAAAAGAAAAAAAGGTAATTTTGGGTCTTAAATTTTAGGATCTTAGATTTAATGTTTTTATTTATTTCAGGACGATGTATTACCGCCATGGGCAAGAAATTTCACCCTGAGCATTTTGTTTGTGCTTTCTGCTTGAAACAACTCAACAAAGGTACCTTTAAGGAACAAAATGACAAACCCTACTGCCACCAATGCTTTTCCAAGCTGTTCGGAGTTCCACACTAGGGTTAAAACTGTTTAAAACCATGTGCATCAATCCTTTGCAAATATTGGCTTGACTTTTATTAAAGAGGGTCATAGGCGCTTAGTCCTAAAAAATCTGAGATGGGATGCCTATTAAAATGGTAGCAATCTTCTGCCTTACTTTATATGTTTAATAACTGTCTTGGATTTAAAATTTTGTTAGTATTTTGAGATAAATTCACCAAAATTTTAAATTCAAATGTTTAAAAGTGTCTTTTCAGTGTTTTTTGTGTCTTAGGTTTTGCTGTAAATTTCGTTACTGCATAAGAAGCTAATGTTTTAAGCGATAAATCGCATACTTTAGCAAGTTGACTTACTTTTTTTAATTAAAATATTTTCAATTTTAGTAATCTTTCAGTAAGTTGTGAATAACTGCCTTATAATTTTTATCCTAATTTTTTACTATTTTATTTGTATGGAATTCAGTTAGTCGCAGTAAATTAATTAGTTTAGTAAATATTATTATTATGTGTTGTTCACTTTTTAATTTGCTTAATTATATGCACTATGTAAACAGACCCACTGCGAATTGCACATAAGAAAAGGTGCACAAAAGTTTTTTAATCATGCTTACAATACTTCTGTTTTTACTATTCCTAATTATTAAATTATCAACAAAAGAGTGTTAAAATATATCTCACAAGAGTGTCTTAATATATTTTAGAAATGGAAGAATCAAATATCTAAAGAATGTATTATGAACTAATATTAACTGAAACATCCAAGTTTATATTTTTGTTTTAGATGAGTGTTTTGTATTATTGTGCTTCTGTGTTGAGCAACACTTTAATGTTTTGTTGAAATGTAAAGTTGTTTTTGTTGCGCTTTCTAATCGTGCATATGGTGATTCTTGTGTAGTGGAATATGCCTTTTTAATTTTTATTAACCACAATTAAATTAATTATCTTATACTGCAAAATGTGTGTTTGTAGATAAGTAATACAGGGGGCTAAAGAGGTACAGGATTAGGCATTTATCTTGTTTTCTTGTTTCTATATTTGAAACAAAATAGCCTAGTACTGCATTAAAAATCGCATAAACCAAATTTAAAATTTCTAAAGATAACTTACTTAACCAACAAGGGGGTGAAGTGGTCAAAACACTTTCTACACTACATGGGGTTCTGAGTTTTATACCCAATGCTCCCATGCTGTAGCACCCTTGAGTAAGGCACTATAACTGTATAAACTCCTGCTGAGCCAGCATCTAATTAGAAGCTAATTATTGATTATAATCTATTATATCCCACAGCCAAAGTCAACTTAAGACTGGGTTGGGGTAACTGTTGTTACTCTATGTTTAGGTCGTAAAGTCTACTTTTCCACATCGAGGATAAAATTATATAAAAAAAATTTAAAATCTATAATTTTGGAACTACTTCATGTTTCAGTTACAACTTCTACTTACGCAAAAATTGCTTTTTTGCAAATAACAAGTCATGTGATATTTTTCTTTCACAGTCAGACAGTTTGTTAATTTTTTGCCAGTTTTATTCTATCTTATAAACAAACAATAAATATTTTAAAGATTATATTAGTGTTGACTGTAGAGTAGTACTACTTGCTGAAAGTGCTAACCATTAAACGTTTGTATTACCTGTAGGCTGTTTATTTGATTTTTTCACGTATTTTTAGCATAGAATGTAAAGTAGAATGACGTTTGGCAATTTAAAATGATAAAGAAATCTGTGTTATCTATTTTATTTTTATTTCAATGTTGGAATATTTTACCAAGTAACGCACAATACGCTAAACCAGTTTTACACAAAAGCACATATATTGGAAAAGATGGCTTACCTTCAACCTTTATTCAACAATCATGGCCCACAACTTTAATAAGCCACAATAAAACCGATGAAGGGAAAGTATCGCCAATATGCATGGCATATTTAATACAATTTAGCGTTGCCACATCAAAGTTTATTAACTGTACAATTTTAAACGCAAGGCCTTTACACTATTGTGAAAAATGCGTTAGCGAATATTTATCTGTGACCAATGTTTACAGTATAATTTTTGAAGACGATGGTTATGGAACAACTAATTGTAAAGAACAAATATTGAGGGCTGACAATATTCAAGTTGTGTTAATGACTTATAACTTTGTAGTTGAGGTCTGGCGGAAGTCGACTTGCGACAACTGTTTTATTATCAGTGAAATCAATGGCACGACAATTTATAAGCCTTCTAACGCAACTGTGAGAATGCTAACTCTGGTAAATCAAACTTTAGAATGTATACATAAGAAAGAAAGAATTTCAAATACTTCAGTGTGTGTTTTATGCTCAGACGTATATTGCAGTGCAAATGATTTTTATTCTGAGATTAAAGATAATGGAAAACTATGCAGTGATCTAATAGATTCAATGAACTACACAAGAATGGATTGGAGTCAGAAATATAACTGCACAATTTCAAGAAAAGATGAAGGAGAGATATGGGGGATTGCAGCTGTGGTTTGTGCACTGCCTCTTATACTTTACATAGGTGTTTGGTTTCATGCTATAAGGCCACGTCTACAGACATAAATAGTGTTTGATACTGAATAAATTCAATTATTTTTTTATTTTAAAATTATGGAAATGATAAATTTAATGAAACATTTTCTAAACTATTGTGCAATTTTTGTTTTTTAATGGAGGCTTAAGCCTTTTACTTTGTGGTTTTGTAGGAATTTTTAATTAATGCTTGATAACAATATTTTGGATTTATTTTATTTATTACTGTAATAATGTTAGCATCTTGTACTTAATAATGGTCCTAGTTTTTACTTGTTTCATTTTAGTTTAAACCTGTTTGAATACGTTAAAATTACTTTTATTGTGTTATTACTGTTTAGTATTTTTAGGCTTAAGATACTTGTGGTTCTGATATAAATGATTTTATTTTCTTATTTCTTCAATGATTCATATTTTTATTGTATTAATTTGTACATTCATTATTGAAGTGTTAAAAACTGTCTACAATTTGTAAACATTTTATTCTAATTGTACTTGCTTTGTTGTTACGAACAAAAACTAATTTTATGTTTTGTTTTTAACAGATTGTATCAGGGTAAAAATATTACATAGCTTTTTTTGTCTGTAATGAAATAGCAACAACAAATTTTTGAATCTTGAGAATGTCTGAAGATTTAGTGAAATATTTATACCGGCAACTTGCAAGTATAAAAGGATTGTGTGCAATTATTGCATCTGACAGAGACGGCGTTCCAGTTATAAAGGTGAACATTTTTTTAAAAATAAATTTAATTATTAGATGAATTTTTTAATTTTAAAATTCACATAACAATAACAGTACTATTTAGGCATTTTTTGTCTGTGTCCTAAATTTTTAACTTTTGATTTGCTAACAGATTCAAAACGATAAAGCACCAGAGTTCACGCTTAGATCGGGTTATCTAAGTACCTACCCTTTAGCTTCTGAGCTGTGTGGAAAGTTGGGTCTTGGAAAAAACGAATATTTTATTTGCTCCTACAGTAACTACACTATCATACATTTTAACAGGTAAAACATCTTTTATAAGACGTTGTTTTTTGTGTTTTATTTAGTAAAGTTTTATGTTTTTCCTTAGGCAACCACTTACAGTAAGTTTTATAGCGACAAGCAGTGTCAATACTGGACTGCTGTTGAATCTTGGATCAGATCCTCAATTCTGTAGATCTATTGACGACCTGAAAAAAATTGTGAAAGATTAAAACCATGACTGAAATTGACCGAATTCCTGTTAAAGACATTTCTTCAGATCAGAGGCCCCCAATTAATGTGGTAGGCCAAGTTAAATCAACTTTAAATACTTTAATCAGTGCAACACTGGGTGATAGCGAAAACAATGAAAGTGAGCAAGAAAATGGAATTGTCCAGAAAAGTTTTAGAAATTCAAAAAAATTAAGATCAAAAGAAGCATTTCGTCAAAGAGTAAAAAGCTTTATTGTAAGTATTTTTACATATTTATTATTTTCTACCCATACATAAAGGTGTTTTTTTGTATTAAATAAATATTAAACAACCCTTTTTAAATGAAGTTGAGATTTTGGTGTGGCAAGCCCCTTTGTTTAAGCCCCTCAATCTTAGCACAATATGGCTGGGTGTGCATTGCTGAAGATGTGATAAAATGCTGTTCTTGTTCGGCTATAATCACTATAAGACTTCCCTGGCCAAATTCTACTAACTGTAAGTAGGCTTTTAATATTTTATGCCAAAATTTTCCAATTTTATAATCGAAAACAGTAAATTTGGTAAATGTTTTATTTCAAGATCAATCAGAATGCCTGAAAGCACGGGAAAAAATAGTTGATGGTCACATGAAAATCTGTTCTTGGCCAAGTTCGTGTTCACCCAACTCGTGTGTTTCACCTTTTGACCTCGACTACCTAGGGGTGGATGACAAGCAATTAATCATCAAACAATTTCAGGAAAGAATGTTGAGGTTATATGCTCTAAAGGAAAAGTTACCTTTTCTATCTCAAGAAATTATGGATAAACTGGTAGGTTTCGTGAAGTTTTTAAATAAAAAAATTTAAAAAAATAATCATATATATATTTTAAATTATATGTTTAGAAAATAACTTCTGCAAACCTTATCGCAATTGTAAAGAAAAGTTGTCTTCTAACCCAACAATGTGATGATGGTGATGAAAATAAAATGGAAAATTTAAATAAAAATATTCAAAGTTCTTCAGTTGTTCTTGCAATATGTGGATGGGATACAAGGTAAAAGTAAACTAAAAAAAATAAAACATTGCAAAAAAAAATATTATTTTATATTTAACAAAGGATTTCACACACAAAAAAACACATCTGTGATTAACTTTTGCTAGCCTAGGTATTAAATTATAAAGTTAAACTTTTTAGGTCAGACCAATGTGCAACAAATTTGAGTTTGTTTTGCGAGGAAAGTGGAAGAAATGTTGGTTTATGGAATTTTATTTCAATTTTTGACGAACAAAAAAAACAGGAAAACATTGGAGAAGTGTTGCAGGAAGAAAATGATGAAAATAAACAAATTGAAAATGATGAAACCCCAGCTAAAAAAATGAAAACCTCTCAAGTATGTTTTTTCCAATTATATTAATAAGACTCTTTCAGAACAACTCTGTAAAATTTAACCTAATGTAGTTTTTTATATGATTTTGGTATGTAGTTCTTTCCTCTATCAATGTTTTTTTTATATTTTTGTTACAGTCTCCCATAAAGGAAATGAAATACTTTGAGCCTTTAAACCAACATTATATTTGGTCACCTTGGGTAACTGTACTTCACCCTGCATCCACCGATTTACAAAATATCAAGGTATTAAGTTAAATTTTATGATTATTTTTAAGCAGCCCTTCGTTAATATATTTCCACTCATGTCTATATCAACGTTAGTTTAAACTACTTTATCTAATTTTTATGAACACCACTTTTAATTTGTTACATCTAATTAGTTCAATGTAATAACAAATCCCACTCGAAATGATAAAGACCCTGGTTGGAAAGTTGTTAAGGATTTATTACTTCGCGACAAGACGACAGACCGGGAAGAAGAAGCAGGTTTTGCGGCAGAAAAGCCTTCGGTCACCGGCGAGCGGGAGGACGAATCTCCCAAGATAAGGATCAAAACGCTGCCGCGTGCTGCCGTTCATAAGGCTCGCCGAATGTTGCGCGAATGGTCTTCTACGTCATCGTTGTAGATTGTGACGTCACTATGTCACTATTGTGGAAAGTCATTTCATATTTCTTAATAGTGACGTCATTCTTGTAGAAAGTGACGTCATTATATACTTCTTATTTCTTATCTTTCTTTGGCTAACCATATTAACACGAACGTATGATAATAAAAGATGTATATCGATATTATTTATTTAAAAAATAAAAATTTTGTTGGACGTGGAAGTCCGACGTGTTACAAGATTGAATCTCCATAAAAACAACGATCTTTGTCGATGTCCATATGCAGAAGGTTGTAAGAGTCTTCGTTTACAGAAAAACATCTTGCTGCTTGTGCGTCGCATTCGCACAGTTCTCTTTTCCATTCTGTGACGTCATCTACAAAAATACTTGATAGATTTGATTTTCCTTTAGAACAATTTTTTTGATTATCAGAAATAAATTTGCTTATGTAATAATTCAGGTTTAAAATTTGGCCTGCATACGAAATTGCTTTAGGCTGTTACATATAGAAAATGGCATTTTGAATTGTTAATCTTGAAAAGAATGAAGATAAAGTAATAATTTATACCACATTGGATTTTTCCTTCCTCGTGGCAAGTGTATTCGTATATTGTAAAGTATACGATCCACTGCCATATTTGATATTTGTTTTTTATTCCATCGTAACACATATCGTGGTTGTAACAGCATCTAAATAAAAGTATATATATAATAATTTAAAAAAAAAATTAAAGGTCGTTAATTAATAAAAAATAGAAAGTGTTACTACATTTAAACAGATTTAACATGAGACATTTTTTTATAATAAATCCAGTATAGATATATTCAGTTTAATATGTATGTTATTTCGATTTTTTTAAACGTTTTTTTTTTTGAGTTAACCTGTCAATTTCATCTAAGGGGTCACCATGGCCTCCAATTCCACAGTGACACCCGTAGTTATTATAACGTTGATAGCTCCATAAAGGTAAAGGGCAATCTATGCCTTCAACGCATTGTACTAACAAACCGAATTGCCATGCGTTTCGCTTATGTCGGGATAGAAATTTGGTTTTCTGTTGAAAATGAAAATCTTTCAGTAATATTTATTAATTTTACGATACCCTTTTTTACCCATTTTTTCTGTTTAGTAAAGTTTAATTATATGACTAAACTAATGTCTAAAAAAAATGCCCGTTTAAAATAATAATATCGAAAACAAAATAGCATTACATGTAAAAAAAATTAATAAACTAAACGTAAATTTATAAAATTTAGGCAAAATATTTACCGTCTTTAATTCTTCCATACTGCTTGCTAAGTTGGGTAAAATAGTAATCAAAACTAAACAAACTAACACTAAAATACCGAACCTCAACATTTTGTTGTATTTAACTTTTCACACCTGGAAGTAAGAACTATTTTAACATATTTCTGAGTCGAGTTTATAAGTCAGAGCTTTTGTTAGTTAGTCAATATTATTTCTATAAATCCGATATTTTTTTAACAATAAACTAAATACATATTTTAAAAATTATTCACTTTGTTAAACTTTTGAACTGTCCGCAATATTATTAATCATTGCTTTTTTTAAAAAATATAAATGCAGCGAATTTTATATTGTATGCTTAATGTCTTATTTTAACAAAATTCCAACCCTTAATTTTTATACTTTGGCACTCGGCAGCCATCTAGAAACAATATGGAAAAACTTTTGATTTTGAATGACGCATACGCGCGACTTTTATACCATAAAGGTCAAGTTAAGTTTCTGGAATTATATCATTTTAACATCGGTAACCTACAACTTTGTGGTTTAAAGCCAAACGACCTTTTATAAGCGTTATATCATACGCCTACGTATATTTTAAGGTATTTTTAATACAGAAATTATATACTACCTTCGGCTATTTTTCTAAGTTTTTTAAATTGTGTATCGAAACATAAGTTATTATTTTATGGTTTCAGGTGTTCTCGGTATCTTAACTGTTTTTAAACGTGTCAATAATACTAAAATCTAACATGCTATAAAGGCATAATAAAATTAAAGGTACGTTACATTCCAATTGCTGAATATAATAATGTTATTTTAGTACCTTTCAAATAGCATAGCTTGCAAAATGACAACCCTTTGTTTTTAGAATTGTGTTTATTTTATAGAATAGATAAAAAGAATTAGTTTGATTAAAAATATTATAAAAATTCATACTATGCATAATGTCTATTTCTATACCAAGGGTTGCATACATTGTATATTTTGGTCAGGGACTTCCAAATATGTCCTTTTTTCAGTCCACTATAGTAATTTACGCATGTCAGCGTTTTTGATTTATTACTAATCTTACTAAAACTTTTGTTGTAAAATTGCGGGAATTTTTTCATTAGCACATAGGCAAAAATATGAACTTTTGAATTATTTTTTGTTATTATTTCTATTTGACAATCATAAAATCATTGATGGAATTGATTTTATTTAGTAATGCTAGTCTCTCGTAAAAACAACTAGTTATAGAATTATCTAACATGCTTCAAAACAATAATTATAACATGCAGTAAATGTTGTTTGTTATTAAGGTTAACTTTACGTCTAAATATATAAATAAGAGATTATATGAATAATAAGGTAGAAAAATGATGATTTTTATTCAAGATCTTTACTAATTTCTATATCCTCAGAAACGTTAACGTTTTTGTTGTTCTTACATTGAAAAAGAACACCCCTAAAAATATTAAACTTGTTTTGTAATGCATATTATATAACAAATCTACATAAATTATTTAAAAAATACAAATTTAATTTAAACTGTTCCTTTCTTACCTATTCATCTGTTTTGCTTGCTCAATCGTTTTTGGAAGAGGTAGATTTTTGGTTGTCGGAAGTTTGAGGTAAAGAATAGCCGAGATAAATGCCATCACTCCAATGCTTATAGTTGAGGTTGCTTCTTGTCCACGTTGTCCTAAACAGTAGTAAATTTAATTTGGTCAGTGTCCAAAGCAAGTTAATATTATTCAAGTTAAATTCAAAATTTTACCGGCATATAGTAAATAAGGTGCCACAATACCACCGAATCTTGAACACATGGAGGCAGTAGCGAGTGCCGAATGCCTGATAGCTGTAGGAAATATTTCACTTGTGTAGGTGTAGACGACCTGAAATATCACGGCTGAACCCAACTTACCTATCATGACCAATGCAATAGAAACACTAAGGTTCCCTACAAAAATTAAATACATTGATTTTTGTGACCAGAAGCATGTTTATTACTTTGTTTTTTAACTATTTGTGTAAGAAATACTTTATTTAACAACACTATTCTTCGCGAGAATAGACTTGGAAAATATGTCATATACATGCAATACCTCTTACAGTCAGGTTATTTCGTTAGAATCTTAAATTAAATGCAATTAATTTAACATCCAAAACTCACAACTTCTGATAATGGGTGAGAGTGTCACACAAACTCCACAAATTACTGTAAAGATAATAAAAGTGTTTCTTTGTTCGCATCTAAACGAAGCAAAAAAGTAAACGAAAGCAGAAAATAGTTCCATCAAAGATGCATAAAACATGTTCATAAACCGATTACCGCTCAAGTGGTTGGTACCATATGCAATCGTATAGTACACAATGCTTACCATAAACCTTGAAATATAAAGAATCGGTTACAAAACTACAAAAACTTAAGTGTTTTAGTTTTTGATTTTTTTACAGACATTAAGTATTAAGTTTTATGACTATTTATTTAAATGCGGCAAGTCAAAAAAAAATTTTGAATCTTTTTTTACCACGAGTAGGAAATGATGATTAGCCTGAAAAGAAGCTTTCTTGTTTTAAAAAGTACAAGCCAAGACTTTATAACATCTATAGTTTCGTTGGGGTCTTCTAATGACAATAAATTGTCACAGTTTTCATCATTGTCAAGTTTTGAACCGTTAAGATTAGCAACTTTTAATAAAACTTTTTTGGCTTCATCTACCCTTCCTTTAGATAAAAGCCAATAGGGTGTCTCATCCAATAGCCTGATGCATAAAAAAAAGTTTGTTAAAGGTGGTTTAAAGTTATGATTATAAAGTTTCGTCTTTAGACTAGCCACTAGAAGCGTTTTTTACATTTATAACAAGTGAATACCATATTTATGGATCTTTCTATGACAGATCTCTCTCGATGTTTTCTGTACAAATACAAAAGTTAATCGACCGTGGAGGCCTTAAGTTAACAACCACGATTTTAAAACAACAACGCTGCAGACTGGACGCCAAAAACGACAACTAACGAGTCGTAAGAACTCAAAAATATCAATATCATTTTATAAATATTTCAGTTTAACGCTAAACTTGGTGTTTAAACAATATATTTTGTCCGAGTCAACTACAATTGCGGGCAAGACTTTTATAAAACTGAACAAATACACCCTCATATTTTGCAACTTACCAAAAATAAGGAAGGTAAAAGATACCAATAAATCCACTGAATCTTAAAAACCATCTCCAATCGACAATGTAATAACCAAGTAGAGGCAAAATCATGTAGCCTGTTGCATATCCAGCAGTGTTAAGAAAGAGAGCCACGTGGCGAAGGCGAGGCGGTAAAAACTCGGTCCCTTCATAAAAAAAGCAAATTTCAATTAAATATCTGAATTGTTATTTATTAAAAAAATTGTGTTTAAATATATCTTTACTAATTTTATTTATTAAAAAAAAGTTATTTAAAAATTATTTTATGTTGTAACTAGTAAAATTTTAAGACTGCTGACTATATTTAATTTTTTATGATTGTTGGCGATGGTTTATTAAAGGTAATGCAAGGGGTTAAATTTCCAAAACTCTTATTTAGATGACTAATATTTGATTAAATTGCAAAAATTAGATGCGATGATACGAAATGCAGCTAAGCATAATTAGCATGCAAATTAAATGTTGATTTTATTGTTAAATGTTGCTGATTTTAAAGTTAAATTTTTACCAAGTATTGCAATTGCCATGTAGTTGACTAAAGCCCCAAACCCATTAAAAAACATTAAAATTCCGTAGGAAATTGAATCACCAGCAAAGCTTTGTAGAATTGAGACAACATGTTGGTAGACTGTAAAGATCAGAAAGCAAGGACGGCGCCCAAACCTAAAATATATTTTAAAGCTTCAAGTTATGGAATTTTACATTTTTCGTAAAATTTTAACAACTTTGCATATTTGCCAAAGAGGTTATACACTATTGGACTTCAAATCTATAAAGATTTTGTTAAAAAGTGGTCGTCGTTAACTATGTTGTTGAAGTTTGACTTAGTTAAGTTAGATACCTATCGGATATGGCACCTCCAATTAAACCACCCACCAATTTTCCCAGCATAAAAAGTGACGTCATCATTGGTTTAAGGTGTGCTTGATCGCACACCATGCTAAACTAAAAAAAAAATTTGATCACCCTTCCATTTTTCGCATTTTTCACAAATATTTAAATTGGGTAGATTTTAAAATATTTATTATACACCCAAAGTTGTTAATAAACACTTAATGAAATTAATAAAAGGTCATATGAGTCTCAGATGTTGTAAGTTATGCAGAAATTGTGTTGGTACAGCAACCAAACTAAGTCATAAAGTAAGTCTAATACTGTAATAAAACGTAAGTTATAGTTCCTAAACTTAATAACTTTATTTAATATTCGGTATTTATGATGTAGAAAATTATTAACTTTTCACTTAAATAAAAATTATAACTTGAAATACATTTACCTGCATTGTGGCTGATTTTGTTGGCCCATAAAACTTGTATTTTGAACATTTTACTACCTCGTTATTATCTGATGTGTTAAAACTTGCAAAGTCTATAAACATGTTTTTTATGGTAAAAACCTCCCGCAATCGTTTAATAAAAATTTACGGTTTAGATAAAATAAATTTATTTTTATGACAACTAGTTTAGTTACTATAAAGTATTAAATATTACTATTAAGCATTCAAAAATTTACCAATTTAAGCCTTTTTTTGCAATAACAACAATAAACGCTTTACATGCAATAATATTTGGTTTATTTTAGTATTTTTAACCTGTATTATTATTTGTTTATAATATTGTTTTAATATAGCGTGTGACCTACCTTTTAAACTGATGTTGTAATATGTACACGAACTTCTAACCAGTTCATTATTCTCATTTTGAATATAGGGAAGTGTTCTGTTCAAAAATTCGCCGGTTGAAATATTTGAAGTATTTTCATACTAAAATTTTTTTGGGAACTGTTGTTTAACTAAATCTGTGTTTCTTAAATTGTAGGTTTATATTTTCTACATACATAAAGTTAAAATTGTACATAAAATTTCTTGTTTTTTTTAGGAATTTTAAGTTTTTAATTTTATTGGCATCTTACCCCACTATAAATGTTTTCAACGTCGCAATGAAAAGGTGGTGTAAACTGTGTTATTAATACTTGAAATGTCGATAAAGAATTGGGGATGGTAGACAACATAATTAGCAGACAAAGTCGTTTTTCATAATACCCAAAGTCAGTTCTTTTCTTAGATTCGTCATTTTTTGTTTCCATTATTTTAGAGAATATTTTTTTTTCAGAAAATTTATTGTTAGCTGGGTAATATTTTGACAATCTAAAACAACAAAATCGATAACTATTTCACTGAAACGTTTCGTAAAATTGGTCCTATTCTGCAAAGTTACGCTTTCATGTTTTTATCTTTTTGTTAACATATCAGTAATCGTACCAAGTATAGCTACTGTTCTTTTTTATTTTCCAAGTAGCTACTGTTCTTTTTTTCTTTTTTAATTTGCGGTGTTTATCCATGTCTACCTAGCAAAATAAACAATGGCTGTAATCTGCCTGCCCTCTACCCGGTAAAAATAAAACTGTTTATCAATTCAAGAGCCGTTAACGCGGTAGAGAGAATATCAACGTTTTTTTTTATCTCTCGTTATGCGTTTAAAAAATTGTATGCAAACCTTTGGTCAATATTCATAAAAACATTTCCGATTTCCAGTGAATATGTAAAATCCCTGATTTGTTTATATTTTTTTTAAATATGATGCATAATTTGACGATTTTTATATTAACAGGAATCATTGTATTATCTGTTACCTGAGAGTGATTAACATTGGTATTTGACCATACTTACGTGTAAAAATTATTAAGGGTTAAATGCATGTGTTGATTGAAACACATATGCACCTTCTGTGGGATAGGCACTTTAAAGGCACTTTTTTCGTAGTAAATACGACAAATTTCTTTAGCTATTAATTTTTCTACGAATCGTATAATGAGGGCTATAGTAAGACGCTTATCGGTTTAACACTCAACCTTCTTTACATCTTCATACAGGGTAGTTTTTTTCTTTTTCGTCCCTTTTTACCATTTAAAAATCACATGCACGTTGAATATTAATTTTTTTGTTGTGACAAAGGTTCACTTGTTAAAACAACTTTTAAAAAAAGGTCAACTGATTAAAACAAAGGTTGATTTGTTGGATAATTTTTAGTTATAAATTAAATAAAAACAAGTTTGGTCATAATTTAAAATGCTATTGTTATGTAATAAAATAAACATTTTGTTGAATAAAACCACCACAAAAATGTTTTTTACTTATCGAGCATGTATTTCAAAAATTTAATTTTTTAATAAATATTGTTTACCGGGTAATTAAAAAGTTATAGCCAAGAGCAATAAATTGCTATTATGTTTTTTTGCAAAAGTATTCCAGTAAAATTTTCTAAAAAATTTAAATACCACACTCTTTTTGTATGGTACCAACAGTTTATCTATTAAAGTCTGGCATATGGACTATAAGACCGGCAGAGTGGTGTAGTGGTAAGAACTCTTGCTACACCACTGGATCGGAGTAACTTATGTTACTCTATGTTTAAGTCGTGCATTCAACTTTTCCACATCGAGGATAAAGATATATACAAAAAAAAAAAGATAAATTGGCCAGTCATTTAAAGGGTTTAGATGGCCTTATATTAAAAAAAATTCTAATCTTATTAAACTAAGTTAAAATCTACAAGTCAAAACAATAACGGCAGTGGTAATATTTATTTTAATATAAACATACGACTTTAGTTATTATAAAATTTTTACAGTTTAAACAAATGTTTATTGTTTTGTGTTAGTTTCTAAACTTGCTGTAGTTCGATTTCCATTGCTTGATTGTTATAAGCATAACGATTGTTGTACCCTAAACAAAAAAGTCTCCATTAATTAAAAACAAGCAAGTTTTTTAAGTTATTAAAACTTAAAAAAAAAATTAATTTTTATATTTTATGCATGTTATTTATTTGATTCTTAAATATAACAAATAAATTAACGTGTTGCTGTTACCTCCATTTAATTCGACTCTATTGCGTTGAAGTTTAGGCATGTAATATTCTAACTTGTCCTTAAATAATTTTTCATCAAAATTGCTGCCATTTGACCATTCAACTACATGCCCTTGCTATAAATGAGTTTTGAATTTGAATTATTACAGTAAATTTACTGGAAAAAAATTAACAAAAAAAATGATTTAAAAAAATATTGGTAAATTTTATTGTTTAATATATTTACTTGCAGTGCTCGGTGTATTGTTTGAAATTGAGTTTGACCAGGTCGTGTATCAATCCTGGATCGATTCCTGATAAATCTTCTCACGCCGCGAGGTAAAATGAATATGATCTCTTTACCGAGTTGCACTAATACAAGTAAACCCTGCATAAAAAAAAGTTTTTAGAACAAACCCTTTTTTTTCAAATTTCGGTTACTTTTTACCCTTGAGTAAATGTCGAATTTACAACTCGATTACAGTTTTTTTTGGTTTCTATCTTTCGTGTTAGATAATTTAATTAGGGAAAAGAATAAACCAATTTTAATATACTTCGTAAAGTTCTGATAAGTGTTGATCCTCTCTCATATATTCTGTAGTTAAAATTACAATAAGTCGATGAGATTCTCGAATATCAGTTCGAATACCCTGAGCTTTATCTAAAATACAATTTCAATTGTTAATAAAGGGTGCCAATACAATTTATATAAAACAACACACTTAAAACTTTGTTTTTGTTCTTAATGCCATTTAATTTAAGCAATAAAAAAACGTTATTAACTGACAACTTGGTGTAGTAACCGGCAGCTTAGTGTAGTGGTGCGAAACACTTGCTACACAAGATGAGGTTGTGGGTTCAATCCGACTGCTCTTATGCTGTAGCGCTAATGTCTAAGGCGCTATAAACGGTATAAATTTCTGCCAAGCTAGCACCAAACTACCACAGGCAACTCAAGATTGGCTCGGGGTAACAGTTCTTACTCTATGTTTAGGTCGCGCATTCGACCTTACCACATCGAGGATAAAGATATGTACATTATACACAAATATTCAACGTAATTCTTTTTATAAAATTAGCAAACTTACCACCTCCTATTTCTCTGTGTCTAATTGAGTCAAATATTTTGTCATACCCGAGATCATTTAACACGCCAACAGTTAACGTTCGTACTCCTCGTATTATGTCTTGTTCTTGTGATGGCATGTTTATTTCGTAATGGTAGGATAAGTAGGCATGATTTGTCATATTATCTAAGTATTATAAGCTAAATTTTAACTTTCCTTATAACCCAATTGCGGATAAAAGTAAAGTGTGATTTGCAACATTTAAAGGATTGATGTAAATTATTTAATTCAAGTATGTTTTAAGCTTTCACTTTTACATTACCTGTGATTGGTTTTGCAAATTTCCGTTTCCAAAACAACTTTAAATAAAATTGTTTCCACCACAATACGGCGCCCAAGAGCAATAACACAAAGAGAACGCCAAGGCAAGAACCAACAATTTTTGCAATTTTTTCCTGTTCTGGTGTTGGATTCAAACCCAAAAAAATTCTTCCGTTCGTCGCGTTTGTTCCTAGTAAATTACTTTCTAGAGTGAACGTGTAAACTCCTATGTCTGCTTCCTGTGTATTTCTGAAACCATTTAGTAAAATTGGTAAGAATTTGTAAATTGTGGGGACTTTTTATCAAATGTAGAGCGTTTAAAAATAATTGAGTATGTCTCATTATAGTTTTTACTTGATCAAGAAATTTAATAATTTTATTAAAACATTTTAAATTTACCTTATTTTCAGTTCGTACACCAATCTTCGAATTGAATTTTCTGGGTTGTAAGAAGGGGGATTGTTATAACAAGTATTCTCATTTGTTTCATAAAAGCTGTAAATTATTAACATTCAAATTTATAAAAAATTATAAAAACCGAATCTTTTATATACGTTATTAGCTATAAAAATTGCATTATATTTTTATTAGCATAGTTTTTAAAACGCAAAAGTGGTTGGTCCTTCAAATTTTAAAATAAAATAAAAATAAAAATCTTACAATCTACAAGACACTCGGTTATTCTGGATAAATGTTTCATTTAAATCTCCTGCATGAGTGCATTCGTAATCGCTCGAGTCCGACTAAATGCAAATTATTTTATTATTTTAAAGTCTTCACCATTTAAAAAAAATTTAAATTTTTCGGGTTTAAAATGTTAGCATTATTATCAAAAACCAATTTTTTTACTTTGTTCCATGATGCGGTCAGGTGCAGAAAATCTGTTGTTCCTATGCCAACCGTTCCAACGCATCTGAGTATGACGTCATTGCCAAACTCCTGTATCAATGTTTGAGTATTACACGTGACTTCTGGTCGTGTTAATTCCGAGGCAGCTTTAAAATATTTTTATGGTTGAACTTTCCACTTATTAGGTGAAATAACATAAACTTGAAATAAGTTGTGTTTTTTTATTATTTTAAGAATGTAAACCTTATGCGGTATCACGTTTAGGGTTGTTTAATTGTAATCACGTATAAATAAAACTAAATTGATTTACCTCTAACACAAATCCCGATATGTGTGACATATCTTGTTATTCCGTTGTATTCAATCGCGCAGTCGTAAATGCCCGAGTCATTGTAGCTTACCAGGGCAATATTTAGCTAAAAAAATGAAATTGAGGATATAAAATTAAAATTATTTTTGTTATGTTAAAAATTTGCTCGTAAAGTTTTATAACGCTTCTCATTTTTTATCACTATTTTAGTAACTTTATAATTTTTACAAATTTATATAAAATCACTATTTTGTTGGATAAATTTTTTGGCCTACCACACTATTATTGTGCTGGTCTCTTATGTTTTCTTGTAATTCCCCACAATTTCTTGTCCACCTATAAGTAGCAGAAGATGGAATATTTAATCTAGGAAGCTGGCTAACCGGCGCTAAATTTTACCAATAAAAATAAATAATTAATTTCACAATTTTCTAGATGTCAGACAGTCAAACACGATATTTAATAGTGTTCATTGAGAAATATCTTAATATTTTATTAAGAGGGCCAGGTTAGAATTATAATTAAACTTAAGCCTAAACCTCTTGATGACAAATGTGTTTTTGTATAGGTTTTCTTTAATAAGTAAATACTTTACAGTTTAAGTAATGATATTTTAACCAAAATTATGCAGGATTTTACAATTTGAATACAACAAATATAATATACGCTTTATATATTAAACTAACCTTGACAAGGTAAATTCACAGAATCGCCATTAGAATGCGAAATAAATACTGTCATGTTTTGAGCCAAGGACTGAGCGCAGGTTCGCGGAATAAAATTACTTGCATTTAAGTTGTAGGTAATCGATAAACAGAAATTTGTTTCGTGGAACTAAAAGTTTGTGTAAAATTATATTTAACAGTTTAAACAATAAACTAAATTTTAGTTAAGTAAATTATCAAAGTTTTCATATAGGCTTGTAGACATTTTGTAGCTTAAATATTACGAGTATTCACATACTATGTAAATTAAACTTTTTGAAACTTTTCATATCCTTTTGGGTATCTTTCTAAAATTTTTCATTGCTACTTTAAACAATCCAAGCAAAATTACCCGTGATTTTGTTACAAACGGTTCAAATCAAGAATTTTAACTATTGCCACAAAAACAACTCACGACAAGAATAAGATAGTACGTCGAGGGGGAACTCTGGGATACGTTGAAGATGTATTGGTGATTGCTCAGTAACTCGCTAGGGTAAACTGGATATTCGTCGTCTGGAAAAGTACCATACATTTCGCTTTGGTTAAAAACAGTTGTGTTTTCGGTTCCTGCCAGAACGAGCAACTAAAACTCAAGAAACCATAAAAAAAACTAACCACAAAAATGGAGAAAGCTGTAATTTGCATATTACGCATTTCACGAGTTAAAATTTAAATACAGAGATTGCTTTCTGATTAAATGTAAATTTAAACTTAGTTTTCGTTTAGTTTTTTTATATTTATTGTAGTCTTAATTACTAAACTTTTGTTTTTATTCTTTATTTATTAAATAATATTACCTCAATAGTTTGCGCATTTTCTAAAGTATAATGGTCACCCGACATCAGGCGACCATCAAACAATATATCAAAATCTAGGGTGAATGGCCAACCATAATAAACTGGTTCGACTATGGTTTCCACATTGGTGATAGTGGTGCATCTTTCTAAACTTGCATCTAAAATATTAATTCAAGTAACATTAAGCATGTTTTAATGGTTTAGGAATTTAAAAAAATATACTTTTGTATTGTATTTGATAAAAAAAAACAAAGAACTGATTACAATGTTTTTAATTTTTGAAATAAATGCATGGAATATTTTTGTTTGACTGAAAATACGAGCTTACTGGAATTTAGGCCATGTTGTTGTACTTTGTATCACGTGCTTTTTATACTGTGATGTAACAAAAGCCGACATTGTTACGCATTCAACCACCAATCGAGAAAAACTTGGCTAAAATGCCTTAACATTACACCATTTATTTAAAAAAAATAGATGGGCAAACCCCTGGCACCGTTTATAGAATTTTATTTAAAAACACGTTTTTTTTTAAATATCTTTTGTGGTATCATATTTCAAATTCAAGTGAACAAATAAATGGGGGTTTCACAATTCCATTGTGACAAAAATACCTCACTAATGTGTTTACGTGTTTTATTGTTATAACTTACATAACTTTTAACGTCTGACGTCTTATTTAAGCAAACAAGTTCTTTCTAAAGTTGTTTTCGTTTACCAAACATGTAACAAAACCTTTTTCGTTTAACAAATATGCAATAAAAGATCTTACTCAAAATACGTCATCGAGCCACGCGTGATTCAATAAAGCGTAAACATACCAAACACTTAACCTTGCTTAGAAATCTTAATTTTAACGAAATCGGATTTAAAGCAAGTAAAAGTATTTAAAAATTATAAAAACAGATACAAAATGGTAGATGTATTATGCTTAATATGTGCGTATGAACAGAATAGCATTTTTAAATTTTTGCAAAAGCTTTTCGATTTTCAGATTTTTTTACAATACCAATTCAACTCCCAAAAAGTCGGTCAGCATTTAAAAAAAATGCTATTGTATAGCGGGGTATTTAAATTGCACTTTGTCGTTTACAGACAAAAAAAGCACTTTTCTTTTTTAGATTTTAAACAAAGATGAAGTATTATAAAAAGGTAACTAATAACAAAATATATAAAAAAATATTTTAATGTAATAAAAATTTAACTAACGCTTTTTTGTTCATACCAACAGTACCAAATATTTTGAAATTTGATATTAAGTGGTACAATAACAATACTAGATACCTAACATGTATTATGAAAAAATAATATCAAATGTTGTAGTTATTCAATGTTACTTTAATATTTGTAAATTTAAATTCTTACCTGCACTGATGTAAACACTTGATATCAATGCAATATATGTTAAAACCTTTCGAAAATTCATATTTCCAACTTAAAGCTTAACCTAAACAGCTTCCAATAAACTCTACATAAATATAACTTGCGCTATGCTTTAAAGGCGAGTCAATACATAACAAAAATTAATAAAAAAGTTGGTATTTTGAAACCCTGAAAAATTTCCCTTTCTTATTTTTGTGTGTTTTTTACTTGCGCGCGTACTTTCCTATACCTGAGATATCTATATTAAACGTCTCGCTTAACCCTTGAACAAAGAATCCTTTTTGTTGTACCAGTTATGTCTGAGTTTTTGTGGTAAAGGAGAAATTCCCTTCGTACAGGGAAACATTTTTTTTGTTAGCGATTTAGCTGAATTTCCCAACTCATCATTTACGTAAATGTCTAAAATTGAACAAATAATCTTTTTAAAACTAAACGACTTTAAGAGATTTCTTTATTAGAAAATTTTGTTCTTAATTGGACCCCGGTAAAGGTCACCCAACACGATACTTTAAACGTGTTTTATTTTAGAATTATAATAAAAATATACATGAACAAAATACAACAAAACTGATCGTGATTTTGTATTACAAATAAAATTTGCATTTTGCATAAACTTTAAACTTGTCTCAACACTATTTCTTCATTTGCTGCTGTTGTATTCACAGCTAAAAATGTTAGTCAATAAAATTAGCTTTTTAATGAAATATGGTTCAACAAAAAAAAAACAATATTTTTAAAATACTTTTACAGATTTAATTAAAATGTTATTACAAACCTATTTATTGTTATTTATTTAATTGTACTAACTTGCATTAGAAAGTCGGGCATTATTTTTTCTTAATTTTGGCATGGCCAGTTCCAATTGGTCCCTAAATTTCTTAAGGTTAAATTTCTTTTTGGAAGACCACCGTATAGTTGTATTGTTCTAAATTTAATTTTATTCAAATTTTCGGTAGCGTTTCTTATACAAAAATGTTTAAATGTTTAAAAATAATCTGTTTTTTTTAACCTGTATTGCTCGGTTAGTAGTTATGAATTCCTTTTTTCCAGATTTAGCCTTTTGTTTGATGGATCGCTTCACGCTATTCCGCAAAATAAATATTAACTCACAACGAGATTCAATAGTAGCTTTAAATGCCTAAAATTAAAAAAAAGGTAATTTTTAATGCTATGTTGTTACATTAAAGGTTTTTTTTACTTCAAAAAAGTTTGCCATGTCCGAGTCGCTATTTTGATATTGTGACGTCACGAACAGTACGACGCGATGACTGTTTTTGGTAGCTTCATTGATTTGTTCCATTTCGACTAAAAAGTATTTTCGATAAACAAAGATTAAAACATTTATAACAAGCCATAATTAAACATAGATAAAAAATTTTAAAAAACATTAAAAAAATTAACCAACTTTTAAAATTTATACGCTAAAGAATATTTTCTAAATTTAAATTTTTTTTAGTTTTAAATTTTTAATATTTTTAAAAACTTAAAAAAAAACTTGCATTGGCCAGATTCACATGCTTGAAAAGGGTCAAATATATTAAATTCAAGTTCTTCTAAGGCTTTTTTTGTATCTTGAACCATCGAAATTGTTTCAGTTTGCGCAGACTTTTTCATTTCCACGTTGGAAAAATAATATGATAAGGCAGCCCCATACTTCTTATCATCTACATAAACATACTATTTATAAAAAAATATAAAAAGAACACGTTTATTTTCAAAATCATAATTAGGTTGTAAAAAAAATTGCTACTAAAAAGCTGTTTTAGTTTGGCAAACTTAAGCCTAAATAACTAACCAGTATAACTAACTATTTTTACCGTGTTTTGGTTTCCGAATTATTCGTTTCCAATATAATCGGATATAAAATCGATTCAACCACAAGATGGCGAAAAAGAGCAATATCGAGGTAAATATCATTGGAATACAAATAGCGAGAATGACGACAATTTGTTGATAGGCAACTGCGACGTTTTGGGCAATCGTAAAATTTGCAATAGCGAGCTTAGAGTCTAAAATTTTATACTTTATGAGATTTTGAATTAAAAAACGTAAGAAATATATTTTTCAGACAAGAATTTTAATAGTTGCAAAGCAGTGCTTATTAATTGCAAAGCAGTGCTAATAAAAGTTGAAAATTTTGTACGTGTAAATTTTATAGCCTTATTTTTTGTATTCTTATAATTATTTTATTAAACGCTTATTCTTATAAATATTTTTATTAAGTTATTCGAAGTCACTAACCTTCTAAGTTAAAGTCCAAGATTATTCTGTATTCACCAAAATCATCGGGTTGTGCATTTCTAAACAAATACACAAACTGTTCTGCGATCTATTTCTCACATTACAGTAGTATTGTAATTGTTACCTTATTGTATACCGATGTTCAGTTCGAATATTGCTTCCTTCCAGTGACGTCACTTCTGTTGGCGTAGGTGGTTCCGTGTAACAATTATCCTCATAAAAGCTATAAAGGAAAACAGAACTGGTAAAATAAGCGTTGCTTTAAAAAGAGTTTAGAAAATCTAAAGTAATTTTATTTAAAAGCTTTAGCATTAATTAAATTCTTACTAGTTGCAAGTAATTCTGAAATCTTGATCGTTTCCGCTAAAACCTGTATTAAGATTTTGGCATTCGTGATTAGATGAACCAATCTAAAATAAAAGCAACATTTCTAAATATCCATTTTTGTCCAATATCTGCGAACTACATATTAAAGGTGATCTTTTTATTAAGACTTTGTCCAAAACCGTTTTTTGAACTATCAACATTAAAAAAGGCATAATTGTTTAAAAATTTATGATTACCTTTTCCCATATAGCGATCAGTTGATTGGAGTTAAAAGTTCCAGTTCCCAAATAACCAAAACAAATTATTTCAACGTCTTGTCCAACTTTGACCAAGTTTTTGGGTAAATTGCATATGACCAAGGGATTGGTTAGAAGTTGTATTGCTTTAATTAGATTTAGATCTTACAATTTATTTTATCTGGCCGTCAAATGACGGTTAGATAATAGAAAATTACCCTTTTTATTTAATTTACGTTTTTTGGGGAAAATTATGATGTCATAGTACCTTTAAATTACCTATTGCTCTACTTTGTGAAATGCAACTTACGCTTGACACAAATTTTGTTTTGAAAGTGAATTGTCATTTCCTTGTAGATAACTGTGCAGTCGTATAGGCCAGCATGCTCAAAGGAAACATTTTTTATTTCTATCTGCAATAAACAAAATATATCAAACAAATATGTTTATTTATAACACGTTTAAAATTATATGGCAGAAAAAATAACTGTTTTGCAAATTTTATCAAAAAATACCTCAAATCCATTTTTGTTCAATTTGTAATCTAAGTTTTCTGGCAATTCCTTGCAGTTTAATTTCCATTTAAAAGTCACATTTAGTTGTTCAATGGTTGTGTCGGAAACTAAAGTATTAGGCAATTGGTAAATAGTTTAAAATAGTAGTGGTAATTTTACGGTATGTATTCTTATATTATCTTATAAATCTATTGAAATATATTATTTAAATTAGTATAAAACAAGTTTTTTTGCCTGAACACTGTACTATAAACGGTTGATTATATTCTGCAGCAACCAAAATGTTTTCATTATAACTCAGTGCATGTTCCTTGCAAGTTTGTTCAACTAAATTTGTCACATTCAATTCAATCGTCGTTGTCCAGCAGGCCGAATTTTCAGCATTTTCTTGACTGATCTACCAAAAATAAATATATATTTTCGAACTGTTATAAGTGTTCTAAACACAATTATATAGTTTTTAAATTTTTTATAAACTTAAGCTATAAAACAAACAAGTTCTGACCTCAAAAACAATTTGATATTTTGTTGACGAGTTCACTGTAACATTTAAAATGAAAAATTCTATGTCGCCTTCGTAGAGTGTTCTGTTTAATTTAATGTCGTAAATGACACACTGTAAATAGAAAACATTTTTAAATGCTTTTAATAAAAAAAAATGAAAAATTTTATGTCGCCTTCGTAGAGTGTTCTGTTTAGTTTAATGTCGTAAATGACACACTGTAAATAGAAAACATTTTTAAATGCGTTTAATAAAAAAGATTAATTTTGTCTTCGTACCTTTGCTTTTAGATCTGAATAGTAATCGTTTTCATATTCGTAGTACAAATAGTTGTAAGAATCGTTGAAAAGATAGTAATTATATGAACCATCTATCAACGAATGACAAGACAATACAACAGGCCATCCTAGGTAAACGTTTTTGGTTTCGCTTGGTACTATATAACAATCTTCCGTATTGTTTGAAATCGCAGTTTCAACTGCAATGAAAAAACATGTGAAAGCTGGTAATTAAACTACGTCAAGGCAAGCAATACATGTTACTTATTTACCTGCCAACAATAAGTGAAACATAGGAAACATAAACAACATCGGTAAACGGCATACAGAATTCATTATCTGTAGTTTTGTACAAGTAGCCTATTGCAATCTATTTTTTTGAACGTTTGTATTATTAATATTTTGCTGCAAAACTTGATCAATTTTATATTAAAAAATAAGGAAGAGTAAATCGATTTTAAAGATATTTTTAGTTTGAAAAAGTTTTTTAAGCAAAGATTTTTATTATTGGAATTTTTTTTTTAAAAGTTCATTTTAATTTTTTTTATTTCAAAAAGTTTTTACGACATTTAAAATAAAAATTTTTATTGTTAAAATATACCAAATTCTTTTTATAGTTTTAACAAATAGGGAAGTATACCAATGTTAATTTTAAATTTAAAAGCGTAATAAAAATAATAAATTTGTTATAGGATGGTAAAACAATATACCAGTTAGCTGTCTTTAAATTAGTTTTGAATGACCTCGAGTTGGCGTCCGTGAGTAATATTTAAAAACATTGTACCACTACACACCAATGCCACACTAATCGCCGTTAACCCCAGCGTTAGCGAATATCCAAGACACATTAGAACAGAACACTTTTACAAATAAAATATAATTCCTTTAATTATTATGACAAAAAATGTAAATAATTGTAGCAACGAAGGTTATTATAATTTTTTTCAGACTCTAACCTTACGTTTGTTGTTTAAAACTCTAACTGTACGTTTAAATTCTTAATAATAATGCAAGATAAGTCAAAACCTTCTAAACATTTATTTTTTAATATAGGCTCAGACTGCCTTTATTAAACTACATTAAGATATCGCATGCGCTATGCTCTAAGACAAGCAAAACCCAATATATGAAAGTTTATTTACTTGAACGTGATCCTCGATTGTTAAATTTTTTACCAATATAGTGAATTAAAAATCCGGCATTTTGTTTGAAAAACCGCGTAACACCATTTGGTAAAATAAATATTAACATACAACGGGGTTTTGTGGTAGATATCGATGCCTAGAATTTGAATATTTTATCTTTCAAAAAGCTTTTTTTTTATTTATTTTGACGTTAACAAATATAAAATTTTATTCACTTTTTTTAAAATATATTTAAAAAACACATATTAAATTCACAAAAAAAAATTAATTAAGGTTTATTAATTTTTACTTAAATGTAGTTTTTCCAATTGTATCAAGTACTTTCCCCTGCCTATCAAATAACCGATGACGTCACGTCAGGATATTGGCCATTACAATGATATCCGTCAAACCACAATCGAAGTTAAAGCTCATTGTATAATTTATTGAAAATTTCAGATAGAAATAAATTTTAAAAAGGAAAAAGTAACAAGTTTATAACTTGTTCAGTTAAGGTCATTTTTGTTAAATAAAAGGCGTTAGTTTAGAGTGAAAAATGTTAATAAAATTTAAATACATGATTAAAAATTGTTTTAAATTATATTTTGTATTATGTTTGCAGTATTTAGATCAAGAATAAATAGATTAAAGTTTTTAATAGCAAAAGCCTAAAAAAGCTTTAGAACTGCATGTACATTATCTATAGGATCATATTAGTAATGACCCTTATTTATAATTGTTTATTGATTTAGGGTTTATGTCGTGTTTGATGATAAAGTTAAAATTGTTTTAAAAACAAAGAAAGGTGTTATTTAATATTTATCCTATAAAGAGCTGTATTAAGGCAAAACGGCGTACAAAGATAGGGTTTTACGTAGTTTTTATGGGAAATGGCAATATTTGACTAGGTTCTGCTTATAGGTAAAAATTAATATTTAAATATTTCTTTTAACAATATTTTGCACATTTATCATAAAATTAATTAACATTTAGTAAAAAAATAGTTTTGTTGTTTATTAAATTTGGGTAATTTTTTCTAGTTACCCTTTCAATTTTTGACATTATATTTAAGTATCACGATTATAATACACGTTGGTCTAGCTATGCCAAATCTGAATTGCAAAAAGCGTTAAAAAACATCCGATTTGTTTGGAGAAATTAATAATGCTTTAAATTTAAAAATTATGTGGTTAAAAAAGGCGAAAAAAATTGTTTTGCTTGATAGTTGGAAATATTTATTTAACGTCAAATTAAACGTGATTTTCGGCGAAAGTCGCTAAAAATAAAAATTTAAACGTGAGGTCGTTCGGGCGTGAATTTCCATAACAAGATTTATTTTAAAAGGTAGCTTATGACGTTACCCCGCTGCGCTCTTACGTCAGGTTTTGAGTATATAAAAATATTCTAACGTAGACGTGAGGCTAAAGTTTAGAAATTCAGAACTAAGTACAACACAACTTTAAAATTTCTAATTTTGTATATTTGTTAAACTAAAAACTTTACTATTTTTGTTATTAACATTATTATTAAACGTAGCATGGGCACAATAAAGCTAATATGTATTAAATTAATAAAATATTATCGGCATATCAGAGAAATACCATTAATAATGTTGCACAAAATTTTCCTAAATTCCATTATCACGTTTTTACTTTTTTTGGAACCTAGTCTAAACAGAAATTTATCTCCATTAGCAAAGCTACACAATCATTGTTATTTTCTTTGGCCAGACTCACGTTTTACATGTTTTTGGTTAAAAAAAACGCTCGTTATGTTTGTTGTCTAGGGGCGCGGCAAGTTAATATATTTATAAAATTTTGTAATTTAACATTGATTCGATTTTAACTAGCAAAATACTTAATATGATTTTTCCTTTTAGTTCCAATATTTGCAAAAATATCCCTTTTTTTGGTTATCAATAAATACCATGACTACGTATAGTTTTTAAACACGCCTTTAATATTTGTTTTAATTCTTACAATTTTAACTTTTAAGTTAATATAGATTTTATTTAAATGATGAATGATTATCGTAATCTAGATTCAAACTTGTAAACCCGTTTTAATAACACTGCGGGCTAAATACGTTTTAAAATTAAACTTCACATTTTTGTCTGATTTAAAACACGAAAACCTAAAACGTTGAATCGTTTTAAAAAATTATTTTTAGAAAAATCCATGGGTTAAGGTTTGGTCGATTGAGTAATGATATACCAAAGAAAATATTTAAAAATGGAAAGTTTTAGTTGATAAATTTCTTTCAGGTCAATACTCAGTATTTTTAGTAAAGTAGTCTGATTATTTAAACATTATTCAAGGTCATCTTTAAAAACAATATTTAAAAATATTTAGTTACAAAAACGCCACCGATTTAGATCGTAATTAAATTTCAAGGTCAACCAATTACAAGAAACCGATTTTGTTTATGCTAGTAATAGAAAATTGTCGGCTTATATTGTTACGCGTTTTATTGCACCGGTAAATCAATAGGTTGGTTATACATAGTACTTAAACATAGGGTTAGGTTTTATAGACACTAATATATAGACTGTAAAATATGCAATTATTTAAATAAGTATAGATCGATAAATATAAAGTTGCTGTTTAGCCGAGAGGCCTGATCTTACATCGAGTTAGCTTTTAATTGCTATAATATATTACCAATTATACAGCAATATAGCTATATCATGGTAGTAATTATTCACTTATGAAATACAGCATTTAGGTTTTTCGTCCGGGTACAATATAACCAGGTCATGTTAATATAGTCGTGAGGTTGCAACGCAAAAATAGTTTTGTTAGCCCTATAACTAATCAGTTGGTAATTAATAAATTAATTACAAGTGATTGTTAGGTTAAATATTAAAAATGAATTCTAAATGCAGACGTTAATTAGTTTTGAATTGTCACGACAGTAGTTCAGCCTTTCAATGCACGCCTATTACAAATTGGTTATGGTTTAGTGACGAATAGTGGCATACTACGCAAGCCATAGTCAACAAGGAAGTATATCCAAGGTTTTGATAAAGCAAATAAAACTATGTCATAAGAATAATAATAAACAATAAAATATTTTACATGTTGAGTTTAGATTTATTTTCAAGTAGCTTAAAATTGTATGTGCTTTTAACATTAATTTGACATTTTAACTTAAAACCACATACTTTTTTTGACGTTAGGCGGTGTACTTAAGCCCAAGTCTATTTTTGACCTAAGCATACTAGAGAGTACGTTAAACCCTGTTTTAAAGTTTGGGATTCGGCTAAGGGTGCGCTAAAATGACATCAACTTTTTATAACGATACAACCTATATCATCATTCAACTACACGTCATAAATTGAGTTGAGCGTAACTAAAGTAGGTCAGGCTTTTTGTTTGATATTTATTTTTTATGATACAAAAGTGAAACGGTAGAAAATTTATATGTTAGAAAAAGACATCTTGGTTTGATTTTTATTGTTTGTTATTATATTTAGAATTTGTTAAAATGAAAGTAAAATTTTGACTTACTAAAGACCTTACCATTTGTTATTACAGTCTTGCTAAATTAGCGTAGGTTAAACTAAACCTACTAGTTAAAAAATGCCCGTTCATAGCCGGCTTGATATAAAAAGCGCAATTAATTTTAGGCGTTGGTTACTTCGTAGTCATATTTATTTTTTATACCCACTACGCAAAAACATTCCTTTTAAAGGCGTTCATTGGAATGAAAACATCGACTGTACGTTGAAATATTTAGTTCAGTGATATTCAAGGGTTAAATGTCAAGTAGCTGCTAGTAAGCATCGTATACTTAGTAACGCTTTAACGCTTGTTGCAATATAAAACAATACTTGCGTCCAGGTGGTATAGAAAATGTGGAAATAAACATTGGTATTGTTTGCAAGCGGATATTGCCCATATATGAGGCAATATTACAACATGAATATATAGTTGCGTACAAGCATATGGTAAAATCTGTTGAGATATACTTATAATACATGTAGGTGGTAATTGAATAGCTATTATTTAACAGAAACTATGCGTCTACTGTTATAGGCGTATTGTGTAATAAGATGCCAAGTTAGACTCTAGATAAAATTAAAATGTTATTAAATATCAAAAACTCGTGAGAAATTAATTTCCGAGATAGCAAACTGTTAAAAAAATAAAAATTTGATTGCCAAATTTCCGCTATAAAACTTTACGACCTAAAATGCGATTAATTTAAATGGAGTTTTATAGGTTGAGATTTGTCGTTTCAGTATTTACAACCTTTTAGTTTTACGCTTATCAACTGCACCATCGAAGCCTACGGCTAGTGATCAAAATTTTATCGCTTCACTATTTAATAAAACGAAAACAAATGCCTTCGCTATAGTATTCGATAGTTCTTTTTGGACTGGTGCAAAGTTAGGCAAAGGGCATATATTCTATGGTGAAGGAGTTTTTAGTGCTTCGTTATAAAATAAAAGGAGGTTGCATTGCGTGCAGTGTTAAGGACGTAGATTTGAGCGATAATAGCAGCGTTTGAACGTTGCTATAAAGAAATCTTACAAGTTGTAAACAACTTGTAAACAACTTACAAGGATTTAAAAAGATGTAAAGAATTTGACCGACTTTTACAATTTGAAGACCAGGAACTTGCCATGCGTAAACAGCAACCAGGCGTAAAAAATGTTGTCAAAGACAAGTGTCAATAATAACCTACTGACCTTTAGTCCGTGTTTTATTAATCAGTGTTATGGCTACGATCTTGTTACCAGAAAGGAACGTAATTGAAATACCAGTCTGTCTATCTGATACTTTAATTTTAATAATCAAATACAATTTTAAGAAATAAGTCCAAATAGCTTTCCATTTTTGAAAAGTAGATTAACGTTAACTTAATATGTTTATCTTTTTACCTTAAAAAAAGCATTTGTATATATATTTTGTGTATTAGGTGTTAAAAATTGATTTATCCACAATGAAAGTACAAAATTTACATTTAAAATTTTGATTTGACAAAGGTGTATGTTTTACTTTTTTCTAATGTTAAATTAAATTCGAAAACTGTAATGAGCGCCGTCAAAGAATTTCAGTTAAGCACGTCTAGTTTAACGTCGTTAAACGGGGATGACACGTCATTGGATGAAACCTGCGGTTGCCAAATTGGCTGTGGAAAATACACATCAAAAAGGTTGGTTTAATATCATTGAATATTTTACAATATTTTCATTATATATTTAAAATAAATGTATTGTGGGCGTTAAAAAAACACCATATACTTAAAGGCCAACTTTAAAACAAATGCACTATTGAGGTTATAGGTTTAATCATAGGTCGACCTCGTTGTGTAGTGCGCTATGTGCTATTTTAATAACATAGTTTGTTGTCATATAAGATTTCCTTTGTTTAAATGGAAGTTGTGTAAAACGTGGGACAATATGGTAAAGTATTCGATTTATGTCTGGTAATTTAACAATAGCTTTAAAGTTTTAAAATTGTAAAATTCTGTATTAGAACAATAGAATTGACTGAAATTGGGTATGGGGACTAATATTATTACACTTAATTTGATATAACAAAGCACTCATGCCGCGATCAAATGGGTATTTAAAGAAACAATAGCTTTACTAAGTTATGTTTTGTTCTGTTAAATTTTAGCATACCCATTTTTAATCAGTTGTATCTCATGTTTAAAGCCTATACTTTATTTGATGTTTACCGTAATCGTTTTTTTAATTTAAATTTAATTAAAATTTATTGCAAATAAATGAAACAAAAAGGAAATGCGTCTGTACATAAACTTACAAATAAAATTCCTAACTATCGTCAGTTTTATAAATTTCCATTTTAATCGAAATCCTATATTTTGATAATTTTGTAAGGTTTTGTTGTGCTATTTTATCAAAACAAATTAAACGGAGTTGTTCTTCCATAAATCAATAGCTTTTATCGAAAAAATCTTTATATTTCAAAAAAATTTTTTCTGATTTTATCGTTAAAGTAAAACATTTAAAATTCGATTTGTGGTCCTAAAGTTGTTGTTAAAAATATTATTAATAAATTTTAAGATCGGTTGAAAATACTTATAATCGATTTACAATTTTCTAAAATTATTTATATTAAAACATTTTTAGATTTATTATTAAATTTTATAAAAAATGCAATGACTTGCTATTTGATATTAGCAAACCTTTTTTATTAAATTACGATAATTTGTTTTTAAAACGTATAAGTAGGTAGATATAAATTACTTGTAAATGTTAAATTAATAACAATAAAAACATTTACTTAAAATTTATACAAAAAACATTTTAATTATTAGTCATTCAAGTTTAAAATAATAAACAATCTGTAATGTTTAAATAGAGTTCCGACACCCACTTTCCAATGCCTAGCCACTACCAAAGGAGCTTTAGTTTTCATATCAATCGCAGCTTTCATTCAAGGATTTATTGTTAATGGGCACACTAATGTTGTAATAAGCACTCTGGAAAAAAGGTAAGTAAAGTTTTATACGGGATTTTTAATTTTAAAATCTTATCTTAAAATTTCTATCTTTAAAATAAAAGGCTAACACTGAGCTTTAGGTGTAATTTAGATTTATATAATCCCTGGATAAAAGGATAGACTTCTATTGAGTAATTATGGATTAGGATTGCATACCAATGGAGGCAAACATAATAAACCTATAGAAACCAGTTATGTTTTGTAAATTTTTATATTTGTTCTACAGATTTGAGTTAAGCAGCACTGAATCTGGTCTTATCTCAAGTTGTTATGACATTGCATCTTGTCTCACTATTTTGTTTGTCACATATCGTGGTTCCTATGGCCACAAGCCCCAATGGGTTGGATGGGGCGCATTTTTTATTGGGGTCGCAGGGATTATCTTTGCCCTACCCCATTTTGCAGCCCCCGAATATACTTTTTTGGAAACAAACAACACTTGTGGAAATCCAGAGTTGAATACCTGCGAAATAACCAGTTTACAAAATTACAGGTAAAAAGCAGTTATTATATGCATATTTTTTAAATTAATTATTTTTTTTATTAAGATCTTCAAATTTAGATGTTTAAAATTTTGTTTTTTTGTAAGCAGATATTCTAAAACAAATATTAACGCTATATTTGGCAAAACTCGTACGTCATAACATTTCAGGAAAATGTTTTTGGAAGTTTTTTTCGGATATTTTTAAATACAACTTAGGGGGTTCAATAATTTACATTACGTGGTATTACAAGTTTAAATAACTAAATTTATGCAAAAACACACAGGGACTTTACAAACCAATGATTAGAATGTATTAGATTTCACTTAGAAAACAACTATTTTAAGTTTTGTCGCTGGAAAATATGTTTATTATATAAACAAATACAAAAATGTGTTTGTTTTATTAACATCTTATACCCTATACCTAAAAACTTTTTATTTTTTTAATAAATTAAAAACCTTTTTTTTTTGAATACCATATAGTTCCTGATTAAAACTTTAATATTTTAATAGTTTAGGTGTGTATTGGACTAATTAAACAAAATTATTTTGAATGTGTATAACGAAATTCTTTGTGTATTTCATTCAAATTAATTACTTTACTAATCCAAATTTATATTTTCATAGATTTGTTTTCTACATGGCTTTGTTGTTATCAGGAGCGGGGGCTGCTCCTCTTTATTCACTTGGAATAACTTACTTGGACGAAAATGTTAAACAAAGATATTCATCATGGTATAATGGTGAGATTCCTTTATATTCTTTGTTATTTCTTTTCAAGGTAATTATTTAAATTTCACCATGAAATTACATATCCAAAATCGACATTTGATATGGCTTTTTTGTTGTACATTTAAATAAAATATTAATTAAAATTTTAATATTTTATTTGATTGTAGGAATTATGGTTGCCTTCTCAGTGATAGGACCAGGCGCTGGATTTGTTGTTGGTGGAGCTTTTCTGGGTATTTACACTTATCCTAATGCAGAGTACGTAAACCTCTCTTAATTAAAAATATAAATTAGTTAAAATCCACACTCTAATAAATTTTCCAAAAAAAACAATTTAATTTTTTGCACTTTGCAACTAAATTAACTAACCTCTCCTTAAAAATTACATTTTTAATTATTTATTTTTGTTAGTGTGGGGAACTTGGACAAGGCAAGTGAACAGTGGGTTGGGGCATGGTGGATTGGTGCCTTATTGTTCGGAATTTTCGGATTACTTGCCTCAGTACCTATTATCATGCTTCCAAAAGTAAATATTTCACTATCGGTATTTTTTGGTAGAATACGTATATTTTTAAATTTTCCTTTTAAAAAACGTACATGATTTTAAACTCTAGATCATTGTAGGTGGGTAAATAAACATTCAAAAATTGTAGATACTCTTGTTAAAGCTGTAAAGACATTTGACGAAATATTGTGTTGTTCTTTTTTTTAACAAAAAAGTTATATTTTTATAAACAAAGGTTATTCCTGGATCTCAAAAACATCGGGAAAATCGCGAAAAAGAAATGTACAACGATCAACTTGCTATTGATTCTGCTGAAGATAAAGATTTCGGAAAAAAGTAAACTTAAATTAAATATTTTTTTATATTATCAGTTTAAACTAATATAAAATAATTTTTTCTAAATTTTGAAAACTTAGATGGAAAGACTTTCCCAAGTGCGTAAAAGTGCTAATAAGAAATCCGACGTTCATGTTGGTGTCGATAGGTGGCGGTATCGACTCATTACTCATCGGTGGCCTCGCTACTTTCGGTTCAAAATACATTGAGACCATCTTCAGTCTGGACGCTGACACATCTGGCATATATTTCGGTATTTAAATATTTTTTGTTAACAACCTAAAATAAAGGCTGTTTGCTTCTTTGTATTGACTTAGGGTACTTTAAGTATTATTACACTTAACACTGCTTCTTTTTAAGGTTTGCTTGCCATACTGGGAGGAACTTGTGGTATTTTAATCGGAGGTGGATTAATTACAAAGTTCGACTTAAACATGACCCAGATGTTAAGAATAACTTATATCTCTCCTATTGTAGCTGGCATTTGCTCTGCTGCCTTTCTAATTACATGCAATGAACCAAGTAAGTTATGATAAACCGAATTTTTTTAGGTTTGCCCTTAAAGAACGTTTTTGATATGGGCTCGTAGTTTATATACTTTTAATTTTTTGATTTTTAATATGTTCTTCTTGTTAGGTTTTGCTGGTATAACTACACCATATGTGGGCCAACCTCTTGTAGCAGGTAACCTTTTTGCTCCATGTAACTTGGGTTGCAATTGCAGTCAGGAAATTTACAATCCTGTTTGCGGTGCAGACAATATTATTTATTTTTCTCCTTGCTTTGCTGGTTGCTCTGTAAAAGAGGTAATTATTTAAAAAAAAAATTAAAAAGACATTAATAAAATATATTTAGGCTTTAAACAAACGTCAAAATTTTTGACATTTTCCTTTTTTAGGGTGTCGATTTTAAAAATTGTAGTTGTGTGACAGCAACACAAGCTACTGCCACCCAAGGTTCGTGTGTCGATGAAAACTGTGGCAGTGGAACCTTACTCATAGTATTCATGATCGTTGTTTTCGTCCTTATAACTTTTACATTCTTAAACGAAGCACCTGCCTTGCAAGTCACATTACGAACAGTTGGGTTCAACCAAAGATCCTTCGCTATAGGTTTTCAGGTAAATTAAATAAAATAATTAAAAAAAATTATAAGATAAGTTTGTTTTTTTATCTACCTGAAAATACGCTTTTTAATTTTTTTTATTGGGATATACTAATATTGATATTTAAACTTTTTAGTGGCTGGTAATCAGATTGTTGGGAACAATACCTGGCCCTCTAGTGCTGGGAGCAATATTCGACTCAGCATGTTCACAGTGGACACAAGAATGTGGGACAAGAGGATCCTGCCTTACTTATAACACAGCCGATCTTTCTAAGTTCATCTTTATATTCCTTATTGTTTGCAAGGTATGTTAATTTTACTCTGTTAAAAACATTCTGCAGTTTGCCTTTGACGTAATTTACTCTTGTAGTACTTACCTTGCAGTTAACTTGGCTTTAGACTCAAAGTAAATTAACAATTTTATGCTTAATAATCGATTAATCCAAAAAAGAGGCAAAAAATATTTATTTAATAAACTTACACTTTTGAAATTTCCATACTTTTTTTTAACAATTTTAACAAAAAATTTTAGGTCGTCAATACTGTTATTTACTGGTCAGGGGCAATGTATTACAAACCTAAACCAAAAGACGAATCTCAAACATCCACTGACACTGATTCAGTTGAAGAAATTTGTAACAAAACAAATAAACCTATTCCACTTACTGAAATTAAAGACGTTTTGCCTGGTGAGGTTTTATCACAACAGATTCAAAACGAAAGTGGATTTTTTGATAATGAAACTTTTGAAGTTGAGTCAATTTCGAATTGATCGAATGGCACTCACAAATAAAACTAAAGCAAGAAAGTTTACACTTTGAAAGTATTAGATTATACCTTTCTAAATGTTCCTTTATTTAAAATAATGTTCCAAAGGCAGGAATAAAAAAAAAGCTGTAAAATTTATTTGCTGTACAAAAAAATATTTAAGAATCCTAATCAAAGCATATCTTTTTTACATTTTTATGCACTTTTAACGTTTTCTACTGTTTAAAGACATGATTAAGTGAACTTTTAAAACATATATTTTGTTTCTGATTTTCATGTATTATAAATATTTTTATATTGGTCAAAAAGTATAATTTTAATGTTGGGATGTCAACATTTGAACTGTAATACTAAGTTGTTTGTAATATATATTTTCACTGTGAAATTTATTATTTTAAGGTGAATTATAAATTAAATATATCTGCATGTGATGTAATTAAATCTTATCGCATTGAATCGTAAGAACAAAAGTTGTAATGGCACAACACGGCGCCAAGTGTGGTTAAAGAGTAAACAGGCTTTGAGCTCTCTGCATTATCGCTTTTAAAGCTTTGCTTTAAGAAAAAAAGAGATTTAAAGAAATGGATTGAAGATGTTTTTGTTTGTATTAAGCAGAAAATTGGCTAACATGGTCTTATTTGGCTTTAAAAGTTTAACATAAAGCGAGAATTTATTTCTTTCGAATTAATCTAAAATGAGAGCAAAGATGTTTTAAATAAAATAAGAATTAGTGTTAAATGATAGTTTAGGTAGCAGAAACTTTATAAATCGTAACTTACTACCACTGTTTTGTAGTTTCTATTTGGTTTCTTAAAAATGTTTATGGTCGCTATCCGCAATAACGTTAATATGCGCGATTTGGTTAAAATGTTCGATATGCACATGCGCGATATGCGAAAAATATATACTTTTGAGCAGTCTATAAATTTACTTATTCGTTTGTTATATTTAAATGCTTGTTTGTTCATTAAAAATTAAAGTTCAATATTAAGCATTAAAAATTTTGTATGATGTATTTTATAATATAGGTAGTTAAAAAACATATTAAAAAAATAATTTTTGTTTTTTTATCATATTTAAATGCTTGTTTATTTAATAAAAATAAAAAATCAATTTTACAAATTTAAAATTTACTATATTTTATATCCTAAAACTACCAACTTAAAACTGGGTTAAATATTAGTTTTTGTTTGTATTATATATATAAATGCTTGTTTGTTTATTAAAAATCAAAGGTTTGTAATATTCTTAGTTAATGTTTATGCATATCTTTTTTTATTTATAAAAATTTATGTTTAAAATAATCAAATATTTTCGAAACATATTTTATTTGTCAAATAAATCTAGTTTTTTTTATTATTACAAGTGCTTACTTAAGCTATGTATACAATTTTGCATCATTGAAAGGTCGTGGCAGTTAGCTCAGTGCGAAAGGCCCACAACTCTCAGTACTGAGTTCCGAGGTTTGGTTCCCAACTTAGACTCCTCAAAATAATAAACTTACCAATTTTTTGTATTTTGCGTACATAGGGCCGGTCATATGATCACGTGACCTAGCACACTAGTAAAAAAGTTTTAAAATTTTTTTTTTTTTTTAAATCAAAAGATAACTATACTGATAAAACCGCACTGTTCTAACAGCCGTGCTTGCAAAATTTTTTTAGCAAACATTAATATTTCCGAGAGATATGACAAATTTATGACATTGATTTTTAAATTTTTTTAGAACTGTTTTGGTATAACTAATGCTCAAGATAAAGAAATTTTCGAAAATAATTAAAAGAACAAAAAAACATTTTTTTAGTTCGCGTACATTGAATTGTTCGCGCGATCTTTTGACCTAATTAAACCCAAAATAAAAATTACCCCAAACTTTTGTTTTACTGAAAATTTTCGCGAAATGTTTTATCTTGAATGTTAGTTAGGCCAATGCGCGTCTAATAAAATACAAAATTTTAGGTTTTAGGATTTCATAAATTTTTAATAAAAGTTTCATAACTTTTATGAATATTAATATTTTTGAAAAATATTTTGTAAACACGGTAATTGGACCTGTGCGGTTCTAACACAACAATTATTTTTCGATTTAAAATTTTTTATTTTTTTTCAAAAAATTTGTGTGCAAAATCATTGGCCAAAAATATCACGTGACCTAATGAAAACCAAAATAAAAATTACCTCAAACTTTTGTTTTACTGAAAATTTTCGAGAAATGTTTTATCTTGAATGTTAGTTAGGCCAATGCGCGCCTAATAAAATACAAAATTTTAGGTTTTGAGATTTCATAAATTTTTAATAAAAGTTTCATAACTTTTATGAATATTAATATTTTTGAAAAATATTTTGTAAACACGGTAATTGGACCTGTGCGGTTCTAACACAACAATTATTTTTCGATTTAAAATTTTTTATTTTTTTTCAAAAAATTTGTATGCAAAATCTTTGGCCAAAAATATCACGTGACCTAATGAAAACCAAAATAAAAATTACCTCAAACTTTTGTTTTACTGAAAATTTTCGAGAAATGTTTTATCTTGAATGTTAGTTAGGCCAATGCGCGCCTAATAAAATACAAAATTTTAGGTTTTGAGATTTCATAAATTTTTAATAAAAGTTTCATAACTTTTATGAATATTAATATTTTCAAAAAATATTTTGTAAACACGGTAATTGGACCTGTGCGGTTCTAACACAACAATTATTTTTCGATTTAAAATTTTTTATTTTTTTCAAAAAATTTGTATGCAATATCATTGGCCAAAAATATCACGTGACCTAATTAAACCCAAAATAAAAATTACCTCAAACTTTTGTTTTACTGAAAATTTTGGCGAAATGTTTTATCTTAAATGTTAGTTAGGCCAATGCGCGTCTAATAAAATACAAAATTTTAGGTTTTGAGATTTCATAAATTTTTAATAAAAGTTTCATAACTTTTATGAATATTAATATTTTTGAAAAATATTTTGTAAACACGGTAATTGGACCTGTGCGGTTCTAACACAACAATTATTTTTCGATTTAAAATTTTTTATTTTTTTTCAAAAAATTTGTGTGCAAAATCATTGGCCAAAAATATCACGTGACCTAATGAAAACCAAAATAAAAATTACCTCAAACTTTTGTTTTACTGAAAATTTTCGAGAAATGTTTTATCTTGAATGTTAGTTAGGCCAATGCGCGCCTAATAAAATACAAAATTTTAGGTTTTGAGATTTCATAAATTTTTAATAAAAGTTTCATAACTTTTATGAATATTAATATTTTTGAAAAATATTTTGTAAACACGGTAATTGGACCTGTGCGGTTCTAACACAACAATTATTTTTCGATTTAAAATTTTTTATTTTTTTTCAAAAAATTTGTATGCAAAATCTTTGGCCAAAAATATCACGTGACCTAATGAAAACCAAAATAAAAATTACCTCAAACTTTTGTTTTACTGAAAATTTTCGAGAAATGTTTTATCTTGAATGTTAGTTAGGCCAATGCGCGCCTAATAAAATACAAAATTTTAGGTTTTGAGATTTCATAAATTTTTAATAAAAGTTTCATAACTTTTATGAATATTAATATTTTCAAAAAATATTTTGTAAACACGGTAATTGGACCTGTGCGGTTCTAACACAACAATTATTTTTCGATTTAAAATTTTTTATTTTTTTCAAAAAATTTGTATGCAATATCATTGGCCAAAAATATCACGTGACCTAATTAAACCCAAAATAAAAATTACCTCAAACTTTTGTTTTACTGAAAATTTTGGCGAAATGTTTTATCTTAAATGTTAGTTAGGCCAATGCGCGTCTAATAAAATACAAAATTTTAGGTTTTGAGATTTCATAAATTTTTAATAAAAGTTTCATAACTTTTATGAATATTAATATTTTCGAAAAATATTTTGTAAACACGGTAATTGGACCTGTGCGGTTCTAACACAACAATTATTTTTCCATTTAAGATTTTTTATTTTTTTTCAAAAAATTTGTATGCAATATCATTGGCCAAAAATATCACGTGACCTAATTAAACCCAAAATAAAAATTACCTCAAACTTTTGTTTTACTAAAAATTTTCGCGAAATGTTTTATCTTGAATGTTAGGTAGGCCAATGCGCGTCTAATAAAATACAAAATTTTAGGTTTTGTGATTTCAAAAATTTTTAATAAAAGTTTCATAACTTTTATGAATATTAATATTTTCGAAAAATATTTTGTAAACACGGTAATTGGACCTGTGCGGTTCTAACACAACAATTATTTTTCGATTTAAAATTTTTTATTTTTAAAAAAAAAATTTGTATGCAATATCTATCATTGGCCAAATATATCACGTGACCTAATTAAACCCAAAATAAAAATTACCTCAAACTTTTGTTTTACTGAAAATTTTTGCGAAATGTTTTATCTTGAATGTTAGTTAGGCCAATGCGCGTCTAATAAAATACAAAATTTTAGGTTTTGAGATTTCATAAATTTTTAATAAAAGTTTCATAACTTTTATGAATATTAATATTTTTGAAAAATATTTTGTAAACACGGTAATTGGACCTGTGCGGTTTTAACACAACAATTATTTTTCAATTTAAAATTTTTTATTCTTTTTCAAAAAATTTGTATGCAATATCATTGGCCAAAAATATCACGTGACCTAATTAAACCCAAAATAAAAATTACCTCAAACTTTTGTTTTACTGAAAATTTTTGCGAAATGTTTCATCTTGAATGTTAGTTAGGCCAATGCGCATCTAATAAAATACAAAATTTTAGGTTTTGAGATTTCATAAATTTTTAATAAAAGTTTCATAACTTTTATGAATATTAATATTTTCGAAAAATATTTTGTAAACACGGTAGTTGGACCTGTGCGGTTCTAACACAACAATTATTTTTCGATTTAAAATTTTTTATTTTTTTTCAAAAAATTTGTATGCAATATCATTGGCCAAAAATATCACGTGACCTAATTAAACCCAAAATAAAAATTACCTCAAACTTTTGTTTTACTGAAAATTTTCGCGAAATGTTTTATCTTGAATGTTAGTTAGGCCAATGCGCGTCTAATAAAATACAAAATTTTAGGTTTTGAGATTTCATAAATTTTTAATAAAAGTTTCATAACTTTTATGAATATTAATATTTTCGAAAAATATTTTGTAAACACAGTAATTGGACCTGTGCGGTTCTAACACAACAATTATTTTTCGATTTAAAATTTTTTATTTTTTTTCAAAAAATTTGTATGCAATATCATTGGCCAAAAATATCACGTGACCTAATTAAACCCAAAATAAAAATTACCTCAAACTTTTGTTTTACTAAAAATTTTGGCGAAATGTTTTATCTTGAATGTTAGTTAGGCCAATGCGCGTCTAATAAAATACAAAATTTTAGGTTTTAAGATTTCATAAATTTTTAATAAAAGTTTCATAACTTTTATGAATATTAATATTTTTGAAAAATATTTTGTAAACACGGTAATTGGACCTGTGCGGTTCTAACACAACAATTATTTTTCGATTTAAAATTTTTTATTTTTTTTCAAAAAATTTGTATGCAATATCATTGGCCAAAAATATCACGTGACCTAATTAAACCCAAAATAAAAATTACCTCAAACTTTTGTTTTACTAAAAATTTTGGCGAAATGTTTTATCTTGAATGTTAGTTAGGCCAATGCGCGTCTAATAAAATACAAAATTTTAGGTTTTAAGATTTCATAAATTTTTAATAAAAGTTTCATAACTTTTATGAATATTAATATTTTTGAAAAATATTTTGTAAACACGGTAATTGGACCTGTGCGGTTCTAACACAACAATTATTTTTCGATTTAAAATTTTTTATTTTTTTTCAAAAAATTTGTATGCAATATCATTGGCCAAAAATATCACGTGACCTAATTAAACCCGAAATAAAACTTACCTCAAACTTTTGTTTTACTGAAAATTTTCGCAAAATGTTTTATCTTGAATGTTAGTTAGGCCAATGCGCGTCTAATAAAATACAAAATTTTAGGTTTTGAGATTTCATAAATTTTTAATAAAAGTTTCATAACTTTTATGAATATTAATATTTTCGAAAAATATTTTGTAAACACAGTAATTGGACCTGTGCGGTTCTAACACAACAATTATTTTTCGATTTAAAATTTTTTATTTTTTTTCAAAAAATTTGTATGCAATATCATTGGCCAAAAATATCACGTGACCTAATTAAACCCAAAATAAAAATTACCTCAAACTTTTGTTTTACTAAAAATTTTGGCGAAATGTTTTATCTTGAATGTTAGTTAGGCCAATGCGCGTCTAATAAAATACAAAATTTTAGGTTTTAAGATTTCATAAATTTTTAATAAAAGTTTCATAACTTTTATGAATATTAATATTTTTGAAAAATATTTTGTAAACACGGTAATTGGACCTGTGCGGTTCTAACACAACAATTATTTTTCGATTTAAAATTTTTTATTTTTTTTCAAAAAATTTGTATGCAATATCATTGGCCAAAAATATCACGTGACCTAATTAAACCCAAAATAAAAATTACCTCAAACTTTTGTTTTACTAAAAATTTTGGCGAAATGTTTTATCTTGAATGTTAGTTAGGCCAATGCGCGTCTAATAAAATACAAAATTTTAGGTTTTAAGATTTCATAAATTTTTAATAAAAGTTTCATAACTTTTATGAATATTAATATTTTTGAAAAATATTTTGTAAACACGGTAATTGGACCTGTGCGGTTCTAACACAACAATTATTTTTCGATTTAAAATTTTTTATTTTTTTTCAAAAAATTTGTATGCAATATCATTGGCCAAAAATATCACGTGACCTAATTAAACCCGAAATAAAACTTACCTCAAACTTTTGTTTTACTGAAAATTTTCGCAAAATGTTTTATCTTGAATGTTAGTTAGGCCAATGCGCGTCTAATAAAATACAAAATTTTAGGTTTTGAGATTTCATAAATTTTTAATAAAAGTTTCATAACTTTTATGAATATTAATATTTTCGAAAAATATTTTGTAAACACAGTAATTGGACCTGTGCGGTTCTAACACAACAATTATTTTTCGATTTAAAATTTTTTATTTTTTTTCAAAAAATTTGTATGCAATATCATTGGCCAAAAATATCACGTGATCTAATTAAACCCAAAATAAAAATTACCTCAAACTTTTGTTTTACTGAAAATTTTGGCGAAATGTTTTATCTTAAATGTTAGTTAGGCCAATGCGCGTCTAATAAAATACAAAATTTTAGGTTTTGAGATTTCATAAATTTTTAATAAAAGTTTCATAACTTTTATGAATATTAATATTTTCGAAAAATATTTTGTAAACACGGTAATTGGACCTGTGCGGTTCTAACACAACAATTATTTTTCCATTTAAGATTTTTTATTTTTTTTCAAAAAATTTGTATGCAATATCATTGGCCAAAAATATCACGTGACCTAATTAAACCCAAAATAAAAATTACCTCAAACTTTTGTTTTACTAAAAATTTTCGCGAAATGTTTTATCTTGAATGTTAGGTAGGCCAATGCGCGTCTAATAAAATACAAAATTTTAGGTTTTGTGATTTCAAAAATTTTTAATAAAAGTTTCATAACTTTTATGAATATTAATATTTTCGAAAAATATTTTGTAAACACGGTAATTGGACCTGTGCGGTTCTAACACAACAATTATTTTTCGATTTAAAATTTTTTATTTTTAAAAAAAAAATTTGTATGCAATATCATTGGCCAAATATATCACGTGACCTAATTAAACCCAAAATAAAAATTACCTCAAACTTTTGTTTTACTGAAAATTTTTGCGAAATGTTTTATCTTGAATGTTAGTTAGGCCAATGCGCGTCTAATAAAATACAAAATTTTAGGTTTTGAGATTTCATAAATTTTTAATAAAAGTTTCATAACTTTTATGAATATTAATATTTTTGAAAAATATTTTGTAAACACGGTAATTGGACCTGTGCGGTTTTAACACAACAATTATTTTTCGATTTAAAATTTTTTATTCTTTTTCAAAAAATTTGTATGCAATATCATTGGCCAAAAATATCACGTGACCTAATTAAACCCAAAATAAAAATTACCTCAAACTTTTGTTTTACTGAAAATTTTTGCGAAATGTTTCATCTTGAATGTTAGTTAGGCCAATGCGCATCTAATAAAATACAAAATTTTAGGTTTTGAGATTTCATAAATTTTTAATAAAAGTTTCATAACTTTTATGAATATTAATATTTTCGAAAAATATTTTGTAAACACGGTAGTTGGACCTGTGCGGTTCTAACACAACAATTATTTTTCGATTTAAAATTTTTTATTTTTTTTCAAAAAATTTGTATGCAATATCATTGGCCAAAAATATCACGTGACCTAATTAAACCCAAAATAAAAATTACCTCAAACTTTTGTTTTACTGAAAATTTTCGCGAAATGTTTTATCTTGAATGTTAGTTAGGCCAATGCGCGTCTAATAAAATACAAAATTTTAGGTTTTGAGATTTCATAAATTTTTAATAAAAGTTTCATAACTTTTATGAATATTAATATTTTCGAAAAATATTTTGTAAACACAGTAATTGGACCTGTGCGGTTCTAACACAACAATTATTTTTCGATTTAAAATTTTTTATTTTTTTTCAAAAAATTTGTATGCAATATCATTGGCCAAAAATATCACGTGACCTAATTAAACCCAAAATAAAAATTACCTCAAACTTTTGTTTTACTAAAAATTTTGGCGAAATGTTTTATCTTGAATGTTAGTTAGGCCAATGCGCGTCTAATAAAATACAAAATTTTAGGTTTTAAGATTTCATAAATTTTTAATAAAAGTTTCATAACTTTTATGAATATTAATATTTTTGAAAAATATTTTGTAAACACGGTAATTGGACCTGTGCGGTTCTAACACAACAATTATTTTTCGATTTAAAATTTTTTATTTTTTTTCAAAAAATTTGTATGCAATATCATTGGCCAAAAATATCACGTGACCTAATTAAACCCAAAATAAAAATTACCTCAAACTTTTGTTTTACTAAAAATTTTGGCGAAATGTTTTATCTTGAATGTTAGTTAGGCCAATGCGCGTCTAATAAAATACAAAATTTTAGGTTTTAAGATTTCATAAATTTTTAATAAAAGTTTCATAACTTTTATGAATATTAATATTTTTGAAAAATATTTTGTAAACACGGTAATTGGACCTGTGCGGTTCTAACACAACAATTATTTTTCGATTTAAAATTTTTTATTTTTTTTCAAAAAATTTGTATGCAATATCATTGGCCAAAAATATCACGTGACCTAATTAAACCCGAAATAAAACTTACCTCAAACTTTTGTTTTACTGAAAATTTTCGCAAAATGTTTTATCTTGAATGTTAGTTAGGCCAATGCGCGTCTAATAAAATACAAAATTTTAGGTTTTGAGATTTCATAAATTTTTAATAAAAGTTTCATAACTTTTATGAATATTAATATTTTCGAAAAATATTTTGTAAACACAGTAATTGGACCTGTGCGGTTCTAACACAACAATTATTTTTCGATTTAAAATTTTTTATTTTTTTTCAAAAAATTTGTATGCAATATCATTGGCCAAAAATATCACGTGACCTAATTAAACCCAAAATAAAAATTACCTCAAACTTTTGTTTTACTAAAAATTTTGGCGAAATGTTTTATCTTGAATGTTAGTTAGGCCAATGCGCGTCTAATAAAATACAAAATTTTAGGTTTTAAGATTTCATAAATTTTTAATAAAAGTTTCATAACTTTTATGAATATTAATATTTTTGAAAAATATTTTGTAAACACGGTAATTGGACCTGTGCGGTTCTAACACAACAATTATTTTTCGATTTAAAATTTTTTATTTTTTTTCAAAAAATTTGTATGCAATATCATTGGCCAAAAATATCACGTGACCTAATTAAACCCAAAATAAAAATTACCTCAAACTTTTGTTTTACTGAAAATTTTCGCGAAATGTTTTATCTTGAATGTTAGTTAGGCCAATGCGCGTCTAATAAAATACAAAATTTTAGGTTTTGAGATTTCATAAATTTTTAATAAAAGTTTCATAACTTTTATGAATATTAATATTTTCGAAAAATATTTTGTAAACACAGTAATTGGACCTGTGCGGTTCTAACACAACAATTATTTTTCGATTTAAAATTTTTTATTTTTTTTCAAAAAATTTGTATGCAATATCATTGGCCAAAAATATCACGTGACCTAATTAAACCCAAAATAAAAATTACCTCAAACTTTTGTTTTACTAAAAATTTTGGCGAAATGTTTTATCTTGAATGTTAGTTAGGCCAATGCGCGTCTAATAAAATACAAAATTTTAGGTTTTAAGATTTCATAAATTTTTAATAAAAGTTTCATAACTTTTATGAATATTAATATTTTTGAAAAATATTTTGTAAACACGGTAATTGGACCTGTGCGGTTCTAACACAACAATTATTTTTCGATTTAAAATTTTTTATTTTTTTTCAAAAAATTTGTATGCAATATCATTGGCCAAAAATATCACGTGACCTAATTAAACCCAAAATAAAAATTACCTCAAACTTTTGTTTTACTAAAAATTTTGGCGAAATGTTTTATCTTGAATGTTAGTTAGGCCAATGCGCGTCTAATAAAATACAAAATTTTAGGTTTTAAGATTTCATAAATTTTTAATAAAAGTTTCATAACTTTTATGAATATTAATATTTTTGAAAAATATTTTGTAAACACGGTAATTGGACCTGTGCGGTTCTAACACAACAATTATTTTTCGATTTAAAATTTTTTATTTTTTTTCAAAAAATTTGTATGCAATATCATTGGCCAAAAATATCACGTGACCTAATTAAACCCGAAATAAAACTTACCTCAAACTTTTGTTTTACTGAAAATTTTCGCAAAATGTTTTATCTTGAATGTTAGTTAGGCCAATGCGCGTCTAATAAAATACAAAATTTTAGGTTTTGAGATTTCATAAATTTTTAATAAAAGTTTCATAACTTTTATGAATATTAATATTTTCGAAAAATATTTTGTAAACACAGTAATTGGACCTGTGCGGTTCTAACACAACAATTATTTTTCGATTTAAAATTTTTTATTTTTTTTCAAAAAATTTGTATGCAATATCATTGGCCAAAAATATCACGTGACCTAATTAAACCCAAAATAAAAATTACCTCAAACTTTTGTTTTACTAAAAATTTTGGCGAAATGTTTTATCTTGAATGTTAGTTAGGCCAATGCGCGTCTAATAAAATACAAAATTTTAGGTTTTAAGATTTCATAAATTTTTAATAAAAGTTTCATAACTTTTATGAATATTAATATTTTTGAAAAATATTTTGTAAACACGGTAATTGGACCTGTGCGGTTCTAACACAACAATTATTTTTCGATTTAAAATTTTTTATTTTTTTTCAAAAAATTTGTATGCAATATCATTGGCCAAAAATATCACGTGACCTAATTAAACCCAAAATAAAAATTACCTCAAACTTTTGTTTTACTAAAAATTTTGGCGAAATGTTTTATCTTGAATGTTAGTTAGGCCAATGCGCGTCTAATAAAATACAAAATTTTAGGTTTTAAGATTTCATAAATTTTTAATAAAAGTTTCATAACTTTTATGAATATTAATATTTTTGAAAAATATTTTGTAAACACGGTAATTGGACCTGTGCGGTTCTAACACAACAATTATTTTTCGATTTAAAATTTTTTATTTTTTTTCAAAAAATTTGTATGCAATATCATTGGCCAAAAATATCACGTGACCTAATTAAACCCGAAATAAAACTTACCTCAAACTTTTGTTTTACTGAAAATTTTCGCAAAATGTTTTATCTTGAATGTTAGTTAGGCCAATGCGCGTCTAATAAAATACAAAATTTTAGGTTTTGAGATTTCATAAATTTTTAATAAAAGTTTCATAACTTTTATGAATATTAATATTTTCGAAAAATATTTTGTAAACACAGTAATTGGACCTGTGCGGTTCTAACACAACAATTATTTTTCGATTTAAAATTTTTTATTTTTTTTCAAAAAATTTGTATGCAATATCATTGGCCAAAAATATCACGTGACCTAATTAAACCCAAAATAAAAATTACCTCAAACTTTTGTTTTACTAAAAATTTTGGCGAAATGTTTTATCTTGAATGTTAGTTAGGCCAATGCGCGTCTAATAAAATACAAAATTTTAGGTTTTAAGATTTCATAAATTTTTAATAAAAGTTTCATAACTTTTATGAATATTAATATTTTTGAAAAATATTTTGTAAACACGGTAATTGGACCTGTGCGGTTCTAACACAACAATTATTTTTCGATTTAAAATTTTTTATTTTTTTTCAAAAAATTTGTATGCAATATCATTGGCCAAAAATATCACGTGACCTAATTAAACCCAAAATAAAAATTACCTCAAACTTTTGTTTTACTAAAAATTTTGGCGAAATGTTTTATCTTGAATGTTAGTTAGGCCAATGCGCGTCTAATAAAATACAAAATTTTAGGTTTTAAGATTTCATAAATTTTTAATAAAAGTTTCATAACTTTTATGAATATTAATATTTTTGAAAAATATTTTGTAAACACGGTAATTGGACCTGTGCGGTTCTAACACAACAATTATTTTTCGATTTAAAATTTTTTATTTTTTTTCAAAAAATTTGTATGCAATATCATTGGCCAAAAATATCACGTGACCTAATTAAACCCGAAATAAAACTTACCTCAAACTTTTGTTTTACTGAAAATTTTCGCAAAATGTTTTATCTTGAATGTTAGTTAGGCCAATGCGCGTCTAATAAAATACAAAATTTTAGGTTTTGAGATTTCATAAATTTTTAATAAAAGTTTCATAACTTTTATGAATATTAATATTTTCGAAAAATATTTTGTAAACACAGTAATTGGACCTGTGCGGTTCTAACACAACAATTATTTTTCGATTTAAAATTTTTTATTTTTTTTCAAAAAATTTGTATGCAATATCATTGGCCAAAAATATCACGTGACCTAATTAAACCCAAAATAAAAATTACCTCAAACTTTTGTTTTACTGAAAATTTTGGCGAAATGTTTTATCTTAAATGTTAGTTAGGCCAATGCGCGTCTAATAAAATACAAAATTTTAGGTTTTGAGATTTCATAAATTTTTAATAAAAGTTTCATAACTTTTATGAATATTAATATTTTCGAAAAATATTTTGTAAACACGGTAATTGGACCTGTGCGGTTCTAACACAACAATTATTTTTCCATTTAAGATTTTTTATTTTTTTTCAAAAAATTTGTATGCAATATCATTGGCCAAAAATATCACGTGACCTAATTAAACCCAAAATAAAAATTACCTCAAACTTTTGTTTTACTAAAAATTTTCGCGAAATGTTTTATCTTGAATGTTAGGTAGGCCAATGCGCGTCTAATAAAATACAAAATTTTAGGTTTTGTGATTTCAAAAATTTTTAATAAAAGTTTCATAACTTTTATGAATATTAATATTTTCGAAAAATATTTTGTAAACACGGTAATTGGACCTGTGCGGTTCTAACACAACAATTATTTTTCGATTTAAAATTTTTTATTTTTAAAAAAAAAATTTGTATGCAATATCATTGGCCAAATATATCACGTGACCTAATTAAACCCAAAATAAAAATTACCTCAAACTTTTGTTTTACTGAAAATTTTTGCGAAATGTTTTATCTTGAATGTTAGTTAGGCCAATGCGCGTCTAATAAAATACAAAATTTTAGGTTTTGAGATTTCATAAATTTTTAATAAAAGTTTCATAACTTTTATGAATATTAATATTTTTGAAAAATATTTTGTAAACACGGTAATTGGACCTGTGCGGTTTTAACACAACAATTATTTTTCGATTTAAAATTTTTTATTCTTTTTCAAAAAATTTGTATGCAATATCATTGGCCAAAAATATCACGTGACCTAATTAAACCCAAAATAAAAATTACCTCAAACTTTTGTTTTACTGAAAATTTTTGCGAAATGTTTCATCTTGAATGTTAGTTAGGCCAATGCGCATCTAATAAAATACAAAATTTTAGGTTTTGAGATTTCATAAATTTTTAATAAAAGTTTCATAACTTTTATGAATATTAATATTTTCGAAAAATATTTTGTAAACACGGTAGTTGGACCTGTGCGGTTCTAACACAACAATTATTTTTCGATTTAAAATTTTTTATTTTTTTTCAAAAAATTTGTATGCAATATCATTGGCCAAAAATATCACGTGACCTAATTAAACCCAAAATAAAAATTACCTCAAACTTTTGTTTTACTGAAAATTTTCGCGAAATGTTTTATCTTGAATGTTAGTTAGGCCAATGCGCGTCTAATAAAATACAAAATTTTAGGTTTTGAGATTTCATAAATTTTTAATAAAAGTTTCATAACTTTTATGAATATTAATATTTTCGAAAAATATTTTGTAAACACAGTAATTGGACCTGTGCGGTTCTAACACAACAATTATTTTTCGATTTAAAATTTTTTATTTTTTTTCAAAAAATTTGTATGCAATATCATTGGCCAAAAATATCACGTGACCTAATTAAACCCAAAATAAAAATTACCTCAAACTTTTGTTTTACTAAAAATTTTGGCGAAATGTTTTATCTTGAATGTTAGTTAGGCCAATGCGCGTCTAATAAAATACAAAATTTTAGGTTTTAAGATTTCATAAATTTTTAATAAAAGTTTCATAACTTTTATGAATATTAATATTTTTGAAAAATATTTTGTAAACACGGTAATTGGACCTGTGCGGTTCTAACACAACAATTATTTTTCGATTTAAAATTTTTTATTTTTTTTCAAAAAATTTGTATGCAATATCATTGGCCAAAAATATCACGTGACCTAATTAAACCCAAAATAAAAATTACCTCAAACTTTTGTTTTACTAAAAATTTTGGCGAAATGTTTTATCTTGAATGTTAGTTAGGCCAATGCGCGTCTAATAAAATACAAAATTTTAGGTTTTAAGATTTCATAAATTTTTAATAAAAGTTTCATAACTTTTATGAATATTAATATTTTTGAAAAATATTTTGTAAACACGGTAATTGGACCTGTGCGGTTCTAACACAACAATTATTTTTCGATTTAAAATTTTTTATTTTTTTTCAAAAAATTTGTATGCAATATCATTGGCCAAAAATATCACGTGACCTAATTAAACCCGAAATAAAACTTACCTCAAACTTTTGTTTTACTGAAAATTTTCGCAAAATGTTTTATCTTGAATGTTAGTTAGGCCAATGCGCGTCTAATAAAATACAAAATTTTAGGTTTTGAGATTTCATAAATTTTTAATAAAAGTTTCATAACTTTTATGAATATTAATATTTTCGAAAAATATTTTGTAAACACAGTAATTGGACCTGTGCGGTTCTAACACAACAATTATTTTTCGATTTAAAATTTTTTATTTTTTTTCAAAAAATTTGTATGCAATATCATTGGCCAAAAATATCACGTGACCTAATTAAACCCAAAATAAAAATTACCTCAAACTTTTGTTTTACTAAAAATTTTGGCGAAATGTTTTATCTTGAATGTTAGTTAGGCCAATGCGCGTCTAATAAAATACAAAATTTTAGGTTTTAAGATTTCATAAATTTTTAATAAAAGTTTCATAACTTTTATGAATATTAATATTTTTGAAAAATATTTTGTAAACACGGTAATTGGACCTGTGCGGTTCTAACACAACAATTATTTTTCGATTTAAAATTTTTTATTTTTTTTCAAAAAATTTGTATGCAATATCATTGGCCAAAAATATCACGTGACCTAATTAAACCCAAAATAAAAATTACCTCAAACTTTTGTTTTACTAAAAATTTTGGCGAAATGTTTTATCTTGAATGTTAGTTAGGCCAATGCGCGTCTAATAAAATACAAAATTTTAGGTTTTAAGATTTCATAAATTTTTAATAAAAGTTTCATAACTTTTATGAATATTAATATTTTTGAAAAATATTTTGTAAACACGGTAATTGGACCTGTGCGGTTCTAACACAACAATTATTTTTCGATTTAAAATTTTTTATTTTTTTTCAAAAAATTTGTATGCAATATCATTGGCCAAAAATATCACGTGACCTAATTAAACCCGAAATAAAACTTACCTCAAACTTTTGTTTTACTGAAAATTTTCGCAAAATGTTTTATCTTGAATGTTAGTTAGGCCAATGCGCGTCTAATAAAATACAAAATTTTAGGTTTTGAGATTTCATAAATTTTTAATAAAAGTTTCATAACTTTTATGAATATTAATATTTTCGAAAAATATTTTGTAAACACAGTAATTGGACCTGTGCGGTTCTAACACAACAATTATTTTTCGATTTAAAATTTTTTATTTTTTTTCAAAAAATTTGTATGCAATATCATTGGCCAAAAATATCACGTGACCTAATTAAACCCAAAATAAAAATTACCTCAAACTTTTGTTTTACTAAAAATTTTGGCGAAATGTTTTATCTTGAATGTTAGTTAGGCCAATGCGCGTCTAATAAAATACAAAATTTTAGGTTTTAAGATTTCATAAATTTTTAATAAAAGTTTCATAACTTTTATGAATATTAATATTTTTGAAAAATATTTTGTAAACACGGTAATTGGACCTGTGCGGTTCTAACACAACAATTATTTTTCGATTTAAAATTTTTTATTTTTTTTCAAAAAATTTGTATGCAATATCATTGGCCAAAAATATCACGTGACCTAATTAAACCCAAAATAAAAATTACCTCAAACTTTTGTTTTACTGAAAATTTACGAGAAATGTTTTATCTTGAATGTTAGTTAGGCCAATGCGCGTCTAATAAAATACAAAATTTTAGGTTTTAAGATTTCATAAATTTTTAATAAAAGTTTCATAACTTTTATGAATATTAATATTTTTGAAAAATATTTTGTAAACACGGTAATTGGACCTGTGCGGTTCTAACACAACAATTATTTTTCGATTTAAAATTTTTTATTTTTTTTCAAAAAATTTTTATGCAATATCATTGGCCAAAAATATCACGTGACCTAATTAAACCCAAAATAAAAATTACCTCAAACTTTTGTTTTACTGAAAATTTTCGCGAAATGTTTTATCTTGAATGTTAGTTAGGCCAATGCGCGTCTAATAAAATACAAAATTTTAGGTTTTGAGATTTCATAAATTTTTAATAAAAGTTTCATAACTTTTATGAATATTAATATTTTTGAAAAATATTTTGTAAACACGGTAATTGGACCTGTGCGGTTCTAACACAACAATTATTTTTCGATTTAAAATTTTTTATTTTTTTTCAAAAAATTTGTATGCAATATCATTGGCCAAAAATATCACGTGACCTAATTAAACCCAAAATAAAAATTACCTCAAACTTTTGTTTTACTGAAAATTTTGGCGAAATGTTTCATCTTGAATGTTAGTTAGGCCAATGCGCATCTAATAAAATACAAAATTTTAGGTTTTGAGATTTCATAAATTTTTAATAAAAGTTTCATAACTTTTATGAATATTAATATTTTCGAAAAATATTTTGTAAACACAGTAATTGGACCTGTGCGGTTCTAACACAACAATTATTTTTCGATTTAAAATTTTTTATTTTTTTTCAAAAAATTTGTATGCAATATCATTGGCCAAAAATATCACGTGACCTAATTAAACCCAAAATAAAAATTACCTCAAACTTTTGTTTTACTGAAAATTTTCGCGAAATGTTTTATCTTGAATGTTAGCTAGGCCAATGCGCGTCTAATAAAATACAAAATTTTAGGTTTTGAGATTTCAAAAATTTTTAATAAAAGTTTCATAACTTTTATGAATATTAATATTTTCGAAAAATATTTTGTAAACACGGTAATTGGACCTGTGCGGTTCTAACACAACAATTATTTTTCGATTTAAAATTTTTTATTTTTTTTCAAAAAATTTGTATGCAATATCATTGGCCAAAAATATCACGTGACCTAATTAAACCCAAAATAAAAATTACCTCAAACTTTTGTTTTACTGAAAATTTTCGCGAAATGTTTTATCTTGAATGTTAGCTAGGCCAATGCGCGTCTAATAAAATACAAAATTTTAGGTTTTGAGATTTCAAAAATTTTTAATAAAAGTTTCATAACTTTTATGAATATTAATATTTTCGAAAAATATTTTGTAAACACGGTAATTGGACCTGTGCGGTTCTAACACAACAATTATTTTTCGATTTAAATTTTTTTATTTTTTTTTAAAAAATTTGTATGCAAAATCATTGGCCAAAAATATCACGTGACCTAATGAAAACCAAAATAAAAATTACCTCAAACTTTTGTTTTACTGAAAATTTTCGAGAAATGTTTTATCTTGAATGTTAGTTAGGCCAATGCGCGCCTAATAAAATACAAAATTTTAGGTTTTGAGATTTCATAAATTTTTAATAAAAGTTTCATAACTTTTATGAATATTAATATTTTTGAAAAATATTTTGTAAACACGGTAATTGGACCTGTGCGGTTCTAACACAACAATTATTTTTCGATTTAAAATTTTTTATTTTTTTTCAAAAAATTTGTATGCAAAATCATTGGCCAAATATATCACGTGACCTAATGAAAACCAAAATAAAAATTACCTCAAACTTTTGTTTTACTGAAAATTTACGAGAAATGTTTTATCTTGAATGTTAGTTAGGCCAATGCGCGTCTAATAAAATACAAAATTTTAGGTTTTAAGATTTCATAAATTTTTAATAAAAGTTTCATAACTTTTATGAATATTAATATTTTTGAAAAATATTTTGTAAACACGGTAATTGGACCTGTGCGGTTCTAACACAACAATTATTTTTCGATTTAAAATTTTTTATTTTTTTTCAAAAAATTTTTATGCAATATCATTGGCCAAAAATATCACGTGACCTAATTAAACCCAAAATAAAAATTACCTCAATTTTTTGTTTTACTGAAAATTTTCGCGAAATGTTTTATCTTGAATGTTAGTTAGGCCAATGCGCATCTAATAAAATACAAAATTTTAGGTTTTGAGATTTCATAAATTTTTAATAAAAGTTTCATAACTTTTATGAATATTAATATTTTTGAAAAATATTTTGTAAACACGGTAATTGGACCTGTGCGGTTCTAACACAACAATTATTTTTCGATTAAAATTTTTTATTTTTTTTCAAAAAATTTGTATGCAATATCATTGGCCAAAAATATCACGTGACCTAATTAAACCCAAAATAAAAATTACCTCAAACTTTTGTTTTACTGAAAATTTTCGCGAAATGTTTTATCTTGAATGTTAGTTAGGCCAATGCGCGTCTAATAAAATACAAAATTTTAGGTTTTGAGATTTCAAAAATTTTTAATAAAAGTTTCATAACTTTTATGAATATTAATATTTTCGAAAAGTATTTTGTAAACACGGTAATTGGACCTGTGCGGTTCTAACACAACAATTATTTTTTGATTTAAAATTTGTTATTTTTTAAAAAAAAATTTGTATGCAATATCATTGGCCAAAAATATCACGTGACCTAATTAAACCCAAAATAAAAATTACCTCAAATTTTTGTTTTACTAAAAATTTTGGCGAAATGTTTTATCTTGAATGTTAGTTAGGCCAATGCGCGTCTAATAAAATACAAAATTTTAGGTTTTGAGATTTCATAAATTTTTAATAAAAGTTTCATAACTTCTATGAATATTAATATTTTCGAAAAATATTTTGTAAACACGGTAATTGGACCTGTGCGGTTCTAACACAACAATTATTTTTCGATTTAAAATTTTTTATTTTTTTCAAAAAATTTGTATGCAATATCATTGGCCAAAAATATCACGTGACCTAATTAAACCCAAAATAAAAATTACCTCAAATTTTTGTTTTACTGAAAATTTTCGCGAAATGTTTTATCTTGAATGTTAGTTAGGCCAATGCGCGTCTAATAAAATACAAAACTTTAGGTTTTGAGATTTCATAAATTTTTAATAAAAGTTTCATAACTTTTATGAATATTAATATTTTCGAAAAGTATTTTGTAAACACGGTAATTGGACCTGTGCGGTTCTAACACAACAATTATTTTTTGATTTAAAATTTTTTATTTTTTAAAAAAAAATTTGTATGCAATATCATTGGCCAAAAATATCACGTGACCTAATTAAACCCAAAATAAAAATTATCTCAAACTTTTGTTCTACTTCAATTTTTGCAAAACGTTTTATCTTGAATGTTAGTTAGGCCAATGCGCGCCTAATTAAATATAAAATTTCAGATTTTGAGATTTCATAAATTTTTAATAAAAGTTTCATAACTTTTATGAATATTAATATTTTTGAAAAATATTATGTAAACACGGTAATTGGACCTGTGGGGTTCTAACACAACAATTATTTTTCGATTTAAAATATTTAATTTTTTTTCAAAAAATTTGTATGCAATATCATTGGCCAAAAATATCACGTGACCTAATGAAAACCAAAATAAAAATTACCTCAAACTTTTGTTTTACTTAAAATTTTCGCGAAATGTTTTATCTTGAATGTTAGTTAGGCCAATGCGCGTCTAATAAAATACAAAATTTTAGGTTTTGAGATTTCATAAATTTTTAATAAAAGTTTCATAACTTTTATGAATATTAATATTTTTGAAAAATATTTTGTAAACACGGTAATTGGACCTGTGCAGTTCTAACACAACAATTATTTTTCGATTTAAAAATTTTTATTTTTTTTCAAAAAATTTGTATGCAATATCATTGGCCAAAAATATCACGTGACCTAATTAAACCCAAAATAAAAATTACCTCAAACTTTTGTTTTACTAAAAATTTTCGCAAAATGTTTTATCTTGAATGTTAGTTAGGCCAATGCGCGTCTAATAAAATAGAAAATTTTAGGTTTTGAGATTTCATAAATTTTTAATAAAAGTTTCATAACTTTTATGAATATTAATACTTTCGAAAAATATTTTGTAAACACGGTAATTGGACCTGTGCTGTTCTAACACAACAATTAATTTTCGATTTAAAATTTTTAATTATTTTTTTAAAAAATTTGTATGCAATATCATTGGCCAAAAATATCACGTGACCTAATTAAACCCAAAATAAAAATAACCTCAAACTTTTGTTTTACTAAAAATTTTCGCGAAATGTTTTATCTTGAATGTTAGTTAAGCCAATGCGCGTCTAATAAAATATAAAATTTCAGATTTTGAGATTTCATAAATTTTTAATAAAAGTTTCATAACTTTTATGAATATTAATATTTAAAAAAAATATTATGTAAACACGGTAATTGGACCTGTGCGGTTCTAACACAACAATTATTTTTCGATTTAAAAATTTTTATTTTTTTTCAAAAAATTTGTATGCAATATCATTGGCCAAAAATATCACGTGACCTAATTAAACCCAAAATAAAAATTACCTCAAACTTTTGTTTTACTGAAAATTTTCGCAAAATGTTTTATCTTGAATGTTAGTTAGGCCAATGCGCGTCTAATAAAATACAAAAATTTAGGTTTTGAGATTTCATAAATTTTTAATAAAAGTGTCATAACTTTTATGAATATTAATATTTTTGAAAAATATTTTGTAAACACGGTAATTGGACCTGTGCGGTTCTAACACAACAATTATTTTTCGATTTAAAATTTTAATTTTTTTTCAAAAAATTTGTATGCAATATCATTGGCCAAAAATATCACGTGACCTAATTAAACCCAAAATAAAAATTATCTCAAACTTTTGTTCTACTTCAATTTTTGCAAAATGTTTTATCTTGAATGTTAGTTAGGCCAATGCGCGCCTAATTAAATATAAAATTTCAGATTTTGAGATTTCATAAATTTTTAATAAAAGTTTCATAACTTTTATGAATATTAATATTTTTGAAAAATATTTTGTAAACACGGTAATTGGACCTGTGCGGTTCTAACACAACAATTATTTTTCGATTTAAAAATTTTTATTTTTTTTCAAAAAATTTGTATGCAATATCATTGGCCAAAAATATCACGTGACCTAATTAAACCCAAAATAAAAATTACCTCAAACTTTTGTTTTACTAAAAATTTTCGCGAAATGTTTTATCTTGAATGTTAGTTAGGCCAATGCGCGTCTAATAAAATACAAAATTTTAGGTTTTGAGATTTCATAAATTTTTAATAAAAGTTTCATAACTTTTATGAATATTAATATTTTTGAAAAGTATTTTGTAAACACGGTAATTGGACATGTGCGGTTCTAACACAACAATTATTTTTCGATTTAAGATTTTTTATTTTTTTTCAAAAAATTTGTATGCAATATCATTGGCCAAAAATATCACGTGACCTAATTAAACCCAAAATAAAAATTACCTCAAACTTTTGTTTTACTGAAAATTATCGCGAAATGTTTTATCTTGAATGTTAGTTAGGCCAATGCGCATCTAATAAAATACAAAATTATAGGTTTTGAGATTTCATAAATTTTTAATAAAAGTGTCATAACTTTTATGAATATTAATATTTTTGATAAATATTTTGTAAACACGGTAATTGGACCTGTGCGGTTCTAACACAACAATTATTTTTCGATTTAAAATTTAAATTTTTTTTCAAAAAATTTGTATGCAATATCATTGGCCAAAAATATCACGTGACCTAATTAAACCCAAAATAAAAATTATCTCAAACTTTTGTTCTACTTCAATTTTTGCAAAATGTTTTATCTTGAATGTTAGTTAGGCCAATGCGCGCCTAATTAAATATAAAATTTCAGATTTTGAGATTTCATAAATTTTTAATAAAAGTTTCATAACTTTTATGAATATTAATATTTTTGAAAAATATTATGTAAACACGGTAATTGGACCTGTGCGGTTCTAACACAACAATTATTTTTCGATTTAAAAATTTTTATTTTTTTTCAAAAAATTTGTATGCAATATCATTGGCCAAAAATATCACGTGACCTAATTAAACCCAAAATAAAAATTACCTCAAACTTTTGTTTTACTGAAAATTTTCGCAAAATGTTTTATCTTGAATGTTAGTTAGGCCAATGCGCGTCTAATAAAATACAAAAATTTAGGTTTTGAGATTTCATAAATTTTTAATAAAAGTGTCATAACTTTTATGAATATTAATATTTTTGAAAAATATTTTGTAAACACGGTAATTGGACCTGTGCGGTTCTAACACAACAATTATTTTTCGATTTAAAATTTTAATTTTTTTTCAAAAAATTTGTATGCAATATCATTGGCCAAAAATATCACGTGACCTAATTAAACCCAAAATAAAAATTATCTCAAACTTTTGTTCTACTTCAATTTTTGCAAAATGTTTTATCTTGAATGTTAGTTAGGCCAATGCGCGCCTAATTAAATATAAAATTTCAGATTTTGAGATTTCATAAATTTTTAATAAAAGTTTCATAACTTTTATGAATATTAATATTTTTGAAAAATATTTTGTAAACACGGTAATTGGACCTGTGCGGTTCTAACACAACAATTATTTTTCGATTTAAAAATTTTTATTTTTTTTCAAAAAATTTGTATGCAATATCATTGGCCAAAAATATCACGTGACCTAATTAAACCCAAAATAAAAATTACCTCAAACTTTTGTTTTACTAAAAATTTTCGCGAAATGTTTTATCTTGAATGTTAGTTAGGCCAATGCGCGTCTAATAAAATACAAAATTTTAGGTTTTGAGATTTCATAAATTTTTAATAAAAGTTTCATAACTTTTATGAATATTAATATTTTTGAAAAGTATTTTGTAAACACGGTAATTGGACATGTGCGGTTCTAACACAACAATTATTTTTCGATTTAAGATTTTTTATTTTTTTTCAAAAAATTTGTATGCAATATCATTGGCCAAAAATATCACGTGACCTAATTAAACCCAAAATAAAAATTACCTCAAACTTTTGTTTTACTGAAAATTATCGCGAAATGTTTTATCTTGAATGTTAGTTAGGCCAATGCGCATCTAATAAAATACAAAATTATAGGTTTTGAGATTTCATAAATTTTTAATAAAAGTGTCATAACTTTTATGAATATTAATATTTTTGATAAATATTTTGTAAACACGGTAATTGGACCTGTGCGGTTCTAACACAACAATTATTTTTCGATTTAAAATTTAAATTTTTTTTCAAAAAATTTGTATGCAATATCATTGGCCAAAAATATCACGTGACCTAATTAAACCCAAAATAAAAATTATCTCAAACTTTTGTTCTACTTCAATTTTTGCAAAATGTTTTATCTTGAATGTTAGTTAGGCCAATGCGCGCCTAATTAAATATAAAATTTCAGATTTTGAGATTTCATAAATTTTTAATAAAAGTTTCATAACTTTTATGAATATTAATATTTTTGAAAAATATTATGTAAACACGGTAATTGGACCTGTGCGGTTCTAACACAACAATTATTTTTCGATTTAGAATTTTTAATTTTTTTTCAAAAAATTTGTATGCAATATCATTGGCCAAAAATATCACGTGACCTAATGAAAACCAAAATAAAAATTACCTCAAACTTTTGTTTTACTTAAAATTTTCGCGAAATGTTTTATCTTGAATGTTAGTTAGGCCAATGCGCGTCTAATAAAATACAAAATTTTAGGTTTTGAGATTTCATAAATTTTTAATAAAAGTTTCATAACTTTTATGAATATTAATATTTTTGAAAAATATTTTGTAAACACGGTAATTGGACCTGTGCGGTTCTAACACAACAATTATTTTTCGATTTAAAATTTTTTATTTTTTTTCAAAAAATTTGTATGCAATATCATTGGCCAAAAATATCACGTGACCTAATTAAACCCAAAATAAAAATAACCTCAAACTTTTGTTTTACTGAAAATTTTCGCGAAATGTTTTATCTTGAATGTTAGTTAGGCCAATGCGCGTCTAATAAAATATAGAATTTCAGATTTTGAGATTTCATAAATTTTTAATAAAAGTTTCATAACTTTTGTGAATATTAATATTTTCGAAAAGTATTTTGTAAACACGGTAATTGGACCTGTGCGGTTCTAACACAACAATTATTTTTCGATTTAAAATTTTTTATTTTTTTTCAAAAAATTTGTATGCAATATCATTGGCCAAAAATATCACGTGACCTAATTAAACCCAAAATAAAAATAACCTCAAACTTTTGTTTTACTGAAAATTTTCGCGAAATGTTTTATCTTGAATGTTAGTTAGGCCAATGCGCGTCTAATAAAATATAGAATTTCAGATTTTGAGATTTCATAAATTTTTAATAAAAGTTTCATAACTTTTGTGAATATTAATATTTTCGAAAAGTATTTTGTAAACACGGTAATTGGACCTGTGCGGTTCTAACACAACAATTATTTTTCGATTTAAAATTTTTTATTTTTTTTCAAAAAATTTGTATGCAATATCATTGGCCAAAAATATCACGTGACCTAATTAAACCCAAAATAAAAATTACCTCAAACTTTTGTTTTACTGAAAATTTTCGCGAAATGTTTTATCTTGAATGTTAGTTAGGCCAATGCGCGTCTAATAAAATATAGAATTTCAGATTTTGAGATTTCATAAATTTTTAATAAAAGTTTCATAACTTTTGTGAATATTAATATTTTCGAAAAGTATTTTGTAAACACGGTAATTGGACCTGTGCGGTTCTAACACAACAATTATTTTTCGATTTAAAATTTTTTATTTTTTTTCAAAAAATTTGTATGCAATATCATTGGCCAAAAATATCACGTGACCTAATTAAACCCAAAATAAAAATTACCTCAAACTTTTGTTTTACTGAAAATTTTCGCGCAATGTTTTATCTTGAATGTTAGTTAGGCCAATGCGCGTCTAATAAAATACAAAATTTTAGGTTTTGAGATTTCATAAATTTTTAATAAAAGTTTCATAACTTTTATGAATATTAATATTTTTTTTAAATATTTTGTAAACACGGTAATTGGACAAGTGCGGTTCTAACACAACAATTATATTTCGATTTAAAATTTTTTATTTCATTTTTTTAAAATTTGTATGCAATATCATTGGCCAAAAATATCACGTGACCTAATTAAACCCAAAATAAAAATTACCTCACACTTTTGTTTTACTGAAAATTTTCGCGAAATGTTTTATCTTGAATGTTAGTTAGGCCAATGCGCGTCTAATAAAGTACAAAATTTTAGGTTTTGAGATTTCATAAAATTTTAATAAAAGTTTCATAACTTTTATGAATATTAATATTTTTAAAAAATATTTTGTATACACGGTAATTGGATATGTGCGGTTCTAACACAACAATTATATTTCGATTTAAAATTTTTTATTTTTTTAAAAATAATTTGTATGCAATATCATTGGCCAAAAATATTACGTGACCTAATGAAAACCAAAATAAAAATTACCTCTAACTTTTGTTTTACTAAAAAATTTCGCGAAATGTTTTATCTTGAATGTTAGTTAGGCCAATGCGTGTCTAATAAAATACAAAATTTTAGGTTTTGAGATTTCATAAATTTTTAATAAAAGTTTCATAACTTTTATGAATATTAATATTTTCAAAAAATATTTTGTAAACACGGTAATTGGACCTGTGCGGTTGTAACACTACAATTATTTTTCAATTTAAAATTTTTTATTTTTTTTCAAAAAATTTGTATGCAATATCATTGGCCAAAAATATCACGTGACCTAATTAAACCCAAAATAAAAATTATCTCAAACTTTTGTTCTACTCAAAATTTTTGCAAAATGTTTTATCTTGAATGTTAGTTAGGCCAATGCGCGCCTAATTAAATATAAAATTTCAGATTTTGAGATTTCATAAATTTTTAATAAAAGTTTCATAACTTTTATGAATATTAATATTTTGGAAAAATATTATGTAAACACGTTAATTGGACATGCGTGGTACTAACAGAACAATTATTTTTTGATTTAAAATTTTTCATTTTTTTTTAAAGTTGTTTGCAATATTATTGGCCAAAAATATCACGTGACCTAGTTAAACTGATAATAAAAATGAGCTCAAACTTTTATTTTACCAAAAATTTTCGCGAAATGTTTTATCTTGAAAGTTAGTTAAGCCAATGCGCGTCTAATAAAATATAAAAATTATGGTTTTAAGATTTTATAAATTTTTAATAAAAGTGTCATAACTTTTATGATTATTAATAACACGATGTCAGAATTAGAAAAACAAAACAATTGTCGTTTATTGTTTATTTAATATGTATAGTTTTAAATAAATATTGTTTAGTTAAAAACAGAATTAAGCAATTTAGAATAATTCCTATTACAAGAACATATATATGCTGTCGTTTACATTACGATCTACGTATAGTTTATCCTTTTTTAAATAAAAAAATAAACTGGTGTGTATTCATTTGAAAGGTTAAGTAATTTTCATTTTAAACTAACACATTTAGAAAAATAATTTTTATTGAACCGCTTAATATAATTTGGTTTTGTCTTTAGATAATTCTATTTTGTATAAATATATATATATATTATAGATTATTTAGTAAATGTAAATAATACAGTAAATTTTTTTTAACTAAAATGGTAATGCAACAATTTTAACAATAAAAAAGTAAATTTTCGAACTTAAAATGACACAACTAATATGATTATAGAAATATTTAATAAAATAAAATTTACTACAAATATCTTAATAAAATGTTCCATATAACAGCAATAAAAATTCCTCCAATAAGGCCAACAAATCTAAGTTTTATACCAACAGAACCTGTTAAACCATTTGTGTTATTACTTAATATTGTTTTCTGTAGTTCATTTATTAATATCTTAATATTGTTCAATAAAACTTATGAAAATACTTATGCTAACGAAAATATTAACATACAGTACCTGATGTAGTTAGATCTGTTTTTTCTTGTGTAGTAGTGGCTTCGACATCAGAAGCTATAATTTTAAAACAAACAACAAGTTATACAAAAATCACACCTATATATATATATATATATATGTTTTTATTTACTTTAACCGATCGATATGCTATTTCGGGCCCAGTATAATTTTACAAAAGTATAATTTCTTTTACTTATAAGGCTATGAAGAAACAAGTTTACACAAAAAAATTACAAAATTAGATAATAAATGTTTTAAACCCATACTTGTTTCTCTTAAAGTAGGCTGTGTAAAAGGCGATGTAGTGCTATCTGTAGTTTCAGAAATTGGTCGTGATGTTGTAGCTGAGGTTGATGACGATGTCGTTCCAAATCCTATTAACCAGTAAGATTTTGTTAAAAGAATCTATTTAATTTACTAAGCTTTTAAGCATAAAAAATTAAGATTTTAGGAAAATTTTTTTTTGTTATATAAAAGTGTGTGGATTACATAAAACTCTTGACTTTTTTTTTATTGTTTACGTAATTTATTTTTATCTGGAAATGTAAGAAATGGTGGGAAAAAAAATGGAGGTATAGTAAAGTTAGAATCACGTGAACCAGGTGGAATAAAACCTGGGGGTCTAGAAGTAGTTGAGATAGAAGTAGAAGTAGTTGAGACAGGTGGAGGAGGGGTCATTTGTCCAGGAGAAGTTCGGAGCTCCTCTAAATTAAAAACAAGTATTTAAAAACAATTATAAAAGACTATTTAATTTGTTTTTTTATTTAACCTTAATAAACAAACCTGGCTGCATGGCAGAAATGATCAACCGTATTGTACTTTCCACTACTTGGTCGGAAATATATCCGCCATTCATAGAACTAAAAGTGTTAAATATATATATGTTAGAAAATAAAGAAAAAATGATTAAGTTTTATATGTTAATAATTATTGAAGAGTTGTAAAACGATGTGACACCAACCTTAGCAACATATAACCTAACAGAACATTTTGAGAGCGCCCAAATATTGTTGCTGTTGAGTTCTGTGTATTAGAATCTCGGTTCGAATCTAAAAGCGAAAATTTTTCCGGTTCTACAGACCCCCACAGCTTATATAAAAATAAAAAAATACGCAAGATAATTTTTATTAGGTTGCAAAACATGCCGTCGAAAAACATTCGGTTAAATAAATTAAATTAACAAAATTATTTACCTGCTGATTCGAAATTAGAAAATAAACTTCACAAACGCTTGGGTCGCTGGCATCCCACACTAATACCTTATGGTAACTTGCGTTAAAACCACCAAAATCCACAGTACCATTTGTGACCTCTAATTCACCAAAACCGTCTGCACCAAGATTACCTTGAACCTTTTAAACATAAAAAGAGTCAAATCTTAACCCACGACTCCTTTTTAAATCTATACATTAAGGACGAAGTGCAAAAAATGAAGTTAAAAAAATGTAAAAAAAAATGTCAAAAATGTTATAAAGAGGATTTAAAAATAATTTAAATATAAACAATTATACTTACTGTTATGGAGAATGATTTATCAAATTTTCTTGGATTTTCTACGAACATTAAAGCCATAAATGGGTGCCATTGGTTGGATTCAAATATCAAATCTCGATCACTAAAATATTAATAAAACTTATCTATAACATTGTTATAATTTCTAAAATATTAACGATTTGTTCATTAAAAGTATTTATCTATTATACAATTTAAAAAAAAAATTATGTTTAAATTCTTAACATTTGTTTGTTTTAATTGTTAGGTAAGTCCTTTTAAAAATAACTTTAAATACTTAGTATATTGAACATCATATACAACTGATTGTCTAACTGCACCGTCGTCAAAAAATACCTAAAAAGATTATTTTATGTCGTTTAATATACAATTAAACATACCTTGTTTACCTTAAGAAATTAAACAATCGTTAAAAAAATGTAATTTTTTTTCGTTAATAAAAATGACAATAAAGGAAAAATAGTCTATTAAGTTCCAATAGCAAAAATATAAAATATGATTTAATTATTTATATGTTTAAAACAACTGTACCAAATTTCCGTTATCAAAAATATCATTCGAGCCATCTGCTATAGAGTTATTATTAGGATTGTCATAAAGATATCTATAAAAGTTGGGCACAGCATCTCGCATTTGAGGGGTGAATAGAAAAATATCATCAACAATTTTGTCAAAATCGACACAAACTGAAAAAGCGATTTTTTAAAAGATTAAATTATTTTAAAAGGTAAGTTAATTAATAAATTATATATGATTTGTTTTTACCTTCATTCAGGCATTGTCTTTGATCTAAAAAGAAAACAAATCAATATAAGTGCAATTAATTTTAATTTGTAAAAATGTTATTTAAGTAGTATTTTATTTAATATTTAAGTAATCTTAGTCATATTTACCCAATGCAATCATAATATCGTCCAAAAAGTTAGTAATTTCAATTGGCGATATCCCGCTACTGCCATAAAAAATAAAAACTTACTTTTGTTTTATTAAGTTTTAAACTAAAAATGTAAAAGTCATATTTTCACTTTGTTATGTTAGGGTGTAGATTTAAATTTGATTTCCAGGCTTTATCTATGTTTAAATTTTAAACACTTGCTCAAACCTTGAAGATAAAAGTGCATAACCCATTAAAACGTTTTTAGGTTCGCCAGATAACTGTACAGTAGTGTTGGAAATGGAGGGGTTCTCAGAAAAATTAACAACTCGAAATTCATATTCCCCAGTTGAATTCCACAACTACTCGCATATAATTAAACAAATGTTGGTAAGTTTTGTTTAAAAAACAATTTAAATACCGTCGGCATACTACTTTTTCTAAGATAACTTACTTGTTGATTCTCGATAACGAAGAACAGTTCGGATATTGTTAAGTTTGATTGCATAAAAGAACTCCACACGAAATATCTTGCTAATGAATTTCCATATTCAATACTGCCTTGTATGTTAGTTGTTTGGGCATTTTTAATACCAATACCTCCATAAACCTAAACAATAAGGTAGGTTTAAACAGCCAAGCAAATAAAATTTAAAACGCTATGATATGTGAAAACCAAATACTAAATATTGATAAAACCAAAAAATCGTCTTGGTAAAACCGTTTTTTTTTTTTTCAGTATTGAAGCAGGTAGTTACTTGTAATGTATAAGTTGGGTTGATTTCGTTGTCTAATATCCAAGCAAGTGCATAAAATGGATATCCAGTTGTTGAAGTAACAAACTCCGAGTTGCTAAATCTGAAGTTGGAATATGTAAATATATGTATGATTTGAATAAGTCGTCCGAAGAATATATTAAAAATATACGAAAAAGTTTCAATTAAAGTCGGTTAACCTATTATTTAGATTTATAAGTAATTTATATTTAAACAGACTTTTGTAATCTGTCACATATTTGAAATAATACATGTAAATACTATATTATTAATTCTAAAATAATTAAACACCTCATAAGATTATTGTAAGTAATTGGTACATCCAGGTTGTTATCATTTTCGTAAAAATTAATCTAAAAATAAAAATAATTTATGTTAAATTTATAACAATTAAGATAACTTGACAGCAAACAAAAACTTACATAGATAAACATAACATTAAGAGTTTCCTTTTTAAATTTATAACCAAATCACAAATAACTTAACCAACCCTGTTTCCATCATTAAATAAATTATTTCCACCGTCTTGAATGTTAAAGCCTTGTCCATCATAATTGTATCTGTTAAAATTTTGTATTGCATTGCTCTGATTTATGCTTCTTACTTGATTCAACAACGACACAACTAAAAACAAAAAAGTGTACAAACAAACACTTGTTTTATGTTAATAAATACATTCTAATATTTTAACCATCTAAATAAATTAAATAATTAGTTTAAAACACACAAGAAAAATGAATACATGGTAAAGCTTATTAGTAAATATTTTTTTACCAAAATTACGTTTTAATTATGTCTCACCTTCATTAGTAGTTTCCTGGGGGCCGACTAAAAAACAATAGGTTTTTAAAATAAAGTATATATTACAACGTAAAATAAACTTTAACTTTCGAGTAATATATTTCTTATAAATGTATTAATATGTTTACTCACACAATGCAGTTAAGATACTGCTCATAATTGATTCAATTAAGGTGGCTTCAAACGGTTCTTGGGTATCTCTAAAAATTATTAAAATTTTTTTAATCCATCATTCATTGACGACATGGCAAGCTCAAAACACGAACAAAAAATCTGGAACGCCTAAATAAGCATGGATATTCAAAACGACAATACCAAGCCTTACCTCACAAGCAGCATATAAGACATTAACACATTGTTAGGATTTCCAGTCAATCGAACTATTGTGCTTGCAACACTTGTAGTCAAGGTGCTTGACGCCAATGTAAATGTGTTAACGTCAGAACTCGAATTCCAAACCTGTGTTCAAATATAGTAAAGTTATATAAATACGGTCGATATAAAGGTATTAAAGTTTAAGCATTTTGAAAATAAATAAATTTTAATCAAATTTGTACCTCTTGATTTTCAATTACAAAATAGAGTTCAGCAATAGTTGGATCACCGGTCATTGCATATTGAACAACATGATAAGAAGCTCGGGCACTATCGTGAAACACAAATCCACTTGAAGTGAAAACTTGTCCATTTCCATCTGCTCCCAAATTACCTGTGACCTATTACATAACAAATACTTTTATGTTTGTTAAAATTGTTTTACATAGTCTTTTAAATTACCAGTTGTCTGAATTATTTTAAAAATTTGGTTTGTTAAAAAGTTTAAAATATATAATTACAATAACCTTAAACAACAACAAAATATTAGTTTTAGATGTATAAAATTAAAAAGGGTATGTGTTAAGTAAAATTTTACCTGTATAGTATAACTCATGCTTCTTTCTGTGTTGTTAGTTATCCATGATAATGCCATAAAGGGGTGTGTTGCAACAATTGTAAATTCTGAGTTGGAGTATCTGTTAATTTATTTAAAGATTCAAAAAATTTAAAGAAAAACAATTTTGATGACATAAATTTTTTAATGTAAAAATAATTTATTTAAAATTTCTTTAATAAATATCATTAAATCAATAATACAAGTTAGTTTTTTGTACGGAAGTTTTAATTTATAACTTTGTCAAAATTTTACCTTCTTGATTGATTATAAATAGCTGGCCCAGTTACTATTCGATTTTCAAAATATTGTACCTACAAAAGTTGTGGTTGTTTTTGTAAAAAATAAATTACAAATATGTTCAAGTGCAAAATATAACGACAGAATCTACAAAAAAATGTCATTAAAAACATACAGACATCTTATGACACAATTATTACCTCGTTTCCATTATCAAATAAATCAAGACCACCATCTCCAATTTGTGTTTCTGGATTGGTTACTGAGTCATAGATGTAATTATACCAATTGTTAACTAAGTCAGAAATTAATCTTGGGTTGGCAGTAAGATTAGATACAATTCTTTCCAGCACTAAAGAGAACACAAAATAATTCGTATATATAAAAATTGTCTTTTTAAAAAACTTTTTCAAAATGGTTTTATGTATTTATATAAAACTTTATTATTAACTTGGAAGACATTTAATTAAACTAAACAAAGTGGAAAATATTAAAGTAATAAATGCATAAAATATTTTTATTTTACTGACTTTTGGAAGTTAGTGTTGGGGCAAGCGTAGTTGTACTCTGTGTCTCAGTTGTGACTAAATAATAAAAATAAATAAAACCTTAAGAATTTTGTCAATCTAGTAGTTTATTAAAAGTTTTTTAACTTGTGCAACAGTAAACTATATGTAAATTTTTACCTGTTATATTGTTTGTAGTTCGACGTGTTGTAGAAGAACGTGTTGTAGGCCTTCTAGTGGGAATAGCAATTGTACTTCCGTCAGTTATATTAAAAGGAGCTAATGTAGAACGCGTTCCCTCTAAAAATTTAATAAAACTTAAAAAAATAACCAAACCCATTTTTATAAGTTACATGAATACGCGAAAAACTTAATAACTAGTTACAAAAATTTAATTAAAGCTGTCACATTAACATATTTATAATTAAATAATTTTAACAAGTATACCAGGTTGTAAACTGAAAATGATTAATCTTAAAGCCCGTTCAACAGTCTTATCAGATATTGGTTCTCCTCTTAAAGAACTGTAAAGTTTTAAAAATGATATGTGTTATAAAAATATTAAATATTTTTTTGTTAAAAAACAATTTTAGGTATTAACAGAAATATTATTTTTGTTTTAACTTTTATGAAATAAAAGTATCTCCTAATCCTACCTAAGTAAAGTATATCCAAGTAAAACGTTCTGAGATGACCCGGATACTCTAACCACGGTGTTTGAAGCATCGGTGTTTGTACTGTAAGCATCAAGTGAAAATGATTCAGGTGGAACTGAACCCCAATCCTTTTTCGAAAAAACGTAATTTGTAAAAAACAAATTTATAATATTTTACAATTGTAGTACAGCATAGCATTTAAAAGAACATACAATAAAAACTCTTTTTTTTAAGTACCTGAACATTATAGATGACAAAATAAACTTCACAAACACTCGGATCTCTTGCTCCATAAACCAACCACTTATGATAGCTCGCGTTAAAATTTCCCGAACTTAAGTTACCATTTGTTACTTCTATTGAACCCAAACCATCAGCCCCCAAATTACCCTCAACCTAAAAAAAGTTTGCAAGTCTAAATTCGTAGTTAAAATAATACATTTGGTAAAAAATAAAATTAATAAAGACAATAAGACTCGTTGAAGTAAAGAAATACAAAACTTGATTTAAGGCTACAATAGACAACAATATCTACTGTTTTCTTGTTTTGCCCCTTACGTTAATTTCAAAATCTTTAGTTTCCATTCTTGGATTTTCGATGAGCATTAGAGCCACAAATGGATGCCAAGAGTTGGCTTCAAAGATATAATCTCTCTCCCTTTAAAATATATTTAGATTTTCGATTATAGTTTACCCAATTTAAAATATTGATATGTAATAACAAAAGTAAAGTTATTAGGTTAGGCTTACTACTTACGTCATATATCTGACATTGTAAGTTGCAAGTCTTCGCGTTTGTGCCATTTCATTAAAATAAACCTAAAAAAAAAACAATAAAATATATATATGTGTATGTTTGTAAAACTATTTAGACACCAATATGCAAAACTATTAGACACCAATCAAAAAATATAAATTATTATACTTTTTTAATAGGCTAACTTAGAAATCATTTTTATTGGTAATTATCACCGAAGTGGCAACTTGACTTTACGGTTTTAAGATAAAAAACAAGCAATGTCTTTTCATTTTAAAAACATTTTTTAATTCATTTTACCTTGTTTCCTGTGTCAAAAATATCATTTCCACCATCCAATAAAGAAGTAGTTACTCCGCTTGGGTATTCATAATTAAACCAATCTGGCACAATATCTCGAATTTGAGGAGTGAAAGAAAATATGTCATCAACTATTTCATCAAAATCAAGACATACTAAAAAAATAATATTGTAAAAAACTTAAACCCAGTAAAATGACAAAAAAAATTAAATTTACTTTTTTTTTGGTTAAAATGATTTTAATAAAAAGTATTTAGAAATTTGACAAAAAACTTAACTATTACCTGTATTTTGACAATATCTTTGATCTAAATAAAGAATATTTTCTAAGTTTTATACAATCTAAAAAAGTGTATTTAAAGTACCAAGTTTTAAAAACAACCAAAACAATTATTCTTTTTTATGCTTTAATTAAAATTTGTGTTGCTTTTTTTAAATTTGAGTCACACAAAATAAACTTACCCAAAGCTATCATAATGTCGTCCAATAACGAAGTAACTTGTGTACCAGATATAACCGCTCCATTTTGTCTAAATATTTAATACAAATTTTAGTCAGTCATAAATTCATTTTACTCTTGTTAAACAATAATATACAAAGTAACATCAAAATATTAAAAAAAGATTTAAGCAATTAAACCAAGTATGTTGTCTGAAAAGTAGACTAAAATTGTTATAAAAAATTCAAATCACGTGTGTTGTCCGGCTCTTAACAAAACAACGTTCCGTTAATCGTGGGAGAGAATTTAGGAGGACCGTAGTGTAATTATGTTTTTTGTGTACCGGACAACATACGTGACCCAAAAATTCTAATAAAAATAAACTTATTTGCCTTGATAGAAGCAGATATCCCATAAGAACATTTTCGGGCTGGCCAGTTAATCTTACTGTTGCGTTATATATTGAAGGAGCTGGTTCATTGTATTCAAATTCAAAATTATAGCCTGTTGATGAATTCCATAACTGAAAATGAAATTATTGTTATTGTCCAATATAAATGGCAAAAAATTACACAAAATTTGTTTTGTTTACCTGTTGATTTTCAATAACAAAAAAGACTTGGTAGACACTGGGAGTTGAACCTTGAGATGAAGACCAAACATAATATCTAGCAAACGAGTTTCCATATTCAATAAATCCATCAAATTCCAAAATTCGTCCATTTCCGTTTCCAATACCACCGTAAACCTAAAACAAAAACAACTCATAATGTCCATTTTTTGTTTGAAATGTTTTGTTAAACTTACTTGTAACGTGTATGTGTGATCGATATCTTTATCTGATATCCAAGCGAGAGCAAAAAATGGAAAACCGATAGAGTTTGTTAAAAATTCAGAGTTTGATAATCTGTAAAAAGTTATACAAACAAAATATTTATAAAACAAAAATTAAATACGTTAATTTTTTAATTACAATTAATCTTATATTAGTCAACAACAAATATATTACAAACTTAAAATGCTTTACCGTATAAGTCTGTTATATATTGCATCCGACCCAGGGTCGTTTTGGTCTTGATAAAACCTTATCTAAAATTTAAAAATTTAAACAATAAATAGGCTATTAATATAAATTTAAAAATATAATTATTAGGCGCATTAAATTAAAATTACCCGATTTCCGTTATTAAACATATCCATTCCTCCGTTTTGAATATTAGATCCTTGTTCGTCGTACAAGTAGCGATAGAATCCATTAATTACACCAAACGGATCAATGGTTCGTATTTGATTTGAAAATAATGGAACTTCACAAAATGTAAAAAAAATAAATAAATTGAATAATGGTTAAAACTAGTATTTGTGGTTTAAAAGTTTTGTTTAATAGTAAAATTGTGACAGCTTTTAAAGTTAAATTTATTTTTTTGCAGTTTTGCGGAATATTTTATTCTATATTTAAGTAAAATACGCGTATTTGCAAAAACAATACTTACCCCTAAGTGGGTTATCTTCATTAGGTCCAACTAAAAAAAAAACAAATACTTTAATAAAAAGAATAAAAATATTATTACCAAGAATTTATAAAACATTTTTTAAAAGGTTTTATAAAGTTAATAATGTAAAAAAACTTAAAAAGACATCACAAATACTTACAAAGCGAAAAAAGAATGTTGTTGATGATATTTGTAATAACTGTTTGACTGAACATCGTCTGGTCGCTTCTACAAATTAAAAAAAAAAAAGTTTGTGTAAAATTTTGCCGCGTGAAATGTAATAAAAAAATACGTTAAATTATAAAATGTAAGCTATTGTTAATTTGAAATAAAAATTTTAAAAATTTAATTTTTCGTATTTAAATAAGGACATAAAGATTTACTTGGTTAGAAGTATGTATCCCATTAACACATTACGGGGAGAACCATCCACACGAACTAGAGTTGAACTCGACTCTGTACTCGATGAACTTTGCACCAACTGAAACCCAAACGAAACAGACGAATTCCAAGCCTTTGAAAAATAAAAAGGAATGATTAAAACAAATAATTTTAAAATGTGTAATTAATGTAAATTAATACGGGTTTTAAAACAAATTAATTGAATTACTATTTCAATACCAAAAGTAGGAAATTTGAAACATCCCTTTTATTGTTTAATCCAAACATGAAAAAATCATCAAACTAACATCACATACAAAAAGTACGACAACTTCTATTTGTGTATGATGTAATACAGATAAAAACGTGATACCGATGCATATTATAATAGCTTTTTTAGCGCAACTTTACATGCCATTAAAAAGACTACCAAGAAATGTAATATAAAAATTACAGTTATATTGACCCCGCAAATAAAATGTCATCAATAATTCGTATTTTTTTTAGTAACAGTTTTTAACGTAACATACCTCTGTGTTGTCAATAGCAAAATAAAGTTCCCCAATAGTCGGATCTCCAGTACCAAAGTATTGGACCACGTGATACGATATTCTCGCTTCGTCTTTATAAATAAATCCACTAGATGTCGCAACGGCACCGGCACCGTCGGCTCCTAAGTTGCCAGATACCTAACAATATCAAAAAAGTTTTATTAACATACCAGCATTTAATCTTTAAACTAGGTCCTATAACCCTACAAAAAAATGATGTGCCTTTTTATAACATTTGTGTAGACTATTAGTGCCTTTCCGTAAATGCTTCCATAAAGTAACAAACTGTGTAATTTGTACATAAAAAATAGACTAAAACAAACATGCAGTTTAAAACAAGTAACATTTAACATACAAAAGCATAATCACTTGATTGTTTTTTAATTACACTTTAACTGGTATTTTATGGACTTTGCTATTTTAAATATTTTTCTAATTAAAACTTAAATAATTTAAGTTTGTAGTATAATTTACCTCGATCGAAAACGTATCCCCCGTTTCGTTTTGATTTCTAATAAATGCAAGTGCCATAAAAGGTAGCGTAGCCAGTGCAACAAACTCGGAATTGTCAAAGCTATAAAGAAAGTTAAAAAAAATTAAAATCAAGCACACTTCAATATGTTAAATTCAAATTAAATATTTTTTTTAAATAAATTTTATTAACATTAAAAAACTTTAATATTAATAGTAAATAATTGATATAAACGTAAAATGTACCTAGTAGTTTGATTGTAGGTTGAAAAATTATAAAGAGAAGGGTCACCAGTTTCAAAGTATCGCACCTAATCCAAATAAATTCAATACTTAATAGGTGATGCTCTCGGTAGATAGAAAAATTTAATTAGTTTTATGACTTGCGTCAACCTATTTTTTTTAATAGAAAATTTTTCAAAATATAGACTGTTGCCAACACAAAACCAGTTTCATTTAAACGCATTATTTTAACCACATGTTTACTAATACTTTATCATTATTAAGTAAGTCTAACTTCTATTTTAACAGATGTATAATCTTGAGACTGTTTGAAGATATTAAGTAACATTTAAAAGTCAAACCTGATTTCCAGTATCAAAAAGGTCGTCACCGCCATCCACTATGGATCTTACTGGCACTCTGGTTGAATCATATTCATAATTAAACCAGTCCTCAACTGTATCTTGAATAAATGTCGCATTTCTTGTCAAGCTTGCGATAACTGATTGCAAATCTGCCCCAAAACACCAAAGTTTATTTTAATATAAGCAATCTAAACTCAGACATCTACATTTTGTATTGTCAAAAAAACTAGTTGCAGTTTTTAAGACTAATAAATGTTGTGAGCCGCTGAATAATTTTATCAAGTAAGTAGCGTAGTTGTGCTTTAAGTAAAATTATTTCGTTTCTAAGACGATGCTTTTGCCTATAGCAAAATGTGTCGAAAAGTCTGACTTCGAGCCGACCTAAAACCTAAAAAAGATTTTCTTAATTAAATTCAAAATAAGGATATTTTTTACTTACCAGGATTCGTGCTCTGTCCATTAGTCAAAATAAAATTCAAAGTTAACAACAACAAAATAACGTTGAGCAACTTTTTCATTATTTTTTATCTTATTCCTGCAAATAAAATAGTTAGATAACGAACCGGATATAGATTAGGTATTTCAAGCAAAAGCTCTTAAATCTTGCACCTCTATTATCCAATATTTTATAAAAGAGTTTTAGCAAAATTAATATTTTGCGCTAAAGTATAACATAGGCAATAATAAACACATTTAATCACTAATTTATTTACGAGAACACTTATTTATCACATTTTTATTTATGAACTCGGCGTTTGGCGTATATCATCAATAGGTAGATTACTAAAAAAATGCTTGACCTTTTTATCTAATGACTAAAGCGTTAAAAGTTAACAAATGTGACTATTATTAATTAAAATAAGTTTCACAAGTATTTTTTCTAAAAAACACCACGTCATACGTGTGCGTCGTCACAAGACAATTTTAACAAAGCGAGACAAAAAATCTCAATCAATCAACATCGAAATCACACTCGGACAGAATAGCACGCGACTTTATCTGTCAACAAAATAGACGATTAATGTCTTGTAACGATTTTTTAATACGTTTGCCCTACCACGAAACTTAACGTAACCTAATTCGTGCAAAACCACACGTTAAAAATCAAATAACTACTTTGTTTAAATAGATTTAAGTGTACCTTTTAAATGTATAGAATTAATTTTATACATAAAACATTTACAAATTTTATTTTAAAGGCATTTTTATTAAGATTATTTAATTATTGACAATAAGATTAATAAGTTATATTAAACAATTAAAATATAAAGAATTTTGTATAAGATAGAAAAATACAGAAAAAATAAACATAAATTTTAAGATTATAAGGCTAATGTCTGTTAAATTTTATTATACCAAATGTTTATGTAATTAATTGCAATGCTAAATTTAGACATCAAAGTTGCCTAATTGCTTACATTAACTACGCTATAGTCTCCCCATTGAAAAATCCCGAAAAAAAAACGTTATGATATAAACGACTCAAAGTAATAAATGTAAAAACATATTTGTTTATAATGTAATAAAGTCTATACCTCTATTTAGAAAAAGTCTTAAAACAGTAACTAAATTGATGTAAAGGCGGTGTCTCTGGACTCGGAAAAGAAAGTAGATCCCTTTCCTTCGACAACGTCATGTCGTCTTTCGTTTGCGCCGGATGATATGCTATAGACTTGGCGATGTGAGGGTGACTTAAACCGATTGACAGTTGAGCGACCGAATCGACTAACCCGGTAGGCTGATCTGGTCATTACAGACTTAACAGGCCCCCACCAAAATTGAAAGATGTCGTCACGACGAACACAAGTCATGTAGAAAATGTAAACGCCCTTTAAAAATCATCGTTTTTTTTAAAAACGAAATGATTTAAATAAGTTGACAATATTATCACATTCAAGAAATTTATGAAACGTTTAAGCTGTGTTAATCTAACGAAACTCTCACTAAATCGTTTCAAAGAGTTGAAAAAGCTAATATTTTTACCAAAAGTTACCTGAAAAGCGTTTAAAAATGCAAACAACCAACTCATGACAAGGTTGTAGGTCGGGTTGGTTGACACAAGCATAAGAAAGCCTATACCCCATGTCGTTCCAAGTGTTATCACCATTGAGAGTATGACATACACGTTTTGTAACTTTCCACGCTTTGCAGTAGACTGAACCTTTAACAAAAATTTGATAATAGTTTTACGCAGCCATGTATAAAATAAAATATTTTAACCCTTACCCTTTTTCGTCGAACAAGACGAAGTGAAATGTGAGCAGTAATAACAATGTTGTAGGCAATAATAAGTCCCGACACCATCAGGAATCCAACGTATAAAGAATAAGTGTGAACCCAGCACATATTTTCGGCTCGGTAGAAAGATGGAAGGTGAGCATCGTTTTCTAATAGTAAAAGTACATAAAATTAAAAAAAACAATATTTGAAGTATAATAAACTTAACATACTTTGATCACAAAAGTCTGGATTGTAAAGCTCTTTGTCCTTATATCCAACAGTAAATGAAACAGTTAGGCAAACAATTATAAGTGGACATCCATAAGCAAGCAACATTGCCTTATAGAAATAACTATCCGATGTTGTTTTGAAGACCTATAAACAAAAAGTCAATACTTTTTAACCTTTTTTTTGAGAAAAAAAAACACAAGTGTGTATATAATACTATAATTTAAGTATTACCTTGACCAAAGCAATGTACAATTTATTGCTGTAAACAGCCATCCAGAAAAAAGAACTAAGAAGAAAATAATGTAAAAACGAAGCAATTGCAATACATCCCCTGCCTGTATCCACTCTTTCTATTCCAAATAGAAATAACAAATACACAACCAGTAAGTTTAAGCAAATCATTAGGTGATATTTGGTCTGGTCCCGTTGTCTGGCCTCTCTAAAAAATAAAAAACAAAAATCGTTTAAATTAGTATATCTGGTATTTTAAGCACTTTTGCAAATAAAAATGTAAAAAATATTTTACCTGCTAAATAAAGTTCGCTTAAGCTTTTGTAGTAAAAAAAGTAAAACTAATTAAATCTAACCTGTTAGTGAGATGAAGTGCAATAGATAAAAACAAGCCAATGGCAGATAACGAACAACCGATGGTGCTGAATATCGATAAATGAACATCTGCTGGTACCTCAGTTGAAGTCTGTTGAACACATTTTTTTTTTGTATCACCTTTTTAATGCAACTTAAAAGTACTTACTACAATAAGAGCAAAGTTTGTAAGGTGGTCACACTTGCACAAAGGTGGCTTGTTAGAGTTGTCAAGACAACAACCCGAAGTGTCCCAATCATCTGTTTTCTCATTCCAATAAACACACTTCTGACGCACACTTTTTGCCTAGAATTTTTACAATAAAATCTAATACTTACACAGGATCAACAAAAGAAAATTAAAAATAAAAACAAAAGTAAATTGAAAACATAATTAAAAATAAAACCACATTTTTAATATTAATGTATTTGTCCAAAATTTAAAAAATTGGTATTTATTTAAACTAATAATAAGCCTTGGTAAAACCCTTTTTTATGTAATTTTATTTTCACATGATTATACTTTTAAAAGTAATCCTTACCAACAGAGCTCCACTACCATTCTCAACTTTACCGTAAGTTTCTTTTTCATTAACATGTTCAATATTGATTGGAGTTTGAAGGTTTTTCACTGTTGTGTTTATGCCAAGTTCAGCTGATATAACCTGAAATATTTTATAATTAAGATTGGTCAGAAAATTTTTATGTTACATACAATTTAATTTTGATCTGCAACATGATATTTATTTATAAAATATGTATCTAACCAAAAATGATTGTAAATTTATTAAAATGCTACAGAAAAGACATTTTTTTTATTACTGGTATATACCTGTTTTTTAAAAATTAAAAAATTATTATTATTCTACATACCCAATCTACTTTATTTTCAGAGGGAAATAAAGTATCTCCCTTATACAACAAAAAGGTTGTCCTTAATTTTGATGCATCAGATTGTGTCAAAGCATCTGAGAGCGCTGAACTTGGAATAGAAATGTTTATGACAAACACTGAAGAATCGGTATCTTCTGGTCTCCGTTCTGGCGCAAACCAGGCATCATTGGTCACTGTGTCATTCGTCTGGTCTGCAACCTATTATACCAAGAGTACAAATTACATAGTCTGATTTTGTTTTTATAAATTGGTTGAATTAAAAAACCTACTTTGAGGGTTAAAAATTCTGTTGAAACTTCAAGACTAGATGTTGAAACATTCTCTAAATTAACCTGTTGTGCAAAAGATGTAACTGTATTTATAACATCTTTTCGAGCCTGAATTTTTGCTTGTTTTTCCTCTTCTTTGGCTATCAATGTGGCATTGGTCATATCTGGTTCATTGTCATCATTATCGTCATTATCATTATCTTCAGTGTTGCCAGTAGGCAATTTTTCCTCCAAACCATGGGTAATGTGGTCACTTACTGTTACAATATTAAGCAACAATGGTATAGATACCTAAAATTAAAAGAAGTAGTAATTTACATAAATGCAATAACTTTGACATTAAAAAAACAGTAATTTAGATAGGTGCATTAAGATACCTCGAAATTTTCGTCCACACTCACAACTTCGGTGATGATATTCAAAATCTCTAAAGCTGTTTCTGTGTCATTCTCACTTAATTTATCTCCTGATGTTATCACTTGCAGTTCACTGGCCACTTCTTCTATTATCTCTACTGTAACTTCTGTTACATTAGCTGTAATTTGTTCCTATGGAAAGTAAAACAAATTTAGTAGTTATAAAAAATCTAATAAGTTTTCTAATTAAATTGTTTTTTTAATTTGTCTAAACAACCATTAAAAATAAACAAACCTTAACATTTGTTAGTTCAACTTCACATGCAACAAACACAAATGTTGATATATCAAAAACAGAGGTATACATGATACCAAGAAATGAAAATGAGTCGTGTGGTTTACAAGATACAGTGGCTACTGGTCTTCCTATAAACAATAACAAACAATATAATGACTTGCAAAAATGAGTACAATTTAAAAAAGATTTTTAAATCAAATTATTTAAGCAAAGTTAAGAACTATTTTAAGTGTTATACAAGCTATATTATTACTAGATGGTGGACAATTTTGATTTGATTTTGCAATTTCTCCAACAAAAGTTGCATTAAATGTTACTTCTATTTCTTCAGTTAAACTAGTGGGTTGACATTTTGCTGTTAACAATAATAAATAAAAAATAGAGGGCTTTCAAAGACCATAATTTTAAATTTAAACTTTATCACAACTAAACCAAATGATCCTCTTTATTTTATAATTCTTAATATTTTTAATGCAACTAAAAATTTTACATTAAAATTAGTGAAATCAATTTTTAACTTAAAACTAATTACTTAAAATGCAAACTTACATTGATCAGGAATCCCAGTAACATATGTGTCGGAGTTTTGAGATCTATATTTCAAATACTTGCTTAAAAGATAGCCAGAACTAACGTAGTCATGTGAAAATTGAACATAATAGCTACAAAAAGAAATTTGTTTATCAAAAAAACTTGATTATAAAAATTTTAAACAACCTATTTACATCTTAAAAAAATTTATCTGTAGTGCAGTTTATACACATTTATGATGTTTTCTTACACACTTTGACATTGTCGATTAACTTACTGAACCATTGGAAATTCCTGAAAATTTGAATGTATTTGAACAACATCAGTTACATATTCATTGTAGGTACTAAAAGCCTGAAAAAGTTTGTCTTTGATTAACTTGGAATAACTTGGATAGTTATTCTGAGTGATTTCTAGTGACAAATGTTGCGAGAATTCATGAAGATAAAGAGCTAAAAAAATTTAAAACAAATTATTTTATATCGATTTAATAAATAAAAGAAATAAACTTGTTAAAAATAAATTGTTGCTACCAATTAAATTTTAATATTTCCTTACTCAATTAAATTATAAATAAGAATTTTTTAGGTAATGCGTAAACTTACTATAACAATCAAATCCATCACCACCTAAGCCTACATGACAATCACAGAAATAATCACCAACAACATTTACACAATCTGCGTTTTTGTGACATTGATGCACATTCGTTATACATTCATCGATATCTGAAATAAATTGTTTTTTTTAAATTTTAATAGTTCCAAATGTAAACATTGATTGTTTAATAATATTTATATAACATTACTTTAATAACAAAATCTACCTTTGCATTGCAAACCAATTCTCGAGTATCCTGGCCTACAGTCACAATCATAACCTCCAATCGTGTTTTCACACCGAGAGTTGGGAACACAATTATGTAAGAACAAACTACACTCATTTATGTCTTCACAAAATACTCCAGTTCCAGTGTATCCAATATTACAAGTGCAAATATACTCGCCAGGCTTGTTAATGCAAGTGGAGTCTGCATGACAAATATCTAACCCTAAATTGCACTCATCTACATCAGTACATTGTTGCCCATCGCCCAAAAAGCCGCCTTTGCATTCACAAGAAAAATTTCCGTAAGAGTTATAGCATATTGCGTCTTCATGACAATTGTGTGAGTTATCAACACATTCATTGTGATCATTGCAATACACTCCATTGCCTGTAAATCCACCGTTGCAAAAACAATTAAAGCTTCCAGCAAAGTTGGTGCAGTAAGCATTTAAATGATCGCAATTGTGTGTCAACAAATCACATTCATCAAGATCTGTGCAATTTACTCCATCACCACTATATCCGTTTTTACAAGCACAAGAAAACGATCCTTGTATGTTTAAACAAAAACCGTTTTTATTACAATTGTCTGTCAGTAAATTACATTCATTTAGATCCAAGCAAGAAACTCCATCTCCAGTGTACCCAGAATTACATGAACAAGAAAACAAACCATCCAAATTTGTACATTTTGCATTTTGATCACAATTATCAGTCCTTGAACGACATTCATTGATGTCTGTACATTGAATACCATTTCCAGTGTATCCAGGATCACAACTACAAGCAAATATACCATTTCCATTGGCACACTTGGCATTTTTATCACAATTGTCTGTTTTTAACAAACATTCATTCATATCTGTGCAGGTAACTCCATTTCCGGTGTATCCAGAGTTGCAATAACATGCGAATGATCCTTTTGTGTTTTGACATACACCATTGGCATCACAATTGCCTGCCTTTAAAATACATTCATCTAGATCTTGGCAGTTTACTCCATCACCAGTATATCCTACATTGCAGTAACAATTAAAAAAGCCATTTGTATTTAAGCATGCAGCATTTTCATTACAATTATCTGTATTTAAATAACATTCATCAACATCTGTGCAGGTTACTCCATTACCAGTGTATCCAGATTTGCAAATACAGGTAAATGATCCATTTGTGTTTATACAATTAGTATTTACAGTACAATTATCCATCAATAAATCACATTCATTTATATCAAAGCAGGAAATTCCATTGCCAGTGTACCCAGGATTGCAAGAACAGTAAAAAGAACCAACTTTGTTCACACATTGAGCATTTTTGTTACAATTATCAGTTGACAAATTACATTCATCGCTATCTGAACAGTTTAACCCATTGCCAGTGTAACCGTTGTCGCAAACGCAAAAGAAAGATCCATTCGTGTTCAAACATACGCCATTTTCATTACAGTTGTCTGTCATTAAAATGCACTCATCTAAGTCTGTGCAAATAACTCCATTTCCAGTGTATCCTGTATTGCAGGTGCAAGAAAATATACCATCTAAGTTTGAACACTTTGCATCCTCATTACAATTATGAGTCCCTGAACGACATTCATTAATGTCTGTACAGTAAATACCATTTCCTGTGTACCCAGAATCACAATAACAGAGAAATTTTCCTTTTGTATTTGTACACTTGGCATTGTTGTTACAATTATCAGTCTCTAAGGTACATTCATTCATATCTGTGCAGTTCACTCCATTACCAGTGAAACCAGAATTGCAATAACAGACAAACGATCCATTTGAGTTCACACATATACCATTAACATCACAATCGTCTGATTTTAAGATACATTCATTTTGATCTTGGCAGTTTATTCCATTGCCAGTATATCCCATATTGCAGGAACAGTTAAACAGCCCATTTGTATTTAAACATACAGCATTTTTATTGCAATTATCTAAATTTAAATAACATTCATCAAGATCTGTGCAGTTTTCGATATAACCAGAGTATCCAGGTTTACAAATACAGGTAAATGTTCCATTTAGGTTTATGCAATTAGTATTTACAGTACAATTATCCATCAATAAATCACATTCATTTATATCAAAGCAAGTAACTCCATTACCAGTGTACCCAGGATTGCAAGAACAATAAAAAGAACCAACTTTGTTTACACATTGAGCATTTTCGTTACAATTATCAGTCGACAAATTACATTCATCAATGTCTGTGCAATTTACTCCATCACCAGTATGTCCATCTTTACAAGCACATGAAAACGATCCATTTGTGTTTAAACAAAAACCATTCTCATTACAGTTATCTGTCATTAAAGTGCACTCATTTAGATCTGTGCAAGAAAACCCATCGCCGGTGTATCCAAAATTGCAGGAACAAATAAATGATCCATTTGTATTTTTACAATTGGCATTCATACAGCAATTGTCAATCATTAAATCACATTCATTAATATCTGTGCAGTTTACTCCATTGCCAGTATATCCGTCATTACAAGCACATAAAAATGATCCATTTGTGTTTAAACAAACACCATTTTCATTACAGCTGTCTGTCATTGAAGTGCACTCATTTAGATCTGTGCAAGTAAATCCATCGCCGGTGTATCCAAAATTGCAGGAACAACTAAATGATCCATTTGTATTTTTACAATTGGCATTTATATTGCAGTTGTCAATCATTAAATCACATTCATTAATATCTGAGCAGTTTATTCCATTGCCAGTATATCCGTCATTACAAGCACATAAAAATGATCCATTTGTGTTTAAACAAACACCATTTTCATTACAGCTGTCTGTCATTGAAGTGCACTCATTTAGATCTGTGCAAGTAAATCCATCGCCGGTGTATCCAAAATTGCAGGAACAAGTAAATGATCCATTTGTATTTAAACATGCAGCATTTTTATTACAGTTATCCATAATTAAATAACATTCATTAAGATCTGTGCAAGTAAACCCATCACCAGTGTATCCAATATTGCAGAAACAAATAAATGATCCATTTGTATTTAAACATGCAGAATTTTCATTACAATTATCTGTATTTAAATAACATTCATCAAGATCTGTGCAAGTAAACCCATCGCCGGTGTATCCAAAATTGCAGAAACATATAAAGGAACCATTTGTATTTTTACAATTGCCATTTATACTGCAATTGTCAATCATTAAATCACATTCATTATTGTCTGTGCAGTTTAATCCATTGCCAGTATATCCATCATTACAATCACATGAGTATGATCCATTTGTGTTTAAACAAACACCATTTTCACTACAGCTGTCTGTCATTAAAGTGCACTCATTTAGATCTGTGCAAGTAAATCCATCGCCGGTGTATCCAAAATTGCAGAAACAAGTAAATGATCCATTTGTATTTTTACAATTGGCATTTATACTGCAATTGTCGATCATTAAATCACATTCATTTATATCTGTGCAGTTTAAGTTATTTTCAGTATATTCAAAGTTATTAAAATGGGTGGTTGTTGTTTCTGAATAACCACTAGTTTCAAAACCACTAGCTTCAAATCCACTACCTTCTGATAATGAAATAGTGGAAGCATCTGTTGAATCACTAGTTGTTTGCAAAGGTTTGTTGTTATAAAATGTTGTTTCACTGTATGTTTCTTTAGATGCCATTGTCTGTGGTATGAAGTTGGTAGTTTGGTCCATCTTAGTTACTTTTGTAAATTTGTTATGTCTGGGGTTTTCTGAAGATACAGCGGTTGGTAAGAAATTTGTAGTAGCTTTCGCACTAAATGGAACATAATTGGGATAACTGGTGGCTGGCATGGATGTTGTGGTATCTAAACTACTGGTGGTATCCAAAAATATAAACCCACTACCTTCTGATGGCAAAATAGTTGTGTCATCTTTGAAAAAACTGGTTGTTTTCTCAGTTAGACCTTTCTGTGTCTGAAAAACAGTGGTAGATTCCATAATACAAGTGTTTCCCGCTGCAATAAAGCCGATATTGCAAACACATTTAAAACTTCCAGGTGTATTGATACAGGTTGAGTTCGGCTGGCATGAGGGAATGTAAACTTGAGCAGTTTTCATACTGGCTGTAGTTTCTTTTGTAGCAGTTGTAGTCGTTAAAGATGTTGTATATTCTGCAAAAGTAGATGTGGGCTTTTGAATCAATGGTGTATTAGTTGACAAAAAAGTTAATGTTGATAAATTTGTTATTTCAATTGAATCAGTTGATTGTAATGGAATGGTAATTTCGTTGATATTCATGTTTGAAGTTGTTTTTAAAACACAATTTGTTCCATTACTAACAAAACCATTATTGCAAACACACGAAAAACTACCAGCTGTATTAAAACAAGTTGAATTTACTTGACATTGATTTATGGTAACTTTGACTGTTTTAAATGTGGTTGTAGCATTCAAAATGCTATATTGTGTAGGATTGGTTGTTAATTTTTGAATAACTGTATCAGTATCAGTAGTTGCTGTTGTAAGTGTGTAAGAATCTGATGGTTTCGATAGAATAGCTGATTGTTGTGTATGAGCATTTATATATTCACCTTTTGTTATAGTAGCTGTCTCCAATATACAATTTGTTCCGTTTCCAAGAAATCCATTCTTGCAAACACACTTGAAGCTTCCATATGTATTAAAACATGAAGCATTTTTATTGCAATATGTGGTTTCAACTTTCTTATTTTCAAGCAGATCAGTAGTTGCTTTTATAGTAGATGAAGCAAAAGTGGTTGTTTCCAAAGTGCAACTTGTTCCATTTCCAATAAATCCATTTTTGCAAACACATACAAAGCTACCATGTGTATTAAAACATAATGCATTTTTATTGCAATATATGGTATCAACTTTAGCATTTTCCAATAGGCCAGTTGTTTCTTTTATAGTAGATGGAGCAATAGTAGTTGTTTCCAAAGTACAACTTGTTCCATTACCAATAAAACCATTTTTGCAAACACAACTAAAACTTCCAAGGGTATTAAAACATGAAGCATGTTTGTTGCAATAAATAGTACTAGCTGTCATATTTTTCAACAAACTTGTTGTTTCTTCTGTAGTAGAATAAACAGGAGTAATTCTCTTTAAGGTACAATTTGTTCCATTTCCAATAAATCCATTTTTGCAAACACACAAAAAGCTACCATGCGTATTAAAACATTCTGCATTAAAGTTGCAATAAACTATGCTTGGTATAGTTGTTATTGTTGCAGCATTTGTTGACATATTCATAGTTGATGCCTGACTAGTAAGTACAGTTAATATGGTATTGGTTAAAGTATTTTCTGTCAAAACATTAGAAAATGTTGGTTGTCTGGTAGTTGAGTCAGGAATGGTTGTTACTTGCGTTGTTTTTATTACCCTATTGGAAAGCAGTGATTGATAGTTAGTTGTTGGTTGGGAATAAGATTCCAAAACACACCTAGCTCCCTCAGCAACAAAACCATTTTTGCAAATGCATTTAAAACTTCCATGGGTATTAAAACATGAAGCATTTTTGTTGCAATAAATGGTATTAACTTTTAAATTTTCAGACAGACTTGTAGTTTCTTTTATAACAAATGGAATGTAAGTTGTTGTCTCTAAATGAAAATTTGTTCCATTACCAATAAAGCCGTTTTTGCAAACACATTTAAAGCTACCATGTGTATTAAAACATTTTGCATTGCTGTTGCAATAAACAATGCTTGGTATGGTTGTTGTCATTGTAACAACTTTTGACAAGTTGATAGCCTGCATGGTGGGATTTGTAAAGGTGGTTTTTGCCAATATATTAGTCAGTGTTGATTGTGTAGTCATTGAATCAGAATTGGTGACCACAACATTGGAAAGCATTGATTGACTAGTTATTAAATCTGGTATGGTTGTTGCTTGTGATGTTTTCAGTACTTCCGTAAAAAAGGCTGGTTGGTTGTCTAAATTGGTTGTTGGTGGGGTAAAAGATGCTAAAACACACCTAGCTCCTTCAGCAACATAACCACTTTTGCAATTACAAACAAAACTACCAGGCGTGTTTAAACAAGTGGAGTTTGATGAACAAATAATATTGGAAATTTTGGTAGCTACAAATTTGACTGTAGTAACTTTTGTAGGAATGGAGGTGCTATTTTTTTCTGGATTAGTTGTTTGTTTTTCGTTTACTGATGTATATGGGACTGTGGGTGACATTAAATAGTTGTTTGTTTCATTTTCAACATCATACACTGTTGGTTGTTGTGTTATCATATCCAAAATGGTTGTTGCTTTGGTGGTTTTTGGCAAAGTATTAACAACTTTTGGTTGGTTTGTTGTTGTATATGAAGTGGTTGACGCTGGGATAGTATTTGGCAAAATATTAACCAGATTAGATTGACGTTTAGTTGTAACAGAGTTTGTTGTTTGTTTCTTTGTTTCTGGAAGAGCACTCGTTGTTTTTAGTTGACTTGTTGCTGTATCTGGTGTGGTTGTTGCTTGGATGGTTTTTGGCAAAATACTAACCAATTTTAATTGACTTTTTGTTGAAACTGAGCTGGTTGTTTTTTTTGTTGTTTTTAGAAGAGCCTTCGTTGTTATTGGTTGACCAGTTGTTGTATCTGAAGTGGTTGTTTCTTGAATAGTTTTAGGCAGAATATCATAAACTGTTGGTTGTTTAGTTATTATATCCAAAAAAGTAGTTGCTTTGGTGGTTTTTGGCAAAGTATTAACAACTTTTGGTTGGCTTGTTGTTGTATACAAAGTGGTTGTTGCTTGGATAGTATTTGGCAAAAAATAATCCAATTTGGATTGACTCTTTGTTGTTTTTAAGCTGGTTGTTTCTTTTGTTGTTTTTGGAAGGGCACTCGTTGTTATTGGTTGACCTGTTGTTGTATCTGGAGTGGTTGTTTCATGAATGGTTTTAGGCAGAATATCATAAACTGTTGGTTGTTTAATTATTATATCCAAAAAAGTTGTTGCTTTGGTGGTTTTTGGCAAAGTATTAACAACTTTTGGTTGGCTTGTTGTTGTATACGAAGTGGTTGTGGCTTGGATAATATTTGGCAAAAAATAATCCAATTTGGATTGACTTTTCGTTGTTTCTAAGCTGGTTGTTTCTTTTGTTGTTTTTTGAAGAGCAGTCGTTGTTATTGGTTGACCAGTTGTTGTATCTGGTATGGTTGTTGCTTTTGGTTGACTGGTTTTTGTATCTGGTTTGGTTGTTGTTTGAATAGGCTTAAGCAAAATATTGGGAACTTTTGGTTGACTGGTTGTCGAATCTATATTAGTTTGGGTTTTTGTCGAGTTTTTACTTGGTCGAATGGTTTCCGTTTCAACATTTGTTGTATATTCAATAGCTTCCGATGAGTTGCTGGTTGTTTCAGAGTAATACGTTGTTATGTGATTACTTGTAACGACACCTTTTTCGCAAACGTAAAAAAAATATTTATGTTGTGAAAAAAAATGAATATACAGCATTGAAAAACTTAAACATACCTGCGCTTGTTATCATTACTATCAAGAGAACGCTCAAAAAACAAAATCGCATTTTAAGCTCGACTATTCACAATTATTTTACATTGAAAAACCTCTGGATGTAATCTAATGACGTTTAATAAAATTAATAAACGAAAGAAAAAAAAAATTTAAATACAACTATTTATTTATTGTTACTATATAATATTAACTTGAGGTAATAATATATACTTTCTACTATTGCCCTATTTCTTGAAGTTTTTGTATAAGATAAAAAATCAACGTATATTCAAATAACTGTATTAGAATAAAATCAAAAACTTAAGTTATACGTTTATATAACCAATAATAGCAATTGCACCATTACTTACTTATTTGTGTGGTAAAACTTTCACAAATTGTCATCATTCGTAAAAGAGCCTACACTTTAAATCTTTAATTAATTTTAATACGTTATTAATAAGTCATTAGAAAGTGCGTGGATTTCAAAAGTTATTAAAGTTTGTTTACTGAATTCGAGGCGTTTTAGTATATAAAAATAATTTGTTGATTGTTATGGTATGCAAGCAACTGGTAGCCAATTTATTTGTTATTTTAGTAATATATCAATGCTATTTAAAACAAATACAAAATAAATTGTTTCGAATAAATATATTCGTGTTTTAATAAATCGACCATTCATCTAAAAGAAAAAAGGGTCGATACAAGTGAAGCATCTCTAAAATTTCCATTGATTATATGATCAATAAATTGCATGTAACTCAATATGAGAAAGTTAATCGTACAAGAAGCAGACTTTACGCCAAAAGGGTATTTTGGGCACGTAATTTTTTAAAGTCAAAGGAATGTGATTTTATATAACTGAGATTTTATAAAATTAAATTAAAACCATCATAACTGCAGTAGATAGCGTTTTTAACATAGATTACGTAGTAGCATGGCTTTAAACTACTCGGCAAACTTGACTGGAATAAAAAAAATTATAGGTAGGAAGTAAACTTTTACTACTTTGACAATAAAATTAAATGTATGGCTGTTTTTTAAACGCTGTTTATTTTCGCAGATGTTCATCCAACATTTTTAAGTAAAATGGGCGAACATAAAGAAGACGAAGAAAATCCGTTTTTACAAGTTTGTACCAGAAATTTTAAAACATGCAAAATTGTTTTTAACTATTTTTAATATATATTTTTTAACTTCTGCTTGCAATATGTTTTTTTTAGAGCACGTCAGCAATATTGGGTTGGTCATTATTGTATGGTGTAATGGTCATCATTGCCTTGGCTGGCAACCTTGGAATATGTTGTATTATTTTCACAGTTAAACGAATGAGGACAGTAACCAACTTTTTTCTCGCTAGCACCGCATTTGCGGTAAGTACTGGGTTGTTTATGAAAAACGCAATTGCATAGAAACATTAAACTTTTTTACAATATTGAAATAAGGATTTTAATGAAATAACGGCCTCTTTTCAAATACCTTATATTCGATCGCCTTTCAAAGATTTTATTTATTAATTTAGGACAGCAATGTTATAATGCTTAATACCGTTTTTAACTTCTCCTATGCTATAAACGGAAATTGGTATTTTGGGGCAGTGTTTTGTCGATTTATCAACTTTGTACCAGTAGCTGCTGTGTACGCGAGTATATTGTTTATTACAGTGATAAGTTTGGATCGTTTTGTGTTGGTGATGTATCCCATGAGGCAACGGCTGTCCAAGAAATGTGGTAAGATTTAACAGTTTTGTTAATTTGGTAGGCTTAAATTCAAACTATAAAATAAGACATCAAAATAAAAAATAAAGCAACAATATTAGTTGTATTTTTTAACAGCATTTGTTTTTTTGTTTTTTTTAATTTTTTATAAAATGTCTACCAAACCAAAATTAAATAAATATATTTAATTCCACGACCTTTTTTTAACAACGTCATGATTTACCTTGAACGTAAAATAAAAAAATTTCAATCTTAATTTACTTCGATTTTTTAATTGATAAATTAGGTGCTGTGTAAGTTAGAACAAAGTTTTTAAAATTAAATTAGACATTTTAATATTTAAATTCAAAAACAGTCGATCGAAAGTTTAACACAAAATCTACACAGTTTATAATATCAAAAAATGTTTACGTAAACTTAAGATTATCGACTTTTTTTCCTTTTTTATTATTTTAAATTTCAATTATTTTTAATATAGCGCATATATAATTGTAAATCTTTCAACCAAAGGACAGGTTTTGTAATATACCATAGGGAATTAAACTAATTATATTACTTAATTAGTGTCAATGCCCGGGCAATACAAATTGGCGGCATAACCAAGTATAACTTAATGGAGACACCATAAATGGGAAAAATTCTAGTTGCAATTTATAAAAATTATAAAAAAAATTTTTACACTTTTTCGATTTATTTTTTATATAAAATTTATATAGTTTTAATCCAAGAAAATTATAAATTTAAGTTTTAATGCAAAAAAAATTTTACAGCGAAGTTGGTGATAAGTTTAATTTGGTGTCTTGCTCTTGGAGTCGCCTTTCCTCAACTATATTTCGCGAAAACAAAAACCGACTACGATCGCACAATGTGCATGGTGGGATGGCCCAATGTAAAACAAGGCTTACTGTAGGTGTAGTTATATAAATGCATACGTTTGGTGCATACAATTAACAAATACTTTAACAAAAAAACAGCCTTGAAGTGCCTACATTTTGATTCAATTTAAATTTTTTTTTAATTAGCTACCAGCTTACATTCATGGTTTTGAGCTATTGGTTGCCACTATTAATAATAGCTTTTAGTTATATCGCTATGGGATTAAAATTGTGCGGTCATGCTAATGAAGTTGGCTATCTGAACGAATCGCAAATAAGAAGAATACAAAATAATAAGAAGGTCAGAAACTAAAAACAAAAATCAATACTTCTGTTGTTAATTAGAAAACAAAATGTCTTTAAAGTTTTTTAAATTATTTTTTTAAACACAACTTCTTTTAAAGTAAACCTTTATTGTTTTACAAGTGTATTTAGATATTAAATATCTTAATTTTAATGCAGGCAGTACAAATGATGATGTTAGTTGTAGTTGTGTTTGCAACATGCTGGCTTCCCTATCACATTTACTTTCTTATCGGATTTCTTAAACCAGAAATAAATCACTGGCCAAAAATACAGCAAGTCTACCTTGCCGTGTTTTGGTTAGCTATGAGCAGTGCTATGTATAATCCAATCATATATTGTTGGGTTAATCCAAGGTATGGCAAAGGTTGAGTTAAATTTGGAAATAATACTTTTCAAAAAATTTTTATTATAAAATTAAAACAATCTGAATGATACATTCTGAATGATGATTTTTTTTAGATTTCGCCAAGAGTTTCGAAACTTGCTTTGTTCGAAATTTGGACAAAAAAATAAAGCAGGTACGTTAGTCAAGTTTTCTTATACTTTACTTAAAATTATTTAGTAGTTAAACTTTATTTACCACTTTCTATAATCGAATCTACTGATATGAATCGGTTTATTTTGATTGCTTTTATTATACGTTACTAAATTTATGTTGGCAAATAAAAAAAATGCTTCTAGGTAAAAACTTTAACTTAGGGATCGATAGAAAATCGCACTCGTCTTGCGAGCCCTAGTCATTAAATCTAAACTTCAGTTTAGGTGAGCTAAAACGTTATGACAAGTTTAAATTAGTTTGGAAATTGCCTTGTCCTTAGCATTATAAATTTGTTGGTTGAGTTCTATTGATTTCGGTTGATGAAAATTTTAAGTGAAAGTAGTTTGTTACTGTCTAGTTGAAGCATGCTAAGTTGGTAGGAACGCACTTATGTTGTGCCACCTATATTACCTTATGTTTTGTCCTCTGTTTGTTGGTTAAAATAGGATATGCCAAAAAATTTTAAGCGCATGCTGAAATAGTTTGTGATTGGATATTTAAATATTTGTTGTTTGATTGGTTATATTTGTATTTTGTTTTGTCTTAAACTTTAATTGATGTGTGAAGAATATTTTGTTAAAAATTATAATGTAAGACATTTAAATTAAATCTAATCATGCTTAAACAGTAATTAACACACAACAAACTAGTTTTCGATCCTAAAATACAAAAAAATTATAAAAATAATTCAGAGGTATAGATAATATAAATGTATTTAACTACATTTCCGTGCAAAAAAACTAAATGAATTTTAAAAGCAATAAACAACTAGATCACTACTGAATTACTTGTGTAATTAGTGTTTGGGGATTTATATGAACCAATTAGTTTCTAAGCAAAAACAGAAACAATTGAAAATTACATTTATTTTAGGTAACCAGAGATACAACGGGTTAAACATACAAGCTGATCCAATGGATAGAACGATAAACACGTTGTTATAAGAAATACAAGAAGTACAAAGTTCCAGTTCGTTTCCGACTGCAAAAAGTTCGACCAAATAAAACGAAATGTTTTTTTGTGAAAATGTTTAAGTTATTTTTGTATCATGAAACTATAACGTTTATTTAAAAATGATTAAAATAAATTCACATTTTTTGTTTATATGGCAAACAAAATATTGATATTACTGTTGCAATATTGATACAAGTGAACAAACCAACTCACCCTTATTAAATAAAAGTTTGAATTAAATAACAAAACTTGTCTATACCAAAAATAACTTAGATTAACATAGCAGTTAAACATTAATAACATTATTAATAAAAATACTTTTAAAATTAAAACGTACAAGAAAACACTTTAATGCTAGCTTGGCAGTGAGATTAAGACGATAGAATTTCCTTTTACAAATAAGTTATGAAAATGTCTGTAATATAATTGGGGGCTGCCGCCGCAAAATTTCTCGCATTTACCCTGATATTTTTGAACAAGTTGTGAATTGGCCGCCGATGTGTTTTTTGGTTTAGCGGTTACGCCAGTTACTTTTTCAATCTTGGGATTGCGCGATTCTAAACATAGTAAATATTGCGGTTGGTTTGTGCGATAGTGGTTTTTTCGACTTTTTTGTGTTTTTCAACATAGCAAACATAAAAAAATTTATGATTAGTTAACGTTTTTTCTAATTACGCATGACCCACGGTACATACGAAAAACGCACCGCTATAAAACTAATAGAGAGACCAAGCCCCCTTCAATGGAAAATTGTAATAAGAATAGAAATTAAACTAGTACAAATACTTAAATAGCTCTGCACCTGTTTTGAGTTTCAAACCATTTTTTCTTACTTCTTCCAAAGCTTGATTCAGCTAAAGTGTAAATAATTCCTTTTGAAAATTAATAAAAACCACAGTGCACATAAAACTAATATTACTTTTATGTATTGTAAATAAAACAACTTGAATGGCTGCTAAAAAATGAAACTTACCTGGTTTATATTAAGTTTTTTCTGATGTTCAGCAACTTTTCCACGAGGCGAAAAGGCAAAAATTTCTTCAACATCCACCATTGACTAAACACACAAAAAATAAAGTTAATACATTATAAAGTATAGCAAACCAAGTACCTCTAACAATACAACATAGAAATCGCTTACTAGGCATATTTTACGTTTCCCTATAGGTAAATTTTGAGATATTACCTATTTAGAAAACTGTTACCCTTCTGTTGAAACATAATTTTATATGCAAATAACGTATACCCTCTGGTGTAACAAATTTGATTAAGCAAATAGGTTTCTGGTAATATGTATTTGATTTGCGTGGGCGCGGTGGAAACCTTAATATGTCAACATTAACGTATTTACTCGTTGTTGCAACTTATAATACAAATTCAAGAAAAAGGTAATAAGTACACATATTAAAGAGGTGTTTTTAGTGAATGCTAGTAGACCAGAACATCTATATTACTATCAAAAGACTACTAGCGTTATTTTTTAGAAATTTCATTTAAGAAAGGCATTATAGTTTAAGTTTGTATGAACATCCTAACCAAAAAAATTAAAGAAAAAATGTGTAATAAAAGAACTAGTATTAATCACTAGCTGTTACATACATTAGGAATAAGATTAATTTAAAAATGATCAAAACTAAAAACTGACGAATACGAAAAATATGACAGAATTAGGTATGTATATGATAAGTATCTGTTTATAATCATCAAGATATACAGTCACATATTATTATTCTAGTAAAATAGTAAAAAGAGTTTTGTGTAAGGTATTTAAAAATTATTGTTGTATTAACTAATCTTCGAACAACAAAATGTAAATGTTTTGTTTAAAGTATAAAAATGTATATTTAAATTACATAATATTCAGGATTTCAAGACAACTATTCTGATCAACCTCCCGATTCGGGGGTAAGTTTTTTAACAAGAATTATTAAATGTGCCAATAATTTATTTAAAAAAATTTGTTAGTAAAAATCAGTTGGGGCTTATAAATAACAATTATCCTTAATAAATAACATTTTTATTTTTATGTACTATGGACTTCAGCTGGTAAGTAAATAAAATTTTAACCACAATGAATTACCCATAAAACCACAATGAATTACCCATAAAACCTTTCTGTAATACAAATATAAAAACCACCAAAATACTTTAAATTAGTGTATAAAATTTATATTAACAACATCATGTAATTAAACTGTTCTTTCTTTTAACACTTTTTTTTAATTAAAATTTGCATTTTATATGTTTATTTATAAGGAAATATTTTTTTTTATGTTTTCGCTTTGAAACAGAGTGAAGTAAGTATTACCTTTACATTATTGTTGAAATAAGAAAACAATCTTATTAATTTAATTAAAATCAGTCTTAATTAAAATCAGTATATTACATACAATTCAACTATATTTTTAAAACAAATTAAATATCGAAATTTGGTTTGTTTTTAAACAATCTACTAATTTTTATATAAAAATTTACCTTAAAAATTAAAGTTTGCACAGAATTTAATATTATTCAAAAATTGTTTTTATGTACTTTGAAAAAAAAAACATTGCAGCTCGTAAGTAGTTTAATTTATTTTACTGTAACTTAAAACTAATACAAATATTCATATTTAATATTAAAAGAGTTAATGGAATAATAATAAAAACTTATATATTGTTTTTTAACCCATAAAAAATTGAACATTAAACTAACTTATTATCAAAAAAATAATCAAATGTATAACAAGTATTATACTTTTGGGTTAAATTTCACAAACCTAAATATAATTTTATATTAAGCAAATCCATTATTTACCACTTTTAGGTAACACCCACTTTATATTATGACCTTATGCAAAAGGTGAGTGATATAATCTTAGTTACCAGTACCGTACATTTTTAATAATTGTATACTATTTTAATAATTTTAGAAAACTAACGGGCAAATTATTAAAGAAGAAGATTTAGAAAAATTTCACCATGATGCTTTTGCACTAGTCAAACAAAAATGGCCAACAAGCAGTGATGAACTAAGCAAAGAATACAAAGACAAACAAATTGTAAATATTGCTAGTTGTAAAAAAAATAATGAAGCAAAAAATGTTTGAAGATAAAAAATATTGCTTGTTTTAGAAATTAAACAACCGCAAGATTTGGTATCGAAACATGATGGAAAAGGTACAAAGAAATTTGGTTTATTCAAATTTTAAAAAGGTTACACCCACTAAAATAATTTATTAATTAAATAGTTGTGCAGCGAACAAGCATTATCCAAAAATGAATTTGAAAAAGGACGTTTAGATGCTTTAACAGAAGCAAAAAATGATGAAATATTCTGTCATAATACTAACTTTAAAAGGGAATTCAAGAAATTTGTTGAAAATGAAGATCAGAATTTAAGAATCAAAAATGAAAAAAATTTAAAGGCTTGTGAAATAATTTAATTAATAAAACATTAAACCAAAAATCGATACCAAAAATTTTTTTAAATTTTAACATTTTCATTAATTTTTTTTTTTAAAAAGCTTTCTAATTTTTAGGACAACAAATTTCTTAGGGAGAAACTGGAATCGTTGCAAAAGGTAAAAATAATAAAACTTTGCGTTTGTGAATAAAATGAATAAAAATAAATTTGCTCTTTTTTAGAAACTTGATCAGCGTAGAAGACTTTCATCCGCTACAGACACATCAGTAGTAAAAATGGCATTTAATAATTGTGACAAAAAAATAATTTCTGATTAAAATGCTTACATAACCTTACATAACCAATGCATGACCTTTTTGATAGATCACTAAATTTGAACATGTAAATTATACATAAATCTATTTTATTTTAAGAGTGATATGCACTTGTTTTATCCACCGGATAAAGTTGTAAGTGTGACTGAAAGAGAAGGATTGTTGGGTATAGGGGGATTTGGAACCGTGCGTCTTGGCTTTCTGGACACCTATGGCGCCATTGCAATTAAATGCATTGGTTTAAAAGGAAACTTGACTGAAATCACAACTTGGAAGAAAAAGTAAGAAAAACACTTTTTTTAGAAAATTTTGGATTACAAATTACAAAATTACAATTGTATTTAACAACAAAAAATAAAATATTTCTTAAACCAAGTGTAATAAATTCAATATTTTTCTTTTTTTGTTGAACTACTAGAATCGCAAAAGAAATTCAAATGTGTAAGCTGGCAAGCCACATAAATGTTGTGAGAGTCATCGGGTACACTCAGTGGCCAGCAGCAATGGGAATCTTAATGGAATACATGCTGGGAGGAGATCTTAAGCGTTTGCTCATCACAGAAAAAGAGAGAATTCAGATTCCACTTCTATTACGTTTAAGATTTGTTTTCGAAATAGCACAAGGCATTACCTTTATTCACAACCTCGGAAAAGATCAGCGAATTACGCATGGAGATCTAAAAGTAAGCAATGTTCTTTTAACAGGTGATCTTTGTTGCAAAATTGCAGATTTTGGAGGAGCAAATATAGCGTCGGCAACTGCTCCAGATGAGAGTCGGTGTAACCAGGTTCATGTAGAACACACGTGGATTTACTCTGCCCCCGAGCGACTTAACGACCCCGGTAAAGTTACAACTGCAACTGATGTGTACAGTTTTGCGATGATAGTCTTCATGATATTATCTAGAGACTATCCCTGGATTGGAGGAAGAAACATGCAAAAATATGAGCATGAAGACCTGGTGAAACAAAATAGACGACCTTGCATTCAAAATAACACCAACTTTAAGCAATTGCAAACTTTACACATGCAGCATGAAAGGGAGATCAAATTACTAGTCAATGAAATGGAAAAATGCTGGAGCCATGACCCACAGTCTAGACCAACGATGATCTCAGTTAGAGATAAAATGGACAAAGAATTATCAAAACATGATTTCAGCAAAATTATGAAGTTTGCTTACGAAATAGTAGAAAAAATGGCAATCAAGCAACCTTCTTTAGCAAAATTACGTTGTGCCCCTATTTCAGAGTTTAGAGAGAAATATTCATTTGACAATGAAGTTAATGGAAAAATTTTACTTAATTAACGTTTTTAATTATGATTTAATAATAGCTAATGTTTTAGTTTAGCCCTTTCAAAGTAATTAAAGGTTTACATTAAATTTAAAATGACTTTCAAGTCATTTAAATAACCCAAAATTTTGATTAAATGCTATGTAGTTGTCTTACAGATCTTATAGCCTATCATAGTACAAATAAAATATAAACCAAAACAAAGCTAATTATGTTTTAGACCAGCGGTCGGCAACCGCCGGGCCGCGGCCCGGTACCGGTCCGTGAGCAGTACGTTACCGGGCCGTATTTTTTTCAGGTTTAATGATTAGAAACAGAAACGTATTTTTTTTTATTTGTAAGCTTATTTTGTCGTAGAAACATTTAAAAATGTTTTTTATCAATTTGATGAAGGAATAAATTGCTTTAAACTAATTTGCGTCCCTTGAAACATTATTATTAGCTAAATTAATTGATTACTTTCACCCGAAAATGCCAAAAAAATGTTTAAAGGCTGGTCCGCGAAAAAGATTCCAGTTTTAAATCGGTCCGCAGTGCGAAAAAGGTTGCCGACCCCTGTTTTAGACAATCTAGTTTAGAGTAAAAACACATAAAAATGCCTACCAGGTCCATGTATGCATCGAACAAAACAACATAGCCAGACAAAACTCCTTGCAATCCACTAAAGGACCTTGTGTAAACATTGACACGATGATGATTAGTTGTTGCATTGTGTAATATTGACATTGGTCCAATTGAAAATTCTAATAGCAAATAGAAAAATTTAATCAATAAAATTACGTATAAGACTTTTTATAATTTAAAATATTAGTTCAAGTTTTTTAGTTTGTAAAATGCAAATATATTTAACGAATTTTGATTTTTAAAACATGAAAGTTGAATTTTTTTTTTTTTTCACTTTTCATAGATGTAAATATATCATTCTTCTTTTTTCGTTCAGATTTCTTTTTTTGAGGCTCTAAAAAAAAAATTTTAAATTTGAAAGACTGAATATTATTAACATGATGCTTTAAAAATTAAAACTTTTGAATTAAAAAAAATTAAAAGTATTTCTAAAAATTGCAAAATTCCAAGAAAATATAAATTACAACCAACCCTCCTCTGGTGATGTCTCTCCTGCATCCAATTTTTTCCTCTTCTCCATCATAACTTTAAGTTTGCTCACATCCCGATTTATAGCCTCCTCTTCTCGTTTCTTGCGCTGGGAAAAACTCTTTGATTTTCGTGATGACTCATCTGTTTTCTAAATAGAAAAATAAAAAGTTTTAAATTTATTAGTATTCATTAAATAAAAATAATTATACATATCTTTCACCATTACATTTTTTCTAGCAGATACAAAAGATTGAATCTTGGAATTGGAAACGGATTAACAAAATTTAGACCGGCAGCGTGGTGTAGTGGTAAGAACACTTGCTACACCACACATGAGGTCGTGGGTTCAATCCCCACTGATCTTATGCTGTAGTGCCCTTGAGTAAGGCGATATAAACGGTACGAACTCCTGCTCAGCCAGCACTTAATCAGCACCATAATTACTGGGCAATTATAATCTATATAATATCCCAAACTGCCACAGGCAACTCGAGACTGGGTTGGTGTAACTAATGTTACTATTTGTTTATGTTGCGCATTCGATTTTCCCACATCGAAGATAAAGATATATACGAAAAAAAAAATAAAGTTTTGTTAACTGCTACCTTTTCATTTTCTTTGGATTTTCTTGACAAATTTGCTTCAAAAACAGCGACATTGTCAAAAACTTTGGCGTTTTCCGAAAGATTTGTTGGCTTCTCAGATGAATACAAAGCAAGAAGGGGGTCAAAATTTGACGAAGTCGGATCGTTAGACATTTTGCAAAACGGTAAAAACCAACTAAGTATTGGTTTACATTATAAATAAACCCTAAGGGTGCAACTAAATGGGTTTTATAGCCCTAAACCCCATTTAAAACACCAAAGATTTACAACGATTAACGAAGGTTTACTTTCGCACGTGGTGAGTGGGGATTACCCTGTTAAAGGGTTCTAAATAATATTAAAAACTTTATCCTCTATTAAAAAAAAATTATGCTTTACACTTCGTTGAACAATTTAGTCTTTTTTAATGAAATATAAAAAAATAACAAAATTCAATTACTGGCAGTGTGGTGTAGTAGTGGCAGCTTGGTGTAGTGGTCAGAACACTTGCTATACTACGTGAGGTTGTTGGTTTAATCCCACTGCTCTCATATTGTAGCACCCTCAAGTAAGGCGCTATAATCGGTATAAACTTCCGCTGAGCCAGTACTTATTGAGCAGCATAATTATCGGGCAATTATAATCTATAATATCCTAAATTGCCACAAAACGAGACTGGGTAGGGGTAACTGATGTTACTCTTTGTTTAGGTTGCACATTTGACCTTCCAATATCGAGGATAAAATATATACAAAAAAAAAATTGGTTTAAATTTCAGTTAAAGCAATTTTTAGGTATCAATGTATAATTAATGTATTAGCAATCTATTAAGAAATAAAAGTGGTGGTTAAACAACAAGGCAGTACAAATAAAAAATCTAATTAGCCCAAGGTTTAATTTTTCCAGATAAGCTAAAAATAAATAAACCAAATATAATGAAATACAATATTTACAGTAATAGTAGTATTAATTGCTGGGTACTGATATATAAACATATAAATAAAATGTTTTGAAGGAAAATAATATATCAAAAATAATACAATCACGAAAATATACATGTACCGTACACAAACAGGACAACATTTAAGTTTTCTAGTTTACAGAATATTAATAAATAAAAATTAACATAAAAACTAGGTTGTTCAATTTCAATTGTTTAAATATTAGTAATGATATGCAAACTGCACTCAAACTCGTGTCAAAAATAAATAAAAACAATTTAATACTAAAAGATAACAAAACAATTTCGTTAAATAAAAACAAAAACACACACTCCTACATGCAATACTATTAATTATTATTTTCTTATTGGTTTAAAAAAAAAAATCCAACCAACACACTTATTCAACAGACAACCAAAAACAAATAAATAAATTCTGCTATTTATAATTACCTAGTCTACACCATTTTTTTCACCTAAAACTAAACAAATTTTAAAGCAAAAAATCGCTTAATAAGTCACCTATATTATAGGCACGATTTAACCTCCTTAAAAACAATAATGCAAGTGCTATAGTAAGGACTACAAGCAACATAAAGGAGCTAGAATCAGGTTGATGTGGTCTCTGTTGTGGCTGTGAAATTCTTGCAGACTGCGTTGTCGTGGTAGATGTTGTTTCAGTTTCAGCAGAAACATCTTCTACCTCTGGTTCGTTTCTAGTTTCAAGATTTCGATTTCTAACTCCATCTGTGTTTGTTTCGTTGTCAATAACTGTGATGCTCGGGCGCTCAGATGTGGATTGGGATTCGCTTGTGGATGGTTTGGGTTTAGGTTTCGCAAACATTATTTGTTTTGCCAATTCCTGGTCTTTCTTTTCAGCATCGGAAACAGTTTTGTTGTCTGATTTTTCTCTGGGGTTAATAAGAGTGCTGATGTTACCACATGCTGTACATTTGTAACCAGTTGATCTAAAAGGTTATTTAAAAATATAACTATCACAAACAAATTCTTTTTCTTACTTTAACTTAAAACAAAAAAAACATTTATCAATATTTTACAAACCTTTTAGCAAGAGTTTTTCTCTCCTCAGAAGAATAATCTAGAGCACCAATAGCTCCCTCTCCTTTAGTCGGCATAAACCCAATTATTGCCATTATTGCTGTTCGTACTATAAAGTAACATTATATATGGAGTGTTAAATTTTTTATAATATTTAGTATTAGATATCACTTTTTCAGATTCGAATATCAGTAGAAAATATTGTTATTTCACTTAAATGCCATTAAGTTAGTATTTACAATAAATTTTAAATTTAATAACAAAATAACCACTCACTGCTCCAACTAGGTTGCCAGGACTCAGGATGATATCCAGAAATACTTAAACAAATTTTTTTGTTTAACTCAAATCTTCCATTTGACTACAATACAAGCAATACCATGTTAAATTTTTTTAGAAGATTTGTTACGATTCAGGTATTTAAAATTTGTGGAGTTACTTACATTTAGTAGCATTATGCTTGGTGGCTTCATCGGATACTCTGGAGGTAGAATAATTCTTCCATGGTATATTCCTCCATCAAAATCCGAATCTTCCGGACCCCGAAAAGTAAAATGCCACTCAAATAAATTATCGTCAAGAGGTTTTGCTGAGTATTCACTTGTCGGTTTCGATAATTCCTGAGCTTCTCTCATCAACCTTTTTACAGCTGAAACCAATTTTTTTTAATATATTTTAATAACAGTTCTTGTTAATATAGTAAACAATTTGAATTAAATTTAGGGTACTAATCTCAATGCCTTATTGTTTATATAAAAAAAAAAAGTTGTAAAGATAATTAATTTATGCAAAAAATTAAAAACCGGAGCGGATGGTTGTTATGTGGTTAAAAGTTTGCCTGCGCAATGTATTTTTAATGGCGAATATAACTTACCAGGACTTTTCAAATTGTACGCTTTCTCCATTTTTGAATAATTTTAGTTCCCTTCAGCCCTTAAACTATTTAGTTCCTCTTTTTGTAGTTTGATTGTTAATTTACACCAAAACTGATGATAAAACTTACGTTATTTTATTTTTAATAACTTTTTTTATTAACTTTAGTTATTGAATTGACTTTTATTAAATGACATTAACGCTAAACACGTAGCGGAACAGGCTTATAACACGTAGCAATATCCATTTACAACCCCCAATTCACCAAAATAAAAACAATGACGTCATTCGTAACACATGACTGAATTTTTTATTACTTTATCCTCTTCTTACGTATTTTAAAAATCATTTTTAAACATTAAAAACTTGTTTTTAAAATACTCTAATTGCAAAAAAAAATTTCTTAATTATCCAATTTGCATATCGTGTTGCAATAAAAGTATGCAATAAGTTTATATTTTACTAACCATGCAAAAAAATGTAATAAAAATAGATTTAAAACAAATATTGTTCTTAAATATTTTTGCATTACATAATATAACATATATTAAGTTTTAAGGTAATACACCTCGTTTTATTGTAATTTCTGGTTAACAATTTAAGAATAAAAGCTGTGAAACGAGTTTTGTAAACTACGCTTTCTCACTAGATGATATCACAGAGCAAAATTAAATACTACGATGTTCTATATAAAAAAGGAAAAACAATTCGATAAAAAAGAAAGTATTTCGAGAGAAACATAACATAGTGTGGTTTCGTGGCTTTATTATTTATATGCTTAGGTCGGTTAGACACGGATACTCAAACAAACAAGAATAGTGTTTTAGTTTTTCGTTAATATAGTAGAAGATATTAATGAAAAATAAATAGTGCCATGATTCTTGATATGTCAAAGACGCGAGAAAAGAAATCCAGTTCCATTGAACGTCAGCAAGTAAAGTCAGAAAGTTCATCAGAAAGTTCCGAAAACAACGAACTGCGCTTGCAAGGTAGGAGGATTTGGCATAAATTATTAAGCGAAAATTTAAGCATTTGTGACGAGAGACATAGAATTATTCAAAGTTCTTTTTAAATAGTTTATAATAATTTAACAAAATCTTGTAATAAGATTGCGTTTTTTTAAGTATGATACTTACAAACTACTAATGTAGTTAAATATTTTTTGTGTACGTTTTTTTAGCCACAAAAAGTGAAAGCGCTTTAGAGAGTAATACAAGAGATAGATCACAACAAGTTAGTCGTTCCTCCAAAAGTCCTGTTCCAAGATTACTTAACAAAATTAAGAAGGAGCCAGGCGAAGAAATGAAGGTGGGTAACTTAAAAACACCAAAATACACTTTTTTTAAATAGGCAAAAAAACTCATAAAAAGGCGTTGGATTTAAACCGTATAAACAATCGATTTTTTTGCAGAGTTTTGCCCAAAGTACGATGAACGAATTATTAGGCTTATATGGATACGAACATGTCGCTGAGAGTGACCTGAGCAGAATCCGAGCCACGTCATCCATGTGCTCCCCGAGGAGTAATCATTCTTCTAGCGGGAATTCGGAAGGATGTTTGTCGCCGAACTCAAAACATGCCTCTGAATCATACCAACGTAAAATTTAGCCTGATTCTGTTTTTATAAGATTTCGGCTATATAGACAGAGACACTTACAAACAAAGCGCATGTATAATTTTCTTAGCAAGGTCCTTTTTACCGTAAGAGTCATTTAAAATAAAAAGAAATATTTTTATTCATTTAGGTCGATGCGAATCGCGTAATTCACACACCAGCAGCAGGCCACCTTCAAGTTGCGATTCAAGCGATAAAATAAACAAAGTAATGAAGAGGGATCAGTTTAAAACCAAAGAAGATATCTTAAAGTGCTTTACACCTTCATTATTACAGAATGGAATTATTGCATCAGCTATGCGAGATATAATAAGATCTCCCCCGTCTCTCTCCGTTTCCACAAAGACAAACACCAAATCAGGTACAGTAATTTAATAAATCAAGCCCTGCTTATAAGTAGGTGTTCTATTTATTACGATCTGTATATTAAATTAACTTTCAATTTTTGAGCCCACATTATTAAAACATATAGGGCTGTGGTTATGAACACTTTTATAAGAATCAATTATATTTGGGCGATTTTCTCGCGGTCTCCAATTCAATGAGGTTGAAATTTATCAAATGTAAATTTATACCTGGCTTCTGGTTCGGCGTGTAGAATAACAATTCAATTGGTGCGTGCAGTTGCCTTACAACATACAGCCTAAAAGACATTTACGTTGGTGAAATACGATACTCCCGACTCATAAACTGTCATAGATACAACATCCTTGATTTTATAAGCTCTTACTTCCGCATGTACGCCAATTAAACAGGGCTAAATAGGGCCTTAAAATATTGGAAAATATGATCTTTACTAACCCCAAAGATTTTGGTGCTTTGGTTACTCTGTGTATTCTCAAGTGTTAAGTAAGGTTGGGATTTCTTTTAACTAAACTGTTAATTTTTACAGTTTTTAAACTAAAAAAAAAACTCAATTAATTTGAAATATAAGCGCGGTAGTGTTGGCTAGAACAGGTGGTGTGTTTTTAACAAGGGTTAGTATTTTGTCAGCACGATAAGGCGACTAACTGTTTTGTGTCCCACGCACTGCGTCACTTCACAATCGGTGTCATATTACGCAATAGGATGCCACGTATTTTATTACAGAAGCTTGCTTGTCACGAAATACTGATGTTTTCCCTCAACTTAAAAACTTAAGTTTTGCAAAGGTTCTAAAAAAGTACGTGTGTGTATGTGCGCTAGGATATCCGATTTAAAACCGCAGAAAGTTGGCATATACACACTGAGTTTTTACACTCCAACTCCCATAAGGACTAATGGGAACCATGGTCAATAAGTTTGATTGTGAATCATACGATAATACTTGTTTTTGGAAACTCCAACATTTTTTTTGTGATTGTTTACCACCATTAGTTACCTCTTTTAGTATTAAGTTTGTTTAAGTTGATTATGGAACAGATTTATAACAAAAAATTTTAAAACAAAAGTTTGGGAAATATGCTAATTTAATTCTAATATGCAAATTTTCAATTTTTAGGCTCATTTGATGACGAAATAACTTGTGCTTGGTGTCGTAAAACTGGAAATTGTGCGTTCACACTCCAGGAAAGCGACGGAACAAAACGGTTTTGTTCGGAAAAGTGTTTTGCAGCTTGCCGTCGAGCCAACTTCAAACGATCCAGGGTAAATTGAATATTGGTTTTTGAAAATGAGTACTGTTAAAATTTAGCCTAAATTAAGCTATCGCATTCCAAAAGCGCAGAGTTTATTATTTAGGCGTTTTGGGGAAGATTTTTTTTTGTTATTCTTTTTTTTAATGTATTTTATGGTCTAAAATAAACCAAACGCCTAAAGTAATTTTGGCCAAACAAATAAATTCTCCTCAATCAGAGTATTTTATTACAAATTTTACTTATGCCTTTTTAGTATAAGAAATTGGGAAGTAAAATTAACCGAGAATGACGTCATATTTGACACGTCACAACTCGCGCTTAACAGCGTTAAGTGCTTAAGCGTTAATCACCTTTGTTTAGCCAATTGCTAACAACCTATCGGGTGTCCAAACTTTAGAGCGTTAACCCTAAGCTAACCCAAACGCCCACGAAATAATCATCTGTCGAAAATGTCTCGTGATCACAGAAAATGACGTCACAGAAATTGATTTGCGGTTATTCGTCGTTTGTTTTTTCGATTCGAACGGTTTCTGTCGAAAACGAAATCGATTGAAGTTTTTTTGCGCATATAATACGCGTGAGACTAAAAACAAGCATGTGATGATGACGTCATGTCGTTGCAGGTGTGTGATTGGTGTAAACAAGTGAGGTACGTGTGTGAGTATCTGGAGAGTTGTCATGGCGACGGGAGGTTGCAATTTTGCTCGACCGAGTGCCTGGAAAAATATAAACTCAATGTGTTCTGTAACGAGATACACAACTCGAAGGTAAAAATGTCGACTACGTTGTTGTTCGAAGCGTGTCGCGTTACTTTTTATCAAGTGTTGTTTTTTTGCTTCACACAAGGTCCAAGACTATAACTGTTATCTTTAAACAAACTTAAACCAAATACCACAATTTCGTTGCATAAAAAATACCAACCAATAAAAACAAAGAATAAAGAATTTAATTTTTCAAATGTTTAAAAATTTTTTTTTATTGGCAGGCTGAAGAAGCAAGAGAAAACAAATCAACATCACCATCTTCCACTTCCGATATCCCCAGTTCCTCCAAGCACAATGATGTTGGTTTAATGGACTTAAGAAACCAACGGGATGCTATAAATGGCTTTAAGCCTACTTCAATGCAAGACGATTTAAGTAAGAAAAAACCCCGACTGCAAAAAGAGACTGTTTCTAAAAGTAAGCATAACCAAAAGCCTCACTCGTCTAAGCATTACTCTGGGCGGGATTTATCGATGTTTGAAGAACATTCTCGAAACAAAACTAGAGATTTGTACTCGCATAGAAATGTGAGCTCGCAGGCAATGCAATACTCGCCAAGAGATGACAGCTCGTCTAATTCAAAATCATCTTATAGTAAAGAGGGCAGAAAAACTGCTGATTCAGTACGAACGTCTTGGCCTCCTATTATGAAAGAAAAGGCACAAAACAGCACAAATCAGTCTTCGAAAGGTTTTCCTTCGTTTCCAGCAGCGAATTCTGCACAGATTCCTAGTTTTCCCGGATTTTTAAATGGAATCGGTACTTACCCGAACCTCACGCCACACTTAATGCAAAATCTATCCGACTTTGTACCAAATCCACTTCTTGCAAACCCTGCTCTTTTTCCAGGCTTCTGTGGGAGTTCAATGCTTCCCAATCCCGCTACGTTGACAGCCACTTCCGAGGTCCAAGATTTCGAAAAAGTTGATTCTTCTAGCTTTATGCTGGGCATGCTAGCGGCCGGTATGAAATGTGACTCAAATTCCAAGCCCACAGAAGCTAACAAATTAGCTCAGCAAAAGGAATTACCACAAAATATTGCTGCTATATTAAATGCAATAACAGCCTCACAGGCTTGCAAACCAACGTCAAAAATATCACCACAGCAAGATTTTAACAACCAGAATAAAAACATTTCAATGCAAAACAACGAAAAGAAAGCACCAGTGCAACAAATTTCTCCAAAACCAACTGGCATGGGTGTTCCTGAAAAATCCAGGCAAGCACAGTTTGGCTGGCCAGCACCTATGTTACTTATGCCATTTCCCCTTCCAATTCCCATCCCTATACCAGTTCCCTTTCCTGTTCCAAGCGAAACTTTGCGAGCATTCAAAGATGAATTGAAAACTAAGGAAGTAAAATCCGGTATTCACAACGATTCAAATACGCAACCTGTTATTGAAGAAAATGGTTCGTGTTCTAATAACGTTAACCCAGAGGTATCAGTTTACAGCGATATATCTGATATGAACGACAAAATACAAGGTAAATCGACACCCAATTGCAATGCCAATTTACTCAACGAGAAACAGGATAAAGCTGTCTACAAAACGCCAAGTAATAACGCCAGCGCCGACGAAGTGGAAAGTTCTATGGCAATCGACCTCTCGGCCAAGAGCAGAGGATCGTCGGTTGAGGAAGGTTCAAGAAAAAGATCGTTCTCCTGCGAAGACGAGCCAACTCCAGATGAAAATTCGGTTAATCCGTCGAGACATTATCTTCATGTCGAGTGCAAGAAAACGAAGCTAGCTACCTGATCATGCTGTTGAGGGTTCGATTCCTGCCAAGCCCCATTTCTTTTTTTATTTAAAAATTTAATAATAGAAATGATAAAAACCTTACTGCTATTTATCAAAAATGCTTATCGTTATTTTGTTATTTTTATTTATGTCAATTTTTATTTTAATTTTCGATTTTTAGTGTGTGTCCGTAATTGTAAGTTTTTAAATGTATCTGTGTGGTCTTAAATGGGAAATATCTTACGCGTTTACTATGCGTGTTTATCATGTATCATTTACTTTCCTCGCAATATTGATTACATGTTGACGTTCTAGTTCGTTAAAACTATGAGACCACCCGGTTGCTTAAACAAGTAGGGTCAAAGTTTAAAAGTGTTTATCTGATTACTGCCCGCATCGAAACACTGCTTTTCTTCTCACATTTTGTTCTGCTTTCTGTCATTGCTTTCGTTCCATTTTGTACGCATATTTTGATCGCATTTTTTAAATAAATTCGTATTTCTTTACGTGGGTGTGATTCATGGTTAGGTAGAAGGCGTAGGAAAGTCCAGTAATAGGATATTAGGTTTTACACGAATTAGTGAGTAAAACCATAACGTGGGATTTTTCGTTCCGAATAGTTTAAATTCATCGATCCAAACTTTTAAGGCGTAATGCCCATTTTGGTAAATTCTAAAAATACTTTTAAAGCAAAGAAATGACCTTTTATTACACGGCGTTTTGTGTTTTGAATTTTAAACGAAACCAAAAAAAACGTTATGTGTTAGGGCGTGTACGCCGATGCGTCAATTTAACAATAAAAATTACTCATAAATTTCTAAAGGTCAAGTGTAATATAATACCATATAACAAAAGAACACAATTCCAAATACGTAGCAAAATCGGGCATGGCAGGTTTATAAAAACTATATTTAAATGAATTTAATACCACGTTGATACGCACGACGTAAAAAGGGCAAAAATGGAAATGTTAATTTTTGGGCGAATTCAAAAAAAAAACTTTAAAAAAAAAAAAATTTATATTTCATTTTTGTGTATAAGAAGATTTAACTTTTGGGCAAATTTTAAAATAGAAAGAAATTAAGACCTTTTGCTGAAGCACCTTTTAAAATATACCTATAACTGGGTCCTTTTAAACAAAATAAAAACTGTTTTGTATACAATTAAATGGACTTACATTATTTATAAATATAAGTATACAACACTAGTGAAATAACAGATAATTCGTTTTGTTTTTAGTTCATACAAAAAGACTTGCCAATAACAGCCAATTTATAGCTTAGAAAATTCAAAATCAGCTTTAAAGCTATCGTGTTACATTGCAAAACAAACATTAAGCTCATACACCGAGGCCCTTGTGTGCTGTTCGCGGGTGCCCGATTACCTTATGCCCGCGGATGAGTAACGCGATACCCCGTGCTCGTATATCCGTGTCCGTTAGAGATCGGGTTCCAAATTACTCTGTTTCTTAGCGCAAATCGCATGAGAAAATCCCTTATGATATTCGAGCGCCTCAATTTTTATAATTTAGGCCCGACATTTAGAGCTTATTCGCGAATTCGATGCGGCAAGGCGTTAGTTAATCACATTAAAAATGTTGATTTCGCATGCAATATTGCACATCCGATAAGCAATACCGGGATAATTTATGTCCCAAGCTATAAAATACGGAAAATATAAACTCAATAAAAAAGCACATCAACGCAAAGCCACTTTATCAGTTGACTTTTTAGGGCCAATTAAAAAGCCTTATTTTTCCGACTCACGAAATACAATAGTGTTTTTCATCGTTCGATATCTCGTTTCGTGAACCTTATACACGGATGCAGGTAACCCGGCAACTCTACCCAACACAGATAACATTAAAATCAAGTAATTTGTGCTCGGCTAGCCAACCCGAAACGAATTACCTGAAGTAGGCAGGGTATTAAATTACGTCACGACTGGCAAGAAACTATTGTTTTGAGCGGCAATTTAAACCTGATTTTTTTCATTATTTGCAATCTGAAAAGTTGCAGGAACGCAACGAGACGCCAAGTATTTATTACCCAACGGGGTCGCACAAGTTTTCGGTTACATTTAGGGGTAACCGGACCCCGTTTACCCCTTTGAAATGGGGTTAAGCAATAACATGTTTGTAGTGTGGGGTTCGATTGTTAAAGAGAAACTTGATATTATTGAGATTCACGTTTTTTTTACGAAAAATAATTCCTTCAATTATTCTAAAGGTCAAAAACTGATTTTTTACAATTATATTTCTTTTTAATTCTAAAAAAAAAAATTAAATAATAATACAAATATTTTAACAATTGGCCCTTTTTAACTGTGACTTAATAAAAAAACACACAAAACTTTAGTAAATAAAACACAAAAATAACATTTTTTTAAATAAAAACGGTCACGTCACAGACAGACCAAAGTTACATCATCCTAAAATCGATCGCAATTTAAAATTCGAATTTCATTTAAACTCGGGTTTCAATTTCGGTGCATTATACTCGAAAAGACGTTTATTTCACGCCACAGCGAGCCAGTTCTTTTCTACATCTAATATTAGTCGGATTTTGGGATAAAAAACAAAATATTCGATTGCCGTAAACAGCTCCATTTAGCGTTTGTATTACGGCAAAGGCGAAACGCAATTACGGCTTCGAATTTCGATCATAATCGTGTTAAAGTCGAGAAATTGAAATCGAATAACAGGGAATAAGGTTGTAGGTTTTGGATCAGGTTTAGGGTTGCAAATTCCCGAATGAGAAGGCCATAAAACAATTTTGTGGTGCGATAAAAGCTGAATTTATGCGCAATTTGATACCGTTCTTACTCGGTGACTTATAGTGGATATTAAGTTTCCAATTATTATGATTACCGAAGCGTATGTGTTAGATGCGTTTGTGTGTTGCGTGCTTTTGGGTTATTTTATTATAATGTGTTATAATATTACATATTTTTGATCTCACATTTACTTTGAGTGCACTTATTTTAGTACGTACATTAAAAATAATTTAGAAAAACACGCAGTAAAAATCCAATGACCTCAAAAAAAAATTTTTTACAGTAATTCATACCGAGTGAATCAAAAAAATACAAACCACAATCTTAAAAAATAATTAACCAAAAAAATTGAAAACAATTTTTTTAAGCCTAAAAAAAAGTGTTAATTTTAGGTCTTTTTTCTTTAAATTACGAAAAAAACAAATACACTTCGGAGTAATAACACAGACTATGGTATTCCCCGGACAATAGAAAACCTAAAAATTAAGTTAATACTGATGGAGTAAGTACTTTATCGACAAGCGGGTTATTTTGTTTCAATACCGAAGTGTTTGCTTTAATAATTGATAGAAGGGTTTATATCAAATGTTATTTGACGTCGTATGTGTAAGCTAAAAGTATCGGATTCGTAAGGGAAATAAAATTTTAAACTTGATCTAAAAAATGATAATTCTGAAAGACCCAACAAAATTGTCTAGAAAGTGTAACATAAACTTTATTTTTTACTTAAAAACAATATACAATTTTTTAACACATAACACTTTAAAAATTTCTATAAGCTAATATTAACACAGTGATTAGGTTTAAGTGCATTGAATTGATTTAAAGCTGAAACTATGGCAAAAGTTGATTTAAAGTAATTTCATTGGCATGGATTTGGCTTATAAATTAAAATATTTGGCTTAACACATTTTACATCTTAATATTCATTAATAACTACATTACATAATTAGTCAATATAACTACAATCAATTCCAAACAACAATTAACACTCTAAAACAAACTCACACTATATATAATTTACTTTACAATAAAAAAAAATTATAAAAAAAAACACGGTATTACCCTTTTTTGCTAAATTTGGGAATTTTGGTAAATTTTCAAAGTGATTTTAAATATGCTCGGATACAGGGTTGTGATATTTTGAACAGCAGAAAATATCAAATGTGTGCACTGTATCTTATTACAAACATCGCAAATGAAATTAAATCGTTCAAACTTTTCGGACGGCTGCGTATTCAGCTGTTTAATATAGGACGAGAAAGAAATACAGAATAAATAAATACCCTGTGTTTTTTAAAACTGCTGTGAATATTTTTTACATATATAACAACAACTGGACTTAGTTACTCTATTAGACACCATCAAAAAAATATTAAAAAAAAATAAAAAAAAAATATTAAAAATAAATTTAAAAAAAATTATTCAATTTTTTTAACTTTAAAAAAAATTCTTTGGTAAAAAAAAAAATAGAAAAACTAATTTACCCTGATAATTTACAACTACACCTGAAACGCTATAAAGTAAGAGATAGAATGTAAAATACAAACCAGATTAGGATGGAGGGAAAAATATGGCGAACGAAACATACATCGGAACTTCCACGTCGGTCACATGTAAAATCTGAAAAGTAAATGACGTCATAAACTCTATTGACATAAAAAAAAATTAAGTAAAGCCATAATTCTAATTTGCTTTGTCAAATTGCATAACTTAAACCGCCAAATTGCAAGTTTCCAATAAATTATGATTTTGATTTTAACAATTTATTCTTATTTGACATTCATGATGTTATTATGACGTAACAATAACCCACCTTACTCCGCGCTGTCTTCGATTCGACACCAAACCTTTGCTCGAGCACACCGGACGACTCATAACGCCAACTAGCGTCGGTGTCGAGCGAAGAAGGGTGTTGAACGTTAAGCTGGTAACGAATAAGGCGATCACGTCGCATTGAGAAAGTTGCTCGCTCGCAAGCGCGAAATGACAGAGATGGATCGGTAGGTCGAAGACGCTAATATTAACAAGGTTAATGAATATCATAAAACATAAACAGGTTAATATTATCCAAACTGGCAATGGCAACGTGGCAACCGGCAGCGTGGTGTAGTGGTAAGAACATTTGCTACACCACGCATGAGGTCGTGAGTTCAATCCCCACTGATCTCATGTTGTAGCGCCCTTGAGTAAGGCGCTGTAAACGGTATGAACTTCTGCTGAGCCAGCACTTAATCAGCAGCATAATTACTGGGCAATTATAATCTATAATATCCTAAACAGCCACATGCAACTCGAGACTGGGTCGGGGTAACTGATGTTACTCTATGTTTAAGTCGCGCATTCGACTTTACCACATCGAGGATAAAGATATATACAAAAAAAAGGTTTATAATATCCAAACCGGCAATGGCAACGTTAGGGAGAAGTTTGGTAACAAACACTACCATGTTAGACCGTAAAGTCGGCCCTTTTTATTTGAAGAATATTAAATATATAAAAAATATATTTTTGCTTTTTTTAATTAAACAAAGTAAATATAAAACGAACCTGTAAGTACACGATGTAGTTGTTTAATCCACCTTGTCGTTGTGCTTTGGCTTCAAAGTGAAAACCATGAAGTGAAAAAATCTCAGAATGATAACCGGGCTCCTGTTCCAATATAAATCCAAATCTGTAAAAATTACAATATTAAAAAAATAAAAATATATTACAATTTTGATTGTGTTTATAACCATTTTATACAGCTTATAAATATACCATATAATTATTCATAAATAACGGTAAAAATTAAGTTTTTAAACAATATAATAAAAAGAATAACAAAATAATTTCTTGAGTTTTTGAATAGGCTATCGAATTCAATTACAGGATAAACAAAATAATATTCAAAAAAATATTTTTTTTTGTATATATCTTTATCCTCAGTGTGGACTCAAACATAGAGTAACATCAGTTACTCCGACCCAGTCTCGAGTTGTCTGTGGCAGTGTGGGATATTATAGATTATAATTGCCCGATAATTATGCTGCTGATTAAGTGCTGGCTCAGCAGAAATTTATACCGTTTATAGCGCCTTACTCAAGGGCAACAGCATGAGATCAGTGGGGATTGAATTCACGGCCTCATGTGTGGTGTAGCAAGAGTTCTTACCACTACACCACGCTGCCGATTTATAAAAATAAACCCCTAAGCATAAAAATTGTAGCAAAAAGTTGTAGGTAATTAACCTGCAGGCCCCAAGAGAGAAGTTAAGCAAGAACGACATATCTCCACCTCCCTGTAGTGCATGGTAATGATGACTAAACACTCGAAGCAACCAAGCTTGCGGAACAATATTCATAAACATCACATCCTGTAGGTGCTTTGCTAAAAAAATATGACAGAAAAATTAGTAAATAAAAAGTTAGTTTTAAAATCAAAATCCACTACTTATTGTAATTCATTCATATAAGGTTAATTTGCAAGGATAAATCTACTGCAAAAAATCCATTCTGCAGAAATTTTGGGCATTCAGCAATACACAGCCTAAAGTTGAAGATTATATTTTTTGTTGCATGTTTAAAACAGCATTCAAGTTTCTATATATAAAACAACTACACCTACTATCAGTTATGCCATGAAGTCTAAGGCAACCGAAAGCAGTACTGTAAGCTATCCCCTCTTCTCTTTCTAAGAAGGCACAACTACGAGTCATACTAAAAAATATAAATCACATATTTAAATATATATATATTATTTTGTAAATATCTTTATCCTTGATGTGGGAAAGTCGAATGCGCGACTTAAACATAGAGTAACATCAGTTACTCCGACCCAGTCTCGAGTTGCCTGTGGCAGTTTGGGATATTATAGATTATAATTCCTCGATAATTATGCTGCTGATTAAGTGCTGGCTCAGCAGGAGTTCATACCATTTATAGCGCCTTACTTAAAAGCTCTACAGGATGAGATCAGTAGGGATTGAACCCACTACCTTATGTGTGGTGTAGCAAGTGTTCTTACCACTACACCACGCTGCCGGTTTAATATATATTTTAAAAACACACTTAAAAATTATACAAAATGAAACACACATGGTTCTGAGTGTTAAAGGATAACAAACACACCTGCTGAAATAGGTCATCACAGTGGTTTGGGAGGGCATAAATATAAGATCTTTATGGAGTTGCATAAACAACCAATAACATAAGGTTTTGTACAATGAATATTCATTGAATGTAAATAGACGAGATGACTTTAAAATCTAAAAAAGTAAATAATACTATAAAAAAAAATTGAGCTGCACATGCTAAAAATTTAAAAATTGTTTTTTTAAATTGATCTTATTTTGTTAAATCAATTTGCAGTATTTAAATATTTTCTCTGCAACAAAAATACCTTAAATAAACACTTTAAAACCTACCTTGTCCAATGTCTCAGATGGCACGTCTCTTAAATAAATGGTGTAAGATAGTTGGGGTACCAGGTTCAATTCCAACCATCTCTCACATGCTGATACCACAGTAACTTGCTCATACTAGAAAAATGTTTTTATAAATTTAATAAACTGCCCAAATTTCACAACCCAAAATTCACATAACAACTTAATGAAATAAATAAAAATATTAGGGACCAGTAGTGGTAGTTTCTAAATTAAAAAAAAAAATTGTAAATTAAAACTAAAAAAAAAAATTCTATGGTATAAATACTTCATATGTGTGTTTTGATGCTTAAATATTGTGATGTGATTAAAAGTATTTCAATTTTAAAAACATCTTACAAAAATTAGGAAAAACTTTTCACTCACCCTTGTGGCAGCTTCCAAATACACACAAATAGTATCTGGTGCCAAATTGTTGACCATAACCCGACAACAAGCATCCACTAAACTCACAAATTTTAAGTTGCATGCAGTTGCTAGGGTCTCGACTGCATCTCCAGTGGCAACAATGCTTTCCTCCAAGTAGAGATGGCCAAGTGTAATTGCCATAGCTGATTAAAAAAAATTTTTTTAAATTTCTAATTTTTTTTAAATATAATTTTCAATGCCATTTTGTATTAGTGAATGCAGTTTTAATATAATATTTATAGTTAAAATTTTTGTAAAATTTCAATGCCATTTTGTATTAGTGAATGCAATTTTTATATAATATTAATAGTTAAAAGTTTTGTAAAATTTTTTATCTATTGTTTTAAAATACTTTTTTAAGTTTTAACCTAGTAACTGTTATAGCATTTAACCTGTTTTCAAAACAATTAGTTTAATTCATTAAAGTTAGATGGACCATAAATATAACAAAACACAGGTTTAACAATACCATGTCTAGTGATCCAAGAGTCCTCTATCTGTAAACTGATATCCAAAACTGATTGAGTAAGCGTCCCTTTTGATTTGGTTTTCATTCGGATGCCTTCAATTTCCATTGATGTTAATCTGTTAAATATTTAAACACTGTTATGATAAAGTGTGTTTGTGTAAAAAAATTAATGTTACTAAATTAAAAACAATTTTATAAAATAAAAATTTTTATTTTTTAAAAACAAAATATTGTGTTAATATAAATAGAAAAGGCCTTAAACAAATTTAATTTTGGGCCTAGATATATATTTATTTTACATAATTATTAGATATAAGAAATCTTAATTTCACAGATTAGAATTGATTTCAAAAACTCATGCATCTAATTACCTTCGAGAAACATTCTTATATTCTTTACTGTACACCTCATTGTCAGATATAAATGAGTCAATTTTTTGAGCAGATTCACTTTTATAAATGTGAGGTTTGTCTTTGGCCATAGCACTCTTAATTAGTTTGGCCAGCACAACAGACTTAACCATGTAAGCTTTATGCAACTGCCATACTTGTCCAAGAGAATGTAATCTTACGTCTATATTTAATAAGTTAATAAATAGTAAGTTTTACAATAAACATTTTGCATTTGGCTATTTTAATACAATTTTTTTGTTAATTAAATATATTTTTTGAATAAAAATTGACAAACCTGGCTCTAACTCTTGATTAGCCAACCTTGCAAACATATCCAAAACTTTTGATGGATCTTTAAACCTTGTTCGAGAAGTTCTTGCAGAAGAAAGATAAGGAGTTCTGAAATTTTTTTAAAAAAGATTAATTTTATTCTTCAAGATAGTTATTTTAAAATTTGTGTCCTTTGGAATCACCTTGTTTGTAGGGACATGGCCGTTTTTGGGGGTGTGGAGGGCCTAGAAAACACTGGGTACCTTCGACCCTCACCCCGGCCCCCATCAATAGACGGTGAAGTAAAAGGTCTGGTGGGTAATGGGGATCTCCCCCATGCAGTACCAAGAAAGTCACTGTCCTTTGTAATAGATAGTTGTGGACTATCAGCTAAAATTGTAATTTAAAAAAAATTTGACTAAATACAGTTTTATTTTGGAATTTTAAGTTTTTTTAACCACTTGAAAGATGTCTACTGTTTAATTACATTATTTATATACCAACATTGTTAACTTATTGGAAAATTATAGATTAGAATAGCCTATTAATCTGTTTTCTACTCACCTGTCTTTGCTCTTCTTATAAAGTTATTTGTTGTGGCACTAATGGCTCGTACAGCCTGAGATGAACCTAATAAATCACCTCCCAAAGAATGTGGAGACCTCCATCTAAAACGTAGAATATTTTGACTTTATTTTTTTTAAGTTTTGGTGATGGAGTTTTTTGTTTTTATATTTAAATTTAGCTTTGTTTATACTAAACATTTTTTATGCAATCCCCTTAAATACTTTACTTCGAAAAAACATTAACATTTTTACCTGTTAGTCCTTCCAACAGCAAATCTTCGTATTTTATTTCTAGAAACTGGATCTTTTGGCTCAACTGCAGTAATCACAACTCCACGAAGTGCACTGTGGGGTGCATGCAAGGTTTTTCTATATAAATTCAAAAAGTATTTTTAGCTAATTAATAATCGGCAGCATGGTGTAGTGGTAAGAACACTTGCTACACCACACATGAGATTGTGGGTTCAATCCCCACTGATCTCATGCTGTAGCGCCCTTGAGTAAGGCGCTATAAACGGTACGAACTCCTGCTGAGCCAGCACTTAATTAGCAGCATAATTACTGGGCAATTATAGTCTAGAATATCCCAAACTGCCACAGGCAACTCGAGACTGGGTCGGAGTAACTGATGTTACTCTATGTTTAAGTCGCGCATTCGACTTTCCCACATTGAGGATAAAGATATATACAACAAAAAAAAAGGGTATAATGGTTAATACATTAAAACCTTTTTACTACAAATACTTAACTGACTCAAAAATAATGCAGGGGGTTAACTCAACAAATGTTAAGATATCTTTATACTTACTCTGTGTAATCAATTATCCGTTGAGGGGGCTTGGGCAAGTAATTTGGCATATAAGAATCATTATTTATATTACTTGGTGAAGCTGTAGCAATCGTTGCTGTACTTAAACTAGGCATTATTTCAAGGGTAGGGTCATCACAGATTGAAGCTTTACGATGAAAAATTTTAATATCTATATCATTATTGGATACAACATGTTTTTTTGTTGTGATTATCAAATTATTTATATTTAAATAAAATCGACAAACATTCAACCAACTAGAATTATTATTGTTACTCCAAACCAGCCATCAGTTGCCTTTGGCAGTTAAGAAACCAAATATTTTACATCTTTAATGCAGAGGAGATTAAACCTGAGACCTCATGTAGTAAAGCCAAGCGTTTTAACGAATGCACCACCTGACACCTGACCACACTAAAATGTAAACTAAGTCTTACTCGGGCCCACGTAAAAGGCGGAGTGCTCGTGCAGAGTGCGGAGTGTTTTTGGCATATGTAAAAGGTAAAGCGCATGGGCTAAGTGCGGAATTTTCTTAACGACGACGCGAGTTGCTATGGTGACGTCATCAAAATGTTATTTTTGGATGTTTAGAGTATAAAGTTATTATATATCCAAAGGTGAGACTTAAAATGTAGAGAAACCATATGAAGCAGTTACTGACCATTGTAGCTTATTTTAGATAAATCCACATAAGCTAACTTTTAATTTTATAAACAAACAGTTTTTGATGTTGATTTGAAATTGAATTGTTATTTATTTGCTGTCAAGCTTTGGCGTATTTTTCCTCCCTATTTAAATAATAAGTTTTAATGCTTTTAACTATAACTTGTTTATCGAATTTTCAGGTTATTTAACAACTCTTTTTACATGGAAACTCTAACCTTGTTTTTCTGGTATTGAATTATTTTTCCAACGATTTATTTGTGCTTTTTATTAAGTGCACTTTTTAAAAACAGTTAGGCAATTTCGTTCTGCTGAACGGACGCCACTTAATAAACATGAATTTAGACATTACTTAAATTCAGAGTTTATTTCCGTAAGATTTAACCAAAATTTTATATTCTTGTATCAACTAACCACTTAAGGACAGTTCATAAAAATTAAAATTAAATTTGCTACACTTTTGGAACGGGGCAATAAAAAATGTGACTCGCAAGAGTTAGAAAATTTTTTTTCTAAAAAAGGGCAAGGTCGGGAATCGAACTAGGTACTTTAAGTCGGTAAAATTAAAAGCGCTGCGGCTTGAATTACTTCTCATAAAGTTACTACGTTTTAAAAAAAAGACAAGATTACAAATTAAAATTGAATCTTATCAAAAATGTGAAGATTGGTGAACAATAACACTAGTATCTACATCAGTGAACTGTAAGCTTAGTTTAGTTATCACGTGACAGAGAGATAGTAAACAATTGAAAGACAACTTATAGTTTCTTTTAATGTTACTTTATAACTGTTAACATAATAGGCCTACATTGTTGTACCATAAGTTATAAATAAGTAATGTTTAATTAAAGATAAAATAAATTAATAAATCAATCGGTAAAAACTCTGACAAAGATGTTATATAACAAAGCCGCTATATGCGTTTATTTGTTTTAAAACTACTAGAACATTTATTAAGTAAATATCAGTAATTTAGGTTGATACCGACCTAGCAGAAGACTATAAAGCTAGATATATATACCTCTTAAATTGGCCTATATGGTAAATAAAATTATTGGAGTGTTAAATAATAACTTTTATAACCTTTTTTGGATTTTGCCACAGGGCAGATATTTAACCTGGCCTAGTAAGCAAATTTTCGTTTGCTTTTTAATTTGAAAGATTTGTAGTTTATTTTTTTTTCTTAATCTGTTAAATAATAACTTTTATAACCTTTTTTGGATTTTGCCACAGGGCAGATATTTAACCTGGCCTAGTAAGCAAATTTTCGTTTGCTTTTTAATTTGAAAGATTTGTAGTTTATTTTTTTTTCTTAATCTGTTAAATAATAACTTTTATAACCTTTTTTGGATTTTGCCACAGGGCAGATATTTAACCTGGCCTAGTAAGCAAATTTTCGTTTGCTTTTTAATTTGAAAGATTTGTAGTTTATTTTTTTTTCTTAATCTGTTAAATAATAACTTTTATAACCTTTTTTGGATTTTGCCACAGGGCAGATATTTAACCTGGCCTAGTAAGCAAGTTTTCGTTTGCTTTTTAATTTGGAAGATTTGTAGTTTATTTTTTTTTCTTAGGTTTTGTAACTTATCATGATCGGAATGGAATTTAATTGTATAAGAAGTAATAGACAAAAAACTTTACTAAAATATTTTATATAAATTATGTAAGTAATAGACAAAAAGACAAAAAACTTTACTAAAATATTTTTAAAAATTTTCTAGGTGTGTTTATATTATTTTTTTAAATGTCAATTTGCATAAATAAAAACTTGGAAATTCTGGATTTTTATGTTTTCGGACTATAGACAGTAGAAGAAAGGTAGTTCTTTGTACTTTTTATTTTAAAGATATAATCATGACCTAAGTAAATTAAATTAAAAAATTTAATTTTTCTTTCAAAGGAAAATTGTCGGTTGGTGGCGTGATTTCAAAAAATAAAGAAAAAAATGTAAAAAACAACAACATAAGGAACGCTCTGAAGGATCCTATATATGGAATTTTGCTAATCGGCCTCAAGCTTAATATTTCATAACCACAATTTATAAAAAATTATAATAACGCATGGCTAATACAAAATTGTAGGACAATAAACTAAAACATACCCGGTTTAAAAAAAATTAAATATTTTATAAGTGTATTTTTTTTTACAGAGTAACAAGCTATACAATTAGTTGTAACACAACGTTCTAATATAAAGAGGTTAAATTTTAAAAAATAATTAAAAGTTATTACAGCATTTTACCTGACTATTCTACTTTTAAAATTAGTTGGTACCCTTTCAAAACTTTTAAAAGACTATTGTATATTTAACTTTCTTGATTATAACGCTAAAAACAATGGGATTCTCTGCGCATTTAAAAAAAAAATTTTTAATGATTTTTGCAGTGTTATTGACTTAAAATTCGATTAAAAACTTTTGAATATTACAAAAAGTTTTAATAAATCAGAAGTTTTTTGTTAATATTCTGTAGCTGAAAATTTGTAAAAAAATATTTTTTATTATTGAACGGTTTTTCTTAAATTAAAATTATTAAGTTTTTGATTTTCTGACATAAAAAATGATGAAAAAACATACGTTTTGCAATTATTGTATAATAATTTTTGGTTATTTTTAATCTTTTTTTTATTGTTGCTTAGTTTATTATGTTTATGTGGTTAATTTTATAACTAATTTTTAATTTATTAGTAATTTTACTTTGCTTTAAAATAAATTTACAAAAAAAAATTTTTTTTCTAAATATTTTGCGAATGTTTTGAATAAGTTTACATTTTTAATTTATTTTAACACTTTAAAAAGTTTTTTTTAAAGAGAAGTTAGTTGTATGGTTTAATAGATAAATGTTTGTTAATATCATATTTATATTACGATCGCTAAGAAACTTTATCATTGAATTAAAATTAATAATTCAGTTTTCGTAATAAAAAAAATTTATAGTTGTATTAAAAAAAAAAAATAGAATTTGGAAACTAATTGCGATTCACATAATTTGTTTATACCCTTAGTAATTTTTGCTTACACTTACCCGTTGTATGAAATATTAACTTACTTAGTAGTATAATTTTTATTGTGGTGACTATATTCCTATGTTTGTGCAATTTTTTTTCTTTATTGCGGTTACAAGTTTAAGGTTTAATCTGTTGTTTGGTTTGGAATCTTTGATTTTAACGATTTAGTTTTGAAAATTGGGGTTTAATTTTTTTTAATTTTATTTTATTTCTTTTTTTTTAATTTAAAGTTTGATTTTTTTTTAATTTCGTGCAATTCGAGAATTATTCTCGTTTAATTAATTTTGTTTGTTTGTTAAAATTTCAAGATTGTCGTCTAGGTTTTAAATTTTAATATATTGTTTCTTATAATATTAACATAGCAAAATACAAAATAAAAATATTTTTTAATTAATATATTCTAAATCTTTGCTTGTTTATTAAAAGTTGATAATTAAAGTTTAAAATTTTTTTTCGATTAATTTAAAACAAGTAAAACGTGTTTAAAAAATAATTTGTTTTTATTTTATATTAAAATTTAAATTTATTTATTGAAATTTGATGATTAATATTTTGCCTTTAAAGTTTGATCATTACTATATTATATTATTAAAAATAAAAAGCGCGTTGAAATTTTTAACTTTTGTCTCTTAATTATAATTAAATGCTTGTTTGTTTATTAAAATTTATTCTTATCGTTTAAAATTCAAAAATTAATTTAACTTATAGTTTATTTGATTTTCATATTAGGTAATAGTATTTTATAGATGTTGTTTAAAAAATATTAATCTACTATAAACCATATTTTCTTTATTAAATAATTATGGTTCGAAATCTTAGATTTCGAAACATATTGTTATTGTCATTATACTTATTATTATTATTATTATTATTTTTATTATTATTATTTTTATTCTTTCTAGTCCCAATTTTGAAAGAAGATATCTTTAGTTTTTTAGCATTTAAAAATCTGAAATTTTAGTATGTTGTTTATTATCAGATTATGTCTTCATTCTCCTAATTACAACATTTAATTATCACTAATTACTAATTAATAAGTGTTTATTTATTAAAATTTAAAGTTTGTTATTTATTTTTTTAATTTTGGTCAATTTTATATCATGATATCAGTAACTCAAAAATGAATTAAAATTTTAATTTTTATCACTAATTACTAATTAAAGGGTGTTTCTTTATTAAAATTTAAAGGTTGTTATTAATTTTTCAAATCTTGTTCAATTGTATATCATGATATTAGTAACTCAAAACTGAATTAAAATTTTAATTTTTATCACTAATTACTAATTAAAGGGTGTTTCTTTATTAAAATTTAAAGGTTGTTATTAATTTTTCAAATCTTGGTCAATTGTGTATGTTAAGTCCATTTATATGAAAACTGATTTATATTTTCTCATTAATTTTAAATACAATTTCACACTCGGTTGGATACCATTAGCCGCTATTGTGCGCTTCTTTTTGGATCGCCTTATCGCCTGGTCATTTCAAGTTTTTCCCTTTTTTCCAGCGTTCTTAGTCACGTAATTTGTGTTTCGCCTTTTTTGTCTTTATTTGTATCGTAACTTGGAATAATTTTGGAATAATAATAAATTAATTTTGGAATAATAATGAACAATAATAAATTAACCGTTTATTTTTACTTTTTTAAACTTTGCTTTCATTTCCGATTACAGTTTAACACTTGGAATACATATTAGGACAACCCACTAATTTAAATTATATTTTGTTGGCTTGATTGAATGGGTGCAGACTTAATAAGCATTTAAGTTGTTAAGTCGTGTTGTGTGGTAAAATTATGATGGCATCGGACTGCAGGTCAAAAAGTTTCGTGCTGCTATAATGCCACACTATTTGCCTTTAAGCTAGGTGTTTGCAAATAGCACAAACACGTCTGGTAAAGTGGATTTAAAGTTTAAAATTTTTTTTTTTTAATTTAATTAAGTTTATATGCCTATGAGGTCACAAGGTCGTATAAAGTAAATACTGGTCACAACAAAAAACGCCCTAACTTTTAATTTTTTAATTTTTTTATTTTTAAATAAGTTAAGCAAGTAAATAAGTTAGGCAATCCACAATTATTAAGAAAATTAATTTTGGTTTTCAAAATGTGGCATTTTTTATAAAAAATGTTCATAACTTTTATGAATATAAACATTAATTAATAATATTTAGAAAATATGTTTATTTCTATTTGACTTTTTTGTTTTCAAATTTTTTCGCAAATTTCTTTATTAAGTATCTAAGTTAGGCAAATCCACAATTATTAAGACAATTAATTTTGGTTTTTAAGATGTGGCATTAAAAAAAAAATTTATAACTTTTATGAATATTAATTAATAATATTTTCAAAATTTGTTCTACATTTTATGTACCACAGATGGTCGTATGTTAGTTAACCTTATCCTATCATCGTACCAACATAACATTCTGATGACGTCACCATAAGTGACGTCAATAAAAAATTTAAAAAAATAATAATTAAAAAAAATCCAAACACTCCGCACAAGCACTCCGCCTTTTACATAGTGCCGTCTTACTCTTTAACTTGAAATACCTAGTTTTACTGTTATTTTCCTTTTTTGTACCAACATATTTGAAATACTGGCAGAAAAATTAAATCAAACCCAGTCGGAAAACAATTTTGACTTATAACAAACTTTAAATAAACTATTACACTTTAGTATCTCGATAGTTTCTATTTACATTGGTATCCAACCAGAAGAGAGAATGTAACGTTTAGGGGAAATCACCTTAATTACATAGTTTTGTAGCCATAAACATAATATATTAGTTTAATTGAGTTTAGTTTTTAACTTTGTCAGTACAAAATAATTACAAATCAGTCTCAGTTATATGCGTTTATATTTAAAAATCGACCTATATACATTAAAATAATAAGTAACAATATTCTGAGGAACTAATTTTTTGGTAAATACACAAAACAACATTTCTACAGTAAGGGCTAATTATCTACAAACATATAAATGAAAAACAATCATGTTTTCTAAAACGATGCTAAAAAAGACAATTTTTAAATCAAAATATAAAAGTCAACTCCTCGAAACTTCGTTCTGGCATATTTTTAATAAATTATGCACAATCTGTAGTGACTTTACATGTTCAAATAATATCAAAGTCAAATACTCTGTTTTAAAAGACAAACTTTACCAACAGTCTAGAATGAAGTAGAGATAAAACGATAGTTTCCTACTCACTTTTTTGGTGTAGAATATTAAATTAATAAACACAATTTGTAAAAATAAACAGTAGGTTATGTGGACATAGCTTATTAAAAACTTAAAATATAAAAACCGGGTTGGTATAGTAACAGCATTTTCAATCTTAGCTATATAAATTTTTTTTTATATATACCACAGTATCTATATGGCGTCGGCCACAATGTCACATCTTGAAATATAAGTTCAGTTTATCAATTCATAGCAACTCCATCCATTTCAACGTCGTTTGACATCGGCGTTGGCATTACCAGCGGTATGTTATTTTGCTGAAACATACCATTCTGTTGTTGGACAGGCTGTTCATGCTGCTGGCCTTGCATGGAGGTGAACGAAAAAGGCTCCACTTCTACATTACTATTGAAGTCATGCATCAAATCTTCAAAACACTTCTGCGACTGAGTGATGGCATGATCAGCAATTATGTCAACACTGTTCTTAGTTGATTCAAGAATTGAGTCGTTAAAGCTGCCGTGTTCAATTATATGACAACGTTTTCGCATCTATCAAAATTATTGAAAAGCTAATTTTAAGTTTTCAATGGAAAATATACATAACTAAGTGTAACAAATTTTGCTTCACATAACAAAGAAGTTAAACATAATTCAAAATTAATAAAAAATCTCATGACGTGTTGTTGCCTGTAAAATATTACCTTCATAAGCAAATATCTGGCGGCCCTGGGTGCCATAGACAAAGTAACCAAATTTTTATCAATTGGAGATTTAATTGACCAACTTTGACCAAACGATGCTACAATTTCAATCTATAAAACAAAAGCAAAAAGTAGTATAAAGTTAGATAATTGAATTACATTATCTTAGTCATCCTAACTATTAAAAAAAAACACTTAAAAACAACTTACATCTGGTGTTTTTGCTTTGCCGAGTTGAGAATAAACTTGCAATTGGTCGCAAAATTTCCTGTAGTCAAAAACCTTAACTGGAGTATTTCGCTCCAGTTTTTCAGGTAAATCACCGTTCTCTGGACCAGCTACAAAAACCTTAAAATAAATTTAAAAAAAATTAGGAAAAAAATGTAAGTTTAAATCTACATGAATACAAAGTTTTTAAATAAGAGCATTACATTCTACTCGGGCATTGACTTACTCTGCTCAGGCAAAGTCTTTTTGCATAAAAGCATTTGTCTTCCGGATTGTAATAGAGAATTAAACCTCGTGTTATATTTTTCAACACGTGCTCAGTCAATTGAACTTGGTGGTCAGAAAAGGCGAATGGTCGACTGTCGGTTAACGCAATCTATAAAACAAAGTTTTTCAAATTAAAAAAAAACACCAGCGAATTCCTACTGATGGTTGTAAAGACGTTATTGATTTTAATATTAACAGAATTAATCAAAGTCGTAACGTTTACATTTTTTTAGATTTTAAAAACATATAACTTTAATTCAGCAAATTTACAAACCTGTTGTAAGGTGTCAGATCCGAAAACATTACTAGGAAGTTCATGCGTTTGAGAAGCAATCAACTGAAGATTAGTATCACCGTGATGTATTCTACACCCGGATTTTTCTTTTACTAAAGTCTCCAGTGCAATCCTGCCACGGTACCGAACGTACACCTCCATTTCATGATGGGCTGTTACCAAAAAGAAAAAAAATTAGCTTCAATGGTAGCCCAAATTTAAATTAGAATTTACAAATCCTTCCAAAAAATACCCTCATAAAAAATCAAAATGCAAAGAAAAAAATTTACCCGGTGCTGCCTCAAGTGAATTAAGAGATTGTTCGAGCGTGTCCACATAATTGTCACCATAACCAAAATTGTTGTATCCTTGCGTCTCGGGTATGACGTCATGGTTCACGTCATCATGTCTGCTGTACAACGGATCGTCGGATTGCGACCTCGTGCGGAAACTTGACATCGTCTCGCTGGAGACTGATTGCGGGGGAATAATGTTTAACTAAACAAAAAAAAATTGATGTATTCTGTTTAAATGACAATGGTGAAAGAGAAATTGTATCCGACCAAAATCTGTTAATCACGGTCCTATAATACCCCAGTTTTATTTTAAAGCAAACTTTATTAAACTTTACCTTGTTCATTATGTACCCAGATGGTTCCTGCACGTTCATACGACCTTTAAAAAATTGAAAATTTATTAATATTATTTACAACTGTGAAGTTTTTAAAGTCGTAATATTGTTTAATAATAATATAGGTGTATTAAAACTAGTTAAACGAGACCGTAAATGTTAGATTAAAAATTTTAAAAATAGCAACTGTCAATAAGTTGTAAAACAATAAAGTTTTATGTGATTTTCGTGTTGGTTGTTAAAGCTTTATATTAAAACGTTTAAGGATATTGGTATCACGTTTTTGTCGTCTTTTATTATGCTCAACAATCGAAAAACACGTCATTTCCGGTTAGAAACTTCAGCCACTACAAACTTTAATGCATGGAAAATTTCGTGCAAAATTCTCCCTACGTTTTTTTGCTTGGATTTAAAATTTAATCACAATACTTTATTATATTAAAAAACTCCGTTGTTGAATGGAAAAATCGATAATGTAAACAACGTGGCATATATGACCAAGACCGCTATACCAATAAACTTCAGAACACCTTTTCATTGCTTATGTAAAATGAAATATTGCAAATCGATTGGATTTTTTTATTTAAATATTGCCATATGTTGGTATTGGTAATCAAACCAAAAACCTTAACTACTTACTGAATTCTCTGTCTGGTATGGGGTCGTAGGTGTTGGATCTCATATGCTGGGAGGGGTCAATGTTGTAATGTGGGGGTGACGTCATTTGCTGGGGCGAAGGCGACATTGCATAACCATTCATTTCTAAATAAATTATTATTTTTATTTTTTTATTGTTAAAATTATTATAAGATTTCTTAAGTTATATGACTAAGCCCTGACGCCGAAAAAAAACGTGAAGTGTCAAAAATAAACGCGGAAGTAAATTTTCCTTAACAAAACGCTAGTCATTCAACAACTTAAAAAAATAAATATAGTCACAGGAAAATTTAACACATTGTCGCATTGCTAAAATCATGATTATAATTGTGCAATCTTTTAATATTGTGTTAAATTTGCTAAAAAAACAATGAATATTTTGCTTAGCTTGTCAAAAGCCTGTTCAAATGAATTCAATCCACAATTCATACTTAAAACAATGGAAAAACGATAAAAAAAATTCAATGGCTTGGAAAATTTCATTGTCATCGAAATCAACAAGCGAAGGCCTTTTCATTCAACTTAAGCAGTCTGGGAAATGCGAAACCTTAACAATCCCTTGAAACAGGGAACTCGAGTTTCGGGTTTGGAATGGAAAAAGGCAAAGGTTTTAATAGTTTCGAACGTTTACGCCACGCAAAAATGTTTACGTATTTAAATAAAAATTTGCTCAATTTTAATTTAATTTACTCGTAAAAATAGAAATAGCGCTGATCAATAACGGATATCCTATTTAATATATTAAGCTTGCCTAAATAATATTTAAAACCTGCAAATAATAACATGTACGGGTAGGCGGAGGTTTCTGTTTTAAAAATAACTAAACCAAATTGTTTAGTTAAATACATTCATACGTTGGCGTTTAAAATACGTAAATATTCATTTTGTCTTGTTAATTAATCATATTTCCGTGTTGGTCCAAATTTCTAAGTCTTATTTATAATTTTTGCGGTCCATTGCCGATAAAAAAAAACGTAAAACTATCCTAAATTTAGAGTGTTGGAATCTAACGAAATTTCTAAATCTAAATTTAATTTTAAATTTTACCACGTGTAGTTTCTATACGTCTCGAACATTATTTAGTAATAGCCAGAAATTGATTATTATGACGTAATAACTAACCCGAAATATGATATAAGGGAGATTCTTTTCCCCAAGTCTTACGAGGATATATTTCATATTCTTGATCTAAAAATGAATTAAAAAAATTTAACAAAAATAGTAGTTACAAAAATGTATTAAAATAATTTGTTGCCAAGAGTCTGTACAGTCTAACTGCGGGCTATAGCCAATAACCTTAAGCATGAGTCACCAAATGTTTTATAAAAAAATAAACTCAATCTTGAATCTTAATTTCAATTTCCAAAAAATCTAAATTTATTGATTTTTGTTTTGTATGTTTAGAACATGAAGGCATAATCAATATTTCTCTTTAACGAAGCTAATCTGCATACAAACGGGAAAGCACCGCTGTGAAAAATCCCAATTTTGGACTTCCCAAAAATGTAAACACGATTACTCTTTATTTACCCAACCAAAAAAGAGGGTTGGGTTAATATTAAGGAAGTATAGTTACGCGACTATACTAACAATAGCAAATATGACATAATTATAATAAAATGAAGCAGAACCATTTTATTCAAGTTATTTTATAAAAAAGTTTTTCATTTTTTTGTTATTCTTAACGTAAAAAAATCAAATTTTAAAATTTTACTTTTATCCGGTTCTGGCAGCAGTTTGTAGACGCGATAAGGATCACTTCCGTCCAGTGAACTCCTCTCTCTCAGCTCCTTGATGTCCGGGAGTTTGTTAAGAGCGCATCGGAGTCGGGTCTTCCACGTCGCAGCTTCCATCTTGTCTCCGGGTTTGTATTTGCCCCGGTGCATCGCCCACGCCTGAAATGAGATTAACATTTGAAAAGGGGTTAACGAAAAACAGAACAAGCGATTGTGTTGACGTCATAAAGTAGACGAAACTTTATATTAGACGCTCTATTTGTTTGGTTATAAACGTAATCGTGGTCGTGTGTACGTTAATAAATTACATCATCTACCATAAACATTTACTTTATAAACGCCAACGCAAAAAAGAAAACTAAAAATATAAAACACACATTCCAGACAAACAACTTATCGCAAGTTTAAATAAAGATCGAAAAGTAATTCGCGGCTTTGACGGCTTCGCATTATAAAAATCCCCGGAATTTTCTTTCCGAAACTTTAACCGCAACAGTAGAGCAAACAATTACCTAATAGCCACACTATTTTCAAGGTTCTCCAAAATTAGAAGTTCACACCGATCGAAACTCGGCTTAGCGAATAGAATTTCTATTTTACATTGTCTGGCTTTACGAAAATTCACAAAAAAGTACTAAATCATTCAAAAGAAATGGGTTTATCGTATTTTCGATAAAACCTATAGGCGCACATTTTGGAGTTTCTCCATTGTCACATGACCCATTTAGCCCCGTACCTTTTGACAATAGTCCGAACTGCGGGGATTCCCCGTTTGGTTATTTTCAGAGGCTATCGAGGAAAAAGTGGGCGGACTGATTGTTCCTATACAATAACAAGTGACGCAACCTCTCGAGGTCGATTGTTTTCGAAATAACAAAAAGTTGAGGTTTTAAGATAAAGCCGCGTGTGCAGAAATTTGATGAATGCCCTGCAGCCATTTCCTTATCACGACAGCATTTTTTATTATAATTTAAAAGGAAAAACATGAATTTACAATTCTTTCGTTCCTGTGTTCTTAATGTCTTAATACCATTATCCAAACACTGTACACGTTAACATGCGATAAACATTCCCTCACACAAACTAAGATGACGCAATGTGGAATTTCCCTCTTTAACTTAACAACGTTAACATTATGCGTAGGATGTCAATATTAGTTCAAGACTAATATAGCTGGCGGTGTATGTTTAAGTCTAATAAAGAAGAAATTTCTTCATAAATTTACATATAACATTTTAAAATTGAATTAATATTTTTATACGGAGAATAAATATTGACAAAACTACTTCATTTAAAATTAAATTTTGTGCGATGCTTATCGTTATACTACATTCTTACCAACCTTGAATATTTCACAATCATCTTCTTTCCAATTATTTTTTCCTGCGTGCTTCCACGGAATCTGGAAGATCGACTTCGCCTCATCCACCCAGTGCAGTCCGGGGATCGATCCCCCGTTAATCATGTCAATCAACCAGTACCTCAGCCTCTTCGGCGGGTCACTTCTTCCGACACTAGAGGTGCTAGAAGCCGGAGAGCAGGTCGCAGCACGGCTGGGTGACGACCCAACATTTTCAGTCGAAGGGGTGTTAAACATTACCGGGGTCTGGCTTAGGTTGCGAGACGCCCCGGGGGCCTGTTGGGTGAATTGCAGTGGAGAATGGTACCCTGGGGGTGAATTATATTGTGGGTTGTAATCGTTATTGTTTTGAGCCTGGCTGCTGTAATGCATACCTTCAGCTAAAATCATGGCCTCAGGGAGTGTATAACAACGAGGCTTCGATTGTTAAGTTACGAAGTTTCGTTGTTGAACTATGAATTAGCCAGGGGCTATAACTTAGCTGTAACTTCGATTTAAAGTTTAGGTTTCGTGAAAGAATCGACAAACGTTTAAAGTTTTAATCGTAAAAAAATCTGCAAAACAAAAAAATAGATTTTTAATACAATAATTAATAAACTCGATAAATAACTTTGCTTAACGAATTAAATGCTTACAAACTATTTTGTTTATTTATTTTCAGAAACTTTGCGTGAATCAGGCAAATAATTTAACGTTTGAATTGTAATTCATATTCTAACTCCGACGTCGAGTACTGCTTAAATAACTTTACCCAGTGTCTTATATACAAACAACCTATCGAAATTACCCTTTTTTCGTCCTCTAAATCTTAGTTTCGAGGTTTAAAAATAACTTTCTACGTCACCACATACATAGGAGAACTACTTAAGTCTACTTGGTTCCTGTTTTTAACTATAAAAGTCACGCTCAAATAATTTTCCCGCCCTTTTTCTTTCTTTTCTCTCAAATATCGCGAAATCAAAGGCTTCGGTAAATATTAATCAAACACCTGACGCTAAAAACAAACACAAGCAACAACATACAAATTTGCTAATACTCAATTTTTAACCCCTAAACTTATTTTTAGATACTCGTAAAAGCAAAATATGTAACTGAACTGATGATCTCCGTGTCTTAATTTCCACAAAATACATTGGCCTAAAGGCAAAACGCAGAAAAACCTTATTAAAAATCAACAATTTGACCAAATACAAAAGCGAAACTAAAAATTGTTTAAATAAAGGAAATTGTATTTAACAGTCGCCGGAAATAATCAAATTTCTGTTCAATAATGGTGGTTTAAAAAGCAATCAAAACTGGTCCTGGTCGAATTGAAATATTTACTTAAATTATTGCTGAAACTACTTTTAATAATATCTTACAATATTATTTAATTTAATTATTAGGTGAAATATTTTAAACAAAATTTGAATATTAAAAAATGCGTTAAAGATAAAATCCATTTCCTTAAATTTTGGCAGTCACGTTATTTTAATAAAGGGAAATGAACATTTTTAATCATCATAAAAATCGAGGAAATTTCTGCATACTTTGGTGACGCCATTTCCTGTAGTGTGACGTCACTTATAACAAATAATTATGTATATAACTAAGATCTCATTAATGAATACGTAAAGAATACAAAAAAATATTTGTTTTTGAAACTAAATTTTTTTCGCGCAAGTTTTATGCGCTTTAAAAAAAACTAAATTTCGTATTCTTATTGGAAAATTTGCCCAAAATTTTACATGACAAACTAAATATCGTTTAGTCACCATAAACATTTTTGAAATGACACGCATTAATTTAAAATTTTTAACAAATGAACTTAGGTATAAGTTAACATTATTGGGAATTCTAAAACTATTTCGATCGTTAACTCGAAAATATGTTCTTTGACACGTTTTTATACACACAAAAATAATATTATTTTTAAAAAGAATTTACATATTAGTAATTTGTAAGTACAATTGCGACTTTGAAAACCATAGTATTTAGAAAGTTTATGTTCCGATTCGCTTCTCAATATTTTTTATGTTTTTTTTCAGACTAGGGGGTCATAAATACCCAAATGTTTATTTTAAAATAAGAAATTCCTCATTTAAAAAAAAACTGCTTTAATTTGGTTAATATTTTAGCCCCTAGAATAATAAGTTGTCCATAGCATAAGGGATAAGTAATATCGGATAATGTTTTAAAAAAATAGTAAATTGTTACGTAACTACTACACCCCTACCCTTAAAATTATATGTATTTTGTATTTACGAATAATAAATAATTTATTTAGTAAAAACAAAAATAATGTAACTCTTTAAGAACAAAACAATAATTGAATATATAAACTATTTTCAATAACATAAAAAATCTGTGAACTAAAAATTAGGTTTTTATAATAAAACTATTTAAAATTAAAAATAAATATAGATATATTTTTATGTACAAAATATATTTATATGTATAAATTATATAAAAAAAACATTGTAAATTTTTTTTTAATTAAAATTTTAAAAAATGATTTTTTTGAATCTAAATATTGACAACACAATTTTAAAATTATTTTACTCTCTTCAAATAAAAATTTAACCTAATAATTTAAATAATTTTTTTTTTTTTAAATTAATTCTGCTCTGATTCAACCCAACTCTGATCAGTTATCATATTTGATCGATCCAACAATATTTCTAACTCTTTATCACTAATCACGTTATTTCTATCCTGTACTTCCTCACTGTAATAAACGTTTTCAAACGTTACTCGCTTGTAAAGGGTTGAAAGTCATGATAAGCTAGCCACCTTATAAAACTGATTGTATGACTATACTTTTTTATTAGTCATTCTGCTTTTTTGATTAGTGTTTCAAAAATATCATTTTTTTGAAGTTTTTAAATTTACAATATTGCCAACTAAAAAAATAAACACATGTAAAATAGTATGGTATACAACCCACCCTTACAAGTCAATAACTGTAAACGAAAAACTCAGGGTTAGGGACAGAATTTTAAATAAGCCAATATTAAGCAGACATTTTATACACATAAAATAAAAAAGTAACCAAAAAAGATTTTACAAAGAATAAAATTTATTGTTTTTACCTGCCCATATTTTTTGCCTGAAGTAACACCAATAGCTCTTCTGGTGAAATAGGTTTACATCTTAACTCCTTCTCTAGATGGCCTTTAAATTTGCCCTAGAATAATAGATTATATTAACATAAGCACACCATAACCTTGCAATACTAAACTGGTAAAAACAAAACTTGAAAAAAGATGTACAAAAAATTTTAACATACTTGATGCATTATCATTTTTTCTAGTTTTCGTTTCATCGTAGCTCGCTCAACAATCTGTTGGTCTATGGTAGCCATGGTAACAAGTCGGTATACTAGTACTGGTTTTTCTTGTCCGATGCGATGACATCTGTCCTGAGCTTGCATATCATTTTGAGGATTCTAAAAAAAGGAAGAAATAAATTGTTAGATGATTAAGGAATGTTTGCCTAACGGTCAAAAAATTTTAAAACATAAAAACAAAATTTCTTCCCAACTTTTGCACCATTTTAAATTAAAAAACTCTCACACAAAAATTAATATTTATACCCAGTCTGAGTCGTATATTATAACAGTATCAGCTCCTGTTAAGTTAATACCCAATCCTCCTGCTCTTGTGGAAAGAAGAAAAATAAAAATATCTGGATTTTTGTTGAACTCTTCAATCTACAACAATAAAGCTTTTAAATGTTTTAGTTTTAGCATTTATTTTGTAAAGTTTATTATCAAAAATAAAAACTCACATATTCGTATCTTTCTTCTGATTTTGTAGTTCCATCAAATCTTACAAACTCGAATTTTTTTAACACACAATATTCTTCTAATATATCTAACATTGAGGTCATCTGACTAAACAGTAACACCTTAAAGGTAAAAAGAAATTTAAATAAATTTTAAAATTAAAAAAATATTAAAAATATGAATTAAAATCTGTTTTAATGAAACCAAAAATTAAAAAAAAGTAAGTTATAGAAAAGACCCTGTGATTTCTTTGTTTTAAAGGAGGTAGCATTCTATTTAACAACATCATTTTTCCACAAGAAATAACAATTTCCTAATTTAAAAAAAAAATATGTCATTAAAATAAATAAATAAAATAATTACATTTTCGTGACCTACATTACAATAAAACATTTAGCAACAGAGTTTAAATAGCTTAAAACTTATGTGTATATACATAGTAAACTTACCTGTAATCTGTCATTTGATGGTGATATTGGATATTGTATAAGGTAAGGATGATTACAACATTTTCTTAGTTGCATCATCATATTATTCAATGTTATGTTTATAACAAATTGATTTTCATCACCTAGGTTAGAGGCTGTTGTTGATTTATTTAGAACTAGAAAAAAATAAAAAATTGTAATTAAAAACAATTTAATTTTATTTTTAACAAAATTTTAACATCTATGGTTTAATTTTTATAACAAACCATTCAAATAATTTTTACATATAAAAAAAAAGAAATTCTAAGTTTAATAAGAATAAAGAATAGTTAAACCCGTGACTTTGCTTCTTGTACATCTTGGAGCATTTAAGTAATCCTCATCAACGTCCTCCTGACTATTTGCTGCCACCCTGTCAGGATCAGCTATCCCAGGAGCTTCATCATAATACTGAAAAAAAAAATATATACCACCAAAAAAAGTAATAAAATAGTATAATGTAAACGTTTAACTAGCGGCAAACTGGCAATACAAGTATTTTAACAATATTATGTCTCAGTAAAAACCCAAGGTACTGTGTTTGATTCTCACTACTGGTATTTTGTAGCATCTATAGGTAAATTCTTACAACAGACCAAAGTATATTTATGATTAAATAAAAAAAGAAAGATGGAAAAATAAACAATATGAATTGTTAAACTAACTAAACACATTTTACCTTTCTACTTTCAAGTAGTTTTCTGATGGATCTATCCACAGTGGCTCTATATAACTTGCCTTGATATTGAGCTAATGGTGCTTTTACTAATATTTCTCTTTTTTGTGGTATTTTTAAATCGACGTCTGATTTTACCCTTCGCAGTAAGAAAGGTGTAAGAACCTGTAATATTTTTTTTTTGTATATATCTTTATCCTCGATGTGGGAAAATCGAATGCGCGACTTAAACATAGAGTAACATCAGTTACTCTAACCCAGTCTCGAGTTGCCTGTGTGCTGGTTCAGCAGGAGTTCTTAACGTTAATAGCACCTCAATCAAGGGCCTACAGCATGAGATCAGTGGGGATTGAACCCACGACCTCATGTGTGGTGTAGCAAGTGTTCTTACCACTACACTCAGCTGCCGGTAAATATAATGCATTGAATTTAACATAAATTGTAAAAATATGTGATGTAGATGCTAGGAAGAATTTAAATCAGACTTTGGAGGTATTTTTACCTGATGTAGCATTGATAAAATTCTTTCATCATTTTGTAAAGATTCCATATCAAAACAGGATTCGAATCTATAAAAAGATAAACATACTATGTTGTATGACATTTTTCATATTCAAGTAATCACTTTAATTTTTTACATAAACTTACGCTTCTAAATTGTCGAACATTTGGGGAAGTAAAAAGTTGAGAAGAGACCACAATTCCATCACATTATTTTGTAGTGGAGTTCCTGTCAGCATCAACTTTGACTGAATCTATGGGGAAAAAAATTGCTTAATTTCACACACAGAAATTTATCGATTCCCCAGTTAAAAATATATTTAAATATTATTCACCGACATTAACTTAACTAAAAAGAGCTGATAACTTAGTTGTGCTATAAAATAGTTTTTTACCGATAATGTTTTTAAGCTTTTTAAGGTTTTGCTGTTGCGGTTTTTAATCCGATGTCCTTCATCTAACACCATATAAGCCCAATTATAAGTCTAGAAAAATTTTGAAAAAACATTAAAATAAAAAAAAATTTACATTTTCCATTAAAAATAATATATATAGCCCATAACATCATAATTGATACTTCAAATATGTTTTTGTTAAATTCTAAACATAAAAAATTTACCTGTAACACTTTCAGATCTCTTCTAAGTATTTCATATGAAGTAATAACAACAATCTGAGTTTTATTTTTCACTTCTTTAGTTAAACAAGCAGCTAGGTGAACTCTTTCAGGTGATGTACCATGCAATAACAATACAGTAATCTAAATAAAAATATGGAAATTGATTTTTTTTGGTATATATTTTTATTCTCAATGGGAAGGTCGAATGCGCAGTATAAACATAGAGTAACAACAGTTACTCCAACCCAGTCCCAAGTTGTCTTTTAGCAGTTTGGGATATTATAGAGATTATAATTGCCCGGTAATTATGCTGCTGATTAAGTGGTGGCTTAGCAGGAGTTTATACGGTTTGTAGCGCCTTACTTAAGGGCGCTACATCATGAGAGCAGTAGGGATTAAACTGGACCCCATGGTGGTGTAGTAAGTGTTCTTAGCACTACACCATGCTGCCAGTCAATATTTATTTTAAAAATAAAATAGAAGCACTATAACTGTTTCTATAGTTAACTTACAGTTGGGGCAAATCTTTTAAATTCTTCGAACCAGTTTTTAATTGTAGACATAGGGGCACAAATGAGAAAGGGACCACTTACTCCACTTGAAACAAGTTTACATATCATTGAAATGCTTTGAATCGTTTTCCCCAATCCCATTTCGTCAGCTAATATACCACTTTCACCATTCTCAAACAAAATCTAAACATATTATATTTAATTTTTAATATTTAATTTTTACAAAATTATTTTTAAATTCAACCTAAATGTGAAAAGCTTTTTTAAAAAAAACTAGTGGTTTGGGTTTTTTGTGTCTATTTCTTATTTATTTTTTATACTATTTTTTTTTATTTTATTTAAGTTCAAAAATCAAAACACTAACTTTAAGCCATTCATATCCAGTGACCTGGTACTCTCTTAACCTTCCTCCAGTTAATAGTTTAGGTTGATCAGGATGAAACTCCTCTGTCTCATAAAATCTATAAAAAAAATTAAAAAAGATTTTACAAAACTAATGACCACTAAACCATGAATTTAAGTACCAAAAAAATGTTAAAAGAAAATGATTAAAAGCAAAAAAAATCTTTTTAGTTTTATTTATTTAGTTCCTACTTGTTGTTAACCATCGAAGCATCACAAATATTAGGATCATATTTATAAAACTTTCTCTTCGTTAATTCCTCCACATCTACATCATTTTCATCCACCTCTCCCTCCTTAACATTAAAAAAACATAAAACATTTTAATTTTTAATTTAATAAATAAAGTAATAATGTCCATAAAAAAATCATGGGCAGTATATAGTGCTGGTGTTAATTGTCATGCATTACATTTGCTGATTTTAAAACTATCTTAAATTTCATTTAAACTCAACTACCAGTACCATTGCAAGCAGTTATTAAAATAGTTGTTTATATACATTATACCTATCAGATAAGAAATAACCAAAAATTTATTAAATAAAAGATAACATCTAACTTCTTTATCATCTATATCCACTTTCTTGTTAATTTTAATTTCATCTCCACTTTCATGTTCACTAACTTGATCATCAGAATCATTATTATCATCATTATCAGGATTAAATTCATCCACATATAAAGCAAAAAACAATAGTGTGAATTCTTTATTTATTAGGAACATGTTTTAATTAAACCACTGAATAAGCTAAATAAAATATGCAAAACTTACCGTCATCATTATTTTTAGACCTTTTTAGTTTCTTTGAGTTTATTTTTTTAAGTTTCTTAGAAATCTGAATAAAAAGTAAAAATTTTTAATTTTTTAAAAAACACTTTTATTAAACTCTTTTAACCTTTTTCTGATCTTCATCAGATGAATCGCTATCAATTTCTTTATAAGTAATCTTTGATCTGGAAGATCTAAAAGATTTCCTTATTGGTGCTGAAGGAACAACAACATCAACATCCTCCTCCTCTCCGTCAGCATCACTTTCTGATAAATCTATAATAAGAAAATTTGCATTTTTATTCTTGAAACTTAAAATAAAAATTAATTAATAAAATTTTATTTTATTTTGCTTTATTACGTCTTTCTGATTTACATTTTAAAACAGCCTACTCATTTAAACTTAAATTAAATGTTCATAATCAACAACCTTTAAAAACATCAAGTTTAAAACTACCTGGTGTTCGACTTAACATCCTTTTAAAAGCAATCCTTGGAGTTCTAGAGACATTCGTTTTTCTTACTGGCATAGCAATTATACCAGAAGAACCAGAATTTTTTAGTTTCGGTAAAGATTCTGCCACTTTTTCTGCTTGTTCTGTTACATAAGACTTAACAGCATTACTAGAATGTAATGTTCTTTCCAAAGCTGACTTAATGCTTTCTATTCCATGAGAATGAATTGCAGGCCTAGTCGGATTTAATCTTGGCCTTTTTCTTTCTCGATTTAATGGTAGACTAACAAGTTCGTTATCAGATGGAAAACTAATAAATTTAAAATAATTCTCATTTAAGTTTTATATATACATGAACAATGCAATTTGTTAAATTCGAACTGAATGCCATCTTAGCGTTTTATGTGTTAAATAGCATATATATAACATTAGACAAGAAAAATATCGAACCTATTTCTTAATGATTGTTTTTTAACAGAATGTCCAGTACAAATATCTAAATGTTTATTGATGGCGCTCATTCCAATCATCTTTCCACAAATTGGACATTTGACTGTAAGGCAAAAATAGCTACAGTTGTAATAATAATAAATTATTAGTGTTTTTATATAACCTATATATATATAACTGTTAAATTATCTGGGCCTACCTTTATTTTTTTTTGCATTGTCTTGTTTATTGGCAAGGCTGGATTTTTCTTCAGCTGGTTGTTTAATTTCTTTAAAACCAGCTACTCCAAGTTTTTTGCTGTTATTTACCTTTATTGTTTTAACAAGTTGTTGTTGCAAAGTTGAAATAGAAGTGTAATTACTTTCATTTAATGTAGACTTTTGAGTGCCAACACAACCTTCATCAAGTGAAGATAAATTCAACTTTGAGTTCATTTTAGGTGCTACTTTTCTTTCCTCATTTAATAATTTCTTTGTTGGTAACTTTGATATAACCTTTTTCTTATTATTTTTCTTTTTATCCAAGTTGTTATATGCACCTTTTGACATGGCACATCCTGAAGGTCTCTTTACTTCTTGAGCATTCTTTTGTTTTGTATCCAATGGTAAAAAAGTGTCTGGTTTATTTGGTTTATGCAATTCTACAATATGGGATAGTTCAGATTGTGGTATTAAAATATTATTTTTTACATTTGCAAAAGTAAAGTCACTTAAATTGTCTTGCTTAATTTTTGAAGATTGACAAGAAGATTTTTGAGTTTGTTTTTCCAATCCACTGGTACCAACACAAAGCTCTGTTTTTATATCTTCTACTTTAATATTGAAAAGTGCATTTTTAATTCCTGTCTTTTCCTCAATGTTTTTCTTTCTTTCAGGACCTCTTCTTTGTAAAAGAGTGCTTAAATACTCATCCTCATCTTTTTTGTCTACTGGCAAGATTTGTAATTCTTCGATTTTCTTCTTTTCCAAAGTTTCTTTGATACTTTTTTCATCATCACTATCTTTATTCATCATTTTATGTTCACATCCTGAAGTTTTATTTAAATCTGTATCACTAAATACTGGATTGACAGGCTTAAAAAGTTTAGGACTTTGTGATATCGATATCACAGTTTCAGTTGTCGATTCTGTGTCACTTTTACAAAAATCATTGTCATCCGAAGACTCAACCTCATCTTCCAAATCATTACTGGTAAAACTTTGATTAAAATCGTCAGAAAGCTTTAACTCAACAGAATCAATAACAAAATTTAAAACTGCTTGAACATCGCTTTTCAGGTCTTGACCCTCAATTTTAGATTCGTTTCTCGTGTTTTGAACTCTTTTTAAAGACTATAACAAAAACAAAAAAATATGCTTACAAATTTAAAAAAAATATTAAACAAATATTACTGAAAACCTCATAATTGTGTAGGTTTCAACTGGTTTTTAATACTTTACACCAACCTGTAGCCTCCTTTTAAGCAATTTCTTTTTTTGTTTGGAGTTGATAACGGAAAGTAGGGTACTTGCATAAAAGTTACTTCTTCTTAGCAGGTTCCAAAGGTAAATAAACCCTCCCATATTTGGAATACTTTTCTATAAGATTGCATGATATAAATAATCCACTGGTTAATAACAAGCCAAGAAAATCAGTATTATAATAATTTTTCACTACAAACTGCATACCATCTTGCCTGACAATATTATGAAAGAAGTTATGATTTTAACATATAATGGTATGATAGCAATTACTATACATCAAGCAGTAAAGCACAACATTACTATCTTATTTACTATATAAATTATATTTTAATTTTTAACCTGAGCTTTTCCTCCCAACTTGATATTATACTGAGCCATTCGTTCACCAAATTCATCCCAATTGAAATCCAAATATTCCATTTCCGAATCATCGTTTTCCTCCATTTTTAAATTGTTTTATAAATTTTGTAGCCTTAAAAAATTCTAGTTACCTAAAAATTTACGAGTATTTTTATATTTAAAGCATTTTTTTAATAGACCTTTAGCCATTTATTTAGGCGAAAAATACCGTTGAAAACAAAGTCATCTGCTTGTGGTGGTATGCGCGGGACAGATCACGTGTTTAAAAGATTTTTTTGTATATATCTTTATCCTCGATGTGGAAAGGTCGAATGCGCGACTTAAACCATAGATATTACATTACAATATCTATGTGTTATGTAATATCTATGTTAAACATAGAGTAACATAAGTTACTCTGACCCAGTCATGAGTTGCCTTTAGCAGTTTGGGATATTATATAGAATTAAAATTGCCCGGTAATTATGCTGCTGATTAACTGCTAGCTCAGCAGGAGACTTGAGAGCAGTAGGGATTGAACCCACGACATCATAGTGGTGTAGCAAGTGTTCTTAAGTGTGCGTTGCGATAACAAAAAGTTGTGTGATAACAAAAAGTTTTTTTTAAACTTTTATTTAACTTCTGTACAAGTTAGCCTTAACATTCGGTAACTGCTATAGTTTGAACCGTTTTCCATTGATGTTATTATCATAATTTAAAGTGTTTTAATAACATAGTTTTATTTATTCCAAAACACGGGGAATGTTATTAAATGTAACAAACAAAAAAGTTTAAGGAATACAAAAAGACTGAAAGCTGATAGAATATAAGCGCTGGGAATAAAAAAAGATAAGAGATAAAATTAACGTTCCTGTTATTAAAAATAAGTAGGTTGGTATGCTGAAAGCAACAACAAGATTAAAAAAAATTGGTCCTTTAGAACTAAAACTAACATAAAAATATTTTGTAAAACATATTTGAAGTATGAGTTTTTAAACAACACACAACAAAAAAATATCATTTAAACCATCCAAAAAAGAATTGCATCACAGATTTTGAAATTAAGAAAAAAGTAAAATAAACTCATTTAATAACTAATTTGATCAAAGCAAAAAAATTTCACATTGTTCTAGTTTACACAATGACAAGTAGAAATAAAAATAGGAAATTGTACAATGATTACAGAAAAAAATGACGTCAGATGTTTATTAATACACTCATCATGATTTCGACACCTAATGATTTAAATAAATAAAGAAAGTAGCAATTTATTTCTGTGAGAGTTAGATAATCAACCTTATGGAATGTACCAAAACTTTAAACGTTATTAACTGGAAAATAATATTTTGATAATTATACCCTGTTATTAACAATAACAAATTGTAAAGCAACAAAGGGCAGAAAAAAGTTTTTTAAAATAGAAAAGAGTGTTTGTACCTCAACCCTAAGTTGCAAGATCACCATATAAGCGCAAAATTTTTTTATTTGTAGCAAGTTTTCATATCAAGGCCAATTTTTGTTTTGGTTTGCCCTCACTTTTTCTAAATCCTTCTTCATTCGATCGTACCATTTTTGCAGAGAGGTATTTTCGGCAACCAATTGTTGGTGCTCAAGCTTCAGCTGACTTCCTTCGATCTTATCATTCTCATCTTCTGCAAGATCACTCTTCAAATGCTTGCATCTCTGTTCAAGAATTGAAATCTCAGTCTGGAGAAAAAACACATTTTTTGCATTACAAAAACTTTACAATTCATCTACCAAAAATGATTTTTTCAAAAGGTTTTTGGAAATATTTTACAAAAACGATATAATTTTGTATAAACAACAAAACTTTACCTGAACTTTCAGATACTCTTCAGCGAGCATGCAATGTTTTTGATAGATCTCCATCGACTTTTTTGAGGAAGTGGAGGGAGGCAGTGGCTGAAGATGAAGCTCTAAAGTGATGTATGCTCGTGGAAGAGAGTCACATTGGGAATCTGATGTTAAATTGAAAATGAAACGTTATGTCTGTAAGACCAAACACTTGTCAAAAGAACAAAAAATAACTCTTTTCTTAAATTTTTGTAATAAAGTAACATTTTGTAAATTTACCTTCCCCAAAGGAAGTGTTTAAAGTTTTTGGGTCTGTATACATTCCTGATGAACTGGGTCCTGGTGATTGACTGTCCTGCGGGAAATATTTCTGAAATGCAACATTTGACACCATCGGACTGCTCATACTTTTTGATGGCATCCTGGAATTCATTGGTCTGTATACAACAGGTCATTTTTATAACTTATTACATTTATTAAAAGCACCATTTATCTTCATCTTTTTACATAAAAGTTGAATTACTTTTTAATTAGGATTTTATTGCTTATATATTATATTGATTTTATTGCATAGAAAATAATTCCAAATTTAATTAAACTTACACTCCAAAAGCGGGGCTACCGGTTCTTGACCCAATTGGAGTTCTAATTGGTTCGATTGGCTGTTTACCCATCTCAGCAATTAAATCTGATGAACTTCTTCGTTTGCTACCATATTTGCCTGCCTCCGATAACACTAAACAAAAATAAGATGTTTTTTTTATAAATTAAAATTATCTTTATTTGCAAAAGCTTCATTTTTTTAATATCTCTGTTTAATTTTCGTATATCCTTTAAATTTGTGTAGATACAAGAAAATATTTTAAAAATTACAAAGCTGATTTTGCAAACAAATGAGTTTAAAAATGTTATATTATTCTACGATATCAAACTACACTTTTGCTAAATCTCTACTAGCTAAAACTAAAAATAGATTTACATAATTTGGACGAAAAATTATTAAAATTACAAATGAAATTACCAATTATTATAGAATTAATACAAACTGATTTACAAGCAAAACCTTGCTTTTGAAAAAATTGTCAAAAAATTAATTTTTTTGAAAACGCTGACAAAAATTATATAAGAATTACCAAATTATAAACTAAATTACAGTAAACAAATGATTGAAAAAGGCAAACAAAATTGTCATTTCATTTCTGTTTTCCCATTTTAGTTCTACTCTAAAGCATTTGATACCTGTAGGACGAAATAAATCGTGGGGCACGTCAAGCTTATTTCCATATGACGATGCACGTCTATGGCCTTTTGTAAAGACCTTGCCTTTATTGTAATAAGTTTATCTTAAAATATATTCTTTATCACAAGAAAAAGCTTTTAATGAATAATTAGGTTATGAAAAATTATATATACTTGTTCTCTTAGCACAAAACAGTTGAGCTTACTTATTCTTATGCATATTTCACAACTGAGTATACAAAGCAAACAGAAATCAAGGTAAAGTCTAGTTCTAAAAGAAAACACACAAGTCATGAATTAATAACAAACAAATAACTTACAGGGTGAATCAGTGGCTGAGTTTTGAGGGTCTGGTGTATGTGACCTGGACCTTACACGACCTTCATCCTACAAAGAAATAAAATTTTAACTTTCTTAAATTTTAAAACTTTGTTTCCAAAAAAATTTCATTAAAAAATGTAAATATATTTATATCCAAGTATGTTACAGCTTATTTTAAAAATAGCATTATCTTTGATACCTGTATCCTGTTGCCCATAATAGGTCCAAGTGGTAAAGGAGATTCATTGTTCGGTCTTGATCTTGTTACAGCGCCTACATTGGAGTGAACAGTGGATTTGGGTTGAGTTTTACGAATGGTGTCACTGATTGTACTGATATGAGTTTCACGAAAACTAAAATAGAAAATTTTTAAGTAGAAGCATAATTAAAGTATAACAAAAGATTGTGTTGTTAAGTTTAAAAATGCAGTTGACAGCAAGCACAAAAACCAAAAAATTTTTAATCTGTAGATAATTTTTATTTAATAAATAGTGAACAAAAATACATTTCTACCTGTCGGCAATACTAGATTCATAACAAGAGCTAGTTTCTGAGCCACTACCACTATCTAGAGTGGGAAAGTTGAGGGGGATATTACCCCCCTCAAAAAACAACATTAAATCCCTCGTGGCTTCCACCACCTCGTTCATACTTGGTCGTTCATGTGGTTTCGCTGACCAACAACTAAAAAAAAATATTAAAAAAAATAAATAAAAAAAATTATATTTGATGTTTGTATTTAACAAATATAAACTATATTTTATCAAGCTTAAAGTATAAGTTTACATTTAATATTTCTGTACAAAGATAATATTAAATTTTATGTATACAAACCTGGTCATAAGTTGTTCAATAGGTTTGGGACATCCAGCAATAAGACTGGGCCTTTTTCCAGTATGTACTGCCCACATTATTCTGAATGCTGGACCTCCTAAATCATCAAATGGTTTTCTTCTGGTCAATACCTTTAAAAATAAAAAAAACACCAATAAAATTAAACAATTAATAAAAGTAGTCCAGTCATATACCATATCAATATAATACAATATTGCTGACAAATATTTATAAGCTTATGCTATAACATGAATATAAAGATTTAAATATGAGAAATACATTTTCGTACCTCCCATAGAATAATCCCCCAGCTAAAAACATCACATTTTTCACTGTATTGGCATCCTTCAAATACTTCTGGTGCCATCCAAGCTGCCGAACCCTGTTTAATTAAACAAATTATTACAAAGCTATATTTATTTAAAGTTCTTAAAAATCTTAAAAGTTTTAAAATTAGATTAAGAAAGGGTACAACAGTAATACCAATGTTGATCATGTGAAAATTTTCACATTAATGTTGTATAATCCTTTAAAAATGTATTGCAAAAATCACTAAAAGGAATTATCAAATAAATTTTAGATAGTCAACAACTTGAACAATCCATTACCAAGTGAATTAATTGCTATGTCCTCTATGGTATTAATTTACTAATTACATAATTAACTAGTTACTTTGTTGTTGGTCATATGTGTATGTTGATCACAGGCTGTTCCAAAATCACAAATCTTTAAAACTGTTCCGTGATTAGTTAGCAATAAACTAAAAAAAATATAAAATTTAATTTCAAAAATACAACAAAATGAAATCCATTTTTGGCAAATGTAAACACAGTGTCAGTTTTACACAGGTATTAAAAAAAAGAGAATTAAAATAAATAAGGCCACAAAAATATTTATTTAACATTTGCTACATACTTGGGTGGTTTAAGATCTCTGTGAATGAGAGCTTTAGGTTTCATGTTATGCAAGTAAGCAACACCTACAGCACATTGCATACACCAACTCATAGCATGACCTGATGAGTAGTGAGGTTGAGGTCCTGTGCCATGTAGTACTGCAATATTAAAGTAAATATTTTAGTAATAGTTAATAAAAATATACCAACAATTTTACTTGAATATATTTTAGAAAAAAAAACTTGTTTTTTTTATTTTAAATTTTCTTACAATTATACAGTGATCCACATTCAGCCAATTCCATGACCAACGAAACAGGATTCCTACAAGCACCGTACAAACAAATAATATTATCGTGTGAGACTCTTGACAGTTGTCGCAACTCTGTCATAAATGCTATTCTCTCCGACTCGGCTTCAATCATTTTGACGGCAACGCGAATATTTCTCCATATTGCCATATATACAACTCCAAACGATCCTTTTCCAACAATCTAAAAAACGTTTTTTTACTCGTTAAACAGCTAGTCAGTAAATGTAAAATTAAAAAAACACATTTTAATTTAATTGGTAAAAACTTTTATTTAAAATTGGTGATAAAATAACAATTTGCTATTATGTATCCTAAAAGAATTGTTTCTTAGCTTGAACTTGATTTAAGGTAAAAATTAAAAATTACTCACTTCTCCAAGGTTGAGTTCAACTTGGTCGATCTCCTCAATAAATCCCGGAGGAGACTCCATGGCGTTTGTTGCCATGGTAACAAGCACCAAGTTATCCCATCCACACACACAACTATGTTTAAATTAAAACCTAACTGAAGACCCTACAAAGAGAAATTTGAATATGCAAAAAAGTTTTTGGTGAAGATGTAATCAGGATTAAAATGATTCATATTTTTGACTAGGTACTTTTGTTAAACAAAAACTATATTTAAAACCATACAACGAATTAAAAAAAACCTAATTCATATTATCTAAATTAATTTAAATTTTAACAGTAAAATAATGGGTGTATCAATGAATTCTCAAGAAAAAATAGAAAAAAATTGATAGACGATTGACAGTTTAAACTATTATGATATTTATTACAATATTATTAAACCTTTTATAGAATTTTACTAACTTCGTCAAATTTTTAAAAATACATTTTAGCCATAAATAAATAACAACCAGAAAATGGTAAATTTACCATTTACACAGCAAATTCATTTTTTATATGTATATTTATTTAAAAGTATGTTGATTTTCATAAATTGTAAGCTATTGCAAGTTCTTTTTTAAACATTGCTAAACCTATGACAGTTGTTTAGTTATCCAACCTCTTTGCTAATCCCCTAGTACTTGCTGCTTTTCTGTATCTCTTTTAAGATTATATTCATACTAAGGGTTAATCATAACTATGTGACATCCAAAATGGCATTCCTGAATTAGATGGTGCATTAGTTTTAGAGTTTTTTTGAGTTTCGCTATTTTCAGTCGCCTTTTCTGTTGGGGTATCTTCCTTAAAACTGCGTTTTGATTTTTTGTTTGAAACTTCATTGTTTGTTTTACTCGAAATTTGTTTATATCCAAGTAATTCGGAGTCATCCGGAACTTTTTCTTTAAACCGCCGTCGCTTTGTCGGAATAGGATCAACTTTAGACATATTGTTCGGTTGTACAGTATTGTTATCAACCCCATATGAACCAGAGTTAGGAGAATTTTTATAATCCGATGATGGAGGTTGGGTAGAAGAAAAATTGTTTATAGGGGGTGCCATGTTGTATGGATTACTCAATGGTGGCTGTGGCATATTAAACGGTGCCTGCATGGTATTATTATTTCCCATATATGGATTTGGAGGCATACCTGGATTGTTATAGTTATTTGTTAGAGGTACCATAGGCGGGACTTGAACCGGAGCTCCTGGAAATGGAGCAAAGGTATTACCCATGGCAGCTGGTGCAGGAAAATTAGGATTTGGTCCAAATCCTGCAGGAGTTTTTCTTGCATTGTAGGTTGCATATTCACTTCGTACCGTGTCAATTAAATTTTGAACAAGTTTTTTAGCAGCATCAACCCCAACCTGGTTTACATGACTTATAAACACGTACATTGACTCAAATGCTTCCCGCCCACATGTAGGCTCAAGAAAACCAGAACCTCGTCCTCTTAAGATGACTTTAGCTCCAGTGGAGTTCGCAACAAAGTTAAAATTCATGTAATTTGCTCCGATTAATTTTGTTTTGAGATCAAATTCGGGTGGAATAAAATCCAAACCCACAAAAACTTTTTCTTGAATGTAGTTACCAGTTGGTAGGGTGGGTTGGTTAAGCATAAAATTGTTTGGTATTATTGGTGCCACTGTAGGCACCAATGGGGCATTGAGTTTTACTTTGGGTAAGTTGTACTGCGCTATCATTTCTTTAAGTTTAGTTATTGCATGATCAACTTTTTCTTTAAATGGTGACTGGATATACAAATGAAGTTGTTTTTCAATGATTGGTAAATTTTTCTTCTCTGATGCTAATAAAAATTGCCCCTTTGTAGAAATTGCTGCCCCGGTTTGCTTGTTTATTGATTCTTGAATGTTAACTTGTGTGAAAAAAGTTCTTGCAGGCGTTGGTAAATCGTTAATGTCAACTTTTGCCACAAAACTGTCAAAAACCTTTTTTGTTTGAGAAATTTGCACCAAAGCGCTTAAATTTGTATTCGTTAAATTAGCTTTTGGTTGCAATAAAGTCTCATCTGATAATTTTCCCTTGGCACGAAGACTTGCGTTAATTTTTGCAGCAGCAGCTGCAGCAATAGCTGCCGCATTCATTTTAGTTGGAGGTGGAATTGAATCTGGAGGGTGATCAGAAAACTTTGATTTACGCACAGGGGGGTCAACAGGGGATGCCCCGTTGGAGCCACCTGGTGGTTCGTCTGAGAACTTTGATTTTTTTTTCGGTGCTGAGTTAATATTGTTTGGTAAAGGTGGGGCTTTTGGGGCACGAAACCCATTATTCTTGCCACTTTGACCTGACATTTTTTTAATATTTAATATTTACAAAATCTAATAGTTTCAATCACATTTAAGTTTTTAAACTAATTTTTAAGATAAGTGCATCTTCAATTACATGTAGCTATGATTAAATAAAAATTTACATTAATTAAAAAATTTTATCACGTGTTTATTTTATTATTACAAAAAACATCAGAAATGACAAAAACACGCAAATTAGTCTGATTACACTAATACAGCACCAATACTAAACATATTTCTGACAAAAAGATCTTAACATTTTATTAATCATTAGCTAGATATTAATTACTTAAATCAAAGTTAATTAGTTTGTGTATATATCACAAGTTCATAAAGATTTAAAGAAACAAAAAGTAATAAATATTTCAGGAAAAAACCCAGAACTGCAGTGTTGACATAAAAAATTAAATCGACACAACATGTGACATGAAAAGTTTGTCGAAAAAAAAAAATGTTTCTAAAAAAAACAAAATAGAAACAAAAAAAATTTTAATATTGATAAATTTACCAATTTGTCAAATAGTTTGTAAACCACAGGTTTTTTTTTTTTTTTTTTATATGTTTTTATATGTTGTAAACCATAGGGATACACATTAATAAAATTTATGCCCTAAAACATACAAAAAATTTCCAAATAGCAATTTTATTATTCAGCAAACAGGTAGTAGTAAAAAAAGGTAATAATAAAAAGTATTTTGGTTTTCCAATATGCATTTATAAACAAATAAATATATAGTACAATTGTGTGAATAATAACTTTGCCGGAGTATAAACAAATTTGGTCTAAACTGAAGGCATTTAATACCAATGACTTTTTTTTTAACTGTAGACGACTGTTACTTTTTGATAAAAAACACATTTTAAAAAAGTAGTTTAATTATTATTATTAGATTTTTAAATTGAGATTACAAACAAGTTTTGCTGGAGTTTTTTAATGTTATAAATATCGCAATACAAGTGCCAAAAAAGAAGGCCAACTAAATTGAGTCGAAATTAAAACTCATTTTAGGTAACACGATATCTAATTTAATTTTAAACTTGTATTTAAATACCACATTAACAACGTTTTAATTTAAGAAAAATAGACCGCAGGCATAAATTATTCCATATTGAAAAAAAATAATAAACTTTTCACGTACCTAGCTTAACCGTCTCCTGCCTTAAGGCTGTTTTATTGTGATGGAATGCATATATACAAAACAAGATAAAAAAACTCGGCTTTAAATAGATGATTTTTTAGTTGGAAAATGGCTTTAAAAAGTCAATCATTTTTTGGTCTTATATTAAAAATAAGTAAAAATCGTAGCAAGTTACAAAAGTAAGTTGTTTTTTCAAAAAAATGTGATTAGTATAAATTAAATAAGAAAGTTTAAAGCTTTTAGTTATGACACTGCCTTAACAGGTTTGTAGCTTTTCTGTTATTATTACAAAGATTTTTTGTCGAATACAGATCTTAAATACATGTTAACCAACCGTACATTTTTTTATGTTTTTTTAATTATAAGCTGTTGCTGCTTTAAAAGCGTTTTTGTAGGTTGCAGTTTTACTTTAAACAATGAAACTTTGTAGTTTATTCTTTTTGGTGATCTATGCTTCAGCAATAATTCCAAATACATTCGGTAATTATTTGCATAGTTTATATCTGTAACAAATTTTGTATTAACACATGTGTAAAAAAGGCTAACTGTAAAAAATTGTGCTGTTGCGTTGTAGGTTGTCACTGGGCAAGAAGAAGACGTAACAAAAGGCAGTCAGATGAGGACGTATCGGCTGTTTGGAGACTTTATTTTGCAGAGTGCATGTCGTCAATGGTAAGAAATTGAATTTTTTTCTTTGGTATGTTTAATATTGAAATCAGTATTTTATTGTAAGGTAAAGCTCGGGTTAATTTTGAGTTAATTTTTTTAGCTTTTTGACCCCAGTCTTGATTGGACCACAAACATAGACTACACCGTATTTGATTCTATTTGGTATATTGATGTCGATACAATCGGTTGCACGTACGATCTATTATCTAAATATAATTTGTTAATTAAGCATATACATGACCGTAATATTTAAAAAAAAAATTGATGATTACTGTTTAAAATTTATTTTTATTCTTGTGAAGAAATATAGTATGTAATTTGTAATATTCAAAACTTAACTTTTATTTATTTAAAAATAGATCTTTGACTGGCAGCCATACAGCCGAATGTTGGAAGGATTTATTAGCTTTATACATAGATGAAATATCCCCAATACTAACTATAGCCCGAACTTGTATCGATCGATTCGTTGCCGACTCTTCGCAAGACCCACCAATATGTAAACAAATTTTTGTTGGAAATAACATTTTTTGATAACTTAAAAAAAATAATTTCAAATTTTCTTTTACTTTTGTCCGGTTTAGACACTTTTTATATTCTCTCTCTTAATCAAACGTTTATTGACAACATTAACTTTTGAGCTGTAATTGTCAAATAATACTTAAATTATAAACAGTGCAATTTCAATCATCTCGAAAGAAAAGAGGGGCCTTTTTTGAACCAGACAGCACCCCAGCAACTTTGAATCGGACCCGACTAGCTTTTACCAACTGTTTGACAGACAACATTGTTCTCCCTGAAGGCAGAACGCCACTCAGATACGACTTACTGTCAAATTTTATTGAACAGCACACAATTACAAAGTAGGCACCACATATATTCTTTGCAAAATCAAAAAAAAAATTACACTTTTGAAAAATTATAATTTTTTGTTTTACAATTACTGTTAAAGTATTAATGCACCTTATTAACGTTCTATGTTATGTTATTGAATTTAGGTATAGCTTGTGCGGACAGGCTGTAAATACTCAACAACCGTTCAATCCAAGTTGGACATATCGGTTTCAAATTTTAACCAGAACCGATTCACCGATTCGAAAAGCGGTGGCCAAATGTAACAACAACATCTTTCCAGCTCGTAAGTGTTTGGTTTTTAAAAGATATGCTGAAATTTGACATGTCTATGATTGTTGTTTAATTATACCTGTAGGCTATAGGAACTGAATCCTAGACGACAAACCTGTGGTTATCTTTTTCGCATACAAGCCTAAACATAAGATTTTGCACATAACTAAAATACATTTTAATTAAAGACAACAAACAGGTATTTTTTTAGTAAAGTTAACTTAATAATTATTATACAGCCAACTTTTGGGGTCCATGGAGTCCGTTTTCTCCGTGTTCGGGACAATGTGGTTCGGGTGTTCAAGTTCGAACACGTTCATGTCGATCTGGGATCGACGAAAATGTTGAATTATCGGCTACTGAGTGTCCAGGTGGAAATGGAATAGATCGACAAAGCTGTCAGCTTCCCTGTCGTAAGAGAGCTTTGGTTTTATATTTACTTAAGTTGCGACTGAGTGTTGTAAATAATTTTTAATTTAAAATGCGGTATTTCCCAATAGCCACTCAAATTTAATAAAAAAAATAGGATGAAGTGTAATAATGATATATAATTGTTTGATGGCGCTAAGGAGTCTTAACATTTTTTTTTATTATTTCGAACAAAAACATTTAATTGTCGCGTTTTTCACCATATTAATACATTGTAAATCTTTGTATTTTTTTAACGTCCCTACTGCATACTTAAATAAAAAGTAAAACATTTAATCTAATTTTAGCTGACTTTTGGGGCGATTGGGGTTCTTATGGTGCATGTTCCGTAACCTGCGACACTGGAATTCAAAGGCGATCCAGAGTTTGTAATTCTGGGGGATTCAATTTGGGAGGATTGCCACGACCACAATGTCCTGGAAGTTCGTCGTCGTCAAGGGCGTGTGTAATAAGAGAATGTCGTAAGTTTTAATTTGTTGATAAACAAATTTTGTTAAAAAGCACTGAAACTGCTAAAAAGGATTTTTAAGCAACGGTTTAACAATGTGTGTAATATATGTTTTAAATCATAAATTGTGAAATAAATTTAAATTTTTTCCTTCGTTATATTTACATTGCATACTATTTAGGTTAAAGTATTGTAATTTTTTTTTTAAGTTCTGGGTCAATGTTGTATGCAAATATCTGTATAGTTCTGTTTCGGAATTTCCGATTTAACCCATACATAAATACTCAAGTTTCATCTCTGTTTATAAAGATAGTTGTGGTAAAAACTTAATCGATTTGTTGTATGGAATTTCCCGTCTGGTTTAATCCTGTTTAATCTTTGTTTACTAAAAACAAACAAACTGGTTGTAGTGCCAAAGGGCTTAATTAAAAATACACGGTAAAGGAGTGAAAATTGGTCAATACATTTTTATTGTAACTTTTATTTTTTTTTTACTTAATTGAATAGCAAACGTGTGGACTGAATGGGGAAATTGGGGAGCCTGTTCATGCGACAGTGAAGTTCAACTTGAAAGAAGATATAGGGAATGTAGATCCCCATCTGGTCAAAACTTGCCAGCGTCAAGTTGTGATGGCTCAGCCTCTGAAAACAGACAGTGCATCATGCAGTGCGGTACATTAAATTGATGCTAAATTACTTAGTTTGTTTGAAAAACGTTTTAAGTGTTTGGTGCATTTTTTGATCTGTGTTGTTTTTAGTCCATGTTTGTATTTTCTTTATTATTGAATAAGGTTAAAACATACTTTACTGCAGCTCCACCGAAACCGTGGGTAAGCTGGGGCCCCTGGCAACAATGGTCTGACTGCACGGCTTCTTGTGGAGGGGGCAGGCGCAATAGGATGAGATATTGTTTTTACATGGGGCAAACTGATTCACCCATTAGCAGAGATTTGTGCGAATGCGCGCTTGAATCAAATGCAGAAGAAAGCGAGTCCTGCAATAGATTTTCCTGTAAGTAGATCGCGGTTCAAAGTTGTTTGATCAACATGCAAATCATTTAAATTTCAAAAGTATTTAAAATCTAGTTTAGAGTCATATTTTTTTTAATATTTTTAAGGCCAATCGTACCAATGGACTCAATGGATTGAATTCGACTGTTCAGTATCGTGTGGACGAGGGTCAAGAACAAGAAGAAGGACTTGCAGAGATAATAATAATGAGGTAAATAACAAAGTAATAGAAATCGATTACTTCAATATCTAGTAAGACCAATGCAACAATTTTTCTTTAAATATTGTGTATATGTTCCTTTTATTAAATCATTTTTTTTTTAATTTTTGGTAATATAAAGCTAAGGTAGTTAAGCTCTATTTTTAAGGTTTCTGCGTTTAATTGCGGGGAAGGAGAAGGTGTGTCGATTGTTGCATGTCGATTAGAAGAGTGTGAAAGCGAGGTTAATTGGAGTATTTGGGCAAGATGGTCGAGTTGTAGATGTCAGAACGGGAATGGAGTTAGAACAAGAGTGAGGTTTGTAACACACTTCAGTAAAAGCTTTTGTTAATCTTAATAATTTTTTAATGTTTAATTTTTTAAGTGCTGTAAATAAATTAAATCTATTAAAAAGGCAAGCTTTAGCAAACGGCCTGGTAATTTAAAAGTAGAATGGTATACTTTAAACGATATCTAGCTATTAAAGTATCACATTTGTGTAATCTACACGACAAAACTATGCATTTTTTAGATGTAATTTGTCGAATTGTAGCCAGCAACGTGACAGAGAAACAGGAAGATGTTTCGTGCCTAATTGTCTTCGTTCGATCCAACCTCAAAGTCTTACGTTGGGACAATAACGCAACCGAAAAGTATTTTTTAATGTGTGCAGATAATAAAATATAAAAATTGCAAATAACTTTGCGTGATGAACTGTTTTTTAACTAAATCTTTAAACTAATTTTATTGTTTGTTGCGATTAGTAAGATTACTGCAATAGCGTAATTAGAAATCGTAAAAAGAACGCTCAAAATGTATGTCAGAACCAAGGCCTAATCTATATTTTACATTTTAACTAAAAGCACAAAAAATGTATACTATACTCCAAACTTGTTTAAAAATTGTTTTAATTTAAATAAAAATTGCATATTTGATAAAGTTTATGTTTTTTATAATTAAAATAAAATATTAATTTAAAAATTTATTTATCGCTTGGGTAACTTTTGGTCACATAAACAGGGAAAGTACCCGTCGGTTATTTTTTGACTAGTTACTGTAAAAATTAGTGGCGATTATTAAACAACAAAATGATGTCGAGTATTATGTCAAAAACTTTAAACTACGCGGTAGATCGATTTCAGGGCAGAGAAGTTACACAAACAATTGACACTGACGAATTTATGAAGATTTTAACAGCACCCAAGAGCCAACAAAATTCGGTTGAAAATATTTGCAAGATCTTATCACTTATAAAGGACGATTTCGAGTCCTGCTCTGATCACCAGAAAAGAAAATACTTGTGTGCTATTATATATTGTTGCCAAGTTTATCGTGATGCTAAAATAAGTAACGTTTTGTCGCAATTTTTCACGTTAATTGTTGCGAATATGAAACGCTCTACTTCAATCGCCAGTAAACGAATTTCTTACACGGCGTTGGTTTCTATAATAGAATGCAACAACAATGAGCTAATATATCTATCTGTCAACACAATTTTAATGGACATTTCCTCAAAAGATGTTAGCGTAATTCGTTTATCATTACTCGTTGCTGCGCAAATAATTACTGTTGATCTTATCCCAGTGTTGTTGCCTATTGTGGAACGAAGAATAGTTCACTCTGATGTCAATGTTAGGATAAAAGCATATCAAGTTTTACACTGCATGTATAGAGTAGCACCTGAATTCATACATAACACTAAAGTGCATATAACAAAAGGATTGACTGATAAAAACCCAAGAGTTATGACAGCAGCAATACCGTATATTTATGATATTATAAAAGTAAGTGCGACCATACCATTCTTCTGAATTTTTTAACCAAGTTTTTTATTTTGTAATTTTCTTAATTTAGAAAAACTCCTCGCAACATTCCGACATTTCTTCCAAGATGATTTTCATTTTACATCAGATCTCAAAAGGAAATCTTCCTCCAGGGATGAACAGACATGGAATTCCTGCTCCGTGGCTCATTATTCAGATCCTCAAGATCGTGATGTTGTTGGAGGTGGAAGAGGATCATAAAAAGAAGCTGGAAGATGTTTTGATGGAAGTCATGAACAGAAGCCAGGCACTGACTTGAATCAAAGAATACAATTTTTAAATTTGACTTCAACTTATATCTAACAATAGACCATGTTCATAACAGTTTTAAAATCTTTTTCTAGCTTTCAAAACAGATGATTTCATTTGCTGTATTATCAGAATGTATTCACACAACCGTTGTTTTATTTTGCGAGGAAGACCCACTGTTTAAAATGTCAGAGGATATTTTGCCCTTGTTTTTGCAAAATCTACAACCCAATATTATGTTGGCAGGTGGAGAGGCTCTACTATATATAAACATGAATATCTTAATTTTCAAAATGTTTTTTTTAAAAAAAAATGTATCAAATTTTTAGGTTTGGAATTATTGACTCAGCTATCCAAGATTAATGTTAAATATTGTTCAAGGTACCAAGACCTTATTATTAACTGTTTAGAACATAATGACATCACTATTAAGAGACAGGTAATTTGTATTATTCTAGTAATATATTTTTTAAATCAATATTTATAAAATTGTTTTAGTTTTTGTAATTAATCAAAATCTATTCTTTTCAGACTTTGGTTTTACTGGAATCTTTGGTAAATGAAAACAACTATAAAATTGTCATTGACCAAATGATTAAACATCTACAAAAAAACGACAAATATTTTGTGAAAAATTTCAGCAAAAAGATAACAATTGTTGTCGAAAAATATCCTTTTCATTCAAGTTTAAATATGTAAAACCTATATTTTATTGTTATCAAGTTATTTAAATTCTTAATGTGTTAAATATTTACATTTTCCCGAGACATAGATTGGATTTTAAGTACTTTTCACACCATACTAAATCAAGCTGGGGAAAATATTAGTGAAATAGTTTCACAAAGGATTTTTGCTGTTTTAAATCAAGGTGTGTAAATAAAAGCGTGTTTTATTTTAAAAAATATTAGTGACCCGATTTTTAAAATAATAAAAAACATTATTGTAATAAAATTCGTAAGTCAAACCAATAGTTATGGTTTCGTGGTTATACAAATTGTAAATTATTACCATTTTTAGCAACCAATGAGATTAAAAACCTCGAAGTCAAAAGATGTTTAAATTTAATGAAGAACCCGTTATTGCCAACTCATTTTCAGCTTTTACTTTCAGTAAGTTAAGTAAAAAGAACTAAACTAAATATACTTTTAGGTATGTAAAAATACCTGAAAAATAATTTTTTTGTTTCTTTTTTTATAAAGATTGTAAGTGAATATTGTCAAACCTCTGATGCAGATTTTGATTCAATTATCGAAAGTTTTCTTGCGCAATATTCACAACAAAAAGTAAGTCTCTGCTTTACATCCAATAGTTGTTTTTTATTAATTTTAAAATAATTATATATACTTGTAAATTTTTCAGGTAAAGGATAATGAAATGAGCTTAACTTTAATATTAGCAATCACTCGCTTATGTTCAATATTACCATGTGATAATAAAGTTATGGACAAAATATTAAACACAATAGACCCTTATTCCACACCAACAATATATCAGGTAATTTCAATTAAAAAATTCTCTTTACTTTGCTCTAATAGATTTTTATTTAGTATTGTTTTTAGAGTGTTTCAGAACTCCATGCTCTTCTTGAAAACAAAACTGTTTCTGATACTCTTAAAAACATCAACTATAAAAATTTTGAGGTGAATATTGGCAATCAATTTCGCATTTTTATTTTATAAATTGTAAAGTAATTTTTTAACAAATTTATAACATTCTTTTTTTCAGTTTGACAAAGACATGTCATTTCTTGAATCTTTTGTTAACCAATCAAAACAAGAACAATCTGACAACATCCAGGAAGATGAGGATCAAGAAGAGGAGGAAGAGTTAGTTGTAGTGGAGAAATCTGATTTTAAATTCCAACCTTATGAAGCTAATTTCAACCAACGAGGAGTTGTCAAAAATAAGGAACAATTTCTGGCATCGGTCATGCATGACAACAGTGGGGATAAATCAACACCAGAAAAAGTCCCTCCAAGTTTCTTGTCAAGAAAGGTCGAAACTAAAACTGAAGTAGTGTGGGGTAAAGAGGGTTATTTAAAGGGTAAGTCATCAGATTTAACCCCATCAAAGGTGTCCACCATTGTTAAAACAGAACCCGATGAGGACAAAGTCAAATTATCACAGGCCCTATTCGGGGATATAGCCTCACCTAGTGTGCAGGGAAACACCGCCCACCATCGACCCTCACTTAATCAAGCGTTACTTAATTTATCAGCTGTTGCCAAAACATCTCAGGAGGATCACGAGATTTTGGATGCAATGAACAACATGATTATGACATCACAATCAGGCAGTGATGTCACTGCCCATGATTCAGAGTAATTTTTTTAATATTCTGAAAAAAATGTGATATGCATTAAAAAAAAAAAGTATGTCATTTATATATATATATATAAATTATTTAGATAAAATTTCAAAACATATTTATTCTCTTTATTAACAAATCTTTAAACTTAAATTTGAACTTACCTTATATAGTGTGCAATCATTTTGTTGTAAAAGCCTTAATATTGCTGGTGCCTTTACTCTAAGTTTTCTTGTCTTCCCTCTATCTGTTTATTACACCATCATAAACATCAATTTAAAGTAACAGGGCTTCAAATTTTTGATTTAATCATTTGGTGATTTTTTTTTAATAATAAATACTCCAGAATTACATTAAACTTGTATTTATTGAAATTATGCGACGTGTAAAATACATGTTTATTTGTAAGAAATCAACGGGTTAAACAAACTTGTACAAGAATTACGAAAACATTTAAAATTATTTCGTTGTGAATTAGCTTGACAAAATTAGTTTTTTTTTATAATTAGCGATTGTCGCATGAGCCTTTACATTAGAAATCATTATGTACACTACTTGAAAATAAAGCAGAACAATGAACAATAAAAGTGGAATAAGAGAAATATAGGCACTGAAAATATGTGATCAGTTTTCAATATATTAACTTTTTAAAATAACATGCAAGCAAGGCTATAGCAAAGCAGTACTTATTCGGTATTCAGTTAAACTACAATCTGACAGAGATGTATAGGTTGTCATTATATGGTGCAGTAAATATTTTGATTTGCTTTATGCTAGCATATTACAGCAAAAATATGCACAATAAATTAAGTAGCTAAGCCTACTAATCAAAAAGTCACTTTTTAAGTTAAGTGACTTGACATTCGAAAGACAATTTTGCAACATATTAAGCCTTTAATATAATAATAATAATTCCCAATAAGAGACACTAGACAAACAAAACAATTAAAAAAATTATTTACAATTATTTGCTACTGGACGGCAGCTGTTTTATTGTTAAATATTGGTATATAAAGCAGTATATCGTTAGCATGAGTATATTTTCACCAATTAAGCACCATTTTTTAATATTAATAAAAACTCGTTAGAATCTGTACATTTTTTACAATTTTGTTTATCAGGCTAATGGTTTGTGTAATATACTGGCAGTCGCTTGGCAGTTGATTCTGTAATATTGCTCATTCTTATATCAACAAAAACTCATTATCAACTTATAAAAATTCTAAATAGTTTTTTTTTAACTTTTTATCCTTAAATCAGTCAAAAAATTTATATTTTTCCTGGCATTTGAATCCAATAAAAAAAATTCTTGAATTTCTAACGAAGAGGTTTTAAAGCATTAGGATCCCAGGCACGGACATCGTTAAGAGCTTGGTTTAAGCTTTCAATCCAAACTACCCTTTCTTCTTTTGTATCTGCTGCTAACCAATACCTAAAAATATTACAGAACTTCATCAAAACAAAGCAAAAAAATTGAATAATTATTATTCAAACTGTTTTTTTTGATTTTTATTTTAATAAATAGTTGTAAAAAAATATGCCAATTCTTTTTATTCAATATTTACACCCAATTTCTTGAACATACTTATTAAATATTAACTTACTTGGTGGTAATAACTGAACCGGTGTCTTGTGAGATAAGATTATCACAGTCTCCTTGTCTTCTTGGTCTCATTGTTCGAATCTCAAAAGTGTTTGGTCGAGCGCACATTATTCTGCCCACCATGCTTATTTCACGACTAATACACTCACTCACTTTCAGTTGACTGAGTGGTTCCTTAATTGGGAAAAATTGGATCGAGGTTTGGAATATGTCTACTTTACAGTTGTTAAAATATTTTAAAAACCATAAAAGTTATAAGAGATTTAACAAAAATTGTAAAGGTAACATATATTAACTATCTGGACTATAAAAAATTAAAAACTGTCATAAGACGTATTATTATTCCTTTCATTTATTAATTATTAGGGTAAGGCTAGGATATATATAGATTTAGAGTAATTTAGAGTATGTACATATCTTTAAAAAAACAATATGATACAAAACATAATATATCATGTTTACATTAGAAGCGGGTTTTAAATTTTACCTTATTTTTCTCATCATCTGGATATGTCCATGAATATAGAACCCCTTGATTTAAGTAACACCATCTTCTGTGCCACGCCCCCAATCCTCCCACATCATTAAACATTGTCTGTTAAAAAAATCATTTTAAAGTGAAAAAATCGAACTTTAAAATCACTTTGTCATGATAATTACGTAACTAAAATTAGTCATTTAAAAATGCACTTTTCTAGAACTTACCAGAAATCCTCTTTGTTCAACATTAGATTGAAAATTTGTTTCAAAATTACAAACAAGTTGACCAGATATAGGTGACATAAATGGGACCTAGAAAATAAATTTGTTACATTTTAACTCTAAAATTTAAGTTTTTAAAAAAAAAAAATCTATTAAATTATTTACCTAATAAAATTCATATGCAAAAAAATTTTCTTTTAAATACAAACCTTTTCTAGGCCAAATTTATTTTGTTTAACTTCTCCAAGTTTAATGGCAACACTGCCGATAAGTGAGAAGTTACTGATGCGTATCGCATTTGGACCCCCGGGGCTTGCTTGGTGGTTCGAGACACGGCGATGAGCCCCTCTAGCTTTGTTTTTTCTTGGGGTCAGTGACTAAAAATAAAAAAATTAGAAAAAAATATAAAAAATTTATTGAACCTATTTTATTTATCTGAAGACTTACAAAATGAAAGTCACTGCACAATTAACCTGATTTACTAACTAACATATAACCATCCAAAAAGAATTTAAATTTATCCCTAACAAATCATAAAAGTTTACTAACATCACTAACAACTGTTGGAGTTTCTAATTTGTTTAAAGTATAACTCTGTGCAGTGCCTCTAACTTGATTTACTTTCGCTTTGGTTTTTTGAAAAACTTTCTCTAACTTTTTGCTCGTGGTTGTCTAATAGTTGTTCAAACATTTAACGTTATATTTTTCGGAGCCAATGAATTGAGCACATTTTTTTATTGTGTCAAAAAAAATTTTTAAAAATACATTAGAGTGATGAATAAAATCAATATTACCTTGTGTAGAATTCCGGATAATTTTCCCTTTGATTTTTCTTGGTTTGGAACTCCATCAGCTCTTGAACGATGGTTCTTTAAATTAAACAAAATTTATTTTAATTAATATATTAGTAAATTGTATCGTTTATAAATTTTTTTACTAAGCTTATATATTTTTTTACTAATCAATTAAATATTATTTTAAAACATAAAATAATTAATTTTTTAACTTACCACACTATAAACTTCAATATCAATCTTAAAATTTGAGTCCAAATTTTTGAGTTCAAATTTATTCTTAAACACGAGTGAGTCGGCAGAAAGTGACTCATGAGTTGAAGCAAGATGAGTCGCCATAATATTCCGAGCTCCACATCGAACGAGGATAAAGTAATAATGGCCTCGAATCTCACCTAGTGGTCAAAAAATAAAAATAAAATAAATTTTCAGGACTTTAAAAAAATTAAAGAAATATTTTTTTTTATTTTTCTTTAAAAAATACTCAAATTAAAATAAACTCACCTCCATCTTTTTTGCTTGCCATTGAGAATATGTACTCAGTCCTGAGTGGAAGTTTGATGTCACTCAAACTTATACTACCCTTACATGCCTTTGAGTTAATTGTTGGGGGTTTATTTTTGATTGCTTGAATCTCAGATAGAAGAGCGAGTCTTTTTTCACCTTGGATTTAACAAATTTTTTAAGAAAATATTGTTAGGTATAAAAATATGTTTGTATTATGTATATAAAATAAATGGTGCCGGTAAACAAAATTTATTTTAAAGTTCTATAAGACTTGTATGGACTAAAAATTATTAAAAGATTGGAGAGAAAATGTTAGTGTTATGTTATAGTTTTTCGCAATTTTGTAAGAGATGTATATAGCACGTAAGTATGGTTGACCATAAATGCCTTAAGAACCTTTAAAAGATGTCTGTGGTACACACAATTTTATTTAAAAAAATACTGGAAAATGATTAACATAAAAAACCAGGTTACCATATTTTTTTGTGTGACGTAGTAAATGTTTACAAGCTAGTACTTTCTACGTCATCACAAATAGCGCTTCCCTTTTTTTAAATTAATTTTAATTTTAAAAGTTGTATAACTTGAAAAGTAGGTGAAATTATTTAAAGTTAAAACCACTTTTGTGTTCAGTGACACCAACTTTATTAATTTTTGAGTATAAAAATATTGCAAATACAGGACTTTAAGCTTTAATACTTACTTGCAATTAGCAATAATTTTTCTGCTTCCAATTCAGTGATCGATCCCTTTCCATGCTGAGCATCGTAACAACAATTTAACGCTGCACTGGCTTGTTGTATAACTCTCTGTTGTTGTTGAACTTGTAACATCATTTCGGCAACCTGTTCCTATAAAACATGTAAGTTTTTTGTGTTTATTATGTATGTGAATATTAGACCTATTATTAAGTTGGGTAATGAACAATATAGAAAGTTAGAATTGAATTAAAATACCTTAACAGTAGAAGGTTGATGGGTGGGGGACTTTAGACTGCTCATACTTTCTTTTCGAACCACTTTTTCGAGTTGCCTGTTTAAACAAAAGTAAAAATCACTTGAAATATTTAAAACATTCGAAACTACAAAAATAAAGGTTCCAGCAAATTTCCTAATTTTATTAGTAAAACAAAGCAAACTTGAAACTAATCTTTTTTTTCTTAAAAATCTATAGAAAAAAATAATCTGCCACCTTGTAGATTTTCTTTGTGTTCTGTAAGAATCAAGAGTGAATACTGGATATGATTGAACTGGTTGATCTTTCATGGAAGCGAGGGATTCGGTGGAGTTGGATCGAGCGAGAGGTCTTCTACATCGGGATGCATTTATTTGTCTTGTGTCTTCTGCCTCATTGCAAGTTTGATTTCTCTGTAAGTTTATTTCATCATTTAAAGAAATTTTCGTATTTTGTATTTAATTTAAAGTTTTATTAAAAAAACAAACTAAATAAAATATATTACAATTTGTTAAAAAAGGGAGCAGGCTATGCAAAAAGACTTTTTGCAAAATAAATAAATATTTAAAAGTTTTTTGTTTCAAGTTCCAAAAAACATTTAATTTCTTTTTTTACAAACCGTGGTCAGTTCGGTTCTAATCTCCTGCCTGCTCTTCTGCCTTGTGAGTGATCCAGATGCCATAACCACATCCAAAAGAGGGGATTCTGCTCTCGAAGGACTTCCCAGCTCCTCCTCAACTTCCTCCATTCCATCAAAGAGCTCGTCGATGAGGTCACTCTCATCTTGCTCCTGCTGAGCAGAGATTTCACCGATTTCGTCCTCATCATTGTTGTCATCAGCTTTGTTCAGATAAAATATTTTAAATTTAATAATTTTTTTATATTTCTAAAGCCAATTATTAAAGTTAATTATATACATACAAACTACTAACTAACATAACATTACCATTACCAATATCAATCAATATATCTAAAATATAACAATTTCTTCTAGCCAACATCTAAACTTAGAATAAAGCAATGCAAAGCGGTAAAAACTAAAATTTTAAAACTGACAAAATAAAAAAAAACTAAACTCAAGCTTTAGAATATGCTACAAAAAGTTTTTTAAAATTAGGAAAAAAGATGTTATACTAAAAAATAAATATTCTAACGTGGAAGTACAATTTTTTATGGGTCTATGCCAAAGCATAAACTAAAAAAAAAAACTTAAGCTACTGGTACATTTAAAGCCTTTAAAACCTGAAAGCAAATTTTTAAATTCCTCGTCCATGGAAATCATACTTGAATTTATACTGCAATCTGCTGTGTTATTTAAACTATCTTGTGCCGAGTAATCACATGAACTGGCTTCAATTTCAGATTGGTCTGTCATAAATTCTGTCACATGTTTGTTGATTAATTGTTTATCTGCCTTTCTTATGTTCAATTTAATGTTAATAGCAGGAAATGAACTTCATTTAAGAAAATCCCAAAAACATACAAATTTTTAAATTAATCCTCAACTTAATTAAATATATTTTACTAAAAACTAGTCTTTTAAAATCGTTAAATTAAAAATTAAAAAATACAGAAAATTATTTAGGAAATCTTACCTTCATCTTTCTCCTCCCCGACTTCCTCATCATCCATCATACTGTCTCCATAAGAGATTGTTGATCCCTCCAAATCCTCATCCGAGTCCTCTTCTTCATCCTGGCTTCCTGAAACATTGTTCTGATCACTACCCTTGATTCCGTGAGCAGTTTGTTCTTCTGGGTTGTCTTCTACTAGGCTATTCTCCATTGAAGAATTTTCATCTTGTTGATTTAAATTGTTATCCTCTGATGGTTGAACGGTAATATGTGGAAAGTCTAATAATAAACAATATCTACGGTTATACTTCTGCCAAATATAAAATATTTAAGGGTTTAAGGATTAGTTTAAGCCTTTAGAAAATAGATTTAAACACAAAAATCTTCAAATTTTTATATATTATGAATATTGTTTAAATTTTAATAATATTTTTTTAGAATTAAAATTGAAATTGCTGTTTACCTTTTTGTGGGGAGTTGTTAGAAATAATGGAAATTGGATCGGTTACAGCCATTTCTTCATTTTCACTTTCCTTAAATCAATTTACAGTTTTATTTACTTATGTTAAATTGTAAATATTTTGCCTGAAAATTAAACTGTAAATATTTTGTCTTGTAAAGCAACTTACTACTACCTCTTTGTATTGCACTTTTTAAACACTTAATCCCAAAACAATAATTTTGTGTGGTATAAATTTACAAATCACTAAAGCCTATTAAAGACTAGCCAAAAGTGTAAACAAAAACCTTACAAATTGTTATTCATTAATAACATTAAGCTTAACTTTTATTACATTTAGTAAAAGCTGGAAACTACTATCCCTTAAAAGAGAAAACATATTTATGCGCATAATTGCTTCCTGTATCAAACTTACAAATTTTTATCGTTTAATAATACAAAATCACTAATTACATTTATAATAGTTTAAATTTCATTGTACATTTACTAAATCTATACCTAAACCCTTAATCACATGATTACATTTTATCACTTATTGTTTTTTTATTTAAAAATTTTTTAAAGTTTTTAAATTTTTTTTTGCAATTTAAAAAAAAACTGAATGTTATGTAAATGGCCTAATTTTTACTAAATTTAAGATAGCCTTCCAGTCAACATATATATATAACATTTAATTTTTCCAGTTATTTAAATACTGCAGCCTTTAAAAACAGGTAGGCCTATAAAACTAGTTCACACGAACAAGCTACATAAACTTTCTAAAAAGATAGACTGTGCCAAAATTATTTACATCAAAATGATAATTATTATTGTAATACGAATTCTTGAATACAATCGTGACAAAAAAATAAATCAATTGATAAATAGTTTTATTTCCCTTAAAATGACATTAATTTCTAGGAAACATATTGTTGGCATATGTGGTTTTCTACATGCATATAAATAGCTCTGCTTTTTTTTGAAACAATGTAGCATAGTATGACTAATATTTTGTTTTTATCGCCTTTTTTTAAAAACTTATTATGTTGCGGTAGTTTTACTTTAAAAAAAATATAACTTTTAAATAAAATTATTTTTGTTTATAAACAAACACAAAAAAACTACATAAATAAATATATAAAATTTTATTCTTAAAACCTTTCTTTTTAAATATATTTTTTCTAAATGCTATTATACTTAGCCTACTGCCTTATAATTTATTGTTAAATCTGGAATGTATACTGAAACGTATTCAAACGTATTCAAAACTAAAATTTTTTTTTATTGAATAAATAATAATAATTTACTATTTCATTTCAATTAATGTTTTTATGCGAGCACGAAAATTAAGTAGTGGCTTGGTATGTTAAATAATGTAGAAAGTAGTAATTATGTGGTAAATTACTATGCTGGATAAGATAATCATATAAATTTATACTGACAATGAAGTGATAGATTTTGATATACACCAGGGGTTAAACATTTTTAAGAACAGCAAGTAAGTTGCTGGAACAAAAATAATTAAAAAAAATTTTATTATCGAAAAAACAAAAAACTATTTAAACATGATACATAAGCTTCATGTTTAAATTGTTTTTTAAGCTTGTTACTTAATTTATACATCTAAATTTTATTGCAATATTCTGTATTTTACAAAGCACTGTTCCACAAACCTCTTAATAACTCTCTACTGACATCTCTTAGATAAGAAATAAAATGTGATAAAAAAGCTAAACTGCGTAAGTGCCATAAAGTACTTCAAGATGATATTACACTTATGTCTCTCTATTTATATATATATGGAATGGATTTTTCGTTTTTTAAGTAAAATATAAAAAATAATGTTACCTGATCACTGTTAAAAGAATTATCTTCTTCTTCATCTTTTAAATTATTTAATTCTTTTTGTCGTTCGGTGAGTTTGCTGTCCACACCATTTTGCTAAAAAATTTAAATAAAAATTTAAAAAATAACCTGAAGGCATTAATACAGTACAATAATGCCAAGATATTTAAACATACTGGTCAACAAAATTAAATTAACTAAAGGTGTTTTAAAAATCAATATGACAAAAAAGTAATACAAAATACAGTAGAATTATTGTAAGTTCACATTACCTGGAGTTCCAATACACGTTGTTGTAAACTTTTATTAGTGGGTGTTACTTGGTGGCTGGAAGGTTGTTTGCATGAACTTATTGTAATTTTATCTTTGTTCAGTTTTCCCTGAACTTCAGTGGTAATCCTAAAAAAATTAGAGTTAGCAAAGTTCTGCTTTTTAGCATAAATATTTTTTTAAATAAAATTTGTTATTTTTTTAAATGCAATTTTTATACTAGGAATCAAGCAGATTTTATCAACAGTATAAATGGAATTATATTTTAAAAAACTACTAATCAAAGCTTTTAGAACCTTAGGGCATGTTAATAATGTGGTATCATAAGCTTCATATAATTACTTTTTTACAGCTACAGAGCCCATGCTAAAAAAATGAAACTCTTTACTAAGTTGGTGATAAAAACAACTTTATTAAATTAAGTAAACAGAAAATACAGTTAATCAAGTTAACACAGGCCCTAAAAAAACCTATGGACTAATTAACCTACTTTTTTACAGGAAAACAAACACATGTAAATGGAAATTGGATTAATCTAAGCTGAAATCAAAACAACAACAATATGCTACAGAAATGCAGACTAATACCATAAAGAACTAATTTTAATTAGATTGAGTCTATTTTATTTATTGTTCAGACTTTTAATATTAATTACCTGACAGGGGTTCTTAGTATTTGTTCGTTTTGTTTAACCAAATTGGATTTCTTGCCAGCAAATTGGGCCAATGTTTCAATGGAGAGCGAAACTCTCTTGGAAACATTTTTGGTGACTGCTTGTTTCTCTACTGGACTTTCCTTAAAAATGTGATTTAAAAAAACATATGTTACTTTTGAGTAAAAAAAAAATTTGCAAAGATTGCCAAACTTATTTTTCTGCCAGTAGCAAAGTAAAAGGCGAATTTATTTTTAATCTAAGTCAATTTATAACACTTCACCTCTTTGTTGTAAATATCACTCTCGTATATTTGGCTCATTGGAGTTTTTCTTCCGGTAGGGGGTTTCCACTGTTTTACTTTCTCTGGGCTAAATTAGATAAAAATAATTATTACACAAATCAATTTTAATATTTTTAATTATAGTTTTCAAAAAAGAGCATTTTTACAGTAAAAACTAATAAAACATCTATTGGTAAAAAAACTTACAGAAAGAAAGGTAAGATTTTTAAATAAAAATTAACAAATAATTTACCTTTGTTTTTTAACTGGATGAGATAAATCATCTTCTCTCTCATTTATCTCTTGTGCCAATGCCGCAAATTTTGCCTTTCTTTCTGCATTTATTTTTCTTTGGGGGGTGTTTGGGGTGGGTAAAACCACTGGGGGTGACTCATGAAAGTCTGGGGTCAAAACAGAATCAAAATCAACTTCATCGCCTTTGTCTATTGTAAAAATTTTTTTTTTTAATTTTAAGTTATCAATTTTGTGTACAACATAGTAAAATTTTTTGATAACTTTTTGCTTTAAAATATGTTAAGGTAACTACCAGCCGCTTCCCACTGCATTCTTTTATCCAACAACCTTTTCATTCGATCTCCAATTGTTGATCCTTTAGCTTAACATATGTACATTTATTAAATTATTTTTATTTGGTTTAACCATAATCACATTACTTAAATGCCTATTAAATCTCTACTAATTTACAAATTTTTTTTTTAAATGGTATTAATGTTGTTTATTTATAAATCAATAAATATATTTAGATTAAATTTGATAATCCTGCAATCTACCTAACACTAAAACACAACATGCTTTTAATTTAATAATATAGTTAAGCATAACCACAATTACAATTGAAATATAAACAAATAAATGTACCCTGTTTCGCTGGCTTCAAATTACTCTCTGATGATGCGGTATTATTTCCTATGACCTCATGTTCTTGCGCGGGCTCAGTGTTTAAAATCAAACGAGAGCGCTTGTTTGGTGATTCAATCTGGCTACCAGCTGAAATTTAAATAATTAATACAAATATATTAAAAATAAAAAAAGAACAGAAAAAAAGTTGGCTACATAAATTAAAAAAAAAAAAAAAGTTTAATATTTAAGGTAGCAAAAGTTTTAAATCTTTAAAATAATTTAAGTTTTGCAATGAAGAATAATTTAAACTTGTATTCTGTATTTTTAATGCCTTAAGTTTACTTAACCGTAAATAACTATTTGAAATGGTAAACATTTGCAAGAATTTAAATAACAATCGTTATATATATATATACTTTTATTTTAAGGTATTAAATTTTTATTTGACTAACATTTTTGTTTTATAATTACACACTGATATATATTTAGCTCAAATAAAATTTTTGAAAATGAAGTATGATGAAATCTTACCATCTTTTTGTGGAATTTCTTTATTTTCTGTCACTTTTACCGCATCAGAAATATTTTCATTTTTTTCCTCCAACGGTCTCTTTTTTCTTGCTGATAAATCTTGAGTTTTCGAGCGCAACGCTTCAGCGCGATTTTGTGTCCTCTCTAGCAATTTCTTAAAATAATAAATTTTTAAACTATTAAATGAAACATTTTTTTCGCAAATGTTTAAAAAAAATAATCCATGTGAAAAAAAATTGTTAATATTCTATTTAAAAAAATAATTGCCTTAAGTCTAAGCAAAAAATGTTTTTTTTTTGACAAAACCATGTTAAATTTTATATAAAAAATACCTTCGTGAAATTATCCATTTCTGCAGACATATTTCTTTTTCAAAAACAAACAAATAAATTGCACTTTTATATTTTAATTAATTTTTTATCTGTAAATGTTCTGTTGATAAATATATTAAAAGCTGATAAAAAGGTTAACACATTAACATTTTTATAAAAGCTTTTTAAACGTTGATGTCTAATGGCAAAGTGTCTAAATCTGAATCTCAGTAATCTCAAAATCTGATATTGCTTAAAAAAAGAAATTAAACTGACAAATCAGCAATTTTATGTTTACTTTTAATTTCAAACGCCAATCTTAGGTTGTCTAACATATGTAACTTCACACAAATTTAAATAAAACTGAATAACCACATGATCTTCGCCCTTGTTTATGAACTTATTTGGACAAAGAAAGACTTTAATTCGTATTTCCGCAACCGACCAATCATTCGCGCTGGTTTTTCAAAATGAATTAAACAGAAGTTATAACCGCTTCGTAAAAAATATTTATGTCACGACTCTGGTTACGTAAAAGAAATAAAATTTTAATTATAAAAATATCATATATATACTAAATCAACTTATTTAAAAAAATTAAATTAAAAAATTGCTAATTAAAACATGGTGGCAAAACAGAAAATTGCGCACAACTATCAGTAATTTTTTTTAAATTTTTGCTTGACATATCCACCAACCAACGTGAGAGTATCTTATATAAAGTACACAATATCACCAACCAAACCGTGTAAAATTTTGTATTTAATTTAACTTCATCAAAAATCCATAATAAGTGACTTATTTATTTTGTTTGTATTGTAATTCAATCACCATCTGGCACAAAATAGTAGATAAACTTTAACTCTTTTACATCAATGATTAGGGTTTGCAAAAATGATAATAATATATACATAGTAAGTGTAAACTATTTTTTAATATTTTTTAAAGGAGCCATAACTTTAATACTTAGAATGCTGCACAATTCCCATAGCAAAATTTATAATCAAGAAACTCCATTGTAAATTATGTATTTGTAATTATTAAGTTTGATATAAATTTATCTAGAATATAAATTGATAAGAATTCAAATAAAACAAAATTACTGTTTTATTTTAAATTTACAAAAACTTAAAACGATACATCAAAATTATTCAGCTATTTCTTCTATTTCTGCTTTTATGTCTTGAACCCTCCCAAAACAATCCCTTATGCGTTCTATACAATTGCGTGCTTTTTGTACTTTCTTCACCGCTTCTTTAACTTGTTCTGTTGTGTTTTTTTCTATATAGAATAAAAAATAAATCTTTGTTAAACTAACTAGGGTGACATATTTTTTCATATTTATTTACTACACGACTAAAAATTGCGTTGTAAAAACTTATTTTAAAAATAGTAAAAATTATTTTTAGTGAATAAAAGATAAACATACCACCAGGTTGTGTCGTTACAATTCGTTGATTGCAAGTAGGGCAGGTTTCTGGTTCGACTGATCCTGAAATTTAAAATCATTTGTTTTAATAAAAAACCCAAATAAATTTAAAATCTTTTAAATAGTTATTTTTTGGTTAATAAAGTAAATCTTTGTTAAACTAACAAATTAAATTAAAAAAAACTAATTTAAGTGTTTTATTTAGGATAAAAAATTAGACTTTAAGATTAAAAACAGTTTTGGAACTTTTGTAAAGATACATCTATAAATAATAAAATCCTTAAAAAATATATTTATTTTCTAAACCATAAAACTTTATTTTTTAAACAATAATACCTGGTTCTGTGGTAACGACCTTTAATTAAAAGAAGGAAATTTAATGTATTTAACGTGATAATATAAATTTACATTAGCTTTTGGGTTTATTTTTTACTTATTACCTTCCTGCGATAATTGATTTAAATCAGCCATGTTTGTATTGTCGAAAATTCTGTTGTTCATTTTAAGATTCTAGTGATCTTGTTATTTGTATATGAAAACAATATTTTAAAACTTTGCTTTATAAATTATTTTTATTGGAAGGCTGTTGATCTAAATAAAAAGTATTATTTGCATTGCTAGAAACGATTTAAAAGTTATCTTACAGCGCGAAGTAATTATATATCGATTCTTATTCGATCTTATACCCAAAACATTTTTAAACTTGTAGCCCATGCTAATTGCAGCAGCTATCCAAAATTGAGTAGACTATTTTTTTATGGTTAAAACATTGCAAGTCTTATCAGTCAAGGTAAGCAAAAAACTATGATAAGAAATGTTTATCCTATATGCTAATACTACTATATAAAAGAATAACGAAGTTTTATTTTTATGTCAATGTTTGGCTTTCAGTTAGGTTCATAGTTTACTGCACATTGTCAATAAAATAGTTAAATGTATAGCCTTGTAAAGATACAAAAAAAAACGTAACAACTTTATTATAAATTTATATTGTATTTGATTTTAATTGATAGAAATATTTTAACATGAAATTGAGACGTAGGTATTTTTAAATACGACAATGCATAAAGTAAGCAGCATGAAGTAGGTGTTAAAGGATATAGAGTTCCCTTTAAATTTTCCGCTAAAACACTAACCAAAATCAAAAAAATAAAAAAGCGTGGCTTTTGGAATCCCTAAATAAATAATAGGTAGGCGTAAATAAAAGTAACCAAAAAGTAACCAAGACTATGCATTGTCGTATTTGATAAACACTAACCAAAATCGCTAAAACACTAACCAAAATCAAAAAAATAAAAAAAAATAAAAAAAGCGTGGCCTTTGGAATCCCTAAACAAATAATAGGTAGGCGTAAATAAAAGTAACCAATAAACTTTCTTTATTCATTGATTGACATAATATTGTCCCACCCATAACCGTCAATAATTTAAGTTTGAATTCAAACACTTCAGATCAATAAAAAGCATGTCTTGAGTTTTAATGATATTAATAAACAGTGTGTTTGCTAACATATTGACATGGCAACCCGGTAAACAAAGTAAACGTTGGGTAACCCAAAGCGTTGAACGACTGTTTTTTATTACTTTTACAACAGCAAGAGTTAAACATGATAAAAATCAAAAGTAAACGCATTTTTATAAAATATAGAATTTTAATTTACAAATATCAAAAATAACAAATACTAAACAAGGATTATAAAAGGTATAGTGCAATTAACAGCTACGTAAGACTGTGATAGTTTAAATTAGGACTCTCCGGCTATGTCGTCAACTTTTCCAACGCAATCCATCATTTTATTACAGCAGCCCATTGCCTTGTCCGCCGTTTCAAGTCCCTTAGTTAAAGTTTCAGCAGCATTAGCACCTGTAAAATTTAAAAAATTTAATTTATTAAACCCTTAACTATTTTTTACTCGTAAAGTACAAACGAATTTTTGTCTATTGTAACCACGTTGTAATCCACAGTTTAACTTCTAAACACACAAAAAATATTTAACAGTCAGTTCTATAGCGAGATGTTACATATTTCAGGGTGACATATTTTTCACATTTATTTACTACACGACCAAAAATTGCATTATAAAAACTTATTTTAAAAATAGGAGAAATTATTTTTGGTGAATAAAAGATAAACATACCACCAGGTTGTGTCGTTACAATTCGTTGATTGCAAGTAGGGCAGGTTTCTGGTTCGACTGATCCTGAAATTTAAAATCATTTGTTTTATTAAATAAACCAAATGAATTTAAAATTTTTCAAATAATCATTTTTGGTTAATAAAGAAATTGATTTCTCAGCTGAAACACATACTTGCATATTATGCAATACAAAAAAGTGCATTTAAATTAGAAGATATTTTAACCTGGTGAGACTTTTGCGGACATTCCGGGCAGAGTTTTGCTTAATTTTGAAGCAGCACCCAATCCTTTACTAACATCTCCCAACCCTTGACTGACATCTGCCAAACTTATATCAGCATCTTCCATTTTAAAAATTTGTTTTTATTTTTTTTTAACTAACAAAAATTCTTGAATCTTAAAGTATATTAATATATATATATGCGAATCAGTAATTATTTTTAAGAAAACTTTTTATTTTTTAATTTAAATTATTTTGGTAAGTAAAATACTTTTTAAAAATTGCTCAAGGCCAATGCATGCCTATTTGCTAAATTTTTTTCAATATACATCGACTTTCTTAAAAATTTTTTAAAAGAAAATCAAATTTTTACTCTAATTATAACTTCAGTTACTTGCAAATACTGTTTCAAAAGAACTGTTGTTCTACCTAGATTTTTCTCAACTAAATACTTGCTCACTATAGTTACCAATTTGATATGTTACCGTTGCTAGGACAACATTTAAACCGTCCACTCTGCCGTGTTATATCAAAGCAAATATAGCGTGCTAATATTCCGCTCACTAACCAAGTGACTTTCTCAACAAACAGGGTCATAAACGGTGCTTTCCAGCCTTTTCAGATTCCTCGTTCCAGCATATTTGATTTGTGAAATTTTTAAAGAAAATTATAGTGGAAAAATAAAATACCTTAAAAAGTAGAGGCGTAACGGATCAAAATTATAGTCGCAGCGCGGAATTGACAATTTTTTGCTTCTTCGTTAATACGAAGTAAGACTATAATTTTTGATGCTTTTACGCATGAATAGGCAATGCCAAAATTGAAAAACTTTGAGGCTATAATAAGATGTTATAGGTTAACGTACAATTAAAGTAAAATAGATACAACATATTTTTAACGTGGACTAAAAATTGGGTCATAATGTGAATAAGGGACTTTTATTGACTGAATCCCTTGGATTGTTTGTACCTAGATAATATTGACTCAAGGCACACAGTTTATGGTAACTATTTATTGCTACTAAAACATTTAAAAATAAAAAAAGTATATGACACGAAACTACTAAAGTGGATAAGAAATTACTTTTTCTTTTAATAAATTTACATTTGGTGTTAAAAAAAAGAAGTTTGCAGTTTTGTTTCGGGGATATGTTTAAAAAAGGCGTCATGTACTAAAAATTACCGGCTTAAGTGTTGTTGAATTAAAAAAGATTTTACCATCTTCCGAAAACCTTATACTGAGAATTAATATCTTCGTTACAGGCTTCGAGTGTTAAAAATTAACGATGGTAATATTTGCGCATTAAACTTATAAAAAAAATCGATATTTATTTCTCCTTTGCTAATTTAATATTTTTTACTGCCATACCAAACCTTAACTTTTATTAGCCGAAAGGTTCAACAAAAAATTAACAAAGTTTATGATGCATTAACTTTTTTTATGAACGCGACGAATACAAATTAAACTTAACAAAATTGATTTAAAAAAAATGTAACAAAGGTAAATATTGCAAAACTGGTTTTAATAAAGAAACGAAGGCACTTGCATAAACACATGATTTTATAAATAATGATATAAAACAAAAATGGTTTGATTTTATATGATTATATGACAATGTCAAAAAAATAATTTGATAAACTTGAATTTTACACAAAAATTATAGAACTCTTAAAAATATGTTTCACCTTAACAAAGAATAAACAAAAAAACACAGAAATAGTATATTGACGCAATTTGATTTACCATAAATAAAATTGATGTCAAAATAGAACTTATTTGATGTATATTTAAAAATATAATGCATTGCCATCAAGGAAAACACTTACAAAAACAATATTTTTGAAATTTTTATATGAAGTCATGATAATTTTATTTAGTTAAACACTAACTGTTTTTTATAAATAATTGAATTGAAATTAATTGTGTGGAAATAACAATATAAAAAAGTTTTTTTTTTCTAAACAACATACAAACTTGTTTACCAAATTTATTGTTTTAAATCATGTTGTAATTTAATTTGAGTTTACAACACTCCTGAAAGCCAATTTGATATATTACTATCCAGGATACTATCATGAGTTTCTACATTCTAAACATAAAATGCAAAACAGTGTAATAGTATAAATATAGGTTAAGTTTATAAAAAAATTCTTCAAACCTGATTAGCTCTGGGAGGTGATGGCACTGCTTTATTTTTTTTCTAAAAATGACACCGAATTTAACAAAAAAAAAATATATATTATTCTATAATAATTTATCCTATAAAAGGCAATTTGTTTTCAAAATTCTTTTAACCAATTTTGTTTAAATCAAGATTTTTTCATTGAAGAAATATACAACTAGTGGTTTAACCATTCTTAACGAATTTCAAAGTACTTGAATATTTTAACAAAACATCAATCAAAAATTTACCCTTGTTGCCATCGTTTTTAATTTGTACTCGACATTCTTATTACTGTTATTGTTCGTTGTTGAATATTTCTGAAAAAAGTTAAATGAAATATGTAATCACTCATTTAAACATTATTAACCAATTTTTATTCTTCAATTGAAACTTACCTGATTAATGTTGGGTTTTGTTTGAAATTGATTAGGTCTTTTTGTTGGTTTTTGTAGAGGTTTTGATTTAGTTTTAACCTTTGAAGTTATGATAAATATTATTTTATCATATAGCTAAACTACATTATTCTTTGCATTTTTTTTTTAAATGAATAGGCCTATTCAAAAATACACTTGTATTTACCTGATTTCTTTTTGTTTTTAATCTATATTCAAAGTTTTTTTCATTCTTTGTCTTGGAGAAGGTAGAAGTCTGATTTGCCTTAACCAAAATTTTAAATGTTAGTGTTTATAATAAGAAAACATTTTATTATTAGTGTGTCCACCTGCAAGCCGACAAAAAAAGTGTGTTAAAATTAACTTACAACCTTGCCAGCTTTTCGAAAAGATTCTTTACTTGTTGAAAAACTGTCGTCCACAAAATAGGATATACCCATTGCTCTCCTTCGTGCCTAAATATTGTCAAAATAAGTTCAAAATTTTTACAACTTTTATAAAGAAAAAGTTTAATGTAGTTTAAAGCACATGAAAAAATAATATCAAACATCAATAATATCAAAATCAACTAATTATTAACAATAATAAGGGCTTAAGAAACTTTATGGCATTGAAAATTAACCCCAAAATGGTATTTAAAAAAAATGAAATATATTGTTTTCTTACTTGCATGTTAATCTTTTTTTGTTGTGTTACAAACTTTTGATGCTTTTTGTGTATGCTGCTGAAATCTCTTGGTGTTTTCTAAATTTAAAACGAAGATATTAAGATTATAAAAAAAATTATTAAATACAAAAATTTATGTAAGGATGAAATACAATTTTTTTAAGTGAAGAAAATAAACCATTACTGGAAAACAAATAAATTTATTTACTGTTTCATTAGAGTTTGTCAAACTTTGGTTGTGGTAGAAGTTTGGCAACGTAGACTCGAAAACACTTTCATCGTACTTAGCAACCTAAAACAATGATTTTTTACATGTTAAATACTTAATGTTAAACTAATTTCTTTTAATATATATTTACAACTGTTTTAAATTACATCCCGAAAAATCTTGTTTTTATTTTGTAAAAAAATATTAAAAATGAAATGCTAAAGATATCTTTTATGTATTGAGCCCTGAAAAATGAAAAATTCCATTTTTTTAAATATTACAGAAAAAATATAAACGCCATTCAAACTTAAATGTAATAAAATTGACATTGTTTAGCCTAATATTTAGTGTACCTTCATGAAAAAATCAAAGTCATAACAATTTGGTTTTCCTTTGCTGTTTTCTTCTAAACTTATGGGTTTTGGTGGTAGTCTGTGATCAAGTACATCAGAAGCATCTAATGGAAAGTCTATTTTCTTTTTAAAAAAATGTAACACTTTTATTAAAAGTTTAAAATAGGCCAACTGATGTGACAAATATCTTTTAATTTTTTTATCAGGTTTAACTAATTGTTGCCTCTTATTAAAAAAGTTAGAAATAAAACAATATATTCTGCCTGTTCGTTATTTAAATGAATTTAATATTATATCATTCTTACCCTTTGTTCTCCCTTTTTTCGTTTTTTCTTTTTCTTTTTTTTCTACACAGTTAAAATTTAATTGTGTAGTTTTTTTAGAATACTTCAGTGATTAATAAACATTTTATTAAAACAGCAAAGTTGCTGTGACTGACATTTTCATACCGGTGTCTTTGTATAAGATTTTGTGAGTGGGGTGTATACTTCTTTACTGATATCAGAGTCAAGTTCATCCTAGAAAAGGGTAAAAACATTAAAAAGCCATCTTAACTAACTTTAACTAATGTATACCAATTTTTTGTTTTATTAAAATTATATTGGATTTATTATATAAATTTTTTTTTTTTTTAAAATCTATTGAAAATGCCTATTTTAAAACTGTAAAAGCAGTAGTAGTTGAACCTCAAAACTTACGTTGTCACTAGATAAATGTAATGTTTGCATCATACAGCATTTTATTTGATGTTCATTGACCCAACTTCTATCAGAATCCCCTAATGATGATACAGAACTTGCTAAAAACAAAATAACACAAAAAAGTTATTTTTAAGGAATAACAATTTACCATTTTTTCCTTATTTATTCTCGTAAAATTTAAAAAAATAAGAAATAAAAAAAAACTTACAGGAATCATCATCATCATTAAATATTTTTGATTTAATTTTTCTTCGTTTGCTTATATTATTTTCTGCAATTTTTGAGATATTTATATTTTCCAAATCAGTCTACAAAAAAGCATTATTTTTTTGAAATGTAGTGCATGAATAAGCCTTATTGTGTATTAACAGAATTTATGACAACAATGTGGCGGGTCCTATTTTATTAAGGGTTAAAAAAAGATTTTAAATTGCCTTTGATTAAACTTCTTTTCAAACTGTGTAATGTTTCGTATAGTTTAAGTTATAAAAATAAGTACAATTTCTACATTTTAGTTATAAACCTACTACTAACATATATTTATACAAAACATAGATCAACATATTTTACAATTGTTAACAATATAATTTAAAAATCCAATTTGACTAATTTTAAACTTGCCGGGGAAGTTTTAAAACAGCTTCTTAATACTTCTTTATCATTTTCTTCATTAAAACCTAAAAAATAGTAATTTTTTTAACCGCTAAGACTAGAAACAAAAAATTTGTTAAAATAAACTATTTGATTAAAAAAAATACTGAAAAAAAGGGGCAGGCTATAGATATCGAATAAATGGAGTTATGGTTACACAGTGAAGTTTAAGCAATTATTAAAAAACTTAAACTAAACGTACAGCTAAATCTTGACTTTCTTCTATATTTCTTGATATCAGGTAAGTTTTCAAAATTAAAAATGGCCTCATTCATAATATCAGTAGCCTAACTAAAAAATCTATAATTATTTGTTTTTTATTAATGTAAACAAAATTCTCCATATTATGCTTGAAAACGTTCTGCATGTATAATATCTACACATAGTATTGCACTAGCAGACTAGTATGGTTAAACGTTTTAACTTTTTAACCTCACAATTTAAAGTTAGTTAAAAGCAGAATCGGCAGGAAGCCACTAACTTTTGGTTCGGAGGAATTTCCAGTAATTGTGACGTCGCATTTCACGCACGACAAGGAAATTACGCCGTGAAAAATTTTGAGTTTTCAATGCATTTTCAATGTACAGATGTTGTAAAACAGATTACTATTTTATCGCAAAATAAAATACCAATAAATAAAAATGAGGCACAATGAGTCAGATTAGAAAAAGAAATAACTTAGTTAATGCGTATTCTTTAAAAACATAAGATGGCAATTTTAGCCTTAGGTATTAACAATATTAGTCTTGTAAAACACTTTGCAATGTTTAAAAAGCCATAAAATAAATATGCGCCGTTTACCTGGCAAACAATTTCGAAAATGATTGATTAACTTATACACCACTTATGCTACAGAATTAAAACAAAAACTAAACAGGCGTGTAATATGTGATTTTGGCAAGTAAATTTTTAGGAATTTAGTAAGTTAGCCATCCTTAGACTATTTCACTTAACACATACACTTTGTTTTTTAATAAGCCGAAATTTAATAACTTGTCTTTTAGCCGACAAGTAGAGTTATGTAATAATCATAATTCAAGAGCTTTTATTTAGTTGGTGAGTTTGTTATAAGTGGTGCTTTCACTTTCGGTTTCAAGTTAATCAAGAAGATGTTAAGCGCTTTTAAGTCTCTCTGCGACCGAGTTCATTATGTTTGTCGTTTATTATTGTTTGAAGTATATACAACAGCGTCGATAAGATAAACAAAGGGAAAAGAAAACATGTAATTTTTGTTAAATACATGCAAGATAATTACTGCCTAGAAGTTTACAGTCTTAAAATTATATAGGTAATTAAGTAAATGTTTTTTCTGTAATTATAACTTGAACGTGGGTAATTAATTTTTTTATTACGACAACAAATAACGTCCTTTAAATGAAATGGCCGGTTATTATTTTTTTTAAACAACTTTATCGAAAAAACTTCTTCTGAGATAAGTAAAAATACTACAGGCATAACTATCACGTAGATTTTAGGTTAGTTTAAAAAAAACAGTATAAGTATTAACTAATGTAATTAAATGATCGTTTCGTGTACAAATGACAAATATCAATATAAGACCTGTTTGTGGTCCGCATTAGTAAGATATTTTTTGTATATTGCAAATTTCCTGGATGTAGGTAAAGAAAGCGGACATAGGATATTTGTGGGAGTTTTACATTGTACCACGCTTAAATCTGAATCTAATTAGGGATATGTAAGTTCCGACAAAACGCGGTGAACAAACAAATAACTTCATATATAGAACAACGATAACGGTATTTAATTTACTTACTTAATACTAAGCATGGCTATAGAATAACGACCTGTTTAAGGGTTTACCTAAAGCAATTTTTTTAGTAAATTAGATAGTACTTTACAAAAACTTTTTTGGGATAATGTGAAAATTGCTGGTCAAATATTTAAATTATTTAACGTGATGATAACTATTTATAAACAAATATATAATTAAACGTTTATGACTGCTGTATTTATCAAATGACTACACTAGTCGTTTTTTATAGTAATAATTCCGTAAATAATCCGTCATTTACACAGATTAACATGCACAAGTTATAGTTATTTGCAATATTTTTCTCACCTCAGTTCTCAATACGGTTTTTATTTAGTAGCTCGAGGGCATTGATTTTACTACTAGCTTTCCATTTATTTCGGTAATTTACATTGTGTTGTTAATTAACTTTTCATTTAGAATGATTTTTTCAAGGTTTTGGGTTATAATGTAAGGATAGTCGTAGGAATTCTTGCTTATTAAGATAGTTGTAATCTTCTTATTAAAACAAGTTAGCTTATGTCATGAAAAAGTGTTTGGTAAATGCAATGCGTTGTCTATTATTTTTACCAAACGCATTTTTTTTAGAATTTAAATAATATTTTAAAAATTAAAATGAAAAATCTAATTTTGTGGTTGGTAATATTTCTGTGCAAGGTTTTTATCATACATGGGCGTCTTCCCAAGCCGGGCTTGATAAAGGCGGTAATTGTAGATGGACAAACAACAACTTTTGTCAGAAGTTTATACAAGGGAGCAACTATATCAATCGCTATTCAAACTCCTCCTTGCGACGCATACAACACATCGTTTAACTTTTATTGGAAAATCAAAGGATCCTCTTGTATTAAAAGGTATTATTATTGCAAAAAAAGCTTTCCTAAACTATTTTTATTTGATGATTTTTTGAATGTAAAATAAGTGTGGTTGATATTATTTTTTAAAGTGGACTTAAATTTAAACAGGTAGGTTAGAAGCTACTACATTTAATTTCTATTTAAGACCAAAATTTTATTTTTTGAGCCTTTATATTAGCACATCAATGGGCTACTAAAATAGCTTCTAAATGTTAATTTTTTTAACCCATGTATGAACACATGTAAACTTCACTTTGCTTTTTATGAGGTCTTTAAGTTATTTGGGAAATTTAAAATGTGTTGTACTGTTACAATTAAATAGTGTATCTTTATTTTTTAATATGTAATTTTTCTATGATTATCGTAATTAAGATGTTTATGACGATTTTCATAGTTTTATTTTTTACATTTCAGAAGGGGACTTTTAGAAAAAATGTCTTCTCGAACGTCAAACTCCGACCAGTTTTATGAAGTTCTGTTTCCTGAAATTTTAAGTCTAAATTCAGACAAGAGAAGTAACATGGAAGTTATACCATGTGGCGGGGTTCAGGAAATAACATTTAACTATTTGTGGGAGGTTTCTTCTTCCTTAGTTCCGATGGAAAATGGTGACATTTTTCTTGTTTCTCACAATATTTCCCGCGCTGATTCACCGTCAGTAAATAAAATTGCTGTCGCCCCTAAAGATGGATTTTATACGATATTTGCGTCACTGTCTGCGCAAAACAATGCTGCATTCGAAACTGAGATAATCATCAAAATTAAAAACGAAAATGGATATTTATCCAAAGATGACTTACTTCTTCAAAAGTTGTACTTTGGTTATGTATTAATTAGTTTGTTTATCTCCACAGTTATTTGTGTTTTAAATCGTTTTAATCTGGGTAAAATCCAGCATGTGCACGCAGGCCTGTTACACATCATTTTGTTTCAAGTAGCCTATGGATTAACTTCATTTCTTAACTTTAATTTTGTTAACAAAAACGGGTTGCCAAGTCTGCCTATAGACTTGATGACATTGTTTTTTAATACATGCGCAGAAGCTACTTTTAGACTTATAGTAATGCTTCTTAGTAATGGTTTTGGGGATTATCGATTTCATGACACTGTGAAGTATAGAAAACCAAATGTTTTTGTTTTATTATATGTCGCAGTTTCGATGTTATCTATTTACGAATTGGGAGTTGACAATTTTTCTTTAAAACAAGCCTATTTTGTTGGTGTGTGTTTAATTGATATATTAATTGCTTGTTTTGTCTTTGTGTCGTCTGTTCGGATAAAAGCATTAGAAAAACATATAAATGGATTGCCTAAAAGAGGTCCACATAAGAGCCTCGTAAAAGTGATGTTATTTTGTGCAGCCTCGTCTATTGCTATGACAATCTTTTTATTTTACTGTTCGTTAGAGTTTTGTCCCTGTCAATTTACGTGTCATTTGTCATGGCTATCTACCGCCTCATGGTGGTTACTTCAATTCACATTTATGATTTGCGTTGTCTTTATTTACAGACCAACTAGTGAACTTGTAAAGTACAATGAACTTGGCAAATAAGATAAGAGTTAGGGTGCTATTTTGTAGATATGTCATTGTTTTTATTAGAATGCATGCCTTAGCTTTTTAGGTATGCACATCGTTTAAGTCACTGTTTAAATATGTATATTTGATATAACCCCATCTTTATTTTTATTTATGCAAGATACTAATTAATAAAATTATAAACCAGCATGCAAATATTATTAAAAGCAACGATATTAAGCCTTTTTATGCCCTATTAAAAGCGACGATATTAAGCCTTTTACGATTTATCTGTTAAAACTTCGAAATTAATTTTATTTTTTAAATAAATCTTGTTAAAACTTATTCTAATATTTAAAAGGTTTAATTTGTCATCGTAGTGGTTTTTAATGTTTTGTTACTCTAATCCGACTAGCAATTTTTTTGTTAATTTTTAAATCAGTACCCGAACAAAAAAATTATATAATATAAAAATCTCTATTGCTTCAAATGCTTTTTACAACACCGCAATTATTAATAATATTTTTTTTCTTTTTTTTTGAAGGCACTTAACCTTGGGTAAGAACTTAACCTTAAGGTGGGAATTCTAACTTGGGTAGGCAATTAACAATGGGTAGGCAGTAGGCACTTTATTTTGAGTGGGGCACAGGCAGCTAAACTTGGATAGGCTCTAAACATTGGTAGGCACTTAACCTTTGGGAAGGACTTAACCTTGGGTAGGCACTGAACCTTGGGGTAGGCATTCTAACTCGGGTAGGCACTTAACATTAGGTAAGCCCTTTACTATAGTTAGGCAGTTGACTTTCGGCAGGCACTTAACATTGAAAATATGACGGCAATACGATTTAAAAGTTGGTCCAGCTTTATTACATTTTTGTTTTAAACAATATAACGATTTTTTTTTAAACAAAATAACGTAACTTTAAAGTAACACGTTTTTATAACTTATAAGCATGATGCAATATATTTGTAATTTTCTAGTTACTTAAGCGCTTGGCTGCTTAGATTTCTGGTACACTGCTGATAGGCCCTGTAGTGATATAAAGGTTTACGAAATGCAAGAACGGATCGACTTGCAATTTTTTTGCTGTTTACATACGGTGAGCGTAAGGTACTGTTTTTTTACCATAATAAATGTAAAAATGTTATGTACTATGAAGATTAAAGAATAAATATTGTTTGAAACTGTTTAAAGCAAAAAAACGTAAATTTTACTTTTTTTCAACATTTTTTTTGTGTCAAACTTGCAACAATCTTTTGACACCAGTTGCAAAAAAACGCGAGCGTTTGTCAATTGTTCGTATACTTCTGTTAGTCTGTTAAAAAAGCAACAAACTATACTTTTTTACGGGTGCCTCTAAATAGGCTGTGTGCAATGTGCGCAATGTGCGCAATGTGCGCAATGTGCGCAATGTGCGCAATGTGCGCAATGTGCGCAATGTGCGCAATGTGCGCAATGTGTGCAATCAGTGTAATAACGGCAAAAATAAATGTATTAAAACGGTAACCAGACATTTCGGCCAACGGACACCTCAACACGAAGATTTTCCTCTAAAACAGCGGGGCATTGGAATTTTAATTACCGCGTTAAATTTTATCCCGTTATTTATGATCAGTATTCCGGATAGTATTTAAAAGAATAATAAACAATAAATGGATTTTTTTAAATAATTAATGTGCAAGAAGAGGTTGTTTATCAACTAAAACTTATAAAAAGTTAATTTAAAAGCGTGCGGTTTTAGGCATCAGAAGCAAATGCGTTGTTAAAATATGACGCATTGTGACAAAACTCGTCGTCTTTCTAACATTATATAAAGAAAATTAATCGTCATATTATCAATTTTTTTACTGAATAATTAGCAGAACAATGTTATAAGGCATTTAAACTTTACTTGATGGGTAAATAATCTGTATGCACAATCTGACAATTACACACATTGTCAGTTGAGTGACAAACTAACAAAATACACAGTATGTGTCTGCACACGTTTTTGGTTGGGCACATACTGACAGAGTCAAAAACATACAACAAATAGTCTGTTTGCAGAGTTGTGCACAACGTCAAACAAAAAAATAAAAAGTTAATTTTGTCCAACCTGACTTCTTTAAATGCCAACACTTAATCAGCAGCGCAATTACTAGGCAAATAAAAATCTATAGTATCTTAACTTTCACAGGCAACTTGAGACCTAGGTGGGGTAACTGTTGTTACCCCCTGCCAGTTTAACAAAACCAGAACAAAAATAACTTTGTTTCCCCAAACTTTAAATTTGAATATTTAAACATTTCCGAATTGCACAGTCTTGCATTGGTTATAAGCTTATTTTAATGGTTTTCAGTAATTTAAATAAAGTCAGTTTAAATAAAATTAATTTTCTTTTTGTATATTCAGTATTTTGTCAACGGACACTGCCAGACAGTGGGTAATTGTACACACTGGCCATTCACCCATCTTGTCTTGTTTACTAATAAACCAATAATAAATTTACATTTTTACCTCCATTACACTAATTACACACATTGCACACAGCCTATTTAGAGGGACCCCTTTTTTACCGATAACAAACAGATAACGATTTTCCGTCTTACTATTTTTTTACAGATAAAAAATTGGTAGGGTTATCTAGTTAAAATAAATTTTTTGTTAGTCAGCCAATCTGAATACATACGAGCAGACGAGTATGGCATTAAACAGCTTGCCCATTTTGTTTTACAATCTCGGAGGCGAAATGCTTTATGTTTTGGATCAACGATTAAAAGCTCAAAATATATCCACTGACAAATCTTGCAAAGTTTTATCAGATATTGTTGGGACTATGTGTAATGCTCGGTTTTTAACCGAAATGTTGAAGCCTCAAGTGTTATACAGTAAACCAGCAATGAGAGCACTTTTTGAAAAGTTGGTGCACTCATCAATTATGAAAGTTAATGCAGAAAGCATGGACAAATTATATGATTTAATGGTAATGGCAGTCAAGTATCAGTTCACACAAGCTCCAAATCCTCAAAGTGTTCTGCATATCACACTTAATCACTTAGATGCAATTTTAAAGTTTGTTTCCTTAAATCGCAAAGTTACAAACCAGGTGACAAGTATATATAAGCAGCTTGTTGAAGTATATGGCAGTATAAGTAATGGGGAATATATTCTTCTAAGGCAATCCATTCTTTGCTTTTTACAAGACACCAACAATAAAGTTTCAATTTATTTATCACAAAAAGTTCAAAATGACGATGGGAAATTTATAATTTGTAAATCTGGTCCTGTACCCAATGGTTGTGATTTACCTGGTGAAATTAAATTATATCGAAACAAACAAGAAGTTATTTCACATTTTGAAATAGGTGGAAATTATTCAGATAATTCAAATAATGGAATTATATCCAATGAAATGAATGCAAATCGATGCACTCATCTAGGAACTAATATTTATACAAAATGTTTAAATTCCGATTACAACATTGATGACCACAATCCTTCAACTGCCCATGATAAGCATAGACTCGCAAAAGCAGAACTTGGACTCTTAGCTCAACTCATTGGCAGAAATCCACAGCAGAGTAGTGAAACTCAATTCAGATTACAACTTTTTGATGAGAAAGACAAGGACATCATATCTCCAATTGTTACATGTCAGCAAGAAAAAGACAATGTTTTAAATATAACAGCCACAAGACATGGTCAAAATGAGTTGTCAAAAATTGTTGGTGACATGACTGTGAACTCGTCTACTCAATCCACAAGTATGGGTGAGGATCTTCTTGCCTTAATGGATATGTAAATGGGAGAATTGCAATATCAAAAAGTTTAAAACTCAATTTTAATTAAATATTATCTAAAACACTGTTTGCAATTATTTAGAAGTTTTCCTATCTTCGTTTTTTGATTTTTCTGCACTGTTTTTACACAAACTTGTTTTAGTTAACTAAAGGTGTGTCATTTATATTCAGTGGTGCTGTAATATGTTGTTAGAGATTTATTTTAAATTACTGTATTTATTAACTGTCAACAGACCATGTTATTGGAACTGTTATTAAAAAAGGTAGAATGTTTAATTGTATTATCACTGTAACCTATAGTTTAACTTTATGGTACTCTGTAGTTTTAAATACCTTTATATTATCACTTATTTTAACCTTTTTTCATATGTATTCTGTTTAATTAAAGTTAGTGTCATTATTATTGATGTTAGATAATTTAGGCATGTGCTTAATAATCATAGTTGTTTACTTTTGTAGGTTTAAAATTTAATATTGAGTTTTTTTATGGCCTGAAGCCTTAAGGTAATAATTTAGTATTGGTGGACCAGACTATTATGAGCAATCTTAATCTGGAGGAATTAAACAACAGATTGGAGACGGACAGTTATTTTGGTGGTATTAAACCTGGAACAGAAGACTTTAAGTAAGAAAATATGATTGACTTTGGTAGAATAAAATATGACAATTGTACTAAAATTTTATATTTAAAAAAATTTTTTTTATCAAGTTAATTTCGAAAACGAACTTTCACAAACTTTCGTTTTATAATACTTAGTTTAAATTATCTTATCTTTATTTTGTTAGAATTTTTGAGGTGGTAAAAAGCAAAAGCGTATCAAACCTTGTACATTTGCAGCGCTGGAAAAAGAATATTGAATATTGCATTTTTAATAAAGGTTAATATTAATAATATTTCACACCACTCTATTTTGTGAAAAATGTAAAAATAAGCTTTTGTTGGATAAAAGTTAAAAATTATACTTAAACTAATGGATCACGTATGTTGTCCGGTTCTAGACAAAACATAATTACACTACGGTTCTCCTAAATTCGCTCGTCTGGATTACGGTGCGAGAGAATTATCACCTTAGGATTTTGGATTCTTTTCTATGGTAAACGGCATGTTGTTTTGTCTAGAGTCGGACAACATACGTGACCCAAACTAATCACTAAACAAAAAAAGGTTAATTTGTTTGTTTTTACCCCTAGAAAAAATAATAATGGCAGAATGTGAATTATCCTTTGATGAAAAACTTTCACTAATCTCTAGAAATCTACAGGTAAATTTGTTAACTAATTACATACTTATGAAAAGTTTAGTTATTTAACCATACTAAAAATAAATAATTTTTGTGTAATTAGGAGGTTTTGGGTGAAGACAGAATGAAAGAAGTCTTAAAAACAAGAAATTTAAAAGTTTATTGGGGCACAGCAACAACCGGCAGGCCCCACGTTGCATATTTTGTACCAATGTCGAAAATTGGAGACTTTTTGAAAGCTGGCTGTGAGGTACTAACATACTTTTTACTTTGTGTAAAACACTTGTTTACCATGGTTATCCGAAGTTATTTTTAAAACTTATTTTGTCAAACCAAAGACTATATTGAACCTTTAAAAATATATTCCTGTTTAAATGGTTTATTATTTCAAAAAAATATATTGGACTTTGCAACCAAACCAGTCCTATTGTCACTGGTTGTGTTTGGTATGCATTATTTATAATCTCTAAAATAAAATCCGTGTTTTTGTTTTTTTAGGTTACCATTTTACTTGCCGACTTGCATGCTTATTTAGATAACATGAAAGCACCCTGGGAACTACTTAAACTTAGAGCAAAGTATATTTTATTTTAAAATAAAATGTAACAAAATAGAATCTTGCTATTTATTTTTTATTGTAAGGCCTTAACTTTAATTGAAACTGTACCAAAATTTAATAAAATGTTTACTAAAATTCTTTAAATTAACTTGTCTCATTTGTTTTATGTAATATATATTTTAATACACATTTATATATATATAAATAAAATTTAGGTATTATGAAATTGTAATCAAGGCCATGTTGGAATCTATTGGAGTTCCATTAGATAAGTTAAAATTTGTGCAGGGTACAGATTACCAATTAAGCAGGGAATATACTTTGGATGTTTACAGACTAACTTCTTTAGTTACAGAGGTATTAAATAAATTCTTAAAATTATATACTTGATCAATTTTATTGATTTGTTAGTTTAAACCAATTTTTTTAAAATATGAAATATTTAAATAAATTTACACCGCATATATATCTATTCTGTGTTTCGTTATTGTAAGGCATTGATTTTTTGTACACAATAGTGGATATTGTTTAAATATTTATAATCAGTGTTGGGTCTACATTATTACACTATTTTTTATTACCTCTGCTTGCCATTTTAAAATATTAAAATGAGTTATACTATAGCCTAATTAATTTATTTTTAATTTTTAAAATTGTTTTTTTAGCACGATGCGAAAAAGGCCGGTGCAGAAGTAGTTAAGCAAGTTGATCACCCGTTGTTAAGTGGTCTTCTTTACCCGGGTTTACAGGTTAGTTAAGTTATGCAATAATAACAACAACAGCTATTTTGTATTTGCAAAAATAAGTAGAATTAGGAAGCCCTATCCATTTTGGTTGAATTTAGAAGCTGTATCCATTCGTGTACCGAATTCCATCTCCGTTTTTTTTTATAAGTGTTATTTAAAAAGATTTAAATGTTGCTATTATTTATAGGCTCTTGATGAAGAATATTTAAAAGTTGATGCACAATTCGGTGGAGTTGATCAACGAAAAATCTTCACTTTTGCTGAGAAAGTAAGATTTGTACCTATTTAAATTTTTATTGCAATAATAAATAAACATTAAACCTTTTAGTATCTTGATGATCTTTTGCTGTTGTGTATAAAACAAATATTGTAGAAAAAATAGGTAATAGGCTTAAGCCTATGCATGGCCAGTACCCTCCCTACCTTTTATATTATTCTAATTTATGTATTAGTGCATGCCTTTACTTGGCTACTCAAAGAGAGCTCACCTTATGAACCCAATGGTCCCTGGTTTAACTGGGACAAAAATGAGTTCATCAGAACCAGTAAGTTGGTTATACAATACTTAATATTCCATATATATGCTATTTTTTATTTTTATATTTAATTTGTAACGAAACATTTAGTAGAATAATTAATTTATTTAGGATTCAAAAATTGATCTTTTGGATGGTCCTTCATCAGTTAAAAAGAAGTTAAAAAAAGCTTTTTGTGAGCCGGGAAACATAACCAATAATGGAATTCTATCTTTTACTAAATATGTTGTGTTTCCTATATTTTCAGGTAAAAATGTATAGATACCATAATGTTAACTATGTCAGCAAACCTCTGAAAAATAATGGCTATGTTTAATTAACTTGTTGAAATTAGTTTGATTTTTAAATGTAATGTTTATATTTTGATTTTATACAGAAATTACATTGCTAAGAAAGGAGGAATTTGGTGGAAATCAAGTTTATACTGAGTACGAAAAACTGGAGGAGGATTTTGCACAAGAAGTAAGTTTGTAAAAAAACGTAATAACCTAAAAAAAGGGCAAATAAATATAAAATTAAGGTCTTAATAGTATTTTTCAATAATTTCTACATTAATTTTTTAATAATGCTGTTGAATTTTTTTATAGAAAGTACATCCTGGTGATTTAAAATCTGCAGTGGTTGAAGTTATAAATCAATTGATTGCCCCTATCATAAGCAAATTTCAAGAACCTGAATTTAAGAAATTGGCAAGTGAAGCCTACCCTGTTGCATCAACTAAAAGTATGTTTATGTTTGTTTGTGTATAATTGTTAATCCAAAAGTTGTAAGAATATGAGATTAGAAAGTACAGTTAAAAATCCCTTTACATATTTTAAATAATAATTTAATAGTAGTCACTTATTTTATATTACCTATGTTTGATTATATAATAGAGGTTAAAGGTGGTAAACCTGCTGTAGCTACTGCAACCAACGATGATCAACTGCCTGGAAAACTTGATCTCAGGGTAGGAAAGATCATTAAAGCAGAAAAGGTATTTTATATATCCAGAATGTTAAATAGTTTCAAAAGAAATAGTAGTATTGTTAAGTGGCACCCCAAAACCAAATTTTTCTACAATTAAAAAAGGCAACTTAAAAAAGTAGCCATTAGAGTGCTAAAAAATGTAATTAACAAGTGTTCAAATTTTAACAATGCTCAACACTAAGCACCCTGATGCTGACTCATTGTACAAAGAAACAATTGATTTTGGTGAAGAAAGTGGCCCAAGAACAGTGATATCTGGACTTGCTGGCCTGGTACCATTGGAAAGCTTACAAGACAAGTTGGTGGTTTGTTTGTGCAATCTGAAACCTCAGAAAATGAGAGGCATTGAGTCAAGAGCTATGCTCATGTGTGCATCTATTAAGTAAGTTTAATAACTTATTTTATGACAGTTTTACTTTTTTAATTATACTTTGGCTTTTAAACTCGGCCTTCTATTTTGTAGAAGTGAAACAGACAAGAAAATTGAGTGTCTTTTACCTCCTGAGGGAAGTGAAATTGGGGATAAAGTTTGGATTGAAGGTTTCGGGGATGTAACCCCCGACGAAAGGCTTAACCCAAAAAAAAAAATTTGGGAAAAATTACAGGTGTTTTTTAACTATAACAATTAGAAAAATTAATTTTAAACTGTTTGGATAATATGCTACAACTAAATTTTGCGCAAAACTTTTAGGTTGACCTTAAGGTGAAAGATGGTGTTGCTTTTTGGCAAGAAAATAATATTGTTTCTTCCAAGGGAAAAGTGACAACAACTGAATTAACTAATGCTTGTATTAGTTAAGAAGGTCATTAAGATTATAAATCATTTTATTTAAATAAAGGGGTTGGGTGAATAGGTTAAGGTGAATAAAATGTAACAAATTTTTAATGCTGCTACCAAATTGAACATACAAATTTATGCAATTTTTTTTCTACCAAAGTTCTTATTTTAATACATTAATATATCACAATATAAACCAGTTTATTAAAAGAATAATTTTAATCGAGGCCCATTTTCCATTACTGTTATTTATACATTTTCACAATTATGCTAGTTCAATAAATATGTTGCAGCGACAATTCAATATTTTCTTTCAAACATGTGTTTGAGTCAAAACTTTGAAAGGCGTACGTTATATTATATATAAAAAAAAGACTTTGAAAGGCGTACGTTATATTATATATGTGGTATTGCCCTTATTAGTTTAAAACACAAGTTGATCGTATAGGTTTTGCTTAGAAACTAGTTTAGTTAATTAAATATTTTACGCTCACAAATAAAGGAGCAAACTTTCACGCTTCCACCACAGTTTTCTCTGTCCCAATAACCACCTCTAACCATGGCACAATCTTCTGTTTGTGCTTTTAATCCTTGCACCTTTACCCTCCAATTACTCCACTTGTCTTCAATGGGCATACCGTCCAACCACTTCCAGTGTCCCTCTCTTTCTATGTCAGTTAATCCTATCCAAACACAGCTGAGTTTCGCCGGGTGAATAACGTTGACGTAAAGGAATCTGTAAATACATAATATCTTCATATGCCCAAAAACGTCACCTACCGACTATTATTTTCTATTAAACCCCTTTTGGGGAGATATTTATGTTCTGTTAAATGGCTTTTGATAGGACGGTTCAGAGAATTAGAGATATATTTTACATTTTAGGATTTCTATTAGTTTTCCAGCATTTTTTGAAGTACCTTTTTTTAAAAACGTTATTACTGGATTGTTAAAAGTTACCTGAAAACAATTTCATCCCGTATGCCAACATAAGCTAAGTCACTGTTTTTGTTTCGACAATATCTTCTTGACCTTGTGTAGGAGTTAGTTCGAAATGCACCTCTGGAAAGATAATATTGATATCCATTTGGGGCGTTAAACCAACCTTCCGTAGCTTGATCTAAAGGTAATGAATGATATTGGTTAGTTGTCACTACATAAATTGTCACTACATAAAACTTAATGTTTAAAGATCTAGCACAACATTTCGAAATAGGCTAATTGTCTTAATTTGTACCACAAACACAAACATTTACTTACTTTCTAGTTCCGAACGTATAAAGTTAACAGAGTTTTGCAAAACCAGTAAAAGTTTGTTGTTTTCCTGACTTCGATCGTCGATTCCTTTTAGTATGGGACCCAAGTTTTGATCGTCATTAATAACGGTTGTATGTTCAACTTCTTCAGCCGGCGAAATATATTCTGAGCTATTGGTAATAGCTGGCTGGATTTTTTCGGGACTGGGTAAATAGTTACTAACAATGGACAAACGTTCTTCGAGTGATTCAGTTTGGTTTATAAGAGCATCAAACATCAAGTTTTGAGACACAATTATTTCGCCAACGTTGCTTTGTAGCGCAAAAGTCACGTTCATAAGGTTGCTTATGTCGTCCAAATTGTGTTGCGTAACGTTAAAAGATCTATCCCTCATCATAAGAAGAAGTTGAATTTGGTTTTGGTTTCTTATAATATTATCCTTAGCTGCTTGCATATTAACGCCAATTTCGTTTATCAAATATAAAACAGAGTTGAATTCGTCGACCCACCCTTCTACTTGTAACTGAACCTGTTAAAAATGGTTTGTGCCTATTGATGAATCAAATTTTTGTTTTACGTTATTTGTTTTTTTCTTTATCAGATAAACAACATTTTTACAGTCTGTTTTTAAATGAATTTGAATTAACCAACCTCATACTGGTTACACGCTAACTGGTGTATCTTCTGGTTGACATATCCACGTCGGGTTCCTTTATCGAACACCAAGGAGTCATCGTGACATCGAAGTTCATCTCTGACCGTCGGTACATCCGCAACATCCTCTTCAACGTCCTCTTCGATTGCTTAAAAAAAACAATTGTTTTTAAATTGGTAGGCTAAACATAAGAAGAAAAACTAACACATATATGTATGTGTAAGTAATAATGTATGTCAAATACAACATGACACAGCGGGAACAACACAGCGTATTTATATTAAAGAAAATAATGCCAAATAAGTCATGGTAGGCTCTTCTTAATTTTGGTTTAATTTCTATGAAGTTGTTTGATGCAAGTCTTAATAATAGCAAGGCATAACGTTGTTATTAAGTTTTATACACATAGCCTATATTTAAAACTATACAAAGTTGAATGCGTTTTAAATTATCGTAGGCTTAAAAAATGCTTTACCTCGTTTTTGAATGTGTTGAAGTTCGTAAGAGTTAATATTTGCATTGTTTTGGGTTATCTAAAACATAGGGTATTAATTTTCAATATTTTTGTATTTTACCTGAAAGACTTGTTTTGCACCAGCTTATTGAAAGCAAAGGTTGCGGTAGACAAAAATGTCACCTACCTTTAGATGAACCACTGTGGCAATAGAAAAAAACGATAAAAATAAAGACAAGCAGACAGCTGCCAGTAAGACCTTAACTAATCGCTCCTCTTTCATTTTCGTTTTAAACAATCCACTGTTTCTAAGAAAAACTATTTTTATAATCGATACCATAAAAGCTCAAAAAATATCAGGGGCCCGTTATCAAACCCCAATTAATATATAGTCTCATCTTATCTCATTATCAATCATTTACACTCTTCTTAAGGAAAAGATTTTGTTTGCCTTAACTGATAAGAATGCTAAAGAAGCGACGGAACACGCTTGGTAATTAAAAAATCGAATATGACATGATTTTAGGACAGGCTGAAGAGTTATACACAAATATAATCTTGTTTTGCAAGCATTTTTTTCGTTAAATTTTGAATGCCGCTCGGGTTTTTGTGTTGGCATAATCACATGACACATGTTTTGGTAGTCGACATGATATTGTACCAATTCGAACTATTTGTGAACTTGAGCTAGGGAGTTAGATCGAAGCAATATACCTTAACACTAGTTTATTTATTTGACATGCACTAAACATTAAACAGCCCGACACAGTGAAACAGGGCGAGGAATAGAAAAAAAAACGGCAAGATCAATAAAACGTCACTAATTACGTAAACGTACAAACAAACAATAGATTATGACGTCACCCATGAACAATAGCATAAATTTGGAATACAGTGTGTTAATTATTTTGTTTGACGTTGTTACTTCAATTGGTGCAAAAAATAAGTCACTTAATTTATTAATGGATCGCAAAGTCGATTTAATTCGTTTCACTTACATGAATTAAAAACAAAAAATGCATCAATAATTTACAACCAATTTTTTTAATAATATTAAAGCCTTTATGTACGTAGGAAAATTGTAACATAAACTTTGTTGTGGTGTCAAAAAATGCAGCATTTGAAGCTTTTTAAGCAGCTATTTGGATACACGAATTTGAAAAAAAATTACTCTTTATTAAATTAAAAACATATCCAAATTTTTGAAAACAATTTTAAGGCAAGACTAGATTAGTTATATTTAGAAATATCATTGCATTGTAGTTTTAATAATGTACCATTAGTTAATTTTAGTCAAGTTGGCAAGGGTGGACATACAATTACACATTTTTTGAAGACGACTCGATTTTGCATAAATGATATTAACATTAAAAATTTGTTACAATAACAGTTTATACACAATCAACAAAGCGTTACGGTAAGTCAATTAACCCGCTATTTACTTTCTTATCTAAACTATTAGCTTCTACATAACCCAAGCTCCTAGTACAATGTTGACTATGACAAAGTTTACATAGAATTTAAAAATAAACATGAAAAAAGCATGTAAAAATGTGGTACTTATAAAATGGAACATTTAAAATAAATAGGCAAGATAAAAAAACATGTTGAAAAGGAAATATTTATTTTACAAATTACAGCTATGATGTTAAAGTAAGGAACATTGAATTTTATAAAATTGTGCTTTTTTAACTCTAAAATACAACTTAAAAAAGTCCCTTTCTCTATCTATGGAATAAGAAGCATAATGGCATTGCGCTACTATCTAAACTAGTCTAACGACATTTTTAATTGTGTTTCAAATCGTAGAAATTAAGTCAGTTTGTGGTAGTTTTATAAACTTTGCTGTTAAATTTTACGACATCGGGTTTAAGATATTGTGCTGTGTTGTTGTCTGTTAAAGTTGAACTTTTATTTGGATATTCAAACAAAATTTCAGTTGTTTCATCTCCATCTACTGAACCACTTAACTCTCTTACTCTTCTAGTTATCTGTCTGCAATTGAGACCATTTTAAAAAAAATTTAATACAAAAAATAGATGTTCTATAGTGTTGTAATATACCAAACTTCCCTAACTTAAATAACACAGTTATAAAATGTTGTAAAAATCTTACTTTTTTCTATTGGTTTGAACAGTTAAATTAGAACATAGGGGAGACGGGGGTGGAGTGCGTTTGCAAATAACATATTCGGATGTTGAGGTCCTTTGCATCTTCAAACTCTTGTTTGAATTTCCCTTTTTTGTTATGAATATTTTATCAGAGCTCGCTGTTCTCTATAAATTAAGTTTTATATAAAATCAGCTTATTATTTATTTATAAAAAAGAGAAAATTATCAATAGTTCCTATTTCAAATTTAACCATAATTTTAATGGCTTTTCAATATTATATTGATTCTGCCCTTTAATTATTTAATTTTTTATTTAAACATGTTAATATAAATCTTAAATACGAACATTAAAAATATTAAAATTAAATTAAAAAATGTAAAAAAATTGCAAAAATTTTTCTAGGTAATTTTCTTTATGCTCTAAATATTTTGAAATATTAGACCTTTAACTAAACACGAAAATTTTTGTAACCTGAATCATAGGGGTGGAATGTTGACTGTCCTCAGACAAATTAGAAGTGTAAATGGTTTTTCCGCACAACATAAATTTCATGTGATGTTTTTCCTGTATGTCATTGCTTGCATGTGTTAAAGTCCTAGGAGATATATAAGTTCATATAAAATTAATTTTTATAAAATACTATTAAACTAACTATTATCATTACAAAAAATGGTCACGCATTTGTTTAAAATCAATTACTCATGGTTTTATCAATGTATAAACAGTAGCAATTGTACATAAATTAACAATATATGTCACTAAAATATGCATCAATGCATGATATTTCCATTTAGGATTAACCAATACACAAGGGAATATATTATAAAGTACACCAATACAGTTTCTCTTTAAAATAAAATCGCTCTAAGATCGCTAAATATAAACTTAAAATTCTATATAATTAATTTAAATCTATTTGATGGATTACCAAGAAAAAAAAATTAGAAATGGCAATAAGAAAGTGAAAGAGGAGGTAATTAATATCAATTGTTTCCTTTACAACATATGTATTACAAAATACGTGACATCCTTGGGAACGATAAAAATTACCATTTATAATAAATGTTTTTTTTTTATTTTTAAGCTTAATTATACCAAAACTTACAATTTATGGGGAAATTTTGAAAGCCTTGATTCTGACGTTATATTATGTTTAAAACAACATTTAAGTCTTTTCTGCAGAGAAAGGCGAATAGCAGGAATTCTCCAAATGTATAGGATTGGATTTGCCAGCGAATTACTACTGGCAAACATAATTACGTACAGGGCATAATCAGTTAGTTTTGTGTTGTAATCTTTTGTTAAAAAATCCTAAAAAAAACGAAATTTTAAGATCTGTGTAAAGCGGAACAATTTGATTTATAATGTAAACAATTTGATCCGTTTATTTATCTCCGAGCACCACTTGACATTAATAAAAAATTCAAGTATATTTACCTAACTCTAAAAAGCAATAATTTTCTATTTGATAAACAAATATGAGTCAAATTTATCATGTGTATGCGATAAACATTTGGATTTAACTTATCCTTTTTACTAATCAGATTACTAAACCAAAATTGAGTTTACCTTTCATGTATATGCGTCAAGCAGACTTAATTTGCAGCACTTTAGCATATTTTCGAAATTGAACACAAATTTTACATATAACCAGAATTTTAGTTGTGCAAATTTTACATACATGTTTTAGTATACAAATTTTTGCTTGATAATTTATTTATTTTGTATTTTAAGATATCAAGTATACACATGTTTATTTATTTTTGATAACTGAACCTTTATGTTAATAGATAAATATGCATCAACTAACAAAAAAGTCTAATTATTGTGTTTATTTTGTAAAAACATATTGTAAATTCACAAGATTTTAGGTTATGCTTAACTAGCTATCAATTATATTTTAAATAAGATACTTATATAGTTCCTTAATAATTCTTGTTAAAAGCCTTTAATAAGAATTAAAAATCTTTATGCTATGTTTTTATCAAATTTACTGCTTTCTTTAAGCAAACAAAAACACGAATACTTACGATAATTAAAACAACACCACATGGAAGTAAAGTAATGATAAACGCCACCATTATAACAACTAAGGTTTGGATCAACCGAATATCTCTTCTTCTTAGTTTTTGTCGAACCTGTTGGGTGCTTTTTCGAGCCTAATAAGACAAATATAAGACAATAAGACATGTACATTGAAATAAAGCCTTTTCTTTAAAGTGATTGTATATTCTGTTTTTTATTAGCATATTCTGTTTTTACTTTTTCTTAACTTTAATTATTGTCTACCAGAGCTTGAAAAGTTGTAAAAGCATTCAAAAACAACTGGTTTTACCTTTAAATATATAAGGCTGTAGATAAGCACAGGAAAGGGCATTATTATGTACAGGAATAAGGCTACAACGAGGGAATATGATTTAGTGAATGGGGGAATTATTTGTGAACAAACTTCAACGGGTAAACATTTCATGTAACTTCCCTTGATACAGCTGAAAAATTTTAAAATTGATAACTTCAATTAATAAAAAAATTTATATATATAAAGAAAATTAAAAAGTTTACACAAAAGAGCTTTATTAGAATTCACTGAACCATTGAGTGTCAGTCTTTAGTGTTTTAAATGGTTTTTGTTATAATCTAGCTGAACTATGATCTAGTTATTTGATGAATCACAAGTAAAATAGGCAAACAATGCAAAATTTCAAAGTACGAACAGCAAACAAATAAATTATAGGCTTAATGTTTATCAATAATAAGAGGATATGTGAATCAAATGGATTAGATTTGATCTTAAATGAATACCCTTTCCTATATTACCTTTCCGCTTTTTTGTTATAAACACAATCTACGTCAGAGCTGAATGATAGTAATAAATTATGCATATTCATAATCAAATGATATATTAATGAATAGGCATTATTACTAGGGTAATATTATTCAAAACTGCAATAAACTTCTTAAGACCAAGTTAGGGTAGTGACCTGACCCTAGGTTTTGGCCATACAGTTAGCTTTCCACATTAAATATTTACAAAATATAAAAAAGTCGAAACAGAAATTTGTTTTTTCAAAGTTCAAAAATTGTTAAAAATGTCTTGGTCAACACGAATTATAATAGCCTAATTTTGTTCAATTTTACCACGCGTATATATAAAACAGTTGTGTATAGTATTACAGCAACAGTACCACAACACAATGATTTGTAACCAAAAACTCGAAATTGATATTGTCAGCCAATCAATTAAATAACGAACTACCCCTTTCAAACTCTGTCTAAGGGATAAAAACAAATAAAGAGGTTTTTGACCAAGGTGTGTGTGTGTGATTGTCTTACCATAAACAGACATGCCATTGGTTGAAAATAAATAACTTAAAAAAACAACACAGTTTTAATGTTAATATTGAGATTAAAAAGTTATTGCACAATTCTAACCTGCAATTTTCTTTGCATGACCAATTTAAAGATATTGGTAGAATCAGAAAACACAACAAAGGTATGGTCCATGTAAGGAACATGGCTATACCAACAGTAAATTGATTGAAGTATAACTTGTGCATTCTCTTATGTACAACTTGCATATACCTGTGATACATTTTGGTTATTGGAAGAGCAATACCCAGACAGTCTCTCATTTGCATATGCACCACAATTAGGAATAAAAAAAATTTTAAATTTGTTTTTGACATTTAAGGAAATCAGATATTTTTTATATTAGACCGCAAAAAAATGTAATTTTACATTCCATTGTATCATGCGGCTATGAAATGACGTCAAGGATATTAAGATATTGATCTTTTGGATATCAAATTACCTGTTAATAGTATAGCCAATGGCCAATATTTATGTTGTAAAAGGGGCCTAACTTAATTACATAATTCAATTTTGGTTTAATGTCTTCAAAAACATAAATATTTTGTATTCCCTTTTTTTTAAAAAAAGTCAATATGTCATGCCATACATTAAATAATAAATTAAAATGATTATACTTACAAAAATAAGGATTTTTGTTTTTTTTAAATATTACCTGTCAACAGCAAGTAGTAAAATTCCCACAACCGATGCAGAAGCACTGGTAACCCAAAACCCTTGTAATATTGACAAGCTCGTTAATGTGTTGTGAATATCAAGAATTGCAGCTAAGCAATAATTCCACAGCAACATAATGCCTAGCAACGAAAAAGTTGTGTGACTTGTTTTATTAATTATTTTTAAGTAACCATAATATCTCGTTATGTTTCACATAGTATAATTAAATCATATTTGAATATATATATATATTATATATATATATATATTCAAATATGATTTAATTATACTATGTTATTGCGTTGCGCCCAAAAAAGTTAAGGAAGACCTAACATTGGTTGATAATAAAAAATTGATAGGGTATGGTTTACTTACCAACTAAACAGTCTGAGATGCTAAGTTGAATTATGAGCCAATACATGGGTCGATAAAAGTTGGCATTTCCCCCTGCAATTGCCAAAATAACAAGAAAGTTGCAGACTACAACTAAAACTCCAACCAACCCAGCAGTAATTATTAAAGGAGTGGAGTTTAATGGTTCACAGTAAGAATTCTAAAAAAATAAAAAAAAATTAAATTAAAATTTCCTCCCTTTACAAATACAAACCAAAATAAAAGTTTTAATTTGACTTTTAAATAACCATTTCTAATCCTTAAAAAACTTCACCTTTCCTTGTAACCATTAGACAGCAATGTAATTAATTATTTATCACAAACTTATGTGGAAATAAAATTTCTTCTGCCCACAGAGAATGCAAACATGCATAAATTTAAAACAATTGCCAACCATAAAATTTATGTTAAATTGCTAAAAATTGATTACCCTTTAACAATAACCTTTATTATTTACCATAGCACAATGCAACTTACGTCGTCATAAGTATTGTTGACTTGAAATAATTTCGTAACATTGTTATGAGGCATTACAAATATAAAAGTTGGATCTGTTATGTTACTGGTAAGCATACTGCTGGCTGTAGTTATCTTTGCGTCCATACTCAAGCTCACATTGTCTAATAATATTGTCATGGGCTGTAAACCTTTATTACCGGTATATATATATTTTAGTACGTCTGTATTTTAAGGCATTTAGACGTCTAAACAAATAAGGGTATCTTTATATTCCTACGTAAAAGTACAACAATTTACCGAATTCAATAAATATTAGTGTGCCATAAATTATATACATAGACAACATGTGCTAAATAAGCTTTGGCATTTAAAATATATGATTTTGACCAAACTGTCCATCTGCCTATATATAACTTAATTTTACGATTTTTAAGCACAACAAAAGTACCAAGACAACCCTGTAAGCTAAGGTCGCCTCTAGTGGTTAGAAAAACAAACAGATACTTAAAAAAAGTAAATTTAGAATTTAAACATAGATATTACATTACAATGTAACATTTATGGTTTAAATCTCTTTGAATACATGTTGGTATTTGAAATTTATAAAAATCGTATTTTTTTTAAATACCTAGATAAATTGTAAACAAATTAAATAGGTTTTCTTAATAATTTAAACAAAATAAATTGCAAAGAAAACTAGTATATTTTAGCTTATTGTTTTATGAAGCCAATTATAAGTAAACCTAAAAATAAGTTTTGTTAACGCAAAATATATGTGGCGTAAATATATAACAAATGGTTTATAAACATTACGCTAAAACATATTTTTAAATTTCGTTTTTTAGAAAGGATTGTCTAAGCAAAAAACAACAAAATATATTAAATGTTTATTTCTTGTTTACGTCTTACCAGTGTTTACGGCACGATATACAATACATACATGACTGTTTTTTTTGCAATACAAAAATTTTATTAAAACAAAAATCAAATAACTTTAATTGTTTTTTATTTTATTATTTGACTTGATTGCATATTTGCCAGTTTGTATACAAACGTTTTTTTTTATTTTTTTATTTTGTTAATATAATAAATACGATATACAATTAATATTACAACAATGCGACGGAAAAAAATGACAAAATCAATTTAATGATTTAAAACATGCCAAAAGTATTAATGTTTACATACAGATTTTAAGTATGTTATGGCATGGCCACCAAACCCAAACGTTAATTCTTTCCTATTTAAAGCCTATTGGCCAGTTTATTAAAATTAATTTAACGACAATTTATATTTGGTCGTGCTTTTTAATTTATTGGATTGAATAAATTATGTGCGTAAAAAACGGTTTTAAAAAAGTCGTTGCAATTTAAATATTTTTAAGTACATAAAAATTACGAAAGTAATAAAAATTTAATTAAGTTCTAAACGTCAGTTAGTGTAATAATCATTTGGATAATTGTTATAACCTTAACTTCACACGGCCTGTAGGCAAGAAAGGGTATTTTAGAGATAAATTGACAATAAAAATGTCAGTTTTGTGTAATTATGCAAGTGAGCGAATTACAAGAACTCATAACCTTGACGATATGCGTTTTAATTTTTTTTGTATATATTCGCGTTTTGTAGTATTTACCGAACTCTAATGTGTTGTGTATGTTGACACCGATTTCTATGTGGTTAGAATACGTTTAGTTACAATTTGCACTTTCTTAAAATAACCAGTGCACATGTAAGATGCGTTTGTTAGAGTAAGTTTTTCATAAGACAGTTTATAATAATTTTAAACTTTACCCGACAGAACCAAGTTTCAAATACGTTTATATATTTGGGAATTTTTTTTATGTTTTAAATTAATATTTTGTTTTATAGAAAAATGTTTCGCATTAATATAGTGATTTTGTTTGCCGTATTTGCATTAGGATATGGTCAAAAGCAGAGAATTTTGGGTAAAACAAAATTTGTAACTAATATTTTTTTTTAAATAAAGTTTTAAGTTTAAAATTTAAAATAGGAAATTAAACTACAAAAAATAAATATAAACATAACGTTAATTCTCAGGTTTAAAAAACGAAGAACTAACAACGAGGGAATGCTATCTTAAATCGCTAGACAAAAAATCTTGTGACAATGTTAGGTATATTGTAATATAATTTATTGTTTAATAATTTAATGTTTTAAGATAGCGTCTGGCTTAAAGAGATGTGGCCCATATACTTGTTTAAACAACTAAATTACCCATTGTTATGTAATTGTAAAATTAATTTAGAAAATATATTTAGATACCCGACTGTTGACGGATCTTGCAACAATTTGTTAAACCCCTACGTAGGTGCAACTAATATGCCATTTAAACGGTTACTACCTGCTGTATACGGCAATGGAAAAAACGTAAAAAAAATTAATTTTTAAATTAAAATTAAAGTAAAAAATTAATAATGGGTATATTAATAATTTCTTTATCAAAAATAAATAAAAATAAATATTGAGCATAAAGAAATAAAAATTTTTGATTTTTTTTTTAGACTTTTAGAGAGTCGATTTTAGGCGGGCCACTACCGCCGACGCGCGATATCTCAAACTTGTTTAACGATGATGACGTCACGAATGACCGCGATGCATCAATCAACGCCTTACACGTCACTTACGGACAAGTTGTGGCACACGACCTTACTCACTCGTCCCCAAAACAATGTAAATAAGAAAAACTAAATTTTTTTTTTAATATATCAGTTAACAAAATAAAAAAAATATATATTAAAGTAATCGAAATTTTTCTTTAAATTTGTTTTTTTTGCAGATAAAAAAGATGGTACGCCTATTCAATGTTCGTGTAAAAATCCAGACCCGAGTTGTATAAACGTTCCTATACCTAACAATGATCCGTTTTTTGGGCCTGAAACACCATGTATACCATTAATGGGATCTCAAACTAGTAAAGGTTGCGAAGAAAGTCCGAATGAGCAGTTAAATGCACTGACTGCATATTTAGATGCTGGTAATATTTATAGTTCAAGAGAAGTACTAGCAGCCGGATTAAGAGATCCAAACTCTGGTAAAAATATTTTTATTTATTTGCTTTTATTTTTATACTAAGACGTTGTAAAAACTCAAATTACAAAAAAGTAAATTTGCCTTTTTTACTGAATTTTAGAAAGTGGTGAGATGCTTTTAATCGACCCCAACGAGGAACAAAATAAAAAAAGTAAATGTCCAATGATGAAAAACAGTGGAACGTTTCCCAGCAATACAATGATACCACATAAAGCAGGGAGAATGATTAAATGTAAAAATCATATTAACACCCCTGCGTGTCTATCAGCAGGTAACGTTACTGATTATGTTGTCGTTATTGATTTGTTAAGGTATAAACTTAAAAAGTATATAACTCTGACATAGGATTTATAATTTTTTTTTAATTTATTTTATATATTAAATGTTAAAACTTTATTTATTTTAAACAGGGGATCGAAGAATGAACGAGAACATTGGAATAACTGCTTTAAACCTTGTATTCACCAGACATCATAACAAAATAGCCAGAAGATTAAAGGCAATCAACTCACACTGGGACTCCGATAAAGTTTATTTAGAAGCCAGGCAAATTATGATCGCTATTCAGCAAATAATAGCTTATAGGTAAGGGGTTGCTATTAAGATATTTGATCACTAAAACAGAGACAAACCAATGTTTCTGCATGCTAAACTTTGATTTTGACCGTTACTAAGCATTGTTATAAAATCACCATTTCTTTTAATTATTTAGAGAATATATGGAGCCCTTGCTAGGTAAAAGAATGGTTGACCAATTTGATCTTAATTTATTAAATGAGGGTTATTATTATGGTTACGATCCCACATTTGATGCCACACTTTCTAACTCCTTTTCCACTGCTGCCCATAGGTATAAAATGTTTAGGCTATTATTTTAATTAAGAAAAACATGTTATTTGAAGTAAATAAAAATCTTTAACACACCTTTAACATATTTAGATACGGTCACAGTCAAGTCGGGGAGCACTTTTTTCGCTTATCTTCGAATTACAGTTCAGAAGAGTTCTCTAAAGTACAGTTAGTTGATGCGATGTTTGACCAATCAGCAATCGTCAATTTGACTGAAAGCTCTATTATTCGCGGAATGTTAGATGACGTTAGTTTTAAAACTGACCTGAATTTTGTAGCCGATTTAAGAAAGTAAGAAATTACTTAAAATATTATGTAAACACATTGTGTCAAAAATAACCAAAACATTTTTACGTATTTGTTGTACACTGTATAAAACTTAAGTTAAATTATAAAGTTGAATATTTTTTGTACTTATAGTCGCATGTTTGAATCTCCGTCACGGCATGGTGAAGATTTGTTGGCAATAAACATACAGAGGGGTAGAGAGCATGGTCTTGCTACTTACAACCAATTTCGTGAATTTTGCGGATTTCAAAAGGCTTTAGAATGGAAAGATTTTGAAGATATGATTAAACCAGATATTGTGACAAAATTACAGTCGTTGTACCAGTAAGCAAAACTTTTTTTCTTTAAAACGTTGATAGACCACTCAAAACATTTCTTTAAGAATTAGTAAATTTAGAAGAGATTGGTTTAAGTTGACTAATAAAAAACAATTTGCACACATTTTCAGGCATGTAGATGATGTAGACTTATACGTTGGAGGAATAACTGAAACGCTTATTGAGGACGGTGCAGTTGGCCCAACCTTTGCTTGTATCATGGGTTACCAGTTTCGAGATATTAGAAAGGGTGATCGGTTTTGGCACGAAAATCCTGGCATGTTTTCAGCGGGTAAGTTAATGTTTGTTATCTCGTTTTGCTAATAATGTTATTGCATAGTTAGCAAATGCATCTTTGTTTATGCTTATTAGACCAACTTGAAGAGTTACGCAAAGTAACAATGGCCATGCTTTTATGTGACAACATGGACGAAATGCAATCTGTGGCACCTTTGGCTTTGAGACCAGCGGTGTCTTACAACAGTCATGTTTCTTGTTCGAGTTTAAAACGCATGCAACTTGAAAGCTGGAAAGAAGTGCAGAAAAAAGAAGGTAACACCCACGTGGTAATACACGTGTTTTCAAAAAAGATTGTTATCTGTGTTTTAATAAATAGAAAGTTAGGTGACTTGTAAAAATTTGGGTTGTTTTCTATGTAACTTTTTGCAGTTTGTAATTGTTTTTTTTTATTACCTGTTTTAAGATGGAGAATGGACCAGATGGTTTCCTATAGTGGGTGAATCAACATTGACCACTTTACAATTACTTAATTCTAATCAACCTGAAAGTGTTTGTTCTGGACCTATAACGCAGGAGGTAGGCATATTTTCAAAATTTTTGTGTTAAAAAAACTGTTAATGATTCAATTCAATTTAAAAAAACTGTTCATGATTTTAAAACTTTTTGTTGTACTTAATTGTGTGCTAAATGTGCTTTTTTAAGTTTTAAGTAAAATTGGGATATGTAAGCTAGTTGCTAACTTAGAATATTTGGTTTTCTTAACGTCTAAATACCAATTTAATTTTAGATAAACCAAATATCCGATGAATTTAGTTCTGTTAGATTCTTATGTCCCTACGGCAGTATCAAGTTTAACAGCTTTCCTAATGCTCAACAGGGTAGGTTGAATTTTACCCAATAATTGTTTTAACCATGTTAGTTTTATATTTTTTTTATATTATGATTGTTTTATTAGGCCTAATTAATATAGGTTTTATATTGTACTAGTAATTTAAGGTTCTGACACAGTTTTCTAATTGCAAACCTATAAAAATTATAAACCTATAACTTCAATCTCAAACCTTTAACAACCTATACCTTTTAACACATTTGTAAAGGGCTTCATTATTATTGGACAAACTGGTTTGATCGTGACACACCAAATGGTTTAGATGGAGACGACGTTGAAAGTTTAATTTATTTAAGGATGGAGCAACCTGATGAAATCTGTCCACAACCATTGTATGTACAAGCCCAGACCAAAGACTTTGTAAGTAATTAAGAACTTATTGTGTTACAGATAAAATTATAATTATTAAATTTTTGTATTTTCAATTAGGAATCAGCTTTGGAATCGGGCAACATATTTGAAACTTTAAGTGGAAAGACTGGTTTGGTTTGCAGGTCTAAACATCAACCAGTTGGCAAACCGTGTTTAGATTACAGAGTTCGTTTCTACTGCCCTATTAGTAAGTTTTTCAATTTTTTCTCAGAGTGTAAGTTAGGCCATACATAATGCGATGTAAAAATACTTTTTATGTAACAAATTATATTCTTACTTCTATAGATTACCGAAACAGGATTAGTTTAAAACGGTCAGGGATGATTTCAGAAGGCGAACATAAATACACATGGACAAATTGGTTTAACACAGGAGATCCCACAAGGTCTAATGGAGATATTGAGGCAATAGGACTTGCAAGAGCTCACATGTATCCTATTTGCAGGTAAAAACAATATTTGGTGGTTAGAGTTATGTCAAGTTTAACCTGAAGTCTTTGTCTAAAAGTGAAGTATTTAATTAGTTAATATGCCATGTTTTCCTGGATTCAAGCAACCATGAAAATAAAGTTGCTATGCACTATCACAATATGTGTAGTTACAATCTCTTTTGTGTTTCAAAAATCAAAGAATATCAAGCCAGCTTCTGGTTGCAAGTTTAAGATCCACTGCATCTACAAGCTATGAAAACACAGAATGAATTCAGTCAATGACTTTTCACAAACCTAATTAACCAGTTTTCCATCTCTTTACCTTTTTTTTTACTTTTTTAAAATTTTCCAGGCGCCCTTACCAAGTCGAAGCACGTGCGATCCAGAATCACGTGTCTGCCAAAAAAACTGGTGACGTTTTTAAGCGGTTTAGTGTATACCATGGCGTATGGTGCGACAATAATGACCAGCATAATGGTCTTTGCCGCAACTACGAGGTTCGATATCTTTGCCCTGCAAAGTTTATGGAAAAGCAAAATGCTGTTCGTCGTGTGTTAAATTAATTGTCGTTGACAGCAAATATATACAAATGTACATAATAAAATAAATTATAAAAATTTTAAAACGTTTTTTTTAAATTCTTTTTCTATCTAATGTTGTGCTGTCAAAGTTAGTCTCAGGCGGGTATCTAAAGTTGTTTTTTTTGTTTTCTTGGTCGTATGCATAGAGTTTTTTAGACATTTCTCTAGTTGAAGGTTTTTGGTGATTTTGCTATTTATGAATATTGCTACTCAAAATTAAACTTAAAAAAAGAGGTATTTAATTAATTTTACTACAAAGTTTTAAATACTGACTATGGTATAAAATTGTTTGGCTAAACTTTATTTGGGGGAAAGTAAAATTAATCTGAACTAATATAATCACCCAGTTGTATAAAATATTAGGGATTTTATTTTACCTTTACGTACTATTAGTTTCAAATGAATTTATTACTTATTCCCATCTAATCATGGAGCGAGAAATTTGTACCAAAAAGCATACTACAGCGTTGCAATATAATGAGATGAAATTTAGCGGCAATTTGTTAAAGTATGGTGATTTCTAAAAGAAAAATAAGCTAAATGAAACTGAGCCTGCCCAGTTGTCTAGCTTGCCCTTCTTTTAAAAAAAAAACAATGTAAAAATAGCTACAAAAACTACTTGGCCTAAATATACAGAATAATAAACCTTTTATCTCGAAAAAAGCAGTGCCACAAATAGATATAATAATAAAAAAAACACACACAGAAAAAAATTAATAAACCGAAAACAAAATGTACAACCTAGACCCCCCAAACAATAATATGCATGTGTTGTGCGTGCAATTTATACAAAATATATTAAAAAAGAAGACGTTTATATTAACTGATATGAACTGAAGATGCCCCTTAACACAACATATTATAAAAAAAAATTGATAAATCGTTGTCTGGAGTTCAGTGACAATAATTTGCATATACCGTTCAGATGCTAGAAAAATGGGCGACCTATAAAAACAAAAAAATTGTATTAGTTTTTTCTTCTGTTAAGAGATTATGTTGCCATATTTAGACACAGTGCAAAGTTAGTATACTACTATGCAACATGCAATCTTAAATTTATAATCATTTAATAATTAAATAAAAGTTAAGCAATATTATATTTATACTTTTAAAATCATTCGAATTTTCAGTTAAATAGCAATCATCATTAAAAATGTAACATTATTATTAATGATGTTATACAATAAGCGTGACGTCATATTTAATCACAAAAATGACGTCATCATTAGAAAAAGTTTATAATTTTTATAAAAAAATAATATACCTGAATGGCGTTTTGTGTGTGTGTGCTTTTGCGCATGCGCGTTCACGCTTGATTCTGTAAGTTAGTAAAACATGCGTCACCATTTTTTTTGTTAAAATAAATTTTAGTTTTCACCAATTATGCCGGGGTAAGGACTTCATGCTCAACCAATTAAGTTGTGGATTATTGGTTGTAGTTATTGGGCGCAGCCAGGCCAAAAGTGGGTTTAATTTTATTAAATAATCTTTTTTATGCTTGAGTTAAGTTAACACACAGCGCTTCTAAAATACAAGTGCAAATAAAATAGTGCTAAAAATTACTTAAAAAAAATTAGGAAAACGTCACTCCGATTTTTAAATTGATTAAATTAAGGGCGGTTGACAATTTGTTTTCCCACCCCGGCTATAATAAGGTTTGTGTGTGCAGTTTCTACTAACTTTTTATTTTTTTGAAAAAGAACGCATTGGCTTTAAGTTGTTTAGTCTCAAATCGTCCTGTCCTTCATATCCTACGGTCAACTGATTAACAGATGGCTTTATTTTTAATATTTTTGGTTATTAATGTCCCATATACATGTAGCTTAATTTCCCATTTAAATTGTGACTTAATTGGTGAAGTCTTAAACATTATAATTTATACTTAAATAGTTAGGTTAATTACAATTTTAGGCTTAATAAAAGTATTTGTTTATTATAAAGCATATTTGACGTATATGATAAATCATGTGACGTCAGAGCTACTTACGTCATCATTGTTGGTTTCCAATTTTTCGTTTTCTCCTTCTTCGGCATTTTTTCTAGAATTTAAGAAAATTATTTTTTAAAGTCGAAAAAAAAGTATTAAGCAGGTATAAGTACACATATTTAAATACATTAAAAGCAGTTAATTAAATTCTAATTATACAATAAACATGTAACTTACTCGTCCTCAGCTTTGTCAGAATGTGCCTTTCTTTTCTCTGCAAAACAAAAAAAAATCAAGTTAACAACAAAAAAAATTACTTATCCGCAAATGTGTGAAATATTTTACATTAAATTAACTGTAAACAAAAAATGCTGTCAAACAGTACTTACTTGCAACGTAACAACCGACTGGTATTCCGACGACCACCAGCGCCACTAAAAGGATGATTATAATAATAACCCCAGTTCCCAAACCAGCAGTGCTAGTAGCAGTCTCACAGCATGCTGGCTCCTTGTCTAAAGTCGTATTTTTGGAAGACATCGCCCCTATGTTGTTGTAGGCAGTGCACATAATCTAACACATAATAATATTAACCAACGTGATTTTGTATTGTATGGATAATGCAAATCATAAGGCTGCATATATTGTATTTTAAACAGTAAGCCACATAGTCCCACGCATCAATTTGGTAATAATACGCTTAATATTTTAGTACTTACTTCCAAAGCGTTGACTTGTTTAGGTAGAGCCTCAATTGTCATAACAATTTTATTGTTACTTTTGTCTATGACTCCCCCGGAATAACCCTCGAAATCCACTGAAAAGAAATTAAATTGTTATTAAAACCTGAATGTTCCAAGAGGTTTTTATAAATATTTCTATACTATAAATACCGTTTTCTAATTATTTATTTATTGTTCTTTGGCGAGAAATATTTTCGATAAAAGGATACTTACTTGTGCAAGTTGGGTTACCAGTAGCAACGCACGTGATCTGAACAAAGGCATTTCCTGAAGAATCTTGGCTGTTAGAAATCTAAAATTCAAAAAATTTATTTTTACAAATAAAAATATGATTGTTAATTTGCTTTTAATTAAATTACGTAAACGATTCAAATACATAAAATCTGAATCTAGTTTAGAGTTGTTAATAAAGACAGAACAATCTTACTGTGGTATCCTGAATGGAAGCAATGCAGGCTGTTTTAATGTTGAGGGTAAATTCGCTAGAATCGCTAATGCCCCCTGATCCACCAACGGCCTCACAAGAATAAACACCACCGTCCGAGTATCCAACTGATGGAAGGTCAAGGATGCTTCTTTCGTACAATTTTACTCCTAAAGTTTCACATTAGTTAAAAAATGTTAAAAAAAAAGAGTTTAGAAAGTTTTAGATAAGCAAAAATTTTGAACAACTAAAACCAAAACGACACAGAGTCTTTAGTTTAATACCAAAAATACATATTTAACAACGTTATACGATAAATTATTTCCTCACCGTCTTTAGACCAAACATATGTGATTGGTGATGTTCCAGCTGCAACACACATAAAGGACAAATCTTCGTCTTCATTCGCGTACACGGTTCCCACGACCGGGTTAAAGTTACCATCCTGAATATCTGGCTTATCCATCCCTAAATTTACTTTCAGTTTGAAAAAAAAGAACAGAAAGCGTGAAAGAGTGAAGCGAAGCAAATGATGTGATTTATCATTAAAGAATGCGCAGAGTAAGCAACTGTATTTAAAACTATTCAAAATGAATATTAAATAAAAAATTATTGCCTAACATTTCTTATACTTACACTAGTAAAGAACGCGTAAAAAATAGGCCAAACAATGCATAAGCAATATGTTTTATATACTTACATTCTACTTCAAGAGTACCACTATCTTGAACCACTTGTTCACTGTTGCTAGCCTTACAAACATATTGTCCAGCATCTCCGCTTTTCTGAGCAGTGAACCTATGGGGGGCATCTGTGACGTCATATTCATTTCCATTAGGTGTCACAAGAGTAAGCTAAAAAAAAGTGAAAAAATATTGAGTGTCAAAGTCCGAGAATATATTCTAGATTTTTGCAAAAAAAAATTACGTAAGTAAGTTTAGTATGAATAGGTTCTTAAGGTAAACTTATTTGGCCTTGTGTTTCGTCAATGGTTCTGTTAACACGAATTCATACAAAATATACAGTCTACAACACGTCTAGTACATACACAACGACTAAAAAAACATTCACAAAACATGACTACGTGGAACGTCGGTGACTGGGTGACTATGAAAACATGAAACTCTAAGTTTCAAAAAGGGATTAAACCAATCAGTTTGTTTTGCACAGTTTACATATAGATTAAATGCTTGAGCCTAAAAGTAATTTATGAGCTTTGAAATCGAAACAACATACCGTTGCTGGTGGATTTCCGTCAGCTTTACATTTGATAATTACAGTCTCATCAACTAGGACTTTCATTTTGTTAAACTCAATCATCACGTTGTTGGTGTCATCTAAAAAGAGAAAATAATTTCGATTAAAATATATAATTTAACTTACAAACTGAATAGTGATTTGAAACAGGGAGAATCTTCTATGATTGTAAGAGGCTGTTAGTCTTTTGACACCATCCTATAAAAGTTTTAACAACATACTGCCAAAACCTATTTAAAACTTCCAAAAAGTTCTCAAGTATTTGTAAACTTTTAAAAACAAATTAGAGCCTTTTATATGCATATTAACACAACTTCAATATTTTAAGCGCATTAACAAATAGATATTGTAGGATTTTGAGCTTACGTAAAACGACAAGGGGTGATGAAGTATTCGTTGCAACGGAATCGATTCTTTGATCGTCTGTTTCAATAATGAAAACTTTGCAGTTAAAGACTGCCCCGTCCAGGTCAGCGTTTAAGGTGATTCGTAAAGTTGCTGCCACGTTGTAGGTCATGTCTTCGTTCTGTTCACTAGAAGAAAATTCAGCTTCTTGCACTTCCCATACGTTTCCTTATAAAAAAAGTTAAATAATTATATTTTAGGCTAAAAACATCAAAATACAGTCCTAATCACAAACTATTTTAAACTTTAAAAGTCCTTTAACTTAGTTTTCAATATTATATTTGTCCATGTTGTTTCACGACCAGTTTTGCCTAATAAGCAAGTTTTATCCATTTAAAATCACAATTATAGTTTAGAAGATTATCAAAATTCCGATTCAGCGAATTCTGAAGTGACAATTTATCGAAAAACTTTATTTTTCACCAGTAAAACCGAACTTTGACCAGCACAAATTTCGTTTTAATAATACAGAGCGGTACTTAACACGTGACCTATACAATATCTCACATGGCTTACGCTTTTGATATCAATAATTCATCTAACAGTAACACGCTCTGTCAATTAAGAAATACTACGTGGAGGTCTTACGGGGACGGTAAACAGGCTGGACTTGAACATATATTTGTACATCATTAAAGGTATGTTTAAATTACCAACCGTATATTTGATGTCCTATTAAGTTAAACCAACAGTTGTTGTTGAGATAATAACGTTACATTTATATTTGTGACAAAAATGCATTGTTATGTACGATATAAAGCACAAGCTTGCTTTATTTTATGTGCACGGTCATTATACTTGAAATACAAGTGCATTTGATATGCCTGAGGCGGCTGAAGTTTAAGTTTGTTTGTAAATGAATAAATTTTGGCGGGCACATCCAACGCTTTTTTTTCAAACTTTACAAAAATCTTAAGTCTGTTGTTAAAGTTCATGATTTAAGGATTATAAAAAATCCGATTTTGATATCTTAAACTTAAGTCGTAGTAATCTTAAAATAGAAATAACAATTTTTAAACACAAAAATTTACAACATTTCTAGTTTCATATTTTGTTTTAACCATTTATAATTTTTAATTGATTTACTAAAAATGTTATTGATTTTGGTTCACCATAATATTTATTTTACAAGGATTAAAAATGCTTTGTTTAATTACAAATATTTAGGTCAGCATAACTAAACATTAAAAGCAAATATATTTTTAAAATTATACTTTTGGACATTTAGTAATTGCCTTTACTCCAGTTACGTTTTTAGCATTTTTCCAGTTTCTAGTGAATGTAAAATTACACCACGGGACGTAATAATATATTTGGGTTTAAGAACTTATAATTTATTGGGTCTGTTATGCGTAAAATTACAGGGTTGAAAGCAAACATAATAGGAAACTAAATTTTTGGTGTGAAGGGAAACATTGGCCACTGTAACAACACTTTTATTGGGCATACGAAATGCAGCCAACGATTTTGTCTGTTCTTAAAACAAAACTAAATATTACTTTTCAAATATAAAAAAAAAAGTTTAAATAACCGGTTTTTGAGCTTGTGAATTCAATTCGTTGCGGCTTGGGGTAAATTCCGTTGGCATTGCAAGCCACGACAGCAGTTTTACCATCGCCTGGATCTTCAGTGGTCGTTGTAGTTGGTTCAGTTGTAGTCATAACATCTGTTGTTTCGTTCGATGCCATAGCATTTTCTAAAATTAAATTAAAAAGTTTGTTAAATGTTATACTTGCTTTATTTTATAATGTCGATCAAATAATACATAAGAATCATAAAAAGACTATTCAGCATATAAAAAATTATACACTCATCATTTATAACAATAAATGTCAAATTTGTATTTAATATAACTAAGTATACCATCAACTGTTTCAGCGACAGATTCTGATGGTGATACGGGTCTAATGTCCAATTCAATGTCCAAGTCGGTCATAAACACATCTCCTAAGTCTATTCAAAAACAAGCATAATTTTCAATCTTTACAAAAAGGTTTAAGATTAAAAAATTTAGGATAAAAAGAAGTAAAATTCTGAGATAGCAACGAGATAACAAGTAAAAAACTTACAATATGCTCCGATCTCAAAAACTCGACTACTGGAAAATGTGACTGAGGTATCTTCAGCCTCGCACTCAAATTGTCCTTCTTCGTCGATTGCAAAGTTGACTATAGTTGCTCTAGCTTGACCCTCTGAAGTACAAGTCAAATAAATATTATGTATGTGTGAAGAAAAATGTGGAATTTAATTTTAGTTGATGATAATAAACCTTTGATTTTTATTGGAAGTACGCTTAAAAAAATATGGTATTTCGACTTAATTTTAAATTCTTGGGCACAAGAGTCAACATTTCTTTTCTTAAGAAACCTAATCCCAGACTTCAAAACATAAAAGACAAACTCTTTACCAAAATTGTTCATTCAAACAAGCCATTTTAAACAGAGTTTATGTGTTTACGGTCGCAAAAGAGTTATAATACGATGCCCCTACCATTATGACTCAGGTCAAGTTATTATAATCACGTGTTCGTAGTGGCGGTCCGTAATTCGAAAATTCTAGAGTATAAGGTTACCGTGACGTCACAATGACTTTAAATATTACGTAATTTTGCTACGAGACCCGAGATCTCGAATTACGTTTTCGAGTTTGTTGTGTCGTGTGTGATTTGAAAAGAATTGGAATTCGTCGTCGTTTATACCAACGCTAAATTAAAACCACCATGTTGTTGTGTGCACCATAAAAACGTTACTGTGAGGTAGTTTGTCCATTGTATTAAAACAAATGTTCCATAAATCGTTACATTTTGATCAGGTACCGTTTAAACAAATATAACCAATTAAACGTTAAGGCAATATTGAAAAATATAAACGCTCTGTTCTTTTTTAGTTCTTTGTCTGGTTTTATAAATTATTAACAGGCCGTTATGTATATATATTCATATAAGATATTAAAGGTCCTGATACTCATAATATTTAATCTTTGAGGTGATAGTCAAAGTACTTGAGAATTTTTCTTAACCTTCTAGTTAAACAATTTAAGATTCTTGCACGACCGCTACATTTCTTAAATTTTTCTCTTGCCACGTGACGAAAAAATAATGACGTAATGCAACACTGACTTAAAGACCAACGAGAAGGCGACGCCCGAAAGGTGACATTATGACGTAACAGACACGTATGACGTCGAGTTATATTACCGGGGAAAGTAGAAAATTTGTTTATTTAAATTTTCCACCTACTATTTGTTTGCGTTTCGACGAGAAATTAAAATAAGAGTTTAAAAAGTTATTTGTCTTGATAGATAGGTAGGTAGTATACTCGTAAAAGAAAAGTTATATGTTTACTAAACTCATGACCCGGTCAGTAGACCATAAAAAAATAAATCACCATAAAACAAACAAAAACACAAAGTTTAGAAATTGTCTCAAATCCTATTTTAAGCCATCTAAGAACAATTTAGTTTGAGGTGTTTGCGTTTTAATGAATATAAATTGATCATCAGAAGTGAGTATTTTTACAACATTTACCTTCCAATCCATCCGAGCTCATTAAAAATTTGGTATTTTCCAACGGGGAGCTTGAATAATAAGTCGTTGCGTTATCCTGGGTGTATCCAATCTTGGTCAAGTCACCGGCCGCATTATAACGCCATGTCGTTTTAATAACTTGTGGGTTCTCGGCTAAAATAAATAGAAAAACAAAATTTTTACAAAAAATTAAAATAGATTACGTTTAAATTGAAAAAATTTTCAGGCAATAGTAATATATATATATATATATATATTGATTTATATTTAAGTGAGTAAATTACAATACAGCGTTATTTTTCTTTTATATATTGAGTAGAAACGTCATTTTAATTCAGAAAATAAAGGTTGTATGCTTCTATTCAATATATTTATTGAGTCACAGCGGTTTCTATTCACAGTTCTTTAACAATATTTAAAAACATTTAATTTTGTAAATATTGGCTACAGGCATTATATAACGAACTCTAATGAACCCAATTTAAAAATTCATGTTTAATTAAATGAAATAATCCTTCAAAAATATTACGAAACAGCTGCCACGTCGAAAATGTGTTACGATTATATTTGATCGGGGGATTATAACAATGTGCAAAACAATATCCCAATCCCAATTTCCATTTTAAATATTTACGCAAATAAGTTTCGATTTTTAACTACACTCCTATTCTCACATCTGCTATTTTTAAACTGAAAATGACATATCTTTGCCAAAAGTGGCAATTTTTATCACTACAATGATAACGGAAGACCCTAAAGATTTACGATTTGAAAAATTTAGACATTTTTATTGTAAAAAGAAAAAAATTGACGAAACCCTGCTAAATAAACGTTTTTTTAGGACGAAGCTAGATATTTTACCAAATTTAAACAAAAAACAATTTTTAAATTAAAGTTTTTTAACCCAATAATGTCTTTTTAATATCTTAACAATGTGTTAAATTGTCTTTAATGCCGAGAATCGAAGTCAATTTACATAACATCCTTTTATACCCTCTCTCTGGAATTTGCTCTCGTTAATAATTAATGTTCGGCTCAGCTAGTTAAAAAAATGGGACCACAAAATAAAGAAAACTTACGTATGGGATCAATTTGGCATTTTAAAACAGCATCTTGACCGCCAGGAAAATATCGTTGTCCGGCATAGGTAATTGATAAATCAGCAAGGGCACAAGTAACTAAAATAAAAAATATATTATTACCTTTATTAAGCAGACTTAAAAAAGATTTGTTTTTTTCATAGATAATGGAATTATGCTTTAAGTATATGCCACTTTACATCAATATCTAAAAGATTCAGTTATTTTTCAATGTTTTTAGGCTGTTTGAAGGCATGACAATGTATCACGTATAACGCCTATTAAAATTTTTTATTTAATTTTCCAAATATTGACACAAGTTTTAAAAAATGGTCATAAACACCACTATAGGTGTGGTACGGCCAGAAAAACAGACAACAGGGCTTAAGTTTGTTTTAAAGCCAATATCTCAACGATTAACGTAGCGTGTTTAAACCGCGGTGACGTAATAGACTTACGTATTTGATTTGTGGATAACATATTTCGACATTTTAACAGATAGATAGGGACGGCTTAGTTATATCAAATACACTTTAAACAGTCAGAAATATAAGCTGTTTGTATAGCCTTAAGCTATGCTCTGTTAACTATAATTGTAGCTTATGAAATGTATCAATTTTCATAATTCAAATATATTGCGTAAGCACAATTACCGAAATCCAACAGTTTTAAAATATTTTAATAATTTTTTATATAATTTTTTTAATAATTTTTACTTTTTTTGGTTTTAACTCACCTAGCAAAAGAAGTCCGTAAATGATCTTTGTTATATCCATATTTGGGCAACTCAGGGAACGCCTATCCACTCTTATATATACAGTTTAAACACAAGTCGCCTCTGTTCTGTAAAAAAGTCCGGCTTGTTACTTAATACTCTAATCTCAAATATAAGAAAGATATGATGTCTCGACTCAGTGCTGTTGAATTAACAACTCGAAAATTCGCTAGATTGCTTTTCGAAATCTGCTAGAGCGTAAAGAATAAAGTCTTCTTTCTCTGTAAGCGTCGTCTGAAGAATGGCGAAACCTATTTTTTATGTTTCTGTTTTAAACACTCGGTTTCTCTCTTTTTTTTACACTCGAGCGCTCACCTGTAGTACCTTATACGGTATTCGAATCGTAGTGACAATAAGAGACAATAGAATCTTGATGCAATAACAATGTACGATAATTAACTGCTATTGTTATAAGCTGGTTGCAAAAAAGAAAAAATCGATCCTTTCTCTTATTTAAAAAAATAATCTTTAAGGTATTATGGACTCGATTATCGATGAAATAGAATAATGAACTAACGAAAAAAAATTTGGAGGACAATAGCTTAGGTCAACCGAGTTTGTTTTTTTAATGCAAGAACTATAAGCTACTTTAAAAATAACGCGACTTTAAACAATCTTTTTTAAAAACTTCTTTACATTTTCTAATATTGTAATATTATTTTCACAATTGTCGGTTCACAATTTTATCCTTGCTAAACAAACTTATTTCCTGTTACCCCGGTATAATATATATAAAACCTATTATACCAATATACGGTTGGCCGAACAAAAAAGCTGGTACCTATGTTTCGAAATGTAAATTAAAGATTGGGTCTTTGTTCAACGCCTACACTCAATTTCTTCATAAAAGTTAATTTCTTTAGAAATTCGTTCCTACGCCTTCTTACAATGCTTGCTATAAAACTATATATTTATAGCTCATAAACTTAAAATTTTGGGTGTATTGGCTTACGGTTTATGGTTGTAAAAATGACGTGAATTATAACAACACATAGTCGTTAAAACCATTTGTACGGAACAAAAACTAAGAAGCGTAAATTCTTCCCTTTTTTATAAATAACCATTTCATCATCAACTACCCCAACAATTTTTAGGTTAACACATAACTAAGTGATTAATCTTAATTAAATTTGGTCTAAAATCTTATTTTTTATCTATAAAACCGCATTAAATCAAAATTCCTCATTTTAATAAATGCATTTTTAAATATTTTAAAATTGGGACATGGTTAAGTGATCAGAATGTAAATTATAAACTTTGTTAGGTTTGTGACCATAATTAAGATTTCTATAGATGTTTGGTATAGGCACGCTTAATTAGGTCTTTGTTAAAATTACAGTTTCCAAGTAACGAATGAATCTAGTAAAAAAACTATAACATTTCCATTATTTAAAACAATAAAGGTGGTTAATAACAATTGTTCTTAATTGTTAGTTATGGCATTAAACTTTTAAAACAAAGCAGTTGTTGTTTTAAACATTCTAAGCCAAAATTTATATCATAAATTGTCCAGTATGTATTTAAAAACAAAGTGAAGATTTTAAATTTTAAATTCAAATACTGAGTCTATAAAAATAACGTTAATAATGGCGCAATAACGCGATAGTTAGATCGTTAAGTCATTCAAGTGCTTTTTCAAGGGCGCGTTATAACCAACATATTCAGCCAGACTTAGTAAGTACCGGGCCTCTAGTTTATTTTATTATATTTGAACGCCCGAAGCTATGTTTAACCTAAACCAGTACGACTCACACGCTGATTCGAATCTAACTCTCTAACTTTTCGGAATCAAAAATACAACTGTTCTTCTGTATAAGCAGAAGAGCAAATGCCGGTATTGGGTTAAAAATGTATGTTGATTGAGTAGTAACATTGATAGTAAATGTATATTGTCGACACACTACGCGAGATATGGCAATATCAAAGAATTGCCATAAAATTTAACAACGTTAACGACATTCAAAATGATTAAATCTGTACATAGTTTAGCGATCCTGATACATTAATAACTGTGAAATTAAAATACTTGATACAACGAAAACAGAATAAATCCAAATTGGCGGAAATCCCAAATCTCGGAAAAAAATTAAGCGATTAAAAACCGCGCAACGCAATTAACAAACTAATTAAATTCCTGATCCCCTCCTTTTCCAATATTCTTCCTAATTCTTAGGCTTAACCAAACGCGATTTCCACGAGGCTTTTTGAGTGTGTAAGCGAGTGTTGCGCTCCGTTGAGTTTGAATGCCAGAAAAACGGCGCCAACACCTTCCATAGGGGTACATTATGACGTCACAAGTGGATTCAAACTCTATTATTTATTCATCTCTATACAGAGGTTGTATAGGTCTGTGCGCGTGCGTGTATATATAGTAGAGCTTACGTATCTGAGACACGGATCGCGATTTCAAATTGCGCCAAACCTTTAACGAACCCCATTGGCAGCCTGACGTGAAGTGGTTTACAAGATCCACAGTGTTGCCAGAAAACTTTTCACAACTTTTAAAATGTCATTTAAAGACCATTAAAACTCACTTACTTGATGTTTCGGTTAAAAATCACAATTTTTAACAGATAAAAAATATTTTTTGGAAAGTTTTTTTTATACGGCATTCGTATTTTGATGTTTTATTTTTTTATTGGAAACACTGCGGATTTGGTAGACAATGACGTTGTGCCACGTCACAGTAAGAGCAGACAACTGATTTATACCATGACATTTTTTATCAAAAAAAAACTCACTTTAAATTAATTTCAAACTCAATTTTTGTGTATAATAAAAATTTAACATAAAGTCACAATTTTAATTAAAACCTCGCTTATATAAAAAGTTTCATTGCTTGTCATTATTTCAGTTTAAACTTCAAAGTAAATTCAAATATACACATTAAATAAGGTCAAAATCTTTAAAATTTACAGATAAATGTCGACTAACTTTTTTTGCAAACTATTTTTTATTTGTACTCTCCACATTAGGCTAAACTAACTGATCCAATTTATCGTAATAAACAGTTTATTTAATTATCAATACACAGTTAAACCAAATATTTAAAAATCAATATTACAAAAATAATTTTTCTCATTATTAGTTGAAAAAGGCGATTTTTTTATATTTTGAAACACTAGATAAAATATTTAATCTAAAATCCTTAAATTTGGCCAATCTAAACTGAAACACACCTGTCTCTAGAAAAACACGAGGCCAAATAAGTTTTCTCGCTATGTCTGGCGCTTTAACTAAACCATCGAAGCATGTAGACTCAAAATTTGCCGTATAAAATAGGGGCCTACCTTGTAAACAGAATTGCACAATGTGCGAAAATAAAAGCTGATCGTTAAAAGTAGATTTCACCATGTGATGTTGCTGTCAATAGGTTAAACTATCTGTTATTGTGACGTTTTAAAGTAAGCGTTATTAATAAGTTATATTTTAATTTTATAATTTTTTTTATAAAAATCAAAAAAATAATTTTGGTCAATTTGTTGTAGAAATAAATTTATTATAAGACCCGTAAATCAGATTTTTTATTTGTAGGACAACTTTACTTTTCAGAATTCGTGTATTTATTTTAATACTTCGTAGAAAATCTGAATCACGAAAATACTTTGTGATAAATGTCATACAGACTTTACTAAGTAAATAATCGATGATTAACCATTTAAATTGCCTTGGGTGGTTAAATGTTATACTTCAACCCTATGTTTACAGTAACATGATATAATGTTTTAACATAATTTTACAGTTTACCTTATTAGAAATTATCTATCTCTTCTTGTACTATTTAATATATACTGATGAAATTTTGATGGTTTTTAAGGGCTTGGCATTGGCAATGTGTTAGTGAACTACATTTTATTTTAATATTTATTTTTTTAAATTTGTAGATAATTAAGAAATGATATCATAATGCAACCATATTTTTATAAAATTTGATATATACATTTTACTTTGGAAAAGGCATCAAACATTTATACAATACATGTAAAATATTTTTTCAGGATTTTATACAAATGTTTTTTTTTTAACAAAGAAAAATTTAAATCGCAGAGAAAATTTTTTAGGGGACACAAAACAAATTTTGCTCTTTGTTGATTTCGAAATGTGAATTACAATGGATTTGTTTTCGAAAGAGCACATGACCATTTCGACTTTAACACGCCCACGCATCAAAAAAAACTAGAAAACACTATTAATAGGAAACCACAAAAAAAGGTAGTAAGACTATATTAGCTTAAAGTCCAAAAAATAAGATGGTTGGGGACTCTTGGTTCTAATACAACGCATGAGTAAATCCGAACAAAGTTCTGGAGATTAAATTTAGGGAACTGATATAAAATTACGACACAAAAAAAGGAAACGCAAACGTTTGTGATGACGTCATAATCATGTGACTTGCCAGCCAAGAGATAAAAATGTTATGGAACCCAGATTGTATTCCACTTTCGTTGATTAGTTTTTTTAGTAGGATTAAATAAAAATACTTCGTGGTTGCTTAAGTTTGTTCTGTTCTCCTTTGTTTTACGCCTAGTTGACATTTTAATTTTACAACACGCAACGTTTTCTCCCAACCTCTGACGTCACGAATACGCATTAAAAAGTTTTTATTTGAAAATCAAAACATGATTTTGTTCGAAATTACCATGAGAAATATTTTGAATAGCAAAAGACCACAAAACAATTTTAACGCTTTCGTTTCTATCAAAATAAAAGAAAACTTTAATTCATATAATTAGGCGTGCAATTTTGCTTTGTGTAATCTCGGGTAACTGAACCCGGTAGTTATCATTCTTTAAAGACAAAGCATAACAAAGGAGCACGGAAAACTAATTGTTGTTGTTGTTAGAATAACCAAACAAAAGTTATAAAGGACTTTCTAATTTAAATTTGCGGCGCCTAATCCTTATTAGAACCTACCTGGAAACCGGTGTAATTATCGACCGCTTATTCAACTTTAAAAATCTGTTATTTTTGAATGTTTTTTGTTTGGATTTTTTCTTATTTTATGGCTTGTTATTTTATGGTAATGAGATTGTAAAATCGAAGAAAAAACAATGGACAATGCTTTGATGTTGGATTATTGCTCGAAAGATTATTACATGTAAATAAAAAGGTTTTAAACCTTAAAATTTTAATTTGCCAATTTGCTAATTTTACTTATAAAAAAACGAATATTTTTGAACAAAATAAAAAATTTTTTGAATATTTAATAAACATCAGATTTATAAAATTAACTATTGCAACAGTATAGTAATGGTCGTACGTTATATAATTTATATCCTGAGCTTATAATATTGACATGTTCTATTTTAAAACCACATTAGTTCAATATAATTATTCAAAAGAAAAGTAAAAGGACAGTGTGGTTAACATGGTAATTGTTGCATTAAATTTACAACCAAATAAAAAAATGACTCAATTAAGCTTACAAAAAATGGAATAAAGTCATACAAATATCAGTGCATAAGGTTCATAAAAAACATTTAAAATAAATAATTTCCAAAGAAAATTAAATTTATTAAAAAATTATAACTAAAATTTAAAAAAACACAGGCCTGCCTCAGCACTAAACCCCAAAGCTTGCCGATGTCTCCAGACCAATGTCCCCTGTCTTATGACGTCATACGCAATAAGTATGACGTCACAATCAGCACCATGCTTCAATAGTTCTTACGCGTCGTTTTCGTTCATCTAGTTTGCTCATAAGGGGTTTAATCATTAAAACAAAGGCACTTGCTAGTAAGATACAACCGGCTAGGTAGAATGAAGTGTCGTAAGACTTTGTATAATCAGTCAACCAACCTAGATGAATTAAAAAGTGATTTATTTAAACCCATATTGAAGTTTTTTCTGGGTATTGTAGTATTGTTTAAAGTATTGTTTAAATAAGCGTTTTACGGGTTTAAACTTTGTTTATAAAGAGGGTGTGGTGACTAAACACTTAACGTCTAGCCTTACGGTCCATTAACTTGATTGACTTAAAAGCAATATCGATCAACTAAAAGTCTTCACACTGGCTCCACCATGCGGAGAATTAAACAGTATGTTCTTACCCACAAGTGGGGGCCCGAGGTATGCTCCTATACCTTCTCCAGCAAGCATAAAACCATAGGCGAGCGAGAATTTATCCTCGCCGAGTAATTGAGCTGGTATAACCATCATGAGACCATAACTACCACTTAAAAATCCAAAACAAGCGGCAAATGCTCCCAGTGACCAAATATTAACACAAAATGGACTGAGTACAGTGCATAAGCCAAAAAAGGTCTACAAAATTTAAAATAAGGACTATAAGTTTTATATTTTTACTGGTGCCTAGACATACGAAGCAATATCTATTTAATAACTAGTTTATGCAGTTTAAAAAATACACTATAGTAAAGTGAATATTTAATTTTTTTCCACAACAATAAACTTACTTGAGCAATTATAAAAACATTGAAAGCTGAAAGATTAAAAAATGTACAAAGAGCTCCAAATCCGACTTTGCCAAGAGCGTTAGTAATTCCCAAAATCGAAATTAAAATTGCCCCTTGATCAATCCCTAAAAAAAATTTAATAATTAAAAAAATCTAAGATAAGGTTTTAAAAACAAATTGGATTAGATTTTGATTTAAGTTTGTCTTTTATAATGTTTTGGTTTTAAATTACTAACCCAACATTGTTGCCCTTGATGGTAAATGGACATAAGGTACAAACTGCACCAGCCATGACAGAAAATCGCTCACAAATAACATTAAAAATATAGGGTCTTGCCATAAACTCTTTGTAGTTTCAGTCAATCTAAAATGGGAAATATAATTTTGGTTTTGTGAAACTTTTTAGTAACTTTAACAAAATAGTAAAGCATACGAATTCCTGTGAGAATATCTTTATTGTTTTCAATTATTTTTACAATTGGGATTTAAAATAATTATGTCTCAGAAAAAGTTTGAAATGTTGAACATTGGGTAAATTATTCAAATTGAATTAGTACTTGGATTACGTCACAATACCTCATCGATGACGTAATATATTGGAACGTGCTTCTTCTTCTTGACCTTTTACTTCTTGTTTTTGCACCGTTACTTTTCGGAAGCATGTGATTGGCCGGATTACAGTCACGTGGTTTCTTTACGACGTCAGACATAGTATCGTCGCAAGTGTCACGTGACAAATCTTCCTCGATAGTTTTGGGCGTACTGTTTGACGAAACCTTAAAAAAACAAATATTGTTTTTTTTTAATTTTTTACAAAACTCGATTAAAAATCAAGTGTTTGCATAGTTTTGCCAATTTACAGGCGTGGCTATTATTTAACGCAATTTAAGCAATTGGTCAAACACAACGAAAGTTTACCAACGCCTAAGCATAGACGGTGAGCACACACAGTATTGACCGTGGTATTGACAGTAAAGAATTTTTTTCCCAATTTATTTTATTAAAATGTAATATTTCCAATAAATCAAGCCCGACTTTAAATAAATATTACAGTAAAAAACAGATCAACGGGTTTTTAAATTCCAGTCATGTTCGAATTACATAAAACAAGCGTTGGTTGACCGCAAAATACGATCAGTTAATATCACACTTAACCCGACTTTCAATGGAAATTTACATGTTTGTAAACACATTTAGTCTAGCAATATAGCATTCCTGAATTACTACCTAAATAGAATGGTTTCCGAGAATATGTACCAAAAATCCCGCGCTGCCCTTAATTTATTTATCAGATGTCTAGCCAAAACATCATAATGCCCTTTTTCGTCGAATTAAATCTAATTTTTGTGTTGTTATTGGTCTCGTTTTACCCCTTATATCATGCTCTACCTGATTACCATATCACTTGTGTTTCTCCATTTCCACAGCAGCGTGTGATGACGTAACTGGTCGGGGTGGACCATCAGGAGACCGCATATGATCACGTGCAACTGAATTCCACCAATCACAAGCAAGCAGCCCTTAAAATCGACAAAAATAAAAAATAACTTGAACAACTTACACTGAAAATTGTTGAACTTTTAACTACATACCCTCCATGTAAATGCCTCCACCAATTTTTTTTGCAAAAATCCAAACAAAAAAGCCCCCACTCCGACACCACCCGATCCAATTCCCATCGCCAGAGGTCGTTGTTTATCAAAATACTGTCCAATAGAAACCACCGCAGCAAGGTTAGCAATCCCACCAGCACATCCTAGGATAATTAGATAACGCAAAGTTATTTTTAAAATTTTAAAGTAATTTTGTTCAAATGTTAATTTTGTTCATTTAGATATTGTAAACCACATCATACAAATTATTAATGTTGTTTCCAAGCAATGTCATATGCAATAAAGGAAATAACGTGTCGAGTTGCTAAGAGCGTGTTATGTTTTTATTTCCGTTTTAAAGGAACCACTCTAGTTAAAATTATCGTTAGCTTTTGGAAGTTTCCTGTAAATGTGTGACTTGAAATTATGACATAATTGTCAACAAAGCAATACAAAGGCGATGTAAGAATTTCGAGTTGAACGGTTGGAAACTTCAAGTGCAATGTACATATTAATATTTACTCAAATCTTACAACTGTTTTACTTGTCTTTGCTTTAATAGGGTTAGATGCGCCAATAATATTGACCTTAGCTTGTTATTATATTGACTTTTAGGTGAAATTTAAACCCGCATTTGCACAGTTCCTTTTTTGCTGGTTTTGCGTGTATTTTGCAAGCATTTAAGATATTGAGCGTTTGAAACGAAATGGCCATACCTGTAATCACTCCAAAGCTAACGCATAGATAAGGAATCCCAGTTGCAAATGAACTTATAATCAGTCCTATTGACATTCCGATGCCACAGCATATGATCACTTGTCTGCAGCTAAATTTGTTTAACAACGCACCCGAAACGGGACCTAGAACAAACAAAAAATATGTTGTTTTATTTGGGGTATATATATTTAGTCTAATGTTTGTACAACGGGCTATATTATATAAAATAACAGTACATCAAAACCATTTTATTATTTTCTTTAACATTAAATATTAATTTATCATTTACATTCCCGATACGTTAAGGTATTTATTTACGTTAGTCTGCTGATTGGTTTTTCTTTAATAAATAATGCATGTTGTAAATGGTCTTAATCTGACTACTAATCGAAATGTTACACCACGCTTAGGGATTTAAAAATATAGCCCTTACAATTGTTTCGTTATGAAAATTAGTTCGGCTTAGCTGTGTGAATGTATCCATAAGTAATAAAAAGCCATTTAAATTAATTAAATATATAATTTCTTTTTAAACTGTGTATTAAAGTATTTTGAATGTGATAAAATTGTGAGTCAACACAAAACTACTTAACAATCATTAAATAACTATAGGAGATAAAATGCATAATCACTTAATGTTTGTACTTAGTTTATTATTATTTGTATTAGAAGTCAATGTTATTAAATATTTTTATTAACCGGGCCATAAAAAAGTAATTTAAAATTTGTTTTCTGTCGTGTGAAAACTATTAACCAATTTATACCAAGTAGGAATATAGAACAACACTCATTTATCAAATATTTTTATCGAGTTAGGTCGAATTTTAGTTAATATTAGTTTAGTATGACTACCGTTATAATAAAAATACTTGTTCTCATTTTTGATATCATTTTTTTAAAGTGTATATTTACCCATTAACAAAGTCGTTCCTGTGGCAATTGATCCAACCCAAGCTGTTTCGCCTCTTCCTGCATCGAAGTCTATCAACCATTCCTCGTACAAAACCCCAACTGAGAACAGGGCACCAAAAGTCAAAGCCCTGATCATAAACGAGGCACATAAAACTATCCATCGGTACTTAAATCGTTCCGCCTCGCTTGGTAGGACACTTTTACGGGCGGACAGGCCATTGTCAGACTGGGCTTTCGAAGTCATAGTTTTTATCTTAATTCTTACAACAGAATATCTTTGTAAAAAGTAATTGTGGCTTCTTGCTTGTATTAAACAATGCCCTAAACGATATATTTTATATATAATTTATCAATTGCACAACCGAAAATATTTTAAAATAAATATTGACTTTTTAAATGCTGCACTGGCTAGACTGAACTGTCCAATTTTTTATTAAACCTTCTGGAACAGGTTACTCTCTGGTTGTACAATTCTAGAACTAACTGTGTATTGTAAATGCAAATCTAAAAACGTATTCAGCGTTTAATTGTTGCTATATAACTGTTAAGTGTCCCATGGCCACGTCCGTGGCCATAAATCACTGACTGGTTATTCAAACTTAACGTTAGACACGTAAGGCAATAACAAACATCACTAAACTAGCTTCTTTCACCGCATGTATCTATTTTCTTTAACAGTGAGCTAATACAGGCTAAAGTCTAACCCAAGTCCGCATTCGTTTCTCTTCGGTCTGCTAACCTTAGGCGAACCGAATCTAATAAAAAAGCACCTTGCTTTATATGTGTGTTATATACTCTATGCTGTTTTGTACAGAATTTTATTAACAGTGTATGCTTTAAAGATTATATGTTGAATGACATCCGGTCTGTTTTCATACACGATTATTTGCATACATCAGAAAAGTACATAGGCTACAACCACTGTAACTTCAGTGCTTTATTACCTAGTCACTCAATTAGTACTGCATTATTCTGATTATCAGAATAGCTATAATTTAAGCATAGATTGTTCTCTTGTAAGCGTAGCTGTAGGCTAAATACTCTAAACCTTTACCTGGCATATCTTTACTAAAAATCATACAGTAAAACGTCAATGCCGAAATGAATTTAATATTTTAATATGAAGCCCAATTTTTGCTACTTTTGCGCGGTAGGCCCAAATATGAAACTACATCGTTAGTTTTTTATTTTTAAAATATTATATACACATCTATTGTTTTACAGGACACTTACAATACATTAACAAACAACCTAATTAACCATAATCCGCTTGTCCAAGTGCGTTGAATGGCCATATTACTCTGTACATAACATGTTGAGTCGTATTTATTTTAACAGTTGCCTGATTTGGTAATGCAAACACACAAACACAACGATATCATTTAATCAATCAATACAAACAATGAAGACCATGTTTTATTGACAAGAAATGTATATTTTATAACATTTTTTGATTTTTTGTCAATTTTTAAATTTAAGAGATAAAATATAATCAAAGCAGCTCGCAAAACTTGCGCTGTGGCATCATCTTGTGGCCGAAAATAAAAGAAATTTACACTGTAAAACATTAGGTAATAAAATAACCATTTTACTTTATTGACTATGAAGATATCAGTTACTACATGGCAAATTACTTTTTAATTCAGTTTGAAAATCATGGTCCTTTATATGTGATATCTATCAAGTTAGTATATTTTTTGTTGTAGCACATCTGGTCAGTTTTAGAATTTATATTTCTTTTACAATTTTTTGAAATAAAAAATAAAAGAATGTGTTTTCTCAAATCAAAATTAAAAAAGTAAAAATTAGATGAAGTAAAAGTGAACTTATCTCTGTTAAACATTTTTTTTAATTTATTATTATTGTTGGCATGTGGGGTTTAAGCGTTACGCATTTCTCTGGAATCAATTTTGTTGATTTAAAATATTACCGTATATTTTTTTATCTCTAAAACACACACATTCTTGTTTTAAAATTAGTTTTATTAAAAAAAAATTAATATAATCCTATCTAATAAAGAAGATGTGTATGGGGGGAAAAGGCATAGATAATACAAAAAAGTCAAAAAAGAGTTCAATAAAATAATCATTGCTTCCTAGGGAAAAGATGCGATTCTAAATAGGAAGAAAACAGTTTGGTTTATTTTTTGTTTTTTCAGCATTTTTGGCATTTTTTTGAAGCAGTTTAATATAAATATTTTTCTTACATTGGCGCATAATACAATTTAAATAGTTATCTATTAAATAAAATAAGTTGGTTTGCTACGAACTTCAAAGAATTTATTTTTAAAAAAATTTGCAAAAACCTATCAAATCGCTTCTAAGATATAATCAGATAGTTGATTAACTTTTGTTTACTAATCAAAAGTAACTATTATTCAAGATGTAATACAGTTATTTGTATTTGTCACTATTCTGATTGTTTAGCAAAATGGTCGCAAATAACGAAATTTTCGAAAACAATTTTGCAGAATTGTTGTATTAAACCAACTCATATAATGTGCATCATTTAAAAGCATTTAGTTAAAAATTAAAATATTAATCTGGCATTGAATTGCCAGATTGCAAAATTTTCCTTAAGTAAGACGCTAACGGTACATTTCACGCTTTGAATACCCTACCACCTCTTTACACAAAATAAACTCCCGTTTGTGATGCTTTATACAATTTGTAAAATTTGGAATTTTACTTCTTTTTCAAAATTTTGTATACTAGAAATGATATTTAGTTATTTGACATCATTCTTTTTTATTATGCGTTAATTGAAAACTTTTTATCGCAACAAGGCCTTTGTAACAAAGTTTTATATATTTTTTTTATTTCAAAAGGTTTGCCAAGTAACAAATTGCAAAAAGTGTACTTTTACACTTGCGCAAAAACTTAAGTATAAATTAAATTGTAAAAATTAACCTGGCTTAAAATAACCAGATATCCAAAATTTTCCTTGAGTAAGGCGTTAACGGTAGCTGAACCATACTAGAAATTTTCCAACTAAGCTCTTTAAAAAAACTACCGTTTGTGGTGATTGCGCTTTTTCTTAAAATTTTTCTGAATTTTGTTTAACGAAAAAATAGTTTAACATTTTTGTAACATACTAAAAGCAAAAAAATAAAAACAGGTTTTTAGTTTATGGTCATCGACCGAACTATTTAATTTTACGGTTCTCGCCAAATTTCTTTTTACATTAACGGTTCTTTATGTATTTATACACTTTAAATAATTTAATATATATTTTTAACAATTTTTTTTTATATTAAAAATTTTATTAATAATTTAAAAAAAACAAAAAATTTGTTTTCAGACTTTTAACGTTGTCACGTGATTTTATCGATTTCACTTTGCTGTCAGTTTCAATTTTTGGACATTTCAATTTAAAGCAAGCAGCTAACATTTGTAATACATTTAAAACTTATAAAAGAAAAATGTTGTTATAATACATTTTTGTTTTAAATAAGTTGTTTTTTTAAATATTTAAGCATTAAAAATTGTTTAAAAAAATAGTAATGTAATAATAACAAAATGTTTTAAAAAATATTAAGATATCGAGACTTTACACCAAAAACTAATTTTTAATCACAAAAAAAATTTGTGATTAAAAATATTGGACTATTTTTATGTTTATTGGGTAAATAAAAACGAATTAAAAAAATTGGGTCGTCGGATATATTTTATTTAGCGACCAATGGTACTATGTAATAAATTTGTCACAAAGATAATTATGCGTCACTAATCTACAGTCTATTTATGCTCATCCCTTCTTTAAATGCCATGGAATATAACCCCTATTCACAATACGAGTTCTATTTCTTTACCAGGCTCGTATTTTTTTGTTCTGGAGAATTTTTAAGTGTTGTTTCAAACCGTATATCGACTAACCGTCTGGTTATAACTAACGTCTCGATAGACTTTTTAATGAATAATTTATAGTTTATACAAAGCAACTTGCCTGCCAAAAAGAAGAAATTTTTTCCTTTCTTGGTTTTATTTTTATGTGACGGGAATAATTTCGCTTAGTTGGCGAATTGTGTAATGAAGTGTGCGCTAATAAGTGAACTTAAAATGCACTGTTTTAAATGCGGCTAATTAGCAAGATTGGACGGTTTTGTTTATTTGGAAAAATAGCTGTTTCAAAAATGTTTAGTTTTTAACAACTTATATAAAACCTAGAAAAGGAAATTTAAATTAGAATTTTTCCAGATTATATTAAAAAATTGTTTTTTCTGTAGTTTGTTTTCTTATAAACATAAAACATAACTTTTTAAGATAAAGCTAGGATAAGACAACTGAACATTTGGACCGGTGCTTAATATTGTTGTGAACTAAACAGTTACTTTAATTGCAAAGTCACAGTCTTTCTGTTTCGTTTAAAAACTTAACGCGATTAACAAAAACAAACATATTTTCTAAGCGACTTATATGTCGTTAGGTTGATTATAGATCGCTTTGTAGCGTTAGGGAGAACTCGCGCAATGTGATTTAAAAACGATTTCTTTGCACAGATCGCGTTTTAAGGAGCTCGCCGATTTGCAATAATCCGCATAGTAAGGTCATAAAGAAAGCATTGTTTTACGTCACAATTGACAGATGTGCTCTTGATTTCAGGCGAACAGTGCTGTAATCAAGCTGCGATAATATACTGTAGACAGAGTATAGTCAGTGTAACAAAATGAGATATAAAACCTTAGGTTTGTTGTTGTTTATAACTTGGATTGTTTTGGTTAATGGACAGTCCTATGCGCCCCTCAACTCAGCACCTTACTTTACTAATACCTGGTATTGGCGTATGTACGAAAACGAACCTGTCGGTGAGTTATATTTGATTTTAATTTCAATATTGTATATTGTAAGGAAAAGCGAAAATATATTTTAAAAGCATGTATTAGATAAAACATTGCTTTGGTAAATTCTGCAGGCGATATTTTTGCAACAGTTTTTGTATAGATTGTGTATATTATTAATTATGCATATATTTAAGAACGTATTCACTTGTGCTACGTTCTAGTTTTAAAGATATATCCATAATACACTTTTAGAATATATTTACGTGTAAGAATGTAACTGTTTTTAGTGCTGTCCCTTAATTAAACCGAACCACTTAACCAATCAATGGAAATTAGTTTTCCAAGTTAATGTCTTGGCAGTGATAGATTCTGGTCAATTTCCAAGAATTTTTATCAAGTTACTATATCCATTCGATCACATTAAAATTGTAATTTAGTCGAGTTTTTTTATCTGGACATATAAAGTAACTGTCAACGCTTTCTAAGACGTTTTGTATCAATTAATCAAGTTTTTCTTGATAAGAACTCTATTTTATGTTACCGAAATTATGGGAATGTTATAACATTGGTGTAGCATTGTTTGAATGGCATTTCTTTAACATTTTACAAATAATAAGTTTACACTTACTTAAAAGGACTATGTTTCATTTATAAAATATGTAAATTTGCAAAACAAATTTTATTCTGTAAATAAAAAGCAAAAATATTAAATTTAAATTCTTTTTTTAATTTTTAAACTTTTTTCAAATATATATGTGTTTTTTTAAAAACTGTACCAATACTTTCAGGTTCGAGACCCCGCGATGCCACCTCAGAAGAGATGATTGTTTTAAGAGCGTGGGACCTAGAAGATGATGAACTGACCTTTAAGGTCAAGGGTCAAATCGGGGAAAAGTATTTTACTGTTGATTCAAAAACTGGAGTTGTTAAACTAAGAAAAGCTTTTGACAGAGAAGTTAGTTAACATTTTTTTTTTATTTGTTAAGTTAGATATTAAAGTATTAATATTATATTTACTATATGTTACTTTATAAATATTTGATTCTAATATTACTTTATTTTTTGGCCTTTTGTTTGTTTAATATTACACATAGTATGGATAGTTTAAATAAAGTTGTTTAAAAATAGCTTTTACGTCGGGGTTTTTGGTTTTTGACCTTATTAATTTTTACCTCAACGGACTGATTTTGTATGTTTATTAAAAATTCTACAAAACTAAAAAAAAATTATAATAAAATTAACTGTTTAACAAAAAAGACGCATTTTCATTGGATAAAACTTTATAAGATTAAGGTCACGTGACGCTTATTTCGATGCACTAAATTACGCGTGTCATTGTGGAAATACCCACGACCAATAAATCTTTTGGTTTTGTCGCTAATCGGGCGTTTAACTGCACACAACGACCAAATCTCGACGTTTTTACGACTTTGCAATTTGCAGAAGGGCGGAAAATTATTCGTCCCCAATAAATTTTGCCAAAAATTTCAAAAGTTTTAAAAATTTGAAAAGTAAATAAACATTTAGAAAACTTAATTATCTTGTTTTTAGATCGACGATCGATACAAAGTCAAGTTCAGTGTCTCTGATGGAGTTAGCGAGGTACTATGACATCATTATTATTACGTCATAGATAAATTTTATCATTTAATTATATCATCAAACTATTTTATAATAAAATATAATTCCACTATGTTTTAAAACAATAAAAAAACTTATTATGATTTTTAATTTTTGCTTTATGATGTCATAATACCAGGCTGAAAAAGAGGCCTACATACGCATCATTGACGTCAACGACAACGCCCCCGTATTCGATTCACCCCCCTACGAAGCCACAATACCGGAAAGGGTTCGAATTGGAACAGAAGTTATGACAATTGTGGCATCCGACCCTGACAAGGGGTTTAGTGGAATTATAAGATACAACATTGAGCAGGTTAGTTTTGTTAAAAATAATTTTATTTTTCTAAAAAAAAAATTTAAAAAACGTTTTTTTTTTGTGTACGTTTTTTTAAACCAATCAATTTGTGGTTAATTCATTTTAAAATGTTTTTATTTTTTAAATTTGAAAGTATTTGATTTGATCTTTTGCTTATTTAGCAATTTTAAACTAAGTTTTTTTTATTTTTCTTTAGTTTTTTAATGCGTACTCAAAATAAGTGTAAATATTAATTGTACTTAAAATGAGTAAAGTGTAAACTTTGAGTTGCGCAAATGCCGGAGTTAAGACTTTAGCACAACCTTCTGCCATATTGATAACTTCCCTATTAAGAAAACTCACTTGGGACATTTTGGGGATTTTCTATCAATATTTAATGCGGGATTAAGTTATTGAACTCAGGCAAACAACAGGATAGTCTGTTTAATAAAACTCAAAGTCTTAAAAAATATAAAAGTCCAATAGTAAACATGAATCTTCGATTTTTCTAATCAATCTTTAGAACAATGTCGATAAAACTGGCTCAAATCGTTGCCTTCGGTTTCTAAAGGGTTACTATAACTTATTTAAACAAGTAATGAAAACGTGAAATTATTTTTTGATTGTTTATTAGGATACAGATGCATCTGACCCAGTTCCATTTCGATTGAACGCAGACACTGGCGTGCTCACCACGAGCGAGATTATCGATTATGAGACCGCTTCGTCATATAAATTTGTGGTGCAAGCGACCGATCAAGACGTTCGAAAGTAAGTTAAAAATAATCATTTTTTTTTACAAAAATAAAAAATTAATTTACTTGAAATAAATTTTTAAAATTTGTTTTTACTACCCATGGGTTTTTGGCTTCTAAGTTATATTTTCGGAAAACACTTTTTTGTTAGACAAAATATTTATTAAGATCGATATTTCTCAAACTTTTGCCTCATAATCCAATCAGCTGTTGACCCTCTGCTGCTTCCAGCGACCGAGAATAACCTAACTTGGGGTCGTTGACCCTGCTGGGGCATTCTCTAAAAAGGGGTCTTATTTAAAATAGCAAAAAAAATTAAAAAGTAAAATTAAAAAATCTTTAATTTAATATAATAAAGATAAACAGGTTCTTATATTTTTACGATCACTATTAAAACGAATAAAAATTTAATTACCCTCGATCAAAGAGAATACCTTTTGTTATAATACGTTTGATAAAAGTACAGACGTGAATGCAATATGGTTAGCGAGATAATTAAGGTCGTAAAATAAGGAAGTTATAGTTTAAAAGTGTGGGAAAAAAATAAAAACGATAAAAAATAATTTTTAAACTTACGCTGCGAAATTTTTGTCTTTCGTTTTGTTGTTGTTGTCGTCGTTTGTTTCCATTGTCTCCACTGTTTGTTATTTCGCTTATTACGTCACTTGTCCCTTTGTCTTTCTTGGGGTTTTCGGATGTCAAGTTGCTTGCCTTAAAATTGGAGAACAAAGCGTTTTACTATTTTGGGGCCTTTTATATGGTAACATCTTTTTTATAAAATTAATTAAATAGAAAAATATTTTATTTACCCGACTTAGAAGTCCAGATTGGGGTCTACTTCCACTCCTACTTGTCAACAACTTTTTATTTGAGCATAAAGAAAGCTAAACAACATAAATTTTTATTTTAAAATTACTGATTCAAACCAAGAGTAACAAACACTTTTCATTATGACGTGTTTAAACGGTGATGACGTCATATATATACCTCGTCGCGTTCTGATTCCTCCCTTAATTTTCGCCTCAAAATGTCGGTAAGGACTTGTTTTAACATCATGCTTTCATTAAGAGTGAGGTCATCGTGTCGTGACGTCACCGATTGCGTCCGTGTGCTACGTAATAACACGTGATGCGTTTTGGGCCTCAGTTTTGTGACGTCATCTTCAGCTAGTAATAAAAAATAAATTTAATCAAAACGCGAAAATTTTAATAAAAACGATAATTTTAGTAAAAAAAAAAAATTTAATAAAAACGAAGTAAAATATTTCTAACCCTTTTTCTCATTCTTCTTCTGTATGGAAGGTAGGGTGTTTGAACGTGATATATCTAACTCTACCGACCCTGTTAAAAATGCAGTTTTTAATGTTTCAAAACCCAGGAATAAACACAAGAACTGAATCATGACCATTACATAACAAATTGTTTTAAATTTCAAAAATAATATTAGCTTACTTTCTTTTTGGATTTCGTTTACCACATCTATAATCCGACTTCTTAGAACGCTGATACATCTTTTCTCTTCAGTACTGAAATTCAGCAATTTGCTTCTTTTTATCGGTTGTAATAGTTTAGGCAATTTATTGGAAGCCCTTTTATCGATAGCTGAACCAGTATCTAAAAAAATGTTTTAAATTTTAGAAGTAATTGGTTTATGTTATAAGTTTAAATTACATGACTAAGTCTGTTATTAGTTTTAACTAATTTTTTTTTTTTTTTTTTATTTCTAAGATAATTTTAATTACAAAATATTGTTTGTTTAAAAAAATGGTTATCTAAATTTTATTATTAAAATTTTTAAAACTTGTTTTAAACATTAAACCGATCGGTAGATAAGCTTACCAATTTTTAAGACTCTTTTCGGCCTTGGTCGATGGAGGCGATAGAGAACGGTTTCATTTGGCGCCAATTTGACAATATTCAAGTTATCCTCAAATGATTTGTGCGATTTAGTTGTAGGCGTTTTTAACTTAGATGGACCTTAAATTAAATAGAAATGTTTTTTTTTAGTTTATTTATTAGCAGTCAAATGTAGGCAGCTATTTCTTATGCATTCACCTTTAACGGTTCCTGAAGACTTTGAAATCTGTTTTTTATCAAAATTTGAATACCGTACTCGAAGAGCCATATTTTTTTACGTTTTATTTTAAATAAATAAATTCAGTTTAACCACAGGACTACATTTTAGTCGAAATAAACCACAATTCATAAAAACTACCCATTTAAATTCACCTTGTGACGTCATATACATATATTACTACAAATAAAAAAAAAACTATTTTTTTTAGTAAACAATGTTTTTTAAAAATTTTTAGCCCTATGACGTCATCAGTGACGGTGTTGGTCAATATCAATGACGTCCAAGACACGGAGCCGGAGTTCGAGAATCTTCCTTACGACAGAACAATCAATGAAGATATTGCATTGGTGGGTTAATGTTTAAAGCTAAACTTTGTCAAAATTAAAGTAAAATAAATTATATTTTTACATGTAAAAATGAAGCATTTCTCAGATTTTTGTTTGTTACTTTTTTATTTTAGATTTATTTTTAATATTTTTTCTTTAATTTTTAACATCAAGTTAAGGTGATAGGGATTAATACCAAAAAAGTGCGAAAGGGTGTGTTTTTTGACGTGCTAAAATTGTTTGTAAATGCAGTGCTTAATAGTGTTGCATTTGTGCGGTTTGCACCCAAAACAATATGGTCCCACCAAATACAATGTTTCTTAGGTTACATTACTCATTAAGTCAGGTAAAAATTTAAACAACAATTAAAAAAAAATGTAATATTACAGGGTACGAGTGTTGTATGTGTACATGCGGTAGATGGAGATAAAGGGTCACCAAACGAAATCGTTTATTCTTTGGTGTCAGGTAACCAGGACGGAAAATTCCTATTGGACACCACGGCGGGTGACGTCAGAGTCGCGTCACCAATTGATCGTGACGTCATCGGTTTCGACGGTAAATACACTTTGACCGTTCGTGCGACGGAGAAGACCCCCCATTTAGCCTCGATGTGGGGCGCGTTTCGCGAAATCAGTTTTGACGTCACTGTTGATGATGTTAACGACGAGAGGCCGAGGTTTGAGCAAAGTGAAGTGAGATTTTCGGTCTCGGAGTTGACTCCAGTCGGAGTTCCATTACCAACTAAAATAAGAGTTACAGGTAAGTCTAACATCGTATTAAAATTAAAAAAAATAATATATATACTGACCTTTATTGTTAAAAAAAAAAATTTTAAAGACAACGACCAAGGCCCAAATAGTGACGTCACCTTATCGGTGGGATGGCGTAACAATGACGTCATCACAGTGAGTCCAGTGACGTTTCGTAAAGAAACAAGTTTGTCGATTATTTTGAAAGAACCGTTGGATTACGAGACGCAAAAGAAATTACAATTTAAGGTTTTTACTTATCAAAATTTTTTAATTAAAAATAAAAAAACTTTATAATTAGGATTTATTTTTTATTTTTTAGATTTTTGCCAACGAATCAAACGACTTATCCTTATTTACAACTTGTGACGTCACTATTGACGTAGAAAATGAAAACGACAACGCACCGAAATTTGTTAAAAAACAATATTTTGCAAACGTTAGCGAAGCAGGTAAGAGAACTTAATTTTTTTTAAATTCGAAGTTCAATTTAAAGGCTTTAAACTTGAGCCTTTATTACATTTTAATTTCTTTAAGGAAAATATATTTAATTTTTTTAGAGCCAGTAGGTTCAGTGATTTTAACTGTGCTTGCCCGTGACGCTGACTTAGGCCAGTTTGGTCGAATTACTTATTCAGTGCAGGAAGGGAGAGGTGAGATTAGTATTGGGAAGCGAAACGGGAAAGTCACCTTGTTGAAAAAACTCGACTACGAAACAGCAAAACAAAAACAGTAATTTATTTAAATTAAAAATAATGTAATAAATTATTGATATTACTTTATTTAAATACCGTTTGTTAGCTATTTTTTTATATTTATTTATTTCCCATGTGAGATGGTCGACTTAACGACTCAAACATAGAGTAAAATCAGTTACCCCGACCCAGTCTCGAGTTTCCTTTGACAGTTTTTATAGATTATAGTTGCCCAATAATTATGCTGCTGACTAGTGCTGGCTCGGCAGGAGTTCACATCGTTTATAGCGCCTCACAACAGCATAGAACCAGAGGGAATTGAACCTAGGGTCTCATGTAGTAAAGAAAAGTGTTCTGACTACTACACCATGCTTCTGGTGTTTAAAATTAATGTTCTTTTTATTTTAAAAATATTTAAAAATACGTTATACACTGAAAGTAACAAGTTTTACAAATTTATTGTAGATACACTATAGTTGCTACAGATTCAGGACCTTACCCTTATTCCACGAAAACTTTATTGACAATATACATTATAGACGATAACGACAATACCCCCAGGTTCGAGAAAAATCGGTATGACGTCACTGTTGATGAAAACAACGTCGAAAATAATGTACTAACTGTAAAAGTAAGAATTTTTCAATTTTTAATTTTTGCCTTGTTTTTAAAAAAAAATATATTAAAATGCAACTTTTCAATTGGGTTTTAATTTTATATTTATTTTAAAAATTTTTTAAATGTTATATATTCAACTAAAAAAGATTTAATTTTTATTTTAGGCAACTGATGACGACTCCTATCCTAATAATTATCTAACTTACAGTATTGCACCATCATCTTATAGTACCCATTTTTCAATTGATACAATAAATGGAAAAGGAGTTATTAATATAGTTGGTAAATATTGTTTTAATTCAACGAAAAATAGTTTTTTTATACCTTAAAATATGTTTAAATGTAGCCTATTTGTATTTGTAAGATAATGTTTTTAAATATAAGTTAGGTCAATTGGCCTTATAAATAAATATAAACTAGAATTTAAAAAAAAATTGATAAAGAAAACAGCTTTATTTATCAACAAAGTGTAAAAAATACTTATTAATTTTATTTTTATTATTTTTAGAACCTCTTGACTTTGAAGCGGTGGAAGGTGGTTCCATTGAGCTTACCTTGGAAGTTACTGATTCTGGTTTTCTTCGCTCAACAGCGCCCCTGGTGGTCACTGTTGATGACGTCAACGACAACAATCCTCAGTTTATCCTCGCTTCTAACTTTACGGTTGAGGAGGTTTGTCACATGATATATTTTTAATAAAAAAAGCAAATTAAAAATGTTGGTTCTAATTTTTTTACAGAATATTGGAGGTGGTGTAACAATTGGAAGCGTGTTAGCTGTTGATGCTGATTTACAAAATAATGGTGACGTCAGCTATTACGTCACTGGTGGACAAGATCAATTCGGTACAAATACAAATTTTAATATTAAATGTTAATTGGTTTAGTTCAAAATTTTCTTACTTTTAACTTTTTTCGATTTGTAGCAACTATTTTTCGGTTGGACGAAAAAACTGGAGACATAAAAACGAAGCCTGGCACCTCGCCGGATTACGAAGCAAAACAGTATTATGACGTCACAATTACTGCACAGGATAATGGGAATCCGCAGCGATCAGTAATTTTAATTATTTTTTTTAGATAAAAAAATTTCTATAAACTGTCGTTTAAAAAATGTTAAATTCTAAAGATTTCTAAATTTCGTGATTTAATTCACTTTTACGATTTTTTATTTTTTTTTTATAGAGCGACGAATTTGTTCGAATTACCGTGTTTGACTTAAATGATAATTCTCCAACATTCACCAAATCAAACTATGACGTCACAATCAACGAAAACAATGCGTTGGAAGACATGGTTGTTGTTGCCAGCGACAGGGACGATGGAACTAATGGGTTAATTAAATACAGCATTGTAGGGGGTAAGTAATTTTAAACTGTTTTAAGCAAAATAATTATTTTTTTTTAAATATTTTTAATTTTTTTTTTAGGAAATGTCAATGGCTTGTTTCAAATCAATTCGCAAAGCGGAAGAATACGTTCGGTACGACCGCTTGACTACGAAGTTTTGGGCGATCACGTGACATTAACGGTCGAGGCAGAGGATAGCGGTGACGTCACAAGAAAATCTACAGCAAAAGTAAATCGAATATTTATTAAAAAAAGTCACAAAATATTTTTCCTAAATTTTAATTTTTTTTATGATTAAAGTTATTTTTTACTATAACATTTAAGCATTATCACCAATTGCAATATGGTAATTTTAAGTGGTTAAGTTTACCTACGTTTACCAAAAGTCGTAAAAAAAACAAAAAAATTGAAAAATATTTGAACAAAATTAATTTTAGGTGACTATTAACATAATCGACGTCAACGATAATTCTCCTGTGTTTGCACCCGGCACTAAAACTAAATACGAGTTATTGGAAAACGTCATAGGAGCTAATATTGCAACATTCCAAGCTGATGACGTAGACAGTGGAAATAACGGGAGAGTGACGTATTCAATCGTGCAAGGAAATGAACAAGGTAATTTTCAATTTAAATTTTTTATTAAATTTTTAAGAATTTAACAAACTAATTTGGATGTGTGTTACTATTACAATTTTTATATTCTTTTATGTTTTATTTATTATTTTTCATTTCTTCTAGAATGTCTTGTAATCAATTTTAATTTTTTTTTTTTATATTTAGGAAAATTTAGTATTTCTCCATATGAGGGTGATCTTAGGGTGTCGACAGGAACTGAACTAGACCGGGAAAATCAGGAAGTTTATAATTTAACAATCATGGCCGAGGACTTAAGTTCAAATCCTAACAATGCCACTGTAAGTTGTTTTTTTTATGCAATTTTAATTAAACTGTTCATTTTTTTAAAATTTTATTTTATTTTTTTAGATTAATGTTACGATTAAAATCGTTGACGTGAATGACAATTCTCCAGAATTTATAAACTTTCCCGAACGACTTTCCCTTAGCGAGAAAACCAGAGTGGGTAGGGCTGTTGCGAGACTACAGGCACGTGACCTGGATGCGGAAAAATTCGGTGACGTCACATTTTCGATGCAAAATGTCGGCGACGTATTTGAGATCGACGAAAATGTAAGAATTATAAAATTGCTGTTTTTAATATTGTTGTTACATTTTTAGAGAAATTAGTTTGTTAATAATTTATATTTTTAGACTGGTATCATCTACCTAGCTAAACCGCTCGACCGTGAAGCTAAAAGTGAATACAGTTTGCACGTGACTATTCAAGATAATCCAAAAAATCAAAGAAATTCGAGATCTTTGACAAAAACGCTACTGGTCAGTAAAAAAAATTATTTAAAAATGCTTGACAACAAAAATAAATTGTTAAAATTAATTTTTTTTTTATAAAATTTGGTTTTAAATTTTTTAAAGGTTTTTGTCGATGACATTAACGACGAAAAACCAAGGTTTGTTGGGGAATTACCCTATACAGCGACCGTGGATGAAAATTCGCCGCCAGGAACACAACTTACCTTTTTGGTCAGTAGATAAAAATATTTTGTTATTAAAATATACAATTTTTTTTTATAAATGTGCTTGGTATTTTATTTTATAGGCAGTTTTTTATTAAAAACATTTTTTTAAGTTGAATTTTTTTCTTTTTTTAATGCAAATATTTGCAGGGAAATCCCCTGATTGCTAAAGATTTGGACGGGGGAGCAAATGCGGCTGTAAGATATTCCATCCAATCAGGTGATTCCACGTCATCGTTGTTTTCAATCGATGTTGATAGCGGGAACATGTACACCACTGAAACATTAGGTAAAAAAAACATTTTTTTAATAAATTAATTTATTTTTTAATTTAATTTTTTTAAAGATTTTATAATTTTTTATATATTTTTTGACTCTTATTGAGTTTTTAAATCTTAACAGACCGAGAAAGTCTCTCTTCTGACGTCATCGACCTCGTAGTCCGCGCCACTGACGTGGGAGGGTTGTTTGCCGAAGCTGTTGTCAAGGTAACGGTTGATGACGTCAATGACAACTCACCCCGCTTCCGAGACCGCCGTGTCAAAACTAACATTCTTGAAAGTGCGCAATCCGGTCACGTGGCAGCACGCATGACTGCATCTGACCCTGATAAAGGAAAAAATGGGGAAATTTTTTATCGGATTCAGAGTGGGGCTTTTGATAAATTTCAAATTGGATCAGAAACTGGTAAAAAAATAATTTACTCAAAAAATGTATTTCTCAAATTTATTTTTTGTAATTAAAATTATTTGATTACTTTTAGGTATAATTTACGTTTCCCCTGGACAATCACTCGACCGTGAAGCGACGTCACAATACCGACTCACCGTGATTGCGACCGATCAATCTCCTGCGCATGCGCGGTCCAGCACAGCTACTGTCATGGTAACGGTTGATGACGTCAACGATAGCCGGCCGAAGTTTGCCAACAGTCCGCAAAAAATATCGGTACACGATTTTGAGTTAAACATTCTTGCTTATATTAAAAAAATTGATAATTTTTTTTTATTTTAATAAAAATTTACAAATAATTTTTTTAGATTCACGAAAACTCGCCGGTAGGTAGCGACGTTGTGCAGTTAGTTGCTATTGACAACGACCTCGAACCCGATCTTGTTTACACTTTGTCGTCCGTAACAATATTTGACCCCAAAGGTCAACCTCTAATGGTGGACGCGACGCCCAGTGACGTCAGGCAGTCGGAAAATGACGTCATTTTGTCCTGGTTTAACTTAAACGCCACGACCGGCAAAATTGTGCTGAGTTCAGAAAACTTAGAAGTAAGTTAAAAAAAAATTTTAAATGTTAAATTAAATAAATTAAATAAATTAACTTTTTGAATAAATGAAGAATAAAAAAAATTAAATATTTTAGGAAACGACAACCGTTGATCGGGAACTCTGTTCACGAATTATCATGAAGTTTTCCGTGAGTGACGAAAACTCTTCATCACAAGAGGTTGCATCATCTTCTGAGGATATGATCGTTCAGGTGAATATTCCCATTTAAAATTTTTTGAAATTTTTGTAGTTTTTTTTTTATTTTAAGAAAATAGATACGACATTTTATTTTGCATTTTAATTTATTAATATTATTTAAATTATTTTTTGTTAAAGATTGATATTGTTGATCAAAACGATAATTCTCCCGTGTTTGATTTATCCTTTAACAATGACGTTATAATCATGGATGATGACGTAATTGTCGACGTCGCAGAAGAAGTGGAAGTGGGGACAAGAGTATTAAAGGTCGAGGCAAATGATATTGACCAGGGGTTAAATGGGAAAGTCACTTATCAGTTGGAGGGTAAAGTTAAAGGAAAATTGAAGTTGAAAAGCGAAAATTCGGGTTAATAAAATATTTGTCCAGTTTTAATATTATTTTTAAGGATATCTTTTTATTTTAAAATTTTATATAAAAATATAATTTTTTTAAATATTTAAATTTAAAAAAAAATAAAAGTCTAAAATAAAAAATTCCAAAAAAAACTACAAATTCCATATTTTTTTATTTAGGCATTGTAGTGACGTCATCACGGTTAGACAGGGAAAGATTAATGACGTCAGACGGTTCTGCCTGGTTAAACTTTACGATCGTTGCACGTGACCTAGGTCTTCCTGCCAGTCGAAGTGCCAGGTTACCAGTATATTTGAGGATAAACGATGTTAATGATCATTCACCTGTGTTTGATGATGTCTCATATGATGTAAGCGTTTTAATTTTTTATATTTTTATTTTAAAAATTTTAAACACCTTTCTTATTAATTCAACATGTTAAAACAACAGGATATAAAAGTGTAGTCTGTCATTAACCCAAATTATTTAAGCAAAAATAAAACTGTAGACTATGCTTTTATTGTTAGTATTTCTTAATAGAATATTGAACATAATTCTATCTGACGCTTTTTTACACTACTTTATTTTTTTATTTATGTATTTTACCAGATAAATATCGCAGAAAACCAAAAAGCTGGCACTACTTTAACGACAGTGTCTGCTACTGATATCGATCAAGGGGATTTTGGTGACGTTAACTATTCTCTTTTTGGTGCAATGGGAAATTTTAAGATTAATCCAAAAACCGTAAATATGATTTTAAATTATATTCTTGATTTTCCATAAGAATAGCTTTTTTAACATTTATTTTTTTAATTTTTAAAGGGAAAAATTACTTTGGCAAAGAAACTTGACCGAGAAGTAGCGGATGAATATATCTTCACTGTAATAGCAACTGACAATATTAAAGGAGCGGAGGGACATCGTCGGGAAGAATCAAAACAAGTAACAACTTTAAATTAAATTATAATTTTTAAGAAATTTTGTAAAAACTTAAAATCTTACAATTTTTTTGTTTCTGGTAAAAATATAAAAACACTTTTTTTTTATAAAATATTCTATTTCGCACACAATAAAAAAATTTGGAAGAGTAAATTGGAACGATAAAATTTTTAAAGATAAAAGTCACTCTGAGTGACGTCAACGATAATTCACCCGTGTTCACCGAACCGAGACAGAGGTCAATACAAGTTCAAGAGAACGCGGCACCTGGATACTTGGTCACCAAGGCAACAGCTGTTGACGATGACGTAGGATCAAACGGCCACGTGACATATTCGATGGAGTCATTCAAAGGTTTGTTTGAATTTTGTGACGTCATAAAAGTTTATAACATAAAAGTTTATGACGTCATACAACTTGGTGCGAAATAAACAATTCGCGTTATGCATATTCTGTTTGTCAACATATTTAAACAGGCCATGACGTCAGCATAGTTACGTCATAGTTACTCAAGTGATAACGTCATACCGCGGTTCCAAAACTAAAAACTTTAATTTGTTGTTTGTTCCATTCGCTTACAATAAGTTGACCGAGTGAGTTAATTCGAATAAAACTCGGCATTTCTAACCCGTCTATTTCGGTCAAAACGTGACGCATAAATTTGTAAGTTTGGTCGAACATAGATATCCTATAAAAAAACATAATTATTAATTTAACTTAATGGCAATGCGAATTTCAACTTGAGTTTACTGTGTAAATTACTTTTACCTATCATTACCACAATCAGCAACATAAAGGTATCCATTTTTATCAAAACAAATTCCAAACGGATTCCAAAACTCTCCGTCATTCGTTCCTTTACTTCCTATCGCATGTAAGGGTCTACCAGCTAACGAATATACCTGTTAAATAGAGAAATTTTTAAATAAAAAACAAATTCTTCCTTTTCTAAGTTTATTGCAGTCTTAAATTGTCTGCTAAAGTAATTTTTGTATTGAAACATTTTAAATATTGGCCAAAAAAATGCTTTGTGGTAAGAAATACTGCAATTTGGGTTAAAATTTATAAAATTTGGATAAGTTTTTTTACCTTAACACAGTGGTTTTGACTGTCGCTTATCAATAATTCTTTGTTGTCGCTTATTGCCAACGCTACTGGCTGATCAAAATTCATTAAATTTTTACCTAAATAAAAAAAATATGTTTTCAATATTTTACCTTTTCCTAAATTTTCTAAAATTTTTATTTATTAGTTATATAATGTAATTAACTAAACAAATATGACGTCACGTTACCTTGGTAACCAAATCGTTTCCGTATGCTTCCGTTATTATCGTACACCGACACGGTATGCCCGACAATATCTGTGACGTAAAATGTGCCCATTGTGTCGCAACAAACACTATAGCAGTTATTTCGGAAAGTCCCTTGTCCGAAAATCGTCTTAAACTCCCCACCTTTAAAAAAAAATTATTTTATTTGTTTATAATTGGTAGAAAAATTACATTAACTAATACTCTAATAGAAAAAAGTACTTACCCATAGTAAACACCCTTACTTCTTTACCACAACACACTAAAACATTATTGTTTTTTGTTACGAATAATCCTTTCGGTTTTAATTCACTTTGGGTATCAAAAGCGTCCTTGAAATTTCCGTATTGGTCGAATATTTGTATCCGCATGTTGTCGCTGTCCGACACTATTATGTCGTTGTCTGAAGTGACGTCGATCCCAGAAATAAGACCTTAGCAAAAAATAATGTTAAAAGTAATTTTCCTAGGTATAATTATTGTTAATTTAAAGAGGGTTTATGTATTGAACAAATGCGTTAATTTTTCCACCAGTTCAATTACCCGTTATCAGACAATATTATTGAAGGTAGTTAAACCAATGATAAGGGTTTATATAGGTTGCACTGCATGGTAGATTCTATTATTTAACATACCTTTAAAACGACTTGGAAATTTTCCTCTTCCGCCAAACTTTAGTAAACTGTAGGATTTTAAAGAAGAACCTGAATATTAAAAGTAGTTAATAAAATTTTATTAAAGCACAAAAAAAATATATGTTTAAAAAAATTCGCATATACCTCTAAACGCGTCCTGGTAAAAATAATCTGTTTGCTCGATCGGTAGTAACTTTTTTGTGTCCTTAACTTGAATGACGTCAGCAAAGTGTTTACTGTGGTACTCATTAATTTCAATAATTGGACGTTTTTTGTCGCGGTCAGTTGTTTCTGATTTAAAAATTCGATTTATTTCGTCATCGGATTCGTGACGTAACGACAACGTCATAGATCCATTAGTGGTGGAATCGCTATAGCAACGAGTATCTATCACGTGGCTGCATTTGGTGTCTGATTGATTCGAGTAATCTCGCTCTGAATATTTTTAAATATTTTTTTTTTGGTAAAAATTGTAAAAACAAAAGTTGTAAAAAAAGTTGGTAATATTTTACCTGAATGAACGCATGACTGGTCTGGCGACGTCACGATTCCGGAATCGTCAGTACTCGTTGCAACTTCATAACTTTTTTGAGCTAACAAATTGAAAATAAAAATAACTTTAATTGATTATATGAATTTCAAATTTTTTTTACGCGAATTTTTCTGATTATGTGACGTAGCAAATTTATTAAAGAGAAAACTTACGATGTTTTGGTGGTTTCCAATTTCGTTTTGTAAATTTAATGATGTCATCAGACAAAACATTTTCGTAAACCTGATTTAAAAAAAAAGTTTGATCAAGTAACCTAGTACTATCTTATCACATTAACTAAATCAACATCATCTTTGTATACCTGATCAGGTTGTGCTACCATTAGCTGACTCACTTTTATTGACTTGTATACAGTGACGTCAATTTCAGTCGGGGATTTTAAACTAGGGGCTTTTTGATAAATGTCCGTGACGTCATCTACGCGTGACGTAAGAATACATTTGTACTCTTCGTATTCATATCCCGCGAGTTCTAGTATTATAATAAGGTTTTGGGCCGTGGCTCCAAACTTGCGTCTTTTGCGCCATAGAAGAAGTATGGCGCGTTTTTGCGCTGTTATAGTCACGTGACTATTAGTTATTTGTCGTACTTTGGCTTCTGTAAAACCGAGTCGACGTCCGAGGTACCATGACGTTCGTTTAAGGTCTTCTGAAAGCCTGTTAAAAGAAATATACACTTTAAAAACTTACAAGACAATTGGTTATAGCAGTTTTATGTATACAAAGGACATACGCAAAACTTAATTAAAAACTTTATTAATAAATTTTAAAGTGTACCAAACAAGAGCAAATGTATTTTAAAAATCATTTACAATACAAAATAGTTAACAAAATATAGCTAAAGCCAACAGTACAACATACGCACCTGGTTAACTGTGCTTTCGATAACCTCTGTTGTTTACGGTCATGGGCCACTTGTCGGAAATGTCGTTTCTTCACGCTCCTGCCAAGTAAAAGAACGAGGTTGATATGTTTAGGAAGGGGCGTTTCAACAAAAATGCGGTTGGGCTATTGTTTTGACAATTTGTTTAACTAAAAGAAGTGGTTCCCTAATATTATTTTGAGGTTTTTTATACTAAAAATCCCATTTTTGAGCTCTTTGTGCCATGGACTTTAAATAAATGATTAATTGTTATATTTTAAAACAATTTGAATATTAATTTATAAAAAAGCATTTCTCTTCAGTCCAAGTTAAAATAAATATATCAATTTAAAAAATATTTTTGTTTATGTCGTTATTACTGCTGGCTTAGTCATTTCTTTGACCAAATCCATCATTTAATCAGTCATGCAACTTTTTAAAACTATTTTCTGTTTTGATTGCTTGGCACTTAACTTGTGCTTCAAATTAGCACAACAACAACAATGTGAAAGCTGCACGCTTAACCAATACGAACGTATAGGACTGCAAATTAGATATTTATAATAAAAACCCATGGAAAAAACTTACATTTATTTCCAAATTATTAAATTAAAGATTTTTTAAGTATTTAAATTACCTTTTATCAGTATTGAGGTGTTTTTGTTCGTTGTCTAAATTCAAAACTAGAGATTTATAAATAGGCAAGTTTGTATTATAACAAATTAGAATTCCTTAGTTATGCAATCGATAAAAATTATTAAACCTAACACAACTTGTTTACAATTAAAATTCGTTTATTGATTTATTTGTGGTATTTACAATCACTTAATTGCTGTTTTTCCTTGCTTGATTTTCGTTTGTTTCTTGAATATGTTCCCCCCATTTCAATTTTTTTTTCACAAGCTCATTATTTTTAAAACTATGCGGAAAATTTTATTTTAGAAAAATTCTCTGCCAAATACGTCAGAACTGCGCTTTAGATAAAAACAATAAATAGAGCTATTATCTCGGTTAAAAATGACCTTTCAAAATAGTAACTGAATCAAAATAAGATTTAATTTTATTTTTCTACCCAATTTAAAAACTTAAGACCGACTCTCCAGCCTTTATCTTACTATAGATAAAGCAGTCCAACCAAACGTCTGTCTATGATCATAATTCCGTATTGATTATAACTGAACTTTAATTAAACTTCTACAAATCGAATACTCGTTTACGCTTTGTGCTGTATAATCAAGCTTAGATTGTGTTAATACAACTACACAACTGTAAGGCGATTTGTATTAGCTATAAAACTATATGCCCTACTATACTTAGTATCGTAAAGCGTATTTCTTTGTAGTAAGGATAGTAAACGCAGCAAGACTGCAAATCCTTTGATCTCTATACTCTATACTTTTAATTAGCAATAACTAGAGTTTACAACCAGGATTTTAACAAGTCGTCATATTCGCATTTTTATTATACAAATACTAAAATTTAACAAAGGACAACGATGCCCCACTGACACTTTTCACTTACCTAAGCTATGGTCAGTTTAACTGGTATGTTGGCTAGAAAAACAACGGCGTTTAGCTGTTCTGCGTCGCGAATGTTTTGACTGTCAAAGCTTGATTATAAAACTGTTAGCATGCTATACGGTGGCCAATTTACTCAATTGACCTATTTGAAATCATTCAATCGAGGCCTTACCACACCCTCCCCTAATTTGCACTGAGTTTCCTTATTATGACGTAACAGAAACGATTGTAGAATCACAATCATCTCGTAGCGGTCGGGATTAACGACAAAGGATAATAAGCAGGCAATAATATAACTGGTTGTGATTAATATTATTGTGAAATTTTGTGTACAAAAATCGCGAAAAGTTTTATTATAAATAAAAACTTTTTCTATTTCATATTTAAATTAATTTGTTTCTAAATTTTTTTTTTGTTTATTTCAGATGTGTTTGCAATTGACCCTTACAATGGTGACGTCACGATTTCTCGACCAATCACGTTGTCTCCATCAAGCCCAACGTTTGGCAACGTCACAATCACAGCGACCGATGGGGGCGGTAGAGCGACGAATATGACTTTGCAAATTAGCATTAATGACGTCAATAATCACGTGCCAAGATTTATCAAACCAGAATTCAACGTTATAAGAATCAAGGAGGTAACTTAATAATCAATTATTTTTTTAACTTAAATCTTTACCTTATTTGAGAATTAATACATTGTACTCTAGTATTATAGCTTACTGGTCCTTGTTCCAGGTTTCGTTCGAGCAGTCTTGAGTTCGAATCTTACCGAGGCCATACGCGTTTTCCTTAGGCCCAAATATGATATTTTACTCTTATATTTCAAAAATAAAATTTAAAAAATTATAAAAACCTTTTAGCATCTTAACATAAAGTACTAATAAACAATAAACCAATAGTTTTCTTAACATATATAACTTTTTTATAGTAATTAATTTTCATTATGACGTCATAGGAGCAACCGGGTGGTTTACTAGTGACGCAGGCATTGGCAGTCGATGACGACATAGGTTTAAACGGTGTCGTCAGATATACCTTACACGACCCAGATCTAACCAATCAGGACGCATTTTACGTTGATGACGTCACAGGTCGAATCGTGACGTCACGAAGGTAATTTTAAAAAGCCTACTCTAATGTTTTAATGCATACCCAATTGTTATTCTCGTCAGCTTGTTGATTAAAAGTAAAATGGGTTTTGATTTCGGTTTAATAATTGCGTCCTAAGTATATCAAGCCACATGCCTTTATTGCTTTAAGGAACTGATAACAATTTAATTCGTGTATACAGTATCCAGTCTTTTCACAACTGGCTTATCTAGGTATTGTTTTATTTCAAAGTAAGGTAAATAAAAACGAGGGAAAATACTACTAAAATACAGATCTGTTTTATAAATATTTGGAATATCATTACCTATTAAGCATGGCATGTAGTAGATGGTAAATTCTAGTTTTTTTAAATCTTAAAACTTAGATTAAGTCAAGAGTAATCATAAGTTTTACTTAGGACTTTGTTGTTTTTTTAACATCAGATTGGATCGTGAATTGCGTCACACTTACACTTTAGTTGTAAAGGCACATGACCTTGGGTCACCAAGATTACAGGGGTCACGAATTATTACCGTTATTATTGATGACGTCAACGATAATAGGCCTTCGTTCCCGAATAGCAACAAAGAAGGTAATTTTTATGCTAAAGTGCTTTTGGATGGTTAAAATACATTATAGTGCATATTCATCCCATAATATGATTTTCTTCTTAAATTTTACCTTTAATTTTTTAAATAAGCTCATATTGTTAAAGTTTTTATATTTTTCTTGAAAACTTTTTTTCAATTTAGGTGGTGCTACACAAACCATTGACGTTCCTGAAGACGCCAAAGTCGGATCTACAATTGGTCACGTGATGCGAGCAACGGACCGCGACCAAAGAGCAAAAATATATTATCACATATTGTCACGTGATGATGACGTAGCTGAAATATTTGGAATTGTTAAAAATCGGATTGTTTTAAGAAAGCCTCTGGACCGTGAATTAATAAGCAGGTTTGTTGGTGTTTTTGTAGGCGATATATTTTTCCTTTTTTTTAATTTTTAATTTAATTTTAAACTTAGTCAATAAAAGTCTGCAACATGTTGTTTTTTATATTTTTCATAAATTTTTTACATTTTTTTTCAATTTTGTGAAGTAAGACGTCATTTTTTTCTAGACGACATTTTTTCTTTGTTTTAAGTATGTAAAAAATGTTGTGTTTTACATTTTATCTACTTTTATTCACAGTTACAACTTGATTATTGGAGCAACGAACAACGAAAATTACACAAGACCGTTCATGGTAGGAAGATGGGACGCCAGCGTAATACAAGAACCGGTTGGAATAATTTCCAACCAAATTCAAATTCCTATCGATCTTATCTGGGACCCCGCGCACGATACATCGTTGCTAAGAGTTACGATTCGAGTTTCTGACTTAATCGATGTCAATCCGACGTTCCCACGTGGTCGTTACGTCACAGCGGTAGAGGCAGGCGCTAAGCAAGACACCATTGTTGCGCAGGTTATTTTTTTTATAAAGTCATGGCAATGCTGTGCTACTTTTTTGAGGTTCATTTGTTGATATTTATTTTTAATTGGTTAACTTAAATCTTTTTTGTATTCATATGCTGCCTAATTTTTAAAATTAAAAACTTTTTTACAGATAAATGCAACGGACAAGGACTATAACGATATAGTAAAATACAAAATTATTTCTTCAAAATTTTCAAAGAAAGAAGATGGCAAAATTGAATCAGGAAATTGGTTTAAAATAAATCAACTTAGTGGAATAATTACTACGACAACTCAACTTAATAAGCCAAAAGGGTAAATAAATGTAAAAAAAATATTAAAGTATTTTTAACAGTATATAAACTGACAAAAATCTTATAAATTTACGCTTACCTTAAAAAGTATAACTATTGTATGTAGAAATTAAATATTATTTATTTATTTTTAGAACGTACAATTTAACCATACTGGCCGCTGATCTAGCTAATCTTACAACGACTGCAACCCTTATTATTTATATTCGAGAACGAAGCAAACAGCTTCAGTTTGTTTTAGACAGTCCGCCAGATGTCGTTATGGAGCAACGTGAAAAATTCACCGAAATTTTGCGTAAGTGCTTCAATATCCCAAAGGCAGGCATTTTATGCTGATTTTACCAAAAAAAACATCTTATTAAATTCTTTTGTGTAATTTTAATAGTCGGTTAAACTTTTTCGGTTAATTTTTTACGAAAAAAGTGTAAAAAAAGGAAAAATAGAGGTAACAAAAGTTTTCTTAATAAATTTTTCTTAAATGCTTATAACATTTTTAAACACTTTTTTTTTAAATCTTTAAGGTTTCGTTAAAAACAGAATTTTAAAAAATGCCTTTTTGTCTTAAGAAAATGCCACAAATTCCATTGTGACGATTGATGAAGTTCGTCAACACGTGAAAACCGACCAACAAATTGACGTCACAAAAAGTGACGTCATAATTCGCGTGTTCGATACAAAGGGGAACGACGAAAGCACTTTGGCAAAGTTAATCAGCGGTTCATCGAATCTAAAAAAACTCTTTAACGATTATTCATTTTATGTGAGTACTTACGTCATAATCACATTACATCTACGTCACAAATGGCCAAAATAGTTTAAGGGTCATGAATATTAAAAGCATAACTAAGTAATTCGCATTTATTGGCAATGTTATTGGTAATTAGATGATTGTTTTGACAAGTCAAGTTGTTTTTATTTTGGAAATTTATCGTGGTTGCTGGCTTTGAATAGACGACTTTTTTATGTGTAAGATTATTTTCCATGAATCAAGCTATATTTGACCCCTTTTAAGTTTTAAAATCACAACTCTATTTTCGGTTTCACTTGTAAAAACAAGGATTTCAATTCGTCATGAACATTTCAAACCGCGCGCACTTCATGTGAAGGTAATCATTTGTCAGGGCACTTTATCTCAAAAAAATTATGTTAAATCATCATTTTAAATCACAAGTGTTTTTTAGGATAGGTAAAATTAATCAGATTTCGCGTTTTTACTTAAAATTGCGCTGACAATGTATTGTGATTGTTAAAGACGTTCCCATCTTATTAGGATCACGGTTTCACATTTGATTTTGACAGAGCGTGTCAAGTACTTTGTAGTGTATTGTTGTCTGAAGATTCCAAATTAAATTAAGTTATTATGTCACTTAATAAGTTCAAGCACTTTAAGAATAAAATTTAATCTCAAAATTGATATTAGATTTTATGTAGATCCACAAAACAAAACATTATACCAAATTTAAATACTACCAACTAGACTAACAATCGCTCCATTTACATGGATAAAATTTGAAATATCAACTTTTTCAAAAATCAATATTTTTATATTTTAATTTACAGGAGGTTACAAAGGTAACAGAAACAAACGAAAATGATATTTTCGTTCTCCAATTCGTGATTGCTATTTTAGTCATATTTTTAATTCTGTTGATCATTATCAGCATACTTCTTCTCATCCGCATGAGGCAGTAGTAAGTAGTATAATTTGTTAAAAACTTAAAAACACAAAAATTAAAGTAAATCATGCTTTGTTAAAAGAATTATGTATGTCTCCTAAACTGCTTTAAAATACACATTTTTTTGGTAAGACATTTATTTTTATAATTTAGCTATCGAATAAAAATGGAAAAATTGAAAGAAACTCAAACCGAAGTGTCACCTGACCAACCCGATGAAAATGATGACGTTTGGAAGGAGAAACAACTAAGGTATTGTGACGTTATTGACCTGTAAATTCTGTGCTGAAAATTTCAACCAAATTCTAAATAAATTTGTTTGGATTTACAGCTCAAGTTATTTGTAGATTTAAATTTAAAAATAAGTTTTTTTAATAATATTTTGTTTTTTTACAGCAAGGAAAACTCTGAATCGTCTCAAAAGGAAAAAATAGCTCGAAGGTAAAATTAAAAATATCAACATGTAATAAATATATCAAAGTAATAAACATTTATTTCTGTTGGGGTTAAATTTAAATCCGATTTTGATTTAAAAATAGGTTATTTTGGTATTAAGATGCTGTTATTAAAACCGTAAATTCAATAATTTTTATCAGAGCGGTTAACTTGGTTTTAAAAAATAATATAACCCCCGTGCTCTTGAAATATAAATAAATTAACAAATTGATAATTTATGAAAGTGGCCAATTAAAGGTATTGACATACATCTCTTTATTTCCTAAACACGTGTTAAAAATTTCGTAGAATTGGGAGAATTTCTGAATATTGCCGGGAATGTAAACCTAAATCAATATTATGGTATAAGGCCATACAACTTTATTAAAAGCCACTCGTGATATAATAGGAATTTGTGATTCTAAACCCTAATCAGTTTAAAAATAACTTCTGAGCTATTGATCTGTCAAATCTGACCTTTAATGAACACTAATGGTCCTTAACCATAACAATAACATCCGACCGATTACGGCCTATTACAAAAAGGTCAAAACCTGGTTAGAGGGATAATTTCGTTTTAAAAAATGGCGGATTCGGCGCGCTGAAATTCTTGACTAAAAGTTAGAAAATTGATCTCAAATTAGGGTCAATTTGTAACCGTTTAGTTCTGAAACTGATCTTCTTAAATTGCAGGGCAATTTGCAGAATCACTTTTGGACAAAATTTAAACATACTTTCTTTTCATCTTTGTTAAATTTAAGAATAATTAATATAATTTTCATTTAATAAGAGTCGCGTGGATCGCATATTTTCGACAAGTGGATTTATTTTTAACTGCTAATTGAGCGTTTAGGAAGAATAATAACGCTAAAAGCTGGTAATTAGTAACACAGATTTGTCTTAAACTTGTTAATTCGTTTCCTAATAGTCGCTATTCCGAGTAAATTGTGTCTGCCTTTATGTTGTTAAAAATGGAACTGGTTATGGAATTTATAATGTTAATATTTAATTTACATATTTTATTTTTGCAAATAAAATTATTATTCTGGGGTATGTGCTTTACCACCAACGTTGTGTTAAATAAATTTGGTTGTTTTTTTTTCTTAATTTTTTGTTTAAATAGCACCCACTCTGACGACATATTAATCGTGGTCCAAGTTTAATTCAAGTAAACCTCTTTAACAAAAGCAGCGTTTGTTCGTTTGATTTGTTCTGGATCAGCTGGAATTGGGCGTCTATGCTTCCGGTAGTTTACTTAACAGCCCCCCTAAGCACTTTTGTAGGCTGGCAATCAATCTTAATTAATCCGGATTAAGCCTGTTTTATGCGGTTTTAAACGTTTAGTTTACCATCTCCTAACATAGATCAACTCTCACGCTATGCTTTGTGCCTAAAAAGGTCGCCAACTTTCATTGAAAAGCGATTTACCTGATTTCGAACAATTACCGTAAAAATGATAGGATTTGGTATTGCTAATATGTAGCCATTAATGTCTTACGCGGTATAGTTAAGTGCGACTTAGTCGGACGCACAGACTAAATATAGGATTTCCTCGTGAAATAAAGGATACTTTGACACTAAATTCCTCTAAAATTGTTTGATATTCGGGCACTAATTTATCGAAACAATTATTTAAACATAGCATTTCTAGTTAATTGTGTTGTTTTGAAGAGTAATTTATAAAAAAAATGTCGTCCCAGCTACTTATTTTAAATTGTACAGACATCGGATTGATGAATAATTATACTGTCAAACGACATACCAAGAATTTAATTTTACTTTTTTTGCTGAATTAACAATTTCACTTTTGTATTTTTAGTGCAAACAAAAAGCCTCCCGAGCCTAGAGTAAGAGAATCAAGACCAAAGTATGGAAATGTAAAAAGATCCTATACAACGGTAAATAACATTTATTTATAAAATGTATACATTTTTGAGTATATGAAAATTTCACATTTATATAATATGTTTAACTAAGTAACATCTATACATTTTTTTACACAATTTTTTTTGGTTATGTTTTGGTGAAGTAGACATTACAAATTTTTGTTTACATCATTTGTATTTTTAAGAATAATTTAAAATGAAGTCATTGTGTGGTTATTTAACGGTCAATTACACTAGCTTAACTGATTGATCTTGAACAAATAATTTAAAGCGAGCGATTTAAATGTAATCCGGGTACAATAACCTTTTTCAAACAGAAGGACAATTGTTTTAAAGCTTACAAATTTATCCACAAAATAAAAAAAATTTAAAGTGATTTATCTTTTTTTTTATATTTTAATTGTGACAAATAGACTGTAAGTCTAGAATAAATAACAGTTAATGCGTTTCGCCTTTCACTCGTAAATCACACTTACTTAACAGTTAACCCCATGATTGCAACAAAGAAGTTACTTTGTTTTTTTAACCCTTGTTTACATTTATGATAAAAGCGAAAAAAATTCCATTTTTTTTTCGAAAATACATTTTTTGAGTGACATTTCACAAATTCAGTTCAAACAGGTTTTTACTATTTCAAAACACATTTTCAAATTAAAAATTATAATTTTTATATTTTTAAATTATTTTTTACTAATTGCAGGATGCACCAACCCTTGCGAGCACTTTGCTTTGGTCTCCGTCAAATGTAAGAAGAACAGCTAGGTCAGCTGACGTCATTGAATCACCGAATGTAAGTACAACACGTTTAATGACCACCACTCACACGCTTCGAGCAAAAATCACGTGCTTATTTTACATAATTTTATTTAACCAAAAAACACCAAGTATGTTACTATAGCGACACAAAAAAACTGTTTTCATCAAAATTAGATTTGATTTTAAAATCCAAACTTATATTTATTTATATTTTTAAATCACAAATAATCATGTTTTTTACTGTGAAAATCGAAATTTAATAAAACTGTTTGAAATATTTTAATTTGTGTATTTATGACGTCACAACAGTTAAACACACGTGACGCGTTCGAGTATGACATCACTTTGCACGCTCCCGGATGTGAAAAGCCAATCACCGCATTGCATGGATCGGAAAGCGGATCGTCGTTCTAAGGTAATTGTGACGTCACCATTTATATATTTCTTTGTTTTAGAATTTTACATCCGCGTATTGTAATATTTTTGGAGGTACTTTTTGAGATGTAACTGACACCTTTTAAAAATTAAACATGGCATCAAAAAAAATTGCAAATAATTATGACGTCACGAAAACTTGTTATGTAGTGTATGGGACTTTTATAACGAGCGATTTTAGAGGCTGGACTTTCCGCGATGTTTTAGCGTCGACTTGTTCGTCTATGGAAACTGGTTTATTACCATAGTAACCGCTGCCTCCTATTGCTGAGGAGCGTGTGACGTCATAGATAGGTGTCTTAACTGTTCCAATGACGCGGGCGCTTTTGTGGCGGGGTGAAGGCGACTTCATTTGAGCCCGTATGGCAAGGTCGCTAGGGGTCGTGCTCACACATCGGGGATTTCCCGGATATAAACGGGGGCTGGGTTGATTAGTTTTATGGTAGCGACCTCGTGACGTTGGTGACGCGCTTTGTACCAATCGAGGACTCGCTACGCTTAGTGCGTTTCTCACGTGGTCTTGGTGTTGAAGTTGTATGTTGCGACCTCGTAATGTTAACCAAGATGCGTTGTGTGAATTACTCTGACTGTTATCGTTGTTTACAACCCAAGCCTAAAGAAAGGTGTTAAAAGAAGTTACTTTAAAAGAAATAGCAAATTTACTCAGAAAAGTGTTATATTTTAATTTGACAAAAAATAACAAAATCAAAACAAGAAATGGTTTAGTAAGACTTGTGATTTTAAATACCAATTAATTTTTTTTCAGATATTCACCTTTTTCCTTCTTAGAGAGGAACTTCTTTCATTGGAATCATAAATAGTGACATCATCATCATCAAAATTGTTTCGACCAGCCAGGGACGGAATGGGAGTAGAAGGCGGGGCTTGTAGTCGCCTAAAATAAAAAAAAAACTAATAGTTCATTTATTTTATCAAGCAAACACAAACTTTTTAATAATTTTGAACAAAAAAGCGGTATGTTAAATGCTTTAACTTCGAATATTGTTAAACTACTCACGGAATCGCTTCTTCTATGTCAGCTTTGGTGGTCACGTGAGTAGCTTTTAAAAGTCTGATATAAACCTGAATGGAATCCTCGTTATTTGGTCGCCTACAAAACAAATTTTGTTTTAAGTTTGTAAGTTATATGTGTGTCATAAAAGTATAGAATTTTTTAAAATAAATTTTAAACAAAAAGTTCAAAATCTTAAAAAAAAACATGAACTTAAAAAGCGAAATTCATGATTGTTAACGGTTATTTTCTCTTTAAATTTTTTTTATGTTATTTATTTTCATTTTTGTTTTTTTATAATTTTTAAATATTAAAATTAGATTTGTCCTATTATGTTTACTAAACCACCCTGTAATATTTTACCGTTTATTTTATTCAACATTCACTAATTTTATTGTATTTCTTATATAAAATTTACTTTGTACTTTATTATTAAAAGTGATTGATTGCTTACCAAAGCAATTCCTTATCAAGAATAAATCATACTTGATTAATTAAGTTGTTTTTTTGCAAAGCGTTTTAGGCAAAACTGTAACCTCAAGAGCGTTTGTTATTCTTAAATTGGAAAGTAATAGCTAAAGTTTATTTTTTTGTTGTTGAAAATTAAAAAAAATGGTTAAAAAAAATAATTCGTTGAAATTATTTAAATTCTCAATTAACGTTTCTACAATGACCAAAAGTTATGACAGGTCACGTGATATTTTTGGCCAATTTTATTGCATACAAATTTTTTGAAAAAAAATAAAAAATTTTAAATAAAAAAATAATTGTTGTGTTAGAACTGCACAGGTCCAATTACCGTGTTTACAAAATATTTTTCGAAAATATTAATATTCATAAAAGTTATGAAACTTTTATTAAAAATTTATGAAATCTCAAAATCTGAAATTTTATATTTAATTAGGCGCGCATTGGCCTAACTTACATTCAAGATAAAACATTTTGCAAAAATTTTGAGTAGAACAAAAGTTTGAGATAATTTTTATTTTGGGTTTAATTAGGTCACGTGATATTTTTGGCCAATGAGATTGCATACAAATTTTTTGAAAAAAAATAAAAAATTTTAAATCGAAAAATAATTGTTGTGTTAGAACCGCACAGGTCCAATTACCGTGTTAACATAATATTTTTTAAAAATATTAATATTCATAAAAGTTATGAAACTTTTATTAAAAATTTATGAAATCTCAAAACCTAAAATTTTGTATTTTATTAGACACGCATAGGCCTAACTAACATTCAAGATAAAACATTTCGCGAAAATTTTTTAGTAAAACAAAAGTTTGAGGTAATTTTTATTTTGGGTTTAATTAGGTCACGTGATATTTTTGGCCAATGATATTGCATACAAATTTTTTGAAAAAAAATTAAAAATTTTAAATCGACAAATAATTGTTGTGTTAGAACCGCACAGGTCCAATTACCGTGTTTACAAAATATATTTCGAAAATATTAATATTCATAAAAGTTATGAAACTTTTATTAAAAATTTATGAAATCTCAAAACATAAAATTTTGTATTTTATTAGACGCGACACTTTTATTAAAAATTTATGAAATCTCAAAACCTTAAATTTTTTATTTTATTAGACGCGCATTGGCCTAACTAACATTCAAGATAAAACATTTCGCGAAAATTTTTAGTAAAACAAAAGTTTGAGGTAATTTTTATTTTGGTTTTCATTTGGTCACGTGACATTTTTGGCCAATAATATTGCATACAAATTTTTTGAAAAAAAATAAAAAATTTTAAATCGAAAAATAATTGTTGTGTTAGAACCGCACAGGTCCAATTACCGTGTTTACAAAATATTTTTCAAAAATATTAATATTCATAAAAGTTATGAAACTTTTATTAAAAATTTATGAAATCTCAAAACTTAAAATTTTGTATTTTATTAGACGCGCATTGGCCTAACTAACATTCAAGATAAAACATTTTGCGAAAATTTTCAGTAAAACAAAAGTTTGAGGTAATTTTTATTTTGGGTTTAATTAGGTCACGTGATATTTTTGGCCAATGATATTGCATACAAATTTAAAAAAAAAAAATTTTAAATTTTAAATCGACAATTAATTGTTGTGTTAAAACCGCACAGGTCCAATTACCGTGTTTACAAAATATTTTTCAAAAATGTTAATATTCCTAAAAGTTATGAAACTTTTATTAAAAATTTATGAAATCTCAAAACCTAAAATTTTGTATTTTATTAGACGAGCATTGGCCTAACTAACATTCAAGATAAAACATTTCGCGAAATTTTTTAGTAAAACAAAAGGTTGAGGTAATTTTTATTTTGGGTTTAATTAGGTCACGTGATATTTTTGGCCAATGATATTGCATACAAATTTTTTTTTTTGAAAATAACAAATTTTAAATCGAAAAATAATTGTTGTGTTAGAACCGCACAGGTCCAATTACCGTGTTTACAAAATATTTTTCGAAAATATTAATATTCATAAAAGTCATAACACTTTTATTAAAAATTTATGAAATCTCAAAACCTAAAATTTTGTATTTTATTAGACGCGCATTGGCCTAACTAACATTCAAGATAAAACATTTCGCGAAAATTTTTAGTAAAACAAAAGTTTGAGGTAATTTTTATTTTGGTTTTCATTTGGTCGCGTGATATTTTTGGCCAAATGATATTGCATACAAATTTTTTTTAAAAAAATAAAAAATTTTAAATCGAAAAATAATTGTTGTGTTAGAACCGCACAGGTCCAATTACCGTGTTTACAAAATATTTTTCGAAAATATTAATATTCATAAAAGTTATGAAACTTTTATTAAAAATTTATGAAATCTCAAAATCTGAAATTTTATATTTAATTAGGCGCGCATTGGCCTAACTTACATTCAAGATAAAACATTTTGCAAAAATTTTGAGTAGAACAAAAGTTTGAGATAATTTTTATTTTGGGTTTAATTAGGTCACGTGATATTTTTGGCCAATGAGATTGCATACAAATTTTTTGAAAAAAAATAAAAAATTTTAAATCGAAAAATAATTGTTGTGTTAGAACCGCACAGGTCCAATTACCGTGTTAACATAATATTTTTTAAAAATATTAATATTCATAAAAGTTATGAAACTTTTATTAAAAATTTATGAAATCTCAAAACCTAAAATTTTGTATTTTATTAGACACGCATAGGCCTAACTAACATTCAAGATAAAACATTTCGCGAAAATTTTTTAGTAAAACAAAAGTTTGAGGTAATTTTTATTTTGGGTTTAATTAGGTCACGTGATATTTTTGGCCAATGATATTGCATACAAATTTTTTGAAAAAAAATTAAAAATTTTAAATCGACAAATAATTGTTGTGTTAGAACCGCACAGGTCCAATTACCGTGTTTACAAAATATATTTCGAAAATATTAATATTCATAAAAGTTATGAAACTTTTATTAAAAATTTATGAAATCTCAAAACATAAAATTTTGTATTTTATTAGACGCGACACTTTTATTAAAAATTTATGAAATCTCAAAACCTTAAATTTTTTATTTTATTAGACGCGCATTGGCCTAACTAACATTCAAGATAAAACATTTCGCGAAAATTTTTAGTAAAACAAAAGTTTGAGGTAATTTTTATTTTGGTTTTCATTTGGTCACGTGACATTTTTGGCCAATAATATTGCATACAAATTTTTTGAAAAAAAATAAAAAATTTTAAATCGAAAAATAATTGTTGTGTTAGAACCGCACAGGTCCAATTACCGTGTTTACAAAATATTTTTCAAAAATATTAATATTCATAAAAGTTATGAAACTTTTATTAAAAATTTATGAAATCTCAAAACTTAAAATTTTGTATTTTATTAGACGCGCATTGGCCTAACTAACATTCAAGATAAAACATTTTGCGAAAATTTTCAGTAAAACAAAAGTTTGAGGTAATTTTTATTTTGGGTTTAATTAGGTCACGTGATATTTTTGGCCAATGATATTGCATACAAATTTAAAAAAAAAAAATTTTAAATTTTAAATCGACAATTAATTGTTGTGTTAAAACCGCACAGGTCCAATTACCGTGTTTACAAAATATTTTTCAAAAATGTTAATATTCCTAAAAGTTATGAAACTTTTATTAAAAATTTATGAAATCTCAAAACCTAAAATTTTGTATTTTATTAGACGAGCATTGGCCTAACTAACATTCAAGATAAAACATTTCGCGAAATTTTTTAGTAAAACAAAAGGTTGAGGTAATTTTTATTTTGGGTTTAATTAGGTCACGTGATATTTTTGGCCAATGATATTGCATACAAATTTTTTTTTTTGAAAATAACAAATTTTAAATCGAAAAATAATTGTTGTGTTAGAACCGCACAGGTCCAATTACCGTGTTTACAAAATATTTTTCGAAAATATTAATATTCATAAAAGTCATAACACTTTTATTAAAAATTTATGAAATCTCAAAACCTAAAATTTTGTATTTTATTAGACGCGCATTGGCCTAACTAACATTCAAGATAAAACATTTCGCGAAAATTTTTAGTAAAACAAAAGTTTGAGGTAATTTTTATTTTGGTTTTCATTTGGTCACGTGATATTTTTGGCCAAATGATATTGCATACAAATTTTTTTTAAAAAAATAAAAAATTTTAAATCGAAAAATAATTGTTGTGTTAGAACCGCACAGGTCCAATTACCGTGTTTACAAAATATTTTTCGAAAATATTAATATTCATAAAAGTTATGAAACTTTTATTAAAAATTTATGAAATCTCAAAACCTAAAATTTTGTATTTTATTAGACGCGCATTGGCCTAACTAACATTCAAGATAAAACATTTTGCGAAAATTTTGAGTAAAACAAAAGTTTGAGCTAATTTTTATTTTGGGTTTAATTAGGTCACGTAACATTTTTGGCCAATGATATTGTATACAACTTTTTTGTAAAAAAAATAAAAAATTTTAAATCGAAAATTAATTGCAAAAGTATTATAACAAAATTAAACATTTTAAATCGAAAAATTAAAAAAAAAAAGTTAAGAGCAAATTTTTAATTTGGCTTATTTCGAAACTAACCTGACCACGTGGCATGTGGCGTCATATGAACATGTAATTTATTAGACTATATCTTTATTATCAAAAAAATTATTAAAAAATTTTTTAAAAATTCTAAAAAACACAAAATTTAGCCTTTTTTTGTATTACCAGTAATACAAATTTAACGTTATGCTGTTAAAGGTGCAATGGAGAATGAAGCTTTCAAAATGACGTCAATAAACAACAACAACACAAAAGATATACTAAGAAACCAATAAAATTTGTTTGTCGAATTAAAATGTTATTATGTGAAACATGTAATTAATTAAAATAAATGTTGACTTAATTTTTTTTTAAATGTTTGTTTTTGTTTCAAAGTTATGTACTCAAAAAATGAAGCGTTTTGAATGCAGTTACTTGGCGTAACGGTTAGGTCGATGAACCCTCAGCCATAAGGTCTCGGGTTCGGTCCCAAGCTCCTGTGTTAACGTTTCGTACACATAAATTAAAAGATATTGTATCAGCTGACTTGGCGTTAAGGTTAGATTAATCGTTTTTTAGTCGTGAGATCTGTGGTTCGGATCCAAGCACAGATCATTAAATTAAATTTTTTTTTATTTTAAATACCTCTGTTTACTCAAGGGAACTAATTGTTGAGTTAATTGGTCACGTGATTTTTAAAATTAAATGACATTTATAAATTATGCTTATAACTTTTATGACTATTAATATTTTTTGGTATTGTTTTAAAAAAAAGTCTAACTAAACAATTGCACTTATTATAAAAAAGTAAATTTCAAATTTCATTTTTTTTAAATTGACCCAATATTTTTCATGTGCATATGACGTCACAGTCCACATGGTCAGGTTAATGTCAAAATAAGCCAAAACAAAAATATGTGTAATTTTTATGTTTTTAAATATTTTGCTGAAATTTTTTTTCTGGTATCTTAGCTAAACAATTGTGCAACTAATTAAATAGTTTATTTTCTATTTTAGGTTTCGCCAAAATTTATGAATTGTGCTTATAACTTCTATGACTACTATTATTTTTTAATATTGTTTTAAAAAAAAGTCTAACTAAACACTTGCACTTATTATAAAAAAGTAAATTTCAAATTTCATTTTTTTTAAATTGACCCAATATTTTTCATGTGCATATGACGTCACAGTCCACGTGGCCAGGTTAATGTCAAAATAAGCCAAAACAAAAATATGTGTAATTTTTATGTTTTTAAATATTTTGCTGAAATTTTTTTTCTGGTATCTTAGCTAAACAATTGTGCAACTAATTAAATAGTTTATTTTCTATTTTAGGATTCGCCAAAATTTATGAATTGTGCTCATAACTTTTATGACTACTAACATTTTTAATATTGTTTTTAAAAAGACGTCTATAAAGCATATGCACTTATTATAAAAAAGTAAATTTCAAATTTCATTTTTTTTAAATTGACCCAATATTTTTCATGTGCATATGACGTCACAGTCCACGTGGCCAGGTTAATGTCAAAATAAGCCAAAACAAAAATTTGGTCTAATTTTTATGTTTTTAAATATTTTGCTGAATTTCTTTTTTTAGTATCTAAGTTAAACAATTGCACAGCCAATTAAATAATTAATTTTTGTTTTTGGGGTTTACCGATATTTATGAAATATGCTGTTAACACTTAATTTTTTATATGGTGTTATAAGATAAAAACCCCAAGTCGTTTAATTTTTTTCAAAAAGGTTATGGTTTATAGTTAAGGTCTTTAAAAATAAACGGTTTTCCGATTTATTTTTAATTTCATAAATTTTTACAACACACCGTAATTGTCGCTCAATATCATTTCTGAGTAACTTTTATCAGTATTAATATTTTTTAGCATTGTTTTTAAAAAGACGTCTATTAAGCAATTGTTCATAAAAACAACCTTTTGCACGATTAATATTAATTTTTTTACTCGGCATATAAGTTAAAACAGAAGTGCCAAACAAACTAAAATTATGAATCAGCGATTTTTTTTAAATTAAAATTTTGCATATAGTTGTGTGCCGAAATAAGATCACGTAACCCCATGACTTAAAAATGTCAACATAAAAAAAATCCGATTATTTTATATTTTCAAAAATTTTCAAAAGTAAAAAATCTTTAAATTTTTTTTTTAATATATATATATATAAAAAAAGTTAACATTAAATTTTTAAATGCTGCCATTATAAGAAAACAACCCCAGGTAGTTTTTTTTAAAGTTGTGATTAATAGTATATGCTTAAAAAAATATAATGGTTTTCCGATTTATATTTAATGTTATAAATTTTTACAACATACCGTAATTGTCGCTCGATATCATTTCTGAGTCGACTTCTCAACTTTAAAGATTGTGACGTCGCAGTGACTTGTTTCGCTGACGCAGCAACTTTTCGTACCAACAAGGTTTCTTCACTGTCACGGTTTCGAAAATCCATGACGTCTGCAAATTTTGAATCGATTTATTTTGTGTAAAAAATACTTTCGCTTGATCAAATCAACTCTGGCTTGTGGTTGAGGGTTGTTAAGTGTCCAGCTTTAGGGTTAAGTCCCATTGAAACGCGCCAGATTAACAGCAATAAACAGCCTAATTCGCTGAAAATAATTGTACTCTAGTACCACGATTCTTACCACAAGTTTAAACAAAGAATATAATATACAGGTGTCTAAAAACAAGTTTTTAAAAATAGTTGTTTAGGTGGTCTTGAATGTTTGGTTGATTAAACAAATTCTTGGAATTGTGTTTTAGGCTATCCATTTGAAACCTAAATATTTAACATTTCAATTCGCATTATCATCGAATCATTACACTACATTAACCTAAAATTATCTTAACCTTAAAATAACTTTACATAATATTAAATTCCTGGAAAAATAAATAGCATTTATACAAAGCAATAAAAGAAATGTATTTACTATACATAGGATTTTACCAAAATACTTATATACAAAACGTGTTTTTAAATTTTTAGTAAAAGTTTTAATACCCATTACTTTCCAATGTCAAAAGTAACATGATGTTTGTAAAACTAGATTAAAATAACATTTAAACCAGCAGGAACTAGACAGCCGTATAAGGTTACCTAATACTTTTCAATACAACAAAACTAATTCAATTACACACAGTGCACCTTGTACTGACTTTATATTCACTTTGGGCTTAAAGAGATTTTCGTTTTAAACTGATACGGAAAACGCTTGAACAAACAATTTGTATCACAAAACGGTTAAGTATCTGATATAAAGGCGCACTTAAAATTACAACTTTCAAAGTCAAAGTCAACTAACGCAAAATGTTGTTTACAAAAGAAACCACGTTGTAGAATACAATTAGTTTTATAGGCAATAAATTCTGGTGTCTATAACAAAGTAAAATCAATAAAAAACGAAAAACATCCTTTTTTAGTCATTCCAAATAGTTTTAGGCCTTTTTTACATCTAAAATGAGTTTAATTAACAGTGATTTATTTGATTACCTGATGACTCTTTACTATTTATTAAACAAATCGTGACTACTCGTCTGCTTTGTTACAATATTTATGTTCGTGACGTCACTTCATTAACCTGTGACCTCACCACGACGAGGTGTTTATAGATAAAAGGCTAACGCACATTGTCGACTTTATCAGTATTGAGTGACTATTTGCATAAAAACAAGCCTACCAAGTGGCCCAAACACAAATCATATGCCTGCCTATTATTCAGCTGTTTAAATGCTATTATGTCGATGCTTTGACTTAAACTTTGCCACAAATTTACACTTAAATTCCTGTTTTCTGTACACCGACCTACAACATACGCAAGCTACTAGTGGCCACAAACATTTCTCTTGTCACAAAACTGTATTGTTACGTCACACTGGTGTTTCTTTAGTACCCGAGGAACGCCCGATCATTGTTTAACTAGGTTCTAAAACTTCCATTCCCTTTGTTCGTCGACATTTGAAACTGATCAAACTTCGATTTTGTGGATACAACGATTTGTTACATTTAATCAAATAAACTCTATCGCGACCACAGGCATTTTAACAACCCGTAAGCTAAGTACAAAAATTGACATTATTTAGGATAAGAGTTGAATATATTGAATTACAATTTAATATGACACAATTTCGGCTACAAATATTCAACACAAATATCTAGTTAAAATGTAACAATAACTAAAGCCCATATAAAAGCCAAAATTATTCTAATAAAATCTCATTTAAAAAATATTTTCAAGGTGTATAATTTAAATAAATAATGGAATTATTAACAATTATAAAAAATAAAATTAAGCCATTACAATTTTTTTTAAATTCTAAAGTTTAATTTTTTTTACGAAAAAATAGAATTTTTTTAAATAAAAATTATGATACGAAGTTTAGGATCAACAAACCGGGAAGCCAAGGCCTTATTTGATCGCCTGAACGTCCACTTAAAAGAGCAGTTGCGTTTAATTGACATCTCGGAGAAGTTTCATTTGCGAATTAGAAGAAACGAAATAAGGTTTAAATAATTTTATTTAATTTTAATTAAAAAAAATTCAGGTTATACAAATTGTTTGCCTTTAAGAATTTTTTTATTATTAAGTTAAATAAATATAGAGATCACAATATTTTTTATTGTAAGTAGAGCTGTGCAGGCTTTTTACGAAAAGATACATACTCATAGCGGACATGAACCTACTGCAATGCCAACTAGCGGTAAAGAGGAAGGGCGCATCAAGTAAGAGTAAAAAAAATCGAAACAAAAAAATAATTTCATAATTGTTTGTATTATTAAAGGAGTTCGTTTAGTTCAAATCCACCTCTTTACTTTGGCTTCGACGATTTTCAAGCCGGTTTTACATCACAGTCGGCCCGACGTCACTACCGCTTGAATTACAACCCGAATCACGTGATGGCGCGAAACTCCAAGAAGCGAAAGCTGACTTGGCCACCTGGAAGAACTTGACCTGTCGTAACCCCGTCACGTGGCAAGGGCGTGGGAAAAACTTTAAAATGCAATTTGCATTTTTTTAATAAGTGCATTGTAATTTTTAGGTCTTACATGTTGAAAAATTTGGCAGTTTGCTTTTTTTTCAAATTTTATATAATAATTTAATATATTCAAATTTAATAACGGGTTTTTCAAAGTAGTTTAACGCTAACAAAATTTTAAATCTGCACAAAAAATTCGGGTTGCATAACCTAAAAATAGAATTGTGGGTCTCGTTTTAAAAAGGTGTTTTTCCGTTCAAACAATTTTGTGCTGTTGAACTAATACAGAAAAATTGAAAAATTTTGCAAAATAATACAGTTGCGGGTTAGCTGTGGTTCTAATCTGATACTTTACTATGCTTACACGTCAGATTAGGCGCCATTTACACCTTAATTACACTTGTAAAACGAAGCACTGGCCTCTACAGGTGTCGAAATAATTAGATTTGCAGTCACTTTATTGTTTCAGAAGTCAGAAAGGCAAGACTGTTAGGCTGATAGGTTGAACAGACAGCATTGTAATACACTTTAAAAATAGGTGAAGCAGTTTGTTAAATTTAGAAAGGAATTTCGAACGATAAATATAATTGACAATATTAGGTTTTTTAAACTTTTAACCGAGTCAAGGCTAAGGCATTTATTTGTAGATTCGACTTTTCGGCATTTTTCGAAACCTAAATGAAAAGGAAAATTAGCAAACAAGACAAATTTGGATCTTTGCTTAAGAGTTAAGATTTAGTAGGCACCCATTTAATCCCTTAAAGTATGCTTACTATTCAAAACATTAGCTACTGTCTATAACAAGATTATAAACCGTTAAAAGACAGGAGTTACCTCGCCTTACATAACCTATCAACAGTTGGCAAAATTGTTACAAATTAAAAAAAAAATTGCAAATTTTAAAAAATATGTATTTTTTTGAAACAACCAGCAAAAATTGTTAGGTATTTTTTAAACATAATCGTTGTGTTGTAATAGCACATCCATAATGGCACAAGTATTTAATCAGCATTTATTTTGTTTCGTTCATCAAATTATCAGTTTGGAGATATCAATTATGACACTTAAAAACTTAAAGCCATTTTCAAATACAAAAGTTTGCCGGAAATCGAAAGATTAATTGAAATTTCGACCTTTTTAAAACATGTTATTTAAATTTCGAGAAATCCATTATTTAAAATCAACTCTGCAATGAAACAAAATAAAATATATAATTTTAAAAACGATTTGTGTTTAGCGCCGTGTAAAAATCGTCTAATTTAAATATTTCAAAACGATTAAAAAATATTTTATATTCGTACATCAAAAAATAAATCCCCTCTTGTGTGTATTCTATTACTAACAAAAGCTATTTTTAAAAATATTACAAATTACTAACTCAACTGGTTTAGTCACAAGCAACTATATGAGCCTTATGACGTCACCGCATTAGTGGAGTTAGTGATAAGGCCAATGCACCGCACCTCTATTTTATCGGACTACAAATATTATGTTGTAACACGGGGCATACTTCGAATGGTTTCTGAAAAAAGCTTTGTCATTTAATCCTAAGTAAGACTTTTTACATTTCTAGGGAACATCACAAAAATATGTTTTAAAATCTTAAAAAAATAAAGTTTTTTTAAATTTCTAATGACATTTTTAAAATTGTCTACATTTTTAACTATAGACATCAGGTTAAAAAAACAAATTTTTTTGATTTCAACCATTTTTAAAATAGTCTTGCGCAAAACACAAGATGACGTCATAATCAGTAGCGGTAAACCAACAGGCACTTGAAGTCCGCGACAAAACAAGATCGGAGTGTGATTTTAATTTACCGTAATTACGAGGTCCTTTGTTCGAAATTGCTTTCACGAATTTCACACTTTTCAAGAATGAATCACCGGCAAGAATTTATTTGTCACGTGATCTGTAATCAAAGAGAGCTTCCGTATTTAATTAGCGAGTCACTGAATTATTTTAAGCGGCAACTTCCAATAAAAAATTAATTTTTGATTAAAAAATAATCACAGTTTAGAAAATTAAGAAAAGGGTCTTTAAAAAATTGGAAAATAAAAAAATGTTTTTTTTTTAAACATAATTATTTTTTTAAATAAAAGGCTAATAATAAAATAACAATTTTATATATTATTTTTATTTTTTTGGCCTTAATTGCAAAATTAATATATAATTAAGTAATAACATAGGAAAATTTTTATGAACAAAACCAAATTAGATCAAATATCAGACAAATCACAAAAATTTCCCAAATCTGCCCTTTATGTTGTTTGTTTATTAAGTAATTTTTAAAGTACAGTGATGCTATTTAAAACTAAGTCGGTTGCTTTAAACTTTTTTTTTTGGAACGCCACCCACAACACTTAAATATCAAGATTTTAAATAATTTGACCTTACGCCATAATTAAATGCTTGTAAATGACGCCTTATGTTATTCGATGATATTTGGATCAGCCTAAGCACTTGAGCAGCCCTATGTTAAACTTATATATAAAGTGTGCCAATTTGTAAAACGTTTATAGATTTTCGGCGGAAAATTTGTTTACGATTAGTTGTAGGCAAATATCAGCATAACTAATTAGCAATAGACAGTCATTAAATCCTGTGTCATTAAAACGGCTTATCCACTTAAGTGTGGAGGTAAACCACGCAAAATTAAACGGCCACACCTAATCTTAGAACATGTTGCTGGAAATTAATTTATCTCAAAAATAATCGAGTAATAATAGTTTTGAAAAGCGTGCCAGATTAAAAATACATTACAGCCCTTCAAAAGAACAAATTCTCCCTTGAACATTCGCATTTTTTAAGATTTTCTACGTAAATAAAATTATTGAGAATGTTTTTTTAATTTGTTTTCGAATTGACCTGCAAAATTTACTGAAATTTTTTTAAGTAACGTTTAGTTTTATAGGCTAGCATTTCGCCAATGCAATAACACATTCTTAACATCAAGTACAAAATAATGCAAAAATAGGATTAACTCTGGTCACCCCATGAGTTTCAAGACCTCCCAGGAAAAACTGGAATTTATTACAAGTAACGTAATCTTTCCATGCCAAATCTAGAACTTTAGAACAAAGCCTTTCGTTGTTAAAAATAGAAATAATCTCGAAACGAAAAATAACAAAAAAATGATGACGTTTTTTTTAAGTAAATTGAAAACAGTTCGCTCCCCGTCAATTCGTTATGACGTCATAAAGCCAGCATTTCAATGCAGCAACGTTCGACTTTCGAATTTTTTTACAAAATTAAAAGCGAAAGGAATTATGATGTCATATAATCCGTTTGATGTTGTGCACCGGAGCGTGACAAATGCGGGTGACACGCGTCTTTCTTTGATGTTCAATCAGGCGTGACTTGTTATATGCATTAGTTACTCCCGACGAACGGATTTTCGAGAATTAAAATCGATCTCACGCCACTTCACCGACCCAAGACAATCTTAAAATTTTACACATAACTCCAATGGCGTTAATATCACTTCAGCAAAATCTCCAACTAGTATTGGAAACTAGGTGACTACTGACTAGGATAACTAAAGTAGTAGGAGTAGTATATAGAAGGCTGTTAAACCAGTGTTACTATATCGAGAACAAATGAAGGTGGATAAAGGGTATTTTACCTCATTTCTGGCAAATTCTAAACCAAAAATTTCCACATAAATAAAACATGGGAAAACCGTTAAAAAAACATTATAATAAAGTGCTCAAATCTATGGGATAACCTTTTTTTTTATAAAAAACCGCAGCAAAAACAGAACGCCGAGCGAGCAAAAATAGCCAGAATAATCTCGCCAAGTGTAATCCCAAGTGTTTATGTCTCTTATCCGTCGTAATAACTACATGTAACCGTGACGTACCACCGCTAATATGACGTAATAATTGAAATGCGGCATGGTCACCATTGGTCAATGTGACATGATTGACAGGTGGGACCAGTATCAAAGCACGGCGTGGCACTGTTAGCTCGACATTGACACAAATTATTTTGTTTTTTTGAATGTGGGTGGCTTGTTTTCCAACCAAACACAAAAAATCGTATTTTTTGTACTTTTTTTAAAAAGTAATTAAAAATAAAACCAGTTGTATTTTTATAGATCCTAATTTGTTTTTGTAAAATATAAATAGGGTTGTTTACAGAAAAAAAAGCAGTACAGCGAGTGAAATTTTTGAAAATCATAATCCATACCAACTATTTACAACGTGGCAGCACTTAAAATAATTGCGGCCACCATTTTATTTTTAGCCAGGCTATATGAAGTAGTCGGGTTGTTGGTCAGATTTTATCGTGTACAGCGGGATTATTGCCTAATTTTTGAGCGAGTTAATTACGGCAGAAATCTTTAAATCTTCCCTTTTATTATGACAGGACTCGCTGGGCAGCGATCAAAGGTTTTGTAGCCTGTTAAGATAGCTCTTTGAAGTGACGTCGGACCAAGGAAAAAAGGGAAAACGCGAGACGATTTGGAATAAAACTCACCGTACTGAAGAGAATATATTCAGTACAGAGAAGTCGGCAGAACAGACTTCAACCAAAAACAATAAAATTTGACTTGACACTAAATTTAATTTCAACAAAATTTAGTATTTTCGTGAAAACAAGATCTGACATTGGAGGCTATCGAACTCATTTAGCGGGAAAAGGCTCGGATTTTACGGCAGAAAATGTGGATTTCGAAAGCGGTGTTAGTCACATTCATTCTGCTTCATTTTCTTGAAGTGGATGTTTGTGAGTCGAAAGACAGTTCGGTTGCTTTAATGCCCAGTGGTAAACGAGGTGGCTCCGTAAGTCGAGGTCATCATCATGTTGCAGAAACAAAGCATGGAGAAAAACGAAAGGTAGGATTCCATTAAAATTTTTTGTTTTAATCAAAATTCAAACTGCAAGAATTACGTTTGTTGACGTTTGTGTAATTTTTAAAAATAGTTTATATTCTAATCACGCCACTGCCAAAATATTACACGAAATTACCCAGCGCTTCAGGTATGCAGTTCGGTTTTGCGATAAGCTTATTTAGATGTTGTTAAGGTTTCGTGCAATGTATATCTACGTCTTAACCGCATTGGCCTCATACGTTCGCTACAAATTAAATTAACTCAAGTCAATTACCGCTTGTCAGAGCATAGATGAGTATTGCAAGCTCGGATAGGTAATGGTTTTCAACATTACAAGCTGACAAGAGCTTAGCTTAAGAAATAATTAACCCAAGCCCTCATTTTACTGCTTTATCGTTTTATGTCTATGCTTGTTGACGGATTGGAAAATTCAAAGCCACTTCAGACCTTTCGATCTATGCCCACAATCGGTGGCCTTGTTAATTGACGCTGTTTGTTCAAATGTGGCCATGAATATACACATGGTTCAGTTCAACCGGGTATTATATCAGTTGTATTATAACGGTAAACACCAATATCAATCCTTGCAGGAAAGGTTAAGGCTCGAGATAACGCCAAGCTTAAAGTGTGCGCTCGATCTGAAAATTGATAACCAGCGTTCAACAAGGGCATTAGTTTAAACTTGATGCAAATCTAAGTTAAAACTGAGTTACATATCTTAATGATAACTCACATTAGCGCGTTATATGCCTTTTTAAGCACACACTACCTTTACACATTTCTAATACCTAGGTAAATCAACGTCAGGTAAACAAAAGTTAAGTTCCCATACTTAAAGATAAATTTTAAGTTTTCAAGTCTATTAAATACGCGCCATGGTTTTTTGATCTGTTTGTTCTTTTGACAGCATTTAGTGCTGTACAAACTACTTCGGGCCCATAGTCTACAACATATCGACTTCACTGTGTGTGTAGATTTTTTCAAAAAAATGTGCTAACAAAACAACTAAGGTTTCCTTAGATCATTCTTTTCTTAAAATGTATTGTTGACCCTTTAAAAGAACAACTAACAGAACACAAAACAACGATTATTAAACATAAACATTGGTGCATTTATATTTATAGAATTATAGGTTAGGTTGTTTTTTTTTCTATGCAAGTTTTGCACTTTAGTGATAGCGTTTAAATTGTTTTTATATTTAAAATTATTACATTTTTTTCTAATAGTCTTTGACGATAAATAAATATACCTATACTCATTTTATTTTAATTTTCCACCATTTAAAGTTAGGAAAATTTTGTTATTAAAAAGAAATTTTGAAGTTACGAGCTAAGACTAACAGCCCTTGTACGACACCAATCGGCAGAAAACTCGAAAAATATTGGTCTTTTACAAAAAGTTATTTGTTTTTAATTACGTGACTTTTGAGCAGTAAATATGTCTCAGTGTTCAAATGCCGGATAACATGTCTTCAAAACGTCCGAAATCTTTCAGCATGCCGTAAAAGCGTATTTTGGTCGCGCGGTCCTTTGTACGGAACCAAACATCGAATTTTCGGGTTTCGATTTCAACTGCTGATAATCGCTAACCCCCAGTGCCTTTAAATTCACCTGTGACATAACAATAGGGTGCAGGCAACAAAGGGTCCGCCGACAAGTGTTAACAAGTTAGTTGTCTATGTATCGCCTGATTTTTGTCCAACTCTGACCGCATTTTTTTCTACAGTTTTACTTGAAAAATTTTCCGTTATTTTGCCTAGCTTATGTTTGTTATATTCGAAATCGTTCGCGCGTAAATTCGAAGCAAAACTGTCAAAAAATAAAACCCTTGAAAGGTTATGGGCGTAAACGACAGCTGTTTATTGGAATGTTTATACGAACTCCCACAACTTACTATATTTGCGCACCAGTCCTTTCATTGCCGCTAAATTATAATGATTTTGGTGCGTTAAACACGCTTGGGTGTCCTTGAAGACACGTATCACGCAAAAACGTGTTAAAATTTATATTTTTGGCACTTTACTTTTGAAAGAACTTTAAATTTAAACACCTAATGGGTCAGAACGACTTTTCTTATTTTGTCGGAATTTTCGTGATATTGGGTTAGCACCTGTTAACATGGAATGACAATTTAAGATGTCATTTCCTGCTTTGATATCGAAACGGGAAACGCAAATAAATACCGAACTCACTTTACTTTAAAACAACTTTTTTAATGCAATTACTCCTGAAGGTTAAAGCTTAATTAGTTGAAACTAAATTTTGACAAAGTTGTTTAATGTCAAAGTTTTTTAAATTATTTTTTTGACCTTCTCGAATAAATTAGGCCACGTGACATATTACAGCGTCTGTTTTTGTTAGTAGGAGCCATTTTTTTCGTGAACTCAAAAAAATAAACTTTTTATTGGATCTAAACGAAGCGGACCAAAAAAGCTGGGCCAACAAAAACAAACGGCGGCGAAGCGCTTTGATGCGATCTCGTTTCTTTCGGCATAAATAAACAAGGCGAAAAAATGAGACGTTTTCAATTTGCTGGTCCAAAAATTGAACAATATAACCGACTGTATCGTTTACTAAAACAATCGAGTCTCGACAAACTTTTACTAAGCCACAAAGATGTTAGTTGTAGGGCCTTAACTTATCTTAATTAAATATTAATACACATAATAACAAAATAACAAACACTAAACCTCAAAAAGGGGAGTACAACTAGTTTTTATGGGTAATTTACATATAGTAACGATGCTGCTAAACAAAGACTGCTGCCATGGGACTTAAAAAAAAATACATGCAACGTTATTGATGTTTGTCAGGTTGAATATAAAAAATAATTCTGATAAATGACTAGCATCTGTGTCAATTGCGTTGCTTTATCCGATCTTTGTTGTAGCTGTGTCCGATTAATTTTGGGCTTCTAAACCATAAGTTATGGTTTTGGAAATAAGATTTACGAATTCTTGTTGTCCCAGGTGTTAAACCTATAAGAAGGTCGACCTTTTTTTTAAAATCTCAATAAATTTTACTTTTAAGTAGGAAGCGGTTCCTTACGTCAGGCATTTCCGTTTTAAACCTTTTAACCAATTTAGGTTAGGCTTTGATTTATGGGTAACGTGATCGCGTTTTGTTTTTAAAGAACAAACGGATTTGAAGGCGGTTTTGTTTTCTGCAAAAAAAGCGTAGCAAATTCAAAACAAAATTTATTGTCTTTCCGTAATCTTTTTTTTCGATTTCGTCAAGGCTGCTCTCAAGCGATGAATTTACACAAAGAAAAAATTTTGCCCGCTCTACGGTATATGTTTCGCAATTTCCGAACCACAAAAATGTACACAAACTCGCTTAAGACATTAGTAAACGTAAGCCCAAATAACACTTAATAATATTCCGAAAACATTAAGCAAACGTCATAAACCGCAGTTAGATTAGGGTAATATTTTATACCGATGAACGCTAAAGTTTGCTCTTCAATTTGTGTTACGTATTCTCGTGTATTTTAAAGTGATTTTCGAAGGTTTTGACAGACGTGAATATACTTGAGTCGGTCTGGCCACCTGTTCGCTTTTCCCGATAATCTCATAAATACGAAATCTCCGATTCGTTTATGATGAAATATTAGACTATTATTCGCTATGACCTGCTCTGTCGGCAAAAGTCCTTTGATTTCGGTTGCTCGAGACACGCGCGCTACGTTTTAATGAGTTTTAAATCTTCATTTACAATTCGGCAGATCTTTTTCTTTCATTTTGCATGTTTAAAACCATATCAATGCAACCTGTAAAACTCTTTGGCTACAAAGACAATGGATAACTAATCGTTCGCGGTGCTAAGAGGGTTCAAAATCGGATTATTCATGATTTTTATCTTAGGTTTGCGAGTTAATTAAGTTGAGGCTAGGTCGAATATACACAACAGAACGGACAGATGTTTTTATTTCGTAACTTGACGTTTCAAAATAAACCCCCCACCTTATTTTACTCTGGTTTATGTAAACATCGTTTTTAGAGAACAATCCTATGATAATATCTCGGCTCAGATACGTGACCTTGACGAAAACAAAATTTAATGAAGTCATTTTATTACATCACTGTTACATGTGTTATATTGAGTCAATGCTAGTTTAAACTTGTTGGTAATAGGGGATATTATTTTAAGTTTAATTCGTTTTGTGAATACCTAGTTGAAATAGCAAGTTTATAAGAAAAATTCCGCGAAATTGAGAGTAAAAATAAACACAATCCCCCATCGTGATATTCCCCTATCTGTAAAGGAATCACTTTCAAATTCCATTCCTTATTTAACCCGGCGATGGTTTGGTCTCGAAACGTTTTTCACACGAATTCACGTCACTTAAACATCGTTTAATAACTCGTACAAATAACTACAAGCAAGGGGGCCCTCGAGATCGAATTAGCTGGCGCTAAAAAATGCCGTTGTTTTTATTGTGTCATAATCGGAGCTAAAATTAAGGAAATTGAGTCACAGAAACGACTTATTACTTAACGCATTCGAAATTCAAAATTGTTATTTTAAATATTGCGCTTATGTGAATGGTATTAAAGATTACAGACTGATCTCTATCTCGAAGAAAAACATTGCGATCTGCGGCGTCGCATTCAAATAATACCGGCGACTTCAATCGGCAGAGTCCCATTGTTTATTTATGTGCGGTATCGTTTCGAGCCCGGGAGCTTTCACTACTTCGGCGGGAAATCGCACAGCTGGTGTCGGCTAAACCGTAAATACCTGTCCGTTGACAACCGAGACTTAAATGTTTACTTTAACAATGAAGTCCAGTCGCAATAATAATTGACTTGACAATTGTTTGATCGCGGGTGATAATGAACGACGGCTGTGACGTCACAATGCCAACCTTGTCGATTGGTTTCCAGCCTAATCTGTTTCGGTAAATTTAATTTTCCGAGAATTTTCAATTAAAATATTTTAGGCGACCGCAAATATTTAACTGTTATATAATTCTTACCAACACAGAGGCGCAAGGTTCAATGTCGCATAAACTTAAGAGAGATTGCAAATAAAAATTAAATTTTATCGTCTTTTTACCGTAAAATTTCGTCATTTGCAAAGTGGTTGTTACACGTTTATTTTAAACGCAAAAAGTCCCTTAAAATTGGTATAGGCCAATAATTTAGAAAAAAAAAAGAAATCAAATATTAAGGGTTCTCGTATGACGAACATTGGCATTTCTGTAAAATGTCGTGATCTTTTGTTTATGTAAGATTTGCACCAGATCGGAAATTGTCTTTTTTCGCTTGGGATGAAATACGTCATTGAGGATAAAGTCATTTTATTCAGACCCAGCTTGTCACTCAACTCGGCGAATAAAAGCGACGATGTGGAATTGAAATTTGATGTTTGTGACTGCTTTATCGATGTTTAAGATAAGAGCGTCACGTGTTGGAGAATTTTGTAGCGCCGTGTATTCATAAACAGACTTAGCCCGACTTCAAAGGCCTTAATGCGAATAAGTCAAATGTTTACTTCCGAATATTATGATCTAAGCCGGTTAATTAATTCACGGTTTGAAGTTATTTTTCAATTAATTCAACCTTATTTCGGCTTATACTGATAAGCACAGCAAACAGAGAGCGCGGATTGTAAAAACAAACACATTTATCAACTAATTACCTGAATATTAAGTTTGCCTGGGTCCCCATGTTATCTGATAGCTATTACAAGCTACAGAAAATACAGTAATTCCTTGCTTTGATTTTACAAATCGATAAATACACGAACATGGCTAATGTAAACAAACATGAACATTTCAACTTTAACATGTCAACGACATTCCCTTTTGACGTCACATATTATTATTTGTGGTGAGTGGAAAATGAAGTGAGAGGTAGTGATTACTTGGTATCACGTTCTAGTTAGCAATCTGTCGTGTGTACAAACCTACTTCAGTGCAGGCGGCAAGCGGTGCTTGTTTAAGCAATATGGCGCGTTAATTGACGGCGAAGTTTACATTAAACTCGAGATTTAGGTTTTTAATCGGCCGTCAGCTATCATCAAACGCCGGGCAAACCAAGTCACTATCAATCATTCCGCGGACGTGTTTTCAAACCTAGGAGGGACTTTTGAATGGGAGAACGAGTTATGTAGGACAAGGTGACGGACATTGTTTCGCCGTGGGGGCGCGCTTTGATCAATTTACAATGGCGGAAAGGCTTGAAGTTGGAAAATCAATTTGTTTTGGCACTCAGCATCGCACGCCATAAATATATCCACGTGTCAGAACGAAACAGACTAATCAAATATTTCTCCGTAGCAAGATTAATCCACTAGGTCGGTCCGTTTGATTTATAACGAGGCGGGTGGTTTCGCAAACTTGGTCATCTATGGTTTATTCTCAGGTTAGCGAGATTACAGGCACTGATCCTCACGGGGGGTACTGGGTGTAGCCAAGGTAACACGTACGGCCCCACAAAACTTTCAATCAAAATCTAAAGGCTTAAAATGCGCTTGGTTGCCCCTGTATTACATAGAACCACCCAAACCTATATCTTAAAACGTGCAAAAACTTCCGAACATGACGTCATAAAAAAACCTGTAGTTGTACATCATTTAAGTTAAATTAAGGCCTTCTGCGCGCACTCTGCCTTACCTAATTTACGTTACATCTTTAAAATTGGGAGTGAGGCGGAATCATGTGTAAAATAGTACACTATTAGGGCGTGAATAGAACACAACCGTTACGTCACTCAGTTGTAAAAAAGATGAAAGAAAAATAACAATGGTCTATCGCAAGCTATATCTGTTTGCGGGCTTCCTTTTATTTCAACACATAAAAGCAGTAAAATAACACCCTTTACAGCTGTAACATTAGGCGGGTAATACGATTACATAACTTCGTTTGTAACTCAATAAAGCACTGCGTTAAATAAACAGCAAATTGTTATATTTTTAAAATTTAGAAATATTCACTTTTGAAACTCAGAAGATATATATTTCTGTTTTATTACTTAAAAACATTCAATACCTTAATTTGAAAAAAATAACAATCTATTTCATTTAAGTCAATCCCTAATTTTTTTATTTTTAGGGTCGATGTAACAGAAGGATGTGTAAAAATGGCGGCCGAAAATCCGCTCATGCAGATAATGTAAAACGAAGGAAAAAAATGCTGTGCAAGAAAAACTTTGACAAGTGCAAGTTGAAGAAAGTTTTACAATGCAAAAACAGGAAATGCATTAAAAAGAACCTTAAGAAATGCAGAAGGCCATTCAAGAAGTGCAAGAAGGCCAACAACAGACGACCAAAACCCACCAACACACAAAAAATAGTCCCTCCTACCAAAAATGATAGAGTTCTAAAGGGAAACGTGTCAGCAACCTCCACCCCAGTCAAGAAAGGTAAATGACGAATTGTAAACAAACCAGTATATTTAGGGGGGAAATCCAGTTAGGCTTAACAATAATTGCACTTATATTTACTTTAACTTACCTATGAAGTTTTTAATTTTATGATTTTTGTACAGAGGCAAACGAGGTATGCAAAGTAACGTCTGACTGTGCAGGAGGTTTATGTTGTGCGAAGCATGGACATATTCGAATATGCAAATCTTACATCACCCTAGGCCAGGTAAATTAATGCTTTTTCTAGTTGGCTATAAAAGTGTTTTAGTATAACATTTGTAGATTTGCCAGAATGATCAAATACTCATGTGTATTTTTTTAGTTTAATAATTGTTTTGATATATTTTACAGATTTGTCCACGTCCTTACAAACGAAAACGAAGCCCAGAAATGTATGAACAATGCCCCTGCCAGGCTGGTTTATCTTGCTCAAAGTCCGAATCCAGGCACCACACTTGCCAGCTCATGCACACGTGATAATGACGTCACTAAAATAAACCACGGGTGACGTCACAGGTACAAGGAACGACGAGGTGATGCGTTAAAAAGGAGATGGTATCTGCCAATAATAAGACTAAATCGAAAAACGCCGGGCGCGCTCGAACGCGAGACGTACCGGAATTACGGACCCATGCTTTAGAATTTTTGAGCACGAACAATTACCCAAAGAAAATCTTTTAATTTCTGTTAGTGCCGACCCGCGGAGAAGAAAGCCCGCCGCGCGGGTAATCCAATTACTTAAAAAGCGACGAGTGCTAACCTAATCAAATTATCCCTGGCGCTTTTAAACATAACAATACCAAACAACAATACCCAGCCAATACTTGTAATCTTGGCGGTGAAGGCCTGATTGTTGCCCGACCGCAGTTCACCCTTTGTCCTATAATTGCTAATTTTTCGGAAAATATTTTAATCTTCGTTCGAAAAAAAATTGTTTTGAAAGAAAAATTTATATTCATGCTAAATAGCTATTAATATTTTAAAGTAAAATTTTAGGTAAAAACACTTTAATGAAATCAAAAATTATGAAAATAAAGCTGAATAGTGACATCTTGTAGATATTGGATAACAATCATTTTTTAAAGAAATATTTAATTTAACGCTTAGGTTATCTTATTTTTATGTTGTTTTTATTTTATTTCGTATTTATATTTTACTGTTTATTTGTTTGTTATTTTTTTACAATAAAAAAATGAAATCACAATTTGGAATAAAAATTTTATGTGGTAGCCTACTTACATTAATCATCACTAAGTAGTTAGATAAAAATCTATTTATCATTGCTAAGTTACTTTTAATATCAATGGCACGGGTATCATATTATACAACTCTCATTGAGTCATATTTAAAAATAGGGTATGATCTAGAAGGTAAATTTAAATGCTTGAAACGTAAGGAAACATAAACACTGTACCACACAAACTTCTAATCCCCTGGCAAAACAAACCAAACGCATTGGGCATAACAAAAACATAAATATGTAATTAGTTATTGGCTTAGAAGAAATAGTTTTGTTTTTAGGAACAAAGAAGACCTTTTTTAAATGTTGTACCTTTGACATAGACGAACGTAGCGCTACTTTTATAAACAAAAAATAAAGCTCCAACAAAAGTTTATATGTATACTAGGTAAAAAATGTACTTAACATTTAAATATAATAATAAAAATAGGGGCCATTGTGTCGTTTGTTTACAGAAAATCACAGCTCAAAGATAAATATGTCAGTATTACTGGTGCTAATTGGCGGATAATATTTAGTTTGATATTGAACTTTGGCATTTGGGGTTAACCACCGCTTTGTTGAAACTTAAACCTGATACCTTTGTCTGTAGTTCGGCTTATATGTAATGTTTATATTAGGATAGGCAAACATAGTCTACGGTTTAGTAAATAAATGCCAGGAACGACCACAAAACTTAACAACAGAGGTGCTAATAACATTTAAACAATACTAGAAAATGTTAAACCTAAAATTTTATGACGTATTTATTAACTTTAAACTATTGAATGTGCACAAGTTGATATTTAAATTTATCAATTGCATTGAGTAAATTAGAAATCAACAGACAACTTTGCAAATCACAATTATATTTGTAGTTGATATATTATAGCTATAGAGATAATATACAGAAATGGCAGTACATTAAAAACCCCGCGAAGCAAAAGTGAGCGAAAAATCCCATTTATAAAGCATGGTACGAATATGAAGGAATATATATCAATAAATGGCGTTAAAATCACAGAATGATGAAGTGTGAGTTTGGTTTTAAAACCAACGCAAAAAGTAAGGCAAGTTTTTTTTTTAATTTTGAACATTTTGGAAAGTATTAGGTAGACTTGGCTGCACAAAGATAACCCAAACAGAACAAAATATTTTTAAAAACGCATTAAAATATTTAAAAGCGTGTTTAAAAACAAAATCTACAAAATGATAAAAACTGTAAAACTGTTAAGTAAAATTATAAGGCATTGAAAATTTTAAAAACACTATTATGAAACAACAAGTTGAAATTACAAATTTTTAAAATTAAGGAAGCTAAAAAATAAAATATAATTTTTAAATTTAAAAACATCACCTAAATTTACATTTATGTACAGTCAAAGGAATACCAAAATGTAGTTAAAATAGAAAAAGTAATTTGGCAGAAATTACAAGTACAGAAAATTAAATTTAAACTGTTGGTTATTAATAATACAGATAAAATATTATTACCATAACTAGTGCTAAAAATTAAAACAAAAATTCCCACAAAACATGATTAAAATAACAGTCCAACTACGAAGCCAAGCGGGTGAAGCTTACGAGAAACAAAGGCCGCTAGTGCGCGCCAAAGCGCTGCTAATACTGCATATTAAAAACGAAGGACGAGCAAGTATATTATTCAATAAAACGACATTCAATTAAGATACACTTGATTTAAAATTACACTATTACAAAAGGAGATATTTAGTTATAACGGACGGAAAGGAAAAGTTTTTTATTGTGCTAATAGTCAAAATATGTTAAAATAAAATTCTATTAAAAATATAGGGGTGGAAAATTAATTATTTATAAAATTTGGAGGAGTTAAATTTGCACGAAATTAGCATTTCTATACTTAAAATGCTAACACTTAATTTTTTTGTCCACAAATAACTAAACTGAGGAATGTTGCAATTTTTTTTGGAATGTGATAAAAAAAAATTTAAAAAAAATTATGCACAAAAATACAGAAGTAAACATTTACGCCCAAAAGATGACGTCACTATTAGAAATAGGACATGACGTCATTTTTAATATAGAAAAGAATGGCGTAATGTTCTGGATATATGCGGTGATTAAAATTTAAAAAGGCAAACTTACACTCTATTCTCCGCCAATAAAAATTTACAAAAAAATGATGACGTCACAAAACATGATTAGGTAATTCATTTTCGCACGTTCAAAATTTAAAAAAATCAAGTAAAGCTAAAAATATTTAAAAAACATGAAAATGAATATAATTAACGTGGTTGCTTACAATATGGTGACGTCACATGTTCCGAGCAAGCGGATTTTTCAGACAGAATTACAAGTCGTCCGATTCCGGCAGAAGAGTTTCCTCCAAATACTTCATGGATCTTGTTTTGTGATGTTGATGTTGCTTCGGAGGACTGTCCTCGCGGAGCGCCTTCATCACTTCCGATTCTTCGTTGCTGTCTCTGTGTGACGTCATAATGTGGTGTTTAATAAAATTATGACGTCATAAAGTCGTGTTTATTTTTTACATCATTGGTAGATGCCAACATTATAATATCAACGACATACAATTTAGATTAAAATGTGTATTTAGGCTATGATTACTACTATTGGTATCTTACTATAAACATATTGTTTATTTTTTTGTTTATTTATGTTGTGTAAAGGTTAAATCTTTTTAAAATCCCTTGAGCCCAAATATACAGGTGTACAGCAAAATTATAGATGTAACTTTGAAAGGGGGAACACCAAAAAGTTATTTTGAAACTTTTCTGAACCTGGTAATTTTAACAAATGTAGTGGTACGAGTTGTTAGAAAATCGATAAAAATTAAAACTCCCAGTTTTGCAAAAACATTTCTTTGAAATTTTGGTTTCTAACAAAATTGCTAAGTGTTTTTATTTAAAAATAACTACAGATAAAAAAAATTTACTCATAAAAATATATTTACGCATTCCTATAATACATTAGTTTTCTTTTGTCTGGAAACCAAATATAGAGTACATAATATTTTGGTTGCTTGGATATACAATCCATAAATATCGACTTCAGTAATGTAATGTGGTTTTAAACCGCATAACACAGTCGCTGTTTATTGGTATAAGTGGATGTGGTAATATAAAGGATAGGTTATGACTTATACTAAATGACATCATTATATCTGTGTTGAGAAATTTAAATCTAAAAACCAAGAGTGTAAAAACATGATTGTAAAATGTGAACAAGATAAAAATGTTATAAATAAACATGTTTGTTATTGTTTATGTAAACAAGTCTGGTTATGGTTACCGTTTCTATATGGATTTCTATGTATAAAACATAAGCTTGGCATAATAAAAAGATTACCTAAATTACAGTTTCTGAATTACTATTTTAGTACTTAGTATACTGTGTTAAAAATAGGAGAAATAAATAATATACTTCACTTTAATATTACACGTTTTACTTAACCAAGTAATTTTAGTTATTCCTACTATATTTTAATACCAAATAAGGAGTCAGATTAAAGCCAGCTGTGTGAGAAATGATATTTGATAAAAATATAATATCTTCTCAGCAGGTTATAATTTCAATAAAATTTAATAAAGTATATATCAAACCTTTATATAGCACTAAGAATAGAGTAAGCCATAATAATATACATATATATATATTAATATATATAAAAGAACTTAATAATAATGATAAAATTATAAATATTTCATGGTAAATTTTTTTTTAGTATTACCTTGATGTTGATCTGTTGACCTGACCGTCATAAGATTTTTGAACATTTTGATTGGAGTACAGACCCAAGGAGGTGCTGGGGATTACCCTTTTTGTCTCGGGGTTAGCCTGGCTTGTTGCAACTGGTGGAACATATTGGGCTGGTTGACGAACCTAAAAAACAAAAAGTTGAAAGTTTTGGAAAATTTATTGAAAATATTAAATTCAAAAATCTTGTTTTAATTTAACAAGTTTGTGAATTGAAATTTGCCGAGCCATTACAGGTTGCAAAATTAAAACACAGTATCTTATCTCAAGTAGCATAATAAATTATTAAACCCACCTGGTTATGTGATGCACTAGATTTGATCGTAACATTACACCTGCTTGACTTGGATCCATATTTGTTCATGATAGTGCATGTGTATTGACCTAACACTTCTGGGGATAATTCTCCTAACACTAACGTGTGAACTTGCCCTGAAAAAAAATAATTTAATCAGTTGAAAAAAAATTAAAAGGGAGTGGTTTAATATTAACACTTTTTATGAGTATGAGCTCATATAATGTTGCTAAAATTTTTGTTTATTTTTTTTAGAAATTTTTTTTAGAAAAAATCTTATTTATGTAAATCAAATATTTATGTAAAATCAAAAAAGAGGAACAACAAAAACACAATTTACATCAAGAAAAATTTTTAAAGCAAATATAAAACTTTGGTAAAAATTTAACTTACCGCTACTAAGAAATCTAATATCTTTGTCTTTCGATTCTCTTGCTGGACGGTTGTTATGGTACCAGTGCACTGTGGGAACCGGTAAACTGGGTCCCAACCTTACCTCTAACACCGCTGGTTCGCCAAGAGGGGCTCCAATATCTTGAAGAGGCTGATGCAAAAATAACAATTTAAAAAAATAAATAAATAAAAGCACAAAAACATGTCTAGGAGTAAAAAATTAACATTTAAATATATGCTAGCATGTTTTTAAACTTTTATACACTCAGAAATCAATTAAACATATTTCTTGCAAAAAAATAATTTAATTTATCTTATAAACATTTAATTTTTGTTAAAAAAAAAACAAGTAGAATGTGCAATGTTTATATAAATTTTCTTAATCACAATGTTGAAAGTGAAAGACAGGAAGTTAAACAAATTGAGATGGATAGTTTTAAATTATATGCCTACAACATTTCCCCCTAATGCATTTGCTTAAAACATAAACATGCTATTTTATATATGTAGGCATTGCAATTATATGAAGAAATAAAACTAAAGTGACAATCTCAAGTAGACAGAAAGAGGATGTTATATATGATTGACAAAATAAAATATTTTAAAAATAATTTTGCAAATTAAATAAGTATTAAAAAAAAATCTTCAAACAAAAGGTATATATATATCATTTTATGAAATCGCGTAAAAATTTTTGACTAAATAATTAACATAGATGTAAATTTGACATTTTTACCTTAACAAATGTAGGTTCGCCGTTTGTTGCACCAGATCCTTGAATAAATTTACCGATATTTACAGCAGCCTTGGACCTATTATCAGATTGGTTTGGTGGTATGGGAGATACAGAACCATTAGTTGTCCTAAAATAACATTTGTATTGATAAAATTTTAATTATTTAGAAATTTTAAATGTTTTTGAGTAACTAGATGTTTAAACAATTTTAACTTATGAAAAATTGTATATTTAGGCTTGTTTATTAAATTTTTAAGCAAATTTTTTAATGCAATTACACAATGTAAAACAAATGCAGTATATGACAAAATTTTTTGGTAACCAACGGACCAAAATACCTTACTAACAGAGTCAAACAAAATCTCGGTTACTAAAAAATACCACACAAAAAATTTAAGCACCAAACAAGATAAAAATCACTTCAGCAAATAGCAAAGATTGTGGTTAACAGTGGAACCTATTGATTAAATGTCATGGTTGTTTGATTTTAACTTACTGTTGTTGACTGTGATGTTTGAATAGGAATTTTATATGATGTTGGTATAAGTAATTTCCATTAGTAGGGACAGGCAATAAAAAGAACGAGGTATTTTAAATATTTAAAGTTTTGGTGTATATGTTTATTTGGTTAAAATGTTCATAGAACAATTTTTGAAAGAATTTAATTAAATATTAATTCTTTTTTATTTTTATTTAAAAACCAGGGCAATTTAAAACTTTCCTGACTACCCAACCCTTAAAAAAACTTTAAAGTTTAAATCATCAATTAGGTTATATGAAAGCCCCTCGAAACACTTATGCTAAAATAACATTATTACATCACACAAAAGGAGAAAAAACAATTTGGAAAAGTGGGAATTGAAAACTGTATAATTTAAACCCTGGTCTAGACCACGACTGGAATGCGAAGGCTCTCCAAAATTCCAGAATTGTGACAAAACAAAAGGACAATTGTCGCGATTTCAATTGAAGTAGGAATGTGTGGTTTGATGTGTCATTATGACATCACACAGTGAATTCTCGAGTGAGTGTTACATCACAAAACAAGCAATTAAAATAGTTTGAAACAAAGGGAAAAGTAAACATCTAAATAAGCGAGTAAACTACAAAAAAAGGTCAAGTTACACAACCACTACTTCCTTAACATCAAAACAAAATCAACGTTTTTTCTTGATGTGAGAATACTAATTCACAGTACAACAAAATGTATTGTTATATGACATGTAAATTGTTTAAAAATATTTAATTTAAAATTTCCCATTACACCACAGTTGAAATAAAACATCTTTCGATACTTGTTATGATCTTATTTCATTAGAAAAAAAAAATAAATAAAAACTAATAAAAAAGTGACCCACTAATATTTTAAAATTTGGATTTAAAAATAAATGGTTTAAATAACTTGAAGTACAAATAAGAAATAAATCCTTTTTTTCTCACCCATTTTCACTGTGAGATGGCCAAGTTTTTACTCCAACCTTCTGCCCCTCCATATTTTTATCTTCTTCTTCCTGAAGAATCATCTCCTTAATAGCTGGTGTGATGGTTAAAGTGGACTTTTCAGCATTGGGAACTGATGCTAAATTTTTTATAAAATTTGGGTTATCTCTGCAGAACTTTTGTATTTAAAAAAAAAATTCTGATAGTTTTTACATAGTGTAGATGCTTCATAAAAATTACTGAAAGCATTTTCATACATTTTGAAAATATTTCCCTACTGAAAAATAAATATTTTATACACTTTTTCAAAAAAACATTTGAAATCTTACATTTGACAGGTTTCGTAAGAACCTTCTGTAGAGCGGGTGATTGTTGAATTCCACCTTCATGTTGCCAGTCTTTTGGATTGTTGTATTTATCAAATCTTGTTTCTACAGGACTTGGCTTGTATATTTTTGCATCAGCAAAACTTAATCAAAACAAAATAAAAATTAAACATTAGAAATACTGTGTGTAAACCAATAACTACATCACGTTTTGCAGAATTTTCCATGCAAATTATATATATTGTTTATAATGTTAAAATTTAATGGTCTTAATTACTTAGAACAGAAAATTTCAGTTTGTGCTTTATGCATGTCATTAAAATGCCAATTAATCATACCTGTCAGTTAAAGTAAAAACCTAATTAGCACAACACAACAAGTCATAACCGGTATGCTGGCACTATATTAGGAAAGTAATTTTTGTATGCATAACTTTCTAAAATTAATGAGAGTATAAAATGCATAAAATGTTTTGTGACGCATATAAAGCCTTAGAATGTCAGATATATTATATTACAAACTACCACTGCCACCAGGCATTTTACTTTATGATTCATAAATTTATTTAAGAGAATTATAAAAAACCATAACATATAGCCTTATATACAAAAATTAAATTTAAATAAAAGCAAATTTGTTATTATTTTTTTACCTTGACTTTGCATCAAACTTAGTTGTAGGGGCTGGAGGCAATGGTGTAGCTGACTTGTCTTTAGGTTTACTAAAATATAAAAAATAAACACATTTAAAAAAAAATTAAATTTTAACCATGTAAAAATAATGTGGTATAATGCTTATTAAATCTAGGTTAAAAGGATGATGTGACACCTTAAACAGTTTAAATAATTAAATGCATGATTCATAACATTCTGGTAACAAGAAAATCAGGTTGTTTAAATTAAATTGCATTTTTTCAATGTTTTAACCTATTTGGTCTGGTACTAGTCATGCCAGTTTATAACATAAACAAACCACACACATATCCTATCAATATAACCAAAATATAATTATTAACAAATTAGGTATGGTACTTTTTAACACTTAAGTTTTGTTTTATTTGGCTACTTGAAATTCCTTCAGGTTTTAGAAATGCATACATTGTAATTTATTGATGCACTTGAAATCTGGTATTTTATGAATATATTGCCTTAAGCTATGTACTTAACAACACCATAATATAAACTTAATGTTTTTGTTATTTATTTAAATACCTGTCAATAAAATACATTTTTTAGGATACATAAATTAATAATTAAACAATAGATTACCGCAGTTGTAGAGTAAGTGTAAATCCAGCACCCTTAATTTTATTTTGTGCTTCTATATGAGTTAACATTTGAACTTCTTCTCCATTAACTTTCTCAATTAAATATCCTTCTTGAACTCCAGACTTTTGTGCCTTACCTCCAGGTGTAAGCTACAAAGAAAATTGTTACCATTACCAAATTAAAAAAAAATTAAAAAAAGTTTTTTTTTTTTTTTTTTTATATATAAAATTTATATTTACTTTTCCAATAGTAAGTGGCTGATGGAAATCCTTTCCTCCCTGCATCTTAAATCCCCATGGTCCACCTCCAGACATTGAAACTTGATATTGTGTCATTTTAACAATTTTAAATCTTATCAACCATTTATTTACACGATCCTATCGAAAAAAGAATTAAGAAGGTTGTATTCAAACAATAGTTAATAAATGTAAAAAAAAAACTGTATATTTTCACATAATAATATGATTGTCTGAATATACTAAGAATTACTGGAAAGCAGTGAGGTATTGATGTTTTTAAATTTAAATATCATTTCTATTACTTTAAATGCAAGCAACATTTTGATTTTTTAATCTTTTTGCTCAATGTCGCCATGCTCCAATAAAAAATCAAACAACTTCCTTGTTTTGTTGACATCAATTTTGACAACGACCCGAGCTGTAGCAAGTCTTATTGTGCCACTTTTTCTATATTCATGTATCAGGGCATTTTTGTGTGTCAAAAAAGCCTCAGGAACTAACCGATTCACAGCACAAAACTCCCTTTCTTTACTGCCAAGTTTTTCTACACCTGGCAAGCCTGTTAAATCTATTGGAGGGGCAAATTTACGTATACTTGTTGTAAGAGGGGTATTAGACATTAAAACATTGTCGTTGTTTTCATATTCAGCTTGCCTTTGTAGCCACTGTGTTAAAGCAACAGGGTCATGCAAATGAGGTAAGATTTCTGACATAAAATTTACTTTAGGTCTTGTTTGTTCTCTTTGTTTTTTAAGTTTGTCATACAACTGGGCAGCCCTGTAAGATCTTATGCCGTTTTTGCGATAGTTTCTTAATTTTAAAACCCGTTTTTGCAATTGCTTCTCAAGTCCAAGGCTATTTACAAGTTTGTCATGAGCAATAGGATGAGATTGTAATTGCATTAAAGGTCTTAATTTGACTTCAATTTCCTGAATTTCGGGTGGCAATTTACGAACATACAACAATGTATGATTTGTTTGATTAATTAAACCAAAATCCTTAATGATTTGTTTTCTTCTTGAGCGTTCTTTTAGTTTCGATTGATAAATATTAACAATTGCGAATTTTAACGCTTTTAAAACTGGCCAGTCATCTTGGCTAAAGTAAATATCACTTATGTCCCACTCTGCATAGTTATCAAATTCTTCAACAAAATCACCCCTTGCTGCTAAGTACCCTGCCATGTGTTGCGCTCTATGTGAGTCAGGTAGAGGCCGACATGGATCTTCACATGCCTTAAAAGTTATAGGTTGACATGAAGGCCTTATTACTGGTTTTGGCATTTCAGGCAAAGGATACTTGGCATTGATTACATAAAATTTCATATAATGATTTTCACATTGTTGCTTGGTTTTTGTTCCAACCTGTGCTGCAATAGAATCCCAATTTCCAGGACCACAATCAGATAAAGCATCCAATAATTTCATTTCTTCAACAGCTTCCCATCCGTTCTCCATTATTGGAAAGTTGTTTGTAATAATTTGGTAACTATGATCGTTAGAATGGTTTTCATCTTCATGCCCCTTAGAGAAACATCCCAGACATAAATATGTTTTGACTTTAAAGCAACCGGCACATTTAACGTATGGTTCACTTAGAAGCACTTTACAACCAATACAACGTCTTTCGAATATAACCATTAATTTTGGGCTTTTATCAGTCATGCTTTCAAACACCGTAATGTTACACCTGATAGTTATAAAAAAATTTTATTTAATGAAATTTGCTCAAATAAAAAAATGACCTGCAAATTTTCCGAAGAACCCACCGATAAACAATATCAACGCATAAAATTACAAAATATCCCAAATACTCATGTCACCTTTAATACCCACGCATTCTAAAAAATATTATAAACTTACTAAATTCTTGACACGTGAATTCTAAATATTTTCCCTGCTGCAAAAATGCAGCCTGACCACGTCCGACTAAAGACCGACTGAGTTTCGTAAACTTCCTTTTAGCGTATCGGCCATCAAAACCCAGAGTTGCCAATACTTGTGTTTTTTTCTTGGCATAATGTGTGTTTTAAAAAGTGTTGTTTAATTATTGGTTTAAATAAAATTAAAATCTTACTTTTTGCATATTTTACAGATTAGTTAGTAGTATAAATTTCTGCATTGTCTTTATTGCTTGTGTTTAAAAAACTACTTTTATAGAGCACCACAAACGGCATTATTTTTTCGCACAAGGATTATTACATATTTTCATTTACGAAACGCTGAAGTAAATACCGTTAACGCCTTACTCAAGGAAAATTTTGACTATCTGGCTATTTGATGCCAGGTTATATATAATTTGTGGAAATAAAGTGGAATTTAGTAAAAATTATAATTACACGACACACCACAAATGGCAAGATTTTTTGGAAAAATAGATGTAAGTTGTTAAAATTCAGTGCACTGTTAGCGTCTTACTCAAGGAAAATTTTGAAATCTGGCATTTATATACCAGGTATATTATTAATTTAAATCTTTTATGTATTTTTAAGCACATTGCAACCATTTAATTAAACATATATAATCACCGTTAATAGTTTTACTTTAATACCAACTTCCCCAAAAAATATTTAATTGATGAATTTTTGAGGCTGTTTCATTATCTTTAAAAGAAATCTTCATATATTTTATTACTTAAGTATATAAAAAAGTTTTAGATAAAATATAGCCTTTTGACAATTATAAACTTTAACAGACAAATGTCAATTTAAGCATAAAAAACATGCAAAAGTTTATTTTAAACAAATTTCAAATTATGTTATTAAATTTACGCATAATCAATCTTAGAATCTTAATCTTAGAAAAGTGCATCTTGCAAAAGGCAGCAAGGTTTTAAAACTAGAATATCGAATTATAGTACTTTTTTGTCTATTTCATTAATTTTATTTTTCAAATACGCAACACTTATATTAGAAAAAATTAGCTATTTAATTAAAAAAAACATTGAATGTGTGTGATTTAGTAAATAAGTTATTCACTAGGCAAATCACATATCCTAAATGTGCAACATTTAACATCTATTTCTAACAACTTAAACTGTTGTGTAAAAGTAACACCCTCTGGTAATTACGTTTTTAAAGATGTAATAATTTAATAGAACAAACTTTTAGAAAGCTGTAGTGCAACGCTATCTACCAAATATATATGAAACAAAGATTTTTTTGTAAACTTGATATTTTATGAGACAGAAATTACAATTTGTTTAGTAGTTACAAATATTAATTTACATTAAAAATAGAAAAATGGAAAAGTTTTAGATAAATTTAACTAATTTATTAATTTAAAAACTTAGTTGAAAAAAAAGACTTTTTATGCAAAAAAAAAACTGACAACCCTAGCGAATTGCACATTGAATTGTAAACAAACGGGAATTACCCCTGAAATAATTCTTTTAAGTATTACAACAAATCTCAATTAACGTTTATCTTAAATGACATTCTACAACATGCATCAAGATAGTAGTGAAACTAATTTAAACATAGATGATTTGAGCCACTTGACTGGTGTAAACGCATTTGATACAGCAATTTTTGAAAACGGTAAGTCGAAAGGCCTGGCAATTAAAAAAAAATAGTTTTATAAAAAACGTTAACTGGTTAACAGAATAATATATTTAAAAATATATACTGTCTGACTGTTTGTTATTATCAGATGTTATTCAGCAAATTGACAAGGATGTTAAAGCCAAACAAAGAGTTGTAGAACAGAAGAAAATAAACAATATTAAAAAGGAAATTGGGTAAAAACACTTCTTTATTTTTTGGCAAACATTTTGTTTTTCTTACATTAAGTGCATTAAAATATATTTTTGCTGGATTTCTACCTCTTAAATTATGTAAGGATTGTCAATATATATAAGGATTGTAAAGATATTTCACAAATAGTTGTGTAATTTTTTAAATTGGTTGTTATATCAAGATTATTAACTTTGTTTTTTTTAAAAAAAGGTCATTAAAATCATTAATTCGGCAAAATGAAAATGCTGGAGAATATTTTGCCACGAAACCTTCATCGATTTCCAACCAACAAAAGTTAAAAACTTTGATCATCCAGAGAGAAAAATATGTTAGCTCATTAAAAATATGTGAACAAAAATTAAAATCAGCAGAAAAGTATATTGCTACATTGTCAGGTACAAACGTTTCTATTTTACCCTACAAATAGGTTTATCCTAATTTTATTTAAATTGTTAAATATTTTATGTCATTTTTTTTCATGAACCTACGACATTTAATAAAATATTTATTTTTTTTAGAATCTACTGTAAAACCATCAACATCAGGGACAAAAGATAATTTAACTAATTCAATAAAATTTGGTAAGCAATAAAGAAATACAATGCCCTAAAAATTGTATACAACCTAATAATCATTTTTTTAGATAAAACTAAAGTTTCAGGGGCACGGACTTTAAAAGAAAGAAGAGAACTAATCAAACAAGGATTAGAAACTCCCTTTTCAATACCAACAACCCAACCAACAGCCCCTATTAAACAACCAACACTTCGGTTAGATAATCAATTTTTAGATTCACTTTCAACCGATGCTCAATATCTTTTAAAACAAAAAAAGACAACACCAAAGAAATCTATACCTCCAGATAACTCCTTAAAAAGATCTGGAAACAATGATGTTGAAACAGAAGAGGATACTAAGAGGAGAAAAGACTCCACTGACGAAGAATTTGTACCTCAAGTTGAAGATCATTCTGAATCGGATGTTGATGAAGAAGAAAAAATTACAGTTTCGCAAAAAAAGAAAATTCGAAATACGCGATGCATTGATGATGCAAACCCAAGAACTTTTAAAAAACGAGTTTTAAAATACAAACAGCGTTTAATACAAGAACAGATTGATGGAATTGAAATAAGAGCTGACAAGGTTTTTGACGGAGGTTTTAAAATTCCAGGAAGAATTTGGCAAAAGTTATATAAGTGAGTTGTTTGATTGTATTCGTATTTTTATATGCAAAAACTATTATATATCTCTCTTTTAAAAATTGAATTGCCTTTTTTTCTGAGCCCTCTTATTAATTTGTTCTATAACATTTAATAAAGGTATCAGCAGACTGGGGTGAAATGGTTGTGGGAGCTCCATGCTCAACATGCTGGGGGCATATTAGGTGATGAGATGGGGTTGGGTAAGACTATCCAAGTTATTAGCTTTTTAGCAGGACTATTTTATTCCAAGCTTCGTGATAGAGATGCAGCTTACAGGTAAATTTCAGTTAAATGTTTTGCAGTTACTGAGTTGCTAAGAATGTGAGATGCAATGTGAAAAAATGTTATGTACGAATGTTAGGTACTAGTAGTGTTATCTGAGTTTCTATTTTTTGGAAAATATTTTTGAATTTCTTACAGTTACGATGGTCTTGGACCAGTGTTATTAGTAGCACCAGCAACAGTTATGCACCAATGGGTCACTCACCTTCATTCCTGGTTACCTCAAGTAAGAACTGCTATACTTCATAGTTCTGGCTCACACAGGGGTGCTAATGTAAGATTTATAGGATGTATATTACAATTTATACTGTAATTAAATTTTAATCTAAAATTAAAATTTTTGTATTTTATTTTAGTTTGAAAATTAAAGTGAGCAATTCTCGGAATTTTAATTACTGTATATACTTTAAATATTTTTAAACTAAATAAGAGTTTACTTAGCAAATATATATTTTTTTAAGGGAGACTTGATAAGCAACATAGTTTTGTCACGAGGAATTCTTATCACATCATATGAGCGTGTTCGTATTTCCATCGATGAATTGTTGTCTAAAAACTGGCACTATGTCATTTTGGATGAAGGACATAAGATCAAAAACCCCGATTCAGCGGTAACTCACGCAATTAAACTTGTAAGTTGGCTTGCTTTATTTTATTATTTTTATATTTTATTATTTTATTTTTGTGTCTGATTTTTGTTTTTTCATTTTAGTTTCCTACCCCACATCGGATTATTTTATCCGGAACACCGATTCAAAACAACTTGAAAGAATTGTGGTCATTGTTTGATTTTGTGTTTCCGGGAAAACTTGGCACCTTGCCTGTTTTTATGGAACAATTTTCAATCCCAATTGTTCAGGGTGGTTATGCCTGTGCAACTGATGTCCAGGTAGTACCTTAGTTTTTTTTATCAATTTTTTTTTTGCTTAGCATGTTATGTATTATACAAAATATGATAAAAATACATTAAAATTTACAACAATTATTCTATTCTTTTTTAATTTGAACAATAAATTAGTTTAGTATTACGGTAGTCACTAATAGTTTCTCATTATGTAAATACTTTTTCTCTAAATGGTTTCATTAAAAAAATTGCTATATTTTAAGGTACAAACAGCATACAAGTGTGCTTGTATGTTAAAAACCACTATAGCGCCGTATCTTCTGCGCAGAATGAAAGCTGATGTAAAATCTCATCTCCATCTGCCCGATAAAACTGACCAAGTTCTGTTTTGTTCAATGACTGACCATCAAGTTGAAGTTTACAAACAATATCTCGACTCTGAAACTGTTCACTCAATTCTAAGTCGAAACACAAAAGTGAGTACCAGCAAATGTTTTAAAGTTATTTTTAACTTATCCATCTGTTGTATAAGTTATATTTATATAGGCTATTTAAATTTGTCTTTTATGTAAGTATTCTGCTTTTTATATATGTTTTCAGGTTGTGTATAATACTCTAAAGTTATAACACTTTATAAAAATTAAAAAGTTGAAAACAATAAGCTCGTCTTAAATTTATTTTAAGATTAAATTTTACCAATAAAAAAAGGCAAATAAGCATCACACAAGTAACATAAAGGCAATTAAAAAATAGCAAAGTATATTAAAAACAGAACATTTAAACAAAAGAAAAAGAATACTTTAGTCAATTAAATTCTATTGTGGGGTTAAAGAAAAGCAAAAGGAAGTAATAGAAGTTATAGACCTTACTATTTTATACAAAAATTTTTTACATATTTTTTTTAAATTTTTCACCTTGAAAAATGTTATCACCATGATCTTCTTTGATAACACTGCCTCCCTTTACTAACTTGATTGCCTTTTGCACAATCATTTTTGCCCAGATAAGATTTAGAATTTGCAGTGTTAAAAACATCAGGTTTGAAGAATAATAAATTTCCGCTTTTGCGTAAGGATAAAGTGATGTAATAGTTACAGTAAAAAGAAAATATGAGAACAATATTATTCGAAATGAGATAAAAACCATCATGTACAAGATAAAAACTAATTTAGCAAGTGTATGATGTTTTGCATAGGCAAGACATTTGGCAAGTTCACGAAAAATATGTGCTACATCAAAAATAACAAAAACTAATATCCCGTGTGTTGTTAAGTTAACCAGATATGCAAGTATTATTAAAAAAAGTGTAGTAACATGGTGCATTAGATGTTGTTTAGAATCTTTTTGATTAAATTTAAAAAGTACCTCTATAATTAAACGCAGATACAAACCACATTTAACCATGTAATACATATAAACAGTAAATGAGATCTCGTGTGGATATTTCAATAGAAAATTATCAGGCTCCCACAAGTAAGGTGTTTTCCATAACATGCACATTTCAAAGATAAAAGCAAAAAGGTTAAAAAGTGTAGTGCTGACTGCTTTTTTAAATTTGTAGCTCCAAAGCGGCCTCACGATATTCCTGTGGATTTCAAACCAGTCTTTAATTTGTTTTTCTGTCCACCCTATGGATTGAGTATATTGTAAAATCATTTTATCTGTGGGTCTGTTGTTTAGTTCAAACAAACCCTTCAATGTAGTTTGCTCCTTTGGCATTAATTTAATTTTTACTCTTCTTTGTAACCAACTTGTAAGATGTTTTACTAAGTACCGCTCAAATATAAATTGAATCCCAAAAAGAAAAATTGCAGTAAAAGGTATTGCGAGAAGATCTTTAGGTTCTGGAAATACTTTGCTTGAATTTTCAGGGTATTTAGAGAACAAAATCCAGAATTCCTTGTCCCAGATACTAATATTTCCCATAATTTTTCTCCTGTTTATAAATTTAAATAACACTTAGATTTGTATTAGAAGGCCTAAGGATAGCACAAGTCTAGTTAATATAGTAGAAATTTTAAAATTAATGTTTAAATAAATGTTTTTAATTTTTTTCTGCCAAGCTTCTTTTGCTTCTGAACTAATCTTATATTTTCTTTGTTTAACTACTTGTTAGGTGGTCTTGCATCATATTGACTGTACAAATCATGTAATATTACCAAAATTTGCAATACTAGCATCACGGACATTACATACAACACTTTACTATGTAATCAACGGTGTAATATTGCACTTGTTGTTTAGTAATTTGTAAGCTTCCTTAAATATTTTGTATATACTATATATATATATATATAAATTAGCCATACATTATATAAAAAAAATTTTTTTTTTAAATAATCTTTATTTTTTTTCAGATATTTGTTGGCCTAATTCAACTCCGTAAAATTTGCAATCATCCAGATTTGTATACTGGAGGACATAAACTTCTAACAGGTCAAGTAAAGCCTGAATATGGTGATGAAAAAAGGTTTGGTCATTGGGAACGGTCAGGAAAAATGGTGGTTGTTGAATCCTTGCTAAGAATTTGGAAAAAGCAAAACAAGAAAGTTCTTTTGTTTTCACAAAGCAAAGCTGTAAGTTTAAAAAAATATTTTAAATTATTATGTTTAAATTTCGAAACAAAGGCAAATAATAAAAATAAAATAGTCATTGGTTAAACTATTATGTTTATATAGATGTTAATGATTTTGGAAGATTTTGTAAAATCCCAAAATTATTCCTATGTACTTATGCACGGAGGAACCGCTATACAGAGTAGAAATTCAATTGTTAATAGTTTTAATGAGGTACAAACTAATTATGTATCATTTAGTGTAAAAGTTCAACTTGTTAAAAAAGAATATGCTTTTTATTTAAAGTATTAAATTATACAACATATTGCTTTGTGGAATTGTTGTGTCATCTTTTATATTTTTTATTTAGGATCCAAACATATTTGTATTTTTGTTAACGACAAGAGTTGGTGGACTAGGAATTAACTTAGTTGGAGCAGACAGGTAAAAAAGAACACCAAATATTAGATTCTAGGGATGATAATTTAAATAGTTTATATTTGAAACCTTATTTCTCTTTAACAAATTATAGGTACTTAAATTGTTTTAATAAGTTTTGATTTTTTTAGTTATAGTTAGATTTTATGTTAGAATAAAACATTTTTTTAATTGTTATTTAAACCTTTATTTAATATTTATCCGGTTATCTATTTTTTATAGAGTTTTACTTTTTGACCCTGATTGGAATCCAAGTACTGATGCACAAGCCCAAGAGAGAGCTTGGAGAATTGGTCAAAACAAACAAGTTACAATTTATAGATTGATAACAACTGGTACCATTGAGGAGAAGATTTATCATCGGTAGATCATTAATTCTATTTATCAATTTGTTTCAAAAACAATCTAACCTAAACTATTTTGCAGGCAAATTTTTAAGCATTTTGTTTCCAATCGAGTTTTAAAAGATCCTCGACAGCGAAGATTTTTTAAGAACAATGACATGCACGAATTATTTACCTTAAAGGATCAGGATGCTGAAAAAATTAGCAAAACTGAAACGGCCTCAATATTTGCTGGCACTGGGTCGGAAGTTAATATAAAAGAGAAAGCTGAAAGAAAAAGGGAGAAAAGAGAGAATAAAAGAATAAAACAAGAACAAAGAAGAAAAAATCTGACCAAAAATTCCTTTGCAATTGATAATCCTTTACCTAATGCCAATAGCGCTGCCAAAGATAATAATAAAAATCAAGAGAAATTATTAAATGTATCAAAAACTTTTTGTAATAATAATAACACTCTTAACTTGTCTGAACCTAACAATGATTCCAACATTCCAATATCTACACCAGAAACTACATCAGAATATGCTGCTGTTTTACTTCCAAACAAAAATAGTGAAGACTTTCTTCAAAGTGTTGAGGATGCTACAGATAAAACTGATTTAATTCAAAGTAATGCAAGTCATGACATTACCAATGATATTTCTGGGCCAAAAAATAGAAGTTCTGATATTTGCTCTAGTAAAATCCAAGTCAATCCTGATAGTAATGATATGCTGTTACCGAATACCTCAACTAGTAATATGTCTTTAGACACTTTTAAAACAGCTGATCAAATCCAACCAATAACTTCTGACACAGCTGGAAATTCACCTACAACAACACCAACTAAATTACGAAGCTCCTTTCTTAAAGTTCTTGAAAAATTTAAAAGTGAAAAAACTGTGCCTAAAAAAGAAAAATCTACAAAAAGGTCAAGAAAATGTGATGTGGATGGAGAGATAGTACAAAATGTTGTAAAAAGATCAAAATATAAGACAAAGGAAGTGGATAAGGAAAGAGCCCGATCTGATGACTATGTTTTGGCTAAACTGTTCAACAAAGGTGTACACAGTGCACTTAAGCACGCAACTATTATGGATAGTTCAACTCACGACTATGCTATAGTTGAATCTGAAGCAAACAGAGTAGCCAAAGAAGCAATTAAAAATCTTAAAAAGTCAAGAAAACAATATAGATACCCAAAACCGAAAAGAAGTGTAAAACCAAGGTTTGGTAACTCTGAAGTTTTCTCTCAAAAAAAAGAGAAAACTTCAAAACCAAAAATTAATAGTGGTTTTACATCCCAGTTAAACTTTTCTAAAAATAAAAAAGAAATTGATTCGTCTTCTTCAGAAGATGATAAAACAAATGGTGCTACCACGAAACCGAATTTTGGAGCAGCCAAGGAGCCATGTTCCTCTAGCCAATTACTTCTTCAGATGCGAAGAAGAAATCATTTTGAAGAGGATCAAAAATCAGATTCCGAAGACAGCTCTAATGAATTGGAAACAAATGACTTTACAGATTATATGGGTACAGAAAATGCCACTTTGCTTCATCAACTTGTTAACTTTATTGATTTAGAATGTGGAGGAGAGGTGAGTACTAGTAAGGTGATGGAAAAATTTAATGGATTTGTTGCCACTGAAGACGCGCCAAAGTTTAAATCAATGCTTCATCATGTTTGTGTTATGACCAAAGATTTTGATGGTACAACCAAATGGGTACTTAAAAATGAGTTCCGTTAAAAGTACAACTAATATGCAAATAAAATTAAATTTCCTTTGATTGCATTTAATAATTTTTGCCAAGATTTTATATTTTTTTACTGATCAAACAATTCGCGATTTTTATTGTGGATTTTTGTCAATCTAATTCCAAAAACTAAGCTTTTAAAAACGATTGATTAAATCTTTTTTATAATTTATCATGACCTATTGTTTTGTAGTATATTGTTACTATGTTCTTGGTATTATGTTTATAATTTTTTTCCCCAATAAACGCCACTGTGTCAAATCGATTTTTAAGTTAGCCAGTATCTAATCATTAGTTTAAACCTTAAAGACAGGCACCTGGAATCTTAAACCGGAAAAACGGCAATTTATAAGTAATTTTCTATACTATAATTTTAACATAAAAAAGTATTTTACTCAGTAACCTTAGTGGCAGTACGCGTAAAGAATCTCTAGCGTGAAAATTCGATATAAAATAATGGAAATTACTCCCATGATAACAATGCTTGATTTCTTGGCTAAAATCCATAATAGAGCGTGTTATAAAACGATTATGTCATAACCTAAAAATAATTAGGCCCCGCTGTCTTCCACTATAATTTAATAACAACAGATGTAGTGTGGGTTTTGTTTATTGACGATATCTGGCAATACTATAAGAACGTGCGGGAAAATGGAATAGGAAATTAACTGTCTGTAATGCAGCTTAAAAATTACTCAACACACACTATTTTGCCGAATACAATGTTTATATACAATACATAAAAAGGTAAAAATGTGAAGAAATAACAGCGCAAAGTTGTGAAGTACATAAAAAAATTAACATGTGATAAGTTTGGCAAAAAATAAAAAAACGGTGACTACAATCTTGACTTAAAAAGAAAGTGATTTTTTAGTACTAAAAGTATAAGCATAACCCCAAGGGATTTTCAACACAAAGTCTTACATTTCTTTCAGATAAAGTGAAACATAAATCAATAATTATATCGTCTTGTGGCTATACAGTGAAGAGGAAACTATGTATTATAAGAAATAAAACTAGTGAAATTCAATAGGCCTATTAAAAACCTTTACAATTTACAAATGAATTCGATTGTATGTTGATAATTAAATTTTGAGATGCATTTGATTAATAATGTTTACAATAACATTTCATATTTGATGTGTGAGTGATGTAAAAAAGGTAATATTAACAATTAAAAATGATGACACAGTAAATTTTATGATAGACAAACATATTTACACCCCAGTACATTTTATAGTGTTTTAATTTATAAAAACAGTTATGTATTGAATGTTGAAAAGTACTAATAAAATACTAATATGTACCCTACAACAGTGCCATGCTTCATTAAAATCACTACTAATATTTAAAACAGTATACATTGGTATTAATATATATACATGATTTAAATGAATTTGTACATGCATACGTGTTATGTTAGGCAAGAATAATGCACTACAAAGTATTTTTAAAAAGCAGATATTTAAAGCGGGCAAACAAAAAGATTAATAAAAAATAAAAAAATGCAACTATGTTAAAGACAAAATTTTTAAAAAAATTATGATTTAAGTTTTAGCACGCATTTGCAAGATAATAGCACACTGTTATTTCTAGCACTATTTTTAGGTCAAAAGGTGTAGGTAATATGTGATGTTACTGCTAGTAAAACTGCAATGAATATTTAATGCAGGATTTTTATAAAGCAAAAACCAAACATATGGCAGTAATTTATGACTAGCCCATTATCAAAATACAACAATAAATCTTTTGCAGTTGTTTGCAAATACTGGATTAAAGTAATTGACATAAAATTGGTTAATTATAACCCTCTTAAAAACATTAATTAGCCTGGATAATCCAGTACAAATATTAGATACCTTAAGCCTAAAACAAATCCTTTTACAATTGGTATACATTGCAATAAAGCCCTGGATTATTGATTGATTAGAAAATCCAATAAACAAACTATTATGAAATTAAGAAAGTTTTAAACAGTATTTAGATTACAAGGATATACTGTATTGTTTGGTCAATTAATGTGTAAACAATACTAGCATTATTTTACCATTAAAAGCGTGTCAAGTGAATTACAAAACAATAAACAAGTACCATTTTTGGCCAAGGTAATTAATCGAATCATCCTATTTTTACTCAAGTGTAATCTGTGATTTTGGTAAAAAAAAATGCATGCTTAAAACTTAAGTGCCAATGTAAGCATTAGAATCAAAAATCGGGCCTTCCTCACTAATCTCCTTTTCAAAAAAGATCACTGGCCTTGCTTCTCTTTGGTCCCAAGCACTTGGTAATTTTTTGCCTTCTAAATCACTTGAACTGGATTTTGTGAGAATTTGTGAGCTTGGCACACCGCTATCTCGCCATCTCAAGCTACCATCATCATTTTTTTCATACAATGCATCAGATTCACCTGTGCTATTGCTGCTTGGTGAATGCACAGAATTAACAACACTGCAATTATTCTTTGAGCTAAAGGTTGTTGTAGCTTTGTTAGAATTCTTCTTTTGTTGGACTAAAAACTCATGTTCCTGACTTGAGTTCGAAACATCGATAAAAGAATGTCGAAGTGGTTCATGGTATATTTCGTCCAAGGGAACAAACCATGCTCTCGGATGACCATATGCATCTAGAGGAAGTGATGACGTTACTCCCTCAGGAGAAAGTGGACTTAATTCTGGAAGAACTGTGTCTGGAAGCAACTCTTCGCTTTCTGTATATTTATCAGAATCATCTTCCTTTGAGGAACAATTTTTTTGATCGGCTTCAAAGAGCTGAGATGCTGCTGTACCATATAAACAAGCAGATGAAATACTGTCACGACTTTTAGAGTAAACAACATCTTTTTCTGTCTCACTGGATTGTGTGGAAGCAGGACTAGCACAATTTTCAAGATTTAAATGTTTTGTTTGGTTGGCAATGCAGGGACTGCTGTATTGTAAAGCATAACTTGGGGTTGTTGTAACATCGTGGCGTGCAGACTGCCAATCATTTCCAGCAATTGTAGATTGGGGAGAAAATATCATAACACCACTGACACCTGATTGCAAGATAGCTGCATTTTTAACAGTTGGTGTACTTGTGACCAATTTCATTTGTAAGTAGGATTTGTTGTTAAAACCTGGTGGAATGTTTCCAACGTTTGGTTCAAGTAGTGTGTTTTGCTTTTTCCCACAAGGTGATTTGTATTCTTCAAGTTGTACTTGCATGTTGTGTGAGAATTGTGCTTCTTTTAAATTATCATTATTGCATTGATTGTAGTTGCCATTAAGTCCCGAAATAGATGTTGCCTTGGACAACAAAACAGTTTTTGTCTTGATAACTCTTGATTTTCTTCTCGACTTTTTCCGACAAATTTGTCTGCAATAACATATTAATATGCATAGAAACAATATTAATATTGCAATACAAACAGCTAATATTACATGCAGCAGTAATGTATTTGATTCAGACTGATTTAAGATTTTAGTCATGTTGTTAAAATACGTTGTCTCTTCAATATGAAAAGCTTGAACAGTGGATGCTAAATCAAATTCACCATCGCCAGAAAAAGTCATTTTAAACAACCATGTTCCATCTAAAAAAACAAATCCATGTTTGAAACAACATTTTATATTTATTTGTAGCGAAATCAATATTTTCTTTTCATTAAAGACTGTACTATTAAAACAAATCAAAATTTTGATTGTGCTACGCTGCTCTATAAAAAAAACGCGCGCAGAATTGTTTTTACAATTTTAAACCCTAAAAAACTAGCGATCAAATAGAAACTAATTATAACTCATAATTTAGTTGATTTGTTATTTTGGTTATAAAGAATTTTATTGTGAGTCGCTGCGGGACGACTGTATTAATTAAAATCACTGCGACCCGATGACCCGTCAACTACGAACGAAAATGTACAAAAACAACTCGCAAAGAAAAAAACAACAACCCGTATACTAATCAGTACCTACAAAACATGTTGTTTTGATAGAACGCATGAATGAATGATATTTGATAAAAAAATTATATTTTTAACTATTCTTTTTTAATATATTATGTAAAATATTTAACATTTAATTTTTTTACATTATTTGTATATAAACTTTACATTGTTTTATAAATTTATGATGTCTGTTAACATTTTTTCGCGACGTAAAATTTTGAAACGTCATGTAAACATCAGGTTACCACATGTTCTCCGTGCCAAAGGTAAAACCAAAGTCAGTAGTTTTACCGGTTTTAAATAAAAATCTAAACGCCAAATAGGTTAACGTATAAACATGAGTATAGTATAATTTTGTATGTATTATCACTGTTTTAATATTTCTAAAGCAGATTTCTATTTTAAACATTCCAATGTTTCGTTGTAGCAGATTATCCCAAAGAACATTTTCAACTTTTCGAAGAACAACACTTAAAAACGACAACGCAAGAAATAAATTAATATGTAAGCAAATAAATTCGTAAACTCAAAGTTGGGATCTCTATTAGTTTCGCACGCCCTACATAAACAGGGTGTGTAACCGAAATACGGCACATGTAATTAAACAAAGAGGTTGCATAAATTAAACCCTTACCCTAACCCTCACATATTCAGTTTACCCATTAACACATCTGACTCGTAAAGCGGACTAAGTTATACTCATTAAAACATATTTCAACTAATTTTTAATGTCTAGTCGAACAATTGCCATACTTAGGTTATAATGCCTTGTTAAATTCGGGCGTGCGAAAGTAATAGAGATCCCAAAGTTGTAATTAAACAGAACATATGTACTTTGAAAATGCTATTATTAATATAATAGTTTATATACTTTATTCTTTTTTTAGATTTACAATGCAAAAATAAAAGTAGTGGATTATTTTCATCAAGTTTTAGTCGGAGAGGAGTATTATTATGTTGTATTGGCGGAACATTGTCACTAGGAATGGTAGGGTCTTAAATTTGTTAATTAATAAATAGATTCATTTATTTCAAGTTTTGTTATTTAACATTTGTTAAATATTAAACTTTTATACAATACTTAAATAAAAAAACAACTTGCAAGAAAAAACTTACTTAAAATGTTAAATCTTAAACAATAATGAGTATATATATACTTTAAAAGGACTTTTTGTTAAACACTGGCTTTTTTATATTATGTTTTGCAAATAGTTTTAAATTTTAATTTTTTTTTTAAATACATAAGGTGAGTGCATTAAGGCAGTCCTTTTCAACAGTCCAGGCAGCGGAAGCAGTGGTAAAAAAACAAGTTGATGTTAAAGAAAATGTTGAAGAAGAACAGACTGATGAGGAAATTGTAGTCCCAGGTATTTTAGTTGGTTACTTGATCCAAAACATGCAAATTTTTAAGCATATGGAGTATCTGCTAAAAATGAAATATGGAAGTAATTTGTTTACAATTTTCTTACAGAACTACCTGAATTTCCTGACGAAGTTCAATATTTATTAATCGGGGGTGGGACAGCATCTTATTCTGCAATGAGGGCTATTTTAAAAACCGATGTTAATGCCAAGGTAAACAGGAATGTTTTATTGATAACCTTTATATAAACAAACACCAAAAGGGGTGTTTTTTAATGTTTAGTTAAATAAACAATTTGCTAAAATAGCACATAGCTCGTATTACAATTTTTAGACTTATCAACCTTATTTTTGTAAATTTATTTTAGATTTTAATAATAAGTGAAGACACACATGTACCATACATGCGACCTCCTTTATCCAAGGAATTGTGGTTCAGTGATGATCAGGAATCAGCAAAGTTGTTTCAATTTACACAGTGGAATGGAAAAGCTAGAGACATATTTTTCGAAAAACCTGGATTTTTCTGCAAACCAAATCAGTTAAATGAAAAGGGAAAAAAGGTGGCAATTGCAAATGCAAGAAAGGTATATGTCCCATCAAATACCTAGTTGTTGATTTTCGTATTATTTAACCTTTAAAATACTTTTTTTATAAATTTTATTTAAGGTTGTTGATCTAAATGCAAATGAAAACTTGGCTACCTTGGATAATGGAGTTCAAATTAAATATAAAAAATGTTTAATTGCAACTGGTGGAAGGCCCAAAACTCTACCTAGTATCAAAAAAGCAGGAGAAGAAGTAGAAAAAAGAACCACTGTTTTTAGAACTGTAAGTTTTATACTCAACAGAGGTTTATTTGAAATTTAAATAGTAGTTTAAACTGGCCATATTATGTTACAATCAACAACTATATTATATTACAGGCAGATGACTTCTTAAATTTAAATGAGATAACTGACAAGGTGGATTCAGTTACTGTCATTGGAGGTGGTTTTATGGGAAGTGAACTTTCATGTGCCCTAGGTCACAAAGGTAACTAGTAGCTTAATTATATTTGTTTTATGTTTTAGTTATAATTATATGCATTTTGAGTTTCTGTTTTTGCGGTACTGATAAAAATGACATAAATTTTTTTTTTTTACGATTTTTTTAAAGGAAAGAAAAGTGGTTTTGAAGTTAACCAACTATTTCCTGAAAGTGGTAATATGGGATTGGTGTTACCAGAGTATTTAACTAAATGGACCACTAACAAGGTGAGGCAGGAAGGAGTCAATGTTGTGACCGAAGCCATGGTGAGTGATGTTTCAATGAATGGCGACAAGGTCAAGATCTCAACTAAGGATGGCCAGAAGGTAAAAAAATTTTTTTTTTATCAAATTTTCTTTCTTTTAAACTTATGTTTTTGTCAACAGATAACAACAGATCATGTGGTGGTTGCAGTTGGGTTAGGAATAGACACAGATTTGGCCAACTCAGCTGGTATTGAAGTAGATGAAAAATTGGGTGGTTATAGAGTCAATGCTGAACTACAAGCCAGATCTAATATTTGGGTGGTAAGTTAAAATAAATAGCATAAAAAGGTTACCTTTAAAAATGTTAAGTTTTTTCTTATATTGTAGAAAAAAAACTATTTAAAAATACATGTTTCTTTAGGCGGGTGATGCAGCTTGCTTTTATGATGTGAAGTTGGGAAGAAGAAGAGTAGAGCATCATGACCACGCTGTTGTTAGTGGAAGATTGGCTGGAGAAAATATGACCGGTGCACAAAAACATTACTTTCATCAATCCATGTTTTGGTATTGTAAAATTTATTGTATTGCTGCTATGTGATTGTTACTTTTTGCAATTTAAATGTCTATTCTACTTTGATGTTTAGTTATATATATATATTAAATTTAAGTTTAATTGTTTTTGTTCTGTATTATATACATCTTGTTTGAATGCTAAATGTTAAATATCATAGTTGTGAATGCTCATATTATATTCTTTTTTTTATTTGTATATATATATATATAAAGTTAGACATTTAAAAACCTAAATCCCATTTAAACACACCACTACAGCAGCTTACATATTCTAATTTCTTAGTGTTATTGCTTTTTGTTGTTTTTTTCTAGGTCGGACTTGGGTCCTGATGTGGGATATGAGGCAATAGGTTTAATTGACTCAAAGTTGCCAACAGTTGGTGTGTTTGCAAAAGCAACTGAGAAGGACACACCAAAAGCTGCAGCAGAAGAAGGAATTAGGAATGACTCTGACGATGGTAAGTTCATTATAAATAAGACCCCATAATACCCTTTATTATTTAAAAATTATTTCATTATAGCAAGTTATTTTTTTTTTCAAGTGTTGTTTTACAGGCACCATTATACCAGAATATAAACTTATATTATTACTGTTCTGTGATTAAAACACTTCTATAAAACCAAACATGATATAATTCAATTTTATTATAATGTTAATAAATCATGGTTAAAAGCAATAAATAAAAAGTAATTTATGACACCAATTGAGGCTCAAACTTTCAGTTTTAATATACGAACTGGAAGAGACGAAACAATAAACACATATTACAGAAAGTGGTTTAATTTTGATATGCATACAGGAACCTTTTTAGTTATTAATTTAGCAAAAGAATTAACACCATTTGTTAATGCATTTAATATTATAATCACTACAATAGTTACATATAATTCTGGATAATATTTAACACTTGTCCCTTTTAGTTTTTTTGGCGTAATACTTAATACCTTTTTTTAATTTTATGACAACTTTTGATAAAAAATATATATAAGTGACAATTTAAAATGGGATTACAATGACATTTTTAACAAAATACAACAATTTAAAAAAAAACATTTCAAAAACAAGGTGGATAGGTGAAAAAATAATTAAAAATTTTAGAAAATGCAAAACTTAATTTTTTAACCTTTTTTTAATTGTCAGGTGTGCCCACCTCAGGTGTTGAAGCTGTGTCTACAACCCCAACATCAAAGTCCAAAAGTGAGGAGTTTGGAAAAGGAGTAGTTTTCTACTTAAGAGACAGCAAAGTAGTTGGAGTTTTGCTTTGGAATGTTTTCGGGAGGATGCCAGTCGCAAGAAAGGTAAAAGTTTTACAATAAAACAAAATTATAAAACAATACATATTATTATTTTTTCAAATTTTTTTAAAATGAACAATCATATTTTAATAACTAATTAAAGTGCATGACAATAGAAATCTGCTTAATTTTGAATAAATTATCTAAATATTAATCTTTGTAGACTATAAATAAATGCAGTAAAACAATCAAAAATGCATGAGAAGAAATATAATTAAATGTTTGCCAATGTCACTGTAATGTGGTTTTGTAATTAATTATTCCTTTCTAAAAAATCTGTAAAAATTAGATCAATTCCGAATTTACAATTAAATTTGTGGTTAGTTAAAATCTTGTAGTTTAATTTTTAATGTTTTCGCAGGTTATTAGAGACCAACAATCTTATGAAGATTACAGTGAATTGGCAAAACTTTTCAAGATTCACAGTGAAGAGTAATTGAGTCCTTAATTAAAATAAAATAATAGTTTATTCAAAATTTTTGTAGCATTATATTAAATATAAAGATCGTGGTATAAATTTTTTTGTCATTGTTTTAACGAGATTTTTTAAGTGCTTTAAACAATACGACAATTGCATCATAAACAAATAGTAATCAAGGCAAGTAAATTGAAAGTATTACAAAAGTTTGAACAAATCTGACAATAAAATGCAAGTTTCTATTTAAATAAAAACTAGTATTTGTAATTGAGGATGATAGGGATAGATTATACTTTCTGGTTGAATACCCTTACTTGGAATGAATTTCATAAATTTAACAACATTGCTTTTGTGAGCCTTTCATTGTTTTTAAATTAATACTCGGAGATTCAGATGTTATGTTACTAATGCTTGCATCGCCATAATGCAGTTGAGCGTTTACGATTTTCTGCACAGCCAAAGTGAAACACAAGTTAATATTGGTAGCTGACTTTGCACTAGTTTGTATGTGTTTATAACCACCATTATTCCTGCACCAAGCATCAACTTCTTCTTTATTTACTTCCTTTTTACTGACATCAATGTCTTCCTTATTCCCAATGACCAAAAATGGGAAACTATTGTCAGTGACATCGGCATAATATTGAAACTCATTTTTCCACATCGTCAAGTTATGAAAACTTTGTGCATCATCAACAGAGTAAGCCAAAATACAACAATCTGCGCCTCTGTAAAATGGAGTTCTTAAACTTTTAAATCTTTCTTGGCCGGCGGTATCCCAGATTTGTAAGGTGTACGGTTTCTCATCAACAATAAAATCTTTAGTCAGAAATTCGACTCCTTTAAAATGAATAAGTTAGTTAAAGGCAAAAAGTTAATGATTTTATTTAAAAATTTGTTAAATACTACATAGAAATTTATATGATTGTAGTTGTATACAAAATATATATACAAAAAAACAATATTTTTTGTATTATTTTTAATCTAATCAATTACCTATTGTATGATAAGATTGACTCTCAAATTGGCCAGTTATAAATCGGTTCATAACTGAACTTTTTCCAACGCCCCCATCTCCAATTAACAAAATCTTCAATACTTTATGTTGAGTTGGCATGATTAATATTACCTAATGTAAGCCAAACTTTAAAACTCTTTGTTTATATGTTGCTTCCTTTATATTCCGCCTTTCACTTGTCGGTCATTAAATTCTTACTAGTAAACAATGAAGGTCAACTTTAACCTCTTCTTTTAAGAACTCTTTAACATAAGTCTGCAGTTAGTAACATAAAACCCCAATAAAGTAAGTGTTTTAAGAAAAATGGAATATAAAAACGTACATATATTACATTTATTATTTAAAAATTGCCTTAGGCAGCTTATTTTTTTTTGTTTTTAGCCTTTAGTTTTGAGGATAAATCGCTCATTACTCAAAGTCACGTTACTCTGTTGTTGTTAAATTTTATGCCAAGTCATGTAAACACGTGAATTTTTTGGCAAAATTAAAACCCGGAATCTTGCAAATTTAAAGGAATTTTAGGTTTGCAAAACTAAAAAACAAAAATGAAAAATTGTGAAATGAATGCTTTAGCTAAAGAACGTACAGTTAACTTTTCTGTGGAAGAGATAACCAATATTTTGGATAATGGAATAGAAAAAACTGCGTTTCGACGTAGCATTGGTAATACTCTTTTATTTATTACTATAAGCAGATAAGCGTTTTATTTATTTTTTTGAGACTAGAATTCCGCAGGAAAAAATTAATATTTAAATTATAGCAATATAACTTTTTTAGAAAATGTGATTTTTAATGATCCTCACATGAAAAGTAAGGATCCTGCTAAGATAAATGATGAAGATGTTTTAGTGGAAGGAGTAAGAAGAATGAAGTATTTTTTTACTTCGTTGTCTCCAAGGATGGATTGGAAATGGTGGGTTCCAAGTAGTCCTGAAATGGAGTTCTTAGGCAGGTAAAAAAATTAGCAAAAAATATTTTTAACAGTTTCTTTAAAGTAATAAATAATTTTTTGTGTTAAAATTTAATATGATTATACCATAAAATTATTGTTTTAGTTTTGAATACGATATTTTATTTACTTGTATTTAAGAACAAATCTATTGTAACAACTTTCTTTGTTTCATTAAATAGAGCTTACAATAAATCTTTTTTTTGGTTGTTAAATGTTTTACAATTACTTGTAATTTTTATTGTTGTCAATTTTGTCAGTTTCTTTACAGTAAGTTTGTTTTAATTTAGCATAATACTTTTTTGTTTTAGAACTATTGGTAATTCAATATCACTAATGTTGCACACTGGTGCTTTTACACCATCTTTAATAAGTTTTGCAACCCAACAACAACTTGAAAAATGGCTTCCACTGGCAAAAAATTTGCATATATTGGGTGCTTATGCACAAACTGAGCTTGGCCATGGTTTGTTTAATTAATTTTCTTGTTTTTTTGTGTTTTACCAAACTACTGTGATACATAATTTTAAATTGTAATTTAAGTAATGTTTTATGTATATACCAAAATAAATATGTTTTTGGTTATTTTCTATTTTTTAATTTAAATTAAAATTATTTGAAATATAGCAATTGACGTTAAAATAAAGAATAACGGCATTGTCAGTAGGTTTAAAAAAACTTTTTTTTTTTAGCATTTATTAAATTATATACAAATATTTGTCTAACTTGGAGTTTGGACTAAGTGTTTGCTAAGTTGTTGTAACTATGTTGACTTTAAAGTTTATATTTAAGGTACAAACCTACAAGCTTTGGAAACCACTGCAACATTCGACCAATCCAGACAAGAATTTATTTTACATTGTCCCAAACTAACTTCTATGAAATGGTGGCCAGGAGATCGTAATTCAATTTTTTATACATTTTATTTTAAATAGCCTATTTGAGTTAATTTCGCCAATTTTTTTTTGTGTATTTAGTAGTTCAAAATTCTATTGCATGATAACAATGTGTTTGCAAAACAAAAAAAAAATGTTAATTAAATCATGTAGATGCTTCGGTTAGTCAATAAGTTTTAACTGCATAAATTCATAAACATGAAATCACTGTATTTAAACATTTTTTAAATAAAAAAAAATTGTAAATTATTAAATGTGTATACTTTACTTTAAAACCCTATTTTTTAGTTGCAACAACAGCAAATCATGCACTTGTTATGGCACAGTTAATCATCAAGGGTAAATCTTATGGTATGCATGCTTTTATTGTTCAGATACGAGATCTGGATTCACATGAGGCATTACCAGGTATATTTATATAATTAATACACATGGATTTTCATTGCTTTATTTAAAAAAAATTGTCTGTGAATTTTTTTAAATTTTTGATTTTTTTTTAGGTGTTGAAGTTGGTAGTATAGGTAAAAATATGATCAATTTGGGAACAAATAATGGATTTTTGCTTTTAAATCAAGTTCGAATTCCCAGGGAAAACATGCTTGCTAAATATAGCAGGGTAAGATAATAGCAAACAAATGTAAAATTTTATGCTTGGTTTATGTCTAAAAATATTTGTGTTATATTCTTTTTAATTTAAAAATTAGTGAGTTGGTATTAACAGCTTTCTAGTTTTTGTTTAAACTGTGTTAATTTTTTTTAAATAAGGAGAATTATTTTAAAAGTTTTAAAGTTTTTTTAAAGGTTGAAAAAGATGGAACTTACACTAAACTGGGCAACAATAAATTAATGTATGCTTCAATGGTAAATCTAAGAGTTCTTTTAACCAGGAATGAGGCGGTTCTTGCTTTACAGAAAGCTTGTACAATTGGTGCTAGATATAGTTGTGTTAGAAAACAAGGGTCTCTAACATCTGGGTATGTAAAAATTTTAACCTTAATTTAAATGGAGTAGAGTAATTTAAAAATACACTTTGTTTAATTTTTTAATTATAATATCATACAAAATTAAAATATTGCTATTTGTTAAAAAAATGTGCTACAAGAGAAATTATTAATTTAAGTGGTTTCCTTCACTTTTTTTTTTTGTCCATTTAAAATTTTTGTTTTTAGTGAAGAAATACCAATATTGGATTACATGACACAACAAAGAAAAATTATTCCACAAATTGCCTTTGCTTATGCTTCCCATTTTGCTTTAAGAGATATCTCAGAATTTTACAAAATTTTTCTTAAAAATTCGGCTAATGGTGATTTAAGTGGGCTGGCGGAAGTAAGTGATATTGCTAGTGGCTTACCAAAACATATTATTATTTTCTTTTTTTAGTTTAAATTATTTGTTTATTTTTTATATAGGATCCCCAGTTTATTATTCCTTTTTGGTGTTAATTTTCAAGTTGCAATAAATTTATATACGCAAAATTTTCTAAGCACAATTTCCAACAATTCTGTGATAGTACACTTAAAAGTGTTTTTCGTTAAAGTCTTTATTTAAGTAATGATTTGTAACAAATTGTTTTAGTTGCATGCATTGACTGCAGGCATAAAAGCAAGTGTTTCTGAACAGAGTGTTAAGGGAATCGAAATAATTAGAAGAGGATGTGGAGGCCATGGATTTTCAGAGGTTTAAAACAACCTTAAACCTACCTAACAAATGTTATAAAAAAATCTATTAACGTCTTTAATTAATGTTGTGGTTGATGTTTTGTATGTATTTTAGTCCAGTGGTCTACCTAGAATATTACTTCGAGCTATTCCTAGTTGTACGTATGAGGGAGAAAATACTGTTCTTCATTTACAATGTGCAAGGTAAGTTAACTATAGTAAACAGTATTTTAACTAAAGAAGATTTTTTTAACACTCTTTTTGTTTTTATATTTAGATATTTACTGAAATGTGCTGCAAAAGTTCTTAGTGGTCAAAGTCTTGATAGATCAGCTTTGTACCTAGCTGGAGATGAAAAGAGTGTTGAAAACTTAACAGAACAACAGCATTTCCTAAACCCAGAAAACTTGCTTCTATTTTTCAACAACAGGTTTTTATTAAAAAAAAATTTAATTTATTATTAATAGACCAATAATAAACATGAGTTCAAACTTTATTTATACTTTCTTATAGAACAAGAGCGATGTTAAAGGAAGTGGCTACAGAATTACAGCGTCAAGTAATGAGTGGAAAACCTCAAATGGAAGCTTGGAATAATGTTTCTATTCAACTTGTTCAAGTTGCTAGGGTAAGATACCATCATTTTATAAATAATTTTGTTGAAAAAGTTACTTTATTTTTTATTGTTAATGTTTTAAACATTATTAAAATTCACTTTACATTATCAATATACTTTTATGTTTGTACTTCCAGGCCCACATGGTTCGCTACATTATCTCATCTTTTTTTGATCTAATTAAGACAATCCAATGTTCAAGCATTGTTAGTTCTATTATGAGGGATTTATGTGCTTTGTACGCTTTGTATCAGATAAACAATCACTCTGGAGAATTTATTACAGTAAAATTATATTTACATATAAAATGTATACATTATCAAATTAAATTACTTGAAAAATTTGATTTTACGATGTGAAAAAAGAAAAAAATGCCTTCTAAACACAAATAAAATAAAGTCACAAAAATATTTCATTAGTCAGTTTAAATAACACCTAACTATATTCTTAAATTTTCTTTGTTATCAAGTATGGAAAATTAAGTATTGAGCAATTTCGAACTGCCCAAAAAGCTGAATGCCATCTTCTTAACTCACTTCGTAGCAAAGCAGTAGTACTTGTTGATGCTTTTGAATTTGATGATAGAATATTGTGCTCATGCATTGGTTCTTATGATGGGAATGTTTATGAGAGATTGTATGAGAATGCTTGCAACTTACCTACCAATAAAAATGGGGTAAAATGTTGTATGTATTATAGACCATAGCAACATAACACATTTAGAATTTTTAGGTTTTCAATTTTTTTGACTACTTTAACAACTTATTTAGTAAAAATTGATCTAAGAATTAGCAGAATACTTTAATATAATATTTAATTTTTGTATAATTTAGATTGATACTAAAACATATGAGCTGTTACAACCACTTCTACGTGCAGGACGTGATATTTTAAATCTTCCAAAATCTAAATTATAATACATTTGTGTATTAATTTATGTTATGCTTGCAATAATTTTTTATTGTGTTTTAATTTGATATTTACAAGAGATTAAATTTTATTCGTATTTATGCAATTTTTGGATTAACTAGATTATTTTAGCAATAACTTTTATTTTTTCTTGAACTTTTTAAACAAAGTAAATAAAAGAATGCCAGCTTAAAAATATTTAATTGTTTATGTGTTGATTTTTCTCTGAAGCATTTTTTTAATTTTGGAAATGATAAACTTTGTGCAGATATAACTTATAAATACCTCGCACAAAATAATAAAAAATGTGCTTAAACATTGTGAACATGCTTGTTTAATATATTGTTTATCTAACTTGCTCATACCAACATTTTAAAAGCCATAACTTACCTTTTATGTTTACCAAGAATATTTGTTAATTATTAACATTTCAGTCATTTTAAAGCACCAAGTTATTTGACTTTTTTGACATCCAATTTTTTATTTTTAGGAATTTAGGAAAAGGTAATTTGTTAGGAAAAAATATTTATTAATAATTTTAAAATTATCTAAAATGTCCATTGAAAGTAAACTGATTAGTAAGGAAAGGAAAAAGGTGAATTTCAATGTTGAGGAATTGACCAACTTATATGATGGTGGACCCGATGAAACAAAAATTAGAAGAGATTTTGGTAACATTTAAATATAAAAATAATTATAAATTTATTTTTTCATTGTTTTGTACAAAACTGAAGATTTTCAAAATTTGGTAAAACGCTATAATGTTCAAAATTTTTTAGAAAAACTCGTCTACGAAAATCCAATTATGTCCATCAAAAATGTTAATGCAATGACTAGAGAGGGGAGATTTGTTAATGCTCTTAAAAGGACACTTCATTTTTATAAAAATATTGCTATTAAAACAGGCATAACCCCAGGATCTCCAGAGTTCAAATATGTTGCAAGGTAAATCATATTTATTGTTTAGACAAAATGTGCATTGAAGCATATTCTAAACATATTTAAACATTTAGCAAAATATTAAGAAATAATAAATTTAATTATTTTATTAGTATATCAATGTTTATTTTAGGGTTTTGGGAAGGGAAATAACATTGGTAATACACACAGGGGTATTTACTTCATGTATAGTTAGTTTTGGCTCCAATGAACAAGTAGCAAAGTGGTTGCCTTTAGCTGCAAGGTTGCAAATCATTGGAACTTATGCTCAAACTGAAATGGGACATGGTAAGTCTATAAGCTTAGAAGATAGAAATGATAATTTTATGTCACTGTGTTAGTTTATGTGAAGTTGTTTAATAACAATATGCATTTTAGGAACATTTTTAAGGGGACTTGAGACCACTGCAACTTATGATCCTGAAACTCAAGAATTTGTTATTAATTGTCCACAAATCTCCTCAATGAAATGGTGGCCAGGAGACAGTAAGTTTGTAAGATTATGGGCTATTTATTTGCCTTGTATAATTACCAGCAGGAAAACAAAAATACCAGCAGGAAAACAAAAATAATTATTTTGTGTAGTGGGGAAAAATGCAAATCATGTTTTGTTAATGGCTCAACTTATTGTTAATGGAAAAAAGTTGGGAATGCATCCTTTTATTGTTCAAATAAGAGATCTGTCAACACACATGCCTTTAAAAGGTAAAAATAATAAATGTTCTTTTAACGTGTTCCATCAAGAAAAATATTGACAAAACAAACAATTTGTATTATAACAACTTTTTATTACAGGGGTTGATGTAGGTGATATTGGCAGCAAACTTGCATTTGAAACAATTGATAATGGTTTCTTGTATCTGAAAAATGTTAGAATTCCAAGGGAAAATCTCTTGTGTAAAAATGCAGAGGTAAATGTTATGTTATATCAATTTACATTTTGTATCTTTGGTTATTAAAAGTTTGCATCATTTTATAACAACATTTAAACTTTGGGTTTAGGTATTGGCTGATGGGACTTACATTAAGAAAGCAAGTGACAGAATGGTATATGGTTCTATGGTTAGACTAAGAGTAAATTTGCTTGACACCCAAGCTGCCTTACCATTGGCTAAAGCTGTAACAATTGCTGTTCGGTATTCAACTGTTAGAAGACAAGGTTCTTTGCAATCTGAGTAAGCTAACAATATTTTAAAGTTTAGTAAAACAGTTTGCCCTACTTAATAGTTAAGGTAATTGAAGTTAAAAAAATTGATTGTTTTGGTAAAAGATGTGGTTTGTGTTTCAGCATTTAATAAAATTAATTAAATTTTTTTATTTTAGCATACCAAACAATCCAGAGATTGTAGTAATGGATTATGTGACCCAACAACACAAGCTTCTACCATTTGTTGCCACAGCTTATGCCATTAAATTCGCAAACAACCAAATAATAAAAATGTATTCAGAAAGTGTAAAATGTTTCGAAAAGGGAAATCTTGATTCACTACCTGAGGTTTCAATGTTTTATGTCTACAAAAAACAATTAATACTTAGCACTTTGGAAGCAAAATTGTAACTCTTTTTTTTGTAAAGCTTCATGCGTTATCAGCTGGTATGAAGGCTCGTGTGACGGAGCAGTGTTGTCACGGAATTGAAGTTGCTAGGAGAGCCTGTGGTGGCCATGGTTACTCGGATGTAAGTTCACGTTGACTCGCAATTAACTGTATATAGTTATTTGTGTGTTTGTTTACCTTATTTATTCAATACCTTAAGGCAAGTGAAATACCAGCATTGTTGCGCTCAGCATTGGCAGCTTGTACTTATGAAGGAGAAAACACAGTCATGTATTTACAGTGTGCAAGGTATATTGCAATATATTTTTAAATTTTTGTGTCTTTTTTAGTTTAACCTTTGTTTATGTAATTTATAAGTTTAAATTGATCAGTAGCTTTTTTTAAATAAATATTTGGTCATGGTAATAAGGCTTAATTGTACTAATGCTGTAATAACAGTTTGCATGTATTCTAAGGTTTCTTTCCAAATCTGTGAATACAAATGTGAAGGACAAAACCAGCTCAATTGCCTACTTTAACTTGTTAGGTCATAACAAATGTTCCGCCAAATCTATGCAAGATTTTATGGATTTAAATTGCTTATCTATGTGCTTTCAATATAGGTAAGAATTACTTTCATATGCCGAAAAATAATTTAAAATTATTTTAGATAGCAAAACTTAATTAATCTTGTTAGTAAATTGTAATTATTTGCATATTTATTAATATAAGTAAAACTTGTGTAAATAAATGTTGTAATATTCTAGGGCATTAGCAATAGTAAAAACAGCAACTTCTAATATGGAACGACTTGTGTTAAATGGAACACCAAAACATCAAGCCTGGAATCTGTCTACAATAAGAATGGTTGATGCGGCTAAGGTATGATACAACATTAACGTTGTTGTTTAAAGTCACTGTGTAAACCAGAATAATTTATTATTTTTTAGGCTCATATTGATCAATACATTGTGTCATCTTTCTTCACTTATCTGAGTGGTTTACAATGCTCTCCACCAGTTAAGAAAGTTTTGACTCAGATGGCAGCCCTTTATGCTTTGCATTTAATCAATCAAAATAAAGGAGACTTTATAAAGGTTGGTAATCTGATAAATAAATAGTAAACATTCAAAATTGTATTAAGTTTTAGCTAGTTGTTTTGGGTTAATATAAATCTGTAATTATTTTATTTAAAAGTGCTTTTTTCACTATCTAATAACCTATGTTTCCTATAAAATCATTTCGGGTTTTTAAATTACTTTAAAAACAGGAAAACAATTTAAAATAAAATATTTCTTTTTGTTTTTTTAATAATTTTTGTTGTTGTAGTGTGGGTATTTAAGTCTTCCACAATGTGAATTGTGCCAAGATGCTGAAGTAGAGCTTTTAACAAATTTGAGAGGAAATTCTGTTGGCTTGGTTGATGCTTTTGATTTTAGTGATGAGTTGTTGAACTCGTGTCTTGGAGCTTATGATGGAAATGTTTATGAGCGTTTGTATGATTGGGCTAAAAGTGCCCCTTTTAATAAAACTCAGGTTACTATAAAATCATAATATCTGTTATAAAAATTTTACACATAAAAACATTTTTTAGAATTGTTTAATAGAAATTTGTTCTTAGGTGACCTGGGTAACCAAATTAACTTAATAAATTAGTTTGCCGTTTTAGGTTCATGCTAAATCTTATGATTTGCTAAGACCTTACCTGCTTGCTGGAAGAGATGCTTTGGAGGGAAAATCAAAATTATAATTTTTTACTTTGTTGTAACAAATTTATGTTATTTAATTATATGTATATATTATTACAACCACACCAAATATTTGCCAAAAAACTGACTTTCAGTAAAAAAACACTGTTTATTTTTTTTAACATTGAACAAAATAATATGGTAAACAAACTAAAAACTTTTCCTAAATTATTTTAAAAAGTGAAATGTTATATTTAAAATTAAAAATTTTTTCTGGTTTTGTTGTTTATTTTTTTTCAGTATGTAAATTACAATTTTGCAATGCTTTTAGAAGGTTTTGTATGTAAATATATCTAATTGTGTTATTTAATAATATTCTAACTAATTAGCATACTTATGGTTTTTAACCGATTGCTTGATTTAACAGCTTAACCTCAATTTTTGTTTTCATTAATTTAATTATTTATTTGTGCAGTTGTTTTATTTGTAACATTATTTTAAATTATGTCAATTGAAAGTAAATTGTTGAGTAAAGAAAGAAAAAAGACAACTTTTAATATTGAGGAATTAACAAATTTATTTGATGGTGGCCCCAACGAAACAAAATTGAGACATTATTATGGTAACACAAATGTTAAGGCTGCATTTTGTTAAGTTAAATTTGTAACAATAATGCTATAAAGATTTTTTGGTTATTAATTTAAATGGATTAAAGTTTATAACAGATACAGAATACATATTTTTTAAATTAAATTTCAATAATTATTTTTTTAGAAAATCTTGTTAAGTCTGATCCTGTAATGAAGGAGAATAATGTTTTAAATTTAAACAGAGAAGAAGGATTTGTTGCAGCAATAAAAAGAACTGTTTATTTTTATCAAACATACTTAAAAAACAAGGGATTAAATCCTGATGACCCGCATTTTAATTATATAGTAAGGTACAGAAAATAAAGAGGATGTTACATTTATTAATTAGCAATTTTATAGATTAATTTTTGTCATTAAATTATTTGCTGATTACCAGTGACTTTTAATTTTACCAGTGATGTTTATTAAAACAAAACTCAACAAATGTGTTTTTTTTGTTTTTCACAAATCATATTTTTGCACGTAAAGCTTTTCATCTGTAAATGTGCAATGCCTAACAAAAATTATGTTAATTATTTGACTTTGATCATGTAATTAAAGAATGGATTAAAATTCGCAATTTAGTAAAAACAAATTTTCTTAAACTAATCTTTCATCTTAACGTTAATTATTACCGACAATAACTAAGTGCAAATATTATATTGTTATATTTTATAGGTTTTTGTACTTACATGTATTTTTAGGGCTCTTGGAATTGAAAAATCTTTTATTATTCACACCACGGCATTTATTGGTGGTCTTATAAAGCTTGGTTCAGATGAACAGGTGAGAAAATGGGTTCCACTTGCGAGCAAACTTAATATTATTGGAGCTTATGCTCAAACAGAACTTGGCCATGGTTAGTGTTTTTTAAATAAAAATTACATTTTTACACAAAAAAAAAAAAATTACACAAATATATCTACATAAACAATGAATATGTTTTTACAATTTAAAGGTACTTTTCTTCGCGGTCTTGAAGCAACTGCAACATATTATCCAGGCACCCAACAATTTGTTATCAATTGTCCTTATAGTTCTTCGATGAAATGGTGGCCTGGAAACAGTTAAACTGACTTTAAATAAATTGATGTATATTGATAAATTTATGTATTATATGTTGGGATAAAAAAAATTATTTGATTTTAGTCGGTGTTACTGCTAATCATGTACTGTTGATGGCTCAACTGGTTCTCAATGATAAAAAGATGGGAATGCATCCTTTTATTGTTCAAATAAGAGATCTGTCTACTCACATGCCTTTAAAAGGTTTCAAAGTAAACAGGTTTTGGGTTAACTAATTTACTTTACAATGACTAACTTGGAATATAAACTAGGTGTTTGTGTTGGAGATATTGGGAGTAAACTTGGAGATCCTACAAATGATAATGGATATTTGTATTTAAAAAATTTAATAATACCCAGGAAGAACTTGCTGTGCAAAAATGCAGAAGTATGCAAACAAATTTTTAAGCTTCTGTCTTTTTTAATAACTTAAAATTGTGTTAATACATCAGCTCAAGTCTGATTTATTTTAATAAAATACCTCTGCTAAATAACAATGTTTTATTCATATATTAAAAAATCTACTTTTTTTACTTTTTAATAAGATAGTTTACTCTGTAACAAATTATTAAAGTTTAATTTATAATTAATATACACAAAGGTGAAACCTGATGGAAGTTATGTAAAGAAAGTTAATGACAAAATGATGTATGGATCAATGGTTGGAGTTAGAGTTAACATGGTAGTTCAAGACACCTTTACTTTATTAGCTACAGCTGTAACTATAGCTGTTCGTTATTCAGCTGTCAGAAGACAAGGCTTCCTGCAACTTGAGTGAGTATATATTATATAATGTTATGTTAAAATTTAATTCTGAATTATAAAATAAAAGAAACTAATTTTATATGTATGTTTTTTTTGCTGAAAGTAATAAGATTTTTACACAAACATGCAGTATACATAATTTATTCTAACTTAAAAGTGTATTATGTGCAGGCTTCCAAACAGTCCAGAGATTGCTGTGATAAATTATGTAACGCAACAACACAAGCTATTGCCATTTGTGGCTATGGTTTACGTTTTTAGATTTGCGAGTGATCAACTTAAGTTACTGTATAATAAGTGTTTATTGGAATTTGAACATGGAGATATGTCCTCCTTACCAGAGGTAGTACAAATCATCAAATCTAAATTAATTCTTTAAAAACAATAAACATTTTTACCTTGTGTTTAGTTGCATGCATTATCAGCTGGTTTGAAAGCTAGTGTTACTGACCAAGTTTGTCATGGAATGGAGGTTGCAAGAAAAGCTTGCGGGGGACATAGCTATTCTTATGTAGGTCTAACATTTTCCTTTTTTATGTACATGTGTTGCACTAATTAAATCTATTATATCTGGTTTGTTGTTTAGGCAAGTGGATTACCAAGTATTTGGCAATATGCAGTGTCAATGTGTACAGCAGAAGGGGAAAACACTGTTATGTATTTACAGTGCGCAAAGTAACCAATTTTTGTCAAATATCAAAGTTAAATAACTGTTATTTATATTATCGTCAACAATGTTCTTTTAAGGTTTTTAGTAAAATCGATGAAGAGTCCAGGAAATGAGGCTTTTATTGGAAACACAAACTTATTAAATGAAATAAAGTGTGCAGCAATTACTACACAAGATTTTATGGATTTAAACTGTTTAACTGCATGTTTTAAAAACAGGTAAACTAATTATTAAAATGTAAAATAAACTTGTGTTAATTCAAAAGGGTTTCGTATATGTTTTTTTAGAAAAGTTTTTTCAACTATGACTAACACAAGCAATTTGAAAAAAATTTGAAAAAATTAACTTTTTTATGCAAATAAAATTTTTATTTTAGATCATGGCATGTGTTAAAATTAACCACTTCAAATATGGAAAAACTTGTGTTAAATGGAACTCCAAAACATCAAGCATGGAACCTTTCCACTTTAAGGATGGTTGATGCAACTAAGGTTTTACTACGTTTTTGTTAGTAGTAACTATCTTATAAAACTGTGCACTGTAACACACTGTCGCTTTCCTAACAAAAATTAAGTTACATATTCAATAATATTTTGGTAAATTTTTTTTAGGCTTATACTGACCATTACTTTGTGTCCTCTTACTCAACTTGTGTAAGTGGTTTAAAATGCTCACCACCAGTCAAGAAAGTTTTGACTCAATTAGGAATGCTTTATGCTCTGCATTTAATCAACCAAAATACAGGAGCTTACTTAATGGTAACATTTTTTTTCCAGATTAGTATTTACTCTTTAATCTTTTTAAATGGCGTTTTTTAACTTTAAAAACCATTTTGTTAAAATTACTTGTTTTAGAGTGGTTACTTAACTTCTACGCAATGTGAATTGTGCCAAGATGCTGAAGTAGAACTTTTAACAAGTTTACGTGAGAACTCTGTTGGTTTGGTTGATGCTTTTGATTTTAGTGATGAGTTATTAAATTCATGTATTGGAGCCTTTGATGGAAATGTTTATGAGCGTTTGTATGATTGGGCTAAAAATGCTCCTTTTAATAAAACACAGGTGTGCATTGTAAAAAATAAATATTATTTTATTAGTTTAAGTTAATTATTTTTAAAATTTTTTAATTTTAGGTTCATGCTAAATCTTATAAGCTGTTAAGACCTTATCTTCTTGCTGGCAGAGATGCTCTGAAAGAAAAATCAAAATTATAATTCGACATACCCAGATACTTCAAAATTGTTTTTCCTTTTATTTGTTAAGTTATATTGTTCTATTCATATAAAAATAGTTTAGAAAATGTTATGCTAATTTTTCCAGCCATGAAATTTTGGCAGCCATGAAACGAACGCTACATTTTTACCAAACCTATTTACCTGAAAACAGTTTAAATTCAAATACTTACAACTTAAAATATATTATATGGTAGTCTAACAATTAAAAAAAGAATTTATTTAGAGATTTTTGTTAAGTTAAACATTGTTTTTTTTTTAATATGTTATTTTTTTGTTAGGGCATTGGGTGAAGAAATGGCATTCTATACACATATTGAAGCTTTTATTTCTTCACTTATGATGTTTGGATCAGATAAACAAGTAAAAAATGGGTTCCACTAGCTAGTAAGTTAAACATCGTTGGAGCTTATGCACAAACAGAACTTGGACATGGTTAGTGGATACCAATATATACAAACCTTTTATATTTATTTTTGACACTGTAAATAGGCATCAACAAAATATTTTTTATTGTAATAGGAACCTTTTTAAGGGGAATAGAAACAACTGCAATTTATGATTTAGAAACCAAGGAGTTTGTAATTGATTGTCCTCAAATTTCTGCAATGAAATTTTGGCCAGGAGACAGTAAGTTACAGTGCAACTTTTTTTATTGACCATATTCTTTATTACATAACTTTTTTGTTTTCTTTGTTTATTTTATGTGTAGTCTTAAATTTGAAATATATTCTTTTAATTTAGTGGGTGTTAGTGCTAATCATGTACTGTTGATGGCTCAACTTGTTCTTAATGGTAAAAAGATGGGAATGCATCCTTTTATTGTTCAAATAAGAGATCTGTCTACTCACATGCCTTTAAAAGGTATTTACCTAGGAAATAAATCTAAACCATTATCAAATTGTGCTTTATAATTGTTTTTTGTATTAAAATTCTAATAAAAGTTTGTAATTTTAGATAATTTTTTATGGTTTTTACTTTTTTTTTTTTTTTTGTATATATCTTTATCCTCGATGTGGGAAAGTCGAATGCGCGACTTAAACATAGAGTAACATCAGTTACTCCGACCCAGTCTCGAGTTGCCTGTGGGAGTTTGGGATATTATAGGTTATAATTGCCCGATAATTATACTGCTGATCAAGTGCTGGCTCAGCAGGAGTTCACACCGTTTATAGCGCCTAACTCAAGGGTGCTACAGCATGAGAACAGTGGGGATTGAACCCACGACCTCATGTGTGGTGTAGCAAGTGTTCTTACCACTACACCACGCTGCCGGTACTTATAATTAATATCAAGTTTGTTTATTAAAGGAGTAAAAGTTGGTGACATTGGAAGCAAGTTGGAATTCCCTCATGTTGATAATGGTTACCTCTATATTTATAATTTAAGAATACCAAGAGAAAATCTGTTGTGCAAAAATTCTGAGGTATAATTAAAAAAGACTAAAAAGTCATTGCTGGGTTCATTTGTAAGAAAACTATTGTAAATCAATTATGGTAATTTAAGAAATTTATTTAGACTTTGTCACCTCAATTATATAATTAAAATTATTCAAAATTTGATTTTATTAAGGTACTGCCTGGTGGCAAATACATAAAGAAATCTGATGACAAATTTGTCTATGGTTCAATGCTTAGATTAAGGGCAAAACTTCTTGAAAACCGGGCTGTTATTCCTTTAGCCAAAGCTGCAACTATTGCTGTTAGGTATTCCACTGTTAGAAGACAAGGCTCCCTACAATCAGAGTGAGTTAAAATAATATAAGAAAAATGTACATCCTTTAAAATTTGCTAGAGAAAAAATATTCATTAGTTATTCTGTTATGCATGGGTTACCTTTTTAAATAATGTTTTAACTTCAATGTTATGCTGTAGGATTCCAAACAGTCCAGAGATTTCAATAATGGATTATACAACTCAGCAACACAAGTTACTTCACTTGGTTTCTATGGCTTATGTCACAAATGTGGCATGTAAACAGTTGGGATTAATGTATTATCAAATGGAGCAGGAGTTTTTAAGAAGTGATTTTTCTAATTTACCTGAAGTAAGCTATGTTTAGTGTTTTTTATTAAATTTTGTTTTATTACTAGTTGAATGCCTTTTTTAGTTTTGATATGTATATGTATATAGCTTCATGCATTATCAGCTGGTATGAAGGCCCGTGTAACAGAGCAGTGCTGTCATGGAATTGAAATTGCTAGAAGATCTTGTGGTGGTCATGGTTACTCAGATGTAAGTTTAACTTGACTCCCTTTGAAAAAAAAACACCATTTGTAAAAGGATAAATGAACGTTTTTAGGCTAGTGGGTTACCAGTTTTATTTACAAGATTTGTGAGTGCTTGTACATATGAAGGGGAAAATACTGTTATGTATTTGCAATGTGCAAGGTATATATATGTCTTTTGTTTGTAGTATAAATTTCAATTTCTAATAAAGAAGTCAAATTTATTTAAAAAAATTTGTTCTGCAGATTTTTAAACAAATTACATCAGACAAATCAGCTTTCCAATATTGATACAGTAAACTACTTGCAAGAAAAAAATTTAATTAAGTGTAATGCCATTACAATGCTTGATTTAATGAATCTAAACTTGCTTGATCATTGCTTCAAATTCAGGTAACCCTAAAATTTTAAGAAGGCATGGACTAAAATATATTAATTTAAAATAAAAAAATGAAAGCACAAGTTTTAAATCTAAATAAATTAGATCTAGGTCATTACTTGACTCAGCTGCATTAAATTTCAAAAATCTTATGTTAAATGGAACACCAAAACATCAAGCATGGAATCTATCTACTTTAAAAATGGTTGATGTGGCAAAGGTGGTTTAACTAATTTATACTAAAATTTTTATTTTAAATTAAAAAACATTCTTAATTTTGTGTTCAGGCTCATATTGATCAATACATTGTGTCATCTTTTTCAACTTATATGCATTGTTTACAATGTTCTTTACCAGTTAAGAAAGTTTTGACCCAAATGGGAGCACTCTATGGTTTGCATTTAATCAACCAAAATTCAGGGGACTTCATCTCAGTAATTAGACTGTTTGCCATACCTAGCTTACTTGTAGTCTTTGAATTAATACTATTTTTTGTACTATTAAATTTCTAATAAATACAATTTTTCCTGTAAAAAAAGGAAAGTTAAAAGTAAAAATAAATTAAAATCTTATTTAAATTGTTTAACTTAACAGAGTGGTTGTTTGACCCTTAAGCAATGTGAATTGTGCCAAGATGCTGAAGTAGAACTTTTAACAAGTTTGCGACAAAATTCTGTTGGTTTGGTTGATGCTTTTGATTTTAGTGATGAGTGTTTAGATTCTTGTCTTGGAGCTTATGATGGAAATGTTTATGAGCGTTTGTATGATTGGGCTAAAAATGCTCCTTTCAACAAAACTCAAGTAAATTTGTTTTATATTTTATTTACTATTAATGTTTTATACACATTTTTAGCAACTAAAACCAAATAAATTAAACTTAAACTTTAGAAAGTAACTTTAACCTCTTAATTCCAGGTTCATGCTAAATCATACGAACTGTTAAGGCCTTACCTTCTTGCTGGCAGAGATGCTTTGAAAGAAAAATCTAAGCTTTAAATAAAGTATAACCTTTAGTATGTTTATATGCAATTATTGTTGAAATAAAATTTTAAACTGTTTAATGCAACTGATCTTGTTTAATTAAGGAGTTATTCTTTTTACTGCTGGTATATATTGTCTATAATATTTGATATGCCATATTGCAATTATATTAAAAATACTTTAACGTTGTTTATTCTTGCTTCAAAAAATAATGGTTAAAGGAGCTTTAATAAATGTAACAACAGAAATTAATCCCAAAAAGTTAGATAATGTTAAAAAAATCAAAAAAGGTATTAAAAGAAGTACAAAAGCTGGGGTTTTCCCTTAATTGGTTTCGCTGATAGTAGGCGGCGAATTTTTCTTTCTCTTTTTGTTCTTCATAACTTGTTTACCGTAAATTTGTTTAGATTCCGTCTAGTCGTTCTGTCATTTAAATTAAGTCAGAACGTTTAGTTATTACAGAGTAGTTAATCATCGACAGTTATTTACAACAGCGTTTATATCACACTATAGAAAAGATTTTCCGTTAAAGAATGGTTTAAATTTATCAGTAGTTTTTCAATTTTGTGGTTTGCAGGTTTGACAATTTTTCTCTCTCGTAAAATCCTGTAAAAAATTAACAATACCATTTAGTTCCAGTCAAGTGTAACCTACGGTTTATACACTAAATACGTGTAAATATTGATAGGTTCACAATGTTTCTATTGGATGGTAATTGCTTTTGTTAAAGTTTCCCATAATTGCTTTTTTGTTTTTGTAGGGTCTGAAAAAACTTATTTTTTGACCATCATTTGGCCTTTTAAATACAACTTGAATAAAAAGTAAGAATAACTGAATTAACATCAGTGAGTTTATATATATATTAACGATTGTAAGGGCTGGGCCGTTTTGATATAGCTTACAAAAATGCCTGGTATAATTGCTTGTAAGCGAAGTTGGTTAATTGGAAGTGATGACTTTGTTTTACCGGGAATTATTCTAACTACTTTACACCTTACATTGTAAGTTTTAATTTCTTGTATAGTATTCGATTGTGATTAAAACTTTTATAGTAGCAAAATTTAAATGAAAATAGATAGAAGTTTATTTTTAAGTTAAAAATTTTTTTAGGATTTCAAGTTATGATTTTTTCTTTAGTTTTATTGTTATTGCAATATATGTATCTGCTAACAAGGATTTGTCGAGTTATGGATCCCTGGATGTTGATGATCTTATGTTAAGAAACGCTAATGCATCGTTTGTAGCCAAAGTTGAATGTGCCCAGGATATTCAAACTATTTTGTTTGTATATTTATTTCTTCTTATAATTGCTGCGGTAGGTCACTTTTAACTGTACTATAAATTGTTCTTTGTTAAACTAATATCTTAAGTAGTTTTTTTTTTTAATTATAAAGACCTGGTGTTGCTTAGGCAACAGCAACTCAAAAATTATGGGGTCAAACAGTTTGATGTAGGTTCATAAGATCAAAATTCGTTTATTGCTAACTACCTATAACAGCTTCAAATATGTACCAGTTTTGAATCCTATTTTTTGTTAAATTATTCTTCTTTTAATTACTCTTTTTGTACAAGTTCCATTTTGCATTTTATTTTAAGTTTGTTGTTTGTAGAAGTGTAAAGGTTATTTTTTAATTGAAAACCTTTAAAAATGTGATAGCCTACAAACTCACAATTTTGAGTAAACAAAATATAAAAATAACTAAGTAATGGATTTAGGAATTAACTGGGTTTATGGTTTGATATAGTAAGGATTAAGTAAATGTTTACCAAGAGTTAGTTCATTTTATGTGAATCATAAACTGGATCTATTTGTTTACATTAAGTTTAATTTTCTTTGTTAGTTTGGTTAATAAAATTCAATAGCCAAGCTCATTAAAATTATTAAAGGAGTTAAATTTTCTTAAACACAAACTTTAAATAATTTTTAATCCTGGTATACCTAACATGTTTTCACTGTTTGCTGATAGCCCAATTATGGTATTTATTAGGTTATTTTTTTCTAAATGCCTAGTTGTAATGGGCTATTAAACACGTAATATTTCCTGAATAGAGCAATTTAGGTGTTACATAAAAAACTAAAATCTTGTATTGCTTATTTACTATAGCAAAAAATTAATAACTTTTTTATTTTTTAGCTTCTCGAAATAGTGTTGGTATGTTTTAGTATGCAAGGCACGATTTTGGATCCCTCACCACGAAAGCCTGTTAAATATATTATTTACATTAGATTTGGTAAATAAAAATATTGTTTAACAAATTGAGTAATTTGTGTAAAATTTGTTTTTAAATAGATAGGAAAATACAAAAAGTCAAAAATAAATTATACTTATCTCTATTATATTATAATTTTTTTTATAGTTTTGGGCTTTGTGGAAATCTGCTTTATTATTTTTGCATCTGTGAAACTGAAGTTTCAGTGGGCAGACTGTCAATTCATGCAAAATGTCATAAGCATTCAAACTGGTTAGTATTGAAACATATTGATATACATATTTTTATTTGCATTATCATTTGAAGTCAAATTTAAAATTAATCAAAATTTACAAATTGAAATCAATATCAATAACGAAAGTTTGTTTTTCTTGTAGCTATAGTTATAACAAATGCGATACTGTTTATAATTGTGCTGTTGAATGCCATCCTTATATTTGATAAAGCTGGAGGTTTGTCGTATAAACACTCCAAAGCTTCAAAGCGCCATTCAATCACTTCAACAAATCTCAGAGAAATTAAGTGAGCAACTTATTAGCCAGCATTGGTTTTTAGCTCATTTTCATTTGTTTAAGGCTTAAGTGTGTGCTTTAGTTAAACTTATTTAGCCTATATAAGTTTATACATTAACTTGGTACAGTACTATTAATATATGCACCTTAATAGTTTATATTTAACTTAGCTAAAAATTAAAACTAAAAATAATGGTAAAAAATAATATTTGCTAAAAATGTTTTAGAAATTTCCTTGATTTTTGTTTATGTTTCAGGTTTAAATACGATCAACAATTAAGAAATTCTTGGTTTTCATGCCTTAAACGATGTTTTTGTTGTTTATCAAAATCATCAGACACTGAGGTAAATTCAAGTTGTAAATAAGATTTGCTTAGCTGTTTACGATTCAATTAAACACAGTTTGTGTAGACAGAATGTAAAATGTAGTGAAAACGCAAAAATTTGATTAGCCTTTTATATTTTAATTTTTTTTTTTAAATGTAACCCGTTGCACAACTAATTTTAATTACATTTACCCTTTTTTAATCATAAAAATTTTTAAAACTTGTTTAAGAATAGTAATAAATCTTTATTAATTTTAATAGATGGCAATCGAAGATGCTTCTTATTTATTTTACAAATTTTTTCGAGAATACAGCTTCGTACCTTCTGATATAATGGCTGGCTTGGTGTTGCTTAGGCAACAGCAACTCAAAAATTATGGGGTCAAACAGTTTGATGTAGGTTTATAAGATCAAAATTCGTTTATTGCTAACTACCTATTACAGCTTTAAATATGTACTAGTGTTGAATCCTTTTTTTTTTGTTATTACATTTCTTTTAATTATTCTTTTTGTACAAGTTACATTTTGCATTTTATTTTAAGTTATGCCGTTTGTAAAAAGAAGTTAAAGTTAACCTTTTTTTTAATATCTATTGACAGGGTAAGGATGGAAATGAATATTTAACAGGCAAATTGGTGGATGAACAATCTGTGTTTTACGACCCAACCAACAAGGTTTGTTTGTTAAATTTATTGACTATGTTATTAATTTTATAGTGTGAGTTTATTGTGTAAATTTTAATGAGTCCTTTTAATTTAACACCATTCAAAAATCCTTTTTCCTTTTTATTTTAATGCGTTTTTGAAGCATATTCCATTTTATATGGTTTTTCATCGAAATATTATTTTTTCAGAGGGAAGTTCAACACTACAAGAACCTGATGTATTATTGCAATTATGCGATTGCATCTTATGGGCCTTTATTTTATTTAATGGGAAGCTGTTGTGGTGTTTGTAAGCTTACCAAACAATGCATGTGAGTTATATTCTTATAAAAGCTTAGTAGTGTATAAATACTGTAGATTTTATTTTAAATTAATTTATTAATATATATAAAGGCATTAATAATTGATTATTAATTTAAAATGTATTTTTTTAAATAAAACTTTAAAGTATTTTTGTGAAATCAATATTTCTCCATTTTTTAGAACTGGAAAAGATTCGTGTTGCTCACAGAGTAGCAGTTTTCACAATCCAATATTAATTGAAGACAACGTTTGCAGCTGCAAAATCTCAGCATTCAGACAATCTCTGCATGATTGTGAACTTATTGATAATACAGACATTGTGTACGCTTCATTTGATAACACTGTAAGTGGCCTTCTTCAATTTTAAACAAACCAAATGATTTCATTGTTTTATTGCAACTCAAAAAATGAAATGACTATTTAAATAAAAGTTTTGCGATTTGTTTTTATATAATTTAAAAAAATGTTAGTTATTTTTTAATTTTATCTTTATTTTAAGGCATGCTATATTACTAATTACTTGTGTGTTATTTTAGTATGAAGTTTAAATTATTGCTTGTAAAATTAACTTTACCAATACTATAGTTTTACCCTAACAACCTAAATCTTTGTTTTCAAAAACCTGAAACCTTAATCATTGTGTTTTAAAATGCAGCTTTACAAGCAGCCATTCTTTGTATGCGTGGACCACTTGAAAAAGAGTGTTGTTGTAACAGTGAGGGGTACAATGAGCGAAATAGATGCATTGACTGATATAATTGCACAACCAGCCACCATTCCTGTTCAGGGAAGAGATGATATCTGGAAAGGACACAAGGTGGTGTTTTCTTTTTTAATAAAATGTATTTATTTAAAAGACACTGGTTCAAGGAATATGAAAAAAAACTAGTCTTACAACTTTAGTTCTGTTTTTCTTTAAGATTTTAGCCCCATTTTTTTATTTTTTGCCTTTACCTTTAAACTTTAGCCAGGGTTAAATATAATTTTGCTTTTTTTTATTATTTAGGGAATGGTAGAAGGGGCAATCTTCATACACGAACAACTTGTAAAGGGAAAAATCTTATCGCAAGCGTTTAACCTTAGTCATTCGCAAGGCACTAAAGATTACGGCCTTGTTATAGTTGGTAGGTCTTTAACAATAATTTAAATACCTAAAAATAAAAGTAAATTAGACAATTACTGTAAATTTTAAATACATTTAATTTGTGTTATAGGTCATTCATTAGGAGCTGGTGTAGCATCAATTTTGTCAATAATGTTGAGACCTTTATATTCCAATCTCACCTGTTATTCTTATTCACCTCCTGGAGGATTGCTATGGTAACAATGTCGTTTTTTTTCAAATTAACATGATTGATTTAACTTTAGGACCTTAATGCATATAAAAATAGCAATTTTGTATAAAATATTCATTTAAAAAAAATTTACACTTTTCAAGTTTATTCAAAATCAAAATAAATTTTAGCATATACTTTTTTAAGATTTTTTCTGGGATGTTTTTACAAAATTTTTTATTGATTTAGTCATTCCTCCATGCAAGCATCAAAACACTACATCCACACTACTGTGTTTGGTAAAGATATTGTTATAAGGGCTGGATTATCACAACTTAACAAATTTAGAAGTCAAGTTATTTCTCTGTTGAGGCATACCAACATGCCCAAGGTTAAATCTATTTTTACAATTAGCCTTGCATTTTTTTCTAAATGACTATATTTAATTTTAATTTTTAACTTTTTAGTATCGAATACTATTGGGTAATTTTGTAAAGCCATTAGCAAGAAGAAACACATTAGTTAGAGAAAAATCGGTAATTATCAACAAAATTTAAATAATTTAATAATATGTAATTGATTTTGTAAAAAAATTATTTATGTTTTTAGAAGTTCTTTTTTTAACTACTTTTTAATTATTATAGATATTTTTTGCTATATTATTTAGAAAAACTAAATTTAATTAAAATAATTTATTTTATAGATTAAGAAAAACTTGTTACCCCACAGCAGTTTGCATAATTCTGCAGCTCATTCTGACAGAAATCATGAAGCTATTGACCTATTTCCGCCAGGAAGAATTCTTCATATTGTATATAGAAAGAAAAAACAACAAAAAAAGGAAAAGGGGTAAATTTAAATATTATTACTTGATCATTACAATGTATTTCTTTCAAAAAGTTGTTTAAGTATTTTGTATATTTATTAATTAGCACTAAATATTCAGCAAAATGTTGTTATAATTAAAAAAAAGGTTTTAAAAAATATTTATTTGTTAGTGTTTACTGTATTTAATATGATTGTATTTAGAATAAAACTTCAAAAGTTATATTTTGCCATGGAAGCTGACAACATGAATGACTTTCAGGAAATAATTGTTAGTAGAAACATGATTGCTCACCACATGCCCCAACAACTACTTAACGCAATGAAAAAGGTAAATACCAATTTTATATACATCTTAATAAATAAACATATAAAAAAAAAATTATTAAACATTGAACTTATATAATGAAAATAATTTTTTTTTCATTAAGTGGTTTCAAATTTAACAGAAAAATAATACCATTCACATTATATGTATTGTTTTATTTTTACAATGATCTTATTTGTTTTAGGTATTGTTAAGTTCAAATGAATACAAACCCAAAAGCAAATATAGCCAGGCACCAACTCTGCCAATGGAAGCCAAATTTTCTAAAGAGGCTCTAAGGGGAAGTGTGAGTCTAATTTTTTTCAATTATTTTTTAAACAATTGTTTTTTAACTTGCAAACATTTTAAAGCTTGGTTTATAATTAACCTAAGTGTTTTATAGTATATGGGACAGGTTCTTTTTTCATAATATTTTTGTTACTGCTTGTAAAATAAAAGCATGTTGATATGTTATTTTAGATGAGAAATTTATCTCCAAATGAAGTTGATCCACTTGTGATACAACCCCAATCCTTAAATACACAAGGTACATAAAACGAAATAGTATTTTTTGAAATAAAATTTTTTCCTGGTTTAAATTTACAAATATAATTTTTTTAAAACATGTTTTAAACGAATTAAAAAAAAATTTAACTGAATAAAATTAATTGTAAAATAAATTTATTTTTACGTCTTCACTTCACGTTTTCTTAGGCGAGGAAAGAGAAGACCTATCAACTTTGTTAAATACAGATAAAACAAATTCTAAAGATTACAAACGCCAAGTATCAAATTTATCAAGATCTGATGACAACGTGTTTGAAGATTTTTATCACTCTTCACAAAACCAAGAAAATGATGTTCACACTGCAGAAAGTGAACTTATTACTAGAGCTTTGGTTGAACCCAATGTGGTCCCAAAACCTCCACGACGATCTTCCACTGACAAGAAAACATTTTACTCTTCAAACGCAAACGATAGTTCTGTGTAAAAACAAAGATTACATGATTTTTTTTATGATGGTACTTTTTGTAGTTTTATAATTTGGTCAGTGTAGTATTTTGCTATTTGCTATAAACGCCTTTATCACAAATATTTTTTGTTTTGTAAAAATTGTTTTGTAAACTCTGTAACATTATTTCTGTAAGAATTCTAAGTACTTTAAAAAAGTTAAATTTAATGTAATGTAAAATAGCCATATCTTCCAAAACAACTTTTTGCCAAAAAAATCAAATATTTTATGCATTAATTTTTCTGGGCCGCTATGCAATAAGATTGCTTTCTTGCTTATATTTTAAATGCTTGTATAGTATTGTAATTAGTTGTACACTGAATATTATCGTTTTTTTTTAAATAAAAATAAATTAAAAGTTGTCTTTATGACTTAACTTATTTAATAAAATAAATAAGTTATATTTGGATTTAAATTAAGTCGAGGATAGTTAAGAAAAATTTAAATAAATTTTGATTCGTGTAAAGTCAAGCATAACGCCGCCATATTATTTGGCGCGAGTTCTAAAAACGATGTCAACATTTTCTTTGTTGATTTCCCATGTAAAGTCGTGACTCGATAGTTTAGTTTTTAGAACTAATTTACTCAAATAATGTTAAGTCATCATCATGTAATGTATATGTATTGCATAGTTTTGTGAAATTTTATTAGCATAATAATTATTTTAATCCGAATTTTTTGTATCTCAGTTCTGTTTAGGAAAAGTTATTTTACGTTTATTTACTTTTTTGTTTTAAAGAAATAAAAGACTAAACTTTAAGATGTATGTTTACAAAAGAGGTTTGTACAAACAATTTAATGTTTCTACGATTTGTGTTATTTTATTATTTTAATTTATGTTGTTTAATTTATAAAATTGAAGTATATTTAGCATGACTGTCAGACTGTTTTTAATTAAAAAAACAACTTATTTATTTATTTTTTGTAGATGGCCGAAAGGAGCGAGTTATGTTTGACAAAATCACTTCCAGAGTTTCCAAACTATGTTATGGGCTTAATATGGATTTCGTAGATCCAGTAAAATTTCTATTCATTGTTTTTTTAAAAAACCGCTACTACTTTATTGCACTAACTGACTAACAGACTAAAGTAAAGTCAAACAGTGTGCTAGTTCAGTTGTTTTGATATTTTTAAAAATTATTTTAATATATTACAGGCCAAAATCACAATGAAGGTAATAAACGGAATCTACGAGGGAGTTACCACTGTTGAACTGGACACGTTGACCGCTGAGACGGCTGCACATATGACCACAACCCATCCTGATTATGCAATTCTTGCTGCTAGACTTGCAGTTTCAAACTTGCATAAGGAGACTAAAAAGATGTTTAGCGGTTAGTTCTTTTTTGTAGCTTATCTCTGTAAAAATTGGATCTTAATATGTTTAGCGCTTTGTAATATTATATAAATGTTATATAAATTTAGAGGCCTTTTAATAAATTGTAAATCTATCTGTATACATTTAGTTTTTGTTTACAAGCAAGTTAATTTTACAGCTGTTATGCAGGATTTATTTGAATATGTTAATCCAAGGAATCAAAAACATTCCCCACTTATTTCTAAAAAAACTTACGATATCATTCTTGCGAACAAGGAGGTAAAATAAGTTAAACCACTTAACAAACTAATCCTAATTTTTATTTTTCTGTTTATAAATCAATAAAGAATTGTTCGTAGTATTGTAGCCTACACTACATAAATTAAATTATAATTTTTTAGAAATTGAATTCCACTATTATTTACGATCGGGATTTTTCTTACAACTTCTTTGGATTCAAAGTAAGTTCAACAATGACCAAAAACAATAAATTTTATAAAAATTTTAGCTGTGTCATTTATATAATCAATAAACGATTTTGTGCAGACTCTTGAGCGTTCGTACTTGTTGAAGTTGAATGGAAAAGTGGCAGAACGACCACAACATATGTTGATGAGAGTGGCTATTGGAATTCATTATGATGACATAAATGCTGTTATTGATGTAAGTAATGTTTAATATTCCTTTATTTAGAAATATTTTATTTGTGAGTGAATCAATATATATATTTATTGGTTTTGGTTTTGACATTTACAGTGAAAAAAATCAAATTTGATATATGCACTTGGTTACTAATAGTCTAATTTTTTAGACCTACAACTTGTTATCTGAGAGGTGGTTTACCCATGCTTCTCCCACTCTGTTTAATGCGGGCACATGCAGACCACAACTATCAAGGTTAACGAATAGAAAAATTACAAAGTTCTAATCTAAATATATATATACATAATAAAATGATTTTTTGTGTTAACTAAAAAGCCTATCTGAATTTTTTAGTTGTCTTAGGATTTTAAAACATATATTATTTTAGTTGTTTTCTGTTGACAATGAAGGATGACAGTATAGATGGAATCTATGAAACTTTAAAACAATGTGCACTTATATCTAAAACTGCTGGTGGAATTGGATTGGCTATTCATTGTATTAGATCTTCTGGCAGTTATATAGCTGGGGTATATATATAACAAGTTTTATGTTGAAGCAAAATATTGCACTCTAATTTTAGAATGTTGTAGCGAACTAGTTTGTCAATGAATTTTGTTTACATTTCAGACAAATGGTAACTCAAATGGTTTACTGCCAATGTTAAGAGTATACAACAATACAGCAAGATATGTTGACCAAGGGGGCAATAAGAGACCAGGTGCTTTTGCCATTTATCTGGAACCTTGGCATGCTGACATATTTGATTTTATTGAGGCCAAGAAAAATACTGGTAAGCAACTTTTTATTCACTATTATCTATTTTTTCTTATATAGCCTAAACAAAACCAAGTATCTATAATCTTTTTTAATCTTATTTTAATAGGCTAAAATTTTTAAGATTTTTGTAATGCCTTTAAACTTGATTTTAGGTAAGGATGAATCAAGGGCAAGAGATTTGTTTTATGCTCTCTGGATTCCTGATTTATTTATGAAGAGAGTTGAGAGTGATGGAATGTGGTCTTTGTTTTGTCCTGATGAAGCTAAAGATCTTTATGATTGTTGGGGAGAGAAATTTGAAGAACTTTATGAAAAGTAAGTAGAATTTTTTTAAGAAGGTTCACAATTATGGGGTAAATTTTTTTGGGAAAAATTGCGCATTTTTATATACTTACAAAATTTATTTTTTGTTTTGTTTTTATTAGATATGAGAAAGAAGGTCGTGCCCGCAAAACCATAAAAGCCCAAAAACTTTGGTATGCTATCATCGAGTCTCAGATAGAGACTGGAACACCCTACATGTTATATAAGGATGCCTGTAACAGAAAATCAAACCAGCAAAATCTGGGGACCATTAAAAGTTCTAATTTGTGCACTGAAATTGTAGAATATACTGCACCAGATGAGGTATAAAATTAAATATGACAAAAAATGTCTTGATTTTTTTCAGTACCACCTTCAAATTTTTTTAGGGAAATGTTTTTGAGTTTGTTTAAACTATAATTAAAATATTACCACTTCTAACAAATTTTTTTATTTTAATTTTAGGTAGCAGTTTGTAACTTGGCCTCTCTAGCGCTTCCTATGTACGTTCGTCCAGGCAAAACATTTGACTTCAAGAGACTCTATGATGTCACAAAGCAAGTCGCAATAAACCTGAACAAGATTATTGACATCAATTACTATCCAGTTAAGGAGGTACGTGCTCCAAAAAAAAATAAACAAATTTTTGTTAAAATTTATAATAATAGGCCTATTAAAATTGAAAAATTTAATTTTATATATTACCTCAAAATTTAAAACTTTTTAATATTAACAATTATTTTAATTTTAATGATTTCCAGGCAGCTAACTCGAACTTTCGACACAGGCCAATTGGTATTGGTGTCCAGGGTTTGGCCGATGCATTTATAGCTATGCGCTTGCCTTTTGATTGTGAGGATGCCATGAAGTTAAATATCCAGATATTCGAAACTATCTACTATGCTTCACTAACTGCATCATGTGAACTTGCACAAAAGGAAGGAGTTTATGAAACCTACCCCGGCTGCCCAGTTAGCAAAGGGGTAAGCAAATATGAACTAGATTTTAATTGCAAGATCATTCAATAATTTTTTTATTATTTAAAAAATATTTGTTGCAATGTTATATTTATCCTGATTCTAAGCAATTTAAGAATTACAAAACTTGATAAATATTTACTTGGTGTAAGTTCGTATTCTATTCTAATAATTATTATTTAGATCCTTCAACCAGATATGTGGAATGTCACTCCAACAGATTTATGGGACTGGCCCAAACTAAGAGCTGATATTGCAAAGTTTGTTACTTTGAAAATTATTATGTTCTATATCAAAATTAATATATATATATATATATGCTCTATTTTTTGGTTATGTTTTAGTGTCAACGATTTTTAATTTATTATACTAAGTGATTTTGGTTTGTTCAGACATGGTATTAGGAATAGTTTATTGGTGGCCCCTATGCCAACTGCTTCCACTGCACAAATACTTGGCAATAACGAATCTATTGAACCTTACACAAGTAACATTTATACAAGAAGAGTTTTGTCTGGTGAATTTCAGGTAAGAATAGTTTATGGATTTGCATGAGTTTGATTCATTTTAAAATAGTATGTCTTATGTCATGTATTTTATTTCAGATTGTGAACTACCATTTGTTAAAAGATTTAACAAACCGAGGACTTTGGAACGAGGAAGTCAAACTTCAGATGATAAACAAAAATGGATCTATTCAAGTGAAACTTTAATCATTTCTTGAAAAATTTTCCAAATTTTGACACCCTTTTGTAGCATAATATTGTTAACCTTATATTTTATTTTAAAATTAGGACATACCAGGTATACCAGATGACATTAAAATGTTGTATCGGACAGTTTGGGAAATTTCGCAGAAGAATATTGTAAAAATGGCGGCAGATAGAGCAGCTTTCATTGATCAAAGTCAAAGTTTGAATATTCATATTGCTGAACCGAATTATGGAAAACTTACAAGCATGCATTTCTTTGGCTGGAAATCGGTAAATTGTTGTTTTCGAAAAATGTTCCTAAATTTTCACTTTTTTAAAATAACATTGATCTTAATTTTCATTTTAAAATCTTAAAATATTTTAATGTTTTTCCCTTAAACACAGGGCCTGAAAACTGGTATGTACTACTTGCGAACAAAACCTGCTGCCCAAGCTATTCAGTTTACAGTTGATAAAAATAAACTAAAAGAAGCTCAAGCAGAGGCTGAAGAGGATGCTGTAATATATCTTTTATATGTTTTTTTGTTGACCTATAGTAAATTAGATTGATTGCCTTATTAAATTTTAATTGTATTGTTTTTAGGAAAAGGAACTAAACCAATCAGCTATTTCTTGTTCTCTGCAAAACCCAGAAGCTTGTCTTATGTGCAGTGGTTAGTTTCTTGTAAATTTTGTATCCTGATTTTGACAAATTTAATTTGTAGTTTATAGTTTAACCTGCCATTAAGTATCAATCATAAATTTTTGTATATTTTCTATTATAGCCATTGTATTATAGCCTTTCATATAGATTCTTTGAAAATCATACCATTTCCCCTTGGAAGAGGCTATAACGCTTTTTGTGTTTAAAACCTATAAATGCAATTTATATAATATATCGTCATTTACTTTGCATATTTGAACAAATTATTTCTGAACAATGTACACTTCTAAGAGTTGTTTATATTGATGTTTGCTCTTTTCTTGTTTTTTTTGTATTTGTGTATAATAATAAATACACCATAAAATGTTATATTTGAATATATATTCTTACTTAAGGTCATCATGGATATGGCAGTTTTAGGAGCAATATTAATAATTAAATAAAGCCTAATACTTTGATTTTTTTTAAAAGCACACCTTTTCACATTAAAATTATATAAATTTATTACCTTAATATAAATGAAATAAAAAATAAACTACAGATGTAAATTGCCAGCTCGTTTTTTGCTAACTGTACTATTTAAGTCATAAATATCTTATATTATTTTAAAATAACTGTGGATAAGAACTGAAAAAGGGAAAATACCCATCAAGCTTGAGTTTTAAAAAACGTGTTTATTAAGTTACACGTGTTTTAGTTGCTGTCAAAAGTCGTAGCAAAAAGAAACTTTTTACGAAGTGACAGTGTATTATCAACAAGAATTGAACTTGAGGTAATTTGTTCCTTTTTTATAAACTGATAAACTGTTTTTAAACCTTGCTGTGTGGCATTCTTATTTGTAAATTTAAGTAGAATTGATTATAAATACCCTTGTTTTCAAATCTGGGTTGCATTTTTGTTTGGGTATTTACATTTTTCGTTATTATTTTTAACAGCCAAGATACTTGAATATAATTTTTAGCTTTTTTATTATAAATAACTGAAATGTATTGGCAAGTGCACTCCAATATGTAGCATAAAAATGTCAAAAAAAGAAAACAAACAAAAAATTGATTCAACAAAACTAAAAAATAAACGAACTACATAACAAAAAATAGGCTAAGGAATAAACAAAAAATACATTCCCCTTTTAAAATAAAAAAAATTGCGAAATTGGAACGAAATGCAAAAGAAATGTCGGCGTATCGGAAAAGGTTGTTTACCTTTTTTGTGATAATGTCACAGTGGCATAAAAAACTAAAAATTTCCATTTTTTTTAAAGAAATAATAACAAAATGATCTTCTTTGTAAAAGAAAAGTACGCTGTAAAAAAGAATGCAACTAAACCTTGTTGCACAGTGAAATATTAAATTAAAAAACCTAAAATAATTTTGGAAGAAACAAGATTTTAAAAATAAACCGATTAAAGGTTAGCTCTTTTTTATAAATTGAATATTACGACCAGAGTCGGCTAGTTCTGGGTAACGCTCTGGGTCAAAGGTGGGTATTACATCGTACCCATCTAATTTACCAGAAGCTAAAATTTCTTTTGATTCCTGTGAAGACCAATTTGTTTTTAATCCTGTGCGGATTAATTTTCTTTGCCTCTCCCAGGCTTCCTCTGCAGCCCTGCTTAGCGCATCTGATATTATTCTGTCACCTTCTTGTTTTATGACAGATGCGATATTGTTATTTTCCGTTTTAACATAACTTATGCTAACAACGGCGTAACCAGATTCTGCTTTAATTGTGTTATCTTTTAAAGACACCACAATTTGGATCCCAGATCTTGCAAAATCTTTATCATAACCACCATCCAAAATACGATCATGTCCCTCGAGAAGATGTAAAGTTTGTTGATCTTTGCTAAGCGAGTCAATTGGCTTTGACAAAAATACAGTTGGTTTGCCTTCAATGGTTAAACTCATTGCTGCCGAGGGTGAGTCAGTGTTTTTACCGACAATGACATCAGCACCATTTATTATTCCACTTAATCTTTTTACGTCATCTGTAGCTGTGTTAACAATCTGAGTTGAAACCATTCCTCTGTCTAGTACAATTACAAGACCTTGTGCGAACAAAGTACCTCCTAAAACAAAAACAATTATATACAGTTAACTTTTCCATTATTGTAAATAACAAACCAGCTCTATTTTACACCTTTAAAAAATAGTTGGGTATTCTGTTCTGTTTATTTTTGTTGATATTATATTTGTTAAAATCTACCTGGTACAGTGTTCTCCAATGCCTGCTGATTAGTTGTCGGCACTAATGTTGAAGGAGTGACCGTGTGCATGTTCATGTAGGTTGAAAGGTGATGGGAGAGTTGACATTCGATACTTGATTTATCCTAAAAAAATAACATACCCAGTTAGTTACAGATTTTTAAAAGGATACTTAAAATTATGTTGTTCACTAAAAATATTCTTTTTAAAAAATAATTTATTTTAAAGAGCTTACCTTTTGCCGAGATGCAATCTGTGGATCAGGAGCCACATTTCGAAGTTTAAAACCAAGAGCTCCAAGCCAACTAGTAGTATCTGTCATATGTAAATAAACTGGAATCAAGTTGATTGGATCGATCACCTGGTAAGCTCTAAACGGTGCTGCAGACCCTTTTGATTTTGGTAACATGTTAACTGCTGATGATGTTAGTTGACCTATCAATGCATCATAATCAACTCCGTACTGAATTTTTCCAGTGCTTTTCTCTGTTGATTCAAGCGGGGTGTTGGGTTTTGCAGGTGATATACCAGGTCGTGCTAGAGGGGATATTAGACTGCGGTCACTGAACCTTACCAACCCAGTTGTGACATCATAAATTCCCCCTCGAAATCCGATTATGATTACAAGTGATGGTGAGGAGTCGTAAAGTACTTGACCGAAGGGTGAATATCTAATTTCCTTTACTAAATACCCGGCACTGTCCATAACAGCCAATGGGGTGCCAGCATGGTCACATGACACAATCCAAGATGTACCATCACTTCGTTCCATTGCAAATAAATATCCTTCTGCATCATATCTGAAGCTGGTCACTTGGCCTGTTTGGAAACAAATATTCTTACATTACTTAAATGTAAATTAATGATCCGATGCAATCTATTTTTCAGTTTAGCAAATTATTATTGATTTGAAACCAAAATTAGCTGTATACAATCAACTAAAAATCACTTCTAATGCTAACCTGAAGTAGCATTGTAGTAATGAGTGAGTCTGTTTGGTTGGGATAAATCAGCATACAGATATCTGAGAACTTCTCTTCTTAAAACATCAACTCTGGTGCTTAACCTTCCAAACCCATCATAACCATAATTGATCTATTAAAATATTAAAATTTAGACCAATGGTTCACATAAAAGAGCTTAAGGAGGGTTTACTATAAAGCATTTGAACCGCACATATCTAAGCAACTAAAATTATTGGGAGAATTTTACCATATTTGTTTATTAGCTTACCTCATATAAATTATCCAATCGATAAGCTTTTGTCAGTCTACCCATGGAATCATATTCAAAAATTTCATTTCCTCTGTGCCTTAGAAAACCATCTGCATCAAACTCATATTGAAGGTCACCCAAAGCAGTTAATCTATTAAAAAAAAATGTCTTAAAAATTTTTTAAATCATGATAAAAGTTTTAAAAGTTGGCATTTCATAAAATTTTGTGTTATCAGATTATTGTCCCACCTGCCCTGTTGATCATATCTTAAATTTGTCCACGTTCCCTCCTCCTGTGCTTTCAATAACTTGCCATCTTCGTCATACAAATATCTCCAGTTTGTATTTCCATTTGTTGACACAGTCTCAAGAGCGCCATCTTGTGTGTAAGTGTATCGAACCATGGTGGCATTGGCGAACATGCCAACCTTGTAAGTCTGGCTGGCAAGTCGTCCACTTGCTTCATATGAGGTCATCAGGTTGAACACAATGGTGCTGTTAAGTAACAAACAAAAAGTTTAATAAATTTATTTTTACTCCTAATTAATGACCAATAGACTTAGAGTGAAGGATATTAAATGAAACATCAAACCTACCTGTATACTTCAATTTCTGTTTCAACAATTCTGCCATTGTTATCCGATTGTTTTGTCAAAGTAGCTTCTTGTGTACCAACTGCATATATGTTAGCGTAATCATATACCGAGTATTGACCAAATGTTGTTAGTTTTCCTGACACCTCGTTGTACGATAACTTTTCAGTTGGAAGTTTAGTTCCATTGACTTTAACCTGAAAATAGAAATTAAAGTGTTATTTTTCTGCTGAATGTTTTTGTTAGTTAAGTTTAAGTCAACTGTTTTTAAAATAAAACAGTTTTTAGCATGATTTCTTGCAATATTTCAAACATTTAATCAAATTAGTTAGATATACAGATTATTATATTTTTGTTGGTTTAACTTTACCGAGATTTCGCTCAGATGTAAATTCATGTTGTATTCATATTCAAATACTGCCACTAGACCTCCATTGTTATTTGAAGTGACCGTGTGTTTTTGTACAAGTGGTCCATTTCTATGGAACCTCAAAATACAATCGTTTGCAGTCACAGATGTTATTTCACCAGATTGTGGGTCGCGCAACATTCGGGTTCGTGTCGAGTCATGCAATACCTCAGTCATATGACCGTGGTCGTCATAGCGAAATATGACTTTGCGATCATCACCTAAAAATACAAAAAAAAATTTAATGTTGGTTACTTTTTTATTTGGCTAACAATATTTTCTTGATTTTTGCTAATGAACTGCCTTAAATGTAGTTGTTGTTTACCATTTAAATTACCTGTATAAAATATGGAAACTGGTTCCCCTTGATCATTTTGGTCCAAAACATATGAAGATTTCCCATCGGGTCCAGTTACTTTGGTTCTAATGAAACCAATCCCAATTCTCCTATCAATAGAGTATGACAACCCACTTGGTAATGTGATTCTCTGTAGACTGTTATCGTTGTTGTAAGTAAATGTAAATCGGGATGCGGTACCAGGTAGGCTTAATCTTGTTTCCTAAAATATACGAAATTATAAAAAAAATCCAAAAACAATAATCACCCTGTATGACCTTTAAAAAAATATTATAGCTTTTGCTGCAAAATTTTTTTTGATTTTTAAACTGAAAATTATTTTCAGACTTTAGGTTGAAATCTTGCATTAAATGCTATACCTCATCTTTGTAAGTATATCTCCATACAGATCCATCCGAATTTCTTACAGTCTGTAGGTTACCAATTACATCATAACTAACTGTCTCGCTGTGAGCCCCTCTTTGCCACGTGGCAGGGTGCCCGGAACTATCATATGTGACATTGACAGGAGTGATTCCTTTGCTTGGCATCCATAGAGTAGGAAAACCACGTTCATTATACTACAATAAAAATTATTTACATATTACATTAAGGGGAGAATTTCACATATGAAGTGTTAATGTATTTACTATTCGGATAGTTTACCTCGATTCTGAGCATAAATTTTGTGTGGTCGTCGTAAATCTTTTCCATTTTCATTCCCTGAGAATAATCGAGTGAAAGAATATTTCTGTCGTTTACTCTCATTCTTCTGCCCAACAAGAACTGACTCTGTCCCAAACCTAAAAACAAAAATTGCTTTGTGAATTACAGCATACAATTATAACTGGGATAAAAATAATCCATTTTTGCTCTGTCATTTAAAAGGTGACTACAAATGCAATAATAACTTGATTATAAGCCTAAAAAAATTGACAAAAAATATCACTTACCAGACTCGTGCTCTTTTCTTGTTCTCCACTCAATTTTATTCTCGATCGAGTCCGATGGAAGTTGAATTGTTCTTTTAGCGAGGAACGGAGCAGTTAAGCCCAACACCGGGTGGGGTTTGGTTTCAAAACTTAGCTCGGATTTGTCAAGGTACAATACTGAGATCGAATTGTCCGTCCATCTCTTGTAAAAAGTGGTCATTGCACCTAAAAAAATTTGATTTCAATTTAACAATATTGTTCTAAAATAAATTTAGTAATTTTCGGCTAGGTAACAAAATTTACCTTCTTTCGTAGTAATGACATCACATAGATACCCCGGCTCGGTTGTTATAATGACGTCACGTCGCCCGACGCCTACGTTTTTCGCAGTGACGTCACCACTCGACGTCGCCGCCGAAACCATAGTAACGGTCATGGCCGTGGCGTTCGACTTGCTGTGGAATGACGTCATCGCGCCTGTCGATGACGTAGAAGCAACCAGGCGACCGTAAACGTCGTAATTGTAGAAAGATGACGCGTATCGTCCGTTGACGATCGATCGAATTATTCCAGAGTCACCTTGGTAGGTGAAGGAGGCTAATGCAACACTTCCTACAATGAAATATATTATGTCAAGTTTGTAAAGTGTACAAATTACTTGGTAAAAAGGTTTTCATGTTAAAAATGACGTTTTACCTCTGTAGTCATTACGTAAATGTAAGCTAACATATGTTTATACCAACTTTAAATGTGGACAAGTGTCGTTTACATGGTGCATATATTTATACATGTTTTTAAGTTGTATTAAAAAATTTGTTTAACAAGAAAGTTTACCTTGTAGTACATCTTCTAGGAAACCATCTTGATTAATTATTAATCTTAAACTTTGTTGGCTGGGCAGAATCATCTGATAAGGCTTCTGTAACATAAAGTTGAATTTTAGAAACAATATATACATTCTGTATTTCAAAAACTTTTAGAATTTTTTTTTATTTCTCTGGGTAAATTATTTAATTACAAAATTGGTCCAAAAATGTTTTGTTTAATTTTAAAATGAAGCTGCAACTTACCGAGGTGCTATCAAAATCGATTTGTATTCTGTTCCCATTCACATCTGTCAGTGACGTAAGATATTTTTTTCTGTTGTACGCGAAAGTGTAAAGCATAGATCCAGTTATAACGTTCTTCGTCTCAAGATGGCGCCCCAGAGCATCGAAAACGTACATTTGATTAGTGTCTGGGTTAGCGATGTGGTATTGGTGCTTGTTGGTTAGCTTTGGTAAAGAACGGTGAACCTATAAAAAAGATTATATTTAATTTTTGCTACATAAGTATAATAATCTATATCATTGTAATATATTAAGTTAGTAATATGCCACATTTTTTAGTTAGTGAACTTTGACTTAAAATATTATCAAGATTTATATCAAGTCGATTCTGTCAGTCTGTTATTTATCAAAATATTTTACATTCTATCAAAGTGCCAACAATATGTTATGAAACGGCGCGATATCTTTTCATCTTTGATCGGTAAAAAATCTTGTTTGTTAGTTTTAAATTGAAAGAGTTTAAAAAATGAAAAATATTTTTTTGTTTGTTTACAATACACGTGAGTTACACAAAATAGCCATTAAAAAAATTCCTTTCTTTTTGATGTACAAATATTCGAAACGTATACTTTAATTGGCAAAACATTTAATTTAACAATTTTTTTTTGATATTACCTTTCGGATTCTTAAGTTTAGTTGATCCCCAATATAAATGCTGCCATCTGGTGTTGAAGTGATAGAAATAGGGTTGTGCAGTAACGAACTGCGTGCAAAATCTCCATCACCCTCAAAACAATTACAATCCTGTACCGCACAGTCGCAGTTCGAATCCCGGCCGGCGATAGTCGAAACTCTAAAACTGTAAAAAAAATTAATTCGAAAATTAGGAGATCTGATTTTTTAAAATAATGTTTATGTTATGATAACCATGATAGACGTAAAACGTGCACACGATAACAGGAATTTACGAATTTTATCGAATCTTCAACCTTATTAAAAATCAATCCCAAAAATGCAACAAACAGGTATTTTATATTAAAGTTGTAATATAAAGAGGGAGTTATCTTTTTTATGATCAATCTTACAAGATATTTTCGATCTAAAAATATCGGCAGACGTTTTTATCTTAGATAATCTGAGTTTTTACTTCTCAAATTGTACTCTCTTAAATAATCTAACACAAGATACTATATCCTATACCATTAAGCGATAATTAAGAAATCTAGATAGTTAAAAACATGGCTAACAAATGGATATAATTTATGAGTAAAATATACAATAACATACCTGTAAGGGTTAACACGTTGTACTCTGTGAATTGATTTTTGATCAGTTTCCGAGATATAAAGAGCTCCGTCGTTCTGAGATATTGTAATTGATGTTGGTGATACTAGGTTCACTTTACGAGAATCACTATTTAAAAAAAGAAACCAAAACTTTTATTGTATTAAGTCATACATCCATATTTAAATAAACTAGTAAAAAAACGCCCCGTTGCAATACAAAATTCACAATATTTTTTTTTCTAAATAATAAATTTCAAATTTATTTTGTATTTGTGATAATTTAACACTCAACTAACCGATTGTCCGGGTGCTTTTTAGCCACTCTGGCACATTGTACTGGCACCCCTGCCACCAATGTTACTTGCTCGTTGATGACGTCAATTTTAATTACGACATCTTCGTCCAAAACATATAAATTTCCATCTACCTGACTGATCGCCAAATCGGTTGGATAATTAAGCTCAAGCTGAAAAAAAATCAAAATATTTTAAAATCAATTAAATTGCATAAAAATAAATCAAAATATTTAAAAAAACATTTAAAATGCATAAAAAAATTTAAAAAATGCCATTTCTGCCTAACTTTTGCATGATATTTCGTTTTATATTACAAAATGTATTTAATTTTTTTAAATAAAATTACTTGTTTCAAACTCATGCTTCCTTTACATAACAGGGGTCTGCTGTCCGACATCAAACTATCCACAAACGTCTCAACAACTCCGGTGTCGGGGTCTACGGTTCGAATCCGGGTGCCATCCACGAAATAAAGTCGACCATTTTTATCGATTGCTAGTCCTTTGGGTACAGTTAAACGAGCTGATATGGCTGGGCCACCGTCTCCACATTGATCTGCGTAAAAGTAAGTAAAAGGTCTTGATTTTGCCGTTGTGTATATAAGTTGTATAAATATACTGGATATACTTGTGATTTAAGGAAGGACAAATGTGTGAATTTTGACGAAGTATTATTAATAGCTTTGCAAAAAAGTTATTTCAATCGTAAATTTGAAATGTTTCAAATGCAGAACGAGAAAGATAAAAATACGCGCACAATATGTTACCGCGCGTAAAAAAGAATTAAGCTTACCTTGTTGTAAAGGATAACAAGCCTCCCCGCTGCCCACTACGACCACCGCGTTGCTCGCCCAGTCACGTGACGTACCACCACGTGACATATTCATATCGAGTAACTTGTAAATTCTTCTTTCGGTCGGGTGCGAAAAATATAACAAACCTCCGCTAACCGGGTTAACAGTCATGTAATACTAAAAACACACAAAAAAACATTTTGTTAGTGAAAAACGTAAATCTTGCTTTGCCATCCGCAATACCTTAACATAGATATATATATATTGCTATTAGATTTTAATTTGTGTATTATATAGTATGTTTGAAACTTTGGTATTACTTTGGCTGGCGGATTTCGCATGGTGTACAAGTTTGTTACATTTCCTGTAGTGTCCATTTTTCTGATAAAGTTATGGTCGCCCACGTAAACATTTCCTTGCGAGTCGCTTGCTAACGCTACTGGCGACATAACTTTTGATGATATTGCTGGTCCTACAGGGTTAAACATATGTTTTATTAGAGAAATTATGTAATTGAAATCAGACATTTAAAACATAAATTATTACCAATTTTTGCCATACGTCACTTTTTAAGCTAAAACGAATCATATCAAATTTTAACTATATTTTGCAAAACATTCTAACAACTGTTAAAAATTTAATTATTTTTGTCACTTTTTTAAACATATTTGCTTACTTATACTTTACTAGCTTAGAGCATTTAAATTTACCGTTACATCTTTCACATGAGCCATGCCTTGTCATTCCGTTTCCCATTACAGTTGAAATCATAGGAGGTTGTTCATTTAAATTCATTTGTCCACCAGTACCCAAATAAACTGTTCCTTTTTCTGGGAAATATCGGTTGTGTATGTCCAGCGTCCATCCACCAATCGAATCGCGCTGTGAGGGGTCATGACCTGTTATTTGAACTAAATGGGTCTTCCATATAACATCATTGCATGATTCGTATTCATATCCAACCAGCACTAAAAAAACATAATACTTAAAATTTTGATATTATTCTAGTTATGATTTAAATAATACGAACAAAATACATTAAGATGTATCAAACATTTTAATTTTACATTTCTTACCTTTAGCATATACTTTTCCATACACTTTTTGTCCATAAATATCATTTCTGTCCCACTGAAATGTGTATTGAAACTCTGAGATTGGCTCAAATTTTTTCTCAAAAATCATTCCTTGGATAATTACTTTCAAATGAACTTGTCTTAAATTTGCCAACTTTTCGCCTTTAATAAGAGAGACCAAAATGGTGGATTGATAACCCTTTGATCTACTACTTAAATAAACCAATGATGTTTGGGTTGTAGGTAAAGGTATTGACTCTCTGATGGCCTAAAATTTAAAAGAAGTTATTAAGACAGTGGCAAAAATATCACAAAATAATAATGATTTTTTGCAGTTTTGATTTAAAAGAAAAAAGCAGGCAGTGCCTTCAACTATTTTATATTGATCTAAAAATGTTTATATGTTACAAATTACAATATTAGTCTAAAAAAATAACTAATTTCACCTGAATTTCTGTAATAAGAGACCCTCTCTCTGAACAAGCACCTCCAGTATATGCCCTCACTGAACTAATCAAAATCGAAGAAGTAGGTAAAGGTAATAAACTGATATCACATTTAGTCGAACTTGCGAGGCCAAATGGGTTAGCGGGTTGACTTGGGGTTAGCATAATTGTGGGTTCGACAATTACAAACTCATTCCATGGCACTGAAACAGTGGCACGGGTTGTGATAAATGAAGTCCGACGAAACATGATTGTAAGTGAGCCACCTCCATTAACTATCATGTCATACCTTGAAAAGCAAAAAAACAATTTTTATCTTGGTAATAGTTTATATTTTTAACTCATGTTTTGTTTTTACAATATTTTTTCTCACAAAAACTTAAACTGAGTTAAAAGAATTAGTCTTACCATCCATCAGCTCTAGTTTTAGTGCTTCCATATATTGAGTTTGACTCAATTTGAACTTGGACTCCGATGAGTGGTGAGCCATCAAAAGTCATTACTCGTCCTCTTACAACACTTGCTCTTCTGTGAAAAAATCAGATTTAGAATTAATCATTTTTTATGAAAAAATACTATTATTTATATTATTTTTAATCTTCCATAAATAAATGGCTTAGTCTAAAAGTAAGAATTTTTTTAAAAGGAAAAAAGGTTTAAAAATATTTTACCTTGCTACTATTTTGTTGGTATTCACATTCTTTTGAACTCCATTTCTGTGCATTAAAAATTTAACTCTATCTAAGAATGAAGATGTACAGGAAATTGGAGTATGTCCATGGATGCGAGAGATCTCTGAGATTGGATCAAGTCCTCCTCTACATTGTGAACTGTGTCCACAAGCTCGATGTGAACAACAATCAGGATCTTGACAATCTGTCAGAGTGTCTAAAATGAAAAAATTAAATTACTAAAAAATATTATGCCGATTTCAAGAAAATCATGATTTTATATTAAATTCTATTTTTATTATTTGTGTTACTAGGAAACTACGAGATTTGCCTTTAAGTCTTGCTGGGCTTTTATAAAGTCCTGTTATAAGCAAATTGGATTTAAATCTTAATCTAATTCTAATGGTCAGGAGAAAGGATATTACCAATGTTTAACCTAGATTAGATTTAATCCTTTAGTGTAAATACCACACACAGAGGTTTAAAGGTGGATAAATTCTAAATATTGACAACATTTAAAAATAAATTCGTGACCTTTTAAACCGTTTATTTTTTCAGTTGTTTATGCCTTGGACTTGATAGTAAAATTTTAGCTTGACTACTTTAACTTACCTTGGTCGTTATCCCTTCCATCTGTGCATTGTGTTTCAACTTGAATGTTGCATTGCTCCCCCTTCCATCCCGTTCTACATGCACAATAGTAATCACCATTTGAGTCTAGGACACAATTTCCCTTGCTAGAACAACTGTTGGGACATCCATCTAAGACAAGTTTTTGGTTTAATGTTTCTGTTATCAAAGATTCATTAATCTAACAAACTGAAAATTTGTTATTATCCAAAATTTTTTTTATAAAGTACATAATCATAAATTTAAAACAAAAATGATAATAAAAATTTCTTTAATAACCAGAAAAAAATACTCTTAACATTTACCAAATGTGCACAAGTCTCCATTCCACCCTGGCTTACAAATGCATGTGCCACTGCTGCACATGCCGTGTGCCAGGCACTTTTCATGGCACTGGCGTGTGTCACAGGCATCGCCAGTCCATCCGTCATTACATCGACAAGTACCATCAACACAAATACCATTTTCTGGATGACAAGTTGGTCTACAAGTTGCTAAAGTAGGAACAGGGGTTAGACTTGTGGTTAGGTCAAGATCTGATTTTTGTGTTTTAAGTTACATAATTTTTGGATATTAATGATGTGGAATTATAAATAATGTAAAATTAAATATGCAAGGCCAAAATTAAATTAACGGTTTGAAAAATAAATTAAATTATATATTGTTTAACAAGAAACATGTGAAAACAACCGAAAAAGATACAGTTTACAAAACCGTGCGATGTAGAATCGATGATGATTGGTTAAGACATTCACGTGTTGTTATGACGACGTAATGATGTCACATAGGTCAGGCAAGACACACAAAAACCACATCAAATGTTTGTTGGGTTAAGAACACGGCAAGCAAAAAGAAAATAAAAAGAAAAGAAATTCAAAATTTGTTTTTTTACGAACATTTTTTGAATAAAAAAAAAACTAATCAAAATTCTAAAAAAAACTTAAAACATGCTTAACATAAAAAAGTTTCTTAAAACCGAAAATGTTAGTATAATTGTATGATTTTGGTTAATTCACTACAAAAACTTCTAAGCTAATTTAAACTTTCTTTTTTGATTTCCTTTCTAAATGATATCCATGCAATAAACATTTTTTATCAAATTATAGATTAGATCGGAATACAATAATTTTGATCAATTATTTATAAATTCCTTGTACTTCAATCACATTATTGTATTCTAAGAAGGCTCACAGTAAACCTTATTATCTTAGTCGCAATCAAAATTTATAATATTACAGAACCACAAAATGAATAATGAATACATTCATATTTCAATGTCATTTTAATGCGGATATGGGTGCCAAAAACACAAAGTATTTTTAAAGATTATACCACACTATTTGTTAGTTCTATGAACAAAACTATAAAAATCATATTTGAAAAAATTCTTAACTACCTAGCCCAGGAGTTATTGAAAATCAAAATATTTTTAAGAACTTACCGATTTCACAGTCTAAACCTCCCCAACCAGTTTCACATATGCAAGATTGTGTCATCTGATCATAATTTCCTTTTCCATTACAATTAACTAAACAAGTATCATCGGTTAGGTCACACAAAGTTCCCTTCCAACCCCTATTACAACGACATTGTCCACTGGAACATATGCCATGGCCAGAACAAGTTGGGTCAAAACAATCAACTACAAAAAATAAAAATTTATTTTTTATAATCATTTTTTTTTTCAAAAATCCTTTCATAAAAATTTTGTTGGGTTCTTATCGAGTTAAAACTTTTTTAACAGCTAAAAAAACATCAAATAATTTTAAGATTTGTTATGAATATGAAATTTTGGGGAAAGAATTAAATTAAGTTTATTTAATTTCTTAATACGATTCAGTAACAATTTTAACTCACCATCCTCACAAATTTCCCCTTTAAACCCAGCTCGACAAACACAATCCCCATTCTGATCACAAGTACCCCGACCACTACAAAGGGGGTCCACACATTTATCAGATGGGGTCGCACACTCTACCCCTTTCCACCCCGAGAAACAAACACATCTTCCATGGGCGTAAATGCCATTACCCCGGCAAGTAACAGAGCATGAAACTAAATTCAAATATTTTTTTATTAATTTTGGGCTTGATTGATTTTTTCACAAAATATTTATTTTTTAGTATGCTTATATATCTAAATATTTGTGCCATTGCATAGGTAAATAAATTTTTCAATTTTATTTATAATGCAAAATATTATCACAAAATAATTTTTATTGTTAGGGGGAAATATATTGTTTTAAATAAATGAGTTTTTATTAGCCCCACCTTGTGAGCAATCCAAGCCCTGAAATCCAGGAAAACATTTACAAATTCCATTTCCACAATCTCCGTTCCCGCTACATTTGTTTGGGCAATGTGATAGTCCTTCTAAAATGTCACAACAAAAAAAAATTAAGACCAAAATACAATATTTATTTCAGAATTTATTGAAAATTAAAATTAAAATGGCGAATAAACTACAGCAATATTCCTTACTTGATACTGAGGTGAGAACTTGGAATACTTGATCATTTTCGCCGTCGTTAAACACAGCTAAGTGCCACACACCTGGCTCTAAATACTCCACGAACCCAGTGTTAACCAACGGCTCTGACGTCACACTACGTCGTCGGCGTGACGTGTTCTTCTTTGTTGACGTCAGCGTTAATAAAGAGGTTTGAGATTTGCGTGCACTCGGTAACGCGTTGCCGTCGATTTTTTCGAAAAAATCGAACTACAAAATAAAAATGTCAAAATTTATTTTCCAGAAGAGTTAAGTAAGTTTTAAGGTTTATATTAATTACACTTTTAGGTTTATATAATGCCACTAGTGCTTAATTGAATGCCTAAATAAATTTACCGCGCATATAATGCCAGGCAAAGCTAAACACCTATAATTTTTATAAAAATACAACATAACCACCCGAGAATCAATTATAGAAATAAAATATTGCGTTTCAAATATTTTAATAAAAGTCTCGACTTTTTAAATGTCATGTTCGTTACCTAAACAGCGAAATTAACATTTTTATTTACACTTAACGGTTCATTTGCATTAGCTCCCAAACGTTGGTATTGCAACGGGCGTTTATACACAAGTGTATATAACCTTTACTTGAAATAACTGCAGACTTTTGAACCTTAGCATTTAGTGAACCCTAAACGCTGACAAATTTTAATGGTGGTCTTAATGTCCATGGGTTATAATCTTGTTCGAATTTAACTGGTCATTATAGGGTCATTATAATAGGAAATTCTTTGTTACGATATTTGCCGTGCGATTATTAGCGCATTAGGGATATCGTATTTTATAAACACCGCTTCATTAAAATTCAATTTTATGACTTTGTCGAAAAAATTACTGCCCGTAAATTTTTAAATTTCCAAATAACCTAATATTACCATACAAGGAGAAATTTTGGTTCGTATATAAAATTCAAAAAAAAAATTATATTTGCAATACCATGATACCCAACATGCTACACAAAACTTTGTTTATAAACATTAATATTACCTTAGTATGTGAAGGGTTCAGTCCCTTACGTCCATATACAGCCATTTCGGCACTTGGACTAACCGAACAATTAAATTTAAAATGTGTTGGTTCTTCCACATGTATTGACATCCGCTTAAACGTAGAAGGTGGCACTTGCATTACTGTACTCCGTTTTAGTTGTAACTCTGTAGGTGGAGCTAGGATATAAACGTTATTTTATAAAATGTCAGAAAAAACCTTATTCGGATATAGGATTTTGTTTGATAGGCGTTTAAAAAGCGCACAAATCTTAATATTAATTAGATAGAATAACAGCCAACATAACGATTCGCTTAATTAATTTAAATTCGAAAACCTATCCTTTATTTTAAATCAATCATATTTAAAAGAACATCGTCTGTAAGGTTTAACTAAAACCGCCAATGAAGTATTTCCATATAAGGCAGGTTTAAACTTTAAAATCGACAAATCATAACTAAATATAATCGACAGTTTCCTATGGCAGCACCTTTAAACATGTAATTACGTTATATTTTTTCGGATTACCTTCGTTTTTGTCGCTATCCGGAGTCAGCTGCGAACTGGTAATTGAACTAGTTATACACTGCGTCGTATTTGGTATTTCTTCTTGATAAATAGGCACATTCATTGTTAAAACTAAATCATAAAATTTATATTAAATTACCTAGTTAAACTGTCAATTTTTTGCTGAAATGGTCAACAGGTATTTCAATTATCAGGTCTAAGTAATAATTAATTACATTTTTAAAGTGTTTTGCATAAAATACCAAAACGTTTTTTGTGACTTTTTGACCTAGGTTTTATTCAATTTTACCGTGTGAGAAAAACTGGATATTATTAGCTTATACAGGCACGACATCGGTTATACTCGTTAAGCAAAACAAATCGTTTATTATATTCAGATTATCTGTTGGTACACCCAACAGTTAAACCAGGAATTTTATTTCAAACTGTGTTTATGTCGATTTTTAAACCGATAAAACCGAAAATGGATATTTTTTAATTAAAACGAAATTAAGGTTTATATAATCGGAATTCTTTGTATATACCAGAAAAATTCTTTACATATACTTTACATCAATAAAAAATACAAATAAGGTCTACTTACTTACCTAAAAAATAAGCCACCAGGGCCAAAAGTAAAACGGTAAACACTATAAAAGTTAAAGCAGCACATTTCCACGAAATTTTCCGCCAGCAGTTCTGTCGAAATTTCTTTAAATTTCCTTCGTATTGTCTCGATTCTCGCCTATGGTGGTGGTGGGAATCGAACCCGTGTCTACCGGTCACAAACGTCGGTTTCTTGTTCATGAACCGGGTAGCGGTGTTGTTGACCTGCCCCGCCGGAACCGCGGTGCCATGGGATAATGATGACGTAGGGATACCGGGCGTGTAACCGCCACCGTATGTCGCCCTATTAATTGAATTTTTATTAGCACGTGGTGCGTAAAATTCACATATTTAATTCGTAAAAATTGCCAGCGAAAGAGCTCGTTTTAACTAGGGTTTATAAAGAGTTTAACAAACAGGGTAGCGCCATATAATTTTTGGTGCTAATCCCTATTACACCCAATCATTGGCGCCATGACCCCCGTCTTACGACCCTTAAATTCTTACAATCGCCTTTAAATAATGTATGACGTCATAATATAAGCAAGATGTAACTTTGGGAATTATAATATACAGCAATGGTTACCTGCTATCACCATCTAGCCCTCTACTAAAACTCCATAAACCAGTTTCGTCGACCTCGTATGTTGGTTTGAGGGTGGTTGTTACAACTGGGTCGTATTTGCTGTTGTCTATCGGGAGAGAACCGGATACTCGTGACGTCATAACCGATTTTGAATTATTCTGAAAACAAATGTGAAAACTTTGATTAAGACATTTTTAAGTTCTTAAAAAAATAAAATTGTTTTATAAAATTGCTTACGTTATGTTGTTGGTCGTACATGGGTGTTGAAACGTGGTTTGAAGATTGGGCAGTTAACATTGAAGGAGGTACTGCCCCTGTACCCATTCTTGGAAGGTGATTGTGGGGCCCTAAAAGTAAAAAACGAAGGCTTAATATAAATTTGGTTTCGTACAAGTACCAGTTATAGTTAATATATGTAAATGCTTATTTTTTTTGAAGTTTTAAGATTTGTTAGTCATTTTGGTGCATTGGTGTTAAAATTTAAAAAAAATTCTGCAAAAAAACAAAACTTTTTAAGGGAATAATTTTTTCCAGCTAAACATAAAAAAAAGAGTTTTGGTTTAAGTAAAATGTGGTTAACAGATTGTTTTTACTTTACTTAGCAAGTGTTTTTTAGGTTGAAATTATCCGTTTTATGCTTCGCAAGCTCGGTAACCTAAAACTCTGAAACTTTTAATGGCGTTCACTTATTTTCTCTTCTGTCAAATCGTTGAAGTGTTTACTTGTGTTTGCTTTGGCCTCTACCTGATATTTTATAACTTAATTAAGTATAATTTGTTACATAAACCTTTTGAATCGCTCTTATGTTTAAGTTCAATCAAAACGTCGGCAAAATGTTAAATTAAGATGTTTTTTTGACGAAGTCAAAACAAAACGAATAACGTTATATTTTAAAAATAAAATGGTGCAAATTATGTTTCTTTCAGAGTCATTTTTAAATTGTTGGGGATTACGTTCAAAGAAATTCTTTGGCGAATAATATTCTTTACTAAAAGAATTACCGACCGTTCGCGACCGGAAAAAGTAATCTATAATAAAGAAACGGTTTCCTTCGACGCAAACTGCTCAGACCCTAGCCTAACTGGACGTTTTTAAACCGCACTAGAATCACGGTTTAGACTAGCATGGTGAAAACAGCTCAACTAGCTAGTTAATCGCTTAGCAAACTAAGGTTTGGGTATGAAAGTGGTAAGGCCGTGCGGCGTGTGTGCCGAATTACCCCCTTTTTCCGATCAATCACAGAAGTGAGAGATAGATAAATTGGAAGTAAAGCCTCGCTAAGGCTAAGGCTACGCTCAGTAGGCAGCCAAAGGCTAGAACGAGTGACATCTATCTCCATCCCGATCAATCATTACCAATCCCGACTCGGGGTCGTGCAGATATCGGGTTTTATCTTTATTTTTCTCTCTCTTCTACAGGTAGACGGTTAATTGGACGCTACTGACTCTGCCCTAGAGCGGTCTAGTAGTGTCCAGAGCATATGGCGCCACAAAAACATGCCAATTTTTAAGAGAGACATAATATTTACATCAAACAACTGGACTCGCGTAATTGCTAATCCTTATTACGTCGACAAAACAATGCGCGATTGTTTACCAACACAAGTGCAATAATGAGGGATTAATTTAGACGTGGCTGTTATCTTGTCATAAAACATTGTTCCGCGCGGACAATATGGCGAAATACAATACCGGGGTTCAGTGTCAAAATACGAGTACAATATTTTACCTTGTTTAGAAGGGTGTAGATTTGCTGAGTTACCGGTAAGAAGGTAACTGGAGCCCCTTCTGGATACAAATTGACTGCCAAGTTGTGGCGTTCTGTGATCCAAAACGGGGGAGGACATTCGCCTTTGAGCACTTAAGCTTTTATCATTCTCACGTGCGTTTAGCACTGACCCGCTATGGTTTAAATCGCGTATGTTATCGTCTATTTCGTCGGGGTCGCTTTCCGAATCGCCCGTTTGGCTGTGCATAGAGTCCGAGCGGCTTCCCAACAACTTGTGGTGGTTGTGAACGTGAGGGATTATGTTGGTTGGGGTGAAAGCGGAAGGTTCTCCGCTGACCGGTTCGTACCTGACCGATGATCGATGGGTGTCAGTGGATGAAACGCCTAAAAATAGTAAGCAAAAATTTAATACAAAGGCGCCATATCTAATTTACTAACAAAGAACAAAAAAGGCATATTTTGTTAACATAAAGCATGTCAACTAAGGGTGTAACATCACCTATCTAACTATTTAGCGTTACATAAACTAATAAAAATTCTTAAAAATAGAATATACATCTAAAAAGTTACACAGAGGCACAAACGTGACTTTGTTAAACTTTATCATTGCACAAAATCAAGGTTTGGTTGCTGACATAAATGTTAAACAATAAAATGCCAACATACAGAATAGAATTTACATTTCCTGGCTGGATTAACATTTAAAACGACTTTATAAATGTTAAAGTTAAATATACCAAAAATATTAGATATTGTTATTGTATAATTTTTTTTTAAGTTATGAGTGTTATGCCAATGGGTCACGTGGTGCCACTTTTAAGTAAAGTAAGGCCAAAGTAAACATGCATTTGACTTGGTTTGCCTTAATTAAATTAACTTAATCACTAGCAACACATTTAAGTTAGCGTGGTTTGGTTAAGTAAGTTTTTTTATTTTTTTGCACATTCAGAAGTTAAAATGTTATGAAAGTATAAATATTGAAGTATTTAAAAAGGCAACTGTTTAAATATTGTAAATCTTAATTACGTTTACACTCAAAAACTATGGTGCGCAGGGAGAACAAAAATAATTTGAAACAAAGAAATCAAAAATAGGGTGTAAAACAAAATACTACTGTGTTTAACTATAATGTCATGGTGTGTAACCCAAACGTCATAACAAAATATCTCTGAGAATTTTCAAGTCTGTTGATAGGAATGCATCATATTAGGCCCTTCACGCGCCAGTGACTTCACATCTGATACGCGTGTACTTAAAGTAGCTCTAGGCTAAAACTTATTTAGGTGAATAAATTCGATTTAATGTCGGCTAAAATAATATTATTTTTATAAATTATGACCGATGTTAGGTTGTAATGCGAAAGGTAATCCCATAATTTTGAACAATAACACTTTAATTTTTTGTTCTTGTTTGTTTATATTTTTGACCTTTATTACCGGGTTGTTTACATGTAAATTAACGACAGTGTTGAGCATAAACATTATGTTATTTACATAAACACTGTAAAAATGCGTAAACTGGTTGTGCTTTTTGTTAATTAAAGGTCAAAATGTAACAAAATATTTCTATTAATGTATTTTTTGGTATGGCCCTATACAAAAGTTATAAATAATATTATTTGGTTTAAGAACCTCGAAAAGCTTATTAGAACACGAGTTATATTGATTTAACCGATATATTGATTTAACCGATATATTGATTTCGAAATAATAATGCGACGAAATTGTAATCAATATTAGCTTTTTTAAATCAACCTTTTTAGCAATAAATGATGTTTATTGTAAAGTAATCTGCCTTATTAAATTTGTGATTTAAAATTGTCTTGTTTTTATTTGGGGGATGTTTTTAGAATTTTAGGTTCTACATTTTAGTCTTCTATATTTTTTGGTAAACATGAAATTTTTTGGAGATAGAAATCAAGATTCCCACAATTCGGAGCGAATTGAAATTAAATTTGTAACTCAAAAATGTTTACCTATGACCTCTTCTTGTAAACAGTCATCGTGCGGCGGAATAGCCATACTATGCCGCCATCTTAGTCGCTTATGCTCATTTTCAATTAAATCCAGCGGTCTGATACCGTTAACCCCTAAGCTCACTCTGCGGGTTATAGGTTGATTTTCCTGCCGCAGAACGATATTCAATTTCTCGGCCCCGGTGTTTGTTAAACGAACCGAGCCGCGCAACGGTAAAATATCCATTATTTGAGATATCAATTAACATGGCTTGTTAAGCCTTTTAAATATTCCTAAGCTTTACAAGTCATTCCTTAATACGAAATCCATAATTTAATTTCTAGTACTTCAACAAATTAGTAATAACTAAAACCCTGTAACTATAGTATCGAAACCAGAAAAACTTTCATTTTAAATTTAGTACAGGTGTACAAATATACTTCACTCAATATTATTTTTTGTTTGATAGTAATTATGTGAAGTCACAAAAAAAGGTCTGGCCGATTAACTACAGGGCACATTTTGCCTAAACTGCTTCTATTTGTAACCAATTTGTAACTGCACTTAGCGACAGTTTAACATTAGTGCTGTTATTTCTGTCTCAGTAAAACTTCGCAAGTCGCCAACTGAACTGTCGTCTGTAAATTGATAGTAAGTGTGACGTCATAGAGCTATGTGGCGACCTTTTCAGGCTTGAGCTGCAGTCAATGCAAGCCAAAACTTGTTAAACTTAAGTGATCAATTGCTATAAATGTTTTGCTTGGCCTAATCACACAAGCCACCATGAAGCTTGGACTTAAACATGGAGTGTTTGACATGAAAATTGCCTTCTTTAATCTGCACTAACCAGAAACGCTAATAGAGCACTAAAGCCACTCGGCCACGCTAATCCCGTATAACACAACACTGTCTTCATAGAGTATAAATAGAAACCTAATTTTCGTAAAAAACGGCATGCGGAAAATGTTCAGATTCCTAGAAACCGGGACAGGTAAGCATTTTAGGACAACAAATAAACAAAGACTTTGTTCAGCGGTGTTTTTAGCAGAAAATTGTCTAGTTTGCCAATAGCTCAAAAACACCATAAAAACAATACATCACAGGTTTTTGATTGCGTATAATTTAATCCATTCCAATTAAATACTTTCTTTAATAGGTGCGACGGTTTAAGTTATATTACGACTGATACTACTCATCAATAATCTATGTTTTCATGTAGAGACAGGCACCACAAAACAGAAAACGTTATCACACGATATTGTTTAAACCCGATAGCGTTCAAGTTAGCGAATTTTCAAGATTTAAATCAAAAATAAATAATTTTATTCTACTTAGAAAAATGTTATTTTGTCTTTTCTAAGAACGAACCTGATCTGTAAAGTCGCATTTTTTCCCAAAAATATAATGTCGAAAAATTTTGAATTTGCCTTTAAAAAATAAATTAAATAACTTACCAGATGATTGGGTGTCTGTGTAATTTGTCATATTTTTTCGATCTCTCACGGCGGTGTCCTGTAGATCGACTTTCATAATATCGTGAAACATAGGTGTCTACTCCAGAGTGGCTCAACGGCCTTAATCGAGCAACTTACTCCAAAACGAGATTTTTTCAATTTTCACTCAAAGTTTTAAATTTTTTAAATATTTACGGTTTATTATAAACCAATCATTTTCTTATCTGGTTATCTTAAATCTTGAAAATTAGTAATAATATTGTTGTTATTAAATCCTTAATTGAGATAGGCTAGATAGAGGTTAAGTTAATGGTAATGCTAATCCGCGCTTCTGTAAACAAAACACAACGGGAGAAATAAGTTATTTAACACGCACCAAAATACCTGGTAACCGCGCATTATTTATAATCACCCATGGCATGATAACACGGTATAAACACGTTACAGTATCACCTGGTTGTGGAATACATGTATATTGCCATAATAGGCATTTAATATACTTAATTTAGGTACTTAACGTTGTGGTCTTTTCGCTGCGTATATTGTAAATTTTAGGGGGGTTTTAGACTAATCCTATAATCTGAACGAACGGTTTAGCTTATTGGTTATTGACACGCTGTATTATAACTACATTTCTGCCAAAAAATTGAGCTGTCATCTGCAATAATTTTTTTGTTGGTTAACCTTTTTTGAAGCTTAAATTGCGTAGTGTGCCTTGCTGTATAAAACTTCATTTAATCGTGTCTATATATAACTCTTGCGCGCCTTAATCCAATTTAGCTATAACTCGTTAATAAGCATCTTCACCACCTCTTAAACTTCTAATTAAATTGTCAAGCAATTTCGATGTGTGTTAGCACCATATAGCCCGATAGGCGAATAGACACTCTTAACAGCAATCACGGCCCGATGGGACAGGCTGGAGTATTATTCTCGCTTTGATGCTAATTTGAACAACCCAGGGAATTTAAAGAGGCTACTCTTTTAAGTACCGATAGCTGCTCGGCAAGTCAGTGAAAGTTAATTCCTTAATCTGCTACGCAGCCGCATAAATTAACTATAGGTAAATACCTTAAGACATTGAACCTATGCGGAAATCGTTAATCCCCCTTTAAATGGCAGCTTTAATAATAAAATTAAGTGAAACTGCCTTGCTAGAATCATCGGGCCCAAATAACATTATAGATTTTGTACAGTGCAATATTTCCATCTATATGTGACTGAATCAACTTTTAACTCCTTCTATTTAATCTGATAAGATAATTTTAATCAAGCTTACACCGATTTGCAAATTTAAAAATATGTAACTTCGATAAAAATGTGCTGACAATAATGAGTTCTCATAACAACTTAATTGGTTCCAGTTATACTGACTTCGCTTAGCTAGAAATTATAATATATCATCATCTATTTGTCTTATTGTCTTAGCCTACCCTACAACTCTCTTATTTAGAACTAATTAAACAATATTTTAACACCTGGTAGGGTGGTTTAACGCATGCTTTAGTTTTGATTTTAGTTAAATTTAATTTTTTTTGTTTTTTAAAATTGTAATTTGAGCGACCTTTACTTTTGAAAGCGGAAAATGAATTATCTCGATTTTAATAATCCATTTAATCGCCAAATCGTTTTATTCAAGTTCAAACGAGTTACCGTGGGTGTGATTTCCCCCATAAAAGATTAATTAGGACGTTAAAAACTCGTTACCAGAGTTCCCTTTGTCCAAACACAATGCTGGATGTAAGGAATTCCTACAGACTACGTTTCCTTTTATTGCAAACCAATTAGGCTGATAGCGATACTAACATAAAAGATGCATACCACTATAACAAATCGCTCGGAAATATGGTTTACTTTTTTGTCACATAACAGTACATCTGTTGTTATTCTTATTTTGAGCGCATCTTTTACAGTGGATTACCTTAACCCTTTCTCCCTTAGGTATATGTAGAATAATCCTTGATGTGGCTAGCTGAACGCATGTGCTTACTAACCTTTACTATTTTCATTTTGTAGCGATACTTTTCTACCAAAATTATTAAAAATGATGTTGCCATAATAAAGTCGCTGACCAAGGCTTAGCGATTTCATTTAATTAAATTTAAGCTAATTAATTCCGCATGATGGTAGCCGCGAGCACGTTATTAGACCACTTAACATTCTCAAAATAATTGACTTTTTTAAGCTTAAAAATCTCAAACAACTTAAATCGGACGCCGGTTGTAATTCGACCGAAAAAGATAAAAAATATTTTAAAATCTGGTTCAGAAATTATTTTAATTAGTAAATAAAAAAACACGCGACCTTTAAATATAACCCTGCGAGTACCTTTTTGTTATTTTTTCGCCATAAATTAAAAATACACGATATAAAAACAACAAAATGGCCTCCGACACATTTTTCTTTTCCTGACACGTTTTGTTCTATATTCAGCAAATAAATCTCTTGCGTTTGAATTGAATTAAAATAACGCCTCTCCCCGTTATCTGTACAGCTGCAGAATGATCACATCTGCGAGTTATCCGTTTACACCCTAGTGTTAAAGTTTTTTGTATACAGGGTGAATTGCATGGTCAATAAACGAAACAATCCGAAAAAATCGTCACTCTATAAAAGGAACAATACACAGGGAAATTTACCTAAAATAACAATGCTGACAACATAGGATTAAAATAGAAAAAATAAATTTTAAGTTCTTGTTTGTGTGTTTTAAAGATCCGGTTTTCTTTTTAGGAAAGCAAACATATCTAAACCCCATGTCATTAACATAACATTTTCTGAAATTAATTTTTTTTATTTGCCAGTAATATGTTGCCTAACATTTTTAATATAGTAATGTATGATATGCCAAATGCATTATTCTAATCTCTGATTTAAGTTCTATAAAAAGCAATTGTGTCTAACCACATCTAATTAACGAAAGTCTAACCATTGTTCCTAGCTAATTGGTCTTGAACATTTGCTATTGCCTTGTATGCACTTATTATTAATGAATTAGAAAACGATTAGGAATAAAGCGCATGATTCGGATAAGCTATATACTCCCGTGTGCTGTATTAGTACGGCTTGTACTAATCGATACCCTGCTTAAGTGCATTATAATGAAATCCAAGGCAATAACGATTGTATAGTGCACATGCCAAGTTTAAAAAATAAAGTTAAAAAATACGCTTTAGATTTAAAATTCTATTAAAAAGATTTTTATTAAAAATTAAAAAGAGCTTATATAAAATACGATGCACCTCGCTTATATTAATATTAAGCTAATATTTGTGCCGATATGCGGTCCCAATGCGACTTAAGGTCAACTTTTTTGATTGATGTGTTGTTTTGTGCCAGTAGTTTAATGTAAGGGCACGATATTCTATAACCTATTGAGAATACTGCATACTAAAAGCTTCTAACAATCGAGTCTATTTGTTGCAATTGTAACGTCCCGCTGTCACAATACATATTACAGGGTTCAAAGTTTTCAAATTACACAATAACGATCACTGGGGAAACAGCACGCTATAGACTGCAAATAGACTCCACTAAACATGTATAATTTGCCGCTATTGCCTTTGAATGGGACCCATTTATCAGACGGAATGTCGCGAACGCAACGCCGGAAACTGAACGGTAATTTGCCGGGAATGCTCGATAGAATTCCCGTCGAATCGATTTTCGTAAACACGTATTTTTTGGATCAAATTTGACTTTAAATATGTAATAAACTTAACAAAGGTGTGAATGTAGAAAAAAAATGTCTAAAACTACGTTACAAACTGAAAAATTAACGGTAACAAAAATAAGCGGAATTTTGTTATTAAAATCTATAAAAGAAATTGATTAAAAAACATTTTTGACCTGACTACGATCACTTTTTTAAAGGCAAAAGTAAAACTTTCTTTCTATTTTCACATTCTGCATCCTATTTCATTATTTTTTTATTCTTTGCAAATTGAGCGAACTAAACTTTTTTATTTTAAATCTTACTCCTACTTTTGTTATGACAGGACTCAACTTCAAAGCCAACACTAAATTCTACACAATTTACAGCCAACTATTTAAATTCCAAGTCTTTAAAACTAGACTCCCCAACTTTAGCTACCACATGAAACCTACAGATATCTTTGACTGGGTTGGATCACGGGCTAACACTAACCAGTCGCTAGTCTAACTTAAGAGAGAAAGCCAGTATATAGTCACGCGCGAACACACAACACAAAACTCGGCCGGTTCAATTTGTTTTTGTTTGACGGAGACTTTTCTAACCGATTGTTTACGAATTACACGAAATATTTTGCCACGAAAGATACCTTTTCTCTTTTTTTGTGTTACCTGTCATGACATATGCAAATCCAAATAATTATATTCCACGGCGCTTTGTTTTTTTTTCTGTATAGAATTCGTCATGCCGTAATTAATCCAACATACAATATTCCTGAGTGATAAAAACGCTGTTTTACTGCAATTTCACGCTATTTACTGTAATAAAATACGACTGGCTATGGATTAGGATTATATGCACGGCGTATTGAATTATGACAGATGCTAATTAATAGCAAAATCGTCAATAATTCGCTGTTTAAACAAACGTACTTATTCCCAGTCTAGCTATAAGCAGATTTATTATAATTTAAAACAATCTATGCATGTGGTCTAACGCAATGAACTGTGCGCTTGCACGGTTTCAAGGTACCGTGCAAATCAATTTCCAGCGTGCTATAATCCCCAACAAATTATATCGATTCTTACCGGGCAATATCGCGGAATCAATCAACCAACTCAAGTTGATCTGAAAAAAATTCGACACCTTTTCCTCGAAAATCAGTCAAATAATTCCATTTCATCAATTACAGAACCGTCACAACATTATTGCGTATCCTGCTGTTTATTTTTGTGTATATTGTGCCTAGCGAAGCAACGACATACTTATTACAGGAAGTTTTAATGGGATAGTTTGTTTAAGCCCGACGCCAAACGACGAAGTCTCGGCAGCCTTAAATCGCCATGATTAATACGCGCTCTAATCGACGAGCATACCTTGCAAGGAAATATTTATAGCCTTGATGATTATCTTTCGTTGTAAGGCCGGGCAGTGTTTGCATATATACGTCTTTAAAAGCGCATGAAAATGTATCTTTTAGATTGTGTTGTGTATAGCTAACACAATGTATGCGGCGCGTTGTAACGTTTTGTTGCCTGGCAGACATTTCTTGTTGCGATGTATTTTAGACACTATCGCTAAAATAAACAACTTGATACTAAACAAGTTTTTTTCTTTTTAGAATGGTTGTTTTTATTTTACTTTTCTTTTGTCTGATCAATCTAAATTTGCGTAAAATTAAAATATCGCCGTACTAAAATAAGGAAGTTACAAATGAAAAAATATATTACAAAAAAAACAGTTTAAAAATATAAAATTCTAAGTTTTCCTTGTATGAATAACATATCAAACAAAATGACACCAAACATAAAATCTAAAGTCAAGTGCATTCCATTTATTTGCCTTCCACTTAACCAGTAGCCCTGCTAATACTGAAACAACCCAGCTTAACACCAAGTACACATTTCTCCCAGTCTACAAGCGAATGACTGATATTTTCAAGGATTTACACGGAGTTTAACCAGCAGGATTTCTATGTTGACGAATAGTAAACATAATGTAAACCCTTGTAGGTTACTCATCAAAATAAAGTCCAATCTTGTCATAAACAATTTCTCCCCGTTCCCAGTTTGATATTAAAAGTGACGTCACCGCGAATTTGAGATGGGCCAGGCCAGAAATTTAATAAGCGCCCTGGTGTAATTGCGCAGTAATTCGTCGTCTAGTCAAATAAATACTGGTTGTTAAACGAAATGCGACAAGCCGGTCACTATATCGACTTTCAAATAATTTCTCAAAATCGTCTCATAGTTCGAAATTCTATTTTTGAAGGTGTACAATTTAGCTGCTTTTTCCGATAAAATTCTTGACGTTTTACGAGTCGTAGACTCCCGAGGTGTTATTAACATATATAGTTACAAAGACCTACGTCGTTGTCCTAATATAAATGAATCAGAGCTGTGTTTTTTATAATGCACCTATAAACATTCACCTCAAACACAATTAAACTTAATTAAAGTTGTATTTAAAATATACCATATTTTACTGGGTCATGATTTTAAATGTTAGCTTATATTAATAAATGGTAGAAATTTTAAGTTGACTTTTCTGTCGAATAAGGACACTTTGTGATGTAATAATGACGCCATCCGCCCCCATTTTTTATTTTTAAAAATCTGTTTAGTTTGACCCTGGCTTAAACGTTTCACAATCCATTATGATCGATATTTTAAACTCGAAAGGGTGACGTCACGCTTAGCCAGATAGCTTAAAGAAGTCCTTGAGTTTGGAGATGAGACCTACCCGGGCTTAAGACTCTTTGATCAATCTTTTACGCGGAGAAAAGTCAATTTACACAGCAGTTCGGCTTAAAATAAAGAAAGCGCGTGTGGCTACGCTAAATTGTGTTTTGAAATAACAACAAAACCGAGACAAAACATGTTTCCATCGCACCAGGATGTAAAACGTATTTGGAAATATGAAGTTACGACAATATATTGTGATAGACATTGACTCACGCAGTTTAAAGTAACAAGTTGTTTGACGAACTCACAGTTATTCTCTTACCGATATTCGATCTTGACATTCCGCAGTTTCTTTTCTTCGCAAACATTCTAGCAGTTGATATTTCCCAGTTTGGTTTCTTCGTTTCGATCTGATTTTATTAAAAAAAAACTATTCTGTTACAATTCATTTCTTAAAATTACCTATCACAAAAAAGTCTATTTATAGGTACAAAATCACTAAAAAAAACAAAATCATCACGCTTATCAAAATGTAAATCACTGTTTTTTTACCTAATTTTATGTAAAAAAGATTAATATTTAAACTTTTGCATAACCGCAATCCCTACTGCGCATTTATTAATGAATGATGCTCATCTACTTGATTTGTATGATTACGCGTGGATGCTTGGCAGCTAATGGGGCATATAAAGTACCTTACAGGAGTAATGAAAAGGGCCTATAATGACCGGAACAAAAGAGGAACAAATTTTCCCAGCAGGTTTCTGGTTGGCAAAGTGTTATTTTAAACAAAACGAGAAAAAAATCACGAGTGCTGACTGCTGGCCTATGCAATTTTGTCTCGTTTTGTGTTTTGCACATAAATATTGACTGTTTTGAAGCAAGGCTCAAAACAACAAGGCTGCTTATTTCAAAAGGCTGCGCAGAGGCGGTTTTACTATTTTAAGATTTAATATGTATGGTCCTTATAAAATATGGCGGACTAAATTGCACTTATCCTCCAATAAAAACAACAATGCCCCGATATTGTGTATATGATATCTTTTTCGACGAGCTTTCGGCATGTCTCTTAGCTTTAACGCATTACCAACCAAGCGAAAATGTTTGAAAACATAACAAATCGACGCCACTTCGCGCAATGTGTGTGACGTAACTATGAGAATTCCTTGGAATTTAATTAAATGAGTTAACCCAGGGTCGCATATATACAACCAATTTACTTAGGCTATATATGTACATCTACCGGTGAATGCCAGTAGGGCTACAGGTTCGGCAAATATTACCGAACAGTCCGAATTTTGTACTTAAGTACCTTGTATTTGCGTTTGAAAAAAATATATAACGTAAAGGTATAGCCTACTCTCAAGTTTAATAAATCACTCCAAGCGTCGAAAGTTTGTGTGTATAGTGGCGCAGTGTACCCAGCTATAAATTAAACCTGTCAAAGTTAATTGGAGTATATACGAAAACCTATTTTTTTTGAATGTTGAACTTTTTCCTAATTAAATACAAGGGCTTATTTACTAAGTCAAAGCAAATACAAAAAAAGCTAGTTATTTTTTCCAATGTAGTAAATTCAAAATAAAAAATTGACAAAACTTAACAAAATGCCAAAAAATAAATGAAAAAAGAAAGGTCAAAAAATGACGTAATGATACCCGTTCCCCCTATATTTTCTAACTATAGACAAAAATTAGATACTCTGTGCCTATGGGAAGTGGAGATTAAATTTGGCTCAATTGGTGGCTTACACTAAAAGGTTGTAACCGTTAATCATTTGGAAAATGCGTCATTCATCACACAATCATTAGCGCATATGATGTCCACGTAAAATATTTACGACTTAGCTAAAAAGTAACAGAGTGTGGACGGTAATAACATATTTACTTTAATGACCAATACGTTATGCCGATTAAAGTATAAGGAAATAAAAAAGTACAAGATGCCAAAATTAATAGATAACCTATCGCTGACGCCTTCTGTCATTTATGTTTGTCCAATTTCGAACTGGCATTGTTTATTTGGCCTAAATGTGACGTGATCAGAAAACAATACGCTCTAGCGAAAAACGATAGTGTATCTGAACCAAATTATAGTTTACTTTGTAATCTACATAATTATTTTTAGAAAGAATAATATTTTAAGGGTCAATATTTGCAATATGTAGTATTAAATTAAGTATACACCATTTTCCCTTTTTTTAAATTGACAGGTTTTTTTTTCAGGTACAATTATTAAATCTAAAACGAAAAATAAATGCACCTGTTAGCCTAAGCCTATAATTACAAATTTTAAACGTATGTTTCGTTAGAAAATTTTTCTAGGTAAAAGTGAAAGATGTTTTGTTGTTTTTAAGCCTAAGTGCGACCCATTTCGGCTTAAAAACTTTAAAACAACAAGTTTATGACCAAATATTGTTGTCTTATATGGCAGTATTGTTGCACCAACGACAAAATAAATCGTTTAATCCTAAACACTAAAGTTACCATCGTGACTTATAAATGTTATCAAAGAAAACTTTAAAGCCTGTTCTTAAGGAGCTAATCGGTTAATAAGGTTTAAGTTAGACCGAGCGCGCTAAAAATAGACACAGATTTAAATTAAAGTATTGTGTGAATGTTAACTTTAATAGGCCTATCCAGTAGATTAACCACCGTATCGTATTTGATTTGAAATTCACACCTGCATTCGAAGTTCTAAGCCAAATGCGATTTAAAGTTCAAGAATTTGGCGTGTAACGGGTCATAGCATCTGCTGAAATTACAATACACACTTTTGAAACGGAACTACACATTTAAAACCCCTAATTTTCGGCACAGAACACCCTACAATCTCGTGTTGCGACATTTTCGAAAGCGCAAAGCGAAAATTGCTTGTGACGTCATAATTTTTCTCCTGTGGTGTAACAATTTCCGTAAAACGCGCCGGGTAGGCGACGACACAAATTTTCTTTGATCCCGTTTATGATTTTCGATACAGAAAGTAACATAGCGAAACAACACATTTAAGGTATACAACGTCTTTGTCGCGTACACTTTATAAGCTACATGGGCCGTGACAAACTAAACAAACATTCTATTCAGACAGCAGAAAAGTGACGACTAAATTTAACCATCGAACTATATTGGCTATAATCTAAAACTGATTAGAATTTGGTGCGCCTGGCTTCTTCGTTGGACTTGTAGTGACTTAATTAAATATACACTTACTCATGGGATGTCCTAATTAAATTAAAAATTTGCGTCAGCTAAAAATATCTTGACTAAATAGAATTTTCCACTCATTTTCTATGCTAGGGTGCCTATGTTTAATTTATTAATTTTTTCATATTTTTATGTATTTATTTTTCTGTCTAATTTTATTCAACAGCAATTAGAAATACAAGCCTTTTTGGTTCAATTCTCATTAATAAAATTAAATTCCTATACAATTTTAATGCAATAGGCATACTTGCATAACAAAAACTTTAACATAGGGCTTAGCAATTTCACCTCAAAACCAAATAATCATTTACAATTTTTATTTAAAATATCACCTTACTTATGAATAATTGAAATTGCAAAATAATTATGAAATTTTATATTTTTAAACTTTCATTGATTGACTTTGATTAATTATACTTTACTATTTAAAAGAATAACTGTATTTAAAAAAAAAAACAATTTATTTCTTATATCCATTAAATTTTAGATTGCTCTTTTTATGCGTTATTACATACAAAATGCTAGGCTTGGTACTGAATATCAAAGATACCGCTAAATATTAAAAGTAGAAATTTTGACAACATATTGTCAATTTTGGTCTTATTCTATCGTAATCTTGTCAAATGAAGCGTGTTAATCAGGGCAAAATACAGGACATAAAACACGACAAATTTGCCCTGATCCTAGGCAAATGGCTTCTTAATCCTTTAATTCTATTTTGGGGATTCTAGGTTTAAAGAGGATTATTAAAAAAATATCGACTCTAGGGCCACAAAGTAACAGCTTTCATGCAATTTCTACAGCCAATTTGTTCTTTATAGTATTTCTTCAAAGGCCATTTAAGTAAAAATAATTTTAAGCTCTTAAAATCTAGAAATTTGTTTAGCTTTTAATTTATTATTCATTTTCTTGACGCTAAACAATTTTCCTCAGTCTATTTTGGCCTCTCCGGCCGTAGAAAAGCCAATTAAGAATAGGATTTTCCTTTTTCGATCTGCTTAATTACAAATCATATAGAAGTATAATCAATATCGGATTTTGGGATGAAAAACAACTTTGTTTAAACTGGTGTGTTAAAATTTAAGAAAATTACAAATAAATTCAGCATTTAAATTATTTTTTGTTGTTACAAAAAATGATTTTTATACGGTATGAGTTTCTCTATTGTATGGGTTATTAAAATTAAGTCCCTTGAGCTTATTATTAATAATATTTTTATTTTAGGCTAGTGCATAAACCAATCAATTTATTATTGTTGTCAGATTTCCCATATGAATATTCATATATTGGTAATATAAATAATCGTAATAAGATAAACAACGTAATCCGATTTCTAAATTATTACACTAACGCCAATAAATCAACCATTGTAATTGATCGTTTCTTGCATATCTGATTTAAAATACACTAAATTCGACTTATATTATGCTACGGAGGATTACAGACATTAAAATATGCACTTAGCCTGTATTACCTTAAAAATTGACTTAAAAGGGTACACGATAGTAAAAGATAAGGCATGGGTTTATATCTTGAAAATCGGGCGATAAAATGTCAAAGAAATTCTGTTTATATTTGTGTGTGCCAGAACGCACTTAAAGATAAATTTAGACATTTTCTAAAAGATTTGTAGGGATTTTGTATGAAAGATGTTCTTGTTTTCATACTTAAATATTAATATTTAATGGTAATCCATACATTTTAAACAAAAGTTGTAATTTTTGGCGGTAATCCTTTAATTGGTGGATTTGGTAAAGAAAACAAATGTTAAATATTAAATTACATTTTTTATTAAGCATGAAGTAAACGCGACCTAAGTCAAATCTATTAAAACAAACAATGCGGTAAAATCAATTAGCCATAATTTTTGCAGTTAAGACAATCATTCAAGCAATCAAATGCTTTTAATTCTGTTGATTCGAGATAAGATAACCAAGCCCAAATATTTAGCTTCTTCGTCACTTCATTGCTTTCTCTGCTTTCAATATTAAACACTTAATAGTTTGAAGATAGTCTCAAGAGTTAAAATTATTCACAAGTAATCGATATGAGTTGTGATTTAAACTACAAATTTCTCTTTCTGTAAGGCTAAAGATCAAAGTCTTATAACTTTTAAAATCTAAATCTATGGCACTATATTTGCAAAAATCTGTATACGATGACATTTTGCAAATGCTAAGTTTTCGATTTTTTATTTGAATTATTTAAATATGAAGAGAATTTGTTAAATTATTATATTTAACAAAATTCGATGTAATAATGGTAAAAATGGGGATTTAACTCTCATTTATAATTAACAAGGTCTAATTGTACTTTCAATAAAGAGAAGATGTTTCACAGCAATTGCTGTTTTCATTATTCAAACATTTATCATTATTGCATCAAAGTATGTTTCATAACCTCTATACCACTGGTTGTTAAAAAAATACGACAGATTTTTAATATTAATTTAGATGCATTGCAGGGAATATTTGCTTGGTAAAACTACGCAAATAACTTTGTCCAATATTCATAGACCTAGCAATTTTGGAATTTAAAATATCAACAAGTTTATGGGCTATTTATCACACTTTACATGTAGACTTATGCGTCTTGCGAACATGGTCGTAAGATCGAGTAATATAAACACATTAGTGGACTGTTTGTACTGCTAACTTGTACCAGTTAGGTTAAGGCGTTTTGTGATTGTAGTAGCCGATTTGCTGTGTACACCTGTAAGTAAAACCCATTTGGAATTAAATAACACAAACTAGTATAATACGCCCTTGGAAAAATTACACGCATCGTATAATTCCTACTAACATGTTGAAGATTAGATAAACACACATTAGAAATACACTTAATATATTGTATGTGAAATATTACACACTGTATGATGTGAATTTGGGTTAAATGTTTTGCTATGGTATAAGGAATTTTTACAATTGCTGGTTTAGATTTGGAAAAATGTATCTTATTAAGTTAATACACGCCATGTGTTTAAGGAATCACAATTTAATCTTCTATACAAAATAAACCGTTTAAACCACAATACCAGCATTTTTAATAAACAGTTCGCTAAAAGTGAATCGGTAAATTGCCTTTGGCGCAATTTAGCAAAACCAAAAGAATTTTTGCAATAACAAAATCCTGACTTTTTTATGGTGATAAATGGGCTGTTTCAAAATCGTCTTTAAAAAGTTAATTGCACAACAAATTTTACACCTGACCCAATAATTAATAACGCGATCAATTATTTAAGTTTATTGTTATAGGTTTTGTTTTAAATTAATGACCATTTTTGATTGATGTAGTGACGTCTTTAAAAGTTTTTTTTTCATAAAACTTCAACCAAAATTTTTTTTTTTAAATAAATATTTCGCCTAAATTATGGGTGTTTACTATGTTATATGTTATAAAGCACTTCGAAATGTAGCGAATACGTTAAATTTTACAAGTTGTTTATTCAAAAACAAGGACGAAGATTAAATTTGTAAAACGTGTCTCGGAGTTCTATTTTAATTCTTGCAAAATAAAAACAGGTTTTCAACACTTGTCTGTCAAAATAGAAAATAAAATTCCACTCTCTTTGTTTTGATTAACGTCGATAAAGCTTGTAATCTAAACAGGATTAAACCTCTAGAACTGAATCAACATTCGACATATTCGGTTACAAGTCTGGCTCGATTAGAAATCCAGATTTGAAAACCTAATCCCATTAATGGTGTCCAATTCCATTCAATTAACCGAGCAGGCACGTCAACATATTGTTTAAACACAAAAGAGCAGTTTTCTCAACACGGAATAAAAACACAATTAAACAGTTTCAAATGACGATTCGCTTACAAAACTAGTCATTTTGTTTGCTTCTTTGTTTATACGGAATTTTATTTGTGTTTTTGTGTCAACACAATAAGTAAGGCTGGCCAGAAATCTGTTTCTCCACCCTAGCATGTGTATTGTTTTTTAATTTTCCCAAACTAGGCGGATGTTAACAGTTATTTTTCCCCGCCCGGCCTGAACAGAACCTTATTTGTCAATTTACTGTTTGCTCATTGAACGACAATTTTGTTGGTCTATCCTAATATCTTGTAATTTTAAATCAACAAGCGCCTTAAGTTTTTTTTTTGATTAAAAGTATTTTCGAAAATAAACAATTCTATATTTTTAAACCTCTATATAGCAATAGGATGAAATCCCTTTTATTTTTCGAAAGTTTTAAAGTAAAAACATATATTTACAATGCCTTTAACAAACCTTCTATAACATTTAGTTATATGCAATTTCCTTATTTACACGAACATTATCAAGTTCAAAAAAGCAAGAACGTTAAATTGTTTTTAAATATTAATGCAAAAAGTTTTAAAGCATCTTATTTTTTTAAATAAATTTTTAAGTCAATCCACGCAAATCTGATTCAGATTTTGACTCTTTATTGCCTACTTGCGGCAAATCGAATTTTACTCCATCAGATTTTTTGGTACTTTTTGAAGCTAGGCCAAGTTTGCGAAGTTGGCCTAAAAAGTGAAGAAAAAATAACAGATTATTTTTACCTTAAACGTTATTTTTTTACATTAAAAAGTTTTATGTAATATTTACGTTTTTTAAATTCGTTTTGTTCCTTCCGTTGCTTAGATGCAACGAAATAACAAAACTCGGCAACAGCGGCAAAGATTGCCATACCCATTCCTCCAATTAAAATATAAAATACTCCTGCTACGTTGCTTAGTGCGAGGGCCGGCGTTTTTGTCTAGAATTTGTTAAAAATCGAGAAAGTCGTTACTTAAAAATAACGTTATGAATATCCGCAACGTATTTTTTAACTATTCGTAACTACAAAAGTAAAAAACAATCTCTAATTTCGCCATTTTGAAGTTATTGATTTAAACAACACATAAATGATATAAGAAATTACCGGTGAAGCATTTCCATTTGGACCACATTCACTTTTGTCATACCACCAATAATTTTTCATCTTTTGTAAGCGACCTTGTTCGCGTAGAGTTAATATTGCTAGGTTTATCGAATCACTAAAAACATATCAGTATATTAAATTTTAGGTATATTTCTAAGCTTAACAGGGAAGTCAATTTATACATTAACTGATTTTAAATGCCTTTTTTTGATATAATACTAAACATTAATACATTTAAATATTCACTAAAGAAAACTTACTATATAGGTGATCCCTTTGCCAACGCTATTCCATAGCCTTTAGAATCAATATTAGGCCCGACTTTTAACGTGTTACATGGCTTTCGTTGTTCTATATAATCATTTAATGTTGATTCCATTAGAAATGCATATTTACCCTTAAAGTTAAAAAAAATATTAGAAAAAGTTTCTGGGTAATAATTTAATCGAACATGAACCTTTTAATTGTTAATTTACATTACTGTCTCGGACTCTTGCAATCCCTTCTTTGTTAGATTTTACAAAGACTGAGGGTTCCTGAGATTTCATGTAAGCCCACATCTTTTCGAAAGTCGGTAGCGGGGATTTCTTTAAAAAATAAACCAAGCATGTAAATTAGCTTTTTTAAGAACCTACAAGTGTTAAACTGAGTTTACGTTACTTTTAAACAAAATTGCCAAAAGAGCTGTATAGGTCATTTTTTAAAAGTTACCTTAAAAAACGTAACAGTTGATCCTGACTTGAGCGTTCCATATTTAATAACATTTTGTTTTGCTAAATCCTCTGCTCCAGTAATAGGTGAAACCATTCTATCAACTGTCAAAAAAGCGGCCAAGTTTGCCGTATAGGATGATATAATAATCAGAGTGAAAAACCACCATACTCCACCTACCACTCGACCTTTAATGCAACAGAAAATTAGTCTTAATTATTATAAGTGTGAACATAAATGTCAATATAATTACAAAACGTTGTGACAATCCATAACATTTTACATAGGCTTCAAAACACTGCATTTGGAGACAGTAAGCTAAGGGTTGTGTTGTAAATATATATATATTGGTACCATAATTACTACAGACTTAGAATACAAATGTAGTGTAAGGTGATAAAGTTAAAATGATAAAGCTTGCACAATATTACCTTAGAAGTTCATATTTATATATGTTACATCACGTATTTGTTGTTTTTTACCTGAAAGCGACTTGGGTGAAATATCACATCCTTGTTGAACAAAGGCTCCAAGCGAGAACCACAAACTGTTCATTATCCCGAAATCAGTGGACGAGTCCACCACCTCATCGTTCTCTTCGTTACGTAGTATACTAACTAAAGTGACATCATAAAATAATATATAACGAGAGGTCGATAAGGAAAACGTAAGACTTTATAAAAAAAGGAACGACCTAATTTTATTAAAAATTTATTAGATTTTGTGTTTTAGAATTTTTAATCTTATAAATTTTTTAAATTCAAAATAAAATATTGCACTTACGTCTGTGCCACTCATAAGGGCTAAATCTTGAAACCAGATACAAAACAACACTCACTCCAATATAAGCAAACACAATACATATCCAAATCTCGTACGATAACGGTTCCAAAAAACTAAACAAAGTAATTTTATATTTAGCCAATAAATGAAATTAGAAGTACTCATTACCAGAATATTTTACTATGTGTCGTAACTGTACCTGAAAATATGGGCAGTTTGTTTTTGTGGTTTTTTGATCATGACACTAATCCCCAGAGACATGAAAGGTTTAGTGAATTCTACAACCGCTTCTCTAGATGACGTAATGGTTAAGGGCGCAACTGCCATGTGCGCTTTCTGTAAATAAATTTTGATCAAAATTAAGTGTTTTGCGTTTGTATGTGTTATTAAATCAGCTTGATTTTATTGTAAAAATATTGTCAACCTTATCTTTAAAGGATTTGGGTTTGTATATTTCCTAATACCAATTTCTCTTGAGGTAGATTAAAAATTATTGCTAGGTAATTCTGCTTTACTTGTATCGAAAATAATTACAACATTTATACTTGATATTTAACTTCTCCAATCATTCCATTCCAAGTGTTATCAGCTTCGTTCTTTGATCCATATTGACCATCATCAACCGGTTTGATCCGATATTTAAATGGAAATATTCTGGTTATTTCAGCAATGAGGTCAACACAAAAACCTTCGTATCTATCGTTCCCTGTCAGTTCATCTGCATTTGATTTCAACATCACATACGGTTCTTCCTTAATTTGAAAAAAATTGTTAATTTGCTAAAATGTGTTACGGTTGATCTTTGTTTATTTTAAAAAAATTCAAAGCTTTATTATTTTTTTTATTAGCCTTGTCGTTTTGGTTCTAAACAGTCTTAAGAGCTCACCAATATTGTAGTTACAATCAGCGTTTCGTTTTGAAGGGACCTTAGTATTTCCTCATGTTTTACTGTTCCGTTAATTGCAAGAAGTCCTAAGTCACCTTTTCGATCTTCCCATCGCCCAATTATGTTCATTCCCATTCTGGTGAGAGAGTGAATGTTGATGACGTAATTTGTTCGCTCACCGTCGTCGTTAAATTCAACGTTTCCGGTCAGGCCTTTAAATTTAACCTGGAATTACATATAACCAGAAATTTAAATAAGATTTAGGAATTACTAAAACAAATCTACAAATTTAACGAACCCTTTTTATTGAGTTTGCAATATCCATTCCTTGGTATAACGTAGGTGCAGGAGATTGTTGACATTTTAGTATATTGCTTGAACTTTCATCATTGCTGTCTCGTTGTATATTAAATGTATATCCTATATTTACCAAATTCTTTATACCCAATGCCATTGCTGTAAATGCATCGTACACCAGTGATGCTCTATGCTAAAATAAGCATTTAAAGAGAGAATTTTAAAAGATGAAAACAACAATTTGTAAGATTTAACTAATAAGATTTTAAATCTAATACTAACATAAAGTAAAGGAATATCCGAATCAGTTTTGGTTATAGCTGAAATTTCTTGTCTAAAACGATCATAAGCATCACTTTTTGGTTGTTCGATACTCAAAAACGTTATGTTTGCTGTTCCACTTCCGTACGATAACATGTCAGTGTACACCAGAGTCTTTACAAAAGTTGTTGTTTTATTATTGGCAACAGAGAATTTTATCATTGGCCCATCAAACGGTTTTATATGATTTACCAAATAATATTTGTTTATTAAAATTAAGTAAGTTATTTTACCTCATCTGTAAATAAATAATGATATTCTACTGCAAGCATTCCCATCGCTTCAATCTAAAAAATAAAAGGTATTAGAAATTATGTTGGTGGATTGATAACATTAAAATTAGGATTATTTTTTATCTGCTTTATACATGTACAATTCAAGTTTGCCCAACAAGAAAATACCCCGCCAAAAAAGTTTAATAAAAAAAGTTAAAATTGTGAAACATATTTGCTTTGACAGAAATCGATAAACTTTATTACGTAGCGACCTAATATCGATTTAATTTAAAAGAGACTAAAAAACAAACAATTGGAGTTATTGTTTGTAATTTAGAACGTGAAATGTCCACAGGGAATAAGCAAGTTCTATAAAAAATAAAACGCTTTGTTTATGATTATAACTTTTTATCGATTTAATTTAGCATCAACGAATCAAATTGATATCTAATGAAATTGCAATTTAAAATTTATTTCAAACTTGGCCTAAATCTTGTAGTTTAACGAAATTTAAAATAAATAATTATTTCGTTGCCGCAATCGTAATTACTATAAAAATCATTGTTCTAAAAACAACATGGGTTGCGAAAATCTATGAACACACCTTTAATTTTGGAATAAAATTTGTTTAACTTACACTATCAAGTATCGCAATTGCTTTGTCAGGAGCAACATCAAAAATAATATGATGTTCTTCAGCACAAGCTATTTCCCGTAACACTTGGTATATAGTTACATCTCTTCCAATATCTCGAACGTTGACTTCAATTTTTTGTTTTCGACCAAAATCAAGAATGTTTGGAATCGATAACATAACTGTATCAAAGAAAAACCTTTTACAACTGTTTTTACATTTCCTATATGACCTTAAACGGGGTTTAAATTATTTTCAATCTTACCTTCTTTTCTATCATACACAAATGTCAATTTTTTCCACTCCATTGCCTTTATAAAGTTGAAAACGAATCTATTAATTCTTGGGTGCATCACAATCAAGAAAGGTGAGTTAATTTTTTCCTCGGGTATGCTAAAAACAAAAAAACTATGTTTTTAGTAGGTAATTGATTGTAAAGGGACTAAAAGTAAATTATATTTAAAGTACCTTGGGCTAATCCACGGAATATTAAATGAGTTTGAATAAGAAATTACGGAAGAGAATGTTTTGCTGTCGCTGTATCCAATTATTGAATGTACATTGTTGGAAACTTGTCTACAGTCTGCAACAAAGTTTAGTCATTATATTTAAAAAATAATTCACTGTCAATAAATTAAATCTTTCAAATTTAAATTACCACTTTAACGAAAACATGCAATAAAATTTGTTTTTGTAATTTTCTGTCTGATACTTACATTCCTGCGTCATAAGAAAACTGTCATTTGCGATAGTTTGTTGTAGAAATACTCGGAATCGCAAGATTGGATCTTCCTTTAACTCCCTAGATTGCAATAAAGGAGCAACTATTGAGTTATGTTTACTTATTGCTAGTTTAAACACAGCGTCGATTTCCGAGTCTCCTACCGGTAGCATGGCACCTAAATAAAAAAAAGTTAAATAGCTTTTTTGATAAACATGCAAATTTAAAATAAAAAAATTATTACCATACCTTTTAAAAATTTTCACCAAAAAAATTTTTCACCAAAAAAAAAGATTGATTATAAACTAGACTTACCAATTGGTACAGACAACGAACTCTGCGTACTTCCATTTTCACAACAAAAGATAAACCCAATAATGAAAGGGTAATATAGGTTAAAACTTTTTTGCATTATAATATTGGGTATTTTTTGATTTAGCTGTAAACCTGGAAATATTAAAAACAAATTTTATTTATAAAGAGATTGCTTAATTTTTTTACTGTACTTATTTTTATTCCTAATTAAAGCTGTTTTTGTCTTCCTTAAATACTTGAAACTACATCGTAAATTAAAATTTTTTATTAACATATTTTATTTTTTTAATTGTTAGACTTCAATTATTAAGCCTTTACAACTTTATTTCATAACATTATATGCAAATATATCATCTGCGCAACGTTATTACGTAAACAGGACTCCCTTGATCAAACTATTTGTTCACCGACATCTGGGGAGCTCTTTCTCACGATTACAAGAAAGCTAAGTCAGTTTAAATCAACGAAAAAATACTTTTCAGGCCTCTCCTGCGTCAAATTACGATCAATAACATTAATTGGAAAGCAGTTAATTCCTTTTTGTTCGTAGATAAATGAGATTATCGCATTGACTTGAAGACAAGATCAATATATAAATGAAAGATTGAAAATTGAGTGAAAAGTTAAGGCTTGTACGACTCGTAAACAACTGTTACGTTCTAGTAACGCCTGCAGAAAGGCAAAAATCGATGTTATTTGTATTTAACAACGATATTGCTTAGTAATTTGATTAAATTTTGATAAAATTTTAATTTTATACAAAATTATGCCACTTTCAAAACTGTAATTGTTCAAAAATAAATTTTACTTTCTCAAGTTTAAGGATAAACTATTATACACAAAAAATTCTAACACTTGAGGAAAATATCCTAGCAACCACATCCGCGGTATGCCGGTTTTAATTAAAAATTTTTAACAACAAACAGAAAACGATTTTTAATTTAAACACTCAAAACATGCAGACATTTATGGAATACAAAAGCTGGTATTTAAAAATTCTTATACAAATAAAAATATAGATAATTACTTACAATTTTTAACTGTACACAGTCAGACAGTTAAATACAAACTGACAAACAGACAAGTGTGCTATACTTTAATCTAAAGTCTGAAACTGCTTTCTTTATTTAGATGTTGTATTTTGTGTAACAGTTAAACATATTTATCTAAAAATGCCGGTTTACATTAGATCTGAATTAGATATCCCAGCTCCTAGTATCAGCTCGATCGACAGCGATGATGAATCTGGTGTGTTTGTCCTCGATCCCGAACAAGTTGTCGATGAACTTCCTCAACCATTTCGCATGCTTGATCGCATTATTACACAGCTTGTTGAAGACACCTGGGACAAGATCGTTGAACGTAAATTAGCAAGAGAAGAAGAAGCAAAGCGTGTGCGCCCTCCAGTATATTCAGCAACTTCGAGTGTTGATGAGTTTATCGGTCAGTCTTGCATGTGTAACAGTGAAGACATTCGTTACTTGTTTGTTGCATTTGAAAGTGGAGTTTTGGCTGCATTTGATGCAGTGACACATGACAGAGTTGCCGAGTGGACTGCAAAAGACTGTGAGGTGTGTATTGAGAAGATACAGTGTACATTGATTGGTGTTCAAACTTATCTTCTGGCTGTGATTGATGATATGGGATTTGCAAGAATGCTTGTCTTTGCGGAAGATACATTTTTTCAGATAAATTTAATGAATGAACAACCAGAATCAAGTCCAAAATCAAATGCAATTAAATTTGAACTATCCAAGAATGGGGATTTTTGTGGCCTTGCTCTAGAGTCTGATGGAAATTCTTGGCTCGAGATCTACAAACTACCAAAGGATAGTTGGTTAAAAGAACTCGAGAATGCTTTTAAAGAAATTAAAAAGGCTGCACTTGGCAATGAACAAAGTGAACAGGAGATAGGTGAAACAGCAAGCTCTGCTGTCATGTCTGAACTTTCACTTGAAGTGAAATTCTCCCAGATGCCATTAGTTTTAAAAGTAAAACCTATGAATAGTTTAGGTTTAAGCCCAACTGGCAATCTTCATGATACAATGGAAAAAGCTGGGTTGCCTGGCACCTTAGGTGTTGGAAATGGCCACTTGTTAAGTCAACAACACATTCAAATAAGAGATGGTCTTGCTAAAAAACTAAACAATGAAGCAATGCAGTTTTATACTCCTGAAGACCAAGTAGCAAGTGTTCCAACATGGCATTTTATTTGCAAAAGTCGGATGTATTCTAATGCTCAAACTGCTTTATCATCTTCTGAACCTGTGTCAATCTGTGTTTGGTGGAGTGGTTCTTATTTATTGCAGTCTTATTCTCTACAAAACAAAGCGTCTAAAGATCCTGAATTAAAACCTGATATCGTGTGGCCAATGAAAGAAAACATTTCCAGCACCGCTGTCACGCCTTGCACAAATGCAATTGCCATTGGTTTGAAAAATGGTAATTTATCTGTTATTGATAATCATCTTTGTCTACCTAGAGGGATGCCCTTGGTTCGTAATGGTGTTTCAATTCGAGATATTTTTGTTCTTGATGGATCAGTTAAAGAACAAACTCCTAATACCTCAACACCACCACCATTGTATTGCCTTATAGGTTTGGAAAATGGTGAGGTTTTATTGTACAGTTGTAATGAAAACCTATTTACACAACTACTTTTAGTACCTAGTGAATCTAAGCATAGGTACACTCTAATTAAACCTCTACCCAAAATGCCCCAAGTTTTTATTTGTGGGTCTGTAGAGTGTGGTGTTGGGCTTTATGACATTAATAGTGGGAAGATTATTTGTAGTCTCGCAGTAGAAGACTCTCAAGAACCTCCAGAGTTAAGAATCTCATTTTCATCAGATGGAGATTGCATGTATGTTAAAAACGATAGCTCAGCAACAGATATATTCAACCTACAGAGCTTGCCGTCGCTGGAAGGATACTTCAAGCGTCAAAGTGTGAGCCAGCCTATTACAGCTTCAGAGACCATAGCGCAACGTTGCCAACGTTTACTGAGCGAGCGAACTAAGGGTCAAAGTAAGCGCACAGCTCAACTCAACGTAAGATGGAAGGCAATGAACAGAGAGCTCGGAATTTTAGTGCATCTAAAAACCACTGCAAAATCACCATTCTCAAGTGTTTCAACGCCAATGTCGCGCTGGACTAACACAACTGGAGAAGTGATGGCACATAAACGAGGCCTAACTCCTCTTGCTAAACGCAAAGTTTCAAATTAGGATTCCGTTTTTTTTTTTACTTTTTGTACATTAAACCATATATTTTTATGTCGTTAGTTTTCGCAGTTTTAACAGTTTTTAATAAAAGGCAATTTTTATTTGTGGCTACATTAAAATAGATCGTAAAAAAGGTGCAATAAAGAACAAAGATTATTTTCCACGCTGATCAAAAAGTACGTCGAATATTAATTAATGTACGCCGAATATCAAGTCTTTTTTTATTTACTGAAGGCTTTTATGTAACTTTAACCAAAATTTTAATAAGTAAGTCATGCTAAGGAGTAGTAGAAAACCATTGAATAAGAATAGAGGTTAGTTTTAATATACTTCGACTTTAAAATAACAAAAACTAGCAATGACATTTATAAGCAGTGAGATGGCACGAGGGACGTGTTAGATTCAATTAAAAAGCTATAAAACAAAATGTCAACCACTTTAACTACGCCGATGTTTTTATTATCCGGACTCCAGAAAAATCTTCTCTTTTCTCTTTCACTTTGGTTTTGATTTTATAAAATATCACACATAAAGCTAAATATCGTTTAAAAGTGAATGGTTTTTGGTTTTAAATATAAAAATTTTTTTTTTAAACATTAATTTGTAAAAGTTTACATAAAATATATTTAAATAGCAATAAAAGTTACCTAAAATGGTGCCTAACAGTTTCTTAAACAGTTTAGTCTTTCGAGTTCACCAGAGTTTATTAAATGGTCTAGTGAGTTTCGCCGGATAGTGGGTTTACTTTCGGTCATTCGAATAGTCGTTCGGCAGAAAAGTTTTCTCTACACAATGCTTGCGCGTAGCGTAGGATACGCTATCTGAAACGAAAAGATTGCGTTATTTACTTAACCCATATAAAGCTTAGTAGGTAGACCTGATAGCAAACAGCGTAGGTGTTGTCTTGTATGATGTTTTACTTGATTTTAACATAATATTCTCACCTTAGTGGAAAGTACACGTCATTATAGTACTAAGATATAGCTGAAATAGGACAATGCGCAAATAGCTTTATACAGCAGTAAAACAAATTTTTCAGTGAAAAAAATTGTAAAACTAAGCGGTTGAACTGTTTATTAAGGTTGTGCATGCTTCGTTGAAACCATTGTTATTATAAACCGACAAAATAGTTACCGCTTAATCTATTGTTATTTTCCTTTAAAAGTTGCAGCTTGGGAGTTGTTAGCCACTGCTACAATTTAACAAAAAATAAAACTATGGAGTTTATATTAAATCCTGTAGCAAGTATTTTGCATACCATAACTGGTTTGGAAATTCAAACGGATCAGGTAACGTAAACGTTTCGTTTTACATTAATAATTCACAGGTATTGCATCATCATAACAGGATAAACAATACATTAATGCTTGCTTGGTTTTGTGTAGTCATTATGATTAAAAAATAATTTTAATTTTATTTGTTATTACAAAGTTGAATAATTTACCTACTGTTTAACCTTTTTAATAAAACCAAAAAATACCGAATAACAATTAAGAAAACCTGCAATTTTTATTTTAATTAACGATTTTTATTTTTAATAATTGTTATTTTTTTACAGTTGATATTTTTTGTTGCTCTTTATATTTGTCTGGGTTCGTCTTTTTTGTTCAGAAATATAGTTCAGCCCTCACAATTAAGCAAAAACACTAAACTTTCCATGATTACTGGATTGGGTATATGGATATTTTATTTTATATGGGGATGGTATGTATTGTATCTTATTATTTCTTTAAATTTTTTAATTTCATTCTCAAAATTTAAATGATTCACTTTTAACTTAATAACATATACTTATTTTTAAACTATTTTTGTTTTGGTTATAAAAATTTCAAAGCACACTGATTTGTAAAGTTCATACAAGTCCCCAGGGTACAAAACAATTTAAAAGTTTTGTGTGGTTATTATATTAAGTTTCTGTATATTTCTAATTGCAGGTTTCCATTCCTTACATTTAATGCAGATATATGTTTATGTAATTATATATGCAAAAAATTATTTTATTTTAAAAATGCCTAAAAATTTCTACTGTAAGAATACCGTATAAAAATTTCTGCTGTAAAGAATACTGTAAATAAAATTGATATTTTTTTCACAGGAATGTTTTGTATGCCATGGCAAATGTTATGTTTTGCTATCTGCTTACATGTTATTTACCTGCTAATCAATCTCCAAAGTAAGTTCACACAATATAACTTTTTCACTTGTATTTAACTGGTATACATCATATTTTATTTAATTTGTGTTTTAAGGCTAATTTTAATTTTTTTCCTAAAATAATGGTAAAATTGAGATATTGTTTAGTTTGAATACTAGAAGACCATATGCTTATAAAATAAAACTTGTGTTTTTTAGATATGTATTCTTATGCACGATGTCATTTCTTTCCATCTGTCATGCAAAAATTGTTTACAAACGATTTGCAAACTTAGAAGTTGATTCGTCTGCAGACTTCACTGGGTAAGAGTTGATAAATAATTTAAAATTGTCTGTAAATTCTACTTAAAAAATTGACAATGCATTCATTTATTTTAAGGTTAGTTTTAAATAAAAACATAACAATTTTCTTTTAAATGCATGAGTTGTTTACTTAATAAATGTATAAATAAACTGCTGATAATCATCACATTTTTTGTTTAGTTTAGTTTTGTTGATGTGTTTATCAACAATTTAACGCTGATTCATGTTTTTAGGCCAGTTATGGTGATTACACAACGTATTACATCACTTAGTTTCAACATCAGCGACGGTAAACACAAGTTTTGTTACATACATTTCTCAATGTTTTATTTGGTTAACATATCATGTTTAAATATATTAACATACTCAATGTTGTGTTTGGTTTAGCATGTATTAGAACATATTTACATGCTTTATATGTTTTATTTTTGTATGGGCTATACTTTTATTAAATTTATTTTGAAGATTTTTTTTGAGCAGTTATTAAGTTGTGTAATAATTTACTTTAATTTGAACAATAGTTCTTAATTACTTCCTGAGTTTTTATAATTTTTCCCATGGGCACTATAGACTATGGCATCATAATGGAAAAATTATTACTATTTTTTGGAATTAGGAATGACAAAAGATAGAGATGAACTAAACGAAAATCAAAAAAAATATGCAGTCAGGTAAATTTGGGATACAATTCTTTTAATTTTTTAAACTTATTCATATATAATAGTTTATTCAACGTGGTAATAAAGTTCTTTATTTTATTTTTCAACAGTAAAATCCCATCTGTGCTGGAGTATTTTGCATATATGTTCAGTTTCTTTGGTATAATAGCAGGCCCTCTCGTTTTTTATAAAGATTATGAGCAGTCTATAATTAAAAATCAGAATCTGCATCATGTTAATAAGGTACTTTGTTCCTAAGGATTTATTTTATTTACTTAGACTGTATATTATACCATTTCGGGCAACATTTAAATTAAAATTAAAAGTCACTTTTACAATACATTTAAAATATATACATGTTACAATATAACCCAGCATGTTCTTAAGCCAACAATAAAAAACATATTATATTGAATCGTATCTTGGGCAAATATTTACATTTGAGTCATAGGTTTATTTTTAATAGGAAAAACAAAAAATGGCAATTATTTGCATAAGGAAAGAATGTTTTGACTGTATTTTTAACGCACAGGATGCTATGCTAAAGGCTATTAATTATTATTTTGAGGAGAGGCAATGTGTTAGTTTGTTGATTTGTATTCACAATTTGTCAAACTTTTGGTTTTGGATTGAGCAGCTGTTAATAACTTTCCTCGATGTAGTCAGTAAAAATAGTACATTGCTTAGTCATTTTAATGACAATTATTTTTTTTTTGGTAACAGAGAACCGTTTGGAGAAAAGTGGGAGGAGGGATGATCATGATCCTCACTTTCTGGGTCGGAGGACAACTTTATCCTCACCGGAAAAACATTGGTAGGTGACATCAAAGTATTTTCAGATAAAAAATATAAATACCAGAAAGTAGGTTAAAAAAATATGTTAAAAAATATTCTACATAAATTACTAAACATTTTTTTTAAGTCTAATTTTTTTAATAAGTTGAAATCTTATTTTTGACGCAAGTTTTTTTTCAGATGAAAATTTCATAGCTAACGAGTCAATTATTTATCGATTTGTTTTCTTATACATTTCCTTGTTTGTGTTTCGTGCGAAATATTATGGAGCTTGGATGTTTGGTAAATAAACATATATATATTTTTATAGTTTTAATTGGGCATATATATATCAAAATTTGGCCAAAATTTTAGCATTAAAATTTTAATTCTGTTAGGTCTGGATTGCAATTAAAAGGTTTGCTCGATTACTAATTTACTCCTTTTTTTTTATTTTTTTTTTATTTTTACAAAATAAAAAAAAATTGCTGTTTTTTTAGCTGATGCCTTAAACAATACTGCTGGTATTGGGTTTAATGGTTTTGATGAAAATAAAAATGAGAAATGGAATCTTATTTCTAATATAAACATCTTAAAAATTGAGGTATTTATGTTGTCATATTACCCCCAAAAAAAATCTGAAAAAAAATTATATAAAATATTGACTTTAGATTTTTTATATATTATTAAGTTCAAATGTTTAATTTTTTTTATTTTTTTAGACAGCAACTGGTTTAAAAGATTACATTGACAACTGGAATATAATGACGGCAATATGGATAAGAATGTAAGTTCTTTTAATAAAACAAAAACTGCAAAACCACTTCACTAAAATTATAATTGAATGTTTCTCTTGGGAAAGAAGTCGTACATTTGTTTAAAATGGCACAAACCTACACTTTTAAGGTCCAATGAATACTGCAAACCACACACATAGTTGTGATATGATTAATCACATACAGTAAAAATTTTTCTTATCTATGTCACAACATTAAATTAAAAATATATAATTCATAGAAGTTTTTGATAAATTTTTGATAGACCTATTCGCTATGTAAAGTTGTACTGGTTTTATAAGGCTAAATTTAAAAAAAAATTAAACTTTGAAAACCACAAACCGAATGCCAAATTTTTGTTGATAAATATGTGCATTGCACTTAACATTAGCTCACCCATAAGAAAAAAAACAAATATTCCAAATTTTTGACTTCCCCCGCACAGCTCCTTAAGTATTAGTTTACTTCATATTTTTCCTGCTATTGACAATGGGTTAACCAAAATAAAGCACAATACTTAAAAACTAAGCCTATATTTTTAAATTTCAGGGTGGCTTATGATAGGCTACCGACCAAGTATAGAACAGCGGGTAGTTTCATGTTGTCGGCAGTGTGGCACGGTTTCTTTCCTGGCTATTATTTAATGTTTTTCACTTGCCACATTTTTATTACTGTACAACGAAAGGTAAATATTTTTTTTTAAGTTTAATGTGAAAATTGTAAATTTTTCAATAAACAGTTGAATTTAATTCTATTTTCTTCTAATTTAATTTAAACAATTTGATTTTATATAAATAAGCTATATGTTTTCAACCCATTTTGTATGTATTTATTATAATTGGTCATAGCAAGTTCAATTTGCAATAAACTTTTAACCTTAATTGTACTTTTAGTTTCGAAAAGTTTACCGGGAACGTTTCCAAAACAGCGCACAAAACAGATTTATTTATGAAGTAATAACGCTATTGGCAACTCAGTCTGTGATTGCTTATTCCACAGTTCCATTTGTTGTACTGGAATGGACTGGCTCTATTAGATTTTACAGGTAAGTTTTTCTGTAGAAAAAATTTTCCCAAAATTTTTGAATTTTTTTATTTTATTAAAATATTTTTTTCACTAGTGTATTACATTACAAATTGCAACCTTTAGCTTTTGAAAGATTTATCTGATTTTTTCTTACAAATTTTATCATGGTTTCAATATCTTAACTACAGATTACAATATCACATGATATGGTCATGTGGTTTTTATATGCTTTCAACACTACCACAGTGTCTAATTACATGAGATTTTGTTGTTAAGATAAAGTACAACCAGTACAAGGATATTAAATTAAAAAAATACCAATATATTTTAAATTTCTATTATACCTTAATTTAGTAATTAATTGTTAAGTTTTTGATTTTTAAAATTTCTACATTTTGTACAGTAAGTAAATTTTAAATTTTAAACAATACTATACTTGAATAAATAAATAAATTAATTATTTTAGGTCAATTTATTTTGTTGGTCATATTATTGGAATCTTGCTTGTTCTATTAATACCATCAACCCAAAGGTCAAAGGTTATAAACAACAACGAAAATTCCAAAGTTGAAAAGAATTCCAATACTTCCAATGGAACGAAACACAAAAATGGTAACATAAAAACTAATGGTCATAACACTGAATTAAGACACAGGTAAAATTTGTTAATATTTTTAAAACAAAAAATTGTGTCCAGAGCTTTAAATGGTACTTTCTTTATTATTGCTTTTTTTACAAATTTTTTTTCCCATGCTATAAACCAAAAAAATGCTATAAACCAAAAAAATAAAATGCTATAAACCAAAAAAATAAAGAATAGCTTTGGCGCCAGTAAGATTATTCTTTCATATTCATGAAATTACTTTGTAAAATTAGATTGTTTTGCAATAAATGCTACTTTTTTGGTTCCATTTAATTATATATACTTTCAACTGGTGGTTAAACCTATAGTTTATTTAATTATATTAGGTTTGCAGTTTACATTTTGCAGTTTGTCATATTCAAATTTTGTGCTTTTATTATATTATAGTATTTCTATGCCAAGTTTCTGTGTTTTAAGTTTTAGATTATTTCAGTTTTTAAGTAAATTTAAAATTGCAAGTTTTAAAGCGCATGTATTAAACTTTTTGTGTTATAATGCCTGTTTCGTATGTAAATATGCCTATTATTGTAGTAGTTCTTATACTTTAATTTTTAAGTGCCTTTAATTATGTTTCATTATTAGGTTTCTATTTTTTATGTAAAAATTATTTAGTATTTGTACTGCATTTGCTTTTTCATTTTTTTAAATTAGTAATAATTAAATTTTTTTTGTAATGATTTTTTTAAGTTTCAAAGTGAAAATTGTTCATTAATATTTTTAATTATTATTATTATATATTTTTTAAGAAGTTTTTTATTCCATTTGCTAAATGTCTGTCAATGTAATTTTTAACATTTATTATTTAAGTAGCATGTACATTATTAGTTACTGTTTTTTTTTATTTTATTTTGTATTATCAAGTATTCACGATTCAAGTCAACATTTTTTATGCAAATATGACGTATTAACACGTCACAATTGTAGAATTTTATTTTTATCGCGTATTTGGTATTGTTATTAACTAAAACGTCTTGATTTTGTTAACATAGATTGCCGAATTTGTTTAAAATAATTAAATTTAAAAATTACATTTAAAATTAAATATCAAGTTGTAACACCATTATTTTTAATTGCAATTTATATTTTTATAAGGCTTTATTTTTAGTGGAAATTAATAATACACTAATAAACTATTTAAAGAAAAAATATTTTTAACTTTGCCTTACTGATAAGATATACAGCAGCAAAATAAACTAAAAACATTTTTTGTCTTTAATTTTTATTGTATTTTGTTTATCTAATTTTTTTAAAAACAAGATTCTTGACAAACATGTCATACCACAGAAAAGATATCAATAAAACGTGCTATAATGTTATTTGTCATTATTGGACTCAATCCTATTCGAATATATTCAAAGCGTTCACTCTAAACGAAATCTTTACAAATTGAAAATCAATATTTCGATTCGTGCACCCGAAAAATGGGAAAATATTTTGTTCATAATTCTTTGTTTTTTGGATCACGCGAATGTTTAATCACCTTTATTTTTGAATGTTAATCTTGATTGAGATGACGTACGTCGGGTTGTGCTTGTTAATTGGCAATCAATGAAAAGAAAATCCTCTTACTGCTAAGGTGTTGGGGATCTATAAAAGACTGAGAAATTGTCGAATTTTATTAGGATTTGAATTTTTTGAAATCGTGCTGACGTTAAAATATATATTGTTATAGTACTGCGGAGCAAAAATAATATTTTTAAAGTTCAAAATAATAAAAAGAGAAGGGAGAATTAGCAAAAAAAGTTTTTTAAAATTCGAAGAAAATAAACACTATTTTATTAAGTTTTTGACCACTTTTTAAATGATGTATTTCGATGGAAAGGCCGACTTGTATTCATTTGTTCACAACAACATCCATGATCAAAACCAAGCAGAAGTTTTTGCTGGTAACGAAGAAAATCTGAAATCGCGGAGTTCGTTGAGTGTGGCCAGAAGAAACGCCAGAGAACGTCGAAGAATTAAGAACGTTAATCTTGCGTTTGACGACCTACGACGTCATGTTCCCCATGGCAACCAATGCGGCAAGTTAAGTAAGGTAAGATGGAGTTTTTTTGACAATTAAAAATTTTAAATTTGTTAAAAAATTTAAATGTTACTGTTAAAATGTTTCAAGTACTGTATTAAATTTAGAATTCTATGTCAATTACATCATTATATGGACTAAGTAAAACTTTTTTTTACTAAAAGTTTTATTTTTATACACATTTCGACTTTGTTTCAGGTAGAAACTTTGCGATCTGCTATTGAGTACATGAAGGCTTTACAATCCATCGTAGATCAGCGCAAGAAGAGAGGTCAAACCAAAACAATTAGCCAAACAGTATTCACTCCAGAAAATCAACCCAAAAGTTACGACCAGTCGCGGTTAGGAACCCCTGAAAGTTATACTGTTGATTTTTCCACTTCTAATGACATAATACACAATTACGTTCACGTTGACAACCACTACGACCAAAGTTATAATGCAATTGCCAAATTAAATACATCACAAACAAACTACGATGAAAATATTAACAATAGCAGCAATATTGGAATCGAACAACAATCGCAAGACCAGCAATTTCAATTTATTTTGTGATTGTGGCGCTTTTTTTCTAAATTTAAAAAGTAGTCTTTAACATTACCGTTTTTTTAATTATTACATGAATGTGCAATTTATTCTTTTATCGCCCAACTAAATTAATCTATCTAGGTATATTAGAATAAAACATTGTTGTTTTAGTTTTTATGTGGTAAGATTAGGTTAATAAATGATGATCATTAGGTTAATCATGGATTAAAAAATTAAATTTTGCAGGTGTATTTTTACATTCTTTGAAATCAGTGCGTCTATTTTTTTTTTTTTTTATTAAAATTTATTAAATTTTTATTATATTAATATATAAAGTTATGTATTTAATTCTAGTGGTTTTAAAAAAATATTGTGTAAAATTATTTAAAAAAAATTAAAAAGTTTCGCTACAGTGAATAATGATCACGTGACTCAGTTATTGTTAGTCAGTTGTTTAGAAATGAAAGTCGTTAGTAATTAAGAAATTGTGATGGTGGAGTTTTCACGTGTTTACGCATGTTTTTTTAGAAAAATTTTAATAAAAAAAATAGTGTTTGCGATAATTTAACCGATCTGAATTAGCTTTGGTTGTTATTAGACTATCTGACCATTAAAACGGTCATTACTAATCAGCTAATCAAAGAACTAAATAATTAGATTGGAAAAAAATAATGGGATGTACTAAAACCAGACACCCGACACTTTTTCAGACACCTCTAAAATTCACTTTATCGTTGTTATTTTTTAATAAAAATGATTTTTTGACTTTAGGACTATTGTTTCAGCTTGCCTCAACAATTTTTTTGTTTTTGTTTTAACGTGTTGAAATTTGGGGCAAACTTTTTAAAATTTAGGGGTGCCGAAATTTGCGGCAATTTCATCCTCATCAGACACCTCTAAAAACAAACTAAATAAACATATATTTTAACAAAAACTTCTAAAATAACATAAGAACGCTTAAATTAACTTGCCCCATTCGTTTTTATTAAAAAATAATGGTTATAAAATGGTTTTTAAAGGTGTCTGAAAAAGTGTCGGGTGTCTGGTTTTAGTAGAATGCCAGAGACTTCGGCCCCCGGACACTTCGGCCAAAATTTTTTTTTCAAAACAGCGGGGATTTTGCATTTTAATTACCGCGATAAATTTTATTTTCGCGTAGTTATATACAGTTTTTTAGACAGTATTTAAAACAAAATAAGCAGTAAATTAATATTTTTTTTTAATAATAATGTGCAAGAATATGTTATCTTTCTTTTGCCGTGTCAATTTTTTAATTTTACAAACTAAAACCTATAAAAAACTAATTTTGAAAGCGCGCGCTTTTAGGTGATGGAGGACAATGCATAATGATATCTCGTATTTTGCCAAATAGTGCCGCCTTTCCAAACAATATTTGAAGAAAATAGAGCGTTAATTTTTTATTTTTTACACTGGAGATTATGCATAAATATGTTATCTTTCTTTTCCCGTGTCAATTTTTTAATTTTACAAACTAAAACCTATAAAAAACTTATTTTGAAAGCGCGCGCTTTTAGGTGACACAAGACGATGATGCATTATGATATCACGTGTTTTGCGAAATAGGGCCGTCTTTCTAAACGATATTTGAAGAAAATAGATCATTAATTAATCATTTTTTACACTGAGGAATGTGCATAAATATGTTATTAGTTATTGCCCGTGTTAATGTATATAAATTTATATACTAAAACACAAAGAATAAAACGTTTAAAGAGTTGCCAAAAGATTTGTTCTGCAAAAAAACGGCGGGGAGTCGGCGATGAAATTCCCGTGTATGAAGTCAGCGTAAGACCATATTTTACCGATATTCAAAATAAAATTTTGCATAAAGTACAGTATATATAAAAGTTTTTATTGGTTGTTACGTTAATGACATATGTTGGTTTTTGGAATATTTATTTTTTTAAAGATTTTTGTTTCAAAAACCTTTTTTTAAAACGAAAGAAAGATTTTTGGCCTGCAAAATTTTATGACTAACATATGTCATTAACTCCGTTTTTTTGCAGAACAAATCTTTTGGCAACTCTTTAAACGTTTTATTCTTTGTGTTTTAGTATATAAATTTATATACATTAACACGGGCAATAACTAATAACATATTTATGCACATTCCTCAGTGTAAAAAATGATTAATTAATGATCTATTTTCTTCAAATATTGTTTAGAAAGACGGCCCTATTTCGCAAAACACGTGATATCATAATGCATCATCGTTTTGTGTCACCTAAAAGCGCGCGCTTTCAAAATAAGTTTTTTATAGGTTTTAGTTTGTAAAATTAAAAAATTGACACGGGAAAAGAAAGATAACATATTTATGCATAATCCTCAGTGTAAAAAATTAAAAATTAACGCTCTATTTTCTTCAAATATTGTTTGGAAAGGCGGCACTATTTGGCAAAATACTAGATATCATTATGCATTGTCCTCCGTCACCTAACAGCGCGTGCTTTCAAAATTAGTTTTTTATAGGTTTTAGTTTGTAAAATTAAAAAATTGACACGGCAAAAGAAAGATAACATGTTCTTGCACATTATTATTAAAAAAAATATTAATTTACTGCTTATTTTGTTTCAAATACTGTCTAAAAAACTGTATATAACTACGCGAAAATAAAATTTATCGCGGTAATTAAAATGCAAAATCCCCGCTGTTTTGAAAAAAAAATTTGGCCGAAGTGTCTTGGCCGAAGTGTCTGGTTACCGTTTTAGTACATCCCAAAATAATTAATAAACTGATAAAGAAAAAAAAAAGTAACGCAATACTTAGTTTAGAAACGACACCTTCTGTTATATTTTAACTTAGTAGTGTTAATATTACAATTTCTTTCTTAAATTAGTATTAAAATTTTTCACTAAAGCTGAGAGTGTAAAGGTCAGATGGTAAATAGTCTAACAATTAGATGATGTTTAATTTGGTCATCACTTATCATATCGATAAGCAGACAATGTTTTGAATTAAAACATCATAGATTTGTATAGACAAATGTCTTGTTTTACCAGTTATATTTGGAATATGTTAACTAAAGTTTCTCAAAGTAGATATGAAATCCTTTTCAATAATAATTTTATTTAATTTCAAGAAAAATAAAACGATTTTTAATGTAATTTAAAACATAAAAACATATCACATAAATCAAGAATTGTTTTTGAAAAATAAATTTGATTATATATCAAAATGGGGCAAACCTTATCAGAACCAATCACCAAAAAGGAGACATCTAGTGATGAAAATCATGGCTTGAAAGTCGGAGGATCCTGCATGCAGGGATGGAGAATTAGTATCCTTTACTTATGCCAAAATAAATTAAAATTTTTTACTATATTTGACTTAACGATTAAAAAACAAATAAATACACATTTATCTAAGATACATGGATGGTATGTCATTAAAGTGTTTAATTTCCTTGTTTTGTTTATATAAACAGATATTCAGGTTTTTATTTAATTTTTTAGCAAACATTATTTGATTATCTTAAATTTTTTTTTTTTGTAATTCCAACTAACACAAACATCTTAAACACAAAAATTACGTCGATAAAAAAACTAATTTTTATTTTTTAAAGAATATGTATATAAATTAATGTATTACAAATTAAATTTATATTTTTTCTTAACCACATTTAACTTAAAAGACATGGAAGATGAACACGTTCACAAACTGTGTTTAAATGATGAGAAGGACACTCATTTCTTTGCAGTATTTGATGGTCATGGTGGTCAGGCTGCTGCTCAACATTCAGCCAAGCACTTGGACCACTGTATTGTTAACCATTCCTCATATCGTAAGTATCTCTTTTTGATTTATGTTTACTTTGGGTCTGTTATTAAAGTACTAAGACATCTATTTTTACTAGACTTATGGTGTAATTAAATGGTGTTTAATTTTTTTGTTTATCATTTTTACTTCATGCAAACAAAATTTTTTTATTAAAAAATACAGTAGGTCTTTTTGTGGTATAACATTTAAATTCATTTGTAAAATAAATTCAAATTGTTTTTGTAAAAATTAAACATTAATCCTTTAATCGGTATCGTATTGATTTTTTTTTCTTGACTTTCTGATTGGTTTTAAGCCTATGAAACTAAATATTTATTTAAAGTGTCATTTGACATGTATTATATATATAATAGGCATTATTAAATATTTACCAAAATTTATTTATTGAAAATTACATATAGTCTTTCAAATGTTTTGCCAAGTTAGTAAAAAGCTTTTTTGTTTTCTCAGTTATATAACAAAGAGATTAAATTAAATCAAGTCTGATTCTGTTTTACATGTTTATTTTTTTCACATAATAACATGTTTGAAACTTGATATTTACGGTACCTCATAAGAAATCCACAGGGTTTCATAGTGTTTATTTCCCAGCATTTGTTTCTTATTAAAATTTCAAAATGATTTGAAAATTTATTTGTTTAGGTCGATCTGATGTAGTTGGAGCTTGCAAAGGAGGATTTCTTGCTGTGGACGATATTTTAATCAAAGAATCACTTGGAAAGGAGGATTCTTCCGGATGTACTGCAGTCTGTGTACTTATAAAAGGAAACAAAATTTATTGCGTAAGTATAAGGGTAATATATATATACATACTAAATGTATTTTTATCGCATTTTGGGTGGGTTTAACATTGCTTCACATTTGCAAATTGTGAGAAAGATTTTTATACAATATAGTATTAAATAGGATTCAAGATTTTGTATAAGTTGTGCAGTCAATCAAAAGATACTTTCTTTAGAAAAAGAATTTCAAAACCGGGGTGGTAAATTTTTTCATTATTTATTATGCCAGTTCACAATGATAAAGTAATTCCATTGTGTGTGTAGCCCAACTATTGACCCTTTATTGAAATAAAGTCATAGGCATCTATCATTAAAACTTATATTAGTGGCAAAAATTTATTTAAAAAAATTGCCAGGTTTTTTAAAAAATTATTAGTTGTTTTAAAAATATTTTTTTACTTTTTTATTTTTATTTTTTTGTTTAAATTTTTGACCCCATATTTCTTTGTGGTGCCTCTGTATAATGTGTATGTGGTTTAAGCAGCCAGCCCATAGATATCAAATTATAATTCAAACAATGAATTGTTGTACTTACCTACTTGGGTCTCGTTTGAAGATATTTCAGCCGTTGTTCAGACTTTAAAAAAGTTTCTTAGCATTTTGAATTAATACTAGATGTTCTAAAATTTTAAATTTAATATTTTTTATTTATCTTAAATTCCCTTTTCTCAATATTTATTGATGTTTGTATATTTTTCCTTCAATAAAGGTTATGTGAAAACTCCATAATTTATCATGTATTTAATCTAGTATAAATATATAGTTTTGTTATTTTATTCCTCAATTTGGTATTGGAATCTAAAAATAAAATGGGCCATGTAATAGTCCAACTTGGTTAGTAATCCTTAAAGTGTTTAATTTTTGGTTTGTTTAAATATAAAGGTTAAAGTGTATAAATGTTATCCCCACACACCTTAATATAAACAAGTAACTCTGTTAATACATTTTTAAAAGATGACTAAACTATTTGCCGCTCCTTAAATTTAGTATAGAAGTTTAAGTGCCTTTAACTTGTGGTAGTTAAAATCTTTCTGGATCAACTAGTGTTTGTTTAATTATATGCAAATTTTTCTATATTAAAGGTGGTTTTATTTAATAGCAAATAGGCTATGTGAGAATTACATTAAACTTACAGCATTGTAAAAGCTTTTTTTTTAAATTTTTATTTTAGGCGAATGCCGGAGACTCTCGAGCCATTGCAAGTGTCCGAGGCCATGCCCAACTATTATCGTTTGACCACAAACCCAACCACGAGAGGGAGCTAAGGAGGATAAATGCAGCAGGAGGATTTGTTGAATACAATCGCGTCAACGGAAACCTTGCCCTCTCTCGCGCTCTGGGAGATTTTTGTTTTAAGAGGAACGAACATCGATCAGCTGAGGAACAAATTGTTACAGGTTACAACAACACCTTGTTTTTAAATTTCTACAAACAAAATCAGATTAAATATTAATATTACCTAATTTATATCGTAAAAATGTTCATCGACTATTTTCACTTAAAATTGAAATATTATTAGATATTTTGTAGTGCTAAAAAATGTGATTAGCCTATATTAAAAGCATATAGTTGGGCCATTGTGGTAAACAAAAATTTAGTTTTCTGGTAAAAAACTGTGTTACAGAAGTGAAACCTCGTTATTCATTGGGGAATTTTGACTCACTGTCGTTTCTTATTGACTCAGTGACTTATTTATTATTTTTTGTGTTTACTTGATAGGAAATGCCAAATGATTTCTATTCAAATGAAAATTAATTATCTATGACAGTATTTTGTTTAGGAATAGGAGGAAGTCATTTTTTATGAATTTTAAATAATTGTCCCTTTAAGTTGCTGTTCCTGTTTGAGATTTATTGCTAAGCTGACATCAATATTAAATGAAGGCTTTTTTTCATAAAAAATAAATTTGTGTTAAAATTTTTAATTTTAAAATGTAATATATTTTTAATAAAGAAATTTAATTACTAATTTTGAAGCATTTGTGTGAAATCTTTATTTCAAATTTTACATTTTACTATGTTTTCATAAAGAATTTTGCTAAATAAATGTATATATTTTTTTCATATCAGCGGACCCTGATATAATAGTGAAGGAAATCACAAAGGATCATGAGTTTCTGGTACTTGCATGCGATGGAATATGGGATGTTTTAAGTAACCAGGATGTTGTTGAATTTGTGAGAGGCAAACTTGCTCAAAAAATGGAACCCGACTCTGTAAGTTTATCTTAGCATTTGAACATATATGTTGTCTTGTCATCTATGTAACAACAAAGTAATATATTTAATTTGTATTGCTAAACTTATATATTTAAAAAAACTAAAGCCATTTAATACTAAACTTAACAACTTTTTTTTCCTTGTCTCATTAATTACATAATTTTGCGCAATTTTTTTTTTTAATATATATATATTTAAAATTGTTCCTTGTTAAATAAAACAGATATGCGAGGAATTAATGAATAGGTGTCTTGCTACTGAATGTGCAGTAGGTGGCGTGGGTTGCGACAATATGACCGTAATAATTGTCGCCTTCAAACAAAATGGATCCTTTGATGAACTGTGTAAAAAATGTGAAACTCCAAAACGAGACCCGATACCCCCATCCTGTCTTTTATCTTCCTACCCTGAATATGTAAAAGGAGGTATTAGCTGTTTGTAATTTTTCCTGATTAAAATATTTTAAAAACAAAAAAAATTTTATTTGAATTTTGGTTAATTTGGCATTGTGATGTGTTCAAATTAGCCATTCTCAAGGCCTTTTCATGTTATTGTAGACCAATAATTAAACTCTTTTTGTCATATATTGCTTGAATATTTAGCATGAATTGTCACTATGCCTATTTCGAAAAATTGTTTTTTGTTTTGGTTGACTTTTTTGATGCATTTACAGGGTATAAATTGCACTTGAAAAAATTACTTGGTTTTAGTTGGGTTATTTATTTTTGGTGTATTTCTACATTTTTTAATATTATTTTGCCTTTATTGTGTAAAAATAACATTAAGTTTGATATAAAAATTTTTTTTCCAAACTTTTTTGTCTATTTTACTTGAAATTGCACATGGTAGTTATTTACACTTCGTGGATTAATTTAAGTTTGACTAATTTTTTGTTTGCAACTTATTGATGCATTATTTTAACAAATTTCTGTATTATCTTTGCTTCAACTTAATGTAACTAAAGATTCTTCTTTTCCCTTGCATACTCAGCCATATGTAGCAAAGAATTTCTGTGAAATTTTTGCTGACGTTATTTAACAGCTAGGGTATTTTTAATCAGTAATTTTGTTTTCTGTGATTTAGTGATATAATATCTGTTTTTCTAAATGGATTTTGGCAAATGTTCCATTTATGCGATATTTCTCTTACCTATTCTATTTATAATTTGCAAAATATTTAAGAAAATACAACTAGGCTTTTATTTCCGTACTACAAATTTGCAATAATATTTTTTAGAAAATTATTAACTTTAAAGGAAATCTTAATAAATTTTTTTACTTTTTTTTTCTCTTTGCTAACAGGAAAGTTTTTTTTACTTTTTATTTGCATGTCTTTTCAAAATGTTATTTATTATCGTTTGACCATAATTGGTTTCGCCCAAACTAAGTATTTTAACAATGCTTGAAAAAATACCTGTGCCTGTAACATTAGGTCAAAAATGTGAAGCTTTATTCGTGCCCAACCAAGTATATTAATGTTGCCCAAGCACTGTGAAGTCTTTGATTTTTTGCTAGAATGGCACTTGCATTTTTAGGCTTTAAAGAAATTCAAACATTACTGTGCTAGAGTTTCGATAGTATACAAAGTGACTTTACTTGTTATTGTTTAGCAGCATAATTCATAGTTCATTTTTTTCAGTTCGATTCTTATTTAATAAATTATTGTAACTGTTTTAAAGCATATTTACATAGTTTAAAAGCAATTCATGTGAAAACAACAGATTAAGACTTTTTTTTTTTCAGTTTTAATTTTATTTTGTTGCAGGCTCCTTTTATTACTAAATTTGTTTAAAAATTGGCTTTAAAACTTTTTCTTGTTGTAATTAATGCAATTGGTACACTGATATTTGTTTGAATTTGGTGCTCTGTAACAACAATTCACTGTATTGTTCTTGTCAATATTTGTCTAACATTACATTGGTTAGGAACTATGTATAATATTTTCTTCCTTTTTCTGACATTTGAATTTTTTAGGTGTATTTGCAAAAAAAATATTTTTACAACACCTCAAATTCATTAAAATTTCCACAAAGATCTAATACTAAAGCAACTGTGTTTTTGACTAATGTTTTTTTCCATTTACTTTCTATACCTAAACAATTAGCTGCTTTTTAAGATCAAATGTTGGTGTATATTTAAGACCAAAAACTGTGTACAAATTGTAAAAAACCTTTAAATGGCCAGTAACCATCAATATAGTTATCTGTTTTTGTTTTGCGTTCCTATATTCTTATGTGAAAACAATAAATATCATTTTATATGCACAATAAATTTGTTTTGGTATATAAATTAAATAAATAATCACATAAAACAAACTATAAGCAATTTTAATTAATATAGAAAAGAAAAAGGAGAAATATTATCTTCCCACGAACCCGGAAATCAAGTTATGTAAATCGCCTAGGTAACATGACGCCATTATTTTAAACAACAACATGTACCTTTGTGTTAAGCAATGTTTTGTTTTTAATAAATTATTTTGTGTAAATTAAATCATTGCATTAAATGCACATTTTAAAACTACTCTGGTAATAACGTACTTAATGTTATACTGTTTAGATGAATAATAATCGTTACTGTCAGACTGTGCCTATGGATTAACTTATGTCTGCATGCGTCTGCTGGAAATTATAAATTCGGCTTTGTCCGAGTGCAATTTTTAATATTTTTTAAAGTTATTCAAAATCTAATTGCAACGCTGCTGTTCACTAAAAATTAAATGCCAGAGATCTTTATTGGTTAGGGCATGCAATAAAATGCCTTAAAAAGTTTAGTATTTGGAATTCATGTTGCCTTGAAGTTAAAACCTTTAAAATTTTAATTTTGTTTGTAGATTTGTAAATTAAAAGATGGATGAAAATATCGAACAAGTTGAGGTAGAAGTTGTTTCTCAAAAAGAGGAAGAACAGCCAGAAAATTATGAAGAGTTAGTAAATAGCTCTTCACCTGCTGCAAGGCCTCACAGCCGTGGAAGTATTTCTCCAAGTAGGAAGGTGAAATTACTAAACCAATAAAGTTTATAGCTAAAAATATTTTGCATTGTTTTAAATAATATTATTTCATTTCTTTATTTTAATATTTGGTAAATTTTATTTTTTAGACAATAAGTCGTCTTGGAAGTGGTCACTCCTCTCAGTTTCTTCAGCCTTCTTCAGCAGCATCCTTAAACTCAAAAACTGAAAGCAAAGATGAAGTTTTGGATGAAAATAATGATGCAGGATATGACACTGACCTCGAGATAGAAAGTAATTTTTACCTTTTTTGCAATTGTAAAAAATCCTGAATTTTATATTTCTTTTTCGGCTATGTTTTTTATTAGCGTCCCCTATAAATTGTTATTTTTTGTGTTTTATTTATAAGCTTTAATAAAACTAATATGCAATATACAGCATTATTATTGATTTATTACCTAGTTTTTTCACATTCTATTTTTTCAGCAAGCAAAGATGAATATGACAGCACAGGTAAAACAACATACAAGGATGCATGTAAACAATATGGTGTGATTCCTGTATCCTACTTTTTAAGACACATGCAGGATGATGAGTTAGTGATGAGGCATCATGGATTAGGTCCTGCTGGAACTAAAGCCATTGCTGTTTCTCTTGTGGTTTGTAACTAGATGTTTGTTATTGTATTTGTGTCTTGTTATATCAATTCTAAATTTTGTTGGAACAAACCTATGATATTTAAGTTTAAAATCTTCTGTGTTTTGTTACTTGCTTAATGGTTTACTATTTTCATAGTCAAACACAAGGATACTAAAATTGGATTTATCAGACAATTGGTTAAATCCTCAAGGTGGACAAGCCATTGCTGATATGCTTAAGGAAAATTGTTACATTTCTGAGCTGGTACATTTTTTTAATTTTGTTTTTCTATTGTTTATTTTTGATCTTTTTTCGAAGAGAAATTAACATAAAATTTTTTAAAGATTTTATCAGAAAATCATCTTCAACTGCAAGGTGCATCAGCAATTTGTGAAACTTTACAGGAAAATGAGAATATTAACCGAGTTACATTGTCAGGAAATGATTTTGATGATGCTACTGCAATTCCTCTGGCCGAAATAATAACAGTAAATCCATGTAGTTTTTAAAGTTACAAAATATTAAAAACATGTGTTTGTTGTTAGGTTTAACAAACTCTCACAAATATATTATATTGCAAGTTTTTATTACATGTTTATTATTTTTAGAACTCCAAAAAATTAAAGCAATTAGATCTAAGTCACAATAACTTTAGTGAAATTGGTGGTGAACGTTTAGGACCTGCTATATCGGAAAACACTACGATTAACGACCTGGATTTAAGCTGGAACCATTTTAGAAGGAATGGTGCAGTTGCACTTGCTAAAGGTGTTGGGGTAAAAATTTTGTGTTAGAAAAACTTTCCAAATTTGTATCAAAATAACCTTCATATTTAAAGTATTTTTAACAAGTTGTAAATATGTAAGTAAATTAAAAGTTTAACTTATTAAATTAAAAATACCGGTTTAAAAATTTTGATAGGCAAATATTTTTTTGAAAAAAATAAACTTATCCTGGAATGGATTTGGACTTGAAGGTGCTATTGCATTAGGTAGTGCCCTTCAGAATAATAATGTATTGGAAGAACTTGATGTAAGCAGCAACAGAATTAACACAGAAGGGTCAGTTCAGCTTGCCAAAGGTTAGATAACTTCATTCGTGCTGTATAAATTTAAAAATCGCTTTAAGGTCATTATGTTAACGCTAATTTTTTTTAAACCTAGTGTTAACAGTTAGTTATATTTTTTTTACTAGTCCCTTATATAAATAAACAAACTTTTGTAGTAATAAATTAAAATTAATAACTTTTTTAAAGCAATAAGCATCAATTAAATATATTTTATTTTGTAACTGATCATTATCTTACAACATGAATGTTTTTTAAGGTTTGTTAACTAATGAAACTCTAAGAATTTTATTGATTGGGCACAACCCAATCCAAAGTCATGGTGGATTCGGGATTTTAACTGTGTTAAGACAAAATACAAATTCTGTCATTGAAAAACTTGATTTTTCCAGCGTTGTGGTAAGTTGTTAATAAATAGAAAATAAGTATATATACATGTAAAATAATCGTTATATTTTGTTGTTAGGTTTATTTGCTATAAATGTTAAGCATGATAAGCAGTTTGTAATTGTTTTAGGTAAATAAAGATTTTGTTGAACTGGAAAAAGAAGTAAAAGAATCACGGCCAAAGTTGATTATTATTCATGGTGGAGCAGAAACTGAAAAAAGCAAGCCGAAACCAAGGGTAAGATGTGAATTAATTAAGTGAACAAAAAATTTCTGTGTTATATATTATGGTCCCGGAAAATAATAGAAAAATTAACTTATTAACAAATTATTTTGGTTTACTAAGTTTTGTTTTAATATTTTTATTAGGCTGACCCAATGACCAAGTTGAGGCAATATATAGATGACAACAACTTAAGATTGGTTGATTTCTTTAATCAATTTGATCAAGACCATAGCATGAGTGTAACAAGAGATGAATTTAAACAAGGAGTTGAAGTAATAATATAGTTATTAGAAATATTTTAATTTTTTTATTCAAGAAATCTGTAATATCAACCTTGTCACAAATCTAATGTATTTTTTGGATTTTACTATTACTAATACAATTTTGGAAAAAATAATCTAGATTTAAAATGTGTAAATTACTAATCTAAACAGTTAGTTCTTTTATATTTTAAAACTACTAACTTGCTGTTAAAAGGAAGCAGGAATAAAACTTACTATTGAAGAGATGCAACAACTTCTTGATCAACTCGACAAAGATGGAGATGGAGAAATCAATTACAGGTAAAACTGTTTAAAAAAATTAAAAACTGTAAAAATTAATTTTTTTTGTTTGTTAAATTTTTCCTGTTTTTTAAAATGGTAATGTCAAATGCAAAGTTTTTGAAACATTTTGATTTTTATCAATTAAAATCCTTTTGTTTAATTTTTTTAATATTTTTTGAAAATGTATCAATTTAAAATAAGGTGTCTAGATGAATGCAATGAATATTAATGGACCGGTTTTATGTATCCAAAAACAGTTAAGATATATATCCATTTCATCAGTAGATAAATAGTTTTTTCTTCTTTAAATATTTAGTAGTTTAGAAGTAAATGCTATATTGGTAATCTTATACAGATTACATTTTTCTTATTTAAGGCTTATATAGTTTCACGCTTTAGATATCTGCTAAAAAATGCATAGTTTACTAACTAATTATCATAATTAGTTAAAAAAAACATTTTATGTACTTATAATAACAATACAAAAAGTATTAAAATATTGTACAAATTGCCTTTACTATATATATTATAAATTTTAAATAAAAAAAAAATAAAAAAATGTTTTGATTTTAAGCATAACATAAATATGTATAGTTTTTACCAAAAATCTAAATTATTTAATAATGTGTTCAGTGAAATGGTCATTGGAAATCTGGAACATCTACAAAAAGAGAAACAAAAAAGAGAAGAAGAAGAATTGTTACAAGTATAAACATTTTTCTTATTTTATGTTAAAACTGTTGCTTGGTAAGTGGTTATGTTAAGTAAAATGGAGTATCATATTTTTAATTACTTTTAATCAATTTGTATTTAATAAGTGTTAATTGTTGTACAGTAGACTGATGCTAAAAAGTAGTTCCAAAAAATTTAATTACATTTTTAAACTTTTTATACTTTACATTTTTACTTTTTTTTATGTATTTAAATGCCTAGTTTTTATGTATTTAAATGCTTAAAAATTTAGGCTTAGTTCTTGCTGGCTTTGATTTTACCTATTAAATTTTATTTACTAAATACTGTGACTGTAATTTATGTATGAAAGTAACTTGAGTATTGTTTCTTTTACATTAATTTTTTAAACATATTCATTAAGTGTAACAGATCAAAATTAAATAATTTAGTTTTTCTTATTTAAATTTGGATTCGTTTAATATTTTTAATATATTTAGAACTAAAAAAATTTCGAAAATATGATAAATTTGTGCTAGCTTTTTAAATTTATTTTTTTATTGTTTTCTTACCATTAAACTATATTATAAATAAGATTTGTTGTTTATTTCATAACATGCGGCTCAAAGAAAGCAATTCCGATAATGCCTGAAAAAACCTTTAATATATCATTAAATATATCACTTTACCATTTTGCTGATTTTCATTATATATAAAATTTGTTAAATTTTTTTTAACTTTAATTTTATTTGTAAACCAGGTTTTTACACAATACAAACTGACAAATTTATTTAAAATACGATTTTGAATAATGCAAATTATTTCTATATATGCAATAGAGTGAAACTTTTTGCATTTGATATAAACTGCTTTAATTATTGCATTAACATTCCCCACGTAGAAAAGCAAAAATACTGCACCCTGTTGAATCTATAGACAAAAATGAACTTAAATTCGGTATTGCATACAAGCTAGTTTAAATTAGTAATTTTAAATAAATACCATATTAAGTTACTTGATTTTTCAACTAATATTTATACCTCTAACACAACTGGATGAACAAGAACAAGGTTTTACTTTGCAGCTATACCCAGGCAGACAAGTTCTAAATTGACATGGGTTTACAAGGCACTTGGGGCAAGGTTGTGTTGCTGTTATATAAATTTATATAAATTATATAAATTTTGTACTTTTGTATGAGTGAGATTGCTTAATAATAAATTAATTAGATCCATTTTAAAATCAATATAAGGTTGGTATTATTTAGAACTTTATTCAGCAAGAGGTTTTTTGGATATTCATTTTTTTTACTTGGGAGTGGAACACATCTTGATCGACATGAACAAGGAATTGCTTCACATTTTGTTCCGGGTGGACATCTTCTGGTTGAACATGGTCTTGATGAACATAGTGGACATGCAGCTAAATTTTGATAAAAAAAAGGTAACTAATTTTAAATAAAAATTTATTTAAAGTTAAGAATGCTGGACTGTATTTTTAAAATATTTATTATTTTAAACTTTGCATAAACACTCCTTAAAGTTAAACACTTACTTGGCGTCGGATCTCTTCTACATTCTGCCACACATGGACAGTTGTTAGGATTATAACATGAATACCCAGGTTTGCAAACTTTTGTGTTACATGGATTTTGTAAGCATGCTATTGCTGGGCAAACTAAATACAAAAGTTACAAAAAATTAAATGCATTTTAGGCCTATTTTAAAAAGTTTTATTGGAATTTAAACTTGTTTTTATTTTCTAATCTAGTTTAAAAAGTTTATAAACACATTTGGACTGCATTAATTTATTAACTGACTTAGGTTTTTGACACATTCTCCAACACATGCACATCCAAATGGATTTATACATCTGTAGCCAGGATCACATTTCATAAAATCACATTGGTTTACTAAGCAGTTTATATCTGGGCACGGACCTGCAAAAAACACAACTTACTCAGACTTAAATAAAATCATTTATAAAAAATTATTAACTAACTTTTTGTTGATAAATTTTTTTTCTTTGAAAAATTCTAAACATTCAAGTTAGATTAAAAATAAGCTTGTCGCTTAAAATTACGTCAGCATTCAACTATTATATAATGTTTTAAGTAAATTAACTAACCCCTTGTGCATCGCGTAATAGACACAGAGGGATCCCAAGCTGCTAAATTTCTAGTGACTCGTCTGCAAGTTGTAGTCTTTTCACCTAACAAGTTCTGTCCAGGGGGGCAGGATAGTCTGCACCTCGACCCTACTTGATTTTCATTGGAGCATTGAGAGTTGAAACGATCGGGAAGGTCAGGACATTCAACTAATTTGTTAAAAAAATTGCATTAATTAGTGTATATAAATGTAATAGTAATAAACCATTGTTTGCTATCAACCGTTTATTTAACTTTTTTGCTCCAAGATTACCTCTTGAAACGCATTTTGCGGTGCAGGTACAATAATTTGGTTGGCAAACAGTATTAAACCCACATCGTACTGTGGCACAAGGTGTTATTGGTCCACATCTATGCCCTGGAAAGGGCCTACTGCAATCTAAAATAATGGTTAAATTTTTTTTCTATTTTTGTGGTAGGATATTTGGTTAAATATGTGTTTGTTAGTATCCACAAATGTTTATGTTTTTTTTTGGTTAGAATAAATAACCTCTGCATCTCGTATTAGACACATCTCGACTCCATGTTCTATCTCTTTGACAAATGGACAAACTAGGTCCAACTAAAATTTCACCATTGGGACATGCAAGAATTCTACAACGTGAGCCTCTATTTCTTCCGTTTGTGCATCTAAACCTTAAATTAGTTGGAAATCTTGGACACTGGGTTGGTGAATCTGAAAATAATTTGTTTAAAGACTATGTTATTTTTTACAAAAATAATATCAATCAAGGCAGTTAAATTCTATTATGAAATGCTAAAGCAATCTAAATCCTCTGAATATATCCAAAAAAGATCATTTTTTGTAAGTAGGCAATCCAGAGTTGGCTCAGTTATTGGACAATGTTCTTAAAATAAACAAACGCAGTTGAAACATAATGGCCTAAGCATTTTAGTTAATTTTGGTCAAGCGACCCTTGGTAATAGCTAGTACCTATGATCACATTTGTGCAGATTAAACTAATTTAAGCCAACAAATTTATTACAGAATTAACTTTTTAGGTATAGTGTCAATTTTAACTTGAAAGTTTGTTACAAAACTGGTGTATTAATTTTTATTACCAACGGCAACACACTGGGCCTGACAGGTACAAAAATTAGGAACACAAACACTGTTCACTAAACAAGTAGTAAAGGCACATGGAGTGGTGGGACATGAAGGCGGGTTAGGTTCAGTTGGCACACACGTGTCTAAAGAAAATACAAATGTTGACTAACTACAGCACACAATTAATTGACTCAAACTATTAAATATTGTTAAATAAACAGTTCCTCCAACAAAAAAATCATCTTTGTGAAATTTAAATAAAAATGCAACCTTAAGTTAATTAACTAAACAGTTAAATTTTATTACATCAAAGGTAATCCATTTTAAGCGAAAAATCGGGGTAGGGCCCCTTAAATTTTTTTTAGTTATGGGCAATTCTTACCTGGAACACATTCGGCAGTACAATCGCAGAAGTTAGCCTCGCAAGTTGTTCCCACAGCACATAAACGAGTGGCACAAGGTGTAAGAGGACAATCCAGAGTTGGCTCAGTTATTGGACAAGATCCTTTAAAGAGCAAAAACAAAATTAAGTTACGCGGCAAACGTCAAAATAACTAGTTTGTTTAGTTTAAAGCCTGAAGAAGAAATAGAAATAATTTGCATTAGGCTAAAGATGTATATATAACGATTAATAGAATTGTTTTTGTCGTTAATAAGAGTTTTATTATATTAGGCCTATTGAAATCTTGTTTAGTTATGGAAAAGTTTTACCTGGAACACATTGTGCGGTACAATCACAAAAGTTAGCCTCGCAAGTTGTTCCCAGGGTACATAAAATATTAGCACAAGGTGTAGTGGGACAATCTAAAGTTGGCTCAGTTATTGGACAAGGTTCTAAAGAGTACAAAAAAATTTGATTATTGGGTTTTTATTTATTTAAAAAGAAACTTCGGAAGAAATATATGGCATCAGAACCAATTACTTGTGAAAGTTGAACAAATTGTATTTACCGTCACGAACGCATGTTGCTATGCACGTGCAAAAATTTGGCTCGCATGTAAAACCAGGTTGGCAATCCGCAAAGTTACAAGGGTTTTCAGCACAAGTAGGAGTTGGCATATTGCAATCTAAATAATTCAAATGAGAGTAAAGTCTTTTCTTTAATCCAACCACGGTTGGCTCAATCATTGAACAAGGTTCCAAAAATACTCAAACAAGGTTGACACATGTAATAGCTAGGCGTTTTTGTTAGTTTTGGTAACGCCATTACTTTAAAAGCACTACAGGTACTATCGGTAGTACCTTAGTAATTTATTACAGAATTAACTTTCTAGTTATAGTGTCAAGTTGAAAAATATTAATTTCGAGTTAAAAGCCTGTTACAAAGCTGGTATATTAATTTTTTATTACCAAGGTCGACACACTGGGCCTGGCAGGTACAAAAATTAGGAACACAAACACTGTTCACTGAACAAGTAGTAGAGGCACACGGAGTGATGGGACATGAGAGATTAGGTTCGGTCGGCACGCACGTGCCTAAAGAAAATACAAATATTGATTAACTACATCACGCAATTGATTATTTCAAACTAATAAACATTGTTAAATAAACAATATGTTTAACGGAAAAACGTTAAAAAAAAACACGGTTTTCTTTCTTTTTGCAAAATCACAGACAATTAATTGTTTTGCAAAGACGATTTGACCGGGCATGTAACTAATAATTGCACACGTTTTTTTGCACACGTTGTAAATACGTGTTTTGATTTTCTGTTAAATATAAAGATGAAAACCCCGGGGCGTATGACTCACCAGCGATTAAAATTAACATATAACTTAGTAATTTAAACAGCATTGTTTAACAACGCTTAAATTTTTCTTACCAACTGGAGGCATGCATACTCTTCCGCAACCGTTTGAGCAACATAATTGTCCTGGCGGACAAGGTAAGGTTGTCGAACATGCCTCAATGCAAATACCAGCACCGGAAGGGGGTGGGCACTGCGGAGCTACAAACATTAAAGTAGTAAACTTTTTTAAAAAAGATAAAAAAAACTTGCATTTAAATAAATCTTATTTTGGTTGAGGCAAAAACGATGTTTAGAATAACCCCAAGTAGTTTTTATAAGTATTTATTTTTGGTTTAGCTAAAATTGAAAATATATAATAATACACTTACGATTAGAACACTGAGAAGTAACGTCAACGCCGTTCGATAACAATCGGTGTGAACAATCGCAATAATTTGGTATGCACAAGGCTTCCGGAAAAAGCTCGCATTCTTGATTTAAACAAGGATCCACAAGACAAGTCACAACGGTATCAGGAGGTACATTGTCACATATACCTGCCAAGTTATAAAACATAAATATTGCGTTATAAATATTAAAATATACAATGAGCTTTTTTCTCCGATTTAATTTGTCCGCTGTCATGCCAAATACATTATATAATTATTAAATGAGGATTAAGAATTTTAAGCCAAGCATAACTTTTTTTGAAGCGCTTTACGAAACCAACCTTAACAAATTATAACGATTGTTTTATTTTAATAATACACTTGAGTCTTTATAAACAATATTATTTTTGCAGTTTTAAGATGAAACCAAATATTTTGTATACTAATAACATTCTCATTTACTCATTATTTTTAACAAATTTACTAACAATCATCTGCGGCTATAAAAACCCCACTAAAAAACACTATACGGCCACAAGTTCCACAAAAACTGTTTCTACATATAGCGTCAGGTACTGCCGAACAAAAAAAGTTGTCACAAGGCAACGAGTCAGCGCATGATACAAAAGGAACCCCGGGTGGACATTGTGTATCTACATATAATAAAAAAGCATAATGACATAATTTTGTTTAATTTTTAAGGCACATGTTAACTTAAAAATGAATAAGTTGAACAGCATTGTTTAACAACGTTTAAATTTGTTTTACTAGAAGGAGGCGTGCATGTTCTTCCGCAACCGTTTGAGCAACATAATTGACCGGGTGGACAGGATGTAGATGTCGAACATGCCTCAACACAAATACCAGGATTAAAAGGTATTGGACATTGCGGGGCTGCAAAAATTTAAATGGTAAGCTTTTTTAGGTGAGTTATAAAATATTCATGCCTAAATAAATCTAATTTTGCTATTACAACAACCAAGGTGGTATTGTAAATCGCGTTAAGGCAAAACGATGTTTAGAACAACCCTAAGTATAGGGTACTTACATTTTTTACAAAAATTTATTTTTAATTTAGCCAAAACTCAAATATCTAATAATACACTTACGATTAGAACATTGTATAGTTACGTCAACGCCATTTAATAAAAATCGATGTGAACAGTCGCAATAATTTGGTATGCACACGGCGTCCGGTTCAATTATGCATTCTTGATTTAAACAAGGATCCACAAAACATGTCACAGCAGTATCAGGGGGTAAATTGTCACATATACCTGTCAATTTGTAAAACGTAAATTTTGCATTATAAATATTGAATTACTAAAAACTGAATAGTTATATTGAAAAGTAATTAAGGCTTAGACTAAATAAATGGCAGCAGTTACACAAAAACAAAATACCTGGCAGGCTAATATACGCTAATGTTATTTACAGAGAAATTTAATGAACTTAAATTTTATGCCAAATTAATTAGGTAATTATTAAATAAGAATAAGAAATTCTTTTAAAGCGCCCAACAAAACTTGGCTATACCAAATTACAACAAGTGTTTTGTTTTATTTAAACATTTTATTTTTGTCAGTTTTGACATGTGACTTGTTTTTTTTTAATAACATTTCTATTTACTTATTATTTTTAAAAATGACTTACAATCTTCTGGGTCTATAATGACCCCATTAAACGACACTGTACGATCACAAGTTCCACAAAAAGTGTTTCTACACATAGCCCCAGGTATAGCTTGACAAACAAAGTTGTCACAAGGCAGTGGTCCAATACAAAGAGCTTGATGGACATTGGGTGGACATGGTGGATCTACAATTGTTAAAATAGCATTTAATACAGTTTATTTGAACTTTTTAAGGCGAACGATAACTTTAAAATAAATGAATTTAACAGCATTGTTTAACAAAGTTTAAATTTGTTTTACTCAAAGGAGGCGTGCATGTCCTTCCGCAACCGTTTGAGCAACATATTTGTCCTGGCGGACAAGGTAAGGTTGTCGAACATGCCTCAACACAAATACCAGCACCAAAAGGGGGTGGGCACTGCGGAGCTGCAAACATTTACATAATTAGCCCAGGTACGGAATAAAAAAAAGAAAATTGCATTAATCAACTTTAATATACTAATTTTGCTATTATAACAACTTACGTGATATTGTAAATTGCGTTAAGGCAAAATTTAGCTGCAAATACCAGATTGTCGCAAAAATAAAATAAAAGTTTTTCATATTCACTTTTAGCAGTTAAAATAGCACTAAAAACTGAAACAGATTATCGTAAGTAAAGCTATATTTTAAACGCAACTTTATTTTAGTACAAATATACGAAGTTTCTATACACGCAAGACAACGTTTTAAAAGTAAGCCATGACTTTAAATTTGCAGATATTTACGTTGCCCTATTTATTCGTTTTTGAACCAAGTTCAGGGCCGCCGGCAATTATTTTCTCTTTAATCTGGTTAATCTTGCGTCTAATTTTATTAATTCCAACTCCTTGTAATTACAGCGACATTTAATAAACAGGAATTATAAAATTCGTGCTACTCAAAACTTTTTGAATATTGAAAAAAAACAAGTCATTACCTTCGGAATTATTGGTTGTAACTATGAATTGTTGGCTTTTATACTTAAATACAAAAAATGTGAAAAAATTACAGCTACATCTGGCAAATTACATTTTGCGTTTTTATTTTAATAAAAAAGATTGTGTTGAATTTAATAAAGTACATAACATGATGACCTTTAATACGAAGCCTCAAGCACATTTAAGTTTAATAGAAGTTAGTGCACGATATTTTTTAAATTAGTCCACTTTATTAATAAAATAAATGCTGTTTATTGTGCGCAGGTAAGTTACAAACAACAAATATTAGTTGCGAGTTGCAACCGTATTGCGACAATTTAAAAACAGACCTTAGGGCGGGCAATCGACTAGATTCTCTTAAGGAGTAAGACATATTTCTAGGGCAGGCACATATACTCTCTTGAATAACATTTGATTGGCAAACCTAATCTTAAAACTTTAACTTTGTAACATTTGTAACAAAAATTACCAATTGTATGGAGATCATGTAGTTTAAATAATTTCAAAGAAAATAACCAATTTGTGCATTTTAATTAAAAGCAGTTTTACAACAATACGAGTTGGAGTTACTAAAACCTGCCCTGAGTGTAAATAGTAGAGGCAATCAATGTATATGTTTCGCCTGAATTGATTAGCTGACGGCAACAAATCGTTGTTTTGATATGTAAACCCTTTAAATTTGGTGAGTTTTTGACAAAACAATAGTAGATTAATAAAGTTTAAAACTGTTAGACTATAAAACTGTAGTATAATTAAAAATACTTGATTAAGTTAAGTTTATTAAATGTATGTTTAGATAAGATGTGTTATGATAATAAAAAAAATCTTCAAAAACATAAAAGTTAGAGCAATTTTTTTTTGCCTTTTTAGACATTAACCAGATCACGTGGCCCGTAACGTCATATGCACATGTAACATTCTAGAAAAAGAAATTATTAGAAATTTTAAATACAACAAAAGTTACATATTTTTTTTTAGTTGCCAAATGACCTAACCTTATGTTTTCTTAGTGCCTGCTCGCGTGACTCGATGACGTCATCGTCTGTAACATGTTGTGTAAAAAAATATAAGAAAAGTGAAAATTTAAATCAAAAAATTGTTTTACTATTAAAACCGCAATAGCCTTATGAACATATTTTTAAAATATTTTAGCAATTAATTATCGTTCGAAATCTTAGATTTCAAAACACATTGTTATTGTCATTATATTTATTATTATGGTTCGAAATCTTAGATTTCGAAACATATTGTTATTGTCATTATATTTATTATTATGGTTCGAAATCTTAGATTTCGAAAAATATTGTTATTGTCAGTTTTATTATTATTTTCATTTTTCTTTCTCATCCGAACTTTGGTTCAAAATAACTTTTGATCTTGTTTATATAAAGTTCTGAAATTTTAGTATGTTGTTTATAATAATATTGTGTTCCAATCCTCCTATTCTTAAAATTTAATTATTACTAATTACTAATTGCTTGTTTATTTATTAAAATTTAAAGAACGTTATTAATTTTTCAAATCTTGGTCAATTGTATATCATAATATTAGTAACTCAAAATTTATGCACCTCAAATAGTAAGACGCACCTTAAATAGTAAGATATTTATTTATAAGATGTAAGAGCAAGTGTGCAATTATCTGTGGGGTCCCACCAACTCAACAATTTGAGCTAATGTCTTATAACTTTAGCTTGAAGGGGACGTGTCATATTACATTTGATAATATGATACGGTAATAATTTTTAAAGTTTCCTTAAAAGTTTAATTTAAAAAAATAATTTTTTTAAATTATTACGCACCACAAATAGTAAGATATTTATTTATAAGATGTAAGAGCAAATGTGCAGTTATCTGTGGAGGAAATAAAAATTGGAGATTGTTATTAAAGCGCGGAATAATGAAAAAAATTTAATTTTTTAGTCTGTATTCTAATAATTAAAAAAGGTATACGTAATATTTGTTTAACTAGTTCAATTAATATTTTTAATTAAGTAATGTCTATGCATAAATTTATTTACAATAAAGATTAATTTTAAAAATAATTAAATAATTTCGAACCATTTTTTATTTATCAAATAAATCTAGTTAATATTTAAAATAGTTATGATACTTTTATCGATAATGTGCCATTTCTCGAAACACAATTTTATATACTTTATTAAAACCGCAATACTCTAAGTAACATTCTATAAAAAGAAATTATTGAAAATACTTAACAAAACAAAAGTTACATTATTTTTTTATTTTGCCAATTGTCCTAATTTGTTCATATTAGCGCCTGTCCACGCTACTCAGTGAAGTCACCGACTATACCAGTTTATGCATAAAAATAAAAAAAATAAAATTTTATATCGAAAAATGACTTCACCGATAAATCCACAGTAGCCTTATAAACGTATTTTTAAAATATTTGGAAATTAATTAACATTTTTAAAAGTTATGAGAATTTTATCGATAATGTGACATTTTTTAAAACACAATTTTATGTTTTTTATTAAAACCGAATTGCCCTAATGAACATTCTAGAAAAAAAAATTATTGAAAATTCGTAATAAAATAAAAGTTACTTTATTTTTTTATTTTGTATTTAGATTACTGACGTCGACATTTCGGGCATGCTCGGGGATCGAGATATCATACACAAACCATTTGCGGCAGCGGTTGAATTGTTCATAAATAAACGTTACATATTTTAATTATATATAATACAGTTTATTTAAATACAATGTTGTCAATTTTTTTTTTCATTATTTGTAAAGGCTAAACTATACGCCAAATTGTAGCTATCAATTAGCAACCTCACTAACTCGGTGAAAAAAACTAGGTTTATTTGATAATTTAAATATGTTTCAAAATCGTTAGATCATTTTTAATTAACTTCTATTTAGGTAAATATAAATATAAATAAACAAAATCTATTAATATTAAGTATTAAATGCTTTGACTAAACAAAGAAAAGGGAAAAAATTTAAATCGAAAAATAATTGTTTTGTTAAAACTGCACAGGCCCAATTAACGTGTTCACAAAATAGTTTTCAAAAGGATTAATATTCATAAAAGTTATGACACTTTTATAAACAATTTATGAAATCTTAAAACCAAAAAATTTAAATTTTATTAGACGCGCATTGGGTTAGATAACATTCAAGATAAAACATTTCGCGAAAATTTTTAGTAGAACAAAAGTTTGAGATAATTTTTATTTTGGGTTTAATTAGGTCACGTGATATTTTTGGCCAATGATATTGCATACAAATTTAAAAAAAAAAAATAAAAAATTTTAAATTGAAAAATAATTGTTGTGTTAGAACCGCACAGGTCCAATTACCGTGTTTACAAAATATTTTTCGAAAATATTAATATTCATAAAAGTTATAAAACTTTTATTAAAAATTTATGAAATCTCAAAATCTGAAATTTTATATTTAATTAGGCGCGCATTGGCCTAACTAACATTCAAAATAAAACATTTTGCAAAAATTTTGAGTAGAACAAAAGTTTGAGATAATTTTTATTTTGGGTTTAATTAGGTCACGTGATATTTTTGGCCAATGATATTACATACAAATTTTTGGAAAAAAAATAAAAAATTTTAAATCGAAAAATAATTGTTGTGTTAGAACTGCACAGGTCCAATTACCGTGTTTACAAAATATTTTTTGAAAATATTAATATTCATAAAAGTTATGAAACTTTTATTAAAAATTTATGAAATCTTAAAATCTGAAATTTTATATTTAATTAGGCGCGCATTGGCCTAACTAACATTCAAGATAAAACATTTTGCAAAAATTTTGAGTAGAACAAAAGTTTGAGATAATTTTTATTTTGGGTTTAATTAGGTCACGTGATATTTTTGGCCAATGAGATTGCATACAAATTTTTTGAAAAAAAATAAAAAATTTTAAATCAAAAATAATTGTTGTGTTAGGACCGCACAGGTCCAATTACCGTGTTTACAAAATATTTTTCGAAAATATTAATATTCATAAAAGTTATGAAACTTTTATTAAAAATTTATGAAATCTTAAAACCTAAAATTTTGTATTTTATTACACGCGCATTGGCCTAACTAACATTCAAGATAAAATATTTTGCGAAAATTTTCAGTAAAACAAAAGTTTGAGGTAATTTTTATTTTGGTTTTCATTAGGTCACGTGATATTTTTGGCCAATGATATTGCATACAAATTTTTTGAAAAAAAATAAAAAATTTTAAATCGAAAAATAATTGTTGTGTTGGAACCGCACAGGTCCAATTACCGTGTTTACAAAATATTTTTCGAAAATATTAATATTCATAAAAGTTATGATACTTTTAGTAAAAATTTATGAAATCTCAAAACCTAAACTTTTGTACTTTATTAGACGCGCATTGGCCTAACTAAAATTCAAGATAAAACATTTCGCGAAAATTTTCAGTAAAACAAAAGTTTGAGGTAATTTTTATTTTAGGTTTAATTAAGTCACGTAATATTTTTGGCCAATGATATTGCATACAAATTTAAAAAAAAAAAAAAATTTAAATCGAAAAATAATTGTTGTGTTAGAACCGCACAGGTCCAATTACCGTGTTTACAAAATATTTTTTAAAAATATTAATATTCATAAAAGTTATAAAACTTTTATTAAAAATTTATGAAATCTCAAAATCTGAAATTTTATATTTAATTAGGCGCGCATTGGCCTAACTAACATTCAAAATAAAACATTTTGCAAAAATTTTTAGTAGAACAAAAGTTTGAGATAATTTTTATTTTGGGTTTAATTAGGTCACGTGATATTTTTGGCCAATGATATTACATACAAATTTTTGGAAAAAAAATAAAAAATTTTAAATCGAAAAATAATTGTTGTGTTAGAACTGCACAGGTCCAATTACCGTGTTTACAAAATATTTTTCGAAAATATTAATATTCATACAAGTTATGAAACTTTTATTAAAAATTTATGAAATCTCAAAACCTGAAATTTTGTATTTTATTAGACGCGCATTGGCCCAACTAACATTCAAGATAAAACATTTTGCAAAAATTTTGAGTAGAACAAAAGTTTGAGATAATTTTTATTTTGAGTTTAATTAGGTCACGTGATACTTTTGGCCAATGATATTGCATACAAATTTTTTTTAAAAAAATAACAAATTTTAAATCGAAAAATAATTGTTGTGTTAGAACTGCACAGGTCCAATTACCGTGTTTACAAAATATTTTTCGAAAATATTAATATTCATAAAAGTTATGAAACTTTTATTAAAAATTTATGAAATCTCAAAATCTGAAATTTTATATTTAATTAGGCGCCTATTGGCCTAACTAACATTCAAGATAAAACATTTTGCAAAAATTTTGAGTAGAACAAAAGTTTGAGATAATTTTTATTTTGAGTTTAATTAGGTCACGTGATATTTTTGGCCAATGATATTGCATACAAATTTTTTTTAAAAAAATAACAAATTTTAAATCGAAAAATAATTGTTGTGTTAGAACTGCACAGGTCCAATTACCGTGTTTACAAAATATTTTTCGAAAATATTAATATTCATAAAAGTTATGAAACTTTTATTAAAAATTTATGAAATCTCAAAATCTGAAATTTTATATTTAATTAGGCGCGCATTGGCCTAACTAACATTCAAGATAAAACATTTTGCAAAAATTTTGAGTAGAACAAAAGTTTGAGAATATTTTTATTTTGGGTTTAATTAGGTCACGTGATATTTTTGGCCAATGATATTGCATACAAATTTTTTGAAAAAAAATAAAAAATTTTAAATCGAAAAATAATTGTTGTGTTAGAACTGCACAGGTCCAATTACCGTGTTTACAAAATATTTTTCGAAAATATTAATATTCATAAAAGTTATGAAACTTTTATTAAAAATTTATGAAATCTCAAAATCTGAAATTTTATATTTAATTAGGCGCGCACTGGCCTAACTAACATTCAAGATAAAACATTTTGCAAAAATTTTGAGTAGAACAAAAGTTTGAGAAAATTTTTATTTTGGGTTTAATTAGGTCACGTGATATTTTTGGCCAGTGATATTGCATACAAATTTTTTGAAAAAAAATAAAAAATTTTAAATCGAAAAATAATTGTTGTGCTAGAACTGCACAGGTCCAATTACCGTGTTTACAAAATATTTTTCGAAAATATTAATATTCATAAAAGTTATGAAACTTTTATTAAAAATTTATGAAATCTCAAAACCTGAAATTTTGTATTTTATTAGACGCGCATTGGCCTAACTAACATTCAAGATAAAACATTTTGCAAAAATTTTGAGTAGAACAAAAGTTTAAGATAATTTTTATTTTGGGTTTAATTAGGTCACGTGATATTTTTGGCCAATGATATTGCATACAAATTTTTTGAAAAAAAATAAAAAAATTTAAATAAAAAAATAATTGTTGTGTTAGGACCGCACAGGTCCAATTACCGTGTTTACAAAATATTTTTTGAAAATAAAAATATTCATAAAAGTTATGAAACTTTTATTAAAAATTTATGAAATCTCAAAACCTAAAATTTTGTATTTTATTAGACGCGCATTGGCCTAACTAACATTCGAGATAAAATATTTTGCGAAAATTTTCAGTAAAACAAAAGTTTGAGGTAATTTTTATTTTGGTTTTCATTAGGTCACGTGATATTTTTGGCCAATAATATTGCATACAAATTTTCTGAAAAAAAATTAAAAATTTTAAATCAAAAAATAATTATTGTGTTAGAACCGCACAGGTCCAATTACCGTGTTTACAAAATATTTTTCAAAAATATTAATATTTATAAAAGTTATGAATCTTTTATTAAAAATTTATGAAATCTTAAAACCTAAAATTTTGTATTTTATTAGACGCGCATTGGCCTAACTAACATTCAAGATAAAACATTTCGCGAAAATTTTCAGTAAAACAAAAGTTTGAGGTAATTTTTATTTTGGGTTTAATTAGGTCACGTGATATTTTTGGCCAATGATATTGCATACAAATTTTTTAAAAAAAAATTAAAAATTTTAAATCAAAAAATAATTGTTGTGTTAGAACCGCACAGGTCCAATTACCGTGTTTACAAAATATTTTTCGAAAAAGTTATAAAACTTTTATTAAAAATTTATGAAATCTCAAAACCTAAAATTTTGTATTTCATTAGACGCACATTGGCCTAACTAACATTCAAGATAAAACATTTCGCGAAAATTTTCAGTAAAACAAAAGTTTGAGGTAATTTTTATTTTGGGTTTAATTAGGTCACGTGATATTTTTGGCCAATGATATTGCATACAAATTTTTGGAAAAAAAATAAAAAATTTTAAATCGAAAAATAATTGTTGTGTTAGAACCGCACAGGTCCAATTACCGTGTTTACAAAATATTTTTCGAAAATAATAATATTCATAAAAGTTATGAAACTTTTATTAAAAATTTATGAAATCTGAAAACCTAAAATTTTGTATTTTATTAGACGCGCATTGGCCTAACTAACATTCAAGATAAAACATTTCGCGAAAATTTTCAGTAAAACAAAAGTTTGAGGTAATTTTTATTTTGGTTTTCATTAGGTCACGTGATATTTTTAGCCAATGATATTGGATACAAATTTTTTGAAAAAAAATAAAAAATTTTAAATCGAAAAATAGTTGTTGTGTTAGAACTGCACAGGTCCAATTACCGTGTTTACAAAATATTTTTCAAAAATATTAATATTCATAAAAGTTATAAAACTTTTATTAAAAATTTATGAAATCTCAAAACCTAAAATTTTGTATTTTATTAGACGCACATTGGCCTAACTAACATTCAAGATAAAACATTTCGCAAAATTTTCAGTAAAACAAAAGTTTGAGGTAATTTTTATTTTGGGTTTAATTAGGTCAAAAGGTCGCGCGAACAATTCAACGTACGCGAAATAAAAAAATGTTTTTTTGTTCTTTTAATTATTTTCGAAAATTTCTTTATCTTGAGCATTAGTTATACCAAAACAGTTCTAAAAAAATTTAAAAATCAATGTCATAAATTTGTCATAACTCTCGGAAATATTAATGTTTGCTAAAAAATTTTTGCAAGCACGGCTGTTAGAACAGTGCGGTTTTATTGGTATAGTTATTTTTTGATTTAAAAAAAAACGTCACGTGATCATATGACCGGCTCTATGTACGCAAAATACAAAAAATTGGTAAGTTGATTATTTTGAGGAGTCTACGTTGGGAACCAAACCTCGGAACTCAGTACTGAGAGTTGTGGGCCTTTCGCACTGAGCTAACTGCCACGACCTTTCAATGATGCGAAATTGTATACATACCTTAAGTAAGCACTTGTAATAATAAAAAAAACTAGATTTATTTGATAAATAAAATATGGTTCGAAAATATTTGATTATTTTTAACATAAATTTTTATAAATAAAAAAAGATATGCATAAACATTAACCAAGAATATTACAAACCTTTGATTTTTAATAAACAAACAAGCATTTATATATATAATACAAACAAAAACTAATATTTAACCCAATTTTAAGTTGGTGATATTAGGATATAAATTATAGTAAATTTTTAATTTTTAAAATTGATTTTTATTAAATAAACAAACATTTAAATATGATAAATAAACGGAAATTATTTTTCTAATATGTTTTTTAATTACTTATATTATAAAATACATCATACCAAATGTTTAATGCTTAATGTCGAACTTTAATTTTTAATGAACAAACCAGCATTTAAACATAATAAACAAACAAAAATTAATTTTTAATTTATTTTTAAGTTATAAATATTATAACATATTACTGACCAAAATTTAAAAACCTAATAACAATCATTAAATTTAAATAAACAAACACCTATTAATTAGTAATTAGTGTTAAAAATTAAAATTTTAATTCATTTTTGAGTTACTAATATCATAATATACAATTGACAACAATTTAAAAAATTAACAACAACGTTTAAATTTTAATAAACAAACACTTATTAATTAGTAATTAGTGATAAAAATTAAAATTTTATTTCATTTTTGAGTTACTAATATCATGATATACAATTGGCCAAGATTTAAAAAATAAATAACAATCTTTAAATTTTAATAAATAAACACCTATTAATTATTAATTAGTGATAAAAATTGAAATTTTAATTCATTTTTGAGTTACCAATATCATGATATACGAATGGCCAAGATTTAAAAAATAAATAACAAACTTAAAATTTTAATAAATAAAACACCTATTAATTAGTAATTAGTGATAATAAAATGTTGTTAATAGGAGAATGAAAACACAATCTGATAATAAACAACATACTTAAATTTCAAAACTGTAAATGTTCACAAACAAAATTTATGTTAACTCAAAAGTTACAGCTTATAAGACATTGGAAAAGATTAGTAATAATAATAACTAGATTTATTTGATAAATAAAATATGGTTCGAAATTATTTGATTATTTTTAACATAAATTTTTAAAATTAAAAAAGGTTTACATAAAAATTAATTAAAAATATTACATATATTTGATTTTTAATAAACAAACAAGCATTTAAATATTATATACATACAAAAATTAATATTTTAACCGAGTTTTAAGTTGTTAATATCAGGATACACATTAGACTAAATTTTAAATTCCTAAAATTGATTTTTGATTTTTAATAAATAAACAAGCATTTACCTATGATAAATAAACAAAAATTATTTTTTAAATATGTTTTTTAACTCCTTATATTATAAAATACATTATATCAAATTTTAAATACTTAATGTCGAACTTTAATTTTAAATAAATAAACAATAATTTAAATATAATAAACAAACAAAAATTAAATTTTTTATCTATTTTTGAGTTACTGCTATCATGATATACAATAGACCAAGATTTAAAAAAGCAATAACAATCTTTAAATTTTAATAAATAAACATCTATTAATAAGTAATTAGTGATAAAAATTAAAATTTTAATTCCATTTTGAGTTACTAATATCATGATATACAAATTGGCCAAGATTTAAAAAATAAATAACAATCTTTAAATTTTAATTAATAAACACCTATTAATTAGTAATTAGTGATAAAAATCAAAATTTTATTTCATTTTTGAGTTACCAATATCATGATAAACAAATGGCCAAGATTTAAAGAATAAATAACAATCTTTAAATTTTAATAAATAAACACCTATTTATTAGTAATTAGTGAAAAAAATTAAAATTTTAATTCATTTTTGAGTTACCAATATCATAATAAACAAATGGCCAAGATTTAAAGTATAAATAACAATCTTTAAATTTTAATAAATAAACACCTATTAATTAGTAATTAGTGATAAAAATTAAAATTTTAATTTATTTTTGAGTTACTAATATCATAATGTACAAATGGCCAAGATTTAAAGTATAAATAACAATCTTTAAATTTTATTAAATAAACACCTATTAATTAAATAAACACCTATTAATTAATTTTATTAAATAAACACCTATTAAAATTTTGAGTAAAACAAAAGTTTGAGGTAATTTTTATTTTGGGTTTAATTAGGTCACGTGATATTTTTATTGATCTTATAACTTACATTTTTATATGACGTCACATAGCCACATGGCCAGGTTAACGTTGAAATATGCCTAAACAAAATTTTGCTGTAATTTTTATGTTTCTTATATTTTGCTGAATTTTTTTAGCTAGTCTCTTAGTTAAACAATTGCGCAACAGATAAATGTGTTAATTTTTATTTTTAAGATTCACCGAAATTTATGAATTATGCATATTACTTTTAAAAATAATAATATTTTTTAAAATTATTTTAAAAAAAGGCTATCAAGCAACTGCAATTTAAAAAAAAAATTATATTTTATAATTTAAAATTTTTTTATAATTTTGTATAATTTTGGGGTATTATTTAACAAAAAAAGAGTATAATTTTGAGGTATTATTTAACAAAAATTTCTTTGTTTTTCTTTTCAATATCGACTTTGTTTTTTTATAATTAAAGTAAAACAATATTATATACGAGTCATGGCTGTAAACTTTAGCCCAATGTTACAACATTTGTTTATTGGACCCTTAGTATTATAAATATAGTTTATTATTTAAAATGTTTGTGTATGTTTTTAGCTTGATTATTTACCTCCAAAACTTCAACCGTGTTCAAAAAAGAGTGTGATTCTAACAAAAATTGAGTGACTTTATAACTAGCAAAAGTTCACTTTTTAACTTATAAGAATAGTTAGTTTGGAACTCAAAACTTCAAAATCTTTGGAACTGTTACCTACGCGAAAATGTCTAAATTCAGTGTTTTGTCATTTTTTTTGAAAATTTGGTTAAACATTTACATCCATATATTAAGTTCTTAAGTTTGTAAAATAACTTTACTTTGTTCAGGTTGGTGATACATAGTTTAGTCCACACTTCTTAAAAACGTTGTAATAATATGAATATTAATATCACATTTACATTTGACAAAAATATAATTTTTTTAATCCTTGACTTACGTCTTTATTTCAATTTTTCAATACAACACTTTGACAGTTGACTTAGATTTTCTGAAACCTAGCATTAATTCTAAAAAAGTATTAACCTTTTTATATATATTACTACATAAAATAAATTGTAGTATTTTTTATAAGAAATATTGTACTCTAAACTTTATTTAAATTCAGTGCTTTATAAATATAAAAGTTTGTTTACGTGCAAACATAACGCTTTCTTTGTATTGTACTGTAGTAACCTAACTAGAAGATCTTGAATTGTACAAATGTTTACGTTGTAGTAAATTGAAAGTTTCCTGAGGGATGATTAGATTGAAGTTGAGGAAATACGAAACAATAAAATAACATTAGCACGCTAACTTTTCAGTACTCGACCATCAGCCCCGGTGGCCTAATGGATAAGGAATTGGCCTCCTAAGCCAAGGATTGTGGGTTCGAGTCCCATCCGGGGTGAGCATTTTTTGTTTGTTTTTAGGTCGTCCCGAACTTTAAACGTATCGATACTTAAAATTGCTTTGCTTGGGGTATATAAGCATAGCTGTCTTCAGTATTCACTTTGTAATATTAGAAAAATTCAACTTATTTAAAGATAATTTTTAATAAAATTTTAAAAACAAAGAAATAAAAGAATAACACTGTGTTTATATACCTATAACAACCTGTTAATATTAAATCGAATAACATAAAAAATAAAAATTGTAAAACAATGATAAAAATCAATAAAATGTATTGCCACAATATTGGAAATCTGTGTAAATAAAAATAAATAAAATTGTTTTTTGAATTTTTTTAAATAGTTGAAAAAATCTTCTTTCTTGATTTTCGAACGGTAATATGCGACTGAAAAAGTGAACTTATTTGGTTACTATTTTGTCCAATAATTGACCTTCTATCACTTTTAAATTTTTCGATTTTTTTCGAAACACTTGAAACTGATCTTCTTCGTCGTTCGTCGCTGGTTTTCGAACCAACGACCTCAGTTTCTGCGCATTGTTTTAGCAAAAATCGCTGAAAGGAATCACGTTCCATTAATATAAAAATGCAACGCTGGGCAACAAGAAATGTTGATTCGTTCGGTTCGATTAAATTCAGTTTGGTTTTAGCTCTAGTGTTTTCGTCAATGTTAATCTGTAAAATAATAATTTTGTTAAAAAATAAAAAAATAAAAAATAAAAAAATAAAAAAGGAGAACTTATAAAAACAATTTTTTAATAATGGCGTTATACAAATATAGTTAAAATTTTGTTACACATTTTTTTAAACATGGCTGTCTAATTATAATTTAAACAATGCATTTAAATGTCACATAATGATTGGTTGTTTAATGTTACATCAAACAAATTTTAGGTGACCTAATTAACACAACAATCGTGTTTTTATGACACTTTTTCTATGATTTATGATCTCATAAAATCAAAAATTTGAAAGCGTGTTTTATTGTTCTTTATAATAAATGTGACTACAAAGAAAAAAATTGATTGATCTCTATTTTAAAACATTGATCATAAAAGTGACTAATTATCCCATTTTTAGAACATAAACAGATTATTATGAGAACGCAATAATAATTGTTTTCAAGTTTAAATAAAAAACAAAAATTAAAATATGTTGAATAATAATCCATTTGATTTATTAAGTTAAATTTAAAAGAATATTAGCCTGTCAAATTGTCGCGTGAAAATCAAATATCTGAATTTTAGAGTTTTTAAAAATTGAAAAATGTCAAAAATTTCGCTTTAAAAAAAAGTAATCTCACCTCCTGATCAGAACCAACGCGGATGTATTTGTCAAAAATAATTGGAGCTAGTTTTTTCTGTTTCGTGATTTTGTGCTGTTTGTAGGTTTCGACTTCGATCCAAAAGTCCAAGTTTTCTTCGCTGAATTCTTTTTGAAGAAAGGCCCGGAAATCTACAACTCGAGCTAAACATAAAAAAAATAATTTAACTTAAGTATTTAAAAAAATTTTAAACCATTGCTAATATCATATTTGGAAAAAGATGCAATTTCAGTCATAAATTAATTATACGAGTCCAGTATAATAAACGCCCACTTGCCAATTAAGTAGTATAGGAAATCGTATAATTTTAATACAAAGTGGATATTAAAACGTGAGCAACCCAAGTATGGTTTATACCGCGATTTGGTGTTATTTTAGGCAGTGCTTTTTATTTTCTTTATATGGATTTCAGACAAAACTAATTGCAAAAATTAATTGCGGCAAAATCGCGGTATGGCGTTCAAGTAATTATTTTCTTTATCCGACAATTAATATCAGCGACTCGTGCCTTTTGTTAAGCGATTAAAAGTCGCGATCCTTTGTTTTCAAGTCGCCAACAGTAATGATTTTCATTACTTAGACGTCTCGAAAAAATAACAAAGACGATTTTGCTTTCGTGTTTTAATGACGTAAGATGCGACAAACAGACCTATAATCTTAAAATTGGAGCACTAACAAGCATGTAATTGTGGCACCATATAAAAGTAAACCGAATAAACTCTCCACTTACGAAAACACTTACTAAAGCACGCCGCATACAGCCATAAAAGGTTATGGCGAAATTCTATTTTTACATAATCCAAACCTAAACCAACTATTACCTAGAGATGGAATTTCAAATATGACCTTTGAAATAAAGTAAATGCAAATACGTCAACGTATTTTATAGTGGGCGGATTTCGCGTTACGTTGCGATAATGATGCGTCTAAACACACAAACCTCATTTTAAAACCGTATTAAATATCACAAATAGGAAACCTCCTAAGCCAAGATAAAGACAGCTCATTATTTTTAAATGTGTCCCTTATGCGTTATTGAAATGTATCGGAAGGATGTTTACAAATAAAGTAGGTCATTTTATTGTGCGCCCACCAACAGCATGCTATCGTACTGCGCTGTATATTTGGTGTTATATTATTTTCAATCGCAGCTGCGCGTGAAATCACAATCCAATCCAAAGTGTATTTAGATGCCCGATAACTACTGGTGCATCGCCGTTAATCAAAGGAAATACACATTTCAAATATGGAGATTTATAGAAAAAACAAACACGTTGTATAAACCTATAGGCCTTGTAAATTTAAATGCTAATCCGCTGCCATCAAATATTTAAACTTATTTTTTTTCTTGAAAAATAATATTTTTGCCCAAGTTTTTATGCTTGTTTGACAGATTGTGGTAAATCTTTGAAATACTTATAACAATTTTTTTACCATATTCTAAAAATAAACCAAAACTATAATTGTAACTTATCCCTACAGGCAAGTGATTTAGAATACTAGTCCCTTATTTTTTAAAAAAGTGATTCATTTATCAAATTGACCACAAAAACTATTTATAAAAAAATAAAGGTGACAAGACAAATAATTACATATAGTTATTTTACCACAAAGTCGATACCTTTAATTATTTCAAACGTGATATTAACAAAAACCAACAGTTTTTATTTTTGTGACGAATTTATATTTAAAGCCGCGGTTTAACTGAGAAGTTGGTACGAAACACCCTGTGGTTATTTATTTATAGCATTGACTACTTTAAATAAACTACCCATACATTTCGAATTAAAGATTAAATCTAAAATAAAATTAGATTATTATTTTAATATAAAAATCGCTGTTACTTACAGGTTTTCTTAAGAAATTCTCGAAAAACGTTTTTCGTTGGCGACTCTTCATTTTTATTTAAATCCAACCTTTAAAAAAATTATTATTTAAATTTATATTAATGTTAATATATATATTACTATATGTTTTAAAATTCTATAACTTACCCAGTAAAAAACTCGCTTCTTCGTTTTTTTGAAGTCGTTTCGTTAGCTTCTTCGATTGACGACATTTCCAGTCGTTTAGCTACTTGTTTAGATCTATACTTGTGAGGTGTTCTTAAAATATCTAAACTACGTCTCTGTCTGACGGTTTTTTTCTTCGGCTTTTCTTCAGAAACGGGCATTATTAATTAATACGATCAATATTTTTCTGTATTATAATCGGGTTTGAAAAGCTATTGCCATTGGACTAGTACGACTGGCGACGCTCTTATATACGCAAATTTGAATCTGATGTAAACGAGAGAAGGAAAAAAATGCTTTCTCTCTCGTTTAAAATTCCAACATTTATGCGCAAATGTGTGATGACGTATCGAGTTATTACAAGCTAGCACTTAGGTTCTTGAAGCAAAAGTAAGAGTAAATGTAAAGGTGAGAGTATTAGCAAGGGATTAAACATAGAAGTAAACAAAGCACTAGGAAAGTTCTGGCATTTGCAAGTCGAGCTAAGCGGCATCTATGAGTTACTACTATTCAGCTGTTATTTCATTGAAGTTTAGTTTATCATTCATCCATTAACTCTTAATTAAATGATTTAACAAACAAAATTACCTTGTTTCCATACCAAATATAGCCACAACGTGCAAAAATTGCGATCTTGAATAATCACTTTATTAAAAGTCAATCGAAAATAAAATTTCCAACATTTTTGGACTAATTTGTTGATTACGAAGTTAAGTTCATTTTTAACGACTTTATATAGATTTTTAATGATCCAACGACCACTCTTAAAAAGTGTTGTCGCCTAAAAATTAAAAAGAGAAAATAAATGTGAACTCTGTTGTTAAAAGTTATAAAAAAATATATTACATAACTTTCCAACAACTAAAAAAAACACACGATACCTGAAAATAATATGTAAAAGTACACGTCATATCAAAAAATAAAATCTATACTTACAGCGTACTACAAATAAGGTAAGAAATAGCGACATAATTACCTGTACGCTAAATTTAACGAAGTATATGTTGAAATTATACACCTTTTTTATAATTTACTTTTTAAGTTTTTTAGGCACTACAAAATCTAACAAATAAAGTTACGGTTCAGTATTAGTTTATATTTATAGAGTCGAATTATAACAATACTAAAATAATAAAAAACTGTTTAATTGACGATTGCGTGTTTACCAAACTTAAACAAAATAAACAAACTCCGGTAACAATAAACTGCATTTTTTTATTATAACTCTATTTTTATTATAAATCCTATTTTATTTTGTTAACATAAAAATGCACTATATATACCTAGTAAACTTAACCTGCCTATAACTTTTTGTAGCTACTAAACTTTATCAGTCGCGCACCTTCTACTTTGGTTCGTTTGCTTTTTGCTTAAGGGTTATCAGTTATGCCCAAGGTTTACTTAGTTAATTAAAGCTGTACTGAATGCTTGTACAATATAATAAAACATGTTTTTTTTTAAATAAAATTACCTTAAAATTACGAGAAACAGTAATAAAAGACTTGTATAAGTCACCATTTCAACAAAAAAGTCATCATTTTAAATGAAATAAATAATATTTGTTGTTTTAATCATAGTCTAGATTACAATGAAGATATCTAAATCTTTATTTAAAATAACAACTAATTACATATTAGCATATTCTGCTGTTTTATCGATATTGGCGTAAGTGTTTTCTCTTGCATTTGCATATATATTGTCGCCAGGTTGATTGCTCATGTCCACATTAAACTGTTGCTGAGATATCGTAGGCAAAGTTTTTACTTTAAGTAAATTTTGTGTAAGTTTTTGTTTTAAGAGAAAGAAAATGGCTGCAAGACCTGACGTAATAACGACACCTACAGTAATCAGAATGTAGACATGTCCGTTAGTTTCATATGTGGAAGATACTTGTTCGGTAACTATAGATGTAGACGATTTCTGTTCATGTTGGTCGACAAGGCCAGTTGTTGGTCGGACTTCACTAAATGTGAAATTTTTAGCAACAGTTTTATTTTCGATTATAATTTGTTTTGTACTAGCTGCAGTTGCTACTTGTTCGGTAACTATAGATGTAGACGATTTCTGTTCATGTTGGTCGACAAGGCCAGTTGTTGGTCGGACTTCACTAAATGTGAAATTTTTAGCAACAGTTTTATTTTCGATTATAATTTGTTTTGTACTAGCTGCAGTTGCAGACACAACTGTGAATGAAGTATGAAAAGATTTTGTGTTACATGACATAGATTGTTGGGTATCAAAACCACATAGCCCTGCGTTTGAAACCAATTTTTCGTTTATATCCAAACAATTTCTTGATCTTGTTCGAGTTCCTTGAACGCAAGGATCATATTGACCCCACTCACCCCAGTTATAACAAACTTGATTGGTTGAACTACCAACACAGTAACTTAATTTAGTATTTTTATTATCACAATCTAAACACTGCCGACTTCTTATTTGACATCTAGAACCTGGATAATAAGTTGTCGATGCTGACCATGTACCCCAATGAAACTTGTCGCAATTTTTGTTTGTGTAATTAAGCATACATTGAAATGTATTACTTCCGGCAGTACATGGTACATTTACCTGAACATTTGTTTGGTTGCAATCTTTAACGCAGACTCCAAAGTCGCTAGTTGGATCTTGACAAGCCCCTTGCGAGTAAACTGGCTTAACCAAAGTTCGGGTTGTTTTGAACACATTAGTAGCTAAACATTGATGAGTTGTACGTATTACTTTGAAGGGTACAGTGCAGGGTGGTCCCATAAATGGCCCTTCTGCAACAGTTTTATATTCCGCCCAATTATCCAAACAAGATGTACTTGTTGATACTACTATTGGAACGAATATTACTTGAATTAACAATTTAAATATTTTCTTTATCATTTTATTTATCAATTAAATAAATTTCCATCCAACCGGACTACTTATTAGTTATGCTTCTCGTAACACAAAAATAATAAAATACTAGAAAGATAGTTTGATTTAATAATATTAACTAACATTCTGTGTAGGTTTGTTAATGCTTAATCCTACATATTTCCGTGTAGGTTTGTTAATGCTTAATCCTACATACATAGGTGGGCACAGTTAAACGAAAAAGCAACTTCGTTAAATGGTTATTCGTTACACATAACAGTAACTTCGCTAACGTTTTTCGTTAAATTAAACCAAATGTAACGGAAGTTATCGTTAACGTTAATATTTAATTAAAACAAACAAAGAAATTACCTTTTTTATAAAAAAAGATTTAAACAAATAGTTTTTTTCTTAATCGATGTTTTAACTAGACGAAAATGGTTTAGAAGAAGTTTTTAAAACTGGCTTAGGCCTAATGTTCAAATAACAGTAGCCGGATAGTAATTACTTACATCGTTTAAAAATTGCGACGATTAAACCCGATAAATGGCGATTTTAAACATATATATTCCTTATATTACCATGGATTTACTTGTAAAATATTGAGTTAACGGGCTTAATTTAACGGAAGCACAATTTAACGAAAGTTAACAGGTCCGATAACGATTTTTAAAATTAACTTAAAAGTTAAATTTTAACAAAAAAATTAACTTCGTTATTTAACGTTTAACGCTTTAACGATTTGGTGCCCACCTTTGCCTACATAGCTAATAAAATGCAGATCAAACAATATTTAAAACGTAATCAAAACAAATTGTTTTGTTAATGTAACGAATTTAAAACAACATATTTATTGACTAACAATTTTTAGCATTGCCAACGTAAATGAAGTCAGAAAAAATAGGCACTAATGCAAAAAAAATAAAACGTATTGTTAAATCTGTAAAAATAAGTTTAATCAAATGCCTGTTTTGTTTAGCACACATGGGTTAGTTACTAGTTTAACCCTAAAGGTTGTAAGCAAAGCTGTGCAATAAATTGCCCGTTCTTGACAGTTGTGAAACTGCCCATTTGGTTGAATGAGAATAATTTCTTGATGTGAGTATTTTAGTAAACACTTGTAAATCGTTTTGCTACTAATCAATATAATAACTTGGTATATACAACTAAGTAATATCTAATCAATTTTTGCAATTCAATGATAGAAATGTCAATGCAATGGTTGTACGTATTGTTTTGTCTATCAAGGTAGACGGAAATGATTTATTCCTACACATTATCCATCAGTACAAATTTAAAACATTTAAAATGCAAGAAAAACTTCATGTTAAATTTACAGCAAAGCAAAGATATATATTTTACATAAAACTACCACATATTTTTGTTATTATACAAGTTTTAAACAAACTTTTAATGAATAAGAGCATTTTGAAATAAACTAATTTTCTGCTTAAAGTTTCCAAGCATTGTTTACATAAATGACATCATAAAAAACGAAGTTTGTTTTCATAACTGTTAAATCATATATGTTTAAATCAACTTATTTAGGAATATTACTTTTTTTGCTTTTCTTAATGACGTCGGTGTACAAATCACCACCATTTAAATTATCGTTTGATGTTAGGTGGTCACTATTACAGGTTTTCTTTTTCTTAACAACGTCTCTGTATACGTCATTCTCGAATGATGACATGCTGTTGAATTCATCAACGATAGACTCTCTATTTGTTACATCATTATACATGACGTCACCAATTTGGTTACAAGCTGCGACAGGCAAAACATCTTCAGCAACCCTGTACATTTCTGGACTGGTGTCTTGCTTGGTAATTCCTTCCGGGGGTAGGGGGTTTGGTTGTTGCGAAGTAATTTTACGTCTTCTTCTAACTAAAAGAAAAGTTATTGCCAACCCAAAAATAACAATTAAAGTAACTGTTATTGAAATGTAAATTTGTACGTTAAATAAGGGTTGATATTTTAAAAGAGTTGTGGTGATAGTGAAACTTTCTGTATGATTTTTAATTGTATTTCGATTAATTGTACTAGTAAGTGTTATTACGGAGGAAGAATTAGTTTTAATATCACAGTAAATTGATTCTTTAAAATCGACTCCACATAATTCTGCTTCTAAAATTAAATTTTTATTAATATCAAAACAGTCTTTTACGTATCTGCTTTCCATTGATACAAGGTTCATATTGACGCCGTTTACCCCAGATGTAACAATTTAGATTGGTTGAACTACCAACACAGTAACTTGAATTCACCTTTATTTTATCGCAATCTAAACACTGTCGACTTCTTATTTGACTTTCAGAACTTGGACAATAAGTTGTCGACGTTGACCACACGCCCCAATAAAATTTGTCGCAATTTTTGTTTGTGTAATCAAACATGCAACTTATTGAAAGGCCTCCAGGAAAACATGGTACAGTTATTTGTACATCTAGTTGGTCGCAATTTTTAACGCAGATTCCAAAATCTCTGGTTGGATCTAGGCAAGATTCACCTGGATTATTTGATTTATTTAAATTTCGTTCAGTTTTAAACATCTTTGTGTTTTCACATCGATAGGTTGTTCGTTTAACTTTAAATTCCATTCCACAAGATGAAATAAATGGTCCTTCTTCAACAGTTTTAAAAACTGCCCAATTACTTGAACAAGAAAAAGATGTTTCTATCATCAACTGAAGCAGCACCATTATAATTTTAACAAAAATATTTATCTTCATAATTTTAATTCGTTACAAAAAATTAGACTAAGTAGTAGATAAAATTACATATTTATTCTAAAACAAGTAATATGGCCACAATAACAATTACTAACTTATTTATTCTAAAACAAGTAACATAGCCATAATAACAATTACTAACCAGTTATAATATACAAAAACAAGGACATTTTTGTGTATGTGTGGGTAGATAAATACTACTTCCTTAGTGTCTTTTTAAAATCACAACTCACGAGTTAAATACATAAAAACGAAATAGTGTCATATATAATAAAATAAAAAAATTAAGAAATTAATTGATTTTACAACAAAGTTATAAATACCCTTTTAATTCTAAAGCTTGAAATCGATAAGGCACTAAATTAAAATTTTATTTCAAATTAAAAAGTTCAATTATAATATTACTAAAGCTACAATCATCAAAATCGTCTATAACTGCCAACTCTCACAATAAGACAGATAATTAATTTAAAAATATTAAATTACAATTTGCCATTAAAATTAGCAGATGTGGTACGGTTGTCGTAATTTGCATATTCGTTCTCCTTTTGAAATACATTTGCATATAGGTTTTCTTGTTGGTTTACGTTGATGTTTATTTCAGACTGTTGGTGTTGTGACATTGACGAAGGATTTATTTTTGACAGACGTTTAAGTTTTTGTTTTACGAGAAATAATATACTTCCTAAAACCAACACAACGACGACACTTATTATTGGAATGTAGATTTGTTTTGAATATAGCAGACTAGTTGAAAGTTTAGTTAAAGCTTTTGTTTTATTTGTAGTAAGAGTGGAAATATCATTAACACTATTAACACTAGCAGGCGATGTTGTTGTAATACCACAATTAATATATTCATGGAAGTTGATACCACAAAACCCTGTGTCTGAAACTAAGTTTTTATTTATTTCAAAACAATCCCGTTGTCGTACTTGCTTTTCATTACTACAAGATCCATATTGACTCCATTTACTCCAGTTATAACAACTACTATTGGTTGAACTGCCAATGCAGTAACCTGAATAAACCTTTGTTTCATCACAATCCAAACACTGTCGACTTTTTACTTGACGTATTGTACCTGAACAATTGGTTGTCGTTGCCCATGCACCCCAATGAAATTTGTCGCAATTTTTGTTCGTGTAATCAAATATGCAAGTTATTGAAAGGATTTCGGGTGTACATGGTAAAGTTATTTGTACATTTAGTTGGTTGCAATCTTTAACGCAGATTCCAAAATCATTAGTTGGAATGCAAAATTTATCTGGACCATTTGGTTCAATTAGATTTCGTTCTGTTTTAAACCTATTAGTGTTTTCACATCGATATGTTGTTCGTTTAACTTTTAACTCTAACCGACAAGATGAAATTAATGGTCCTTCTTCAACAGTTTTAAAAACTGCCCAATTACTTGAACACGATGTTGATGTTGATACAACCATTTGAACGACCACAATCATTATTTGAACAAAAAAATTGGGCTTCATTATTTTGTTCATATATTTTCATTTACAACAATTAAGCAATTACATACTGTGCTCATCGTAACATAGGAACTACCAAAAATAATAACAATTTTGAATGACAGTTTTATTTATAATATTTAATAACCATTTGTTAATGTGTGGGTAGATTGTTATTATTTTTCATATGCCTAATAAAATACACACCCAACATAAAAGTACTTAAGTATATTTAGTCAAATACCAACTAACATAAACTTTGTTATCTTTAAAAAAATAAATTAAATTGCTTTTAAAATTATTAAAGTTTATAAACTGTTCAACAAAATTTTATTTTATCCCATATATACTTTGGTAATCGAAATGGGAAGTATAATGCGTAAAAAATACATATGTAGAATAAACGATGTATAGTTTAAATTTAATAAAAAGATAAAATCTACTAATACAAATATAAAGCAAAATATACCGAACACAACCTTATATTAACACCATACAAATTTACACGTCATAAATCACAGGACTAATCAAAACAGAGTATTTTATCTACTTCTTAAAATAATCTATTTTCTTGTGTAATGTGTGTAAAAACTGCCTACGTAAATTACGTTTAATAAAAAATCCAACGCATGTTTATTATATTAAATTGGATTTCCGTTTTCATGATGTGTTTATTCCCTATTTTTCTTTACAACAACAGTGTACAAATCATTTGTATTTAAATTATTGGTTGTTGTTTGAATAGGACTGTTTGCAATTCCTTCTTTCTTTTCCTTTTCCACCATTGCGTATGTGTCTTTTTTAAAAAAAGACTTTTCAGCAAGGATCTCTTGATAGGTTACTTTATCATATTCAATCTCATCAATTTTATTACTACGATCAGGTCTTACTGGTAATACATCTTCAGCATTGCTATATATCTCAAGGCTAGGTTCAGGCTTCTTTACCTTTGAGGGCAAATGTACTTGTTTCAACAAAGTTATTTCACGTCTTTGTTTTAATAAAAGATAAATTATGATTAAAACCAAAAAGACAATTACAAAAACTAATATTGGAATGTATATGTGTTCGTAAAATCGACAATTGTTGTTTAAGTTGGCATGTTTAGCAAGAATTTTTTCGGAAATTTGAGTTTGAGTTTGCGTTGTGCTGACTGTATTAGTAACCATAGTATTACTTGGAGAAAAGGTTATTAATGTGGTTGTCACACAGTCACTAAATTGTTGAGAATTAAAGCCACACAACCCAGTGTTGGAAGTAAGGTTGTCGTTAGTGTCAAAACAATTTCTTGATCTACTTTGCGTTCCGTTACTACAAATACCATAGTGACTCCAGCTACCCCAGTTAAAACAGTTTTGATTAATTGAACTTCCTATACAGTAATCTGAAAGCACTACCGCTCCATCACAATCTAAACACTGCCGACTCTTTAATTGACTTTTAAAACTCGAACAAAATTTTCTAGTTGTTGTTGCCCATGAACCCCAGTAAAACTTGTCGCAATTTTTCTCGGTATAATTAAACTGACACTGCAGTGTAGGGCTATCATAAACGGTGCATGGCACATTTACTTGTACAGTTACTTGGTTGCAACTATCTAAACAGGTCCCAAAGTTGGCGGTTGGGTGTCGGCAAGATCCAGAGTTATATATTGGTTTAATTAGAGTTCTCTGTGTTTTAAACACATTAGTAGCAACACATATATAAGTTATACGTTTAACTTTAAAAGGTACAGTGCAAGGCGGTCCCATAAATGGCCCTTCTATAATTTTTTTGAAAACTGCCCAGTTATTTAAGCAAGTCGAATTTGTTGACGTTACTAATTTAATAAACACAAACAATATTTGAACAAAAAAATAAATCTTCATTGTTTTTATATTTTTTTAGAAAATTTCTAGTCGTTATACTACAAACTAAGATTTATATTTTTTTTCACTAATTTAAAAAGCAATTCCCAATATATAACTAAATCTATTGCAATTGTCAACTCCTAGTGCGCTTATAGAGTCAAGTAGGTAGACGGATATTATAAGTCCTACACATTCCTTATCAAAACAAATTTTAAACGTATTGAATTTAAGGTAAAACATCTTCAGCAACATTGTACATTGGCTGCCTAGTGTCTTGACAGGTAATTCCTTCCGGGGGTAGGAAGTTTGGTTGTAGCAAGGTGATTTTACGTCTTCTTTTAACTAAAAATAAAGTTATTCCCAAACCCAAAATAACAAGTAATAATACTATTATTGAAATGTAAAGTTTTAATTTAAAGCAGGATTGTTTATTTAAAAAAGTTGTTGGGTTGAATTGGGTTGAATTTTCTGTAAAACTTCGAGTTCCATTATTATTTTGAGTAGTATTAGTAGATATTTTTACAACAGTAGGATAAGTAGAAAAAGTTGTTGTGTTACCACAATAATTGCTTTCTTAGGAACCGATACCACAAAATCCTGCATTAACAACTAAGATTTTATTGACATCCAAACAATCTCTTGTTCGTGCTTTCTTTCCATTATTACAAGAACCATATTGGCCCCATTCATTCCAGTTATAATAGTTTTCATTAGTTAAATTACCAACGCAGTAATCGGATTGAACCACTGCTTCATCACAATCTAAACATTGCCGACTCCTTGTTTGATTTCCAGTACTAAGACTATAATTTGTTGATGCTAACCATGTACCCCAACGAAACTTGTCGCAATTTTTGTTTGTGTAATTAAGCATACATTGAAATTCATTACTTCCGGCAGTACATGGTACAGTTATTTGTTTATTTAGTTGGTCGCAATCTTTAACGCAGATTCCAAAGTCACTAGTTAGATCTTGACAAGAACCACCTGTGTATACTGGTTTAACCAAAGTCCGGTTTGTTTTAAACATATTAGTAGCTAAACATTGATATGTTTTACGTATTACTTTAAAGGGTACACTACACGGTGGTCCCATGAATGGACCCTCTTCAACAGTTTTAAATACTGCCCAATTACTTGAACAAGATGTAGATGCTACTATTTGAATGACCACTAATATTACTTGAACCAAAAACTGAATCTTCATGTTTAAATACTGTAAATTGTTTGAACGAAATTATATTAAGTATACACGCTGATTGCAACACAATAACAGAATAACAACATAAAAGCTGTCAGTGTATTGAAAAAACAATTACGTTCTTACACATCCTACTTTGTTTAAAACATTTACAACCCACAAGAAAATATGTAAGAAAAACATGCGTAACCATATTTAATTACTTCAAAAACAGAAAATAATAAAAACATCCGCCAACTGCTGATCAAGAGCTTTTTTGACAAAAAATTATTTGGTTAAAAATATAGTTGTAAACTTGTTTAACTGTTGTTAATTTTAACTAAAAAGATTAAAAATTAGATGATTATTAATTTTAAGTTTTAAAAATACAATAACCATATCTATATTAATTTCTATACTCCTAATTAGATTTTTCAACATTCCCACTGTAAAAACACGGATAAATAATAAAAATAATAGTGTGTAATACAGGTGTTATACTCATCTAAATACGATGTCACGCCTAAGCACATTTAAAAACACGTGAACAAAAATTTCAGTGACCTGTTTAAAAACACAAATATTACTCACAACACGTAACAATATTAAAGGAACCAACTTAAATTTTCCACACTTTCAAACCAGTGTAATACAACGTCAATTTTTTAAAATAAATACAAGGTTGGTGGACGTGTATACAGTTATATCTCATAAGTTTTATTAAATTTATTAATTTAAGTAAAGTTTGTTAATTAATTTTTATTTAATTTTAAGTGATAACCAAAAAATTTTTTTCGAAAAACAAGATGTTGTGTTGAAAGATTTTTCATTATTTTATCTTTGAATTTAAAGTTGGCTTATAACTAATAAATCAGCAAAAATCAAAACTTCACAAATATTTTAAACATGCGCAAATATTTGATTTGCAATCCAACCCCATCGCGTGAATATCTTTCCAAAATTAAATTATTGCGGCCGATTTTGTTACCAAAAATGAGTTTGAACTGTAAATACGGAAACAAAATGACGAATGTTGTTGAACTTACAAATATTTATAAGTAAATTTTACTTCACTTTTTTTACTGTAATCTGGTTTCGGTTCTTGTTACAGAATCAGTCATTCATTGCAAAATAGAATAAAATGCATAACAATATAAAGTTTAAAAATTTGTTTAAAACGACAGCAAGACAAAAACATATTTGTTTATTCAGCATTGCCTTTTAGGGCCACAATACAAACTTGGCGACGAAGTTCTAGGAAAAACTTAGGTCAATCGGTAAACAGAATGATGTCATGACATAAGCACTTATACAACCCTAGACAAACACTTATAAAAAAATCGTAAGCCGTCCTTAATGCTTTTCCTTACAAAGTTTTCTTGAAATAACTAAGCTATTTTTTTTTAAAACCAATATTACTGATAACTTAAAATGTAAGAAAACACATAACTTACTAGATCATTTATGGGTTATGCCAAACAAAATTTAACTAAGTACATTAGAAAATTGGTTAAAACTATTACAAAAAGTGTTGCATTTTAGCGTTTATTTTGACGGTAAATTTATAAAAAAAATATTGGCAAAACAAGATTGCTAAAATTGGTGGTTTCAACAACCATATAGTAACCGCATATTTTATAACATGTTTGATTTTAGGTCTTTATTACGAAAAAATTTGAACAGCAAATCAATTTTAATTCTTTGTAGGATTAATTCAAATTTAATAACACATTATGTACATTTTTTTAACATAAAAAAGCGCGACAACAAGCAAAAAATATGCTGACAAAAAAAGAAGCGAAATACGATTAATGTTGTTGTGTTGATTTTGGGTTAATAACAAACTCTTTTATGTCTAATGACGCGGAAAGATGAAACTAATCTTTGAAACCCGATCCGGTATTTTAAATAGCTATGCAGTACAGAAAAATAGGTGAACATACTTGTGAGTTGGACATTGACAGATTAACCTTGCATGGAGCCCAGTAATTAAATTGTTTATGTTTGCCTATCAGATATAATTTGTATAATTTTCATGTTTAAAGTCAAATTAAAAACATTAAAAAGGTTAGTTTAAAAAACATAAAACAAATTTTAGTAAACTGAAGGGTATTAAAAAGAGAGTCTCTTTTAGGGCTAGCTACTAAAAGTTGTTGTCTGTATGTAATTAGTGTCTACACTATGTCAACACTAACATAAATTGTAGGATACTTAGTTTTTAACCCTTGAGAGTCAATAACGAAATAAATACTTGAAAGAAAAAAAAACGACAGACAGCCTAGACCGTAACAACCAGGAAACAGTTCAAGCCGTTGCCTTGACAACGTTAGTCTTGGTGGTAATGACGTCACAAACGCACAGTGTCAGTGGCCAATAAATGTAACCATGCTGCCGTACAGAATACAGCATGGAGTATGAAGAAGTTTTCTGCATCGTCGCAAATGAGACATCGTGGATCGCTTCTGAATTCTGGGTTCTTTTTTTCTGTATGTGGATAACTCCTCGTAATTCCGCAATTCCACGTCGATATCCGATCCCAGTTTAAGATTTTGGTCGATCTTAGACATTCTTAGGGAAGGAGGAATACCAAAAATGTCTATAAAACACAAATGTAAAATTTGAAAATTTTTTCAAGACTTTTTAATGTAGTTATAGGTAAATTAAACCCTTTGAAGAACTTTTACATATAAAATAAATGTGTTGTTAAATTTGTATTTTTTGAGGAAATTGGATTTTAAATTAATGAAAAAAAACGAGTAGCCTATTTTTTAAAGGCTCACAAATTTTGAAATATTAGATCATATTTCTCTTTTGATCATGACGCTACGTTTGCTAACTATCGAGTTATTGTCAGGCAAAACAACGCATGACTGAACATACTTGCATGTATTAATTACTAAACAAGTTACCCCAATAAAACACGCCAACAAAAAGTCCTTTGTGTTGTTGTACACTAGAAAAAAAAAATTAAAATATTGGTACAAAAATCTAACTAGTAAAAACATCAAGCAAGTTTTTTTTGGTTACAAATCTGGATAAAAATAGAAGTTAAACAAATATTTTTACCCAGCCAACCAGAAACTTGATCTTACTTCGTACAAATTTAAAAATTCCCAGTTTCGCAATAATTTAATCCCGAATAATGAATGTGTGATTAGTCATAAAATATGTCGGTTCCAAACCTATTATTAGCGTAGGAGTAACTTACGGTTTTTAACAAGCATATACTCTTAAGAGATCGATTAAATTCCTTGTGTATTATATGACCGGAAGGGGTATGCTAAAATACCTTAAGTATTTAACGGTGTAGTCCTAAGCATTTCTTTACCAAAAAAAAGTTTGACGTCTTGTTTTCTCAACAAAGCAACGCTACAAAGCTTGAAATACCGGGAACTTAAGATTGACGTATATTATATTTGAATGGCTGAATAAAATATAGGTGTTTATGTCGGTTTCTGCTTTTCTGGTTTTGCTTGTACGTAGTATAAGCAAGCTATTGCTATTTTGATTCAATCCGGAAAAAATAAGATTAGGTCTATATAGAATATATCTAAAATTAAGCACATTGCGTTGATACAGCAACCTTATCTATCCCAACATATCACGTTTGTTAAATAATAATAAAACAAATTAAAAATTGCAACAAAGTTAGTTTGCTAAAATAAATAACAAGACAAATTCAAAGCAACTTATTTAATTTGTTAAAATATAGTCAAAATATTTCAAATACTAAACATTAAATTATTCGAGGAAATATACCAAAATATAGTCAACATTTTCATGTATAAAATGCCAACAACGTGTTTATTATGAGATATACTACGGCTTTAAAAGGCGTCCCAGCTAAACCTTTAATACCATGTACGTAACGTAACATTCAACACAACGTAAAACATGTTTATTGCGAAAAACTAATAACATTTATTGGAAAAAACTTTTTTGTCATTCTTTTAATTATTGGTCGTACCAACCCAACCCATTACGCATTGAGTTTAAGTCACAAGGGTTAAGATTGTAATTGATAAGTTAAGCAGGGTCAAGTGCCTTCTATTATTGCTTTGCCAAAAAGTTTTTTTGTGGTTAGGTTTTCTGCTTAAAACTGTTAGAATGCACTCCATGAGAAAGAATATTCTCAGAAGAAATTCTTTTTTTGAATTTTTTTGGAATAAATATCTGTGAGTTTTTTATTGATGCCGTTTCGTTAAACCTTTTTTAATGGGACCTTTGAAATATTACGAAATATTATAAATATATATTACGACGTGGATTCGAAGAAAATTAATATTTCTCACGATAAAATATATTCTCAAATTACAGGTTTTTAATTTATTTCAAGTGATTATTTATCATTTCTCCCGTTAAAACAACTTGAAATATTCACCGGAGTCATTTCATAAATCATATCAAAAATTTGTTACAAAATAAAAGTTTTTTGTTAGAATTTTTTAAAAAAAGATTATTACAAACAAACAACCTACTGTTTTATAATCTAGTATTACGAAAATTATACAAATTAATGGTGCGTAGACAAAATACGTGTATACACAAACACAAAAAGTAATCCTTTTTAACTTGAATGAACCACTTTACTTTGAATTGTAGTATTTTAGTTTACAAAAAAAAACAAGTTCTCAAAGTTTTACAAGATATTTTAAAACCAAAATTCCTAAATTCGTAGATTTATATTCCTGATATCTTAAGAGCCCAAGGCCAGGCAACAAATAACTTGAGCGATTAATCTTTAAAACGTGCATGGGCACATAACAGCATTAGACATTTGATTCCTAAACATGATTATAAATAAAAATCTCAAGGTTGTAACAGACGCCCGGTTTTAACGAATTAATTTTATTTCGCGTAAATATTTGAGGTGAAAACAGTGATTTATCAATTCTACGCGTGGCACCGTGCTCGTTGAATCACTTACACAATTTATAAATATTTGTAACCCTTTTGGTGACTTTTCGAACTAATGACATTCAACTTTCAAAGGCAAAACATGTTTTAAGAATTTCCTATTCATCAGTTCTATATTTTTATTTTTACATTTTTTTTCAAATCTATTTTTTATCATCAAATTACATTTTGAAGAGGTTGTTGTGCAAGTGAGGTTAAAGATTAAGGTAAATCATCATTATTAAAAGGGTTCCAAATTACAATGTTCAAACGATTTGCGCAATACCCGACGCAACTCTGGTAATCATGCATGGAAATAATTGGGTATTATATTTACCAGGCTACACATAAGCGCAACAAAGTTATTACTTCTCGTTATTGTATATCAAAAGGGTAATCGAACAATTATTGCTTTAAACAAATTCCTATGGGTTCATGTATTCCCCTTGGAACGCTTTTGACAACTTTTACTCAACTTAAAAACTAATTACTGTTATGTAATAAAGTTGTTAGATGTATCCCAAAGTCCTGACTTATATGCTATTTTTTGAGTCGCCCAGAAAGCTTTTAATCAAACTATGTAGCAACAGATAAGCCTGATGTGTATTTTAAATAGGACTCCCTTGAGCAAAAACCATGCCCATAAAACCCAAAGTCACAACATGAACTTTCAGCACATTAATTCTAATTAAAGCTAAGCTATTATCGCGCAAAAAGATCGAAATTTGCACGTAATACCACATAAACAACTACAAGCTGAGTTTAAATGAACAGCGCACTGTTGTTGATGGACCAAAACCGAGTTACCCACATCGAGGATTTTAACATTAAACGTCAAAATATTTCAGTTGGGTAAAACCTTTTAAGTGACATTGAAGAATGACTCGTGTTAAAACGAATGGAAAAATGCAGGGAGAATACACAATTGAGTTTAATCAGAGATTTAAAGCAACCCAACCCTATTAAACTTTATTTTGATTGCAATTTGTTGACAGTATCAAAGCATTAAATCTTCAATAATAAATACACATTAATTTGTAGATATCAGGATAAGAAAAAACATGATTTCAAATCCGACAGTTCTGTATATTACGCAAATATTTACCAAGAACAAAACCACAAGCTCGTATAAATCCAATATACACACACACGTAACCTTTTAAAATTACACAGCGCAAATACATATATAACTTGGCATTGTAATTTTTTAATTAAATTTCACAAAATAACTTTTTAAATAACTTACTTTCTAAAGGTCAACTTTTTGTCAAAATAATAAACCAAAATCAAACATCAAAATTAAAATAAAATTAAAACTTTTTCTGGTGTTTGTATTCAAAAATGGTTGGGTGAAATTCACAGGTTAAAATTTAAAAATATATAGGAAAACAATTTTTGTAAATTTAAAATTCACTTACTTTGGTCAATTAGGGCGTCTTGTGCGTCCTCTAATTCAACTTCTGTATCTTCCAGGCTTCTCCTCCATCTTGAATGTATATACCTCTTACAAGTTCGACACAACTTTGGAATACATCTAAAAAGTCAAGCATAACATCAATTTCGGAAATAAATAAATTTTTGTTTTATTTTAAACAACTAAAAATAAAGTATAAAAATAAATGTTACTGCCTATAAGAAGAAAGGTGGTCTTACATTTTAATAGTTGTTAAATAGTAGTGTTGATATCAACAGTCTGCTATTTACAATTTTATGTAAATTGCAAATTTTATTTGTGTAACTTTAATACGGTTTCCTTACAAACGATATACGATCTTCAAAAAACAACTTTTATTTTATAATTTCTAAGTATTTTATTACAGAGTCATTACGTCACATTTTACTTTTGTTACCCTAGTGGGGTGAAAACTGACACGAGGTTACTTCAGGTCGGTTTCGCTAAGTCAATAAAGGGAAAGGTTAAAGCCATAATTGAATGTTTTAAACATCCTTAAACATCAGTTAATTTTAAATCCTTGAACTTATGGTTGAGTTTAACGTTTATATATCTTATCATACGCTGTAGTTTATGTTTAAATATGTTTACAATACTATTGACAAACGATTTAATAATTAACTATTGAACAACAAGATATTAGCTTTGACAATATGTGCTTTGTGCATTTAACTGTTTGATTTGTAATTAAAGTGTAAAAATAGAATTTATGCAACCCTTTACTACTATCTTATGAATTAAAATATAAAAAAGACGATTTTATTACAAAATATTTGAGAAGCTTTACTACTTTTAATCTATTTTAACTGTCCTGTAAATGTTGTTACAAAAAATTCGTTACATATCCGCTTTGTAACACTTATTCGACTTCAAAGAGTTTTTCTGCTTAACTTATTTACATTCCAAGTTTAATGGGTTTTAAAATTAAAAACCCGCGAATTACCTAGAAAATTAAATTTGTCAAAATACGTGCTAAAACAACAGCAGTTCCACCTCGTATTACAATTCCAATCAATACCCGTCACTCAAATATGTAATGAGATCATAAAAATAGCAATTTTTTAGAACTAAACCAAATCCTTTGCGTTAGCACGGAAATGAAGCCAAAGGGTCAAACTGATTAAAATACATAAAGGTCAATAGTTTAACTTATTATCCGCATACAGATACTTATAAAACATACCATAATGGCATTGGAAACATCAATAAATGTGCCCACGTTGGCAATAACTCGGCTTTAGCATATCTTTTAACTTATTGGGTGGTCGTTAACAGCCTATACTTAGCCGCCGGCAATTATTTAATCATTACAGGGTGTTGCGGTCAAAAAGTAGAAATTGCTGCCAAATTTCAAAAGTTTGAAGCATCTTAAAAAGACAGACGACTCTATTACGGTTTCAAGTTTTTAGGTATAAGTAACGCGCAAATTTTCGAAAAAAACGGTTAAGTTACATTACCATTGCAAATAGTGATTCATTTATTAATATTTGCAATATACATTGTAATGATGATCTATCGGCGGAAGGAATCATTTTTCAATAACTCTCAGTTGAATGAGGTTACAGATTTAGATTGAGCACACTTTTAACACTTTCTCCCAACGGTTTAAATTATTTTAATAGAAATTAAAAAAATGGAATCATTTAATTTAGATGCTAAACTTGAATCAAACCACAAAATGCGTAACAACTTTAACAAGAAATCAAAGAGACATTTGTACAACGTTATATTTTAAGCTTGTTTCACACAAAGTATTCTGTAGGATTTGTACAAAAATTTAAAAAAGGGCCAAATTACGTTTTTATATATAAGAATTTTGTAAATTTCGTGATAAAAAAATCTATTTTAAAATAATTCTCTTTAAAAGTTTGTTGAAATAGAATCCAAATTTTAGAAACAACCAAAAAAAAGTTTCTAATGTTTAATGAGACGTAAAAGCATATAGCTGGAATTGAAGCTACAACGTGTTATTTTGGCTATTTTTTAACAGAAATAAATGTGTACAGGCCTTATACAGTTGTTAAAAATTGAGGGTGTGCTTATTCAAATATGCTAAATATACACACAGTTCAAAACGGCATTGTCATTTCATTTTATTTTACGATTTTTATCACTTTTTGACGATTTCTATAACATGTCGCTGATTTATGATTTGAACACACTGTCAACCACTCTTTATGTAACAATGTTTTTAAATCAATAAAGCATTGTAAAATGTACTAGAAACAACGTAAAATACCATTTAAAAAATCACACTTTTGGTTATTCTAAGCATATAAATATAAAAATGAAAAACTTTTTTGAAATGAAGTTTTAGAGTTTCTATACTTTGCTTGTTCTGGAAATCTACTATAAGTGGTTTCCAAGTGAGGATTAGTTCAGTCATGTGGTATTCTCTAAGGGGGAATGTAGTTTAAATAACCTAACAAGAATATAAACTTTCAAGGACGTATAGGCTTATAAATTGGCAACATGTGATTTAAAATATAAATTAATATAAGACAACTACAAATTTCGATATTAAAAAAACCTTTTCTAAAATTTAATTCAGTATAATTATAATAATAATAATAGTGTTATAAATCGCATCGGGAAATATACGTTTATTAATAGGAAAACCGGTATGTTGTCTAATTACCTATGTCAAGGCCAAAATAAATTAGATTTGTTTAAATAAACGCGATAAACAAACACGCAACAGCAAAGTTTGTCTTCCGTTACCAGTGAATTAATTATTACGTGACAAAATGCACATATAATTCTATAATAAACTCTACAATAAGGTTTTAAATATCACAATAACAGTTACTGTTTTTATAAATAGGATTTAAAACTAAACGCACGAAAAACTTACCTAAAGCGTCTTCCTTGTAAGCGACTTCTTGCTGCTGATAAATCCAGATATAAACAAAAAACGAAAGCGAAAAGCAAAAATGCTGCCAGTTTATAATTCCTTCCACATAACGACACCATGATTACAATATATGTCCTGACCGTTTGATATTTCACTTCGGTACGTGATCCCAGCTACTTAACTTCACAATTAGAAACCTAATATCTTTCTGCAAACACAGGATACAATGCGTCAAACTATTCACTACGCTTTCGGTCCGTAGTAGAGTGATTGTGAATAAGGTTTCGTTCACGCCACTTTGCCCGCTACAAACTTTCGTATAAGAGCAGAATTTCTATGCTCTTAACATTTAAATTCGGTCACGTGACCGTCTCGACGAAAAGGGTCGGTGCCTTTTTCCTTGTGCTAACGATGTCTGGAATTTATTTGAAGTGCGCCTATTCCTTATGCCGCGTCTTTAGTGGTGTGATATAATACTCACATCGTGAGCAAATATATATATATATACCAACCACAAGTTTTACGCGTTGTAACTTACACTTGACTGAAAAAATTAATAACTCATTTTTAATAACAGGCTGCTTCAAGGCTTACAAACGCTTTTGGCAACGGATTTACACATCAAAACTCGAATATAGACACAATCACGTAAAACAAACAACGTCGCTCTTATTAATAACTAAACTTTTTACAAGAACACACGACTTACGCGTTATACGGGGTCGTTATCTTATCCTAATCTCGGTGTGAATTAAGCTCTCGTCAATGCCTATTTACTTTCTCAAAATTACAACTGGACTTGCTGTGCTATCGTGAAGTACAGCTACTTACAAACGGCAAACCACAGTCTCTGCAAGTCTATTAAAAGCTTGGGAAATGAATCGATTCGTCGCAAATAAGTTCAAGTCTGTGTAATTACATACTGACGGCGTAGCCCGGTTGCCGCGTATTTATCTGGATGCAAGCCGCAAACTTGCGCACACCACTCCTTTTCTTGTGGTGAAGCTTACGTCAATCAAGACTTCGAGTATACTGAAGGTCATGTAATCTTTTTTTCCTGAAAATATGGGTATTGCATTTTGATAAGCACCTGTTCCTTACTAAACTATTGTGTGTATAAAAACACGTGTTCCTATTAAAATAGTATGTTTGTAAACGTTGCTGACATTATTTTAAATAATAAAAACGATAATCTTGCCAATTTGACAAACAAACAAACAATGTTTTGTTCTAGTTAGTGAAACAGTCCCATTGTGTTAACTAGACGCCTAGCATCACTCCCAAAATGTTAATGATTTCCACTTGTCATTTAACACAGAGCAGTCAACACATCGACTTGTCGCTTCCCACTTAACATTTTAAGTCACTTGTTCACATGGATTATGTTTCGCCATTTGCTGATAAAAACTGGTGTTGGACTTAGAAGTGTCGTATGAGACAATTCATACGTCACTGTTTAAAAAGATATATCATTACCTAAGTAAGGGTTCAAGCATCTGTAGTGAAAATAACAATTTTAATTGAGTTAACGGGGCCAAGCGCAAAATGATTTACTCATATAATAACTATTTTAAATTTTCTCCTACGAAATATAGAAACTTGAAAATGTGATAGTATCAAATTAGTTTCGCATCTTAACATATTTTCTCCCATATTTGTTGTGCATTTTTTTCATTTTGCTCTACAAGGAAATAGGTCAAGTTTACTTTGGATGTTATTAATTAATGTTAAAGTATATGTGTTTCGACCCAGCATCAAAAATCATTCATTAACCAGATTGGAAAGCTTGTAGGAATAATAACATTTAATAAAATTTAAGTTGACAAATACGGTTTAGTGGTAATGATAGATTTAATAACCTAATTTACAACCACATTAAACAAACAAAGTTTTCCGATTAAATTTTACAATAAAACGGAAAAATTAAAATGTTACTGAATTGTGTTTGTTTATCGCATTGTTAGTAACCTATGGCAGTCGTAAATTTCTGCTGATTTTTTAAACCTAATTCTTTTACAAATTACATAAAATTCTATTTAAAAACAATACATAATCTTTCATTTAATTTATTTACCCTTTAACATTATACCACCAAACCATCACCATAAAATTGCTCTGGGCATTTTCTTGGGAAGCTCACTTCTAAGTCTGAAAGCAATTTTAAAAGCATTAATCTTATTTCAATAATTTAAAAAAGTTTTTTAAATTATCATATAATATTAATATACTTTTTAATTCTATAGGGTAACACCGCACCAAGAGTAACTTGGCGCAAATATCCGAACACAAATAGCCTAACCCAATTTAATCTTTACATTTACTTGCTCTGGGCAATTTACTTAATTTTTAACAATATTTAGTTAACCCACAACGTTACACAACAGGTTCAAAAAAGGTTAAGATCATTTAAATATAGTAAATTACTTAATTTTATATTTTAAAATACAACCTTTTCATTGTCGAAGCGTCAGGCTGAGCAGGGTAGTTGCTGAACGAGTTGGTCTTGGTATAAACTCGAACGGTTTCAAATCTGTATTTAAACATAAAAATTTTAATAGTTTATAGTCCATGAATAGTTAATTCAACAACCAGTTTTTTTTATTTAATCAAATTATCTAAAAATCTTAAAAACATGGGATTTTACTTACAAAAATTAAAAAGGTTACTGAAGTTTTAAAATATTAAAAAAAGGGTCGTTAGAATTGACATATTACAAAAACCGGTTAAATTTAGAATACTTCTAAACCAAGTAAAACTTAATTCCCTATTTAACCTACTTAGTAAAGTCAAGATCTTGACAGTTGGTTCCCGAGATTAAGTCATTTGGATCCAGACTACAAACCAAGTTGTCAGTTCTAGGTACACGAATGGTATAAGTAGCATAAGGGCTCTTGCAAGGTTTTTGACCAAAAAAGTCGTTGCTGTTTTCGCAAAATTTGTATTCCTGCACAAAAATATATATAGATAAATCGTTAACGACAATTTTAAAGAAATAAATGCAAATATACAAAATAAATAGACCGGTAGCGTGGTGTAGAACCGGCAGCGTGGTGTAGTGGTAGGAACACTTACACCACCATGAGGCCGTGGGTTCAATCCCCACTGCTCTCATGCTGTAGCGCCCTTGGGTGAGGCGCTATAAACGATATAAACTCCTGCTGAGCCAACACTTGATCAGCAGCATAATTACAGGCAATTATAATCTTTATAATATCCCAAACTGCTAAAGGCAACTCGAGACTGGGTCAAAGTAACTAAAGTTATTCTATGTTTAGGTTCCCGCATTCGACCTTACCACATCTAGGATCAATATATACAAAAAAATAAATAGATGGGATAAACAGAAAAATAAGTAAGGTAGTATTTAATATGTCTACCGATTTTAAAAATTTTGCATCCAGAGCAGGATCTACGATTGATGACACAGGATTTGATCTATCAAAGCTTAACACGTGACCTCCATCGCTGTTTTCCGGAGTTTGCTCAAGAAGTTGAACTCCGTTTGTTCCATTGTTGTACGGAATTAAGAAATGGGAATCTCCCATGTGGGAAACTTTCGTGTAGATTCTAAAATTAACTTGGTTAAGTTTAGGATATCACAGAATGATTAAAATTGTATAAATATAATTTCCTATTTCTATAAAAAAGTATCCATTTATTAACAACTGTGTCGTATATTTCATATATGTAAGTTAAATATATCAACTTTTGTTTAATAGAAAATTGTTTAAATTTTATTTAAATAAAATAATTTTATAAGCATACTCAAAGAAAACCGTTTATTTTAACTGACCCAAGTATATATATATATATATATATAAATCATCGTATTGCAAATTCATTTTACGTCTATAACATATTTAACTTACGTAGTTGGAACATTAGAAGCTTGTGATTGGCCGTCAATCTCAACATAGAGAGCTTCAAGTCGTCCGTTGTAACAATCAGCACAACCCATGGTTGTGACGTCATTGGGATCAATGGTGATCTTGATTGTAAACTCACCACTGGAGTTTAACTCAGATATTACTTCTGGATGAGTGTTCTGGATAAAGAGTTATTTATAAACGTTATTTATAAAGTTTTTGATTCTTATGCATTCTGAAAAGAGGACAAACTAGAAGGTTTTGTGGCCTACGGTTCTAAAATTGCAAGTGATTTTTACGGTATTAGTGTATTATAGCTGTATATGCTATTTTAATTTTTTTCTACTAATTCATTTGATTATATTTCAATAAAAATAACTTACCTTGTTGAACTCCCAATAAGAGTTAAACACGTGAGAGGCAGGGCCAGCCGAGGAAGCGACAAGATTGAGAAAAACATCCCTTTCCGCCTCTAAGTCATCCCGGATGTAATTTAGCTCCAACATTCCCAATAATTCTCCAGTGTTTGACGTCATCACCTTAATCATAACTTTTAAATAGAACCAAATATGCAATATACCACTATTAGTCATGGGTTGGCTAATAAATAAAAAAAATGTTACTATTTATTTGTTAGCAATCGAGTTTGACGTACGATTTACTAAAATAAAAGCGCAGGTATTTTACCAAAGAGTATAAAAGTTGTATAAAAGACGTACCCCGTCGCCGAAAAAATCTTGATATTTGTTCAAAGCATTGAAATCCCACAAACATGAAAATTGGTAAGCTTTTGACAGTTCGTAGAGCGACCGCATTATAAAGTTCTCCTGCTCTTGGTAGATACTAAAATGCAATTACATTTGTTATTTTAGGTTCTAAGACAATGGTATATTAAAATTTGTTTTATACTAACTTAAACATGAGATCAGTGAACGACATTTTGACAGAAGTGGATACACTATTCTGTGCAGATAAAATTGCTTCATCGACTGTTGCTTGGACTTCTTCTAACAAGTCTATGTTGTATGAAATTGCCTGAAAATGATATCAAATACATTAATACCTTTTGCATATGCATTTATATATTTATACCACCATTTAAATGTAAAAAAATGGTCTGTATGTAGCTCACAACTCCTAAACGCCATCTTGTGCATAAAAGTTAGGTAAAATATAATACCTTCCACAAGCAATAACAAAAGCATTTATATTAAAGCTAGAAAGTTTTAAAATAACTTTACATAATGTTTTTAAGCAATAATTTTTAAATTTAAACCTTCAGTTGAACATCAATGTTCATGATTCGATCAATTAATCCAATCCTAAAAGCTCCATCTCTAAAGTAATCGTCAATCAACCTTTCCATGCTCTTAACCTTTACGTAAGTTTAAAAAAATTTTTACAATTTAATTTCTTAGAAGCTGTAAAAAAATTTTTTTGTATATATTTTCATCCTCGATGTGGAAATGTTAATTGCGCGATTTAAACATACGGGTAACATTAGTTACTCCGACCCAGTCTCGAGTTGCCTGTGGCAGTTTGGAATATTATTTAGAATATAATTACCCGATAACTATGATGCTGATTAAGTGCTAGCTCAGCGGTAGTTTATACCGTTTATAGCGCCTTACTTAAGGGCGCTACAGAATAAGAGCAGTGGGGATCAAACCCACAACCTCATGTGTGGCGTAGCAAGTGTTTTTACCACTACACCATGCTGCAGGTACTTTTTAAATTAAATTAACAAAAAAATCATATAATAAATAAATATTATAACAAAATTATTGTACCAATATTTTTAATAAGACTACTTACAATATTACTATCAGCTTTGTTGTCGTATAAACAGCTTAATTCTTGAACAAGTTTTGCTTTGTTTTTAGTCAATTCACTCAACATAATTGCTGGTACTGCCGATGCATCCATGGTTGTAAAATCAAGATTTTCTGGCTTAATTAATTGAAACTCGTAAGCAAATTCTAAGCTGAAACAAAAAATTAATTAATTTTTTTTAGTCAGGTACTTTAAAGTAAATAGTTTCACGTAACAATAAACAATACTTACTTTTCTTGAAGAATATCAACTGATTCAAGTACAGAAGGGGCGTTACAATTTCTTCCATTCAACGCGTCAATTGTCTAAACAATACATTAATTTTTATACATTGTCTGTGGATGATTTAACGCGCAACAACGCGTTTTCTAAAGTAACTAAGTTAAACGTGTAAAAAAAACAATATAACCTTCATAGCACCCTGTAGCGCCTCTGCTGGAGTACCGAATATAAGTCCACCTGCAAATGCAACAAGACCTCCTAGCATTGCACCAAAATCGCTGTCAATCAACTAAACAAAAAGCCCCCATTTTGTTAATAACAAATAAATGCTAACAAATGTTAAATGGGTATACAGAAATATTAATTTAGGCGGAAAAATTACCACATCTTGAACAATGGCCAGAGGAACGTAGATGTAAATTTGAAGCATTTCCGCTGTCATGGTCAACTCAAGTTGCTTGAGTGCTTTTACGTACAAGTTTTTTTGGTTCTTTAGTTCTGTTTCCATGTTTTGCAGTTCCCGTTCCTGTGCAGATACCGCAAGTGTGACCACGGCGTCCATTGTGTTACTAACCAACAAAATGTCTTCAACCTTCGAAAAAAAATATCTTATTAACGTTTTAACTAAAGTTTATTTAATAAGCTTTATTTTTTTAGACCTTACTTTTGTATTTTTAGAAGCATTGTATAATCGTTATGCTATATAACTTTTTACTTGTATTTATAAATAAAGTGTGCTTTCGTAGCAGATTTTAAATAAAACTAATAAAACATCAAACTTACATCTTCCATGACACTATTATAAGCATCTTCAAAGGCTTGACCAGCCTCGATGAGTTGATCAGTTCTTATGCTTAGATAACTCCAGTCAAGATCAGGAGCATACTGAGCTGTGTTTCCATAATAATCAAACCCTTGGTTGATCATTCGAAGTTTGTAGGCAACCTTTTATTGAAATTGCCGTTTATACAAACCACTTTTTTAAATATTAATTTTTAACTTTTTTTAAACTAGTTAGAAAAATGTTATAAACTATGATAAAATAATTTTTTTCAAGTATTAATTTTTAACTATTTTCAAAATAGTTAGAAAATAGTTATAAACTATGATAAATAAATTATTAACTTTATAGGTAGGCTACAAATTAAAAAATTTCCTTATACATTAACATAACTATTGTTTTTCAGTTAAATATTTTTTTATTTTATGTTTTTTAATTAAAAATGGATTAAATAATAATATTACCTACCTCCTGATAGATTTGTGAAGTTGGGCTGGTTACTGATAATATAAAGTTAAACACATTGGCGGCTTCTTCGTTGTCGTTTCGTTGAAACAACGATTCTCCGTGTCTTCTTATCACATTTAATAAATCGGTGTCAGATTCAAACCAGGTTTTGACACTCGAAACTTGTCGCAGGTTGGTCAACGAAATAGCTCCCCTTTTACCCTTAAAAAAGGAAAATATAACCATAAATTTAGGCAAATATTTGAACCATAAACATTAATTACTTAATGTTAAACTAACCTATTAAAACGTTTTTGCAGTTTGAATATTTTTTTTACAGTAGTCAACATGGTATTGTTAACTTAATTTAAAAAAATTTAGTTAGTGTGATTGCTCACTCTTGTAACGACGGGATATTGTGCATATCCATCTTCCCCGGAGCTTCCTTTCTTTCCCGGGTCTCCGCGGTCATCACAGGACACGTCACTTGTACATTCGGGCCAGCAAATAATAAGAATACACATCAGCCAAGCTCGGCATCGACGACCACAACCACCTGTGCCACCAAGACTGCAAAAAAATCACCTAAATTAATTTTCATAACAAAAAATAGAAAGTACCGATTAAAATTAAATAAAAAATGAATAATTAGGCACTGCTTACCCTCCCATGCCTCCATAGCCGTGTTCAGATGGATCCCCACCGGTTCCAGGATATTGCCTGAGTTCAATGTAACCACTCACTGTTTCCGTATATATAGTGGCAGCTGAAGCAATACCACCAGCACCCGAGTTCCCTGCTTTAAATGAGTGACCAGCTGGCCCTCCGTCCGGTCCCGGGTAACCTACAATAAAACAATGATTAAAAAAATAGATTACAACGACAAATACCTATTAAATTATATTTACCAATGTCTCGGCTACTATACGTACATTTTTCTTAGTACAATATCCAAAAAGATCTCTTTGCTAAATAAACTTATCATAATATTCCACTTAAAAAATATTTCGTACCCTTATATCTCAGCTCCCCAAACAAAGGACCACAAGCCTGTTTACAAGATTGATCGTTAGTCAAAGCAGCTGTTTCCCATGTGTTATCTTGACCAGGTCGTCCATCGCCACCCCCTTCACCTCTGGCACCATCTGAAGCCTGTACAAGATATGTTTGGTTTATCAAGACGCCTTGTTATGTAAAAGATCTTATTTGAAATGTTTAGCTTAATCTTTAGGAAAAAATTATATCACCTGGCTAATAATGTTTAATCCCCCTTCAATAACATGAATATAAATGTCAATAGTTGGGCTATTTGCACCTCTCCTTCCATTTGAACCGTCCTTTGATTGAGCTGCTTTACCATGGTATTGACAAGTAGTTCCCGAAATACTTTGACACGTTTTTGGAGCCTGTAAATGTTAATTGTTATAAGAAAGTCAAGACGTTCAAAATATTATATTTGTGGATTTTAGTTTAAATGTTTTCTTGCCTCTAGTACTAGGTCTGCATCGTTTGCAACAAGTTTTCTTGCAATAATTGTAATTGACTTTAGTCCTTGAAAGTTGATAGTAGGTTGATCCACATAAACGGTATCTGCTCTTATTTTTAACTCGATGTCGGCAGATGATGTCGTTTGTGTCAATGGGAATTTTCTATAACAAAAATAGTAATAATACTGTAAACAATATTATTAACACATAAAATATAATCAATTAGTTGAAATAATCAACAAATTTAAAACACTCAATAAATTTGACCCAATCAACAAAAATAGCACAATCAACATAATTCCCACAATTAACAATTTTAATACTATCAACAAATTTAACACAATCAACATATTTTAATACAATAAACATATTTTCAACAATTATCAATTGTAATACAATTAACAAATTTTACAAAATTAACAATGAACAATATTACTGATACAACTTAAACACAGTTTTATAATTCAACACAACCTTCCAATATTCCCTGCGTCGTTTGTTATGAATTTTAGTACCCTAATTGTTACATTAACTTGAAAATATCTCACCCGTTTGATTGCTCAACGAGTAACTGCCGTACTGTACTCATGTAGACTTCGCGGCCAAGAAAGTCAAATACATCGGCAGAAGATTGATCAACCGCCGGGGTGTATATCCAAGTAGCCCCAGGGTACCCAAAAAAGGGGACCCCGACTGTATCACCAACTAAATTCTTCGCTTCTGCAAAATAATAAAAAAATACATTGAAGTAGTGTTGTATTGTTTTCTTACTGCCATACATTTTTTTTAATTACATTGTTTAAACAAAATTAACTGAAAAGATGATAAAATGTGAACAATACAACACTTAAGTACTTAAAAAGGTATATTATTTAAAAAACTAAACGCGAAAATTAATAATTTGGAGTGTTATGAACTAACCTACTAAATTAGAATCCATTTCCGTAACTGTCCAATACAGAGACGGACTTTGACCCCAATAAGAATTTATATCTGTTCTTCTAATGTCGCAGTTAAATCCGTTTAGGTCAACGTTTGTCACTTCTACCGAGAACCTACAAAAAAAACTCCTTACAATACCACGTGATCAACCTATCCACAATTAAATTATTGCGAGACTATATGATTATTATTAGGTATATGTGAAAAGGACCACCCGACCACAGTAAAGGTTAATGACGGAAATTGTTAAACGTGTCAATAGCACAAAGTGTCTAAAATAAATTAATGTAAATGATAATGTGACGTCAATGAGCGCTTTGTTATTTGAATTACCTTATAAGAAAAATAACATATTTGTAAAACTTATAGAAACTTTAACAGTGACGTCGCCAGTTTAACTTAAAAAAATCAATAAAATAATATAATCTTTACGTGTCTGGATAATAAGAGAATCCTCGAACCCAAGCTATAACCTCAGGAACGACGTTGTAAGCTCTATCAAAATTTTGTCGCCACGGCAACACGCTGTACCCTGAGCTTGTCAAAAGGGCGCTAAAATCTTTAGCAAAATTTAACAAACTGCTGTATTTAAATGATTAGAATGCATAAGAAGATAGATGTTCCTTCACAAAAAAAACTGAAAGCGCAAAATGCCTTATACCGCTTTTTGATTATAGTAAAGACATTTAAGAAAAAAACTCTGTATAACATAATATATATAGTAAAATGCAGAAGATATTGATCAAGTATGCCACCACTTACCAGCAATTTGAGCATCATAGTGTAAGGTGTGACTTGCATCCCACCCAGCGTTTGAATCAGTACGAGTAATGTGTATTTCACAATAAGTTGTTGTATGCGGTATAACCTTTTAAAAATTTAGCATTTTTTTAACAGTAATAAATTATTGAAAACTAAAAAAACACCAGAACCTAACCGACAGCGAGATGTGGTAGTCAAAACACTTGGCTTTGACATATGAAGACATGGGTTTGATCCCTTGCTAAAACGTAAAGCGCTTCAAACGGTGTAAACTCTTGCTAAACCAACATTTAACCAGCAGCTTAATTCTCGCGCAAATATAATCCATAATATCCCAAACTCCCTAAGGCAACTCGAGACTGGGTCGAGATATTCGATTTTACTCTATGTTTAGGTCGTGAAGTCGACCTTTACACATCGAAAATAAATAAATATAAAAAACTATAGAAGTGAAATAGTGCAGCTCCCCGAAAAATTTAATATCCCAAAATTCACGATTTAACAACAAAACTTAACTTACTGTGGTCTTAAACTCCCCACCTTCCCCAATTCCATTTCTTATCCATGCGTGAGTATGGGGAACAACACTAAACGGGGTGCCAAATTCAAGTATACCGTACATTGTTGATGTTGTTGAAGCAGGAAATGCGATTGCGCCCGCTTCATGCTCTATAGGGTCATAAAAATGTAATATTGTGACGTTATGATTAAACTGAAATTTACTATATAAGATGCGTTAATTTGGATAAAGTAAGTACATATAGGCAAGTAACTTTCGATTATTTAAAATAACTAAGGAGCCTTTTAGTATTACAAAAACTATGAGAATAAAAAGTGACAAGGATTCTTACGATTAAGGTATTTGGCTTAGGCATAACGACTTGGCCTACTTGAATACATACACGTTTCTACAAGCGTAAACAATACTCTAATAGAAAAATTACATGTTGTTAAAAATTGTAACTTCACTTATTTAGAAGTTTGCGTTTTAACATATTTTACATCCTAAGTATAGAGAAATCGGTACGTAGATTATTTAAGTATAGTCCCGTTGACTAATTATTCACATTACGTTGGAGATTAACTCTAAAAGCGGTTGTCGGTATTTTAGAAGTTTCCTTTAAATATACTAAGGTATTTTCTTGATGGGATTTTTTGTTAAAATTGCATATCTTGAAATTTGCAAATTGCTCGTCTTAAAACATTTCCAATTTTAAAATCACTTAAAAAAAGCTTTTCGGGATTTATGAATTATGTGAAAAAATAATAATCTTACCTATAGCTTCAATTGGATTCTCTAAAAAGAAAATTCCAACGAACAAAAAATACCAATATCCTAACATTTTGGCAATTCTAAAGTAAAAAAGTATGTTTTAATCTAAAAAAATCAGAATAATACCCCGTTGCGTGAACTAAACAATATAACTATTTCCTATAGACCCGTTTAACAATGCTTTAAATTCATCTATTAAATTAATTTCAATTTAATTCTTATAATATTGACTTTGTTTTCTTAAAATACTTTGCAGTTCAGTAATTCCTGTAAATTAGCAGTTTATCACAAATAGTGGGAATGTAACATGTGTTAATGTGACATCTGTTTAGTTAAGTTATAAAAATAAAACTTAGCTTTCTGTTTTAAAGTTAAGTGTTTTATCTAGTTAAGCTTTTTGCGATAATATTTGCAGATATAAATTAAATTTCAATAAATATGCTGACTTGACCAATAATAGTTTAAGTTAAAACAATAAATAAATAAACAAATAAATAGTTGAATAAACGGTTTAAGAAATTCGATGATGGGTTTATGTATTTATTGGGAAATATAATTTTATAAATTATTTAAATATTTTTTAATTATTTTACTAAAACTTTTGTTTATACCACTCAAATTTTTTTGATATCTAAACAGAATTAACAATATTAATTCTAAAACAAGGTCACGTCAAGCAACACAAATAAACGAATATTTTCGTTTCCCATATAAGATTACAGTTACGTTTTTCGTATAGGTAATTAAACAAATCCATTTACCACTCCGTATTAAAACGAGACCTCAAAGGCCATTGTTTAATATTCTTTGTTTGTGTTACAACTTAAAAAAACGCCCGAATACATTGATAAAATAAAGATACAAACCCGTTCAAAATAACACTTCATGGTAACATTTGCGACCTTAGTACGGTTACTTGTGCATTTCAAGTGCAAAATACGCGCCCGTTGTGTATTACAGTTAGTCGTTGCGTATTTACAACAGACTTCATTAACTTATCCCACTTGATTTAATCGAATTACATTAAAACGTAATAAACAGCCTGATAATGACGCAATAAGTACTTGATTGTGACGTGTGCGTATAAAGGCACGTGTCTATATTAACTTATAATTAAATTTCCAAGAATCTAATTGTTTAATTAAAATTTTATTTAAAAAATAAAAATATTTTTTTAGATTGAAAAGGTGTCATATTAAACGTACTAGTGATCGAAAACGTAAATTTTAAACTTTATTGTTTTCGTGAAAGTTCATAAATAACAAATAGTGACAAGTTAAATTAATCGAAACACGTTGAAACAAAACAAATAAGGGAACTACATTTTATGGCAGTTTCCGATACCAAATTTCTTTACGTCCCGTTCTAAAACTCGTTACGTTTACGTGACATTTGATTGCAGGTGCTGTATTATAGCAATAGAAAGTTTATAACCGTGTATTGGAAAACCGGTCATTTTCTTTGATGATATAAATTACGAAAAAATTCCAAAAAATTTTTCCAAAACTTAAATTTACAAGTTCTTCAACTGAAAAATTTAAATATTAAAAAAATGATTTTATTTAATTTTTTTTAAATTTATAATGAAATCTCAAATTTTTAATTAATAATTGAATAAAAGCCACTTACGTAAAAAACAAAAAAAAAATTAAATTAAAAAAAATAAACAAATGAGCAAAATTAAATAAAATTTATATTCTAATAACATTTTAACAAACATCCAATAATTAGTTTGTTTTACCCCAGTGACCCGATGTTAATAACTCAACAAAATACCCTTTGTTCATTTTGTAGATCCTGTTTACGCCCCCCATAAACACTTAATCTCATGCTTATCTATTTACCCACACACCCTCCCGTCGTTAAACTTTAACTCCGCCCTTGTGTGACGTCACAGCAACGTGTATTGCCGCGCGCGGTGACGTATATAAAACGCGTCGTGATGTCATAATGCTTCGACATTAGTGAGAGCGAGAAATTGAGAACATATACCTGCGTAGAGAAAAGTTACAAAAAAGAATAAATACGTAAATGCAAGTCTAGGCAACAGAATTAAAAACAAAATGTTTTTAAATTTAAAAAAATGTTTATTTAATATTTCAAATAGCAAAAAAAATTGAAGTAGTTTTTTTAAGAGAACGTTAAACATTTTTTAAATATTTTTAGTTATAAATTTGAAATTTAATTCCCAGCTGAAATATTGCTGTACAATTCAGAATAATGAATGTACAAACAGTTTTCGTATTTATTGTGGCTCTCATACCTTTATCACTGGGACAATACAAACCAGGTTAGTTTTTTATATTAATTACAAAAATTGCAAATTTTTATAAGTTTACATATTTTATTTTTAATTCAATAAAAATAATTTTAAACAAAGCACATGATATTTATTTATAAATTGTTTATTTTTATTTTTTATAATATTTGTGTGAAAACTAGAATGTTTGATTTAATTATTTTAATGTGCAATAAATACGTTATTATTATTATTATCGTCGCACGTTTATACAAAGTCGTAAAAAACGTACTAGATAATTTGCATTCTAAACAGGCAGTAAAACAAAATAATCAAAAAATAGTCTATACACAAAAAGTTAATACTTCTTACTAAGTTTTAATCTAAAAATTGATTGTCCTGAAAAAAAAATTAAAGTACACTATTTAAAAAACATCAAATTTTTTCAGTTAATTGTTACTGCGACATTGAAGACAAAATGAGAGCTTCGTGCTCATATTACGATCCTCACATGGAACATAAAGAATGCACTCGCAGAGGTTGTTGTTACAAGGAAAGCAAAGACATCCACACTCCAAATTGCTTTCGTAAAAGAGGTAATTACCAAAAAAACATGTAATTTTATCAGTCCTTTAAAAAAAAATAATTAGGCCGCGTTTGCTTTCACAAATTTGTTTAGTTTTTGCAGTAAAATTAAGACATGAAATTTGACATAAAAAACTAAGATCACTATACTTTCTTTACATAGATTCGTGCCCACCACAGAAATGCAATATTTCACCTGAAATTCGTACCTCCTGCACGCCATCTAGCGTGTCCAGAAAGACGTGTTTTGACATGGGATGTTGTTACGACAAAAGCGCAAGCCCAAATTGTTACTACGCAAGCGATGGTAGGTGTTATAAAAACCTCATACGAATTAATTTATTTCAACTTGCCATGGTATAAATGAATAAGGAAACTGTACCTTTTACAAATTTTCCTTTTTAATGTATCTGTTAGAAGATAACAAACATGAGTAATAAAAAATTTTCCAAAATATTCACTGTTTACATAATTTTTTTAAGTTGTTCAATTAATTTTATAGGAAACTCAGTTTACCCATACCCCTACCACCCTCAACAGTCTATGTTCGAATCTTCGTTAGTACAAGCTGGGTGGTCGAATTTTCAAAAATACGGGCCATACAGATTAATTAAGAAATGTTACCCTCCTAAAGCAAGGCCGGTTGGACGGTGTGGAGGCTACTACGTCAACAAGTAGGTTTTTAACATATTTTATTAAGAACAAAAGTTGATATTCACCCAGGTATCTACGAAAGAAAATAATAAAAACATATTACAATACAGTTGCTTGTTTTGGATAAAAACATAAATATTAAAAAAAAGTGTTTAATATGATTTTAAAATTTCAGAGAACAATGCAAAAGATTCCAATGTTGTTGGGACGCTGAAATGACAAACGGAATGAAATGTTACAAATCGGAATTGCACTTTATTAAAGCTCCAAGTAAATAGCTTAACCTTTCATACTTAAAAAAACTTTCATAACTGTCATAACTGGTGGTAATCATAATAAAAAAATAAAAACTTACTTTTCTTCTTTTATAAAATCTTACTTTTCTTCTTGCTTTATGATTAACAATCGACATTTTATTAGAACAAGACGGTGGTTCATGGTCAGATTGGTCAACTTGGACTACGTGCACTTCATTAAGTTGTGTTCCTGGAGTGCAAAGTAGAACAAGAACATGTAACAGTGACAGTATTGGATATAATGGGTAAGATACCTTTTTACCAGCATCAAATTAAACGTTTAGTTTGATTTATTATAAACTATTACCAAAAAAAGCATTGGTATAACAATACAATACTTTTAAATAAGATAGCCATTAAACAACTTTTTAAACTTTCAGGTGTGCAGGAGCGGATACTCAGACTCAAGTTTGTTACAGTTGTAAGAAAACGTGGGAGGAATGGGGCAAATGGAGCAGTTGTGAAAGTGCAGAACCTACTTGTATGGCTGGTAACGCACAACGAAAAAGATTGTGTAGAGATTCCAAGGAAGGAAGAATCCAAGATCCTAAAGAATGCGATGGAGGAGAAGAGAAGTCGATCCAGGTAAAAATTAAAACATTAAACATTTAAATTGATTTACTTATCAGGTTATATAAATGATAACTAAAAGAATTTAGATAGATTAATATGACAGCATGTTAGATAAATGATTGTGGTATGTAATAGAAAGCAATTTGTCTTGGTGAAAAAGAGTAGTAAATGCATTTGGTACTAAATTTATGTTTACAATTAAAATTTTTTCCAATAAAACAGACCAAACCTTGCAACACAAATTTATGCACAAGATTTTCATCATGGAGCAACGGAAAATGTAATGCAGAATGTGGAGGAGGTACCAGAGTTGATGTAAGAACTTGTAGGACTGAACCAAGAGCTGTGTTGGATAATCGATGTTTTAGAGCAACCGTCTCATGCAATACACAATCATGCTGTAAGTTGCTTAAAACATAAAAAAGGAATATATTTTAGCCTTCATAACATGACATATCTGCTTTTTTAAAAACAGCTGTTAAAAAAAATGTAACAGTTCCAGCAGACTCTAAAATATTTATTTTTTATAATTTTAGACCAAGACAAGAATTTAGATCTAATGTTTGTCATGGATTCGTCCAATATATTGGACCAATGCCAAAACGTCCAAGTTGAATTAGGTTTACTGCCTCCTATATCCCTATATTCGACTAACAGAACTCTGATTCCCAACTTTTTTCAACAATCATTACTTGTTAGCACGTAAGTATAAATACGGTCAATGTATATTTAATATTTTAAAAAGATGAATAAAAGAAACTAATAACAAATTTGTCCAAATCATTACGCGAATAATCTGAAGTTTTCATTGTTGCTTTTAAACTTTGTTGATTTAAATCTATTTTGTTTATTTTAAATAGGATATTAGAAGATTGGCGAAGTATTGGTGACGATTCCACAAGAGTTGCCATTCAACAAATGTCGGGCGTATGCATGGGTGTACAAAGTAATTACAACCCGATCAACTTTATTACACCTTACAAGTTAGGAAGTGTAAGTTAAATTCAACTCGAAAAAATTCTGGGCGGTTAAAGCTGTAAAACTAGCTTTTTAAGAATATTTATAAATATATATGCAAAAAAAACGTTAAGTTTAAATTAACTGATGCCTATTGTTTACAGCTTTTTTCGGCACTGGATTACAAATGTGGTGTCTCTAGTTTATTTACTGGGTTACATTGTGCCACACTTAATATGGCCGCTGGTAACCGACAAAACATTCCTGATGCTATTGTTATGTTTATCCCCGATGTCACTTACATTAGCACAAGAGATATGAGTAAGTAATTTACGTAACATATATTTAATCATGTATAAAAAGAACTAAAAAGAAGGCTGTTAATAAAATTAACTGGAAGTTGTCAGATAATTTAGTTATACCATAAATTTTTTTTACAGTGCTAACCTTGAATATTTTTGTTCTAGAAATGTATCGAATGTTCTTACAAACCATACGAACTATGATTGGAACAGCGAGATTGTACACTGTTAGCGCAGCCAATCACAACCTGTTAACACCCGCGCGAGTAGCTAACAACATTCTATGTAAGTTTAAACTTGTAATATCTTTAATTATTAGCATATTACTTACAGGCGTGGCACACGCATTTTTAATTTGGCACGCCATACGTCTGCCGTAAATTATAGTATGTTTGTTTTATTATTATAATTAATTATAAGGTGGACGTGTAAATTGTTTTAAATAAGCAATCTAAAACCCAACCGAGACAGGCCGATTGTTTATTTTAGTTTCCTATTTTGGTATTTCGAGTACCTTACAAAGTAAATACAATTAATTATCTTCCGCAAAGTAACCAAGTATTTGTTGTTTAGTTTGTAAGCAGTTTGCATGCCACAATTTGAATCCGACATCAAACTGTCAAAATTACTTGGGAACTATTTACGATGTCAAGCAAGTGTTGGCAAACTTGAGGTTAAGAACTTCAATTATTCCCTGAATGAACAAGATTAAAAGTTTTGAGGGAGTTTTGATTAATTAAAGTTCAAGAAGATGGGAACATGCATGATAACTGCGAGATTTATTTAAAAAAATATTTATTTTTGTTGTGTAAAACCTAAATACTTTATTGTTAATAACGCATGTTTTGTTTTTAATAATAAGATAATACTAACATTTGAATCAAATCTATTGTCTGTTGCGGTATAGCCTAATAAGGAAATGTGCCTAATAAAAATTTGTTTCTGAATTTGATAAAGTACTTTTATTGTTTAATAGATTGTAATTACTTTTGTTGTGAACAAAGTATTTGTTTTTGCTGATTTTTTTGCAAATAAAAATTTTAAAATATTTTAAAGACTAGTATTATAGAAAAATTTCCAAATAATAAAATTAAATGGGTTAGATTACCAACATTTATAACAAAATAGTTTTAAAAACTTAACGAAAATTATCTATCAAAAAATGACTATACTTATCTTAATCAACTTAACAGTTTTTATATTTAATATGATTTGGTAAAAACGTATTAGTGACATTTATTAAATTAAAAAAAAAATTGTTTTCGAAATTTATTGAAAAACATCCAAAAAAAAAGTCATCTCGTTTAGGCCATTTGCTTTCACTAAACTAAAGAAATCATAACATTTTTTCATTAAAATGTAAATACCAGAAATAAATTTAAGTAAGTTTCTTTGTTAGTGTGAAAACTATGTTAAGAGATTTTTTTTAATGTAGTGTTAGACATTTCTTAACTGGAAATGTGTTCATTATTTTTGTTTTAACACATTTCAAATACCTTGAGTTTAGTGATTAGTAAATCGTTAAATCTTCAAAACTATTTAATTCGAAAAACTATTCAGCATTTAAATAATAAAAAGTTACAAAAATGAATTGAACTTTTAAACAAAAAAAATATATCTAAATTTAATTAATGGCTGCAATAAATACGTAACTCCGTTCGCAGGTGTTCTATTCGTTTATGGGCATTAAGGTCGTTCTAGGAGTTGTAAATAACTTAATTGCCGGCCTTAAATTACCCATATTTACTGCAACGATCTATTACTAGAGTCTAAGTTTACTGCAAAATAATGTTCATGTTTTGCAGGATTTTACAGTTTTAAATGCTACGGTATCCCCTGTGACAAATCAACGTAAACTTTGACGGTAATTTTTGACAAACGAGCTCATTCTAAAGTCGTAATTACCGCCCTCGGCCACAATTGTTTTGCAATACACGTTGTAGAATTCTTATTAGGCATTAATACGACGTTGTAATTTCAAGTTTCTTGGTAGATGACAAATCACATTCCGCGAATTTTCGTAAAAGTTTGTAAATTTATGTCGTGGTATAAAAAAGGACATCACTTTTCAGAAAAAAGCTAATATATAAAGCAACAAACACAGGCTTGAAACATTATTCGCAGGCTAGAATAACGTAACAACGCTTGTTACTATAAAGTGTAAGGATAAAATATTATAGCCGGCATATTCTTTAAAATTAACTGCGCTAGCGTTTTTAAAATCTTTTTTTATTAAATTTACCAGAATCAACTAAAATTTAAATCGAGGTTCTACGCTAGCATGATAGTAATGGGAGGAATAAAATGTATAGTGTTGCTACTTGCAATCATTTCTTTGGTTCATTGCGAATACTCTAGTAAGTTTAAACTTGTTTATTCTAGTAAAAAATTAACCTAAACAATTTTTGTATAGCTTTTTCTAATTTTATATGTCATTGTATAGAAATATGCATTTTCCATGATAGTTAAAATACCGTCAACTATATTTAATTTAAAAAAAAATTATCTGTGTTTGTAGTTCCATTAAATCAATGTGAATGTCAAGCTGATCCAGAATACAGAGTTGCTTGTAATCTCGCGGATCCAGACAGAAAAGTGACGTCATGTTTATCAGATTCCAACTGTTGCTATCGAGAAAATTTTAAGCCAGGAGTTCCAAACTGTTTTCAAAAAATAGGTATGAAAAGTTCTAAAGAAGTTTCAATTTGAAATTAACAGTTATTCCGAGGATTTCTTAAAATTGTCCTAACGGTGTTAAAGGTTTATATTCAGCGTTATTTTGTTGTTTTCCATATAACCTTGGCTTACAGTTAGCCCTATAGGTTCTATATTTTGTGGTAAAGGTGTGATTACTTCACGTTTTTTGTAAATGACGAGCTCTGGGCGATTAGTTAGGCGTTGGGGCAACTTAAACCCGTTGTCTGAAACAAATGCAATGACCGAAATACAGGATTAACAAGCTTATTTAACGTTAGTTTAAGTATTTTTTTTTTAGCTTGTAAAAATCCACCGCCGCCGCCCATTCAACCATTGTCAAACGACTTGTGCATTCCGACAGCAGAGAAATATCCGTGTTTGGTTGACTTGAGGGAAACGAAAGAAAACTGTGAAGCATTTAACTGCTGCTGGGATGACAACCAATACGTCAATAGCCCAACGTTGCGGTGTTACGTGCCTAACAACTACCAAAACAGTGAGTTATAACACCAAATAACAATTAATTGAATATATTAACGTTCAATTTCTAACAATAAACGCTTTTTAAATTACATGTAATCAATTTATCGTAAAAATATGGTCAATGATTTTTATCTGGAAATTAATTTTTTGATATTATATTCAATCATGATTTATCATTTTTCCTTTTTGTTAAGTTAAACCAGGTGTAATTACCCCACCTCCAGTTGATCCTACCTATCCACCAAAAGTACCACCCATTCCTCCTTACATTAATGAACAGTGTGATATACTTGATGAAGAACAAACAGCATGTGATCTGGGCGATGGTACTAGTGAATTCTGCTACTCGCAAAAAGGATGCTGTTTTGATCCATCATCAGTTTACATTTGTTATAAACGTTCAAGTAAGTAAATGCCTTTTCTAGGCAAACCACCTGGTAAAGATTACAACCTTGGCAGCACTTAAAATAACTAGCACCCAGCAAGAATTTTAAAACGTTTCCAACACTTAAATTTAATGACCAATATTTTTAAACACCAGGTCTAATGCCACAAGTTATACCAACCAGACCAAATGAGAAGTGTAGACATTCTGAAAGATCAATCAAGGTCGAATGTACTCTCCCTGAGTCTGTTGGTGAAATGGATGCATACTTTTGCGAACAAGTTTTAGGGTGTTGTTACGATGACAGTAAATATTCAACAATGAGATGTTACGAGTTATCCCCAGGTTTGCATGAAAAGTTCACAGAAAATCTGTTCGATTAATTTTAATTTGGATTTGTATGTTACCCTTACACAATAGGACTTAACTAAATTTAAAAATTATATTATTACCTAAAAAAAATTTAACATTGTAGATAATACAATCCCTCCACCAGAGACAAGACCGTATCCATTAGGATCCTACACTTCTCAATGTAATATTGATAATATATCAAGTAAAACTTGCCTTCAATATGATGGCACCGATGCTGTGAGATGTGAACGATTTGGATGTTGCATGAAAAAAGATGAATATGGATCTAACAAATGTTATTGGAGGAAAAACAGTGAGTTAAAAAAACAGATATATACTTACGATTATTTTTTAAATAATTTTAAAAAATTACCCTATTGTTATTTTTACTCAACAGCCATCTTGCCTGAGATACATGCAGACAGCCGTATAATAGCTGCTGATGAACCAGAGCCAAGCACTGATTTTCTAGTATACCAGGAAGAGCAATGCAATGTTGTTCAAGTGAACAAAGTACAGTGTCCATATTCGGATGAAACAAGTGATTCTTGCTATAATGCACCAGACTGTTGCTTTGATTATTTATCAACCCCAGTATGCTATCTTAAACAAGGTAAAAACATTTTTTGGTGCAAGTGTGTGATATAAATGAAATAATTTTTAACCAATTCTTTACAGATTTTTGTTAATTGTGTATTAAATTTTAGGTCAAGTTCCGACTATGCCAATATATCAGCCAACTAAGCCAACATATATGCCCACATACAAGCCAGTTATACCAACATTAAAGCCTACATATCAGCCATTTCATCCACCAATTACATCACAATGCGAAATAGATTACCAATACAGAATGCCATGTAAATATTCTGATAATTCACCAGACGTTTGTTACTCTCTTAACTGTTGCTTTGACCCAACATCGACCCCCAAATGTTATGCCCCGGGTACAGGTAAATATAAAATAGCAAATTTTTATTTTTTATAAGATAAACTAAATATATTTTTTATAAAATAAATTATTACAGGTATAACTATTGTTTTAAACCCATATTATAATGCCTATTAGAAATTCAGTTATTTTAACTAAACAAAATATTGCAAATTTTTTTAAAAATAATCTATCTTAGCAAAAATGTTTTTTAAATAGTTTGATAATAACTTACCAAAAATTTTTTTTAGTAAAACCTGCACCAGTTACCCCCAGTATGCCACCAGTGAAAAAACCAACACATTCTTTTTTTGAAAATTTAAAGGAGCCGAAAAAAACAAAGCTTCCAATAACTTATCAAGTGTTTGGTTCAATTGTTAGGTTTCTTAAAATATGTAATCCAAGAACAAGTGTCAGACAATGTGGAGCATCTGATGTTACCATGTAAGATACATTCACTTAAAACTAATTTTGTAATTATCCTGCCAAAAAATTTTAACAAATTATTAAAAAAACGTTGCTAATAATTTTTTTTCTTTTTTATGCAGCGAACAGTGTAGTCGATTTAAATGTTGTTGGGAGGAAAATTTAGAAGCAAGAGTGGGTTTCAAGTGTTATCAACAAAAAACAAGATTCCTTCGACTTTTCTAATTAACCTATTGTTTTAATCCAAATTATGCATGCAAATTTTTTTTTGTGTTTTTTTATTGTATATAGATAAAAAGGTTTATATTTGTTGTAATAAAGATTTTGTAGAAGCTTGGCGTTTTTAGTTTTACTTTTAGAAAAATACACATGAACAAAAACTAAAATGTATTGTCTGTTAAAAAAGAAAGAATATTGCTGATAAATTACGTATTTTAACCTACCAAAGTTTATTGTCGAGCTTGTTATTACTAGACTAGCACTTTATCAGCTTAAACACTAACTTTATCTTGTTAAATATCCTTTATAAAACTTACTCAGTTGTAAAACTGGTTCTTATTTTAAAGCACGTGTAAAATTGCGGTTATAAAAGCGGTAACCGAAAGGTAACAGTCACCGTTTCGTAAAAAAAAGTGTTTTTAGAGCTTGTTTTATTAACGCACAAAAATTATACCTATACGTTAAAAACAATATCAGCTTTTTATCGTACTTTAAAACCGCGTTACAAAATGTTATTTGAAAAAAAAAAAATTTTTGGTACGGTGGCAGCACTGAGATAATGTAAACAAAACATTATTTCCACGTCTCAACACGTTTGTATGGTTTTATACACATATTAGTTTAGATTTGATACTTGGCAGCTTTATCTGTTCATACCTAAAGTATTATAAGTTTTGCTATTAAAATAACTGTTTAAATGTTACAATTGTTAACTTTTATCAGACAGAAAAAAATAAAGTTTACTATGCAGTAAACTTTTAGTAAAACGACATATAACTTACCCATGCGTTGTCGCATTTTTGAAGTTGGGTTTTTGCCTAAAAAACGATTACTACAATGCATTTGGGTGGTTGCATTTTTTGTAGCATGTTACATGGCAGTACAAAGTATGTTTCCGGATGTAAAGTATAGTATTTTACACTCGCATAATCTACACCAATTAGATTTTGGTGGTAAGTTTTATTTGCTTGTTGAATAGTAAAATAACATAGCATCAACTTATGTTCTTTTCAACTTTTTATATAGGTGATTTTAAAGAGTCAAGAAGATTACAATCAATACAGAATAATGATGGAAATGTAAATTCAACTATTTTAGTATTTTTTTCTTTTGTACCCTTCAGATACCTTATAATTTAGCTACCTTTATAATTCAGATACATATATATTGTTACCGAAAAATTTTTTTAATTACTTTTAGTCGATTACTCTTCTGGAAGATCAAATTAAACAACTTAAAGAAATTCTATCTCAAAAACAGGCAAAACTTTTAACTGCAAAAAAGGTATATAATTAGTTTTTCTGTATTTTACAAAAAAGGTAACAAAATGTATTAAACTGATTTTTTTAATGTTTTAGAGCACATTAAATGTGGATGAATTAAAACTTCTTGAAAAATTTTCAGGACCAGAAACAAATGAATTTTTAAACAAACAGGTATTAAGTTATTTTAGTTTTTTGTACATGTTAACATAACAATTTACCTATTTTGGGCAGATTAACAAAGCATCAATATTACATGGTAACTCAGAAAGAAATGAATATTTTGTCAACCACTTCACAATGTTCGACAGGTATGATAAAAATTGACTTATTTATTTTAATATATATATATATTGGTAAGGAAACATGGGTACTTTAAATTTTCAATTTTGGTCTTACAGTTTTAAAAATTATTTACAGGAATGATGTTTACCAGTTAGATGTTGGTTTAAGAAGAAGACCAGAAGATTTGATAAATCTACAACCAGATTTAACTCGAGAACTAAATGAGGTCATAGAGGAAGGAGTTCATGACCTTAATGCGGGGTCAAGCAGGCTCGAAGTTACCCCAACTTACAGATTCACCCCCCAAGATTTTTTACATGGTAAATACAAAAACTTAAATATTAGCACAGGGTACTCAAAATATCTTATATATTTGTGTAAATATGTATTTAACGTTTTTTTTAAACTCAAGAAATCTTTTTTTAGGGTTATATCGTACAGAAAGGGACCGAGGTACACAATACATATTAACTTATCAGCCCTCATCAAGTCAAAATATTCCCCCAAACCCGAAGTTATTTCAAGTAATGATATTTAGACCCTATGCTCAACCTAGGGTCGTCGGTTCAAGTCTCGTCAACAGCAAAGAAATAATTCATTTTATAGTGCCTCTGCAAGGCAGATCAGATACATTCAGGTATATTTTATTGAATTTGCTATAGAAAAATTAACAAATTTTTATCTATTTTGCAAAAGCTAATCTTAAACATTGTTATTTCAGAATTTTTTTGGAATATTACAAAGATTTGACTTATTTATTTTAATTTGCTATAGAAAAATTAACAAATTTTTATCTATTTTGCAAAAGCTAATCTTAAACATTGTTATTTCAGAATTTTTTTGGAATATTACAAAGATTTTGCCATAATACCAGATGGCGATGTTCACCTAACAGTAGTATATTATGGAAATGAAGCATATAAGGAGATAGAGTCAATTTTAAACACTTTAAAAACAGAATATCCATCTGCAAAATATAACCTTATCAATGTTGTTGGGGAGGATTTCTCTAGGGGACGAGGTAACTTAATAATTTAAAAGAATATGGTCCAATTTGGATGTTTTTTGTGTTATTGGTCAAATAAAATTTATTGTTTTAACAACAAATATTAAGCTATAATTTATTTTACTATATTTTAACTATAACCTAAATAAAAACAATTTTTAACTTTATTTTGAATTTTGTTGTTGTTATAAAAAGGAAAGTGTGGTGTATTTTTCTTATTTGAATGTAGGTGTTACAATTCTCATGCTAAGCTTTCTATTATAAGGAAATTATTAAACCCACATTATTCTTACTAACTTAATCGCTTTCTATTATAGCTTTACAAAGGGGAGCAGAATCATTAAAGAAAAGTGACCCGCTGTTGTTTTTCTGTGATGTGGATATCGCCTTTACCTCATTTTTTTTAGATCAATGTAGATCTCATTCCCAAAAAGGCAAGCTTTTTCAGTTAATATATATTTATTAATTGCATTCAACAAGGTATACTTTACAATGAAATATAAAAAAAAACACTGTTTGTGTTTACCATGGGCAGGAAGTACTTGACATTGTTTATTTAGTAATAAAATATTGCTGGCTGCCACATTAATCATCTATGCAATATATTAATATAAGAGTAAAATAATAATAAATGTGTGTAAAGAAGGAAAAAAAGAAAATAATTTTAAAATGTTTCATTCAACCTGTAATTTTATTTCTTGTTAATGCCCCTAATTTTATTTTTTATGTGTAAATAGGTACATCAGTTTTTTATCCAATCGTCTTTAGCTTATACAACCCAGTTATTGTGTACAGAGACTCCTCCATACCTAGTTTTAGAGACCGACAAGTAATAAAACACAACAGTGGCATGTGGAGAGACTTTGGATTTGGAATGACTTGCCAATATTATTCCGATTTCAAATCCATAGGTTGGTTATTAAGATTACTTCTTTCAGAGAACTTTTGTAATAATACAAAAATGTAAACGTCTCTAACCCCGATTTGTTATTGGTGCATAAATTTAAAGTTAAGGAATTTTACCAATGAAATGTTTAACTTACATATTTTCTTATTAATTTTTAAGGTGGATTTGACCTAAGTATAACTGGATGGGGTACAGAGGATAAGTTACTATACCAAAAACATGTTCAAAGCAAGACGCTTGTGGTTCGATCCCCAGTAAACTCACTTTTTCATCAATGGCATTCCAAATTTTGTGATGAAAAGTGGACTAAAGGTGTTACCTTTTATTTGATTTAATTAAATATTAACCAAATTAAAAAAATCATTTTTTGATTTTCCACATGACATCGTGTTATTAAAACAAAAAATGAGGTACAGCATTAAAGTGGAAGTTTTTTTGTTTAACTTTTTTTAGATCAATATGAATCATGTTTACGTTCTCGTGGTCTAACAGAAGCGTCACACAAGGATCTTGGTTTACTTTATTTCGAACTTAAACAACAGCTCAAAACAATCGAAGGAAGATGACGTCAGAAGTCATGATAAATATTGAAATATTTAAACAAGAGAAAGGAAGAAAATTTAATAGTAGTCTAAAGGTGTAGTTTAAACCTTTGTTGTGGCACATTTCCAATTATTTATACCTACAAATATTACATTCGCTTATTCTTGCTTTACTTTTTCTTGCAATAATTCTTTTTTGTAGTTTTTTAAATATTAAATGTTTTAATTATGTTTCGAAGCTGTAAAACTTTTTACAAAAAATTATTTTAACATTTCATCATTTTTTAAACAAATCCTGTGACCAATATTAATATATCAGGAAATGTACAACTAATAATATAATACCCACTGTGGAATATTTTAAAATTTAAATATAATTAAAAAGTGTTATTTGTTAATTATTTTTTTTTTATGTAGTACTTGTTGCAATCTAACGGGAATTAATGTTTTTGTTATTATAGCAGATTTTTGATATAGTTTTTAACTAATAATACAGCTTTCCTTTTTTACTAAACAGCAGTAATTCGTTTAAATAGCAGTATCTGTGGATAATTTTGTTTACATTTTTTCTTTTTAAAGCAATGTGGGATGTATTGTCAAATATATTGTGTCAATAAACTTTCCTGCTTTCCTAGCATATGGTAAACAGAAAATGCGGTAATATACAAAGGTAGCTTTTGTTATTAGCTAAAGAAGGTTTTGTTTGCTTTGTAGGTTGCCCTTTTATTTAAGTATATCTTTAATAATGTATTAAAATATTTTATTGCAATGTCAAATTTAGTTAAATGGTTTCAAGTATTAGTATTTTCATTAACTTGTGTAAATTGAGGTTGAACATTGTTAAAATAAGCAGATATATTTCCATCATCTGGGTTTAAACATTGAAGAAGTGGTATCTAAAATAAAATTAGTGATATTTTTAAAAGGCATTTTGGGTAAATTAACAATTACTTACATTGTTTGGTTGAAATTGTGTGAAGAAATTATCAGGGGTTGCCACAACCAATTGAAGAGGTTGTAAAAGTGGTTCACTGCTACATGGTTGAGATATTTGCTTCCAAATAAATACAGTATAAGTAAATGTTTACAATTCAAATATTCTAAATTCAACTTTTATATTATTACCTTACCTCATTAGCTTTTGTTGGTAGTGACTTTTGTTGTGTCTTGTCACTTGAATTAGATTTTTGGTGCTGACTTTTTATATGACTTTTAAGTTGACGATTAGACTATAAAAAAAGTTTAAAGTAGTCGAAATTATTAAATAATTTGAAGGTAATAGCATATAAAAGTGAATCACTATCTAATTAGTGTAAATTAAAGTATTGTAAATACCTTAAAAGTTTTATTACACTCGTCACAAGTAAAAGGACGCTCAGTTAAATGAACTTCCAGATGAACTTTCAAGGCTGAAACTGATCGACAATTGTGTCCACAAATTTCACAAACTATTTTGTCTATATCTATTAAACAGAAACTAATAACAATATAGTTTCAACACTAATTAATTGATTAAACAATTTTGTATAAAGTCTTTCACTTACTTTGGTGTACTTTCTTGTGTACACAAAGCCCTGATTGTTGCCTGAAACTCTTTCCACAAATTTTACATTTGTAACTTTTCTCGTGTGTGTGTGAGGCTGTGTGTTCTCTCAGTTGTTCTTTTCTATTAAACGCCATGTTGCACGTGTCACATTTGTATGGTTTCTGCCGCATATGAACTGAACTCACATGCCGCCTCATCACATGTGGCCAGCGAAATGTGGCATGGCATATGTGGCACTTGTGCTGTTTTATTTGTGGCTCCTGTGTGCCGTGGCTGCATTTTAGTCTGTGTCGGTCAAGCTGAACAGGCGCAGAGCATGTAAAATCACAACCTTCGTTGATACACTGGTGAATACTTAATTAAATTTATAAAATAAATTAGAAATTTAATTTGTGTTTTTATTTTTGCAAGATTTTGTTAACAAAAAAATGTTTAAATATATATAGAAAATAAAATTTAAAAGAACTAACCTTGGCTCATGGACATGAAGGGAATGACGTTTAAAACCTTCATTCGTGGTAAAAGTTTTATCACACTCTTCACATTTAAAAGCATGACCATCTGTGTGTATTCTAACATGAGCCTGCAATTCTCTGCAAAAACATAAAAAATCATTTTAGTTTTGTATGTGGTTAAGTTAAGTTAAGGTACTTTTATTTAAAATGACATCCAATATTGAAAATGCTGAATAACAGCTTAAGCTGCTATAGCAAGCCGTGCGATATTTTTTTATATTGACCTTTTTTAGATAATGTTTACCTGTTAAGATAGAAAGCTTTACTGCAATCAGGGCACTTAAAAGTTTTAACTTTGGTGTGGCTCCTCTTAATATGCAGTTCCATTGTAGCTTTCCGTGGAAATAGTTTATTACATCGCGGGCATTGGTGTTTACTAAAATATGGAATACAATTACATGTTTTTAATTAAATCAAAACTAATAAGGAAGGTAATATCAAGTTTCTTAATAAGAGATTGTGGCATCAAGTATCAACAATCATCTTGTGTGTAATTTAGTTAAATGACAAAGCTCGAATGAAGAGAAAAATTAAAATATAGTGGTAGGTAAAAAATACATTAAATAAAAATTTGTTTTAACGATAATTCAAAACTGAAAAATAAAACTTTTTACCCGTTTTTCTTTATTTTTCTTAATAATTTCTCGCCATCATCTTTTACAAGAACTCCATTTCTTAAATAAAAGAAAAAAACTTAACTTCAGTATTTTGAAAGGTATTACAAAATTACTAACTTGGAAAGTGAACTGTCCGTATTAGAACTTGTACACAACAAATGGTTGTTAGGTTGTTTATTTGTCTTAAGATCCTCATAGGCTTCAGAGGCGACTTGGGTTAAATTCGAAAACTCTTTTCCTTACAGGTCAAAAAATTTCAAATTAATTAAAAAACTTTCTTTTAGAAATTCAACAATAATAAGGCATAATTGTGCACAGTTGAATGACTACAAATGTACAGTGTTACTAGGGTGTGTTTTGTAATATTAAAATATCAAATAACATTACATACCAAAAGTATACTTTTTATTTAAATGACACTTTTACCTGATTCATTGATATTGGGTGTAAACTCAGTGTCTCTATAACAAAATAATAGGCAACAAATTACAGAATGCTTTAGTCATATAATCAATAATAAAATATAGATTAGATTTAAAATAGTCCTAATAATTGTTGAACTGATTATAACTATTGTTCAAAAGAATACAAAGTAAATTAAATCCTTTTTTTTACTTAGCAATTTCTTTTTCATCTTCATCATTAAAATAAACAAAATCCTTATTTAACTTTTTTCTTCTCGATTTAATAGTCCTAAAAAATAAAAAATAATTTTAAATTAAAAAAAAAATAACTTACAAATTTTTTAATATAATTTATTAAATGATTAAAGTACAGATTTTAATCCTACTTAAAGATGCTTAACAATGGTTAATAATGACCACTTACCAATATTAGTCCAGGCAAATGGCTAGTTTTATTAATACATATAAACACTTAAAAAAAAAACTGACACTACAACACTTATTTAAACTTACAAAAATATTATCGCCAACTCTTCTAAAAGTATAAAATATTTCTGACAAGTCCGTAATTTGTGGAGAAAATTATAATTTACATAAATCACCTTAAATTTGATAGTTTTAGACTTGGTAACTTTTTGATCTCATTATCAATTTCTTGAATCATTTTGTTATTCAATTTTTTTGCGTCATTTAAAAATTTGAGACATATTTTCTGAAGAATGGAAATCTAAAAATAATATATTCAACAAAAATTATTCGAATATATGATAAAATTTTGTTTAAATTTAAATAAAAAACTTTTCAGTTTGCAAAAATTTTTTTTTTTTAAATTAGAATAACTTGTCATATTAAAATAAATATAGCCTCACCTCACAATAAACAGAGAATTTGTAAACCAGTTCAACATTGTTTAATAAAATATTGAAATGACCAGTATATAACATATCCAAAAGTGTATCAAGTATTTCTTTAAAGCAAGGTGGTAATATTATAACCATATTTTCACTAAAACAAAATTATAAAGCAGTTTTATATATAAGCAATGCTTATTTTTAAAATTTTCACTTTAAAAAATTGCAAAAAAAGTAAATTGTAATATTTTAATACACTAATACCAGTAAAACAAGTTTATAATGCAAAGCAAATTATTTATTTTAAGAGGTTTATTTAGTGTACAGGCAAACATAGTTACTTAAAAGATTAATACAACAACTATGCATAGCCTTAAGGTTAGCAAAAAATACAACCTTTATAAAAAAATGATTGATTATACAATAAACAAAAATCTGATTTAATGGTAACCCACATACCTGTACAGTTGTTTATCCAGTAAAGTATGAATTAAAGGACATGCTGAAGCCAAAACACAACGGTGACAAGACCAAACTTTTTCTTCACATTTTAACTTTACATCACAATAGGTTGAGGTATTCTAAAAAAGTTAAATTTAGGACATTAATTTAATTTTTAATACGTTAATTTTGAATTATAAAAAACTATATCTAGTAAGCAAGCTAAATATATTTAAAGGTTACATTTAAAGTTCAAATAGGCTAAATTAAAACCTACTCTAAATTTGTTCAGATAATTAAGAAAAGTGGAGGTATAGGTTATATTCATTTTTAAGACAAAGTAATAATACCAAAAATGCGTTGATCGTCAAAAAACTACTAAATTTCTGTAATAAAAAAAAATTTATTATAGCAATGTTATTTTGTGATTAGATTTAGAAATAGCATTTGATGCGTCATGGTGTTAAGAATGCAGCAAATATAAACTAAAAATATTCGTCGGCGTTATTTTAATCTTGATAATAAATAATTGCCTTAAGCAGAAATTTAATTTACAAATAGAATATAAAGAAAGGCAAAAATTTACCGACTCTAGCAAATTTTAATCCCTCTTATTACCTGATTTAATCTTAATTTAGCTTGACAGAATAGTAAACAATATTCATGATAGATTTTTGATACGTCTCTTTAATTTCTTATTTAATCTGATATTTAAAAATACGATTAACTTACCTAAACTTAGTTTTTGTAGAACTTCAGAAAACAATTTAAATTACATTTTCACCATAATTATCAATGTAACCTGTTAGTATCTACAAAAATAGTCTTACGTTAAATATTTAAACTGTACCATGAGTTTATTTAACCGAGCAATAAAAAAATATAAGCAGTACCTTTTTGCTAAAAATATGAGAAATTTTAAGCCTTTTAAATACCAGTAAAAAGTTAAAAAAGTAAGAACATATAAATTTACTGTTTTTTTCTTAAATTACAAAAATATAAAAATCTTTCAAAATTATCTACAGACATACAAAAAGTTCTTGTTATACATTTTTACAGTGTTGGTGATGGTTCTACAAAAACATTCAGCTACGCAATAAATTTTTACAACAACCAGTACAGTGGAAAAAATAATTTATAGAATTTTTAAGAAATAAAATAAAAGAAGTTGGAATTTATGTTTGACACAATGTAAGCACAATGACATATATTGAATTAAAATATATATAAAATTTATTTAAAACAAACACATATAACACTTACTTTCAGAAAGGTATAAAAATAATTTGAATTATGGTTAATTAAATGCATGTCTATTAAAAAAAAATGGTGTAATATTTTAAATAAATGTTCCGTAAAGATAGCAAAGTTAAGAAATTAGGATTCTTTTAATTCCACACTCACAGCAAAACTTGGCACTTGCAACTGGATATTTTGACCCACATTCATGGCAAAACTTTGGTGCTTGTCTGTTACCAGAACCTCGACCATTAAACTCTTGTCCAGCACCATTCATGTAGGGATTTCTTCGTCTTGAGAGTTGTTCAGTTATGGATGGTTTGTAAGACCTTTCCTTGGAGTGAACAGATGAAGAAGAATCAGTACGGCGACCATTTTTTGCATGCATGGTGTACTTGCTTGCATTGTAACCATCACCATCAGAATGATCGCTGTTTGTACTTTCTGAGGACCAGTCATGTCTTGGTGCTTCATTGACTAACCTGGGGTTGGTATTCATTATTCCACGATTTGCAACTTTTCTAACCATTGGTTTTTGCTCTTCCACTTTGTTTTTGTATCCGTAAGTTTTATTTCCACGTAAATTTGTTGAGAATGCTGGTTTTAAACCTGTTTTGGTTCTGGTGACAGTATAATTATTTTCTTCAATCGTTGAGTCCCACTCCTGCATCGTAGTAGGTTTTTTTTGCCCCCTTGGCCTTGAGGAATAGTTTGGCATCCTGCCAGAGTTATCCCCTCCCATTTGTGTAGATGAGGAAGAGTAGTTATTTGATTTTTGAAATGTAAATTTTGTTGGGGTTGTATGTGACATATTTTGTGCAGATCTGGGACCATCTGTACCAGTTGGGTTCGATTTTCTCCTTCCAGCAGAAGGTAAGGGAGCTCTGTAACTTTGTCGGGCTGAAGCTCTAGCTGCAGCCTGGCTTGATAAGTTCCCATTTTCTTGTCTCTTATTTCCGATTCTTTTATGTTGTTCCTCACAAAACTTTATATGTCTTGCAGCAGCATGCTCACTAAATCTTCTTTGGCAAGTGGGGCACTGAATATAATCGGGGTTAAATGTAGGGGGTGGAGGAGGGGGCAGAGGTTTTCCCTCTTTTCTTGCTGCAGTGACTTCTCTTGCAGCACGTAGAGTGTCTAAAAAATCATTGTGTTTTTGTCTCCAGTTTGTTTTTGGAGCTGCATTTGTTTTATTTGTTTTATTTGTTGGAGATGCTTGCTTCTTTTTTAAATTGGATTTTACTTCGCCAACATCTCTTTGCTTGCTTGAATCAAACACAGGCCGTTTTTTTGAGGTTTTGATGCAAATATTTGAATGTCTAGCTATGCTTTCTTCTGCAAATTTTCGTCCACAATAATTACAAGGAACCAGGGTAACGGCCGCTTCAAATTCCATTTGTTAACACTTGTATTTGCCTTTACTATAATTTGTCGATGTGTGGTTTAAATTTAATTGTTTTTTTTGGTAAATACAATATAACTTTCAATATTTCAAATTTACTATGAAAAATCTTTCTCAATATTTTTGTTAGAAGCTAAAAAAAATATTCTTTTTAGAAAAGAATAGAATCCAACATTGTCTTCATTCATGAATTAAACATCCAATAAATTTATACGTTTTTTAGTTTTTCTACAATTAAATTACTACTAAATTATTATTATAAGGTTATAAAACAAGGTCGACTTTACACTATATGACTATAAACATAATAAAACAATGGCTGTGCAGTCTTGCGTTACTATGGCCGATACAAATATTATTTTTTCCCTTTTTCCGTTAATCACGTGACTAAGCATTTATCCTCACAATAATTTGTATAAAAAATAACCATCCCATTCTTATTACTGTACAGCTGTATACATTTTGCTAAATATAAAAGTTGAGTTTTGTCACAATAAAATACAGCTGTTTGCTTATTATGACTATTTAGGCGTCCATTACGTCAATTTTAACATCATTTGTTCATATTTACCAAATGGTAATTCCCCCGGTATTTTTTCTAGGTAAATTTCAAAAACAAATGAAAACAATAAACCAATACTGGTAATTGTACTGGAAAATACTGGTAAGTTCTTTGTTTTTTAAATTAAAAATATTCTCATTATTTAGAAATATTTGTTCTTTTTATATCATATTACCAAAATTAGATATGTGTAATTATATCATGGCTGAGAAACCATATTACTTGTGCAGTTGAAACTTGTAAATAGTCTGATAGTGAATTAGTAAAAAGACTAAAATATATTTAGGTTATAGATAATGTTTAAAAAGATTTTCTTGTTAAAAAAGATATTTTTTGTTTTTGTTACAGATTTATTGTTTATTATCAAAATTTACTTAATCCATAAATGTAATTATGTTAAGAATAAACAGAATTTACAATCAAGAAAATTTAACCAATAATTATCAACAGAATTATACAGCAAGGTTAAAACTAGTACCAAATACCTATTACTCTACTAATTTAAAAAAGTTAATATTAAACAAAAATGGGATATTTGTTTTAAATAAAACTGCATATGATTGTAGGTTTCTTCTAGATACTGAAAAATGTATATACTTTTTATCATAAATATATTTATTTATTACAGAAATGCACGAAATATGTTAGTTGAAAGCGATGGAAAAGTTTTAAATGGTGAAGACCGCCCTTCGTCACCTTCTAACAGTAAATATTGTTGTCTTAAAACAAATGTACAATAGTTTTTAACTTTTTGTTTACTTTGCCCCATAACTACAATCTTCTAACCCTATGCCTGCCCCACCTTTATTATTATTTTATATCTAATGACAGGTTGTTGATAAATTATAATCCAGTACCTAATAAATATTGTTCTTGCTACTTTTATGGTTTAAGTATCGCTTTCCACAATGATTGATGTTATATATTTTAAAAGAACCTTAAACTTTTTTGTAGTGAAAACTATTAAAGTATATTTTAACATACAGTTTTTAAATATATTTACAGGGAAGGCAGTTCGTGAGATTTTTAGACTGTCAACATTTGAGCCTTACTCAGGAAGATGTGATGAAATGCAGTTATGTAATGCTGGATTTTATTATATTCCGGAAAGAAATCAACTTAAATGTTATAGGTATATGTGTATTAAAAATAGTTAATTTTGACGAACCTAAATTTTCTTTAAAAAACATTTGTTTTGTCTTTTAAAATTATTAACTGGTTGCAGAGAATTTACAGCTTCCCATGTCATTTTTTATTAGTTTTTTTTTACTTACCTTCAAATTTATGTTGTTCAAATAAAATGTTTGCTAGCCTCTAGATTTGCATTTGTTTAACTTATCATTAGTATGCAAATCAAGATTCAAAATGAAACTAAATTTCAGGGTGTATACTAAAAAATAAAATATTATTTTAATATTTTTAGTTGTGGAAATCGAGTCGAAGACATGCAACCAAGTGATGATTTTTACTCAACTGTTTATCATAGAGACACTTGTCCCCATAATTATGAAAATCGAGCTGGTAACATAAGTGTTGGTATGTCAAACTTTTTGCAACTTACCATTTCTTAACTTTTACTAAATATTTTCATAAATAGAAATAGTTTCTTTTCTACAAATTTTGTTTTAATTACAGAGGATTCAGAAAGTATAATAAAAAAACAACATTTAATACCAAGAAGACGACCAGATGAACACCACCCAGGAATTGGTGCCTCAACCAGTAATCAAAATCATAATATTCCAGGAACCAGTAATCGACCTGTAACTGGTACTGTTTTCACTACACCAATGCTATCACTCCAAAATGGTGCCAATAATATTCAAGTAGGAAACAGAAATCCACCATCAGCTTATCCTCAAGAAAATAAAAGGCAAAGACGACAGGCAAGTATATTGAACCGACAATTTAAAACTGAATAATTTAAAGCTTGTTAAGTATGATATGCCTAAAATAAAGACATTTAAAAGACAATCATAACTTTAGCTACCTGGGCCATAGGTTATCATACCCTTGTTAAAAATGTTTGTTAAGTTCCTGTTTTCAAGATCACATTAAATTAATTCCTTTTTTTGTTTTAGTATCAAGTTAAGTTGGCACCAAATTCAGTGTTTGATCAAAATCATGAAATAAGGCTCAACCAACTTGATTTATCACAAGAAGCTGATAGAAGGTGAATATTAATTTTTTACTATTTTAAAGTTTTTTTTTTGTATATATCTTTATCCTCAATGTGGGAAAGTCGAATGCGCGACTTAAACATAGAGCAACATCAGTTACTCCCACCCAGTCTTGAGTTGCCTGTGGCAGTTTAGGATATTATAGATTATAATTGCCCAGTATTTATGCTGCTGATTAAGTGTTGGCTCAGCAGGAGTTCATACCATTTATAGCGCCTTACTCAAGAGCACTACAGCATGAGGTCAGTGGGGATTGAGCCCACGACCCCATGTGTGGTGTAGCAAGTATTCTTACCACTACACCATGCTGGCGGTTAAAGTTATTAACTGTTTTAAATTTTATTAACTGAATTTGTCAAACATAGCATACAAAAAATACTAGGCATTACAACTCACTAGTATGCAAAATTTAACAATGCTTTTTTCGATGTAGTATGATTATAATTAAAAAAAAGGACTTACTAGCTTTTAATAAGATAAATAATTTGTTTACTTTAAGAAAAACTTTTGAAACACAAAACTGGATCTTTGCACACAACCTACAGTTAACACACGAAATAGCGAAGGAAGGATTTTTTTACTTGGGTAATGCCGATCGAACCCAGTGTTTTTCGTGTAACGTTGTACTTAAGGATTGGAGGGATGATGACAATCCTGTAAAGATTCATGCGATTACTTCAAGAAACTGCAAGTATGTACATTCCTAAATTTTAAAGCAAATAGCATTTTATTATAAAAGCACCTACAAATCAGAGTTTTGCAGCTCTTTCATAAGATAAATGAGTTGCTGTTTATATTATTTTTTAATATACTAAAGTTATTCACAATCTTAAAATATATTTGAATTTTTTTAGTGATAACAATATTGTAACATTGATTTTTTTTATTTTGACATACCAATATATCTTAGTAAACAAAGGTAAAGATGTAGCAAACTAATTCAATTTTGTTATTAGAATGGTATTGCGAAGGGAAAAATGGAACTTGCCGATTGGAAGGGACATTCCTGCAACTAATCCTAGGTAATTTTAATTTCAACTAGTTCACCTGGAAAAAAAATTAGTTATTTAAGTTTATATGTATTCTATGAATCACAATCATGATGGCACAGTAGTCTTATTCATAATTAAAGTTTGTTTACTTAAAAAACTAGTTAGAATGTATAAGAAAGTATGGCCAGAAGTGTATTGACTTTTAGTCATTGAACATAAGCTGTTGTTGTAATAATTAAACGGTTGACGTAGTTTATCTTAGACCAACAAATCTATGAAACCAAAATAAATATGTGGGTTTCAGTTTCTAATCAAAGGGAATTTTTCCACAATGTTAAATAATAGAATGGTGATATAAATTCTGTTGAAATTCACCAGACATTAGAGTAGTAGTTTAGCAAGTTCTCACAGAAAAGTTTAGCAGATTCTCGCAAGAGTTGCAGTTGTTTATTAGCATTTTTTGGCTATTTTAAATATATTGCAAAAACTCAGGTTTGAAAGATACATTATAACCAATTTAGTAAATTAAATGCTTGGTGTTAAAATAATTTTAAAGATATTAATTAATTAACTATATTTTTAACTAAGGTATATTTTAAAAAATTTTCTAATTAGTATTTCACCTGAATCGTCAATTGGAGAACCCCCGTCAAATCATTCTATTACAATACCACGAGGAAATAACGAACCAGTTAACCCACAAGTCATTCCACGTGGTGGTCTTTTTTTTCAAAACCAGTCGTCTTTATTTGGTGAGGAACCCAATTTCTCCCAACAAAGCACGGGAAATTTGCTAGATAATCCACTTGAAATATCAAATTCACATTCGGTGCCTGCAAGAAATCGACAGCCCTTACAACCAATGGAATCTTCAGGAAATCTGCCTATTTCAACTGGCGGTGAAGCACTACAGCCTGGAGTGCAAAGAATTTCAATGCAGACTGAGTCTAACCAGCCTCGCCCACCAAACCCAACTTTACAATCTGCACAACATGTACAAGCCTCCCCAGCTTCTAGGATTCAACAGCAAATAAGTCAACCTGAGGATCTTTACCCTTTAAGTAATCCACAAGCACCAGCCATGGGAGATATTCGAGAGCGCAGACAGACTTTTACTAATTCTCCAAACTGGCCTCATGGACCAGAACTTACTTGTGAAGTAGTGGAAACTGGATTTTATTCTTTAGGTGAGCAATTAAGAGCATTTTATGTTTGTTTGTTTTGTTAGTCCTATTTAGAAGTTTGCTAAGGCTTTTGGGGTGTTAAACATGCTATGACGTTTTAATATTTATCTTAATATTTATATTTATAAGGGTGCTGTATTACATTTTAGGTTACAGTGATAAAGTAAGATGTTGGTACTGTGGAGTCGAGGCTGAAAATTTTCAACACGGATCAAGACCCTGGGAAATTCATGTCAGAAACTACCCATCTTGCAATTTTGTTCTTTCAAAGCGGGGTCTTGATTTTGTCGAAGCTGTTCTATCTAGCATCTCGGGTGAACACGAATCTCCAACTCAGTATCAACCAGAAGAATCTTTACCAAGTTTAAGAAGTAACCCTGGAACTGAATATGAACCCAACTCCCTGTCTGAAGAGGTGGAAAGTGGTCCTACGCAGCTTCCCCCTCCAATTGTTCTTGATCCAGATGAAGAATTGGCAAGAAATAGGTAAAAAAAGTTATTTGCATTAACTTGTTACATTAGGTTATTTAAAAAAAAATTTAAACAAGCTTACATTTGATATAAACACACGACATCACCTATGTTTAAGGATTGTATGGTAGCTTTTTTTGTGTTTATCATGTTTTGTTAACTTAATTCTTATAAATAAGTTGCTGTATGTAAATTTATTTAATTATTTAGAGAAGAACTTTTATCTTGTATGCAATCTGACATGGTGGCACAGGCAATTACCATGGGATTTAGTCGCTCGCAAATTAAAGCAGCTTTAAAACAACAAATAAGAAACCATTCATGTGGTTACCAATCTTTGGAGGCTTTGCTTGATGGTCTTATTCATTTCCAACCTGATGGAAATAATATGGGAGATTCAGATGAAGGTTAGAAGGTGTGGTTATAAAAAAAATTGCAACATTTGTAAATAATATTTTTTTAATTGACAAAATGAATTTTTACAGCTTAAATTTAAGCATTTTATTTATTTTTTATTTATTTTTTATTCATTTTTTCATTATTTTGTTTGTGCAGTGTAACTAAATTTTTTTTTCGTTTAGAAAGTCTAACAGGAAATCTACCAAATTCGCCCCCACCCGTAACCCAACCTGCGACCTCCAGCACTCAACAACCAAACCTAAATGTACCGGAGGCTTCGTTCAGAGAAACGGAGCAAGAATTAAGACGATTAAGAGACGAAAAAAGATGCAAAGTGTGTTTGGACGGGGATGCGGAAATGGTATTTGTTCCATGCGGGCACTTGTGTTGTTGTCTTGCCTGTACAAGGTCCCTAAGACAATGCCCGATATGCCGTACGCGTATCAGCAAGGCCTACAGAACTTATTCATCAATGTAATCGAAACGTTAATATTTTTTCGAAAATTTTTTTTTTGTTAATTGTATTAGAAATGAGGGGAAATTTTGTTGCTTGATTGTTTATTAAATGAAATCAATTTGTAGTGCATGGCTTTAATAATGGAAATCTTCTTTTAAATGCCCCATATGCTATCACGCTGTAATCTTTTTTTATTAATTGAAAATTAACTTGTAACCAAGTCAGTAGCCCTAGCTTTAACAATTTATATTTCGTGATTTTTTTATAGTAACATCGCTTCAAGCAAGTTCATTTACTCGGTATCATTCTTGCGTTGTGTAATTGTGCTTAATTCATAAAAAATGGTTTGGTTTTAATGTTGTATATATTGCAAACTAAAATTAAATTAATTAAACTTTTTCATTAGGCAGAAAAAATGGTATTGGAATTGTTTAGATTTATTTTTGGAATAGTTAAAAAATTAAGCTGGCAAATGTGTGAACAATATAGATATTTTTAGGAATCGTTTATATTTAACTTGTTTGTAATATTTTTAAACGGAAAAGTTAAATTTTGGGGATGTGTTAATATCCGTCGACATGTACACCTTGTCGCACCTTTAAGTTAAACAGAATCACCTTATTTGGTGGTTGTCCATTACAGTCATCATAAATTACTATAAATAACCGGTAATCCCAATTCGTTTCAGAAATCAAAGCAAATCTAAGTTGGAGAAAAAAAATAATTTAGGATAAATGGTTTTTAAATTTTACAAACAATGTCTGCAACGTTTTGTGAATATTGTTATTAGATCAACTAAAACGCGACACTCATGACAATTCTCCTACCCTATAGTCTATAGGCCTATCCTAAATAGTTAAATAATGTCGATTTTTATTATTCGATGCCTGCCTATTGGTAACGCGTGTTATTATTTCTACCGCCTACTCATTTTTGGTTTTATTTTTTATTAAGTGGTTTACGATATGCAAATAATAGTATAAAATCAAATTAACTTAAAGTTTATTTTTTCCGGCAAAATTCAGAAGCGTTTAGGCGATATTTAAAAGTTAAAATAAATGTTAATTGCATATTATTAAATACGAAAAAATGTAAAATGTATATTATTAAATATAATAACACAAAAATTAATATCAAGAAATGATGTAATAATTTTCCTAATAAGTTTGTCTTAGGTAAAGATTTTTATAATTTTTTTTTAATTGCAATTTAATAACTTAAAAAATTATTTTTTAATTTAATTAAAATTTTTTGTTTTTTACTTGTACACATTTTCTATTGTTTACGAGGACTTGTAAAAAAACCTAAAAAGAAAGAAATGGATCAGATGTTAAAAATTCCGATCATGATTTCGCAGATTTTTTGTGCTTGGTACGACATTGGCGTTTAGGTGAGTCGGGCAAAATAAACCACAAAAATTTAAAATAAAATTAATTTCACCTGTATTAATACAACTTTGCCAAACAAATACAATTTAGCAGCTAAGCAGGTTCAACGAGATAATATTATTTAACAAAAGAAGTAGTTATGCTAAAAATACCAATTCAAAACCTATTAAATTTAAGCTATATTGCGAATAAACAATTTTTAAAATCAACAGGGGTTAATAAAAAAAACTTATAACATTTAACTCTATAAATAATATTTTAAATGTGCCAATAAAACGCTTTTGCCTATTTTAAAGCCACACACGCGAAACTTCTTAAAGTGTTTTCGCTTCCTTATAAAACCAGATTCAAGTTGTTTGTCTGGCCCATATTCGTGGTTAGATATCACTTGGATAGATCGCCAATTTTTTTTTTTTTTTTTTTAAGTTTAAAGATAATATTAAATTGCAGAAAGTTTAGTCGCTAACAGTGTTGATAAAGAAAAGGTTAAAGTAATAATACTAGAAAATCACCAAGTAATATTACTCTTTTAAATAAATTGAACATTGTAAGAATTAATAAATAGTTATTTGGGGGATTTACTTATATTTTTTAGTTAACTAAATAATTTTTATTATTTAGAAAGATATGTTAATATAAGTGTTCTTAACAAACTATAATTTGTTTTTAGAGCAATTAAACACAGAAAGAAAACATGAATCTTATCTGTTTGCTAATATCTGTTTTTGTCCTTATGGTTTCGTATGAAGGTAATTTAAATTATAGTTCGATTGTTATTAAGAATACTCTAACTTAATTAGCAATAAATTTGTGTAGATATTGTAATTTTCTTTACCAAAAAAAGTTTGAGTATAAAAATGCCCTTTGTTAAATTTTGATTCCTATGGAGAAATAAACTCACGCGTAAAACAAATCGCATTTATATATATTAAGGAATTTGTTTAAAAACAAATTTTTGCGTCGTACTATAAGTCTAGTGGATAATAGATTGTGGTTAATCTAAAACAAGAAGTTACAGGTTTGCCAAGTGGCTTACTTTAAAGGTTAATACGATATTACATGGAAGTTAATGCAAGTTCGCAACGGTTCGGTTTTGTGGCAAGTGTAAACAGCAATGTGGTAATCTTGATGGAATTTCTGTTGACGTAAATTTTCGTTAGAAGAATTTGTTCGTTTAAGTTTAAAGAGCGTTATTGATATTTGCTAAATCAGAATGTGAATGCCCTGTCTTGTTTTTGTTAAGTTAATAAATTTGTGTTGGTGTTGACGAACTTTTGATATTGTTTTATTGGCGTACATTGACTAGACTTTAAAGTGCACGTAACAAAGTTAATAGTTAAAATTGTCCCCCCATAATTTAAATTTATTTTCACACGTGCGTTTAGTATTTTTATTTCCCTTAACGACAAAACCCAAAAACCATAATTGAAAGAAATTACTTTATCGATTTTAATCCATCAAATGTTATGTGTTTACTGTCTTTTTAAATCAGATTACGAAAAAGATAAAAATGTGTTAGTGCACGAACCTCATACCCTTTTCGGTTAACTTTTCCGTAGATAAAAATCTTGAAAATCTAAATTGCCACGTCATTCCACTAATAAAGCGTTTTTAATAACTCGGCATTGTCTTTAAATGTGGGCTTTTACAAACCTTTTTAACCAGCTTAGACTTTATTTTTACTTAAATGCTTTTTTTAAATATATTTAGTATCTGCCGAGGCCACTACATCTAAACAAATTGAAACAACTCAGCAAAGTTTAAATATCACAAACCAAGCACATCAAAAAGTTGAATCTAAAGCAACTAAAACATTGACAACCACTAAACCCAAACCTAAAATTCAAGGAAATAAAAATAAAAGACCGATAAATGCAAATCAGTTGGTGGTAAGACAATGAAACTCTATTGCAAAAATGCAGAATAATTTTATATCTTAAGCACTTAAAAATTCAAGCCGTTGTTAAAAATAACATATTGGTAGTCTTTTGTAAGCTGTTACTATATAGCGGTACCGATTTAAATAAAAACTTTACTTTTTATGGTAGAAAAAATGCAGCAAAATGTGCGTGTTTAGTCGGATCACGAAAAAGTTGGTTGGAAAACCTTGCGCAAAGCGAGCTAAGAGAGGTAAACCGAAAACAAAATAGCAAACTTGTTTTTAAATGAGAAACTAAAACTTATTTTACTAAACTTTATTTTTTTGCAGTCCTTTGTCTTTTGTGCCGGGATATTATGAAGTGTAGCACGCTTAAACCTTTGTAAAATAACTAAGGGGCTTTAAATACTGAGAGATGCCAGAAAAAAATTAAGAACACTGTGGATGTTTTGTTAAATTTCTTTGAAAGGGCTTTGGTTTTTATTAATGACTTTTTATCTTAAATTTTTTTAGATATTTTTTGTAATTAAATATTTAAAATTTTCCTTGATTAATTTTAGCTTTTTTTAAATAATTTTAAAGCATTATTTAAATGTAAAGGCTATTAATAATCATCTCTTTTCTGTTTTTAAACTTGTGCTATTAATTCGCTAAATACAATTGTAAAAACTGTAAAAATATGCTTCATTTAGATTCTATTTAAACTTTTTTTAAAGGGTTACACTATATAAAGAATAAATCTTTAGAAAGATATTAAATGATTTAAATCCAACTTATAAATCTACCCTATTATTTAAATCTAGTTCCAAATTAAAAAATACAAATTGGTTTTAGGATATTAATTTAATGAGCTGTTTAAGCAGTTTCCAATACATAAAAATTGAAATATTCAAATAAAGATTGTTATTTAAACTTTGTATCCTATGAGACTTCTTCTTCCAATCATTTCACCAACAAAAAACCACATCAAAACTTCAGTAAAAACTAATGAGTTTTGCCAAGCTTGTTTCACAGATAGTTGCATGAATTTTCCAGAAGTGAGGTTGCCAACGGACTTTGAGGCAATCCCAACAGCTTCACCAACCTCACCCGGGGTCGGAGGTCGTAGTTCAACTCTGGCAAATTTCCAGAAAGTTTGTAATCGAGGAGTTGCGAATGCAATACCGGATTTGCTCCACACAGGAATCTTTGCCATTAGTTTAGACATATTTGTTTCAAGTTATTTACAACTTATAGTTACAAGGATCCTTATTTGCCTAAAGCAAGAATGTAAAACAAGTATTTATATATTGTATTTGACAAACATAAATTTGCAATAAACTTCACTGACATTCAGACACTACAACACCGGCAGCATGGTGTAGTGGTAAGAACACTTGCTACACCACACATGAGGTCGTGTGTTCAATCCCCACTGATCCCATGCTGTAGCGCCCTTGAGTAAGGTGGTATAAACGATATGAACTCCTGCTGAGCCAGCACTTAATCAGCTCAGCAGTATGATTATCGGGCAATTATAATCTATAATATCCCAAACTGCCACAGGCAACTCGAGACTGGGTCGGAGTAACTAATGTTACTCTATGTTTAAGTCGCGCATTCAACTTTCCCACATCAAGGATAAAAATATATACAAAAAAAAACATGACATTGACTTTCTGTCAGATGGTAACCAACTATAAGTAACAATAGGGCTTATAGCTGTTTAATGTCAGGCAAAAAATAAGACAGGCAGGCAATAGGACATGGCGGCATGAACATTCATTAATAAACTGCGAACTAGTAGACTAGTAAGAAAACTGGAATAAAATATTAAAAAAACGTATCTATTTTTTTGGTATATATTTGTGTAAGTCTATCTTTTAGACAGTCAGACAGTCTAAGTTTTTACAGACTAAAAAAAGGTTTTTAATTATGTAAACAAACTTATTACAAAACAACGTTTAAATAAACAAAATGTAGAACAAGGCTACTTAAATCGTTGATCTGTAGGTCTCAGGTTGAAAAGTTATTGAAAGTCACCGCAAAACGGCATTACTTTTTTTAGTTTATCCTCGATTTTTATAAAGCATTTTAAATTAAAACAAAGTCGTAAAAAAATTATTAAAAAATTGTATTTATATTTAGTATTGATTTTAGATTTTAAAATAATATTTATTGATTAATATTCGCTTATATACTTAACTTTTATTTTTAACCGAAAAGGTTACTAGAATGTGCAACTTATGTTCCGCAACATTACATTCCAGAAACACAAGTTTATTTTATGGAAAGTGCCCTACAATGCTGACGTAAAATGAAGACTAAATTTTAATAGGCCATACGCAGTTTTTTTAATAATTTATAACAATTATCATTGCAGTAAAGGCTATCAGTACAGTGTAATCAGGCTGAATAGAACAACTATCTAGAGATAGAAAAATGTTTTGTTTAAAAAGATCTATGAACAATCTCAAATGTCGTCGATCGGCTCTTGAGAAATATGCGTCATTCTTTCCATGACGTCAGTTAATTGCGTCATAGCATCTGACATAAAAGTGTGATCTTGATCGTCTAATACATCTTCTAGTTCTTGTAATGCGCAATGAAAGTCTTCCTCCCCAGTCACTAAAAAGTAAGTTTCAGTTAAGTTATCTTTTTGCCGAAAATCAGCACAAGGGTAAATATATTTAGGTACGAATAGTTGTAAACAATTTATAGCCATGGTGTTACTAACAGTTGTTTTATTAGAGTAGCCATCTATCCACACCCCCATAATAGTCATTGGTTTTTGTTTGTTGTTATATTTAAATGCTTATGGTCACTAGAATAAATAAGTGTAGTCATTGCTTAAGATTTATATATTCTGAATAACGTACGGGTTGAATCTTGTGAGTCTGATTGTAAAGCTTGGTGTTTCGCAAACAACCGATGCGCCGGTGATAGTGACGTATCACCTCCCTCTAGCGACGCTAGCTCCTCGTAGTATTGTTCCTCAGGAGGGGGAGGGGGAGCAATAAACATTGGATTTCCGTTTACGTCACTCTTATAATAAACAAATGAATATATTTGGTTTATGAATGACTAAACATCTCTTTTAACATGTTTTTTTTAATAAAGTTAATAAATAATAATACATTAAACCAAAAGGTAGGTTAATGTGTATACTTTAACGTTAGAATGGTCAACACATTTTTTTTGCACGCTATTGTTATAAATAGTTAGTCATGCCTAATTTTAATCCCCGTTTGGTTTAAATAAGTAACAATACAACACTTTACTAATCGCGTACACGGTGTTGTGACGTCATAACAGTGATGATGCATACCTGAATAATGGGGTTGTAATGCGCTAACATGGTAGATACTTGTTGTAAAGTTTTAAGGTTTATATGGAGTCCTGAAAGACCTATAAATAAAAAATAATGATACTTACATAAACAAATTTGGGAAAAATTGAAGTCCTAACAAGTTATACTTTATAGTCAACAATAAAACAGCGCCATTTTTAGCTAAATTTTAAAGTATAAACCACATACTTGTATTGTCGTCGTTATCAGAGTCAAGGGTGATGCAAAAATCATCTTGTCCGTCATCTTCGTAGTCGTCGTCGTCCGAAAATGATCCGTATCTAGTTTAATTAATAGTTGGGGTTACAAATTTACTTTCTACAGGCGGTTAAAATTTAAAAAAAACTTAAAATGGCCAGCATGAAAATGTATATGTATTAATGAGGTCTTGGGGAATTGGTTATTTACTAGCTATTAGCTTAACTACCTATCACTTTTTTCTCCGTCACTTGCATCGTATTTTGTTCCACTCGGTGGTAATAAAACGGAGTTGTCCATCTTTCCAAGTTTCGATCCTACGTCACTGCTGTGTGACGTCATCGGTGTATTTGATGATTGGTGCAGAGGCGATGATTGTAACCGAACTTGAGCCATAGTTGTTGATTTGAAGTTTGTGTGCTTGTAAGTATTTGCTATTTGTCAATAGAAAATTGTTTTAATAATACGGTTAGTTATGCAAATATGAATAGTACTTGTATATAACAATTAATAACGAGTTCTGCAAATTATATTCATTTCTCGGAACCCAGTGCAAGGCAAGACATGTTTTTCTTGAAAGTTTTTTAATTTTTATTAATATTTAACAGAATGCCTTTTTTACATTTTAAATTAATTAAAATTGGTGACACAAAAAAACGTCTACAAAAAAGCATAACTAATGTTTATATTAGTCACAAATTTTCCACTATTAAATACTGTAATCCACTAACCTGGCAACACGCTGGTCATTATATGATATTTAAACGTCCATAAATATTTTTTTGTGAAATATTACTTTAAAATCGTTTATTCAGTTTCTTTAATAACAACTATCTAAATGAAGGTGTAATACAGCATTACTTATAATTTTTAATATTAACACTTTATAAAATAAACAACTTTGTGTTTTGAAATATATACTTAGGCTACCGTCTAAATGCGTATAAAACCTTTTCTTTGCCTATCACATGTTCCAATGACAAAAAAAACTGTGTTCTATACCTATCAACAAAACTTATAACCAAATCCTGTACATTGCACGTAATTCTATCGTGACTACACTCATTAACTAAAAACTAACACGGTCGTTTAATTTCCGAACCCATTGTAAGCGTTGACTTGCTTTTCCCTAAATTGTTTCTGAGTGCGTCTAAAACGTGCTTTGAATGCATTTCGAAAATCTTGTATCCAGTATTATTTCTTTCGTTTGCCCTTTTCTAAGTAAAAAAAAATAAATTGACATCTACGTATAGCTGTTACGTCAATGCTTAACATGGCTAAGTTATAGGTTAATTGATTACTGATACAATTTATCAATAAACAAAGTTAGTCACTTGTGTTGACATTTAATGTTTATAAACTACAATACCGTTTTTCTATTGGCTCTTTCAACAAAACAGAAACTATGGTATTTACTTAATAGGGAATTTTATTATTACCAGCTTTCTATTTAACTTGTAGCGTAACATGTAAACACAGTATTAAACAATAATTAAACTAAAAAGGGTATTTTACATATTATTTAAGCCGTCTGCCTGTGCATTACAATGTGTTGTTGAAATACTTATTTGCATTCTAGCTAAAATAAACATGTTGCGATTTTCGGCTTGCCTAAGTTTATTTTCAATTAATTATGACTTAACACATTGTTGTAATGTCTATTTTAATCCAGGGTCTGTGTATATAATCATTAGAGTCTAATCTTACACTTTAATTTTAATACTTTCTTAAAGTCAAAACTTTAAATGTTCTGATGTATGATTTAACTTCTATAAACGTTGCTATGCTTTTAAAACATTTTTCACTACCTTTTTAAAAATTTTTTGAGTAGAAAAAGTTTTTTAATAGGCAAAAATAAATTTACCAGAGCTATTTCTGTTTCGTTGTTTTACTTGTTTATTTTTCTCTTTATAAATATTCCAACTTTTAATAGCGCTGGGAATGCGTATTGTTGTTTGGACTACGTAGCAAAAACGCAACTGCATGTCTAGTTAAATACTTCATATACTACGTAAACCAAATAAAATTAGTAAACATTTTAAATAACTCTTAAATATGATCATATTAAAAATATAAATTTTTTAAGGCAATAAATTAGTAAATATACTAATAAACTATTCACCTAGTTAAATCCTATCTTAACTGATTTCAAATATCAATACATTGATCAAAAGCATATTTTAAAAACTGCATGCCTGCATTTAATGCATCCAATCCTACTTGTTTTATTTATTTAGATGCACCTCAGAACACGCGGAAGGATGCATCGATACATTACGTCACATCCGTTATTACTCGTGACGTATACGTCAAGTGAGGAATATAAACAAAAATGGCTAATTTTTTTTGTTTCATATATTATAATGAATTTATTCTAGTACTTGCAAGTTAAACCTTAAATTCTGCAAAAACTGCAAAAACGCATATAAAATCTTTTTTTTGTATATTACAATTTTTTGTATTAAACAGTTTAAAACATAAATTTTTTAGGTAAATTTAAAATTTTGAACATTTTTTAAAAGGTTAAAATCTTAAACTTTAAAACATAATGTTATTGTCAATATATTTATTATGGTTTAAAATCTTAGATTTTATCTTAGATTTTAAAACATATTGTTATGGGCATTATTATTATTATTATTATTATTTATATACTTTAGTGTCTTACAAGCTGCATTTGAAGCAAAAAAACTTTTGTTCTAGTTAATTAAAAGTCTTAAAATTTTAGTATTTTGTTTATCATCAAATTTTGTTCCTATCCTATTTATAAAATGTAATAAAGACGAAATGCTAATTAATAGGTAAGAATTTATCAAAATTTAAAGGTCATCATATAGTTTTCAAATTTGGTTTCTTTTATATTAAAATAATAATAACTTAATAACATGGTAAAAAGTAATTTTGTTTGTTGAATATATTTAAATGCTTGGTTTATTTATTAAAAACTAAAGATAAGTATTAAGCATTAAAATTGTAGTCTAGTGTATGTCATGATATTAGAAATTTACAAACATTTTCAGTCTAAGAAATAAAAACTTGATATTTAATTTGTTAATGTATTTAAAATTTTTAATTAGTTATGTTTATGCTCACCTTTATTATTTATAAAGAGTTAATCAAATAATTTTAACCTCAGATGTTCTAGTTTTAAATTTTGCCTATTTGAGGGCTTTAAACTTATATACTTACCTTAGGGTACGCAGGGTACCCACTTAAATTTAAGGGTACGCATTTGAATTTAAGCAGGAGTTTGACTCAGTTTGAGTTAGGCACTTATCTTTGGGTAGGCACTTAACCTTAGAGTAGGCCCTTAAATTAAGGTAGGCATTTAAACTTGGGTAGGTCCTTAAACTTGGTAATCACTTAAAACTCGGAAGGCCTTTAAACTTAGGTAGGCATTTAACCTTGGGTAGACACTGCACATTGGGTAGGCCCTTAAACTTGGATAGGGCCATTGAAACTCGCCGAACGATGTTGTTTTATTTTCAACAACATCTTTTACGTCAACTATGATGCTTACTGTAACATGTTGGTATTGTCTGTATATTTACTAATAAAACTTTAAAATTTATGTTGCAAAATTGCTGTTGAATTATAAGAAAGAAAATTCTAAAAGGCGAAGACCATGTTTAGTATATAAACATGTCTTTTTTATCTATAAAGATCTGTATTAAAATTGATTAAATGATTTTAAATTATATTTTATTTATCAAATAAATTAAGTTAAATTTTAAGTTTTACTTAGATACGCACAATTTATTGGCAACTCTGTTTGGGGAATTCCCTGTATTCAGCGTGTGGGACAAAGCACGTGTCAGTTATGTTTTCTTTTAACACGTGTTTGTGAACGAAATTAATAGGTTTTCTAATAAATTTAAACCTTATTTTGTGTTTGTGTATTTATTTTATTAAACAGTAGTATTATTTTTATAGAAATTGTACAGAAAAGATGTTGTTTTATGCACGAACAGACTGAACCGTTTTTTGCATTTCTTATTGTTTAGTATTTTGATTAAAACCAAACTAACACTTTTATTTTATTGTTTTTAGCTTCATTGCTTAAAATTTAAATGAGGATGGAACATTTTCATGCTGAATTAAAAGATGTATTGTCTATTCTGTGTAAATCAGAACCTACTGTTCGAAAGAATTTGCAAAATTTCATTTCCAAACAGGTGTGTCAGTGTGTTGTTCTTTCTTGGTCAGTTTCTATGTTTGGTTTAAAATAAAAAATAAAAATAATAAAATGCAAAAATCCAGTGGTATGCTATATGATTTTTAAAATTTAAAGTAAAAAGTAGAAGAAATATGAAAATAAAGAATAGGCTGTATGAAAATCTATTTTTGTTTATCTTATTTTATTTATAGATTTGGAGTCCAGCAGATAGAAACAAATTGCTTACATCATTAGCAAACACATTAATTTCAAGCAACAAAGAAACATGTTTAAAAATATCCATGTTAATGGGACCATTAACTGTTGAACTTTTACATCGGTAAAGTTGTAATTTCTACTTTATTTAGCTCAAAAATTATTGTTTTAAGCATTAAGGCGACTCTTCTAATTGTTAAGATAATAAATATGGTATTTACTAAATTCTACATAGTAAGAAAGGCCTATAAATTTAAAAATATAAAAGAAAGATTTGTTCTTTATTTTTGTGTTACTGAAACTATAAAATGTGTAAATTAATTTCTATAGGTGTTCTTCTGGTAAATATCACAGAGATGCAAACAAAGCTCTTGACAGACACGAGAAGCTCTGCATTGTGATTGGTTGGTTGTCTCGAACCAAACTACCTTCAATACAAGAGTAATTGTTTATCATTAATATTTTAATATTAAAGAGAATTAGGTTTGGTTTAGCATAGATACATATTTTGATCGTTTAGAAGGAACTTTGTGGTATGGATTTTATTTTGATTAAAATACGTAAAATCTTGAAATGTTTTGGTAACAGTAGAGCTTAAAAAATTTATTTTTTTTAGCTTTTCTATTTCATATTTGAAGAAACATGGAAGTCCTTTTCAACAAATTTTTGTTATTTCTGATGCTCCAACAGAATTAAAAAAACGCAAAAAAATGGAATCAGATCAATTTAGTAAAGTCATTGAGGCTACATACTACATTGTTACGGTAACCTTTGTTTCTACTGAAGATTTTTTAAATAAAAGTAATTAGGTCAAATAAAATTGTATCAAATCTTGTTATTTAAATATTAGGGCATATTTATTTAAAATTATTTTACTTTAAACAGTTGTTTTTTAATATTTTACTTGTATTTTTGTAGGCCTACCCTTCAGTATTAAAACTGGATTGGCATTGGTCAGATCTGGTAGATTGTTTAAGAAATGTTAATATTCACATCACTTCACGAGGAAAGTGGTTTTTAATGAAGGTGTTAGGTGCATTTGTGGGGTTGAACAACATCGGTTCTTGTGAGATTAATGAAAAAGAAGGACAATTATTAGAGTAAGTTTTAAAGGATTAATTTAGAAAAAAATCAAATATTTTTACCCTATAACAAAGCTCAAAGTTATCATTATTTTTTTAGGTTAAATCTTGTAGTTGGGGACAATGTGGAAATAAATTCGCCAATTAAAATAACCACCAGTGATAGTATACTAACCCATACTAAACATGCAATTGTTTCAAAAGATTTATCCAATCAACTTGTTCCAGTTTGCGGGGTTATACTTCATAAAACTATAAGTGAACAAAAAGGTAATTAATTTGTTTGTGAAAAATATAATTTTTTCTCTGATGTATTACTGATTTTATTTTTTGTAAATTCGGATTTAAAATTGTAAATTGCGGGGTCTAAAAAGTTAATTCGTCTAATATTAATTTGTAAATTTTTTTTTTTAGAAATTGCATTAAAATCAAGTCTACTAATAACTGACACTTTAAAACAACAACTTCAACAAATTGCTATTGCTATATCAGAAGCAAAACCTATTCTATTGGAAGGTAGATAACATTTCTTTTACCTAAAAAACATGTTTATTTATATTTACAATCACGGTTGCAGTGTAATTAAGAAAAGAAATGTCAAATATGCAATATGTAAGAAATGCATTGTAGCAGTTTTAATCTAAATTGGTATATTTTATTATTTTTAGGTCCAGTAGGTTGTGGTAAAACAGCTGTCATCGAGTATTTGGCACAAATTACAGGTAAGTTCTTGTACACATTTGTTAATAAACTATTTTGGCTATTTAAATTAAAAATTTTTTTTTAAATGTATTATTTAAACAGGGCACACCAAACCACCAAGTTTAACAAAGGTTCAACTAAGTGATGACACCGACAGTAAAACTTTAACAGGAAGTTATGTTTGTACTGCTGTGCCAGGTAATATTTCTTTTATATGGTAATTACATTTCTAAACCAAATCAAATCTATTTATTCAAGCCAATCAATATTTTGTTAATTAAAGTATGTCAACATTTGAATTTTGATATTTTTTTGCAGGTGAGTTTATTTGGCAACCTGGTTTGCTAGTACAAGCTTGCAAAGAAGGAAATTGGATTTTGTTTGAAGATATTGATCGAGCTCCAATGGATGTTGTAAGTTCTATTTATTATACTCTTTATTATTTTTTTACGAATTTAATTGAGTTCCAATTACTTAACAGTCTTACATAAAGTGTTGGTCTTTCTAGAAATTATAATGTTAACAGTAGTTGTTTAACTTTTAAGATATCTTTGTTGCTGCCTTTAATGGAGTCCGGTCACTTAAATGTTCCTGGAAGATTCGATGAAAATAATTCGGTTTCCAACCAATTTCGAATCTTTTTGACCAGGAGATCTTCTATCATGATGTCATCATTAAATCATGTTTCTATGCTAACTAAACATTGCACAATGGTTAAAATGGGCGCCATAATTGAAAGTGATTTGAAAAAGGTAAATTTGTAACGGGTTTGGGTAATTGCTTTCTAGGGTGACAAGACTAGTTTAGGGTAACAAATGTCAGGTACTTTTAAATTAGACCAAGAAGTCGGCCATTTGACATCGAGGATAAATAAATATGAAAAAAATGTTAAATAAAATTAGAACTTATTCTTGTTAAATTTAGATAATACTTTTAAAACATTCTTGTCTGGAAAGCATTGTGGATAGATTACTTACAATATATCAAATACTTTGTGAAGAAAAATCTGGTCATTCTTCACAACGAAAACCATCTACAAGGTATTGAAATAAAATAATAAATAAAAATAAAATTTTATACTTAAATAGTTTTTATTATTTAATAAATTAATTTGTGTAAGTTGCGTAAAATGATTTGTTTTCAGAGATTTACTAAAGTGGTGTGACAGAGTCTCACAATTTTCCACCAATAAAAATGAACTAGCAACCAACGTTACCATGACAGCAATGGATTGTTTTGTCGCTTCTCAATCAGATCCAAGCTTGAGATTAAAATTAACGGAATTGATATGTGCAGAACTAAGTTTATCAACAGAAAAAGTAAACAGATTTTTTAATACTACTAAATATGATAATATAGTTTTAGGGATAGCTTTTTTGTTAACAAAAAGTAATTTTTTCGAATTTTTAAAATAAACCGTATTGTTTTTTTAATAAATAGCTTATTAATTTCTTAATTGTTCATGTAAGTATTTTTATGAATTATTTAAAAATATTTTTAGGCAAACTACTTCTGTGATTCTTATAAACCGGAATTAAATATTCAACCAACAACTTTCAAAGTTGGAAGATATTCTTTATCTCGTTCTCAATCTACTTTTCACACCACTATCAGTGGTAGAGAGCAACCATTTGCCCAAACTCGGTAAAATTATTGTAACATGATTTTTATTTTTACTTTGCAAAGAAAATGTAAGAATTTTAACATTTTATTTGTTTTAAAATATTGTTTAGTTTTAAAAATTTTTTTAAAAATTTTTTTTTAAATTTTTAGTCATTCACTTGTTTTACTTGAGAGAGTAACAGGCTGTGTTGAGACTATAGAGCCAGTGTTATTAGTTGGAGAAACTGGGGTGGGAAAAACATCAGCTCTTCAATATCTTGCTCAAAAATCAGGTGACGCTAAACTAAAATAGATTTTTAAACTAAATTTACTGTGCACTAGTTTTACCAGAAAATATGTTTAGGTCATACTCTTCATGTGATAAATATGTCACAACAATCTAGTTCAAACGATCTTTTGGGGGGTTACAAACCAGCTCAAATGAAACACTTTGTGGCACCAGTAAGACAAAAATTCGAACAACTGTTCAAAAAGACCTTTTCGAAACAAAAAAACACAAAGTTTTTAACTCATATTCAAAACTGCTTTGCAAACAAAAGGTATACATTTACATTAAAAATAACAGTAATCAGGTTTTTGAAGAATTAAACTACATTTGATTTTGAAGTATCAAACTAATAGTAATTTTATTTTTTTAGATACAATGATTTGCTGCAACTTATGATGCATAGTTGCAAAGCTGCGCTAAAAAATATTGCCAATGATCAGGTTTGATTTAAAATTTAAAAAATAAACTTTTTTTTATATTTTAAACAACACTTTATCATTTATTTAAATAGGAAGATCATTGTAGCAGTTGGAAAGAAATGATGTTGGATTTAGATGATTTAAGAACTAAGCTAAAATCAGATTCTGCAATTGCTTTCGACTTTGTAGAAGGTAAAGTTTCTAATTACAACTACTTTTTGGTGGCTTTCTAAACTTTTCTTTTCTTTACCAAAAAGTAAATATTGTTTTTTAGGTAAATTATCAAAATGTCTTCAGGAAGGAGACTGGTTACTGCTTGATGAGATTAACCTAGCAGCTCCAGAGTGCCTCGAGTGTTTAAGTGGTGTGTTGGAATCGACTGCTGGCTCTATTGTTTTGATGGAACGAGGAGATGCAAAACCTGTCACAAGACATCCTCAATTTAGGTTAAAATAATTGTTTTGCCTGTGTTTTTGTTTTTAATATATTTTTAAAAAACTTCCTACGTAATATACAATTTAACCTTTTTAGGTTGTAGTATAAAAATTTTAAATTAAAAAAAGAAATAATATTTAGAGTTAAGTTTTAATATAAAAGATATTTTTAAATATAAGTTAAAATATTTAAATCTTTTTACAGGATTTTTGCTGCTATGAACCCAGCAACAGATGTTGGAAAAAGAAATTTGTCTGAAGGAATTAGAAATAGATTTACTGAAATATTTGTAGATGAACCAACTAATTATAATGATATCTCTACCATTGTGGCATATTATCTCAGTAAAACTAGTGTAAGTTTTGCATATGTTTTGTAATATGTATTTGGTTTAAAGGGTTTAAAGTTGATTTTTAAAAAAAAAACTTGATTTTTTCAGGTTAAAATTTTTGCCACAAAAACTTATACTATTCTTTTTAGGTAAAAGGATATCATAAAAAATGTAAAATTAATGTATTGTGGAAAAAATTAGTTTTAAACTTTAGTAACTTAATTTAGATTGTTGGAGGTGGCATAGTTGATGGAATAGTCAACTTTTATCGAGAAATAAGAAAGTTATCCCAATATAAACTAGTTGATGGCACGGGAAGAAAACCTCATTATTCATTAAGAACCCTGTGCAGGTTTTTATAATTTTTATTTAAAGTTTGGCGAAAATTAATCACAAACTTATTTAATAAATTATTTTTTTTAATGAGTAAGTTTAATGTAACTTTAACTTGATTTAGGATGAAATACTTAAGTAAAAAATAAATGTTTTTGTGCTATTTTTAATCAAAGTTTAAGAACAACTTTGAATTTCTACAGAGCACTTCAATATGTAGCAGACAACTCCCAAGTTTCACTTCTAAAAAGTTTGTTTGAAGGTTTTTGTTTGTCGTTTCTTACTGCTCTGGATCGCTCTTCACACCCTCTTGTGGTTGATCTCATTGTGCAACATATTGTTGGAAGAAACAAACTAAAGTTTGTTTACATAATTTCTGTGTATTTGTAATTTTTTGGGTAAAACAATTTTGTAACACAAAAATCAAACTTTTGGATTTTAAGTATGTTAAATTTGATTTTTAGATCAATTTTAAAACACGCATTTCCACTGCCTACACAACCTTCAATAAATGTTGAGGGTCATTATATTTTGTGTGGAGCTCTACCCCCAACTTGTGACGAAAGTTATATCATTACCTCTTCAGTGCAAGAAAACTTAAAGGATTTGTCAAGGTAAATAAGCAAATACTTACTGTGTAAAAAATCTATTTTTAAATTTTATTTTGTGCTATGACAAAGACATAGATTCTGTTTTTTTTAAATTTTTTTTTTGTATTTAACTCTATTTTGTTAAAATGCATTTTAGACCTGTGTCATATGGAAAATACCCAATTCTGATCCAAGGAGAAACTTCCACAGGAAAAACAAGTTTGATTAAATATTTAGGAAAATTAACTGGAAACAAAGTAGTTAGGATTAACAATCATGAACATACTGACCTACAGGAATATGTTGGCAGTTATGCTTCAGATTCAGAGGGTAAGTTAATTGTTTAGGAAATTTTTTTAAGTTTTGGAAATTTTAAATCTAGCATTTTATCAGCATGAACTAGTTTTGAAATTTAAAATAAATTTTAGAATTGTTGTTTATATTTGTACATACATGTCTACACCAAAATAATAAAATTAAGTTTGTATTTGTCTATAAGAGCTTAACAAGTAGAAATAAAAAATAGGTAATCAATTAATTAAATTTTGATATTTTACAATTTTTTAATTTGTTTTAGGTCGACTGACATTTCAAGACGGTCCCTTAGTTACAGCAATGAGGGAAGGTCACTGGATAATATTGGACGAGCTTAATTTAGCTCCCACCGACATCTTGGAGGCTTTGAACAGAGTCTTGGATGATAATCGTGAACTTTTCATCAATGAAACACAAGAAGTTGTCTCTGCACATCCAAGGTGATTTTATGTTTTAAAATGAATTTCAATAACTTAACCCAGGTAATTTAAGAAGGTGTTGGCAAGCCCCATAACAGGTTTTATTTGGTACTTCCATAACTTCAAAATTTGCCTTTAATTAAAAAAAAATTTTAGTAGTATAAAAAGGTATAAAATCTTACAATATTGCAGTTACACGCTCTTTCTTTTACTTAGATTCACCCTGTTTGCAACCCAAAATCCACCTGGGTCATATGGGGGCAGAAAGTTGTTGTCTAGAGCTTTCAGAAATAGGTTTATTGAATTGCATTTTGATGAGATACCCACTGATGAGCTGGGAATTATTCTGAATAAAAGTTGTCAGTTAGCTCCTGCTCACTGCAAAAAGCTGATCAAAATTATGCTATCTTTGCAGGTTACAACTATAAGAAATTACATAATTTATTTTGTAAATTTGTTCAAATTTGCTCTATTTTGTTGTTTCATAATATTTTGTATAACAATTCGAACAAAATTACAAGTTGTTTAATTTTTTTTAGTTGACACTAAAAATTTATTTCAAGAAACTATAGTTTTTAACATAATGTTTTTTAATTTAGGAACGTCGTCGAACTTCTGGTCTGTTTGCTGGAAAACAAGGTTTTATAACTTTAAGAGATCTTTTTAGATGGGCAGAAAGACATAGAAAATTTAAGGTTACAAAATTGTTTAAGAAAGTTATATTTTGTGGTTAATTTCAAAACACAACACTGTATTCATTGGACCTTTTTTATTGGAAATTATATTCACTTTTTTCTTAAACTATGACATTTTTGTAGATATCAACAACTGAATTTTATGATTGGGAACAACATTTAGCTGATGATGGATTTTTATTGTTGGCTGGAAGAGTTAGAAAACCAGAAGAGGAAAAGGTGAAGTTAACTTTGTTAAACTATTTTATAACTACAAAAATAATAATTATGTGTTTAAAACAAAAGCTTAATATATAAAAAACAGTAAATATGTATTGGTGTGTTTTAAAATATTTTTACTTCATTTTCCTTGTTATTTATTGCAGGTTATTGAAGATGTTATTTCAAAATATTTAAAAAAGAAAATAAATCGGAAATTATTATTCGGGATAGAAACAGTGAAAGAACTTCTTAGAAATCATCAGCTTTCTGATGAATTTAATCACATTGTGTGGACAGAACCCATGCGAAGGTAACAAATAAACTTGAATATTTTTGCAAAAACTAATTTTATATTTTCTAAACCTTTACCTTAATAAAGCATTGTTTAATTATATGCATCCTACATTGAACTATAAACATTTATATATTTTAATGATATCTCTAGTTGCTTTTGCTCAATTAAATTTAACAATATATTTGAGACCTGACTTTGAACTAACAATATATATTTATTTCTAGATTATACGTCACTCTAGAGCGTGCTTTGCGATTTAACGAACCAGTTTTGTTAATTGGAGAAACAGGAGGAGGTAAAACTACAGCCTGTCAACTCATCACTGAGATTTTGGAAAAGAAATTGGCCATCATTAATTGCCATGCTAATACTGAAGCTGCTGACTTTATTGGGGGGCTTAGACCGGTAAGCGTTTTTGAAGTTTGTTTTATACAAACAAAAAACTTTGTGTTGCCCAAAATACTAATGCCTGTTGGGAAAATGTTATTTTTGCATGGTAAAACAACAAAATATAATTTAGATTTATGTATTTAAAAAAAATTTTAAATAAATTAAAGTAAGCTGTATTACTGTTTTTTGTTTTTGTAGGCGAGACATCACAGCGAAAATCAAGAAAACAGCAAAGTCACCAAATTATTTGAATGGAGTGATGGACCCCTTGTAGAAAGTTTGTTGAACGGTCACCATCTATTAGTGGACGAAATATCACTTGCTGATGACTCAGTGTTGGAAAGATTAAATAGTGTTTTGGAACCTGAAAGAACCTTGGTTATTCCTGATAAAGTTAATGAGGTAAATGGTAGATGTTTAACTTTTTGAATGCAAAACTTTATAGTGTTGTGTAAAACTTTTAATAAAAGGTTGAATGGTAAAGTTAAAACTGAACGGAATGTTTTTATTTTAAATTTCTATATTTAACTGCAGAGTTTGGATAACCATGAAAGTATAATAAGTTCCAAAGAAGGTTTCCAATTTCTAGCCACAATGAATCCTGGTGGAGATTTTGGCAAAAAAGAGGTAAGTACGTTTTGTTTATTGTGTTTAAATATGTTGAACTTTTTTGTTAATAGATATTTGTAATATTCTTCATTGTGTTTAAAAGAAGTTGCTATTAAATTTAAATTACGTGGTTTTAGTTGTCTCCCGCCTTAAGAAATAGAATGACAGAAATTTGGTGTTCAGTTGTTCAAGATCCAAATGATTTAAATAACATTGTTCAACATAACTTGGAAATTAATATGCCAGAACCGGTAACTTTAAATTCCTTTAAATATATATTTTTGTAAAACTAATATAAGCTTTTAAGTTAATAGTTAGTTGCTTCTTTTTAAAACATAGTAGGTTTTAATGTTATTAATTGAAATACCTAAAAAATTTTATTGACGTTATTTAAAAAAAAAAATTTAAATGTGTTTGAAACAGAATTTACGATATTGTGAGCTGTATTCTAAGATGATTGTTGACTTTGTGACTTGGTTTAAATCTACTGTATTTGGAAAAAGGTAAAACATTTGTTTGCCTATATCATATTTTTTAATATATGTTCTGCTTGTTTAATTAACCTAAATTAGGCTATATCAAGTTTATTTTATTTTACCATTCTGTCCGATGCCAAATTTTATTGATCGAAATTATGTAAGTAACACACCTTAACATAAATTACGTAAAAATTACTATAACGCTTTTATATTTAGGTTTGTTATGTCAGTAAGAGATTTGCTAACTTGGTCAAGGTTTATGTGTAATGCTTCATTGAGCATGGATTTGCCTTCTTCTTATGCTCATGCTGCTTGTTTAGTTTATATTGATGGGTTGGGATCAGGTAAAAAAGTTAATTTTTTTTTCAACATTTTTTACATAATTTTTAGTACAAATGAAAAATGTTTTTTTTGCCTACTAGTTTTAAAAGTTATTATACTTCACATATAATTGTAATATTGTGCTATTTTTTTCAGGTTTATCTGGTGGATTTGTAGGTAAATCGAAAGAAGCACATATTGCATGTCTTCAGTTTGTTTTAAACCAACTTAAACAAACAAATCAGATTGATTTAATGTCAGAGGAAAACAATGAATGGCTCAGAGAGGAAATCGAAACTAAAAGTTGCAAAATTGTCAAAGTTGTCAACAGTTTAGATCAATTTGGGATTGGGCCTTTTGCTATTACTAAAGGTAGATTCAATTTTGCATTTATTTTATTTGTTCATTGTCAAAACTAGCAACATTATACATTTATCTTTTGTGTTTCTTTAGGCTGCCAATTTTTAATAAACTAATAATGACAACTGCAAAAATCGCTAAAAAGTTTTAAAAGTTGTTAAATAAACACTGTTAGGTAAAATGTTTAGTAAAAAAAGCTTTAAATTCTTTAATTAATTTGCATTGCAGGTCCACATCAGCTTATGGGAGACAATGATTTTACATTTAAAGCACAAACCACATCGGTTAATGCATTAAGGTTGTTACGAGCTCTCCAACTTTCAAGACCTGTTTTGTTGGAAGGTTCACCTGGAGGCGGAAAAACTAGTTTAGTTTCTGCTGTTGCCAAACATGCAGGCTTCCAACTTGTCAGGATCAACTTATCTGAACAAACCGTTAGTTTAAGTTGCTAAAGCATTGTATTTAAAATTATACATGATTTTTGCAGAAGGTTATAAACTTTTGGACTTTTATCCTTCGATTAATTAAAAGATTTGACAGATGAACCTTTTATAAATTAGGTTAAAACTCTTGGTATATTATATAGGATGCATCAGATTTATTTGGAGCAGATTTACCCGTGGAAGATGGATTGGGAGGTCAGTTTAGTTGGAGGGATGGTCCTTTGCTTTCTGCTTTAAAGGCAGGACACTGGGTGGTATTAGATGAGGTAATTTATTCAAAATTAAAAGTTAAAAATGACTAATATAAAATATAAATTTCTTTACCTTTTTTTAACTATTTTTATCTTAAATAGTAAATATATTGTTTGCACAACTTATATGTTTTTTTTTAACTAAACAACTTTTTAGTTGAACTTGGCCTCTCAATCTGTTCTTGAGAGTTTAAACAGTGTTTTTGACCACCGTGGGGAACTATTTTTGCCAGAGTTAGGCCAGTCCTTCCAAGTTGACAAAAACAAAACAAAAATCTTTGCGTGCCAGAATCCTGTACAGGAAGGCGGAGGAAGAAAAGGGTTGCCAAAAAGTTTTCTGAATAGATTTACTCAGGTTGGTTTATTTAATTTTATAAAATAACATAACAAGAAGTAAATATATATTAGGTTTTTTAGTACAACAGCATTAAGAATAATTTTTATTTAAAGTAAAGAAAACTATATATTTTGATTTTAAAGATATATTTAATTAAAAATAGTTTTTATATTTTTTCTGCCTGTAGATTAAATTTTCATTAAACTTAAAATTGAGGTCTTTACAACAGTAATTTTATTTAAAATAAGTTACAAAAACTATTTACAAATAGGGCCAACTTTAAATTGATTACATTACATCATTGTTAACAAGCTTATTTAAAAAACAAACATTAGGATATAATATACATACATTACATTTATTTAACAAAATAAAATTATTGATGTCTATAGTTCTCATAATTCTCAATGACCTGTAATAAAAAACCAATAAAAAATATCAACATCATATAAATTAAAACACTTGACTATTTTTCTGCGGTAACAACTTTTGGTCTTAGTTTTTATTAAATAAGTTAAACACTTATTTTACTTACGTAATTAATTTCCAATCCACTATAATCTGTTCCATTTTCATTATAAAGTTCATAATCAAAGCTTGTAAGCTAAAACAAAATCATAAACGTTTACAACATATGTAATTATTAAAGTATAAAGAATCTGGTTGAAAATCATTTGCAATATTGCAAACCTTTTTAATGCATTATATATATTTATACTCTAAAATTTTGGAAATAAAATTAATGTTAGTATACTTACGTTGAATAATTTGGATATTATATAACTCTCAGTTTGGTTGCATGGACTTTCACCAAGTAGGTTTATAAGTCCATATGCAGATTTATTTTTTATACAGTAATACTCTGATGGATCCTTATCTTTTCCCATTTCAATTTCCTAAAAAATGTAAATAATTGTTAAAAAGGAATTGTACAGAAAGGTGTTTATATACAAAGAGTTGTGCACAGGCTGGTTAATCTATTCAATCAACTTTGTTTTAAAACCTTTAAACATAAAATGCTTTTTTTGTTGTTATATGTTAGGTACTTCGTCTAGTTGTGTATCTAGTTGGTATACAGACTATTTAGAAAAACTTACTGTATACAGAGCAGGCAAATACAGGGTCAGATTGGTTAGAAAAAGTTTCACATATTCATATGTTTGCAGCGGGTCTTCCTCATTTATTAAGCTTTCTTCCTCGGCACAAGGACATGAAAACTGGTTGTGTTTTAAGTCGATTTTTTGTAAGTGATGCAGCCCATCTAGCATTCCATCCTGTTATTTTGTAGTAAAAAATAATAAGCTTTATTTGGTTTAGGTTGTGATGGTATTTTTTATGCTAAAAAATTGCAAGGAAATTACTAGTAATTAACAGCCTTGTAGATATTTGAAACATTGTCAGCATATAGTTAATAAAAGCAGTTACCCCAATGTGAGAAATTTGGTTTGAACCAAGATCTAATTCTTGAAGATTGGGATATAACACTCTTAAAGGTATTGTCCCCAGTGAAACAATAATGTTATGCTTCAAGTCTAGAACTTTAAGTTTAGGTAGGAATGTATTTGGAAATGTTGAAACATTGCTGTTTGATAGGTAGAGTTTCTCAAGAGTGAAAAGAATAGGGAAGCTCTGCAAATTAAAAAATTTTTGTACTTATTTTCCTTAGAAAACTGAAGTTACCACAGACAAAAAAACGCCTAATATAAAACAACCAACTTTTGAATAGATATAAAACAATTTTTGATATTAATAAAAAGAATTTAAAACAAAAAAATCAAATTTTACCTGAAAAGAATTAATTTCTTTGTTGGTACTCAAATCTAAGACAACAAGGTTTCTAAAACTGTCAAAAGCATTATTTTCGATGTGATCAATGACATTTCTATCAAGTAAAAGCTTTTCAATTTTAGTGCAGCATTTTAGAAAATGGTGGTTTAATATTTCTGTAATTTTGTTGTTGGAGAAAATACAAGTTTTAAGTTGGGGTAGGTGTGTAAGATTGACAACTTCAGTTAAATTGTTTTGTTTTAAGTTCAAGTATGTAAGATGCGTAAGTTCTGCAAAACAAAAAAAATCACTATGTGTTTTTTTTTAAATAAAAAAAAGGTTCTGTTATTCAAATTTGAATATCAAAATATTGATTTTTATTTCCATGAATTAGATAGTAAATGAGTTAAAGCTTAAATTATAGTTTGTTAACTAATTTTTACCGTTGTTAATTTTTAAGTTTATAAGGTGATTGTTTTTCAAATCAAGAAATTCTAATTTTGGCAATCCTTGAAAAATGATTGGTGAAATGTTTTGAATTTCGTTGTTTGATAAGATTAACTTTGTCAATAAATTTAAGTTAAGTGGATGGCTTAAATATTCCAACTTGTTTTCTGCAAAGTAAGGGAATGTAAATTTTTAAAATTGATTGGGTTAAAAAATTGTAAAAAATTGTGTTGAATTTTACTAAAATCTAAATTAAATTTAAAACTGTTAAATGTGGAATAAGTTGTTACCATGTAAATTAAGTTCTTCTAGGTTGCTCAGGCCATGAAAAGCATTAGCTGGCATTAATTTAATGTAATTGTTGTGTAAAATCAATTTTTTTATTGCGCTGCCTTCACCAAATGCAAAAGATTCTATGTTATGTACACGTTGATCTAAATAAATATATTCATTTTAATAAAGGCAATTATTGATTGGTACTAAAAATATTATTTTGTAAGTTTTACTTTTTTATGTTTTGTTAAAGTTGTTGTTTATTTGATCAAAGTTGTTTAGATATAGAAAGGATAAATAAATTTACGTACTTGATAAATCCAGTACAAGCAAGGACTTCGCATTTGAAAACACTTGGATGCTAATATTTTGTATTCTGTTACCTTTGGCATCAAGATGTTTCAGGTTAGGTGACAACGTAGGAAGGTAGTTTAGGTTGTTGAAGCTCACATCCAATGCCCTGTTTTATAAATAGCATTGCTTTCAAATTTGGTTCTTAATTAAATTTAAATTCTTTAAAAAGTCAAAATGTTAAGGAAAAAAACTTTAATCTTTGTTAAGTACTTAAAGGACTTTATTATTATAAATTTTGCAAGAATTACTTGATACTTGGATGGTTGTCTAAACAGGATAGGTTCAACTTTTTAGTTCTAAGACCAGACATTTTTAAACTTTCTAAAACTGGCATGTTCTGCAAAAAAATACAAATTCTCATTATCTGTTTTCTAATTAACATAAAAAAATTATTTTTTATACCACCTTGCATTTTAAAAATGACTACCAGGAACGTTTATATATAACTTTTATTACTTTACCTTAAATGCATTCTCATCTAAGTTTTTTAATCTGGTATAGCTTAGTTTAAGTCTTCTTAAATGAGGTAAATGCATTGTTGTAACTGGATCAACTTGAATTAGGTTGTTAGTTAAGTCAAGTTCTACCAACAATGGGTTATACGCTTGTCTGGTTGTTATATTTTCAAGATCAAGCATGGAATGTAGATAACAACTATAAAAGAGAAAATGTTAAAAAAAACATTAATAGTAGTATAACTTTATAAATGTTAAATTAAGTTTTATAACACCATCTTAAAGGTTGGTTTTTGTAACTACCTTTTAACTTCTAGTTTTTTTAACTTCTTAAGACTTTTGTAAAGACTACTGCTCAGTATATTACCACTCCATCTTGTGTAGGATAATTTTAGTGTGTTTAGATTGTGAAGGTCATCAAATGAATTTATGTTGATTGTTCTCGGCTTTAATCCAGTTCCAATTGCTTGTGATAAATCTAATTCTCTTAGCTCAGATAAATTTCTCAGCAATGACCTGAAGTACAGATTGTAGGGGAATTTAAAAAAAAAAAATTTAAGTTCATGTTGGCAATTGCGTTAACTAAATACCTTTACAACTTCACTTTCTTATAAAACTCAGTTGCAAAGTTAAATTAGTTTACAAAATTTTGTTGTAGTTTTAAGTAATTGTTTTTTAATAATTTTTTTAATGCAGAAAAAAATTAACTTACGGGCTAATGTGTTTGATGGGAAGTGCAGCCATATTTAGAGATCGTAAATGTTTGGGTAACTTTGAACCTTCCACTGATATAAGGTTCCCGTTATATTGTAGTTCAAGTGTTTGTAAATGTAACATGTTTTGTATTCTTGGCATTGTGTATAGATCATTGTATTTTAGCGAAAGGTAAATTAAGTTTTTAAGTGGCCGAAGGCTATCAGGTTTTATATAAGAAATTCTAAAAAAATCAAAACACTTGGTTAGTCATTGTAAGATTGTACTAAAAGTAAAAAAATAAGTTTTATGTGTTTTATACCATAATGAGATTGTTACCTGTTAAATGATAAGTCCAGTTCCTTAACCTTCCAAGCAGTTTGAAAATCTAATGCTGAAAACTCATTGGTAATTCTTGCTATGTTGTTCCTTTGAAAATCTAATTTCAAAGTGTCAATACCACAAGTGTGTTTAATATTGTGAGATGTTGAGTTATGTCTTCTTCTTCTTAGAAGACCTTGCTTTTCTTGGTGAAAATTTAGATTGAATTTATAAATTACTTTGAGACTGTCCAGATCTTTATTAGCGCAGTCTACTAATATTGATGTAATATTCTCTTTTTTGCACACACATGTTTGTTCATTATTGTTAATATTATTAGTAATGCCATTACTTGATACATATTGTAATCCAGTATAGCAAAGAGTAACTCCTTTTTTGCTCAAGAGTAATACTAGTAAAAGAACTGCTTTTATTGGAACTTTAAATTTTTTTGTAATAATCATTATTAAGGGATAGTGCTGACATAAAACTTAAGTTCAAAAAAACTTTTAAATTATCTTTTTTTCATTTACATCAACAAAACATCTGAAACAAAATTGGTATTACAAATTTAATTTACACAATTTAGTGAAAAATCTTACTAAATATATTAAATTTTTTACTTGAAAATTGGACATTTCTGTTTGAAAAACTTTTTCTTTTTACACCTGGTCAACAATTATTTTATTTTAAGTGCCAAAAGAAGTGACATTAATAACATAACACCCAAAGTTACACTTTAATCAATTCATTAGTCAATACAGGAAATCACTTGAAGGTTATAGTGATAATTGGGGTTTAATTAGTTGTAGTTCTTGCGTGTGGAATAGTGTATGACGTTACTTGTTTAAGGGTAAACAGTAGTTTGATTGAAACTTTATGCCACATTGTCTGGCCATTTGCGTCACAAAATTTGTATCGCCATTAAAGTTTAAATACCCTTGAACTATTATTGGCAAATGGTTTGCTAAAATTTGGCCAACAACCTTTTACATATTGCTACATTCAAAATAAAGCAACAACACAACTTAATAAAAGTTTGGGTTTTAATTTTATTATAAAAGTATATTTTCATAACTAAATATTTTATGGTAAAATATGTAAATAATTTTTTTACATTTTCAAGGTTCATGTTGACAACTTGAGTAGTTTCGATCTTCGTTTTATTTTACATTCTTCATTTCCAAAGTTAGAAGAACAAACTTTAGACAAGATGGTGGAATTTAATGCTGCTGTAAGTAGCACTTTCGATAGTGATCTTCACTTTCTATTTACTTATATTTACCTAAAAACTCTTTTTTTGCACACTATTACATTGTTCGGTAATAAAAAAACTTGGTTTTGTGCAAGCAAGGCTTTTACCTTTTACATTGCTTTTTGAGGGAAATATTTTTATATTTAAATTGTAATTACATTTTAAATTAATTATGTTTTTCATTTTCAAGGTGAACAAATGCGGCTATTTTTTTTTCAGATTGTAAAAGAGGTAGTAAACAAATCTTGGAGCGAGAATGGTTCTTGGGGTCACAAAGGATCGCCATGGGAGTTTAACTTGAGAGATATGACTCGCTGGTGTCAACTGGTGATGAATGATGTTAATAATAATCTACCACAAGAGTGTGGTAAACATGTTAATTTGGTGTATATTGAACGAATGAGAACGATTCAAGATCGAAAAATGGTATTTATAAATAAACGACTTTTTATTGTCAATTTATATTTTTTGTCTTGTTTTGTTTAAAAAAAAACAAGAAAAATCTTGGGTAAATTGTTACCCAGTTACTAAAAGAAATAGATCTTTTAATTATGTGCGTTGTTTACAATTAAAATCCTTCTATATTTTGTTTGCAGATGCTTACAATTTATAAAAACATTTTTGGTCAAGAAAGCATTGTTTATCAACCCTCTAAGTTTTTTCATATAACAACTGATGAACTTCAGGTAAGTTTCAGTTGTAATAATTTATTAACAGTTTTAATGCCGTGTAATTTTTATGATTTTTAATTTATTTTACTTTTTATAACATAGGTTGGAAATGCTGTGATGACCCGAGCAAAGAACAACATTTCAGTTCCTCATTACAACTTATTACCTTCCATGTTACACCAAGTTGAAGACCTGATTACAGCCATCAATATGGTAAATATGATTTTTAATGATGGAATGTATGTTGGTTAATTTTTGATATTGCTTTTATCATAAAAGGTGTAAAAGCCTGTAAATTATGCCGCATAAGCATTAACTGCTTGCATAATTCTAGTTTTTTAATTTTTTTTTTAGAATTGGCCTTGTATTTTAACTGGTGGTTCTGGTTCTGGTAAAACCAGATTGGTGAAAACATTAGCAGCTTTATGTGGCAGGAAACTTCAAGTTTTAGCCACAAATAGTTCCATGGATGCAATTGAATTACTGGGTGGTTATGAACAAGCTGATTTTGACAAATCTTTATTAGAATTAAACGAAAAAGCCAAGGGGTAAAAAATGACATTTTTTATGTTGATAAAACTTTATAAATAAACTGGCTTTACACTTTACATATTAAACATATAAATAAACTTGTGTTACTCTGACCTTGGCTATATTTGCTTATGTTATCATTGAATATTATGAACTTAGTTTTGTTGCCTTAATGTATAAGGTCAAAAATTTTAATCCTGTGTGACATTTTTCAGATTTTTGATAAATGCTTGCAAGGAATTACTCAAAGAAACAAATGCTGATTCTTGTACAAAAGCAAATAAAGAGAAATTACTTTTGGAATTTCAACGACTTTTAAAAGTAATTTTCCTTGTTAAAAAAATTGTTTTTGTAACAGAAATGTTTTGAAATTCTTAAGTAATTAAATAAGATTTACAGTAATAAATCTAATTGCTTTTTTATCTTAAGTTAACTGAAGACATTAATGAATGTGCAAGCAACCCTGATAAAATGGAGAAGTTATTTTTAAGAATAGAACAAGAATTAAGCAATTGTAGTGAAGCACTAAGCATGGATGTTTTACCAGGTTACAATTTTTTTATTTTTTTTATAATATCTTCTAATAAAATATAATCATTAAATCAAATATATTTTGTTATGTGCTATTAGATTTGTTTGCAAAATGTCAACAATTAACTTCAAGAAAACAAAATTATGGAACTTATCAGTGGAATGACAGTTTGTTGGTCAAAGCTCTAATAAATGGTAAATATATTTAATAATAAACAGCAAAAAGTAAATTTGAAAAATGTGTAGTTAAACGCAAGATTTTATATAAGTATTTTTTTTTTGATTGAAATACATTTTCTATCAAATCAATTTTTTATTTTTATTTTAGGTGATTGGTTAATGGTGGATTCAGCAAATTTTTGTTCGGCTTCAGTTTTGGATCGGTTAAATGCACTACTTGAACCACAAGGTGTCCTCAGTGTTACTGAGCGAGGAATTGTAGATGGAAAAATTGTTGAGATTAAACCACATCCTGATTTCAGGTTTTTAATTTCTAAAAACTTTTGTGCTTTATTTTAACATAAACATAAGCTGTACATTTTTTATTTATCTAAATGTTGACATTTGAAATCTTTTTTAATGTACTACATTTTTTTTTTAATATGTAATTTTTTAAATACATTAAATTTATTTTGTGACTGATTTCTATGTAGTTTATCTGACGTAGCATGATTGTATTTTGAAATTTTTAAACATATTTATTAGGTTAATTTTGTCACTTGACCCTCAACATGGAGAGTTGTCTCGGGCAATGAGAAACAGATGTCTCGAAATCAACTTTATCTCACCCGAGACTCTCTCAAGTTTTGAGGAAGAAACTGAACTCAAACTTATATTTGACTCAAAGTGTAAAAGCATGAATGAACGGAATAAATGTCAAGAGTTGCTGAATAGTTTAACAGAAACTGAAAATAATGGCAAGATTATTGGTTTTATATTTAGTTATTTTTTTATTAATATTTTTTCTAGATTTAGTTCTTTTTAACATTAATTAAACATGCTTGTTTTTTATTTGTTAGATTTAAATCCCTTGGAAGTAATTGAACAAAGTTTGCAAAAAACAAGAAGAAAAATAATGGATTTTAATAGCGACGTTAGTTTTGTCATTTTGGTTAATATAATTTAAATTTGGTGTTACCATATGCATTTTTTAAATTATCAACTTTGATCATTACAGATTTCTGATAAAAGTCATAAACTGGATTTGTTTATTCCATCACCATTTATTGAAGGCTTTATAACACAACCAACTTTCTCAACAATTCTTCAACAATTTAAAATATTTGAATCTTTTTCAACTTTAAACAAGTACGTGTTTTGTCAATAAACAGAATTTACAAACTAAATTTAGTAGATAAAGTTATTTAATAAGTTGCATAATATACTTAATATATTTGGTTGTACTTTAAAAAAATCTCGTGAGAATTAAAAAAAATTGTTTTTATAACAGTGATGCTTCAATATTGGATAACATTTTTATGTTTTACCAAATTTATATGCAAAATTCAACCAAAAATGATTGGAAATTACGAATTTTAGTTCTAGAGGAATTTATGTCTAAGTTTTTGTCCATCTATTTAGGTAAACTTGAATATATTGTTTATATTATACATATTCTACAAACTGTTAACAAGTATTATATTTTTTGATATATTTTTTTTATATTATAAATGTGTATTTTATTTTATGTATTTTTGTTACAGATAAAAACACAACAATGATGGAATATTTGATAAAAGTATTTACAGACAATAGCATTCCAGAATTAGTGTTTAAATCTTTGTCTACCAAAGTAGAAAACATTCATGTAGGACTTTATGTTAAATATAGATGCGTTGATATTTTTAAAATAGTTTTAAAATTTAGCTATAAAAACAAATTTGGGTACCTTTGTATATATTCAATTCTTTTTAACATACTTTTAGGATAATATTTTGAAGGATTTACCATGGGATTGTAGATGGAATAATCAACTTCTTGTAACAAATGGTAAAATTAGATTAAAACGAGTTAATTTTTAAAAGTGTTTATTATATTTATGAATTTAAGAAAAGTTGGAAACTTGGCATAACTTATTCCAATATGGTGAATGTTGTTTTATTTTAATAGATTTAATGTTGTTACCAGTTAATTTACATAAGAAAAATTAAAATTAATTGAACAGTTTTTAATAAATTAAATTTTAAGGTACAGATTTGGATGACATGACAATATCAATGTTCACAAACTTGGCTTTCTATTCAACAGTTCAACTTTGTCTTAAAAAATTAGAGACTTTTTCTACACCAGAAAAACTTAAACGAAATAAAAAGTATATTTTTTAATAATTTATATCTTGTTGTTTTACTACTTTTTAATGAAAAATTTTAATAAAAAACAAAAAATCTTTATTGTTTAGGTTTTTGGCAAATGTTTCTGCATTTCATATTTCTTATGGGTATAACGACAAAACTCTACTTTTAAGTGACCTACCACATCCTGTTTTGGCTAAATTGTATTCACTTTATCAGGACTGGTAAGCTTTTTTTTTAAGTTACAACTCAAACACATAGGTTACATCAAAAAATATTTGTATTTATTTTTTGCAAATAAATTCTAACTCATGTTTAGTTTTTAAATTTTTGTTTACAAACACGATCAATTTTTTTATTAAAATTTTCTTTATTTTTAGGTGTACATTTATGACAGGCAAATTACACAAAGTTGAATGCTCAAATGGCTTTGAAACGAAATTGGTAGTTTTGGAAAGCTATCTATTAAAAACTTGTTATATTTGGAGGTAATGATTACAAATTTTATTTCTATATTTTATGTTTATTTAATTTACATTTAAATGAATCTATAATAATATTTTTTTGAATGATTACACTGTAACATAAACATATTTTCTTAGATGGATGATGTCAAACAGCTTTCATATTTCAAGTTTTATGAGTCGGTACATGAAGTTAAAAAAGAATGTTGTGCTATTGGTTAAAGATATTGACCAATCAACTGCTGCTAAAAAGTTTCTGAAAAAGTTTTTCTCGTTAGACAAACTTTTGGAAATAGAATCCAACTTTGTTGCTAAAAACAAAGCTCAAAACCAAATGAGAAAGTTTTATTTAGCTAAAAATGGTGAAATGTTGTGCTTAGAGGAAGAGTTTTTACTGCAAGAGTTAGTAAAGTCTTGTGTTATAGATCTCGAGTTGTGTTCAAACAAGGTTTTTAATTTAGGAAAAATATCTCACTGTACATGGGCAGAGTTTTGTGAGCTTTTAAGAATGGCGCAAAATTTAAACAATTTTTCACATCAGTTATGTTTGGAAGACAGCAATGAATCAACTGAAGTACAAAACGTTGAGATGGAAAATTTATTAATTGCAGAAATTGAAGCATTTTGTAAAACACTTAAAACCTTACATGTTACTCTTTCTGTTAATACTATAAAATGTTTTCAGAAGCTTGGGATAGATGTTAAAAATATGGAAGTTGATATTGCAAAAAATGAAAATATTAACTTTGGACTTAAAATTTCTGAAATTCAACTTTGGCCTTTGATTGACTATTTCGACTTGATATCAAAAACTAATTTGGTCAATATATGTGATTCCAAGATGATAAACCTTTGTCGGGATTTTGCAACAGCATCCAACCAGTACAACAGAGTTAACTTTAAACAACCAAAACAAGCTCAAGACCCAGTTTTAAACTTTGAATCCAATTTGTTTGCATTACAAAAACATGTTGTAAATGAAACATGGTGTTGTTTGTCGTTAAACAACCGTCTTCAATGGATTGAAACAAGCAGTTTGCTAAATGACACAGAAACTAAAAACATTGATTTTTCTGGTCCTGGAAACTTGTTAAGACCAATAATATCAGATTCTGTTTTTCGACTTTTATACTCTGAATCCCAGATCAAACCAAGTCCATGTATCTCAATATCTGATATTGAAAATCAAGCTTTCGGAAATGTTGTTGTACCTTTAAAAAATTTTAATGATCATGTTTTACAGCTAAAAACATTAAAAAATGTTTTATGGAAAAATTCAACTTCATTCAGTTGGACTGCAACATTTCCTTGCAGTTCAGTGTTAGAGAATTTGTTTTTAATGGCTATAAACACTTTACAGGGTTTTATTGTTAATGCAACTTATAATCCAAATGGATTTAAAGTTACTGAGGAAATGCTTAAAATTCAAACTAGACTTGCAAACGAAATCAAATCATACTCCAGCAGTAATTTTTCGACTTCTAAATTTGAAAATACTCTAATGGTGCTTGGAACGACTTTCAAAACGCTTTGTCATTCAATATTAGGTCAAACTGATTATATTGAAACTGATTTTTCCAAAAATGTTGTGAGTTTGTTGCAATTGTGTTGCAGCTCAATCTCCAACATAATAAAAACTATAGTGGAATATCAATCATTATTACAGGTTAGCTATAAAATTATAATATGATTATTGTTATTGCAGAAAAATATAAAATTTGATTTCTAAAACTACCATTAAAAATTTGATTGTATCATTACTAAATTTATTAAAAGTTATAAGATAATTTTTATTTCTAACTGTTAGTATTAAAAAGGTAATGTTATTTAACTTTTTTTATTATTTTAGGACAACTGTTATGATTTAAAATCTGTTGACAAAAGCTGGCAAGAAATTGGTAAAACTTTTGTGTTTCTTGGTTTACTTCAACTACTTGTCAACTCACCCAATTCACTTCTTGATCCAAATGAATGCCAGAAAAATAAACTGGAGTGCCTAGAAAATGAGGTAACTTCTTTTACTTTAGTATAATGTTAAGTGCTTATTGTATGTAAATGTAATTTAAATTAACCTCGGTAATAAAATGTTATTGATGTTTTCTGAATTATGTAATTTATGTTTAATACATTTTAATACTTTAACTCTATTTAAGCTTGTACAATTGGAATGTGAGTTGGAAGTACAGTCAATTTCACATCAAAATCTTACCGGGAATAAATTTTTATCTACTCAAGATATTACTGAGTTTACTCATCCTAGAATATTAACTCTGTTTAATAGAATAGAGTTGGTAAGAAACAAAGTTGAGGAAACTAAAAGTAAAGTTGCCTATAGGCCTAACCAGAACAAGGTTTGTATTACTTTTTTTTTCTGATTTAGTTAATTTAGTGTGGAAAATAACAGTAGAACAATTTATTAAACAACTTGTCTTAATTTTAATATAGTTTCCAGATTTGGTTAAAGAATGTAAAAGTTTTACCGAAACAATTGTCAACAAAGATTCCATTTGCAACCTGATAAAATATTTATTAGATCAGGTAAATTAACTTTACTTTTACAGTAGAAATACATATTGGCTAATATACAATTAACTTTATACGAAAAAGTGTTGTTGATTGTAGTTTTTAATGGAATTTTTTTTTGGTAATAGAACTCAAATGAACTTGCTACTCACTCAGAAGAAAAACTTCAGATGTCTTTGCAGGCTTTTAGCAAACATTTGGGTGAAAAATTTCCGGGCTTTCCAGATTTTGTGACACCAATTCAAGAAGCTATTGCACAAGTAAATACATTTTTCACTTCTTCATTTTGGTCAACATTGTTTTATCACATTTATTTGAATTTATGTAAACAATACTATTAAATTTTGAAGATACTAGCTGTAAAAAAAACTTTTTCATAAATTAAATAATGCAAATTTTATTTGGCTTTAGATTCGATTTGGACTTCGGATTGTACAAGCTTCTTTACAAATAACATTAGCACATAATCAACTTCAAACTTACTCTAATTTAAATAAAAACAATCTACCAGAATTGTTTATATCTGGTTTAATTGATGGGGATATTGATATTAGTAGCAGTGACCAAGTTGTGAAGGCAATTAACCAGTTTCTTGAAACTAAAGGTAAGCCAACATATTAGGTAAGTTATTTGACTTAGCTAATAATGTAAATAATTTTATTATTCAGGAATTATTGAAGAGCGCAGAGTAGACACTTTAATGGAGAGGTAAGCACTTTTATTACAACCATTACAAATTTTAAGATTTGTTTATAAACGCATTTAATTTTTCGACAGTATTCTGATGACAAGTTTGATTCAAGTTTATGAGAAATCTCAACAAGGTTTCACAGTTGATATCAACCAACTTTTTGGACTCCTAGAAACGATTGTAGGATTGTGGAACAAAAAACAAGACATTTTAGACAAAAAGTAAAATTTTGTTAAATGTATTGCTGCATGTTTTGCCTTTCAGTATCATTTTTTAATAAAAAATCTCTTTATTTTAGAGAGGAAGAAAAAGCAAGTTTATTTAAATATAAAACCCAAAAACACGAATTAAATGAAGAACAAGAAACTGAAGAAGAATTTAACCAAATGTTTCCCAATTTTGATGAGGTTTATTTAGTTTTTTGTTTATGTAACAGTTAAATTATTTTTTATTTTATTTATATTTTTATTTTAATAAATTATATAATGTTAAAGTGAGATAAAAAGGTTAACTCAAATATAAGCAATTTTATATTTGTTAAGTGACAATCTATAAAATTTTTTCATTTTTTTTTAAAGTCTGTTACATAGCTTTGGCGATTGGCGTTGAACTAATACTACAAATGACACTAATTTAACAATTTTTTTTATATTTAGGAATTGGGTGATCTTGTTGAACAGGATAACTTAAACACAAGCAAAACTGAAGTTAAAACTGAGTCAAGTCAAGATAAAGAAAATAACAAGGATAAAATATCAGAAAAATTATTTCAGTTTTCAGTTTTTGTTCATTCAAACGTGGTGTTAAAAAATAAAAACAAAACGGAATTGAATGTAAAGGGTAAGCAGAAACATACACAGTCCTAATAATAATCCATTAAATAATCCATTGAGTCCTAATAATAATCCATTAAAACATAAAGTAAATGCTTTTTGGCTATGCTTATGAAATGTTTTTTTTTTCCTTTAGAAAAGGAAAATATGACAGAACCCAAACATATGACCTCACTTTTTGCTCACCATGCATTATCATCCTTATCTAAAGACCTGTTTCCATGGTTACATGGCAATCATGTCGAACACAATTTATTGCCAACTCATATAACAACTGTTCACAAGTTAAACCAGTCTCTTAACCAAAATGGTAAGATTTAGTGCTGATTACTAATTAACATTTTTGTGTAAATCTTGATTGATCTTTTAACCTAAATTAATTACATTTTATAAGTTTAAAAATAATTTTTGCAATTAAATGTAGAAGAAAAGTTTTAAAAAACAGAATTTTGTACGTATATATTTTATATTTAAATGGTAAAAAATCATTTTTTTGTATTTTTATATCTTCGATTTAAATTTTTATTTATTTTTTAGAATCTCGCAAAACAATTGACATCTTTAATGATTCCAACCCACACATGATATCTAGATGTTTGCCTATACTTAACAACCTTCTGTCCACTATTATTAACACACTGTTAGTTGAATGGCCTGATCACCCAGTCTTGAATAACCTGGTGGTCATAATAAACAGAATTTTGTCATTTTCTGTAAACAATCCTGTCATGAAATTTGTTGCTGGATTGGAGTTGTTGTTAACCAAAGCCCAGGTTTGTCAAAACTAAAATTGTATTTTGATATAAAATCTTTTTTGCTGTTGTCCATATTGTAATTTCAATTTGATGTAATTTTTTAAATATTGTTAATTACTTTATTAAATGTTCGTTTTTTTTATGATATAGAACTGTATACTTGAGAATACTTGTTTCAGTTAATGGATGCGACATAAATTTGTGCTTTAAAATATTAAAAATCATATCTTAAAATTTGTAGGAATGGGAAAGTAATGCCAGTCAACAAGTCTCACTATTTACCCATTTGGAAGCAATTACTTCAATAATACTTGATTGGAGAAAACTGGAACTTAAAAGTTGGAACAAGTTGTTGGAAAATACGATGGCTAAGTCGTCTTTGGATGATACAAAATGGTGGTTTTATATTTATCAGTTAATTGAAGATTGCTTGAAGAAAAATCTAGAAGGTAGGTGCCTTTGAGAGTTATTATAAAATGATCTTTTGTAATACTATTGCATTTAATTGTATAAAAGTTAAAAATTTTTATTGTTTTGTGCAAAAATAATCCGTTAAAATAATTTCTCATTTTTTTCTAGATGATTACAAAACAATCGTTTCAAATGTTGTTGTTTCTCTACAAAAGTTTTTGGAAAATTCTAATATTGCACAGTTTAAAAGCAGAATACAAACATTAAATATGTTTTATAGTCATGTTTGTTTTAAAGGCCATAAAAAAGGTTATTTTTTTTTAGAGTAGTTCGTATCTTATTTGTTAGTTTCATCACTTTTATGTTTGCTTATTTAACATATGATATTTTTAACAAAATTTACAGATCTTTTGTCAACTGCAATCTATAACTTGCACAATTATTATTCTCAATTTATTGACGAAAGTGACAAAAGAATTACCTCAATAAGAAAACCTATTGAAAAGGAATTAAAAGATTTTGTTAAAATTGCAAAGTGGAATGACATTAACTTTTATGCTGTAAAGGAATCTGTAGCAAAGTAAATCATTGTTATTTTTAATTTAATAAACTGACCTAATATATTTTTTTGTAATAAATTATAATTATTTTAATATTGATTGGTGCTTTAATTTAAATTTTATGATGATATTTTAAAAATTTTTAGAACACATCGTACATTGTTTAAATTAATCAAGAAGTTTTCAAGTGCTTTAAATGAACCAGTAATGTTGAATGTAATGAAGGGTTCAGTAGCTGGCTTTATTGTTTCCAAACAGGTTTGTAATTTTTTTTAATATTTTTTTTAGTTAAAAATACTAGGATTAAAGTGTTTTAGATTTAAAATATTTAAGTTTTTTGTTATAGTAAAATTGTAACAAATTATCGTTAAAAAAATTTACCGCATTCCTCAATAAAATTAATTCTAATTTAATTTTTTGACGTAATCTTTAGAATGAAAATACAGCAGCACAGGAGCTTTGTGAAAGATGGCAAAATACAAATGACTTGCACAAACCTTTGTTGAACTTTGAGTATATTGAGGAATATTATTCAAGTGTTGATCTTAAGGTATTTGGAGATTTCGACAAATTGGCAAAGTTACCAACAATATTAACGAAGATGAATAAGCATACAAATAAATGGATAACCCACTTGTATGGGTGTTACCCCGAGTTGATACTGGATTTGGAGGAATGCACTAGTACGAATGAATTGTTATTTCTTGTTTTTAACAAAATTTGATCTTAAAATGTTCAAGCTTTTTTTCTAAAAACAATGCAAACTTTTTTTAACTTGCTTTTTAGCAAGACAAAACTAATAATAAACATCATTTTTTCAGGTGACATAGTTGAAAATTTCCATGAGCTTAGAGCTTTGGAACCCAAAACTCCATTGTCAGATGACAAGGAAGAACGAGAGAAGAGATTGTCGGAGGCAAAACATATTCTTAACAGAAAGAAAAAGTCGTTGTCTGATCTTTACAAGCTTCTCCGACTGCTAGGTAATTTTCTCTAGTTTTTGTACAGTAAATAAATGAATTAAAAATGCAAGATTTTATATTAGTTTTTTTTTATGTTCACATCATTTTTTTAATTTTTTTTAGGCCTGTCTTATCGCAAAGGTTTAATTTGGGCAAAGAGTACTAATTCTTCTCAAATATTATTGTCTCCATCACCACTTTGTAGTAGCAATATAGTTGAAGATAAACTACTGACTGAAAGTTTACAAGGAGGACAATCATATTTCTGTAAATTATTGTCAAGGTGGTCTGTACTGAATGCAGCTTTGCAATCTCCCAATAAGGTTTGTGTAAGCTAAAAATTACATAAAAAAATCTCTTGTAAGATATTAATAAAAATTACCTTTTAAATCTTTTTCTTGGGCAGTTTTTTGTAGAAAGAAAAATTTAATATCATTAAACCTTATTCTATATTTAATTCAGAGATATATTACTTTTTGGTTAAAACTATTCAATTTTTAAACTTGAATCTATCTATAGGACGTTGGTTTAACAGACATTAATCGCATTCAAGGACTAGTTAGTCATCTGCTTCAACTTTCTGTTCACCAGAGAACTTCACTAAATGAGATGACTGAAACCAGGAACATTCTACAACAAATTTCTTGTTCTTTAAGTAATATTTTTGAACACAACCCAGGTAGTCATAAGATCAAGTTATTAAATTTAATATTTATAATTTTCTTAATATGTAACTTTGTTATTTAACCTAATTTTAAAATTATTTCTAACTATTATGTTTATTTTGAAATATTTTTGTATTTTAGAAGAACACAGCTCATTTTACAATGATGACAATATTGAACAAATTATTACCTGCAAAAACAATTGTGATATCTGGTTACAGGGTTTAAGAAAATTTCAATTGGTTTTAAATTGTTGTCCTGATGATAAAGGTAAATATAAGTTTAATGTTTTAAATATCTTGATAAAATTGCTGTAAAAGTTCTAAGTTGTTATTTTTTGAGAAACATTATGTCACTAACATTGTTCTTTATGTTTTTATACATAATTTGAATTATGTTAATTTTATGATTTAATTTGTAGTAACACTTATTTAAAGTGATTTTAAATTAAAAACTTTTTTGTTTAAAAAAATAAACTACTGCTTTAGAAAATAATTACAAACCATCCAAAGAATGTTATTTTGAATTGGCAAACTGTTTCAATGGCGACATTAGTTGGTTAACCATTGACAAATTAATTCGGTCTGAAATTGAATCAGTGCGAAAATCGTTGACTTGTGTTGAAAATTTCATTCAAACTTGTATAGTTGTGGATTCTAATAATGCTGCAAAATATAAATTAAATACAGGTTAGTATCATTTAAATTTGTTTGTTAAGTTAACTTTATTTGTTAAGTATTACTTTTTTTGGTTAATATATATTTAGTTTATCTTATAGACAGTTATTAGTAATACCTTAACTGTTGTTTTTTTAAATCTAGGGTGTATTATCACACACAAAATTCTACTTGATTGCCAAAATCTTCATCTTAACCTGGAAAAATCTATCGAAACTGTCACCAAAACTTTAATTGCGACTTTTGATGTTCCCTTCAAAGAACATGAGAAAAACCTTGACACTTTAAACACAAATGTTGTGGAGATACACTCTCCTTTAATAAGAGATGTTTTAAATGCAAGAAAACAAATACATGAAAACGAAAATAAACTGAAACTAACTAAAACAGGTAAAAAACTTTTTTATTACATTGTTAAAATATTTTTGTATCTATTAATAAAAAAAAACATTTATTGTGCTAAAATAAATTTAATTTTTTACATTTAAAATACTGCAAATTCCTATCTTTTACAATTTGTGTTGTCATTGTAAAAGTTAAATTTTTGAAACTATTTTTTACAGACTATCAAGACATTGAATATTATGCACAACTTAATGAGGTTGTGATTGAGATGATGATTTCTGTTCAAAATCTCGTTAAGCGTCAAAGAGAAATTCAGGTAAATTTTGTACCATTTTATTTAACATTGACACTACTGCCTGTAATTCCCTTTAATAATAATTTATTATTTAGGCAAATAGTTCATCAGAGAATGAAAGTCTACTGGAGAGTCATTTAGTTTTACATACTCATGGTAATTTGGAATACAATCACCAGATGTTGAACAGCAAAGTTGTAATGAAAAAAATTCTTAATTTGTTGGAAAATATTAAGAAAACCCTTGGATGTAATTACCAAGAACAAAATGGGGTAAAATTTTAATAAGATTTTAATACCTTTTTGTTAATTTTTCCTGATCACCAATAGTATTTCAGTAATTTTTTTTTCACATTTGTTGTAGATAAATTTAATTTTTATATTAATAGAACACAATTCTGTATTTTTCTTTAACATTTATTTTTTGTTAATATTTTATTCTCTGTTATTTTAGGTGTTTAAATCTGTTCTTTATTCCTTATCCACTCTTGTTAGAGAGTATACATCAACCTTACATACCAATTTGTTGGCTAGTTCAATAGCACACAGAAGCACATGCAAACTTGCTTACATTTTGTCAACCATTTTTACTGAAGTTGCCACTAAAGGATTTTGTCCACCAGCTGAGTTTGAAGAAGAATTAGCAGGTATTAGTGACATAAAAATGGAAAAAAAAAGTTTTGTGAATGTTTGCTTAAACCAAATATTTTTTTGTTGTGCTAATAGCATCTTTGTTTATAAATTGCTACTTTGTTAAATTCATATTTACTTTTGAAACATTAATTTTAGTAAAAAAACACAATTTTTTATTCAATTCATTTTTAAATTTTATTATTATTATTATTATTATTTATTAGGAGATAAAGGGGAATTTAAGGAGGTGGAAGATGCAGGGATGGGAGAGGGTCAGGGATCAAAAGATGTCAGTGATCAAATTGAAGATGAACAGCAGGTGGAATTTTAAGAAAAAATTCGATTGATAACGAACATTGTCCTTTTCTTACTGCAAATTTAACAAAAAAAAATAATTTATTGTATTATAAATTTTTTTAAAGGTGGAAGACCAGCCTGGAGCAGAACCTCAAGAACAACAAAATGAGGAAGACATTCCTGAAGAAGACAATGGGATTGAGATGACAGAAGACTTTAAAGGAAGATTACATGACGGGGAGTTAGATAAAAAAGAAGATGCAGGAAGCGATGAAGAGAAAGATAATGAGGTAGGTTGAGAAATAAAATATTGTTTTTTAACTAGAAATAAAACAACGAAACAACAACTAAAATTTATTTTATAAAAACCTTTAAAACTGTACGAAATTTAAATTATAAATATACACACAATTACAATTTTAACTTTAAAATATTTTTTACTAACTGCATAATTCTACCGTCCAAGGATGAGTTGGACAAACAGATGGGAGATCTTGGTGAAGAGGGGGATGCTGATAAATTGGATGAAAGGATGTGGGGATCAGATGATGAAGAGGAGGAAGAGCAAAATGATAGCAAAAAAGAAGAAAAGGGAGCTGGCATGGATAAGGTTTTTATTTTTTTTAAACTTTTTTTAGGTTGGTTTAGATTATGTCAACGAGTTTAAATTTAATTTTTCAATGTTTTGGTTTGAATAAATTTTGTTGTATATTGTTACTACAAATGTAAGTTTTCTTGGCATATATTTGTTGTGTGTATGTTTGTTGATTATTTGAAATAGTATAATTTGGATATTGAAAGCAAAGTTATATCACATGTACATTTCTAATTAATCCACTTTCTATACTCTACTAAGGCTAAGTAGCTGGTTTATACAACCGCATATCCAGTTTTTCTTAACTGAACCCACCAGACCACGGCTCCAATTACAACAAGGCCTGTTATCGAACCAATAACTCCCCCCAGTATTGCAACTCTGTTGTGAAATTGCTTGCTGTCCAACATTGGTGTTTTTGTTGGCCCACTTGAAGGCATTTTACATCCGGTTATGTTCTTGTTCTGTAAAGATAAATTAGAAATTAAGTTTTTGATATTAACAAAACCAAAGATTTAAAATAAAATACAGACAAATTAAAAGGATTGATTTTACACAAAATACTTTAAATGCCTTGGGTAAAATTTTAATGTCAAACCTCCACAACATCTTTAACAAGTAGACCTCTAATTGTTTCTGGAGTAAAACAACCTAGTTGTAGTAAGTCATCTACATCAAGGTTGTGGTTTATAAGTTGGTCATAAATATCCAAAAGCTCACAGTCACAATTCAGTTTGAAAGTACGGACTTCAACCTAATTAAAATAATTATTAAAACTAATTTTAACGATACAAAGATGGCTCATCAAAATAAGGAGAAAAAAGTTTATTTTAAAAATTTTTTTCTTAAAAAGTTAATTTTTTTTTTTTTTTTTTTAATAACTTACCACTCTTAGGTTAGGCTTGTTCAGGAACCATTCATTGTGTAACTCAGTTATTTGGTTTAGACTTATGTCAAAAACCTCCAAGCTCATTAAGTTATTGAATGTGTCATTTGCAATCAAGTTAATGAGATTGGTTTTTAAATACAATTCCTGTTAATAAAATATAACAAAAAGTTAATCAAATATAATTAAAAATATGTCTTAAGCTACTATAATAAAAAAACTATATAAATTGTTTCTAATAATAATTTTATTTTTGTGAAAGGCAAATATGATATTTTAAGAAATTGTTTTGTTTTTTCACCTTTAAGTTTACTAGTTCTGCAAATTTATTCTTTTCTAGTGTTTTAATTCTATTTTGTTCAAGGTCCAAGTATTCAAGGCTGTTAGGTAGCAGTGGTACTGTAGTCAACTTATTATCATTTAAGTAGAGTCTAACAAATAAATGTGTTAATATTTTATTTTTTAGTTTGGTTTTCAGTTAGGTGTATTAAAAAAGTGCTATTACTAGATAGGTTATTTACATATCAACATGTGTCTTACCTTTTCAAAGCAGTGTTATTGTTTGTTATCTGAAAGGTTTTTATGTTGTTGCCCTTTGCAGATATGGTCACTAATAAAATTGGAACCTTTATTTCTAACTTGACAATTCTATTTCTATAAAAGATATGTTCAATATTTTTGTATCATTTTATTAAAAAAAAGTAACTTTAAATTTTGTATTTTAAATAGGAAAATTTGTAGTATTGCTAAATTTGAGTTTAGGTTATAAATTTTTTTTAAATTATTTATTCTTACTCATCCAAAATAAGTTCTTGCAATTGGGGTAATCGTGATAAAGCTCCATCAGGTATTTTGGATATTCTGTTGTCAGTTAATATTAGAGTTGTGACATTCAATGGTATGTCAGTAGGCCATGTTTTTAAGGATTTTCCTGCATATTTAAATTTTTATCTTAATTTAATCGTGTATCAACCTAGTTACTTCTTTTAAATCTGCAGATTTAGTATAAACCTTTCAAGTGCAAAATAAAATAAAAACAATGTTTTTTGGAAGTTGAAACTATTGACTAACCTGAGCAGTCTACTGCTGTTGAGTTGCAGTTGCAATTATCTGGGCAAATAACTTGAGTTACATTTGCTGTTGCAGTGGAAGTGGTTTGAAAAACACATTCGTTAATTGAGAGAAAAATTAAACAAATAAATAAAACCAACTTCATCTTTGTAATTTCTGTAAAACAATACAAATTCAATTTTTAATGCAAATTCTGTTTACTCTTGGTATATTTAAAGGCTAACTACTTTTTACCTTTGTTTTTTTTAAATTAACTTGCTGTTATCATGTGGACTAATTTGTAAAACTGTTTTGAAAATAATTTGATCAATGTGTTGATCTAAAATTAGCTCAAGAATTTCCTAATTACTAAACTTTAACAAAAGAAATTAAATGGTTTTGATTTTAAAAAGATAATAGTACTATGCCTTAAATATTATATAGTATTAGTCTTATGTTATTATTTTTAATACAACTAAAAAGGTTTCTAGGCAATGGTTAATTATTTAATTAATAGATAAAAGGGTTGTGGTTTCTATAGGCTTTATTGTGGGATAACCGCAAAAGCAAATATTATTTTTATTGTGTAGAAAGGCTAAAAAAATATTATAATTTATATAAAATGTAATATTTGCAATGATAATTATTTTAAAAAATCAATTAATTGCTTGAAATGTTTTTGTGTGATTTACTCAATAAAGAAATATATAACGTTTTAATTTACTATTTAATTTTAAGAATATTTTACTTTTAATTGCAACGAAAAATGATTTTGCAAATAACAATTTTTTGTCTGTTATTTAAATTCAGGAAAAAAGTGAACTGGGAGCTAAAGATGATGACATTACAGATCAAAATCATGAGGACAGCAAACAAAGAGAAGAGGAGGAAGATGTAAAAGATCAAAGTGAATTTGATCCCAATGAAAGGTATTTTTATCAAAGCTTTAAATATCCATAGTTATCTAAATCCTAAAATACTTTTAAGAATTACTTTAATTAGATCACTATTTTTTTATTACTTATTCATTAACTAAGAGTTATGTTATAGGGATGACAATTACACAAATGAACCAAACGAAATTCCTGAACAAATGGATTTGGATGATAATTTGCAACTTGATAAAGATGAAATGGGAGATGACAATGAAGAAAATAATGGTGAGCTAAACCAGTTTTTGCATATCATTGTAGTACTCCCAAATTTTAAAGCTGTTTTTTAATATTGTTTTTTTAACTAGATGAACAGGATAATATGGAATTAGGAGAACAAGATGATTTACCTCTTCCTAAAGATGCTGAAGGTTTTTGGTTATATTTTTTTCAACTATTCTATAAAAAAATATTTTATTTTAAACACGAGTATTTGATACCTGCAACAACTTGATATATATTAAACAGTTTAAAAAAAATTAACAAACTTTTGGTATTAAGGCTTAGTTTGTAAAAATTTTTAACATATTTTAAGAAATTAAAGATGACAAAGAAAATGCAGAACAAGATGGAGAAGAAAATGGTGATAAAGAGGAAGGTAATATAGAAGAAGGAGAGGAAGATGAAACCTCCCAAGACCCAGAGGATGAGCACTCAGATAAAGCCCAGGAAACAAAAGATCAGGATGAAGAAGGAGAGGAGGAGTTAGATACAAAAGGAGAAGATGCAGGAAATGAATCTAATCAACTTGAAAATGAAAAAGAACAAGAAAATGGTGAAAATGAAAATGATGACAAAGAAGAAAATGTAAAAAAAAAAAATTATTTGATTATTTCTTTAAAATTTAATTTGAAGTATATTTTATTATTTAGATCCTTTTTTAACTTTTTTTTGTATTTTACTGATTTGTTTTTAGGAGAATATTGGTCATAAAAAATCTGAATCACAACTTCCAAATCAGGAAGAAGAAAATGAAAAATCTGAATTTCCAACAGAAAATACCTCTAGGTTTTTACTTTTGTTTAAACATTTCTTGTTTGCAAACTTTTAAGAACCACTTAACCTAGCTTACTTTACACTTGATTAAATGCAACAACTTTTTATTCTTTTTTATTTATTAGAAACAAGATCGAAAAAACTGAAGACGAAATTGTCCAAAGTGAAAACGCAAACGAACAAGTTGAACAACAAACTAGAGAAGAAGGTAAATATATATTTGTGTTAATTGTAAAAATTAAAATAAAAAATCTTGGTAAGTGTAAAAAAAGTCCTTCCTTCTACTTTTTAACCAGTACCATAAAACCTTAATAATTTTAAATTAAATTTAAAACTTTTTGTTTAAGGAAAAGATGATGAAGCATCAGGAGCAGCGCCCTCTAGTGAACAGAGTGGTGTTGATTCCTCAAACACCATGTCTTCAAATTTAACAGACCAGAACCAAGGTCATGACATGCAAGAGCAACATGATAAAAAGTTGGGACAGAGTGACTCAAAAAGATCACTTGCAGATCCAAAGGTATGTTAACAACTTAATGGTTGTTAGTAAAAATAGGATTTCATAAAAATTAAATAAATTTTAAATAATTTATAATTTTGTACAAATTAATTTATATAGGATACTGTTCCTAAAAGATTAAAAACCATGGAAACTGAAGTAAAAGAAACTGAAAATAACGAAGAACGACATCTTAATCGAGATGCTGATTTTTATCAACATCTTGATGATGAAAAAGCAATGTAAAAAAATAAATTTATTGTATTTTAAGTACTTTAATAAAGTTAAAAATATAAATAACTAAGAGTAATTTTTGATTATTTTTAGTTATGATAAGGAAACCTTAGACGCTGCAACAGAAGACCAACAAGAACAACAAAAAACTAAGAAGGAAAAAGAAGATGAAAAAGAACTAAACAATTCAGAAGTAAATACATATTAATTTATGTCCTATATCTTTTAATTGTGAAAAAAATTATAATTAATTTGTCTAAATAAAAAGGCTAATTAGATGATTTTTTAAAAATAATTTTTAGGAAGAACAAGATACAAACATGGAGGATCAATTTGCAGAAAAACAGGATGATGTCGTTATGGCAACTTTGGATGATAATCAGCAACAAGATTCTGAAAAACAATCTTCAAAAATGGTAATACAAACAGTTGCTTTTAAAAAAACATTGCAAATAAATATTATTTATAGGCTGTTAAATTTTGTTATATATGACATTTTCTAGCAAAGCAAAGAGGCAATTGATGTAGAGGAAGACTTCCCCCAACAAAATGAGAAGGAAGAAGCTATAAAAGACGATACCATAGAAACCAATGATTTTAAAAACCTTCCGCAATCTTCTATTCATACAAACGGTTTATTTTTTTTAATTTTTAGTTCCCACATAACTTTTAATTAAAATCACTCAGATAAATGTGATTATTATGTGCTGGGTTTTTAATCTTACTTGATTTTAAAATTGGCCTAATTTTAATTCTTTATATATATTAGTTATGGATTGGAGTTCAGATCTTAATTTGATGTCACTAACACAAGATGAGATTTCAAAAATTAGAAAAGAAATGGAGGAACAGTTAAGAGATGTTGCACAAAATACTAACCAAGTTGAGGTAAACAAAAAACAACTCAATTTTGTACTTTAGTTAAAAAGTTTTAACTAAAAAAAAATAATTTATTTATGTCACTACCATCTTATAAAATATTTTATTTTATTTATTTTGTTATTTTAGCTTGCTGAAGCGGAGAAACTATGGCATGAATATCAGAGTTTAACTCAACCTTTGTCCCAAGAGTTAAGTGAACAGTTAAGACTGATACTGGAGCCTACACAAAAAGCTAAACTTAAAGGAGATTATAGAAGTGGAAAAAGGCTGAATATGAGAAAGGTAGAAATCACTGTTTTTACACCAATAAAATTAATGTTTCTTTTCAAATAGCAAAGTGATTATAAATATAAATATTCTTTATATCTTTTTTTAGGTTATACCATACATTGCCAGTGGATTTCGTAAGGACAAAATCTGGCTTCGACGTTCCAAACCCAGCAAACGAGAATATCAAATCATGGTTGCCATTGACGATTCAAGCAGTATGGCTGACAATCACACCAAACAGGTAATGATATGTTTTAGGATCTTGTTACCTTTTTGTATTAAACATCGATAACTAAATTTTGAAAGTAGTTACATTGCATTTGATAACCAAACTTTTTTAGTTGGCATTTGAATCCCTCTGTGTTATATCCACGGCTCTTTCCACCTTAGAAGCTGGCCAGCTGGGGGTTTGTAACTTTGGTGAATCTGCCCAGTTGTTGCATGATTTTTATCAGCCCTTTACTGATCAATCTGGTGCCATGATTTTACAAAAATGTTCGTTTAAACAAGACCAAACCAAAGTAGCAAAGGTAAAAAATATCAAAAAAAAAAATTTTATGCAAAAATTTTGTTTTGGATTAATACAATGTGTTTTGCTACTTTAGTTACTGGAAACAAGTGTTGGGTTTATGAAAACGAGTCAATCTACTTCAACATCTAGTGCTGATCCAAGAATCTCACAACTTTTACTTATTATTTCTGGTTGGTCATTTTTTAATATTCCGTCTGTTAGTTCGATAAATGTTACTGAAATTTATTAAACTTTTATTTCGTTTATTTTTAAACTCCTTTAACATAACGTTTTTTAAATAGATGGTAGGGGCCTTTATGTGGAAGGAAAAGAAAAGGTCGAATCAGCAGTTAGAGCTGCTAAAGAAGCAGGAATATTTCTTGCTTTTGTTATTCTTGACAATCCTGCAGTTAAGGATTCAATATTAGATATTAAAGTTCCTATATTTGGAGAGGCTGGCAAGGTAAGTTTTAAGATTACATAATCTAAGAAACTGCTAAAATATTTTTCGAAAAAGAATTATTATTTAAAAATTTTATAGATGCCAGAAATTCGGTCCTACCTAGCTGACTTTCCTTTTCCATTTTATGTAATTATTCGAGACACAAATGCATTACCAGAAACATTAAGTGAGGCTTTAAGAAGCTGGTTTGAACTGGTCACATCTTCAGAATAAAATGGAAATTATTTAAAACTGGTATGACATAGTAGGAAATTGTGCTATCTTATGTGTTGTATTAGCATTGTGGCTAATGAAATTTTCTATTTCATTAATTACTGCCATTTTTCGGTGTAAATAAATCTAAAAAAGTGTAACATAGAATTTTATTACAACGTAATTTTGGAAAACACAAAAACTTACTTTTTATTACCACAACAATTTAAACTGCTTATAATAATATACCATTAAAAAGTATTCAAATTATAGCAGCAATGCAAAAACACAGTTAAAAATAATTTTATTTGTGCTAATTACAATTCTACTAATACATAAAATGTCAATAACTATGCTTCTAAGTTTATTGTATCACCAAATTTTGCATACAATTGAACCTTAAGTCCTTTCATTAATTCTTTAATTTCACTTGATTTCGTGTTAAGTCCTTCAATTTCTTTTTCTAACTTATCTTTACTTGTCTCCAACATCGACTGTGTGTCCTCCAGGGAATGCTCGAAAAATGCTTCTCCAATCTGATACGAGATCATCTCGGATTCATCTTCCAACATCAACAAGTCGTCACTACTGTCCTCTATATTTTGGAGGGTTTTTTTAATGTCTTCAATCTCACTTTGAATCTCATTAAGGCGGACATTTTTTCTGGCAAATTCGTTGATCTTCTTCTGATCTTCCAGGGTGACTTGTGCTTCGTCATTTTTTGCATTCTTCAGCTCCATTTTGTTAAAAAAATTGTATTCTTTATACACCTAAATAACTTTTTAAAAAAGTCCTGTAAAAAATTTTATGTATATTTCTAAATGCCATTTTCTTATGCCTTTTCTTATTAAAATGGCATTTTAATGAATTATACTCAAAGGGTTACTTAATCATAAATTTTATAAAATGATATAATTAGAATTAATTAGGACACAAATAAATTAACATACTTTAGTACAACTTAATGAAAATAAGGTTAATATATATTAACTTTTAAAGTTCATCATCTGGGCTGTGTTTCCATCTTTCAAATACTTTTGTGCAATCAAACTCTGGTTTGCCTAGCTTTTTATTTACAATGTTATGTTGCTTACACAACCAATTCGAAAATGTAAAATTATTTGTAACATCGGGTGGACTTTTCTTAATTTCCTTTTTAAAATCTGTTGCACAAACTTCACATGGGTAAACTTTCGAAAATAAGGACACAAATGTTCTCATATTTGATTTTTGTTCTTCTGACGGTTTCTCTGGATAATAGGCAGCAGTAGTGTGTAGAAATGCCCAGGTTTTTTGCCCCAATTCAAATCTATCTAAGGGGTATTCATCTTCACCAAGTTTAGTTTCTGTTTTAGGATTTTCTTTCTTTTTGGCTCGTCTCCAACTGTTAAAATCGTCGCATACATGACAAGCTTTTTGGCCTAAGCCTAATGTTTCTTTACTTGATTCGTCAAAAAAGTTGTGGGTTCGACCCATTTGATATAGTTTTTGTAGGTCTGTAGGTAATTTACGTAATTCTTTTAGTATGCGTAATTTACTTACTTAGGTAGGAATTAAATCCAATTGCATTACAATTCTACAATAAAAAATTAATATAATCAAGTAACGAATAAAATTAAAATCAGTCTTAAAATTAACATAATTTTTCAAATTAAAAAAAAATTTTACTCGTAAATTGAAAAAACGGTCATAAATTTTATTTCACATGTTTTCATAATATACACAGAGACTGTAACTGTTAAATGTGTGTTTTCTTACCATTTTTTGTAAGTTATTTTTAAAAAAATGTTTATTTTTTTATAATATCTTAATATATTTAGAAACAAAAGTTGTTGGCCCAGGGAAATTTTAAAACCAAAAATTTATCCGCCTCCCCGCTGTCCGGTTTACGTAGGTAAGTATCCCTGTTGTAATTTGATTTACAACGCCCCCTGCTGCCTAATTATTATTGACCCACATGCAAATGAGCTACGCAATTTTACAACCAGCACGTACCTTAAAAGATGTGATTGAGAGTGGCATCAATTATGGCTTACAGTTAATACATATAATTCATTTATATTAATCAAAACGTTTTTGGTAAAACGTTATTAGACCATGGCTTACGTAAAATAAACTGGTCAGGGGTATAAAAAATACAGACTAATTTTGTTGGAAAACTAACAATAAACCGTTATAAAAATGGAGCGTATAAGTCCAAAGCCTACTCTACCTCAGTCCACTAAAAAAAAAACTGAAAAAGTAAAGAAAAAGACAAATTTCCGCTTCGAATTGGATTTATCAAAGTTTGAATCTTCTTCATTTCCAGAATACTCCTATGCAAGTTTAGTCAAAGATCTTAAAAAAGTATGTCTTGTTCTTTTTTATTATATGTTTATTTATAACCTTATTTATTTGGTAATATGTCAAAATAAGTTATTATAATTGATGTTTTTTTTTTATTGTCAAGCTTAAATTAATCTGTGTTATTATTTTATGAAATATATAAACTTTTTATTGAAATTTTACAAGGACAAAGGATTATCTACAAACACCGACAATGGTCAAGATGGTGCTGACAGAAATGAAGCAGAATCAATAGCTCGACATTTTGAAGCAAAATATGGAAACACAAACAAAGGAAAACCCCGAAAACGAAAACATAGACCAACTGAACTAGTGGATATGGGATATGGATATGATGAAACTGACCCTTTTGTGGATAATTCAGAATGTGTAAGTTACCATGAGGTTTAAACAAAGATTTTTTAAGTTCTTTTTTTTGGTCATTTAATTGTATATATATATATATATAGAAATAACAATTTTTAAATGCATTTTCTGTAGTGTACACTTTTAAAAGACCTTTTTTTTTTTACGACACACAATATTTATAATAGCAAAAAATCGTGCTTGTTTATTAGAAAAGTGTTATAACTAAATTAAAGTAACGTAATTAGTAATTTGATCAATTTAGTATTATATTTTTTTGTAAAGTAATTTACTTCATTTGATAATTAAGTTATTTTGCAGACATTAGTTAATAAGTATATAATCAATTTAAACCTAATATTTCATTTTCAGTATGACGAAGTTGTTCCATCAAGTCTTACCACTCAGTTTGGAGGATTTTACATCAATAGTGGGAAGTTGGAGTTTAAACAAGTATCTTCCGACTCCAATGTAGAAGATGAAGATGAGGAGGATTCTCTTCCACTCTCTGCTCACATCAAGAAAAAGAGAAAAGTTGTTCTAACTTCTGATGAAGAGGAACAAAGAGCAGGGCATAGTGGGATCTTGAAGCATAAAAAAGTAAGACTCTCATCTTTTTTACGATAAATATTAATAAATATTTAAATTTATAAACATGTTTTAACTATAATGTGTGACTTAGTATGATTATCCTAATTCATTTCCATTTATAACCTTTTTTTAGCTCACATTTAAACCAATAAAATTAAAATATAAATATTTTTTAAGTATTGCAGTTTAGTAATTTCTTTTAATTTTTGGAACTTTTATTAAAGATTAAAAACAGAAAAAGTTCAAGCGAATTAGATGAAAAGCGAAGAAGGAAATTATCACTTCAGGGAAAAGACAAATTAGGAAAAATTACCACAAGGTAATTGAGAACTATAATGTAAAAGTTGATAATTCCAGTGGTGGTAAAAAAAACAGAGCACACCTTGTTCTACCTAGTACCTAAGATCTTTCTTTTTTTTTATTTTATTTTTTATTTTAGTGCCAAAAAGAAACATACAAAAGTACAACTGTTAGTTGCCAAAGCTAAAGCTCAACAACATCACTTGAACAATTCTGGTAAGTTGTTTGATTTATGAATTTATTGATTTATATATATTCTGACATAATATATTTTAAATTTATACCCAAAAGATTTAAAAGATAGCCTATGTAGTTTTAATTAAAATATTTAAATTCTTTCTGTAGCCAACAGGCTTTTATTTATTTATTTATATATGTAAAATTAAGTCCCCTCTCTATGAATTAAAGTGTGTTATGTTTAAATCATATCCACGGGCTTTAAATACGCTAAATTAAAATTTTAATTAACCTCTAAACTGTGTTTAGGTTCATCATCAGATAAATCAATTAAATCTCATGTTGGTAAAGATCGTAGATTATCTAATGGAGATAAAAATAAAACTCTTTCGGTAATTTTGCCTAGAAATTATACTAACTTGTCTTTTGATTAGTTGTAAATATTCTACATTTTGTAGTTTACCTATGTTGTTGAACAAATTTAATCTTAAAGAAATTGACTTAATTCAACAAATGATTTTAATTAAATTTTTGATTTTTGTTTGTCAGGAAACTGGAAAAGATTTGTTAAACTTTTTAGAACAATCAACTTCAGTTAACATGTCAATATCAGAAATCATGAAATCAGGTTTTTATTTTTATATACAAAATTATTATTTTAAAATTTTTAATGTTGTATTTCGTTGTTACCATTAACAGTATTATAATTGGTGATTGAAATTCTGATTTAGCATTTTAAATTATTTCGTAGAATCTTATAAAAATGGAGATTTATTGAAATCATCTGATGAGGACTTTCCAGCCACCAAACTTTCTGTAACTATTCCGAATAATATTCGATCACAAATCTCATCACTTTCTAAGGTAAACTTATATTTTGTTAATTTAAAAAAAATATTATTTAAAAAAATGTACAATTTTAGCTTAAAAAAACAATTAATTTATGTTTAGTACCAATAATTTGTCTTAATAGTAGTTTTGTAAATTTAGTAAATTTTAAACCCAATATTATTATTTTTACATGCAATTTATATATTTTTCTAGATTGCCAAATCCAATGAAAAAGAAGGCAAAGTCAAATTTTTCTCACCAGACGTTAACAACCTTCTTTACAATATTGAATCAGGATCTCAATCGTTAAGCAACAGAGACAGATTGGATATTTACCAACACCTCACCACCCATGTACCTTGTTCTAAAGATACCCTAGTAAAACGAATGAAGAAATTAGTAACAACAAAACAGGTAAAATATATTTTTGTTGTGTTTTCTTTTAAACCTTTGCAAGTATTTGATGGGTTAACATTGGACTTGAGAGTTAACAGAAATATTATTTTCTTACAGGATGAAAGAGTTCGTCAGCCCCTGTTATTACTTAAGGAGGCAATTGATAAAGTGATGGATCAGCAAATTAAAGATTATGATGAGGAATGTGTTGCTTCACAACTTGCCAAGTAAGTTCGTAGTTAGGATATCGAGATTGTTATTATTTTAATTTAACTTAAAGCATGTTATGCTGTTTGTGAAAAAAATCTGCTATAAGCATATTTAACATGAAGGGTGACTAAGAAGTTTAATTTTGTTGTGACATCACAATTAGGTTAGATGATCGAAATGTGTTAGCAGCATCGACAGATGAAGATGATGAAGGTACAGTGCCCACTAATGGTGAGGAAAAGGCAAAAAGATATTATGCTCCCAGAAGAAAATTTAAATGGACTGAACACATAAGGTAAAAAAATTAAAATAATTATTTGGAAAAATTTTTTTAAACTTGTTAATTAACTTAAATTTAACATAAAAAAAGAGCTTTATTAGGTATCAATTTACACTTTTTTTTTAGAAACTTATTTTTTGATGTGGTTAAACTAAAGGTCGAACATTTTGAAACTTTAAAGAATAAACATACACAATCTCCAGAGGATTATTTAAAGGTTTTAATGTTTATAAATATATTTTAGTTATAAGTTGGCCCAACTCATGCTGTTTAAAATTCTTGATAAATTGTTCTAAATATATTTAATGTTTGTACTGTTTTTTTTTGAATAAAAATAATATTTAAAATGTTGTTTAGGTTTTTTTTGAAAATGAGGTCAAGGTGTTGTGGCCAAAAGGTTGGATGCAATCAAGAATGTTGTACAAGGAAAGCCGAGAAATTCATTCGACCATTACAGGAAATCCGTAAGTTGATGTTTATCTTAATAATTTTGACATTTTTTATAAGTTTCTAAAAATTGGGGTTATTAATATTTGTTAGGTATTATGAATTTAAAAGTTTGATAAATATAAATATAAATCTTTATTACTTGTAATGTTTTTTATTTTAGGATGAAACAGAAAAAGGGTAAGTAATTTTTAGCTTTTATATTTAGTTTTTAAAGGGATTTTATTAAGTTAAAATTGCACAAATTTTTTTATCAAAATCATGTATATAATATTACTATTTTACCTAAAACATTTTTTTAATTTATTTTTTTACAGTTGTGGTAAGTGGGCCAAAAAAAGTTGTCTCAAACACCAAAGTTGAAAAGAAAAACATTTCACCTAGCGATTTTATCTTAAAGAAAACACCAGGTGGCACTCCAGAGCTAACCAAGGTTACAAAACAATTGTTTAAAGATCAAGTTGGTATTTCGGTTAACATGAGCTTAGATGGGGAAGAAATTATCGAAAATAAAAACGAGGATATTTTGAATCGTGCAATTGCCAGTGCGCACCGCGATCTTGCCAAAAAACAACCAACTTTGCAAATGACCACCCTCAAACATCCATCCAAACAACAAGTTTCTTCCCAAATGGTTGCAAACAAACAAACTTCAAAACATCAACCTTCGACGCAAGTGGTTGCATTAAAGCATACACCAAAACAACAACCTGCGTCGCAAATGGTTGTGCCTAAACATACATTAAAAGATTCGCATAAGGCGGGTTCTAATCTGCAGTTAACTAAAGATTTGTTAAAGTCTATGGGTTTGTCCGTTGATCACTTAAAACCGCAAGACAAAAAAGCAGTAAATACGATCAAGACTTGGAATGAGGTACCATCGAAAACTCATGACTCACCTTCAAGTTCAGTTATAAAACAATCCCAAAAACACCAAAAAATTTTACTAAATGATCATGTCCTTCACTCTACAAAGTCGACCCCAAAATCCACTGTCCCTCATTCAAAATCAACCGCAAAATCTCAAACTATTAAAAACGTGCCTTCCAAGGTCCTAACTCAGGCTTGTTATGAACAATACAATGCAGAACTATTAAAATTAGCCAGAATGGTGCCAGGTGCATCCCATTCTCCTGAAAACTCTTTAGCTGGTGTTTTTAACTATCCAGTGCCAATGCCGGGAAATTTGGATGATTTTTCACAATTCATGAAACTCCAGCAAGCTGCGGCAATGGCATCAACGTCATACCAACCATATTTGTCTAGTTTGCCGAAACAAAGTAGTTCACCTTCAGCTAATGAAGCATTTAGGTTTTCTATAAAAGGCACCTCGCCCAAAGTTACTGCAACTTCAAATCATAACCAGTTAAAAAACCAACCAAATTCCTCACAGAAAATTCGACATTCAAACACACCGAAAACAGTTACTGTTGCTAACCGAACAACTAATGAACCATATAACCGACCGTCTGTGGCTAATACTGGGGCCTCAGGGGGTCATTTCACGCCCCCAAAATTTATACCTCCCATAAGTCCCACTTTAACTCATCCTGTATCGAAACTGACATATTCAAGTGAGAAGAAAAATACGCAACATCATTTACAACCTCGAAAAAACAGCGTTTCCCCTGTTAATCCAACATCAAAAGTTCACCCTCAAAAATCTAATTCTAATATACACCCAAGAACACCAAACTACAATAACAAGTCTTCATTCACTCCATACCCTGGTAATTTTCCTTACTCGATGGGGGCTAATTTACCTGTTTCCCTTACCCCGCCTATAACTCAAACCTGTAATACTTCAGGGGTTTCATATGGAAATTACGAACAACTTCTTAAAATGACTTCACCTAACGATCGTGGTTATCTGCCAACGGTAATTTTGTTTTAAACTAAATTATTTTATGTGACAATATTGCATAGAATTTTTTACTTTTTTTTTGATCCAGGGCTCAGTTGACCAAAGAGATAAGGCTGCTATGGAGGCATTGTTGTTAGCTCGTAATCATGTTAAACAAGGTATTTAATTTAGTTCAATGATATATGTTTTAATGACGTTTTAATATTTTTTTTAATTATTTAGGTGCTCGCCGATAAGAAGAAAGTATTGTCATTTTTCTTAATATCATGTTCCTAAAAAAATATTTTTTACTGATGTTAGCCTATTGTCATAAAAAAAAATTCTTATTTTTTTTACTTCACTTTATTGTGGTGCTCACATTTTATGTGTTTTTCCAAGTGATTATTAAATTGATATACTTAAATTCGAATAACAAAACAAGGAAATGCGATTGGTTTATTTTAATCGATTGTTTGTTTTGTTAAACAGTTTTCATGTTTCAACTTAATGTTACACTGCAAATTGTTAAACTAATAATAAAGAAAAAAACGAGTCAAATTTTATTTAGAATTTAACATAAGGTTAAGAACCAAAAAACATCTCAATAAGTCGATACAAAAATACTTACGTATGCTAATGTCGTCACATGACCACACAATCTGTAAAATTAATTCTTTGAAGTTGATTTTCTTATGTAAGTTATCAAAATGCTAATCAATTGTAATTTTCGAGATATGCCTAACGTAAGAAACAGCGTTTTTTAATGATATCAGCCTGTTTTTGTGGTTATTACACGTAGCATTTTGTGCTTATTAACATATTTTTAAAATATTTTGATAATTAGTTAATATTCAAAAAAGTTATGAAACTTTTAACGATAATGTGCCATTTTCCAAAACACGATGTTATATATTTTATTAGAACCGCATTACCCTAACTAACATTCTACAAAAAGAAATTATTGGAAATTCTTAATAAAACAAAAGTTACATTATTTTTTTATTTTGCCAATTGACCTAATGTTTTTTTATCAGCGCCTGTCAATGCGACTCTGTGACGTCACCGACTATACAAATTTGAGTAAAAAAAATATTTTAAAAAATCAAAATTTTAAATCGATAAATCGCTTTACCATTAAAACCGCAGTAGTCTAACGAAAATATTTTGAAAATGAATTAATATTCAAAAAAGTTATGACACTTTTATCGATAACGTTGCATTTTTTAAAGCACGATTTTGTTAAACCGCATTGCCCTAACTAACATTTCAGGAAAAGGAATTATTGGAAATTCGTAATAAAACAATAGTTACATAATTGTTTTATTTTGTATTTAGATTACTTACGTCAACATTTTGGGCATGCTCGGGGATCGAAACGCAACCCATTTGCTGCAGCGGTTGAATTTTCATAAATAAACGTTAAATAATATATTTTAATTTAATATATATAATATAGTTTATTTAAATAAAATGTTATTAATTTTTTTTTGATTTTTTGTACACGCTGTTTAATGTTTATAGGCAAAATTGTTGCAATCAATCAGCAACCTCGTTAGCTCGGTAGAAAGACAACAATCTACTGATCCGAAATCTCCAGTTCGAATCCGATTGAGGTAAAACAGCAGGAACTAGTTTTAGTTGATCAATAAAAAAATGCTTCGAAATATATTTTAATTTTTTAATTATTCTTTATTGATAAATGAAAATATGCATAAACAATATTTAGGCAAGAATATTAATTAAATTAAATTATTAATTAAATTAAATATAACGCTTTTAATTAAATAACAATTTTAGATCAGAATCTGTTGAAAAATTTTAAAATTGCATACAAATTTTTTTTTAAAAAATAAAAAATTTTAAATCGAAAAATAATTGTTGTGTTAGAACCGCACAGGTCCAATTACCGCGTTTACAAAATATTTTTCGAAAATATTAATATTCATAAAAGCTATGAAACTTTTATTAAAAATTTAAGAAATCTCAAAACCTAAAATTTTGTATTTTATTAGACGCGCATTGGCCTAACTAACATTCAAGTTAAAACATTTCGCGAAAATTTTTAGTAAAACAAAAGTTTGAGGTAATTTTTATTTTGGGTTTAATTAGGTCACGTGATATTTTTGGCCAATGATATTGCACACAAATTTTTTAAAAAAAAATAAAAAATTTTAAATCGAAAAATAATTGTTGTGTTAGAACCGCACAGGTCCAATTACCGTGTTTACATAATATTTTTCAAAAATATTAATATTCATAAAAGTTATGACACTTTTATTAAAAATTTATGAAATCTCAAAACCTAAAATTTTGTATTTTATTATACGCGCATTGGCCTAACTAACATTCAAGATAAAACATTTTGCAAAAATTTTCAGTAAAACAAAAGTTTGAGGTAATTTTTATTTTGGGTTTAATTAGGTCACGTGATATTTTTGGCCAATGATATTGCATACAAATTTTTTGAAAAAAAATAAAAAATTTTAAATTGAAAAATAATTGTTGTGTTAGAACCGCCCAGGTCCAATTACCGTGTTTACATAATATTTTTCAAAAATATTAATATTCATAAAAGTTATGACACTTTTATTAAAAATTTATGAAATCTCAAAACCTAAAATTTTGTATTTTATTAGACGCGCATTGGCCTAACTAACATTCAAGATAAAACATTTCGCAAAAATTTTCAGTAAAACAAAAGTTTGAGGTAATTTTTATTTTGGGTTTAATTAGGTCACGTGATATTTTTGGCCAATGATATTGCATACAAATTTTTTGAAAAAAAATAAAAAATTTTAAATTGAAAAATAATTGTTGTGTTAGAACCGCACAGGTCCAATTACCGTGTTTACATAATATTTTTCAAAAATATTAATATTCATAAAAGTTATGACACTTTTATTAAAAGTTTATGAAATCTCAAAACCTAAAATTTTGTATTTTATTAGACGCGCATTGGCCTAACTAACATTCAAGATAAAACATTTCGCAAAAATTTTCAGTAAAACAAAAGTTTGAGGTAATTTTTATTTTGGGTTTAATTAGGTCACGTGATATTTTTGGCCAATGATATTGCATACAAATTTTTTTTTAAAAAATAAAAAATTTTAAATCGAAAAATAATTGTTGTGCTAGAACCGCACAGGTCCAATTACCGTGTTTACATAATAATTTTCGAAAATATTAATATTCATAAAAGTTATGACACTTTTATTAAAAGTTTATGAAATCTCAAAACCTAAAATTTTGTATTTTATTAGACGCGCATTGGCCTAACTAACATTCAAGATAAAACATTTCGCGAAAATTTTCAGTAAAACAAAAGTTTGAGGTAATTTTTATTTTGGGTTTAATTAGGTCACGTGATATTTTTGGCCAATGATATTGCATACAAATTTTTTTTAAAAAAATAAAAAATTTTAAATCGAAAAATAATTGTTGTGTTAGAGCCGCACAGGTCCAATTACCGTGTATACATAATATTTTTCAAAAATATTAATATTCATAAAAGTTATGACAATTTTATTAAAAATTTATGAAATCTCAAAACCTAAAATTTTGTATTTTATTAGACGCGCATTGGCCTAACTAACATTCAAGATAAAACATTTCGCGAAAATTTTTAGTAAAACAAAAGTTTGGGGTAATTTTTATTTTGGGTTTAATTAGGTCACGTGATATTTTTGGCCAATGATATTGCATACAAATTTAAAAAAAAAAAATAAAAAATTTTAAATCGAAAAATAATTGTTGTGTTAGAGCCGCACAGGTCCAATTACCGTGTTTACATAATATTTTTCAAAAATATTAATATTCATAAAAGTTATGACACTTTTATTAAAAATTTATGAAATCTCAAAACCTAAAATTTTGTATTTTATTAGACGCGCATTGGCCTAACTAACATTCAAGATAAAACATTTCGCGAAAATTTTTAGTAAAACAAAAGTTTGGGGTAATTTTTATTTTGGGTTTAATTAGGTCACGTGATATTTTTGGCCAATGATATTGCATACAAATTTTTTGAAAAAAAATTAAAAATTTTAAATCGAAAAATAATTTTTGTGTTGAAACCGCACAGGTCCAATTACCGTGTTTACAAAATATTTTTCGAAAATGTTAATATTCATAAAATTTATGAAACTTTTATTAAAAATTTATGAAATCTCAAAACCAAAAATTTTGTATTTTATTAGACGCGCATTGGCCTAACTAACATTCAAGATAAAACATTTCGCAAAAATTTTCAGTAAAACAAAAGTTTGAGGTAATTTTTATTTTGGGTTTAATTAGGTCACGTGATATTTTTGGCCCAAGATATTGCATACAAATTTTTTGAAAAAAAATTTTAAATTTTAAATCGAAAAATAATTGTTGTGTTAGAACCGCACAGGTCAAATTACCGTGTTTACATAATATTTTTCAGAAATATTAATATTCATAAAAGTTATGACACTTTTATTAAAAATTTATGAAATCTCAAAACCTAAAATTTTGTATTTTATTAGACGCGCATTGGCCTAACTAACATTCAAGATAAAACATTTCGCGAAAATTTTCAGTAAAACAAAAGTTTGAGGTAATTTTTATTTTGGGTTTAATTAGGTCACGTGATATTTTTGGCCAATGATATTGCATACAAATTTTTAAAAAAAAAATAAAAAATTTTAAATCGAAAAATAATTGTTGTGTTAGAACCGCACAGGTCCAATTACCGTGTTTACATAATATTTTTCAAAAATATTAATATTCATAAAAGTTATGACACTTTTATTAAAAGTTTATGAAATCTCAAAACCTAAAATTTTGTATTTTATTAGACGCGCATTGGCCTAACTAACATTTAAGATAAAACATTTCGCGAAAATTTTTAGTAAAACAAAAGTTTGAGGTAATTTTTATTTTGGGTTTAATTAGGGTCACGTGATATTTTTGGCCAATGATATTGCATACAAATTTTTTGAAAAAAAATTAAAAATTTTAAATCGAAAAATAATTGTTGTGTTGGAACCGCACAGGTCCAATTACCGTGTTTACAAAATATTTTTCGAAAATATTAATATTCATAAAAGTTATGAAACTTTTATTAAAAATTTATGAAATCTCAAAACCTAAAATTTTGTATTTTATTAGACGCGATTGGCCTAACTAACATTCAAGATAAAACATTTCGCAAAAATTTTCAGTAAAACAAAAGTTTGAGGTAATTTTTATTTTGGGTTTAATTAGGTCACGTGATATTTTTGGCCCAAGATATTGCATACAAATTTTTTGAAAAAAAATTTTAAATTTTAAATCGAAAAATAATTGTTGTGTTAGAACCGCACAGGTCAAATTACCGTGTTTACATAATATTTTTCAGAAATATTAATATTCATAAAAGTTATGACACTTTTATTAAAAATTTATGAAATCTCAAAACCTAAAATTTTGTATTTTATTAGACGCGCATTGGCCTAACTAACATTCAAGATAAAACATTTCGCGAAAATTTTCAGTAAAACAAAAGTTTGAGGTAATTTTTATTTTGGGTTTAATTAGGTCACGTGATATTTTTGGCCAATGATATTGCATACAAATTTTTAAAAAAAAAATAAAAAATTTTAAATCGAAAAATAATTGTTGTGTTAGAACCGCACAGGTCCAATTACCGTGTTTACATAATATTTTTCAAAAATATTAATATTCATAAAAGTTATGACACTTTTATTAAAAGTTTATGAAATCTCAAAACCTAAAATTTTGTATTTTATTAGACGCGCATTGGCCTAACTAACATTTAAGATAAAACATTTCGCGAAAATTTTTAGTAAAACAAAAGTTTGAGGTAATTTTTATTTTGGGTTTAATTAGGGTCACGTGATATTTTTGGCCAATGATATTGCATACAAATTTTTTGAAAAAAAATTAAAAATTTTAAATCGAAAAATAATTGTTGTGTTGGAACCGCACAGGTCCAATTACCGTGTTTACAAAATATTTTTCGAAAATATTAATATTCATAAAAGTTATGAAACTTTTATTAAAAATTTATGAAATCTCAAAACCTAAAATTTTGTATTTTATTAGACGCGATTGGCCTAACTAACATTCAAGATAAAACATTTCGCAAAAATTTTCAGTAAAACAAAAGTTTGAGGTAATTTTTATTTTGGGTTTAATTAGGTCACGTGATATTTTTGGCCAATGATATTGCATACAAATTTTTTGAAAAAAAATTAAAAATTTTAAATCGAAAAATAATTGTTGTGTTAGAACCGCACAGGTCCAATTACCGTGTTTACAAAATATTTTTCGAAAATATTAATATTCATAAAAGTTATAAAACTTTTATTAAAAATTTATGAAATCTCAAAACCAAAAATTTTGTATTTTATTAGACGCGCATTGGCCTAACTAACATTCAAGATAAAACATTTCGCGAAAATTTTTAGTAAAACAAAAGTTTGGGGTAATTTTTATTTTGGGTTTAATTAGGTCACGTGATATTTTTGGCCAATGATATTGCATACAAATTTTTTGAAAAAAAATTTAAAATTTTAAATCGAAAAATAATTGTTGTGTTAGAACCGCACAGGTCAAATTACCGTGTTTACATAACATTTTTCAAAAATATTAATATTCATAAAAGTTATGACACTTTTATTAAAAATTTATGAAATCTCAAAACCTAAAATTTTGTATTTTATTAGACGCGCATTGGCCTAACTAACATTCAAGATAAAACATTTCGCGAAAATTTAAGTAAAACAAAAGTTTGAGGTAATTTTTATTTTGGGTTTAATTAGGTCACGTGATATTTTTGACCAATGATATTGCATACAAATTTTTTTTTAAAAAATAAAAAATTTTAAATCGAAAAATAATTTTTGTGTTAGAACTGCACAGGTCCAATTACCGTGTTTACCAAATATTTTATGAAAATATTAATATTCATAAAAGTTATGAAACTTTTATTAAAAATTTATGAAATCTCAAAACCTAAAATTTTGTATTTTATTAGACGCGCATTAGCCTAACTAACATTCAAGATAAAACATTTCGCGAAAATTTTCAGTAAAACAAAAGTTTGAGATAATTTTTATTTTGGGTTTAATTAGGTCACGTGATATTTTTGGCCAATGATATTGCATACAAATTTTTTAAAAAAAAATAAAAAATTTTAAATCGAAAAATAATTGTTGTGTTAGAACCGCACAGGTCCAATTACCGTGTTTACATAATATTTTTCAGAAATATTAATATTCATAAAAGTTATAACACTTTTATTAAAAATTTATGAAATCTCAAAACCTAAAATTTTGTATTTTATTAGACGCGCATTGGCCTAACTAACATTCAAGATAAAACATTTCGCGAAAATTTTTAGTAAAACAAAAGTTTGGGGTAATTTTTATTTTGGGTTTAATTAGGTCACGTGATATTTTTGGCCAATGATATTGCATACAAATTTTTTGAAAAAAAATTTAAAATTTTAAATCGAAAAATAATTGTTGTGTTAGAACCGCACAGGTCAAATTACCGTGTTTACATAACATTTTTCAAAAATATTAATATTCATAAAAGTTATGACACTTTTATTAAAAATTTATGAAATCTCAAAACCTAAAATTTTGTATTTTATTAGACGCGCATTGGCCTAACTAACATTCAAGATAAAACATTTCGCGAAAATTTAAGTAAAACAAAAGTTTGAGGTAATTTTTATTTTGGGTTTAATTAGGTCACGTGATATTTTTGACCAATGATATTGCATACAAATTTTTTTTTAAAAAATAAAAAATTTTAAATCGAAAAATAATTTTTGTGTTAGAACTGCACAGGTCCAATTACCGTGTTTACCAAATATTTTATGAAAATATTAATATTCATAAAAGTTATGAAACTTTTATTAAAAATTTATGAAATCTCAAAACCTAAAATTTTGTATTTTATTAGACGCGCATTGGCCTAACTAACATTCAAGATAAAACATTTCGCGAAAATTTTCAGTAAAACAAAAGTTTGAGATAATTTTTATTTTGGGTTTAATTAGGTCACGTGATATTTTTGGCCAATGATATTGCATACAAATTTTTTAAAAAAAAATAAAAAATTTTAAATCGAAAAATAATTGTTGTGTTAGAACCGCACAGGTCCAATTACCGTGTTTACATAATATTTTTCAGAAATATTAATATTCATAAAAGTTATAACACTTTTATTAAAAATTTATGAAATCTCAAAACCTAAAATTTTGTATTTTATTAGACGCGCATTGGCCTAACTAACATTCAAGATAAAACATTTCGCGAAAATTTTTAGTAAAACAAAAGTTTGGGGTAATTTTTATTTTGGGTTTAATTAGGTCACGTGATATTTTTGGCCAATGATATTGCATACAAATTTTTTGAAAAAAAATTAAAAATTTTAAATCGAAAAATAATTGTTGTGTTAGAGCCACACAGGTCCAATTACCGTGTTTACATAATATTTTTCAAAAATATTAATATTCATAAAAGTTATGAAACTTTTATTAAAAATTTATGAAATCTCAAAACCTAAAATTTTGTATTTTATTAGACGCGCATTGGCCTAACTAACATTCAAGATAAAACATTTCGCGAAAATTTTCAGTAAAACAAAAGTTTGGGGTAATTTTTATTTTGGGTTTAATTAGGTCACGTGATATTTTTGGCCAATGATATTGCATACAAATTTTTTGAAAAAAAATTTAAAATTTTAAATCGAAAAATAATTGTTGTGTTGGAACCGCACAGGTCCAATTACCGTGTTTACAAAATATTTTTCGAAAATGTTAATATTCATAAAATTTATGAAACTTTTATTAAAAATTTATGAAATCTCAAAACCAAAAATTTTGTATTTTATTAGACGCGCATTGGCCTAACTAACATTCAAGATAAAACATTTCGCAAAAATTTTCAGTAAAACAAAAGTTTGAGGTAATTTTTATTTTGGGTTTAATTAGGTCACGTGATATTTTTGGCCCATGATATTTGCATACAAATTTTTTGAAAAAAAATTTTAAATTTTAAATCGAAAAATAATTGTTGTGTTAGAACCGCACAGGTCAAATTACCGTGTTTACATAACATTTTTCAAAAATATTAATATTCATAAAAGTTATGACACTTTTATTAAAAATTTATGAAATCTCAAAACCTAAAATTTTGTATTTTATTAGACGCGCATTGGCCTAACTAACATTCAAGATAAAACATTTCGCGAAAATTTCAGTAAAACAAAAGTTTGAGGTAATTTTTATTTTGGGTTTAATTAGGTCACGTGATATTTTTGACCAATGATATTGCATACAAATTTTTGGAAAACAAATAAAAAATTTTAAATCGAAAAATAATTGTTGTGTTAGAACTGCACAGGTCCAATTACCGTGTTTACCAAATATTTTATGAAAATATTAATATTCATAAAAGTTATGAAACTTTTATTAAAAATTTATGAAATCTCAAAACCTAAAATTTTGTATTTTATTAGACGCGCATTGGCCTAACTAACATTCAAGATAAAACATTTCGCGAAAATTTTTAGTAAAACAAAAGTTTGAGATAATTTTTATTTTGGGTTTAATTAGGTCACGTGATATTTTTGGCCAATGATATTGCATACAAATTTTTTGAATAAAAATTAAAAATTTTAAATCGAAAAATAATTGTTGTGTTAGAACCGCACAGGTCCAATTACCGTGTTTACAAAATATTTTTCGAAAATATTAATATTCATAAAAGTTATAACACTTTTATTAAAAATTTATGAAATCTCAAAACCTAAAATTTTGTATTTTATTAGATGCGCATTGGCCTAACTAACATTTAAGATAAAACATTTCGCGAAAATTTTTAGTAAAACAAAAGTTTGAGGTAATTTTTATTTTGGGTTTAATTAGGGTCACGTGATATTTTTGGCCAATGATATATATTGCATACAAATGTTTTGAAAAAAAATTAAAAATTTTAAATCGAAAAATAATTGTTGTGTTGGAACCGCACAGGTCCAATTACCGTGTTTACAAAATATTTTTCGAAAATATTAATATTCATAAAAGTTATGAAACTTTTATTAAAAATTTATGAAATCTCAAAACCTAAAATTTTGTATTTTATTAGACGCGCATTGGCCTAACTAACATTCAAGATAAAACATTTCGCAAAAATTTTCAGTAAAACAAAAGTTTGAGGTAATTTTTATTTTGGGTTTAATTAGGTCACGTGATATTTTTGGCCAATGATATTGCATACAAATTTTTTGAAAAAAAATTAAAAATTTTAAATCGAAAAATAATTGTTGTGTTAGAACCGCACAGGTCCAATTACCGTGTTTACAAAATATTTTTCGAAAATATTAATATTCATAAAAGTTATAAAACTTTTATTAAAAATTTATGAAATCTCAAAACCAAAAATTTTGTATTTTATTAGACGCGCATTGGCCTAACTAACATTCAAGATAAAACATTTCGCGAAAATTTTTAGTAAAACAAAAGTTTGAGGTAATTTTTATTTTGGGTTTAATTAGGTCACGTGATATTTTTGGCCAATGATATTGCATACAAATTTTTTGAAAAAAAATTTAAAATCGAAAAATAATTGTTGTGTTAGAACCGCACAGGTCAAATTACCGTGTTTACATAACATTTTTCAAAAATATTAATATTCATAAAAGTTATGACACTTTTATTAAAAATTTATGAAATTTCAAAACCTAAAATTTTGTATTTTATTAGACGCGCATTGGCCTAACTAACATTCAAGATAAAACATTTCGCAAAAATTTTCAGTAAAACAAAAGTTTGAGGTAATTTTTATTTTGGGTTTAATTAGGTCACGTGATATTTTTGGCCAATGATATTGCATACAAATTTTTTGAAAAAAAATTAAAAATTTTAAATCGAAAAATAATTGTTGTGTTAGAACCGCACAGGTCAAATTACCGTGTTTACATAACATTTTTCAAAAATATTAATATTCATAAAAGTTATGACACTTTTATTAAAAATTTATGAAATCTCAAAACCTAAAATTTTGTATTTTATTAGACGCGCATTGGCCTAACTAACATTCAAGATAAAACATTTCGCGAAAATTTAAGTAAAACAAAAGTTTGAGGTAATTTTTATTTTGGGTTTAATTAGGTCACGTGATATTTTTGACCAATGATATTGCATACAAATTTTTTAAAAAAAAATAAAAAATTTTAAATCGAAAAATAATTGTTGTGTTAGAACCGCACAGGTCCAATTACCGTGTTTACATAATATTTTTCAGAAATATTAATATTCATAAAAGTTATAACACTTTTATTAAAAATTTATGAAATCTCAAAACCTAAAATTTTGTATTTTATTAGACGCGCATTGGCCTAACTAACATTCAAGATAAAACATTTCGCGAAAATTTTTAGTAAAACAAAAGTTTGGGGTAATTTTTATTTTGGGTTTAATTAGGTCACGTGATATTTTTGGCCAATGATATTGCATACAAATTTTTTGAAAAAAAATTAAAAATTTTAAATCGAAAAATAATTGTTGTGTTAGAGCCGCACAGGTCCAATTAGCGTGTTTACATAATATTTTTCAAAAATATTAATATTCATAAAAGTTATGACATTTTTATTAAAAATTTATGAAATCTCAAAACCTAAAATTTTGTATTTTATTAGACGCGCATTGGCCTAACTAACATTTAAGATAAAACATTTCGCGAAAATTTTTAGTAAAACAAAAGTTTGAGGTAATTTTTATTTTGGGTTTAATTAGGTCACGTGATATTTTTGGCCAATGATATTGCATACAAATTTTTTGAAAAAAAATTTAAAATTTTAAATCGAAAAATAATTGTTGTGTTAGAACCGCACCGGTCCAATTACCGTGTTTACAAAATATTTTTCGAAAATATTAATATTCATAAAAGTTATAAAACTTTTATTAAAAATTTATGAAATCTCAAAACCAAAAATTTTGTATTTTATTAGACGCGCATTGGCCTAACTAACATTCAAGATAAAACATTTCGCGAAAATTTTCAGTAAAACAAAAGTTTGAGGTAATTTTTATTTTGGGTTTAATTAGGCCACGTGATATTTTTGGCCAATGATATTGCATACAAATTTTTTGAAAAAAAATTAAAAATTTTAAATCGAAAAATAATTGTTGTGTTAGAACCGCACAGGCCCAATTACCGTGTTTACAAAATATTTTTCGAAAATATTAATATTCATAAGAGTTATGAAACTTTTATTAAAAATTTTTGAAATCTCAAAACCTAAAATTTTGTATTTTATTAGACGCGCATTGGCCTAACTAACATTCAAGATAAAACATTTCGCAAAAATTTTCAGTAAAACAAAAGTTTGAGGTAATTTTTATTTTGGGTTTAATTAGGTCACGTGATATTTTTGGCCAATGATATTGCATACAAATTTTTTGAAAAAAAATTAAAAATTTTAAATCAAAAAATAATTGTTGTGTTAAAACCGCACAGGTCCAATTACCGTGTTTACAAAATATTTTTCAAAAATATTAATATTCATAAAAGTTATAATATTCATAAAAAGTAAACTTTTATTAAAAATTTATGAAATCTTAAAACCTAAAATTTTGTATTTTATTAGACGCGCATTGGCATAACTAACATGACTTTCGGTCGAAAGTCAATAGTACTAACTTTCCAGCCATGACGGTGAATGGTTAGCCTTTACATTATAGCTACTACATCATTTTTTGAAAAAAAAACGTAAACACAAAAAAAAAATTTTATAATTAAAAATATTAAACTTAAAAAATATAATTTTAGCTTTGTTTCAATAAAATTAAAAGGCTAATAAAATATAATATTTTAGGTTTTGAGATTTTACAAATTTTTATTAAAAGTAATCTTTATATTTACCAATCAACGTTGATTAGTCACGTGACTTGTTAGTTCCGCTTAAATGTGCAAAAGCTTTACTAAATGTTTTTTATTTTTATTTATGTTTCGCTTTTGCTGGATTCAAACCTACAACTCTACGACAAGCAGACTGTCGCCGAACAACTTACGCTACATAGGGGTTGTGTCGCAGGATACAATTTTGAGTGTACATTAGCTGTCGTGATGTCATTATTGAAAGTGATAAGATTAAAATATAATTTTATTGGTAGTCCTGAAAGGGAATCGAACCTCAGAACTTGGAAACGAAGTCATGCCACGTCCGCACTAAGCTACCGGTGCTGTGAGTTAAACCGCTATTTTGCGCATACATCAAACATTTGGTACAACCACAGACAAAAAAACGAGTAACTAATTAACATACACAATTTAAAAATACTGTAACTTTTGTTTTATCACAAATTTTCAGTATTTTATTTTTCTAGAATGTTAGTTGGGCAATGCAGTTCTCAAAAATTATATAAAATCGTGTTTTGAAAAATGATACATTATCAATAAAAGTGTCATAAATTTTTTAAATATTAATTTGTTTCCAAAATATTTTAACGATGTGTTCATTTGGCTTCTGCGGTTTTAATGGTAACGCGATTTTTTGATTTAAAATTTTGAGTTTTTAAAATATTTTTTAACACAGATTGGTTTAGTCGATGACGTCACAGGGTCACGCGGGCAGGGGCTGATAAGAAAATATTAGGTCAATTAGCAAAATAAAAAAATTATGTAACTTTTTTTTTAAGATTTCTCAATAATTTCCTTTTCTAGAATGTTAACTAGGGTAATGCGGTTTTATTAACACTTAGTTTAAGCGTTCGGTTACAAATAAATGAATTAATAAAAATCAAAACAACTTGGCCACGTGACTTTGTTTACAGCTTAAAACAATGCTAAGCTTTTAACGGTTTTCATTTCCATATCGTGATAAATTTCAAGTTATAATCTCAACAAATGCATGTGAAAATTATAGTTTTTTTTTAATATTAAAAAAAATATTTTTTTTTTATTGATTTTTTATTATTAATTAATTAATTAGAGGTACTTGTAAATTAAAACAACAAAAATAAATTTATTTGCCAATGTAGTGTAAATTTATATAAACAAAATTTATTTACCTTGATTACTTAGATTAAATGGTAAAAAATGTTTTTATTGTTGCATTTAAATACTTTAACTTACATCCTTACTAATAAAAAAAATCCACTTTAATTTTGTAATTCAATTCATATTAAATACCACATTTGTAGCACACTAAATTACCTAAATGAACTAATAGATAGAGAAAAGTGATTGGATTGCTCAATTAGCACAATAATTTAGGAATCATAAATCACCAAGTAAAAATGTAAACAAACTTATTTTGATTTTGGATATAAAATAAACAAATCCTTTTTTGCTCTTTTAATTTTTTTGCTTTGAGTCATATTGCATTTATTGTACAACTAGAATCAAATGCAAATATTTAAAAATAAGATACTATGTAGGCCAAAGTAATAATTTACTATCCGATAACCCCACGCTTGTAGCTAATAATATAAAACCAAATATAGGTGCTAGCTGCGACAGTTTAGGTTTGGGTTATCGTTCAAGATGGTTTCCTTAATATTCTAAAACAATAAAATTATTTTATTGTTTTATTAAATTGTAATTTGCCAAAAAGAAGATTATAGATTGGCCCAACCTTTAAAAAATTCTTTGACAACACTGTGATTTATATCAAGCTCTTATCTAATATATACGTTTTTTTTTTCTACCTATACGGATGTTATAATTTCTACCAATATATACTTGCAGTACTTAAAGACTGCTAAATTACTTTTTGACATAAAAAAATAAATTATTTAAAAAACTCGGGGACAATCAATTATTTAATTCTCAATTTTAGTAAGTAATCCCATATTTAAAAAAAAAAGTTTTTTTCAACCACTTATTACTTCTTGTAGGCCAAATATTTATAAATGTAGGCCTAAACGTTGCTTAAAAATGGAGCAAGTGCCATCAGTGTATAAAGTGTTAGCAATGTATGTTACCCATGCGCAAAAATCTGAAAACTACATAAAAGGTCATATTGATGGAAAAGATAAATTGGACTTGTTCTTAGCGGCGTATAATCAGTCCTCCAGGTCGAAATTTATTATTAGGTCATCTTGCAAGAAAAATAAATCAAGTTTTGAATCTGCAGGAAATAATAATAATTGCACTCGATATGGCAGAGCAGGTAATTATGTTTGGGTAAATGAAACTATTTTTTTAAATATAAAAATTTTAAATGGGCTATATATACTGATAATTTTAAAACTTGAACCATGTATAAAAATGACTTGAAATTTCTTTTATTTTAGATCGAATTTATTGGGAATTTAACAATCGCAACTTAGTTGTACCTTTTAGTGGAATTCCTTTCGTTTCAAATAGTTCACAAATAAAAGTTTGTGAACACGGCTCCCAATATTACAAGCTAAAGTCAGATAAAAAGCTGGTATATATGAATTGCAAAACAATTTATAATATAATCGTATTATCATAATAATGTATAAATATTTAAATATACTTACATAATAAATAATATTAATAATGCGCAAACACATCAAATATAATAAAACATTAATTATATTTTTAATTTTATAATCTTTCAGGATGCAAATAGCAATGAACTAAACAGTAACAATATTATAAACAACGAACCCCACCTACCGAATGACAATACCTCAATTTTTCACCAAACCCCACTTATAACAAAACGTCGCCGGGTTAAACCAACAAAAAAGAGAAATTGCCCAGCTTTCATGTGCATACGCGAGGTTGTCATGTTTCCAGAGTTTGTACTAAAACCAGAGTACTGTTTTGCTTCAAAGCACAATATGAGGAAAGAAAAAAGTGCCATTATTAATAGATTAAGAGAGGCCTGGGGCAATGGAAAATGCGCAACTCTGCATCGATTTTATGTGCAGATCCCTTTGCCAGAAGCCCATGCTAATCATCCGTTTGATAGCCACCAAAACACTGTGAGAACTTTAAATCCTTTCATAAGGCAAAAGATTGATGAGTTATTAAGGCTTGGATTGTACGAAAAGCATCATATTCAATTAATTGTTAACGATTTTATACGGGAAGAGTATAGAAAACATGAGATAGCTGGTTATCCACCATCAAGTTTTGGATACACAACTGAGAATGAAATAGACGACTATATTTATTTATCCTCAATTTTGTCCCAGAAGACCGTTAACCTTCCGATCAAAGGAAAAGCAAATAATGCTGAAGAAAAATCAACAATGCAGGAAAGTATGGAAAAAAGTGTCCAGGAGCTATTGACCTTAATACAGTCCTGTAAGGATAAAAATGCCTTAAACAAAGCTAAGGGTGAAATGAAGAAAGTGATACAGTGGGTAAAAAAAAGTACAGATAATCCAACTGTAATAAAGAAATCGAGAAAACGTACCTCTGAAACAAAGAACCTCGAAATCATAAATTTTAAAAGGTTGAAAGAATTTTCACTTGTTTCCGGCACAGATTATGAAGAGTTTAATAATCAAACTACCACCTCTAATAACCAAATGTTACTTACATCAAACAACGCACAGATGGTTAACGATTTGGTTTATGCAACTACAAGTAGTATGCATGACAATGTAAATGATATGCCCTCGTTTAGTCGGCTTATGGAGGCCGACCCATCTTTACTACCTGGGCTTTTAGACCCCACTGGACAATTTCACACCACAAGCTCACTTTCAACACAAACTGAATTGTTATATGGTTCTGGAGGTTTAAATCAAGCTATGTAGTTTGCTTAATTTGTTTTAGTTTTTATATAAATTTTGATATAAATAAAAATTCCAGCATGTATTTCCTTTTTCTGCACAATCTATTATCCATAAATATTATTTGCCAATGTTTTTCTGTCAAAGTTTCAATATCAGTGTCCCTTTTTTAGATGTACTTTTTTACTTATTACATGTGAGTGCTTTATTATTATATGTTCCACATTTTAATACCTGTAGTTTCAAATTATGTTCAAACACTTTGCATAAAATATATAGCACAAGTATACCAAAATTGATCTGTTAATATGTAGCAAGAGTGTTTAACAGTTAAAACTTAATTTTTATTCGAGTATTGTTGTAAACCAGTCATGGCATCGAACTATGAGTCAGACCAGGCACATCCCAAACCGCACACCCTTACCCAATAAAAATATCAAAAACCTATAGAAAAAAAAACTAAATCTTTAGAGTAGACAGATGGCAAAAACTATAATCATCTTTAAAACCTGATTTAAAAATATTTAATAAAATACTAAGGTAAAAACAAATAAAATTTCGGATTAGTTATTGAAAGTTATGAAACTTTATTTTAACACAGAATATAAGAATTATATGATGGAACAACAAACAAACAAACCTCTTGCATAAAAAATCGACAAAAATAAATGAGCTAAAATTAGCATTAAACATTAGTTTTCAATGTGAAAAATAAATGACATAAAAAGAACCTTTAAACTATTGTATTAATTATAAAATTGACCTAAACCTTACACATAATATTTAAAATATATTTTAACATAGTATAAAAATATAGTTGGTTTTGCTAATTTTTACAGCTAAACAAAATATAATATCAAAATTACAACTCAAAGTACACTACCTACAATTTGTACAATCCTCTTAATATTTCGATAATCACAGTAAAACTTATATCTACATGCCTATTCTTAAGCATTTTTGAGCCATGAATTATCATAATATTAGTAAAACAAATTTTAATATACCACCAATACCAATAAAATAACCTAAATTAAAAATCAAACCTTAAATCAATTTTTTTAAATATGTTAGTTAGTTTGATTGTACAACTGCTGATTCTAAAGAGGCAGAGGTTAAAAAAAATCAAAATACTACATTTTAACAACTGCAAAAATCTGCATCGCAACCTAAAGACATAAAACCTAATGCCTTATTTGCCTATTATCATCCCACCGCTGCGGCGCCACATGACCGATAAGATAAACATTATCATATAAATGCCCAGCAAAATCAGTATCAACAATGTTTTGGTTGTTGTTGGGTGGCAGTCGCAAGTCTCTCGTTTCAATTGCACGACAAATGTTTTTAATAAACTCGCGTTTCGACATTTTGTTTTTTACATGAGGGCTACTCAGATCTACCGAGAGTAGAATAAGGGAATAACAAAGAATAGTCACAACATCTAAAAAATAAAAATCGTAAAAAAAATTTTCATTTAGACTTATTTTTTGAAACATTGTCACATATACTAACCCGGTGTAAGGCTAATGTCTGGGTTATCAGTACAGAATCGATTGGCAAATTTGTCCATCAACAAATTTAAATATTCACCTCGTGAGGTTGGCGAGTCAACTGCATTAAAAAACTTTCTGCAACATGAAAAAAAAATTTGTTTGTCTTTTGTTGTGAATTTTTATCTAATATATATCAAGATGTAATTTTAAGTTTCTAATGTGGCAATAGTTACTTTTAAGGCTATGTTTATTTATTTAATGGGAAAAAAAACTGTTCACCTTAAAGCGTTGGGTAAAAATTGTTTTTTAAAACTTTGAAGCTGAATGACTTCTTCAAGTACATCTTGCCTACAAACAAAACCAATTCAACATTTTACGAATTAGCGATAAATTGACTAATTTAAAAACTAGGTGTGTAACAAAATATAGGTGTGTAGCACCATTGAAATTTGTCACAGTACCAGATTTCTAAAGGGATATATACCAACTTACAAATATGATGCTTAAAATATAATGTTCTGTATAAAAGGTTAGTGTTTACATTATATAAAGATTAAAAAAATAAAACCTATAAAAATTGTGTGTATTACACTTAGCAACCCTAGACATAAAACAACCTTTGGCTTACACCAAAAACAAATAGAAGTGAAACTTGATCACGAATTATTTTATTACATTTAAAGGTCATAAAAGGACTTGTGACCAAGACAAAGAAAAGTTGATATTTCGTAAATTAAGAAAATCTCACCTTTCTCTCAAATAAATCCTTACTTCTTGCCAGCAAAGTTGGTTTGTGTAATGAAAAAAGTTGGCTAAATCCTTTGGGTCATTTTTTAAAACCCGATTTTCAACTAAATATTTGATGCCCTGAAGAATATGTTAAACATTAAAAAAGGCAAAGTCAATTGTCAATACTAAGTTAAATAATAAATAAATAAAACAATTTTTATATCAAATACACTGTCCCAAAAAAATAATAGAAAATGTATATTTTATATATAAATTTCCCAAAATTCTTTTTTTGAAGTATATAGGTTTAAATTGAAAGCAAACTTCTTATCAAACTGTTAATTATAATACCAATATTACATACCCATTCTGGATTTGTGTTAAAGGTGAGACTTCCTTCATCTAAGAGTAGGAATAATTGTTTGAACGACTTTCCTTCCTTTTTCCAGGTTTTATAACCACTACAAAAGCCCCATGATGCTCTGCATAACCTGAAAAAATAATATAAAATACCTATTTATAAATTATATAAATACCAATTTTATACAATTAAATTTAAATAAAGATTGTTCAGACTATAAAATTTGTAATATTGATTATAAAAAAAAAATTAGTTAAGGATGTATTTTTACATTTTATTAGTTCTAAAATTTTAATTTTATACAGTGCAAAATTCTAAAAAAAAATTATTACAGTTGAAAGGATTAGTCAATTTTATTGCTGTTTATTTTTAAAACAACAACCAGTATTGTGTAGGCAACAAAATGCCCTTTTACAACCCAATACCATGAGACCAGGTTTATTGTTAAGCCAGCTATTTATATTTGAACAAGTCACCATCTTAATTTAAATTATATTACTTTAACAATCTTTTCAACCACGATATACATACTTTTATGTTTTATTTAGAATATGAGTAATAATGAGTAAAGTGATATCATTCGGTAAGTTAGTTTATCATTAAACATTTATATATATATACAGAGCTTTCATAAATTTATTTAAAATTTTAAAAAAACAATTAAAATAATGGAAAATGCTAGGAGAATCAAATTTATTTTGTTATTCAAAGAAAAGTTATAAAAACAATCTTACTGTTCCCATAAAATTTCACTGTTTGCCAAATCGGACCAAACACAGGAAGCCAAGCACAAATCTGTTGCGTTTAAATTCTTTAATATCTGCAATAAGTACAAATGTTAAACAATTAATAATTACACAAATTGCAGTTAAATATTCATAAATATTTATATTTATACGGACCAACAAATATATATACTTTAAATTATACATTATTAACTTAAAAATGTATGCTACATTTAAATGCATGTAAATACTTTTCTATTTAAAAATGCGAAAATTTGTGCCATTACAAATATTTTAAAAACAATTAATCATGTGACATTAATCATTACATCACACAATATTGCAATAAGAACAAAAAAGTAAACACCCAATTTTAATTTGTGCAACAGGTAAATATTTAAAACAAACATATAAATTTTTTTTAGTAGGCCTATATAAAATCCTATCAGGACAAAGAAAAATATTTAACAATTGCAATCTAACTACTTTTTGGCCAGTTAAGTTATCTAAAAAACTTCTAAATTCCTGGTTTACATAAATTAACAAATGTAAATAGATTTTTGTAGAAATTCAACTTTACCTCAATTCCAAGTTCTGGAGGTAGCAGACTTAAATCCACAAAATTATTGAGGGGAGAAGGTCGTTGAAAACCATAATTCCTGTTTCTTAACAATCTATTAAAGATGCTTAAACCTTTAATGCAAAAAAAAATTTCATTTAAAAAATATTATAGTATTAATGTGTGTTTTTTTTTTTTTTTTTTTTTTGTATATATCTTTATCCTCGATGTGGGAAAGTCGAATGCGCGACTTAAACATAGAGTAACATAATTTACTCCGACCCAGTCTCGAGTTGCCTGTGGCAGTTTGGGATATTATAGAGACTATAATTGCCCGGTAATAATGCTGCTGATTAAGTGCTGGCTCAGCAGGAGTTCATACCGTTTATAGCGCCTTACTCAAGGGCGCTACAGCATGAGATCAGTGGGGATTGAACCCACGACCTCATGTGTGGTGTAGCAAGTGTTCTTACCACTACACCACGCTGCCGGCTTTTAAATGTATATATATTAAAAAACAAGAAAGGTATGTATGGTAATCTTTAATTTATTTATTAAACCCAAGATATTACACATACAAATGAGGTCTTGTTATTTTATTTAACATTAATGTTTAATTATTTCTTAAATTTTAAACTTTAAGAAAACTTATTAAAAATAAACAGTATTGTCACATATTGCTAAGAAAACACTAAACCATATCAATTAATAACAATTAAATATAGAATGAATAAAATACCTGCTTGATGATTTCTGTTTGAATTCGTTGAGTGTATATTATGTATGTCATTGTACCCAAGTCTTTTGGCCACTTGTTGCCCCATTTTACACCAGTTATTTTACCTCATATTATACATTAACTGCAATTACAAAACTATCTGTAAAATTAATATACACATGTTTACAAATCTTATAAATGTAATGGGTCAAAGAAACGCTTTTAAACACTAAAAGCTGTTAAGTTACAGCTGTATGGCTTAATTTCCTTTAGCTAAAACCAAATTGCCAGCGTCGTCGTAACAGTTTATTCGTCTGTTCAGTCTGTTTGTTGTTAAACTTTTCAACCTGGCAACCATTTAGCAACACTTCCAAACCAACATCACCATGCTTAAATAATTAATTAACAAGATAAGAATTTAACACTTTCAATAGCCTGTTGATATATACTAATACCTTTACTCCCTTGCCATACAAATGCTTTTGTTTATAAAATATAACGCTGCGTGCAAAATCATCAAAATTGTGTCGTAAAATGTGACGTCACACCATAACAAATACAGCCCGCCAGGGGTCAGTAAATGTGATATTAAAAACCTCGACGTTTCCAATTAATTTATTATACCTAGAAATTTTATATACTGTCTTTAAATATTTAAAATAGAATCTTTAGATGGACTGGTATTTACATTAAGTAATACTAAAATAAAAAATAAACTAATATCCACTAATTAACAGCTTATTAACAACATTTTTTTTTCATGAACTTTCAAAAAATACCAAAAATACCGGTACCTATAAACTACAGGATCGAATGGATCGAATAGATCGAATAAATAGAATGTACCCAAACGTATATCAAATGGTTTTTGATTAAACCAAATGGATCGAATGGACCAAACGGATCGAATGGACCGAATGGATCACATGCATTATGCTTATTCTGAATGGGTGAGGGTCGGGGTAGGGTTTAATTTATGCAATATTTTTGTTCCATCCTATCCATTTGATCCATTCGATATACATTCGATCCATTTGGTTTAATCAAAAACTATTTGATATATGTTTGGGTACATTCTATTTATTCGATCTATTCGATCCTGTAGTTTATAGGTACCGGTATTTTTTGAAAGTTCATGAAAAAAAAATGTTGTTAATTAGTGGATATTAGTTTATATATATTTTAGTATTACTTAATGTAAATACCAGTCCATCTAAAGATTCTATTTTAAATATTTAAAGACAGTATATTCGATCCATTTGATCCTGTATAGTTTATAGGTACCCCAAAAATACAACACAAATGTTAAATAGCAGTGCAGTACGAATTATTATATTTCTCTTACATTGCACTACAAGTATAACAATAACACATGCATTAAAACATGAAAAAAAAAATAATTTACTAAAACCTGTGAATTAAAACACGAAAAATAAAAAATACGAATTAGAAATCATGGAGATATAAACAAATACAAAAATAATCAATTATTCAAACTTTTTCTTTAAATAATTTTTTAACAAAACAGGTACGATAGATAGAAGTGCCAAAACTGCCATTATTATAATCCCAGTCCATGAAAAAGCATCACCAGCTGTTGTTAGTTGATATAAAGTTGTACCAGCCTAAAAAATATAAAACAATTTGAACTTTGTAAAATACCCTTGTAAAAGAAGCTAATATTTAGTAAATTATTACTTTAGGTTTATTTTATTTAATAGTTGGTAAAGCACTGCTATAATATGCTGTTAAACCAAAGTTATTAAATAAAGTCGGTATTTTTTTTGAGTCCATAAGCAAAAATCAGCAAAAAGTTTTTACCTGAATTGCTATAAATGATAATGGTGCTACTCCAATAAAAGTAGCACAGAAAAACAAGGACACAGGAATGTGAATTACTGGTGATACAATATTTATAAACCAGTTCGGTAAAAATGGTGTTATTCTTAAAAATAAGAGGTAGTTGAATAAATGCTCTCGCTGACCATCGACCTTAAAATAAAAAATCATTTTCCAATTATCACGTATTTAAAGAAATAATAATTTAGTTTAACAAAGTATTTAAAACAGAGTGTATGCCTTAAGGCTTATTGGCGTTTTCTATTTAATACCCTATTTTGTTAAATTAGGTCAACAAGCTGTTAATTTTATAATAACAACGACATGTTGACATCAATTATATATCACTAGGAACATTTGTTATTTGATCTTACCACTTCGTTCCAATTTCTGACTCGCTCAGCTAAGTATTTATTAACAAGAGGCTTGCCAATAAAATACGAGATCATATAACAGCCAGTTGCTCCAATACCGGAACACTGCAAAAATTAATATAAAAATATGTTTCTAAGACTTCTATAATGACACTGTACCAAAAAAACACATTTTTAACGCTGCCAAAACTGCGGAAAAAATACAAAAAAACAATTTATATTTAAAAAAAAAAACTTACCGTACAAACTAGAAACAATGCGATATAGAAGGGATAGAGAAACCCAGACAAAATACTTAAAAACACTGATCCAGGTACAGCGAAAGTTTGTAAACTGAATTTTGATAACCAAAGGTCAAGGAAAAAAAATAATTTAATATTTTTGTAACAAATTTTATACACCATATATTCGAAAAATATGTTTTTTAAACTACTATTTTCTATTTTTACATTAAAAAATGAAATTGAAAAGGATACAATATATAGGTGATAAAGAATGCTGTCATCACTTCATAGTAGTTTGTGTCTTTATATTTTGACAACACTTTTCCCAGTGCTTTTGCATCATCTATATTACTTGGAAGTTTTATTTTTTCACGTTCTTCCCTGAAAATATATAAGGTAAGGTTTGGTTTAAAACAAAATTATAATTAAGGTATTCATAACAACATTAAAATAGACATAGATAAGTTAATTTATAAATTATAATGATGTAGTGTAAAATATATATTTTAAAAATGGTTTTAACAAAAATATATCTTCTTAAATTTAAAAAAAAAATAAAACTTACTCATTTAGTTCAGGAAAGTTGCTGTAAACTGATAAAATAAGACCAAGTGCGCACAGAAAAATAACAACAATGGCAATAATGGATCCCTTTGTAGATTTGGGTTGGTTGGTTTCTAAAGTAAAATACAGATTAGGTTTATAATACAACAGGCTTTTTGTTAAATATAGCGTTTTTCATAGTAAAGTAGGCTTAGTATGCCACAGTATTTTGTAATAATATTTCCAAATTTGTTTGTCAAATAAATGATAATTCATTAACAGTTGTCTACACTGTACCTTGCTCACATTTTGTCACAAAATAAACTAAGGCTTATAAACTGCATCATCCTGTAAATAATTACAAAATTCCCCATTATTACATAACGGAAAACTTTACTTTAAAGAATGTGAGCTTTGCCCTTTGCCTTAATCACATATAACAAATAATTAAACTGATAATATTACAACTAGTGAACTAACTGTGCAAATTAACCTACAAACTTTTTCTATGAAACACACCCTGGGCAATTGTAAATATTTACCAACAAAAGACAAGAAGGACTTTGGATTTGATAGCAAATGTCAGTTTTCTAGAGCAGATTAGTAATAATACAAAAGAAGCACTAACTAGCATGTACTAGATCCTTTCTTACTTGATTTGCCACATAAACTTTCTACCTATTTAAATCTTTAGAGGACATTAGATAATATTGATATCAAATATAATATTTTTCACAAATTCATACCTACATACAGTTGATCATTATCTAAATATCCATACAATGAACCAGAGGTTTTAAACTCGCGCAGGGGCAAAATGGGAATAGGTAAAGCAGAAGAAACATGTCTGTTTCTATGAGGTAATCTTTGTCTTGGTAAAGCCAACTGTGCCATTTTTTTGTCATTTTTCATAACAGTCATTGTTTGTTCTAGACCTTCTAGCAAAGAAGATCTTCTTCTACTTGGAGGATTACTCACTTTGGCCCCATTATTTAAATAAGCAGGAAATGCTCCACTCATTAAGTGTTTTGGGCTCTTCAGATGCCAATTTTCATCAAAAACTTCATCATTTTCGGTGGAGTTGTTGTTTGGATCTTGCTTCATCTCCCCAGAAGTCTTTCTAAATCTTTGCACAAGATTTCCATACATTTCCCCAGCTCGATTTTTTAATAAAACAACCGTGGAGCTGGACTGAGATTTAGTTAGCACAGTGGTCGGTAACAAAGACTCACTTCTCATCCACAACCAATTTTTGTGCCATTCCATCATAAAATTCATTGAGAACTATTTATGTTTATCTCTTATGAAAACTGTTTAAATTTAAATGGTATATATAAAAAAAGTGATTGAAACCTAGACAACCAAGCAACTAATAATAACTCTGTCCCCACTATTTATTCACCCTTTAAATTTTTAACAAACATTTTTATTTTTCTCTTCTATAAAATCTATTCTTCAAATCAAAATTGTTTTTAATGTAATTTTTGGGTTGTTATTAGACTGGCCTACATTTTATTGCCCTACGTTGCACCATCGCAGCTACCTTTTATTATGCTAACTGGACTTTTAAAGTGTTTGTGAAAATCAAAAAATGTGGACTTTGAACAAGAGTACAAATCTTATAGAAGGCACACAGATATAAGCAAACAAAGCATTTTTTCTGCATGGTTTGTGCTGTATAAATTCCCATTTAATATTAGTAGCACTGGAAAGCCTTTGACTTGTAGGTTAAAAATAAGTACACAAAATAAATAGAATATATTTACCTATAGTGAATTCCGTTGAATTATCTTTGGTTTCTTTTTTATCAATATAACTTGTTTTTCTCTTGATTATTTGTGACATTGTGGTTGAAGTCGAAGTAAACAAATTTTTGTATTTATTAAAGTTTAAAGGTTAAAAAAAATCACAGTAAATCTCTGTAGAATATTTTAAAACAAATTGAATTAGATTGTTGCTGTATAACATTGCCTTCGAGGTAAAAAAAATTAATTAATAATTCGAACAATTTTAATAAATTGATCAATTAACCTAAACTAATAAAAATTAGATGCAGTGACTATTTTATTATTATAAATTAGCAATAACGTCTTAGTCATTAACAAATGCATTTAGTTATAAAATTAATAAAGTTGGATATTTAATTTATTTATTTAGAGCTTTTCGTAAATATTAACAAGGATTAAATTATTTACACAAATAATTCTTAAAATTCTCTTAAATATATATACTTGAAAATAGCCTACCTAAAAATTATTTGTTTATGCTACAGACTGACAGACTAAAAATTAAAGGTTCTTAAATTTTTAAAAAGGTTCTCAAGTTTTTAACATAAGACAGAATATGTTTAAATAATAAGTTAATAAAATAAAGCAAAACAATAAAGGTATTTTAAACATATTTTATATATATAGACCTAAGTTAATCACTTTTTAACATTTTATGTAATAAAATATTAAACAGTGACCATATTAAAACAAGATAATTTTTTTTTATTTAGGTTTTTTGCGCATTGATGACTATGAATAAAAATATTCACAATAAATATTACAATAATGCGACAGGAAAGAATGACAAAATTAATTTAATGATTTGAAACATACCATAAGTCTTAATGTTTACATAAAGATGTTTAGTATGTTATGGCATGGCCAACAAACCCAATATAAATTAAATTAATATTATTTTTGCTTTAACGAATTTAACCCTAATATCAAACTGTACTTCTGTAACTTTTAAACAATTGTCTTCTTGTATACAGAAAATTAAATTAAGTTAATTTTACAGCATTTTGTTCTTATAAAAATCTGGCATGAAGAAACCAGAGTCACCTTAATCTTACCAGCTGCATGTACAGTGGTTAAAGCTTATTAAGTTTTACCAAGTGATATTCTGGGGGAACAGAAGCTTTGGCCGTGAAAAGCTTCGGCCAGAAGGTTCGGCCTGCAAAAAACGTGGGGGGTCGGTGACAAATTGCCGCATAAAATGTCAGCTTAAGACCATATTTTACCGATATTTAAAATAAAATTTGACAAAAAGTATAATACATAAAAAAAATTTAATAAGTTGTTACGATATGTATGTTAAATTCTGAGTTAAAGACAATCCTTGTCGATCTAACAAAAAGTATTCTACATCTATTGATTGCCTGGCAACCAACAGAATTAACCGATTATCAGATTATAAGAATTTATATATAATATCAGTAATATCTCAAAATGGTTTAAAATACCTAGCAATTAGTCAGATAGCAAACTTCGTGTGTAGTATGTCTATTTACAAATCTTTTTTTAGTCGAACTTAACCTGTTAACTTTACTGTATTAAAATACAAAACGTAAACACACAGAATGCTTAACAGTTTAAAAACAAACTTCGTAAATCTGTTGAGTCTACCGCCATGGTTTGATCCGATTAGTAACATAAGAAACTTTATTAAAGGTATATTTAGGTGAATAGAAAACCTACTAAACCCATCTCACAAAAATTCTTAAGCTTAACAAAGAAAACAAGAATTAAGAAAAACAACCTGATTCAAAAATGATCACGCCACTTTATGACAAAGGCCCCCTTGCGCACCATCTAGAGAAATTTTATTTTAAATATAATACTTTTATCCCCTACTTTTAGAAAATATTTTTTCACTATATATTTGTTTATTTAATCCAATATACACTAAAAAAAACGTAATTAGTATTAATTACAATAAAATATAAATTTATTTAATAATTTATGGTTTTAAGTGCAAACAATGTACAACTTCTAAAGCGTTTGTATCTAAGTATAATGTTAATACATCAACTAAGATTGAATATGTCAAGTCAAATATATATTTAGTACAATATCCCTAAATTAAATTAATTTTCAGATGTTGTAGGTGATGGTGGAGGAGGGGTGTTAACTCGAAACGCATTCTCGACATTTAGATGGCCACCACTTTTACGCAAGCCAAGGAGTTTGTCAGAATTCGTATTACTCGTCTCTGACCTATTAAGAAAGACCTGCGGTACAACAGCGTGTTTTATATATTGGGCTTCGATCTTAGGCTTCCTTTTTTCCGCACCCGCTTTTTTAATTGTCTTTAGCATGTTTTCCAAATGAGGTTGAAAAACAGATTCAGCGTTCCACTCCTCGTTTTCTTGGTCATTTATCACAACGCTGGGTATCACGTGACTTATCGGCGTTAGGACGTCCTTAGGTTCATCGAGTTGGTAAGGTAGTTTGGATAAGTTATAATGATCGTACGGCAAAGTGCTGACTTCGTTTTCGTTGATCACAGGAATGTCGCTTTTTGGAAATTGGCGAGCTTTTCTGCGCGAATAAGTTTGCTCAGTGACACCTTTTAGTTTTAAGTACTCGTCAATCGGGCGTACCGCTGTAAACAACCAATTACAGAGTTTAAATAGCTTGAGTTGAATAGTGAAGAGCATTAGAGCACTTAATATAAAATTATAATAAAGTTCAGCTAACTTTCACCTGGAGGTTTGATTTCAGAAACCATTTCATCAACTTTTACACGAGGGGAACTTTGAAAGTCAGAGGCTTGCTTTCCAGGGTTGGAGTTAACTGATCTGTTTTTCTGAAACCATTTTTCTTTTTCATATGCACCTCGCCAGTGTGGAGTGTTCTCTTTTGTTTCGTGGCTCCAATGGAAATATTGTGGTTGTTTGCCTAATACCAAAATACTTGAGTTTGTAACAAAGAAAACCAATTTATGTATAGGCAGGCCATTTTGGTAAATTTGTACTCTGAATTAGAGCAGAGGTAGCCTTACCTACATTTGAATATGCACTTAATTAAGCTTCCAATTGGTTCTACAATCAACGCAAAAATATAACTTTTAGTTACCATGATGTGCATTTGTGTAACGTGGTATATCCGCCAAGGTTACATCTTCGTTGTAACTGGGTAAAGATTGCTGATTACGTTCTTCTAAATCCAGTCCCTCTCCAATCACAATTTTGTGCAAACGAGGTGGCTTTAAGGTACCAAGTGGAGTTGTATTCGATTCTTCTAAAGATAAATTTTTATGTATTTAAAATCCCAAAACTGTTACATTGTATTTTTATTGATCAATAGAATTTTGGCCTCAAATTCGACTTATTTCACATACAGAAAGAAAGTATGCACTTTCAGACTCCAACAAACAAAACAAGTTGTTATAAAGTTTTGCTCGAATTGTGTAATACCTCTTTCGTTGTCTTTGTTATCAGTTGTTGTCCGAGTTTCATTAGTTTTCGTGAATGTGGAAATTGATTGCGAAGTATCAATATCAACGTGAGTGAGTCTCGGTTTCATGTTGTTTGTTTCATCCCTATAACAATTAAACACAAAATTAATAAATTCAAAAATAATCAAATCTGTAAAGTTTGTTTAAATCTATGTAAATACCTAAATAAATGCATACCTAACGACTTGAAAATGCCGGTGTGAGCTATTTGGCATCGCTACCTTGTGGAGAGACAATGCGGAGATCTTCTTGATGTATTCGTCATACGTTATAAAACCACCTTGCATTGCCTTACTGTAATCAGCTATAATATTCATTTTGTTCATGGGGCCTATAAGATGAGACTTGCCGGTCGCAGTAGTCGTTGCTCGTCTGGGAAAACCAGCAGAAGTGCGAGGCAATATTCCGTCGTTATGGACTGGCAGTTGCACTGTAGAGGCATTGCGTTGCGAATTGTTAACGCTGGGTAGGTTTTTGATTGTGCGTGTAGCATCTCTGCTGTCAGTTGGCTCAGTCATGTAATGTTTATGTCCGATGTGAGGTAAGTTGGGCTGCGACTTTTTTGGAAAATACATTCCGTTCGGCGAATCCTTGCTGTGATTGGACGACAATATGAAATTAGTCGGGTTATGAGAATTCTGCGCTGACTCCGATAAATAATAATCGATTAAATTTCTGCTTTTGTCACCGTTTAACTTTCGGTTAAGAGAGTTTCCAACGACGCGAGGCAAAAACGAGTAAACTTCTGATTGACCATTGCTTTTGCGAGCTGTACTTCTAGTATTACTTGCAAGATGCCGTGATAAAGTAAAGGGTAACATCATACCATCTTCCCCAGATTGATTGACACCAGGAATCTACGAAGTAAAAACAAAAGCATTTTTAACTAAACTACCAATAACACTTTAAAAATATATAGTTGTAGTCTTGGCTTTACCTAAAATTTGGTGTTAAAAATTAAGTTTACCATGATATTAACAACACGAAGGCTGTATGGATCCTGAAACGTTTTGTTACCAGCAGTGTTATTTCTTTTATCTTTCATAAAAGTCGACAGAGGCTCATAGTAAAATCGTTCTTCTCTTACCTTTGTACATAACATTAAAGTATAAAGTATGATAAAATGTTTAAACAGATTTAAACTTTATTAAGTATATTTAAAAACAAATTTACAATACATATTCCAGATAAGAAAAATATTTTTTTAATATTGACCTCTGGATCTGCCATAGCTTCAAGCACGCTCATTGTTTCATTATGTTGGTGGGGTCGTAACTGGTGACGTAAATGCTCGATGACATCACCATCGGATGAACCTAATCCCTCCAAACCCGATTTGCTCATTTTCTAAATACATTTTTATCACAAATTGTGAGTTTTAAACTAGCCAAGAATTAAAGAAAGTGAAAAAGCTACACCAGATAAGTTATAGTATTTAATTAATAATCAGTCAACTATTTGTAACACAAACAATATCTTACTTTGTGATATGGAAATTTAATTTTCTTATTAATAGTAAGTTCGACCGGCAGCAACTGCTTTTCATCATCTACTTTATTTTTATTAGGCTTAGAAGCCCTCAAATCGGAGGAGTTAGAATGTGAATTTGCAGTCGTTAAAAAACGTAATGCGAAGAAGGGCGGACTCGATGCATCAGTTGATTTTAAATGCGGTGTTCTGTAGAAAAATAATTTTTTTAATGTTTTGGCAGCTAAGTTTAACAATGAAATTCTTTAAATAGGATATTAACTATTGTTTGGATTGTTCTTTTATCATATAAAGTTTTTTTATTGTTGTGTAAGTAAATTTGTAATAATACTATAATAGAATATAGTTTCAAAAATATATTTAAAACAGCTGTATAAACACATGAAACGTTTTGCAACAATTTTATTACAAGAATAAATGCAGCCTTTGACAAAGCTCTGCACAAAAAATTGACCTTAGTATTTTTACACTATATGAAAGTTAAAATAAACAAACTTTGTAATTTAATATTTTTGATACTTCTAAATAGACCTAGCAATGTAATCTGCTTACAAAACAATCTCAATCTATCAAATTTCTAGAGCTAAAAACACCGATACATTTATAAAAATCGACAAAAAGTAGGCTAGTTTACCTGTAGGTTAAAACAATATTTTATTTGATTTACTAAAAATCTGTAGTTTTTTTGTAACTTACCCTGATTTAATTTGCAAAATATCTGAAGGAAATTTTAAAGTTTTAGCTTTTATTGCTTCGTATCTTGCAGCGCCTTTAAATCGACCAGCATCACTTTTTAAAGATTTTGATTTCGACATTTTTACTCTTAGAATGACTTACAAATGTTTCTGTAAAAAAGTCATGTATAAAATATAGTTTTTCCATGATCTTTGATAAAACTAACTTATAAAGATAGGGGCACTTACAAAATAGCTATAATGTAAGCGGTTGCTATTAATATAATTACAGGCACGCTTTCTTTCGAACTATTGAAAACTAACATTCTTCATAATTCCATCGTTGCGACGCCAACATTAGCAAATTGATACAATATGTTGTTCTTCCACGGGCAAACATTACTCAAACTGTTACTCAATATGGTTATGGGTCGATGGATTTAACCTGTTTTGTGAGTAAAGTAATTTAAGATGGATGACAGATACAAAAGCCTCAACCAATATCCTTACAAATTCGCAAGTATCAATTAAAAGACCAATTGTGTGCTAATTTCATTAAACAACTCTGTTATTCGCCTCAGAAAAAAACGTGAATTATGTATTGAAACATATTAAAGAAGTATTTATAAAAAGTTTGTGGTAAGATTTTAACTTTTTTGTGGTAAGATTTTAACTACTTAAACTGAAAAAGGACATTGTTATTTTTCATTGCAAAATTTCTTAACTTCATTATTGTTATACACATGTAACGATTAAATATCTATGGTTTTAACATTGTTAATTATACACTTAAAAATACTTACATATACGGCAAAATCACAAGTTAAATAAAAACAAAGTTCATTTAAAAACATTTAAAGTCGGGAAATAGAGGATAAACTAAAACGCCGAAAGATAATAATCTGACTTCTATGCTTCACTAAACAATGACGTCACAAAACACAATTTCACTAACTGGAATCGTTTAGCGGAAGCAATTGTTTTAACAAAAACGAGTTGTGTAACGTTGTATATATACAAGATGGCTTTAAAAAGAATAAATAAGGTACGTTTTATATTCTACGTTGTCTATTTGATATTTTAAATAAAATTCTAGCCTCTATAGTGGTTAAATCACACGTTTTAGGTAATTACTATAGTAAACATTAATTTACTTTATTTCTAGGAATATAAAGATTTAAAGAAAGATCCACACGTACAGTGTACTGCTGGACCAATTGGTGATGATAGTAAGTAACTAATAGTTTTTTTTAACTTTTAATATATTTATTTTGACGTTGTTGCGTAACCAACCATTAAGTAACTTAGTATAATAAAGTTGTTTTATAGTTTGTGAACTGTATTTTTATTTTTCTAGTGTTTCATTGGCAAGCTTCAATTAAAGGACCTGTGAGTTTAACCAGTTTTAAATAGATACAATTTTTTTTAATTAACAACTTTTTGTTTAATGAAAAAAGAAAATTGAATGACTTTATATAAATTTTTAGTTTTTTAACAAGATTCAATTTTAACAGAGTGAAAGCCCATTTCAATCCGGAATATTTTATCTTTCCATTCATTTTCCAACAGATTATCCATTTAAACCTCCGAAGGTATTACACAAAATCTCTAATAAATATTTACTAATTTTTATTCAAAATTGTATTCATAACTCACAATTTTGAAACAGAATATTGTAAAAATATATGTTTTTTTTAAAATCCACTTACTAAAATATTTTTTTCTTATATATACAGCTAGCTTTCACTACTCGAATATACCATCCTAACATAAACAGTAATGGAAGCATATGTCTTGACATTTTAAGATCACAATGGTCACCTGCATTAACTATAGCAAAAGGTAAAACTATGATGTGTTTAAAACTTAAAAAAATATTTTCAAATTTTAAATATATATATATACATAAACATTTATTAAATAATTAACCGGTCTGCTTAGTATATAATTGTATATACGACTTTTTAGTAATACCATGGATATTAAATTATTTTCTACTATTCTTAAATTGGAACTTTTTTTAGTACTTTTATCCATTTGTTCACTATTGACTGATCCTAACCCTGACGATCCCCTGGTTCCCGAAATCGCGAAAATTTTCAAAAATGACAGAAATCGATACAACAAAATTGCCGAAGAGTGGACAAAAAAATATGCTATGTGCAATCAGTAATTTGGCGAAATTCTTTTGAGGAATGAATCCATAAGTTTTATGTAATTACAGGGTATTTTTAGATTGTAAATATTTAAAAAAATTATGGTTTGATTTAAACAAAAAATAAATAATATTGCATTTAGAATCAAGTAGTAAATGTTTGTTATTATTGTAAATGTTTTTGATCTACAGCGATACAAAATTTAAACAAATTTTTATTCAAAACATTTCAATTTCATGGAATATTGTAATTTATATATGTTTATGTTTTTCGCTAGTCAAATTAATGTTTTTTCTAGTCCAATTAATGTGATTTTCTAAATTGTTTTTGTTTTGTAGTGGTTAATTTCATAGTATTACTTCTGTTTTCTTAGTAAGCTTCTTTATACCTAGTGTAATTTTACTGTATAACACAACACAATATATAGTTCTATAATTTTTATAAAACATGATAATCTATTTATTTTATTGGCTTTATCTTGTCTACATTTCTGCATAATTATTCTATTATTACTTTATTCTAAAATATGATACTTCTTTTGCATGCCGCAATGTGTAAATTTGTAGTTTTATCATTGTTTTATTATGCCTAAACATACTATATTCCAATAAAAACATATACTTTGTGAAAACTATTTTGGTGTGTTGAGGTGGGAATATGTAAGTTTTGGATTAATAAACCACGAAAATTTATTAGGAAGAAATACCAAATATCAAGTTTATTAAAAACAATGACCCGCAAAGTCAAGCAAAACATAATTTACTATGTAAATATCTTATCCTTATTAAACAAAAAATTTATCGTAAAAAGCATTAATATTAAGTTTTATTAAATAACAGTGTTTTATGTTAATTTGAAAAGTATAAAATATTAAATAAAAACAACAGATAAAATTTAAAATAATTAGTCATTTTTTGAAATTTTATTATTAATTTCATTGGAGGAAAATGATGGTCGCTTTAAAGGTTTTCTGCGTTTGGGTGATACGTTAGATTTGGGTAAAGTTTTATTTAATTTTACTTGTGATATATTTCTTTTTTCGGTTTCTTTATTAACTTTTGTGATGACTGAATTTAATTTTTTATCAGCTTTTGCAAGATTTAAATTTGTGACCTTTTTATTGTTACATTGATTTTTTATATTATCTATTTTAAATTTTTTTGACCGAGCTTCTAATTTTTCCATTTCTGCTAAAACTGGCTTTAAATTGTTTTTTAAATTTAAGGTATTGTTGTGATTTATATTGTGTTTAGGTGTTTTTAGTTCAATGTCGTTTGTGGTTTTAACAAATAAACAAGTTTTCTTTTGTAGTTTACTATAAAGTTGACCTCTTCTATTTTTTCGGAAATTTCTTTTAGAAAGAGAAGCAAGGTTTTGAAAATATAATTTATAAATAGATGAATCATTTTTAGAAGTTATTGATGACTGCGAAATTCCATGCTAAAAATTGTATAGTAATTGAATACATAGTTAGCTACCTGTTTAAAGCCACGGTATTGAAATAAAAACTGTATATCATACAAAATTTTAGGTTAAGAGCACATAGTTTTACTATACAAAATTTTCTTATGTAAATATAATTAAATCATTACTAAACAAATAATCTTACTTTAATTAATTTTTCTTTTAAAACATCACAATTTACCCGTTCTGGGTAAATATCCTTTAATAAGTCCTCAAAATTGTTGTTATCGTCCATTGTAACCCTATTATAAACAAAAAGTCTTAAAACCTTTATAAAAAAAACAAGATTTTTTATTTCTAAACAAACAAAAAACGTTAACACGTGCTCCGTCTGTCCGTGTATTATTTATTTATTTATTTATTATTTGCACTAGCTGTAACGAAACTACACATATATAGTAGTTAATATTTTAAAAAATAAATATGATTAATGCTAACTTAAACCTTAAAAAACACAACCTGGCTTTGTATGCAAGTAATTAGTTTAACAACCTTTGCCGAAATAAAATTGTGCATAGCGCATGTTGTTGACAACTTGATTGACATGGGAATAAACTACAACGTTGCCAATACTTATATCTCACTATGTTAAAAACTTTATTTAATACAATTTAAAGCAAATTCTTTCAAATAAATTTTAAAATTAAAATAAATTTCGTAATTTAAAATTTATTAAAATCTACTTGGTTGCATAAATAATTGTTGATACCAAGAAAATCAAACACTTACAAAAAATTGGAAACACTAAAATCTGACGCAACAAATGACATCGCAATTTTATTACCAGAGTCACTATCAACGTTGGAAAACACACAGCTGTTATTTGCCGATGGCGTTTTAATGTATTTCTTATCTTAATAGACTGTAGATTAACTGTTCAAATAACAGACTAATACTAAAACATTAATACGTTAAAGCAGTCGAGTTAGATTTAATAAAACACCTGAAAATTTTGTCAGTTTGTAGCCTGCACCCGTGATTTCACAAACAAAGAAAAATAGCTATGTTATTATTGCCGCGAACAGCATCAACGTTTTGGAACTCAAAATAAAGATGTCTATTTCCAGTTTTGACCAACTTGACGAATCAGCACTTGACATTGAGATGACGTCACAACCCTCCATGAATTTGCATATTTCAAATCCATCCAGTGCGGCTTCATCAGTCCCCAACACTGATGAAGAGGATGATGAAGGAACGGATAAAAGATTGTCGTATAAGGAACGAAGAAGGGAGGCACATACACAAGCGGAGAAAAAAAGACGAGATGCAATCAAAAAAGGGTAATGATGTAGAAAGAAATATATTATGTTTTAGCCTTGCATAAAAAAGTAGTTAATCTTTTTACAGAGAATTTGCGAAACAAACTTAAACAGTTCTATGCTGTAAGGACACCATTAATAAAAATAAATGAACACATAAAGTAGGAGATAATGCCAATTAAAGTAATCTGAATTTGTCTCACTTTGTAATTTTCATAGATATGATGATTTGCAAGATCTTGTACCAAACTGCTCAACTTCATCTGATGGTGGATCACAAAAGTTGAGCAAAGCTGTAATACTGCAACGCTCACTGGCATACATTGAGTTTTTACAACAACAAAAAAAGAAACAAAGTGAGGAGTTAAGCAAGCTACGAAAGTCGAAAACTGCCCTGAATATTATGAAATCCAGCTACGAGCAAATTGTAAAACAACAAATGACATCCGGTAACAACATCGACGGAACAGTATCAGCCGATTTAAAGTTTAAAATATTTCAAGAAGTCATGGAAAAATTGTTTGTTTCATTTAATGCTACTGTCGGGACGGCTTCGTTCCAAGAACTAACCTGCGGTGTTATTAACTGGATTGAAGATCAGTGTAAACCGCAGAACTTAAAAAATGCTGTAAACGAGGTCCTTACTGACTTAAATAATACACAACAACTGTGCTAAAAACAATGTTGTTTTAAATCTTCTAATGTAAAAAAGATGGCTTTTTTATTTTTATATTAATTTAAGTTTTAATTTAGAGTGTAATTTATTTTTGTTTTAAAACTTTTTTTGTTTTTGACAGTTTTAAGTCAACATAAAGTAAGGTTTTTTTAAACATCAAACTGCTTGCCTTTCTTTAAAAGTTTTTATTTTTGAATTATTTTTAATTAGTCTTCCAATCATTGTACTATTTTGCTTTTACTTGAATGTAAATGCTATTCGTTTATTTTTAAGTTTGATTGCTTTTAATTCATTTTATAATATAAAAACATGAAAAATGGTCATGTTTTTACCTAACTTTTAAAATACCATTTAGGGCTTTATAATTACTTTATTTTAAACAATTATATAAACTTTTATATAACAAATAAATTAATTACATGAAGATAATATAATATGGGTAATATATACTATAACCATTTTTTCCTTCAACATTCACGTTTTTAGGCAATTTTTCTAAAAAACAGAAAATAATTGATTAATAATTATAAATCCTGCATGTAATTATAGGTTATCTTATTAAATTTTTATAATTACCTTTATTAAGTCGTCAGCAATTTTCACAGAAAATACCGACGTTAACTCCTTGACATTGTTAAATAATCCGTTTTTTTCTCGAAATAATTTAATTTTTTGTGCACGAACTTCTCCTAATCCATGCAATGTTTGTAATTCAGCACAGGTTCCAAAGTTTATAATTTCTAGAACTTGATTAGCTGAACAAAGAAACTTAACCATTAAAAAAAATAAATCTAACGGTTATTAAGTTAGTAACATTTAGTACCACGCATATTTTCTTTTTCACTTTCTACTTGAATTTCAAATTTTCCTTCATTTTCGCTGCAAGTGCGAAGTCTAAAAATGGTTCCTCTTTTCATAGATTGTTTTTTACATGGTGGACACTCTTCCATTATAGATGTATCTAGAATGTCAAACACAATTTACACACGTCAAAATCATGTATATTTAGTCTACATTTTTTATATGTAACCATGTATTAAGGGTTTTATAAACAAGGCCAATATACATACCAGTATTATTATAGTTGCTGGAAAGTCTCTTTTTTGGGGATTCAATATTATTTGGAAATTGACAATTATTTTCAGTTTTTTTCTCTTGTAAAATCTAAAAAATAACACTAATTTAAAATTATATTTTTTACAATAAAAAACAAGATCCACAAAAAAAAAGTTTTCAACCTTACCTTAAACATACTTGTTGACTTTCTTATATCATTTATTAAAACTTGTTTGTCTACACAGTTATTTGTTTGTTCCTTGTTTTCCAAGTTTTCAATATCGTTTACCAGGTTCGTTAAATTAGATAACTTTTCTTTCTGTATTAGCCAAAAGATAGTTAATTGGTAAGAGGTAAATCTAAAAGTTTTTTTTTTAATTTTTTTTTACTTACATGATTCTCAAACTTTTCGGGATATTTTTTAATTAGTTGTTCAAAAAAATCGTCTTTCAACTTTTTCTCAGTAATTTGATTTTCTTTTGGGGAGTGTAAATTATTGTCTGTTATTAATGGAACTTCAACAACAGAATGGGTGAAGGGCCTATAAACAAATATTTATGTTTTTAAGTTGAAAAAAAAAATTTTTTAAATTGAAAAAAAAAACAACTGAATTTACCTGTTTTCAATACATTTTGTTTTAGAGGCAAAGTTTAAAGCAGATTGTGTGTCAAGTAGTGAGGAAATTTCTGGTGAAATATTTACAATAACTGAGGTGTTTGCTGAACCACCCAGGGAGTCCTATTAATAATCAAATTGAGATAAACTTTAAATGTATGTAAAACAGAAAAATATTCGTTATACAAGAAAAAAATATGACATACAAAAATGAATAATTAAAAGCTATTTTATTTTCCCCAACCAAAACTATTTAGAAATATTGCTAATTTAAAAAACAAATTGTATATACATAAAACAACAGCATAAACTTACAACAAACAAGGTTAAATAATAGCCCTAAAAAAATGAAGACAAAGTACCAGTATATATATATATATAAAATACAAAAAAAAACTTTTACCTTGGAATACAAATTTATGTATGATGAAAACTAACCTGAAGTATTCTGGTGAGTTTGCTGTCCCTGTATGGAATTCTTTGCCCATTATTAAGTTTTAACGCTTCAACAACTTTTCCGAGGATATGAAGTGATGTGTTAATAGAACTCGATTCTTTTAATCTAATTCCAGTGTTTCCTGTTCTTCTGTTGTCCTCCGAACCTGCTAGGTCAATAATCGACAATTTTGCAACTTCTTTAAGATGGGGAGGATGGGCCTGGTGGGTGATTAGCTAAAAATATAAGTAAATAAAAAGGGGTTTAGTTTGTGTGGGATTGTACAGGGCCCCCAAAAAATATCGAAAAAAGGCACAGCAAACAAAAAAGTACATCTCTGAAGTCTATTTAAACCTTTTAAAAAGATTTTAATTTATAGAAACAACCTAGTTTAAATTAAAATTTTATTAGTTCAGTTTAAAACTAACAAAAAAATTTTAAGAATACAACATCTTAAAACCTTAATTTGTAAAATGCAATGAGATCTGCTTGATCTTAAATTCATTTTTGTCTGTTCAGTCTTCCTTCTTTGACATGCTGGTAAAAATACTTCTTCAAAAGATGAAAAGTTATCAACCTCAGTTTCAGTGACTCCATTAATAAATATATTGCACTGAGAATCTTGTCGAATTTCAAAAGTTTTGTTGGAATTTCCAAGCAAATCATAAACCTAAAAAGTAAAAAAAATTTTATAAAAGTAAATTTTTTTTTAACAGAACGTAAGTAGATAAATAAAGAAAATTTTAGTTTATCAAAATTAGATAAAGTTACTTGTTGTTTGGATTTTTATAGGAATTACCTTTTCTTGGTATATTTCTATATATGACATCAATAACTTTACATTCAGTTTATCTAGTTTTCTAATTTTGGTAAAAACTTGTTGCATGGTTCTTGGAATAAAACCTGGTTCCTTATCAGTTCCAAGAATGGTGTGAGTTTTACCTAAAGAATAATATTTAAAAAATAATGCACAATTTAATATAACATTATCAACCACATGCACATATACCATCAGCCATAGAATTAATTTAACAATAAACATAATAATTTTTTTCCAATTTTAATTCTTCATTTTAAATAACACATTTATTCTTGTATACCTGAACCAGTTGGGCCGTAAGCAAACACAGAAACATTTTCTCGCAAATCAGTAAATTTTGACAGAAGTGGTTGAACTGAAGATCCAAATATTTCATCTTGGGATGAATCCTCATCAAAAACTTGTTCAAAGTTGTAAGTGATAGTTTCAAGAGTGTTTCGCCAATTTATCATCTTGAAATTTTTTTTTTTGATAAATGTTAGATGATAATTATGTTTTTTTAATTATTTTAATTAAAAATAAAAAAACTTGAAAAACACTGCCAATGCCCACGAAAAATTTTAGCATTTTATATGTCAGATTTTTTGGTTTAAAAATAGTTAACAGTTTTATTTATTTACTTCAATTTTACTTGGTAGAATCGCTCTGACACAAGTTTCTTCCGGAGTTTTGTCAGCATCATGAAATACTGGCCGAAGTCGAACATAAACATTTATTTTTTTAGATTTTTTACTCATTTTATCTTAGTAAAAGTACAAAAATTCTAAATTGTTAAGATCATAATAAATAAGTGTTATTGTATTAATTAGAAAATATTAAATTTTTTAAAACTAATTCATAATTGAAATAATTTATTACGCACATTTTGTGTTTTAAAAAAAAAAATTCCCGTACTTATTACAAAATAATTTCAAATTCTTCACCAAGTAATTTTAACTGGTAAAATTTTTTGTTGAAACTACAACACCGAAGTTATACGCTGCAACGAGTTAGAATATGCAATTTGCTTACGATCATATTTTATAATAAATTCTTGTGCACTTCTTATTGTTCCTGTTACGTACAATGTTTCCAAATAATAATTTTTATTTTTGATACCAGATGTGCTGTCACCTTTCATAGAGTTAGATCCAATAAAGGGAATAACAGACCACAAAAGTCTGTGAAATTTTCTCCGACATCTAATTAAGGCCAGCCTGGTGTAAGCGTTCATATATTTAATATTGAGCCCACCGCTTATAGATGCCAGTGCACAATCGCCGTGAATCTTTTTAAAAGTATTGGTTATGACTTCCATTAGTTCTTTTATGCTGAGATCATGACCATGAACTTTCACGAGAAAATATCGATGTTTAAAACGCACCATTTTACAATTTCTAATACGAATACCTATGATTTACAAACTAAATTTTAGATATAAAACATTACACATATTCTTAACTTATTAGATAGAAGGTAAATATTTTGTTTAGATACCTGAAACAGATTTTATAAACACGCTTACTAACGTAATAGAGGAACGTCTTTCCGTCTTTTCTCTCTTTCTGTATGTTTTTTCAAAACAAAACTCAAAAGCGCGAAAAAGGGTGATGTTGCCAACTATTTTTTTATTTATATTTCAAGCCTGTCAGAATAATCATCTAAGTTAAAAATCAAAACTAAAACTATTTATACAAAATGTTTTATATAAAAGTTTAATTAATTTTAAATTGCGTTGCAATTCTGCGTTATAACATTAATTTACATTCTAGGCTTAAAATAAGTTGGAAAACTAAAACAGCATGCTTTAGCACTAAACGTATATAAACTCGTTATAGATTAGAACGTTTGGAGTAATTAACCATATAATAATATAAATGTTGATATTTGTTATAGTTAGGTTTATATAAATAACACTCCAAAGAATGTTTAACTAATAAATCGACCTTTCTTTTTCAACTTGCAAACCCAATATTTAATATTAATAAGTTATAATACTGTAATAACCATTAACAAACAGTAAACAGAGCAACCAGGTTTATTAAATCAAGTTAATTATATTTTTTTATTTTTTGTAGTTGCATCCAAGATTTTAAAATATAAATATACACAAAAACTGATTTTAATACCTAGTTCGTATGGCAAAATCAGAAGATTTAAAGTGGACATATCAGGTTTCTATTCCTTTTCGAAGTGAAAAGCATGCACAAATAATTACCAACTCTCTGAAAGTTGATAGAGAACCTAGAAAAGGTGGTATTACAAGAGAATTCAAGACTGAAGGAAATATTTTAACAGTATTTTGGGCTGCAGAGGAAGCAAGAATTCTTCGGGTTTCTGTCAATTCATTTTTTGAGTTGTTAATTCTTGTTATTGATACAATTGATCAATTTTATCCCGAAATTTAAAATGCATACGGCAATATGCAGATCTATATTAAACAATGTTTCACTTCGTTGTATATCTACATTGTCATCTTTAAAACTTAGTTATAAATTTATAAATATGTTATCAATTACTCAGCACAATTGTGCAAATAATTTTTTAAAGCCCATCCATATAACCAAGTATCATAACCATTTTATGACAACAAATGACACTCACAAAACTGAAAAACAGACTGATGGTGTTTTTAGCATTAAAGAAATACACGAGTTTCTTGTGCAGCATAACTGTAAAGATATTGTATTTATTGAATTGCCTGATCATATTAATTATCTTCCCTACTTTATTGTCGCCACCGCTAATTCTTACAGACATTTAAACCACACAAGTGAAAGTCTTAATCGCTTTTATAAAGATAAAAAATCGCCTGATGACCCCTTTACTGTAATAGATGGAAAAAAAGGTAATCAAACTTGGCATTCAATTGATGTAAAAAATGCAGTGGTTCATATTATGCTCGAGGAAGCAAGAAACAAATACCAACTTGAGAAACTTTGGGTTCTTGGTCCAGATCATGACAGTTTAATGTCAGAACAACAGGCCTTGCAAGATGATGCAGCATACTCTTTAATCGATTTCGAAAAGAAAAAGGGAATAGTGACAAGAGAAGATTCGGTAACGTTTGTTGATGACCTGGAGATAGCAAATCCTTGGGATGTTGATTATGATGAAAAAATACCCAAAACAACAACCATTGACGATTTTGATGAAGACGAATATGTTGTGTAATTTGCCTTTAATGTTGTTGTTTGTAATAAATAATTAAATTATTTGTTGTCTATGTTTCGTGTTTGTTTTCTAGTTGAATAAATAAACACACATAAACGATTTTAAATGGCAAAAAAATTTTATATGTTTTGCAGTTAGTTAAAAAAAAATATTATTGTGTTAAGCATTAAGTTTTTTATTTATTAGGCAGATGTTAATTATAAACCACATAATACAAAAAATTTGCATAATATTCATTAAATAACCAGATGCATTTTTAAAAACTTAAAATATCAACCTTACTATTAAAAACAAAAGCATTTATAAATGAAAAAATAAAGCACAATACCAAAATACAGATATTTTGAAATATTTTATGGTAATAAATGCACAATTTAAACAGCCCACAACCTATAATACAGCTTAGAATGACGTTTTTTTACGGAAAAAATGAATACATACACCACAGAAGACTATAATAGCAGCGAGTGCAAAGTAATATTTTATGAGGACAAGAATAAAAGTTAAAACTAGATACAATTGCATAATGTTAGTTAATTTGCACATTAACATGATAAAATAATAATTACAGAAAAGATTTGTAAACCAAATAAAAACTAAAGCCAACTTAACTCAATATCAAGTACACCAATCTAGGCTATGGTATAAGGCAAAGTAAAATTATATGATAAGCAGATATATCAAACGTGACCCCAAAAACCAATACACATTTTTTTATAGAAAACAGTAGATGGGTGTTAATTAACATTAGTGTAGCTTAGGTGTAAGTTAATAGAAACATTAAAAGCAGCATCTAAGCACTATTTAAAGCAAACCAGCTTATTTAACTACTTTGTGTTTCCATCTTGCAGAATGTTTAAAACTTTTCCTTTAGTTTTTACATCAACGGCATAACTACAATATAACAATGTTATTTTTACATTATACATTAATAGATAAATAATATGTAACCAAGTAAAAAACAGAAGTTTAATTCTTACGTTGTATTTGGTGGAATTAAAATAGAATCCTTCGATTTCATATTCTTGGTAGTTCCATTGAAAGTAATACTTGACTCACCAGACTTAAAATGTAATAACAATATTAAAACATTAACATAAAAAATTCAAAAATAATTGATTCAATTTCTAAAAACTTTAAAATTTATTTACAGAAAGAATCATTGTAAATATTTTTACAACAAAATTTTTTTACTTGATTTAAAATAAAAAACTAAAATTAAATTTGGCATTCATTAACTTACCAGTTGCCATATCCAATGTTCCAAGTTGTTCGAACAATTTTGACTTTTTCCCTCATTTAGAAGTTGAACCTTAAATTGTTTTATTTTGGGAAATAAATTTCCACCCTGATTTTCCTTAATCAGTTGCTCCAATGGAATTGGTGTTTCAACTGTTGTTGTTGAGTTTAGTTCAAATGGAAATGGTTTGACAAATGTTTCTGTAAAATTGTTACTTGATTAACTAAATATTCAATTGATATATTTTTCTATATATATTTCATTTTTTGAACATTGTAAAAAAAGAAAATATTTGAAAAACAGGACCTTTTTATTTTTTTGTTTCAACAATTCAAATACTCATAAGAAAATTTTGCTGACATTTTTAAATTTGTATGATCTGTTGTTAGTTATGTATAGCCTAGTCTGTGGTTAGAAAAACTAATCATGGGTAACATAAAAAGTGTATATGCATGCAAAATATTACAAAGTTTTAAGTTGCCGATAAACAAATATGCTTAAGCCATGAACTTGTTTATTGTTTAAACATTTGTTTTACCTGGCTTTGGGATTCCTGTTTTAAATTCCTCTGAAGCAAAAAATCTGAACAAAATTATAAAAACTAAATAAAATAATTTTTTTCACACATAAATTTATGTTTTACTGCAAAATAACTAAGTCAGGATTGAAAATCATTCAAATACATATAAACAAATTAAAAACTACCATACTCACGCATTTATAACTGGTGGTAACTCAACACCCAGGTCTACAGAATGAAAAGTTCGTTCAAAGAGTGTATCTGTTGAATCTCCGATGTAGTAACGCAAAGCATCAGTTTCATTGTCAAATCTCTCACGCTCGATGACCAAACCAACCGTGTTTTCTTGTCTTTGTGGGGAATGTGGAATTCGAGCAGGCAACAAAAATATCTAAAAAAAAAGAAAGAAAACTTTAAAAAACATTTATTTTGGTGAATTAAATTTAAAATGGAAACAAAGAGTTTAGAATAGACAGTTAAGTAAGTCTTGGAATAAATATTACCTCGCCTTCTTTAATGTTTACATCCTTATGAACCCCATTTTCAATAATTTTCACACACATGTCGCCTTTCACCATGTAGAATAACTGCAATAACAAAACAACATCAGCATAGCTATGTTATACAAACATACATTAACTCAACCAAAGAAGTTAAAAAAACACTGCTATGCATAAGTACTTGCTGTTAATCTAAGCAAGCTTCGCCGTATACCATAATAAATGTATATATACAGAAACTTTATTAAATTTATATTATTGTAAGATTCGTTAATAGGTATTAAAACAATGATTTCACAAACTACTTACCTCCTCTCCCTCCTCAATATGATAATCTTTTCGAATATTTGGTCCACCAACAAACATTACTTTCAGTTGTGTGTTGTGCCTGAAAAAAAAAATAACATGGATACCTATATATGTTTATAAGAAAAACTACACTAGCTTGAAAAATGCTTCGTTTTAATTCAGGAAAATCAACAAATAACTGTGATTAAAGGCAAAATTGAAAAACCTAGAAGGTAAACATAATTTTATTATTTTTTTAAATGTAAGAAACTAATAATGGATTATAAACAAAGATTTATTCAGTTTAACTTACATCATTTTGTTGCAAACAGGTGGTAGAAAAAATTGTTTGTTTTCCTCAATCCAGGAATTAATGTTGATAACTTCCCTTAATGTCATTTTATTTCCGTTTAATCAATTTCAAGTTAACAAAATCTAGGAAAAAATGCGATAAGATGGTATTGCCATATGAGTGGTTTTATTAAATACAAATAAACCGAAAGGTGTTACAGTTTAACAAGGTTCGATTTGCTACCAAGTTTTTTTAAATCTTTTTTTTATTATGATTGATTTATGAAGAAAAAGTCAAATCCAGAAATTTGTAAACCTGTAAACAATTAAACCATCCAAAAACTTATATAAAAATTTAAGGAGCAGGAACAAGTTTTTTACTTTTAGTTTGTTTTTAACAATTCCAAATTTTAAGAAATGCTCTAAATATAAAATAGTTTAAAGTGTTTTTAGTTTGTTTATTTAATCAGAGTCAGAAGAATCACTTCCAAAAATCTTATCTTCTTCCTGTTCATCTGCCTCTTCTTCTGAATTAGATCCATGTTCTTCCTCATTTACAACCTCCTCTTCATCTGATCCACTTACCTCTTGGGTATCTTCTTCCTCTTCTTCACTGTGTTTTGCCTCTTCTTCCTCATCAGAAGATTGCTCAACAGCAACCTCTGCTTCATTTTCATCCTCTCCAGAACCAGCCTCTTCTTCTTTTTCAGCTTCACCTTCTTCAGCCTCTTGCTCCTCCTCTTCCTCATCTGGTTCCAAAGGTTCCAATTGTATTCTTCTCATTTCTTGAGCAGCAACCTCTTGTTCATTTAATTCTCGGTGTTGAACAGCAAGAACAGCGTTTGTGGCAGATTGTAAACCACCTCCGCCCTTTGCCCGACGTTTACTTAATCTAACTCTTGTTTCAAGTTCATTGTAGAATACACCGTCTTCTCTAAACACAAAATAGTAATTTTCTTCATATCCCTTTGATGCTTTGTTCTTAACATTCCAGTTGTATTCTCTGGCTAGTCGATAATCATAAGTTTCTTCAGGATTGTAATCAATTCCTTCTTCAAGATCAGCTTTTCGCTTTTGCCGCGTTTCTACAGTTGGAAGAAAGTATGCCACAAATTGGTCACCTTCTTCGTCTACCATACCACGAATCATAGCTTGTGACATTTCCTCAATTTGATCCTTCGTTGATTTTCCCGGTACAGCTGGATCAGTATCGAAAATAACTTGGGCACTAGGATGTTGCCACATTTTCATGTCAGGGTAAATGGGGGAAATATCAACAGGATACACATTGGGTTTAGTGTGATGCTTGGTAATTTCTTTTTTGGAATCCAAAAAGGTTTTATTGATAGCTTCTATCTGACCATCACGATCTTTATACAGATCTCCTTGTTCGAATAGCTCTTTAGCACCGGCTCCAATTCTGGTTTCAATATTGACATTTTTAATTCCATATCTGTTAAATTCTTGTGAGATGTATTCACTTCTTCTTAACCATGAAACATTTAAACTGTGTTGTTTTGATCTTTTGGTGTCTTGAGGAGCAGGCAAATCCTCTTCAAGTAGAGCCTCGTCAGCAGGATCCAACCAAACCTTTGGATCAATTTTATAAGTGTCTGGGTTTATTAAATCAATAACAACACCGACATCATGGTCCGCATGCAGTTCTGTTTTGTGTTGTTTTTCCAGTGATGTTGGTTTATACTCAACAAATCTGTTTGCATCAAACGGATATCTTATAAACTTAGGGTCAAATGGTATGTCCGGTAGAGTGTTACAATATTTTACTCGGGTAACGAGCCCACTTGACCTTTCTATTGTTGCTCTTGGTCTTCTTTTGTCTTCATTACGTTTGCCTTGATTTTGTATGGTTGGTGTCATTTTTAACTAAGTTAGAAAAAGTTAGAATTTTATATACAAAAGTATACCTGCGAAGTAGAAACATTACATTCAAACATTTTTATTTCTGAAACATATTCTTTGTTAGTTTACTATTAAATAAAATAGTTGTTTGAAATACAGTGAAGTAATAGCTTTTACTGTCATGCTTTGTTTCTAACAGTAACAGTCATAAATGTATCCACTAATGAAATACTGACTTAACACATAAATTAATAACGGTAATAAAAGTTAAGTATTATAATATAAGGGCAGAAGGGGCTTATTAGAAATATGTATCATCAAATCTTTGCACGTTTGCACGTGGTATTAAACAACTAAACATGCAGTATTAAAACGTCTAACCTAAATAATTGCCTTCTTGCAGTGTAAGTGCGGGCGTAAGCGTAACTGTATATCTAAACTAAACACTCGACACTTACGGTGTTTGGCAGACCGGCGAATTAACAAAAAATAGATAACACTTACATAATATACGTGATCAATTAATTATAGTAGCTGTTCTGCACGATCCGTACGTTTTATAATATTGCAATGGCGCCATGCACCTATTACAAACACCGTAAGATCGTTATAGCCTGATCGCTTGATCGATTGATCACCACATCGATTGATCACCACTGTCATTCTGCTAGAATTTTTTTTTATAAATTCTAGCAGAATTCCGCATTTTTCTGCAAAATGTTGTGTTTACATAAAAAGTTAATTCGGCAATATAAAAATGTTAAGCTAGTAAAGAAATCATTACTTACTATTGTTTAACCTGCTATAGAATAAAATGTAAATTTTATTCTATAAATGTAAATTTTATGCTATAGAATAAAATGTAAATTTTATTCTATAAATGTAAAAAAATTTTAATAAAATGTAAATTTTATTCTATAGATTGTTTTACGGAGGGTGCTTTTTAAGTAATAAGCTGGTATAAACCAATTATATGCTAAAGTTGAAGTTTTACATTCGTTATTTGCAAAAGTTGTAGAGCGACGAAAAAACATTAAAGAAACCAAGATTTGCTCGGCCGTAATTTTAAATACTTTCCAACAATAGGAGTTGAAAAAAAACTTAACATTGCATAACTCTTATAACAAAGATAAAGTATTGTCATTTTTAAGGGCCACAAATGTTAATTACGTCAGTAGTTAAACAAAAACTTATGGAAAAAAGTTGGATGAATCGGCCGAACGTCGACATTTGGGGCCATTTATAAATACTTTCCGACGATAGCAGTCGAAAAAAAAATTTAACGCAGCTTGATAGTTTAACAATAATTAAAATAGCAAAATTTTGAGCGTCACATTTTACGTTTACAGCAGTTATTGACCCGAGAAATAACAAAAGAGAAACAAAGGCCCGCTCCTACCCGAAAAAACGAATCCCACTCTTTAGCAGAAAGTATATTCCGACAATAATACTCTCCAAATTTTAATAATCAATAAGTAATGCCAAATAAACATTGTACGCCAAGTTTTGAGTTTCACATTCGTTATTTGAGTTGAAAGAAAATTTAACACTGCACAACGGCCACAAATGTTAATTACGTCTGTAGTTCAGAAGAAATCTAAACTTCTAAAGAAACAAATTTTAATAAATCGGCCGAACGTCGGTATTTGAAGCCGAATGCTTTAAATTTTAAATTTTAAGTTAACTTATTGAGCAATCTTTGTTTAAAGCCCGGATCCCACGACAAGGGGTTGCTCTTCATCCGGGAATGAAGAAAAAATAGAAAAATAAAAAGGTGTTTTGTTGATAGTAATAAAGCAGTAAAAAAATTTAAAGGTCAATCGGTTAATACAAAAAATTAGATAAATGAAAACAATAAAAGAACAGATAATAATAGAATTATTACAATTATATGAATTAAAAGATAGATTAAATGTAAAGAAATTAAAAAAAAAGGTTGTTTGCATAAGAGGAAAATAATTTACAATAAAAATATAAAACTGAAATAAAAATTTGTTTCAAATCATTTCGATTGAAAAATAAAATATTCGGTTTTAAGTTGCCCTTATCACTTTGATATATTATCAGATTATAAACGTTTACCTGAACAGTAAGTTTCTGATTTCTTAAAAAAAGCCATATAAAAGCATTTTAAATGTTGCGCACCTATAAACTAGATGTGTCAAGTTTTTCGCAATAGGTTAAGCAACGAATTCCCCATTCGTGGCAGATCTGGGTATATGTTTTATTCTGTAAAACTGCATAAAAAATTATTAATCCCTCACTATCTAAAACTTGTCTTACATAATTTTCACAATAACCTATTTCTTTGTTTGACTCCTCGAAGCTTAATAGATAATGATAAAGATCATGTTTGTTATTTAAGATTGATGGTTTAAACAAAAAACGAATCCTGGGTTGAATAACGAGGTCACCGATTTTTTTGTGGAATGCTCTGTATGCTGTTCCAGACAAAATTGATTTTTAATAAAAAAAAGTTATGTTGCGATAAATATTTTCAGTTACGTGGGAACCAAACATATTGTATTGACTAAGTTTGTAATTGTGGCCCTTTAAAAACAAAGAATGACGATAACCATATACAGTGTTTTTTGATTTATTAAATGGTAATCTAATGATAGTTAAAATCTGATTTTGTACATTTTGTAACAATGGGCTACTTGTTTCTGGCCAAGAAACATCCTTCGCATAAATGTAATTACAGTCCAAAAAAAAACTCTTGGGTTTTTGAATGTTAGTTGGTTCTGTTTCATGACTTTTTTTAGTGGAATTAAATTTTTCTCGGAAACATCACAATTATGATTGTTGTCACCAAATATTGCAGTACCTTTTAACGTATAAAAAAATATATATCCGTTTGTATTAATGTCGTCGTAAGCCGTTTCATGATTAACAGTTTTGATTACCTTAACAGCAGTGTCATCGCATTTATATATAATTTTGCCATTGTCCAAAATGTTATAAGTTATGTAATGACCAGAAACAAGAGATGCGCCCAAATGCACTACTACAGACCTTAACTCATAAGTTTTTTGAGTATTGCAAGCGGAATTAAAAAATTCTAAATGTTTGTCCGGACGAATTTTAGTTTGATTTTTTAGCTGAAGGCCTGCTCTTAGTAATGATATTACTAATAAATTTGGTGTATTAAAAAAATTGCAAGTATTAATATTTTTGCAGTTGCATTCTTGACAGTTATCTGGTTCATTTTTTGCTATAAAATAATTAGAAATATAACTTGATAATTTACTATCCTTAATTGTAGGGTTGATCGGAATTAACATTATATTAGGGGTTATTTGAAAGTTTGCGTGACGAACAAAGTTACATGATTCGCAAACTAAAACAGGACTACATGAAATTTCTGTGTCACAGCCGATTAAATTTAACAAGTCACAAAAATCACTACTTTTTGGGTAGGAGCGGGCCTTTGTTTCTCTTTTGTTATTTCTCGGGCCAATAACTGCTGTAAACGTAAAATGTGGCGCTCAAAACTTTGCTATTTTAATTATTGTTAAACAATCAAGCCGCGTTAAAATTTTTTTTTGATTCCTATCGTCGGAAAGTATTTAAAAATAGCTCCAAATGTCGACGTTCGGCCGATTTATCAAACTTTTTTCGATAAGTTTTAGCTTAACTACTGACGTAATTAACATTTGTGGCCCTTAAAAATGACAATACTTTATCTTTGTTATAAGAGTTATGCAATGTTAAATTTTTTTTTAACTCCTATCGTCGGAAAGTATTTAAAATTACTGCCGAGCAAATCTTGGTTTCTTTAATGGTTTTTCGTCGGCTCTACAACTTTTGCAAATAACGAGTGTGAAACTCAAAATTTAGTTTATAAATTCTTTATAACAGCTTATTACTTAAAAAAAACCTTCTGTAACACAATCTATAGAATAAATTTTCATTGTAGGTTAAATAATAGAAGGTAATGATTTCTTTACTAGCTTAGCATTTTTGTATTACCGAGTTAACTTTTTTATGTAAACAAAACGTTTTGCGGAAAAATGCGGAGTTCTGCTAGGATTTAAAAAAAAAAAAATTCTAGCAGAATGACAGTGGTGATTGATCGGGTATTTACGTACATAACATATTGGGCGGAAAGCTAAATAAACGATAGATGTTTTTTGTTATTATTTTTTATATTAATGCGTCACTAGTTTTTAAATTTAACAGTTTATGAATTTGGTCCTTTCACTTGATGAAAATAGAAAATGACCCAAGACCTTAATTCGAGCTCCGATTAAATGAAAAAGAAAATAATTTTGGGCAACAATAAACAGTGTCAAAAGTTAAAAAACCTAGCATAAAATGGAATAACTAGCATGAACCGGAACTGATAATTGGAATGATGTGCAGAGCATTATTTTGTTCGAAGTTCAGCATTAAATCACCGACAAATCACTAGCCGTAGTGTTTGGAATTTCTAGTTTTCCACTATGAAGTAAACTAAAAGTATAAATTGATTATAAAATATGGAAGATTATACAGATACAGAATATGTTTGCGAAGATGTAAGTACATGCTAGAACGAGTTTTCAATAATTTTATTGTTGTGTTAATTTAGTCATTACTCATTATAGTGCTTATTTAGTCCTTATAATATCTACAAAATAAAATTTAGGTTGTGGATGATGACGACATTGTTGTTGGGGAAGCAAACTTTCCACTTCCACATGTGAAGCCCCGAAAAAACAATTTGTTTTTCCGGGTTTTCTATGTCATTTATTTGGCTGCATTCTGCATGTACGTGTATGTGCGCCTGACATATACCCTTGATGCACCTGGTCTAAATCGAATTTACTGCATTTTTGTCGCTTCTTTGGAGATTGCTACTGCACCAGCTCTTATTGTCCACGTAGGTTGCTGGATGTAAAACTATAATTTGCGGAACCAGTTAATATGTAAATAAACGGCATTTTAGTTTAATGTTAAGTATAAATCATGGTTCGACAGGGTTTAAGCTTATGGCGCTGGATAAGTAGAGATCCGCCCCCGCAAACTGTAAGGGGCCAAAAACATTCTATTTTCACAACAGTTCGTGTATTAATTCCAACATTCAAGGTAAAACTTAAAAACTAGAAGTTAAGCACTAAATTTTTACTCAATAGCGTTAACCTCCGTAAAAACATTTTTTCCAGGAACCCTTTGAAGTTGTAAAAGGAACGGTTCACGAAACTTTACACTTGGAGGTGCCAGAGCGCTTGCACGTTCACATTTATGTACTAGACGATGGGGCAAGACCTGAATTGGAGAAATGGGTTTTGTCAAAAAGAACAAAAAGGTTTAATTTTTAAAAATATAAACAACGCTTAGTTATAAAATGTACTAGAGGTTTTGTTTTAGCGAAACTTAATGATTTTTAGAAACATTTATCTCCATTATGTGGCACGTCCAAAACTGGCAGGCGAACCAAATCATGCGAAATCGGGAAATATTAATCACTTGCTTCACTACCTCTATGACGACGGTCAGCCGGAAGAAGAATGTGTCATCGTTTTTGATGCCGATTTCATGCCAAAGTAAGTTGATGTTTAAAAACTATTTGCAGGTAAAAACCATTTGTTGCTAAATATACCATAATTAAGTTAATGTTACAGAATACCTTCATATTCTTCTTCTTACGCTATTGCCACTTTAAATTTTTTTCCCCTTTTAGAGATTTTGTTTAACAATGTTTTAACTTGTGTTTAGACGACATTTTCTTCTTAAAGTTCTTCCCGTATTTTCTGAAAATCGTTCCAAACCGATTGCGTTGGTCCAAACTCCACAACATTTCTACAATGTCAACTCCGACGAAGATATGTGGGATCACATGAACACTTCGTTCTTTCATCGTGTCGAACCTTCATTAGACCGATGGGGTGCTGTGAATTGCTGCGGTACAAATTTTGTGGTACGAAGTGATGCACTAAAAGAAGCTGGTTACTTCCCAGTTGGTTGCCTTACCGAAGATACCTTGTTGTCGTTGCGTTTGTGCGAAATGCGGTGGGGTGTAGCGTACCATCATGAGGTGCTAGCTGTCGGGCAAGCCCCAAATGAGATTGGGAGCATATTCAAGCAAAGAGCTCGCTGGTGTAAAGGCAACATGCAGATATTTTTGGACGAGTTTCCGCTTACCAAAACAAACCTTTCAGTACCACAGCGAATATTCTACAGCTCGCTAGGGTTTAATTACATCTGCATTGCAATCTCCACACCATTTTTTCAACTCGTGCCAGTTTGGGCTATCTTTTTTGGACTGTGGCCCATATCGACTATAAACTTTCAGTTTGCTGTTACATTCTGCATATATTATGGGATGGGTAATGTCATTCTACTTTACCCACCACCTGGTTTTGAGGTTAAGGATATGTGGAACGGTGAACTGGCTTCTGTCAACTTTTGGGCCACATTTTTCCAAGCACTAAAGGGAGTCCTTTTTGCGAAATTATTTGGAGGTAAACAATTAAAAAAAAATTTTATAAGGACACTCAACACGGTATTTAAGTTTTTATTCATAATGTCTTTCGTTTGTAGGCGAATTAACTTTCGAAACAACTCAAAAGAAAACTGATGGAGAGGACGAAAGACACCAGGTCGGATTTCGATTAAAAGATCTGAAAGTTTGCTTTATTCACATTACCATGTTGCTTGTCGAAATTAGTGCGGTTGCGTATGCTCTCTACATGGGTAAGCAAGTATTTGAGTTAAATGATTTAAAGTTACACTAGTTTTAAAAAAATTAAAACCCGTTTTTTGTTGTAGTTTTTTCGGCAAAGGACATAAAAGTTTATTACACCTACATAATCGGAATGGCTTGGGCTCTCATGGGCATGGTTCCATATGTAGGTGTTGTAATATATTGCTATTACCGAGTAAGAATTCCAGGTTTTGCGCTCTCATGTCTTCGAAATGTTCAATTGTTTTTAAGACTGGTTTGTGTGACACTTATAATGGTTCAAGCTATGATGGCCAAGAATAAATCATCGTTATTCAATTGTCCTCATAGCTATGAAGGACAACTAGGTAAGTTTTATTGTCATAAATTATTTCTTAGATGTATTTATTAAGGCTGTAGTCTGCAGTTTAAAAAATTAGAGCAAGTAAAGCTTCAGTAATGCCACTAAACAGGTATACAACCACTTACTGTGGCGCGACAAATTGATGAAGTAACAGGACAAGAAGTGGAACGTAATGCTTTTTGGCTGCTTGGTGTTGAAGACGATATGTACACAATTGAACAAATTAAAAAGCATGCTTGCATTGGAAATTCTATACCAGTAATCGTCTTTGCAATGTTGCCAAAAGATGGCTTGGAATTAAGTTCGGAGATCAGCCACTACCTTCCAAATAATCACATAAGTAAAAAAATACAAACAATAGTTTTTACTTTTTTACATTTATCCTAACATTTTTTAAAGCCATTACTTTTTGATTAGTTATTTTTCGTTAGTTTGTGATTGTGTTTATTTTTTAGATACTTGGAACGAATATGATGCTAGATTGATTCTTTACGCCGAAGAGTTAAAGGAAATTCCCTCATTGATTGTAATGGAGCCTTCCCTTTTAATGCATACATTTGATTACGAAAGACAGTATTGGAATTGGAATTATCAGGTACTCTAAAGAAATATATGATAAAAACCAACGTACAAATTAGAAAAATGAAAAAAAATCAAATTTTTTTATTTCTAGTTTGCATTTTTCGAACGAATATATTTGGCTAGAAAAGTTTTCAAGAATTCATGGGTCTACGTTGATGCTGGCAACCCGTTATTTCTTCAATGGCAAGTGAATATGGACTATATGGTAGATGTATTAAAGCAACTACAGAGCACCATTAGAGGTTTTACGATTAATGTTGGCTCGTATGTCAACACTACATACTCAGGTCTAGTTGCCCACGAACTGTTTTGCAAAACAGGATTGCATTACCTAATTGACACCTCAAGAAATGGAGGTGAATTTTCAGAAAGGTACGTGCTGATGTTATCTATAAAATATAGTTTTACATATTTGCTAAATATTTTAATCATATCCATCTTTGAGTTACAGTTTATAAGAAAATGTAACAAAATGAATGTTGTTTTAGGCACCTAGATAGTATTAACGAATGCAAATATGACCCACCGCAAGTATCACAGGGTCACCTGCCTTCTTGGAAAGAAGGTTCCAAGTCCAGAAAGCTCAGTATATACAGCAGACTTGCCGGTAAAATCAAAAAATAGTTACTGTATTTTGTTTTAAAGAAGAATTGGTTTGTAATTTAATTTAACAAGTCCTGGAAATTTGTAAGGAGGTAACAAGAGTGTAAATATTCCCGTTTTTATTTTTTTTTATTTGTAATTTCAGCATTAATCGTTTGGCAAAAACGTGGAAATTCTCTCAGGTTTAGACGCGCGGTTGAAGAGAGAGGATTCGGGGAATATAATGAAGAGGCTTATTTGGAAGCTAAGGAAGGATCAAAGGGAGCTGAAATATATGAGTCGGAGGAGGAAGGTGGTGAAACGACAAAAGATGTGACAACTGAATCGCCGTTTGACGATGGTCTAATCAAAGTAAGAAAACAATATTAAAATGTCTTTATACAACCCAAAATAGTTAATTTTTGGCAAATTAAATAAAACCAAAAAGTTATATTACCAACGCATTAGGTGAACTATGTTCCAAAACACAACAATATATTGTAAAAAGACGTTTAAATATGTTGTTCTTTTTAGCTGCATGACGTAAATGAAACTTGTGTTTCAAATGCTGAAGAAGCAGACGGTTTGGATGCTTATGTTTGGATTAAAACACCAGGCGAGTCTGACGGAAGGTTATTTGATGCTGGCACCCTACATTCTTGCCTCTTAAATCATTATGTAGAATGTAGCGTGTCTTGCCCCCAATATGTACCCAAGATTATGAACAAATATCGAAGGAAGAAAAGGTGTCAGTGCTCCGATATAAATGACGATGATTACGAATATTAAATATGCGATTTTACTATTTTCTGTTTGTTTTTTGTTCATGTTTGACCATCTTTCTTTATATTATTTTAATTCCAGATAATAATCTACGAGTTGTTAAAAAAATATTATAAATAAACAAATTAATATTAATATTTTAAATGGAGGGCAAATGTCTTAATACCGTGTTTTAGTGTAAAAATAAATCAAGTACCATCGTGCATTGGGTTTGGATGCTGCTTCGTTATTACGTATTCGTGACGTCACTTTTGATCATATGTAATGTATATAAGTGGTGCTTGGTGTAATTTATTGATTCGATATTAAATTCAAGTATTTCACAATTTTGTGTTTATTGATCAGAAAGAAAAAAGTAATAGGTCGTAATTGAGAATATTATGTTTATTTTTAAATGTTTGATAATTTTGTTTTTTTGCTTGAATGAAAATGTAGGTAAGTAATTTTGTTATACGAATGTATGCAGAATTTGTTTATTTCGTTGTACAAAAAAGGGGTTAAAAAATATTTAAGAAATTAAAATTATAACTGTTAATTTGAATCTAAACTTTAAAAAGGCATTGTTTAACTTATAGAGCCTTTGCTAAGGTCCTATAAAAGTAATAAACAGACCCTTTAAAAAGTAAAAAATGACCAGATTTTAAAAAAGGTTGTCTTGAATCTTTACATAACTTTGTTGACTTAATTTTTACAACAAAATGTTGGTTATTTTTGCTTTAACATCACCTTAATATATGTGCAGTTGCCATTCTTGACATCACTCTTGTTATTCCAACACCTATTGTTTCACATCAAGAAGATACAGTACTTCAATGTGTGTCAGACAATTCCAACTTTACTCCTTCCAAGTTTCCATTTTCTATTGTGACCGACGTTGGAACCGGTACAAAAATGACTTATGACAGAATATACGGAAAGTAGGCAACTAATAACTATGTTAATCAGCTGTTATATACTATCTGTAGCTAGCATAAACGTATTGTAAATGTATATCGGTTGATTGGTTAATGTATTTCGAAAACAACTTAACTCTAGACAACTTAACTTTGGACAACTCAACTCAAAGACATCTTTATCTTAAATTATTAATTTATTGAAATATTAAAATAAGTTATTTAAAGGTTGGTTTATACAGATCTAAATTGTCTACGAGTTAACCCGATATCAAGCTGTATTTCTGCTAAGTAAAAATAAACTGGATTATAATACTTACAACAAAAAACGTGCTACATTAACAGCAAGTACAAACATAAATCATCGTACTTATATAATGAAAGTTATATAACGTGTTTCGTTGCACTATAATTAAACAAAAGGAAGTTTAGGGCGCAGACGGCTTTAATGACTTCACAAAACATCTTTTAAAAATTTGCCTTCGGTTTGCAATAAAGTTTAAAATGTGAACCTACAATCTGGGATTATATTTGCTCTTTATTTATTTGAAATATTAAGATTTACAATTTTTTTAGCATTGAACCAGAGCCCTGGCCTGGAAAACAAGTCAAGTTTTTAGAAAAGGCGGGGCCATTTAAATATGGGATATTTGCATGCACTGTAGGACTGGACAACGAAGAAACGACATCAGTTGGAATTATTATGTCAAAAAACGGTAAAAATCCCATAAAATATTAACAAATACTTATTTAAATATCAAGTTAACTTGGTGTATAGTCTTTACTTATGTTCCAATACAATCATCGGTTTTTATTGATGTTTAAATGTTATGTTTAGCGAGATTGTTTCCAGTTAAATTAAATTACAGAAGTTCTTCAAATGAATCTGTTAAAATGTCTGTAATGCAATTACGACCAGCTCCGTATGCTGACGTCTCGTGGTACCAATTGCAAAACTGTAAGTATGCCTACAAAATAGTTGTTAAATAAAACATACAATATCAAACTAAAGTGAAACTTTGAATATTTTAAAGTATTGTGTGATCTAATCCTGCTACGAGTTGATTATTAATTTCAGTGTATTTAAATGTTTGATCTTTATATAAATATAGTCTATATAATGTTTTATAGCCTCATCTCCTCCCACCAGAATGGGTGCAGCAACATTGTCGTTGGATGTCGTGGCAGAGCCAGAAATTGCTGGAACGTATTTGATTTTTCATCAAACAAATAATAACATCAGAAGAGTATATCAACAAGGAATAACAAGGCTAATCGTCAGAAGTAGGTTTTTTGACATTAAAACTTCAACAAATATAAAAAGGTCAAATTTGTCTGTAACTAAACCATGATAAAAGAAATGATATATTTTAGATTGTGTTTGGGGAAAATATAGTGAAGACTGTTCAGGTCAATGCCCCTTATGTGAAAATGGAGGAATTTGTCACGATTTTGAAGGTGTTTGTATTTGTCCACCTGGTTTTAAAGGACCTCTTTGTGAAACAAGTAATATGTTTTAATTTTTATATTAAATTAACTATTGAAAAAAATGCTAATAATACATTGGCATATTATTCAAGTTACTTGTAACATATGAATATATATTTTGCACTAATAAATTTTTGCAGTATGTGATAAGAACAAGTTCGGAGCTGATTGTCAACATTCTTGTTCCGAAGACGAAGATGTAGGATGTCGTGGAAAACTGTTTTGTTTGCCCGATCCTTATGGTTGTTCGTGTGCTTCTGGATATTATGGAATAATATGTAGTTACAGTTAAGTCAAGCCTAGATATTTTTAAAAACAATTGGGTATTTTTTGTTTTATCAAAAAGTATATAAAGTCCAGTTGATTTGTATAGCACTGTGTTAGTATTTAGAAATTTATTATAGATCTTTTTGCAACTTTGTGGTTGTATTTAGAATGTGGAGCTGGTAAATACGGGGCTAACTGCGACCAGGAATGTCATTGTGTCGAGAATAAATGCGATGGCTTCAATGGCACATGTACACATGGATGTAAGAAAGGTTGGACGGGTCCAAACTGCCAGCAGTCGTGCCCCGATTTTACTTACGGTGCGGATTGTGTTCATACTTGTGGTTCATGTATGTTTGGGGCTTGTGATCACGTGAGTGGGCATTGTAAAGGTCATAATGCAACCGATGCTGACAATTCAACAGAGGAGGCTGAATCAATCGTTTGCAAGCTCGGTTTTTTGCCTCCCTATTGCAAAGAACCCTGCGAAGTAGGAACCTGGGGAACAGATTGTAAACTGAATTGTTATTGCTACAATAACGTTACTTGTGACATCAAAAGCGGGCTTTGTGAGGAACGAGAAAATAGTGAAAACTGTGCGCCTGGTTGGCAAGGCATAAGCTGCAACGAGACATGTAATAAAGGATTCTACGGTGAAAATTGTAGTAAAGATTGCGGGTTCTGTTTAAACGCAACATTTTGTGAACCTATATTGGGTAACTGTATTGAAAATGAAGGCATATGCGAGCCTGGGTATATTCCTACGATGTGCGATACACCATGCGAACCTGGGTTCTTTGGACTTAACTGTACTACAGAATGTAACTGCGCTAACGGGACTTCATGCAATAGAGTGTTGGGAAGCTGTGATGGCTACTGTCAGCCTGGATTTACAGGAGAAAAGTAAGTGTTTAAATAAGTTAGTGATATATGATTAGATACTTTGTAACTCTAACAACGAATGCAGTTTTAGGCTAAACACGCAACTAATTTATTTATGTCATGTTTTTTGTTTAGTTGCTGGCATCCATGTTCGTACGGTACATATGGTTTAAATTGTTCATCAAAATGTGGTAACTGCAAGATGGTTGATTCTGGGCCGTCTTGCGAACCAGCGTTTGGTACTTGCACGGATGGTTGCAAAAAAAGTTGGTCTGGTGATTTTTGTCTTACTGGTATTTTGTGTTATCAAAATCCGTGTTTAAATGATGGGGAATGCAGCCAAACGGAAGACATTTATAGGTAATGTGACACCGTTCTGATATCATTGATTTACAACTAACTAATGTCGTTAAATATGTCAATAACAAACTAAACCTGTATTTTAATTTTAGTTGTGAATGCTTTCCGGGATATTCCGGTGCCCATTGTGAAATAATTAACCCTCCTTGTGATTCAACACCCTGTATAAATAACTCAACTTGCATAGAACAAGATACTACATATAGTTGTTCATGCGCGGTCAATTATACTGGCCAAAATTGCGAAAGTATTTTTTTAATACATATTAACACTACTATTTTCTTGTCCTAAAAATGGTGTATTTTTTCTAAATTGTCATTTTTATTCAGTTAACATTAAGGATGAAGTGGTTCATTCAACTACAATAACGCCGACAACTACTATGATTGTTACCACAAATAAAAACGAACTCAAACAAGAAGAAACAACGTTGTTATATATAATTTTGTGTGTTATCGGAGCCTCGCTGCTAGTACTAGGATTATCTTCGTTGCTTTTCTTGCTGAAGCGAAAAAAGAAGTAAGTACACAAAAACTATGCTTGACAGGAACACATTATCATAAATTTAAACTACATTAACAATAGAGGTAACAAAATCGGACAAAAGATCGAAGATATCCCGAGTGAGAGCAGAATATCGTCCCCTGAAAGTACTTACAGTCGTCAAAGCAACAGAATTGCTACTCCAAAACCAAGTAAAAATGGTTCGTATCTATTTCTATAACGTGTTTTCGTACACGGATTGAAATTTTTTAAACAATTTTTTGTTTATCAGATTTTATAAACAACGAAAAAGAATCTTTAAATGAAAGTGTAAACAAGGAAAATAAAGTACCAACAAGCACTGATAAACCGGTACAGTACACTATTTGTTAAACAACCGTTCAGTTTATCTTTTTACAACTATACTTTTGCTGCATTTTAGATAAAAAATAAGCTATCAGCTCCGCCCAGTCCAAACACGGAAAGAATTTCGTTTGAAAAAACAAATGCCAACAATGACCCAATTGCACACGTTTCTCCTTTAACTAAACAACCGATGGAGGGCGATGTAGTTTCACCATTCGAACCAAAGGCAATCCCAAACGAATCAACACCGACTAAACCAACCGAAACTGAATTAAAACGACCAAATTCGGCAAAAAAAGTTTTGTTTAGTGCTCCCGAGCCACCTAGCGGGCCTACAGATATCCAGAAAAGTCCTGAAAAGGATGACACTGCACCAAAAAGAATGTCAAAACCAAAGATTCGATTTAATGCAAACGCCCTCGAGCGGTTGAGCGAAATCAGTCTTCACAACTTCTACAACAAACGAAAGTCGTCGATCAGCCGGCCATCACTAGATGGAGCAATCGACGAAGAATCACCCTCGAAAGATCCCCGCCAATCAGTTGCCTCCGTCGGAGGTTGCGCTCTGACGTCATGGGATCTCAAACCACGTCAGCCATGTGTTTACGGCATATCCAAGCGAGATTCGATGTTAATGGTCACGAAACCACGTGACGCGTCAGAAGATTTCGAAATGGAATCGAGACGTGGTTCACGCACAGTTGGACGTGAATCGATGTACAACACAGCATTATAGATAACTGATAACGATAATTTAATTTAATATATCAATAAAAAACAACATTAGGATGTTTTTATAGCATTTCGAAGCAAGAAATACTTGACTTTCAAGTACTTGATAAAACGATGTTTACAATGTAATATTGCCTATTAGAAAGGCAAACACGTCTAATGGAAAACTCCCAAAATAGCATAGAACTTGATAATAGCGCAGCCTTAAAAACATGTTATCTTTACAATAATATTTTTACAAACATGTTTACTTTTAATCCATTTTTATATTTCTGTAAACTAATGTATGTGATTACCAACCATGGCAACTTGGGACTTATCAGTTTTAATTACCAGTAATGAGCCATGCACGTGTGCTGATGATTATGTTGTGGCGTTTGACCCAGTAATCCTTGTTTTGCGCGGTTTTTAAGCCTGCCGTTTCGAAGCAAGTGTGATCCATGTGATTTTGAGCATGGGTTAAAACAACAGCGTACACAAACACGGTGTTTTGATGCCAAGAATGTCGATGCATCAAGAAAAACAAACGTGCCTCGATTGTGCTTGGGCTAAGACAACACCATGGACTGAAACAGAAAGTGCGAGAAAATGTTGTTGGCCTTAGAAATGTGAATATACAAAGAAAAACAATGGAGAAGACGGCCGTGTGGGTTTTCTTGTGTTTTATTGTGGGCTGTCGTGTACCTTGTCGTTGTCGTTGTTTTATTAGTTTTATGTTATTGTGACGTCATTGGCGATCGCGCACGTGTTTCGACCGCCAGTGACCTCGCAAGCAAAAGGTACTCTTCGAAATCGATGCAATTTTCCGCCTTCTAATTCCCATTGACGTCATAAAAGAGAATAATGAACATTCCTAATGACGTCACACATAAACACTTACATATTGATGTGACATTTTGGTAGTAATCACAGAAAAATCTTAGATTTTTAATAATTAAAATAAATTACGTCTTTGATTATACCCTTTATTATTTTTTTTTAAATACTTGTTTTATTTTTTTGTTTTCTTTGTAATTTAAAAAAATACTGTTTGTGTGTTGGATTAAATCTTTATTTAATTTGGTTCTTCGAAATTTTGATAAATCACAGAACTTCCATACTACATTTCTGTTAGTTGTATATATTTTTCTAACACGTAAAAAACATTTGGATTTTTTTTCACAATTTACATTTTTATGTGATTTTGGTATGATAAAATCTATTCAATTTCGGTATATCACGTTTAAAGTGGGTTAAGTACAAAAGATGGCCTAATTATACTGCATTAGAATACACATAATAAAGATTAATTAATTATTTAGCACGTTGCATAAAAATTGTACACGTAGGCTAATTACATATTGCTTAAAAAGCAATTTCATTAAAATGTGTAACGTGATATGAGTGTTTGTACTTGATTTTTTCAAGATTTTTCTAATATTGTTAAAATGTATGTCAATTAAACGCGGAAAAGTCGATCAAAATATAATAAATATCAAACGTGGAAATGCTCTTGGTTGGAATTCTAAAAAACAATACCATATGGTTAGATAACATAAATTCTCCCTTCCAGTTTTCTGGTATTGATTTGCACTCAATACAATTCAAACCAAATTTATCGGATGTTCAAAAACCAATCGTTTTTATAGAAAGAACTCAAGGCTTATGGAATACACGCAGTTGCGGTTTAAATGATGTTTTTAAAACAAATTGAATTTAATTCTTATTTCTAATTAGCATTTCGCGTGTATTCAAAGTCCGATGTATTTGCGGATTCGATTTTCGAAGATTAAAAAACTAAAAATAGTTGTCGTATATGCATTAATGCGACAAAGAACAAGGACGAATTTAAAAATAGACGAACAACAGCAGGCAGTGCGAAACACATGCGTCAAATTACGCAGACAGAAATATATGAATATAACCGAAAATTAATTGGGACAATTCTTTAGCGCGCTGTCATGGCGACCATATATATTGCGGGTTAAAAATAGCTAAATAACAACGAATACAAGATGCTGCTGACGTCACTGGGACCGCAATCAGTCGTTTTATTACAGGCTGAAATATCGCTGATTTACGTAACACGTGCCTGTAGGAACGTTAATAAATACCGGTTCTTTATATCGAAGGCGGATGTCGATATATTGATTGGTTTGTTAACTGGCGATATTTTAAAACAAAAAATTACGTGAAATAAATTATGGCAAAACGATAAAATGTTTAACCTTGAAATTTTGAAATAAGGTAAACGGTTTTTGATAGCAATCTATTTTGATGTCAGTATTGTTTTTTTCTCTTTGTAAATTTAGTTAAAAAGCAAATATTTAAACTCTTAAAATCAACCACTTTTTTACTTAATAGGTAATAAGAAGACAACTAAGTTAATAATGGTTTAAAAAATAGTCCAATACATTGTAATATTTTTATAATTAAAACAAAATTTTGAACAACATAAAAAACAGATTTTGTTGTATAAAATCTTAACAAGCAATGTTTTTATTGCCTTATAGGCTAAAACAAACCGGTTATTCATCAATCTCAATACACATATCCACGCAACCGTCTGTTTGTTGTTTTTATCACTGTTTAATTGTCAGTTTTTTTCCTAGGTAGTAAAAATTTAAGACCAACAAGGCGTTGTGTATACAAAGGTCAATACAAAATTTTACATGGAAGATAATTATAAATAAATAAAATAAAATTATTTTACAAATTTTATTGTTGTTACGATAAATTAAATTTCATGTTCAAGTATAAAAATAAAAAAAATTACTAATAAAATTCTTTAAAATTATTAAATTTATTCTTTAAATGGTTTGAAATTTTTTTTACGTAAATATTAAAGTTAATTCTAAAGTTATGCAACCCATTTTTAATTATGTATAAGTTACCTGAATTTAGCAAAATATTATATTGCATTCATCGCCTCGTTTTTTTGTCTTAAATCCTGGTGACCTATCAACCAAAAAGTCTTATGTAAGAAGTGCTTAAATATAAGACACAAAAACTTGCTTAGTCAGCCAGTCTGTTTTGTTTATAAATGCGATGAGTTAGTGCGAATGGAGCGTGAAATTAGCCTAATGAGAAAATGTGTAAAAACTTTGTTTTACGTTTGGCTCAGAGTGACACCGGATTTTGAGTTGTAATTTTGCAGTCCTGCCTTTTAATTAACGAAAAGATTAACGCCTTCCGTTAATGAAATAATTCTCACACAGCGTAGATTAAGTGAGAACGCGCTAATTTCTAGAAATTAGAGAGTGAGGATTTCATTACACCGACCCGGAAATCGTAATAAAACAAGTTTGAGTAATGACGGAGATATCGCCTGTGAAAACAACTATTCGAGAGCCTAGGTTGAGATGAGAAAACGGCCAGTAGGCACCACGTACATTGGACACGGCTTCGGTAAATTGCTGAATAAATAAACAAGTTATCATTCGCAAATAATGCTGATACTTATCGCCGCAAAACATCCCATTGTTTGTTATCGACTGTTACAATCGGTCACCTAGCAGTTAATCCTAGGTTTAAACAATAAGTCAACTAGCCACAGCAGTGGACACAGCCTATGACAACAATATATTTGTTTGTTTTGTGACGCGCATTGCAAATAATACACAACTCGCTATAAACTTTTCACTTGAAATCCGCGATTGGCATTCCACGCAGGCTAATAATTTATAAAAGTTTAAAAAATTGGAAAGCATTAGGTTATGAGGTTTATTTTATCGTTTATTTAAGAAGAGGGCATTTAATTTTAAATCTAATTAAGAAATGTCAGTCGACCAGAAGTACTGGCTTTTGTGTCCACAGAAAATTTAACAAATAATAACATAGGCTCAATTACTCCCCCCCCCTCTTTACTTTAAATAACTTATTCGTAGAAACACAAAAGAAGCGAGTGCTCTATCTCGGTTGAATAACCGCAGTTTCTTTTAGTCGTGAGGTCATCAACAACGGGTCCGGGTGCGTGAAAAAAATGAGAGTTTTTAAAATAAAAAAATCCCGGCGGGTCAGAACAAAAAGAGATAATTTAGAACTTCTAGTTTCTGTTCAAGAGTTTTAGTGATTATCAGCCGGCAAGTTACCGCATTTTTAGTAAAAGGCCAGTTTGGATGTTTTTTCTTTATACAGCAGAATTATTTATTTAAATTTACGCTTGGCTAAGATTGTAAGCGATACCATACCGTGTAAAAGGGTATACAAATTGTGGTTTAGAAGACTATTAACTTGTTTTAAATCTAAATTTGGTTAAGAAAATTATGTGTTAAATATAGACAGAACAGTGCATAGGAATTAAAAAAGAATTAGGCCAAGTTATGAACTCTATTTCTGAAACTTTGTTAATTTTTTACTTTTCATGCCTGTTACTTTAATTCAATTACAGCGCGCTGCTTTTATTTACTTAACAGTTGCGCAACTAGTCGTAATATCCACCACGAAGCAAAAGAAAATAGTAAACAAGCAGTACAATAGTAAAGGTAATCTAATTTTTACAGTTTTGCTAATAAAAATTTATGAACTTATTGGTATAGTCGGTGTCGGTGACTAGTTAAAATGGATTAATAAGTTAGGATTTTATAACACGAATTAAAACTCGTTTAAACAAACACACTGGGCAATTCTAATGAAATGTATTGCTTTATTACATAAAAAAAGAGAAAACAAATATGCTTTGTTTCAACCATTGCCCTAATGTCAATTGTTAGTAAATATTGATATTAAGTAATTTCCAATTCTGGTAATTGGTATAATAAAAATAAATTTCATAATAACATAACAGTACTGCGATTACTATTTACTTGTACTGAAATATATTTCATTTTGCTTGAACAAAAGTTTAAATTTCTCTTGGGCGTGAACATAGCGCATCATTTTGTTCGTAAATTCCTTCGAGTTTGTGTGCTGATAAGATCTGGTGGCATATCTGGTTTGCCCGGCTAAGGTAAAACGAGAGACCTGCCAAAAATTTTCGATATCTCGGTTTTAAAGAAAAGTTGTGTCCAAACATATGGGTCAACGATTTTCTCTGAATTTTGTAACGGAAGTTGTTATTCTTTAGTCCTGAAAATGTTATTGTCAAATATTTCGCTTATCTAGATAATATAAATATTAAGAAACTTGTTTTTTTTGTCGATTCATGCTTTAATGTTTTGTGTATTGGACATACTTGATTTAACTATTATAGTAATTTAAAAACAGGAAAAAATTTGCCTTTTTTTGGCAAATGTTTTATTTCGTTAGTTTCCCATCTTGCGTAAATGCCTTTTGCAAAATTGTCCCTTTATCAAAAATATTTTATTAAATTCAACACCCAAAAATTACTTTCATCATTATGTGTATTTAAATTAACAATAAAGGCGCACCTTATTCGCACAAAAGTAGTGCCGCAAATGTATGAAAGTCAAGTTTTTTTAATCTTTTGATCTGTTCGGTTATGTTAACCCGGATTTACCCCTACCCTGTATTTAATATGTGGTTTCTAAGACGTAATCAATCTTATTTAATGGCAAACTATTACTAGAAAACAGTGGATAAAGCATGTGGATATATTTGTTAGTCAATTGGGTATTAAGATGCCATAAATTAATAATTTTATATTCGTTTAGTTATTTTTCATTTAAATATAATTTTATCACTAACTTTTGATATTGAATATAATTATCACTAACTTTTGATATTGAATTTCAATAAGTTTTCCCATTGTCGGTTAAATAGGTAAACCATATAAGGCAATATACTTTGATAAAAGTATTTATGTATTTGCCAGTCATCACTTTTAATCAAGCTTAACGTGTCAGCTATTTCTGTGCAAGATATTAGGTCGCCAGTACGCTTGTTTTTGAAATGGTTTCTGATACGACGACGCTGTAACGTAACCACATTTAAAATCCCATTTGCTGGAACTTGATATAAGATCACAGGGGCAAAGTTTAGAATACAGATGATATATGTCAACATTTGTAATGACAAGCTAGTAAAAGTCAGTACAATTTAGTAGGGTATAACTTATAAAAAACTCAGCAGTTTGTTGGGATATTATTCGATTAAAAAAAAGGCTTGCACATTGCGAATTTAATGTAGTAAAATTATTTTAAAAAGCAAGGAAAAAGTATACAAAATTTTTAAATAAAAAAAATATTTTTTTGTTAAGGTGGCATGTGTTTTTTTTATATTAAACACCTTGAAACCGATTTGGCAAACTTATATACTGTGATGTAATAAGAAGTTGTACAAATGGCGCAATAAGTCGGGACGGGAAGTAATAACACGCAAATGGACGTCAGAAGTATTTGTAATTGCTTATTTGAAAAAAAATGGCTTTGAAATTTTGTTTCGTGATTCGATTAAACTCGACTTTCTGTTTCGAATTTCAACATTAAATTTAGCAATTCTATTAAAATAGTTGCGTTTAGAAAACACTACGTTTCGTGTTTATATAACATTTACAGTTTATGATTTTCGCATTTTTGCAATGAATGTTGAGTTGTTATGGAAATTGCAGGGAACTTGTTGGTATGAGTAAGTCAGAAGACAATTGAATTATGTAGAAAGCCCAAATTGGCTTAAACAGTTTAGCAAACTATTTTTTAAGGTAAAATAAATCAACTAGTTTTAAGATGTTTATGTTTTAATAGCAGCCTGTCAGTTATGCTATATTTAAAACAACTTTAAAGACGGGCTCGCTGTCATGTTATTTTCGTCACAATAGACGATGTGACGTCACAATTTCAAAAGCCTTTGACGTCGATTTTAGCGGTAGGTAGCTAATGCTTATCCGATTGACTTTATTTATATCGCGTAAATCAAATTTGTTTGGTTTGCCAAAATTTCGGTTCAAATCCTTTTTACAATTTTAATAACGGAAAATCAGACGTGTAAAATGTTAAGTTAAACTGAAGTCAGGAACCATTAACAGGAACCTAATATTCGTTTAAAAGCTGTTTTTTTGTTCGGGTCTGCGGTAATATTTTTAGATATTTTCCTAAGGGTTTTCACAATATTAATTACTTCCTGTTGTTTTGAAAAAAGTTTATTTACCAAATAAAAATCTGTTAAAGTTTGCAATATGCTTAATAGTCATGATAAGTTAAAACAAAATTCGGCAATATTTCTCGAAAGTGTGTTAAGCTCTAATTAACTGTTTTAATTATTAGGAATCCGACGAATTGGTATGCATTGCGTTTAATTAACCCGAAAAAGTAATAAAATAAAAAAAAGTATCTTCTGATTTTAGGTGCAGTCTTTTTTTTATTTATTGCGTCTTTAAAATGCTGTATTTTATTTATTAATTTATTTTTGAACCCGAGTATGAAATATCAAATTTCAATTCACAAAATGGCATGCCAAGGAGATCGCGAAAAATATCTCCAAAGTAGGTCAAGTGGGGCACCAGACCATGCAACCATTTTCCCAGTCGAATCCAATTTTGTCGTTTTGGCTTTGAGGAAAATTGCTCGAATTTAGGCCGTTTGTTAAATACAGTGATTACGGTTTCTATGTATGTAGTGATCGGGCGAACCGGACGCTTTAAAATGACGATAGTTATCAGAAATGTGGGAACAATTCATCATTGTGACGTCACAAGTACGTTGTGTCCCGGCTGTATCGAGAATCGGCTTAAAAATGGAAAAAATCTCCAAAGCGGATATTAAGTCGCAAAACTAATGGGGTGTTTTTTTTATTTATTAATAATACCAAACAGGTTATAACTCCCATTAGGTATTTATTGTTCATGATTTATTATTGCTGATTAAACGGTAAAAAGCGCGTGCCATCGGTGGTTATTTTTGTGTAATAAACTTTAAATTTACCTAATAGATTTCGAAAATATTAAAATTTCACACAAAAATAGCGAGATTTATACCGTTGGGGAATTCAAATACAGCTTACACCGAACGATTATTTCTATCTTGGTAAATTTATTCGCCAGAATGGGAAATTCAATATACTTAGGGGAATTATTAGAATATAAATGTCAAAAACGGGAAATTTAATTTCAGTAAATTTATGTTCAAGACCAACAACATGTAAATTTCGATATATCGTTAACACTTGCGTTTTCGTTATTATTTATTTACATTCTTTAAAACCCAGCACATCATAAACTGTAAATAAATGAACACAACGTAAATAACGCGCGTCGCCTTTCGGCTCGAAATTTATGTTTATTATGCGTGTAGACCAATACTGCATGGCGCAGCTTTGCAAACAGACTGTTGATTCATAAAAGTTACACCGCTCGAAATTACAGTTCGGCTACATCAAATTATACTAATAGTACGGACAAGCAAATAGGTTCGATTTGATATGTAATTTCAGGGTGGGCTTTTTCGTGTCTTTAAAGTCTCACCTGCGCGTTTGTCTTTTGTTGATTATAGGCACAAAGTTCATATATTCGGCGGTCTGTAGCCGTGTAAATAACAGCGCTTGCTTAGTTTAGAAGGCGCGCTAATTATAGACAACTGGAGTCCATAGCTTTCGGGCAAAATGTTTAGTAGGGCCGCCCAATAGATAAAGTTTTGTTCGTGTCTATTTTTAGCTATGTCGTGATACGATCTTGTATAATAAAAACCGCAACAGAAATAATCAAGTTGGTAAATTCCTAGTTGTAATACATCGAGGCTCGCTATTTAAAACCTAGCATTCAGACGGAAAATCAGCACAGTTAGCGTATGGTTTAAAGCAGTAGGTGTATTCGTTTAAAATGGAAATGTATTTAGATTTATTCCCGACGTATGGGCAATTCAATATACCCTTTCCTGTTTATTATTTAGTAGGCTGTCGTTCGTTATATTGTTGTATGATTCTATGCAAACATATTGCTTTTACTGACTATTGAAACGCTTCCTTTTGTAACGAGAAGGTTTCTGATAAAGCAGAGCACAATCATTTTGGTGACTTCCTCACTTTACTAAATGGTTTTAAAATAAATGGTTATAGTTAAACTTTGACATTTTTAATTTTATGAGACTTTTTAACAGCATATGCTTAGGCTTAGCTATTTATAGTTTTGTTAGAAACATATTGTTTAGTATTTGGTTTGCAAATAATAGGTAAAACTCTTTGGAGCTTTCAGTCAATGTTTTAAATGGTGTAAACATAAACTTTTATTAAATAATTGTTTTGTGGCCAAATAAGTACGCTTAGTTAACAACATGTAGTAATAGAAATGTGCTGTATGTAGCGCTTTAACGCAGCCTCATTGTAGAGTAATAAAAATTGCACCATTGCTCGTTAATTGAAATGGTTTTATGCTTAATTATTGAACCTTTAGATACTCGATTACTTTTATTGCTGTTATGGTTAGTAAATCAGACTTAGGGTCGCCCACGCGCTGTTTCAGCATGTAATTGCGGGTATTTTTGTGAGAGTGTTCTTTTGAAGAGTGGGAATACCAGCAAGGTGAGAAATTTTATGTAGAAACAACCGACAAGTGGAAGGAACTGTGACTCGGTTTATATTTACCCAGTTACAAGAAATATGTCGCACGCCCCTGACCTATCAAATAACGTTGCCCGCCGAGCGGGTGTTTGTTAGGGCTACGTTTTCTCCACAGCTTGTTTGTCTTCGCGACCAGGTTATCACAAACGATCGATTGATGACGTCATAATACCGTGTATTGGAATTCGAGAATAGATCTGTAAACCATTACATCCGCTCATGGCAAGATATTGCTATTTGTTAGGTACGTCACAGAATGATAATGTAATAATAAAAATGTAATGATTCCGGTAGGAAAAGGCTTATATCAGCAATGATTAGAGATTATTTAATTGATAAGTTAACTGCTGACATTTTACCAATTCGTGTCAGATTGATTCTGTTCCAAAAGACTGGATTCAAAAAGTTTCGATTTCAAAATTTTACCCTTGACAGACAAAAAGCAGACAGAACTGTTTTCTGTTTTTTTGCCTAGAATTGCAAATACAACACTAGGGAAAAACAGGATGCGGATTTACCGCATTTCATTAAAGCTTTTAAGTTACCAAAACTGGCCTGTTGTTGACATTGCATACAAAAGTTTAGTGTAAGGTACATTACAAACGTTTATGTTTAATTAAAAATGTATAGACAGTTCTAGCTGGCATTTTGTTATGTTTTTAGTTTATTGTTTTTCGTTTCTTTGTTGTAATTGGCTATTGTGCTACTGGACCGTGTTTACGTTCGAAACAATACAATTTAAACGGTGATCAATTACTTTGTTTAAACAAAGACCTATTGTCATCTAATTTAGATTTTTGGTTTGTTTACTATAACATGTGCAGTGTTGTTAAGTAAAAGAACGCTTGTTCGCATGTTAAGGTCACTTGTTGTAAATAGGGTTTTCAGGTTTTTGTTTTTTTAAATAATTTTTTTTTGGTTGACAACACTTTGTTTCCACGCTTCGTTTGTCGTGCGTCATCACGCTCCCCAACGCGAGAGAGAGGTTTCGAAATACGCGAGCAAACGAGAGAGCACTAGAAGAAGGTTATTTCAGTCGGTTCACCGCTAAGGGCAATCTTGTTTCATGGCTCATTCGCAATAGGTTTTCACCAAGAAGTTGGTAGCTGTTATTTCTATAAAACCTAACAGGCGTTCAGCATTTGGTTGAGTAGATTTTCTTTCTCGAGCATTAAGATTGTGATAAAAAGCGAAAGCCTATGCATTAACTAAGGCTGCGGTATTTGGTTTACGAAGCGCCGGTTATCAAGGGGCTTTTAACATGTTTGTAGCAATAAACGAGCTTAATGCGGATTACGTAAAATTAATATTATTCCATAAACTATAATTACCAGAACTCGATCTAATTCCTGCCCTAGGACAGATTGCAGCAACTTGTAAAGTTAAATCAGATTTATGTTATGTTAAATATTTTTTTTTATTTTTACGGGGCAAATTTTTTAAAATTTTTTTTTTTTTTCTAATACTTTCATTTTGCAAACCACCCGACATAAAATATGACATGTTTCAAGCAAATAATAGAGCGGAAATGTCAGTTGCAAAAAATAAAAAATTTAACCAATAGGCATTTCAAAAAGCTGGCTTGCTTTCATTAAGCCACTATACCTTAAGGTTTTAATATAACCTATCACGATACAGACAGCCAATTGTTCTTGTTTGTTAATTATTTTTCGCATTCTATTAAAATGTAAATTAGGCAAAAATCTAAAATCTTAAAGCGGGAAATGAAATAGAAAAATATTTAATAGAAAAAGATCAAAACTGCGGCCTTTTTTATGAGTAATAACTAATAAAAGGCTAAGCGATATGGATTGACCAGATATTTATTTTTACACCGTATTGTCTCTGTTTCGTTGCGGTTTGACCTGATTGGCAATTTCGAAAATAAACAGGTTTCCTAATCCGGCAAAAAATATTTTTTCAAACGATCGAACTGGTATAAAAGTACGGGACTGTTTTAGTTTAGCTTAGAAGTCAGCTGCTTGTACGGTTTTAGCACCTATGTTCAATGATTTTAACCGGTTGATTGCATTACCAGCATTATACTTAAAAGATATCTACACACTAGAAAATGGAATGATGCAGTCTTATAATCTAAAATTATTAATTTAAAACAACGAAGTATTCCCTAATAATAAAACAACCCTTTTATTTGTGCAGGTTAATAATATATTAAGTTAAATTTGTTACTGCTATAATAATAAGCTCAATTGGGGACATTGTGATCCACAAGTATACACACATAGGACTTGCATACAATCATGAACAAGGACGCCTTAGTAGCCCCGGGCCCCGGCGGGGTGCGAAGGCAATACCTGAAGCGGTACCAACTACTCGACTTCAACCAAGTGACAAAGCTCAATGACGTCATGGATACAGCGGTGCCCATTCACGGGACGGGCAACTTTCCTACGCTTAACATAAAGCCGTGTGAACTAGTCGAGGTAATTTGTTTTAATTAAAGAATATTAACTTGACCTGAGCCTGTAATTTAGGATGTTCTATTCGTGTGTTTCGCACCTAATTAACACGTGAACGTTTATCAATTAACGCCCGATTGTAAATCGTAAAATCGGGCCCTGCTTTAACTGGACAGGGCGTGGTTAACAATAGCTAATAACCATCGTAATTCAACCTGCGATACCCTGTACAAAAATTAAAACGTCATTGCGGGATGTTTAACTCATTTATTGCTTTATTTTTAGTTGGTCCGTGACCGACTTTCCGACGCTGGAATTCGGGTCCGAGACATTCGACTCAACGGCAGTGCTGCCACGCACGTGCTCTCTGATGACGTCATGTGCCCTTACAAAGACTTGGATCTCATTTTTGCAATCGAATTTCCCTGCCTGGACTCCAAGCAAACTCGTTTTACTAATGCAAGCACCGATCGAGTTCGCAGAAAGCGGGATGTCAATCAAGTTAAACACCGCCCACCTAGTAAGGACAGTCACGTGATCGATGACGCAGTAGAGGATAGCGGGTACACGAGCAGTGGTTCATCAGTGTACAGTCTCCCCTCATCCCCTCCTATAACCCACTCTCTCCTCGCGAACCCTTCATCCTCGGACGACAAAAACGCTCTAAGATGTAGAACAAGATCTATTGAGTCTCTATCCTCCACCTCCTCTTCTCCCGCTTCTTCATGCGCTCCCACTCCCCACTTTCTCCGCAAAGAGGGATGTTGGCAAAAGGTTAAAAACGTAGTCATGGACATCCTCCGAGATCTTCTTCCAGATGGCGTAAGTCGAACTCGGATGAGCAGTGTTGTTCTTGGAGGAGCTTACGTGCAGAAAATGGTCAAAGTGACTAACAACAGAGATCGATGGAGTTTAATTTCTCTTAACAACAACACAGGTAAATATAATTAAGCAAACCAATTTGTTAAAACGTTTGGTCATGCCATTTAAAATAGATTTGATGGTATGTCGGTCGATTATTTTAATAACCGCGCATCCCATACATTTAGGAGAAACATTACAGAAAAATAATAAAATAATATCAATAGTGGTAAAATTTGTTAGTGGATATCACAACGAAACACGTCTATAAATAAAACAAATTAGCTTTCTATTTAAAATACTATGCGCCCATTTTAACGATTGTTTGGTAAATTTATGTTATAAATTTTGTATCATTCGGTCAGCGTAAGTTGCTTTTCCGGCAAATATTTGCCGCATTTTTTTACAAGTTTGGTGTGGTACGTGCAGTATTAATCGTTGTTTATAGTTTACGTTAGGTAAAGCGTACGGTACCAGTTCGCCACATACGCCCATCAAAAATGATTTGCACACCGTAGTTTTTGAATCACCGTACCAATCAGGTCCAATGCAGTTTAAACCGAATCGCAAATCCTTTACGTAAATATTATCCGAGTATCATTAGTGGTCGGGCGTCAATTAATTGTGTACTTTTGCGTGGGGAAAATTAGCCTTGCTATTTCGGCCCACCTCTTTTGGTTTATGCTACAGGCGTGTTGTTAATTACGTTTATTCGTTTAGCGTTAGGGCCCAAATTACATTGATTAAACGCGCCATTTAACTTTGAACGTTCCGCTAGACGTTTTTGTATACGTCAGAATGCGTCTAACTGAACGTTTAATTAAGATAAAGTGGTTGCCTGAAATCCAATCAAATATTTAGACCTATTGTTATACGAACCAAATTATTTTAACTGGCTTTTAATTAGCCAAGAATAGAAAATTACATTTTATGCCGGTCATGGTATGAAAAAGAAAAGGTTACTAATTGAATTAATCTAATCGCCAAAAATAATAAAGTAAAAAATAAAAATAATTCTGTCGCGGTAGCTTAAAAAATGAACAATTTTTCATATTTGTTGGTGCAATTTAGTCTTAAACATGTGAAGTTTTTAGTAAATAAAATAAATTTGAACTGCAATAAGTTGAAAACATCGCTTTTGGGTGTGGCCATTTACACAATAGAGTTTTCTTTTAAGTTGGAATGTTGATACGACTTGTTTTTCATTTTGCTTTAAATATATACCGAGTATGGGTTTACGCGAACCAGCAGTTTAGGTTTGTGTTTATTTTTACTATGCCGCCACTCTGCAAGTGGTATGACCGGAAGGTTAACTTTAAATTTCAGATCTTCGCAGAATATTACTTTAAACTATTGTAATACGAATTGAAAAAGGCCATTCTTCGCTTGTTGTTAGACCAAATAGATATTTTGTTTTGAGTAAATTTTCATTAACTGCCTGTGTTCTCGAAAAATTCTCGAAATGTACATAAACCACAAACTACGCTGGAAACCAGCTTATTTAATTATGTTTAAGACGACGCGCATTTATTGAAATAAATAATGATTAATTTATGATTTACATCTGGGTATCTGAAAATCTATTTTGTGTTAAACGTATCTACAGAGAAATGTGATCTAACTTGATTTTCATGCACATTTTTTTACCTTTTTAGGTCGAAATTTGGAGCTTAAATTCGTCGAAAACATGAGGCGACAATTCGAATTCAGCGTCGACTCATTTCAAATTATCCTGGATACTTACCTACGTTTTCAACTTGCTACTAAACCTAAAACTAATCTAGACGATTCGCTGAAAATGAGCGACACTTTCCATCCAACTGTTCTGGCTGAAAGTGTGTACGGTGATTTCGCCGCGGCGTTGAGGCACTTACGATACCGCAGAATCTGCACCCATAGGCCCGAGGAAATTCGAGGTGGTGGACTACTGAGATATTGCAATCTTTTAGTGCGGGATTATACACCAGGAGACTGTGATGATAACGGGAACGTTACAAACCGACAGAACGGTTTAAACCAAGCAAATTCGTTTACTTCTTCGTCGAATCCAATTGACGTCAATAAGCTAGAACAACACATGTGCTCGCGGTTTTTCATCGACTTCAACGACATCACTAGGCAACAACAAAAGTTGGTGGCTTACTTGAACAATCATTTCGAGGGGGAAGAGGAATTGAAATTCCAGTATTTATTGGTTTTACGCCGCGTGGTGGACAACAACACAGTTTGTTTGATGCAGCATGAACGTGCACTCATTCTCGATCTTATCACTCTTCTATTCCGACAATCATTAGCCAACATCGTGGCTCATAATTCCCAAGATGCAACAGCAATGCAACAAAGAATTATATCCGAGTCTGCTCGACCAATGGACCCATGTTACTTGCCAGGAAATCGCTCAGTCCATTACTGCAACAACTTTAGCCCTCCCCCATTAAGTGACAGATCGTCGCCTATTTCCACCTATTCATCACTACCGCCCTCCACCCCCGGTGAACTGTGCTCCGCCCCTGAAAGCCCCGCACCTCATTCTCGACCTGTTACCCCGTTTGCAAACGCTCCCAGTCTTCACCCACATTCCGGCGACGGTCCTTACCCCGAGGTGACCCCATTTATTCCATCCTTACCGCAGACTGAGGTTTGTAATTGCACTTGCACGTGCTCCCGTTGTTCGACCCATCGCCAGGAAATTAGGCAGCATCAAGCCCCGGTGTATCAACCCACCCAATATTACCCCCATGATGCCATGGCCAGTTACCCGGAAAATTCCATGTTACCATGCACCCCCCAAACGCCCCCTATTTATTACACACCTGGCAATGTCACCTGTTTTTATCAACCAGCATCGTATTGTCACCCCCAATATACTTGAGAACTTTCGAGAACTTTCGGACAAAAATAGTCAACTTTGAGCCCTCGGCTGCGCAAAATCCCATCAGAGTATTAAAAACTAGTGACCAAGTGCCACTTGTTTTGGAAATAGAAAAGAGTGAATTTATGTCGGAGAGAAAAGTAAACGCGTTTTGTTTGCGCCTATTTTTGATTTAACTAAGTAGGAAATGTTTGTGTTAAATTGTAACAGTTGTAACCTGATTTAAGGCCCTTCATTTTATTTTTCGAACACTAGAAAATAGATTTTATTTTCTAATTAGTTTTAAATTATTTTATTTTGTTTATTTTTTGGAGTATATAATATGGGAAAGGGCATTTTGCTGCGCAATACAGTTCAAGTTCGTCGTCTTACGATAAAACAAAATTCGCAAAAATTTGAAATTCCATCTCTCGTTTATTTAAATTCAATTATCGCGGACCAAATATTTCCTTAAATCAATACCCGTTTAAAATCTAAAAATCATTTTTATTCGGTTATTGGCACTGTATTCGAACAATAGTGGTGATTTTCATGTAAAAAATATTCGATGTTTTTCATTACTGCGGCGGTGTCCATGCGAAACACTGTTTTTTTTTCAAGTTGGTGGCTTCGGCTTTTTTGCGTTTTTTTGTAATTGCAAGTTAAGAATGCGGAAAAATGTTAAAATGATTAACAAGTTTAAAACCTGTCGGAAAGCGTTTAATTACTTGGTTAGGTTACATTGCGTTTTTGAGTTTAAATCAATGATCAAGTGCTTATAAATTGGGTTTAGTAGCCCCTTTAAACTTAAACTGGAGTGCTTTTGTTGAACCAAACATTTTGTCATATCCGGGTTTGGTGGACCCGATTTCAAGTACACGAAAAATTGTAGTGTCTGCGTTTGATATTGGCCCGTACACAACCACAATTTTGGCAAAAACGCGAATTAGCGCTCTAAAAAGAGAACCCAGACCACAACGTCTGCATTTTTCGGGTTGTTAACACTACACAAAATGCAGTCAATTTGTTATGTCGCTTTTCTTTTCAATTATTTTGCTGCTTGAACTGGGCTAAAGCAGGCTTCGGCACGACTTATTTCGATTAAAAAACATATAAATCACAAAAAAAGTAAAAAAATTAATTCCAAAAAAAATTTGTTGAATTTTTGATTTTTGGTTTAACGTTTAGCACGTGGTATTCGTTGATATTTATAAAAGTGCAATCGTTTTTTTTTCGCAGCCTTAAACTAGAGTTTTATTGTTATTTAATGCTTTTTTTACTTAAGATTGTTCTAATTAAAAGCAATGTCTGTTTTCTATGAACTGTGTGAAAGCCTTGCTTTTCGCTTACAGGCAGTGTACTTAACATGATTCAAAAACTAATTTTATGCAATGTTTTACCATGGAACTCTACATGCTCAATGCTTTGTTAAGTGTTGGGCTTCTTTTTAGCCATTCATACCAATAACTAGCCATTTCAAAATACAAAGGTACCCTTTACTTGTTTTAATACTTAATGTGCGTGTTTTTTCATACAAATCCCACAATTTTTTATGTTTCTTAAAATGTTAATTGTCGTATTACTTTGGGTGTTATAAAAAGATTAATAGATTTTTGCTTTTTTTTTAATCATTCCTTCTGGCATTAAAATATGATAAATTATACCTTAACTTGCTTACAATTTTGGATGAATTCAAACCTTTAAAATAACGTAATTTGGCTAAAAAAATGCCATTTGCTTGCTAGAATGAATGGCGAATTTGTTTCGTAGCTTGCTGTTTTACTTCTGTCATTTCTTTAAGTCGACTCAGTTCAATTTTGAGTGTCTTACATTTTCTGTTATCCTAACTGTTTGGATTAACGATATTTTCAAATTATTCAGAACTCCTTTATTTTTTACCTTATTGTCATTTTTCTCTCCTCGTTTTAGTTTTCTTTTATTTTTTCGAATTTAATATATAAATAATTTCTAGGTTGACTAACTTGACGCCGCATTCGTTTTGTGTCTTTGAACCCGCTTTTCATTTTAGCAATAGAAAATCAATGGCGTTTTTTCTCGCTTATGCTTGCGCGTATTTTGTATATTATTTAAATTGAAAAAAGATGTTCTATTTATGTTTATTATTGTCGACGTGAAACGGTGTTGTTGTTGCTATATTTCTACCGAATCGAGCGAGGTTTTACTTTTATGGTACTTCCAACGTTTTATTCGAATTAGCACGCGTGTTAAAGTGGAATAAATACAAGAGAAATAGCATTCATTTTGTTTTTTCTTACATGTTTAGTCCCATGCCAATTCATATGTACCCAAGTATGAGACAGAAACCTGATAAGAATTATAAAAAAAAAAAACTTAAAACTTATATTATAAAGCGCAATTATGCGTTACTAATTGCTCACAATATTAAAGACTAATCTCCAGTGAAATCGTAAGCATGACGACACGGTTGGGATAACATTGTTTAAATGCAAACATTTTTGGATGATTAGTGTAAAGTTGGTAGACATTTGACCCCTAATGGGTGATTTGTTTTAACCCAAAATAAATCATGACCACGTTGTCTAATAACTCTGCATTTAAAGTGAACAACTATTGGCTATGCATTCTTTAATTGGAACGTAGCCTACTAACGAATTCCGTGACCATTTTTAAACTTGGCTAAAACCCAAACCAAAAATTTTATGAATCAATTAATTTTTCACACGTTAACAAACAATTAAACTTACCTGATGCGGTATTAGAAATGTACTAGTTTAACCTTATCTTTTTTATTTAGTTACACTATAATGTGCAATTATCCTTAAGGCTATTACCACGAAAATAACAACAATGTCAATCAAATAACTTTCCAATAAAAAATGTCGGACTCTACCAGTCTTCTGAACGTCACCACAATGGCCCGCTGGCATATGTGTATATTTATACACAATGAATAATATCAAAAATATCCAATACTAAATTAAAGATTTCAATTTAAAGGTGAACGACATTTTTGCAAATGCAACTAGTTAATCTCTACTACCACCCAGCGGAAGCAAATAATTATGTTAAAATCAAGATTTTCCAACAGAGAACTTGATCATAGTAGAAAGAATCCTCTTCAAATGTACAGGGAAATCAAACACCCAAAGAAGAGGGACATAGTGAGAGAATAATAAATATAGAAAAAGGAAAGTACATGTTAGTAAAGTGAAACTCTTTATATGGTATGAAACAGAATTGTAACATACAAAAAAGAGCAATAAATAAAAAAATATATTTAGGTTTGTTCTAGCTGTCAAGTATGCCGAAGTATGACCTTTTAAAATCAAAAACTAAAAGTGGAAAATAAAACAACTTAGGCATTTTCACGTTTTCTTCTTAAAATATTTTCCTTAATTTGGTCAACAACCAACTTAGCAGCTGAGGGTAACCTTGTACCAGGTCCAAATACCTGAGCCACTCCAGCTTTAAACAAAAACTCATAATCTTGCGGTGGAATAACTCCTGGGGAAAAAAATTAACATTTGATGTTTATAGTTTTAAAATTCACTTACAGTGATTGTATACGTAAAATTACATTAATAAATTTTTTGAAAACTATTAGTAGTTATATTGATAAACCTATGATGTTGTGTATTAGTTAGAACATTTGGCTTCACAGTAAGGAGGTCAATGGTTTAATTCCCACTGATTCCATGTCATAGCAGAATTAAGGTGCTATAAAGAAAACAAACTAATGCCGAGTTAAAACCAAACGCAATTGGCAGGGTAAATATTGGGCAACATTTTCAAAAATATCCTAAAAATGCAAAAGGCCACTTAGGACTGGGTTTAGCAAAAAAGGTTAAATCTTTACATCAATGACAAAGACATGAGAAAAAAAAACATAAACAAATAAAAAAATATATTTTAAATTTAAAAAAATATAACAAATAAGTGATATTACCTCCAGCTACAACAATGATATCTTCTCTATTTAATCTCTTAAGTTCTTCAATAAGTTCAGGGACTAATGTTTTATGTCCGGCTGCAAGTGAACTAGCTCCAACACAATGTACATCTGCATCTATAGCTTGCAATGCTACTTCTTTAGGTGTCTAAAAAAATAAAATTAAAATTGAAGTAAAAATTTTAAAATAAGATGTTGGTTTAAATATATGCTTGATGATAAAAATTTAACTAATATATGTTGTAATTTACAATCACTAAATTGCAATAATTTACAAAAAATTAATTAGTTTTAGGTATAACTTAAACATCAAATAAATTAGGGCATTATATTTGATACAACATTTTTCAATAAATTTGTTCATTTAAAAATAAAAATCTAAGTTATGAACCTGAAATAATGGTCCAACGTCCACATCAAACCCAAGGTCAGCAAACCCTGTTGCAATGACCTTTGCCCCTCGATCATGACCGTCTTGACCCATTTTGGCCACAAGAATACGCGGTCGGCGACCCTCGAACTCAAAAAACTCTTGTACATATTTCAAAGTGTCTTCGATTTCGTTGCTGTCACCATATTCAGTTCTGAAAATTAGAAATCACCGGCATAGTAGAGTGACCTAGTTGCTAAAAACTTGTTTTTAACAACCAAGGCCCCTCAGGTTGAAACACAGCTGCAGGCAAAAATTCCTCCATGAAGTAGAAAACCACATCTCCTCCAGATTGTCATTAATTTTTATATTAATAGCAAAACAAAATCAAAAAAATTTGTAAGATAATATAGTCATACTTATAAGCACCACTGACAAGTCTATCAACAGCCAAGTGACGACCGAAAACTTCTTCCATCGCTGATGATATTTCACCGACTGTGCAACGAGCCCTTGAACAATAAACCGCGTGCTCCAATAAATTTCCTGATGACCTAAGTCAAAAAATTCTGAATTTTACAATTTTTAAATGTTGTGTATACTAATGTCAGTATGTTAGTTCATGTATAAACATTTATAAAATCACAAGGACTTTTAAAAATGTTTTCACCTTGCAGCTTCAGTAAGTTGTTTTAAACAATTCGTTGCCTTTTCATTATCTCTTGAACTTTTAATATTCTTTAATTTTTCAATCTAAAAAAAAAAATCACGTATTTTATCGTTGCTTTATAAATTTTTTTCTTTATTACTTTAGCAATATTATCTACAGATTTAAAAATTTAATTAAATTAAATTCAATACAATAATAACTTTAAATTTTAATTTGTTACCTGACTTTCCCTAACATAAGAGTTATCAATAGAAAGAACTTCAAATGGTTCTTCTTCAGGTAATCTGTATTTATTTACACCAGCAATTATTTCCTTACCTATACAAAAAACAACAGAAAGTAAGATATAAAATTGGAATCATAAATAAAATCATAACTAAAGTATTATAACATGTTAAGTGGTTCATATACTCTATGACTAGGTTATTACTCTTGACTTTTTTTTAAATTTTTATATCAGATTACTAACCTGAATCAATTCTAGCTTGTCTTCTTGCTGCACATTCCTCAATTTTAAGTTTTGGGACTCCACTTATTACAGCTTCAGCCATTCCTCCAATTTCCTCAATCATATTTATTTCCTAAAAATCATTGACAAATTTTACAATGGCAATACTCACCCATTTTATCAGAATACAAAAAAAAATTATAAAAAATGATGCAAATATAATAAATTCCAGTACATTTCAACCTCCTATATATATTATATTTGGTACCTCTAATGCTTTTTCATAGATGTCATTTGTCAGATTTTCCATCATATAAGAACCACCCCAAGGATCAACTATATTAGGTATACCACTTTCTTCCTAATAACAAAAAGTTAAATGGTATATTCTAACTGGGTTCAAAATTATAGTAAATCAATTCAAAATTTCCGTAAATTTTTTTTTTTAAATTCTATTTTAGTAAAATTGGAAGTAGATGAAGCTATCAACAAATATTTACTTGTAATATTATTTGTGTATTTCTTGCAATCCTTGCACTTGTCACAGTGGGTAAACCCAAAGCCTCGTCGAATGAGTTGGTATGGAGAGATTGGGTGCCACCAAATACTGCTGCCATGGCTTCGATGGTCGTTCGAATCACGTTGTTGTATGGATCCTGTTCAGTTAAAGACCAACCTAAGAAAAAAATTAAATAATGAATAATTTGAAGCTAACTGACATACTTACATAAAATTTTTGTTGATTTTAAAAACAAGGCATATAAAAGATGTGAAAAAGCCACAATTTACATTTTTTCCTTAATCAAAAAAAACGTTTTTTAAATACCGGTACTAGATAAATTAAATAATGTTTAATACCTGAAGTTTGTGAGTGAGTTCTCAACAAACAAGATTTTGGATTTTTTGGTTTAAACAATTTGGTAACAAGATGGGCCCACAATCTTCTTGCTGCTCTCAGCTTAGCAATTTCCATGTAAAAATTCATCCCTATCCCCCAGAAGAATGATAAGCGAGGAGCAAAATGGTCAATGTCTAATCCAGCCTTAAAAATTTCGAAAAATAAAACACAGATATCAAGTTTTTGGTTCGAAATGCAAAAATTATTTCTTTTAAATAAATAAATAAATGTATATAAATATTATTCTAAGAATTACAATCAAAAGACACTTTTTTTTAAACATATATTTAAGCAAATAAGGTTTTATAATTTTGGAATGGTTTTGGTTCCCTTCTTGTTTTAAGATATTTACCTCAATCCCAGTCCGGCAATATTGAATACCATCTGCTATTGTGTAAGCAAGTTCCAATACAGCATCAGCTCCTGCTTCTTGCATATGATATCCGCTGATAGATATACTGTTAAATCTAAAAAAAAATAATTTATTAAACCCATTAATACTTACATGTATATATACCGAAAGAGTTTTTAAAATTTTTTTTACACATCCAAACAAAATTATCTTAATTGTGATTATTCGTAACTAAACCTAGTTTATTATTTACTTTGGCATGTTAGTAGCAGTAAAAGCAAAAATGTCGGATATAATTCTCATTGAAGGTTTGGGAGGGTAGATGTAAGTATTTCGTACCATAAATTCTAAAAAGCAAATCATTGGGTAGTATTTTTTGCTATTTTACCAACTTTAACATACTTTTAACTCATCAAGAGCAAATATTATTTAAAATTATTAATAACTTTAATTATAAAAATGATAACGACAAATGATTACCTTTTAAAATGTCATTCTGAATTGTTCCGGTTAGTAGCTTGGGGGAAACCCCCTGTTCTTCTCCAGCAACAATAAACATAGCAAGTATGGGAATTACTGCCCCGTTCATCGTCATGGAAACTGACATCTTGTCAAGTGGAATGTCTTTAAAAAGTCTAAAAAACCAGAAATATTTTATATATTAAAAATTAAACAAATAAAAAGGGTAAGTCATTCTTTCAACAGTTTCTAACTTAGTCTAAAAAAAATGTTTAAAAAAATTAAAAGTTTTAACAAACCTAATCATGTCTTCCACAGAGTCAATGGCAACTCCAGCCATACCTACGTCACCTCTCACCCTCTCGTTATCAGAATCATAACCCCTGTGTGTAGCCAAATCAAAGGCCACACTTAAACCTTGTTGACCAGCAGCAATGTTGTCTCTAAAATTTAATTCAGAATTTTCACAAAAATTTTCTAATTCTGCATATTACTCAAAATAATGAATTTAAAACAAACCTATAGAACTGATTACTTTCTTCCACTGTACTAAAGCCAGCATATTGTCTTATAGTCCAAGGTCTGTTTGCATACATTGTAGGATAGGGACCTCTAGTGTAAGGAAATTTACCTGGCAAATATATAAACACACATAAAAAGCAATTGTTTTTATTTTTATGGTTAAAACAAACCAGTTTAAAATAATTTAATAATAAGTCGCAACATAAAAATGTAATTCTGTAAAATTAATTTATATTTACCAGGCAACTCATTTTCCAACTCAACTGTATCTTCCTTGCAAAAAAAGGGTTTTAAGTTAATTCCCTCCGGAGTTTTCCAACTTAATCTTTCTTCCGGATCAACACCTTTTAGTTGTTTTTTAGCAAGATTTTTCCATTCTTCATTTAGGGGCTTATTCTCATATGAAGCTTGTCTTATAATTTGGTGATGTGGTAAAATTGAGGTGCTTCTTAAAGCAAGTTTAAGTGATTTCCGTGCAAAAAATCTTACCAAGGACATTTTTGTAATAAGCATTAATCAAAAGCCCAACATCTAAAAATATAACAAATATATTATTCAAAAAAATAAAAAAATCCATCCACAAAATTTGCAAGTAAGTAAGTATATGTTGCAAAATGTGAAATATTTACTTTTGTCTAAACAATAGTTCAAATTTGTAAATACAAAATAAAACATGCAATTCTGTTAAAAAAAATAAACAAACAGTGTAATATGATACCAAGCTTCCACCTAAAATATCAAGTATGTGCAAATGTGTTTAAAAAAAAATTGCAATCTGTTCAAAAAAGATTAGAAAATGGCGTCTCAGAAGTACTTAATGGAAAATCTAAATCAACAGCATTTGCAAAACTAGTTTGGGTTGATGTGTTAATTAAATTGTTATATGAATCATCGAAAGAAAATGAAGGAAAGTCCGTTTGTGTTTCAATGTTATTTAATAAAATGTCAAGATTGTCGATTTGCTCTTCTGAAAATGTCTCTTCTGTTAAAGTTTGTGTCTCTGCGGTTGTAGTTATCACATCAGATAATTCCTTGTTAAAATATAAACCTTGCTGATTAGAATCAAAGTAACCTAACGATGATGTTTGGTTTTGAGCATCACAGATGGAATTTGTAGAAGTACATTGCCATTTTTCATTTTCATCTTCTATTAAATCTTCAAAATTCCAATCTGTTTGACACATTGTCGTTTCTGTTTCATTAGTTTGTGTCGCATTATTTTCACATAAAATTTTATCTATTGCCTCATTGTTTAACCAGAAATTTAAATCTGTTTGACTGGATATATCTTTAGCTGACAATTGGTTGTTCATGTCACTGTAACAATCGTTAGTAGTGGTTGATATGCTTTGGTGTACATTATGGTTTAAAGCTGTCTGACATGACCCATCAACAGTAGATCTATTTACTACATTGGAAAATTGTAATGCAGAATCATGAGAACTTTTATAGTTTTGAGAATTGATTTTTCTATTTTGAAAACCCTTTATTTTAATGGTTTTTAGGTTTGGGAAAAATATACTAGATTTGGCAGTACTCGTAATTGGTACAAATAAATGTTTACTGTTACTCATAGTGGTCATTTTTCCATTACCTTTAGGTAAAATTGATCTATATTTTTGAATTTTGTTACTTGTCTCAAATAAAATTTCCTTTTTAGGTTTATGCTTAATAATATTTTGTTGAAACAAATGTTTCAAATTTTCTGGAATAATGTGCTTTGAGTTTTTGATATGTAACTGAAGTCCACGCTTTGTACTGTACAGGACATCACATGAACATAAATATTTAACTCCACACTCCCTGTAATGTTGCTGCATCGAATGTTTTGTTTTAAATTTTCGTGAACATTTCGGGCACAGAAACTTGTCTTTACCGTGAACTAGTTTATAATGTTGTTTAACAGAAGCCAAAGAATTAAATCCATCAAAGTCACTTGACTTTTTTCGCCTACAATCGGCTTCGCAACAAAAATATCGTAACACGTTTCGTTCGTGTAATTTTTTGACGTGTTTATTGAAAAATGATATCTGAACGGTTAAACCACAAGTAGTGCACGGTATTACAGCATGAGGGTCAAAGAGTTGATCTGGGTTTGGTACAACATCAATATTAAACATCAGGTATTATAATACACCCATATTCGATAGACTAACTGGCTATTATTTCGTTAATAAATAAATAGTAACACGCTGTTAAAATTTCCATTTTGTTGATATTATAAGTTTACTCAACTTTGACAAAATATTTCGCGCATGAATAAACCATTTTAAAATAATTATCCTCAGCAAAAAATTTGTTTAAAATCAAAATCTAAGGATTTTTACCTTAAATTCAGTCAAAATATAATGCTACCCTTAACACCATTATCTAATTACAAAATATTTGCTATTTTTGCTTTATGTTATTAGTTAATACATAGAAGTAAAACCAATGGTTGTTAGTACAAATTTGAGTTTTTCAGCTTAAAAGCTTTCTTCAGCCAATGATCATACAACCTTGTATGATCATTGCTTCAGCTAAAAAAAATTCTTAAAATTAATAAAATTTTTAACCTAGCTCCTAAATTAAATCGGACAAAAACAAATGAACGCGATCTCACCAGATTTTATGTGTAATTAACAATAGCATAATAATTGTGAAAAAAATAAACACATCTTTAAAATAGCAGAAATATATAATACTGGCAGCACGATTTAATCAAATATATAAATATATTAAAAAACACAATGACAAAATATCAAAAAATCGAGACGTATAACAATGATATAGTATTCACAATTCAACCTAATATAATAAATGGAGCACCGAATATTGTTGTCATAGTAGAGTAATGCTGGAAAATATGCAAAATGGGATTGAGATAGCATTAGAACGTATACAAAATTACCTTTTCTACATAATTTTGTATGCAAACTTGTTAGATTAAATAAAGAAACCAAAAAATACTGAAAAATTATTATAACAGTATGCTTATACAATTACAAACACAAGGCACAAAAATTTTACAAAGCAAAATTTAACGCAATACAAATTTATACTAGGGTAAGAGTTAATTTTTAAAACTATTTTGATTGGGTTAACATTCTTGAAATTGGGATGCACCATGTTAAATGTAGTACCAATAAAATATTTATGAACTAAAGTTGATCATTGTACCATAATAATTAAATACAGACAACATAATACAAAAAATTCATAAAAACTATTTGTTCACAATTATTTAAAAATACGATCACTAACAATGAATATAAAAATATTTTTATACAATTTGTAAATTAAAGTAGATTGAACTTTATGTCTAGGCTACAAGTTAAATTTTATGATCACTAATTTGTAAAAAAAATTGAATAGAAAAGAATATTTCCAATACTAGATTAGATGGATTATCATTTTTTTAAAAATACTAAGTTTAAGATTTTAAACAATACAAACTTAGAAAATATTTTAAATGTAAAATAAAACAAACTAATTTTCAAATAGTTGCAAAATTTAAAAAAAATTATAAAAATATTTAGGGGGCTATACCCATACCCCTCCAGTATCGGGGTTTCCTCCACTATTATCCTTGAGGGGTTCATATTTTGCCGAACTTCGCTTCTCAATACTGGGTGGAATATCAGTTCGGTCTAAAATTAAAATGAAAAATGAGTAAATAAAATTTACTTAAAATTTAAATTTTATGTTGCTTATATAAATAAAAGTTTAAATTATGTTGCTTATATATAACAATTATGTTCAAACAATTTTAAACATAGCCTTTTTTAACTCATATTTTTTTTTGGAAAAGCAAAATTAGAATTTTTTAAATAAGCAAAAATGTTTCTTCAAAATTTAAAAGTATCTTAAAGTGATATCAATTAATTAATGTCGGCTTTACTTGGATTATCAATAGATCAATATAAATGCACATTTGGAATAACAACTAAATTTAGTAGAGATTAGAGAGTGATTCAATTTAATTGTCTTTTGTTTTAATCCATTGATATTTTGTTATTGTGCATTGTGTTTTAGAACAAAGACTTTTATGGTGCCTTTAAAATTAAACTATTGTAACAATAAATGCAATTAATTTTAACAATGTGAAAATTGAATAACAAAACAGTGCAAAAATATTTGTAACAAATAAATACAATTTTTATTCAAATACAAAAAATTATTTTAACCCAAATAGAAATTTCTAAGTGTTATCAAAAAATATTTTTAATAATCTTACTTTTTTCTCTTTCTGGAGGTAATACTGTAACTTTTGAGCCAGTTTTTCTTATAAACTGTTGAAGGTTAACTTGTCTTAATTCTCTGTTCAAGGATTCCAACTTTAATTTCTTGTTGTATATATCTAAAAACAAATGAACAAGAATTTTAAATACTAAAATAGGTTATATCATCGCAATTTTTCAATGAGTCCTATAAAAAATTAGTTTAACTTTGGTGTGTTTTAATATATATAATTAATAATAAAAAAACAAAAGCAATGCCTAATATACATGATGTTACACTTTTTGAAAATCATGTACCCAAAAACGATATTACATTCTAAAGAAACCAAACAAAATACTTGGTTTACAATTTAACACCACTTCTCACATTGACACTAACACTTGACAACCACTACTAAGATATCACTACAATAAGTTTAGCTATTGTGAGTGGTTTAAACCTAACAAATTTAACTAATCCCTATTGTGATGACAGAAAACTATCTAACCAAAGAGCATATAATTATGTTATAATTGGGGTAAAAGGTATTAGGAAAACAAAATACAAAAAATTTGGGTTTTAAAGAATAAAGATGTTCATACAATTTTTTTAAATATTTTTTTACCATTATCAGCTGATGCCGTGTCCTTTTCGGTTAAATTAATTTCATCGGTGACAAGTTTAATTTTTCTGTTTGCCTGTTCCATGTGCGATTGCATGTTCTCTAATTCTTTCCTAAAAAAAATTCAATTAAAAGGTTAGCATAGAATGTTTATTTACTATTTGTTTATGTTTATTACTTAAAAATATTTCAAGTGAACATAATAATATATATACAAACCTAAGAAAAAATTGTGCTTTAAATGAGATCAGTTTAAGCTAATGTTTAAATGTAACAAGAATATAATTTAAAATTATGTATTAAAATATAAAATATCAACATTTACTAATTACAAAAAAATAAATATATTTTTTATAAATGTTCTATAATCAATTTCCACAAGAAAATTCATGCAATAAATCAATATCCACCCAAGAATTTTAATCACAAAATTTGCACTTAAAACTTGTTATTAAATCAAACTAAGTCCCTCCGGGGCATATCACTAAGTTTTAATGGGCTGATAAACAAAATTTATGAGCGGCAACTCTATAACAGGTAAGTTACATATATATACATGTAGTTGAAATGTACAATTTGTTTATGTTATTGATTTTTTGAAAACTTTCTAATTTTAAAGTGTAACTAATGTTTGTAGATATAGATTAGAAATTTAACTTAAATGTTTGATTGATTACATTTTCATAAGTGGTTTTTGCTGTTTATAAACAAAAACAACATGATAAGAAAATTTACCTGTGATTGTTTTGTAATTGACTCTTTTCATTTTGGATTTTTTGTTTTTGTTTAATTTCCTAAAAATAAACAACAATTGGTTAACAAAAATATAGCACAAAATTTCCAAAAAAAATAGGTCAAAAAATATACATTACAAAATTTTAATTAAAACTTACTTCCGTTAGAAAGGAAATATGCCTTTCTAGGTCAGTAAGATTGTTGTTTAAGGATTCAATTTGTGATTGAAAATTGCTGCTCTCTGCTTTTAAGTGCTCAACTATACAATATAAAAAGATTTATTTCAATTTTAAAATAACAACATAATGTTGTTGTTGTTGAAATTTCAGTCCCATCACTTAACATGAGTCAAAAGGTATTTTTTGGTGAAATTGTAATATCAATTATTGTATATAACTTTTACCTTTCTTATCTTCTTCTGCTAATAATTCTTCCAACATTTTTTCATTAAATATTTCTGCTTCATTTTCACGAATTACTTTTTCGAGATTTTCTATTTCCTTCTAATATTTTTAATAATTTGTTAAGCCTAAGTTAGTTTAATTTGCCTTTAATAGCGTATTTAATATTAACATATGTCTAAAATACCCCATTTATGAATTGGTTTAAAATCAAAAGCTCACCGAAAAGTTTAAATTATTTTTTTCCTTTCTTTGCATAGTTTCGTGATATTTTTCCAGCTCATCTGTAAGTGCATTGAAGGTTTGAGTTTGTTCTTTAATGTGACCATGTTGCTCCACCACGAGCCTCGTAAATTCTTGCTTTGCTTTCATAGAAACTGCATCAAGTGCTCGAACTGGGATTTGGACATTAGGTGTCTCAGAGCGACGAGTTAACGTCGGAACCTCTCTGGTAGTTCTCTGGTTGACAGGAGTTTTACTGCGATAAAGTTGTTTGTTTTCATTTTGCTTGGGGTCACCCCGATACTTTTGTGGAGTCAACGGTTTCTTAGTTGGAGAAGGGGGTACGGGATCATTTTTAAAGATCGAAGGAATAAGTGCTTCTTTTTTCGCCTTGTTTTCGTTTCTAGAGGGAGGTCGATTGTTCGTTGTCCGTGTAAGCGTATTGTCTTTGCGAACACTAGGAGGCATAACTGGAGTTTTTTGTTTAAAATTATTTTTTTGAATTTCTCTTTTGATGCTGTCCATGTTTGGAAAAATTTCAACGTCTTTTGATTTTCTGATATCATCATAGTGAATTCCTTTTGTGTTTTCATTTCCTAAAAGAAAAGGTGTTAGGAGTTCTGTTTATTGATTAAACATTATTAAACTCGCCATGTGGTATTATAAATAAGATGTATTTAATTCCTACTTAATTTACATTAAATAACTTTATTACCAGTGATTGAAAGTGATTTTCTCATAGGTTCCTTTCTGTTAAGTAGGGCATCATTTTTTTGTCGATGTTTTAATTGGGGAGGTAAACTTTGCCTAAAAATAAAAACTTTTTGTAATTGTTTACATTGTTAAAATTTTTGTTCTAAAAATATTTAACCAAGTTATTTTGATTTAAAAAATATATTTTTTAAACCAAAATATAGTTAGCCTAAATATTAAAAATGAAAAAAATCATTTCACAAATAAACGAACAAAATACTGATTAGGACCAATAAAAAAAAAATTTATAAAATTAGATTTTACCTGTAGCCTGATCTTTCTGGTGTTACAACTCCATCTTCAACTGGCATTCCACTTACACTACTGGCTCCTGTCCGTCTTAATAAAAACTGAACTTCGCCTGAGCTTTCCCCCCATTTTGATAAAACCTTAAATTTAAATAAATAGATATATTTTTCAAACACATATAACTTTAACATAACAATAACTCCACATTCTTTGAAACTTTAATAAAAACTTTTTTCTTAAGCAATTACCTGCAGAGGGTGCTCTGAAGGTGGCAACATCTTTTCCATACTTCTCCATTTTTCCACCAATGTGTATCTACCAGTACGCCCTATTAACATAATGTTAATGTTTTTTCTATAAGGTATATACCAGAAAACACTCATACAGTACCAGGCAAAACTGACACTAATTTAAAAAGTAAAATTTATCTTTAAATTTAAAATTAGAAATTAATACTAATTGCACATAATTAAATTTATATATCCTGTTCAGTGTAATAGTAGGTTATAAATTGGTAATAGGACCCTTATTCTCAGAATTAATTAGTTATGATTACCAGTTGCTTGAGCAAGTGCGATAACTACTTCTTGGACTGTGGTTTGTTCTGAAATTCCACACACCACCCTCTGTACACCATCCACCCATACTTTTAATTCCATTATTCAATAATTATCAACATAACAATTTTGAATTAAAAATTTGTAACTGCAATCTACTGAAACAAAAAATATTTTAACGTGTTTGTTTTCATATAGTTTCATATTTCAAAAAATTAATTTTTTTCTTGTTTTAATTTATGTTAGGCCAAAACCTGTAGACTGTTTTACAAAGGATTTGTTAAAGCAATACACAACCTGACAGCATACAGCCTGACAGTATTATCCTGACAGCCTGACCTTAATTGTAAATATTAAACTATTACTTTTTTAAACTGTCAGTTTGTTCGTTAGAAATATTTACATCAAAATCTTATATGGCTGAGGCTGACATGTGACTATTGTCGAGCTATATCTGTCTGTCTGTACCGTACGTAAAATAAAACTGTAAAGGGTCAAAAGGGAAAGGGTTCACATTTCTTGCATGTAATGTAATGTAAGCTGGTCTGGTTAGTCAGTCGTTATTTTTTTTCTATTCAAAACTTAACTAATATTTATTTCTATAAAATAATCTATTAACTTACACTGCTCCTGTTTATTACCATGTTTAAAAAACGAGATCTATTTTCAGATTTTGTTTTTTAAAATCTTAAATTTTGTGACTTTTTACGATAAATTTTTAGGATACTAACTACTTAATATGTAAACGAATGTTTTACTACTATGTATTTAATATTTTGAATTCCGTCATATTTATCACCAACTGTAAAGTAAAAATTAAACCTGATTTTATTTACATTGTATTTAAACAAATTAATATTTAATTTTTTTATTTATTATGTAAATATTTATATATAGTGTGAAAATTGACTAAATTGTTTTTCTTTTGTTATGCCAACCGAGTTTCTTTTGACATTTTAAATGATATTTACCAGTTATATTGACTAAATATTAATTGTGTAAATTGTTTTGAGCTAAAAAGAAATAAGTATTTCATATTATCTTCCACTTAAGGACGACATATACGCGTGGGAACCAAACATAGGACCTCATGTGGTGATGTCCAGTTGCCTAAAAGCCTTTAAGCAATTTATATACAGTAACCGTGGGAATAAAGTGTAATTTCAACTTTAACATTGCCGCCATGTGTACAAAGCCTGCTGCATTTACCCACATTCTATAATGTCGTGTGTAAAATAAACTTAGTGCATTTACCTATTTTTCAAACAGTCATTGCGCGTATGTTGTCTATTCACATTAACTAATGAGTCATCATTATTTTTAAATGTGCAACAATTTAATTTTCAAAAACAAGATTTAAACAAAAAATAAAAACCTATCATGACGTTTACGAATTGCATTGCAATTATCATGCAAATTTTATCAGATGTGAATTTCCAAGTGACGTACGATTTTAATTTTATTTTGGCTAAATCAAGATATATGTCAGCCAGACCGGAAAACATAGAATTCGAAAAAACACGATAATCAATCTTAATTTTTAACATTACATATTAAAACAAACCAACAGATAGAAATATAGATGATCACGATTCGGAAATGCTTGGTATGACGAAAATACTTGATAAGTAGATTTTAAGAATACATTTTTTTGAGTTAGAATTAATTTTACAAAAAAAAAATTATTTTGTATGTTGGAATTAAGGTACTTTAAGGCACCACACTAGGAGTTATGCCTTTAACAAACAAAAAATACGCCCGAGTTCTATGCCAAAAATCACGTTTACAAATTTAAAGGGATTTAAAATTCATTTATACAGCTTAGACTAATTGGTGACTGGAGTTTTATTTAGACAGTTCTTACTATTTTATTGAAAACATGATATTCATAATCTAAAATCGCTTTAAAATTTCTATTTATAGTTGTATTCGGCCTAAAGGCAATAGGCTTAATTTGTTTCGGTGATAATTAGTTCCATATTTGCATAATACGAAAAAAAAAATTAAAAAGATTTATTGTTTTGGCAAGTAGGTTGACATAGCTGTTTTAATTTTGTTTTTGGAAAGTTTTTAAAGATTTATGTTCATTTCCATAATTTATTTTGGCCAGTGGTTTTGGTAGCAACTGTTTCAATTTAAGAAGATTACGTCATAAAAGATAGATTAATTATATCATAAAAGTTATATAAATTAGATCAAATTTCGATATGATATTAGAGGTTACGTAGTTTAAACTGTTACCGCATTGCCCTAAGCTATATAAGTTTTGTTGGAGCTACTGGCCGGCTTGTTTATGATAATTTTGACGTTTAAGGAGATAAAATGATATAAGATATACCATTAAAATCGTTTTACAAAGTGGTTTAAACTTGAAGTTGAAATCGGATATGAAATGCCAGTGATTTAAATTTATTTTGTAGTATTTATGAGTGTATCTAAACAAATGTCAGAAAGAGAAAAAAATTGTATTCTTTTATTTTAAAGCAGTTTACAAGGCTAAATAGGGTTTTTTAATGTTATACTTTATGATTTATTTGGTAATTCTGCAGGTTAAGTTCGTTTATTTATTTTATCATAAATTAAATTTAATCAATTGTGGATTTTTCTAGATCTAAATATATTCAATTTAAGTAAATCGTAAACATGCCTCTTGAATACCATCAACAAACCGACGAGGTTTCAATTGCTGGTGGAAATCAACCAACAGAAATAAATAAGGTATATAGATAATGTTAAGGTAAAGTTTTAAAAATTTAACCCAAATAAATACAGAAATTATTTATTTTTCAGGATACAGGAATAAAGAAGTTCGCCAAAGAATGGAATACTGGTGTGAAGGGAATAATCACAAAGATCATTGTTCTGCTTATGGTTTTTATACTTGCATTTGTTGTAGGCTACGTGGTTGCTTTCAATATACACAGATCTAAAGGTTGTTCTTCGGTTACTGATGCCAATCAACTAAATTCTTCAATAACACCACCGTTGTAAATTTAAATTTAATGTTTCAATCTTTGTAAAATTTCCAACAAGTCAACATTTAAACTGTGTTTTTCGTAATTAAATTTTAAGACAAAGATTTTAAAATAAATCTGATGTTAATTAACGTAAAGGTTTTTTTATGTAACTTTTATATATTATCGTACATTTAAAATTAATGTAACATAATTGCTGTATTTTTTTTTCTAAAGACAATTCTTTTAACTAAACAATTTTACAAGATAATATAAAAGACATAATACACCAGCATCTGTACATTAAAACGTAAACCTCAATATCATTTTAAATAATTGATTTTCCTAAAAAATAAATTAAAACAAGATTTCACGCAAAAACTGTATTGCTTTAATGTTATTATATTGAGTTTTATCATTGCATTTATAAATGAGAATATTTTAATTAAAATTTTTAAACCCTTTTTAAGATATGAGCTATTCGTTGAAGCGAAATTAATTTAAAAGCGATAGAAAAATAGGTCAATCCATATTTTAGATATAAACAAATTTATTTTCTACAACAGTTAGTTTATATCGTTATACAAGTCAGTTGTATAGATTTTTATTTTAATTTTTAGCAGTAAAATTATTTCTGAAAATGTGTGATTCAGTAGTAAGTTATATTTTTTGTACTACGTTTAATTAAGTGTTTAATACAAACTTTAATTATTACGATATTTAAAATCACGGGTTTAGCAAGAAATTTGAAACGATTTCACAGAACTTTTATTTTAAAATTGTTTAATCACGAATAGCATTTAATAAGTAGTAATCATAACTCGTTTTTTTTGCAATAGGCTGGTTCGTTTCGTCGTCTTTCTGTTACTCATCAGACCACTTTTACTTCGAAGGATCATGGGCCATTAACAGGAAATAAAAATGTCATGCCAGTACACACTGCCAAAAAGGTGACGTATATATTTAAACAAAAACTCCAAGCCTAAAAAAAAATTTGCTGCTCTTGAACGACAATTAATCTCAAAGTTAAAGCGTAAAACAATAATGATATTTTATGTATTTTAGGCTCTTGTGGAATTGAACGAAACAGAGGAAACAAAAAGGTCAGCTGTTAAAGAACTTCGACAATTGATCGACCAAAGGTTCAAATTTAAACCAATAAATCTATTGCTAATACTAACGTCACAGACTAATATAAAAACGATATTAAAATTTAAAGAACGATAAATACAATGCATAATAGTAACAACTAACCTTCAAAAATATTTTTAGATTGGTAAATGCCGTGGATGCAGAAGAAAAAGAAGAACTCGACGCTGTCAAGAATCGATTCTCGAAAGAACCAGATTCGGTTTATGTCAAGTTTTTACGGGCAAGAAAATATAATGTAGAACGTGCATGTCATCTAATGCAAGGTTAACATACTATATCTTATGTAATAAATAAATACAAAACTAGAGTTTAAAATTTAAACCTTTTTAATATTTTTTGTGATTTTAGGTTACATGAGATATCGACTTCGTTATCCTGACGTCATCAGTGACGTCAAACCGAACCAAATTCGTAAACGGGTCGAAAAGGGTCAGCCAGGAGTAATTCCGTCACGTGACGCACAGGTATTACAAATAATTGTAAAAAAGGTAGTTATTTAATATTATTTTTCAAATAAAATCTTTCGTAAGTTTATATTTATGTTTGTTATTAAAAGGGGAGAGTCGTGATGTTCTTTAGACTGGACAATTGGGATCCTGAAAAATATCCATTTTCAGAGGTAAAATTTTCGTGTCAGCACAAAATTATATCAGTTATCTATAATACTTGAGAACAAAAAGTATGCTATGAATACACTTATGTTTGTCATTAAATAGATTTTTATATTTTACAGGTCATGAAATCATTTGTTTACGTACTGGAGAAACTTCTCGAAAGTGACGAAACCCAAATCAATGGGATTTGCTTGGTCGAAGACTTTAGTGGTTACACAATGAGTCAAGTAAGTGCAGTTGGGATCAACGATTACAAGAAAATGATCGACATGCTTCAGGTAACAATTTAAAAAATTGAATAAAAAGAATTTAATGGATTTAATTTGTCTAAACACGCATTGTTGAGTGTCTTATAGATTTCCAAATCGTAAGCCACTCTTTTTCTTAATCCGATAAACTATTTTTGCTTCATGCATTTGCGGATAATTTCAATAACGCAACAGTGCAGACAATCTAAAGATTAAATATTGATATTATGGATTTACAGGATTCGTTTCCTTGCCGATTCAAGGGAATACATTGCATTCGACAACCTTGGTACTTTGCCACAGCTTACAACCTGATCAAACCTTTTTTAAAGGCCAAGATATTTGACAGGGTAAGTACTGCGTTGGTATTACATGATCACTTTAAAATAAAATACAGAAATGTTACATAAAGATTTATAATCAATTTTTATGTAGATTCATGTTTGTGGGGAAAATTTAGAAAGTTACTTAAACGAGTTTCAAAAAGAATATCTACCGGTTGAGTTGGGTGGAGTTGGAGCAGCTTATGATGGGGAGGCAGTGGCTGAAGCAATTTTTGGCCTGGTTAGTACTTTTTACATTAGTTTTACCATTTATTAAATGTTAAAACAATTATTAAACTTCTTAAAATTTTATATTTTCATTTAGGTGAATGAAGATAACGAAGATACTGCTCTCTGATTCCTAACTTTAAGACACCCTTTTAAAGTCTTGAAAAATGTATTTCAAATGTTGTTGTACTGTACCAAAAATGTATTTAAATGTCAAATAGAATTTGTAGATTGTTTTTTTTAAATTTGTTTTTATTGTAAAAATAAAATATTTTATTAGCATTCTATCAAAATTTATTTTCTGTATAAACATACTTGTTTATATAGAACCGGATTAATAAAATTGATATAATCCTAAACAGATAATTACAGCTATCGTTAATAACAAGAGAATTCCGACCAAAGCTAATTCCATTTTCATTTTTCGAATAAAAGGATGATTTTTAACGGCATCCTCTATTACGTTTCCTCTTATATTTTCATGTGGAAAAGGTGTATCAGGTATTGGAACATTTAAAAGTTTGCATAAAGGCCCCCACCCTTGCGAGCATTTGTAATTTAAAATTTTATCTGGCGATGCGTTCTAAAATCAACGTAATCATGGTTGGTTCTATGTTTAACCATTGAGAATGAAACAAAGTTAGTTATTTACCTGTTTAATGTAAGTGTAGTGACGTACAAAAGACTGTTTCATAGAAACTTCGTGATATTCAACGGGTTGAAATATACCCCTTGGTTGGTGACCAAAAACATTTTTTCCTAATTCAATTGATAACAAAATACAATGTTAAATTGCATGGTAATAACATTTTTTTAAATATTACTTAGCCTATACTATCATATAATGTTACAACTAAAAAAATATTTTTTTATATTTTTACCTATTTTATTTATAAATTTTTGAAATCTGTATCCTGTGGGCGAGGCCGTAAGTATAAGAGTAAAAATTCGATTGCCGTGGATTTTTCTAAGTTGGTTTAGCATACTGTTCCACCAATCCTCTATGTCGATATTTTCCCGATACGAAAGAAGTATCTATAACGTTAAACATAATATCAATTTGAACATCGATTAAATTATGTTAAGCCAATTTTACCTTAGCTTCTGGAAAGGCTTTGTGAATTTGTTCCCAATAAACGCATGCGGGAAGATCAACAACTGCATCCACATTTTTATACATTTCTTTAAATCCATCAATCGTCATTTTATTATCGAATATCACATCCCATTCTCTATTGTGGTACCAGAAATGTTCAATAAAATCGTAGACTTCAAAACCTAGTTCATTTAAAGCTCGTCGAATTGTCTTTGTTCCCGTTTTAGGAAAACCAGCACAAATTAACTTCATTTTACTTAGCACAAGTTAATTGTAATAGCTCAACACTCTAATATCTGTAAAATGTCATGCATGACAGTTTTATGCATAAAACAAATTAACCTATTGAATTGTCGTTTCGTCTTCTAATTACTTCTTCGTAACACTATACTCGTTTAGGCCACCACCAAACGTGAATTTTTAAACCTTTGCACGTTTTTATCTGCAAAAACATTTTCCAAGTAAAGCTTTGTTGACAACACATGAGATCAAAATCAAATAAGAAACATTCTGACCTCTGATCGCAAAGTACCCCGAACAAAATGACCAACAAAGTAGCGAGCCAACCACTTTTGTGGCACAATTTTAAGCAATTCGAGTGTTTGTTTTCGAGATAATTATGTTATCGTAACATCAATAACCTTTTGCAAAAATGTTCAAATTTAAATGCGTAACTTTTAAAATTTAACAGAACCCTTTTTTGATAAAATCCACATATTCAATGCATTACTAAATTTTGCATTGTTAGGCTAAAATTAAACTTAGTATAACCTTCCAAACAACGTAATTATCACAAAATTTCCTGCAGCAAATACTAAATGCTTGATGTAACCTACATAAAAAACTATTAGACTATAAACATATCTTTTTGCAGTGTGTACCAGCTCGGCATAAATAGGTTTGACATCAAAATTGATTTGGTATATTTAAATTTTGCTTTACTTTTCTAAATTTTGCTTAACTTTTTCTCTAGTTATTTTGCTAATTTATCAATTTGATTTACATGGAAACAATAATTTTAAAACAAAGTACACTATATTTATAAACTCTCCTTACATTTTGGATTTATTCCATAAAAGTGACTCCAACCAATCACGATTTAAAACTTTTTTAATAAATTGTTTTTTAAGAGGATTTTTTGTATTGTTTCCGTTTAAACACTTCGTGTGTATATAAAAGTAGCGTAATTGCCCATTAAACATAAATCGGTTTCATTAAGTGTTGTGTTGGTTGGACAATGGCCATTTTAATCATATAAATGCCATACATTTTGTTATTTATTATTAATGAGCTAAAAAGGACGCATGTTTAAAATGATTAATAACCTTTTTTTAGACAAATGGCATTTCCCTATTTATAACATTGATTTTTTCACGATTTTTAGGCATAATTATAAAGTGCTACGTTCTTAAGAATATTATTCGGCGCACCAGAATAACATGTTGTAAACATTAATTGTTTTATTATATAATAAGTTTATTTATAATTTGTTTAACGGTATGTTATTTTAGACCCTGCAGCAAAGTTATTTGTTTACGCTAATCAATCAACCACGGTTTAAGATTGTTGATGTTCGTAATTTCAAATATTTATTTGGCTTGCGGCTACCCAAATTTACTTTCTCTATATCTTAAGTAGTGGTGGTATGAAGGCAATTTTACATCTTCATAGACACTAGTTTAAGTTTTTATCAACGTTGTTTCAGTTTACTGCTCGTCGCTTAGCAAAAATTTTTGCAAACTTTTACATTAAAAAAATACCTAATTTTTGACAGCCTCGTCTTTATGTTTTATTTAAATTTCCTATGTTAAATCGTAATATTCGTCATCATATTTTGCGTCTTCTGCCTCAGCCTCATCCCAATCTTTGTCAACCTCCTCAAAAACCTTTTTTCCCTCTTGCCACATATGATGTAGACCAAATATACCTAAATAAAATAAATTCATCTTTAGCTAATGCTATAAATACCTAGCCAACACATTTTTTAAATCAGCTAGTACTTTTATACCTCCTGTAAGTGGCCCTCTACCGAAAGAAACTTTTCCCTTTTGCGCTTTCTCCAGCTCTTTCTTTTTCTTTTGTGCAACATGAAACGCAAGATGAGTTGCCTTAGCTCTTCCCCTTGTTTTAAACGCTTCTTCAACAGCTCGATCTTTAACCTTTGTAGCAGTCGCAATAGCTTTTCCCTTGACTGCCTCTTTTTTGCCAGTTATTCTTAAAAGGCCATCAGCTATCATCATTCCCCCTTGTACTCCATCAACAATATCACCTGGCCCCGGTTTTCCAACCCCGCCACCCTTTGCCTTCATGCCCCGCATTCCACCCATTTTGGGCATTTTCATGGATTTGCCCATTTTCATACCCTTTCCCATTTTTAAACCTTTTACTCCTTTACCCATCTTTAAACCTTTACCCATTTTGAGTCCTTTACCCATTTTCATTGCTTTACCCATTTTCATTCCTTTACCCATTTTCATGCCTTTACCCATTTTCATCCCTTTACCCATTTTCATTCCTTTACCCATTTTTAACCCTTTTCCCATTTTTGCCCCCTTTCCCATTTTTAACCCTTTTCCCATTTTTGCCCCCTTTCCCATTTTTAACCCTTTTCCCATCTTTGCCCCCTTTCCCATTTTTGCACTCTTTAAACCTTTACCAACTTTAAGGCCACCTTTGGGTTTCCCCATTTTAGTTTTCATTGGTTTTAATTTGGGAGTCTTCATTTTTCCTGCCCCTAGAAATGAAAACAGAAGCTTTTTTATTAGTAACAAATTTAAGTTATAAAAATTGAAAAACAAAGTATAAAAAACATTTCATTTTGTTTAGGGTTTAATAACAGCAAATTCTGTGCATAAATCAAATTTAATGTCGTCGCCTTAATTTCGGGAATTTCATTTTCTTTTTTTTCATTTTTGGCATTTTAAAACTTTTAACTTTTGGCTTTTTGAAACCCCGTCCCATTTTAGGTTTCTTAAAACCTCTTCCAAATTTAGCTTTCTTAAAACTTTTTCCCAATTTAGGTTTCTTTAGACTTTTTCCAAACTTTGGCTTTTTTAAACATTTTCCCAATTTTGGTTTCTTGAAGCTTTTTCCCAATTTAGGTTTTTTAAACCTTTTCCTAGTTTAGGTTTCTTGATAGACTTTCCCAATTTAGGTTTTTTTAAATTTTTTCCTAGTTTAGGTTTCTTGATAGACTTTCCCAATTTAGGTTTTTTTAAACTTTTTCCTAGTTTAGGTTTCTTGACAGACTTTCCCAGTTTAGGTTTCTTTAAATTTTTTCCCAACTTAGGTTTCTTAGTACCTTTTCCTATACCTCCTGTTGTCTTTTTTAGTTTTGATCCTGGCAATTTGGGTGATTTAACTTTGGACTTGATTTTACCTGTTGATTTGTGAATTCCTAAAATACATTTTATGTGCACTTAAGATTTAAAGTTAAGGTATTAAAATATAAATCAACTTTTTGTATTTGGGGTTAAAATTCTACAAAAGAAGCTTAAAGTAATAATAAGGGTATTTGGTTTAAAAATAAATAAATAAGATAAAATAATAAAGGTATAGGCTGTATATAAATTTTGGTTAAGTATATAACATTTCATTAAAAAAAAAAATAAAAACAAAAGCATATCGCAAAAATAAATGCACATTAAAAAATTATTTGATTATATTAAACCTTAAATAAAATGAAATGTTTAAAACTTTAAATTTTTTCAATACTACACAAAAAGAGTTAATCAAGTTACTACTTGTGTAGTAGTAATAATTTAGACTTCAAAAAACGATTTTTGTTTAAATTTAATAACCCCAACTAACATTTAAAAAAGAGCGGCAATCAATACCCACTTTGCTTTAAATATACCTTAAATTATTTTTTCCTGATAAGTTTATTGGTACCTGTTTTAAGTTTAGCAGGCTTAGGGGCTTTTGCCATTTTTGCTGGTTTCGGAGTTTTAGGTGGTTTAGATAATGATTTTGAGGGCTTGGATGGTTTTGCTGGTGGCTTTAGCGATTTAGCTGGTGATTTAGGGGCATGTGGTTTTGCTGATTTAGGTGGTGGCTTTGGTGCAGGTGGTTTTGCTGGTGATTTAGATGGTTTGGGTGGTGGCTTTGGTGCAGGTGATTTTGCTGGTGTTTTTGATGGTTTGGCTGGTGACTTGGGTGCAGCTGATTTAGGTGATTTGGATGACTTAGCTGTTTTTGCTGGTGCTTTAGTATCTGGCTTTTTTGCAGGTGGTGGTGGGCGTTTAGGAGCTGGTTTCTTAGCAGCTCCATCTTTTGATTTAATTGGTTTTTGATCCTTTGGTTTTTTGTCTGATTTAAGCAAAACAGATATTTAAAAAAAACTTTACACTTTACCTAATAAAACAAAATAATATACCATTTTACTTACAATTCTTACCAATTTTACTTTTCTTAACATCCTTCTGGTCTTTCTTTAAATTTTTATCTTTTTTTAAGCTTTTTTCGTTCTTTTTACTATTCTTGTCCATCTTTTTGCTGGCTTTTGCATCTTTTTTGTCACCTTTAGCATTCTTTTTTAAATCCTTGTTTTTGTCTTTATTTTTCATATCCTTGTTTTTGTCTTTATTTTTCATATCCTTGTTTTTGTCTTTGTTTTTCATATCCTTGTTTTTGTCTTTGTTTTTCATATCCTTGTTTTTGTCTTTATTTTTCATTTCCTTGTTTTTTTCTTTATTTTTTAGGTCTTTGTCTTTCTTTTTCATGTCTTTCTCTTTTTTCGCTCTGTGATCCTGTTTGTGACCATGGTCTTCATCGTCATCCATATCTTCAAGCTTTTAAATAAATTTAAATTAAATTTTATGTAAGGGAGGCATTACATCAAAGTATAAGTAACAAACCTGTTCCAACATATCCCGTGCTTGGTCAAACAAACCTCCAACTCCGTAGCTTGATTGATTCGAATCATAGACATCATCATAATGATGATGTGACTTTTTTCTGTGATGAACCTGAGCTCTTTCTGCCTGTTTTCTTCGATCAAATTCATTATTAGCTTTTCTAATCTGCGTAACTACCCTTTCATCTTCAACTCTCTGCTGTGATGTACGCCTTTTTTTCTTAGTACTGATTAGTAAAATACAAACTAGCTATTTAAAACATTTTTAGGACACTAAAATCATAGTCTAAGCTTTTATTAACTAAACTTTCTATTTTTCTTCTTTTAAACAAACTTTTCTATAGGTAAAAATGGGCTTGGCAGTTAAAAAAATGTTGACAAAAAAATTATACCTCGTAGTCTCATCACTTTCTTCTATTAGATCAGATGAAAAGTCATCCACAAAATCCTCCTCATCTTGCACAACTTTTTCATTTTCATCATCATCCCCACTCTTTTTTTCATTTATTTTTTCAAGATCATTCTCAGAAACATGATGTATTTTAGTATATGGACCAGCTCAAAAATAAATTTAGAATGTTGCTTTTTAGATTAAAAGTTAAAAACTAAGGTTAAAAAATAAACATACCCAGAATGTAACTTGCTTTCATAACATAAATTTATGTTATTATAAATATTTAGAAAAAATAAAAACTAATACCTTCAACATCTGTTATTTCATTGACTGAATTTTGAAAACTTATAAAAAATTCCTTAGTCCCAAAGTACGGAGCATTTTCTGTTCCATCATTAAGTGTGATATCTTGTAGGTAGCACACATATATTACACTACCAAAAAATAAAAGTCAATAACTTCATACTATTTTACATTGCTATTTTTTTTTATTTACGTTGGTTAACTTACCCCACAGCTGCCTCAAACAGTGAAATAAAGATGTGTGAAATAAGGAATGCAAGTCCAGCACTGACGCCTAGTGGGTTTCCATAGATAAAAACACCCTCTTTGTCTTTTAAAAGTATAAATCCAATTGGAAGAACTGTTAAAGTCACGGTTAATTTTCCCAGAAACAATGCAAATGACGAAACAACCGTGATACCTTTAAATTTCTAAAAACAAATTGTGAAATTTTTTTTTACATTTAAAAAACACATGAAAAAAAGCAACATATTACATATACAAAACCTGATTATCTTCTTCTGTTAAAATATCTCTAAGCTTTCTGCCTGCTTCCAAAAACCAACAACTTGTCAGCGCAACCATAGAGAAATTTAGATCACTTATGTAAATTAAAACATTGTTTAAAAACCAAAAGAATGGAGTACAACTTGTGTTCACCCAAGACCATGCCATCACACCAGTGTGTTCTGGTTCTGGTTTCTTTTGGTTGACAGCTTTCTAAAAAATTAATAAATTAAAATATTAATCCAAGCCAACCAGAGTAAACATGCTTGAACACTATTTTAACAACAAAACTATATACCTTTCCTTTGTAGCTGTAGTTTGAGTAAGGAGGATAATCATAAGGTGGTTCATCATATATCGGTTCTTCTTTTTCTGTGGCTGCTGATGGAGTTGGGTCTTTGTAATATTCTTTCTTTTTCTCAATCATTTCCTCGTTTATCTTTTTTGCATGTTCCATCGACGTCACAACTCTTGATTGCGCAAAACTGAAAAGTTAAAAACTGCATCAATATATATTTGGTTTATTAAAAAAACATATCAAACCGACAAACAAAATCAAATATTACCTAAGAGGTGCCCTTATAAAACCAAAAAATCCACTAAAAAATGAACCCATAATAGCTGATCCAATATTTTTTTTTAAAAGTCGAGTACAACCTACCCTCATCGGTTTATACATTTCTTCTTTTGTTATAGTGAAATACCAAGTCCCAACAACTAAATTTGTCATTAGATGTTGAGCAGACATAATAAAGTTAAACATCCATGCCATAGCGAAAAATTCATATAATAACACCCAAGTCGTATACAAATCATCAGTTACATAAGCAACAGTAGTTAAACCAGATATTGAATCAGTCTTAGTTACTAGTTCATTTAAAAACACAGCTGCTATTCGTTTAACAGTAAACATCCAAAGTCCAAAAGAAAAGCAACATGTTGCCAAAGAAAGAAAAGGCAAGATGTAAATCCATTTTAAAAACATTAAAGCCGACACAGCACTTTGAAATAATGAAACACAAGCGTTCATATTTCGTTGCCCAACAGCTATGCTAGCTAAAGTAAATACACCAACTCCAGTTGTACTAACAATAGCAGCATCCCGAAACACAATGGAATACCCTGCTTGTGGCACTCCTTCACGACTTTGCGGAATAAAAGACCTCGGAAAAAGGTGTAAAGCCATATGTGTTATTTGTTTCTGAAAAGAATCACCTTCAACACTGGGCAGTTGATTTGTAGCCGATCTTCCTTCAGCATAAACACTAACACCAACATCAATGGCATTTATAAGAGTGTATAAATACCACATGTAGGAAGTTGCTAAGGTCCCTATAATAAAAAATGTAGCAAAGCTGTACCAAACGATAGCTCTTGCAGCTCCATGTAAAACTACAACAAATAGCAAAGTGAATCCAATGGCAACCAACACAAGCCAAGTAAGTTCTGCTGCGCAAGTTTGACAATCATGGAGTATGTTATGAAACCATTGTCCTCCATATAAATTCAGCAACTCATTTTGTCTTTGTATTGATACATGATCTAGTAAATTGATTGGCACACATCTGTTATTCTTTTCTATAAATTTGACATCGGATGAAGTGGATCCTCTTCCACACAAAGAGCCAGCAACATTTTCTGGATAATTGGTATTCTTAGATACATATGAACTGCATGGTAACTCTGCGGAAAGTGCAGGACATTTGCTAACGCAAAGTGTAATCTGGTTCTCAGGTAGAATCTTCCCAGCAGCAACTTGATCTGGATTTGTTAGAAAATCAGCTATAAGTACCTTGCTATAATTTAACATGTTTTGGCCAGAATTAGGACTTTCTTGGTAGGGGGTATTCATTTCCCAACCACATATATTACCAAAAGAATCGACCCCATTTTCAAAGACTTCTGGTTTTCCATAAGCAATTGATCTGTTCATAACAAAACACATTCCAATAAAATTAATAATAAAAAATGCTATTCCAGGCAAATCAGTAGGCTTCCTAGCTTCTCTTGCGATTGGAAGGTGAAAATCCTTGTTTTCATGATCTTCTTCTGAGTTAAATAGGCTAATAAGGTTTACAGCCATTCCCTTCCAGCCTTGCCCACATGTCAATACCATAGTTATTGCATTTGCAATCATGTAGACTGTATCAACAGAACATGCCATTGCATCACAACAGTATGAACAACACTCGCAACATTTTGCAACAGCTTGGGCAACCGCTGACATATTTAAAGATTGCTATTACTAGGCTATAGTGCCACTGGTAAAGAAATAGTTTAACTTGACTTTAGTAACTACAACCTAACCGGCGAATTTAAATTTTGTTTCAATTTTTCGGTCACAATAGCCCAAAATCACGCGTTGCCATAAAACAATACGATTGAAAAACGGCAAAGTACGCAAGCTTTCTAACTTGTTTTAAACACGTGGACCAATACGGTACGTAAGATTTAAATGTATTAGGGTTATTTAGTATAATAATGAATACTTAAATCGTAATTACCTTAACGGTGCACGAACAAAACCAAAAAATCCACTGAAAAAAGAGCCCATAACCGCTGAACCAAGGTGCTTCTTCCAAAGGCGTGTGTTAGCTACTCTCATAGGTCGATACATTTTCTCTTTTGTTATGGTGAAATACCAAGTTCCAACAGCTAAGGTGGTTAACAGATGCTGACAAGACATTATAAAATTAAAAATCCAAGTCATTGCGAACATTTCGTATATCAATACCCACGTTGAATACACATTATCGTTAACATAAGTTAATAAAGTAAATCCAGTTGCAGCGTCAACTCTGGATTCCAACTCGTCCAGAAACACAGCCGCAATTCGTTTTACTGTAAACATCCACAGTCCAAAGCCAAAGGTTAAAGAACCAACAGATAAAAATGGTAATATATAAATCCATTTCAATGACATCATAGACTCGGTGCCTTGCTCAAATAAGTTTGCACAAGCATTCATATTTCTTCTTCCAACCAAAATGCATATCACAGAAAACACTACAACGCCAGTTGAACTTACAATAGCGATATCTCGAAAAACAATGGAATATCCGGCCTGTGGAACTCCCTCGCGACCTTTCGGGATAAAAGATCTTGGAAATAAATTAAGGCCCATTCGGGCTATGCTAGACTGAAATGTATCGTCTCTTAAGCCGCTGGACTGTAAAACTGATCTACCCTCACTGTATATAGAAACCCCAATATCTAGCGAATCAATAACTGTATATAAATACCACATATAGGATATTGCAATAATTCCAGTTATGAAAAACGTAGCAAAGCTGTACCAGACTAAGGCTTTTGCTGCTCCATGTATTACTATAACAAAAAGCAGGGTAAATCCAATAGCTACAAGAATCAGCCAAGTTAGTTCAGCTGCACAAGTTTGGCAATCGTGAAGTAAGTTATAAAACCATTGACGACCGTATAAGTTAAGCAATTCATTTTGCCGTTGAATCGCTATGTCTTCTAGCAAATCTACTGGTACGCATCTATTATTTTTTTCTGAAAATGTAAGTTCTTTTGTGCTAGTGCCTCTTCCACACAGTGCTGCAGGGAAATTCCCAGGGTAATTGGTATGTGTCCCTATGAAAGATTCACATCGCATCTCACTAGTAATAACGGGACACAATTCGACGCAAAGAGATATTTGATTTTCCGGTGAAGTAACACCCGAAATCACGTCGTCCGGATTAGTTAATAAGTCAACAATTAACACTTTGCTATAGTTCAACATGTTTTGACCCGAATTTGGACTTTCTTCGTAGGGAGTATTCATTTCCCAACCACATATATTACCCCAAGAATCGACCCCGTTTTCAAAAACTTCAGGTTTTCCATAAGCAATTGATCTGTTCATAACAAAACACATTCCAACAAAATTCACTAGGAAGAACAAAAATCCTGGCACGTCAGTGTAATATCTGTTCTCTTCATCCACAGGCAGTTCAAAGTCCTTAAAGTCCGGATCTTCTACTGAAGTGAACATACTGATAAAGTTATCTACCATTCCTTTCCAGCCTTGTCCGCAGGTGCAAATCATCGTAGTAGCGTACCATATCGATCTAGCTGTTTCAACCGTACATGCTGTAGCTACACAACAGTAGCCACAAACCTTAATGGCCTTAAGGCCACCCTTGGCGACTCCTGACATTTCAATGCGTATCTTAATAAATTCAAGTAAGTTTACCTAAAATTTAGGAATTAAATTTCGTTGTGTGTTACGCAATAATGCGAATAAGACGTCATATCAAATATAAATATTCTGCCTTTGAAGGCTTGGGTTACCTTGAGAAAAAAAACCTTGAAATAAATAAACATCTTCAGGAACTAGGCCGTCTTAAAAAATGAAGCATATTTTAATTTCGCGACTAAGAAAAATTCTCAAAAATGTGTTAGTAAAGCAGTAGAACAAAAAAACAAGGGAAAAATATATACAAATTAATATTCAAATTATTCAGTGAAGCGACTGAAATCAAAAAGTGTTTGTTTTAGAAATTACAACCAACTACCAAAGAGAAAGTGGAGAACAGAAAATAATGTAAATATCATGTACGCTTTAAAAAATATGCATTTGGAATATTAAATAAAATTCCTTTAGAAAATTAAGACAAAATTAAACTAGATGTACTTAAGTTATAATAATATGACTTAACCATTTGGAACATGTTATTGGTTCACAAATACATAAAATATATTTTTTTAGGTCATATAAGCAAGCACCAAAACTGGCAAATCAGAAAAAGAAATTGTTCAATAAGTAAATAACATAGTTCATCAAAATTTCAGAAAACTGAGAAAATTTATGTCTGTATTTTTTTACCATTTAGAGTAAGCCTTAGTATGGAATATTAAGGTACAAACCTATAACTTAATTTAAGTAAAAACCAACAAGATAAAAAAACTAAAGCGCTTAATACAAGACTAGGCTTGCGAAAAGTGCAAGAACAAAAAACAGAACATTTCTTACTCTTTATACAGGACAATATAGCACAATCACATGATTCTGCAACAATATTTGAAATTTCAATGTAAAAATATATATGTATTAATCAAAGTCTAAAAAACAAACTCCTTTAATGAAAACAGCAAAAAAGCTTTGCTTTTATAAAGATTTGGCAATAAAGGCAGTAATGTTTTACTTATAAATATAAAAAAAATTGTATAACCAGTTTTCATAAACAAAGTCATATCAATTTTTTAAATTTACTGTTTTAGAAAACACTAAACGGCATGCAGCTGTAAATGCACCCTCAGTTTATTATTAGATTATTATAAAAAATCAGTAAAAAAGGTAAAACACTGACCAGCATCTAACTTTGTTGGACTTATGCTGTTAATAATCAAACTTACAATGGTTTATTGTTTAAGGAAATTGTAATCTTGATGATGGTTGGTCCCATTGCCAGCGAATAACATCTTGGTTAATTGTGGAATGAGAAGGAGCTGTAGAAGATGGAGGTTGTGCAGTGAGGATCAGGGATGGAGTGGAAGAGGAAGATACAGTTCCAGGGATATTCGTCATGATCAGATTTTGAATGCTTATTGGAGTTGATGTGTTTACACTGTTTTGTTGCTTGTCATTATCATCTTCGGGATACCCAATCACATTTTGTATTTGGATTGAGTTGGTAGATTGTTGTTGGGTACTGTTGTCTGATGTTGTCGTTGCATGGATATGATTTTGTTGTCGGGCGATGAAATTTGCATTTGCTGTTTCCTGTTTGACATGAACACTTTTCGATTTTCTGACAACTGATCCACTCAGTCCATGATCTAAATTACTAGTTTGTATATCAAACTCTATGTTATCTTCCATGGCTAACTTTGGTCGCTTGGCAGTCATGGCAGAAGGTGAACTGTTCATTTGAGATAAAGACATATCAAAATTACCAGAAGCATGGCGGGAAGTTGGCATTGGGGGCGGTTCGATTCCTAGAGCTGTTGCAGTGGCTGATATTGACAACTGGAGCTTTGTTTTGCATTCTTCTAAGTGCTTTTTAAATGTGGCTTCTCTCACATACAGTTTGGAGCAACCAGGGCAAAGAAATGGACGGATTTCAGCCTCGTCATCAATGGCACTTCCTGGGACAATGTTTGCTGCAGCTGCAGCTTGATTTATTACATTTCCAAGATCAAAACCTCCCCCCTGGTTAAAGTAGAAAATATTAAAAAAATAACCTATATACATTATGCAAAAGTAATATTAATATTTAAATAACAATTACTTACATCTTCACTTCCAGGCAACTGGTCATTTTTTTTATTATTGGCACCACTTGGTTTTCTATTCTTTTTGCCAGGTGTATGGCGAGCAACGTGGGACTTAAGGTTGGTTAAATGGGCGAATGATTTTCCACACTCAGGCCAGTGGCATTTGTATGGACGAATACCAGTGTCGGGCCTAAGCAAATTTAAATAATAAAACAATAAAATAAATAATATCAAAAATGTGATTTTTCCAAAAATTTAGAATATGTACTTACTTGGGAGTATGACGCGCTTCGTGGCTCTTAAGATGAGACTGTTGAAGGAAAGCTTTACCACAATTGGGCCAGTGGCATTTGTAAGGACGAACTCCAGTATGAGTTCTGTGAATGAAATTAAATATGTAAACATTGCAATGGCCAAAATAAAGCCTAGATGAAATACAACTGTAGTTTTGCTCTTCTATTTTTGTTGGGGATTTATTTAAAAAAAATAATACAATTACCTAACATGTTGTTGTACATGTGAAAGTTGTTTAAAAGAATGATCGCACATAGGACATCTGTACGGCTTTTGTCCACTGTGAATTCTCTCATGTTGTTTGAGATAAAAGTTTGTGGAAAAACCTTTGCCACAAAAACTGCATCTGTTTTTTTAAATTTGCATATAAATAAAAACATAAGTTAATTCATTAAAATAGCAGAAAAAAAAACAATTGTAAAAAAACTTAAACACTAACACCAAAAAATCATGCATCTAATTAAGTTTCCTTGTTTATTTTACATTAAATATTAATAACTGTAATTTGCACCTGTACGGTTTTCCTTGGTGATCAGTGTGCAATCTTGAATGTACTGTAACCTCACTTTTATTTGGAAATGTCATCTACATAGAAAATACCTTTGTTATTAAATGTAAAAAAAGCCTATAAACATTAAATGATTATGACTTAACAAAAAATTACAATTATACTGGGTAACAATTAAAAAAAACATTTACTGACTTGACAAATTCGACAAGTGTACGATCGAGGCTTTGGTTCAATTGCATCAGGATTTACAATCGATATCATTTCTTCACTTATTCCCTTGGCATTAGTACCTTCAATCTCAACCTGTTGACTGCATTTATAATAATATTTAGAAACATATAATGACCACTATTGATTTTTATTTTTTTAACTAATCAATGGATATACTGTTATTATACAAACTTTTAAACAAAACTAAAATTACAAGATTTTTTGAATAGTTAATGTTAAATTTACCCATATATTTGCTGTGGGCTTGAAACATTTGGAAGCATGGTAGAAGACTTAGGAGAATCAGAATCTACACTCTAAACGTTTATTATATAAATATACTTTTGTTTTATATTAATAGTTAAAATAAAAAAAAAATTATACAATTTTTGTAACAATAAAACTGCATCGTCCTAGTCAGCTAGTGTTTGTCATTTTTTTTTAAATATAATGGTTATAATTAACCTGGTGTTGTATGATTTGGTCGTGCTGAATATAATTATCTACTGGATTTTGTAACATTCCAGTAACATCACTTCCATTTGTCACCTCCGTACTTTGCCAAAAATAATTTTCAGAGGACTCCATTGTCAAAATGTGCAACACCTGTCAGTATGTGGCTTTTATTTTAAGTTGGTTTTTATTTATATTTAAACCTTCAAAAAAAACAATTTTTAAAATTGTTTTGTGTCCTAGATTATATTGTAAGTAGTTCAAATTTATAAATAAACAAAAAAAAACTATGTTAAATTATATATTCTAATTATATTTGATGTATAAACAAGTCTAAGAGATTTTGTAGAAAAAAATATGCTTTAAAGAAATTATAATAACAATACGAGGTTCTATTTGGAAACCTAGACTATAAATCTTACATAAGAGAAAGTGGTAAAATGGCTACTATTATTGGCAGTCGGTATATTAGGCATTATAACGCCTACAAACCCGGTATTGTAATTAGGCTATAATATATTGTGACACGCGCTTAAAAATGTTTATACTCAAGTTATTTAACTGATCTTTTTCCTTTTTCTACTATAGTCGCTTGAGATAACCTATAACAAACACGAATTAAACGCCCTTTTTCGCAAGCATCATAGAAAAAATGTCGGCCCTACACAATACGAACGAAAAAGTTGATGACGTCACAAATTAGTGGCCTTTTCTTTTTGTACTCTTGCCTGCTTTATATAAGTCAAAGCTACTCGACTTTGCATTCATTCGGTTGCTTAGATCTTTTGAGTGCAAATCAAATAAAAGTTGTTGAATTATCATTGCACACAAAACGCTACTTTTAAAATGTTAATCGCAACAAAGTAGGCTTTAATTTTTGTCTGGCCTTACCATTTGCCTAGTTTTATTAGAAAGCCAAAGGCGAAACACGGAGTTGCTTAACCAAGCAAATCACATTTCGTTGATTGGTTCAGACAACATCACGTGATGGATTATCTCCGTCTTAAAACGGTTTCTCCTAACAATACAATTTGTGTAACTGGAAAATGATCACCACAAATTTATTTTTATAAAAATATAATTTTAGATTGAAAACAATTATTTTATTTAAATTCGTTAAACCAAGTTGTACACATTTAAAAAAAATAATTTTTATTCTTATAACTTAAATAAAGTGGGCTATAATGTATGTTAGAAAAACTATTTAAAAGGATTTGAAATTGAGTGAAACTGTAATGTAATATCTATGGTGAAACTGATAAAAACGAGTGTGGACTTTGTTTACCCCTTTAAATAAAACAAAATTTAGTTTTTTTTATCATTTTTAATAGCTGATACATTTATGGTTAAACGCAACCCAACTGTGTTTGATGCAGCGATAAAAACGTCCTATATTTTCCATAAATAAATTTGCAATGCAATGTTGTAAACAATTTTTATACCCTATATTGCGTCATATTAAATACTTGTTTCTCATAAATGGATATTACGAATATTGTTAATTCAAAACATTTATTTTGTTGTTGGCTAAACTATTTCTGCGCAGTAGGAAAAAATATGGGAAATCTATTCTACTATCCACTTAAACCTGAGGCTATTTGTTATCACAGACCACAAGATTACAATGCTTTAGGAGTCCGAAAAACGGATGTTGTTAAAGATGAAAACGAAATTGACTTGCTTCATCGTACATACTGCGCCGAAATTTTTTCACAGCGAGCAAGTATCAACGAAAAACGCAAACTGTTGACAGAAGTGTCGGATGAGGCATATGCCAGACGATTTACGCAGTGGGAAGCAGAAGATATTTGTGATTATAAAATCCAGTTCGAGATTTTTGATTTAAATCGGGATGGACTCATCGACTTCAAGGAAATGAACTTGGTCTTGGACGAATTCGGTGAGAGTAGCGACGAAGAGGACAGGCTAAGATATTTCAAGCAAATCGACTTGGACGGCTCAAACACCGTCGACTTTGAGGAGTTTTTGTTGGTTTTGAGTAAGCTACAGGCCGGTGGAAGCAAAAAGGCAGCTGACAACATTGGAAATATTGTCACAAAAGGAGCTCACCAGGTCAAAAATCTGCGAAGAATGTCTGTGTACAAACAACTCACTGACGGATTATTCTAAAGGGACTTCCATATTTATGTTATCGTTCTTTTTATTAAAAATTTATTGTAGAATCGTTATTACTTGCAAATAAAACAACTCACTAAAAATATCATGTATTTAAATAAAGAAAACTAAAAATAAATTTTAAAACGGAAAAAGGGCAATAAATGAAAAGAAATTTAATTTAAAAAGATAAATGTAAATATTTCAATTTAAAAACAAGTAAAAATCTATACAAAAAAATAAATAAAACCTGATTAACTATTTTTTGAGGTAAAAATAAATAGAATATCCTGATCTGTTCCAGTACTTTTTCTAGCCTTTTCAAAAGTTTTTATATCACATTTGTTCAAAGAACCTTCAAAATTTTGTTGCAATTTATAAAAAAAAATTATCAAGTTTAATATTATAGAGTAAAAAATATAGTTGTTTACTAATATTAAATTATTTACCTTCACTTATTCCTGGGTTATGGAAAATCACAATTTGTTTTTCTAAATCACAACCAAGCACAACAACAAAGTGTCCTTGATATTCCCTTTTATTAAAAACGGTTGGGCAAGATGATGTATGAGTATAAAGAACAGATGCATCAACAAGCACTATTATAGGCTGTAAAAGGATTTGGCAAAATTAATTATTTCATAAAAATAACATTATTTTTAATGACAAAAAAATGACCAGCTAAAACTCCTTTTTTTAATTTTTAAATTACCTGTTTTTCAGTTTTTAAATGATTAACAATATCATCTAGTAATATTGCCTTCTTTTTCACAAAAACATTGTGCTGACCAGCCTCAGCAAATAATCGGTTTACTCTTTCTTCCTCTGATGTGAAATTATATTTGTTGTAAAAACTAATTGATTTGTAATTGCTTATAACCCCAAGAGTAATAGTGTACATTTCATGTCTTATTCCTATAAATAACAAAAAAAACATTAAAAGGTATTGCTGTTATTAAGTATATTTTATAATTGGATTTTATTACATAGAATATTTACTTTTCGGTAACATTACCTAACTTTGCAAAGTAATAGGAAAGATCAATTGTCCAAACTAAACGTCCATTTTCTGGGTTTAGAATTGGACTTATTTGTTCAGTTGTAAAATTTTGAAACCTAAATATAAAAATCGTCATATTAAACACAGTATTTAAAATTTTTATATTAAATAGATGTTCTATGACAAAAGACATTACACTACCCCAGTCATTACAAATTGACAAGAATGTATCAATATAAAGTTATAAAATATTTTAGGTAGAAGTATACAATGTTCTATAATGAAAATTGGCTTACTTACAAACCATTCCAGCACAAGCAATCCCACAATCCCACTCATATTTTTGTTCAATAAATGGTACATCTAACATCATGCTTTCAATTTCTATTAACTATTAAGGTAAGCTAAAAAAGCAAAAAATATTATAAAAAAATAAAACAGCCACAACTTTAAGGAAGTTTGCATAATGTTAAGGTTATGCTTGCTCTTATTATAAATATGTAAAATCACAGTGATTTTATGTATAAAACATGAAATTGTCATTCTGTTAGTTGTAATTCAACTGTCATTTTTTCCATGATCTGCCAGGCTGGCATAAACTCTTCAAATTTTTCTTCAGTTACTTTTCCACCTGCTGCATTAACTGCATTTTTAGTGACCAATTCGATTTGTTCATTGTTTAAAGCTGGTGACAACATTAAGTGATAATACCTGTACAATTCTATACCTCTCAGGTAACCAAACTTTTTTACATCTAACAATTCAAAAAGAAGGTCCATTTTTTCTTTTAGCGGTCTTTTTATAGAAAGAGCACTAAAAAAATTAACAAACTCCAAAGGGTACATTTTGCCAGTATTTCCGCCGAATTTTTCAGCAATTAACGTAGCCATTTTGTTTCCGTTAACTTCTGGAATAAGTAAAGCATCTTTGACAAGAACACCTTCTGTTTCGTCTTTAACTTTGCTGGTGTCTAACTGAGAGTAGCGACGTTGTATCTCTTGCAAGTAGCGAGGAGTCAGTTTGGTTCGTTCCAATATTTCAGTTTGTTCTTCCTTGCTGAAATATGAAGCTCCTTGACCCTGGATGACAAAAAAATTATAAAAAAATTCAACAATGCATATTAGGCAGTATTAAATTCATATTAAACATATTTATTATTACTTAACTTTAAATAAAAAATTAGAGGTTACAATTTACACTTACCATTTTAGGCTATTGGATTTTTAGACGTTGATTAAGATTGGTGTTAAATTGTCTTTACCTACGTTAATTACAAAATCTTTCTATATGATGAAAAGTAAATGCATAAAAATATACTAACAATAAAGGTAATTTTGTTGTAAAGCAGGCAAGTGAAGTAGTAAATAAATTGCAATGCTAGTAAAGTACAGAATGCAATAATGAAGATGGTATAAATTAAAGAATAACTAACATTATAATGGCAAGCCAGTAAATTTAATTTACAATAAACTTTTTAAAATAAAATAAGAAAAAGTATATATATAACTGATAGATAAAATGACCATTTTACTGTATTTAAAATTTGCATACAAATAGTATAACTTTCAACTTGAATTCCTGAGTAAAATTAAAACAATATATTCACAACATAGATAGAATAAAATAGATAATTGTAATATTAACATATATTCAAAATAAATATGAACAAATGACATGAATCAAATAGTTTTAAAATTTTTTTCAAAATTTATTTCAACCTAATCCCATTTTTTGAGGTCTTCATTTAACAATTTTCCCCATACCATGTTAAAGGGATGCACAAACTTTGTTACTTGATCACCACTTCTCACAATTGGCCTTCCTTCATTTGCCCACTTAAAAATACTTCCTTTTAGATTGTAAAAATTCACTTTCAACATTTCGGATGGACTAACAGGGTCAGATACGAAGTAGTTTGTCAGTAATGAAGATCTATACCCAATGGAGCAATAAGAAACAACATTTAAAACATAAGATGAGGAAGATTGGTTTTCAGAGGTGTCAGATAAATCATTGTGATATGTTTTAATAAATTCTTTAACTTTATCAACATTTTTAGTAACATCGTCATCAGCATTTAAAAACCTACATCCAGGAATAAAACTAACATTTTGCTCACAAGGTTGTCTGATATCAATTAACAAAAGCAAGTTGTTTAAAGTTTGATTTTCCCTTTCTTGCCACATTTTGAAGAAATCATTTGTAGATATTTGAGGTACTGCAGAAAATCTTCGTGAAATTCCTTGAAGACATATTCTCATTCCCAATCCAGTAATTATAGGCTCTTCACTTGACATTATATATGAATATCATACAAACCTTATCATGCTTTAATTCCTTGAAAAAGCAAAAAAATAACAACAATTAAATAATTGGTACCAATAGCACACTTAAATTAAAACAGACTGAATTAGCAACCAATTACAAACAATAACTAGAATTAACAATTTAAGGCAATTAGACAAAAATCAATATCCAAAAGTTAATTTTGTACACAACAAAAATGTAAAAACATACAAACAAAAATGAGTAAATAAAACTTCCAAATAATTTATCACTAATTTAATGTTAGTGGCATAAGATGGTGGTATACCACATAGTGATATTAAAACAAAAACAATATTTTTTCCTGCAGATTCCTGAAATAATATTTCAAAATTAAAAATTTTACAAGAAAAATAAATAAAAGTTTCCAAAAGCAAAAAACCATAGAACAAAGAAAAATTTGCTAGATCAAAAAAAGTGATCAAGAAATTAATTAAACTAAAAGCCATAACAAAAATAGCAGCTTTGTTATTAACTTCATATGATTTGTTTTGCAATTTTTCTTTTTTAATATTTTTGGCTTCAGTTTCCAATGTATGATTACCTATAGAAGATTCCGTAGCAATTTTGTCACAAGATGCAAGGTTGTTAAGATTACTCTCCTTTAAAATGTGTTCAGGATTTGTATGGAAATTGGCGTCGTTTTTATCAGGTTTTGATTCCGAAATTGTGGTGGTATTTTCTAAATCAATACCATTGCCATCAATGTCACTTGGTACAGAAACAGGGGTTTCGCCCAAAAGCCGAGTTAGTCGATCTTCAGATTTTTTCAAAATCCGTCTTCTTCTTGCTGCAGCACGTGCGTTCGCATCCGCCATTTTTAAGCCTATTTGCTTAAGTTTAAGCTTACGGAAAACTGCTTTAAAGTCGTTTTTCCGCGACTTAAATGATAGTTTATTGTTTCTGTATCTTCCAACGTTTTATACTTGTGAAATTCTTCTCTTGCCCATTTAAGTAAATACTCTTTATCTGATTCTGATTCAACTTTGTAAATTGTTCGCAAGATATCTCGATATAGTGACAAAACTTCCTGTCTTTTCATAAATTTACTTAAACTTAATGCTCCTGAAGGCAGTCTACTAGCCATAAAAAATAATAATCCAGATACTTTAAAACAGGAACGTTTCACTACTTTGAAAAACTTTTAAGTTTGTTTGTAAACAAAACTTTAGATAAAACTTTGACGAATTACCAGAGCTGTCAAAATATTTAAATCAGTACACTAATAAATATTTAAAAAGGTAAGTATTAAAAACTGTTAGCTTTAATAAATATAAGCTAGAATGTTATTTTAAAGTATTATCAATTGTTAAATATAAACTAGCTAAGCTATATGCTTTAGCCACTTATAAAACTTGCTTTTAAACAGAAACTTATAACATCTGCTGCTAAATAACAACTTATGAATAAATTTTTACAAAAACATATTTGTTTTATTACAAGTTTTAAAATCTGTAAGCGTTAAAAAACTGTTAGCTTTAACAAATATAAGCTAGAATGTCATTTTAAAGTCTTATAAATTGTTAAAATTTTACTAGTTAAGCTAGATGCCTTAGCCAATTATAAAACTTGCTTTAAAACTAAAATTTATAACATCTGCTACTAAATAACAACAGATAGATAAATTTTCACAAAAAATATTTGTTTTATTACAAGTTTAAATAAGAAAAAACACGATTAGTAAAAAGAAAAACAACGTACCACAAAAAAATTATTACATTTAATATATATAGAAATCAGTGATAAAAACAAACCAGAAGTAAAGGCAATTTCAATTTAATTACATTTTAAAATTAACTCAGGAATGTAAAATGTTACCCAATTTCCAAGGCAGTAAAGTAAAACAACGAAAGTATGATGTAATGTGTAAATTTACAATTGATTTTATAATATTAATAATTACCACTTATTGTAACGTGAAAAAAAAATATATATAATTTTTACATGAAAAAATGTACTTAAAAGGAAAAAATAAAACGTTGAAATTATTTGTGGTATTAAAAGGTCTTGGCAAAAAATATGGGAGGAACAAAAACTAAAAAAATACTAAAACAAAAAAAATAGTTTTTACATAATTTGACACACACAAAAAAAAAAATTGATTTACATCTAGATATTTCCGATTTCATTGTCCGGATAATTTTTTTCAGAAGTAGAAGAAGATAGGGAGGGTTTAAGATCGCTACTATCCGAACTACCCGAGCTATATTCAATAATCTTGCGGTCAGGTTCGGTCAATACGTTAAAAGTTTTACGAACGCGGAGTACGGAGAGTCGAGATTCTGGCCTGGAAGCCCAACATTCCTCCATCACTTTCACGAATTTAGAAACCAACTAAAAAATTTAAAAAAAATTTAATAAAAACAAATAGTTCGGCAAAGAAAATGGCAGAAATTCAGTATTGCCTAAATAACAAAATAATTTAAAAGCAAGTTTTTTTCCTAACAAAAGCGTTAAAAACTGTATACACTATTTAGTATTCTTTCGATATATATGTAGCAATACAGTTAAACATTGGTTTTTAGTAACAAAATTCCTCATGGTTCGGTCAAAACAACAACTTTAACAAAAAATGGAAAAAAAAAAACCTTATGTTTTCTCCATTGCAGGTAAATCTCAGGCCTCATATTTTCGACATAAACCGCCTTCCTCATTTCCTCAAAGTCGGGGTCATGACCTACTACGTCATAATAAGGGAGTCGGTAGTCGTCAACCAAACCTAAACACACAAAAACATTTAGATTAAAAAAAATCACGAGAAAAATTTTAAAGAAAACCCCTAAACATTCCTTATACTTCGATAAATAAATAACTAGAACTTAAATACTGTTACACAAATTGTGCTATTAAAGTTAAGCATTCTGTTTTTTACATGTTTTTCTACAATGTTTAAACAGATAATAAGCAGAATTTAGGTTAAGACTTTCGAAATTTAGAATTCAGGTTATGAAAACCTTTGGCAGGCGTAGATATCTTCCTTTACATTTTTAAACATAAAAATATATAAATTGTGATAACTTAAAATATTTGGCCGCGAATCAAAGATTTTCTTGATTTTATTATCGTGTTTCGATATCGCGTAATCCCGAAAAGCCGAGAAGTCGGCGCCGTGTCTACGGACGTGGTGACGTCACAGAGTCACTCGAACGTGACTTTTAAATAGAAGGTTCGCGGAAAAAATATTTCTGAATACTGTTATTAAAACATGCCAATCAATAGCTAATATTTTGTTTCTATTAAGTCGAAAACAATTTTAACTATGTGAACATTTAAAAACTAAAATGTTTGGACAAAAATTTTGCAAAATATCACGTGTTGATTTATAAATCAGTAAAATAAAAATTTAAATTTGCCATTTTTGATAAAAAAAAAACGATTAAAAATTTTTAAATTTATTTCTATGCTATAAATAATACAATACGCCCAATAAACTACATAAATTTTTTACTTTCTTAAAATTTTATACTAACTTACCACTAACGATTGTTCTGTTAATAATTTCCCACATGACAAGTGAAAAACTGTAGACATCCTGTGCCTTATAAGCTTCAAACGAGTCAGGATGAAAAGTTTGAGATAAAACCTCGGGAGCCATATATCTCTTCGTTCCTAATCTCCGCGATTTGTCATAATTCCCGATGTTAACTTTACCTTCAGTTCTGTTATTTAATAAAAAAATGTTAGGTGTATTTTAAGGTATGTGTTATAAAAAATAGGAATACCACAAGTAAAATTTGTTTTCGCATTTATTCATCCTCGAAAGGTCGACTTTACGACCTAAACATAGAGTAACGACAGTTACCCCGACCCAGTCTCGAGTTGCCTTAGGAGTAAAATTGCCTGATAATTATAAGCAGCTGATTAAATGTCGGCTCAGCAGGAGTCCATACCTTTTTTAGCGACTTACTTAAGGGCGCTACAGCATGACAGCAGTGGGGATCGAACCCAAGACCTGTGAAGACAAGTGTTCTGACCTGACTACAACATGTTGTCAGTTAGTTTTGTCTGTTTTATAGAAACACGAAACAAATTTAAAAAAAATTATATTTCTAAATGTACCTTGAATATTTAACAGCTAGCCCCATATCTGCAATACAGCATTGTCCATCTCGTTTTACCAAAATATTTTTTGATTTTATATCTCTATGAGCTATTGCTGGTTTGCCTTGTGTACCTGATATCTCTTGATGTAAATGAGCTAGACCTGGTAAAATTCAAGCAAAATTAGTCATTTTAATTTAGTAAATCTTTATATATGCTTAAGTTCATTAAATTAAAAATATACCTATAATTTAAGGTATACATCAAAATGTAACAATCATTTATTACTATTTTATGGTATTAGCACAACTTTTTCTATATATCTTATAGTTTCTGCAAATTTAAATTTAATTTTTCAAAACACGAATATTTCCTAAAACCTTGTTTTACAGGGCTTACGTTATTGTACACATAAACATACAAGGATTAAGATTCCGCATTAGCATTATTTAAACAACGGATTATAATTTGTAGCGACAAAATGTAACCAAATTATCCATAGAGCTATCTCAAAAAAAATATATATTTTTAAAAATAACCAAAGTTTTTAGTAATTTACATATAGCCAGTTTCTTACCAGAACAAGCGGTGTGGGTTAGTTTGAGGGCTTCAGAAACATCTAAAGTTCGCTCGTTAAGGTAACTGTACAGCGATCCATTCTCGTGGTAGTCGGTGATTAAATACAACTGGGTGCAGGAATTTGTACCGCATATATCTGATGCAATAAAACCTAAAGGAAAATCAATTGGTGTTGATTCTAAGTGTTAATATTGGTACATGTTTACAACATAGGGTAATTGCAATGTAAAACATAAACAAAATTTATTTTGTGTTATTTTCTATGTACTAACATTAATATAACGTATGTACAACGTAATTGCAATGTGATTTTGCTTTATAAGTAAGGTAAAAATATAAATGGCTGCTACAGAAAAAAAATAAAGGGTTTTTAGCATTAAAAATAAAGCAATGACGTCATATATTTCTTACCTAGTATGTTCTCGTGACGTAAGAGGACGGTTTGATAAATCTCAGTTTCTCGGTCCCAACTTTCCTCCGAAGTCGAACTGAAAATTTTCACGGCCACTTTCTCCTCCCGCCATTTTCCCAACATAACCTTTAACAAAAGTCAATACATTGCTTAAATACAAGTCAAAAAATACAGATTTAATTTAAAACGACACAGGACAAAATCATGACGTCATCAAAATATCAAAAATTTCCACCTTTCCATATCTTCCCCATCCGATCTCTTTCACTATCTCGATCTGCCTCGATATAGTTCGTTGCACCAACAGGGGCATCCCCGATCCCGATGACGTAGCTTCGATGGAGGACCACTGCTCCATCATTGCTCCGACTCCGCTTCTTCCGTTCCCATGGTAACGACCGTTGTCGCCGTACCAGATTGGACAGGCGGCTTGCTTGTTTTCGAGGTCGATTTGTCGGCGACGTTCACGTTCTCTTCTGCATAATCTAGAAAAATAATAAATAAAAATTTACTAACTTTTAAAAATGAAGCAATAAGAGTTAAAATTTCAAGCAATAAAAGTTTTGTGCATTTCTTATGTGCCTTAAGCATATTTTAAACTTATATAGCCTACTATAAATGGCTACGTCTACGTGCGTTTTCTGTGAGTGGGAATCGTAGCTTTTTAGGAATAAATAATGAGGAAATGTGGAACAGGAGTGTTTTCCTTTACGAATATAAATTAGTTTTGTTTGATAGCTGATAAGCTTTATTATTATTATAATAAATCGACAATTTTTATCGCGAAAAATAAACCAACAAAAATAAACAACCAAATTTAATAATGTTTTTCCGATGATTAAAAAGTCGTTTTATTTATAGGAAAAAGAACACATGCTGTAATTAATAAACTTTTTCGCATGAAATTGTTATTAAAAATTATTAATAAAGAGTAAAAACTATCATGTTGTTCATCCCTATACCACCACATCAATCACGAATATTGTAATTGTCGCAAAACCCGCAAAACAGCTGATCGATTTGGTTGAACGATAATAAACTGAATCCGACAAATGAGACCACCCCACAAGATTAAATCTAATTTATTCAGGACATTAAAACAGGATTTATAAACAGCATGGTAAAATGCAAATATGTTCTACATTAAAAATTGAAAATTTTTTTTAAAAATAGAATAGGCAATTATATTTTTTTATTAAAAAAAAGTATTGTAAAGCCTACTTACTGTATTAAATAAGGTGTGTGATAGTTTGACATTTTTACACAAACGCGATTTTATAATTTAAAATGTAACAAATTCTGCCATTGTCCTATGGTGTTAAAATGCTATGTCTACAAACAAAGCTTTCACATATGGTCGCAAAATCGTTAAAACAACAATTCCAAACCTATTTTTATCAGACGTTGTACACAAAAGTAGCCGACAAATAAACCGAGGATTAAAAGTCAAAATAAACCGACGAGTACTAATTTGCGAGCGACCAGGCTTAAACATGAAAGCTTGGGAATGGATTAACGCGACAAAGGGTGATAAGATGATGCGAGTGATAGGCAAGTATCTCTATTGTCGGCACACCTGCCCAAACACCTGGCTACACTCAATATAATGACGATTATTTGGCGAAATTAAACACCTAGTGAGCGCACACTGCAGGCACCTAAAAGGGATAAAAACCCTCGAAAAATAAAGTGCATTGGCGAGCTTGTTTGTACTAAGGTGGGCTTTCAATTTTTGCTCAATATCTTACAACAACATTACACTATGTTTATACCAATATTATGCTTTTGTTTTAATTAGGACATCTTTAAAAAAAAATAAAAAACATGCCATTAAGCAACAAAAAATCATGTTAACTGATAGTTTACAGTTGGTTGTAGTTAGAATACTATGCCCATCCTAATAATGGTAACCGTCTGCCTATGACAAATACCTCATTAACTAAGTGAACAAGTGATTGTATCCTTTTGAAAGGGTAGAGTCAGATAACACAGGAAATTTAAACATTTATTTTACCCAAAATAAGTAACATGAACTAAATGATTCAATTTTAAAAGGTTTCGGAATAGTGGTAGTCAGCTGATACTTCCATCATTATATTTAAAATTAAAGATAAAAGGTAATAAATTTTCTTACCTTATACAGTAGATTGAAATTAGAACTCCAAAGAAAAGTAAAAAGATAAAACACGCAGCCAAAGCTATCACCAAGTTTTTTTCACCATCTACAAAATAAAAACACAAAACATTTTTTAAAATTTATTTACAACAAATAAAAAAATCGCAAATTTTATCTAGTTGATTATTAAATTTATTTTTGTTGGTTACATTTTTATCAAAAAGAATATTGATAAAATATTTTGCAATAAAATTTAATTATTTTATCTTAGCTTTATTAAAGTAAAAATTGGAACTGACCATCATTATCATATTCAATACTTGGTGGAAGAGTAAGATTAATGTAATCGTTGCACATTGTAACATTATTACAACACTCCAGCACCGCATTCTCCTCAAAATCATTGTGTGCTTCTTTCTATTTATCACAAAAAAATGTAACAGGGTGAATGCTAAAAATCAACTTTCAAGATGTATTCAATATGAAATTAAAGTTTTTTTACGACTATTTGCAATGATAATATATATTTTTTTAAACTTACATTGCATTGATCAATATGAGTATCAGTTGAGGGTAAGCACCCAGCGTGCAATTCCTCAATGCCGTCAATTAAGATTAACTTCTTGTAACATTTCGCTGGAAAAAAATAAAGTTGTTTTGAGCAGTGAAAATAAATTTACTGGAAATTGGGAGTAAAAAAATTGGAAATATTCCCAAAATGTTTTTCTAAACAGTATGGTACTCAAAACAAATCCAAAAATTGGGAAAGTGGTATTTAAAACAGCCTAACTCTGAGAATAAAAAAGTTACATAACTTTAGTTTTGTCCACTTACCATTGGGTTGTAGTTCACAGGTTGCATTTAAAACATTTCCCGGACAGTCTAGGAGACATCTGCATCTTTTCTTCACATTTTTCATTAATTCATCCATCAAATCTCCCATTTTGAACTATATCAGAGTTTTACCAAATTTTAACCAAACTTTATTTTATAAATAACTCATCTAAAAATATAATCAGCATTTTTTTGTTATTAAAAGTTGTTTAACACTTGTTTTGCTTTATATGATAACAAACTTTTTGATCAGGTCATTTAATTAAAAGACTTTTCATTAGGCTTCTTGTATTTAAAAACACAACTTTCCAACAATATATTTTTGTTTAATTTCTATTACATTAAAATTTAATAAAATCCTGCACCTGCCAATAACTAACTACACATCTGGTTCTGGTTAGTTTTTCTTTATACTAAAGCAAATATTATTTGGGCATATTCAATTAATTCTATTGACACTAAAATCCATAAGATTTTTTTGTAAACAACAGAAACAAAAATTGAAATTTCATAATAATTTTGTAATTTATTATTTCCTGTTTTCTTTTATATAAGATTAGTTATTCAATTCTGATGTTTGACTTACAAAAGTTAAATAAAATTAATCTTTGGGTAGTATATAAAAGTTTTATTAAAATTGGACTAAAATGAACATCTTCTAAGATTGGATATTGTGTAGTTTGAAAAAAATGTTTCAAATATAAATAACTTGAGCAAACTAAATTTTTAATAAAAATTCTACAAGACTAAACTACCCAAACTATATTTTATTGAATTTAATTAGGTATAACTTATTTGAACTGTAGTTGACAATATTTAAATTATACTCTCATATTGAATTTCTATATTTACTAAATAACCTTTTTTTATTAAATTAAAAAAAAAGGGTTCAGAATAAATACATTAACATAGGAAGTATTAAAGTTATTTAAAGTTATATTACATCCTGTATTCTTGTTATTGCCCTATCTACAACACTACATCAACTACTTTCATTTTAGGAATATCTTGTCGAATTTATAAAGTGGGTAATTAATCGTAAAGATAAAGTGAAAGCGTCGGTCTGACTGACTGTGTAGGTCTTAGCAGTTGTCTAGGTCTAGACTGCGCTAAAAACGATGTGATGTACATAACCTTTTTTTCGTAAAAGCACAACGCAACAAATTATTACGCCTAACGTTTGCATTTAAATATCATTGATCGTTTTAAGCGATATGCATTCGAGCTATAGCTAGAATATCTGCATACTTCTTAGCATATCTTTGTGTTTACTAAACTGCATCATCGCCCAACAACAAATAACACGCTTTGTGCAAGGTGTAAATTATAGCGAGATATAAACAGTTCGCCTGTTCTAGTTATCGCCTTTCTATTTTTCGTAGCCTCGATCGATGTGTGATACCAATTCGTTCACACAGCTTGTGTTGCTGAATAAAAAATGTGGCGTTTTTTTCGATGATTCGACGAGATAAACTTTTTGGGCAAATAACAAATACTTCTATTGGTTGAAGAACCCTTTTAAGCTTTGACAAGATAGAGAAAAATACAACAAAGCGGTTTAAGTAAAACAGACTGTATTTTAACCCTTGAAACAAACCAATAAAAATGTAGTTTATTAAAAATAAAATTAACTGCGATAGATTAAGCTTTAAAAAGGCCATTTTTTTACTAAAATAAAAAAACTGTTCCTTTAATTTCTTTAACAATTAGTTAAATAAAATTTTACAAAGAAAAAAAATTACTAAAACTTCACAATTAACAGGATCCTATTCACGTGACAGGTAATGATGAAAATAACAAGACAAAAACAAACCCATTAGTAAAAAAGGAATCAATTACTGCCGGTTTTACACTTAGAAAAAAACAAAAACTTTACAAATTAATTTCCTTTGTAAAACAACGAATCACAACAGCGCGCAAATACGAACACAAAGCTAGTGCGAGGTTAAAACTATTCAAAATAGTAACTCTGTTATTGGAGTCAAGTTACAAAATTTAAAAAAGTGGTATATAGACGCGTAGTGAAATTTTTAACAGCCTGTTTCAGCAAATATTATTACAAAATATAGAGCCAAAATAACACAAGCTAAACGTATTAAAATACCATCACACTTAATTCCTCTGTCGCTGCTATCTGACAAACTTAAAAGAGAACTTCATTTGATTGACAGCAACTTTTATAAGCTACAAAGCACACATCGTTGAAATGTGACGTTACAGTTACATTTAATTGCAATTTTTTTAAACGTTTGCTAGGCGCTGGCTAATTAAAGTGCTGCGAATTCGACTATAAAATTCAACAAAAATATTTGCAAATTGTAAAGTCTAAAATTTCAACGGAATGATTGCATTTAATCTAGTTTCTTATTTAGTCCAATTCTAAAAATTTAACAAATGACTGATTTTCATAACATTAAAGATAACATAATTTGATTTATATGAACGTTAAATCCAATTCAAAGGATTTGTAACTTCTAAATCCACTTAATTTAAAAGTGCAATCCTCTTTGCGTAACAATAACCTCATTGTTACGATACAGCAGTAGTCGACATTAAAATAGGATTGAAATTCGAAAAATGTGACTTTAACGATGCGCGCTAGCTAATAGTATACCAACTTTATGTTAAAACACAACCGGGTCGTATTATACCTAAAGCGCGATACAGAAATACCCAAATTCAATGTTGTTTAATTATAGATTTAAATTTAAATCATAGACATTGTACCGGATCTTGCATTGCGAATTAAACGTGAATTTACGTGCTTGTTAATAAGTTCGAAATGCTCAAACAGACGGAATGAGCTCAACAAACTGTAAACATGAGAGCTCGGTGCGCCAAAGAGTCTGGCGCCCGGGAGACTGTGATTCGAACACGCACCACTTCGCTACAACAACTAGAGGCGCCTGGACAAAACTTAAAAAATGGTGGTCAAGATAATAAAAACACATACCCCAAAAAATGCCTAATTTTATTTTTTATTTTTAATTACCCAGTAAACAAATTCATTTATTTTTGTATTGCGTTTTGCCAACCTGATTTAAATTAATAGGCGCCTATGATTGGTTGTTCGTTAAATGAAAGGCAATGTAAAACTGGATCAAATGGCATATAATAAGCGGTTGCTGTCGCCACATTAACTAGTCATAGATTAGCCATATTGGCCTATTTAAATCACCATGGCCATTAATAAACTGATTAAAATCAGTGGAACAAATTGTTAAGTCTGTAATTACAAAGCACCCAAAGTTTACAAACTTGTTAAACTGAGTGTGTATGCAGACATTATTATAAAAATAATCAACCTATATATACACAGTCTAACAAAATGTAATCATAGTTCTATTTACTATATATATAGTGAATCGAAATTTATCATAACAGTAGTATTGGTTTTACTATTAATTCTTATTTTTAAAATAATAAAAGAGCCTTTTAAAACAAATATATTCAAACTTTAATATCAAATTCAACTAACAAACAATTACAATAAAAATTTTTTTCAGGGCAAGTCAAATACTTTTATTTAGAAAATAGTTTTTAGTTTAATTTTAACAATGTAAAAAAATACAAATATACTGCCTACACAAAAAAATAAAACAAAAAAAATTGAGTTACCTTTAAAATCTGTTTACAAAAAAAAACTAAATAAGAATTCAAACAAAACTTAATTTATTCCATAATTTTAAGTTAAAATCAACTGCAACACAATTAGGGGTACAAACAATTCTAAAAATTAATCATAAATGTTCGATAAAACAAATTCATAAAAAATTTAAGATATTTACATACAGACATAACACTGCTTTTAGAGACTTAAGTTATACCACAGATACTAACAGAATAGTATTTATATTATAACGATCAACTATATTAAATTATACGATTGTATAAATAAATATTAGTTATAAGATAAACATATTTTGGAATAAACACAACTTTCACCAACAGACCAAACCTTGTTAAACATAGAATACATAATTAGATAATTAAATTTAACTTTACTTGACCAGTTAGTAAATTAACCTTGACAGCTGACAACCTAAAGAACATCATTATACCATATTGATCATAATGTTACTTTTTAAACATGTACTAGTCTGCCAGTACATTAACTTACTCACAAACTATAGATTTATTTAAGAGAAGAACATCTGAACACGAGTGAAGTACTTCGAAAAGTAAACGGTCAGGCGGTTCTATATCCAATGCCAATTTTTTCCGTTGTGCCTGTTGCTGATTTTCTATAAACTATAAATGTAAGTACATGAATCATAACATGGCAATAATAAGGTTTAAAAGCTTGTTTAAGTTTTGCTAACGTTAAAAACCATTTTACGTAACTCACTTCACAAATATTTAATGAAATGTCTCTAGACAAAACCAACCAAGCATACAATCAAAAATTTGCTGGTAAATTGTTTTATCCTCACATTTTTGTTTTTTTTGCAGTTTAAAAATGTTAACTAAACAACCAAACCTAAAATAGTAGTGGTATAGAAATTATAGGCAATAAAAATGTTAAAACAGTTAAACTTTTAATAAAAAAATGCATATTTGATACTGAATAAGTTTCTGAGTACAACATATTATCATGTGACATTTTTTAAAAGAATTAAAAAAATTTACTTAACACTACCGTTTTAAAACTTGTAATGATGTTGTTTACTTGCCTTTATAAAATATTCATATACTTAGACTTCTTTTAAAAATTGTGTGCCCTACTTTTTTACTTAAGACAATGATGTCCACAAAAACAACGTAAGCGGTAGTAGCATAGCCTACTTAGTAAATTAGTAATGTTATAAAATGTATGTTGTTTAGTTTAACTTGATATTAATAGACAAATAGAAGGCAAAATCATAAAGAGGATAAAAGTGTATAAATTCAAATACAACAATGTAAACCTAGTAATTTGCACACTTATAAAAATCGCCCTGGGCAATTTAAATTCTTCAATATCACAAACAAGTTGATAGTATAAAAAGATTACATTAGTTTTTATATAGAATTTGTAGTTTTACTATGAAACAAAATAATTTAATAACGTTAGTATTGACATTTGTATTATTAAGCTTAGCAAACTTGGGGCTAGCAGTTTTAGAAACTGAGCCACCTGTGGAACTTAGATGGGATTTTAATGATTGTGGACAGATTGGTCGTGAGGGGCCAACTCAGGTAATATTAACAAAGTTTCATGAACAGTTGTTCAAGTTATAACAAACTTAATGGCTGGTAAAATTTTAAAACTTTGTTTAAAAAAAAGTTATTTTTAGGAGCAATGTAATATAGCATACAAAGATACTAACTTGGATGGCGACGCTGTAGTTTTAAATGGTTTTCAAGAATGGACCGCACCTATTTCAGGACTGTATCTTATCACTGGTAAGTATTACTAAGATGTTAAACAAAACAAACTTGCATGTGAGTTAATAGCATAATTTTTAACTTTTTTTTTGTTTAAGCCCAAGGACCGTCTGGTCTGAAAACGCCTTCGGGAGAAAACGGCATGGGAGCAGTAGTAACTTCTGAATTTCGAATGGAGGCGGGCGAAAAACTAAGAATTTTAGTTGGTATGTATAAAAAACCTTAATGTCGTATTTATACTTTGTTATTGGCCATTTCTAGCGTCCACCTTCAGTAACTTATCCATTGAATAAAAAAGTAAAAGTTAAAAATAAGAATTTGATCAAACAAATAATTAGTTTAAATCTGAAATGAACGCATAATTTTACTTTTTAGGGCAACAAAGCGATTATAATCCAACACCGGGCTCCACAAGAGGACCAGGTGGTTCTGGAGGGACTTTTATATCAAGAATTGGGGATGACTTTCTATTACTCGTAGCCGGCGGTGGAAGTGCCAGCTCAGGAAGAGCTCCCCCTTCTTTGAGTAACCATGCCAACGCTGCTTTATCTTCTAACGGTAAATCTGGCTCACCAATTCCTGGAAGTTTTAATCCCATTTTTGGGTCGGGTGGGGTGAATGGATCCGGCGGGGCAAGAGGAATATTGACTGGGGGAATTGTTTCAACTGCTGGAGGTGGAGCAGGGTTTTTGTCTGATGGAGAAATATCTTATATCCGACCCGGAGAGCTTTTACAAGTTCGCGGACCTCGCCCAGCACTTGGTTTTAACACAAGTGGGTTCTCAGACGATTCTCCGGGAAGTGGAGGATTTTTTCAATTCATAGAAAACGGTCTTCCAAAACAAAACAATGGAGGTTTTGGAGGCGGAGGCTCAGGGTGCCTAGACGGTGGGGCGGGAGGCGGAGGTGGCTACTCTGGTGGAGGAGGCGGTCCCCCTAACGGATGGGGTGGGGGAGGAGGGTCGATAAACAACGGGGAAATGCAAAAATCACCCTCTTTAAACAGCGGCAAAGGCGCAGTTATCATTTCTTTTATTGGTAAGTTTTTGTTCAAATATAATTTAAAATACATTTTATAACGCAATCAAGTTGCAAATATTGACATGTTTTTTTTTATACAGGATACTCTTGCTGTGGCCCAATAGCAGTGTACATTGCAGTTTGCTTTATTGCAGGAATAATATTTACTGTTATAATTTGTTACGTACTTTACCTTCTTATTCGGCTTATAAGAAAATGCAAAAAGGATCAAACAGGCTGCTTTGTGAGAAATAAGGGGTCGTATTCGATTTCAAAGGAAGAGGAGAGAGAATTGGGATCCAAAAATGAAAAGAACAAATCTTCACACAAATCAAAAAAATTCGGACAATACACAACAGATGACCACTCACATCATAGGTCTAAATACTCCAATAGTTCAAGAAGACAAAAAGAAAGCGCTCTTTAAAAACTGTTAATTTTCATGTTATTTTAAATATTTTTGCAACACATTTTTAATTAAATAATAAAATAGTTGCTTTTTATAAAAATGCCCGTAAAAATCTTTCAGAAATATTACTTTACTACCGTTTTTACGAATACAACCTAGTTGAATAGTAAACAATCAGCCCTTTTTTGAGAAATATCTTTTTCAAATAAAACCTCAGAATACTTAAGTCCATGTAACAATACCACCAAGTAGTTCTTATTCTATTGTATTGACCAATGCGATTAGCCGCTAGCATATTAGGCAAGTTTCAATGTATTCTGTAGTCCATTTTTAATTGTTTATTATAAGATTTTAACAAAACAAATTAGGTAAACCAAAGTTTAACAGAATATCTAATACTTGAATATTTACCTTTTGACGCATGGTAATAAACAGTTTATGTTTTAATAGAAAAATTTACCAGCGAAGTCTGTTTATTTAAGTTAAAAAAAGACTAGCTACATCGGTGGATATCATTCACCGGCACGTTTATACTTTTATTTGACAAAAGTAAAACAAACATTGTTTCTTTATTTTGTTATTATAAGGTATTATTCGGGACAATATGAAATATTATTTATTTTTCAATACAAAAGACTCTTTCTTTTGTGTGAACAAGGGCAAGGAAAAACACTTCACGTTATTCAAGAATCTAAACAGCAAAAAACTTCAGTATATATATTTGCCGTAGAGCAATATATAATTTTCAAGTTTGTTAGTTTATTTAAATTTTTAAGACTTTAGTAACATGATATTTTAATCTTGTTGCTATTTGTCGACAACTTTTAACATGTTATGCTATGTGGTTAAACAACATGTTTAGCGCAAGCTTGGAATCTGTCAACGAAATGATGTTACTGATAAGAACTAATAGTTTTATAATTTACACAATTTGCGCTTAGTCAGATTAAGATATAAAATTATTCTGTTGATTTAAACTAATATAACCAAAGATTTCAAAAAACATTGCGAGTATAATAATTTCTATATAGTAATATACGTATTTATCTTATAGCTTAGATTTATAGCTTAATACTAAACAAATTTGATTCTAATTGACTTAATAATTAATTAAACTAAGCTTTATTAAGCAACAAGTAGCAGTATAATAAACGCTGTAGTTTAACTGCTAATAAAACAAATAGAGAGAAGTGGTGATTTCCGCCTGTTGAAAACACATTGACTTTGAATGTGGTTGAATATAAGGACAAGTAATAAATATGAATAGAAGCAATGAGCCACTGTCGGACGAGCAGTTGTCGATTTACCGAAAACATTTCGACAATTTTGATTCCAGAAAAGAGGGTGCTGTTCCGACGGAAAATCTTGGCACTCTGCTACGAGCTTGCGGCCAAGTTCCTACCGAGGCTTGGCTAAAAGAGCGACTCAAGGTACATAGCAAGTTTCTTGCAAACCGTAAATGATTACACTTTAGTCTGGTGATGTAGTATACCAGTCATGTCATCAGACTGATATACCAAAGACGAAAACATATAAATCCGTTGGTTAGAAAAATGTTTGTTATGACCTTAAAGGTATACCTAAACATTTTTGTATTATTTTATCACTGTTGATGTAATAAAATAAAAAAATCCAAAACGATTTCAATTACTTTAAACTGACCACTGTTATAGGTTGTAGCATTAAATATTTAAAATAAAATAATTTAAAGATTGCCGATCCAGAAGAGCGAGGTTTGGTCGAATGGGAAGAATTTATTAAAGTTTTAAATCAAGCTACAATTGTTGGAAACCCTGACGAGGATTTGTTAGAAGCATTTCGAAGATTCGATAAGGGAAACACTGGTAAACATATTATTCGCTTTTAAGACTTTACCTTTTTAAGAAATTTAATAAATATTTCAATAAATGATATTGTTCATAATACAGTTTTTTAGATAACCTTTATTAAATAAGTAAACAAATATAATGTCATATTTAAGGTAAAACATAAATTGCTGTTTAAACGTACGTTGTTATAGATTATCTTCTTTTTTTTTTTTTTTTTTTTTTTTTGTATATATCTTTATCCTCGATGTGGGAAAGTCGAATGCGCGACTTAAACATAGAGTAACATAAGTTACTCCGACCCAGTCTCGAGTTGCCTGTGGCAGTTTGGGATATTATAGATTATAATTGCCCGGTAATTATGCTGCTGATTAAGTGCTGGCTCAGCAGGAGTTCATACCGTTTATAGCGCCTTACTCAAGGGCGCTACAGCTTGAGATCAGTGGGGATTGAACCCACGACCTCATGGTAGTGTAGCAAGAGTTCTTATCACTACACCACGCTGCCGGTTCTTATTTATTATTACATAAATATTATGATATTACATAAGCTTACACTATTTATTAGAAAGGTTATATATATTTTGAGGTTGAGAAAGTCACTGGGTATTTCAGTTAATGTTTATATCAATAAACAACGCAGATTATATACCAGATATACAACGTTTTACACACACCTTTAAAAATTACCTATTTTGCTCCAATCCTTATCTTATTGCTAAAGGTAAAATCAGATGTTCGCATCTTCGCGAGGTGATGACGTCGATGGGAGACATCCTTACTGAAGAAGAGGTGGAGGAATTAATAAGAGATGGGGATCCTTTGAATGAAGGAATGATAAATTATGAGTCCCTGGCTCGCACCTTGGTTTATGGTCCAGATTAGAAAAAAATTAAAATTAAAAAATAGCTAAAATTGCATAAAATTTTACAATAAAAACGGTTATAATTAGTTACGCCTTTTCAGACTGTTCCTTATTATTTATCGTTATTATTTTTAAATATTATATTTTTATATATTTATAGGTTTTACTTATTTTTTTGATTTTGTATCTAGTTTCGCCCATTAACTTTGTGCATATCATTGTTCTCAATCTGATAGTAAACAGATTTAACCTTTAAATGAATTACTTGTTATTTGAAATGCTTTAACGTTACATAAAACAACCTGAGCCTTACTATATAGCAATATAGCATAGCAAAGTTATCTTGCATATTAAAAATATGTTTTACAAAAACGGCAATAACATGTCTAAAAATCGTTTAGTAGTTTTAAATAAATATACTTCAGTTATATAAACAATCACATTTTACAATCAACGTTTGGAGACCAACTCCAAGTTACAGGGACATCTAATTGCTTTAAAACTAACACGTGAATTTGAGTAGCACACGGTAGACTTATTATATAAAGCGAAGATAATGTCGCTGCAAATAGAAGGTCTGTTTAAAACTACTAATTTACGTTCAGGTCCGCTTTGAGTTAATGCAACGTTATTATAACAAGAGAAACACATTTCTAATTTAAAGAAAAAATAATGTTTGACCATATATCGACGGAGATTTTAATAACATTTATTATTCTGTTCACGTCAAGTTTAGTTACGTTGTTTTATTGTCAGGCAGTAAGAAGGTAGCGCAATATAGGGCAATTAAGACATTATTATTGCAATAAAACTTCCGATAATTATTTCTTGAACTATGGTTAAATATTCAGCATACTTTTATTTTCATCATTAAAGAAGGTTGTTACTAATCAAATTCTATTAATAATATTTTTATTGTTGATACAGCAATCTTATAGTTAGTAAAAAAGTTGATAATAAAATATAATTAACTGTTAGAGACTGAAGTGAAAATATTTTCTCGCAAATTTACGAAAATATTATTTTTTTATACGGTTGGAAAATGGAAATAGAAACAACCATCAATACAACATCACTGTAAATATATTTTTTTTTTATTTTTGTTTTTATACAAATACCTATTTGTACAAAAAAACATTTTCTTATTTAGATCAAGTGAAACGGCAAGAAAATCTCTTCATAAATGTGTCGTTTGTTCACGAAATTTTAAATACTTTACTTCCTTAATAGAACATGAGGTATTTATTGTAACAAATATAAGTTTGACAACTATATTGTATTATATTTTATATTATATTTTTATCTATGCAGGTTAATTTTAGAACAGCGGTGCTACTATTTTACCATCCAGATTATAAATATGATAATATAGATAGGTTATAAAAGGTTTTTTTTTTTTTTTTTTTACTTACAGTTAACGCATGCCACAGATCGGTCTTATAATTTACAACAACACGAAAACAACTTCAAATCGGAAATGCAAGGTACCACTACTTTATTTATTCAGTTTTAACATTGAATCAATGGTAAAATTAGACTATTTTTACTCAACCTTATTAAAGTTATTTTGTTTGCTTAAAAAAACGTCAAAATTTTTTTTTTGATTTGACAAATTGTAATATTTAATCTCAAGTCATAGTTAAAATATAATAAGCTAAAAAACACTAAAAGCCAATGTTATTGCAAAAGCAAAAAAATTATCTATGACATATAGAAATAACTAAATCTTCTTCTCAGTACTTTTTTTTTTTTTTTTCTTTAGTTTTCAGTACTTTTTAATTAAATTTTTAACAAAAAAGCGTTATAATAAACTTTAGATAAAATGTATACAAAAATCGTCATATAAAAACACTTTCCTTATAAAAATAAAAATTGTTTATGTTGCTAATTGTCAAATAAAGTTTACAGTAGGTGCCAAAACAAAGTTCCCCGGTCCCGTTTTAAATATTTCCATGTTTTAACGTCGACTTGCGAAATCACGTAAGCGCAACTTCCGAAGTCAATTTATCTCGGTCGTTCTTTCGTAGAAAATGTCGATACGATACTTCCGTCAAACGTTATTTTAAATTTTACTAGCCATTTCCATACAATCCATAACATAATTTAGCCCAGATTGCATTAAATTAACTTCAGCTAAGTTTGCCAAATATCTGCCTTAAGGTTAGCCTGTTGATTTGCATATAGGCTGCTTGTTTATTATTTTAGAGTTTACAAAAGTACGACGTTTGGGAATTTCAGAAAGTGTTATGACATATTTTGAGAATTTCTTGTAACGTTAAAGATTAAATCAGTGCAGCACGTGGCTTTGTAATCTAAGTAAAAGTTTAAGCAGCTTGTCTAGACAATAATAAACAAAGGTTTGTTGCACGTAGGACAAGTTTTTTCGCCTTTTACCTTTTTAAAACGAGTGTTTTGGAAACAAATACGGTTACGTTAATTAAAAAAATTAATCTTTAGACCGGCGTTAATTGATAAACCCTAATGTGTTACTTTAATTAATATATTTCCGTTGTTATTTTCTGTATTTTGTCTGTTAAGAGTTTCTAATATTCTATACCACCTAAGAAATGTATATATTATTAATTCTTGACAAACGATAAATGATGTTAAATCAATGGTGTTTATTTTTTAAATCATGTTGTTTTATTTTTTGATTTCCGCGAAAAACCTCAATTAACAAAACGATGAATGAACTCAATCGAAGTTTATACTTTTTACCGAGAATTTCGCCCCCGGATAATTTTTCGGTTTTGCAATATACAACTTCGCTATAAAAGTGCATCCGATGTTATGATAAAATGCATTATGGCATTGTTTATAAAACTTGCTGTATTTGTTTGCATAAAAGGCTTAAATTTGTTTAGTTTTGCGAGTTTTGTTGTTAATTTCGTTTAAAATGTTGCGACGTGCTGAAGTAGATAAATTTAGCATGTTGTTTTACAATTGGAAGAATTTAATGAAATGGAATATGCCAAGTACTGAGCTTAACTTTTACTGCGTTTAGTAAAAATTTGTAAAAGCCTTTAGTTATTTTTAAATTATTATTTAATTAATATGTTAATATTGCTGGACTTATCCTGAATAACATGACCAGTTTAAAACGTTGCCACTAAAGCAATACCATAACAGTTTGCTTTTTAATCAAACAAAAGCAAAAAAATATTCACAAGAATGCGCTCTTTTTAAAAAAACAACATTTGAAAATAAATTTTTAATTCCAGAACAGACGATGATTCGACCTCATAAGTGTACAACATGCGGAAAAAGATTTACACTCCACGAAAATTTAAACCGACATCAAATGGTGCACACAAACAAGCGACCATTCCAATGCACTCACTGCCCCAAAAGTTTTCGCTTGTCGCAACATCTTAAAGAGCATATTCGAATTCACACCGGTAATTTTTTTCTTTTAATGCTTATATTTATCTATATTCCAAAAATGGTTTAATTCAATATGTTCCAAAAAGGATGTAAACTAAAACGTTGTGTTCTAATTTGCCAAAGTGGAAAGCTTGCTTGTAAAAAAAAGACCATAGAAAACATAAGAACGACCATAGAAATTTAAAGACCATAGAAAACATAGGAAATCGTACATTTAAATACCATAAGGAAAAATGTTTTAGTAAAATGTCTATAAACTGTAACAAAACAAGAAAGCTTGCCCTTAGGTAGTAGCTTAACTGAGCCCGACTCTAGTTTATTTAGGTTCGAGTTGAACTGTAATCAACTTAGTTCATGTTATTTTTTTTTTGAACCTAAATCAAGTTCGTAAAAACCTAATTTTTTTGCCTTCAGATTTTGTGGCTAGCTATCTTAAGAACGCTGCTACGTTGTAAAAAAAGTATTTAACACGATTACATTATTCTTATACAAATAATTTTATTTATTGTAAATTATCGAGATAAATTAGATGTTAAATATAGTTTTTGTATTTCTCAAAATAAACAAAATAAAATCCGGGTTAATTATTGCTTGCCTTAGGCCCACGGACATACCGCCAAACGTGCATTAAACCTAAAATATTGATGGTTAAGTAGGTTTTTTAAATCTAAAACCAACGAAGTCTAAAAAGACAAAAAATATGATTCATACGTTTGACCTAACCTAGTGCTTTTTTGCTCCTACTCTTCGGTCATGGAACCACAATGACACAAGAGTTTATGAACAACGTTAACTTTAATTTCACGAATATTATAACTTATTTGTTTAAAGTGCCCGTACGCTTTACAAATATAAATTTTTCTGAAATTAGAAATATATAAATATTGATAGGTTTACTGAATCTAAAATTAAAACAACTAACTTAACCTCATACTTTTTAAGGTGAAAAGCCATACAAATGTACGACTTGCGGCCACGCATTCTGCCAGATTTCCAATCTTAAATCTCACCAGAAAACCCACAGTAAAGATAAGGCGTTTAAATGTGAGTTGTGCGGCAAATCTTTCCGACGATCATTCACGTTGAAACAACATAAAGCAACCCATGTAAACCCGATTGGCTTAGTTGATTCTCAGTTATCAACCAATCAGAAGCAAATATCTACGGGGCGTGTATATTCGGAGGTATACATAAATTGCCATTTATCTATCACGATTTTGTGTAAATTATATTTCCATTTTTCTTTCGTAGTTGATTTAATACTGATTACGTTGTTTTAAGGCTAAAACGGAAGTTGCATTTTCCAAGAATACGTCAAATGATACAAGGTAATATACATTTGACAAACGTATAAAAATAAACTATTCACGTGTTTCCCCCCAAAAAAAATTGTTAAACTTTCACAGAAATCGAATATTTGGTGTAAGTTGTGACACAGACAACATTAGTTTTGTAACAAATTCGCCTGGTCATGAATCCACAAAGTCGTACGCGAACTCTATACCGGAAAGTCCAAATTCGTTGGAACAACTGAATGCTTTACAAAACAAATATTTGTCAATGCCGAATTACTTTAAAGAAGACTGCAATGCAAATTATATACAAGATATACAAGTTGAAAACTTTAAAGGTATGTAGGGTTATAAATATCAAAATTTGATTAAACGTAAATAATATTTTGAAACACGATTCCACTTTCTGTACAGTCAGTTTCCGTCTTTGTTTCCGCAGGTTTCGATTACAAATGGAAAAGACAAATCTGTCGTGGTTGGATATCCCCGGAAAACGTGACAAGCAAGTTGATGACGTCAGTTAAAAATGACGTCATGGCCACAAAAACGAAAGGCAAGCATGGCGATATATCTCACAAGAACGAGTCGAGTCCTGAAAGCCGACGCTTGAACCGATTTTCTAGTGAGGGAAGTGAGACTTGGTCTCCCAATTCATTTGCTTCCTCGAATTACGAAAACCATTCAAATATAGAGCATGTGCGAAGTCAGAAAGATGTACCTGATTATACGCGAAAAAGTTACGACAGTTTGAATGCAAGTGCGACGAAGACTGACATCGACCTTTCTCCAACATTTAGCGGCTCTCGTACGCCCACTGCCGACTTACAAAACAATCTGCCTTATCCACTATTTGGCTACAAGAATAATAAAAATGTATTTCCAACAGCAAAGCTAAATAATTTCTACCTGAATGATGTTTTAAATGGACAAAATACACTTATTGATCATTCTGATATTAACCGTGCTACTCTTCAGGCCATTGCTAACCATGTTTCATTCGTGCCCCTGATCGAGTGGAAACCGGTTGTAACCGGTTGGAGAAATGTTCTTGACGGTAGCGTGTATTCCAACTGCCCCAAACCTTAAAACTATTCCACATAATGGTTATGCTAGTCCTGACACTTGGCTTAAGTCTTGCCATGTTAAACATGAATATCTTTTAACGACTACCTCTTACAAAACAAACCCTTTAATTATTATATAGTAAACGAAATAGGAACTGTTAAAGAAACATTATGTAAATAGGCTTTTCATATATCTTATAAAAAAAAGATGTCTTAAGCTACTTTATAAATATATTTGTACTAACAAACTTGTTGTAAATTAGATTTTAAAGGCACTATTAATAATATGTTAATAGGTAAAAAATGATTACTTATTTGTAGTCAAAAATGTGTGTTTGTGGGTCTAGCTGATTCTAATTGTTAACGATAATATAACTCGATTACGATAAATTTTGTGTTTTTAATAATATTATTGTGTTACTATTTTTGTTATTTTTTAATTGTAAAATGTTGTACAAATATTATTTTTCCATGTTCATTCAAATAAAAACTATAAATATTCGAAACAGTGTTTATTTCAATTTAAAATGTAAGATTTTTTTATTTAGTAATTGTTTTTCCTTTTTTTTTAATTTGACCAAAACTAAACGAATCACCAACTATTTTATACGAAAGTTAAAAATAAAATTAACGAAGAACAGTGTTCTTATAAATTAAATCTACAGCGATATTGAAACAAGCTATTTTTCGTGATATTTAATTAACGTGAATTTCGCTATACTACTTTTTTGACTTGACGAGTTTAAAACATATGTGAATTCAAATCGATACTTTTTAAAACTCATTTTTATGTAAAATTAAATAACTAGTCACTTGTTTTCTAAAGTAAGACCACGAACTATAAAATTAAAGTAAGACTAAAATAAATAATTAAAAAAAATTAAAGAATACAAGATTTAAAATAGAATAATATTTACTAGTGATAAATAGAGGATTACACAAAATAGAAATTACTATTTTAAATTAGGTGAGGATTTTTTTCACGATTTTTAACAGAAAAAGGTGCTGATAATCAACTTTAAATTACAAAGTGTTGATTGCCTAACAAAATAAAAAAAAACGGTTAAGAAATAAAAAATAAAATCCGGTAATGACAACGTCGTGACGTCACGAATGACGTAAGTATTTCGTTGGCGCAAGATTTAAAAGAAGACAGGATTTCAAATAAAAAAAAAATTTAAAATTGGATAAAATCCGATTTTTAACAAGTACAGTCTGTGGCATGCTGTTACCAGACAGTTATTGTGACACCGACGCGTTACTATTGCACGAGTCGCTATTCACACTAAGGCCTAAATACGTGTGAAAATAATCCGCGGGCGAATTATCGCGGTTAATTTTTAAAGTTGTGCACGAACGAGTGCCTAAAATTGTCGACGGGTGACGTCATCGAAAATGACGTCACTGCCATTGCAGGTGTTGAACTTTGTTACGATGTAAAACGTTTCTGACGTCATTGCAAAATCTAAACACAGTAAATCTGTTAATTGGGCCAACCCAGTTTAGTTAAATATAAACATTATACTAACCTTAGGGCATCTAGCATTGGCAAAACGTTTAATAAACTTGTATCGAATGGATCAATAAACCAAGATTTAATTGGAACAGCATTCTCTGTTGAGATAAAAAGGAGAAAGGCATATTTTCAATTTAAGTTAATCATATACTTTGTTAAACATAGTGTAAGGATAACTCATATATAAAAAAATAGCATGACAAAAACAAAGTTGTTAAAAACACTTAAAAAATGATATTGTAATAAGATTTGCAAAAGTTAGACTCAAAAAGCCACAATTTTACTGCTTATTAAATACTTAAAAATATAGATATAGCTTTACCTGGAAAGCCTTTATATGCACCAGGAGAATTATCTAGAATAATTATACTTGAAAGATCAGAATGAACAAAAGATAAATCCTTTGTAAAACTTCCTGTATCTACTTTACAATGCTGCAATAACAAAATGGATTTAAATTCATAAGTTCTTGAAACATTTTAAAAAGAAAGGGCTCTATTTACTATGAATACATGTTTAACATTTATAGAAAAAAAACGGTGAACTTTCAAATACAAAATTCTTTTAATCTTTTAAATAAGTCGGTAGGTTTTTTATTTACACTAGCTCAAGGGTTTGTTGACAATTGGGCACAAAACACACAACAAATATTACACTAACTCTATACAATAACCTTTATTTATAAAATTTTTAACCTAATTAATATAGGTTAGCCTTCAGTATAAGTATTATGCAAATTGCCTCGTTAAAAAAACAGGTAAGTTAAAATAACAACTCCTAAGCGCTATGGTATTACAATACAATAACAAAATAAAAACATTTATATTTGTATACTTAAGTACCTTTGTTATATTACAGTACCTGTCTATAATATCTTCTTTTTAACATAACATTTTCACTATCTAAACGATCACAAACAGCTGATCCATAGATTTCCATGGAAGCAGTAAAAACAACTAGTTCGTACCACTGCGATACCTAATTAGAATTTTAAATAGTCATTAAGTTTGGTTAACATAATAATTGTATCAAGACGTGGGCGTGGCTTAAATAAATTTCCTTAAAAATGTTAGTCTATTGACTGACAAAATCTGAACTATTTGTCTTATTTTAATATTTTTTTGTCTTTTTTTAAATTGGCAAATTTATAATATCACCTATTGTAAGTATACATATACAACATAATAACCAATCTTATACAATGTAACTACTAACAATTTACATAAATCGATAGAATTTACTTACAATACTAAGAAAGTAGTCAACATGTGGACGCTTATGAACAAAAAACTTAACTGGATGACGATCAATTACAACCTTAAAAAAATACAAAAAAGATGACATAAATTTTTACATTTGCTTGGTAGTCAAAAAATAAAAATATTTAATTAAACCAAAGAGTTTATCAAAATTGTTTAATTGAAATTTTTTTTTAACTTACTTTTAATACAAAATCAGGAGGAGTATCCGGTTTAACAGTTGGTCTCATTAACCCTCCACTATCATGTCTCGAATGTATTAATGTTTCATCCAAGTCCAACACTAGAACTTTCTTTTTTAATTGTCCTGAAACAAAGATGTTATTGTGAGAAACAATAAAACTAAACACCACTGTGCCTTTTCAATTAAAACAAAAAGCCTTAAGGTGGAACTCTAGTAGTTATTGAACAATAGACTTTAATACTAACATACAATATCAAGTGGAAAAAATCTTAATATGCAATATGTCCTTAATTTGAAACTTACCTAATCTCATTCTTGATATAGGTGTAATCGGCATAATATCATATCGAATTGTTTTATGGGCAATAAACTAAACACACAAAGTTTTAATTTTATAATTGTTAATTTTATTATAAATAATATTTAAACAAAATGTATGTATATACATGTTATAGTTGTACAAGCAAATTTAGTATTATTAGTTTGGTTATTTTTGTGCTAAATGTTACATATATATAAAAATAAAAACTAAATAACTAGCCATTTATTAATAAAAAAAAATAGCGAAATATAAGAAAGTATGTAAATAAAAGTAAAATTCAAATTATCAAATTACCTTTCTTGTATTTTTACGAATAAAAAGCATTATAAAACTCCATGCCGCTGAAATTAAATTCCAGAAAGCTTTTGGAAACATTGCACTAGAAAAGCCAGAGACAGAATCTTTCTTACACTCCAAAGTATGCATAGATAAAATACCAAACACCACTTTTTAAGTAATTTGATTGTTGTACCTCTTTTTTGATATTTTTGTACTTAATTAGTCAGTTAGTCTGCATTCATAGATTGATAAAATAATATTAATAATTAGTTAATTAAATAAAATTTAGTTGTTATATGTTAAAAAAAACACTTAAACGAAAATAAAATACGACTTTAACTTTTGCTACAAACCCCTTACTGCCTTAAAGTTAAAAAATATCTGCTTATTATTATTTGTTTTTTAATCAATATTTATTGTCAATTGTTACACTCCAACCATCTAAGTTAATAAATATTTTAAGTTATTCTATTAATCACTACTGTCTGTACTAGGTTAAAATTTACTTTTACAGAAATATAAAGTTTATAATAAACTGGACACCTACGTAGGCCGTCTGCACGTCATTCGTTCATACGTCCAGTACATCTAAAACCTAAAACAGTTCCTCGTATAATAAACTACACAAAAATTCACCGACGCCACGATGTAGGTAAGTGCCACAAATAAACTGTGGCACTGGCATAATTTATTTAAAACATGTAAAATTAGTTTTAATTATAACAAACATATATTTTGTATGAATTTTACTTAAAATAAAATTTTAATTAAATAAACAGTCTAAATTGTTTCCTATATTTTGTTTGTAAAACAAATTTAACATTTAATTCGTATCACTCCGTAAACTTTTTCTTTTTTGGTTTTCGCAGCAAGTTTTATTTTTTAATAACTAATATATATTATTCTTGTTACTTTCACGGTTCTCACCGAAGCCGTTAATACTTTTACGGCTCTAAATATTTACATTGCAATTACAAAAAATAAAAATATTTTCAACGAAATACAAACAGGGTTAATTTTAAAAAATATCACGCAAATTTCAAACCCGATCAAGAATAAAAAATTATAATTTTTAAAACAAATTTCTGTAGTTTTGTATAATTATAACCCGCAAATAATAGCTTAAATCACCACCAGAAAGATTATGTCATTAGTAGTTCTCTCCCCTTCTTCGTTACTGTGAATATATAAAAATATTTTACTATTACAATCAGATTAAAATGTAACTTAAAACAATATTAAGCCTACTAGGGCAGCAGCTTTTTTAGAATTTAATGTCCTTGTTCAAATTCTAACTTTTAACGTTTAATGTATCTACAGTTTGCAGATATGAATTTAATATATCAGGTAAGCCTTTAAAATATACTTTTTACAATAAGACTATCAGGCTATAGTAAATATGAACAACAAAAAAGAATCAAAAATAGGTTTCTTCAAAGCAAAAAACAAACCACCCAACTTACGCCTTACACTACCCAGTTTGACTTTTTTCAATTTTAAATCTTGTTCTATTTGCATTTGAAAACTTTTATGTTCCATTCTATTCATCTTTGTAATCACCTTAATTTAATACACATGCTTATTTTTTTAAATAGCAGGTAATAATTTTTTAGCCCTAACACCACTTTATTCAATTAATTAAACTCATTAATGATTTAAAATATAGAAAATAGCAACCAAAGATGATGGCTGAATAGCATATTAATATAATTTTATAGCAAAATACTCGCCTCGACAAAATTAGATTCACCGTTTACAGTAATCATTAAAGCAAACCACTCCTTATGATATGAAAGAAATAAGCCTTCATTTACGACTTTTTTAAATCCATAACTCTCAATCTTATGGAGAGTCTGTCAATAAGGTCATTTAAATAAATACCTTATACAAAATAAATGTTAATAAATTTTTAAGATTTAAAGTTAGATTTTTGTATTTTGACTTACAGGCTTTATTATGTCAAGTACATATTCCTTCCCCTTTCTAGTTGATGGATCAGAATAAAATGCTCTGTATTTATTAGAAACATGGACAAATAAAAAATAAATGTGGCAAGTTTTAAAGTTATTAAATATACATTAGCCATCTATATATATCCATATATACCCTATATACTTATAAACTTACATGGGATTTTCTACATTTCCCTTGGGAGCATAACATCTTACATATATCACCATAAGAGTGTAAGGCCCTCCAACTGTGTTTTCAACAACTTTGTTAGTTTGTGGTTCAGTTTTTATCCAGCTGTTTGCAGTTGTAGTTGAAAATCTAAAGTTTTGGTTTGATGGTGGTTGGGTGGTAGGGGGTACAGTGGGGGTAATAACCCCACCAACCTCTGTTTTTAAAGTTAACCAGTTAAATTTAAATATTTTTAAGCTGAGAATAGTTTTTACTTAAGTAATTAAAGTTTTATAAATAAAACTTACTTTTTAATTTGTACAACTTAGATGTAATGGGTTCTTCAGCCAAAGTTATCCAATCTCCTTGGATTTGTTCAGTTCTGTTTTTTGCAGGCCTAACTCCTGCTGATAAAATTTCAAACACACCCTTTGCCCTATCCTTAAAAGTACAAAAAAATTGTTTTAAATATGACTAAATTGTTTCAGTATCAATAATTACACTTATTTTATAAAACAATTTTTAGAGCCCTTAATTTCTAAACTCTTCTATAACAAATTTCTCAATTGTAAAAATCTAATGTTATTTTTTAAAGCTGCATTAAAGCTATTTAAAATTACTAGTACCACAATATCCTACATTAATCAAAAATGAAGCATAAGCTGCTGTACAAGCTCTTGTTAAATCATTATAAGTATCCTCAAAACCTCCATATATTACTTTACTTAATGAGAGTGCTGAATCTTTACATGTCTGTGCACATTTAAACAAGGACTGAGAGGTTTGCTGTGCTTTGAACATTACAGAACCGATAGAAGAACAATCTTTTATTTCCTGAACTGTAATAATCATTTAACTAATCTGTGGTTATTACTTTGAGCTAAGACATTTTTGTTATATCTATAAACCACTAAACAAATTCTATATAATGTAACAAACTGAAAGGGCTGGGGTATTTTTAGTTAAAAACAGTTAATTTAATTACAAAATATTTTGTCTAAATAAAATAGTTAAAAAGCAAGAACCTGTTTGTTGGGGAGGAATAGTTGTTTTAATAAGAAGAGGATTCTTTGATACAACCTTCTGAACAGAAGAAATAAAACCAGATTGAGCTAAAAAACAGGAATTAATTTTGCCTAATTAAAGTGAAGATAAAAATTAAATTAAAGTTAAATTTTACAATAAATATAAACTTTTGAACTAACGCTTAAGTGCTTTGACTCTAGCCCTTAGTCCAACACTACCCAACCTTACGGATAGAGCTGGTGAAAGTTTGTTTAATATTGTTGAATTTAAATTTGAACTTCCAACAATTGCTGCATTCTTAGCTGGAGTTCCGAATGATTTAAACTTGACAACAACTGGTTTAATGTTTTTGTACTAAAAAGATATACAAGTAATAATAAAAAACAGACAAGAAAAGTATACGATGTATGGTAATGAAAAGCAAAAAATGGTAAAAATGCAAGCAAAAAATGGTAAAAAGTCAATTTTAACAAAAATTAAAAACCTAAACTTACAGTCTTAGTTTTATAAAATGATTGTCCAGTGCTTCTGAGAAAAGATCTTTCTTCAAATAAGCTTCCATACTTTTCAAGCTTTTCTAATATGTTTTTCTGGTCATTATATTCCAATTCAGATTCTGTTATTTTTTCAGCATGCTCTACTGTGGTTTCCTCCCCTGGCGTCATTGACTCAATCTCTAAGTTGTCTATATTGAATCCTTCAGCTTCCAAGGCAGCGGCTATCTAAAGTTATTTATCAAAAAAATAAAAACAAAAATTAGGCCCTCATTAAACTAGTACACATAAAAACTGTAACTGTAAAAATACACTTACTTTTCTTACTATTTTTACCTATTTTAACAGTTGGAAATAGCTTAGGTTTACCTGTAGGCTCAGTGCAAACAGCAATAATGCATCGGTGGTAATAGCGCTAATATTTTGACACCAAAACTACAAAATTTATATAAAGTTTAAAAAACCATTTACCGCAGGTTTTACTCTTTCGATTAAAGCTCTAGCCTTAGGTGAGTTAACATCATTAAATTCTTCATTCCATTCAATTATTTCTTCTTCTGAATCATCAAACTGTATATCTCCATTAAATTGTTCTTGGCTTGATTCAAATTTATCTGAACTACCAGTGGCTGTACAAATCAAAATTATTATTAACTAATTTTTCAAACTGGTTTACTTACATCATAAGTAAAATATCAAACTTACCTATTACAATAGCAACTATTGCAGAAATGAGAATAAGAACACCAACACTTAAAATTAACATTTTTGAAACATTGCTTGTTGTTGATAGTAGAATTAGTTGATTTTTGGCTTAAAAATAAAACAAAAAGCAAAAGAGAGTATTTTAATTAAATTTATAAATAAGTATATCCTATTACAGTATTGCCGCCAAATTGTAAAAAAAACTAAAAAATTTGATTAGGTTATTTTTACATTCAGTGGATTTCGCCATTGAAACAGCAGTTGAGATATTTTCCTTGCTACCGTCGACTTCTTTCTTAAAAACGTGATCAGACATTTTAATCTTTGTACAGGAAAACAGAAAAAGTCGCAGACGATAAAACTTAAGTCTGGCTTAATCAACCTGACCAAAATATCGTACGTGATTGGCTGTTGGTATTCTCTGTTGCGTAACAGTAATCTCTGTTCCGTAACACAAAAATAACAATATATGCTTTTAAATAACAATGGGAGTTTTTACCGCGTAAATCTATAGTGTTATTCAGTTATAAAATTTTTAATAGATAGATTGTGTGACATTTAAGTAGTATTTTTTATTGGTAATTAAAATTAACTAACAGCATTTATGTTAATTTTTTAGAGAATACTACTGTAGTAAATTGCTGATTGCGTTTTTTAAAGCTCAATTTTTAAACATTAACCGGTTATAGTTCTTTAAGACTATTTCTACCAAAAACAGTTCTTTTCAGAACTATTTATTATTATTTATTTTTATATAATTCTATACTAAAACCGTTTTACCATATTTAATATATTGATTCTTTTGAACTTATTTGAAAATTGTGTAGCCTTTACTTTTATATAAAGTTTTTTAAAGTAGTTAAGGAAGTCAAGTAGGTTTCTACTAACCGTATATATAGTTTTTTTTCAGAATATTGCAGGAACAAGAAAGGCAGGGGCAACAGAAGGAAAAAAAAGAAATGAACACTTCAGAAGTAAAATCGCCTTCGAGTATGCTGACTGTGGTACAGCTAAAATATTTTTGTTTTTTAATTTTTAAAAAAACTGTATTATCCTTTTGTTATTAAAAAACAGCATGTTAAAATTACATCTTAAATACAAATTTTTTAGTTTGTTACAACAATTGAGGAGGTTGAGGCCACAATTACTAAATTTGAAACCTCCACCTTGACCAAGTTTGTACAGCGTCAAGTCCACAAGAGTAAAAGTGAGCAAATTTTATGGAACAATGATTTTGTACCATACAGATTTATTGAAAGTTTTAATATGGAATGTCAACATGGCAAAGACCGTAGCAATAGCTTGAAAGCTAAGAGTAAAGTTATACCAGAGGTAAACCACTTAAATTATATTAATAATGATTTTGCTAAAGATAGGTCAAACTGAAAATTACTTAATAATTTACAATTTATTATTTTCAATTTTTAGCTTATTGATCATGTGGTACCTAGAACATACATGTGCTTACAAGGATAAAAAAAAACAAATTGTCCTGCTAACATTAGCATTACCAAAATGAAACTTTTTCCAACATACAAGGTTTATTTTAACATTTTAACTACTGCCTAAAACACAATTGCAACATTCTAATAACAAATTACATTTTCAAGATTAATTTTTATGAGTGCAAAAAAGAATTGAAACAACTTAAAAACCGAGTATCCAAAAGTTTAAAGTATGAACTGAGCAACTCACCATCATCTATAAAATCTAGAATTGTTTATAAAATAAATTTTCCACCAAGCCACTTACATGTTGGTCATGTAACTGGAAAGGTTATTTAAAAAAAAAATTGTTATATATTTAAATACTTCTATAAAACACAAAATAATATTAAATTATTGTAACAGGAAGCTGGATATCAGCAGGCAGTGGATAAGCGAATAATTGCTGAAATAGGAAAACTTGTTGACGAAGGTGTTAGCAGTGTCCGTGAACTTAAAAAAGCAATTGCTCTTTATGTTAGACATGATTTATTTAAAGATCAACCCCTGCCATGTCCTACAAATCGAAGATTTTATCCATGCATCAAGGATTATAAAACAGCTTTTATTATGCATTTGTAAATAGAAAACTATCAAAATTCGATCCAACCAACGTAAAACTTTTAATTGATGAATGGAAAAAGTCATATGGTACTGATGACAATGTTTTGTATCGACCATATGTGGCAGGAGAAGCAAACAATGTGAAAGAACAAGAAAGTGAATGGGATGAAATTCCTTTTATTAAGTGTAGGCAATCACTTTTATTTGTACATCAATTTGCTTGGCAAAAACGTTTGCTTGAAAGGTATGGGCAAGAGATGTGTCTTTTAGATGCTACCTACAAAACATCAAAATATGCCCTTCCCCTTTTTTTTCTTTGTGTAAAGACCAACGTTAACTATCAAGTTGTTGGGTCCTTTATTATACAAAATGAAACTGCTGATGATATTGAAGAGGCACTTAAAGTCTTGCGAAAATGGTGTCCCAATTGGAATCCCTTATATTTTATGACAGATAAGTGCGATGCTGAAATTCTTGCAATTGAGGCCATTTTTAAAGGTGTTATATATATTAGCCTAAAAAAACATTATATTATTTAAAAAGCATAAATAACAATTAAGCTGTTAATATTTTTTATTTATCGAAAGACTGTAGAGTATTGATTTGTGACTTTCACCGAGAACAAGCATGGGGGAGATGGGTGAGAAAACATGATAATGGCATTGGTGATAAAAGCAAGCAACAATGTGCATTGGGTTTATTGCGATCTGTTGCCTCAGCAGATACTGATGAGATGTTTACAACGGCAATAACTCAGTTGAAAAGTAGTAATATTTGGAATGATAATGCTAAGTTTCAAAGTTATTTTGAAAAATATTGGGAACCTACAAAAGAGGTAATTCAACAAACCACATCCAAGTGTTTAGATTTATTCAAAAAAATAAAATTAAAATCATTATTAATCTTTATTGCATTATTTTGTAGCGCTGGGCTTGGCTCTATAGAGTAAAAAAGCTCAAAGTTATTATTAACACAAACAATGGTGTGGAGAGTCAAAACAGAACGTTAAAGGAATGCCATATACGCTTTCGCACAGACAGATCTTTATCTGGAGTTATCACAGTGTTACATAAAGACTTTTCGCCTGAAAGTTTTCAAAGGTTAGTATATCATTTTTAATATGTGACCCCAATAGTAGCAGTATCATTAAGTTTTGTTTTATATTTTACACCTAAAACGGTAACTGTTGCTTTTTTAGGTACAGAAATGAAAACCTTGCGGCTTCCAATAACTATCGTCAATACCATGGTAATGTTCCTTCTTTTTTACATGATAGACCCCACAACATTATAAAACATTGCATCAAAAGAATGCTTTCTTCAACTGACATTTCTAGTGAATCAATATCAAGAGTAGAAGATATGTTTTATGTGAACAGCGCAGAAACAAAAGAAGTCTATGAAGTTTCTATTTATCAGGGACCAAAATGCTCATGTGTAGACTTTAAAAGAAACTGTTTACCATGTAAACATATGTTTAGCATTTTCAAAAAATTTCCAGATGTGTCATGGGAAAATTTTCCTACATGGTACATAAATTCTCCTTTTATGATTTTGGATCCTTGCATTGTTGATCCTACAAATCCAGTGTACCAAGCTACATGCAAAATTAAACGGACAGTACCACAACGACACGAACCCAATTGTGAATCCAAAACACCATCACAACAACTTAAAAATCAAGAGAAAACAAAACACTCAACAATAACGAGAATCTCTAATGCTTTAACAACCATAAGAGATTTATCATTCGATGTTACTTCAGAAGAAGCCTTGTTGAAGGCTGAAGCGACACTAAATGAAGTTATCGAGGATATGAGAAATAATTGTAAACATGATGGTGGGTTGCGAGTGTTGGGATCAGAAGAAAAGATAAAAAAAAAAAATGGAAAAAAAATCAACCAAAGTAATTAAATCAAAAGTAGCAGTTCATGATGAGCTTCCGAGAAAGTATCCAAAGACAAACAAGTTTGTATCAAGACATGGTAAACATGCTGATTCTATGCGGGACCTATACCGAGTAACTTCTTTGTTTCCAAAAGGGTGTTCCTTTTATGATGATGGGTCCGACTTTCAAATTCCGCCAGTCAAAAAACCCCGTACTAACTATGTAGCAAAAACACCAGTAGCAATTATAAAGAAGGTTACTCCATCTATTGCGGTACTTAAAAAAAAGGGCTTACTTAAAAACTTGTTAAAAAATGGTCCATATAATATTTCATTAGTAAATATTAAGTCTTTGGACTCATCAGTTGCGACAACTCTAAACAAAAATCCTTCCATAAAAAGGCTGTGGAATAATGTCACTTTGACCGATAAAAAATACATTTTTGTTCCCTGGAATATAACCGGGGCCCACTGGGTTTTGCTTGCTGTGGACATTGAACAGCGAGTTTTGTTATACCTTGATCCTATGAAGGATGTGTGCACAGAATCAAATATGGATGTAAAATCTGCACTGGACATGATGAACTATGTGACAAAACAAAAATTTGGATTTTTAGATTTAAAAGCAAAAGTTGTTCCACATACCCTGCAGCCAGATAGCATGAGTTGTGGAGTTTTTGTCTGTATGTACAGTAAGTGGCTTACTTTGCACCAGAATCTTAAACAACCTGACTGTCAAACTTCCATGTACAGAGATGAGATTTACGCTACTGTTGTTGGCAATTGTCTAACTGGTAGCCACATAAAAAACAAATGTCGGATGTGTGAAAACCAAGACAACAGTAGATGTGATTGGGTCGAATGTATAAGGTGCCAACAGTGGTATCACAGTCAATGTGTTTCCCTTTTACCAACTGAGGCAAAAAATGCCTTATTTGTATGTCCTGCAGACAAAAAAAACTAACTTTACCCAGGGCTAAAAGCAACAAAGTTAAGACCGACTGAAGTGGAGGCATAAAAAGTTGAGATCTATTTAGATGTGGTCTGAGATGGCCCCAACAACAAACAAAGTTAAGACCGACTGAAATGGAGGCATAAAAAGTTGAGATCTATTTAGATGTGGTCTGAGATGGCCCCAACAACAAACAAAGTTAAGACCGACTGAAATGGAGGCATAAAAAGTTGAGATCTTATTTAGATGTGGTCTGAGATGGCCCCAACAACAAACAAAGTTAAGACCGACTGAAATGGAGGCATAAAAAGTTGAGATCTTATTTAGATGTGGTCTGAGATGGCCCCAACAACAAACAAAGTTAAGACCGACTGAAATGGAGGCATAAAAAGTTGAGATCTTATTTAGATGTGGTTCGAGATGGCCCCAACAACAAGCAAAGCTAAGACCGACTGAAATGGAGGCATAAAAAGTTGAGATCTTATTTAGATGTGGTCTGAGATGGCCCCAACAACAAACAAAGTTAAGACCGACTGAAATGGAGGCATAAAAAGTTGAGATCTTATTTAGATGTGGTCTGAGATGGCCCCAACAACAAACAAAGTTAAGACCGACTGAAATGGAGGCATAAAAAGTTGAGATCTTATTTAGATGTGGTTCGAGATGGCCCCAACAACAAGCAAAGCTAAGACCGACTGAAATGGAGGCATAAAAAGTTGAGATCTTATTTAGATGTGGTCTAAAATGGCCCTATAATTTTTGGGAAAGATGGTGACAACCTTCTCGTGGTCTTTCCTGTGAAGTGTAGTGAACTAAATCATACACAAACCAATGTCACCCGAAAATTTATTTTGTAATACAATATATATTAAAAAAATGCCAAAATTAATTCTGTTGCATGTTTTAAATCATGAAATTGATTTTGTTCCTTTTTCCCGCCGCATTAATGTATTTTTTGTGCATTTAAGTTTATGTATAATTCAGGCCTAGTTCTGTAAATACCTTTGCAGTTTTTGTTTTTTTATTGATAATGGCAAGTTTTGTTAAAACATTGTTGTTATAAAATAAAGTAAAAAAATTAAACCTTTGATTATTACTTAGATTATAGTCTTTAATACAAAGTAATTAAATTTGGTTAGATGTTTTTTGTTTCTATTAATTCCTAGCTTTCAAATATCAAAGTGATACTTTTTTTCATAACTGATAACTTTTAATTTGTTAAAATGCTGCCATTCTCAATTTGCCCTTATAAAACATAATCTTAAAATGAAGGTACGATGACTATTATACCTTTTAAACGCCTAGGTTTTATAAACCACTCAGTTTTAAACAAAAATTATTTTATTTTGGATGGAGGCTTGGGGGAGCTGGAGTCCTTCACAGAAAGAGGGGCTCGGCAGTTCGGAGGGCCAGTGGTGGGAGAGGGGTACAAGTTTTTACTTAAATAGTTCATTTCTGTCCCCCCACCACTGACGCACCTTTTCCGGTCTTCACTTGCATATCTACAAAAAAAGTTTTAATGTTTTTTAAACCATTCTAAATCGGTAAAATAAAAATTAAGAAGTTACTTTGATGTTGAATCCCCAGCAGGTTTTACTGCCGATCCCCTCTTCTGCTGTCTTCTCCAGCGAGCCCCCTTGCCTCCATGTGTATTTGTTTTTCTTTAAAAAAATATATACCGTATAAGCATTTTGCACTAACAGAATTACAATAAATTAAAAGGTCTACCAAACATTTAAAAAACAGTGTTACTTTTAACAGCATCATTTATTTTAGATTTAGTAAAATGTTTAAAAAAATTTTAAAAACAATGTAAAAAAAATAACTTACTCGCCAAGTTTAATTTTTATACTGTTTGTAGATTTTCTAAAAAAATATAAACTTTATTAGCATTTTGCACTAACATAATTACCAAATATTTAAAATGCAGTGTTACTTTTAACAACACATTTATTTTAAATTCAGTAAAATGCAAAAAAAAATTAAAACAGCAAAAATAACTCACAGTTTATCTTCAATCCCTCCTCCAGATTCTAGGAGAGCCAGGTTATGAGCAACAGGGGGATTTGCAAGAGCTTTAAAATGCTCCTGCATTCCCCCTGTTGCCGTGTAAAAAGAAACCTGGCCCTCAAATGTGTTTCCTGAAAAGTTCATTTCGAATTTGCAAACAAAGAATTTTCCAAACATATATATGCAAACGTAAAATTTTATAACTGAATAATTCTTTTGATTTACGCGGTAAAAACTCCCATTGTTATTTAAAAGCATATATTGTTATTTTTGTGTTACGGAACAGAGATTACTGTTACGCAACAGAGAATACCAACAGCCAATCACGTACGATATTTTGGTCAGGTTGATTAAGCCAGACTCATAAAACTTGAATTTAAATACTTAACGAGACGTGATAATATGTAAGGTTGTCAAATATTAAAAACATTATTACAGAGTTGCCCAAAATAAAACTGTTTTAACTCGAAAATATATTCAACAATTCTATTTTGTAGTGTAAGTCTATGTGGCGTAAAACTTTTATTAAAAAACCATAAATGTTTTAACTATACAGCATGGTAAAACCATATAGTACAGTTTTAAATAATATACATAGCGTGCATGCATGAGTCATCACACTTTAAAAGATAAAGAAATGCGAACTTAAAGGATGTTAAAAATATGATAAACAGGAAAGTTTCCTTATGTTATTAAAAATTAAAGTTTATATATTATTTAAAAATAAAATTTTTATTTAAAATAAAGAAATTTTAAAAAAATTTTAAAATTTACCTTTGATGTCTGATCCAGAAAGACTTTTGGTGTACAGTTTACTTGTTATAAAAACATGAACTTTTTAATAAAGAATTTTATGTATTCAAGTTTAGAAAGTTTGATCTATATGTTATTTTTTGTTCATATTTAACTTTTTTGCATTTTTAAGAAACAAAAAGTAAACACCCTTATTACTTAATGTTTAAAATAGTTCTTGCTTTGATTCTGTTATCATGCATTCTCCAGGGCAGCACTGGTACTACATTACAACAAAGAAGAAATCCATTTACATCAAATACAAATACTGGGTAAGAACAACAAATTTTGACAAATCGAGTTTTTATAAAATAATAATTTTTCAGTAAACCCGAAACAAACTTTCATAGTTGTTAAAAAATTACAAATTTTATAAAAAAGAATAAAAAGAAAAAAAAGGTTAACAAAATGCGTATTAAGAAATACTTTGTTTAGAGTTAAACAATATAAAAAACTACTTAAATACAATCGTTAAACAGCAGTGGTTCTGCATTTTTGTGGTCTTTTGATGTTGATACCTTAAAACAAAAAATGCAAGAGCTAGAAGATGAACATGACATAGAAAATATTCTAACAAGATTAATGATAGAATGGTAACTATTCTTTTACTACTAAATTGAAATGTTTTTTAGCGTTAAGAATAAATATATATTAAATAATTACATTACTACTAGTCTCAAACTATATTTTATACAATAATATACTTTTACAGAAACCAACATCAAAAAATATACCAACCAACAAATGAATAAACTAATTTTTTTTTTATTTGCTGTATATTTACATAAATGTTAATTGTATTAAATATATCATCAGCAAACAACAGAAGTTTTAAAATTTATTTTAGGTTAGTATAAGAAAGAATATTAAACAAGTTGATTTTGTTATGTTAGTCAAAGTGATATCAAACATTTTTGTAGAAAACTACGATGTTTTAATTATACAGTATGGTAGAAACAAGAAGAAACTTTAAAATAATAAGGTATACAGCGTGACTATATGAGTCATAACACTATGGAAGATAAAGCAATACAAAATTTTAGGATGTTAAAAATTTGATAAACAGGAAAGTCTCCCTATGTTATTAAGATTAAAAGTTTGTATCTTTTTTTTAAAAAAAGTAACAAATTAAAAAAAAGTTGTAAAATTTACCAAGCTCCTGAGTCCAGTCCAGTAGGACTTCCGTTGTGCAGTATAAGCTAACTAGTTATAAAATGCAAACTTTATAACAGAGAAAGAATAAAACGTACTAAAGTTTCGAGATTCAGAGGTAGTTCTTAATTTTTATTCCAATTTTTTATTTTTATAGTTTTGAGTAATAAAAAAAGAAAAAACTTCATTATACAATGTTCAAAATAGTCTTTGCTTTGATTCTGTTATCATGCATTTTTAAGCATAGTGATTCATTTGACATTCCACCTCCGTCCAGCGTTCGCACGGGTACTACCACTCAACAAAGAAGAAACCTATCACCAATAAGTTCAAATACCGGGTAAGGACAGCAAATTTGTAATCAAAGACATTTTTTGACAAACACTAAAAATATAAAAGTTATAAGGGTTTTTGCAATTCTAGTATTTGTATGCGGTAAACAACCTAATAACTTCTTCAATATTTTTGTCTTACAGCACTGGTAGTTTCCTTTCGTGGTATTTTGATAATTTAAAACAAAAAAATCAAGAACTAGAGGATGAAAATGACATAGAAAGTATCCTGGAAAGATTAATGACAGAGTGTAAATATTTTTTTTAATTCTAAATGTTTAATTTATTTAATAGTTATGTTTACGATTTGCTTATAACTATATATTATATCTATTATGTTTACAGAAATCGACACAATAGCAAATACCCCCAGGAAACAAATAAATCAAAATGTAAATTGTTCTTTTGCACCGTAAATTTTAAATACAAGAAACAGTTTGAAATAAAGTATTGAATATAACAAGAATAAAACGTTTTTTTTTTATTTAAGGCTGGGTTTAATATTTTATGTGTCTTTAATAATAAAAATCTCAAAAACTGAAAATAAACCGATAGGCTCTAGATAGAAAGTTTGTATTTACCACGACAATTGCAAATATAGTATATTTAATGATAACTCAAAATTACCTTTAAAATTGGTTGTAATAACTATTAAAAAACACACAGTTTTTAATTCGAGCACGCGACAGAAATTCTTTTTAAGCTTGTGTTAAATTATCTTTTAGCCATATGGGCCAATCAAGTAAAAAACTAATTTTAACTATAATTTTAGCCATACGGATTTGTAATATAAACAAAAGTCCGGAAATGTTTAACACAAAGTGCCTAGCAAAAAAACAACTCTATTAAATTATAGAAGACAATGCAGAAAAAAAGACATATTTGAAAGTTTTATGAATTAATTGTAAGTAAAAGTAAAGATAGCTTATGTAATATTTACTAAAAAACGTTTTAACATTCAACTATACCACAAAAATTTAAATAAACTTAAACGAATTTTCCCTACCACTTAAACCATTGTCACCATATCATAAAAATTTACCCGAACCACTGCGTAAACTTTAGTCACAAAACTATTAATATGAGCTACTATTAAAAATATTGACATAATACCATAAAAATAAGCTACTAGAAAACCCCAATGTTTTAATTATACTGTATGCTGGTAAAGACAAGTAGAAACATTTTAAATAAATAGGTATACAGCGTGACTATATGAGTCATAACACTATGGAAAATAAAGTAATACAAAATTTTTGGATGTTAAAATATTATAAACAGGAAAGTCTCCTTATGCTATTAAAATTAAAAGTTTGTATTTTATATATAAATTAAAATGTAATAAATTTGTAATATGTTGTAAAATTTACCGAGCATCTGAGTCCAGCTCAGAAAGACTTCCTCTGTGCAATATAGGCAAACTTGTTATAAAATGCAAACCTTATAACAGAGAAAGAATAAGACGTACATAAGTTTCGAGATTCAGAGGTAGTTCTTAATTTTTATTCCAATTTTTATTTTTATAGTTTTGAGTAATAAAAAAAGAAAAAACTTCATTATACAATGTTCAAAATAGTCTTTGCTTTAATTCTGTTATCATGCATTCTTAAGCATAGTGATTCATTTGACATTCCACCTCCGTCCAGCGTTCGCACGGGTAGTACCGGCCAACAAAGCAGAAATCCATCATCATCAGGTACAAATCTCAGGTAAGAACAAAAAATTTGTAATTAAAAATATTTTTAACAAACAACAAAAATTCATAAATGTAAAATTATAAAGTTTTTTGTAATTCTAGTTTTTGTTTTGTATGCTAATAACTACTTAAATATTTTTTTACAGCACTGGTAGTTACGTTTCGTGGTATTTTGACAATTTAAAACAAAAAAATCAAGAACTAGAGGATGAAAATGACATAGAAAGTATCCTGGAAAGAATAATGACAGAATGTAACAATTTTTTTTTAATTCTAAATGTTATTTTGCGTTAAGAACAGCTATTTAATTAATAATTATGTTACGCTTGGCATATAACCATATTTTATATTTTTCATGTTTACAGAAATCAACATCAAAGCAGATACCAACCAAAAAACAAATAAATAAAATTTTGAATTGTTCTTTTCCACCGTAAATTGTAAATGATTAGAAATGATTTTAAATAAAGTATTGGATATAACAAGAATAAAACGTTTTTTTTAACACTTGGTTTAGTATTTTATGTGTATTTATTAAATAAAAAATCTCGAAAATTGCAAATAAACCGATAGGCTAGGTACAAAGTTCTTATTTACCACTACCATTGCAAATATGGCATATTTAGGTATAGCTTAAAATTAACATTAAAATTTGGTTGTAATAACTATTAAAAAAACACAGTTTTTAATTTAAGCGCGTGACAGAATTTCTTTTTACGCTTGTGTTACTCTATCTTTTAGCCATATGGGCTAATCACGTGAAAAGTTAATTTTAACTCATTTTAACCATCCGGTTTTGTAATATAAACAAACTAAATTTAACTCAAGTACGGAAATAATTAACACAAAGCGCCCAGCAAAAAAAAAACAATTCTATTAAAGTATAGAAGACGGCAATGCAGAAAAGGATGACATTTTTGAACATCTTATGAATAAACTGTTAGTAAAAGTAAGGTTAGCTAATGTAATAATCACTAAAAAACTTTTTTTTAATTCTTAAGCTGTTATACAGAACAAAAACAAATTTGCAAAAAAATATTTTATACGAACAAAAATAAATATATTTTTGTATGCGTTAACCATTTACAAATATAAAGTTTTAACAAAAAACGTAAAAATGTGCAAAAAGCTATACTGTTATATCAAAATTAAAATTAACGCAATATAAAATTGCTAATAGATAAACGGAAGTTGTTGTACAATATCTAACAAAAAAAACTTATCTCAATATTGAGCGTATGTTTCGAAAAATCTTAACTAAAGCAGATTTGATATTACATAATCTATTAATATACGTTAATAATTAATTTTTAAAAATTACAGTAAAAAAGCAAAAATTGTGAGCATATTAATAAAAATTTTAAAAATATTGTTTGATCTAACCGTTGCACTTGCCATTGATAGATTACCTAAATATTTGCTGGAGGCATACGCAATTTAATAGATTAAAGCAATGATTAATGTATTGGTTAAATTTTGTAAAAAAATATTTTGTGTTTTAGATAATAAGTTACTATTTATTATAAACTTGAATATGTTAAAATTTGTCTTGGGGTTATTAATCACTTCTGTATGTTTCATGCAAAAAACAAATGCAACTTTTGGCCCAGCAGAGGTACCTCCGATTGTTGGACTACGTCGACAACCCCATATGCAACACTTTTAGTAATTTTCAAAATTTAGTTATTAAAAATATAAATATTATAAAATTTTTAAGTTTGGTTTAAAATCTTATTATTTTCTTAAAAAGTGCTATTTTTATACAATCTTAGCCGCCATGAACCTTGGAGTTTCGGAGATGTGTTAAAGCAGTTATATCAGAGTATAGAAGATGATGATGCAGAAATAGAAGACATGTTTCAACGTATCATGAATTAATTGTAAGTAACAGTAAAGTCAGATGGTGTAACAAATACTAAAAACAGTTTTATTTTTAAATTTTTTAATATTTATTTTTAGGATCTTTCTCAGAACGATGATGATGTATTTTTGAAATGTTTTTACGCATTGTTTAAATAAAAATAAATAGACAAATTACGCGAGTTTTTATATACCAACAAAAATAAAATATTTCCATATAAGAATAATATATATAACGACAATTTAATATTTCCATATAAGAATAATATATATAACGACAATTTAAGCGTGAGTTTACAAATCTATATTACTCGCCACTGACATCTAGCGGGAAATAAAACTGATAAATTTTAGTGACTACAATCCATCAATTCGTTTTATTTGAACACATAAGTAGAACTTAGACTAAAAATAGTTGTGTTAAATATATTTTAAAACAGCAAATAGTTGTTTTAAATATATTTAAAGGACAAATTTAAAATACAAAATGACAAAACCAATTTAAAACATGGAATAAAATTCCAGTTTTTGGCACTAATAGAGTTTGCTTTTCAATTTGCTATTTGTTTGTTGAAAAAAACTTCTGAGCCCCAACCATTTCTTTAGCTAGAAATAAATAAAAAATAACTAAAAAAAAGAAATCATAATATAAACAAATAAATGAAAAAGGTGTTAATTTAAGTGGCTATGTTATGATACTTAGTAAATGTAAAAAATGTATACACTTAGTATTTAAATTGATATCTACAGATTAAACAACTACCTTTAACAAATACATAAAAACAAAATTTGTTTATATAGCTTTATTCTTGCATTTTTATATGTAAAACTTTGCTTGGCATGTTATATAAATTTTAAACCTAATGATATAATTATATTTACACAGCTCATTTAAATTTTTGACCACATTTTGTTAAACATAATAACAGTACTTGTTCTTAATAAAAAACAATCTTATTTATAGTAAATGATGTACAACCACCAAGTTAATTTTTCGCTTTAGTTGACTATTAGTAATTTTAAAAATATTAAATTTGTATACTTAGGCTACTTATAAGTGAAATAAAAAACCTTCTTGTCAACCCTCAACCCTTAGCACAAAAAAAAGATTCACATTTTTCTTTAAATGATTTTAGGTTTTAATTTGTGAGTCCTAAAAAAACAAAATAAAAAATTTTTATAAAAACAAAGTTGCCTACACACAGTAATATAAAACTTGTGATCGAAATATTATAAACCATAGCTTACCTTGCTTTTATTAGCAGACTAGCTGACTAGAGGGTTGAAGTTAGGTTTATCAACAAAATGTATCAAAACTTAACATTTCTTCCATCTTGGTTTGTCACATAATGATCACCACCACAATTTAGCTACCTGTATGTTTAACAAAAAATAGTTTAATTATTTGGCTTATTTCATCAATAAAATTTTATTTCATTACCATGGATTTTACATAAAACTCCTTGTTCTACTACTAAAGAAATGATGTTTAGAACTCGGCAATTTATTAACTAGAGTTTTATAAGTCAAAAAGGGCTCTTAACACCATTTCTTTTTTAAAAGGTGCTGTTTAATTTTTTTAAACACATTCTTTATTGAACTAATTAAATCTTAAAATATATTGTTTTACTTTGACCTAGCCTTAAGTTTAATGTGTTAATTTATGCAGGGAAAAAACTTGTTAATTCAATGTAATTTCTGGTGTTTTTAAGTATATTAAAAGGTTATATTTGGCATGGTTTTTGATGACGAATTTTACATAATTTTTTGTTAAGTTTTTTTTTCAATGTTAATTGTTCCATTTTCGAGTTATTTTTCATGTTATCAACAAAGTTAAAAAGTAATTTTCCATGTTTTGGAACAAAGTTAAGTTAATTTCCATGTTAATTGTACCAACTTTAGATTATTTTTTATGTTTTAGGACAAAGTTAAGTTATTTCCAATTTAATAAGACCAATTTTGAGTTATTTATTTTTCATGTTAATTGGACCAGTTTTAAATTTTTTTTAATTTTAATGGGATTATTTTCCATTTTAAATGGGCAAATTTCAAGTTATTTTTCATGTTAATTGGACTATTTTAAGTTATTTCCCAGGTTATGGGACAAATTTTTCATGTTAATGGAACAAATTTATTTTCATGGTAACACGACAAAATTTTAGGTTATTTTTCATGTTATTTTTTCACCAAATTTAAGTCAAATTTTAAAGTTATTTGCCATGTTATTTAAACAAATTTCAAGTTATTTTCATGTTAATTGGACAAAGTTTAAAGTTATTTGCCATATAAATTGGACATATTTTAAGTTATTTTTCATGGACAAAGTTAAGGTCTTATTTTATGTCATTGAACAATTTTTTAATGGTATACATGGCAGAATAGGAGCTCGAGGTATGTATAAGAATAAAAACTCTTCCTATTTTATTTCGACATTGTTAAGTTAAAAAACTACATGTAACCCACAGTTACGATACACACAGAGCAAAGGGTAAAAACATTTATAATTTACATTGAAGAAATAATAAAGGTTACTAAAGAATAAAAATGACAATACAATAAACATGTAAGAAAGCACGGATAAATACTAAAAAAATGCCAAAATACATTTTACTTAATAAAAAATAATTAAACATATAATACAGTATATTAATCGAGTATACATGATCATTAGTACAACTACTTTGAGATGAAAAAATAGTTTTATGGATAAAAAATAAGTTAATTAGACGTACAAAATTTATAGAAAAATAAATAACATAAAAAGTATGCAAAAATTACTGTTTATATTAATACATGTCCAGTTTTATTCACGGAAGTGTTTATTTAATTTTAACTTCTATACAGTTAATGTCTTTATCTGTTTGTACAGTTTATTTGGATCTGTACATTAGATTGTCACAAAACCTCGGTAAAATGGTTATTGGACCCTTGGGAAAAAAGGCTGGCCCCTCAGAAAACAAGAACTAGCCCCCTAAGAATAGGTTATTGGATGGCCCCCAGAAAAGGCGGAGTAGCAGGTCTTTTAGTGTTGTATGTATGCTCTGATTTTTTTTTTTATAAAAAAACAAAGATTAGAATATTGCATACAAATATTTAAAGTGTGGTTGCAATTATTTGATTGTGTTAATGTTAAATGTACCATTTAAATTAAGATATGGTTATTTATTTATTTTGTGTTGGTACTTTTTACATTAAAGGTTTTATACAAATTCAATAGTTTTGCTCATCAACCAGAATCTAAAAAAAAAGAATATGGTTAGTATTTGTTTATAGTAGTCTACCCTGCCGGGAAAAAATGTTTGTTAGATTGAAGTTTTCTTTAAACAGGAACTCTAAAAAAAAGAACAAATTAAAAATAGCCAAAAGCAAATCGACGAGCTCTCCGAAATAGTCAACCAGCATTTAAAAATAAAAAACAGAATGTTTAAATTTGTTTTTGGTAATCTACCCTGAAAAAAGCCTGTAAAGGGTTAGTTTGGTTTAAGTTTTTAAAAGGCCCCTGAAAAAAAATTTATGGTTTTAGTTTTTTTAAAGGCCCCTGAAAAAAAATTTATGGTTTTAGTTTTTTAAAGGCCCCTGAAAAAAAACTATTATAGGTCCCTGAAAAAAATTATGGTTTTAGTTTTTTAAAAGCCCCTGAAAAAAAATTAAGGTTTTAGTTTTTTTAAGGACCCTGAAAAAAAAATAACTAGTGCCAGATTTTTTGATTTATGCCAAGTGTACAGTTATTTATATATTTAAATACCTCATTTAACTACTTTTTGGGAGTACCTGCGCATCAACACAGGTTTAATAATGTTCATAAATTTTTAATTAAAAAATATAAAAAATTAATATTTTATTGGCAAGTATGATTATAACATTACAATTCTTTTATGATTATTCCGAAATTAGTTAAAAAATAAATTTAAATCAATTAAATGAAAGTTAACATACCTGGAACAGTGTTCAGAAAACTTCAACATAAGACGTCTCACAGAAGCAAGTCCTAACTTCACTAACTTTTCTAAAAAAAATTTAAAATCTTTTAAAATTTACAGTTTTTCATATAAAATGTATTTATATTTAATTATTAACTGCTTGTAATATGCAACAGTTTATACTGTTAATGATAAACTTAAAAAAACCGAACTATAAATCACTAATAAAAACACGTCTACTTACCTCGAAAGTCCATTTAGAAAGAACTAAAATTCCGATTTTAATTCAAATTTGCCACGAAACACCAAGTCACGTGACTCTGAACGTGTTCTGTAACGTGTGTGTACGTGCACGACGCCTCTTGCAGTAGAAAGCGCTTTTCAAGCTGTCACTCAAAATATATTTGATTAAATCTTCTAAACAATTCATTAAAACGTTAATATAACAACACAAACTAATAACCTGTTATAATATGTAATTGTTTATTTACTTTTTAAGAATTATTTGTAACAATTAACGTCTTAAATTACGACTAAACAACTTATACGAGCGTTAACATAGCGCACGACGTAACACCAGGAATTTCAGATTATGATGCAACTTCATGTTTTAAAGGAATTTCTCGGGAAGACGCATCAATTAAGACGTCGTATTCCCCACGCTTAATTAATAACATACAGCTGGATTTATCTACATTTTATAACCTTATTTGGTAATAAAATCTCTTTTTAGTCTGCACGTGCTAACTAATTAAAATTTGTACCCGAGACCTCGTGGTAGAGGAATTTTTCGAGGAGGCGCACCAATAATGACGTCACGTTCCTTGCGCCTCGCTTAGTGGAAAGTTTTAAGTTTCTATGCTTTATAACAGACTTATGTTTAAGCAATAGTAAATTATATTATTCCCTTTTCTTAATTTTAATAAATCGAAATCCAATGTTTGTTAGTGACCAAACACATTTTTATTATTATTTTATAAATATAAAACTTAAAATAAGTTTTTTTTTTATTTTTAATTAATACTCAACAACAAAAAATAGCAAAAATAAATGAACTAAAGGTCATGCCTGTTCCATAAAGTCCTAAACGTTTGCGGAGAAGGCACGACCGCTTTCTAATGGTAACCTGGCAATTATGTTAAAACTGAAATCCTAAAAAGGTATTAATGATTTTTAAACAAGTTGTGAATAACATGTATAACATGTAGTTTATTAAAATAATAATTATTAAAACTTGGTTAAAATATCAGTTTAATAAAAAATAACATAAAAATCACAAGTTATGGAGCGCAGTATTTCGTATGTTGTGACCATATTAAAAATAGCAATTTTTTAAATGCCATCGTTGTTAGGCCATTAAAATTACCAAGCCAAAATATTTTAACCAAACACTGCATTCAAGTAATAACAACATGTGGTCGTATCATCACAAAAAATATCGACTTTAACCAAAATCTAATCACCTCCATACTAACCCCGTATCTGACCATGACCTTGACAATCTTAATTCAAATGATGACGTCACGTTGCCGTGGGAACGGTATAACTATCTGATGCGTGTCGAGTCGGGAAAATATTCGCAGCTCTGCGAGTTGGTTCTGTCTGCAAAAAAATATAATGTTCAGATTTTTTATAAAGATAATGCATTATTCACTTATAGTTAAATATTATTTAAAGATTTAATAAAAAACGTAAAATTGCACAAATGTAAACTATAATACCAAACTTTAAATTTATTAACTTAAAATTACAAACAGCTTGGCGGAAGTGGTTGTACAATATGTGATAAAAAACGTTGTCACAATATTAAACGTATGTTTAAAAAAGTGTTAACCAAAGTTTATTAGATACTATGTAGTCTATAGACATACAGTATTTTTCAACCTAAAAAAATTATAGTTAAAAATATTGCTTCAGGTTTCAGGAAATTTATTTTGTGATTATTACATTACATATTCAAATATGATTAAGTTAACATTAATATTTTTTGCAATTTTTGCGTGTTTAATACAACGAGGCAAGCCAGAACTTGCGGTGGCACAAGCTATTCGAAATACAGTAGATGGATTATCTAGAAACGGAGGCTATTCGTAAATAAACAATTCTTTACTTAGTATTAATAATTGTTTTTTATATCTATAGCAAACTTATAAAGGAAGTAGTCTAACTTAACTTTTAATACAAACATTTTAACATTTAGGTCCTTTTTCTATAATCTTAATTGGGGAGATATTTTAAAACAAACAATGCGAGAAATTGATGAGGAAAATGACTTAGAAGATGTCATGGATCGCTTAATGAAGGAGTGTAAGTTTTTTTACTTTAAAACTTTCTATTGATGTAAATACACAAATTTTAAATAATTTGGTATTTTTCTTCCTTAGAAATAGAAACAATCGCAAAACAATAGTTCAAGATTTCAAGAACAAGAGAAGAAAAAATGTTATTGTTTTTATTAATAAATTAAGCGCAAATAAAATATAGGAATTAAAATTTGTCTTTTGTAGTTTGACAAACAATAGAAAAAATTCACCAATTTTTTTTTTTCTTTTGATTTTAATTATAACCTATAAAGTGGCAGCTGGTAAAAGAAAGGATGTATCGATGTTAAAATTTAGGTTCCTGATCATGCCATGACACAAAAACTGATTGACCACATATTGTTTATGTAAAAAGCTTTGGTTTTTAATTAAAGTTGCAAAGAAAGATTTGTTTAAGCGCAGGGTAGCAAACTTGTTTACCAAATTTAGAGTTCAACAAATTAAAAATGCGACAATAAACTTACATAGGAGGACATTTTTTTAAATAACGTAAAATATTTAAAACAGTTTTACAGCCCATTTAATTGAAATAGAAAGCGAAAATTAAAAAAAAATTTATAAAAAAACTTTATATTTAAAATTAAATGCGCTATACAGTTTTCATTCTTATCATAAAACTTCCTATAGGTCATATAACAAAAATCCTACGTGCTGTTATAAAAAAATAATTATTTTTCCCTAACATAGATTATTATTAAATTATTTAGGCTTTATTAAAAACTAAACACAGTTTCGAAACTTTACAGTGTGTTATAAGTACAACTTAAAGATCTAAAAGTTTTATTTAAATAAACAAACAGGAAAAAAATATCAAAGTAAATTAGACAATTAATCATTTAGTAATTTCTTTAAATTTTGTAACTATTCAGATTAAAACCAAACAAATACTAAAATGAACAATTGTCGTGTTGTAGTTTTAATTGTTTTATTTAGTTTGTTTCACCAAAATGAAGCATTTTTCCATAGAAGAAATTATTCAATAAAATTGGGATCTAACCTAAATACAAAGTGCGTTATTTAGTTAATTGTTTTATAATCTTATGAAAATATTTGTGATTGTACTTTTTAAATTTTTTTATTGGAAATAAAAAAAATAATAAAACTTTAGCAATTTTTTTAATATTTCAGTCCCAGTTCTCCTTGGGGATATTTAGGCGATACTAAAACAGAACAAATCTCTAAGTTAAACCAAGAACCTGAGATCGAAGACTTTCTTAAGCAATTAATGCTTTATTGTAAGTTAAAACTTGATACACCACCTGGAAAATATATGTTTAAACCACCACTTAAATTAAAACTGAATTTTTAACACATCATTTGACTTTAAACTGTATGTTTAACACATAACTTAATTTAAAAACTGTAAATTTTATTTGTTTTGTAGAAAAGGGGAAGTGTATTGCAATAACAAATACCTCAACAATTATAATTGGAAATGCATAACGATTTTATTATCAAAGAAATAGATTAAACATGTCAATGAACATTTTTAAAATAAATGTGTCCTATAATTTTATGTGCAAAAAGTATGTTAATAAAACAAAAAACAAAATTAATTGTTTAATGTTTTATCTCTATAGATATAAACCTATATTGACGGGTAATATTAAATTTACATTAGGATAGAATAAAAAGGCATGCAAATACAAGCAATCTGCAGGCTAGGCAGTGTAAAAATTTACCAACAGGAATTACTCTTAAACAGCTTGTTATACGAAATAGCTACAAATCGGATGCTATTAGTGTTAGGCCGGATTTTAATCACGTAACAACTCCTTATGTTTAAGATACCCTATTAAAAGTGACTTATTTCCGACATGCCTTTAACGTTTAAACAAAAATTTATAAACATGCAGTATCGTTTCTAACTGACTGATGTAATTTTTTTTTAATAATTTGACAAGGAGCGCATTTAACTTTGTTTTTATTTGCATTTTTTTAAAGACTTTTTGTAATACAAAAAAATGAACAAGATCTTAGTTATAGGTTTGGTCCTAATCGTTTGCATGTTGCAGCAAAATGAAGCATTTGATTTTGGTAGCATAATTCAACCAGCACACCGTAGAAACCCTTCAGGGGCATCATTGTGAGTTACTTTTATTTTAAACAAAAAATTCTTGATGTATGTCATGTTAATATAAAATTCGGCCGGCTATAACCTTTTATGTTGATTTTTAGTAGTGGATATTGGTTCGGTGATAAATCAAGAAGACTTCAGAAGGAAATCGATGACGAAAAAAAATTAGAAGACTTTCTCGAACAACTTATATTGGATTGTAAGTAAACGTTTTCACATTTTTCTCACTTTTAAAGACAACCATCCTACATATTTAACACTTGAAATTTTAATTTTTTTGCAGAAATATCGAGTTTAAGTTCACAAAACAACGTAATGTCTTGTTTTAGTTTTTATTAGCAAGAAAGAATACCATGTTTTTGTCGCAAACAATCGTTTTAAAAATAAAATAAAAACTAGATTTTGTATTTTTTATTATTTTTTGGCTGTTATAATATAAAATTTTTAAATCGATTTCAGTTTTATACAAATTCACTTAATTTAACTTGGTGTTTTTTTAAGCAAGCAAGAAAGCCGGGCCCAATTAAATGACTCACCTCGGATGTTAATCGATAAAGTCAGAAAAACGCTTTATAATAAAAATCTTACGAGGGCGTCTTAGTTAAAATTTTAGTTAAAGTTTTTATTAGGGGATGATTGTACTAAAATATAAAAAAGCTAATAGCGAGTTATTTACCCAAAGGTATCAAAGTCATAGGCTTAACAAACTATTTTCGCATAAACTTGCAGGTTAAAACGGTCACTAAATTTTGAAAAAAATGAGCAAGTTCATTATTCTAGTCTTATTTGCATTACTTTGTCTATTAGACGAAAACGAAGCTTGGCATTTTATTAGAAGAAACTCTGGGAAATTTATAACGTACGTACTTTTAATTAAAACAAATTTACATAAAAGATTATTTTATTATTTTAATGATTTTATCAAAGTATTTATTTATGCCAACGGTTTAAAAATAACCTTCTTTCATAAATTTTTATTGAAAATAAAGAATATAACTAAGTTAATTATATATTTAAGATCAATACAAATTCCTTGGTCTTATCCTGGCGATGTTGAAATATTTCAAGATTCGGTAAACGATGAAATCGAGGACTATCTTGAACAACTTATGCTTGATTGTAAGTTTAAAGGTAACTGAATAGGCAACATTGTAACACGAATAAAAACCCTTAGTCATTTTTTATAGAAAACTACATAACTTATCACAACAAAAATGGACATCAAGATTTTAAAGGATAACAGCTTGTTGTTAAACTATTGCAATATTGTTTTTAGACTATTATTCACAAAGTAAACAATTTTTAAAATGATAAAATGTGAATTTCTTTATTCTACACCGCTGATTTATATCACAACACAAACGATGCTAACGTTAAAGGAACGATTTGGCTTAAATGAAAATAATGCTATCTTACTTTAATATAATTCACCCAAAAAAACGATTGAACCTACTATGAAAGTATTTGCTAAATTAATAAGTACTGGTCATTTAATAACTTAAACCAGTCTACAAAGCAAAATTTAGGCATGAGTGTATCACAATAATATGTTTGAAAAAAAAAATTCAAATTGGTAAAGCCATAAAAACAAAAACTATTTAAATTTACCAGCTATACATATTCTTTATTAAAAAGTTCGTATCATCTTAATATAAAAAATTGTCTTAGGTTATTCATATAGAAATGCTTGACAAAATGCAATGTTTAGGCTACTAGTTTTAGGTAAAAATAATGTTCCAGCCTCCCATAGAAAAAAACTTTTCTTTTTATAATGCATTTTTATTCCTTATTTAAAACGTTAAAAAAACTGTTGCCTAATAGTTTAATAGAGGTTCAAATTTTAAATCGTGCTTTACGCTCGCCTTCTATAAAAGTAAATGAAGTTAAAAATTAAATAAATGATCTTATAAAATATTCTTGTAAAAAAATATGTCATATGATTTTTAGGTAGTTAAATGTTTATTAAATGTTGTTTAATTTAAGTTCTGTTATATCAAAATTTGTTTACTATAAAAAGCAATTTTTCAAGCAAGAAAACCGGGCCTAATTAAATGAGTCACATCAGATGAATTGGGAAAGTCAGGAAAACGCTTTATAAAATATTCACATAGGGCATCTTTTTTATAAAGTGTATAAAAAACTTTATAGCATTAGGTTGAGAACTTGTTAATATTAAAATTGAAAAAACTAATAGTTATTTACCCAAAGATTTCAAAGTTATAGGCTTAACAAAGTATTTTCGCATACCCTCGCAGGTTAAAACAGTTACTAAAGTTTAAAAAAATGAGCAAGTCTATTATTCTAGTAATATTTGCATTGCTATGTCTATTAAACAAAAACGAGGCTTCAAGATATTTTAGTAGAAGAAACACTGGGAAATTTATACCGTACGTACTTTTAATTAAAATAAAATTTAAATAAAGGACTATTTAAATATTTTAATAACTTTATCAAAGTATTTATTTATGCCAACGGTTTAAAAATAACTTTTTTTTTTAATAAATATTTATTGAAATTAAGGAATATAACTAAATAAATGATATATTCAAGATCAATACAAATTCCTTGGTCTTATCCTGGCGATGACACAGTTGAAAAATTTCAAGATTCGGTAAACGATGAAATCGAGAACTATCTTGAACAACTAATGCTTGATTGTAAGTTTAAGGGTAATCAAACAGGAAACATCGCAACAAAAATAAAAACTTGTATTCAATTTTTTTGCAGAAAATTACATATTTTACCGCAATGAAAATGGACATCAAGATTTACCATTCATTTATCCTTAATAAAGAATAATAACTTGTTATTGACTTATTGTAGTTTAAGATTTATATTTTTCACAAAATAAACAGTTTACAAAATGGTAAACAATACATTCCTTTAAATAACCTACGCCGCTGATTTATATACTAAAATTGAACAATGTTAAAATAAAAGCGTCAAGCTTGTTTAAAAAATAAAAAAATTGTTATTTTACTTAAATCAAAAACTGTTTTAAAAAAATTAGAAATTAAAATGTAATCGATGTGTCACATTTTGGTCACATCTCCTGGTTAACGTTACCCCGTTACATTGCATAACAAATTTAGTTTTACAAAACTTGATATTAAAACATTAAAAAAGTTGAACAATTCAAAAATCAACTAATTACAGCACAGACAGACAGGCTTACTAAGACTTAACAACTTTCTGTATTTACTGACTGATTAAGTTGTCTCTGTATTTACCCAAAACTATATTAAAACATGTTAATGTGAACTTAATTTTTTTTTAATGTTGACCCTACCCTTTGCCTTTTTATAGCATTATAATGTCAGATAAAAACGTTTCAACTGTTTAAAGTAAACATTGACAATGAAACAACAGAATAATAACTCTCATGTTAGAAAATACAAATATGTTAAACCAGAAAAAAATGAAAGCCCTCAAACAAGTTGGTCTTCCAGTGGTTACAACTCAACTAAAAACGAAAATAATAAAATATTAATGTCGGGGCTTGATCTTGATACTGTATGGAGTATAAAGCGTAATGTTTCCATAGACAATAAAGCCAAAAATAAGGGTGAAAACTCTTCCTATATACCTTCTGGCATGACTTTTGGTGGTCGAAAAGATGTTCCAAAATCAAGTGGAACTTTTTATTCCCGCCATAAAAATTCACAAGCAAAAGTGCAATCCCAGCCCAAAGAAGATTTTATGACAAACGCAGCTCCAAAGTCGTGGTTAAAAAATTCTTACGATGCAAAGAAGAGTCCACAAACCACACAAGGCTTCCAAAACTTAGACAACGATGACGAATTCGATTTTGATTTGCTTGCACCAAGTAAAAATAAAGCAAACATTTCCAACAACAAAACTAATAATTTTAATAGTTTTCAACACACAGGTATAGGTTTTAAATAATTATAAATAAACTTCTAGCTATATTTTTACCAAAAAAGGTTGCCTTAAATTATACTGTTATTTTTTAGGAAATAATTTGTTTGCAACGTCTAAAAATGCAGTTCCAAATCAAGATCACAAAAATGAAGATTCCACGTTTGGAAGCAAATACAAAGCATCTTCATATTTTAACTTTTAATATTTAAAACAATTTTTTGTCAAAAATAGATTCTGAATTTCTAATTATTTTCAGCATTTGTGCAATTTTTTAAAGACATCATATGATTTGAATATCTGGTATAAGTCGTGATTAATTTTTTTATATTAAGTACAGTTTTATTTAATGTAATTCTTTTACTTTAAGTTATTAAACACTGTATATGTTAGGGGCTATTGCTTTCTTTGGTGTGCTATTACATGCAGTCTTGTTATATGTCTTTCTTTAATCATAAAGTATTAAATATCTTTTTTTTAATTTAACCCCTTCTTTTTCTAAGTTGTACTGTTGTTATATTTTTTAAACAATGTATTAAAATGTTTTTAAATATATATTTAAATTTTTTAAACAATATATTTAAAGGTCACTATTACTACTTCAGGTCTAAAGTAAAAATTTGATTTTTTTAAATTTTAGTGTTTATTTTTAATTTTGTAAAGTGTATGTATTGTTAAAATATATTGCCACACTGTATATAAATTTTACATGAACTTATTTTGTGTACTTAACAATCACAAAAAGATGAGGTTTATTTTTCTCACACATTTGTACTATTCGTTTCATGATTATTCACTGTGAAATAAAACAATGCCAAGGTTCTATTGTGTTATACTCATATTTGTACTATATAATACAGTATTATTTTCTTTTTTCTTGGGATGCCAGATTTTATTGATTGACTTGACCAAAAATTGTTTGTTGAATCATTTTTCAGTAATAAATGAACAGTATATTGTTTTGCTTTTTCACTGAATAAAGTAAATGAAAACCTAACGAAGTCTGTAATGTAAATTTTGAAAATAAACTTACGAAAGTAGAAAAAAAATACTTGCTTTAAATTTTATATTAGTTGAATTTCGTTCTAGAAAATTTCTCAGTAAAAATACAAATTTTTGTGTTTGAAAATTAAAAAGGTAAAACTCATTTAAAGTTAAGTAATTTTTTGACCAAACTAACTAAATTAACACCTAGAATATTTAGTACAACATAGGCTTATCCAAAAATCAAACCACCTGTTTGTTTTTTATGTTTTAAAGTAAAATCTGGTTAAGCGCACTATAATTACAAAAATCAGCAACATTATTCGAACGTTAAACATCAACAGTGGGAACTTACAGAAACATAACAAAGGGTAAAAGTAAAAAAAACATGCAAAGGAGTTCTAGGTAAACTAAACAAAGTCGGTTTTAAAAGAAAAAACATATATAGGTTTGTTATTGCATTTTTTTAAATTCACAGCTTGTAAATTTGGCACAATATTTAACATTAAACTGGCAGGAAGCACTATTTATAACACATATAAAATGCCATCACATAACACTTGACATATTAACAACTTCAGGACTCTTAAAAAACAATTTTTTTGGAATTAGTAGAGCTAGATTATTGAATACAAAAACATTTAGTTTATGAAGTTACAAGGACTCAGCTGTAAAAAAATCCATATCTAAAAAAATTAAATAAAAAATATTAAAGTTTGGGTATTATTATAACACTCCATGTTTTTTAACCTTGTTTTTAATTGAATTAAATTCCTGTTAACACGTTATCACCTAAACATGTACACATATCAAATTCCAAACATGTAATAAACACCATCACCATGGGGGTACATGTTAAGAAAAATAGAACTGTAAAGTATTTCAAAATGAATATAATGTGGTCATTGTATTTTTGTTAATAATTACCCAACAAGTTAAATTTTACTTTGGTAGGCAATCCCTAGTTAAAATTTATTAAATTTATAATACTAAGATTAACATCTCAACAGCAAAACAAATATGTAGCTCAGGCATTTAGCATTGTTTGGATTGTAAGAGGCAGAGGCCTTCTAAGAATAACAAAGCAATTGCCAAGCAGGCACAACAAATCAATCTATTTTTAGAGTGAAAAGTGATACACAATAGCTTTTAATACACAAAGAAGCAAATGGTTTCTAACAAGGGTCGGCTGAAAGAACTGAACAATAGAAAACAATTTAAATCAACAAATCGACATTCCTTAATTAAATAAGTGACCATAAATTTTATTACCTTTAGAATGGCTTGATTTATTACACACCTGTAATAATTAAGCACTATACAAATTATAAGGATAAAGTTAAATTTAAACACATCTTTACCATATTTTATTAGGCCAACACATTGGAAAGTAAAGGTGAATTTTGTGGTCCCCAGAAATATAAAGGATTAACATCTTTCTCATCAAATCGAAGTTGAAAACTTAGTTGCATTGCTTCAGATTTACTTAAACAAGTTGAGGATTTTCTAGCTTCTTCAGATCTCTTTAAAGAGTTACTTAACACCTTCTAAAATTAAAAACATAAAAACAGACTTTAAAATATACCTAAATTTTAAATATAGCATACTAAAATACAAAAATTTACCTTTAGTAACTTTTGCTGTTCTTTAATTATTAATTTCATATCAAAGTTTGATCCAGAAGCCTTTTTTGATGCTTCATTAAAAGGAAATGTTAAGATAAAGTCTCCTACTCTTGTGCGAGACCATGGGTTCAACTTAGGGGGCGTTCGCATTGAAGTACTAGTCATGCTGTATGGAGACTCTAAACAGGAAATTTTTTTAATAAATATCCTTTAATTTTTAATCATTTCTGTTAAAATGTTAAATACTTACTGTACTCAGATTTTTTGGCAGGTTTACTAGACTGTAAGTGCAAGGATGCAATTGTACTTGATTTTCTTACATGACGATCAGTAACTAACTTTGTTTTTCTGACTAACGGAGCCGAGCCTAAAACTTTCTTTTTAAGAACAGGTTTTGGGGATGCACATTTGATTGCTGGAACAAGGCGTTTAAAAAGTTCTTCACTTGTTTTGTTATTCTTGTTATTTTCGCTAGCTGCAAGTTTTATATTCAATTCTGTTATTGTTGTCAAAGGATTTTGTTTCCCAACAGGCTTTTCAGTTTTTTTTTTTGCTAAGTTTGGTAATTTTTTTAAAGTAATTGTATTTTTGTTTGTGGTATTGTTGTAGCTTGTTTCGTCTGGGCAGTTTTCAGGTTGATTACAATGGTCAACTGAAGATACACTTGATGCAACACTACTTGAGCTTAAATTACGGGGAAAACCATCCTTTTTTGAACCTACAATTTAAAAATTTTAATCTCAATTACCTTGGAAACCATTAAAAAATATGTAAATTTAATTATACCTTGACGCCCATTTGCAACTCCTTCAACTTTTTTCCCACCACTTTGGAGTTTTCTCGAGCCAACCCTAGTGTCTTGTGACGAAGTTTTAACACGAGTTTGGTTAACTTTTGACTTTTCACTTCTGCTAATCGGTCTTTTGAACAAACTTCTTGTTGTGCTTTGAGTTGGGCTTGATGGATTACGAAAAGTATCCCCACCATGCTCTGAATCACTCTCTATACAATACAAAACAGAATACACAAAAACCAGGGATTTAAACTCATAACACTACAGTTAAAAACTTATTGTACTGAACTTAAAAAAACTCCTGGCAATTTTTATTTTAATATAACTTTAATAATATAAAAATGATTTCACCTTTGAAGTTAAGTAAATCTATGAGGTCATTTAACATTGATCTTTTTGCGATAAAATCTGCTTGGCAATCCATACTCAGGGCTGGACTAAAGTTTACCTAAGTGTGTTACCGTATTAATAACTGGTCTAAAAACCTAACACATTTGTGAAGTGTTACTATACATACGTAAGATTTTAAAATGTTTGACATACCTCTAATAACCACGGCTTCATTTTATCATCGATTATTATGTCAAAACCAAACACTTCAAAGCAGTTGTGGCATTTTGGAACAGAGGGTGCTTGAGTAGCAAGTGTGAGTGTTACGATGTTTGAGATTTTTAACCACAATAACGATTCATCTACTCCTTCTAACTGGCGCAAGTAACTTCGAAACTAAAAATTCAGTCATTATTTAATCATGGTACGATGATTAAAACTACAAACCTCAAATATCATAAATTTATAAATACAGTAAGCTACCATTTTTCATAATAATAAATTGATCTTTTTTAAAACACACACATTGTCATAATTTTAAGCTTACTTTTAAAATTTTTGGGTTGTACTAATGGGATTATAGATTTAATAATAATTTAATAGGTCTAAGTGAAATTCAATATTACTTGTGAAAGAGTCCATTTGCAACCTGGTCCAACTCTTTCTTTATCTGTTGCAAATGAAGGCCCATACTTGTTTATCGAAGTGTTTGTCAAATGCGAGAACACATTGTTCAACTGATTAAGATCAAACTTATCAGTACTAAATCGAACAATGCCTTCCTAAAATTTAAAATATTGTCATATTTAAGATTGTTTCACCGTATTAAAAAATTGTATCACTGTATTAAAATACCTAATACATACTGATAAGGGTTGTATTAGAAATGTTTTTTAATTTACATACTTGGTACATGTAAATATTCAATGGTTGAAAACTTGGAACACAAACATATATTCTTAGATCAAATTTGTAGCCAGATATAAGCAGTGGGTTAGTTATATATCGTTGAACAATAACCGAGCAATCATAAGTCAGATTTTTAAGATCTTGAAATACAAATATTCCTCTACCTCTGGAAAGATCAACAGGCTTGCATATCCAAAATAAATTCTTAGAAAATTATTTTGTAGGTAAATAATGACGCTTAAAAATAAATATGTTATTGATAAAAAAAGTTGTTTAAAATTTATCTTACCTTTTTGCCATGCTTCTGAAACTCTTTTGTATAGTCAGATACAAATTTAATATATTCATTAGGTAAGATGTAAGCATTTGGATGGAAATTAAACATTTGGCCACCATGTATACATCTAAATTAAAATTGGTTAATTTTTATTTACAGTATATAGGATTTAATTTAAGAAAATAAAAAAATTAATAAAAATAATTTATACTTCATTCGTCTTAAGTTTCGAACTAGACAATCTTTTCTTGTTATTGCATCGGTGCGAGGAAAATGATTTAAGCGTTGCCATGGCGCCACTTCGTCGTGATCTGACTTGCGAAATCGTTGAGTTTTCCACCAAAGATTCCATTCTCCAATTTTGATGTTGTCTCCAGAATTACTTTCATCATATTCGTTCCACCCTCGCTCAGTTAAAATCTTATATTTGTTTAAATAAGATTAGCATTTAAAATATATATAACTAAATAATGTTTTTTAATCAACTTATTTACATATACATTATTTCATATTTTTATGTATTTTTTTATATCTTTATATATTTTTTCCGAAGCATTTCACCTGTTTTACAACTTCAGGCACATGTTCGGAGGTTCTTAATATTAACCCATCTTCCTCTGAGAACAAAACCATTATAAATTCCTTCTGGCAGTTTTGTTTCAATAAGAATAACAATTTTGTAATATTGGATCTCTTGTTACTTTTATCATAGGTATTACAAAATCCGAATAGACATAGTTTGAGGTTTTTAATAAAAACCGTATCATTTAAGTATCGAATTAAATCCGAACGATTATACAAAAATTACGCAACAGAACTAATAGTTTTACCCCCCAGCTAGATTATACATCTCTTTGAGAAGTTCTAAAAATAGTATTACATAACATTTTGAAATTAAACATCGTAGTTAACTTGCATTTTTTCTGAAATAAAGAACTTAATGTTGTGAATTTCGATAGCGTTGGTAGTTGCTGTGCAAATCACTAGCGGTACCTTGTGTTCAAATTTTTCCACATAAAGTTCTGAAATTAGTTTTTACAATTTGTGTATTTGCAAAAAAAATAAATTTTTTAAAACTATTTTTTTTTTTTTTTTTTATATTATTTAAGTTAAATTTTTAATAAAAAAAAGTATCTTAAAAGTTTACAACAAAACAAAATTTTGACACGATGTGTCAAAAAACTCTGAACCCACGTTGCGTGTTCAAGTCTTCAGGCTTTAAGTTTACATGGGATTACGTTCAGCAAAAAGAACGCGTTGTTTTTAAATAATTTTTGTTGTTTAACGTCGAAATGTTAACTATGCATTTTTATAATATTTTTTAAAAATATTTGTAGCAAAGTAATTTATTTTGTATTTCTTAGGTTAGGTTTAAAAAAAAATCTTGTCAAACCGTTTCGTTACCGCATTCCAAAAGTTCTCTTAAATTTTTTTTATTTTTTTTTGTTGTAGTGTTAAAATAAAAATGAGTTCTAGACCTAGTAACAAGAAACCAAAATATGGTGAAAACGAAAGAGTTCTCTGCTTTCAAGGTCCTATTCTATATGAAGCAAAATGTCTAAAATCAAAGTTACAAGAAGATGACAAATTCCAATATTTTATTCATTACAACGGTTGGAATAAGCATTGGGATGAATGGGTATCTGAGCAAAGAATTCTTAAATACACAGATTCAAACTTGTCAAAACAAAAAGATTTATTAAAACTATATAAAAAGGACAAATCAACTAAAAGTAAACCAAAATCGAAAAGTGAGAATTCTGAAAAGAGAAAAGCTCAAGATGTAAACAATACACAGCATGAGCCAGCACTTCCATCTGAGCCTAAAAAGTTAAAACTAATTCAAGAATTACCTGAGTTAATTCCAGAAGAGCTTGAAAACCAGTTGATAGAAATCCCAAAAAATCTTCAATTGGTTTTGGTAGATGATTGGGATATGGTTCATAGACGAAAACAGTTATTCCACTTACCTGCCCCTGTTTCTACGAATAAAATTTTACAAAAATATTTCGAAAGTAAAACCACTGGAAATCTTGAAACTGACAAAGTTCTTAAGGAATCTCTAATTGGACTGGAGGAATATTTTAATGTACTTTTAGGTTCACAACTGTTGTACAAATTCGAAAGGCCTCAATTTGGAGACATATTTGATAAATATCCTAACAAGGAAATAAGTCAATTGTATGGTCTACCCCACTTTTTACGCTTTTTTGTTAAGATAAATAAAATTGTGACAATTCAAAACTTGCCAAATCAAAATGTTTCGCAGTGCAATAAACAAATACGATGTATACATGATGTTATTGACTTTATCGATAAGAACAAAGATTGGGCTTTTGATGTAAATAATTACGAAACTGCACCAGCTGAATATCACAGAAGAGCACTTACATAATTTTTGTATTTATTATTTTCACTTTTGTTAGTGTTTATCATTACTTTGCCTTTTTTTTTAACACAAAAATTATTGTTGTCATTGATGGATGTTAAAGAATGTTTAATTTTAATATTATTATATTTCTTTTATTTACTTTTTAGATTTTTACACAGCTCTGTGTGCTGTTAAACTGTTAAGTTTGTGCAGGATTTAATTAAATTTATAAGCGATGTCAGATAAAGAAGGGAAGGGTGAGTTAATTAATTTAATTAGCAACCTTTTTTGTTAGAGTCAAAAAGAAAAATTTTAAGTTAGTTTTTTATCGGTTAAGTTATTTTTGGTGTTGGGTGTTTGCAATTATTTCATGCTGGACAGTTTTTCCTGATAGGCTCCAAAGCTGAAGAAGGAAAAAAGAAAATAAGCTTGTCTTTAAAGTCCGGAGGAATAGGAAAGAAGAATAAGAAACCAACTTTTAATCCACTCTCTATAAAACTTGCATCAGTAAGTAATAAGTATATATACAATATACACAGCTTTTATTATTTATTATAAAGTTAAAAAAAATGTTTACGTTTTTTAAAGGCCGTTTTTGTAGGTGATTATAACTGACTTAAGCTATTATCAGTATTTTACAAACATATAACTTACTTTACAACACTTTTGTTTGTTAATTCTCAAATTTTATTTTTTAACTTTGTTTGTTACACAGAATAAAGAAAAGAAGGCAGCAAGCATTAAAGTTGTTCCAAAATCAAAGAAAGCAGCTGCAGTGTTTGGAGATGACAGTGATGTAAGTTTTGTTTGAAATAACTAAATTTCACAGTAGATACAGCTTACTAAAATGACAGAAGAAGACGAAGATCTAAATGCATGCAGCTCCTGGTTAAACAAAGAATCAGAAGAAGAACAATCTGCTTTTAAAAAAAATTTTGGTTTTCTTGGTCCCGCTAAAACTGAAAAGCCAGAAGTTAGTACCAATGTAAAAGCTTCGGTTTTGGGAAGTGGTAAATCAATTATTGTGAACTGTTGTCAAAAGGGCAACCCAGTGTTAGACCTTATTAAAGGTGTGCCTTGGCAATATGCAGATTCAGTAATACCTGTGGACTACATTCTGGGTTCTACTACTGGTTGCCTGTTTTTGAGCTTGCGATATCATGCATTGAAGCCGGAATATATTTATGATCGCATGAAAACACTCCGTCAAAGTGGGAGCTTTTCTCTTAGAGTCCTGTTATGCCTGGTTGATGTTAAAGATCCTAACCATTCCATACTTGAACTTACAAAGGCTTGTTTGGTTTCTGACATTACACTCTTAATGGCATTTAGCAACGAAGAAGTGGCTACTTATCTAGAAACATTTAAATCGTACCAAAACAAGCCTGCTGACTCTATTAAGACACGGCCCTCGAGTTGTACTAATGAACGTCTTGCTGAGGTTCTTTCTTCGGTTAGAACAATTAACTCCACCGATGCCCATACTTTGCTTTCGACCTATAACACTGTCGCTGATATTGCAAAAGTATCGGAAGAAGATCTAGGGATGTGTCCTGGCATTGGCGGAATAAAAGCAAGATCTTTGCACACTTTATTTAATGAACCCTTTCTAAAGAAACCCAGTGACCCTGACGAAAAATAAATTAATACTGAACTTTTGCTATTATTTAAAATAGTTTATTTTAACACATGTTGTTTATTTTTGTACTTTGATCATGGTAACATAAGTTTTTTTTTGAAATTTAATTTTTTTTAGATATTAGGATTTTGTTGTTTAATTGTTCAGAATATTCACCTCACTATATTTAAACCAATGATTTTTTTGTTTCTTGTTAATATTTGATTATCTGCCCTTAATTTCCCTAGATTAACTTTAATTTATTATAAGTGCTGACATATGTTTTGGTTAATGTAGAGTGAACCTGAGGAAATGCCAGTAGAAGCTCGAATGCGAATGAGAAATATTGGAAGGTAGGTGTTAAAATTTATTTCAAAACAACCAAGATACTTGTTGTACAGACTTATAAACTTTTTTAAAATTTTTAACCAAAAATTTTGAACTAAAATTTTTTTTTTTAATTTGGAAGTTTTTAAATGTATATATATATATAAGCTATTTCTTTTATATTTTAATACAATTTTTTTTAACAATTTTAAATACATATATTTACACTATTATTTGCCCCTTTATTTTATGTAGAAATCACTAGTTAAACATCCAAAAAATTTAAATATTTTGTAGAGATACTCCTACTTCAGCTGGCCCCAACTCATTTAACAAAGGAAAACTAGGATTTATCGACCCCCAAAAACAGTGGGAAGTTCAACAACAGGAAATCCTGAAGCAAGTAAAAGAAAACAATGACAAGTGAAGAAGAAATAGTGACAATTGTTAATGCATTACAACTTATTTTAAACCCCACTGTAACAGACATTCAACGAAAAGAAGCTTTAAATATATGCGAGTCATTTAAATCGCATCCTAAATGCTCGCAAATTGGATTTTGTTTAGCAAACCAAAAAAATCTTCCTTCTTCAGTGCGTTACTTTGGTTTGCAGTTAATTAAAAACCACATCCGCTTGCACTGGACCGAATTGTACATTGATGAGCAATCTTCTATAAAAGCTCACATTTTAATGTTTATTTCTGAATGTCCGGAAAATTTAGAGTCCTATGTTAAACTTCTTGCTGCTAGTATTTTGTGTGAAATTGTAAAACATGTATGGCCGCAAGAATGGGCTTCAATGTTGCCCGATGTAACCTTATCTGTTAAGAAAAACCCAAATGGCATTGAAATTTTGGAACAAATGTTATCAATTTTAGCAGAAGATGTAGTTCTGTTTCAAAATATTCAAAATAAATCAAGAGCCAGGGATTTAAGACAAGCCTTGACTATTTCTTCACCTGATATAATTAACTACTTAGTGGAAAACCTTAACGAAAAATTATCAATATTGTCGCAAAATAATTCTCCCCTTAAAATTCACCAAGCCACAGTCACCGTTCAGGTTTTAACCAACTATGTTGAATGGATAAATATTGATTTGGTATTTCAACAAAATGCAGTTTTGCTAGAGTTAATTTTTCAGCTTTTGACAGTTGAATCACTTCAGTTACCTGCATCAGAATGCCTTGCTGCAATTGTAAACCGAAAAGGACATATTGAGGAAAGAAAAAAAATATTGGTACTCACATCTGATTACTTCGTAAATAAGTTTCAAACCATTTTTCAGATGTTTTCAGGTTTGGCAGAATTTAATGAAAATCGCTTAAAACTATTAAGAACTTTGGGCCAGATTTTAACAAATTTATCCAATCTTATTATCAATGTTTGGACAGATGATGAAAAAAGTAACCCCGATTATTCAAGGAATTTGGAATTATACAAAAGTTTTTTGGAACTTATTTATCTATTTACGACTCATCAAAGTAAAATTGTGTCCAGTGCTGTTCTTCCTTGCTGGAATAATCTTCTTCGTCATAAGATGATCCGTAAAGATGCAATTCTTTTGTTAACTGTGCCCACCTTACTTCAAGTACTGTCGAGCAATCTTTGCAAAAGTCTAGATGATAAAAATCCCCTCACTTCATTAGAAGAACTAGAATTCAATGATGAAGAAGAATGGTTGAACTTTAAGAAATCGTTTAAAGCTTTAAATATTGAGCTGCTAAGATTCTGTACTTGTGCCTTACCTCTCTGTGCCATTGGTGCTTGTTTTGAATTTATTCAAAATAACCTTACAGCTACTTGTGCTGATGCGAAAGAATTACATTTAAAGTGGGAAGGAGTATGCCAAGTTGCTGAAATAGTGATGGGTTCTGTAGTTATGGCTGCTGCTGATCGCTCTGAAACACATTTGCTTCCAATCTCAGATACAGTAAAAATGTTTAACAGCATTTTGGGACAGCAGTCTGGAGATCCTGTTGTTTTAAAATGCATGTTGAATTGCAGTTACAGCTTGCTTAAGTTGATAATTCTTTCAGAGCTGGAAGCTGACCAATCTTTAGCAACTATTATTAACAAAACATTTTATGCTTTGGATAGCTTCACTAATGGGGCTAAAAATTTGGATGAAAGTGCTCTAAGAAGAGCATCTTGTGCTATTCTTGTACGACTGTCAAAAAATTATCCTCCACAGATGTTAAAACAAATGGAATATTTTAAAGCACTTGTTTTAGAGAGATTGGGTAAAACACCATGCCTTCTATCTCCTTATGAGAAAGTTGCAATGTTGGAATCTCTAATTTTAGTCAGCGGGGAATGGAAGAACTTCGAAAGTCAAAGTTGTTTAATTAAAGATACAATGTCAACAGCAAATTACGTGACTGAATCTTCTGCATTTCAATCCATTCTAAAAAGTCCAATAGATTTGGCCAAGGGTATTGGACTATCTGACCCAATTGATAATGCTTTGTTTGCTGAAATGAGATCAAATCTGTATTATTATGTTGCTTTAACTCAAGCTGTTTTATCTCGCAGTTCTATACCAACTGATTCTGAATCTCAAAAATCTGGTGGATTTGTTGGTGAAGATGGTTTAAAAAATCCTTGCAGTTCCCTTATTTGTTTGGCAATTGATCATATTTTGACACTTATTCAAAACCTTTCATTTATTTGGTCACAAGATATGTTGCAGTACATTCATGCTGATAACAAAAAAGCTCTCGATATTAAAGACAGTGAAAAGAGAAGTTTAATTATTACAAATGCCGAGCCTCCTTCAACATCTTGTTATGAGACAGAAGAAAAACAGCATTGGCAGAAACTGCAAAATTTTCTTTTATTGACACTGGATAATTGCTATCAAATACTGGGGCTTGCCAGCAAGGTTATAGGCCCAAGTTTTTACACTGTTGCAGGATTGCAAGATGTTATTGTAGAAAAGTGTCTTAATCACATGTCACATTTACCAATCATGAGGCTGAAATCCTTGCTGCGATTGTTTTTGATTAATTTTCTTAAATATTGCCCCTTGTCTTATGCGAACAACATAATATGTCCCATATTACAAACTTACTGTGAGTTTATGTTAAATCGTATTAAACCTGCTTGGGAAAAATATGGGGAAAAAGAGAATTTGCGCTTAAATGGAAACGAAGAAGAATACCAAGATCCTGAGGATGGAAAAGAGGAAAGAGAAATTGTGGAGGAGCAGCTTCTGCGAGTCATCACCAGAGAGCATCTTGATCTTTTAGTTAATCTTTGTATCAACAAACAACCACCTTCCACAAAGGGATTAGAAAATGGAGCTCAAAAGGCCTCGTCCATCGGAGGACTTCACATCGCTAAACTTACAGATCTTGGTGCCGTTATTTCAAAACATGCTGCATGTGAGGTTGTTGTTGGGTTAGGCCTTTCAGCTCTTTCCTGGCATGACACCGCAACTTGTTTTAAAGCCACTCAACTGCTGTGGCCAATTCTTAAAGTTTTAGTTACTGATCATGGGGATGCATTTACTGAAGCAACAACTCGATTAATTTTTGAAGCCATTTTAACCGGTCTATCAAGGCACGGGCAACATGAAGGTTGCGAGGCACAACTATCAGCGATGGCTCTAATGTTTATTCAATCCCTTCATGTTAAACATAACCAAGTGTTTTTAACCATTCTTCAGGTGGTGTCGCCTGAAACAGAAGACATGGCTATCGTTAATTTTCTTATAAAGTTTGATTCCACAAGCGAAAAGAAACGTAAAACCTTTTTCAAAAAACTAATTTCTGGATTTATTCAACGGCATGTCAGTCAACAATTTCAACTTGTTCCCAAAATGAACGAAATGCAACCTCTGTTTACTGAAAAAAAAGCAACAAAGAAAAACGTACAAGAAACAACATTAAATATTTTTGGTTTAGCTGATTTATTTCAATAATATAAATACATAAGTAATAACATTTACCTTTTACATAAGAAATAAGTCACTTTAATTTCATAACATGTCTGATACAAAATTTGCAGTTTGTGTGTTTTTGTTGTTTATTATGGACTTCATAAGGTTTTGTGTGTTTAAAAGTTGTTTTAATTATTTGTTACTCTAATTCTTGTTATTTATTTTAACATTTTATTTGGTGGGTTTATGTTTTGTTTTAGGTTTAATAAAAAAACAAGCTAGTTTAAATTTTTCAGAGCAAACGTGCGGCAGGCTAATTTACTAGACAAATGATAATGCTTTTTATGCCTGGTTAGTGCATTTTATATCAAATATGTCTTAGGTGAAAATTACGTGTGTACAAACAAATTAGGCATTATCTTTACCTAGAATAAAATATTTTTCAGTAATGACTGTTTTAAAAACTTACACAACGAATTCTTGAATATTTTATTGCACAAAACGTTACACGATTATTAAAACGTGTTAAATAAAACTTAAAATGAAGTAAGGCCATGAAGCACGCAATAATTACAAAACTTACACACATTTTTTAAACTATAACTATTTAAGGTATATATTTATAAATATAAAATAATAAGAACTACATTTTTAAAAAGTTTTTTTTATAAAAGTGGCACTAAAATTTCTATGTAAAAAGCTTAAGTCGCTTCTTCTTTATAATTACTTAGTTTAGTTAAACTATTTAAAGTAAGTATTGCTTTATTTCTTTTTATTGGTAAAGTGAACTACCAGGCTTATTACGATAATTAGAAGCAATATAAGTCCACAAATGCTTAATATGATGCACATTTTCTTGTTTTTTAACCATTGTTGCTTCTTTATTTTTTCGGCATTGTCTTCGAAAATTTTAGCTTTTTCTTCCAAAACACGTGCGTTGTCCTATACAAACAAAAAATGAAAAACTTCATTGGATGTTCTTAAAAATTTCTGTAGGCTAACATGCGATTTAAGTGATTTATATTTATCAATTTTTATAATTAAATTACTTCAAGTGTTTCTAATTTGTCGCCACGTTCCATCATCCTATCAAAGTTCACTTGCGTAATACCAACAACTTCTTGAACCTAATTAAAAAAGTAAGTTAATACAGAATTAAATGTAAAAAATAATTTATAGGACAAACTTATAACTCTAATGCATGTTAACTTAGATTTACATTTTTATGCATTTCTTCTAACTGTGTATCTGATTTTTGTCCAGCGTTGCTGCTTGTCGGTGCTTGGTGAACTGGAGTTAGGCTGGTTGTACTACGCATGGTATCGTAACCTGGTTTAGTTGTTTCAACTTTTTCAAAAAGCCCTGTAGTATCTGTAGCAAAGTTTTTTTTTTTATTTTGTAAATGTTTAAAAATTAACTATTTAAACAAATGAAAAATATTTCCTTTTTGCTTTTACAGAATATTTATGAAAGGAGTTTTTGGCTGTGTTCAATGGTTTGAAAATAATTGAAACTTACCGGTAAAAGGACCGTCTGTTTCTTTTGCTAAATGATCGTTGCTTACCAACTTTGTTTGTTGGTTACTCTTTTTGGGAGTTCCCTTTACTTTCCTGGTAGTACGAGAACCGGATAGGCGTTGTAACTTTCTTTTGAGTTTATAAAAATGTTGGACAATTACTTAATTGCAATTACAAAACCTTGTTTTTAATTAAAGTAGATTCTTTTAGATTGGTTCATGCATGGCTTAGGTGTTATATCTTACCCGGTAGAAGTTTTTTCTTTTCTTGCTAAAGTTTTACTACATTCTGCTTCGATCTGCTCTTGACATTTCTCGTGCACATTCGTGCTGCATTCTGAGTAAAAAAAATATTTTTGTGTTTAATTTTGTTCCGTTTGTATTTGGCTAAATATTGATATTTCGATATACCTGAACATTTTAAACCTTGATTGACAACCCCTATAAGAAGAGAGTCGCAATAATCACAATTTGTTGGCTGTTTGTAAGTTTGTTTTCGAAAGTTATGTTGGCCTTTAATCTATATAAAAACAAACAAATCTTATAGTTCTTCACTTGTATGTTTAATCAACAGTTAGACTTATTTATTTCTATTCCATTTATAGAAGTTCAACAAACTTTGTATCTTTAAATACACATACGAAATTAACAACTATTAAATTTTATTGTTGTTTGTCACTATAAATTCGAACAATCTTCATTATTTCACCATCGAATAAAAATAAACAATAAAAGCCGTTTACTATGACATCATAAACATAAATACACAACTCACCAATTCAACACAACTTTTAGTTAAATCCTCTTGGCAACGATCGTGCACATCAATTTCACAACCTTAAAAAATACATTTTAAAGTCACCATTTATTATAAAATGAGTTAAAGAATTATTTTTGTAACTTACGTTTGCAGCGTACCCCCTGTTTAATTAAACCAACCAGAAGTTTTCCGCAGTGAGCGCAGAGTGTGGGTCGTTTGTAGTTGTGCGTGTGAAAGGTGTGTGCTGTAAAGGACGACATTGTTTCCCAACACCTTTAAAATTAATTTACATTTTTAAATGATTAAACTTAAAAAGATGGTGGACTACCTGACCTTGAGTTATTTGTAAATTGCAATCATATGCCGTCTAATGCTTTTTATTGCAGACATTTATACTAATTTTAAATTCTATTATCATTTCTAGCTTAAAATAATACCACATAACATTTCCCCATTGTTAGTCGTAATAATTGTAGTATCATGTGACTAAATCGGCTATACATTATTTCCTATACCTTTGCTTTTGCTGTTATTAAATTTAAATTCAATATTACCTGGATTAAAAGTACGACGTTATTCAGTATAATAGACAATTATATCATCTCCCATCGTTAAATATATAACTTTAAATGTATATAATACCTACTTAGTAAATCTATAAATAAAATAAATCGAGTTAAAAAATTATCACCTAAACTTGTGCGACTGCAACTCTTCTAGTATCAAAACATATCATATAACTTTCCTAGCTGTATTTTGTAGGCTAGTATAGCTAATGGGGTAAGTTAACGTCTATAATATAAGAATGCGACTATATAAAAAGCTTTCCTTCCGTATATGTTTATTTTTGCTGAGTACGTCATACAGTTGTTTGCCGAACACAAACATTTAGTAAACTATTATTGAAACTTAAAGACGTTTTGATAATAAATAAGATATCTTTATGAGTAATTTATAACTGCGAAATGTTATGTTTAGTAACGTGTTTGGACCTTGAACTAAATTACATCGAATTTAGTTTTAGTTTTAAATGTTCTTCTTTATAAACTGGCTTGTTGTTTACAAAAATTTTTTTTTTTGCATAAAATAGTTTCTGTTCATACAGAATACCATGACCATTTAAGAGGTTTTCTTACAGTTTTCTTAATGCTTCTTTTTTTAGATTAGACTTATAGAGAAACATACTTTTTATAGATCCGTATTCTTTAATTAAATTGGACATTGTTTTGTTCAGGTTAAACCTGATGCTGTTACGCGACTTGCATTGAGTCACCTTTAAAAATTCGGGGTATTCAGGAATGAGTAAACCTTGTTTGTTCAAACGTTGCATAATCATCAGAGGAAATGAATTCATTCATTGAAGAGCTTACCATGTCAGCTTTGTGATGCAAATACCTGATTCTTTTCACAGCTATACACGACTCGACTGCGTTTTGTTGTGCGGTGCTATTGGTTGACCTGATACGCTATGCCAATAATCGTAAATATTATTTTAAGTTTATAAGAATACTGAAAATCATGTTTAATTGACCGAAATGATGAACATGTTTAAATAAAAAAAATCGATTATTTTTCAAAGGGACTCATTGGCCATATGCCCTTTGCTTTATTGGTATTTTCATAGTTAATTTATAAAGCTGAATAATACAACTAGTGCTAACGTGTCATTTTTATTGTTTTATACTGAGCTGTATGTAAATGGAAATTTCCCTACGAAAACTAAAATTTCTTATAATTGTGCACCGCCCTGTTTAATCTATAACTAAATCCTGCGGTACACCACGTTTATTGATGAAAGCCAGATATACCCGCGTTACTGTATCTTTATTTCTACTTCCTCAGCTAAATTAACATGCAATTCTGAACAATGTAAGCATACAAGCTGCATGCTATTAATACAACTACACGCAATTTTAGTAGTTATTTATTAATCTTATTAATTAATTCTATTTCCATTGTTCTATCAATGTTAAAAGAGTCATAGGTTATGATAATATTCCCCTACGTTGTTGCCTGTGTTTTGATAAGAAGTTCTAATCAACGTTCGTCTAAAGTTAGGAAGGAAATAGCCAGTTGATGCATTGAACGTTTCTTTTTACTATCTAAGTAATTTATCGCTAAAAAGTCCCATATAATAAACAAGCTAACGCTTATTAACAAATTTACAAAAACAAACTGTACTGGGTATGTAAAAAAACGCATCGCTCATTATGTATATGCTTAAATAGTCTTAAAAATATAGAACCGTTTGTTATCTAAATCGTTGTCGAATTATAAAACATTATCTTCCAGTCTTTACATATTTTTATTTTATGGTGAACCACAAAAAAGAATTAAAAAGGTGATAATGTGAAGACAATACACTGTTTAAATCAAATCTGTATGTAAATTGCATTAGATATATGTTTAAATTGCATTTTTGCGAAGTAAAAAAATAATGCAAAATGATTTGTAAAGTTATCACGGACATTTTAAAAGAAATTTATTAGCTTTTTGTAATAATATAAATGGGGCTGTAATGGTCAAAATGCAAGCGCTTTAACATAATTTCCAGTAACATATTTAAACTTTTTCTGATGCCATAAATATAATTTAAACTAAGTTCGATGCCACAAACATAATTTAATCTTAGTCAGATACTATGAACATAAATTAAACTTTTTCAAGAATACCACAAACATAATTTTAACTTAAGCTAATGCCATGAACATAATTTAAACTTTGCCCAAAATACAATGAACATAAATTTTTAAACAATATCGAATGCCATGCAGATATTTAAAACAAATACGAAAAACTGAAAGAAAGAAATAAAACGTAATTTAAACTATGTTACGTAGTGGAGAAAATGTGTTTAGGAAAATTCAACGATATTTTGCAGCTTAGATTTTGTAAATGATTCTTACAGCAAATTACCTATATGTTTTTAAAGGCAAAGAGTTTATCAAACATAAAATATTGAAGTAGAAGGCAAGTGATAGAAAATATCCGCATTGTATTAGCATTGTAGTTTGTTTGCTGACATTACTACAATTTAAATAAAACACTTCATTCAATCAACCGTAAAATTAATTTTCGTTTGTCCTTAATATATTATTTTTAAGAATTAATATTCCTATATACATATGAATAATAAAAAAGCCTAAATATATTTATATCAAAATTTAATAAAATATTAAATTGTAAAAGTATTGTAATATCGATTTCAATTCATCTAAAGGTTACGCAAAATATCGTGACGTCACAAAATCAGCTATCTTTTATGAAAATCGAATTGGCTATAGGGTTTCAGCTCGATTACGGTTAGAAAACCAGGGTTAAGGTTCCCCCTTAAAAATATATCGATCATACAAAAATTTTGATTTAGTTTATAAAAAAGGGAAATTTTAAGTGTAGCCCGATGATTAGTAACGTTTTAATCATTTTTAGCGGTGAAGTGAACAGCCAAACTTATAACAATAATTAGAAGCAATATGATTCCACAAATGCCTATTGTAATGCGCATTTTTTTGTTTTTTAACCATTGATGTTTTCTTATTTCTTTGGTGTGCTTCTTAAATGCTTTAGCTGTTTTTTCCATATTTTGTGTAGCGCGCTTACATTTAAAAATAATTTTTTTAAATCTTTTTAATTTTTTAAGTAAACTGTTTAAATAAATTAAATAAAATTGTATATTTTTACCTCGGTAGTTTTTATCTTGTCCTGTCTTTTTATTAATTCAACAGCGTTTTTACGCGTATCATCAATGACATCCTGTACCTTAAAAAGTTTAGGTTTAAACAAATATAAATAAAATATATAAAAAAGTTTTAGTAAAATTATGATTATATTGGCAGAATTAGATAGAATAAGGTATTGAATATTAACGAAATGTGCTTACATCTTTATGCATTTTTTTTAACTGTGTATCTGGTTTTAGTCCAGCGTTGCTGCTTGTCGGTGCTTGGTGAACTGGAGTCAAACTAGTTTTACTACGCATGGTATCGTAGTCTGGTTTGGTTGTTTCAGCTTTTTAAAAATACTTACTTGTAACTATTTAAAATGTTATATATTTCTAAACAGTTAGGCACATATGTAAAAAATGCTATATTGTTTATTCTTTCTTTTTGTATTTAAAATAGTTTTGGGTAACCTGTAAAAGAAACGTTTGCTTCTTGAGCTGATTTATCGTCCCTTACCAGCTTGGTCTTTTCGTTATTATTTTCACGAATATCTCCTTTTCTCCTAGTAATGCGAGTACCGGATGGGCGCTGGAGTTTTCTTTTAAGTTTATAAAATTGTCAGCCAATAATTTTAGTGGTATAACATAACCCTGTGTTTATTTTTTTTTAGATTAGTTTATGCAAGGCATAAATGTTATGTCTTACCCGGTAGAAGTTTTTTCTTTTCTTGCTAAAGTTTTATTACATTCTGCTTCGATCTGTTCTTGGCATTTTTCGTGCACATTCGTGCTGCATTCTGAATAGAAAAACGGCGTCTGCGTTTATTCGGGTTGTGGTGAGTAAGTATTAGCCAAAACTGTAATTACCTGAACATTTTAAACCTTGATTTACTACCCCTTTAAGAAAGGAGCTGCAGTAATCACAGTTTGTCGGTTGTTTGTAAGTTTTTTTACAAAAGTTATGCTGGCCCCTAATCTATATTAGAAACATTTAAAAAAACAAATTAATAATTTAATATATAATTCTACTTTTAATTTGTTTATTTTACCATAAATTGGCTATTACATTTAAAACAAATATTTAAAAGTATTTCCTTTTTTGCTTTTCTAAGTTAAAAATGGAGTTTCTTTTTCGTCTGACAAAAAAACATAAACAATAATAAAAAAACACGTTGATCTCCTAAAATACACAAATAACTCACCAACTCAATACAATTTTTAGTTAGGTCTTTTTGGCATTCCTTGTGCACATCGATTCTGCACCCTAGAATAAAAAGAGAATGATTCTGAGTAACAATATTACTAAAAATGCAAAAAAATATTTTTTTAAACTTACGTTTGCAACGAGTGCCTTGTTTATATAAACCGGTCAAAAATTGCCCACAGTGGTTGCAAAGTGTAGGTCGTTTATAGTTGTGTGCCTTAAATAAGTGGGCTGTGAAGGATGACATTTTTTCTGGACACCTTTAAATTTAGTTTCTACGGTGTATGACATTAAACTGTTGATTAATTTTATTCAAATGTTATTTTAAAATACACTCAGTTAGTTTGTTTAATTTTTACTTTAACTTATATTGCAAAACTATAAGTATAGGCTACTTAAAAAATAAATTATAATATATAACATAATAGTTGGTAAAAAAAGATAACTATAAAAAATATAGGCTATTTGAAAAACTTTTTTTATTTTTTGCTGCAGGTTTTGATCAGAACTTATAAAATTTCTTTGTTTATTTTTTCTTACTCTAACTGACAAAATATTAAATGTTGTGTTGTTAAACTAATGTTAAAGCCTTTATAGACTTGGCCTGGGTGTTTTGATAAGAAGTTTATCTAATCCATATTCGCCTACAGTTATAAAGGAAGGAAATTGTTACTTAATATACACGTATAAATTCTATATTTCCTTATTTTCGATGAGAGGCGGCTGTCTTTACAGAATTTTTTTTAATAATATGGTCGCAACTACAAAAAAAGTGCACACCACAAACGACGATTGTTATGTTATTTTGTTTTTAGTAATACTGATATCACCACTTTATTTTGTTAAATTAAATAAAACCGTGTGATAAAATGATAATATACCTTTCGGCAAGTTATCATGAAAATATTACTTGTCGTTTAAGAATAATGCGCACCACAACCGGCGCGTTTTATGCAATTTTTCAATAATTAAGGTATTTTCACTATATTTTGTTGGTTACTATATTAACAACGTTAATGTAACTTATATATAAAGTTCATCCCAATAACTTTTGAAATCATTTTGGATATTCTACTACAACTTAATTTTTGCTTGTATTATAATATTAATAAGGATGCAAATATAAGATTTATATTTTAAATAAGATTATATCTTAAATACGTACTTAATTTTAGGCTTATAAAAATAGTTAGGAGACACGATGTTAAATGTATTTGGTTAATGACACAAGGACAAATATGATCGGGTTAAAACCCTTGTTTGAATCTCAATATTGGCATCGTTGTTATAGAAACAAGCCGAAGCCGTCATTTTGTCAATAATGAAACCTTTGTTCTTTATAACTTGTTATGTAATTATTATTTTTGTTGTCAGGATCAAAAAGTGAAATAAAAGTTAAATTGTTCTTGAGTTATTGTGTTAATCTATTTTTTTATATGAATTTTAAACTTACTAGGCAATCTATACAGCTATAATTTAATTTTAGTGTAAATAAATAATTAAATAATTTAAAGTACAGGCAGACTGAGACTGGCGGTGGCAGACATGCAATAAGCAGAGCACGATTGCTGCATAATATTACTATTTGTGTTTCATTTAATTTCATTGTTAAAATATTTTTAGTTTTAACAATAAGAACATCCAGAATAGTTATTTAATAACGCTAGATTACATCAAAATGGTCTGTATTTAATTTAATATTTATTTGGTATTGTTCTAGTATGGTTAATGGTAGCAGACAGATTAAAAAGATGCCATAAAAAAATCTAGACATGAATAGCCACTAGTTACGCAAACAGACTTATAAAAAGGAGACATCTACAATTTAAGTAATTTTTGATAGCTTATAATTAAATTAAAATCAATATTTGTTTAGGTATCATTTATTACATTTAACACTAAAGTAAAAAATATGGCGGAGGTACTGGAAATGAAGCCAAGAAGGAAAAAGAAGAAAACTAATCAGATAATTGATGCTAATCTTGGTGATGACGAAACAGACTCAGTAACTATTAATCCTCATGCATTTGAAGAGCCGGCTCCTATATTAACCCCAAGAGAAAATAATAGCACAACAGGAAGTGTGGTTACCATTGTAACTGATACTGAAGACATGAAAAATGTACCAAGCCGCAAACAAGGAGAAAACAAATTTGGAAGCATGTTTCTTCGTTCTTTGGCAAAACAAAACAGAGTTATTCCTATGGATGGTGAAACTGATGGAAGACCCTCATCAGCACCATTGCAAAATCCATTGTTCAAACCAAGAGATCAACTTGAAATGATTCAAAGACCTCAGACGGCTGCTGCCATGAATACTTCATTTTCTTGTAATATTCAACCAAAAATAGAAAAAGCCTCACCCAAGCAGAGTATGGTGCAACTTGATGACAGGCCTTCTACACTCATGAAACCAGACCAAATGAAACTGCAATCTGAACTAAATGAAGTGGCTTATATACCCTATGAATATGCTCAATCTATGATAAGTCGAATGGTTAATGACATGAAAAATATGAAAGCCATGCATTTGGAAGTGTTGTTTAAAATAGAAGATCAATATAAGTGCATAGAAAAGGAAAGTCAGCGGCAGTTCAACTTGTTTGTTACTAATCTTCAAAAAACCTACAAGGAAAGAGTTAATACATTTCGGCACAACATGGGAAGATTAAACGATGAAATGAAAACCAACCAAGCGCAACATGTAAATACAATGCAAAGCCTTAAAATAAAAAACAAGCAACTTTTAAACGAAAAGGTAACAGCTCTACAAGCTCAAAAATCCGAATTTAAATCAGCTAGTAAGCCACAGGATCAATATTTTACAGAAACTGCTAAAACTGCACCCACCACTGAGCAAGAACAACCAGATATTGATATTGAGAATGTTATTCCAGCAGTTATACCTATACCTGTTATAATTGATGATGACAAATCAGGTGATTTAGAACCTGAAACCATAATCACTGAAAAAGATCAAACTGTTGGGAAAATAGATGAAAGAGTCGAAGTTATCAATGATGAATCAGAAAAAAGAGATCTGGAAAAAGATGAAATTTTTGAACCTGCAGAAATGCCTGTAAATGCTGAAAGTACAGTTCAGAAGACTCCTGATCAAAAAGATGATTTGTCCGCAGAAGAAGAGTTGAAGGATGAGGAAACAAAAGAAGTGCCTTCGGAGGATAAGGAAGATTTGCCTTCAGACGATAAAGATGATGAACTACTTGTAGAAGAAGAGGAAGCTGCAGAGTTTAAAATCCAATCAGAAGAGGAGGAATTTGATGAGGAAGATGTTAAAGAAGAAGAAGATGTTGAGGCAGAAATGCAAAGTGGGGCAGGTGGTAAAAAGCGCTCATCCATCATTGCAAAAGCCGCTGTAACTGGAGCTGTTGTTGCCAAAGGCCAATCACTGAATGAAAAGAAAGCATTAAAAGAGTTACAAAAAATGAAGGCATTACTTACCAAAGAGAAACAAAAGACTGCTGCCAGTACTAAACAAGTTCATGAACTTGAAACAAAGTTAAAAAATCAACCCCCTCCCCCACAAAAAACGGGAGCTGTTGTGGATTCCAAGGAATTGAAAAAGTTGGAAAAGCGTGCTAAAGATTTAGAAAAGAAATTGGAAATGGAATCCAAAAAAGCTTCCCGAGACAACAAACTTGCCTCAGAGCTTGATGTTCAAGTTAAAGCTGCCAACAAGGAGATTACAGATTTGAAACAACAACTAACATCTAAGGAAGGAGAGTTTTTGAAGTTAACAGCTGCAGCAGAAACTGGTGCCGCTGCTATTGAAAAGGTAGATAGCTTGACTGCAGAAGTAAAATCCTTAAACGTTGAAAATCAAACTCTGGTTGATAATTACAATACTGAACGAGTGCTGCGGAAAAAGTATTACAACATGGTGGAAGACATGAAGGGTAAAATCAGAGTATATTGTCGTGTGAGACCGCTTAGCAAAACCGAAAAAGGAAATAAAAACCAATACATTGTCCAGGCTCCAGATGACTATACGGTAAAAATCATGGCCAGTAAAGGTACGAAAGAATTTCAGTTTGATTCTATTTTCACTGAGGACCATGGGCAGTCAACTGTATTCGAAGATACAAACACATTGATACAGTCAGCTGTAGATGGTTACAACGTGTGCATTTTTGCATACGGTCAAACTGGGTCAGGTAAAACCTACACGATGATTGGTGACAGCAATCAACAGTCCCCAGGAATAGCACCCCGAGCATTTGAACGAATTTTTAATCTGGTTGAAAAAAATCAGAAGAAGTTTTCATTTGTTGTGTCTTGCTACATGCTGGAGTTATACAATGAAAAATTGATTGATCTTTTAGCTCCTAAAAATGCTGAGCCAGCTAAGCTTGATATTAAAAAGGACAACAAAGGAATGGTCTTTATTAATGGAGCAACTGTCACTCAAGCTAGTGATTCGGATAACCTTTTTAATATCTTTTCGAAGGGTTCTGAGAATCGTCACACAGCTTCTACAAAAATGAATGCAGAAAGCTCCAGATCTCATCTTATAATAGGGGTTGTTATCGAGAGTACTAATCTTACTTCAGGAGCTGTGATTAAAGGTAAACTCAGTCTTGTTGATTTAGCTGGAAGTGAAAGAGTGGGTAAGACGGGAGCAACAGCCGAACAACTCAAAGAAGCAAACTCCATCAACAAGTCCTTATCAGCGCTCGGAGATGTTATTTCTGCACTTTCAAGTGACCAAGGGTTTATTCCTTACAGAAACAACAAGCTGACGATGTTAATGCAGGATTCATTGGGAGGAAATGCAAAGACCCTTATGTTCGTCAACATCTCACCTGCTGACTACAATGCAGATGAATCGATTATTTCTCTTACTTATGCTTCAAGAGTGAAGCTTATCACCAATGATGCAAGTAAGAATGCAGAAAGTAAAGAAGTGGCAAAACTTAAACAAATGATAGCTAAACTTAAAGCTGGAGAAGAGGTAGATGATTCAATGATGTAAATTTTTTAAATTTCATAAAATTGTAGTTCAATTAGTTTAAATATGTCTATGAAATATATTTGCAGCATATATTTTAAAGTACCTAATTTTTTGTTGTAATATTACATTTACATACTTTATTTATTTAAACAATTAATAAATTTTATATTCTTGTTAAGTTTTATTAGCTAAGTTAATCTTATGCTTTATTGAATTAAAATGTATTATTTTTCAAATTTTAATTTTGTTATTTAATTTAAGTCGCAATAAGATTGTTTGGGTTTTTATTTTAAACACAGCTTTTAAAATCTAAGAACACTGTACACATTTATTTACACATCAAATGTTGTAGATTTTTATAATTATTCTCAATGCTGTTTTTTTTAATTTTTCATAGGCATTTGCACTTTCTTTTTTACTATCATAAAATCATACACAAAAAATCAAATCATTGCCAAATACCAAAATGAATACTTACAAAACTTACACGATTACTCTTTCTATTTAAGTTTTTTAAAGGACCAACTATAGATTAATTATTTTAAACATTTTATCATGACATTCTTTAATATCGTTAAGTTATCATTCCTTAATAAAAAAACATTTAATGGTTATTTGTAATAACATTTTGTGCCTTTTAAAAAACTTTAATTTATATTTTCATTTTATTATTTCATATTTTTGTACAAAAATTGTTCACATAGCAGTCTTCGAATTTTATTTTATTTTTCACCATTTTAATCACTGTTTAATTTCTACTGTGTTGTTTTTTATGTTATTTTATTCATGTTAGAGGTATGCATACGATTTAAATTATACATTAAAAATACTTTACAGTTTCTGTTAACCTATAAGTAATTTTAAAAGTTTTTTTTTAACAAATCTGTATTTTTTCAGTAGTGTGGTATGTTCATGATAGTAATTGTTTTGTATTTTAATCTAATTAAATCACTAGTTAGTAAAATAAACGTTTTTGTGTTGTTTTAAAAAACTATTTAAAGTAGAGGGTGTGTGATAAAACTTATTGTCAAAACAATTTTGATTAAAAAAAAAATAGGTTTGTAATTTTACACACTCTCAATTTAGTTAGCTTAGAACCTTCTTGTATTTAAGATCCAGCGAAAACAAGACCTTTGTTTAATAAGTATAAGGAAATGCATATATTTGTTAATTTAAAAAAAAATTTAGAAGTTAATAAAAAGGTAATTAAAAAATGAGGATAAAGTGGTTGTTATGGTAAATATTTATTCTTGCGTGACAAAAACTTTTGACGTCATAAGGTGCACGTGAAAAAAAAATTGTTTTTATTTTAAAATTTAAATCATTTTATACCGTAAGTAAAAGCTATAAAAAAGAAAGTATGTTGTCAAGTTTATGTAGAAGAAACTTATTGTTTCAAATACGCGCAGGTGACTTTTTATTTTTATTTTTTTAAATAAATATACAATTTTATTTTCACATTTTTAAACAAAAGAAAATGTTTAATGTATGAAATCAAAATGTTTGTAATATGCCTCTTTTAACATTTTAATTGTTTAGGTACGTTAAGCAACACATTGAATGGTGTCACTCACAACCAAGTTTGTTTTGTTCATTCCGAATTAGAGAAAATACATTCTCTATCTTGGCCTCAACGAAAAACAATATCCCAGTATGACAAGCTAGAATCGAATTTGTTAAAATTAGAGTTTCAGGATTGCGAAAAACTGTTAAGGTATTTTTCTTTATATATAATTTATATTTTTTATCAGGTGCCTATTTAATACTACTGAAAGTAAATTTTCTCGTATATATATTAGATTAATAAACTATAATTATGTAATGTTTTATTAATTTTAGCTCTGAAGAAAGATTGCAAAAAGTATTTCAAATAAGTTACTGCCAAACACTTGACAAAAAAGAAACTCTTATACATTATCATCTAAAAAATATAAACTTACCAGATGACAGAGAATCACTGGAATATAAAGGTTTATTATTTCAAATGTTTTTTATTAAAATTAAAGGGATAATTTTATTTCTATTGTATAAAACCTTTTTTTCTAAAAAATAACTGTAATTTTTTTTGTGTTTTAGTGGTAAAGATTACGGTATTAATTCGTGATTTGCAAGAAATTTATGCGAAACATAAATCTAAGGTAAAATACTTATTTAAAATATTTAATAAAAGTTATTTTCGGTTGTCTTATAAAACATTTTTAAGCACAAACTTTATCTAAAATGTGTCAAACAGGTTTTATTTGTATCTTTTTCAGAAATATCAATTACGAGACTCGTTGAAAAAACTTTTCTATGTAAGATCTAAAATTTTAGGAGAGCTGCGGACATTTAGATTTGAAAATTACACAAAAATATTAGAGGAACTGGATATTTAGTAAGTATAGTATTTTACCGTGTTTGCAACATAGACATATATCTTCTATAACTAGATGTAAAACTATTATTTCTGAATTTTTTTACTTTTACCACTATTATTTCTGAATTTTTTTAATCAATATATTATTTAATTTTTTTTTCATTTATTTTAATTTTTGAAGTTATTATTTCCCTGCTGAGTTAAATGTAATGAAAACTCATTTAATTGATGATGTCGAAGATATGAGGATTCGTGCCTTTGCAGAATCTCGCCGTATTAAAGCAGAGACCAAGAGTAGATTAAAGAAATTAAATGATTTGAAAGAAGAAATTAAAATAAAACTTGAAAGGGGAGAAATTGAACCTGACGATAGCATAAAAGGACTGCATTAGCTTAATTTAAAAACCTCTTTAGTTGATGTTATACATTAATACTCGTCTTTATACTTCATGCTACATGGTCATTTCTAAGTCACAATGAAAAGTCTTGTAAACTTACTATTATTTATTTTTAACGCATTTTGCCTAAAATTTTTACGATTCCTATAAGATAGCATTTTTTTAACAATTTTATATAATATGAAAACATAAATTATATAAAAATAAACGATGTTGGTTGGTAGTCAGCCCATGAGCTTTGTATGTTGTTTTTAAACGTTCCTTCAAACGAATTTGCCTCCACCGATTTTTCAACGTGCACTTCACCTCCTTGATATGCTAAATAACAAAACATTCTCCGTTTTAGTTTATAACTGCAAGGGGCAATTAACTTTTTAGGGTTTTGAGATCAGTGTTCCGTGAACGGTAGATAAATAATAAGATACGAGAACAAGTTGTAACAAAAAAAGATACCTACCAGAAATCTTTCCTGCGTGAATGGCTGCCAAACACAAACTTGAATGTACAGAGTAAACGTCCGTTCCTTCTACAAGTGCCGCTGTTTTGTCACAATACATTGGACAAACAACGATGTAAACATTAGCCCAGATTTCAATATCCGATGTGTCACATTTTACTGCAAAATTTTAACAATTTTTAATATTTAACTTAAATATGTTTTGATACATTTCGATTTAAGTGGTTTTTAGAATTTTTTTTTTGTTTTTTGTAGTGGTTTTAAGAAACTTTTTTTGTATATATTTTGGATATGTTGTTAAAAATAAATATTTAAATTTTAAGAATATATCATTACCGTTAAACTTCGGGTAGTCTACATGTACTTGCTGCAGAAATGCTTCTAAAATTAAGTTTGTTGCTGTTTAAATTTTGTTTAAAACTTGATAATTTTTTTGTATTAATTAAACCTACATTTTAGATTTAATTTACCTTCCAGATCTTGAACGTCTTTTACCAAGGTCTTAAAGCTCTGCTCGGTCAGTTTTACCACTTCTTTGCAAGTCGGATCACAAGTGTAGAGACATTTTCGAACATAGAAGTTTCTACGACAAAACATTTCGCCGTAAATACAACTTGGGTGATCCACGCATCGTTTTGCTGTTAAATAAATTTATGTCAATTTACGCTCTTTTTTTAAGCTTTTTTTTTAAGCTTTTTTAGACATCTAAATAACTCGTAGGCCTATTACTAGTAAACTAAATGAAAGTTTAAACTTACATTTATAAGCCACTGCAAATGATAAAGAAAGTAAACAAATAAAAATACATTTTTTAGTTACAATACTCATATTTACGTTCCTTTACGGTTAAAATGTTGACTTGAAACGTTTAAGAATAGTTTGCTTTTATACCCGCAAAATGGGGGGGCGTTTTCTTAATTATATATAACGACTCCGTGAACAAGGTTTTTTTGAAACTAAAAACTTCTAGATTACATACCTCTTTCAACTTCTAAACGTTATTTCGCATGCTTAAATTGAAAATCAGCAAAACTTTCAGGTCAAATAGATAAGATGCAATAAAATATATTTTAATTGCCACATTGGTAGCAGCGCTAATCCGGGAGACTCATAGAAAATATTTGCTTAAAAATATGAATACGCTACTCAGTTTTTCAAAACCTAACTTCTAGCGAAAAAAGGTCAATTTTGTTAAAAATTTAAACATTTTTTTTTCTAAATAATTTTAAAAATATAGTGCTTACAGTTTTAACATCCTATAAATACTTTATCGAAGTCATAATTGTTGGCACGCGTTTGCTGATTATAATTTGTTACAACTCTTCCTCGATTTATTGATATTTATATTTGAGCAATAAACCGGCTAATACTAATATACATTAAAGAGCTTAGGTTTACATAATTAATAAAAAATAACTTATAATAAACCTCTTTTTGTCATATCGGGTACTTAAACTGAAAGTTACGAAGATTTGCAGTTTTCTTGTATCAGTTTAGAGCTGTTTTCTTTATTTATTAAGTTGAATTTGTTTTCATTTGCAATATTTTATCAAAACCATTATTTAGAAGCATTTATATTGTTATTTTTTTGTAAACTGTATCAAATGGATAAAAAACTGTTTCCTTCTTCGGAAAACCTTATTGAGTTGAGTCCGAGGCCTAGAAATCCATCTATGGTCCCAAGAAGACCTCCTCCACCACCTCCAACATTCAATTCCAACTCCTCCAAACCGAATCCAAGATCAAAAACTTTAAATATGCCAAGCTCGTCTGATTTAATTAATTTTGACTCTTTGAACTTGATTGACCAACATTCAAATCAAAATAATATAGATGTGAGTTATGATAGATCATCAGCTTTTAAAAGTTACATTTCAAATCCAGTTCCACAAGAAAATAACACAATTAAAAGGTAAACTTATTAGTTTCTATTTGTTTAAAAATAAATTTATTGTTTAGGAATCAAAACATTTTATTGATTATTGATTCTGTATTGTATGCATGGTAGATTTAAGGTCTTAATTGCCTTTACCCTCAAATATTTAAAAATCCAAATTTTAAAGGTAATATTTTTTAATTATAATAGAATTGGCGCTTCCTCTTTTATGGATACATTTGGGGAACGTGAAGAAATAATGAAACATTGTATGGCAAAAAGACAGGATGAATACACAATTAAAACACCATTTAGGTGTCATATCAATTATCTTACTATATAACTTATATTTCCATATAATTGATTACTACAGTAATAATGACAATTTTTTTATTTAATTTTTGTTTTAGTTTTTTTATTTTATTTTGAAGTGAAATTGAAATGTTTTTTTTTAGAATTTTTGTTGGTACGTGGAATGTGAATGGCCAAAGTCCTTCAGAACCCTTAAAGGAATGGCTTGCATGGGAAAAAGAACCTCCAGATATTTATCTTATTGGGTTAGTTCATTAATTTTTAACTTATTTTTAATGTTGATCATGTTGTACCTGTTTAATATGTGACTTTTATTACTATTTACTTTGCACTTTCATAGTAATATTATTTATATGTAGTCTAAATCTTGAAAATATTATCATTTTTTATATAATTTTAGATGGTTTCAGTTGGTGTTCATGCACTGATATCTTTTGCATTTTTTGCTTTGTTTAATTAAAAAATATTTTTTAGTTTTCAGGAACTTGATTTAAGCAAAGAAGCATTTGTTTTTGCTGATTCTTCTCGTGAAGAAGTATGGTTAAAAGCAGTCAGAGATTCGCTTCACTCCGATGTAAAATATGTTTTTGTAAGTTGCATTTGAACTAGTTTATGTGCATGTAAAGTTCTGTTTGTATGTTAACTAAATGCACACCAAATATTGCTATGTAAACAAGCGTGCACTATTCAAGGTAATAAAAATGTATATTGCCATAGTAAAACGAAAAAATATACGAACAGTTTCTTTTTGCAATATAGTATTTTATTTTTTGTTAACACAATTTGTTTAAAATTACCACATTACAGTAATTGCAAATTATTTTTTATTAAAGCCAGGTTGTTTACTAAATTATTAATCATCTAAACTTACTTACATGAATTAAAGTTATGACTAACACATTCTGTTTTTAATTATGCACCAATTTGTTCATACCACAGTGTTTTACATTTATTGATAACATAATTTTTTTAGGTTAAGTTAGTGCGTTTGGTAGGTATGATGGTTTTAGTGTTTTCCCAAGTAAAACATTCAAGTCACATCACCAACATAATTGCACATCAGGTTGGAACTGGGTTGCTAGGAAAAATGGTAAGTGTTAAATTAAAACAGTCATTAGTTTACTTTTGTTGTATTTCCGGATTTTAGATTGTATGCAGTTTAAATTTAAAAACATTTTAAAAATAACTAATTAATTCTACTTAAGAAAATCAATAATTAACTTAAAACTTAATACTTGAGATGTAGCAAGTAAGTAAACAAACTTTTTGTTTGAAAAAAAACTGTTTATTTTACTCTGTACTTTACATTAAACTTTGTTACAAAATTCACATAAGTTAAAAAAAATTAAAACTTCAAATATAAATCTATTCTAAAAAAATGAATTAAATTTGTAATTTTACTTTAATTAAAACTTACTTTAAATTTTCAGGGTAACAAAGGTGGAGTCGGTGTTAGATTTGATCTCCACAGTTCAAGTTTCTGTGCAGTTAACTCCCATCTTGCTGCACATGCAGAGGAAGTACAACGAAGAAACCAAGATTTTCGTGATATTTGCCAGAGGTTGAGATTTGAAAATGAAAAAGAAGACGTTGAACCTCTATCAGTTTTTGAACATGAGTAAGTTCATATGTTTCATGTATATACCAGTTAAGATTGTTCACAGAATAATTCGCTTTTTTCCTAGAAATTTTCTGACAGTAAGTTGTCATGATATTGTAACATTGTGTTTCATAAATGTATACAAAGTCAATATTTAACAATATTGGTTTAGTCTGTTATTTAAATTTTAATCTGTTCAAGAAAATATTTCTTTTTAATTGCTCAAATATACACAAATAAATTTTTAAATAAATATATGGTTAATTTAATGGTTCCAATTTTTTGATAGCATTTTATTCTGGTTTGGAGATCTAAATTATCGGATAGAGAAAATAGCGCCAGAAATTGTGAAACAAAACATAGAAGATAAACAATACAAAATGTTACAAGAGTATGACCAGGTAATTACTTTACTATGGGTAATAAAGTACTTAAAAGAAATATCAACTTATAATTTGAAAGCCTACAATGCACAGCATTATATATAATTTAAAAAAAAATTTTTATGTCTTTTTTATTTAAAATTGAATTTAATTAGCATAGATTCAATTTTTTTGTAATGAAGTAAAGTAGAAAACTTTTTTTATATTAATTAATAATTTAAAGCCAACTTTATCTAATTTAAAAGTGTCTAAATCAAGTATATTGATCTTTTTTTAATTAAATTATTTTTAATGCAGTTACATCAGCAACGCCTTGAAAAGAAAGTTTTTGAAAATTTTCAAGAGGGTGAAATTAATTTTCGGCCAACTTACAAATATAATACCGGCACTGATCAGTGGGACTCAAGTGAAAAATTTCGAACACCTGCATGGTGTGATCGAATTCTGTGGAAAGAACCTAATCTAAGTAAGTAACCGAATATTGTATTATTATAAAACAACATAAACATAGTAGCTATAAGCATTGTAATTTTTGTTAATTGTTTATTATTGGGTTTAGTTTTATTACTTTATATGTTGAACCAATTCCTATAATATTTGATTTTTTAAAACTTTTACAAAAAAAATATTATTTTTTTAACATCTAACTTTTTATTTTAATACAATTAACAGTAAGATTTCCAATAAAAAATAAAATTTAAACTTTATAGAAATAGATTCAAAGCAAGCAGTCACCCAACTTTTATATCGATCCCATCCTTCATTAAAAATAAGTGACCACAAACCTGTCAGCAGTGTTTTTAAAGTTGATGTGAGTTTTTGTTGAGTTTTCAAACAAATGAAATTAATAAAAATAAATTAATGTTGTATGTTAAAAAAAACAATATTTTAATTTTAAACTAATAAACTGTGATTTTTGTTGATAAAAGTGGTGATCTATTTTAAATATTTCAGGTAAAAATAGTAGATGATATAAAATATCGAAAAGTTTATGAAGATGAAATAAGAAGATTGGATCGATTGGAAAATGATCATCTACCAACCATGGAATTAAGCAGCCAACAAGTAAGTAAACAAAAAAACAGCAGTTTTTTAAGTTGAACATCTGTTATTAATATGTTTTGTGACTTTAGTAAATAAACTAAGCTTTTAAAACACTGTTTACTTACTCTGTTGGTTCCATCTTATAAAAACATTGCCTTGTGTGTTTTTGTTTTCATGTTTTTTTTCATTTCAAATTTTTAGATGATTTGGCATGTTCTATTAACTTTTTTATATTTTAGATTGAGTTTGGTCAAGTTAAATTCCAGCAGGGCAACTTTCAATCAATTATACTTTCCAATACTGGACAATCACCTTGCCACTTTGACTTCATTCCAAAACCGGGAGAACAATATGTCTGCAAACCGTGGCTTACTATCACAAAGACTATTAACTTTTTATTACCAGGTAATTATTAACGTGTATGTTTATATATATATTGTATAACCTGTTATATTCGGGTTCATTTTTAAAGCATTTTGTGTAATCTTGTTATTATAAATTAGATTATACGGTAATGCTCATTTAAACACTGTCTTAAGACTTAACAAATATTTGACAAGTGAATAATATTGATTTTAATAATTTACTCTGTAGGTGAAAAATTAACAGTCAAGTTTGAGGTTTATGTAAACAAGGACTCGGCTCCATCATTAAATAACATGACAGACAGTATTTCAGACATTTTAATTCTTCATTTAAAAGGAGGTAAAATTTATGTCTACATATAATTGGTATCTTAAAAGTTTATTTTTTATTTTAAGTTCAAGTTTGCCCAGTTTTATTATTGTGCTTGAATTCTATAGTTTTATAATATTTTCTGTAATGGTATTTTTGTTTTGTTAAAGATATCAATTAAAACTTTACAATGTCTTTTATTTTCTCAGGTAAGGATTTCTTTATTACCTTAAATGGTGCTTATACTCCTAGTTGTTTTGGTTGTTCTATTGAAGCTCTCTGTAGAATAAAAATGCCAATTCAGTATGTTGATAAAGATGAAATTGCAAGGCTGGTAAGCTGGATTCAACATTCTTCTACTTTTATTTTTTCACAAAACTATTTTTTAACTTTTATTTTAAAAGTAAATGTTTTTTAAATTATATAAAAAAAATATTAATTTTATAACTTTTTTGTAAATTAATATTATTTTATTTTTGTTTTATTGATTATTACTTTATTTTAATTTTTTTTTGTCAGAGTAAGATATCATCCATGCAAGAAGCTGATGATCAAAAAATTATGCAAATTCCAAAAGAATTATATTGGTTAATTGATCATCTATTCGATCATGCAAAATATCAGGTTTGGGTTCTAATAATTTATTTAACCATCAAACTCTGCTTTTAATAAACTAGAAAAACTAAAAAAAATTTTGTCTCTTTTGTATTTTTACTGCCACTGTCTTTAGCAATTTTTTTTGCTTTTAACACTCAAATTTTTGTGTTCATTTTTCTGATTATTTTTAGCCGAATTTATTTCAAGAACCTGGTCTTCACGAAGAGTTTTTAATTATTCAAGAAGCACTCGATTCGAAAATGCCTCTTAAAAACTCTTTCATGGGTATGTTGTATACTTAGACAAGTTCTTGTTTTATTTTTAGTTTACCAATAAAAAAATTATTTTATACGTTGTATTTCTTGAATTTTAGTTTCTAATCATTCTGTGGTCGAAGCTCTTCTGATTTTTTTGGAAGCTCTCCCTGAACCTGTGATTCCTTTCGCTTATTACCTTCCCTTTGTCAATTCTTATTCACCTTCTGATACCCAGCAATGCATAGAGGTATGTTTATTTACTTTAAGTAAAAGACAATGTACAAAAAAGATAACTTGAGAACTTTTTTTGATTTTACAGCTTATAAAGACCATGTCGCCACGCCATTTAAATGTGTTTAACTACATCATGTCATTTCTTCACGAAATATTAAAGTTCAAGTTACAAAATGATGTTACTGTAGATTTATTAGGTAACTTGTGTATATTTTAAATAAGTTAAACTTAAACTTATTGAATACTGAAGTATTAAACATATTATAAAGCTAGTCTTACTACTCTGTTGGCCTTGTTTTAAATTAATTTATCAAAAATCTTACTAAAGCTTAATTTTTTTGTTAACTTTTACGAGCGTTGTCTTTGTTTTGTAGCTTCCATATTTAGTGCTGTAATGATTCGACCTTCTGCTAAGGAAAGAAGAATTGGAATGGATCAGAAATTGAACCGAATGCATATTACTTCAATCTTTAAAAGACTTTTATCGGGCACTTGAAATTTTTAAAAAGTTACTTTTATATTAAAAGTACAGTTAATTTTGTTTTGGTTAAAGTGTTTTAGTTATAGCTGTGTGGGAATAGAAAAATGATTTTATGTGTTTATTTTTATTTTATTCTTCTTTTATTTCTAGCTCAACCGCAATAAAAATATTCTACATATTTATTTATTTAAATTTTGTACTGTCTGGTAATTAAGCATACTGTTTTTTTTGTTTTTATTCTATAATTTCAATAGAAAAAGAGTATTTATGTTTTAAGCAAAAAGCAAATAAGATTTATTTATAAAAAGGTCAATTTTTAAAAGTAATAGTGAATAATAATTTCAATAACAAAAGTTACAAAAGTAATTCAAAATTCATAAAAAATAACTAAATTTTTGCTTTTAAAGTTTTTGAGTGAGGTGCTTTTACTTTTATACACAATACATTATTTATTTTTATGTGATTTACTATAACTACTCATATTTTTGCCATGTCATATTAATATTGCCTAATTACTTGCTTATATAATATATTATGAAAACTGATATATTTTTTTCTTGATTATGCTATTGATGTATAAATGATATAATAAGCCATAGATACAATTATTTAGTTTTTTTTTTTTATTAAATTGTTATTGTGTTATATTTTTGCTATCATTATTTTAAAATTGAAGTGATGTTTTTTATTCAACACTTGTGGTTGTCGATAATTTTTTAACATATTCTTCAGGTCATCTAGGAAGATTAAAATGAATGGTAAAACAATTTGTAGTTTATTTTTAAAACAGCATCAACCCTGGACTACTTCTTTTCGTTCGGGAAGAATTTTTAGAAGAAAATCAATTGCCAGTTTTAAAACCGAAGAAGAATATGAAAAAACTCTTGTCCAAAAAGCAAAAGGTGCTCAAATTATAAAGAAAACAATCCCAAAATTACCCCCAATTAAAAATGTGGAGAAACCTAAATCAGGTTATGAGCAGTTAAAATATAAACGTTCTTCTGGTGAAACTGATCACATGTTTGCAAAAATGATTAAAAGTATGAAAACAAAAAAGTATAAGGAGTTTAATGAGGTCTGTCTTCTGCAAGGAGAGTTTCTAATAAATGAAGCCATCGAAGCTGGGTGTTTTATGAGAACTATTTATTTTAATAACATGTCTCTTTTAGAGGTAAAAAAAATTGTAAAACAAACTTTGAAAAATTTTTGTAAAAGTTTTTTGAAATTCAATTCTTAAATACTTATTTCTTTAAAATAATTATTTATCTATCTTTTTCAGAAACTTCCTTTACATATTTTGCACAAATGTACTCTAATTTCAATATCAAGAAATTACCTAAAAGTTTTAACCGATCATTCATCTGAAGAAGGACTGTTTGCTGTGATCACTCAACAAGATGCTAGAACACGACAAAAAATTATAAAAATGTAAGAATATTATTTTTAATACCATTATTTTAATATTTTAGTAATGTAATTGTATTAAATTATTGTGTACTATTTTTTAATACAGTTTCAATTAAAATTATTATTGAAACACTCGACAATTATATTAGGCGAACCGAAATGATTGCCAGAAAAGAAAGAGCCAAAATATTGCCTATATCAGTTATTTGTGATGGAATTCAAAGTCCTTCTCAACTTGGTGATATTTTAAAAGCAGCAGCTTTTACAGGCTGTGATCAGGTACTTGGTTGCTAATTAGTTTTATCAATTTAATTTTTTAGATTTGATATAGTATTGTTTATTTTTGGTCCTTGAGTATTTTTATTATCCTACATACTAACATAAAATAATATTTAGGTTTTTGTCACTGAAGATTGTTGTAATATTTGGAATAAATCGGTTGTGGAATCAAGTCAGGGAGCCCACTTCAACATTCCTGTTATACCTGACATGAATTGGGAAAGATTGGAGAATTTGTTTGAATTAAAGCAACCAGGTCGAATTTTTATTTCTCACGATGCATGTAATGGACTAAATATGAATTCTTTTAAGACTTCAGAGAAATCTAACGACACAGATAACACGGAAGGGTAAGTAGTTTTTATAACCAACAGAATTTTTAAATATTTTTGCTTTGTTTTTGATAGTAAGACATTTGCTTTTAAATTTATAAATGCATTTGCAAGCAAAAAAAATCGTTTCAACATTTAAATAATATTTATGGATTTTTAGTTTTTTTAATATCATAATTTTTATAATACTTGTGCAATTTTTTAGAATTTTTGAAACACTAAAGAAAGATGGCAATCTAAAAAGTTTAGAAGAAGATATCGAATCTTTAACAATTCCATCAGTTATGTATGACCAAGTTCGACTCACTCACAAATCATTGAACAATGTTATAATATTTGGAAAACCAACTGTAGACTGGTTTGAATTTGCTGCAAATTTACAACAACATGGATGTGAAAGTTTTGTATTAAATCTTCCAAAAATTTCCAAAAATTCCAAGGTTACATCTTCAATACAAGCAAATGTGTTTCTTGTTGAAGCCAGAAGGCAGAAAAATAAAATGGATCTTATTAAACAGCAAATTTATGAGCAACGAAAAACAGGAATTGTAACGTAGGATTAAATTAATATTTACAAGTGTGTTGCGGCCTCTTTTTTGCATTTACTTCTTTATGGCTTACTTATCTCTTTAAAATTTAAATTTGTAAAATAAAATGATAATACTAACGTTTAAGTTTTGAAATAAATATAAGATTCAATCATGCAATTGGTCGTTAAATAATAAATCAAAATGTGGTATTGATTGTTGTACTTATGCTTTAGCCATATACTGAGTTTTAACGCACTTTATATTTTTAGTATTTAATATTATAAATTATTTTAACTAAAGCCAACACTTAATGTAGAGTTTGTAGAGAAATGTAGAGTTTGTAGAGAAATGTAGAGTTTGTAGAGTTTGTAGAGAAATGTAGAGTTTGTAGAGAAATGTAGAGTTTGTAGAGAGAATAATGTAGAGTTTGTAGAGAAATGTAGAGTTTGTAGAGTTTGTAGAGAAATGTAGAGTTTGTAGAGTTTGTAGAGAAATGTAGAGTTTGTAGAGTTTGTAGAGAAATGTAGAGTTTGTAGAGTTTGTAGAGAAATGTAGAGTTTGTAGAGAAATGTAGAGTTTGTAGAGAAATGTAGAGTTTGTAGAGAAATGTAGAGTTTGTAGAGAAATGTAGAGTTTGTAGAGTTTGTAGAGAGAATAATGTAGAGTTTGTAGAGTTTGTAGAGAAATGTAGAGTTTGTAGAGAAATGTAGAGTTTGTAGAGAAATGTAGAGTTTGTAGAGAAATGTAGAGAAATGTAGAGTTTGTAGAGTTTGTAGAGAAATGTAGAGTTTGTAGAGAAATGTAGAGTTTGTAGAGAAATGTAGAGTTTGTAGAGAAATGTAGAGTTTGTAGAGTTTGTAGAGAAATGTAGAGTTTGTAGAGTTTGTAGAGAAATGTAGAGTTTGTAGAGAAATGTAGAGTTTGTAGAGTTTGTAGAGAAATGTAGAGTTTGTAGAGAAATGTAGAGTTTGTAGAGTTTGTAGAGAAATGTAGAGTTTGTAGAGAAATGTAGAGTTTGTAGAGAAATGTAGAGTTTGTAGAGTTTGTAGAGAAATGTAGAGTTTGTAGAGTTTGTAGAGAAATGTAGAGTTTGTAGAGAAATGTAGAGTTTGTAGAGAAATGTAGAGTTTGTAGAGTTTGTAGAGAAATGTAGAGTTTGTAGAGTTTGTAGAGAAATGTAGAGTTTGTAGAGAAATGTAGAGTTTGTAGAGTTTGTAGAGAAATGTAGAGTTTGTAGAGTTTGTAGAGAAATGTAGAGTTTGTAGAGAAATGTAGAGTTTGTAGAGAGAATAATGTAGAGTTTTGCTAAATGCAGGTTTTTCCCTTATTTTTTAGAAGTACTTCCTTTCACCTTTTACCCCTTATGTTTACCTGTTGAGCATATTTTAGGACAGAGCAGTTTAACAATAAGTTATCAAACTTAAAAAATGAAATCAATAAGTATATTATTAGTTTTTCTTTGTATTATATTTTTAAAGGTAAGTTATTTGTTTATTTAGTAGTTATCAAGATATTTCAATAGACGAAAATAAATGTGTATTTGTTTATGTTATTGCAGTTAAAAACAAAAGAATACATTTTTAATGTAGTGTAATACTTGGTTGATTTTCTTTTTTTTTAAATCATGCTGGATTTTTTTAGTGCAAATCTGATGAGATCGGGCCAGAAGATCACCCTGGTCATTTAAAATCGTTTGGTTCTAGTGGGCCTTTCTTTGATGTTCCTGTTGTTGATAAATTTCCAACAACAAAAGAGTTTTTTAACCAACATGTTATACCTTCTATTCCCTTAGTTATTAAGGGCGGAGCTAAACTGTCACCTGCTTATACAAAATGGTAAGTAATTGTTTAACAATATTTTGAGTAAATTCTTAATATTTTTGTTGTTATTTTTTAACTTAATATTATTTAAACTAGTTGTATCAGTGTAAATTATGTAAAAGAACCAATTAAAATTATCAAATTTTGTTTTAGGATTGTAAATGTTTTTTTATATTTAGGACTGATGAATATTTTGTTTCTCATCCTGGTGCCAATGAAATAATATTTGCCGGGGGAAGAAAGAAAGAAGTGAGAACATTTCCTGGGTATGATATGGAATTTAAGGAGTTTGTTGCAACTTATAAGGATAAGGATATTTACATGGTTTCTTCAACACCAACATTCATGAGGTGATTTTATGTATTCTTTAACATTTTACTTTGTTTTATTGATAATATTATGCATATACTTTTTAGTATGCTGTTGTCATTAATTTTAATTTGTTTTAGATCTGATATTCTTGTGCCACCACCATTGGCTTGTGACCATGTGATAAATTTACTAAACACTGAGGTAACTGTTTTTTTATCACTATTTTAAGATTTACTATTTTATTATTATGGAAGTTGTGGTAAAGGTGTAAAACTTAACCTGTTGTTATGAGTAATTGTAACAAATATGTTTAGGTGATGTGGTTTAGTAGTGGAGGTACAATATCTCATTTGCACAATGATGATGTTGACAACATAAATTGCTTGTTTCGTGGCACAAAAACTTTGGTATTTGTAAATCCACATGATTTTAAAAATGTGGTAAGTTTATTTTTTTACATAATTTTTTATTTTTGTAAAGAGCTGGTCACGAACCTTCAAAAAAGGCAACTTAAGACCTTTAAGAAATTACGAAAAGTTTTTTTTTAATTAAGTTGGACTTTGCACAGAAAGGATAAATTTAATTGTATTTTTAAAAAAAAATTTATTAATTTATAAGGATTGGTATAACAAAGTACTAGACGGAAATACGAGTTCCTTCTCAAATGTGGATGTGGAATCAGTTGATTATGTTAAATATCCACAACTAATTAACACCAGATATGCAGTTGTTAATATGGAGGAAGGAGATTGCTTGTTTATTCCATATAAATGGTTATGAATTTTTTGTAACATTTTAGCATAAACACTTTTTAAATATCTATGCATTAAATTAAATCAATATTACATATTAGCAGTGGGAAACTATGTATACATATTAAACCTAAAGTGAAAAAATGTTAACATAACATATTGTGTTACATTTAAGTTTGTATCTCAACAATATTGATTTAAGTATTTAATTTGGTACATAAAAACAAAATACATTTTTTAGGCCTCATCAAGTTAACTCATTTGGGTCAAGTAACTTAGCAGCAAATGTTTGGTTTAATCATTTAAAAGAAGACAATTTTGATATTGACATGGGATTATGTGGCTCTGTTAAAAATATTACTTTGGATAAAATTTTATTTGAAAAAGAAGAAAAAAAAGCACCACAAAGGACAATTATTGATTTTAGTCAGAATTATGTGGTGTTTGATAAAGGTAATTAAATTTTTTTTTTAATTTTAAAGTCACTTAAACTATAGAAATACAGAAACAACAAAAAAAATCTTTTCTTTCTTTGTTTAAGCATTACAATTTTCACTGTACATAAATGTCTTTTATGAATAATTACATATTACAGTAGAATACTTAACTTTAATACGCAAAATCTAATTAAATTTTGTATTTATAATACTTTTAAAATTATTATTTGTAAGATTATGAAGATGGGGAAATTCCTAATATGCCATCTTATCAAGAGACCCATCCAATGTTGTAAGATATTTGAATTTTTAGGTTATTTTTAAAACACCCTTACCATAGTTTATTAGTATACATATCTTTATATCTTTATAATTTAACAGTATTTGGTGTGTACTGATTATTTAGCAACTTACTGTTATTTTAGTTTTTATATGTTGGAAACAATCAAACACAGAAAACCAGAAATTGATTTTGACGATTTTGTATCTGGAAATAGTGATGTTGGTATAATTTTATATTTAAACCTTAAAAATAGCATTTAAAAACCTTTGGGCATATTCAGTGCATTAATTTTTTTCTTCTAAATATCTTAATAAAATTTTGATATTGATTTAGATTATTCCAAGAGGTGTCAATACAATAAATGAAGAATGCCTTGAATACTTAAAAACTATGTTTAGGATGATTGATGTCAATAACAATAATGTTATTGATATTAATGATTACAAGCAAATTCGCAAAGGTGGAATAGATGTAAGTAAGCTTTTTTTTACTTATTTTAAGCAATTAAACATTAAAGTTTCTTTTTACCTTTAAGTTTTTTTATGATTTTCTATTACAATTTATACAATAATAATGTTTTTTTTTCTTATAAAGAATTTAGAACACTATGCTCAAAACTTAGAGAAAATGATAAAAGTATATCATGACTTGGTGGTTCTTGCACAGTTTCAAGTTGGAAAAGTAAGCCTGTTGCATAAGAATTTTTAAGTTCATTGTTAACTGGTTAATTCAATATTTTAAAAATAATAGTAAAATGCTTGTTAGTCTAAAATTAAATATTGTGTTTGTATAGAATATGACAAAAACCTTGGTAAGTAGAGGAGATATATCTACCCAACTTGCATCAGTGATATTTGGGGAGCAATATTTAGCTGACATAAACTTGAACATTACACCCAAGGAAGAATTGTGAATAAAATCTAACAATTTTTATGTGCGTTAGTTATAAAACAGAACAAGACCTACATGAATTTTGATTGTGTGTATTGTTAAATATGGACTAAGATTTTATAATGTTTTTTATTTTATAAATAAAATTTTACAAAGCATTCCTGTGTTTTTTACAGATAAAAATGTTTAAAACTCACTCTTTTAAATGAGCTTATTGGTATTATTTCTGTGTATGTTTAAGGCTTAGCTATGCCAAAACATACCAAATACCTTAGTGTAAGTTTGTATGTAATATACAAACTTCCTTAAATTGCTTAGACTACTGTATAGACCACGACCAATTTACTAGATAAAATATTTCTATAAACAGAAATAATTTGGAAATTGTTATCTTGTTTACACTCTTGTTTATATTGATGAGGTAAAAAAAATTGCGGTTTGTACAAATTTCAAATCTTTGATCTTTAACCTGTGTAAATTGTCTTGAACAGTTAATTGTTTATCAGTGAAAATATTAAGATTTACAACTTTTCAAAATATAAAAGGTAATTAAAATATAAACAAACTTAGAAGTAGCATTAAATCACAAAATAAAATTGTTATTGGACTTAATGCATTTTTTAAAGGAAATGTTGTGTTGCTTTTGTATTATACATTTTTACAAAGTATTTTGGTTTTTATAATGTTTAAACCTTTTTACAATTAAAAAACACAACTTAGTTTTGAGATTGAAGAATACTAAATAATGTTTTATACTTTAGCTGATTTTCCAACTTACGTTTTCAGTAATTTATTGGGTTTTATATTAAAAGTTATTTGACTAAAGCCTATACCCAATAAAATAGAGTATTTGCTAAGTGCAGGTTATTTCCTTATTATTTTAGAAGTACTTCCCCTTTCCTTTTCCCCCTTATGCTTTCCTGACTGGATTAGTATAGCACGAAGCAGTTTTACAACAGGTTATAGAACTTAAAAAATGAATTCATTAAATATAGTATTAGTTTTTCTTTGTATTTTCTTATTGAAGGTAAGTTATATGTTTAATTAGTGATTGTCCAGTTAGTTTAATAGACCAAATTAAATGAGTATTCAGTAGTATTTCAATATCTAGTTAAAATTCATTATTAAAAATTCAAAAAATGTTGCTCAAGTTTTTAATTTGATTTATTTTAGTGCAAATCAGATGAGATCAGGCCAGAAGATCACCCGGGTCATTTAAAACCGTTTGGTTCTAGTGGGCCTTTCTTTGATATTCCTGTTGTTGATAAATTTCCAACAACCAAAGAGTTTTTTAACCAACATGTTATACCTTCTATTCCTTTAGTTATTAAGGGCGGAGCTAAACTGTCACCGGCTTATACAAAATGGTAAGTAATTGTTTAATTATTTTCTGGTTGTAGCTTTTTTATATGTGTGTATTGTTTTTTTAAACTGATAAAAAGTTACATATTTTATAAAATTAATTGTTTGGTAAATAACAATTTAAAAAAAAAATTGAGGTTATAAATGTTATTTATATTTAGGACTGATGAATATTTTGTATCTCATCCCGGTGCCAATGAAAAAATATTTGCCGAGGGGAGAAAAAAAGAATCCAGAACACTACCTGGATTTGATATGGAATTTAAGGAGTTTGTTGCAACCTATAAGGATAAAGACATGTATATGGTTTCTTCTACACCAACATTTATGAGGTGATTTTATGCTTTCAGGATTTAACAATATGTAATAAAATAAGTTAATGATATTATCCTTCTCCTCTTTATATGCTAATGTCATAAATTTTAATTTTCTTTCAGATCGGATATAATTTTGCCACCACCATTGGCTTGTGACCATGTGATAAATTTACTAAACACTGAGGTAACAAGTTTAACTTGTTTTTAATATGGAATTATTGTTGTACATTATCACTTCAAGACTTTTGCTCTTCTAATTAATTTATATAGAATGATAATGTAAAACTAAACTTGTTGTTAACAATATTTATAATAAATAGTTAATTTGTTTTATGTGTAGGTTATGTGGTTTAGTAGTGGAGGAACTATATCTCATTTGCACAATGATGATGTTGACAACATAAACTGCCTCTTTCGTGGCACAAAAACTTTGGTATTCGTAAATCCACATGACTTTGAAAATGCGGTACGTTTATTTTTATTTCAAATTTTTTAATTTAATGCAGGAAACTAATTATACAATATAATAAGTTTTTTTTTAATTGCTACTAAATTTACACTATGAGTTATAAACTTGGCCATTGCATATTAAAGATAAATTATTTTAGTTTTTTTTGTAAACCCTTTAATATTTTTTTAAGGATTGGTATAACAAAGTTCTTGACAATAAAATGGGTTCTTACTCAAATATGGATGTAGAATCAGTTGATTATGTTAAATATCCACAACTAATTAACACTAGATATGCAGTTGTTAATATGGAGGAAGGAGATTGCTTGTTTATTCCATATAAATGGTTACGACTTTTTTAAAAATTACAGCATAAATGTTTAAATTTATTTTAAATTTATCTCGTTAAGCATAAGTTTTAATAACTATTTTTAGTTTTTAAATACTAGAAGAGTTAAAGAATGTGTACTTTTAAATTAAAAGCTATTAAAAATTTCAACATACGCAAACTATTTTTGTACCATTTTTCAAATTTGTTTATAAATAAGTTAATGTTTTAATCATTTTAGGCCTCATCAAGTTAACTCGTTCGGGTCAAGTAATTTGGCAGCAAATGTTTGGTTCAGACATGTAAAAGAAGGCAATTTTGATATTGACACTGAATTATGTGGCTCTGTTAAAAATATTACTTTGGATAAAATTCCATTTGAAAGAGAAGAAGAAGAAGCACAAAAAGAAGAAGCTAAAGATGATATCAGTCAAAATTATGTGGTGTTTGATAAAGGTAAGAACAAAAAAATTTCAAATTCTTTAAATCAGTTTAATTAGGAAATACAAAAAAAATTTTCAAATATATTTTTTTTAATTAAATAGTTTAAACTGTAAACAACAACATAAGACTTATATATTATATTTATATTACTTTTTAATTTACTTTTTTTAAGATTATAAAGGGGGAGAAATTCCTAATATGCCATCCTATGAAGAGACATATCCAATGTTGTAAGCTTTTTAAATTTTTAAGCTCATATTCTAAAAAATATTTTACCATAAGTTATTATTACAAATGTCTTTATATTTTTTTTTGGGCCATTTCATGGTTGTGAATTTTTATAATTTTAATGTTCTTTGGTGTGCTTTAAAAACAACGTATTGTCTTTTTAGGTTTTATATGTTGAACACAATCAAACACAGGAAACCAGAAATTGATTTTGATGATTTTGTATCTGGAATTAATGATGTCAGTATAAATTTAATCTTAAACCTGAAAAATAGCATTTCAAAAATTTTGGGACCACTCAGTGCATTCGAATTTTCTCCAAAAATCTTAATAAAATTTCATTATGTTTTTAGGTTACTCCAAGAGGTGTTAATACAATAAATGAAGATTGTGTTAAATATTTAAAAAAAGTATTTAACGTGATTGATGTCAATAAAAATGATGTTATTGACATAAAGGATTACAAACAAATTCGCAAAGGTGGAGAAAATGTAAGTCTTCCTTTTATCTACTAAATATTTAAATTTCGTTATATTTTTTCCACAACTAATACAGTATGAAATTTTTTTTTTCGTTTTAGAATTTGAAAAACTATGCCCAAAACCTAAAAGAAATGATGGAAGTTTATCATGACGTGGTCATTCTTGCACAATTTCATGTTGGAAAGGTAAGCCTGTTGCCTAAGAGTTCTTACGTTTATTGTTGTTTGGTTAATGTTATATTTTAACTTTAATAATATAAATATAATATTGTTTTTTTAGAACATGACCAGGTCCTTGGTAAGCAGAGGGGATATATCTACCGAACTTGCATCGGTAATATTTGGGGAGCAATATTTATCTGACATAAACTTGAACATTACACCTAAAGAAGAATTGTAAATTAAATCCAACAATGTTGTGTTTTGCGTTGGTTATAAAACAGAATTACGTGAAATTTGGTTGCGCGTTTTGTTGAATGGAGACCAAGATTTTTTAAAGTTTTGTGTTTTATTAAATAAAAATATGATTAAGGTATTCAAGTGGTTTTTACTTATTAAAATGGTTAAATAAAGTTAACGTTGTGAGTATTATTTCAGTGTATGTGTAAGGGTTACCAATAGCTTAAGAAATATTACAAGGTAAAAAAAACACAAATATGTGAGTTTGTATGCAATATACAGATTCGTACATATTGTTTACTGCGTTTTAGCACGTGACCAATTTGCTAGATAAAATATTTCTTGAGCAAAAATAATTTAGAAATTGTTAGTTTGCCTACGCCTCTATTTATATTGATGTGGTAAAAAATTTGCAGTTTGTACAAATTTTACAAACTTGATTTTATCCTTATGTAAATAATCTTGAACGGTTTGTTGTTAATCGGTAAAAATATCAAGATTTACATCTTTTCAAAATATAATCGGTAAATAATCTTTATACAAGTTTAGCATCAGCATTATATCACAAAGTCCAGTTGTTATATATTGAACTTAATGTAATTTTTAAAGTAATGTTGTGTTGCTTTCCTTCTATGCATTTTTACAAAATATTTGGGATTTCAAAATGATTTTACCTTGTACTTTTCAAAAGCCACAACTTAGTTATGCGAATCGAGGATAATAAATAATGCTTAATTAACTTTCAAACTGACATGTGCCATTAAAACGAATTTTGCCGATTGCTAGAATGTTAAAAATCGTCGAAAGCATTCATGCGTTTGGTTGACAAGGATTAACTAGGCTTGCAATGCTACCAAGCGAACGGGAAAGCAAAACGAATGAGCTTTCAGATTGCAAAAACGACAACGACAGGTATGGAAAAACTCCATTCTCAAATATATTGTTAATAATGGAACATTACGTTTATACTGAATAAAAATATTATTTTTTACCATTTCATGTCAAGTTTGCGGTTTGCAAATTCACTTATTACTTAAAGTTTCTTTTAAAACGTTTCCTTACTTTCATGGTTGAAACCAAATCTATCATTACTTTTATGGTTTTGGGATTTTTAAAAGATTAAAAACAATAGGATACTTACTTATGTTTTATTTAGCGTTTATTTGTACCCACACAACCATAAAATCCCGGAAACCCCCAACATCGATATTCCCGATGGTGCAAATGTAGAGCTTATCGAACCGGAGGTCGAATACATTCAGAAAAATCAAATTCTGTTGACTTATTTCACTGGTAATCCACACGACATGGTAGACGAGCATTTTGCCAGGTGAACAGTTATAGTTTAGATACGCGTGTGACCAGTTACGTGTGTGAAGTTAAATAACGTTATACTTACTCGTAGAAGTAAGACCTTTGTTTAAGTTAACTTATTACTCAAGCATTGACTTATTACATTTCTGTGTTTACACAGGTCTTTACAGAAATACATGGGTTCATTGCATCTTTCAAACATTCTAGAAAGTAAGCCCTTTGTGTAAATATTTATGCTTAAAATGTTTTGGTTTACCGGTTTAAAGTTTTAAATAAAAGTTAAGTCATCGGCTAAAATTAAAGAGAATTCATATGACATAACACTTTTGACAATTATTTTCGTATTTATTGGATATAAGGCGTCTTATTTAATTGGGTAAATACAAATTTTTAGCGAGTTCTTATTGTAACAATGATAATGAAGAACCTGCTGCATCAAGGTACTAGTTTTAAGCAAAATTTCTGTAAATAATATTTTTTAACAAATAAATAGGTAATGTTTTAAAATTGGTTTATAATTTTACATTTAAATGATTTTTTTAGTAGCAGTTCAAGTACTGAGCCATCTGCAGATACGTTAGTAGATGAAATTATGGTAAGTATACTTAACTACATTTTTAAACGAAGTTCTGAATGTTTTAAAATTTTGGTAATTAATGTTTTAGCGAGAGCCGAGCTTCGAGAATGACTACGCCTTATTGGACTTGGATGAGGCAAATATTTACTTTGGTGAAGCTCTTCACCCTCTTGCTGATAACGGAATAGCTGACGATTCATCATTTGATTTTATCATTCCAACAGCATCCTCAACACCATGTTCTTTGCGTACTATATAAACATATAACCTGTAATAAAATTTAGTTAAAATGATATCATTAATTCTATTTTTTCTGGAAAGGTGTTTGTGTTTTACGGACGATAAGTTGGTTTGGTATTCGCAGTATTTTATCCTAAACTGATAATCGTAAAATTTGTAGCATACCTTAAACATTTTCTTTCGATTAGTCATAATTAATCTATTGCGAAACTTAGCGTTAAATGTTTCCACTGCGTGTGCGGGAAGAGAAAAAAATTACACACAGTTCAAAATATATAGGTTAAAAAGTGGGTGAAATATTTATTTTGTAAAATTTTTTTTTTTAATAAGCAAGCCATGGGAAGTAATAACAAACTCACTTGGGGTCTTGTAACTGAAGATTACTTGACCGATTGTCTCAGTTTTGCGCAGAAGCTCTTCAGTTACAAACCCGGTGCAAATACCTGAAATGTTTGGAAACAAAATCTTTCGTTTGCATCGACCTTATTTCTCTTTGTAAATTTCCGCGCGGGTCCTGACAGGCAGAGTCCCGTAAAGCTACACATTCTCAAACGTTTACAAGAATGCTGCGCTTCAGTTGAATGCCAGGGACCGTGAAATTTCGTTTCGGTAACTTAGCACGTGAGCTAACTCACGCCAAGCTAAAAGGTGCCGATCACCGCATTAGTCACGTGATTAAGTCAAATCTCTTGTTACACTGAAAGATAGAAGTGTATGTATGGAAGGGGCGACTAAATGCACTCAAAATCGTCACGGCAGTTTTTACTATGAGATATCGAAAATTAGAAAAGTTACGACAATTTCGCTACTAGGTTTTAACTATAGAAAAAAAATAACAAAATTATTAAATAAACAAAAACAATATACGGTTTTAGCATTAGTTTTGTTTATTTTGTTATTTTGGTTAATGTTAAAAAATCAGTAAGAAAAACTATTGTAAGCATAAGTGAGTACCTATGGATAAATAATAGAACTTTTGACCGCTATAATATGATAAATTAAGACGGTAATGCTTTATTTATAGTACAATTAATACCAGCATTAACATATCACGATATTGAGACTTAATTTGGTTTAAATTTACGACTTAAATCTATATGGGTCATGTACATGCCAAAAACTCTTAAAATATTCTTCGTAAAGTTAAGATATTTTAATCGAAATTCCGAGGTGCATATTTAGATGGGTTATCTCGAAAATATCGCATTATAGCACTGACTTACACGTTAAAATAATAACAAAAGGATTTTAGCCTGGCTTTAACCGGACGGCAAAGTCGATCTATTGAATAGATAGGATCATAACATAGCGCCCCGCGGCAAGCGATATAATAAATTTCATATTTTTACTTAAAAAGTCTAACAAACTTGGTACCGTGGGCGAAGGATTTGTGCTACAATGTTTACACCAATGCTATATCATTCTTCTTAGCCTATGTGTATAGCATAAACATTTCTCCGTAGATTAGCGTTCAGCTGAAGGCGCTCGGTCAATTTCAGTAATGTACCGTGAATTGTACAACTTTATTTTACCTGCATTCTACACGACATGAAGTTGTCGCGGCAAAATATCGGTAAATTTAGCGTGATATTTATATTTTCAATGCAAACTTTGTGTTTAGAAATAAAAACCGCTACAATAGATCTCAGCCTATTGGAATAGATTTTAAATAAAGTTTAATCTTAATTTTTAGTAAAACTGTTTAATGTCTACGCTGGATAACATATTTTTTTGAAAATTTGTTTATGGAAAAACAGTTGAAGTTAAGCAGGCATTAATGCCAAATTGTTTAAGATTTAAAACAGATTAGTCGATAAATAGATTTTAATTGAAAAAAGTTTCATATCAGAGTTTAACATAAACGGCAATGAGATACGGCAAAGATTTAAACAATTAAAAGAAATAACGGTCTCAAATAAGATACGACCATGTTTAATTAAAAATATTTTTGTCATAACATGGTAAAAGGGTATAGTAAAATGGTTAGATTTGAGTTATTGTTTTTTAATTTAAATATTTGAGTAATTACTTAATTTAAATTTTTAAGAAACAGGTTAATTGAAAAATTAGACCCTTGCATGTAAGTTATCTTCGCTAAATCACGATTTTCGCCAGCGAAGCATTAGGAGCTTCTTAATTTTTACCCATACAAGAACAAAAAAAAACAAATTTAAAAAAGGGTTTGCTTAAGCGTGTCTAGTTTAGCTGCGGTCTGCACATTCCTTTGCCGCTTGGCACTTGTTTATGCAACTGTGACGGTAGAATGGGGTATTTGTAGACAAAACTGCTTCATTGTTCTTCGCACAAACAGACTGAGGGGCTCTGTGGAATATACGCCCAGTCGCTATAGTAATTTTAGGATGTAATATCGGATTTAAGTACAATTAGCGTTAGTGATAGCGGTGTGATTACTTAGGATTTAAAAGATCATAGTTTATACATGTATGTTACGCTTTTGTTTAACAAAAAAATTTGCAGTACAGAAACAATTTTTAAATTTTAATAAACAAATACTAAAACTTTTTTATTTTTTATTTTTAGGATATTGCGGCATTATTAGGTAGAAATACATAATATTTACTAATATCTTCATTTAGCTTGTTTAGAACTAATATCCCGCTTGTTTATTTGAGATCTCCATTAACTTTACCCTTACTGCTAACACCCGAACGGCAAAATTGAGACCTTAAACCAGCTTCCAACTTTGCCTTTTCCAAACCTTAACCCGACTTTGCTCAATCAGCAAAAGGTCTTACAACAACCTCAAGAATTTATCCAGCAAGGCATGCATCCTGTACAGTTTCAAATTATACCTCAGCAAGCGGGCACGCAGCAAATTAACCCCGTTTCTCCCGCTTTACCCCAGCCCACCCACATCCAAATACAGTCCCCGCCCCCGCCTATACCCAAACCCCACATGGGTTATCACCCTAACCCGATGGTTACCCCGCCGTCGAGAAACAGCACTTCGCCCTCTTCCAGCAGCGGAAACTCGCACGGCAATCCGATGAATATGACAATGATGACGTCATCGATGTGTCATGACGACGAAAGAAAGATTCGAGACAAATGCCTCTACCTCAAACAACTTCTACAAGACAAAAAGCAAATACAAAATCTGACTGGCTGCTTTTTGCATGTGGATCGCATTCTGGATGAAGGTATGTTAAAGTTATAAATTTTAAAATTTTTTTATTTGCGTTTGGGATTAGGGAAAGGAATTAAAAGGTGAGAAATGTAATGAGTCAAACAATTAACGGTTTAATTACATTGAGATAATAAATAAACTAATACGTTGTCCAGGCATTGTTATTGCGTCATCAACGGCCTAAACGGTATTTTTATTAACGAAATCTGTTGTGTTAATTATTTTTTGTTTGACCATCGGTTGTGACATTTTCTTTACTTTCTCTAATGTTCGGACAAGGGCGTCTTCGATGCAAGAAAACCCGCTCGTTGGGGTCACCTGGTGACCAGGCAGATAGTATATTTTGACCACTAGTGCAGTGGGTCTTGTACGTTTTAATTTTTTCAGTTTTAATAATTTTGTTTCAAACTCAGGTTAGATTGAAGTAAAATCAAGCAAGAGAAAATGTTAGGTTTTATTTAAAAAGTTTATAAAGCGTAAAAGGAATTGAGTGAAAGCAAAATGTAACAGGGTGAAATGTAATAAAATAAAAATAAAACACTTTGAACAATATTTTTTATAATGTAATGTAGATATTTAATTCTGCTCATTTAAAAAGTAAAAGCTCAAGTAAAATTTTTAAGGTTTTTCTATTTTTATTTATTCTTTGTCGTATCGAGAGAAAAGAAAAAAAGAAAGGCTTTAAGAAAAATGAGAGAGCTGTAGTTCGTGTGTTTTAAACTTGTTTGAGTTGGGTCGCGGTGAAAATATTGAAGTTAGCGTAATATCAGACAATGTGTGTTTGTTATGTGTTTGTTATATTAGTAAACTAAACAGTATTTCGATAGACAGACAAATAGTCATTGTCTAACGGTGAAACTTAAATAAACAGTGTAGTAAAATAAAAAGAAATTCAGTGTCTAAGTATACGCTTCTTATATCTAGTGTAAAGTGGTCTTGTTCGTAGAATCGTAAGGGCAGCACAGGCACTAATATAACTTTAAAAATGAGTAAAAAGTAAAAAAAAAAAAGTTAAAAACAAGTTGAACATTTTGGTTTAGATGAAGTTTTCATTGAACATCTTAGTTTGGATAAAGTAGTTTTATTTGTAATTGTTTTGTCAGTATATTAGCAGATTAGGTAATTTAGTAGTATGGTGCATTTGATAAAAATCAAAGGCTTTTTGTTTTAAATAGACTGTTAATATCGTATGATTTTTTAAACAGTTTTTTTTATATTTTAGAATGTTTTGTGTTTAACTTAAAAACTATTTGAAAGTAAGGGAGGGATATTAATTGCACATTTTGGCTTCACTTTGTTAAGGCTTGAATATACACTGATGAAATTAACATTCAATTATCTTAAAGTTTTAAATTTGCAATGAACATTGCTAGTTTACCATCAATGACTGAGATTGGCATTAAAATTGATTCTTCACAGCAAGGGAGCTACCCTATGTTAGCCCAACAATCACAAAACTTAATGACATTACCTAGTATGGCAAGTCCTACTTTAACCCAAGCACAAACTCTAAACCGATTGGCTGGAATTCGTTCACAAATGAGCAATGGAACCAATCACATTCCACTTGAAACTTTAAAAAACAATGCCAACAGTTCGAATCTTTTGATGGCCACCACATCAGCCATGTTGCAAAACTTACCCAATAGTTCAAACTTAGACAAAAAAGCCAAAGAACGTGTTAATTATTTGCAGCAGCTGTTAAAAGACAAAAAAATGTGTCAGTTAAATCCAAATTTTATGCATGTCGAAAGACTAGTTGATGAAGGTAAATCTATTTTTTTTAAATAAGTATTTTTGTCTGTATTTTTGTATATACGTTTAACAGAGTGTTTTAATGGGGGGATTGTGATTTATAGTAGCTTGACAATGTATGTGGATTCAAGCTGTGTTTTGACTTTAATGATACACAAACACACAAAAACTGATTACTTAGCAATCTTTAGCCTTTTGATCTGAACTATAGGCCTACTCATTTCCTTATAAATGCATCCTGGGAGACTGGTTGTATTGTTATAACGGTGATTTCATGAATAGCAGTACAGTGTACTATTACCAACAGTTGCCCGTAGTTATACAAACTTTTATTCGAGTTCTGTTTAATCTGATACGACTTCTTTTCACACACTGCTTCATATTACCAAACTTCTAGATAATTAAGACTACCATATGGGCCAATAAGACCTTATTTTGTTCTCTCAAAAATGTATATGCTATACAATGAATTTTTTAATTGTCAATGTTGCAAAAATTAAAGTTTTTCTTTAACAGAAAGGAAAATAAAGGCCCACACAAGAGTTATTTTTAAAATTTTTAATTTATTTTTTTACAGAAATTGTCAAAGTGAGATCTGTCTTATTCCAGAATGGCGACAAAATGCCTCTAGAGCTTCCAGCACCACATGGGCCCACTATTACCCTCACTGAGAAGGTCTATGTACCTGTCAAAGACCATCCCGAAGTAAGTATTTGCTTAAATTGTTTTGTGTGTATGTGATAACAAAAATCTTGATGAATAGATTGTTTTGATTTTATAATTTCGATAGCTATTCATCAAATTTGGGTTATAAGAATTCTGCTGGGCCCCACAGTTATTTTAGACAATATATATACTGTAATTTTGTTTTAATATTTCACATTTTTGCAACGATTAATTATTTTCTTAAGAGGAAATAAAGAATGTGTTACAGGATACATGAATTGCTAATTCACTCTTACTTATTATCCTGTCTATGCTTCCTAAACTTATTAATATGTCTAATCATATCTAAATTGTGATTTATATAACTTTATTTCTATTTTTTGGTAAAGTTTTTATTAAAATCTTTAAAACAAGGATTTAAAAAATACTGATTACAATTAAAAAGCAGGGTAATATTTCAAAATATCTAAATTTTATATATTAGAAAAATTGAAATTTTTTGACTATAAATAAATAAAAAAAATTTGTAAATTAATTTTTTTAGTATAATTTCGTTGGTCGAATTCTCGGGCCAAGAGGTTTGACAGCCAAGCAATTGGAACAAGAAACTAAGTGTAAGATCATGGTTCGTGGCAAGGGTTCAATGCGAGACAAGAAAAAGGTGAGCCAACTATTTATTATTATAACATGTTATTTTAACTGTATAAAATTAAAAAAAAATATTCTTCTTACAAAAACATTGTAGCTATATATTGTTTTGTATTGACCATCATATAAAAATTTAAAATATTTTTATATTTTAAGATAATTTTAAGTGTAATTGCCTGGTTATTAATACATAGTACATACTTAAAATCTGTAAATTGTAATTAAGCCACAAGGCAAAGTGCTGTAATTTGATTTTTACACAGTTAGCTAAAGTATTTGATCGGCCACTCTTATTCTTAATACCACTTACACAAATTCCAATAAATTATTAAATATATTTTTATGTTTCAAATAAAATGAGCTATTCATATCACAAAATAAAATAGAAAAAAAATAGGTTCTATTTTTCATGCTAAATTTTAAAGCTATCCCTATGAATCATACTTTTAAAATAAATGTTTTATAAATTAAACCGAAAATCTGCATAACAGGCATTGGCCTAAATAAATGTATTGTGAATCATTTTGATGATTTGCCTGTTTAACGCTATTAATTATTTAGGCAAAATCTAGTTAATATAAAAATTATGCTAACCCTTTTAAATTTCAAGCGTATATATATATATATATATATATATATCACTACGTGCATGACCCTTAATTTAATACATAGCCGTATTTGTCAAACATATCATTTACGAATCCCGTGGGACACTGTGTTGTAACTCTGTAATTTTAAGCTCTAAAAACAGGGATTTTGCTGTGGATTTTGCGCATTGAGTTAGTTGTTTAAATTAAAACCGAACCTCCCTTATGAAAACTTACACGTCGTAAATTATTTATTAAGTTTGGATTACTAATAATAAATTTGTTGCGACAAGGAAATAAACGATTTTTTGACGGGCTAAAAATTAACGCGCTCGAATTCCTTTTAAAATTATTCATGTTAGAACAACAGATTTTATTAAGATTTTATCACAAATAAACTGCGCTACATATAAAAATTAATTTAAATTTTAGCCGTTGTGAATTTTTTTACGCTAAAATTATAGGCAAAAAACGCGTTTCGTTAATCTATGAAATGGTTACTTATTTTAATAACAATTATGCCTTTGGCGGTGCTAAGGAGAAACTCATGTTTGTTTACATAATGTTTATTTCCGCTGGTCTTATGTTTACGTTTGAAATTCCACGTGTTTTTAAAAACCGGGCGTTTTTTTCACTTTTCTTGGAACCGTTTAAAAACACACGCAAATTTCTTCATATCATTTTTCCAAATAACATAAATTCCGCGTTGAACTTTAAGAAGGACCTAACCTTGTGCTTTCCTGTATTGCTTCCGCCCTATGTTTTATTAATCGTGTTTTGGAATTATTGGCTTTCTTTATTTTGGATTTTGTTACATTATTTAAAAGGTTTATGTTATAATCCCGGGCTCGAAAAATGCGTTGTAAAAACATAGTAACATTTTTAATTAAGTTTGTTATTTATTTTTCTTTAAAAAATGACTGTAAAATTATTTTCAGGTTTTGTATTGGAAAAGTTAATTTAAATATTGTAATTAAAAATATAGGATTTTTTTGTCTTTCCATCTAAAATTCTAAGCATTTGCTTACTTTTATAGGCATAGCACACTATAAATTTTTAATTTTTTTTAATATTCATATCTTGACAAAATCGAAAATTATTTTTAACGTTGCCCATTAATAATAAAAATAATATACTGACCTTGCTATAAATATATATACAGTGTGATTGATATTACTCATTAAAATACACTCATCATTTTTTTACTCTGACACATTTGTGGTTTGTACACACCCACGTAATGATGTAATAATATGTCGATAAATATCTTAATGGATTGAACTTCTATATTATCTTGTGCAATATTGATCTTGAAAATCAATCACAGGTAAAGTTCATAGCTAATTTTACTTTTATTCCTTAATATAGCAATCCCGCAATTTTAAAATTTATTTTGGTAATGCTCAAATAAAACATGCCGCTAATGCATTTTACTTTATTGAATTTTAAAAATCGCAATTTTTTTGCTGTTTTTGTCCCGATTTTATTCATATAACTAGTTTAATAACCGCGAAAGTTGGCTTAGTTAAGTGCGCAAATTTGTTTTTTTTGGTTAAGATTGTGGGTTTAAACTTATCTTTGTTGAAATTCCGAGATAAAAAAAGGCATTTAATTTCATTTGCGGGTTTAGATATAAAAACAATTTTTAAATTAGTTTTTATTTGTGGCCAGAGCATGCTTTAAAATTTTATAATATTTGTTAAATCTTAAATTAATTTGACTTTTTCTGCTACAATATTTTTTTAATTGCCAAAAAGAAAGGGGGCCTAATCAATCAAATATATCACGAAACATTTATTTTTAAATCGAAAAAATCGCGTTTTTTTAGCGATTTGGTGTTTGTAAATGTTATTGTATTTACGTGGAACTGAGTTGCGTTGTTTTGAATTTAAATAAATCAGTTTGAACCGTCCACGTCCATGTGTGATCTGTTTATTTATATATTTACAACAGACTTAAATGCTGTCGGTTTAAATATACGAGATCGCTACAAAAAAAGTAATTGTAAATTGGGTTTAATTTTGCGTTAACGTTATACCATCGAAATTATCGCAACAAAAATTTGCACTTGAAACTTGTAATATTTTAAAATTAAATAAAGCCTATACAAAATATTTATCGCTCTCGGCGATATAAAATTATGTAAAACTAACTCCTTTAATTTCCATGTAATATAAAACAGTTTACAAAATGATATCATCTACGAAAAAAGAGGCAGAACCCGTTCTCTGTATAAAAAGTGAATTTTTAGCACAGGTCCAAGCATGTAACCTCTTTGCGAACGCAGTTTTGTGTTTCAATTTCAATTAAAGTTAAGGTATGCAAGTATTTAATCTTGCATAATAGCCAGGTAATGATAATCCGATTTTAATTGGCGGCCGTGAATGTTGAATTGCTGGTATTGCCACCCACTCATTTACTTGCAAAACTTAGTTTAAAAATTAAATTCCCACTGTCGTTTTATATTACAAATTTGTACAAATTGCTCAGTGAATTTAATTCAAATTTACAGTAGATCAGAGATTGTACATATTAAAAATAAATAAATATCACATATAAAGCGCTAGTTAAACTACTGTTTTTTTCCTTATGTAACACCAAGTTTTTTTATTTTAATTTGTGGTAATTGTCGATATATTCAGTAAAAGTCTGGTTGTAGAGCTACCAGCAATACAGCTTTCCCAGTTTTCAATCACTCTAGTACTTTGAAGTATGAGCGTGTGTGTTCTTTGCTTGCAAAGCAGCAGCTAGTTTTACTGGGAGCGCTTCCAACACTTCACTTTAACGTGCCTTACTTTATTGAAAAGCCACTTTAACACGTCATTCAGTTGATTACTGGGTTGTTATCACATTCTAGTACTAGCGCTACTGTTATGTGATATCTAAACGCGATTAAACATAGGCGATTTCACGAAAACACGAGAAAAATCAACTGGTTGACCGAATTTTAATGGTACCATTTTTTGTGTATGTATATTGATAAATTTTTTTGCAAGTTTTTTAGGGATATTTCCGTTTAAATAACTTTAAAATTTGTTGGAACCTTTGAAATATTTTTGCCTAACTTAATTTGGTGCCTATGTCTGTATCAAAATTCGTCGCCGTTTCGTTCATTGTTTTGCTTATCGAAACTCGGAATTACGATCTCAAATTTTTATGGTCAGTCGCGCCCGAATAAAGATGGAACAACAATTGGTAATGTTCTTTTTCGTTTTCTTTGTGATGCGGTGACAGTTGATTTAGCTTGAGAGAAACCGAACCAAAAACAAAAATGGAACAAATCGCTGTGGTTTTGGTACAAGTTGTAATTTCAAACCTCGTGTGATAAATATGGCGATGACTCAATACATATAACGCTGTACATTTTGTAAACACTTTTTGATGAATGTACGAAACGCAGCCGTCTGAATTCCGCTGCCTGGCGTAAATTAACACGCCCTAAATATTATTCATACCAAAATTGCGTTTGCTGTTCGGCAAAGCATAAAAAAATTACAAAAATAGACATTTTTTTTTGAAGGTGATTCAATTATCCAATTTTATCAAATTTTTACTGTAATACAACGCGTTAAAATAAAGTAACTAACCACTATATAAATTTTTGATGCATCTTTGTGTTTAAAATTTCTTTTTTTTATAATAATTTAGATAAAATAAGCTTGTTGGGTAATTTTTATTACTCATCTAAAACAAATCTTGTAATTTTTTATTGTTTACATACATATGTAAATTATGCCTGCGTAACTTCATTATCGTTTTACATGACGTAAAAAAAAATTACATGTTTATGTAAAGCCTAACATATCAGCGTTAATTTTACTCTTACTACATAACTTAAACGAATTTTTTACCTTTTAAGCCTTAAAGCTTTACACATATGTAACCAATGGCATTAGGTTTCTTCAGTGATTAGATTTCCTTTTGTTTGTTTTACATTATTAATGTATAAGGTGTTTTACACTTAGGTTAGGTTTAACTTGCTAGTTGTTATTTAAAAAAGACATCTTTATTTTAATAAATAAACTACTAAATACATAACAAGATAATAATTATATCTTTTAACAAAAAATAATAAAATGCATATAGGCACTACCTTAAATTATTTTTAAAACGATAACTTTAACTTACAATAAGCAGTTCATCACGTAGAGAACTATTCAAACATTATATAAAATTATTGATGTTTGCAAATGAAATTAAATAATTAATAAGGCATGACTGTTAAATTAGTGTTCATTTTATCATATTTTATTTTTTTGGTTTTTATATTCACACACACTTTATTAAGTATATATTCACACACACTTTATTAGAAGCAGTTCTGAATTGTGCTAAATTTACTTTGAAAATGAAAAAATTGTTTTAAAATTTGATCAAGTTGATTTAAATTATTTTTTTCACAGGAGGATATGAACCGAGGAAAACCAAATTGGGAACACTTAAGCGATGAGCTTCATGTTTTAATAACAGTCGAAGATACAGAGAACCGAGCTAAAGTAAAAATGCAAAGAGCAATGGATGAGATACAAAAACTTCTAGTTCCAACTGTAAGTTAACAGTTAAAATTTTTTTTTGGAAAAGATTTTAAATGATTCAATTTTGAAAATGCTTTGTGCATAAAATTAAAAATGTCTTAATTAGCCTTTTTGGTATATGTATGTTACTATAACATTTGTGTATTATATATTAAAGGAAGGCGAAGATGAATTGAAAAAGAAGCAGTTAATGGAGCTTGCAATAATTAATGGAACCTACAGAGACTACTCACAAGTTGCAGGTGATTAATTTAAAAACTTTTTTTCTAAAAAAAATAAAAATTTTTAGTAAGTATTTAAATGATTTAAATTTTTACCCTTTTTTAAATAAGGGCTTGTTAATTTACCCCATAAATTGATACTAATATGTTTAGGTCAACCCCGCTTGGTAGCAGCCCCTCAAGTGCTTCAAAGCCAAACAATGAGGCCCCCAGTCCAGCCCCCTTTGTTTAACCCCATAATATCAAGACTTCCTAATGGCCAGGTGAGACAAATATGTTAAAGATTTTTAAATTAAAGTTAGTTTACTGTTCCTATTAATTTTTTAATATCATTATAATTTTACAGACTGTTATATCCAATGGGTTAAGTCAGCCCCCACCAGTTCTAGCCCCCTCTGATGGATCGTTGCTGTACTACACCCCAATTGAGTACCCCCATTCCACGATTGCTCCTCTTGAGTACAACTTTGTGGATCCCAGTACATTATTAGGTAAGTGTTTAATTAATTTTTGTGTTTTTTGTCGACATTTTTAACTTTCATGAACTTTATCAAAACTTGAGTGTTTTTTTTAAATGAAACACATTCTTCCCTTTTTTATCGTAATTTTGGAAAAAATGCTCACTAATTTACGCGCCATATTTTGCGCATAAACAAACTGGGTAACCCGATAACTTTGCAAATCTATGAAAGAATGTCTTATAATCAGATAAGCAAACACCTAAGTAGGTCAACTTAAAGCTCCACATTCTTTTAAGCTTGCATAATTGTGCTGAGACCACTCCTTATTTTTGTACTCTTTAAATGCATTTTTTAAACTGTTACGCTTAAATTCCGTAACATAATAGATGCATTTGTAACATGATTTTTTTTTTAAATTGTAAGTTTATTTAGTTAATTTTTTTTTGATTTTGTTGTTTCTAGGTAAAGCCCAACTTCACATGTGAAGGATTTGATAAGTGTTTTCTTTTTTTTTTCTATTTTCAATATTTTTTTTAGTTTGCTATACTCGGAAATTTTAATCTTAACTTTATGCAGTTTTACCTGGTTATATATTTTGTACTTTTTTCTCTACCTCAATTTCTATCTAGGGTTTAGCATTAACAACTTCTCATTAATCGAACTAAAATTTTTTAAGTATAACATCGGAATATTTTTTGTAAAACTGCCTCTTGTATTTTTTCTTGCCAAAGTCACATGCCAATTTAAGATGTAGCATACTCTAAATTTGTTGGTGCTGTGGTGATGTGTATTTTTTTTTATGTTTTTTAAAATGTAAATAATCATTTTTTCTGGTTTTGGACAAGTTAACTTTTTTAAAGAATCTTTTGTTGTTAAATTCAATAATTATGCAGTTAAATTTTTTTTCTACTCCTAAAAACCTTTAAAACAAATTTTGGTAAACGTATTTTAACTAAAAATTTTTTTTTATATTTTCATGTAAATAGTTGTACACAGTTTTGTAGATAATGCCATGGTGCCTTTTTACTAACCCCGTTTTGTTTTTATAACTTCAGGATCCCCTGGTCAGCCAGCCGGCACTAAATTAGTTAGAAACCCCGCACAGGCGCCCACTAGGGTACACCCGTACCAGCGCCCCCCAGGTAATGACCCCTAACTAACCCTTAAAATCATTTTTTCTTTTTTTCTTTAAGGCAATTTAGGTAATATTGTAACAAAATGTTGTTACAAGAAAAAGAAAAGTAGTTGTGAATTGATGTGACAATGTTTAAAGAATTTGCTTCATTTTTCGGTATTGACTTGTTTTTAAATGTCAGGTTCCGATTTCAATTGCTAAAAATGTTCCAAAATGCATTAAAACAATTCAGATTTTATTAAAAAAAAGGCTGTATTAAGCTTTTTTTCAACATATTTTAATATTTAATCCGAAAAAAACTTTAATCAGACATCGGAACTTGACAAATTTCGTATATGTTCCATTTTTTGCCAATTTATTTTTTTAACTGTCAATGTAATAGCATTGGAAATTATGCTTTTCTCAATAGCTTCTAATTTGAAACTTAAAACCAATTTTCGGTTATTATGAAGAAATTTTATCTTGTGATTACTTTAATAGCATAACGTCGCATTGTTCATCAAACCGTAATGCAGTATTATTTTGTATATAGAACATAAGTGAAATGCTTTGTGCATTTTTTACACTCACAAAAACGTATTTGTTTTTACTAATGAAATATTTTTTCACAATTTTCACTTTGTAACTAACTTAAATAATTGAAATGAAGCACAATTATTGCTGATCATGCTTTATTTAATTGCGAAAAAAGCTAGTTAAAAATACCCGTATTCTACAAACACTACCTTTCTACTAATTAGAAGCATATGAAAAATATGTTCATAACAGCTATCAACTGACATTCAACTACTGCTATATTTTTAACTACTTGTAAAAAGAGATATCTATAAATTTAGCTTCGATACATTACACATTTTTATTTTTTGCCTTTTTCTATTTTGCTTTTGCTAGTTTTTTGCTAGTATTTTTTATATTTTGTGCATAGTATTTGTATTGTATCATTTTTTTATATAGCTTTGTTACCCTGCCGTTTTTTTTAAGTTTTACCAAAGTCTTAAATCATATATATTTGTGCAGTGAATTTATTTGACAGCCATAGCACCATGCAATGTATGTTTTATGTATCGATTTGTATTTTTTTATATTCTTGGTTAGCGATTGCATCAATATTGTTGTAAATAAATCATATATTGCCTTTTTTGGGCCAAATGGTGAAAGTTTGTAAGTTTTTATAAAGATTTAGTGATTTTTTCCCAAACCCCTCTCATAATTGATTCAATAATCACTAACTCCTAATCAAATTGAAACACTAATTTTTCATGAATATTACAATTGCATGTATAACCTATTATGGTATGTTTTAATCATAGGTGTTGCATATCTAAAATTGTTTATTTTTTTAATCGTAAAAAAGATTTATTATATGTTCACCTTTTTCCAACACCTATGATTTTATTATGTTTTTTTTATTAATGTTATGAATGCTTTTTAACTGCTCAAACATAATATTTGTTGCAGCATTTTTAGAATGCTAGCAAACTGCACAAAAAAGCATGAGACATCATTTGACAGTAGTTGTCTAATTTTTGATCATTTTTTACTGAACAAATTTTTACCATATCGTGTTATAATGAAAAATTATAATTGTGCACAGTTTAATTTTTCACTTTTCGTGTAACGTTCTTGTTTCGAATTTAAAATTGCATTGTTTAATCTAACAAGTTTTACTTTAGTTTAAACTTGTCCAAATTGTAATTTTAACTTGTTAACTTTTTAGCATTCTATATCAATGCTTTATGACACTGCCTAGTGCTTTGGTGTAGTTATTGTAAAATATTAATTAAATTATTAATTAAGAGTCAGAATACTGACTTAGATGCTATCTCTACTAACAGCTATGGCAATTTGATCATTTTGAAATTTCGATTTTTTAGTTGGTGTTACAAAATATTGGTTGTTTATGGTTTGGTTGTTGGAATATGGTTAAAATTTATACTGTCATTGTTGAAAAATGGGTAAAATTTAATTGCGTTTTGCATGGTTGTTTTGTTATAAATTTATTTTACTAATTTTGATCTGTTTGGTTTTAAAGTTTTTTCTGAATTATTTATTTTAAATTTTTTGTTTTACATATGAGATAAACTAATTATTTACTTTTTAAAGTAATTTTAAAAAACAGATTTTTGTTAGTCATGTGATATTTTTTAAAATAAGTGATAAATTGTATATTAAAACTTGAAATAATTGTTTTTTTTTTCATTTACAAAGTTAATGATGTTTGATTTTTTATAATGATTTAATTTTATTTTGTTAACACCAACTAAATGATTATAACGAACTAAAATTCTGGTTAGCAAAGCTGTTATTAGAGGTTGGAGTGCTCTGTACAGCTACCTATTAGTACACAACTGTAAAATCTTAACCAGATTTGGTTAATTTGAAAGTTTATATTGTATTTCTACTTAGCTGTACATTGCATGTCATCAAACATACTATTTAGCTTGTTAATTTTAATTGTTACCTAAATTCTTGTAAATTATTAGCATAATGCCTGATTGTGAATAATTAAACTTAACTATTCAATGCCTGCATATAACTAGATGCTTAAATTGACGTGATTACTAATATTTCATTTTGTCTTGTTTTTTATTTCTTCACTTCTCCTTAATTTGCACCTACTACTCTTGTTGTAAACAAACACAATTGACCACATTCAGCCACTAACTAACAAGGGAAACAAACATGGTAGAATGTCTCGGAACAAAAAGTTTTTTTTTTGTGCGATTCAACATCTGTCGCATGCAGTAGAATGCATTAACAGTAACCGTGAAATTGTTACTCCCATGTGTTATAATAATTTCAAGATTTTTTTGTTGAATTTACAATCACAACTAAGAAAACAACACTTTTTTGATTACAAACAACACCAAATTATTATCCACCCCTTGTTACTAACTACAACCGTTTGATTTGGCATTTAAATAACAATAATTATATAACCGTTGAAATCCCTGTTTTATTTAAACTAACATAACCAGTGAATATATTACACAAAACAAGACCTAAATTGTTTAAAAACTCCCCCCCCCCCCCCCCTTACCCAACTTCCAATTTTTAAACCCTACCCCATATCCTATAACCCTTCTGTACCCTCTTTAACCCCTACCTTACACAGTTGCTGTCGTAACGTCACATGATTTGATTGGTGGTGGCATCTAACTCACAACTACTAACAAGTGGATGGGCATGCTTACTTAACAATCTTCTGCTGGGTTAGTTGAGATTTAAGATTTATTCACCAAATGTGGACACACAGTAGTAAGGTATGATCATTTTAGAACAAGTTTTTACCTTAGCAGATCTTCAGCTTTCAGTCCTGTGTCTGATATACAAAAAACATTGCACTACTTAAAATGGTGCATTATTTTATCATTATTTTAATTAATTTTTCTTGGAAGTAAAGGAATTGTAAATGTAGATATTTCAAAGTTTCACTAATAATGTACTTAATCAATGGATTGAAGTATATTAAAAGTGTTAAGTTTGCCTAAACAGCCTAACATTTTGTAATTTTTCAACAAATGTGTTTTAAACTAAGCTTTTAGCTTATCCACTATTTACCATTAGTGATATAATATTGTATTGCATTTTTCCATGGCCTTTTCTATTTTGTTTACCTGTTTTAGTTTTTTTTTCAAGTGCCTTTTTATAATAGTTTATATCATGTGTTTTATTGGACAAGTTTCATAAATTGTGTTGATTTTTATTTTTTTTTTGTTTTTAGTAGACTTTATATCAACTCTAGATTTAAATTTATAAGTATAAAAATAATATTGTGTTAGATTATATTCACTTGGGTAATATTAATACTAATGCAGTATTATCACAAAGATATTACCTGCTAAAATCCTTACCTTTTTATTTTTATATTCTGTAGTTTCAAACAAAACCTGTTCCAAAAACTTTGGTTTTATTTAAAAATGTCTGTTGTTGGTTTTTGGAAAAAAATTCTGTAAAACTTACCAAGTTTTTTTTTCTACTGTTAACTAAACATTGTATATTAAGTGTCTTTATTTTTTTTTCATATAATGTTACACATTTACAATTTTACACACACAAAAATTGTACTCATATTACGTAATTGTGCTATATCTCTTTTTTTTAAATTGTTATTTTATGTTTTTTTACTACAAAGAGCCCACATGACAATCTTTTACCAGCAACAAATTTAAAAATCTTCAAATTTGGTACTGCTTATACAAAAAACCCTTACCTATGCTTAATTTACACAAATTTTTAGGCTTTACAAAAAAAGAAACTGCCTAGACCATTTCTTGCCCATTTTGGTATTACACATTTTTTTTTATCTGGTTATTGTAGCAATTGTATTACGATCAAATATTTTATATCAAATACACATATATTCTTTTAATAAAATCCAATATTACATTAAATCAAATATTTTTAAAATTTTATGTTTTTTGTGCTAACCTAACTTTTTGATATAAATAAAATGTTTTATTTTTATGTTTTTCTAACACATATATAACATGGTTTGGTTGTTTTTGTTCATAATGTGCTACATTTTTGTTCATTATTTTTTATAACCATGCTAACTTACATTATTTGGTGGCTACCTTTGCTCATTTTTTCGCCAAAATCACAATTAATTTTCAATCCAAAATTGATTAAGACATTATAGCACCACTTCTTTTTAATTTAGCATTTAATTTGTGTTGTATTATAATTTTTAACTCCAAATTGCTAACAACTACTGATCTGATTTTGTAGTGATTTGAATTGATTAAGCTTATAACCAAGTTGATTATATTAAAAAATGTGTAGTTTTTAGATGTACATATTTAACTTTGAAACGTAGCTAATAATCTTAGTAGAAACTTTAATTGTACAGCTTTGGTGAATAAAAAAACGCTTTCTGTTTATGTTGTTTTAAACTAACATTGATTTTTCACATTTCTGTTATAACAAAACCAACTAACTTAGCCTAGCAACTATAATGCTATAATTTAATAATGACCGAGTGCATGTTTATGTGTAGATGGTAACTGTTTTTTTTAATATTTAGTTATTATTTGAGTAAGCTTGCTTTTTGATAATTTAAGTAAGTTAATAATTGAAAGGTTGTAGATTAATTAATACAAATTAGGAGTAAGAAAAGTGCAGGTTTTCAGAATTTTGCGCCAATGGTAATATTTTCTTTATTTTCTATTGTTTAAAAATTTTGTAAATGATAACAGATTACTTTTTAAGGTTTTTAATGTTTGTGATATCAAACTGTTATAAAGCAGTGCTCTAGCAAAGTTTTAAACCTGAACGATTATAACCTCGAGGCGCTGATGCGTTAGTTTGTGGCTGTAGGTGGATAGGCCAGTTTGATTTTAAGGCACTTTGGATTTTAGCTTTTTTCTATATTTTTAAATATTGTTTTGAAAACTCAGTTTCTTTTTTTTGGGTAATTCTTATGTGCACTGCAGTTTTAAAGAAGTAAACGTTTTAACTTAAAACAGGTTTATTTGTCAGGTATGTTAAAATATTCTTTTAATTTTAAACTTTTACGGAATGATGTTTTTTAATAGTAAGCTACTTTTTTTACAAACACAATCAATAAATGTAGAATAAGGCTACGTCATATAATCATATAAAATGCCTGCGGCAGATTCCGTAACTTTTTTTGTACATTTCACCATGAAAATTCCCTATCTGTTCTGTTTTTGTTAACATATCGCGCAAAAGTAGCGTTTTTTGCCTTTTAGCACGCAGATTTGAAATACTGGTATTAGTTAAAGTTTAAAGTTTGTTTCTGCTTGGTGAAGTATATGTTTAATTTCTGGTGAAGTTTTGTTTTTTTGAAAATTTTGTTTAACCATTAGACTAAGCAAATGGAAGATAAAAATGAAAAGACAGCTGAGAAAAGAACCCTTTCCATTGAAAGAGAATACTATATACAGCCTGCCGAGCCTCGAAAAAGTCGACGTTCAAATGCTGAAATTCCTAGGCGCAGTTTTTTAGCGGAACCTATGCAAGAAGATTCGTCACTCTCTTTTTCAGATAGCTATATTTTCCCAAGTATTTATCCTTGTGTTTATAAAAATATATCATCTTATATATTGGAATAGGGATTTTAAATTTTGTTTATAATAAATTCAAGAGGAACTGGACACAACATCAGATTTCGATTTTACATCAAAAACCGAACCATCAGCGCCACCAGTAGAATATTTAAAATCGACTGATCAAGTACTGACTACGATAGCTACAGAACCTCATTCCAAATATAACAGAGATCCAATTTACAATATTGAAGAAAAAGGCAAGAAAAATAATTTTGTTGATTGTTATTATAAATTAAATTTTGTTGATTTTTTTGATTTGTCTGACGAGCAATCTTTATTTTATAGATAATGAAAGCAGCACAACAAAAACTAATAAAACACAAGCATTAAGTAAGTATTTTGCCTATTTGTTGTAATAGCCTGAACTTAGGCCTAGCTATTTGTTGTAATAGCTTGAACTTTACGATATTTTTTGTTAGGAAAACATCGATTTTCTTTTCCATTTAGAAGAACAAGTTCTCGTTCTAAAGGTATCTCGGTATCTATTCTATTGATAACAACGTTACTATTAGCATTTAAAAAACCTTTTAATTTTATTTAATAGTAAATCTTTCTGATGGTTTCGAAACTGTTCATACTTTAACAAAATACATCGGACCAGAAGGAGGCAAAATTGAGATTTTTGGTTGTGTTCTTAATATACCACCTAACGCTTTAAAAAAAGGAGTTGAAATTAGTACAACATGTTGCTACGGAAGCAAAGCATCTCAAGTACATTATACTTTAAATAAATTAATATACAAGTACATTTCCAAGGGTGTTAAAATAACATTTAGCTCATTAAAAGTTAAGATCGTGTGTGAAAATTTACAAAATTACTATATTTGCATTATTTTAGGATTCAGATTGTCTTGTTATTACTCCAACGCTGATTTGTAAACCTGATGGAACAAAATTCAAACGTCAGGTAGAGGTAACCTTGCCAACATGTTATAGAACGTATTACGATGAAGCCCAGATTAAAGCCAAGGTTAAATAAATGACAAATATGAACAACAAGATATTGTTTATAAGTGAATTGTTATTTAAAATTTGTCACTTTTTGATTCCCAGCTTCAAGTATGTCAGGACGGGACAAAGTGGAAAACCTATTCCTCGACTTGGATAAACCAAACTGGTCAAGTTAAATTCTTTATTCGACATTTTACAGGGTATAAAACAATAGATTTAAACCAACTTTTTTTCACTATTTTCGTTTTGGTCGAAAAAAATGCTATTTTGTTTTTGTAGATTTCGGACTATTATCAGCAACGCAGTATGGAAATTTTTGGAAAAACGAATGTTTTCTTTATGTTATTTGAGTCCAAATGCCAATGTGCCAATATTACGATGGGACATACGAGACGATGTTTCTTGCCATGATACAAAGTTATTGAAGGGGGAAGCATTTAAAGAAACGTTTTGTGTTAGGTAAATATAAAATATTTGTAAACGCAATTAACTTTGCAACAGCAAGTAACAAACTGGCTATTTAAACTTTTCTTCACCTACTCGGTTAGAGGGTAATTTCTTTAATTACTATAGCACATAGTTTTAAAAGCATATCATTGTTTCAAAAGCATATCATTAGTAATTTTTAAATTTAAATCACATAGATATATATTTTTTATTTTATACATAATAAGGAAACTGTAAGTAAGCTAAAAAATTAAGTTTAATTTTATTTCAGATGGAAACAAAACTTAGAGCTTAGTATGCGGCATCCTGAATATGCATTTGAGCCAGAAATCTGGCTGCTACAGGATTTATACAGTCAAAACTCTTCGCAACATCAAGATTTTGTGGTCAAAAAGAATGATGGGCAACATGATGTAGAGTTGGGTGGTATGAGAAACTTTAAACGATTCATGAAAGTTATTCCGGAAGGCGAAGTTAAAACGGAAGCAGAATTTATTTTTCCACAGCCAAGTAATATTATAATATTAACACGAACTTACTTTTTTAACATTTTTTATAGTCGGTATTTTAAAGTCGGTATTTATAGTCGGTATTAAATAGGCTATAATCTAAATACAACAAATGATTTTTTATTAATTTAGATGCACAGGAGCAAACAGATATTGTCAACAATACTGTTATAAACTATCCCAATATCGAAACAATGACAGTTCGGTAAACCAAATATATTTCTAATACCAGTTCGGATATTAGGAGATTTAAAAAGACAATATAGCAATTAGCAAGCACATTCTAGTTTTTAGAAAATATAATAAATCACGTATTTTTGGTGCGTTTTTTTCGATTTAAAATACAGCATACAAAGTAATTCTTTTAAATTATTTCAATGTATATACATGCATATTTTTGTTAACCTATTGGTTTATATTAATTTTAAATTAGTAACTACATTTCCTGCTTACTTTAATCATGAGTTCTTTTAGTCATTATACAGTAACGAAAAAAATTGTACTCATTATTTTTTATAGGCTTAAGCAAAATGCAAAGTTGCTTTTAATATAGTTAATTTTGAAAAATTTTTTCAAATAATAAGCTTACAAAATGAATTTGAAAAGCATTTTTTGGTTACTTGTCGTGACCAGTAGTTTCGCAAATGCAGTTGGTAAGTATAGGTTTTAAAATTTAAATGAAATTCGTTGTATTGTTGCTTGTATTCAATATGGAGCTCTGCGCGAAATTCTTAATTTTTAAGCTAAAGGCAGTCTGCAAAAACCATAATACTATAGCTAAGGTTTCAATTTTACATAGAATTTACAAATCCATCTCAGACAAAAGAATATCTACTTCATAGTTCGTTGTTTAATTACGAGCAAGCAGTTGAGATTTGTAGTACACAGTTTAGAGGGACTCCTGTTATGATAAAGAATGAGAGAGATGAAATTGAATTGTATACCGAATATAGGGATCTATATGGCGAGGTAATGTATATTAATATCAATATAACATTTTTTTGATGCTCACTAATAAGAACCAAATGCTAAGGCACTTGTTGTTTGTTAGACACTACTTTAAAACCGCTACCTCATGTAGTTTGAAAATATTTTAACATCAACCCCTATATTCCATCAGGGAACATCTATTGCTCTTATAACATGGCATGGTTTAACACGGACGTTAAATACAAGTTGGGTGTACACTGATGGTCAACCACTTGGGGAGTACACGAGATGGAGAAATCCAATTGTTTCGAATACACCGCTGTGTTCAGGTCTCTTGTTCCCGCCACCTGATAATAGGAAAAGGCGAGAAAGTGCCGGAATTGATTGGCTTCCGAAAGGATGCTCGGAGCTGCGAAACGTATTATGCGAAAGAATAAGTATGTAAACACTAATGGAAATTTTACTAACTTTTAATGAATATTTTTTTGTTTGTTTTAGTTGAAATGCACACCTGGGATTACATTGATAACACGGTAAGAAATTTATATTTAAAAATCTAAGACAAACCCTGTTTAACGTTTTTAATTACAAACAGGTTATTGGTTCAACTGCATTAACTAGTCTTATTTTTCCCGGTGTTGTGAGAGCTCTATTGAATGTTACTCTTACAAATATAACTGTGGAAACGCCCAGAATTGTAAACACATTTATTAATCTGTCCAATGAATCCGCAAACGTAGAGGTAAATTGTTTTGAATAGTTTTACATAACAGTTGTAGATTTATTCGAATACTATGTGAGCATATTTGACATTTATTAGATAAGCAAGACTTCGATGGATGATATTGTAGCTATTGCCAACATTTTGAACCTTGAACTTTCCAGCAACACTTCGATAGCAATAGACAAGGCAACAAAGTTTGAAATAACTGTTGCTTTAGAACGATTTGCTAATCGCGTAACTTTTAATGGAAGCGGGGAAACGTTGTATTTCAATACAAGTACAATATATATTAGGGTATGTTATATGTTAAACTAAAAACTTGTTATTTGAACACTAATAAAAATTAATATAGATTGATCACACTCTTGTTATTTAAACACTAATAAAAATTAATATAGATTGATCGTGCAGTTGAGACTAGAAAAAATAAAACAGAATTTCGATATAATTCAACTGCTGAAAAATATTTAATTGAGCTTCCTATTACTGAAAACCAAAAAGCTTTTGGAAGTTTTAAAAAAATTATTTCGATATTTTATAGCACTGCATCATTTTTTAAATCAAATTTTACAGCGTCCAAGGTAACAAAAACCTTAATCCGATTTTTATTGTAGTAGAAGTATATTAATTAAAAAAAAATAATTTTAAATTTTTTAGGGAATTAAATACTAAGATTTAATTTTAATTTAACTTAGATGTAGAACTACGTTTTTATTAAAAATTAAAAGAGCATTACCGATTTTTATTGTGTAGGTATTAGGTTTAAAAATAGACAACCGGGAGCATGTTGATTTAGTTGAACCCGTCTTATTTTTAAATAATCTTAAAAACCCGAAAAGAAATGTAAGTTGTTATTTCATGTAATCATATTAGTAATAATATATTCTTACATTTACCTGTTTATTAAATTCTGCATTTTTGATGACGTAGGAAATTGTGTTTCGCGCATGCGCGTCGTGGAATAGCTCGACTCTTGATTGGGCATTTGATGGTTGCTCATTTGTTCAGGGCACACGAACTTGTCAATGTGATCATCTTACTAATTTTGCTGTTCTTTTTGTAAGTTATTTCAACAAATTCTAACTAAAAGTTAAATGTAATTTTTACAAAGTTATCTACAATTTACAACTTTATCTTTTTGTTTTAAATAGCAAGTTGAATATGTGCCAATAGGTCCACAATTCAATCTCACTACCCAAATTATAACAGCTTGTTCGATAGTTGGATTTGGCATAACAGCACTTATATATTTATGTGCCAGGTAGGTTAACCAATCAACAAACGTTTATATTTAAAAACCCAAAAATTATTTTATTTTATTTTAGTAAGCTCCGCAATTCAAATCCAGGATTTTGTCACATCAACTTTTGCCTAACCTTGTTGGCAACTTACCTGGCATTTGGTTTAGGCATTGCCAATACTTACAACACAACAATATGCATAATATCCGCTTCTGTTATTCATTATTTCATTATATCGGCTTGGGTATGGATGATGATTGAAGCCATTGTTATTCACCGGTATTTTAAAGCATATTTAATAAAAAAATGAGTCAAACTGTTTATGTTTAATTAACGTCCCGAAAAAATATTAAATATTTTACAATATAACATATTAAGCCTTTATTAAAAAAGACACCGTTTAATCTTTTTTGTTTTTTAAGGATGTTCGTTAACAAAGAGGTTAATATTAGCACAAGTTTCAAGATATGCACTGGGGTATTTGCTTACACACTTCCCCTGGTGATTGTTGGTGTAACTGTTGGGCTAACAGTCGGGTTTTTTGATAGAAAACAATCTCGTTCCAACTATTGGGTTAGAGATGATAGTAAGTAATCAAGTTGTAGAAAATTAAATTTTTCAATCTGTTAACCTTTTTTTATATAATTATTAAATATTCTGTATAGAATTTACATTAAGTATATATTGTTACAGGAAATAAAGCTGTTTATAGTTCATCATACGTAAGTGAGCATTATTGTTGGTTGCACAATGAGGCTTTGCTATATGGATTTTTGGTTGAAATTGCAGTAATATTTGTAATAAACTGTATTATCTACATCATTGCATTACACTCTATAACATGTGGACGTGGAAAGGTAAATACAACATGCTTTAACAATAGTCGTTTTAATTAAGATTTACAAGATTTTGCCTAATTTTTGTTCTCTTAAGTTTCGTTCAACGCGATCTGCTGAAACACAAGGGAGTTATATATTCCGTTCTGCCGTTATAGTAGCTTTACTTGCCCTTGCTTGGTGTTTAATAATACCAGTCACATTAACAAGTGCTGATTCGTTTTTATCGCAAGTTACAGCCTATGTATTTGCAACGTTTAGCTTGTTACAGGTAAAAATTGTATAAATTATATGTTTTTGAGCGTGTTTTTGAAAGTTTTTTTATTTATTTTGACAGAGTTTAATTATATTTTATCTGCTATGCTTCTATACTAAATCGACCCGGGAAAAATGGCTTTACCCACTATGCCTAGCGTGTTTGATCATGAAAGCCAAAAAAGTTTCCGCAGTTACCACGCCAGAACCCGAAATACCGGAATATAGTGCCGGAGTTCAATCTGACGATGGCCCCGTTATATCACCCCCTGACACCAAGGTCCCCCCAAATATTGAAATTACAACTGTAGCGGTACATACAACCGCTCCTTTGCCGTCACCTCGTCCTTCAAGACCTTCTATTGCTTACGAAAATCGTAAAAGCGCCAGCTTGGAAGACAATATAGATGAAGGCAACAAATTTGAAAACAACAAACCTGAAAATACTAAATCACTTCCCCCTAAAGTCTATAACAAAAGAGGTCTTCCTCCTATACCTCCGAGTAGAAAATCTTCAAGGTCAAGTATGGGGAGCGAAAGTGTTTACGCGGCGCCTGGTATGTCACGGCGACTAAGCGAGGAAGCGATGCTTGAGTCTAGAAGAAGGTTCAGTTTCGGCAGTAAATCAAATAAAACTGAAACGGAAATAAACCTTGCACCGATTTCCGAAAAGTAAAATAAGACTAGTGACTTACATGTTAAAATAAACATTTTGTTGTACTGTTCTGGTATTTAAATCAATTCTTATGTTAAAACTTGTTTATTTAGGTACGTTTTAAATAATTTGTGTAAATTATTTTTAAATTTCTACTCTAACGACATATATAGAATTTGTACAGGTTTATATGGTTAACACTTAATAACAAGACAAAAACGCACAGATGAAATTCTTAGTAAGCTTTAAGCCAAAATTTAAAAAAAAACGCAGACGCTTGCAGGGAAAAACGGACTGTTTTACTTAAACGTCCCTATTGTAATGTAAACTTGTCTGTGGTCTTTCGTATACTAGCCGTATTAATATTTATTAGTATTTGATTGCGAAAAGTTTCGTACAATCCCCCTAACTCGTATCACGAATACTCAGACAAGTGATAGAGAGAAGGTGTGAACAAGTGACTATAGGTGTAGACATGTGAAGATATGCAGATAACAACTTTGAGTAAATAAGAAAATGGCGGATGCGTTACACTATGTTAAAGCTAGACAGGTTTTGTTAAGCTAGTAAACGATAATTGTACCTAACATAAAATACTTTTTAAAGCAGGTTTAATTTATATAAAAAGATATTCTTTAAAACCTAACAAAAATGCAAAAAACAATGTAGTTTTAGTATGATTAAATTTAAATTAATATCTTTAATCAGTATAAACAGAATGTTATAAGTAGTATTACAAAAAGGTTGAATTGAATATGTTGGATCAACACAAGATGGCAAAATATTTGAAGAAAGAATCAAAAGCTTCAACTTTTTGGATACAACGTCTCAAACAAGGTACCTCATACTATAGACTAGTAATTGTGTTGCTTAAACACAGTTAATTAACTTTTTTGCTGCCTGTGTACTTTGTAATTACGAAAGAATATAGTATACCAAATTGCGCTAAAATTTATTGACGGATTTTCGCGTTAAAATGGTATAAGAAATATATTATAATAGAATTTATAAGTAACGTAAAAATAACTACAATATTGTACAATACTGAAATAATGATGACAGATTATTTAACTAAATTAAACAGTTTTTATTTGTTCTACGTTTATAAAAATATTGATATAAAAATTAGATATAATATTTGCAATTTAAAGCAATAGAATCAAAATATAAATACAAAACAAGAAAAAAATACTATTTTTACGGTACCTAAGATGTTTTAATATATATACAAATATCCTAATATTTTATAGTACGTAAAGGTCTCATTTTACGAAAATAATTATTAATAAAAATATATGTTTACTATGTACAAAAGCAATTACGCCTTAAAATTATTTACAAAGCTACAAGGTGTACAGTGGGATAGGGATGTTTAAGATATTTACAATATTTCATACAAAATATAAAAAATGTGAATATGCTTAAAAGAAAGCACCACGAGAGTTTAATATAAGTCAGTATATAAATGTTTTTACCACAAAAAAATACTAAAATAAGTTTTAATAAAAAGAAAAAGTTATTTTTGATCAAAATTTGTTGGTTCAAATTGTTTAGTTTTAACATTTGTACCAGCCGTCCTAAAACACTAAAATTATGTTGTTCTACTTATTAAAAACCACTACGACCTAAAACGATAATGTCTCGCCACAGTGGTGTAATAAAATTGCCTTGTTGTGATTAGTTGATTAAAAATGTTTGTTTTTAAAGCTTATTTAAAGCTTTGTATCTTTATTACAATGACTTATAGAGACGATTTAGCTTTTATAATATCAAAAATTTTGAAAAAATTTTAAATTAATTAGTTTTAGTTTTAATTGGTTTAAAAATATGTTTAATCTTGTAGAGGTAGAACACTGTAAATGGTTATACAAATATTTAACACAAAAACTATAAGTTTTTAATTTTGTAGTTAACATTGTTATTTTTTAAAAGTTATAAAAATTTGTTGACACGAACAGATAATATATTAAAGTGCTAGTGTACATAAAATAAAAGAATATACAATGAAAAATTCTCTGCAAAATGTCTTTAATAATTGTCAAAATAAAAGAAAATGTTTAGATACCATTCTTTTCACACTGCATTTTCTTTTGGCAATTTAGGTTGCATATTGAATTTTGTACCGTTCATTCATATTCAAGTTGTCGTTATTCCCAAGCCATAATCACTTTACTAAACGGTGTGAATATTCCTTTGTTTTGAGGGCTAGAAATAAAAATTAAAAATTTAACTTTTGTAATTCGCATAAAAAATACAAATACTATCAGGAGACCTTGTCTCTAAAAAGTCATAAACTTACCATGTAAAATATTTCTTTCCTTGGAAGGTGCCAGCATGTTTTCCATCTGAAAGTACATCACCATGTTTTGTTAAATCAAGTTAAAGTAAATCAAACAAAATGACTTGTTTTCAACTTATTTTAAAAATTTTGTTTTCTATAACACTTAGTTACTTATTATTACAACAAAACATAGCTAACCATGTCCATCTAATTCGACTCCAATAAAAATCTCGTCTCTGGTCGGTAGATGTCCGATGTAACGAACTGTCCCTCTGCTTAGTTTACCACCGGGTCTTGTGAATTTAATGCAATAACCCAACATAAGATCTGCTGGTGAACGAGGGGCAAATGCTCTTCTTGGCAAGGATCGTTTTATATTTGTGGGGTATCGACTATAATATGGAATGGTTTAGCAAAAAAATCATAAACGCTTAAATTTTCTAATGATTAGATTTTGTGATGTTTAATCACTGTGTTTAAACAACTTGTCATGCGTTTTATTTACCAAATTTAAATTTAATATCACTTACTCTCTTGCTGTATCTTGTATGTTATTTTGTGTTGAAGTCATTTTTGGACTAAGTGATCGGAACCCGATCGGATTAATCGGACTTTGCGATCTTTTATGATGAGAAGAGCGCGTAATTCGATCCCCACTGCTGGCTCTAATACATCCACCTGATTCAGAAGAATCTGAATATCATTTTTTCATAAATTTAATTTTTACCAAAAGTTGAATATCGTAACTTTTGTTAAATTATTTTGTTTATTCTTTATTGATTTTATAATACTCTTACCTGTCAGTTTTCCATTTCGGAAGGCTGGTAAATTTATTTCCACGTCGTCTTCGTCATCGCTGTAACAGTCACGCGGTGGCGCTGTGTGTCCGTTGACGTGAGGCTGAGGTTTGAGCAACAGTTCGGTGGCGTCGCTGTCGATGGAGTCGGGCGAGTTGGGACCTGGAAAAAATTTGTTTGTTTATTCAACAAATAACGTTACCAGATTTTCCTTGTTCTCTAGTTCAAAGTACTGGACTTAATTTTTAGAATTTCTTCCGAAAATTAATTGCAAATTAATAAACAGCTACTGAATAACAATTTTTCGCCCTTTAAACCATTAAAATAGTATAAAACTTGCTGTTTAGCATTTAACATACGGTTAATTTCTCCTTCCATGTGTTGATTATATCTCTCCATTGTCAGATCTCTTATATTGAGAGCAGCTGACGGCGATAAACTTCTTCCGTCTTTCATGATCCGGGATGCGGCGTGACATGACGCAGAGGAAGCCGCCATACAATCCCCGACTGGAGATCTTCCGCGCTCCAAAGAACTGGAGAATCTAACTCCGGGCTTAAAATAAAAGATGTAGTTTTAAATTTATAGAAAACTTGACTTGAAAAGGTCAATGTTATTAAAAACTAAACTTTTAAACTAATTAAATTACATGTTTTTTAAGTAGTGAAATGTTTGAGTTATTTTTTACATAATATACATGCAGTAAAATCCAAACCAATTCACACAAACCAAAGAGCTCGAATTTACTTTGGATGCTCCTTTTCCAACTCTTTCGTCTCTTCCTCTTAGCTCCTTCTCTTCTCCGTAAGCGTGTCTGGAGTAAGGTTTGGGAGAACGGGGTGTCCTCGGAGGACTTATATCTCCGAGTCTTTGTTTTAATCTTCGAACTTCGTCCATTAGGCGATCGTGTTCCATTTGGTAATATTCAATTTTATTGACAAGATCTTGTCGAGAATCTAAATAAAAACAAACACATTCAAAAACAAACTATTTTTTTAAAAGTATAAATATACAAAATTTTGTTTTTTTAATTGGGCCTCTTAACTTGCATAGTAAGATAGGACAGTGTTTAGTGACATTTACAGCCTACCTCCAGTTTTATTTGCTTTAAGTAAATCAATAAATCTTCTTAAATCTCGGATTTCTGCTTTACACTGTCTATTTTCTTCCGTTAATTCGTAACAACGTGATCTTAGATCCTTTGCCTCGTCTCTAAGTTCTGTTAGTTCTGCTTGGTAGTCAGCTGAGTCAGATTGTAAAAGAAGATTTTCGGCCGAAAGTTCGTGCATTCGATCAAGCTAAAAATCAACAAATATTGGTTAAAAAAAGGATGATAAAACTAAATTGGTTAAGTAAAGTAAAAAAAGTTAAAACTATTGTAAAGAATGATAAACTTGGTGTTTTTTGGCAAACTTTTCCTTTTTTTCGTTTTTGTTAACTTTGTTATGTTATCAATTAGTAATAAAACAAAAAACATTTTATTTTTTTTTGTTATTCCAATAATTTTCTACCTTTTCCCGCATGATCGTGTTATCCACTTTCAAATCTTCGACCGCTTGCTCGTTGCTCATTCGCATCGAACGGTTTTCTCGCTTGAGTGAATCGAGTTCTTTCTCCGCTCTCTCGAGTTCACCCGCAGACGACCGGTTTAAGTATTCCAGCTCAGTCACTCTCTCGTGGAGCTCTTCTGCAAGAGAAAGAAAGAAACAAGTTTAGGTTTAGTGGGAAAACGAGTGAATGGAAATGTGGAAAAGGAGAGACTTAACCCACAATTTCGAAATTCAAGTACAAGTGCGTTGTTAAGTATCGTTGTAAGAAGGCAACAATAAGTAACAATGTATAAGTAAAATCATACCTCTTCAACTACGAAATAATAAAATTACTTAGCTTGAATAAGGGTATTTATCTGTCTAGCCTACAATCAAACACGATTTTTGCTATTTCAAAATTGAGTTTTTATACTTATTTGAGCGAGTTAAAAAAATTTCTGATTTTTTGCAGTCTTTGTAAAATAACAATTTACCACATTTTAAATCTCACCAAAATCGCCGTTGATGCTATTATTATAACTTTCCAATATTTCCTTTGATTCGGTCATGCTTATATTTGTCAAATACTTCAACAAAACAAACAAATACAGCTGATACAATTTTTATATCGCGTCTTTGGGGTTAATTAAAGCGACTCAAGTGCAATCTAACTTTCGAGTATAAGCTAATACAAGTTTAAATCTACGCAGTAACAAAAAACTACTTGAAAGTCCATTAAATGTCAAGTGCTTCAAAAACTTTTTAATTTCCCAAAATAAATATTTTTAAAAAACATCAACATTAACATCAACACACTTGGGTATAATGTTTTTTTTAACACACGCGTCTAAATATTATTATTAAAGGGATATCTAAACAGCCTTACACTTTCACTATACCATATTATAAAATAGAATTCGAATTTTGCGCTGCGATCAAATGTACACATCAGACCAACGATTTAAACTGGGTTAATCATAAACCAGCTAAGTCATAAAAACTCAGCGGGAATAACTTTCTCTCCTATCTCTCATTTAAACAAGCAATAACCAAATAACAAAGACCAAAAAACATTAAGTTTTAAAGAATAGAAAAAAAAATTAATTTTTGTTTTTTTCGTGAATCTTTTTCAAACCATAAAAATTTTAAAATACTGACGAAGAAATGCTTGTCGGAATTTTACATTTTCTTGAACCTAATTTACGACTTAATCTGCATTATTGTTTAATAAGTAATATAACAACATTGTGCAAATATTAGCCCATTGTTTAAACTGTTAAATAAATCACTTACAAAACAACGAAAACTATTTATTATAAAAAGCAAGAAATAAGTCTTAACAATAAATAATATGCTAAATTTAAACAATTATAATATGCTTAATTTAAACAATTATAATATGCTAAATATTAAATGTGTGCTTATATAGCTTTGAATTTTATTTTTCTGATTCAGTATTTTAAAAATATTGAGCTAGTTTTAATTATATATCATCATACAAAATAGAAAAAGAACAATAAAAACTGGGTATTGAAAACAATAAAAACGCGAATGTCAGAAACGTCAACGTTATGATATATCCGAGTATTTTGATAACACAAACATGTCCGTACACGTGCTTTTAAAAATGCTCTCACCAACCGCCGAATCATAAGTCAACAAGTTATGAAATCGGCGTCTGGTATTTGCACAACGATTCGTGAACATTGATTTGAGAGTTGTCGATGCTCGTACGAATATGAGTGAAGGGCGGCGAATTTAAATCGTTAGAATCGTAAAATAGCAAAAATAATGCGATTTTGATTTAATAATTAAAATAGGAAATGTTTATTCGGTGAAAAAACATTTTTTTTATCTTAAAGCAAAAACGTTAAGTTTAAATTTTTAAAACAAACATTTAAAAATAGTCAACGCTAAGACGCATTCATATTTAAACGCTATATCCAAATATTATAACTTTACGGCAAATAAATGCCAAATTAAATGAAAGAGTTTCTAACGTTCTCACGTAACAACTAACAATAGAACTAACAAGTTACCATAGTTGGGACAAAATCGTTTAACAAATTAAAAGTTTGTATCGTACATAAGATAACATGACCAATCAACAATGTCCAACAATGAGTTAGTTGTTTAATATACCCGCCCATCGATAGGTTTAAATAATTTAATGTGCCAGTAATTTGTAATCACTTTTTTGTACATAATATTTTTTGCAGTGTCGTTTTAAATGTAGAAAGAAATGTTAGTTTAACATTATTGTGCAAAATTTCTTACCTTGTCATTTAAGAAGCACAAACTTTGGTAAAACACTTTAAATATTTCTCTATATACAATTAGACATACACATAATCTATTTATAACACCTAGAAATATTAAAACACATTACTAAAACAATGCTAATATTTCGACATGTAATTGCCTATGTTAATTTCAAAATTTCTCACCTAACCCTGACCTTATAAAAGTTCTAATGACTTTTCAATAAATTTTCTGTTACTGTACTTTACATCGCATAGCAACACGTTAGTTTACCTCCCAGTCTTGTCTTGGTTTATACCTTACTGCCTGTTGTGTTTGGGATTTTGATTCGGATATCGTTTTATCAGCTTTCTCTTTTCAAATTCAAAAGTTTCTTTGTAAGGTTGTTGTGAGCGTTCAATTTTTCCGTATTGTTACTTGGACAATAACATTTTGTTATAAAATAATCGAAGCGCAGGCTTCTTTCAGTAATATCTACATCCAGGCCCTTAATTAAAGTGAATGATCCGACTAAGGCGTATGTGTGTGTTGTATTACCAAATCTTGTCGCACATCGTGTTGTGTGTATTTATTAAACAAGTGTGGGTTGATATTAATTATTCGTGACAATGATACCATTATAAAACAGACAAACTATTTTAAGCATAACTAGACATTTGTGATACGAAATAATGTTAATTTAAAGCAACCTTGTTTGACCTTACTATTTAATCTTATTAAAAATTAAATTTAGCATCTTATTGTGCCACTTTGAACGAATCTAAAGTATTCCAAGACATCTACTAAAATACATCTACCTTGTTTTAAATTTGTCTGTGTTTATATCCAACTCCGTATTTCTCGTTCTCAAATAACTAACAACGGTTTATTTCGACTAAACCACCAGTACACAGTACTTGAAGTGACTACACTTCAGAGTAAAAGTAAAAGGTACTTTAAATTCTAAACAATTTTGGAACAAAATCGGTAAAGGGGTTTGCGCATATATATTGGCTGCAATTACATTTTACAAAATTTTATAAAAGGCTTTCCAATATAGTTCTGGCAAATTTTTATTGTAAAAAGCATATTAAAATCAATAGACTAATGTTAATTTTTTACAATTTTTTTTAGCCTTCTATACAAATAACGAGATAGCTTCTTTTTTTTTTTTTATCTTTGTATAACAAAGAGATAAGTAGGCTTAGGAGACTTGTTGTTTATAAGCTTAAGTTCTGTAAAGTTTAAACTGTGATATACCATTTTTAAATATAAAAACAATTATTGTTTTTGCAAAAATATTTGCATAAACTTTTTTTTGAAAGTTTTTACGGTTTAAATATATATTGAAAATCTTCAATAAAAATTGCTCTGAGCGTTTTCAATGCAGTAAATAGGTTTAAATATTTTAGTTTAATTAAAACTTACTGTTTACACCATAGCCCATCATTCCTTTTTTTAACGAAGACTGAATTTCTTTTTCCGCTTTTAAATCTTCGCGCGCTTTTCTACTTGCTCGTAACGCGTCTTCTTTTTCTCGACTGGTTGTTTCAATTCGTAACTGAAAGTAAATATTGTAATAAAACGTTAACCAACCTTAAATATAAGGTTTAATATTAGAAGAAAAACTCGTATTATTTTTCATTTGACGTTTGCTTCTAATTATCTCGGTCAGTATATAAAAAAGGTTTTTAATTTTTATTTGTTTATGGCATTTAGTTTAGGCGAATGTTACCTTTAGTTCATCACGTTCGATTTGCATTGACTTCAGTTTTTTGAACAATTCGTCTTTGTCGTGACGTAGGCCTTTTATTCTATATTCGTCCTGTAAAATAGAACATACAGTAGTCAATAGGACCGAATGGGTTTAATTCGTTTGCCGAAAATACAGGTGGTGGTATGTAATTGTTTAATTTGGGTTTAGCAATTTCGTTTATTCCTGAAATAATGTTGTAATTGTGGCAACTATTTCTAACACAATTGGGTATCATAATGGACCTTTGTCACACCTAATGCAATTGTTAAAGTAAAATACTTATTGTGCTCAACAAAACAGAAAAATGTGTTAGTAATAGTAAAACTATAAAAGCTGTTTGTACAATCTAACATTCCTTAAAATCAAATTTAAGTATTTTTTTTACTTACCAAGCTTTTGTCATTTAACTTTTTTTCAAGAGATTTAATCCGGTCATTTGATTTTCCAAATTGTTTTCCTAAACTTTCGATTTCAACTTCTCGTTGGTGAACATGTTTTTTTAACAAACAAACTACCTCCTCCAGGGCTCGAACCTTAGACGTCGAGCTTCTGTCTGTTTTGTGGTGACTTGACATTACTAAGCTCTAAATTTTACGAGTTTAAATGAATATATACACTTAAAAAAATAGTTTTATTTGATAATTAGGGTGAAGTAAACACTACGTTAAACAAAATATTTGTTAATAAGTTTCTATGCTGCCTAATTCATTCCTAATTGCTGTTTTCTTCTACTTATAGTTTTCTATCTAGCATATTGTATCAACTGAATACTTGTATTATCTTTATGCAAATTCTATACCTACGTTATCATTTAAAAGACAATTGAACAATTGTATTATCTCTACAATGTACCATATACCACTGGCATTAATTTTAGGAGTATATACTTTCACTACGTTGTAAAACAAGGGGGCTCTTACTATATACCCGCACAAAACATTTTAAAGTGGCCGGTCAAGAGGAATTGTAGAACTGACTGAACGTTGAAACGGTCGATTTGAAATAATGCACATCTTTTTAGTAAACCGAATTTCGGTTGGTATTAGTTTGCAGATAATTAGAAAAGAATAGATTCAACTAATAATAGATCGTGCTAATTAAACTCAATAACGATTTTAGCCCGACGTACAACTTAAGCTCTCTCGGTAAGTTATTAACCTACACTGAAGCTTTGTACTAAAATTTTTCCTGCCATTAAACCTAAAATATTTTTTAGTAAATTTTACTTTTTTATGTCTACATTTATACATATTATAATTTATATTTAAAGCTTGTACCATGCGATAACAGTTAAATGTCAAAAATCGAAAAGTAAAAGACTAACGGAAAAATTTTAAATGTTGCTGAATGGGCTTCTTATCATAACTTTGTGACAATGTCACATGGAAATATTGTTTTTCTAGCAAAACAACTCATACAAATCTTTCCACAAATATTTTAATTTGTGATGAAATATGGCAAAACTACAATTTTATTATATAACTTATTGTGGTAATTAATAATTTTTTATTCATAGGCACAAATATCAAACAATTATTTATATTGTTTAATTGTTATAAAAGTGTTCGTTTAAAAATCAATTTTTAAATTTTAAAGCGTCAGTTTGGTTTGAGAGAGAAGCCCTCTAGTGCCATCATGCGTAATATAATTTAAAAAGATATAATTCCTACCACATCGCTATCAACGTCACTCTGCGTCATTTCCAATTCAAATTTCTGCATTCTTGTCCAAGTTTCATTAAGATCATTTTGTAACTTCTTTAAATCTCGTTCACCACGGGCAAGATCATGTTTAATATATGTCATTGCCTTTGCTACTGTTGCCATTTCTTCCGACCTTGAGGTGCTGGACCTGTCCTCCTACAAAAAAGCAAAGTACTAAAATAGCTTGAGCTTAAACAAAAGCATGACATTTTAATGATTTGTTTTACACCAATTTTAGAATTGTAATGTTACCTGGGGTAAAATATCTAAATGAACAGTTCTTAAAAATGTTTCGCCATCCTCCATAACCGAGTCGTCGATGTTATAAAAGGAAATATAAGACCTGGGCGTGCTTACGCTTTCAGCATCTGTAAACAATGTTTGCTGTATTTGTTAGCATATAAATTAAACAAGCCATTGATTAGGATACTTTTATCTTTTTAAACAAGTAGTCTATCTAAAATGTAATATGTTTTTTACCTTTTATATCATTTGGAAAAATATTTCTTCTTGCTGACGTGGACAAATGTGGGTAAATGGTAAGAGATTTAGCGTTGTCTGGAATTGCCTTTATGGGAGCAAACGTGTTAAAATCCGGTTCATTTGTTACGCTCTTTAATCTTATCTGATTGTTTTCTTGCTGTTCGAATACCAACGAACGTTTTGCTGATCCGGCAGATATATATGTTTCATTTGGAACAGGAATGGAAATTGGTTTAGGGGGCGAAGGCTTTAAAATTTCGTTTATTTTATTGTCTAAATCTTTAAACTTTTTGTGAAACGACAATTCAAATTTTTCGGGAATTTTAGCATTCTTAGTAATTTTAGCTCGTTGCACTACGTTTGGTTTTGCAGATTTGTTAAATGTACTATCTTGCAACTTATTTTTTAGTTTATGACCTTTAAAGTGCATAGGTGTTGCCAACTTCTCGTAATGAATATCTTCTTTGTTTCCAGGTATAATTTCTGTTGTTTCAATTACATAATTTTCGTTTTTTCGCTTAAGTTTTGGAGCCATGACTTTCTTTTCAAATGAAGTTGTTATTACTTCATTTTCGTTACTCTGAAGGTCGGTTAAAAGAAAAGAATGATTGGATGAGTTAGAACCATCAAGATCATCATAAACACGTTCACGACAACCATTTACATTTAAAAGATCTGGGTACTTTGTAAAATCAATATCCAAAATCGGGTCCCCAAAATCATCAAAATGTAAACTTCTTTTTCTTGAAAATGATGAATCAAATTCTGGCATTTCAGAAGTTACAAATTTTTCTTGTTTATTAACATTTGATTTTTCAGTAAAAATTACTCGAAGAGTTGTATTGGAGGCATCTATGGATTTAGCCTTATGTTCTTGAACGTTTTGCGTAGCTAGAATTTGAGCGGCGTAAGTGTCTAATTTTTCTTTACCCACAGAGTCTTTATGGAAATTAATTAGCTTATTATCTTGAATTGGTATCCGCTGTTTGGGGGTTTCAGAAAAATTTTCGGTGTGAAATTTTACAACTTTTTTTTCTGAACCGATTGGATTTAAAGGATCACATGTTTGTGCAGTAACTTGTTTAGTATTTAGATCATTATTTAACTTTTCGTCATTGCAAGACCCGCCAAGGTTTTCAACCAACAACTGTTTCTCTCTACAGTTAAAATTCTCAACCATGCCTGGTGTATTTTTGTTTTCATCTCTTATGGAGAATGGCACCGTTTCTATTTTAAATAAGTTACAATTTGGACCCATCGTGTTGGCTTGTTTGAGACATGTGTGAGTAGCTGTATCGTACTCACTTTCATCATCACTTTCCACAAATGAAACTTGATCCTTTTTACATATGTTAGCGGACTTTGCCTTTCTCAATTTATGTTCGTCTAAGGATGTCGTTGACTTTATTTCTTGAGGATTATTATCTTTTCTACTTTCAAAATAGGTTGATTCGTTGTTTAGAGGTTCGAAAACCAGTGGTTCGTTTATTACAATTTCAGTGCTTTCGTTAGGTAAAGTGTTTTGGAATTGATTGCATTGTTTATGAATATTACCACTGTCCATTACTTCTGGTTCCGTAGCGAGAACTTTTCCATCTACATCGTTAATCACTATAATTGGATTCGGAATATTATTGGAAATATTTACTTTAGTGTTGTTGTTTTCTTCCTTAACGTCATTTGTAGAGCAAGATAGCATGCTGTTCTCCCTGGAAAAACTTTCTAATAGTTCAGTTACGATATTATCAGCAACCTTTTCTAGCTGATGGTCGTATTCAGTTTGATCGTTTAACTGTTTGGGGTTTTTCTTTAATAATAAACCGGATGAATCAACACTATCTTTAAATTGATTTCTATCATTCGCAATTTTCTTATTACGAGTACAAACGGGGGAAATGCTATTTTCTGCTGGGTTTTCGACGTTGCCATTTACGTTAAAACTTGACATAATTTCTTGCTTGCAATTTTGAATCGAATCCATTAATTCTGAAAAGTCGATTAAAATGTGTTGTTCTTTAGCAACTGTAGGTGTAGCATCATTGTTTTTAGTAGATTTGGATTTATCAAAACGTTCCTTTTCACATAATTTTAACTCGTTTAAACAATCTTGAAATTCTTGGAAACTTTCTAAAGATTGAGGTTCTAGCTTTGCTGTCTTATTATGTGAGGTAGGCTCTACAACCTTTGGGTTGTTTATGTTGTCATTAATTACCACATTATTAGATTCATCCAAACGTTGCTTTTCGCATAATTTTAACTCATTTAAACAATCTTGAAATTCTTGAAAACTTTCTAGAGATTGCGTAGCAGGTTCTGTATTCTTACCAGGCGAAGATAGCTCCAATATCTTTGATTCGTTCATTTCGTCAGTGATCACAATATCAGAGGCCATTTTAATCATGTTTAGTAACCTTTGTGCTCCTTTGCTTACCTTTTCTGGAGTGCTTTCCATTTGAAGTGCTAAGTTAGAGTTACCATTAAAATTGCAGGCGTTTCCTAGAATCTTTTCAGTTGGTTCATCTTGACTGCCGATGGTTAACTGTTTAGGCGAACTTGCTAGATCTTCTAACGCTTGTATGGTGTCTTCGCACTTTTTTGTAGCGGACTGAATGTTGTTGTTAGGTTTGTCATCCTTAATTTCTTCTAGGGATATAGATCTTGGAATAAGGCGAGGGTCGTAAGTTAGTTCTGTACAAATAAAATATATTTCTTTACTTTAAAGTTTTTGCTGGTTAAGATATAACATTTTTGTGCTAATTTAATTTAAATAACCTTTAAACAAATAGCTTGGAGATTCAATCAATTCTTGCATTCTATTCTCCATTTGGGATATTAACAGCATTCCCTTTCCATTTGATTCTACTGGGGTCACTTCTGAAGAACTTGAAGTTAAGTTCTCGTCCATTTTTGTGGTGGGTGTCATTGAGTTGTCAAAGTAGAGAATCATCTCTTGGTCTGAAGCATAACTACTTGGCGTCCCGTATCCACCATGCCTTTCTCTTCTAGCCTGCAGGTTACCTGCTGCGGATAGGATATCCATTGTCTGTGGTGGTCGGTCAAATGCTACCTCGATTTCAGGCTCAGAAAGCAAGGAATCTACTTGCAATTGAAATATCGAGATCAATACTATGTGTTGTAAAATTTAGAAACCGTTGAACTTACCGTTATTTGGAAACAAATGAAGGTTTTCTAACTGCCCAATGTCTTCGATATCTAAATATTTAGGAGTAGAACTTCGATATGGTTCTATTTTCGATGTACACCCGTCACTTTTGTTCGAACTAGAACTGGTGTTACCGCTATATGATGCTAAAAATATTATGTTAAAAATTTTAGCACTAAGCATAACCAATAGTACTTGTATTTATAAGTGTTCTGCAATATTAACTACAAAAAATACCTCATTTTGCTACCTGTTTTAGTAGATGCTGACGAGCTTCTTCCACTTTTTCGTCCAGGACTAAGTGACCTAACAGCTTGTTGTATATCAGAGTTCATCGAAGAATAAATTGCTCCTATAATACTGTGAGCGGGTGACAGATTACCTAAAAATAAAATTACGATATTAGGATATCAATCGTATTCACTTAGATTACACAATTTCTTTTAAAATTAATGTCTTACAAGTTAAAATACTGATATATTATTTTTGTTTTATTTGTGAATTTTTCACACAAATTTTTTTGTAGAAACAAGTTTACCTTTAGTTTCACTTTCTTTCTTGAGCAATTCTCGTACGCTATGTATATTTAAAGCTTTTGCTGCCCTTTGGTCGATCGAATCTTCCAACAAACTTTCCCAGGTTATATTAGCTTCATAATTTTCTTCATTCACAATATCACTTGTCACATTTAATCCATCCCATTTCGGATTTTCACGATCGACACTACTACCTTCTGCCATTGTTTCCATAGAAAATTCGTCGCAATTATCGATCCATTAATTGATCATGCTTTGATTTATATTATATTCGTTGATACAAGTGCCCCCCGTATATAACACTCAAAGGCAATCCGTTTTAAAAAAATTTTAGCCCATTTAGTTTTATTAAACTGTAAATAATCGCTTAAATTTTGACCTGGCTATGTAAGAAATATATTTAACACTGTGACGAATATATGCTAATAAATCACGCACCTTGAGTATTTGTATAGCCGGGCCTATGAAAGCAGGTATTTAAATGCCAATGCGATGTTTGCTTAAAATTTAAATACCGAATTGCTATGAGTACTTTCGATGTAAAAAACAAACATAGGCAAGAAAACAAACCTGTTGTGAATTTTAAAGCTATTTGTTTATCAAATTAAAACTTAACATTGCGATTTAATTAATAATAAAAGGGTATTACAACTACAGGGAAAGGAAAATTAATTTTCTTTGAGCTGATTGTTAAACTTTCAATAACAAACATCCTTTTTAAGTACACATACTTTCTTTGTTACAACTACGCAATTTTTATAAGTTATTGTGAAGAAAAATTTTTATACAAAAGCTCTCTTTTGTGTTTTATAAATACAATAAAACCACATTTGTTTAGAAAGCAACATTATTATTTTAACCTAATCTTGTTCTCAAGTTTATCTGGCTACGTACATTAAAAATAACGTTTATAAATAACTCAACTGATTAAATAACAACTACTAGGTAAACTCACTGTTTCGAAATCGTCGACCTAATTAACTATCATTTACTATTGATATTGTTTGATATCAGCTAAAATACGAGTCTGTTGTTCAAGAGCTTAAGAAAATAAACGTGGGTTAAGAATTTACTATTTATATAGGACTTTAAAATCTTACATTTTCTAACAATTCACAATGCTGGCATTAAATATTTTTAAGACCTCGGTTCAGTAAAAATCTATTAAGTAATGTTTACATGTCGCTTTAAGAAGACAAAGGTAAGGCAATGTGCGCCGGCAAATTCACTCATACCAACGTGATTTAGTTATTTGTATATCACATAACAGATCGCCAATCGTTGTAAGGTTTATACTCACCACAAAGCGATTTTTCTATTGTTTTGCTGCCGTCGTAAGTTTTTATTTCAAACCGTTGATTATCGTATGTTGTTTCATCGGCCGTCTATTCGCAGTAATGTAGCAAAACGACAATTAACGAACAATCAACAATAGTAACTTGGTTATTTGATAACCCTTGACACATTGATACAATTAGTAAAACTAGTTGTAACTCAGGTACGTTAGCGCATGGGCGGACCAGTACCCAGGCAAGTCTAATCATGCAAAATAAATTAACGTTCCAATAGAAGTAAAACAAAAACGTAAAGAACGTTAATCAACTAGTTTTAAAAATACAAGCTATATTTTGGTAACACATCGCATTACTAGATTAAAAGTTTTGTTAAAATTATGTTTTTTTTTAATTTGGCCCCATGTTTTGCTTTATATTTAAAATATAACTTTTTTGACTTATGTGCAAAATGCAAATTTTATTTAATATGGAAATAAATTTAAGTAATTTGACGCTTTTAATATTTCCTCGCATAATTCTGCGCTAAAAAAGGTTGAAGTAATTCGATTTTAGAAACTGTTGTGACTAATTAGCGACTGTAATATAATCCCATTCAAAATTACATTCCAGCAAAGGTGGCTATTTTTAAATTTGGAACTTAAGACCAACTATTTCATGTCGTAACGTTGTCGTAGCAAAATATTTTTAAAACGAATATTGTTTTTCAGATCGTAATTTTACTATTTTTATTTAATTGTTTTAAATGTGACATTTCTTTTTTCATTTACATTTAAAAATCAAAAAAGGTGTCATTAACATTATATTAGTTTTTCTCAAGTTGGTAGTACCAAACATTTAAAGAAAAATGTATAGTATATCGTTTGTATACAGGAATAATAGTTTGATATTATATTTGCTATAGCGAAGAAATATTATATTCGTCTCTGTGGCGATGTGTTAGCGCCCTCCAGCTTCCTCTAATTGTGTTTGTAAAAAATTCTCTAGTTGTCGAATTTCGCACGCAAAACAAATAGAAAATGGCTACCCCCTTAAAAAATGCAATAACCAGTTATAACCTTAAATAAAAAACGTATAAAATACTATTCAAAATATTTTATGTATGAAATATTATTACCTGAAAGCCATTACATATGGAAAAAATATAGCTAAATATCGTGATAATCATTTCACTGTTTGATTGAAAAAGTGGAATTGAAAATATCCACGTCAAGCCCAGAAGGACAGCCACTGACGTCACCTTAATCACCTGACTTTTACTAGTAGCTGGAGCTGCTGACGATTGAACCTAAAACAACATAACATTTTTCCTAACGAAATATTGTTAATTGGTCCTGTAAACATTATTGTGCTAACCCTTTTTCTTCCCCAGGTTATTGATCGAATAACCATAGTGTACATTATCGAATTTATTAGAAAAACAATTCCAATTTCAACCAGAAAACCGAATATTAATGAACTGTCGTGTAACCAGCAAAAGTCTTCGTGTATGTATGTAGATTCAAGAATTGCTCGATTGCCTAACAAGCAATAATATTTTGTTTATCTATTTAAATTTTTAAACATTTAGATTCCAGTAAGATATTTATTTAATGTAACGTACTTGGGTCGGAATACCACATTGATTTTCGATCAAGGTATCCAACGGTTATTCCAATGGTTGTTGAAACTACAAACGCTGGTACTAAATAAGAGATTAGTGACCACTTTAGTAAAAATCTATCACCCAAAAATCGAGATTTCTGCACCAAAAATCTAAATAAACAATTTTATTTAAAAATCGTATTATTACACAATGTAAAGAAAAATGTATAGAAGCTCGCATGTGATAAAGAGTAGGCCATAGTATATAAATCTTTTCATTTAGCCAAGGTTTACCAATACAACTTACTTGTACATGGCGAATCCTTCTACAAACATCCACATCCATGCAGAAAGTAAAAAGAACTGAACAAAGGCAGCTATGGTGATGCAAACTGCTCCTATTTGAATTTGACTTGAACCAAACAGAAATATAATATAAGCCGTAAATAAACAAATACACAAGTTAATATGAATCGGTCCGGGCTTTGATTGGCGAAGATCTCTAAAAAAAGATGTAAAATATTTGCCTAATCTTAAAAAAAATATTTTTACATTTAAAAATAATTTTTTTACCGAAACCACAGATAAAACAGGGTAGTCAGAAAGAATCCAATTACTGATAAAGAGCAACCAATTTTACCAACATAATCCAAACCCGGATTAATAGGCATATACTTGATGCGCTGAAATACAAAATACATCATCATCTAAATAAAAACTTCTATTTAATATCATATAATACATAACATTCTTACCACAACTAGTGCAAAATTACTTAGATGGTTACATTGGCATAAAGGCAGCTTCTCCGTATCTCTTACTAAGGTACATCCTTCGGAAGACCATGTTAGATTTACATTGTCCCAAGCAGCACACTGTAGATAGCGATAAACCTACAAGATAAACCGTAAAGAAAAAATATAAATCTTTGGATGTATCGAATGTTTATAAGGTATTACCTGAGTTGGATTTACTGTAGGAAGTGGTGTGCTATATTCAAGAGGATTCAGTTGTACATACTCTCTCATCTCATTATCGGGTACAAGAACTGAAATAACCTTTGCAAAATAGTTGTTACATAAAAAAACTATTTTCATGCAAAGTGTATATTTCCTGTGAATTACCTTTTCTACTACAAAGGGAGATGGAAAAAACAAAGCGTCTTTAAATTCCACGAATCTAACTTGTGGCGAACTTGAGTTGGATCTGTATGGCAGTTTTAAAAGCACTGTTTCATTTATTTGAGCGTCTAATGAAATGTATTTCGCAACACCAGCTCCAGGCGCGAGAACTTCAATCTAGACAAGTACAGATACAATATTATAATACAACACGCGATCAACATTTTGAGCCCTTTGGTCACATCAATCTCTGCTTAAATAACAAGTAAATAGTATAACCTGGACATCGATACTTTGTGTAGAAAATCTGTAAACTTTGGTTTCAGTAGGTAATTGAATACTTTGTATAAAAATGTCAATCGCATCAATAATATTAGACTTTTGCATCAGTGTAATATGATTGTTTCGCTCATCTGCTAAATGCACGCTGTCAATCACTGTAAGAATATCCTCAAACGAACCTGTTGTAATCTATAACAACGTAAATCATAATTTAGTATGGTAGCAACAAGCATATAATAAAAACTGGCACTTAACAAAAACCTTCATATAAGGAATCTTTTTTTAAAAGTAACATTTAACCCAAAAAATGTAATTACATTGTCCATTAGATTTTGGGATAGTTGATAAAGAATTGAGATTACTGCACTTGCACTTTCTAAATCGTCCATAACTGTTGCGTTACTTGTGATTTCTTTTAGTTCCTTGGCTGCGTCTTTAACTACTTGTGATGTTACGTTAAAATAATCGATCTAAATTCAACTTTGTTTACAAACAAACATTTAAAAAAAACTTCTGAAAACTTTACCTCGTTTTGTAAATTATTAATTAGTTGAACAGAAAATGGTGTTGTTATTGAAATTTTCAATGTAACCAAAGATATTTCTTCTCCACTTTCTGCTAAATTTATATAATATATAATATGCTTTATTTGGATCTAATAATATGGATAAAAACTTAACAAAAGGGTCTAATTTGTTGTAAAAAAATGTCACTAATACACACCATCATCGTATTCTAATATTGTATTAGCCTCGCATAGTGGATGGGCTAACATTGAACAGCTGTGGGTAGTCCACATTATACTTCCATAACAAACAAATGAATGAAAATTATTAAACGTTGCAAGTGTACAGCCGGAAGACGAAATTGAACTTTGAAAACGATTTGAAATCCATTCGCTACAGTTTCGCTGTAAATTCGGAAAGTCGAAATAGCAATTCTCTTTATACCGTATTCCTAACCAGGCACTTGCTTGGTTAATATTCTTATCCAATAAAAATTTGGTTATGCTTGTTCTAAACAGATAACATTCTGGATAGCCTGTGAATATAACGAGCCTAGCATCTATGCTATTGCAATAGTTTTTGGCGTCTGCATAAGTCATAGTTTCAGAATTGAACACGTACCAATGATTTCCAATCGTAAAATCTTGAAAAAAATAAAAATAAAATTTGTTAATGTAAACAAAGCTGGATAAATTTTAAAATTAAAGCTTTAAGATCGTTAGGAGATCTCTATATTTTTCCATAGGTTTTTATATATATATTTTTTTTAATTTTATAAATATCTTATCAGCAACATTTAGATGCATATTATATTATTTTAAAATTAGTTTAGTAAATAATTAAACAACAAACTTGTAATTTTTTCTTGTGGTAAATTGGAAGTACCATTTCCTTTTTGCAGTAACTCGATTAACATAAGCCAAAACATCATTATTATTCTAAGCATTTCACCTTTGCCAAAGAATTTTTGCCTTGGTAAAATCAGCTTTAAAATGCCTGTAATTATGTTAACACACGATACAATTTTAAATGTAGTTGTTTTCAATATAGAATTATATCGGAAGTTAATGATATATATGCACAGGTTAAATTAAATCATTATTGCAATAATTTAATTTAAAAAATCATTCTTTTAGGTTATCATTTTTTATTGCGTAAAGTTTAAATCATTTTAAACAGATTATCGATTGTTTTTTATCTTTTTAATAACAAATTGTTGAATGGAATTCTGGTTATTGACATTTTTTGTTTCAATTTGAAATGGAAAACGCCCATTGTAAAAGAATAGGCGTGTTGGTGGTAATTTAATATGCGACTGTTTAGGTTATTCAAAATGACAATTGAAATAAATGCTTGTATCTCTATAACGTTAGGCAAAAGTTAATTTTTTTTTTACAATAAACCCATTTCCAACTCCAACTGTTTAATTGTGTTTGTTTATATTTAAAAGAAACGATTTATTAGGGCAATAAAATCTCATTGCGGAAGTAATTTTTTAAACTGTTGTTTTTAAAATAATTTTACAACAAAAAAATTTATAACCCCCCTTCAAAAAGTTTCAAACGGATATTTATATTTTAGCTTAATAAAAAATCCAAATTTTTAACAGAATATTTATTATGGAAACTATTTTTATATAAAAAATATGAATAGTTCACTAAATAGATACGTACGTGTATATTTGTACAAAAACACAAAATAAACAATCAAAAATACAAAGCAATACAGTGTTATAGAGTGAAGTTTTAAAGAAAAAAAGAAAATATTATAACATCTGGAATTACAAAACAGTTTTGTATTACAAATTAAAATCACTACCACTACAAATTATTAGAGAATATTTGGTTAATTCAAAAAAAAATCACAATTTTATTTTGCATAACTAACCTGATATTAAAAAATGCCCAAAACATGAAATTTACAAACATTTCGGCCCGAGAGTACAGGTTTTAATAAAAAAAATTAAACAGAGTTAAAAATGGGTGGGTTGTTTATTTGGAGAAGTTAATTTAGCAGACAGGACTCGTAGGTAGGTACCATGTACTTGATGTTTATGAAGGCATCTTCGCCCCCATGTTTTTCGAATGCTTCCAAGGTTTCTTGGATAAGGTCTCCGATATTTTCACGTTTTTGTTGACTGTAGTCAATTCCATCACCAGAGTTGCCTAAACATGAAATTAAATTTTTATTTTTTAAATTAAAAATCATATTATTATATTAAATTAATTATCATTAGGAGTCACCCTACAGAATTTTTGAAAGAATTGCCATTTAAATACTTTTACTAAATTGAAATCCACTCTAAAAAGCAAGCCTAGCATAAGTTTGACAAAACTGTCACTTTTATATCTTAGAGGGACTTGAGCGTACTTGAAACATATTATCAACTGTGGTTGGTATTTATTCAGTTGCCACTAAGCTTGTTCAAGTATATGTGCACAGATATATTATGACAACAAGATAGGAAATATTTTACTAAAAAACTGTTATATTCAGTTTTTAAATACATTTGCAATTTACCTCTTGTACACATGTAAATCAAAAACTGTACACATGTAAATCAAATAATTACACTTCTACAATGAATTACACACCGTAAAACATTTTATGAATAAACTTACGGTTCCAGTTCTTGAAAATGTTAAGAATGGGGAGAATTTGCCGGTAATAGGGGACTAAAGCCTCTCCTACCATTTCCCCAGATACAACCAAGTGTTGCAAAACTTTAAGGGTCGTGCAAATTACTGGTCTGTTTCTGGTGTTCAGGGCGTCTATAGGATAAAATAATAAATAGTATAAAATTGATTATGAATATGTTATAGGCAATACTTGCAAAATTTGTTATTGATTTTTTTTTTGTATGACAATTAACAGATGAATTATAGTTCACAAAAACATGTGCAGGAATCAATGTATATCTATAATCTGCATAATTTACTTACAATAAAAATAAATTTCATTTTTAAACAAATTTTAAATAATAGATAACTCACAAACTTGGTTTAAAAATTAAACAAAAGCAGCATATATTATTCCTGAATTCTAGGATAAATTATTAATCCAAACTATGCAATTAAATTAATCTGTATAATAATCAACATTTTGGTAAAAAAATATTTTAGAAAAAAAAATTAAATAACAAAAAAATTTACTTTTAATAGGAATGATTAACTGGGGAATGACCGGAAGAATTTTTGAACCTCCGTGTTCCAACATATCATGGACACCCTGTCGAGCAAAGAACTCGTATGGATGAACCACTTCACATAATCCATCAAAGAACAAGGGAAGGTAATGATGGTAATCTAACTTCTCAATTTCAACCTATGTTTTACAAAGCATTATTATAACTATAGCAAGTTTTTTTGACATTGATTTTGTTTTTGCAAGTTGACACATTTAAATTTTATGAAAGCTTTAGTAAAGAAAAACACATAAAATTAAGTGTTTAAGTTATTATTAAACCTTCCAAGCTATTCTGTTTCCCTTGGTGTCATGTTCTAAAGCGATCGGAAAATCACCTCGCTCGTAAAACTTTCTGAAAGCGGTCGGTTTTGCGGGGCGTTCTTGAAATGCCCCGGCACTAGGGGGTCCAGCGACCTAAAAATAATTTAATATGGTTCACTTTAAACTAATTTGCAAGAATTATTCTTAAACTCAAAATATACAGCATTACTTAAGAATTATTTAAAAAACACACAAAAAATATTTAAAAAAATGTATAACATATATCAAGTTAGTTATTTATAAAAATTTTAGAACATTTTGTTAATTTACTTTTGAGTTTTTCATGTAAGCTTTTAAGGTAAAACCTTGAGTGCGAGAACCTCGGCTCTGGCATGCAGCAGCAGACATTTTCGATTTCTTATTTTTTAAACTTTTAATTAACAAAATTTCTGGCAGTAACAACTATATATCTGTAGATTATATTCAATAATATGTCATAAATTATTTATGAAATGTTGCCTAGCTGTTTTTTGATAAACAGTCAGAAAAAAACGGCTGTCATTTGTATAATCTAGTTTATCATGTATAAAAAAATACCGTTGAATTAGTTATTGAAACAATAATATTGAATTTTGGTCTTTTTGCGTTTGCCTTACTGCCTTAAGGATCTTGGTCTGTTAGTTAATATTCAGACAATGTCAAAATGTCACACCTTAAATTTTTTTACTGCATGTATTAAATTTGAATAAGTTAATGCATCTACGTTTGGGTCTTAGTTTTGTTTTTAAATTATGCTTATTAATTCTTTTGTTTATTGTTAAAAAAACGCTTCGGTTATTGAAAGTCCTAAAACAAACGCTTTTCTCATTTACACTGGACACTATAGCAAAACTGTCGCTAAGCAACAAGCATTGTTTAAAGTTAAAGGGGACCTTTTACGCTTTTTGGTTTATCCTCTTTTCTAAAATTTTAAAAAATAGACAATTAAAAAATTTATTGAATATATAAATTAAAATTAAAAAAATAATGTATTAAAAAAATTGACATGAAAAATTTTGTTTAAATTAATATTCTAAAAATTTGTAGTAATTTATATTTTTAAAGGGGTCAAACTTTTTTACTTTTGGTACTTACATGTATTCATGTTAAATTCGAGAATAACAATACGTGATATTCATCTAATTAGAGTTGTGTTCAAAAACAATGAATATTTGTGGTTTTGGGTGTATTCGTAAACATCAACAAAAAAACTTCAAAAAGATGTCGCCAACGGGTAGACATTAATCATGTTTGAAATAAGATATATTTTATTATCTACATCGGATAACAAGTTTATGTTGTTAGATAGATATCTGAGATAAACATCATATATGTTCTAATATTAACGTGTATTGGCCTTTTGAAATTTTACCCTTTAACAATATTGACTTCAATTAAATTTAAGTTTAATTATTTATAAGAATTTACATTTATAGTTGCATATAATTCGATTAAAATTTGTAATTAATATTTCGCATCATTTTTTATGGAAGGTCATTACATTTAAAAATCGATATTGTTTTGCAAAATTTGATATTTTAAAAACCACTTTAAAATGACATAATGTTTTGAAAATGATATTGACTGCTTTTTCCAGTTTGAAACGATTTTCAGACCTACTATGCAAGTAAAATTAGACATCTTTTAGCTTAATTTTTGCTTAAGCGTATCCAAGATAAGCGTTAGATGATTTTTTTCAACCGTAAACAGAACCTTTATCGCATTACCTAAACAGTATGAAAATCATCACGATTTTGATGTTTTTTCGAAAATAAAGCCACCGCACTCTGCTTACTGTACACACTTGCCTGCATTCAAGACTGTTATATTAAACAGATATTTCGGACCAATATAAAAAACCTTACGAAGCATAAATACGAAAATAAGTCGACCGACATGTTGATTACAACGTTTTCCATTTTTTTATTGTTTTAAATATGCGATTAAGGCACCTGCATTCGTGTTCTTAAGCATATTAGGTTGTACGGCATAGGAGCTTATGGGATTACAAACGCTAGCACCATGTCGCCTTAGGCTGGATAATTTATTCATCCATTTTCTGGGATTTCGATTAAAAAACTATTTTTTGATTGGATAAAAAAATTGCGTTGGCGAGTTTATGTAATTTTCCATTAATGTTTTGGTAATATTTTAAAAGCAAATAGTTCGATTTTTTTTAATTTGAAAATAAAATCTGCGCTTACCTATATCTGGGCATTAGAATGTGGAATGCTACCTCGCTTTAATCAGATTTGTAAACTTCCTTAAAAAAAGGAAAATTTTAAATCAGAATTTGATTACTTACATAATTACTTTGAAAGATCGAACTTTGAATCTTCGTTTACATTTTAAATTTAGAATTTTTAAAAACAAAATTTATTTGTACAAGAGATAAGCAAAAAGAAAATTTACTTAAGTTTTATTGATTAAACTTTGCACGAAATATAATCTTAGTTAAACGCACTTGATTAATTATTCATATTTAACTCGTTCACCGTTTTTAAAAGCAAGCATTATATTTTTATGGGATAATGTTCTTTTTTAAACAACGTTTTAGATGACCTGTTTAAAATTAATTAAAAATTTCAAGAAACAAAATATTTTTTAAATTTTTAAATTTTTTTTGATTTTGTAAAACATGGGTATTAAAACATTTTTTGTTTATTTTGTCATATTTTATTTTTATCAAATGGTTATGTAACTTTAAAAATAGTAATCCAATATTGAATAACAAGATCACATGATTAGAGATTATTAAAATATTAATTAAAACTCATAACAAGCTAACTTCGTATAAGATTAGCCACATTAAAAAATAACCCACAAGCGAATCACATACTAAAAGGCCAGACCAAACCCAATGGTATTTAAAAACCCATATAGGCCTATGACAGACAACATTGAAGGTGGTCATGACATAAACCATGAAGTTGTTGTCGGTATATCTTACAAGGCTCCCAAGGGATTACTGATTTATCCTGATCCAATACACACAGGTCGAGCAGCAATAATCTTTGCCTGATAAAAATGTTTGTGCAACAAAATTAATTTAAACTTTGATTGTGATTGAAAAATGGAGATTTTTATTCTAAGTAAAAATTGATTTAACTAGAATATTTTTTGATATCGTCTGTTCATACTCGTTTTAATTAAATTTTATTGGCTATTAAGTTTCAATATATTAGATCATAAACATTAAATAAATAATATGCTGACGACGAAGAGCTTTATTAAAGATTTTTAAAGCAGAAAAACGAAATCGCAATTTAGGTTCAAAATTTTATTGCTGTATTTATTTTTTTTGCTTTTTTATTCTTTTAGCACAGTTTTAAATTTATCGACCAATGGCCACAAACAACCAGGTAAATCATGTTCTGTGGGGATTAAATGTGATAATCCTTATTTATACAACTTTTAATGGGGAAGTTCACAGATATTTATTTAAACCTATTTATAAATCACACCACCAAAAATAAGGTAACTATCAACATCTTAAAGTTTACGAACTTTTAAAAGAAACGAGTTTTTTAATCAACCCGACCACATTTTTTAATTTTAGCGGAAGGTTTAAGTTAGGGAGAAAATTGTTTAATATTTCTTTGTTTTTATATAAAGTGATGCGGCTTAATATTGCTATACTTAATCTTACAATTTATTTCAATTATGGTTGACAGCTGCGGGCCAAATGAATGAAATCATGTAGCGGTTTCACTCTTTAATTACCATTTTAATCAGGTGCACAAGGGCGACAAACACAAAACATGACCTGTCGTTACTAAAGAGTTAAAACACGACAAAGCCGGTAAAACGATAACCATTACCATTAATTTGCTAAAAGATTTTGTAGAAAATTAGGCGTAGAAAATTAATTTTCTTAGAAATCAAAATTAAAAATAGTTTGGAACAAGATCAAGGGTTAAACTTCGGGTATTTTTTTATGCTTTCGAATTTGCATAGAAGGATTTGTTATTTCTCAAACATCGTATTTAATTAAATTTATATCGGTGAGAAAAAAAACAACTTTTAATCAATTAATTAAATAGAGAATAGAGCTTCTGTTTTTCTATTAAAGATCAAGTTTAATTTTTCGGGAACATAATCTAATTATGTAATCTACGTAATAGGATGACCTTCATGTGCATGAGATTCTAATCCCTTTATCGTATTATATTCCCGTGCATGTACTACCACAGGCAAACTAGTAATATGTAAGATCGTGCCCAGTTAGAACAGATGACATCATTACTAAGTTGTCAAAAATATTTAAAACACACTTTTTTTAAAAAAGTTATATGTTATTACACCTTATAGGTTACTCTAAATATAGGTTAAATAACATGTTTTTATTGTATGTCTTAAATGAGGCAAACTTTGGTTGTGGTGTAATCAAAAACCCCTACGCAGGATTATGACCACGCCTGACCTGATAACAGGAATTGATAAGACCAGTAACAATACTAACTGTCACTTGGTTACCGATTTACGCAGCCTAATAACATAGCACACGTTTTTTGTACACATTTTTTTGACAAGATCTCTTATGCTGATAGTGGGCAACAACAGCTCGGCTCTCCCCTAAATGTTTATGTTGGAACGTCGGTGTGAAATTTCGATTTTATCCGAGTAAGATGGAGGGATTGTTTACGTCATCGGCTAAAAATATCTGCATTTTAAGAATTTTATTGATCAAAACACGATATCAATAAGAAACAATTATAATTTTACAATTCAAGTTAATCCATAATATTTATGGTTTCGGGTTACGTTGTTTGATTAATTATTTTATAATCTCCTTAGGAATGTAAAATGCTATGTTTAATGTTACACTGTTTGAACAATATTTAACCAGAAGAGCTATTTTGGAAAACCAATGTGGCTGGCAATTATCGTGTTAATGTTGGGTCATGTCTGTTTTCATGTTATCAAGTCGCTTTATCTGACAAAATCTTATTTCGATCTTGCTCTGACCAGATCTTTTAAAACATTTAAACACCATTTCAGCTTCGCACGGTATTTATATAGAAATTATACCTACCCAAAACTTTTTTCGTCTTATAAGGCAGTGTCATACTTTTTCATGATAAATTAGACAGATTTTGTGATATATATATATTTAACACTTGACCTTGGGAATAGATTTGACGTTGATTCAAGACACTAGATGCGTCAGAACTGGAATTACAACAATTTTGTTGTCCTAATGTTGGCAGCTTACAACTGCGCTAATGCATTTTTTAGGAAAAAAAACAGAAGCGAAAATATAAAACTTGATTGAATCAGTTTTGGATTTAGCTTAGCCACGTGTTTTTTTCTAACTACGCAAATTCCATATTTATCCATCCCAATAACTTAACAAATTACCTTGTGTTCACTATTATCCGTGTAGGGTTACAATTAGGCTGTTCTCTTTACCGGCATAACCTACGCAGGATTGTCGAAAAACATTAAACAGCGGACGAACATCAGAGATAAACGAATCTCATTTACAATGAGCGTCACATTTTCGATCAGTTGCCGTTCATAAAAAAACAAAAAGCGTTTAACAGTCCCGAGAGAAAGTCATTTATCAATCTCTCGTTACTGTTTAACCGTGATGTTGAACATTATTAGCGAATGTTCTGGTTAACAAAGCGTAGCTGACAAGACCCCATATATATCCATTCGGTGCTCTAGCCTTTCTAATGACGGTATTGCATGACATAGTCGCGTGAATCAAACAGTTAGAAGAAAGGAGATTCAGAAGTCGGGGAAATTTTTTTATTCGCGGCTTGTTTACCAGGGCTTAAAAATGCAAAAAAACAGCCCAAAATGCCAATATGCAATTTTTTCCATCGTAACAAACAACATTTTTCAGAAAAATTAATTGCTAGTAAAGGAAATTAATCACAACTAATAACAGACCTATTTTAACTCGAACCCGGACATCCCTAATCATTTCGCATGCAAACACTTAGTGGCACTACTTTATTATAAGCAGTACCTAATATCCGTGTATTCATTGGTAATAGAATAGAAAAACAAAGTGTTAGTGATGACCATTATGTGGCCACTATACAGTGTAGAAAAACATTTCATAAATTACGAGTCTTTTTGTCAGATTAAATAAATTAAAATGTAGCATAGGGTAACATACATTGATTAATTGCCACCTCAATTTGTCTACCTGTTTAGACAATAGCTGTAAAGAATTACTAATATGTAATCATCTCAGATTTTCAAATCAACAGTTACTGAAACACCAGATATGAAATATATTTTTAGCAATGATAGATTTTGAGTAATATACTCTTTTTAGTTTTTGCATTTAAAGTCTTGTACGTGTGCAGCAAAGTTCTGTCATAAGCTATTAATAACATTTTGTTGTATCCAAACTAAATAATATAAAACTTGCAACGCGGGGACATAACAACAAAATACAATGTGTTTTGGGGCTGGTAAATGTTTGTATAAAATTATTTTTTTATTTTCTTAATCAACTGGGAAATTTTGTCATGCATATAGGGAAGTCAATTTTATTGTTTTGGCCATTCGGTGCTTCTCATTCGTATAGCATTGATATGACGTATGCATGTCTCTGTACGTCAAAGCCAGTTTAATTAGAATATAGTGATGCTTCTTACTTTGTCAATGTCTATTTTTATAATTCGAGTGCGTTAGAAATAATGGTGTTTACAATGGGCTAAATACGTGCCCCAAATTTTTGTTCTTTTTTTAAATTACAGATTGGACACTAAAAAGAAATAGGCACCCGTGAATTTAATATTGAAAAATAATTTTTTTTAGTTTTCGAATTAAATAATAGTGCCCTTTATAAATAAAAATGTAATTAATATTTGGGCCATAGTTGCTTAACTGTTCTTTAAAAATTGTAAAACCTGAAAAGCTATGAGGGATTCTGTTAGAACCGTAAAAGTGACAAGAACATTATATATCAATTACTGATTTTATAAAAAGAATATTAATCTTTGAGTGGATATTAAGTGGATAAAAAATAAAGCTTGGGCTGAGGAAATATATTAAGGGTACAAGGTTAGAATATACATGTATGTCAAGGGACCGTAAAATTGGTGAGAAATTTGGCGAGAACCGTAAAATACACGTGATCTACACAATTTACTAACCTAACAAAGAACCGCGGTTCGGGCCGCCAGCCTAGTTTGAGTTTCATGTTATTGTAACCTCCTGAAATATCTAGCATATATAAAAAAAAATTAAACCGCTTTTACGATACTCGCTCTGCGAAAAAAGCGGCTTGCTTGCGTTGATTAAGCCTTCTACCTTATGCTGTCTAGTTTACACGGCAGCTTAGAGCGAGAAGACAACTTAGGCGTAATTAAACGACTGCTTCCAGTCGAATAGTGTTCACCTGTAACCACTATGCTCGGTGGAGAGGTTGGCCTAAAGCATCGCAGAACTTGGCTGTTAAGCCGATTAGCGGAGACTAAAGGACAGTTTAGCTGACATGTTTTCTTATTAGAAGAAATCTGGTTTAGATTAACCTAGCCGCCATATATAAAACGCACGAAATGTAAAGTAGTTTCGCGATTTAAGTGGTGTTGAACACTAAAGCAGTTGGTATTTCAATACATGTGTAGAATAAATGTATTATAATTGGCGTACGAATTAACACAACTTTCGTGATTATGTTAAGACGGGAGAATGTTGGCTTGTGGTTGTACAGCCTGAAGTTTATTTACGTTTGAAAAATTCTGAAAAAGTCAAGTCATGCCTATATATAGTGCGAATATTCAGTGTCTTTACGGGTTTGTTTGATTCTAGTAATATAGATGTAAATGTAATCCCAATCCTCATGGGATGCTTGTTACAAATGTTGTTATTAAATTCAGGATGGTATAAATAAAGAGAGATTAAATGATGTCTAGGACAAACTTAAAAGTTTATGAAATTGTGGGCAAATTAAATGATGATGTGTTGATAATACCCTGATATAAGTTAACATAACTTCAAAATAAACCTTATATAGTTTTACTGAATTTTTCATAACAATCTGGCGCAGCAGCTTGAGCAATTCGTTGTAATTCGATCTTATAAAACCGGTACAACTTCATTTAGAACGCTGCGTACCATGTAGTGTGCTAAATATACACTTACAATGTTTTTAAATGCCAGCTTTCTACGGTGTTTTGATTGAAAAATCGACCTAAATACCATGTTGAATTAGCATTAATTTGGATCACAAACACCTAAGTATATACGGCGGCCTATACCGGCGACTGGTAAAGATTTTACGCCGGCAACTTACACTATAAATAAACTGACTGCTCGATGTGAAACATAAGAAAACGTATTGATGTGGAAATAAATTACAATTTTTTGCGTGTTAAGTGGGCATGTAGGCGTTTATAGCTCATTTTAACATCGGTTCATGACGGCGACGCGTCCAAGGAATTTAATGGTTAAAATAAACGTCTTGTTTTGCAACATGACCACTCTTTAAGTCCATCAAATTTTACGATGCCTCTTGTCAAACATGAATTTTTGTGTAAATGTCATATTTAACTGTTTTTGATGGCAAATTTAACCTTCAGTTTGCACAATATGTCGTTGAAATCGAATTTATCGACGGCAGTGCTAACATTCGTGTTATAAAACCGGCCGTTACTTTAATATTGGTAATTAAATTGTTAGTGTCTAAGAAAAGGGCAGAATATGTGGTTGTGCTTTTGATATTTTTTGTTACCATAACATTTAACCATTTCGCCATTTTTATTTTAGATTTATGTATGTAAAAATAAAGCCGAATAAAATAACACCTAAAACACAGACAAAATTTGTTTGTCTACCTCTATTTAATGTATATAACGAAAAGAAACCACTCAAAATGAAGATCAGTTTCACGTCCACTTTTGTCAATGTTGTTTTCGTATTATTTTTGTATAGCTTGGCAAAAGTTAATGCAGTAAGTATAATATGTATTAAATGGCAAAGCATTGCTTTAAATACCAATAGAATAGTGTTTACGCCCTGTTTAGTATTGTAGTGTGTAAGCGTAATACAAAAACAATGACTGATTCTACTTAAAAGTGTTTTAGCTACAGACTATTCATTTGTTCTTATTTGTTATTTTAACAGATGTCATTTTGTAACGAAACACTGCACAGAATGGGCCCAAAAAAAGAAATTAGTAAGAACATTTATAAATATTATTTTTCCTTTTTGGGTTTTCGCTTTGTTTTTTGTTTAATTGTAAAAATATGTTTTTATTTTTCAAGTTGGAAGCATAGAAAATAAAACCGAGTTAACTTGCACAACAGAGATACCAACTTGTTTTCCAGATAACACAGATGCTTTGTAAGTTTTGTTTTTAATAATTAAATTTTTATTTAAAAAAAGTTGAAAAAAAAATAACAACAAAAAATCTAAATTTTTTTAAATCATAAAAACTACAGTTTTTTTGCCAAAATAATTTTAAATTAAATTTTAATATTAAAATGCCGGACTGTTGAAACATAAATTTTGTGGCAAGAATAAAATTATTTTGGTTGCTCCAAAATTAGTTATTCATTGAGCATAAAGTTGTCGGTTTTTTCCGCATTATTCTTTTTCAATATTCCATCATTTATTTATGAATTGAAAACTTAACTTTAAAAGATAATGATGTATCAGCGTTACGAAACTCTTTTTGATCTTATTTATTAACCAGCGCAAAAACAATTTGGTTTTAAAATAAATATTACCCAACTTTATCAAAAACAAATTTGGGGATTTTTTGTGGCTGTTGTTTTTTCGATTGTATTTATAAATGACCGGATACTTTATTATGATTTATACAATGCGTAACTATTGTCGATAAGTTTGAAAGGGTAAAAACCGTGATTAATACAATAAATATTTAGGTAATCACGTCTATTTTTAAAACAATAAATTTAACACTTTTGAATTTAAACAACTTCTACCACTTTGTTAAGAATTGTTGTATACAATTTTGGTTATTATTTATTTACATAGAACATGTTTGTTTTAAAATTACTACTGGGATTAGTATATACAATATGTTTATCTCAAAGCTATAAAAACAATTCGAATCACGTTTTTTTTAAATCGAAATAAAATTACAATGGCATTGACTAATAATCGTTTTACTAATCCTAAAAAATTTTCTTTGAAGAATTATTTTAGGAAAATGACATGCTATTTTTATTTTTGTAAGTTTATTTTGGGCTGCGGTAATTTTTTTAAAATGACTAACTATAGCTTACCATAAAACGCTCACACCTATACGGAGAGTTGGTGCAACTTTTTAAGATTTTACGAAACTAAAAAAATTGCTGCTCCTCTGTCATTTAATTATAAGTTTGTGGAAATGTAAAGACATGTGCGGCGTAGATTTCCTTTAAAAATATGCCGACTCACTGCCTAATTATAAACTTTCTTAATCGTCCAATTATCACGACCCATATTTATTAATAGAAATTTTTAGCACCTGTATAAAAATAATCGCAAAAATGACTCTTGGTGTATTGAGGTTGTTTATATAATAAAATAGGCATTTTCTTTGACCATTTTCTTGTTTTTTTTCTCGAAAATGGTCAGGAAAATTTACTTATTTATTACATAAACAAGATTTTGCCTTTTTAATTTTAATCCTTTAAAAATAATTTTGATTTTAAATGAATTTAACCCACCTACAAATTACCATCTTTATTATTATATTTTAATTTTATTAAAAAATAAATTTTAATATAATCAATTTTTGTGTTTTAGATATCTAAATGATGTTGCTGGAGTTACAACTCTAAACTCGACAACTTTTAACTCGACAACTTTTACTGCTTTAAAGAAACTAAACAAAATGTAAGTATTATCAAATTCTTTTAAAAATGATTTGTTTTATTTGTTTTGATGTTTGGTTTGGCAAGACATGTTTAATTACTTAGAGACATGTAAATATATGAAGACAGCGGTTTTTGAGGTTTTAATAAAAAAAAGTAAACGAGAAATTCCATTGAATTTAACAGTACCTCTGCTTTCCATATTAAACTGTGGGTTCTATTTATAATAGAAAACATTATTCTAAATTTTTGTAAGCAGGCCATTGAGATTTTTAATTGATGCTGTTGTGCTTTGGCGTTTATTGCTATTTTATTTTTTAATATGACATTTGATTTTCGAATTGCAAAACATTCGGCTTTGAGAAAAGCTTTTGCGAAACGAAAAAACGATGCAGATAGAAGCTTAATGGTATGTGATTAACTCTTTGACCGCGACTATCAAAAAAAAAACTTTATTTTTGTTGTAAAAAATTGGGAAATCGAATTAAAAGAGTAAATGAACTTCGTGATTTAAGAGTCCGCAAAACACGGAGGATTAAAACGAAAGAATTTTGTTTACTTTCAAATTTCGTCGAGCGAATGGTTTCGAATCCAAACTTGAAATCCTATGATTAGTTTTTAGGAACATTTCCTGCGGTACTAAACTGACTTAATTGCGTTTTATTAATTTAAAATCTGGATTCGATTTTGCGCAAAATAGAGCTAAATATAACTTTGAGCAGTCACGTCTTTTAAACACGTACACATCGCAAAAGGGATTAAGCTTAACCCCATGTTTAGGGTAGGCTAGTTACTGGCGACCTGGTTAACATTAAACTAATTAATTATTTTCGCCAGCCTTTAATCAAGGCAGGATAATTAGTCGGTACTATTTGGTTTCAAACTCCCAGGTGCGACGCAAATATTACGTCGAATGGGTGTTAACTACATGCTTATTTTGTCGCTCGATTTTCGGGTTTAATAACTAGTGTTATCCGCCAAACTTCACACGCTCCTACCTCGTAATTTTCCTGGAACTTCGGCTCGGAGTCGCGCTAATCAAAAACTCAAACAAGAAAAATTAATTCTATGTTTTCGATGTCGCGAAGTTAATTGATCTGGCGAACATAAAAACATTTTACGAAAGGTGGGGATTAGGCGAAGCTCTCTGCCTGTGTGCAAAATCGGCACGTTTTTTCCCGGAAAACGTGGCGGCTAATTAATGTCGCCGCAACTTTTGTTTTAAGCCTACATAGACCATGACGTTGTCGAGTTGTTTTTGTCGCGGTCTTTGTGTTGTTGATCTATTTTGTAATTAAAAACTCCACCCACGTTTATTGGAGTTTTTGTTTTTAGAAGTCGTGGATCAAAACTCAAATAAGTCGTTAAAAATTAGGTTGGTGGACACTTACACTACTTGAAATATCCTTAAATTGTTGTCACAAAATTTAGCATAAATTTTTGGACGTTGCTAAATGAACGTGGCTAAAAAAAAGTTTTTATTCTATTACTTATAACTCAAGTTCGATTTTATTTTTGAATGTACGGATTATCCACGATAACTTTAATACTCTTAATCATAACAAAAAAATGTTCGTCAACTTTCCCAGGCTGATTTAAGCATTTATATGCAGGTTGTGTTTACAGTTGAAAGGCTAATTCGACGCTGGCAGCAACAATAAATCATCAGGAGTTCATGTTTAACTAAGCCTCGCGTAGTACATTTGAGTTATATAGCTCTTAATCACTCATCGCTTAAGCACGTGGTCGAGTTAGTGTTGCTAACAATGTTGCGCGCGCTTAAACGTGAGCTCTTGTTGTTCTCAATAGCCGGAAATAGACCTTAGCTCCAACTCGAAAATAATGTTCTGCATAAAATCCGATTAACTTTCGTTGTTCGATCGAATGTCTTGCACACGTGTGTTTGTGATCCGATTTACTGCTTCGATTTTCGAACTGGGTTCCTAATTTTTGTGATGATATAGCAAAAAAATAAACAGAATTTTTACGAGTTTTGTTTTCTTAAAAACCACAGTTCTTTAAGTCCCAATTGGCCTGCTTTGGTGCTTTTTTTTTCAGAATTTTTTTTTTGTAGGTAAATGTATCCCAGTTGGCCTGCTTTGGTGCTGTTTTTTTCAAAAAAGTTTTGGTTATTTTTTCTTAGGTAAATGTATTGGCTTATTCTCAAAGGATTTACTTATTTTTTGCTAATCCGTGAATATGTTTCTCCTACAGATATCTCACAAATTTTCCAGATTTGTTAACCATTGAAGCAAACACGTTTACTGGATTAAAGAATTTAAAGATAATGTAAGCTTACTTTTAATTAAATTTACCAAAAAAAATTTATGCTGATTACGTCATTTTTTATTTTCAAAACTAACCGCCAGCTATCCAATAATTTAGTGTTTTTTTATAATCGGTCTGATGTTTTTTGGAGTGATAATTATCAAGAGTTAAGTCGTTAATTATTGTTCACTTTAAATGCACGTGCGCGATCTTGCAAATTTTATTGACATTTTAGGCCACCGAAATTTAAATTAAAAAGCTAAAATTTTTGAAAAGTTTTAACTTCAATGCTTTTACAAGAATCGGTAATTCGTCAGATGTGTTCAAATATTTTATTTTTTGAATTTTTGGAAAAATTCTGCCATTCTTAAAGCGGAATTATTTTTTTTTAGTTTTTTGTTATTGCTTAGATCAGTAACCCTTAAATCTCAAATGCGTAATTGTTAAGTGAATCGTAAATGAAGTGACTTTTATAAAAATCGACAAGAGCTTTTCGACGTTAAAAGATCGCGCACTGGAAAAAATGACCTTTTTGTTGATAGAAAATTATAAATAACATTATAGGCCAAAGCACAAAAACAAAATTCAAATTTTGGAATTTTTAAAAACAAAATTTTACATTTTTAAATAGTAATTTATTGATCAAGTACTAAAGCAAATATTTTGATTTTAATCAACCTTATTTATTGACTGTAATTTTTTTGTGGTATTTATTTCTTAAAATAGAAAAAATTCAACCTATTTAGCATAAGCGTTTCTTAACCACATAACAATCAAATACATCATCAAAAATTTTTCAATTCTCGGTTTTGCGAATTGCTAAATATTTCCTAATTTGGTGCGAATCTTGGTTATTAATAGTCGGGTTCGATTTTTTAATCTAAATAAACGCAAACACTTAACAAGCACGAACAATTTCACGAAAATAAACAGAACAAGATTAAATACAAATTTTGCAAGTTTTTTCTGTTTGCGGTGGCGCTATTTTTTATCCCGATTGATTTACTCGGACGTCGATTTTCGAGTTTTGAGAATTGTAAATTTTTTATTTAATCTGGTAATTTTTTTGTTAATTACAAGTCTGGATTTTAAAACTGCTTTGTTCAAAATCAATTACGTTTTACAATTGTAATAAAGAAATCCGTGAAATCCTCTTACGCAGAATTTGACTCAATATAAATATAATTTGGTTTAAATTTAATGACATGTCAATTTAAAAACCCTAAAAATATATGTGACGGTTTTTCTAATATCCGGTCTTTGAAATCGATTTATTATCGTGCCATTTAGCGAAATGCTATTAATTTAAGGGTTGGGTCCATTTACGTTTTCAAAATCGATATTTTTTTATATAATAACCGTTTAAAAGAGATAAAGTGCGTATGTCATTGCCGCTTAGCTAAATTAGTTTTTTCTTCAATGTAGCAAATTATTATTTTATAGTTCGTTTAATCACGTACACATTTTTCCTAATTTCCGCCATTTTTTTGCCATTTTCGATTTAATTTTTTAAGTTTTGTTTTTAATTTGTTATGTATAAGGGCTTGCTCATGATCTAAATTTAAAAGTTCACAGCACAAACTTGCATTGTACCAAGAACAACGGGAATTGTGACCTAATCAAAAAATTAATTATCGCAACGTTTTAACTTTTGACGTTTTCAACATTTCGGCCCAATGTTAATGCGGATTACACGAAATTCGATCTGACCTATTATGCCTTGACCTTTAACAATGTTCTATTCTTAGCCACGAAAAGTACCGTTCTGCCATTCACTTTTTTTGTTGCTTTAACTTATGCACGCAACATTGCAGTTAGTAACAGACCAGCACTGTCTGCTAATTTTGAAAATTAACGCTTTTTGAAACTTTGCTTGATTTAATTTATTGTTTTTGTCTGTTTAGATATATCAAGTATGCACCAAGGCTTGAAAAGATCTCAATCCTTGCCTTACAAGGTCTGGAAAAGCTCTCAGAAATGTAAGTAGAAATATCACTAATTGTAATTGCCTGCTCGTGGCGGATTTGCTTTTGTCGAAAGTTGTTTTGCCATAACCCAATTACATTTTATCTTAATTAAATTCAAAAATTCCATAGTTAATTTTTTCCGCTAAATAACCAAATAATTGCTCACAACAAAATAGTTTGAGGATGTTGTTAAGTTTTAAGTTTTTTGGGATGTTTTTTAAAAAGCGTTTTGTGATAATTAGAACTGCAAACATCAATTTTTTATGTTTTAGCACGATAGAATACACTGGGATTTTACAAATGAACGGTTTCGGAAAATTGCCTCCACTTATTTCGATGTAAGTTTTTTCTCAAGCTAAACATTTTTTTATAAATCAAGTTTTGTAGTTTTTTAATATTTTTGTTTAACTTTTTGTAGAAATATTGACAGCAACCATAATCTCACAACTATCAATTCCAATGCGTTCTCAAATCTTGGCAACGCTACTGTGTAAGTACCAAACATGTTTTTATTTTCATAAACCTGTTTTGGGTTATTGGGTAAATGGATCATATTCTACAAAACAGATACGCTAGAGTTGTGATAATTTTAGCAAAGTTGTCGTTTTCGGCGATTGACTTAATTGGTACCACAGTTATGTGCAAGCATTTTAATTAGTGTCCTACACCTTCATAATTACCAATACTTCAAAAGTACAATATGCGGTTATGAATGAATTTAAGTTAAACCTGTTATTAAATTTGGAAACTCCCAGCTGATTAAACCGGACATATTTAGTTTTATTGGCTTAGTTTAATAATTTCAAAACGTCTATTTTCGAAAATCCTTTTTAATTTGCATTTAAGTCCTTTGCATCTAGCAATTACGTTAATTTTTTGTCGCTAATTTTGCAACCCTTGACTTATGGAAAATTTCGCTAGAGCAATTTTTTTATTTTTTTTGCAAAAAGAGTTTTTTTGACACAATGTAATTTTTGGCCTATTAAAAATTTAACTAACTTATAACTAAGTATATATTTATATATCTGCACGTTCTGTAGCTTTTCTCAATTACAAGTGGATGTGTTTAAATTAATAACCAATGTTAAGTGGATTCTTTGTTTTTTTGACAGTTCAATTAAAAACAACGTGAATTTACTCAAAATTCAAGAGTTCACGTTCCGAGATTCCAGCATTACAAATTTGTAAGTAATTTTAGGATTATCAATTTACTTAGTAATTAATTCTTACGGTAGAATAAAGTCTGAAAACTGTTTGAAATCTAGTTGTATTGAAGAGTTATTAATTTTGTAAACTTTCTTGTAATGTTAATCTGATGGAGTTCCTTTTTTATTTGATATTTTACTTATTTTTACTTTTGTAGAAATCTTAATGGCAACACCGGATTAGTAAGCATTGATCAAACAGCCTTCCAAGGTGCTAAAATCACTAATCTGTAAGTAAAAAAGTTTTATAATTTGTCATTGTTTTTATTTAACTTTATTTGAACAACCTCTGTATTTTTTTTACTGGGATAGTTAGATTTTGTATTTTGAGTGAAGGTTGTTAATTAGGACGTGTTTTAGCTATATGTGAACTCTCTGCACACAGGTGAATAGTATGTCGTTGATGCGGTTCGAACTCGAAACCTATCGGTTTGTAACGTGATGCCATGACCGGTACACCACACACCGCTAAGCTGTTTACCATTTCTGTATTGTTTTCAGTTATTTGTCGAACACAAAAATTCGTTCTCTGCCAACTGATGGATTGCAGGACTTAATCAAGCTTGAACTGAAGAATGTTCCTTCACTTCATTCGTTTCCTTCTATTAAGCAGCTGCCCAGATTACAAATTGCCAATTTAACTTATGCTTATCACTGCTGTGCCCTGCAAAGTGATTATGGGTTTCAGACCCATTTTAAACCCATCGACCAAATACTGGAACCATGTGATGGTAAGTTCTATAACACTAAGCTTGAGCTATTTATTAATAGTAAATTGCTTTGTTAATAAATGTATTTATAACAATCTTGAAAATAATCTGTTTATTTATTAGAGGATTATTCTAAAAAAGATTACTATGTTGGGTATGGGTATGAGGAATATGACTCTGGTTATGGGATTCCAATTGATTCTCCTAGCGCTAAGTAAGTGATTTTACCCAACGTTTTGTGTGACGTTTTATCACCTTTTTTAATGTTTTGAATGGCACCGTTGAATTTTTGTTTTAATTTATTTTAGTGTAACCAAAGACTTATGCTATCGTCATCCAAACGGATCTCTTTTGCCTCATATCACCTACGATAACGTCAAATCCCAGCTACAATGTAGCCCGGCCGACAACGAGTTTTCGCCGTGCGAGAATCTGTTAGGCCACCGGGCTGTTTCCGCACTCTCGTGGCTTATCGGCTGTCTTGCCGTGTTCGGTAACCTGTTGGTCGTATTAGTATTTACCGCTGTTGCGTTTGACCGAAAGCGTACTCAGCAGCGCGATCTGTCGGTGCCGAAATTCCTTATTTTAAATCTCGCGATCGGAGACTTTTTTATGGGGTTGTATGTTCTTTCTCTGTCGGTTATGGACGCCAAAATGGACGGCCAGTCTTACATGTATGCCATAGAATGGCAATATGGGGGTGGATGTAACTTTGCCGGCTTTATCGCCATTTTCTCTTCACAACTTTCCTTGTTTACCTTGGGCGTAATATCCCTTGAGCGTTGGTAAGTTAAAATTAATTCTAAACAAAACAAAGTTAATAGATATATTATATAATATTAAACACTATTTTTTGCAAATTATTTTAATATTAATTGCTATTTTTCTATAGGTACGCGATTCGCAACGCTATTAAACTTGATAAACGAATGTCCCTTCGCTTTGCTATGACAATAATGTTATGTGGTTGGATAGGTTCAATGTTACTTGCTATACTCCCATTAGTTGGTGTTAACAGTTACCAAAACAATATTTTATGTCTTCCAATGACTTTAACCAATTTTGGTAAGTTCTTCTTTAAGTTTAAATACGTGAATCCTTTTTTAACACGATTTTAATTAATTTTTTGTTTATTTGTTAGGTCTTGGGTACATAGCATTTTTGCTTGCTATTGATATGTTTGCTTTTCTTGTTGTAATTGGATGTTATATTTGGATGTATAGTCTAGTACGAACAACCAACGGCAGAGAACGAAGCTTTGTGAATATATTTCGTCGACAACGAAGCACGGATGAAACCAAACACAGGTATGAATATTTATTTAAAAAAACTTGTGAAATTTAGTTCAAATGTTATTTTAAAATTGAATTTAAATTTTAATAGCAAGAAAAAAATTTTATTTAAAAATTTATAACATTTTTATATAAAAAATCTTATTTCTTTGATAATAAAAAATTAAACTTAAAATGTGTAACAAATAGGGTCTTATTTAAAATTTATTTTTTACTTGATTTTCAGGGATGGTCGAACTGATTCCGATGCGAGAGTAGCAAAGCGAATGGCCGTCCTCGTGTTTACAGATTTTGCCTGCACCTTTCCTATTTGTTTTTTCGCTCTGTTTCAGTTGGCGGGCTTTCAACTTTTATCTATCTCCACCTCAAAAATATTATTGGTTATCTGTTTCCCATTTAACGCTTGCTTGAATCCGTTTCTATACGCAATTCTCACAAAGTAAGTTTTACTTATTTACTTTTTTGCAATTTTGTTATAATAAATATGATTTTTTTTAAATATTAATTTTACTTCAGGTCGTTTCGACAAGACGTTCATTCATTTATTCGCTCCCAACGACACAACCTTGCGGGCAAAGGTTGTAAGGTTTCAATACGCCGAACAGAGAAACGTTCGACCAACAGCGGACGGCAAGAGGAGCGCCGAAATACTATCAAATATTACGTGGAAACTAGCGGTGATGTTGCACTAACTCCTCAAACACCAAACGGTAATGCCGTCCCCACTCAGTACAAAGCTAGCCAGCCGGCAAAAAACGGTTACTCGACGACCACCTTCGAAACCAGCTTGTCCAACAAGCCGTGCATGAAATTGTCGAAGAGTTATAACAACTTTAACAACAACAACCAGAAGGCAAACTCTGAGGACGTGCCCAGCAAGCCTTCACTGCATACCAGTTCTTCCACTTCGCAAAACAGCATCACGAAAAGACTGGCGATGTTTGCGTTCCTACGCCGCTTTCCTTTGAACATTTTCCGGTCGAAAAGTAAAGGCAGCGGCCCGGTGTCGGTGGAGTTCAGCAAACACACTATAGAAACTCATGTCTCCGGACACAGTACCGTCGAAATGCATGTTTCGGCCAAAAAAGATTCCTTATCGATAGAGGATGAACGAATAAGCGTTCCAGAACCGCCGACACCAGAAACTGAGGTACATTCTAACTCTGAAACTTTTGAAGATACTGAATCATGATTTAAAAAACGATATTCGTTAGTTTAACGCTGTTTCTATATTGACCTCGTCGATGCCCACTTTTCTTAATTTATTAAGACCAACTTTAATGAGCTGTATTCTTTTTTTATTTTTACCGTGTTATTCAAATGCTTTTTCTTGTTAAGAAATATTAAGTTAGTATCCTCATTATAATGTGGCCTGTCCACTGTTAGGATTTTTTTTATGTTTTTATAGTTTAAAGTAAAGTAAATATACCGTAGGTAGGTATGGGTGTTATATTTTTAGAAGCTGTATCATGTGTTTGTTGTTTACGAATATTAATTTTATGTAGCAAAACTAGCTCTTTTGGTTTTTCGATGCTTCCAATACTTCACCGTACATAAATTCTTTCAACTTGTTTAACTAGAGTCTCTATAATAAGGTGTATGTTGACAACTTTTCTTTTTATTTGTTAATTCAGCTTCAATAATATACCTAAAAAAAATAGCAACTTTTTTAAATATTGCATAAACATAGAATATCTTAAATTAAAAAAATATGTTTTAAATTGATGAAATAAAGATGAATTTTTATTATTAAACAATCATTTTAATCTCAATCTGATTGTGGTTTCAACGCTTTTCCAATTCAATTAGTTTCACAATTAAAAGTTTCAGTTTTTAGTTTTTTCCTTACTTTTTATTTTTAGTGTTATGCATTAAAGTTCCGACAAAGAGCTATATTATTCGAGCTCGCTTTTCTTTTTTTTTGTTGTTTTTTTGTTTGTTTTATCGCCACTTTATTATTAACTTGTGTTTAATAAAAACAACTGTATTATTTTCAGATTCTTTAGCTATAGACTTAATTTCAGATATCCGAATATTATTTGTTATTCATGTGAAGCAAAGTAGTTTAAAGATTACAATATTTACATTTTTAAATATATGCGACCCAATTCTTAATAAAAATAAATTAATTTTTTATGGTAGTTATAAAAATTGTTTATTACCAATAAATTGCGGATCTCCTATAGTAAAACTAATTAAGCATACAATGGAAAGCAGATGCTATTTAAATTTACTGAATAAAGTTCAGTTTCAAATGGTTATACATTCATTAATTATGGAGTAGCAATAAAGGCAAAGAGCTTTTAACGGTAAACCAATTCTCACAGTTCCACTTGACGTTGAATATAATAAAAGTAAATTATTTATCACCGAATTGTTTATGACAAAAGTTTTTTGCATACTAAAGGATTCTGTTATAAATAACTCCAGGTAATTTTAAAGTCAATGTTAAGTGTATTTACATAACAGCCATATAAACGAGCCTACATCAATACCATGTCATAAGGATTTTATGCACGCATACTTTGCATTAATTAAACAAAATGTTTGTTGGGTGTTTGTTGTGTATATTGGCAATTTAATATTTGTTTTACGATTTCTTTTTGGCATCTTTAAAGTGTTGCGTTAGTTCCGATATTTGACTAATTAAACAAAACCGATCGATCGCAAGTCTTTTGGGCAGCGATCTGTTAATCTAATCGCATGACACACTTATTACCACGATGCATGTGGACCTTAATCAAGGTGGCATACATGCTATTCTGGATGCCTCTAATGACCTAGTTGAATTAATTATTCAGACGCGATCTAAACAAGCCGATAATGAAAGAAAGTCCCGTACTATACAGTCAAACGACACAGCCAATTTTGCATCTAATTAAAGATGCCAGGAAGCTTTAGACCTTTTTTGCCAAGGGTGTCAGAATAATGTATCACGTTAAAAACCACATTAGCTATTTGATAATCTGTAGAATTAGTGCAGCCCAAATGTACATTCAACGCATTTTTAAAAAATTGCCAAGGCTGCTATACATTATTTAGTTGTAAGAAGACCCTGTTTAAAGTAAGAAAAAAGAAACATGAGCCAACAAAGTTAAATTAAGCTATAGTTAAATTGCTGCATACCTTATCAATAATTTGGTTAGCTCAATTATTTTGCCCTGCAATGCCTAATCAGACTGACATTCCATAGTGTCTTGCGCGAGTGGCCAGTCGCAAAAGTATTGTCAGTTCGTCCCAAGTGGTTTTCGAACAAAGAAACATATTTCGATTTTGTGGTTTACGTAGTAAAGACTTGAATTTTAATATATTCAAACAATTACATAACAAAGTTAGTTAAGTAAGATTTATTGGTAGAGGGTAAAGATTAATATATATTTATATTTATATTTAAAAGTTTATTAAAATAAGAAAAATAAATGTTAAAGTTTTAAAACATTTACTAGATTTAATGTTTTTAGTAAGTTTAATACCATATTTTATAAAATCATGATCTACAATTAGGAAATAGTTTCTTTATAGACCTTAATATTTTTGTTCAGATTGCCAGTTGTTAAAATCTATGTTTTTGCATTGCACTTTATCATGCTTTAGAAATGTATATTTTTGAAGCCATCCAATGAATAAGATTTGGATTAATCGAGTTTTAAAAACGTAACGGATATGGAGTTATTTCTGTTTTTATATGTCACAACTCTTTTTATAATATCATGTGAATCCAACAGTCCAAATAACTCAACTACTACACCTTTTTGTAAGTATAAGAAATATAACACCACACTATTGACTTTTTATTCAATAATTCTGGAAGAGAATAAAATAAAAAATAACTATATTTTTATAATCAATAATGCTTTTTATTTTTCTACCAGGCTTAAGACAGCTTGGTCTATTTAATAAAACAACTTCAACAAGTACGCCGAAAGATTGTACAACTACAATACTGCCTGATGCTGTCGAATTTAAATGTCGCAAAGGTCTTGTTTATTTACCCAATTCAGTGCCTAAGCAAACTGTTTTATTTTCATATACATATAGTCGCATAGCAAATGACAGTTTGACGAGGTCAGTTGTCAAATTTCTAGTGGACGTCAAGTCGATTAACCTAACTGCAAATCTGATACGAACTATATCACGAGATGCATTTGCTGATTTAAAAATTCTCGAAAAGTTATATTTAGACCAAAACCCGATAGCAAATATTTATAACCGTGCCTCGCTTGTTCATCTGCCGGTCAACTTACGATTATTAAGCCTGCAGGAGATTCTACCTGATGGAATGCTTTCAGAAAATATATGGAGATTATTTACCACAAAAATGTTCGACAATTACAAACATTCATCGAATTTTTCCGACACAAATTTAAATTTAATTAGTGATAACACAACATACTCAAATTTAAACAAACTTCGTGTTTTAAAAATCGATAAAAATCGTTTATTGTACCTTAACTTCAGAGTTCTACTTAAGACTAATATTTTGAACAATTTGGAAATACTTTCACTTTCAAAAAACTTTTTAACAGGAAAAGATTTGGATATTTTGTTACATCAAGCTAGTAATCGAAAGAATGCATCGTCAAAATTTAAGCAAAGCCTACAAATAGATTTAACTTATAATAATCTTGAGGTAGTACGTGGCAGTACCCTGAACCTATTAAATAATTCAAATTTTTACAACACTACAGTGTTTCAGAAAAACATTACTACGAACATCGTAGAATTATCCCAGTTTGAAAAATTTACAATTCACCTAAAAGGAAATCCAATCGACTGTTCATGTAGAATGAAACTACTTTTATTTTTCTTATTTGAAAATAATGGATTAGAAATTTTTAAAGATTGGCGTTTATGGAGATGTCATAAACCATTAGATCTCTTTGGTAAGTGAACTATTTTTAAAACTATTAGAGTAAATTTACCATATTTGCTATAAAAATGCCCACTGTTTTTTTGTTAATAGTAAATTTTTTTACACCAAGCCAATGTTTTTAACATTTTTGCATTATTGTTTATGTGTGTTATTGTACTTTTAATAATTAATAGCATGCCTTATCGTTATCTATGTTTTTGGTTTTAGGGCTTGCTCTACCCGACCTCAAACGACTTAAAATTCACATTTGCTTTAGCGACTGGGGCGGGGAGAAATTTTCATTTTCTCCTGCACAAAAGGCGTTTATTGTAATAAGCGGAACAATATTGTCGTTGGTCAGTCTTGCCGTGTGTTATTTAAACCGAAGGAAGTTAATGGTTTATTGTAAAATCTTAAGAAATTGCGGCGAAGACGAAGAATATCAAAACACAGTCATGTAAGCTATTATATATTTATAAGGCTGATAATGTTAACATACACAAACTTTACAAAACTAATGTTAATGTTTTGCTCAGGTTTCGTGGTGGTACGGTTAACAAATACTCGATACCAAATGACCACAAAGGTATTGGACACCGTGGCTATTTTGAAGAAGAGCGTATATTTATATCTGATGATGATGATGAAGATGTAAAATTATAGCAGCTGTGTTTTTTTTTATCCACTTGGCCGCCTACGGTTTTGATCAAACCTGTAAAAGGATAGGCTGGCATAATAGTTTGTTTAAAAGGTCAACGAGGGGCGACATTTTTAAAGCTTGCTTTGCTACAAAATTATTTGCTAAACTAGGTAAAAAAATGCAACAATTGCTTGGTTATACGGTGCTAAAATTCATATAAAAACAGGACATACTGTTGTATAGTTACCCTAAACCTATATTGCTTTGTAATTTTATGCATTACATTAATAAAGACAAATATGCACTGTATTTTATCACAATATGATAGTAAAATTTAAACCTTACATGATAACAAAAGTTTTTTTTTAATAAAATGATATAAAATCGTTTCATAACGCCCGCTGCTTGTCGTTATAATGATAAATGCGAAAGTAAAGTGCTCATATATTTTTATAGTGTAACATTACACTAAGCCATCTACTTTACATTTGTTAAACAAATTGCCTGTTGGTTAATGCCCTATGCGTAATTTGCGGGTACTTAGAGCTAGGATATTTCTTAATCGCTTGTAAAGTACAATTTAAAAAGAGTTTTGACAAAAAACATAGTTCAAGTTTTATTAAGATATAAAATTTGTAAAGAATTTTATAAAATTTTTGGCATACCACAGTAAGGTCTGGTTTATATAAAATACTAAACGTTTAATGTTTCTTTAAACTCTTCTCTCGTAACAGTACTACGTTTCTTGTAGTGGTTAAATATAGTAACAGTACTACGTTTTTTGTAGTGGTTCTGATTGAATATAGTTACAAAATATTTCCATTTTGCATTTCGTGCGATAACACATGCAATATTCGAAGAACTTCAATGCACTTAAATGCACAACAACGCTTAATGATGTCATTGCGTTAAAAACAAGCACCGGAAGCTGACTATTGTTGTAGTTTAGTTAGTGGTACCCGAGTTACCTTAAAGATAATAAATTATAGACACTTCTACTTATAAATAGAAGTTAGTACAATATTGACACTGTTTACCAAGAAAGAAGGGTTAAATAGTGTTATGGTAAATGTTTAAACGAAAACAACTTTTCTAAAAAGTAGGTAATGCATTTTCTATTTTAAATAGCTTTGATATGAATTTATTTTACAACTGCAAATATATCTTTAATGGAAAATTCGACCTTTGAAGACTTCGCTGCTCAAAAACAAGGCAGTGTGATTGTTGGAATCGTCATTTTAACTATTGTCAGCTACCTTGATTTATCACTAATCGCATACGAGTTTAGAGTATATCAGAAAAATCGATCTATTCAAAATCTTTCGCGAAGTCGACGGCATGGTGTAGTGGTCAAAGATGTTACGGCCAACTGGATGAGATGGTTATGTTTACTTGCTTCAAATTTGCTTCTTATCAGAGTGATCTTGGAACTGGTAGAAACTTTCTTAGGCCAATTTTCAAATCGTATCTGCAGAAATGTTCGTGTGGTTAAAACATTTTTACATTCTTTGATAATAACTGTGTTGTATTTTGCCCTTTGGTTGCGACAACGCAGTTTTTATAAATTGCCTGTGATGAGTCATTTAACAAACAAAGTTGTTCAAATTTTTAGCCACGCAATTGTTTTTATAATGGCAGCGGCATGTATTGTTGTTCTTACGCTGCAACTGTCTACGCGCACTTACACCAATAGCCCGCGAGGATGTATCGTTCAAGATAGCCAAGTATGGAACAGCTTGCCTGGGCTGTTAACCTATATATTTGTCATTTCATTTCAACTTATTCTGCTGGGACTTTTTATATATCCGCTAGTGAAACACATGCAAGGCATGACACTGTTTTCAAACAACAACACCCGATTAAAAGAGTTAAAAATAATTCGCAGGGTGGCGGTAGCTGCTGTTATCGCAGTGCTTGTAGAGTCCCTTACAGGTTTGCTAACCATTTTAGCATTCAGGGGAACATTCAGCCCCGTGCGCCACCTGGCGTATGACGTGGACCTGACAATCGCTCTTCTGTGTGTAATAATCTCGTTTGCTGATTGGAAAACCAGAATACAACCCTGGTGCATAGACCCTCAGACAATTGTAGGCACTGTAAAAAGACGATTGTTGTCATCCGCAACTGGAATTGGTCAAACTGAGGTGGCTACAGTAACAACCGGTGTAACTGAAATCGAAAATAATTAAGAAATTTATCTATTTAACTATGTGCTGCAGTAGTGCCTCATTTAAGTGGTATTTCTAAAATCTTATTTGTTTCAGTTTTTTTATATTTTTTATTAAGACATGCTTCATTATCAGGACGATATTTTATTTTTAAGTTTTAATTATTTATTACCATTGGTGTTTTGTTAATAAGATTTAAACTGTAAATTTAAAAGTGTTGTTTGTTTGTTGTTGATTTATAAAGTCAAATTTTTCAATAAACTTGCTTTTTTTAATTTTTAATAAAGATTTGCATCTACGCAGGTATAGGTAAATTAGAAAATAATATTAAGAAATAAATTTATTAAAAAAAAGTGTTTTAATCGATCTTGTGAGGAATCAAATCTACGAATTTAACTTGTACAATAATTTATTTACACTGTTATCGTTGCTCCAAAAAGATAAGTGACACCAAAAGAGGAATTCTTGTTTCTTTTTTATTCAAAAATAAAAACAAAGGCGTTTTGCCTTTCGCACCATCACAAACTAGCTGTTTTTTTATGCTAAAACTGTGAGATTTAGGTTTAAGGGTAGAAATTCAAGAACGCCTAGAATTTAATCTGAAATTTCTCTTATAACATATAATATAATTGTTGCTTTGATAATATTAATAAACAATGGATATATTTTTTCTTAGTATTTTAACTAGGAGATTATAAACTTAATCTGTTAAGTTAAAAAATAAGTAAAATAAGTAAAATTAAAAACTAAAGAAATGTTAGTCAAAAAAGGTTTACACAGTTTTCTATGAAAAAAACTTATTTTGTGTAAATAACAAAAGACAATATTGAATAATATTGTAGTTTTAAATTATTTTTTATTTTAATTTTAAAATTATTACCATTAAATTATACCGAATGTTTGAACTTTATTAATACTGGGTTTAGAAATTATATTTGCATGTAAAAAATGGTTGGTCAAGAATATTGGAATAAATAAAAACGAAAATTAAGTTAAGCAAATATAAAAAAGAAAAAGATTTATTTAATAAATAAAATATGGTTCGAAATTAGTTGATTATTTTTAACATAAATTTTTATAAATAAAAAAAGATATGCATAAACATTAACTAAGAATATTACATATCTTTGAATAAACAAAAAAGCATTTATATATACTATACACACAAAAACTAATATTTAACGCAGTTTTAAGTTGTTTATATCAGGATATAGATTATACCAAATTTTAAATTCCTAAAATTGATTTTTGATTTAAATTAAATAAACAAGCATTTAAATATGATAAACAATTGAAACTTATTTTTCAAATATGTTTTTAACTACTTATATTTTAAAATACATCATACCAAATTTTTAATGCTTAATATCGAACTTTAACTTTTAATCAACAAACAAGCATTTAAATATAATAAACAAACAAGAATTAATTTTTATTTCATTTTCAAGTTATAAATATTATAACATATAACTGACCAAAATTTAAAAACCTAATAACAATCATTAAATTTAAATAAACAAACACTTATTAATTAGTATTTAGTGATTAAAAATTAAAATTTTAATTCAGTTTTGAGTTACTAATATCATGATATACAATTGACCAAGATTTGAAAAATTAATAACAACCTTTAAATTTTAATAAAGAAACACCTTTTAATTAGTAATTAGTGATAAAAATTAAAATTTTAATTCATTTTTGAGTTACTGATATCATGATGTACAATTGACCAAGATTTAAAAAATAAATAACAAATTTAAATTTTAATAAATAAACACTTATTAATTAGTAATTAGTGATAATTAAATGTTGTAAATAGGAGAATGAAAACATAATCTGATAATAAACAACATACTAAAATTTCAGATTTTGAAATTCTAAGGAACTAAAGATATCTTCTTTCAAAATTGTGACTAGAAAGAATAAAAATAATAATAACTAGATTTATTTGATAAATAAAATATGGTTCGAAATTGTTTGATTCTTTTTTATAAATATAATTTATTTAGTAGGTTTATTAATTAAATTATAAATTTAAATATGAACTTTTTTATATTTAAACCTAATTTTAACAAACGAACACGCATTCAATGATATTGTAATAGAAAAATAACTAAATTTAAAAGCAAAATACCTATCGTAATTTTTTAGTAATCAAACTAGTATTAAAATATAATAATAACAAAATAATTAAAAAAAAATTTTTACACATTTTTGACTTATACTTTAACATTTTACTTAAATTTTCAACCAATATTTTTTACTTTAATAGACAGCGAAAAGGACGATTTTTGACGGCGACCAGAACGCTATTAAATTATTCAAGCGTAAAATTCACACTGATTCGTTATTTTATAAAAAAACTAAAATAATGATTAAACGATATTTAGCTAGAGTTAAATCTTCATTTTAAATAGCAACATACAAAATAATAATGCCAACAACATATTAAAATTTCAGCAAATTTAATCTTTAAATTTTAATAATAAAATATATTAATTAGTAATTAGTGACATTTAAATGTCGTAAATAGGAGGTTTGCGATTCGTTGGGATAATAATAAACATACTAAAAATTTAGAACTTTTACTTTTAAAGAACAAAAGTTATCGTCTTTCAAAATTCGTCAAATAAGAATAAAAACAATAATAATAATAATAATAAATATAATGACAATAACAATATGTTTCGAAATCTAAGATTTCGAACCATAATAAGTATAATGACAATAACAATATGTTTCGAAATCTAAGATTTCGAACCATAATAATAATAAATACACTATCAATAACAATATGTTTCGAAATCTAAGATTTCGAACCATAATAAGGGTTCAATAGTAAATTAAAATAAAAAAATAATTAAATTAAAAAATTGTTTTACAGTTAAATTAAAAAAAATGATTTAAAACATATTTAAGTTTTAAAAACTATTTTTTTGTTATCTTAAAGTTAACTGAATTTTTAACATTCAGTTAAATACATAATTTAGCATTTTTTTAAAAACTAAAAAAGTTAAAAATTAAATAGATATTTATTTTTAAATTTAAGAAATTTAAATGATTGTTTGATGTGTTCGATAGTGTATCAAGTTTAAGAGCTTTAAAGTATTCGATTTAGTATGGCAATCTAAATAAATACATCCCAAAAAATAAATATTTATGTAGTAATAACAATATATCAAAGTTGGTTAACTAATGATAATTTTTGTAAAATTTTAAGAAAACTTGAAATATTTAACTGTATTTAAATTTTTTGATTAAGACAAAAAAATAATAACTTATTAAGAACAAAAATTTGTTACATACATTGTGATTCAATTTATATTTAAAAATCTAAAATATTAATTAACATGAAATATTATATAATCGAGGATAAAGCAATTTACATCTAAAACCATCCGAGCGTGATAAATAAAAACAGAAATCGGGGAGTTCCCCGAAGCGTCTTGAAGAAAATTGTAATTTCTTTTTTCTTTTTGATTAGGTGTTTCTCACTTTCACGTAATTAGTTGGAAGGTTAACAAAAGAAGTTCATCAAGTGCAACCTAAAAATGACGAAGTTAAATTTATAGTTTTAACATGTTATTAATATTAACTGTTTACAAAAGTATTTCTTCGTGCCAAAGTGTCTTGTTATATCTCTAATATTGTTATATCTCTACTGACGATCACAAAACTTTATTTCTGCGTTTATCAAGTTTAAATAAATTTAATTTGTTGATTACTTTTAGGTTTTAGGCTCGTTTGCTTTAACTTTTAAAATGTGTTTGGCTTAAACAATCATAGTAAAATTTTATTTTTAAAGTACTTCAAAATAGTTGGATGTCGTTACTTTAACTTGAGATTATATTTATGTTAAAACACTCAAAAGAACACCTAAGATAAAAAAAATTCAAAAAATATTGAACAGAACAAAAATTACATCATTTTTATATTACGTATACAGTTTATATTCATATATCGCGTGTAATTTAAGTTTTCATATTACGTTATGTAATATTTTATTAAATATATTTTTTTGTTTTACAGGCAGTATTGATCATTACAACACATAACAACATCGGTTGTTCAACTTTATAAAATCATTTTTCTTTAATAAAATTGATCATAATATTTTTTTTATTATCGAAAGTCTCTTGCAAACATATGTATATAAAAAAGTAACGCTTATATATCGAGTCCCGTAGCTCAACGCGTAATGCCATACCTTGTAAGTAGCAATGTCTAAGGTTCGAAACACAGCTTTCCCATTGAAAATAATTTTTTTTTCATTTTTTTTTCACGCATAGCTATAGTCACGACCTGTAATATAAAAAAAATTTATATTATGAATACCCAAAGAAAAAAGTGCTCAAATTTTTGTTCTTTTGACTTTTTGAAAAACTTTCTTTATCTTGAATCTTAGTAACGTCATTACAATTCTAATTAACTATAAAATTTTAAGTTTTGCGACAAAAAAATTTTTTGGTCGAGAAAATGATCATACAACCCTTTTTTTATGTACGTGAAATAAAAAAATGCTCTTATTTTTGTTTTTTTAATTGTTTTCGAAAATTTCTTGGGTTTAATTAGGTCACGTGATATTTTTGGCCAATAATATTGCATACAAATTAAAAATAAAAAAAACTTTTAAATCAAAAAATAATTGTTGTGTTAGAACCGCACAGGTCCAATTACCGTGTTTACATAATATTTTTCAAAATTATTAATATTCATAAAAGTTATGACACTTTTATTAAAAATTTATGAAATCTCAAAACCTAAAATTTTGTATTTTATTAGACGCGCATTGGCCTAACTAACATTCAAGATAAAACATTTCGCGAAAATTTTCAGTAAAACAAAAGTTTGAGGTAATTTTTATTTTGGGTTTAATTAGGTCACGTGATATTTTTGGCCAATGATATTGCATACAAATTTTTTGAAAAAAAATAAAAAATTTTAAATCGAAAAATAATTGTTGTGTTAGAACCGCACAGGTCCAATTACCGTGTTTACAAAATATTTTTCGAAAATATTAATATTCATAAAAGTTATGAAACTTTTATTAAAAATTTATGAAATCTCAAAACCTAAAATTTTGTATTTTATTAGACGCGCATTGGCCTAACTAACATTCAAGATAAAACATTTCGCGAAAATTTTCAGTAAAACAAAAGTTTGAGGTAATTTTTATTTTGGGTTTAATTAGGTCACGTGATATTTTTGGCCAATGATATTGCATACAAATTTTTTGAAAAAAAATAAAAAATTTTAAATCGAAAAATAATTGTTGTGTTAGAACCGCACAGGTCCAATTACCGTGTTTACATAATATTTTTCAAAAATATTTATATTCATAAAAGTTATGACACTTTTATTAAAAATTTATAAAATCCAAAACCTAAAATTTTGTATTTTATTAGACGCGCATTGGCCTAACTAACATTCAAGATAAAACATTTCGCGAAAATTTTCAGTAAAACAAAAGTTTGAGGTAATTTTTATTTTGGGTTTAATTAGGTCACGTGTTATTTTTGGCCAATGATATTGCATACAAATTTTTTAAAAAAATAAAAAATTTTAAATCGAAAAATAATTTTAGTGTTAGAACCGCACAGGTTCAATTACCGTGTTTACAAAATATTTTTCGAAAATATTAATATTCATAAAAGTTATGAAACTTTTATTAAAAATTTATGAAATCCCAAAATCTGAAATTTTATATTTAATTAGGCGCGCATTGGCCTAACTAACTTTCAAGATAAAACATTTTGCAAAAACTTTGAGTAGAACAAAAGTTTGAGATAATTTTTATTTTGGGTTTAATTAGGTCACGTGATATTTTTGGCCAATGATATTGCATACAAATTTTTTGAAAAAAAATTAAAAGTTTTAAACCGAAAAATAATTGTTGTGTTAGAACCGCACAGGTCCAATTACCGTGTTTACAAAATATTTTTCGAAAATATTAATATTCATAAAAGTTATGAAACTTTTTTTAAAAATTTATGAAATCTCAAAACCTAAAATTTTGTATTTTATTAGACGCGCATTGGCCTAACTAACATTCAAGATAAAACATTTCGCGAAAATTTTCAGTAAAACAAAAGTTTGAGGTAATTTTTATTTTGGGTTTAATTAGGTCACGTGATATTTTTGGCCAATGATATTGCATACAAATTTTTTGAAAAAAAATTAAAAATTTTAATTCGAAATATAATTGTTGTGTTAGAACCGCACAGGTCCAATTACCGTGTTTACAAAATATTTTTCGAAAATATTAATATTCATAAAAGTTATGAAATTTTTATTACAAAATTTATGAAATCTCAAAACCTAAAATTTTGTATTTTATTAGACGTGAATTGGCCTAACTAACATTCAAGATAAAACATTTCGCGAAAATTTTCAGTAAAACAAAAGTTTGAGGTAATTTTTATTTTGGATTTAATTAGGTCACGTGATATTTTTGGCCAATGATATTGCATACAAATTTTTTGAAAAAAAATTAAAAATTTTAAATCAAAAAATAATTGTTGTGTTAGAACCGCACAGGTCCAATTACCGTGTTTACAAACTAGTTTTCGAAAATATTAATATTCATAAAAGTTATGAAACTTTTATTGAAAATTTATGAAATCTCAAAACCTAAAATTTTGTATTTTATTAGACGCGCATTGGCCTAACTAACATTCAAGATAAAACATTTCGCGAAAATTTTGAGTAAAACAAAAGTTAGAGGTAATTTTTATTTTGGTTTTCATTAGGTCACGTAATATTTTTGGCCAATGATATTGCATACAAATTTTTTGAAAAAAAATAAAAAATTTTAAATCGAAAAATAATTGTTGTGTTAGAACCGCACAGGTTCAATTACCGTGTTTACAAAATATTTTTCAAAAATATTAATATTCATAAAAGTTATGAAATTTTTATTAAAAATTTATGAAATCCCAAAATCTGAAATTTTATATTTAATTAGGCGCGCATTGGCCTAACTAACTTTCAAGATAAAACATTTTGCAAAAACTTTGAGTAGAACAAAAGTTTGAGATAATTTTTATTTTGGGTTTAATTAGGTCACGTGATATTTTTGGCCAATGATATTGCATACAAATTTTTTGAAAAAAAATAAAAAATTTTAAATCGAAAAATAATTGTTGTGTTAGAACCGCACAGGTTCAATTACCGTGTTTACAAAATATTTTTCAAAAATATTAATATTCATAAAAGTTATGAAATTTTTATTAAAAATTTATGAAATCTGAAAACCTAAAATTTTGTATTTTATTAGACGCGCATTGGCCTAACTAACATTCAAGATAAAACATTTCGCGAAAATTTTCAGTAAAACAAAAGTTTGAGGTAATTTTTATTTTGGGTTTAATTAGGTCACGTGATATTTTTGGCCAATGATATTGCATACAAATTTTTCGAAAAAAAATTAAAAATTTTAAATCGAAAAATAATTGTTGTGTTAGAACCGCACAGGTCCAATTACCGTGTTTACATAATATTTTTCAAAAATATTTATATTCATAAAAGTTATGACACTTTTATTAAAAATTTATGAAATCCAAAACCTAAAATTTTGTATTTTATTAGACGCGCATTGGCCTAACTAACATTCAAAATAAAACATTTCGCGAAAATTTTCAGTAAAACAAAAGTTTGAGGTAATTTTTATTTTGGGTTTAATTAGGTCACGTGCTATTTTTGGCCAATAATATTGCATACAAATTTTTTAAAAAAATAAAAAATTTTAAATCGAAAAATAATTGTTATATTAGAACCGCACAGGTCCAATTACCGTGTTTACAAAATATTTTTCGAAAATATTAATATTCATAAAAGTTATGAAATTTTTATTAAAAATTTATGAAATCTCAAAACCTAAAATTTTGTATTTTATTAGACGCGCATTGGCCTAACTAACATTCAAGATAAAACATTTCGCGAAAATTTTCAGTAAAACAAAAGTTTGAGGTAATTTTTATTTTGGGTTTAATTAGGTCACGTGCTATTTTTGGCCAATGATATTGCATACAAATTTTTTAAAAAAATAAAAAATTTTAAATGGAAAAATAATTTTAGTGTTAGAACCGCACAGGTTCAATTACCGTGTTTACAAAATATTTTTCGAAAATATTAATATTCATAAAAGTTATGAAACTTTTATTAAAAATTTATGAAATCCCAAAATCTGAAATTTTATATTTAATTAGGCGCGCATTGGCCTAACTAACTTTCAAGATAAAACATTTTGCAAAAACTTTGAGTAGAACAAAAGTTTGAGATAATTTTTATTTTGGGTTTAATTAGGTCACGTGATATTTTTGGCCAATGATATTGCATACAAATTTTTTGAAAAAAAATTAAAAGTTTTAAACCGAAAAATAATTGTTGTGTTAGAACCGCACAGGTCCAATTACCGTGTTTACAAAATATTTTTCGAAATTATTAATATTCATAAAAGTTATGAAACTTTTTTTAAAAATTTATGAAATCTCAAAACCTAAAATTTTGTATTTTATTAGACGCACATTGGCCTAACTAACATTCAAGATAAAACATTTCGCGAAAATTTTCAGTAAAACAAAAGTTTGAGGTAATTTTTATTTTGGGTTTAATTAGGTCACGTGATATTTTTGGCCAATGATATTGCATACAAATTTTTTGAAAAAAAATTAAAAATTTTAATTCGAAAAATAATTGTTGTGTTAGAACCGCACAGGTCCAATTACCGTGTTTACAAAATATTTTTCGAAAATATTAATATTCATAAAAGTTATGAAACTTTTTTTAAAAATTTATGAAATCTCAAAACCTAAAATTTTGTATTTTATTAGACGCGCATTGGCCTAACTAACATTCAAGATAAAACATTTCGCGAAAATTTTCAGTAAAACAAAAGTTTGAGGTAATTTTTATTTTGGGTTTAATTAGGTCACGTGATATTTTTGGCCAATGATATTGCATACAAATTTTTTGAAAAAAAATTAAAAATTTTAATTCGAAATATAATTGTTGTGTTAGAACCGCACAGGTCCAATTACCCTGTTTACAAAATATTTTTCGAAAATATTAATATTCATAAAGGTTATGAAATTTTTTTTTAAATTTATGAAATCTCAAAACCTAAAATTTTGTATTTTATTAGACGCGCATTGGCCTAACTAACATTCAAGATAAAACATTTCGCAAAAATTTTCAGTAAAACAAAAGTTTGAGGTAATTTTTGTTTTGGTTTTCATTAGGTCACGTGATATTTTTGGCTAATGATATTGCATACAAATTTTTGGAAAAAAAATAAAAAAATTTTAAATCGAAAAATAATTGTTGTGTTAGAACCGCACAGGTCCAATTACCGTGTTTACAAAATATTTTTCAAAAATATTAATATTCATAAAAGTTATGAAACTTTTATTGAAAATTTATGAAATCTCAAAACCTAAAATTTTGTATTTTATTAGACGCGCATTGGCCTAACTAACATTCAAGATAAAACATTTCGCGAAAATTTTGAGTAAAACAAAAGTTAGAGGTAATTTTTATTTTGGTTTTCATTAGGTCACGTGATATTTTTGGCCAATGATATTGCATACAAATTTTTTGAAAAAAAATAAAAAATTTTAAATCGAAAAATAATTGTTGTGTTAGAACCGCACAGGTTCAATTACCGTGTTTACAAAATATTTTTCAAAAATATTAATATTCACAAAAGTTATGAAATTTTTATTAAAAATTTATGAAATCTCAAAACCTAAAATTTTGTATTTTATTAGACGCGCATTGGCCTAACTAACATTCAAGATAAAACATTTCGCGAAAATTTTCAGTAAAACAAAAGTTTGAGGTAATTTTTATTTTGAGTTTAATTAGGTCACGTGATAATTTTGGCCAATGATATTGCATACAAATTTTTTGAAAAAAAATTAAAAATTTTAAATCAAAAAATAATTGTTGTGTTAGAACCGCACAGGTCCAATTACCGTGTTTACAAAATATTTTTCGAAAATATTAATATTCATAAAAGTTATGAAACTTTTTTTTAAAATTTATGAAATCTCAAAACCTAAAATTTTGTATTTTATTAGACGCGCATTGGCCTAAGTAACATTCAAGATAAAACATTTTGCAAAAATTTTGAGTAGAACAAAAGTTTGAGATAATTTTTATTTTGGGTTTAATTAGGTCACGTGATATTTTTGGCCAATGATATTGTATACAAATTTTTGGAAAAAAAATAAAAAATTTTAAATCGAAAAATAATTATTGTGTTAGAACCGCACAGGTCCAATTACTGTGTTTACATAATATTTTTCAAAAATATTAATATTCATAAAAGTTATGACACTTTTATTAAAAATTTATGAAATCCAAAACCTAAAATTTTGTATTTTATTAGACGCGCATTGGCCTAACTAACATTCAAGATAAAACATTTCGCGAAAATTTTTAGTAAAACAAAAGTTTGAGGTAATTTTTATTTTGGTTTTCATTAGGTCACGTGATATTTTTGGCCAATGATATTGCATACAAATTTTTTGAAAAAAAATAAAAAATTTTAAATCGAAAAATAATTGTTGTGTTAGAACCGCACAGGTTCAATTACCGTGTTTACAAAATATTTTTCAAAAATATTAATATTCATAAAAGTTATGAAATTTTTATTAAAAATTTATGAAATCTCAAAACCTAAAATTTTGTATTTTATTAGACGCGCATTGGCCTAACTAACATTCAAGATAAAACATTTCGCGAAAATTTTCAGTAAAACAAAAGTTTGAGGTAATTTTTATTTTGAGTTTAATTAGGTCACGTGATAATTTTGGCCAATGATATTGCATACAAATTTTTTGAAAAAAAATTAAAAATTTTAAATCAAAAAATAATTGTTGTGTTAGAACCGCACAGGTCCAATTACCGTGTTTACAAAATATTTTTCGAAAATATTAATATTCATAAAAGTTATGAAACTTTTTTTTAAAATTTATGAAATCTCAAAACCTAAAATTTTGTATTTTATTAGACGCGCATTGGCCTAAGTAACATTCAAGATAAAACATTTTGCAAAAATTTTGAGTAGAACAAAAGTTTGAGATAATTTTTATTTTGGGTTTAATTAGGTCACGTGATATTTTTGGCCAATGATATTGTATACAAATTTTTGGAAAAAAAATAAAAAATTTTAAATCGAAAAATAATTATTGTGTTAGAACCGCACAGGTCCAATTACTGTGTTTACATAATATTTTTCAAAAATATTAATATTCATAAAAGTTATGACACTTTTATTAAAAATTTATGAAATCCAAAACCTAAAATTTTGTATTTTATTAGACGCGCATTGGCCTAACTAACATTCAAGATAAAACATTTCGCGAAAATTTTTAGTAAAACAAAAGTTTGAGGTAATTTTAATTTTGGGTTTAATTAGGTCACGTGATATTTTTGGCCAATGATATTGCATACAAATTTTTGAAAAAAAATTAAAAATTTTAAATCGAAAAATAATTGTTGTGTTAGAACCGCACAGGTCCAATTACCGTGTTTACAAAATATTTTTCAGAAATATTAATATTCATATTAAAAAAAAAAATTTATGAAATCCCAAAATCTGAAATTTTATATATGACAATAACAATATGTTTCGAAATCTAAGATTTCGAACCATAATAATAATAAAAACACTGACAATAACAATATGTTTCGAAATCTAAGATTTCGAACCATAATAAATATAAAAGGAGAATGGTATAAATATTACATTAATTTTTAATGACCTCAGTTCTAATTACTGTACAATTTTTTTTTTAAATCGTAAAATCTCAAATTAAAAAGAAAATTAAATCCTAAACTGATACCATCATTAAATGCGCATTAGACTTAGAAGCATAGACTTCATGTAATTCTTAAAATAAATAATATAATTTAAATTTATGACAATTTTTCTAATATTTTTACAAACTTTAAGAGTTTTAAAATCGAAATTTAATACCATTAACTAAAGCGCAATAGTGTAAATAACATATTTTTGAAATATTTTTTATAAAAATTAATATATTCAAAAGTTATGACACTTTTATTAACTTTTGCGCAAACCACAAAATTGAATAAATATTGTCTTATAATATTCGTACCGACCTAACTAACAGTCAGGATAAAAACATTTTTCAAAAAACTCAGTAAAACAAAAGTTAAGACAAATTAAAATACAGCTTTACTAAACATTTTTTTTGTTTCTCAGTTTGAGACATTTATTTAAAGATAAGACATCTTTTAAAAAAAAGAATCATGGATTAGTGGTTAAAGCCGTATGTTCCAGCTCCAATGATCGTAGTTTCGAATCCGGTTGGGTCAATTTTTTTAAATAGATTAATAAAAAACTTTTAAATAGATTAATAATTTTTAAAAACATTTCAAAAATACGTTGTTTAGGCTATTGCGCATTTGATATTTTTTCAAATTTAAATTTAAAAATATTAATTTATTTGAAAAAAATTGCATTGTTATTATTAGACTAATAACGTCACACGCTATAGAGGTATTATACAGATAAAAGGGTAGTGCAACTTTTGTTTTACTAAGAATTAAAAAAAATAATATTTCTTGAATGTTAGTTAGGTCAGTACGAATCTAATATGGCATTGTTTTTTCAATTTTGAGGTTTAAACAAAAATTAATAAAAGTTCATAACTTTTGAATATAAAATAATTTTCAAAAATATTTAATAAATACGTTGTTTAGACTATTGCGCATTTTATGATACTATCAAATTTTAATTTAAAATTTTTTTTTTTTTTTTCAAAAAAAAAATGCATCATTAATATTGGACTGATTACGTCATAAGCTATATATAGATATTATACATATAAAAAAGGAGTGTAACATTTGTTTTACTGATATTAAAAAAAATGTTTTTTCTTATATGTTAGTTAGGTCAGTATGAATCTAATAAGGCATTTTTTTTTCAATTTTGAAGTTTAAGCAAAAATTAATAAAATTTTCATAACTTTTGAATATATTAATAATTTTCAAAAATATTTAATAAATAAGTTGTTTAGACTATTGCGCATTTAATAATACTATTAAATTTTAAATTAAAAATCTTGATTTTTTTCAAAAAAAAATGCATCATTATAATTGGACTGATGACGTCACACGCTATATATGGGTATTATACAGATTTAAAAGTAGTGCAACTTTTGTTTTAAGGGGAATTTTTAAAAAGTGTTTTTTCTTGAATGTTAGTTAGGTCAGTACGAATCTAATAAGGCATTGGTTTTTGATTTTGAAGTTTAAGCAAAAATTAATAAAAGTTTCATAACTTTTGAAAATATTAATAATTTTTTAAAATATTTCTTAAATACGTTGTTTAGTCTATTGGGCATTTGTGATACTATCAAATTTATTGGGCATTTAATAATACTATCAAAATTTTTTTAAATTACTTTTATGACATGTGACATGGTCTTGTTATTTTCCATGTTAATGGAACTAATTTATTTTCCATGGTACGTGACAAAGTTTCAAATTATTTTCCATGCTCATTGGAATAATTTTAAGCTGAAGTTTTAAGTTATTTGCCATGTTATTTAAACAAATTTTAAGTTTTACTCATGTTAATTGGACAAAGTTTCAAGTTATTTGCCATGTTAATTGGACAAAGTTTTAAGTTATTTGCCATGTTAATTGGACCAGTTTTAAGTTTTTTTTTTATGGACAAAGTTAAGGTTTTATTTTATGTCAAATTTTTTAATTGTATACATTGCAGAAATAACTCTTTTTCTATTTTTATTTCGACATTAAGTTAAAAACTACTTGTAAAACACAGTTATGATATAACATTTATAATTTACATTGAAAAAATGATAAAGGTTGCCAAAAGAATAAAAATGACAATACAATAAACATGTAAAAAAGCACGGATAAATACAAAGAAAAAAACAAAATGCAAAAATACATTTCACTTGAGAATAAAAAATAATTAAACATATAATACACTATAATAATCGAAGTAAGGAAATAATTACATGAAGTTACAAAAAATATTGCAATTCAGTATACATAGTCATTAGTACAACTACTTCGAGATAAAAAATAGTTTAATGGATAAAAAATAATTGAATTAGACGTACAAAATTTACAGAAAAATAAATAACATAAAAAAAGTATACAAAAATTACTGTTTATATAAATATATGTCCAGTTTTATTTACAGAAATGTTTATGTAACTTTAACTTCTATACAGTTAGTGCCTTTGTCTGTTTGTACAGTTTATTTGGATCTGTACATTAGATTGTCACAAAACCTCGGTAAAATCGTTATTGAACCCTTGACAAAAAAGGCTAGTCCCTCAGAAAACAAAAACTAGACCCTTAAGAATGGGTAATTGGATGGCCCCCAGAAAAAGCGGAGTAGCCGGTCTTTTCAAATGTTGTAATTATACTCTGATCTTTTTTCCTATAAAATTGTAAAGATTAGAATATTGCATACAAATATTTAAAGTGTGGTTGTAGTTATTTGATTGTGTTAATGTTAAATGTACCATTTAAATTAAGATATGGTTATTTATTTGTTTTGTGTTAGTGACTTTTTATATTAAAAAGGTTTTATACAAACTTGATGCTCATCAACCAGAATCTAAAAATGAAAGAACAAGGTTAGTATTTGTTTGTGGTAATCTACCCTGTGGAAAAAATTAAAAAAGGTTAGAATAAAGTTTTCTTTTTAACAGGAACTCTAAAAATAAAGAACAAATTAAAATTGGTCAAAAACAAATCGACGAGCTCTTCGAAATAGTCAACCAGCATCTAAAAATAAAAAACAGAATGTTTAAATTTGTTTTTGGTTATCTAACCTGAAAAAAGAAGCTTTTAAAAAAGGGTAAGTTTGGTTTTAGTTTTTTTTAAGGCCCTTGAAAAAAAATTATAATTTGGTTAGTTGTGCCCCTGTAAGGAAATAAAACGAACGGTTTAAAAGGCCCCTGTGAAAGTAAATAACAGGTTTAAAGGTAGAAGGAAATAAGAATAGCCTGCAAAAAAATAAAAGAGAGAAATAGAAAATTGTTGTGTTTTTTTTCTGCATGTTTAATGTTGTGTTTACTGTGTATGCTATTTTGGACTCCGTCCCAAAATTAAATATTGCTTTATATTGGGCTCTGCCCACGAAATTAAATAATTTATGTTGGGTTCCAGCCCACTCACACACTTAAGTTTAGTACATAAATATAACAGGGTGAATAAAATACAATGAATTTACACATATAAATAATATAAACCACACATTCTTCTAAATTTTTTATATATACTTTACTTGCGCAAAACATCTAAAAAACCATTAAACAGTCCCGCTAAATATAATTATAAACACACAGAAACCTGAACACACTTGGGACTGTGTCAACTATACCACTTTTAATGCGCAAAATTACGAGTTGCTACCAGTCAAAATAAAAAAGCAGACACGTGATACTACAAACTTTTAACCCGTGAAAACTTTTAAAGCGCTTGATTCATGCAGTACATATAAAAAATAGGCACATGAAAACCTACAGCCCTATAGACCTAAAGCCCTACAGCCCACCTTTTGTTGAGTGAGGTCCTGAGACTTTTTTAATTTTGCCAAGTTGAATTGAGGTCCTGAGACTTTTTTGGTTCTTCTTTTGCATAAAAAACACATAACACACACATAAGCCTAGTTTTATAAATCTGTTCTATATACCCTTATTTATTACTTGCGCAAAACATCTAAAAACCCATTTAAACAGTCCCGTTTAATATAATTATGAACACACAGAAACCTAAACACATTGGGACTGTGTCAACTATACTATTTTTAATACACAAAATTATGAGTTTTTAACTAGTCACAAATAAATAGAAAATGCAGACACGTAAAACTTTTAACCCGTGAAAATTTAAAGCACTCAATTATGCAGTACATATAAAAAATCAGGCACGTGAAAACCTACAGCCCTACAGACCTCAACTAAATAAGGTCCCGAGTTTTTTTAGGTTTGAAATCTGATCCAATCATTCCAAAGTTGTCTTCGAGTCCTGAGTTCTTTGACTTAATTTCCCCCTTGCAAGTTGCAAGGGAGACTTTTTATGATTCCATCCACTTTCCATTCCTCCAATTCCTGCCATTACCTTTTTTCTCCATTCAATAAATCCAAATAAAATCCATTTTCTCTGCATTAAAAATATTGTTTAGAAAAGGGTTATAGACACTAAACCCTACTTAAAATTAAGTTTTTTTCAAATGAATCGTGCCAAAACTTTTTAAATTATGTCACTTTTCAATTTTTTTAGGGCCAACAATATTAAATTATGTCAATTCACATGCCAAATATTATTAATGTATAATTGTTATTTTTTTCGTGCCAACAATTTTAAAATATGTCCATTTTTAATTACTAGTGCCAGATTTTTTAATTTATGCCAAATGTACAGTTATTTATATATTTAAATACCTTGTTTAACTACTTTGTGGGAGTACCTGCGCATTAACACAGGTTTAATAATGTTCATAAGTTTTTAATAAAAAAATATAAAAAATTATTATTTTACTGGCAAGTACGATAAATTAATACTAATATTTATAACATTACAATTTTTTATGATTATTCCAAAATTAGTTGAAAGTAAAAAAATAATTTTAAATCAATTAAATGGAAGTTAACATACCTAGAACAGTGTTGAGAAAACTTGGACACAAGATGTCTCACAAGAGGAAGTTCAACTTCACTAACTTTTCTAAAAAATTAAAATCTTTTAAAATTGACATTTTTTTTATATAAAATATATTTATATTTAATAATTAACTGCTTATAATATGCCACACTTCATACTGTTAATGGTAAACTTTAAAAACCTAACTATAAATCACTAATAAAAACACGTCTACTCACCTCGAAAGTCCATCTGGAAAGAACTAAAATTCCGATTTTAAGTCAAATTTGCCACGAAACACCAAGTCACGTGACTCTGCACGTGTTCAGTGACGTGTGTGTACGTGCACGACGCCTCTTGCAGTAGAAAGCGCTTTTCAAGCTGTCACTCAAAATATATTCGTTTAAATCTTCTAAACAATTCATTAAAACGTTAATATAACAACACAAAATAATAACCTGTTATAATATGTAATTGTTTATTTACTTTTTAAGAATTATTTGTAACAATTAACGTCTTAAATTACGACTAAACAACTTATACGTGCGTTAACATAGCGCATTACGTAAAACCAGGAATTTCTGATTATGATGCAACTTCGTGTTTTAAATAAATTTCTCGGGGAGACGCAACAGACGTCGCATTCCCCTTGCTTAATTGATAAATCACTGCTGGATTTATCTACTTTTTATAACCTTATTTGGTGATAAAATCTCTGTTTAGTCTGCACGTTTTAGCTAATTAAAATTTGCACCCGAGACCTAGTGGTAGAGAAATTTTTCGAGGAGGCACACTAATAATGACGTCACGTTTCTTGCGCCTCGCTTAGTAGAAAATTTTAAGTTTCTGTGTTTTATAACAGACCTATGTTAAAGCAATAGCAAATTATATTATTCCCTTTTCTTAATTTTAATAAATCGAAATCCAATGTTTGTTAGTGTCCAAACACATTTATATTATTATTTTATAAATATAAAACTCAAAATAAGTTTTTTTTTATTTTTAATAAATATTCAACAACAAAAAATAGCAAAAATAAATTAACTTAAGGTTATGCCTGTTTCATAAAGTCCTCAACGTTTGCAGAGAAGGCACGACCGCTTTTTAATGGTAACCTGGCAATTATGTTAAAACTGCGATCCTAAAAAGGTAGTTATGATTCTTAAACAAGTTGTAAATTACATAACATGTACATAGTTTATTAAAATAATAATTATTAAAACTTGGTTAAAATATTAGTTTAATAAAAAATAACTTAAAAATCACAAGTTGTGGTGCGCAATATTACGTATGTTGTGACCATATTAAAAATAGCAATTTTTTAAATGCCATCGTTGTTAGGCCGTTAAAATTAATATTGACCACTTAAAACTGGATTAAAAATTATTTTTTGTTTGTTTAATATATTTAAATGCTTGTTTGTTGATTGAAAAATTAAAGATTGATATTTTTAAACATTTAAAATAATTTTGTTCTAAAATTTTCTTTTGTCCAATAATTCAATACGTTTTTAGTCTACTAATTAAATACGTAATATTAGTTGATTTATTAATTCAGTTAAAATTCATAATTAAGTAATGTTTGTGCATAACTTTATTTATTAATAGAGATTTATTTTAAAAATGGTCAAATGATTTCGAACCATATTTTATTTATCAAATAAATTTAGTTAGAAATACTGTCTCTAGCGTAATCTATATTTACTTTATCACGTGATGTTTTCATTGTGACGTCAACTACGTCATTACAAAATAGAGCGTCACCTGATTCGAAGTCATAGGATTTGCAAAACGATTTAAATTATGGATCAAACTATTTTCGATTATAAACGTATTAAACCTTCTGTTGTATAGTTTAAATAAAATGTAGTGATAGCGTGACTGACTGATAAAACTATTAAGAGTAGCCAACAGACAGTTTATAACAAACTGACAAATCTTAGTTTTACCTTTTTAGAACATTTTGTGATATTTTAAGTTAATAAACAAGTTAACAGTATTAAAACAAAAGGGTATTTTAACTTTAGTATTAACTCATTGATTATAACATACAGACAACCTTTGATACTTTTAAAAGGGTTTTGCATCAAAATAATTCACAATGCCGAAAATGGAAAGTAAGTATATTACGTAAAATGGGTTAAAATGTATGTGTGTAAAGTATACTTAATGTAATAATAAAAAACAAATTAATATAAAATTATCTATATACAGTTGATGGTGATTTCTAATGGTTTTAATACTTGTAAGTTTTTCAAACTAAAATAATCTTTTTTTTAACAATTTGTTTAGACTGCCTGTTTGAATTAAAAATGGCAACTAAGAGTTTACTGCGGGAAAGTAAACGTTGCGAAAAAGAAGAAAAAGCACAGAAATCGAAGCTTAAAACAGCTATTCAAAAAAACAACATGGAGGTCAATACCTATTTTCAGCTTTTAACAATATCTGTTTTTAGTAATCTCGATATAATCAAAATATTTACTTTTGTTTTTAACGTATAGGGAGCTAAAATATATGCAGAAAATGCTATCCGGCAAAAGAATCAAGCCCTAAACTTTTTAAGAATGAGTGCCAGGGTTGATGCTATTTCTTCAAGGGTTTCAACAGCTGTTCAAATGAAAAACGTAAATAATCTCAAAACACAAACGTAAATTTTCAAATTTTTAAATCAACTCACCTGACACTTTCTTAATTTTTTTAGGTTACCAAAAATATGGCCAATGTAACAAAGAATATGGAAGCTACAATGCGATCAATGAATTTAGAAAAGGTACAACTAATATATAAATAATGGTTAAGACTTAGATATGTATAAAGTTATTGTTTTTGTCCTACATACGCCGTGAACATAGTTCATACATAGTGTAATAACAATTATTCATAGAAAAATGATTTGATTAAAATTTGATTAAAATTTGATTAAAAAAGTTTTACTGGCATTAAAAAAATAAAATAAATTTTTGATAAAGTATTTAGTTGTTAAAAAATATTTTTTATAATACAATTTAAAATAAAGTGATATACATTTATTTAAGATTTCTTCCCTAATGGAGAGATTTGAGAAACAATTTGAGGATTTGGATATTCAGTCGAATTACATGGAACAAGCAATGCAAGGAACAACACAACAATTTGCACCTGAAGATGAAGTTAAAAACTTGATGCAAAAGACCGCAGATGAAGCTGGGTATGTGCTTTAATATATATTTAGTTAAGCATTAAGTAATTTAGAACAACGTTTTGTATTGTTGTAAAATTATTTTAGCCCAATACTTTAGTTGTTGCATATACTAATAACAGTTTTGTTTCGCTGGTTTTGTAGTTGTTAATTGAATCACAATTTTTATTTCATTACAAAAAAGTCATTATGTAGTGTTTTAATTAAATATTGTATGATTATTAATAAAGGTTAACAATGAACCTGGAGGTGCCAGGTGCTGGAACGACAAGTCTTGGACAAAGTACTGCCACAACTGAACAAGATGAATTATCTCAACGCCTTGCTAGATTAAGAGAAACTTAAATTTTCTAACAAATAAAAAGACAATCTTGCACTTGATATTGTATTTCATTTACTCTAGCCCATTTGTTACTCGATTGTAGTAAATCACACTGGGTTCTATAACACGGGACATTAAGTCTAATTATTAAAAATGTTCTAAGGGTGATGTGAAACCGAATTACCATGCAGTAATGTACTAATAAATTTCTATGTAAAAATTGAAACAGAAAAGGTTTTTATTGGATATTATTTATTGAATGGTATTTGTTGTTGGTAATGCTACAATTTAACTTTTTGAAGTGACTAACATCAGTTAAAACGTTTATGGGTAAAAAAATAAAATGTTCACTTCTAGAAATATTTGGTAACTGTTCATCCGTTTTTTATCTCGTATATTGTTCAATAAAATTTACTCTTCAGATGCAGAATTTGATGTTTTTCACTTTTTTAAGACCATTTTTACTTATGTCTTTAAAAAAAAGTATTGTATATAACATGAGGCTAAATTCCCTATCTAAAAAAACACCGAATAATAATAGCCTAACCAAATAAAATCATGTGATAATGTATAATAGTGATTTGAAGTTAAAATTTAAACTTTACCATAGAAGAGAAAATATCGTAAGCTTATAACAGACAATGTTTGTTGTATTATCAAATTTACAATGTTGAATATAAAATTGGTAATTACCAAATCTTATATAGGCCTATATTTTCATTACTACTAAAAAATGCTGATAATTAATTGACACTTTATAGTACCGACAGTCTTATTATTTTACAAACAAGAAACTTTAAGTCTTTGGACATTACAAAGCTGCGAAATATATTGGCTAAAAAATTATGTATATACCAGAAAATCGAATATTTTGCGAAAATATACATAAAACAGAAACTGTTTATCAACAACTTAAACAAAGCAATATATTAGCAAATAGTTTAAAGTACACGATGAAGTGTGTTTATAAAAGCCCAGAGTTTTGAAACAAATATGAGAGGTAATTTAGAATAGTTAATTTAAATCAAGACTAGTATTAAATATTTGTGTTGGTTTTATATAAAAAAAAAGATTTTTCAAGACATACAAAATTATAAAAAAGAAAACTTACCACATTATCAAAGGTAAAAACAGTGGTACGTAAAAAAAACATATAATCCAAACCAGGTATCCATTTCGTTCTTTAATTGATCAGTTGTCACTACATCAGCAATTTGAGACGCATTCATAACCAATTTTGATCTTAATTTTAAACATCACTAAAAATACTTTTGCTTGTTAAAATTAAAATTGACAAATTAAGTATAACCTTATAATAAACATTTATATACACTTTATCGGTTTCTCATTCTTAAACAAATATTCACGTTGCCTTAAGTCTTATTTAAAATCTTGTAAAGATGCAATGTAACCACCACAAAAATATAATTTTAAAATAATTCTTTTAATGGAAAATGATTTTAAAAACTAAATTTAATCTTGTAAAAGTCGATAGAGTTTTTACTTCTTAACAAAATTTGATCCTTTTGTCTATTGTGAGCTATTTTTTAGTTTATTTTCAGATTTAAATAATATATCAATTTTCGATTTAAAAATTTTAAATTTTTTTATTATAAAGTATACTGCATTTTAAGTTTAAGCTTACAAAAACACTAAATTAGTGCAAAAAGTTTACACAGTTATCTAACTTTTATCTACTAATGCTATTTAAAATATAAAAAAATATGCTAATACAAAATACACTAGAATCACAGAATTACAAAACATTAAAAAAATCTGACTAAAACTCAAATTCTTGTAAAAGTTTTTGTCGCTATTAATATATCAACTATTTCCATTATATAACTTCACTATAATAACTACTTTACATCACATAACAATGCTACGCCCCTTAGCACCCAATTATCTGGAGAAACCAAGGTTTTTAGGTTAACTTCGGCGATGTAATTTCGATCGGTACGTAACGGCTTCTTGTAGATCGGGCATCCGTAAAACTTCGTCTCATGTTTAGATTCTAACAAGGACATTAAATAAAAGTTAAGGTGTAAAATATATAACCATAAAAAATATACTTTAAGTATAAATACCCTATACTGGTTAATTTAGTAATGGTGCACCGACCCAATAAAGTTTATTATACACTCACGTGTTTGCACAGCATCGATCAAAATAATCGGCATTAACTCGAACAAAACTTTTTGTTTTGATTCCACCAATTTTTGTCCTCGTTTATCCCAAGATGCCCCTTCAAGGTACAACCCGTACACATATACGCCTTCTTCTGGCGCTATTTGCACGTCGTCAATCGATGTGAATTTAGTGACCTCATTATGAAGTTGAACACTGTCAAGAGCCCATCCTTTGTGTGCTCGCGTTACCTCCTGTAATAAATACAAGTTATTTGATTCTATTTAAACTGATTATCGTAAGGGTTAGTTTACAAGTATAAAAAACGAATTGGTTTTTAGTTCAAACCTGTTTCATTGCGGTTAAGAATCCTTGTGGATTGAAAAATCCAGTCATCCAAAAAGCTTTGGGCTGACCACCAAAACACCAAGTTCGAAATTGTGCATTTCGATCAAGCAACTCTGTGAACCAAAAACCTAACGTGCTAGAAGGCCACGAAACCTAAAAATAATCCTTTTTTAATTTTCTGGTCTAAATTGAATTTTATAAAATTATCAGAAAATCATTAAAATATACCTTAAGCCATTTTGCTGGGATCCTGGCATCGTACATACAATCAAGTGCATCTCGCAAACTCTCACTCATTATTATTGTTCCTTCAATCGCCAATTTGAGGTCGTTTAAGGTGGAACGGACCAACGTGATCACCTGCAAAATAATCACGTAAATAACAAAAAAAAGAGTTTAATATTTTTAATGAAATACAATAGCAGAAAAAAATTATTAAATATATAGTATTTATCACTTTTTGCATTCTATCTATCTCCTGTCTCAAGAATATGTTCATCGGCTGCAATGCCCCCATAATTTTCAATCTTTCTTTAACCTAACAATAAAATTATTTAATTAAAACATCAACTTTTTTAATATTCAATTTCACAAATCATAAGTTCGATATTTTAACTTTCTACCAACCTCAAAAGAGATATAATTCTGTGGTAGCTTGGATAGCATATCGTCAGCCAATTTAAATGCAACATCTTCTCGTGTTTCTCCACTTCCACCACTGCTGTCTTTTGGCTGGATGCTAAGTATGGTATCAAGTATGTCTTTAGCACTCGTGGTTTGGTATGTAATATCAGCGTTGGGATGAAGTCCGAATACCTCTGGTGTATCACTTAATGGTAGCGACTGCAAAATTCGCATTTTTGTTACAAATTAGTAGCATGTTAACTAGCATTTCAATTTACGTAATATGTTGGAAAAAATTCCATATACTCGTTTTATAACTTACTTGGATATGCTCCAAATACTGATCGACAGTCTTGCAATGGGGAATGGTGTAACCCTTGTAAAACTTGAAAGAAGCATGGAACATTTGCTCGCTGAACCAAACACGAGCAAAGGTGTTTAACAATCGTTTGTCGTAATCATCTGTAACTCGACCTCCATACTGAATTTCACCTGCAAATAATATTATGTAAAAGGTTAACTACGTGTTTAAGTAGACATATTAGACATATTATTAGGCATAGCAAGATTTTCCTACCTTTACTAAGTATTTGTGATATCAAAATGTACTGGACAAAGTTACGAAGGAGATAGGCAGGGGTTTTCACAATAACTTCTTTTAAAAATTGTACTCACCGATCATATATCTCACAGTGTTCCACGACACCCCCTTCTTAACATCCATATCATCTAAATGATTTTGCACAAACTGCACAGTTGCATTAAAATCGGCTTGGTTAAACTCGTAAGGTATGTTCCAGCCAATCGGTCCAAACTTGCGACGTTCTTGGACTGTTGTGTGCAAGAAAGCTACCCCAAATAGCATAGGTTTCCACTGCGGCATATTTGATATCTCAAGTTGGTCGTGCGTAATTGCTAAAATTTTTAAAAAACAATAATATTTATAAAGTTATTTAAAAGGACTATATTTAATGTTTACATAAATTGGTTGATTTTAAGTATTTGAATACATGTTTCCATTTTCCCATAAGGCTATTTTTACTTTAGTACTTATGTAGAGAATACTATAAATTCTTACTGGAATAAGATCTCTTTAATCCAGCCTTCAACCCCTGAGGAGGTTCATTGGTGAACTTGATCGAAGACTGAAGAAGAGTGATAGGGAAGCGCGGATGGACCTCCGTGGTGATCCAGAGACGGAAGGAAGGATCAACGTCTTCTGTCTCCGTCACGGTGATAAGTAATTCCTCCAGAAAATCAAGGGCAAGATGACAATTTTGGAGCAAAGCCCAACCTCCCTACAAATATTGATCAATTATTCTTATTTTAAATTAAGTTAATGTACTAAAATTTTATATTCAAGTTTCATAATAATAATTAAAATGTTTGAATAAACTCTGTGCAGAAACTTACGTTTGCCATTGAATGCTGCAGCAATCTTCTTGCATGAACTTCCTGACCTTGTCCCATGCTTACATCCTTGCAATCTAACTTCATTCTTTTTGCCAAACCTTCTATTTGAACAGTGGGGTCAGATCCCATAGATAAAAAGCAAATCATTGGGGTGCGAGGACTGCTTTCACCCCACATTTTCTCGAGGTCAAGAATAACCCCTTCAGCAAATTCTGGTCCCAAAGTTTCAACGATGTATTTGCGACTCTGTTATCAATTTAAAGATAATAAATTTTTTTGACTTAAACTTGCAAGGAAACCTTTTCATATATTTTTGGTTAATATTATACCTGAACCATTGTTCTGTCGGGACACCAACACCTAATAAGCAAAAGTCTGTGAAAGACTTTTAAGGAAACTTCGTAACCATCAGGAATATTTGCATCCTCCGGCGCTTCTTTGTCAAACCATTGTTTCCACTGTTTCTCATTGTTTTGGATCTAAACAAGAAATGGATAAACTTAATTTTGGTCAAATAGATAAGGTATAAAACAACTAAAGAGGTATTATGTTTAACAAAATAATTTGTTACGCCCTTATGTAAACATAGTAGTACAGTTTTATTGACATTTTTTAAGTACCTGTCTTAAAACGTCGTTAAACTGTTGAAGTTTTGAAAGTTCGACCAAATTTAGCCAAGTAAGATCCAGTATCCATTTACAAGGTTTTGGTGGACATGCTTTTAAATCCAGTGATGCGCCCCCTAAATGTATAATATATTTGAACAAGCTTTCAAAATATTGCTACTAAAAATATTTAGCAAAAGCTTACTTAACACAGCAGTAAACTGCTTAAAAAATGCAAATTAACCTTTGATGAATGTCAAAAATTCTTTGTGTTTAATGTCCTTGGATGTTAGCTGAATTTTAAGTGCCATCAACAAAGTAAACAAGGTCTTGTGTGATTCATAATATCCACGTGCGGCGTACTTGTACACCTCATACGTCATCACAGTAATGATGTTTTCTATTCTTTTATGAATAATCGGACTTTTACCGGCTCTGTAACGTAAGCAACATGTTAAGAAATTAACTTAAAACATAATCTTCTTGTATAAATATAATCTTTATGTTAGTTATTTCTTAACAATGTTAGCAAATCAAACATCATAATCAAAGCAAGTTTAACTTACTTTGCAAGTGACAAATCGAATAGACCCAAAAATTGTTTAAGTGAGGTTTGGTACATCACATTGACCATGGACATCTCCACTATCAGAAAATACAAAATGGAACCTCGGGTTGCTACTGGTCTGTATTCTTCTCTAGAACTATTAATCTGAATTTCTGTTTCCGCCGCATGTAGTAAAGTTTGGGTCACCTTTAAAAAAATTATAAGTTTTAAATAACATTAATAAAATGGTGCAACGATCAAGCCAAAGCATCAAGTTGAACAGTACTTAAACTTTAAGATGATGTATTATAAAAAAAAATTGAAAAATAAAATAAGATTGCAATATTTATATAAAGAACTTTTTATATTTTTTACCTCTCTTGCTGTTTCTTTTGTGTTGTTTAACACACCTAACAGGCTTTCGTCATCAACTAAACTGCCTTTGGTAGAAGTAAGTCGATACAACATGTTGTCCTCTAAGTCCTTCATCCTTCTCTTGTTTTTGGTTACACCACTTAACAACTCATTCCTCTGCTTTTCCAATTCCTGAAAAACAGAAAAAATTAAATTGATGTAAATTAGATAACTAGATCAACATTTCATAGCAATTAAAACTGTTTGATTCGTCTTTAACAAGTATTTAAAATAAAGTAATGGTAATGGAAATAAATGATTACTTGTTTTTCAGTCAGTATTACTCTTCCCAACAACTGATCCTCCAGCCCTTTAACCGTAACAGTAAAGTCAATAATAGATGTTCTAGCACTTATTTCAGGTGTGTATGAAGGGTTCGGAAGTTTAGTTGTTATGTACAACATAAATCCGTTCATTACATCTACTTCCTTGTCTCCCACTTTAACCTAAAACCAATTTTTATATTAGCAAAATAATAAAAACGCTTTTAGAACAGCCCTAGTATATATTTTAACAAAAATATACCTTGTATGTAGATCCAATTTTAATAAAGTTTTTATCTAAAACATTGTCCAAAGCTGGATCTAGTTCTTCAGCTATGTCCTCAATCAGAAGAGGACGTCCAATCGATAATGCATCTTCCAAATGTGTCCGAAAGTATTTGTGATTTAAAGAAGTAATCTTAATTAAAGTAATAAAAAAGATAAGTTTTTTTACCAAAAAACCTATGACAAAAATATAAAAAATATTAAACTTTCTAAGATTTTATTACCTGCATATCTTTTCCATTTTCCTTGTTTTTGATCCAGATTTTTCCTTGGCCTTGTGGATCAATTAACAGTGGATACCTTGCTGCTTTGGTAACAATAATTCCGTTTTGAATGGACAGCTCATCGTTTGGTAATCCCTAAAAAAACGCAATTTTTTTAAATCCACAATCAAAACTAAAAAGCAAAACTGGTTATCGGTTTAAATAATAAAAACCTGTAGATTCCATTCCGTGATTGTAGCGGGATCAGTTAGCATTTCAATAAGGTTAAGGCCATCGCTGTATGGTATTCTTCTGCTCTTCATTTCGACTTGCCACTCTTTATAACAAATTTAAAATATCATAGTAATTTATAATCTTAGAAAAGGTAAAATTGCTAAAATTAGATAAGTGTTATAATCTACCTTCTAGTAACAGGTTTCTAAATTCTTGGTTAAACGGTCCAGCGTAGGAGAGAAATGCTGTTGCAATCAATACGTCTCCAACTAGTCGCCTGGCCTGTGCAGCAAACTCTCTGCTTTGCTCAGTCCATCTCTCTTTTTCTCCCTTTAAGTTTTCGATCAACCCTGAAGCTGTTTTCATCTTGTTTCGGCATTGGTCGGCACTTGCTTCTAACTCCTAATAAAAAGTAAAACAAATACGTTTGTCGAGTCAGCATTTTTTATACGATAAGTTAGTTACTAAGACAGAATATAAAGTTTATTGTTAAAGTGATTCTGTTTTAAAAAAGTAATAACGTTATTACTTGACAAATAGTATACCAGTAAAAATTAAAAAAACGCTTACTTGTTTTTCTCTGGTAGCAGCATCGTATCTAGCTTGTACAACGGCCAATTCTCTATTCTTTTCCTCCAGTTCAGCCTCGGCTTTTTGGAGATCGTTCATTGCAATGTTATAACGAGCTTCCTAAAAAATAAATTATAACAAATTTATAGCAGTTGGTAATTTAGTTGATACAAAACTAACCTTTGAATTAATTGATTTTACATGACTAAATTGTAGATAATATTTACAGTAGTAAATTGTTCAAACCTGTACAGCTAGATTAGCTTTTAATGGCAAAACTTCTTTGTTAATAGCATAAAAGTTCGCCATGGCCTGTGTCCAAGCACAAAGTCCAGCCACATTTCCACAAACCCTTCTTGCAACATCAATGTTGTAATCTGGTTGGTCAAAGTAAGGTTGCATCAACTCCACTACCTTAAATTTAAATAATAAAAAATGGTTAAGTGTGAAAGAATAGTGTATAAAGAGCGGGGGGGCTTTTTAAAATAAATTCAAATATAACTTTCATTTCCTGTTTAGGATCAAGTATTTATTATGGTTTTAATAAATATTAATATGTATTTCATCATCTTTAAAAAATCAGAAATTTGTTATTGCGACAAAGGTGCGCTTAGCAAATATTACATTATGAATAAATAATATTAAACCTCCCCCTTACGTCGGCTCTAAATAAAACAAATGGTTTTGGGGTTCTTCCCAAAATAGTTTCCTGTAAATTTTATTTGGTAATTAACATAACCATACTACAGAACATCGTTGCAAACACATTTTGGTCTTAAAAACTTCTGCTTTGTTGTTTAAAATGTTGGGCACCTAAATGTACGGACCAAATCTTTGTTCAGTTACTACTTAATCGGTTGACGTAATTTGGGCGCAACAAATATATTCCCGTGGTTATTTACCAGCGCACTACCCATGGTATTTTTCAAGATCTACAAAAGAGATGCTTGTATAAAAATACCATTCAGTTAGCTTTGTTATATGGTAAGGAACTAAACTTAGTTAGGTAGGTAGATAGTAAACAATTTTTTTTTAAATTAGATAAGATAAGCATAAATAATGTACCCTATGATACAATAATACATTAACAATTTAGTTTATCTAGTTTTAGAATTTTTAGGATTTTGTGACGTCTAAATAAGTAATATACGTAATCATGGAAAAAGAAGATCGTTTAAAAGAAGATCGTTTATATAAAAATGTCACAGAAATCGATGGCAATATAATTTCCAGAAGCCATACTTAAAAGATCACAATTTAACATGTGTCAACAAATAAATATCTTTCCCGTGACAAGAATGTTAATAACATGACTGTTGCTTTTAATACCAGAAACAATGAAAACTATGCTCATTGTTTGTGGGAACGTGAAATAAAATACGAAACCAATAAAGTACTGTTTGGATTTTCAACAGTTAGAAACGGAGAACGATATTACAAAGAACTTAAAAATACTCGATGGTGGTTTTTCCGAAACACTTTTAGACCTGGTTTAGTTAAATATGAAACTTGTAAACCTCAATATTTATTCAAACTTGTAGGACTTTCTCAAAATGCGGCGTCTGTTATTCAATATAATTTAAGCAATAAATTTCTCGCCATAAAAGACTCTAAATTAACTTTTGTTTCACGAGAAGAAGATGCAGCAAGTTGGTACGTCAAGGAAACGTAAATTCAATATGTTAAACACGTTGTTTTCCCTTTAATTTTTGTTTTACATTATAGCCCTTTTTTTTGAAAATACTCGTTTAATTTGAATTTTGTCAATTTAATGTAATAATTAATTTGTTTAAAATTATTTGGCAAAAACATAACATGTAAAAGTAGATTTTGTTAGGCTAAAGCATTTACATAAAATTTAGATATTAAAATTTTGTCTGTCGGTATCCTAATGATGATATTGTTTTTAATTATAAATATTCCATTATTGTATATGTTATTTTATTTTTAATAAAGCAAACAGCAAAAAAGTAAATGTTATCTAAAAAAGAAGTTAATTAAAATCTCATACCTCATCGTTAATCGAATCTTTGTTAAAATTCTGAAGGTTGTTTAAAAATCCTGATTCTGTCATCATCTTTAAAGATTCACTCCAGGATGGTTTAACTGTTGGTTTCTCCGGATCCTGGCTTACCTGATCCAGCCTCCTTTGGAAAAGAATGAGGACGCAGTCCATAATTCTTTGGATCAAATGGGGTGGATGACCAAGTCTAGAAATTTAACACAAAGTTACTATTAAAAAATATACAGCAAATTATTAAACGCAAACAAATAAATTTTTTATAATGTAAAACGTTCTATTTTGTATTCAATAATTTAAATATTTATTAAACATCCTGAGTTTAAGTAAATTGGGACAAGCCTGCCACTTAATAGTAAAAAACAAAGTAAATATACCTTCGAACAGTTGCAATATCCGCAGGTTGAATAGTTTTTAAAGCAGCTTCAGCCATCTCCAAAGCCGGTTTTGCTTCCTGCAGTTTGATCTCTGCTGCTGCTTTATCAACCGATATAACGTCAACGATCGATTGTGCTTTGTCTTTAACCTTTTGAACTTCTTGCTTGACACGCTCAGCAGCTTGGGCTTGAGCCATAACCTTTTAATTTGAATAATTTAAAGTTAAGTCGGTAGACAAAAACGATTTAAAATAAAAGGTTACTATATATCAAACACAGATTTTTTACCTCTTCCAACATTGTCTTTGCTTTGGCTTCTGCTATTTTTAGCTCCTTTTCCTTTTCCACCAATTCCTCGCTCAAGATCGCAACAGAGCGACCAGCTTCCTTTAATTTTTCAAGACCAAGTAGCTTTCGAGATGCTTGCTCGTTTAGTTCGGAATGTTTTGCACTATATATCTCTTTGTAACCCTAAATCATAAAATAGTACATATATTTATTTCTTCTTTAAATATTAATACAACCATTACTTAAACAGGAATACTGAATAGCAAATACTATTTATGTAGGTACCTGAATAAACGAGAGATAAGACTTAGGTGTCACGTGCGTTGATCTTCTGAATCGTTGAAAATAATTGGTGCATTTCAGTGCAACGTCGTCATGATAAGTACCCATTGCACCTTGAATCTAAAATAATGCATCATCAGTTATAAATATTCTAACATAGTGGAAAGCACTTAAATATCCTTTTAAAAGAAAACTTTAAAGCTAAGGTGTCATTAGATAACCCACTATACCTGTTTTTTAACTTCTGGTGTGCAGCTTATTTCGAAAGATTGAAGGAAATGTGTTGAGACAGCAATGAGGGCATCTTTAGGCCATCTTCTAAACCAATCCATTGTACATCCGGATATCAAAGCGGGGAACTTCAAAGATCTGTTTCGAAACTTTTCGCCTATAACAAATTAGAATACCAGCAATACAAATAAAAAGATCGGCAATGTAAATGACAACCCATTAGTATTGCTCTAGGTAAATTTATGTGATTTTTTTTTCATAGAATATATTCCAGATTTAAGCTTACCGACTGGTGAAAAGCAAAGAACAACGTGAAGGTTTTGTCGAACTCGGCTCATAAAGTAATCGTACAAGTTTTCATTTGTTGGAGGTCTTCGCGGAAACTCCTTCTTCATTACAGCAATCAATTCCTTTAAACAAAATACATAAATTAAAGACATTTAAAAATATAACAAATTTTAGGGTTTGTTAAACGAAGATAGGAAGTGAATTTAGTAATACTTGTAATATTTCATCCATCTCATCTCTAGCAAACAAATTTGGTACTTCTCCAGATGAAAGTACATTGTTCAGATATTCAAGAAATGATTCCTCTTTTATTTCGTTATCCGTAAATATAAATGTCACTCCTTTGCCCTGTAAAAAATTAAAAGGTAATTTTTACAAGGATTGTATAACATTTATAAATATATAGGTGAGATTTTTTTGTCTAAGGGTATTGCTCACCATTTGTCCAGCTTGTTTGTATAAGATTTTGAGATCGTCCATCAGGTTGCTTGTGTTGTATGATCGAGTTAAAGTTATTTGAAAGTTAGAATATCCGGCAATAAACGAAGCCAACTTTGTCAAACTCTGTTTGCCAGAACCTAAAAAAAGTCAGACATAGAAACAATAAATTAGAGTGTTTGTACAAAGATAAAAATAAAAACCTAGTTTAAGTTGTTAGATTTTTCTCAACATGAGATTTAACTATCAACAAAAAAACAAAACAATAATATGCTTTAAAACAAATTTTGAATTGGGTCAAATTACCTCCAACACCAACCAACAAAGCATTCCCTCGAGGAGTTGCAATAATTCGAGATATTTTCACCAAGTGAATCATCGCATCTTGAAAGAACACAAGATCTAATTTCGAACCCCTAATTGTTTCGTTCATTTGTTCCAAGTACCTGTAATGTTAAATCTTTTTTGATCATCTAGTTTTTTAAATTGTATATAAATAAAAAAAATAACTGTAAAACAAACAATGGATTCAAATTGTTAAGGTAAGTTAAACACTTAACATACCCTTGTAATTTTTCTTCCAAAAATGAAAAGGACGGAATTGGATCATAAATTTTGGGTGCAGAAAAATCAAAATCATCGGGCTCGTCACCGGTGGGTTCGGGTGGTTCCCGAAGAAAATCAACAAAATAGGGATGCTCTTGTACCATCGGGGAATAACTTTCACCCAGTTCGGTTGTTACAACAGAAGTGAGTGCTTTGTCAAACCTTGAAAACAAGTTTCTATATGTGATATTACATTTTTTGTTTTAATCTTTATATGCAAGTGACAGTTAGCTGTGTAATAAAAAGGTACTAAACCTTACAAGTTTAGAATGGTTTAATATATTACCAATTACGATCGTCTTGATTGGTAAACCGATCTGCGATAACTCTTGTGCATTCATGCTTCCATAACTTCATTAATATATCTTCTGAATTTACCACGAGACTTAATGCTTTTAACATTCCCTAAACAAAAGAAGGTAAAGTTAATTAGTTGAACAAAAAAGTATTATTTTATATACAGAATTTAATTCAATTGTGCACTTTACAAAATAACCAACCTGCCAAATTCTACTCAAATCACGTAAGTTGAAGACATAATGAAACTTGGCTGGTGTTGGCAACATCTTAACTTTGGTTGCTTGCCATAATCTCCTGGTCAGCGGAACCAATTTTCCCAGCAGTTCTCTTACTTTATTCTACGTTAGTAAAATGTTATTAACTAAACAAAACTTTTCCAATAAAAATAATAATTAACATATCTTACTTAACAGACTACATTCATTTTCTACAGTCATTTTCAAATATTTTTTTTATTCTAAAAACTTTGTTTAACTTACGTTATATCCACGTTGTTCACAAAAATGTCCATATCCTATGACTCCAAAAATTTTATCGATTGAAGTATTTGAAGGTAAGGTGCAGTTAAAAATTGCAAACTGTCTCTTAAGACGCTGTGGGATGTCGTTTCTGCCGCCTCCTGGATGGATCATAGCAGCAATAAACTATAAAAATCAACAATTTAAAATTAGAAAATAGAATAGCATTTTTAATGTAAGCCAATTGTAAATAAGTGTAAGAGGTTAAACAAATTTTGTTTAAACATTTATTAACCATAAATATTTATTTTATTTAAAATGTTTTTGTTGGTTACTCAAATTACCTGCATATCAACAACGTTGGTAAAATCTCCTGGTTTGTCAAGGTTGTAAAATCCTTCATTTTCCAACAACTGTCTGACAATTTCGTTGGTAATCTAAAATCATAAGCCAAAGTAAAGTTAACAAAACAAACAAAAGTGATATACTACACATTTAGACAATATAAATAAATTTGAAATATATTAACCTGGTCCCCCCATTCGTTGATCACAGGCATGTTAATGTCGTCTACAAAAACTGTCATCTTTTTACCAGCTGGTGGCCCGTATGTGCTTCCCATGCGTTTCTCTAAGTAACTTTCAATTGTTCTCTGTTTAAAAAACAAAATTTCACATTTGTGTATTTTATGTCATTTTTTCTTAAATAATATATAGCTTACAGATTGCGTAAAGGTAAAGGCCAAAAGTAAAATTTACGAATGTTTCTGACATACCTGAAACATCATTGGTGTTGTGGCACTCGAAAAATTCATATTTTTTGATAAATGTTCTTCTGGATTGTAACCAGCCATGAATCCTTTTACAATGACAGTTTTTGCAGTACCCTAAAATAAAATATTTCTTAAATAGATCAAAGCAATTGATACACAATTCCATTTTTGTAGACTGATAATCAATTATGCAATATATTTCTTTGCCTAAGCTTTCTGTTAAAATAAAACAAACTAGTTTATAATAACTTACCTGTTCACCAATTAACAGAACTCCTTTTCCTTGTTTAGCACATGCTCTGATCAAAAAATCTGTTCTAACGTTGTCAACATTTGGAACAAGGATTGATCCATACTCAGGTGTTGAATCAGGTGGGTAGACGTATTCTGTAATTTAATAAAATATTTTTTAATATAGTTTATAAATATTTTACTAAGATGCAAATAAAAAACATTATAAACTTTTACTAACTAGTAACTTTGTCAAATAAGATAGGCTATTGAACTTAACCAAATACCTGATATTTTTGTTGCCCAATGAGCCCACTCTCCACTCTCATCGACCAAATAATCAAAGATTGTGTCCTCTGAATTTGTTGGTAGTTTTGGTAGGTCAAGATCCAAGCCTTCTGTTTCTTTTTTTTAAGATAATGGTTTTTATAAAAATTTTGTTAAATCACAAAGAATATTTCTAAATTTTATTAAATCACAAAAAAATATTTTTTGCTACTTTTTGGTGTACATATTTGATTTTTAACTTGATGATCAAGAATTTAAATAACCTTCCATAAATTCTTGTAATTTACTCCTGTCTTCAAGTTCTAACAAAGCCCCAATACTCCACATAATTGTAAACACGAATATCTTGTTCAACTGAGTTTGTGGAACCTCTTTCTTTGTTTGTGAATCATGTTTGATCAGACCATCCATTAAAACTATAAAAAAAGATTTAAAATCGCATTACGTATTTCCTTAAAAAAAAATTTGTACAAATTATACCAAACATTTAAACATATACAGTTAAAATATTTGTATTTCATTAAATATTGTGCCAGAAATAATTGCATTCTTACCTATGCATTGCCGAATGACAAATGCTTCAAGAACCTCCATTTTGAAGTTAAGATTTTGCATAGCATATCTGTAAATTACCGGAAAGCATCGTTCGTACAAGTTCTTTATCGTCTAAAAAAAGAAAGTAGCAGAATATAATTTACTCTAAAGCAAAGACTTTGCTATTTTGTACAATAGGTGAACAATACATTGTAGTTTTAAATAAAGTTTTATCTCTTACCATTGATTCACTTGGAAGCCGACATTTTAACCAAGCTTCTAATATTGGATTCCAGTCCAGCACCGACGAACTCATGAAAACCATTCCGTTTCTAGAGACTGTTGCTGGTGAAGCATTGTCAATGTTGTGAGGTTCAAAAATAATCTTACAGTTTGGTGCCATTGGGATTCGATCACCGTTCGCGAGTGTTAGAGTTTTATTGTCATCCAAAACGCTAAAAGAAATTTAAACAACGTTTTTTACAATATTATAAAAAGTTGTAAAAAAAATTTGAATGTCAATTAAAAGAATTGAATTAAATTTCTGTATACAACAATATTTTTATACAAAAAACATTATCTTGTATACTTTATATTTGCTGGAAACTTTTAATGTATTTTAAACATACCTATTCAGATTTTCAATCCAAATTGTATCCACAGGACCGTCCAACACTAGCCAAACATGTTCGCCTTTTTTTGCTCGTAGTGTTCGCCTCCAAAGCGTGCTAAAAATTCCATCTGTCCAATCATTTGTTGCAACGTCAAGTCGTCCGAACATTTGAGGTGCTGTGATAGCTTTTGGGTTCATTCGCATTTCTCTGTGTGCTTGTCCACAATCTATAAGAAGTTACAACATATTATTTAATAAATGTACAAAAAAAAATTGCACTGCGTTACATTTAGAAAAGGAATACTTGTTGAAAGGTTTAATACACAGCTTTATTCTTATATAAGTTGCTTATAATTGACAGCAAGTTGTTAAACAAATTGTAAAAAACTTATCTAAAATACTTCACATCCTATTAAATTTTTACCAACCTGTCATAGCTTTCATGAGTACGTGAATGCAGCAAGTTTTTCCACCTCCACTTGGTCCTAACGCCATCATACCATGTCTCACTCTCTGAGTCTCAAACAACTGAATAACTTTAAGAACCCAAGGTGGATGATGCACCAACTTCATCTCTTCAACTCTGTTTTTGATAGCTGCTTCCAATTCAGGATAACCACCTTTGTCCAGTGAAATGCCTTTAAAAAAATAAATTTTAAAAACAAATAGTTTGTAACAGGTAGCCAATAGGTGTTATGTTTTGTTAAGTTAAAATACCTGGAAACAAATCACTAATCAAGGATAAAAATAGAGGTTCGTCCTCATCTATTAACTTGGATAGATTCATGTCCCTCAAAACTCTCATTACTGTCATGTTTTCCGTGTCGCCAGGGTTTGCACGCTTTGCCGCGCCCAGTGTTCGCAAAACTGACAAAATGTTGCGAAGTCCAAAATCATAGTGCACCTATAAAAAGTATAAAATAATTTAAATACTTGAAACTATGTATTTGTTTTAAACGTTTAGAAAGACTTTGTACCTGTTTTGTCAACTGTTCCTCACACAAAGTGTAAAGAATGTAAAACTTTCGAGCTAATAAAATGTTGTCCTTAAAACCAACAGCAGCAAGTTTAACCCTGGAAAAAATGTGTTTTGTTAGTTAATACTACTTGAAAAACATATTTTTTTCAGCTAATTTAACCTTATTTTTAACTGACCTGATAATAATTTGTCTGTCAGGCACCATCATGGCAACATTCCTAAAATTAATTTTTAAGTTTTCAGGAAGTTCTTGTCTTCCAGCATAACCTGGGTTCATTGTTAAAAACAAACCAAACTCTGGGTTCATTTTGACCTACAAATAATGTAAATTATTTTTAAAATGCATACACAAATAGATACGTGTTTTTATTCTAAATATACGCTAGATAGTTATGTAGTTACGTAATAAAGTTTAGAAAGGTATAAGAAATCTGATTGATTTATACCTCATCACCATCCGTAAAAATAAATCTTGTTTTCCTCTCTTTTTTGCATTGAAGTACAACAGCAATTTGTTGAGCGGCCACCGACAAAACAGGAAGTTCAATTCTGTTGAACTCATCAAAACATCCCCACGAACCAGACTGTGCCAAACCTACATTACACAATTTAGATAAATAACAAATATATTAAACAACGTTTTAAAAATTTAATCGTGTACAAACTCACCTTTGAATATTCGGCCAAGTCCTCTAAAGTCCATCTGGTCAGAGCAATTAAACACTACGACATATTTTCCGAGTGCTTTTCCCATATCTTTAGTTGTCTCAGTTTTGCCGGTACCAGCTGGCCCAGCAGGAGCTCCTCCCATACTCATACCAAGAGCCTGAGCCAATGTTATATAACATCTACAAGAAAAAAATAATAGTTTTAGATCAAAAAAACATATAGTCTTTTCCATTGTTGGGTCTTATCTCAGGCAATCTTATATATGAATTTTGTCAAGTTAAACCTAAACACAAACTTTGTATAAATTTACCTGTCTGTAAGGGGTGTTATAACTAATCGATCAGTACAGCCCAAAAATTCATTTTGGTATATGAAATTGACGTCAGTTATGGAAGCAATAGTTTTATCTTTGTCTTCGTCGAAGTAAAATCGACATTGCTTTTGCCATTCAAAGTCTGCTGGGCTCTTGATGTGAAGTTTTACCTAAAATAAAAATAATATACAATTGCATAAGATATAAGAATTGCTTCTAGTTTTGAAAAAAAATAGTTAGCAATGTTATTCTAGGCTACGGTATATTCTTTTTATATTAAATCCAGTAACAGTAAGTCTTACCAGGTCGTCAAAGATGTCACGCTGGTGCACATGTATTGTAATTAGAGTTTCATATTTAGTTCGCTCCATCAATGTTAAAGGTTTAGTGGTCATTTCGATCAATGTGTTGAGCAAAGCAAGAAAGGCTTGATTAGTTGTTTGCATTATTTTACGATCGTATTTGGCATTTGACAAGGCCTCCGTCGCATCTCTTGTCCATAACATTTGTAAACCCAAAACACCAACCTACAAAGTGAAAGATTGGCGTAACTTTGGCGGTTTTAATAAAATTAAAAATTAACTACAAAAACAGCATCATTCAACAGTTATCTACACGATTTTAACCGACAATAAATAATTAATACCTGAGCAGGAAATGTGTTTAAAAACTCAATCAGCATGAAGCTTGTGTCTTGTATTGCCATGAAAGCCGTTCTAATAATTCCGTGGACAGATAATCTAGAATTATTCAGCAAAAGTTGTAGCCATATTTCAACATTACCTTCAGCTAAGACCGGTTTCACCAAGTCAATAGTTTCAGATTCTTTTGACGAAATTGCAAGAATTCGATCGTAGATCTAAATTTTAACAATACCTAGTTTAAAATAACTTTAAAATAAATAATTTTTAACAAAATTCTTAATAAGAGTGTGTCTTTATGAGTAAATAAAAACTGCTTTTTACCTTTTCGTGAAACTTGACTGTCTTGATATTATCAAACACGTTCAAAAGATGAGCTTGGATGGTATGTGAATCACTTGCTTGGCCCAATATTTCAAGAAGAGCTGGATCCGATACAAAGAAAAACCGAGGAAATAGTAAACGTTTCTTTTCCAGATACCTAAAACAAAAAAATATTTTTATTAGTTAACAACTGGTAATGATGATAAAAATAATCTACCAAAATTTTTGACAAAACGTTATAACGTCAAATATTCTAAATTTTAAAGGATACAATTTAATCAATCTGTATTAAAATTATGTTAGGTGATTAAATTACCCTGTAAGTGATTTTTGACAAAGTTCAAGCTGTTCGAGCAGGTGGGGTAATAGTTGTTGCATCGTTTCATCCCCAACACAACACTGAACAACCTTGTTTGTCTCGTGTGCTCTTGTCATGATACGAACCCAAGTTTTGTCGATATTGGAAAACCTCTTGGCTTCCTAAAAAATAAAAAGTATTTAACATTAATAATAAATGTGTTGTGTGGAACCCCTTCAACATAGGGCAAAAGTTAATAATGCAATTTTTGTATGTTAATTTATTTAGCAAAATATTTTACACTTGATATTAAACAATTTTTACATATACCACGTAAAGAAAACATAACTAACCTTTGGTAGTTGCTTAGCGATATCTCCACCGACAAACACAGCTTCAAGATAAACCCACAAGTTTTGAACTGTCATCCAATTCTCTATAATCTCTGTTGTGTTCGTTAAATTTTGAACCCATTTTTGTATGCGTGTCCGGAAGGGTGCGTTATATCTAGCAAAAAAGATCACTTTAACAAACTCAACCTGTTTAATTATTTGTTAATGTAATGTTAATTTACTGAAATGAATAAACTATAACAAACACACTACAGCTTTCTGTGCAAACATAAATATTGGATTATTTTTATTTTACAAACATTAAACAGCAGAGCTTGCTTTGTTTTTGCGAATGGCAAAAAAAAATTACCTGTTGCTCATCAAAGAGCTTAAAATCATTAAACTGTCCTCACTCGCCATCACAATTTCTCCAGTATGATCTCCTCTTAATAATAACTCTCCCCTGCTCTTAAAACCTGCGAACACGAATTCGTGGCTGTCCCATTCAGCTATAACCTGAAAAACCAACATATTTGAAGTTAAAAACGAAAATTTACTGAATTAATTATATTAAGGTAAGTAAAAGAAGAAATATATTGAGGTAAGTAAACAACTTTTTTTATACTCAGTTGGAATCCTAAAATTTATTTTAACCTTAAATTTACCTATTTTCTCAAATGTTTTCTGTAAGGAAAATACAACTATAAACCTACTTGTTTTAATTTTGCCTCGATATCTCTTTCCTTGACCGCAGCGATACAAATATCTTCAATATCTTCTTTAAACTCCAACAATGGAGCTTCCATTATACCACGCAAGGTGAACGCTTCGTTCTCCACGTCGAATTCGTGGCTGGTTACCTAAACAAAAACAAAAATTAAAAAAACAAAAAATCTATAATAAAAAACTATTTTATGAAATATAATAATTGCTAAGTTAATAGTAGTAAGTACACAACTGCATCTACATTATAATTTCTTAAATGAAAAAAGCCTTCTTACAGTAGCAATACGATTCCAATGTCGTTCCTTCATTGCCTTGTTCGACATAAGTTCGAGTAACGGACAAGTTTCGCTAAAGTCATCAATCGTCTTCTTTAAGTCAAGAAAAGCTTGCCACTCTCTTAAAGCTCTTGGCAACATTCGACATCTAACATATATTAAGTAACTAATTAGAAACGATATTACTAAAGTATTGACAACATGTTAACATTAAGTTTAATGCTATATTAGTTAAATTTAAAATATTAATATTATGTTGGTTATAAAATCCACCTTTTTTGAAACTCCAACAACTCATCATTAATTTTGTCGATGTCAATTTCCGACCACATTATATCAAAATAAGAGTTAACCCTTTCAATTACATTGTTGTAAAGATTGTAGAGCTTTTGAAGCAAGTTAAGTTGACGTTTGATTTCGTCAAGTTCCGGGTAAGGTGTAACCGGTAAACCAAATAGTTTTTCACCGCCTGCAAAACATATCATTATTATTTGTAAGAAATCTTTTTAAATATTATCTGCAAATTATTTGCAAACCCTTCTCTAAGTAATTTTAAGTCAAATTGTTTAAGTATTAATACGCTAACCTGAATAGGTGTTATATTTTCTCCAAATAGTATCAAATCTGTTTTGAAAAATACTCAAACGGTCACTTGCTTCTTGTGGAGGAACACCTTCTACCATTGGTCCATTCTAAAAAATAAAATTTAATTTAACTTAAAAATAAAATATCAATTTAGAAATAAAGTTTAAATCTGATCAATATGTTTTGTTAAAAAGATATAAATAATCATCACTTTTTGACATATATAAACAATTACTTTGTCATAGTCCTCAAAGAAAATCCTGCAGTCAATTTTAAACTGGGCAATATTGCTTATTAGTCCTCCTCTAAAATCGGGTTGTATTTCACCAAGTTGATGCTGATATTCGATAGATTGACTGAGCACTTTTTCCCATGTATATCGTAAGGTATCAACTCTCTCAGATTCTTCTTTTAAAACAACCAAGTCGAACTTGTTTTGTGTACTGTAACTTGTCTAAAAAATAGTTATTAATTTATTTAAAGGGTAAAAGAGTATATTTTTAATATTATTTGTTACAATTAAAGTTTTTAAAATATGTCAAAATTTATCTAATACCTCAATCGGGGAAATCATCATGTCAATATCTATCTGTCGCTCACGAATCTCACGAAGACTTCCCATCACGATCCTGATATCATCCAAGTCCTTCACGGGCCTACTCATTCTTTTTGTGACGTCATCCATAAAAGCAAAAATCTCCTCCATCTTGGTTTTGTATTTGTTGTTACAAAGTTTGCCATAAAATGCCATCCAAGCTTTGCACTCGGTGACAAGAGCTAACTTTAGTTTTTCTGTTACAAAAAAACAGTATTTAATACCAAAGTAACTTCAGCAGCCAAATAATCCATTATGTTAATTTTGCTTCTTTATTAAATGTAAACTTAAATAAAAAAGTATAATAAACAAACCTGTATACAGTGCAATAGAGCCGACCACTAAATAAACAGGTTCGGCATTAATGTAATCAATAAGAGATTTGTAAGACAAAATAATTTGTTCAAACTCATCTACTCCAGGAGATCTCTCACTTAACTCCTCCAACACTTCATCCCTGTCTAACTTCCAAATATGGTGATACTTTTTAAACTCCAACAAAGCATTTTGCACTTCCTATTAAAAAATGCAAAGCATACAAAGTTAAATAAAACATAAAATAACTTGTTTTCTGAATTTGCAAAGTTTTGTTCTGATTAAATTACCAAATTAAAAATAAAGATGCTTTACCTTAATAGTAGAATTAATGCTGTTGCATAACTGCAAGTACAACTTATTGACATCCTTGTTATCCTTAATAGCCTTATAATAATTCTTCACAGGTGTTAAAACACCTAAACTAGCTGGCTGTGCCGCAATCTCCACAAACGAAATCTTGCTCTTGCTACGTGGAGTGACAATAAGACTCGATTTTGATCTCGCTTGAGATGTTATAGCTGTTCCGGAAGTTGCAGTGACGTTGGATGCTGCGGAATCAGAAAACACGCTCACACTGCCAATGCTGTTTCGCCGTTGTTGGTCAAGTGGATGAAGTTGGTCCCGTTTTGACTGCGAATAACATAATAACAAATAGCATCTTGAACAATTGAAAAATCTTAGAATGTATTATTAAAGTTTAATATAATATATACCCTAATTGGTCTATCCTTGTTCCATTGCGATACTCCCTTCATAACAAGCAATATATATTCTGAAGCTCTGGTTATAGCGACTTGAACTTCGTCTAGCTTTGGACTCATTCCGATTTGAGGTATCACCAAAACTGCGTTTGTACGAAGCAGTGGAACCACTCGAGGTTTTCGTTTTGTGTAATCACTGCTAGATGCATCGGCTACAAAAGATTTTATAAATAAAACCCCCATAATATGCATGTAAATTGTGTATAAACTATGTCTAAAAGTATGAACATTCACTTAACATAGATAAAAGAATTACCTATGTAACGCTGTAGGTTTGATGATAACAAACGCTTCCTTAAAGCTTCTAACGTTGCTTTTACCACTTTGACAAGGGCCTCCATATTTCGATGGTTAAAATGAGAAAGCAGCTCTCTACAACAAAATTTGTTATTACATAAAACTTACTTGATCACTTACAAGTTAATTGCATGAGAATTTATTAAATATCTTAACACCAAACTTTTACCTTGCTTCTTCTTGCATCTGTGTCATCATGTCCTTCTTCTTTTTTCTTGCACTTGCACCACGTGATATACTTGCTGACGTCATTGTTCTCTCACTTTGTGCACTTGGTGGAATATCTATTTTTGATTCCTCGTCTTCAGTCTGTAGCGCAATAGTATATTTTTAGCAACATAGAGCAAAACAAACTATTTGAAAAATAATATTTTATTTTGAGCCTCATGTATATAAGTATTTCTAACCTGATCGCCTGATTTTTGTTGCCCAAAATCTAAAAGCATGTCAATAAGTTCATTTGTTGCTTCTTCGACCATTTGTGACTTGGCTTGTAAAGTGTGGACTCCAGCAACACATAGCTCCTACAAAAACAATACTGTTATTAACTGAAAACAAACACACAGGTAAAAAAACGGTTACCCAATCTAATTACTTAAACAATACAGAACCAATTTTCACAAGAACTAATCCTAAAACGTTTTAATGGCTTTTACAATTCAACATACTCTAGTGTGTTCAATAAAATCCTGAATAGAAAGGGGCTCGTCAGATGGTAAATCAATCAACTTGGTCGTTCCCATTTCAACCAACACAGCATCAATCCTATACTCAATCAAGTCGTTGATACGATCCAATAACAACTCCAACTCGGCTAAAATTAAGGATTATCAAATTCAAAAAATGTTTAAAGTGTTTATCCACGGAACACAAATATTTTACAAACTGACCTAAATTCTTATGCACGTTTTCTATGAACTGATCAATGTTGATGCTCGTCCAGCTTAAAACAGTCAGTCCAGGCTCTAACGCATCGACCACTTTTGCCATGTGAGGTGTCATTAGAGGTTCAATCGCCCCCAAAACTTTACTTCGAATGCGGTTGTATTCGGACAACACAAACTGTAAAGAGAGAATTAGATGTTAAATTATAAGGTTTAAAAAAGATTAGAATTACAATAAATGCAAAACAGTTTAACACAGTTGAAAGAGATGATGTTTGATACCTCCAACTTGTTGCTGTGTTCTTTAAAGGCCGCCTGTTTTTGTCGAATCTTTGTAGCTGTGAGTGGAACCTCAAGCTCCAGCCTAGCCATGCACTCAGTCTCTTTAATAAGAGTCAAAATCATAGGGTCAAAGTTTACATATAACTTGTTAGAATCCGGATGACGAACTAGTAAAGAAGCTTGCAAACCTAGACAAATAATTCCGATTTGTTAACAAGTTAAATTTGTTTAATAAAAATGTTTGCAATCTGAACCCAGCAATTTTGTCTCTTATTAAACAGCTATGGTATTTAAAATAAAGTTAGCATGAGAAATGTTTAAAATTCTTACCCGCTTTGGCGTAATCGACTTGTCTTAGCCAACCTCTATGGTACAGAACCTCAAATTCCAACAACACTTTTGCCACTTTGTTATAATTTCGAATGATTCGCTTTGCCTCGGTGCTCTTAAGCAGTTCCGGGGCTTCCTTTTGTAGCAACTCCATTGGCTCCTGAATTCTCCGAAACAGCTGTCGAGCCCACATTATCTTTCCTGTTTAAAAAACATAAAAAAATGTAAGTTTTTGAAAAAAATGATTAACTTATCTTTAGTTTTTATATAATTTGTAAATTAACCTGCTATAGGCGGAGTGTCACGCGGTGTAACGGGGTCATTTTTTTGCTTTGTATAAATTTTCGAGATTGCATCAACTTCTTTGCCATAATTCGATAAAATGTTTTGATATTTTTCATCAATATTTAAATCTGGTATACCCAACCTGTACCATAATAAAATATTTTAAAAACTAACTTTTTATTTTTTCTGATGTTTAGGGGTTATTGGCATAATTATATTTTAACAATATGTTGCTTTAAATTTAAACAATTCTAAAACATAGTTTTTTTGTTTAAATGTAAGTCAAACTGTCTCTGTTAAAAGCCAAATACCTTTCATATTTACGAAGCAAGAGAACAGCCCTCGAAGTACTGTGGAGTTTGTCAAATTGTTGGTCAACACAGTTAATAATTTGAACGTGTAAATCGTTAATAGAGTTGTTAAAATCATCAAAATCGTTATCAAATCCCGCATGACGTTGATCAAGGGCATTGTAAGGCTTCTTACGCATGTTTGTGACTATCACCTGTAAAAAGATGAATGTAACAATAAGCGTCGCTCACTAGATGGCACTAAAAGCTTAATAAATATGTAAAACGTTAATAAAAGCATGAATAGTCCGGTAGTGTGGGTAAGCGGACATGGCGGCAGACTACGAGCCGAAGGGTTCCGGGTTTGAGCCGCACCATTGCCACACTATTTGCCCTTAAACCCGGCGTTTACGGATAGCGCAAACACGTCATAACAGAACACCCTTCCCCAATAAAAAAAATAAAAAAACCTATCATCACCTTAAGGTGATATGAAAAAAAAAAATGAATATTTCGCATTTCAAAATTGTCACAAGAGATATAAAATTAAAAAGAAGTTAATAACATGGCAAGTAAGGTTAAAAACTTATAAAAATACCTGATATTTCCCAACCATTGGTTCCAATCCTTCAATTTTAGATTTCTCCAAAGCCGAGTAAATCTTAATTGTTTCAAACATGTGAAGTATTTTTTCCAATCTTCTTACCAAAGCTTCGAACTTTCCGAAAATGTACATTTCACTGAAATCAAATTTTCTCTCGTTGGGAGATTCTTCCAAGCGTTGTTTGGTGCGCAGAAAACATCTTTTGTATTCCTATAAAAATACAAAATATATAAGTGTTACATTTTATTATAATATCAACATTTTAAATTTTATAATTTATTATGTCAGGGTATGTAGTCCATAAAAATAAAATAAAGGAAGTTCTATGCGTTTTATCAACATTGTATATTTAACAAAGCAAGTTTAAAACGACAATGATAATTTTTTTTTGTACTAATCTTATTGAAAAAGAATTAAAATAGCCAATTTTTCAATTACACTTCACAAAATTCGTGCTGAGACTTGTCTTTTAAGCCAATAAAAACTACAATTTTCTCGTCGAGCTTAAGTCAACATTAATCGCGCCGTGTTTATTTTGACGTCATAATTCAGTCAACAACGCTGAATTAAATCAAACGTTTGGTTTGTCTCGTTTCTCTTGGCAACAATCAATAACAATACTTTCATTTAATAAAAAAAAATTTGGCTTTAATAAAATCCAGCAGTAAAAAAGAGGGTGTATTAATAAAGCTTTTTAACATTGTATTGGCCTGCAAACTCTTAAAAATAAAATAAGCATTTTTTAAATAAATAATTTGTATTTCACCTTGTTTAAAGTTATACAGGCTTGAAGTTTGCTGATAACTTCATCTCTTGGCATATCCCAGATCGTGTAAATACCATTCGATGTTATGTAAGACTTACAGCTCGACACCATTTGATTTGTAACCTAAAAAACGTTAAAGTAATAAAAAAATAAAACAAAAATTGTGTTTAATTTGTTTTGGTAAAAATTAAAAAAACGCACCTTAACAAAGAGTGACGTCATCTTTTCAGAAGTGTTGTAATATCTGCTAATGCTGTGTATCATTCGGATTGCATTGATTAAATGAGGGACGGCATCAACCATAGCGACTGGATCACTATTTCAACAAAAAAATGTTACGCTGACGCTAAACAGGGTACTATTAACAACATGTCAAAATAAACCTTGTCGTTTACCTGTTGTACAGAGGGTCACAGAACTTTTCCAAAGTATGCAAATACTTGACATTATCTTTTGCTTCGTTTGCTACATCGGTTATTCTATCATCCAGTTCCCGCCATGTCTAATAGCAATGTTTAAATTCTTTATAAAATTTACACAGTAAAAATATGCCGACATCTTTGTTAATTTTTAATAGATTTGTAACAGAAACTGGCAACAAATGGCAATGCTTTTAAATTACTTACCAACAATAACTTAGACTTTGCCAGATGTAAAATTCCCAGCACCGCACGGACCCTTTGACTTTTTAGTTGTTCCAAGAGAAAGTTGAATTTCGAGGTTCTGCGTTTCCAATGATCAAGTTCTGCCCGAGGACCAATGTTGTCAGCTTCTCTTCTTAGTTGGGCACCTTCAGCTAACACCTAAAAACAATAAAAAATCAAAAAATTAATAAATAATTCTTTTAAATGCATTATTTAGAAATCAACATTTAAAAATAATAGATTCATTATTTTAAACCTGTTGAATTTGTTTGATCCAAACTTTCATAATGTTTTCCACCATTTCCAATGTTTGTGGTGACGAGGCGGCACTTGCGTAATCTGTAGGACCACGAAACACGCTCAAATCTAGCTCAATGCTTTCCTAGAACAAAACATTCAGTTAGAAGCCAAGTAAAGACTTAAAAACTAACAAATAATAATATAAATAAATATATATAATCTGCAACACTTTAAAAGGACGAGAAATTAAATTTAAATTAGTTGTAAAATTTATTGTCAAACTAACCTCCAGCAACACTTTTTCTTCAATACTTTCTTGAGCTCCAGCCAATACCCCAACAAACGACTCCAAATTGTTAAGAAACTGGTTCCGGAGGTGTTCTCCCTGTGGGGATTTTCCCAACTCGCCCCAGCCCGATTTGTTAGCTTTTAAAGCCGGGATAAAAACTTGACCCAGCATTTTCTGGATTGCAGCAAGAACACCGCCATCCGAAGCATCCATCATTTGCATGTTTATCTCCTTTGCAAATAAACCAAAATCATTAATTTAAATGTATAAACTACATTTTTTGACTATCATAAATTTTAAGCTGATAATACGATTGATTTTTTCAACACTTACTCACCCTGTGGATATTTTCAGCAGTAACAGGCTTAGCCGCATTACTTCTGAGAAAAAACACGCACTGCCCAGTCAATGGTGCCTCTGTACCATCCGTTACAAATAATTTCTTTCGGTTTGTCATCGGCGAGAGAGGTTTAGAGTCAGGTCTTCCAACTTGCAAATGTGTACCTGGTAAGCATAGGGTTTATTCATTGATTAAGTATGTGTAAAAATGTTTTTTAAGCGAATCACGCGACTCAATCTAACCAAAATATCATTTACTGTTTCTTTAATATCCCAAACGATGAATTAATAATTAACAAAATATAACTGTAACCAATCAACCTTTTTCAAAAATTACATTAAGTTAGGTTTAAACCTTGATCGGAATGACTTTCGACTTCCTGGTAGAAAAACATCAACTTTTTAGCTCCATTTGTTGTGAAAAACGAGTCAGCCAACAACAGTTGAGATCCCTCCAATAAAGCATCTTCTGTCTCCGAGCTAACACAAAAAAAAAACTTGACTTGTTTAATAAAAAATATAAGGGTTACATGCCTTAAAGTATATGCCTATTTACAAATGTATTGCTACAATACATGTTAATGTGAAACCAACAAAAAACATACCGTTCGATACGCAGAGCCCTTGAAACTGCATCGATTATATATTCATGCCTTGCATCAAGTTGAGCTCGTTTTGACTCTTTTTCCTCTTTCAACTTTTGCTGAAATAAAAATTTTTAAAATTAAAAAAAAAAAAAACGATGATTTCGTATTAAAAAATATCAAACACGGGTAAAGATCGTTAAGAACTTTTCATTGAATAAACTTTCATTTAAGTACTCTTAGTGGTATCTAAGCGCTCGTGCCAAAGCCATAAGCTTGCCCAATAATTCTTTTTTGGCTAGGTTAAGTGGCTCCGTAGTAAAACTTAATAGCGAGTGGTGGCAAAATAAATTCTTTACAATATTAGCATTTACTCTGATTTTACCTTGCTTTTATTTGGGCTACAATAAAAATTAAACATTTTCTCTAAATTTTAAGTTAGCCTGACGAGGTAGACCATTAGCATAACCATATAAAACATAATCCATTCTTGAAATATGTAGTTACTAACGTTAACACGGTCTACTAACTGACCAAACTTTGATTTTTATGTTTACATTATGTTATCTTTCATGTTATTTAGTATCTTACCAATGCCTCAGCAACATTTATGTGAGTACTTTGCCGATACTTTCCGACGGTCGACGCCATTCGTTTCAATCGAACATTTTCTGACGACATAACGAATAATTTTCTACACCCCTATTTTTTTCATTACTGTTTACTAATACTTAAACGAATGAGTGTCTAAGCAAACTAACGTGTAGGTAATGGTTAATATTTCTCACTTCATCATTTACATGTAGCTTATATACACACCGATATTAAGAAATAACTCTTCTGTTGTAACTAGTTTAAATCTGGTGCCAACTTAAGAGAGTGGAATTTCGAAACGCCACTTAAAAACGACAGGTTTTCGCTTTTCGTGAGCGCAAAAATCACAGATAAACAAATAATACGGCCCTCTTAAACAGGAGTTAATAAATATACAACATATATTTAAAACTAAATCTATAAACATTGAATATTTTCACTCTATAGCTCTGTATAGTGCATATACATACTAAAGGCAAAATAATTACAGCTTAGAACCTGCGATTACTTCACTACTCGCTATTCACCCTAAAATTGAAATAAAAATTGCGATACAACTCGAAATATTTGAATATAAATCAATCGCCATATCGTTAAACCATTCTTTACTCTATAAAGTTTGATGTCACATGTTGTGCATTATTTTTGTACCATTTCGTCAAGAATGGCTTTTAAAGGGTTACCGCTTCTGTTGTGCGTTGTCACGTATAGCAATTGGTCTTGGACAATAGTCCAAAACACTAGATAAATACGGCCAATATTATTTCGCTATATTAAGGTTTTAAGGTCTAAAGAATGACTAAGTAGCTCTTTTGTGCGGGGTTAAAAAGTCAATATTTCATATTTTCATTTTTAGTATAGCGCGCTTTGTCAATTAAATATCGAATGTGATTTAATAAAAAAAAAAATTTAATCAACCATAAAATCTGTACTGTATATAATAAAAAATTTCTTAAAATTCAGTATCCTAAGAAGTACTTTGATCAAAACCGACAATAACTTACCACATTTTTCACAAACAAACCCGCTTGGTGGCGCGCTTTTAGGTGATCGGGCAAATGTTGTCCCAGTAAAACTTGCCGCACGGTGCTGCTCAAACGTTTGGTTAAGCGCAACCTTTCTTCCATTGGGTTATCGATAAAAGTATCTTCTAAAGTATCATCGTTATTAGACTCGCTGGTAAATTTCTCCTGTTGATTTGCTGATGATTTGCTTTTAAGATCTGCAACTGAAGAATGTTGTGACGATTTCTCAATGCTCGCTGCGTAGATATTAGGAGTCACGTTAGTAAGTGTTGGACTTGGTGACCTTGTTCTTGTTTCATTATCAGACATGTGAGGAAGAGAGGCTGATGAAGAAGAACTTCTTCGACTTGGGGCACGATCTTCTTCCGAAGACGAAGAAGATGATGACGATGAAGAAGAGTCCCTTTTTCTGGAAGAGTCCTCTTCAGTTGACTTAATATTGTCGACGTGATTTCCTGTTTGTGGGGTGTTTAAATTTTCACGTTTCTCCTCAACCTTCACACTATTAATACTCTTTGCTGATGACTTTCTGGACGACATCGACCCAGCGCGAATACTGGATCGACTTGTGCGACTTCTAATAGAAGATGGTTTTTGCGGCTGAGTAATAAAAACATCCTTGTTACTTTTCTCACTTTTTTGAGATAAACGACTAGGTGTCGGGCTTTTCTTCGCGCTTTCTGGCGGTTTAGATTTATCTTCAATCATGGTGGATTGCCTTGACTCTGTCGATTTAGGCCTTTCTTTTACCACAGCTTCCATAGTTTTAATTTGTGTATCTGATTCCGTTTCTTTGTCCTTTATTTCCAATTGTTGCTCAATAGTTGTAGGTTCCTCAACTGCCTGTTCATTATCTGGTATTGAAACTCCCGTCTTTGATAATTCATCGGTAGTTCCAGACACATTTTGATCGTTACTAATGTTTTCAACAATAACCCCCGGTTTTACGACCTCACTTTCAACCTTGGCTTGTTTTTCTTCGTGCTTGGAAACCTGACTTGAAGATCTCACAGATTTATTTTCCTCATCACTCGACGATGAAGAAGAGGAAGAACTACTAGAACTAGATTTTCTGCTACTTCTTGAAGAAGACCTAGAACTATTACGATCCGCCATCGTTGGCACGCTTAACTTAAGCGTTAAATTATCTCAAGTAATTTTTTTAATTCAGTAAATGTAATAAATATAACCTGATAAACGATGTTTAATGAAAATAGTTTGTATAACAAATATATCAAAAAGTTCCAAAGAACAACATAGCGCATTTTTAACAATTTTGTATTATTCTCAAATACTGCATAATACAACCATTAATATGTATATTTTTATCTTAAAAATAGCTACATAAAACATCTTCGTCTATGCTTATGTTTTCGTAAACTTGAACAAAACACAAACTTTTTAATCCACCAAGTTGTAATATACGTTGCTATTAGATCAGAATTAGTTTGGAAATATAGAGGGTAAATAGTGTAACCAGGGTTACTTACATACATCCTATTATTATTACCACAAATTCGTGTTTGCCTATCCACTAAAGTACACATATCAGCGCATCATAGTATTCCCATTTGTCTTTCATTACAACGTGACAAGGTGTAACATATAATTTTCTTTATTATGTCGCCTTTTTTATAAGCCAAAATCAAAAATAAATCTGGGTTAGGTTTTTTATAAGAATGGACATATATAAAGAAAGGAAATTTTGGCTTACATGAATGATGTGAAGATACCCGTTAAAATAGTTAAATTTTAACCACATTTTATGACTTTTATTGTACAAACATTACGTTTTTTACAATTACTCTCTAGCGCTATCGGAAAAGAGTATATACAGTTGATTTTTAATCGTTGAAATTTACATACCATTTACAAATTAATTAAGTAGAATAAACACTTGAAACTTTGTAATTATTAACGTAAAATCATTCAAAACGAGTATATAAAATATCAAACACATTAAACAAACAAATTGCAACATCTGAAATAGTTTTCTCTTTGAAAATACCGAAAAAACCTATTTTGTTAGTTTTGATTTTGGTCGACTCAATGGTGAAGCAACTATACCATTATAACTAGAGTATATATATATAAATTTTTTTTTAAATAGCAAAAACAAATTTTGTAATCTTACCTCGTTATGATTGGAAAAATGTGAAGTATTGTTGTGCCGAATTAACGACAAACGACGTGGTGAACTTGACATTTTTGAAAAATTTTCAAAACTTTTTTGATTTAAATTGCTATTTATTTGTATATACTGGTTTGTTCGTAATGGAATTTATAAGAGTACACTCCTTTTGTATTTGTATAACCTCATACCCGGTAAAAAGTAGCCTTTGTTTGTACAATATATACTTATTTAAACTTTATGAAGTAATTTAATAAACCTGGGCTAAAAATAATCAAAAACATAAAATCTAAAACGATAAAAAAATTTAAAACACAACACAATCAGACAATGCTTAATTCTTTCCAAAACAAAATTGTATTGTAATCTAACAGTATACTTAACTAACAAGCTAGTTATCATAATAACCGTTTTATACTTTATAGTTGTTCACTAGAAATAGAATACGAGTAAATCGGAACAGACAAGTTTTATCTAGTATAATTCGCAATATTGAGAAGCTTAAAGAAGAGTCAAGTACTCTTCACCGGTTACAGCGACCCGATTACAAACAGCTGATTATCGAAACTAGTTAGCGGGTTTTTTGTTGTGATATTTACTTGAACTTTGAAGTACTGGTTTGTTAGTTTACCCACGTAAATCGATAGACGCAATTCGCACAAAATTCAAGTTTAAGCTATTACAACCTGACAGAGCCTTTTTGAATAGAGTAAACAAATTTAACATCTCAAGCTTTCACAATCTACCAACTTTTAAACATTTTATCAAACATTTGTTCACTTTAATAAACCTTAAGTTAAACACAAAGCAAATAGTTTGACCAAACAATAAATAGGCTACACAGCAGGTGGCAAAATAATGACGTACCAGTCTGACAACAGAAAAAGAAAAACGCGACGAAACTTTACTAAAACATTACCAAACATTAAAAATATGATATTGCGATGAAAAAAGTAATATGTACATTTGTGAAAAGAAAACGTACCTGCAATTCCTTGATTTGCTCGGCTTGCAAAGCAGTAGTTCGCAATTTGTAACCAACATACGAAGTTTTTCTTCGATTTGCGTCATCCAGTCGTGGTGTAGTCAGTTTTCGACTTGGTGTTGAAAAGTACGGCGTTTTCTGCACGCCAGTAGTGGAATGCTTCAGCGTTTTGTCGCCTGAGGTAGTAGCCTCAGATTCAAGACTAGCGTTGCGCTTTCCTTCCATTTAAACTACTACTAAATCGATAACTTATAATTGAGTCATTTGCTTTAATATTCTAAAAATAAGAATTTGTTTTTGTCAACGTTTCAGTCTTGTTCATTTACTTACATTCGTCTGTAGTATTTTTATTTTATATTATCTACTCTACCATCTTTCTCGTTTTACTAGTTTAAACTGTTTGTCTTAAACCGCAGGTTTATATCAGCTCAAATGCAGGCCGACCAACGAACTTGGATTACATATTAATAGAGCCTGAATGTTTTTCTATCGAATTTATTTATTTACTTAAACATTTTGCGTTGTGCACATTAAGATTAAAAATACACACCCTTTAATTAAAGTAATACGTCTCAACAACCTTGTTAGCAAAGTCAGCAGGCCTATGTTTAATAATGAATATCTGGTTTTAAATCAAAGACTATCATTTTACGACCTGAAATAAAAATCCATCAGCAGTATATTATATACATAACGGTAGTTACTCGCTGTAAGTCCCTAGTTACGCCAGTATGGATTGGGTTTAAGAATAGTTGAAGATGTACATCTTATAAAAACAAGTTGTTTTTGCTAAACAAACTTGCCGTTTTAGAAGTTTAATGTGGATTTTATAGCCTTTTCTTAAATAAAATCAGACATAACGTTTAACCAACAAAAGTAGAGTATATTTTGATTAAAGCAACAATTGTTAACGCTTAAAAATTGCATCACACTTTAAAAATAACGGGATTCGAAAATAAACGAAATTAACCAAATGATTTATAAGGCCTTAAGCAAAATTGGAAAAAACAACATGGTCATATAAGTTTTTATTTCACAGATAAAACAGATATTTTACAGAAGTCTTTAACTACTTCTTAGAACAACAGAAAATATTTCCTTTAAATTCGCGACGCTGTGAACTAGATTCGACTCCTCAAGCAGGAGGTCCATAACGAGAGATATGTCGCCAGCCGGCTCTATCTAAATAGTTTCCTACCTGAGCCCAGTCATTGTAAAGGTCTCTATAAAATACACTAAACCGATATTATGGGTGTTGTAACAACTTATTTTTTATTAATTTTATTATTTCTAAGGCTAAAACCATTTAAAGTTGTAAAGATTATTACCCAATAGGTGCCCAGTGATCACCTGGTATAACACCAGTTATAACTGGAATATTGTTAGCATTAGGAAAGATGTCTTTATATTTACACAACTCCAAGTTTTTCCAAACGCAAAAAGTAACTGCGTCGCCCCAGAACAATTTATCATGGTCGCCAGAAAAGTCAAAATGTCTGATGACATGAGAGTCTTGCAGAAAATATAATATAAAACTGTTACTAAAATTATATTCAAACTAGACATAATCTATTATTTATAACTACACATAATCTAATACTTTGAACGGGTGGTGGTATCAAGTTTTGCAATTTTACTATTTTCTCCCTCAATCTATTAAATGGCGCCCTCCATGTTTCTTCATCGCTTCCTCGCTCACCCTTACTCCCTTTTATTCCTATACCATCCTCTCCCGGAGGACCTCGCTTCCCTGGTGATCCGGTTAAACCTCTAGAAATTTTTCGTTCATCAAAATCACATGTCATTTGACGAATAGAAATAACTTTTTGAAACGTTACAAGTATTGTAAGTACTAGTACGATTTTCATGGTCCTGTTTTAGTTGTGATTTTACCAATATGACTGGTTTGGTTTTTATTATTGCCACGCATTTTCAAGTGTTTACCAGTTGATTCGACCTCAAATTACGTTAATTTTAAAATATGCCCTCAGGAGTTTCGCTTCCCACAATCCACTATATTAAGTCTAATCTTAGTCTGTGTAGCTTACGCTATTAAAAATATTTTTTTAAATAATATAAGGTAAAACAACTCCAAACCGATATCTTTTTAATCCAGAAATAAATTGACAACGATTTAATTTTAATTCTGAACACCTTATTGCTTAAACAGGTATGTATCGTGACATGCAAATAAGTTATCTTAAAATATTTACACCCCTAACTCGAGTCGTTTTTTGATTGTTTACAATTAAAACCTTACAACATTTCGACTGGCCATAAGTAACAGCAGTAAAATTGTTAAGTTTTTAGTTAATTCAAGATGTACATCATACAAAAATAAGTTGTTTTTGCTGAACAAACTTGTAGTCTCAAGAGTTAAATATGGAATTAAGGCGCTTTTTACAAATAAAATCAGAAATAACTTTTAATTAACAAAACTTAGAGTGTGTTTTCATATAATTTATTCGAGCAAAAGCTGTTGCGGCCTTAAAAACCGTTACACTTTCAAACCAAAACAATTTATAATACGGCAAATAAAGCTAAGGATTATATATAGTTATGCCTCAAGCAAAAAATCGCAAAATAATACAATATAGCGTAATATTACTTTTTTCTGTAGATATGCTTTTAACCACTACTGTTTAGAACAACTGAAAATATTCCCTTTTAATCCATGATAGCGTGTACTAACTTCATATCCCCAGATCGGAGGTCCATAACGATCGATATGTCGCCAACCATTCCGACCTGAAAATAAAGTAATTCCTATCCTCAATTTTTTTTATTTAGAAATAAATTAACAATGATTGAATCCAGATTCTAAACACTTAATGCATGATCAAACAAGTTTCGTGACATGTAAGTTATCTCAAAATAGTTACAAACCCAACTCGAGGCGATACTTGTTTGTTTACAAATAAAACCTCCTAATCTTTCGTCTGACTGTCTGAGTATTTTCCAAAAATTACAAATATGATTCGTGTAGATTCCGATGAAGTTTATCCAGCTGAAATTGATGGTGTAAACAAGTCGGCATTTAGCACCGCAACGTTTGTTCTTGTTAAACCACGGTGTGTATTGTTAAATATGTTTTTATGTTTGTTTGTTTATGCAGACTTTTAAAAAATCTTAACATCGTATTTTTTATTCTTCACTTATATTTAAACTGTATCAATATTCCCTTTGCATTAAAACACGTTAAAATGCTATAATCAGCACTGTTAACAACAAGTAAGAATGTATGTTACTGCTTTAAATAATTTACATTTCTTTTATGCTGCAATGTTAAGTTAATATATCTTTTTCAGTTGGTTATCAGACGATGCTGTATCTGCATGTGGGATATGTAAAAGCAAGTTCAACCAGATTAGAAGAAGGCATCATTGCAGGTTTTTTAATTTTCTATGTTAAAAAATATGTTAAAAACTTCGATCCGTACTCAAAACATCGGAAATTTGAAACTACTAGAGATTAATCATATTTAATAAACCGATTCGTTACATATATGCACCTGAATTGTAAAAAGGGTTACGTAATATGAGTACGAATCAACTTGAACCCAAGTAAAAAAACCCTTGGCGCATCAACCTGAGTACGGATCGACTGGCAAGCACATATTTAAATCCAAAAAATTTAAACCTTATATTTTTTTAATATTATAAAGGTGTTGTGGAGAGGTTTATTGTAACAAATGTTGTATGGAGAAAGTTCCTCTTCCACAGTATGAGTTGGAGCAGCCAGAGAGAGTTTGCAATAGATGTGTTCCTGTGTCCTCATGTGTGACCATGGGATACTCAAATGATCAAGTATCGTCATCTATGTTTTTTTGGCTTAACAAAAGTTGTAAAACTATAATAAAATAAATGGCCTTATTTACTAATTTAAAAAAATTTTGTTATAATTCCAAACTTTTAGAATTTTCTACTAAATTTTAATAAATTTTGTTTAATTTCAAGTCATTTCATTTACGATCACTTTCTGGATTATCTACACATTGTAGGGACAAACCATCATCGGTTATTGCACTAGGTGGGGCTCACACACTTGTGTTTCTTGCAAAGAAAAAATCGTCAATGGACATAAATGCATTAGTAGGCAGAATGTTTGAATACTTTGATAATAAAAAAGAGTGGCATTTAAATCGAATTTATGTTTAAAGCATTTTTTCTGTTTTTTAGCTTTCTTCTTTTTTTTACTAAAATGTGATTTAAATATCTGAAAAATCTTTAATTTGTTGCATTTTAGACTTACATTGCAAATAGTTTGCACTCCCTATCAAGGTATTCAAGTTTAATTCCGTGGTTGTCCCAAATTGGGGTTCTGTCTGCAATAAGTCACATCCTTTCTGCATCAGCAAACGCAACTTCCAAAGATACTGAATTATTGGTTATCGATGCATTGGGGGCATTAAGGATATTTGCAAAAACCAGTGATGCTCTGAAAGTTGAAGGTAATAAGTGGTCTCAATAGATTCTAAGTAGAATTAAAATTAACATCAAAATAATATTTTATTATTAACATTGTAACAAAAATGTCAACTCATACATCCATTTTTTTAAAGTTTGACTTATTTAAATTTTTAGCTATTGACAATGGCTGTCTTCCTGCAATCCTGACTTTGTGTAATTATGAAAGTCCAAGCATATCACTTACTGCTACCACAACACTCTGCTTATTGGCTGAATGTCCGCAAAATCATTACAGAATAATTAATCAGGAAAATGCAATAAGATCAATGCTTCTTAAAATTACTGGGTCTTCTGATGAACAGGTACTAGTTTCAGTGTTTTGAGAAGTGTTTTTTTTTCAAGTACTTACATTTAGTTACCTGCTATGCAAACCCCGTTTTGATCAACAATTAGTAACATATATTATTAATATTGTTTAGGTTACAGAACATGTGCTTAGAATACTTGTTGCTTTGTCATCTGGTAACAATGATGTAAAACACACGTAAGTATAACAACAACTTTAATAATCAATTTTTTTATTTTAAAAAGATGTTTTTTTTTTAATTTTATGTTTGTTTTTAACAGTATATCATCAGAGGATGCCTCTTGTGGTAGTGTTATTTCTAAAGCATTGGAATCAAGACCCCGCAACCAACAAATAACTGCAAGTGCAGCCAGTCTTATTGCAAATCTAGCTACCAACGATAGAGATCAGGTAATTCTTTAGAAAACTATAAAGTTATCACATATTTTCATGTGTAATTATAGTATCACTCTATTGTCAATATTTGTTTAACAACATATTTCTTTTTAGTGTCTGCTATGATGTGTACTTAATTGTTTTTATAAGCTAGCTAATAAAACAAGGGGCGGTATTTTAACTTTTTACAAAAATTTGAAAAAAAATATTTCTGCAGGTACTTCTTCAAAATGGTTTACATGCAGTTTTATCAAGTCTACGTAAAGTATATCCTGATTATGTGACTGTACAACTTGTTAGGGCTGTTGCTAACTTCTCAGTACATGTTGGGCATGCCACTATAATGGTATGTTTTTTTGTTTTGATTTATATTTTACTGGCAGAAAAATTATTTTTGATATATCTGTAAAAATTTTTGAAAAAAACTCTAAATATTTACGTATTCTGGTTGTGTGCAAATTTAGTTTTTAATTGTTTATTTTGTAGCTCTCTAATATGCCAAATATTGTCAAATTTCTTAACAACAAAGAATCAAAAGTGACTATTTATGCGGTTCGCTGTATAACCAATCTTTTAACTCATCGAAATAAGGAAACTATCACTACTTTGTGCAGGTATTATCTTCTCCTAATATTTAACTATTTTTTTTGGTAAATTCACAAAACTAATTGATATATTGTTTCAGAAATGGGGTGCAAGACTACCTGATGCGTTTAACAGAAATTGATAATGTTATGACAAATCTTTCGGAAGCCTTAAAAAATGCATCGCCTTCTGTGATGTCTACTTAATAGAAGTTGTGTTGTTTTCAATGTAGTTTTATATATTTTTTGATTGTAGATATACCTTGTAACTATTAATGAACTTCCAAAATTAAAGTGCAATTTTGTTTAATATTTTTATTTGCTATCTACATCATATTATAATTTTAATGTGCAATTGTTTTAATTTAGCAGGGTTTGAAGTGTTTTTATTTGATTCGTTATGTAAAAATCAGTATTTACCTTTCAATTTTACATTATTTTACAATCCCATTTTTATACTTTCTTGTATATGTATTTGATTCAGTTGTGCAATTTATTCCAACTCGTTGATTTTTTACAATAAATCCAAATTTTTAATTTAAAAGTTGCTTAAAATTCTACTGTAAGTCATGTGTAAGTTAGAACACTGCCTCACTAAAACGATAACATAAACAAATAAAGCATGGCGGCAACAAAAGTAAGTAAAGGAAAGGTATTGATAAACGGAATAAACGTTTTTTATCGATCGGTTGGTGAAAGTGGCATTAAAACTAACCGTGGAAATGTGTTACTTCTTCATGGAATGCGATTTTCGTCCGCTAACTGGGAAGAAATCAACACGTTGACTAATTTAGCGTCATGGAATTACTACGCTGTTGCAGTCGATTTACCAGGTTTTTTTGAAACTTTTTTGTCAAATTTGGTTTTGGTTACTATTTAAAATATAACAGTATGCATATTTATCTTTCCATAGGTTATGGAAATTCCAAAGACTGCAAAGAAAGGCCGAGCAACACCGCCCAGTTTATACACGAGCTTTGCAAGTGTTTAAAGTTGGAAAAACCTGTTGTGATAAGCCCATCTATGAGTGGACAATATTCACTCCCTTATCTGCATGGTATATTTGTATTTATTTTACTTTAGTTAATATTGTAAACTAAAGGTTTTTGCTAATTTTAATTACTTACTGAACAAATGTAATTTAATATCCTCTATATAATATATTAATTGTTTTGTTAATTTTCATAGAGTTTGCCAACAATTTAAGAGCTTACATCCCAATTGCTCCTATCGAAACTGGAAAGTTTACTTCCAAACAGTATCAAGCAATTAATGTTCCAACTTTTATTGTTTATGGTAAACTAAAAGTTTAAAGTACAATTTTATTCCATTTATTAATTTCAGTTTCTAAATTTGCAGTTTATATATAACAAAGTTAAAAGAAGAAAAAGTTAATTTGGTTAGTGTTACGTTTTAGGAGAGAATGATGCAGTAATGGGAGAACAAAGTCTTCAAAACCTTTCACAAATACCTGGAAACAAGGTTACGAAAATGGAAAATGCAGGACATGCATGTTATCTTGATCAAACTGATAAATGGCATGATATTCTGAAGACAATTTTAGATTCAATATAATAAAACACAGTGCAGTGTTATTGCTGCTTTATAAATTTAATTTAAATAATCTAATTTCTTTATGTATTATAACTACTATATGTACAGTTATCAATGATGTATCATGATTATCTATAATTACGAGTAATAAAGTTCAAATCATTTCATTTGCATTAATTTAAAAAAAAAGAGTTTTAATTACCATTAAAAGTTTACTATCGTCTATTTAGACACTGAAACAGTTTTAAATTGATCACTTAAAGATTTCATAACATCTCTATGGGATGCTGATCCGCTACTACTACTATTTATTCTCAACTTTGTGTTGTTGTAATTTTCTTTCACAAAGTTGGCAAATGGATTGGGAGTCCTTTCTTTACCACTGCTGCTTTTGGAAGGATTAAGAACTAATTTCCCTCTGCATCTTCCACAAACTTTCTTTGTAACATCAATAGATTTGGAGTGTCTACCAATAGTTGTATCACACCTAAATTTAAAACATATTTATTTACCAATATATATTTCACAGGTAAATTTATGTATTTAAAAAACATGACTTACTGGGTGCATTGATATATAAACTTATATTCAATATCATAATTATGGCAACGATCGATTGATGGTAATTCTGGATGGACACGCCTTGCTTTGCTTGCCCATGATTTCCAAAATGGTCCATGACTCTCATTCATATTATTGAGTAACCAAACAGCAGCATGACATAGTTCGTGAATAAAAGTATCTCTTAATCTATATGCTGAATTAATAACTTTTTCGGATAAAGAAATAGATGCCTCATATTGTTTAGTTATGATACATTTTCCGCATTCACTTCTTATGGTCTTTGTGATCCGACGACATTTTGTAACACCCGCTGTTTTGGTTAATCTTTTAGCCCAAATAATTTCCATATCTTTTGGTAGCCTATTGTCAAATACAGACTCGTTAAAAAGCTTGAACAACTTTTGTGTGAGTTCGGTTTTAGTCTTTTTAAAGTTTTTGCCACTTGTGATTGAATTTGAGACGTCGAGGGTTGATAAAAAGCAATCTTTCCATTTACAAATAGAATTGTTTCGATTAATTTTTTCAGTGTGAAAAGTTTTAGAAATTATTGTCTTGTTTTTAGGAGTTTTAAATGAACTTCCTAAGCTCCCTCTGGTTGTTTGAATTTCTCTATTCATTTGAATTGGATTCAAAATCCTTGAAGACAAAGGAACAAAATCTTCCTCTTCAGAGTCAGAAAATAAAATAATCGGATTCTTCTTCAAAGAGGATGGAGTTTTAAACAAAGTTTTAGAAAAACTATTGTCCTTTTTGTTTAAGTTTTTATTTACTCTGTCAAGTAAGGAAGGGCAATTTAGAACATCACCATCATCTGATTCACTACTTGATATTAACAACTTTGGGGTTTGAGGATTGAATTTTCTGAATTCATTTCCATTATTTTCATCATTTTCATCGGAGTCAAAAAACCTAATTGCTTTTTTTAACTTTGTGTGGTTTTTTGGTTGAAATACATCATCGCTATCAGATTCAGAGGAAAATGTTACTATACGGACTGGGGTGCAAGATGATTTTTTGGAAACACTTTTCAATATATTCGGATCCATTTTTTTAATTTATGTTGATTTATATATTTACCAATATTCTGTTACCCGCTGTTATTAAATTATACCCAAGCAAGTCGTCTGTAAATGCGGATAAAAAAGTGTGGGTAAAATACTAACAGGTAGTGACAGTAAGCCCCTCCTGTGCATGCCAAGGATTTTTTGGTAACGGATTTCCGTCAAAAATTAGTTCAACTTTGACCGGCAGCGTGGTGTAGTGGTAAGAACACTTGCTACACCACTAATGAGGTCGTGGGTTCAATCCCCACTGCTCTCATGCTGTAGTACCCTTGAGTAAGGCGCTATAAACGGTGTGAACTCCTGCTGAGCCAGCACTTAATCAGCAGCATAATTATCGGGCAATTATAATCCATAATATCCCAAACTGCCACAGGCAACTCAAGACTGGGTCGGAGTAACTGATGTTACTCTATGTTTAAGTCGCGCATTCGACTTTCCCACATCGAGGATAAAGAAATATACAAAAAAAACTTAAAACTTCTTTATCAGTCTATCTGGCTACTAAAAAGGCAATGCAACAACATGTCCTTTCTCTGATTTGTTATTCTCTGTAACTTTAAAATTTGCAAAATCTTAATTCTGGGATTTTAAGCTGGAAGACGACAAAAAAACGATAGAATTAAAGTTAAAGCCAAAAAAAATTTAAATTCCCGCGTATTGGGCTTGATGCCGCCCACTAGCGGAGATCAAAATTTGGTTTTTATTTGCTCACGTGATTGTTTACAAATAAGCGCCAACTAACGACCAAAAAAAAAAAACAAGCAGTTTTAATAAACAAGTTGCCGACGAAAGACAAAAGGCTCTTTCATATGACCAGAAACATAAAAAAACGTGCGAATAAATTAGTTTAGAATGAAATTATGTTTATTAGTTGTTTTATTACTGAACATTTATTATGTTCCAACTGCATACTGTAGAAACGTAAGTGTATAAGTAAACGGTGTAATTATTTTAATTTTAGTAACTTAATAAACTTTATTACACTGAAATTATTAATTCAAAAGATATCCATTTTTTAGTATTTACTTTTCCAATATATTATAAATTTGCACAAAAACTAACTATCAAGTAAAAGTGTAAATGCCTAAATGTGCCCTTAAAAAAAATTAAATCGTTATAGATAACTATTCAACTAAATCCTGGTTGGTCAAATAAAGTAAAAGGTCAAAAAAATGGAGATGTTTTATATGCTAGATCACAGGTAATTTTATAAATTTTTAACATTTTTAAGTATCTTGATAAATATCAACTTTATAAGTGTATTAATTTCCATTATCTTGCCTAAATAATGTTAATAAAATTACTACTCTTTGTTTTCTATAACAGGGTGAGAACGATTGTTTACATTATATTTGGTCGACTGTTGGTCCATCGTTACCAACATTTATGTTAGTTCGTAGCAACTCAACTGCAAACCTACATATAAATTGGTCTAATTTTCTTTCCCACTTCTCCAACAAGAGTGTTGAAGGATCAGTTGATATTGTGGGGGGAAATGTCTTAGAAAGTGCTGTGCATGTTTTTAACCAAGTAAATATTCATTTATATCAATCTTATGTTTAAAATTTATTTACTAGTAATTGTTTATGGTGAATGAATTCATCTTAATTTAAAATCCCTTATTGTTTATTACAGCTTATTGAATATAATGATACAAACAATGACGTTGATGTAAAAAGTGGAACAAACAAAACGTATTTTGATCTGACTAGGTTTAAATGGAATATTAATGTAACCAATAAAATTGTTCTTATACAGGTAAGTTAAAAACCCAATTTTCATACTTTTACGAAGGTATCATAAGTTTTTTAAATTTTTTTTTAATTTGTAAAACAGGGAAAAACGACTGCCTATCCAAAATCATTTAAAACGAATAGCAGTATAGACATAAAGCTTGTACCTTATAATCTTAATGGAAGACAAACTCAACTACCAAGACTTGCCTACAATGATTTATCATTAGGAGTTGAAGTTGTAATTAATAATGTAACCTCAACATTGAAAGGATCAAGGTTATTTTTATTCCTTTGTGAAACGATTTTCTGATAGAAATTTTTTTTCATAAACATATTACGAAAAATAATTTTTTTACAGATTCGTTATTAATTTTATTGCATTCAATCCTGGAAATTCAAGTTATCACAACACTCCAATCAGTGATGATAATCAAGTCGTTTTGGTAAAAAAAGCCACAATAGATGATGAGTACTGTCCTGCTGTCTTCTCAACACAACAAATGCTGTGGCAAAAAGGAGGAAATCATAATAATTATTGGCAGTGGCGATCAGTACGTAACATAAAAAATTATTTTTAAACTTTGTACACAAAATGCTGGTGGTAAATAATATTTAAAACTGAATTATCCTAATTCGTTTGATGCATGTATTATATGATTAATCTACAAACTTTACTAAGCTTGTTTGTTGTATAAATGTAGGTTTGTTATACCAGCAAAGCAAGAAGTTCAACGTCTGCAACTGACATAAAAGCTTCCCAATTAAGCTTCACTAAAACTTCAAGTTCAGGTTAATTTTTTTGGCTGTTTAAATAATAGGAACTTTCGAATTTGTAAAAAAATAAATTATCATTTCCACAACTTAGGTGTGTTAGAAAATCGAATCTTGATAGCATATTATAGTGAGAAAGTGTTAAAAAAAGTTGATGTCATGGGAACAAATATTTCATTTGGTAAACCTGACGATGGATACTATACTGCTACCAATTATCTTAGCTGGTAATTTAAATGTAGACAATACAATAAATTTAACTTTTTGCACTAAAATGTTTAATATTTTGACATGAAATTATGTTAATTTTGGTTTTTAGAAAAAATAATAAATTAATTTTTTTTTAGGACATCTGTTATAGGATTTGGTGTAGCACCTTCAGATAGTTATTCCCTGACTGTAATAATAATTATTTTTGCTGGAATCGGCTGTCCAGTTATTATTATATTACTCGGAGTGGTTTTTATGCTGCATCGAAAAATAAAGCAAAAAAATGTTAAAGTCACTAATAGATATGGTTATGAACCCATTGGCTAAAGTTTCTTAACAAACTATGAGTCATACCTTCTTGCCTATTAAACATATATGTGATTATTTATCTATTGTATTTTTATGAAAACTTTCTTAATTCCTCTATACGCACTTTCAAAAAATGCATCGGTCCATTAAAGCCTTAGCTAAACATATATTCTCATTAATTATTGTATAATTAATAACTAATAATTTATGCGTTTTTTATTACTGTGAAATTTTTAAATAAAATGATTTATCACATTAAGGTGTATTTCTTAAGATAGTTTTGGCTTAGCCTATATTGCATAACATGAGCTAGTAACCATTCATTTTAACCTTAAAAATTAATAAAATCAAAAATAGGTTTAAACAATCTGTAAGTATACTGTCCTTTTTTATTTATTTTTTCAACTGTTATTTTATTGATATTAATAGCCAAGCAAAATCCGCATTAAATGACATTTAAGGGAACTTTATTGAATATAAAGTAAATGACTGTAAACAACAAACAAGACCGGTATTTGCATTTGACTCGATATGGGTCACATGATCCCCTGGAAACAAAGGGCAAAAAGAAGATTCACAGTTGATAATAAAAAACAACGTGTAAAAGAAACAAAAAAACAGGATTTTGTTCCGATATAAAAGTCATAAAGTTGGAAAAGGTAGCAACAGCACCAGTGTGTGTGGGTAGAAGACCTGCTAATGTGTGTAGGTAACTAGCTAGCTTACAACATGATTGATGTCCGGGGTATGGCTCTTAAAGGATAAAAAACTGCAATAAAAAAAACAAAGCGCAACTAAAAAGTATGGTTGTGCCAAAGTTTCGGACATATTGCCGAAAACAGGAGATTGCTTCACTCGTACTTAGGAAAGAACCATAACAAATTCCTCTGAAAAAAAATAAATAAAAAATGTGTTAATATTTTATACAAGTGTAAAGTTATTTTTAGTTTAATTGCAGTGGTTTACATTTTGTCCAAATTTAAATTTAACATTTTTTATTAAATTTTAGTTGGTATTTACCATTACTTTTTTAGTTGGTATTTTACCGTTTTTGTTTTTTGTTTTTTTTTTGAAAAGAATTTAAGAAATTTTGATCAAAATCCTGCATTACTGAAGTCCATGCCATCCTTTGTCAAATTAACTCTTACAATCAACAAATTAAAATTTGGTAGTTGTGTTATCTGCAAACTTTTCTTGCATAACAAACTTAATTTTGTAAAAATTTAAAATTTAATTTTTAAATTTGTCAAAATTCATATTTTTGTTCACAGCTTTAATTTGTTGTAAATTTTTGAGTGGCAGTTAAGTTGGTGCAGTGGACTTCACAAAAACAAAAATATAAAATAACATTAAAATCACATTTACAAATACAATAAAATAACAGTTATCACCAAACATGATCGTCAGATATAAAAGTTGCCTAAATTTAGAAATCAAATCTAGACCAACCAAAAAGAAACTCTTTTCAAGAGTTTTGAAAATTTCATTTCTTTTTTTTCGATTAAAAATTTTGGCCAAAAAATAAAGAAGGTTCTTTCAACCCCATTGCTCTGTTACATCATCCTGAAACCATTCAGATGCCCCACTTTCTTCTTTTAGGGGTTGTTGAGCAATGGGCTTTGCCTCCCATTCATTACTACTGGCGCCTGCGCCAAGATTCTGTCGCTTTGAGCCCCCGCTTTCGTCAGAAAACGGAGCCGAGCGCTTGTTTGGTGTTAAAGACTTGCCTCTACCTCCCATCATTCCATTTCCTCCTCTTCCGCGGCCTCTTCCTTTATTATTTCCTCCCCTTCCTCTGTATCCTCCTTGCTGGCCCCCATACATTCTAAAAGAAAAAAATCTTTCAAAATAAATATATATATACTAAATTTAACCTGACATAAACTTTAAAAAAAATTTTTTGTTTAAAAAGGCTAATATTCACAAGCTGTTAAACTTACCCTCCGCCTCTTTGGTTTCCTCTTATTCCTTGATTCCTATATCCTCCTCGAGGACCCATACCGTAATACTGGTCGTCGTACCCAAATCCTCCGTACCCCATGTTGTAGTCGCCACTGAAATAGTCATCATTGTATCCTCCATACCCTCCCATCGGGGGCATCATACCTCCATAACCCCCCATGTTGCCTCTTCCTCTTCGACCCATAAAACCACCTCGGAAAAAGGGGTTACCCATACCACTTAAAATTAAAAAAAAAACTTAATACAGATGTTGATATAATATTAATTAGCAAATAAAGTAAATAATTACTAGGAATTATTAAGCATTTTTCTTTCCAGTTGTCTTTCTTTTTTCTTTTTGTCAACAGGTTTTGCAAGACTGATGTCTATTTCCTCTCCTTCAAGATTTAAACCATTAAGTTCTTCCAGGGCCTAAAATTGTACCAATAATTAGCATAAAATCTCGAAGGATTGAACAATATTGTTTAAAGATGTCAAAGTTAAACCTTTAAGGCGTTTTCACGTTCCTGGAAATGGACAAAAGCATAATCCTTGATTTTCTTAACCCTTTCAATTTCACCATAGGCTTTAAATGCATTCATAATAACTTCTTCGGTTGCTTTAACTGCTAGGCTTTTTACATAGAGAACTTTAACCTAAAAAATAAACAAAAAAAAAGTTTAACAAATGCATTGTCTTTTAAAGCCCCCACAAATTTTAGAAATAAAAATAGCGTATCCGCTTTCAAAAAAGACAATCAAAACAAAGCATCATTTGCTTAGTCATTTACCATATGGAAACAGTTATACAATCCATCACTAATTAATCAAAAATTAAGACAAGCAATATCCGTTTTTAAAAAGCATTTATATATTTATTTAAGTTTTACCTTAGACATAATTTCATCCGATGGTTCATCAATTGGATCTGCCCAATCTACAGAAATGGCGTTATTGAAAGCTTTAACTTTCGCCGAACTTAATTTTCTTCGAGCTTGGGAGGCAGCTTTGTGGTCGGTATATTCGAGAAAGCAGAAACCTCGATTTTTCTGTTTGTCCTCGGTTTGAAGGTAAATAATAACCTTTGTTAAACCAACTAAAAAAAATAAAAAAATAAAAAAAAAAAAAAAATTTTTAATTCAGAGCAAATCTTTTAATTACAATTTTTTGAGGGTATTTACAAATAACACTAACCTGTCAGTTCGTTAAATTCATCAAAGATCTCATCTCGGTTTTTGTTTTTGGGAATTGAACCAACGAAGAGTCGGCAGTTAGACTGCGATACACAAACTCCAAGAAATTTCTTTGGTTGGATCTCGTAATTGTCCAACTAAACAAAAACAACAACAAAGATTATTTTGAAGAAATAAGTTTTAAAAAAACAAATTTTAACACTAAGTTTCACCTTTTTAACACTCTCGTTGGCAGAGTCTTTGTCGGTGTATGTAACAAAACCGAAACCACGATTTTGACCGGTAAGAGGATCCATCATAAGACGGAAGTCCCAGATGATGCCTAAAACATAAAACATGACACGTCAATGTATTACATTATGCTTACTTAATCTCCTCTAAATAGAGATGATTTTCATAGAATAAATTTATCATTTTCATAACAAAACTAAAAAACATGATAAACAAAAATTATAAACGCCTCATTTAAAAAAAGAAATAGGTAACAATTTTAAAAAAAGTATTTCATAAAATGGTCAAGTTATATACCTGCATCTTCAAGAAGGGGAATGAGGTCATCTTCAAAAACCATTCTTGGAATTCTTCCGATGAAAACTTGACACCCAGCACCAGGTTCGGGGCCGTCGTAGATTTCTTTGGGAGGGGGTCCACCATATCGACGCTGACCAGTTGTTACATCGAGGGAGTATTTTGTTCTTTCAAGCAGAGCCTGTAGTTTAATTATTTTTATTGAAAAATACGTCAACAAAATTGACATAATAATAACCGATACAAAAAAAATTATAAGATATAATATATGATAAAATTGTACTGGCTTAATGGCAAAGTCTTATAGCATATACATCAAAAAAGATATATAATAAGAAATTAGTGCTTAGGTATACAGATATACAAAATGTCAACACAAGAATTTTTGGACCTGAAGTTTGTCGTCCGCAGGGCCAAGTTTTTTAACCTCAGCTCCATTAACAATTCCCTCCTTCTCAGCTTTGGCACGTTGGCGATGAATTTTCATTACACCACACAAGAAAGCACTTTTGTTTTGAACATGCTGTAAAAATATCACTAATGTAAAAAATTAACAAAATATTATTTTTTATTTAATTGGGGTCATTATGGTCATTTAAACAAATTCTTTGGTTTGGCATTTACAGTCAATTTACATGAAGGTTTGCTTCGACAAATTGTTTAAGAACAGCAAGTGCTCCTTCTTCATCTAACTCCTTTAAAGCTTCCAAAGCTCGTTCATCTAATTCTTCAAACCTCACCAAACCTTAAACAAAAATTTCAATATTTTTTTAATAAAAAATCAATAGTCATGCAAAATATTTAATTAAAATTTCTACCATTAACAAAGATTTTGTCTAGTGCATTTGCTACTTCTACACTAAGGCCGAGATTGAGTAAAGCTTGATAGTTTGGTGATTGATGTTGGTTAGAGTTCTGAGAGTTAGAGATGTCTTCTTCATGGTTATTTGTTCCAGTCATTTTAGAAATTTGATGCCAAAATTATGATCAATTCATTAAAATTCCTTAGTAAACGAAAAAAAGTAGTTATATATACATAAACATGAAACCAAAAAACTCGCATTGCAAACCTCGTGTTAAATTTAGAGACACGTCTTGCGTGCGCACGTGTTTGATCTTATCTACGTTAAAGGTGTTTGGTTAGTTAGTTATTTAAATAATTAAGATGTTTTATACCAATAAAAATATATATGTACATAATTTGTTTAATTAAACATATACCGTTGAAAAATAGGCGCTAAGTAATTTACGTCAATAAAAAGGTAAACGGGGTTTTGCAAAAAAAACGAACGAAAATCCACGGTTAATGCTCGTCTTCTCGTGGTTTAGTTCAAAAAATTACGTAATTTGCACAAATTATGTAAATAACTTTGTTATTTCATCAATACGCCTGAATACTACCAAAACATATGCAAATTTACTATTGTTTAACATTCAAAACCTGCAGAAAAATACAAACTACATTCACTAACGCTCAATGTGTAAGAAAACCGCCGATGCGTGAAAAACCTCGTGTTACCTCCATGAGTGGGCATTCTCACTCTGCATTGCAGGGGCGGTAAAACTTCAAAATTCATTGGATAATATTTTAAGACCCGTTCATGGTAGAGTAGTTAAAAATTTTTTAAAATTATGAAAATAAATGAATTAAATAATTGATGTAACCAAATCAATTTAGAAATTGTAAAATTTAATATATTTTCTTGTAATGTTACACGTTATCTAGCCTTGTTAAAACGCCTTTATCTATTTTTCCCTCTCGTGGGAAATTTAACAAATTCATATGAAAAAACATAAAGGTTCTCTGAGTTATTGTATATAAAAAATTAGACTTTCTTTTTATTTTAAAGTAATTTTTTGAAGTTTAAATTTAAAAAAATAATGTGCGTTATCCTCATGTTTTGAAGGAAACGGCTGAACAACTGTGTTACATGCTTCATGAAATACAAAACCCGATTATACTAACTGAAAGCCAAATTTGAAGCGGCAAGCTTGGTGTACGTTTCTCAGATGTTAAAGTTACTCATGATGGCATGTAAAAATTCAATATCAGTATTTGCAATGTCGCAAACTTGTGCCTTATCATGGTTATTATTGCTTCGTCTGTTCGTCAGTAGATTAAAGTTTTTGATTGACAGATTGACGTATATCTGTATCGACGTAACACAATGTTCTGGCAGTCTGGTGGTATTTATTTGCCTTCATTACTGTTCATAAACTTTCTGTTTTTCTTACTAGACATAACATAATTAAATTGTAATAGGATTCACAATTTTAGTTACACAATTAGATTAGATATTTTGTAATTGGATTTATCACAAAAAATGGAGCCCACAGCTCCTCCAGCTCCAGTTGGGGAAGCTTCCACTGAAAAAAAGCCAAAAAAGAAGAATAAAAAGAAAAGCAAAAACAAGGAAAAGGATATAAAAGAAACCAACCTCAGTGATGACAAAGGAGAGGTAAAAATCTTTAATAGATTTAAAATTTTAAGTAATATTTTAAATAAATATATATATATTTTTTTGCAGACATTTAACATGCAAAAAATGAAAAATGTGTTGGCATCATTGGAACAAGATGGTCAAGCAGCCTCTTCTAAAAAATGGAAATTCTGGGACACTCAACCAGTTACAAAATTTAGTAAATCAAAATTTATTTATATTACATTGATGAACAGGTGTTTGGTTATAGCCTTAAGTTTAAATAAAAAAATCTTTTAATGATTGTTTAAAGATGAAACAGTGAGTGAGGTTGGTGTAATTGAAGCAGACAAAGAACAAGTCAGAGAACAACCTTACAGTTTACCTAATGAGTTTGAATGGGATACATTAGAACTTGGCAACCCCAAAGAGGTTATTATTTCATTGTTAAGATTAACCTAACCTGGTAGTAAATGTTTTTACTTTATGATGGGATATAAACTCTAAACACATTTTATTATAAATGTGTGCTTAAATTGTTTTTTCAGTTGGAAGAAGTTTATGAACTTTTAAATGAGAATTATGTTGAAGATGAAGACAACATGTTTAGATTTGATTATTCTGCACACTTTTTACAATGGTGGGAGTTATAAACACTGTTAATAAAATGCACAACTTTAAGTAAATAACACTGAAGCATAGTTTGCATTTATATTATCCCCTTTGATTTTGGTAATTTAGGGCATTGAGGCCACCTGGTTGGTTATCTGATTGGCATTGTGGTGTTCGTGTTAAAAAAAGTCGAAAACTAGTTGGATTTATAAGTGCCATACCAGCAAACATAAGAGTTTATGACAGGTAAGAAGTGGAAAATGAATATTTAAAATAGTTATTCTGTTGGTTTGTTAAAATTAAAAAAACACAATATTTTTATAGAGAACAAAAAATGGTAGAAATCAACTTTTTATGCGTTCATAAGAAATTACGCCATAAACGAGTTGCCCCAGTTTTAATTAAAGAAATAACTAGAAGAGTTAATATGAAAGGAATTTTTCAAGCTGTTTATACAGCAGGGGTTGTCTTACCAAAACCTGTTGCCAAATGCAAGTAAGGCATAATAAATCATTCTTTCTTTACAACTATTCATTATTGATGTTTAAATTTTATCTACCACTGTTTAATTTATGAATTCGATCATTTAACATTTTAAACATTTTTACTTTTTAGGTATTACCACAGGTCGTTAAACCCTCGCAAATTGGTCAATGTTAAATTTTCACACCTCAGTAGAAACCAAACTATGCAGAGACTAGTAAAACTTATGCGCTTACCAGAGGTAAATTATATTTTATACAAATGGTTTAAAGTTTTTTATATAAAAAACTATTTATTCATTTTTTATGTTTTAAATTTAAGGAACCAACAATTAAAGAAATTAGGGAGTTAAAGCAAGAAGACATTCCACAATGTCATAAACTTTTACAAAACCACCTGAAAAAATTTCAACTTTCCCCAGTTTTTACTGAGGTATAGCAACTTTTAAAAATGTTACTAATATCAAGATATATAAAACGAAAGCGGACAATTTATAATTTAACTTTCACTCTCTAATCTAAAGTTATTCTTTTAATAAAACTTTATTTAAAAAAACAGTAGACAAAATCAATCTAACCAATATTAAAATTTATCTTATATTTTTAGGAAGAATTTGCCCACTTTTTTAAACCAAGAAAGGGAATTATTTACACATATGTTGTACCTGATGAGAATGGTAAGTCTAAACTAAATTAGAATAAATATAATTCTATTTCAATGCTTGGAACGATATAAATAACAAAAAAACAATACAATGATATTAACAATATGTTTAGAAATCAAAAATTTTGTATCATATAATTTTTTAACAATCAGAATCGTAGAATTTTAAAACTTCTGTTTTTGTTACAGGAGTTATCACTGATATGTCGAGTTTTTTTTCTCTGCCATCGTCAATCATGTTAAACCCTGACCACAACATGCTGCATGCTGCTTATTCTTATTACACAGTTGCAACAAAACATTCCATAACTGATTTAATGAGAGATATTCTGATATTGGCCAAAAAGGTAAACTTAAAATCATTCCAAAAAAAATTTTACCCATAAATTTTTAGGCCTATGACATAACAAAATTTAAATAAATCGAAAAATCTAAACAGTTGATTTTTAATTTTTTACAGCATGACTTTGATGTGTTTAATGCACTGGATCTAATGGACAATCACCAATTTCTCAAAGAACTAAAGTTTGGTATGGGAGATGGGAGCCTTAACTATTACTTGTATAATTTTAAGTGTCCAGACATTAAAGAGAACCAGGTAACTTATCTTCCCAATCCAATTGTAAAAAATAACACACTAGCCAAAATGAAATTTAATTATGTGTGTTTTTTGTATTGCAGGTGGCATTGGTTTTGCAGTAATTATTTGATGATTTTAACCAATTTTTAATATGACTCCCGGTTGAAATTTTCATCGAAATAATTTTAACTATGTTTAAAAATAAACCCTGATAGACATTTTAGGTACTTTGCTGCTAATTGTGTACTTAGTTAATTTTTAAAATGTTTAATATAAACAGAGTTCAGTTGTTTAAATCAACTTTCTGTAGCATTAAAGTTGTAATAACTGTTTGTTTGTAATGTGAATTAAAGAAATTTACAGTTTTATCTGTGATTATTACTATTTGTTGTCAGTCTGGTTAGGTTGAATATCTTTTAAATACACCAAGAGACAAACAGTCGTCAGTTAAATATAAACTCCTTTAATTTCATGATGACTTTTACAAATTTAAAAATCAGTCTTAAAATAATTGCTAGGTTAAATATAAGATAGAAATTTGTATGAAGATTTACTGAAAAAGCAACCTAAGCCTATGCATTATATAAACAAGCAAAATATAAAGCTTACAATCGCTTTTGAAAACAAATTAGATTCAGAAAGTATAAAATACAGTGTTTCAAAAACAAACTACTATACAAAAATCAACGAAATCCGTCAGAATATATAGTTGAAGAAATTTGATTTTAAAACAAAATAATTTTTTAATTTACAAAGCACTCAACTAATATGTATAAGATAAAAGCAAATGAAACTTAGTTAACCTTTGGATAAAGCACCTAAATTAACTCACCAATTGGAACATGGGACAACCACAAATTATGAAGGTAATGATACATACCATCTGTAACTGACACCTTTATAAAAATAAAAAAGTTAATTTTGTTAGTTTGAATATATACTCTAAAGTAAAAAACACTAACCTTATATGGTGTAGGGTTTAATTCTCTCTTGATATCTACTCTTAATGTTTTGAGAGAATCTGATGTCCTTTTTCTAATGTAAAATCAGCAAAATTTGATTTTCATAGCATTGAAAAATTAATACACAAAACTAGGCTCAAATAATTAGTTTACAAATTTGAAAAAAATAAATTGCTGAAATACTTGAGCTGGTGAATTGACGTATATTCTTCAGTTGCACCATTTTTGCCCCAACATTCACGATACAACTTCTCCACTCTGTAGGGACAAACATAAGCCCTTTTGGACTCCACAAAAGCATGTCGCACCAAAATTTTTTGTCCAATCTAACATAATCAAAAGACAGAAATATAAGTAAATAGTTCTGAAAAATTTAGCAATGATTTTAAAGAAATCAAACATGCATAGTCTTCAAAAAAATTTTATTATAGTGTTTAATCAACTAACACTTACATGCAAAAAAATATTAACATTATCTTACCTGTGGTGGTTTTTCGGTGCTTAACTGAACGAGGTCGAGAACAGCAATATCATCTTTCGAATAAAGACGATAAACATCTTTTTTGCCGGGTAGGTTGACTTTTGTAACATCCTCACTTAATTTCATTCGTGGTTCATCATTTACGGCTACCAACTGATATAATAAACAAATGTATTATGTTTTATAAAAGCACATTTAATAAATTAATAAACTAAACAACCAAAGGTAAATTCGAACAAAGTGGATCACAAAAATAAGTAAAATTAATTTAAACTTGTAAAGTGTAGTACATAATTAATTTTTGCATTTTTAGTATTAATAAATAACAAAAATTACCTTAAACACACAACCTAAAGCGGGTTGTTTTTGACAAGTGACAAGGTGAGTTCCTATTCCAAAGGAATCGATTTGGTGTTTCTAAATAAAAAGAATTACAAATATTTTAATTTTCCAAAAATTATTTAAAATATGGATTTTCGAACTTTAAAAAATTAAAATTTTAATTATAAATGATGGTGATGATAATATAACATGAATTGTCATGCTAAAAAATAATCAATGTTATAAATAATAAAACCCATGTTTTTTTAATTATAGCCATTTTTTTTACTTTAATAAAAAATTGTTTTAAGAAATTTTTATATTATAAGGTTCTCAATGCAAAATTAATCTTATAACTTGCTAAACTCTTTATATGTGAGTACAAAATTGCTAATCATGCAAAATCTATACTACTACCCTGAGACTATTAAACCCCAATTTGCTATTAAAGTTAATAATTGTCAAACAATTACAAAAAAATTAGAGTTCAAGTTATCATGCAAAGCATAAATTTAAACCACCTCTGTATGATAGGATCTGCCCTGTAAAAAAATAATAAAATTTAGCAGTTTGTTAGATAGCAACACTAAATGAGGAGTTGATTTTTTTTTACCTGTTCTTTTAAGGATCGAAGCGTTTCTTCATTTATATCGTTACTTGCAACAATTGTAAGATCCTTGATCCATGGCAGGTTGTACCTTAAAATAACAAAAAGATAACATAAAAAACACCAACTTTTTTCAAAAAGCTTTTTTAGAAACTATCTTTATGCTTTATTCTTTAGGCAGTGATTTTAAGAGCTACATAGGATCGAAAACTAACCACTGTAAAAATAAACATACTTATCAGCAATTTTGGTAAAACCCAGTCTGCATTCTTTGGATAAATAAGCCAGATCCCCACTATCAAGTCGAATACCAATTGCTTTGTATCCATAATCATTCAAAGCCAACACCAATGCCACGAAGTTTGGAAGACCACTTCTACAAATTTTTTATACATGAATTTTTGTACAAAGTTGCCTTTTATTTTAAATTCATATTATAAAACTATTTTTTTTTAATTATGCTAGGTAATGATAAAAAAGTTTCTCTTTAAAAAAAATATCCTTTTTATAAAAAAAATATTTAAACACAAAATGTTTTTATAAAAGTAGAATTTACTTGATCACAGAATAAGTATCCAAAAGACACAAACATGTTGACGGAAATGCATAGGCATACGAAATAAAAGCGGCAAGTTCTCCCTTGTTTGTTTCTTTTTCAAGAACATTTAAAAGGTTTGAAACGTCGTGAAGATAAGAGGTGACTAAGTCTAAAAAATTTCCTTGAGGTTTTTGGACATTTGACTTTGGGTTAGTCTTAAACTCATTCTAAAAATAATAAGAACTATTTTTTTATTTGATAGATCTAAAAAACCTAACCCAAAAATTTTCATTTAAAAATAATACTATTTAAAAATAGTATTTGTTTTTTAATACACAATATATAACTTGTACTTATATAGAAATGTACACTATAGAAATTTTTAATTTGATAATAATTACCATATTTGAGAGCTCATCTAAGGATTTAAAGCTGTTAACATAGGCATGAGCATGTGTGCCACGAACTGGAATTCCGAATTTCTTTCCAGCCAAAACATTACTTGTACCATCAAAACCTTCAACAAATTAAATCAATAAACATCAAAATTAAAACAAAGCAGCACATCAAAATTAAAACAAAGCATAAAGTAATAAAATTTAATATTTTTATGGTTTAAATTTCTAATTTATGAAACTCTATTTTTTTAACATATATACCTATATTGTAGCTAAAATTTAGTTTATGAATTACTATGTAGAAAATCAATAAGTGAAAAATGAGGAACTAAAAAGAGGAACTAAAAAACATTATGTAGTTGTATACACAGGTAAACAATTAAGTTAAATGCAGAATTAATGATGTGTAATTTACATTTATAGTATATACATCATAAATGTTACTGTGTTAATCATTACTCATATTTATAAAAACATGTTATATAGGCCCAATACACTTTACAATCATATTGGATTTTTAAATACTGGTTATGAATAGACATATAATTGCAAAATTAAACTGAAATTCCAGGAAATTTCTTTAATTAAAAAAATTTGACAAAACAGATTTTTTTAACACCAATCTATATTTAGCAACAAACAGGAAGTAACTTTTATGTAACAACAATCCGGTGTGTAAAAAACACTATATTAACAACAAAATAAATTAAAAACAGTTATTAACTCAAGATTTAAACACAACAAGTAAAGTCATTATTTTAAATACAAAACCAAATAAAGAAAAACTACATTAACTTAATAATTTATTTAAATTTTATTAAAATTTTGTTTTTTTTGAAACAAAAGAAAAAATTTTGTATTCTTTTGAAACAAAAAATACACACCTCCGATGTAGCAGTACTTCGAAGCTGAAAGTCCACCATCAGGGCCTTGAGCTCTTCTTAAACCAAACTCCAGTAACTTGACATTGTCCCCAGCTGTAATTCGAAATCTGGCAGCATTAGTGGCCACTAAACTGCAAAAAAATGTGTAAAAATTATAAAATGTTACTAAAAATATATATTATGCCTGTTAATTTTTTATTTAATTCCAAGTTAAGTTTGTTACCTTGCATAGTTTATTAGATTGAGTAAAGTCGTTTCAAGAAGTTGGACAACAGGCAAAGGTCCCTCCACCCTAACTAAAGGCACTTTTGGAAACACCACATAACCTTCTGGTACAGCATACATTGATATCTAGATTAAAATTTATTGAAATCAAATACTGGTTTGTTTAACTGAGTAAATTGAATTATGTGCTTTATATATTTACCTCTGATGCATCCAAATTTGACAAATAAGCCCAAAAAGCTTCCTCCACATCTGGAAGAGTATTTCTTAAATACGCAATATCTAGAAAATAATAATTAACAAATTTAATAGAAAAATTGTTTTAATAATTTAATTATTTTAGGTCATTAAATAAACAGTTCTTAAATTTGTCAATTTATAAGTTTTTTATTTTATTTTCTAACAATATTTTTATAGAATTTTACACACCTGTTTCCGAAAAACGAAAGTTTTCCAAGAATTTTATACATTCCCCAAGCCCGGCGAAAATTGTGAACTCTCCACGAAAAGGATTTTTTCGAAAAAATAAATCAAAGACCGAGTTGTCATTCATTTTCCCACTTTTCCAGTATGCATAGGCCATTGTTATTTGATACAAATCTTTACAAAAAAAACAAAACAATAACTTTTAATTGGCAATTTTTAAATTGGATCAAAATAATAATTTAGGACTTACCTGTTAAAAGTGGTTGAACGATTCCGTTATCTAACATGTGTTCAGGTGATTTAATAGATCCATTCATTTTAATATTTTTTATTAAACTTTTCATACAAATTAAAGTAGACTACCTAACAAACAGACAAAGTTTAACCAGTGTTATATGTAAAAACGCACAATGTATCATGCCTAATCTAACAAACATTTTTATAATAATAACAACACATACAAAGACATTTTTTAACAAAAAAGAACGAACGTCATTCCCTAACAACTTTTTTTAAACTGATAAATAAATTTCCCGTAACACGAAACTCTTTTCCACTCTCTCACATGCATGTGGATAAGAAAAAAGTAAAAATATTTTTTTCTTTCTTGTTCTCTCACATGTTTTAGAAAAAATATTAATGTTTACGTTTATTAAGCATGCAATTCATGTGTTTTAGCAATATTTTATTGTGTAATATTAAACGCGCTATAACGGAAGATTTATATATTTTATTGTTTGAATTGTGATACCCTGCTTTGTTAAAATTAGTCAGATTCAGCTAAGTCATCGTTTTGGTCTGTTTGTGGTAATTTAAGCTATAGATTATTTGATTTTGTTACGTATATACGTTGACGAAGATCTTTTGTTATTATCTTCTTGAACATGTGAATCACCAAATGTTTTTTACTTGATTAAAACTACATTTACTGACGTAACATTTTATTTTATTAGATATTGAAGGTTTAAATATACAAACAAAGCATGGATTTTGAAAATGTATATTACGAAAAGGACAATTACATTGACACAGCCTCTGGTAATAAAGTAAGTCGTCAATCTGTGCTATGTGGCACCCAAAATATTGTCCTTAGTGGAAAAACAATCGTACAAAAGGACTGCATGATTCGTGCAGATTTTGCGAATGTTAGATTTGGCCGCCATTGTGTAATAAAACAAGGTTCAGTTATTCGACCACCATTTAAGAAATTTGCCAAAGGAAATGCGTTTTTTCCCTGTGTAATTGGAGACCATGTATTTATTGAAGAAGACTCGGTAATAAATGCTGCTCAAATAGGATCATATGTTCACATCGGTAAAAACTGTGTTATCGGTCGCCGTTGTGTGCTTAAAGATTGTTGTCAAATTGCTGATAACTCTGTCTTGGCTCCAGAAACTGTGGTGCCCCCTTTTACTTATTTTGGGGGTTCCCCAGCAGTCCCAATTGACACATTACCAGAGTGTACAGAGTACCTTATGAAAGATGCAACCAAGCAATATTTTGAACACTTTCTTTCAAGAAAAACTAGATAAAATTAATACTATTTTTTATTGAATATGTGGTAGCTTTGTTATATCCTTGTAAAAGTGATGCATGCTATTTAATTTGCTTATTTTTATTTTGTATGATTTAGTATTTAAATTCCTTAAGAAATATACACGTCTTTAAAATTTGTTTTTGTAAACAATAAACCATTTCTTGATTTGTAAAACACCATTACATTTAAACCTTATTAAACTTTTTTTCTTATTTAAAATTGTATGTTTTGTTGTAGTTTTCTTATTGGATCACGATGAATGATGCTGTAGCCTCAGGATTTTTAGTAACTTTATCAATTTTACTTTATTTAAATTCATGCTCGAACCAATTTGTATTTGACGATCTTTCTGCCATTGTAAAAAATAAAGATGTTTCACCAGAATTATCTCTTCCATTTACTGATTTACTTTATAATGATTTTTGGGGAACACCAATGACTAAGGTTTTATATTTATTTTGTTTGTAGTTGATTTAATAAATTAATATTAAGTTTACAACACAGATGTGATATGAGTTCAAAATAAAGAGGTAATAAAACATATTTTAAAACATTTGTCATTCATTTTTGCACTTGAAAAAGATACTTTAATTTATCATAAAAATAATAACTATTTAAGTAATAACAACTTAGTTTAACGATTGGTTTTTGTTACAGGAGCATAGTCACAAATCATATCGGCCTTTCACTGTTTTAACTTTCAAACTTAACGCTTGGTTATTAGGACTAGAACCACATTCGTTTCACATTATAAACATTTTACTTAATGCAATTGTTACTCTTCTTGTGTTCAAATTAAATTTAAAACTCACTACAAAAGCATTTGATAATAAGGACAAATCTGATGAACATAAATTATCGGAAAGAGAGTATTTTATATCTGTTGTTGCAACTTTGTTATTTGTTGTTCACCCAATACATACTGAAGCAGTGAGTTTACAAAATTGTTCAAATTAAATGATAATTATATATAAAACTTAGCCTAAATTTTTTTTCTTTACAAAAAAATTTTCTTTTTATATATTTATGATAAAATGTATTTTAAATAAATTAAAAATTTTTAATAAATTATTTGTCTTGTTTTAGGTTTCAGGAGTTGTAGGTCGGGCTGAACTGTTATCTGCCATCTTTTTTATTCTAACTATTTTATCTTATTCATGTAACACTTATAAATCATTGGTGAGCCTAAATCACTAACTTAACACTTGATTAAAATGCAAATAATTTTAACATTACTGTGGTATGGTAATTAGTTAAGAGAGCTGGTGAACTATTGTAAAAAATTTTCAACTTTATTTTGTTTAGATTATTTCTTTTATATTTTGTATATTTGCGGTTGCCAGTAAAGAACAGGGAATCACTGTACTTGGTGTTTGTATGTTTTACGATATATTTATTGCAAATAAGGTAAGCTTGATCAAAGTTTAAAATAATGCATTTTAGTAAAAAAGTTAAGATATGTTTAATATTGAATTTTTTAGTATGTTAATTAATTTTGCTTTGTTAAAAATTATTGAATTACAATCATTTACTTTTGTTATTTTAGTTAACTTTAGATGATTTTTGTTTGGTATTGTCGATGATGTTTATTTCTCCAAAACGAGTGATTCATAAAAAATTACTTCTGCGATGTTTTTTAGTGTTTCTTTTTTCGATATTTTTATTATTTTGTCGCCTTCAAATCATGAATGGAAATTTACCTCAATTTACAGGTCAGTTAAGGTAATTGTTACATTTTTAAGCAGTATTTAAATTTTGCACTTTTCTTGAATGGTTATAATTTTTTCTTATGGATATTTTATAGTCTTTGATAACCCTGCCGCTGTTCAAGATTTTCCTGTAAAACATTTAACTTATAACTACCTACTTTCTTTAAATACCTGGCTATTATTTAACCCAACCAACCTGTTATGTGATTATACGATGGGAACTATTCCGTTGATACAAGATTTTTCTGATCCAAGAAATATTGCAACATTAGTTTTTTGGACAGGATTTCTCGTAATAGGCAAGTTGGATATTTACACTTATCATGTACATATGTACAAGGGATTTTTACAAGAAATATAGTAATATAAACTTGTCATTTTAAATCAGGTTTGTACTGTGCATTTCAACATGGAAGTTTTCCAAGGATAGTGGGAGTGGGATTAAGTATTATTGTTTTTAGCTTTTTGCCTTCTTCCAATTTATTTTTTCCTGTAGGATTTGTGATTGCCGAAAGAGTCTTATATATTCCCAGTATGGGGTTTACACTCTGTATTGCTATAGGAATATTTTACATCAAAAGCAAATTGTAAGTAAGATATTTGTAATGTACCCAAATAAGAAACATTTTTTTAGCTTTAATAAACCTGAGTCTTCAATTTTAGGAAGAATGATTTAGTTGTTTGGGGTTTACTTGGCATTCTCGTATCCTTATATTCTATGAAAGTTGTAAATAGAAATTATGATTGGCTCAGTGAAGAAACTTTATTTAAAAGTGCACTAAAGGTAATTAACTTTTTATAAACCTATTGCCATTACATAGTTTATTTTGAAAAATTAATCATGATATTTTAAAATATTTAGGTAACAACTACAAACGCTAAAATATGGAACAACATTGGACATTCTTACGAAAACAAAGAGGAATTTGAAACTGCTCTTTCTTACTTTGAAAAGGTAAACCAAATAAAACAAAACAAACACAATAAAAACTTTGAACAAATTCCAATCAAAATAATATAGTGTGCATTTACATGAGGTTTACAAATCATTTAAATTTGTGTTTTAAATTTTTTTTCGACTGATTTAGGCAACATTAGTTCAACCAGATGATATTGGAGCATTTATGAATGTTGCGAGAACTTTGGAACGATTAAACAAATTTGAGGAAGCAGAAAATATGTTAAGAAAAGCAAGAGACCTTTTCCCTAAGGTTTGAAGAAAAAAAAACAATACTGTGGTTGCTAAAAAAGTTCCAATAATATATTTTAGTTGGTAAATTCTCCCTTTGTCTTTTAAGGTTAAAATTTAAGAAAAATAATAATTTTTGTTATTTTAGCCTGTTAATGGAAAATCCTATCAAGCAAGAATTGCCCCTGACCATCTTCAAGTTTACATTCGACTTTGTAATTTGATTAGAAAAGATCAAACAAGGTAGTCTAAACTTTTTCATCATAAAGTTAAACGACACTTTTATTAACACTTTTATTAAGTTTGACATAAAAGTAAAATCTGGTGGATATTTTGTATAGTTAAAAACTGTTCCTTTTCAGGTTAAAAGAAGCTGATGATTTATACAAAGAAGTTTTACAGATGAGACCATCTTTTACTGATGCTTTAATATTCAGGTTAGATATACTGAAAATTGAATTAAGTTTTAGTTATTTTAATTAAGTTTAGTTATTTTTTGTTACCAATATGGCCTAAATACAAAAAAATTATAAATATTTTGTATTAAATAAGCATATTTATCAGCTTAAGTATTATAAAAAAAGAAAAATCAACTTTATGAGCTTTGTGTTTATTTTAGGGGAGAAATTTTGATGCAATTGGGAAAACCAAAAGAGGCAATTGCACAATATCAAAATGCTTTGATTTATTCAGATAACAAATCTGACATTTATTTTAATATAGGTAAATTTGAATTTATTGTTAATATTGCTTTTGAAAACAGCATGTATTATTGAATTTATTTTTAGGTGTAGTTTATGCAAACATGGGCAATGTGACTGGTGCTTTAGAAGGTTATACTTACGCAATATATCACAATCCAAAAAACATTAAAGCCTTATACAATTCAGCATCTATACTGCAGGTTTAAACATGATTTTCCTTTTAAATAAAAATCAGCAGAATAGTTAAATTAAAGTCTAAAAAAAATCTTTTTGTTAATAATCAGGATACAAAAAGTCCAGATTTGCTTCTAAGAGCTGAATCAAGGGTTAAGCGAATCCTGGCAATACAACCAGATCATATTCTATCTAAATCATTACTGGGTGCAATTTACATGGATATGGGTGAAAATAAAAAGGCTATAAAATGGTGGAAAGAGGTTTTAGATACAAATCCTGATGAAAGAGGAACTTTATTCAATCTTGCTTTGCTTTATTCTACGATGGGTAGGTTAAGATTGTAATTGAATTTGTAAAGTATAAAATAAAGTGTTACATAGCCACTACAACGATTATCTAGACTGGTACTTTTATTATTGTTGTTTTTTTAATTTATTTAGATGGAAAAATGAAAGATGCTGTTAAAGTGCTTCAAAAATTATTTATAAAATTCCCAAATCACGTTAAGGGTTTAACTTTGTATGGGGATCTTATGACAAAACAAGACAATCAGGAAGAAGCTATTAAGTATTCTTTTTAAGTTAACTTCATAAAATCAATTGACTAATTTTTACATGTCATCTTTGCTGGTAAGGCATTCTAATTTTTAATTTATCTCAATTTTTTTAGATCCTTTATGAAGATAATTGAAGTGGAGCCATCTAACATACATGGCAGACATAGTTTATGTGTAGTTTATGTCAATCAAAATAATTTGTACAAAGCTGAGCAATGCTTGTTGGAAACCCTCAACTTAGCTCCAGATCAAACTTACGTTGCTGGTACTTACATTTAAACAATAATAAGAAAATATTATTATTTTTTAACAGCTCACTCCCTGTTGGATAGTCAACAAATATCAAAAAAATAAATAAATAAGTACTTTTTGTAAACAGAAAATTTAGCTATTGTCCGTCAGCAAATATCAGTCAACGAAGCCAAATTGCGACAAGTTCAGGAAAAGGAAACAAATTTTGTCGTAAATGAAAATGTTGAAGAAATTATTGATACACCAAAATCTAAAGTAATTTTGTAAAAAAAACAATATATTAACTAAACTAAACATTCAAATTTAAAATTTGTTTTGAAAAAAATCCAAAAGAATGAAAAACATTTTACCAATTTTCATTTATTTGATTTAGGAAACAATTCCAGAAAAAGAAATAATTTTGGTTGCCGAATCAAAACACAAATCTTATTCAACAAAAGCCAAAAAAATTACTAAATCAGTCTTTTCAAACAAAGAACAAAATATTGACGATAAACTAGCAAGCGCAATAAAAGCCGTTCAAAAACTACAAGATTTGGACCAGAAAATTACATTGTTGACTAATGAAAAATGTATGAATGTAAATTCCCTAAAACAAAGGGCCCTAAAAGTTTTAGATAATTTGGAAAAAGTTTTGTAAGCATTTTGCAGTGTTACTTTACAACTTTTATACATTTTTAGTTGCAACTGTGGTATGTTGACACTAACAAATATATTTTGTATGCTTTACCTTTTTATACGTTGTTTTTTTTATGGGACTTTAAAAAAATAACGTTAAAAATATTTAAATTAAGCTAAGTATAAAAGTGATCTTGTTATATTATAAATAAACCAGTTTATCGTTTTTTTGTGTATTGCTTTACCTTTTTTTAAATTTTATGTACTAGCCTGCAATCATATATATTTGTATACCAGTTAATTGCGCATAGTATTTGGTGCTTTTTTAGTGGTTTAATAAAAACTGCTTATCACATATGGTTGCATTAGTGTAGTAAGCTATCTTTTTAAAGGGATTGGAGACTATACATATTATTTTAACCTAATTTACAACCAACAGTAGTTGATCACAGCAAGTTTGGTAAGAAAACTGACAAACAGCTAAAAAAATATAGTTTGTTTGCATGTCAATAACTACGCAGCTTTCTTTTAACCTCTGCGTGATGTAACCTATATTGTCTTCTTTAAATATCATTTTAATATTTGTAAAACAAAGTTAGTATTAAAAAAAATACATTAGGCAACCCAAAATAGCGGTAAGCTATCAGCGTTTATTTCTTTGAAAACTCTCCACATGGGGTCATTAAGCGAGTGAATTTAAAGTACAAGAAGTTACGAAAACATTGGGAGATTGTGTTGCAAAGGGCGTTAATAAATTGTTGTAAAAATTCTTTTTAATCTTAATCAAATCTGGTTCGGTACACGGATTATAAGTGGTCTACGCTACAGCCAACGCGGCTGTTGCAAAACCACGCACAGACGAACTACTTCAACGAAACGTCTATCTTTGTTATGCTTAATATCTTGTAAAAATAGTCAAATATCCTGTAAAAAGGCCTTTGTCATATGGTTTTGTCTATACTTAAAGTTTATTATTAAAAACTAACTGTATATTGTATAATAACAGATTTATGCAGTAGGTACTGGCATTAAAAAATGGCCAACTTAAAAGGTGTTATTATTGTGTTTTTGGTAAGTTCAACATCGTGGCCGCTACTATACCTCTTATCAAAATATCCTCAAGTGACTGAGCCATCAGTGTTATTACCAGTTGGCTGTGTTGTACTTCTTGTCACATTTTGGATCCTATCGAAATCCCTTGGTAAGGGTACTCGAGATACAACAACCCAACATGCGAATGTTAACATTAAGCCTCGTGGAATTATGTACTACACCTGTGCATTGTTTAGTTGGACATGTATGGTTGATCTAGTTTTATTTTTGGAAGCAGTTGGGATAATACACGGGTTTATGGGATTTTATTTAGAAAATGGAGAAAAGTATTTCAATGAACCATATGGCATCATTGCTCTTCTTTTGGATTTTGTTCTTAATCTTCCTCTTTTTCTTACAATAATTTATCAAATTGACAACAAATTAGATTGTAGAAATGTGGTTGTTTTTTATGGAGCTTCCAACTTGTCTTCAATGACTTGTCTATTTTTTGGAGCATTAACTGGAAGTTATGGAAAAGAAATTCTACCATCTACCTGGCTTAATATCCCATACTTTATTTTGCCGACATTCTTTTTGTTACAATTTTTAACACAACCTCGACATGACGGTTTAAACGAACCGTAAGTTTTTAATAAACTTCATTAAAAAAAGAAAGAAATGACCCGAAGTGCACAGTAATTAATTTAATTATAAATATTTAAATTATTTTAGATCAGCATCACGAAAAACTTTATTTGATTACCTATTGGGACTTGGTTTGATTTTCTCCGTCATATTTGGAGGTATTCAGGGATTAGCAGCATTAAATTCTCCCGCCCCAATAGCCCAATGGTACCTTAAGCATGAACCATACCTTCTTGAGCCTACCAAATTTGGCGCAATCTGGCCAATTTTTTCCCTGTTTGGTGTTTCATTTATACGAGTAAGCCTATTCTAATATCATTTATAAGCTTTATTTTTCTGCAAATGCGAAATGGTTAAAATTATTTATGCTGTAAATATCGTTTTAAGATTTTGATTATCTTTGGACTTTTTCAAAAATCCACGAACTGGTTAAAAGATTGGAGTTTGATTTATTTGGCTATTACTTTTGATGTAAGTTTTTATTATGATTTTTCTAATAAAAATTTAAATAGATGTTTTAATGTTGAGTTTTATAAGTAACTTTAAGTTTAATTTTTTAAAGAAATATTATTAGAAACATTGTAATTGTTGTGAAAATATTTTTATAGGGAGTTTCAAAGCATCTGGGAGCTCAATTTTTTCCAAGGCTTGCTTCTGAATACCAAATACCCTCAAATTCAATGAAACTAGTGATTTTTTTTAACCTCATTCCCCTTATTGTTGCAGTATGTTTGTTTTATCGAGCTTTTTGCACTCCTAAGACAACAATGCTCAAATCCAAAAGACCTTAAATTTTATTTGTATATGATTATATTACACTAATTTGATTTATTGCGAAAATATCTTTGCAAATGTTTATTTTAAATGAAATTATTTGAATCTGCCTCAAAATTTTTATACCAGATCAAACTACCTTATAAATATTGTATTTCAAATTTTTTTTTGTTGATTATTGCTTGTAGTTAAATTTGTGTTAAATTGTATATATAGTTTTACAGAGATTTTTATTATCAGGTTTTATTCAATATGTATATTTAGTTAACTGTTTTAATATTAAATATTAGGTGAAATAAAACAATTTTAACAAATTACAAATTTGTTTTTTTGTTTAACAATTATTTTCTATTAAAAGTTGTTAAATTTTAACAAAAACCTTAACATATTCTAAACAATGAATTCCCAAACAATCCTAGCTATTTTAAAGTAATAAACATAATCTAGAATTTCTGCAAACAGTTTTAAATGAATTTCGTACTAAATTATTTGGCAACATTAAAAATAAATGAAAAACTGGCAACATTATTTTACGTCGTACAAAAGGAGAAAGTTGCTTTGCTTTACCTTTCTATATACGGCGGTTTGCTTGCTGTTGCAAGGAGTTAATTATCGTTATTTTTGTATTTCTTTAATATGACATTGTAATGTTTTACAGGAATTATTCGTAACGACAGTAAGTTTATTGTATACGATTATTCGTTATTAATTTGTAACCGTGTTATTAAAAAAGCTTTGTAATAGTTATTATAAAAGCTTTGAAAATCGAACTATTTCGTCCGACAATTCTGACAGTTTAACATTCCAAGTTTCAATTTCTTTTTGTTTGTTGATTTCTATTCTGCTTCTTGATCTTCTGTTGTCTATCTAAAATTGAAATGGTAGCAAAAATGACGTCAAATGCAGAAACACGAATTAATTTGAAGACCTTACAACGACGGGATCCTTATATCTCCAATATTATTGATTCTGCAACCCAAGTTGCTGTTTATACATTTAGTCACACGAGTGGAGAATGGGTAATTAAACTAAACTTTTTTATTAAAATAATTACTTGTTTACTAAGCTAAATTATTACTTAAAATGAAATATTTTTTATATTTAACTCACCAATTGTTGCTATGATATTAAAATGATTGCTTGTTTTGTCATAATAAAATAATGCTTAAAGCCAAAATTTAAACTGCAAAATCCACAAAACAAAATTTATTTACTTTTAAATAACTCTTTGGCACTTTTATTGCAGGAGAAAACTGAAGTGGAGGGCACTTTGTTTGTGTATTCAAGGTAAAGGTTTTATGGCTGTTATGTTATATTGTGCTGTTAAATAAGTTTATTTTGTTTCCATCTGAATATATTTGATATTTGAAGAGTTTTAAATATTTTGATTATTTTTAGAGTTGCTCCCCCAACAGCAGGTTTTACTATTGTAAATCGGTTAAGCATGGACAATTTAACTGAACCACTAACTGACAAACTTGAATTTCAAAACCAAAATCCATTCTTGTTGTATAGAAATGAAAAATGTTAGTTTAACATAAAAAAATCTTTTAACATAGGCCTATATACCCTTAAACATGTAATGTAAATTTTTGTTTTTATTTCAGTGCAAATTTATGGAATTTGGTTTTATGATATGTACGATTGTACCAGAATTAGCAAGCTTTTAAAAGAGTAAGTCCTTAAAAAACGTCTTAATATTTAGTTCAACAAACTTAATTTTTTGATTTGATTTGACTTAAGCCTAATACTAACTAACAACTTTCATTTAAAGCTCTTGCCAAAGTGATCAGCAATTACCAAATTTAAATCCCCCTTTACCAAACAATGGAAATTTATCAAAAAATGTTGCTCCAATACCTTCTCCTCACTCAACTGGAAGCAGTGCCGCTTCATCAATATCTGACAATGTCATTGAGGAAGATAATTTGTCTAATCATAATACAAATCACAATGGAGCTAAGTCGGGTGTAAATATTATCCACATTCTTTTTAAAGCAAAGGATGATTACGATAAGGTTGGTTTTACTTTGTGTTTCTGCTTTAAATGGAAAGTATCATTGTTGTAAATTAAAATTTTTACTTTGTTTGTGTAGAAAAATGGAATTGGCTCTGACCAAAAAAATGCAAATGGTACTCCTTCTACTTTATTTCAACCTGTTCTAGAAAAATCTACTGTACCCAAAAAAGTAAATTTTTGCTAACAATGGTACCACCACAATATATGAGTCATAAGCTTTAAATTTAGTTTTTTAGTTAAAAACAGCATGATTCATGAAATAAACGAGTCCTATATCAATAACATTTTATTAATAGATTCATTTCCATATTTTAGAATTTTTTTTTTATCTGTCAGGCATTTAATCTATGCAAATTTTACAGTTAAATCTTGCTACTTTATTTGCTCAATCTGATGAACAAAAAAAAGAACCGCATCGTCCTTCATCTGCCGAAATATTTGATAAACTTAGACTTGGAAGCAACAACAATACTTCCAATGAACCCACTAAAAAACGGTTTGCAGCCCGCTCTCTTTCACTATCCCTGGGTTCCGATCAATCATTAGCACAAGCTGAAAATTTTTCAAATTCCCATTTAATAAATGGAACTATTTCTGTCGAAGAACTGGAAAGCCCAGTCTTGGGAATGTCGTCACGAAGATCTCGATATCATTCCAGTAGTGAAAGTACAACCAGAAGTAGTCACTCTCCCAATCTTCCCATCATGGAAGAATCAATTTTTAACAAACTTTTAGGAAAGCCTCAGTCATCTTCCTTTGAGAAGAAAGGCCTTCTTCCGCCTCCACCAACTCCCCTAACAACCGATTTATCACATTCTGCTTCTAATGTCCCATTACACATGCCACCAAAGCCAAAATTAATCCACAGATCTCAATCAAATCCTGGGAATATTATAAACTTGGTTCCGCTACCCACCCCAACTCATATAGAAAGCAATGGAAGTAGTCACACTACAGCATCGCCAATGCAGTTCGGTTCTTCTTTGCCTCCCCTGACCATGCCGACTCTGCATGAGAATTCTCATGGACTGGTCAAAAGTATCTCGGTAGCAAGTGGACTTGCACAAATGCCTCAGTCATACACAAACAATAAAACCCAGGTTGCTTCCACACTTCATGGCACAACAACTAGTCAGATTAAAAATGAACAATGTTTGTTGCTTTCTCCGCATGCTCTTAAGCCAAGTGGTATACCGAGAAATAATAATCCAACATCAACAATTACTAGTAAGTCATTTTCTCACTATAAGTTAAGAATTGCTGCAAAACTAATAACAGTTTCTAAACTATTTGTTTTCTTTTAGCATCAAGTAATCTAGTAATTACCCCGCCAATTACATCAACACAACCGCAACCCAATGTTTCAGGACCAATTACTGTCAATGTAAGTATTGGTTAATAGTTTAATAAAAAAATTCTATTTTAACAGTTAGACAACAACATTTTTTATTTTATGAAAACTTTGTTTCATCAAGGGTGTTGGATCAAACACTCAACAACCTGCAGCTTTAATTTCCCCCGAAGACTTTGTACATTCAAACTTTACCCCCCAGAAAGCCATGGAATTACTTTTACCCCCAAGTCAACCAAAACCCTTCGCCCCAACGCAACTGGATAAAAATCAGTTTGCTGCAACTCTTGTTTCTTTACTCCAGGTTTGAAATAAAGTATTTTGTAATCGTTTTTAAAACAAGCTATTTAAAGATTTTGTGATTATTAATTTTTTGCATGCTATGAAATAAATATTTATAAAACTTTATATGTTAATTTAGAATGATGACTCTTTTTTGACAACTGTTCACAATGCTTACTTGACTGGACTTAATAAAGTTAAGACGAGAGAAACACCTTCTGGTGATGCCCCATTAAATTTACTAATGTCGTGGAAATAACCAAAACAATTGAAAAAGTTTAACCCATGATTTATTAAAACGGGCATTACGTCCTTATTAAAAGGACTAAGCAAGTTGCAAAAACATTTTTATGACCACAGCAACATGTCTTGTTTACCAGAAGTCCTTAAAATCCTTTTAAATAAAGGTAAAAAAACAAATTTTCATATGAAAACAAAATCATTAAGATTTGTTGTAAAATGCAATAAAGAATTAAATGTTCCATTTAATTTATGTAATATTTAATACCGCCTATTGTGTTTTCTTTCCTATTGTGTAAAATGACAATGGGTTTTTGGATTATATCCATACTTTATTTTTTGTTCAGTTTCTTAATATAACTGCCTGCTTTTCTTTGTACATTGTATATTGTGTAATGTGGTGTAATATCTCATTTAAAAGCCAAATCTTAATTGTTTTGATAATCTTTTTGTATTAAAATAAACTAATTCTTTTAATAGGAATTTAATTAGTTGCATATAAAATGTGATAACAAGTCAATTTTTTTATAAAAACCACTTATGTTGTTTATTTTAGTTGGGCCATACATTAATTTTTAAATATAGGGTTGTAAATTTTGCTTTCTTTTGATAATTTAAGAAGGGCTATTGCCTTTGAATATTACTATGTGTTTTGTTATTTAGCTATTTAGTTTGTCAGCGTGAACAAAAGTGACCTGAATCATTTTTGTTAAAGGTAATTCGACTTTTCTGTTATTACAATTTTAACAATAATGACAGTATTAGAATTGACACGCTGACTGTGTATTGTATGCATTTGTTACCGTTTGTTTTCATTGCACTCTCCGATCTTGTTTAAAAGCGCTTTAGTTGTGCTTTTTTGTAACTTTTTTCTAACCTTACCTGTGGTTTTCGGAAAACGGGTAAATTAAAATAATCTTAATTCCTTTTGGAATTTTTGGGATATTAATTGCAGTAGTTTTAAATAATGTAAAAAGTCTTTAATGATCACTCAGTGTATATAATATTCTTCATTTTTTATGTTGTTTTATTGTTTAAAGTTTAATAACCAACAGAAAATAACTTTAAATCCTTTTGTTAGTAAAGAAAGTGTTTAAATTTCTATGATTTTTGTTGTTTTTTGATTTGTTGTTTTAGCACTAGTTTCAAGTTGTTTGTTTTTGTTAAGTAAATTTTCAGTTTTCTAACTGTTTTTGTTAGAATTATCAATATCTTGAATAATGCATTTTAAATTTACAATCCAGTGTAAATATGTCCATGCATTGTCCAGGATTGAATTGTTTTGTTTTATATCTTGTCCGTTGGGACACTATATTTAAATATATCATTGTATTGATTGTATTAATCAATATTTTAACAACCAATGAGTTTTTAAACATTAATAATATGTTTAAATTTTTTTGTATATTCGGTAAACAGTTATGACAATGTTAAAATATTTTTAATTTGATTTTTAAGTTAAAAGTTTAAAAAATTTAACGTCAATGTCCTACGTAAAACAATCTTACACAATAATATGATTGTTTTATTTGTAATTTGAGTAAAACAGACTTTTATTATCTTACTTGTGTGGTTTACTAAAATTTTTTTACAAAATTATATTTTGTTTACATGATGTTTTTTATTTAAATGAATAGGAAACTGTGTTAACCTTGTTGTGATACATGGATAAGAATTTGATATTTTTGTGTAGATACCCATGTTTTAAATAAGGTTTAACTTAAAAAAATCTTTATTTTAAATAGAAATTGTTAAGTAAACTCTTCGTATATTTGTTAAAATTTTTTTTTACTTTTATGAGGTTGCAAATTTGTAACATTTTTGCCTTAATGTGTAATTTGATTTTGTAAACAATTATTTTTGAAAAGCTGTAAATATCATTTTTTGTTGTAAAATTTTAATGTTCAATAGTTTATCAAATTCAAGTTACTCTAAAATGTGCTAAATTTTATCACCCCATTAAGAATTTGCGAATTCCACTTTTTAATTATTTTAAACCCGTCAAACTCTATCTTAAATTTGCATATAGCAAAATGTTTTTAAAAAACTGTGCAATGATCAATTTTGTATGCTAAAATGATTTTTTCTAAGCTTCAAATTTAAAAAGTTCATGCTTTTTTTTAAACACCTGTTTTTATGTCAATGTGTTTTTAACAATTTTTGAACAATTTTTTTGAAATCTTGCATTTAAAGTTCTTTTTTTAAACTATGATGCCAATTTAAATGTGAAAAAAAATTGATAAACTAAAATAAATGTCATTCTGTAAATTTACATGAAAATGCTAACTGTTGTTTTTAAATAATTTGTTTCAATAATTAAATCTTGAAAACCTAAAAACCTTTTTAGGTTTTAAATTCTGTGTAATATGTTTTTCGAAATTTAAAAATGTACAATTCTTTTTAAAATGGTTTTAAATCTGGTTCTTTTACCTTTTTTTATGTTTAGTACTTGTTTTATTATTCGTTAATACTTCGACCGTTTTCTTGTATGTTAATTTAAATGGATTTTAAAGGTTTTTTAAACACATCAAGAATTTACATTAAAACTATTATTAAATTCTTAAAACCAATACTATAGTAAATTTTTTCGTATCTGATTATCTTAAATTGTAAAAAAATGTTAATATCTGAATTTACTTAAAAATTTGCCAATAAACAATCACCACTACATAAATGTTATTTTTTGACTGTGCTGTTATACAATAAAATATAATCCAAAAACTTTTTACAAAAAAGGGGGGTCAAAGGAGATAACTTTTAAATTATTGTTTGAATATTGTTAATTTGACCACTGTTCTTTCTTAAAAAAATTTAAAGTGATTACACTAAAAAATTTACTATCCGTTAGTTGGGGCTGACAAGCTATGACTTCCGTAAATACGGGAAATCCCCTTTAAAACCGAAGGCTCTAAAGAAAAAAGTTAATACCGAAATTTAATACTTATTCAATATTTTAACATAAAAAATCAAGCTTATGTCTGGCAATTATTACTTTGTTATCGTCGGACATAAAGATAATCCGTTATTTGAAACTGACTTTAATTCTCAATCTCGGCCAAATGATGCTAAGGTAAGTAGATTTTATGTAACTGTTTCTTAACTTATTTTATATGTCCGTAGTATAGGTATAAACCGACGTAAATATATCAAGTTAATGTTGTTATTGTGTAATTTTTATGTGTGTTTATCTTTAAAAATATTTTATTAAATATTTTAGAAAGATGATCACAGACATTTAAACCAATTCATTGCTCATGCTGCATTAGATTTAGTGGATGAACATTTATGGAATACAAATGCTATGTATCTGAAAACCATTGATAAATTTAATGAATGGTAAGCACTAAGTTAGTAATTGTGTGTAGAAATTAAATACTTGTGTAGTAAAATAAATGTTTAAGTTATTTAATTTTATAAATTAATTCATAACTTTTTAGATTCTGTTTTACTGAATTAACATGTACATAACATGTTCTGTTTTAAATACATTTTTTTAAATTGTTTAGGATGGTATCTGCTTTTGTAACTGCAAGTAACATGCGATTTCTAATTTTACACAATGTCAAAAATGATGATGGAATTAAAACATTTTTCAATGATGTATATGAAATTTATATTAAAGTATGTATATATGTTATGTAAATAACTTTAAATATTAACATAACTCGAAATCTTAATCGAATGTTAAAACAAACATCATTAAATTATTTCAGCTTGCAATGAACCCATTCTATGAACTAAACACACCCATCAAATCACAAGCTTTTGAGAAAAAGGTTCAATTTTTTGGAAAAAGACATTTAAACACGTAATAAAAAATTTAGGTCCAATTTCAATTTTTGTTTGTACCTTAATGCACTTTGTTTATACTTCGATCAAAATTAAACATTAAATAGATAAATTTTATATGCCAATCCAAAATCATTTAATTGGTAAAAAAATTTAGCTTTTGGTAGTATACCAAAATTTAAGAATATCATAAAATTGATGGCATACCAAAATTTATTCTTCTGTATTTAAAATAAAAATTCTATTTCCCAATAAATTGAAAAACAAATTTAACAACACTCTTTTTTTTCTATTTTTGTTGCTGCAAGTTCTATTGGATTTATTAAACTTGCATTTAGTTAATACTTAAATAAATTTTAAATAAAAGATTTTATTTGACACCCAAGCACTACAAATTTGCCAATATATCTTTAACAGTTCATGTACACAAAAGTTTTATTTTTTTACACAATATTTAATGTTTGACTATGTTAACATCGATGTCTCGTGCAAGGTCTGCATAAATCTCCTTTCTGAAATTTTCCAGAACTGCATCCCTTGAGTACAGTTCCTTTTCCTCTACAGTTGCCAGATACAACTAAAAAATAAAATTGGTATAAAATTTGGTTCTTTTATGAAATACTTACATAAACATCCACCTTTTGCTGATGTTTTTCGGGGTTGATATAATCAGCAGGAAAAGGATTTCCCCATTTGTTCCATCTAAAAATACAATTTAATAAAAATTTCGTATGAGTTTTTGTTTTGGTTATAATTACTTACGATACATCTTCCTTGTTTAACGCTGTGTACACCATACAACTTGCTGTTAACATTCCTGCTCCAACATATGCACCCATTAAAGGCACCAACTAGAAATACCACATAATTTGGTTTATAAATTTTAAATATTAGGATTGTATTGTATTTTAAAATATACTTACGTCGGTGTGAACAGCCATTTGTTTTTGCAGACTGCGAAAAAAATTAAAAACAACACGCGCCATTGCAGATTTTTAAGTATAACTTTAGTATTGTAATCCTAAAAAAACTACAAAATGATAAATAAGTATTTTAAGAGAAAATCTTATTTAGTACATTCAATAAAATTGTGAAACAAAACGCTGGTTGAACTTGCTCGCTAAATAAAAATGGCGAAGTTCTGCAAACGTCTCGTATCGAGACAGCTAGAGTTCAGGCAAGCCCGGTTTCAACCAATCACAATCAAGCAAACGAAGTAAACAACTACGGTTGCTGAAATATGATTTGTTGTCAATTTTTCACGGTAGAGTTTCCGATTTTGTGATATTGAATTTGACTTTATTGAATTATAGATAAACTAATACAAGTTTAGTTCATCTATAATTGTATTAGTTTATCTATGATTGAATATCCAACAATAATTTAACATTTTCACTAAAATATGCACTAATAAAAAAAAAAAAAAACCATTAAATGTATAAGTCATTAGCAATCGTTTAAACACATTTTGCACATGTCAAAACTGTTAATGAACTTGAAAATACACAGCAAACCTAATACAATATGTATGTCACTTATGTATTGCTTATTAAAAACGAAATTTTACAAAACAATATTTATGTTTAAATTTTAATTCGGGAAAAATAATTATAACAGCGACCTCTATGCCGAAAGCAAATAAACCCACGGCTACAAAAAAATGAAAAAGTCTTTCCTTTTCGTTCATTGCTACGAGGTATCGACGGTTTATAAATATGAGGTATGTTTATCTAATTTAATCCATATATTTTGTAAATGTTAAATTCTAAAAATTCTTTATAATGGTTTTGTGTCCTATGATGAAATAATTTTGCATGTATTATCTAAATTAATTCTGTGTTGAGTAATTTTATTATGAACTGAGGACACGTGACTATAACTTAACTTCATATAATATAAAATTATTAGTTTTGTGTTTTATTAAATCTAATAAATTGGTTACAGTAAAATTACAAGAGACACACTGTACGAGTGTGTGGAAAATGTTATTAAGGGATCAAAAGAGAAGCCAAGAAAATTCTTGGAAACTGTTGAACTTCAGATTTCTCTGAAGAATTATGATCCACAGAAGGACAAGCGTTTCTCTGGAACAGTGAAGTAAGAACACCAAATGTGGTAGTCAATTATGACGGACCAATACCCTGGGTCTTTAATTAAAAGGGTAGCCCTATTTTGGGCAACTATATTAATACTGTATCAAGGTATAATTGCAACTTGATTTGTCTGTTTCAATTATAAATAAATTTAGCTATGCTGTGCTGAAAAAAAACTTTTAATTTTGTTATTAAGCTAATTTTCTCCTATTCTCGCACTTTTAAACTTAATACTTTTGATTTTTAGACTGCCCCATGTCCCTCGTCAGAAATATCGAATTTGTGTTCTTGGTGATGCCCACCATTGCGATGAAGCAAATGCAAATGATATTAGTTGCATGGACATCGATGCCTTGAAAAAACTGAACAAGGACAAAAAACTTGTTAAGAAATTGGGTAAAAAAATTGTGAATTTTGATAAAACGAATGAAATTGGTTTTCGATGATGTTAAAATAGTCTTTGTTTTAATTCCTGAAATAATGTGATGCAACTTCAATTACTGAGAAATCCAAAAATGTTTGTTTATATTTTAATGACATATTTAATCCGTTTCTAATTCTTTTTTTAATATTTCAGCCAAGAAATACGATGCCTTCATGGCTTCAGAATCTTTGATCAAACAAATTCCAAGATTGTTGGGACCTGGTTTGAATAAGGCCGGAAAGTTTCCATCTTTGCTAACTCATCAAGAGTCAATGACAGCTAAGGTAAATATCTTGAAAATTTATTCCCACAGAGCTGCGAAACTTATTAAAAAAATATTAATTAATTTTTTAATATTCTCAGGTACAAGACATCAAATGTACGATCAAGTTTCAAATGAAGAAAGTTTTGTGCTTGGCTGTTGCTGTTGGAAATGTCGGTATGACTGAAGATGAATTGGTTCAAAATCTTAACTTGGCCATCAACTTCTTGGTAAAATATTTATTTAAGACTAAAAAATTTTATATTTTTCTCGCACACGCTAGAACCCAGTTGATAGAATGTTGATTGTGGCGTAGAAAGTGTGCTAAATTAACACTCAAGGATTCGCTAACACCAAGCCCAATAAATGGCTGGCGTTTGATAGTAACCTCGGAGACAAAATCAATTTTAAAAATATTTTTTTAACTAGTTGTTTTAGGACCCTGACTAAATTTCTTCATATTTTGACATAGGTTTCTTTGTTGAAGAAGAACTGGCAAAACGTTCGATCTTTAACTATTAAAAGCACAATGGGAAGACCACAAAGATTATATTAAATAAAACATATCTCCCACACAATTATTATTCTGCTTGATTTTTAACTTTAGACAGTGAAATTAGGTGTAAAAGAGGCTTTGATTTAAGATGTTTTTTAACAAAAATAAACCCAGACTTTTACGTTACGTAATTAAAAGAAACCTTAAAACATCAAATACATATTTACTAAAGCTTAATTTTAAAGAAAAATTGAAATATTATAATGTATTTCTAGCTATCCATTAATGGTAAATTCTGACTGTCGAAGCAAGTAATTGCACGAACATTTTAGCTTAGGCTATTCAATATTTTATACAGACATCACGTTTACTTAAAAAAAAGATCACGATACAAAGAATTTTAATTTGAATATATGGTATATGCTTTAAACAAATTGTAGAAGCCTAATTAGAAAGCATCGTCAAGAAATATACCGAGAACGCAGCAAAAAAGGTAGAAATCGTAAAAGGGGATAGCATAGTTGAACCACCACCACTTTCCTGAGCAATCAAGGATTGATAATTAGCGAGAGATCCAGGAAAATCAGTGAACAAGCCATCAACTCCAAGATCGATAAATTTTTTGTATTCAAAGTAAGGATCGCTACCGTAATCATAAGCAAGAAACATGTACTCGTTTCTAAACGTGTATGGATGTACCTGAAAGTTATAAACAATTTAAAGAATGTTGTTGACATTTGATTAATGATAAATTGTAGTAAATTTAAACCACATATTGACTTAATTAATCAAAAAAAAGGTTTAATTTTAAAACTAAGTCATTTTTTTAATTTTAAGCAAGTAATTTGCTTTTTAAAACAGACGTGATAAATTAAAACGTGTAAAAATAAAACAGCAATTATCTGCTTTTAGTTTTTGGCACTGTCTTATAATTCCCGTTAAAACGAGCCGCGCGACCATTTATAAATATTTATAGAATACGTACCTTCAAGCCATAAGAATGCGCCTTTGCAAGAAAGTCCGTTTCGGACAGCACTTGGTTAGTAGCGGGGTTAACTGTAACGATAGCAGTTTTAGAGGGACCTAGGCCGTAGCAATAATCTGCAATTTCGCCCATCTTAGCAAGTGAAATGGTGGCCTCAATAAGATATATTAGAGGCAGTTTTGTTAGGGGAGACATGTACTTTAGACTATCTTCAGAAAATGACTGAACAAAACAAGGCGAAGTAGATTTGTCGTAGCCATGTTTGTTCAAAGACTGAATTAGCAAATCTTCCATTGTTGTACCACTCATTTTTAGGAACTCGTTGAAAAATACTGGAATTTTAGTTTCTGGGTAAATTCCGATAACTCGATTGTTGCTGCTGTTTTTTGCGACAGCAACATATTCATCAAAAGAAGCCATTGCAAATTTGCCATTGTAAGATTGATCTCTGTAGGAACGTGTCTGTATCTATAAATTAAGTTTAAAAAAGATATTTAAAATGTAATAATACGAACACTTGTACTGGTAGCCCAATTATTGAGTACTAGTTTTAATTACATGTCAGGTTTACTAAGTTATGCAAAAAATGCACAAACATGAATATAATCATGACAATTTAAAAATAACGTTCCAAAACTCGTTTCCGCAAATGACTACCACAAAACTAGGCCTAAGATAAATCGTGATATGCAAAGATAGAATGATTTTTATATTTTATTAAAACCAATTGTTGTTTGTTATTTAATTTTAGTTGTGCAGATAATTATTTACACAGGATATATTATAAGTAACAAAAAGTTGTAAAATGGTTAAAGGATTGACATTTTTAAGAGAATTTCGCATCGTTCTTCCGTTTACAGTGGACGAATTTAATGCTGGCTATCACTGGTCTGCAGCTCATTCTAATAAAATCAAAACTGGGGGAGGCGAAGGTGTTGTTATTCAAAGCAACCAACAAATAACTGACGATGGGAAAGTAGGACGTTGCACGAAAAATGATATTTTGTTTAAGAATTCATGCCCGAAGGCAATGGAAGAAATACTGCAAGGCGATTACGTAATGAACCAAGTAACGAACGATTTTTACCCCTATGTGTACACAGTCTTTTCCAATGAAACCCTCGGAAGATCATTTCATCTGACAAGCTATACTCTGTGTCTAAAAGATTTCGGAACAGAAAGCAATGCGTTTCAGTTATCACACGATGATCTAGCAAACCGAAGAGTCGCGTTTTATGATATAGCGGATAACAGCAATATTCCGCATAAGGTCGATCCAAAGTTTGATCCGAACCTAATAAGTTGTGCAAAGGCAGAACGAGGTCCACTATCCGCGGATTGGATTGAACAACTAAAAGCAAAAACCAAAGCTTGGGAACAGACAAATGTTGGAAAAGAGCCGGCGTACATGTGCGTGTATAAGCTTATTACAATACAAGTGGATTTTCCTGAATTACATCAAAGCAAAATTGTAAGGGAATTGGACCAAATGACAACCATCTCTACGTTTAAATTTTACAGGACGGCCTACTGTCAAGCTGATAAATGGTTTGGCTTAACTGAATCGGAAATACGCCAATTAGAAGAAAACTTGGCCAAAGAGTTAGTCAAGTTAGTACAAGAGGGCACCATGAAAAAATTTCTTGTATTTTAAGAAAGTGACGTTTTTTTATAAAATGATATGTACTTGTACTGTATTGAATGTTATATTACTGGAAATTTTGTTGCAACTTTGCTATTTAAATTGTGAATGTTTTCGTTTTTAATTGCATAGATTAATGTTGTAATGCTTGCACAAATAAGAAATTACCATATACTGGTAATATGTCAATAGTACATAGTAAATGTAAATAGTACTAGAGGCTGGTAAATAAGTCATATTATATCATGTTTTTTTGTTAAACGTGCGTTTATTTTTGTAAATATTTAAACATGTATAAGGGGAAAATGTTTAATAATTAACTACTTAAATACTAAATAACTAATAAAATATAATATACCTTTTTCAAAGTTTGAAGTTCCTCCAATGTGAAATCAATTGTAAAATAATCCGTTCTTGATTTCCCGGCAATTGTGTAAGTTTTAATACGATCTTTAAACTCAGGTCTTGTGTGAACATTAGTGGACGCATTCAACCAAGGTTCATGCGTACAAACCAACTTTGCATCCTAAGGCAAAAAACAAAATACAATAAAGGACTCGTTTTAACAAACCGTTTTTTCATAAAATTTTATAGTATCATAGCTGCAAGATTTTTAAAATAAACTTTTTTTTGAGTGAATATGTAAGTTACTTTTGTAACAGCAAGATCGCACTCAATAACATCAGCTCCTTCTTCAATAGCTAATTTGTAAGCTTCAACTGAATGTTCCGGTAGCCTACCTGTAGTTGTATGTTGAGTTAAGATATCGTTTAACTATTAACAACATGTTTAATAAGCCAACAGATAGTATATTGGTTAAATAAATACAAAAAGGTTGTCTTACCTGAGCTTCCACGATGAGCAATAATTAAAGGACGATCTGCCGGCAATCCTTCAATCACTCTATCATCAGACGCTACGCACCAAATATAACTGCACCAAACCAACGCAAAAACTGGGGAAAAATCAAAAATGATGGTTTAAATACTCTACCCTTCTGACTATACAAAATTGATGATAAGTAAAAACTCACCGTAAAAACACTTCATAACGATATACACTTTCACTAACCAAATGTGTTAATAATAATTGATACAGGAACTTTTTATGCTGTCGGATCTACATAAAACTTCGAGCACTGAACAAACGAATGGGTCCATTCAGTCAATACAAGGCATTAAAAACGTCCCAAATTTTCGCAAACAAACACAAATAAGGAAATCGCATTGTAGACTTATTGACGCAGTATGTGGTTCAGTATTTTGACAGTTGATTACCCTTTATATGAACAGTGTTTCGTGTGGACCATGTTTGCACAAATGCGAAATCAGGCCATTTTGCGAAATTGGTGATGTAAATTTTAAGAACTCCTAAATCAAAAAAAAGCAAGCTATTACATTTTTTAAGTTAACGCGTTTATAGATCACTTAACATAAAAAAAAAACTAAATAAATATAAAAAAAAGGTGTCATATGGTGCATTTTTACGGGGCTTTTTTGCGTTTTTTTTATTTGGTTTAAAAGATTGTAACTTTTGTACTGGCTTGGTCACAAAAAAAATGAATTCTCATTAAATACCGGACCCAAAGTTGAGATCAGTTTAGGTGGACTCGACCAGTATTAAATAACTTAAACGTGGGATCGCAATAATACCCAAACATCTTATTAACAGCAGTTTACAAATATATAACCCCGTCTAAAAATACGCTGCTTATCTTAAGTAAACAGTAAACGAAAAAGTAAAAAATAAATGTATTAAATAGAACTACGTTTGGGATGTTTTTTCGTCAACAAAACTAGACCTAATTATGTCACTCAAACCATTGGATAAGGTGTTTTAATTCTAGGTTATTTTCTATTTATATAACTTAACTTTTAAATATATTTGTAAAAAAGTGATCAGGCGCATGGAAAAAGAGAAAAAAAAGTGTAACGATAGCGAAAATAAATATTACAAACAAACAATGTTTAGTACCTCAATTGAAAATTTATACACAATGCCCAAGCACTACTTTGGAAATTTCTCATCTAAATAATTAGATAATGACCACGAAAAATCAGCGAACATTCCATCAACCTGAAGTTTAACAAACATCTCGTATTCTCTATATGGATCACTACCGTAATCCCATGCTAGGAACATATATTCATTTCTCATAACCCACGTATGGACCTTAACAAAAGAATTTAAAATAATTAATGTCTATGAATTGATGTACTTGTGTTACAACTTACCTTCAAGTCTAAAGCATGCGCTCTTTCAATAAAATCAGTTTTTGCAGAAATATAATTTGTTTTTGGATCAACTTGCACAATAAGTTTTTTATCAGGACCCAAACCATACAAAAACTTCGACAAATCTTTCATTTTTGAGTTATTTAATTCCTTCTTTGTTAGGTATATAAGAGGTAGTTTGGTAGAAGGTGACATATACCGAAGACTGTCTTCAGAAAAAGATTGAATATAACAAGTTAGTGTAGGTTCTGTATACCCATGTTTTAATAAGGAAGCTAATAATAAATCTTCCATCGTTGTGTTAGTAAGAAATTGGTTGTAATATTCAGGATTTTTAGTCTCTGGGTAAATTCCAATAACACGCTTGTTGCTGATATTTTTTGCAACAGCAACATATTCATCGAAAGTTGCAATTGAAAATTTGCCATTGTAAGATTGGTCCCTGTACGGTCTTGACTGCACCTAAAAAAATTTAAAAAAGTAATGAAAATACTTTTTTTTAATTAAAAAATAGAAAGAACATAAAATAAACATTACTACATACTTTTCTTATAGTTTTTAGTTCTTTAAGGGTAAAATAATTGGCAAAATAATCAGTTTGTTTAACACCATCGATGATGTGTGTTTTAACACGGTCTCGAAACTCTGGTCTTGAGTGAACGTCGGTTGTTGCATTCAACCCAACATCATGTGTGCATATTAAATACAGATCCTAATCTCGAATAAAATCACAACAATTTTTAAAATTAAAAATTTTTTGGATTGAATTTATTTTTTAGTGGTTAGAAAATAAAAATTTTAGCAAACCTTGGTTATTCCAACATCACATTCAATAATATCAGCACCTTGACGAACTGCTAATTTATAAGCTTCTACTGTGTGTTCAGGAAGCATTCCTGCATGGAACATAAATTTAAACTAGATTAGCACAAAAAAATTAAAAAGCATTTTTTTCCTAATTTAATGTTGATAAAAAATGCGCCTTTTACGATCTAGACATTGGTTGAAATGTTATATATATATAATATTAGTTTTGTTTCATAATAACAATTATTTAATTAATTAAAAATACTTACCACAACTACCTCGGTGTGCAATAATTAAAGGTCTGGTTTGTGTTGGATTATCATATATTAACGATTCTGTTATTATCAATCCAACAACACAAAATACAAACAAAAAAACTAAAAAAATAAAAATGATTTAATAAAATTACCAGATAATTAGGAAATGATTTTATTATTAAATAAAATTATTATTACTAGGTTGTAAGTTATAACCAATAATTAAAAATTACTTACCAGAAATTTTTAAATTTATTCGATTTCTCCAAATAAAAAATATATTTTTCCACTTTTTCATAATTGCAAATTTAACCTAATTTTTAACACATTCTGAAAAAAACAAATTTTCACAATTATTGTAAATGAATAATCAAAAATTTCAATGAATACTACCATATTTTCAAATGACAAATTTTGTTTAGAAATATAGAAGATCATCAAAAGAATGTGAATAAGAAATGGATGAAATTTAAAACAATGAAATTAATAATACACAAATGCTATTGTACAATGTTGTTAGTAACACAGATAAATTTATGTTTTAAAATGAATTACAAATATTGTTGACAAAAAACACAAAATTTAAAATATTGCAACATTAGATTAATGTTAACCGAAAAAACAGATCTAATATGAAGTAGAAGACAAATTAAATTATGGAAGATAAAAATGTACACGCTTAAAACACTGCAGATTACTTTTTTGCATAACTGTTCGCTAAAAACTAAAATTTCATAACAATAGTTAATTTTTAAACAAAAATTTTTCTAGTATTAATAGGTTGTAGATGGAAGACAATAATGCAACAAATGGAAGACAAAAAATAAAATTTTAACATTGGCCTAAAAAATATTATGAAAAATTTAAAATTTGCATTAAGAATTAATACACCAGCCAAGTACCCTAAACATCACTAATAAAGAAATAATTAACCCAAGTAATTAAGTGCTTTCCCTTCACAATAGATGGAATAAAAATACTTTTAAAAAAACAAAAATGTTTTTGCCTAAAATTAACTATAAGTCAACGTCGTCATACACCTCGTCAGGGTTTATGTCGTTTTGAAGCTGTTTTAATTTACCTAACTGCAACAAAGAATTAAGAATTGAGAGTTCGTAGAGAATAAAGAAAAGTAGGATTAGTAACAGAGCTTGGATGACGATTGAGTGATTTAATCTCATTCTAAGATGTTGGCAATCTTCCTCAGTGTTTTTTACCTTCGACAAAAACATATAAGTCCTAACTAGATATACATATACATGCGGTATAGGTTGCTCTTTTTACTTACTAGTAAACTGTAAGCAAATGTTAAAAAATGTAAAAAATTTAATTATTTAGTCAAAATGTAAAAAAATTGAATCTTTTCTTAAACTAGATATAAATGCAAAGTTTGCCAGTTTTTAAGTAAAAGCTAAACAAAAGTTTTATCTTCAAACTTACAATTTTTTTCAGACTTGCCACTTCTTGAGTGAGTTTGGTTAAGTCCGAGTTTGGGTTTATATGATTTTGGTGGTTAGCTTGAGTAAGAGGTTGTGGTTTTACCTTTTTTGGTGTTTTATCTATCAAATGGTTGGGTGCAGTTTTATCCAGTCTAACTTTCAACCTTTAAAAGTGACATAAAAATAAATATTACAAAGTTCAAAAAAACTAAAACAATCTTGTTAATTTGATTTGAAAATTTATTTTTTTTAAATCATCTGATAATAACCACACATTTCTTCAACATTTTTTACCGAAAACAGAGTAACTAATTACCTATGTTCAAATCTAGACTCTCTAGTTTGGTGAGTATTCCAAAATTCCTGCACACTTCCCCCAATATCAATAATCTCCTGATACAAGATCAGAAATCGATCTCGAGTTAATGTATCTTCATTATTTCCACCCAAGTTTATTCTTATTGTGGTTGTTGTACCTATAAAAAATAGAATGAAAGTTTAGTTAAAGAAGTGATTTAATTGTTAGTGGCAGTACTTTTTTATATTTATTTATCATCGATGTGGGAAGGTCAACTTCATATCATAAACATAGAATAACATCAGTTACCCCAACCCAGTCTCTAGTTGCCTTTGGCAGTTTGGAACATTATATATTATAATTGTCTGATAAGTAAGCTGCTAATTAAGTGTTGGTGCTGATTAAATGTTGGTGCTGATTAAATGTTGACAGCATGACAGAAATGGGAATCGAACCAACAACCTCTTGTAGTGAGTCATGCGCTCTAACCACTATACCATGCTGCCAGTACTTAAAATTAAAATTTAATTAATTATAAGAGTTTAAAACTTACCTGGTGAAACAATCCCTGAGCTGGGTTTGACATGATATCTTTCTGGAAAGTTGGTTTTCACCTTAAAGGCCACACTTTTGTTACTATTGCTGTTCTCAGGACACCTCAATACAACACAAGCTCGATATCGACCACTATGTTGGTCTCTAGATGGCTCATCAAATACAACTTCATATGATGGACTAAAAATAAAAAAAAAATAAAATTAATAATTCATTAAAGGTATATATATTAGTAATAAAGTATTAAACATAAGTATATGGGCCTACCGATTTTTATAAGCCAAACAATAAAAGTATAAAAGTTCCCCTAAAAAGGCATATTGTTTATTGTTTATATTAAGCATATTGTTTATAGTTTATTACCTCATTATTAGTAACGAACCCAGTTTAACTTCACCCTGCGGTTTGGTAATCTGATTTGAAGAACTCTTTTTCGGTTTAACTGAGGTAGCTAAAAACATTTAAAAAATGTGAAAAATCGTAATAAAAGTATTTACAATTTAAAAGGATTAATAGAAAAAACAATAAAACATGACTTACCTTTATTGCTTGTATTTGATGACATCAAACTGTTGTTTGAAGGGCTAGAAACATCTGGTATTACAACCTGGCTTTCAGAACTTGTTCTTCCATTTGATCTTAAATGAATATTATCCATCGAATCTCCTGGTTCTGCATGTACTAATGCAATTGTTGACTTATAATTAATACTTGAAGAGTTAGAATGTGTTTTCTTGTGTTTTCTAAGATTATGAATCTCGTTAAAGGCAGGCTCAGACTTGGCACGGTTTCTGCTTGATAGCAAATCATTGTGATCAACTTTTTTCAAGGGGGTAAGCGTGGGGGTGTCTTCTTCTAAAATCGATTCATTGTATTCTGATTTTTCGTCGTCCAAGTTGTTGTTTTCTTCCATTTTTGATTTGTGGATTGGAGTTGCTGTGGTGGAGGGAATTGGTTCTATGTCAACGTCACTGTTCTCATTTTTTAACTCTTCGATGTTTTCTTCTACGAAATGATTTAAAATTTATTATTGACTTAACATAAAAATCTTAATCCTAATAGAATTAACAAAAAAAACAAAGAGCAACAAACAAAAAATTATAAACAAAGAAGATTAAATACAACCCTAAGCCAAAAATCCAAATTGCTACAATTTAAATAACTGGATTATAAATGGTTTTTAAATTGTGCTATTTTTAAATGTATGCCATGAACTAATTGCATTATTCACGATCAATAACATTTAGTCAACCACAACATTTGTAAAAATGGATTTAATGTTATTGTACTGTCATAGAAGTATCCTGTACAGTATATCATGGCCCACCCATAATGTTAACAAAGGTAATAAGGATGTGTAACAATTATGCAGCTACTTCCTATTCAATTTTGCAAATCACTGTCCAACAAAATGTAAATACTGACACATCCTTAATTAAATGATCAATTACTTGTATTTATTTTTATTGCGTCAGATGCAATTTATTAAAAATGTAGCAAAATTCCATTAATATTAACTATTGATTGTTAAAAATTTCAACAGAAAATTTTATACAGTTTTTATAATTACAAAATATACATTTTTTGTATTTTGCAAAAAGATAAAATGTAAACTATTTTTAAAACGTTATTGGCAAATAACTTAACACTATTAAGATTAAAGTTTTACTATGTCAAAGTAGCCATAAAAATGTCAAAAATATAAATTATATGTGAAAAAAGACCAAGCCAACACATGCTTAGTGTTGACTTTAGAATTTAACTATCAACAAAACAAACAGAACTCACCCAACAAACTATCAGCTTCTTCTGAAGTTGAACGATCAGCATCACAATATTGAAGATTAAACTGAACTAAATCATCTGGAAAAGGCGGGTAACTATACTCCCAATCATCCTATACAAAATGGGATTTTTCTAGTTAAATTTAAATGTTAGCTTTAAACCAATGCCACACAGAACTGTATTGAAATATTGCAGTTTGTAATAGGTTCAAAGGTTTGTAGTATGATTCATTTAAAAAATAATGAAAAACCATCTTGCAAGCACTATATCATTATTAGCAGCATGGTCATAAAAACGCCTTGTCATAGCCTTTTTACTCTATTGATCTATTGTAATTAAAATAAAAATTTACCAGTCCATTCATATATTTTGATATTTGATCAGGAGCTACATGTTGTTTAAGATCTTTAAAACTGCAAAAAACTGTTCGCTTTCGTTGTTCTTCTGTCATCCAATTTTTAACAACTTTCCAAATTGCTACATACAAAAATATGCAAATAAATTAATGTTTTATTAACTATGTTAATTCAAGTAGAAAAATTTAGTAGGTGGACACAAGTAATAAATACTTACCATTCATTATCCAGGGCATTTCCAGAATAATAATTTTTTCTACAAAACAAACATGAAATTACTGTTAATATAAACTTCTAAATTTATCAAAAATTGAACTGCAACATATAAACAATAACTTTAACAAGAAACAGCATTATTAACTAATAGTAAAAAAATTGATAATAATTAAAAGCAAAACATAAAAAGTCTTGTTATCATGTTAAGTTCAATAAAAAATCTTTTGATATAACTCACCTAACATTTCTGGAAAATAATGGGTAAAACAATCCAACATAAACTTAATTCCACCTAGATCTACATTGGCTAAAGATGATTTGCTGACATCCATTAAAAAAGTAATATGCTTTCCAGGTTCAGCTTGCTGCATTCTTTCCAGCCAAAAAGTAAGCAACTTCTGAGTTTGAGCTTTCATATCTTTAGTTTGTAGTCTCGTCACAAAATACACTGCACATAATGAAGCCTTTAAGAACAACTACTTAAATACAATTTCTTATAAAGATGTTATTGACATCCACTAAATAAAAGCTTTAGTATTATGGAAAACAATGAAATCATCATCACAAAACGTTTAATTATCTACTTAATCTAGTTTCATCTTTAGCTCTTCCATGAAGATAAATTATTCCTTTTTTCATTAAAGAATCTCCCAGATCACCCACTTTAAGATCTAAACAATGAAAAACAACATGATTATCAATCATAGAATAAAAAAAAGACTGTTTTACAAAAAAAAAATTTTGACTGAAGGAATTTATGAATTGTTGAAAAGAAAAATGACCTGGTATATTTTTTTCTTTTCTCCAACGAAATGTGTCATTTGCCAACTTTACTGCATCCGTTACATTTCCTTTTCTCCAGTTAATAAAACAAAGAGCGTAAGTATCATTTTGATTTAAACGATAAATATCTCTCTCATCAAAAGTGTTACGAACTTCGGTATCTAAAAAAAACAATAACAAAAAATAAAATCACTTGTTCAATAACAAATTATCATATGTTAACTATAAATCTTAAATTTGCAAACCTTCAATAAAGGATTGAAATTTCTCACGAAACTCTTTTATGTGCACAGAATTATCCATTTTTAATTTCGTTATTTTTGTATTGACTAACAACTAAAGTGAATTAGCACCTAAAGGCCATCTGAGATTGATTTTCTAGTTACTGCAAACGTAAAACTTAGACACAGCAGCTGTACCGCGAAAAAACTAGCAAAAATTCCACTAACAAAATATAAACAAATACAAGTACAACTAAAACACGAGTAAATTATTTTTCCTTTGTAAAAAGTAAAGCAAACCAAAAAGTAAACAAAATCAATAACAAACGTGACGTAAAGAACCGGTACGTGACCTCACGTGACCAAACAAAAATCTTACTTGTTTTTAAACGATATTGCTTTATTATAAACTTTTTGTTATTTATTTTAATTTTTTTAAAACTAATTTAATTTTACAAATTTAAGAAAACAAGTTGAGTTTCTAAGTTGGTCATTTATTGTTGATTCAGCTGAGTGGTTTAGTAACCTAGAGAAACTATTGACGCCAAATCAAGATTGTGAATTTTGCTACTTGATTATTTAATTAATTTGAATTTCCAAACAAACATATATCAAAGTATGTGTATACATTTATATTCAAAAAAATAAGTAAATATAATATTAAACCTACAGATTTTTTCAATTTTGTTTTACCATTTGACCATAAGCAAATATAAATATATTATTAATCTATGACATTAGTCTGTTAGTTAAAAAACATGAAGGCTGATATGTTGTCTATAAGAAGAAGTGACAAAGAACTTCAAATGGTTACTGAGTTATGGGGTTCAGGATTTCATTCAGGATCTAAAAAACATCCTGACAATACTTTACACAGATCCGACATGCTTTTACATAAACAGGTAAAAACTAAGTACAGGGGTTTTTAAATCAAAAATGACTACATATTTAATTTTCTCATGAAATATTGTTTTTTTTGTTTATTAATTGTTGAAAGCCTAACGCAAAACGGATTTTTCTAGCTTAACGAAACAACTGAAGTTATTGAAACTTTGGATAAAGCTATTAACCAATATGAGAACTCACAATCCAACAAAGAAAAAGAAATTATTTTAAAGAAGATATTTGTACTCCAACGAATGGTATGCAAGCAAAATGTTAAATATCCTATAAAAAATTTGCTGTTATAAGATTATTTCATTTATTTATATTGCAGTTTAGAATTACCGAATAAAATTACTTATTAATTAATCTGATGACAGGGTTTTGGCTCAGCAGAAGCTTATACCAGTTATAGCGCCTTACTTAAAGGCTCTATGGCAAGAAGAAGGCAGGGATTAAACCCAGGACTTTCTGCATAGAAGCTTTGTTACAATAAAAAGTTAAAACTGAGTTTGTTATTTAGGGTCAACATTTAAAATTGATTTTAGGAATTCTTGAAACCCTTAACAAAGAAATTAAATGTTACCGGGAGAAATTACATCAAGCTGTAAAGTTACATCTGGATGTAAAAACTTAAAATAAAAACCATAAAATAAATTAGTCTTTTTATTAATTAAAAAAACTTTAAAATCTTTAATAACATTATATGTATATTTTTTTTTATTTTTAATATGTTTTCTTTATTTTTAATATTTAGTTTTAAAAACATTTATATTAACAATTGTAAAATATTAAGGATGCTGAATTGCTAAGGCAAAGAGTATCTTGGTTAGAAAGACGACTTGAAAAAATAGTTTCAGAAAATTCAATTCAAAAACTTACAACTGAATTTTATGTAGGTTAAATAAAATTAACACAAAATTTTAAAACAACTTAGCTTTAATATTAATTTATGTCTTTTTATGTATGTTTATTTTTGCAGAACACATCCATAGACAAGAATACACAGTTAACAGATACCAAGGTTTAATAAAAGTTTTATAGTATAACATGTTAATGCTTTATTGCAACATAGATATAAACAATTTTTAATTTATTTTAGCCTAAACCTAGCCATGAAGTGTTACCAAGATCTATATTACATGCTGATGGAGTTTTATCAAAACCAACTGCTTACACAAAGAAAGCTGTTAAACTTGCTCCATTAGGAAACAGTGTGCCAGGTTCACTTACATTTAATTAAAATTATAACAAATTCTGTTTACAAATATTTTATATAATTTAGGTGTTAATTTTGCTACACCAGATGTTGCTGATATGTATTGGAATGTTGGACATCATAGATTTAGTTATACTGAAAATATGGGACCTTTATTAGAGGTAAGTCATTCCCAATATAAGATATTCAATATGGCGCTAGAGTTAATCCTGTATTTTAGAAAAACCCACTTTCCTATCACAATATTGGGTTATCTGTTCCTGATACTTATGTCAAGAAGAATATATTTTCTCGAGGTTCTGATAAGTCAAGTGTTTTACCCTGGCTTAATGAACAAGATGCTACAAAAGGAAACTTTGATATTATGGTATGTGATTAGTTTTCTTATGTCACAAACTTACTATTGTTGCATTATGACAAAATAATTGACCTGATTTAATTTGTTTTGATTTGTAATTAAGTTTTTAATAGAAAAAAAATAATTTTGGATTTTATATAAATTTTTTTTGTGTAAGTTTCTTTAAAAATTAACATTTAGAGAGACGATTTAGAGAAAATCCGGAAAAGAATTCACAGAATTCATGACAGGATATATGCAGCATCAAATTTGTCTGTTAATATAGGAGATAATCAAACTCCTGTCCTTCCACAAAGTAAAGAGAGTCAACGATCGAGTAAGTTAAAAAAAATCAATCATATTTAATTTGGAAACCATATTATTTATTATAAAATAAATTTTCTTTACGAATTTACAATAATTTATAAATTTACTTTTATTTTTTTAGGCACAACACCACAAACGCAAGTTATGCAGAACTATGTTAACTATGGCAGAGGTAATAAGTTTAATGCATATATAACATACTAAAAAATAAATCCAAATAGTATGTTGTAATGAAGTAATGTGATGAAGATTTTTATTATTTTGTAATTTATTTTATAGGTGATGCCCAATCAGTCACTGCAGGAAGTTTAGCAAGAATTTCAAGTACAGCTACACCACCAAGCAGTAATATAAGTGATTCTACAGTGTCTATACTTCCAGAAAAGTCTGAAACAAAAACTGTTGTCCCCCTCACCAAAATAGTAATTAATAATCCCAATTTTAAAATTTAGTTTTAATAATTTTTTTAAATTTCTCTAAACATCAAAAAAAAAAATATTACAATGTAAATCTGAATGCATATTTTTTATTATTGAATTAAAATTTTTGTTTTTAAAATGAATTTTGGTATTTATTTTAGAACATGGGGAAAAATTATCCATATTGTAGTGATAGATGGACAGATGCAAAACCCCATGAAGGAATTGCTGTTCAACCTTCCATCTGTAATCAAAGAGATTTACAAATTAAAACCAAACTAAGATTATACATTCCAAAACGGCATAAAAAAAAGTAATTTTTGCCACAGTTTTGCTAGTTTTTTTTAATGTCATTAATATTTATATTGCATAAAACATATTGACTTTCGCTATTACCTAATTCCTACTAATATATATGCTACCAAAAATTTTAATACTGTTTTACATAATATAACAGAATTGCTGTTGTTCGTGACTTAGTAACCCCATCAAGTGTTTCATCTAATCGATCTTTTCGTAAAGTTAACAGCACTGTAAGATTTGTAGAAAAACTTAAATCATCATCTGGTTTTCCTTTATCACATCTCCAAAGAACACGACTAAGTGTAAGTGTTAATAAGTATCCAAAACCTAAAAAGAAGTAAATTAAACTGGTTTTATATTTTAGGACTTGTTAGAAGTGTTAGTGAGTTCATCGCGGGCAGATGACCGAGTTTATGCAGCAAGATCGTTAGGTTCATTGGGCATAACTGCTTGTGACGAAATTACACCAAATCTTATTGAGGCCCTTGCTCAAGAAAAATTCTCCTCTGTTCGGTTTGAGATTGCAAAGGCACTTATAACACTAGGTATTTAATTGCTTTTAGAATATAAGAATTGGTATGAAATTGAGCCTCTGTACAAACAGATATATATTTAAATAAAATTTAAATCCTATTTATTAAGGTGAATGGCACCCCACTGCTATACTGGAGTTAAACAATCACTTAGATGGAAGTCAACAAGAAGTCTGTCTTGATATTTTGGAGCATATTGCATGTAGTGATGATGTGGGAGCGATATATCTACATGTTGATGAAATACCGGAGATACAAAAATTAATTGAAGTAAAACAAATTTATTCGTTGGCAATATTTTAAAATTTTAAAAAAAATTATATAATGCCAAACTTAATGGTTAAAAAGTTTGAAATGGTATTCTTTTTTTTAATAATGAATTAATAATTTATTTGTCTATTTAGAGTCTTCATTATTTGGCTTCAATGCCAGATGCAGAAGAAATTTCCTTTCAGGCTTCAGTTTGTTTGGGTGAAATATGTGGCATTTATGATTCAACATCTTGTAATATTGCCACATCCAAACTGTTGGAAGTTATTCAGGTGTATAAAATCATTTTTTACGAATTAAAAAAAATATTTTTGTTTTTTACGAACTGTAAATGAATGAAAAATCATTCATATTTTTATTTTTATAAACTGAAAAAAATATTTTTGATTTCACATTTTTTAGAGTACAACCAAATGGAATTGGCATGCTCAAGCACTTGAAGTGTTGATAAGAAGATTGGACAGCAGTAGTGCTATGACAGTTAAGGCAATTATTAAACAACTTAAAAATGCAACTAAGTGGAAGGATAGACTTGCAGCTGCCCTGTTGATTGCTTATGCTGGACCATCATTTGTAAATAACAATTTGTTTTATGTTTTGTGGTGGCAGTTTTGAATTTTTAAGATGTTATTTTACTAACTGTTTTTTTAATAACAAAAATGTTTATTTTAAGGTTGTAAACGTAATGTTAAACTTTAATTTTATTGAAGATATTCAGGGTTTACACAGAGGATGAAATATTTGCCATACTTGAAAGTAAGTTATGGGATGATTCAAAAAGAGATGTTAGACTTGGTGTATCACAAGCTTTTACTGCATTGGGGTTAAGAACCAGGTAATTAGTTGTTACAATAGCTTTGCCATTTTACTTTTTAATAAATATTTCCATAAAACAATTTAAAACACATGTCATTTATGAGCCTCTAACCAATATTTTGTTTAATACAACAAATTATTGAAGTTGCTTTTTTATAAACAAATTTAAAAAAAATAAAAATAGCTGAGTGACCTTTTTTCACAATGAAGGTTGTTGGATGAATTGGGGGAAAGAATTATAAGCCCAAACCCTGAACTTCGATCACAAGCTGTTATGTCCATGTCAGCTGTTGGAATTAAATCTGATAAAACTTTAAGATCTCTTGTTGAGATGTTAGGATTGGATGGTAGTGACTATGTTCGACTTCAGGTAACATAACACATCTTAAAGCCAAAGAATTTCTTATTTAAAATACACAAATCTTGCTTAATGTGACCCTAAATTAGAAGTTGGTGGTTAATGATCTCTATTTAGATTATGAGAACTTTTCATGCACTTGGTATAACTGATATCAGAGTGGTGAGAGCGCTAAGGGAAAGGGAAAAGGGAGGAGGACCACTTGCAAGGTAAACGTTTAACCTAAAAATATTTTTAATACACCATGTTATGTAGTAATTTTTAAAAAATCCATACCACTTTTGGATTATTTTTATTTATTGTCATGAGGTATAAATAATAATAAAATATGGATTTTTTTACCTTTATATTTTATAAGGAATTCAATTGTTATCTTTTAGAGAGGCTTCGAAAATTCTTTCACTTATGGATGTTAGGTTGACTACTGGAGTTACCAGTCTACCACCAAGTCGCCAAAAAACCACAGAGAAGAGTGCATCAGATGGTCGCATCACCACTTCGTTTTCATGGACATCTTCACAATGGGGTGGTTACCGTAGCAACATGACAACTAGGGAGTCGAGAAAACGACACACAAGAGGTGGAACGTCATCTCAACGGAAAAATACATATTCTGACGAGACAACCCCACAATATCAAATTGTTTCTACGGCGGTTCAGAGACCGAAAGTATCGGCAGGAAGTCTTAGAAGGTCGACAACAAGTCGTGGCACATATCTAACCAGTGCTAGCAGTTACTTTTAAAAAACTTTTGTGCTTGATTATTTTAATGATTGCATCAATCAAAATCAGGTTGTTTTTGTTATACCTTTTATTTTACATTTTACCCACGTTTTTCTAAAGATTGCACTGCACTTAGATTATTTAGAATGAAATTAAAAAATTTTATTTTTTGCTCGTGATAAAACAATGAGGTCATTTTCATGTGCAAAAGAACATTCACTTGAAGCCCTTGGACATCCATCAGGATGGTTGGAATAAAACCAACAAGGTTTCGTCTTCTTAAAATCTCCTTTTATGACTTTTCGTTTTTTGACTATCGGCTCATTTAAATCACACCAGTTTCTTATTTTCACACGACTATTTTTAACTTCAAAAACCTAAATTCAATATACAAAAAATTAAGAAGTAGTAGAGAGGGGTATTTGGGAGATTGGAAATAAGTTTTTACATTAACACATTCTTATTTAAAGTGGTCATGTAGAAATAAACAAATCTTTACCTGGTGATAGTTTCTGAGTAGGGTTTGTAAACCTCCACATTCACTTTTCAGCTTTGATCTTTGTTGATCATCAAACAATAAAGCAGCTTCACTGATAGTTATCTTCCCACCCTTATTCCATGATTTTGTGTCTTTGTAATTAATAACAGTTTAAAAATTAATTTAAATGTACTTGTACAGCAAATTGTTTAAAAAAAATGATGATGAGGCAATTATAAAAAAAAACAAAAATTAAAAATAGTAGGCTTATTGAAAATTAGATGCAAAAAATTTAATTATATTACCAGAATTACATATTTCTATGTTTGTGGTTTCTAAGAGTTTGGAAACGATTGTTTTCACTATCTCTGTTCGAATTCCTTTGTCTAACTTTGTGCAATTTTTTATCTTTTCCTCTTTAGGTCTACTTGTAAATACACAATCAACATGTTTTCTGGATTCAATAAAATGTTCTACATCTTGAAGTTTTTTTAAATGATCAGATTCCTCATATTTTCTTTCCATACCAACAAAACAAACCTAAAAATAAATGTATTATTTTTTGAATTAAAATTCTTAAATCTTTTGCCAAAAAATTTATTATTTTTTTACCCTTTTTGTTGATGGGATTCTCATAACATCTTGTTTCATATCAAAACCACATATTTTTCCAACTTGTTCCACAAAATCCAAGTAATCCCAGTACTGTCCATGTAAGGATTTTTTTCTTTCGTATTTCCCATAAAAATCAAAAAAACAGCAAGGAAGAACCCAGAACCTTGTATTATAACTTGATCTGAAATATGGTAAAACACAATAAAAATTCTGCAAAAAAATAAACCATAAATTTTAACAGAAAAAAAAATTCTTTTCACCTTAATGCCATAACTGGTATCCATGGTGTAAGTTCATCTGAGTGGTTTCCTAACAACCAATCATAACCTTTGATCGTTTCCAGGTTTTCTGGTGTCACAACTGATTCCTTTAAATTTGCTTTGTCTTCAAATAAATCCCAAATTTTTCGCTTCCTTATATCTAAACCCATGCCAGGATGCTAAGTAAAACAAGAGTAGAATAAAAAGTATTTAAAATATTTCTTTCTAACCGAGTAGTTTAAAAAATTACCCATTTATTTAATAAAATTTAAGAGATTATTATCTCTGATTTTTACTCAACTGAACATTTATTCTTACCCCTTCTGAATTTAAAATATAAACAAGAAGTCCGTTTCCACACCCAAGATCAACAAAGCTTTGTTGTTTGGTAATGCTTTTATCTTCACGTTCTTGTTGCCAAAGAGTTATCAGATATGAAGCAATTGCAACATCTTCATAAACGTATTTTTGTGGGTCAGTTACTTCTGGCCAAACCTTAAAACATATAGAAAAAATAGTTGTTAGATAAATATATGCAATTTTGGGCAAATTAAAGTTTAATTTACACTAACCTTGGCTAATTCAAGTCCATATTTCTTTTTTAAATGGTTATACATTTTTGTGTACACCTCCGCGTCAATAAGTGACAAAGATGGTGGAAAGGAAATGGAAGGTTTTTGTGACTTTTCTGTTTGTTTCAATATTTCTTCATTACTCCATTTTATAATTGTTGGCAACAGTTTATTTTTGATCCATTTTTCGGTTGGCCAACAATCTTTTAATTTCGAAACATTCACAGTTTCAATTTCATCAGAGTCAGTAGTTGTCTTGTAGTTTAAACTACATGCTGATATTGTGCTTGCACATTTTTCACAAAAATGAAAATATAGTAAATAAAGCATGCCATTATTTGCAATCATATAGGTTTCCGTTATTGGCACAAAAATAATAAGATCAGGAAAAGAAATCACTAATTCATGACTGTTTTTGTAACAATCTGGTCTTCTGGGAACCAATTTTCTAATTATAAAATTTATACCAAGATAGTCTTTACTATTTATCAGTGATTTTCCACATGTAGATTTTACCTCCTTTAATTTCTCAAAAACATCAGTTTTAACAAATGTAAGGGTTTCTTGGGGAAGGGAATTCTCATTAGGGTTGCATTTAATTTCTGTTTGATTTAATTCTGATACAATACAACAGCTTATCAGCTTATTACACACATTTGGTCGATTTACCCATATTGACACTGCTTTTGAGAAAGTTTCAACCGTTCCGTTGCTGTTTAAAGAATTGATGTTTAAGTCCGACCATTTCATTTTATTTACCTACCACAAATGTATCTGAAAAAAAAAGTTTGCAGTTTACATTTTAAAAAGTTGATTGGACTCCTAGAAATTTTTTTTACAAAAACAATGACTTTGGTAAAACAGGATTGCACAATTTAGTAACTACAAACTCCATTGATTTGAATTTCAAAAACTACACAATAAATAATAAGGTAACATGTATGGTAAGATCTTTATAACAAAAAAGTCAGTAGGAGAATAACAAAGAAAAGAAAGGCAGGACAACACAAGAAAATATTAAAACACCAAATATATTATTTACAGAACAGTGTCATACAAAACAATATGTCCGTCTTTAGAACCAGTTGCCACTTGCATGTGGGTGGGTGAAAAGCAAGCAGATAGCACCATACTTCGATGGCCAAAACAATAAGCCACATCATGCAAAGGTTTGGTATTTATATCATTATAACTGGGTAGCACTTGATCACCAGTATCATCCCAGTTGTGAGTTTCATTTAGGCGTGAGGATATGTGTGTTCTGTAGTCAGATAACTTTCTGTCAAATGATGTTATTCGTATACCGTAACCAAATGGTGATGCAATCAACTTTCCACAAGGAGAAAAACATATTTCTTGAATGTATTCGCTATTTTCTGGGCCATCTTCTAGCACAATATTGGTTGGTAACCCTCTGGGTAAAGGTAAATCAGAAGGGTTGCTGTAATTAGTGTCTTCCCAAGCATTGTTACCATAATTTTTTCCATTATAATATGACCATGTATTATGCACAGTTGTGTACTGAAAAAGCATAAGAATATCAATTAGGTTCAATATATTAATAGATTTAACTTTATTGTTACATACATCACGTAGGTGGTGTGTTTCCCCACTAGGACTTTGTCTGCTTGATAATTCCAATCGATCGTAACGTATGACAACAGCTAAACTCTCAGGGTGGACATCAATCGCTCGGCAAAAAATGGAAATTTTATTATTTTTATCTTCTTCATCTTTGTAACCATAGTACAACTCTAAATGATTTCTCCTGAACACAAAATAAGATACTGGCTTTTAATGTTGTATGACTGTTTTTGTTTTTTAAATGTATAAAAATCAAGTTAACAGACGTGAAAATTTGAATGCAATTAACAACTTGACATATTTATATTAAAATCTAAAAAACAACAATAATCATACTTAGTGATTGGGAGAGATTGAAGATCATATTTGTCTTTAGAATCAACATTCCTACTTTGATTATTAAAACTTATCGAGTTTTCTCTGTGATTCATTTTGAACTGGATTTCATGAATGTCATTTTCGAGATTCAATAACTATTGAAATATAAAACACTTTTTAATTGGGTTCCATTAAGAAACAACTTTACCAGAATAAATTTACTCACATCAAGGTTATGAATAGCAATAAGATCAGCAGTTTGTACAGAACTAATGTACATGCTGTTTCCATCAGGTGACAATCTCATTCTCATTAAATTTGCACATTTTAAAATTCTTCTAGGTTTGCATTCTCCATTCGATAAAAGACTAAAAAAAATGACGCAAAACAGTTTTAATTTTTTTTTTTTAATCTTCTTTAATAAGTGTTATTACTTGTTAATATCCCACAATAGAATCTGGTCATCAAAACCAGATGACACAATCTTTTTTGAAGATTTATCATATTCAACATTTTTCACCCAACTGTGATGTCCTTTCATCATTAAAACCTCCTAAAAAAGATAATTTTTTTTAATTTTTTTAAAAAGAATAAAACTTTTTATCCCATTTGATACTAAAGATCTAAAAACAAAGTATTAAAAAAGACTCAGACAATAAAGGTTTTAAAGCTTTGGCTTACTTCTTTCATGTTTCGTATATCCCACAACGCTATATTGCCATCATCAGAGCAAGTTGAAAAGATCCGATCGTCGATAAAAGTGATGGTATTACATCTTTTTGTGTGCACATTTTCCCGACAATAAACAACTTTGCCCGTGATTGGATCCACCATAACTACTGCATCCTTCTCACATGCAGCAACAATTAATTTTCTATGATGCAATGTTTAATTTAGAACAGGATAGAAGATCTATTAAAGCTTTTTAGCTAGAGCCTAAGTCAATGTAGAAAAAGTACGTGGAATAACTGTTTATTAGTTTTTTAACATTTACCTACCCATCAGGTGAATATTTTAGTCCAAACACCCCATTATGTCCAGCGTTAGGCTGAACGTGGTTTGGTCTTTTTCTGTACAAACTTTTCCATAAATGACATTGAACAGAGGAAAAATTTGTTTTCCTGCAAGTTTTGGGGTGAAGTCCAATTGAGCGCTGGTTAACCCAACTATAAACAGACATTTTACATAACTACAAGTATTTTCTCGCACTGAATAACTTACAACCTTTCTTTAGGTTTTTACACAAAAACAACTTGAAACACAGCACGTGTTTCAGAAATATTAAAAAAAAACATCACGTGACGTCTCAGAGAAAACACTTGTGATTCTTTATCCTCACTCGTCCCCACACATGAATACGCTCCGCCACTCAAAAAAACCCTTAATTTACATGATTTAATATTTGGTCACGCAAGTATTTAGTGGACTATCTCTAACATGTAACAAATTAACAAAACTACAAAAGGTTTAGAGTTTAAACCGCGACAAAGTCGCACTTAATAACTTGAGCCTGACGCTAACAAGTTGCTTAAACACGTACCAACGGCACATATTTTTAAATAAAAATATATCCCTCTCAACTTGATATGATATAAAAAAAACAGAACATTGGCTAGTTTTTACTTTGTTTTCGAAAAACTAAACGACTCTTTATTTTAAAAGCAGCTCCCTTCAAAAAAACAACAAAAGTTGACATTTTGGTTCTTTTAATCTAACACACAATCCACATACGCAGCAGTGCGAACACCATAGGCAGCAAGGAGGTGCAAAAAATCATGTGGCTGCGTTATAAAGTAGAATTACCAACAAACAATTCACTTTAAAATTCGAGAGGGCGTACCTTCCAAAAAAAAAAACAAAGAAAGTCATGCCAGCCACGCAAAAGAGAAACAGATGTCAACAACGAAAGCATCATTAAAATAAGTTTTATGCAGTACGAATACATAACAAGCCAACTCAACCTCATTAATGTACACCAAAATATAACGTGGAACATCATACAACTGTTGTGACTACTGCAACAGTCATAACATCAGTACCACCAAATAAAAATATTGTTTCAGATTGTTTTAAAGTAAAATTGACAAGGGCATTAGGAAATAAAGAAAACCTCATAATACACTTCCAGATTGTGAAGCAATAAACAAAACTTTGAGTTGGAAGTATTTTACATAAAGTAGTAATAGTGAACAAAAGTTTAGTAAAAAAACAATTAAAACAATAAAATAATGAAAGAAATGTAAACGACAGTAAAAATACTGAAAAGGCAAAAATATCAGAGCAAAAACATTTATACCATTTTAAAAGAACCGAGGATTACATTGAAAATTTTTAAATATTTTTATTTTCTGGGAATTATCAACGACCAAAATTGATTTTTCAATATTTTTAAAAAGGAACCATCCATTAGAATGGGACACTTTTTAAAAAATTTAATAAAAAAAAGGTAACAATTGCAAACATGTCACTAACGAAAACAATAACCCCTCATTACCTTACAACAAAAATAATATATTACTCAAGGTTAACATGACTTAAAATGTCAACTAACCGGTTGCATGTTGTTTACAAACATAGACATCACCATCAATTATTTAAACTGCAAACAATTATTCACAACCAGACGTTTCCGTCTTTTAGAGTATTTCAATACCGCCAGTCAGCACAAAAAAAAGAATTTCGTAATAAACAAATATAAATCCACAAAATAAGACGTTAGATTTTCGCAAAAAAATCGATGAAAACGCATAAGATTTAAGTAAGGGATTAAAGAATGAGTTGGTAGCTTGCTACGTATGGTGAAACAGGTTACACAATGCGATTGAATGACAATTAAAAACATCTACGTTGTTTGCAATTGAAAAATAACACGTTATAAACAACTGCGGTGTGAGTAAAACGGTAAATAAAGTTTCAAATAATATAAACCCAATGCTTTACTTAATTCTCATACAAAATGGAGCATTTAACGTTGGTGTATTTAAATCAGTACACATACATATTTAAAGTTTTAATTGTAATTTACAGAAACGACGCTTACTATATATATAGCAGAATTTTTTTCAGCGCTAGCTGCTTAACATTCGTGTATAACAATAATGACCAACGAAAACTGTTCGTGAAGTCGAGTTGGAAGCTCAGGTGATGATAAAAGAGTTTGTTAAGAGGTGGAAGAGGTTACTGGATGCAACATCCGGACGCAAGTCCGTTCTCTCTGATGCGGAGGCAATATTTTGGGCGATATTTTTGGAGATATTGCAATTGCTTAGCGTTAATTGCACCACGTCGCTTTCTAAAAAGAAAAAGAAAGTTAAAAAAAATAAAAATCTAAGAATACTTAGGAGTCAAAACAAGGCATTGACAAAAAAGAGCCTACCCTCTTATAAACTCAACAGCATCTTCGTATTTCATTCCTCCTTCCATTAACGCTAATGCAACCAATACTGGAGCCCTGTAAACAAGTGCTTAAAGTTATAAATTATAGCCGTTCGACGTCTAAAAATATTACTTTAAAAAAATATAAAACAAATTTTAAAATTAAGTTTTTATTATGGTATTACCTTCCTAGTCCAGCCACACAATGGACAGCAATGCAGGTTTCAGGGCTTTGTTTTGTGTGAGTTTTCAAGAATTTTAACCATTCTTCCACCACGTCTTTCGGTGGTGCGGCACCGTCGTCGAATGCCCAATCCTGTAACGTTAACAAACTGGTTTCAACCGGTTAGAACTGACTGGTTTCGGTTGCGAACTGTACAGTTAAATTTATGATAAACAATGTGATTGATCAGCAATATTATACCGAAAACGCCTTCTTGAATTTTATTCAAGGGGGTATACTCTGATATTGTTTTTACAACGAAATTCAATAACCAACATTATTTGCTATTAATATAAATTTTGCTTTATGTGGATTTTTTTTATTTCTCCAATAAAAACTAACACCCGGAAATGAATTATCGATTTTCTGTCGTTAACATTATTGATGTTTATTATTTTTTTTTTTAAACCAAAAAAAATAAATTTTTGTATAAATTTGAACTAAAAATATTCTACATATTTTATTTAATTTAGCTTACATAAACTTGAATTCCTTGAGCAGTTAGCTTCTGCTTATCGTAAGTAGATTCGCATACTCTTACCACTGTATCAGCTCCATAATGATTTAATATCTATAAAAAAAATTTAATATTTAATTATGCTATCATTTTTATTCATAAAAAAATATCTAAAAATATTAAAAATATTAAAAAGAATATCAAGAACACATTTAACTTATTAGTAATGTTGACAGTGTCTAACCACATTATAACATGACTCTAATGTCAATAGATATTGACGTACTTAGTTAAACGAACATGTTATAATGGCAGAAAACGGAAGCTGTTAAACAAGTTGCCTATATTAAACAAGCCATTAATAAATAAAAGTTAAACATTGAATTAAGATGTTAAGTCAATTTTTATATACAAAATTACAAAGGACAAGTTTAGAAATAAAAAAAAAATAAACAAATTAAAAACAACAAATATATGATCATTTGCTTTTTCAATAGCTTATGATACATTTAGTAAATTTAATTTTAAGCCTTTGAAAAATAAGCTCCACAATTAGGGTAAATGCCATTTAGACTTGAAGCCTAATTGCGCAATTAAAACGAGATTTGCTAGCTTAAATTAGAGGTCGTTTAGCAAAGAACACCTTTACTCCCTGTAGACCAAATTACTTAGTGCACACTGGAAAACATCACGTGACCGATAAGACAAGCGTCACGTGACGTGGAAAACATCACGTGATCTGGTGACAAATACACTCGTCGATTATCAGCACCCTGTCTAAAACAGCATAACCGGTGACATTGTGTTATTGATTCTTGACCACATTTAACACGAAATTAACGTCATTGGCACGGAGTACAAGTGTTAGGTTAAATACACACGACAAACACAGACCCATTTACCAAGGACCAACTGAGTGTAAAAATAGTCAAAAAATGTAGACATCGGAATGCCCTTTGTACTCCCTTTATAATAAAATAGAACGAATAGCAAAAATAGTTTCGTAAACAATAAACAATATTTTTTTTAAAAACAAACCAAAATTGTGACGTATACGAGACCCCCTTAATTTTATTATGACGTCATATCTTTTGACAGTTTTATTTTTTTACAACACATTAGCATTCTAAGCGTGTAACAAAAGGTGCATATTTATTGTACATGAGCAAATATAAGCGTAGGCATTATGTGTGTACTCGTCATTCGCATTGTTTATATAAAGCATGACACAATCTTCCTAAAAAAGCTTGTCACAATACACATTACGGTATTAAGCATATTTGGTTACATTTAAATGCGTATCTGTTACTAATTAATAAAGAACATACTTTCGCTATTACTCAAGATCGATTTTACACAAAGCTTTCGTTTATCAGGTATGTTAAATAGAATAAAATTAATAGATGTTTACAGCGTATTTATGTGTTTTATTTTGTCATATTGGTAATACACTGCTTTTTGACCTATGCTTCGTACATGTTTTATTGCGTCCAACGACACCACTATTTATTGCTAGTAGATTGCGCAATTTTAATAGGCTGTCTGTGCGGCGCGTGATTAAATAACAAAAATATTTTCGAGGTAAAGTGCCAGGTAATAAGAAAGGGTAACAATTAAACCAAAAAATACAATGAGTTGGCCTAACAATAAAATAAGCAAAAACATAAAACGGGACCTTTTATATATTGACAATAATGCCTTCACACCAAATTTTGCCTACTTCCTTAAAACCAAGTGTCAGACATATATTTGTTTACATCCTGAATATCTAATTTTAAGTGATATGAGGTGTGTTAAAACACGTAAACCTCCATAAACAGCTCGCTTACGCGAGGCTAATTGAGTTTTTAAACCCCCACGAGACGAGCTCTGCAGCAATCAAACCGTACTTGCTATCGAATTTGTGCCAATTATAGATCAGAAATACGCTCATAATGATCTTTACTATATTTAAACATCGCTGTTGAAAACAACAATGCCATTCTACGCTAGCCGTAAACACAAGAACAAACAAGTACTCTATAAACAGCCTATACGACGCCTGTTTTATTTATAACTATACCACACTGTGGATTGGGTTTAGAATTGTGATTGCATTTTTAATATAAATTGGTAATAAACAGGCCTACTCAATTAAATAAAATGTGTAAATAAAATCAGTAGCTATTGCAACTTGATTTCAAGCAATTTTGAATGTTGGCATAATTGAAAATGTGGGTAAGACAGTTAAACACAAAAGTGAAAGATCTACATTACAACTTATTTGTTTTTTAACATTCCTAAAATACTTGGGTTGGGCTTGTTAGCAAGTTCAATAGTCTTAATTTAATGCATTGACCCAGCAAAGTTTAAAAGCTTAACTTAATACGATAACAACTTAATGATAAAGAGTTTGATTTTTTTTGTAATTTTACCTCTAAAAATTTTTCCATAGTGGTATCAGTTGGGTTGTGAGTGATGAGAAATCTCATGGTTTTGTATCTGACCTCAACTGGTGCGGGTCTATTCATTCTTGCCATTGTTTTTTTCTTGGGTAAATAAACAAGAAAATTCTTAAGTTAAGGAAATTTCAAACATAAAATAAAGTTAGAAATTTAAAAATAAAGGATGTCTGTTATAAATTTATAATGGTCTGTTAAAATGTGTAAAGAACAGAGTTACTAACTACTTTTTAGTATTAAGCTATAAATTACCATTAAAATCATGTTATATTCACAGCACACAATGTAGAAGTAATAAACATTGTAAAATCAATAAAATTTACTTCAATCTTAAGTAACACATACTTCAAAAGAATTTTATATACATACCTCTCTTAGAGTACAGAATTTTGATGTGCAAATAATTAATGCGAGGTAGAAGATTTTTGTTCTTGTAATAAGTTAGAGTGTAGTGTTGTTGTTGCAGTAACAACACCACAAATACACAAAATAAATAATAATTTCACCCCATCAGTGAATCTAAAAAATAAAACCCAAACTGTAAATTTAAAATGTACTAACTAGCCTTATGATATCTATAATCCAAACACGATTGTTAAAAGACAGTCAAAGTGTAAAAGGTTTCATAATATTAAAGGTCATATACAGGGCAATAGTAATGGCTATTTTTTTAGCCTAATTATTATTTATTCTGAATAAAGCTGTATAAATACCATAATGCATGTTTTATTCTTCATTTAAAAGTGGCATAGAGAACTTTGTTACTAAATGTTTACTGACCCTGTATTCAAATAATTACAATCTATCCTTTATAACCAGGCTGACCTTATCATTAACCCAACACTCTTAACAGTTGAATAGCCTATTCATTTTTTATACAAATATTTTCTGTCTGTCTTCTTGTGATAATTTTTTTAGATACATGTTAAGGCTAGTACTACAATACATGTTTTACAACTAAGATGTCATATCTCTATTGCTTTAGTAGAATAATAGATAAACAATACCCAATAACTGTATGCGCTGTAATGCATAAATCTCAACACCTGTCAATCATATTTTCTTTTTAAACTGCTCTGTGTTTGTTTTGAAAAAGTAGGTGTAGGTTATGTAACGTTAACCATAATAAAAAAGCTAATTCAATCTGATGACATAATTCTGACATTTATAAATCACTAGTATCATTATATATATAAATAGTAAACATTTATAAACGCCCTTAATTAAAAACCAGTTAAATTTTATACTAACAGGTGATAAGAAAATAATGATTTATAATTTTTAGTATTGCCCTGAAACATTAAACCAATAAAATAAAATACTTACACAGTGCCTAATTGCAAACAAAATATTTCATGCACAAAAAGTAACAAATTTGTTGCCAGAGTGCCTTGTACGACCTTAAATAAATTAAGTAATATTTACTTTTATATTAAAATAAATTCTTCTTTAAATAAAAGTGGAATATTTAAAGGGCCCTATGATACTTTATGTCAAAAACATCTAAATCTTATTAAATACTTGGTGGCATTATATATTTATATAACTATTTATTTCAGAGTTTTTGAATAACAAACAAATTATAATTTTTAAATTAAAACTTTTAATAATAAAAATTTACTTGTTGTTAAAATAAATTTCCTTCAAGGTGCGTGCTGTGCTACACAGCGGGCACAAAATATTTCAGCAAGATATTGCACGGCTCGTGGAAGAACAGTCAAAACTTTTGCAGTATTGAACTAAAAAATAAATGTAAAATAAAATAGAAATCGTTTTGCTATTAGTATATTTAATGATTTACAAAATCAAATTTGGGAATATTTCAAGCTTATTTTTTTTTTAATTCTATCTACCAGTGATTGATTGACGGACATCTGTAAATGATTAATAATTCCAGCTTTAGGGACCTGATTAGGACCACTTAAAATAATTAAATAACTTAAAATTATAGAAAATAAATTATTTTCTCTGAATCAAATAAAAATATAAAGTGATTAGGCTATATTTTAGTTTAAATCTAGAAATAAAAGTAACAATGAGACAAATAAAACGCAGTAACCACAAACTAAGCCCTAGAAAATAGTTAAAACCAGACTTTCAGACTTTAGGCAGTTAGGTTCGTCTGTTCGTCTGAAATAATAACAGCTAACAGCTCTAAATATCCTTGACACATCATTTACATAAATTAGCATTACTTTAAACCATAACACAAGTAAACCAAGATTACTAGGCAACCTAAACCTGTTGGGCTAACAGTAAGCAAATAGAAAGCAAATATTCACGTAACAGTCAAACATCAGATCCAGACTGTCGCGACGAAATTTTAGTTTATGTCGCAACAATGGGAGTATTTTAATTATCAGCAAACTGCCACATGCGGCAATATTTTTAAAACTTTAATTTAATTTTTCTAATTTGACAGTAATTTTAACATAATATAAATTAAAAAAGAGATACAATATGTATTTTATGTATCACAAGGTTAATAAGTTTGTAGGCAATTTTTTTAAGTTAAACATTCTATATATATATTAAAATGCAGTGAAAATTTTTATCTTATTTTTCTGTTGTTTATTGTTTTTCTTTTATTTTTATTAAACAAGCATATTTGCTACATATTTTAAATCACTAATTAATACCTGGTAATTTTATTTTGCTTTTTTAGTGAACCGAAAACTACGTTATGGGGCTGTCCCATGTGCGTAGTGAACTATATCAACTAAACAAGGTATTTTAATATGTTGTTCCCTTTTACATCTGTACATCGTATATGTGTATCACAGTATCAGTGTATGCAAATTGGTTTTAAAGTATGTGTGCAAAAGTAAATTAATATTAAACATGCCAGCCTTTTAGAAAATATTATATATATAACAAAAATATAATTTAAAGTAAAACATGGGTACGTTTTATGTTTAATTGTTAGTTATATTTTAAAAATTGCTATTTAATTTCTGACTTGTATTTAACTAATTTTAATTGCTAAATTTTTTTTTAATTTTAAGTAATATTTGGTTTGGCAAATGCAAGGCTTCAATATTTTACTATGTATAGTTTTTAATGAGTATTATAATTAAAAACTTTAAACCATAATAATGCCAACATTTACTTTAGCAGACCTTAATGATGAAAATGAATTATTGTGGTCCAATATTATACAACAGTACCAAAAAGATTACCCGGGTGAATCTCAGAATGGAGAAAATTCTATCCCAGTAATTTATTAAAATATTATAGCCTATTTAAATACACAGATAGGAAATCTTTTTATATCATTTAAAAACTAAAATTATTAATATTTAAAGGAAAGCATATACAAAATCGACATCGGCAGTGTGGTGAAAAACCCTATGTCTTATCACATAAATGTAAACTAAAATGTGTATTTATTTATATATTAAATGCATTAATATGTTTGTAACAAATTTGTAAATGTAATGTTTTTGCTGCATTAGTGGTCACATTTTATGGAGAGTTTTTGGAAAGTTTTGTTCAGGACAGAATTAGCTTTTGAGATGCAAATAAACCATTTTAGAAAGTACTTCAAAGCATTGCTTTGTGGATTAACTATTACTCCATTACAAAGAAGTACGATCAACTGATTTTTTGATTAGTTATCATTTCTTAACAACAAAAAACTGTTTTAATAATTACCTTTTTGTTGTTTTTACAGTTAAAATAGCAAAGCTTAAAAGAAATTCTAAATCCTTAATCGAACACTTTGGAGGTTTTACAAGAAAAGAATCTGGAATGTGTGATTTTGTTGTAGAGGTAAACTTAAAAAATCTTGATAAAAATACTCAAGCATAATTTTTATATATAATAGAGAATTTTTTTTTCAGATTAAAAGACTGGCAGAAAATGCTTCTATACAAGGCAAATGGTAATTCGACTTATTTTGCAAACAATTATAATTATTTTTAATAAATGTATTGTAAAATTTAAATTTGTTATTTTAATATTCTTATTTAGTTGGTTTTCTTTTCATACAATGTCCCAAGAGCATGCTGAAAATATTTTGAAAAACCAAGATATAGGAACTTTTCTTATAAGATTGAGTGAAGAAGTTCCAGGTATATATAATTCAAATTAAAGCAATCTATAATTGTTTTCTTGACTGATATTACACGATATAACTACCATTATTGCCCATTGTATATCAATTTTGCAAAATAAGCTTTTTTTATACAAAATTGAAAAAAGATATCATTACTTAACAATTATCTTTTACTGAAAAAAACCAGTAAGTAAAGATTTTTTTTTTTCAATTTTGTACAAAAAAGCTTATTTTGTGTAATTTATATATATATATATTCAATAGATAATAATATCAATTAAACTTGTTTATGTGGGCGACATATACAATGGCATTGAATGCAGATATAAATGCACTGTGCAAATAATGACTCATACTTTAAACCTATTGTTTCCTTATTTTTAGGAGCATTTTCTATTGCTGTTAAAATGCGAAATGATGTAAATCATTATCGAGTTCTTGTAAGTAACAATATTTAAATTGTTAACTACAATTTATAATTGTTTTTTGAAGTTTAGTTTTTATTAGGCCTACAAATAAAATAAAATATATTATGTTGGTTAATAATAAATGAAAGATATTTAATTTAAGAGCAACCCCATTTCTTCAAGCACATCCCAGTACAATGCCCAGCTACATATACATTCAAATACTGACGCAAGATGTGATAAAAAGGGAATAAATTGTAGGCAACCGAACTTTCCCAATCTGGTTGAACTAGTCAACAGTCAGAATCATCTTTTAAGGGGAAAGTTGTTGCAAGCTTATCCTAACATTCCCACTCCAGAACACTGTGTTCATTTTCCTGATTGAGATTTATAAAAGTGTTTTAGTTTTCATATATTGCCCTTGAACAATTTTGTAGGTAGAGTTTTATGAATTTTACTTGCCGTTTTATGTTTTAAAGCTATAAATGTACAAAAATTGTTAAATCAAATTTTTTCCTATTTCCTTTTTTTTTTAATTCTAAGCCAAAATGACCTATTGCCAAATACAAAATTTTCTTGTAAAAATAATAAATGTATCACTATTTCAATAATGTGCAATTTGTTTAATTAAATACCAAACTTACCAGCCATCAAATGTAATAATATCCATTTTGTCATCATGATATTTTAAAATGGTGTCAATAAAAACCAAAAACTATTTTTTATTTTTTCTTCACTTTTTATTTTTTTGTGTTTTTCAATCATTTGTGCTTTTGTTGTTTTACACATGGTGTGCTATTGTCATTTTTATATTTCATACAGTCTCATTTTTTCTTTTAAAATATTGACCATTCTTGCTATAAATTTTAAATCACTTGTGTATTGCATTTGTTGTATTTTATCCATGACTTTTCAATTTCTGTAGATATTCTAGGTTTTTTAGCATTAACAGTTTTTAAAAAAAATGAAAGTTGAAAAAGATTTAAATTCATTTGAAACTTCCGGATTTCTGTGCAATGTTGAATTTTGTCCTTTCGAAACTGCATCCAATTTGTTGGCTTACTCAAATACAGACGGTTTACATATTTGTTCGGTGAAATTTGCTGATGGTCCGGCCACCTCGAGTCAAAAATTTTTGACATCCCATGAAAATCTTATCTCATTTACACAAAACGGTAAAAATGTTTTAAACTATTCAAAAAAAAAAAAATTTTTTTTTCTTGTGCTTTATATTAATTTTAAAAAACCATCGTATCTAAAAAGTTTTTATAAATGTTTGTTGTTAGAAATTAGAACAATATCATGGAGTCCTGAAAGTACAATGCAATATTTACCAAGATGTGCAAAAATAGCAGCGGGGTTACAAAATGGGAAAATCTTTATTTTTACAACTGACTTTAAAGAAGAAAAAAATGTTATGGTCAGTTCTGTATTAGTTGATGTTTAAGCATACTTAAATATACACCTAATCATATTAAGCTCAATACTATTTTTTCAATGATAATACCTACACCACCAATTTCTAAGTTAAATTGTAAATTTTATTTAAAAAAAGAAATTAATCTTATTTTTTTAACTATGCTTATTTTAAACTACCATTTTGGTTAAGATATTGGATGGCCATAAGAGATGTGTGAATGACTTACAATTTGATCCCAATGATGGATTAAAATTAGCTTCAACCAGTGATGATCATAGTTGTAGAATATGGGATGTAGAGAGTGGCGAAATGATTTTTGTGATCAATCTTCTGTATTCTGGAGTCTCTGTTAATTGGAACATATTGGACCCAGGTATAGAATATGTTGTTTTTATCCCAATACAGTATATGGCTATTTAATTATGGAATGGGTTAGTTAGAAATCATACTAATTATGTTAAAATTAAGATGTTGCGTTTTTTGTTTACGCAAATTCTGCATCCAATTTTTTAAGATAATTATTTACATTTAAAGAAATTGATAATTTTAATTTTTTCAAAATGTGCAATGCAGGCAAGTTAATGGTATCGGAGCAAAGTGGTCGAATTCGATTCTACGATGTGAACAATGACACAAACAACTCTATTCAACCTTTTCTATGCTTGGAATGTAATCGTGGAACCTTAACTTCAGCAGATTGGTGTTCATTAAATGCCTTAAAAGTAGGAGCAACTGTGGGAAATGAATATGTTCTATGGGACACATCAAAATATGGGTTTGTAATACATTCTTTGTTTTTTTGTTGTTGTTTGGGACTATGTCTATGCACATATATATTGCACAACATTGTGAAATGCATCTATTTGAAATTTTTTTGCTACCGTCACGTAGACTAGGCTACCCGTTTATTTACATGTTTATTTTACATTTGGAATTGCTTGACATTATTTAGATATTTGTTTACATCATTTAGATATTTATTTACATTATTTATAGACTGTTAATGATAACTTAAGTGTAAGTTTTTTGCTACTTAAGTTATATCTTGCTACTTTTACATGTTTTGTTATTTATATTACTTAGGCTTTCTGCTGAGACTAAACAAGCACATTCAGATGGTTGTACCACTTTTAAATGGTCAAAATTTCATGAAGATATTTTTCTTACTCAGGGTAGACCTAAATTCACTCTTAAAGTTCATAATTTGGGCTACAGAAAGGTAATTATAACACAGTTTATTTTTATTTTAACAAAAAAAATATAAATTTATAATTTTTGTTTTTATTAAGCTTTTACTTCAAGAAACCAATAATGTTGGTAGTGGGGTAAGTTGGCATCAGAGTTTGCCAATTTGTGCTTGTGCCAGCAATAATTCAATTAAATTTCATGTGTTGGATAACTCTGTATAATATAGTAAGTTACTTGTTTTTATATAATACTAAAAGCGTTCCAGTAAAAAATTCAAATATTAAAAAATTAATTTTTTATTATTTTTTTTGATCACCACTCATTTACATTCTTGTTAAAATTAATAAAGTATAATTTCACTGCCAAATTTTTTATTAACTTTTATTTTTTCAACTTTAAATAAAAATCCGCTGTTTAAATATCGCATTGTATTGCATAAAAACAAGAAAATGTTTAATTTTTTAGGCGTGTAAGTATTAGAACAAAAGGTAGTTTTTACATAGAAAGTCTTACATTCAAAAAATGTTAAAAACGTTACGATTTATTAAATTAAATAAGCATAGAAATAATGGCACACAACAAGAATAAAAAAATTTTTGTCCTTTATCTATATATAGGCAACAAATATAAATATACAAAAGATTACTTTGAAAAAATGTAACATTAAGATGTAAAATTAAAATAAAAAACAGTTCGTCAATTTTTTATACGAAAGGCATAAGTCAAAGTACGTTTGAAATTGTATGAAAAATAATTTCCAATTTTATCACATCGAAATTTAACCATGCTTTGCGACTAAAAAAAATTCGAACTATTAATTTTATTCTTACGTTATGAATCCTTGTTAGGTTCATTTATTTTGAGACAATTTAATAAGGTATAAAAAAATGGTTTAATAATTCCATGTCATTTTTTGTTCTGTATTAAATGGAAGAGATATTGTAACCGTGTCCTTTGCCACTACATCCCCGTTTGATAACCTTACTGACCCCGCCATAGATTTGGGTCGTCTTTTTAACCGACTTTCGTGTTTCGGTCGGTTGTGCCTATGCGAATTACGCCGTTTTTTTGCCTCGGTAGGTTTATTTTTGTGTAAATCCCGACGTAAGGCCACGTTCGTAGAATGAGTCCGTGTAAGACGAGGTCCTGTTTTGACGTCACTAATAAACACTCGATCCTCGCCGCTAGAGTCGCTTGCGGGCGATCCATCGATACGAGATGCCCGCGTTTTTACAGATATCGATGTTGACTTTCGTTCTAGGTCTGAACGCCTTCGAATACTCGGTTGTGATGCGATGGAGGTAACTATGCTATTGTTTCTTTTTAGTCCTATTTCTGAAGCATATAAAGTTGATGGGCAACGCAACGAAGTTCCTCGCTTCGATTTGTGGAAAATTCTCCGCCAAAAAGCATACGCAAGATACCTTAGAAATAGCAAAATAATTTAAAATAAATTTAAGGTCGAGAGTCACCTGATTATAGCAAAACTAATGGATATTCGTGATCACCAAGCAAAAAATTTTAAGCAAAACTAAAATATACACCACAAAATTATGTTTTTTACTTACTTAAAAGTTCTCCACATACGTGGTAGCCTCAGCGAATAAATAATCGGGTTCACTAAGGGGTGAATCACAGCCGATGTCAAGCAGTAATCAAACCACTTAATCAACGTAGGTTGTCCCCATGCTATATCATAGATAAAAAGAGTTGTAACAGGAAGCCAGCAAACGAAAAACACAGTCATAACAATGACTAAGGTTTTAGCAAGTTGAATTTCACGTCGTCTGTGTATCATTACAAAAGGGCCTCTGCTTATTGCTGGTCCGACTACGCTTCCCTTGCGACTTCTAACTCCAGCGCGCCCTCTGACGGCGATAAATAATGCGGAGTATAGGATAATCATAATAAGTAGGCTTGTGTAGAAGTACGATACTCCGAATATTAGGTATGACTTTGTAAATGGCGTAAACGATTGTGAACAATATTCGGTAGCACATTTACACATTGAATCAGAAGGACATTCACACAGTCCACCTGCACATGACCATCCAAGTAATGGCGCTAGCAGAAATACACAAATCGCTATTATCCACGTTAGGGCCATCAAAAACCCAGCATTTCTTCGTGTGAAAATCCTGTTATAACGACATTCATCGTGGATTTTCAGATACCTGTAATACATTTATTGGTTATTTTCTTATAACGTTACCTAGAAATTTAAATTTTAATGTAAACAATTTTTAAAATGGAGTCATGACAAAGCGGATATTACATACGATATCCTCTCTAGGTGACGTTATTTTCAAATCACTCATGACCTATTACAAGTGAACTAAGTTTAAAATTACGTTAACTATGCATTTATTACATTCTTTAATGTGTTATTACGTAAGTTTAAACTGGTTTTGACACTTTGTGTAAACAACAGTTGTAGCCTAAAAGTGCATGGCCTTTTTCAATAGTAAAATTTGTGTTATAATGCGAATTATTGGAAAAGTATTGACCCCTTTAGTGAATAGCCTAAAGTTCCATAAACTTTTATACCTATCTCCTGCTATCAGAATAAGGTTATTGACCGAAGCACTAAAGCTAACCACACATATTCCCTTTAATGCAATTCTCTCCCAAACACCATCTTGTACAGGAAGGAAAATCGCCAATAACACAGTTGCACCTGTCAGTAGGTCTGCCGTTGCCAGACAACTAATAAACAGGAAAGTCGGTGTTCTGTAATAATAAAATAATTGAACCATGGTGAACAATTTTTAAAACTATATAAAAAGTGTCTATTTATCACTTTAAAAAAAGTGTCTATTTATCACTTTATGAGATAAAACTTATATAGAGTTACTGTTTAAGTTATGGTGCAAACTCATCAAAGATATTTTACATTCGTCAAGTTGTAATTTATTTTTTTTAAATACAATTGTTTTAAAATTCCATAAGCAATATTGCCACATTAAAAAAATACAATTGTTTTAAAATTAAATAAGCAATATTGCCACATACCTAAATGCCGTTGGCCCAATAAAAATGACTAGCAGCACGCAAAGGTTAACAAACATTGCAAAAATGGACACAAAAGCTGTAGCTATTTCAAGCGGAGTTGTAACTCTCATGCCCACTTCTTCGACTGATATATTACTGAACATCGTTGTAACTTCTTCATTTACAACAACACCCTTTTGTGAGAACGACAATTGAGTTTTATTTTAGCAACAACTTTTATTAAAATATTTAATTTCTTAAAAACCAAGTTTACTTACATTGATTCGCCCGACAACATCAAAGTAACTTGATGCCGTTAGATTTTCGACAATATCCATAATTATTTCTTAGCTATATCCAATAAAAATTTAATCATATTACAACGAAGTGTCTTTTAAAAACCATTCCTATAAGTGCTTAAATAGTAACAATTATAAAATAAACTTAACAAAGAAGCTTTTAAATATATATTTATTGTATTGTAATACATCCTTAGAGCTAATACTGGCTATATAGTTTATGTTTGGCAGCCTAAATATGTTTCCTACTAAGCCTATACCAAAAATGCGATAGAGAACGTTGGTCTCTTCCTGTTGTAACGGGATCCTTTATATTCTGGTCACGTCACTGGCTTATTTATCATATGGCCTTAATTTAAATATTTACCTTAAATCTTTACCTTTTATATCTTGTGTTGTACCTTATGAGTTATATAATTAGGAAACGACATGGTCTATACTGTCTATAACTGTTCGATCAGTCGAATAGGCTTCCGTTATTTGCTTTAAGCTGGTGTTTAGCTCTTAATTGTATGTAAACTATGGACATAAATCATACGCCGATTGTTTTAGTTTCAGTAGTGAATTTATGTTGTACATGACACATTAGGCCCGCAGTTGATGTATGGTTTAATAGCATGACTACAATAAAGCATTGTCTACAGCTTTTTCAAAAACATTTTTTCCAAACTATTACATTGTCTATCATTTTTTAGGCTTTAAATCTTTAAAAATAACAAACTATAAAAGCCAAAAATGACTCGTTTTGCAGAAACTATCCTAAATACAATTGGTAATCGCGTTTTTCTACAATATAATTTTTGAATACTATTAGCAAGCAGGGCATACGGTAAAACATGTGGTTATTTGATTGACACATAAGAACGTTATTAAATCCTGATAATAAACAGGCCTACTAATACAAAACGGATTTGCAACAAAAAAAATATTTTTAATTTTAAATGGCCTGCTAAATAATTCTAACCTTAACCTATAAAATTGTGTTTTTGTTACATCTACTGTAAAATTTTATAACGTATTATTTTAAGCAAACAAAAAATAAAATATTATGTTTCGTCGAGAATAAAAATAAATTATAAATGGTCGTTTAAATGAATTTAAATTTAAAAAAAGATCATTTAGGTGAAAGATCATTTAGGTTTTTACCAAATTTAAGTGTATTTTTTATTCAAATAAAAAACTAAACACATGAGGTAAACAGAAAGATAATTAACGAAATAAGACATGAAACAAGGAAATATATATATAAAAAGTGTTATTTAATTGCAAAGCGTTGAAAATGTGGAATATAAAATTTGTAATTCAATACCACAAAACTGCAAGTAAATAAAGGGCACAATGATGTCACTGTGTTTTATGTGAAACAACCTTGAACTAAATTTATTTTATATTAGTTGCTTCTTGGTAAGTTGGAGGGGGGAGCTCTTGACCACTCGCAGGGTCCGTATCAATATTTACGCTGGTAAATGCTACGTCTTGTGAAGCAATCGGCGCCGAGGGTTCAGTTTGGGGTGCCGCTGGAGGTACAAAAACAGTTGTATATGGTGGCTGCATCGTACCAGTGTTACTAACGAAAACTGCTGTCTGTGGAGTATTGGTTGCAAACATTGAGTTATAAGTTGGAACTGATGAAGTGTCGGCTTGTTGTCTTGTTATTGTTTCAAGTGGATACCCTTGGGCGTTTGTTGTTGGACCTGACGTGACGACTGTAGCGGTAACATTATTCGGATGAGTGTTTGTAGCTAAAGCTCGTTGATTATTCCTGATTTTAATGGATGCAAAGAAAAGAATAAATCCCATAACAGTCAAAGCAATTCCTGGATATAAAATGGTGAATTGGGATATAGCTTGACTAACCACAATCAGTGCGATTCCAGCTACAAAAATAAAAAACGCAACTACCCCGAAACATGTCGCTCCGTTTTGATTTGTTGGTCCAGTTCGAATTACTGTGGTTCCCGTGGTACCGCTGGTATGATGATGGTGCCGAATATGGTTCACCCTTCTTCTTCTTCTATTATGGTGATTCGGACGAGCATGTCCTGCTCTCCTGCGTCCCCCTGCTCGTCTTCCCCTCCCTCCACGTCTTTCCCCAGCCCCCATACCTCGTTATTTTTTGCAAATTTTAAAATTCCAGATTTTAGCTATTTATTATTATGACATCATAATGTTAAATACGTTACACCCTGCTTTACAAAAAGATAAAATATTATATTTAAAATGTATAAACATATAAAAAATTTAAATTTAAGTAGCAGAAAAAATAACATAAGGACAAATTTTAATGGGTTTTTTATTGTTTTATTCCATGATGTTAAGTTGTTAAGCCAATGATTTAAACTCGTTGTATAATTTCCATGCACTGTATTCAGTAAAACGAAGTGCGTTGTTATTTCCTGTTTGCGCACAGCTTACTTACAAAGCACGATTATTATATTATATACTCGATTTTAAATCCATTATTCTGTCCATAAAAGCTTTTTACAGTCTATGTTTTATGCGTAAAGTCATTATTCTGTTATACAAACAACATACTAAACAGCTAACTAAGACTTTGGTGGTTACATGAAAATTTTGCGATATCTTAAAGTTGAATAACTCATATAGTAAGAACGGTAATTGTCTATTTCTAAGAAATAGTAATTCGTTTAAGTCTAAAAATTAACCTTTAAAGATACTAAGTTTTGGTAAGCGCTGGCAAAATAGTACATTACTATTATTTCGTTGTTTTGTTTGGCCACTCAACCCAGTCATATACATCACGCATCATTAAGCAGGAAGTAGCGTTTTGTTTTACTGTGGTAGAAAAGTGCTGATATTTTTAAAGAAATAAAATTTCGATTAATTTTTACATGGTCATAAACTTATAAATTTAAATTTGGCTTTAGGCATATTGTACCACATAATATAAAAAGTAACGAAACCAGTCTAAGTTTTTTATATAATAACAAATTTGGTCAAATATTACAATTTACTAAAAAATATTAATATTTTAATCAATTTTTAATTTTAATAAAACAAGTTAAGTGAATTTTTGTGGAACTAAATAACAATTTTGCAATATTTTACTAATTTATATTAATTTTTTTAAGCCGGTAGTTGGCGCTGCCGAGGTGTTTTAGCGATAAAGTAAAAAGCAAAATTTATTAGTCTCAAATAAACTTGTTCATGTGAGTTACAGACTTTAGTTTAAAGTATTTTTTTTTACTATTTATAATATTATTTTTCTTAAACTTATTCTGAAACAATATAAGTAATTATTTGTTAAAGTTATTAAGTAAATTTAACAAACTTTAAGTTTGCAATGCGCGGGCATCTATTGAGCCGTATGTGATAGTTTTTATGTAAAAGTAACTTCTATTTCACCCTCAAATGACTTTGTTTAAGTTTAGCTTAGTAACACGTACGTGAATAGGTAAATATTGTTCAATAAATATTGTATATTTCAAAGTAATCAAGTGTTATTGTTCCGTAGTACTATTTTTACTCAAGCTTACGACCAGTTATGTAAATATTTACTATTGACAAAGTGACTTACGTTTTTTTGTTTTGTGAATGAGTCTAGAAGCTACGTGCAGTGAATATAAAGTGAGTGGCGACAATTGTTTAAAAAATCGTTATTTCACTCTTAGGTAGTTAGTTACGTATTCCAGGAAGCAGGAAGCTCTTATGGTGATTGGCAGTTTTCTACCTTTTATAACTTTCTGTAGCCTTAAAATATAGCGTACTTTTTATTATTTAATAAACATACTAGCCAGGTTTTTAATTCTAAAGCAGTTTTAGTTTAAATTTTAATATTATTTTTTAGTTAAGTTTAAAAAAAATTCCTGGTACATTCTTAATATGAGAGAACGTAAAACGTAAGAAAAAGGAGAGAAGGCATGTCTACTATGTCATTTCTGATTGGCCAATACGACACGCCCTCTGTGACGTATTTTTCAAGGAAAATATATAGTAGATTACAGTCTGCGAGTTCGGTATGTTTGCTAGTTTCGCTAATATTGAGTGGAAGTTCAGGGAATTTGGAAAATAACCTAATATATTTCAGCTTTTTCAAGGTTAATATATAACTATATGTTTGTATTACAACGGCGGAGTATAAATTTGAATTTTAACGAGGATATTTTTGTTTGTTTAGACAAATAAAGTTTTAGACCAATCTAAGATTGTGTAACGTTTTTTAAGTTTTTTTTTACTCCTCTTACCTAAATAAAATATGACAACAATGGCAAAGGGCCCAAGAATGCGAAGACATTCTAGTACAGACGTTATGGACATTAAGGTAACATATCAATACACTAAATTTTAAAATAATATATAATTGTATATCAAAATAATAGACAATGGGCAACAAAAGAACGCAGTGCCTTAGTTAAAAAGTTTTTATTTATAATTTACATGTTTACAGATTAAGGATTTCAAATACACTATTAATCTATCTGATGACCAGCTAACATGTATAGTACACAAATTAATAAAAGAAATGGACAGAGGTTTGGGAAAAGATACAAATGCTGATGCCACTGTTAAAATGATCCCGTCTTACGTCACGAATTTACCAAACGGGACAGGTAAATACTTGATGCTTTTTATTTAAAAAAATCCTTTTGATTTGTATATGACTTACCATGCGATTTCTTTAGAAAAAGGATCCTACTTAGCTCTCGATCTTGGAGGCACCAATTTCAGGGTCTTGTTGGTTACAATTAAGGATGAAAAATCACATGAAGGCAAACCCAGCATTGACATTGACAGCCAAATTTACAAAATGCCCACCCATGTTATAACTGGCAATGGAGAAAAAGTAAGAATAGTCATTATTTTTTTACCCAATATTGATATTCAAATTATTAAACTTTTTCAATATTTTTTAGCTGTTCGATCACATTGCTCTTTGTATGGCTGATTTCTTATCCCGATTAGAAATCATGGACCAAAAGCTTCCAGTCGGTTTTACATTTTCCTTTCCTTGTGTACAATCTGGACTTGATCATGTAAGTTATTTTAACATTTCGATTTCAAAAATTTATTTCAAAAATTTTTATTTATGCAAAAAATAATTTATTTTTTTTAATTTAAGGCTGAGTTAATAACCTGGACCAAAGGTTTTAATGCTGCGGGAGTTGTTGGTGAAGATATTGTTAAAATGTTGAGACAAGCCATTCAAAGACGAGGGGTATGTCCAAAATATTGTTTAAATTCATAAAAGTATTTTAATTGCTTACCTTTATTTTATATACACACCTTATTTAGTTAATGTATTCCACCTAGCCATTATCTAGCAACACAAAATATTGTGCTATTTATTTAAATAAGCATGATTGTTGTATCCCATAAGTAAAACATCAAGTTTCTTGTGTAAAGTTATTCATTGTCAAGGTTTAAAATTTGTAGGATTTTGATTGCAATATCATAGCTGTTGTTAATGACACGGTTGGAACTTTGATGTCATGTGCCCTTACACAGCCAGACTGCAATATTGGACTTATAGTTGGTACGCTAAATATAGGATTACATCATCGTTTTAAATAATAAATTGTGCACTTGCGCTAGATTATTCACAGAAAAAATTAGGGTGTTGTTTGGTGAAAAATAACATTTGCATTCAGATTAAGTTTTGAATTGTAGTTATGGCTTGTCAAATTCAAACATGTTATATTTTGAACTAATCAAATACTTTTTGGTATTAACAAAATTTAAGTGCATGAAATATTTTATGTTTATTCATAATAAAATCAAGTTGCATTGGCTTCAGTAGTAGTTAGGTGGAATGCATTAACCCTTACAAAAAGTTAACATTATTTTAATATTAATAAAGGTGCCTTTTTCAACATTTCTTAAAACTTTGCATGTATAATTAATTAGTAGTTTTATTTTGTTATTTTTTTGATGATTAAAGGATATTGACGTGGACATTATAGCCATTGTAAACGACACAGTGGGGACAATGATGTCATGCTCCTTTTTAGACAAATCTTGTCAAATTGGACTAATCGTTGGTAAAAATACACTTTTTGTCAATGTTTTTTTTTAAAGCCTTTTTAAACTATCCACATGTCACTTTTTTATTTTAATAATAAATAAATATTTTTATTTAAAAACCACAATTTATAATCTTAAGATATATATTGCATGTTGCATTTTTTCTTTATTGCTTTTTGTTAACATTTTATGGTGTTCTAACAATGCTAATTAGGAGTGTTTTATAGTAGAATGCATGGTAATTGAAAATTTGTATAAAAACTTATGAAATTTATTAAAATTGCATTAAACCTTACCTAGAATTTTGTGACTTTATTAGGTACTGGCTCTAATGCATGCTACATGGAAAAAATGTCTAACATTGAGCTTATTGAGGAAAATGTGGGGGACATGTGTATTAATATGGAATGGGGGGCTTTTGGGGATGACGGTGCGTTGGATGATTACAGAAACTGCTACGACAAACAGATTGATGAGTGCTCGATTAATAAAGGAAAACAAATGTAAGATTTTAAATATTTTATTTTTCTTTAATTTAAATTTATGCAGGAATTTTTTTTATTTTTTCATTATTGATTTTACTTTTTTAGATATGAGAAAATGATAAGTGGAATGTACATGGGAGAATTAGTTCGCCTCGTCCTCGTACAGTTAACCAAGGATTGCATCATTTTCGGGGGTGAAGGATCAGAAGCTTTATTTACACCCGGAAAATTTGAATCTCATTATGTTTCTCAGATTGAAAGGTAAGATAAAATATTAAAATTAAAGGTATATAAGATAGGGTGCTTTGTTTTTCTAGTGCAACAAAGTTATTTTTATATTAACTCCTTATTTGTAGTGATTGATTTGTTTTTAAAAGTTGTTGTCTTATATGTTAAATGGTCATGTATTACAATGTGCCATAAGCATGTATGGCAATACCTCACATGTAGTAGACATCTCATAAGATCTAAATCTTCAAACATTTTCTGTAATTTTTTGTGAATTTTTTTTACTGTTCAAAGTCGTAACATAACACATGAATGTAGCAAAATATGTTGTCTTGTCAACATTATGCATTATGATGGATTAACGTTTTGCATTTGTTGTTTGTTTATTAAGTGCTGCCCTAAAGACCTCATCTAAAAAGAACAGCACTAAAGAGTAAGTTAGTGCTTGGCTTGTCAATTTTTTTCTCTTAGCTACCATCATTTCTTGGTGCGACATTCACTTATTTTTACCATAGCATGACAAAATAGTTTATAATTTTCGATATGTCAATCTTACATAAGAGCACGCCTTTAAAATTAGGACCACCTATATTTTTTAAATACATTTTTACAGATAATTGCCAGCTTGACCAATAATTATAAGCTTAAAAAAATTTCTTTGACATTTAAATGGCACATGTAAAAAACGTCTAGATGATTTAATGATTATTTTTTATATTTTAATTGGCGGTGTTTAATATATCCAGGCGAGCAGTTAGACTGAGACTTAAATATAAATCATAGCCATATTACAATAGAATTACGTGTGCAATATATATCAAATAACATAACGGTGTCACCGGATATCGCTTAATAATAATCGCATGCCGTTAACGTGGTAACATAAAATTTCGTGTGAATTTTGAAAAGTTGTTTTAACCACTTGCATGTTTTAGTTTACCCACACTACACTTTTATGTGTATTTGATTTTTTACACTAAAAAACATGAATGTAAACGTGTATTTGGGCGGAATTGCAGGGTTGTTTCTTAATTAACATTTTTTGGTGACGTAATCCGAAAAAAAGGGTTATTAGGTTAGACTTTTGGCCTGCTATTACTGCTTCTATGCATGTAAAAATCACATATATTAGTAGTATGTTTGGTGCACACAATTCAAAAGCCTGTTATTTTAAAATCTATTAATAATTTTATTAGGAATTTAAAAATTAAATATTTATTAATGTTTTTGTTTTTACAGTGACGGAGGACCTAACGGCATGACCGCAGTCCAGAACATTCTAGCAACTTTGGACATTGGAGCCATGAGGGCAGATTGTGAAATTGTAACCCAAGTTTGTCAGGTTGTTTCACGACGCGCAGCCCACCTTTGTGCAGCAGGTATTTAAACAATATTCCCCCCTTTAAAATGACTTGATTCTGGTTTTGGCAAAGTTTACTGACGTGTCTAACGTCGTGTGACTGGCAGTGCGTCCCACATTTGTCTTGTAGAACCGGTTTCTGAGTTTCCAGCGAAATTTCAAACAATACTTACCTCATTTTCTACGTACTTGTCTTGTTAGTCATCAGCCTATTGTTTAACTCTTTGTCTCTGCGTTGGTATTACGTGTTTTCACAAGAAAAACAATTAAGAAAACAATTCTATGTTATTCACAAGTATGTTTTTTTTTAAGTTAAATTGCCGTAAAGTGGGTTGTGAACTTGAATAACTTGAATTAAAGTTTACTGAGAACTCTATCTAAACTTGTTTCGCTTTGATCGATTTAAACATTTCCACGCCCAGCCAACGGCGGCCTCTGATTGGTTGGTTAAAACACGCCTCGTGCTGTACTTTTAGACCGGATTACAACTCGAAATTTATTTACGTTGTTCATATTAGAATTTTCCACGTGGGCAATTTTCTGTACGTTGGCCCGAGGTTAAAACACGTACTAAAAAACCTGACTTTTAAGGTAAAAATGTGGTGTGAAAATTTAAAAAAGTATTTTAAAATGCGCGGTTTGGGACTAAACGTTCTCGCATTTTCTTATTTATGTGGGATTAGTTCTAGCATGTTCTTGTTATAAACGTATTAGACACGTAGCTGTGGATGTGTTTAATCCTTTAATACATTTAAATAGTTTTTTAAATGGGTTTTCTTTTGTCTGTATATTAACATAGTAATTTATATAGTTGTGATCAATCTTTGCTTATTATTTTCCATAGACTTTAATCCATTAACAATACACTAACAACATTACGTATTATGAAAGTGTGAAAAACGATATTGGGATTATAAATAACGAAGGGGATTTGTATTAAGTGGTGATAGACTTGTTTTGAAATAGTAAACATTCAAGGGCAAATACTACGTGCGCGAGTTCACCTTCGCCTAATAAACAATTACGACACGCAGAGAAAATTGATCGGATTATGACGTCAATTTCAAAGGCCTATGTATAGTCCCTATTTTGTTATGTCTCGTGACGTTTTATTATTAGCTCCACAATAACAGGACTTCTAAACTCTACTTTGGTCTGTGACGTCACAATCACGGCGACGATTTGTTTTTTTTCGATAGAATGGAAAATTTTCGCTCACGTTTCAAGTGGGGAGAATTGCTACCCCTACTGCCCTATTGTCAAACAAAACTTTATTTGAATAGCAACCTTCGTAAACTCAGACCTTGCTCTTATAGTAATTTCAATCGTACGATGTTATTTACTAGAAAGTTCTTTTAATCCCCTACTTCAAATCGTTTGAAGTGTTTATTGTTAATATGACTACACACACAATAAAATTAAAAGTTTTCTGTATGATTTAATGTATATAAAGTACATAATTGTTTAATATGTTACAAGGTAAATACGATGGTGTAATTTATTAAAAACTCAAACGAGAAAAAAAATTGCAATTTTAAAATTAACAAGAAACCTTTTTCATTTTTCAGGTATTGCTGCAGTGGCCTTAAAAATCAAGGCCAACCACCCAGAAAATAATAACCTTGTCCTTACCGTGGGTGTAGATGGCACTGTATACAAGAAACACCCCACTTTCAGCAAATTGATGGCCGAGAAAGTTGACAAGTTGTGCGAGGGAGCTGGGGTTACTGTTAAATTTGCTTTATCGTATGACGGCAGCGGCAAAGGAGCCGCGCTTATAACAGCCGTGGCACACAGACTTAATGGACAAGTACGTTTATTTTATTGTTTTTTGGTAATTAAAAAAAAAAAATTTAATTTAATTTTTTTTTCAGTTTCATGTTTTTAACAAATTTTTGTTTTTTCACAGAAATGTTAGTCTCGTCCCGCTTGATGACGTCATATGGACAACGATGTGACGTCATCAATTGTCATACGCAAACACTGCTGCTGTCATGTTGTTCAATGAAATATTATTATTAATATTATCTGTTAAATGTTTAACCCTGTTGACGGACGATTTCTAAAAAATTTTCCACCTTCTGCACTTTGGATTCGCACGTACATGCGTAGAAACTGTAGCTCGTCAACGCTTTTACCTCCATCTCTCATTATTTATTAATTCAGCGCCGCGTTAAAAAGTTGGTGAGGGATTGTACTTTTAAAATAATTAAAAAACTTCATTTCAATATTGTATGTTTGTACAAAACTTTTTATGAAATTTGTGCTTTTTCTGATTCGTTGTACATTTTTGGAAGCGTACGGTTTATTCGTTGTATATGCATTGAAGTACAACTATCTAAGGAAGAATATGAAATTAATCGTAACGCGCTTAACCGTTTTTACTATCTTTTTTGCTTGTCTTTTTTGTACTCTTATATGTATATTGTATATGGCAATATAATGGTACTCACCTAAAAACAGTGTCGTTACATAAGAGAAATAACTGAGTATTAGAAAATGAGTTAGAATTACAACTATGTATAGTCTTGTTTATGTTATAGATAATGTTTCCGAACGTTGGGCTATTAACAGGAAATTATAGTAGTCAGTCATTATTTTTCTATAAAATATATATTTTTTAACCGTATATGTTATTTTTTTAACCTAACAGTAAATTAGGGGAAGTTATATTCATTTTTTTAATAAGTCTCTGCCGTAGTGGTATGTTGCAACTATGGTATGTGTTATAACACAAATTAAACAAGCCCACTTTACGCCTTTATATCGCCATCGAAGTAATTCCATTGTAATATCTGTAATTCTTACAATGTGGGGTATATTTTTATCACGTGTATATATATATATATATATATGGAACAATATCAACGCGATGGTATATAGTATACGGTGTTAAGTTTCGTTTATATAACAATGTCTTATGTAATAGGGCGTAATACCTAGCCAGACCCGCCTACAATATATAGCCAATGTTTACTATTTGAATACTATTTGAGTGTGTACAAAGTTATTCACACAAAGAGTATCTATAACAAAGGGCTACTGTCATTATTTTAAAGTATTAATAGATTCAATTCTCTTCTAAACAGAAGAAGATAATATAACAATACTTTTGAACTATTTTTGAACCTAGCATGATAGTTAAATTTATCTTTATATTTTACAGTCTAAAGTTTAACCTGTTACGTTAAGAGAACTGCAATTTATTTTCGTACATTTATTTTAGGTACAAAGTCGAAACGCAAAATAGAATGCAAATCCTAATAAATGGGGTGTTTTGGACCCAAGCATTTAAATACAGTGACCCCAAAAATAGCAAAATAGTTCATAAAAATTTCCATTTCTGCGAATCGTAAAAATTTTATAATGGGTTCAACTTCTGTTCAAGCGGAACCAAAGACTTTAAAAAAGAACAAAATCTTTTGTAACTTGATTTCCAAAAATATAAATTACTAAGTAAAAAACGCATGATTTAACACGAATCTATTTTTCCCACAAACATATTTTTTGCGAATCGCTTACAAAAAAATAAAAAAGTAACATATAAATAACAAATAATAAAAATAAACAACGATCTCATGTAATAAATAACGTGAAAAATACTAAAATTTAATTCGTTTATTTAAAAAACTCATTTAAAAATCATAGTGAAATTTAGAGCAATTATTTTGATCACAAAGGACCACTAACGGGGGGAACAATCTGTATAATTTTGTCGCTAGAGGGAGCTAGATCAACACTTTCAAAAATCACTTCTGATCGAATAGGCGTTTCTGTAAAATAAAGTTTTGTACTTTAAAACCGAATTACGAGATTTTTGCAACTTAGATCTTACAAAAGTGCATTAGTAACATAATATAACATTGTTGGAGTTTTTATTTCACCTACCGGCCGCGGTTTTGGGTCTATCAGTCTGTGAAGGAGTTAGCATAATGCTTGGTGTTCGTGACAACGAAGCTCTTGCCTTTGCATCTTTGACAAAAAATTCGATTTTATTATAACAATTTGTTTTAGTCGTTTTGTACAAAAAAGATACTTGGAGGATAAAACAATGCCTACCTGGACTGCTATTATGACGCAGAGCTCGCTCGATTTCGGGTTCGTCTACGTCATCACTACAGAACTCGCCACTAGACGTCATGTCATCTAATATGTTTCCAATATACTGAGCCTATAAAAAAAGAAAAAGCGCTTAAAGTAGTAAAATGGTTTTCATGTTTATATATTTTTATACCTTTCGTTCAAATTTGTCCAATTCTTTTTCAAACATGATAATTTTGGCGGCCACCACACTCTTCTTACACAACCTTTTCACTTCAGTTTTAATTTGTCGAACCATTTCCATGTTGTCCTCAGGTCCGCTTAACCCAAACGTATCCAACGTTGCCTTTACCTCCCTGAAAAATACAATTTTTTTTAAAAGTGAAGAAATTTAAACCTAATTAATATATAGGCTTATATACTTATAAGGTAAGTTATAGGTTGCAATATCTATTAACATAAACACACTTTTTTACTTACTCTTTTACGATGTTAACTGGTTCGACCAACACCCTATCCTGCAATATCATTATGACGTCATCGTTCTTAACATTCAACTTCCTGATGGCCACGCAAGCCTCCATTCTTACACCCGGCTCGTCTTCAAATCTTAAAGCCCACATTAAAGCAGTTTCTATTTTAGGCGTGACCTCGCCTATTTCACCGATTGCTAAAACATATTTTGAATAACTATAATTAATATAGTATATAACATACGGCTTTTCATGCTATAGCCTTTAAATTTAACATGATATTACCCTTGATGGCAAAGGCCTTGATTTTCCAGGCTGGATCGTATTGCATTAGCCTAACTAGTTGTGTGACAACTCGTTCGTCTCTTATTTTCAGTTTCATCGCAGTTTTGCAACTCTCTAGTCTTATTGAAACATATTCAGCACTAAGACAAAAGTTTAAAATTACCAAATTTGAAATATCTTATAATCATACTACAAACATTTAATAAAATACGTTAAGCACTGTCGTTGTAGGATATTTTCAAAGCAAATTATTGATGTTATACCTAAAACACTTCATGAACTCGGACAGTAAAGTAGCGGTCATGATGCCTAGGTGACCAATCTTGCGCAGTGCGTCAGTGCGCACCCTTTCGTTGCCATGCTCAAGTTTGTCACGTAAGTCAAAATGGACATCTCGCCCATGTCCAGTTCGTCCTAAAGCACACGAAGCAGCTTTGCGAACCTTGATTAAAATAAATTGAAACTGTACCATTGCTAATCAAAGTTTTTTTTTATCTAACCACAAAATGTATTAGAACAGACTATTAAAACTTCATTATTTTTTTTAGATATGCCTACCTCTGAACTCCAATCATCCCACATTAGGTTCGATAATTTGTGAACAAGATCTCGGTTAATATTGCCGGATAATAATGATAAAACATTACAAGCCATCACCTTATCCTTCCAATTACTACTGTTCAACTGTTCAGCTAAAAGTGAGTGAACTAATCTCTGTAACATAGAACATAAATAATAAAAATAATTCACTTTAGCGTAGATCATTAACAAATTATATAATAATTTGCCATCTTTACGTTACAGTTTAAATTAAGTTTCCTTTTTTGTATAGCCTACCAAATAATTCCATAAACGCTTCGTAAATTACAACGTTTAGCTTTAGTATAAATACAACTTACAGTGTTTTGACTAATGTGAACCAAAAGCGCAGACGCTTGATCTTGTTGGTCAGTTTCCAAGAGCATTTTAATGATCAAGTGAATCACTTTTGCGTCAGTATTCCCATTTAGAGCAAGACATTGTGCGCAAGCCATGCGATCTGTGGGAACACCTACAAAAATATTCGATTAGACGAAATCATGTAACTATGTTTTGGTTACAACGCTATAGTGATAATCGTTAGGATTTATTGCTCAGGTTTTACATAACATTTTTTCCCTTTTTCATTAGCTTACCATTGTGCAAATTGTATTCCAATATTTCTACCACATCCTCATTGCATTCAGATAAAGTATAAAGGCACATCGCTGCTGCTAGCCTAACTCTTTTATTTTTATCCTTAATTTTCTCCCAAACTTTCTTAACTAGAACTTCTGGTAAATGTCCCTGCTCAGAACTCTTGGATATAGCTGTGGCATCAATTGTTGGTAGGACAGCTATAAAGGCATAATTTTATTGTAGAAAATTAAATATCAGGTGTTATATTTTTACCTACCAAGTAATGTAATATCAGCTACTGGTAGTTTATGAAGAGCAGCCATTGCACAAGCAGCCACAGCGCCAAGCCTCATGTGATCATGGATGTTATCCAAATCTATCATGATGTCAGCTAATGTAACTTCCTGCCATCTACCAGCTTATAATAAGAGAACAAAATTAAAACATATTAAATATTTATTGTAGTTTTTAAGTTAACAAATCCAGATGATGGGGCTACCTAGGGTCCATTTTGATCTCCACTCTTCAATTATATGGATCATGGGAGCATTGTCAAGCATAGTTGCACTTTTAGAAATATGGAAATCTTCAAATATAACAACTTCGTTTCTTGGTGGATTTAAACCAAGTTCGGAGGCAAAATCAGCAGGTTTTGGAAGACCTTTCCATCTCTGAAATCCAACTGTGATTTTACCTAAAAAAAAATTAAATTTATTTAGAATTATGTTACTTCATTTTTACTGTTTTTACTCAATACCGCTTCAGAACTAAAGTTACCTGGAGTGGCATTAGTTTTAGTTTTCTTTTTAGAACTTTTCACACCAGACCATTTCTGGCAGGCAGGTGGATAAATAGTTTGGATGTCGCTTTGATATTCTGAGAGGTCGTTCATAATAATCCGACTTTTGTCTCCATCAAATTGAAACACTGGTTTAGCTTGATCTAAAAAAACATCAAAGTAAAGTTATTCTACAATTATTTGGGATGACTGTTTAAAAATAAAAAGAAAAAGAGCCTTGTTACTAAGATCCTATTAAAATATTTTCTTAGTAGCTTATTGAAGAAATACTTGTATAAAGTTGTTGTTCAAAAGCATTGTCAGTTGATTTAATAAAGTTTCCAGCAGCAGGATTCAGGAAATCCTTCATTTTAGGAGGTGGAGGGGGTTCCATGTGCTTTACTTGTAGGTTCTGAACAGTTTGGTTTACATCATCTTTATGAAAGGACAATTTGTTAATTATTTAAAATTAAATAGAATTTATTTACTTGAAGAAGAATCAGGTCAAGTTGAGATCAAAAGCTAATCAAAAAATGTATCGATGTAATGGTAGTTGATGTTTTTATTAATTTTTATTTGGATTTTATTTTTAATCAGATGTTTTATTCACCAGTAACTGAAACAACTTTGCTTCTTTCTTGCTTAAGAAATCTCGGCAGTTTATAATATTCAGCAACTGTTTGCTGAAGGACAGAATCAGTTTGAATTTTCTTTAATCGTTGTTCTTTTACTTTTATTTTATTTTCCTCACGCAATTTTATTTTTTGCTCTCTAGCTTTCTTTTCCATTACATCAAAGTCACTTTCATCTTCCTTAATAATTTAGACATTAAAATGTTAAAATAAATTAACAATCTTATCACAAAAGATTAGTTTACTTTTCAATATGTTATTAATATAAAAAAAAAAAAAAACTATTACCCCTTCTCGGACTAAATGAGTGTTACTAATTTTTTCTCCAAATTTATTTCGAACCAACCGATCAAGTCTTTCTTTTTGCATTCCAGAATCCAAATTATCAAAAACAATCCAGCGAGCTGTGTCTTTGCTTAATTTATTAAGAACATGTTCATCCCAATGGCCAACCTTTTTCTTTTCCTGTCCCTGTGTCTGAGGAGATGACATTGCATATTTAGGCATCATAGAAGGTTTGTTTAAAGCACGAGGGGAGATAGGTTGTTCAGTTAAAAACACGCTTTTTATTTTAGTCTTTTGGTTATCTTGTACAGTCTGTTTGTCTTCCTTATAATAATGATCCCCACATCTCTCTGTGGCCGTTCTCTTTTGTTTCTTCATGGCTGATGCATTAGGCAATTTTATTTGTTTAAGGTGGCCCGGGACTTTGCGAATATAACCTCTTGAATCAAATCTTCCCCCTAAGGAACTGTTTGGTTTCGGAGAAGTGTTAGGAGTAACAACTTCTGTTGGGTCATAAATTTTTAGCACATCCATGCTGTTAAACGGCAAAAGATGTGCACATCGTTTTCTTACAACATCAGTGCTAAACTCCAGATTTTTGCTTACATCTTTAATGACATTACTCCCAATCGTATCTTGATGTTTTTGCAATGGATTGATTGGTGGACTTATGTTGGGTCTTTTGGCTTTAACCAAACGAGTATCGTCTCCAACAAAGGGCAACTTTACTCGAGAAGCACTTGGAAAAAATATAGGGGCTTCAAAGACTTTTCGATCCATGATATTCTGTCAGTTTGCAACAAAAATATTGTGAAATTTGCAAATTAAACTTTAAACCATACATTTATCTTTGCTTTTCAACAAAACAAAGAAATAATTGTATCTATTGTTTAATTTGATAAAGGTTATTAATTTTTTGTTCTAAAAAACTCACAAAAATGTAATTTTTGTTGAAAAAAACTTCAGGCTATACCAAAACTTAAAAATTAAATAGCTTGGATTAAAACCTATAGCAACATCCCCTAGATGTCACTGTTGCATCATCTTTTACGTTTCTTTATATTTACTTTTTTAAATTTGAAGCGTGAGGTATAAAATACCATTACACTGTATATTAATTAATTAAAACATTAAGGAATATTAATAACATACAAAATGTTTTTATAGATTGAATGCAATTTTATAAAATTATATTGACATTTTTAGGTAGGTTACCAGCAAAATCAAAAGCGAAAAGGGAAAGTCCCACCTCATTTTGTTTTCGATTTTTGATAACGCGCATTTGATACGTTTCTGTGTCAACGTTTTAAAAAATCAAAAAGGTCTAGTATTTACATTTTGTACTTTCAATTTAAGAAAATAAACCATGGCCAAGCATCATCCCGATTTAATATTTTGCCGTAAACAACCGGGTGTGGGTAAGTTTTATAATTAAATTATTCTTATAAAGTAATTAGGTTAATTTTTAATTATCTTCTTATACGTCTGTACGTAAAGATTTTATCAGCTTATTGAACTTTTTGTATTTTAAATGTTATAAGTGCGTTATCAATTAGTAGTTGTACATGTATAGGTATCATATAAGTAAACTTATTATTTACACTAATATATTTTATTTATTACAGCTATTGGAAGACTGTGCGAAAAATGTAAGATTTATTTTATACTTATGCAAGCAAAAATTTAGTGTTAAACATATTGCTAAATGTTAAAACTGCAACAAATTCTATTTCGACATATTTAAGAATTATTATTGTGTATTTATATTTAATAATAAACTTTAGCATTATTTTTAGGTGATGGAAAATGTGTTATCTGTGACTCTTATGTAAGACCATGTACATTGGTTAGAATATGTGATGAATGCAACTATGGTTCATATCAGGTATGTTTTGTTAGCTCATTTTTTAATATCAAGTCAAGCCTTTAATAAATCAAAATTTTATTACAGGGTCGTTGTGTAACTTGCGGGGGTCCTGGAGTATCAGATGCTTATTATTGCAAAGAATGCACAATACAAGAAAAAGATGTAAAACTTAATATAATACACTTTCTATACAAATATGATTTTGTTAGTTGTTTTTAATTCTTGTTTTTTTATTTTTAGAGAGATGGTTGCCCAAAAATTGTCAATTTGGGAAGCGCGAAAACAGATTTGTTTTATGAAAGGAAGAAATATGGTTTTAAAAAAAGATGATAAATCTAATAAATAAAGATGACAAACAAGTTTTGATGAATATCTGGAAAAAAATATGTTCTCCTGTTTTTCTAGCTGTTTTATTACCATTATTGGAAAAAACATTTTTTATTACAGTTTACTATTTGTAAAAAAATTGTTTAACTTTACTTATTATTTCTAGTCTATACATGAAACTTATTGAACTAATATTGGTTTAAACTTTTTATTAATAGTTTAATAAATTTGTAAATTCATTCGTAAAAGAACCTGTAATTACAATAATTGTTAATTTACGTTTGTAGAGTAATTTACGTTTGTACATAAATTATTTGTCTTTTATATTAATAAGGCATTGCGTAACATAATTGTATAATTGCATTTGTGGCGTAAGGAGTTAGCTCTTCACCTAAATTATTGCGGGATTTCATGCTATTTTTGTGTTATTTTTAAATAATGCCCACCAAAAAAATTACTCAACTAAACGTATCAATCACATTATGCTTTGGGTTCGATTACCAGTTTTGACATCAGTAAGAAACATTGGGTCCTAGCCTTTTAACAACAAATAAGTAAAATAAATAATTTGTGTTGAAATGCAATAATTTAAATGCTTAACTTTAGTTGTCAATGTCATAAGATATGTGGAATGGGGAAAACATTTTGTGCCTATCTTCAAACACACGTACCCACATCTTTAACTCGGCCCATCACACTACAAATGGTTAAGATGAGGTGCTTATGGAAATTGTGTTTGTCCATACCCACTATTTACTAAGGATGGTATATTTATGTGTTTTTTTTTCAACATTTATTCAGTATTAATATTTATTAACTTCATTTAATTTAAATAAATTGTTTTTTTTAAGGAGACCTAATAAAGAAAAGAGAAAGGGTTTTTGTACGTCGTTAAAGATCATCTAAAATTACCACAGCCCTTAATATGCTGATTAATTATATCACCTAACTGTATTAAGAACTATGCAAAAATATAAGCCTCCGAAATCACTATAATATTTATAATTATTATTGTGTTTGTTCTTATTGTTCTAGTAGCCTTGTAGTGTTTTGGAAACTGTGTGTATACGTGAAGCATTTTTTATAAAATGTAGTTGTGTTTTAACTTGCACCATAATCACTTTTACTCCTTTTTTGTATGTTTTGATTAACTTCTCCATGCTTGTTGTTTGTGTTGTTGTCGTGTTTCTACTTTTTTACTTTGTTGCCTTGCGTGCAATATTGCACCTAATTTCGGTTAGGCGGGTACTTTTGTAAGTTTAGGGGGTAAAGAGGTTCTTCGGGTAGGTACTTTAAATTTTATTGGGTAGCCCCTTCAATATTTTATACAAAGGTTGGCACTATTTAATATCAATAAAATTAGGATAAATTAAGGGCGTAATAAAGGTCATTTATCGGTTACATTTTTTATCTTGTTTCTTGAAATCGGTTTGTTAAAATAAAATAGGAAAAAAGAAAATAATGGCGGAACAAAAATTAAATTATGATGAAATATTGGACTTTGGAAAGAATTTAGCCAGAACTGTTGGCCAGGTGATTCTTTTGTTGGTAATTTGTTACGTAAATCGACTTTGCTGTGTTTTTATAACTTAAACTTAATTTGTTTAGGAAATTAAAGATGCATTTAAACAAAAGAAAAACATTTGTGAAAAAAGTTGTGCTACAGATCTTGTGACAGAAACTGACAAGAAAGTTGAATCTTTGATAATAGCAGCTATTAAAGAAAGATATCCTTCACATCAGTAATTTATTTTCCAATTTTATATATACACACTTTTTGGAACAGTAACATCCGACATTCAGACATTAAAAATATAATTTAAATCAATTAAATCAAGACTTTTTTTTAAATATTTAAAGATTTATTGGTGAAGAATCAGTCGTGGAAGGAATGAATTGTAACCTAACTAATGAGCCAACTTGGATTGTGGATCCAGTTGATGGAACAACAAATTTTGTCCATAGGTAATGTTTTTTTTACCAGTATTTAATCCTAAACCGGTAGCAAGGTGTAGTGGTAAGAACACTTGCTACACCACACATGAGGTCGTGGGTTCGATCCCCAGTGATCTCATGCTGTAGCACCCTTGAGTAAGGCGCTATAAACGGCATAAACTCCCGCTGAGTTAGCACTTAATCAGCAGCTTAATTACTGGGCAATTATAATCTATTATATCCCAAACTGCCACAGGCAACTCAAGACTGGGTCGAAGTAACTGATGTTACTCTATGTTTAAGTCGCACAATCAACTTTCCCACATTGAGGATAAATGTATATATACAAAAAAAAAATTTTGTACTTACAATAGAAAAGTTCAATATTTTAAGGCAGATTCAAAAAAAATAAGGTGTGATGTTGTACTTGCACATGTTACATTATCAACATACCTAAACAATAAAATCATTCCCAACTTTAACCAAAAATTTATTTTAACAAAACAAATAATGTAATTATTATTTTCAGGTTCCCATTTGTAGCTGTTTGTTTAGGATTTTGTGTAAATCAAACCCCAACCATTGGTGTCGTTTATAATGCAATCTCCGATGAGATGTTTTCAGCTATATCTGGCAAGGGAGCATTTTGTAATGGAATTCCAATTCATGTTTCAACCACAATAGGTTAAAAAAATAAATTTAAATAAATATTTTGTGTTTATAAACTTCTTTTATTGAATTTTAGAATTATGTCAAAGTTCAATCTTGTCTGCCTTTGGATCAAGCCGAAAACCAGAATATGTTGATGCGATTTTGGCAAATATTAGATCTGTTTTAACTTCCCCTGTTCATTCGTAAGTAATTTTTAAGTAATAAGTATGTGCAGTTTATTTTAATAAATAAATATATTGTTAGCATACAAGGTTTAGGTTCAGCAGCATTAAACATGTGTGCAGTGGCTATGGGCCAAGCAGAAGCCTTTTATGAGAATGGAATACATTGTTGGGATTATTGTGCTGCTTCAGTTATAGTCCAAGAAGCAGGAGGTGTTAACATTGACACTGGAGGTAAATATAAAAAATACTCTTTTTATATGCAAAATGTTATCTGTTTTAAAAGTAGGCCACGTTTGTTTAACTAAAGGTTATTTATAACTTTTTTGTTATTGTAATTCTTGTTTTGAAGGGTTTGTTTATTTGTGTTAAGTTTATTTATTATATTTAGGTGGAAAATTGGATTTAATGGCACGGCAAATTATTGCAGCTTGTAATTCTGAGGTAGCCAAATCACTAAGTTCCAAGCTTAAACCTGTAAATTTTTCACGTGATTAATGCAATTTTTCTATGCAATATTTTAAATATTAATCATTTTATCAATTTTTTAATGTTAACTAATAGTACTTAACTAGATATTTTAAGTGTTTATGCTTCACCTCCATTAGAGAAAGTTGCATTTTGCACAATATTTATAATATCCTATCAGTGATTTATATGCAGATATTAGGGTACTTAAATTAGGAAGTAAAATTTAATTATGTATATATAAAACATAATAAATAGATATATATTTATATACATAATTTGCGATTTTATTTATTCTCTTCCATTATTATTCCACTTTACTACAAAAATAAAACACAGAAGTTCAGAACAATATTTAATGGTTTTAACAAAAATGCATAAACTAAACTTTGGACATTAGTGTATAAGTGCATGTGCAGGTTTTTTTCAATTTAATATCAAGGTAACAATGGGGCAGTGTCATCAGCAGTATAATCTTCATCTATTGATTTTCGGCCACTTTCAGACACTCTTTGTGGCCCAGGTCTGCTTTGTGATAATCTGCTTGCTCTAACTGCAGCTCGGGCCTTTGCTACTTTAATTTTCTTGCTTACATCAACATACACATCTGTCTCATCCAGTATTTCTTCCTGGATAAGCTCTTCAATAACATCCTCGAGAGTTACAATACCAGTTATGTTGTCCCCAGGAATTACTGCAGTTGGTTCAATCGAGTCTAAATCCAAAGGCTCTGGACCTTTTACTACAGCGAATATATGAGATTTTCCGGTTTGAAAGAAGTTTAATGCATCATATAGGTTCACGTTGGAATAAATTTTAAGCAGTGGTCGACTGTGCGATTTGTAAACTTGTCGAAGTGGTAAATTATCATCAGGATCAATTTTTATTAAATTTTTTATCAAGATAATTCCAACAAGGTTTGTTTTATTGCCCTCATATATTGGAACCCTGGAATGACCTTTGGCTAAAATGTTATCCATCGTTTCTCTATTCATTACACCATCTATGTTTAGGGCAAACACACTGTTAACTGGAGTACAAACTTCTTGCACTGTTTTATCTCGCAATGTTAAAGCTCCTTTAATAATAAGTGCTTCATCTGCAGTAAGAGGATCTTCGTTGTCGTCATCTTTGGCTTTGTGGATATCCACTAAAACACTTAATTCCGCTCTTCTAAAAAATGTTGCATGATCTTTGCCAAGACTCCAATCCAACAGTTTTGACAAAGGCCAAGAAATTGGACAAGTGATAAAAATTAAGAAATATACAAGAGGGGAAAGTGTAGCACCAATGGCCAGACCAAATCTTGTAAACAAAGCTTGTGGAACTACTTCTCCAAACAGTAACACAGCCGTAACCGAGACAACAATTGCAGTTACTGGGTCAGATATTTTATCTAAAAACAATGGCATGCTTTCAACTGCAGCTGCATTAGCAAGAAGAAGCGTAACCAATAATAAATGGTGTCGTTTTACCAATGGTAAAATCTTTTTTGCATACTTTTGTTCCTTAGGCTTTCCACCTGTTGATAACACAGCCAAACTGGTTGAATCTAAAGATAATAGCCCCATAGTTAACCCACTCATAACTCCAGCGATAATGATTAAAGCTACATAAATTCCCAGGTAAATCCAAAACAGTTTGTCATGATAGGTTAATATTATTTTTGGTTCATAGGTTGTTCCATTGCATATGATAGCTCCATCATGTTCAAGTTCACAAGTTATACTTGCCATTTTAATTTGTTTAGACACTAAAAATACTTAATTAACACTAAAATAAAATTGCAGTAACATTATTTAAAAACAATAAAACTCAATTCTATTCTGTTGTACATTACATATGTTTATACCTATATTTTTGTGTAAGTATTGCCTCTTTAAATGATTATTCCCTCAATATTACATGTGTTAAACTAAGTCAAAAGAGTACAAAACTATTTTAATAAATAAGCAAGTGCCTAACTATTTCCTGAACTACGTGTAAAGCACTACTTCCGCTTATACTGTAATTAATGAGTAAGGCAATGGTTAAAAATGGAATCATAGTATCATTAACGTCATATTAAAAAGTTCAAATTGTCAAGTAATTTCCCATTACTTGCATTCAGTAGTTAAACAAACAAATCCGGAAATAATAACGTGCTTCGGTGGGCGTTTCTGTATTATCAAACCCTATTATTCATAACACTACAAAATAATAAGACCTTACGCGATGCCCATTGTCTGTTGACTTACTGTAATAAGGATTATCCGTATCAACATAGAATTGTTTTTTACACGAGTTGGATATTGAACGAACCTGTAATGATTAAAGTTGTTGTATAGTTGTCTGGGCAGAGAAAATAATTGCGATTGGATGAGCGACCAAACAAGATTTTACTAGATCTGATAATTTTACAAAAATAAAGCTTGCACGAAATATTTTACTTCAAAATTGGAAACTTTTAAAAAAAAAGACCACAGAGGGACTCGAACCCCAATCTTCTGATTCGAAGTCAGACGCAATATCCATTAGGCCATGCGGCCACGATTACGAGAATTGCATGAAACATTTCGATTCAAAATTAGAAACTTTTGAGAAAAAATTTGACCACAGAGGGACTCGAACCCCCAATCTTCTGATTCGAAGTCAGACGCCATATCCATTAGGCCATGCGTCCGCGATTAACATGCTGGCATGAAATATTTTGCTCCGAAATTGGAAACTTATTGAGAAAAAAATGACCACAGTGGGACTCGAACCATGAATCTTCTGATTCGATGTCAGACGCCATATCCATTAGGCCATGCGGCCACGAATAAGAGAATTACATGAACTATTTTAATTCAAAATTAGAAACTTCTTAGAAAAAATGACAACAGAGGGACTCGAACCCCCAATCTTCTGATTCGAAGTCAGGCGCCATATCCATTAGGCCATGCGGCCGCGAATTAGAGGCTAGCATGAAACATTTCGATTTAAAATTAGAATGATTTTTAGAAAAAAAATGACCACAAAGGGACTCGAATCCCCAATCTTCTGATTCGAAGTCAGACGCCATATCCATTAGGCCATGCGGCCACGAATAAGATAATTGCATGAACTATTTTGCTTCAAAATTAGAAACTTCTTAGAAAAAATGACCACAGCGGGACTCGAACCCCCAATCTTCTGATTCGAAGTCAGACGCCATATCCAATAGGCCATGCGGCTACGATTTACAGAATTGCATGAACTATTTAGCTTCGAAACTAGAAACTTCTTAGAAAAAATGACCATAGAGGCTCTCGAACCCCCAATCTTCTGTTTCGAAGTCAGACGCCATATCCATTAGGCCATGCGGCCGCGAATTAGAGGCTAGCATGAAACATTTCGATTTAAAATTAGAATGTTTTTTAGAAAAAAAATGACCACAAAGGGACTCGAACCCCCAATCTTCTGATTCGAAGTCAGACGGCGTATCCATTAGGCCATGCGGCCACGAATAAGAGAATTGCATGAACTATTTTGCTTCAAAACTATAAGCTTCTTAGCAAAAATGACCACAGAAGGACTCGAACACCCAATCTTCTGATTCGAAGTCAGACGTCAAATCCATTAGGATTTAGAGATTAGCATAAAACATTTCGATTCATAATTAGATTTTTTTTAGAAAAATAATGACCACAGAGGGACTCGAACCCCAATCTTCTGATTCGAAGTCAAACGCCATATCCATTAGACCATGCGGCCACGATTACAATGCTGGCATGAAATATTTTGTTCCAAAATTGGAAACTTTTTGAGAAAAAAATGACCACAGAGGCTCTCGAACCACCAATCTTCTGTTTCGAAGTCAGAGACCATATCCATTAGGCCATGCGGCCACGAATAAGAGAAATGCATAAACTATTTAGCTTCAAAACTAGAAACTTCTTAGAAAAAATAGCCACAGAGGGACTCGAACCCCCAATCTTCTGAATCGAAGTCAGACGCCATATCCATTAGGCCAAGCGGCCACGATTACGAGAATTGCATGAAACATTCCGATTTAAAATTAGAAACTTTTAAGAAAAAAAATGACCACAGAGGGACTCGAACCCCCAATCTTCTGATTCGAAGTCAGACGCCATATCCATTAGGCCATGCGGCCACGAATAAGAGAAATGCATAAACTATTTAGCTTCAAAACTAGAAACTTCTTAGAAAAAATAGCCACAGAGGGACTCGAACCCCCAATCTTCTGAATCGAAGTCAGACGCCATATCCATTAGGCCAAGCGGCCACGATTACGAGAATTGCATGAAACATTCCGATTTAAAATTAGAAACTTTTGAGAAAAAAATAGACCACAAAGGGACTCGAACCCCCAATCTTCTGATTCGAAGTCAGACGCCATATCCATTAGGCCATGCGGCCACGAATAAGAGAATTGCATGAACTATTTAGCTTCAAAACTAGAAACTTCTTAGAAAAAATGACCAAAGAGGGACTCGAACCCCCGATCTTCTGATTTGAAGTCAGACGCCATATCCATTAGGCCATGCGGCCGCGAATTAGAGAATTGCATGAAACATTCCGATGTAAAACTAGAAACTTCTTAGAAAAAATGATCACAGAGGGAGTCGAACCCCCAATCTTCTGATTCGAAGTCAGACGCCATATCCATTAGGCCATACGGCCGCGAATTAGAGAATTGCATGAAACATTCCGATTTAAAATTAGAAACTTTTGAGAAAAAAATGACCACAGAGGGACTCGAACCCCGAATCTTCTGATTCGAAGTCAGACGCCATATCCATTAGGCCATGCGGCCACGAATAAGAGAATTGCATGAACTATTTAGCTTCAAAACTAGAAACTTCTTAGAAAAAATGACCACAGAGGGACTCGAACCCCCAATCTTCTGATTCGAAGTCAGACGCCATATCCATTAGGCCATGCGGCCGCGAATTAGAGAATTGCATGAAACATTCCGATTTAAAATTAGAAACTTTTAAGAAAAAAATGACCACAGAGGGACTCGATCCCCCAATCTTATGATTCGAAGTCAGACGCCGTTTCCATTAGGCCATGCGTCCACGAATAAGAGAAATGCATGAACTATTTAGCTTCAAAACTATAAACTTCTTTAAAAAAAATGACCACAGAAGGACTCGAACCCCCAATCTTCTGATTCGAAGTCAGACGCCTTATCCATTAGCCCATGCGGCCACGAACAAGAAAATTGCATGAACTATTTTGCTTCAAAACTATAAACTTCTTTAAAAAAAAATGACCACAGAGGGACTCGAACCCCAATCTTCTGATTCGAAGTCAGACGCCTTATCCAATAGGCCATGCGGCCACGAATACAATGCTGGCATGAAATATTTTGCTCCAAACTTGGAAACTTTTTGAGATAAAAATGACCACGGAGGGACTCGAACCATCAATCTTCTGATTCGAAGTCAGACGCCATATCCATTAGGCCATGCGGCCACGAATAAGAGAATTACATGAAACATTCCGATTTAAAACTAGAAACTTCTTAGAAAAAATGACCACAGAGGGACTCGAACCCCCAATCTTCTGATTCGAAGTCAGACGCCATATCCATTAGGCCATGCGGCCGCGAATTAGAGAATTGCATGAAACATTCCGATTTAAAATTAGAAACTTTTGAGAAAAAAATTGTCCACAGAGGGACTCGAACCCCCAATCTTCTGATTCGAAGTCAGACGCCATATCCATTAGGCCATACGGCCACGATTAAGAGAATTGCATGAACTATTTAGCTTCAAAACTAGAAACTTCTTAGAAAAAATGACCACAGAGGGACTCGAACCCCCAATCTTCTGATTCGAAGTCAGACGCCATATCCATTAGGCCATGCGGCCGCGAATTAGAGAATTGCATGAAACATTCCGATTTAAAATTAGAAACTTTTGAGAAAAAAATGACCACAGAGGGACTCGAACCCCCAATTTTCTGATTCGAAGTCAGACGCCGTATCCATTAGGACATGCGACCACGAATAAGAGAATTACATGAACTATTTAGCTTCAAAACTAGAAACTTCTTAGAAAAAATGACCACAGAGGGACTCGAACCCCCAATCTTCTGATTCGAAGTCAGACACCATATCCATTAGGCCATGCGGCCGCGAATTAGAGAATTGCATGAAACATTCCGATTTAAAACTAGAAACTTCTTAGAAAAAATGACCACAGAGGGACTCGAACCCCCAAGCTTCTGATTCGAAGTCAGACGCCATATCCATTAGGCCATGCGGCCGCGAATTAGAGAATTGCATGAAACATTCCGATTTAAAATTAGAAACTTTTGAGAAAAAAATTGTCCACAGAGGGACTCGAACCCCAATCTTCTGATTCGAAGTCAGACGCCATATCCATTAGGCCATGCGGCCACGATTAAGAGAATTGCATGAACTATTTAGCTTCAAAACTAGAAACTTCTTAGAAAAAATGACCACAGAGGGACTCGAACCCCCAATCTTCTGATTCGAAGTCAGACGCCATATCCATTAGGCCATGCGGCCACGAATAAGAGAATTGCATGAACTATTTAGCTTCAAAACTAGAAACTTCTTAGAAAAAATGACCACAGAGGGACTCGAACCCCCAATCTTCTGATTCGAAGTCAGACGCCATATCCATTAGGCCATGCGGCCGCGAATTAGAGAATTGCATGAAACATTCCGATTTAAAATTAGAAACTTTTAAGAAAAAAATGACCACAGAGGGACTCGATCCCCCAATCTTATGATTCGAAGTCAGACGCCGTTTCCATTAGGCCATGCGGCCACGAATAAGAGAAATGCATGAACTATTTAGCTTCAAAACTATAAACTTCTTTAAAAAAAATGACCACAGAAGGACTCGAACCCCCAATCTTCTGATTCGAAGTCAGACGCCTTATCCATTAGGCCATGCGGCCACGAACAAGAAAATTGCATGAACTATTTTGCTTCAAAACTATAAACTTCTTTAAAAAAAATTGACCACAGAGGGACTCGAACCCCAATCTTCTGATTCGAAGTCAGACTCCTTATCCAATAGGCCATGCGGCCACGAATACAATGCTGGCATGAAATATTTTGCTCCAAACTTGGAAACTTTTTGAGATAAAAAAGACCACGGAGGGACTCGAACCATCAATCTTCTGATTCGAAGTCAGACGCCATATCCATTAGGCCATGCGGCCACGAATAAGAGAATTACATGAAACATTCCGATTTAAAACTAGAAACTTCTTAGAAAAAATGACCACAGAGGGACTCGAACCCCCAATCTTCTGATTCGAAGTCAGACGCCATATCCATTAGGCCATGCGGCCGCGAATTAGAGAATTGCATGAAACATTCCGATTTAAAATTAGAAACTTTTGAGAAAAAAATTGTCCACAGAGGGACTCGAACCCCCAATCTTCTGATTCGAAGTCAGACGCCATATCCATTAGGCCATACGGCCACGATTAAGAGAATTGCATGAACTATTTAGCTTCAAAACTAGAAACTTCTTAGAAAAAATGACCACAGAGGGACTCGAACCCCCAATCTTCTGATTCGAAGTCAGACGCCATATCCATTAGGCCATGCGGCCGCGAATTAGAGAATTGCATGAAACATTCCGATTTAAAATTAGAAACTTTTGAGAAAAAAATGACCACAGAGGGACTCGAACCCCCAATTTTCTGATTCGAAGTCAGACGCCGTATCCATTAGGACATGCGACCACGAATAAGAGAATTACATGAACTATTTAGCTTCAAAACTAGAAACTTCTTAGAAAAAATGACCACAGAGGGACTCGAACCCCCAATCTTCTGATTCGAAGTCAGACGCCATATCCATTAGGCCATGCGGCCGCGAATTAGAGAATTGCATGAAACATTCCGATTTAAAACTAGAAACTTCTTAGAAAAAATGACCACAGAGGGACTCGAACCCCCAATCTTCTGATTCGAAGTCAGACGCCATATCCATTAGGCCATGCGGCCGCGAATTAGAGAATTGCATGAAACATTCCGATTTAAAATTAGAAACTTTTGAGAAAAAAATTGTCTACAGAGGGACTCGAACCCCAATCTTCTGATTCGAAGTCAGACGCCATATCCATTAGGCCATGCGGCCACGATTAAGAGAATTGCATGAACTATTTAGCTTCAAAACTAGAAACTTCTTAGAAAAAATGACCACAGAGGGACTCGAACCCCCAATCTTCTGATTCGAAGTCAGACGCCATATCCATTAGGCCATGCGGCCGCGAATTAGAGAATTGCATGAAACATTCCGATTTAAAATTAGAAACTTTTAAGAAAAAAATTGACCACAGAGGGACTCGAACCCCCAATTTTCTGATTCGAAGTCAGACGCCGTATCCATTAGGCCATGCGGCCACGAATAAGAGAAATGCATAAACTATTTAGCTTCAAAACTAGAAACTTCTTAGAAAAAATGACCACAGAGGGACTCGAACCCCCAACCTTCTGAAACGAAGTCAGACGCCATATTCATTAGGCCAAGCGGCCACGATTACGAGAATTGCATGAAACATTCCGATTTAAAATTAAAAACTTTTGAGAAAAAAATTGACCACAGAGGGACTCGAAGCCCCAATCTTCTGATTCGAAGTCAGACGCCATATCCATTAGGCCATGCGGCCACGAATAAGAGAATTACATGAACTATTTAGCTTCAAAACTAGAAACTTCTTAGAAAAAATTACCATAGAGGGACTCGAACCCCCAATCTTCTGATTCGAAGTCAGACGCCATATCCATTAGGCCATGCGGCCACGAATACGAGAATTACATGAACTATTTAGCTTCAAAACTAGAAACTTCTTAGAAAAAATGACAACAGAGGGACTTGAACCCCCAATCTTCTGATTCGAAGTCAGACGCCATATCCATTAGGCCGTGCAACCGCGAATTGGAGAATTGCATGAAACATTCCGATTTAAAATTAGAAACTTTTGAGAAAAAAATTGACCACAGAGGGACTTGAAACCCCAATCTTCTGATTCGAAGTCAGACGCCATATCCACTAGGCCGTGCGGCCGCGAATTGGAGAATTGCATGAAACATTCCGATTTAAAATTAGAAACTTTTGAGAAAAAAATTGACCACAGAAGGACTCGAACCCCCAATCTTCTGATTCGAAGTCAGACGCCATATCCATTAGGCCATGCGGCCACGAATAAGAGAATTACATGAAACATTCCGATTTAAAACTAGAAACTTCTTAGAAAAAATGACCACAGAGGGACTCGAACCCCCAATCTTCTGATTCGAAGTCAGACGCCATATCCATTAGGCCATGCGGCCGCGAATTAGAGAATTGCATGAAACATTCCGATTTAAAATTAGAAACTTTTGAGAAAAAAATTGTCCACAGAGGGACTCGAACCCCCAATCTTCTGATTCGAAGTCAGACGCCATATCCATTAGGCCATACGGCCACGATTAAGAGAATTGCATGAACTATTTAGCTTCAAAACTAGAAACTTCTTAGAAAAAATGACCACAGAGGGACTCGAACCCCCAATCTTCTGATTCGAAGTCAGACGCCATATCCATTAGGCCATGCGGCCGCGAATTAGAGAATTGCATGAAACATTCCGATTTAAAATTAGAAACTTTTAAGAAAAAAATGACCACAGAGGGACTCGAACCCCCAATTTTCTGATTCGAAGTCAGACGCCGTATCCATTAGGCCATGCGGCCACGAATAAGAGAAATGCATAAACTATTTAGCTTCAAAACTAGAAACTTCTTAGAAAAAATGACCACAGAGGGACTCGAACCTCCAATCTTCTGAATCGAAGTCAGACGCCATATTCATTAGGCCAAGCGGCCACGATTACGAGAATTGCATGAAACTTTCCGATTTAAAATTAGAAACTTTTGAGAAAAAAATGACCACAGAGGGACTCGAACCCCCAATCTTCTGATTCGAAGTCAGACGCCATATCCATTAGGCCATGCGACCACGAATAAGAGAATTACATGAACTATTTAGCTTCAAAACTAGAAACTTCTTAGAAAAAATGACCACAGAGGGACTCGAACCCCCAATCTTCTGATTCGAAGTCAGACGCCATATCCATTAGGCCATGCGGCCACGAATAAGAGAATTACATGAACTATTTAGCTTCAAAACTAGAAACTTCTTAGAAAAAATGACCACAGAGGGACTTGAACCCCCAATCTTCTGATTCGAAGTCAGACGCCATATCCATTAGGCCGTGCGGCCGCGAATTGGAGAATTGCATGAAACATTCCGATTTAAAATTAGAAACTTTTGAGAAAAAAATTGACCACAGAGGGACTCGAACCCCCAATCTTCTGATTCGAAGTCAGACGCCATATCCATTAGGCCATGCGGCCACGAATAAGAGAATTACATGAACTATTTAGCTTCAAAACTAGAAACTTCTTAGAAAAAATGACAACAGAGGGACTTGAACCCCTAACCTTCTGATTCGAAGTCAGACGCCTTATCCATTAGGCCATGCGGCCACGAACAAGAAAATTGCATGAACTATTTTGCGTCAAAACTATAAACTTCTTTAAAAAAATGACCACAGAGGGACTCGAACCCCCAATTTCTGATTCGAAGTCAGACGCCTTATCCATTAGGCCATGCGGCCACGATTACAATGCTGGCATGAAATATTTTGCTCCAAACTTGGAAACTTTTTGAGATAAAAATGACCACGGGAGGACTCGAACCATCAATCTTCTGATTCGAAGTCATACGCCATATTCATTAGGCCATGCGGCCACGACTAAGAGAATTACATGAACTATTTAGCTTCAAAACTAGAAACTTCTTAGAAAAAATGACCACAGAGGGACCCGAACCCTCAAAGTTCTGAATCGAAGTCAGACGCCATATCCATTAGGCCATGCGGCCACGATTACAATGCTGGCATGAAATATTTTGTTCCAAATTTGGAAACTTTTTGAGATAAATATGACCACGGAGGGACTTGAACCATCAATCTTCTGATTCGAAGTCAGACGCCATATCCATTAGGCCATGCGGCCACGATTAAGAGAATTACATGAACTATTTAGCTTCAAAACTAGAAACTTCTTAAAAAAAATGACCACAGAGGGACTCGAACCCCCAATCTTCTGATTCGAAGTCAGACGCCATATCCATTAGGCCATGCGGCCACGAATAAGAGAATTACATGAACTATTTAGCTTCAAAACTAGAAACTTCTTAGAAAAAATGACAACAGAGGGACTTGAACCCCCAAACTTCTGATTCGAAGTCAGACGCCATATCCATTAGGCCGTGCGGCCGCGAATTGGAGAATTGCATGAAACATTCCGATTTAAAATTAGAAACTTTTGAGAAAAAAATTGACCACAGAGGGACTCGAACCCCCAATCTTCTGATTCGAAGTCAGACGCCATATCCAATAGGCCATGCGGCCACGAATAAGAGAATTGCATGAACTATTTAGCTTCAAAACTAGAAACTTCTTAGAAAAAATGACCACAGAGGGACTCGAATCCCCAATCTTCTGATTCGAAGTCAGACGCCATATCCATTAGTCCATGCGGCCGCGAATTAGAGAATTGCATGAAACATTCCGATTTAAAATTAGAAACTTTTAAGAAAAAGATGACAACAGAGGGACTCGAACCCCCAATCTTCTGATTCGAAGTCAGACGCCGTATCCATTAGGCCATGCGGCCACGAATAAGAGAAATGCATAAACTATTTAGCTTCAAAACTAGAAACTTCTTAGAAAAAATGACCACAGAGGGACTCGAACCTCCAATCTTCTGAATCGAAGTCAGACGCCATATTCATTAGGCCAAGCGGCCACGATTACGAGAATTGCATGAAACTTTCCGATTTAAAATTAGATACTTTTGAGAAAAAAATGACCACAGAGGGACTCGAACCCCCAATCTTCTGATTCGAAGTCAGACGCCATATCCATTAGGCCATGCGACCACGAATAAGAGAATTGCATGAACTATTTACCTTCAAAACTAGAAACTTCTTTAAAAAAATGATCACAGAGGGACTCGAACCCCCAATCTTCTGATTCGAAGTCAGACGCCATATCCATTAGGCCATGCGGCCACGAATAAGAGAATTACATGAACTATTTAGGTTCAAAACTAGAAACTTCTTAGAAAAAATGACCACAGAGGGACTCGAACCCCCAATCTTCTGATTCGAAGTCAGACGCCATATCCATTAGGCCATGCGGCCAGGAATAAGAGAATTACATGAACTATTTAGCTTCAAAACTAGAAACTTCTTAGAAAAAATGACAACAGAGGGACTTGAACCCCCAATCTTCTGATTCGAAGTCAGACGCCATATCCATTAGGCCGTGCGGCAGCGAATTGGAGAATTGCATGAAACATTCCGATTTAAAATTAGAAACTTTTGAGAAAAAAATTGACCACAGAGGGACTCGAACCCCTAATCTTCTGATTCGAAGTCAGACGCCATATCCATTAGGCCATGCGGCCACGAATAAGAGAATTACATGAACTATTTAGCTTCAAAACTAGAAACTTCTTAGAAAAAATGACAGCAGAGGGACTTGAACCCCTAATCTTCTGATTCGAAGTCAGACGCCATATCCATTAGGATTAAGAGATTAGCATAAAACATTTCGACTCACAATTAGACTTTTTTTTAGAAAAAAAATGACCACAGAGGGACTCGAACCCCCAATCTTCTGATTCGAAGTCAGACGCCTTATCCATTAGGCCATGCGGCCACGATTACGAGAATTACATGAACTATTTAGCTTCAAAACTAGAAACTTCTTAGAAAAAATGACCACAGAGGGACTCGAACCCCCAATCTTCTGATTCGAAGTCAGACGCCTTATCCATTAGGCCATGCGGCCACGACTAAGAGAATTACATGAACTATTTAGGTTCAAAACTAGAAACTTCTTAGAAAAAATGACCACAGAGGGACCCGAACCCCCAAAGTTCTGAATCGAAGTCAGACGCCATATCCATTAGGCCATGCGGCCACGATTACAATGCTGGCATGAAATATTTTGTTCCAAATTTGGAAACTTTTTGAGATAAATATGACCACGGAGGGACTTGAACCATCAATCTTCTGATTCGAAGTCAGACGCCATATTCATTAGGCCATGCGGCCACGATTAAGAGAATTACATGAACTATTTAGCTTCAAAACTAGAAACTTCTTAGAAAAAATGACCACAGAGGGACTCGAACCCCCAATCTTCTGATTCGAAGTCAGACGCCTTATCCATTAGGCCATGCGGCCACGATTAAGAGAATTACATGAACTATTTAGCTTCAAAACTAGAAATTTCTTAGAAAAAATGACCACAGAGGGACTCGAACCCCCAATCTTCTGATTCGAAGTCAGACGCCTTATCCATTAGGCCATGCGGCCACGATTAAGAGAATTACATGAACTATTTAGCTTCAAAACTAGAAACTTCTTAGAAAAAATGACCACAGAGGGACCCGAACCCCCAAAGTTCTGAATCGAAGTCAGACGCCATATCCATTAGGCCATGCGGCCACGATTACAATGCTGGCATGAAATATTTTGCTCCAAATTTGGAAACTTTTTGAGATAAATATGACCACGGAGGGACTTTAACCATCAATCTTCTGATTCGAAGTCAGACGCCATATCCATTAGGCCATGCGGCCACGATTAAGAGAATTACATAAACTATTTAGCTTCAAAACTAGAAACTTCTGGGACTCGAACCCCCAATCTTCTGATTCGAAGTCAGACGCCTTATCCATTAGGCCATGCGGCCACGATTAAGAGAATTACATGAACTATTTAGCTTCAAAACTAGAAACTTCTTAGAAAAAATGACCACAGAGGGACCCGAACCCCCAAAGTTCTGAATCGAAGTCAGACGCCATATCCATTAGGCCATGCGGCCACGATTACAATGCTGGCATGAAATATTTTGCTCCAAATTTGGAAACTTTTTGAGATAAATATGACCACGGAATGACTTGAACCATCAATCTTCTGATTCGAAGTCAGACGCCATATCCATTAGGCCATGCGGCCACGATTAAGAGAATTACATGAACTATTTAGCTTCAAAACTAGAAACTTCTTAGAAAAAATGACCACAGAGGGACTCGATCCCCCAATCTTCTGATTCGAAGTCAGACGCCATATCCATTAGGCCGTGCGGCCGCGAATTGGAGAATTGCATGAAACATTCCGATTTAAAATTAGAAATTTTTGAGAAAAAAATTGACCACAGAGGGACTCGAACCCCCAATCTTCTGATTCGAAGTCAGACGCCATATCCATTAGGCGATGCGGCCACGAATAAGAGAATTACATGAACTATTTAGCTTCAAAACTAGAAACTTCTTAGAAAAAATGACAGCAGAGGGACTTGAACCCCTAATCTTCTGATTCGAAGTCAGACGCCATATCCATTAGGATTAAGAGATTAGCATAAAACATTTCGACTCATAATTAGACTTTTTTTTAGAAAAAAAATGACCACAGAGGGACTCGAACCCCCAATCTTCTGATTCGAAGTCAGACGCCTTATCCATTAGGCCATGCGGCCACGATTACGAGAATTACATGAACTATTTAGCTTCAAAACTAGAAACTTCTTAGAAAAAATGACCACAGAGGGACTCGAACCCCCAATCTTCTGATTCGAAGTCAGACGCCTTATCCATTAGGCCATGCGGCCACGACTAAGAGAATTACATGAACTATTTAGCTTCAAAACTAGAAACTTCTTAGAAAAAATGACCACAGAGGGACCCGAACCCTCAAAGTTCTGAATCGAAGTCAGACGCCATATCCATTAGGCCATGCGGCCACGATTACAATGCTGGCATGAAATATTTTGTTCCAAATTTGGAAACTTTTTGAGATAAATATGACCACGGAGGGACTTGAACCATCAATCTTCTGATTCGAAGTCAGACGCCATATCCATTAGGCCATGCGGCCACGATTAAGAGAATTACATGAACTATTTAGCTTCAAAACTAGAAACTTCTTAAAAAAAATGACCACAGAGGGACTCGAACCCCCAATCTTCTGATTCGAAGTCAGACGCCTTATCCATTAGGCCATGCGGCCACGATTAAGAGAATTACATGAACTATTTAGCTTCAAAACTAGAAATTTCTTAGAAAAAATGACCACAGAGGGACTCGAACCCCCAATCTTCTGAATCGAAGTCAGACGCCTTATCCATTAGGCCATGCGGCCACGATTAAGAGAATTACATGAACTATTTAGCTTCAAAACTAGAAACTTCTTAGAAAAAATGACCACAGAGGGACCCGAACCCCCAAAGTTCTGAATCGAAGTCAGACGCCATATTCATTAGGCCATGCGGCCACGATTACAATGCTGGCATGAAATATTTTGCTCCAAATTTGGAAACTTTTTGAGATAAATATGACCACGGAGGGACTGTTATAGACAATAACCTATTTTTCATACTTAAGTTTTGTGTTTATTTTGTGTATTGCGAGGCACGGCGTCGCTACATCCTGCGCAGTGCGGCGCTGTGACTTTTAATTTCTAAGCGGCTTTACGCCTGATTATTTCTTTATTACTTGTCAGTGGTTCTAGACCGCGACTGGACATACGGTTTTAAGCGTGAAATCCTTAGGATTTTCACTTGGGAAATTTTTGTTCTTTGTTTAAATCGCTTCTTTTCCTTTTTTCCTTGTTTTATTTTTGTCTTTAAATTGGCTTGTTTTATGATTAATACTTTTATATTGTAGTTATGTCTAACCGCGAAGCTTTAACGCTTTATGTGATACCAGTAGCTTATGTTAGTGTTATGTGTAGTCGCTCACTGTATGTATTTAGTTGCGCAATTTACAAGTAGTTTATGTTAGCTTATCATAATTTGCATAGTTTATTTTACTATTTAGTTTTTTATACTAACATCTATTTTCTATTTGAATAAGGTTATAGATACACTCTTTAAAAATCGTTATTAAACGTGATCAATCGTAATTAAACGTTATCTAATTGTTATTTGTCGTGAACCTCAACGTAACTTGAATCGTGATTAGAAGATTAGCATAATAAAGTAGCTTGTGATCTGTTCTATATTCTTTTCTTGTGCCAAAGATTCAGCATCCATTAGATATTCTCGTTAACGCATTTTAAGTCTATCTTGCTTTTACCTCTAAAAGTAGCCTTATTCAATTGGCAATCACTAAGGACTGCATACGTAGAGTTGAGTTAGGCTTAGTCAATAATTGTTACTAAACGGTTAAGCAAGTTTAACTCTTATACTCTACATTCATTTTTAAAGAGTGTGCTTATTGGTATAAGCACATATATTTCTTGGGGTGTCTGCCTTTTGTTGTTGGCAGCATCTTTTTCGGATTCTCGAGGTTTCTGTCTATTGTTGAAGCAGAACCTGAATCATTTTTAAAGAGTGTGCTTATTGGTATAAGCACATCTTTTCCACGGGGATTTTGTTATTGTCTTAACAGCCCCCACATTCATTTTTTAAGTGTGGCTTATTGATATAAGCACATTTTCTTGGGGTTACTGTATATTGTTGAAACAGAACCTACATTTCTTAAGGTGCCTGCTCATTGTTGTTAGCCGCACCTATTTTTCTTTTCTTCAGTATATACTTATAGGTACAAGTATATATTTTTTCTGAAAACTATTGCTTATAGTTAGAAGCGTAGTTTGTGCTGTTGCCTGTTTATTGCGATCAGTTCTAATCTTACTTGGATTATTACTTGCCTAGAAGAATAATCTACTTTCTTGGGTTACTAAAACCTACTTTCACTTCTCTTATTACTTTGTTTTCTTAAAACTATGTCCTACGAGCAATCTTCCTCCAAACAGTTGCCCTTTGATATGGCTTCTGTAAGATCCACATCAACCACGGCTAGCACAAGGGCTAGACGTGCTGCTGACTTAAGAATGGTTGACTTTGAGAAGAAAAGAAAACAAACCGAATTACAACAAATAATTCGGAGACAAGAATTGGAAGAGCAACTTCGCCTCAATGAAGAAGAAGCCGAAGTCAAAAAGCTTTACATAAAGGCTGATCAAATGAGTCAATCTGGTGAAAGTGAAATCGGGGACGATTTAATTTCTTTCCAGGAACCGGTTCTTTCACAGCAATCTCCATTAAATCTAGTAAAACAACCTTTTTCTACCCAAACTGATATGCCCAAAGAACTTCGGAAAGACACTGACGAAAATCAATTTACCAACAGCTCAAACATGGAACCGATTCTTGGTTTTATTCAAAGTATGGCGACAAGCATACGCCAGGGCTTTTCTTTACCAAAAAAGGTAATCAACAAATTTGATGGCTCCCCTTTAAAGTTACATGACTTTCTCCGTGAGTTCAACACCCATATTGGTAATGAAGCTCTTGATACTGCATCTAAGTTGAGCTATCTTATTGATTTTTGTGTTGGCGAAGCTCGAATTGCCATAGAACCGTGCGGGCGTATGGAGCCCGAACAAGGCTTTCGTTTGGCTAACGACATACTCCACCGACGATTTGGCGTAGAACATAAAGTGACTGCTGCTCACATCAGGAAATTGACCGATGGACCTTCGATTAAAGCCAATGACCTGCCGGCGCTAGAAGGTCTTTTAGCGCAGGCAACCAGCAGCCTAATAACCCTTACTGAATGGAACAGCAGATCAAGCCTAGACAACGTCGACACGATTAAGAAAGTCGTTAACAGGTTTCCTGCTTATATGGCTCAAGAATTTGCTAGAAGGGCTAATAAAACATTCATGAGACTGAACGAACCAATAACCTTTGATCTGCTAATTGACTATCTTGAAGAAGTCACTTCATTGTATCGCTCTGATCTTGGCGAAAGCGTGTTTAGAAAAATGCCAGAAAAGCAGAGACCGAGCACTTCAAAGACGAAAGGTTCCACCTTCTCGACGTTTGCAGCTGTTAACAATCGACAACGCGAACCCATAAGAAGTTGCGTTGTATGCAATGGCATCCACCCGCTGTGGCGCTGTACTCTATTCCGAACTAAAGATGTTGAAAGCAGAAGGGAAATTGCCAAGAAGAACAAAGTTTGCTTCAGGTGCCTACAGACTGACCACATGGCGAAAGTCTGTAAATCAAACTTTATTTGTAGAAAACCGGGTTGTGGAAAATCTCACAACACCCTGCTGCATGTTGGCCAATCCGCAAGCACCACCGATACCGCCACGTCAACCGATGCTAGTGTGTCCGCTTGTGTGGCTACGATGTCTACGTCGATGAAAGTTCGTCTTCAAGTCGTTCCCGTTAAGGTTTGGGGTAAAGAACTTGTGCCCTGCTACACTTATGCATTTATAGATGGGGGTTCCGACATTTCTTTGTGCGCGCGAAGTCTGGCTGATCAACTACACCTTGACGGAGAAGATTCCAACCTTGACGTGGCCACTCTTAATGGCACCCGTAATGTTAAAGGTTCTCTTGTGTCTTTGTCAGTTCAGGGGATTCTTGAACCACATTCTATTTCTGTAGACAACGCAGTTGTTGTTGATTCTTTGCCTGATCTTACAAGGAATATACCAACATCCAAAGATGTAAAAAATTATTCTCATCTGCGAAACTTGCAATTTCCTGCAATGGACAGTAATAAAGTAGAGTTGTTGATTGGGGCTGACATTCTTCAAGCTCACATTTGTTCCGGTCGTAGACACGGAAAAAGGGGTCAGCCGAGCGCGATACGAACGGGGCTCGGCTGGGCATTATTCGGTCCGGAAGATGGTACCTCCGAGGTCATGACACGACAGGTCAATCTTTTGCAAACCGAGTCTAATCGTCTTCTTCATTTGCAATTAGAAAGAACTTACAATCACGATTTTAATGACAAGGAATCCAACTCAACTTCTCTTTCCATTGAAGATAAACGAGCTCTTCAGATAATGAAGAAAACAACTAAACTTTCTAACGGCCATTATCAGATGGATCTCCCATGGAAGTCCTCCACTATTAATCTTCCGTTTAATCGTTTTATGGCTGAAAAACGACTTCACACTTTAAAGAGAAAATTTCTCCAAGACCCAAAGCTATTTAAATGTTATAGCAATCAAATGAACGACTATATTGAAAACGGCTATGCAACTAAAGTTCCAGTTTCGAATTTGACACCTTCCAACAAAACGTGGTACATCCCCCACCATAGTACAGGCGGGAAATTTCGAATTGTCTTTGACTGTGCAGCAAAATTTAAAGGCACATGTTTAAATGACCATTTGCTTCAAGGCCCAGACCATGCCAATTCCCTTGTGGGAGTACTCCTACGTTTTCGTGAAGATCGAGTGGCTTTCGTTTCCGATGTAAAGGCCATGTTTCACCAAGTAAAGGTATCGCCACATGACCGTGATTCGCTACGTTTCCTTTGGTGGCCTAATAACAACCTTAGTTTACCTCCGCAAGATTATCAAATGACCGTTCACCTGTTTGGAGCAACTTCTTCTCCAAGCTGTGCCGGTTATGCTCTTCGTCGTTGTGCGAATGACATCATTCACAAAGCTTCAAAAGATGCTGTAACCACTATTAAAACCAATTTCTACGTAGATGATTGCCTTAAATCCGTTCCCTCAGCAGAGAAAGCGATTTCATTAATTAAAGAAGTATCCAACTTGTTGAAAACTGGAGGTTTTCATTTAACAAAGTTTGTAAGCAATTCTAAAGAGGTTCTCTCTTCTATCCCCGATTGTGACCGTTCAACATCAACTCTTGATCTCGATTTTGATGTCTTACCTATTGAGAAGACCTTGGGCTTATGCTGGGACATGAATGAAGACAACTTTCGATTTAAGGTCCACATCGTAGAAAAGCCTTCAACAAGACGAGGTATATTATCGATGGTGAGCCAGGTCTACGATCCTCTAGGATTCATTCAGCCATTTATGCTTCCAATGAAAATTTTAATGCAAAAGCTTTGCAATCTTAATCTTGGATGGGACGAGATTCTTTCCGATCATATCATTGACCACTGGAACAACTGGAAGGATCAATTACCTACATTAGAAGCTGTGTCAATCCCAAGATGCTATAAAATGAACGACCCCGACAGTGTAAACGTGCAACTTCATTGTTTTTGTGATGCCAGTGAGTCGGGCTACGGGGCAGTAAGTTATCTGCGATCGGTTTATACGAATGGCACCACTCACTGTTCCTTTGTGATGGGAAAATATAGAGTAACTCCTGTCAAACCTGTGACCATCCCACGCCTTGAGCTAACAGCAGCTGTTGTCGCTGTTAAACTTAACCATTTAATACAAAGCGAACTTGACCTGAAAATTGACGATGTAATATATTGGTCTGATTCAACATCAGTTTTGCAATATATTGCGAATAAAACAAAGCGCTTTCACACCTTTGTAGCTAATCGTTTGGCGGTTATCCACGAACTATCAGCGGTAGATCAATGGCGCTACATTTCCTCCAAAAACAACCCGGCAGACATTGGATCGAGAGGGTTAATGCCAAACGACATCAAGCGGGCTGATCTATGGTTTCGAGGACCTTCTTTTCTTTGCGATGAAGAAAGCCAATGGCCACAGCTGCAACATGTTGCAACATTACCAATCGATGACCCGCGTGATTTTAATACTTTATCTCCCAGCATGATCCTGCACGGTAAACTTGATGATTCTCTTCCCCCGGATGAATTCGTAAAGGCAGATGGCTATCGTAGATCCTGGAGAACGGTTCAACTCATGTTAGATCAATTCTGGAGTCGATGGTTAAAAGAATATTTACCCATCTTACAAACAAGGCAAAAGTGGTTTACGCGTCAACGAAATTTTGCTGTTGGTGATCTGGTGCTTCTGGCAGATGAGCGAACTCCAAGGGGTGACTGGCCAAAAGCGATCGTAGAGGAGGTCTTCCCCGACCGAGACGGAGTGGTAAGAAGAGCGAGTGTTCGAACGAGCAAGACTACGTTTCTTCGCGACATTCGGAAGTTATGTCTTTTAGAGGGATCCGAATAACCTTTTTTGAATTTTATTGTATTTTTTCGCCTTTTGATAATTGTATTATGTTATAGATATAACCGCGATTGTTAATGGGTTCAATTATGGGAAGGGACTTATACAAAATTATTTTCACGAATTGCGGTTATGTCTATTTATTTCGTTTAATAACCTTCTATGTATATCCGGTTATTGGGGCGGGTATGTTATAGACAATAACCTATTTTTCATACTTAAGTTTTGTGTTTATTTTGTGTATTGCGAGGCACGGCGTCGCTACATCCTGCGCAGTGCGGCGCTGTGACTTTTAATTTCTAAGCGGCTTTACGCCTGATTATTTCTTTATTACTTGTCAGTGGTTCTAGACCGCGACTGGACATACGGTTTTAAGCGTGAAATCCTTAGGATTTTCACTTGGGAAATTTTTGTTCTTTGTTTAAATCGCTTCTTTTCCTTTTTTCCTTGTTTTATTTTTGTCTTTAAATTGGCTTGTTTTATGATTAATACTTTTATATTGTAGTTATGTCTAACCGCGAAGCTTTAACGCTTTATGTGATACCAGTAGCTTATGTTAGTGTTATGTGTAGTCGCTCACTGTATGTATTTAGTTGCGCAATTTACAAGTAGTTTATGTTAGCTTATCATAATTTGCATAGTTTATTTTACTATTTAGTTTTTTATACTAACATCTATTTTCTATTTGAATAAGGTTATAGATACACTCTTTAAAAATCGTTATTAAACGTGATCAATCGTAATTAAACGTTATCTAATTGTTATTTGTCGTGAACCTCAACGTAACTTGAATCGTGATTAGAAGATTAGCATAATAAAGTAGCTTGTGATCTGTTCTATATTCTTTTCTTGTGCCAAAGATTCAGCATCCATTAGATATTCTCGTTAACGCATTTTAAGTCTATCTTGCTTTTACCTCTAAAAGTAGCCTTATTCAATTGGCAATCACTAAGGACTGCATACGTAGAGTTGAGTTAGGCTTAGTCAATAATTGTTACTAAACGGTTAAGCAAGTTTAACTCTTATACTCTACAGGGACTTTAACCATCAATCTTCTGATTCGAAGTCAGACGCCATATCCATTAGGCCATGCGGCCACGATTAAGAGAATTACATAAACTATTTAGCTTCAAAACTAGAAACTTCTTAGAAAAAATGACCACAGAGGGACTCGAACCCCCAATCTTCTGATTCGAAGTCAGACGCCTTATCCATTAGGCCATGCGGCCACGATTAAGAGAATTACATGAACTATTTAGCTTCAAAACTAGAAACTTCTTAGAAAAAATGACCACAGAGGGACCCGAACCCCCAAAGTTCTGAATCGAAGTCAGACGCCATATCCATTAGGCCATGCGGCCACGATTACAATGCTGGCATGAAATATTTTGCTCCAAATTTGGAAACTTTTTGAGATAAATATGACCACGGAGGGACTTGAACCATCAATCTTCTGATTCGAAGTCAGACGCCATATCCATTAGGCCATGCGTCCACGATTAAGAGAATTAAATGAACTATTTAGCTTCAAAACTAGAAACTTCTTAGAAAAAATGACCACAGAGGGACTCGATCCCCCAATCTTCTGATTCGAAGTCAGACGCCATATCCATTAGGCCGTGCGGCCGCGAATTGGAGAATTGCATGAAACATTCCGATTTAAAATTAGAAACTTTTGAGAAAAAAATTGACCACAGAGGGACTCGAACCCCCAATCTTCTGATTCGAAGTCAGACGCCATATCCATTAGGCGATGCGGCCACGAATAAGAGAATTACATGAACTATTTAGCTTCAAAACTAGAAACTTCTTAGAAAAAATGACAGCAGAGGGACTTGAACCCCTAATCTTCTGATTCGAAGTCAGACGCCATATCCATTAGGATTAAGAGATTAGCATAAAACATTTCGACTCATAATTAGACTTTTTTTTAGAAAAAAAATGACCACAGAGGGACTCGAACCCCCAATCTTCTGATTCGAAGTCAGACGCCTTATCCATTAGGCCATGCGGCCACGATTACGAGAATTACATGAACTATTTAGCTTCAAAACTAGAAACTTCTTAGAAAAAATGACCACAGAGGGACTCGAACCCCCAATCTTCTGATTCGAAGTCAGACGCCTTATCCATTAGGCCATGCGGCCACGACTAAGAGAATTACATGAACTATTTAGCTTCAAAACTAGAAACTTCTTAGAAAAAATGACCACAGAGGGACCCGAACCCTCAAAGTTCTGAATCGAAGTCAGACGCCATATCCATTAGGCCATGCGGCCACGATTACAATGCTGGCATGAAATATTTTGTTCCAAATTTGGAAACTTTTTGAGATAAATATGACCACGGAGGGACTTGAACCATCAATCTTCTGATTCGAAGTCAGACGCCATATCCATTAGGCCATGCGGCGACGATTAAGAGAATTACATGAACTATTTAGCTTCAAAACTAGAAACTTCTTAAAAAAAAATGACCACAGAGGGACTCGAACCCCCAATCTTCTGATTCGAAGTCAGACGCCTTATCCATTAGGCCATGCGGCCACGATAAAGAGAATTACATGAACTATTTAGCTTCAAAACTAGAAATTTCTTAGAAAAAATGACCACAGAGGGACTCGAACCCCCAATCTTCTGAATCGAAGTCAGACGCCTTATCCATTAGGCCATGCGGCCACGATTAAGAGAATTACATGAACTATTTAGCTTCAAAACTAGAAACTTCTTAGAAAAAATGACCACAGAGGGACCCGAACCCCCAAAGTTCTGAATCGAAGTCAGACGCCATATCCATTAGGCCATGCGGCCACGATTACAATGCTGGCATGAAATATTTTGCTCCAAATTTGGAAACTTTTTGAGATAAATATGACCACGGAGGGACTTGAACCATCAATCTTCTGATTCGAAGTCAGACGCCATATCCATTAGGCCATGCGGCCACGATTAAGAGAATTACATGAACTATTTAGCTTCAAAACTAGAAACTTCTTAGAAAAAATGACCACAGAGGGACTCGAACCCCCAATCTTCTGATTCGAAGTCATACGCCATATTCATTAGGCCATGCGGCCACGAACAAGAAAATTGCTTGAACTATTTTGCTTCAAAACTATAAACTTCTTTAAAAAAATTGACCACAGAGGGACTCGAACCCCCAATCTTCTGATTCGAAGTCAGACGCCTTATCCATTAGGCCATGCGGCCACGAAAAGAGAGGGTGCTTAAAATTGGCTACGATGCAAGTGTCTTACCACCGCACATTTTTTTAAAAGTTGAATTTATATTTTAATTGGTTGTTTTTAACAGTGAACATTTTAAATAAAAAAAACTTAAAACAATAAATTTACAGAATAGCGCATTGAAATAATCTTAAATTAATTTTTGTGGAAACACCGCAATATCAAATTTTAAAACCACGTGCAAATTCTAATGTTTTGATTAGCATGTGCAGACATTTGTCGTTGTAGAATTTATTAAATTATTTAGTTAAGTGGTTTTATTGAAGTAAAGCAGCCCTTTTTTGTAACCTCTTTTATTTTGAATTGGTCAGGTTATAAAATTTAATGAACAACTTATGGAAAGTTTGCGAAGTCTCAAATATAAACAAAGGTAAGTTTTGTATTTCTTGATTTCTATTAATATAAAATGTTGTTCAGTGATTTGTACGTATTAGTCATAGAATATCAAGTATTAAACATATAAATTTATATTTTCTGAATATAAAAAAAACTTAGATTGTTTTTTATATTACAATAACTATGGTCTGCACTGCAGAAAAAAAGTAGCACAAACTGACAATTATGTGATATCATATAACAGTTTTTATGCTTTAGGATTTTCGTTTTTCTTTTTTCGTCCAACTAGACCATTAATGAATCTGGCTAAAATAATAATAGTTGCAAACACTAGGAATAGAACAAATATCCCTACAGCGGCGTCTAAATGAAATCCAGAAATCATGAGCCCTGTTGAACGGTGATAAGACAAAATTGAATACTCTGAATATAAAATTTAAAATTAAATTAAGTAAAAATATGTATATATTTGAAATGTTGTAAACAATCATTAATATTCTAATGTTAGATGTACTAGAAAATAGATTGGAATTACTGTTGCATGTCTTTTTATCTTCACCAAGTGAATATCCCTTTCTGCATAAACATACTTCTTGTTTTTCTATTACGCTACATTGTTGGGAACATCCATTGTTTTCCTAGTTTGTATTAACAGGTTAAAAAAATTGGCACACAATTAAAAATAATTTTGTGCAATAAATATGCAAGATAAAGGTTTGCAAAAATTACTATAACTTATGAATGGTTTTTTAAACTTTGATTTAACTTTTCTTACCTTGCATTTTTGATTAGGATGGACATCATCTTCCCCGTGTATAATAACAGGTCCGAGTGAGGTGATTTGATGCTCATTTACATCTCTTTTTCTTTGACTACCCTGGAAAAATAAAGTAAGAATTTTATTTGCTTATTTTGTTTTTAATTAGACTTTGTTATGAATTTTATTCAATTACCTTATAAAAAATATATATTTAAGAGATGTAAACTAAATAATGTCTTACATTTCCTTGATTACAAAGGTCTATTGCAGTATCACAAATTGCTAAATCGCAATGAAAATACGTTCGTTGTATCGGTCTTTCCGCCGTAAAATTTCTCCAAGCAAATACTCGAAACTTGATTCTAACTTCTTTGTCTACGTTGTTTCTTAAAACTTCAACGACTGGACTCCAATTGAATTGTTCTGTTGCGACAACCCTACAATAAAAATGTGTTAATTAAGGTTACTGCCTGTTTTGGCCTATTAGTTTATTTACGAAATAATTTACCCGTTGTCAATCAAGTAGTATGCAAATGGATGAACAGGGTTTGCTGTCGGCGTTGACCAACAATTAATTGCCTGAATATTAAAAATATTTTACTTACTTTAATCCTATTCAAACTTAATAAACTTAATCTGTGGTATTTAATACTGTGGCATTTGGTGGAAATACATTCAAAGCAGGTTTGTTGTTTAAAATGTTTGTTAATTATATTTACCTTGAGTATTAAAGTGTGCGGTCCTGAAAGCAATTTAATTCCGAGATAAACATAATCGGGGGATGACACAACAGGAGGACTTCCACTTAGTACTTCTGTGTAGTTATCGTCCGTGTACAAAGCCATTGTTAAATTGTACACGTCGTTTATTCCCGGGTCGCCAGGTACTTCAATCGTAACAACTCTGGATGATTTTTAATAAACTATTTTTGATTGAATTTATTGATAGTTTTTAATTTACACATTGTTTAAACCTACAACTTTTAATGTGATTTTTGATAATGACGGTGTGTCTGGTTAGCTTAACCTATTGTACCCACTTTATAGTGTATTCCAGTCCTACTGAAGTGCAAGTTTTTTCTCTTTCGAAAACACAGGTGTACCACGCTACCCCAATTACACTTCTTGTCGTAACTTGCCCATTTAAAAATCTTAAGGAAGGCACTCTGTAAATCCGATACGTTTTCGAAATGTGGGTTTTATTTTCCTAAATAAAAAAATATGGTATCTCCGCTTAAAAGAAATTAAAAAAAATATTATTAAACGAATCTCAAGTATTTCGGGTCTTCTTGCTGATTTTTTATTCATGTTAAAACAAAAAGTATGTAAAGCGCACTTTTATTAATGGTTCACAATCGTTTGGATGAAATTCAAATTCAAACTCATACGGATCAAATAGTTTGTCGAGGCACTCATCATTAGTTATTTCATCTTCGGATTGTATTGGCATATTCCAAACTGCCACACCTTCTGATGCCGAAACATTAAAAGGTAACTCCGACTTTAACCCCCTACGAAAAGTTAAACATTCTTGTAGAGTTAGGTCTATACCATTTAATTAACATTGACATTTTTTATAAAGAAGATGAAAAAGAAATATGTTTTTTTTACTTGATTATTGTCCCGTTAGCATTACATTGTAGATGTATTGGATTTGCCTCTGTAATTAAACAGATATATTTATTGTTATTCCTTATTAACAAGTCTTTCATTTAAATCTTAGCTTACCTGCGTTTTTTATTGTTGCGATTATACAAACTAGTAAAATCCATCTCAGCATTTCGCAACTCCAAATTTTTGTGAAAAAAATTAATTAAAATTTGCCTTGACACTACTTTTCAAACAAGTTGACATACAAAATTTCAAATTCATTTCTATTTCCGGGAAACATTATCGTGCGACCGGATATCTAAACTTTTTTTAAAATATTGTTTTATTGGTACGTTCACAATATCGCGTAACGTTGCTACGAAAGTCTTTTTATCAAACCTTATTGCTTCCCGCAATTTAATCTGCTTCTAAATTTATTCTTAAAAATATTTACACTAAGGCACACATACAATAAACCAATACAAAAAGGTCAACATCTAATATTTACATCAATGCAATATAATATTTGTATATACAAAAATACATAACCTTGATTAAAAAGAAAGGCGAAAAAGTAATACTACGTACATTTGTGCAAAGTAAAAATCATCATGTCAGGAATAATACAGGATTGAATAAAACGCATTTAACATTGTGTAATACGAAAAAATATATCAGTAAAAACTTGATCTATATCTAAAATCTAAGGCTACAAAAAAAATCGCATAGTGAATAAAATTAAAGGTATAAATTTCAATGCAATATAGAATCAATGCATAAGAATACGGAACAACTTGTGTATAATAAATAACCTGATAAAAGTCGATTGTAAAACCTTGAAGAATAGAACATTTGCATAATTATGTGTAAGTACATTAACAATATATAAATGGACGGTAATTCTAGAAAACAAAAATAAAAACGATTTTTTCTTACTGCAATATCCAATGTCGTTATGTGTCTCAATAAAACTTCCAAAATAAATGAAACCATGTAAAAAATGCTTTTTTTGACAAATCTGCTTCCTTTTACTTCGAGCTGTGGATGTACAAATTATAAAGGTTGGTTTTATATTAATAGAAAAAGGTTTAAATATGTTTTTTTTTAATTTAAAGAGATGGTTCGGTCGCAGAGTTTCTTTTTTAATTATGTTGGAATTTTTCCAACTTGCACGAGGATACCATTATTTTAAAAATTGGTCAAGTAGTTTTTGAGATATCTGGATTTGAAGGTAAATATTGTAAATAGGGAAAGTCCCAACGCTCGCGAGTCACGTGACGTACGACGTCATCGTCGTAAGATCATATGCTGGCAGACATAGGAAAATGACCTTATTATGTCCTCTCTGACCCGTTAGTTGTACTTTTTTTAAATTTTTTTTTGCAGAAAACAAACTTAACCTAAGAAGCAATATTTAGCCATATTATATAAGACATTTTTTACTTTTAAAGTATTTTTAATTAGGTAGGCCGTATTTGAAAAATTCTAACAAATTAAGGTTATGTTGTTAATTTTGGAAATTTACAAGTCAAAAACGGCCAATATTGGCTGACAAACACTTACAAGAAACAGACAGGTCAACTGAGTGTTACTGAAGCAAAGTTTACCTGTTAGAACAGTAAGTTTTGCATAAAACTTAATATATCTGACAATTTTGAAAAAAAATAGTTCTAATCACTAAACGTCACATGGGTTAAGAAACATCATATAAAAATAGTTCTAATCACTAAACGTCACATGGGTTAAGAAACATAAAGTATAATATACATCAATAAACTATAAACTAAATATTCTAGTTAACATCTTTATGTATTTTTTTAATTAATAATTCCAAACAATTTTTAATATAACGTACAGTATATGTAAGTACTTGTACCCCTGGCAACAAATATTAGTGTTTGCTGCCCTTTTTAACTTTAGTTTGTGCTTTACACTTGTAAAAAAATTGCTGCCCTTCTTAACTTTAGTTTGTGCTTTACACTTGTAAAAAATAAACTTATTTGTTATAGTATAACCAAAATAAAAGTATTGTCTATATAGGCTATATACGCCAATTTGAACAATTTGACAATATATTAGTTAACAACAATGAAGTGATTTTATTTTAAACAAAACTAAGACTGTGTTAACGGTAAACTTTGCTTTAATAACACTTAGTTGACCTGCCTGTTTCTTGCAAGAGTTTGTAAGCGTTTTTGGCTGGTAAATTTTTTAAATTAACAGCATAGCCATAATTTGTTAAATTTTTAAATACGGCCGACCCAATTAAAAATACTTTAAAAGTAACAATTGTCTTATATAATGTGGATAAACTTTGCTTTTCATGCTAAGTTTGTTTTCTGCAAAAAAAATTTAAAAAAAAGTACAACAAATGGCTCAGAAAGGTCAAAATAAGGTTATTTTCCTATGTTTGCCAGTAAATGACTTACGACGATGACGTCGTGCGTCACGTGACTCGCGAGCGTAGGGATTTTCCCTATTTAGAATATTTACCTTCAAATTCCGATATCTCAAAAACTACTTGACCAATTTTTAAAATAATCCTATCCTCGTGCTAGTTGGAAAAATTCCAACATAATTAAAAAAGAAACTCTGCGACCGAACCATCTCTTTAAGCAAAGACTCACTAAACGCTGCGTACAACGAAAACTCTGCTGTTTTCATCTCCCGCTAACGTTGAATATCGGCGTTGTTTCTTCATTCTGTTTGCCGGTGAAACAGTTTGTTCCATAACCTAATAACAAGCAGTTAGTTTTAGTTTATATTTTTGTTGTATTTTAAACAAGTTTTACTTGGCTAATTCCAGTTAAAGTAGCCATTAACATACGATCCATAACATTTTATAGCTCTTTGAAATACAATGAAAAAAATGAACTAAAAACATGTTAAAACATTTTTTTTTATAGGGAAACCTACAATTGGGACAGGCAGCGTGGTTTAGTGGTAAGAACATTTGTTGCACCACCATGAGGCCGTTGGTTCAATCCCCACTGCTCTCATGCTGTAGTATCCTCGAGTAAATCATTATAAACGGTATACACTCTTGCGGAGCCAGCACTTAATCAGCAGCAAACTGCTAAGGCAACTCAAGACTGGGTTGGAGTAACAGTTGTTACTCTATGTTTAAGTCGCGCATTCAACTTTCCCACATCGAGGATAATATAGCCTATACAAAAAAAAATCTTACTTACTAGTACAATTTTTGCCCATTGCCTCTGCCATTCCCATCTAGTTTCTGCTATTTTGTTGAAAGTGTTCCCCATCATTGCAATCAACATGTTGAGCAACAAAACAAGAACCAACAACAGATAGACAACAAACAAAAGCTAAAAAAATAACAGTTTTATATAAATTAAAACAGGTAATAACTAATTTTAATGAAATCGTCTTTGCTTTAGTTATTTTTTTACCTTTGCTGCGTTTGGATGTCTAGCTGTGTCAAAATCTCTATAAAGATCACCAAATTCCCCCAGTGTTATAATAAACATGCCCATAACCGAGTTTTGAGGGGTAGAAAATAAGAAATGATTTGTTCCACGAAATACGACAAACATTGCTAGAAATATGAAATTAAATTTGTTTAAAATAAACAAAAAATTTCATATAAAATATAAGGTTGATATAAAAATTTAAATGTTAAGCAAGTAGTTTCGATACCTTGTGAAAAGCCGAGTAGAAATATGGAATAAATGATGAAAAACCGAAGCAGGTCACCAATTATCATATTGTAAATTGTGATAACAAAAGGTCCCACCAATTTAAAGCCTCTGTAAAATAAGTAAAAACGCCTTCCTTAAGAATTACAACACTTTTGATCTTAATCATATTAACGTTTATATTTTTACCCTTATCTATTCTATAAAAAGGCAACTTTGATTGCCCTGCTAGTGTTTTACTTAAACCTGCTATAACTTCGCAAAAAAGGAAATAAAATCCAGTTAAGAGTTCTTACTACTGCACCATACAGGTATATCGTTATACACTTGCCTGCAGAAGAACAGACTGTATGGAACACAAGTACAAATAGCCATGGTGATAAACACATTTTCAGCCACAACAGAACAAGCATATCTACATGGTAGAACAGCCAACACCAAAAAACATGAAGCAATGAAACTTGCCTTCATCGGCGCATTTTTAATTGACCAAATGAATGTGTTGATGCCCTAAAAGGAAAACAATTTTTTTACATTTTATCTGTACAATACATATACATTTTTTTTATATTACAATGCAAAAAAAAATAAAAAAGGTTACCCCTTGATATATGTGAAATCCAAAATACAGCAAATAACAAAGTGCTCCCAGGTATGTTAACAATTCAAACACAGATCTAGTTACTTGATCAGAACCGGGTAAACTTAGTGTGCATGTGTCCACAGTTATATTTAAAAATGTTGCATCTACTGGTGGCTAAAAACATAAAATTTCCCAATTAAAAAAAACTATAAATCAAAGATATAGAAATTTTTTAGAATTTTTTCTACGATGTTCATAAATTTAAATAAATTACCTGTTGTAAATATACAGCTGGAATAAACACACTTAGATATACCAAGAAAACAAATCCTTGTAAATAGAAAGACAGTTTTGCATAAGATTTCCATTTTTCGTGTAAAAGCTGGTACAATAAACCATCTAGCATAGACAGATGTTCTTTCGTTTCATTACTTAGTATAATATGCAGGGCACTTTTATCATTAATCTGACCATTCTGTGGGTTAATCTATAAATAGAAGTGTACAAAGTCAAACTTGAAGTTAATGTATATAGTATGTTTATTGATCTAGAATAATTCTAAGTGGTTATTTACTGTGTCAATGTTGTCTAATGAATAATGCGAACAAACAACATCTCCATACTTCCAACTTATTTCTCGATTTAACTCCATTATATAATCCAACATTTCTTTTTTGGCCAGTGTTGCTGATAATGCTAGAGGTGTTAAACCTTGTCTAAAAATAATTTGTCTGTTTAAATACAGTATAACACAATAAATTTTACTGGAATTAAGTAATTGCTGTAGATTTAGGCCTACATACTTGTTTGCTTGGTTAAGCATTTCTTTTCCTTTTGGCAGGGAATTTTTGTAAGCCAAGTCAAACATTTCCTACAAAAAAATTTGATGTTAAATTTTCAATTTTTTTTCCATTAGGGCTTAAGTTATTTTGCAAGTGTTTAGAATAAGTCAGGTAATTGCATAATTGTGTGGTGTAGTGGTAAATCACTTGCTACACCACATGAGGTCGTGGGTTCAATCCCCACTGCTCTCATGATGTAGCGTAGCGTCCTTGAGTAGGGCATTATAAACGGTATGAACTCCTGCTGAGCCAGCACTTAATTAGCAGCATAATTATTGAGCCATTATAATCAATAATATCCCAAACTGCCACAAGCAACTAGAGACGGGGTCAGAGTAACTTATGTTACATTATGTTTAGGTCATGAAGTCGACCTTCCAACATTGAGGATAAAGACATATATGAAAAAAAATTGGTATTTACTTACCCTGTTGTCATGTATAACCATCATGTGCAAAATGTTATTTCCATTCGTGTCAACTACATCAAGGTTAACTCCACATTTAAGTAGTTCAAGGAAAGAGATTTTGTGGTTGGCACATGCAGCAAAAAACAAGGGGTATTCACCCCAGTATATTAGACTGAAAAAATAAAAACTAAGTTTGAAAAAAAAAACTTTAAAAAATTTTATTTTTTTTATTTATTATAATATCATGCTATAAATGTCCTTTACTCATACAGCATATGATAATAAATGTTATAAAAAAATAACTAAATACTTGATATGTTTACCCTTTATAATTAGTTTCACATTGGATTATAACTTTTTCACTATCTGTACAATCTCTTATATATGATTTTACATCTTTGGGGTAGAAAAAACTTCCAAAACATCTTTCCTCAATGTTTATTTGAATCTAAAACATAATTATTGAAACTTTAAAGTTTTTTTTAACTAAAACATATTTGTAAGAACAATATTGAACAAGTAAATAAATTATTAGTATTGTAATTTAGTAAAAAAAAATCCTATAAATATATATATAATCATAAAAACTTTTCAAATGCTTTAAATTTGGTTTTAATAACCAGGTTTATTACTTACAGGTTTTCCTTTGTTTATGAATTTCGGTTCAACACCCAGAAAGACAGGGTCAGCTTCCATGCTGTGATTTAAAATATATTGGACCATGTCCTGATTTTCATTTGCTATTGCCATGTGTAATACTGTTTCGCCATAAAATTCCTCACCCAGATATATATCATGCACTAGGAAAAAATTATAAAAAATTAAAAGAAAACAAATATAAAAAATTATTGAAATAAATTTTTCAACAAAATCAAGCCTTGGTATATTTAAAATTAAAATAAGTTAATAAAAATCATAAATTTTATATTAATTTAAAAAAAAAAGATTTACACAAGTTGGGAAAAAGGGAGATTATTTCTTTGGCAAGAATGTCGTGTATTTGACTGTTGTTTAAAAAGCAAAGATGCAATGCAGTTTCACCGAGTGAACCTCTCTTTTCTATATCCCAACAACACAACCTAGTCTTATCTTTATAATAAATTGCAAAATATGTTATTTAAAAATTAGAATTCATCAATTGATAACTAATGCTAATTTAGATTAATTATTTTTAAATTGTTTTAAGATTATTAAGTTGTAAATACCAAGCCCTTTCTTAAGTTTTTTTTATATATTTAGTTACCATCTGTATAGTGAAAATCTTCTTCTTCAGCGTTTTTATTGTGGAATATTGTCCGTTTGTCTTCAACTAATTTTCGAGCCCTCCTTTTTCGTTCTTGATTTCTTCTTTCTACAAGATTTTTAATTGGTATTCTTTTTCCGGCACCATTTTCATACAAAAAAGGTTCCATCTTTTCCCTAATAAACATAGAGCTTAATCTATATATATTATAAAACATAAGAACAAAATTTTTTATAACTTGACACTTAATTTTATTCATCTTTAGAATAAAACTTGCTAGATTATTTTACCTTATTGTTGTTCGAAGCTTCTTAAAAGCTTCTTTTGACTTCCAACCTTTCCCACTAAAAGCTTCTTTAGCTTCGTCCACCAAGCATCCCTGGTTCGTTTGTTTACTCAAAGGTGGTTGAACTAACTGTATGTACATAAAATAAAAAACGATTATTAAAAATTCAGTGACAATTATAGAGATATGTTTTTGTTCGTAAAAAAAGGGAAAAAATTTATGTCACATGCTTAAATTTTTGTCTCTTTTTTGTGTTCTTACAAATTGTTTAATAATAGTTTTAACTAATTTTAATAGTAAATAGAAATAAATTAAATCACCAAATAAATTTCATTTGATCCGTGGATTTGAGCCTGGACATTTCTGGTTGCAGAAATAGTTGCTGTAGAGGTCGGGAAAATTCTCAAATTTCGAAGACAATCATTCATTATTTATCAAAATAATTTTCTCCACCCTACAACCTCATATTTAAAATGTCGGGCTAAAAATACAATAAACATATGAAAATGAAAGTATCAAAATACTAAGAATTAAGATCACTAATTATGCACAGTAAATACCCAAAGCATAAAAATCAAAACCACATGGGATGGCACAGCATTGGTTTTATTCTCAAAATACATGTAGTTACAGCATACTTTAAAAAAATATTATATATACATTAAACACCACTCTGTATTACAGTTCTTAGTTTATTTGCATCGTCAATTAAAGTTTCATTTTTGGGATCAATCTTTAAAGCTGCTTCATAATCTTGCAATGCTTCCACATAGAGTTCTAACTCACAAAAAGCAGCGGCTCTTCTTAAGTGAGCCTTAAGTCTCCCCTTTGCATTCCCTTCAACTTCAGGCTTCATAAAATCTAGGGCTGTAGAACAGTCTTCAGCACACTTGTACAAATTTCTAAGCTTTAAATGACAAGCAGCGCGATTGATATAAAGTATCGGCATTTTGGATTGAATTTTAATAGCCAAACTGTATGCATTGATTGCCCCCAAGTAGTTCTCTGCCAAATAAAGTTGCCCGCCTTTGTCTTTTAACCATACTGGGTCCTTTTCATGATCTGCTAAATCTGGGTCATTGATTTGCGATTGTTTCCGCGCATCAGCTTGTTTTTGTAACCATTCATTTTCCTCTTCAATTTTTGATTCCCGCTGAGGTGTCGGAAAAACTCTCGGAGTAAATTTGACAGCAATGTTTCCAGCTTTTCTTGGGCCAGATGCTGCTTTTTTAACAATTTTCCTCTGAGATTTCGACTTTTGTGTATTGTTATCAATGTTCTGTAACTTGTTGCTAACAATTTCAGTGTTTTGTTGTTTAGCTGATTTATATTCTGACAATTCATCAAATATTTCTTTTGAGGTTGGCTCATCTTCACTATCACTTAGTTCCGTTATTTTACACTGGTCTTCTTCCTTTTCTTTATTTAATTTTATCAACTGTAATCTCTCCTGCTCTGCCTCCAATTTCTTTTGGTTCTTCCACTCATTAAACTCTTCCATTGTTCTTGTTCGTTCCGTTTGTTTTACATCCTCTATTCGAGTCCGATCATGCTGCTCCAATTTCATCATTTCTTTTAAGGAATATTTTTTATCCTCATTTTTGCGAGCCGCCCTTTCCTTGATTTGTTCTTCACTTTTTTTTCTCGCATATTCTATAGCTTCTTGTTTTTTTTGCAGCACAAAAGCTTTATCCTCAGAATTCTCTGACAAAAGATGTGACCATATACCTGGATTTTTTTTGATTAATGTATAAGCTACACAGCCATCTCGTATTTTGACAGAACTTTTTTCATCGTCAATGAAATCATACAAAACTGCTTCAAAAAGAAAGGGCGGAAAACTAACTTTAATAAACTCGTCAGTGCAGAATAAATCAGCTTTTGACGATTTTACACCTTTTAAAGGAACGTTTATGTAAACATTTTCCTTCGTTTCTGACCATTGATAATCCTTAACTAAAATAGGCATTTTTAGGATCTAAAAACAAATCCTAACGTGAACCGTTGTTTAATTTAATTTAAATGCTTGTTTACGTTAGCAACAACAGGAAGGAAATTCAGAAAAAAGTGTTTTAGTAAACACTTTTTTGTTATATATTTTATCCTCATTCAACCCGCAACATTCCTAGTTAATATGAATTAAATTTAAATAACTACTGTAAGGTAATATGTGGTTTATTTTTATTTATATGTTAGTGTTAAGACTTTGTTTAATAATAACCAAATACTATGTAAATTAAAATGTACTATTTTTTGATATTTTATTTGGTAGATTGTTAGTTTTAATTACGAATGCAAATGAGAGTAAAATGCAAATCCACATCTTGTCAAAATTGATTTTATTTCAAAGTTGGTTGTTTTCGCCATATATGGTAATCTACAAAAACTGTGCAACAAGTAAAAATCTTACAAATAATTATGACAGAAAGGCGTAAACTGAATGCATACAAAACCATTTCAATGACGCAGGCGTGATTTACCCTAACCATGCGTAAGTTTTTGTGTAATAAAAAGTCAATTTAAAGCTAAGTATATTTTAACATATAAAAACGTTTGTGATATTCTGCAACTTTTATTTTTTTTTTAGTTCCTCTATCTATTGTAACTTTTTTTCTACGCGGGAATTATACATTGTAGCAATCCTATCCCAATCGTTGCTATAGTATGCTTTTTTCTATGTCAAATTGGTATGTAGGTTAAACGAAGTCTAACATATATGTATAGAAACCGCTTAAACAATGTCTTATTTATCACAAGTAACATAAATCAAATTGTATGAAATAGGTTGTTGAATTCTATAGCATACAGTTTTCGTGACAAAGCATTTCGAAAATAACTTAAAAGAATAGTTTGAAAAAATCGATTGAACGGAAAAAAATTTCAAGCAGTAATACATCTTCTACCTTAACTTCAAAGATTTAAAAAATATGTAAACAAAATTACCAAATAAAATTAATTAATAATCCAATTTTGTTGAAAAGTTTAGTTTCGATATGAATTGCTTTGTCGAAGTGTCGTCATTTTATTATAAATTGATCTAACAATAAAAGTTTGAGTTTTTTATTTAAAGGGTTATTTAATAAATGCACATTAAAGTTTTGTGAAATAAAATGCTTTGGTATTGTAATTTTATATATAAAAAATACTTGCTTTACCATAGTTGCAAGCAATTAGTTACTAGTTAGTAATGATAAAATTTAATTAATGGCTCATGTTAGGAACTAAAACAATAAAAAACAAACATTTATCATGTTACATTAAACCTGTCTTATTAGGCATTAAATATAGCGGATGGTGCAATTAATTATTAATAAACAGTAGTTCAATAAAATAGTTTTTGTTGTTCAGACACATTTTAGTTGCAGTAAATCCAGGCGAAATTAGGCATTTAAAAAAGAAGCAATGTCATACGATTACGACTCAAATCTAACTTATCCTACGGAGCCGAATGGTGTATATAACGACTTTATTCCAGCACGGGTATATTATGATGACCCTTATTATGATGACCCTAACTACGGTGCTTCTGGCGAAAAAATTAGCGATGTTAGTACAAATGGCCCTTTTAAAGAAATATCGAAACTTTGTGGATTTCCAACTTTCTGTGATCAGTCAATAATGACTTTATCACCAAACGTAACGTTGTTAGAAAATAGCTACTGTTGTATGCCAGCTGCCTATGTGTTTATATCTTGCTATGTTTTACTTGCAATAAGTATTTTAATGGCAAACACTTTGGTTGTTATTAATTTTGTGGGTTCGAAAAGAAATGTTAAACGGAGTGCTGCAAAAGTTTCCCTGGCTGCTGCAGATAGTCTTACAGGTACTATCTAATTATATTTATTTAACATACAATACATTTAAATTAAATTTACGCCTGCAAGTATAAAGATTTATATTTTCTTATAAAATTTAGCCATTCTTGTGCTTACTACTGTAACCTACAACTTTTCATGGACTATTCGATCCACCCCAGCTGAAATCAATATAAAGCAGTTGTCACTTCAAGGATCAAACATTGCCATTGCTGCTGGAATGTTTTATATGCTGACTTTTACAAGTTCTTTGTATCATCTGGCTTTTTTAGGGCTACAACGTTTGTATGCAATCAAATGGCCCATAAAATATAAGTCACTCAACAATCGTACCATATTAATTGCACTTGCCATAGTTTGGGGACTCTCTTTATTTGTTTCAACTATACCTGGTAATAGAGAATTAATTAGATTTATACTTAGGACTATATTTTAATGTTTCTATATTATTGTTTTTTTGTTTCAGTTTGGTTTCCAAAATATATGATCTACACTTACTTTGTCACAAATTTTATTTTCTTTGTCAGTCTGAAAACTTATATTTCTGGTGTAACATCACCTGGTCCAGCTTACGTGCTTATGGCGGGATTGATTTTAATTCCGTTCACGATACTGGTTAGTTCCGGTGATATTAAATAAATAATAATTAGGTAGATTGACATACCTAACTTTAAATATTATTTTAGCTTGTATCTGGCCTTGTTTGTGGTTATCTGATTTACAAACGTTCAGGTGCAAGTAGACATTTAACTAACAATCGCTCACATGTCGGTACATTGAACAGAAAGGATGTAAAAGCATACGAGATGATTTCAATAATGCAAGCAAGCTTTACTTTTACAATGCGTAAGGTCACATTTTTTTTGCTTACCTTAAATTGTTATTTATAAAAGATAATCATTTCGTTTAACAGTTCCACTATTTATTGTATCTGTGCTTTTCTACTGTGGAATTTTGCACTGCGCTAATCCAGTTCCATTTGTTGCTACTACATTTGTTTCTATGTGCAATCGGTAAGTTGTAATAACAAAAGCATCTGTAAATAACTAACTTTACCCGTTCGAAACAATACACTTTTTATAATAAACGTTCAACTAAACCCGAAGCCTATTTGGACCGTTTAATCTGAAGACAAAACAACCCAATGGCAACTCAACCCGGCTTAGTGTTCAAAATTAAACGAAATAAAAATTGGTATAAGTTGGTTTTTCTAGTGCTGGGTTGTTATCGGCTTGAGTTGTTCAAAATTTTAGTTGTCTCTAAATTGAAATGACTTAGAAATATAAATAAGTTACACCTAAATTTGTGTATTTAGGTTACTTAATCCAATCATATACAGCTGGCGCGATAGAGAATTTCGAAATTTTATTAAGGGGATGTTTAAAAAAGATTTACGGAAACAATCTCTTACAACCTCCACGGAAATCTAAAAAAACTAATTTGCAAAAGCATTTTGTGTCCAATTTTTCTTTGTTAAGTTTCTTTGGACTGTACTATTTATTACTCTTTGAAACATCCGCTACCGAAATTCTTAAATCATTCCGATAGTAAACCTGCAACAAGAAAAAAAAACATACCGCCAAAACAAAAATGCTATATAATTTACAAATTAAACGTATTTGTTTTTGTTTTTTGTTTTTAATGTTGCTTTTATTTTGTTTTTGTCGACATATTTTTTGACGTAACTTAGTTAATAAACACGACATGGTGATATTGGACATGTATAGGTTACAGCTTTTATTTTAATGCTGCAGTAAAGATGCAACATGCAAAATGATTACGTTTCTCATTTTGTTGTAAACAATAAATTTCATGTTAGAATTTCGTTTATATTTGTTCAATAAACTATAAGCAGCAGTAAATTATTATATGTAAAGCTACGTTAGAAATAAGTGCCTTAAATACAGCTTAAATATGACGACTGGTAACCTAGTACCAGTAGCACCCTTGCTTTATTTTGTATTATGTATGGTTTGTTTAAAAATAATATCTCTGACTATCAGGACTATAGTTTTATTAAAATATAAAAAATAGTTAGCTAATTAAACTAAAATTGTTCAGATATTTTTAATTGTATGTCTACATAACAGGCTGTCAGCAGGTACAATTATTAACCAATTTTTAACAAAATTAATAAAAGTTATGAACAATTATGTTCTGATTTTATACGAAGACCCTGGTTTGATATCAAACATTTTCAAAGAAGAAAAAGAAAAAAATTCTAATCCTTTTCATGATTTTGCTAATTGCACATTGAAACCTGATGTCTGTAAAATTTTAACGTTAAATCAATCAAAAACTTTGTTTCAAGTTATTTGTTTAACAGTCAAATCATTAAATAAAAATGAAGATATATCATGGCATCAAAAAACAGAAGATAGTGACATTACGAGTCTAGTAAAAAATATTTCAAAAACTCATATTGCTGATTATGTTTTTACTTTAGCCGACAATCTTCCACCTCCTGGATGTTTTTTGCTCGATGTGTTTTGGTATATTTCTACTGTACCCGAAAACTGTGCAAAATCAAATTCAAATTTACTCGGTGCGTTGAAAAAACTAAAATCATGGCACTTGGCTGATGTTAAACTAATTGCTGCAGATGATTTGTTGTTGAATAACAAACAATTATCATTAGCATCAAGATTTATATCAGGAACATCAGAAAAAATTTATAGTTTATTGCAACATGAACCCTTAGGTAATAGCACAAGAATTTGGAAAGGTTCAATAGAAGTTTGGAGTCCTGATATGGTTGATGTTTCCTTCTTACCTGGATTTGAAATTACAAAACATAACTGTGTTACTCCGATTTTGTGTATGGAAAGAAGTTTAAATAACATTGATGAAGAAGTTAAGGACTTTGTTTGGATTGGGCACATATTAAAGGCATTAGAAATAGTTGACACTACTACTATTCCGTTAATGCTTTTTGGTGATACGGTGTTTCAGATGACATGCGATCAGCAAAATAAGTCCGGTCACACTTTACACAAAACTTTAAGTGAACATTCTAATGCTGGGTTGTTATGTCGTTTAACTTACATTTTAAACGACGAAGAATTTTCACCTTGTTCGGAATTAGGTACTAAAGAATGGAAAAAGGCAGTTTTAAAGACACCAAAATCCATGTCACTACCACCTTTTAAACTTAACCAACCTGCAAAATACATGCACATGATCGTAACTCCACAAACTGAAACAAATTGTAATCTGTATACAAATGATGGTAATCTTAATTTTCATTGTCATGTTTTAAATGTACTTGATGATGAGGAAGTAGGATTTGTCTTGCAACAAGAATATAATTCCTGCAGTAATTCGACAGAGAACACACATTTTCCAGTTTCTACTTGTCGTGTAAATACAGATGCAATATTCGCACATGACCAACTATTTGGTGAATTTTTTAGTTATGTTATTCAAAAGTATATGGAGATCAATTCAGAAGAAATAACTCCCAGTATAATGCAATTGTTAATCATTGAATGTTTTAAAAAGTTTGAAGAACATTTTGCTGAAAATTTATACAATGTAAATGATAAAGAAAACATAAAAATTCCTAAAAAATCAGAACAAAATGTTGACCCCCTTCCTGAATTAGCCGCACTTCGTAATCGTGAAAAAAAGTTTAAAAATTTGGAAAAACAAAAAAATCTGTCAGCGGAAAAACCATGGTCTACCAGTAACCATTCAAAAATCAAATTGTCATCAACGATTGGAATTGGCTCTGAGGATATTATGAAATGTTTTGACAAGATAGGTTCAAAAAAAGTTTTTTCCAGTTTATCTTCTATACAAAACAAATGTTTAAACAATAATGCTCCATCCATAGATAAACTTCAAGATTTTCCATCAGCGATTGCTTCATCTTATCACGGTCTCACATTCAATGTGGATGCTAGAGGTTCAGAAAAAGATGATCGACATTGCAGAAGACTGATGGAGAAGTTGGTAAAATATGAAACCTATTCTGTTGGTTCTAAGTCTCAGGTACCTTCACCTGCCACCATGAATATTTGTGATTCCCCTGAGAAAAATCCTTTTCATACTCCTGGGAAGAAAAAGAAGCTGCAGAAAATGGCCGAGAAGATGTACAACAGAAGAGCAACTCAGAGCTTGTCTCAAGTGCCCACTACTTCCATGATTTTGAGATCAACACCTAAAAAGAATAAATCTAAAGCACCAGACGCCAAATCTTTACTTTTATCACCAAGTGTTCATAACATGTCGTTACGATCATCAACACCAACCAAACAACCCAAAGAAATTTCGGCAAAAAAACGAATATGTTATTCTACTTCTACTTTACCAGCTTCACAAAAAACAGTTGCTCCCAAAGCCCCAAAACAGCCTGAGCGCAAACTTTTACAGAAAACCTATGTAAAAGACAATAAAAAGCGCCTGCAAGAGCTGGTTGTTTCAACGTTAGGTGAACACAACATAGACAAAAAGCATCCCAAATTTAACCAATGTGCCAAAAGATTGTATAATGTTAGTATGGCATTTTTAAAGGATCTTAAATCATCTCGTGGCCTTGAAAATACAATGATAAGAACTGTTCAAGAAAATGTAAAACTAGTGCTATCATTTGAGATAGAAACTTAGCCTTGACTAAAAATAAAAATAAATTTTATTTGTATGTTTTATACTTGTTGTTTACACTTACTGCCAATATAATTATATACATATTTTCTTACCCATGTTTTCTAACTTTTTTAGATTATAGATCGAATGAATATAAGTTATATGAAAATATGTTAATAGGTCGTGCTTCTTTGCGTGTTATTACAAGACTTCGATTCAAACCAACCCAACAATTTAGTTATTGTCAAAATGCTGTTGTGAACAACAATTTATTACAAAAACAAACACAATCATTATGCATAATAAACAGGCAATACAGTTCATGGATTACAAGAGAAAGTAGAAAAGAATACACGTTACACCTGGACGATTTTAAAGAAGCATTAAAAGAGGATAAAGTGTATGTGGTCGATGTACGGGAACCATTTGAGGTCGAAGAAGGTCGTGTTCCGGCCACAAAATATGTAAATATTCCAATTGGTCAAATTTTTCGTTCCCTAACCATGGAACCTGACGATTTTGAGAAAAAATTTAACCAACCGATGCCGAAAAAAGATGAAGATATTGTGATCATGTGCAAAGCTGGAATTCGAAGCACCTGGGGATTTCAGGTTGCTCAGCATTTTGGGTTTTCGAAAGCAAAACATTATATAGGAGGTTGGAATGAATGGGAAAATCAGGATAAATAAAAAAAATATAATTTTTTGGTTTTTAAAACTCGACATTGTGGCTGTAATATTGCTTTAACTTCAATTTTTTTTTTGTTTGGTCAAAGGTCTAGTGGGTTAACAAATTCTTTCAGAACCTATTACATAATACAATGCCATTAAATCCTTTTTTATTTAAATTCATAATAACTTGGGAAATTGCATAATTTTTCCAACCTTTTTGAAACAATTTTCTGTAAAATTTGGTGCTTTTTTTTTCCAGACTGCAGTAAGAATTTTTTTTTAAATTAAACAAAACCAAACTTAATTTTCGTAATGTATTTTAAGATTTTTATGTATGTAACAATGAGCAAATATTATTTTTTTAACCACTGCTTGATTTTTGTATGTATATTAAATAGCTAATTTACTACCAAAGGCCCACCTTTTAGTATATAAGCAATCAGTATAATAACCACTTAAGTTTTTATATAAAACACTAAAAAACTTACTAAAATTGTATTTAATTTTTCTTTATTGTTACAGGTTTTTAACTAAAATAGAAGAAACAAATAGTTTTAAATATGGCGGCCTTAAGCAGAATTATACCTCTAGCTTTAAACAAAAACCTTCTGTATCATCCAAGGATTGTCTTAAGAAAACCAGTTATTGGAATCAATCAACCATGCTGTTATTTTAGTGAATGGATTCATGTTGAAAAAAGGAACGAGTATGTTGTCGAAGGAGAGGAATTTAAAAATATTGTCGACAATGACAAAGTATATGTGATCGACGTACGTGAAAAGAGTGAAGTTGCAGATGGTTTTGTTCCTGCCAAACGTTACGTCAATATTCCCATCGGTAACATTATCCAAATGTTGGCTAAACATCCAGCCGACTTTGAGAAAGAACTCGGAGTAAGGAAACCGAGGAAAGATGAAGATATAGTTGTTATGTGTTTGGGTGGGATTCGGAGCACATGGGGCTTGCAAGTTGCTCAACATTTTGGGTTTTCAAAATCGAAACATTATATCGGAGGTTGGAGTGAATGGCAAAAAAACTTGACTGGATAATCAAGAAAAAATTATGATTGCTTTTAGTATGGTAGCTGCCACAATAGCCCTTTTGACATTATTATTTTGTTTTATTTAATTTTACCAATTTCCGAATACCTCCGTTAATTTTTATTAAGTTATGCAATTTTGTTTTGTTAAATTTTCAAATAATTTATGCAATTTTGTTAAAGGTTTGTGCAATTTTTTGAAATTTTTGATGTGTTTTTTTGTATTTTAATTTAATGATGTGATAAGGTAAATGTAAATGCTGCTCCAGAAACATTCACCACTTTATTGTGAAAGGAAAAGTTAAAATTTATTAACTTCTTAAAAGTAAAGTATTTGATTGCGGTTTAAGGGTAATAATTTTATTTCATTTTCAGATTTTTTAAGTAAATTAATATTTGTTTAAATTCTGTTAAATTAACTAAACATGAAAATATTAGTTTTCCACATTTTTGCTGTTATTGAATCGATATGTGCATTATATTCTTATTATCGCTATGTTGATATTTATTCACTGGGATATGGAAGGGAACTCAAGTTCATGACAGTGATTAACATGGTAAGTCAAGGAGCGTAAATCTAATTAACTAATATCAAATACAGCTAAAAATAGACCTAAATATTTGTCATAGAATTTGGTTGTTAAAATATAGTGCACCTCTTTTTTTAATTTAAAAAAGGAATTAAAATTGTTGTATAATTTTTTTTGTAATTGTTTCACAGTGGCTCCAATTGGTTTATTTTCTATTATGTCTCTTTCATGATATTTCAAAGTCACAAGGAATAAGAAGATTTAAAGATAGTCTGTATGCTGCTATTATATTTCCAACTTGCCTGGTATGTAAATTTTGGTTTAAAAGTTTTTAGGATTAAGTAAATTAAACCTGTTATATATATATATATATTATATTTAATAAAAATCAGCTAATAGTTAGGTGCATTATTTAACCGGCAGCGTGGTGTAGTGGTAAGAACACTTGCTACACCACACATGGGGTCGTGGGTTCAATCCCCACTGATCTTATGCTGTAGCGCCCTTGAGTAAGGCGCTATAAATGGTACGAACTCCTGCTGAGCCAGCACTTAATCAGCGGCATAATTACTGGGCAATTATAATTTATAATATCCCAAACTGCCACTGGCAACTCGAGACTGGGTCGGAGTAACTGATGTTACTCTATGTTTAAGTCGCGCATTCGACTTTCCCACAAGGATAAAGATATATATATACAAAAAAAATTATTATTTTTATTTACACAAAATAAATAACTAGAATCTGGTAATTCTGTGTTATACGTTTTGCACTTGTGTAATTCTTAATCTAATTTATACAAAAAAGTAACCTTGATTTGTGTGTTTTGGATAAGGTTTGTTTTTTTTTACAGACTGTGTTTTTTTCATTCTGGCCAATTTATTGGTATGATCGTGAACTTATACACCCCCTAGCAAATGATTTGTATATTCCAAAATTGGCAAATCATTTTTGGGTAGGTAAAATTTCTGTTAAGCTAACATTTATATTTGCATTTGTTTTACGAATTGGTAAAAATTTTATTTTATTTTTTTAACCTTTTTATATTTGTACGTAACAAAAACCTATTTTAAATTTCTGTACATTAACATTATCTAAATAATTTTAAAATGAATTTTTCAGCATACTTTCATACTTGTAACCCTTTTTGAAGTATTTGTTGTTGGTCTGCAATATCCAAGCAGAAAAGTAGGATTCTTATTAAGTTTCATATTCGGGCTACTTTACTTGGCATTGTAAGTATATGTTAATTTATTCTAGATTATATAGTATTTATGTATTGTGAGTTAAAGTACTGTAAAGTATTTTAAATTGTTAGACATGTGATATTGTAAACATTTAAAAAAAATTTTAAAAACATGTTTAATTTAAAATAATATTTTCTTTGGTTAAGTTTTAATAAAAAACTCTGATTTTTGCAATCTGGGTAAAAAAATTGTGACTAACCTTAAAAATTTACTCAACTTTAAAAAAAAAACTTATTTCAAATAGGATTCTTTGGATCAAGTTTGCTGCGGATTTTTGGGTTTACCCATTTATGGATGGGTTTAGTTTTGTTGGATTTGTTGTGTTCCTAATTATGCAGTTTCTTTTTGGCACCATGTTTTATTTGTGTGGGGAATTTTGCAATAATATGACAGGTAATATTCTGTAACATAGGTAGAAAAATTGAAACCAAGTAACATAAAATTCATGGTTAATAAATTGTGTTTTTAGCACATTGTTTTTTTTTATCTATGCATTTAATTTTAAAAAATGAAAATTTTCGTCTGGATTTAAATATTTTTTTAACTTCTATTTTTTAGGTTGTTATAAAGAAGATAAGAAAAAATCGCGATAGATATTGCTAATAGTTTATTTAAACACCATACTAGAGTTATTGTAGACTATTATCGCCTACCAAAAAACAAATATATTTTAAATACATGATATTGTACTAAATACATGATATTGTACTGCTTTTAAATACATGATATTGTACTGCTTAATATTATTTTTAACTTTGTTTAATTTGTATGTGTTCTTCTTTAAATTATGTTTATACTTTTTTTAATCCGAATGCGTGAAGATTTTATGAATTAATAATCAGTTTAAATAAATTTTTTGGTCTTTATATTATTCTTTATATCCATTAACCTGGTGTATTTTATTATAACCTCATTTATACTTTATAATCTTCTGTGTTAACCTATTTACAATATTATTGCCATTTTTCAGCTTATTTTAAGTTTATAAAAAATTGAATGAATTTTGCATTAGTTTAAATAATTTTTAATATGAATGAAAATGAGAATAATGAGGAAAGTTCAAGTGAGGAAAATGAGCCTCTCCCTGTTGTTGCTTCCACATCTAACCAAGACACAGGGGTAAATTTAAAGTTATAATTAAAAAATTTAACCATTTATTGGCTGATGAAAAGTATTTCTTTAAAAATATTTTTAGGTATCTTTACAACCTTTGACAGGACCTTTAATGGAAATTGTCAGTACTTTATCAAACTCAGGAAATCGTGAGTGGCTTGTCAGTTTTTGTCAATGTATATAAAACATTTAATATTGAAAAGAAAATCTAATTTTTTTAAAACCCATAAATGTATTCTTGTGTTATTTTATATATGGGTTACTCAAGTTTTATGTAAGTAAAATTTTTTTCATAATTTAAATATTTTAATTTTTTTGTTTTTCAGCTGTAAATTTAAACATCATCCAACAACATGTTAATAATCCCACAGTTGTTCAACAACAGGTTATCGAAAAACAAGACAATTCCACTTCTATTCAGGGTGGGAAATTCAAAGATGCACAAATTGGCTGTGAAGTGAAACAAACAGGTAAAATATATTTACCATTTCCAGATCATTTTTTATAAATTTTAAAAATTTAAATTTAAATAAAATTATTACTAAATTTTAAAAAAAATTTTATAATTTTTTTAAGAACCTAAATCTCGAAAACGACAAATCTCTGATGAAGAAACTTCGGTAATAAAATTTTTTTATCATTTTAATTTTAATTTAAAACTTTGGGTTGTTAATTTTTTCTGCGATTTATATTTTTAATAAAAAAATAACTAAAATTTTTTTAGGGGAGTGGCCAAGGCTCAAATTGGAAAGGTACAATATATTTTTTAATACTTTTATTATTCATTTTTATTTTAATTGAGATATAAAGTAAGTATTGCAAAAGTTAGTCAAGTTTGCTCTTTCTTAGATAATCTTCAAGCAGAATCTTTGAAAAATGCTTCTTTAATGTCTGAAATTGACCCCAGTTCAGCAAAGAGAGTAAAACTTGTAGATATGGAAATAGTGCCCTTAATGGAAAATACAGGAGTAGAGCAAGAATTTTTTAGAGAAAATTTAACAGAAGAAATGCAAACCAAAAAATCATTGCCTTACCAGTTGAATTATGTTTCAACAGCACCAATAGATATCAAAGATATGTTTTCCAAAGCTAAATCCATTGCAGATGAACAATACCAACACATGGAAGAAACAGAAGCAAAATCTAAAATAATAGAAGAAAAGGGAAATATCGTTGGACTTATTGCCCCTGCAGGAGCTGGAAAAACAGTGTTTATAAAAGCTTTTATCAAAAAAATAGCAGAACAAAATCCTTTCATGTCAAATATTAAGTTTTTGTTTTATATCGACATGAAAAAGGTTAAACTCGAGAAGGAGTTAAGTCTTTTCCATTTTCTAGTTGACTACTCTGATTTAAAGGGGAAAGTCCAAACACCGGCAAACGAACATGATCTTTCAGATTTGAACAACGAGGAAGTGTTAATATTGTTTGATGGTTTACCCGTGGCCGTAGATCCTTTTTTAAATACACATTTAACTTCCGGAGATGCCAGCAGTGAGGATTTCATTGGAAATATTTTAAATGGCAGTATTTTGCCTCGTGCTTTAAAAATTCTTGCTTCCAGACCCAGAGAAATGTTTTCTTTAAATTCATCTCTTAGACCTCTGTTTATACTTAGACTGGTTGGTCTAAATAAAAATGCACAAAAAGGAATCTGCGAGAAATTATGCGGTAGTCAATCTCAAAAAGTGCAAAAGTATTTTGAGTTACAACCGAGCATTTCAGAAATTTGTTCTGTTCCTGCTCATTGCATAAGTGTGTGTAAAACCCTGGAGAGCATAAGTAATACCACTACTTCTATTCTACTTGAAGTGTTAAAGAGCTTTTGCCGATCAAGCCATGTTTCTGACTCTGAAAAAGTCAAAAATGAAATTTTAAAGGATCTTACTGCTTTAGCTTGGTTAGGTTTAAGGGAGCACAAAACAATTTTTAGTAAAACTGATTTTGAAGAGGCCAAAGCGAATTGTTTATCTCTTCAGAACTTTTTAAATACCTTTGTTACTAGCACTTTAAATTCAGATGAAAACATTTTAAAGGAGGACCAATACAGTTATTTTTTACACTTTATTTGGCAACATTTTTTTGCTGCGGTTCACCTTATTCAAGATGACTTACAGAACCAATTTATCGACTATGTTAAAGATTATCTTTTTGATAAAAAATGGGAATATGTTGCCAGATTTTTATTTGGTTTTTGTCATACAAAAACAATGAAACAAATTAGGTTAAAGTTTTCTTTTTCTTCCAATATTGGTTCCAAAAACGTTAAAATCCTACAAAACTACCTTGAAGAATTTGAGATAGATACAGAAGTTCTTATTGAAGATCAAATTAAAAGTTTTCTACAAATTTGTTCTTTGTTATATGAAGCACAATATGATGGCCAACAACTAAATAAAGTGACTTGCCTGACTAAAGATAATTTAGTTTTTCGTTTAATGGGTATTTTTCTACCAAGTGATTATGTGCATCTTTCTTATGTTTTCGAAAAACTGCAAAGAGATTTCCATATAAAATTTGATTTGAATTATGCAGGAGATGAGTTGGAAAAATTTGTTGATATCATTCGAAGTTCTCCAAAAGTAAAGGTTAATATTTTCTGTTTTATTGTCCATAACTTTTTAAGTAATTGAACATTGATTTTTTTATATATTAATACACAAGGGTTGGCTGTACTTTATTTTTTTTTAGTAGCAGGATTCTAATAATAGAAATTTTAAATTTTTTTTTTAGGTTCGAGTTTTTTCAAATGATTATGCAGTCACACTAGATAATATTGCTATTTTGGCAAAAATTTGGCCCAGTATAACAGAGGCAAATTTTGAGCAAAACAGTTTTGAGGAAGATAAATTTATCGAGTGTTTACATAAATTAATGGAAACCCTTCAAGAGCAACCTAATATTAAAGTAACTTTTTTCATTCTGATAATATTTTAGGTTTAAGTTTGAAGCAAGACATGAAGACATTAAATTATGTGATAATTAAAAAAAAATTAACAAATATGTCATGTTTCAAAGTTAGGGTTGCCATTCAGCAGATTATATTAATATTTACCTAATGTTGACATTAATAATGAATAAAAAAACTATTTACTAATATTTTAGATTAACTTGAATTTGGGGTACATTCGATTTGGTGATGAGTTTGCTAAAGAATTGGCTAAAACAATGAACAAATTTAATGAGCTTTACGTCAACTGCTGTGATATTACCTCAGTAGGAATTAAACCAATTACAATTTCATGCAAAAGTCTAGTGACCAATGTAAGTAAAAGAAATAATTTGTAAGATAAATTATATTATAATATATTGCCTTTTTTCATTATTTTATAATTTGATTATTTATAAATATATTTTCTATGGATTAAATATATTTTAAACCAAGGCTTCTACTGTATAGAAAGATTAAACATACTTTTTAAGAAAAAAACTGTTCTTTTGTTAAAATTAGTCACGGTTTAAGTAACTTAAAATTTTAATTAAATAAATTGAATGATTGTAATTTTAACTTGATAGATAACTGTGTTGTGTCTTTCGGGAAACCCTATTGGGGATGATGGGGCCAAATTTTTAGCAGAAGTTATTAATAAATTTAAAAAACTAGAAGTTGTCAACTGTGAAATAACTTCAGCTGGAGTTGGTGCTTTGTGTGAAGGATGTTTAAATTTGGAGAATCCGGTATTGTTTTTATGAAACTTTTTGTTAACTTTAAGTTGCGTGAATGTGCTTTTTTGCCTTTGTTAAAGATAAATGCTGCTTTTGTTAACTAGTGTTGTAGTATATCTTTGTATCTTAAAGCTTGTTTAAATAGATATACACTTTAGAATTTATGTTCTTTAAAAAAATAGAGTCTTTGGTAAATAAGAAAATTCTGCCATGGTTTAATAGCCTTAAATAAATATAAGTAATAACCATAAAAAGTTTTTCTAAAAAATTTATTTATACTTTTTAAATTTACTTACATTTTAGATGGAAAAACTTAGTTTGTCAGAGAATAAGTTTGGAGATATTGGAGCAAAATATTTAGCAAATGTGATTGGAAAATTTAAGCATCTGGTTATTGATGAATGTGATATTACTCATATTGGAGCAAATGAATTATGTGATTCAATTAAAAAGCTATCCAACCCGGTACGTACTATTATTTTGTCTTAAACTAAAGTTTATATTTGAAGTTTCTAATTCTATGTTTAGTTTTTATCTATTGAAAATTTTCATTTTTTTTTGTGAAAAAAAAAAAGATACAGTAAATTTTTTTTTAAATATTTTTGATTAGATCTCGGTGTCAATAAAGTTGAATAATTTGGGTTATGAGGGAGCATTATCTTTTTCAACATGCCTAAAAAACATACCAAGGTTGGAAATCTTTGGTTGTCAATTAACCAAAGAAGGAGAAACTATCTTGTGTCAAGCCATTTCTGAGCAAGAAAACAAAACTGTAAGTTATCGCAAAAACAAGAAAAAATTATTTTAATTTTTTTTATTTTATGATTTTTAAAATTGTTTTATGTTCAATATTTTTAGGAGTTAGACCTTTCATTGCCAATTGAAGGCAGTGATTCACCAGAAATAAAATGAAAAACAAACAATTGTTGTAAATTTATAGTTAATCAGGTTACAATTGTTTTTTGCGGGTTGCTTGCCCGTTTTTTATATAAAATAGATTAGATTTTTAAAAAAGTTTTATATTTAGTTTACCTTTTTTGATTTCTAATTTACCTTTTCTTCTTTCGATTAGATTTCTTATCTATTTTTTAGATGGCAAACCTAAATTTGATTTTATTTTAACGTGTAATTTGTTTAATATTTTAATAGAAAAATTTACCTATATGTCAACTTTTAATTGGTATATATACACTTACTTTTTGTATAGAGATTGTATAGAAATTTTATAGAGTCTGTACCTTTGTTATGTATTTTGAATTTTTTAATATTTTGTAGTTTCATTATGTACAGCTTCAGTAATAGTTTATATATGCATAGTTTTTATATATAAAATTCAGAAAAGTTCATTATTAGCACTGTTTTTATTTCCAAGCTTTTTTGTAATTGAAGTTCTTTAATTATGTTTATTATTCTTTACTTTTTTATTTTCTAATTGGTGTGCTTACAAAGTTTCTTATGCAACGTTTCTTCAATAATGTTTAGGTATTTTAAATTTCCACTGATTCTACTTAATTCTGTACCAAGTAAGGCAACATAATTTTTTTTAGATTTTTTTAATAAAGTTAAATAGGAAATTCTGTAAAATGAAATTAGCTACTGTATATCACTTGTTTGGGTTTATATGGAATATTTTATCGTTGGTGATGTATCGAATTTATGTTTCACCTACAAGAAAATTAACATTTGGAGGCCCATGGAAATTTCTGACATTTATAAATATGGTAGGTTTAACTTCAACATATATTTGTATTATATGGGTAACTATCTTAACGGAAATTTAATATGTTTTAGCTTCAATTTTATATATACACCAAGTAGTATGTTATTTATAGGTCCTAGATTATTTTTTTGTAGATACATTGCCATAAATGCTTACTTAAGTTATATTTTAGATATATTAATTTAATATTTTTTTTAGACTCTTCAAATGCTTTTGTTCACTCTTTGTGTACTGGTTGACATTTTGTCTCATTTAGGATACAAAAAAGTGGCAGCAAAAATATCTAGAATAAGAGGATATTATTTGGCATCATTAGCTTTTCCTGTTACAATAGTAAGTACTAACAATATTAATTTAAATTATTTTTGTTTATCGTTTTAGAATTTCAAAAATATTAACTTGTTGTTACTGCATTAATTATTATTTAAATTTTTTTAATGTTTACCATTCGTTTTAAATAAATTGGGATTTTTTTTAATAGTTAATGTAAATTTTTACCATAATTTATATTTAGTTTGTCTTTTCAACTTTTTGGGGAATTTTTATGGTGGACAGAGAACTGGTTTACCCAGCAAAATTGGATAAAATTATTCCGGTTTTTTGTAATCACGTTATGGTGAGTAATATAAAATTTACAGAGGCCTATTATAATAAATTTTTGTATAGACATTTAATAAAATTCTTCCATTAAACCTTTAGCATTCCTCAATACTGCTTAGTGTTTTTGAAGTAGGAATGTTAAAGCATAAATATCCTGCAAGAAAATATGGTTTACTGGTATCCTGGTCATTCGCACTTCTATATTTATGTTGGTTAGTATTTGTTCTGATTTAATTAAAAAAACATCACAATTTGCTGTAGGTATATACTTTATTACCAAATAGAAAATTCTTCAATTTTTTTTTGTTCAGGATTTTTGTGATACATGCTAACACTGGATATTGGATTTATCCAATTCTTGGCGTTTTAAGTACACCAAGTTTTTGCTTCTTTATTACTATTTTGCTTTCATTCTTTGGAGTTTTATATTTATTTGGGGAATATTGCAATAAAATAACAGGTACAAAAAAAATAAATAAATTTAACAGATTTTGTTTATAGATGAAATACTAACATATTTTTATTTTTTAGGAAGTTATCAAGAACCAATAAAAACAAAATCTTCATAAGCTTGTTGATATGTGTTAAAATTAAATTTGTTGAAGTGTTAAATTTGTATTTAATTAATGTACGATGATCAAAATATTGTATATACTTTTGTGTATCAAATTTTATTTTTTAATTCCTTATGCATGTACTAGTCTATTAACTTAGTTAGGCTATTTAGTTTATATTAAGTTTCTTCAATGTTTTGTTTAAATATTATATGTTAGTATTTAATTTTTTTATATATTATGCAATATTGTTGTTTTAGCATTAATTTTATGCTTTTTATTGGATAAAAAATATTAATGAATAATCACTAGGCAGATAAAAGCATTTTATAAAATTCTAAGAATTTGTTTTAATAAAACTGATTTATGAATTAAAATATTTTGTTTTTAATCAAACAGATTTAAGAATAAGGAATGGTCCTTTTAAGTATTTGTGTTTTATGTGGACTACCTGGCTCTGGTAAAACTACCTTATCATTAAAAATCAAAAAAAACTCGGATTTTCAAACCATTCATATTTGTTATGATCAACTTATTCAGTGGATTGACCAAACTCAAACAAATTTAAAAGAGGAACGAAGAAAAATTGTTGAATTTGTTCAATATCTTATTAAACTGTGCAAGTGTAATATTGATACTAAAATAAACGATAACATTCAATCAACCATAAATCTAGAAGAAGCCAGAAAGTTGGTGTCTGAATGTAAAGGTTTAACTTCTGTTACTTCTGAAGTTAAAGTTCTGTTTTTAATTGATGATAATATGCAATACAGTGGTATGAGGCATGAATATTACAAACTAGCCCAAGCAAACTCAACAGGATTTTCTATTATCTATACCCAATGTTTATTTGATATATGCAAGGGCAGAATTGATAAGAGAGAACATGATGAAAAAAGGAAAACTTCTTTGTTGAATTCTCTTTTAAGAATAAATGCACAAATGGAAATACCAGGTTGTTGCAATTGGGAGAAAAATATTTTTCAAATTGTTTCTACTTCATCTTTGCCTGATTTCGATACAAAAAAAATATATTTAATGTTAAACAACACTTTTAAAAATCCATTGCATTTAATTAAAGTAAATGAAAAAGAAATACTGAAAATTAAATTAATTAACATAAATAATGTAAAGCACCAATCTGATATTTTATTAAGAAAAATAATTGGCAATATTATGAAAACTAACAAAAAACTTAATTATAAATTTCTGTTAGAATTAAAAACAAAAGTTTTAAATGATATTAAAGATATTAATGTTGACTCATATTTTATTGATCAAAATTTAAAAAGTGATTTACTTAATAAAAAAGTTAATAATCTGTTTAATGCTTATTTAAATGAACAAACCAAATTGCATTAGTAATTTTGTTTACATAATTTTTTGAAAACAATATTGCAATGGAAAATAAAAATATTTAATTTATTCGTTTGTATATAATAGTAAAATGACAAAAACATAATGCAAAATAATACATAGTAAGAAATTTATTTTTTGTTTTAACAATGACAATATTTTGCTGTAAAAAACAAAGCTAGAGCTCTTCTGTAGTATTCCAGAATAAATTTTTAGTTCTTGTTAATAGGTTATTCAAGTTGAGTGTCATGTTTTTGGTGAATTGAATACACTTTGGGTTAACAACGCTGCAATCAGGATGTGCTTTATAGTTTTCACAGCAAGTAAATACAGTGCCAGCAACAGACAAAAATATAATGAGGATAAAGACAAGAAGTAAAGTAGGGGGCTCTGCACAAAAGTTATTAATTAATTTGTAGATCTTTAAAAATAAGATTGATATTGACAATTTTAGACCTACTTGTATTTTCTGAATTTTGTTTCTTTATATCTGTTTCAATCTTATCAGAATCAGAATCGCTCGTTGATAAATCTTGATCAATTTTAGGTTTCCATAGACCCCTATTAAATGAAAATTAAAAATACGTATTTAAATGACTTCATAAGCTTTTACTTAGGTAAAAAAAAACTATTAAGAATGTTTGTTGGCAACAATTTAGTATATTAAAAATTATTGTTTTCTTTTAATTAACTACTATTCATAGTGGATATATTTTTATTTTCATATGTAAATTAGGTTGTTTTTAAGAAATAATTTATTGTTAATTACCTTCGTTTTCTACTTTCAGTTCGTTTGTTTTTGCTTCGCAAATTCATTTAGATTTTCTATTATACAGGAAACATCAGGTTTTATCATTATTTGTTTACAATCACACGTGGCAGATCACGTGATGTCAGTGTTGTCAAAATATTTTAAATGCTTTGATAAAAATATTATTTTGTGTTTCAGCCTTTTTTATTTCAACTAGTTCTAGTTTCAAAAAATAGAATTTAAAACCAATGTATTTTTATTTCAGTATACCATAGTATTGCACAACAGGCAATTTAAAGCAGAAAACATGTCAAAGGACATAAAAATTAATCAGCATAAACTTTTATTATTATAAAATTTACAAAAATGTCAACCAAAAAATTATGAACTCATTTTAAATTGCACAATTACTAGATATATTTTAAAACATACTAGCACCCCTTTCTAATCAAAAAGATAAAAATATTATTATTTTAACAAGAGTTATATTCTTGGATGTTTGCTTTGGCCCTGTTGTTGTAATATCTTAAGATAGTTCGACATCCAAGTTATGCATTCGTTAACTTTTTCTTTTCCTATCACCCAATATTGTAACAGATTGGTTTGCAATTGAGCAGCACAATCTTCAACTGATTCTCGAATTATGGTGAACTTTAAATTAAACTTTTCGCAGTAGGGATTGACTTTGTTTGTGTCACAATAAAAATAAATTCCAACTCCAATAGCAGTAAGGGCAACAAAAAGATAAAACCACTTGCTTCCAAAGAAACCTAGTAATGCAAAAAACAATTTTGATGTTGTTATAAGTCAATAGGTTATTAAAAATTTCAAAAGAAAAGAAAATAATTTTTTTTTAAAATTACTATTACCTGTTTTCCTTGAAGTCTTTGATTCCATTTGCATTGATTTATTTTCCTCAACTTCCTCTTCAAGCTCACTCTCAGAAGTGTTCTCTCTCTCCTCTAATCTTCTTCGTTCTTGCTCTTCCTCCCATTCTTTCCTGAACAGATATTTAAAAAAATATCGTCATAAACAAGTTTCAAATAAGGGTTCAAAAAATGTTATTCACATACCTTTTTCTTTCTTTTTCTAATTTGCGTTCATGTTTCTTTTTGTTTGCTAATTTTACTGCCTCCTTTTTGGCCTGAGCTTCTTTTTCTAAAGTAAAATAATAATTAAATTAGTTTGACAATTAAAGTATTTTAAGCGACACAATTAAGTTTAAAACTACCTCTTTTGTCTTGCAAAAGTCTTTGGCGTTCTCTTTCTTGATTAGATTCAGCAGTTTTCATGATTTGAACAACACTGATTGCACATTTTTTACACTGCTTGTCATCCAAACAATCACCAACAATTTTTGCAAACACCGGATCTAGACAATTATCTTTTAAATCCAACCACTTTAGATTTCTGAGGTGGCAAAAACTAACAGGTACCATCCTGCAAAGAAAAATAAAATACAAACATTATATATACTTCTTAATTTAACATATAGGCTACATATATTTATATATATATACAGTAAAACTACATATTATTAAATGTCGCAAAATATCCCCTAAAAATTATTTTGTGTTTATGTTTTGATATTAAAAAAAATTGTTTACTTCAATTTGTTTTGGAATAAATCAAGATGTTGCAGTTGCTCCAATCTTCCAAAATCATTTGGGAGTTCAGTAAGTTTATTTTTGCTTAAGTCAAGTTTGATGATATGCTTCAAGGAGGTACAAAAACTATCAGGAAGGATTGTTATTAGATTGCAAGATAAATCAATAGAATTTGCTTTGGATATTGAGGCCTGAATAATACACAAAAATATCCAAATTAATAAAACTTATAAGTTACAATTTCTTAAAGAACACATTCTTTATTCATTTTGGTAAAAAATAATTTTAAGTAATTATTAACTTACGATTTCTTTAACAGGGACTTTCGTAATCGACATTAAACTCAAATCCATTTCCTTACCCTCAGTTCGACTTTTCAACTCCTTAACTGTCAGTTTTTCCGACATTTTAATAACTTCTAACGTTATTTAATTTTTTTCAATGACAAAGTTTTACTTGAAGTTCAGTTCAAAGTTTGTAATACAAGAAAACATTTGTATTGTGTTTGTTATTGCGTGTACAGTGTTTCCAATTATTTTTTAATATTGACACGTATTTTTTTAAATTAACTATCCTTATTAATTAGTTTACGTCAATGTTGTTAAAAATTAAAAATTTTTAAATATAAATTTTAGTTTTTACAAAGTTTAATAAGACATATAAGTTATGTAAATTTTGTATTAAACAATAATAAAACAAATGTGTGGCAGAGACCCAAGCAAAGTCGGATTAAACGATAAAAAAACATTTTGTGTTTTACTAATTAGCAGTACAATAAAGGATTTTCAACTGTCCAAGTCCTTTATTTTTAAAAAACAAGGTAATGTTATAGCCAACAAATATTTTAATTTTTAAAATGTATCAATCACTTGCTTATAAGATCGCGTCGTCAAATACAGTTAAAAGAAACATTTTCAACAAGTTTTTACCTGTTTTGACTCAAAATGCAAGAGGTTTCAGTCATGCTCTTAAAACAAAAGAAAATACCTGGGTACCCACAATTGGTTTAGAAATTCATGCACAAATTAATTCAAAAACAAAACTTTTTTCTGGTACCGAAAATCAATTTACCAGCCAACCAAATGTAAATGTTTCAAATTTTGATGCTGCTATGCCAGGTACTCTACCAGTCTTGAATAAACAATGTGTCAAAGCTGCAATATCTACAGGGCTTGCACTAAACTGTACGATTAATAAAACTTCCTATTTTGACCGAAAACATTATTTTTATTCTGATTTACCACAAGGTTATCAAATAACTCAATGGAGAAAACCGATTGCCGTTAATGGGTGCTTCAAGTTTCCAACAAAAAATGGTGAAGAGGTTAAAAAACTTGGTATTCAACAAATACAAATTGAATCGGATAGTGGGAAGAGCATGCACGGCGAAGAAAATTTGATATCTCTTATTGATTTAAACAGAGTTGATGCTGGGCTAATGGAAATTGTTACCTACCCTGGTTTAACAAGTGCAGACGATGCTTGCTCATTTGTAAATGAACTTCACATGACTTTATTATACCTTGGAACATGCCTAGGGAAAATGGAAGAAGGTCAGTTTCGAGTTGACGTTAATATATCACTCAGCAAACTTGGTGAACCGTTAGGCACTAGAGCTGAAGTCAAAAATATAAATGGCTTAAAACATATTCATCAAGTGATTGATTTCGAAATTAAAAGGCAGAGTAGAATATTGGATTCGGGTAAAATTGTAATAGCAGAAACAAGAGGATTTGATCCCTTAACTGGCATAACAAATTCTATGAGAAATAAAGAGTTAGCAAAACAAGATTATAGGTTTATGCCTGAGCCAAACCTATTACCCTTAGTTTTGTCTGATGATAATGATTTGCCTACAAAATCTGATAACTTTTTAAACATTGACAATATAAGACGCGAGCTACCCATGCTACCTGGTGAAATTAGAAATATTTTAATTAACAAACACTCTTTACTTTTTGATCAAGCTGATTTTTTGTTGTCCAGAAATTATGGCATGTTTTTTATTAAAGTATTACAGCATCAACCTGAGTTGTCTGGATTTTTGGTTTGGGACTGGATGAGAATTAAACTGACAACCTACCTTGACAAACATAACTTAGAGTTGTCAGAATGCTCCATTACTGAATCCCAGCTTGCAGATCTGTTAATTTTACTTCAAAAATATGAAATAAATAGTTTGAATGCATGGGAGGCATTTAACTTAGCCGCTGAACAAAATAAAACTCCCATTGAAATTGTAGAGAAAAAAGGGTGGAAATACATTACAGATCTTGATGTAATAACCACTATGTGCCAAAAAGCAATTGATGTGCTTGAAAATGAAGACCCTGTTTTATTAAATAAATATAATCCTAAAAAACCTAAACTGCGCTCGAATAAAAAAATTATTGAATACCTGCAAAGTCTTATTGGTACAACTTGTGGTGATAACCCAAAACCACATTCTAAACTAGTTCGTTTAAAATCAATTGAATTATTAAATAAAAAGTTTTCTAAATAAGTTTTTTGTTACATTTTTATTTTTTGTTTAGATTTAAATATTTGTTTCTTGTAAACGTAATTACCATTAGGAATATTTTGGTACACCAAAGTCGTATGTAATATGGCGGTCCATTTGAAGAAAAGAGCTTGTGAAGAATTCAGTCAAGTAATCCAAGAACCAAAACCCCAAGTAAATAGCAATTGTATTTTACATTATCTAATTAATATTATTTAGATATCAACCATTTAAAAACATATATATATACTCTTAATACAATACAATATCACAGATTTAGACCAAATCAAACTGTATCACATTGTTATCTATAATTGTTAAAAAATATTTTCGATGGGCCTTTTAAAATAAAATGTTGGTATTTTAAAATAAAATTTTTGGTATTTGCAATTAAAGTTTTACAAACATATTACTGGTAATTTTTAAAGGTTAAAAAGCTGAGGTTATCCAAACCATCTACATCTGCACCTTCCAGTTTCAAACTTGAAGATTTTAAACTCAAATTAGATGGATCTTCTCACGAAGTTTTACAATCCTTAATGCAATTTACGAAGTAATAAACAAACTTTTTCAGTTAGTTGTCATATTTTATGCAAATTTTAATTTTTTTTTAATCCAAAACTAAAATAAAAAATAGCATTATAACAATTTTTTTTATTTCTGTCTTACTTATTGTTTCACAGAAAACTTCCAGTACCGCCAGAATATGTTCAACAAATTCTTGAAGCTTTAATAAAACATTTTAAAGTTGAGAAGGACAGTGCAGTGAGGGTGAAAATAGCTTGGATACTGGACCAACTTTGTTCAACTCTTGGTTTTTATCCAATCAGAGCAATTGAAGATATTATAACTCTTTTAGATACAGAATGTAAGCCTAATTTTTTTATTATTCTGGCAATCTATGTTTAGTTTTGCAAGTTAATTTTTTATGTAAGGTTTTTCTAAAAACTTTATTTAAATTTTAAGTACTGTTGTAAACCTAATTGTTTTATACATACATGTAGGTTTTTTTTATACTACAGTCTAATAAACTATAAAAATCTAGTTTAAAATCCTATAATTGCTTAATATTGTGGAATATATCAATTTTAATTTAATTTTTAGCATCTGGAAAAGTGGTATCTCAACTATGGAGCACAATTCTTTCCATTGCTCAAAAGTTACCAGCAGAAAAATCATTGCACCAGAAATTGGTTGATTTAGCTTGTTCAGCACTTTCTGATCACCATCAAGAGGTAATTTATAAAAAATTGTTTAACATGCAAATTAACAACTAGAATATATATAAATATAATCGCATGTAGTTAATTAACAAAAATTACTTCATTTCCAAACAGTTTTAAATTTTTTTTTTATAAGCGGTTTAATATTGAGACACGTTGGTTTGTTTTATTTAAATAGTTTTAATAATTTAAGGTGAGGTGTCAGTGCCTTTCTGTTATTGGTAGTCTTGGCAACAACAAAAACTCAAGTAAACTCGGCTCCGATCGAAAGTGGGATCAGGTGAATGTACACACCCTAGTGGCTGATTATTTTGGCGATCCCGAACCACGTGTTCGATGCAGTTCACTTCGTGCTTTGGTAATTTCTTTTTATAAACATAAAAAGGATTTTTTTTATTTACTTTTTTAAACATAAAACTAGTTTTTATGTAAAGGCCAAGCTAGGTTCTTGCTTTTTTATTTTTATTTAACATTTTTGTTTTTGATTTTTAAAACTTTAAATCTTTGTTTAGATAAAAATGCACCAACGAGGACAACGTTTAGACTTAAGTGTTTATGAACAAGCTTGTTCAGCATTAAATGATGATTACAGTCAAGTTAGGTTTATTGCAGTGGAACTTGTGTGGATTATAAGTCACATTTACCCTGAAAAGTAAGAATTAATACATTTAGGTTTTGTTTAGTTACACTAAATAAGCTCAAAAAATTAAAAAAATGATTTTTAATTTTTTTCCTTATGCAGTTATATTGTTAATATAATTTTTTTTGCATTTTTTGTTTTGCATAATAAATTTCAATTGAATTTAATTATATTTTTTAATTTAAGTCTGGTAAAAGCTCCATATTCAGATGAGAAGTTGCGATTAGTTGATGATGCCTTTGCTAAAATTTGCAACCTTTTTAATGACAGTTCATACAAGGTACTTAAATTTTGTATTTATGTTATTTCTGTTCATTTATTTTTATTTTTGATCCTTTGTGTAAAGTAAGTTTTTAATATTTTTTTAGGTTCGAGCTGAAGCTGCCAGATTATTGGGCTCCATTCACTTGGTCAGCGATAGTTTTTTATTTCAAACTCTTGACAAAAAACTTATGTCTGACTTAAGGGTAAGTAGTTTAATTAACAAATACTAAAATATGCTTAGTTAGTAATGTAAAATTTAGAAATATGACACCAGTACTATTTTATTACATTTTAAACATTAAAATATTTATATTCTTTAAATTTTTTTAGAAAAAGAAATCTTTAAATGAGCAAGCAAAAGAAGGTTTTGTCGAGGAGTTTTCCACTGGAACAAAATGGGCGGATGATGCTCCGAAGAATGACTTTAACGCAGATGCAACGATGTTGATGAACAGTGGAGCTTGTGGAGCATTTGTGCACGGGTTAGAAGATGAAATGATGGGTGAGAGGGGCTTGATTTTGTTTTACCTTAATACTTAGAAAAAATATATAAATTTGTACAAGTACATTATTACGCACATTTTTTATTAAGTCTAACTTATCTATTTTTTTTACTTGATTTTCTGTCATATGATGCTAATGCTTTTTTTTATTTTCTGCCATGTGATGTTAGTGCTACTTTTTTTATTTTGGGTAAACTTAGATAATTTTTTAGAGGTGAGAATGGCTGCAGTTGATTCTTTAACAGAACTTGCTGCACAACGAAGCAACTCAAGTTTTGCACAGGTACAATACAATAAACAAGATTTCTAATCTGGTTAAATAATATGAAACTTACAATTAAAATGGTTGAATTTATACTTAACAAACTGATGTTTTATTCAGGCAGCATTAGATTTCTTAGTTGATTGTTTGAATGATGAAATTGAAGCAGTTAGATTGAATGCTGTTAACTCCTTACACAAAATTGTAGAGGTAATAAAAAATATCACATTTTATTATTAGTCATATTGCTATATATTTTAATCTGTTAATTTAATAGTAATGTCATCTTCATTTTATAAATTTTGTGAGTTTTAAAATTATATTATTTTTCTAGCATGTCACATTATTAGAGGACCAGTTGGATAATGTTCACTCAGCTATGGAGGATGCTGGGAAGGAAATAAGAGAAGGAATTCATCAACTTTTAAGTAGTTGCAGGTAGAGCAACATTATTTAAAATGAATATATACCTAAAATTAATTGAATTTGTTAGTAAACTGGATATGTTTTTTTGTAAAATCTAAACAAAAATTAATTTAAATTAATAATTTTGATTTTGTTTGGTAGTTTGATGTCAAAAGCCTGCTTGTATGACACAATTATGATGTTGTTAAAAAACCTGAACAAATATCCACAAGATCGCCAATCTATTTGGAAGTAAGTTAAAACAAATAAATAATTTTTTCCAAAGAAAAATACTAACTTTCTGATTTTTTATAGAACTCAGCAAGCCTTAGGTAAACACCACAGTAATTTGGTTTACCTTTTAGTTCCTCAACTTTTATCTTGTCATCCTTTCTTCGATACTTCGGAACCTCAGATGGATGATCCATGTTGTATCCTTTATTGGGACTGTAAAAATTAATTTTTTTGTAAAGGACTGTAGTTATAACTTGTTAAAGTTGAAAATTTTTTGCATTTTCATTGTCATTTGTAAATTTTATTAACTTAATTACATTTTAATAGAAATCTTTTTACTCTAAATTGTTATTTTAATTTAAAAAAATCTAGTTTAGTTAAGTTTACACCTTTCTATGTACATTTACTTTTACTAATAATTTACCAATAATTCACAATTCATATTTATTTGTCTTAACAATCTTCTTACAAAGATATTGCTGTGTTAATTCTGGTGTTTAATGCTGCAGTAACCTGCCCCCAGTCTATCCAATTATTCCCTGAACATGTAACAAGACATTATCATTATCTCAGGGATAGTATTCCTGATCTTGTACCACAACAAATCAAGGTAAAATATGTTTCCAGATATTAAACACAAACTTATGCATACGTTTAGATAGAGTATTTTATTTTAAGCTGTTTATTTGTCGTTAATAGAGTAGCTACTTTCAGCCAACATTTGCCAATAATAATTTTTTTTATTTTTTTATTCTTTAGGCCTTGAACATTAAATATACAAGCATTTTTTGTCATACATTTTAAACATATTTTGTTGATAAATTTTAGTTAACCAATTTGAATGAATATTTTTAGTTGACTTCATTCACAACTGGAGTAGATTCTTTGATAAAATCTCCACCACGTCCTGGTTCAAATTCTGATCCAACTCAGTTTCTAGTGAAAACTATGAGTAGAGTTAAAAACTTACAGGTAAATAAGTAATCAAGCAATAAACTTAATCTTCACAAAAATGTAAATTTTAGTAATAAAATATATGATTTAAAACTTTTAATTTGTATACTTTTTGTTAAGTTTTATGATAGGCTGCAAAGGCTTTTTCAATATTTAGTTTAATTTTAATTCTTGTAGGCCCATCAGCCTGCAGCACAGAGAACAATATTAGAATGCACAATCCGAGATTTAAGACACACCGCTCTAATTTCACCAAACCTTGCTTCCACTGCTCAGTGTTCTGCAGATTTTCTACAAGCTCAACTTCTGTTATCTAAAGTAATTACATTTTAAAATAAAAATATTGTATTTTGTTGGGGTAACATTTACTTTCCCACATCGAGGATAAAGTTTTATATATATATATACAAATAAAAGTTCAATTTTAGGTTTGTTTCATATTTTACTGAACAAACTAAACTTAAAATTGTTATACTATTTTGTAGTTTTAAAATTTTTATTACCTGTTTTTTAAAGTGATTATAGTTTACTACTACATTTTCAAGGCTTTGTTTGTTTTTCAAATTTGTGTAAATTTTTAAAATGCAACTAATTAAAAAAACTTTTAACAACAAAGGTAGTTGATAAGAAAGGTTGGTCAGGATCAACTTATATTTGTGCTCAACATCTTGCTTTTGCTAAACCTGCTGCTTTGCAAATTATACAACTTACTTATGAGGTGCGGTTAATTTATATAAAATGTTTTATTTAAAAAGTTGATAGGGATATTTAAAAATATATATTTTTGTTGTAAATAATAGTTATTGTCGTGTGCTGGGATGTTAGTATTATTATTTTAATAATTTGATTTGCTGTTCCTTTTTTTTAAACTTTTTTTAAGTTATTTTAAATTAATATTTTTTAGCTTGAACACTTGTATATTGGGTTAAGTTCCAATGAAATTGGTTTAGTTCGCCAGTTAAGACTAAAAGCTCAAGCTTTATTGTTTGTCATCGAAATGCAAGAAGCTAACCAATCAGCAAATGCTAGGTAAAGAAAAAAATAATTCAATAATTTTTTAAATATTAAGGTTACTTTTTTTTAATTTGAACTGTAATTTTTCTTTTAGCCAATTACAAAAATCTAAGAGACCCAACTATCTTTGCGATGATTTTTTTGCGAGTGTAAAAGAAGCACAATCTTATATTAACGCCAGGAATATATCACCCGATTCATTTACAAAGACTTTGTTTAACGAATTGTTAAAATTGTCAACTTCAAGAAAACCATCGCTTGTCGTAAAGTTGTTACAACCCTTGTTGTCGCACTATAGTGTCTCTGAAGTTGACTTAAATAACATGGTAATGTTAAATAATATATTTAATGGTAATTACAAAAAAAATTTGATTTTATGGTAATATTAACAACCTTATTAACTAGGTTCAAAGGTCAAATGTTGTGGTTCATGAACCTAGGTCGAGGTTAGATTCCCCAATTCAGTTTAGTGCTGGACTTGCTGCTTGTTTAAATGTTGAAATTACTTGTGAAAATATCATGGATCCATTAAATGAAATAAGGTAAAAAATATTAAAAGTTAGATTTTATTAATTTATAAATTTTGTTTTAAGCTATTTAAAAAATTTTTTGCATACATTGTTTATCAGATTTTTGTTATTTTTTGTCTTAATTGTAAACATGTTACTAAATCTTGTATCTATACTTTTCCATTTTTGTTTACTAAAAGGTCGAATTAATCAAATTATTTTGTTTTTGTTAGGATACAAGTAACATACCCTGATTCAACCAACCAAATATTTCAACTTCTTCATACAGATGTTAAACAAATTACTTTATTTAAACATCAGATTAACTCAAGGGTAAATATATTAATAATTTACCGTTCAAAAATTTTTATTTTTTAGTGAGAAAATTTAAACTTAAATTAAAAGTAAGTGGTAACATTGTACATTCACTTTTTGGAATTTTTTTTGATTTCTTTTATAAAATTTTTATTTTAGGTTTATTTAAGTCATCAACAATGGACCGACTCTTGCGTAATTAAAATCCAATTTCTGAAGAAATTTAGCAAGGGTAATTTCGAAAGCAGCACAAAAGACCACACTGGCTTATTACCACTTTGTAAGCCAGTAGAAGTTGCATTACAGCCCAAACCAACATCTCGAGTTTAACTAATTATATCGTGACGTTTGACATTGTAATGTATAAAAATAAAACATGTATTTACTCATGCAATTATGGATTCAAAATTTTGATCATTACCAGAGTTATATTACGGACTATGATTCAAAATGTTTTTAATTAGCAAATAAACGTGTTATGTCAGTTTTAGGAAATTTTCAGGGTTAGTAGAACAAGCAATTTTATACGATGTGGTTTAAACAACACATTTTTTATTCTAAGGATATTTTTTTAATTTTTTTGAAACCACTGTTGTTGTTATTACTATTATGTAATATGTTGTTAACAACATTTTTTGCGATCTGTTTAATGTTTTTTCCGAATCAAAATCGGAAATGACGTCATAAGAACAGGATATTTACTTAAAATAGTTATTTAGAAAAGTGGTTTTAGTTAAACGTTTAAAAATATACCAAGTTACAAAACATTAATATTTTTAGTTAAATTATAAAAAAATATCTTTATAGAATTTTTAATAAAATAAATGGAAAACTATAGGCCTACCTATGGCATCAAAATTTCGGATGAAGAAAAACAATATAATGCAAAAATAATAACAAGATTAAGATGGCTAGCAATAGCTATTATGGTTTTAATTTATACCAACGCAGACACTATACAAATATACATCGATGTTTTATGGGAGTATTTACGAAATACCTGGTGGTACAAGTCAGTTTATATTGAGACAATAATAAGTGTTACTACAGCAGCAATACTGATTCGGTTTTACGTTGTTATTGCCAACAAAAAAAAGTGGTTAAAGTACAGGTAAAGTGCAGTCTACAATGCGTTTGAATTTTACAAGTTGATTATTGTTTAGTTAGTGCAAAAGATTTATGTTTTAGAATGCCAAGTAGCGAAGAGCATATTTATAAATCTGGTAGAGAGATTTTGGGATTAGCTTTAACCAATTCTTGGATATTTCTTCTTTTGGATACCTTTCATGTTAAAAGTTATGTCGGAGTATCAGAATCAGCTAAGGCTGAACAATACAAAAAATATTGGATTCAGGTAATCTTAATTAACTGATGAAAACTCAGTCGTAAAGTACAATTAAATGGAAGATTTAATGTTTATTATTTTGTTTATAGAGAACTAGATTACTACCCGAAAATTCGCCATTACTTTGCGACATAGTACGACATCTAATATTCGGAATTCTTATATTTGATTTCTTCTTTTTTATATTACATTTTTCGCTCCATCGAGTCCCAGTTCTTTACAGGTAAAATTTGTTATTATTAACACTGTCGAATTTTTTTATTGAAATTTATTTCTTTGTAGGATGTTTCACAAATTTCATCACACTGACGAAAAAATGCACGGTAGAGTAACGATATTACTTCATCCCGTCGAACTACTGTTAATTGTACTTACCGCAAATTTCAGCATGAGGGTAATGTTATTGTTAAATTCAAGTTCGATCCTTTTTCTTATATAAATTTGTTCTTAATGTGGAAAGGTCGACTGCACAACATTAGTTACTCCAACCCAGTCTCGAGTTACCTTTGGCAGTTTGGGATATTGTTAATTATAATTTCCCGATAATTAAACTGCTGATTAAGTATTGGCTCAGCAGGATTTCATACCGTTTATAGCGCCTTACTCAAGTGCGCAACGGCATAAAAGCAGTGGGGATACTATTATTTAATGCTTTGTACACAAAATCACTAATAATGTTCTTCTTATCAGGTCCAGGGCGCGCACCCTATGACCCGTACCTTGTACACTTTTATGTTTCAATATCTTCTGGTCGATAACCACACGGGGTACGATCTGCCATGGAATTACGACAAAATATTTCCCGCTGGCATTTTTGGCGGTTCCAAGCGTCATTTGAAGCACCATAGATATCATAACAAGTAAATAAATAAGCAAATATAGTTGTCGTAGGCTACTTTATGTATACTACACAGATGTTTAGCTTTAAAACTAGGTTATAAACTTTTTTTTTTTAATTTACATTTTATTTGACTCATCATTATTTTTTTAGATATTATCAACCATTTTTGACATACATGGACAATGCTTTAATTTGGTATCACAAAAAAATTACAAAAACGATTAAAAAAGTTGATTTGTAATTTTTTATTTTTGGTGATTCATTGTTATTATTTTCAAATTTTATGTAATCCTCAATGTTGAATATGTTGTAAATTAAACGTGAGGTGAGGTCGATTTTTAACATTTACATCGTGATATAAATTTAAATTTGGAATTTATGTTGTTACCATGACATAAAAACACATTTTGTCAAAAAATAGAGCATTCATTGTACTATATTAAATATTTTATAACAATAAAATAGTATGTTAAGCATTAAATATAAGTTGTATTGTTTAAATTAAAATTTTTAAATTTTAGGCGATCTTAATTGTTTTTTTTTAAGTTTGGAATTTTAAATCAATTGATATTCTGTTTATGATTAAAAAAAAAAGTTTTTCTTCTTAAAGTTAATCTATTAAAATTGCTTTGTTTTCTTTCCAGTAATTCAGTTTAAGTATATACAAATTGCTATAAATATTTGGAAAAACGACCTTTGCTATTTGTGTATTGTTTAACTTAGCATTTTCTGCCTCATTTTCTCTAATCACGCTCGATCTTAATTACGATAAATTTGTCATCACAACAAATATGTTACAATGTAACATAGGAAAATTAGTATACAATATACTTGTTTTGGATGGTATTTTTTATGTGAGGAGAAGATTTGTGGTATGTTTATGCGAGTACTACAAAAAGTTTCTGTGTCTTTTATAAATGTCTCCCCAAATTTAAATGATTCTTTTTATAAAATTCGAGTTTTCAGATAGATTACTTAAGGTTAGATTTTAAGAAGGTGAACGGGGTCATTTGACCGTGTCGTTCCCAGGAGCTCGATTTCACATTTTAGGCTTGCAAAATTCAATTACGTTTTTTGTGACTCAGATCAATTTCTTGTTGTGCGCCGAGGCATAACTAATCAAAGATTGTCGGGATTTGAAGGTGACCATCCATGCTTGACCACCAATATGACGTCATCAAGTGCCCGTTTGTTATTGACCGGCACGTATGTGTGCAGTGTTTCAGTTAGTTACATTGCAATATCAACAACAAGTAGCTTCTTTTCTCAAGTGTTTGTGCACCATTTACACATGCATCAGCTGCAAGCAATTTCCCAGAGTTTCCAATTTAGGTTGTGAACGCTTTGTCTTACATAGTCTAAAATATGGGGGGTTTATTAATTATTGGAAACGCGAGGTATTGATCGTAGCGTTCTAAGCAATAAAGGTCTTGATTTTGTTACTAAATGAAATGTCAGTTAGTGTTAATCAAACAGTTTTAATTGTAGTAGTTAGTTAATTAAACCTTAAAAAATGTAATGTAAGTAAAAAAGTTATAAACCAAAAAATATTAAAATTAGTTTAGATAACATTATAAATGCTGTAATGAAGTGGACTGTATTTTATAAAAACGATCGATATTTCAATGAGGTATAATAGTCATGGTCACTTCATTTTCAAATCCACTTCAGAGTAATAGAAGTGCTTAGATATTTGTTTGCTTAAACTAATATAACAGCACCTGCAGAATAACTTCCACGGAAAAATATAAAAAAGAAAAATATTGCATAATTAATAAGGAAATCTCAGTATAGAGGGAAACAAAATATCGATTCTAGATTTTTGATTTTTTTTAATAGCGTTTTCTGTTAAAACGCGTTTTTGAAAATGTTTGTTTGTTTATTATTTTGGAATAGCAAGATCCTATTTACGTTGATCAGTATAAGTGTTGGATAATGGTACTCTATTTCTCGTATAAAGTTCTCGGTCAAATAACAAGAGCCACTTGAATCAAATAGGATCTAAAAATCAGCGCAAAATGTGAGAATTTTTTAAATCGCGTTGTTTTTAGGCGAGATTTTTGTTTTTTTGTTTTAAAATTAAAGTTGTCAAAATGTTAGTCATGACGTAAAAATCGTCAGCGACTTAACAATCTATCGTACCTAATTTTGAATTTTTTTTTGTTTTTATTGTTTTAACCTAAAAATTTTCTTAAACAAATTGATTTAAATTAGGCAAATTATTTAGGAGTAACATGAGGTTGTAATTTGCCAATTTAGCTTTAATAGTGGACAATCAATGAACCGAATAGTTAATGCCTGAGCACCCTTTCTTTGATATTTGATACAGATTTAAGTTCTTATTTAAAGGTCGTTAGAACAAGGGTTTTGATTACTTTTTGTATTTACTTCAATATCTGTAATTTGCAGTGGAATTATGACAGTGTCTGATCAAAGGATAAACATTCAAACAGGGTTTGTATTTCATACTGTCTTATATTATTTTTGTTTAAATTGGATTTTTCACGATTTTGTGTTTTAAAGTTTTTTTATTTTTTTTTTATAGGAGTTTGTGTAACAACGAAATGCAACCAAGTCAAAATTTTTTCAAAAATGAAATAAAAAAGGTAAAAATAAATACATTGTGTTTTTAAAAGTTTTTTTTTTAATGTTAATAATAATTTGACACCTTTTTAATTAAATACTTATCTTTTTTAACTTAAATTTGTTTAACTAAATGACAGTTTAAAAAAGTTTAAAGTTATATTATTTTAAGGTGATAGCATGTCTAAGAAATGTTGGAATGAATTTTGCAGTTAGTGAAACAAACTCAGTTGTCGAACTTAAATATTTTCTCTCCGTGCTCACTCGTTTTCGACTGGAATTTTTCAGGTTAGAAATGCTTTTTATAAATTTTTTGATAAAACTTTAATTATAACGGTCTTGATTGCTTGGGTACCTTTTATGCATTAATAAGGAAATGTTCATTTAAGTATTCTTTAAACAATTTTAATAGAACCAAGTTTAGCCTACGGCCGTAAAACTATACGTAAGGGGGTTTATGGATGTTTTTGTTAAATCGCGCTTGATCACTTTTTACAAAACGTTGGATGGGGGTAGAGCATAGTAAAAGATTTTTTGAATGCGTTGTCGAAAAAGTCTTGGTAATGTGATGTTATATATTGCAGCTTACAAGCTTAAAGGTTTAAGCCGCACCAATGCAACGTTATTTGTACTTGAGCCCGGCGCTTAAGAATAGCTTTAACAAGTCATAACAGCTAAATTCTTTTCTAAAAATAAAAATATATGTAAAATGATACGAAAAAAATAAGTTGTACATAATAAAATATATATTTAAACATAAACAATTAAATAATGGTGTGAACTTAATAGGTACAATGGAAAATTATTCACCGAAATATAAATTTCTTCCACAAACTTTAATTTATTTTTTGTAAAAGAATACAATTTTTATTTTGCGTTAATTGGATTTTGCTAATATTTGAATTATTTATTTTAAAAAGCAAAAATAAAATTTTTTAAAAAAAAACTTTTTTTCAAGCAAAAATATTTTTTTGCCGAGAAGTTTTATAGTTTAACTAGTAAACGCTTAAATTGATGCAACAACTCAATACGTGACTACATTTCTACGGCTAATTGAATGCAGCAAACATTAAGACGTCATTAGTTATCGGCAATGACAACGCTTAATTGTTGTAAGGAGAAATATACAAAACTGTTTATTTAAGATAAAGTTTAAGTGTTTATAACGAATTAAAAAAATAACCTTTCATGTGCAGAGCGTAGGCGGGATATTAGTGTATATAGTTAATATTGTTCTTTACAAATTCGTTGACTATAAAAAAATAAAAAACCTCAATCAATATTTAGCCAACCAAATGCCAAGTATGTTTGTACAAAGTGTTTTACAAGAAACTATTAATTAATTAATAAATACACATTTCGAGAAAACACTTTTTTCGTACAGACGAATTTTGTTTAAACATATTGGTAGCAACATTTTAGAAAATAAAACACCGTACCATACATATAAACTAATGAATCTTTTTTAATAATGCGGTCTGTTAAAATAAACAATTAACGCGAATTTAAAATTGAAATTTGTTGATATAATTTATCTTTTATCACGTAATATATTATCAGCTTTGGCCTTAACTTTTTTAACATTTTAATGATCTTTAATAAACAAATCAAATGTTTGACAATTCTAAGAAAAAAATTTGATAAAATATCAGGTGTTAAAATATAATAAATTACATGAACAAATTTCAATTTCAAATTTGCGTTTACTGTTTACTTATACAAACCGCATTATGATTTATTTATTCATATTTACATTACAGTGTTTTATTTCTAAAAATGTGTTACCATTATGTTTAAACAAAAATCGTTCGTAAGAAGAAAAAAAAATTTTTTTTTGAAATGTGTATTTATTAATTAATTATAAGTTTCTTGTAAAAAACTTTGTATAAACACATACTTGACATTTAGTTAGCTATGATTGAGGTATTTTATTTTTTTAATTTCAAGGAATTTGTAAAGAACAATATTAACTATATACACTAATATCCCGCCTACGCTCTGCATATGAAAGGTTATTTTTTTAATCCGTATAAACACTTAAACTTTATCTTAATTAAACAGTTTTGTATATTCTTGTCTTTACAACAATTAAGCGTTGTCATTGCCAGTAACTAATTACGCCCCAATGTTTGCTGCATTCAGTTGGCCATAGAAATGTAGTCACGTTTTCAGTTGTTTTATCAATTTTAGCTTTTAATAGTTTTACTATAAATTTTCTTGGCAAAAAAATTATTTTGCTTGGAAAATTAAAAAAAACAACTTAATTTTTGCGTTTTGAAATTAATAATTTAAATACTAGTGATATACAATTAAAAGGAAGGACAAATTATTAAATCGTTATGCGCTGCAACTATAAATAAAATTGAGTTTGTACGTTGCCAACAGCAATTATGATTCTGTTTTCGTTTACGTCATTCCCAAAATTTCGCCATAAAAAAAGATTAAGAATTTCGGCAAACAAAAATAGTCTTCTGCACACCAAAATTTTATTATGTTAGTATGCTCCAAATACAAATATAACTTAAAAACCATTGTAATCTCATAAAGGTGTGTTTGGTATAGGTATATCTGTGACGTAACAATGGGTGGGTGTTACGTGGTCGTGGCAGTCTGAGTATTTTTACTCGAGTTCGATGGAAAATTTTGATAGCGATTTTTGGGGGGAAATACCCTCGGTTTGTTTTTCTTCTAATTTAAATATCTATAGCCACGTGACGAAAATGTAATTTGCTCAGGAAATATGACAAAAACGCGCAATCTTGTGTTGAAACACAGCTTATAAACTTCATTATATAGCAGTGTGGAAAATTTTAAAAAACTTTTATTTTATTTTAAGTTTTCGTAAGAAACAAACAGGAAATGTAAAAATAACTAGACAGTTGAAATATTTGGACTTTTCTTGCAAATCGGTCTGAAATTTACACTTCGGTGCATAATTATCTAACACATTGCATCAATTACATCAATATTAAATTGCAAAATTGTTTTTTCAATATTGAGTTTTTACTTTTCATTTTAACAATATTTGTTCACGTTAATATAACATTTATTCTAAAAAAACAATGGTTGTGCATTCATAAATATTTGTACAAACACTCGTATTAGAAGTAGGAGGTGTATAAATGGGTGTTGACCGGTTTTAAACCAATCACGCTTTGCGAGCTTTCTAGGGGATTTTATTTCGAAAAATAATGTGCTTTAGGCAGTTATATTTCTTCAGCCGCGATATGAAAAATTAATGAAATTTATTATAAAAAATTATTTTTAACTTTAAACTCGTGATTGTTACAGTTTTAATTTCAGTAAACTGCCAGCTTCAAGCAAATGCAAGTTCCTGTTTAAAATAAAATAATTTTTAATCTATATATGTTATACAAAGGTATAAATATAACTTAGATTTACGTACAAAGAAAGTGTAAATTTAACATTCCAAAAATGTTTTTTTTTATCACAAAAATTACCCTAATAAATCATAACATTTTAACAACCTTTAAAACAAGCTCTTAAAATATGAAAGTCAATAAAACGTGAACCCATTATTAAAGCAACATTTACAATACATCATTAATAGCACATTTACGTAGATATTGTGTTTCGCCGATATCGTTAAAACCTAAAATAATTCATTTTGGTTTGGCTCAAGGTTTATCATAATTCAACGTTTAAAGTTGGATTGGCGAAACCCTTTAGGGCGTTTTATGGGCGCGTTATTGCCAAAACTAAACACTTGCCCCATAAAATTTTGTTTGAGCCTTTCGTTTAAGTATTTGTAAAGAAAGTGCATAAATATCATTAAGGGCTTTTTATATTGTTTCTCGTCATTGTTCGCACCTCAAACTAGCAAATATTTTTTTCACTTTATCATCATAAATATTGAAAGGTTATAAAAATTAAATATAAAATGATTTTATTAATTTTTTGTTATAAATTTTAATATTTGTTATTGGCCTACAAGTATGTCAAGTCAATATTGTTTTCCATTTTTACCCTTATAAAATTTAAACTTTTTAACTGGGGAGATTTTTCAATTGTCAACAATATATGATTAAATCATAAATCCACATTTTAATTTATCGTTAAGATTTACATTGCCGTTTGCCTTTTAAAAATATCATAAATATCTAAAATACATTGTACGTTAAGTCAAAAAAGCCATACAATTTTGTCTAGTCTTTAATTTACTTAACACATTGCAGACTTTATTTTGCAAAAAATGTTGTAAAAAGCAAACCTTGTTTCACAACATGACACAAATATGTTGTGACGTGATAGTAGGTTCCTCATTTGTGACATCATTGCTCAAGATTTCGCCATAGCCGAAAATAGACTTTACCATATCAGGCAATTATTTTACCAAATATTTTCAAAGTTTTTTTTAGATTTTAAATGTTAAAATTTATTTGACAAACACTGCTGAGGGCATTGTGGTCGTATACGCCTTATAGGGTGCGTTTGTGGACTAACGATTCTGTTTTTGTATGGCATAACAAAAGGCATCACGTGCAAAAAAAAGTCACGTTGTCCAGAAATCGGCTTAAAATTTTTCGGGGAAGCCCCTCGGTTTTTTTTTTGCAAATTGTCAGTTGACCACGTGACTTGTTAAACACGATTGCTTAGGGCAAAAACAAGCCCGTACTTCGAATGTCGCAATTTTCTTGAAGTAGTCATAAGTTTGAAATCCCCTAATAGAAATGCACTGTCCTGTAGGAGTGGAAAAATTTGAAAAAAATCATTTTTTTACGAAGCGCATTTTAAAATTATGTTCGTAGAAATTTAAATTCCAAAAAGGTTACGACATTACTATTCTCGTGACGTTTTGAAATTTCACACATGACTTCCCAAAATAATATTTAAAAAAACTGTAATGGAAAATTTTGGAGAGACTAGTTTATTTGATATAAAGACCACCAGCATTTTTATCGTCAAAACAAAACTATTAAACACATGTTTGTGCCATATTTTTATTAGGTTAAAGCAAATAAATATACCACAATGCTTTTTTGGACAGGGGAACTTTTATTTTGCTTTGCATAAATTATAACCTTAAATAGCCTAACCTTTAGCTGAGTGGCGCTATATGGGTCTGATGTTTGCAATCGTTTTGCAAAACATAGAATTTATATTGCAATTCTTACAAATTTAATTAAATTTTTTTGCTTTTGAATACAAATGTACACAAGTATGTTTTAAAAATTTGCCAAAAGCGTGAAATTAACAAAAAAGTCCATTTTAAAAATGAGCGAAAATTTTGCAAAATAAAAAACATTTTGCATTAAGTAGCTGCAAAAATTTTTTTTTATTATGCCCAATTTTTAAATATTTTTTCAATGTTTGAATGCAAGCATAAACAAACTGTTTACAGATAAAACATCCAGCATAAGGTCAATAAACCTTGTTTAAACGTCTTGTGGATGTTTTGTCTTTTAAAACTAGGTATAGGTGGCTATTTCTACTTGATATTCAAATAAGTTTAACATGAAAATCGGTTAATAGAGTTATTTGGCAAATAAACTTACATGTAAACCATTGTAAAATAATGATGTCTGAAAGTTTATGTCAACAAAAACTAGATGTAATTTTAAAAAGACTTTGCAAAAGTTAAGTTTTGTAGATGGTTGTTTTTTATGGCAGCAACATTTTCAATTTACAAATTCTCTGTGTGAATAGAAAAAGTTGTGAGGTCACGTACAGAAGGTTAGTTAGCATTGGCTTTGCAGCATTCATTGAAAGAACAAAACAAAATGTCTCAATAAGTTAATTTTTAACACACACTCTTAAACGATAAATAATGGCCTAATGTAAATGTAGTATAATGTTTTGAGGGGTTGTTTATCAACACATTAACTCAGAGGAAATATTTATACAGCAAACACTTTAAATCTACTTTCTTCAAACTAAAATGACAATGCACTCTTTTATCTTTAGTAAAATAACATTCTTGTTAACAAAGGGGCGTATGCAAAGGGGCGTATAGACATCATTAGGTCATATATTCAAATATGACCCCACGCTCAAGTATTTTACCCATTCATGGATGTGTATCGATAATACTTGATCACGTGCGTGATTGTAACCCAATCAGAATCGAAAAAGTCAAAAAAAGAAACTTTTTAAACTATTTAAACTGTAAAATGGAATATAATAAAATAAACCCAAAATATGTTTTAATGTTTTTTGTTTACTCCGTAGCTAGCTTTGATTATGGAAAGTCCCTGACAAACAAATAGATTAAAAATAAATTTAATGTTTTATTTTTTGTAAATGCAGTTGATCAAATAAGACGTTGTTGAAGACCGCTTCCGAGTGGCTAAAATAAAATGCAAAAGTTAATAATCATGACATCATTATACTGCTCAAACATTTTTTAAAGATCTTTAAAATGTCACAGCTAACCACATTAAAGCGCATTTCGTTTATTATTAAATTTATTACTTTATTTAAATTGATATTTAATATTTTATCATGACATTAATGTTTTACAATACATTACATGCATAGCTCATGTTGCAACAGCTTTTTACGATGTTGTTAGAATCTTGTTTGCATAATTCCACCTAAATAAAAGTACCTCGGTGCTTTACTTTCTAAATTTTTATTTTTTTATCATGACCAAATTTGTCACGAATTTTTGCTAAAATTGTTATTCGAAATTTGTCGCCAATTTGATTGGCTTTATTGAAAAGTTTAGTAAATAAACAACCTGCCTTTGAAACTATTCAAGTTAGACTGGCTACTTCAAATTTTAACTAATCTGTCTACTAACTACCCTCTGATAACGATTCCTAAAATTGAAACATGACTTCATTATTTCACAACCACCACAGACTGTTCCTAGAATAATTATATGTTTATGCACAGTTATTTTTTTAAGTGACAAAATACTAGATTGTTTTGCGAAGGTTTTATGTGCATTTTTCGTGGCTGTTGTCATTTATATTTCATGTAATTTACGAATTATTACGAAATATAGCATAAGAAATTGAAATTTTTCTAGATAGAATGCATCTTCCTATAATGATGCCGCTCTTCATTTTTATTTCATGTTGTGTACCATTTATTACGAAATGTAGTGTAAAAAAAGAAATTTTTAGGAGTAATATCTTTTAACCGGCTACGTAATCTTTGTATAACGTGGCTGGTGTTATTTTTATTTGAAGTCTTGTACGAATAATTGCAAAATTTTGCTCCAAAAATTGAAATTTTAGGCTAAGTAGATGATTAACCTAAGAAAACAACTTTTCACATTTTTGATGGTAGTCAAATGGTCTCCCCTTGCGTTTGTTTTTTAACAATATGCAAACAAATTATTATTTAGCATATGGTCTTATCACTTAATTTTTTTCTCGTAAAACTAAATTTTTTTTTCACGTCGATGGGGCAACTTTTAATCGAACAAGCGTCATGACAGCGTCGGTTACGTAATGTGACGTCACAATGTGACGTCCCTGCCATGTTTTGTTTGTCTACGCTCACTACGCTATCAGGACATTTACGTACCTCGCATATCAAAAAGCCACAGTCCAAAAAATCACGTGGGTTAATATTTTAAAATAACGTGGGTGCATTTTTATGACGTCACGGGGTAAAGGTTGTTACGTCATCACATACATCACACGTGTTTGAATAACAGGGCGTAAAGCAATCAACCAAAAAGCGGGAAATTATAAGAGCGCAGCTACTCGCATGCAAAATGAATTGTTTCCTGTTGTCTTCTATGCTGCATTATATCTAAGCCTGTTTCTTTGCTTGTGTATTATATTTTGCAGTGTTTGTGTTGTTGAAGTCGTTAGATAGGTAGGGGTATTTCCATGTAGTCGCTAAGGCAAGTTTAATAATTAACAAAGCAAAGGTTATGTGTACATTTCGTTGGACATCAAGCGATTTATTTTCTTAAAAACAAAAATATTCGCATCTGTTTAAATTCTTTTTTGTTAAAATAAATTAAGGGAGTTTTTATTATAACATAAACCCTGCTCAACTATGATTAAGTCATGTCGCTCTTGGTGGCTTGTAACATACCACAACGACAACTTAAGTAGACCGATAGTAATAGCTTTTACTTTTCCGTCGTTCTTACTTACTAAAAGGCCGGGTAGACACTTGAAATATGATTTAAAATGTATTGTAAACAGTCTTGCGGCTCAGGTATATTACCGTGAAGTCGGCGTTGCTATAACGTTATATACAATAGCGAGGCTAGGTGAACATAATACATGTAAACAAATCTCATTTTTTGTATTAATACATTTTGTTGGGTCCGAACAAATCCAAGTTTAAAGTTTATTTGAAATTTGAGCATTTATTAAACGTGTGATATTTTTTTAAATTTGCTGCTGTAAACCTAACTCATTTGTTCTTAAATTAATTAATTTTTTTTCAAAATTAACGTGCGATTCCTGTGAACAAAAATGAATGTGATTGACATTGTCCAATTAAATCTCCTTTGAGAATGAACCGATATAGACAACCCATTATAAGGGCGGATGATATCATAGCTCATTGGAAAGCTTTTAGCCGCTACGACAGTAAGATAACTTTGACATATTTAGATGGCCTTGCGCGGTTAAGGGTCTGTTAAAAATAAGAAATGACAATGAAAAACAGGTTATTTGGTTTTGATATGTTTCGTTTACACTCCAAGCCCATTTTTGGGTGCATTTTTAAGGAGTTTACCCTGTTGTGGGTAAACAAATTTGGTATTTTAATTGACGGCCAAAGTGTATATAGAAAAATTTAATGGTGGTTTAAATAGTAATAGCGATAAAGTTTTTATAATCTTGTTTAAAAATTAAATGGAATGTTAATAAAGTGAAAAAATAATAGCAAAATTAAAACATACTATGTTAATTAAATGTAGTAAAACTGTTCTTAGAAAAAGCATTGTAAACTAATTGCCCAAAGTTTCGGTTAAAATGTTAATTACCCCAACGTAATTTAGCTTCCGCACAAAACATTTGGTCGTGTCAACGTAATTGTGAAGCATTCGACTGTTTTTTTCCAAAATTTTCCGTGGAAATTTTCTCAAAATTTTAGAAGACCATTTTTGTAATTGTTTTTATCTGTTTATAATGCATGGTTCATTTGCTTTGCTCTGTGTACAGCAAAACTGGTCGGCACTTAAACACGAAGTAAACCCTTTTGAGCATTTTACCGTGTATTTAGATAGGTAAAATGCGTTTTATCGTTTTAAAAGGTTATCAATTATTTTGAGAAAAATGTGAACTTAATCTTGTAAGGTTAAAAAACGGCGACGTTTGTTATTCGATTTCCGTAACACTTTACTTGTGACGTCACTGAGGCTGCAGCTAGGGTGAAAGTAAAACGCACAGCAGGCGGATATACTTGTTATACGATTTCTATTTGTTTGTAACTTGAACTGCGTTGGCGTGTTGTTAGTTGACTCAAGATATTTATGTTTAAGTTGGTTATTAAAATCAAGTGAAAGCAAAACTTGTTTAAAGATTGATTTTTTATAGATAACGACAATAAATAAATTACTGTGATATTAAAAACCGCATGTTTCAGTTTAGGATAGTAAATTTACACTTTATTTAAAAATTCCTAAATCTTTAGAAAAAGTAATTTCTTAAAAACATCGATATCATTTACAGCCAGCTAGTGTGTTTTCGTTTAATTATTTTCGCTACAAATTATTTTAACACACACTTGGCTGTGCGATTGATTTTGCGTAAGCTCAGAATCTGTCGCGACAGCTGTCGTGACGTCATCGGATCGTTGCCATGGTGCACGACTGTCAGCACCATTGCCTGTCTAAGTGTATAGCGCGTAGTCACGTGACCCACGCGTTGCCTTTGTGAATTAAATTACAATTAAGCATAGCTCGAATAGTTATCAGGGCTTTATATAGCGAAATAATAGAAGCCATCGTTTTTACCCTGTTATTTAATATAAGAATTACGTCAGAAGGGGACATGTGCTAGTTTTAGGAAAAGTTAGATGTGATAAAGTTTTGGTTTAAAATTTGAATTTTTACGTAATCGGAAATAACTTTGGAGGGGCAGTTAATTCAGAAAGTTTCGGACTGGTCAAGGCAAAATTTTTTGAGTTTCGTGTATTTTATTGCGCATCTAAAATATTATGACGTAAAAATACTAAGTTATAATGTTTAATATACGGGCTGTTTGCATGGTTCGGAAAGGGAATTCACCGGCCGATGATCATAGAGAGAGAAAGGGAGAGAATAAAAAAAGAAAAAGGCGCGCATATAGGCTGCGATATAACTTGATGGTGGTTACCTTATGGGAAAGAACCAGATAATATTTACCAACTTACGAGTATATTAAGGGTGGCAAAAACGTCTGCAAGCCATTTGTATGCGACCTGCAGTCGTAAAAGTTAATTTTTTAATTAACACGAAAAAAAAGGCGTGCGGAAAAAAATCGAAAAGTTACCGGAAAAATTTTTTTTTAAACAAATTTATATTTTACATCGAGTTTTTATAATTTTAACCTTAATTCTGCGCAGTATTTTTTTATAACGATCAACATTATACGAGTAGATGCACAAAGAATCGAAAAAAATAATTAAATTTTATCGATTGTTTAGCTCACATTGTGCATTTAAGTAATTACATAAAGTGTAATTTAGCGCCTCGGTATTATTACTAGAGAGCGTAGCGAGGGTTAATGGGTTCAACGTGAGTGCTTTAATGCAGGATATTCGTAAATATTTAATTTAATTTTAAATGTAGGAGATAGTAAGGCCTCGCATAATATATAAAAAGAAATAAAAAAGGATTTAGTAAGTAATTTTATTTAAAGATATTTGTGATTTTTGTTGTATTGTTCAATTTCGTTTTGTTGTAAAATGCGTCAAAGTTAAAACTTTAAGTCGAATTTGGATTTCTTAGTTCCGGAACGACTAAAAATGTGTTTTGAACCCACGTGAAATTCTCCGTTTCTAGAACAACAAAAGGGTTTAAATTTTAACATTTTAATCTTAAAAATATTAAGAATTTTGAATTACTTTTTAATATCTGCTTAAATCGATCACAATGAAATGTTTACTTTGCCGAAATGTTGATGTTTTTGCGCTTGGTTTTGTGCAAAAAAAATATTGGATTGCTGTTCGTTAGTTCATTGTTTAACTCTTTACCAAAACTCGCATTGTTATTTTGGGCGTGTTTTTACGAGCCCGCGCAGGCAAAGAGTTACGCTAAAATAACTTTTATTAAAACTGCGAGGTGTAGTAATGAATTATGAAAATCGCCTTCCACGATTCTCGCCAAAGCTTCGTATAATCCTTTTATGACCATGATGTAATTGTCACATAGACGCATTTAGGCAGAAATGACGTCATCGACATAATTAGGTCGGTTCATGTCACAGTCATTAATAATTCAGCGCATAACAGGTATTGAGCTGAAGCCGTAGCGATGTAGCCAAGGAAGTAAATTAAAATTTTAAACGCCGTGGCTACTTTCCGACATTTAATTAGGTTTTTGTGTTCTAACAAAGCATAATACGCGGCCGTCGTTATAAGGAGGTTTATTTTTAGTAAGAAAAACACAAAACATTGATCGAAGTATTTTTTTTCATTAAATTGCGTGTTCAGTCGATTTTTTCCTCCCTAACCTTTTTACACATGACATACGTTTCTATGTTTGCTGTGGATACCAATAATCAATAATTCATTTCCCGTTTTAACTTTGCTTTATTTGTTTCAGATATTTCTGCTTTTTATCTTATTGTTAAAATAAATATAAAATATTTTGTGATGTCACGTCGTAATTCCTCCAGCTATCGTTCCAGGTCTTCCAGGAGCAGCATGTCATCATTCCGCCAGGCTCCTCCCGCCTACTCCTCTTTGTACCCATACCAGAATGAAGAGGGGTACTCTTCCAGGAGCAAATATCATAGAGGATCAAGTTTTACGATTCCGGAAGGTGAACAAATCACAGTGATCGACGGAAGCGACTCTGTGTTTATGTCCTCACCAGACCAAAAGGGCAAGTGGTTGATGAACGAAGAAGCTCTTATTGCTCACGTGGAGAACTCGGAACGAGCAAGGTCCGGAAGCGAGTTGAAATCCTTCAACTTCCACGCAACCAGGCATTCCACGACATCTTCCAGAGCGAGCATGACGCGATCTTTGAGTTCCGGAAGTTGTAGAAGACAAAGAACCATCACAGAAAGTTCTATTGGGTCGGATAACAGCCAACCCGAATATATAGCGTAAGTTATTTTCAAAGTTGAAAAAAAAATATTAAATTTTAATAAATGTTTTTAAAAAAAAAATAACTTAAAATTCCTCAAATTCATGGTTGTTTTTTATAACTTATCTTACTTACATCGAGATTATCCTAAGACGGTAAATATTTGGGGCTATAAAAACAAAGCACAGAAAAAATGTTATTTACTTTGCAATCTTTAAATTGGAAAAACTAATTCGCGTCTAAGTTGCTGGATCATAATTGTAACTAACAATTATTTAGGGTAGCTATTAAGGGTATCTTCTTTCAAATACCCCATAAAAATAAAAACGTAACATTATAGTAATTATTGGTTATCATGTTTCTATTCAAATATAATTATGGTTCTTCGGATTTTGGGTATTCAAAAATTAGTTCATTTTAAAAAATGTGGCGAAGCGTAAATAATACTTAGACCTGGCGTTCTTTATTAACAATTCCATTTAATTATGTTACAATATCATTGGTAGCTACAACACAACAGTTAAAGGACGCCAAACATAACCAGTTATATTGTTGACTAACAAAGGGTATTGTTTTCTGGTAAACCATGAGAAAGGAACGCGCGCAACAGTGGAAAACTATACAATCAACCCGAGTGTAATATAAGATAAATTAAATGCACGAAGTGGTTGTTTTCGAACGGTGTTCTGCGTCAAACTATTCGTTGTTGATAAAGTTTAAAAGCAGGCGCCACTTACCCGAAACGAAAGTACACAGTATATCACCAATGGGGCTCACATTTACCCTGACACTTAATTCAATTCCAGTCGTGCGGTTATTAAAGATCTTGTCGCCAGGCTTGGCCGGTAAAAGCGTAAACGAACCCTTATTTGAAGGAAAATCGATCAGACCAAATTGCTCGTTCACGACCATCGATTTTCTCTCGGCACCATATGTTAAAAGCACACGAAACACCACGTTGTATTACCTATAACACACTCCTATCAAATTAAAATTTGGCTACCCGTGGTTTTATTCAAATCGATTTAATTGGGAGAATTTTGCTGTGACAAGTTTTTTTTCAAGTATTCTTGTATTTGAACATAATAAAAAACTTGCATGAAGTTCAGTGGGGCGCCATAAGTATTAAACAGTGTGGGAACCGTTTGTGTTTTGCTGGGAGGATTTAAATAACGAATTTTATTAATAAGGAAAAACTAGAATACCTCTAAGCTTATAAAAACAACAAACATGAAAGACACATTTAACCAACACTCCCGCGATTGGTTATTTGAGGATGACGTCATTTTTACATGTACAAAATAGGAGTAATACGCTGTGGGAATAAAACAATTGCAACCATATCAAAACATTTTTAGACAAAACATTTCAATTAGTCAATAACAAATAAATACATTTTGGAAGTAAATATTATTTTACTTTAACGGAAAATTTATTTAAACGTTTTTTTTTAGTATTCGAGGAATTGATGAAGTTGACGCTAAGTCAGCACTTTGCCGACATGTTTCCAAAAAGATTATGAGCCCAAAGAAACCAGCCAAAAAACTCTCGGTTCACAACATCAATACAGAAGTGATTTGGCATGTAAGAATAAAATATTAATGTTAATTTTGAAATAAAAAAAGTATGTGTTTAACCTTTAATTTTTTAAATAATAATGCATTAAAGAACAAAAGTTTAATTCTTTTTTGTTTTTTAGTACCGACTTGCTACTATCCATGAACAGCGACACCTAACTGAGGGAGAAGAGCCCTACACAAGTAAGTTTTAGACATAACTTGTAAAAACTGAATCACATAATTATTATTTTCCATAAATCAAAGTTTTTTTTATTAGGTTAAAATTTAAAAAAAAAATTATTTTTTTTCAGATCAAGTTGCTAGCAGCAAATACAATGAAAACCCAGACGCCTGGAATGTTCACGTCGACACCCACAACGCAAAAACTGTCTTAAGGGTTCCCAACACCACCAAGATATGCACGTGTCCTCAGTAAGTTTCGCAACAGTTGTTTGTTTAAAAAGGAGAGGCCAAAAAAAACGTTTTTAAACTAGATTTTTTTAAGTCATTGTCTGAAATAGAGTGGGCGGACCCTTTTACATGCTCAATTGCAAATGATCTATTGTGTTTGTCGCAAATTTTGGCCGATGATTACATTATTGAAATATTAGCCTAAAATGTTTAACCCAAAAATAACATAGTCGGCAATTTTCATGCCCTTTTAAGTATTCTATCGTTTTGAGAAAGATATTTTTAAGCAAATATCAATAACACGTCAAACCAACGATTTCTTACAAAAATGATAAAATTCCGACAACAATTACTTTTTGATATTTTTCTTTTATCTTACAATAACTAACAAAAATATAATTTGATTTAGATGCGGAGGTAAACAAACCCAAGGCTGCAGTGCATGTGGTACAAAGGGAACTCATCAATGTTGGAGTTGTAACGGGGATGGGCGAACAATGGTTCATGATACCCAAAGAGATGTAAGTGAAATGTTTTTTTTTTAATGTATCTTAAGTGCCTTTTGGCTCCTTTTAGATCTTCTACATTGTTTATTTATTGGAAAGCTACCCTTTAGAATGGAAATATAATGTTTCGCCAAATGTTTTCTTATTGTTATTTTTCCAAGTATTTTTAATACTAAAGGTGTGCCCTTTTTAACAATTTCATTTTCTTTTTAGTTTTCCTCGCCGACCAAATCTATTGGTGGCATGACCCGTCACGAAACCTGTCATCATTGTGGTGGCAGTGGTAATGACCGGTGTGGACATTGTTCTGGAAGCGGTCAGATTTCCTGTTCAAGATGTCGGCACTCCGGAAAAATTGCGACATTCATAACTTTGACCATTGAAAAGTAAATTTATTTTGTTATACTTAATCATTTTTTATTAATTTATTAAAATATTCTTTAAATTAATGCGCGTGATTTAATTTAAGTTAAAAAAAATGTTATGTTAATGTAAATTACAATATATATACTTTTTTCAACAGAAAACGAGTGTGCCACGATCACTATACCGATGAAACCGTTCCTAGAAACATTTTAAAGAAGTCGAGCGGTACAATTATATTTGAGGAGACAGACAGCCGGGTTAAACCTTTAATTTCCGAGGATTGCTGTAACTCGGAAATGATCAGCGCATCACACAAATTTACGAGACTGCACAAAACAAAGCACAGAGGTCGTATTACAAGCCAGGTAAATAAGTTTAATATTTTTTAAAAGACCTACAAACATATGTTATGAAATGTTATACATTTTTTAATCAAATTTCATTTTATACAGACTCAAGTCGTCTCCATTTTACCCTTTCATCATATTAAAGCCACGATAAAAGAAAAACATGGAGATTATTGGATCGTTGGAAATGAAAGAAACGTTTATAATCCTAACTACCCGAAGCGTTTCTTACAGGGTGCTTGTGCTATCATGTAAAAAGCTAAAGGCTTGAATATCAGACTCAAACTTGTTCGGTTCTGTAACTATATTACATCATTGTACTTAGCTTCAAGTTTCAACCTAGAGACCGTATGTTTATGTCATCAATAACATTTCTTTTGTTTTGTTGAACGCTGTTTTTTCGCTTTAGAGTTGTATTAATCAATTGTTGCAAATTCGTTCCAAAAAAACATGATATTTGAAAACTTAAAACAAAACAAGAAACAAAAATATTACAAAAAAACTCAAAATAAACAAAAAAAGCTGTAACAACTTGTATATGCTTTTTAGTTGAACATATTTGTTGTTTATGATTTTTTTCGTCAACTTTGCGTATTTTTGCTTTTATGATATTTTAACTAAGCGCTTAAATATTTTGCAGTAATCGTTATTTTGTGCAATTTGTAAATCAAATAAAAATGTTCCACAACCAAATCGTATTGAAACTAAATTAAATTTTATATCTACATCAAATTCATTTAAAAAAATTATAATATAGATAAAACAATTAGCATTACGCTTATGCTAAACAGCGATATTTTTTCAGATAATAACGGTTATTTGCCAAAACAAATTGTTTATTATAAATAGTGAAAAATATATTTTTTTTAATCACTTAATAAAAAGTTAAATTCGTTTTTTATCGTTTTAAACTCGTATAAAAAAATCAAACCCATTTCCGTTTTTTTTGTTAGGTTATAGAAAAACGCTGATTTTACAAATTGTAAGACGTTCTCCACCGCAGGCAAATTTGATAGGAGCAGACTACGTCATCATTCGTCGATCAAGTAGCTAAAGAGAGGTTTCTTTTGTAGTATTATAAGAATGGCAAAATGTACATAAAGACATACGAGATCTAAACAGGGTTTGTTTTATTGTAAAGTGCAAGGAAATAAACTAACGACTGATTTTACATAAAGTTTTACATATAGTTTTACAAAAATTAAAACATTTTGTCTGTGAAAGTTCTTAAACGGTGAATGGAATAATAATAATTCTTTGCTTATTTGTTACTTGTTAATTTAGATTTTAAAGCAAAATGGCAATGAATTTAAATGTTATTATCAGCCATTGTATGGGATTATTAATCAATGGATTTACGACAAAATGTAATAAAAAAATGATTTTGATTACAAGGTATAGTTGTTATTAATATTTAATAAGAAGCTTTTATATATATTTAAATAGTAATACAATTTATATTTCGCCACTTATTATTAAAAAATCGAGTGATGATTTTATATTAGAAATGATTTTGTGTTTTAAATCTACATAAAACATAATTTTTAGAAATTTCTTTAACATATAATAAAGTTAGACAAGATAAGGAAAACAAAAAAATTATATTTTTATTATGCATTTTTGACAAAAGTAAGCTAAGTTTAAATAACATGTTAATAAAAATTTTAATTCGACTTCATGGTATTTTAATGGCTAAATAAAACGTTAAAACCACAAACTCGAGAAATATCTTCACCGTACAAAAAGCAGTACCTTAACAAACCCAAAACTAAAATATTTTTAAATATTGATAATATCCTAAAAAAGGAGGACACATTTACTAAAAATATGCCGATTTTCAAAACTTCAAATTATGTGTTTTATTATTGGAACCGAATTACTTTAATTAACGTTAAAATAAAAGAAAATTCGCAAAAAAAATCAACAAAACAAAAGTTACAACGTTATTTCTAATTTTTATATTAACTTGTTTATATAATTTTACTGGCACCCACCCACGTGGTTATGTGACGTCATAAGCCATAAAAATTTGTTCAAAAAAAATTAACAAATTTTTTTTTTAAATCGAAAGTTATCTTTACAGTTCGAACAAAGTAACTTAACATACCGCAACCTGACATATTTTTAAAGATTATCAATATCCTAAAAAGTTATGACAGTTTTATTAAAAAGGTGCCCTTTTCAAAATATTAACCGTATTGTCTTAATCGTGTCCTTTTCAAAATATTAACCGTATTGTCTTAATTAACATTTAAAATAAAAAAAATTTTAAAATAATAGAACAAATGTTTCAATGTTTTTTTGTGTTTTGTATTTAGATCAAGACAAGATAGTCATATTTGCAGATTGTTTTTGATGCAGAATGCTTTTCTTATATAATTAAACGTTCCACAACAAACTAACAATGCTTATATTTAAATCTGTTTCCCAATAACGACCATAGCTCTATACGTTAGGTTACTAACTATGAATGCTAAAATTCGGGTTCGAATCCCAATGTTGAATCTTGTTAAGGTTCGAAGTATTAGATTGTTTGGAAATTTCTGTTTATAGTCTTATTATCATTGTTTTTATTATGGTTCTGTTTATAGTCTTATTATCATTGTTTTTATTATGGAAAATCTTAGATTTCGAAACATATTGTTATTGTCAGTGTATTTATTATTATTATTATGGTTCGAAATCTTAGATTTCGAAACATATTGTTATTGTCCGTATTTTTATTATTTTTATTTTTATTCTTACTAATCCGAATTTTGAAATCGAATAACTTTTGATTTTGTGTATATAAATCTTCAAAATTTTAATATGTTGTTTATTATCTTATCGTGTTCCAACACTCCTATTTTGATAATTTAAATATTACTAATTACTAATTAATAGGTGTTTATTTATTAAAATTTAGGAATCGTTATTAGGTTTTCAAATTTTGGTCAGGTATATATTATAATATTATAGAGTCAAAAATGGATTAAAAATTTAATTTTTGTGTGTTTATTATATTTAAATTCTTGTTTGTTTATTAAAAATTAAAGTTTAATATTAAGCATTTAAAATTTAGTATAATGTACTTCATAATTTCAGTAATTAAAAAACATATTTAAAAAATAATTTTTGTTTATTTATTATATTTAAATGCTTGTTTATTTATTAAAAATCAAAAATCAATTCTAGGCATTCAAAACTTGGTCTAATGTATATTTAGATATCAACAACTTAAAACTGAGTAAAAAAAATTAATTTTTGTTTGTTAAGTATATTTAATTACTTGTTTGTTGATTGAAAAGTTAAAGATTGATATTTTAAAACTTTTAAAATAATTTTGTTCTAAAATTTTTTTAGTTTAATAATTTAATACGTTTTTAGTCTAACAACAATTAAATACGTAATATTTGATTTATTTAGTTAATAATCTAAATAAAGTAATGTTTATGCATAACTTTATTTACTAATAGAGATTAATTTTAAAAATGATCAAATGATTTCGAACCATATTTTATTTATCAAATAAATCTAGTTATTATGGTTCGAAATCTTAGATTTCGAAACATATTGTTATTGTCATTATACTTATTATTATTTTTATTCTTTCTAGTCCCAATTTTGAAAGAAGATATCTTTAGTTCCTTAGAATTTAAAAATCTGAAATTTTAGTATGTTGTTTATTATCAGATTATGTTTTCATTCTCCTATTTACAACATTTAATTATTACTAATTACTAATTAATGAGTGTTTATTTATTAAAATTTAAAGTTTGTTATTTATTTTTTAAATCTTGGTCAATTGTATATCATGATATCAGTAACTCAAAAATAAATTAAAATTTTAATTTTTATCACTAATTACTAATTAAAGGGTGTTTCTTTATTAAAATTTAAAGGTTGTTATTCATTTTTCAAATCTTGGTCAATTGTATATCATGATATTAGTAACTTAAAATTGAATTAAAATTTTAATTTTTAATCACTAAATACTAATTAATAAGTGTTTGTTTATTTAAATTTAAAGGTTGTTGTTAATTTTTTAAATTTTTGTCAATTGTATATTATGATATTAGTAACTCAAAAATAAATTAAAATTTTAATTTTTGACACTAATTACTAATAAATAGGTGTTTGTTTATTTAAATTTAATTAATTAATCGTTATTAGGTTTTTAAATTTTGGTCAGTTATATGTTATAATATTTATAACTTGAAAATGAAATAAAAATTAATTCTTGTTTGTTTATTATATTTAAATGCTTGTTTGTTGATTAAAAGTTAAAGTCCGATATTAAGCATTAAAAATTTGGTATGATGTATTTTAAAATATAAGTAGTTAAAAAACATATTTGAAAAATAAGTTTTAATTGTTTATCATATTTAAATGCTTGTTTATTTAATTTAAATCAAAAATCAATTTTAGGAATTTAAAATTTGGTATAATCTATATCCTGATATAAACAACTTAAAACTGCGTTAAATATTAGTTTTTGTGTGTATAGTATATATAAATGCTTGTTTGTTTATTCGAAGATATGTAATATTCTTAGTTAATGTTTATGCATATCTTTTTTTATTTATAAAAATTTATGTTAAAAATAATCAAATAATTTCGAACCATATTTTATTTATCAAATAAATCTAGTTTTCCAATTGGGGTAGATATTTTTGATTTATTAAATATATCGAGTATTAAAAAAGTTTAGTATTGTCTTATAACTACCTAACAAATATCAGTCTGAACTAGAACCACCTACAACCACTTTCTAGATTTTACCTTAATGTAACAATAAACAAATAAATATTACAACTTTTAGGCAAAAATAAGTCTAAAATATAATCCTAAATGTTAAAAATAACATCAATTGTTGTAAATTTTAAAATAATTTCACAATTTGTTTTAGGTAGATTAATTTTAAAACACCATTCCTTACATGTAATTTGAAGTAATTTTTACCGCCAATGTTTTTAATACTAAGACAATAGCATTTTTATTGACTTTATTAAACCTTATATGAAAGGATAAAGTTTGAGCGTATTCATATTCATAATTTAAAAAACTTTGACGATGTAACTATATGGCCCACTTACAAATGAAAAAATGACAGTGTTCAGTTAATGTAAATGCGCAGCTGCTATTAAAAAGTAATACTTGTGCAGACAATAATTCTTTAAAAAAAAAGTTTTATAAAAAGTAAATAATCAAACGAGAAATATAAAATCCAACAAACATTATATCAGGAATGTTCGTCAATATATATATATTTTTAAAATAACTAATAGTTATTTACCCCTTACTTAAATAGGAAATCAAAATAAAATTAATGTAGGCTAACAGAAAATCGTTTATATTAATAACTCATTCATATTTACCATAAGAAAGTCAACTTTTTTATCTTATTACTTTAAATTAATGTATATTATAAAAATATCTTTATCGTTATTTATATAAAAAAATATTATTCACATATACTCTTCGCTAAAAATTTACAAAGATTGATCTATAATAACGTCGTCAAAGACGAAAGTTTTAAAAAAAAATTGTGTGTAAATATCTGGAAAAAAATATTGTGTAAACAAAATGTTTATTTAAAATATTTGCCTCGAAAGACTAGTGTTATGAATCTTTATTAAAGTAAAACAAAAAAATGTATTTAATGTTATTAGTAATAAATGCCAATGTTTGTGATATTGACTTTCTTGTAAATATTGGTATAAAGTACCGAACGTAGTACTTAATGACCTTACTTAAACAGGAAAACTTTATTAATCAAAATAATGATTATGTAACTGCCCATCCGGTATTTGATTAAGTAATAAATTATTGCATTGTTTATTTGTTAAATAAATATTAGATAGCTTCAGCTAAGTTACAACAGGTTGAATGTATAACTATATTTCTTTCTTATTAAAAGTATTGTTTTAAAAGCTTGAGATGCCATATGATTATAACGATTATTATTACAACTACGTCGACTGTCCCTACAGCAAGGAAGTATGCCAAATAATTACAGGACTTGATTATGAGTCCCAAAATGAAGAAATGTGCTTGTTTGGTTACATTTGCAGTAACGATGTACTTTCCAGATGTGACTATAATGTAACTTTAACTGAATGCTCTCAGTGCCGGTAAGAAAGTAATAAAATTACAAAGCAAAAAAAAATTTAGGCAAATTTACAGTTAAAATATATTAACAATGACATTTCAACAGATCCTCGAGCGTTATAGTAATAGGATTCTTTTTTGGTCTGGTTGGACTTCTTGGATTGTTTCTTAATGCTTTAGTTATAGCTACGGTTTTCAACGTTAAAAGAAATCTAAGGACAGCATTCGACTATGTGAAAATTTCTTTGGCTATTGCTGATTGTTTTTGGGGTAAATTTTCTGCATAGATTTTTAATAACCCAGCGTTGGGCACTATAATTTAATATTTTATATATATATATATATATATCTTATTTTTACATGTGAATTTAGTTTTGTTTAAAAATGTGCACAAACTAACCAAACTAATTAATAAATACAGATTTGCTGATGATTACAGATTAATTTTAAAATATTAGAACTTTGTTGTTATATTATATTAAATGTAAAAGAAGTATGTTGTTAACAAAATTTAGGTATTTTCATATTCGGATTTATAATACCAAATGTTGCAATGACTTTGCGCTCGTCCCCGCGTGATATACTGGCTTACACAATAATGTCCAGAAATTCTTTTCCGGTAATACTTGGCTATGCGTTAAGTAATCTGTGCCAATCAGCATCAATGTACCATGTCTCATTCTTCGCTATCCAGAGGTTTTTGGCAATTGTTGCCCAGAATTGGTTTCTTAAATGGGGAAAACTGTTTACAATTTTGGGCTTAACTTTTGTTTGGATTTTCATCACAGTGATTGTTTTGGTTCAAGGTAACTAAATATTTATCAAATGATAGTTCCCAAGAAATTTTAACAATTAAAGTTGTTAAGCTTATTTAAAAACAATAAATAATACTAGAATCTTTTTTTTTAAAAGTAAATTACTTATAGTAAATGTATTGCATTATGTATTATTAATTCTCCTTTTTAAAACCAAACTAATTTAAACAGTTTTTTGGTTGCCTGCCGGTTTAGTTAAAATGTTTCAATATGCATCTCACTCGTTTTCCTTTAACGGAGCCGTGAATAAATTCACATTTTATCTTTGGTTTACATTGTACTACATTATTCCCTTTGCAACAATGGTAAGATTACTTTTAAATTCCTTTAGTCTCCTGAATAACAATATAACTTAAGTTAAAATATTTTATTTAAGACTGTAATGACAATTGCTACTGGAATAATAATAAAAAGAAAATTGATAAATGTTTCAAGCAGCAGTAACGTACGAACACGTAGACAACGACAAATTTTCATAACCTTGGCCTTAATGGAAGTGGCTTTAGTTTTAGCTATTGGTAATTCTTTAAAACTAAAATAAGCTAAAAATTTTAATTTAATCAAACAAAGCATAACAAATGTATTTCTTTTTTAATTTACATATAAAAATAAGTCAAAAAATTAAAGAAAAAAGTGGTGTTGATTAACATCTTTTTGTTTTTAGCTCCTTTGATAACAGTTAGCATTTTAATCAATAGAAAGGAAAGTTGTTATCTACAAACACTTTTGGTAGTTATATTTCTTATTTTAGCCGCTTGCAACAGGTATGCTTAAATATATGCTTTAACAAATACAATTTTGTTTGCAAATTTAGTTTTAAAAAGTTTAAATTAAACTTTAAAAATACATTTTTAGCATTATGGATCCACTTATTTATACAATTAAAGATGACGAGTTCAAGAAAAATTGTGCACAAATTTATAGAAAACTATTTCGAAAATCAAAACCTAGCTATTCTTCATCATCTACTTCAAGCCAAACTCAAGTTACTAAAATTTAGGAAATATTCCTTTTTTCTACGTAAATTTAAAAGTTCTTTGTTTTAAATTATTTGTGTTGTACATATTACAAATTGGTTTAGATATTTTTGATTTATTAAATCTTTTTCTTAAACATGACTAAAACTAAAATTTAACTCGTTTTTGTGTAAATATATCAAGTATTAAAATTGTTTAGTATTGTCTTATCTACCTAACAAATATCAGTCTAAACTAGAACCACCTAACCACTTTTCTAAATTTAACACCTTATATAACATTAAACAAATAAATATTACAACTTTTAGGCAAAAAAAGCTTAAATATTATATAAGTGTTAAAAATAACATCAATTGTTGTAAATTTTAAAATAATTTCACAATTTGTTTTAGGTAGATTAATTTTAAAACACCATTCCTTACATGTAATTTGAAGTAATTTTAACCGCCAATGCTTTTAATACTAAGATTAGAGTATTTTTATTATGGTTCGAAATCTTAGATTTCGAAACATATTGTTATTGTCATTATACTTATTATTATTATTATTATTATTATTATTATTATTATTATTTTTATTTTTATTATTATTTTTATTCTTTCTAGTCCCAATTTTGAAAGAAGATATCTTTAGTTTCCTAAATTTTAGTATGTTGTTTATTATCAGATTATGTTTTCATTCTCCTATTTACAACATTTAATTATCACTAATTACTAATTAATAAGTGTTTATTTATTAAAATTTAAAGGTTGTTATTAATTTTTTAAATCTTGGTCAATTGTATATCATGATATTGGTAACTCAAAAATGAATTAAAATTTTAATTTTTATTACTAATTACTAATTAATAGGCGTTTATTTATTATAATTTAAAGGGTGTTATTAAATTTTTAAATTTTGGTCAATTGTATATCATGATATTAGTAACTCAAAAACGAATTAAAATTTTAATTTTTATCACTAATTACTAATTACTAGGTGTTTGTTTATTAAAATTTAAGGGTTGTTATTAACTTTTTAAATCTTGGTCACTGGTATATCATGATATTACTAACTCAAAAATGAATTAAAATTAAAATTTTCATCACTAATTACTAATTAATGGGTGTTTGTTTATTTAAATTTAAAGATTGATATTAGGTTTTTAAATTTTGGTCGGTTATATCTTATTATATTTAAAATTTGAAGATAATTAAAAAATAATTCTTGTTTGTTTGTTATATTAAATGCTGGTTTGTTAATTAAAAATCAAAGGTATGTAATATTCTTAGTTAATGTTTATGCATATATTTTTTATTTATAAAATTTTATGTTAAAAATAATCAAATAATTTCGAACCATATTTTATTTATCAAATAAATCTAGTTGACTTTATTATGGTTCGAAATCTTAGATTTCGAAACATATTGTTATTGTCCGTATATTTATTATTATTTTTATTTTTATTTTTATTCTTACTAATCCGAATTTTGAAATCGAATAACTTTTGTTTTAGTGTATATAAATTTTTAAAATTTTAGTATGTTGTTTATTATCATATCGTGTTTCAATCCTCCTATTTTAATAAATTAAATATTATTAATCAGTAATTAATAGGTGTTTGTTTATTAAAATTTAGAGATCGTTAATAAGTTTTCAAATTTTGGTCAGTTATATATCATAATATTAATAACTCGAAAATGGATTAAAAATTTAATTTTTGTTTGTTAATTATATTTAAATTCTTGTTTGTTTATTAAAAATAAAAGTTTGATATTAGGCATTTAAAATTTGATATAATGTATTTTATAATATTTGTAATAAAATACCTGTTTAAAAAATAATTTTTGGTTGTTTATTTTATTTAAATGCTTGTTTATTTATTAAAAATCAAAAATCAATTTTAGGAATTTAAAATTTAGTCTAATGTATAATCTGATATTAACAACATAAAACTGGGTTAAAAAATTAATTTTATTTGTACAATATATTTAAATAAATCAAAGATATGTAATATTCTTAGTTAAGGTGTATGCATATTTATTTTATTTCTAAAAATTTATGCTAAAAATAATCAAATAATTTCGAACCATATTTTATTTATCAAATAAATCTAGTTATTATGGTTCGAAATCTTAGATTTCGAAACATATTGTTATTGTCCGTATATTTATTATTATTTTTATTTTTATTCTTACTAATCCGAATTTTGAAATCGAATAACTTTTGTTCTTTAAAACTAAAAGTTCTAAATTTTTAGTATGTTTGTTATTATCCCAACGAATCGCAAACCTCCTATTTACAACTTTTAATTATCACTAATTACTAATTAATATATTTTATTATTACAATTAAAAGATTAAATTTTCTGAAATTTTAATATGTTGCTGGTATTATTATTTTGTATGTTGCTATTTAAAATGAAGATTTAACTCTAGCTAAATATCGTTTAATCATTATTTTAGTTTTTTTATAAAATAACGAATCAGTGTGAGTTTAACGCTTGAATAATTTAATAGCGTTCTGGTCGCCGTCAAAAATCGTTCTTTTCGCTGTCCATTAAAGTAAAAAATATTGGTTGAAAATTTAAGTAAAATGTTAAAATATAAGTAAAAAATGTGTAAAATTTTTGTTTTAATTGTTTTGTTATTATTATATTTTAATACTTGTTTGATTACTAAAAAATTAAGATCGGCATTTTGCTTTTAAATTTAGTTTACTTTTATATCACAATATCAATGAGTGCGTGTTCGCTTGTTAAAATTAGGTTTAAATATAAAAAAGTTCATATTTAAATTTACAATTTAATTAATAAACCTATTAAATCAATTATATTTATAAAAAAGAATCAAACAATTTCGAACCATATTTTATTTATCAAATAAATCTAGTTGTTTTTATTCTTTCTAGTCAGATTTTTGAAAGACGATAACTTTTGTTCTTTAAAACTAAAAGTTCTAAATTTTTAGTATGTTTGTTATTATCCCAACGAATCGCAAACCTCCTATTAACGACATTTAATTATCACTAATTACTAATTAATAGGTGTTTGTTTATTAAAATTTAAAGGTTGTTATTAATTTTTTAAATCTTGGTCAATTGTATATTATGATATTACTAACTTAAAAATAAATTAAAATTTTAAATTTTATCACTAATTGCTTAATAATAGGTGTTTGTTTATTAAAATTTAAAGGTTGTTATTAATTTTTTAAATTTTTGTCAATTGTATATCATGATATTAGTAACTCAAAAACGAATTTAATTTTTGTCACTAATTACTAATTAATAGGTGTTTGTTTATTTAAATTTAAAGAATGTTATTAGGTTTTTAAATTTTGGTCGGTTTTATCTTATAATATTTATAATTCGAAAATAAATTAAAAAATAATTCTTGTTTGTTTTTTATATTTAAATGCTGGTTTGTTCATTAAAAATTGAAGTTCGACATTAAGCATTAAAAATTTGGTATGATGTATTTTATAATATAAGTAATTAAAAAACATATTAGAAAAATAATTTTTGTTTATTTATCACATTTAAATGCTTGTTTATTTAATAAAAATCAATTTTAAGAATTTAAAATTTACTATAATTTATATCATAATATCACCAACTTAAAACTGGGTTAAATATTAGTTTTTGTTTGTATTATATATATATATATAAAAGCTTGTTTGTTTATTAAAAATTAAAGGTTTGTAATAATCTTAGTTAATGTTTATGCATATCTTTTTTTATTTATAAAAATTTATGTTAAAAATAATCAAATATTTTCAAACCATATTTTATTTATCAAATAAATCTAGTTTTTTTATTATTAAAAGTGCTTACTTAAGCTATGTATACAATTTTGCATCATTGAAAGGGCATGGCGGTAACTCAGTGCGAAAGGCCCACAACTCTCAGTACTGAGTTCCGAGGTTTGGTTCCCAACTTAGATTTCTCAAAATAATCAACTTACCTAATTTTTGTATTTTGCGTACATAGGGCCGGTTCTATGATCACGTGACCTAGCACACTAGTAAAAAAGTTTATAATTTTTTTTTTTTTTTTAAATTAAAAAATAACTATACCAATAAAACCGCACTGTTCTAACAGCCGTGCTTGCAAAAATTTTTAGCAAACATTAATATTTCCGAAAGTTATGACAAATTTATGACATTGATTTTTAAATTTGTTTAGAGATGTTTTGGTATAACTAATGCTCAAGATAAAGAAATTTTTAAAAATAATTAAAAGAACAAAAAAACATTTTTTTATTTCGCGTACATTGAATTGTTCGCACGAACTTTTGACCTAATTAAACCCAAAATAAAGACTACCTCAAACTTTTGTTTTACTGAAAATTTTCGCGAAATGTTTTATCTTGATAGTTAGTTAGGCCAATGCGCGTCTAATAAAATACAAAATTTTAGGTTTTAAGATTTCATAAATTTTTAATAAAAGTTTCATAACTTTTATGAATATTAATATTTTCGAAAAAATATTTTGTAAACACGGTAATTGGACCTGTGCGGTTCTAACACAACAATTATTTTTCAATTTAAAATTTTTTATTTTTTTAAAAAAAATTTGTATGCAATATCATTGGCCAAAATATATTTAGATATCAACAACTTAAAACTGAGAAAAAAAATTAATTTTTGTTTGTTAAGTATATTTAATTACTTGTTTGTTGATTGAAAAGTTAAAGATTGATATTTTAAAACTTTTAAAATAATTTTGTTCTAAAATTTTCTTAGTTTAATAATTTAATACGTTTTTAGTCTAACAACAATTAAATACGTAATATTTGATTTATTTAGTTAATAATCTAAATAAAGTAATGTTTATGCATAACTTTATTTACTAATAGAGATTAATTTTAAAAATGATCAAATGATTTCGAACCATATTTTATTTATCAAATAAATCTAGTTATTATGGTTCGAAATCTTAGATTTCGAAACATATTGTTATTGTCAATATACTTATTATTATTTTTATTCTTTTTAGTCCCAATTTTGAAAGAAGATATCTTTAGTTCCTTAGAATTTAAAAATCTGAAATTTTAGTATGTTGTTTATTAACAGATTATGTTTTCATTCTTCTATTTACAACATTTAATTATCACTAATTATTAATTAATAAGTGTTTATTTATTAAAATTTAAAGTTTGTTATTTATTTTTTAAATCCTGGTCAATTGTATATCATGATATCAGTGACTCAAAAATGAATTAAAATTTTAATTTTTATCACTAATTACTAATTAAAGGGTGTTTCTTTATTAAAATTTAAAGGTTGTTATTCATTTTTCAAATCTTGGTCAATTGTATATCATGATATTAGTAACTTAAAACTGAATTAAAATTTTAGTTTTTATTCACTAAATACTAATTAATAAGTGTTTGTTTATTTAAATTTAAAGGTTGTTGTTAATTTTTTAAATTTTTGTCAATTGTATATTATGATATTAGTAACTCAAAAATAAATTAAAATTTTAATTTTTGACACTAATTACTAATAAATAGGTGTTTGTTTATTTAAATTTAATTAATTAATCGTTATTAGGTTTTTAAATTTTGGTCAGTTATATGTTATAATATTTATAACTTGAAAATAAAATAAAAATTAATTCTTGTTTGTTTATTATATTTAAATGCTTGTTTGTTGATTAAAAGTTAAAGTCCGATATTAAGCATAAAAAATTTGGTATGATGTATTTTAAAATATAAGTAGTTAAAAAACATATTTGAAAAATAAGTTTCAATTGTTTGTCATATTTAAATGCTTGTTTATTTAATTTAAATCAAAAATTAATTTTAGGAATTTAAAATTTGGTATAATCTATATCCTGATATAAACAACTTAAAACTGCGTTAAATATTAGTTTTTGTGTGTATAGTATATATAAATGCTTGTTTGTTTATTCGAAGATATGTAATATTTTTAGTTAATGTTTATGCATATCTTTTTTTATTTATAAAAATTTATGTTAAAAATAATCAAATAATTTCGAACCATATTTTATTTATCAAATAAATCTAGTTTTCCAATTGGGTAGATATTTTTGATTTATTAAATATATCGAGTATTAAAAAAGTGTAGTATTGTCTTATAACTACCTAACAAATATCAGTCTGAACTAAAACCACCTACAACCACTTTCTAGATTTTACCTTAATGTAACAATAAACAAATAAATATTACAACTTTTAGGCAAAAATAAGTCTAAAATATAATCCTAAATGTTAAAAATAACATCAATTGTTGTAAATTTTAAAAATAATATTACAATTTGTTTTAGGTAGATGAATTTTAAATGATCTTATTCTTGCACGTAATTTGAAGTAATTTCAACCGCCAATGTTTTTAATACTAAGACAATAGTATTTTTATTGACTTTATTAAACCTTATATGAAAGGATTAAGTTTGAGCGTATTCATATTCATAATTTAAAAGACTTTGACGATGTAACTATATGGCCCACTTACAAATGAAAAAATGCAGCTGCTATTAAAAAGTAATACTTGTGCAGACAATAATTCTTTAAAAAAAAAAGTTTTATGAAAAGTAAATAATCAAACGAGAAATATAAAATCCAACAAACATTATATCAAGAATGTTCGTCAATATATATATATTTTTAAAATAACTAATAGTTATTTACCCCTTACTTAAATAGGAAATCAAAATAAAATTAATGTAGGCTAACAGAAAATCGTTTATATTAATAACTCATTCATATTTACCATAATAAAGTCAACTTTTTTATCTTATTACTTTAAATTAATGTATATTATAAAAATATCTTTATCGTTATTTATATAAAAAAATATTATTCACATATACTCTTCGCTAAAAATTTACAAAAAATTTTTGTGTAAACAAAATGTTAATTTAAAATATTTGCCTCGAAAGACTAGTGTTACGAATCTTTAATAAAGTAAAACAAAAAAATGTATTTAATGTTATTAGTAATAAATGCCAATGTTTGTGATATTGACTTTCTTGTAAATATTGGTATAAAGTACCGAACGTAGTAGTTATTGACCTTACTTAAACAGGAAAACTTTATTAATCAAAATAATAATTATGTAACTGCCCATCCGGTATTTGATTAAGTAATAAATTATTGCATTGTTTAGTTGTTAAATAAATATTAGATAGCTTTAGCTAAGTTACAACAGGTTAAATGTATAACTATATTTCTTTCTTATTAAAAGTATTGTTTTAAAAGCTTAAGATGCCATATGATTATAACGATTATTATTACAACTTCTTCGACTGTCCCTACAGCAAGGAAGTATGCCAAATAATTGCAGGACTTGATTATGAGTCCCAAAATGAAGAAATGTGCTTGTTTGGTTACATTTGCAGTAACGATGTACTTTCCAGATGTGACTATAATGTAACTTTAACTGAATGTTCTCAGTGCCGGTAAGAAAGTAATAAAATTACAAAACAAAAAAAATTTAGGCAAATTTACAGTTAAAATATATTAACAATGACATTTCAACAGATCCTCGAGCGTTATAGTAATAGGATTCTTTTTTGGTCTGGTTGGACTTCTTGGAGTGTTTCTTAATGCTTTAGTTATAGCTACGGTTTTCAACGTTAAAAGAAATCTAAGGACAGCATTCGACTATGTGAAAATTTCTTTGGCTATTGCTGATTGTTTTTGGGGTAAATTTTCTGCATAGATTTTTAATAACCCAGCGTTGGGCACTATAATTTAATATTTTATATATATATATATCTTATTTTTACATGTGAATTTAGTTTTGTTTAAAAATGTGCACAAACTAACCAAACTAATTAAGAAATACAGCTTTGCTGATGATTACAGATTAATTTTAAAATATTAGAACTTTGTTGTCATATTATATTAAATGTAAAAGAAGTATGTTGTTAACAAAATTTAGGTATTTACATATTCGGATTTATAATACCAAATGTTGCAATGACTTTGCGCTCGTCCCCGCGTGATATATTGGCTTACACAATAATGTCCAGGAATTCTTTTCCGGTAATACTTGGCTATGCGTTAAGTAAGCTGTGCCAATCAGCATCAATGTACCATGTCTCATTCTTCGCTATCCAGAGGTTTTTGGCAATTGTTGCCAAGAATTGGTTTCTTAAATGGGGAAAACTGTTTACAATTTTGGGCTTAACTTTTGTTTGGATTTTCATCACAGTGATTGTTTTGGTTCAAGGTAACTAAATATTTATCAAATGATAGTTCCCAAGAAATTTTAACAATTAAAGTTGTTAAGCTTATTTAAAAACAATAAATAATACTAGAATCTTTTTTTTAAAGTAAATTACTTATAGTAAATGTATTGCATTATGTATTATTAATTCTCCTTTTTAAAACCAAACTAATTTAAACAGTTTTTTGGTTGCCTGCCGGTTTAGTTAAAATGTTTCAATATGCATCTCACTCGTTTTCCTTTAACGGAGCCGTGAAGAAATTCACATTTTATCTTTGGTTTACATTGTACTACATTATTCCCTTTGCAACAATGGTAAGATTACTTTTAAATTCCTTTAGTCTCCTGAATAACAATATAACTTAAGTTAAAATATTTTATTTAAGACTGTAATGACAATTGCTACTGGAATAATAATAAAAAGAAAATTGGGAAATGTTTCAAGCAGCAGTAACGTACGAACACGTAGACAACGACAAATTTTCATAACCTTGGCCTTAATGGAAGTGGCTTTAGTTTTAGCTATTGGTAATTCTTTAAAACTAAAATAAGCTAAAAATTTTAATTTAATCAAACAAAGCATAACAAATGTATTTCTTTTTTAATTTACATATAAAAATAAGTCAAAAAATTAAAGAAAAAAGTGGTGTTGATTAACATCTTTTTGTTTTTAGCTCCTTTGATAACAGTTAGCATTTTAATCAATAGAAAGGAAAGTTGTTATCTACAAACACTTTTGGTAGTAATATTTCTTATTTTAGCCGCTTGCAACAGGTATGCTTAAATATATGCTTTAACAAATACAATTTTGTTTGCAAATTTAGTTTTAAAAAGTTTAAATTAAACTTTAAAAATACATTTTTAGCATTATGGATCCACTTATTTATACAATTAAAGATGACGAGTTCAAGAAAAATTGTGCACAAATTTATAGAAAACTATTTCGAAAATCAAAACCTAGCTATTCTTCATCATCTACTTCAAGCCAAACTCAAGTTACTAAAATTTAGGAAATATTCCTTTTTTCTACGTAAATTTAAAAGTTCTTTGTTTTAAATTATTTGTGTTGTACATATTACAAATTGGTTTAGATATTTTTGATTTATTAAATCTTTTTCTTAAACATGACTAAAACTAAAATTTAACTCGTTTTTGTGTAAATATATCAAGTATTAAAATTGTTTAGTAAATATAATCCTAAATGTTAAAAATAACTTCAAGTGTTGTAAATTTTAAAATAATTTCACAATTTGTTTTAGGTAGATTAATTTTAAAACACCATTCCTTACATGTAATTTGAAGTAATTTTAACCGCCAATGCTTTTAATACTAAGATTAGAGTATTTTTATTATGGTTCGAAATCTTATTATGGTTCGAAATCTTAGATTTCGAAACATATTGTTATTGTCATTATACTTATTATTATTATTATTATTATTATTATTATTATTATTATTATTATTATTATTATTATTATTATTATTATTATTATTATTATTATTATTATTATTATTATTATTATTATTATTATTATTATTATTATTATTATTATTATTATTATTATAATTATTATTTTTATTATTATTTTTATTCTTTCTAGTCCCAATTTTGAAAGAAGATATCTTTAGTTTCCTAAATTTTTTGTTATTAACTTTTTAAATCTTGGTCACTGGTATATCATGATATTACTAACTCAAAAATGAATTAAAATTAAAATTTTCATCACTAATTACTAATTAATGGGTGTTTGTTTATTCAAATTTAAAGATTGATATTAGGTTTTTAAATTTTGGTCGGTTATATCTTATTATATTTAAAATTTGAAGATAATTAAAAAATAATTCTTGTTTGTTTGTTATATTAAATGCTGGTTTGTTAATTAAAAATCAAAGGTATGTAATATTCTTAGTTAATGTTTATGCATATATTTTTTATTTATAAAATTTTATGTTAAAAATAATCAAATAATTTCGAACCATATTTTATTTATCAAATAAATCTAGTTGACTTTATTATTGTTTTTATTCTTTCTAGTCAGAATTTTGAAAGACGATAACTTTTGTTCTTTAAAACTAAAAGTTCTAAATTATCTATTTACGACTTTTAATTATCACTAATTACTAATTAATAGGTGTTTGTTTATTAAAATTTAAAGGTTGTTATTAATTTTTTAAATCTTGGTCAATTGTATATTATGATATTACTAACTTAAAAATAAATTAAAATTTTAAATTTTATCACTAATTGCTTAAAAATAGGTGTTTGTTTATTAAAATTTAAAGGTTGTTATTAATTTTTTAAATTTTTGTCAATTGTATATCATGATATTAGTAACTCAAAAACGAATTTAATTTTTGTCACTAATTACTAATTAATAGGTGTTTGTTTATTTAAATTTAAAGATTGTTATTAGGTTTTTAAATTTTGGTTGGTTTTATTTTATAATATTTATAATTCGAAAATAAATTAAAAAATAATTCTTGTTTGTTTTTTATATTTAAATGCTGGTTTGTTCATTAAAAATTGAAGTTCGACATTAAGCATTAAAAATTTGGTATGATGTATTTTATAATATAAGTAATTAAAAAAACATATTAGAAAAATAATTTTTGTTTATTTATCATATTTAAATGCTTGTTTATTTAATAAAAATCAATTTTAAGAATTTAAAATTTACTATAATTTATAACATAATATCACCAACTTAAAACTGGGTTAAATATTAGTTTTTGTTTGTATTATATATATATATAAAAGCTTGTTTGTTTATTAAAAATTAAAGGTTTGTAATAATCTTAGTTAATGTTTATGCATATCTTTTTTTATTTATAAAAATTTATGTTAAAAATAATCAAATATTTTCAAACCATATTTTATTTATCAAATAAATCTAGTTTTTTTTATTATTACAAGTGCTTACTTAATGTATACAATTTTGCATCATTGAAAGGACGTGGCGGTAACTCAGTGCGAAAGGCCCACAACTCTCAGTACTGAGTTCCGAGGTTTGGTTCCCAACTTAGATTCCTCAAAATAATCAACTTACCTAATTTTTGTATTTTGCGTACATAGGGCCGGTCCTATGATCACGTGACCTAGCACACTAGTAAAAAAGTTTATAAATTTTTTTTTTTTTTTTTAAATCAAAAGATAACTATACCAATAAAACCGCACTGTTCTAACAGCCGTGCTTGCAAAAATTTTTAGCAAACATTAATATTTCCGAAAGTTATGACAAATTTATGACATTGATTTTTAAATTTGTTTAGAACTGTTTTGGTATAACTAATGCTCAAGATAAAGAAATTTTCAAAAATAATTAAAAGAACAAAAAAACATTTTTTTATTTCGCGTACATTGAATTGTTCGCACGAACTTTTGACCTAATTAAACCCAAAATAAAAATTACCTCAAACTTTTGTTTTACTGAAAATTTTCGCGAAATGTTTTATCTTGATAGTTAGTTAGGCCAATGCGCGTCTAATAAAATACGAAATTTTAGGTTTTGAGATTTCATAAATTTTTAATAAAAGTTTCATAACTTTTATGAATATTAATATTTTCGAAAAAATATTTTGTAAACACGGTAATTGGACCTGTGCGGTTTTAACACAACAATTATTTTTCAATTTAAAATTTTTTATTTTTTTAAAAAAAATTTGTATGCAATATCATTGGCCAAAAATATCACGTGACCTAATTAAACCCAAAATAAAAATTACCTCAAACTTTTGTTTTACTGAAAATTTTCGCTAAATGTTTTATCTTAAATGTTAGTTAGGCCAATGCGCGTCTAATAAAATACAAAATTTTAGGTTTTGAGATTTCATAAATTTTTAATAAAAGTTTCATAACTTTTATAAATATTAATATTTTCGAAAAATATTTTGTAAACACGGTAATTGGACCTGTGCGGTTCTAACACAACAATTATTTTTCGATTTAAAATTTTTTATTTTTTTTTTTAAAATTTGTATGCAATATCATTGGCCGAAAATATCACGTGACCTAATTAAACCCAAAATAAAAATTATCTCAAACTTTTGTTCTATTCAAAATTTTTGCAAAATGTTTTATCTTGAATGTTAGTTAGGCCAATGCGCGCCTAATTAAATATAAAATTTCAGATTTTGAGATTTCATAAATTTTTAATAAAAGTTTCATAAGAAAAATATTTTGTAAACACGGTAATTGGACCTGTGCGGTTCTAACACAACAATTATTTTTTCGATTTAAAATTTTTTATTTTTTTTCAAACAATTTGTGTGCAATATCATTGGCCAAAAATATCACGTGACCTAATGAAAACCAAAATAAAAATTACCTCAAACTTTTGTTTTACTAAAAATTTTCGCGAAATGTTTTATCTTGAATGTTAGTTAGGCGAATGCGCGTCTAATAAAATACAAAATTTTAGGTTTTGAGATTTCATAAATTTTTAATAAAAGTGTCATAACTTTTATGAATATTAATATTTTTGAAAAATATTATGTAAACACGGTAATTGGACCTGTGCGGTTCTAACACAACAGTTATTTTTCGATTTAAAATTTTTTATTTTTTTTCAAAAAATTTGTATGCAATATCATTGGCCAAAAATATCACGTGACCTAATTAAACCTAAAATAAAAATTATCTCAAACTTTTGTTCTATTCAAAATTTTTGCAAAATGTTTTATCTTGAATGTTAGTTAGGCCAATGCGCGCCTAATTAAATATAAAATTTCAGATTTTGAGATTTCATAAATTTTTAATAAAAGTTTCGTAACTTTTATGAATATTAATATTTTTGAAAAATATTTTGTAAACACGGTAATTGGACCTGTGGGGTTCTAACACAACAATTATTTTTCGATTTAAAATTTTTTATTTTTTTTCAAACAATTTGTGTGCAATATCATTGGCCAAAAATATCACGTGACCTAATGAAAACCAAAATAAAAATTACCTCAAACTTTTGTTTTACTAAAAATTTTCGCGAAATGTTTTATCTTGAATGTTAGTTAGGCCAATGCGCGTCTAATAAAATACAAAATTTTAGGTTTTGAGATTTCATAAATTTTTAATAAAAGTGTCATAACTTTTATGAATATTAATATTTTCGAAAAATATTTTGTAAACACGGTAATTGGACCTGTGCGGTTCTAACACAATAATTATTTTTCGATTTAAAATTTTTTATTTTTTTTTTAAATTTGTATGCAATATCATTGGCCAAATATATCACGTGACCTAATTAAACCCAAAATAAAAATTACCCCCAAACTTTTGTTTTACTGAAAATTTTTGCGAAATGTTTTATCTTGAATGTTAGTTAGGCCAATGCGCGTCTAATAAAATACAAAATTTTAGGTTTTGAAATTTCATAAATTTTTAATAAAAGTTTCATAACTTTTATGAATATTAATATTTTCGAAAAATATTTTGTAAACACGGTAATTGGACCTATGCGGTTCTAACACAACAATTATTTTTCGATTTAAAATTTTTAATTTTTTTTCAAAAAATTTGTATGCAATATCATTGGCCAAAAATATCACGTGACCTAATTAAACCCAAAATAAAAATTACCTCAAACTTTTGTTTTACTGAAAATTTTTGTAAATTATTTTATTTTGAATGTTAGTTAGGCCAATGCGCGTCTAATAAAATACAAAATTTTAGGTTTTGAGATTTCATAAATTTTTAATAAAAGTTTCATAACTTTTATGAATATTAATATTTTTGAAAAATATTATGTAAACACGGTAATTGGACCTGTGCGGTTCTAACACAACAATTATTTTTCGATTTAAAATTTTTTATTTTTTTTTTAAATTTGTATGCAATATCATTGGCCAAAAATATCACGTGACCTAATTAAACCCAAAATAAAAATTACCTCAAACTTTTGTTTTACTAAAAATTTTCGCTAAATGTTTTATCTTGAATGTTAGTTAGGCCAATGCGCGTCTAATAAAATACAAAATTTTAGGTTTTGAGATTTCATAAATTTTTAATAAAAGTTTCATAACTTTTATGAATATTAATATTTTTGAAAAATATTATGTAAACACGGTAATTGGACCTGTGCGGTTCTAACACAACAATTATTTTTCGATTTAAAATTTTTTATTTTTTTTCAAAAAATTTGTATGCAATATCATTGGCCAAAAATATCACGTGACCTAATTAAACCCAAAATAAAAATTACCTCAAACTTTTGTTTTACTAAAAATTTTCGCGAAATGTTTTATCTTAAATGTTAGTTAGGCCAATGCGCGTCTAATAAAATACAAAATTTTAGGTTTTGAGATTTCATAAATTTTTAATAAAAGTGTCATAACTTTTATGAATATTAATATTTTTGAAAAATATTATGTAAACACGGTAATTGAACCTGTGCGATTCTAACACAACAATTATTTTTCGATTTAAAATTTTTTATTTTGTTTCAAAAAATTTGTATGCAATATCATTGGCCAAAAATATCACGTGACCTAATTAAACCCAAAATAAAAATTACCTCAAACTTTTGTTTTACTGAAAATTTTTGCGAAATGTTTTATCTTGAATGTTAGTTAGGCCAATGCGCGTCTAATAAAATACAAAATTTTAGGTTTTGAGATTTCATAAATTTTTAATAAAAGTGTCATAACTTTTATGAATATTAATATTTTTGAAAAATATTATGTAAACACGGTAATTGGACCTGTGCGGTTCTAACACAACAATTATTTTTCGATTTAAAATTTTTTATTTTTTTTTAAAAAATTTGTATGCAATATCATTGGCCAAAAATATCACGTGACCTAATTAAACCCAAAATAAAAATTATCTCAAACTTTTGTTTTACTAAAAATTTTTGCAAAATGTTTTATCTTGAATGTTATTTAGGCCAATGCGCGTCTAACAAAATACAAAATTTTAGGTTTTGAGATTTCATAAATTTTTAATAAAAGTTTCATAACTTTTATGAATATTAATATTTTCGAAAAATATTTTGTAAACACGGTAATTGGACCTGTGCGGTTCTAACACAACAATTAATTTTCGATTTAAAATTTTTTATTTTTTTTCAAAAAATTTGTATGCATTGGCCAAAAATATCACGTGACCTAATTAAACCCAAAATAAAAATTATCTCAAACTTTTGTTCTATTCAAAATTTTTGCAAAATGTTTTATCTTGAATGTTAGTTAGGCCAATGCGCGCCTAATTAAATATAAAATTTCAGATTTTGAGATTTCATAAATTTTTAATAAAAGTTTCATAAGAAAAATATTTTGTAAACACGGTAATTGGACCTGTGCGGTTCTAACACAACAATTATTTTTTCGATTTAAAATTTTTTATTTTTTTTCAAACAATTTGTGTGCAATATCATTGGCCAAAAATATCACGTGACCTAATGAAAACCAAAATAAAAATTACCTCAAACTTTTGTTTTACTAAAAATTTTCGCGAAATGTTTTATCTTGAATGTTAGTTAGGCGAATGCGCGTCTAACAAAATACAAAATTTTAGGTTTTGAGATTTCATAAATTTTTAATAAAAGTGTCATAACTTTTATGAATATTAATATTTTTGAAAAATATTATGTAAACACGGTAATTGGACCTGTGCGGTTCTAACACAACAATTATTTTTCGATTTAAAATTTTTTATTTTTTTTCAAAAAATTTGTATGCAATATCATTGGCCAAAAATATCACGTGACCTAATTAAACCTAAATTAAAAATTATCTCAAACTTTTGTTCTATTCAAAATTTTTGCAAAATGTTTTATCTTGAATGTTAGTTAGGCCAATGCGCGCCTAATTAAATATAAAATTTCAGATTTTGAGATTTCATAAATTTTTAATAAAAGTTTCGTAACTTTTATGAATATTAATATTTTTGAAAAATATTTTGTAAACACGGTAATTGGACCTGTGCGGTTCTAACACAACAATTATTTTTCGATTTAAAATTTTTTATTTTTTTTCAAACAATTTGTGTGCAATATCATTGGCCAAAAATATCACGTGACCTAATGAAAACCAAAATAAAAATTACCTCAAACTTTTGTTTTACTAAAAATTTTTGCGAAATGTTTTATCTTGAATGTTAGTTAGGCCAATGCGCGTCTAATAAAATACAAAATTTTAGGTTTTGAGATTTCATAAATTTTTAATAAAAGTGTCATAACTTTTATGAATATTAATATTTTTGAAAAATATTATGTAAACACGGTAATTGGACCTGTGCGGTTCTAACACAACAATTATTTTTCGATTTAAAATTTTTTATTTTTTTTTAAAAAATTTGTATGCAATATCATTGGCCAAAAATATCACGTGACCTAATTAAACCCAAAATAAAAATTATCTCAAACTTTTGTTTTACTAAAAATTTTTGTAAATTATTTTATTTTGAATGTTAGTTAGGCCAATGCGCGTCTAATAAAATACAAAATTTTAGGTTTTGAGATTTCATAAATTTTTAATAAAAGTTTCATAACTTTTATGAATATTAATATTTTTGAAAAATATTATGTAAACACGGTAATTGGACCTGTGCGGTTCTAACACAACAATTATTTTTCGATTTAAAATTTTTTATTTTTTTTTTAAATTTGTATGCAATATCATTGGCCAAAAATATCACGTGACCTAATTAAACCCAAAATAAAAATTACCTCAAACTTTTGTTTTACTAAAAATTTTCGCTAAATGTTTTATCTTGAATGTTAGTTAGGCCAATGCGCGTCTAATAAAATATAAAATTTTAGGTTTTGAGATTTCATAAATTTTTAATAAAAGTTTCATAACTTTTATGAATATTAATATTTTTGAAAAATATTATGTAAACACGGTAATTGGACCTGTGCGGTTCTAACACAACAATTATTTTTCGATTTAAAATTTTTTATTTTTTTTCAAAAAATTTGTATGCAATATCATTGGCCAAAAATATCACGTGACCTAATTAAACCCAAAATAAAAATTACCTCAAACTTTTGTTTTACTAAAAATTTTCGCGAAATGTTTTATCTTAAATGTTAGTTAGGCCAATGCGCGTCTAATAAAATACAAAATTTTAGGTTTTGAGATTTCATAAATTTTTAATAAAAGTGTCATAACTTTTATGAATATTAATATTTTTGAAAAATATTATGTAAACACGGTAATTGAACCTGTGCGATTCTAACACAACAATTATTTTTCGATTTAAAATTTTTTATTTTGTTTCAAAAAATTTGTATGCAATATCATTGGCCAAAAATATCACGTGACCTAATTAAACCCAAAATAAAAATTACCTCAAACTTTTGTTTTACTGAAAATTTTTGCGAAATGTTTTATCTTGAATGTTAGTTAGGCCAATGCGCGTCTAATAAAATACAAAATTTTAGGTTTTGAGATTTCATAAATTTTTAATAAAAGTGTCATAACTTTTATGAATATTAATATTTTTGAAAAATATTATGTAAACACGGTAATTGGACCTGTGCGGTTCTAACACAACAATTATTTTTCGATTTAAAATTTTTTATTTTTTTTTAAAAAATTTGTATGCAATATCATTGGCCAAAAATATCACGTGACCTAATTAAACCCAAAATAAAAATTATCTCAAACTTTTGTTTTACTAAAAATTTTTGCAAAATGTTTTATCTTGAATGTTATTTAGGCCAATGCGCGTCTAACAAAATACAAAATTTTAGGTTTTGAGATTTCATAAATTTTTAATAAAAGTTTCATAACTTTTATGAATATTAATATTTTCGAAAAATATTTTGTAAACACGGTAATTGGACCTGTGCGGTTCTAACACAACAATTAATTTTCGATTTAAAATTTTTTATTTTTTTTCAAAAAATTTGTATGCATTGGCCAAAAATATCACGTGACCTAATTAAACCCAAAATAAAAATTATCTCAAACTTTTGTTCTATTCAAAATTTTTGCAAAATGTTTTATCTTGAATGTTAGTTAGGCCAATGCGCGCCTAATTAAATATAAAATTTCAGATTTTGAGATTTCATAAATTTTTAATAAAAGTTTCATAAGAAAAATATTTTGTAAACACGGTAATTGGACCTGTGCGGTTCTAACACAACAATTATTTTTTCGATTTAAAATTTTTTATTTTTTTTCAAACAATTTGTGTGCAATATCATTGGCCAAAAATATCACGTGACCTAATGAAAACCAAAATAAAAATTACCTCAAACTTTTGTTTTACTAAAAATTTTCGCGAAATGTTTTATCTTGAATGTTAGTTAGGCGAATGCGCGTCTAACAAAATACAAAATTTTAGGTTTTGAGATTTCATAAATTTTTAATAAAAGTGTCATAACTTTTATGAATATTAATATTTTTGAAAAATATTATGTAAACACGGTAATTGGACCTGTGCGGTTCTAACACAACAATTATTTTTCGATTTAAAATTTTTTATTTTTTTTCAAAAAATTTGTATGCAATATCATTGGCCAAAAATATCACGTGACCTAATTAAACCTAAATTAAAAATTATCTCAAACTTTTGTTCTATTCAAAATTTTTGCAAAATGTTTTATCTTGAATGTTAGTTAGGCCAATGCGCGCCTAATTAAATATAAAATTTCAGATTTTGAGATTTCATAAATTTTTAATAAAAGTTTCGTAACTTTTATGAATATTAATATTTTTGAAAAATATTTTGTAAACACGGTAATTGGACCTGTGCGGTTCTAACACAACAATTATTTTTCGATTTAAAATTTTTTATTTTTTTTCAAACAATTTGTGTGCAATATCATTGGCCAAAAATATCACGTGACCTAATGAAAACCAAAATAAAAATTACCTCAAACTTTTGTTTTACTAAAAATTTTTGCGAAATGTTTTATCTTGAATGTTAGTTAGGCCAATGCGCGTCTAATAAAATACAAAATTTTAGGTTTTGAGATTTCATAAATTTTTAATAAAAGTGTCATAACTTTTATGAATATTAATATTTTCGAAAAATATTTTGTAAACACGGTAATTGGACCTATGCGGTTCTAACACAACAATTATTTTTCGATTTAAAATTTTTAATTTTTTTTCAAAAAATTTGTATGCAATATCATTGGCCAAAAATATCACGTGACCTAATTAAACCCAAAATAAAAATTACCTCAAACTTTTGTTTTACTGAAAATTTTCGTAAATTATTTTATTTTGAATGTTAGTTAGGCGAATGCGCGTCTAATAAAATACAAAATTTTAGGTTTTGAGATTTCATAAATTTTTAATAAAAGTTTCATAACTTTTATGAATATTAATATTTTTGAAAAATATTATGTAAACACGGTAATTGGACCTGTGCGGTTCTAACACAACAATTATTTTTCGATTTAAAATTTTTTATTTTTTTTTTAAAATTTGTATGCAATATCATTGGCCAAAAATATCACGTGACCTAATTAAACCCAAAATAAAAATTACCTCAAACTTTTGTTTTACTAAAAATTTTCGCGAAATGTTTTATCTTAAATGTTAGTTAGGCCAATGCGCGTCTAATAAAATACAAAATTTTAGGTTTTGAGATTTCATAAATTTTTAATAAAAGTTTCATAACTTTTATGAATATTAATATTTTTGAAAAATATTATGTAAACACGGTAATTGAACCTGTGCGATTCTAACACAACAATTATTTTTCGATTTAAAATTTTTTATTTTGTTTCAAAAAATTTGTATGCAATATCATTGGCCAAAAATATCACGTGACCTAATTAATCCCAAAATAAAAATTACCTCAAACTTTTGTTTTACTGAAAATTTTTAGGAAATGTTTTATTCATTTTCGAGTTTTGGGCAAAGATTAAATTAATTTTAGGGTTTTGGACAAAGATTAAATTTATTTTTTGGTTTTGGACAAAGTTTAAATTTATTTTCGGGTTTTGGACAACGATTAAATTAATTTTAGGGTTTTGGACAAAGATTAAATTCATTTTTTGGTTTTGGACAAAGTTTAAATTTATTTTCGGGTTTTGGACAAAAATTAAATTAATTTTCGGGTTTTGGGCAAAGTTTAAATTCATTTTCGGGTTTTGGACAAAGTTTAAATTTATTTTCGGGTTTTGGACAAAGATTAAATTTATTTTTGGGTTTTGAACAAAAATTAAATTAATTTTCGGGTTTTGGACAAAGATTAAATTTATTTTCGGGTTTTGGACAAAGATTAAATTCATTTTCGGGTTTTGGACAAAGATTAAATTATTTTTTTAAGTTTTAAATTATTTTCGGGTTTTTGACAAAGGTTTAAATTCATTTTCGGGTTTTGAACAAAGTTAAAATTAATTTTCGGGTTTTTGACAACGATTAAATTCATTTTCAGGTTTTGAATTAAGTTTTAAATTATTTTCGGAGTTTTGGACAAAGTTTAAATTAATTTTCGGGTTTTGAACAAAGATTAAATTCATTTTTGAGTTTTGGGCAAAGATTAAATTAATTTTCGGATTTTGGACAAAGATTAAATTAATTTTCAGGTTTTGGACAAAGTTTAAATTAATTTTTGGGTTTTGAACAAAGATTAAATTCATTTTCAAAGTTTTGGACAAAGTTTTAATTAAGTTACGACTTTTAAGTTTGGCAGGTCAAAGTTAAAACCTATTAAATAATAACTGTTTTTTTTTCATGTTTATTCATTATTGCAAGCACATATAATTACAATACAGTATAAGTAAAGGTATATGAATTACCTGAATGTATTTTATGATTTATAAAAGAGTTTAATTAATTTATGTAAATAAGGATAATTATTTGTGATAAAGGAAACAAATTTACATTTAAGTCAAAATATAAAGTCACACTTTAGAATAAATTGTAATAATTATAAAAAAATACACATAACATTAGAAACTACTATAAATGGGCATTACAGTTACTGATAGTTTAATAAATTGCATTTAGTTTGGTCATCAACCCGATCATACAAAAAGCTGCTCGGCCAGATACTAAAAATAAAAAAAACAGAGTTAGTATTTGTTTATGGTAATCTACCCTGCAAGAAAAATAAATAAAATGTTAGATTAAGTCTTCTTGTAACAGGAACTCTAAAAATAAAGAACAAATTAAAATTGGCCAAAAACAAATCGACGAGCTCTCCGAAATATTCAACCAGAATCTATAAAAAAAAAAAAAAATGTTAAAATTTGTTTTTGGTAATCTAACCTGAAAAAAAACCTGTAAAAAAGGATTAGTTTGGTTAATAAGTCTCCTGTATAAATAAAAATATCTTTGGGCCCCTGTATAGAGAAAAATTAGGTTAATAGGGCCCCCTGTATGGAGAAAAATTGGGTTAATAAGGCCCCTGTATAGAGAAAAAATGGGTTAAAAAGGCCCCTGTATAGAAAAAAAATTGGGTTAATAAGGCCCCTGTATAGAGAAAAAATGGGTTAAAAAAGCCCCTGTATAGAGAAAAATTGGGTTAATCAGGCCCATGTTTAGAAAAAAAAATTGGGTTAATAAGGCTCCTGTTAAAAAAAATTTGGTTAATAAGGCCCCTGTTTAGAGAAAAAATTGGGTTAATAAGACCCCTGTTTAGAGAAAAAATTAGGTTAATAAGGCCCCTGTTTAGAGAAAAAATTGGGTTAATAAAGGCCCCTGTTTAGAGAAAAAATTGGGTTAATAAGACCCCTGTTTAAAGAAAAATTAGGTTAATAAGGCCCCTGTTTTGAGAAAAAAATTGGGTTAATAAGACCCCTGTTTAGAGAAAAATTAGGTTAATAAGGCCCCTGTTTAGAGAAAAAATGGGGTTAATAAGGCCCCTGTTTAGAGAAAAAAAATGGGTTAATAAGGCCCGTTTAGAAAAAAAATTGGGTTAATAAGGCCCCTGTTTAGAGAAAAAATTGGGTTAATAAGGCCCGTTTAGAGAAAAAATTGGGTTAATAAGGCTCCTGTTTAGAGAAAAAATTGGGTTAATAAAGCCCCCTGCGTAAAAAAATAAGAAACGCCTGTAATAAATAAAAGAAAATTTATATTTTGGAAAGCAGAAAAAATAAGCAACGCCTGTAAAAAAATAAAGGAATTCAGAAATTGGAAAATAAGAAACGCCTGTAATAAAAAAAAGAATTTAGAATACAGAGAAAAAACAAGTAATGTCTGTATTAAAATCATTATTAGAAAATTGTTTGTATGTTTTTATAGTGTTAGTTTTTGTATGCCTGAATCTAAATGTCTGTTGCTAATTCTAGTTTGGGAAACTCCCACGAAAACATTTTAGTAATATTTATTTTGGGTTCCAACCCACAAACATTAAGTAGTATTTACGTAAGGCTCTGCCCACAAAATTTAATAATATATAGCATAAATATAATATATATACAGTTAAAAATACCGTAATTTGCATAAATAAATACATTTACACACACATAAACCTAGTTTTTAAATAATCTTCTATTCTATTGCACCTTACACTTAAGCTTAGTTTTATACACTTTAAAAACCACTATAGCGCTTGTTTATGAATTTTTAACTAGTCACAAAATAAAAAGAGAATAGGCACGTTCTACTATACTATATATATACACATATAACACACACTTAAGCCTAGTTTCACACTTAAAATACCAGCAAAGCACTTAATTATGAGTTTTTAACCAGTCACAAAATCAAAAAGAATAGGCACGTTCTACCAACTCACATCTGCTCTTTAACTAAATTTATATACAGCATATGTTTAACATAGGGCGAATAAATATACAGTAAATTGCATAAAAACACACACAATATTTATATATATACCACACATAGGCCTAGTTTTAAAAAAGCCTATTCTAATGTAAATTCTACAGCGGCAAAAACTTTTATAGACCACACTTTTAAAAAACCATTAAACAGTCCCGTTTAATATAATTATGAACACACAGAAACCTAAACACATTGGGACTGTGTCAACTATACAACATTTTATGCGCAAAATTATGAGTGTTTTTTAACTAGTCACACATAAAAAGAAAATGCAGACACGTTAAACTTTTAACCCGTAAGAATTTTAAAGCGCTTTATTATGAAGTATTAAACATATAAAAAATCAGGCACGAAAAAACCTACAGACCCTACAGACCTTATCTTAATATTAAATATAATAAAGGTCCTGAGATTTTTTTTGAGTTGATCGAGTTAAAATGAGGTCCTGAGACTTTTTTTTAAGTTCAACTAGTTAAAAGTGAGGTCCTGAGACTATTTTTTAAGTTTGTAAGATGATCCAATCCTTGTCTTCGGGTCCTGAGTTTTTTCAAAACTTAACTTCTTCCTTGCTAGTTGCAAGGGAGACTTATAATGACTCCTTCCATTTTCCATTCCTCCAATTCCTGCCAATATCTTTTTCCTCCAATCTCATAATCCAAATATAATCCATTTTTGCTGCATAGAAAATATCGTTTAGAATAAATAATGGACACTAAACCCTAACTTAACAAAGATACGCCAATTTTCTGCCATTGTGTTTTAAGATACGCCAATTTGTACTTTTATATGCCAATTTTTAATTTTTATATGCCAAATAATTTAAAATATGCTAATTTTTATATGCCAAATAATTTAAGATAAGCCAATGTTTTAATTTTCATATGCCAAATAATTTAAGATATGCTAATGTTTTGATTTTAATATGCAAAATAAACTAAGATATGCCAATGTTTCAATTGTCATATGCCAAATAATTTTATGATATGTTATATATTTAATTGCTTATCATAGACATGCCAAAGTTTTTTAACTAAGGTTATAGATTAAATACCCCGTTTTACTATTTCATGGAAGTACCTGTGCATCAACACAGGTTTAATAATGTTCATAAATATTTAAATACTTAAATAATATTATATTATATATTAAAATTAATAATTTTCATAGTAAAAACTTAGATTGACCTAATTTTTTTATTTGGGATTTTTAATTATGCCTTCAAACTTAAAAAAATAAAATTAGGCTATTTCCAATTAATTTTTTTTTTTTAGAATAAAATATTTAAAAAAATCTAACTAAGAATCACCTGGAAAGTTTGTAGAATTTCATGACCACAAGATGTTGCTCAAGTTCATTCCTTACATTGCTCACTTTTCACACTAAAAAAATAATTGTTGTTAACTAAAAGTCTATTACACGAACGTATTGTATGAAAAATTGTTTTCCATAACTTACAGAAATATTTTTCGCCATAATTAATTGTTTTTAAATTAAAATAAAAAAAAAATTAACAAACACTTTCGTAAATAAAAATATTAATAAAAAATACTAATGTATTAAATATCTCCCTTTATATAATGTAAATACTATAACAATTATTAATAACTCTAAAAAAACGATTTACAAAGCACTAACAAAAACACGTGTACTCACCTCGAAAGTCCATCTGGAAAGAACTAGAAATTCGATTTCGAAATTAAAATTCTACGTCACTGGCCACTGCGCATGTGCAGTAATCTGCGTGTGTGTGTGTATCCACGGCGTCTTGAACTAAAAAAGCGCCGCCCTAACTGTCAATCAAATTTCATTTCTTTAATTAACCTTTATAATTTGGGCTAAAAACGAGCACGTGTTTCAACAGAGCGCTTTATGATGCAACAATCGGGTTGCTAAAAAATGTCTCGTGGAAGCGCACTAATTAAGAAGCGACATTCCTCGCGCCTCGCTTAAAAAAAGAGAAAAATTTCAAGTTTTAAACGCTTTGTAGCAGATGGTAAAATAATTATTCATTGATTAAAATTCGCCATTTTTTTCCTTAGTTAAGAAGTTTAAACTATTCTATTCTTATTAAAAACGTCATGATCCTTATCTTACGTGGCACATAACATATTGCATAAATAGCTCATACTTGTTAAACATCTTTAAATATATTTTTTTAGTAATTTAGCTTTACATGTTGTAATAAAAGGCCATTGTTATTTGTGATTGCAAATCACGTGATTAGGTCCTGCCCTAATCATTACTTTACTAATATACTAAGGGTTTTGTATAAAAAAGATCGTGATTAAAATTAGATTAAACTAGAAATTGCATGCCTCAATTAACTTACCTTTAAAACAACATAACCTACTTTAAATACTTATAATAAGGCATAACAATTATACTAGCTTATATTTAAAAATCAAAAATTTGATTAAGTTAATTCAACAATTTATATATATAATGATTTTTTTGGGTGTTTAAGCTATTCGTTAATACTAAGCATAAGAAAGAATAGTGTAGAATTGGTGCGGCTCGAACCCAAAACCTTTCGGCTCGTAGTCCGCTGGAAAGACCGGTACCACACTACCAGACTATTTTAAAAGTATCGCTTTTCGTAAAAATACCGTTAATTTACAAACGTTAGATAATGCCCATAAGTAAGTTTTAGTAAACAACATGCTAATATCCGAAAAATTTTAGATCTATTTTTAAGTTGTTTTTTATGAATAAAATTTCCCGCTATGTTAAGAAATATGAAGTCGCGGAACATAATACCGGCAGCGTAGTGTAAAGAACAATTACTACACCACACATGAGGTCGTTGGTTCAATTCTCACTGATCTTATGCTGTAGCGCCCTTGAGTAAGGCGTTATAAACGGTATGAACTCCTGCTGGGCCAGCACTTAATCAGCAGCATAATTACTGGGCAATTATAATCTATAATATCCCAAACTGCTAAAGGCAACTTGAGACTGGGTCGGAGTAACTGATGTTATTCTATGTTTAAGTCGCGCATTCGACTTTCCCACATCGAGGATAAAGATGTACACAAAAAAAATTATACGTAACACTACGTTAAAGTTTTCCTCCTAATTTAAACTCTTAAAAACGCCAGTGGTTTGAATTTTAAATGTTTTTAGCCCACAATAAAAATTATAACTTTCAATAATGTTTATTAAACGACAAAACATAAACTGCAACATAATATAAAAAAACTTGAAGACAGAACACAAAAACTTATCAAGAGCAATAAAACAAAAAAAGAAAAGGAAAAAAAAGACAGCATAGGTTGTAAATAAAATTAATAGTACGCAATTTTATTTAAAACAACAAATATGCATACCCAATCTTATAGTAAAATTTGTTAAAGCAAATACATAAAGACTTGTAAAAATATACTTTATTTAATTTTAGTGATAGTTCCACAATTTATAAAACCAACCAAAAAAATTTCATTCAAAATTTCAATCGCCTAAAATTAAAATTTCAACCGCCTTCAGTAAAATAAATAAGATAGAAGATGTAAATAATAAACAAAACATTGTTTTATAATGGAATAGGTTTATGTAACCCAACTAGGTCCCGAGTTATGATAGGTTGATTTAAAACTGATGGTGGAGCCCAATCTTTTAAAGAAGACATTGGAGATAACCGATGAGTAAGTTTGTGAGTAATTGAGAATCCACTGTAACTATCAAGTTGACTTAACACTACAATCACTTGACTACAACAAAAAAATTATCAAAATTTAAAAAAAATAAAAATTGAAAAATTAATTTTGTAACTTAAAAAAAAAAAAAACTTCTTTGATGTATTTATCTTATAATGAGCAAAAAGGTAATTTTTTTTTGATAATTTACAATAAACAATCATAAATACTAAATACCATTTATAATAAAAACGATTCTTGAAAAATTAAAAGCGCCTTTAGATATTTAACACCAAATTAAAAAATTCTTACCTATGCAAAGGAGGTATGCTATCGACTGTTAAAAATTTTCCCCGAGTTGAAACAACGTTGGTAGACTCCACACAATCACACTTAACATGAAAATGCATGTTTGGATGTCGATTTTCCATTACAGCTATAAGGCCACCCCAACCCCGAGACAATACATAACATGTCACACCATCTCTTAACTAAATATACAATTTCGCAATCAATTTATTAAATATTTATCTAATGAAGTTTAGTGAACAATTTTCGAATGTCCAATATATTTCCATTTAAAAATCAAGAGTTTGGGGTGCCTGAGCAAATTGAGATGGGCATATATTTGTTCTAACCATGCTAAAAATTTAAGACTGTAGCGCAAGCAGTCAACAAGTTTAAAAAAAAAATTTAATACAAAAACATAACATCAATATTTAAAATAAAACCATACGCATATTTAATAACTGTTATAATTTCAAATTTACTAAAGAAGTTAGGTATAATTTTATTTAAAGAAAGCTTAACTAAAAAATAATTTGGTTTGACAACATACTGATTTTTGGTCCCCCTTATTTGCAGCAATTTTAGATATAACCCGAGACATAGAAGTATCAATATTCGAAGTTTTATCAAATTCTACTTTCTTGCTACTATGTAATACAAGCACGTATTCTGCTTGTCTAGCAACAGGTTGATCTATTGTTCTCTGACCACCTTAAAATATAAATCAATAATTTAAAACAGTTAAGAATTTCGCGAGTAAAAAAATTTAATTAAAATAAAAAAAAGTTTTCAGGAAAAAGGCCTATCAATTTTCTTAAAAAACAAAAATGCCGTAAATATTTAAAAATATTATGTAATATCAAACAGAGCAACTACAAACTAAAGTTTAATCAGGAAAAACTAAAAAAATAACAATTTTCTTACCATTTGCAGTAACAAAACCAGATAACCAATGATTGAAAGCAACACAAATTACAATATAGTTGCCAGGTTCCAAAAAGTAATTACAATAAATTTGTTTTTTCACCTTAAAAAAGATTAAACTTTAAACTAAATTTAAACATTTTATTAAATAATTTCACAAAAAAACTTTAAGTTAAAGGTATAGCCACAAACAAAACAAAAATAAAATTTAGGATAAAACCATAAATTATCAAGAAAATTAAGCATTTAAACTTAACATACTTGTCTAGGTGCACATTGTATTAATGCACCGAGTAAATATTTTCCGTTGTTTTTAGTGGCACGAAATATAGCAATACAAGCATCTACTGGGTAACGATTCGAACTATACTGTGATCTAAAACAAAACAATGCAAAAAATTAATTTAATTTTCCAAATTGGTATAGTTTATATTATTTGTAACAGATTTTAACCGTCACTACGCAGCCAATTAAATAAAAAAAAATTAACTAATGAATTATAAATTTTTTAGAAAAAGCATTACTAAAAAAATTATTCAAAAAAGAATTTTTTAGATAAATACATTTAAAATTTAATAAAATAATCCAAAAAATATAGTGTGTGACCTCTTATACTGCACGTCAATTACTATGTTATAATAAATTAATCAACTCCATGCTACGTAATTATCAACAGTTAACAACTATAAGAATTAATGACTTGATAATAAAATTTTGTGATAGTTAAATAAAAGCTAATTTCATTATGACTAAACATATAATAATGTGAATTATAAAATGGAATTTTTTAAATCCCAAAAATTTTTAAAAATATGTAAATACCTTGCTAGTTGTTGAAAAAGACAAAATTCTAATTCAGAACTGCTGAATACATTTAAGTAGAATCCGGATATTGGGTCTGAAGCCTTGCTTGGAAAAGTTCCACTGACTCTCATGCTCACCCAATCTTTTCCATATATTTTACATATGTCTACACAATCAAAATACCTAAAAAAGTAAACAGAATTTTGATTTAAAATCAAGTATAGGGCAAAATTCGATGGACTGCAAAAAAATTTTATTTTGCATAATATAAATAAATAACTGTATCATTATTTTGATAAAGTATCATTATTTTAATAATATTTAGTCAAAATTGCGTACAATGTGCAAATACAAATAAAAAATAAGGTCTAATAAGATAGCACATTGGATTAAAGATCAAATTAAATAAAATAATATTGATTTTTAATGAATTTTATTAAAAAATTATTAAAAACAAACTTGATCATATCTTCTAAGTTCATCCAGAAAGTCCCATCTTGTGATCGATAAGGGTTAAGTCTTCTCGTAAGTGCAGGGTTATCCTTCCACTTGGGGGACCCATCACACCAATCACCCTTCCATGAAAATTGACCCCATGGGTTACGAAGTTGAATTAATCTGGAAAGAGGGTTTAAGTTACTAAAACTTTTTTTTAATTCTCTTTTATTTACTTTTATGAAATTTTATAATTAGAAAAAAACTGTTAAAAATATATAAATTTATCTATTGTCAACACAAGGTTATATTAAGTTACTAAATTACCAAAATAAAAAAAACAGCTAAAAAAATTTAAAATTCACAAAATTTTATTAAAAATTTACCTCACTGGTCCATTTTTTGATTCAGCAGCAGTCACATCAAGAACACTGTAAGCATGTCTCGGTCTTAAACCCTTTTCATGGTACTCACTTTCGTTACTCGTCATGTTACCTCCACCACATGAGGCACCCATGAGAAAACCTGCCTCCATCGAGCTTAGAAGTTTGGCCCAAATCATTCCCTCATCTAGATTAACTGTGTCATCTTCAGATTCTGACAAATGAAATAAAGTTAAAAATATATTGGCATTAAAAAACAACATAAAGTAAAAGAAATATGTATGAAAAGGCAGAATTATTATTTTACAAAGTGTTAAAAACACTAAAACGTGATAACTTAAATACTATTTTATTTTTTAAAAAAAAGCTATTTAAATAAACAAAATGTATGAAAGCAATTGTCTTTTAAAATTTTTTATAAATAAAAGTCACATGATAAGTTTTTACAATACAATTCAAAAAAATGACTGTTTTTAAACTTACTACTTAGTTGTAAACTTTCGCAAGGTGCGCCAGTTAAAGTTGCTAAGCCTTCAAGTGATCTTCCAGCTTGTAAAGCTTCATAACATCCATGCAACTTCGCTAATGCTTTTTCTATAAGAGGCACCCATAGTTGATTTCTTCTTGCCTAAAATAAAAAAAAAACTTTTTTTTTTTATTTTTGATTAATTTTTAATTTTACTATTTTAAATTATTTTTACTATTTTTGATTAATTTTTGTAACAAATTTTGGTACCTGTGAATATACCAAATGTCCTTCTTTATCGCATGGCAAACTATCATCAACATAAACACTTTTCCACTTTCCTGTTATACAAAGTCGAACTACGTATATTCCTTCCTCATTAAATTCTTTGGTAACTAGAATGTGTTTTAACAATTCTGGACGTTCTGCTAATACTGCCAAACCACTTAAAAACCTAAATAAGAAAGTTTGACAGGATATACAAGTTTTCTATATTTTTTAATTTCTAAAAAAATGTTTTTTTTTATTGTACACTTACCAACAATTTCCTAATATTCCTTGTTTGATATCAGATGGTTGAGGATTTCTATAAACTGTCCAATCATGAAAACTATCATTATGCCTTGGTGTTATCTAAAAACAAAAAAATAACAGTTTATTTATATATATAAAAAAATTTATTTAAAAAGTTAATGAAATTTTACTAAAATGGATATATAAAAAATGTTGAAATTTACATGGTAAGGCCTTCTCCATTCAAAGTCATAATTATGTTTAGATTTGGGAAAAACTAAAGATTTTTTCACTGGTGGAAATCGGTCGTCAACAAATGGCTCTCGTTTCTAAAATGAAAAAAAATTTAAAATAAAATTATTTCCTGTTAGATTTAACAAAATTAAAAAGCTTGCAACATTCTTATTATATTTCTATAAGCATTCGTGGTGTAACCCGGTTATCAATATGCTATACAACTTAATAATATTTATTCTATTACAAAAGGTTATCTGAAAACCTTAAAAATTACTAAAGGTCTCATGGAATTTTACAAACAAGTTAATCAAATATTAAATTTTAAAAAAATGACTACCTCTTTGCAATAAGCTTGAACTTTTTTAACGACTTCCATTGTTTTTTTCTCATCCATTAATCTTAGTTGTTCCATACTAAAACAACCATGCGTTGATTCCTCTTGTTGTTCAATGCTTTGTAAAATAATACTAGCAGGTTCTTCCTATAACATAATATGAAAGTTAAATTCATTTTATTTAATAGAAGTTAGTATTTTTTTATGAAAAATAATTTTTTAAAGATCTATAAATTATGATATATATATATTTCTAATCTCTTTTGTTTATACTTTTCCAAAAAAATCTGTATTTTACAAATGTATTGATAGGCCTACATATACTATTTATATACTATTTTTAATCTTACTATCTATACAATAAAAAATATTCAAAATTCCTGCATAAAGTCTACTACTTGCCGACCAAATGATATTTTATAAAAATAACTCCCTTTTTACAAAAATTTAATTGGCACAGCATGACACATGTGATTTTCACATAATAAAAAAAGTAAATACCATATTGTGAATTACAGTGTTGGCAGATGGTGCATGAGAAGTGCTAGTAGAAGGATTATTTGAAGTTGTAGGTTCTGTTAAAAACAAAACAGCATATTAACATGTTTAATCAACTGTACGTGGTAAGACTTTAACAGTTTTTAATGTCATTAAAAGCTTAAAAAAATATTAGGCTAACTAATAGTCCTAATTAGCAAAATACAAATTTTTTTGTTAAATTTTGCTCTCTATTATTACAGATAAAGTAGTTTTAATATAGCAAACAAATTAAAGACGTTTTAGATAACATGGAAAATAATTTAAAAAAGAGCAATTTAGATTTTTTTGCTACCTGTAATATTCTGTGAGTTGTATTGTGAAAATTCAGGATGAACATAAGAACAAGATTCACAAATGCCAATGTTTTTGTTTATTAAAGTACATCGTGGGCAATTCCACTGATGATGGTTTACAGCACTGAAAAATAATATAATTTAAATAGGGTTGGTTAAAATATTAGGTATAATTTTAATATATTAATTCTATAATATCCTAAACTGCCAAAGGTAACTTAAGACTTGGATGAAGTAACAGAGGATACTATATGTTTAGGTTGTTTAATCGACATTCCCACGGATAGGGTAAATAAACATAAAAAAAATAAACTTATTTTATTCTAAATACAGAAAATAAATTAAAAGACCTTTTTTATAATTTTTATTATAACTCGTGCCAACATTGACATGAAATTAAAAAAATCAGTTTTTATATTATAAAAAAAAATTCAATTTAAACTTACTTATCTAAAAATGCTTTGCATGAAGAAGAAGTACTGGCAGTATTTTCCGGATGAACATCAATAGAAATTGGTGTTGAACTTCCAACTCTTGACCTTAAGTTATTTGTATTTGATCTTTGAGATGTTTCGGGCTTCACATTTTGGCATACTTCACATATTGTAGATGATATTGGATTGATTAAAGTACATTTTTCACATTTCCAATTGCCTAATAAAAACCAAAAAGAGAGTTACACAATGCTATAAAATTTAAGAATTATGGTAAAAAAATGACAAAAATTAAATACGATTAGCTGTAAAAACTTAATTATCTTGGTTAAAATTTGTATGTAAATGTAAGAATTACCAGCAGGAACATTAAAATGATCTTCAACAAAGTTTAATTCCATAGGGTTGTCATTTTCTTCAGTGGACATTGGTATTTGATCTACAGCATTAGATTGAGTTTGCATAGGGTCATTTTGCACAGCATTATTTGCTACATTATTACTAGCCAATCTATTGTTTGTATTTTCAAAGGTATTGTTAGGTAAGTTTAAAGTTGGGTTGGCAGGAGTGTTTGAAACTACTGAACTATAAATATCTTCATCATCTGATAGCATTATTACTTCTTGTTGGCCATTGTTAGGGAGCAAAAGTTGATTAGATTGTGATGCCTGGTTAATATTTGTTAAAATTTCTGGTTGAAGTATAATGTTGGAATTAAAAAAGTTGTTACAAAGGGGTGTTTGTGTGCTACTTGTAACAGGAGGTTTGTTATTTTCATTATTAAAGTTGACTCCAAGTAAATCATTAGAATAAGAACCAGGCATGTTTAAATGATCCCCTTCACCATTGACTGCATTTTGATCACTGACGTTAGATGTGTTTTGATCGTTTTGTGAACTAGTGATTGGTGAACTCGAAAAACTTGAAAATGAAAATAGATTTTTAATTGACATTCCTTGCGACTGGGATGTAGGATTTGGGTCAGGCGTGGGTGATGACAAATCATGAATAACTGGCATAGAAACTTGTTTCGGACCTCCACATACTTCACATTTTGTGAAATTTTCAACATTATTTAAAGTACACCGCTCACAGGACCACATGTTTAATAATTTTACTAAACTAAAGTTATTATTTGTTTTGCTAAAATCCACAACACAAGTTATATTCTACAAAAATGAGCAACAAAAATTACAAACCTAATAAAAACTGAAATATATAGTTTAAGCAGTCACAAGATTTAGTATCAGAGCGTACACGCGTAGGCCTATTAAAAACGTAGAGCTCACCGCCTTTCTACTTTTAAATTATTTTTGTTTTTTTTGTACCATAGTTGAACCTTAAATTTTAAATAAAAAATGTAAAAATCACACGTTGTCTTATTTAAGTAAATAACATAACCTGTGGATTGATAAATTATTGCAACATACTAAAAAAAACAGGAACAACAGTGTCAAAAGACTGAAAAATGTAAACAAACTCGTACGAAGCAAAAGTTATAACTTTGTGCGTTTTTTTTTATATCTTTGAACAGCTGATGTACACAATTTCACGAAATAGACTTTTTACCTGCAAGGCACAATAATGTAAATGCCGAAATGCCACATAACTGACTGACATATAAAACATTTTCTATTAGCCTACTTCTACCCAACATTTATTTAAAAAATGCCCTGTAATTTCGAAATTAAAAATTTCCCACAAAGATATATTTATTCTGTAGAATGGTTAATTTTTGATTTATTAATTTTATGTTTAACGCATCACAAGCAAATTTTCACAAAAAAAACTTTTGCAAAGAGCATTGCAATAATTTCCAACATTTAAATATGTATTAACAAAAATGATTATATTAACAAATGTATATTAACGAATGTTATTGTAAGGTTTACTAAGAAAGAGTATTATTAACTTTATAAATTGATTTAAATATAATTATTATGAACTTTTTATATTGATTTAAATATAACTAATTTTAAAAATAATAAAATAAGTTAAAACAACCTTTACTTTTATTGACAAAAAAACTTTAATTTTTTTTAAATCGATTTTAAATTAATAAGGTAAAGTGGTTTAACGACGCGAACATCCCGCAAATAATTAACAAGTAAAATTTTCCCACGCTGTGGGATGCTTTTATGCGTCAGAATTTGCTGAATCAGAAACTTTTTGTTAAGCAAAAAAACACATACTATTACATATAGCTGGGTTTTAGATTTGTAAGTACAGTGTGCTGCGTATTGTTTAACTGTTTTTCATTTTTAAACTACATTTAAAGGTAATAAACATAAAGTTCTAATGACATAAAGTCAATGTCGTTAAAGGCCTTTATTGTAAACAATTTAATTAATTATATTTTGTGTTTTTTTATACCTTTTCCTCCAATAACAATATTATCTTTATGTCTTGTCTTATCTTTGTATGCAGACGTTGTGTTTGTCTTTTATTAGACCGGATATCACAATATAGCCAAGCAGAGATAACTCAGTCATTGTCTGAAATTCTTTTGTTTTCAACGAATTACTAAAGTTTGGGTCAAACCAATTCCCACGATGCGACAGAGTCTATCGCAATAAGATAATAAAATTAAAGAGGACCCATGCTGCGCAACAAACACAATTTTTTTCTCAGACTTGTCTCTAGTGAAAATCAATAAATACATTAGGACCAAAAGTTATATAAGTCCAGTTGTTAAAAGTGTTATTAGTCAGTTATTAAAACATTCGTGGTAGATGTTGTTTTTAACTTAAGGTTAGGCTATACTTAACACTTACAAAATAGTTTATATTAAGCTAATTAATAATTGTTCTGATTTAATTTATTCAGAAGTGTGCTATTTAAAATTACAAAATGGAGTGTCATGGAAATAATTCTGAAGACTTTTGGATGAATAAAATTCATGCAGTTATTTGGTCGATTTGTCAAAATCAAAAACTTGTTACAGATGACAAAATTATGCACCGTGCCATGATATCTTATATAATAAGCTTGCTACCTAAAGAAATTGCTACAATTGTCAGTGAGAAAACAGACTTACCCATTTTTGAGTTTCTTACTTTAGTTGCTAAACATATGGACATATATGACAACAAGCCTGACAAGCAGGAGTTTTTAAAAAAAGTTGCAACACCAAGTGATATTACAACGCCAACAGCACGGAAAAGTATAAAGGAATTGTCTTCCAGTCAAAAAGATAATCATCAATTGGCGAAACAGAGAAATGTAAATACCAAAGAAAACAAACTTTCTTCAATAATGTATTTAACTCTAAAAAATAGTAAAAAAAGAAACGCGTCTAAAATTCAAGATAAAGAACAACAACCTGGAAATCTATCCAAGAAGCTACGTTTTTTCTCCAAACCTTTAAAGAAGCAGCAACAACTTACCTTATCAGAAGACAAAAAGTTTGCTAAATCTGACAATCAAGAGATTATACCTACAATTTTCCCACATTCACCCATTCAAAGAATGCAAACAATTATACCTGATACTGGTCTATTAAGCAAGCCGGTAGAAAACAAACAAAAAAACAAAACCAATCCTAAATGGTGTGATTTCGATTATGCAAAAACCAACTCCAAAGGAACCTTTTCTGCAGAAACTTTAAAAAATAAATCCGACGAAGTTATTAAACCCAAAAAAATATCGTTTCAGTTGGAACCTTTATTTTCGAAACCTGCTATAAAGCGCGTCTATGATTGGGCGTCGGACACTTCAGAGTCTGACCAATGTAACACAAGATTAAAAATAGGCTACAAGCCGGCAGCCAAAAGCAGTTGTTATAAGGATGAAGTTGTAACCCAACAACGTTGTGAATACAAATCTGATCGGGAAGAATTTTTTTCCAATTTCGTAGAACAACGGAATCAATACAAAGGTTACTACGTCAAGCAAAAACATTTTTCGCCAACAAAATCCACCCATTTTAAAAGAAATTCTAAACAATACAATGAACCAAAGAAATGGTTTACCCATAAAAGAGAATATAAAAACCAACTATTATATAACACCGAACGAGACGCTCTGAAGAAAAAGGAAAAAAGACGATTCCGAGAAAATAACGATAACTCCTTTGCGTTATACGAATCACGAAAAAACAGTTTCGAAGATTTCAAACGGTATACTTGCAATAAAAAACCTTTTTTTAATAACAAGAAATATACCTGGAAACACCCAAACTACCAGTTTCGAGAAGACAACAGACAAAACGACAAACATTTTAAATTAAAAGAATTTGCTTTTATAAATCGTAAGTCTTCGTTAGACGACGAACAATTTAGTGAATAAATAATCAATCTAAACCAAATCTTAACTTGTTAATATTTTTTTTACGATACAGCCTTACTTTACAGTAATTATGAAAATATTGAAATAAAATGTTTTTTTAGCGCCATTTGTTAATTAGGTGTATACACAAAATACAAACTTCTATGGGAAAGTAGTTGCTTTAAAGCAATAAAACCTATTTACTTTAGGAGTGAAAACGCCCAACAAAACCTACCATTGCTCCATTTAATTACGCCCTACATAAAAGTAGGTAATTGTTACATTAAACAACTTTTAACCAGACACTCTTGTTACATATTTATTCTAAAGCGCGCGAAAAACACCTGCATGATTGATCGCGTTGTTACCGTTTAGTAGCAGACAAAAGAGAAAGATAGTAGCAAGGTTAATTTGGTTTTAACAAAAGTTATTTTAAGATTATGAAAAAGCAAAAACGCAATTTGTTTGTTGCTATGTAACAGTGGTTAAAAAGGCAAGCTATAAACATTGTTGAAATAAAGTAGCTAACTAAAAAATGTTTACATGAAAAGTAAGTTGTTTACGCCCGGCAAGTTTTAATTAGTTTTAGAAACTCATTTTAAAACAATTATTAAAGACTTTTGTTAACTTGACCAGAGGGGCGATTTTACTCATTCGTGCAAAATCGCAAACTGTGAATACAGTCACAAATAGAAGTCAATAAATTAAAGTTACGAAAATCATTAAAGCCAACTTCTGACATTATCCCCCTTTTAGTATAATACAACTTGTCAATTCAAATATTTTGATGTTTCTATAGATATCGGCACACAGTAATATAGTCAGTTGTCGCTATTATCGAGTTTTAAAAATAAAAACGTTTTTTAAATTATTTAAAAGCATTTATAAAATAAAAATAACAAAGACAAAAAATGTTTTTCCTAAATAAGTTTTCAATTAGAATTTTTTTTATATAACCAGTCGGCGTAAAATATCTAATGTGCTTAGTTGGATCATTTTACAAATTTTTCATTTTTAAAATTGACTACCTTATAAAAAACACTTTAGTAATTTGACACATTAATTAAAACTGGGAATTTTATCTTTATTTAAATTGGATGTAATTTACCTGCAATAGAAAGTGATTGATTGTAAAGTTTTGCGCTTTACATAGTACGCTTGACCGGGCCGCATACAATTGAAAAAGGCAATACTATTGTAAGATGTGTCTAAGTTAAAAGCTAATGGTAAAATAAAGTCTTTGCTATTACCATCTAGTCGAAAACAGATTCTTTTTTTTATAAATATAAAGATGGAGTGTCATGGAAATAAGTTAGAAGATTTTTGGATGAATAAAATCCATGCAGTTTTTTGGATGATTTGTCAAAATCGTGAATTATTCTCGGAAAATGATGGAATTCGGAAAGTTATAATGTCTCATTTAATTTCGTTGCTGCCAAAAAGACTTGCGCTCGATCTACGTTCAATAAAGAATATTCCTATTTTCGAATTTTGCATTTTAATATGCCATCACTTGGACTTATATGAACAAGAAAATAAAAATACAAATGAAGATAAAATCGTCACCGAATCATCAAATCACGTGATTGACTGTAAAGAAGTAACTACATTAAATGACGTATGCAGCGAAAAAGAAATCGTAAATATAGACTTTACCGAAAAGTGTTCAACCGAAGAAATGTCACAGAACAAAAGAAAGCCTGTTCAAGCAACGGATATCTCTCATATTAACTCATCCAAAACAAAACCTAAACCACAGATAAAGTTAACTACACTGCCGCAACAAACAAACAGACTTTCTGGCCCAGTAACCCACTGCCCTAATAATGAAGTACCCTTAAAAGTAGCAAAGGTCTTGCCATTTTGTCATAATAACGCCAGGTACATTTCAACAGAAAAACCATCACAAGTTAACGTATCTAACAAAAAAGAACTGCCTGGTAAGGTTCAAATCGGTTTGCTTACAGAAAAAAGGAGAAATGAACCAACAACAGGTAAAGTCTTCAATGTTAAAATTCAAAGGATTGAACATATATTGCAATATTTGCACATTTAAAACACGTAATTGTTTCAGTCAAAAGTTAAATTTTTCGGGTGGCTATTATTAATTTTTTAATATCCATATTCATTTTTTTTAATACCAGAAAAGCATTTACGTAAAATTAGTCGTGAAAAAATAGATTCGGTGACAGCTTGTGCAAAACAGTCAAAAAAAGGAGACAGCGAAGCACGAATTAACGGTAAGTTAATCGGGTTATTTTTTTATTATATTAATAGAAACATCAACTTGGTAATATAATTTCCACAGGAAATGATGCAACTTCAACTAAGATTCTTCAAAATTTTCAGAGCATTTATGATAAACCTAAAACATCATCAATTACTCTAAATAAACATGTTAATATTTTGCAAAACAAAGAGACTAAGAAAGATATTATTACAATTTCTGGGAAAATGGGAGGTTTGCAAAGATACAAAGACATTACTAATAACAGTATCGGTTTGGATTCGACGAGACGTATCTCAAATTATAAGACCACTAGTAGAAAGTGTAATATTATTGGTAAAAGTAAATTACTTACCATTAAGATTGGGAAGAACGCTTCGTCAAATCAATCAACGTTATCACAACAAAAACAACACAGTACTTCTTGTAATAAAGAACTATTGCCATTGGAACAAAATAGCAAAAAAGAACGTTCTTTTTGGGATTATCTGTCTGTACTACGCGAGTCGTCTTCGATAGAAGATGAATTGGAAAACAGTACTAACAGTAGGAAGGTAAAGAAAAGAATATCCTTATTAACTACCACAAAGAATAATAAGCCTTTTAAACGTGCTGGGTCAGGTAACGGTGACCAATTAAATCTTGTGGATAAAAGGTCAAATAAAAGACCACACGATAATTCTTGCACCGATTTCAAAAAGGGTCCTTCTAAAACAAGACGAATGATATACAACCAGTAATTAACAAACGATGAAAGGTGGAACCGAAATAAAATATTTACTTGCAATAAAGACATTTAATTTGAACCAATTAGTTAGAGTTCAAATATTTATTCCTTTATAATTGCAACTCAACATTAAAATTTCAATAGATAAAATAAAAAACGTTCCAAAAAATTTTTTTTGCATTTAATTTGCAATGTAGTCTTTCTAAAAACTAAACCTAATTTTTTGTTTAACAACACTTATTAATACAACTTTTTTTTTCTTTTGTTTTATTAAACGTTGTATTTACAAAATAAACAAGTAAATTTTGATAAGGGGTTACCTACAATAAGTAAAATTCACATTTTCAACAAATAAACAATTATCACTTTAAAAATTAAACCAAAGGTAGTGCTGTTGTAAAACTCTACATGTTTTCTAAAAGGGAGATGTCCACAAAACTTCACCTAAAAACATAGCTGTATAAAACTATTCTTTCAAAAGAAAATTGTAAAGTAAAAACGGGTTCTAAAATGTTATTAATTACAAAATAGCACTATTACAAGAATATTTAATAATAAAAAAAGTTAGATATGATTGTGTGAGTGCTATTTTGTAATTAACAAGATTTTGGTTTTAATTGTTAAGTAATTAGTGCGAAAAAATACCAGGTAAAGATCTATATTGCAAAATAAATAAAGATAGTACCTTATACTGGTTTAGTACTTGTTTTTCTCCTTATTATGAGATTTTGATTTTTTTCTAATATACTTATCAGAAGTTGAACTTATTTCGCTCTCGGATGACTCCTCCTTATTCTTTTTGCTCTTTTTTTTCTTACTCTTCTTCGATTTTACGGGAACCTTTTCCTCCACCCATTCATCCGATGAAGAGTCTTCAGAATAGTGAGAAGATTTTATCTTCTTCTTTTCCTTTGGTGATTTGCTTTCGTCGTTATGCCGTGAACGTTTTTGGGATTTCTTTTTCGTTTGTGAATCGTGCGACTTTGATCGTGATTTTTGTTTTCGTTTTCGTGAACTTCTGTCAAGAGAAACTGATCGTGAACGGCGTGATTTTCTATCTCGTGAGCGTGACCTTCTATCTCGTGAACGTGACCTTCTGTGACGTGATCGCGACCTTCTTTTATGTGACCGTGATCTTCTATCATGGGAACGCGACCTCCTGTGGCGGGAACGTGACCTTCTATGACGTGCACGTGATCTTCTATCACGTGATCGTGATTTTCTTTCACGTGATCGTGATCTTCTTTTTCTTGATCTTTTATCTGAAGTTCCATCACGAGATCGCGACCTTTTCTCTCGTGAAAGCGATCTTTGGCGTCGTGATTGTGATCTATCACGAGATCTTCTAAGTTTTCTCTCACGTGATGTCGATCGTTTCTTTTCTCGTGATTGTGATTTTCTTTTTTCGGAATGTTTTCTTTCGTGAGACCGTGATCTGTCATGTCGTGAATTGAGACGTTCGTCATGGGATTTAGTAGATAAGGTTTTATCCTGTAAGTCATTTGTAAGTAATTTACTGTCTAATAACTTTTGTAATTGTAATTCATTTTCATGGGTTTCACGAATATCATCTTGACGATAATCACGTGATGAATTCTTGCCAACTTTTTTAAAAAAATCGCTCGATTCAAAACTTTCAGAATCGCTTGAAGAATTAGTGGTAGTTGTTTCAACTTGACTTAGTCCACTTTGCTTTATTTTATTTAAATATGGATTTGAAATTTTGATTTCAGGCTCATGTTCAGAATCCGAGTCTTCTAAGCCTAAATTAAAACAAATTTCCACTTTTTTGTGTTTTTTAATTTAAAACTGTGCCTAAAATTAAATTTGTATACTGGTAATAATATGAAGCAAATAGTAATGTCACATTTACGCCTTTATCATTTTTATAAGTTAAAAATAAACAAATTAACTTGCGAACAAACAAAAAATTGTCTGCCTAAAACAAAAAAAAAATTTTAATCAGTTTTTTGTCTAAAGAGATTTTTTGTGTAAAAATTAAATAATCGAAACACACCTTCAAGTTTTCGCAATCGACTGAGTTGTTTTTTATTAAATGCCTCGACTTTTTGTTCAATATTCTCACACTCCGAGTCCTCGCTCTGAGACTCATTTTGCTCGTTCTCCTCCTCATCCGAAGAGAGGTTCTCCTCATCGGAGCTGTATCCACTTACTATACCTTTATTTTCATAACATTAGTAATAACCTGCCCCCATGTGGCCAATATTTTCCGAGAGCAAATACGCACAAAATTTTGTTTAAATAAAAAATAAGGTGTTTTTTTAAAGTGCATAAAGGTGTATAGGATTGCAAAATAATATGTTGTTAAAAGTGGAATAATAAAGAGTGTATTATACTATAGTAGATTATAAATATATTTCATGTTCTATAATTTGTAATACTTTTCTCGACCATGTACTTAACGAAGTTTATTAATAACTTACCAAGTCTGCTGATTGAGGCTAGTGCAGTAGACTGGTTTAATTGCTTAGCTGGGGCTTTGTCCAAAAAAACAAGTTAACAGTAAAGTGTACAAACCAATTAAACTGCTTTATTCTCCGGAGAAATGTAATAAGATTTATTTGTTCAACAAACAAGAATTTTTAAAATTGTTGCTTAAAATAAATTATTACAAGCATTTTATCTTATTTTAAGACATTTTTAGGCTACATAATACCTGGTTGTTTACCTTTTACTAATTTTTTGTAAACTTTCTGAGCGATGTCATTTATTTCGGTGTTGGTGACTTCCAGTAAAATCTCAGTCATCATTTTTCGTACTCTCATGATCTTTAAAACAAAAAATTATCTTTAAAATAAATAACTTTACATTTAAATAATTTAGCAAAAAGGGGAGCAAAAATGTTTTGTTTATATTGAAATAGAAACCTAAAAAAATGTAAACAGTTGTCAGTTACAAAGAATAACTAATTTTATGGGCCGAGTTAACCAATAAATTTGTTTTTTTAAACAAACTTACAAGCTGATGATTTCTTTCTTCTTCTGTCATATCAGGTTCCCTGTTTTGGGAATCTTCTTGGGGAAGTTCTGCATCTGATTCTTCACTTTCAGATTCCTGTAAACAAAAAAAATTATTTTTAAATTTTTTATTTTAGAAATCTGTTTGCTAAATGCCTTAGTTAAAAAGTCATATATAAAAATTAAACAAATTTAACTTTTAAAAATGTTTAAAGTTTAAAATTTATATAAGGTCTAAAAATGATAGAAAATTAAAAACTAGTAACTTTAAACTTCAAAAAAACTTACAAATTTGCTTTTAATTGTTCCATCCTCTCTCTCCACATGTCTCTTCTTTTCAGCTTCCTTTTGAGCTTGTTTGGCAATCTCTGCCTCCTCCTTCTTCCTCTTCTCATTCTCCATCTTTTCCAATCCTTCCCGGATCCATGCAGGAAGCAACTTCCTCTTTGAAGCCTCTGAAAATAAAAGTAGGTTAAAATCCATTTTTATAAGAAGCCCAAAAACCAAAAAAAGCTTATTTTGTTGATTAAGTTTCAAAATTTATTTAAAAAAGTTTAGTGTATATATACAATTTATTATTTTTACCTAATTATATAAAGGCCTGTTTTTTTTATAATTTATTAAATTAATAGTAAACTAATTACACTAATTAAATTTTGCTAGAAAGGGAAAGCTGCTTCATTTCTATAAGTGTTGTGATCCAATATTAAACATACCTAACTGAGGAGCCATATTATATTGCATCATACCCATGGGTTGGTTGTTCATAAACTGGTTGTTCTGGTTCCCGAACCATCCTGGTGGACCACCCCCTGGTGCTGGTTGCCATTGTGGTGGTCCGGAAAAGTTATTGTTCCATTGTTGTGGTGGTTGTTGTTGTTGAGTTGGTTGTTGTTGCTGGGAAAAACCGTGAACAAATATTAATTAAACAAATTTAAGTTGCAATAATTAGTAAAAAGTTAAAAAAACTTTATTTTAATATAGGATTATTTACAAAATGTGCTTAATAAAACTTGGGTTATTAAAAAATATAGAGCATAGAAATTGAAAGCCAACCATATTTTGACGATTGGCAAATTGTTGCATTGCAAAGTTGTCTGGTCCCCCAAAATCATGACTGCAACGAAAATTTTTGAAAATTTAGTTTTTTTGTTTTTTTGATAAATTTTTGTTATAGCCTTTACAAGTTAGAGCTATGCTTACCCTTTAGTTAATGAAGGTAATGGTGGCTGTTGATTAGATTGATTTGATGACTTTATCACATTGTTTTCTAAATGATTTATAACAGATTTAGGTGTTAGATTTTTCAACTTGTAATTACCAAAAAAAATAGTTTTAATACTTTTTTTAGTAATATAAATGTTTAAAACATTAGCTATTGGCATAGGGGCTCCCTGGAAAAAGTTGCAAATACAAAAAAATACTATGCATATTTTTGTTAAAACAGAATTTTGACATTAGTTTAATTTAGTTTTTTATTTACCTCCATTTTTAAATTTTTGATCTTCAACATGATCGTCCGGAGGAGCAGGTGGAAGTGGAGGTTTCTCCTCCATTGGGGGTTGGGATTGAGCTTGATTAAACTCATTCTGAGCTGGCCAAGGTCCCCCACTCTGTTGTGGAAACCCTAAAATAGCAAAATTACGAGATAAAAATTAAAAAGCTATATTTAAACTTTACAGTTTTTGACATTAAGGTTATAATTTATAAAATACTTAAAAATAACTCTAAAATAGTTAAACTACAAGTGACCTTGTTGTTGTTGTTGTTGTTGCTGCTGCATGTTCCATGCAGTGTTGTTGTTCCATTGACCCGGATTCCAGTTTTGTTGTGGCCAATTGCCTCCTTGAACTTGACCGACATTTATACCACCATTTAAAGTGTTTGGTTGGTTGATCTTATATAATTAAATTAATTAGATACAGTAAAAATGTTTAAACAGAAAATACAACATTTTTGGCTCATATTTCAGACTGTAAGTCATTTAGGTTTAAAAATGAAGTGAGTATGATTATATAATTTTGAAATAAAAAAAATTAAATATATAATATATATAAAAAATTGTTTTAAAACAGTAGGTCTGCATAGTGCATTTTATAAGTTTTATTATAAGGTTAATAGTTACTGGAATATTCGAGGTTTGATCGTCAGACTCTTTGTTGGTAATCCATGCTTGCGCTAGTGCAGCCCAATCCACCGTGTCTAAAATATTATTAAAAAATGTTAGATTTTAATGACAAAAAAACAGTATTTACACCATTCTAGTGTCTGAATGTGTATTTTTTTTCATACTTGGGTTCTGTTGCTGGGGGTTCACTAAAGACCATTGGGCGACATTTGGTTGCCACATTAAAGTGTTTGTAAGTTCAAATTGTGCCTACACAACTCAATTTGACAGTTACTCTTAATCTTAATTTTAGAAATTCTGTTAAAAAATAACGTCTATCTGTTACACCTGGCTAACAAGTTATCGCAAATGTAACACAAACCGAAATACAACATGTACAATAGTTTGATTTTTTTGTTTTATTTAATTGTCTTAATTGTCTAATCGCATTTGACGTCGATCTTAACGTCCATAAACTGAACAAGCTATTCTGTTGTTCAAGAGTTGTCAATTTTTTTTTATTAAAAAAATAAATTTTTAATTTTTAAATAAAATGTCAAAGATTTTACATCTAATAAATAAATTTTACTTCAAAATAAAACTAAACATAAAAAATTAATATAAAAACACAATTGATTTAAAAGCAGGTCCGATTTTAATATGTTGTTTTACATACCTTTACAACTAAAGGCCCGTTCACACGGCGTACGCAACGCAACGTAATGCAAGATTTTGCAACCATTTAAAATAAACAGAGACGTTCACACGTACGAAAGTTTCGTAAGATTTCCTAAGCGGTATACTTTTATTAAGTATTGTTTATTAAAATTTTAAAAATAAATTCCTAGAACTCGTAAAGTTACGTAACGCAAGATAACGCAGCGCAACGCTACGTTATCTTGTCGTGTGAACAAGCCTTAAAACATACTTGTTTTTAATTATTAATACAATATTAACTTTAAACATAGATATTACGTGTAATGTAATACCTTTGCTACAACAGCATAATTCGTATTTTAAACCAACAAATCATTTCTTTTACTTCATTGTGTTTCAATTTTTAAAGAAATACTTTTTTCAACAAAGCCTTATTGGTTTTCAAGAGGTGGCGTGCTGAGAAAAGAGGTGGCGTGCCCAAAACCAAAGTCTGTAAAATTTTATAGATAGTGCTGACTATGGTTAACAAAAAAACCAACCGATAAAGTCAAATATAAATATGAGGCCTTCTCAAGTAAATATTAGAAAGATTCTTATTTGAGCCTAACCTTCAAAAATACAGAACAACTGACAGCGTACATTAATTTTATTTACAATAATGGTGATGCTTAATTGAAAAAAAATCATTACTTTAAATTAAAAAACTATAAAATATAATAATTTAGCAACTAAAAGGTCTAGACATACACACTAGTATTTGGGGAAAAAATAATTAAATATTACTAATAAACTCTAAATAAAGCTTTAATCTTGGATATCCCAGTTAATGATTATTAATATCAAAATTAAGTATGGAAAAAGTTTTGGAAAATTAAACAATCACCAAGTAAAAAGCATGTACAATATATACATCAAAAACAATTTAACAAAGCAAATAAGAATTTAAAAAAGGAAATGTTCACCAAAATTAATTTAGTCAAAACTTTACACAGCAAAACAAATTTAACTCAAACTTAAAACTGAAAGTAAAAAAATTAAAACTGAAAGTGGAAAAAAAATAAAACCCATATAAATATGTATACAGTTTTATTGGATATATGCAAAAAATTATTTACAAATTGATATCTGTTAACAAATCGGGTTCTTTCAATCAGATTCCAAAAAAATATAAAAAATAATTGAATTTCAAACAAGGTACAATTTTTCCAAAAAAATTAAAAAAACATTGTAAATCATTTGGACACTCTTGCAAATGTTTGTCAAATCAAAAATCCTTGGTATAATACATTTTGGATTGGTTAATATATCTTATTTAAATTGCTTTCCAAAACGACCAGTCAGTTAAACAATTCAAAAATCCAAATTGGAATATTTTATTATTTTAAGTATATTTCTTTTTTTCACACTTTTTTCCCCCACTGATTGGTTTACAACTCATTTTCTTCAAATTATTCTTTTTTTAAGCATTTTGTTTTTAAGATTTTATTCTCCAATTAATTCCAGTAGATATTTCTTGAAACTTTTTTTCTTCCAGAATCTTGTTGCAAAATAAAAATTTTCTTTCTTTTCAGGTGCTTTTCATTCAATAAAACAACAGGCTATATGTGAGCACCAGCCTTAAAATTTGGATGAAACTCTTATACTACAGATGATTTCTTGATGATATACAATTCAATATATATACCGAAGAAAATCTATATACATCATATAATTTTTTTACGGCCTTTCATTGAAACAAGACTCGCAATACCCCAAATATTCACTACTTCCATTGTTGCCACATCTCTGATTAACACACAACATATCACTCCAGGGGGTTTCAACATTTCCACGGCTTGCTTGCGTTTCCTGCCAATCCTTCATGCAACTATCACAAAGCCCTCTGTTCTGAGGTACCCCAAACCTGTTGCATCCATCTATCTTACACTTGAGTGGGTTGTTTTGTACAGTGGCTGTGTCATCTTCTTCGTTTTCTTCAGTATGACGAAACACAGCGCTAAAGCTTGGCGCCTAAAAAATAATACGGTTGCAAAAAAAATGACAACATTATAATTAAAAGCTTCTATTTATGCAACATATAAAATGGTTCAATTTTAAGGGATTAAGATAAAAAGTTCTGTTGTAGGAGTTTTTAATAATAGTGTTCAAAATATATGGGGTCAAGTAAAAAGGAGTTTGAATGTAATGACTGCCTTTTTCCATGTTAACTTTTATAAAATTTTATTAACATTTTTTTAAACTTACAGGTTCCGCATTTTTGTCATTCCGATTTGTTTTGATTTGGTAAACCTTGGGCACTTCACCAGTTAAAAGAGCTGTGTTGCCACTTAAAAATTGCAACTTCATTGTCACTTTGTCTTCAGCTGTGCGGCTGTAATTTGTTTGCACGATGCCATGGACGTTAACAAATATTTCAGGAATATCTCTTTTCGAAATACGAACAAAAACCTAAAAATTGTTTAAAATATTTTTAAGTTATACAAGTTAAAATAAATTAAATATTCTAATGGTTTGGTATATTTTTTAAGAAAAACTTTAATTAAACTTGAAATATTATTCATCTACCTTGACTGTTTTGCCTATGTAAGTCGCCCTTAAATATAATCCAATTGGACATTCAAAAGTAGCATTTGAAACACCTGTCACCACTTTGTGGTTTTTGGTATTTACAACAATTGCTGCGCCTTCTGGCAATCTTGACAAAGCAAAACCAGAAGATAGGGAATTCAGGGAAGAATCTGAAAAAAGTTAAGAACAGTTTTATATTGTTGTTCTAAAATTTAGAAATTTGGTTACATTAAAATAACTTTAGTTTACAAATATGATTTTTAACCAATAACTTGTGTACCAATGCTATCCTGTTGCTGAATAGATCTAAATAAAAAAAATTAAAAGTTAACAAACAAATTAAAAAATAAAAACAAATAGGCACTTTGTTGTTAAAAGTTACCTGTGGTCATTTAACGGTTGCAATTCTAAACTGTGCAAGTCAGAACTGTTGGTTGGAATTTCCATTGGGGAATCACTAAGATTACTGTTACCTTGATCTGCATTTAAAGAATTTTCTTCATTCATATTTTCATTCAAAGAATTTGGGGTTTGATTTAAATTGCTGCGATCACTGAGATGAGAAGGGTTGGGTCGCTCAGGACTATTAGATGAATCGTGGACTATATCACCAGAACAACCACGAGATGTTGGTTCTGATGTGTTTCCTTGAACCTCAACTAAGTTGCTCATTTCTTCATCTTGATCTGTTTGATTTTGCGCAGCAGAAGCCGGCTCTTCCTGATTTTGTAGCTTAGGGGAAGTCGAATCCTCATCATGGGTATCTGATACAAATGCATTTGAAGGTACACCATAATTTTCAACTTGAAGATCTTCAAAATCAACATCGTTTGCATCGATTGTAATAGATGAAACAATGTCATCTGGTTCCAAAAATGGGTAGTTGTTGTTGTCAGTGAAGCTCTTTGGAAGCATGTTACGGCCAGGTGGATGAGGGGTAATTCTGGGTGGGTTTAAATTTTGATTTGTTTGCATACTTGGAGATTGGTCATACAAGTTTTCACTGTCTTCAGGATCCTAAAGTAAAATTTAGAATGCAATAATATATTTTTAGTTTTTTTTTTATACTGAACTAACATTATAAATTTTATCTTTTACAAATAAACCGATTTTTTAAAACAACATTTAACAAATCTAAATCTTGAAGCATTTTCAGAAGAAAATTATTTGAACTAATTTACATTCTCCATTTCAATTGATTCAGAAGAAATCACATTTTCTTGATCTTCAAATTTTTGTTGATATTGAAATATTTTTTCCTGAAACAACTTTTTGGCTTCCACTTCATTTCTTTTTTCAAGATTTTGCTTAATAATTTCAAAGATTTTGTAAACTCCATTTTGTTCACCATGGGTCATTCTTGGTTTTTTTATTCTTGCTGCAGGGACCTATAATTTAATTTATTTTTTTAATCTGTAATAATTTATCATAAAAAATGTTACAATTTGTGAAGTTTAACTTTGTAATCAACACAAAAAAATACTTATTTTTATTAATTAGATTTACCATTTTTGACAAAAAAAAACTAGATTTTTAACCTCTTTTTTAGTTCCCCTGGGATCTATCAGTGTTACTTTGGTTAAAAATAAATATTTTTTCAAAGCATCTTTTCTTTCATTTTCTGTTTCACCAATAAATGGTGTTCTAAAGATTTTATGATTAGCATCCTCTAACGGAAAAACTGCTTTTTTGTATGGATCTAAAAGATGTGTTAGAACAATTAAAAATTCCATTTCAAATAGAAATATAAGGCGGTATATAGCATTATTTTTAACCAAAATAAAAAGTTAATTTAAAAATCACTAAATAGTTAATTTTAAGAAATTTAATATTTAATTTAATCATTTAAACCTTGTGACCCATCATCAAGAAAAAACAACGGCCTGTACTTTTCATTATTTACAGCCAATAAAATTGGAACATTCACAAATTGAAGTTGTTGACGCAAAATTGGTAAATAAATTGCAGAGTTATCTTTTTCTAAACATAAATTTAAATTTAAATAAAAACAGATTTTGATAAGAACAAACAATTCCTATAAAGAAACAAAAGTATTTAAAAGAATTTTAAATTTTACACACACAAATTTCAAAATTAAAATTTACCTGCAACTATTATTGGTCTCCTTTGAATATGTGCCATTAATAGTATATGAAAATCTGTTATTTGATTAACATTTAAATTTGACCACTTCTGATGAATATTCTAAATAAAGTAAAATTTAAATTTTTTTAAATGTTTATACCAATTGGTTACACTTTTTAATGTATCATTTAAATAAGATAAAAAAATTCCCAAAACTACAAAAATTACTTTAAAAATGTTTTCATTTTGGAATTTAAATAGAATGAATAACAAAATTAAGATTTATATATAAATTTAACTTTACAAAAATAGAATTACTTGGTTATTTGAAACTAAAAAGTTGTTTGAGAAGATTTTATAAAAGTCATGAGATTCTTTGGTTTGTGAATTTAAACAAGTTTGGAGAAGTTCTGAAAGTAGTTGTTTTGAATTGTTTTTTAAATTTCCAACAATAAGATCAACAGAATGATAAAACGTTTCAAGAACATCTACAAACATTGAAAAAATTTTAACTTAATAGGTAAAAACATAAATAAACTAGACTATTTAACGCAAAACTGAATTTTATTAAGTTACGAAAAAAAACTGAATTTTATTAAGTTAAATTGAATTTTATTAAGTTACAACAAAACTAACCAATATAAATTGGTATGGTAGCAAGTACTACAGTTGTCCAATTAGTTGTATTTGATAAAATTTTTGTCATTTGCTTGTCCTCAACAATACAATGAAGATATTCACATTGTGGTAATATCATATTTGCCCATTGACCCTAAAAAACAATTCATTTAAACTTTTTTAACATTTTAATTTATTACTGAGACAATGTTATGGAGTGTATTTAAAAATTATAAAAAAAAAAATTAAAAATTTATATCAAACTATCTGACCAGTAAATTTAAAACCATTCATATTTAGTAAAAATAGCGTTAACTATACCATTATTTTTTTTAACGATTCTATAAATTTTTGAACTTCAGCGGATTGATTATCTTCTTTGTTCATTTTAAATTTATTTCCATCAAGTATTGTCTAAAAGCAATTATTTATTTGAATCCTGTTACAAGAAGTCGGCCTAAAAACTTGTCATTAGTAGATTTTTAGTGCACGTTAAATAAATAAGGAAAAAATCATTTTATCTCGAAGATCGTCTGTAAACTTTTCCTAAAGGTGGATAAAAAAGGGGTATTACCCAAAACGGGGGTTGCCAAAAAGTTGTGCAATTTAAAATATTTCAAATTTGAAATAAAATTAAAATAGACGCAACACTTGCAATCCCAAAGTTTTTAATTAATATAAGAAGTAGTTTAAAAATCTGCTAAATTGCACAATAAAGTTAGTTTTATAAATAAAAAAACAACCCCTTGACTTTAATTGAACACGTTTGTAAAAAAATTGCAAAATAAAAATAATGCAATTACAAGAAAAAAACCTAGAGTAACAAAAAACAATTTTTGTTTGATAAATGCCTTAAACGAATAAAAAATATTAACTTTAATTTAAGTTTAGCATTTTGTTCTTATTTTTGGAAACACTGGTATTAATGAGAAATTTATTTTCAAGTATTGCACAAAAGCACGTGATCCCAACTTAGCGGGAGTATTTTGAGTTGCACATCATCAAATCAATATACAATTTTTTTAATCTATTGCAAATCATTGCAGTACCAACTGTAATCATTTGCATAGCCTATACCCAAATAAAAAACCAAATTAGTAAGTATAAATAAAAAAAGATTTTTACTCTTGATGTCGGAAAGTCGAATGCGCGGCAGTCGAATGCGCAGTTGCCTGTGGCAGTTTTGGATATTATAGATTATAATTGCCCGATAAATATGCTGCTGATTAAGTGCTGGCTCAGCAGGAGTATACCGTTTATAGCGCCTTAACTCAAAGACGCTATAGCATAAGAGAAGTTGGGATTGAACCCACACCCTCATGTGTGGTGTAGCAAGTGTTCTTACCACTACACCACGATGCCGGTTTATTAATATTGTTATAAAATTGTAATAACCCGAAGAGGACTATTTTATTTTTAAACTTGTAAAAAATTACCCCTTAAAATAAAAAAAATCAATAAAATAAAAAAAACATTTGGACTACCTTTTTGTGCGGTTGGTTGTAAACATAAGATGGATAACTGCCGCATTCAAGCATCTTTGAATATAAGTTTTACTGCACAAATTAAATATTTTACTTCTTTAAAACTATTTTGCGGTAATGTTTTTTATTTAGGGCATACCTTTACTTGATAAGTTAACAATTTGTTTCAATTAATTTTAATTTTAGTAATAGTAAACTTACTAATATAACCAACAAGTAATATTAAACTTACCAGTATAACCAACAATTTAGTACAACACGCTATACAACAAATTTTAAATGTACATAACTTGTATAATTTAAAACTTGTTTAAAAGTAAACTAACCTGTAAAAACAAAAATTAACTTGAAAATCTTATATTTAATGATAGAAATAAAATTTACACAGAAGGTAAGTTAAACTGTTTCAGATTACAAAAAAATTTAAAGTCTGTTCTTTAGTTAACTGAAACAAAAAAATAAAACACTAGTTCCGAGTCAGCGACTTCGTAAAAAGGTATCGTAAAATGTTACCAAATGAAATAAATTCTGTTCAAGCAGAAACTCTTACAGCTACCCGTTCATAAGAGAAACTAACGTTAGCATACCCCTTTCCCAATGCTACTTATTATTATTTATTTTAAATAAACACGAAACGCTTTCCATATTTATATACTCCTTTATTTCTTTAAATTAACTCCTTGATTTAATTTTATTTAATTTTAAAATATTTCTACTTAATTTCAACCTTGACTTCGTTATAGTTACTTTAGTTCACCCTTGACTTCGTTATAGGTTTTTTTTCAAATTGACACTTTACACATGAATGACTTAGAATGTAACACTAAAGTAGCGTATTGAATTGTTTACCAATCCTTTTTTTAAATTAGTTATTTTTTAATGTGAACGATTCTTTAAATAGCCCCTCAATAAAGAAAAATCTGACACTAAACATTTGAACCGAAAAACAAAATTTTCAATGAGTCAAACTTATTAGTCATCAATTGTGTAATTTTTAATTTTTACAATAATAACGGCTTAAATTATAACCTGTAAACACAACTTTTCATGTTTTGCTTTGTTTAAAAATTAGGAATTATACATGTAAATTCTATGTTAACATTTAATTTACTCAATCCTTAAATGTGCAACCCAATAACTTTTGTCAACTTCAACATCTTTGCAGACAAAGTATTATAAGTCGAAAGTCTAACGCAGCTTTGGAATTACCAACTTTAACAATAAACCCTGGTCGCATTTCTATCTACCTTGTTTGGTTTAATAGCAAGGTTGTAAAATACTTGTTTACCGAGAGTCAATATTTATCTTATCGTGGCAATATCAAATTTTTTTTAAATCGACGTTTAGTCAAACAATTAGTATTAAACTTAAAAGCGAGGTACCTGGCGTTCGATCCCAGCTGCCTTAATGCCTTAAAGTCCTTGGGTGAAGCGCTCATTTGCAAAAAGTGACTAAAATTTAAACTTAGTTAAAGAATCTGATACCCAAGTTAGTTTTTAAATGTTGAAAGTTTATAATATTTAAAGGCTTGATTGTTTTAACATTATCTAAAAAAAAATTAAAATAACCCGAATAAATAAAAAAAATAAAAGAGTAAAAAGTCAATATCAAAGTCCCATTTGTACAGCTTACAGTGTTTTTATATACCAATGCTGTTAGGAATTTTTTCAGGCATAAGATAAGTATACGGATATTTCAACACTTCATTCCTTTCCTTCATTTTTTCATTTAAAGACTTTAACTCAGCTCGGAATTTATTTTGAATTTCAAGAACTTCGGGTTCAAGAAATAGTTTATTAACAACCTCGCCTATATACACCTGAAATAAAACAAATATGTTTAAAATTATTCATTTTATGACCTTAAATATCACCATCGCATGATCATAACGCCAATGTAACCAAATTCCTTTTTAAAAGAAACTAGTATTTACAAGCTACGTTTCATTGTGTCAGCATAATACACTGTAAAAACAACTGACTAAGGCCCATTATTGCCTCGATCAATATTATACAGTCTTTATAACAAAGACCGAATCTAACTTTTTAACATACGTAAAGTCTGAGGTTTAGTCTCATACAAAGAAATACTTCGCCAATATCAGTTGTAATATCAGTAATGTAATATCAGTTACACAACTAATTCAATTGTTTAATTTTAAACTGTTTTTAAACTAAATTGTATTCAATGTTTGAACCAAACAAAATGTTTACCTCGTCCTCTGCATATTCAGACAATGAAAAAGAAAATGAAATCATGATACTTGCTGAGGTGACATCCGGAAGAGTGTCCATGATCCTCTGCATCGATCCCTAAAAATATTGACTTTGTATATTTTAGAGGGAAATAACATCAATGACAACATAATTAAACAAACAGAGGAAATAAAAAGCAACCACTTTGTTGATTATTGCAGTTGCGTGTGTAATAAGTTTTGTTTATTTATTGTCGAAATGCATACAATGAATGACTATGCATTATTGTATAGAAACGAAATTTAAATTCTTTAATAATAGCCTTAGCAACCCATTGTCTAGTTATCGCATTGACACAAAAAATAAGCTACGCCAACATAGGGAAAATCCATTGTTAAAATTATTGAAAATTTCGATGTGCATTGAATTTAATTTTAAAAATAATTTACACCAAGTGTTTTCCCCAAAGAAAACAAAAAAATTAAAATTGATTTGTACCTCTCCTTTTTTGTGGACTGGCAGCCTCATATTACAAGGTGAATTAGGTACAAACTTATAAGTTTCCACCTGACCAAAGTTTACAGCAGCATGCTGAGCGGAACTTGTAAAGATAAACATGGTGCATAGTTCGACCTAAACAGCAATATATTTGTTAACACACAAAACATTACTATTAAAGATTATTAAAAAAAGTATTATTAACCAATTGGTTGATGGTGTTAATATGGTCCGGCATTCCTCTGGTATTTCCATCGAACCATCCGAAACCCTCGTGTGCAAGATCACGTGACCAACCCTGAAGCTCAAAGTCGTCTTTTATATCCTTGAACATAAATTTTAAAACAATATTACATAAATTAAAGGAGGTATAATAAAACTATTTTCTGTTAAGATTTGTAGTTTATTTTTTAATTTTTTTTTAAGTTTAATGAACGTGATGTTATATTAGTTTCATTCATAAGCTTAGTAATTAGCAACAAAGTAGTTAAACAAATATTGTTTGTATTATAGACCAACGCAGAACTTTATTAATTATTGAATTAAAAGTATTGTATGCACATGTTTTATTTAAACAAACACACGTTAACAAAGTAGTGTTGTTATGTCTTAAGGGAGTACCTTGTCGTTTTTATAGTAGAAGCAAATTATATCGGTAACATAACTCAACAAAGCTTCCCATACATCTATTGCATCGTCCCTGTAGAAATAATTTGGAAGTAACTTCGAATCGTCAGTACCTAAAAACGAATAAAAATAAATTACTTAAAAGAAATGATTTATAAAATATTACAATTTTGTTTTTAAAATACAAAAACTTTATAAGTTTGCACTAATAGTAAAGGAGAAAATCGATAGAGCGTTAAGAAGTTAACAAGATTATATCATGAATATAGACCAACTTATCTAATTTTGGGTTACAAAAATTGTCCAAGAGGAACTAAACGGTATACGGATCAAAGCCGAAATTATTACAAACCTAAAACCCAAAAATGTTAAATTACCCTTTTTCTTGAGTAATTTGGGGATGTTTAGTTCGGATAGGTCAAATGTTTCGTTTGTATGACGCAAAGTTTCGCTGGCACCTAAGATATTACAACTTGGGGTTAAAAAATAAATCAAAGGGTAACTGTTTTATTATGGTTAATATCAAAAAAGTTCCGTAAATGTATTTTAAGCTTGTTTGGTTTAAATATAGGATTCGTGTAAGTCTACAAATCTCTTAAAATTTTATTTAAGCTAATTATTTATAGACAAATTGAACAACCCTCTAAAATTAGAATTATAAACCCACAACATCTTGCAAAGTGAAACTAATAAAATATATATATTTATATGTTTTGTTAACAATGTATGTTAAATAAATCAGAACATAATACAATAAAAAGGTTTTGGACTTACTTAAATGTTGTGCCCTGTTAGCTAATGAATTAGGTGGAATAATAATAAACCTCGCGTCAGTATTAATAGAGGGGGCATTTATAACGTGGGGCCGCAAAAGTTTATACACTGGGTGACAACGGGGAAAACACCGAAACATTGCAATTGCAACAGTCTCCGAAATTGCATGAGTTCGATGAAAATGATAAATCCACTGCAAAAACAATAAACAAGATGATATCATTTTACAATAAACAAGATGATATCATTTTACGTAAATGCAAATTTATTTTAAATGTAATATGTACATTTAGTAAACAAAATTAAGATTATATTTTTAATATCTAGAATATCTACCATCAGGTTAACTTATGACGCAACATAAACATACGCACATCCGTATTTCAAATCGATTAATGTTGTGAAACTAACACCATTTAACCAAACAATACCATATGTGAATATCCCATGTACTAGAATTATTAATAAACAAGGCCAAACAGTTAAATATATGAAAAATTGTAACGGTAAAAATTCATAAACGTTTTTATAAAAAAAACTATTTTAATAAATTGCCAAGTTAATATTTCAACTTTTTTTTAATAAAAAAAAACTAAAACACATTATATATCTACCTCATGTGCACCAAACATTGCTGATTTAAAATACAATTTAGCCAGCAACCAATCATGTTCCTGGTCGTTTGGAGTGAATATTGATTCAGGGTCGTCTGGTATAAGTTGTATTGCAAGTGGTAGAAATTTTGATTCTTCATCGATGTAAAATAAACCAATGCAATCAGGACAAACAAATTTTTGACCAGTGGAAGGGTTAATGTTACGCTCGATGTCACGTGTGTATGTGTAGTCAGATATATAAATATGTCCGGCCTAAACATATCATTATTATCTATTTATGTTATTTATATAAGGCTTATGCATAATAAATTGATGACTTGGTATGAACAAAACAAACGCTATGGATATTATAAAGATCAAACGTTTTTTTATCAAATTAACTTTAGGTAAAATATCATCAACTAAAATTTAACAAGTTGTTTTATAGCTAGTTTTTTAAAATTGATAATAAAAAATTGTAATTTTAGGTTGTAAAAATTCAACAATAAACCAAAATTTATTTTTATTACCTTTTTGTTTGCCGAACGTAAATCGTAACATGTAAAAAGTCGTAAATAACAAAAAAGTAAACATATAAATTGCTCATAAAAATCAACAAACATTAGAAATATTTAAAATAAAAACTAGAAACATCAAAATAGAAAAATCAAACATTTTACCTCAATCGCATGTTCCAAAGAAGTTTGTAATAAACCTTGAATATCTTTGTCAGTAATGTTGCAATAAGATGGAAGTTGTCTGCATCTTTCGAATGCTAAAGGTGAAACTCCGTTCAAAACTTGACGTCCCAATTCTTCATCACTTTCCCAACTGAAAAAATATACATATGTTAACAAAATGTAGTGGTCTTTGCATTTTTAACTGTACTAAACAGTATTGCAGTTTAAAGTTTTGTTTAATAAAGTTATGGGTTTAAAAAGGTGACAGTGTTTTTTTCTTTTTTACTTTAAAAAATCCCAACGAAGTGTTACATTTTTACTGATTTAAAATAGTTCAAAATATGAATGTAAAGAAACACATGATTACATATGAAGATGTTTTTAAAGTCTATCAGATAATATTTTGATTCCAACAGATTTCACTTAAACAAAGCAATGATATTTACCCAAATGACTTTGTGCAATATAAGGTAAATAGTATTAGTTTAATTAAATAAAATATTACTTTAACTTTTCAAATTTAAAATTTACTTACTCATCAAAGAAAGGTGGATCGGGTATATGTAAATGTTTGTACAATCTTTTGTAATCAGTCAAAGTACGCAACTTTACAAAGAACTCTGAAAATATTGATACAATGATATCTATATTTTTTAAACGAGCATTCACGAAAACATAAAATATTGGAAGAAATACTTAAAACTAAAGTATAAATTGACATAAGATAAGATTTGTAGTTTCGCATCAAGATAAGAAAGTAAACATATTTTTTTCAAATTTCATCGTTGAAGAAGTATTTAAGTAATAAATCAAAATACGAAGAAACAAATATTTGCTAGGTCTCCAGTATAACTGAATTGTTTGCCTTGTTTAAGATTTTACCCAATAAATTATGTAAAAAATTAAGAAATGGGAACCAAAAGATGGGGAAAATTTATCTTAAGGAGAAGCGGTCTTTAACGAGATTATAAATGGAACCTTTTAATAAAAGTCATACAAATATATTCCCTTCGGGATTGCACCCATGAGAATTCACCTACAGAATAGCCTGTTAACTTCCGCTAACGTAATGTTCAATAAAGTAAATTTTTCGTTTAAGTATCATGTTTATTGGTGCAATTCCTTATAATGGCAATAATATAGCCACAATTCCGCGTTATAATCAATCTCGTTGTTACAATCTCGTAGCACTATAAAATATATTCAAACATAAAATTTCTTTTTTAAAAAATAATAACTTACTTCTAAACATGTTGATTCCACTGTTGTAAATTACATTTAACCCGGATGCGCCCAGACTTTTTATGCGGCCATAATTTCTTCGGAGTACAGTGGGAAGACCAAAAAAAGTCCGGGCTTCCAAAAATCGCGGGTGTCCCCAGAAAAGATCTCCTTCTGCGATATCGGATCGCCATTTAAACTTTTCCAGGTTTACTTCGATTTCTTTTGCGCGCATTTGTCTGATGACGTCATTTGTGACGTTGTGAGATAACGTGGCTGTGTAGGATTTATAAAAACAAATATTATTGATTTGGACAAAGAAAATTTAGCATAACAACATACGGAAAGATTAAGTTGTAATTGAACTCGGAACCCCTTGGTATAATATTAAAGTAATGTTGTTACCTACCCTTTGACACCACCCCACGGTTGCACATAAGAACAAAGAATTTTAAATATACCTTCCCCAGTTGTTACTGATATCGGTTCCCTTTCCACCCAGTCAAACACGGAAAATTGATAATCCTTATCCAAATACGTCACTACAATGACGTCACATAACCATAAATCTAATCCATAACCAGCCAATTCTGTAAAAATATCAAATTCCAAATAATTAATGCAAGTTTTAAACCATGGGTGCAAAAAGGGTTTTAGCAGTAAATTATAATTATTATTTTGTTTAACTTACTTAATGACAATATAACAGGTTGTCCGATAACTTCGCCAGAATGCTGAATGTTTCGAACAATTTCATTTGCACCACCCAATCTGTTTCGAATAAACACTCTGCCTCCTATTTTATGCCATTCGGTTTCACACCCCTTTGATCCAGTTATTTTTACATAAAATCCCGATAGTGTACCAGCCGTAACATACCTCTCAGACGTCTGAAAAGATATATTTTTGGCAGTTTTTTTTAATTGAATAATTTAAAAACAAAAATTTGTTTTTTAGTATTCATTTTAACCCGAAGACTACTCGGAAAATCCTAAACATCCAATTTCTTTCTTCTTTTACTACTTTTAAATTTATTTTTTTGGTTGCAAAATTCGTGCTAGTAGGATAAAGTATAGAAAAATACTATATTAATGCTGTTACTTCCTTAAAACAGTATAAAAATTTAATGTAAAAGTACCTTTATCGATAACTTATATTCTTCAACCATAATCTTTTTTCAAAAAATGATTAGCGAAAAATTACATTCCGTAACAAATAAAACGCTAAGCCTAGACAACACACCTAAAAAAATTCTGTTTTACAATAATAAATTAAATGCTTCCACCAAAACAGCAATAACAATAAAGGGTGGGTGGTTACTTTAATAAGCCTCAAAATATATTGATACTGGGAATAGACTCTTTATTGAATGACGCAAATTCCTGTTCTGAAGTTTCACATTACCTAGGTATATGTTTATTGTTATGATACTCGTAATGACTTTATTTCCTGCTGGTAAAAGTGAATAAACATTTAATTGAATCACAGATGATGCATATTTTGCAAAATTAAAGTAATTAAAACTTTTATCAAAACGTCGCAACAACACGTAAGTTTTTTCGGTTAATATTTTTGGAAAATTAGCCGTCATTGTGTTGTTGCTTAAAAATGTTTGCCAATAAAACAGTTTTAATAACCTTTTTATTTGAAAAAACACAAAAAATAAAAATTCTTCTAATATGAACCTGTCATGTGTTATAGCACTATTTACTGCAGTAATAATATCTCTAAAGATAAAATGGTTGCGACAACTTGCATTAAATGGTTGCGACAACTTGCAATTGTGTTGTATGTACGATTTAAACATTTTGGCAACATCTTTATTTCTTAGATTTTTTTTCTGCTGCGAACAGTCACAAATTACAACTTGTGCTTCGAAACTATTGTTGAGACAACGTAAACTTGCCAAGGATAACAATATCGTTGTAGTAAAGTGTAAGAAAATATACGTGTAGATAAATCAATATGTTAATTAAAAGGTAAGGTGTCAGTGTTAGTAATAACTATTTAAGAGTATATATAACGTTTATTTTTTAGATGTTTTAAAACTTTACAAAATAAAAAAATGAATTTATTTATGAAATTTCTTCACTATATTACCGGGGGTAGAAGATTATGGTTCGTCAAAGATGTTTGTGGAATTATTTGCGTTGTTATAACATGGGGACTTGTACTGTATGCTCAGTTTGTTGTAAATTTTGTCATGATTTTTCCTAATTTGGAAAATGAAACTATTTACGGACTATTTAACTTCTTTTTGTTTAATACTCTGGCTATACTTGCTCTTACTTCTCATTTTAAATCAATGAGTACAGACCCAGGAGCAATTCCAAGGGGTAATGCAACAAAAGAAAAAATCGAAAGTCTAAATCTTCAACCGGGTGAAATTGTATACAAATGTGCAAAATGTTATAGCATAAAACCCGAAAGAGCACATCATTGTAGCATTTGCAAGCGATGTATTCGGAAGATGGACCATCACTGCCCATGGATAAACAACTGTGTCGGCGAAGCAAATCAAAAATACTTTGTCCTTTTCACATTTTACATTGCGTCTATATCTTTACATGCTTTAATTATGGTCGTGCTTTATTTCATGAAGTGTTTTAAAACACAGTGGGGTGATTGTGCTGCCTTTTCGCCACCCACTACCGTTGTATTTTTAATCACATTAACTTTTGAGGGACTTTTATTCATGCTCTTTACGTTGATAATGTTTGGAACACAAATGCACTCGATTTGCAATAACGAAACTGGAATAGAACAACTTAAAAATGAAAAACATTGGAATCGTGGAACTAAATGGTTAAACGTGAAATCGGTTTTCGGAGATCAATTTTCAAAGGAGTGGTTTTTTCCATGCTATGAGCCGATGGTAGCAAAAGAAAATGTTTACCAGTACATTGTTTAAGATGTTTACAGTTTTTGAACGGCTGACTGTTTCTCAAAAAACTATCTAAGATTTTATTTAATGGTTTGTGTTATTTTTGTATCTTGTATGTTATGTTTGTAATTAGCGCTTTTTTGTATGTTGAAGCCTGTTTAATTGTAATAAATTGCAGTCTTATTAGACATGTTAAAGTTTTTTTAAGTGTTTTGTAGCCTTAAAATTTCTAAATCTAGAGCTAAAGTTGAAATTTTGATCAGGCCTTTGTGTTGAATTGGTTATTTTTCTTAAACGCACTTATAACAATAAAATATAATGTAGTATTAGTTACAGAAATAACACAAAATAATTTGCATTATATTGTAGTATAAACACATTCTATAACCTTATGCACAATCAAATAAAAATTTGAATTTGTAAAAAATGTTTTATTTTTTTTTAGTTTTAGGGTTTTTTCGATTTTAATTTATATATATAATATGATTCTTTTTGTTTTGTTCACAACTTATTATATTAATATTAGTGAAAAAATCATATAGCATCTTATAATTCCCATTTATAATAGGCTATATATATATCATAAATAATTTAGATATTTATTCATTAGACGTTTTACAAATCCTTGGTTAGAATAGATACAATTTTAAAGAAAAAACTTTTTTATGTGTATCAACTTTAACTGAGAAAATGTTATATGCAAATTTAAAAATAAATGTTTGTTAAAAATATGTGGTTTAGGTTTTTTTTAAATTGAGATAGTTACTTAAAGACAGCATCAGTATGACTTAAGTTGATAAATTTTAAAATCTTATGGCACAACAATTACAGACAAATTTAAAATAAGATTTTAACAAATATATATTTATCATTATTTTTTACTAAGTATGCATATTTGTTAAGTGCATTTAAGTATAGTACTGAATACAAAAAGTGCAAAAATAAAAAAAGGGAATCCCCTATTGTTTAGGTAAAAATAAATTTAAACTCATGTATAAAAAGGTGGTACGCACCAATTTAACACAAACTTGCAATAAGGTGTTACTTTGCATTATTTAAATTCCATATTCTTGACATGACAGGCTTGTCAATTATTCCTTGACTTAGTATACCCTCAATTAATTCCGATTGTGAATTTGATACAAAATGGTGCTTCAAAAATTCACCAAATGGATCAGCTTTGACTATATTACCACAATGTACAGGTACTCTAATAATTCCCAAACTCTGTTAAAATTAAAAACATTAGTAGCAAGAAATAGAACTTACATTAGCATAAAACAGATAAATTATTAAAACTAACAACACAAGTTTAATCAATAATTTATTTATAAACATACCTCACCGCCCCAGTCTTTAGCTTTTAGACAACCGCTTTCAATCATTTTAAATTCTTTTTCCGAGTATTTTTTAACATAGAAGTGGTCAATAAAAGTTGGTGTAATCCAAGAGTTTAAATAATCAGATTCAGAAAAGAAAAATCTAAGAAAAATAATAATAATAAATTTGCAAAAGCATAAATTAAAATTTTTTTATATAAAAACTTACCTATTTTTGTAATTGTAGTCATCAATTCAGATTGCAACAATATTGAAAGTTAAAATTGTTTTGCCAATCTTTATATCATAATGCTTTTTTAACAATAAAAAATTATATACCAATATAAGAACTAAAGTAAATGCTCTTCACAATTCACCCTGATGGTGAAAATGTCAGCTATCTGTTATGGTTGATAGTTTTTTTTTAAATTATTTATATAAAGTACTGGCATTTCAATATAAAACACATGTTACCTAAAATATTACAAAAAAAACACATATGCTAGTAGGTCAAATTCAAAATTTAATAGTAAATGTTACTAGTACAAAACACAAATAACTTACTCTTCCATTAGCCCAAGTTCTTCATGTAACTCTCTGTTTAATCCCAGAACAACTTCCTCATCCTTCTCAATAAGTCCTCCAGGAAATCCCATTTTCCCATCAAATCGTAACTGCATCTGGGTATACCAAAAATTATTTATCTACTCAAACATAACAAAACTAGCAGCATGGTGTAGAAAACCGGCAGCATGGTCTAGTGGTAAGAACACTTGCTACACCACACATGAGGTCGTGGGTTCAATCTCCACTGATCTCATGCTGTAGCGCCATTGAGTAAGGCACTATAAATGGTATGAACTCCTGCTGAGCCAGCACTTAATCAGCAGCATAATTACCAGGCAATTATAGTCTATAATATCCCAAACTGCCACAGGCAACTCGAGATGGTTCGGAGTAACTGATGTTACTCTATGTTTAAGTCGCGCATTTGACTTTCCCACATCGAGGATAAAGATATATACAAAAAAAAAACTAGACAATTTATTAAAAAATCATAATTTAGCTTACCATGATAGCGTGTTTCATTGGAATATGACCAAACAATATTGCATTAGTTTTACAGTACAGAAATGCATGTGCAGCTAGTTTATCTATGTTTTCATATGGAGCACTCTCCTCATTTTTGTTGTAAATTTTGAAGGAATCCTGGTAAATGTCATTGTAGTTACAAAAAAAAACGTAAAGAGGGTCAAGCTTTACATTTTAGTTTTTAAATTAGTTTAAGTGTTCTGACATAAACAGTAAACGTTTTAATTATATTAATTTACATTTTTATTAACACTAATAACTTACATCATTCCATGGGCTTGTCTCTTTATGTTCCATTGTCAGGGTTGTGTATTTAGCCAAAAAAAACAATAATTTAAAAAGTAAATATATGTAACTTTCGTACAAGATACACGTGGAATTTATTGTTTCAGCAAAAAATGTCAATAAACCACTAAAGTTACTTTGCTATACCACAACTTGACATATAATATTTTTTCGTTTAACAAATTAGAATGCATACAATCAAAATGTACGAGTAGTAATTGGTTTCATTCTAAAATATTAGACAAAGCAAATTTATCCTCAATTTAATTTAACAACTTACGTTCCAGATGGTTAATTTTCGATTACAATTAATATTCATTACGTCATAGGGCTGAGGATTCACGAGATTTTAAGTCGCGATGTTTTTATTTTGAAAGTCTTTTTAAAGTCTTTTAATCATTATTGTACTATTTTGTAGATGCGATAATAGATCTTTAAAACTTTATTATTAACTAATAAAAGTACAAAGTCTATCATATATAATCCTACGAAAAGTTCGATATTAAAAATTAAACTTCAAAGTTTTTTTCGACGATAAAATGGATAAGTTAAGGAGAGTTTTAAACGGGCAAGAAGACGGAGGCGAAGCGGGGTTGGTTACAGCGGTGAGTGAGGCGTTTTTTGCACATTTTTTGTGACTTTACATTCCACAACACTTCCTGTCGTTGTTTTTTACCAGACGTTGGTATTCTTATTACAAGTTGGTGTGTTTGTCAATTAGATATTGGTTGTTTAAGAAAGTTAACGTATCTGTAGTTTTAGTTTTGTATTATGCATGATTTGTAAACATTACTGGAGATAGAATTAGTTGGTTAATTTATATTTAAAGGTGTGTGATTCATATCAAATATCATATATATGCTTTGTATTTTTTGTGCACTGCAATTAACGAATTTTCAATGATTTATTAACTGAATGGCATTCTTATTTTTCTTTTGATTTTTATATTTGTAAAATTTTATAAGTGCTGTAAGTCACTTCAATCAAAAAGAAATTCTTGTGCTTGAAGTTATAATGATTATAACTTCTACTATAAATGTTTAATTTTTAATTAGTTTAATTAAAAATGTAAAAAAAAATGCTGGGGTAATAAAAATATTTTAAATAAAATAATACATACAAAATAAAAAAATTAATAAAAGAAAACTAAAGGCTACTGAAATTATAATATCAAATAATAATTAAATCTTATTTATTAAAATAGATTAAAACAAATTAGTAATAGCAAATTTAAGTAATAATTAAATTGAAATGGATTCATTAAGACGAGTATTAAATGGTGAAGAGGCTGATGAAGAATCAAATATACTTGGAAATGTAAGTCCAAGAATAAAAGTATTTTTTTGTGTGAATGACAAATTAATTAATTTTTTCGTTGGGAATTAAGAATCTGGCAGGGATAACTATATTTTTGTGTTAGAAAAATTAAAGCCTATTTAATTGTAGATTTAATTTTTAATGTAAATCATTTACATACCTTTTATAAAAGGAAGATTTGTATTTATATTTACTCAAAACCAGTTTATTTTAAAATTATTTTGCTTTTGGATAAATGTTAAATTAACAGTTGGTAAACGAATGTAAGTATATCATTTAAAATCAGTTTTGCACTGTATTTAAACTTTTGTTATGCATGAACAGCACAGTTTTGCACATTCACTCTTTGGTATAGACACCTTGTTTATGTTGGTATCAGTATAGTTGTAACTTGTATTAGTGTTAATAAGCTGTGCATGTTTAAGGTATGGGAACTAAATACTTCTGTTTTCTTTAAATTTTCACACACACTTTTTATATTTTAATAAAAAAAAACTTTTAATAACTATTAATTTTTTAGCAATTACAATTTTCGTATCATACTGCTATCTAATTAGCAGCCCTTTTTGTCAATATTTGTTTTTTTTATGCAAGTGCTAATGATGTTTTTGACATTATTAGTTAGCTGTTGTAATGATTAGCCAGTCTTGGTAGTGTTTTTGGCAAATTAGACATATTTTATTGACACCTAAATGATATATATATATCGCATCAAACTAAAAACATTAGTTATCAATATTATTTTTTACGTCATTGCTTAACAAAAATTCTGGTGTAATTTTCCATTTTTTTCTTTAATTTTGTGGAATTTGTGAAAAATATGACAAGGTTAATTTATTGTTTTTATATTTAAGGTAACTGGGGGAGGGGATAGTTGTTGTCCATCATTAAGTTGGGAAACAAGAATAAAAGGATTCATTGCTTGCTGTGTTTTGGGAGTTATTTTATCTATCATAGTAGGTTTTTTTTATTTTAATAAATTTGCAAACATTTTAATACTGTTTTTAGATTTATATTACTATCATGACTAAACTAAATACAGCCAAATTAGTAAAAAAACTAAAACCAATCTCATTTTTCGTTAAGGGTGTAATTCTTCTATTCTTCAGCAATACTATTGGCTTCGCATTTTTATATACTCTCGGCACAGGAACTGCTCTGGCTAGTACTCTGTTTCTGAGGGGACCTGTCAGTCAAATAAAAAGCATGTTTAAGGAAACTCGAATTTTTGCAACTATTGTAATGCTGGTAAGATAGATATATTTTTTGTCTTAAAACCTTTTGTTTCGTTATTGCCTATTTACCTATTGTTATGGTAATATTTTGTCTCTTTGTTTTACAATCTATGGGTATTGTAATTACTCACAAAATAGTAATTTTTTATTTTTTTATTTTTTAGTTGATGATTATTCTTACACTCTGTTCTGCATTTTGGGTAAGTTTAAATTATACCGCCTAAATAATTTTATTAAAAAAATTTATTTGAACAGCTTAGTTTTTAACATTATAAAAAATATGCATTTTTTCGAATAAATCTCAATCTAAATATTTAATATTTTTTATTTTAGTGGAAAATTGCAACACTTTGTCTGTTATTCTGCGTCCTTCAATTTCTTGCATTTACCTGGTATTCTATTTCCTACATTCCCTTTGCTAGGGATGCTGTAACCAAGTGTTTTGGTGCTTGCTTATCATGACCTAGCACTTACAAACACTTTAAACTGGTGAAACTTGTGACTTAATATCGGGACAATTTTTTGTGATTTTTAGCTGCGTTTTATTTTTATATGTAAATGTCTTTGAATTGTATTTATAATTTTAGGAATGTGAATCTAACCCTTAACTTCTTGTTACCTCTTCAAATAAATAACTAAATTTGACAACAATTAGTATCAACAAAAAATAACATTTTAATGAAACCTATTTGTGCCATTAATTATTATCATATATTGTTCCAATATTGTTTTAAATTTTGCTGATTGTTTATTAATTCTCCCTAAAAAATGTACTAATATTTATACAAAAAATAGCAACAAATATAATTAATTTGTTATATATTACAGTGATCCCTATTTACTTTTACATGGATTTATGTATTTTTGCATTACACTAGTTAAGCGCATGTAGCGATTAGTTGATTGGTCGCTTGTTTGTATGTTGTGATTAAAGAAAATTTATTAATAAACTTACAATGCTACTGATATGTGTGTTAGTCTGTACCAGTTTAGTTTAAGCCTAAGTGAGAAAAGTTAACATAAACTAACATTAAAAAGCGTTTGAATTTTAAAACAGAAATGTTTTACCAAATAGCCTGTAATAGAGGTCAGATATTGTTAGAATACCACAAACATTTCAAGGGTCGCAGCGAAAGAACTAATTCTACATTTCTTCACTGTGAAATGATTTGAACTTATACAAATTTGTTTATTTATTTTTACTTATCTCAAACACGCGAAAAAGAAAATACTCATGCCACTTCGTATCATCCGTTAACTCCGGATGAAACGTCGTCGCCATGATGTTGTTTTGACGCACGCCGATGACGTCACTAGCTTGTGACGTCATGCCTGGCAAGCGACAGAGAACGTCAACAGCCTTATTGTCGACCGAAACAATGCCAGGAGCTCGAATAAAAACGCCGTGATAGAAATCGTTTTCGTTCCCTTGCAAAAGTTGTTTATCTGTTACAGTTACTTTAGACTCGAAACTTTCGTTTTGCCGACCGAATGCGTTTCTTAAACAAGTTATGTCGATTCCGCCGATCTAAATAAACGTGGAAAATTAATTTTGTCTTGAGAAAAATACTTTTTAATTGTAAAGTAGCAACCAACGTACCTTAGCTATGTTATTTTTGGGGGAACCATCTTTAATTGTTTCGGAAAGTAAAATTAGGCCAGCACAAGTTCCCCAGGTAAACTAAATACGTAAAAAATATTCAAATACAAATGTTTTTAATAAAATACAAATCGGTGTTTTACCTACTTTGTTTTTATTTTGAGTCCAAGATTTCAGTTTTTCTTGAAACCCATTTAGTTTGAGGTGTTTTGATAAAACGGTACTTTCACCACCTGGTATAATTAACCCATGTAATTCGTCGTTCATCTTTAACAAACGTGAATTATAATTAAAGGTTGTTAAATAGTTTAATAAACTCTGAAACTATACTTACTTGATTAACGTTTCGAATTTCAATAACTTCCACATCTGTGTTTACATAGTCAGGATGAGACTTTAGTTTGTGTGCAGCATTATTTAATGAAGTTAAATGCTCTTTAAAGTCTCCTTGAATAGCCAAAACCCCGACTTTAAATCTATAAATAGTATTTCAGTACTGACATAGGATTATAAATGTATAAAAGTCAGATGGTAACCACAATCGAATGTTATCATACAACAGTATGTTAAAACGAACAATCATGAAAATTTATTACAATATACTCCTGCGAATATTACAAAAGCTACCATAAACAGATAACAAAAGCATCGAGAGCTTTGTTAATGTTACCCAACTTCTTACATTTGACTTGTTTTATTTTCAACGCTGTTGCTACATTCCATCCTTACAGTAAATTGCTTAGCTTTTCTTAAACGTGCTCGGTTAACGCAGCAGGTTGAAAAAACTATTTATGCACAACTTTTGCAAATACCACGTTGGTCAATCTCACACTTCACTCAAAAACGCTTACGCAATGCTACGTAATGGCACTGCGCAACTTTATAAACAATACATTGGAAAAGGGAGTGCAGTAAGTATTTTCTATTGATACTGAAACCATATGCTTGTACAGTACAGTGTACTTTACATATAGATTGACTACAATCAGCGAACAGGAAACGAGAGGAATTGTGAATATTGCATTCTTTATATTTATTATCCAATTAGGTCAGTGTTAATAATCTTTTTAAGAAACATTTATAAATCCTTAAAAAAATGCTGGAACATAATCAACAAAGTTATCCTCATAAAAAATAAAATGTTACTTTTTACTTAATATTACTATTGATAAATAAGCAAGTTGTGTGCAACAAATAATATTTTATTAACAAAAATTATCAACTTTGAACTTTAAACAAAAAATATAAATTGCTACCGAACTTTGAACTTACAAAACAGTAAACATTTAGCACATTTCACAATAAATACCACACATTTATTACTGCGCTATATTATACATATAAACTGCAAAGCAATATATTGTGTAAAAAGAATATTGGCAGATAATAATAAATAAACAAAACAAACATGTTATTTCTGAAGATGATTTTAAAGATCTTTAACTCGACTGCAAACCTCATTAGTAAACTTGGAGCAAGTTGCATCTCCGCCAAGATCTTTGGTTCGAGAAGATTTATCCTTAATCGCATCGAAACAAGCTTGCTCGATCCTACCAGCATAATTCATCTTTCCCAAGTGGCGCAACATCATAATTGAAGATAGAAGAAGAGCTGCTGGATTAGCAAGATCTTTACCGGCAATATCAGGTGCAGTACCATGCACCGATTCAAATATAGCAGTGCCATTAGCACCAATGTTACCACTAGGTGTAACACCGAGACCACCAATAAGACCAGCACATAAATCACTTAAAATATCACCATAAAGATTAGGCATGACCAGCACATCAAATTGGCATGGATCCTGAACAATATTAAGACAAACTGTGTCGAGGTACATTTCGTTAAATTTGATGTCACGATTTTTCTCAGCAGTTTCCCGGCAACATCTTAAAAACAAACCGTCAGTCATTCTCATAATGTTGGCTTTGTGGACAACAGTGACAGTTTTCCTGGAATTTTTCCTGGCATAGTCGAAAGCAAATTCTGCAACTTTCCTGGAAGCATTTTCAGTGATTAATTTGATACTTTGAACAACGCCATCAACAATTGCATGCTCGATTCCTGAATATTCACCTTCTGTATTCTCCCTGATTGTTACCAAGTTGACATCATCATAGGGAGTCTTGTAACCTTCAAGAGAAACACAAGGACGCACATTTGCATAAAGATCAAAGGTTTTTCTTAAAAGTAGATTCATAGACGGATGACCAGCAGCAATAGGAGTACCCAAAGGTCCCTTTAATCCAACTTTATTCTTATTTATTGATTCTTTTGCTTCCAGAGGAATAGTCCACATTCCTCCTGGTCCCTTCACAGCAGTTACATTTCTCTCCTCCCATGAGATTGGAGCACCAGCAGCATCAAAGATCTTCATTACAGAGTCCGAAATCTCAGGCCCAATTCCATCTCCTGGGATCATTGTGCATATTCTTTGTTCCTCCGTTTCCGGGATCGCTTTTTTAGTTGAAGTAGAAGTTGAGTAACGACATGTTGCTACTGCATTTGGAATGATGCGTCGTATAAATGGTTTAATAAATATTGAAGTCATGTTTGGTTTTTAAATGATATAACTGAATTTAACAACTATTTACAAAAATTAACCTAAAAAATGTGATATACTCTGTGTAACCTAGTTTAAATTAATTGTTTATATACAAACTGTACGTTTATAACAACAATATGAGAATTTTACAAATATTTATGAAAATGCCGGAATAGAATATAAACGATAGTAATTAGTTTTCAAAGTTTGGTTTTTTTACGTAGATTTTTAATGTCAGATAATTACTTTATTTTAAAGGTTATGACATTATGCTGTATGTAATCCCTTAGTTTGTTACATTAATAAGAAAACCATGTCAAAGACCACAAAAATTAACAATATTTAACTTTCGCCCGGCGTTGGACTTTGAACAAATTACCTACCACAAAATTCGTCAGAAATAAATTGTTCTCAAACAACTTTCAAATGCGAAAAAAACTTAAATTTTTTAAGTCATGATTAATATTTTAACACTTGTTTTTATTTTTAAATCTCCATGACAAGTTATTTGCTTCTCTAAAACATATGCGAAGCCTGAAAATCTTAACGTATACCTATCAACTTTTTTTTTTATACGAACGAATATAATTGGAAACCTGTTTTATTCAAATGACGAAAAAATAAGTTAGACGTGTTAGGATACGCTTAAGTGAACGCAATTAGCTACATTCCTCTCTACTGAAATGTTTCGTGCTTTATAATATGGGCTAAGCCCAAATTGCTCTAGATGCATAAAAAACAATGTTTAGCATATTCAAAATATTTAAAAAACAAGCATAATCAAATTATTTTACATATTAATGTTTTATCTTTTTGCTGTTGAGCATTTATGTGTTTTGTTTAGTAATGAAAGATTTTAAAAATACGTGAAAATTTATTGAATAAAAAACTATTTAGGAATAAATATGGGTAAGCCAGGTGATGCAGAAAATGCCGTTTTTCAATATATGAAAACCCAAAATCGTCCATACAGTGCCTCTGATATATTTCTTAATTTACACAAGGAATTTGGAAAAACTGCTGTAATCAAAGCATGTGAATCACTATCACAAAATCAAAAGCTACTCGAAAAAGTTTATGGGAAATCAAAAATATATGTGGTCCACCAATCACAGTTTCCTGAAGTAGATGATAAAGAAATGAAAAAAATTGATGAAAATATTGTTTTGAAGACCGAACAAGCTGCTACAACACAAACACAAGTTACAGAACTAAACTCGAAATTAAAATCGTTAACATCAACTCTCCAAACAAAAGATGCAATTGCAAAATTAAAGGTTGTAAAAAAAGAAACAGAAGAATTGGAGACAAAAATTACTGAATTAAGATCAATGATGGGCAATTTTGATGCAACAGAAAAAAATAAACTAAAAGATGAACTTAAAACAATTGTCACACAATATAAAAAACGAAAGCGAATGACAACATCATTAATGGATGCTGTATTAGAAGGTTATCCAAAGTCAAAAAAGCAATTTATAGAAGAAGTAGGAATAGAGACTGATGAAGAATGTTCTTTTAAATTAACATAACTTAAAAAAACATTTAGATAAAAATTACTAGCCTATTGATTATTACATGTAAGCCAAAAAAACACATTTTATGCACAAAACTTAATAATTATTCCACTGCCATTTTTATAAGTCGTAGTTAAAATAAATAGTAACAGTAACATGCTATATTTGTTTTATCAGCAGTTTGTTAGTTATTGCTATAATCAGTGTTACATATTTTTGTTATTTCTTAATTTTTTTTAATCTATAAAACAGGGCAGAAATATTGTTTGTTTTATGTTGTTCTTATTTTTTTAGGTTATATATATTTTTTTATTATAATTTATACAAGTTTTAAGAGCAAAAAAAAACATGTCGTTTCAAACAAATGATGGATTCTATCAATACAATTATGATGATCCAAACCAACAAAACCAAAACAATCATGGATATAATCAACAACAACAACAACAACAACAACCCATGTCTCAAGGGTACAACTATAATTTTTTAATGTTATGTTTTTAAACAACATTCATTATAACCTACAACCATAGTATACCTATAAGAAAAGTAATATAGACAATACTATACAAAGTAAATGAGGAAATCAAAAAAATATAATTTTAATCTAGCAAATAAATTAAAATATTTTTATTTATTTAGATACGACTACAACCAAGGCTATTACAATCAACCTCAACAAGGTTATGGAGGTTATGGTGACCAATCCACAACCATGCCCGGTTCCAGTTATGCTGGACAGTACTCTGGTCAAATAATGCAACCCCAACACAACTTGGACCAACAAAACATGCACAACGACACCTATTCTGGTGGCTTTGATGATGAGCCACCGCTTTTGGAAGAGTTAGGAATAAATTTTGATCATATTTACCGAAAAACAGTCGCCGTGCTAAACCCATTTAAAGACACAGATCCTAGTATTATAAATGAAACTGATTTGGCCGGTCCACTGTGCTTTTGTCTTGCACTTGGTGCTACCTTATTGTTGGTAAGTGGGACCAAAACAATGTGAAAACTTAAACAAGTTAAAAAAATTAAATTAATATAACATGCAAATTCGAAATACGTTTTTATCAATCAAATTGTTTGTTTGTCATAAATTAAATCTTTAAATACATTACTTAAATTGTCAATAGTTTTTTATCAGTTAATTTTTCAGTTTTTAGAATTTTATTTTTACGCAGGGTGGAAAGGTTTCCTTTGGATATATTTATGGAATTGGTGGCTTGGGAGTTGTTGCAATATACGCATTGTTAAATATAATGACAATGACAGGAGTAACTATAGGTTGTGTTGCCTCTGTTATTGGTTATTGTATCTTGCCTATGGTATTCTTATCTCTTTGTTCTATTATTATATCATTAAAGTAAGTATAATTACAAAACCTATTCATAGATTTGATGCTATATTTAAATATAAATAGGTTAAAATAATTCTATACTAGTATGTTAATGTTAATAATTTTTTTGTAAATTTCGGTGTAATTTTTATTAATTTGTTTTTTAGGGGACTTGCTGGGATTGTGCTTACGTTATTGACAGTATTTTGGTGCAGTATATCTGCATCGAAACTATTTGTTTGTGGGTTTGCTATGGAGTCACAACAATTACTTATTGCATACCCTTGTGCACTTTTATATGGAGTGTTTGCTTTACTAACTGTTTTCTGATTTTTAAATTAATTTGATAATAATTTTGAATGAAATATGGTGTGTGGTAATAAGTGAGTTATTAGATTTTGGTAGAATTTAAAAGTTAAAATAATGTTTGTCTAATTCAAGAAGCAATTTTAAAGTCTGTTTTAAGTAGTGCTTTTATAAAGATAATTGTTAGTAATTATTTTTCTTTTTGCTCTCTTTTTCTTTATGTTGTAAATTGTATAGATGTATTAAATACACTGCTAAACATTGTTTGTAAATAAATATAAAAAACTATATCTCTATATAAAGATTAGAATTATTTTGTTGCAAACAAAGGGTGGGTTGTTAACCTTAAAATGGTGATTCAAAGTTAAATTTAAAAAAACACCAACCTATTTGTTCGGAAACATTATATAAATCAAATTTAAAAATTAATTAAAAAATGAAAGTTGACTGGACCTATTAAGAAACCTTTTGCTGCCCTCATCTAAAAAAAAAAATTATAAAGTATGAGCAAAAATTTTACACACATCTAGTATTTTATAAAAAACATAGTTTAAATACTGCTTTGGTTTAATAAACCTTGAAAATTTTTTTCTAAACTATTTTGTGGATCAATAAAACATTATTAAATAATGTTATGTTGTCTTAAAGTGGAATTAGTACAACGTAAATTAAAGAACTTAAATTATAAAAAGATGTAAGGCTATACAATGTTTAAATGCACAACCTTATCAATTTACCCAATTAGATATAAACTCAAATCTTGTCTTTTAAATCTTGACTAAGAAACAAAACTTGAATGGTAAGTAAAAATAACTGAATTTGAAAAGCTTTCAATAATGACAATATATTTAAAAACATGTAGATAGATATACATACCTATTCATTCAATATATTTTAACTTTTTTAAACTAACAGCTAAATCACATTTCCAACATTAGATCATACACTTATCTGCTTTTCTTAATCTTAAAGTTTTGATAATTGTAAATAAATTTAAATAATATCATTTAACTTTTTAAAAACACTACACACGTGGTCGTGATAAATTGGGGATTTCCCCACTTAAACATCAAAAAATAATTTTTAAATTTAATAGGGCTAAAATATTAGAGGTCGTGTAAAAACCGTTTTCTATACATAGCCACAACATTATATAACCCTGCCTTTGTTGAATGATATTCTTCCAAGTGGCTAATTAAGTGTAGCCCATATTAAATTCTCATTTGTTTACATACATTTAATGCAAGCAAAGTTCAAGCAAAAATTCGCAGATTAACAGTGTACAAATTAACAATAAATTACATAAGAAATATAGCAAAATTTTGTCGGTATATACAAATAGTTCAAGTGCTTGTGGAAAAAGTAGCTAACATAGCATCCAAATAAATATTTTGTAGAAAATTGGCAAAAAAATGGAGATAGCTTTTATGTTCATCCAAAATATACAAAAAATTTAGTGTATTGAATAGTTTTTTTTTTTAAATACCAACTGGAAAATACAATTTACCATTCCAACCCATTTTGCACGTCTTCAATTAGTTTAGCACTTTTTTTAAGTGCAGCAATTTCATCAGGACTAAACTGAATATTCACAATACTGCTTACTCCAGTTGCATTCAATACACATGGCAGTGAAAGACAGACATCAGCTTGGACTCCACAATAACCCTTGAATTTATTTAAATAATTTATTCCTTAAACACATAATATATGATATAAACATGTCAAATAAAAATCAGTCATTCAAACCTTCACAAAGCAGGAAACGGGTTGAATTCGACTCCTGTTTCTTAGAATTGAAATTAAAAGCTCAGCACAGCTTAAACCAATTGCCCAATTTGTGTATCCTTTCAGTTTTATTACATCATAAGCCCTGAAAAAATAAATATAAATAAAAAAAATTAGTTTTTAAAACTTAACAAATTTTATTTTATTTAAAATTTAAATATTTACCCATCAACAACTTGTTTGTGTATTTTATCCCAACCCTTTGGCCCACTTGGTTTTCCAATTTCTGGTTCAACTGAACACAAGTTTCTGCCAGATATACTGACACCACTCCATAATGGAACTTAACCACAAATATTTTGTTTATTTAATAAGTATTAAAATATATTGCTTTTAAAATTATATTTTAGGCAGTATAAAGAAAAAGTAATATTGTTGTAGTAGCGTATAATATAAACATTATATAGTATACGGAAATTAAGCACATTAAATATTCTGAGGAAGAATTCACAATTGGTTTTTTATTAAATATTTATTATACAAAAAGTCAATAATATAAAAACAATAAAAAATAATTTAAATAAAAACCAAATTATTAGAAAATAAATTGAAAATTGTTACCACTAGAATCTCCATGCTCCCCAACAATCCAACCATGAACACTTTGTGGTGAAATTTTCAACCGTTTCGAGATCAAATATCTGAACCTAGCTGAATCAAGATTAGTGCCAGAACCTATCACCCGATGGCGAGGTAATCCAGACAGCTTCCAAGCAACATAAGTCAATAAATCAACTAAGAGATACAGAGTTTGGTTAGTTAATCACAAACTTTTAAAAAGGAAAATTAGAATTATTTTAAGTGTTTACCAGAAAAAGATAAAATTTACAGAAAATAATTAACCTGGGTTTGAAACAACAAGGAGAATACAATCCGGACTGTTCTTAATCACTTGGGGAATAATGTGCTTGAAAATATTCACATTTCTCTGGACCAGGCTCAATCGTGATTCGCCGACTTGTTGTCGTGCACCAGCGGTTACAACAACAACTTTGCTTCCGGCTGATTTCTTGTAGTCTAAATAAATCCGGAAAATTAATTTATCAAAGTGCTATATGCAAATTAAATAAAGAAAAGTTGCTGCTTGAATAAATATTGATTGTCTTGCTATGTTTAAAAGTGAAATGATAAATTATTTATTAAAAATTAAATAAACAAGTTTTGGGGTTTTAAATTGAGTTATAATAAAAGCAAAATGAAATTATTTGAATTATTTTTAGTTTTCTTTTACCCTTTCCACCATCGATGCAAATATTTGATAAGAACAAGTTTCCATGATTTAAATCCATTATTTCTCCATTTAACTTATCCTCCACAACATCCATCAATATCAACTCTGTCGCAAGATTCTAAAAAATTAAATTTATAAGTTTACTTTCAGTACAAGTGTGTACAACTGTACAAAATTTTTTAAATAATCTATAACTTAAAACCTTCTTTAAATATAACTAAGACCGGCAGCGTGGTGTAGTGGTAAGAACACATGTTACACCACACATGAGGTCGTGGGTTAAATCCCCACTGATCTCATGCTGTAGCTCCCTTAAATAAGGCACTATAAACGGTATAAACTCCTGCTGAGCCAGCACTTAATCAGCAGTATAATTATTGGACATTTATAATCTATAATATTCCAAACTGCCACAGGCAATCCGAGACTGGGTCGAAGTAACTTATGTTACTCTATGTTTAAGTCGCATTCGACTTTCCCACATCGAAGATAAAGACATATATATACAAAAAAAATAAACACTTTTTTAAAAAGAGTAGTGTTTAAAAATTTATTAGTTTATGAACAGGCAAGTTTAATATAAACTATTTATGGATTATAAAAAGAATTTTGTAATAAAAAAATTTAAAAAAGTTTTGTATTTTGAACTAACTATATTGTTTGATAAAACTTTTGCCTAAAGCCCCTAAAGGTTATATATAGTTTATACAATATCAATATACAAAACATAAACAGGAAGTAGCTACTTAAGTCATTAATAAAGGAAATTAAATTTAATAAAATGGTTAAAAAAATAATTTAGAGGGTTTACATCAAATTTTCATATAAACGGACTTTCGGAAACAATTTGAAAATAGACCTTAATTAATCTATTTTAGTTTAACAAAACAATTACACATAAAATAAATTGTAACTTATGCCAATATTTAAAAAAATATATAAAAAGTAAACAAATTACAAACTATTTTTTGGAATTTAAAATTTAAAGCTTCACCTTTAAAAGAATGCTGATGCTGCAAGCCATTCCAACCATTCCCACTCCAACCACAGTTATTTTGCATGGAGTTTTCTCCTCTACATTGGCTACTTGAGTGAACAACCTATCTTTGATAGTCTTGTCAAATTCCTCCTCATCTTGGCTGTTTTGGTTTACAGACATTTTATATTTTACTTTTTAAAAATGCTAAAAAAAGAAAAAAAATACGTTATACAACAAATATCAAAAAGGGTCAACATTTTTGCAAAATTGCTGCAACGCAAAAAATTGAAAAAGTTGAACAAGGTAAACGTTTTTATTGATCAATCTAAATAAACAATAAACTAATATACACAGTTAATACGTTGGCCTTTCTAAACAAATAATATAGATTTCTGTCTACTGTGAGTTATATACCTGTCAGACGTGTGTATTTAATCACGTAGACGGTGGTGAACATTTAGCAGATACAGTTACCAGTCACGTAGGCATGTGGCCATCCTCAAATAAAACCGGCATAAACAGCCTTCGCTGGGGATTCACCAGGACTAAAACTACGTCACACGGGTTTATGGATAAGTTCATGGCATAAATTTTACTTTTAAAACTTTTTTCACATAATAGCCGTCCTATTATTGTAACCATTTATTTTGCTTGAATATATGACAATTCATTTTAACTTGTTGTGTTGTTATGTGCAATTGTTTCTCCAATAAGTTGACGCGAGCAATTTGGCAGTTTTACGAGTCTGTGTTTGTAATAACCTATAAAAAAAATTAATAAACTTTTATTTATAAATTTTAAAGACCTAAAGTTAACGTAATAGGACCTTAAAAAGATGCTGTCGTCATTAAAACGTAATAAACTTGTTCGCCCGAATCGTCATCGGCTACGTCAAAGTGGAAAATGCACATGGCGACGGGCAATGTTTTTAAGAATGGTTTATTGAAGTACAAACAAACTTTACTGGTCTTTACCTGGTTACAAGTGACAATAGCTGTCATATTCAGTGCGTTAAAAGGTTTACTTAATGGCCAAACAAAATCGGTGTTTACATAAGAGTTAATATTTAACCCCAGCAAGTTGTTATAAAATGGCTTCAAACCCGAATACAGTTTTTACCAGCTGAACAGTGGTATGATATATACCTAGACTTTGAAATGTAGATTAATGAGGCAGTTAAGACTTGGTAAGTATACAGAATACAGGTAATAATTTATGTGCTACTTCAGGCTATACACCAAAAATCATGTAGCATATCTTCGTTTATATTTCGCAGAAAAATTGCTATTTTGAAAAATTGTGTTAACCTAATTTAAAATCATGTTGCAACAAATTTTGCGTGATATGTATGTTGATCCTGAGATTTTAGCAGAACTACCTGAGGAGCAAAAGGAGATTTTATTTTTAAAAATACGACAAGAGCAGGTATATTTTGTGTAAGAAAATTGAGATATTAATTTTAAATGCCAAAAGACTGAATTATTGTTGTGTTATATTCAAAAAAAAATTTAAAAAAATATTTTTTACCAGGTTCGAAGATATTACGAAAAAGAAAATAAATTTGCAAAATCTAACGGAAAAGCAGCAAAAAACAACAATAAAGGTATGCGCAAATATTAAAGTAATTTTTGCAAATAAATGTTTATAGTTCTTATTCATATTAAAATACCAAAAAAGAATGTGGTATAAAGTTTAGCCTAGCAAAGAGGTAGTAACTTTTATTTAAATATTTGCCTTATGATCGTAAAAGAGGCGAGTTTGTTTTATTAAACGTTTTGACGTTTATTTGTGGGATGAAATATGTTTCCTGATGACTTTCTATAGAAAATTATTTATTTCAATTAAACATTATCCAATTCTTAACAAACATGAAGTAGGTACTCAAGGGTATTAGTTTGTTTGCAAAAACCTACTTCACAAAACGCTCTGTAAATATTTACTCTTTGTTTTTCAAATTGAACTTCCCTTTTCGATTTTTACTTAATCCCTGCGGTATAATATTTATTTAAATTTTTTGCAAAATGTGTTGTAACAAAATTTTAAATTTAAAAATCAATGCAACATCGCTCCAAACAAAAGGGTCCCGGGTTTGGTTTTTACCCTGCGTCATGCTGTCCTTGATTATTGGTTTTAGTTACCATAACAATTTTAAACCTTTATCAAGGTCGAATCACTTATCGATCTCCATATTATAACCTTACCTAGTAATATTATTTTCTAAATAAAGGATTTGTTTAATTTACAGGAAAACAAGTTCGATTTTTAGAAGACAAGCGCGGTCAGCCCTGGACATGGGTTTTTGGCGAAGATGGTCAAACCGTCAAGGAAAAATGGAAAAAATTAGAGTAAGAAAATATCAACTTTTATCAAATTTAAAAATCTTCTTTAATAGCTTAAGTTCAAAATTGAACTTTTCAGTAGTTATGTAAATATTTATGTCATATCCAATTTAACGCACATGGCCTATTAACGTAATTAAATACATCATACAAAGTGTTTATTTACAAAAGGCAATCAACACAATATTGTTGAGAAAATTGTTTTTAGTTAATCGTGACGTCACTGATAAAAATTATCTACTAATCAGTTTGTTTGCGCATACGATAAGCAAATAAAATTTATCAAAACTAAGCGATATGATAGTTATAAAATCAATATTTTTAATTGAATTAAAAATGAATCATTTTTGTTTTGTTTTTAAGTTATCTAATGTCTACAAGGTCTCTGAGTAATATTTAAATGTGCTTTGTATAAAAGGCCCTAACCTAAACTAAAAACAATTGCAAAGTAACGAACTTTCCAAATGTACAGACCATTAACACTATTTATTTGTTTTTGTAGGGATAAAAAGATGGAAGCCGCTATCCAGGCTGTTGTGGAAGAAGATATGATCTTAAAAGCACGTGGAACGACAAATAAGTTAATGATGGGTTACAGTAGGACCCCACCTTTGGAAAAGAAAAATATGAGAAATTCGCCAAACTCCGCAAGAAAAGTATCACCTTGTTTAGCGCGAAAAGAAATAAAAATAACAGTAAGAGAATTAATAAATTCGAAAATAATTTCAGTCACCACTTAGACCTTGGATGTAATTCTCATTAAAACCAATAATATACTTGCCAAAGTCAACTAGGGACTAAAACGGAATAACAAATGTTATCCTATGCATAATCACTAGGTCCTTTTTTAAGGATAAAATTGTAAAAATATTAGTTAAATTTATCAAATTAGAGCTCTATTTTACAACATTTATCCTAAACAATCTTGTTATTCTTAAGAAAAGTCAAAGTCTTCGAAATCCTGACAAAAAAGTTATCACTTGCGTTAGGCCGATAACCCCACCAAAACACATGGTCAATCAGCAAAAAGAACCAATTCTTAACAGATCAGTTCCAGTCAAACAACAATCTGTACCAGTCTTACAACCAACAATAGTTAAAAAGCCACCAATCAAAAGTAAACCAACCAATGAAAAGCAACTAAATGGCTCTAAAAACAATGCAACAACTAAAGTTGATAGTGGATATGAAAGTAAGTTTAATGTTGTCTAACAAAACATGTATCAAATTAAATAGGTTTTTATAAAAAAAGTGGGTACCCTGTGTTTTTTATTTTTGTGTATACATTGTATACCTTAAACAAATTTTAGGTATTACCATCTAGTCAGAAATTTTTTATTTTGTTTTTCAGATTTTGAACCATTAAAAACTAACAATGTGGTATCGAACGAGGAATGGGAAAAACAACGTAAGTTTTATTACTTATACTTAGAATTATACATTTTAAACACGATTTTTTACCTACAATTAAACCGAAAGGCAAGTAGTTCAAAGAACTAAACATTTAATAAAAACAAGTTTGTACTTGCACTACTGTAAGCATGCCTTAACATTGACCTTAAGTTGTAACTTTTAAACAAATAAAAGTCGGGTATGCGACATTAATGATTAAATTTACTATAAATAGCGCAAGGTTTGGCCACTTTGATAAGGCTTTGTACATTAAAACGTTGCTAATTACCTTAATAAACAAACTTTATAAACACAGTGTTAAAGTATAAGGAAGAAGACCAAAGGCGGAGTTTTCGCGCTCGAAAAGCAAGCATTGAAGTACGTAGACAATCCCAGATAGCTTTAGACCAAAGCAGTACGTTCAATACTGTAAAGGAAAGAGTTAAAAGACTATCAAGCGACAAACAGCATCCACCTTTATTAAGAACACGTCCTACCCTCCCGCCAAAACCAAATAACATTCGAACACTCCACCCTCTTTCTGTGTAAGTCAAATTTACGTTGGTAACTATTTCACCTTGCTTTCTGTTTAAACTAATTGAGTCTATATATTTAAACACGCACGTATTAAGGTTAACATTGGTATACATGGTTTTGTAAATATTCAACATACAAAACCAGGAAATAATATGTTAACTTTTGTTGATTTATTCAGACCAGGGAAATCAATAAAACCCAACAACAAAAAAGAAGTTTTTAGTTGGTTTCAAGAAACTCAAATTAGAAATGTCTGGCCCGAATTAAAACCTGGAGTTGTCCCACAATGGTTTCACGGTAAGTTTTTAACAAATTCTGAAGTTCTAGCAGCTTAAACATATTGTTTACCCTTAAAATTTTGATGTAAAAGGACAATTCTTTCAATTCTTTTAAATAAATATTGATTTAATGTGGCGATTTCTAGGTATCATAGGTCGAATGGACTCTGAATCCCACTTACGAAAACCTGGAGATTACTTGATTCGATTAAGCGACAAAATGTGGGGCTATGCACTAACTTACAGGTAGGCCATGGACACATCAACATAACATAAAATTTTAAGCAAATGATTATGTGTACAAAAAATAAACCTCGTACAAAAAATGTCGCTTGTACATAACTAGTTTGATTTTTATGCTTGACACAACTAAGAAGATCCACAGAAATAAAAAACCTCCGAAACTGCATAAAAATTTCCCAAATACATTTTCTAATAATGTCTCTCAACCTAACCTGTTAATAAATAATTTTAGAGCAAATGATAGAGTCAAACACTTTTTAATCGATGCTTCAGAACCTCAATGTTATCATTTCTTCGGTAATGACCAAATACGGCACGAAAGTTTAACTGAACTTGTTGAATATCACAAGGTAAGTTACAACCTAAGAGAAAGTTTATAGTATGGGTGGTTTATTAACCTTGATTAAATAGAACAGTAGTTTAAAAGCATAACAGTGTTAAGATACATAAATGTATAAATATTCACAGTTTTCTGATTGCTTCATTTTTTACAGGTTGAACCAATAACGCAAAATGGTGAAATTCTACAGTTTGAAGCAGGACAATTAGATTTACTTAAACCTGATTATCTGGACCTTATGATAGATGACAAAGATACCAGACTATAAACTACATCTTTTAACAAAATGTATGAAGTATCGTAAGAAGGGTAAACAGCATACCGCTTATGCAAACCGTTTCAGTCAACATTTTAGGAAATAAATTATTATCAAAAATTGTCGTTGTAGGCAATTTTTAATCGTCTAATCATGAATTAAAAGTTTTGTAGATCGTAATAATGAATTTCGTATTATTTATCTTACGATTTGATTGTGCATTTTAATTGAAATTGTATTTTATATCAATACAAAACAAGTATACTAAAATTTCCGTCTTCACTGTACTTCGACTATAACTCGGACCTTACTTAAATCTAACCTATGAACAACTGGTAGAAGGTTTCTTTTATATTGCTCCTAAATATTAAAAAATAAATTTGTATAAATAATTAGTTAAGCAAATAAAAAAGTAAATAAAAAACGAACAACAAACCTGTTGAATATTATTATCTTGGAAATAACACAAGCTGCAGTAAGGGAATAACCTGTACAGTGGACAAGTCTGATAATGATGCCTAAACGTAAACAAGTTAAAAAATTACAAAAAAACTTCATAAAAATATAAGATATAGGTAGTAAAACAAACCTCTATACAACTAGGTGAGGTAATTTGAAGCAAGTTAGATTGCCTAAATAAGAAAATTGAAATAGCAAGCATCGGTAATAAATGAAGACTGTCATAACCAATTATTCTATCCCACAATAATAGAAGTTGGTCGGTTGAAAGATAACCAGAGAAAGCACGAACTAACCATTTAAAAGCAATTTTCAATCTAAAATAAAAAAATTGGGTGAATTTATAAGAATTCCATAAACAGATAAATAATTTTAGAAATACAATAGATTAATTTCAGAAATTGGAAATAAAAAACTTACGGTTGGCAACCTATTTCTTGTAAATGTCGAAATAAAGTTGGATGTAAAGTTTGAAATTGAGTTTCGAACAAAAAACATAAAGATATTATTCCCTATAAGAAATTTAAAATCTTTTAAAACAAAAAAATTAAACAGTGTCTTAAGTTAAATAAGCAACAAAAATGTTAAAGTTTAGAAAAAATGAAGTATTTTACTTGAGGATGGGATGAAATAGCATGCAACCGATGAAAATGTTTCATATACAACCTCCTGAATAGAAAATATAAAGGGATAGGATCAGAGTAAAGGTAACAAAGTGGGGTCACCAACATTGAAAATCCATGAAATGGAATAACACCATTAGGTGGGTAGACTACTGAATATTCTTCTTGGCCAAGTTTACCTAAAATTAAAAAAAAATATAAATAAAATAAGGAAATGAACTTTAATTTTTAATCGTAACATTTACTATATTAATTTTACAAAAAATAAAAGAATTTCTTATATAGTAACAACTCAATAACTAATATATGGAGCTTATTAGTCTTCTAATGTAAACTAAATTAGTATGTATGATATAACTATCAAAATTTATATACAGTATAAATTCTATTTAACATACCAAAATAAAAATATAGTTCACATTATAATGATATACCCCACAACATTCATGCTTCTGAGTACAACAACATTATTTAAATAAAATTTAAAATTGTTAATGACAATATCAATTGACAACACCCTTAAAAATGACAACAAATTTTCATTTATATACTATTAAATGAAATGACTACAATGATAATATAAACCTTCATTTTCAACTAAATTGAAATTATTTGACAACTTATTTGAATGCCAACTTTTTGCTATTTCCTTTTTAGTTTCACTATTTTCGTTATTAGGCAAAACTTCTTTTACACTTTCTTGTAAATTAGAATCAGGTGCTTTTGTGCATGATTTTACTTCAAAATGCAATAAAATTTTATTAATTTTAAGCTTTTTAAATGGTAAGTGCAATACAATATATTTTTATTATTTAAACTTAAATTATTCCTAACAAATGTCAAATACATAAAGAATTTTTCTAAAATTTCTGTAAATAGTTACCTTTAATAAAAGATTTTGGTGGCGTGGCACTACTTTGGTTAAAATGTTCAAGCACTGTTGTGTCGCGAGAAAACACCAATAAAACTTGGTACAAATAATCTTCAAACACAAAGTAGTAATCGTCATTTACTGATGTTAGTTTCACATCCTGAAAATGTAAATAAATGCCCATTTTTTTGTTGGCATCTTTAGTTGTATTAATAAATTAATAAAACTGACCACATACCTTGTATATTAGGCTGTCTACAAGTAGATCATGTTGTAAAACATAACCCTTTAACTGTTCATACTTTAAAATATCCTAAAATATAAATTACTATTACAGAAAAAGTAAAAAAAATACAAAAATGGAATTTTCCACAAGCCAAGCATAAAAGTGTTTTGTAGTGAATATATAGTCGGTATCTGTATTTTGTTAGTTTTCTACAAAATCCAAGTTTTATTAAACTTAAGTTTAAAAATATTGAAACAGTAATCACCAAATGATTAATAGTGACACCTAGTGAAAGTTGCCAGAGATCTGCTCTGTTCCCCCCAGGACATCCTCTACAACAAAAATATTGAGCAAGATCACTTCTACCTTCATCAAGAACTAAAAAAATAAAGTTAACTGAAAAATTAAGTGATTGGCATAAACTTAAAATAAAACTACAATTTTAAACATAAAAACAAATTTTTTAACATAGAAAACACATTTTTTATAACCTTTCTAAGTTATATAATAGATAATAATCATATGTCTTAAACTATTGGCCAAGGAAACTATTTTGTCTTAACAAACGAAATATCATAACAAGCAATTAATATTAAATTAAACCTCTTTTTGCCAACTTGTTTCTCTCTATCTGAAAAGTTTCATATTGAACATCCACGCTATCATCTAACCCTGTATGTCCTATGCCTGGACCAAACTCTGAAAATGTTTTTTGCTAAAAAATATATATATATATATTGATTTGTTGTGACAAAATCTACAGCATTAGTAAATAAAAATAACTAAACTTCAAAACACTAAACATAATACCATTACATCAAAAAAATAATAGAAAATAAAAACATAAACCATTAAAAAAACAATTATTAAATACACAAAAAAAATCATATTTTGCCTACCAATTCAGAGGTACTTGGTATTTCTAAAGGAACTTGAATAAGTCCTAAATGACCTTCAATATGTTGCAGTGAATCATCCACTTCACAACCTGTTAAACTTGCATAATTTGGGTTCCTCAAACTTGTTATCACTTCGAGAAAATCTTTTGGGGCATAAACTGGCCGAAAGTGACTGAGATCTGTACAATTAGACTATATTAAAACACTATTGATACAGTTTTATTCAAAAAAAAACAATATAAAAAAACTATAGTCTCATTTTTTACCTGGTTCATCAGTCCCCATTTCATTCCACTTATGCAACAAATCCCTCTGTTCATCCCCCGGTCTTTTCCTCGCAAGTGGAATACTCAGGTCAGTACACATACTATTCAAACTCTTCAGTATTCTTCTTTCCCAGTTTGCCTTTTTTTAAACAGTCTTTGTTACACACTTAATGCTTGTCTTACTTATGGGCTATAAATTTTATGCAGTCGATTTTTGCTATATAAAGAACATGTTTTATGTTACCTGTGCCTTTCTCATGTACATTAAAGGTTCTTTTTGGCATTCATATGGTATAGAGTTGTCCATAGAACCATTTACTCTAAACAAATTTTAAAGTTTTTTTTAAGTAATTATAAGGATATGTTACATTAAACACAAAATATAGTTAAAAAATTTACTTCAGCAAATTGATATTTAGGCTTAGAATTTATGAATATCTTATCTATTGTCTGTTTAATAAATGTTTAAATCAACATACGAACTAAGATAAGAAAAAACATCGTTTCGAAGTAATTTTTCCCATCCTGAAGTCTTAAATGCTTTAATAACATCTTCTTTTAAAGTTGCAGCCAATACTGTTGATTTTTCAACTTCATGCTAAAAATAATTCTGTTATGAATTAAAAAAGTCTAAAACAAAAAACATAATCGAAAACATAACCATAAACTAACTAGGTATATTTTTAAATTGTAGTGTTTTTTTTCCAATGAGAGTTACACACTGTACAACACAAAGAAGGATTTTAAAAAAAGCTTTATTTTTAATAACAAAATTACTTATTTTTACCTGTGCTGCACGTTTGAGTTGAACATGCAAAGTACTTCCACCAAGTTTATTTAAAACATATCCAACATTTTGAGCCATTTTGTTTAACTCTGGATCCATATTTTACTTCCGTTTTTACAAACTCTTAATATTTATTAAAACTTAACAATATTGGCATTGTCTATAACAATCTAAAAAGAAAGATATTAGCATGGTTAAAAATCCTTCTTTAATTTTAAATACAAAGTTTTGTATGTTTTTTAAAAAAAGATCAGAATGTGGGTAAAAAGAAAAGTACAGCGGAGTGTTATTATTCAATACAGGCATGTATAAGCTGTTGCACATATAAAAGAAATATTTAACTTTATACACAAATTTTTAAATGTCATTATAATATAGTTTACAGATCAATAAAAATAATAAAGTGAAAACATTAAACAAATTGTCTTCAAACAGCAGAGCAGTTCATTTCACAAAATATAAATGTTTTAATAAAGAAATATCTTCATCAAAAACAAAGAACATAAAGCTATTAGTGTTGCAACTCTTACAGTACAATGACAACTTTAAAAAAACTTATTATTGAAATAAGTGTGTTTAAAAAAAAATTTAAATTTCAATCATGAGATTTATAGTCAACTTCATATTTTCTTCCCCCATCCATATGCTGAATACTCCCCTTGACTGAACTTAAAAGTGTTTGCGAAGTTTCTAAAATCTTCATATAAGCTGCTTCGGTCTCTGAAATAGTTTTATCAAACTCGTTTCTGGCTGCCATTTTTTTTGCTAAGCTTTCGTTCACTTTAGCAAGTCGCTCAGTTAGGATTCGAATGTCATTTTGTAATTTTAGTTTTTCTTCTTCTTCTTGCATAGCCTTTCGATGCAAATCGTCTCTTTTAGCACATAAATCTTCGATGCATTTTACTAACTCATTGTTGTATGTTTGCAGTGCAGCGCCTTGATGTGTCATAACTTAATTTATTTGTAATAATTGACATATGACATAAAATTTAAAAAATGTCTCTAAATATTTTTTAACAACATTACAATATGTAAAAAATTCAAAAAATAACATTTTAAAAATAAAATTAATCATTAGGTATAATTAGCGTATGTCCAAAATTTAAAAATCTGTGTGTAAAATGTTTGTCATAAACTATCTTTATATAAAACAAGAATATTTTTGATTTAGTTACAAGCATTTGCAGTTTGAAAGTTAAACTGTTTGCTGTATTGTATCCATGGGAGCCACTTTTACACCACGCGTAATAGTAAAATACGTCATCCGCAACTTAAAAAACAAGATTGCTTTAAGTTTAGCTTCGTTTTTCAGACTAGCCATCACCACAGTGCAAAAATTCATAAAAATGAGGTTTTAAAAGCATTTTAAAAGCCACGGTCACCGGCGTTCTTTTTTTAGCAAGAGAAACTTCGTCTTTGTTTTAATTTAACAAGACTTGCTTGTATAGTGTTTTTTTCTGCGCGTTTTTGATCGTCTTTCTGAACATCAACCGATGCTCGAGATTCTCGAATAGTTGGCAAAGATGTTCGCCGCATTGACTGTGCTTTAAGTCTAAATATGATATAGTTTATTTAAGTTTATATATAATTTAAAATTTTCAAGTTATACATGTGGCTGCTTTGCTTTAGCCCACCTCTTTTGCCCGGCGCGTTTCTTTACTCTACTTAACGGAGTAATATCTGAGCCATCGTCAGAGGAGTTGTCATCTACTTCTTCCGAACCAACGCTATGTCGTCTTATTCTTCCAACGGGATTGGGTTTACGCGATAAAACTTTAGCTGCTGCTATTGTCCAAGGATGAACTTTTCGCACAGGTATCGGGTTTCCACTGGCAGCTGGGTGTTCAACGTTAGTTTCCAACCTTGACAACAAGTCTTGTTTTAAAATAATATTAGTTTTGTAAGGGAAAAATGTGCTGATTTACCCTTTAGACAGCTCTTTAATTTTTTTGTAGTCGATCTTTGAAAAATTTAGTCTACGTGGAGATTTAGCCAAAAGTGACTGTTGATCTGTGTTATCATCCAACAAGTTTTTTTCCTAAATGTAAATTTTGATTAGTAATATTATTCCTAAACCCACAACCCAAGACGCTTATGGTCCCGATAGTTTCGTTCCATAAATATTATAAGGGATTTTGAGCAGTTGCAAGCTATTTACCTCACTAAATCCTGACGACATTTTCACTTTTCGTAAAAAATTTAACGTCGTTTCTCCTTCGATTCTTATTTTATCCAACTTTTTCTGAACCTCCAACGTTAATTCGTCTATGTTTTCGCTCAATCTTTTTTCGTTTGTTCGGTTAAGTTCACGAGCTCGTACCATAGCCGAACTCTCTTTTGATTGTCCCATTGACATTTTATATTTTGATTTCCATTTTACATCGATTAATAATGTTCAATTTACCACTGATCGATTTTTAACTTTGCTCTAAAAACCTCAAACAATCAGGATTTTTATGCCTAGCCTAATTGCAGCAAACTAGCCTACACAATAGCGAAAAAGCAAAAGAACACTCTGCCAAAGCCAATTAATTTGTAGTGGCCTATTTCAATCATTTTTTTCGCAAAATACTCCAACTTTTGACAACTCTATAGAAAACAACCTCTCCTGTATTTAACAGACGAGTACTTGATTATTTAACCTTAATAAGTATAGCAGTTGATTGCCTAGCTGCTTGTTAGACTATTTGGAGTGTTCACTTGACTTGTGCTCTAAAACAAAGTGTATATTTCAGTCAAAAACAGAATTATTTTTACAAAAATAACACAATTGGCCATTAATTTTGATTAAATAGCTTGCTTGCTGGACAACAATTTCTGATTGGCATATATTTATTAATTTTTGGACAACGTAAAGCAAATTTTGCAACAAATTGTAGTTAAAAACGCTGTTTAAGAATTTTTAAATTTTATATTTAACTTAATAATATTAAAAATTTAGAAGTAAATTGTAAATACAGCAAAACAAGAAAAGCTAATTTAGTTCACATTGCTGAAAAGAAAAGCACTGCTAGGATCTACTATAAAAGCTTCATGACGCAATTTTAAATTCTAAAGTGGTGTTATAGTGATTTCCTGTATATGAATGCCACGCAAGCCGTTATCCGTTGTATTGTCGGTTTTGTTTTCTTTAAAAGCGATTTTTCGCTTAGTTAGCAATGTTTAGCCTAATTTAATTATAATAACCTTTAAAAATTCATGCAGAAAAATTCGTAATGATAGGCAAAAGAAATACCTGCGTATCTAGCCAGACGTAGAACCAAAAAGCGATATTTTTTCCCTACTAGCTGTCCAGTTTCGTTTATAAATATGTCTTATATCTGTAGATATAATATAAGAATCGACATATATAATTTGTTTCGTGTGATAAATATTACTGATTTTGAAAAAAAAACTTATCAAATTTTAATTTTGTTACACTTTGTTTTATTAGATTACACTTGTATTTTGCAATATTTATTTTGGTATATGCAATATAAAAATGGGAGGAATTTTTAGCAATCTTTTTAATTCCCTGTTTGGTCAGAAAGAACGTCGAATATTAATTCTCGGATTAGACGGTGCGGGAAAAACCACAATCCTCTACAAACTACAAGTTGGCGAGGTCGTTACTACCATACCGACAATTGGGTTCAACGTCGAAACACTTAGCTACAAAAACTTAAAATTCCAGGTTTGGGATTTAGGTGGTCAAACCAGTATTAGACCTTATTGGAGATGTTACTACAGCAACACGGATGCTATTATCTATGTTGTAGATAGTATGGACAGAGATAGAATGGTTACCTCAAAACAAGAACTTGTTAGTATGCTAGAAGAAGATGAGCTTAAAAATGCAATCCTCGTTGTGTTTGCAAACAAACAAGATATCGAAGGTGCAATGACAGAAACTGAGGTAGCAAAAGAACTCGGTTTATTGAACATTAAAGACAGAAAATATCAAATTTTTAAAACCAGCGCCATGAAAGGCACTGGTTTGGAAGAAGCCATGGATTGGCTTGTTCAACAAATACAGGCACAATAACATGTTACTGTGAAATCTATTAATTAATTGTTGAGCGGTAATGTTATATTTCCTGTGGTCTAGATCTGCTGCGTGATATACTAAAGAAGCTTGTAATATATAGCATATATAGAGTTTTTTACTATTAGCACAGTCAATAATAAATCTATTGGCCTACATATTAGCTTCAAAATTTTAATCATATTTTATATTTATGTTTAAATCATAATTTAAAGTTATATTCTAGCCTTTATGGTTTTAGTTACTATATAAGTTGAAACATATGTGTTTTATTTCAAATGTATCATATCTGATTTAATTTTATTATAATTTTAATACCAAACAAAAAATCCATTATTATTTATATATATTTATATGGTTTTTGTTTTGTAGAATTCATTATATTTTTAGTGCGTTTTCTTTTTAATTAAAGTATATATATAAGTTTAATAAGTTTTGTAATCCTAAATTGGGAACAAAATTAGTTAAATTTAGCAATATATTCATTTTTTTATATATATCATAAATAGAAAATAAAGTTTTGTTTTTAAAGGGTACTCACTATTTTTTATACCTATTTAAACCTGTTATATTGACATAGTATAAATTTTATTATTGATATTTTATTAATAAGCAGAATAAGTATTTAAAAAATATATAAACAACAAGATTTAATATTAAAACATTTAATTTTAGCTAATTGGCTTTTTTCTATATTACATTTATGTTAATTTCATTTATAAAAAAAAAACAAAGAAAAGTTCTGTTGAAATAATTGTTTTTACACAACTGGTAAAATGTTGGTTAAGTTTTGTAAGCGAGAATAACCTTATTGTTGTACATTAAATACAGTGAATTTAGACATTTGATTTTTGACGCACCAACTTCATAAAAGTGGAAATAGGTATAAAAATAATAATATAAAAGCAGAAAGCACACTTTTTTAATTTATAATTTAAAAAAGTAAGGTTTTTGGTACTGGGCTTACTATAAGACAAAAAATATTTAAGTTTTGTAACAACTGTGGGCACATTTTTTTTGAAGTAAATTTTAAACTTATATTTAAGTTGTTATAATGCAAAAGTGCAAATAAAAAATTTTAAAGAGTCTCACATTGAGACTGAACTGCTGATATCGGCAAAATTAAAGCATCAGAAGGGCTTTAATATTATTTAAATTACATACAACAATCTTCAATTGCAAGGTACATAACACAAGTATGATAAATGGTTTAATAACAGATGTGTAATATTTAAAAAAAATATTTTTCTCTTAACTCTTTTATATGCAATAAATGGTAGCACCATTTTTAAAGTTAAAAAATAATTAAACATGGGCATATATTACAGTAGAAAGAATTAAAACAATTGTGCTATATCGTCATAGTTTTATATAATATATTAGCAACAGTATGTTTTTTGATGTATAAAAATATGCAGTAAACATAAGAAATGATTTTTGTGGTACATATGATATTCGCAATAACCCAAAATATTTTCTAGAAATGTTTTGGAATATTCGAACAACCTTTTAACATTTGCTTCTAAAAATTAAACCACTTCCTCGCTTGTCATTAAAAGTGGATTGATGTATTCAAAACCTTCAAAGTCAGCTTGATCTATCTTATTGACAGTTTGGACATCGGAAGGTGTAAGTTGAACAGGTTCCTAAAAAAATTTGGTTGAAAATTTCAAAAAAAATTAAATGATGACTAATATCTAGATTACAAATGTAGTAAATGGTTAGGAGAAATACAAAATTTAAAGTAATCTGTACTTGAAATAATATAGCTTACAAAAGTCACACCTTACCTGAGTAAACTGTTTGTCGAAATTATCCAAACCAAACTCATCCTCAATGTTAGGTTTATACGGTGGTATTACCTAAAAAAAACAACAATTAAATAAAAAATATTTTAAACAATTATAAAACCAAAATATAATAGTTGATATTTACCTGTTTAGCATGCAGCAGATCCCAATCAATTGTCTTGAAAAATTGATGATCCAAAATATCTTGGAAACCCTGTTCTGGGTTGCAACCTAACCTGTCCTGTAATATTCCAAAAAAAAAGTTAGAAAAAGTACAAAAATGGGTGAAAATTAATATTTAATGCAAACTTACCTGTGGTACTTTGTTGAGAAATCCTTTCAATACTGATGATGCTTTAACTGATAGTGATCTGGGAATTCGAATAACTTTCTCTAAAATAACCTGATAAAAATATAATACATTAACGAAACAAAAAAGAAAGATCATGTTGTAGGTTAAACATTAATAACAATTATTAAACTAACAAATGTATACATAAATAATTATCATATTTATTTAATTACAATAGTACAATTATCCCTAACCTGAACCAATTAATACAAGTTTCAGATACAAAAGGTTGGCACTCACAAAGTTAAATTAATTGCTAGCAATACAAAAAAATATTTAAAGCTAGTTAGAATTAAAATTTAAAATAAACTTACCTGAAACAAATAATCTTCTGTGCTTTGATCCGGGTTATCTGTCATTCCCACGATATCAAAAGGGCTTCTCCCCGCCATCATCTCAAACATGAGGACCCCCAGTGCCCACCAATCCACTGAGAAATCATAATCTTCACCGCGGAGTATTTCGGGGGCAATATAGTTCGGGGTACCGCAAAATGTTGAAGTCAGGTTCCCTTTTCTGATACCTTCCTAAAATTTATAAATATTCATAAATTAACAATAAAAATTTGGTTTTAAAATCAAAATATTTTGTAAAAAAATTAAAAAATCCTAAATATTTATTTAAATTTGTATTATTTTATTACTTAAAAAAAAATTTGTACATTTTTAACAAGTTTATGTTACCTTACACATTCCATAATCAGTAAGTTTGATGTGACCATCACTATCAAGAAGAACATTATCCAATTTTAAATCTCTGTATATTATTCCCTTCTCATGCAGAAAGTGGAGGGCAAGTATGATCTCAGCAGCATAAAATCTTAAAAAGGCCAAATAAATTAAAAAAAAATAATAATAAAATGATTTATCAATATTCATAAAAAACACTCTTGTTAGAATCATATAGAAATAAAATTAACCTGGCATGTTCTTCAGGTAGTTTTCTCTGCCTTTGCATATGAAACATTAAATCTCCTCCATTTACATATTCAATCACAAAAAATAATCTAGCTGGGGTCTAATATAAATAAAACCACTTTAACGAAAAAAAATAAAAAAACAACTCACAAAAAATTTGGCAAGACTATAAAACTAAAAGCATCATAAATTCTGTAAATATCAACTATGAAATGTACATAAAAAGTGCCCATCATTTTAAAATAAAATACTTATTTACACAACAACCAAATAATTTAAATTATACCTGAAAACAGGAGTGTAAACCAACAAGGAAGGGATAATTTGAGGCAGTTTCGAATACATGTTTTTCAGTTTGGACCCAATCAATATCTTCTTCATCGGTCACTAATTCTTTCTTGATGACCTTAAACATAATTACATCAAATCAAATAGCATGATAATTAAATTTTGGACAACACACTTAATTGGCCTACAGCAAATATCAAATACCTAAATTAGTAGTTGTACTATTAATTACGTAAATGTTTACATATAAATTACTAAAATACTGATCTTATATTCAAATATTACAATTAATTTAAAATGAAATTCTTTTATGGTTTAAAGTTATAATCCATATCTTAATACCCAATACATAGTAATTATAGGACCAAATACATATCCTAAAACCAACAAAAAAATTAATTTAATTAAAATAACTCAGTAATTATTACCTTCATGGCGTACATTTTTCCGGTGATTTTTAATTGGACTAGTAAGACTTTAGCATAACTTCCTCTACCTATCACTTTCAGTAAATCGAAATCTTTTAATCCAAATCCAGGGGCAGCTTTGTTAGCGGATTGCGCAGATTCTTGCTGTTCATTTTTAAACAAACAATTCATTATAAAAGACAACATTTTACATACTAAAATGATAAGAATGTAACTAGAGATAATAATTAAAAACTGAACAGGAACTGCATCAAACAAATATCATTAAATTACTTAAAATGTATATATATATATAAATGAGTTTTTTTTTAAATTAATTACAAAATAAAAACATAATTTAAGCTTTAAAGTATTTGTGTACAAAAATGAGTTTACCTTATTACTGTTAGTATCCATTTGATCAATAATAGAACCATTGGCAATAGGAATGTTTGGTCTTCTCGACTTAAATCGTTTCAACTTTCTTTTCAACTTGTACCATCTTCTTGCACCGCGTCTGAATTTAATATTTATTTTATTTAAAAATATTAAAAGCCAGCTCAAATTCCAAACATATGTTTTTTCTTTTTTAAACCTTTTAAACAAATGCAGTATCCACTATTAAAAGTGTGAATGGTTATACAGAATGTAACTTAAGGGTCATAAACCAAATAGAAACATTAATTAAAAAAAGTTTTATGATTACAAAAAGTAGGTAAACTAAACATAGACAGAAGTTTATAACGTTTGTATAAACCTACATTAAAGTGATGATTCCTTTACCTGTATATTTTATGTTCACCAGGACATAGCAAACCTGGTTCACTTGGTATACCAGGAAATATATGAAAAAACAAACTGTTTTCACTGTTTAAATCCCATAATCGAAAAGCTTCAGACAGTTCCAACTATACAAGAAAAAATTTTAACTTGAAATGTCTTTTAAAAGCAAATTTTTATTAGAAATATAACAATTTTAGGTATTCAAGAGAATTTCTCAATCTGCTGAAACAATATCTGTGCTTTTACATTATTGTTTTTACAATTGAATATCAATTACCTTGGGTTGAGCTTGCTCTAATATATATATATACAGAAAATATAGAAACAAATTTGGTTAACAAACCTGTGATGAAATAGTACAAGGGTCTCCTTCGTCATCCAACCATTTTACTGTAAAAACTTGAGCATCTGAGAAACTACAATTAACCCGAACCTAAATGAAAAATAAAATTATTAAAATGATATATATAATATATATATACATTAAAATTAATTTGCTTTTACTTCTATATTTAAACTTTGTATATGTATACGTCGATTTTAAATAATAGGCCTATTAAATTTTTAAAAAGTATTTAACCAAATCGTTTTTTTTTTACAAAGCAATATTTGTTAAGGAGAAAAAAGGTTATCCATATGAACACAGTGACCAATTTATTAAAATAATTTATTAAAAAACCGTGTTACTAATATTTTTTTACCTTTGACCATAAATCTTCCATATGAATTGTGGGTTCAACATTAAATGAGAAAACGTGACCATTATAAGATGCTTTTGCTCGAATCATCATTGGGCCACCATCTATGGACATTTTAGGATAAAAACTTATTCAGATATTTAAACTTTGAAAAACTAAAATTAAACTATAGAAAAAATTCAACATATTCAGATATTAAATTTCAGTTCTACTTATATAAATTGGTGGCCTTTATTTAATATGATACAATTTTTTATTTAAAGCAAATACGTAAAAACAACTAATAGAAGTTAAACATCATAAACAGATAAAGAAAGTAATTGCGTTTTGGCAGTTCGGTTTGCAAAATGGAAATGGCCAGACATATATATTTTCAAAACACTAAATGACTAAACTTTCTTACCGAATCAACAATACAAAATAACTTCTAAAAATGCATTTACAAACTAACAAAACTATATTTAGGTAAAGATAATACACAATCATTGTCCCACAAAACAAATAAAACACAACTAGCGATTGTCATTTCGCCAAACCCAAGTGACTGAAAACCTATTGTCTTAAATATTCTGATTTTAAAGAAGAATTCGTGGCGTCACACAAAAAATTGGTGGCACTTATAAATTAAAGGGATTAAATAAACAAAATCATATAATTTATCAAAATTTTTTACCCAAAAAAATGCAATATTCGATTATGTTATATTTGGTAACTGTGTTTTTTTAGAAAGGTTACAAGGTATTAAAGATTTAGTAGCTTATCAATTCTGTGTTTTTTATAACTGTAGACTTTTTGTTGAGAATTCTTTAATTCTAAGAATCCTTGTACAATAACTTTTATATATTATTATCCTTTGTTATTTTATGTGTATATTATAATACCAAGCTCCATTATCATGTATTCAAAAACTTAAACAAATGGTTTAAATCGGCGTATAAATATTAGGCTTAGTACCCGTCGGCCGAGTTTATTTTAATTTAAAAGAACTTGCCAATTTTCTTTTAGTTTTGCAATAGTTTTTGCATCTTAAACGTTTATAAAAGGTTGCCAAGTAAATTATCAAATGTTAAAAAATATGGCATTAAAATCATAACGGTAATTCCATCTCGAAAAATGTAATACCCGGGTTTGAAATATAATGAGTGTCTTTGATACAGACGTGACATATAAGGCTCAGAAGCTATTTTAATTTGAAACAACAACGGCTATAAGCAATATAGTGAAAAATATGTTCAAAAATATTTTATTAGTTATAACAAATTAGGTATAAACAGTTTAGTTTTCAGAAAAATTAATAAATTCTTGGTTTAACTTATTAGAAAAGTTACTACGTCTTTTTATCAGGAAACAATAAGACGAATTGTTCAGCTATATTTACTACATGCCTAGCACGCTGCAATTCGGAAATCTGTATTATCCTTTTTCAGTGTTTTGAACAGCGCGCATCGTCATACAGCACCGGAATAAAAGTTTGGCGCTTAACTTTATAGAATCTGCCAATGTGTGTGCGTATGTCGACCTCACGGGAAACGCTAAACTGCTGGCAAAAACTGAGAAATTAATAGCTAGAACATAAGTGCGTACGCAAAACAAAATTAAGTGACAGTTATAAGTCAGTGGAAGTGTAAAAAAATAGTCGTTGGTTTGATTTATGACAGAAACAAGAAGCTGTTAATTAAAAGAAGGCTGTTTCGAGCAAGTATAAAATGACTCAAAGCAAGCCATGTTAAAACATTGCCTTAATTTTAGTGCGCTTTATTTAAGGAACCAGTACTGTTAGTGTTATTTATAACAAATTAAAAATTCAGTGATAGTTCAGTGATATTAATAGAAGTAGACAGCAATACATGTTAAATAAACCGTCTGGTCTGGTTATGGACATGTAAATTACTATTGCCACCGCAGCAATGTAGTCGTACAGCTATAAATAACAAGTGAATTTTATTTAGAAATTAAAATAGTATTTAGTAGTATTTAATTTTGGTAAATATTTATGAAACATGACACCTCTCGGAATGTTATTTAAGTCAAGTACAACGAAACCAAAAATTGACCAACACAGTCTATTTACAAGCATTCAAGTTAGCACAGCTATTCTGCAAGGCCAACTTCAGGTATGTTTTCATTAATAAAATATTGAAAGTTACGAACAGTTGATATATAACGTTTTCGTGTAATGACACAATGTGTGGGCATGTTAAAAATTTGGAAAACAAACGGAAACAATTCATTCATCTAAAAATGGGGTCAACAATACAGTAACGCTAAAATGCATTAACAGCAATCCAAAATTGATACGTTTTTCAAAATCCAAATATTTAGACGCGATTAAAACACGCGATGCATAAGGACAAAAGAATTAACGAATTAGTCTGCTTTGATGAATCGAAATTTCCAAGAAAAACTGTATTTGTATTTACATGAGTTAAAATGTACCGAGTAAAGGCTGTAAAAAACCCGTTGTTAACGTGTTAGGCTAAATTGTAGCATTTCATGAACATAATGTCTTAATATCGTTTTTGAATTCAGGCCCAGGGCTATTTATGAACTATAAGAACAATTCGTCGAAAATAAAATTTTAAACCGTACTTTGTACCCCGAGCTGAACAATTCAATTTTTTGAAAATATTAAGTTTACCACAAATATTTCTATAAAGTTTTTAATTATTTTATTGATTACTTTAAAATGTTGATGGCCGGCAGCTCGGAAAATTATTTTAAACCAAAGTACTTGTATATGTAAGTTCTAGTATAGGCTTGAACTAAGCTAAAGCCTCTTACAATAATTTGTAGTGACTACACAACGAATAACACACATTGGAAACGCTCTTGTCTACATTTTTCCCATTTTCAAGAGCCTTTTAAAGTGACGCTGATTCAATAATAATACATGTCATTTAAACAGCAAACTATGTCATGTGGGTTAAGTAGATATGTGTAGGCTGCGGAAATTTTTTAATTATTCCGTTTTCAACTTCAAATGACATTAAATTGGCGCCTTAACAAAACCGCTTTATTTTAATATCCGGTTAGTGTTTTTAAACGCTGCATATTAATCGGTTTATCGTTGATGGAAAAGTTGTCGTCATAATTTAATCGCTCTCGGAAAATATATTTAAAAGGATTAGTTATCTTACGACGTTTATGACACGTTTGCTTTAATGCCACAAGCCAACTTGTCAACTTTTATTGCGGGGACATAAATATTTAAAAAATGATGTGATAAAGTGGTTTCAAGTTGGTTAAATAACTTTTATGTTATTTTGATGGGCAGGTGTATGAACCATGGAGAAAGAAACGGAACCGACCAAAGGAATGTGAAGTAACACTTTACGCCAATGAAACAAGCCCGTTTCTCGTTTGGCACAAACTGGAAAAACGAAAGGTCGCTCAAAAAACGCGTGCAATGTCCGAAGGAGGTAAGGAAATGTCACTCGGCGTTTTGTTTTAAAATAATGCTGAGGTTAGCTAGGCTATACCTTTCACCTGAATGCAATAACTGAAACATAACTACTTTAAACGATCGAGTAAACTTTTATTGGTATGTAATATTTGTATATTTTTGCTCACTAGACTGCACAAATGCATCATCACCAAAACCACGTTGTGTCATTTCAATCGGTCGGGCAAAAGTAACTAAGAACGCTGGTGGAAGTTTCGAGCTGACAGATTTCGACTCTTCGCTTAGTATTCGGTTCATTGCTAACACAGTTCGCGAGGCTGAAGCCTGGGTCAGTAAACTAACTCAAGAGAGTTGCAGAGAGGCTAAACTCGACATGAAAAGCATTTGCTCTTCCTGTTCGTCATTTTCTTCCTCCACGTCATCATTTTCGTCGCATCCCTCGCCAGATTCAAGTCCCAACGACACGGCACAGTTTTTTCCATCGACATCATCGTCTGATAAGTCCGGTTCAAAATTTCGTCATCGAAAATCCGCGAGTTTTTCCGACGCTACAGGTGCGTTGGTGGAACTGCTAAACAATGGCGGGCAAAATATGGCATTGTTGTCCGCAAATCCCGAGACAAACGAAGAACAAAACGTTAATCCAGATGTGGTTGGAACTTTAACACACATTGCCTCGGGCAAACCAGGACATACGCGTTCAAATCACAAGACTTTTCCGCGAGCGCAAGTTTCAAAAAATGCGGCTTTCAAGCAGCAGCATGTCAGAGCGCAACCGCATTTAGGAATGAACGTAACACTTGACAAACACCGACCTGACATTCACAACGTGTTAATTAGCCCAGTACAAACACGATCAGAAACTGCTGAACCTGCAGAAAGTACAGGCCTGCCGTTTTCAGAATTTTTTGTAAACGTACCAAATTCTTGAATCTATTATCATAATCTGTAACAAATAAATTTGTCTTACAATGCATTTTTTATCCTTTGTTAATATTTTGTACACTATTTAAAAAGTATTTACGTTTCATAAATCATTTTTTCAATAAAATATAGCATACGTTACAAAACAAAAATAAAATAGGCTAATTTTTTAAGTGTAAATAAAAAAATATTTATAAGAAAACTAAAACTGTTTAGAAGCACTTCAAATTTAAACTTAGAAGTTAAAAATATATTACTTTACGATTTAAGTTTTAGGTTTCGTCTTTGCATTGCAGATATAAAAGTCGATCAAATTTAGCACAAAAGAGCTATCTGGCAACTTGCGTTAGGTCATGATTTGCCAAATGTATTTCAGTATTACAAAATTGGTGGAGTTGCAATTTTGTGCACGCACTTAAACACTTACGTTCCAATTTTTTGTCGAATTCAAGAAAAGGGTGCACACGTGATGGAATATTCTGTTTTAAGACGCCAATACAGGAAGTGACGTTTTAATTACGCAAGCAGTAATCTGTCGATTTTTTAATAAAAATTAATTGCGCATATTTGTATAATTATAATCTATTCTATTTTTGTGCTTGCTGCTGGTATTTTAAGTTTTAAATACTTTTTATGACTAAAAACTCCAAATTTAAAAATTTTGAAAATGACGTTAATAGTACCTTAAATTTATTTATAAAAAAACTAAATTAAAGAGTTAAAATTTAATTTTTTTTAACAATGATTAATAGTTAATCATGATAAATCTTTATACATCATTTCCCCTCACATTTAATTTTGTGTGATCTGACCCAATTCGAAATGGGTAACCCCCAGTTTGTATTTCACGTGCTTTCAAAAAATTAAGGTCATCGGTTTGCTGTTTCACTTAAATTATAAACATGGAAACGGAAGAAAGTACAGAACAAGAAAGTTTAGTTGAACGAAAAAGTTCCACCCAAGATGACTGGTTGGACGTACTTTTAACAATTATAACATACGGTAATGCTGAATTTTAAAATTAGATGGTAAATTATAGCGTTGTTAAATTAATTTTTTGTAAAATTGTTTAACTTTAAAAATATTTTTGTTTTAGGTATATTTGTGCTTTTATCTTGGGCAGTGCCGTGGTCAATTATTGGAGAAGATTGTCTTCCTGGAGGAAATATATTTAATATTATTTTAGTTTTTGATTGCAGTGTCCTAGTTGGATTTTTGGTTGGCCTAATTAAATTTCCTAAAATACCCCCCTTTCCTCCATTACTGGGTAAGTGACCTATAGTTGATTTATTATCAAATTATAAAAAGAGATTTTATGGTGTTAAATATTTTTTTAATTTTTTTTTTAAACAACGGAAAATTTTAAATAAATTATATATTTTTTTATGTGTGTTGTATTAAGTATTGTAGACCATCTAAATGTGGATAAATGTATTGGTATATGTGTAAAGTACAATGTAGCATTTATTTAAAAATATTTAATTACTTATTTATTTTATTAGGAATGTTAATTGCTGGATTTTGTCTGCGAAATATCCCAGGATTAAATTTTTTTATTCAACCAGAGTGGTCATCATCATTAAGAAATTTAGCTCTGGCAATTATCCTTATCAAAGCTGGCTTAGAGTTAGATTCTAATGTAACTTTTTAAGTTTGCAATAAATTTATAACTATTCTATTTGTTTAAAAATGATATCATTATGAGCACTTTTTTTTTATTTTAAAATTTTTTTTTAGGCTTTAAAAACAATGAAAGGAACTTGTATTCGACTTACTGCATTACCTTGCCTCACTGAAACTCTTGCATGTGCTCTTGCTTGTTATTTGTTGCTGGGGTTTTCTATAGAGTGGGGTTTATTACTTGGGTATATATAGAAATAAGGTTAAAACATTTACCAAATAATAATTAACCCCTTTGAAAAATGTTGTTAATAAATTAAGTTGTGTGTCTTCTATAAAATCTTAATACAAATTTTAAAACACATATTCTATTTTTAAGGTTTGTTCTTGGAGCTGTTACTCCAGCTGTAATTGTTCCATCTCTTTTAATATTACAAGAAAAACGATACGGTGTCAAAAAAGGTTTCACATTGCATTACATTAAGTTGTTATAATGTGTTAATTCTAAAAATTGCCAAATTATAAATTTAGGTATTCCAACTTTAGTGGTTGCTGCATCTAGTTTTGATGATGTTCTTGCTATTAGTGGGTTCAGTATAATGCTGAGTATTTCATTTGCAGGAGGCAAGTATATCGATTATAAATGTTTGGGTTTTGTTAAAACTGCATAGATAGTTTGGCATGTTTTGTATTTTGAATGTGGAATTTTTATGATTTCGAATATTACCCGTTTTTAGTTGAACAAAATGTAAATCCTTCTGTGCAAGAAACATTAAATACAACAATGATTAACTTGACACTAAATAATATTTCAACCACTATGTCTGCAATAGAAGAAACCCAAACATCAGGTACTCATGTAACTAACAATTGCATAATGATTTATTCCTATATTACATTTTTATAGATATAAAATTATACTATGTTTTAAAGTTCAACCGTAGTTTATTTATTTAGGTGAACTGGCATTAGTGATATTAAGAGGCCCTTTAGAAATGGTTGGCGGAATTCTGATTGGTATTTTACTTGGGGTAGGCCTTTGGTATATACCCAACTCTAAACAGGTATTTAACTAACTTAATTTCTGTTGAAGCAACATATTTTTATCAGGCCCTAATTGTTTAAAAATGTTTTAATTTTTATGCAGTCAAAAATTACAATTAAACGAACATTGTTAGTTTGTGGTTTTGGAATTTTGTCTTTATTTGGAGGACAAGTTGCTGAGTTTCCTGGGTCTGGTGCCTTAGCAGCCATTGTTGCTCCTTTTACAGCAGCTTATCGATGGCAGAAAGAAAAGGTAATTTAAGATGCAATGACAAACTTTAGCATAATCAACCTATTTATTGTATGTAAAAAAGCTCTTCAAGAAAAAACTAAGAAACAAATTTTTTTTAATATATTTCTTATAAATTTTAGATTCCAATATCGGAGAATATGAGTGTATTGTGGACGATGTTTGAACCTTTTTTATTCGGTTTAATTGGAGCAGAAATTTCTATTGAAACAATAGATGCATCTACAGTGGGTAAGTTACAATATATTTTTTTTAAATATTTTAGTTTAAGAATTCTTAGACTGAACATTGACACTATTTCAAAGGTATTGGGGTTTGTGTTTTACTGATTGGACTGATTTTTCGAGTTGGGGCTACATTCGGTGCCGTTTGCTTTTCTGGATTTAACTTAAAAGAAAAGATTTTTATTTGTTTTGCGTGGTTACCAAAAGCAACTGTACAGGTTAAAATTAGTAAAAGAAATTTCAGAATGCACATTCACTTGAGTTTTTGTATAATTACCATAAAATTATGATTGCGTAAAAACAATTTTTTTCTGATTTAACAGAAATTTTATCACTTTTAGGCAGCAATCGGTGCTGTGGCTTTAAGCACAGCTCGTCGGTTAAATGCTTCAGACGATATTATAAATATCACCACTCAAATATTAACAATATCAGTTTTATCAATTCTAATTACTGCACCACTTGGGGCTCTTGCAATTGGAATATCAGGGCCAAGTCTGCTACAAAATACAGTTGAGAATGTAGAAGAAATGCAAGGTAAAAACAAAAAATTTCTATATTTTTATATTTGTTGTGTTTTATTAATTTTAATATATGTATTTTTAGAATTGGAAAGTCTTAATAACAAAGATATCAATGAAAATGAGGACAATGATTCCCCCTAATTTATTCACTGTGCTATTATTTAATTTTTTTAATGTTTATTTTAATAAGGCATGTAATGCAATGACAGATTTATTAATTTAATTTGCTTTCATATGGTACCCCACTTTTTTACCCTTCTACTGTGTTTTTACTTTGCTAAATAAATTTCTATAATAAATGAAACAACAATTTTTAAAGTTTTATTAATACAAAAATTTTATTGGCAGTGAAATTAGAAAAAATTAATTTGAAACACAATAATAAATTTACTATAAAAAAAATTATTTCAGAATTTACAGTACCTAAGAAGGTTGAAAAATATTTTATTTTAAAGATTTTGTTTATTTTTAAAATTTAACTTATTTTTTGACTAGTTGTAAAAGTACAAAAGAACTACAAAAATTGATTTTTTTAAATTGGTTTAATTTATAAAAACTCAGTTGATTCCACCATTGCATCTTGTAGTCTTCCTAAGATTTTTCTTCCATCCTCCTCAGAAAATAATTGATAAATTTTGTTCCCTTCCGAAGCAATAACATTTGCAAGCTTCATACATTGCATTATGTGACTTTTTGTATTTGTAAAAACATTAAGCAACAAATCACATAAATTGGGTATACACAGCTCTCGTAAAAGTTTCATCTGGTGCACCCTAGTGGTGGCTTCCTCATCTTCTTCGGATACGATCTCGCTTGAGTTTAAATCGACGAACCAACCTTCGGGAAATAAAAGAACTTCAAATATTTTCGACTCTGCCGTCTCGCAAAGATGTTTAAGTTGCTCTTCCCATCGATGTACTTCCTCTTCATACTTCTTCAACTTGTGTTCCTCCGCAACAAGATCAGAAATACTCACACTTCCAAATATGGATGACGCTTGAATATCGGAAACAACATGTTGCTTAGGTTTATTGCTGTGAAAATGTTTAAACCAATCTTTGAAACATTTCTGGGCACTCAGGTAAGCTTTAAAGCATAAATGTTCACGAATTGCGTTGTTCAATTCTGGAGGTATTTGATCTGTGTGGGATCTTGCAGTCCACTCCTTGCAAGCAATATCAACAGAGTCAACTGGTATTTTTTCAAATACTTCCGCTACAGATCTGTAGTTTCTAGCACCCAGAAAACTTCGCATGACAGCATTGCTCTGCTTTATTGCCTCGGCACGCTGGGATTTATCGTACACGAGCCACTCTATTGCGTTTATTTTTTCCTTATCACTTTGTGAAATTGTGGGCTCAATTAAAGTATCGTTAGCAGTAGCTGGAATGACCTCAACATTGTTATAACTTCGAATTCTTTCAACCACCATTTTAGTAACAGCTGGAACATCCAACCCTGCCGCATCAGCTTGTTGTAAATACTCCTTTCTCAGCTCAGATTCTTGTATGCTCTCGAGGAATGTAGCATACATTGAAGTCTGTAATTCCCTGGGTAAAAACCCTGCATATACTGCAACGAGCTCCCCCAACCTTTCATCCACCATAAGCTTCGAAACATAAGATTCAATAATCTGGTTGTAATGATTTGTATCAAGATCAACTCTAATACTCTTCAGGTAAACAAGCAAGTGAACAACGAACCTCAACACTTGTGGATGGATATCCTGTTGAAGCCAAGTAGTGACTTCTTCTGCCAGGGACTTGATGTCATTAACGATGAGATATTTCTGTATGAGATGATAAGGATTTTCTGCATTTTTACGAATTTCAGAATCATGAGAACTGGAAATGGATTGAAATAGGGACGAAATATCAGATAAGTCGACATTTTGCTCCAGGTACTCTTCTGGCATCGACATCAGTTGTTTCATTGTGTCTTTAGGCCACGGTGTTCGTAAATTTGGGATTTGACTTAATTTTTGTTCCATGGTTACATCAACAAGAGTTTTAAAATAAGCCCAAACATAATCATGCCACGATGTGCAAACAGCTAACATTGACTTTAAGTTTCCAGTCAGGGCACCATAAATTGCACGCTCACGTATACTGTACTGTTCATCATTTGACATTTCCCAGCTTGCAATTTTCCACAAAGATCTGTAAGCGTTACCTTCCACGTTACTTCGGGCACTATCTTCATTTGCCTTTGCCATGTTTGGGTCCTGATATAGCCTCCAACCCTCTAAGCTAGCAGCACGCCATGGTTGTCCATGTGTTACACACATATCTTCAGCTAGATCGATTTTACCAGCACGCAGTAGTGAAAAAATACATTTTAAAAGCCGATCTTCATCCTCAACGTCCAAGTCTTCTAAATGTTTACCACTACGAATTGGTGCATCTGGGTCAAGCTCAATCATCCCAGTTGTATCTAATCCTCTTTGCTTGCCTTGCTTGAGTTTATGAAGAGTGTTTTCGCATGCAACACGACCAGCATAATGTTTCATTTGGTTGGTTATGTCACCTAGATTGTTTGCTGCAATTTGTTCCAACCAATCAATAACAATCTGTGCTTGCCTGATGTCAGAATCCTCTTGAAAATATTTCTCAACAGCCTCGTTCTCACAGATGTATTCAATACAGTCCGCATTCATGTTTTCATCTTGGGATGAAACTGCTAAACGATCCTTATAAAGACATGACACAAGTCTCCATGTCTGTTTCTCGTTGTGCAACATTCTCTCTATATCCTCACCACTCTCGTACCCACAGTTGTGTAAAAGATTTTCGTGGTCTTCGCAAACCTCTTGAAAGGCATCGACGACGTCAAAAACCTCTGTGATGTTGTCAAATTTGGCCAAACAGTTTTTAAATTCCACATATAGACTTGTGGGTTCCTCCTCATTTTTATTTTCAACTTGTCGAAATGATTTGAACTTGGATGGGGTTTGTGGTTCTAACAACTGGCGCGTAACGTCAAAATTTAAAACTGTAGATTCAAAGTGAGATTCCGACAAATTAATTTGAGATCGATCTTGTGCTTGATATCTCGCTGATACTGCAGGCGTCGATGCCACTTCTCGACCTGCTTTAAAGTCCGAAAAAGAAATTCTGGACTGATTTCCAAAGTTGTTCTCATCAACCATCAAAGTCACGCTCCTGTGGGTTTTGTTTCTTTTAGGTCTTCCTTCAGGTTTGCTGAAGCTTGGCAGCTCCCATTGGCTGGCCATATACGATCCATCAGCAGCAGGATTCATTCTTAAAGTTTAAAATTATTACCTAACTATGCAGATGAATCTAATAAACAAAACATACATTTAGTTTAAATAAAATAAAAAGTAGTTCACTAATATATATATCCAAATAATATTTATAATTTTAATTACATTGCGACAAATTTTTTTTTTAAATAATTTGTATATATATATAAACAATAAGCAAACACATACTGTAAAATATAAATATAGGCTTTTTCTACGGTTAATTAAGATATGCATATAGTTATTTTGTGAAAAGTTAAAACAAATTTTAAAAAGTAACAAACCCAATTGCAAAAATTTGTTTTGAATATTAACCAAAAATAAATTAGTTATTTTAGTTAAAGAAAGTTTTACTTTGTGCAAAAATTACTCGTTTTCTCAAAATATTTCTCGACCTTAATTCTATATCAGATAATGTCGCCTCATCTTCACTAAATTCATTTTCTGAATCTGAAGCTACAATTTTAGATTTGAAAATTTGAAGTTTTTTAAACCAACTAGGAATCGTTATTTGAATTTTAAAAATTGTGATAAACACATATACACCAAGAAATGCAGACCAAAACCATTGCATATAGATTGGCATAGGTTGAAGTAATAAATCGGAGCCATATTTTATAACAACTAAAAACTCAGTTGCAAAAATAAGATTAATCAAAAAACAAAACTGGCCTGGCTGTTCAGTTTGTCCGGTGACATAATTATAACCTTCAGTTATAGCAGGTAGCCCTAAAATTGCAATTAAAATTAAATGTGAAAGATTGATAAAATGAGTTGGCGGAAGCCAGAGCAAAAATTTTAAATAAAAAACGTTAAGGTCGGCGAGGGTAAAGAATAACATTACAAAACTAACAAATACCCAGCGGGCAAAGTCATTAAAATTTCTCCAACGCAATTGAATCCAACTAGCTGCTCCAGTTTGTTCAACAACTCCTTTTATTTTTCTGGGATATAAATCTTCCTTTCGAGATCTAAACCAATGATATCTTTTCATTGAAAAATAATCAATCAGTTTCATTCCAATGAAAATGCCTAACCCATTGCAAAGAAGAAAATCCATTACCCAATGGTCCCACCAACATTCAAAAAAATTGGGAAGTTGGTGTTCAAAAGTATATTCTGCTAACTCAAAACCAAAACTTAATAAATTTGTGCTCCAATAATCACGCAAAATCAAAGCTTTAACAAGCCAGCCAATAAAATGAGAAAACACAAAACTGTCCATTTTATCCATAATATTGTGCATCGGACCATCTGGATGCCCTGAATCCCATAAAGTACAAAAACCACCATAACTTTTATAATCTATTGGTTGGTTAAGATTTGGATCCAGATAAGTTAGAAGTTCCCTTGCATAAGAAACTGATTGAAAAAGAAGAAAAACTAAACCAAGTTCATAAAGAACACCTAAACATAACACGACCCCCCAAAATGTGGGATGAGGTTTTATGAAAGGCCCATTTATTCCCTGAGTTTTTCTGTACAATATTAACACAAATGCTGTAGCAAAGACAGCGTAGCTGCCCTTCCTTACATTATTGTTGTGGTCAGTGTGATTTTCCACAGAAAAGGCGAAGAATGCCAAAAAAAATACGACTCCAAATAAAATTAGTAACGATTTTGCTAATATCCAAAAAAATGAATCTGTTTCTTTACTAGATGATAAACTTCTTGGTCTTTTTCCATTTTTGGACGACATTTTCCAAAACATTGAAATCGATTATTACTATCTAATATCTATTAAAATAAATACTATAACTGTTTTTTTAAGTTATATATAATTTGCTTTTGTATTACCACCTATAGAAAATTAAGTAATATATATTCACTTTATATTTATTGGTTCTGTATATTTTTTCTCTTAGAAAATAACCTAGTTATTTTTAACATCAATTGCATTTGAATAACTGATACTAATATTTCTGAAAGAAAATAGCTATTTTTATTAGACAAAATTAGCTGGTAATTAAATAAAAACAAAACAAGTGCTTTCCTCTTGAATATCCTGTAATAATAAACCATGTTGTGATCACTTAGGTAAAATTATATTTTTTCTATTAAAATTTATTATATTTTACAACAGATATAATGATAAATTATTTAACAAGCTAGTAAAACCTAGTTAAAACCTAGTAAATCAAAAAACGTACACAATGGTTGTTTGTTTAAATAATTAAAAAATATAAAAAAAAAGAAATTGTAATACCTTCCTTTTAAATTGAGAGAGCCAAAAATTCTTCGTTCGCTTTGGTATTAATAGTGATTATTTCGATGTCTGTCAAGGAGCTATTTAATCCATACTATAACCAACTTATTTTTACAAAGCTTAAAAATATAACTTTAGACGTTAGCATAACAATGTTTAAAAAGATGTATCTTCTACACTAGATATTGCAAATCACATAAAAACAGACATTTAGGTATTAGTAACACAAAAATTAAAATTGAAGAAAAAATTAACAACTACTCATAAAGTTGTTAGCAATTGTTTTAAAAAATAAAAAATTAAAAAACATAAAATCAATAGCAAAAAGAAATGCTTAAAAAAATAGAGTAGGTTTTATGTTGTGTAGGTTTTGGTTTTACATTTGCACTATTAAAAAATAAATTTACATTTTTGAAGATTTTAAAATAACATGCATAATATTTGTAAATATCTAAAAAAGAAGCAAGCGAAGCAAATTATCAAAAACATTAAATAATAAACAATTTTTGAATTAGTATACCACATACAATTACAAAAAAAAACGATATAAGAAACAGTTAGGCTATTATTGGCATTTTGTACAGATTGTTTTTTTCAAATTAAATTAATTTTAATCAGCACCTTTTTCCTTTTTTGCCCTTGATGCATTATTTCTTTTTCTTAAAGAATTTTTTGATTGCAAATCTATATCTGATAAAGTTGCGCCATCTTCACTAAAATCACTTGCCGAATCCGACATCCTAATTTCGATTTTAGAATATTTAAAAAGTTCTTTAAACCACTGCCGACATCTAGGAAACTTGAACTGAAATTTCCAAACCGACCACAACACATACAAGGCTATCATAGTAAACCAAAACCATTTTACATAGTTTGGAAAGGGTAAAGATAAAATTTCAGGGCCAAACTTAACGACAATCATAAATTCTGTACTTATAATCGCAGCAGCCATCCAGGCCTGTTGTCCAAGTACATTGTTTGGATAGGAAAGAAAGTCGTAGGCTTCACGAACTCCCACTGCACCAACAAATAGAATAAACACCAGTCGACACAGTACAAACGGGTGATCGGGTGGCACCCATAAAACAAACTTTAAATAAAAAGTGTTAAGTTCAGCTAGTAAAAACATAAATGTTACCAATGATACAAATAACCATCTGGCAAGACTCTCCGTAGGTTTCCAACGAAATTGAACCCAGCTGTAAGGCCCAAACTGGCCAACAACCCTTTTCATTTTACCACCATAGGATTTAATCTTCCAAATTCCAAACCACTGGTATTCTCTTATCGATAGATATCGAACAAGTTTTAGTCCAAAGAAAATGCCCAATCCATTGCAAAATAAAAAATCTAATAACCAATGGTCCCACCAACATTCAGAAAAATTGGGAAGTTGGTGTTCAAAAGTATATTCAAGTAGCTCAAATACAAAACTGATAATATTTGTTAGCCAAAAATCACGTAAAATTAAAGCTTTACAAAACCAGCCAATTAAATGGGCAATTACAAAACCATCCATTTTATCCATAATATTGTGCATCGGACCATCTGGATGGCCTGGATCCCATACAGTACAAGAACCACCATAACTTTTATAATCCATTGGTTGATTTAGATTTGGATCCACATAGGTTAGAAGTTCCCTTGCATAAGAAACTGATTGAAAAAGAAGAAAAACTAAACCAAGTTCATAAAGAACACTCAAACACAAAACCAACCTCCAAAAAGCAGGATGAGGTCTTATAAAAGGACCATCCTTTGCCTGTGTTATACCGAACGACAAAAACATAAAAGCACCAGCTATAATACCTCTTTTCACATTGTATTCCTTATCGTCCTGTTGCTTGTCAAAAAATACTTCATATACTAATCCAATGATCACAATTAGAAGCACAGTGACAGTGTGTGCTCTCCAAAAAAAAGTGTTAGTCCCATCATCGAAAACTAGACTTTCTGATTCCCTTCGTTTCCTGGACAAAATCGATTTTTTCGGCAGGTTACTTACTACATCTTCGTTAAGGCTTTCAGATACACATTCATCATTCATTTTTATACTATAAACTACTAAATTGCTATAATAGAAGAATTCGTTAATAAAATTTGCAGATAGAAAGCTTTACACAAACTTTTATTTATTATCAATATAACTAATAAACTGACAGACTGATAAAGCAGCATTTCGTTTTTTATAAATCGCCTCTATTCAAACTCCATTAAAAAACTGAAAAATTAACACATTTCTGCATTACAAGTAAACTATTATAAAAAGCTTTTTAAAAGGGTTATAACTTCGTAGACATAATTAATTAGCATAAGTAATAAAGATCAATCTGATTTGTTAATGTGATCATGATGTAAACAAAAATCATATTTGTCACGCATCAACTGTTAGCTAAATCTATTTGCCGCGTTTTGATAAAGTTTATCATCAACATTTTGTAATAAAATTGATTAATAAATAGATTTTGTTTTTGACATTACAAAAAACAGAAAGTATAATTTTTTTAAAGAAGTTTACAAAACGATTAAGACTACGATAGTTGGTTTAAGGGTAGAAAATTTTCTTAAATCGCCAACCACGTTGAAGAAGCAATAGTTGAAGAACGTGAAGTTGTTGGAACGTGAAGAACGTGAAGTTGTTTTTAAATATGTAGATCACTGTTACGCTTACGTAGTTATAGCAAAATAACCTAGTTTAAGCCAAAGTTCTAACCTAAAAATATTTTTTGATTTCGAAATAGTGCAGTTTTGTTAGTTTTGATAACATAAACGCATGTAAACCAAAATACCAAGCTAATCACAAGTTATACAATAATTTAATAAAGCATGGTTTTTGGTGTATATAGCTAAAATTTTATTTTAAATTTAAAACTTTAATTAATAGTGTTTGTGAATTTATGAATTTGCCGTGTTGTGTTCGTTTAGTTTCAAAATCAATAATTTTTTTTTGCTTTCGGAAATCAATTTATAAACAAAACCCTCTAGTGACCTTATGGATTTTAATCAACGTGCTTTCGTTATAACGAAATTATTAATCTGTTTAGAAAAATCGAGAAGTGTCTCGTTGTTTTAACCTAAAGCCTTATATATTAAGTTTAATAGTTTGTTTATTGATATAGTGTTTTATTTTTGGACTTATAAGTAATTAAATGAGTTTTATTGAGTTAAGCAGTTCACTTTATAATAGAACTCTAAGAAAACCTTGGTCTGTTGGTATCGATGTCGTGTTTTTTTACTATCAACTATTATTAATTTATATGGTTATAAAACTTTTTGTATATATATAAAAATTTTGACGTATAAATGATTTTTATTTTTGCTAGATTTGTACTTCAACTGACATTCAACAGTTTCAACATCTTGTTAGGTTGTTTTACTTTTTGGTTCATTTCATTTTTGTATTCGAACATCTTTTAATAACTCACAATGTCGGTGATTGGTTGTGATGTGGGCAATCTTTCTTGTTATATCGGAGTTCCTCGGTTGGGGGGAATTGAGACAATCGCCAACGAATTTAGCGATCGCAACACTTTGTAAGTATCTAAGTTGTACAAGTGTAGGATTATATATGTGTAATTTGAAAAATATAAATAATTGAAATAGGTAAAATAGTAAATTTAATTAAATACCTGTTTATTTGTTTGCTAACTTTGTTTATTTAATGTTTTCACTATCTATAAGTGTATAATATTACTTGTAACCCAGTCTGGATAGGGGGGCAGCATGCACGCACGAGGGTAAAAAATTTGCCTGGTTTTTAAAAAAATTTGCGCACATGCAATACTGATGTCTCGTATATTTAAACCAAATTTAAATAAAACACGCCAACATAAATCACACATGCACGCGAAGACTGAAAATCAGAGTATGCGTGCTCGCACAATCACGCCATTTTTTACACTTGCAAGCACGACATCTTGTCGAAAACTGCCATACTTTCCAAACTGGTAAACTTTAACAATTTGGTAAATAATAAAATAAAAATTTGGTAATTAATAAAATTATTGATTTTAGAGCGATTGTATCTTTAACAAGCAAGGAAAGAATTCTTGGTACTGCAGCAAAATCTCAAGTAATTAACTAGTTTTCCTGTAAAATTCACAGTTTTGTTCTATTTTCTACTCATTCTTTTATTTTTATTTCAGATTGTCTCGAATTACAAAAACACAATCTCAAATTTTAAACGGTTAATTGGTCGACCTTTTCAAGATCCTTATATTCAAAATGAGATGAAAAAACTTCCATACAAGGTCGTTGAAATGCCAAACGGTGGAACTGGTGTTGAGGTATTTTTACCTTTTATAAAAACTTGTATTAAGCTATTTATATAGCAACAAAATCTTGTTGCTCTTGTTTTTAAAATAAAAATTTATTAATTTAAAAAACAAAACATTTTGCGGAAATAAATCAATAAATATTTTTGTAAGGTAATGCATTTTTTTCCTTGTAAAAAATGTAAACCCATTTTTTAAATAATTTGTATTTTTTAGGTCTTGTATGGAGGTGAAGTGACACAGTTCGGCATCGAACAAATTTTGGGAATGCTCTTAACCAAACTGAAAAAAGTTGCAGAAATGAACTTGAAAAAACCTGTGCAAGATGCTGTGATATCGGTTTATTAAATAAATCTACAAAAAATTTGTTTTTTTTACAAATAGATTAATAAATTTTTAATATGGTTTTTTATTTTGTTAGGTTCCTGTCTTTTTTACCAATACGGAGCGGTTGACATACTTAAATGCAACCAAAATTGCTGGGCTTAACTGTTTAAGGTTGCTAAGCGATACAACATCAAGTAAAACTTTTTTATTAGTACATTTTAAAATTTATTCTGTAACTGGCTACTTAAGTGCTTTTACTGTCGATTAGGTTGTGCTTCGCTTTTAAAAATTTTGTAGTGTTTTAGTTCAATAAAACTGTAAAAAATTAATTTATTTATCTGAAAATATTGAAAAAATATTTTTTGATTTTTAGTTGCCCTGTCTTATGGTTTCTACAAACAAGATCTTCCAGCTCAGGAAGAAAAGTCGAGGGTGGTTGTATTTGTTGACATGGGTCACTCTTCCATGCAAGTTGCTGCTGTTGCTTTTAATAAAGGAAGATTAAAGGTTAAAAAATAGGCAAACTCTGTTTTAAACAGGGTTTATAAATAAAAACACTCTTACCTTTTTTAACTGACTTAGCATTTGTATTTTTATAATTTGTGTACTGTTTTATATTATCAAGGTATTGGCAACAGCTTTTGACAGTAGCCTTGGTGGAAGAGATTTCGATCGAGTTTTAATGGAACATTTTGCTGTAGAATTTAAGGTAATGACAACTAAAACTAATTTCATCGTTAAAACAATTTGTTAACAAAAATTACACACAGAATAAGAAACTACAGTTTCGGTAATCAAATTAAAAATTAAATAAAAAACTGAATAGTGAATATATATTCCTTTATGAAAATTGGTATTAACTTTGTTTTTCAGGATAAATACAAGATTGATATTAAAACCAATGTAAGAGCAACTCTCCGGGTTCTGACAGAATGTGAAAGGTTGAAGAAACAAATATCTGCAAATTCTGGCAATATGACGATAAATATTGAGTGTTTAATGGATGATAAGGATGTAAGAGGGTCTCTTAACAGGTATTTAAATAACTTTTTTTTCAGAGTTTAAGTGATGAATATATTCAAGGGTAGATTATATGTAAAAATTTGGTATTAAAATTATTTTTTTAAAGATGGATTTATATTAGTACCAGAGGTATGACTGTGTTTATTTTATTTTAGATCAACATTTGAAGAACTGTGTGGTCCACTTTTAGCAAGAGTTCCAATCCCGCTCTTAAAAGTAATGCAAGATGCCAGTAAGTTAATTTAGGCTGTTTTTTTTTTAGTTAAAAATAATCACAAATAAATTTGAATATAAAGCACTTTTAAATTCAGAAAAAAAAACAATATTTTTAAATTACAATTAACTTAATATTTTTTGCACAGAACTGACAAAGGAGGATATATTTGCTGTTGAGATAGTTGGAGGAAGTACTAGAATACCAGCAGTGAAAGCGGGTATTGTTAAAGTTTTTGGAACTGAACCCAGCACAACATTAAATGCTGATGAGGCTGTAGCTAGGGGTTGTGCTCTTCAGGTAAAATTTGTTTGTTTTTCCTATATTTTGTCTTTTCTGCTATGATTTAATTACCAATCTGTGTATAGGGTCATGGGCTGACAAATTTTTGTATAAAATACGAAAAAAATTTTTTTTTTTTATAAATTTTTGAATTACTTTGCCATTGTTTGTAAATTTAATACAAACATCAACTGTAACTGTTGGTAGTTAAGTTTTTGTTTAAATAAACTGACCACAAATTAGAGTAAATATAATTTAAAACTAGGGATTTTTGTATATATGTTTAAATTGTTCTGTAAACAAAATTTTGATACATGAGGTTAAGTAAATATTTACAAAGCACAAGTTATCTTTACGATAGAAAATTATCACCACAGGCCAATTTCTAATTAAAAAAACAATCTTTTATTTAACAGTTTTGTTCAAATTTTTTGCCATTTTATGGAAACATATTGGTATATACAATACATAAAAACATAAATTTTTTTTAAATATTTATTTATTAGGGTGCAATGTTGTCACCAACATTAAAAGTTCGAGATTTTACGATCATTGAATCATGTCCGTACTCTATCTCCTTGTTGTGGTCGGATGCTAATGAAGATAACGGGTAGACATCTCCATGTTTGTTTATTATTTTTCAAGACTAAATAAACATTTCAAAAATTAAATTATGTTTGATCAAAACGTGAAAACACGAATATAGTAAATAAATAAATTAAATATGTTTAGTGCATTCTGGTTATTTTAATATGCAAAAAATGTCGTATAAAAAATCATGGATAAAAATTGCAAACTAAAGATTTGAAATTTTCTGTGTTTAGTAATATGGAAATTTTCCCCCTGCACCATGCCAGTCCATTTTCAAAAATGATTACTTTTATGAGGAAAGAACCGTTTAGTCTTTATACCGAATATACCAAACCAGGAGAAATTAATTTTCCCCGTGCTGATATAGGTTAGTTGGTGTGTGTGAACAGTCATTAAGAAACCGGTGGTAAGAACATTTGTTACACCACCATGAGGTCGTGGGTTCCTCACTAATCTCATGCTGTAGCGCTCTTAAATATGGCACTATAAACGGTATGAACTTCTGCTGAGCCGGCACTTAATCAGCAGCATGATTATCGGGCAATTATAATCTATAATATCCCAAACTGCCACAGGCAACTCGAGACTGGGTCGGAGTAACTGATGTTACTCTATGTTTAAGTCGCTCATTCGACTTTCCCACATCGAGGATAAAGATACGTACAAAAAGAAAAAGATGTTAACAAAAATAAATTAAACCTCCTTTTTGTTAATTTTAACTCCAGGCATTTAAGACATTAAACAATTTTTTTTCTATAAAGCTTCATTCAACATCAATAACAACCTTCCAACTGTTGATGATAATCCAGCTAAAGTAAAAGTTAAAGTCCGAATGAACATTAATGGAATAATAAATGTAGTGGAAGCCTGCGTCACACAGAAGGTAATAAGTAGGAATATGAAGTAGATATTGGATTTAGTATTATTTTAAAATTTTATGCATTACTGTATTGACTTCACAATAAGAATATTTTTTATTATACGAACATTTTTTTTATAACCAGATTGAAAGTGACCAAAAAATTTTACCCGGTTTAATTTATAAATTTCATATTCAACCTTAAGGTAACTGAAGTGGTTGAGGAAGAACTGATGGAAACGAATGAGGTGAAAGAAAATAAAGAAAACAAAGAAGAAACTGAAACCAAACAAGTTAATGGAGAGAATGAAAAGGAACAGGTACAGGGAACAAAATAACGGGTTGCTATTCGCTAAAAGCGAATCGTATTTTAAAATTAGCAAATCGTTTTTTACAAATATATGTCTTAAAGTAATGAAAAATGACGCGTTTTTTGTGCGAAAAATTATTAACAATTGTTTTACAATACGTTCTATTTGAAAAATGCCACGCAACGCGTCAAGTGTTATAAAAAAAGAAGATTATGACTTGGGCCTAATTATTGGTCTAAAAATGCGACCTTATTTTTAGAGAATCATTTTTTAAACCTTAATTCGTACCTTGAGGTAACTTCTTAAAATTTAATTTATTTAAGACTTCTAAATAAAATCATTTTTTTAGGTTTTTGGGGTAAGGTGATGCTTTCTTTGTTGGAAATACTTGAAAAAAACGTTTAAAAAAAGTTTTTAAATTTTTTTTTAATTTCTATGAATCTTAGGTTCCAATGGATGTTAATGCTGATGCCAAGGATGCTGCTCCTCCAGCTGATGCGGCTCCTCCAGCTGATGCAGAGGCTAAAGAAGAAACTGGGGAAAATATGGACACAAATAATGGTAAGATAAGTATAGATCTAAGTAAATTCTTAAAGGGGTTGACTCAGTTTTAATTCTTATTGCAAGAATGGATTATCCAATAGTTTAGTAGCAGGAAATAGGGTTATAATAGTTAAGTAAACAATAAGTAATGTTTTTGAAATAAAATCATTTAAAGTATTAGAACTCCGTAAGTAAAACTTAACTTCTAATTTTTAAATTTTTTAGCTGAACCAGAAGTTAAGACCAACGGCAAAGAACCCGAAAAGGTTGTTGAAAAAAAGAAAAAGATTAAAACGAAATCAATAAATCTTGATGTTCAGTCAAGTTTTTATTTGTACGTGGATCAAAAACAAGTTGAAAATATGTTTGAAACTGAGGTAAATATTAAAGTTTGAAAATGTTGAATGTTTGTTTTTATAGGTATATTTTTATCAAAAATGTAAAAATACAAATTTTAAAGCTCAATAATTAAAACTATTTTTTATGACATTTGCCGTTAAAATGTCGCATTTATTTTGCCTATTTTAAACTTATTAAATGGTTTTTATTATTTTTTATTTGATTTACAGTCTAAAATGATTGTGAACGACAAACAAGAAATGGAAAAGTCTGATGCAAGAAATGCAGTTGAGGAATATGTTTATGATATGAGAGCAAAAGTTCATGCAAAATATGACGGATTTGTATCCGAAGAGGTTAGTTAAAAAAATTAAGATTTTTACTGGACCATAGGTTTAAGGCTTGATTTCTATTGATTTGCTATCATAATACAACTTTTTATCCGAATTGAGAAGTTTAATTACCATACAAATATTTACTGTGAATTTTTTTAAAAAAAAATGTTTAGGATAGAACCAATTTTTCTAACTACATGGAAGAGACTGAGTACTGGTTGTATGAAGAAGGGGAGGATGAAAAGAAGTCAGTTTATGTTGAGAGGCTGGCTTCACTTAAGAAGTGGGGTGATCCTATTATCAGAAGGTGGGTTCTTTATAAAAAGTTTTGCCTAAGTTTATGGAAAAAAATATTTTTTACCAATTGTTTGTATTTATGTATGATTCAACTATATTTTTTTCCAAGTTATGTTATTGTACATTTAATAATTTTAAATTACTTTTATGTTTAATTTTTTAAAGGTTTACTGAGGCAAATGCAAGACCAGAAGCTTTCAATCATCTTGGATCAGCATTACAAAAATTCTCAAAGTTTCTTCATAATTACACAGAAAAGGTAAATACGAAATATTCCCATCTTATACACATTTAATTAGAAATCTTTAACTTATAGTTGGAAAATTTAACTTTCTGAAATGTTTTTTTTTAGGACGAAAAATTTGACCACATCGAAGAAAAAGAGGTTAAGAAGGTGAGAGATTCTGTACAGTCAACAAGTAATTGGTACAACGAGAGTCTTCAGAAACAAATGAATTTGCCCAACTCAGTAAACCCTGCTGTCACTGTTGCTGATATTAAAGCTAAACTGAAGGTAAGGGAAAATTTCATGAGCAAATTTTAATAATGTATTGTCAGATACGAGTAATGAAGATACGAGTAATATTTATATATTTAGGTAAAGCAACAATTGTATTAAGTATGTTTAAACCATAAACAACCCTTAAACCTTGATAGATACAATTATGTAAGCCAAAAAAATAACCTAAAATTTATTTTTATGTAAAACAGATACTGAACAGTGAATGTAACCCAATTATGAACACCCCTAAACCAAAACCCAAGGAGGAGCAACCCCCTCCAGTCCCTGAAGAGAACAAAGATGCAAAACCTGCAGAGAAGGAGAGCAAACCGGAAGAAAAAATGGAAGGGTCATCTGTGGATGAAAATCAAACCAAAGAGGAACAAAAACCAGAAAGCGAAAAAGTTGACATGGATTTAGATTAATTGGACAGAATAAGTATCTGATTTGGTTGTTGTACATAATTAGTGTAATTAATTGCTTTCATGTCTTAAAAGCTGTTTGTAAATCAAGTTTACAGTTAGATAGATCCACAGTAAAAGTTAACCAACTATCTTTGTATTTCGAGACTGTATTACAACCTAATATTAATTTTATTAATATTCCCATAGGCAATTTCCCCCCTCCAAATAAACATGACTTTCATTAATTGTTGTTGTCGTTTACTACACATAATATCTCAACACTGTATATTGTTGAAAGTTGCTTGCATTTAAACTGCTATGATGTTTGTTTAAGCGTTTGCAAAATAATAGATGTGATTTTAAATTGCCAATGAACATTGCTTTGAGTTTATTAAAATAAAAGTTCTTGTTAAATTAAGCACAATAAGTAAAAGTTTGGTAAATTTTGTTGAGTTTGAGTTTTTAAGTCGGTGGTTAAATGATATTTTAAGTATTTTTCTTGTATTCTTCTGCACTGTATGGGTTCCCATTTTGAACATAAGAACTTCCAAGTCCATATAAGAAACCAGAAGATTTTATCACCTCAGCTTCATCATCAAAAAAGTTCTAAAAAATCAGTTTTAGGCACTTTAGAAGACAAATACAGACCTTTTTATGTACTGTTTCTTAAAAAATTATTAAAGAACCAGGTAAAAAGTTATGCTTAGTAGATTACCTCTTTCATTCTAAAGAAAGTAGATCCAGTTAATAAACTGTCACTCCCAGCTTGATGCTGAGTTCCAACTCTTTCTACTTCTAATTGTTCAGCAACTTCTTGCAAACCACCCTAGTCAACAAGGTAATTTAATTTCTTTTAAAACTTTGCCATCAATTAAACAAACAGACTTCCAATTTAGTTTACCTTTAATGTCTTACAACTTTTCATTAAATATTTGACATCATAAATGGTTGGAAAAAAGAGTTTAAGGAGCTCAAAAAAGTTAGTTTCATCTGTAGGCAAGTTGATATTCGTAAGCAGCTTCAGTAAATATCCAAAATCATAACCGCTAATAAACATTTAGATTATTACATAACCTTTTTAATCAAAAATATTTAATTTTTTACCTGTGGAAAGACACCCAACTAACATCCTCCATTAACACAATACCAGAAGTCATTAGAAGTTCAGCAAAATAAAGTGGTTCGATGCCATCACTTTCGTGTTGTTTGAATTGGATTCCACAGTTTTGTAATAATTCTATAGAGTCTTGTGCATACATATCTTCGCTGTTAAAAAATGTCAACATTTACCAAACTATTACAAACTTATCACTTATTCAATAACTGAACTAACTTACGTAAGGTTGAATTTAAAGTTAAATTGCCATGTCGAAACACCTTCTGGTGTTTCTCCTTTCTCGTTCATAAAAGTAAGACCAAGTTGAATAATCTTCAGCATATCTACGTTACATCTTAATAGTTGGTATTGGTAATCTGAGTTAGTCCGAAATTCTCCAATAGGTCTAGCAACTACACCAGGAAATTCGGTGTCCTTGAAAACAAAAAGATAAAATTTAAAATGTTTGAATACCTAAAATCAGTAAGATAATAAATGTCCATGGATTATATATACTTTCATGTAATATTGGTTACAATGTAAAGAAATGCAATGAAAATTTATATTTAAACTTACCATTGCCACATAATTATATTGTTTGATGATTTTTCTAATTGCTTTAAACTCAGCATCGATGTTACTTGCCCATACTTCCACTATGGGATCATCAGCTGGCTGGCCAGGCATTATTAATATCCAATATTGTCAGTACACCATGTTAGTAATTAAATATTAAAAAAAATTAAACCTATGTGTAATCTAAAATATAAAAACATACATAAGAAAAAGATAAAGTGGCAATTGGAAGTAAATATTAAATTTACAAGGTAAATTTACAAATACAGTTTAAAACCAGATTTTAAAACATATTAAATTGAAACCAGTTAACAAAAAATAAAAAAAGGGTGGCACATAATGTAAAGTAATGATCTATCTATGTTAAAAGTCTGTAGATCAAAGTTTACCCATGGTTAATGTGTTTAGCATTAAAATTTGTTGTTGACCAAACACTATTTTGGTTAAAAACCATTTTTTCTTTTAACTTCGTGAAGGCGTTTATGTCGTTAAAGTTAACACTGAAAACTTCGTTTAGTTTGTATATCATCCAACACTTGCTGTAACTCTTCATCTTCAAATCTTCCCTCTAAACTCGGGATAAGCGCTTTTGCTTCTTCTGCAGTCTCCGGACACAGATTAGCCAATGATGAGAGTTCAAATTTGTGAAGTTTTTTTTGAATTAGTAAAAGTCGAACGCTGGAAATTGTTTCACGATTTTTAAAGCGACTAAATCGTTGAGTGTAGTTTAATGTCTTCATAAAAACCTTAAAAAATAATATATCATATAATCAGTATCAGTTCCAACTAACAATCTTAAAAAAAACATTTTTTAAGGTAAATCATGTCTAAGCAAACTTACTTTATATTATTTTTTTGTCTACTTATTGTATAATTGTATCGTTTTTTTTTTAGTTAAAAATACCTTTTTCTTAGTTAAATAGTCTTAGTTAAAAAGTACTAATAGGCCAAGTGAATAGAAACCTCTGATAGTTCTTGTTCATCTTCTGTGTTTTCATTTTGTGTCTTTCTGTGTTCCAACAACATGTGAACTTCGGAATTTAAAAGTGTTTCAGCGTTTTCGAATTCTTTCGGAAATTGTAGCTGAGACGAATCTTCTTCCAGCTCACCTAACACTGCAGATAGGGCCTTTGTAGATCCTGAAGCCATTTTACGATGTGATGGCTAATTAATTAGCGATTTAGACGAATTTTAAAATAAAATATTAAGCGTAGTTTCAATTTATTTTTTTGAAGGCTTACCACATTTGTGAGGAAAGGTTGTGACCGTTTTACGTCGATATGTATTTGCATAAAGTGTTTACTTTACTTACGTGACAATAAACACTTGCTTAATAACCTAGAACACCTTTATTTTTTATTGCAAAGCCTTGAAAGGAACGACAATAGTAAACCAGACAAGACAACATAAAATAGATTGAACTGGTTGGATTTAAACATTTCATAGGTGTTTTATTGTTTAATTTTAGTTTAATTAAGGGAAAATCCCCATTGACATATTAATTTCTTCAGTAGGTAAACAAATGAGAATGACAAATTTCTTTTGTCACTTGCAGTTTGGGGAACCTACGTGCTTAATTTATACTTTATTAGAATAAAAAGTTTCTAAATTATACCATTTCAGTAAGGTTAACATTTTGTATAAACATTATATTTATTTTTAGATCTTATAAAAGTTTAATTAAATTTTATTGGTATTGTTACTAAAAAGTCTTAACTACAATGGATGCTACCATAATTAACCTTTTAAGTGAAGCTCTTTTGCACCAATCTGATAAATCAATGCCAATTTCTTCCCTTCAAGGACATCTTAATAAGATAACCAAAAAGCAAAGGAAACATATTAAGGTTGTATCTTAAATTTTTAGACTATTAAAAAATTAAGCTTTTTTTATAAAAGTTATATATTTAAATGGTTAAAAATTATTTAAATTGATAATAATTAAATGCTTTAAATGAAAATATATTTGTAATATATGTAAACACGAAAAACTACAAAATTTTGGGGATGTTTTTACTGAATTTTTAATGTTCTTTAAATCTAAAATGTTTCTTCTAGAAAACAGGATTCCAGCAATTCTTGGTAAATAATCCTGATACATTTATGATTTTGGATGAAAATGTTTTCCTGATTCAAAATGATTTTATGCCCGGTCATTTATCTACCGAACCAGAGCAGAAATCTCAATTATCTTTCGAATGTCCAGATTTGGCAAAATTAGAAGTTAATTCTAATCGACCATCGGAAAATGCAGTGGAACGAATAAGTATGTTTCAATTTGGGGAGTTCAAAATATTTGAACTATAAATAATGGGACATTTTTGGCAAAATATATAGGCTATAAAATTTATTGGTCTAAAAAAAACTATTACTTAATAACTAATTTACATTTAATTGATGCTAATAATTAATAAATCTTAATACAACAAGCAAGTTAATTGGCCAAGTGGAGTAAAATGCATACTATAAAAAAATTATTTATTTTATGTTTAACATTCTTTGTATTTATAACTTATATAGAACAAGAGTTGAAGGTGAATGGTACTTGTCTGGTATGTTCCGATGTTATGAAGGTTTATGCGATTGGAAATTGTTTCCATCCTATATGTTACAAGTAGGTTTAAAATGGAATTACGTATTATACATAATTATACCATTTGGTCTTGTGATTAATTAGTCAGTTATTTGCTTTGTGTGGTTTCTATAAATAAAATAAAGTATTGACACATTGACAGTTGAGGTAATTTCCATTTAAAGTAAGTACATTAAATTCTATACAGGTAAATTTAAAGATGTACATTAATACCAATGCGTCATAGTTTTATGACACAGTTCCTTATTTACAAAAAAACTTCGGTTAATAATCTTTTATTATCATTTTATTGTTTTATATCAATGAGCAATAAACTCAAAAGGGAAACTACTATTTGGTTGACTAATATCCCAGTATATACAAATATTACCAAAATAAAAATAAATTTATGTTTTATATGACACCCCTTATGTTTTATATGACAACCATTTTTTATTAAATTAAAAATAATATTGTTTTAGGTGCTCTACAAAGTTAAGAGTACTATGTGATGATAAGCATTGTCCTGTGTGCAGGGAGGTGCTAGAACAGGTATTATTTTGTGTTATTAAAGTTTAGCTGTCTAATAAATTTTATTATTTTTTATAACATGATTAATTTTTTTTATATCTTGAATTGCTTTATGACAATCATTTAGAAAATTTTTTTTAAACTATTTTGGTTATAATTTTATGTTCCACTTAAAGGTTGTTTTTACTGATAAACTGATACCAAAACATGAGGTTGATTTATCAAAACATATAAAAGAAATGAAGTATGGAATATATTTTCGCAATGAAGAAATGAAAAATAAACATAGGTAGCATAGAAAAACTTTTTTTTTCTTGACTCATCACAGTTTTTAAAGAGAAAATTTATTATCATGTGTTGTTGTAAATTTTACAAAAATTGTTGTTTTTTAGAAAGCTATTAGAGCATAACTGCCAGCAGAAAAACTGTTTAGCTAAATTTACTGATATTGATGATCTTGCAAAACACCTTAAAGAAAAACATGGAGAATATTTTTGTTCCATTTGTTTATTGCACTGTAAGGTGGGTTTACATATCAGCTTTCTTTAAAAAATAAACAAAAAAAAATGTTTAGGGTAACTAGTGGGTATTTTTTTAACTGGGCTTACTTTGGGACCTTTTCTGTTATTCTTTTATTTTGAGCCAGTTTTCAAACATAACAAAAACATTTTTTATTTTACTTAAATAATTGAAAATTGTTTTTAGATATTAACAAGTGAGAGAAAAAGTTATTCAACTTCGGAACTACAAAAACATGAAAAAGAAGGAGATAAAGACAACCACTCATTTAATGGCCATCCACTTTGCGAGTACATAATTCATTTTTTAAAAAACTTGTTAGATCTAAAAAAATAACTTTTACTATTTTTTGCATCAAAAAACAGGTTTTTAAGTTATTTGTCTAATAATTTTAGTTGTGTCAAAACATTGCCACCAATATCTTCAAAAAAACTTAAAGAATGGTTTGAAATAGAAATGAAATTACATAGCTGTGGTACACTTAATATATGCATTAATTTAATCTTTTGTGTTGTTCAAGGTTTTGCAATCAGAGATATTTGGACAAAGATGAACTTCTAAGTCATGTGACCAGACACCACTCTTACTGTCACCTTTGTGATACTGGAAAGTGTTTGTACTATCGGTAAACAAATAAATAGTTACAACATAATGCATGAACTATTTAAATATACAATTGCACAATGGTTGCAACATTTAACTACATATTGTAAATTATGTAAATATTAGAATTTTTAAACTAACACCCTAACTAGTAACTAACAATTTATTAATATTAGGCATAACTCACTAATGGTCTTAATAATGTATAGTGCTAATGTATTTTGGTGTATTGTGTAACTATTTCTTATAATATGATATGTTTACAATGTATTAAAATTGAATTTTGCTACACCATTAGTGATGAGCATGCCTTATGGTGGGATCACCACTTCGTCCAACATCACGCATGTAAAGAAATGGAATGCTTTCGTGATAGTTCCACAGTGTTTAAAAACGAGTTAGATTTGAAGGTATACTAAAGTTATTTGTACACACATACTTTCTAGTGGGAAAACTAGGGAATTAAAAACCTTTGGGAAAACTAAGGAATTAAAAAACTTTTGGAACTTTTTGGTTTAAAATTACAACTTCTAAGTTAATTTTATTGAGGTTTCAGTAAAAATGTTTAACCCTTATTCTTTTTGTTTGAACTATTACCATTTCTATATAAAAATTAATAGAGCTTATTATTAATTTCAAGAAATAATTATTGTTATTTTGTACCTCACAGGTGCATATAGATACGGTGCATAAAGGTAAGAAATGTAAATATACAACACGATTGGAGAATCAAATTGCAATACCATTCCAGTTTGATTATCACACTCGTGCAGGTAAAATTTAATTATTTAAAATATAAATTTCGTAATAATTTTCTCATTAGTTGCTAGTATTACTTTTTTGTGTATTAACTTTAAATAAATTTACATAAAATATATTTTAATTTTATTAAAACAGAACATAGAAATCAAAATACAAATGTTGTTATACCCAAAGTTTCTGATCCAAACGTCCTTCAGATATATGGTAAGCAAATTTATATGCAAATTTATATTAAATTTATACTTAACAAGAATTTTTAAGTCTGACAATATTTATTTTTTCAAGGTATTATAGATGCGACCTTGCTACATTCCTACTATGGTTTTATACTAAGAGAGGGGATGGAAAATGACGGATCACAAAATGTATTTTTTACAGCACAGTCGTGTGATTTTATTGATGATGAAGATAGTATAAGATCAGAGTTTTATCATGGGGAAAGGTAGAATTAGGAGTATGCTTATATGATATTATCCAAAATAAGCCACACATTTAGTGCATTGTAACTAAAAGTTGAAGAAACAAAAGCATAAAAGTTCAAACCAATTACATACAAATAACTCTTTATAGGGTTTTCGTGCAAGCAATGCGCGCAGATAGTTGTTATAAGGCAAAGTGGAGGGCAATAAGTGTTTCACGAGCTGAGCAGGCAAAAGGGAATTTCTACTTAGGTGATGATGATGAGCACTATTCTGGCAATCTTAAACCAGGAATTGCAATATCACAAATTGATCCATTTGAATATGATTGCGATAGGTAAAAATTCTAAAAAATTCAATTTTATCAATGGGGTTCTAAAAAACTATATTCATCACTTTAACCTTTTTAACAATTACAATGTATTTTTATCTTGAAATTTACTATTGCTAAATAATTTAATATAAATAAAGCCATAAATGTAACCTGCTAATTACATAAACTAATATTTTGTTATTATTTTAGTGATTCTTCATCAGATTTTCCTTCATTAGGAACCTCTCCTACTAATTCTCTTAACTCGATCGGGAAAAACCCATTTCTTTCGGGTGAAAAGTAAGAAATTTTTAAAACATCAACAATTTAAAATTTAAAGCAATATTGAAAAACAATTAAAATTAAAAAAAAATCTTCCGTAGATGGTCTGTAGTAACAAGAAATCACACCCCTAAAGTAACACCAACGAAAAAAAATATCTTGACAACACAAAAACCTAAAAAGTTGGACAAAATTCCATCTCAAGGCAAATAAAATTAAATTAAACAAAATTATAAAATATTTTTTAAGTTTTTAATAACTCAACTACTTAAACGGATTTAAATATTTGCCACATTTTTAATTTTTGTGTGAATTTACAGGTGTTGGAATAGTACAAGAAAATGTGAAACCACTTTTTGGTTTTATAAAAGTTAATGGGTTTAAGAAATTTGATGATAATGTTTATTTCAATAAGTTGTCGTACCAATGTGAAAACTTCAACAGTAGTTTCAAACTAGACCTAATTGTTAAACCTGGAGATAAGGTAACTTTATGTATATAAAAGTCATAATAATAAAACCTGTTTTTAATTGAGTGTACAAGTTTAAGACAACATGTCACTTTAAGTTATACACTAGCAGCCTATTGTCTTTCTGTAAACCTGTAATTACCAATATGAAGTATGCCTCTTCTATTATTTTATTATAATTTTTATTATTAGTTGTATTTTTTTACTTTATCAGGTTAGATATATATTGGATGAAAATGCTAAGGAAGATCCATCGATAAAAGCAAGATATAGAGCAAAGAAAGTGTGGAAGTATGAAAAATCTTCAATTTTAAGTGGTTTATATTAAATTTTAAATTAAATTTAAGTTTTTTGCAACTTCTTATTTTTACTTTCATCTTAAAAATAAGGTTGAACGGATGATTTTAGTTTGAAAAGATTATTTTTTACCAGTAAACTATATTTTCATAACAATGTAAATAAAGAAATATTTTCAAATTCTTTATGATAGGTATAAGGAAAATGAGGACGACTCTGCAAAAGGTGATCATAAAAAGAGAAGGCGAAGACCAAGAAAGAAAAAAGAAAATAATAAATTGGAAAAAAGTCCTCCAACTGGTAGTCTTAGTTCACAATTAAATGGAATTTCTTCAGGTATAAAATACTATATTTTAGAATTTTTCATTTACCAAAATATATTTGAACTATTCAATTAATATTTTTTAATTTAATTTTACAGAAATTGTTTTTCCTGGACACTTTGTAAGAATAGAACAAAATTATAAAATATTTCGTAAAGCTTTAGGTAAGTTTGTATTTTTTAAGTAAAACATTTCAAGTAATTAAAATTCTATTACTTTTTTTAAAGGTATGTGCATTGGCAAAAATTCGAATAAATGTTTGGTTGAATTAGAGACAGAATTAAACAGCAAAGGCCTTAGCAAACATTCAATTTTATTCTGCCAATTTCAGATGAACGAGAAAACAAAAATATTGTAAGAAATTATACATACTTTTACAAAATATTTTTTTCATACACTTATAATATGACTATGTTGTTAAGCATTCATGCATCAAAGTTATCCAAGTTGTCTCCAAAGAACATAGAACTTTCTTACACTGGATTCTGTGCCACAGGAATATCACAGTTAGTTGCATCAGGAATTAAATACAACGAGGTTGTTTTCGTAGATGCAGAAGCTGGTCATTATTTAATGTAAGTCATTATCACCTTTGCTTTTTAAACTGATAAAATTTTAACACCTATAATATTAAATTTTTATTTAGTTTTAAAAATTTTTTATTATCTTATAAATTAAATTAAAATTACATATTAAAGAATGATGTTTTTTGATAATAAATATATTATCCAGATTGCATAAAATAAATGACAAACTACATAGCTTCACACTACATTATGCATCTAAGCAATGGTAATTATGGATTGCGAAAATTGATATTTAAAAAAATATCTTTATTTGTTTGTGATAAACTTTGTAATATAAACTATATTGTACATTTTAATTCTACTTTTGTACATACTTCGTAAGGTTAAATAATTTTTTTTTTTCTAACAGAAATTGGTGTGTAATTTTTTTATTTCCCGTTTCTTCAAGACTTTTTATGCAACAGGTGGATTTACATTTTTGTCTTAAGTGTTTAGCATGTAGAAATTTTTTAACGAATTTTAGAAAAATATTTAAGTTTTTTTAAGTAGTATCTTTAATGTAGATGTAGTGCCAAATTAGACATTTAATGATAATAGCTTAGAATGTATAAACTTTTTAATTTTTTATGTTTAATTTCCGTTAATTAGCCTAGCTGTGATATTAAATGTTTTCTTATATTTTTCACTTCCATTTTTCTTCTTTACCCCTTCATGTAAATAATTTAATTAAATCATTTAATTTTTTGGGTTTTATTTTTATTTCTTTATTTTATAAACAATTCCTTATATTAATTTAGCAACAAAACATGCAGCAACTGTAGAAATATGACTTTTTAATTTTTGGCGTGACTATTATACAAAATGTACTATTACTACTTTACCTAGTTTTTAGATGATAAAGTTAAACATTACACCAACACCACATATTAATAAGCTACAGGGACAGACTATGGCGTGACTTTTTTAAAAATGGTATTTTACTGAAAATCTTTATTTTTAAACTGCCTTAAAAATACAGTTTTAGTTCAAACAAATGAAAATAAATGACAACTAGAATTTTGAACTACACACCACCTTAAATAATTTACAAAAAAGAAAAAAGGGTATTAATTTAACTTTTGTTTGGCATATTCTTGAGCAATGTTTATAGCCTCACCCAGTGCTTCTGTATTTGTACCTGAGGCTTGTGCATTGGTGGGTTTACCACCCCCTTTGCCATTAATCACCCCTGAAACTTGTTTAACCCATGCATCTGCGGATAACCCCTTGTCAATATGAGATTTTGACACTTGACTAAGGCAGATGATCTTTTTAGATTCATGGTTTATGCTAAATAACATCACCGCTGTTTCAGGTGACTTGGTTTTGTAGATTTTTAGGATTTCATTAAGTGATTTTGCATTTCCATGAACATTGATTTCTGAAACACAAATCGGAATATTTGGATTATTTTCTATGTTTAATTTTGTTTCTTCCAATGCTTGCTTTGTTGCATCAGCTTTAACTGAGCGTTCTATATCATCAACTTTCTTTTTTAAATTCCCGATGTCAGTCCTAAGATTATCTTTCTTCCATTGAGAAATAGTTGAATTGTTAACTACATCTAGAAAGTCGGTTAACTTCTTGCCCAATGAGCTAGTATTTTTCTTTTCGGACACACTTTTCTCAACAATGGTTTGAAGAGCAAGAAATTCATCTTCTAGCGATTTTCGACATCGAATTGCATTAAACGCAGCTTTACCAGTGACAGCAACAATTCTCCTAATCCCTTTTGCAATTGCTTCCTCTGTGGTTATTACCATTTGATCAACATGTCCACTGTTTAACAAATGTGTCCCACCACAAAACTCGACCGAGGTTTTTGTGGCAGCTTTCGAGGTTGGGTCACTTATTATCTCATTAATATTTTCCCCAATTGAAATAACACGAACTGGATCAGGGTATGTCTCGTCAAAAATGGCACGAAGTCCTTGAATGGTTTTTGCCTGTGCCAATGGCGTTTTTTGAGAGAAAACTTCACATTTGCGACCAATAAGTTCGTTTGCTATTTCCTCAGTCTTTTTTAGTTGATCCGCTGTCATCCCCTTCTTGCAGGTGAAGTCGAATCTCAATCTGTCAGGTGCAACAAGAGATCCCCTTTGATCTGCATCTCCCAGAACACAGCGTAGAGCGAAGTTGAGAATATGAGTACCAGTGTGGTTCATCATTACTTTCACTCTTCGCTCATAATCCACTAAATTCTCGACTACATCTCCTACTTTTAACTCACCAACCACTGTACCGATATGAAGCACATAACCACCTTGAACCTGACAGTTTTTCACGGTCACCTCGGTTTGCTCTGTTGTTAAAAATCCTACATCATAAATTTGACCACCCTGTTCAGCATAAAATGAAGTTTGATCCAAAATAATTCCACATTCCACTCCAGTGCCAACACTTCCTACAAACTTTTTGTCTACCAAAAGAGCAATAACAACAGATGTGTTAGAAGCAAATTTATATTCTTTATCATAAGAGTAATTATACTTTAACAAATCGTTAGTTGGGATAAATTTGTTATCTTGCAAATATGTAATAGAGTGAACATCCAGGGAAATACAATCAGCCTTTCCGTCACCAACAGCTTGTGATCTTAGTTTAGCAGTTTGTTTAGCAACTTCAAACTCTGTCAAATCAACTTGGAGGCCCTTCTCCTCGGCCATAATTTGTGTGAGATCCAATGGAAATCCATAGGTGTCGTATAACAGCCATGCAGTATCACCAGGAAATATTTTAGCACCTTCTGGTAAGCTGGAGATCTTTCTATCCATAATTCGTCTTCCTCGATTCAAAGTCTTTAGAAACTGCTCCTCTTCTTCATTTATAATATCAATTGTCGTTTGAGGATCTTTTGCAATCTCTGGAAAAGCATCCGAGAGAATCGAAAGAACAACATTAACAAGCGAGGCAAAGAAACCCGGTTTTGCGTTTAATTTTTCATGAGCAAAGCGAGTTGCACGTCTCAAAATTCTTCTTAGGACATATCCTCTTCCAGTGCTATCAGGCCGTCCTCCATCAGCAATTGCCATAGTCAAAGTTCTTGCATGATCGGCTAGAACTCTGTAAGCCATGTCTATTCCATCAACATCATCACTTCCAACATGTCCAGTATATGGTCTACAACCTGTTCCTTTTTGGATTGCGTCAAAAAATGGCACAAACATATCTGTGTCATAATTTGAGCTTTTTTGTTGGACCACAGAGACTATTCGCTCAAGACCCATACCAGTGTCAACATGTTGTTTAGCAAGGGGTTTCAAACTTCGGTCTTTTTCGCGGTTAAATTGCATAAACACAAGGTTCCAAATCTCAAGAACATCAGGATGATCCTCGTTGACCAAATGTGCTGCATTCCTTCCTCCACCGATTCTGTCGAAGTGGATCTCAGTGCAAGGTCCACAGGGTCCTACTTCACCCATCTCCCAGAAGTTGTCCCTCATATTTCCAGTTAGAACACGCTCAGGTGGCAAAATTCCCAACCAAACATCCCTTGCAACGTAATCAGGCTCCAGGCCTAAAGCAGTGTTACCTTCAAAGTAGGTAGCATACATTCTCTCCTTGGGAACTTTAAGTACATCAACAAGAAACTCCCACGACCATAAAATCGCTTCCTTTTTAAAATAATCCCCAAACGACCAACAACCTAACATCTCGAAGAAGGTGTGATGGTAAGTATCTTTACCCACATCGTCCAAGTCGTTATGCTTACCACCGGCACGAATACATTTCTGGGAGTTTACCGCTCTTTTGACTTTGTACAGAGGGTTAGAAGGTGCAATGTTTCCAAGAAAAATGCTTTTAAATTGGTTCATTCCAGCATTGGCAAACAATAAAGTAGGATCGTCCAAAGGAATGGTGCTTGATGAATGAATGTAAAGATGCTCATATTTTTTTGTAAAGAAATCAAAGAACATGGTACGAATTTGCTTAGAATCCAAGGAGGAATCCATTTTAAGTGTTTAAATTATTTTAAATAAACCAAAATCAAAATCTATACTAAATAATTAAAAAAATGTAATTAACATTCAACATTACCAGACTAAGTTATACTTTAACCAATATTAACGCAATAACATAATATAAAAGCGACAGTTTCATTATTTTTGCCTAAAAATATAACTTTTAATAAGCCGTCGGTTGTTGGTTGTAAAAATGCATGATTTTGCTTTTTCGTATTACAGTTATCAATGAATTTTAATCGCTAAATAACTTTTCTATGCGGCTTAGTAAAAAAATCATAACTTCTGTGTTAAATACCTTAACTTATACTACTAAACTTTACGTGAATGGTTTGTTATTGTTATGAAACATATCACACCCAACCATCACCGAGCTGATGCAATCTTTTCCGTTGATTGGTCACGTTTCGCAAATTCACAAATTTGGAGGGAAACCCTGATCAAATTAGACTATGACGAATTATGTGCAACGTCATTTATTTAATTTAAAGTTAAATAAAATAAGTATATTTTTCTAAATAGGGGTATATTTAATATTGCACAATAATTTTACTTTTAAACAATCCAAGGTTAAAGTTTTTGTTTGCTTTATACTATTGCAGTTTAAGGCAAAAATATTGTATTTGGTTTATGTCAGAAACACTGAATTAATATGAGTGCGACGATTTTTGGTCAGGTGATTTACACGTGCGTTTTTTTGTTTTGGCTTCAAGTTTACGTAAAAACCAAACTATTATGTAAATTAAGATATTTATGTCAAAAAAAGGTTTCAGAAAAATTTTAACTAAGACTACATTTAAGTTTAATATTCATGATAAATTTTTATAATTTAAATCAAGAGGAATGGATGTACAACGCATTTTATCGTCGCTAAACTGCGACTTACTTTTATCTGAAATTTCAAGATTTAACGAAGAGGATGACTCAAGTTCAAGGTAAAATTTAATTAAAATTTGTTAATAAAAAATTGTATAAAAGTTTGCAACGTGAACAAACAGTATGGCTACTTTGTGTTTTAAGTTTGAAGATGACCTGTTATGAAGAAATTAAGAATAAAAAAACGTATTTTTTTATTTGATGTAATGTTTATACAAAAAAATTATTTTTTTATCCAGTGATGACGAACAGAACATTACTCCAACAAAAACAACCGAAAAAAGAATTATTTCATTTGGAAACATTTCCAAACATCAACAATTTGTGAAAGTACTTTTAATTTTCTTTTTAATTTATATTATTAATATACAGGCAGCGTGGTGTAGTGGTAATAACACTTGTCAAACCACATGAAATTGTGGGTTTAATTTCCACTGCTCTCATGCTGTAGTGGCCTAAGTAAGGCGCTATAAATGGTTTAAAATCCTGTTGACCTAATACTTAATCAGCAGTTTAATTATTGAGAAATTGTAATTTATAATATTTCCCAAAAAGTATAGACTTATATTAGAATAAATAAATAACAAGAAATAGTATCATTAAAAAAATTTTTGTTCAGTTTAATTATTTAATTCTAACTTATGTAGGATTTGTTGGAGGAATCTTCTGATTCAAGTGATGAAGAAATCTCTGTTGAGGAGCAACTGTATGTTCATAATCTTGTGTCTAAATATCGACAATCTGCAAAACTCAATGACACTTTTTTAAAGTACAAGCATTTTAGGTATTACAATATAGCAAAGAATTGTTTGTAAAGTTTTATATTTTAGAAAGCAAATTTAAAATGTTAAAAAACTTTTTTTTTGCTATTCTGGTTAGTAATGAGATTTTTTTTCTAGTTGTGATGTATTAACTGGTGAAGATCAGTGGATAACTCATTATCAAACATTACCAAAATCAAAATTGTCAAATAAAACTGGTAAGTTTATTGAATGGATTATTTTAAATAAATAAATTACTCGTAGTCCATGGTTGTTAAATGGAGCCTTTTATGGTCCATATAAATTTTTTCCAACATAAACCTGTTTTTAAAATATATGTTTATATACTGTAACCTGTTTTATATTTGCAATAATTTATACATGGTTCTTGTTCTGTTTATAAATTTTGCCTTTCCTTAATTTTTGTGATTCAAGTCGATTTTGGTATGTTTAAATTTTAGTAAAAATTTTTACTTTTAAAAATTAAATTTTATTTTTTGTAGATTCCAAAAAACTGTCTAAAACCGATGATGATTTCTTTGAAAATTTTGACAACGATGAAAAAATGAAATCTGATAAATTGAGGTCAATGTTGAAGAATGTTTCAAACTCTAAGCGAAAAACACATGGGTCTAAAAGATTGGTTGACATCAGTGTTGTAAGAAAAAATATCTGGAAAAATATTGCAAAAAAGGAAATACCAAAGGTAGAAAAATGTATTACAAAAATGAAAAAATTGATTTTTAATACACATAGGTGAAATATTTTGTTTAAAATTTGCTTTAGGTTAAAACATTTTACAATTAATTTATTTTATTTAAAGGCATTTAGGCAAAGATACCAAAACCAAGTTTCAAAAATGACACTCCTTAAAAAGGTAAACAACAACTAAATTAAACTTTATTGTACATAACCTATTCATTTATTTTTTAAATATTGTTATTTATTAAAAAGACACTCCAAAACTATAAAAACAAAATTCCGTAGGTAAGTAAAGAGGCTGCCAAACATTATCGCCGCAAAGCTTCGTTTTCTTGCAATATTTCCCGCCGGGAAGTCAAAATCAGTCTTGCTCGTCGCTTAACTCGTGAGGTCGCCATCTACTGGAAAAAGTTCGATAAAGTAGAAAAAAGTAAAAAGAAACAAGCTGAAAAGGAAGCAATCGTACAACGGAAATTGGACGAAGTTTTTAAAGAGGTATGTGGAAGATTTTTTTAAAATATTTTTTTATTAACATTTTTATTGTATTAAGCTAAAAAGTTTTTAAAAAATTTAATTTGATTGTATTAGTAAAAAATTTTGCTAGATTTAAAAGTGTTTTTTATTGGATTTTTAGGTTTATTTTCATATAATTGCTTCAGACTTTAATAAACTTTATTTCTTTCAGACTTGTGAACAACATAAAAAGTTAAATTTTTTAATTACTCAAACTGAATTGTTTGCTCATGTTATAAGTAAGAAAATCAATAAAGATTTAGTTAAAGGTGAGTTTAATAAGTTTTTGTATTTGGTTAAAAATTCTTGTATGTTTAATGATTTTAAAGTAAAAATACAAATGATCACTAGTTTTTAAATTTTTTTTCATTTTTTGCAATTTTGGAAAAAAAGTTGAATTATTTATTTAGATGAAGAAACTTGGAATAGTGAAAAACAGAGAATTTTATCCCAACTTGTTGTCCCAGAAACTTCACATTATTCATCTCATTTAAATAAATATCCTGATGGTAAATATTTAATTTGTTATTACATATATTATTAGAACATAAGATATTCTGATAAGTTAAAGTCAAAAATTAAAAATTAAGTGTAAATTCAGAAATTAATTTTTAATAGGGTTTAATTATCTTTGTATATTTGCTTAAATATAAAATATATTTTTATTAATATTGTACATATAGAACAAGAGGAATGCAGTGCAGAACAATTGTTACATAATGTTCAATCAGCTTGCCAATTACAAGAAACTAAAACAAAACAATTTACTTCAACAAAAACTAATGATGATATTAGTAAGCATAATATAATGTTTAAAAGTAGTTATTTTATAGCTTACACACTATTTAAATTGTATATTTGATAATAATTTTATTATTTAATGTTGTAGTAAATGCTGCTGAAACATCTTTATTAAATGGTCAACTGACCGGATACCAAGTTAAGGGTGTGCAGTGGTTAGCAAGTTTGTATGCCAATGGATTAAACGGAATATTAGCTGATGATATGGGTCTAGGAAAGACTGTACAAACCATTGCATTTTTGGCTCATCTAGCAGAAGTAAAATTAAAAATTGTTATTGCGTTAAATTAATTTCAGTATTTTTTTGTACAGGTTTTGGCAAATTAACACTTTCAAATCTAAAATTTAATTTTTTGGGTTTAAACTTTATTTTTTACAAATTTTCCTATAAAACTGAAGTATTTTTTCATCGAATTATTTATTTTTTAGCATCATAAAATTTGGGGTCCATTTCTAGTGGTGGCCCCAGCTTCTACACTTAACAATTGGCATCAAGAACTTGCAAGATTTTTACCCAACTTTAAAGTTCTTCCTTACTGGGGAAATACTACTGAAAGAAAAGTTCTAAGACTTTTTTGGAACAAGGTAATTGGATAATAAGAATAATTCAATTTCTTAGTTCCCTTATCCATTGTTTTTGTTGTTAATTCAGTTTTCATCTTTTTTCAGAACACCAAATCTCAGCCTGCTTCCAAATCACCGTTTCATGTATTGGTTACAAGTTATCAACTTGTTATCTCAGATTTCAGATATTTTCAACAAATTTCGTGGGAATATTTAATTCTAGATGAAGCACAAGCTCTTAAAAGCTCCAACAGGTAATAGATTTCTGAGTAAAATACATTAATTAAACTGATGGAAACAGACCAAATAAATGAGAATTTTTGTACATACTATTTGTACAAATATTACGTTAAATAATTTGAATTTTGATTTTTTTTACCTAGTCAACGTTGGAAGGCCTTGTTGGATTTTAATTGTAGAAATCGTCTTCTTTTAACTGGCACACCAGTTCAAAACACAATGGCAGAGGTAATTATTTTAAAATTAAAAAAATCTTTATTATAAATATGTAATTTGAAAAAATATATTGTTAAAGTGTTTATAAATTATCTTTATCAGTCATAATTTTTTTTTAGTTGTGGGCGTTATTGCATTTTATTATGCCAACGTTGTTTGACAGCCATGCTGAATTTAATGAATGGTTCTCCAAAAATATTGAGAATCATGCTGAAAATAAATCCAATGTCAATACAGGTAATCAGTAAAGTTTAAATTGAAGACCATAAAAAATATTCTTTTTTTCTTTTTTTTTCAGTTTGGTTGTTATTTAATATTTTTAACTGTGTTTTTTTCTTACATTAACTCAATAAAGACTTAAAATTACCATTTTTTTAACTTACAGCTGATTTGTCACGGCTGCACATGATTTTAAAACCATTTATGTTACGGAGAGTTAAATCAGAAGTAGAACACGAACTCACCGATAAAATTGAAATCAGAATGTTGTGTCATCTTGCCCCGAGACAACGCTTGTTATATGATGCTCTTCAGAAAAATATTACAGTTAATGATCTAATGAGGTAATAAATCCATTCTGAAATATTGGTTTTATGTCAAATTTTATTAAAAATATGTTAGTTTGGTAAAGTTTTGGAATTATAAGTTTTTGTTTGTTGAATTTTAACAAATTGTTTATAAGAATAAAAGCATTATTTTGATTTTTTAGAGTAACTAGTACATCAGCACAAGCAAACAGCAATAATATGCTGATGAACCTTGTCATGCAGTTTCGAAAAGTAAGTAGAATACAATATGAACCTGTTTCAAAAAACAAACATTTTTAATTTTTATTATCCTATATTTTTTTAGATGTGCAATCATCCAGATCTATTCAAAGCGAATTATAATTTGTCAAAATTTTATTTCCATTTACAACCTTATAAAATATCAAGATTAATATATCATGAATTCCTATCTCGAACTTATAATTATTCAAAATCAAAAATTTTGTATTCTGATCTTAACATACACACACCTACACATATACACAGGTATAAATATAAAATCAATTTTTTATTAGTTATTGTTTTAAAATTTGTGTTTATTTTAAATTTGTTTTAACAACTTTTTGTTGCAGATCATTCACAGAAGACATTCTATCTACTTTTTCATTTTTGTCCTTGCTTAAGTTGTCTTTCAATCAGTATTTTTATCTTACATCTTGTTCACAACTAGAAAGGTGAATTTTTATTGTTTTTTTCATGTAACATTCAATATCTTGTTTTAATATTTTTACCAAAAATATTTTACTTGCAGATTTTCAAAACTGCAAGCAATGAATATAAAATTCATCAACAAATTGCAACATTTATTATTTTCTGGGCATTTCAAATCAAAAAAACAAACAAGTTTTCACAAATGGTATTGCAGTTGTTTCAACTGTACCAAACCAAACTTAAGATTTCCTTTAATTCAAGATTGTTTACAATTTTTTGCTAACACTGAGTCTGTGCTTTGTGGTTTGTTATTTACTCAAAATTATGAAAATTTTTTGTCTAACATCGATTGCACTATAACAGCTATTGTTAAGAACTCATGCTCTTCAACTGAAATTAAGGTATGTAGTGTTTTTTTTGTATAATGTTGCTTGAATTTGTTCAAAAACTTATTCAAGTAGAAGTTTTATAATCCTTACATTTTATAATGATCTTTACAATTTATAATGATTTTTACATTTCAATGTTTAATTATTTCAATATGATATATTTTTATAAACAAATTTAGACACAGCAAGGCAGAAGGGTAGTGATATGTACAAAACATTGTGTTCCAACTGCAGTTCCCAGAATTATTTCCTCTGTTTATTACCCAAAGGTGAATGTTACTTTAATATTATCAAAAAAAATGATATTTTAATAGATGCCAACTTTCTCTTTAACTCTGGTAAAAAGCTTATTTGATACAGTAACTGTGTTAATTAAAGAGAAATGGTTTTAATAACTTGGTAACAAACCTTTTTTTCTAAATTTAAAACTTTGTTTTATTAGGTGTACAGCATGCCACCATCTATTTATTGCAATGACAATCATGCTTTAATTAAATTGCATTACCTTTCATCAAAACTTAAAAAGTTTGATGGAATTTGCAAAAATGTAAAGTGTTTCACACCAATACATTTTCCTGGTAAGTAAAAAAAAAATTAATATAAAAATCACCAAACATTTTACATGATAAGGTTCTTACTTCTTAAAGGGTTATTGCAATATTTTTTACACACATACCAGTTTCTTTGATTTTCACATAAAATTTTAAACCAAACAATATCGGTTTATTTTAAGATCGGGAGCAGTTAGTAGTTGACAGTGGAAAACTGCAAGCCCTTGATATTCTATTACGAAGGTTAAAAGATGAAGGTCACAGAGTTCTTATTTATTCTCAGATGACCAAAATGATTGACATTTTAGAGGTAAAATAGTGAATTTTAAATACTGTTGATGTTTAGTTAGAGTAATATACCCAGTACCCTAAAAGGGTTATCCTAATTTACCTAACTTAATTTAGGTTTTAGAAGTACCGAACTAAATCAAAAACTAACTTAATTGTCACAAACCATATTAAAACTTTTTTCAAAAAAATTTTGTTTTTATCCAACAATATAATTGTAGGAATATTTAATCTTGCGGAGTCATACATATGTAAGATTAGACGGCTCCTCTCGAATTTCATCCCGACGAGATGCAGTCGCCGGTTTTCAATCACGAGATGACATTTTTGTGTTTTTGTTGAGCACAAGAGCTGGAGGATTGGGAATTAATCTTACTGCTGCTGACACAGTGAGTTTATTATTAGAAGTGCAACAATATATATCATGTTATAAATAATGTTCTTTTTGTTAATTTAATAGTTAAGCCTGATCGCCTTAACAAACTGACTGAGTTTGATTTTCAATAAAATATTATGATATTTGTAAAACCTTTTTTAGAAAAAAAAATATTTTACTAGATTTTTTTATTTTTTAGGTAATCTTTTACGATAGTGATTGGAATCCTGCAGTTGACCAACAAGCAATGGATCGAGCTCACAGATTAGGTCAAACCAAGCAAGTAACAGTGTATAGGTTGGTTTGTAGGGGAACAGTTGATGAACGAATATTGGAAAGAGCTGAAGCAAAGAGAACGGTAAATTATTTTTTAGTTTAAAGTTGTTTGTTTAATTAATAGTTGATTATGCCCTTCTCCCACCTTATTTATACAAATTTGAGATACTTTACTTTGTATCAACATTATGCCAAACTATTTAAAATTAAGATACAAAGATTAGTTATTTCTGGAACAACATCAAAAGTCGATTCACTAAAACCAAAAGAAGTTTTCACATTGTTGCTGGATGACAATCAGATTTCTAATAATTGTGAGTTAACGTTAAAAGTTGTATTCTAAAAGCCTAGTATAAGCATTTGTTCATTTTATTATGATAAATGGTGAAGTTTTATTAAATACTTGTTTGTTTTATTTATTTGATTTTCTATTTTTAGTAAGTTTTACTGATCAGAATAACTTACAACAACCGGGAAGAAAAGAAAGAGTTGGAAAAAAACGTGGCAGAAAACCGAAGTCACAGAAAGTAAGTTGTTTGATCAAATGTCAAAAACTTGTACAAAACAGTTAAACATATTTTTTTAATTCAAGACTTTTTATAATTTAATTACAATATACAAAAAATAAATTCGTTTGTACTTTTAAGTTGTTTAATGCAGAAGTGATATTTAATTTTTTTGTTTTTAATTACATTGATTTTAAAAAAACTAATATTTTTACAGCCAATATCACCCAAAGTTCATACAATTGATGAAGATGATAAAATCATTGTTGTAGATGATGATGTAACTTCTAACACAAGTAGTGAACTTACTTTAGGTAAGTCTAATAGAGTTGCATACATATTAATATGCGTATTATAATCTTTTAAATTGTAAATTTATTTTTACTTGAATAGTGTTTTTCACTTTTTCTTTTATGTTTTTTTGGTTTATTGTACACTTTATGATGTTCACGAAACAATAGTAAATTTAAAGAAAAAAGTTTTAAATTTTGGGTTTTGGCTTTATGTTTTTAATTTATCTGTAGACCTTAACCAACCTGGCAAATCAGGGATTCAACTAGAAGGAACTAAAATCCCAATTTTGCTAAAACCGACAAAACGTCATGTTTCTACTTCCTTAAAAACAGGTAAACTTAAAAATTAAATTATAAAAAACGCAAACTATATTATTTGATGTATAATTTGAACTTTTTTGTAATCAAACTAAGTAACTTAATTTTTTAGTTTAAAATCCTATGAAGTTTCTGTTAATGTGGTTGAATTGCAAATACTTTAATTTGTAGAAATAAAGAAGAGAAGAAGGGGTAGAAAAATGTTTGGAAATTAAGCCCTTACAACTACATCAAAATCTTCCAAACGGTCTACAAACAAATAAAGTATGGATTTTAGTAATATATAAATGTTGTACAATATAAGTCATAATTTAAAATTTTAGTAAACACTAAATAATAAACACAAAGTCCTACCTAAACTACTTTCAGTACACAACTATTTAAAGATTGTGCCAGCCTGAAAATGTACATTTATTTAATGTTTGATGAAGTGAGTAACATAACCTTTGTGGTTTTGTGCTTGAGATAGTAACATAACCTCCGTGGTTTTGGGCTTGAGAAAACATTTTTGTATTATTGGGGATGTTATTTGTTTAAATTGAATTATTAACATGTAGTCATTTTCTGTCTAAATTAGTAATTACATGTTAATAATGTACAAATGTACATTAAGGATTTTCTGTTGCAGTAGTATTGGTCAAACATTTTTAATATAAAATATATAAATTTAATTTTGTTGCCTAAATTTAACAAAATTTGCAAATGATTTTTAATTTAAGGCTCAACTAAAAACATGGTAATACAATACTAAGGAAGTTAATTATTAGTCATGTATTTGTGTAATGTTATTTAAGTTATGACAGACTAAACGCTTACATATTATTTACATAAAACATCTATTGTTCAGCTAAATTAACAATACCTAGGTAGTCACAACACTTGGGTTACTAAGCGATAAGAGTTGTTTTTATCAAACAACTCAAAGTTTATATAAATGAATAGAATCAGCAATTTCAGTTTATATTTTAAAATCAGTTTTTTTGGCACTATTTGATGCAATGGATACAACTAATATACCTATAGATGATTTTCGTGTCCCTGATGACAATCTTAAAAATACTAAACAATTTGAAGATATTCTAAATGAGATAAAAAAAGAAACCTTAGTGATACTAAATATTTATGGCTTTCCAGGCACTGGAAAAACAACGCTTCTACGAAAACTTGCAAATCAATTTCCGTTTAATGAAAATCAATCTCCATCGGTAGACTTCGCGGAAGCAATTAAATATCACATTGAATGTGACAGCAATGGTCAAGATTTAAAGTCAGGATTAGTGAGTTTAGCCAAGCGAATGAATGTTCCTGAAACACAGATGGTTATAAATGAAATCGAGAAAAACAAGTCCAACATGCTTGTGGATATTCTTTGTAAATGTAAGAAACATATTGTTATTGTTATAGAAGATGTCCAATCTATTAGCTACAAACTGCTTAATGATTTAATAAGAAATGCTAATAACACCCATGTTGACTACAAATTTCATGTTTACATAGCAAATAAAAGAAATAATTTAGGTTTTCAAGAAGGCACCCAATTAAATAATTTTAAGTTGAAAGAATTAACAGGATTCACAGAAAATGAGGGAATTGAATATTTAATCGGGGAGCAAAATTGTTCTGAAGAAAACAAAAATGCTGCACTTGCTATTGTAAAAAAGTTCAGTGGTTCACCATTAGGCATGCTTGCCGCTAAGAAATTTTGTGAAAAGGTTGAAATTGACTACATTCAATATAACCAATTTTGTTCTTTAGACAGTCAAAATGTGGCCTTGGAGGAGAAAAATGTTTTATTGGAAAATTATGGCAATTCATATCAGCATATTTTTCAAGCTATAACTATGCCCTTTATCTCAGAAAACCTTTCGTTTTATTGGAAAGTTATGTCATGTTTAGCTTATTTGCACCATGCTTCGATTCCACAAATTGTTATTACTACTTTATATCGACTTTTAGGATCTCTTAATCATAAATTACAACTTAAAATAGAAGTGGGTAAACTGAAAAGTGAATTCAAATCCTATGGAATGTGTAAAATCGAAGAAGTAAATAATTCTACCTTCTTTAATTTTCATGAAGTTGTTTTGCATGCATTTCGATGCAATCCATGCTTGGAAATCAACCCAATAAAGGAGATTATTTTTGCAATGTCAGCACTTATCACCAAAGACATGAGGGATAAAAAATCTTCACTTTACATGAAAAGTTTATCTCCACATCTACATTCTTTACTTGACCATTGTAAAACTAGGGATGATACTGACAATCCAGTATTTACCAAAAAAGAAGGCGACAATTTGGATTTTGATTGGGTTTTAAATGAACTGGTGTTATCCAACTTATTCGAGATTTTTGGTTCTGTTGCACAAAGCAATTGTGAATATTACTTGGATTTAGCTATGACAAAAGTTTGGAACATTATCAACTATTTAACACAAATCAAATATAATCATGATGATTTTAACATGTCAAGAATTACAGAAGAAGAAATTGGTAATGAACTAAAATTATGTCAAACAGCTGGAGAGAAATTGCCAAAAGGTTTTATTGCAGACTATGAGGCAAAGGTTTGTTCATATAAAATAAAAGCACAACTACAATTTTTGCAGAGTGAATGCAAAAAAAAGGATCCAAAAAATGCTACCAAGTTTCAACAGTTTCAACAACAGTTTAGAAAAGATTGCATACTAAATACTAATAGCATCGAAGTGTTACAAGAATGTGGACTTTTTCTTAAAGAAAAAGATCACAGAAAGATGTTTTTTGTTGAGCGCCTTGCTTTAATTCTACACAGTAAAAGCCGAACTTCACTTCACAACAATTTAGAAGAAAACAAAAATTACCAATCAGGGAAATTGCATTCAGAACATGCTTATCAGCTAACTAAAAAATGTGAAACAGATAATGCAACCATGCTGACTCAATATCTATCTAGAACAAGCGGTTATTTTCCTCTAATTTTAAAAGAAAATAATATTGGTGATTTGCAAAAAGCTAGGATAAAATGCCAACAGGAAATAGCAAATAAAAATCTTGGTACACCTGTTAATATGTATGAACATGGCTTCATTATGGAATGGTGCCAGGAGCGTAAAAATCGAATACAATTGCTTCATTATCTTGTTGTTATTAATACAAAATTATTTAATACCTTAAAATCGGATCAAAATTTTATACAAAGCAGTACAGACAGTTGCAATGAATTGAAGAATCTTCTGACCAATAATACTGACCCACAAGACTCAATTAAACCTAAGAATTTCATATACTGCGCAAACTTTTATTCAATTTCAGGTGAACATGGTAAGGCAGTGGAATGTTTTAAAGCATTTTTAACCAAATTTGCCAACTCAGGACGGGCTAACGAATATCCCTGGGCCATATTACAGTATGCTAAGGCAGTTAAACATGGAAAATTACAACACGAAGTTGATTTTGTTATAAAAGAATGTAAAAAAATTCAAGACTCACATTCATGTTCAAATCAAAAAACATCTGATGGGTTACAGGCTGTTTTAGTTGAACTAAAAACCTGTGATTGGTTACCTAGTTCGTCATAAAAAAGACAAACCTGTAATTGTTTTTAATATTCTGTTGTTATTTTTAAATTATTATTTAAATTGATTTACGTGCTTAGTAATTAATATTCATTGTTAGGTTTTCTAGCCCCATTCTTTTTTTTAAAAGGTTGTGCTTTATTCTACAATATAAAAAAAAAATAAAAATTTTATTGTTTGGCCTTATATTGATTCTATTGAACTTAAATACAATGGTACTGTTACAGTTATATGTTTGATTGGCAATAACCTTTTTATGAATAAACACAATGTCGCAGGCACCTTTAATACCTGTTAATAATTGATTTTTACCCCATTATTTCGTAACTTAGTTTAATAAACAAATATTTTGACAACTTTTTAGCTCTAGCTGGGGAAGTAAAAGTCTTGTTGTTCTATTTGATTTTTTAATTTACCATTCTTTGTTTAACTACTATTTTTTAATATTTTTATCTTTTTTTGTGGAGTAGTTTCCCTTGGACCAAAATGGCATTTAAGCTTGTAGACTTAAAAAATTAGATTTAATTTGTTAAAAGTTAATCTTGATGCGTATTTTTTTATTTTTTATTTTTATTAATTTTGCAACTGTTGTTTTTGAATCGGCTATAAAATCATTATTACCTAAGAAAACTGTTTTTTTAAACCATTTAAGATTGCTGTGTATAAACTTCAACAAATAACTAATTAAAATCAATTTTACAGTTTATAAATTGTTATGTTTAGAACATTTTTTCTTAGAACATTTTTAATATAATGGCCACATTATACTGTTGGTAGTTTATTTGATAAACAACTATCCGCCCCCTTAGAACATTTTTAATATGATGGCCCACATTATACTGTTAGTAGTTTATCTTTTAAAAATAAAAATTTAGTAAGAAACTGCATAAAACTAATATACATAAAATAGTTAACAAATAAATATATTATGTTTAGCTCAATTCTAGTACAATTTATAAATTTGATTAGAAAAAGTGGTATATAAACATTTTTTAAGTATATGTTATAAAAAAATTATGAGTATAACCTTGTCTTTATAATAAAATAACCATAATATAATTAATGCTATGTATTTTAAATGAAATCTTTTCATATGGAAAATAAAATTCAATTTTCTTTGGAACATATTAATTACTGTATTTTAAAAGTTTTTTTGTAAATAAGTCAAGCAGAAAATTAAGCCACGTATCACTCGTTAGCAAATACAAAACATACGGCCAAATTATTGTAACATTTTAGAACTTTAGAAATATGCAAGTCAAAAAATCTAAATTGGTTTATACATGTTTTTAAAACTTGAGTTTTTGTATTTTGTTTAAATGTGTATTATTTTGTAGGTAAGATTTTTATTTGTTTTGTATTGGGTAATAAAATTATTCTGCAATGGATGAAAACAGTATTCCTATTAACAACTGTAGTGCGCTGCCTCGCCACACTCAAGATACTGAGCAATTTAAAAACATTCTTGATGAGGTAAAAACATACACATCAGTAATATTACATATTAATGGCTTTCCAGGCACTGGAAAAACTACACTTTTACTGAAACTAGCAGCTGAGTTTCCATTTGTAGATTCCGAGGAAGCAATTAAATATCACATTGAATGTGACAGCAATGGTCAGGATTTAAATTCAGGATTAATAGGTTTAGCTATGCGAATGGATGTTCCTAAAACACAGATGGTTATAAATGAAATTGAGAAAAACAAGTCTAACATGCTTGTGGATATTCTATGTAAATATGAGAAACATATTGTTATTGTTATAGAAGATGTCCAACCAAGTAACCATAAATTGTTTGTTGACTTTCTAAGAAATGTTGACATAAAAAGCAATCATTTTGTTAACTTCAAGTTTCATGTTTACATAGCAACAAGAAAAAATAACATTGGTTTTCGACATGCACTTAATGAGCTTTCGAATTTTGTATTTAAGGAATTAAAAGGATTTACAGAAAATGAGGGAATTACATATTTAATTGGGGAGCAAGATTGTTCAGAAGAAAACAAAAATGCTGCACTCGCTATTGTTCAAAAATTCAGTGGTTCACCATTAGGCATGCTTGCAGCTAAAAATTTTTGTGAACTACTTGAAATTAATTACATAAACTATAACAAACTTTGTTTCTTAGATAGCCAATGTGTGACAATGGAAGAAAGTAATGTTTTGATGGAAACTCACGGCAAATCATTTCAGCATATATTTCATGCAATTACAATGCCCTTTGTCTTAGACTCAGAAACATTTTATTGGAAAGTTATGTCATGTTTAGCTTACATGCACCATTCTAATATTCCAGAAATTATTATACTGGCAATATGCAGAATATTAGGAGCCAAAAATAAGGAGGGTATACTGGAAATTAAGGTTGGTAAGCTCAAAAGCGAATTAAAAAATTATGGAATCTGCAAAATCGAAAGTGGTAGTGATTCTATTTTATTTAATTTTCATGAAGTTGTTTTTCATGCATTTCGATGCACTCCATGCTTGGAAATTGATCCACTGAAAGAGATGATTTTTGCAATGTCAGCGGTAATTACGAAAGATTTAAGGGATGAAAAATCTTCACATTACATGAAAAGCTTGAATCCTCTGTTACATTCTTTACTTGAGCACTGTAAAGCCAAGGATAATACTGACCATCCAGTGTTTACCAAAAACGAAGGTGACAATTTAGATTTTGATTGGGTTTTAAATGAACTGGTGTTGGCCAACTTGTTTGAGGTTTTTGGGTCAGTTGCACAAAGCTCTACTTTTGTTTTTGAAAAGCAATGTGCAAATAATTTGAATTTTGCTATGGACAAGGTTTGGAGTGTTATTAACTATTTGACATTAAACAATTACAACCAAAATGATTTAAACATGTCAAGAATTGCAGACGAAGATATCGAAAATGAAGTGAAATTATGTCAAACAGCTGGAAAGAAATTACCCAAAGATTTTATTGCAAACTACGAGGCAAAAATCTTTTCGTATCAAATTAAAGGTCAACTAGACTTTCTACGGAGTGAATGCACAAGACAAAATCCATTAAATGCTGCCAAATTTCAACAGTTTCAACAAGAATTGAAGAAGCATTCAGTACTGGATATTAAACAAATAAAAGTGTTACGGGAGTGTGGTCTTTTTCTTAAAGATGATGATCACAGAAAGTTGTTTTTTGTTGAGCGCCTTGCTTTGATTCTACACAGTAAAAGTCGAATTTCACTCTACAAGGACTTAGATGAAAACCGGGATTACCAATTGGACAAACTACATTCAGAACATGCTTACCAGCTAACTAAAAGATGTGAAACAGATAATGCAACAATTCTTATACAGTATCTGTCCAGAACAAGTGGTTATTTTCCTCTTATTTTAAAAGAAAACAACATAAATGATTTAAAAGAAGCTAGGATAAAATGTCAACGAGAAATACAATTTAAGCGTGACACACCTGTGAATATGTATCTACATGGCTTTATTATGGAATGGAACCAAGAGCTTACAAACCAAATACAATTGCTTCACTATCTTGTTGATATTAATAGAAAATTGTTTGAAACTTTAAAGTCAGATTGTAGTTTTGTGGAAGAAAGTACCAAAAGTTGTGATGAGCTAAAGAATCTTTTGACCAATAACATTAATACCAATATTTCTGTTATACCAAAGAATTTTGTACATTGTGCGAGGTTTTATTCACAACGAGGTGACCATACAAAAGCCATGGAATGTTTTGATCAATTTTTGAAAAATTTTAAAAACATGAGAAGGGCTGCTGAATATCCTTGGGCCATATTACAGTATGCTAGAGCAGTGGAACTTGGAAAAATACAAGACAAGGTTGAGTTTGTTAAAAGTGAATGTAAAAAAATTCAAGACTTGCGTTCATGTTCAAATCAAAAAATATGTGATGGGTTACAAGCTGTTTTAGATAAACTAAACTCCCGCGATTGGTAACTTAGTTTGTGATTAAAAAAGCTGATCTGTAATTGTTTTTAATATTTTATTGGTAGTTTTAAATTATTATTTAAATTGATTTACGTGCTTAGTAATTAATATCCATTGTTAGATTTTCGCGCCTGTTTTTTAGTATGGAATTGTTTTTTTTTAAATTAAATACAAAAACAAACTTTTGTTGTTAGGCCTTCTATTGATTCTATTGAACCTAAATACAATGGTACTGTTACAGTCATGTGTTTGATTGGCAATAACTTATTTATGAATAAACACAATGTCACAGGCACCTTGAATACCAGGTAATAATTAATTTTTACTAAAGATTTTCTGCTTTTAACATTATTTTGTCACTTAGTTTAATAAAAACAAACAATTTAGCAGCTCTTAAGCTCTTGCAAATGGCAATAAAAATGTCTTTATTTTGTTTTAAAATGTCTTTATTTTGATTTTATAAATTTACATTTTTTTAGCTAGTTATTTTTTTATATTTTGTCGTTATTGTAGAGTTGTTTTCTTTAAACCAAATTAGAAATATTAAAAGTAAACCTGTGGAAATATTGGATTTAAGTCAATTAAAGTTAATTCTGATGTACAATTTATTTTTATTGATTTTGTAACTATTGTTTTTAAATATAAATACAACTTTTAAAGTTTGTTTTTAAGTATAAACATTGCAATGAATAAATTAAAGCTTAAACCCAGCAAAGCAAAATAAATAATATATTGCTAATAACTGATTTAAACCAATTTTACAATCTTAAATTTGTTATTTTAGGGTTTTTTATTGTGGCAAGTATGAATTTTTAACAAATTTTTATTGGGGCAAGTTAAACCAAGTTTGCTGAGCTTACTAGTTATTTAGTTTTTTTTTTGGCAATTAGGCAAACAATAAGCAAATTACCTATAATTTCCTCTTATAGCCCACATTATACTATTAATAAAATAGTACTTAATACTACAAATTCATTAAAAAAATAAAATAAAAGTGATATACAAAAATGGTTTAAAATTTTTTTGAAATTTATTGTTTGTTTTGTCTTATTCAAATACAATCTTTTGTAACTCTAATAAATAAATTTTCTTTAAAACATATTTTTTACTATTTTAAAAAATGGCTTAGAAAGGGCTAATTGAAAATCAGTCAAGCAGAACTTTGTTTCTAAGCAACACAAAACTAACGAACACGTAGTAAAGTCACAATGTCAAGGTAATGCAAAATTAAAGAACGTCTTGCATTGATTCTCCACAGTAAAAGTCGAATTTCACTCTACAAGGACTTAGATGAAAACCGGGATTACCAATTGGACAAACTACATTCAGAACATGCTTATCAGCTAACTAAGAAGTGTGAAACAAATAATGCAACCTTGCTGACTCAATACTTATCCAGAACAAGTGGTTATTATCCCCTTATCTTAAAAGAAAATAATATTTGTGATTTAAAAGAAGCTAGGATAAAATGTCAAAATACAATAGCATTTAAAAAGCTTGATGTGCCCATTAAAATATATGAGCATGGCTTGCTCAAGGAATGGAGTAAAGAACCAAAAAATCAAATACAGCTGCTTCGTTATCTTATTGATATTAATCGAAAATTGTTTGAGGCCCTTAAGTCAAATCAAAGTTTTATAACAGAAAGTACAGACAGTTGCAATGAACTAATGAGTCTTCTGAAAAATAACATTAATTCTAAAATATCTGTTATCCCAAAGACTTTTGTATACTGTGCAAGATTTTATTCACTTTTAGGTAAATATAATAAAGCAGTTGATTGTTTGGATACATTTTTAAATATTTTTGCCAGCACTGGACGAGCCAATGAGTATAATTGGGCCATGTTACAATATGCAAAAACAGTAGAAGTTGGCAAAATTCGGGGCAAGGTTGACTTTGTTATTTCTGAGTGTGACAAAATTCTTAATTTGCAAACCTATGTAAATCAAAACATACAAAATGGGTTAAAAAATGTGTTAGAAAAATTACATTCTCGCGAGTGGTAAATTGTTAATCTATTTGACAACTAAAGTATTTAGTTAAATTTGCAGTCAAGTCTCCAAAGTAAAATAATGTTTACCTTTTATATTTGCTAATTAACAAAAAGCATATTGCCAATTTATACCAGATGTTTATTTCTTGTTGCATTTAATTTTGAACAGTTCTATTTTTACAAGTAACATAAACTTAAATAATTGTCAAATGAATTGTAGTACTTCCTATACATTCCTCTCTGATTCTTGTTCATATTTTACAGTCTTTGCTCATTTTCTCTCCTACTTTGATCCTATTAAATTTTCTTTCATACTTTACGGTCCCAAGTTTCTTCGAGAATTGTTAAGTAAGTAAAGGCGACCCTGTTAAACTACAACGTTGAAAAAATTGGTTTATTTGAAAGCATTATTTCTTAATTTTTGTTTAAAAAAAGTTAATAATTATTAAAGCCTAATTTTACTTCAATGTTAGTATTCAACAAAATATTCATTATCCACTCATTGATTATGTAACTTTGTTAAATGTAAATAAAATTTGATGTGTAGTAATATACTAAACCTACATATAATTTATTACAACAGGGGAATATTAAAATGATGTAAATAACAGTTTAAAATCAATTTTAAATCCTTTCAAATTATAAACCAAGAGTTAAACTATTTAAAAATAATTAAATGAATAAACATTTTTGAATGTTAAAGTTACTTGTATAACTAATATTTAAAGTGTTATTTTGATCTGTGAATATATTTTACACATACAATTTGTTTTGTTGACAATACAATAAAATAAAAGCTAGATTTAATGTGTAATTTAGTATTTAAGAACTAAAAAGTGATTTTTCTTGAGGTCATATTAATTACTGTATTGCAAGGTAGACTGGTTAAATATAAAAATTAGTCAATCCGCAATTTTTGTTTACAAAACAACACATAAATAGTTTGCAAAGCTGTTGCAAATTTACATATTTGAATTTTATAAGTGTAAGAGAATAAGATATAAGTTAGTTTTAGGTTTCTGTTAGAAAAAATGATTTTAGTTTTAATTGGTTCTTCATTGTATATAAAAAAAACAAACTTTTTTTTAGAAGTTGTAAATTGTTTTGTATACATATATGCTGTTAATACAACAACTATGTCCATAATCCATCCCGTGACATTTCATATTTATAACTTACCAGGTACTTGAAAAACAACACTCCTACAAAAATTAAAAAATAAATTTTTCTTTCATTTAAAATCAATTTTTAGAAAATATGGTCGAGGCAATCAAATACAAAATTGAAAGTCAGGGTTAAAAAATTTACCCTTGGGGTTGCTTCCGGTTAAAAAAAATTGTAAAATAACTGATATCAATTACATAACATACACCCAATTTTGTTCTCAAGTTAGTCAATATGTGACCACTGAAGAAAATATAGTTTTGCTGGAAACTTATGCCAGTCATTTCAACATATATTTTATGCTATCACAATGCGTTTCCCAGAGTGCTATGAAAAAAGTTTAAAATGTTATCAACTTTTTAACAAAAAAAACTTACAATCATATGGACTTTGACAAGTTACCGAGAAAATAAGAAAAAATTTTATTTCATTTTAGGACACAATACTAATGCGATAAAATGTTTTGATTCATTTTTAAATATTTTAACTAACAAAGGAACGTACTGATGAATATAATTTGGCCATTCAAAGAAAATATTAGTTTTTTGTTCTATCTGATTTAAAAATTACATTTTTCATTTAGCTTTTTTTAGGTTCTTTTTTTAACTCTTTAGAGTAGCTTCCTTATTATTGTTACAATAATATAATTAAATTTTATTAAATCTGTTTTTAATAACAGTGTAACCCTTTTTAAATAGAAGTAATAACATGTTATATAGAAAAAACACAAAAGGAAGTCACTGGATGTGTAAGCAGTATTACGAATAAAAAATAAGGCTACAGACTTGCACTATATTAGCAAACACATATAGAAATAGTCACCATGGAAATCTAAGGATACAATTCATTACCTAAATAGAATAGATAAAAACTAAGCCTGTAGACATAACAAATTGAAATTAATTTATTAAAAAGGATCCCGATGTATAAACTGTTTTTATTGATATTGCACTTTTGTTTTTAAAAACAAACCAGAACAGAGAAAATTTAATTAAAAAAGTTTAAGTTCGCAAAAAATTAAAATTGTGTCTATTATGGTGTAAAAAAGGAAAAACAATATTTTTTAATGAAACATGTTAATTTACAATTTTACTGAGTAAGAATGATTGCTTTGTAAGTTTTTAAAAGAGAACATTTAAATAAACTTTAAACTATTGGTATAACAACATAAATAAAGCTAGCTAAGACAATTTTAATAATTATGAACTAGAATGCAAGTTTACTTTTGGGGACAAAAAAAATTTAAATGATAATCAGTCAAGCAATAACTTTGTTTACAAATCAACATATATTTAACTGGCAAAGCTGTGTAAAATTCACAATATCCAACTGAGTATCATAACAGTCTAAGTAAGCAAAGAACTAAGTTGGTTTTAAGCAGTTGTTAAAAATTGGATTTCATTTAGTTTTTTTTTTACTTTGTAGAAAAAAAATTCTTTTTATGTAGTTGAATCGTTTATAATACATATATACAGTAGATACAAGTAATATGCCTATAAATCATTTCAATACGCTTCCTGGTCAACTTACGGATACTGAAAAATTTAAAGAAATTCTAAATGAAATAAAAAAAGAAACATCAGTTATATTACACATTCATGGTTTTCCAGGAACTGGAAAAACAACACTCTTACAAAAACTTGCAGAACGTTTTCCATTTCTTGAAAATCAATCTCCATCTGTAGACTCCATAGAATCAATTAAATATCACATTGAATGTAACAGCAATGGTCAAGATTTAAAGTCAGGATTAATAGGTTTAGCCAAGCGAATGGATGTTCCTAAAACACAGATGGTTATAAATGAAATTGAGAAGAACAAGTCCAACATGCTTGTGGATATTCTTTGTGAATGTGAGAAACACATTGTTATTGTTATAGAAGATGTCCAACCCATTAACTACATATATTTTGCTAATTTTTTAAGAAATGTTGACAAGGAATCCAGTCAATATGTTAACCACAAATTACATATTTACATAGCAACAAGAAAAAATAACATTAGTATCTTGAAACAAGAAAGTACTGAACTTCGAAATTTTAAATTTGAGGAATTACAAGGATTTACTAAAAAAGATGGAATTAAATATTTAATTGGGGAGCAAGATTGTTCAGAAAAAAACAAAAATGCTGCACTTGCTATTGTAAAAAAGTTCAGTGGTTCACCATTAGGCATGCTTGCCGCTAAGAAATTTTGTGAAAAGGTTGAAATTGACTACTTTCAATATAACCAATTTTGTTCTTTAGACAGTCAAAACGTGGCCATGGAGGAAAAAAATGTTTTATTGGAAAATTATGGCAATTCATATCAGCATATTTTTCATGCTATCACTATGCCCTTCATCTCAGAAACCAATCCGTTTTATTGGAAAGTTCTGTCATGTTTGGCTTATTTGCACCATGCCTCGATTCCACAAATTATTATAACTACACTTTGTCGACTTTTAGGATCTCTTAATGAGGAATTAATACTTAAAATAGAAGTAGGTAAACTGAAAAGCGAATTTAAATCCTATGGCATCTGCAAAATTGAAAAAGTGGATAATTCAACTCTCTTTAATTTTCATGAAGTTGTTTTGCATGCATTTCGATGCAATCCATGCTTGGAAATTAACACACTAAAGGAGATTATTTTTGCAATGTCAACACTTATTACCAAAGACATGAGAGATACGACATCTGCACTTCATATGAAAAGTCTAAATCCCCATTTACATTCTTTACTTGAGCACTGTAAAGCCAAGGATAGTTCTGACCATCCAGTATTTACCAAAAAAGATGAAAATGATTTAGATTTTGATTGGGTTTTAAATGAACTGGTGTTGGCCCATTTATTTGAGGTGTTTGGGTCTGTTGCACAAAGCTCTGCTTTTGTTTTTGAGAACCAATTTGCAAATAACTTGGATTTTGCTATAAACAAAGTCTGGAATGTTATTAACTATCTAACACGAAATGATTATACTCACAATAATTTTAACATGTTAATAATCACAGAAGAAAAAATTAATAATGAAGTAGAATTATGTCAAGTAGCTGGAAAAAAATTGTCACAAGATTTTATTGCAAACTATGAGGCCAAGGTTATTTCATATCAAATTAAAGGTCAACTAGACTTTTTACAAGGTGAATGCACAAGACAAAATCCATTGAATGCTGTCAAATTTCAACAGTTCCAACAAAAATTGGAGAAGCATTCAGTACTGGATATTAAACAAATAAAAGTGTTACATGAGTGTGGTCTTTTTCTTAAAGATGATGATCACAGAAAGTTGTTTTTTGTTGAGCGCCTTGCTTTGATTCTCCACAGTAAAAGTCGAATTTCACTCTACAAGGATTTAGATGAAAACCGGGATTATCAATCAGACAAACTACATTCAGAACATGCTTATCAGCTAACTAAAAAATGCAAAACAGATAATGTGACCATGCTCACTCAATACTTATCTAGAACAAGTGGTTATTATCCCTTAATCCTAAAAGCCAATAACATCAGTGATTTGAAAGAAGCTAGAATAAAATGCCAAAATGATATAGCGGATAAAAGGCTTGATATTAAAGTGTATGAGCATGGTTTAATTAAGGAATGGAGTACAGAACTAAAAAGTCAAATACAACTTCTTCGTTACCTTGTTGAAATTAATAGAAAGCTATTTGAAACCCAAAAGTTGAATCAAAATTTTGTTGAAGAAAGTGCTAAGGCTTGCAATGACCTGAAGAATCTTTTGACCAGTAACATTGATTCAAAAATATCTGTTATACCAAAGACTTTTGTATACTGTGCAAGATTTTATTCAATTTCTGGTGATCATATTAAAGCAATCGAGTGTTTTGATAAATTTTTAAACATTCCAAAACAAGCAGGACGAGCCAATGAGTATGATTGGGCCATGTTAAAATATGCAAAAGCAGTAGAGGTTGGCAAAGTTCGAGGCAAGGTTGACTTTGTTATTACTGAATGTAAAAAGATTCTTGATTCGCCAGTCAGCTCTAAACAAGAAATATTAAATGGGTTAAAAGATGTTTTAGAAAAACTGAATACTCGTGATTGGTGATCAATTTTTTTAATGTGTGTGATAAAAATTGATGCTGTTTACTGTTTCTGTTAATTTTAAGTGCAACAACCTTGGTTTTATTTGACAATAAAACATCAAATAATGAAAGTCAATTATTAACCAGTTTAATTGCAACAAACGTTCAAGTCTGCACCATGATACTGGTTTCCTTTATCTCTATATAGTTCAATAACCTTGGTCTTTTCTAACAGTAAACATTTAAGTCAACATTATAAAACTGATTTCTTGTTTCCCTGTTAATAATTAAAGGCTTTATTTGCGCGTTGTTTGTGCTTTAAACTGCGATAAATTTGATAAAAGCATTTCCCAAAGTTCTTACTGAAAACTGACTGTTTTTAAATAATCAAATTTAAAACATATTTTAATTTGTTGTATAATACATTTTGTTTTATCACTCAATAAAGTTCTTGTATATTTTATATTTATCTCATTTATCACAAATAAATTTTTTATGTGTGAATCTATTATTATTGATAATGCGAAATCAGTTTATCTATAAGAATATCATCTTTTACATTTTCAAGATATCGAATACGTAGAAGTTCAGCATAAATTATTTAGCAAAGCATGATGATATTATATTGCACATAGGAATTTAGAAATCAATATTAAATCTGCTGGTTGTAAAAAAATTCTTGATCCTGCAACACATTTAAATGAAAAAATACGAAAGAGATTGGAGAATGTTTTACAAAAATTAACTACCAGAGATTGTGATTTATTTTCATTGTTTTACAAGGTTTAAAAAAAATATAAACTTTAAAAAAAAATACAAACTTTAAAAAAAAATAGTTATTTACCATTTTAATTTTAATAACCCTTTAATCTGCATTTTTTTTGTTTTTGGGTATTTATTGTTTTTAAAAATGGACAAATGTAATTTTAGACTAATTTTACTTAAAGAAATTTTAATCATAATAAAACTTTTCGGTAATAAATAAGGTTCCTGGATATGTTAAAATTGCTTTCAATTTAATACCCTAAAATACTGTTTAAATGAAAAACAGTTTATTAATACTAAATTATAAATAATATAAATAATGTAAATAACACTTACAGCAATTTTGTAATTCAAATATTTTGGTTACAAGACATAAATTTTTACATATAAATTAGTAAAGTAATAAAGTTCTATTATATTGCAATAAATATTTGATTTTAAATTTAAATTTATTAAATTGTATTTTTAGAGTTTGTTATACATTTTAACATTCAATAAATGTATAGTAGTTTTCTATTAGGTAGATGTGTTGTTTAAAAATCTTTAGTTAAAATTAAAATACATTTTTAAATAGAGTGGTATAAAAATTTTAAATAAAATAAACATATTCACATCAGAGATATTACACATTCACATTTTTTCAAAAAATTACAAAAATGATTTTTGTTGAGATCACAAATGGATTAAAATGTAATTTTTAGATTTTGTAATATTATAGTCTTTGAGTTTTTTAAATTTTAGTTTTTTGTTGTTAATTGTTTTAATTTTTTACATGTTAATTACATTGGAAACACAAAATCTATTGTTTTGCTTAATTAAAAAAACATGGGCTGTGACAAAGCCTAGGTGAAAAGTTAATATTGATAGTAAGCACCACAAAGTGTAAAAAAGTGTTAAATAAAAACAAAAAATTTAGGATATTTTTGTTTTTGTAAAAGTTATTTTAAGAATTTTACTATGACTATTTGTTCGTAATAATATACTACATTGGATAAAAGTAATATGCTTAAGGTAATTGTTTGCGATTGAGTAATTTATTAAAACTTTTTATTTGAAAAATAGAAACGGAAATGTTAACCACGATTTTCGTTTAACTAATTGGTAATTAATGAACTAAGTCCTTAAATGTTATTCATTAATAATAAAATGTCAGTTTTTGAATTTTTCTTTATATTGTGAGCATTAACTATTTAGTTTTATAAAAAAAAAAGTTTAATAAAATAAGCCATTTAAACAACAGCTTCTTAAAAATTAAAATTGCTAGAATTATAAATTTACTAAAAAAGGTTTGTACGTTATAGAACTATTAACATTACAACACAAAGTTTAAGTAATCTGGCATAAGATCAACAATTTTAAGTTTTTGTTGTAGAATTTAAAGTATTTTTAGTAACTCAGTTTTGCTGGAAATATTATATTACAATGACTAGCTATTTAATGTCCATAGATGATTTTTATGTGCTTGATGGTCAACTTAAAGACACTAAGCAATTTCAAGAGATTTTTGTTGAGATTAAAACCTACACATCGGTGATATTACACATTTATGGTTTTCCTGGGACAGGAAAAACAACACTTCTAGAAAAACTAGCAAATAAATTTCCATTTCTTGGAAATCAATTTTCTGAAAATGCAGCCGAAACAATTAAATATCACATTGAATGTAACAGCAATGGTCAAGATTTAAAGTCAGGCTTAAAAGATTTAATAAAGCGAATAAATGTTCCTGAAACACAAGTTGTTGTAAATGAAATTGATAAAAACAAATCCAATTTGCTTGTGGAGATTTTATGTAAATTTGAGAAACACATTGTTATTGTAATAGAAGATGTCCAACCTATTAGCTACAAATTGTTTGCTGATTTTTTAAGAAATGTTAACAAAAAAAGCAATCAATATGTTGACTACAAATTTCATGTTTACATAGCAACAAGAAAAAATAATTTTGGTATCTTGGATCAAGGAGAAACTGAACTTACTAATTTTGTATTTAAGGAATTAAAGGGATTTACAGAAAATGAAGGAATTAAATATTTAATTGGTGAACAAAATTCTTTAGAAGAAAACAAAGATGCAGCACGCACTATTTTTAAAAAATTTAGTGGTTCACCATTAGGCATGCTTGCAGCTAAAAAATTCTGTGAATTAATTGATATTGATTACAGAAAATATAACCAATTTTATGCCCTGGATAGTCAATATGTTACAATAGAAGAAAATAATGTTTTACTAGAAACTTATGGCAATTCATATGAGCATATATTCCATGCTATTACAATACCATTTGTTTCTGAGTCTAAGACATTTTATTGGAAAGTTATGTCATGTTTAGCTTATTTGCACCATGCTCATATTCCACAAGTCATAATAACCGCTGTATGTCAATTACTAGCAGATAAAAATAAAAATTTCCTACTTGAAATTAAAGTGGGTAAGCTTAAAAATGAATTAAAAAGCTATGGAATCTGCAAAATTGAGAAAGTGGATAATTCAACTTTATTTAATTTTCATGAAGTTGTTTTGCATGCATTTCGATGCAATCCATGCCTAGAAATTGATCCACTGAAGGAAATGATTTTTGCAATGTCAACACTTATTACCAAAGACATGAGAGATACGACATCTGCACTTCATATGAAAAACTTATATCCTCATTTACATTCTTTACTTAACCATTGTAAAACTACTGAAGATACTAACAACCAAATTTTTATCAAAAAAGAAGGCATTGATTTTGACTTCAATTGGGTTTTAAATAAATTACTAGTGTCAAACTTATACGAAGTTGTTGGTTCTCTTGTTCAAAGATCTTCATTCAATTTTGAAAAGCCAGAAGAAAATTACCTAGATTTGGCTATGGAAATAGTGGTACATGTTATTAAATATTTAACATTTGATAATTACAGTTATAAAGATTTTAACATAAAAAGAATTACAGAAGAAAATATTGAAAATGAAGTAAAAATGTGTCAATTAGCGGGAGAAAAGTTGCCCAAAGGTTTTATAGCCAACTATGAAGCAAAGATTATCTCACATCCTATAAAAAATCAACTAGACTTTTTACAAGATGCATGCGGCAAACAAAATTTATTGAATATTCCTAAGTTTAAAGAATTTAAACAAAGATTAAAAAAAAATTGTTTACTCGATACCAAAGAAATTGAATTATTACGAGCGTGTGGTCTCTTTCTTCAGGAGGAAGATCACAAAAAGCTGTTTTTTGTTGAACGTCTTGCATTGATTCTCCACAGTAAAAGTCGAATTTCACTCTACAAGGACTTAGATGAAAACCGGGATTACCAATTGGACAAACTACATTCAGAACATGCTTATCAGCTAACTAAGAAGTGTGAAACAAATAATGCAACCTTGCTGACTCAATACTTATCCAGAACAAGTGGTTATTATCCCCTTATCTTAAAAGAAAATAATATTTGTGATTTAAAAGAAGCTAGGATAAAATGTCAAAATACAATAGCATTTAAAAAGCTTGATGTGCCCAATAAAATATATGAGCATGGCTTGCTCAAGGAATGGAGTAAAGAACCAAAAAATCAAATACAGCTGCTTCGTTATCTTATTGATATTAATCGAAAATTGTTTGAGGCCCTTAAGTCAAATCAAAGTTTTATAACAGAAAGTACAGACAGTTGCAATGAACTAATGAGTCTTCTGAAAAATAACATTAATTCTAAAATATCTGTTATCCCAAAGACTTTTGTATACTGTGCAAGATTTTATTCACTTTTAGGTAAATATAATAAAGCAGTTGAGTGTTTTGATACATTTTTAAATATTTTTGCCAGCACTGGACGAGCCAATGAGTATAATTGGGCCATGTTACAATATGCAAAAACAGTAGAAGTTGGCAAAATTCGGGGCAAGGTTGACTTTGTTATTTCTGAGTGTGACAAAATACTTAATTTGCAAACCTATGTAAATCAAAAAATACAAAATGGGTTAAAAAATGTGTTAGAAAAATTACATTCTCGCGAGTGGTAAATTGTTAATCTATTTGACAACTAAAGTATTTAGTTAAATTTGCAGTCAAGTCTCCAAAGTAAAATAATGTTAACCTTTTATATTTGCTAATTAACAAAAAGCATATTGCCAATTTATACCAGATGTTTATTTCTTGTTGCATTTAATGTTGAACAGTTCTATTTTTACAAGTAACATAAACTTAAATAATTGTCAAATGAATTGTAGTACTTACTATACATTCCTCTCTGATTCTTGTTCATATTTTACAGTCCTTGCTCATTTTCTCTCCTACTTTGATCCTATTAAATTCTCTTTCATACTTTACGGTCCCAAGTTTCTTCGAGAATTGTTAAGTAAGTAAAGGTGACCCTGTTAAACTACAACGTTGAAAAAATTGGTTTATTTGAAAGCATTATTTCTTAATTTTTGTTTAAAAAAAGTTAATAATTATTAAAGCCTAATTTTACTTCAATGTTAGTATTCAACAAAATATTCATTATCCACTCATTGATTATGTAACTTTGTTAAATGTAAATGAAATTTGATGTGTATTAATATACTAAACCTACATATAATTTATTACAGCAGGGGAATATTAAAATGATGTAAATAACAGTTTAAAATCAATTTTAAATCCTTTCAAATTATAAACCAAGAGTTAAACTATTTAAAAATAATTAAATGAATGAACATTTTTGAATGTTAAAGTTACTTGTATAACTAATATTTAAAGTGTTTTTTTTATCCGTGAATATATTTTACACATACAATTTGTTTTGTTGACAATACAATAAAATAAAAGCTAGATTTAATGTGTAATTTAGTATTTAAGAACTAAAAAGTGATTTTTCTTGAGGTCATATTAATTACTGTATTGCAAGGTAGACTGGTTAAATATAAAAATTAGTCAATCCGCAATTTTTGTTTACAAAACAACACATAAATAGTTTGCAAAGCTGTTGCAAATTTACATATTTGAATTTTATAAGTGTAAGAGAATAAGATATAAGTTAGTTTTAGGTTTCTGTTAGAAAAAATGATTTTAGTTTTAATTGGTTCTTCATTGTATATAAAAAAAACAAACTTTTTTTTAGAAGTTGTAAATTGTTTTGTATACATATATGCTGTTAATACAACAACTATGTCCATAATCCATCCCGTGACATTTCATATTTATAACTTACCAGGTACTTGAAAAACAACACTCCTACAAAAATTAAAAAATAAATTTTTCTTTCATTTAAAATCAATTTTTAGAAAATATGGTCGAGGCAATCAAATACAAAATTGAAAGTCAGGGTTAAAAAATTTACCCTTGGGGTTGCTTCCGGTTAAAAAAAATTGTAAAATAACTGATATCAATTACATAACATACACCCAATTTTGTTCTCAAGTTAGTCAATATGTGACCACTGAAGAAAATATAGTTTTGCTGGAAACTTATGCCAGTCATTTCAACATATATTTTATGCTATCACAATGCGTTTCCCAGAGTGCTATGAAAAAAGTTTAAAATGTTATCAACTTTTTAACAAAAAAAACTTACAATCATATGGACTTTGACAAGTTACCGAGAAAATAAGAAAAAATTTTATTTCATTTTAGGACACAATACTAATGCGATAAAATGTTTTGATTCATTTTTAAATATTTTAACTAACAAAGGAACGTACTGATGAATATAATTTGGCCATTCAAAGAAAATATTAGTTTTTTGTTCTATCTGATTTAAAAATTACATTTTTCATTTAGCTTTTTTTAGGTTCTTTTTTTAACTCTTTAGAGTAGCTTCCTTATTATTGTTACAATAATATAATTAAATTTTATTAAATCTGTTTTTAATAACAGTGTAACCCTTTTTAAATAGAAGTAATAACATGTTATATAGAAAAAACACAAAAGGAAGTCACTGGATGTGTAAGCAGTATTACGAATAAAAAATAAGGCTACAGACTTGCACTATATTAGCAAACACATATAGAAATAGTCACCATGGAAATCTAAGGATACAATTCATTACCTAAATAGAATAGATAAAAACTAAGCCTGTAGACATAACAAATTGAAATTAATTTATTAAAAAGGATCCCGATGTATAAACTGTTTTTATTGATATTGCACTTTTGTTTTTAAAAACAAACCAGAACAGAGAAAATTTAATTAAAAAAGTTTAAGTTCGCAAAAAATTAAAATTGTGTCTATTATGGTGTAAAAAAGGAAAAACAATATTTTTTAATGAAACATGTTAATTTACAATTTTACTGAGTAAGAATGATTGCTTTGTAAGTTTTTAAAAGAGAACATTTAAATAAACTTTAAACTATTGGTATAACAACATAAATAAAGCTAGCTAAGACAATTTTAATAATTATGAACTAGAATGCAAGTTTACTTTTGGGGACAAAAAAAATTTAAATGATAATCAGTCAAGCAATAACTTTGTTTACAAATCAACATATATTTAACTGGCAAAGCTGTGTAAAATTCACAATATCCAACTGAGTATCATAACAGTCTAAGTAAGCAAAGAACTAAGTTGGTTTTAAGCAGTTGTTAAAAATTGGATTTCATTTAGTTTTTTTTTTACTTTGTAGAAAAAAAATTCTTTTTATGTAGTTGAATCGTTTATAATACATATATACAGTAGATACAAGTAATATGCCTATAAATCATTTCAATACGCTTCCTGGTCAACTTACGGATACTGAAAAATTTAAAGAAATTCTAAATGAAATAAAAAAAGAAACATCAGTTATATTACACATTCATGGTTTTCCAGGAACTGGAAAAACAACACTCTTACAAAAACTTGCAGAACGTTTTCCATTTCTTGAAAATCAATCTCCATCTGTAGACTCCATAGAATCAATTAAATATCACATTGAATGTAACAGCAATGGTCAAGATTTAAAGTCAGGATTAATAGGTTTAGCCAAGCGAATGGATGTTCCTAAAACACAGATGGTTATAAATGAAATTGAGAAGAACAAGTCCAACATGCTTGTGGATATTCTTTGTGAATGTGAGAAACACATTGTTATTGTTATAGAAGATGTCCAACCCATTAACTACATATATTTTGCTAATTTTTTAAGAAATGTTGACAAGGAATCCAGTCAATATGTTAACCACAAATTACATATTTACATAGCAACAAGAAAAAATAACATTAGTATCTTGAAACAAGAAAGTACTGAACTTCGAAATTTTAAATTTGAGGAATTACAAGGATTTACTAAAAAAGATGGAATTAAATATTTAATTGGGGAGCAAGATTGTTCAGAAAAAAACAAAAATGCTGCACTTGCTATTGTAAAAAAGTTCAGTGGTTCACCATTAGGCATGCTTGCCGCTAAGAAATTTTGTGAAAAGGTTGAAATTGACTACTTTCAATATAACCAATTTTGTTCTTTAGACAGTCAAAACGTGGCCATGGAGGAAAAAAATGTTTTATTGGAAAATTATGGCAATTCATATCAGCATATTTTTCATGCTATCACTATGCCCTTCATCTCAGAAACCAATCCGTTTTATTGGAAAGTTCTGTCATGTTTGGCTTATTTGCACCATGCCTCGATTCCACAAATTATTATAACTACACTTTGTCGACTTTTAGGATCTCTTAATGAGGAATTAATACTTAAAATAGAAGTAGGTAAACTGAAAAGCGAATTTAAATCCTATGGCATCTGCAAAATTGAAAAAGTGGATAATTCAACTCTCTTTAATTTTCATGAAGTTGTTTTGCATGCATTTCGATGCAATCCATGCTTGGAAATTAACACACTAAAGGAGATTATTTTTGCAATGTCAACACTTATTACCAAAGACATGAGAGATACGACATCTGCACTTCATATGAAAAGTCTAAATCCCCATTTACATTCTTTACTTGAGCACTGTAAAGCCAAGGATAGTTCTGACCATCCAGTATTTACCAAAAAAGATGAAAATGATTTAGATTTTGATTGGGTTTTAAATGAACTGGTGTTGGCCCATTTATTTGAGGTGTTTGGGTCTGTTGCACAAAGCTCTGCTTTTGTTTTTGAGAACCAATTTGCAAATAACTTGGATTTTGCTATAAACAAAGTCTGGAATGTTATTAACTATCTAACACGAAATGATTATACTCACAATAATTTTAACATGTTAATAATCACAGAAGAAAAAATTAATAATGAAGTAGAATTATGTCAAGTAGCTGGAAAAAAATTGTCACAAGATTTTATTGCAAACTATGAGGCCAAGGTTATTTCATATCAAATTAAAGGTCAACTAGACTTTTTACAAGGTGAATGCACAAGACAAAATCCATTGAATGCTGTCAAATTTCAACAGTTCCAACAAAAATTGGAGAAGCATTCAGTACTGGATATTAAACAAATAAAAGTGTTACATGAGTGTGGTCTTTTTCTTAAAGATGATGATCACAGAAAGTTGTTTTTTGTTGAGCGCCTTGCTTTGATTCTCCACAGTAAAAGTCGAATTTCACTCTACAAGGATTTAGATGAAAACCGGGATTATCAATCAGACAAACTACATTCAGAACATGCTTATCAGCTAACTAAAAAATGCAAAACAGATAATGTGACCATGCTCACTCAATACTTATCTAGAACAAGTGGTTATTATCCCTTAATCCTAAAAGCCAATAACATCAGTGATTTGAAAGAAGCTAGAATAAAATGCCAAAATGATATAGCGGATAAAAGGCTTGATATTAAAGTGTATGAGCATGGTTTAATTAAGGAATGGAGTACAGAACTAAAAAGTCAAATACAACTTCTTCGTTACCTTGTTGAAATTAATAGAAAGCTATTTGAAACCCAAAAGTTGAATCAAAATTTTGTTGAAGAAAGTGCTAAGGCTTGCAATGACCTGAAGAATCTTTTGACCAGTAACATTGATTCAAAAATATCTGTTATACCAAAGACTTTTGTATACTGTGCAAGATTTTATTCAATTTCTGGTGATCATATTAAAGCAATCGAGTGTTTTGATAAATTTTTAAACATTCCAAAACAAGCAGGACGAGCCAATGAGTATGATTGGGCCATGTTAAAATATGCAAAAGCAGTAGAGGTTGGCAAAGTTCGAGGCAAGGTTGACTTTGTTATTACTGAATGTAAAAAGATTCTTGATTCGCCAGTCAGCTCTAAACAAGAAATATTAAATGGGTTAAAAGATGTTTTAGAAAAACTGAATACTCGTGATTGGTGATCAATTTTTTTAATGTGTGTGATAAAAATTGATGCTGTTTACTGTTTCTGTTAATTTTAAGTGCAACAACCTTGGTTTTATTTGACAATAAAACATCAAATAATGAAAGTCAATTATTAACCAGTTTAATTGCAACAAACGTTCAAGTCTGCACCATGATACTGGTTTCCTTTATCTCTATATAGTTCAATAACCTTGGTCTTTTCTAACAGTAAACATTTAAGTCAACATTATAAAACTGATTTCTTGTTTCCCTGTTAATAATTAAAGGCTTTATTTGCGCGTTGTTTGTGCTTTAAACTGCGATAAATTTGATAAAAGCATTTCCCAAAGTTCTTACTGAAAACTGACTGTTTTTAAATAATCAAATTTAAAACATATTTTAATTTGTTGTATAATACATTTTGTTTTATCACTCAATAAAGTTCTTGTATATTTTATATTTATCTCATTTATCACAAATAAATTTTTTATGTGTGAATCTATTATTATTGATAATGCGAAATCAGTTTATCTATAAGAATATCATCTTTTACATTTTCAAGATATCGAATACGTAGAAGTTCAGCATAAATTATTTAGCAAAGCATGATGATATTATATTGCACATAGGAATTTAGAAATCAATATTAAATCTGCTGGTTGTAAAAAAATTCTTGATCCTGCAACACATTTAAATGAAAAAATACGAAAGAGATTGGAGAATGTTTTACAAAAATTAACTACCAGAGATTGTGATTTATTTTCATTGTTTTACAAGGTTTAAAAAAAATATAAACTTTAAAAAAAAATACAAACTTTAAAAAAAAATAGTTATTTACCATTTTAATTTTAATAACCCTTTAATCTGCATTTTTTTTGTTTTTGGGTATTTATTGTTTTTAAAAATGGACAAATGTAATTTTAGACTAATTTTACTTAAAGAAATTTTAATCATAATAAAACTTTTCGGTAATAAATAAGGTTCCTGGATATGTTAAAATTGCTTTCAATTTAATACCCTAAAATACTGTTTAAATGAAAAACAGTTTATTAATACTAAATTATAAATAATATAAATAATGTAAATAACACTTACAGCAATTTTGTAATTCAAATATTTTGGTTACAAGACATAAATTTTTACATATAAATTAGTAAAGTAATAAAGTTCTATTATATTGCAATAAATATTTGATTTTAAATTTAAATTTATTAAATTGTATTTTTAGAGTTTGTTATACATTTTAACATTCAATAAATGTATAGTAGTTTTCTATTAGGTAGATGTGTTGTTTAAAAATCTTTAGTTAAAATTAAAATACATTTTTAAATAGAGTGGTATAAAAATTTTAAATAAAATAAACATATTCACATCAGAGATATTACACATTCACATTTTTTCAAAAAATTACAAAAATGATTTTTGTTGAGATCACAAATGGATTAAAATGTAATTTTTAGATTTTGTAATATTATAGTCTTTGAGTTTTTTAAATTTTAGTTTTTTGTTGTTAATTGTTTTAATTTTTTACATGTTAATTACATTGGAAACACAAAATCTATTGTTTTGCTTAATTAAAAAAACATGGGCTGTGACAAAGCCTAGGTGAAAAGTTAATATTGATAGTAAGCACCACAAAGTGTAAAAAAGTGTTAAATAAAAACAAAAAATTTAGGATATTTTTGTTTTTGTAAAAGTTATTTTAAGAATTTTACTATGACTATTTGTTCGTAATAATATACTACATTGGATAAAAGTAATATGCTTAAGGTAATTGTTTGCGATTGAGTAATTTATTAAAACTTTTTATTTGAAAAATAGAAACGGAAATGTTAACCACGATTTTCGTTTAACTAATTGGTAATTAATGAACTAAGTCCTTAAATGTTATTCATTAATAATAAAATGTCAGTTTTTGAATTTTTCTTTATATTGTGAGCATTAACTATTTAGTTTTATAAAAAAAAAAGTTTAATAAAATAAGCCATTTAAACAACAGCTTCTTAAAAATTAAAATTGCTAGAATTATAAATTTACTAAAAAAGGTTTGTACGTTATAGAACTATTAACATTACAACACAAAGTTTAAGTAATCTGGCATAAGATCAACAATTTTAAGTTTTTGTTGTAGAATTTAAAGTATTTTTAGTAACTCAGTTTTGCTGGAAATATTATATTACAATGACTAGCTATTTAATGTCCATAGATGATTTTTATGTGCTTGATGGTCAACTTAAAGACACTAAGCAATTTCAAGAGATTTTTGTTGAGATTAAAACCTACACATCGGTGATATTACACATTTATGGTTTTCCTGGGACAGGAAAAACAACACTTCTAGAAAAACTAGCAAATAAATTTCCATTTCTTGGAAATCAATTTTCTGAAAATGCAGCCGAAACAATTAAATATCACATTGAATGTAACAGCAATGGTCAAGATTTAAAGTCAGGCTTAAAAGATTTAATAAAGCGAATAAATGTTCCTGAAACACAAGTTGTTGTAAATGAAATTGATAAAAACAAATCCAATTTGCTTGTGGAGATTTTATGTAAATTTGAGAAACACATTGTTATTGTAATAGAAGATGTCCAACCTATTAGCTACAAATTGTTTGCTGATTTTTTAAGAAATGTTAACAAAAAAAGCAATCAATATGTTGACTACAAATTTCATGTTTACATAGCAACAAGAAAAAATAATTTTGGTATCTTGGATCAAGGAGAAACTGAACTTACTAATTTTGTATTTAAGGAATTAAAGGGATTTACAGAAAATGAAGGAATTAAATATTTAATTGGTGAACAAAATTCTTTAGAAGAAAACAAAGATGCAGCACGCACTATTTTTAAAAAATTTAGTGGTTCACCATTAGGCATGCTTGCAGCTAAAAAATTCTGTGAATTAATTGATATTGATTACAGAAAATATAACCAATTTTATGCCCTGGATAGTCAATATGTTACAATAGAAGAAAATAATGTTTTACTAGAAACTTATGGCAATTCATATGAGCATATATTCCATGCTATTACAATACCATTTGTTTCTGAGTCTAAGACATTTTATTGGAAAGTTATGTCATGTTTAGCTTATTTGCACCATGCTCATATTCCACAAGTCATAATAACCGCTGTATGTCAATTACTAGCAGATAAAAATAAAAATTTCCTACTTGAAATTAAAGTGGGTAAGCTTAAAAATGAATTAAAAAGCTATGGAATCTGCAAAATTGAGAAAGTGGATAATTCAACTTTATTTAATTTTCATGAAGTTGTTTTGCATGCATTTCGATGCAATCCATGCCTAGAAATTGATCCACTGAAGGAAATGATTTTTGCAATGTCAACACTTATTACCAAAGACATGAGAGATACGACATCTGCACTTCATATGAAAAACTTATATCCTCATTTACATTCTTTACTTAACCATTGTAAAACTACTGAAGATACTAACAACCAAATTTTTATCAAAAAAGAAGGCATTGATTTTGACTTCAATTGGGTTTTAAATAAATTACTAGTGTCAAACTTATACGAAGTTGTTGGTTCTCTTGTTCAAAGATCTTCATTCAATTTTGAAAAGCCAGAAGAAAATTACCTAGATTTGGCTATGGAAATAGTGGTACATGTTATTAAATATTTAACATTTGATAATTACAGTTATAAAGATTTTAACATAAAAAGAATTACAGAAGAAAATATTGAAAATGAAGTAAAAATGTGTCAATTAGCGGGAGAAAAGTTGCCCAAAGGTTTTATAGCCAACTATGAAGCAAAGATTATCTCACATCCTATAAAAAATCAACTAGACTTTTTACAAGATGCATGCGGCAAACAAAATTTATTGAATATTCCTAAGTTTAAAGAATTTAAACAAAGATTAAAAAAAAATTGTTTACTCGATACCAAAGAAATTGAATTATTACGAGCGTGTGGTCTCTTTCTTCAGGAGGAAGATCACAAAAAGCTGTTTTTTGTTGAACGTCTTGCATTGATTCTCCACAGTAAAAGTCGAATTTCACTCTACAAGGACTTAGATGAAAACCGGGATTACCAATTGGACAAACTACATTCAGAACATGCTTATCAGCTAACTAAGAAGTGTGAAACAAATAATGCAACCTTGCTGACTCAATACTTATCCAGAACAAGTGGTTATTATCCCCTTATCTTAAAAGAAAATAATATTTGTGATTTAAAAGAAGCTAGGATAAAATGTCAAAATACAATAGCATTTAAAAAGCTTGATGTGCCCAATAAAATATATGAGCATGGCTTGCTCAAGGAATGGAGTAAAGAACCAAAAAATCAAATACAGCTGCTTCGTTATCTTATTGATATTAATCGAAAATTGTTTGAGGCCCTTAAGTCAAATCAAAGTTTTATAACAGAAAGTACAGACAGTTGCAATGAACTAATGAGTCTTCTGAAAAATAACATTAATTCTAAAATATCTGTTATCCCAAAGACTTTTGTATACTGTGCAAGATTTTATTCACTTTTAGGTAAATATAATAAAGCAGTTGAGTGTTTTGATACATTTTTAAATATTTTTGCCAGCACTGGACGAGCCAATGAGTATAATTGGGCCATGTTACAATATGCAAAAACAGTAGAAGTTGGCAAAATTCGGGGCAAGGTTGACTTTGTTATTTCTGAGTGTGACAAAATACTTAATTTGCAAACCTATGTAAATCAAAAAATACAAAATGGGTTAAAAAATGTGTTAGAAAAATTACATTCTCGCGAGTGGTAAATTGTTAATCTATTTGACAACTAAAGTATTTAGTTAAATTTGCAGTCAAGTCTCCAAAGTAAAATAATGTTAACCTTTTATATTTGCTAATTAACAAAAAGCATATTGCCAATTTATACCAGATGTTTATTTCTTGTTGCATTTAATGTTGAACAGTTCTATTTTTACAAGTAACATAAACTTAAATAATTGTCAAATGAATTGTAGTACTTACTATACATTCCTCTCTGATTCTTGTTCATATTTTACAGTCCTTGCTCATTTTCTCTCCTACTTTGATCCTATTAAATTCTCTTTCATACTTTACGGTCCCAAGTTTCTTCGAGAATTGTTAAGTAAGTAAAGGTGACCCTGTTAAACTACAACGTTGAAAAAATTGGTTTATTTGAAAGCATTATTTCTTAATTTTTGTTTAAAAAAAGTTAATAATTATTAAAGCCTAATTTTACTTCAATGTTAGTATTCAACAAAATATTCATTATCCACTCATTGATTATGTAACTTTGTTAAATGTAAATGAAATTTGATGTGTATTAATATACTAAACCTACATATAATTTATTACAGCAGGGGAATATTAAAATGATGTAAATAACAGTTTAAAATCAATTTTAAATCCTTTCAAATTATAAACCAAGAGTTAAACTATTTAAAAATAATTAAATGAATGAACATTTTTGAATGTTAAAGTTACTTGTATAACTAATATTTAAAGTGTTTTTTTTATCCGTGAATATATTTTACACATACAATTTGTTTTGTTGACAATACAATAAAATAAAAGCTAGATTTAATGTGTAATTTAGTATTTAAGAACTAAAAAGTGATTTTTCTTGAGGTCATATTAATTACTGTATTGCAAGGTAGACTGGTTAAATATAAAAATTAGTCAATCCGCAATTTTTGTTTACAAAACAACACATAAATAGTTTGCAAAGCTGTTGCAAATTTACATATTTGAATTTTATAAGTGTAAGAGAATAAGATATAAGTTAGTTTTAGGTTTCTGTTAGAAAAAATGATTTTAGTTTTAATTGGTTCTTCATTGTATATAAAAAAAACAAACTTTTTTTTAGAAGTTGTAAATTGTTTTGTATACATATATGCTGTTAATACAACAACTATGTCCATAATCCATCCCGTGACATTTCATATTTATAATTTACCAGGTACTTGAAAAACAACACTTCTACAAAAATTAGAAAATAAATTTTCCTTTCATTTAAAATCAATTTTTAGAAAATATGGTCGAGGCAATCAAATACAAGATTGAAAGTCAGGGTTAAAAAATTTACCCTTGGGGTTGCTTCCGGTTAAAAAAAATTGTAAAATAACTGATATCAATTACATAACATATACCCAATTTTGTTCTCAAGTTAGTCAATATGTGACCACTGAAGAAAATATAGTTTTGCTGGAAACTTATGCCAGTCATTTCAACATATATTTTATGCTATCACAATGCGTTTCCCAGAGTGCTATGAAAAAAGTTTAAAATGTTACCAACTTTTTAACAAAAAAAACTTACAATCATATGGACTTTGACAAGTTACCGAGTAAATAAGAAAAAATTTTATTTCATTTTAGGACACAATACTAATACGATGAAATGTTTTGATTCATTTTTAAATATTTTAACTAACAAAGGAACGTACTGATGAATATAATTTGGCCATTCAATGAAAATATTAGTTTTTTGTTCTATCTGATTTAAAAATTACATTTTTCATTTAGCTTTTTTTAGGTTCTTTTTTTAACTCTTTAGAGTAGCTTCCTTATTATTGTTACAATAATATAATTAAATTTTATTAAATCTGTTTTTAATAACAGTGTAACCCTTTTTAAATAGAAGTAATAACATGTTATATAGAAAAAACACAAAAGGAAGTCACTGGATGTGTAAGCAGTATTACGAATAAAAAATAAGGCTACAGACTTGCACTATATTAGCAAACACAGATAGAAATAGTCACCATGGAAATCTAAGGATACAATACATTACCTAAATAGAATAGATAAAAACTAAGCCTGTAGACATAACAAATTGAAATTAATTTATTAAAAAGGATCCCGATGTATAAACTGTTTTTATTGATATTGCAACTGTTGTTTTTAAAAATAAACCGTAACAGAGAAAATTTAATAAAAAAAGTTTAAGTTCGCAAAAAATTAAAATTGTGTCTATTATGGTGTAAAAAAGGAAAAACAATATTTTTTAATGAAACATGTTAATTTACAATTTTACTGAGTAAGAATGATTGCTTTGTAAGTTTTTAAATGAGAACATTTAAATTTATAAATAAACTTTAAACTATTGGTATAACAACATAAATAAAGCTAGCTAAGGCAATTTTAAGGGGATGCGTAGGAATCTCATTCAAGTAATGAAACCACAAAAAGACTAAGCTCAAACTACCAGATTAAGGTTTTCTTTGAAATAATACTCATGACGTAAAGGGACCTTTTACAGAACAAAACCTGCTAGATAATTAAATAATATACTGATTGTGATAGTTAGACAAATAGATGTATAAAGAACAAATACCATAACGGAATAAAATCTGATTATCAATAATAATTTGAAAAGATTAAGATCGTAATCGACAGAATAAAATCACAACCGACGGAATAAGATCACAATTGACGGAACAAGATCGCAACTAAGGGAATAAGATCACAATCGACGGAATAAGATCGCAACTAAGGGAATAAGATTACAACCAACGGAATAGTATCACAATCGACGGAATAAGATCACAATCGACGGAATAATATCACAATAGACGGAATAAGATCGCAACTAAGGGAATAAGATCACAATCGACGGAATAAGATCGCAACTAAGGGAATAAGATCACAATCGACGGAATAAGATCGCAACTGACAGAATAAGATCACAATCGACGGAATAAGATCACAATCGACGGAATAAGATCAAGACTGACGGAATAAGATCACATCCGACAGAATAAGGTCACACCCGACGATTAATATTACTTTTAAAATTAAAGGGCGTTTTCCAGAAATGGGTTTGGGTAAGGGGTTAATAAAAATTGTCTTATTAAGTATTAGGTTTTTAATTAACAGACAGTAATCCTATATAAACAGCCAATGCGATTTTCGCGTTTTTTAATATTTTTTTAAATTGTAATCTTATTTCTTCGATTGAAATTTTATTCCATCGCTTATAATCTTATTCCGTCGATTGCGATCTTATTCCGTCGATTGTGATCTTATTCCGTCGATCGTGATCTTATTCCGTCGATTGTGATCTTATTCCGTCGATTGTGATCTTATTCCGTCGATTGTGATCTTATTCCGTCGATTGTGATCTTATTCCGTCGATTGTGATCTTATTTCGTCGTTTGTGATCTTATTCTGTCGGTTGCGATCTTATTCCGTCGGTTGTGATCTTATACGTCGTTTTAGATATTATTCCATCGATTATGATATTATTCCGTCGATTGTGATCTTATTCCCTTAGTTGCGATCTTATTCCGTCGATTGTGATCTTATTCCCTTAGTTGCGATCTTATTCCGTCGATTGTGATCTTATTCCGTCGATTGTGATCTTATTTCGTCGTTTGTGATCTTATTCTGTCGGTTGCGATCTTATTCCGTCGGTTGTGATCTTATACGTCGGTTTAGATCTTATTCCATCGATTGTGATATTATTCCGTCGATTGTGGTCTTATTCCCTTAGTTGCGATCTTATTCCGTCGATTGTGATCTTATTCTGTCAGTTGCGATCTTATTCCGTCAAATGTGATCTCATTCCGTCGGTTTAGATCTTATTCCGTCGGTTGTGATTTTACGGCCAACTTGAGATAAGTCTGATAGGAGAATCTTATAGCAGTTTTTATTTAAATAAGTTTAATATTATTTTGATGCTATTCTGTCAAAGTTTTTATTCATTTGGGTTGATATAAATACGTTAGTTGTTCAATTCTTAAGTGATACTATTCTTGTAATGATTTTGTTACTGGTTTTATCTAATTACTGTAAATAAAATTTTATTCCTAAAATATCTAAATCCGTTTATGATCTTATTGATGGCATCCAATTTTAATAATTATGAACTAGAATGCAAGTTTACTTTTGGGAAAAAAATTTAAATGATAATCAGTCAAGCAATAACTTTGTTTACAAATCAACATATATTTAACTGGCAAAGCTGTGTAAAATTCACAATATTCAACTGAGTATCATAACAGTCTAAGTAAGCAAAGAACTAAGTTGGTTTTAAGCAGTTGTTAAAAATTGGATTTCATTTAGTTTTTTTTTTACTTTGTAGAAAAAAAATTCTTTTTATGTAGTTGAATCGTTTATAATACATATATACAGTAGATACAAGTAATATGCCTATAAATCATTTCAATACGCTTCCTGGTCAACTTACGGATACTGAAAAATTTAAAGAAATTCTAAATGAAATAAAAAAAGAAACATCAGTTATATTACACATTCATGGTTTTCCAGGAACTGGAAAAACAACACTCTTACAAAAACTTGCAGAACGTTTTCCATTTCTTGAAAATCAATCTCCATCTGTAGACTCCACAGAATCAATTAAATATCACATTGAATGTGACAGCAATGGTCAAGATTTAAAGTCAGGATTAATAGGTTTAGCCAAGCGAATGGATGTTCCTAAAACACAGATGGTTATAAATGAAATTGAGAAAAACAAGTCCAACATGCTTGTGGATATTCTTTGTGAATGTGAGAAACACATTGTTATTGTTATAGAAGATGTCCAACCCATTAACTACATATATTTTGCTAATTTTTTAAGAAATGTTGACAAGGAATCCAGTCAATATGTTAACCACAAATTACATATTTACATAGCAACAAGAAAAAATAACATTAGTATCTTGAAACAAGAAAGTACTGAACTTCGAAATTTTAAATTTGAGGAATTACAAGGATTTACTAAAAAAGATGGAATTAAATATTTAATTGGGGAGCAAGATTGTTCAGAAGAAAACAAAAATGCTGCACTTGCTATTGTAAAAAAGTTCAGTGGTTCACCATTAGGCATGCTTGCCGCTAAGAAATTTTGTGAAAAGGTTGAAATTGACTACATTCAATATAACCAATTTTGTTCTTTAGACAGTCAAAACGTGGCCATGGAGGAAAAAAATGTTTTATTGGAAAATTATGGCAATTCATATCAGCATATTTTTCATGTCATATCAGCATTCTTGATTCGCCAGTCAGCTCTAAACAAGAAATATTAAATGGGTTAAAAGATGTTTTAGAAAAACTGAATACTCGTGATTGGTGATCATTCTTTTAATTTTATAAGTGACCAAAACCTTTTATTTGCAAATTGCTCTTAAAATTTGAAATTTTTTAATGTGTGTGATAAAAATTGATGCTGTTTACTGTTTCTGTTATTTTTGAGTGCAACAACCTTGGTTTTATTTAACAATAAAACATCACATAATGAAAGTCAATTATTAACCAGTTTAATTGCAACAAACGTTCAAGTCTGCACCATGATACTGGTTTCCTTTATCTCTATATAGTTCAATAACCTTGGTCTTTTCTAATAATAAACATCAACTATAAAAAACTAATGTTGAACTGCAATAACTCAGTTTGATGCAGTGGTTTATAAAGGTTTTCAATTTTATTAACCGACCATTTTTGAACAAATTAAATTTAAAACATTATTTAATTTGATGTATAATACATTTTGTTCTATTATTAAATCAAATTCTTGTACATTTTATATATGTATCTCATTTGTTATAAATAAATTATTCATGTGTATAATCCATTTTTATTCATAATGTGACATCAGTTTATTAATGGAAAATGTTGATTCCCTAAAGGAGATCATTTTTGTAATGTCAACTCTAAGCACCAAAGATATACAAAAAGTCTTTATCTCACATAAAGAGTATTCCCACACTTACATTTTTACTTGAGCTCTGTAAAGCTTAAAATAATACTGATAACCTGGTATTTACCTAAAAGGAAGCCAACAACTTTGACTTTAATTGGGTTTCAAACAAACTTGTGTTGGCAAACTCATTTGAGGTTCTTGGGTCTCCAATTTTATATCATAATAATATAAATCAATTTGTGGAAATATTAAGTTCGATTTAACTTCGTTAAAATAAATCTTAATATATACATTTTTTAACTATTAAAGCTTGCTATGTATTATTGTGGCATAAGCTCAATTTTAATAACTTTTTTCCCGGTTAAGTGAAGTTGAATTCGGTGACATGTTATTTGAGCTGGTTCTGGCAATTAACAAACAATAAATCAAACACCTATAACCCAGTTTTTATTTTAATAGCCCACATTAAATTGTTAACAATTAATGTTTCAAATATACGAATTTAGTAATAAACTAAATAAAACTAATATATAAAAAATATGAAAATATTGTTCTAAAAATATATTATGTTTAGTGTAGTTCTAATACAATCCTTAAGTTTTCTTTAAAAAAAGTGGTAGTTTAAACAATTTTTTAAGGATATATTTACAAAATATTAAAAAAGAAATGAGTAGTAAAATATCATAATATAATAATTGCTTTTTATTTAAAATTAAGTTAATTCAATTTTCCTTAAAGTGCATTAATTAGTGTATTTTTAGAATGATATTTTATTACTTAGGGGTCTAATACATTTTATCACAATGCTATTCTTAAGAGTCTAATATCTTTTATTATGTCATGTTAAGCTTACATTCACTATTGCCCTGCCGCTGACATTGTATTTGGCTTATAAATTAAAAATTATAGTAAATTGTTTTTTTTGTTTTATCTATATTAATTTAGCAAGGTAATTAACTTGTGACCTCACCTCATTTACATAGGTAAAAGGCATATAAACTCAGTGACCTCACCTCATTTACATAGGTAAAAGGCATATAAACTCAGTGACCTCACCTCATTTACATAGGTAAAAGGCATATAAACACGATTTATGCCCTAGGAACAATAAAAAAAGATTGTACGAATAAACGTCGTTACGATGTGTTTTAAAAGTACCAAATTAAAACTTAAAATTAAAGTGGTTTTTATCTAACTTTTAAAAGTCATTTGCATTCGCTTTTATACAATCATGCTAAGATGATAAAAACCGTGTAAACGATCAAATAAAAAAATACGTCGCATGGCAACAGAAAGATTTGCATAGCAACAATAAAGGGGTTGTCAGACCCAAAACTTTATTCATATTACCATGTACCAGATGTTAGTACTTTCGCATATAACTACACAAAAATAAATCATATTTAATAAACTGATTTGTCACCTGTATGCGCCTGAATTTAATGAAGGGTTAGGTAATGAACGCCAGTACGGATTGACTTGAACCCGAGCGGTACATATAAACTATACAGGATCGAATGGATCGAATGGACCGAATGGATCACATGCATTATGCTTATTCTGAATGGGTGAGGGTCGGGGTTAGGGTTTAATTTATGCAATATTTTTTCCATTTTATCCATTCGGTCCATTCTACAACCATTTGATATACATTTGATCCCTTCGATCCATTTGATCCATTCGATCCATTTGATCCATTCGATCCTGTATAGTTTATAGGTACCGCTCGGGTTCAAGTCAATTGAGACGTTTAGAACCGACTTCATCAATTCGATCCATTCGATCCTGTATAGTTTATAGGTACCCGAACCCGGAGACGGGCTTGCGGGTTCGTTTGGCACATGTGCCAAACAAAATGTGCCAAAAAATGGCACAAAATATTGGCACAAAAAATGTGCCAAACAAAATGTGCCAAAAATGGCACAAAATATTGGCACAAAAAATGTGCCAATTGAAATGGCACATTTTATGTGCCAAAAATTGGCACATAAAAAAAAATGTGCCAAGGTTGCCAAATAATTTTTTTTTTACATTTATTTTTTCTTGATGTGAGAAAGAAAGCTTAAAGACCTAAACATAGAGTAACATCAGTAACGCCGACAAAGTCTCGAGTTAAATTTACCAGTGTGGAATATTATAGGTTGTAATTGCCCGATAATAATAAGATGCTGGTTGTGTGTTGGCAGCATGAGTTTATACCGTTTATAGCGTTACCTCATATTGCCAGTGTTACTATAGATATTACATTACATGTAATGTAATTTATATAGTGTCACGCCATTTTATTTATTTATTTGTTTTAATTTTTTTATTATTATTTATTATAATAAATTGATGTTAGTGTTTAAAATCTAATTCGATTATAAATACATATATATCAAGGTTTAAAAATAAAATAAAAATAAATATTTTTATGCCATGATTAAATCACAAAGACTTTAAAAAGTTGCACTTTTAAATATTTTATTTAAAAAACAATGTGATTTTTGTAGAAAGGTCGGAGACGTTTGTAAATTAAAAAAAACTTACCTCAAAATTAAATTATCACTGCAAATTACAACTTGATTTTTTTATTTTTAGTTTACAGAAAGTTGCTTTTATTATTAATATCCACGACGTGATCTTGCAACAAACTAAAAAGCTTTATATTAAAGTATTTTCTATTGATAGATATTTATACAAACGCAAAAATCAAAATTAAATATTTAAATCGTATAATTTTTCTTAAATATTTTGTTATTACAGTGTTTATTGGTGGCAGAAACTCCAAACACAAATAAAAAAAATGTAGTATAGGTAAAACGTAGTATTTTTACTGCAATACGTTTAAATATGTATATAACTCATTTGTTTTCTAGTAATCTGTATTTTACGAGCATATTTCGCAGAATGACTCATAATTTGTGAAATTTTTTCAGATTGGCACATTCTAGCTTGGCACATTTTTTGTGTCATTTTTATGTGCCATTTCTTGGCACATTTTGTTTGGCACATTTTTTTTGGCACATTTTCTGGTACATGTGCCAAACGAACCCGCAACCTCTATTGCGAACCCGAGTACGGATCGACTTGCAACCGATATACAGAACATCGAGTCAAACTACGTAAAATAATATAAAACTATTTTTTTAAATGATTGAATTGTTATTTATGTATTAGTTTGTCAACTTAATTAATTTTGTTTAAATAAAAATTATTACAAATTGTCTTTCTGTAGTATCTAAATATCATGGAGTATGTATACGACCATTGAATAGGTAATATGATATTAAAGTATACGTGTTTGTAAGGGAATCACTTTTGGTTTCATTGTTAAATTTTTAATTAGCTGTTCATTGATCTTACAAACAACGCACAAAATAAAGTTCCAGACTGTAGTTATTAAATGTGTTAGATTGTTAGAGTACATTACAAAGTTACTAAATGGTAAATAATTGAGATAAATAATTCAAGTTATGTCATGATTTTAACTATGTAACAAAAAAAAAATGTATGCATTAATCAACAATATTTAATGCTAATTTAAGTAGTGACGCGAGGACAGATTAGTTACTAAATAAAAGCTACATAGAAAATACAAGCTTTTTGTTTTGCTAAATAAACAATAAATAGGTATTAATACCGCCAAGGAAAGTAGTTAATAAAAAATTATTATATTATATAGGCTATACATCAGTCTGGAAAGAAGAGAAGAATACATGTCAAATTTTATTTTGTTTAAACAATGCATGACTAATTTAAAGGTCTTGCATGCTTTTGCCATATTTAATGTAAAGGTGGAGCAAATGTTGCAATTTCCACAGCGTTTTTTATATTTTTGCAATGTTTAGTTGTTCCATAGGCCTATACTAACTGAGTATTTTTTATAAAATTAAAACTAAATACACAAATATAATCATGCTTGCCTGCTTGGATTAAAAATTTAAGTAAGAGTCATTTGCTAAGCTTGCATGCCATAAATCTTGCCGAAAACTGTCCTTATTTCCGGATCGGTATATAACAAACAACACAAAATGTACCAGTAATAATTTTGTAATTTTTTTTGCAGAACTAATTGAATGTATTTTGATTGGCATTATTGGCTGTTATTAATCCAAAACTAATATGCCTGTGAATGATTTTTGTGTGGTTGATAGGCAACTGAAAGAAACTGGGCAATTTAAAGAAATTCTTGAGGATATAAAAACATACACATCAGTTATATTTCATATTTATGGCTTTCCCGGCACTGGAAAAACTACACTCTTACAAAAACTTGGAAATCAATTTCCGTTTGGAGACTTCGATGAAACTGTAAAATATCACATAGAGTGTAACAGCATTGGTTATGATTTAAAGTCTGGGTTAGAGGATTTAATGAGGCAAGTGGATGTATCTAAAACACAGGTTGTTGTAAATGAACTTAATAAAAACAAGTCCAACAATCTGGTAGATATTCTATATAATTGTGAGAAACATTTTCTTATTGTTATAGAAGATGTCCAACCAATTAGCTACAAATTATTTGCTGATTTTTTAAGAAATGTTGATAAAAAGAGCAACCAATATGCTAAATACAAATTCCATGTTTATATAGCAACCAGAAAAAATAATGTTGGAATCTTAGATCAAGCAGATACTGATCTTAGTAATTTTAAATTCAAGGAATTAAAAGGTTTTACAGAAGATGAGGGAATTGAATATTTAATTGGAGAACGTAATAATTTTGAAGAAAACAAAAATGCTGCCCAGACAATTTGCAAACGTTTCAGTGGTTCACCATTAGGGTTGCTTGCAGCAAAAAAATTCTGTAAAGAAGTTGAAATTGATTACATAACATATAACCAAAATTATTCTTTAGACAGTCAATATGTGACAATGGAAGAAAATAATTTTTTGTTGGACACTTATGGCAAGTCATTTCAACATGTATTTCATGCTATCACGATGCCCTTTTTGGAGTCCGATACTTTTTATTGGAAGGTAATGTCATGTTTGGCTTACATGCACCATGTTAATATTCCAGAAAAAATTGTCACTGCTATTTGCCGGTTACTAGGGGCAAAAAATGACAAGTCAAAACTTAAAATTAAAGTAGGTAAGCTGAGTAGTGAACTAAAACATTACGGAATGTGCAAAATTGAAAAAAGGAATGATTCTGTTTTTTTTAATTTTCACGAAGTTGTTTTGCATGCATTTCGATACAATCCATGCTTAGACCCACTGAAGGAGATGGTTTTTGCAATGTCAACACTAATCACCAAAGACATAAGAGATAAAACTTCCTCACTTCATATGAAAAACCTATTTCCTCATTTACATTCTTTACTTGAACATTACAAAGCCAAGGACAATACTGATAATCCAGTATTTAGCAAAAAAGAAGGCAGCGGTTTTGATTTTGATTGGGTTTTAAATGAACTAGTGTTGGCCAACTTACTTGAGGTTTTTGGTTCTGTTGCACAAAGCTCTTCATTTGTTTTTGAAAATCAGTGTGAAAGTTATTTGGATATGGCAATAAACAAAATTTGGAATATTATAAACTATTTAACACAAAACAAGAACAGCCACAAAAAATTTAACACCTTAAGAAATGCGGAAAAAAATATTGACCAAGAAACAGAATTATGTCAAATAGCTGGAGAGAATTTGCCGGCAGGTTTTATTGCGGATTATGAGGCTAAAGTTATTTCATATCAAATACGAAGTCAACTAGACTTTTTACAGAGTGAATGCACAAAACAAAATCCGTTAAATGATGCAAAATTTCAACAGTTTCAACAAAATTTGGAGAAATATTCTGTGCTAGACAACAAACAAATTGAAGTGCTTCGAGAGTGTAGCATTTTTCTCAGCGAAGAAGATCACAGAAAAATGTTTTTTTTGGAGCGCCTTGCTTTAATTCTACACAGCAGAAGTCGAATTTCAATCTACAAGGATTTTGATCAAAACATAGACTACAAATCTCATAAACTAGATGCTTACTGTGCATTTCAGTTCGCCGAAAGATGTGAAAGAAATAATGCAACAATTTTAACTCAGTTTTTATCTAGAACGAGTGGTTACTATCCACAAGTCCTAAAGGAAAATAATATCTGTGAATTAACCAAAGCCAGACTTAAATGCCAAGATGAAATAAAATTAGGGAAAAGTGATGTACCAATTCATATGTATGAACATGGAGTAATAAAAGAATGGCGAAGTGTAAAACATCAAATTCCTTTGTTTTGTTACCTTGTTGAAATTAATACGAAATTATTTGAAACCCTAAAGTGTGATGAAAGTTTTGTAAAAGAAAGTACCGACAGTTGCAACGAGCTTCTAAATATTCTTACAGAAAATGTGACTAAGGAATATTCTATAATACCAAAAAGCTTTGTACATTGTGCAAAGTTTTATTCACTTTTAGATGACAAGGTTAAAACGGTGGAATGTTTTAACAAATTTTTAAAAATGAAAACACAAAGACCTGATGAATATAACTGGGCAATGTTACAATATGCAAAAGCAGTGGAGGTGGGCAGAATACAAGACAAAGTTAACTTTGTTACTGATGAATGTAAGAAAATTCTTACTTTACCAATGCATTTAAATCAAAAAATATTAACTGGGTTAAGAGAGGTTTTAGAAAAACTAGATGCTCGAGATTGGTAATATTTTTATTTTATTGGTGCTTGAAAATTTTTGTTTTATTTGTAGATGGATCTTAAATATAAAATTGTTTTTAATGTTTTTGCTGAAAATGTATATAGTCTGCTGGAAAGTTAGAGTTTAACAACCTTGGCCTTGTTTTACAATAAAAGCCATTTATGAGCCAGTTTAATGGCAATAAACCTTCAAGTCAACATATAATACTGGTTCCTTGTTTCCATGTTAATCATTAAAGTTTTATGTTGTTTTTAACGTAGTTTCTAAAAGTTTTTTTTTTAAACTGTTTTGTTTTTAAAATAACCAAAAACATATATACATTTTTTTTTTGTTCCATGACTAAATCAAGTTTCTGTATATATTTATATCTTTTATTACAAATAAATTTTATATGTGTGAATCTATTTTTATTAAGAGTACAATATCAGTTTATTTATAAGAATATCATCTTTTACATTTGCTTTACAGCAAGATATCGAATATATATAAGTATAGCATAAATTATTCAGCAATGCATGATAATATTATATTGCACATAGGAATTTAGAAATCAATATTAAATCTGCTAAACACAGAGGAAATATTTGGTACATCACTGGTATGTGAAGAAGGGTGTGGCACTAACTTAGCAGCTAGAGCATACAAACTCTGTCGCTTTGATGTAAATCCCGCTGATTCGCTTGCTTCAAATGATTCTGTTGCCATCTTCAATGATAAAATGTAACCAGAAAATTAAAAAATTGGAAACATGTAAACCACAATTTTGGAATGTTTAAAAACAATCATTTTTGTTTTTTTGTGCAATTGAAATTTGATTTTTAACAAAAATATAAACTTAATAACTTAAATGCATGCCTCAAAACAAAAAAACATGCTAATGAAAAACAAATAATACATCTAAAACTTACACAATTATTATTTAAAAAATCCAGTAGGAGCAGTATACTCAACGTCTGCATATAATCTCATCTCAGCATTATATTCATCAATATTGTGAGAGTCCATTTCTATTCCGTCGGATAACTGAATTTTCATGCAAAAATAATTTGAAAATAAACTCAACAAAATAAACATGCAAAATGATTTGAAAATCAAATATGCAAAATGATTTGAACATTTTGTCTCAACAAACTATTTATTTAAACCTACTTAAATAAAGTCAAAATTTATGAAATGAATTTTTTAAAAAAGAATGCGTAGCAGCATGCTCTATAAAAATCAATTTTTTGGTAAAATAAAAATGATCACCTCTCTGGCTTCGGATGAAGAAAAATCCCCTCTTATTGCAAGTAAGGCCTGCATTTGTTCAGTTGTAATATCTGTGTATTTGCTTGCCAAGCCCTAAAAGCAAATTTTAATTTCGGTTTCCATCCAACATATAAAATATGAAAAAATCCTAAAAAGTATTCCTTTGTAACTGCTCAAAATTTTTTACTTATGCTTATGTTGTGATTTGTTTACAAATCAACCGAATACAGAACATTGCTGGTTTTTAAGTACTTTGTTATTACATCAATAAAGTAATGTTTTTATTAGATCAGTGTTTACTACTAACTGATAGTTCAAGTGACATCATGCTTTTATCTTGTAACTTTATCACCTCGGCAATTGGAATCAAAGCCTCGCAAGCTGACCTATCCTGAAATTAAAAAAATGTTTTTGATTTAATGTTGAGAAAACTCATTTAAAATAAATCTGCTTTTGACAGACCAATGTTAACAGAAATAACTTACTGGAGATGGAGCTAATTTGTTGAACAATGACGAAAGCATTGTTTGATCATTTAATAACTTTTCCCCAGCTTTCATTCGGTCTCTGGGATTGTTTAACTTTATTTTTCTACAAATATTAAAATACAAAAGTCAGAAGAGTTTTTAACAAAATGTTACTTAGATGATTACAATTTGTGTCCTCATTGCCTCTACTTTAACCATAAAGATTTCAAAAGTGTTTGGTTGAATTAAGCAGTATGGCTCTATGTGCCTTTAATAAGTATAAATTAAGAAACAAATTGAAATGTTAATTCAATTAAGTACCGTCCAAGTACAGCCTTAAGATATTCGACCACAATTCTTCGTTCAGCTTCTCTCATGATCCAAGCAAAATATCTTGGTCTTAAGTGCACAAAGTCCTCATAATAATCCTCTATGGTTACACATATTGTGTCAACTGCTGAAGTCCCATCTAACCACTGCCGTTGGAATAACGATTCACAGTGAGGCTAAAAAATAACATTTTGTATTACTTGTTGGACTACAAACAATATGTCAAAATTTAGTTAATTTTTCTTGCCCAATCATAGTTTAGGGAACTGTTTTTACCCAGACTAAGCTCCTGGGTAAAGACATGGGGCATTGTAGCATTGCAATGTTTTAATCAAAGCTAAGCTTAATTACTCAAATTTACCTTTAAATCCAAGAAAACTTCATCTAACAGAAAACCACAAGTTGCTTGTGCAACATGGTCCATCTCTGTACGGAATCTAAAGAGTTGACAAATATTTAATTATTTAAAGTTATGAAAGCTTTATACACATTACCACAAAAAATTACTTTTCAAATCTTTTTGATTTATCACTTTCCTCTTCTTCCTCAAATGGGTTCGTGCTCTCTTCCCGATCCATTTGGAGGAGCTCAAATTCGGAGGTCGTTGTGTTTGCTCCACCCCTCTCCATATCAAGCTGAGAGCAAATAAACTTTGTCAAAGTTTGAAGAAAAATTGGTTATTTTTTTATGTTACCAAAGAAATTTATATTACCTGAAATTTTAACCCCAGTTCAGTGAAAGCCTCGCAATTGTTGGTTACAGCCACCATATAAAGTGGATAGTGCTTTGGATTTTCTCTGTCTTTAAAATGTTCATCTTTGTATGACATGATTGCCTCTGTAACATGACCAAAAAATTGTTTTATATTTTTATTGTAATTATTTATATGGTAATTATTATATTTTTAGATAAGGGGTACCTCCATAAGAACGAACAAACTTGTTCATTTCATCAATACAAACTTCAAACACTCTGATCTTGAGTTGATCTGATATTGTTTCAGCAACCTAAAATGTATTTTTAAATCAGTTGGAAGATTTCTAAAAATCTTTTATATAAGCAGCAACTAGCAAAGCACTTTTAAATGTGTTACAAATCACCAAATCTACACAAACAAATATTTATACCTGTACTGTTTGTTGGATCATCTGAAATAGAATAACAGGTAGGGAAGTTCTACAAAATCCATCTACATCCCTTTCTGGCTCCTGCTCCCCCCTCCAGTCTAGCGAGTCTTGTTGAAGGGACTTGCCAGTCCATTGTGCCATATTTTGCTCCGTTGTCAAAAAGTAACTAAAAAAATGAAAAGAGATATAAACAAGATGGAAGTTTTTAGACACATATGCATAAAATTGTCATGCAAAAATTAAAAAAGACAATAACTTTTATTAAAACTTAAAAATAAAATTACTTCTGCATTAGTTCTTCACTAACAGAGTCATCCAGTAAAGGTGGAAGTTTACTGGGGTCCAATTTTGATAGCTCGGCATGACCCATAAAATCTTTCCCTATGTAATAACAGCAGTAATATAAAATCACTATATTTAACATTAAACCATTAAATGCAGTTTTAGCAAATATATGTACCTGTATAGTTGTTTAACCACATCAACAAAGAAATGATTTCATTTCCTTCCAACTGATCCTTTATTAGGTTTTGAATCTAAAACAAAATTCATATTTGTAAACAATCATTTTAATCTATTTGTATTTAAAATTTTAATTTTATTTTTTTAGGTCATACATGGGCTGCAAGGGAGAGGTGATACCAATGCGTGTATTTCTCAAATATATTATAAGCAGGTGGAAAACAAGGAACGCACAAGAAGTTAACGACCCTTAAGTCATCCAGGACATTTTTTCTTAATATTTCGAGGTGACGAACCAACCACATTTTGTCAGTTTCACGCGTGTTGTAGACATCACTATCAATTCTGTATTTAAACATTAACAAAATATTAAGTTTTTGTCAAACTTAAGCTTTACTGTAGTTAAAACTGTATTAATTACACTATATTGAACTCACAATATTAATGATTTAAATATAAAAACTTAAGAATCAAAATTGTTAATTTTTTTGAAAGTTTTTGTACCGATCATCAACTGATTGTTTCAGAGTGATCATAGCTTGTTCACGCCACTTTCTAGGTCTTCCTGGAGGTTGAAATCCAGAGTATTTTTCTTGCTCCAACATTTTTGTGTCAGCACTAAATCACCAATTAAATAATTTACTTAAATTCAAGTAACTTATCTAAAGTTAAAAGTTAAATTTAAAAAAATAATTTTTCTGCCTGTTGTTTCTCAATATTATTACCGGTTTTCCCTTTCTATTATTCTTAATGCAGTCACTATGGTGGAAGAATTTTTGCGCGCCAAAGTTAAAGTTTTTTCCAATACTCTCCACAATGCTTGGGCAAGCTCCTCCTAAAATTAGGATTAAAATTAAATTAAACAAGAAATAGTAAATGTTTAAAATGTATGGTAACACCTAGTATATATCATTTTTTAAACTTTACTTAAAAACCCCGGTTACAATAAATCCAGAGTCCTTACCGCTAGTTGTTCAGAATCTTTAAAATAAATTCTCAGTTGTTTAATATCAGCCTCACTGTGGTTTTCTAACTTATATTGCTCGTACATTAAATCATCTCGTGATGTTTCAAGGTCTGTTAGTATCCTATGCACCTGTGTAAAAAAAAACTATAGAAAATTTGGGAAAATAATTCCAGTTTTTAAAACAATTACACTTTCTAAAGTTCAAATTTTTACCATTTTATGGTAATGATAAGTAACTAATATTAGCTGATATTACTAGCTTTTAGTTATTATTTGTTAGTTGCGCTAAGTAAAAATGGGTTTGGGTAATTAAACAACAAAATATAAGGTCAAGAACTTAGTTTCTAACACCTGTAACAGTTGTCCATCTTTTAGCAATTCTCTCGCCTTTGCGACTTCTTCGGGGACACTAAAAATGTGTTTAAGATTTTCCATAGCTGCTCCTAATTGTCTGTGTTGTGCACTTATATCCTTTATGTCTCTGAAAAATTATTTTATCTATTAGAAATCAAATAGAAATGTTCAATGTTTAAATGTAATATATAATGTAAATTTCTGTTTAAGATGAGATTTTTTGTTAAAATGAGTAGATGTTATCACCTCATTTTATCACTGAGCGAAGCACAACTAAAATACATGTCATCAACATCATTTAAATCTGTTTTTATTTCTTTTACTTCGTTTAATGCATTAGACATCTGGTTTAATCCGGTTTTGACCCCATCCAATTGAGATTGAACTGCAGCCTTTAGCCTTGCTTCAACTGATGCCTATAATTTAAATCAAACATATAATAGACTGGGATAAAATATTAAATGATTTAAATAGTTTTAAGTTGAACCTTAATACACAAAAACTCACTTTTTTTCTTGCAATTCTTCGTCTATATTGTTCAACTTTGTCCAATTGATCGGATCTTTGAAGCATAGCAGCCACTTGCTTAATTGCCTTTTGTTTTGCTTCTTTTTCAGCTCGTTTTACCATTTCTTCGTCCATTTCAACTTATATTATACAAATAATGTATGTTGTATGGAATCATGTAATGTCTATGATGTAATGGTCTGATAATATTAAAAGTAACAATAACTAGCAGTACCTTATTTAATCCCTAAATTAACGCATTTACTTTCAAAATATTTTGTATACACATTGGCATACATAAACTTCGTGCTTATGTGATAATTAATTTTAAATTCAGTAAGAAATTTAGAAATTTTTTCTGGTTTAAATATATCTTGTTTATATTTTATCGCACCCAAATAAAGAGAGAATGTTTCTTCTCCTAAACAACAACAAAGAGAACTCATTTCTCTTTATCCTTTTTCTTGTTGCGGGCCTCTCTCATATTTTAATTTTTTTAGTTTCGACTGAATTGCACAATTTAGAAAAACTTTTTTTTTTTTTGTGGATTTCAAAGGAATCTACGAAACCAATTTATCTGTTACAGGAGATTCTTTGGTGTAGATATTATTTTAACATCAATTTTGTGTTTTATACTGTGTACCTTAATTTTAAAAAGACCTTATAGTTATCCCAAAACTTTTTTATGTCTTCAGTGTATATTTTTAATCTTTGTTACGTGTGTATTTTTGAGGCATAAAATACTTTTTGGTTTTGGTAAATTAAGTCATGCCAATAACACAACTCACTGAAGCATACGGCAAAAATAAGCGGGCGTGAAGTTAAACACGTAGGTCGATTGCTTGCAAGTAAGAAATAAAGCGTATGTTTTAAAACATGTGTTACAAGAAGAAAAGTCGATTGACATCATTTTAATTTCCGGTCGCTTACGGGCTCGCAAGAAGTTTTATTACAATATATTATATAGAGAATAATAGAAAATAAAAATAAAATTTTTAGCTAAATTGGCGTAATTTGAATTAATTAATTCTATTAAACATTTTAGTAGTTTGCATTTTAAAACCGTTATTTTCACTCTGGTGTTTATGCATGATCACGCATTTTGATTTTGCCACGTGCTGAATTTGTTTTTCAAAATGGCATAATCTGATAATGATATCATGTGACGATTTTGCGTAGCGTAAGTTTAAATTTTTAACTATACAAACACTTTAATTAACATGAATAAAACGAAATATTATTGTTAAATACATTAATTCTTGGTTTAAGTTTGGCGCTTAGCTACAAAAAGTAATTTTTTCTCATTTCGGCGTTGTTCGCCAAAATTTACTAATTTTAGAACGTCTTGTGGAAATATTAGACAGTTAGACTGTTAGATATGAAATTTGGTAAAGTGGCATTCTAAATTTTTTTTACTACTAGAAATGTTTCGTAATATTTGGTTTTATTAAATTCTTAACTAAGAACGTTTACGTTTTGACTTTAGACATTCCACATACTGACATAAGTTTAGTCTGTTAGTCAGTTAGTTATCAATAAACTGTAAAACTAATAAATAAGTTAATTAGGGTAATTTTAACTAAAAACATAAAAATGGATTTAAAAATGTTAAAAACATTAAAAAAGCTGTTTTTGTTTTAGAATCAAAAGTTAAGGACTTGTGGTTTTTAGTAAAGCAGTTGTTTTAAAATAAAAATGGCTCCACAAGCACCAACTGAGGTTCCAACTGCAAGAAAAGGAATTCGAGCAATTTTACTTGGCCCTCCCGGTGCTGGAAAAGGAACTCAAGTTAGTAGTTGATTAAATATATATTAGTCAATTTTGCTTTTTATAAAATTTCGTTATATTTTGAATGTTTATTAAATTAGAATCTAAAATGTTTTAATAAATATATGAATATATAATTTAGCATAAATTTTAACTTGCTATTATTTGTATATTAAATATTAATTTTTTTATATAAAGAAAATGGTATCTGACTTTGTAAAATTTATTTATGTGTATATATATGTAATTCAAATTGTGATTAAAAACTAACTTGCAGGCCCCAAAACTGGCACAGACTTATTGTGCATGCCACTTAGCTACAGGAGACATGCTACGTGCCGTGGTAGCAAGTGGGTCGGCTCTTGGACAAAGAGTTAAATCTGTAAGTTGTTTATTTCTTAATAGTTTCACATTTATTGACTACCAAAGTTTATTTAGACATAAATTATTTTAATTACAAATTTACACTTCAAATTTTATTTCTATTGATAAACAAACCAAGTTTCTTAAAAAAAATGATTAATTGTCTTTCTGTTTAAGGTAATGGCTGCTGGTAAATTGGTTAGTGATGAGTTAGTTGTTGAAATGATTGATAACAACTTGGACAAACCAGAATGTAGTCAAGGATTTTTGTTGGATGGTTTTCCTAGAACAGTTGTTCAAGCCGAAAAGGTAATGCCAAAAACCAAATTTCTTGTTAATTATATATATACTTTTTGTATTTTTAAGCCATTTAAATGCTTTTAGTTACCCAGTTAAACTTTTTTTAATTTTTACTATCTATTATTTTTATTTTTTAACAGCGGTTAAACTAATTCTTGGGCTATTTGTTGTTTTAGATATTTTTATATTAAAAATATCAATATAAATTTAAATAAAATTTAATAATTGTTTTAATTTTAGTTGGATGTGTTATTAGATCGCAGAAATCTTAAACTTGATTCAGTTGTTGAATTTTCAATTGATGACTCTTTGCTAGTTAGAAGAATATGTGGCAGGTTTGTCAGAATATTTCTTGAATAAATAATTTTTTATAAAATAAATAATAAAAACATATAATTTTGATTTATTTTGTTATTTTTATATATATTTTATGTTGGCTTTTTAAATCTTTTTGTAAACTGTGTAGATATATTATAATATATTTACATTTTTATTTAATTATTAAAAATCTATTTTTAAAAAGTCATTTCATTTTGTGTATCAATATTGGCCCACTGCACTATTCTTACTTTAGTTTTAACTAAACTTTGTTTAAATTTTTGGTTGCTAACATTATTTAATGTTTAAATTTAGAATATGCCTTCAGGGTAAAAATAGTTTATTTTATTCTGTGTAAACGCCTTATTTTAGAACTTTTTCAATAGACCACAACACAGTGCTATAGGAAAGTATGTTAAGCCTCTACTTACCTTTAACATTGTTAACATGGTCTAGTTTGCATGTACAACAGTTACATTTGGTTCAACTCTCTTAAAAACAGGCAATCAACTTATTTTGCGCACAGAATTTTTTGCAGAAAAAATCATAAATTTTTTTAATATGGAGCATTTTTTTAACAAATAGTTTATATTTCAGGTTCTGAATTTTTAGTTACGGTATGGAAACTGTGCACGAAAAAAATTTGAGACTTTTAGAATCACAGTGGTTGTATACTGCCTGTTTAAAAAAAAATGCAAGCAGTTACATCACTATGAAACTAATTGCTTTTATATCAACTTGCATGTGTAAAAATATATATTTAATCCAAAAGGCAGGATATAAAACGTGTAATTATGTAAAGACTTTTAAAACCTTTGATCACCACATATTTACACAATATTAAAACCATAAATGCTATAATATCAGAATGTAATGTCTGGTTATTGGTTATACATTAGTAAAACATATTTTGTTACCATGTTAATGTAGGTAAAACATATACTTACTCATGTAGTGTATTCTGTTTATAGATTAATACACAAACCAAGCGGCAGAAGTTACCACACCGAGTTTAATCCACCAAAGAAATCTATGACCGATGATGTAAGTATATTTAAAATCTATTAAAACTTGTTTTAGATCCATTTTTAGCAATTTTAGTATCATTGCTGACAAAAATTTTTTTTGAATTTTTAAAAATATATAGCCTATCTACAATCTTAATTAAAATAACACAATTTAACTAAAGGTAACTGGGGAGCCTCTTATTAAGCGATCAGATGATAATGAAGAAGCTTTAAAAACCCGATTAGATGCTTATCATAAAATGACAACCCCTTTGGTTGATTATTATTCATTGAAAGGTCTTCATTCCAAAATTAATGCTGCTCAATCCCCTGATATTGTTTTTAGTGATATACGAAAACTTTTTTCAAAATGCCGTAAGTGATCATTTTTAAAGCAAAAAAAAAAAAAAAGTTTTTTTGTTTTAATTTTTGTGTAAAAGCCATTAAGAATTAATTTAAATTTTAATAAGGCAACAATATGTTTACTAATTAGATGCTAGCCCCATAAGCTGCATTTTTCCTTCTTGATCATTTGCTTTTATATCACCAGTTGTAATAACTTGCCCACACTACACAAATAGCATTTTTTTTTTAATTTGAATAACTATTTTTGGGGCATGTGTTTATTAAGCTAGGTTTATTTTAAACAAAAAATTAAAAATTTTTAGTTTAAATTTTAACACTTATTTTTATTTTGCAGTGTGATCTGTTTGCACCATCTTTAAAAATTCTATGGCACTTCGTTGGCAAAGTTGTTTTTACTTCTTAAATTTAATAAATTATGACTTTTTGTTGCTTTTTCAATAAATAATTATCAAAGTGTGTAATAGCCTGTTACGAAAAAATAGGTAAGTAGTAATATTTCATGAGTTTACCTTAAGCAAATTGGCATTTTTAGCTTGAAAATACTAAAATTTAGGATTTGTTAATTAGAAAAATCGTTATTATTACCAATTTATTATTACTTTTTGGTAGCAAAAAAATATACAAATTTCTATGCAATTTATTTTGGCTAGTATATATTTGTTTAATATATATTATTCAATTGGCTCTAACAATTTTATGTAACAACTAAAATTACCTTTGCACCTATCAGTATAATGGCAATAAAACTGTTGACCAAATAAAAATGTCTCCTAAAATAGGTATTTTTTGACGATTTTTTTTTTGAGAAATGGGAGTTAATCATATACACTTTTATAGTGGCATGTTAACATTTTATTAAAAATTTAACCCAAACAATTAACATAGCATAACAACCTACCTTATAAAATTTCACTCTTTAAATTAAGTACACAATTCCACAACAAAAAACATAAATTAAATAATTAACAGTAAAAGTGCTTCACAGTTTCGTAATTAATGACAACTTTGTGGTAAAGGTTTATTTATTTAAATGAGTCCAAACTTAGCCCACATGATTGGATTGCATTGTTTACATTTAAACATTGTTCATTAATATGCTCTGTTGTAAGATGTTCATTTTCCTCATGTAGGATAACAATATCTGTTAAAGAAGTATCATCGCTAGTAGTACAGTTCTTATTTTTTACTACCGACTTTAAGTTCTTCTTTTTCGAAGGTGGTTTATCGTCAGAGGTTGTTTTAACTGTTTCTATAATTTTTTTCATACTTGATTGTGCTTGCTTAAGTGCCTCGTCACTTGGACAGTTTTGAATTAAGCTCATTAACTCACAGATACTGCCTTCCATCTCACCACGAACACCAGAATCACTGGTATAACCATCGTTTTCCACTATTACAGTCGGTTTTACGGTTATCGAAGATACATAAATATAATCAGCTATGTCATGTTCGGTTGGATAAATAACAAAATAGTTGGGAAAAATTGCAGTGTCTTGTTTTGTTAAAACCTCCCTTACATAGTCATGCACAATAATTCTAACATGCCTTGCATCGTATATACCCAGTGCCAGTAGCTCATCGATCTTTGCTGTGACAGATGGATGAACTGTCGGACCAATACCACCACATGGCTCTGGATGACCTATGTGAACCTCCGGCAATGGAAGACTTATGTAAAATCGCACTGTTCCATTCAAGGGGGTCACTGAAGACCCATTTAAAACCTCTTTAAGTTTAAAAATCAGCTGTGTTTTCTCTTGTCGCACGTGGTACTTTGTGTCGAACATTCGCTTTAAATCTAAACCATAATCGGGAAACATGATGATTTCCCGTATGTGCATGATCGCTGGGCAGTTCTTTTTCTTTGACGGCTTGTTGCGTCTTTTTTTTATTTCAGGAGGTGCAACAGATGGATCATTTTGATGGTCTTGTAGTTGCTTCTAAAGATTGTGACACACATTAATATTTTATAGAAGACACTAAAAATTACTAAAATAACTTATTTATAAAAAAAAAATTCGTAAATTATTAATTTTACATAGGCAGTTTAAGCTTGTTTGTTTCTGTATTAATACTTACTGATATTCTTTCTGCAGTTGATTTATAATAATGAGATCCGTATTGGCAATGTTTAGTAAGACAACTTCGAACAATAAACGGCACTCCAGTAAATGGCACAGTTAGATTTCCCGAATTATACTCCCAGTACACACGCTCTAAAATGTAAATGAGGTTAATCAGTATTAACAAAAGTTATAATTTGTAAGATCTATTATTATATTTATTTAATATTAAAGCAGTTGATACACATAGTTTAGGCAATAGAAAAACATTTAAAGCTTATAATAAAATTATATTCTCAAAAGTTATTAGCAAATATTTAAGATATAGCATATATATATATACTGTATAACTACCTTCTTTTCCATAACGCGAACGTCTTGGTAAAGTTGATGCAGTTTTTCTCCATGATGTTCGAATGATAAACTTTGTTTTACAAACCTTATTAAATTCCTCAATAAACGCTTCGTAAGCAGCTTCTCCATCAATATGACCTCTAACGTACAAGCCATTTTTCTCAGCATTGTTAAAGTATGTGGCTAAAATACTATAGACGGACTTTTTTTCTTCCAGCATAACTATATCTTTATCAACATGGGGTTCCATTTTAACTGAAATACTTAAGGGAATGGCCGTAAAGAACGTATTTAACACTAATTTAAAGATTGGCAACTATCTGACTATGATTATTCGTTTATGGTTTCATTGGAAGACTTTTATTTAAATCGACACTACATTAAATATTTATATTTTTTAAATAAAAACGGTTTTAAGTTGTTAATACAAATACTAAAACATTTTTAAGCGTATTTATATTTTTGACAATTAACAAGTTTTATAGTTGGTGTATACTATAGTAAAATTTAAATAATAGAACCATGGGAATTGCTTGTTAATAAAATTGAAAAAAATTGTGAAAGTTTAAAACTAAAATATTAGTTTGGGTTTTAAATTTTTGTAGTCCGTCTTTAGCGAGAGAAATCTAAATAAAAATGTTTAGAATGCAAAGTAGGCTTTTTTGTCGAGGATAACACTGTACCAAAAATATGTACAACACTAGGTGCCGTATGCCAGAATTAAGATTCTAGAAAACACGTCGACGGTCTTTTTAATCTGGGCTGCCGTTGGTTTTGTTAAATTTTTAGTTTTTCACGTTTGATTTATTTTATACGAAGAAATGCGAGTTTTTAGTGACATAATCAGTAACGACGAGTTGTTTTCGGATGGCAATGCTAAAGCAATAACGGAAGTAGAAAATAAAATGTTTTATAAATACACCGGGAAAATGGTAAGTGAGGCCAATGCTGATATAGATGAAAGCCTGATTGGTGGAAATAAATCCGCTGAGGCGCCTGTTGAAGACGTGTGTACAGATTTGGAAGGTGGCCCCCCTCAGTTTGAACTTGTAGTAAGACACCAACTGGCAAGCACATGTTTTGGCACAAAAAAAGATTTGCAAGCCTTTTTAAAGGGTTATGTTCGGCGTCTGTTCAAAATCTTAAAAGAGGAAGGAGATGCTGAAAAACTTGCAGAGTTTAAAGCAGGGGCGGAAGATGCCATAAAATTCCTTACAAAGAAACACTCTAGCTGGGAATTTTTCACAGGGGAAAGTCAAAATCCTGATGGAGCAATTGGCTTTCTCGATTTCGACGAAGAAACCGACACACCCTACATGTTGTTTTTTAAACATGGAATAAAAAGTGAAAAATGTTAACTATCAAGTGCAGAATATGACTAGGCCATCACTTTATTTTAACTACCCCTCTTTACAGTACATACTCTATATAAAGCAATCGACTGTGTATTTTTTAAATGTTAGTATAATTTTAATTGGTATATATTTATTAATCGCCGAACTACTAATAACATGTCATGCTCAAATCGTTATATCTCATATTGTTCTACAGTGTCTAAATTTCGCAATCTTTCTGTGGTTGTGTTGGCATTTCTTTCATATTTTTGTAAATATTGTTCTTTTTTGGATGCTTTCAAAATCGAATAAAATATCTTGATAAGTTAATCAAAAATTTGGTGTTTTTATCTTTAATTCGTTTAAAAGAGTTTAAAATTGATCATTTTTACATTTTTTAAATTATTAACTTGCTTAGTTTATTTTCAGTTTATTCAAGTAATATTTTTTGTTGTTAAATTACCATTGCCAGAAAATTCATGCATTTGTTAAAAACTTTGCTAGTATTAAATTAAAATCTCACAAACCAAACTTAGCAATGTCTGTTGAATTTAAAGCGAATAGGGAAAAAAACTAATTAAAAAAGTTTTTTTTGTGTTTAGAGTTAGGTTATAAAAATGTTTAAAGGATTAAGAGACCGCATTGCTAATGAACAAAAAACAACTCCAGTTAAAACTCCAACAAAAAATAATCCTCCAAATGTTGATTTAAATAAATCTTTTGAGGCTTTAATTGGAAAAAAATCAGATGTACCCCATAACGAAGGTAGTGGGGATAGTAGTGCGGCATCCTCCTCTAAAACTGCTGTAGTAAGTTAAAAAATTAATAACTCTCATAAAAAATTAGTAAATAAGGAAGTTATTTTTTCTAATACCAAATATTTAGTAATATATTTGTTACAATATTGAAAAAAACATTACTGTAATTTTAGTTGGCCATTTAAGCCCATTAAGTGAATACAACCAATTTAGTTAATACATCTTAGCTTTCTTGTAAGTGTTTAATATATAGGAGTTACCTAAATAATTATGGAACATAAGTTTAAAGTGTTTTTATAAAATGTGTTTTTTAACCTCTTTAAACTATTTAAATGTTTTTTTAAAGGAAGATAAATTAAATAAAAGCAATGAAGAGATCATTGGAGACATTGGAAACAGTTTTGGAGGACCACTTGCTGAGGAGAAAGAAAAAAGAAGAGTTTTGATGATGGATCTAAACAGGAGATTGGAAGATATTGAAAAGTTAAAGGTTGCAATACTTTTTGATTGTTTTTATTTAGAATATGTTGTAAATATTTTTAATGCAAGTTTATATATTTTTATCCCTAAGTTATTGTATAAAATAGCCTATTTTTTTTTAACTTATAACTTTGGACTAAGGAGAGCAAAGTGTGTTACCCTGTGTTTAGTTGGCATTTCAACATAAAAAAAATATATTATATAATTGGTTATTATAAAATAGATGTTTTAATATTCAGAAATCCCATGCTGATGAAAAGGCCAGATTGTATGGAAAATTAAAGCAAGCAAAGGGGATAGTCGAACAACTTGACAAAGACAAATCAATGGCAATTACTAAACTAGAAGCCTCTGATCTTAAAGTTAAATTAGGTAAATTTACTGTGTTTACACTAAAATACAAAGGAAGAGTTTTTAATGTTAATTATAAAAACTTAAGTTGTGAAAAACTAGAAATAGATTATTAAAATAAAAAAAATGTTTATAAAAAAGATTTTTGTGGATTTTTTATTAAATTAGCTGAGGAAGAGACGAAACAACTCAGTCTTGAGTTAAAACAACATCGAGATAAAGTTTTAACATTAAAAAACACAACAAGGGAGCAAATAACATCGCTGGAGAAACATCTAAAAGTTGCGCAACATAAACAAGTAAAAAAACAAAAAAAATTAAATTAACATTTTGTGATAGGAATACTTAATAATTGAGGTTAATATGGTTTTCATTTTTTTGTATTTTTTTGTGATTTTTTAGGAGGTTAACGAAACTACGATTGAAAACTTGGCATCAGAAAATCAAAGATTAAACAACGAGCACGAGAAACTTATCCAGTTACATGACCACACACTTTCCGAGTTAAATGAGTTAAAAAAGCAGCAAAGTGAAGAGAAACTTATAGAAAATAAACTTCATAGTTGTGACGACAAAAATTTAGAGACTGCAACTCCAAAATCAGATTTGGAAAAACAGGAATATTTCAAAATGTGCAACGACGAAAAATCTGCTCTTAATCTTGAATTGTTAAGTTTAAAGCAACAGTTAAAGGAATTAGAGACTAATTTGTTAAAGGACTTTGAAGTGGAAAGAAGCAGTCTGCAATCGAAAATTAATTCCCAAATGTCGACAAAACAGCATGAAAATGAAATTTTAGAAAAGTTACAGAATGCCGAAAGTCGACTTTCTGAAACCACAAATGATTTACAAGAAAAAGAACACAAACTTGTTGTTGTTATTACAGAACGCGATAATCTATCTGTAAAACTTGAAGAAAAATGTAAAGAAATAAATGTTCTTGTCGAAAATTCCGAAAAACATGAATTAGAATTAAAAGAAACTCAAAATGAAATGGACAAACATATCTCCGAGTTAGGCGATATCCGAAAGGAATTTGTTCAAAAACGCACAGAATTCGAAACCACTGTTAATAACTTACACCACGAGGTAGAAAACTTAGAAAAATGCAAGCAAGAAAACAGCAACTTAATAAAACAACATGAGAGTGTGTCTGAAAAATACAAGACTGAATTGGAAGAAAAAAATGGAAAAATATTGGATATGGAAACTGCCTTGAATGACAAAAATGCTGATTTAAATCGGATGACAAAAGATTTTGAGTCAAAAATGAAAGAAAATAAGAAAAATCTAGAGCATCATGATGCTGAGTTAAACCAATTTAAACAAGCTTGTACAACTAAGTTTAAAGATTTAAAAGCAAAGGTAATAAATTTTTATGATTCAAATTGTAAATATGATTTTAAAATTAAAAAAGTATAAATAATGAATATGTTTATACTGGTAATTTAAAGTTTGTTTTGTTTAGTTAAAATATTTTTTTCATAAAAAAAAATTTAATTTGTTTTATAGAGTAATGAAGAAATAGAGAAAAAATCTGCTGAAATTTTAAAGTTAAATATGGAGAACTCCGAAATCAAATTGTCTTTGGAAAACTTTACAGCATTAAATGAAAAATTAATGGAAAAGGAAAAAAGCCACAAACAAGAAATTGATAAGAAAGCAAATTTAATAGAAAAGTTTAAAGCCAAGGTTTTGCAACTACAACAAAACATTAAGGTTAATACTTAACTATGCTTAATTACACTATAAACAAAATGCCTTCATTTAAAAACAACCTTAATAATATCTTTTTTTTTAAGTCAAAACAAGAAGAAATAGACAATCTGGGTAAAAGTACAAATGATTCTGATGTTCAATTAAATGAAATTAAATCACAACTTAATGAAAAATCTGAAATATTGGATAATTTGCAAATACAAGTTACTGAACTAAGCAATGAAAAACAATCATTAAAGGTGAATAGTAAATACAAAATACATTTTTACTAAAAACTAAAACTATTTGAACAAAACATACTTACTAACTTGTCTATATTTATGATAAATTTTTTTTGAACTATGATTTGCTTCAGACACAAAATGAAGAACTATCCGAAAAAATAAAGCAATTAAATGAGGTAACCTTAAAATTTTTAATAATCCTTTAAAAAATATATATTAATTCCAAAATTAAAAGGTCAACATTTATTTAAAATATTGATTTACAATATATACGGCGCATACTTTATATCAAACAAAATAATATAAAATTTTAATATTATCTTTTTATTTTATATATGTACAGATAAACAAAGATGTAGAAAATAAAAAAAATGAAATTGAACAATTAGAATTTGAAAATTCTGAATTGAAATCTTCTTTGGAAACTTTAACATCTTCTTTGGATGACCAAAAAAGTGAAACAAATAAGTTAACTGATAAGTTACAAGAAAACGAAAACACCTTCAAACATGAGATTGAACAAAAAGGAAAATTAATTGAAAAGTTTAAAACCAAGTTCGTTCAACTAAAAGAAAACGTAAAGGTAATTGTCTTAGGACTTATTTTTCGCGGCCAAGCAATCTTTGTAAAACTAATTGGGAAGTTACTTTTTTATTTTTAAATTTTCTTCAGGCAAAACAAGAAGAAATAGACAATCTTGGCAAATCTACAAATGAGTCAGATGTTCAAATAAACGAACTTAATGCACAACTGCAAGAGAAAGCTGAGTTACTAAATAATTTACAAGCAAAGTTTACAGAATTGACAAGTGAAATGAAATCAATGGAGGTACAGTATAACTGTTTTGTCAAGACTTTATGTTAAAAACAATTTTGTATTCATTTTTAACTGTATATATTTATTATAGGCTAAAAATCAAGAGCAAAAAGTAATGATTAAGGAACTAAATCAGATAAACAAGTTAAATTTATTTTTTGGTGTTGTTGTAATAATAATAAATAGACTTATATAAAAAAATTATTTTTTAATTATTTGTATTTTTTTAGAATGAAAATGGAGTTATAGAAAACTTAAATCTTGAAATTTCTGACTTAAAATCTTCTCTTGAAACTTTAACAAGCTCGTTCAAAGAAGAACAAAATAGAGCAAATATTTTAAATGAAAAATTAGTTGAAAATGAGGAAAATTACAAACAGGAATGTATAAAAAACACAATTGTTCAAGAAGAAATGAATTTAAAAAACTCAGAACTAGTTGAAAATGTTAAGGTAATTACAAACATTGCTTTATTTATTTATTTTTTGAATTTACAGGTATTAATTCTTTCTTTAAAGATTTTCGTAAATTTTTTATATTTTTTTTAGGAAAAGCAAGAAGAAATAGAAAAACTAAAGGAATTAGAAAATCAGAATAACATTCACTTGAATGACTTAAATATAAAGTTGGCAGAACAAAATACTTCTCTTGAAAAATTACAAACAAACATTCAGGAACTAAACATTGAAAACAATTCATTAAAGGTATCAAAAAATCTAGAATTTTATTTCATGGAATGCCTATTAGTTGTGTTAGGTATTTAATTACAACATTTTTTTTGTGTACTTAGGAATCTTTGGATGCTGTTTCTAAAACATTTGAAGAAGAAAGAAGTAGTAGAATTAATTTAGAAGAGCAATTGGCAAAAACTAAGGAAAGCTATAACCAGGAAAATGAAAATAATAAAACTGTTGTTGACAAACTTAATTCAAAAGTATTACAACTTGAAGATAATATTAAGGTGATTTTTTTTTATTTAATAAAAGTTTAGTATTTTTTATATTCGATGCTTTTAAAAAAGTTTTATGAATTTCTAAAAAAACACAGATTTCTCAAATACTATTAAATCAAGTATATAACTTTTATATAGTAAATGATAATTGTTTAAAAATAAGTAATATTATACTTTGTTGTTTAAAAATACAGTTTTTCTAAAAAAAAAATTTTTTTAGACTAAGCAACAAGAAATAGAAGAACTTGGAAAATCGACAAACTTATCTGAAACTTATTTGAGTAATTTAAAACAAAAACTTGACGAGCAAACTAGTTTCATAGAAAATCTACAAACAAATATTCAAGACCTAAACAATGAAAAAAGTTCTTTAGAGAAGGTATGCTTAGATAATTATTTAAATATTTACTAAGTTAAATTATATTTATTTTTTTAAATACTTTTTCTTTTTTGTAATATATAGTGCATGTATTTTTTGCTGGTTTTGGTAAAAGAGGAAACAAGTTACATTTGTTATCTAGTACAAACATTTATTATGTTAACAATTTAGCTTTTATTTTATTGTTTTAGTTAAAAAATCAAGAAATTGAAGAACAAGTTAATAAAATAAAAAAGGTTTTTGCGATTTTAGTTTAGGTTGTGTAAACATTTTAGAAATTATATTTGAAAATACAACATTTTTTGTTTAAATGATGTAATGTAGGTTATATTTTGCTAAATTAGCAAAACTAGATTTTAAAATACTTTTTACAAATTGCTATTTCTTTACAGCTCAATGGTGAAATCGAAAGTAAAACGAACGAATTTTCAAAATTGAATCTTGAAAATACTGAGTTCAAATCCTCTTTGGAAAACTTAACAAGCTCACTTGAAGTAGAGAAAAATTCATCAAAATCTTTATCTGATAAAGTGGATGATTTATTAAAGAAGGAAGAAGACTACAAATTAGAATTTAAAAACAAAGCAATTTTAACTGAGAAGTTTAAAGCTAAAATTTTGCAACTTCAAAAGGGTATTAAGGTAAGGAGAAGATATAGTTTTATAATTTTGTATATACAATAAAAAAATGTTTAAATTTTCTGAAATTATATATTTTTTATTTTTTTAGGAAAAACAAAATGAAGTTGATAATTTACTAAAATCTGGTGATCAATCTGGAGTGGAATTAAACGCACTTAATTTAAAGTTTACTGAACAAAATAACCTTGTTGGAAGTTTACAAGAAAATATATGTGAGCTAAACAGTGAAAAGAAGGCATTAGAGGTGATTGGTGTTATATATTACGTTTTGTATCTTACGCTTTGGTACTTAAAGTCAAAAATGCATTAATTATTTATTTTAACACACTTAATACATTATTAAAGGATTTTTTTTTAAAAAGAGATTTTTTTAATTTAGTCAAGCATTATAACATTACAAGAAGAAATAAAGGAACTGAATAAGGTAATTCATTAAGTTATTTGATTTTAAATTGACCATGACCAGTATATTGTATATAACTATAGTAATAAATGGTTAATAGCATAGTATAGGTAATTGTTACTAAGGCTTTTAAATTATTAGGTTAAGAAGAATTAGATTAAATTTTTATTTAGTATTATTTGTTAAGATGAATGGTGATATTGAAATAAAATCTGTCGAAATTTCAAAGTTGAATCTTGAAAACTCTGAACTGAAATCTTCTATGGAAACTATATCGCAGTCACTCGATAATGAAAAAAATACGATTAACACCTTAAAAGAAAAGTTAAAAATAGTTCTCAAAAAGGAAAAAAATTGTAAGCAAGTTATAGAGAAAAATGGAACAGAAATAAATGAACTCAATAAGAAAGTTAAGCAACTTGAAGAAGAAATAAAAGTAAGAAATTTAAATATATTTAATGGTGATTTTTATATTACTATAAATGGCTTATTTGGTATATTGGATAGTTTTTAATTATTGACAAGGATCGAAACTACTAAAAAATAGTGACAACAAATTCATTATTAAAACAGTGTTTTAACTAAATAACATTAATCATAAACTTTAGCCAATTTATTGCTAGCTAAAGTCACTTCACATTTATTTTTATCTTTTTAAAACATGATTTTACTCAAAAGGGTAAACAGGAAGAAGTCGAAAACCTTGCAAATTCTACAAATGACTCAGATGTTAAGTTAAATGAAATCAATTCACAACTTACTGAGAAATCTAAATTGTTGGACAATTTACAAATGCAATTTACAGAATTAAATAATGAAAAAAATTTGCTGGAGGTTAATATAATACCAAGAATAATTTTAAGTTAATTTTCCTTTATAATTCAATTCCATAAAATATGTTTTTATTTAACTTATTTAATTTAAATTTTATTTTTTAGGTAAAGAATACTGAATTGGAACAAAAAGCAGAACAGTTAGACAAGGTAAATATAACAAATAAATAATAGTATTTTGTAAAAAAAAATTTTTAAATAAATAATAGTATTTGTAAAAAGTATTTTAATTTTGTTTTTATTTTAAAATTTAATTTATTTTGTTTTAAAAGTTGAATCTTGAAAACTCTGAAATAAAATCATCGGTGGAAACTTTAACATGCTCACTAGAGGAAGAAAAAACCAAATCTAAATCTTTAAACGATAAGTTAATGGAACAAGATGAAAGTTTTCAACAAGAGTTAGAAAAAAATAAAACAATAAAAGAAGAATTTGATGCAAAAGTGTTACAGCTTGAGGATCAGGTCAAGGTAATTAGAAAAAAAAAGTGTTGTTAGATTACAAGCTTAAGGGTTTGGGTTTGAGCTTTACCAATACCACATTACTTGTCCTTTAACATGGCAATTTACCAAAAGCTCAAAAACATGTCACAACCTATTTAACAAACATATAACAAACTATCATTTTAAGGGAATACAAAAAAATTTTCTTCACCTAATTACCTATTTTCTTGAAATAATATTTCTTAAATTTTTAAGGCAAAGCAAGAAGAAATAGACAATCTGGGTAAAAGTACAAATGATTCTGATGTTCAATTAAATGAAATTAAATCAGAACTTAATGAAAAATCTGATTTATTAGATAATTTGCAAATACAAGTTACTGAACTAAACAATGAAAAACAATCATTAGAGGTAAATAATACTCTTTTTAAATTTGACTTTTATAAACTTAAATACCTTAAAAAAAATTAAAAAATTAAAAAAATATAATTATTACAAGGTCTACTGGAAATAAATTTAATATTGCAAATTTTAATTTTACTAGAATCTTCTTAGGGAAACTCAAACCAAATTAAATGAAGTTGAAACTTTAAAGTTTAATGATCAACAATCCCATGTTGTGTTACTGAAATCACAGCAGAGCGAGCATCATAACTTTGTTGAAAGTTTACAAGAAAATAAAAAAGCATTGGAGGTTAGATAATATTTACACAAAAATAAAAAGCATAAAATAGGGAGTTACTCTTTCCAAAAAAAACTATAAACTAAGTAATACATAAATTTGTCTATTTTTACACTTCTATTTTGTGTAACTTTAACAAAGTCTAAAAAGTAAAAATTTTTATGTTTTTTTAATTAGGAAAATTTAGACACGCTTCAAACCAAGTTTAAAATGGTTGAAACAAAAATGGCAGAAGACAAAAACAATTTTGAAGTTTTAATGAGCAAAGAAAAAGAACGAAGAAATTTAGCTGAAACCAATTTGGCAAAGGAGAAACTCAAGTTACAAAGTATTGGAGATGAAAAAGAAAAATCAATGAAAAATGAACAAGGTACAAAAAAAAATAATTATTTTGAACAGTATTGTACTAAAATTATTTTTTTTATACAAAATCTATTTAATTTTTATTTAGAACTGACCACGAAAATAAGTGACTTGGAAAATGAATTATCAACAACACTAAGCAAACATGAAGAACAATCCAAACAGTTAGTTAGCGAGAAAGAATCAATATCAAAAGAAGTAAGTCAAACATTTTAAAAGATATTTAATAAAATACATATTTAAAGTAGGTTAAACATTGTTATAATAAAAAAATTAGTTTTATAATTTAAAAAATTTTTTACTTTACTTTTATACATATTTTTATTTTTAGTTATCTGTGAGTAAAAAGAGAGTTGAGAAAGTAGAAAAGAATCGTGAGAATTTAAGGAATGAAATCAAACAACAAATGAAGTTGCATGAACAGGAAAACCAAGCTTTAAAAGGTAAATTAGTATAAGTCTTTTGTGTCAAGATTTTTGAAGTCCTACGTGTCAAGAAAAATTTGTGCCAAGATTTTTCCATTATATATAAATACTAGTATGTCAAAATTTTGCCAAGATACTGTTTTGTTGCTTAAATTCAGTTTTAAAAAACTTTTGAATTGTTTTTTAAACAAATTAATTTAATTTATAGATGAGTTAGAAACTGTAAAACAAAAACTTGAAGTTGTCCAAAAATCTGCCATCGATGATTCCCAAGTTGATACAAACAAGAGATTAAAAGAGCTTCAGGATAACTTCGAAGTTCGGCTGCTCGATAAAGATAAGGAAAATGAGGATAAAGTCAAACAACTTGTAAAAGAATATGAGACACAGATTATGCAAAAAGACGAAAAATTAAGGGTGAATATTTTATGTTTTTTAAAAATATTTTGCAGTTACTTTCTTTACTTTTAAATAACAAAAATTAATATGAAATATTTTATTTAATTTGTGTATGAACTACTGATTTAATTTTATTAAACCTGTTAAAAAGTATCATAGGAAAATAAATTGTTTGAAAAATTTTTTTTTTGTAATAGAAACAAATCTTGGAAATAAAAGAGAAAACCAATGAAGAGGAAAACCAAATAAGAGAACAACATCATCAAGAAGTTGTCAACCTACAAACTGATATCCTTAATTGGGAAAAAAACATGGACAAGCTAAGAGAGAAGTAAGTGGTCAAAACATCTATACACTAATTCCATTAGTTGTCACACAAAATTACACATGATTGCGAGTGTCGGTCAGTAGACTACAAAATGAATGGGATTACATAGAACATTCTATAGAGCATAATCAACACAGTATTGTACATTTACCTGACACTCTGACAGCGTAAAACCTGGCCCTAAACCATGCCCCAACCAACATAATTATAATTTGTAACTTGATTGTAGATATGAAACTGAGTTGCAGTTTCGAGAAAGTGAGATGTGTGAACAAGTTGACAAAGCAACATTTCGTGCTCTTAATGCTGAGAAGAGATTACAAGAGGCAGGGTGGGAGAACACTATTGAACAATTACAGGTAATGTGGTGATCATAAATTTTGTTATTTTAGTGATAAATTTGTTGTGTATAAAAAAAACAATGTGTTTATAGAGTTTTACTGCATTATATAAAAATGTATTTAATATTTTTCAATTATCTGTATAATGAATTAATATTTTTAATAATTTTTGTTAAAAAACGAAAATGTTGTAACTTAACTTGATTATAATTATGTCACCTACATATTTAGATTCAAGTCAATGAGTTGTCAAAAAAATTGTCTGGGTCGCAACAGCGTGAACGTAAATACACCGTCCAATTAGAAGATGCAAAACTTAAGTTATCTGTTAATTCATCTCCTCTTGCTAACCCAGATAAAGTTGAATATTTGAGAAAAGTTTTGTACAAATATATGATGGGTTCAGAAGGCCCTGTAAGTTTTACTTCTAATTTGCATTTTAAACTCCATAAAAATAAGAACTGTTTGTATGTATGATTAGTGTATTTGTTTTATTTTTGATGATTTTATGTAAATTTATTGTAAAGGTAGGTAGTTTAGATATTCGTTAATAAGTTTTATTTTTGTAGACTATGGCCAAGGTATTGGTGACACTTTTGCAATTCACCCAAATTGATAAGCAGAAAATTCTAGAAAAACATAAAATACCAAGTTGTAAGTATTACCATGTTAAAGTTTATATAAATTTTATTTAATATCCCCTTTGTATTTAAAACTATTTCTTTTTTTAGAAAATGGCTGAGAGTGATAAGAATTACACAGAGCAGATAGAAGGACGCGATTTTCACATAGAAGGACGCGATTTTTGTTTTATTTTATATACAAATATATATATACTTACCAGGGTGCCTTTGTAGTATATTTTTTATTAAACTACTTATTTTAGTATTTAATTTAGAGAAAAAAATGCAATAATTACTATGTGTGTATGTAGCAATAACTGTTTATAGTTAAAATATTTTAACATTTTGATAAAAATTTGAGTTTAATATTTTGTATTTGCACTGTCTTAAAGGTTGATATCAACTTGCTAAATTAGTTTTCTACTTTTCAAATGTAAGAATTTTTCTATAACTAAAATGTCTTTATTTTTACTTTTTATAAGGTACCACAGTTACATTAATTTAAAAATCATTTATTTTTGTGTTTAGGATTTTTATTAAGTTGTAATGTTGAATTTTATATAGAAATGTTATATAAATAAATAACTAAATACCTGAAAAAAATTTCATATTCTTTTAAAAACAGTTTGCCTTTAAATTTATCAATATTTACACAAACACAATAATAAAAGTATTCATTTCACCCAGCCAAGCTTTGTAAATAAAACACGAATAAAAACAATATAAAATCACTCAGTACTGTTAATCAATGTTAGCGGCATAACTCTTAATACTTCAGCACATGTAGAAGTTACAAATTCATCAAACCAAGCAGTTATATGAACAGTGTCAACTGTAAAATAATAAAGTCTGTCCAAACATTTAGTTTTCCTATAATGTGACCTTGGATCAGATTTTAATATCTCTATTATAGCTTGTTTTAAATCATGTGGTTTAATACTTTTAAGCACAAAATTCTCACTTATATCAGGAGAATTATATTTTTTTATGTTTTTCAAAGCTCGTTCAGAAAATACAACGTTTATTGTTGATTCTAAATTCTTGGTAATCCAATTTGCAGTTTGTACAGAAGCATTACAATCTTTAATATCTTTTTCATTAGCCAAATTTTGTGGTTCTGTTGAATCAACATTATCTATTTGTGATAATTTTGGTTGGTCATCACTTACAGTATAATGGGTAAATGGGCAGTCATACTTTGGTATATAAGGCTTCACATCTAATATTGGGGTTTCATTAACTATGTCTATGCCAGAGACGAAGATTGTATCTTTCTCTACTTTATCAAGTTTAGCTAAAGTAAGGCCAATAGCATTTGGTCTGTGTGGACTTCTACTAGCGAAAACCCCAGTTTTTAAACCATCCATTCGAGGAGGTTTTACTTTAGCTTTTACTCCCTTGTTTTCGTTTAAATGAAACTTGAACAGTAACCAAACGTGTGAGAATTTCGAAAGACCGTCCAAGCTATGTTCGGGATTGTTAAATAACGATTTTGATATTGTTAATTGGCCTTTTGAAACTGCGCATAAGTTTGATTGGCGGGGAGTTCCATTTTTAGATGTAAAACAGGTTTTAATATACCCAATGGAAGTGCATCCCTCCATTCTTGTCGGTTTTTGCAACGTTTAATATGATTAAAAGTTATCTTAGTTATAATCTAATCTAAACAACGTTGACTACACGTGAATTGGGGATTACCCTTTAGTAGGAGATATACGTCACTGATTTATAAATACGTAAAATAAAAAAAGGGTAAAACGAAACGCAGAAGGTAAAAAATATTATTAAAAAAATACTAAAATTGACTTGAATGTGTAATTAATTATTGCATTTTATCGTTGGTCAAAAAATTTAAAATAACTTGGAAACTATTTTTGTTTACTTTCTCGACGAACCAACCGTTTGTCAACATTGGATTTTAGCCTTTAGCAGTGTTGGTTTATAGATTAATGTGTTTTTCCAAAATTTCTTCAAACTAGCGTGTAAATATAGTTGTATAGTCTATATACAGCTTATCATTGGAATGGGTTATGTATTTTTAATTGAAAAAGCCAAGGAAATAATTTCATTGTCTTCTAAACATAAACCTTTTCTTCAAAAAGCTGCTGTTGCAGCATGTGCTGTAGGAACAATCAAAGTTTTATACACGTAAATTTTTAATTAAACAAGGTCTTGTTTAAATATAGACTTTGGGTTCATTAACATTGTTTTATTTCCTTGTGTAGTCAGATTTTAGTGTTGTTTTTTTTTATACAAATTTGGGCTATATATGTAACAATATGTAAATATAAACCTTATGTTTTTATTTTATAAAAACTTGTTTTTATGTTGTTAGATACAATCAAAAAGGTAAACTATCATCTTATAATCAAAAGCAAGAAATTGTTCGAAATGAAGTTAAAGAAAAGGTAGGCAAAAATGTTTCAAAGGGGCTTTAAAATTATTTTTTTGTGTAAATTTAAGTAAATATTAATTAATTTAAATACAAAATTAGAAGCTAAATAATTTTTTTAAATTTAGAAAACTGTTCGGGTTAATGCAGAGTTCTTCAGACGTTTAGGAAAATTGATGAAAATTTTAATTCCATCAGTTTGGAGTAAAGAGTCAATGTGGTTATGTCTTCACTCAATAACTCTTATAGTACGAACTTTTTTGTCGATATATGTTGCTGATTTGGATGGGAGAATGGTTCGTTCAATAGGTAAGTTATTTAAAAGTATATTTATAACCCAACCCTGTTTATTTTTAAATCATTTAATATACTAAAAATTCTTATTTTTTAAAGATTATTTAATTTAACATGATTCTTTTTTGTTTTATATTTTAAATTTTGATTACCTTAAATCGCAGTATTTTATAATAAGTTTTTAGCACTTTTTTTAGTATATATTTTTTGGTAGAGGTATTATTCTTTTGGTATAAGGGTTTAAAAAGGAACGTTTTAGTGTAATACTATAGGCTATTTAAAAATTATATTTAACATTTTAGCTTTCGCTTTTATTATAAGATTAAAGTTTAACATGTATTCTTTTATTTTATTTAATTTTGTTTTTATTTTGTTTAATTTTGTTTTTATTTTATTTAATTTTGTTTTTATTTTATTTATTTTTGTTTTTATTTTATTTATTTTTGTTTCAGTGCGGAAGGATTTGAAGCAATTTATTTTTGATTTAATGAAGTGGTTAGCTGTGGCCATTCCGGCAACTTTCACTAACAGTGCAATTAAATTCTGTGAAAACAAACAAGCTCTTGCTTTCAGGACAAGGCTGGTAGAAAAAGCATACACTTTATACTTTAAAAATCAAACCTATTATAGGTATGTTAATATTATGGTTTGTTTTTTATTTTTAAGTAACGTATGTTTTTTATGGAACAATTCTTCACCTATTTAAATAAAAATTTAAAATAAATTTAATCCTATTAGTTAAGCTTTGTTAGAAGGGGGCCATTACTTATCATAAATAATTGAGTGATTTTTAATATTATTTCAGAATGGGGAATATGGATGGAAGGATAGCAAATGCTGACCAATGTTTAACTGAAGACATTACTGACTTTACTTCAATATTAGCTCACTTATATTCTCATTTAACTAAACCCATTCTTGATGTTGTTCTTATTTCTTACACTCTTTCTACAAGGGCAACGGCTGTAGGTGCAAACAGCAAGTAAGTGCTAATGTTATAAAAAAAATGTTGTAACAAACTTAGGTATTGGTTATGTTATTTTATTATTTAAACATTATGTTCAATTTAAATTTAAATTTTTTTTTTATTACGAAATTTATAAATTTTTTATTACTATCTTTTTTGTTAAAATTTTCCAGATATAGTTAGTTTATTTAATTTTTTTTAAATGAATGTTTTGCAATATTGTCACAAACTTTTTTTTTTTAATTTTTATTTTTGTTTAGACTTCCAGGTTATATATCTCTTGCAACAATTGTGGTAACAGCTCATGTGTTAAGAGTTGTCTCTCCCAAATTTGGTCAACTAATTGCAGAAAAAGCTGCTAGAAAAGGACATTTAAGATATATTCACTCGAGAATTATTCAAAATGCTGAGGAAATTGCCTTTTATGGTGGTGAAAAGGTAAAACTATTTTGTCAGAAAACATCAGGAAAATTAATTGTTTTTAAAGAAAAAAATTTTTTTTTACTTTTTTTGAACTTTATTAATATAAATTGTTATTTATTTTAAATAAATGTTATTGGCCATTGACATTTTTTTAATTTTATCTAATTTATAAATCAATTTAATTTAACCTTAATTCTGTAAAAAAAATTAGATTGTGTTTGTAAATTTCTTTAATTTTGTTTAAATATGACTTTAGGTTGAGTTAAGCCAACTTACGAAATGTTACAATTCTCTGAAATCCCAAACCAACAAAATCTACCTGCAAAGGTTATGGTACATCATGGTTGAACAATTTTTCATGAAGTATTTATGGAGCAGTTCTGGTATGTTGGTGATAGCAATTCCTATCCTAACTGCTACAGGATATAATCAGGAAGGTACAAAATTTAATGAACTAACTCAAGTGTATTTTCTATAAGTTAAATGGGACGTTATTGTGCATTGTATTTTTCACATCCTGTTATTAATCAGTATTGTGGAAAATTCATCATCCTAATTTTTGGTTTTATTTTGCTCAAATATTTTTGAAACAGTTTTTAATTCTTAAAATGATATTTTTCTAATGTGTATTTTTGCTTCATTTATTTTCTAGTTTAGTATATATGAAAAAGTTAGTAAATTTTGTAAGTTAAAAGTCTTAATATTTTACATTAACCAATATGGTCACATTTGTTAATAATCAACACTTTGTTTACCTCAGAGTTCTTATGCACACAGCTATACAGTTTGATGGTTTTGTTTTAACATAAAACAGGGTGATGGCCTTGGTTATTTATGTGTTATCGAAAATGTTGCCCCAAACATGTAAACTTTGATAGTATGCCCTGTTTTTTTAATTCTGCTTGACATTGAAATAATAAATTTATATTTTTACATTAAAAATATACACAATATATAATTTAAAATATAACATTTATGGTAAATTAATTTTTTTATTTCATAAACTGCTCATTCAGAACATACAATTTTTCCTCTTAAAAATCTCTATATATATATTTTATTTAAAGTTTTTTTAGAATATTCCTTCAAATTTTTTTTATTATGTTTTTAGTTGCCAGTAAATCAGAGATAGCAGAATGGGAAAATAAACCTGAACACGAGATGATAAGTTTAAGAACTGAAGCCTTCACAGCTTCAAGGAACTTGTTAGCTACATCAGCTGATGCATTAGAACGAATTATAAGCTCTTACAAGGAGGTGACATATAATTTTTTGTTTATTTTTTAAGATGGTATATAATAAAGTAAGAATTGCCATTAATTTTTTGGGTAAATTTTAATCAAAAAATTGTTTGTTTTTTTATTTGTTTTTCATCTGCTTAACACATTTTTATATTTGATTTTAGATAACTGAACTAGCTGGGTATACATCAAGAGTTTGGAATATGTTTGAGATTTTTGGACAAGTTAGCAAGGGGATTTACGATAAAAGTTCAACAATTTCTGAAAATTCAAAATTTCTTACTTCAATGCAAATCAATGGTAAAAATTGATTTTATTTTTATTTAAGTTTGGTTTAATTTTGATGATATGGTATTTTTTTTTTTTGTAAAAAATATATAATCTTTATTGCCAATACCATGGAAATTTTGCTTTAAAATTAACAAAATGTTTGAATTTCGTGATTTAGCAATTATATCTAGCAGTGTTTGTAGATATTTTCCTTATTCATTGTAAATAAGTTAAGTCAATATTGACTCTAATTTAACTTCAAAACATTACTTAGCTTACATTTTTTTTCTGAGCAAAAATAATTTATTCAAAAATCTTTTTTCGATAGGAGTTGTAAAAGAAACTGAGCGAAATTTAATTCTGGAGAGTGTTCCAGTAATAACACCTAATGGAGATGTCGTTGTTAAATCTCTTGATTTACAAGTAAGTAATTCATTTTAGAAACCTAATAGTATACGATAGCTCGAATCAGTCTAATGATAAATTTGAATTTATTAAATGGTAATCAATACTACTTAATTTTTGAATATTACAAATTTGAAAATTATAATACAAATATTTAACATTTAAAACTTTTATCTAGGTTTATATAATTATGTTTTAAGTATTTCTAATAAGACAATTTTTTGCAATTAAGGTTACTGAGGGAATTCATTTACTAATTACTGGACCAAATGGTTGTGGTAAAAGCTCGTTGTTCCGAATATTTAGTGGTTTGTGGCCGGTTTATTCGGGTCATTTATCCAAACCTCCACCTTCTAGTTTGTTCTACATTCCACAAAGGTAAAAAATATTTTGCTTTTGCAAATGTATCAAATTTTAAGGAATTTCTATTTAAAAAAGGTTATAGTTAGTATAACAATTCAAAAATATTGCTATTGTCTTCCAATTAAAAAAAAATTGAATTAAATGTCATGGGTTTGTTTGGTTTTCAAGGCATAAATTGTATTTAGTGTTTGAAATATTTTTTGTTATATTTAACAAAAGTGGTTTACGTTTACATTTTCTGTTTATTCAAGTATTGATTTTTTTTTATTTTAGGCCCTACATGACATTAGGGACATTCAAAGAACAAGTAATTTATCCAGACACCATTGCTGATATGAAAGAAAAGGGAATAAGTGATACTGACCTCAGACAAATATTAAAAACTGTCCACTTGGAACATGTTTACAAACGTGAAGGAGGTATAAGAATAACTTATTGACATAAATTAAATTATTCTATAATTTAACTTGTTCTAAATTAAATACTATGATTTGGGCATAGTTAGTAAAACTGATTGTGGTTATATTTAAAAAAAAGTTTAGGTTTTAAATAAAGCTATTAATATTTTAAAGAATAGGTTTCTGTGCTCTACTATATCTGGACAAAAAAAAAGTTGTTGCTAATAAAAATATAAATACAGTTATTAATTAGTAGTAAAAAATATTAAATTACTTTAGGTTGGGACTGTGAGGCAGATTGGAAAGATGTTTTGTCAGGGGGTGAAAAACAAAGAATGGGGATGGCACGACTATTTTATCACAAGTAATTTTAATATTTAGACTTGTTTAAGTTTTAAAATGTTTAATACTGTGTAAAAATGAAGATTAGAAAAACTGCATTTTTTAGTTTACACTATTTTTAAATTTATAAACTACCTTTTTTTCTAACTATATATATGTTTTTTGATCAAAAATCCTGCATTTCTTTATTTTGTTTAGGCCAGTATATGCCTTGTTAGATGAATGTACTTCAGCAGTTAGTATTGATGTTGAAGGAAAAATATTCCAAGCTGTCAAAGATGCTGGAATTATTTTATTGTCCATTTCGCACAGACCTTCATTGTGGTAAGTAAATTTTTTAGGGGAAGAATTTAATTTAATTTTTTTATTTTAAAGTTTAGTATAGAGTTTTTTTTCAAAATTAAACAAAAAAATGAAAAAACGTTACAATAAAAATAGGACAATTTTAAATTAAATAATATTTACAAAAAGGCTTGTTAACAAAAACACGTAATATAATTGTTTTTAAAGTTTTGTTAAATTATTTTTAGGAAATTTCACACTCACATCCTACAGTTTGATGGGGAAGGAGGTTGGACATTTGGCAAACTTGATACAAGTAGTCGACTATCACTTAATGATGAAAAACAGGTGACAATGAAATAAAACTTAATTAATATAATTTATTAAGCTTGTGTATATGACAATTTAATACTGGTTTTAAAAAAGCTTCAATTTTATCTTGCTATCTAAAAACATTGTATATATTCAAAGTGTTGGTGCTTCAAAATTTTACTTGATTTGTAAAAAAAGGGGTTTTACTTATCATGTATTAACTAAGGCTATTATATTAAGTGATTTTTAACAATTTACAATATTTTTTAATTCAGCATCTTGAAGAACAATTATCTGGTTTGCCCAAAATGCAGAAGAGATTGAAGGAACTATGTGAAATATTGGGTGAAACTTCAATTTATAAATTTAATGAAACTAAAAGTTCTGATGAAAGTTTTCAGATAGAAAGTGGTTCTGAAAATAGTGATGGTTAAATAATTAAAATCTGAAAAAATGAACTGTTCATTTTAGATAAACAATAACTCTTGTTCCTTTTATTATTAATATATATATATATATATTATTAAGGGTATCATGTAATATAGGTCCAAAGGGTAATGCTAAAACATTTTATTACAGATGTTATTTATATTTTAAAAATATGCAAAAATATAAACCTTTAAAAAATTAAAAATAATTTTTTGTTTTCTGTATTTAAGAAAATGTATATATAAAAATCATAATTATTGCCATTTATATATTTAAGCTTATCTAACTTATTATTACAATATTTTTTAAATGTGCTCTAGAAAAAAATAGTTTATTTATTTTTAATTTAACACGAGGTGCAAATATAAAATAATTATTTTTTGCAAATATAATATAATAAATTTTTAAAGCATTCATTTTTTTAAATAAATAATAAATAATTTTTTTATAGTTTGTGTCATTGTGATATATTTTAGAAATTTTTATAATAAAATGTTTTTTTTGTTATTATGTATTTGTAATTTTGTGCTACTAATTTTCTTCATAACGTTTATAAATTAGGTTTTCAATTTTTCAAATAAATTGTTTATTGTTAATTTGGAGTGTTATTTCGATGATTAAAAAACTATAAAATAGAGTTGTATTTAGTCTTGACAAATTGTTAGAATCATGTACATGACCAAGTAACCTTAATATTAGAAGCAAGGTACAACAATCAAGGTCCTAACTAAGATTCAAGATAAAACATTTTTCAGAAAAATGACTTAGAACAAAAGTTACAGCATTTTTATATTTTGCTAAAAATATTTTTTCAATAACGTGACCTATTGACCTAAAAGGGGGTATAGAAATATATTATACAAATTGACAAAAAAAATATTTTTTCAAAATTAAAAATTAATTATACTATTTAAAGCACGGTTGTATATCTAACATTTTTCACAAAATTTTAATGTTGTATATTAATATATATCATAGTTATGACAAGTTTATTAAATTTTTGCAAATGCGCAAAACTTATAAAATGGTATTAAAACCGAAGCGTATTGTACTAAAATTCAAGCTTTGAAATAGGTCACCAGCAACCTAAAGTTGTAAAATATGAATTACATTTATAAATTAATTATGGTTCGAAATCTTACATTTCGAAACATATTGTTATTGTCAGTGTATTTATTATGGTTCGAAATCTTAGATTTCGAAACATATTGTTATTGTCATTATACTTATTATTATTATTATGGTTCGAAATCTTAGATTTCGAAACATATTGTTATTGTCCGTATATTTATTATTATTTGTATTTTTATTCTTATTAATCCGAATTTTGAAATCGAATAACTTTTGTTTTTGTGTATATAAATTTTTAAAATTTTAGTATGTTGTTTATTATCATATCAAGTTTCAATCCTCCTATTTTGATAAATTAAATATTATTAATTAGTAATTAATAGGTGTTTGTTTATTAAAATTTAGAGATCGTTATTAAGTTTTCAAATTTTGGTCAGTTATATATCATAATATTAATAACTCGACAATGGATTAAAAATTTAATTTTTGTTTGTTAATTATATTTAAATTCTTGTTTGTTTATTAAAAATTAAAGTTTGATATAAAGCATTTAAAATTCAATATAATGTATTTTATAATATTAGTAGTTAAAATACATGTTTAAAAAATTTTTTTTTTTGTTTATTTTATTTAAATGCTTGTTTATTTATTAAAAATCAAAAATCAATTTTAGGAATTTAAAATTTAGTAAAATGTATATCCTGATATTACCAACATAGAACTGGGTTGAAGAATTAATTTTATTTGTATAATATATTTAAATGCTTGTTTGTTTATTAAAAATCAAAGATATGTAATATTCTTAGTTAAGGTGTATGCATATTTTTTTTTATTTATAAAAATTTATGCTAAACATAATCAAATAGTTTCGAACCATATTTTATTTATCAAATAAATCTAGTTATTATGGTTCGAAATCTTAGATTTCGAAACATATTGTTATTGTCATTATACTTATTATTATTATTATTATGGTTCGAAATCTTAGATTTCGAAACATATTGTTATTGTCATTATATTTATTATTATTATTATTATTATTGTTTTTATTCTTATTTGACAAATTTTGAAAGACGATAACTTTTGTTCTTTAAAACTAAAAGTTCTAAATTTTTAGTATGTTTGTTATTATCCCAACGAATCGCAAACCTCCTATTAACGACATTTAAATGTCACTAATTACTAATTAATATATTTTATTATTAAAATTTAAAGATTAAATTTGCTGAAATTTTAATATGTTGTTGGTATTATTATTTTGTATGTTGCTATTTAAAATGAAGATTTAACTCTAGCTAAATATCGTTTAATCATTATTTTAGTTTTTTTATAAAATAACGAATCAGTCTGAGTTTAACGCTTGAATAATTTAATAGCGTTCTGGTCGCCGTCAAAAATCGTCCTTTTCGCTGTCCATTAAAGTAAAAAATATTGGTTGAAAATTTAAGTAAAATGTTAAAATATAAGTAAACAATGTGTAAAATTTTTGTTTTAATTGTTTTGTTATTATTATATTTTAATACTTGTTTGATTACTAAAAAATTAAGATCGGTATTTTGCTTTTAAATTTAGTTTACTTTTATATTACAATATCAATGAGTGCGTGTTCGCTTGTTAAAATTAGGTTTAAATATAAAAAAGTTCATATTTAAATTTATAATTTAATTAATAAACCTACTAAATAAATTATATTTATAAAAAAAATCAAACAATTTCGAACCATATTTTATTTATCAAATAAATCTAGTTATTTTTATTATTATTATTTTTATTCTTTCTAGTCCCAATTTTGAAAGAAGATATCTGTAGTTCCTTAGAATTTAAAAATCTGAAATTTTAGTATGTTGTTTATTATCAGATTATGTTTTTATTCTCCTATTTACAACATTTAATTATCACTAATTACTAATTAATAAGTGTTTATTTATTAAAATTTAAAGTTTGTTATTTATTTTTTAAATCTTGGTCAATTGTATATCATGATATCAGTAACTCAAAAATGAATTAAAATTTTAATTTTTATCACTAATTACTAATTAAAGGGTGTTTCTTTATTAAAATTTAAAGGTTGTTATTAATTTTTCAAATCTTGGTCAATTGTATATCTTGATATTAGTAACTCAAAACTGAATTAAAATTTTAATTTTTAATCACTTAATACTAATTAATAAGTGTTTGTTTATTTAAATTTAAAGGTTGTTGTTAATTTTTAAAATTTTTGTCAATTGTATATTATGATATTAGTAACTCAAAAATAAATTAAAATTTTAATTTTTGACACTAATTACTAATAAATAGGTGTTTGTTTATTTAAATTTAATGATTGTTATTAGGTTTTTAAATTTTGGTCAGTTATATGTTATAATATTTATAACTTGAAAATGAAATAAAAATGAATTCTTGTTTGTTTATTATATTTAAATGCTTGTTTGTTGATTAAAAGTTAAAGTCCGATATTAAGCATTAAAAATTTGGTATGATGTATTTTAAAATATAAGTAGTTAAAAAACATATTTGAAAAATAAGTTTCAATTGTTTATCATATTTAAATGCTTGTTTATTTAATTTAAATCAAAAATCAATTTTAGGAATTTAAAATTTGGTATAATCTATATCCTGATATAAACAACTTAAAACTGCGTTAAATATTAGTTTTTGTGTGTATAGTATATATAAATGCTTGTTTGTTTAATCGAAGATATGTAATATTCTTAGTTAATGTTTATGCATATCTTTATTTATTTATAGAAATTTATGTTAAAAATAATCAAATAATTTCGAACCATATTTTATTTATCAAATAAATCTAGTTGTTTTTATTCTTTCTAGTCAGAATTTTGAAAGATGATAACTTTTGTTCTTTAAAATTAAAAGTTTTAAATTTTTAGTATGTTTGTTATTATCCCAACAAATCGCAAACCACCTATTTACGACTTTTAATTATCACTTATTACTAATTAATATATTTTATTATTAAAATTTAAAGATTAAATTTTCTGAAATTTTAATATGTTGTTGGTATTATTATTTTGTATGTTGCTATTTAAAATGAAGATTTAACTCTAGCTAAATATCGTTTAATCATTATTTTTGTTTTTCGAATCAGTGAGTTTAACGCTTGAATAATTTAATAGCGTTCTGGTCGTCGTCAAAAATCGTCCTTTTCGCTGTGCATTAAAGTAAAAAATATTGGTTGAAAATTTAAGTAAAATGTTAAAGTATAAGTAAAAAATGTGTAAAATTTTTTTTTTTAATTGTTTTGTTATTATTATATTTTAATACTCGTTTGATTACTAAAAAATTAAAATCGGTATTTTGCTTTTAAATTTAGTTTACTTTTATATTACAATATCAATGAATGCGTGTTCGTTTGTTAAAATTAGGTTTAAATATAAAAAAGTTTAAATTTAAATTTATAATTTAATTAATAAACCTACTAAATAAATTATATTTATGAAACTGTAGATTTTCGTAAAATGTTTTATTTTTTTCCTTTGCAGTTCCAACAAATCAATTATGTTTTGATTTAAAATTTTTTATTATTTTTTAAAATTTATATGCAATATCATTGGCCAAAAATATCACGTGACCTAATTAAACCCAGAATAAAAATTAGCTGTAACTTTTGTTTTACTCAAAAAATTTGCGAAATGTTTTATTTTGAATGTTAATTAGGCCAATCTGCGTCTAATAAAATATAAAATTTTAGGTTTTGAGATTTCATCAATTTTTAATAAAAGTGTCATAATTTTTATGAATATTAATATTTTCAAAAAATATTTTGTAAACACGTTAATTGGTTTTGTGGAGTTCTAACAGAACAATTATTTTTCGATTTGAAATTTTTTATTTATTTTTTTAAAATTTGTATGCAATATCATTGGCCAAAAATATCACGTGACCTAATGAAAACCAAAATAAAAATTACCTCAAACTTTTGTTTTACTAAAAATTTTTGCGAAATGTTTTATCTTGAATGTTAGTTAGGCCAATGCGCATGTAATAAAATACAAAATTTTAGGATTTGAGATTTCATAAATTTTTAATAAAAGTCTAATAACTTTTATGAATATTAATATTTTTAAAAAATATTATGTAAACACGGTAATCCGGCCTGTGCGGTTGGTTCTAACGCAACAATAATTTTTCGATTTAAAATTTTTTATTTTTTTTCAAAAAATTTGTATGCAATATCATTGGCAAAAAATATCACGTGACCTAATGAAAACCAAAATAAAAATTATCCCAAACTTTTGTTTTACTTAAAATTTTCGCGAAATGTTTTATTTTGAATGTTAGTTAGGCCAATGCGCGTCTAATAAAATACAAAATTTTAGGTTTTGAGATTTCATAAATTTTTAATAAAAGTTTCATAACTTTTATGAATATTAATATTTTCGAAAAATATTATGTAAACACGATAATCGGGCCTGTGCGGTTCTAACACAACAATTATTTTTCGATTTAAAATTTTTATTTTTTTTCAAAAAATTTGTATGCAATATCATTGGCAAAAATTATCACGTGACCTAATGAAAACCAAAATAAAAATTACCTCAAACTTTTTTTTTACTGAAAATTTTCGCGAAATGTTTCATCTTGAATGTTAGTTAATCCAATGCGCGTGTAATAAAATACAAAATTTTAGGTTTTGAGATTTCATAAATTTTTAATAAAAGTTTCATAACTTTTATGAATATTAATATTTTCGAAAAATATTATGTAAACACGGTAATCCGGCCTGTGCGGTTCTAACGCAACAATAATTTTTCGATTTAAAATTTTTTATTTTTTTTCAAAAAATTTGTATGCAATATCATTGGCAAAAAATATCACGTGACCTAATGAAAACCAAAATAAAAATTACCCCAAACTTTTGTTTTACTTAAAATTTTCGCGAAATGTTTAATCTTGAATGTTAGTTAGGCCAATGCGCGTCTAATAAAATACAAAATTTTAGGTTTTGAGATTTTATAAATTTTTAATAAAAGTTTCATAACTTTTATGAATATTAATATTTTCGAAAAATATTTTGTAAACACGGTAATTGGACCTGTGCGGTTCTAACACAACAATTATTTTTCGATTTAAAATTTTTCATTTTTTTTTTTTAAATTTGTATGCAATATCATTGGCCAAAAATATCACGTGACCTAATTAAACCCAAAATAAAAATTATCTCAAACTTTTGTTCTACTCAAAATTTTTGCAAAATGTTTTATCTTGAATGTTAGTTAGGCCAATGCGCGCCTAATTAAATATAAAATTTCAGATTTTGAGATTTTATAAATTTTTAATTAAAGTTTCATAACTTTTATGAATATTAATATTTTCGAAAAATATTTTGTTAACACGGTAATTGGACCTGTGCGGTTCTAATACAACAATTATTTTACGAATTAAAATTTTTTTTATTTTTTTTTAAATTTGTATGCAATATCATTGGCCAAAAATATCACGTGACCTAATTAAACCCAAAATAAAAATTACCTCAAACTTTTGTTTTACTAAAAATTTTCGCGAAATAATTTATCTTGAATGTTAGTTAGGCCAATGCGCGTGTAATAAAATACAAAATTTTAGGTTTTGAGATTTCATAAATTTTTAATAAAAGTTTCATAACTTTTATGAATATTAATATTTTCGAAAAATATTTTGTAAACACGGTAATTGGACCTGTGCGGTTCTAACACAACAAATATTTTTCGATTTAAAATTTTTTTTTTTTTTTTAATTTGTATGCAATATCATTGGCCAAAAATATCACGTGACCTAATTAAACCCAAAATAAAAATTACCTCAAACTTTTGTTTTACTGAAAATTTTCGCGAAATGTTTTATCTTGAATGTTAGTTAGGCCAATGCGCGTGTAATAAAATACAAAATTTTAGGTTTTGAGATTTTATAAATTTTTAATAAAAGTATTATAACTTTTATGAATATTAATATTTTCGAAAAATATTATGTAAACACGATAATCGGGCTTGTGCGGTTCTAACACAACAATTATTTTTCGATTTAAAATTTTTTATTTTTTTTAAAAAAATTTGTATGCAATATCATTGGCCAAAAATATCACGTGACCTAATTAAACACAAAATAAAAATTATCTCAAACTTTTGTTTTACTGAAAATTTTCGCGAAATGTTTTATCTTGAATGTTAGTTAGGCCAATGCGCGTCTAATAAAATACAAAATTTTAGGTTTTGAGATTTTATAAATTTTTAATAAAAGTATCATAACTTTTATGAATATTAATATTTTCAAAAAATATTATGTAAACACGATAATCGGGCCTGTGCGGTTCTAACACAACAATTATTTTTCGATTTAAAATTTTTTAATTTTTTTCAAAAATTTTGTATGCAATATCATTGGCCAAAAATATCACGTGACCTAATTAAACCCAAAATAAAAATTACCTCAAACTTTTGTTTTACTGAAAATTTTCGCGAAATGTTTTATCTTGAATGTTAGTTAGGCCAATGCGCGTCTAATAAAATACAAAATTTTAGGTTTTGAGATTTCATAAATTTTTAATAAAAGTTTCATAACTTTTATGAATATTAATATTTTCGAAAAATATTTTGTAAACACGGTAATTAGACCTGTGCGGTTCTAACACAACAATTATTTTTCGGTTTAAAATTTTTTATTTTTTTAAAAAAAATTTGTATGCAATATCATTGGCCAAAAATATCACGTGACCTAATGAAAACCAAAATAAAAATTACCTCAAACGTTTGTTTTACTGAAAATTTTTGCGAAATGTTTCATCTTGAATGTTAGTTAGGCCAATGCGCGTGTAATAAAATACAAAATTTTAGGTTTTGAGATTTCATAAATTTTTAATAAAAGTTTCATAACTTTTATGAATATTAATATTTTCGAAAAATATTTTGTAAACACGGTAATTGGACCTGTGCGGTTCTTACACAACAATTATTTTTTGATTTAAAATTTTTTTTATATTTTTTTTAAATTTGTATGCAATATCATTGGCCAAAAATATCACGAGACCTAATTAAACCCAAAATAAAAATTACCTCAAACTTTTGTTTTACTAAAAATTTTCGCGAAATGTTTCATCTTGAATGTTAGTTAGGCCAATGCGCGTGTAATAAAATACAAAATTTTAGGTTTTGAGATTTCATAAATTTTTAATAAAAATTTCATAACTTTTATGAATATTAATATTTTCGAAAAATATTATGTAAACACGGTAATCCGTCCTGTGCAGTTCTAACACAACAATTATTTTTCGATTTAAAATTTTTTATTTTTTTTCAAAAAATTTGTATGCTATATCATTGGCAAAAAATATCACGTGACCTAATGAAAACCAAAATAAAAATTACCTCAAACTTTTGTTTTACTGAAAATTTTCGCGAAATGTTTTATCTTGAATGTTAGTTAGGCCAATGCGCGTCTAATAAAATACAAAATTTTAGGTTTTGAGATTTTATAAATTTTTAATAAAAGTATCATAACTTTTATGAATATTAATATTTTCGAAAAATATTATGTAAACACGATAATCGGGCCTGTGCGGTTCTAACACAACAATTATTTTTCGATTTAAAATTTTTTATTTTTTTTCAAAAAATTTGTATGCAATATCATTGGCCAAAAATATCACGTGACCTAATTAAACCCAAAATAAAAATTATCTCAAACTTTTGTTTTACTGAAAATTTTCGCGAAATGTTTTATCTTGAATGTTAGTTAGGCCAATGCGCGTCTAATAAAATACAAAATTTTAGGTTTTGAGATTTTATAAATTTTTAATAAAAGTATCATAACTTTTATGAATATTAATATTTTCGAAAAATATTATGTAAACACGATAATCGGGCCTGTGCGGTTCTAACACAACAATTATTTTTCGATTTAAAATTTTTTATTTTTTTTCAAAAAATTTGTATGCAATATCATTGGCCAAAAATATCACGTGACCTAATTAAACCCAAAATAAAAATTATCTCAAACTTTTGTTCTACTCAAAATTTTTGCAAAATGTTTTATCTTGAATGTTAGTTAGGCCAATGCGCGCCTAATTAAATATAAAATTTCAGATTTTGAGATTTCATAAATTTTTAATTAAAGTTTCATAACTTTTATGAATATTAATATTTTCGAAAAATATTTTGTAAACACGGTAATTGGACCTGTGCGGTTCTAATACAACAATTATTTTTCGATTTAAAATTTTTTTTATTTTTTTAAAAATTTGTATGCAATATCATTGGCCAAAAATATCACGTGACCTAATTAAACCCAAAATAAAAATTACCTCAAACTTTTGTTTTACTAAAAATTTTTGCGAAATAATTTATCTTGAATGTTAGTTAGGCCAATGCGCATGTAATAAAATACAAAATTTTAGGTTTTGAGATTTCATAAATTTTTAATAAAAGTTTCATAACTTTTATGAATATTAATATTTTCGAAAAATATTTTGTAAACACGGTAATTGGACCTGTGCGGTTCTAACACAACAATTATTTTTCGATTTAAAATTTTTTTTTTTTTTTTTTTAAATTTGTATGCAATATCATTGGCCAAAAATATCACGTGACCTAATTAAACCCAAAATAAAAATTACCTCAAACTTTTGTTTTACTGAAAATTTTCGCGAAATGTTTTATCTTGAATGTTGAAAAATATTATGTAAACACGGTAATCGGGCCTGTGCGGTTCTAACACAACAATTATTTTTCGATTTAAAATTTTTTATTTTTTTTCAAAAAATTTGTATGCAATATCATTGGCAAAAATTATCACGTGACCTAATGAAAATCAAAATAAAAATTACCTCAAACTTTTGTTTTACTAAAAATTTTCGCGAAATGTTTCATCTTGAATGTTAGCTAATCCAATGCGCGTGTAATAAAATACAAAATTTTAGGTTTTGAGATTTCATAAATTTTTAATAAAAGTTTCATAACTTTTATGAATATTAATATTTTCGAAAAATATTATGTAAACACGGTAATCCGGCCTGTGCGGTTCTAACGCAACAATAATTTTTCGATTTAAAATATTTTATTTTTTTTCAAAAAATTTGTATGCAATATCATTGGCAAAAAATATCACGTGACCTAATGAAAACCATAATAAAAATTACCCCAAACTTTTGTTTTACTTAAAATTTTCGCAAAATGTTTTATCTTGAATGTTAGTTAGGCCAATGCGCGTCTAATAAAAACAAAATTTTAGGTTTTGAGATTTCATAAATTTTTAATAAAAGTTTCATAACTTTTATGAATATTAATATTTTCGAAAAATATTATGTAAACACGATAATCGGGCCTGTGCGGTTCTAACACAACAATTATTTTTCGATTTAAAATTTTTTATTTTTTTTCAAAAAATTTGTATGCAATATCATTGGCAAAAATTATCACGTGACCTAATGAAAACCAAAATAAAAATTACCTCAAACTTTTTTTTTACTGAAAATTTTCGCGAAATGTTTCATCTTGAATGTTAGTTAATCCAATGCGCGTGTAATAAAATACAAAATTTTAGGTTTTGAGATTTCATAAATTTTTAATAAAAGTTTCATAACTTTTATGAATATTAATATTTTCGAAAAATATTATGTAAACACGGTAATCGGGCCTGAGCGGTTCTAACGCAACAATAATTTTTCGATTTAAAATTTTTTATTTTTTTTCAAAAAATTTGTATGCAATATCATTGGCAAAAAATATCACGTGACCTAATTAAAACCAAAATAAAAATTACCCCAAACTTTTGTTTTACTTAAAATTTTCGCGAAATGTTTTATCTTGAATGTTAGTTAGGCCAATGCGCGTCTAATAAAATACAAAATTTTAGGTTTTGAGATTTCATAAATTTTTAATAAAAGTTTCATAACTTTTATGAATATTAATATTTTCGAAAAATATTTTGTAAACACGGTAATTGGACCTGTGCGGTTCTAACACAACAATTATTTTTCGATTTAAAATTTTTTTTTTTTTTTTTTTAAATTTGTATGCAATATCATTGGCCAAAAATATCACGTGACCTAATTAAACCCAAAATAAAAATTACCTCAAACTTTTTTTTTACTGAAAATTTTCGCGAAATGTTTTATCTTGAATGTTAGTTAGGCCAATGCGCGTGTAATAAAATACAAAATTTTAGGTTTTGAGATTTTATAAATTTTTAATAAAAGTATTATAACTTTTATGAATATTAATATTTTCGAAAAATATTATGTAAACACGATAATCGGGCTTGTGCGGTTCTAACACAACAATTATTTTTCGATTTAAAATTTTTTATTTTTTTTAAAAAAATTTGTATGCAATATCATTGGCCAAAAATATCACGTGACCTAATTAAACACAAAATAAAAATTATCTCAAACTTTTGTTTTACTGAAAATTTTCGCGAAATGTTTTATCTTGAATGTTAGTTAGGCCAATGCGCGTCTAATAAAATACAAAATTTTAGGTTTTGAGATTTTATAAATTTTTAATAAAAGTATCATAACTTTTATGAATATTAATATTTTCAAAAAATATTATGTAAACACGATAATCGGGCCTGTGCGGTTCTAACACAACAATTATTTTTCGATTTAAAATTTTTTATTTTTTTTCAAAAATTTTGTATGCAATATCATTGGCCAAAAATATCACGTGACCTAATTAAACCCAAAATAAAAATTACCTCAAACTTTTGTTTTACTGAAAATTTTCGCGAAATGTTTTATCTTGAATGTTAGTTAGGCCAATGCGCGTCTAATAAAATACAAAATTTTAGGTTTTGAGATTTCATAAATTTTTAATAAAAGTTTCATAACTTTTATGAATATTAATATTTTCGAAAAATATTTTGTAAACACGGTAATTAGACCTGTGCGGTTCTAACACAACAATTATTTTTCGGTTTAAAATTTTTTATTTTTTTAAAAAAAATTTGTATGCAATATCATTGGCCAAAAATATCACGTGACCTAATGAAAACCAAAATAAAAATTACCTCAAACGTTTGTTTTACTGAAAATTTTTGCGAAATGTTTCATCTTGAATGTTAGTTAGGCCAATGCGCGTGTAATAAAATACAAAATTTTAGGTTTTGAGATTTCATAAATTTTTAATAAAAGTTTCATAACTTTTATGAATATTAATATTTTCGAAAAATATTTTGTAAACACGGTAATTGGACCTGTGCGGTTCTTACACAACAATTATTTTTTGATTTAAAATTTTTTTTATATTTTTTTTAAATTTGTATGCAATATCATTGGCCAAAAATATCACGAGACCTAATTAAACCCAAAATAAAAATTACCTCAAACTTTTGTTTTACTAAAAATTTTCGCGAAATGTTTCATCTTGAATGTTAGTTAGGCCAATGCGCGTGTAATAAAATACAAAATTTTAGGTTTTGAGATTTCATAAATTTTTAATAAAAATTTCATAACTTTTATGAATATTAATATTTTCGAAAAATATTATGTAAACACGGTAATCCGTCCTGTGCAGTTCTAACACAACAATTATTTTTCGATTTAAAATTTTTTATTTTTTTTCAAAAAATTTGTATGCTATATCATTGGCAAAAAATATCACGTGACCTAATGAAAACCAAAATAAAAATTACCTCAAACTTTTGTTTTACTGAAAATTTTCGCGAAATGTTTTATCTTGAATGTTAGTTAGGCCAATGCGCGTCTAATAAAATACAAAATTTTAGGTTTTGAGATTTTATAAATTTTTAATAAAAGTATCATAACTTTTATGAATATTAATATTTTCGAAAAATATTATGTAAACACGATAATCGGGCCTGTGCGGTTCTAACACAACAATTATTTTTCGATTTAAAATTTTTTATTTTTTTTCAAAAAATTTGTATGCAATATCATTGGCCAAAAATATCACGTGACCTAATTAAACCCAAAATAAAAATTATCTCAAACTTTTGTTTTACTGAAAATTTTCGCGAAATGTTTTATCTTGAATGTTAGTTAGGCCAATGCGCGTCTAATAAAATACAAAATTTTAGGTTTTGAGATTTTATAAATTTTTAATAAAAGTATCATAACTTTTATGAATATTAATATTTTCGAAAAATATTATGTAAACACGATAATCGGGCCTGTGCGGTTCTAACACAACAATTATTTTTCGATTTAAAATTTTTTATTTTTTTTCAAAAAATTTGTATGCAATATCATTGGCCAAAAATATCACGTGACCTAATTAAACCCAAAATAAAAATTATCTCAAACTTTTGTTCTACTCAAAATTTTTGCAAAATGTTTTATCTTGAATGTTAGTTAGGCCAATGCGCGCCTAATTAAATATAAAATTTCAGATTTTGAAATTTCATAAATTTTTAATTAAAGTTTCATAACTTTTATGAATATTAATATTTTCGAAAAATATTTTGTAAACACGGTAATTGGACCTGTGCGGTTCTAATACAACAATTATTTTTCGATTTAAAATTTTTTTTATTTTTTTAAAAATTTGTATGCAATATCATTGGCCAAAAATATCACGTGACCTAATTAAACCCAAAATAAAAATTACCTCAAACTTTTGTTTTACTGAAAATTTTCGCGAAATGTTTTATCTTGAATGTTAGTTAGGCCAATGCGCGTCTAATAAAATACAAAATTTTAGGTTTTGAGATTTCATAAATTTTTAATAAAAGTTTCATAACTTTTATGAATATTAATATTTTCGAAAAATATTTTGTAAACACGGTAATTAGACCTGTGCGGTTCTAACACAACAATTATTTTTCGGTTTAAAATTTTTTATTTTTTTAAAAAAAATTTGTATGCAATATCATTGGCCAAAAATATCACGTGACCTAATGAAAACCAAAATAAAAATTACCTCAAACGTTTGTTTTACTGAAAATTTTTGCGAAATGTTTCATCTTGAATGTTAGTTAGGCCAATGCGCGTGTAATAAAATACAAAATTTTAGGTTTTGAGATTTCATAAATTTTTAATAAAAGTTTCATAACTTTTATGAATATTAATATTTTCGAAAAATATTTTGTAAACACGGTAATTGGACCTGTGCGGTTCTTACACAACAATTATTTTTTGATTTAAAATTTTTTTTATATTTTTTTTAAATTTGTATGCAATATCATTGGCCAAAAATATCACGAGACCTAATTAAACCCAAAATAAAAATTACCTCAAACTTTTGTTTTACTAAAAATTTTCGCGAAATGTTTCATCTTGAATGTTAGTTAGGCCAATGCGCGTGTAATAAAATACAAAATTTTAGGTTTTGAGATTTCATAAATTTTTAATAAAAATTTCATAACTTTTATGAATATTAATATTTTCGAAAAATATTATGTAAACACGGTAATCCGTCCTGTGCAGTTCTAACACAACAATTATTTTTCGATTTAAAATTTTTTATTTTTTTTCAAAAAATTTGTATGCTATATCATTGGCAAAAAATATCACGTGACCTAATGAAAACCAAAATAAAAATTACCTCAAACTTTTGTTTTACTGAAAATTTTCGCGAAATGTTTTATCTTGAATGTTAGTTAGGCCAATGCGCGTCTAATAAAATACAAAATTTTAGGTTTTGAGATTTTATAAATTTTTAATAAAAGTATCATAACTTTTATGAATATTAATATTTTCGAAAAATATTATGTAAACACGATAATCGGGCCTGTGCGGTTCTAACACAACAATTATTTTTCGATTTAAAATTTTTTATTTTTTTTCAAAAAATTTGTATGCAATATCATTGGCCAAAAATATCACGTGACCTAATTAAACCCAAAATAAAAATTATCTCAAACTTTTGTTTTACTGAAAATTTTCGCGAAATGTTTTATCTTGAATGTTAGTTAGGCCAATGCGCGTCTAATAAAATACAAAATTTTAGGTTTTGAGATTTTATAAATTTTTAATAAAAGTATCATAACTTTTATGAATATTAATATTTTCGAAAAATATTATGTAAACACGATAATCGGGCCTGTGCGGTTCTAACACAACAATTATTTTTCGATTTAAAATTTTTTATTTTTTTTCAAAAAATTTGTATGCAATATCATTGGCCAAAAATATCACGTGACCTAATTAAACCCAAAATAAAAATTATCTCAAACTTTTGTTCTACTCAAAATTTTTGCAAAATGTTTTATCTTGAATGTTAGTTAGGCCAATGCGCGCCTAATTAAATATAAAATTTCAGATTTTGAAATTTCATAAATTTTTAATTAAAGTTTCATAACTTTTATGAATATTAATATTTTCGAAAAATATTTTGTAAACACGGTAATTGGACCTGTGCGGTTCTAATACAACAATTATTTTTCGATTTAAAATTTTTTTTATTTTTTTAAAAATTTGTATGCAATATCATTGGCCAAAAATATCACGTGACCTAATTAAACCCAAAATAAAAATTACCTCAAACTTTTGTTTTACTGAAAATTTTCGCGAAATGTTTTATCTTGAATGTTGAAAAATATTATGTAAACACGGTAATCGGGCCTGTGCGGTTCTAACACAACAATTATTTTTCGATTTAAAATTTTTTATTTTTTTTCAAAAAATTTGTATGCAATATCATTGGCAAAAATTATCACGTGACCTAATGAAAATCAAAATAAAAATTACCTCAAACTTTTGTTTTACTAAAAATTTTCGCGAAATGTTTCATCTTGAATGTTAGCTAATCCAATGCGCGTGTAATAAAATACAAAATTTTAGGTTTTGAGATTTCATAAATTTTTAATAAAAGTTTCATAACTTTTATGAATATTAATATTTTCGAAAAATATTATGTAAACACGGTAATCCGGCCTGTGCGGTTCTAACGCAACAATAATTTTTCGATTTAAAATATTTTATTTTTTTTCAAAAAATTTGTATGCAATATCATTGGCAAAAAATATCACGTGACCTAATGAAAACCATAATAAAAATTACCCCAAACTTTTGTTTTACTTAAAATTTTCGCAAAATGTTTTATCTTGAATGTTAGTTAGGCCAATGCGCGACTAATAAAAACAAAATTTTAGGTTTTGAGATTTCATAAATTTTTAATAAAAGTTTCATAACTTTTATGAATATTAATATTTTCGAAAAATATTATGTAAACACGATAATCGGGCCTGTGCGGTTCTAACACAACAATTATTTTTCGATTTAAAATTTTTTATTTTTTTTCAAAAAATTTGTATGCAATATCATTGGCAAAAATTATCACGTGACCTAATGAAAACCAAAATAAAAATTACCTCAAACTTTTTTTTTACTGAAAATTTTCGCGAAATGTTTCATCTTGAATGTTAGTTAATCCAATGCGCGTGTAATAAAATACAAAATTTTAGGTTTTGAGATTTCATAAATTTTTAATAAAAGTTTCATAACTTTTATGAATATTAATATTTTCGAAAAATATTATGTAAACACGGTAATCGGGCCTGAGCGGTTCTAACGCAACAATAATTTTTCGATTTAAAATTTTTTATTTTTTTTCAAAAAATTTGTATGCAATATCATTGGCAAAAAATATCACGTGACCTAATTAAAACCAAAATAAAAATTACCCCAAACTTTTGTTTTACTTAAAATTTTCGCGAAATGTTTTATCTTGAATGTTAGTTAGGCCAATGCGCGTCTAATAAAATACAAAATTTTAGGTTTTGAGATTTCATAAATTTTTAATAAAAGTTTCATAACTTTTATGAATATTAATATTTTCGAAAAATATTTTGTAAACACGGTAATTGGACCTGTGCGGTTCTAACACAACAATTATTTTTCGATTTAAAATTTTTTTTTTTTTTTTTTTAAATTTGTATGCAATATCATTGGCCAAAAATATCACGTGACCTAATTAAACCCAAAATAAAAATTACCTCAAACTTTTTTTTTACTGAAAATTTTCGCGAAATGTTTTATCTTGAAAGTTAGTTAGGCCAATGCGCGTCTAATAAAATACAAAATTTTAGGTTTTGAGATTTTATAAATTTTTAATAAAAGTATCATAACTTTTATGAATATTAATATTTTCGAAAAATATTATGTAAACACGGTAATCGGGCCTGTGCGGTTCTAATACAACAATTATTTTTCGATTTAAAATTTTTAATTTTTTTTCAAAAAACTTGTATGCAATATCATTAGCCAAAAATATCACGTGACCTAATTAAACCCAAAATAAAAATTACCTCAAACTTTTGTTTTACTAAAAATTTTCGCGAAATGTTTTATCTTGAATGTTAGTTAGGCCCCAATGCGCGTCTAATAAAATACAAAATTTTAGGTTTTGAGATTTTATAAATTTTTAATAAAAGTATCATAACTTTTATGAATATTAATATTTTCGAAAAATATTATGTAAACACGATAATCGGGCCTGTGCAGTTCTAACACAACAATTATTTTTCGATTTAAAATTTTTTATTTTTTTGCAAAAAATTTGTATGCAATATCATTGGCAAAAATTATCACGTGACCTAATGAAAATCAAAATAAAAATTACCTCAAACTTTTTTTTTACTGAAAATTTTCGCAAAATGTTTCATCTTGAATGTTAGTTAATCCAATGCGCGTGTAATAAAATACAAAATTTTAGGTTTTGAGATTTCATAAATTTTTAATAAAAGTTTCATAACTTTTATGAATATTAATATTTTCGAAAAATATTATGTAAACACGGTAATCCGGCCTGTGCGGTTCTAACACAACAATAATTTTTCGATTTAAAATTTTTTATTTTTTTTCAAAAAATTTGTATGCAATATCATTGGCAAAAAATATCACGTGACCTAATGAAAACCAAAATAAAAATTACCTCAAACTTTTGTTTTACTTAAAATTTTCGCGAAATGTTTTATCTTGAATGTTAGTTAGGCCAATGCGCGTCTAATAAAATACAAAATTTTAGGTTTTGAGATTTCATAAATTTTTAATAAAAGTTTCATAACTTTTATGAATATTAATATTTTCGAAAAATATTTTGTAAACACGGTAATTGGACCTGTGCGGTTCTAACACAACAATTATTTTTCGATTTAAAATTTTTTTTTTTTTTTTTTTAAATTTGTATGCAATATCATTGGCCAAAAATATCACGTGACCTAATTAAACCCAAAATAAAAATTACCTCAAACTTTTGTTTTACTGAAAATTTTCGCGAAATGTTTTATCTTGAATGTTAGTTAGGCCAATGCGCGTCTAATAAAATACAAAATTTTAGGTTTGGAGATTTTATAAATTTTTAATAAAAGTATCATAACTTTTATGAATATTAATATTTTCGAAAAATATTATGTAAACACGGTAATCGGGCCTGTGCGGTTCTAACACAACAATTATTTTTCGATTTAAAATTTTTTATTTTTTTTCAAAAAACTTGTATGCAATATCATTAGCCAAAAATATCACGTGACCTAATTAAACCCAAAATAAAAATTACCTCAAACTTTTGTTTTACTGAAAATTTTCGCAAAATGTTTTATCTTGAATGTTAGTTAGGCCAATGCGCGTCTAATAAAATACAAAATTTTAGGTTTTGAGATTTTATAAATTTTTAATAAAAGTATCATAACTTTTATGAATATTAATATTTTCGAAAAATATTATGTAAACACGATAATCGGGCCTGTGCGGTTCTAACACAACAATTATTTTTCGATTTAAAATTTTTTATTTTTTTGCAAAAAATTTGTATGCAATATCATTGGCAAAAAATATCACGTGACCTAATGAAAACCAAAATAAAAATTATCTCAAACTTTTGTTTTACTAAAAATTTTTGCGAAATGTTTCATCTTGAATGTTAGTTAATCCAATGCGCGTGTAATAAAATACAAAATTTTAGGTTTTGAGATTTCATAAATTTTTAATAAAAGTTTCATAACTTTTATGAATATTAATATTTTCGAAAAATATTATGTAAACACGGTAATCCGGCCTGTGCGGTTGGTTCTAACGCAACAATAATTTTTCGATTTAAAATTTTTTATTTTTTTTCAAAAAATTTGTATGCAATATCATTGGCCAAAAATATTACGTGACCTAATGAAAACCAAAATAAAAATTACCTCAAACTTTTGTTTTACTTAAAATTTTCGCGAAATGTTTTATCTTGAATGTTAGTTAGGCCAATGCGCGTCTAATAAAATATAAAATTTTAGGTTTTGAGATTTTATAAATTTTTAATAAAAGTATCATAACTTTTATGAATGTTAATATTTTCGAAAATTATTATGTAAACACGATAATCGGGCCTGTGCGGTTCTAACACAACAATTATTTTTCGATTTAAAATTTTTTATTTTTTTGCAAAAAATTTGTATGCAATATCATTGGCAAAAATTATCACGTGACCTAATAAAAACCAAAATAAAAATTACCTCAAACTTTTTTTTTACTGAAAATTTTCGCGAAATGTTTCATCTTGAATGTTAGTTAATCCAATGCGCGTGTAATAAAATACAAAATTTTAGGTTTTGAGATTTCATAAATTTTTAATAAAAGTTTCATAACTTTTATGAATATTAATATTTTCAAAAAATATTATGTAAACACGGTAATCCGGCCTGTGCGGTTCTAACGCAACAATAATTTTTCGATTTAAAATTTTTTATTTTTTTTCAAAAAATTTGTATGCAATATCATTGGCAAAAAATATCACGTGACCTAATGAAAACCAAAATAAAAATTACCCCAAACGTTTGTTTTACTTAAAATTTTCGCGAAATGTTTTATCTTGAATGTTAGTTAGGCCAATGCGCGTCTAATAAAATACAAAATTTTAGGTTTTGAGATTTCATAAATTTTTAATAAAAGTTTCATAACTTTTATGAATATTAATATTTTCGAAAAATATTTTGTAAACACGGTAATTGGACCTGTGCGGTTCTAACACAACAATTATTTTTCGATTTAAAATTTTTTTTTTTTTTTTTTTTAAATTTGTATGCAATATCATTGGCCAAAAATATCACGTGACCTAATTAAACCCAAAATAAAAATTACCTCAAACTTTTGTTTTACTGAAAATTTTCGCGAAATGTTTTATCTTGAATGTTAGTTAGGCCAATGCGCGTCTAATAAAATACAAAATTTTAGGTTTTGAGATTTTATAAATTTTTAATAAAAGTATCATAACTTTTATGAATATTAATATTTTCGAAAAATATTATGTAAACACGGTAATCGGGCCTGTGCGGTTCTAACACAACAATTATTTTTCGATTTAAAATTTTTTATTTTTTTTCAAAAAACTTGTATGCAATATCATTAGCCAAAAATATCACGTGACCTAATTAAACCCAAAATAAAAATTACCTCAAACTTTTGTTTTACTGAAAATTTTCGCAAAATGTTTTATCTTGAATGTTAGTTAGGCCAATGCGCGTCTAATAAAATACAAAATTTTAGGTTTTGAGATTTTATAAATTTTTAATAAAAGTATCATAACTTTTATGAATATTAATATTTTCGAAAAATATTATGTAAACACGATAATCGGGCCTGTGCGGTTCTAACACAACAATTATTTTTCGATTTAAAATTTTTTATTTTTTTGCAAAAAATTTGTATGCAATATCATTGGCAAAAAATATCACGTGACCTAATGAAAACCAAAATAAAAATTATCTCAAACTTTTGTTTTACTAAAAATTTTTGCGAAATGTTTCATCTTGAATGTTAGTTAATCCAATGCGCGTGTAATAAAATACAAAATTTTAGGTTTTGAGATTTCATAAATTTTTAATAAAAGTTTCATAACTTTTATGAATATTAATATTTTCGAAAAATATTATGTAAACACGGTAATCCGGCCTGTGCGGTTCTAACGCAACAATAATTTTTCGATTTAAAATTTTTTATTTTTTTTCAAAAAATTTGTATGCAATATCATTGGCCAAAAATATCACGTGACCTAATGAAAACCAAAATAAAAATTACCTCAAACTTTTGTTTTACTTAAAATTTTCGCGAAATGTTTTATCTTGAATGTTAGTTAGGCCAATGCGCGTCTAATAAAATACAAAATTTTAGGTTTTGAGATTTCATAAATTTTTAATAAAAGTTTCATAACTTTTATGAATATTAATATTTTCGAAAAATATTTTGTAAACACGGTAATTGGACCTGTGCGGTTCTAACACAACAATTATTTTTCGATTTAAAATTTTTTTTTTTTTTTTTTTAAATTTGTATGCAATATCATTGGCCAAAAATATCACGTGACCTAATTAAACCCAAAATAAAAATTACCTCAAACTTTTGTTTTACTGAAAATTTTCGCGAAATGTTTTATCTTGAATGTTAGTTAGGCCAATGCGCGTCTAATAAAATACAAAATTTTAGGTTTTGAGATTTTATAAATTTTTAATAAAAGTATCATAACTTTTATGAATATTAATATTTTCGAAAAATATTATGTAAACACGGTAATCGGGCCTGTGCGGTTCTAACACAACAATTATTTTTCGATTTAAAATTTTTTATTTTTTTTCAAAAAACTTGTATGCAATATCATTAGCCAAAAATATCACGTGACCTAATTAAACCCAAAATAAAAATTACCTCAAACTTTTGTTTTACTGAAAATTTTCGCAAAATGTTTTATCTTGAATGTTAGTTAGGCCAATGCGCGTCTAATAAAATACAAAATTTTAGGTTTTGAGATTTTATAAATTTTTAATAAAAGTATCATAACTTTTATGAATATTAATATTTTCGAAAAATATTATGTAAACACGGTAATCGGGCCTGTGCGGTTCTAACACAACAATTATTTTTCGATTTAAAATTTTTTATTTTTTTGCAAAAAATTTGTATGCAATATCATTGGCAAAAAATATCACGTGACCTAATGAAAACCAAAATAAAAATTATCTCAAACTTTTGTTTTACTAAAAATTTTTGCGAAATGTTTCATCTTGAATGTTAGTTAATCCAATGCGCGTGTAATAAAATACAAAATTTTAGGTTTTGAGATTTCATAAATTTTTAATAAAAGTTTCATAACTTTTATGAATATTAATATTTTCGAAAAATATTATGTAAACACGGTAATCCGGCCTGTGCGGTTCTAACGCAACAATAATTTTTCGATTTAAAATTTTTTATTTTTTTTCAAAAAATTTGTATGCAATATCATTGGCCAAAAATATCACGTGACCTAATGAAAACCAAAATAAAAATTACCTCAAACTTTTGTTTTACTTAAAATTTTCGCGAAATGTTTTATCTTGAATGTTAGTTAGGCCAATGCGCGTCTAATAAAATATAAAATTTTAGGTTTTGAGATTTTATAAATTTTTAATAAAAGTATCATAACTTTTATGAATATTAATATTTTCGAAAAATATTATGTAAACACGATAATCGGGCCTGTGCGGTTCTAACACAACAATTATTTTTCGATTTAAAATTTTTTATTTTTTTGCAAAAAATTTGTATGCAATATCATTGGCAAAAATTATCACGTGACCTAATAAAAACCAAAATAAAAATTACCTCAAACTTTTTTTTTACTGAAAATTTTCGCGAAATGTTTCATCTTGAATGTTAGTTAATCCAATGCGCGTGTAATAAAATACAAAATTTTAGGTTTTGAGATTTCATAAATTTTTAATAAAAGTTTCATAACTTTTATGAATATTAATATTTTCAAAAAATATTATGTAAACACGGTAATCCGGCCTGTGCGGTTCTAACGCAACAATAATTTTTCGATTTAAAATTTTTTATTTTTTTTCAAAAAATTTGTATGCAATATCATTGGCAAAAAATATCACGTGACCTAATGAAAACCAAAATAAAAATTACCCCAAACTTTTGTTTTACTTAAAATTTTCGCGAAATGTTTTATCTTGAATGTTAGTTAGGCCAATGCGCGTCTAATAAAATACAAAATTTTAGGTTTTGAGATTTCATAAATTTTTAATAAAAGTTTCATAACTTTTATGAATATTAATATTTTCGAAAAATATTTTGTAAACACGGTAATTGGACCTGTGCGGTTCTAACACAACAATTATTTTTCGATTTAAATTTTTTTTTTTTTTTTTTTAAATTTGTATGCAATATCATTGGCCAAAAATATTACGTGACCTAATTAAACCCAAAATAAAAATTACCTCAAACTTTTGTTTTACTGAAAATTTTCGCGAAATGTTTTATTTTGAATGTTAGTTAGGCCAATGCGCGTCTAATAAAATACAAAATTTTAGGTTTTGAGATTTTATAAATTTTTAATAAAAGTATCATAACTTTTATGAATATTAATATTTTCGAAAAATATTATGTAAACACGATAATCGGGCCTGTGCGGTTCTAACACAACAATTATTTTTCGATTTAAAATTTTTTATTTTTTTGCAAAAAATTTGTATGCAATATCATTGGCAAAAAATATCACGTGACCTAATGAAAACCAAAATAAAAATTATCTCAAACTTTTGTTTTACTAAAAATTTTTGCGAAATGTTTCATCTTGAATGTTAGTTAATCCAATGCGCGTGTAATAAAATACAAAATTTTAGGTTTTGAGATTTCATAAATTTTTAATAAAAGTATCATAACTTTTATGAATATTAATATTTTCGAAAAATATTATGTAAACACGGTAATCCGGCCTGTGCGGTTCTAACGCAACAATAATTTTTCGATTTAAAATTTTTTATTTTTTTTCAAAAAATTTGTATGCAATATTATTGGCCAAAAATATCACGTGACCTAATGAAAACCAAAATAAAAATTACCCCAAACTTTTGTTTTACTTAAAATTTTCGCGAAATGTTTTATCTTGAATGTTAGTTAGGCCAATGCGCGTCTAATAAAATACAAAATTTTAGGTTTTGAGATTTCATAAATTTTAAATAAAAGTTTCATAATTTTTATGAATATTAATATTTTCGAAAAATATTTTGTAAACACGGTAATTGGACCTGTGCGGTTCTAACACAACAATTATTTTTCGATTTAAAATTTTTTTTTTTTTTTTTTTAAATTTGTATGCAATATCATTGGCCAAAAATATCACGTGACCTAATTAAACCCAAAATAAAAATTACCTCAAACTTTTGTTTTACTGAAAATTTTCGCGAAATGTTTTATCTTGAATGTTAGTTAGGCCAATGCGCGTCTAATAAAATACAAAATTTTAGGTTTTGAGATTTTATAAATTTTTAATAAAAGTATCATAACTTTTATGAATATTAATATTTTTGAAAAATATTATGTAAACACGGTAATCGGGCCTGTGCGGTTCTAACACAACAATTATTTTTCGATTTAAAATTTTTTATTTTTTTTCAAAAAACTTGTATGCAATATCATTAGCCAAAAATATTACGTGACCTAATTAAACCCAAAATAAAAATTACCTCAAACTTTTGTTTTACTGAAAATTTTCGCGAAATGTTTTATCTTGAATGTTAGTTAGGCCAATGCGCGTCTAATAAAATACAAAATTTTAGGTTTTGAGATTTTATAAATTTTTAATAAAAGTATCATAACTTTTATGAATATTAATATTTTCAAAAAATATTATGTAAACACGATAATCGGGCCTGTGCGGTTCTAACACAACAATTATTTTTCGATTTAAAATTTTTTATTTTTTTTTAAAAAATTTGTATGCAATATCATTGGCCAAAAATATCACGTGACTTAATTAAACCCAAAATAAAAATTACCTCAAACTTTTGTTTTACTGAAAATTTTTGCGAAATGTTTTATCTTGAATGTTAGTTAGGCCAATGCGCGTCTAATAAAATACAAAATTTTAGGTTTTGAGATTTCATAAATTTTTAATAAAAGTATCATAACTTTTATGAATATTAATATTTTCGAAAAATATTATGTAAACACGGTAATAGGACCTGTGCGGTTCTAACACAACAATTATTTTTCGATTTAAAATTTTTAATTTTTTTTCAAAAAATTTGAATGCAATATCATTGGCCAAAAATATCACGTGACCTAATGAAACCCAAAATAAAAATTACCTCAAACTTTTGTTTTACTGAAAATTTTCGCGAAATGTTTTATCTTGAATGTTAGTTAGGCCAATGCGCGTCTAATAAAATACAAAATTTTAGGTTTTGAGATTTTATAAATTTTTAATAAAAGTATCATAACTTTTATGAATATTAATATTTTCAAAAAATATTATGTAAACACGATAATCGGGCCTGTGCGGTTCTAACACAACAATTATTTTTCGATTTAAAATTTTTTATTTTTTTTTAAAAAATTTGTATGCAATATCATTGGCCAAAAATATCACGTGACTTAATTAAACCCAAAATAAAAATTACCTCAAACTTTTGTTTTACTGAAAATTTTTGCGAAATGTTTTATCTTGAATGTTAGTTAGGCCAATGCGCGTCTAATAAAATACAAAATTTTAGGTTTTGAGATTTCATAAATTTTTAATAAAAGTATCATAACTTTTATGAATATTAATATTTTCGAAAAATATTATGTAAACACGGTAATCCGGCCTGTGCGGTTCTAACACAACAATTATTTTTTGATTTAAAATTTTTTTTTTTTTTTTTTTAAATTTGTATGCAATATCATTGGCCAAAAATATCACGTGACCTAATTAAACCCAAAATAAAAATTACCTCAAACTTTTGTTTTACTGAAAATTTTCGCGAAATGTTTTATCTTGAATGTTAGTTAGGCCAATGCGCGTCTAATAAAATACAAAATTTTAGGTTTTGAGATTTTATAAATTTTTAATAAAAGTATCATAACTTTTATGAATATTAATATTTTTGAAAAATATTATGTAAACACGGTAATCGGGCCTGTGCGGTTCTAACACAACAATTATTTTTCGATTTAAAATTTTTTATTTTTTTTCAAAAAACTTGTATGCAATATCATTAGCCAAAAATATTACGTGACCTAATTAAACCCAAAATAAAAATTACCTCAAACTTTTGTTTTACTGAAAATTTTCGCGAAATGTTTTATCTTGAATGTTAGTTAGGCCAATGCGCGTCTAATAAAATACAAAATTTTAGGTTTTGAGATTTTATAAATTTTTAATAAAAGTATCATAACTTTTATGAATATTAATATTTTCAAAAAATATTATGTAAACACGATAATCGGGCCTGTGCGGTTCTAACACAACAATTATTTTTCGATTTAAAATTTTTTATTTTTTTTTAAAAAATTTGTATGCAATATCATTGGCCAAAAATATCACGTGACTTAATTAAACCCAAAATAAAAATTACCTCAAACTTTTGTTTTACTGAAAATTTTTGCGAAATGTTTTATCTTGAATGTTAGTTAGGCCAATGCGCGTCTAATAAAATACAAAATTTTAGGTTTTGAGATTTCATAAATTTTTAATAAAAGTATCATAACTTTTATGAATATTAATATTTTCGAAAAATATTATGTAAACACGGTAATAGGACCTGTGCGGTTCTAACACAACAATTATTTTTCGATTTAAAATTTTTAATTTTTTTTCAAAAAATTTGAATGCAATATCATTGGCCAAAAATATCACGTGACCTAATGAAAACCAAAATAAAAATTACCTCAAACTTTTGTTTTACTATAAATTTTCGCGAAATGTTTTATCTTGAATGTTAGTTAGGCCAATGCGCGTCTAATAAAATACAAAATTTTAGGTTTTGAGATTTCATAAATTTTTAATAAAAGTTTCATAATTTTTATGAATATTAATATTTTCGGAAAATATTTTGTAAACACGGTAATTGGACCTGTGCGGTTCTAACACAACAATTATTTTTCGATTTAAAATTTTTTTTTAATTTTTTTAAAATTTGTATGCAATATCATTGGCCAAAAATATCACGTGACCTAATTAAACCCAAAATAAAAATTACCTCAAACTTTTGTTTTACTAAAAATTTTCGCGAAATGTTTCATCTTGAATGTTAGTTAGGCCCATGCACGTGTAATAAAATACAAAATTTTAGGTTTTAAGATTTCATAAATTTTTAATAAAAGTTTCATAACTTTTATGAATATTAATATTTTCGAAAAATATTTTGTTAACACGGTAATTGGACCTGTGCGGTTCTAACACAACAATTATTTTTTGATTTAAAATTTTTTATTTTTTTTTTTAAATTTGTATGCAATAATATTGGCCAAAAATATCACGTGACCTAATTAAACCCAAAATAAAAATTACCTCAAACTTTTGTTTTACTGAAAATTTTCGCGAAATGTTTTATCTTGAATGTTAGTTAGGCCAATGCGCGTCTAATAAAATACAAAATTTTAGGTTTTGAGATTTCATAAATTTTTAATAAAAGTATCATAACTTTTATGAATATTAATATTTTCGAAAAATATTATGTAAACACGGTAATAGGACCTGTGCGGTTCTAACACAACAATTATTTTTCGATTTAAAATTTTTAATTTTTTTTCAAAAAATTTGTATGCAATATCATTGGCCAAAAATATCACGTGACCTAATTTTTAAACCCAAAATAAAAATTACCTCAAACTTTTGTTTTACTGAAAATATTCGCGAAATGTTTAATCTTGAATGTTAGTTAGGCCAATGCGCGTCTAATTAAATATTTAAGTTTTGAGATTTTGTCAATTTTTTATAAAAGTGGCATAACTTTTATGAATATTAATATTTTCGAAAAATATTATGTAAACATTATAATAAGACCTGTGCGGTTCTAACAGAACAATTATTTTTTTATTTAAAAGTTTTTTTTTTTTTTAATTTGTATGCAATATTATTGGCCAAAAATATCACGTGATTTGAAAACAATTAAAAAAACAAAAATAAGAGCATTTTTTTATTTCACGTACATAGAATCGTTCGCGTGACCGTTTGACCTATCAAAACTGTATACTTAGCTCACAACCCTTGTATGATCATTGGCTCAACCAAAAAAAAATTTTTGTCGCAAAACTTAAAATTTTTTTAGTTAATTAGAATTGTAATGACGTTACTAAGATTCAAGATAAAGAAAGTTTTTCAAAAAGTCAAAAGAACAAAAATTTGAGCACTTTTTTCTTTGCGTATTCATAACATAATTTTTTTTTATATTACAGGTCGTGACTATAGCTATACGTGAAAAAAAAAAAAAAAAAAATTATTTTCAATGGGGAAGTTGGGTTTCGAACCTTACACTTTGCTACTTACAACGTATGGCATTACGTGTTGAGCTACCGGACTCAATATAACAGCGTTACTTATTTATATACATATGTTTGCAAGAGACTTTCGATAATAAAAAAATATTATGATCAATTTTATTAAACAAAAATGATTTTATAAAGGTGAACATCCGATGTTGTTATGTGTTGTAATGATCAATACTACCTGTAAAACAAAAAATATATTTAATAAAATATTACATAACGTAATTTGAAAACTTAAATTACACGCGATATATGAATATAAACTGTATACGTAATATAAAAATGATGTAATTTTTGTTCTGTTCAATATTTTTTGAATTTTTTTTTTATCTTAGGTGTTCTTTTGAGTGTTTTAACATAAATATAATCTCAAGTTAAAGAAACGACATCCAACTATTTTGAAGTACTTTAAAAATAAAATTTTACTATGATTGTTTAAGCCAAACACATTTTAAAAGTTAAATCAAACGAGCCTAAAACCTAAAAGTAATCAACAAATTAAATTTATTTAAACTTGATAAACGCAGAAATGAAGTTTTGTGATCGTCAGTAGAGATATAACAATATTAGAGATATAACAAGACACTTTGGCACGAAGAAATACTTTTGTAAACAGTTAATATTAATAACATGTTAAAACTATAAATTTAACTTCGTCATTTTTAGGTTGCACTTGATGAACTTCTTTTGTTAACTTTCCAACTATTTATTTTTGTTCTTAATAAGTTTTATTTTTTTGTCTTAATCAAAAAATTTAAATACAGTTAAATATTTCAAGTTTTTTTTTAAATTTACAAAAATTATCATTAGTTAACCAACTTTGATATATTGTTATTACTACATAAATATTTATTTTTGGGGATGTATTTATTTAGATTCCCATACTAAATCAAATACTTTAAAGCTCTTAAACTTGATACACTATCGAACACATCAAACAATCATTTAAATTTCTTAAATTTAAAAATAAATATCTATTTAATTTTTAACTTTTTTAGTTTTTTAAAAAATGCTAAATTATGTATTTAACTGAATGTTAAAAATTCAGTTAACTTTAAGATAACAAAAAAATAGCTTTTAAAACTTAAATATGTTTTGAATCATTTTTTTTAATTTAACTGTAAAACAGTTTTTTAATTTAAGTATTTTTTTATTTTAATTTACTATTGAACCCTTATTATGGTTCAAAATCTTAGATTTCGAAACATATTGTTATTGTCAGTGTATTTATTATGGTTCGAAATCTTAGATTTCGAAACATATTGTTATTTTCTGTATTTTTATTATTTTTATTTTTATTCTTACTAATCCGAATTTTGAAATCGAATAACTTTTGATTTTGTGTATATAAATCTTCAAAATTTTAATGTGTTGTTTATTATCATATCGTGTTCCAACCCTCCTATTTTGATAATTTAAATATTACTAATTACTAATTAATAGGTGTTTATTTATTAAAATTTAGGAATCGTTATTAGGTTTTCAAATTTTGGTCAGGTATATATTATAATATTATAGAATCAAAAATGGATTAAAAATTTAATTTTTGTGTGTTTATTATATTTAAATTCTTGTTTGTTTATTAAAAATTAAAGTTTAATATTAAGCATTTAAAATTTAGTATAATGTACTTCATAATTTCAGTAATTAAAAAACATATTTAAAAAATAATTTTTGTTTATTTATTATATTTAAATGCTTGTTTATTTAATAAAAATCAAAAATCAATTCTAGGCATTCAAAACTTGGTCTAATGTATATTTAGATATCAACAACTTAAAACTGAGTAAAAAAAATTAATTTTTGTTTGTTAAGTATATTTAATTACTTGTTTGTTGATTGAAAAGTTAAAGATTGATATTTTAAAACTTTTAAAATAATTTTGTTCTAAAATTTTCTTAGTTTAATAATTTAATACGTTTTTAGTCTAACAACAATTAAATACGTAATATTTGATTTATTTATTTAGTTAATAATCTAAATAAAGTAATGTTTATGCATAACTTTATTTACTAATAGAGATTAATTTTAAAAATAATCAAATGATTTCGAACCATATTTTATTTATCAAATAAATCTAGTTATTATTGTTTTTATTCTTTCTAGTCAAAATTTTAAAAGACGATAACTTTTGTTCTTTAAAACTAAAATGTCTAAATTTTTAGTATGTTTGTGATTATCCCAACGAATCACAAACCTCCTATTTACGAAATTTAATTATCACTAATTACTAATTAATAGTGTTTGTTTATTAAAATTTAAAGGTTGTTATTATTTTTTTAAATCTTGGTCAATTGTATATTATGATATTACTAACTCAAAAATAAATTAAAATTTTAATTTTTATCACTAATTACTTAGTAATAGGTGTTTGTTTATTAAAATTTAAAGGTTGTTATTAATTTTTTAAACTTTTGTCAATTGTATTTCATGATATTAGTAACTCAAAAACGAATTAAATTTTAATTTTTGTCACTAATTACTAATTAATAGGTGTTTGTTTATTTAAATTTAAAGATTGTTATTAGGTTTTTAAATTTTGGTCGGTTTTATCTTATAATATTTATAATTCGAAAATGAATTAAAAAATAATTCTTGTTTGTTTTTTTATATTTAAATGCTGGTTTGTTCATTAAAAATTAAAGTTCGATATTAAGCATTAAAAATTTGGTATGATGTATTTTATAATATAAGTAATTAAAAAACATATTAGAAAAATAATTTTCGTTTATTTATCATATTTAAATGCTTGTTTATTTAATAAAAATCAATTTTAAGAATTTAAAATTTACTATAATTTATATCCTAATATCACCAACTTAAAACTGGGTTAAATATTAGTTTTTGTTTGTATTATATATATAAATGCTTGTTTGTTTATTAAAAATTAAAGGTTTGTAATATTCTTAGTTAATGTTTATGCATATCTTTTTTTATTTATAAAAATTTATGTTAAAAATAATCAAATAATTTCGAACCATATTTTATTTATCAAATAAATCTAGTTTCCATTTAGTTTTAAAGGGGAACCATTTTCTTGTGTCCATAATACAAGAACAACGGGGCAATGACGTTAGCATGCAATGTTTAACATGTTTGCACAATACGACTACCACAGGATTTCCTTAAATGTGATAATTGCAAGGGTTATGTAAGTACGGGAGTAAACGCTATGTGTTGATGGTTGCCCATCGCACGCTAAGAAATGTCCAACTGTCTGGTAATTACAGTGCCTCTTTTAATGTAACATTCTTTTTTTAAAGGTCACACTTGTTCGGGTTTTATAAGCTTTAGAGCTAGGCAATAGTTACCAAAAGCTGCAATCAAAACCAGTTTAATAAAGGTTGTAATTTTGTTGCAATTACAACTTTGACCGGAAAGCATTGCGTCAACTCAAGTTTCGATTTGGCCGAAAAACGAAAGGACATAAACAAAGTGCCTTGCCTTGTCGTATTAGCATGTTACTGGATTCCAATGCCGGCATATTTTAGGGTTCAGTGCAATAGGTCGCACTCCACTACTTATGTGTTGACTGACAATAACTACTTGTCAAAAATCGTCGGGTGATTGAAGGGTTTTCTGAATTTCCAGGGCGTTTTATTACTATGCAAACGCCAATGCAGTGTTTCAAATAGTTTTGTTACTAAGTAAATAGAAATGCAATCTGGATATTGCGTTTTATTGCTTTACCTCCCATAGATAAAAACAAAGAAATTGCAACCTTGCGTTGGCAAAAAAGTTGTTGTTCTCGAAGGCTTTGCATTCCATTTATTATATTACGAAATATTCAAGCAATATATATATATATATATAACCCAGGTACAATACGATAATTGAATTACCATTCAGTTACATAAGATTTTTCTTTGAATTATAATTAATTTAAATTTAGTTTTTACCGAATTAGCCTTTTTTGTTGACTTTATAATTTGACCTAAATTTACGATTTGGATTTCAATAAGATCTGGGCACGCCTAAAAGATCTTAAACAAATGCATTTCGTCTACTTTCAAAGAATTACCATACCTGAAATTAAGTCGGCATGGCACAAAAAACAAGACTAAAATTCGTCTTGTTTATGAGCTTGGGAAATTGCGCTGTTCTTTGTCACGCTAGAAAGTATCAATTAAACATGCTTGGTTGAAAACCCCACCCGTCCTAATCCCGTCCTATTCTGACGTGTTTATATTTAAGTCCCTTTGATCATTTGGCGGGATGGGATTTTCTGCATTTTCAGCGATAATGCACTGCTACAATGGCAACTAGGTCAAGGCACAGTTCAAATTTGCAAACTTAAAACGTTTCTTATGGCTGAAAAGTAGCTTTACTTTTTGCAGAATATTTCGTAAGAATTTTGTTTGCGTCGGTTTCTATTTTTGTGGAGGTTTTGCAATATTGGTTATGACCTCTGTTTTGCATTATTTTTGCAAAATCTTTTTCTTCTCACACCTATTGCAATGTTTTCGGAAATCAATTTGAAAAAGTGCCATAGTTATTTTACTAAAATTTTGCCAAATTTATAAAAATAAAAGGTTTTAATTGGGGAGAATATTAATTAACTAATTCCTAACCATTTCCTTCACCTATATATAATTGCTTTTAATTTTAGAATATAAGAAAATAAAAACAAATCATTAAAATACAAAACAGTTCTAATATTTGTTATTATTTGTAGTAATTTATATAGTAAAGAAATAAAAATTTGTAGAACATCTTAGAAAAATTAAATAATTTTATTCTGAAATTATTTGTGATGTGATATTTATTTTTCTGAACACAAAAATGTTTTCAAGAATATAAAAAACAATTGCAGAGCCTAAAAGAGTTTTTTTCTGTGCATAATTTTGAGTACAAGTACAAATTAGGCATGTCTTATAACGCATATATTAATAAACCTATTTGGGTACATGTTTAACCTTATTTTATTAAACAAAACCAGCAAAAAATGTTTAAAAAGTATAAGTTTTTGTTTGCAGAGGTGAATGACTGAGTTCTTTCATGTAAAAAATCGACTTACAAATATTAGAGTTAGCATTTGAAAATTGTTGCTTTGAAAAGTATATGTAAAAATTCAAAAAATAAAGTTATATTAAATTTTTATACAAAAAAGCATTGTCAACTGTCTTGAACACCTAATCTTATATTCTTTACTGTTAAAACAATATTTCCAAAAAAACATTGGTCGAACAACAAAGTCATTTTTGTGTCAATTTAAAAAAAATGAAGGAAGACATTATTTTACAGATGCTTGCGAGAATTGCACTGTTTTACCTAATCTTCTAAATAAGAATAATTTACCGGCGAAATCGGGTCAATGTAATCCAAGTCTAGCCTAGAACAATTTGCCTCAATGTAGAAACAGGATACATACAATTTGCCAAAGGTGTTAAAGGGAAGTCTTTTTTGATTCGCGTGTGGAACTAAATACAAGTTATGGGGTTAAATAAAAGCAAAGCTATAGAACAACTACAGGGTTTAGTTCAAAAACATCCTTAAAGCAAATTATCCTTGTTATTTTAGGCTAAATCAAGTGTTATAATTTCAAAGCGGTTGTCGCAACCCTTTCACTGCTCCCGACATGTCATGTACGTAGGGTTATAAGGCAAACCGCGAGTCGTATTTTGTTTGTAATTTGGTAGGAGACATACCGTGAAATGTAAACTATATCTTTCTTTGATATTTCTTAAACAACAGGTGAAAATGACAGACCTTCAATAACACGAGCAAATGCAAAACACGGACACATATTTACATTGTAAAGTTTAAAATAAAATGTAACAAATTTATCTGTTTATCAACTGAGAAACGCCAAGCGAGATTTTTCTTAAAAAAATTCCTTTCCCGTGCACCGGTAAAAGTTAAGAAAACAAGGTTAACACGCGAACCAAATGACTTGCGAATGAGTCAGTACATTACAATTCTAGCGGCAAAGACCTGTGCGACCGCGAGTAGCTCAAAATAACATTAAAGGCATCAACAATTTATATAATGTCCTCGCTCTTTCCAGTGAACCCATACAATTATATTGTATAGTAAATGGAAATACAGGCTTTAGATAGTTAGAAAATGTATTTATTTTAAACCAATCAAAATTAAAAGAACACGTGCATATGATAATGCAGCGACGTGTAATTTAAGGATTTGCGACATGTCATTAACAAAGTTCAACTTAGAGCAACATCTTGTACTTACCTCAGTCATACAAAACCCAAAGGTGGCCATTTTAACAAACGTCCTTAATTAATAGGTCGTATGACTTGCCTGTCAAAAATGCGACTAACAATTCCGCATAATTAATGTAATCGTAGATTACAAGAAGTTGAAAGCGCTTGTGTATAATTAAGTTTTTGTAGCCACGACAATGAACAACCGCTTGAATTAACAATATCTATTTAGAGGAAAAGTCGACTTCACGGCAAAATTATAGTAAAAGGGCGCTCCCGTAATATAAATAGACTTCGTAAAACGCCTATTTATTAGTTAGGCTCTTATTGTGTTTATTCATTAGCATAGCTATATCATTGTGAGCCAACGGGACAGTTGTGGTTTGATTAAGAGCCAGAATCTAAACCGGATCATATTGGTTCTTTGATAGGAATCGTTAAAAATAACATCAAACAAACAACGCGGCGAGCCCTCAAAGTTGTGTCTGGGAATGTGCAACTTTTACGTCAGAGAAAACATTGAACTTAATAGTCAAGCTTGAAGCGAGGAATTGGCGTGAAATTCGCGGCTTTGCAGAATTTATTGTTCAAATGGGGTATTGTTATTAGCCGAGCTAATGAGATGACGATCCGAGATAATCAAAGGCCGGTTGTGTGTGTTGTATTGACTGGTAGACGTTGATTAATTGAGTTTGAGCTACATACGTAAATACAACAAAAATCCACAAGCACCAGTACAATGTGATTTTTATGCTGTAAAGGTTAAAAAATTTTAACATTGTAAGATTGTTTTTTATTTAGCTAAGGTTAAACTCGAAAATAAAAAGCATCCTCTAGTAAAGCAGTAAACAGCTTTTAACAATGCCGGATTGAATGCTTATTGTTGTACATTACAACAATAATCAACTGTTCTTGAAAATTATGGATTAGTGTAACCTTAAATCAATATTCAAATCCGCTTTGCCCAAAACTTTGTTTGTTTTAGCGATTAAAACATAATCGGTGCAGCTAAAATAATTATCAACAACGCCACAGTTGGCGAGTGAAAAATCTAATCTTAGGAACTACGTTGCGGTGCGAATAAAAATGTGCGAAGAATTAAACAGCAGTTTGTTGTTTTAACGCGCTGTGACGTCACTTCACACGTGCCACGCTTTGGTCATGTGCTAAGCCCCAATCTCGCGACGAAAAGAAAACAAAGATTATTGACCGGATTTGGGTATCGGAGCTTTTGTTGGACGATTAAAGGAGTTTATATGCTAATCAAAAGCAGTACAAGAGGTACAAAACGTAAACAAACGAACTGAATACCATCCAAACAAAAGGAATTACGTAAATGAGCTACAACAAAAGGTGTTGTTTGATGCGGAGTCGAGATATTTCTAACCTAACTGACTAAGCAACTGGTTTTCAGCATAACAGGCTAATTGGTTACCATTAGTGCTTAACATGACGAATATTGTACGTTTTATAACATGATGACGGTGTAGTATTTTTCCTTGTCAACTTTTCTCTCAATGTTTTTGCTATTAACCACGTCAATGTGTCTAAAAACCGGGTGATATTATCTCTGGCGAGCGTATAAAGCGTCAAAAATAGGCTTACTTTTGAGTAATGAATGTTTTTAACATGGTTAAGGCTATGGTAGTAAACAGTTTTATGCGTTTTGAAAAACAACCCGTATTTATAAAGTGGTATATTATCTCATAAGAATAACAAGTTGTTCTACACGTTTCAACGTATAAGGTTGGACAATACAATTTCTGACTTTTGACTTGTTTTCTAGGATTAACATGCCAGGGACTTGGTGTTGTGTTTCAGAATAGAAAAGAAATGTGTCATAAACGCTAAAAGGACATACACCGGTGATGCGTCATTTTTAACCGTACTGCACCGGTGTAACTTAAAACTGATTGCAAAACTAACTGAGAAAAACAGTCTAAAAAAATAAACAAAAAATTATGAAAAAAATATAATTTCTGGAAGGTTCTAAAATGTACATTCGCTCAGTTTTTGATTAATTTAAAAAATCTCCGAAATGTTGGTTGCTGTCTAAGTAAAAATATTTATGAGCCTCTTTTTCTTTGGTCGTTAACAGAGCGAGTGACGTAAGAGAGCTCATATAAAAGCGGTTTTCGCCAGCAGAAAGTTGTCATTCGTACCAAGCAGGCTTCAAGGTAAGACAACAAATCAGACATGCTGTGTTTTGAAACTAACACATAATAGAGCGCGATATCTAACTGTTTTATTAGAGGTATAGAAGCTAGCGGCTAGACAAAAACAATATGTTGTTTATTAAAAATTTTTGAGTTTAATTTCTTTAACTTATTAGTGGAGTGATTTAATTTAGTTGTTTGCTGTGTTTTATTTTAAACATTGTTAATGACTTTAGAATTATGTTTTCAATTTAAAAACGCTTTATCAACAATATTGCGAGAGATAGATGAAGTAATTAACAAGTTCATTTCGGTGTAATGCAATTTAATTTGCAACGCGACATTGTTTTGCTTGTATATGTGCGCTGTACTTTGACCCAAGTACTAAAAGCCTTTGCTTAATGAGTTCAATGCATTTAGTGAATGAAATGCCTAATTTATGGAACTAGAATTTGGATAGAAAATGGGTCAATAGGACAGTTCCGTGGGGCACATAAAAACATAAACAAATGCGTATATTTCAGATTGTAAAAAATGGTTGAGAAAAAAAAGGTTGCGAAAAAGGGGTTTATTAAATTTGTCTCAATCAAAAAAAAAAAAAGTTTTTTCTATAATTTATTTTAAATTTAAATAGAGCGGCATTTAAAAATCTGTAACAAATATTATTAACCAAATTGTGTTTATGTGTTTGCGTAAATTTCGCAGAAATATTTTTAGTTCGAACGAGATTTTGACGTTCGCTGAAAAAATCGAATTCCAGCCGAGTTGTTGATGCGAAGTTGCCCAGAGAAAAAAAGTTGTTTACGATCTATTATGTTATGATGCACAAAAACGCTTATACAGACTAAACTGTTCAATCAGTCGAGCAGTCGAAGTCTGGCAGCGCTTATAAAAGGAATGTTTAAAATATACAAAATACCGTATATTTATAAACTAAAAATCGATTTAACTTTTTTTAAGCAAATGGTAAATTATGTTTGAAGTTTTTTTTATCAGGCACGCTTAAGTAGGATAATTAGCTAAACTAGCTTAGATAATAACAATTTTCTGGAAGTCGATGTAATCGTAAGGAAAAGCCGATTTCTGATAACAATAATTAATTGACTTTAAGATCAATGTGTGAAGTGAAAGTAGTTACCAGATAAGGCCACGCGTAGGTCATTAGCTTATCGCGATTCCGCTTAATTTGTTTGCATAAGAATAATTCGATAGAAAAAAGCGTGCCGGGTATATAACCAATATAAATTTACTTTAAAACCACATTATTTCATTCGTATTTTATTGTGTTTGTACAGAATCTGAAAGTTAAGAGTGAAAAATTCTGATATTCGCAACAGCTTACGTCTGATAGCGAAGTATATCTGTCGAATTGAAAATCTTAAAGACAAACAACAACAACTATGAAGCTTGCCGTTCTTTTAACCATCCTTACAATTCTTTATGCAACCGAAGTCCAGTCTGTGCAATGGAAAGGTGGCTGCGGGTCGAAGTTAGTCGATACTCTGCGACATACATGCGGGGAAAGAGGTTTCAATAGCCCCAAATGGGAACTGTTTAAACGTCTCCACCAACGACCAAGCCGCAGCAGACGACGAGGTAAATTTAAAACAAAAAGTTTAATATTTTTAAAGTAAGGCTATTTTTTAAGAAACAAAATTTGTTTATTTTACTTTAAGTCGCGTGCTAGCTTTTAAGGCGCGTGCTGGTCTTGTTTATTTGCCTTCAGTAACAAACAGAACAGCACGCACCAGTTTAAAATGTTTACAAACTTTCATTAAGCCACAAACATGAACTCGGTTGCTTGTTTACGAGCCTTGTTGTTTAAACTACGTTGTATGAATAATTTCAATATCTATAAATACCATTTAGGCGAAATATACCTCATTTTTAAAGCGTGGTTTTACTTAATAATAATTTTTTTAATTACAAAACGGCTTTTAAAAATTTCAGAATAAATCACTGTCATTTTTTGGTTTCTTCTCGTTCGTTTTATTTAATTTTTGCCGGCCTTGATTTCGGGTTCAAAACACTTTACTCGACCCTTGAAACCTAAGCAAATAAAATCAAGTTTCAACGCCAAACTGATACACGAAATTGAATATCGTTTCTGCACATTTTCTGCCCAAAGTCACAAGTTTGTCGAGTGCTAATTTTGTGAGCGGATATTAAATTATGTTTTGATGTTGGACGTAAAATTCCGGTGCCTCAAAAACGCACCAAATTCTCGCATGCGAATCCCTGCGAAAATATCAACACATTTTCTAGAGATCGTGACGTCACGACGACAGACGAAACTGCGTTTTAAATTGTATTGATCTGACGCGCACGACTCACGTCATCAATTGCGAGCATAATACGTACCTGAAACGGCGAGCAAGGCTAAGATTACATCCTTAATAATGAGGTTTAAAGCATTAGCTTAAGACATATTTTTTTAACAAGAACTTTTTACTTTAGGTCGCCATTCTTTACGAAGACGCCGACGTCACATGGCTGTTTTTGAAAGCCGACTAATAGCTGCCTCCAGAGTGACGTATGCAGATGCCTCACAGCAACAATCAAAAGCAGTCGGTTTACTTGAGCACATAATCCGGTAAGTTTACTAAACCGATCCTTTGTTTAAGCATAAATGCTGCAACGTGTCTATTTCTGCAATTTAGCAATGATTAGCCTTTACATAACAGCAAAAAACTCGCGTTGCAGCTATTTTTAAGCCTGTTTGTTCTCCAAAGCTATTTCGCCTCGCCCCGGAGGAAAATCGCTAAAAGATATCGATCTTAAAACGACCACTTGGTTATGATACTGCCTTGCACGCCGGCCGGCACTATTTTATGCCGTTGCCGTTTAGTTTATGTTTAAAGGTTAAGTTGCCACGAAATTAACGTTCTGCGGTGGTCTACCAGGAATTGTTGGCGAAAAGTAGTCAACAACATTCTTTTATTTGCCCAAATTTTATCAGGTTTTTAAACTGCTATCTTTTTTTTCACAGAAAATCAAGCCACAACGTCGCAAGGAGGGGCAGACGACGACTGCGCAGAAACATTCACAGGTCTTGTTGTCAAAACGACTGCAGCCTTGAAGAAGCTAGGCGATTGGTTTGCAGAACGTCTTAACGAGATATCAACAACAAAAGGCCAGATGGCCTTGCCACAGCCAAGCTATTAAGCCCAAAGAAGATGCAACAACAAGCGACTCAGCCTCCTAACCGAGGGAGTGAATCAAAATATCTAAGAAAGTGCACGAGTTTATGATTCGACAATTGGCACCGTGCGTGTCATACCACAACGAAACGCTGCACTGGTTGCCAGATAAAAATGGCTGCTTTCTTAGGCGTTGATATCTAAGAACTGACGAAGAAAGGACGGCCTCATAGGTACACTGTGATGACAAAAAATGTGCCCACACGTCAACAAAAAGGGTAGCAGGGCATTACCTTATTCCGTTACCCGACAAGTTCCCAAAAGCACTTTGAATTCAGCATTACTTTTTTTATGTTTTCGAAATAGATTTCCATCCAAAAGTAGTTAATTTAATATATTTAAATATTTCAAGTAGCTTGTTTGGTTAACCAACTTAAAAAAGACATAGTCTTTAGCCAATATTAAGTAATGTTATTGGAATAAAACGTGTGGCATGGTCAAATAATTTGCACAAGACCATTAATGGTGACAACTTTGCCTTTGCAGTTTCTATGTTCACTGTTATTAAGTATAACCACTGTTTTATTGCTTTTCGAAACGCAAACTCTCTCTCTATTTCAGATTAAACATTTTTACGAACAATTTATTCAAAAATCCATTTTGAGTGTTTTAAAAGCGATATTAAGCAAGTTCAATAAATAAAAATAAAAACAATATCTAAAATTGCAGTCTGCATTTATAGTTTTAGCAGGTTGCAAATGATGTGTAAAACGGAAGACAGATGATATTTTGAATTGTAAAACAACAGACCACATTCTTGTTTAACATGAAAAGTTACCGCTTGCAAAGATAGAAGTCACTGGAATTTTGTTTATTGACTTTTCACAAGGACGGGGGAGCACCAGGCCATAAGGGCAACGTGCTAATGTTACCAAGCTCATATAAAAGTCGGTGCCCTGTTACATAATTACAAGAAATTTACCTTTTTTTCCAATAAACACAATATTACTTCAAAATCCTAGTTTAGCAAGTTGAACACTATTCCTTACCGCGACATTTAAAAATAAGTGTATCTTCTAGACACTTCTAAAATAGCAAAGTGACGCGTGGGGTTATTAAAAGCAGTAATGACGTCACTTGTAAGTGAATTGCCTAACATATGTTTGTGGGTAAACAAGCAACTAGATTTGCTTTCACAAGGGTCAGATCTCTATTTCACATAGTCATGCGAATTCTCTCTGTGCTTTTTATTGCAAATGTTTGCTAACCTTGATTAAGACCTACTTTTCCTTTATTACAACAACAGCATAGGACACGATTTGGCACGTTCCAAAAATGTAAATAATAAATAAAATTTTGCAGAAAATAATGCAAGTTTGAAAAAATTTGGCGCAAACACCGCAAAGTTTTGGAGATGTAGACACATTATAAAATTAAAAACAACATAAAAACGAAACAATTTTTTTCTAAAAATGTCCGATTTATTTAAAAAAACAACTTGGGGGTGTTGAAAAAAATGCGACCGGGACGTCAAAGCAATTTTCACGGCAAATTGACGCGACCGCGCGTGGATAAAAAATCATCACGATCTACCCAGTCGCCTGAAAATCCAACTAATCTCACTTGATCCCAATCTTACAATAACATTAGATAAATAAGTTTCCGGTGGGCTACGAAATTTCGGGAAATTTATGATAACCATCTAAGGTTAGGAGATCTTTAGAAGTCGAGCCATTTTGTATAGGCGTATTTATTGACAGTGTCTTTGCTTCAAAAACAAGGTGGTAACCTCTATTTCAACTTTGGAAAAACTTATTTTGCTTTCAGCAAAGGCGTTCTGTTTTTTCAAGGAGTCGCGTAACTGAATGACAAAGAACGAAAGTTATAAATAACGCGATAAAGCTCTAAAAATAGTCAAGGTCGGCCCAATTAAATAACAAAAAAGTTGAAACATTTCGAACGATCATAACAACAAGGGTTTCGCCTCCATTTCATAGCTTGGATCGTGCGTATTAAACTTATATGTAGCTAAATAAAAGTGGATGTGTTTTGATGAACGTGTGGCCAGATGAAAGATGTTTTATACACCGTTAATGAGGTTAAAAACCTGCCACCAGACCCTGAATACATGTCGGATTTTACACGAATTGCCTAACTCTATTTTTTATCATTGACAGACGTGTTTTACAAGGTTAAAAATCCACTGGGCGTGTTTCTTTTTTGTACAAATATAGAAATCGTTCTTCCCCTATACAGAAAAAAACAAAATCAATATTTGCTGACTGTGTCTGTTTCATTCAATATTATATCCCTTTTTACTTGGGCGTACCTGTTATGTTTCTATACGCCAACGAGTTACGTAACTCCAGTGACTTGACAACGTAAGAAATTGCGTAATCTTTTTCGCGACGACCTTTCAATGGCTGATCGAAGGGTGCAAAAACACCGGTGTTTGAAAAATTCAATGGATCTAAGAACAGCAATGTCATTATGCCCTTAATATAAACCGAGCCATTAAAATATTGACGCAACGGAGAATTTACGTGCGTAATTTCAATTGAACAGATGTTTTTATTAATATACTGGGAATGTTTATGCTTTTTAAATTAGGACATTATTCTTCGAATTTCGGTACTGAACTAGCGTTCAATCATGTCAGACAAACTTTGCTGCTGTTTATGATTTACAATTTTATTTACGCAAAGCGCAACATTTATTATAGGAAATTCCCTTTCGGTCTAAAAACTTTTTAAATATTTGAATTTATGGGTCAATTAAGCAATAAAATATTACGAATTCGAATGCCTACGCACTAAACTAAGAGGAGGAGAAATGGACTTTTGCATTGCTTCGTTTGACTACGGGGTATAATGTGCAAATTTTAAATTAATTAAGAATTTAATTTTTAAAATGGTAATTGGTAGTAAAAGCTATAGTTGACAAATTGACTTCATATATTAGAAATAAACAAACTTGTGTTATACAAATAAAATTAAGAAATATCAATAATATTTTGTACACACGCAAAACTGAACAAAAAAACCAAGGCAACTTGATCTTATTTTTGAAATAACAATCGCGAAACTCTTATTTTATGCGTCATGAAGTGCTGATTTTTGACTAGCCTTAGCTTTCTGGGGATTTATTCGATTTCCCCTAGTCGGAGTGTTTAGTTAAATTTGTTGACCAAATACTAGAGACAAACAACAGCAAGTACCACAAGTATGAGATTAACTTCAAAAGCTCACAAATTGGCCCACGTTTTTTAACAGGTTTAACCGGCACGTCGGTCTAAAGTGGCTTTTACCGACTCTCTGTGCTCCAAAAATAGATTTCGCTGCGTCTGAGTGTTTTGTTTATTTCGGTGGCCGGTGTGCGAAAACTGAGATCAAACGCAAAAAAAAATTTCTAACACAAATATCACGGTATAAATTTAGTCTGGGCTCGACTCGCTACAGCCACGTGACAATATGACATCGTCACGTAATTCAAGGCTATGACCCGGTCGTTAGGCCCGTTTTAATCAAGGGTCTGTCAAGCCAAAACCGTCTGCCAAAGGAAGCTCCAATATGATGCGGTCGAGATACAAATACAAGGTTATTGTTGGCCATGGGAACAAAACAACGTTAGTTCTCAAACGTTATCCAAACGGACATAACTTGTGGATTACTGCATTGTTGGAAGCCTATTTTCATACCAGGTGAGTGGATTTTGAAATCACACCAAGTCTGGTGTACAGGTGAGAAGTTAATAAGCACTTCGAAACGAACACACCCTTCTTGATAACAAAGCTCCGGCGTCGAGAGGTGGCAATTTTGAAAGCGTGCTCTGACCGCATTTTAACGAAGAAAATTAAATCAAGCCTCATCTATGGTCAATGACGGTATACAACAAAGAGCAAGCACGTCAAAATTGCGTGCGCCCATCGCATTGCCGTCTGCACATGAACAAATTTAAGCCCGTTTAACCTTTAGCCTACGGTCCAACGTACATGTGTGTTACAATGGTGTATGTATTGGGTATTGGAGTCACTTAAGGGTGCTAAGGCGTACTATTACATAGCTAGCATTCAGTTGGTCGAAGAAAGTGGTAAACACATTCCTGGTTCGGGTGGTGTCGGGTTCCCTTCTATTCAATTTGTGTGGGAAACAACATAGAAATTATATAAATAAATAAATTAAACAACCTCACGGGAGCCATCAGCAAGTCAAACCCTTCTAAAAATAACTTTTTTAATTATTAATTTTAAATTATCTTTCCCCCATCTATAATTATATTGCACGAAGACATTAATAATTAAACCAAGCCGGCTTTTATCTTTTGATTGAAGTGGTTGTAAGTAATGATATTCATACATCTCGTCATTGTTAAAAATGAGTGGTTATGCAACTGGTAAAATTAAATAATTAAAGTCAGATGGCGTTAATTAAACCACATAAGAAATGCCGATAACCCTTTTTGGTAGCATGATAGACAAAGTGAAAAATGAAACTTGATATTTATGAAACTTTGTTGTTGTTGTTATTGCTGCTGGTTTCGTGAGTAAATTTCTTGGAAAAAACTGAGAGCAATTTCCCTCTTATTTTCAACTTCCTTAATTTTTTCCGGGATCAAGTAAAAATTATGGGAATCAGTGGAATCCAAGCCAAATTTCACACCATAACAACTTAGTTTTAATCACACGCTGCCATTCTGTTATCCTTTAAGAAAAATCATTACGTGAAATTTGAAATAAGCGGAAATATTACAAAACTGTTATACTTATTCAATAACAACTTTTTAAAAGGAAAGTTGGACCTAAACACGTGCATGTTGTCGGAATATGACTTAAACGGGTTAATTATGACGTTCAAAAACTCACAGACCTCACGTCACTGGGTTTAAAACCAAATCGATTCTCGGAAAAATGTCTCGGACATGCTAAAGAACTAACAATTAGTTGATGCGACATAAATTAAAAACAGGACCACAACGATTTAAATACAATATTCATTCAAACAAAACAAGTCAAAATGTTAAAGTATGCAAATTAAAGTTTATGGGAGTTCAGTCTTTATGTTATGTCACCTTTTAATAAAGGTGTTTTATTTTTTATACAATTTTCACATTTTTACAAAGGGAAATTAAACAATTTTTATGATTATTTTATAACAGAACAAGCTATATACAAACAATGAATACAAACATTTAGGATATAATCAAACAAATATAAATCAAATGTGGCCGCAAGCAACGTTGATTAAACAAACATAAAGATTAATGAGCTTAATAAATGAACCCAATTTAAGAAAAAAATTTCAACGGCAAAGTCCAGGGTCACGACCAAAATATCAATTTGAACTTATAACCCTAATGGGTATTGGAGTAACAATTTGTAATTGAATCATAAAATGAGGCAGGCGATATAGTTTTTTATTAAATATTTAACGCATTTGTAACTACAATAATTGGTGTCATAGTAAATATATAAAATGTATGCATTTATATCATGCAATTTGTAAAAAAATATGCAACTAATGATATGTAAATGAAGTAACTAGCAATTTACCTAATGATTGTAAATACAATAATATTAATAGCAAACTTTTAATTTGTATAATTTTTAAGCTATATGTAGATACATTATCAAATTTAAAGCATTTACTAAAAAGTCGCAAATTTTAACACGCGTTTTACGAACTGTAAACACTTATTCTCTACCGCCTTTGGTGGCGAAAAATTGACGCGTGTCTAATTTATTATATAAACTGCAACACCCTGTATCGGAAACTCGTATGTGTTTTAACCCGGTAACTATGTGTCAGCAACAAATCAAATGAAATTCTTGGCAAACAAATCTATTTGTAGACTCTTAAACAAATATTAGTTTTTATTATATAAAAGTTCAAAGGCAACAAGGTGTCGTTAAAAGCTTTTAGCGTTCAACCAACGTCATTTAAAATGTCGTATTAATATCTACGCCTCTTAAATCAGTTTTAAAGCTGTTTGATTTGGCATTTATCCTATAAAAAACACCGGAATTGACAAAAATGCAAGCCAATACCTGCCACGACTTCCCACAGTTTAAACTCCAGCGGTTTTGTTAGACCTTGCCACCTCGCCACCGACTCCCTAATAAAATGCTAACTAGAAATTTATTATACAAGTTTAGTAGAAATCCCATCAAAAAAGTCACGTACACACTTTTTTATTTAGATTGTTCATGGCGCTGGTTTATAGCTAGGTCAAAGGTTTTGCATAAGCTCAACAACAACTTGCATAAACTTATGGTCGAAGAGTGATGTTGCAAAAATAAAAAAGATTGATGTTGCACATAACTCTTTTTTCTAAACTCTTATAAAGCCATTAGAAAAGTTATATTTTAAGCTAGTTTTTGAAAAAAAATCTAGGTAAAAATGAAAGCATTTATTTTAACTACAAATGGTATTTGCTAGTTTTTAAATGTTTAAGTTAAGCTCCCTTTTTACATTTATAGAAATAGTCGTTAAAAAACAAAGATCTAAACTAACTTCATTCTTTTTTCTAATTTAAATAGCAAATTTTTCTCAAATACATAATATATTATACGTCAAAAACTAACCAAACAGCAATAAAATCCTACAATCTATACAAGTATAAACCTTTAACAAAGTTTTCCCTGAATTTTTTAACTAAAACTGAACAAAAAATTACTTTTTAATTTAAGTTTAAATTAACACCAACGAGTTATTACAGAATCGTGTTTAAAGAAAACGAGCACTCACATGTTTAATACTTAAAATAAAGGAACACGAATTATATAAATGGGAACAAGGCTTCAATCACGTACACACGACCACACTCTACCATTCAAAGTCCTCTGTCGGACCAACTTATTTGCGATGGTGACCGAAAATCACACTGAGGTCAATTGTTAATCCATAAAAATCGAAACGAGAATATAAATTAAAAAAATATGACGTCATATCGTCGTAGAATGATCGCGTTAAAGCAAAAAGAACACAAGATAAAAAGAAAAGTCGTCTTTGCGCAATATATATCGCTCCGAAACGATAAAAGTGCACTTTTATGATATATTGCGTGACGTAACAAGAATAAATAATGACGTCACGAGGAATAATAGGCAAGTGACGATTTACACTCCACAAAATAGAAATCCACACAACAGGGTTGAATTAATATATCCTGAAAATAGTATGTACCACATAAAACGATATTTAAAGTTTTTTTATGGCACTTGCAAAGTTTTTTCAAGCTTCCAACACAAAATAATTCGTCATTTAGTTACCTAACACCTAAAAATTTGAAAGAAAATAACAAAATAGACCCTCGAATCAGAAATTGCAACGAAAAATAACGCGCACCGCATATAGGGGTAAAATATATATGAAAAATGTAAGAAAGTGGGTTTTTAGTTAAGTTCCACTCAATTAAAAGGGAAACTTCAAAATTCAAGCGTGGGGCCCAAAATTTTCGAAATGGTCACAAAATTAAAAATGGAAAAATTTGTTAATCCAAATAAATTATTGATTTTTTTTTCATGATTGCTACAGAAAATAGAAAAATAAAAAAATGGAAATTTCAATTCGCTACAACGATTTGGCAAGCACTTTTCTTGGTAAAGAAAAAAAGCACAGAAATATAAATAAAAATTAAAACAAAATTAAAAAAAAGATTTATAAAAAAAGGCGGATCTTTTTCCCACTACAGTGGTGAATATAAAGTTATATTCAGTGACTTGCTTTTATTTATTTTGAATTTTTTATACAAAAATTTTATAATTTGAGTTTTTGATACAACCGATTTTTTTTCTAAAACAAGGCAAAAACGTTTTTAAAAGGCAGTCCTACGTCATCATAGTAATGACGTCACAAGTTTGGCAAATAAAATTGGAACTACAAGACCACAGGAAGAAATAGTAAACTAAATTGACGATTTTTCACTTGAACATGACATTTAAATAGAATTGAAATGTGCTTTATATTGAGGTTGACGTCATCGTACTACATAATGGCGTCATAGTATTGTATACGACGTCATGATATTAGATAACGACGTCATATTTTCTGTTGCTATAGTTTTAGTATTGTGCGTAATTAACACAAATATTTCGTCATTTTACATACTTGAAAACGTAATGACGTAATGTTTTAGAAATTAGTGACGTCATCTAAAGTTATTGTGTGATGTCACGCCCCTCAAAACAATCCGTGTCGCCCCTTCCGACGTCACGCGTACCCGTGGTCACGTGATCAAAACAAGAAAATAAAGAAGAGATCTTCGGAATGTCGAAGGATCAGATTTCGATCTTGGGATACCTCTTCCGCTTGATGGAGACGTTGTCCTTGTAAAGAGCAGGATCCATCCGGGCTTCGGAGGAGAGAAGAGGCATGTAACCGAACGACTCCACGAAACTGAAACGAGGGAGGATTTTAAGTTAGTTATAATCCAAAATAACGATTTTTTTTCCAAGCATTTAATTCGATATATAAAAGAAATATACATAAGAAAGAAGTGACTTGTGTTTGCTAATTATTTTGTTTATTGTTTATAGACAAACTCGCAAGTGTGATTAGTTCTATTACGTGTTTTTTGCAGGGGCAAATTCTTTGCTTTTTATACAAAAAAAATAATTTTCTTAAATTTGATACTTTTTTTAAAATTTGATACAAAATGTATTAAATAAATAATACAACCAGTCAATACGACTGTTTAGTTAAACGGACTTATTAACATGACGCATTAACCGCAGAAAATTAAACAGTTTTAAATTTTTAGGGCGCAACCGATTTTTTGATGGTGATTGTTAGTTAAACATGTTAGTGTGTTGTGTGCAAAATTAAATCAAAAATGTGCAAGTGTTTTTAAATAAATTACTTACTTTTTCATGCAGTTCTGTCTGTCAGCGAAGTGATGTGGATCTGACCAGTTTGACACCACTCCACCGCTTTGTGGCGCCTTCAAGCCCTTTTCCTGGTTCGTGGAGGATTCTTTATATTGTTTCTTCTGCGTAACTGAACCAAAAAATATAATATTTAAAAGCGGAAAAATATTAAAATAGTTTTTATCAAGTATGTAATAAAAAACAATTAAATTTTTTCAGTAATATTTTTTTTTATTTTTTTTTAAATTTAATGAAAAATCCATTTTTCAAAGTCGGAAAACATTTTTACATGCCTTGTTAAGTTTTTGCTCTGTAGAAAAACCTCTCTCGACAACCTAGACATTAACAAGACACATTCCTACCATACAACCATGAACATGAATTATCTTGTCTGTCTGGTTGCGAGAGTGAAGACAGAAGGGATTAATGACGTCATAATACTATCTTTGTTTCAAGGGTTAAACGAAACAGACGGTAAACGAGACTGTTCTGCTATTTTTTGCCGATTTTAAAAGTCAAAAAAATAAAAAATTGTCAAAATTTTCTCACCTTTGATTGGTGGAAGTCTGGTCACGTGAGCGATCATCATGTTCATTAAAATATCCTCACAATTACTTAACTCGTCCACTAGTTGGCGGTCGCGTTCCGGAAGCCAGTCAGTGTATAAAGCAAAATAATATCTAAAAAAAATGTTTTTAATAATTTAACTTTCATTTTTTAAAAATATGTAAAAAAATGTTTAAAAAATATTTAAATATAAATAAAAAAATAAAAGCAAGTTGAAAAACTAACTTATGTATGAAAGCTGCCCCGGTTAATATCATGCTGTACGAGTTCGACCACTTTGACGTATAAGCCCATCTATTTTTCTCCTCATTCCAGTAATGACTTCGTGCTGGGAAACCAACCAAACGATCTGGAAATTGTCGCCAAACTTGAAAAGCAAAATCAATCTGAAAATAACAAAATAGGTTGATATTATTTTAGTAAAAACTAAAAAAATAATAAAATCGTTTAAAAATTTTTAACTAAATACTTGATAAATTAACCCTAAAATGTTCATTAATGACGTCACAAAAAATTTAACATAGACATTATAAACAAATCATAAAAATGACGTCACAAAAAATTTAACATAAACATTATAAACAAATCATAAAAATGACGTCACAAAAAATTTAACATAAACATTATATACAAATTATAAAAATGACGTCACAAAAAATTTAACATAGACATTATAAACAAATTATAAAAATGACGTCACAAAGAATTTAACATAAACATTATAAACAAATTATAAAAATGACGTCACAAAAAATTTAACATAGACATTATAAACAAATTATAAAAATGACGTCACTAGAAATTATAACCATAAACATTGTAAACAAATTATAAAAATGACGTCACTATTAATTATACCATGATGTCTCAATTCAAAAAAAAAAATTATTCTAAATTGAAGTCAGGAAAAACAAAAATGTCGTCATAAAAAAACAACAATAACGTCGCACCTCCTGGACGTTAAGTTTTGCGTCTTCATCCAAGCTGAAGATGGAATCGAATCTGATGTCCTGGAAGGGATAAAATCTTCTGCTCATCACCTTCGTGCTGTCGTCGATCACAGTCACGGGGATTTCCCGTTCCGGATCCTGCAAAGACCTCCATCTGGACGGGGGAGGGGGAGTTTTAGAACAATGCCAGATTATGATGATCTAAAAATTAAAATAAAATAAATTTTAATTAAAAATATTATATCTAACTAAAAAAGTAAAAAAATATTGTTGACAAAAAACTTCAATTAAAAATATTTTGTTTAAATAATTTAAATGGACACGCCCTCTTTTTTTCAATTATAACCAATTTAAATTAACAAAATCAAAAACAGAAAAAATGTGGTGCTTAAAAACCACGTTTAAAAATTAGGATTAAATAACTTTGGTTTAGTTTTGCGGTATAATCCAAATCGGTTTCCGTTTACTGAGATTTTTAAGAGCATTAAAACAATCCACAAACAAACCATAATAATTTCAACTTTTAACTTTTATTGTTAACTTAATTTTAAGACCTAACTTAAATTCTTACCAATCCAAAGCGACTTAAAAAAAATTAAATTAAATGTTTTGATATAATTTTTTTAAAGTTTTGGCAAGTCGTTAAGGTAAGCAACTTCTAATCAGATTTAGGAAGGCTGTTATTACTTGCACCGATTTAATATCGCTATATATAAAGCGATATGCAATAACACAATAACAGCATATATCTCAAACCACAAATTCGCTGATAAGACTGCGTGCCTAACACAGGTTTACACCATGGCGTTAATAAACCACATGAATACAAAAAACTTTATTTTTGTGTAAAATTTTGATATTTTGACCCTTAAAAAAATAGTATGACGTAAACCAGAAACACACCCTACCCTGCATTGATGCACGGCGAATAACGTGCCAAAAATGTTATTTAAAAACCGTAAAATTTACAGTAAGCACTGTGAAATGCCGTGTCAATTTAGGTATAAACAAAAGCTTAAGTACCTGAAAGTACGTTGAAAGATAAAGTACTAATATACATTACAACTAAAACTAATTTTTGCAGCTAAAAAATTTCACAAAAAATTTAAAAAAATGTTTTCTTTTGTTCAAAAATGTTTACCTGCCCACATGACGTAGTTTGAAGGAGATTTTTCACAAGCTTAACTATTGGAGCAGCCGAGCTCATAACAGGGGAAGTACCTTGAATTACCGCCGTAAATTTATCAGGAGCTTCAAGACCTAAAAATTAAAAAAAAAATTATTTCTAACTTGTATTTTTAACAAACTTGCTATTAATATTTACCCTTAACATGTAGCGTTTATTTGCTTTAACCCTTACGAAATACAGCCCTAGCATTTACGCTACATATAAAACCAACATATGGCTGTAATGTAAATTTTCCAACACGATAATCAAATGCAAAATCAAACGAACAACAACCAAGGCAATGCATTTAAATGTTTGCCAACTAACATGTTTGCATGTTTTACTACATTGTTGTACCTTGAACCGTTTACTAGGAATAAAATGTTAATCAATTACAAACCAATAACAGGATAACAACTTGATTCAACTTAAACCTCAACATTTAGATTTTAAAATTTTTTATGGTAATTGTAAAAATTAAAAAAAAAATATAATAATGTTATGTATATGTTTAAGAAATGGTGTTTATTATAACGCAAGTGGAAATTTTCAATAATTGCAGACAATAAATAACGTTTTCACACAATTTTTTTGTAAATATTAAAGATTGTACCTATATAATCGATTAATTAAGTTTTAATTGACAATTTTTTTAAATTTAGCACAAAAAAAGCATAAGTTTGGTCCACAGCCAATATTTTTATTATGTTTTTTCATTTTTTGTCCATGCCCGCCGTTTCAAAAAATTGAACCGAACCTGCAGACATTAACCAGACGAAAGTTAGCATCAACATTTAACACACTTGAATTAATATCTTCTATATACCCTTAACCTTTTATCATTAGTAGTATTAGGTTACTAAGCAGGCTAATAACACCATAATTACAGTATTGAGTTAATTTAAGTATGCCAATCTGAGAATAAGTAAATAAAAATGTTCATAAACTTTTATAAAGTATATATACAAACTAAAAATTTTAAGTATTTTTTTTGAATATAAATTTGAAATGTAGTTGGTGTTTTTAAAAGTTGTAAATATTTACCGAATAAAAATTGTAAACTGGTGAATATGGAGTAAGTATATTATGTAAATATTATGACCACGGAAAAAATAGATAGACCGTAAATATTAACTTTTCTTTTTCAATAAATCAGATTCAAATGTTTTTAAATAGTAAAAATTAAATGTATTTATCAAGAAACGGTTACAGTCCTCTTTTGTGACAAATTATGACAATTTAAATACATAAATTTTAAATAAAAAATATCACAAAAATAAAAAAAAAATCATTTTTAAAGATACTGCCAACTTATATTCGAACCCACCCGTTTTGTTTACACATTTTTACCCCAAAGTCAAAACAAAGATTGAGAGCGTAACGCATTTATAGAGCTTAATATACTTACTAGACATAACTGACTTAAGTCGTTATTCATCTGCCAAAGACAGTAGGGTAGGCGCATTTTATTTGTCTAATTTAAAAGGCTTAATAGAGTAACGTTACAGAAATACGAAAAAATTGACAAATTTGGATTTTGAAAAAATAAATTTTGACATATGTTGCGTGCGGGTATATTTAAATTTAAAATAATTTTTGAAGTATAACAGCTTATAAAAATTCCTTTTTTTAAATTAACTATTTTTAATTTTTATAAATTGTATAAGTAAGTCTTTTAACTACAAAATCATATAGGCCCAATTTTTAAAGTTCTAATTTTTTTATTTTTCGTGACTTAAAAAAAAATATTTTTTTGCAAATTTTATTTATTTTTTGATGTTGTTTTAACCCCTGCGTCATAAATCAGTCAACACGTCACGTGACCTGTCAAAGATGTCACGTGGGAACGATCACAACGTCTAATTAACCGGAAAAAAATTTTAACTCGCAATTCATATGACGTCATCGCACGTCATTGGCTTTCGAAAAAATCCAACATTTTTACCGAAATCATCAATTTAAAAACTTTTTTTAAAATCAACCTTAAAAAAAATTTTTTTTCTAAATTTTAAAGTTTTTATTTATTTTTACCCAAAAGAAAAAAAACTCTAAAGTTTTACCATTAAAATATCAACACGTTACAAATGAAGTAAAAAGTCAATAAATAAGCGAATTTTAAACAAAAGTAACTTTTATTTTATTTTCTAAAATTATCAAGGGTCAAAATGAGAACGTGTTTAACTTATGAATACTAACGAGCTATCGAATGATTGAGATTGAAAAGATTTTATTTTTTAAACTCAGTTCTGTTAGTAAATATATAAAAAAGTTCTAGTTATAAGGGAAGTGATATTAAAAACATAATTTCAGGATTATATTGAATTTTAATTTTAAAAGTGAAGTAATTAGAATAATAAATAAATACCAAATTTTAATTTTTTGTGTTATAAAAATCAAGCTAAATAAAAAAAATTTTCATTTAAAAAAAATTTTACTTTAAAAATTTTAAAAACGGCACATTCTAATAAAATCATTCTTAATATGCAAATTAACTATGACTAAAAATCTGTAATAAATACGCTTACCTAGTTTTCCATAATAGAAGGGGAGATTTTGCGGTGAGGAACTATAGTCAGGTAAGTAGAATAAAGGACCAGGACCCATATTCCAAACAAAATCTGGTCTGGCTTCGTCTGCATATATTCGATCGTATATAATCTGTTGATGCAAAAAAAACATTTATTTAATGTTTCTTTTAGGATTTAGGAAAATCTTATTTTATTTTTTCTTGTACATTTATTAGTTGATGGACTTTTGTTGGCCCTTTTTTTTGCAAGAAAGGCGAAACAGGAAAAACAACCCTTTGTTATATTGTTTATTTTTCGTTTTACCCAGAACAAGGAAATGCTATACTTAATTCTATATCGTGTTAATAAAGCACGTTTAAAAGAAAAATTAAAAAGGTGAAAATTTAATTTAAATTTAATTTTATAAGATTAATATTTCCTTTTTTGTACCGATTCTTTGGCCCATTTTAACAATGTTAACCTAAATTGATAATTAACTTATTCAAAGAAAGTTTAATAACGTTAATTAGATAGAAAAGTGATCATTATTGGGGTAATAAAGTATTTAACCTGTTAATTTAAACCATATAAAAAACTAATCACCAGTGATTAAATAGTTACTTAAACAGTTTAAGCCAAATTAAATCAACTAGAATAAGGCCAAGTTATAGTTTGTATAATTTTATAATATAAAAATTTGAACTCAGAATGTGTTAAAAATAGATAAAAATCAAAAAATGTTTTATAAGAATTTTGACATTTCAAGTAATTGTAAAGAAAGATTGATATGACGTTGGATAAAGTTAAAATTAGCTGAAATTGAAAAGATAACTGAACATTTTTGACAATCTGGTTCACGATTTACGCCTATTTTAAACACGTTAACTTACAATTTAAACAATATAAACGACGGAAATTTGTTAGTAATTTTAAAAAAATCAAATTTTAAGGAAATTATATAAATTTTAAATAAAAGTTTAATACACTTTTTTAAAAATTCTTTTTAAAAATAAATTTGCAAACATTTTTACAAGCAATTGCCTAAAAAACTTATTAAAATTTCAAGAATAAAAAAATTGATAATATTTTTCAAGTTTTTTAATATTTTGGAACGAAACCTGGTTTTAACTTAGCTCAAAAACCGCGCATACTTTTCTACTTTTGTTAAGTTTAGATTTCTTTTGTGTATTTTACCATTCCATTAAACATAGACTTGCGGTTAAAAATCGCTAGCAAGAAATCGACATTGCTAAAACCGAATTCAAGCAAAAAAATCTTAATGTTTATATAACCATTGGAATCAAAACCGTATAATATTAAAATAATAAACTGAATTGTAAATTTAATTTTAATGTTGTTTTTATTAGGTATTTTATCATTTTAACAAAGCATTATTTTGTTATTATTATTGTAAAGTTAGCAATGGCGTAAGAGTAGTAAGTACAATGTATCTTATTAAATATATCAACATTCGATTTTTAAATATACTCAAAGAACGCTCCTACATATAAATATTTAACTTCACATAAAGAATGGCCTACCAAACCTAAATACGACCTCATAAGTTTAAAAAAACACGTTCAACTAACAGCAAGGATGTGTTTAAACATATTTAACAAATAGTGGAGTTAGGTTTTCTATGAAAGTATTTACTTATATGTTAACGGATGGCTGATAAGAAGGTCGTTTTGAGCTTTTAAAAACTCGTTTTAAGCACTTTCAAATCGATGTCATTTTTGTCTGCACATTTTAAGTTAAGATCAAAGTGGTAATGCAATACACAGTTTAAACTCAAATGGTGTTTAAGCACGTTTAAGTGGATGTGGTTGATTCAGTAATAAACCATTTCTAACTTTTAATTTTTTTTTAAATTTCGTTAAAAAAATTTCAAAAATAAAAATTTCAAAAATAACATTTTCAAAATAATTTTTTTTAAAATTTTTGGTTTTTAAACAATCAAACACGAAATACACAGATGTGAGGTAATTTAAATTTCACGTCACAGCTTTAAACAAATTCAATTAACGAAACCTTAACCAGAAATTGAATCATAATGTGCGCATATGGTCGCCTAATTACCTCGAATCTTGTCAAGATTAGCACTCATAATGCACCACATATAAAACAACCTAAACCCTATTCATGAGGGAATAAACAGCGGTTTACCTCAAATGTCGTTCGAATGATGACGTCAGTCGAAGAGAAGTAGGTATCCCAAAGAAATTGCGTCTGCTGACGTAGTGACATAATGACGTCATCGTCTAGATCCCGCAGCATTGTCGGCACCTATGGAGATTTTAATTTTGTTGAAATGTTAGAGTTGTACTTGTGATTTATGTTTAATACCTTAGGGTGTTGAATATACGTCTACAAAGCCGATGTCAAGAGTCGAAATCTAATATTTTAAATTATTTAAATATTTTTTTTAAACGAATACGTATTTTTTAACCTTTACATTATAGGTTTCCAATGATCGGAAAAATACCGAACAAAAATTTCCAATTTACATCATTGAATATTTTTTAAATACATTTTTCTTGTTTACACAATTTAAATACATTTTCTTGTTTACTTTCCAAAAATAAAGATATAAAGCCAATATTTTTATTCTTTGATATTTGTATGCTTTAAGCAATAAATTTACAACAAAAATCCCCAAATTTTAAAATAAAAAATCATTGTTTAAAAAACCCAAAATAAAAAAGATACTGGAAACGAAACAGGTATTTAAACATTGTGTTAAACAAATTTTCTAAAACAAAAAACGAACCAAAACCTTTGCTAAAAATTGACCAAAGATTATTCAAATATTTAAACTCCCTTTCACCTGTAAGAGTAATCTTTCTTCCCACGCTATACTAGCCTTCGTCCAATCGATAATTTCAGCAAAGGGTAACAACCAACCGTTAGCAAGAACCACGGGTATACATGCAGTCTGTAGTGATTCAAGGAACCGGAACGAACCCAGTCTTCGCCCCCGGGGAACCATGCAAAATGTGGAATCGTGGAGTAGCTCCTGGTAGTCCCATCTATAAAAAATAAAAATATTTGTTAAAAAATTACAGTTTTTCAAACATTTTTTTACCATTCATAGCACCTTGCCTAAGAGCTACATAAAAGCAGTGGGTATTAAACCCAGGACCTCAGACACCACGCAGTCGGTTAATTATTAGATATTATTGAATACTATAAATCAAATTACATAAATATTGATATTGGGTTCTAAAGTTCAAATCTAGGTAATATTTAAACCTATTTTTAAATGGCCTTTTTTAAATTGATTTAAATTTTAAATCACTTTTAATTATAAAAACAAAATTTCCCCAAAGATAATTATTCAAGTAAAGTAGATATACTAAAACAAGCAAAAACATAGTAGTTGGTAAAACTTTAGAGTGTTTGTTGGAACAAGAATTTAAAGAAACTTAAGAAGTACAACAACTTTATAAGATAAGTTTGTTTAATAACAGAGGAGAAATATTCTCAAATTAAACAACAACTTTTCTTATATTTTGGTGGGAAATTCAGAAGCGTTTTTGTTAATATTTAATATTTGCATTTGATATTGCAGAAAGAAAAAATATATAACATGTTTACATTTTTACAAAAAATTTTTAGTGTTGTGTACACTTGATTCATATTTATAATTTACAAATTTATAACAAGTAAATTATTTACACTTAATTTAGCAAAATTATCACCATACAACAATTAAGATAATTTCGAGGTCTAGACTTTATGCGTTATCTTCCTATACAGACAACTGTTGTGAGCATAGACAAAGTATCCATTGTATACGTCTAAGCACTTTCTCGGTCCGAACGCTACGAGGGTTTTTGCGCAGATAAAGTATAGGCGGGCGGCTTAAAATAACTTTGAAAAGAGGATTTGTAAGTCGATACTGTATGTGCTAAATCGGCCGAAAATTTGCGCAAATTTTTATTTTCGTGCGGTTTCTGTGGAAAGTAGAGCACTGCATAATTGGAGGCAAAATTCGTTGTTTACTAGTTTCGATGTATAACATATATCAGATATACTGGTGGTATCCGAATTATCGATGCTCTTTAAAATATTCGAAAACAACAACTGGGTTTGGTGACCATGCCATTATATACTATAAAATCTTTGTGTAAACATTAATACTTTCGGCATGTTTTAAATTATTAAATTGATTTTGTCATTTTTTCCTCGTAAAAAAACAAATAAAAAAAAGAAAATATAATATAATAAGAAAATATTTGTATATGTGAGTTTTATAAATATTCAATATCAACACAATAATTGTTTTTCCACAGTTTGCAAAAAAATGACGCGTTTTACAAGAATGTGCGAATTACTAATACTACAATAACTTCTTAGCCTTTTGGATGATAAACTTAATAACCATATCGGACACATTATCATATAAAGTTGTTATTACCCGATCATAATAAATAACTGTTTGGGATTGATCTTAAATATGTTGTATAGAAATGTAAGATAGACAAGATTAAACGATTTTAGCATAAAAACATTTTTAGAAATAAGAATACTATTTATATGACACATAAAAACAGTAACCCCTTAGTTAAAAATAGCTCTGTAAAAACTACGCTTCTGAAATCAAAATGTATATACAAAAATATAAAATTTAAATTGTGTTATTACTATATATTTGTTTGCAAAATGAAAATAAAGTATGATGTATTTGCAAATAAATCAGTTTTTATAAATATCTTTCTAACAGTCTGAGCACTTTATTTTAAACCTTAAAAAACTAATAAATAATTAATTACTCAACAGGGTCCATAAGTCATACTAACTTATAACAAACCGTCAGTTCGTAATAACAGCCAAAAAAATAAAATATTGGAGTAAAAAATAAAGTTAAAAAAATAGGATTTTTGATAAGTTTACCTACTAAACTAGATGACATTTTACAGTTTACAAGCGTTTTCGATCAATACAGATTAAATTGACTTTGATGTAAAGTTGTAAGTGTAAAAAGCACTTAAAATGTTAAATGTCCACTTGATGGGCAATTCGGGTGGTCGCCGAAAACTTTGTGTAATTATTTTTAAAAAAAATTTGCGGTTATAACATATAATATATATTTTGATATTATAAAAAACAATTTAATTCAATAAAATTAAAACAATATGAGCTTTTAAAAATCATTGCTCTATAGGAAAGATGTTAAAAAAACACACCTTAAAACATAACATTGCCACAAACAAGCTTGTCATAAATTAACTAAAATTACACAAAATTGAAACAGAAATCATAAAGTGTAAAGTCTTTAGCCTAAAGATCACCAAACCTTATTCTAATTCACAGGAAATGCAAACGAGTTAAGTTGAATTCATGTTTGCCTACAACGCTCTTGTGTGTACACTAATGGGATGGCACAACGCTAATTATATCTCGTATATCAATATAATGCATACCGACACCGTGACCACGAGTTCTACTTCAAAGATAAAGGTAATTTAAGCACCTCGGTTGCACGCAATATTAAGAAAAAACATGTTTTTTTTTAACTACGTAATTCTTAAATTTTCTGGGTAAGAAATTAAGGTTACAACTAAGTCAGGGTGGTCCAGTAATTGATAAACAAGTTGTTTAACTACCAATGTTACAAGATAAAGATTGGATTATTATTCCCCGGTATACCTTAAACACACATTTATTTAATAATTACCGTAAGTTAATAAACTACTATAAAGCTAACACGAATTTTAAATATATAATATAAGAAAAGATAAAATAATAAATTGGATGTGTTTCTATAATATTTAAATTTACAACGCCCTGTTTAAATTGCATTAGAATTTTTTTTTTTAAATAGTGGAGATTTTTAAAGACATAACCCAATCAATGACCCCAAATTTGTATAAAGTTCAAGTTAACAACTTACCGGACATTGTGGTAGTTTTTATCAATAAAAAAACCCTTCTTTATATGTACATTTAACCAATGAACTAATAAACCCAACACAAAGAAACCTGTTCACCAACGCTCGGGGTTTTGTGAGTTGGGAAACTTTAAAGGGTTTATTTTCAAATAAATTTTTTGTTCCAAAATTTTTAATTTATTTTTGGGTAAACCCTTTACAAAATTTCGTATTTTAATTTTGTGTATTAAATTAGCGAAACTAATAATAATTTAAAACTATTTTCGAAAATGACATAACATCGGTAGTAAAAAGTTAACTATTGATTACCCTATATCAGTATACTAAGAAAACATAAACTACGCAAAAACTATATAAATAGATTTATGTAAACGGAAGTACGAGTATCAACGTTATCGAGAAAATCCCGATAGCTCATATGACGTAATAGTTATATTGATATTTATCGCTCATATCAATTTAAACATTACTGAAAGGTAATAAAATATACGCATGCCTAATTTAAATGACCATTTACAGATTAGTTTTAATGGGCCTTAACTTATAAGACATTTAGGATGAGAAATTTGATTATTTGGTACAAAAATGGAAAGAATTCGATCTTATGACGTAATAAGGACGTTATTGTTGTCCGACGCGTCTCGTTAGTAAATAAACTTTGTTTGCTCGACTGCCCGTTCTTTAAACTTTTCCTTTAAACAGATAGCCAAGACAAAAACACCAAAACCTATGTTTTTCACCCTTTACCAGCGACAAAACAACTTTCCAGCAGATTTAACAGCGTTTTAAGGGTTTTAAAATATTAAAGGGTTACAATTGCGGTAAACTTATAAGTATGTAGGTCGACTTTCTACGGGGTTTTAACGTGATAATACTTAAAGTGTGACGTGAGAAATGAATGTATGTTTGATTTCCGCTCAAAAAGGAAATGTATTCAAGAAAGGTTTAAAGTAAAGGAACTGAAGGTCACTTTTCAGTGGCTATTACCCGTGAACCTAATCCCTAATACCTTTGATTTTGGTTTTAAAATACTGTATTTTGGTATTACATAAATCCGTTTAAGATTTTAGGTAGAAAACGAATTTTACAAAAAAAAAATTCCATTTTTTTTTTGCTAGAAAACTTTAAGTAATTTAAGAGAAAAACTAAACCCGGATTCCAAAATTTTCTGACCTAGTTTTCGATATTTTTATTATTGTGTAAATGCTAGTTATGGGTAAAGTATTTTTACTTGGAAATAGAATAAGATAAAAGCGATATGCTAAACAGAAGATCATATCTTTTCATCAGACATTAAAAAATATTTAAATCCCCAAAATAAACCAATTTCTAACACTTTAAATGCATAAAAGTATAATGATTAGCAATTAAATATTTAACATTCAAAATATTCAGAATTTACTACAAATACTAACTCAAAGACTAAAAAAATAAACATTTACATTTTTTAAATGTTTTTTTTATGTTTTATGGTATTTTATAATGCACACATTAAAATAAAAACTGCTCACTTCAACTTTTCAACTTAAAAAACGTTTTGTTCGATGAAATGATGAATTTACAGCTGTCAAGTAAAGTTAACAAACCGTTTACAGCAAAGTCAACGACACGTCGCACGCAAGGCTATAAAGTTTGGATTTATTGAAACTGCTTAAATGGAATAGCGAGAAATACTAAAATTAAGTTAACTTAAATTTTGATGAATTGTTACAGACGATAATGTAATTTTTTTACTTCTTACAAAAATGAAACTGGAAAGCGACACATTTTTAATATTTTCGTGAATTAAATTTTAAATTTTAATTTTTATCAGTTAAATTTAAATAAATGTTTTTTCGTAGCATATTTTAAACTCTGTTTTTAAAAAAATGCTCGGCTGAGTTCAGTTAAAAGATTAAAATCGTGCTAAAACAACACACTTAGTCGCGCGACAAGACCCATTTTTTACTACCCCCAACAATACCTTGGTGGGTAAAAAATGCAAAAAATTTCCAGTCTTTTTTGGGGTTAAAAATATAAAACCAAAAAAACAAAATACTTCTACAAAATAGTTTAGTATTTTTTCCCTTTAAATAAAATAGAAAAACTTTTGTTTACCCAACAACAAGAATGTTAAAGTTCGCAATATTTTAGTCTGCAGTTAGCACGGGGAGCGATAAATCAAGTTTCAAGTTAAACATAGACTCCTAAAATCCGGTCACGTGATCAATCTATCGCCGGTTCTCAATCTGAATTCGAAAAATTTACTTAACCAGCCCGCAAACTATGTAAAAACCTTGTTAATTATATAGGAGTGTTAAGTATTGCTTCTATTCGTGTCTTTAAGTGGAAACGGTATTACGAAATTCAAAAAAACAAAAAAATGGGATTAAAAATTTAATATTTGCTCAAAAAAATGCAATTTTTGTATTTATTTAACAGTGTTGTATTATACGAAGTTAAAATCAAATATTATTACAAGTCGAGGAATAAATTTTAATATAGCCCGTCATATACAACTGCTAGAATAACATATACACCTTAATTTAGTATAACACGATTATTAACGCAAGTAGGCTTAACGAAGCTAATGGAATAAAAACGAAAAGCTAAAAAACAAGCACCCAAGGCTAAACCGACATTTCTAAATGAGATATTGAGCAGATAACCGGTTATCTGTCGGCCATGTGACTGAACTCTACAATGACCCATTCATAAAAAAAAACGGAACATACAACACAATGGACACGACGCATTTTCCATTGTTGTGACACAATAAGGTTTTGTAGTGATGACGTTGATATTTCTGAATTATTATATGGGTTTGCCTCCTGTTTTGTTAGGGAGAAAATACACTTAAATAACTTGAAAATGATTAGCTTGGGGTAAGGGGTGTCTTAGTACCTTGAACCGGGAAATTTCGAGTGGGGTTGCGGGAATTCGATCACTTGCCCCCTTGCCACTTAACACGTCAACACAAGACCTCAGGTCAATGGAACAACATTAATTGTATAGCAGGGTAATCTAACCGGACTGAAAACAATAGACAATTGTCAACTATAGCCCTAAGAACGTTGTAATTACAGAACTCCGATACGGAAAAAAAACTAATTAGATTTTAATCAATTTTAAAACGAAATAAGTGTGTTATTTCTACTCTATTAATCCCAAATAAAAATACGTTACGCTATCTTATAGCGAATCGAACTGGCACAGAAATACGAAAGTTTTTCTAAAACGTCGTGTGCCCTAATTAAATTAATACCATCATGGCAGGAAACCACAGAAATTATAAGCTCCATTCTTTAATCAAAAAGCCCGGCTGGAGAGCTTAGATTTTAAAGTTCAACATCCCTTTGTGGAGATTACGTTACGTTTTTTCCGCAGCTTGGTAGCATTGTCATTCGTTTGGTTAAGTGTGATCTTTAAATTAAGCAAGTGACACTTTGTCACTAGATTAGCGGACGGCGTTATTTATTAAATAAGGGATTTGTAAGTTAAAAGTATTTGCCACAGTTGGATGTTTGATTACGCTTCCTTATCAACTGAACACATCAAAATTTAAGCCGTATGAGTTATTAAGTTACACATACGATAGTTACTTTTAGTTGTGTCACACAAACTTAAAGACATTTAGGTTTCCTTAGTACACAAAGAACCTAAAAACCTTGCGAAAATTAACCAAACTAGGCCGGTAAAATTTTGAGTCACCCTTAAAGGTGTTATACTTAAAACATCAAACTTGTTTTTAAGGAAACTCGATACAGCGCACAGTACATCAATACAACCAGCTTAACCTCCTTTACACCAGGCATTTAAACATTACTTGATCAATTAAGTATCAGCGACCTACTGAATGTAATTAAATACGTCCAATTGGCCAGTTTCATTTCATTCAAAATTATAAACGGAAAGAAATTCGCGTTGGTCGCATACTGCGCAGGGTATTTTATTCAATATTAAAAGAACATTTGTTAGTAGGTTAGAATTTAATTTACGGGGATGAATTTACAAGATGCGATAAAAGTTTTTGAGTCTCATAATATCGGTTAACTTAATACCGACTTAAGTCGTTAATTCGAGTATACGACCCAATATGTTTGACATGCGTCTCATAAGAAGTTTAATGAAAATTTTAAAGCCTTGCCACATGCCAACAAAAGAGTGATTTATACTAAATTCAACACGTTAAGAGAGACAAGATAAAGACAGAATTTAAATTGATTGTCAATAGCAAAGCAAGCACACTTTTCTTACAAAGCACACCAATTATAACCATAAACTTTTTTCAGGTAGTTCTGTTATACAAAGCCTAAAATAATATTTATCTTTAAGGTTCATTTCATTTGACACCCGAATCAGGCCAACTGTCCACTTAAATTTGACCACACACTTTTAACTTGGTCAACAATTAACACAAGTCCCTGCCCGGACATGCCTTAACATACATAAGACATGAACATACATAATTATTGAACCTTGGCCCCATTTCTGTTGTGTGGATAGCCACCGTAAAACCATTACAACATATTTAAGTCAATGAGTTTTTAAATTGCTGGAGCCAGTTTTTAACCACAAAAACTATAGGCTAACAAGAAATCAAAACAAAAACGGGACAATTGGTGGTTTAACTTCATTTTTATCTTATTTTTGGTGCTTATTACTTTGATTGGCACCAAACCCACATAATATATCAAAACAAAATCATACAAAGTAGGTAGGGCTTGTCTTAAACATTACTCAACTATTTCAACAAAGTTTAACTGTTATAAAAACAAGACATTAAAATATTAGACAAGAGCACTTTAAAAAGCTGTTCACCTTTTGAACTTAATATCACTAAAGCATAAACATCTCAAGAACAAAACAAATAAATAAACGGTCTTGATTTTTTACAGACAAAACATAGTAATCTTCCCACATGTAAAAAACTTTACAAAAAATGTCCAAATTAGTAGTTGACCTATATTTTAACTACTTTAACCTCACAATAATTGCTTTTAATTTAACTTACTTTTCGTATTCAGTGTTGTCGGCTTCACATTTCTTGTCCTTATATTTTCCCCATTCTTTTCCATGCTTGCAGGTTGTGAGCATTATTATATCCTCACCATTATGTAAGTGATAAAGTGCATTTCGTGTGGTTGAACCAATACCATATGTATAGCTAAAATAAATTAATATTAGGTGTTGTTTTTTATAGCATTAAAATCTATTCAAAAAGTTGATAATATATATACCTTGTAGGAAATGTTTTGAACACTTTTTAAATTAATTTATTTAAGCAATAATACTTGCGTTAATTAAAGTACTTGTTAATATAACCCAATAAATATTTACCGTTTTCCTTTAAAAGTGAGCAAGTATTTCCTCCTGGGCGGATAATAATTAGATTTAAGTGTTCCTTTTGCCCCATGTATAAAAGGGTGGGTTTTACCGAATAGGGGAAGTGATATATCAAAACCGGGCCTATAAAAAGTGTCACTAAAACTAGCTTTTGCTAAGATAGCTTCCCCTAAGTTAAATCCCATGTCTTCGAAATAGTCCGGCCAAGTACCCGAATATAAATTAAAAATAACATGGTTACGACCATTATTCCAATGTTTTAGTCGCGTTATTTTAGACCCAATATTGCGAATATGGTCGTTCGATAGAGGATCTCTATCCAAAGTGTCTAAAGATAAAACAAACAGACATGCCTTGTCTGGGTCACTCGTGTAGTACCTCGACGAGCGAATTGAAGTTAAAATACTTTTATAATTCGGTGACAATTTCTCACCAGAGTTAGGGTAAACATAAATATAAAAACCTCTCTTATGGCACAGCTCAAAGTCGAAGCAACTTTGCATTCGACACTTCTTGTGCTTACTAAAGTTTTTTCGTGTGTTTCTTTTAGAAACCGGACTTTCGTCCTCAAGTATTTCATAATATTCTTGATCGTCAAAAGATTGAAGGGATTGCAATGCTCTTTCAAATTCTAAATTTTGAGAATTATCTTTTGAACGATAGACATGATTCCCCACCACAGGAACGTCATTTGCTTGTTCAGTTAAGGTCCATTTGTATCCATTGTAAAACACAATAACTAAAATAAGTGTGACTAATACCAGACCATATCGTTTCATAGCCTGCATTTAGGCGGCCCTAAACCAAACATTTATATAATACACCTATATTTTCTATGTGTTATTTTGTCTATTTCTACAAAAAATGTACAAAAAATATTTATATACAGATACAGCCTATTCATGAAAAGTTCAATAACTCACCCAGCTTTTATAAATAACATAAAGTAAAAAGCATAACCTAACAGATTTACAAGTTAAATTTAACTACGTTTAGTTTTGAGCCTTATATTACATTATTACAAACCGTAATCAATTTACATATAATTATCTGATGTTCTTTCCTGTATATTTAAAATTTATGTTAGGTATACTTTAGCCTGAAAAACGTATAGGTAATTTCATACTATGTTTAACCCCTTTATTTAGCATTAATTACTGGTTCGAAACAGATATCTTCCATAAAAACTACCTAATACGTAACACACTACCCACTAGTTAACGAAACCAACTGTGAGAGAGTAAACCAATTCTCTTTTCTCTGTGAAACTGAAGAACTATAGAAACCAGGGTTGTCAATTTTTTTGTGTGAATGTTTAACTTTTTAAGTAAACGCTTTTTGTTTTTATGTTTAGCAGTGTATTTACAATAAATTAACAGTTTAAAACTTAAACGATGTATCAAAAAAGATACAAATAATTAAAATTTATACAGTTTAGGTTTCACAACTACTAAAGTAATTAAAAAAATATTCAGGCCAACATTAAGATAAGATTGTTGACTCGATTTTATAACTTTTTAATAACAAATATACACTATACAAATTATATGCAGTTTTAAATACATAAAATTATTTTAAAAGCTTAAAAAAATTACATTATATATTTTAATCAAATTAAACATTAGAAAAAGCAAAGTTTTGATAATTTGAAAATGAATTAAAATAGCGAAATGCTATTTCATATAAAGCTTCATATTGATCCTTAAAATAAAAAATGTCATGTAATTTTATAGTTTTATTTTATTTAAAAATAAGCCATTTAAGTAAAAGTTATATATAAAATATAGAAATTTACTTAACTTACCAGATTTTCCACCATTCCTGGTCTCATGTCTCTCATGTCCTTGACTGTTCTCAAAACATCAACCTTGTTTTCATTTTTTATTCGCTCAATCAAGTTCAAAGCTCCAATAAACACCCCAGTTCGACCTGCTCCATCACTAATAATTACCAGAAGTTTAGAAAGCAATTAATCACATGTAACTTAGATTTTATATAAAAAAATAACATTAGCTTCAAACCTGCAATGTACAGCCATATTTCCGGAGCTTTGCAAATAGCTTTTTTGAGCTTTCATGATTAAGTCAATCATGACATCACAATTTGGAGGTTGTGCAACTTCCCAGTTTAGAAGTTGGTAGTGAACTATCTTAATCTGAAAACAAACGTAATATATAGGGGCTATTATTAAATAAATTCTGTTTTTAAACGGTGATTGTAAAGCAAAAAAATATTTGTTTCAAAGTGCAAGTTTGGTTTTAATACCTGCATATTGTCTAAAAAAATAGTTAATTTTCTCATTTTTAAACAGGGTCCAAAACTTTTAACTGAAGTAAGATGTATTTTATAACTTCCAAAAATCCGGTTTTCTTTATCCGAATCTGGCCAATATTGGATGTTTTGTCCCTATAAAATTAAAAATACCAAACAGATAAAAAAAGCACATTTTTTTGATATAGGAAAAAAAAAAGTATTTTTATACCATAAACATGAGATATGAAAAGCCATTTAAATGTAGACTTATTTACTAAAAATTTAAATGCTATTAAAAAAATTACCTTTAGCTTTTCATGCATTTTTGATAACATCACAATTATTTTAATTTTATGATGCCAAATACTGTGCAAAAATTCAACAACAGTTTGATTAGTAGGAGTTTGAGCAGCTAAGATTGGTTTTGCAGCGTCATAACCCTGCCAATAATTTAAACATAATTAAAGTAGTTTTAGTTTTACCAGATATATATAAAAACTTACCTGAATAAATGAAGCATTATAATAAACAGGGGCTGAATTATTTGGTAAAGGTGGCAACAGAAAAATGGCATGGTCATCTGCAAATACATTGAATGGTTCGGTAAAATTTAAATAAAAAATACAAATAAGTTACCAAAAAATATTTAAAAATTTTTAATAAATTTAATAAAAACATCTTGTAAAAAAAGATAACAATAAATATAGATTTGACATGAGTATCAAAAAATAAAAAAATAATAAACTTACATGGAAGAACATGTTTGTTATAGTTTTTTTCAATATTTTCCGGTCTTTTTGCTATAATATGTGTAGCTTGCTGAGGTCCAATCAAATCAAGTTTGGTAAATTCATCATTAATTCTATACAACAAAAGATAATTCAATGTATGTTCAGATTACAAATTAATAACCGACCTTTGTTTTTTTAGATGATTTTTAATTCTTAAAACTTTTAAATCGGTGTTTCCAAATAAATTTTCCTCAGCAATTAATCTATGAAGGAACATATATTGATCCTGTATAAAAGCACAGAATAATAAAATTTAAAATAACAATTGTTGTCAATCGAAAATCCAGCAAAAACTGACCTTAGTTTGAACCATGTCAAGTCTCTGTCTTCTTAAATTAAGAACAATCTCAAAAACATTAACACTTTTTTTTTCTTTCATTTCTTGCATCAAACAATCAAACCCAATAAATGTTCCAGTTCTACCTACACCAGCACTGCAAAAAAAAAAATTTATGAACATGTCATATTTTTTTGTTTTTTTGTATGTATTCTTACTGATTAAGAGCTGGCTCAGCAGAAGTTTATACATTTATAGCACTTTACTCAAGGGCACTACAGCACCAACAACCTCATGTGTGATGTAGCAAGTGTTCTTACCACTACACTACCCTGCCGATTGTTTTATGTATAATTAGGCAAATCAAATATTATGTTTAATTAGGCAAATTAAACATATTAAGTATAATAACCTGCAATGTACAACAATAGGAGTTTTAGTTGTTTGTTTGTTGTAAAGTTGTTGAACTTGGTTGTAAAAACGAATGAAACTGCTGGTTGTTAAAGGTACACCATGGTCAGGCCAGGTTATGAATTGGAACTGGGTTACATTTTGATATATCTGTAAAATATTCGAATCAAAACATTAAAAATTGTAACACAAAATTCCTAAAAAAACATATTTTTTAAAAACTTTCTTTAGAAGTTAAAATTACTTACAGATTCATACAATGAATCAGCTAGACAAATTTGAAATTTTCTTTGAATATAACATCCATAGTTGGATGTATTTCCTGTTTTAACTGTGATGTTTCCATATTGAACTGTTTTACCTGGGTCTGGCCAGTATTTTTCATTCTATGCCAACATTATAAGTTATTAAACAATTTAATTAATAACAAACCTGATATATTGTGCAATAAGGTTTAAATAGAATATAAATTTTTTTTAATAAATTTAGAAAATTACTTTACTTTATTTGTTATCTTAGTCAACATCACAATTAAGCTACAATTTTTCTCGAAGATCATCTGCCAAAAATCATTTACAGTTCTTTGTAATGGAGATTGAGTTGCAATGTATTTCTTTGTCACATTAAAACTCTTAAGAAATAAAAAAAATGTTAAAGAATTTCATGTTAAATAAAAAAAAAAGTAGTTTTACAAAACAGTTCATTATTGTATTTTTATATTTATTACTATACGAATACACATAGTATTTTAAGATATTGGGTGTAGAAATATACTTACATTAATATAACTTGCATTTATATATCTATCATCTTCCAATATCACTCTTGAAGAATCAACTAAAAAATATCAAATTATTAAAAATAAATAAACTAATCGATAACAGTGTAATCACAAATAAAATAAAACTTACATGGCAAAATGATGTTAACTCGATTTTTAAAAGAATTTTCTGGCCTTTCTGCAACTAAAGACGATTTTGACATTTTGACATTTATTGATTCCAGATGTAATTTCTACATCAAAAATTTTTCGAATAAAATAATACTGTTTTTAAAAAATTTGCTTAAAAATACATACAATCAAAGTATAAAAAAAAATACATTTGTAAATTGTTCATCAACTTCAGAGTTGTTATCTTCAGATAGAATCTTATATTTTGTCAACATTTGTGATAAACTTATTCTATAAGCTTCGTATATTTTAAGATTTTTTTGCATAGGAATGCTTTCATATTCTGGTAAATCAGACAAAGTCTTTCCTATATTAAAAAAATGTGTTTTAAAAAGGTATAGAAATCCAACATTTAACTTAATTGAATACCTTTATCTTTGCTCTCTATTTCATTAAGTGATCTAAACATAAAGTGGCTTAAACTACGAAAATTTATTAAGATGGCTAAAACTACAAATATCTATTTAAAAACAAAATTATTTTTAAAATAAACTTTAAGCAAAAAATTAAAAAACATACCTCTTGCAAAATTAAAATATTAAACCCAAACTTAAAAAAATTAAAAAGAATTGCATATTATTTATATTCACCTTTTTCTCCATACATAAACACCAATCAACACAGCAATTATAAGTAAAGGCACTACAACTCCTATTACTATGTAGACAATGTAAATAGAATCTAAATAAAATTTTAACAAAAGGTTCTTCAATAGAATTCTTAATAAAACAGTAGTTTATTTTGCACAACTTTTTGTTTTTTTCTGACCTGAATTATTGTCAATTTGATTTTGACAAACTTCTCCATCAAATCCTTTTACACATTCACAAAAATAATGAGCTCCACTTTCATGACATTTTCCACCATTTTCGCATTTTATCGTTTCACATAAAAAAGCTAAACCAAACAAATTATTGTTTTTCTGTACTTGGTTAAAAGTATCTAAAAAGCTTGGACATACCAACCATAACACAATCAAGATTTAAAGTTAACACAAAATCCAATAAGTTTAACTGAATAAAAATAAATATAAAATTAATAACCTGATTTTTCCAATACAAAATCATATTGATAAGTACAAGGCTCACTTATCCATTCAAAAGTATTTTCTTCTAAAGCCAAACACTCTGCATCATCTGTTGTTTCATAAACTACAATGCTTTTCCAATTTTGAAATCCTTCAGTTTCTTCTATTGATACTAAACTGTTATCTAGCCATCTCCATTCTTATGACAAAGTATAAAAATAATGTTAACATGTTGTGCAAGAAATTTTAACAAATTTCCAAATTTTAAGCTTATATAAAAACAAGTACAATTACCTTTATTCACTAGTCTTGCACCAATCCATAACTTTTTAGCAACAAAATACTTTTCTAAATAATTTTCCAAAGCAATTTGAGTTGTATTGTTTTTAATAATAGCCAATGCACCTCCATAACCAGAACTTTGTATTATTAAATCATTAAATGAAGTAGGTTCACCATTACTTACAAATATGGAATAATTTAATGCACTTAAAGATTCAAAATTCCCTAAAAAACAACACAAAGAATAACAACATGTTAAAAATGCAACAAAGTTAACATAAAATACTTACCATTTTGACAATTTTGACCGACATAAGTAGAAGTACATTTACATTGATAATATGGATCCTTTGACTCTCTAATACAACTTCCATGATTTAAACAAGGAACAGGATCACAAGCATCTGTTAAATAAGGAAGTTAGTCTTTAAAACTAAAAATGTTTCAAATAGTATGAATGTACCTACTTAAGATATATTCAGGCAATACCTGTAAAACATTTTTTGTCATAATACCCAGGTAAGCAATCACATTGATAAGTTGAACCATCAATATTACAAGTTCCACCATTTTCACATGGTTGTATTGTACATGGATCTAAAATTTGAACATATTTAATTTAAAAACTTGGTCGGTTTAAACTTGTCATGCTCTCTTACTATTTACCTGAAGTACAATTTCTGTCATAATAACCAGGTAAGCAATCACATTCATAAGTTGAATCATCAATATTACAAGTCCCACTATTTTTACATGGCTGAATTGTACAAGGGTCTACAAACAAATTTAGTTAAAAAAAGTTTAATATTTAAAGTTGGTCTAGACAAACATAAAATCTGTTAACTTAGCTAAATAACTACAATGCCTAAAGTTAATTTTAGAAGAACTAGTTCATGATTCACCTGAAACACAATTTTGGTCATAATAACCAGGTAGGCAATCGCATTGATAAGTTGAGTCATCAATATTACAAGTTCCACCATTTTTACATGGTTGTATTGTACACGGATCTACAAATACAAAATTAATAACACTGACTGCTAAAACAAAGAAAAGTTAAAAAAAAGTAATTTAAGTTTAATGTAGGTTTTTTCAATAATTAAACTACTTTAAAAGGTGGTTTTATACATTTTATTACTTTAAATAAATAAATTTAGGTCTGCAATTTTAATTATAATACAGAGTAAAAAAAGACATCATAAAATAATTAAAAATCATACCCGAAGTACAATTTTGATCATAATAACCATCTTTACAATCACAATAATAAGTTGAACCATTAATATTACAAGTTCCTGTTGCCCCATCACTTATGCAATGATTTATTGTACATGGATCTAAAACATACAGCTAGATTTATAGTTAGCAAAATGTATTGTGTGTGTTTATTAAAATTTTCTATAACAGATTTTTCACACACCTTGACATATTTTACACTTTAAATTTGCACCTCACTTTAAATTTGTACTTAAAACTAGTTCTTTGCATAAAGGTGTTAAAAAAGTTTGTTTTTAATTTGCAATGCTTATATTTACACAAAATAAAAATATTTAAAAAAATTACCATAAGTACAATCATCACCATAATACCCTTCTAGGCAATCACATTGATAAGTTGAACCAACAATTTTACAAGTTCCTTTATTTTTACATGGTTGTAGCGTACATGGATCTAAATGTAAAATTATTGACAAAAAAAGTGATTGTTAAAATAAAGTTAGAGAAGCCGAAACATATAAACTTTAAGGAAAGTTTGGGCCTTAAAACTACCCTTTAAAAAAAGTTTTACATATTTAATAACTTAGATTATATGGTGCAATGCATGAAAATTAAAATCTTCTCACTTTTTTCTTGGCAAATGTAACCATAAGCTGTTTGATGTGAAGGATTATCATACCAACTTCCAAGAACATAATTACTACCTTCACTTTTATCTAATGATCTAACTCTAAGAGAACCTGGGTTATGTTTTGGATTATTTTCATTATTTAGGCTATACCAATTTTGATAACCATCTCCACCAAATGTGCTGTTGTATGGAATATTTGTACCATCACTCCATGTCCAGTTATATGGTGTTGCTGTACCACTTGCACCAACCCAGTAACCAGATTGCCATTTAAGACTATCATCAACATAAGGTTCCCATTCCCATAATTGTTCATTAACAATTTGTTGAGTTTGTTCATCTCTTATGATCAACAATTCACCTTCATTTCTACCACATCTTTCATTCGCTTCAAAATTATTTATTTTAGCTGTTATGTTGTAGAATATCATCGAATATCCATTTAGGAGTAAAACAGAAGCTGGAGCTAAAAAATAAAAAAAAATTATTATATGTCTTAAATATTGTATACCCCATACTTTTAGGCCTGTAACTTGAATAAACTCAGATAAAAAACATTAACAAAAAATCGACAATCGCGAAATCGATTTTTTTCCTATGATATAAATTTAGTTTTAAAATTATTTTTTCTAAATTTTCATGAAGCTGATGAAATAACCCATAGTTTTAATATCAAAAAAAATTTTTTTTTACACCATTGCTTTTTGATAAAATAAAAACTACTAAAAAAAGTTTTACCTTCATCACAACTATATCCATTATACTTTGGTAAGCAATCACAATAATAAGTGAAACCATCAATATTACAAGTTCCACCATTTTTACATGGTTGTATTGTACATGGGTCTAAAAATAAAATGTAATTAAGAACACCGTTTAATTCTACTTAGAATATGCAAATCTAACTATTGCAAACTAATAAATATTGCATCTTTGTTTATTGAATTGAAAAAGATATTAAATTTTTAATTCAAGTTGATTTGTAATGATAATATACTTAAAGTTAAATTTTAGTTTTTTTAACATTCTTAGTAAAAACTTTATCTAAATATCTTATCTTTTAAAACAATTTATCTTAATTAAAAAACAAAAACCTATAAATATATATATTTAAGATCTTATTATTTAAAAATAAATTTTAAAAGTAATAGAAATTTTACATATCCTAATTAAGCAAGTATGCTGAAATAATAAACCTAAAATAAATGGGCAATATTAAAATGCAATTTTTTTTACAAAACCGATATAGTTGCACTTCAGTTGCCATTTAAACTAACATTTTAAATATACCACAAAAATACCTAAAAATTTTGATATATTTAAAAATATATATATATATTTAACAAATATAGGCATTTAACAATTTTAAACTAACAAAAAAACAATGTCAGTTAAATAAAAACTCACTTTTTTGTTGACAAATATATCCAGGATAACTTGCATCTGGCCAATCCACCCAACCTCCAATTAAGTTTGTAATACCTCCAATTGTATCCAGTGATCTTATTCGAAGATAACCTGGATTATTATCAGGATTTGGACCATACCAATTTTCATACCCAGTACTATTACCAGGTTGGGGTACCGGTGTTCCATCAACCCAGTTCCAGTTATAAGATGTGTACACATCACCACTTTTGGTCACAGTCCCACTTGCACCAATCCAGTAACCAATCGCATTTATATTACCAACATCATCTATTGAGTCCTGAGCTGCACTTTCCCATTCCCATAGTTGTTGCTCAACAATTTGTTGAGTTGCTGAATCCTTAATCATTACCAAGTTTCCTCCATTATTTTGACATTTTTGTTCAGCTTGAGAATAAGTTAAAGACAAAGAAGAGTCATTGTAAAAACTGATGATGTGGTCATTGTAAATAATCACTGCATTTGCATCTTTATAAATACAAAAATTTTAACAAAATGTGCACAGAAAAATAAATAATATAGATTAAACAAAATCTACCAACACATTTATTAAGTTAAAAAAATCCAAATATTTAAACTAAAAATAGTTAATCAAAAAACATACCTTGAAGTTTACTTTCATAGAAAAAATAAAAAAACACAAATAAAGTTAAGGCAACTTTACAATTCTTCATTGTACAACAATAAAACAGTAATTTTTATTAAACCTAAACATGTAATAAGTATTTTGCAGTAAACAAACAAAAAACAGAAACTAATTAAAACTTAAATACCATAAAAGTTGACACAACAGTCAAGTGTTTGTAAGTGTTTAAATTTGATTAACTTAAAAATTAATTATTAACAATTTTGCTTACTTACCATGGTTGTGACAGCATATATTTATTCAATAATCAAATAAAAATATTTATATTAAGAAATATAAATTAATTTTATTAATTCCTAAACGCAAAAAATTGAATCAAAAGCAGTTTATCATGTAATATTTTTTACCAATGTATAGAACAAACAAACAAAAATAATTGGAGTTTAATACAAGGTTTTTTATTTACATAATCTGTAACTTGCACAATTTTTCCAATTAATATTTTTTTGTTGCAAAATGAATTTTATAATTTGTATAACATTAAAATTTATGTTTCAAAGAACAATAATTGATATATATTCAGTCTAACATTATTTATGAAGGCTATATAATAATAACATTATTATGCATCTGTGAATAAGATTGATCTATATTACTTATGTACAAAATATTCATTATAAAAATATAATACCAACAAAAAAGACTTATTCACAGATAATTGATAAATATTTTACAAATGCTATAATTTTTTAAATATGTAAATAATAAACTAAAACATATTTTAAATTACAAGCTTTTTTACAAACTCAATATGTAATATAAATAACAGGGAAATGAGAAAATCAAAAATATTTTATTCTATTAACTATATTAAACGATTGAATCATTTCCCTGATCTGATTCAACAAAGTTCTGATAACAAGCAAAGGATTCAACAAACTGTATTGCTATTTGATACAAAGATTTATACTGTGCCTAAAAAAAAAATCAACAAGATTTAGTTTTATTTAAAATAATAATATAAACAGTTTTAAATTATTTTATTATTTTATTTGAAAATGTATTATTAATACTTTTAAACTTATTCTTACCAGATTTTCCACCATTTCAGGTCTTATGTCCCTCATGTCCTTGACTGTCCTCAAAACATCAACCTTGTTCTCATTCTTTATTCGCTCAATCAAGTTCAAAGCTCCAATAAACACCCCTGTTCGACCTGCTCCATCACTGACATATTTTGCAAAAATTAAAATATCATCTATGCAGTTTAAAATTAACATACAAGGTTTTTAAAAAAAAATTAATTATTATACAATTTTTTTAAATATAAATTTTTTTTTTAAATTCTCAACAGCTGTCTACCTGCAATGTACAGCTATACTGTCACCATTATTCAGAATACTTTGAACTTCAGAAATTAAGTCAAATATGACATCACAATTTGGAGGTTGCCTATCTCCCCATTTTAAAACTTGATATTGAGTTATTTCTTTCTAAAGGTAAAAATGTTTAGCAACTTTATTTTAACAATTGTATGCATATGTTAAATTATATATACCTGCATGTTATGCAAGTAAAGTTTAAACATTCTTCTTTTTATGTAGGACCCAATGCTTTCAGTTTCAATATGTTCGGTTTTATACCTTCCAAAATTCAAGTTTTGTTTTCTTAAATCTGGCCAATATTGAACACTTTGTCCCTAAAATTATTGATAATACTGTTAATATCAACATTTTAAAACACAGCCACTTAATCTTTTATTAATATATTCTTGCCTTTAGATTTTCATTTATTTGTGACAGCATAATAATAGTGTTTACATCATGCTGCCAAATACTGTGCCAGAAATCAACTACAGTGTCTTTAGTAGGAGTTTGAGCAGCTAAGATTGATTTTGAAGCATTATAACTCTGTAAATAATTAAAAAATATAAACAGTTATCTTTTTACTTGATTTGTTTTTTTTTTACTTGAGACTTACCTGAATAAAAAAAGCATTTTTTGCAACAACATGTAAAGCTTGAATAGGGCTTACTAAATCAAGTTTGTTAAATTCATCTTCAATTCTAAACAGAAAATTACAATTTGATTTGTGTTTAAATTAAAAGTAGGCTAATTAAATATAAATTCTTACCTCTTATCTGTTATATAAGTTTGAAAGTTTGAAACTTCAACATCTGTGTTTCCTAATACACATTCTTCAGCAATAAGTTTATAGAGAAAGATATATTGATCCTGTTTAAACACGCAAGTATATTACTTTTTTTCTTCTAAATTTAAAAGTAAGACAATATAGCCACTAAGTTTAAAAAGCTAGACTTGCCTTAGTTTGCACCATGTCAGTTTTTTGTTTTCTCATCTTAAGAACAGTCTTAAAAACATTAACACTTTGTTTTTCTTTCATTTCTTGCATCAAACAATCAAACCCAATAAAAGTTCCAGTTCTACCCATGCCAGTACTGCAAAAAATGTGACTTAAATAATCTTAACAAAAATATTGGCTTTTTAAAAACCAAAAAAATCAGAATATACTTGATTCACCACATAAAAATTATTAAATATTCTACCTGCAATGTACCACAATAGGAGTTTTAGTTGTTTGTTGATTGTAAAGTTGTTGAACTTGGTTGTAAAAGCGAAAGAAACTGCTGGTTGTTAAAGGCACATCATGGTCAGGCCAGGTTATAAATTGTAACTGGGTCACATATTGTAAAACCTTGCACAAAATATTACAAATAAATAAATTTACATAGGCAAGACTAAAACAATTTATTATTAAAGTAATTTAAATATACCAAACAAAATGTATTACTTACAGATTCATACACAGCATCACCTTCAGCTTCTCGACGAATTCTAAACCTTCTTTGAATAAAAATTCCATATGTAGATACTTGTTCAGCTTTTACTGTGATATTTCCGTATTGAACTGTTTTACCTGGGTCTGGCCAATATTTTTCACATCGTTTCTAAAAGTAAAAGGGTGATAATTATTACTTTTTGTGACATGATAAATGATAAAACTGTTGAATAAACTGAATTTATATTAAAAAAAATTAAGGCTTTAAAGATTAAGGCTTTAAAAACGTTGCAAAATAAAAATTACTTCTTCTTTTTCATATAGGTTGGCAAGCATTACAATTAAGCGACAATTATTCTCAAAAATCATCTGCCAAAAATCATTCACAGTTCTTTGTAATGGAGATTGAGTTGCAATGTATTTCCTTGGTACATTAAAACCCTAAAAATATTTAAAAAATATACTCAAGGGCGCTACATTAAGCTATGCCTATTTTTTTTTTAAACAAGCCTATTTTTTTTTAAACAAAATGTAACACACTTACATCTACATGGCTTGCATCAATGCATTTGTTGTTTCTTATTTTTATGTAAGAATTATCTAGTAGAAAAACAATAATATAGTAAATGTTTAATGTCTAAAAAACTAGTCAAAAAAAAGAGTAAATTTAATTGATAATTATAGTATATAAAGCAGTTAGAAAAATTCACTATATAACACTTTATTATAAAATAATAAAATAACAAAAAAATCATAAAAAAATAAACTTACCGGGCAAACTAAAGTTATTTCTCAAATCCTGCAATTTCTACAAAATAAATTGCAAATATTAACATGAAAAAAAAAACAACTAATAGTTAACCAACAGTTAGGAGTAAAAAATAGTTTATAATTGTAATTTACATACATTAAATTCGTTTTCAGTTTCAGATTTTTTCTCCCCAAAAAATGTCTTATATTTTTCACACATTTGGATTGAATTAATTCTAAAATCTTTGCCTGATTTCAAAAATACTTCTTGGTTGGAAAGTTCGTACGCTTGACTTCGTTTAAGTTCTAAGAAAAATTAATTTCTGATTAACATAAAAACGTAAAAACCTATTACCTAATCTTTATTCAAGCAAATTTTCTCACCAGGTTTTCGATCCGCACGAACTCTAAAATATAAATCATTTTAGAAAACTTAAAAAGCCAAAATTACTAATAATATTAACTAAGCTATTTTTAATTTATTCAAAAATATAAAAGGTTATTAATAAAAATTTAACCTTTTTCTCCATATATAAACACCAGCCAATACAGCAATAATAAGTAGAGGAACAACAACTCCAATTATTATGTAAATAGTATTATCAGAATCTGAGTACAATATAAAATGTTTTGTTTACACTTTAAAAAAATTGGAATTTGTTTTAAATTGATTGATTTTAATATATCATAATATATAATAGTTTATTCTTAAAACTATTATTCTTAAAACTTATTCTTAAAACTATTATTTTACCCTGATCAGCAATTTGACAAACTGCTCCATCAAATCCTTTTACACATTCACAAAAATAATGAGCTCCACTTTCATGACATTTTCCACCATTTTCACATTTTATTGTTTTACATAAAGCAGTTGTTGCATCTAAACATTAAAATAAATGCATTTTTAGAATACATATTCAAAAACTAAGCTGTTAACAAATGTTATTATTTAAAAATTCTATTAAATTTTCTTTTCTTAAATTAAAAAATCCATAATATTCTGAAAAATAGGCAAACTTTTACCAGATTTCTCCAATACAAAATCATATTGTTGGGTACAGGGCTCACTTATCCACTTAAAAGTATTTTCTTCTAAAGCCAAACACTCCACATCATCTGTTGTTTCATAAACTTCAACATTTTTCCAATTTTGAAAAAAATGAGTTTCTTTTCGTGATATCAAACTATTGTCAAGCCATCTCCATTCTTAAAAAAACAATACAAAACATAACATTTTTTGGTAATTAACTGTTTAGCATTCATTTAGTGATTTGAAATTCATGCCTCTTTTTATAAAATAGTGTATGACACCAATGCTAAAACAAACAATAGAACATTAAATCTTGTTGACATTTTTAATTAAAAAAAAACTCCGTTTTACAACAAACACAGTAGGCTATGTAATTTAAATTACCTTGATTAATTTTTCTTCCTCCGATCCATAGCTTTTCATTGGTAATATGTTTCTTTAAATAATTCTCTAAAGCAATTTGAGTTGTACTGTCTTTAATAATAGCCAATGCACCTCCATAACTAGCACTTTTTATTATTGAAATATTAAATGAAGTAGGTTCACCATTACTTACAAAAACAGAATATTGCAATTCTTCAGATAGTATAAAATTTGCTAAAAAAAATACAAACATTTAACTATCCAGCAATAATAAAAACCTAAACCTGCAAATATAGTCATATATATATATCAAGAAACAAGTAACTATAATAACTTGCCTTTTTCACAATCAAGACCTGTATAGGTAGAAGTACAATCACATTGATAATATGGATTCTCGAATTTTCCAACACAACTTCCATAATTTAAACAAGGAACAGGATCACAAGCATCTGTTAAAAACAAAAAAACATTAGACGTTACAATTTAAATTAATATGGATATTTTAAACCAATAACTTTTATCTCTGTTTTAAAATCCTATAAAAGTATAATTTAGTTGCACTGAAATGTTGAATACCATTTTCACAATTTTCGCCGTAAAATCCAGCTGCACAAGTACAGTTAAAAGAAGTGCCAATAACATAACATAGTTCATTTTTTATACATGGCTGTGATGTACATGGGTCTACATAAAAATTTGTTTATTATTTGTACTAGAGTTACAAAACTACTTTGCTATAAAGTAATTTGTTACATGTAGCATCAATATTTAATATAGTTATAAAACAGACAGTAGGAATCAAAATTACCACTAAAGATAAAAAAAATATCTCCTTAAAAGTTACATTTTTATAATAACATCTACTATTAGTACCCACTATTTCAATGTCTGGCCTCTGTTGTTAAATACAGTTAACTTACTTATTTCTTGACAAATGTAACCATATTCTTTCTCATTGATAAGATTATCATACCAACTTCCAAGCCCATAGTAACCAGCCAATGATCTAACTCTGAGATATCCTGGATTTTGTTTTGGATTGTTTGCTTCGTATAGGTTAAACCAGTTTTGATACCCATCTCCACCAAATGTGCTGTTGTATGGTATATTAGTACCATCACTCCATGTCCAGTTATAAGGTGTTGCAGTACCACTTGCACCAACCCAGTAACCAGATTGCCAACCAAGACTATCATCAACATAAGGTTCCAATTTCCACAATTGTTCATTAACAATTTGTTGAGTTTGTTCATCTCTTATGATTAACAATTCACCTCCAATTCTACCACATCTTTCATTAGCTTCTAGTTGATTTATTACAGCCGACTTGTTGTAGAATGTGATGGTATACCCATTCGGTTTAAATATTACAGATGGGACTTAAAAAGACAAAAGAAACAATTATTGCAGCTTTATAAACTAAAAACATTTTTTAAATATTTTCTAATATTTAGCAAACATTTACCTTCATCACAATTATTTCCATTATAGTAAGGTAAACAATTACATACATAAGTTGAACCATTAATATTACAAGTTCCATTATTTCTGCATGGTTGTATAGTGCAGGGGTCTAAAAATTATCATAATATAAAAAAAAAACAACGAACAACAAAAAATATAAAAAAAAAAAATATATAAAAAAATTGTTAGGTCAGTTTAGGCATTAATGTATTTAAAATCAACTAACCAAATTCACAATTATTTCCATAATAACCAGGTGGACAATCACAATGATAAGTTGAACTAACAACAAAACAAGTTCCACTATTTTTACATGGTTGTACTGTACATGGATCTAAAACCAATATTAAAATAAAATTTTAAAACATTGTAACATAAAAATTTTCAAAATAATTTAAATTATTTTTTGTCTTTACTAAATCTACCTGAAGTACAATTTTGATCATAATAACCATCTTTACAGTCACAATAATAAGTTGAATCGTCAATATTACAAGTTCCTGTTGCTCCATCACCTAAGCAATGGTTTATTGTGCATGGATCTAAAAATACCATTCTAATTTTACCTAGTAATTCAACAAGAATAGGCTATTAAAACTACTACCATGATATTTCAAAAAAAGATATACAGTAACTTATAGCAAAAAAATTTATATTTAAGCACAATATATTAATTTTTTTCACAAAAATTACACACTATTTTAATAATTTCAGGTTTATCCATAAATACATACTTAACCTTAAAGAGTAATATTTAGTATAAATAATAGTTTAAAAAATATTTAAAATTGTTACAAAATAAAATTACCTGAATTACAATCTGGATCATAATAACCATCATAGCAAGAACACTGATAACTTGAATCACTTGTTACAGTACAACTACCATTTGTTCCTGCACTTGTACATGGTTGTGTTGAACAGGGATCTAAATTATCGGTAAACAGACTCAACTTATAAAATGTAACACGATAACATAAACTGGTTGATTATAAACTTTCTTATAAAGATTTCCTAAAGCATGAGGTTAAAAAAATATTTCAATTGCCTTACTTATTTCCTGACAAATGTAACCAGAAGCTGTTTTAAATAATGGATTATCGTACCAACTTCCAAGCCTATATTCCTTCAACGATCTTACTCTAAGATATCCTGGATTGTCATTTGGATTGTTGTTATTGTGGGATATATACCAGTTCTGAAAACCATTACCACCAAGTGTGCTGTTGTATGGTATATTAGTACCATCACTCCATGTCCAGTTGTATGGTGTTGCAGTACCACTTGCACCAACCCAGTAACCAGATTGATAGGTAAGACTATCATCAACATTATGTTCCCATTCCCATAATTGTTCATTAACAATTTGTTGAGTTTGTTCATCTCTTATGATCAACAATTCACCTCCATTTCTACCACATCTTTCATAAGCTTCAAGTTGATTTATTTTATCTGTTACATTGTAAAATGTAATCCGATATCCATTAAGAGGCAAAACAGCACCTGGAACTAAAAAATTTAAAGACATATGTAAATATTAACAAAATTAGGTTAATTGGTCCATTAAAACATTTATATTTAAAAATGTTAAAACAGGGCTTGCCTTGCGTTAATCCAATTTGAAAACTTCGAAAGAAAACAACAAAAATTACAACAATTTTAATATTATTCATTGTCATAATTTTTTCAAACTTTTACTTACATTTTAACAAAACAAATTAAAACCTATTAACGCATGTATACAGCAGAATCAAAAAGTAAACATATAAAAAAAAGGCAATAAATTTCTATAGAAATTAAAGTAATAAACAATAAATCAATTTTATTTACTGCCTAATGAGATCGAAATTAAAATTTAAGATTTGTTTGCCAAATGTAAACAGTTATTGTTACTTACTTGCATTGCTAACTCAAACAAAAATTTAATCTATTTTTTTTATATATTATTTTACAAAAGTAGCTTAAAATATTTAAAAGTTATTTTAACCCACCAGATTTTCAACCATTTCAGGTCTCATGTCTCTCATGTCCTTCTCAAAACATCAACTACAAAACAAACTTGCAGATCATTTTGTTTAATAAAATTTAGAAATATAATTTTTTTAGGTATTTTCTGTTGAAAAAACGAGACTATTTAATTACTAACACAAACAATAAAGAGAAAGTAAAACATAAATAAAAAAATTACTTAGTTTTATGACTATGCTTATAAAATATATTGGCTATAATATAAAAAAATTTACTATATTTTAGACTTTTTATAAAAGACCTACTTAAAAGTTGTTTGACATTACTAATTTTATTATATTTACCATAACCTACTGGTCTTTCATTTAAAATCAACAAAACTTGTTTTTGTAAAGTTGTTAAACCGGGTTGTAGAAGCAAAAAAATGCTGATTGTAAAAGGCACTTCGTGATCACGCCAGCTCTTAAATTTACATTGCAAAAAACTAAAATTTGCATACTAGGAGGCTAGGAGCGCTGTAAAAACGTCCATGTATAATTTTTAGTATTGCAAACCCACGTGTTATAAAAATATTTCCCTGTTTTAAGTTTTTTAGTATACAAAATTTATTTGTAGCTGTTTTGCGGTAAATATATTTAAATTTTTTTTATTTATCTGTTGTTAAAGTTACGACAGTGTCAAAAGTAATGTCGTAAGAAAAACTAATCTTGCAAAGTATATATTTATTAAAATAAAATATACAAAAAATATAAGTTAAATAGCAATATAAAAAGGTAAGTTGCAATAAAATGGCAAAGGTAAGTACACAGCAATAAATAAAGTAAAATAAACCAAAATTTCAAGAGTTAATTTTTAAGATTTCTTTAATGTTATTGTTCCTTATCAAAAATCTCTTAAAATTTTGCCATTGATGCAATCTCCTAACTCTTCCTAAAATATAAAACATAATATTGAAATAACATTTTTAAACATGCTTTGGGTACGTTTCATAAAATTTTTTCAGGTCCAAATACAATGCTACTCACTAATATAATAAAGGACTTAGGAATTAAAGTTGGGCGAGGGGTGCTAATTCGGCGAAATTTGCTAATTTGTCGAGGAGATTTTATAGATTTTAAAGAATCACTGCCGGAAATCTAATACAGAAAAGTAGAACAATATTATTGTACTTGCGTTTTATTAATAAAGACCTATAAGAAACAAAAATAAAAGTAAATTGTAAGTAATGTTAAAACACTTACCAATAGTGTACACTGGGTGCCTTGATCAAGCTGCGATAAGGTCTAAAAAGTACAAGTTTATTTAAATATTAAGAGTCATATAAACACCACCAAATATATTCCTAAAATTTGTTTCATTAATCTTATTAAGTATATATCTAGCCATTGGAATAACAAACAGCACTTACATCCAAACATTGAGTTCCTTGTTCAACGGAATTATCGACATTTATAGTTTGGACGGAAACTTCAGAGACACACGGAGAAGGTTTGGCCATAAATGAGGCAACAAAATCATCTACACCATATGGGTCCTGATAAAATAAAGTGTATGTTGTTTGTTAGATTACTAAAAAGCAAAGCTAGCGCTTATATTTTAAAAAGACATAATGCACATTAAAGTAACTTACCGGTATGGTACCTTTTACGAATGTCCCAATTTCATTGAATGTTTTATCTGGATTCCACGGCTTACCAGTGGTGCGGTAATAATAACCAGCGATATTTTCACCCTGTTTTACATAAGAACATGGTTGTAACCAGCGCTTGATAAATGGTTAAATATAAAGCTAAACTCAAACAGGTAAAATTAAATTATAAAATTACCAAAAAATAACTTACAGGTCCCAAATAAATAGTAGGATGTCCAAAAATCTGCACTCGAAGATAGTAGAATAACCTGAAACAAAACATTTTTAAACAAATTTTAATTTTAAACAAATTTTAAAAAAATCAATAATATCGTTTGTACATATATTTAAGCACTAATTTTGGACAGTTAAGCAAGCAACTACACGACCACGTCTCGTCATAAAATGCTACTTAACTTAAAAATAAAAAAATTAACTTCAAATACATTGTTTTGCTTACTTTCGTAGTGGAATAAACAGCAAGCAGAGAAGCATTTGAACCTCCAAAATAAGTATCATAACATTAAAGTAGACTTCAAGATCAAAATCAGGTTCTGGCTTAGCAGGCTCAGGCCAAAATTTCGATGAGAAATAAGAATACGAAGTACCCTTAAAGCAATCAAGAGTTGTACACTCAAAAAAAGTCGGTGGTTTTTCAATCTTCGCTGCAAATCCGAAATAATCTTTCAGGATGCTGAACTGACTGGTAAGCATGTTGAAATCCATGTCGGAGGAGAGATGGAATCGAAATAAATTATCTTGAACGTGGCTGCAATAGCTTCGAACACAAAGATATAAACGACGTTGCTTATACCAATGCAAATAAGATAATGAAGTTAAAAAAATCGGTAATTTTTTGTTTAACTTTTTGCTTTATGACGTAACACATCAAGGTATTGGACAACAGAAAAAGTGCTAAGGTAGGCTAAATATATATGCAAAATTATCACAACACAAGCTGAATTAAGTTTTGGATTTCGTAAAAATTACGTACTAATGACGTAAGCACAGCGCAAGTGTCTTAAAAGTCGGGACAATGGCTAAGTTAATATTTTTCTTTTTATTTTTTTATACAAGCAACTTAATTTTACAAACAGCGAAACACAGTTTTTGGTTGAAAAATTTTAAAACATTCAAATATTTTACATACTCCATATTTAGCCAAAAACAAATCAAAAAATAGTACACCAAAGTTCGATCGGTTATTTAAGACAAAGCTTGGTTAAATTATAAATGGTGAAAATATAAAAAAAAATAAACACAAAATATAATTTTTTTACAAAATCAAGTAACAATACCTCATAATAAAGTTATTTATAAGAGATTAATATATTATTTAATCAAAATAGTTCAACATTTCGTATTCGTTTAATCACTTATTTTTCCCGAAACTTTCATAACCAGAGTAGGAGTCAATGTACTGGGCTGCTATTTGATACAAGGAATCATATTGAGCCTAAAATAATTTATTTATACTTTAAGCTTTTAGCTCAATTTTTAATTTGGTGTAGTAGTCATAACACTTGCTACATTACATAAGGTCTTGGGTTTGGTCACCACTGCTCTCCTACTGTAGCGCCCTTGAGTAAGGCACTATAAACAGTATAAACTTCTGTTGAGCCAGCACTTAATTAGCAGTTTAAATATCAGTAAATTGTAATAAATAATATCTTAAACTGTTGAAGGCAACTCAAGACTCAGTTGGGGTAACGGTTGTTTATCTATGATTAGGTCTGATACCCACCTTTCCACATCGAGAATAATGATATATAAAAAAAAATTAGCAAAAAAACCTTACCAGATTTTCCACCATTCCAGGTCTCATGTCTCTCATATCCTTGACTGTCCTCAAAACATCAACCTTGTTTTCATTCTTTATTCGCTCAATCAAGTTCAAAGCTCCAATAAACACCCCAGTATGACCTGCTCCATCACTAATAAAAATATGTTAAATGTTGATTTAAATAAAATATTTAACAAAAAAGACAACAAATTACCCGCAGTGTACTGCCAAATTTTTTTCTTCATTTTGTTCAAAACTTTCTTGAACTTTTTTAATCAAGTCAGTTATGACATCACAATTTGGAGCTTGACCAACTTCCCAGTTTGGTACCTGATATTGAATAATCGTTTTCTAAAAAAAATAAAGTGTAATAAAGTATAATGTTAAAATTATGTCTGGAGTTAAACTTTTTTTACCTGTTTGTTGTTAAATGTCAGCATAAAAATTCTTTTTATCAAACCAATTCCAACTTTTTGAACTGAAACAAGCTGTACTTTGTAACAACTAAAACTTAAACTCTCATTCTTATTATTAGGCCAGTATTGAATATATTGTCCCTGAAACATTATCACTTTCATTGGTATAAACTTGGTAAATGCATAAATTGAATTTTGATAAATAAACATATTTGATAAAAATACATTGGATATTTATGTTTACCTTTAAAGCCTCATGCAACTTTGACAACATAATTATAACGGTAACTTTATTATGCCAAATACTGTGCCAAAATTCAACAACAGTGTCAACAGTTGGAGTCTGAGCAGCTAAGATTGATTTGGAAGTGTCATAACTCTAAAAATAATGTGTATTTATAATAAATTAAGTTTAAATATCGGAAAATGTTGTGGTCAAAACACTGAACTTCACTACATGAGGTTTTGTGTTCAATCCCTACTGCTCTTATGCTGCAACATCCTTAAGTAAGGTGCTTTAAACGATATAAACTTCTGCTGGGTCACCACTTAATCAGCAACTCAATTATAATTCTATAATATCCTAAACTGATAAAGACAACTTGAGACCGGGTCAGGGTAACTGATGTTACTCTACGTTTGGGTTATAAAGTTGACCTTCTTATATCAAAGATAAATAAACATAAAAAAAATAAAATTAACTAAACAAAAAAATTGCAAATATTACCTCAATAAACGATGCATTATAGTAAACAGGTTTTAAACTGCTAGGTAAAGGTGGTAACAGAAAAATAGCATGGTCATCTGTAAATACATAAAATTTAATTCTGTTGATATTTAACTCATTTTCAATTCAAAATATAAAAAAAAATATTTATTACATGGTAGAATAGTGTTGTTAATATTGCTTTTAACATTTTCTATCTTGTTTGCAATTACATGTGTAGCTTGATTAGGACCAATTAAATCAAGTTTATTAAATTCTTCCTTGATTCTATAAAATAAAATATCTATTCTTGGTGTGAAAGGGCGTTTTCTTTGCTTAAACAAAGGACAACATTTGTAATCTTGACCCCAAAATTTGAAGCATTCTTTACACCCTGACCCATAAAAGATAGATATTTTATTGATTCTTAAAGTCTTACTTAAAGATTCTATAACACTAAAGCAGTTAAGATCTAACCCTATACACCTTGCCAATCCCATTTAATAACTTATATAAAAATAACTTTGTATCTAACATACCTTTGATGTGTTACTTGATTTTGAAATTTAGCAACTTCAAAATCAGTGCTGCCATATAAATATTGCTCAGCAATCATTTTGTGAAGAAAGAGGTATTGTTCCTGTTAAAATATAAAGGATCATTAATTCTTACTTGGTTAGTTTTTATTTTTTATAAATATAGTAAAAAAAGTCTTAGATATATTCCAAAAGTTAATTATTGCCTTAGTTTGAACCATGTCAGTTCTTTGACTTCTGAGATTAAAAACAGTTTCAAAAACATTAACACTTTGTTTTTCTTTCATTTTTTGCATCAAACAATCAAACCCAATAAATGTTCCAGTTCTACCAACACCATTACTGTAAAAAATGTATTTATTTAAAAGTTTTTGGCATTATGTTATGTTTTAAACAAATGAATACGGCAATGTTTTTTTTTAGGCTTTTAAAAACTGGTATAAACATAAAATATTGAACATACCAATATTTTAAAACCAATCAGTTACTTACCTGCAATGTACAACAATAGGAGTTTTAATTGCTTGATGATTGTAAAGTTTTTGAACTTGGTTGTAAAAGTGAAAGAAACTGCTGGTTGTTAAAGGCACACAATGGTCAGGCCAGCCCAAAAATAGTAATTGGGTTACAGGATCTAAAGCCTGTAATAATTTTATTGAATTTATTTCCTTAGAATTATATTTTCATATAAATACGAATTTTTTTTTTTATTATAAAACTAAGATTTGATGCTTACTGATTCATAGAGGGCATCAGTTGGACAAATTAGAAATTTTCTTCGAATAAAATATCCCTGTGTAGATTCTTGTTCAGCTTTAACTGTAACGTTTCCATATTGAACAGTTTCTTCTAGCTCTGGCCAGTACTTTTTATATTGCATCTAAACAAGTTGTATGTTTAAAATTAAGGCTTTAAAAACGTTGCAAAATAAAAATTACTTTTCCTTCTTCTGAGAGGTTGGTAAGCATTACAATGAAGCTACAATTTGTTTCCAAAATCATCTGCCAAAAATCATTTACAGTTCTTTGTAATGGAGATTGAGTTGCAATATATTTCTTTGGTACATTAAAACTCTGAAAGTAAGAAGATATGTATTGTTCACTGTGTTTTATCAAAAATAAAACTAAAAAATGTAACAAACTTACATCAACGTAACTTGCATTGATATATTGATTACCTTCCAATATTACTCTTGAAGAATCAACTATAAAACAGAAACATTTTTTTAGAGTATAAGCGATTGTATTTAAAAAAAATATTTTTTGTACTTAGTTGTAATTTACTTTATAAAAAAATAATAAGAAATTAAAAAAAATAAACTTACATGGCAAAATATGTTTTTCTCGATTTTTAAAAGAATTTTCAGGTTTTTGAGCTACTGAAGTTGATGTTTTTATTTTTAACGATTCTTGATTTAATTTCTATAATTTAATTTATGGTATATATAATAAATTTTGTTGTAATAATTTTGTTAATTGTTTATCAATGATAAAGATAAAGTTACTTACAGTTGTAAATTGGTCGTCAATTTCAGAATTATTTTCATCAGAAAGAATTAAATATTTTGACAGCAATTGAGATAAAACTATTTTGTATTTTTTAAAAGCATGTGGTTCATTTTGAAAAGCTACATTTTCGTAAACTTTGTTTCTTTGCTTGCCTAAGGTAATAAAAACAAACCATTTAATTTTAGTACATCTAGAATAAACAAATTTGGCAGAAATTAAACTACAAAATAATATTTGTTAAAAACATTTACCTTTTTTATTAACTACATTCTCTGCTTTGTGACCAAATTTTCTACAAACAAGAAATTGTTAAATCAAATATGTAAGAAAAACTATATAAAATTTAACATATAGTGTGTTTAAAAATTAATAGTTTAAGTATTAAGTTAACTAATTAAAATTTACAAATCAAATTAACCTTTTTCTCCATACATAAACACCAGCCAACACAGCAATAATAAGTAAAGGAATAACAACTCCAATTACTATGTAAATAGTATTATCAGAACCTAAATATAAGAATGACCAACTTATTCTATAACAAATTTCATTTGAATTAGTTAATTTAATTGTAGGTTATAAACTAAATAACATTTTGTTTTTAAAATTGTTTTTTTTACCTGGATTAGAAATTAAATTTTGACAAACTTCTCCATCAAACCCTTTAACACATTCACAAAAATAATGAGCTCCACTTTCATGACATTTTCCACCATTTTCACATTTTATCGTTGCACATAAATGTGTTGTTGCTATAGAAAAATAAAACAAATATAATTATTTATATTATTAAAGTTAACAATTTTACAAAATAAAAAATATATTTGTGAATTAATTCACTAAAGAAAACTGCTAGATGTGGCATACGTCGTGTAGTTTAAATTGCTAAATGTTTAAATGTGACATACGCCGTGTAGTTTACCAAAAACAAGTATTAGTTGTAACTATCTTAAAATATATAAAATACAATAAACTATAGAAATAAAGCTAAATAATTTTTAATTTAATTAAAATTTTAAAAAATACATTAATATATATCATTTATATGTCAAATAATATTTAACTATCTATATATTAAAAGTAGTACAACTTTAGCACCTGTTTTTTCACATACAAAGTCATATGTATTAGAACATGGTAATCCAACCCATTTAAAAGTTTCTTGTTGTAATGCTAAACAATCTCCATTATCTGAAAATGTTTCAATATTTTCCCAATTTTGAAATCCTTGATTTTCTTTTACTGGTATCAAACTATGATCAAGCCATCTCCATTCTAAATAATAAAATGTTATAAAATTGTTAGTAAAAAATAAATATAATTTTCAAAAATATAATTCCTTTGTTAATTAAGAAAGTTATAATAACAAAATTATTATACAGGATTGTTATAAACCAAAATTAAAATTAAAATTTGGAAAATTTTACCTTGATTTAGTTTTCTTCCACCAATCCATATAATTTGATTATCAATATGCTCTTTTAAATATTTCTCTAAAGCAAGTTGTGTTTGGTTGTCTTTAATAATAGCCAGTGCACCTCCATAACTAACACTTTGTATTATTGAATCATTAAATGAAGTAGGTTCACCATTACTTACAAAATAAAAATATTCTTCCGATGAAACAAAATTTCCTGTTTTAAAAAAAATATTGGTTTAACATTTACTATTCAGAAATAAATTAATACAGAAGTATTATTTAAATTTTCTACCGTCTTCACAATTTTGAGCAGTATAGGTGGAAGTACAGTTGCATTGATAATATGGATCCTCTGATTCTCTAATACAAATTCCATTATTTAAACAAGGAACAGGATCACAAGCATCTGGTAATAAAAAACAAATTTTACAATAAATAAATTAAAAGTAATGTCCAAACTACCTAAATTACAATTTTGATCATAATAACTACGTTAGCAATCAACTTTACAAGTTTAAGTGTTGTTACATGGTTAAATATTGTTTAAAATATTCTAAATAAATATACTATTAAAAATGAATTAAATTAGTAAACATTTTATCAAACAAACCAATTTCACATGCAAGTTTAGCCACAAGAGCACAATTATTTGTTAATTTATTTGTTTTATTAGTTGAAAAAGTTACGTAAAAATTTAACATTAACAATACCAATTTCACATAAGTTTCCAGTAAATCCATTTAAACAATCACATGTAAATCCTAACCCGTCGTTATCACGAACACAAGTTCCTCTAATTTCACATAAGTTAGGTGAACATGGATCTAGATTTTAAATATGCACAAAATTTTACCCAATAAAAGTCTTTTTCAAATCACAAAAAATGACAAATGAAATAATACATTACAAATAAAGAAAAAGTGATAACAATACCAATTTCACATTTATTTCCAGCAAATCCATTTGAACAATTACAAGTAAATCCTAACCCATCATTATTACGAACACAAGTTCCACCATTTTTACATTGGTCAGGTAAGCATGGATCTAAAATAGTGTATGTACAACAAAGATATAGTTTCTTAGTCTTATATATGTCTATAATTTATTGACCATGTTAAGCACTAAAGTTTTATTTAAACAAACCTATATCTATATTACAAGTATCTCCAGTATAACCAGGTGGACATTCACATTTGAAGTTTAAATTTGACAAATTAATGTCACAAATTCCCCCATTCTCACATGGATCACCATTACATGGATCTAATGTAATTAGAATTTATATCAGTAAAAACATTTAAAAAAAATAAACCTACAGTACAATTTTTAAAAATACGAAACAATATTTTACATTTTGGTTATAAAAAAAAGATGCTGTTAAAATTTATCAAAAATATTAACAATAAAAAACAAATAGTAGGTAGGATCAAAAACAGTGTCTTTTGCCTTTATGAACTAAAATTTGTACTGATAAAATTCGTTGTCAAAACAATAAAATAATACTCCGTTCAAGTTACAAATAGTTAACATAAACACAAATTAAACACTATTTCTTTTAATTCAAACTTACTCTTTCTATATTTTAAATAACAATCCATAAATATTAAAAAAACTTGATTTAATAAGATATGGTAAAAATTAGGTAAAATATTAAAAAATCAAAAAAATATAGTAAATTACTTGTTTGTTGACAAATATATCCAGGATAATTATTATCTGGCCAATCTATCCAAACTCCAATTAAATTATAGAAACCCCCATATTGATCCAATGACCTTATTCTAAGGTAACCTGGATTGTCATTAGGATTATTGGTATTCCAATTTTCATACCCAGTACTACTATCAGGTTGTGGTACAGGTGTTCCATCAATCCAGCTCCAGTCATAAGGTGAAGAGGTTCCACTTGCACCAATCCAGTAACCAACTCCATCTATATTTCCAACATCATCTATTGTGTCCTGAGCTGCACTTTCCCATTCCCTTAATTGTTGCACAATAATTTGTTGAGTAGAGTTATCTTTAATCATCAACAAAGTTCCTCCATTATTTTGACATTTTTGTTCAGCTTGGGAATAAGTTAAAGGCAAAGTAGAGTCGTTGTAAAAACTGATGATGTCATTATTATGAACTATCACAGCATTAGCATCTAAACAAAAAAAGTTATATAAATATTCAACAATTGTTAAAACAACCAGTTGTTAATGCAGTAACCAGAAAAAAAAATACAGTACAAATTATAAAAATACAAAACAACATAAGAGACATTTTCTTTTAAATTAAATGTTAACTATTATGCTGATCACATTTATTATAAATATAAACATAAAAACAAATTGTACATAACAGGTAAAATTTTGTTTTATGTTATTACCAATGTTCTTTGCCTCTTAAAAAAAATTGAAAGTAATGTGATTAAAACAAAAAAGCATACCGATAAAATTTATTGCCAAAACCATAAAATGAAAGTAAGTTTAAGTTACCAATAGTAAACATAAACACAATTTAAATAATTTATTTTAACTTGAACCAATTTTTTAATATATTTTGATTAAAAAAACAATAATATTAACAATAAGGTATAAAATTAGTTTTCAATCTTATAAAAAAAGAAATAAAAATGACATAAAATTGCAAAAAATATTTTTTAAAACTCAATATAATAGCTTACTTGTTTGTTGACAAATATATCCAGGATAAATATTATCTGGCCAATCCACCCAGCCTCCAATTAAATTGCTAAAAACATCAATTGTATCCAAAGATCTTATTCGAAGATAACCTAGATTGTTATCAGGATTTTCACCATACCAATTTTCATAATTATCAGCCATACTTGTGCCAGGTTTTGGTACTGGTGTACCATCAATCCACTTCCAGTCATAAGATGTGTACACACCACCACTCTTAGTAACAGTCCCACTTGCACCAATCCAGTAACCAACTGCATGTATGTCACCAACATCATATATTGTATCCTGAGCTGCACTTTCCCATTCCCACAATTGTTGCACAACAATTTGTTGAGTAGCTAAATCCCTTAATTTTAACAAAGTTCCTCCAGTATTTTGACATTTTTGTTCAGCTTCAGCATAAGTTAAACTCAAAGCTGAGTCATTGTAAAAAGTAATGATAATATTGTTATAAACTATCACTGCATTTGCATCTAAACAAAAATTTAAATTTTTTTATTATTTAATAAATGATAACAACAGTTGTTTTTTAATCATTAATAATATTATTTATAGTAGTTTTAATACCAACCAATATTAATCATTTAAAAAAATGTAGTCTAATATTAACATAAAAAGAAAACTTACCTTGCGATATACATGTAGTAAAACCTTGAAGTAAAATAAATACTATAATACCTAGTTTGTAAGTTTCCATATTTGAATCCAGCACACAAAGTAGGATTCAATTTTATACAGTTTAACCACATACAATTAAAATTTTAATTTTATTTACTTTGAGTTTCTAACAAATGCAAAAAGCTAATAGGATACAAGAATCAAATAACTAAAATGCATTATTTTACAAAATAACAAATATAAAAGAGAAAGTATCTGATACTTACATATAATAACAACAGTTGTTATTCATTTACTGCTTTGTTTGCTTGAGTTTTATTACAATAGTCATTAAAAATTGTGTAAATATTTAGCATGGTTTAATTTAAATACCTTGAAATACATAACAAAGTTAACATATATCATTTTAAATTAAACAAAATGTTACTTACATGTTTTACTTAGTTTTCAAAAAAATCTATATTTATTTGTTTATTGCAATAAAAATTTACACATAGTAGTATTGGAATTTTATGCTTGTATTTAATTATATGTTTTTTCTTGTTTAAGATTGTTGTATAAAATGTAACATTATTTAGGAACAAAAGTTCTACAGTTCATTGTTTACAAAAAAGTTTTAAAAAAATACAAACTAATTTGTTTGTATATAATCATCTAAAAGTTATTAATCTACTTAAATATACAAACAACTTTCACAATATGCTTAGCAATTAATTCACAATATGCTTAGCAATTAAAAACCAAATAATGGATAATGGTTGAATTAAATTTTTTTCATAAGAGTTTATAAACTTGGGATGTACAAATATGTTATAATTTTCCATTTTTGTGATGTAATAAAAGCTAAGTTCAGGATCTCTATTTGTAAAACACGACGAACCAGCCATTGGGTCTAAACATTTTTTTTATTATGTAAGGTTACAGTATTTTAACTTAAATAAAAAAAATACAAAATAATCAACTCTTAATTGCAACACAACAAATTTACCTTTTTTTTTGTTTACAAACACAACCAACCACCACAGCAATAGCAAAAATAATTGCAATAGGAGATGCTACGTAAGCAACTTGTGAACTGCCAGAATCTAAATATAAAAAATAGAGTTATTTTTGTGTCCATTAAATGTCAACAAAGCAATTTAAAATCAGCAGTGTCCAAACCAGATCCACTTGAGCTTTCACAAGTAAAACCTAACCCATCATCATCACGAATACACGTTTCCTCATTATCACAAAAGTTGGAATCACATGGATCTAAAAAATAACAAATACCTTTAACCTATCTGTAATAAATAATTTGAAAAATTGGTTCAACATACTATCTAGATAACTAACGAAAAGCGGTTTAACTACATTAAAACCTAAATATAAATCATACCGAATTCACATTTTTCTCCACTAAATCCATCAAAACAATCACAAGTAATATTTAGCCCGTCATTGCTTCTAATACATCTTCCATTATTTTCACAAAATTCAAAAGAACATAGGTCTTAAAATAAAACAAAACTATTTCAATTAAAAAAGTACAAGTAAAAAAGTTTTATATATTTTATATATTACTATACACTCCCTTTTGCAAACATAATTAAATGCTATCACCTACTTAGATTCATTTAAACTTTTTATTTTTAATAAGCTATATAACTCTTTAATTGAACACCTGTTTTAACCTGTTTACACTACAAGATTTTAATTGTGGCAATTGATCAGTGATTAAGATTTATAGTTTTTGCATTTAAATTTTTCTTAAAATTATTTACAAAAAACCTGTTTCACAAGTATCTCCAGTATACCCAGGCAGACAATCACATTAGAATTATAAATTCGATAAATCAATTACACAAGTTCCCCCATTTTGACATGGATTCCTTTTACATGGATCTAAAAAACAAAACAATTTTTAAAAGTGACTTAAAAACTCTTAAGCATCAATGTTACTCTAATTAAACAACGTGTAATAAGTATCTTAAATAATAAATTACAGATTTTGCTTCTTTAAAAAAACTAACATACGTGTTTGTTGACAAATATATCCTGGATATGGAACATCTGGCCAATCCTGCCAACCTCCAATTACGCCACTAGAATGACCATTTCCATTCAATGATCTTATTCGAAGATAACCTACACTTTCAATAGGGTACATAGCAAACCAATTCTCATATGTATTATTAGTACTTGTACCAGGTTGTGGTACCGATGTACCATCAATCCAGGTCCAGTCATAAGATGTGTACAGATCATCACTCTTAGTAACAGTCCCATTTGCACCAATCCAGTAACCTACAGAATTAGGATCACTGACAATGCTTACTAGGTCATAAGCTGCACTTTCCCATTCCCATAATTGTTGCACAACAACTTGTTGAGTAGCGTTATCTTTTATGATTAACAAAGTTCCTCCATTTTCTTGACATTTTTGTTCAGCCTCCGAATAAGATAGAGACAATGTTGAGTCATTGTAAAAACTGATGATGTCATTGTTGTGAAAAATCACTTTAGTGGGATCTAAAAAATAAAAATTAAATCTTTTTTGTTGACACGAGAAATAAAACATAAAAACTAACTTTAATTATTATTAAAAAAGGTGTTTCTATGATGTTATAAGTTTACCAAATGCAAATCTTTTTAAAAAAGCATAGTTTTGATGTTCATTAATGTCAACTTAAAAAATAGCCTTTACCTTGTAATATGCATATATTCAAACTTTGAAAAAAAATAGACAAAGTTATAACAAACTTAAATACCATAGTTACAAAACTAAACAATTTAACTTATATAAAGCACAAATTTAAACTTTCAAATGTTATAAATTTCATGAAAATGCAGAAAATATATATTGAGATTTAAAAAAAAGAATTTGTGAGAACATGAAAGACGAATCTCCAAAAACAGTTTTAACTACTTTCTGTAAAAGTTTAATATCAGTTTCTAACAAAAAATTTAATTTTGTAAGCCATAAATGTGTACGCATTGTATGTATATAAAGACAAAAATAAATTAAAAAATTTATTACCCTATAATTTTTAGATTGATTTTTACAACTAGAATTACCAACGATTTTTACAACTAGAATTAAAATACTTCTATTTCAAACAAAATTTTTAATTTTATTTACACTGTAAGTTTGAAAAGTGCTAAAAATACCTAAAGTCATAATACAAAATTGTAAAATCTTTAACCAATTATACATTAACTTCACTTTTAGCTAAATATAATTTAGAAATTTTAGTTTTAAACTAAATCTTATCAAAATTACCACCATTTGAGGTCTCATGATCTAATGTCTTTGGTGAATTTCCTAAAATCAAATCTTTGTAGATTTTAATAACCAAAATTTAGTCTTTCTTATTCGCTAAAGTTTTTAAATATATAATATTTTAAGTAATTTAATTTTTAATGTAACTTAAAAAAATTTAACTTTGTCACACTAATATTTAAAAAACATTTTGAAAAAAATTCAATTACAATTATGATATCAAAAAACAAAGTTGCCCATTTTCCAGTGTAACAAATAAAAATTTTAAGCTTAAAGCAACCTATAAACAATTAAAAGAATAAAAACGGGCATTAAAATTTTGGATACTAGTATGCAAATCAAAATTTTGGTGTCTCACGTGTTACATATCTATAAAATTTTGTTGGCTTTAAAACTTTTAACATTATCCAAATAAAAAAAATTTAATGGGAAATTATATTTGCATATATAATAAATTTGCATAGAAAATTATATTTGCAAAAAAATTATATATTCAGAGCAAACAACTTATAAATTATTTCAAGGTAAAATATTCCCAACATCTTTAAGGTTGCTTTACTTATTTTAGTAATTTATGACTTAGTTGTTGCTTCTCAAATTACAAATCATTTAACAGTTACAATAATGTAGGTAAATTTAATCGACTTAAACTAAATCAAATTTTATTTGTCAAAAGTAACCAATTTAATTTTTTTTAAGAGGGACAATTAAAATAAAAAATCATAGTTTTAAAGCAGATAAATTTTACCAGATTTTCTACAATTCTAGTTTTCCTTAAAACATAAACCCTGTTTTTGTTTTTCATGCTTTTCATCAAGTTCAAAGCTCTAATAAACACTCTCGTTCGACCTGCTCCATCACTGAAATTTTTAATTTTGTACAATTAAAGAACTTCTTTGAAACTTTTACATAAAAACTTTAGCAATGACTGTGAAGTACAAGAGTTCATGTGAGAACTGTAAAATAAAAGTAATTTAAATGCACAATTAAAAAATATTGTACAAAATAAAATTTATATATATATATTAAAAAAAATTGGATGACAATATAAGATTTTTATGTTTGTATGTGTCATGTAAATTATAACAATATTTAGAAAAAAAATAGACACCTTATGCCTGATGGCATGCACTTTAACTGGCTTCTTTTTCAGTCAAATATCATAGCCATAATAGCATCATTTACAATCTTTATACCATGCACACATGCCAGAATGTTACCAAGCAAAAATAAGTAAGCTATTCTGTGCCACGCCTGTAGCAGATTTCTGCGTACGATTTCTAAAAATAGACCCCGTGAAACGACTTAGATTGTTTGAAAACTTTTGACACAGAATCATTTTAATCAATTATGGGATAGTTAATGGTAGAATAATAAGAATAACTTGGTAGTGCATATACCTATGTAAAATTAGGTTTTGCAGATTTGAAATCAGTTTTGTTTAAAAAATAAAGTTTTGGAAATCTTTTTTTTTTTGAAAAAGAATTTTTTTTGCCTACAACATTTTACATATTTTAATAGTTTTAGTATCAATTTGACCATAGAGATGTTAAGGAATTTGTTGCATGTTTAATTTTTTTAACAAATGCATACTTTGAAATTTTAAATTTTTTTACATGCTTTTTTTAACTAAGCTTTGGTTTCTAGAAAGAATAAAAAAAAGACACTGTGATCACTAAGAATGAACACACTTTAATTAGAAAAACAAAGAAGTTTGATTTTGTGATATAAATATATTGTATACATGTGTTATGTTGAGTTTGCCAGGAATAAACTAACATAATCACATCTAGTTAATCCTGTGTTTTTCGCAAAATATTTCTTGAAGCTTGACAAAAGTTTTTTTTATAAGTTTTACACTTTAAATTTTCTTTGCATGGTTACTTTTTAATTGTGCTTTAAAAATAAGCAATTCAATAACTAGCTGCTTGGTTAATTTTGCTTGGAAATTTGTTATTATTTATTTTTCACCAATTTTTCTTTTTCAACAATTTTCTTTTTCAACAATTTTCTTCAAATTAGCTTTGTAGTTTTGTTTTTATAAGCAATTTACTTTTTCTTTTTTTTTCAAAGTAGTTTTTAACATGCTTTTAGTGTTTTTAATGTTTTTCCAGGGTAAGTTTTATTTTGTTAGAGCACAACAACAGCAAAAATAAACCTCAAATCTTAAAAAGGACTGATGTCAAAGTTTTTATACTTCAGTATGTCATGTGTATTATTTTTTACTCAGTAATGTTTTTTGAAGCTCTTTATTTCTTTTCAAGGCTTCAATTAATGTACCACAGCACCATTGTTAGTTGTTCGTAAATTCGTTCAAGTAAAATTAGCATATTGTCTGCACAGTTTTTTTAGTTTTGCTCTATGTTTCAGAAACGTTTCGATTCATCACTCTTTGACTTGTTGTTACATAAAATCGTTTTTTTTACATTTTTTCTTTTTTAGGTTCACCAGCAAAATACGTTTTATTTTTCCTTGATTTTCAATTCATGTGAGTAATTAGCATTGTAGTTTTCCATGTTTCTATCCACAATTCCCTTTTTCACTTTTTTAAAGGGTTTTTAACATGCTTTTAGTGATTTCACTGTTTTTTTAAAGGGTTTTTAACATGCTTTTAGTGATTTCACTGTTGGTTACGTAAAAATAGTTTTTAGCTTTTTCATGCACATTTTTTTCTTTCTTGATTCACCAGCAAAATATTTCATTTTTCTTGTTTTTTTCATTCATAAGTAGAATTATAACCACTTTATCCTTTTTTGATGTATCAGCATGATGTTATCTATTTTTCAACATCATAGTTTTCTTGACAGTAATGCTTCTAGAAGGTTTTTTTTAATGTTTCAACATTTTATTAAACAAGATCCAAATGATATGCCAATTGCCGTCAGCTTCATATTTTGCAATATTTGCACTATATTAGTTTATCTATGATTATTATAATGGCAAAGGTTGTATTAGTTTATCTATGCTATAATGTTCTGTTAAAAAACTTTATTAAAATTAACTAGAATTGAGAATGCTGTTTAAGCCTTTAAATCCAAATTTTTAATCCATTTTTGCGAGTTATATTTAAAATATCAAAAGTTAAAAATTGAAATAAAATTTAGAATTAATTACAAATTGGTTGCCTAATATAGTGTACATGAATATAAGCGGTTGTAACTTTTGATATAGAAGTTTTTTAACATATGGGAAACAAATGTACAATTTCTATCCTCGATTTATTCACAGTGCATAATTTTGCCGCAAATATTTGAAGGGGACCCCTAATCCTATTTTTATCGGGTAGAGGAGGGGGAAAATTGAGACGTGTTTGAGCTATTTGGTAACGCCGTGCTATTGGGTAGATAGTGTGTCATTGATGTGGCTCGTACCAAAACCTTTTAGCTTGTAGTTTAACGCCATGACCGACTTGCAACACGACAGGACATTATTAAATAAATTACGTTAAAATGGTGTAATACTGTACGGCGTACATGTCTAAAACGTCTGGAATATTACAAAGTATTTGGTTTGTATTCTAGTAATAAAATAAAGATGTTAACAAATGCGACACTTACTGCTTCATTTATTTATACTAGTGATCACATTTAAATGTACATTTTTTTACTCTCTCCTCTTCATTTAATGCAGAAAAATTTAATTAATTAAGAATATGTAAAAGTAACATTTTAAAGTTATTTACAATAAAGCATAATTAAACTATTAAAGTTACCAACAAAAACAAATGCACAATATCTTTTCATGATTAATATCCTTATACACGAAATAAAAAAAACACTTTATTTAATTAACTAATGAAAAAATTCAATAAAATCAAATCAATCAAACAAGCTAAATGTGTTTTTTTACTTATTATTTAATTGGTGATCAATTGTTGACAATGTCATTTATTTAAGTTTAGATAACCTGAAGATGAATCAATGTACTGAGCTGCTATTTTGTACAAGGCCTTATACTGAGCCTAAAAACAATTATTTGAATGTAGCAGGTTTCATCTTTATTAACTAAAAATCTTTGGTAATTATAAATCTATATTACTTAAAAAAGTTTAAACTTACCAGATTTTCCACCATTCCAGGTCTCATGTCTCTCATGTCCTTGACTGTCCTCAAAACATCAACCTTGCTTTCATTCTTTATTCGCTCAATCAAGTTTAAAGCTCCAATAAACACCCCAGTTCGACCTGCTCCATCGCTTAAACAAGGAGATTTTATAAACTTTACTAAAAAAATAGTTTAATATAAAACAAACTAACTCTAAAAAATTCTATAAAACAATTTTTTACTTTTTTACTAAAACAAAAAAAGAAATCTTAAGCATTAGTTTCAAAACAAACTACCTGCAATGTACTGCCAAGTTATTGTCCTCGCATTGTTGACAGCTTTCTTGAACTTTTTCAATCAAATTATATAGCACATCTGAATTTGGAGGTTGGCCATCATCCCAGTTTAATAGTTGATATTGAATTACTTTAGCCTGATAATTAAAAAAAACATAAAAGAGAACAGTTTATTGTGATAAAAATTAGATGTACATGTTTGTTGGAACTCTACCTGTTTTTTGTTGAATGTCAGCATAAGAATTCTTTTTATCAAACCGATTCCAAACTTTTGAACTGAAACAAGTTGTATTTTGTAACAACCAAAACTTAAACTTTTCCCCTCATTATCAGGCCAGTATTGAATGGTTTGTCCCTAAAATGGTAAATTATTTAACAAAATATTAAAAAGTTTGTTAAACAAGTATCGGAATATTAAAAAGTCATTAAAAAAAGTATTTTGCTGAAACTGTTTAAAAATAGGAAACAAAAAGTAATGAAGCTACCTTTAACAATTCATTCATTTGTGACAGCATAACGACAACTTCAATTTTATGATGCCAAATACTGTGCAAAAATTCAACAACAGTTTGATTAGTAGGAGTTTGAGCAGCTAAGATTGATTTTGAAGCATCATAACTCTAAAAATAATATATTAGCTAAATAATTAAGTAAAACTAATAAATTAAAAATAATTAAACGTAAAATCATAAGCATTACCTCAATAAATGATGCATTATAGTAAACAGGTTTTAAACTGTTTGGCAAAGCTGGTAACAGAAATATAGCATGGTCATCTGTAAATAAAACAATACAACACAATCGCTAAGAGTTTAAACATAAATAAAAATATATATTAGCAAAAAATATAATCACCAACTGAAACACAGTAATATTTAAATAACTTACATGGCAAAATAATGTTGTTGAAATTTTTTTCAATATTTTCTGGTCGTTTTGCAATGAAACTTGTAGCCTGATAAGGTCCAATTAAATCAAGTTCGGTAAATTCATTCTTAATCCTATTAAATTCGATTTAAAACATAATTAATTTACATTTACATCTTATAAATTTAACTTACATCCCATTTTTGATATCAATTTGAAATTTCGCAATGTTAATATCAGTATTTCCAAATAAATTCTCCTCAGCAATCAATTTGTGAAGAAATACGTATTGCTCCTGCAAAAATATAAATAAACATCAGTTATTAATTGTTTTACTTTTTTATTACCCAATTAAAATATTTGGACAAATAATTAACTAAATTTAAAGATTTAATCTTGCCTTAGTTTGAACCATGTCAGTTCTTTGACTTCTGAGACTAAGAACAATTTCAAAAACATTCACACTTTGCTTTTCTTTCATTTCTTCCATTAAACAATCAAGGCCAATAAAAGTTCCAGTTCTACCTACACCAGCACTAAAAAAATGCATGTAATAAAAAGTGATCTGTCAATATGTTAAGTGATAAAAAACAAATTATAAAATTTCACATTTAAAACTTAACATATTCTACCTGCAATGTACCACAATGGAACTTTTAGTTGTTTGTTTGTTGTAAAGTTGTTGAACTTGGTTGTAAAAGTGAAAGAAACTGCTGGTTGTTAAAGGCACACCATGGTCAGGCCATGTTATAAATTGTAACTGGGTCACATATTGTAAAACCTTGCACAAAAATTTATAAATAATATTTCTTAGAACAACTCAATAAAAATGATTGTTAAAACAGAAAATTAAATATGTAAAAAGGGAAACTATTGCTTAGTAGTTTACAAAACAAAAGTTGTAAAAAATACTTACTGACTCATAAAGAACATTAACTGGACAAATTTGAAATTTTCTTTTAATATAACTTCCATATGTAGTTTCTTGTTCAGCTTTTACTGTGATGTTTCCATATTGAACAGTTTTACCTGGTTCTGGCCAATATTTTTCACATTGTTTCTAAAATGGGCAAAAATGTAAAAAATTACCAATATTTTAAAGTAATAACAAAACAAGTTCTTAAAGGTTTAAACTAAATTTTACCTTTCCTTCTTCAGAAAGGTGATTAAACATAACAATTATGCTACAATTTTTCCCAAAAATCATCTGCCAAAAATCATTTACAGTTCTTTGTAATGGAGATTGAGTTGCAATGTATTTCTTTGATACATTAAAACTCTTGAAATAAAAATGGAAATTTGATTAAAACAATTTATATTTTTATACAAACATTTTTATTATTATAAGAACAAAAAATTTAACTTACATCAATATAACTTGCATTGATATATTTATCATCTTCCAATATCACCCTTGAAGAATCAACTATTAAACAAAGGGTAAATAAATGGTATTATCAACTAGTAAACAGAAGGTAAATAAAAAAATTATATCTGTTGAAACTTTTAATTACTTTTAAATGATAATAAGTTAATAAAACAGTAAAAAAATTTATAATTGTTTACTTACAAGGCAAAATAGTGTTTACTCGATTTTTAAAAGAATTTTCTGTGCTTTCAGCAACTAAGGTTAATGTTTTTACACTTAATGATTCTTGGTGTAATTTCTGTTATTTAAATTTGGTAGTTATTGTTAATACATCACTCATTAAGTCTGTCAACTTGATAACATTACAAAAACAATTTATTTATAGAATAAATCTTACACTTGTAAATTGGTCATCAATTTCAAAATTTTTTTCATCAGAAAGAATCAAATATTTTGACAACAATTGAGATAAAACTATTCTGTAGTTTTTAAAAACTTGGGGTTCATTTTTAAGCGCTATATTTTCGTAAACTTCACTTTTTCGTTTGCCTAAAAAAGTATAACAAAAGTTATTACAATTTGGTGTGAAAAATGCATAAAGCGAACATATGGTTACAAATTACCTTTATTTATATTTTCGTGGTCAGGTTTTTTACCGAGATGTCTACAAACCCAAAAATAAATAATTAAAAACAAATATCTACAAATTTCATGTTGATAATACCAATAAAAACCAACATTTTTTTAGGTGTTATAAAAAATTTGTTTAATATTGTATTAGTATGAAAAATCCAACCTTTTTCTCCATATATAAACACCAGCCAACACAGCAATAATAAGTAGGGGAACTACAACCCCAATTACTATGTAAATAGTATTATCAGAATCTAGATAATAATTTATATAAACGTGACGCATACTTAAATACAAATATATGTTGTTGTTTACCAAAAAATTAAATTTACAGGTACCTTAACAATTTATAAATCTAGGTAAGTTAAATTTTTACCTGAATTAGAAATTTGATTTTGACAAACTTCTCCATCAAATCCTTTTACACATTCACAAAAATAATGAGCTCCACTTTCATGACATTTTCCACCATTTTCACATTTTGTCGTTCCACATAAAGATGTTGTCACTGTTCAAAAATCATAATAAGACAATTTTCAATTTCAAAAACAAGTAAAAGATATTTATATAAAAGTTGCTTTAAAAGACCAATAAAAATCATTGTTATTTTAATAGAAATCAGAAATTACAAACACATAGCCATAAAATTATACAATTTAAATATATAAAGTAAACTAATAAAGCACCTGTTTTTTCACATACAAAGTCATATATATTAGAACATGGTAATCCAATCCATTTAAAAGTTTCTTGTTGTAATGCTAAACAATCTCCATTATCTGAAAATGTTTCAATATTTTCCCAATTTTGAAATCCTTGAGTTTCTTTTACAGGTATCAAACTATTATCAAGCCATCTCCATTCTAAACATTAAAAATCATTATGCAATATAATATATAAAAATCAATATGCTAACTTAGTTTCAAAACTGTAATAAAGTTACCCTGATTTATTTTTCTTCCTCCAATCCATACCATTTTATTAGTAATATGTTTATTTAAATAACTTTCCAAAGCAATTTGTGTTTGGTTGTTTTTAATAATAGCTAGTGCCCCACCATAACTATCACTTTGTATTATTGAATCATTAAATGAAGTAGGTTCACCATTACTTACAAATATGGAATAATTTAATGAATTTGAAGATTCGAAATTTCCTAAAAACGCAGCAAAATAATGGACAAATTTAAAGAAATTTTGTTGTTTAATAATAAACTTAGATTTTTAATAAACAAACAAGTGCTTAAATATAATTAATAACTTAATATTTTTTACTTTAAAAAAATATTGAGTTATTTATATATATCAGTAATTACAATATGCTTTCATGATGACGCTCTTAGCAACACTTTTTTAACGAGTCCACTTCTTACAGTTAATTTTTAATTAAATAACTTTAACTAATTACAACAAAAATATGATATACAAATTACTTACCAATTTCACAATTTTGGCCAGTATATGTAGAAGTACAATGACACTGATAATGTGGTTCCTCTGATTCTTTAATACAACTTCCCTGATTTTCACATTGTACTGAGTCACAAGCATCTACATATTATAAATATATTGTTAAACAAAAAGTTTGTTGTTATAGTACTAATCCACAAGCCATTTTTAAACATACACCTTTTTCTAAAAAAATAATAAATATGTTTTAAAACTAAAGTCAAAAATACTAAAATATTACCTGTAGCACAATTAAGATCAAAATAACCAGGTAGGCAATCACATTGATAAGTTGAACCATCAATATTACAAGTTCCGTTATTTATACATGGTTGTATTGTGCATGGATCTAAACATCAAAAGTAAACATTTTTTTAAGAAAAAAATTATTTTTATAGTTAAACTAATTTTACCCTATATTATGCATAATTTCTTACAAACCAAATTCACAAAATATTCCACTATAGCCATCTGTGCAATCACAGACAAATCCTAACCCATCAATATCACGAAAACATGTACCTCCATTTTCACATTGGTGAGGATCACATGGATCTAAAATTAAATAATAAACAAAAAATAACATTACTTTTAAAGAATTATTGTAGTTTTGTTTATACAAAACTATATGTCAGGTAACAAAACAATTCATTAAAAATAACGGTTCTATAACTATACAATTAGGCACTTTCTTGACTTTATTGTAAACAAAGTAAAATACTTTACAATAATTAAAAGCAGATACTTACTAGATTTCATTTTTTAAACAATCAAATTATTTATAACACAAAGTCATAAATAATTAAACAAGCAAAGATAGCAACACTTTACAGTATATTTTAGCTTATTCAAATAATGGTATAATGTAGTACTTTTTTGTATTTAAAATAAATTTGTCCCAATGTATTGTTATAAAATAATAATCAATTTATTGTAATAAAGTGTAAAATTTTAAAGTTTTTTAAAGTTTTAGGTACTATCTATCTTTTACTACATTTTAACAAACCTATTTCACAAGTATCTCCAAAAAACCCAGGTTGACAATCACATCGAAAGTTTAAGTTTGATAAATTAATATCACATCTTCCACCATTTTTGCATGGATTACTATGACATGGATCTGCATAACATAAAACTTTATAATTTTTCATTTTATTGCTTTCCTGTTTTACTTTTTTTATTTAGGTAAGTACAATAAATGTTATTACCAAATTTGTAAGGACACAAAATATTTATTTTGACAAATACATATCAATAACTTACTTGTTTGTTGACAAATATATCCAGGATATGAGTCTGATGCTTCCCAATCCAACCAACCTCCAATTAGTCCACTGTATTCAATGTTACCAGGAGGGGGACCAGTAAAACCATCCAATGATCTTATTCGAAGAAAACCTGGATTGTCATTAGGACTATCATCAAACCAGTTTTCATAATTATTATCAGTACCATCACCAGGTTGTGGTACAGGTGTATCATCAATCCAGTTCCAGTTAAAAGATGTGTACACAACACCAGTTTTAGTCACAGTTCCACTTGCACCAATCCAGTAACCAACAGGATTGTGGTGACCAACAATATCTATTGTATCCTGAGCTGCACTCTCCCATTCCAATAATTGTTGCACAACAATTTGTTGAGTAACTAAAACTTTAATCGTCAACAAATATCCTCCATTATTTTGACATTTTTGTTTAGCTTGTGAATAAGTTAAAAACAAACTTGAGTCGTTGTAAAAACTGATAATGTCATCATTGTGAACAATCACTGCATTTGCATCTAAACAAAAAAGTTTTTAAATAGTAAAAGTTCCCTGCAATATAAAAGACGCCGACAGCGTGGTGTAGTGGTAAGAACACTTGCTACACCACTATGAGGTCGTGGGTTTAACCCCACTGCTCTCATGCTGTTGCGCCCTTGAGTAAGGCACTGTAAATGGTATGAACTCCTGCTGAGCCAGCACTTAATCAGCAGCGTAATTATCGGGCAATTACAATCAATATAATATTCCAAACTGCCACAGGCAACTTGAGATTGGGTTGGAGTAACTGATGTTACTTTATGTTTAAGTCGAGCATTCGATTTTCCCACATCAAGGATAAAGATAAATACTAAAAAAAGGGCAACACAATTCTTTTAAATAATTACAAATTTTTTTCAAAAAATTTTGGTTTTTACAAAAATAATATATAATGACATAATTTTTTTCCAATTATTGTAAAAATACACTTACTTTGTGATATACATATTTTTAAACTTTGAATAAAAATATATACAAAGATACCAAATTTAAAAATTGCCATAACCATGAAACCAAATCTAATTTAAAACAACACAATTTATATCTATAAAACATAAAAACTAAATATTGATTTATTTAATTTTAGTGTAAATGCCATTAGATAAAGAAACTAAATACCTAAAATAAAATATAATATAAATATGATATATCAAAATTCACAAAAGAAATTTTAAAAACAAAGTTTTTTGCTATCGATTGCTCAAGATTACAACTGGTTTATAAATTTTTTTCTATATATCACATTTATTTAATTGTTTAAGCATTTAATAAATCTATTTATGTTCAGCGGGATATTGATTTTACCAACAAAAAGAAATTTATCTAGAGCAAACAATAAATAAATAATTTTAGGGGGAAATATTTTCAACATCTTTACGGTTGCTTTGTTTATTTTAGTAATTTATGACTTAGTTGTTGCGTTTTAAAAGTACAAATTATTTAACAGTTACAATAATGTAGGTAAATTTAACCAACTATAACTAAAACACTTTTTATAAGTATTCCATCAGAATTACTAAATTTTATTAGAGAAACATTTATTAAAAAATTTATAGTTTTAAAATAACGAATCTTATCAAATTTTCTAAAATTCCAGTTTTTCTAAAAACATCAACCCTGTTCTTGTTTAATTTTGTACACTTAAAAAACTTTTTTGAAATTTTGACATAAATTTATAAACCTGTGTACAACCTAATTTGCATTGCATTGTCGGGTTTACAATCTTTTATAATTGTAAAAACTGTTTTAAACTTTAAACTAGGTTATTTATGGCATATTAATTCAAATTTGGTAAAGACTAAAAAAAGAATGAAAAGAAAAATGTAAATAAAATAATTTTATTACAAAATCTGTTATAATTTAATAAAATGTTCACTGAATTAACAATTTTTTCTTAGTTTAGGTATTTAATTACAAAAATTTAATAAAAAATTGTTTAACAACAAATAATAAAAAGAAAGTGAAATAGGCATAAATATAATTTAAAAAGAATATGAATATTAAATTGCGCATTAAAAATTTATATTGTCATACCTTTCAAATTTACGACCTTTTCTGCCTTTCGAGTTGTTAAACTTGGTAGTAAGGAAAAAATAGTTGTTGGTTTGTTAAATACATGTCGACCGGGCGATGTTTTTGCATAGAAGCAGCGTTGTCTATATATTAATTTGAGTTTTAAAAAAACCACGTGTTATGTAAATATTTCCGTTTTGATTTTGTCAACAAACCCTTTTTTATTATTTGTAGCTGTTTTAAAATAAGTTTTTTTCGATAAAATTTTATCCTTAAAATAAGGCAAACCCCTATTTCTTATACTGTAAAGTAAAAGCAATGTCCACAGTAGTTAGCAGTAATTCTAAAAAAATAAACTTGTTCTGCAAACAGGAAAATAAAAAAAACTACAATAAATAGGCGAGGTAAAGAATTCAGCCAAAATAGGGCAACAGAAAACCCCTTTGAACCCAAAAAGTTTGATTTTAAAAATAATTTGAGGTCATTAAATTCCCGAATTTAGGAGTTTTTAGAAAATTCTTCTCTGTTGCAATCTCCAAGTTCTTCCTAATAAACATATTAGAACGTTAAATAATTTTCCTGAACTCTTTCTTAATACAATACATGTTTTTATACAATACATTGTCAGGTAATTAAGTCCCACAAAATCATTTTCCTTACCAATATAAGAGAAGACTTTGGGTTCCTAGTTGGGCGAGGGGTGCTGATTCGACGAATTTTGCTAATTTGTCGTGGAGATTTCAGAGATTTTGGAGAATCACTGCCAGCAACCTATTAAAAGAATTAAAACTTTATTTTATTCATATTTTTTAAAGAATTAAAACTTTATTTAATTCATATTTTTTAAACAAACATTATGAATTAAACCAAAACGAAATCAAAACACTTACCAACAGTGTACATTGAGTGCCTTGATCAAGTTTAGATAAAATCTAAATAGAATGTGTATAATTTAAAATAAGCTTAGCGTAAAGAGAAGTTGCTTATAAATGCAATATAACATTCATTACATTTTAATGTTAAAGGTCCATTTATAAATATACACCAAAAAATGAGAAACACAAGTTACGAAATACACTTGCATCCAAACATTGAGTTCCTTGTTCAACGGAATTATCTACACTCATAGTTTGAATGGAAACTTCAGAGACACACGGAGAAGGTTTGGCCATAAATGAGGCAACAAAATCATCTACACCATATGGGTCCTAATAGAATAAAGTGTATGTTGTTTGTTGAACTATTGACGTGCTAATTTAGCCCTTAAATTTCTAAAGCCGTCCTTAAATTAGTTAAAAAACTGACTTTAACAAGTTACTAATCAGTAACTTACCGGTATGGAACCCTTGACAAATGTCCCAATTTCATTGAATGTTTTATCTGGGTTCCACGGCTTACCAGTGGTTCGGTAGTAATAACCAGAAATACTTTCACCCTAAATATAAAGTTAACAGTACTATCTTTGTAAAGTTGCTTTTGTACGTGGTTAAGCATTAAAAATTGTTATTAATTTTAGGTAAACCAAAAAAATTAACTAAAAAGAAAAGAAGCAAAAAAAATGAACTAAAAAGAAAAAAAGCAAATTAAAACTTACAGGTCCCAAGTAAATAGTAGGTAGTCCAAATATAAGCACTCGAAAAAAGTTGAATATTCTAAATCGATTAATTATAATTTAAAATAAATGTAAAATGTAATTTCTTTTAGGTATTTTCCTAAAATATTGCAAAAATTTAAGGAATTTTTGCCATGGCAATAATCCCTTATGACGTAATAGTATAGAAATTAAAAGAAAAAAACGCCAAATTTTTGGAATCGTAAATTAGTTATAAAATTAAAATAATTTAGTCTAAATATATAGATTTTATTAGCAATTTAGATAATGAAGGTAAACAACAACTTAACTACCTCAATTTAAAACATCCTTATGTCTAAAGAGACATTAAATAATTATTCTTTCAAGTTAATTAAATCTAAAAATTTTACTTACTTTCGTAGTGGGATAAACAGCAAGCAGAGAATCATTTAAACCTCCAGTATAAGTATCCCAGCATTGAAGTAAACTTCAGGATCAAAATCAGGTTCTGGCTTGACTGGCTCATGCCAAAATGTCGAAGAGAAATAAGAATACGAAGTATCCTTAAAGCAATCAAGAGTTGTACACTCAAAAAAAGTCGGTGGTTTTTCAATCTTCGCTGAAAATCCGAAATAATCTTTCAGGATGCTGAACTGACTGGTAAGCATGTTGAAATCCATGTCGGAGGAGAGATGGAATCGAAATAATTATCTTGAACGTGGCTGCAATAGCTTCGAACACAAAGATATAAACGATGTTGCTTATACCAATGCAAATAAGATAATGAAGTTTAAAAAATCGGGTAATATTTTGTTTAACTTTTTGCTTTATGATGTAACACATCAACGTATTAGACAACAGAAAAAGTGCTGAGGTCTGCAAAATATATGCAAAATTATCACAACACATCCTGAATTAAGTTTTTGATTTCGTAAAAATTACGTACTAATGACGTAAGCATCTTCAATGCTGTTTTAAAAGTCGCTACAATGGCTAAGTTGATATTTTCCTTTATACAAGCAACTGAATTTCACAAGCAGCAAAACTCATTATTTTGGTTGAAAAATTTAAAAACATTCAAATATTTTACATACTTCATATTTAGCCAAAAACAAATCAAAAAATAGTACATTAAAGTTCGATCAGTTATTTAGGACAAAGCTTGGTTAAATTATAAATGGTGAAAATATAAAAAGAAATAAACACACTTTATAATTTCTTTACAAAATCAAGTAACAATACCTCATAATAAAGTTATTTATAAAAGATTAATTTATTATTTGATCAAAATAGTTAACATTTCGTATTCGTTTAATCACTTATTTTTCCCGAAACTTTCATAACCAGAGTAGGAGTCAATGTACTGGGCTGCTATTTGATACAAGGAATCATATTGAGCCTAAAAGAATTTATTTATACTTTAAGCTCAATTTTTAATTTGGTGTAGAAGTCATAACACTTGCTACGTTACATGAGGTCTTGGGTTTGAGCCAACACTTAATTAGCAGTTTAAATATCAGAAATTACAAAAAATAATATCCTTAAGGCAACTCGAGACTCGGTTGGGGTAACGCTTGTTTATCTATGATTACGTCTAAAAGTCACCTTTCCAAATCGAGTATAATGATATATATAAAAGTTTGGCAAACAAACTTTACCATATTTGTCACCATTCCAGGTCTCATGTCCCTCATGTCCTTGACTGTCCTCAGAACATCAACCTTGTTTTCATTTATTATTCGCTCAATCAAGTTCAAAGCTCCAATAAACACCCCAGTTCGACCTGCTCCATCACTAATAAAAAAATGTTAAATGTTGATTTAAATAAAATTTTGGTGACCATGCCATAAAATAATTAAAATCTTCATGTAAACATTAATACTTTTGGCATGTTTTAAATCATTAAATTGATTTTGTCATTTTTTCCCGTCGTATTGTTGTAATATTAATTGTATATCGTATTTATTATTTACTTTTATGAATGCGCATAAACCAAAATAAAAAAAAAAATAAAAAAAAAATATTTAACAAAAAAAACAACAAATTACCTGCAGTGTACTGCCAAATTTTTTTCCTCATTTTGTTCACAACTTTCTTGAACTTTTTTAATCAAGTCAATTATGACATCACAATTTGGAGCTTGACCAACTTCCCAGTTTGGTACCTGATATTGAATAATCGTTTTCTAAAAAAAATAAAGTGTAATAAAGTATAATGTTAAAATTATGTCTGGAGTTAAACTTTTTTACCTGTTTGTTGTTAAATGTCAGCATAAGAATTCTTTTTATCAAACCAATTCCAACTTTTTGAACTGAAACAAGCTGTACTTTGTAACAACTAAAACTTAAACTATCCTTCTTATTATTAGGCCAGTATTGAATATTTTGTCCCTGAAACATTATCACTTTCATTGGTATAAACTTGGTAAATGCATAAATTGAATTTTGATAAATAAACATATTTGATAAAAATACATTACATATTTATGTTTACCTTTAAAGCCTCATGCAACTTTGACAACATAATTATAACGGTAACTTTATTATGCCAAATACTGTGCCAAAATTCAACAACAGTGTCAACAGTTGGAGTCTGAGCAGCTAAGATTGATTTGGAAGTGTCATAACTCTAAAAATAATGTGTATTTATAATAAATTAAGTTTAAATATTGGAAAATGTTGTGGTCAAAACACTGAACTTCACTACATGAGGTTTTGTGTTCAATCCCTACTGCTCTTATGCTGCAACATCCTTAAGTAAGGTGCTTTAAACGATATAAACTTCTGCTGGGTCACCACTTAATCAGCAACTCAATTATAATTCTATAATATCCTAAACTGAAAAAGACAACTTGAGACCGGGTCAGGGTAACTGATGTTACTCTACGTTTGGGTTATAAAGTTGACCTTCTTATATCAAAGATAAATAAACATAAAAAAAATAAAATTAACTAAACAAAAAAATTGCAAATATTACCTCAATAAACGATGCATTATAGTAAACAGGTTTTAAACTGCTAGGTAAAGGTGGTAACAGAAAAATAGCATGGTCATCTGTAAATACATAAAATTTAATTCTCTGTTGATATTTAACTCATTTTCAATTCAAAATATAAAAAAAAATATTTATTACATGGTAGAATAGTGTTGTTAATATTGCTTTTAACATTTTCTATCTTGTTTGCAATTACATGTGTAGCTTGATGAGGCCCAATTAGATCAAGTTTGGTAAATTCTTCTTCAATTCTGTAAAAATTAAATATAATGTTTATTCTTGGTGTGAAAGGATATTTTCTTTGCTTAAACAAAGGACAACATTTGTAATCTTGACCCCAAAATTTGAAGCATTCTTTACACCCTGACCCATAAAAGATAGATATTTTATTGATTCTTAAAGTCTTACTTAAAGATTCTATAACACTAAAGCAGTTAAGATCTAACCCTATACACCTTGCCAATCCCATTTAATAACTTATATAAAAATAACTTTTTATCCAACATACCTTTGATGTGTTACTTGATTTTGAAATTTAGCAACTTCAAAATTAGTGCTGCCATATAAATATTGCTCAGCAATCATTTTGTGAAGAAAGAGGTATTGTTCCTGTTAAAATATAAAAGATCATTAATTTCTTCTTTGATTAGTTTTTATAAATATAGTAAGAAAAAGTCCTAGATAAATTCCAAAAGTTAATTATTACCTTGGTTTGCACCATGTCAGTTTTTTGTCTTCTCAGATTAAGAACAGTTTCAAAAACATTAACACTTTGTTTTTCTTTCATTTTTTGCATCAAACAATCAAACCCGATAAATGTTCCAGTTCTACCAACACCATTACTGTAAAAAATGTATTTAATTAAAAGTTTTTGGCATTATGTTATGCTTTAAACAAATGAATATGGCAATGTTTTTTTTTAGGCTTTTAAAAACTGGCATGAACATAAAATAATTAACACACCAATATTTTAAAACCAATCAGTTAACTACCTGCAATGTACAACAATGGGAGTTTTAATTGTTTGAAGATTGTTAAGTTGTTGAACCTGGTTGTAAAAGTGAAAGAAACTGCTGGTTGTTAAAGGCACACCATGGTCAGGCCAGCCCTTAAATTGTAATTGAGTTACAGGATCTAAAGCCTGTAATAATTTTATTGAATTTATTTCCTTAAAATTAATCTTTCATATACATTAAATTTTATTTGCATTGAAAAACTAAGATTTGATGCTTACTGATTCATAGAGGGCATCAGTTGGACAAATTAGAAATTTCCTTAGAATAAAATATCCATATGTAGATTCTTGTTCAGCTTTAACTGTAACAGTTCCATATTGAACGGTTTCACCTAGCTCTGGCCAGTACTTTTTATATTGCATCTAAACAAGTTGTATGTTTAAGATTATGGCTTTAAAAACGTTGCAAAATAAAAATTACTTTTCCTTCTTCTGAGAGGTTGGTAAGCATTACAATCAAGCTACAATTTGTTTCCAAAATCATCTGCCAGAAATCATTTACAGTTCTTTGTAATGGAGATTGAGTTGCAATATATTTCTTTGATACATTAAAACTCTAAAAATAAGAGAATGTGTTTGTACATTGTGTTATATAAAAAATAAAACTAAAAAATGTAACAAACTTACATCAACGTAACTTGCGTTGATATATTGATCACTTTCCAATATTACTCTTGAAGAATCAATTATGAAACATAAACATTTTTTTATTGTATAAGCGATTGTATTTAAAAAAATTATTTTTTGTATTTAGTTGTAATTTACTTTATAAAAAAATAATAAGAAATTAAAAAAAATAAACTTACATGGCAAAATATGTTTTTCTTGATTTTTAAAAGAATTTTCGGGTTTTTGAGCTACCGAAGTTGATGTTTTTATTTTTAACGATTCTTGATTTAATTTCTATAATTTAATTTATGGTATATATAGTAAATTTTGTTGTATAATCATTTTGTTAATTATTTATCAATGATAAAGATAAAATTACTTACAGTTGTAAATTGGTCGTCAATTTCAGAATTATTTTCATCAGAAAGAATTAAATATTTTGACAGCAATTGAGATAAAACTATTTTGTATTTTTTAAAAACATGTGGTTCATTTTCAAGAGCTACATTTTCGTAAACTTTGTTTCTTTGCTTGCCTAAGGTAATAAAAACAACCCATTTAATTTTAGTACATCTAGAATAAACAAATTTGGCAGGAATTAAACCTCAAAATAAAATTTAAAAAAATATTTACCTTTTTTATTAACTACATTCTCTGCTTTGTGACCAAGTTTTCTACAAACAAAAGATGTTAAATCAAAATATGTAAGAAAAACTATATACCAATTAACATAAAGTGTGTTTAAAATATTAATAGTTTAAATATTAAGGTAACTAATTTAAATTTACAAATCAAATTAACCTTTTTCTCCATAAATAAACACCAGCTAACACAGCAATAACAAGTAGGGGAACTACAACTCCAATTACTATGTAAATAGTATTATCAGAACCTTGGAAAAAAATAAAAATGTAATAAAAATTTATAGAAATATATATTGTTGTTTAGCAACAAATTAAACTAAACAAGTTTTTCAGGAAATTCTATTAAACCAAATTGTTTTAATTGTTATTCTGACCTGAGTTGGAAATTTGATTTTGACAAAATTCTCCATCAAATCCTTTCACACATTCACAAAAATAATGAGCTCCACTTTCATGACATTTTCCACCATTTTCACATTTTATCATTGCACATAAAGATGTTGTTGCTATAGAACAATAAAACAAATATAATTATTTATATTATTAACTAAGTTAACATTTTTACAAAATAAAAAATATATTTGTGAATTAATTCTCTAAAGACAATTTTTTAAGAGGAGGCTATAGCTTATAAAATGTACAGGTTAAATTAAAGACCATACATTAATATAGATCATTTATATTTCAAATAATATTTAACTATCTATATATTAAAAGTATTACAACTTTAGCACCTGTTTTTTCACATACAAAGTCATATGTATTGGAACATGGTAATCCAACCCATTTAAAAGTTTCTTGTTGTAATGCTAAACAATCTCCATTATCTGAAAATGTTTCAATATTTTCCCAATTTTGAAATCCTTGATTTTCTTTTACTGGTATCAAACTATTATCAAGCCATCTCCATTCTAAATAATAAAATGTTATAAAATTGTCAGTAAAAAATAAATAGAATTTCCAAAAGTATAATTCCTTTGTTTATTAAGAAAGTTATAATAACAAAATTATTATACAGGATTGTTATAATTTAAAATTAGGATTTAAATTTGTGAAATTTTACCTTGATTTAGTTTTCTTCCACCAATCCATATAATTTGATTATCAATATGCTCTTTTAAATAATTCTTTAAAGCAAGTTGTGTTTGGTTGTCTTTACTAATAGCCAATGCACCTCCATAACTAGCACTTTGTATTATTGAATCATTAAATGAAGTAGGTTTACCAATACTTACAAAATAAAAATATTCTTCCGATGGGACAAAATTTTCTGTTTTAAAAATATGTTGGTTTAACATTTACCATTTTGAAATAAATTAACTTACAATACAGTTGTATAATTAAAATTTTCTACCATCATCACAATTTTAACCAGTATAGGTGGAAGTACAATTGCATTGATAATATGGATCCTCTGATTCTCTAATACAAATTCCGTTATTTAAACAAGAAACAGGTTCACAAGCATCTGGTAATAAAAAACAAATTTTACAATAAATAAATTAAAAGTAATGTCCGAACTACCTAAATTACAATTTTGATCATAATAACTACGTTAGCAATCAATTTTACAAGTTTAAGTGTTTTTACATGGTTAAATATTGTTTAAAATATTTTAAATAAATATACTAATAAAAAAGAATTAAATTAGTAAACATTTTATAAAACAAACCAATTTCACATAAGAATCCACTATATCCATCTAAACAATCACAAGTAAAATTCAACCCATTATTATCTCGAACACAAGTTCCTCCGTTTTTACATAAGTTAGTAGCACATAGATCTACATTTAATACAATACAAAAACATCAAAAACTTACACATTAACTTTAAACTTTTCCCTTTTAAAAAATAACAAGATTTTTGATTTCTTTTAACCAAAAAAGCATAATTATTTGTTAATTTTATTTGTTTTATTAGTTAAAAAAGTTATGTAAAAATTCAACATTAACCATACCAATTTCACATAAATTTCCAGTAAATCCATTTAAACAACTACAAGTAAAGTTTAAACCATCATTATCGGGAATACATGTTCCTTCATTTTCGCATTGGTTGGGTAAACATGAATCTAGATTTTAAATATGCACAAAACTTTACCCATTAAAAGTCTTCTTTAAATTAAAAAAAATAGCATAACAATACCAATTTCACATTTATGTCCACTAATGTCATTTAAACAATCACAAATAAAGTTTAACCCATCGTCATTACGAATACATGTTCCCCCATTTTCACATAGGTTAGGCAAGCATGGATCTAGAATAGTGTATGTACAACAAGGTTATAGTCTCTTAGTCTTATTAATGTTTATAATTTAATAAACAGGTTAAGCACTAAAATTTTATTTAAACAAACCTATTTCACAAGTATCTCCAGCATAACCAGGTAGGCATTCACATTGAAAGTTCAGGTTTGATAAATTTACGTCACAAATTGCCCCATTTTCACATGGATCACTATTACATGGATCTAATGTATTTGAAATTTATAACAGTAAAAGTATTTAAAAAATAAAATTACAGTACAAATTTTTAAAAAGATAAAACAATAAAAAAGATTTTATTTACAAAAAATCTTGTTTAACAATGTATTTTGTCTTTATAAAAGAAAAATTGTACTGATAAAATTTTCTGCCAAAACCATAATTTAAAATTCTATTTAAGTAACATATAAACAACATAAACACAAATAATGTTTTTTTCTTTTGACTTGAACTATTTCCTGCTATATTTTGAAAACAAAAAAGCTATATTGCCAATAAGGTATAAAATTAAAAAATAATTTTATAATATACGGTAAAAGTTTAATAAAATATTAAAAAATTAAAAACTTTAATATTATAAATTACTTGTTTGTTCACAAATATATCCGGAATAACTTTCATCTGGCCAATCCACCCAACCACCAATTAAGTTTGAGGTACTACCCATTGTATCCAGAGATCTTAGTCGAAGATAACCTGGGTTGTTATCAGGATTTGTACCAAACCAGTTTTCATAATTATCATTAGTACTTGTACCAGGTTGTGGTACTGGTGTACCATCAATCCAGTTCCAGTTATAAGGTGAAATGGTTCCACTTGCACCAATCCAGTAACCAACTGCATTTATGTCACCAACATCATCTATTGTGTCCTGAGCTGCACTTTCCCACTTCCATAATTGGTGCACAACAATTTGTTGAGTAGCTGAATCTTTAATCATCAACAAATTTCCTCCATTATTTTGACATTTTTGTTTAGCATAATCATAGGTTAAAGACGAAGTTGATTCGTTGTAAAAACTGATGATGTCATTGTTATGAACAATCACTGCATTTGCATCTAAACAAAATTAAAATTTCTTTAATATATTATAAATAATAATAATAGTTGTTTTTGAGTTATTAATAAAATTATATTTATAGTAGTTTAATAGTAAAACAATACTAAGCATTAAAAAAAATGTAGTCTAATATTAACAAGAGAAATAAAACTTACCTTGCGAAATACATGTAGTAAAACCTTGAAGTAAAATAAATACTATAATACCTAGTCTGTAAATTTCCATATTTGTATCCAACACACAAAATATGATTTAATTTTATAGAGTTTAACAACATACAGTTAAAATTTTAATTTTATTTATTTTGATTTTCAAACAAATGCAAAAGCTAATACGATACAAGAACCAAATAACTAAATGGATTATTTTACAAAATAACAATTACAAAAGAGAAAGTATCTGATATTTACACATAACAACAATTGATATTCATTTACTGCTTTGTTTGCTTGAGTTTTAATACAATAGCAATAAAAAGTTAAATATTTACCATGGTCTAATTTAAATACCGTAAAATACAAAATTAACATATATTATTTTAAATTAAAAAAAAATGTTACTTACATGTTTAACTTATTTTCGAAAAAATCAATATATATTTGTTTATTACAATGAAAAGTTTACACAAAGTAGTACTGCGATTTTATGTTTGTATTTAATTATAAGTTTGTTCTTGTTCAAGATGGTTGTGTAAAATTTTTCAAAATGTAACATTATTTAGAAACAAAAGTTTTTTAGTTCATTAATTACAAAAAAGTTTAAAAAAAATACAAACAAATTTGTTTGCATATGTAATCAACTAAAAGTTATCAATCTACTTAAATATACAAAGACGTTTCATAATATGCTTAGCAATTAATAAACCAAACAATGGAATAATGGTTGAATTAAATTTTTTTTCATAAGAGTTTATAAACTTGGGATGTACAAATATGTTATAATTTTACATTTTTGTGATGTAATAAAAGCTAAGTTCAGGATCTGTATTTGTAAAACACGATGAACCAGCCTTTGGGTCTAAAAATTTTTTTTATTATGTAAGGTTACAGTATTTTAACTTAAACAACAAAAAAATTAAAAAGAAACCAACTCTTAATTGCAACACAACAAATTTACCTTTTTTTTCATTTACAAACACAACCAACCACCACAGCAATAGCAAAAATAATTGCAATAGGGGATGCTATGTAAGCAACTTGTGAACTGCCAGAATCTAAATATAAAAAAAAAAAAAAAAAAAAGAAAGAGTTATTTTTGTGTCCATTAAATGTCAACAAAGCTATTTAAAATCAACAGTGTCTATACCATATCCACTTGAGCTTTCACAAGTAAAACCTAACCCATCATCACGAATACACGTTTCCTCATTATCACAAAAGTCAGAATCACATGGATCTAAAAAATAATAAAATATCATAAACCTATCTGTAAGAAATTATTTGAAAAATTGGCACAACATACTATCTAGATCACTAACAAAAAGCGGTTTAACTACATTAAAACCTAAATATAAATCATACCGAATTCACATTTTTCTCCACTAAATCCATCTAAACAATTACAAGTAGTATTTAGCCCGTCATTGCTTCTAATACATCTTCCATTATTTTCACAAAATTTAAAAGAACATAGGTCTTAAAATAGAACAAAACTTATTTAATTAAAAATATTACTATACAGTTCCTTTTGCAAACATAGTTAAACGACATTTAAATTGCTATCACCAACTTAGATTCATTTAAACTTTTATTTTTAATAGGCTATATAACTCTTTAATTAAACACCTGTTTTAACCTGTTTACACTACAAGATTTTAATTGTGGCAATTGATCAGTGATTAAGATTTATAGTTTTTGCATTTAAATTTTTCTTAAAATTATTTACAAAAAACCTGTTTCACAAGTATCTCCAGTATACCCAGGCGGACAATCACATTAGAATTATAAATTCGATAAATCAATTACACAAGTTCCCCCATTTTGACATTGAGTCCTTTTAAACAAAACAATTTTTAAAAGTGACTTAAAAACTACCAAGAATCAATGTTACTCTAATTGAACAACGTGTAATAAGTAACTTAAATAATAAATTACATATTTTGCTTCTTTAATAAAACTAACATACGTGTTTGTTGACAAATATATCCTGGATATGGAACATCTGGCCAATCCTGCCAACCTCCAATTAGGCCACTAGAATGACCATTTCCTTTCAATGATCTTATTCGAAGATAACCTACACTTTCAATAGGGTACATAGCAAACCAATTCTCATATGTATTATTAGTACTTGTACCAGGTTGTTGTACCGATGTACCATCAATCCAGGTCCAGTCATAAGATGTGTACAGATCATCACTCTTAGTAACAGTCCCATTTGCACCAATCCAGTAACCTACAGAATTAGGATCACTGACAATGCTTACTAGGTCATAAGCTGCACTTTCCCATTCCCATAATTGTTGCACAACAACGACCTCCGTTGCACAACAACGGCCTTTTGTTCGGCCTCCGAATAAGATAGGAACAATGTTGAGTCATTGTAAAAACTGATGATGTCATTGTTGCGGACAATCACTTTAGTGGGATCTAAAAAAAAATTAAAACTTTTTTAGTGACACGAGAAATAAAACATAAAAAATAACTTTAATTATTATTAAAAAAGGTGTTTCTATGATGTTATAAGTTTACCAAATGCAAATCTTTTTAAAATTGCATAGTTTTGATGTTGCTTTAAAATCAACTTAAAAAATAGCCTTTACCTTGTGATATGCATATATTTAAACTTTGAAAAAAATAGACAAAGTTATACCAACTTAAATGCCATTTTTACAAAACTAAACAATTTAACTTATATATAGCACAACTTTGAAATTTCAAATGTTATAAATTTCATGAACATGCAGAAAATATATATTGAAATTTAAAAAAAGAATTTGTGAGAACATGAAAGACGAATCCCCAAAAAACAGTTTTAACTACTTTCTGTAAAAGTTTTATATCAGTTTCTAACAAAAAATGTAATTTTGTAAGCCATAAATGTGTACGCATTGTATATATATGAAGACAAAAATAAATTAAAAAATTTATTACATTATAAGTTTTAGCTTGACACTACCAACAATTTTTACAACTAAAATTAAAATACTTCTATTTCAAACAAAATTTTTAATTTTATTTACACTGTAAGTTTAAAAAGTGCTAAAAATACTTAAAGTCATAATACAAAATTGTAAAATCTTTAACGAATTTAATTTAGAAATTTTAGTTTTAAAGTAAATCTTACCAGAATTACCACTATTTGAGGTCTCATGATCTAATGTCTTTAGTGAATTTCCTAAAATCAAATCTTTGTAGATTTTATTGACCAAAATTTAGTTCTTCTTATTTATTAAAGTTTTTAAATATATAATATTTTAAGTAATTCAATTATTAATGTAAAAAAATTATGTCAATTACAAATATGATAGGCCTATCAAAATAATAAAGTTGCCCATTTTACAGTTTAACAAATATTTTTTTTTAGCTTAAAGCAAACTATAAACAATTAAAAGAATAAAAAAGGTCATTAAAATTCTGAATACTAGTATGCAAAGCAAAATTTTATTGTCTCACCTGTTACATATATTAGAAAATAAAGACCCCTTATAAAATTCCGTTGGCTTTAAAACTTTTAACATTACCCAAATAAAAAATTTTTATTTAAAAATTAAAATTTTTATACTAGCTCCGTTGTTAAATAAACATGTAAAAGAAAGTTATTCCCAATGATAACATAAATCATCACAATGGGTAAACATTTATTTTTGTTTCAATGGACTACTTTATGGTCATAAACAAAATAGCACTTTTAAAGCGAAATCCTAACTTTAAAAAAAAATTTTACAATACAACGATAAAAAATATATTATTCTAAATTTTTAAAAAATGTTACTAAAATGCTGTACCTTTTAGTTATTTGCTTATTGCAATAAAAAGTTAACATAAAGTAGCACTGCAATTTTATGCTTGTATTAAATTATAAGTTTGTCCACATTTAAATATAATGTGCAAATTATTTAAAAATATATTATCATCTACAAACAACATTGTACAAATTATTGTTGACAAAAAGAGTTAAATAAAATATATTATGAAAACACAAAAATAATATTAAAATTTAATTGTATAAATGCCTATTAAACTACACATTTGTTTTTATGAAAAAATGGTGAAATTTTCCATAAAATTAATTAAAAAATTAAATAATGGGTAATTAAATATAGGCTATATTTAAAACAAGTATTTCTAAAATTGTGACAAACTAATTTAAATTCACATTCTTTTTATATTATCGCCCCAAGTCATGGTTGTTCTTCAAAAATAGGACCCGACAATACGGTTTCGGTTACGGTTTTGATAACGTTACTGGTTTTAGAACTAGTACTAGAATTGGTACTAAAATAAATAAATTTATTTAATTTGAGCATGCTTTAGTTTTTTACTGAAAATAATAAAAAAATGAATAAGGCATCCTAGTTTTACTGAAACTCAAAACAACATGAACCTTACATTTTTTATTTGATTTATTAACAATGTAGCGTTTCATGTTGTTTTAAGTTTTTTTAATGTCCCATGTGTTTAAAAAATTTTTTTTAAAACTAATTATAAAACAGAACTTTTATTAGCAACACAAAATTTTTACCGTTTTTTTTGTTTACAAACACAAACCACCACTACAGCAATAGCAAAGATAATTGCAATAGGAGATGCTATGTAAGCAACTGGTATACTGCCAGTAGCAGAACCTAAGGAAAAAAAATTTAACTACCTTTGTGTTTATTTATTTAATGTCGAAAAAGTAGCATTAAAAACTAACTTGCAAATAGCCTTTTGATATACGGGAAAAGATATAAATTATAATTTATACAAATAATAATCAAATTTATACGGAAAAATAACACATTATTGAATTACATTAAACCACTATTAACACTAAATATTAACAATACCGGTTTCACAATAAATTCCACTAAATCCATTAGAACAGTCACAAGTATATCCAAACCCACTGCTCCAACGAATACATGTTCCTCTATTTCGACAAAAGTTCAAAGCACATGGATCTAAAGATAAATCAAAACAATTTTAGTTGAAAGGTATCAAAAATAAAACAATATATTTTTTTATTATTTTTATTGAGCTAAGTTTTACCAGTTATTAGCTTTTTCACATTCTTAACCCTGATGTGGAAAGGTCGACTTCGCGACCTTAACATAGAGTAACATTAGTTACCACACCCCAGTCTTGAGTTGCCTTTGACTTTAACTTGCAAAATAGCCTTTACCTTACACAAAAATGAGTAAGAATCTAAATTTAATTAATAAAAAATATAAACAAATAGTTTAATCCTCACTTTACATAATTGGTTAGATACTTTTTTAAATAACATGAAATATAGTAACACAAAATAATGACAATACCGAAATCACAATAAAATCCACTAAATCCATCGAAACAGTCACAAGTATACCCAAACCCATAGTTATTAGGTTTACATGTTCCCCTATCTCCACATAAGTTAAATGCACATGGATCTCAAGATAAATTAAAACAATTTTAGTTAAAAGGTATCAAAAATATGACAATATAATCACAACTGATTATTTTACAAACATTTTAGTTAAATTAGATTAAAACTATTAATTTTGAAATATAATTCGTTTTATTTTTAAAACCATTTGTTTTAATATTAGGTATTTAAATAAACAACTTGTAATAAATTTAATTGCTAAAAAAGTTATTTTTAAAAATGTATCTTTAAAACAGCCCTTACCTTGTGATGTACATAAATTCAAACTTTGAAGAAAAATAAACACAGATATAAAGAACTTTAATGCCATAGTTACTACCAAAAACTAAACAGTTTGATAATTTAACTCTATAGCACAAAACTTAAATGTTAGAATTTTTAAGAACCTGCAGAAAATGAATAATAAAAACTAAAAAAAAAAAGAATTTGTAGGAACAAAAAAGAAAAACAAGTTTTAACTACTTTTTTAAAGGTTTACAATCAATTTTTAATAACAAATATAAGCCATAAATCTTTAGCAAGTAGTAAATTTAAAATGAATAAAAAATTTATTACTTAGAAAGTTACTTGTTTACACTTACAAGATTAAATTATGTAACCTTCTAATTAAAATAACTTTTTAGCTAAACATAATCAAGTAAGGTTTAAATTTTTAAAACTTACCATTTTTTTTTTAATTCCGGTCTTGTGTTCCTTATGTCCTTATTAAATTCCATTATATGTTATCTACATTTAAACTTCAATGACCTATTGTTACTCTTATTGCTAAATTTTTAAGTTTCAATATATATATATATATATAATTTGAATGATTTAATCGGAGATTTGAGACGAAAATGTGCTCAAAATTAAACCTGTAATAAGTAATTTTTGCACTTATTTATTGAATATCATAAAATTGGATAACTAAGCAGACTATTACATAATTATAATAAAATTGACTAAATTTTAAGTTTTTTAATTAGATTTTTTAAATTCAAAGCAAGCCATTAACAACTAATAAAAAAGTAGTCAACTATAAAAAATTTTGGTAATAAAGCTAAATTTTTACTGCCTCACCTGTTACATACAAAAAAATAAAAAGCCCATTGTAACTTAAAATATCTTCAGCTTTGAAATTAAAAATATTTCACATAAAAAGTAAGTCAATATAAAGTAACTGAGCGAAGTTATTAAATGTAACAATGCTGCCTGTTTAATTTATTTTTTATTAGACCAGGTCATAAATTTTTACTACTACATGCATTGTTAAAAAAATCCATAATTTAATTTCAATATTTTTAAACCCTGTTCATAAAAGAAATTTCTGTATGAAATGCAAGCAAATTGCGCAATAAACCTTTAGGTTTTAATCAGCAGTTGACTTTATTAAATGATTTATGTTAAAATATGGATTGATCACTAAGCAAAAAACCTAAATAAAAAAAACAGAACACTGAAGTACGGTGCACATGTCTTAAACGTCAGGACTATAAAAAGTATTGTTTATATTCAAGTAACAACATTAAGATGTAAACAAATAAGAGTTTTTTATAATTATTGCTTTATTTATTTATACTAGTGATCCACATTTAACCCTCTTCTATCCATTTATAATAAAAAAGTTTTAATTTTTTGAGAAGGGTAAAATTTTTGTTACTTTTTTATTATCAACATCTTAATACAAAAAAAAGGGAAAAAATACCTCATGAATGTAATTACCTAAAAAAGAAACTTTGAATCAAAATATATACAATGATGCCAAATTTGTAAATGGCCATAACTATAAAACTAAATTTAATTTAAAAAGCACAATTTATTCCTATATAACATAATCACTGAATATTGATTTTTTTTTAAATTTGGCGTAAATTCTATTAACTGAAGAAACTAAATAACTAAAATAAAATATAAAATTTTTTTTAAAGTTTTTTTCACCATTTTCTCAAGTTCACAACAGTGTTATAATTTTTTACAAAACATGTTTACTCATGTCACAGTTATTCAATTGTATGAGCTTTAAATAAATCTATTTATGTTCAGCAGGATATTGATTTTACCAAAATAAAGAAATATATCAGAGCAAACAACTTTTAAATTATTTCCAGGTAAAATATTCCCAACATCTTTAAGGTTGCTTTACTTATTTTAGTAATTTATGACTTAGTTGTTGCTTCTAAAATTACAAATCATTTAACAGTTATAATAATGTAGGTAAATTTAATCGACTTAAACTAAATCAAATTTTATTTGTCAAAAGTAACCAATTTTTTTTAAGAGGGAAATTTTTTTTTTTAAAAGTAACCAATTTTTTTTAATTAAAATAAAAAATCATAGTTTCGAAGCAGTTAAATTTTACCAGATTTTCTACAATTCCAGTTTTCCTTAAAACATAAACCCTGTTCTTGTTTTTCATGCTTTTTATCAAGTTCAAAGCTCTAATAAACACTCTCGTCTGATCTGCTCCATCACTGAAATTTATAATTTTGTACATTTAAAGAACTTCTTTGAAACTTTTACATAAATAACAAAAAAAAAACTTTAGCAATGACTGTGAAGTACAAGAGTTCATGTGAGAACTGTAAAAGAAAAGTGATTTAAATGCACAATTAAAAAATATTGTACAAAATAAAATTTATATATATATATTAAAAAAAATTGGATGATAATATAAGATTTTTATGTTTGTATGCGTCATGTATATTATAACAATATTTAGAAAAAAAAGACACCTTATGCCTGATGGCATGCACTTTAACTGGCTTCTTTTTCAGCCAAATATCATAGCCATAATAGCATCATTTACAATCTTTATACCATGCACACATGCCAGAATGATACCAAGCAAAAATGACTAAGCTATTCTGTTCTGCCTACAACATTTTACATATTTTAATAGTTTTAGTATCAATTTGACCATAAAGATGTTAAGGAATTTGTTGCATGTTTAATTTTTTTAACAAATGCATACTTTGAAATTTTAAAATTTTTTACATGCTTTTTTTAACTAAGCTTTGGTTTCTAGAAAGAATAAAAAAAAAGACATTGTGATCACAAAGAATGAACACACTTTAAATAGAAAAACAAAGAAGTTTGATTTAGTAATATTATAACCACTTTATCCTTTTTTGATTTATCAGCATGATGTTATCTATTTTTCAACATTATAGTTTTCTTGACAGTTATGCTTCTAGAAGGTTTATTTTAATGTTTCAACATTTTATTAAACAAGATAGCTCAAAATCAGTGTCCAAATGATATGCCAATTGCCGTCAGCTTCATATTATGCAATATTTGCACCATATTAGTTTATCTATGATTATTATAATGGCAAAGGTTGTATTAGTTTATCTATGCTATAATGTTCTGTTAAAAAACTTTATTAAAATTAACTAGAATTGAGAATGCTGTTTAAGCCTTTAAATCCAAATTTTTAATCCATTTTCGCGAGTTAACCTAGCGTAGTATTTAAAATATCAAAAGTTAAAAATTGAAATAAAATTTAGAATTAATTACTAATAGATTGCCTAATATAGTGTACATGAATATAAGCGCTTGTAACTTCCGATATAGAAGTTTTTAACATATGGGAAACAAATGTACAATTTCTATCCTCGATTTATTCACAGTGCATAATTTTGCCGCAAATATTTGAAGGGGACCCCTAATCCTATTTTTATCTGGTAGAGGAGGGGGAAATTGGGACATGTTTGAGCTATTCGTAAACGCCGTGTTATTGGGCTGATAGTGTGTCATTGGTGCGGCTCGAATCCAAAACCTTTTAGCTCGTAGTCAATCGCCATGACCGACTTGCAACACTATGGGACATTATTAAATAAATTACGTTAAAATGGTGTAATACTGAAGTACGGCGTACATGTCTAAAACGTCTGGAATATTACAAAGTATTTGGTTTGTATTCTAGTAATAAAATAAAGATGTTAACAAATGCGATACTTTTTTAATTACTGCTATATTTATTTATACTAGTGATCACATTTAAATGTACATTTTTTTACTCTCTCCTCTTCATTTAATGCGGAAAAGTTTAATTAATAAAGAATATGTAAAAATAACATTTTTAAGCTATTTACAATAAAGCATAGTTAAACTATTAAAGTTTACAAACGCACAATATCTTTTCATGATTAATATCCTTATACACGAAATAAAGAAAAAACACTTTATTTAATTAACTAATGAAAAAATTCAATAAAATCAAATCAATCAAACAAGCTAAATGTATTTTTTTATTTATTATTTAATTGGTGATCAATTGTTGGCAATGTTATTTATTTAAGTTTAGATAACCTGAAGATGAATCAATGTACTGAGCTGCTATTTTGTACAATGCCTTATACTGAGCCTAAAAACAATTATTTGAATGTAACAGGTTTCATCTTTATTAACTAAAAATCTTTGGTAATTATAAATCTATATTACTTAAAAAAGTTTAAACTTACCAGATTTTCCACCATCCCAGGTCTCATGTCTCTCATGTCCTTGACCGTTCTTAAAACATCAATCTTGTTCTCATTCTTTATTCGCTCAATCAAGTTTAAAGCTCCAATAAACACCCCAGTTCGACCTGCTCCATCGCTTAAACAAGGAGATTTTATAAACTTTACTAAAAAAATAGTTTAATATAAAACAAACTAACTCTAAAAAATTCTATAAAACAATTTTTTACTTAAACGTAAAACAAAAAAGAAAATCTTAAGCATTGGTTTTAAAACAAACTACCTGCAATGTACTGCCAAGTTATTGTCCTCGCTTTGTTGACAGCTTTCTTGAACTTTTTCAATCAAATTATATAGCACATCTGAATTTGGAGGTTGGCCTTCATCCCAGTTTAATAGTTGATATTGAATTACTTCAGCCTGATAATTAAAAAAAAACATAAAAAAGATAGTTTATTGTGATAAAAATTAGATGTACATGTTTGTTGTAACTCTACCTGTTTTTTGTTGAATGTCAGCATAAGAATTCTTTTTATCAAACTGATTCCAAACTTTTGAACCGAAACAAGTTGTACTTTGTAACATCCAAAACTTAAACTTTTTCCCTCATTATCAGGCCAGTATTGAATGTTTTGCCCCTAGAATGGTAAATTATTTAACAAAATATTAAAAAGTTTGTTGAACAAGTATGGGAATATTAAAAACTAATTGAAAAAAGTATTTTGCTCAAACTGTTTAAAAATAGGAAACAAAAAGCAATTAAGCTACCTTTAACACTTCATTCATTTGTGACAGCATAACGACAACTTCAATTTTATGATGCCAAATACTGTGCAAAAATTCAACAACAGTGTTATCAGTGGGAGTCTGAGCAGCTAAGATTGATTTTGAAGCATCATAACTCTGTCAATAATAAAAAAATATACAAATTATATTCTACTAGCAAAGTTATTAAAAATGTCGACTATTTTTAAACATTACCCCAATAAATGAAGCATTAAAGTAAACAGATTTCAAGCTGTTTGGTAAAGGTGGTAACAATAATATTGCATGGTCATCTGTAAATTAATAAACATTGACTTTCTTAAATTGATTTAAAGATATAATTAAAAAGTATCTATGTCAAGAATATTTAGAAAATTATTTAATGACTTACATGGTAAAATAATGCTGTTGAAATTTTTATTTAAATTTTCTGGTCTTTTTGCAAAAAAACTTGTAGCTTGACAAGGTCCAATTAGATCTAGTTTGTTGAATTCTTCCTTAATCCTATAAAACAATTTAATTTAAAACTCAGTTAATTTACACACAAATATTATAATTTTAACCTACATCCAATTTTTAACATCAAATTGAAATTTATCAACATTAATATCAGTGTTTCTGAATATATTTTCCTCGGCAATCAATTTGTGAAGAAATATGTATTGCTCCTGTAAAAAAAATAAATGAACATCAGTTAATAATTGTTTTACTTTTTTATTACCCAATCGAAATATTTAAAAAAATAATTAACTAAATTTAAAGATTTAATCTTGCCTTAGTTTGAACCATGTCAGTTCTTTGACTTCTCATATTAAGAACAGTCTCAAAAACATTTACACTTTGTTTTTCTTTCATTTCTTGCATTAAACAATCAAACCCAATAAATGTTCCAGTTCTACCTACACCAGCACTGCAAAAAATACATGTAATGAAAAGTGACTTAGCAATATGTTAAAAGTTAAAAAACGAATTATAAAATCTTACATTTAAAATTTAACATATTCTACCTGCAATGTACAACGATAGGAGTTTTAGTTGTTTGTTTGTTGTAAAGTTGTTGAACTTGGTTGTAAAAGTGAAAGAAACTGCTGGTTATTAAAGGCACACCATGGTCAGGCCAGGTTATAAATTGTAACTGAGTCACATGTTGTAAAACCTTGCACAAAAATTTATAAATAATATTTCTTAGAACAACTCAATAAAAATGATTGTTAAAACAGAAAATTAAATATGTAAAAAGGGAAACTATTGCTTAGTAGTTTACAAAACAAATAGTTGTAAAAACTACTTACTGACTCATAAAGAACATTTACTGGACAAATTTGAAATTTTCTTTTAATATAACTTCCGTATGTAGTTTCTTGTTCAGCTTTTACTGTGATGTTTCCATATTGAACTGTTTTACCTGGTTCTGGCCAGTATTTTTCACATTGTTTCTAAAAATTGCAAAAATGTAAAAATTTTACCAATATTTTAATGTAATAACATAATTAACTAAATTTTATAATAATAATAAACTAAATTTTACTTTTTCCTTTTCAGAAAGGTTAAGCATTACAATCATGCTACAATCTTTCTCCAAAATCATTTGCCAAAAATCATTCACAGTTCTTTGTAATGGAGATTGAGTTGCAATGTATTTCTTTGTTACATTAAAACTCTTGAAAAAAAATTAAATTTTGATTAAAACAATTTATATTTTTATACAAACATTTTTATTATTATAAGAATAAAAAATATAACTTACATCAATATAACTTGCATTGATGTAAGTATCATCTTCCAATATTACCCTTGAAGAATCAACTATTATATAATGGAATGTCAAAATTTTTAAAAATTTTATGAAATTTAAATGTAATAAAACAGTAATAAAATTCATAATTGTAAACTTACAAGGCAAAAGGGTGTTTACTTGATTTTTTAGAGAATTTTCTGTGCTTTCAGCAACTATGGTTGATGTTTTTACATTTAATGATTCTTGTTGTAATTTCTATTATTTGAATTTGATAGTTATTGCTAATGTATCACTCATTAAGTCGGTCAACTTAATAACATTACAAAAACAATTTATTTATAGAATAAACCTTACACTTGTAAATTGATCATTAATTTCAGAATTATTTTCGTCAGAAAGAATCAAATATTTTGACAACAATTGAGATAAAACTATTCTGTAGTTTTTAAAAACTAGGGGTTTATTTTTAAGTGCTATATTTTCGTAAACTTCACTTTTTTGTTTGCCTAAAAAAGTATAACAAAAGTTATTACAATTTGGTGTAAAAAATGCATAAAGCGAACATATAGTTACAAATAAATTACCTTTATTTATATTTTCATGGTCAGGTTTTTTACTGAGATGTCTACAAACCCAAAAATAAATAATTAATTAAAAACAAATACCTACAACTTTCATGTTGATAATACCAATAAAAACCAACATTTTTTTAGGTGTTATAAAAAATTTGTTTAATATTGTATTAGTATGAAAAATCCAACCTTTTTCTCCATAAATAAACACCAGCCAACCCAGCAATAACAAGTAAGAAAACTACAACCCCAATTACTATGTAAATAGTACTATCAGAATCTAGATAATAATTTATATAAACATGACGCATACTTAAATACAAATATATGTTGTTGTTTACCAAAAAATTAAATTTACAGGTACCTTAACAATTTATAAATCTAGGCATGTTAAATTTTTACCTGAATTAGGAATTTGATTTTGACAAACTTCTCCATCAAATCCTTTTACACATTCACAAAAATAATGAGCTCCACTTTCATGACATTTTCCACCATTTTCACATTTTGTCGTTCCACATAAAGATGTTGTCACTGTTCAAAAATCATAATAAGACAATTTTCAATTATAAAAATAAGTAAAAGATATTTATATAAAAGTTGCTTTAAAAGACCAATTAAAATTATTGTTATTTTAATGGAAATCAGAAATTACAAACACATAGCCATAAAATTATACAATTTAAATATATAAAGTAAACTAATAAAGCACCTGTTTTTTCACATACAAAGTCATATATATTAGAACATGGTAATCCAATCCATTTAAAAGTTTCTTGTTGTAATGCTAAACAATCTCCATTATCTGATAATGTTTCAATATTTTCCCAATTTTGAAATCCTTGATTTTCTTTTACTGGTATCAAACTATTATCAAACCATCTCCATTCTAAATAATAAAAATCATTGTGCAATGTAATATATAAAAATCAATATGCTAACTTAGTTTCAAAACTGTAACAAAGTTACCCCGATTTATTTTTCTTCCTCCAATCCATAACTTTTTATCAGTAATATGTTTATTTAAATAACTTTCCAAAGCAATTTGTGTTTGATTGTCTTTAATAATAGTGAGTGCACCTCCATAACTAGAACTTTGTATTATTGAATAGTTAAATGAAGTGGGTTCACCATTACTAACAAAATAAGAATATTCTACATCTTCAGATGGTACAAAATTTCCTAAAAAATTTATATGTTAAAGCCTACAACCTTAAAAAAGGAACAACAGAGTTGCAATACTACCATTTTCACAATTTTGACCGATATAGCTAGAAAGGCAATTACATTGATAATATGGATCCTCTAATTCTCTAATACAACTTCCTTGGTTTTTACATTCTACTGATAAACATGCATCTAGTAATATATATTGGAGTAAACTAATAGTTTTTTTTTTATAATTACAGTAACAAAAATTGAAATTGCTTTATTTAAAAAAAGAACACTTAAGGAAATTGCTTTTTTTTAAAAAGAACTTATTGTTAGTAAGTAAAGCATCACCATTAAATATGATAACCTGAAGCTCATTGAAAACATACTGTTTAAAGCGCCTTAATCGAGGGCGCTACAGCACTGGAGATTAAACCTAGGACCTCATGTAGTATAAAAACGGTTTTGCCCACTACACAATGCTGCCAGTAATGTTATATATAACAAATATTAAAAATAGTATTATTTAACATATTGTAAAACAAACCCATTTCACATAAGTATCCACTATATCCATCTACACAACTACAAGTAAAGTTTAACCCATTATTATCTCGAGTACAAGTTCCATTATTTTCACAAAAGTTAGTAGCACATGGATCTAAAAAATTAAACATTATAATTTTAAAGGGTAAAATATAAATTAAAATGGGGGTTTGTTAAAATAATTGTGTTCCATAATAAAATTTGACAAACCTGTTTCACAAGTATCTCCAGCATAACCAGGTGCACAATTACATTGAAAGTTTAGAATTGTTAAATTAAAGTCACAAATTCCTTCATTTTGACATGGGTCACTTGTACATGGATCTAATTAATATAAAATTTAAAAAAGTTAAAGTATATATAGAATGTTTTGGAGAACTCTCCCAGTTTTAACAAAAAAATTGTTTCAAAAATAACAGGAGTTAAACCCAGAAATATGTTATTTCTATAAAAAAACTAATGTACTTGTTTGTTGACAAATATATCCAGGATAACTTTCATTTGGCCAATCCACCCAACCTCCAATTAAATTTGTAACATTGCCAATTGTATCCAGAGATCTTATTCGAAGATAACCTGAATTGTCATTAGGATTTGTACCATGCCAATTTTCATATCCAGTACTACTACCAGGTTGTGGTACTGGTGTTCCATCACTCCAGGTCCAGTTATAAGATGTGTACACATCATCAATTTTACTAACTGTCCCATTTGCACCAATCCAGTAACCAACAGTATTTATTTTAACATCATCAACCACTGTGTCCTGAGCTGCACTTTCCCATTCCCATAATTGTTGATTAACAATTTGTTGAGTAACTGAATCTTTAATCATCAATAAATTTCCCTCATTTTCTTGACATTTTTGTTTAGCTTGAGAATAAGTTAAAGGCAACGTAGATTCATTGTAAAAACTGATAATCTTGTCATTGTAAATAATCACTGCATTTGCATCTAAACAAAAAAGTTTTTAAATAGTAAAAGTTCCCCGCAATATAAAAGACACCGACAGCGTGGTGTAGTGGTAAGAACACTTGCTACACCACTATGAGGTCGTGGGTTTTATCCCTACTGCTCTCATGGTGTTGCGCCCTTTAGTAAGGCACTGTAAATGGTATGAACTCCTGCTGAGACAGCACTTAATCGGCAGCGTAATTATCGGGCAATTACAATCAATATAATATTCCAAACTGCCACAGGCAACTTGAGATTGGGTTGGAGTAACTGATGTTACTTTATGTTTAAGTCGCGCATTTGACTTTCCCACATCAAGGATAAAGATAAATACAAAAAAAAGGGAAACACAATTTTTTTAAATAATTACAAATTTTTTTCAAAAAATTTTAGTTTTTACAAAAATAATATATAATGACATTATTTTTTTCCAATTATTGTAAAAATACACTTACTTTGTGATATACATATTTTTAAATTTTGAATAAAAATATATAGGCCTACAATTATACTAAATTTTAAAATTGCCATAACCATGAAACTAAATCTAATTTAAAACAATACAATTTATATCTATAAAACATAAAAACTAAATATTGATTTTTTTAAGCTCGTGTAAATACCATTAGCTAAAGTAACTAAATAACTAAAATATGATATATTAAAATTTACAAAAGAGAACTTAAAAACAAAGTTTTTTCACCCGTTTGCTCAAGATTACAACTGGTTTATAATTTTTTTCTATAGGCTATATCACATTTATTTAATGGTATATGATCAGCAGGATATTGATTTCACCGACAAAAAGAAATATATCCAGAGCAAACATACATAAATTATTTTAAGGGGAACATCTTCAAGGTTGCTTTGTTTATTTTAGTAATTTATGACTTAGTTGTTGCGTTTTAAAATAACAAATTATTTAACAGTTACAATAATGTAGGTAAATTTAACCAACTATAGCTAAAACACTTTTTATAAGTATTCCATCAGAATTACTAAATTTTATCAGAGAGACATTGAACAAAAAATTTACACAGTTTTAAAATAACGAATCTTATCAGATTTTCTAGAATTCCAGTGTTTCTAAAAACATCAACCCTGTTCTTGTTTAATTTTGTACACTTACAAAACTTTTTTGGAATTTTAACATAAAAATAAAAATCTGTTTACAACTTAATTTGCATTGCATTGTCGGGTTTACAACCTTTAATAATTGTAAAAACTGTTTTAAACTTTAAACTAGGTTATTTATGGCATATTAATTCAAATTTGGAAAAGACTAAAAAAAGAGTGAAAAGAAAAATGTATATAAAATAATTTTATTACAAAATCTGTTATAATTTAATAAAATGTTCACTGAATTAACAATTTTTTCTTAGTTTAGGTATTTAATTACAAAAATTTAATAAAAAATTGTTTAACAACAAATAATAAAAAGAAAGTGAAATAGGCATAAATATAATTTGAAAAGAATATGAATATTAAATTGCGCATTAAAAATTTATATTGTCATACCTTTCAAATTTACGACCTTTTCTGCCTTTCGAGTTGTTAAACTTTGTAGTAAGGAAAAAATATTTGTTGGTTTGTTAAATACATGTCGACCGGGCGATGTTTTTGCATAGTAGCAGCGTTGTCTATATATTAATTTGAGTTTTAAAAAAACCACGTGTTATGTAAATATTTCCCTGTTTTGATTTTGTCAACAAACCCTTTTTTATTATTTGTAGCTGTTTTAAAATAAGTTTTTTTCGATAAAATTTTATCCTTAAAATAAGGCAAACCCCTATCTCTTATACTGTAAAGTAAAAGCAATGTCCACAGTAGTTAGCGGTAATTCTAAAGAAATAAACTTGTTTTGCAAATAGGAAAATTTATTTCCAAAAAATTATATATCAATTAAAGTACTACATAGGCAAAACTCGCAAAATATAAAAAAAACTACAATAAATAGGCGAGGTAAAGAATTCAGCCAAAATAGGGCAACAGAAAACCCCTTTGAACCCAAAAAGTTTGATTTTAAAAATAATTTGGGCTCATTAAATTCCCGAATTTAGGAGTTTTTAGAAAATTCTTCTCTGTTGCAATCTCCAAGTTCTTCCTAATAAACATATTAGAACGTTAAATAATTTTCCTGAACTCTTTCTTAATACAATACATGTTTTTATACAATACATTGTCAGGTAATTAAGTCCCACAAAATCATTTTCCTTACCAATATAAGAGAAGACTTTGGGTTCATAGTTGGGCGAGGGGTGCTGATTCGACGAATTTTGCTAATTTGTCGTGGAGATTTCAGAGATTTTGGAGAATCACTGCCAGCAACCTATTAAAAGAATTAAAACAACTTTATTTTATTCATATTTTTTAAACAAACATTATGAATTAAACCAAAACGAAATCAAAACACTTACCAACAATGTACATTGAGTGCCTTGATCCAGTTTAGATAAAATCGAAATAGAATGTGTATAATTTAAAATAGCTTAGCGTTAAAAATTGCTTTTAAATGCAATATAACATTCAAAACATTTTAATGTTAAAGGCCCATTTATGAATATACACCAAATCAAAAGAAACAAAAAGTACAAAATACACTTACATCCAAACATTGAGTTCCTTGTTCAACGGAATTAACGACATTCATAGTTTGAATGAAAACTTCAGATACACACGGAGAAGGTTTGGCCATAAATGAGGCAACAAAATCATCTACACCATATGGGTCCTAATAGAATAAAGTGTATATTGTTTACAAATTTTGCGCTACATGTTTAAAGGATCTTAGTTAAAAAACTGATTTAAAAAATTACTAATCAGTAACTTACCGGTATGGAACCCTTGACAAATGTCCCAATTTCATTGAATGTTTTATCTGGGTTCCACGGCTTACCAGTGGTTCGGTAATAATAACCAGAAATACTTTCACCCTGAATATAAAGTTAACAGTAGTATCTTTGTAAAGTTGCTTTTGTACGTGGTTAAGTATTAAAAATTGTTATTAACTTTAGGTAAACCAAAAAAATAAACTAAAAATAAAAAAAAAATAAAACTTACAGGTCCCAAGTAAATAGTAGGAAGTCCAAATATAAGCACTTGAAAATAGTTGAATATTCTAAATCAATTAATTATAGTTTAAAATAAATGTAAAATGGAATTTCTTTTAGGTATTTTCCTAAAATATTGCAAAAATTTGGCCATGGCAATAATCCCTTATGACGTAATAGTAAAGAAATTAAAAAAAAAACGCCAAATTTTTGGAATCGTAAATTAGTTATAAAATTAAAAACACAATAACTTAGTCTAAATATATAGATTTTATTAGCAATTTAGGTAATTAAGGTAAACAACAACTTAACTTCGTCAATTTAAAACATCCTTACGTCTAAAGAGACAGTAAATAATTATTCTTTCAAGTTAATTAAATCTAAAAATTTTACTTACTTTCGTAGTGGGATAAACAGCAAGCGGAGAAGTATTTGAACCTCCAAAATAAGTATCCCAGCATTGAAGTAAACTTCAGTATCAAAATCAGGTTCTGGCTTGGCTGGCTCAGGCCAAAATGTCGATGAGAAATAAGAATACGAAGTATCCTTAAAGCAATCAAGAGTTGTACACTCAAAAAAAGTCGGTGGTTTTTCAATTTTTGCTGCAAATCCGAAATAATCTTTCAGGATGCTGAACTGACTGGTAAGCATGTTGAAATCCATGTCGGAGGGGAGATAAATTGTAAATAATTATCTTGAACGTGGCTGCAATAGCTTCGAACACAAAGATATAAACGATGTTGCTTATACCAATGCAAATAAGATAATGAAGTTAAAAAAATCAAAAAAATTTTGCTTAACTTTATTCCTTATGACGTAACACACCAATTATTTGTCAACAGAGAAAATGCTGAGATTAGCAAAAAAAATTATTAAAAATCAGTCGCAATTAGATTTTAATTTTAAATTACGTCAAAGTGACGTCACCGTATGGTATATACGTCACAATCGCGTTGCCTTAAATTAAAATACCTATTTTTAAAAAAACAAATGACAAAAATATCATCAATTTAACCTTTAAAAAATATTTTTTCTGCTAAAATAAAACAAAAATCCAACAAGTATTTGAATGAAAATTTATTTAAAAAGACAATATAAGCAACATGTTACTTCTGCAAATCCAACAATTTTAAAACAGAGTTTTTGTAGTCCCGGATTAAAACTGTCCTGGCAGGGTCGACTACGCCAACTTTTGTTGTTCTCTCTTCCAGTTTTAAATTAGTGACCGCATCTTTGTAGTCTTGGATTTCAGGTAAATCCAATTTGATTTCACCTTTCGAATTAATGACGTCACTATCAGTTAAAGACCGCTTTAAAGCGTGGTACGACGAACTGTCTTCCCACCAATAGTAGTCGTCGTAGTTGTCCATATTTTCTGGTTTTTCCCAATTTTCAGTTTTCTGCACAAAATGCGCTTTATTATAATTCTACTAATAAAAAGTATATTTGACTTAGTTAAAACTAAATTATAGGTAGTAATAAAATGTAAAATTGCAATAATCCGAATAATCTCACTAATCTTAAATAGCCACAAACGATTGCAAATAAAATTGCAATATAGCCACACTTACCCCAACCCCCTACCCACACTTACCCAACCCCTTACCCACACTTACCCTAACCCCCTACCCACACTTACCCTAACCCCTTTTATAAACATTGCAGCTTAGTGAAATTATTAATAAATTTCCATTTAGTTTAACCTTATAATAGCTGCATCTTTTTCATTTTATGTTCGTAAAGGTAACGAAACCAACCCAAAAATCCATGCATCTAAAAAATCATAATTTTTTTTTCTCACCCATGCCTCAAAGTATAAAGCTGTTAACACATAAAGTGCAAAATCACTATTTTGCTTTTTTAAAGGACATCTGTCCACTTTTATGGTTGCAAAATCGGTTGATGGGTCATATCTTTCTTCTCCTAGTAATTGTTTCATTTTTATTCGTGAATGTTTGTCAAGAACGAAGTTACACAACCGAATCTTAAATTAATTTTAACAACATTTCAATGTTAGTTTATAAACTTTAAATAATAAATTAATTTTTGAAATATTTTGCTCTAAAATGTATTTAATAAAAACCAAAGGTTTTATAGATATCGTCACATCGTAATGTCGAATTTTTTAATAACAAGTAACTGTTAAAAACCTTTTTAGTAACAATTCTAGCTTTTAAGTTTCTTGGATTATTTGCAGCAGCTATATAATCAACAGTGTGAGATTCCAATGGAAAGTTTTGTTCACAAGCTTCATCAGATCTCAGTTCTTCAGGGAATTTTGTACAAAATTCTAAAAAAATATATTTACAAAAATAATTTTCAAATCATAACATGTATAAAAAAATTACAGTTATATTTTCTATGTAGCTTTTTCATAAAAAAAAAAAAAAAATAAATAAATAAAAAAATTTTAAATTTCCAAAATCTTCATTGGTTGAGAGTCAATCTTAACACTTATAATGTGCATTCTGGGCAATGTAAGCACTAACCATAAGAAATATAAATAATGGCAAAAGAATTAAAACGACTTTACTCAGAAAGGTTTTTAAAGATTTATTTTTTTAAGGAATAGCATTTAAACGACAATATAACATAAAAGTTTTATATATTAAGTTTATTGTTTAAACTTACTTTTAAGTTCACTGCAATGTTTTTTGATAGCTGGCGGGGTGGCATGAAGAAAATTTTGCACTTTTAAAAGTTCTAGGTTAGCATATTTATCAGGTATAGTTGATAAATTTTGCTTATAGCCCATTCTATTAAAATATTAATTTTAAAAATTATAAAAACAAAGAGAAACTAAGCTAATTTTGCTAAAATAAAAAATGGTTTTAAAAATTGCAATTATATAACAATTTTTGTTCATTATTATTGAACCAAACTAATGAGATATTATATCAAAATAAATAAACATTAATTTTACTAGGCCAATAGGCTAAAAATGTTATTTCAATTTTTAACACTTTATCAAAAACTACAAAATAAAATTTGTTGCACAATTTTAATATTATTTAAAAAAAATTTTGTATAATATATATATGCTACAAAAATTTTTATCTAACCTCACAGGTAAATTACATAAATAAGGATTAAATGGAGCCATAGTTGGCCAAACATCACTCCAATCATTTTCATCACGATTAAAAAATGTTGGATCGTGTCTCTGCACTTTTGTTTTATATTTTGAAATCTTTGAGAGATCGGTAAAATCGGAATGGGTCATCTCTAAGTAAGGATGCGCTATTGGAAAAGGTTTTTTGACTGCAATAAAAAAATCACTTAAGTTACTTTTTGTATATTTAAGGTTAAGAATAATTAAAAGTGTGGCCTGTGGGGGCCTATTTTATTAATATCAAAATATTATCACACTACATGTTAACATTTATACAATGAATTAAATATAATTACATATGGCTAACCTAAAATTCATAAAAGTCAAAACAGAATTTAAAATTTAAACTAAACAATAAAATACCATTTTCTGTTTCATTAGTTTCATTAACAGATTCTAATCCCACACTGTCTTCAGAACTGTTTTTCAACTCTGTGACATTTTGTTTACCTTTTGCTGTATCTAAATACAATATTAAATATTAATGGAAATACAAAACTGAATGTCATATGTTTATAACCATTTTTAGTTTTTACCTAATCAAATTACGTTCTTTAAATATTAACAAATGTAAAATAGTAGAACGAAGAAACATACCTGTTGAATAAGACGTGCCAATAAAAGATCCTTTACGCAATGGTCTTGCATTTAAAATTCTTCTAATTCCAATCATATTTTTAATAAACTTTATATAAATTACTTTATATTCAACTTCCAAAAAACTTGACTAAACAAAAAATGTGCGAGTCACATTTTATTGTGGTAATCGCAACTCAACTAAGAATTAGAAGTTATTGTGCTGTTAATTAACTTCTTTTTAGCATATTATTTTAAACATACATATTAAAAATTGCTGTTCAGTTCAATTGTAAAGTTAAAATCAACATTTTTTTGGTTTTAGAGTAAAATTAATTAAAAAACATATTATTAATTTTTTTTATTTGGCATCAGTCAGAAAAAACACGTGGGTTACTAACAAAACATAAACAAAAGAAAATTAAGCAAATTTTGTTTGTTTGTAATTGATGTACAAGTTGTATCGTAAGCGTTGTTTAAAGATGAGTAAAATATTTCAACAAACAAAAGCTGTCCTAATTGATTTAAGTGGCACAATTCATGTCGAAAACACAGCAATACTCGGTGCAAAAAACGCAATTCAAAAACTTCGTAGTAAAAATTTAAAAATTAAATTTGTAACTAATACGTCGAAAGAAAGTCTAAAATCTCTTCATGATCGACTAACTAAATTGGAATTTAATATAAGTTTAAATGAAATTTATACATCTTTAACTTCAACATGTGAAATAGTGAAAAACATGGGCGTTAGACCATTTTTAATGCTTTCAGATTCTGCAAAAGAAGACTTTTGTGATGTTAACACAAACAACCCAAACGCTGTTGTAGTTGGTTTATCCCCCGAATATTTTAACTATGAATCACTTAACTTTGCATTTCAATTGCTTCTTAATGGTGCACCTTTAATAGCTATAAACAAGGCAAGATATTTTAAATCCCCAAGCGGTCTAAATCTTGGCACTGGGCCTTTTGTCACTGCTTTAGAATATGCAGCAGATGTCAAATCCGTAGTCGTGGGTAAACCCGAAAAAGATTTTTTTCTCGGAGCAATTAAAGATTTTAATTGCCTTCCAAACGAATGTGTAATGATCGGTGATGATGTTAGGGATGATGTTGGAGGAGCTATTAATGCTGGGATTAAAGGAATTCTTGTTAAAACAGGAAAATATAGACTTGGAGATGAAAAAAAGATTAATTTAGAAAACGAATTTGTTTTCGCAGATATTTGTGAGGCAGTTAATAAAATTATTTTAGATCTTAATTAAAAATTGTATATTTATGTTTTTGTTTGTAGTATTTATTTAAATTTATTTTTAAAGGTATTAGGATAACTAATTCCTTATTATATTTATTAGTGATAATTCAAATTATATAAAATATAGTTTTTTTAAAAATAATAAAAATTGAAAATGAGTGACTCAGATTTATCAAGCGAGGATCCTTCTAGTGGTGAAGAGGAAAAAGAAGAGGAGGTGGCTGTGGAACGGCCAAAAACAATTAACACAACATCCGACCTAGTTGATATTTGTTTCCATCCAAATAATGAATATTTGTTAGCTAGTGGGGATATGGATGGATATGTTAGAATGTATGTAAATAAGTTTATGGGTTTTGATTTAAAAAAAATGGTAATTTAGTTCCAAACATTATTTGCTGCCTTTTTGATTTTTGAATACCACAGTTGGTAATGTATTCCATTGTAAGTAATACACTTAATTATTTATTTTTTTAATTATATATAATTTTTTTAAGGTTTAAGTGTGCACCAGGAATAAACAGCACAGAAAAAAGTAAAATTCGCATCACAAAGAAACCAATAAGATGTTTAACTTATTCTTACAAGGGGGAAGGTAAACTTATCACTCTAAAAATAAAAAAATATAATTTATTTAATTTTTTTAGAAAATCTAACCTCACAGCTATATTTTCTTCTAGATATTTTTTGTATGACAAAAGATAAAGCAATGGTAAGCATTGATACAGAATCTGGAAAAGTAAAACGAAAAATAAAAGAAGCACACAGGTAAATAGTGTTCTTAAAATGTTTTAGGCAGTGTTACATTTGATACATGCTTATTATTATTATTATTTTTCTATAGTTCATCTCCATACTGCCTTGCAGTTATAGATTCTAATCTTATAAGTACAGGGGATGAAGATGGTATAATAAAGGTAAAAAAAAACCTTAAATTAAACAGCGTAAAAAACATTACTTAGTGTATTTAATAACCTATAAACTTCTACATAAAATGGGCTACTCTTTATAAAAAAATTAACAAATATAGTCATTATTTATTTCTTCAAAATTAAAAATGATAATGTCAAAAAAAAATTTATTTTTTAAAAAAATCAGATTTGGGATTTAAGAAAAGGTGACACAGCTGTGATGGAGAATAAAAAATTTGAAGATTATGTCAGTGACATCACGATTGACAACAATAATCGATTGCTGTTTGCGACAAGTGGTGATGGGACAATGGCAACTTTTAACGCCCGACAACGAAAGTTTATCGTGCAAGCTGAACAACAAGAATCTGATATCATGTGCTCTAAAGTTCTAAAGGTAATTTTTTTTCAAAGTGTAAAGGAGCGTTTATGAGCTTGAACAAAACTTTGTAATAATCTGTTTCACGCTTGCTAAATTTTAGTCATGTCTTTTTTTGTATATATCTTTATATTCAATGTGGAAAGGTCGAATGCACGACCTAAACATACAGTAACATCTGTTACTCCGACCCAGTCTCGAGTTGCCTGTAGCGGTTTGGGATATTAGAGTTGCATAATAATTAAGCTGCTGATCAAATTTGCTCAGCAGGAGTTCCTATCAGCATGGATCAGTGGGGATTGAACCCATGACCTCATGTGTGGTGTTCAATCCCCACTGATCTCATTCTAATGCTAAAATAATTCTATTTTTTTTCCTAGAACAATAACAAGTTGGTTGTTGGCCAAGCTGATGGTCCGATGTTGTTATATAATTGGGATGAGTTTGGCGCGCCCTCTGACCACTTTCCAGGTCATCCAGGGTCAGTTGATTGTATAGCGAAAGTTAACGAAGATGTGATCTGTACTGCCTCAAGTGATGGGTTTATAAGGTTAAATTATTTTTTTAATTCAGTAAATTTTTGTATTTTTTATTTGCAAAATTTAAGTAAAAATTTTCTGTTATTTTGAAATGTTTTAATGTTGAATGTCCTTTTTTTGTTTATTAAGAGCTGTTCATATACTTCCAAATCGATTTCTTGGGGTAGTAGGCGATCACAAAGATTCACCAGTTGATAAAGTTCGTGCCACTTGGGATGGGAAATTTATTGCAAGCTCTGCTCACAATTCAGTAATAAGGTATGAGATAACTCAAGTTTATATCATTGATTTTACTTAGTATTGCCTATATTAAGATAAATTGTTTTTACATATTTCAAGAGTAAATTATATTTTCCAAGTTTTTAAATGATTTTAACTTGGTTTATTTTTCTTTGTTATTTTTTTTATTTTTTGTTTCTAGATTTTGGAGTGTTGATCACCTTAAAAACATTGAAGTTAGTGCTCGAGAAAAACCGAAGAAATCTCGTAAAAATGAGAAGATGAGAAAAAGTGGAGCCGGAGGAGGAAAGATGGACTTCTTCTCTGATCTTGATAAAGGATTTGAAGTCCCGGAAACGAATGATTCAAGTAGTGATGAAGATTCAAGTGAAAATGATGAGGAAAATAATAACAACAATATTGGCACTGCAGAAAGTAATGTTAAAAATGAAAGTAATAATAATAATGATAAAAACTTATCTGAAAATGAAGTAAGTGATCTTGAAAGTGAAGAATTACTAACAAGTGGAGAAGAGGATTAATTTTTTTTGTTTTTTATTCAAAAATCAGCTTGTTGACTACAGTAAGTAATAAATGTCTTCTTTAAAATTTTGATGCTATTGTATTTTAATGTTTAATGTAATTGTAAAGCACTACTACTTTACAATGCTGACTTTGAAGAATAAATGATAAATTTGAATTGTTTCTATTTTAATAAAACTTAAGAACCAAGTAACCCATGGAAATTAACCACTGAGTATTTATTTTAGAGGTAAGTATTAAACACACCCCTTTATTAAGCCGCCGCCCCCTCTTTTTAACCAGTTAGAAACAGTTGTTGAAATAGACACTTAAATGTAGTACTGGGAATTTGACTTCATATTTAAAATGTTGAAAGTCAAATTAATGTCAGGTCAAAAAGTAAACAAGTTATGTAAACAAAAATATGACAATTTGATTACATAACAAAACTTGTAAATTAGAAATATTACATACCAAATTTTGTCCACTATCTTTTATTCCTATGTATTTCTTTCTTGGTAAATTAAAGAGATGATTTATAATTTACCATTACTTTGTTTAAGTTAAAATACATTGTTTATCGATCTGTAGGAATAAATTGACATTAATATTAAAACAATGAACTTGAGAGAACTTTAAAAAGCAAATTTATTCAATCCGATACTTGCCCCTTAACATATCATTCACCAGGACAAAAACTGATAAAAAAATTAAAAATAAGAAATTTACAGGTGATCAAAAAACTACAAATTAACGCGAAATGTTTAGCAAAAGTACAGACTGAAATTATTTATGCACTATAACACAGTGTTTAGAGTGCTAATGAAATATTTACAAAAAAATTAAGGTGGTTTTGAATAAAATTATAATATGATTCAATATTATTTATTATTTGCAATAAAACTTATTTGACAACAATGTCAGATACCGAAACTTTATCTTTTGAGGTTTTTTTAACAATATATAAAACATTTGTGAAAATTTTGAAAGACATTTTAATTTATGATTAATTCATTTCAATTGAAACATTGCAATTTACGGTAAAATAAAAAACTAAAATACTAGTAAAAACATAAAACAAAACCCATGCAAAAAAGTTAACAATTTACCCTTAAAAAAAGAATTTAAAAAAATGGATAAAAAATGATTTAATTTTTATGTAGACCGTACAAACAGTGGTAAAAAATGACAAAATGTTTAAAAATACCAGCAATTGGACCATTACTAAAGGTAAAAATGGTTTACCGTAATTATTATGTGTGTTAATGCAGTGAAACGTGCATAGAAAAAGGTAAAATAAAACAGGCATGATTTAAATACAAAGTTTTACAAATTTTAAATGGTTTATAATTTGGCAGGTAATGTTAAAATTTTGATATTTTGTGTACAAATGTTGTAGGTAAGGTTTAAAAGTTCCATTACAAAAAGATATTAAAAATTTTGCATTGGGATAATGTACTTCAAATTGGCATTTTTTTTAACAAATACGACTAGCAAAAGATATTTTAGATACAAATATAATAGGTTTCAAATTATATTTTAAAATAACATGTATTTTTAGCTAGTTTAAACTCATGTTACGGTTTACAGTGTAACTGTACCTAGAAACAAGTAATTAAAAGTCGTTCTAAATCCTAACATGAGATTTTCTTTTCTTAGTTTTGCCAATAAAAAAAAAATTTTAAACACAAACAATTTTAAGTTGCTTAACAGTGGTACTCAAATATTATGCATGATATTCAATTTTCCACAATATATCAGCAAAATCATTTAGCGAAAAAAAAGTATTCCAAAAACCGAAGATTTAAAAGAAGATTAATATTGTAATGTAACAATTTAATTTTAATTTTTTATCTTAAATATTAGTTTTTGAATCAATTTACAAACCCTAAAAAGGAGGTAGAATTTGCAAATATTGTTAAAGCCCAAATTTTTAGCCTTTTTAAGGACTCTATAAATCCATCTGAAGAGTTCCGTTCATTTTTAGCTCCTCTTCTTCTTCTTCCTCTTCATCATATTGCATAAACGACATTTCCGCCTCCCTGTCTGTGTGCATCACGATGTGGGAGCTGGAGTGGCGGGAGGAGGATCTTCGTAGAGGAACTGGAATCCCTCGGCGGAAGGACATGGTTCCCCGGTACCGCTTTACCAATAAATAACCAACTAAACCTGGTTTTAATAAAATATATTTTATTACAAAAAAAAATAATTGTAATTTATTAAAACTTACCAATTACGGCAATAAGAATAAGAATTGCAAACACCAAGCTAACAGTTGTTCCATGTACTTGTAAGGGTGGAGTTGCAGGAGGTGGAACATAAGGGGAAATCAAATCATCTTAACAAAAAAAATTTAAAAAAATATATAATTGTATAATCTTGTTTTTTTTTAGCTTAAAAATAACTTTCGAAGACATTATAATCCTTCAGTTTTTATTAATATTTCAATATTAATAAAGTATATAAGAAAATGTTAATTTTAATTTGTTATATCAAGTACTCTGGTTTTAAATATGTACAAGGATATACTACCATGCTTAATTCTGCACTCCAGAGTTAAGTAAACAAAATGTGTACACACTTACATTGCACTTGTAGTAGTTAGATTGATAACTATGATTGACTTAACAATTGGTATCTGTCCACTCATTTTGCATACTAACATTATAAATTTTAATATTTAAAAATTATGATAAAGTAAAAATAAAACCGTACTTTTAGATGCCATCAAATGCAATTTTCTTGCATAGAATTGAGTGATCTACAAAAAGAATTTTAATTAAGTTATTAATAATTAATGCAACACTGAATTTTACTTGTGATTACAAAAGCTATATTTAGGTATACAACTATCAGCCAAATATATCAAAATGTAAAGTATCTTACATTTGCATTAGAATCTGGTGTATCGAAATTCATACACGGATATTGGTCTTTAGTTACAACATAATCAAGTGGATAAACATGTTCACAAAAATAAGTTGCATTCTGATATACCTTACTAAATGTTTGACATGTTGAATTTGCAGGGCAATGATTTGCTGAAAAAATAACATAATTTTTTACTGTAACATAAGAGCTAACATGGTTTTTATATAAAAAAACCCCCTATATATATGATATTTTAAAATATGATATGGCCTAAAAAATTTAAATTTTTTTTTTAGATATGCATTATGCTTGTGAATTACTAGTTATACTATATATTTATATGTTAACAAATTAAACTTACTCCCATTAGCCCAGTCAAAACCAAGCGACCAATTCTCAACACAAGTAAGTTCATTCTTACAATCTTCCCACCAATTATTACACTCACTTTCACACAGTGGAATTCCAATAAATCTCTCGATTCTATACGAGTTTTTAACCTGAAAAGTTTACAAATATTCACGATTTATTGAAATTTTAATCAATATAGAAAATTAATTTTTGGGCCAGGCTATATTAAAGTTACACTGCATAACTTACTGCGACAATCCAAGGTGCCAGGTTTGGTGAACATTCATAAAAACACAAATTTCTTCCAAATCTTGCTAGACATTTGTCTGAAATTTGGCCACATAGACTGTAGTTGAGTCCATAAATCGGTGAACTATCAATATGTGCATGTGAAGCAGTAAAGGAGTCACAACAGGCCTTATTTTCAAAGACATTGCACTGGAAAATAAAGGTTTACTTTAAGCTTAAGAAATTATGGAAATTTAATGAAAATCTTGCCTCAATGTATTTTGGTGTTTTAAAGTAATTTGTTGACATTGTGTAATAATCATGTTAACAATATTAAAGTTTTTATTTGATTTTAAAATTTCGTCTATTCACCTTGCGTAGATTTACTTCCTTAGATGGTTTAGGTTTACTGTAATGTGTTATCATACAATGATCATTTACTGAGTTGTTCTGGTTGTAAATATATCCAAATTTTGTCTCTAAAAATATCAGTTTTCACTTTATCACAAAAAACATCTAATTCAGACACAATCTTTATATTTTTAAGCATATATAAAAATGTTAACTAAAATACCTTCTGGAGCAACGAAATGTTTTTTTACAGCATAGTATTCCGCAACCTAAGAAATAAAAAAAGTTAAAGTTTTCATCAATTAATTTAAATTTAAAAAAATGCATTGAAGTACAAAAATAAGTCCAAAAAAATAGAAATTTAAATGTAGAAATAGGTGAAAAGTCAATTTATTTGGAAAGTGTTAATAAGGCTTAACTTATTGCAAGTTGTAAACGTAACAAGATAGATTAAAGTATTTGTATAGCCCAAAGGCAATTTACAATAAAACATGACAACAAATAGAGCATAACAAATGATTCAGCAAAAAAATTAGCATTGCTTGCAAAAAGTAGAAAAAAAATATAAAAATATTGTGTTTATTTTCAATAACAAATATTTAAATACAGATTTATTCACCAGAAAATTAATATCTTTAAAAAAAGTATGGTAAATTTTAACTTTTTCCAAGAAATATGCTTATCTAAAAATTGCTTTTAGTTTGTCCAATAATTTTTTTTATTTTTATTGTGAACAGTCTGTAGTAAGTAATATTCAAAGCAAACAATAAATTTCTTTACAAATTCAATGAACCATTCAATAATAGCCTACTATATTTAGTTTTAATAAAAAGCACCCACATATGATAAAAGGCAATATATTTTATCAAATTAAAATATATATAATAACAAAATCTCAAAAAGTTTATAAATACAAATTTTTGCTTGATAATTTTTTTTTTTGAACAAATTTATCTTTTATAACATTTAAACAATACTTTTAATTAGATTTATATAAAAAGTTACTTACATCTTTATTGGATTCAGGTGAACTTAATTTCATACATGGTGTCGTGTCTTTAGTGACAACAAAATCTTTGGGGAACAAATGCTCACAGAAATAAGTCGAATTCTTATAAATTTCGCTAAACTTTCGGCATGTTGAATTAACTGGGCAATGATTTGCTATACGCATAAAAAGGGCAAAAATATTTTTAATATTTACTAATTACAATATGCAATATGCAATATACAAAATTACAAAATGCAATAAGGGGTTGATAAAATTAAATAAAAAATCAAAGCTTTGTTAAAAGTTAACTAAATAAGGAAACAACTATGCATAATTTGGATATGCTCAAAACAAAAAACATATAATATAGGTGAAACAAACATTGTAATTTTAATGTTAACAAATTAAACTTACTCCCATTAGCCCAGTCAAAACCAAGCGACCAATTCTCAACACACGTCAGTTCATTCTTACAATCTTCCCACCAATTATTACACTCACTTTCACACAGTGGAATTCCAATAAATCTCTCGTTTCTAAACGAGTTTTTAAGCTAAAAAAATAACAGATTAAAATTATATATAGGCTATACAATATATGTAAAATGTATATACATTTATTTTCAATTTTTTGCCCAGATCATTTTTTTGTGGATTTATTTATTTTAAAATTGGTAAAAAAAAAATATTAGCTATATATACAAATTGATAATAATACACTTTTCATCAAACAAATATATATAGGCCTATATAATTTTATAAATTTATTTTTATCAAATAAATATATATAATTTTATAAATTCTACAAAACTTACCACAACAATCCAGGGTGCTAGGTTTGGTGAACATTCATAGAAACACATATTCATTCCAAATCTTGCCAGACATTTGTCTGAAACTTTTTGGTTACAGTGACTGTAGTTTAAACCGTACAAAGGTGAATTGTCTGAGTGAGCGTGAATTGCTATTGAAGAGCTACAACAAGCATTATCTTTCCAGGCATTGCACTGTATAACACAAATTTTGATTAAGAAATCTGCTTCTGTTTAATTAAATGGGTATTGCTTGGTTACATTTATAATGAAAATAATAATAAATTTAAAAAAATTGTTTATTTCAATTTGATTTTAAAAATAATTTACTAAAAAATTAACTCATGTTAAATTAAAAATTAATTTATGTTGGATTTTAATACAACAAAATATTTTAATAGTGAAATTATTAGAAATACTCGACCGCTAGAATAGAATATATATATATTTTTTTTTTGTATATATCTTTATCCTCGATGTGGGAAAGTCGAATGCACGACTTAAACATAGAGTAATATCATTTACTCTGACCCAGTCTCGAGTTGCCTGTGGCAGTTTGGGATATTATATAGATTTTAATTGCCCGATAATTATGCTGCTGATTAAGTGCTGGCTCAGCAGGAGTTCATACCGTTTATAGTGCCTTACTCAAGGAAGCTACAGCATGAGATCAGCGGGGATTGAACCCTCAACCTCATGTGTGGTGTAGCAAGTGTTATTACCACTACACCACACTGCCTGTATTTTCCAACAGCCAAATAACTTAATAACATTTTAACTTTATACGAACCTCATATAAATTTTCCTCCTTTGACGCTTTAGATTTGTGATGTTTCCCATCCAAGCAAACTTCACTTATTGGATTATTTTTGTTATAAACATAATTGTTGGCACTTGTAAGCACAACAACTAGAAATAACGTGAAAAAATACGAAAGAAAACAATATTCCTTCATTTTTTAATTAGAAAATGAGTAAAGCCTCTACAAGCCTAAAAATAGTATATTTTTAACAAATTTAAATAAAAAAGTATACTTGATATTTGTCTTACTTAAAAAAAGAAATATATAATTAAAAATTATTTTTTTCGTCGTTTCGTTTTCTCGTTTTTAAAGGTAACAAAAATTATGTCAACTAACTGTTATACTACCTCATTTCTAAAACTTATTTATTTTGTTAAAGATAATTAAGGTTACTGAACACTATTTATTATAAATTATATTCCGTATAAATATTATAAAAGATAAATCAATAATACCAATGATCAAAAATAAAAACAACAAAACCCACGTGCATTTTCTCACAGAGTAAATATAAACCTTGAAATGTACTTTACATAGAAATCACATAAATTAATAAAAATAAATAAGATTTATTTAAAAATTAAATTAAGTAGATTTGAGCCAAATTTTCAACAATATTAAAATTGATTTACTCTGCTATGCTATACCAATGGTGCTAAAAAAATTAAAAAAACGACATAAACAACAGTTAAAAAATAACGCATTTTTTATAAACACCTGATTAATTTAAAAAAAAAAAAATAGTCGATTACATGATACAATTTAAGTTAACATACACAATTTGTTTTATAATTTATTGGATCTGGCAACTAGAATTATCATCAAGTTCTTTAGCCAGTCGATCAAGCCTTCTTTTCTTTCTTTCTGTTGCTTTTTCTATTTGCACCTTGACCTCCTAAAAATAAATGTTTTACTATATTTTTAAAACTGTAACTTACATAATCCAGTGCAGCATTTTTTAACAAAGCATATCAATACGAGTAGGCTATCAAAATTATTAATGTTGATTTAATAAACATAAATTTCACCTCGATGTTTGACATGACATTAAAGTACATTAAATCGTTTAACTTGTCGAAATCTTCTTCGTCGTATTGAAATTTAAAAATACTGTAAGGATTTCCTTTGTTATAAACAGGAAAAACATTGTATGGTATTTCTGGGTCTCCTGTTAAAAAAACTTAATTAGGCTAACTAACTATTGTATTTTTGACCTATTTAAATATATATTATCAAGTCAAGATTTATTATAATTTGCTTACGTTGAGGCGCATTTTTTCTTCTCGGCTTGTAGTTTTTAAGTTCTTGAAACCTTTTGTTGTAGAGTGTGAACCAAATTACAGTTGGTATGTCGTCATTCTCGCCCTCAAACACTGAAAATTCTTTTGGAGACATGTTTATGACTTTCTTGAAGTTAATACTCGGAAATTTAATCCCCTGCATCCAAGCTTCTTTAGCAGCGTTCAGTAAAGGCTGAAACAAGTTTAAATATTAAATAGAAGCTTTAAAAATGTAAACTGTTTTAACAACTTGGCTAAATTAAAGCATGCATTAAATAATTTTTAATAAAATAAATGAATTTTGAAACAACCGAGTAATTAAAAGAACTGTCCGATTCGTAGGAATTGAAATCCATGATTATGACAAGATCCGATTGTCGTTGTGGTCTCATAACACTGTCCGTGCATACATTTACCAATAGACCTGATATAAAACAAAACACATAGATTAAAAGATTGTTAAAATCAATAAAAGCATTGCATAGATTGTCTTTACAGACTTTAAATCACAAACCTGCATCAACAACTGAGATGACTTTTGTTTTGTTGGAAATCTCTTTAGGTTTCACTTTGCCAAACAAATCGATGATTTCTCGTTCTTGATCTAAAAATTTCATATTGAAATAAGGGATCACTAACCAATCGATTGAGGGTTTAAATCGTATCAAAGCTACTATATTGGCCTATAATCATTGTTTTACAAACAGCCTATAGGCCTACATACTTTGTTATGAAACCCTTTCAACAAAAAAAAAGTTAAAACATTTTTTTTTATAATTGACTTTTTACAAAAAAATTAAAATTTTAGTATGATTAAATATAACTTGTAAATATGTAACAATGACACTTATACCTCCCTTGCCACTACAGCTTTGCGTTGATTCAAGTGGATTAAGAGGATAAAATTTTAATTTTTGAATGTTTCGAACGACGTTAAAGATCAATCCTGTGCGACCAATACCCCGATCTCTTGTTCGAATCAAGTCACTTTTCCTATTAACAAAAATACAAAAATTGTGTTTGACACAAACACGAATTTGTTAATAATAATAAATATTATTATATGTTTATCATACATAAAAGCTTCCGTTATAGACTCCGGTATAAAATCTATAACTTCTTCCAAAGGTGAAAAATCGACAGGTTGTTGAGAATTTTTCTAGAAAATTATAACAAGTAAAAATTATCTCATATTTAGGTTATATTTAATAAACAAACAAAAATTAGTTGAATCAAAATAACTGACATTTTAAAATTACAAAATACAAAAACGTTTTCATACCTGGTTGTTCTGAAGGCTTGCTAAAACAATAAATAACAAGTCAATCAGAAAACTACTATATGGTATTTAAAATAACATAACCTGAATGTTGCCTTCAAGGCTTACAGATATACCTATATAGCTGTTATATTCAGCACTTGCTTCATTATGGTGTTGAATATAATCCTTAAGTAAAACAGCAAAGGCACATCCACAGAATCCTACAAATTTAAACTTATTTTATGCAATTCTTAAATATGTTTTAATGTTGACTTTGTTATGTACTTATTAAATAAAAAATGCTTTACAAATAGCTTACCTTGATAAAAATGCAATGGAAATTCTGGACACTTTCTTGCAAGAAATCCTTGGTTCCAAACAGAACCAAACTTAGCAGGTTCCATGCCAATTCCAAAAGCTGGGAAGTTTACCTCAACAGGAGAATTTTCAACATACACTAGGTTAAATATGTTTGTATTATAAATTGCAAATATAAAACGGTAAAGATATTTTTCCAGTAAACCAAAATCAGCATTCATTAGCATTACTATAATTAAGGTTTATTAAATATAAAAAAAATCTTAAATAAAGTATTGATGTACCAAAAAACTTGGTGGCAGGTTCATCGTTTTTTAAATGAATGGCAACAAACAACGGAAACGGAACATCTCCATCTTTGATATATGGTTTCATATTACTTAGTTTTGCATCGACATTCTATTTTAAAATTAATGGAAACATTTAACATATCAAAATCTTATAAATATAGTATATATGATTAATTGACTTGGTCTTCGAAACAGATATAAATTGTTAACAATTCTTAAATTTAATTAAATTTAAGCATTTTATATTTGATTTTTTTTAAATTAGACTAACTTGCTTTCCCAATAGTGCTTCTCCTATACTAAAACCAAAAAAGTCAACAAAAGAACATGGTTGACGATAAATCTTTTTGCTGTAGTAGTGTTCCTTTCTAAAAAAGGAATGTTTTTTTAAAACCGCCGCACCTAATATTGCCATAGCAAATAGTTTAACCAAACCATATAACAAACTGAAAAATTAAAACCATATTATAACTATAGCTTACAAAAAAAAAAGTTGTATTTACATAAAGCTGGTAAGATGTTCTGGTGAAAGTAAATCATGTACTAGATTTTGATTAAGAGCTTCACGTAAATGATCTCTTAGTAAGTCTTGACGTTTTAAACCAACAAGTTCTAGGGCATACATAGTGGATAAGTACCTAAAAAAAACATATATTTAGCAAAACATATTTAATCTTTGTTATATATTTGCTAAAAATGTACTTAAAAGCACATAGTACCAAAATAGCAAATTTATTTAAAAAAGATGCAAACACAAAACAAAAAACAAGTTTGTAGAAAAAAAAACAATGAAAATTGAGCAAGTTAACACTTTTTTTTATTGCACAGCCGTTTTAAATAATTTATTAAACCTCTTAATTATTATTTACCAGGCCGAACCCGAAACACCAGCAGCATACATAAGTGTATCAGTAATACCCGATTCATTCAGAGCTTCCATTGCCCCAGTCATTCCCACTAACGCTCTGTAACCACCACCTGAACCTATCAACGATATAACTGGAGCCTGTAGAATTAAATTGTATAAATTGTATGAAAAATAAATCTTGAAAAAGGGCTTTCGTTATTTAGATAAAGCTGTTTTTTTTTCAAATATAAAATGTGTTTTATTACAAGATTGTTTTTTGTAGATAAAGATTATTTTTAAAAGAAATACCACAAAATCATTATCTTTAAAATTATTTGACTACTTTAACAATTTCGAATAATGGATATTACTTCTTCCGCATTTGTTGGGCCCTTGTCATCTCCAATTAACTTTCTTATAGCTTCAGCAATTTTGGGAAATCTTTTTTTACGGAATTCAATTTCTTCTTTGTTTAACTCGAGCCCCAAACGAAAGTCAGCATCGTTTCTAAACAAAACAACTGTCAATAGTCATCTTTACTTTAATTCGACAAAATAATATTACAAACGGATAAAAAAATTATACTTGAATAGTTTATGGAATTGAAATACACCGGTCCCGTGGTTATCAAAGCGCAAAGTTTTCTCAATTTGCTCATCAAATGGAAGTTCTGTTAAATCGATTGTAATACGTCCCAAAAAATCGTCTGGGGTAGCCGGATCAGAGTCATACAAGCTTATCTGTTACATCACAATGCCAGGTTTATCACAAATAGACAATAAACTAATTATCCTGTTTATTACAATTTGCATTGTTAATTTTATATCGTAATAATTAGGTATTTCCATATTCTGGTAAACTAATACAATAATAAAAGGAAGTTGTAATGCCTTAGTCATGTGAATGGGTGATACACTAACTTCTGGTACGTAGTCGTTTGTTATTTTTTACCAATACCTGACATGGGAATTCTTCTTCCAACTGGTCGTGATCGATTACAAATTGAAACGTTTCGTTAAGTTCTCGGTCGACGTGATCTCGCTTGATTGTTGTTACAAACTTCCGGCAATGTTTTGCGCGGGGGCATCTAAGCAGAAAGTATGGGTCTGGGGTGTCTGTGACTTAAAGATAGAAAAGGTGTGCTTTAAAGGTTAAATCAATGCGATTTGGTTTATTTGGTCTTTACACATTTTCTAAACCTAATAGAGTTGCAACACAAAAAAATATCCGGTCATTTTTTGATTACAAAAAAAAAGATATTTTAACCTTGCTTTGTTGTCTAATAAACGTATTGTGTGCGTTATTTTTTTATATTAGTTGCGTTTTATTTTTTAAATTTACCCGTCTAGCAGGTTACTATTAAAAATCTTTGGTCGTAATACGGTTGCATTACAAGATAGAAATATTAGGTACTACAACCAATAATTTTAAAGTTATTTTATTGATAAATCTATTATTTGTATATCATTTTGGTGCTTGCCATTTAAACAAACAACTTAACATGGTGTTGTAACTATCTAAAACTTTTGGCAAGTTATAACCCTTAAACACGCGATTGATAAAAAAAAATAAACGATGGTGTGGTTTAAAAAATCCATCGAGAATTCCCGCTGAGCACACAGTGGAAAAGTGCGCAGAACAAATTGATTCGGTTTAGAAATCAACATGAGACCAAAATTTTACCTTATAAGTTATCCTTATACAGTCCCAAAAATTTAAATTTATTTATTTTTTTAACAAACAATTAGATTATATACATTATTAAACTTAGCGGAGGTTTGCCACATTTTTTAAACTTATACTTAAATTTAAAACTTACATTTATCTTGAAACTTTGACACTGATACATCGTTAAAACGAACTACTGTAATTCGAACAATATGCGACGAATCGAACTCCAACTAAATCAAAAAATTAACCAACATCAAGGAACATAACAAATTGACTTCAGTTAGCGCCTAAATTTAAACATACCTTTTCCCGCTGAAATTGCTGCTGAAATAGTTCCTCAAATTCTGAGAGCGTTGGTCTATTCATATTTTTAACCTAATACCAAACTAACCTATTATAAAAAATATTAAAATTAACCGTTTTATAAAGAGGTCAGTCTTTGGACCTGCTTAGTTTATGATGAATTTTATTTCAATTATTAATGTTTAAATAACATTATTACAATTCTCCTTCCTCCTATAGCTTGAAACGTTGTTTAAAAGGTATATATCACCGGAAGGTAACAGCGTAATACCTATTTATCGGGTTAATATTTTTACACAAGCTCGTTAATACTTACTTACCATAAATGTTATACTGCCTTATCCAAAAATATTTTTTGCTTACTTATTTACCATGTCCTTACTGAGTTGGTTGTTATTTTTAATATGTTTAATAAACTTTTTTACTATTTTTTGTAGAACGACAAATAATTTGTAGAACGACCTTTTTACAAGTAACATTTCTATCTGCTGAATATTATGATCTAACGAAATAAACTTAACGGTAACATTTTAAGTGGGTCCTTTTTACATAAAGTTCCTAAACTTTTTATATTTCGAAATTTTTTTTCAGCCCAAACATTTAGAAATTTTTTTGTCTATTAAACAAAAACGATTAGTCACACCACCTGCAAGCGTAATCTTATGTTTTTTTAGAATAAACACCTCATAAAGTTTTGTTTAATTCGTATTGGATTTTTCCCTTTTCGTATGTGGCAAATCCTTTTTTTCTAGCAAAAATAATTTTGTAAAATAATTTTGTATAAGTACTACATAACATATTTGAGTATTAAGAAAAGGGTTGAGTGGAATGTTCATTGGGTAGGAGATAATTTATTTGATACTAAGATATTTTACCCTTTTCTCCTTCATTAGGTAGGAGAAAAGGGTTGAGTGGGTAGGAAATAACAGCAGAGTCAGAATTTTAAATTAATGAGGTTTTTAAAAAACCATAACACAGATTGGAACCCAGCAACAAAAATCTGTAAACAACAATCTCATAATCTTCTTTTGCATGGCAAAAAGTAATTATATTTTTCATTAGTCACTGTGATCATATTTTATTTAGGGTAGGATAACATAACGGTACATATGCAACTTTAAATGAAGAAAAAATACAGATTTTATTAGAAACTTTTTAACTTTAATAAGTAAAAAGTAAGCAACCCAAGTAAATGATTAAATATTACATAAAAATATTATTATATTACAATCGTAACGAAGCATAATTTATTTGATACTAAGAAATGTTAACAGAATTAAAAATAAACTATAGGTAATTTAATTTTTTCTATAACATCTAACTACAACACTGAAAATCTTTAGCATAAATATCAAATATTATAACTAAATTTTGAAGAATATATATCTTAGCACGATCGCATGCTATCCTTTTTTATGAATTCTTACAAAAAATAGTCTATCATATTAGAGTATCATAAATGTGAGCAGTTAGTTAAGCATAACATACAAATATATTATACAGTACCGATAATATGGAAATATGTGTAAAAATTTAAGCATATATTATATAAATGTATACTACAGAAAAATTGACTTTTTTTTTTATAAAGAAGCCTTTTTAAAATGTTTATACACCAATAATAAATTGAAGCTCGATATTATTACAAAACTGAAAATAAACTTGTATTATTTAGCTTTGATTTTGTGCCAATAATTTTTTACATCTGGATTTCTTGTTCAAAAGCTTTTAGGACTGCTCCCATGGGCGATCTTTTTAATCCAACTGCCTCAACTTTGTTCTGAACTTTGTTTTTCAAATTCCTCATTCGAAATGATGCATGGAGCAAGATCACTATCATACAAGGGAATTTAAAATAGAAAAATTATGAGGCTTAAATTCAGCACAATATTTGTTAAAACCCATTAAAATGACTTCAAATGTAAAACAGGTGTTATACAAAATATCGAATAAAGTTGAAATTTGTAAATTATTAAAGCTAAAAAAGATTTTTACTTCAAATTGGCAAGTTAACCGGCAGGGTGGTGTAGTGGTAAGAACTCTTGCTACACCACACATGAGGTCGTGGGTTCAATCCCCACTGATCTCATGCTGTAGCGCTCTTGAGTAAGGCGCTATAAACGGTTTAAACTCCTGCGCCAGCACTTAATTAGCAGTATAATTATATAGCAATTATAATCTATAATATCCCAAACTGCTACAGGCAACTCGAGACTGGGTCGGAGTAACTGATGTTACTCTATGTTTAAGCCGCACATTCGACTTACCCACATCGAGGATAAAGATATATACAAAAAAAAGTTAGTATAAAGTTAGATAAATTCCCCAAACATTATAAAGTTAAAAAATTTTTCCCAGAAAATTAAACTTACGCAACATTGGTAGTGCTACACTGAACACAAATACCACAATTGAACCAAGTGTGTACATAATAAGAGTAGAAGCAGCAACAACACCAAGTAAAATAATAGCAGGGTGTTCTTTCATCACTAACTGAAAACTTCTTCTACAAAATTTTTCACATAAAATTAACTATAGCTCAATTTAAACTTATTATTTGCTTTTCATTTTTAAAAATATGTCGTATTTAAGTTAGTAAAGTTTGACAACAATTGAAAACTTTATCTACTAACTTATTTTGAGATACATAGATAAGAATTAGAAGAACCCCGATGACCAAAATTCCGCCAATGCATGTTTCCAAAGGTTTAAAAAACCTAAAAAAAACACTTAAATGTTAATCTCTTACAAAAAGAAAAGGTTAAAAATATAATAGAATATTTTAAAAAGCTTAGTTTATAAAAATTTATAAAGTCATTTAAAAATGAATTATATACATAATAGTTAAATTACCATACTTACATTACTATTACGAATACTACAAGAGCAATCACAAAATAGTTAGTTTGGTAAAACATCAGATTGTTAATAACTCTGTTATTCCATTTTTCATTATCTTGGTAATCTGGTGAACCAAATCTTGCTTCTGATAAAATGAAATCTTCCAAACTTCTGAGTGGGGGAAGCTGCATATAACTTCCACTCATTTTTAAATTTTTTTTTCTTTTAAAATAAAGAATTTTCTATAAATATAAACACACACATTTTAGATAATGAAATATTCAAAGTTTTTTTTAATATTAATTCTTACACTCTAATTAAAGTTTTTACACTCTAATTAATAACATTTTTAATCAGTATATTCTACATGGTAAAGCAAATATCAATAATAAAATTAAATATTTAACTAACCAAGGTTAAACTGATACTATTTTTCTATTTTATGATTTTTTTTTGTTAAATGTTAACTAACTAAAGACAAAACAAAATAGTAAACCTATTAAAAGTTAGCAGAAAATGAACTTTGTAAAAATGACATACTGCTAAATGTGTCTACACAGCGAAACCAGGCACAGTAGAATGTGATATTAAACAGAAAATAGTAAAGCGGTTGTTTTCACTGTTGATAAGCTTATGAACTTATTTTTAACAGGAAATGCTCTTTTTATATTTAACACACACACACACATGAATTTCAACAAAAGACAAAGCAAATTTAATTTACTGAAAATATTTCCTAAAAAAATAAGCTTTTACAAAAAACAATTATTTTAAATTGGTAGCCTATATAATATATATATAGTTAATGCATTTTTATTAATTTTAATTATCTAAAAAAGTTGACCAAGATAATTTGCACATTCTTGAATTTTCAACACACTTGAATAAGTTTTTGCAGCAAAATGAATGGTTTCTGGCAAATCTAATGACTGTGCAGTTGCCTTGATAATATCATCACCATAAACTAAAGTACCAAGCGCCACAAATAATCTAAACATTGCTTCCATTGCTATATTTCCTGGCAAAATTAAAAGTTGTGCGATAGATTCCACACATTTTAAGCCAGCGTTCTCACAGAAAGTGTGCACATTTCGGGTCAACTTAGTTTTGTTCCTAATCACAACTGAATAATTAATTAGCAGTGTGGCAACAGCGATTTGGATATTTTTGGTTGCTTTGTCAGTAGAGGAAAGCTCTTCAGCCTTTTTAATAACAACAGAGATTATTTCGGAGTAGTCGGCAATAAGTAAAGCAGAGCCTTCAGCTGATTTAAACAAATTGCACATAACACGAATTGTAAGAAGTAGCACAGTAGGGTTGTTTGAATTCACACAATCCTGTAAAAATTCAATTAATTCTGCAGGTTTAGCTTCACACATGACTTTCCCAACTTCAGGTTTTTGGGAAAGAACTATCCTGAATAAATCCATTATCGGAAAAAGACAGGACTTTGGCCAATGCAGGGCATCCCAAAGTACTTGTATATCTGAATCATTGGGGTCATAATTAGCAGTGACAAAGTTTTGATAAGTTGATTTTTGTTGATCAGTGAATTGAATACCATTACTAGTTGCAAGTTCTGCCAGTTTTTCCATCATTGCCTCCAAGTTTGCAGATTCAAAGTAAATGCAAGTCCGTTTAGGGAAATAAGGATTTGTAAGCGAGGGTTTTGTTGACATTTCAACATCGTTCTCAGCTTCCGGAACATACCGTGATGGATTCACCATCGCATCATCCCTCTTTGTTCCTGTTCCATAAGAATCTGTTGCAGTTCCAGGTATATATCGTCCAGCTGAGGTAAATGGGTCTGAGCCATTTTGCTGGGACTGAGAATTTGATGATGAAGACGGGATATATCTTCCTCCTGAAGTAAAAGGATCTGATGCAGTCCCATTAGAATTGGTTGTATTTTCATTGGAAGGTGTGTAAGATCCTTCTCCAGTGAATGGATCATGGTATTCACTTGGTTTATTGGCATACAGTGGTGTGTCATTTTTCGTGTTCTCCAAGATAAATTCCACAACTTCTTCATAGTAGTTTTGACTTAGATTGTTTTTGTCGATAAAACTTTGTGCTGCTTGCCACGGATCTTCAGTAAGATTGTAGGGCAGATGCAAAGGAGGCTTTCCCTCTTCAGCGTCAATCGTAAACAAATAATCATACTCTTTCCCTTGGAACATTGTCTTTTTAGTTTTATTGTCACTGGACCCAATTACATCACCAACTTTGATCCACCTGTTTTCAGCCATGCTCCATTGGTGTGCTTCCACGTTTAAACCATCACGCACCATTAAAGTTTGACCATCCTTTCTGCCTGGTTTATTTAAAGCTGCCACTCCTGGTAGTTTATCGACATTAACATCACCCAAACCATTTTGTGGGATCTTGGAAGATGATAATTCTTCCTGATAAGCTGCTTCTTTATCAGCATTTGCTTGTCGGGAGTCAGATCTTGAATAAATTCTTACAGTTCCATCACTACAACCTGATGCTATGTCGTCATTCTTAAGTGCAGCAACTGCCCAAACACTTAGAGCTGGTGTTGTAATAGATTGAACAGGATTTCGGTCAGACACTTTCCAGATCTTTATAGTTCGATCCTCACTACCGGTTACAAACTCGTTGCCGCTACTAAGCACTGAAATTGAATAAATATAGTTGCTATGGCCATAGTAGGTCTGAGTACACTCTCCACTTATTGTCCATCTTTTAACTGATGCATCATTAGAACAAGATAAGAAATCAGAGCTGGGCAAAGCAGCTAATCCTCTTACACAGTCATCATGGCCATGAAGAGTGTTCACACATTTACTTGCCTTCCATAGCTTAATAGTCTTATCAGCTGAAGCAGTCACAATTAACCCTTCTTGACCAGGAATAATTAAAACATCCCATACAGCTGCTTCGTGTCCTTGTAAAGTAACAGCACATTTAATATTCAGACTTTGTTTTGAAGCATCTACCAGCCAGATTTTAGCTGTTTGATCCCATGATGCAGAAACAATAGTGCCAAATTTTCCAATTGCAATCGAACAAACTGTGTTAGTATGGCCTTCAAGACGTAATAATGGCTCATGCAAAGTGGGGGTATACACATTAATTGTATGATCAGTGCTGCCAGTAAATACCAAACCGTCGGAGTATAACTCATTTGGAGGTGCCATAATTCCCACACATGAAACAAAGTTTTTGTGCCCACTGTAACATGACTCCATTTTGTAATCTGAAGTTTTTTCATCGAGAATCCATAACCGACTTGTTTTATCCCTGGAGCATGTTACCATCGCATTTGAAGCCGACTCTGTGAATGCACAAATGCCCCGAACGTCTGCTTTATGACCTTTAATTGTTGAAGAATATTTATATTTTTTTAGAAAGTCGACTGAACCTTCATCCATCATATTGTATTGTTTTAAAATTAAACAAACTTAATCGTAACACCTACAACTAGAGTCAAAATAAACAACTTTATAACGTGAGTTAGCGAAAATTGAATCGTTTTTCGGTGGAATTGCACAACATTATGAAACCTTACTTAAAAGTCCAGTTCCCCTTTATTTTTTTTAGATTTTTTTGTAAAATTTAGTTTTTATAGAATTCAATAAAACTTATAAACCTTTCTTAGATAATAAAACACAAAACTTATGGTTAATGAAATATATTTCTTTGTTTAGAAATAAAATAAATTCTTAATATATTCAACCACGTAAAAATCAAGAAAAATAAAAAACTATGGAAGTAGTCGCTCTTTTGCGCCCACTTACAAACAGGATTTTAAAAGCATTTTATTCGTTAGAGAACAATAAAGAGCTACAAGTAAATTTTGTTTCATCATTAAAACACTTAAATTATTAAACAAAAATTTTTCTAACCAAAGTTAACCTAAACTTCACAATCTTCTATTTCTTCTACAACTGTTCGTTTTAATAATTTTGGACCACTTAATCCAATCGCACCAGCTCCAGTTGGAGCAGTAAGAAGAATGGACAAAACAGCCAAGGTTAAAACCTAATTTTACATTCCGTTTTTTTATAAATGTACCAGTAATATATTAATTAAACAAGATAACAATAATTTTATGGTTAACACTACTCTAAATGTACCTTAGTTGCGTATTCTATTATATCTGGTGGCGCATCGTGTCCAGTTGCTAAATCAAGAGCTACTCCTCCAATAGCAGCCTAAAAAATTATGTAAGATAACAAAAAGTATCCATTTGAGAATAAAAAAAAAAATTTGTTCTATCACCTAAAATTTAAAAATAAAATATAATAATGACTTTTTTTACGTATAATTTTACCTGAACAGTTGCTTTAGGTACCCAAGATACAGTCAAAAATATTTTTTCACTTTTATTGAAATCAGTCCAGAAAACAGATAAAAATGCTGCGACGCTTCGAAATACAAGTCCAATTGCAATCAAACCACAACCCAATCCTCATTTTATTAAATAAAAAATTATTAATATAAAATTACACTATTATGATAAGTTAGTATGGCTGGCACCGAATCCGAAAATAAAAATAACATAAGTCAATTATAGGTTTAGATAACTAGTTTAAAAACTAAATGATCAACCATTTAATTTTGCGCTTAATAAAGTTACCTACCGACAACTTGTGGTTCCAAGTTTTCCATCTTTACTGAAGCTCCAATTAAACCAAACAAAAGAGGTTGGAAAACTATCCACATATTTGCGAACTGTTTAGCAATCTTTTTCTTTTCTAAACCCCACCTATAAAGAGTAGTTATAATATTTAAATTATTAAATTGATTTTGTCATTTTTTCCCGTTGCATTGTTGTAATATTAATTTGATATCGTATTTATTATTTACTTTTATCAATGCGCAAAAAAACAAAATAAAATAAAAAAAGTTGTTAAAGGTGTTTTATATTCGGGTTAAGTTTTCAGTAGTACCTGTTTGCTGCTACAAATGCCATAACCAGAGTGGCTAACGCCCCAGCGCCCACATAATGAATTATTTTGCTCGCAAAACTACAAAACAAAGCCAAACCAAGCAGCATGACCATTCGATAACTAGCACGACCTTTCTATAAAGTATACAAATTAAAATTATTGAGAGAAAGATTTTATAAAAAAAAGTTAATATTGGTAGATATGTAACTTTTTAGGTCATAATTAGTACATATAGATAGTAACTTTAATATTTACGTCAAAATTAACATTTATAAGAACAAAAACTTAACTTGTTGTTTTAAATATTTAATCAACAACATAGTGCCAAAAACATAAAGAGGTCAATTTTTTTTATAAAAAAGTTAAAAAAAATATTTACATAGTTTTGCCCGAAGAACTTATTTACGAATAACAACATTGACAACGTAGACAAACTTTTAAGTTATAAAAAAACAAAAATTTGCTGAATAGTATTTAAACTCAGGTTACACAAAACAAATATTATGCAGATGTACCATGTTAGGTGAGGGAAAATACCACATAAACACACCAAGTACACTTCCTACCGCAAACCCCAATAACAGCTCTAAGGGACCGTGAATAATTTTCTCGAAAATATTACCTAAAGTATGTTAATAGTTGTAGTGGTATATTAATTGAAATAAGTTGTACTAGATACATATAATGTTAAAATTTTGTACGTTGGAACAGTTATACTAAAATGCACTTTTAAAATAGTATTGTTACGTACAAAATTTAAAAAAAAAACTTAAAAAATACCATCTGAAAAAATCATTCCAAGGACGACATGAAATCCAGTGATGCCGATGACGTCATTAAGAGCGGCACTAGCGATAAGAAAAGAGGGAATTCCCCCTTCGACCCCGTACCCTTTGTCCTGAAGATAAAGAAGCGATGGGACGACCACCGCTGGTGACACGGCACATAAAACAAATCTGCAATAAATACATCAAAAAATTAGACACTGAATTCGATAGTGTGGAATACTGGTTAATATTTGTTGGTACACATATTTTAGTAACTACATTTTTATATTTAAACCTACCCAAGTACAAATCCCCACTCCCAAGTAAAGCCGAGCAGAATGGTCGAGAAACAAGCAACTACACAACTTTCAACAACCGATGTCGAACAAGCAAATCCAAGAAGAATCCATTTTAACTTCATTAAAGCCTGTTTAAACACATAAAAGTCTTTTCAAAAACATTACAAACATATTTGATAACATCCAAAATGTCTCAGAGTTTGTCTGCCGTTAATTGCTTTGCCTTTTTTTACAAAAGAAGTTATTGGCAAGCCTAAAAAACAACAGACGAAGAGTTACAACAGCGTAGACAAACAAATTAAACTAATGTTGGTTCAGACACAAATTGGTTTTCATACATCATAAACTAAACGGAATACAAATTATAAATTATTGTTATTTTACTTTGCCATCCAATCCAATACCCGCCCTGGTTAGTATAATTGTTAAAGCAATCATGCGTAACGAAGACGACCAATCAGGGTCGATGTTTTTAGCAACGTCAATCCCTGGAACATTTCGAAGAACAAACCCCATAATCAACATTCCTAAAAAAGACTTACACGTAAGTTATCTTTTAATGTTAACATCAATATTTTTTAACACTTGCATTTAGATTATGGGTTTTTTATTGTATAAGAATATTTAATAAAAAAAGTGACTATTTTCGTCGAAAAACAAACAAACAATAAACACCTAATAAAGGCGGTAAAGGGGGAACTCCTGGTATACAAATGCGGCTGATCAGGTATCCTGCCACAAGACATGAAAGAAACAAAATAACAAGAGCGAATATGTTTCCACCCGGCATACTTTTTTCAGGAATTATACTCCATGGTACTGCCCATGTCAAAAATGCAAGAACAACTTAAAAAATAAATTAAGTTTGATAATCGACCCAAAAAAGACCACTATATTGATCTATTGATATACGGACAGTTTTTTAAAGTTTTTTAGAAGCCCAATTGACAGTTATTTAAAGACTTTTATTATTTTTAACAAACCATCAAAAAACTTACCTAACGATATAAATTTCACTACTTTTCCATGCGGCGGGCACATACAAAAATATCGGCATTTAGTGTAGCAAGAATCTGCTTGCGATGGTCTGTCGTGATTTTTCCACATACAACGGGCAAAGCGCTTAGACAACTTTTCGCAAAAACCATCTGAAAAGAAATTACAGTTTTCTTACTGACACAGTTTAAAGCATTTGCATTTTTTTTGGAATTTTATTACATACCCTGCCTCGAATTTTTACTGGATTTTCCTTGGCTAGTTAGACTTTCGCTTTGAACGGAGCCATTTTCAAGCTTGTTCAAAGAATTAGTACACTTAAAAAAACAATGTTAAATGACTATGCAAAAACACTATAGGCATATTTAAAAGGACTATGCTTCGTTACAAAACAATTAAATACATTCTTTATACAACTTTCTTTTAATTTTTTGATACACACTTCTTGAATACAATCTTGGTCTACATCAGTGTCCTTTTCCTCAATAAACCGTTCGACAAATTTTTTTTCATGATTTTGATTTTCGTTAAGTCCAATGTGATCAACCTGACTGCTTTCCATATTTATTTGAATATTTAAAAACTTAAACTTGTTTAAAGCGGATAAAACGGAATAATCTGAAAAAATAATTGCAAGTAATATTTCCATTACCTTTCGCCTACACGCTAAAATAGCAATAGATGATTTTCTCACTCTCTGTTATCCCCATATTATTTACACCACTCTAACTACTGAAGTATAAATACATGCAAAAGATATCCTAACAATGGGTAGAAAGCTAGTTAAAATGTTGACCTTGCATACAGTGTTTAGTTGTGCGCAAAAAGCACAACATATTTATTCATGATAAGCTTTTTCTAACAATACATTATCTCATATTAACGTAGCTATATAAAATTCACACAAAACAAAAACCCGGTAAATATAGGTCATTGGAACAATAAATATTATTGCTATTGGTGGTGATTTATCTATTTATTATTTTGTATTTATATCTTAACTTAACTAAACATTACGTTGAGGACCAAAAATACAGACAAAAAAAGGAGAACGTCCCTGGGTGGGCTTGAACCACCAACCTTTCGATTAACAGTCGAACGCGCTAACCGATTGCGCCACAGAGACGACGTCATCGTTTCATCGTAACTAGGTTTCCAAAAATATTTTCTAATAAATATTTTGTAAAACACCAGGAAGCAGTATGAAAGAACGTGGCAATAAAAAAAACGCGAGAAAACAATAAATCGTATTATTTACAACTACAGCAGCAAGTAAGTTTTGTAAAGAAGTTACTAGTTTTGATACACTGTATCAAAACTTACGACACAAAAAATTTGGGTATATGTAAATTGTATTAATTTAAAAAGGTCAAGCTACGTAAGTACAAATTATTCTTGGTTTGTTTGTTATATTTAATTTCTTCTTTGCTTATTAAAATTAAAAGATCAATTTCCAATTTTGGGTTATTGTATATTTCTAACAATATTGTTGAAAAATGAAATATAACCTGTCTGTAACTTTCAAAACTCTTGTTTTGAGCCCTTTCTTCAATGTCTGCTGTTACTTGGTTTTTTTTTTTGTATATAGCTTTATCCTCGATGTAGAAAAGTTGAATGCACAACTTAAACTTAGTTACTCCGACCCAGTCTCGAGTTGCCTGTGGCAGTTTAGGATATTATAGATTATAATTGCCCAATAAATATGCTGCTCATTAAGTGCTGGCTCAGCAGGAGTTCATACCGTTTATAGCACCTTACTCAAGGGCGCTACAGCACGAGAGCAGTGGGGATTGAACAAACGACTTCATGTGTGATGTAGCGAGTGTTCTTACCACTACACCATGCTGCCGGTTTAGGTTCCTACTTACCTTCATAAATTTTAAGATTTAGGCGAAGACTAAGGTAAATTTATAAGCAAAATGCCTTTTATTTACAGCTGAATTACAACGACACAGTTTAAAAAAGTGGCAGAAAACACTAACGTTAAGAAGAGAGAGAACTAGTTTGTAAAGAAATGTGAACTTGGGAATTAAAGTGCTTTGATCTCTATACCAAAACTGGTATTTTAACATTTCAATTCTTAGTTGTTTTTTTTTTAACATGATATACAACAAATGGTTAAAGTAACAATATTTGCACATTTTAACATAATTTCATAACTAAATAGAATTGATTAAAAACAAAAACTGTGTGGTATTAGGAAATAAAATGATTGAAAATTGATATTGACAATATTAGTATATCATTAACATTTTAAGCAATCCTATGTTTGAAAACAGAACAAAATGCCTAAATATTGCAACGAAAAATACAATGTACCATTTACCACACTATAGCCTTTTTAATGGCACAAACCTTATTAAAAATATCAATGACATATGTTGTTGGCAATAACAAAAGTTTTAAAAATTAAAATAGTGATTATTTAAACATTACAAAAATGTTTCTAAAGAAATGGCATTAAAGTAACTTTTAATAACAAACTCTGGGTTTAAATTATACTTAAAAAAAAGATTTGACTTGGCAGCAAAGAAAAACATACGTTCAAAATAGGTAAATGGTTGTTACAGCAATTCGAAGTTTGTTACTTTGATTATAAGACAAACAGAGACTAGGGGCCTTAAAAACAAGCAAAATATCAAGCAAGCTTAGTGAATGAACGATATTTTTAAGTGTAGCATTGGTGAATATATAGCAAGTGGACATGTACATAAAAAGCCTCTTTAAACAGAAGCAAAGTATTATTTTTACCTTTTTAATAAAGGTAATATATTATTTAGTCATTACCTTTGTGTATATATATTTTTAAAGCTGAGTATTTTTTTGGAAAGTAAAACCTAGAGGGCAGTTAATTAACTGAATTATTGCTAATAACATATAATTTTTCTATGTTGGTAATAGTTTTATCTTTTTTAAAATAGTTTTTCAAACAAGTATGTATATACATAATTACCTAGGTCAGTTTTACTATTTTTCTGGTTTAAAATATAAAATAAAGATTTATTGAACTTTTAGAAAAACTTGTTATCCAGAAGCAATGTCTATGAGCTTACTAAAGGTTTAATCCAGAAAAAGCAAAGTTGTCGATTTATGAAACAGACGAACACGAAATACCGGGCGAACCCATTTGTGTTAAAACCTTATCAAGCCACTGTAGTGGTCCGTTTAAATGGAGTTCGATCCAGCATGGGGTTGCTGTTACTGTTTGCCTCCTGTAATAAGTAAGCAAAAATTTAAATTTTTATGCAGATTAAAGTTGTCATATTTTTAACTAACTACTAAAAAAATTTATTATTGGTTTTAACCTACAATATTTGACAAAAAGTTAATGAATTAATTGACTACCTACAGTATTTATATAACAAATAAAGCTATGCAAAGTGACAAAGTTACCTGTATTCTGCTCCCCAGCCTTTTACAAAACTCATTCTTATTGTACACATTCTAGTGAGTTGGTACACTGCCTCAAAACCTTGGTTAACAAGTTGACTTAACAATGCTGCAAACTCCTGGTTGTTAAATATCTTTAGGTTACATCCTGAATAAAAATAAATAAATTAAAAATATGATGAAATATGGCAGTAGCACGACTATATTAAAACTTCATCATTGTTATTAAAAAAATTTTAAACTTTTTGTTTTATAAATAAAAATTTTGACTTATCTAAATAGCCCAGTCATGCGATTTTAATTTATAGTAAGATATAATATACATTATGGTTCAAAACTTTAATATTTTTTGCATTATTTACCAGGTGGTATTTTGACCACAGTTGCCGGATGCCAACCATATCTCTTGTTACAATTTGGACTTTGTACGAAGATCGAACTTTCTCCCAAACACTCAGCAAATACCTCACCTCCGATATAATACAACCTCACTCCTTTGCCTTCAAGAAAACAATAAGGATGAATAATATTTAAAGTACACACTAAAAATATTTTTATTTATTGCAGGCTTTACCAACATGTCTTCTTGTCAGCTCAATATGCTGGTTGCGGTTGATATTTGAAAGCAAACCCAGACAAAACCTTTCAGAGTTTGAAGGGTCGGTAAAGCCGTCGACAGTAAGCGAAGGTTGGGATGCATGAAATGTTTCTCCAACGCGCTGGTTCATCTCATAATAGGATATTGAACACCAAAAAGGTGGCTCGCAATACGCAACAGGTTGGGCATCTACAATATCAAATTTTATATATTGTATAAGGAAATTGTTACTATACTTGGCATACTATGAGTACAAGTAATATCTTTAAAAAATGTGTGTGACACATCTATTTTAATATTAAATATAAAACTTAAACTTTTATTGGTAATGACTGTTAAAATTTGTTTAGTTTTATTAGTTAGTCTTGGAAGAAAATTTAACTTACCATGAAGACCAGTTGGAAGTGAAGGCTGGTAGCTAATATCGGAATCTGAAAAAATTTACAACATGGATAACCAAGTTTAATTTAAAACCATTTTTTAAGTACAGAAGTCTTTTTAGGTCTTTATAAACCTGAAGTATAGGAAGGTGGTTGCGGACTGTTCACAGCACTCATGTTGTGATCGTGATCAGTTGCCTCACTATCTTCACTCATGTAGCCTGGTGGGGGTGTTTCTACAAATAAATTTAAACATTAAACACATTATCTTAATAGCGTAAACTTATTCTGGTATAGTTTTTTTGTTTTTTCTAATTCAATATTTACCCGCAATGCCATAGTTTCTCTGTGGTTCTAATCCATCCACATAAGTAGCATTTTTTGGCACCGAATTGCCATCGAGATTGATTGGTGGAAGTTGATCTCTTGAGGGAAGAGGTTCAGTGGATTTGGGAACAAATACTGGGGTTAATGCTAAAAATTAAAGTATATAATTTTATTTTAGCACAAGTAAGTAGTAATTTTGCAGATTTTTTTTGTTGTATCTTAAGATTTGTTGAATTTTTTTAAACTTTAATACCATTTTTACTCCTATTACAGGTAAACACATGTTAATAATGGTAAATAATACACATTTAATTGGGTTTTTATACTAATCCATGCATCATGCGACAATCCTTATTATAAAAAGCATAAAAATAAAGGCTACTTACTTGGTGTTTCAATCTTACAATAATGAAACGGTTGAATACAAATTTCATCCGTGCTTCTTTCAAACCCATGTTTACAAGCCGGAATACATGAGAGTTCCAAGGCAGCTTTTAAGTGAGGCCATCTCCAGAACCGACAAGCCCAAACATGGGGAAGCATTGGTGGAGTTTTTGTGTTTATGGCTCTAAAATAAATTTTAAAAGTTAAAAAAATTAATCAAAATTTGGATCAAGGTTATTAAAATTACTTTTTCCACTTGCAGTTTATGCCGTAAATGAGTTTACCAATACCATTAAAAAAAACAATATACTTTCGATTGGTATTTGTATATACTTACTCTGTGCTGTTGGTGGGAATAATATCACTCTGATTCATTAAAGATCTCCATTCAGACCTAAGAAATTTAATATTGACATTAACGTTGTTTTTTATTTTATTTCATATCAAATTTTTAGTATCCTGAGAATGTGAAAACTGAGAATTTGCTGACTAGGACCATATTAATAATTTTTAGGTTATATTTGACTTACCGTACAACAGTCACACATCCCGTTGTTTGTGTTTGTTCCATTATTCCCTTTTCCAAATCATCTATAGTTTTGTTCTTTTTAAGTTTTTTTACTACAGCTTTTAAAAACTTTTCTGCTTTCTTTTCTTCAGCGTAGCCCAAATCAATTTGTTTTGCGGACAAAAGTTGCTTCACAATCTGATTTCCAGTTAGAGGAAACATATTATTTTTTTATGTTTTATCAACTTGGTTAATTGAATTAATCTAAAAAATCCAAATTTTAATAATTATTTTCTATGTTGGCCAGCGGTAATTCAAAAACGTCAAACGGTACTAACTGACAGACTGAATAAGGCCTGAAGGGTAAATATTATTATGTTGCTTGTAAATATGTATTTTTAAACCATACTAATGCTAATATGTAAGTTTTTTGATGGTAGGTTTTATTTTAAACAGGCTATCCGTCTAGTTATCTAGTCAACTGTCTTTAATGTCTTTTTTAAACAGTTGGAGCAGTTTCCCAGTTTGTAACGCTTGTACACTTTACCAACAACCTTACCAAGAGTATTTAGGAATACATTTGTTAATCTAAACCATGCTGACAACAACAAAAAAAAAAACTAATTTGTTTGTAAAAGTTTACAACATAAAGGAACCACCTTTTGCTCCCACTTTTTTTCTTGTTTTGTTTGTGGCCCTTTCATTTTTTTGCGGGTTATAATCCGGGTTGTCAAAATGGTGACCGAAACTAAAAAATGGAACCGGGCCCGAAACAATTCCTAAGTTACTTACACAATTTGTAGATGGGGCTTTAAACAATTGTTAAAAGGATAGATAAACTAAGAAGACAAGTCCACTTTAAACAGATTGTCAAATATATAAGAGATTCAATGTCTATTTAAAATGGAAGAAAAAATACGTTTGTTAGTTAAAACACTGGTATATTTGTAAAATTAAAGATCAATATTTTGCTATTAAATTTTGTTTGTTTGAGTATCATGACATATTACCTTAAAAAACGGGTTCAAAATTTATTTGGGGTTTGTTAATTATAGTGTAATACTTATTTAAACCATATTTTATTAATTAAATGAATGGCTGCAGATTTATTAATAATGTTAGTAAATACAGCAATAACTAAATACACTCTAATAAAATGTATTTATTTTTCTTTTACTATGACATCAAAAGGCTTGGGCTGAAAGGGAATGCCTTCACAAGCCTCATTTATATTTGGTAAGGAGATTTTTCTCGGATCTGGTTTAAAACTAAATTTCTGAACCAGGGTAACTAAGTAGATAAAGATTTCCATTTTAGCAAGTTGTTCACCCCAGCACACCCTTGGGCCAACTCCAAACAGCTGCACATTTTTTGATTTAACAAACTCTCCTTTTTCGTTAAGATGGCGTTCTGGCATAAATTTCTCGGGTTCATTCCAGTCTTTAGGAATATTATGAACTGCCCATATATTTGGCAGTATCTACGGTATTGATAAAAAAGTAGTTGTAAATGTTGTTCACTTTAACTTTATTTAAATATTGACAAAACTTTTCGTTTTTTGAAGCGTAACTAGTAGTCAACTTATTTTATTAACTTTTCTTTAAAAAAACGAAAATTGACTTGACATGCTTATAAATCATAAAATTAAATAGGAATTTAAATGTCTAGTCGAAAAGTAAAAGAATACTTACAGCAGTGCCCTTCGGCAAAAGGTAGCCTCCGATTATGACGTCAGCACTCGTAGCATGAGCTAAACCGGACGGTGCCACGGTTCTAAATCTGTATAACTCCTTAAGAAAAGCAGAAGTGTAATGCATTTGATCTCTATGTTCGTATTGCACAATTCTTTCGGCACCTTTTAAATAAAAAACTCAGATTAATATTAACATTAAGATTTGTTAAATAATTTACATACCAATTACGTCCATAATTTCTTTGTGAATTCTCTTTTTAGTTTCGGGGTAATGCAACAAGCACAAGATACCCCAAAGAAGTGTAGCAGATGTTGCTTCTGCGCCACCTAAAAATAATCCTCTGACAAAATGCAAAAGCTGCTTGTCCTGTAAAGTAAAACGTTAGCAGCTTACATAAAATACTTTTGCCTGGAATTTACCATTCTACCTACATTAAAACTAGAATCCTTGTTTTCTTTTATTTTCAAGATGTACGCATCGGTAAAATCACGAATATTGTTTTCGTCGAATGTTTTCTTGTGTTCATCAATAAGCTGTTTAATCAAAGCTAAAGAAACAAGGTGTTTATTTATATGTATAGTAATTTCACGTTATTGAAAACATACCTAAATCTTTCTTTGTCTCTCTGATAAGCTTCTTTACGTGTCCTCGAAACGGTGGTATGTGCTCTAACATTGGAGATAAAGCTAAAATTTTGAATGTTCGAACTGTTTCGGGTTCCGTTAAACTAAAAAAACAGTAAACTTGTTATTTAATTTCGCTCACTCTTTTTTTTTCACTTACATACTTACGTTGTTGAAATGTTTCTCACGATCTCAGTAAAGATCGGATCATCATAGTTAAATCGGGAGCCCAAAACAACGCTAGCAACATTGTTACACAGCGACAACGCTATATCATTCTATAAAATGACAGTGGTTTATCATTGATATTCAAAAAATACCAACTTTTAAACACTATTTGATATCGTTTTGGACTACCTTCAAATCGCACGGTTCTTCATTTTTTAATCGAATAACTTCGCTTAGATAATTATTTCTTCTCTTATACGATCCTCCATATTTTTCTTTCCAACACCAAACCTAAAAAGAATAAAAAATATTTTAGTTGTAGATCAATTTTAAATTTAATAAATTTAACAATATGATATCTGCTGACTCACCCACGTAATGTAGTTAAGGCAAAGTGTCTTTGAGATTTGTAAGTTTTTTCGAAATTCATAGCAACGATACTCATATTTTTAGTTGTTTTTTGCATAAATGGGATTTCGGTTCTATTTGAACTGTAAGCGCCATTTTTAACAAAAGCCTAAATGTTAAAAATTTTTAAGTTGGGGTGACATCTTTTTTAACATATATTTTTACTTCTTATATGCAATAAGTTTTATAAGGCACTTTCAAAAATATATTTATATGAAAATTTGTTTGTGTAATTGATAGTTTTACCTCGTATATTGCTTCACTGTCATTAAGAACAACCCATTCTTTCATTCCTATTCGAATGGAAAAAATACTTCCGTAAGTTTTTGCAAAATCCAGAAATTTTACTTCAGGGGCTGAACCCAGAAAGGGAATGCAACCCAGGATTGGAATACCCCTCGGTCCAGGTGGAAAATTATTACAAGGTCGTTTAAACCAGTAATAAAACAGAATTCCACCGATTAATAAACTTAAAATCGTGGAATAATTTACCACGTTATCCAAAATCAACAACATTTTTTTCTGTTTTGAAAAAAATTCAATATATGTTATTGTTTAGTAACATTGCTAGAATCTAATTCACCTGCATAATTTAGCCAACTTAACTGATAACAGCTCAATTTTGCAACTAGACGTTACAAGACCTTAAACGTGTTAAGTAAATTGCTTTAAATAACGATTAACAAAAGTCAATATTAAACTTGAATATTGACTTTACCATGTACTTAGGCTCACCTTTAGACGTTGTAAAGTTAAAAAAGTGTCACAAGTTTATGTAACGTGCATGTTACTTGATTGTAGAACTATCTATGTGAACATCGCGCCAACTTAAAAACCTTTTTTGACAGTTTACAAATAGTTAATTGTTCAAGTTTATTGTTATTTCAAGTTATACTTATCGTACAATGATATAGTTAGCAAAGCAAAATCACTTAAAAGTTATTAAAGAAATTAACAGAAATACACAGATTACCGCAATTGTTTTATGTAAAGCATTCTATAACTAATATATATATATACACAAGCACATCAATTTATCTTTCTTTGGCTACCACCTTAAAGGGCATTGGTACAACTGCAAGACCTTCGTAAGCTTTATTAATTTCTGGTAGAGAATCATCACTTGGATCCGGCTCAAAGTGAAACTTTTGCACCAAGGATACAAAGTAGATAAATACTTCCATTCTTCCGAGTTGTTCTCCTAAACAAGCACGGGGACCAATGCCGAATGGAATCACATTTGGAGATTTAACAAATTCTCCTTTTTCGTTAAGATGGCGTTCGGGCATGAATTTTTCTGGCTCGTTCCAGTCTTTAGGGCTATTATGAGCTCCCCATATGTTTATCAGGATCTAAAATAATAACATTTTCACCACACGTGTGTACTATTGTATTACGTATTTTGTTTAATCAAATGTCTTTTAACTTAAGGTAAACTATACCGAAGTGGCTTTGGGAAGGCGCAAACCTCTTAAAATAAGTTCACTACTAGTACAGTGAGGTGCACTTAGCGGTGCAATGGTTCGAAATCTGTAAACCTCCTCGACAAAGGCAGAAGTATAGTGCATTTTTTCTCTATGTGAGTATGATACATTTCCCTCAGCTCCTATACAAAATAAATAATATATATTTCATTTTTATCAACACGCATTTTAAAAACTTTGCCGCAAAAAGTTAACTGCACTATCATACCCACGACATCAATGATTTCTTTGTAAATTTTCTTTTCCGTCTGAGGGTAATGCAACAAGCACAAGATATTCCAAAGGCATGTACTAGTTGATGTTTCTGTGCCAGCCAAAAATAGTTCTCTAATATATTGCAGCAGTTGGAGATCCTGCAAGTTTAGTGTAAACGTTTTAAACAAAGACAGTAGCTGTTTGCAAACGAATTTTACCAACTTCTTTTCAAGTTTAGGCTAGCTTGTTGTACACTTAGTAATATTAGCACAACGACTTTAAAGTTTAAACAGGCGGTAGTTATTGTTTATTAGGTTTGAGGCATATTCTGCAACGTTTTATTTATATCACGAGTTGGCCTCGTGTTATATAACAAAATAATGTTTGCTAACTGTAAATTCTGGATTTCCATCCTCCCTCATTTTTGCAATGAATGCGTCAGTAAAATCACGAAGATTGTTTTTGTCAAATGTTTTCTTGTGCTCATCAATAAGTTGTTTAAATATTGCTAAAAAAACACATAGGGTATTTACATGCAAAGTTTGTTTTGCTTATAAATATTACTTAACCAATTTTAAATCCTAAGTAAAATACCCAATTCTTTCTTTATCTCTCTTAGAATCTTTTGTAAATGACCACGAAATGGTGGCAGATATTCCAACATTGGAGTCAATGTTATTATCTTGAATGTTCGAACAGTTTCAGGATCTGTCAAACTATTTTAAATAATTTTACAGTTTATGTAATAACATATGTTGTATTGTGCACAAAGAATAATACCAATTAGACTTACGTCATTGCAATAACTCGAATTATTTCGTTGAACATTGGATCATCATAGTCGAAGCGAGAACCAAATATAACAGCTGCGATGTTGTTACAAATTGATTTAGAAATAGCATTCTGCAAATAAAACACGTTGCATAATGTTTCCTTATTTAATAATAATATTACATTTTAGTACCTTAATATCAAATGCTTTTTCTTTATGTGACCGAAAGACTTCGCTCAAATAATTAATTTCATCCGTGATACGATCTTCCATACTTTTTTTTCCGACTCCAAATCTAAAAAAAAAATTTAATATTAATGTATTTTTACTTTTTAGTTACAGTAAAGACAATATAAAATTTATTTATTTTATTTAAAATCGACTTACCCTCGTAATGTAGTTAAACCAAAGTGTTTCTGAGACTTAAAAAACTTTTCGTAGTTTAATGTAAGAATGCCTAGGTAGTCAGAGGTTTTTTGCATAAATGGTGTTCTGGTTCTATTGGAACTGATTGCTCCATTTTTAAGTAAACCCTGTAGAATAACGCAAAATTAAGATCTTTTTTGTACTAAAATTAAATAATATAGCATTTTACCTCATGTATTGCCTCGCTGTCGTTTAGAACAACCCATTCTTTTGTTCCAATTCGAATTGAGAAAATATTTCCATAGGTTTTTGCATATTCCAGGAATTTTACTTCAGGGGTCAAACCCAGAAATGGTATGCAACCCAGAAATGGAAAACCTCTTGGTCCAGGTGGGAAATTACTACAAGGTCTTTTGAACCAGGAATAAAACAAAATTCCACCTATGACTATGCTTACTATAGTGGGAAAACTCATCACATTTTCCCATTCCAACAACATTTTCAGTATTTTCTTTTAAAATTATTCTCTAGTAGAGTAAAATTTTGTTTTTTAAAGTTTTATTTTTGTTGCATGGAATTTGGTATGCCAAACAAATCGCCTTTTTTTTTTGCTTGCCTAATTTACTCACTGATATCTATTAATTTTTGCCTTGCATACTTTTATTGTCACATCAGCAAATTAAGAGTTTATATTCTAGACTTTACTTAACAAGAACAAGGCTGTTCACAATAGGGTAATTATTAACTCACGTAAGCATATCACAAGTGTTCTCTTTTAATAAATGAAATTTTTATTTGTTGATTTGCTTGCTATATGCTACAATAATTAAATGTAGCTATGCAATGTTATATTTTGTTATGTCGTGATTTTTGAAATTTACAATGTTAAAATTAAAAGATTTTTGAATTATATTATATTCACATTTTCCAATATATACAACGAAGACGATCGTTTGCAATTAAAAAAGAAGCCTTTTTAGACACAAAGTTTTTTAACTTTTAAAATCTACAACAAACTAATATTTTTTCCTAGGGGCTTTAATATACTTGGTGTTGACTCAAAACTTTATTTTACCCTCGCATTGTAGATACTCCAAAATGCTTTAAAGACGTAGGTTTTATCGTATTTTACTGAAGCAACCCCAATGTAATTTGAACTTTTCTCAATAAGTGGAGACGGTGGTCTGGTTGCAGTATGGGCTCTATTTTTAAGCGAAACCTTAACGCAATTGTTTTTTCTAAACCTTATTATTTTATATACGAAAATTTAACTAGATGACAAGAACATTATCTCATTGCAAATTAATACCCGATGAAATGCTTCGCTATCATTTAGAACAACCCATTCTTGCCTTCCTATTTGAACTAAAAAAATATTTCCATAAGTTTTTGTATACTCTAGAAATTTTACTTCTGGTCGTACACCCAGAAATGGAATGCAACCAAGAATTGGAATTCCTCTCGGCCCAGGTGGAAAATTACTACAAGGTCGTTTAAACCATAAATAAAACAAAATCCCACCGATAATCAAACTTAAAATCGTTGGAACGTTGACGATATTATCTATTGTTACTAACGTCGTAAGTTTTTCACTTCCCATAGTTTGTTTTTTGTTATTTAAAAAAAAAATTGTTTTTGTTTAAGACCTTATCTACAAACATAACCATTTACTACAATCGAATTTCTGCCTATGCTTTAATATGGATATTTGCAAAACGAAAATTAAAATTGTTTTGTAAAATCGTGCAACCTCGAATGTGGTTGCAGCGAATTTGCAAAAAAAACACGTAATTTCGTGTCAAACCATTACAAAAACGATTAAACGTCAGCAAGTTCTTTTACGGCCGGCAATAAATAATTAAGTTTCTAATTTTAAAAGAGCACGAATAGATGCATTTTGCATGCCAATGTTATATAACTTGTTCCAATCCAATCAAAAATTGTTGATTATTATATTTGAACTTCTTCTCTTTTTAACTTAATATTCTGCATTTTATTTTTGGCGATACTAAAAAAAAACACGCCCTTACTTTATTTTTTGCAGTTACATGTAGAACAACGTAGTTTTTTTTATTAACCTTAAAATTACGTATATTATCCTTACTGTAATTTTTGCTGGGCGGCAATGCGTAATGCGTTTTTCTCTTTAATCTTTATTTACGGCAATAAACACTTACAATTTTTTTAAATAGTTTAAGAAAATAGTTATTAGAGCATAAGTTGAACCCCATAACAACAGAACACGAACGAGTGCACGAACATCATTTATATTACAATTAAACACGAACTCGACCTTTTTAAAGTTTGTGAAAGGTTTTGTTTAAAATCTTTAAAAATAGCAATGGAACTAAATTTTTATCGTTGTTTCTAAAAACATTAGATTCATTTAATATTTTAAATGTAATTAAAATATTAAAAAACTAAATTAAAATAAATAAAAAGTGTAAACATATTGTTTAAATTTTCAAACTAAGTGATAATTGATGTACATGAAAAAAACAATTAATTCTTGGAACAGTAACATCTGTTAAAAAGCATGGAAACGTTTACTTTTGCCATAAGCGTGGCTCGTGTAGATTTACGTCATAAGCGCGCTTTAACGAAAAATTCCTTTAACAGCAAGTCCTGAGTGTTGCAACATAAAGTAAAGTTTTAAGTCAAATTTGATTAGGTGATTTAATTTTTATTTGTTTTAATTAAAACTTAAAGGTAAGTTCAGGTGTTTGATATTTTTGCATTATATTTATTAGTTAAATATTTAGTTATAATATTGTTTAGTTTTTTTAAACATTTGAATATTTTAACAAAAAATTATTTGGTATGAAATGATAAATGCTCTAAGGGCTATTGTAATGATTTGGCATTATGTTTTAAAACTAATTTTTTTTTTAGGTATCTAAGTTGAAATTTGCTCTGATGTAACATCTTGTGGCCAATAATTTTCACAGATGTTTCAGGTGATATTTTGTTTCATATTTTAATAATATTGTAAAGAACAATTTTTGTAACTTCATATTTTAAGTAATACATATTTGCAAACATGATTCAACCTAACTTAACGAGCAGACACTACTGTAAAGTAACTACTTATGTTTTTAAAATTAAAAATTCTATTATTATTACAGCCTATTTAAACTAAAATGTGACACATAAAAAATAATATTGGCCCCTTATTAGATTTTTTAACATTTTTACCCCAAACTGAGAAAAAAGCATATTGCAAGTAAAAAATATGTAAAATATTTAACACACAAACTAAAAATAAGTATGTTGCGACAAATAAAATCAAAATGCCAGTTCTAGGCTTTATCACTTTTTTAAACAATACTTTTTGTAACAGAAACCTAGATTATGTCCTGATAAAAAAAAAAGATAGTGGCAGTAACTGAAAAAATGAATAAAAGATGGATGGAATCAGAAAGTCTCTTTATAAAGGTAAAGTTAAAGTTTTAAACAACTTTGAACAAAGTCAACATTGTAAAGGAAAAATATTTTCACAAGCTCAATATACTCAGGAATTTGTAATATATGTATAATAATGAATATTATGATAATAGATATCAGTACGGTGTATAGTTTTGTGCGCGTAATTTTTTATCGTACTTACGCATAGAGTTTTATGAAAAATAGATGTAGTGTTACGTGTTTGATCTATTTTTTTGTGGATAATAATTACTTATAATCAAGTGCATAATACTACAGTTTAGGCAGTTTAAATAGGTTTAGGCATATTTTTACATATTTATAATCATTTTAAACAGAAATGTTTAGTGGTTCTTAACAACATCGTATTTCCTAAATAAAAAAGGATTTTATGCATATGATTAAATTGTGTTACATTCTTTTTTAAACATTTACAAAAACAAATGTTTGTTTAAGCGATTTTAAAAATGAAGTTTTGTTTATCTTTCATTGGCAATGATTTTGTACGGATATGGTTCGCAGACTAGGCCATCGCGGTACTTATTTATATCTGGCAACTGAGTTTCATTTGGGTTTGGCTCAAAATGGAATTTCTGAACCAAAGAAACGAAGTAGATAAATACTTCCATTCTAGCAAGTTGTTCTCCTATACAAGCTCGAAGCCCCACACCAAATGGATTCACATTTTTAGATTTGACAAATTCTCCCTTTTCATTAAGATGGCGTTCTGGTATAAATTTTTCTGGTTCGTTCCAATGTTTGGGGTTATTGTGAACTCCCCAATGATTTGCCATTATCTTAAATACAATTTTTTTTACTAAATAAAGTATTATAACAATATAATAGTGATTGCTTATTTTTCTTTTCAAGGAGTGGTTTCTTTTTATTGATCTATTATATTAACGACGACCCTCATATTAAAAACTTTATTGGGTTGCCTACACCAGAACTTATATTTTTAAATTACCTTAATTTGTTTTTAACTATTAATACTATACTTACTAGGGTTCCAGTAGGTAGACGGAATCCTTCTACATTGAAGTCTGCACTAGTTGCATGTGGTAAACCCAAAGGTGCAATTGTTCTGTACCTGTAAAGTTCTTCAATAAAAGCAGAGGTGTAAGGCATCTCTTCCCTTTTTGAATACAAAATTTCTCCTTCCGCTCCTTAAGAGAAAACTTTCATAAACATTAAACAAGTTAAACTGTTCCTTAAATCTCTACCCATCTTTAAAACATATTATCATTACGTGGGACTTATCTAAATAATTTACCAACAACATTCATGATTTCTTTGTAAATTTTCTTTTCAGTCTGAGGGTAATGCAACAGGCATAAAATACCCCAACGAATCGTAGAACTAGATGTTTCTGTGCCAGCAACGAAAAGTTCTCTGGTGAATTGAAGTAGTTGTTCGTCCTGTTATTTACAAGAAAAGGTTTGCAGTTGTTTATGTGGTGTGAATACTATATTAAATGTTTCACAATATTTGGCATTTATTAAAAATTTGTATAAAAATAAAAAGACAGTGTAAGGTTTATTTTTTATTATTGTAAACAAACTTTAAACTTTGCTTACATAAAAGGTTGGATCTGTGTTTTCCTCCATTTTTAAAATGAACGCATCTGTGAAGTCTCGAAGATTGTCTTTGTCGAACGTTCTCTTGTGTTCATCAATGAGTTGCGTAAATAATACTGAACAAAACAAATTAATAAATTAACTAAAGTCGAAAGTTAAAAAAAATATAGTATCGAGGTTTAATTTCAAATACCCAATTCTTTTTTTATTTCCTGGAGTAAGTTTTGAATGTGTCCACGGAATGGTGGTATATATTCGAACATTGGAGCAAATGTTACAATCTTAAATGTCGTGACTGTTTTTGGATCTGTTGCTCTATACAAAAAGGGAATTTTTAACTTGTTTAAAATACCACAATACACCACATTTTTAACTAAAATACATATATCATTACACTTATACAACAGAATTTATAAATATGCAACTTACGTTATTCCAATAATTCTTACTATTTCAATGAACATTGGATCATCATATTCAAATCGAGAACCAAAAATAACAGAAGCAAGGTTGTTACAAATGGCCTTTGAAATGATATCCTAAATGTACAGAAAACCCTGTTTTAAAACAGTTTTAGTTTTAAAGTAAATAATTTTGCTTAAATACTTTAATATCAAATGCTTGTTTGTTATTTGCCAGAATAGCGTCGTTAACGTATTTTAACTCTTCCGTAATGCAATCTTCCATACTTTTCTTTCCAACTCCAAATCTTAATGAAAAAATTGCCTTTTTCTTTTATCGTATGTAATTTTAATTTTCCAAAACAACCAAAAAGTTTTTCTTGGGGCTTTAATAAACTTGATATTCACTTTTATTAACAACTATCTCACCCTCGTAATGTAGAAACTCCAAAATGTTTTAAGGACTTGTAGGTTTTATCGTACTTTACTGAAACAAGGCCAATGTAATTTGAGCTTTTTTCTATAAGTGGAGACGGTGGTCTGGTTGCAGTATGGGCTCCATTTTTTAACAAAACCTTAACGAAAATATATTTCCCAAACATCATTATTTTTTATGATATACAACAATTTAAACTGAATGAAAACACTACTATCTTATTGTACAATTTTTTGAATACCTGGTGAAGTACTTCGCTATCATTCAGAACAACCCATTCTTGCCTTCCTATTCGAACTGAGAAAATATTTCCATAGCTTTTTGTATACTCGAGAAATTTCACTTCTGGTCGAACACCTAGGAATGGAATGCAACCAAGAATTGGAATTCCTCTTGGCCCAGGTGGAAACTTACTACAAGGTCGTTTGAACCAGAAATAAAACAAAATCCCACCAATAATCAAACTTAAAATCGTTGGAACGTTAAATAGATTATCTAACGTAGCCCGCGAAGCTAGTTCTCCACATTCCATATTTGTTTTTGTTATGTAATTTTTAATTTTTTTTTTCTTATTTTCGTTTAAGACTTTTTAATTCTAAACATACCCATTCTCTACCGTAAAACATTATGTTTTAATATCGATGTTTGCAAAAACAATTTCACAACAAAATTTAAAATTGTTATGTAACTGTTTTATAGTTCAACTCTGGTGATTGGCCAACGAAAGTCAAAAATGTTTAAAAAAAGGCACGCACTGCATTCCGTGTCTAGACATTACAAAAACGATTTGACGTTTAAGTTCTATTACAGCCAGAAACAAATAATTAAGTTTAAAGGGCATCGAATATGTATATATTGCTTGCCAACTAATTACAGAATGTTTTTAAACAATAGGACAATATTTAAACTACTTTCCCCTTTTTTGTTATTTTCTGCATTTTATTTTCGGCAACACTAAAAAAGAAAAAAAACGCGTCTGTTTGGCATGTTTTGTAAATACACGTAAAACAACGTGGTGTTTTTTTATATCGACCTATAAAATACGTATATTTCGTTAAAATTTAAAATTGGCAATTTTTAATATATGTAAATATATACTGTTGTTGCTGCAATAGTTGTTGCTTTGGGGAATGCCAGTCTAAAATACTTTATCTCAATTTTATATGTGATTTGCAAGGAAGCAAACTGAGTTAGTATTTTAGTTCTGGTGTTGGTGGTTACCAAAATAACACAGCGACAAACTCGTATTCGGATAAAGCAGCCCAATTGGTAGGAACGTAAAACAAGGAGCTTTAGTCAAACAAACAATTTTTTTTCAAAAATTTTCTGCTGCATTTTATACCAACAAACATTTTTCCCCCTTATTTATTAATTATAGGCTCATCTTATTTTAGTCTGCTTTTAATTTTTTTTGTTTTACTTTTACATCCTTTGTTGTTTTCTCCTACGTAGACGGTATTTTCTAGCACCGAGTTGATGTATCATTTTAAACCTTGACTGCCAATTTACTTCACAACAAGTTTTTCGTATTCTATTAAATTTATTAAAACAAATTAAAAGCTTAAGCAATGTATACATGCAAGAATAATTGATTAGTAACTATTGAAAATGCTAATTATTTATTAGTTTTCTAGCAAATTATCATATATAACTACTTTTCTTTGGCGACAACTTTGTAGGGAAGGGGCACAAAAACTAGCCCTTGGAAAAATTTATCTATGTTTGGCAATTCATTTTCTGTCGGATCTGGCTCAAAACGAAATTTTTGAATCAGAGTAACGAAGTAGATAAATATTTCCGTTCTAGCAAGCTGTTCTCCTATACAAGTGCGAGGCCCAACGCCGAAAGGAATCACATTCTTAGATTTAACAAATTCTCCTTTTTCGTTAAGATGGCGTTCTGGTATAAATTTTTGAGGTTCGTTCCAATGTTTAGGGTTATTGTGAACTCCCCACTGATTTGGCAATATCTTAAATATTAATTTAACACGTTGATGATGATGACATATTTTTGGATTATCAAATTTTTGTAACTTTGAACTCCTTTTTTTATAAAAAGATTACTTTTTAAAATACATTGGGTTAAATTTTTTTAAATTAAGTGCAGATTTTATTCTTGAAAAGTTATTTGCTTACCCAAGTTTCTTTTGGAATGTGGAGTTTTCCTATGGTAATGTCAGCAGAAGTTTTATGAGATAGGCTCGTCGGAGCAATTGTCCTGTATCTGTATAGCTCTTCAATGAAGGCAGAGGTATATGGCATATCTTTCCGTTTCGAATATGTGACTACTCCATCAGATCCTAAAAATAAAACAATCCAAAATAGCACACTAAAAGTTTTTACCTATACTAATACTTTAAACATCATACCAACAACGTCCACAATTTCTTTGTAAATTTTCTTTTCAGCTTCAGGGTAATGTAACAAGCATAAAAATCCCCAAAGAAGTGTTCCAGTTGATGTTTCCGTTCCTGCCAAGAATATTTCTCTTATGTATTGTAGCAGTTGGAGATCCTGTATATAAGCTATATTAAGATTGGGCTTTATTTTATAGTAGTTTATTTTTCAAAGTAACAAAACGAAAAGCAAGCTAAATATTTGAACACTTACAGTAAAGCTTGAATGCGCATTTTCTTCCCTCATTTTTGCAATAAATGCATCAGTGAAATCTCTGAGATTGTTTTTGTCAAACGTTTTCTTGTGTTCTTCAAGAAGTTGTTTGAACAATGCTACAAATAAAATTAAAAAAAACCTTTACTTTGCCTTACATGTTAATATATCGCAAAATGTAAACAATGTGAAATATTATTGTACAATACCTATTTCCTTTTTTATTTCTCGAAATAAATTCTGTATGTGACCACGAAATGGAGGTACGTTTTCTAACATTGGAACTAATGTTACAATCTTGAATAATGTTATTGTATCTGGAGCTGACATTCTGCAAAAACAAATGCAATTAACTTTATTACATAAAAAGAAAAAACAAAATATGTTACGCACATCAATTAGCTAAATTGTGTAGTAGTCTGTAAAACTTACGTCAATGATATAATTCTTATTATTTCAATAAACATTGGATCATCATACTCAAATCGAGAACCAAACACAATTCCCGCAACATTATTACAAATTGCCTTAGATATGATATTCTGCGAGCAAAAAATGCTTTAAAAACAGTTTTTAAATTAAATGACTATAAATCAATACTTTGATATTAAATGCTTTTTTGTTGTTTGTCCGAATAGCCTCGCAAAGGTATTTTACTTCACGGATAATACGATCTTCCATACTTTTCTTTCCAACTCCGAATCTTAATTAAATCTTATATTACAAAAGTTTAATAGAGGGAAGCTAAATCAAGTTAAAACAGGCTTTAACGTTTAATTTTTATTGATTATTATGTTAAAAATTAACTTACCCACGAAGTGTCGACGCACCGAAATGCTTTTGGATTTTATAAATTTCGTCGTACTGTAAAAAACCTATACCTAAATAACCTGAAAGTTCGCCTAAAAGAGATGGCGGTCTACCTGAAGTATACGCACCATGGGTTAGCAAAACCTTCAAAAATTGAAAAAACATATTTTGACTCGGTGATTAAAGCAAAAATGTTTTAATAAAAAGAAACATCTTTGTTTTATTTTAAAATTTTACCTCATGTATTGCTTCACTGTCATTAAGAACAACCCATTCTTTCATTCCTATTCGAACGGAGAAAATACCACCATATGTTTTAGCATATTCGAGAAATTTTGCTTCGGGGGTTAAACCCAAAAATGGAATGCAACCCAGAAAAGGAATTCCTCTTGGCCCAGGTGGAAAGTTACTACAAGGTCGTTTAAACCAGAAATAAAACGAAATTCCACAGATTAATAGACTTATAACTATAGGAAGATTGGGCATACCTTCCAATATTAACCACATTTTTATAGTCTTTTCGTCTGTTGCTAAAATTAAAGAGTTTTTTATTAAATATTTTGGTTATGTATTCTACATATTTTACTTATTCTATTCATATAAAACACCAACAAGACAAAAAAACAACTAGACTAAACAACTTTTATTTTTTGTTATACAACTTGTTTCTTTACATTGAACTCTGCAATACAGCAATAGCAAGCTAAAGTTTAATTGCTTTTATTAAACATGAACCCAGCTATTATATAAACATGAACCCAGCTATTATATTAAATGATTAACCAAAGTCAATAACAAACTTGACTATGAACTTAAACATTGTCTAGACAGAAGAAATGCTAAAACGAAAAATTATATTTGTTTTTTTTAAGTAATACTTTCTGTACTATGCTAGAAAACATTATATATAATTATTAGTAGTCACAAGGAACACATAATGATTAACCGTAATTTAATGTATATTCATCTTTCTTTAAATATTAATTTAAAAGGCAACGGTGCAAAGACGATTCCTTGGTTGGACTTGTTAATTTCTGGCAAAAAAGCATTAGTTGGATCCGGCTCAAAGTGAAACTTTTGCACCAGGGATACAAAGTAGATAAATACTTCCATTCTTCCGAGTTGTTCTCCTAAACAAGCACGGGGACCAATGCCGAATGGAATCACATTTGGAGATTTAACAAATTCTTCTTTTTCGTTAAGATGGCGTTTGGGCATGAATTTTTCTGGCTCGTTCCAGTCTTTAGGGCTATTATGAGCTCCCCAAATGTTTATCAGGATCTGAAATATAAATTTTATTTTAAGGGTAGTTGTGTAAATACATTTTAAACAACGGTTATATATTTACAGAACATTACGTAAAATTAATTAACAAATACCAATCAGTTAAAAACATAATAAATTAAGGTTATTAGGTAAGCACGTACGGCAGTGCCTTTAGGAAGACAAAATCCTTTTATGGTGACGTCAGAACTAGTAGCATGGGGCAGTCCCAACGGCGACAGGGTTCTGTATCTAAACAATTCCTCGATAAAAGCCGAAGTATAATGCATCTTATCTTTATCTGCGTATGTTACTTTTCCCTCAGCACCTATACAAAAAATAATTTTTAAATAACATGCAACAATTTTGTAAATTTGCATAATTATAACTTTATTCACCAACCAACAATATTAATGATTTCTTTGTAAATTTTATTTTCCGTCTGAGGGTAATGCAACAAGCACAAAATTCCCCATAGAAGTGTACTAGTTGACGTTTCTGTACCCGCCCCGAAAAGTTCTCTAATGTATTGCAGCAGTTGTAGGTCCTGTAACACCATGTTAACATAAAATACACATTTGTGCTTGTTTAATGTTTTGATTTCAGTGAGAAATTTACTAGTGCAGCTTTTTTATAAATTTTATAAACATTCCTATTCTATAGATTTATATTCAGTTTTTTGCACATATTTTTTTGTAGGGTATCTTGGTATTCTACTAGTGATAACTTACTGTAAAATTCAAATCCTTGTTTTCTTCTATCTTTAAAATGAATGCATCTGTAAAATCTCGAAGATTGTTTTTGTCGAATGTTTGCTTATGTTCCTCAACCAGTTGTTTGAACAATACTAAACACAAGTTTGTTTTTGAGAAAAAATTAAAGAAAAATTAATTAAAAAAGTAAAGTAGCAATAGCGAGATTAATAATTACCAAGCTGCTTTTTTATTTCTTTGATTATTTGTTGTATTGTGCCATGAAACGGTGGTATATGCTCTAACATTGGACATAAATTAACTATTTTTAAAGTTGAAGCCACTTTAGAAGCTGATACTCTAAAAAAAGGTGTTGTTTACTTCATTTTTATATACAAATTATGTATTATTATGGCACTCACGTGTCAAAAATAATTCGTATAATTTCTATGAACATTGGGTCATCGTACTCAAACCGAGAACCAAAAATAACAGCAGCAATATTGTTACAGATAGCCATTGATAATATGCTCTAAAAAGGTAACGTATTAATTAATTAAAGTGCTCTCTGAGGACCTAAAGTAAGTGGGTACCCTTATATCAAACGGTTTTTCTTTATATGACCGAATATCCTCGCTTAGATAATTAAATTCGTCCGTTACACGATCTTCCATACTTTTCTTTCCGACTCCAAATCTTCAATAAAAAACTTATGAAAGTTAACTATATGATAGTACAATCTTTAAATGTTTTCAACACCTGAATGTATCTTATTTAGGCCTAATGTAATATAAACTAAAACTTGCCCTCGTAAAGTTGAGAGGCCAAAATGTTTTTGTGATTTATAGACAGCATCGTAGTTTACTGTTACGACACCAACAAAATCAGAAAACTTTTGCAAAAACATGCTTGAAGGTCTATTAGAAGTGTAAGAGCCACGTTTTAGAAAAGCCTGTAAAATAAAATATTTTCCTAGATTATTATGTTAATTTATTATTTTTTAAGAACGCTATAGTATTTTTTTTTAGAAATGATCCTTTTGTATATTAACACACGTTTATACCTCATGTATTGCTTCACTATCATTAAGAACAACCCATTCTTGTCTTCCTATTCGAACAGAGAAAATATTACCATAAGTTTTCGCATACTCGAGAAATTTTACTTCGGGGGTCAAACCTAGGAATGGAATGCAACCTAGAATTGGAAAACCTCGTGGCCCAGGTGGAAAGTGACTACAAGGTCGTTTGAACCAAAAATAAAACAAAATTCCACCTATGACTAGGCTTATTATGCTAGGGAGATTTAGCACACTTTCCCATATGAACCACATTTTTGCAATTTATTATTGATAAATTTCACTTTGCCTTAGCCTACCTGCAAAACTAAAAAGTAGACAAAAAAAAATTTATGGCTTTAAGCTATTTTATATTACAGTGTATTTATTGACACCAGCAGCCATAAAGTTTTCTTTTTAAAGCCTTATGTTAACAAACTTGAACGCACCCACATTACATTAATAATTAACTAAAGATCAACATTAAACATGAAATTAAGAGGGCATACAAGTTCAGAGTTAAACACAAAATAATCACGACATATTTTATTTTAACAAGTCTTTTTTTTTTTTTTTTTTTTTTTTAACAAGTTTTATCTTTCTTTTTCTCTGGATCTGGTTCAAAATGAAATTTCTGAACCAAAGAAACAAAGTAGATAAAAACTTCCATTCTAGCAAGTTGTTCTTCTAAACAAGTGCGCGGCCCGACACCAAATGGAATTACATTTTTAGATTTGACAAATTTTCCCTTTTCGTTAAGATGACGTTCTGGTATATATTTATGAGGTTTAATCCAATCTTTAGGATTATTATGAACTGCCCATGTATTTGGCAAGATCTAAAATACATTATTAGGATTAAGATGTTTTAAAATGTGAAAAATAATATTTTTAATCACTTGCTAAGTGGTTTAATTTTAAAGTTTATATTAAAATTGATACATACACCAGTGTTTTTAGGAAGGCAAAATCCTCCTATGATGACTTCAGATTTTGTGGCATGTGGCAGTCCCAACGGCGCCAGTGTTTTAAATCTGTATATTTCCTCAATGCAAGCTAATGTGTAGGGCATTTTGTTTTTATGAGTGTAGTTGACATCTCCCTCGGCACCAAACAAACATCACATAAAATTTAATATCCTTATAAAAATACATAACCTAGTGCTAAATAACAGTAAACTCCTATTTATTGTTATCGCGTACCAACTACTTTCATGACTTCTTTGTAAATTTTTTTCTCAGTCTGAGGGTAATGTATCAAGCACAAAATATCCCCAAGCAGTGTGCCCGTTGTTGTTTCTGTGCCCGCTACAAAAAGTTCTCTAATGTACTGAAGCAGTTGTAGATCCTGCAAAACAATATCATTCACTAAACAGAATAAAAAAAAACTTTTTTGATAAATACAATAAATGCAGATATGTTTTAGAGCTTTAGTATTTACATACCGTAAAGCTTAAATCTGATCCTTCCTTCATTTTTAAAATAAAAGCATCAGTGAAATCTCGAAGATTGTTTTTGTCAAATGTTTCTTTGTGCTCATCAATAAGTTGTTTGAACAGCGCTTAATGCAAGATAACCAGTAAATTAAAAACGATTTTCTCTCTAACTGCTTTGGAAACCGCCTTAAATGAGAATATTTAAACAAAATACCTAATTCTTTCTGAACTTCAGTCATTAGGTATTGTAGGTGACCACGAAAGGGCGGTATGTATTCCACCATTGGAGCAAGGACTAAAAGTTTAAATAATTGAACTGTTTTTGGATCTGTTAACCTAAGAAAAAGTAAATTTAATATTAGCTTAGTTAACAATACAGTTATTAAAATAAACTTCACAGAATAGTTTTTGTTTTGTCTCACGTCAATGCCACAATTCTTATAATTTCAACGAACATGGGATCATTGTACTCAAACCGAGAACCAAAAATAACAGCTGCAATATTATTACAAATTGCCATAGATATCATATTCTAAAATAATATCAATTAATCAAACTAATGTTAACATCGATTTTTTATTAATTTAATCCATTCACACATTTTTAAGCATTTCATATATACTTTTAAAAAATAAAATACTTTCATATCAAGCGGGTTTTCCTTATGTGACCGAAAAACTTCGCTTAAATGATTCATTTCTTCTGTGATGCAATCTTCCATACTTTTCTTTCCGACTCCAAATCTTAATGAAAAAATTGCATTTTTTAATCGTATGTAATTTTAATTTTCCAAAACAACCAAAAAGTTTTTCTTGGGGCTTTAATAAACTTGGTATTCACTTTTATTAACAACTATCTCACCCTCGTAATGTAGAAAATTCAAAATGTTTTAAGGACTTGTAGGTTTTGTCGTATTTTACTAAAACAAGGCCAATGTAATTTGAGCTTTTTTCTATAAGTGGAGACGGTGGTCTGGTTGCAGTATGGGCTCTATTTTGTAACAAAACCTTAACGCAATTGTATTTTCTAAACATCATTATTTTATATGATATACAACAATTTAAACTGAATGACAACACCACTATCTTATTGTACAATTTTTGAATACCTGGTGAAGTGCTTAGCTATTATTCAGAACAACCCATTCTTGCCTTCCTATTCGAACGGAAAAAATATTTCCATAAGTTTTCGCATGCTCGAGAAATTTCACTTCTGGTCGTACACCCAGGAATGGAATGCAACCAAGAATTGGAATTCCTCTTGGCCCAGGTGGAAAATTACTACAAGGTCGTTTAAACCATAAATAAAACAAAATCCCACCAATAATCCAACTTAAAATCGTTGGAACGTTAAATAGATTATCTAACGTAGCCTGCGATACAAGTTTTCCACTTTCCATATTTGTTTTTTTTATGTAATTTTCAAATTTTTTTTTCTTATTCTCGTTTAAGACTTTTTCATTCTAAACATACTCATTCTCTACCGTAAAACATTATGTTTTAATATCGATGTTTGCAAAAACAATTTCACAACAAAATTTCATTCTAATTTTTCGAAATGGAGGTACGTTTTCTAACAAAATTTTTCGAAATGGAGGTACGTTTTCTAACATTGGAACTAATGTTACAATCTTGAATAATGTTATTGTATTTCGAGCTGATACTCTGCAAAAACAAATGCAACTAGATTTATTTAATAAATAAAATATGGTTCGAAATTATTTAATTATTTTTAAAAACTATTAATAAAGTTACGCATAAACATTACTTAATTATAAATATTAACTAAATTAATAAATCAAATATTACGTATTTAGTTATAAAAGTAAAATTATATTAAATGATTGTACTAAAAAAATTTCAAAACAAAATTATTTTAAATGTTTTTAAAAAAAAAATCCTTTTTAAGTAATTAATATTATAATATAAAACTGCTACGTTTATAATATAAAACTATTTATTATGTTTTATATTTTAAAACATGATAAAAAAATATTCACAATAACAACACGTTTTGAAATCTAAGATTTCGAAGCATAATAATAATTACAACAAAAATAATCCCGACTAGTAAGGTCGTGGTAAAAAAAAATTGAAATGTTACCGAAGAAAAGCGTGATTCGTTTCAGGCAATCAGCGCCGAAGTTAGCGAAGCGCAGAATTTAAGAGAAGCGCTTTTAGGTTTTGTGTTAAAACATGTGGTATATAGTTTAATAGTAAGTTTATAAAGCTGATATTTAATTAAATATTTAAAATTAATAAAGTTTTCTATTTTAAATTGTTTCGTAAGATAACGACGTTGTTAGTTTTTTATAATTTGATTAGTTAAGGAACTATTTCTTTATACGCCTTTAGCATAATGCGTTGCGGACGAATACAACTGACGTCACAACTTGACTTCTTGGATCGGCTTGTCCGCCATTAAGTTTAAGTTAGTCTGTGTTCAGAATGTTTGTTTTATGTTTTAGCTAAGTTGAGAGTTTAAGCCATGTCGAAAGCGTCTTTAGGACGAAGCCATCTTTTTATTTAACAAATCGAGTTAAGTGAATTTTTTTATAATTTTAAGGAGTTATTTTTTTAGTGTATATGGTGTTGTTTAATTGGTTATGCAGTGCGTTAGGGGTAGGATCGTGCGCGTATCGATACATTTGTTGTTTTAATGTTTGGCGTATTGCGTTTAACAGTCCGCGTATTTATTAAACAACACTATTTGAAAGCGTATCTATAAATAACACCTAACTAGACATTTTAACTGCCCCCAGTTTATATTTGCAGTTGTAGATGACGATCTCGCAGAAAGGGAGTGTCTGATGATGATCTGACGAGAAATAGGTACTAATTAGGCGATTCTACGGTGATTTAAAGAGAAATTAAAGAGTGTGATGTGGGCCTCAGGTAGTTGTAAATTTAGGCTTTGATGAGCTGTGAGGAAAAGACCAAAAAGGTGATTTCTTAAGCATCCCGGTAAGATACTTGTTTTTCGAAAAATATATATATTAAATAGATAATAAATTTATTTATCATTGTACAACTTTTACATGTTTCCCTCATAACTTAAGGCCTACACCCTAGCTTTGAAGGCTATGGTCCAACTTGTAAAGTTTTAAGATATTATTGATTACAGATATTATACTAAAAATGACCTAAGACTAAGATCAGCCTAGTTGGATTAGGCGGGTCGTCAGTCTTGCTTTAAATTGAATTCGTGCGCGTGTTGCAACACATTGCTCTGTTCGTCGCTTCAGTTTGCGTCGCTTTCGTTGTTCATCGATTCCGTTGATCGCCGCTTTCGACGCTATCGTTGTTCGCCGCTTTCGACGCTTTCGTTGTTCGCCGTAATCGTCGCTTTCGTTGTTCGCCGTAATCGTCGCTTTCGTTGTTCGCCGTAATCGTCGCTTTCGTTGTTCGCCGTAATCGTCGCTTCCGTTATTCGCCGCTTTCGTCGATCGCTTCAGTTGTTACCCCAGTTTGCGTCAATTTCGTTGTTCGTCGCTTCCGTCGCTTTAATTGTAACATTGTCAATTTGCGTGCGTCGATTTGAGTCGCTTTGGCTGTAAAGTTGTCAGGTTGCGTAGGGTTTAGTTGTTTCTTTTCTAAGGTTTTAGATGACAACTTTGTAGAGCCGAGGGATCTGATGATGATAATAATAAAATAAGGTAAAGAGAAAATAGGTAACCTATAGTCCCTTGACCAACCAGGTAAAATGTTAACTAATTAACTAATATTTTTTCTATTTAGACATATATAACTGCTTTCCAGCATTCTTATTAAGGTTTCAGACGACGATTTTGTGAAGCTGGAGGATCTAATGAGGAATCGAAAAAGATAGGATTTTATGAGGAATCGAGGATCTTATGAGGAATCGAGAAAGATAGGTAACAAAGTCTTCTGAACAACAAGGTAATATGTTAACCAATTTTAATTTTTAATTAGACATAAATAACTGCTTTTTAGCTTTCTTTTTAAGGATTAGATTTCAGATGACGATCTCGTGAACCTGGAGGATCTGATGAGGAATGGAGGAACATCTGGTGGATCGAATGGTGATTTCATAAGAAATAAAGAAACATCTGGAGGATCTAATGAGAGATCGAGAAAGATAAGTAACATGTAGTCTTCTGAACAACATGGTAATCTGTTAATCAATTTTAATTTTTAATTAGACATAAATAACTGCTTTTTAGCTTTCTTTTTAAGGTTTAAGATTTCAGATGACGATCTCATGAACCTGGAGGATCTGATGAGGAATAGAGGAACATCTAGAGGATCTGATGATGAATTCATGAAAAATGAAGGAACATCTGGAGGATGTAATGAGGAATCGAGAAAGATAAGTAACATGTAGTCTTCTGAACAACAAGGTAATATTTTAACTAATTTTAATTTTTAATTAGACTTAGATAACTGCTTTTTAGCTTTCTTTTTAAGGTTTTAGATTTCAGATGACGATCTCGTGAACCTGGAGGATCTGATCAGGATTAGAGGAACATCTGGAGGATCTGATGATGAATTCATGAAAAATGAAGGAACATCTGAAGGATATAATGAGGAATCGAGAAAGATAGGTAACATGTAGTCTTCTGAACAATGAGGTAACATTTTAACTAATTTTAATTTTTAATTAGACGTATATAACTGCTTTTTAGTTTTCTTTTTAAGGTTTTAGATTTCAGATGACGATCTCGTGAACCTAGAGGATCTGATAAGTAAAGGAGGAACATCTAGAGAATCTGACAATGAGTTCATGAAAAATGAAGGAACATCTGGAGGATGTAATGAGAAATCGAGAAAGATAAGTAACATGTAGTCTTCTGAACAACAAGGTAATATGTTAACCAATTTTAATTTTTAATTAAACATACATAACTTCTTTTTAGCTTTTTTTTAAGGTTTCAGATTTCAGAAGGCGATCTCGTTAACCTGGAGGATCTGATGAGGAATAGAGGAACATCTGGAGGATCTGAAGGTGATTTCATGAAAAATAATGAACTTCTGGAGGATCTAATGAGGAATCGAGAAAGATAGGTAACATGTAGTCTTCTGAACAACAAGGTAATATTTTAACTAATTTTAATTTTTAATTAGACATATATAACTGCTTTTTAGCTTTCTTTTTAAGGTTTTAGATTTCAGATGACGATCTCGTGAACCTAGAGGATCTGATAAGGAAAGGAGGAACATCTAGAGAATCTGACAATGAGTTCATGAAAAATGAAGGAACATCTGGAGGATGTAATGAGAAATCGAGAAAGATAAGTAACATGTAGTCTTCTGAACAACAAGGTAATATGTTAACCAATTTTAATTTTTAATTAAACATACATAACTTCCTTTTAGCTTTTTTTTAAGGTTTCAGATTTCAGATGGCGATTTGTTAACCTGGAGAATCTGATGAGGAATAAAGGAACATCTGGTGGATCTGAAGGTGATTTCATGAAAAATAATGAACTTCTAGAGGATCTAATGAGGAATCGAGAAAGATAGGTAACATGTAGTCTTCTGAACAACAAGGTAATATTTTAACTAATTTTAATTTTTAATTAGACATATATAACTGCTTTTTAGCTTTCTTTTTAAGGTTTTAGATTTTAGATGACGACCTCGTGAACCTGGCGGATCTGATGAGGAATAGAGGAACACATGGAGGATTTAATGACGATTTCATGAAGAATGAAGGAACATCTCGAGGATCTAATGAGGAATTGAGAAAGATAGGTAACATGTAGTCTTCTGAACAACAAGGTAATATGTTAACCAATTTTAATTTTTAATTAAACATACATAACTGCTTTTTAGCTTTTTTTTAAGGTTTCAAATTTCAGATGGCGATCTTGTGAACCTGGAGGATCTGGTGAGGAATAGAGGAACATCTGGTGGATCTGAAGGTGATTTCATGAAGAATAAATGAACATCTGGAGGATCTAATGAGGAACCGAGAAAGATAGGTAACATGTAGTCTTCTGAACAACAAGGTAATATTTGAACTAATTTTAATTTTTAATTATACATATATAACTGCTTCTTAGCTTTCTTTTTAAGGTTTTTGTTGTCAAGTGTTGTCGAGTGTTTGTCGAGTGATGATGATGATGATAAAATGAGGTAAAGAGAAAATAGGTAACCTATAGTCCCTTGACCAACCAGGTAAAATGTTAACTAATTAACTAATATTTTTTCTATTTAGACATGTATAACTGCTTTTCAGCATTCTTATTAAGGTTTCAGACGACGATTTTGTGAAGCTGAAGGATTTAATGAGAAATAAAGAACAACATCTGGAGGATCTGATGATGATTTCATGAAAAATGAAGAAACTTTTGGAGGATCTAATGAGGAATCGAAAAAGATAGAATCTTATGAAGAATCGAGAAAGATAGGTAACAAAGTCTTCTAAACAACAAGGTAATATGTTAACCAATTTTAATTTTTAATTAGACATAAATAACTGCTTTTTAGCTTTCTTTTTAAGGTTTTAGATTTTCAGATAAGTAACATGTAGTCTTCTGAACAACAAGGTAATATGTTAACCAATTTTAATTTTTAATTAAACATACATAACTTCCTTTTAGCCTTTTTTTAAGGTTTCAGATTTCAGATGGCGATCTCGTTAACCTGGAGGATCTGATGAGGAATAGAGGAACATCTAGTGGATCTGAAGGTGATTTCATGAATAATAATGAACTTCTGGAGGATCTAATGAGGAATCGAGAAAGATAGGTAACATGTAGTCTTCTGAACAACAAGGTAATATTTTAACTAATTTTAATTTTTAATTAGACATATATAACTGCTTTTTAGCTTTCTTTTTAAGGTTTTAGATTTCAGATGACGATCTTGTGAACCTGGATGATCTGATCAGGATTAGAGGAACATCTAGAGGATCTGATGATGAATTCATGAAGAATGAAGGAACATCTGGAGGATCTAATGAGGAATCGAGAAAGATAGGTAACATGTAGTCTTCTGAACAACAAGGTAATATGTTAACCAATTTTGATTTTTAATTAGACATAGATAACTGCTTTTTAGCTTTTTTTTAAGGTTTTAGATTTCAGATGACGATCTCGTGAACCTAGAGGATCTGATGAGGAAAGGAGGAACATCTGGAGGATCTGATGATGATTTCATAATAAATGAAGGAACATCTGGAGGATGTAATGAAAAATCGAGAAAGATAAGTAACATGTAGTCTTCTGAACAACAAGGTAATATGTTAACCAATTTTAATTTTTAATTAAACATACATAACTGCTTTTTAGCTTTTTTATAAGGTTTCAGATTTCAGATGGCGATCTTGTGAACCTGGAGGATCTGATGAGGAATAGAGGAACATCTGGTGGATCTGAAGGTGATTTCATGAAGAATGAATGAACATCTGGAGGATCTAATGAGGAATCGAGAAAGATAGGTAACATGTAGTCTTCTGAACAACAAGGTAATATGTGAACTAATTTTAATTTTTAATTATACATATATAAATGCTTTTTAGCTTTCTTTTTAAGGTTTTTGTTGTCGAGTGTTGTTGTCGAGTTGTGTTGTCGAGTTGTGTTGTCGAGTTGTGTTGTCGAGTTGTGTTGTCGAGTTGTGTTGTCGAGTTGTGTTGTCGAGTTGTGTTGTCGAGTTGTGTTGTTTGCTGTGTTGTTTGCTGTGTTGTCGAGTTGTGTTGTTTGCTGTGTTGTTTGCTATGTTTGCTGTGTTGTTTGCTGTGTGTTGTTTGCTGTGTGTTGCTTGCTGTGTGTTGCTTGCTGTGTGTTGCTTGCTGTGTGTTGCTTGCTGTGTGTTGTTTGCTGTGTGTTGTTTGCTGTGTGTTGCTTGCTGTGTGTTGCTTGCTGTGTGTTGCTTGCTGTGTGTTGCTTGCTGTGTGTTGCTTGCTGTGTGTTGCTTGCTGTGTGTTGCTTGCTGTGTGTTGCTTGCTGTGCGTTGCTTGCTGTGCGTTGCTTGCTGTGCGTTGCTTGCTGTGCGTTGTTTGCTGTGCGTTGTTTGCTGTGCGTTGTTTGCTGTGCGTTGTTTGCTGTGCGTTGTTTGCTGTGCGTTGTTTGCTGTGCGTTGTTTGCTGTGCGTTGTTTGCTGTGCGTTGTTTGCTGTGCGTTGTTTGCTGTGCGTTGTTTGCTGTGCGTTGTTTGCTGTGCGTTGTTTGCTGTGCGTTGTTTGCTGTGCGTTGTTTGCTGTGCGTTGTTTGCTGTGCGTTGTTTGCTGTGCGTTGTTTGCTGTGCGTTGTTTGCTGTGCGTTGTTTGCTGTGCGTTGTTTGCTGTGCGTTGTTTGCTGTGCGTTGTTTGCTGTGCGTTGTTTGCTGTGCGTTGTTTGCTGTGCGTTGTTTGCTGTGTTGCTTGCTGTGTTTGCTGTGTTGTTTGTTTGCTGTGTTTGCTGTGTTTGCTGTGTTGTTTGCTGTGTTGCTTGCTGTGTTGTTTGCTGTGTTTGCTGTGTTGTTTGCTGTGTTGTTTGCTGTGTTGCTTGCTGTGTTGTTTGCTGTGTTTGCTGTGTTGTTTGCTGTGTTTGCTGTGTTGTTTGCTGTGTTTGCTGTGTTGTTTGCTGTGTTTGCTGTGTTGTTTGCTGTGTTGTTTGCTGTGTTTGCTGTGTTGCTTGCTGTGTTTGCTGTGTTGTTTGCTGTGTTGTTTGCTGTGTTTGCTGCCACAATTCTTATAATTTCAACGAACATGGGATCATTGTACTCAAACCGAGAACCAAAAATAACAGCTGCAATATTATTACAAATTGCCATAGATATCATATTCTAAAATAATACCAATTGATCAAACTAATGTTAACATTGATTTTTTTATTAAATTAATCCACTCACATATTTTTAAGTGTTTCCTATATACTTTTGTGTTTGCTGTGTTGTTTGCTGTGTTTGCTGTGTTGTTTGCTGTGTTTGCTGTGTTGTTTGCTGTGTTGTTTGCTGTGTTCTTTGCTGTGTTGTTTGCTGTGTTTGCTGTGTTGTTTGCTGTGTTGTTTGCCGTGTTTGCTGTGTTGTTTGCTGTGTTGTTTGCTGTGTTGTTTGCTGTGTTATTTGCTGTGTTTGCTGTGTTGTTTGCTATGATGTTTGCTGTGTTGTTTGCTGTGTTTGCTGCCACAATTCTTATAATTTCAACGAACATGGGATCATTGTACTCAAACCGAGAACCAAAAATAACAGCTGCAATATTATTAGAAATTGCCATAGATATCATATTCTAAAATAATACCAATTGATCAAACTAATGTTAACATTGATTTTTTTATTAAATTAATCCACTCACATATTTTTAAGTGTTTTCTATATACTTTTGTGTTTGCTGTGTTGTTTGTTGTGTTGTTAATGTTAACATTGATTTTTTTATTAAATTAATCCACTCACATATTTTTAAGTGTTTCCTATATACTTTTGTGTTTGCTGTGTTGTTTGCTGTGTTGTTTGCTGTGTTGTTTGCTGTGTTGCTTGCTGTGTTGCTTGCTGTGTTGTTTGCTGTGTTGTTTGCTGTGTTTGCTGTGTTGTTTGCTGTGTTGTTTGCTGTGTTTGCTGTGTTGTTTGCTGTGTTGTTTGCTGTGTTGTTTGCTGTGTTGTTTGCTGTGTTGTTTGCTGTGTTGTTTGCTGTGTTTGCTGTGTTGTTTGCTGTGTTGCTTGCTGTGTTGCTTGCTGTGTTGTTTGCTGTGTTGTTTGCTGTGTTTTCTGTGTTGTTTGCTGTGTTTGCTGCCACAATTCTTATAATTTCAACGAACATGGGATCATTGTACTCAAACCGAGAACCAAAAATAACAGCTGCAATATTATTACAAATTGCCATAGATATCATATTCTAAAATAATACCAATTGATCAAACTAATGTTAACATTGATTTTTTTATTAAATTAATCCACTCACATATTTTTAAGTGTTTCCTATATACTTTTGTGTTTGCTGTGTTGTTTGCTGTGTTTGCTGTGTTGTTTGCTGTGTTTGCTGTGTTGTTTGCTGTGTTCTTTGCTGTGTTGTTTGCTGTGTTTGCTGTGTTGTTTGCCGTGTTTGCTGTGTTGTTTGCTGTGTTATTTGCTGTGTTTGCTGTGTTGTTTGCTATGATGTTTGCTGTGTTGTTTGCTGTGTTTGCTGCCACAATTCTTATAATTTCAACGAACATGGGATCATTGTACTCAAACCGAGAACCAAAAATAACAGCTGCAATATTATTACAAATTGCCATAGATATCATATTCTAAAATAATACCAATTGATCAAACTAATGTTAACATTGATTTTTTTATTAAATTAATCCACTCACATATTTTTAAGTGTTTCCTATATACTTTTGTGTTTGCTGTGTTGTTTGCTGTGTTTGCTGTGTTGTTTGCTGTGTTGTTTGCTGTGTTGTTTGTTGTGTTGTTAATGTTAACATTGATTTTTTTATTAAATTAATCCACTCACATATTTTTAAGTGTTTCCTATATACTTTTGTGTTTGCTGTGTTGTTTGCTGTGTTGTTTGCTGTGTTTGCTGTGTTGTGTGCGGTGTTGTTTGCTGTGTTGTTTGCTGTGTTGTTTGCTGTGTTGTTTGCTGTGTTGTTTGCTGTGTTGTTTGTTGTGTTGTTAATGTTAACATTGATTTTTTTATTAAATTAATCCATTCACATATTTTTAAGTGTTTCCTATATACTTTTGTGTTTGCTGTGTTGTTTGCCGTGTTTTTTGCCGTGTTTTTTGCCGTGTTTTTTGCCGTGTTTTTTGCCGTGTTTTTTGCCGTGTTTTTTTGCCGTGTTTTTTGCCGTGTTTTTTGCCGTGTTGTTTGCCGTGTTGTTTGCCGTGTTGTTTGCCGTGTTGTTTGCCGTGTTTGCCGTGTTTGCTGTGTTTGCTGCCACAATTCTTATAATTTCAACGAACATGGGATCATTGTACTCAAACCGAGAACCAAAAATAACAGCTGCAATATTATTACAAATTGCCATAGATATCATATTCTAAAATAATACCAATTGATCAAACTATTGTTAACATTGATTTTTTATTAAATTAATCCACTCACATATTTTTAAGTGTTTCCTATATACTTTTACAAAATAAAATACTCTCATATCAAGCGGGTTTTGCTTATGTGACCGAATAACTTCGCTTAAATGATTCATTTCTTCTGTGATGCGGTCTTCCATACTTTTCTTTCCGACTCCAAATCTTTAATATTGACAAGTTTTATAATATTTTGCGGTTTGCGCTAGTCAGCTAATTTTACTATAGGTATGACATAGAGATTGGTTCTTATTTAAAAAAACTAAGAATTGACAAACCCGCGAAAAGCAGTTACACCAAAATGTTTTTGAGACTTGTAAGTTTGGTTGTAATTCAGTGTAGACAGGCTTAAGTAATCTCTTTTTATCTATAACTGGTGATTCTGTTCTATTTGCAGTATACAAACCTTGTTTTATTAAACCCTTTAAACAAAAACAACTATAAGCTTCTTTTTTTTATTTTAACTTGTAACATATTACCTCATGTATTGATTCACTGTCATTAAGAACAATCCATTCTTTTATTCCTATTCCAACAGAGAAAATACCACCATAAATTTTTGCATATTCGAGAAATTTTACTTCAGAAGCTGAACCTAGGAATGAAATGCAACCCAGAATTGGAATTCTTCTTGGTCCAGGTGGAAAATTTCTACAAGGTCGTTTAAACTAGTAATAAAACAAAATTCCGCCAATAATCAAACTTAAAATCGTTGAAAAGTTGAATACATTATCCAATAACAACCCCATGTTATGTAGAGTTAAAATATAAACTTAATAGACCTACAAATTCCCGGAAAACTTTTAAAAAAATAACTTTTTTACCGTTCCATCCTAATTTATATAACAGTTGATTTGTTTATATCAGCATCAAGCAAAGTGTTTTTACTTAAACCTTATTGAACTGACTTGAACATATAAATGTCACATTAATAATTAACCAAAAGATGAAAAGTTGCCTAAAAACAGCCTGTTAAATTTTTGACATTAGAGTGTCAAAAAATGTTACCGTCACACCACGTGACATTTAACTTCTTGAAAAACAGAACCATGTTGCAGAACCATATTATTAAACATATTTTAATGTGCTGTCTCTCATATCACCCCAAATCACGTAAAGGAAATGGTTGCACCAGAAATCAATTCCACACAAGCAATCTAAGTTAATTATATGTGGAGGTAAATTTTTTTTCATGCTGTTTGGGCTTTGCCTGTATTAGCGGTTACATGATATATTCTTTTTTATATATCCTTATTGTTCAACTTTTTGCAACTTTCAAAGGTTTAATCAAACGCGCTAAGTAGTATTCTTTGGTTGGCAACCGCTTGTTAAGTTATTCTGCTATTAAATCGATAACGTTTTTGTGTAGGATATTAATAAGTAATACTTGATAAATAGAAATACATACATAGCTGTAGGCAAATTGCGGTTTAAAAATGTTCTTTAGTTGATTTGTGTACAAGAATATACTTAAAGTTATAAAAATATTTAGTTAAATAAGTTGTAAAAGTATTAAGTTAAATAAGTAGCTCTATAATGTCAGTACCGTATAGTTTACCTTTGCCTTTTTCTTAAAGAAAGCGTAGCCGATTAATAATTAAATTATTGTTTATTGTCGGATTCCCGTTTTACGCTTGCCTTTTTGTTATTAGAATGAGTAGCAAAACAGTCTTAAAACTGTATTTAAAAAAAATTAAGATAAATTTAAATTACCAGATTTTATATATTAAAGTAAGCTTTTAATTTTAGGATATTATATTTATAATGTCAACTCTTAAAAAGGTAGTAATAACACTTGTACTTTGTGGAACTTTAACGTTAAGTTATTTGTATTTTAACAAAACTGAGGCAACGGGAATATATAACAACTATGGAAGTTTCAAACCATTAATAAAATATCCCCAAGGGCTTTTTAAATCTGGTTCAGATAGTTTAAAAACACCTGGAATCGAGAAAACAAATTTTGATTTTGGTTCCAGAGAATGGAGAATATTTTATCCAGAAATTGATACTTTGTTATTCAAAATTGAACAGGGCATTATCCCCTGGCCAAAAAATATTAAAGACACTACTTTAGCAGAAGCAACTAAAGTTCAAATTATTAACAAAGGCAGTTACAAAATTGGGGATAGTTTAAATGGATTAATTATAGCCAGAGACCACAACGGAAAAAGTAAAAGATATGGCGGTGACTATTTTAGAGCTAGGTAAACTGACATTGTTTTAAGTAAACATTTGCTGGTTAAGAAAACCACTTTTTTTTATTGACAATGTGACGTGGTTTGTTTAAACGCTGATAAAAAATGTTATTGGGCAAATAGCACTTTCATTTTTAGGCCTATTTCAATTAATCTTACAACTTTAAAGAAAACTTGTTTAAATAACCGCGAAATGAAATAGTGTTGTAACTAAATCAAAAATTATTTTGAGATTTTATGGTCATTTCGATCGAAACATTCCTAAGGCAAATACCATTAACACGCCTTACATAAGTATGTTTTTAAATTTTTCTCAGACTGCTTCGTATCGGCGAAAAAGGCGAGGCAACGTACGACGGAATACCTTGTCAAATAGTAGATCACGGTAATGGAACGTATGGTATATCTGCCCGATTGCTATGGGAAGGAATGTCCCGATTAGTCGTCGAGCTTATTCACCCCAGTGAATCTGTCGTTCAACTAATACAAAATACTACCCGATCGGAAGGTAAAGGTGTAAATTTCGAAGGAACCTTTCCGTCCGACACAAAAACGTTTTGCAATATTGGGTTATCTTTAGAAAACCCACCTGGGTAAGATTATAAACTTGTGCCTTTAAACTTGTGTTCAAATCTGAATGTACTAAAAATAACCAACTCCTACTTATTTTTAGAGATTACACGGAAATATGCGATTTTTCTAACAACCATACTGGCGTTGCTTGGTATTGTTTTAAACCACATAATGAAAATTGCGCAACGGATTTAAAATGGATCGATAGAGTATATGACAAACCTAATTTGATTGAATTAGGAAAAAGTGTTTTATATCAAAGAAATGTCAATTGGCAAACCCTTATAAATGGTTCAGGATACGAATTTGAAGTTTTCCCTTCGCAAAATGGAATTATTTTTAATAAATTACCCGAGTGTAAAGTAGATGACGGCATGAAAAATTCTCTCGGGTTGTTTAGATTGAGTTATTGGACATCTTTACAATGTAGTAACATTCATTTTGACATGCGGTATATCTCGAAATGCTTATCCCATTCGATTGTTTATGTTATAGGGGATTCGACAATGCGGCAATGGTACTACAAGTTAGTTTCTGCATTACATTTACGGGATTCCGGGGCCGACAACTCCCACATTTGGCAAAACCCAAGAACAGGCCGTAACGATGCTACCGATGTTACAGTGTTTTACAGAGCACACGGCCCCCCACTTTTTAACCCTGGTCCCCCAAGTAGTCGACCCCATATCGTTTCAACTCTTGACGGCATTCAACGAGGTTCGAAAAATGTTGCTGTTGTTCTTAACGAAGGACTACATTTATTGTTGTACGATCCACAGTTTTATATTTCCCGTTTAAAAGCAGTAAAAAGCGCTATTATCAGACTAAAACATCGTGTACCTAACGCTAAAGTGCTTATACGAGGAGCTATAAGACATTTTAGTACCGACGGTCAATGTCCATCTGAATGGCTTAGCTTCCGCCACAACAAAATTCTCAAGGGCGTTTTTTCGTCAATTCCCGGCGTCGGGTTTATAGATACTTGGGAAATGACGACTGTTCATCCGCAGGAAAATGTTCACCCAAATGACCAAATGGTCACCCAAAACGTTGCCTTATTTTTATCGTATATTTGTCCAACTATTAAAAAATATCCCTTTTTTAGCCTTTTTTTTTAGTTGTTGCTTCGTAGCCTTTGTACTGTAACAAACTGTGAAAGTAACTTAGGTATATCAACGTTTAAACATTTGTACTTTACATTACTGTGTTTTTTTAACTTACGTTTTTTAACCAATAGACTACTTCACATTTGTTTGTAAACAATAAAAACACGTTTATGCAAAAAATAACTGTTTCCTTAATATGAATTCTCGAGAAAAACATAAAACTTATGTAAAACTGTGATTTACATACGATTATGTTTATTTACCTTTTGATGGTATAAATTAGTTTCGTACAAACGTATTTAATTTAAATTTATAATATAATTTTGGCGTAGGTATTTTAAAAAATGCATTTTAACTCTAACTGAGTTAAAATTTTAACTCTAGTTACTTCAAAATTTGTTTAACTTTGGCACGTGTGGACGATATATGTTTTAGGCACCAGGCATACCATTCCCTTTCTATTTGATATGTTAAACACTTGAAACGTTGGTTGTTGCCAGCCTACTAAAAGCCTTAGTTGATCCCGTTTTTTCTTTTCATTTATTTAGCCACATTTTTTATTTAAAATTACAAAATCTTTATCGTTTGTTAAGTTACGCCAGCAGAAGCCTAGTGTATAAATTAACTTTTACTTCAGACAGATGTGTAACTATTAAGTTTGTTTTTTTTAGATTTTTTGTTTTAATCAGTATATTTAAAATTACCTTATTTTTTGTTTTGTTTGAAAACTTATTTTTATATATAATTTCGTTTAAAAACTAATTATCATATCAATATCAGGTAAGGTGAATTCCCAGGTAGGTGATTTTATTTTCTTTATAACTGAGTTGTTTTCTACCCAACAACCAAATGTTCAGAACATAACGTGTAAAGGCATAATAATGGACTATAATTCACTTTATGTAAAAAACTTTAAAGATCATTATGATGAAGATGACTTAAAACGATTATTTGCGGTAAGACCGTAGTCGAACAGAAATCAACCGCTTTTACATTTACAAAAATTTAAAAATAACAACAAATGTTTTTTTAGCCTTTTGGTGAAATTACTAGTGTTCGGGTTATGAAAGATGAATACAATGATTCTCGGGGTTTTGGATTTGTTAATTTTAAAACACATTATCAAGCTAAAAAAGCAGAGAGACAGCTGAATGGACATATAGTTGAGGGTAAGTTTTACGAGAAATCAATTTATTTAGATAGTTGGTAAAACAAAGATTATTAACTATGGTAATATTTTATGGTCACGTCTGCTAAAAAATGTGCAAGCATTTTAAAATGTTTTTTGAAACTAATCTTGCCTATAACCGTTTTTTGTTTTTATAATATATTAAATAACCCTATATTTTTGTAATAAAATATATTTATCATGAAAATTTTTGTATTTTTATTTTGCTTAATATATTATAAAAATTGTATGTTATTTTTAAATTAATTATTGTAATAAAACTAGTATGCACTAATGCTAATGAATTTAAAACAAATTAAAATAATGATAAATAAAACCAACATAAAATATATTTATAATACAATTCATGTTAACCAATATAAAAATATCCATGATACAATTTGATATTTTATCTAAACTAAATTTGATATATCTATAATACAAAGTTACAATTAATATAGATATATCAATACTACATATTTATATTCTCCTACGCAATACAGGAAATCTGTAAATATGCTTTTATAATATAATCACTAATCAGTAATGTAAAAATATCTATGTACGCAATATAAAAAAATATCAATGATAAAGGAGTATTAGTCAATATTTATATACATTCTTATTTAACCCACACTCATTTACTAACTAAAATTTACTTTTTGAGGTAAGAATGTACTGTAAACGCATTACCAAAAAGTTTACCTTAACCTAAAAAGGTTCATTTAAAAGTTTTGTAAAATAAACTTGTCACAATGTAATTTTTAGGTACAAATCTCAACCTATATGTTGCTCCCAAAGTGGATAGCAATAAAAAGGTAACTGAAAAGTCACATCACAAAGAATATGAACAAAAATTTTATGGTAAAAAATCGAAAAGCCCTTACAAACAAACAAGATATCCTGACGAACCAATGAGCTCTAGCTCATTAAATCCGAATTTCAAACTTGGTAAAAATCCAACCCACAAAAATGTAACCTCCAAACCAAATCAAGTCACTCTTTTTGTTAATAACTTGAACCCTTATATAACTGATAGTGAATTAGAAGAATTGTTTGCTGAAAAATACAATAGTGTCGTGGAGGGAAAGGCAAAGGTATTAGTTTTGATATTGACATGAATAAAAATATTTTGTGTGAGTTAATTGTACCTAGACAAGAAAAACAACTACAATCCTTTTTATTATGTTTTAAAAGTATATTTTATAAATGATATTCAACTACGGTTTACCATTACTTTTAAATAAATATTTTAATTTTACAATATTATTTTACAGGTAAGTAGAGATGGTAAAAGGTCAAAAGGTTTTGGATTTGTTTTGTTTAATTCTTATTCTGAAGCAATGGAGGCAATCAGTGAAATGAGTGGAATGCGTGTTGGTGATCAATGCATTGAAGTTTCGGTAAAGAGGGAGAAAAAAAACTCTGAATCAGGTTTTTTATTTGTTACCAATATTTTATGAAATATAGTTCACCTGTTTACTGAGCATGAATAGCACAAAATTTAAGAAATGTTTTTCACAACTATATATGTATTATTATTTAGAAACAAAGCCAATGGATCTCCACACAGAAAAAAATGTAATAGTCAAAGTTAAAATGACTCCATTAATAGCTAAGTACATTAAGAAATACTGCATAAACGACAAGTGTTGCATGAACTATGTTGAATCACAAATTACAGAGAACCCTTCTGGAATAGAAATAAAAGGAAAGAAAAATAATGTTCAAAAAGGTAGCTTTACTATTTTATACTTCACGCTATGTTGGGCACTCTGCAATGTTGCTCTTTAAAATTGAAAAAAAAAACAGCAAGCTCATTTTAGATACGCCACAATATAGTACATACAATTTTTAATTTTTATGTTTTAAAATAGCTTCAGATTGGTTAGAGCATCAGTTATTATCTGCTGATGAACATTGCCACACAATTAAAGAAATAGGAATTCCTAAATACTTTCAATCCGAAAGGGGAATGCAATTTTTAAAGGAAACAGAAAAGAAATTTAAATGTGTAATAGAGATAAATGTCATTGATGAAGACATATTTGTAAGTAGTATTAACCTGTTTTAGTTTAATAATTTTATTTTTATTTTTTTTAGTGTATTTCTAAATATTTTGCTTTTAAACCATCTTTAATATAGATTAAACATAACAAACAAAAAAGGGATGCCTATTTTTTGTGTAAATGAATTATTCTGCATAGTCTAGTTTTTTTATTTTACTTTGTTTAAAACAGGATTTTGAAACAGATATGCAAGTATATTTAGACTCAATATTTGCTTCAAATCTTCTCTTTAAAAATAAAACTAAATGTGGTTATCTCATTGGGGATATTTCTGAAGAATCGGCAAGTTACTTTTTTGAATTTTTATTATTTGCAACTATTTTTATTAAGAAAAAAAATGTTTACATTTTTACAAATATATTTGTTTTTATTTAATACAACAGGTGATTATTTTTACAAAAAAGCATGCTAAATTAATGTTTTGTTTATGTAATTTTATTAACAATATTTATGTAAAAAAATAGTTTTTTTTATAAATTTTAATTATATTGCACTTAAAAGTACCTAAATTTTAATTGTATTCTTGAAAAAGAAAGTTTTACATTGGTCTCATGTTTTTTTAGAGTGATGTGATTGTAACAACAACTTCACCAGGTAATTTTCACACAGGAGCTGGTTCAGAAATATCTAAACAGTTACTGAAAAAAGCTGGATTAAATCTCGCAGTATGTTTGAAATTAATATTACTGCGAAATGTTTTTTGTTTTTATTACTATGTTTATCTAAAGAAACAGACTACCTACCAAAAATCATTGCCATTGTCCCATTTTTAAGAAAAAAAATTGTTTATGTTTTTTTTTACTATATTTTTAAGAATGAATGTAAAGCAAGGGCAATGGGAAAGACACCTAAACATGGAGATGTGGTAGCAACCACAGGATATAACTTGAAGTGTAAAGAAATCTATCATATTGCCATAAAAGATTACATGCAAGGAGAGTCAGTTACAGATCTGTTAAAAAGCTCAGTTGAAACTTGTCTCAAAATGGCCGACAGTTCTGGGTATTTATCGATTTCATTCCCTTGTATTGGTACTGGTGGATTTGGGTACCCTGTTAATAGAGTTTTGAAACTTATTAACAAAATTGTTAGCAAGGGATCATTTGTTAGCCTCGAAAATGTTTGGATAGTTGTTTTTCAAAAAAACATGGAATGTGTGCAGGTAATGTTTATAATTACCATTATTGTTTTACAGAAAGTTAAATAACTTTAATTCTGTAAATGTTGCTAAAATATAAATATAAGTTCAAAAAAGTTTTTTCAAGTTGTTTTTTCTTTTAAGTAATTTTTTTTCTAAGTCTAAAATATCCAGACAACTACGGGAAAAATTATTCTTTTTTTTAATTTCTTTATAGCATTTAAAGAAAATTAAAGATTTGGAAGCAAATAAATCTCAAGGTATTTAGTTCTATAATTTTCTTATTTATTTGCTTTTATACACTTATTTATTTGCTTTTATACAAAAGTTATTATTTTTATATTTAGATGACATGGGCTTCTCGGATTTGAATATCAGAAAGGCATTGACAAATCACTTAAAAAAGAAGCAGTACGATGATGAGATTCAATTTGATATATGTCTTAATCTGAATAAAAAGTTTGAAGTATAAAACTTTTTTTCACGTTTATATAAATTTCTCTATCTTCTTATTTGTTTTAATTTTAGGTTTACAAAGTTGTTATATTAAAACAAGGTAATATTGTACAATTTTTGTAAGAAAATAATAGTTGACCAAACAATATAACACAACCCTGCTGGAATAACTCTATTTTTCTATTTCAATCAATTAAATCATTTATAAGGTGATTCAACATATTGAGGATCATGTCAATGAAAAAACAGCATCTCAGTCAATTAAAGATGAATTAATCTCAGACCTAAGTGATCATGAAGAAAAGACAATTATGAACTGGGAAAATAGAAATGATGTTAGAATTGAGAAGTAAAACATATATTTTAATTCTTTGGACTTTTGGTAGTTTTTGCTTTAATTTCAACAAAAAATGTAACTAAACAAATGTAATGTGAAAAATAATAGTTGGTTTATATCTATTAAAATATAGGTCATTAATTAACTTGGTGTAAATATACACCGGCAGCGTAGTGTAATGGTTAGAACACTTGCTTACCACCATGAGATTGTGGGTTCAATCTCTACTGCTTTTATGCTGTAGCGCCCTTGAGTATGGCGCTATAAACGGTATGAACTCCTGCTAAGCCAGCACTTAATCAGCAGCATAGTTATTAGGCAATTATAATCTATATAATATCCCAAACTGCTTAAGGCAACTCAAGGCTGGGTCGGGGTAACAGATGTTACTCTATGTTTGGGTTGCGCATTTGACCTTCCCACATCAAAGATAAATATATAATACTAAAAAAATTATTTAGGGTTGCATCACGATTTGAAATACAAGGTTTGTCTGACAATGTTTTAAAGACAGTTACAGAAATAAATGAGATTTTAAATGCTGTAAGATCAGCCCGAAAGTGGATTTGGAAAATAAAATTAAGTGTTGGTGAAATGAAACCATTTTCAAAGAATGATAATTTCACTTTGGAAGCTGCTTATCAGGTTAATATCAATTTAAAAATTTAAGAAAAATACAGTAAATATTAAAATCCCTTTTTCATTGAAAGTTTATATTTTCTAATAATGTTGATACTTTTTTATTTTTTTAGAGATACATGGAAAATGCTATTTCATTTGATGTAGCTGTAGAATACAATGGCAGTAAAATAATAGTTAATGTGGATACATTAAAAGCTCAAGGATTCGGAAAAAGGCTTAAAGTGTTTCGCACTTTAAAACAAGATGGTAAATTAGCAATTTTAGATATGTGCTTAAAATTTATGTTAGAAGGAGGCTTTTACTTATTTTTCTTTTGTGATTTTACTACTAGAAAACTTACCAACACATTGGGAAAGAATAAATGAAAATTTCTTTAAAGTTGAAGTGGCTGCCAAAACTCAGGAATTTAATGATGTTCTTCTCAAATTTATAACTGCTGGATTAAGTTTAAACAAAACTTTAAAGGTTAGAATATAGTTCTGGTCCTGTTCCATTTTTATCGTTAGATTTTCTAAGGTAAAGCTACACAAATGGCATCTATGCCACATTTTAAGTAAAATGTATCTAAAATGTTATGGCCTGCTGTGTTTTTTAGCTTGAAAGAATTCAAAACAAAACCTTGTATCAGCAATTTGAAGTTCAAAAAGAGAAGGTGGTAGCCAGAACTAAAAATCCAGTTCGGGAATTATTTCACGGAACAACAGCCGATGTTTGTGACAGTATTATTAAAAACGGCTTTGACCGAAGTCATGCAGGAAAAAATGGTTATTTAATAAAAAATTTAATTTAAATTTTTTTTTAATATGCAACTGAGTTTTTTTTTTGAATATATCTTCATCCTCCATGTGGGAAACTTGAATGCGTGACCTAAACATAGAGTAAGATTTTTTACTCTGACCCAGTCTAGTTGCCTGTTGCAGTTTGGATATTATAGAGACTATAATTGCCTGGTAATTATGATGCTAATTAAGTGCCGGCTCATCCGAGGTTTGTACCGTTTATAACGCCTTTCTCAAGGGAGCTACAGCATGAGAGCAGTGGGGATTGAACCCACGACCTCATGGTGGTGTAGCAAGTGTTTTTACCACTACACCACGCTGCCGGTTGTTATATTAACATATTTTTTTATTTTTTAAGTAAGTTAATTTTAACCAAATAAATACCAGTCGAATTTTCATTTCGTTGTTAACCTAAGTTATTTATTATTGTAGCTACTGCTTATGGCCATGGTGTGTATTTTGCAAAAAATGCCAATTACTCTGACCGCTATGCGGGGGCAGGTTTGCAACCTACTAAAAGAATGTTTTTAGCCGAAGTTATAACAGGTGAGTATACAGTTGGAAATTCCTCTTGTAAAGTTATACCCAATACACCTGCTGGTCACCCCTATGATAGTTTAGTGGACAGCGCTTATAGTCCAACCATATTTGTGGTCTTTAAAGATGCAAGTGTTTATCCCAAATACTTACTTACATATCAGTAAACCAAACTTTGTAGAATTGTTGTAATAGCTTAAGTAGTTGTAATACTATATTTGTTTTGTTTGTAAATGCCTTGCACTTGAAAGCTTTTATGATTGGTTGATATGTTTTATGTGCTTATTGAAATAAGGTATAATTTTAAGATTTTTGGTTTAAATGCAGAACCTTTTTAAATGTTTATGCACTTTTTGGGGAGTTAATTTTATTATGTTACTTTAGTTTTCACCATTTTAAAAAAAATCTTACCTAAATTTGACTTTATTTTCTGTAAAATAGAAAATGTATATATTAGTATGCTTAGTTTTTAATCATATATACTCCTGCTTTTTGTAACTGCTTGTCTGCTATATACATTTCTTATATCTATAATTTTGGCACATTTAAAATTTTAGTTCCTATTTTATCAACTTTAAAACAAACAAAAATGTTTTTTTATTTTGCTTTATTGTTAATACGGTTATGTGCAAAATACAGCAAGCAGAATTAATACTACAAGCAAATCACAATTTTTAACATTATTTTAAGTGTCAAATGTACGCTCTGTAACTAACATACTGTATACAAAACCGATATATACAAAGTAAAACCACATTGGAATAATGTGTTAGGGAATAATACTATTAGTAAAGGATATACAAATACTGTTCAACCATTTTTTCTTTCTTAGTACATGCTAAATACACACATATACAGACTTTTATTTGTTACAGCGGCAATGCTATTTAAGTCGTTATTTACTTTGTGGAAGTAGAAGATATTATATTGTGTACGAAGTTGAGTTCTGGTGTTCAAGACCTGCGTACCCATCTTATTGTCATGCGGGCGTCGGACTACTTCACATTCGTTTATATACGATGAAAACATGTTTATGTGATAAATAACTGTTTCCTTAATGTGAATTCCAAAAAAAACATAATTCTTAGGTATAACTGTGATTTAACTACGATTATGTTTATTTACCTTTTAATGGTATAAATTTGTTGCGTACAAACGTATTTAGTTTATAATTTATTAAAACGTTGTATTGATTTATAACGTCATTTTTTCGTGGTGATTTTTAAAAATGCATTTTAACTCTAACTGAATTAACGAGTAACTTTAAAATTTATTTAACTTTTGCACGTAGGGACACAATATGATTTTAGCACCAGGCATGCAATACTTTTTTTGCTGAATGCTGTTAAGTAACTAGGTTTGAATTTAACTATTTGCGTTGTTAAACACGTTTATTGCCTTCAGCATATTTGCAGCCCATTTGGTCTCGTTTTTTTTTTCCTAAATTATTTAGCCTATTTTAGTTGAAATAACAGACATTTTTGTCGTTTGTTGAGTTAATTATTGCTACACTAGAGAAAAATAAAGCGAACAGTAGCCTAGCGTATTGCTTTTTCTATTTAGGTTTTTCGCATTAATGAAAGTAAATAAAAGGATATACAATACAAATTACAATAATATTGCGACAAGAAAATTGACAAAATCAATTTAGTGATGTAAAACACATCTTAAGTTTTATTTTTACACAAATATTTCGAGTATGTTATGGCTTGTTCACCCAGTTTACCTTTGTCTATTAATAAGCAGGATATGTGTGTGTGTGTCGTTTTTTTATAAACAGCCTAAAATCGTGTTAAATCTTGTTAATTAAGTAATTAATATTTTATATAAAGTAAGGTGAATTCCCAAGAAGAAGATTTTACTTTCTTTGTAAAGTTTTTTTTTCAAAACCGGCAGTTTATTATTTTCGATGTAATATGGATAAATAAGCATCATAATGGAATACAAATTTATTAACTAAATAGTACAACATTAAAAGAATTTTTTTGCCGAATTGTGTTTTTATTTTTTTGGAGCAACGCCAATAGATCTCAAAGCTCAAGAAGTAAGTAAGGCGAGTCAACATACGACGGAATTCCTTGTCAAATAGTAGATCACGGTAATGGAACGTACGGTATATCTGCCCGATTGCTATGGGAAGGAATGTCCCAATTAGTCGTCGAGCTTATTCACCCCAGTCTGTCGTTCAACTAATACAAAATACTACCCGATCGGAAGGTAAAGGTGTAAATTTCGAAGGGACCTTTCCGTCCGACACAAAAACGTTTTGCAATATTGGGTTATCTTTAGAAAACCCACCTGGGTAAGATAATAAACTTGTGCCCTTAAACTTGTGTTCAAATCTGAATGTACTAAAAATAACCAACTCCTACTTATTTTTAGAGATTACACGGAAATATGCGATTTATCTAACAACCATACCGGTGTTGCTTGGTATTGTTATAAACCACATAATGAAAATTGCGCAAAGGATTTAAAATGGATCGATAGAGTATATGACAAACCTAATTTAATTGAATTAGGAAAAATTGTTTTATATCAAAGAAATGTCAATTGGCAAACCATTATAAATGGTTCAGGATACGAATTTGAAGTTCTTCTTTCGCAGAATGGAATTACTTTTAATAAATTACCCGAGTGTAAAGTCGATGACGGCATGAAAAATTCTTCCGGGTTGTTTAGATTGAGTTATTGGACGTCTTTACAATGTAGTAACATTCATTTTGACATGCGGTATATCTCAAAATGCTTATCCCATTCGATTGTTTATGTTATAGGGGATTCGACAATGCGGCAATGGTACTACAAGTTAGTTTCTGCATTACATTTACAGGATTCCGGGGCCGACAACTCTCACATTTGGCAAAACCCAAGAACTGGTCGGAACGATGCTACCGATGTTACAGTGTTTTACAGAGCACACGGCCCCCCACTTTTTAACCCTGGTCCCCCAAGTAGTCGACCCCATATCGTTTCAACCCTTGACGGCATTCAACGAGGTTCTAAAAATGTTGCTGTTGTTCTTAACGAAGGACTACATTTATTGTTGTACGATCCACAGTTTTATATTTCCCGTTTAAAAGCAGTAAAAAGCGCTATTATCAGACTAAAACATCGTGTACCTAACGCTAAAGTGCTTATACGAGGAGCTATAAGACATTTTAGTACCGACGGTCAATGTCCATCTGAATGGCTTAGCTTCCGCCACAACAAAATTCTCAAGGGCGTTTTTTCGTCAATTCCCGGCGTCGGGTTTATAGATACTTGGGAAATGACGACTGTTCATCCGCAGGAAAATGTTCACCCAAATGACCAAATGGTCACCCAAAACGTTGCCTTATTTTTATCGTATATTTGTCCAACTATTAAAAAATAACCCTTTTTTAGCTTTATTTTTTAGTTGTAACTTCGTAGCCTTTGCACTTTAACAAACTGTGAAAGTAACTTAGTTATATCGACGTTTAAACATTTGTAAACTTTACATTACTGTGTTTTTTTAACTTACGTTTTTTAACCAATAGACTACTTCACATTTGTTTGTATACAATAAAAACACGTTAATGCAAAAAATAACTGTTTCTTTATAATGTAATTTTGGCGTAGGTATTTTTAAAAATGTATTTTAACTCTAACTGAGTTAAAATTTTACTTCAAAATTTGTTTTGAAAAATTTGTTTTCTTTGGCACGTGTGGACGATATATGTTTTAGGCACCAGGCATACCATTCCTTTTCTATTTGATATGTTAAACACTTGAAACGTTGGTTGTTGCCAGCCTACTGAAAGCCTTAGTTGATCCCGTTTTTTCTTTTCATTTATTTAGCCATATTTTTTATTTAAAATTACAAAATCTTTATCGTTTGTTAAGTTACGCCAGCAGAAGCATAGTGTATAAATTAACTTTTACCTCAGACAAGCAGATGTGTAACTATTAAGTTTGTTTTTTTTTAATTTTTTGTTTTAATCAGTATATTTAAAATTACCTTATTTTTTGTTTTGTTTGAAAACTTATTTTTATATATAATTTTGTTTAAAAACTAATTATCATATCATATCAATATTAGGTAAGGTGAATTCCCAGGTAGGTGATTTTATTTTTTTTATAACTGAGTTGTTTTCTACCCAACAACCAAATGTTCAGAACATAACGTGTAAAGGCATAATAATGGACTATAATTCACTTTATGTAAAAAACTTTAAAGATCATTATGATGAAGATGACTTAAAACGATTATTTGCGGTAAGACCGTAGTCGAACATAAATCAACCGCTTTTACATTTACAAAAATTTAAAAATAACAATAAATGTTTTTTTAGCCTTTCGGTGAAATTACTAGTGTTCGGGTTATGAAAGATGAATACAATGATTCTCGGGGTTTTGGATTTGTTAATTTTAAAACACATTATCAAGCTAAAAAAGCAGAGAGACAGCTGAAAGGACATAAAGTTGAGGGTAAGTTTTTGAAAAATATAAAAGTATTTATTTTATTAAACTCATCAACTTAAACTTGATATAGCTCTTTTTCTTTCATACTTTATTAAACCTTTTACTGTTAAAGTGTTTACTCTGGCAGTTAGGAAATAAACTGTAATTCTTATTTTAGAACCCAATTTTTATAATAAAACTTGTTTATAATAAGCCTATTTATATTACATACATTTTTTAATTTTACAGAAAAATACATTTATGTAAATAATAAAAATATTTTAAGCATTATTCCTGAATATCCTTTTGTTTTATTTACACTTTTGTTTACTTTTAGGTTTAGCAAAAGAACTACTATTAGTGCATAGCACAAAAAAAATGATTTTAAATTTAAAAATCTTGTTTCAGTTTTTGAAAATCAAAAAAATGTATACAGGCTATTTAATTTTTTTTTATAATTTAAACTGTAACCTTTATTTTTAGGTACAGCCCTAAAGTTATTTGTTGGGCCGCCAAAACAAGATAGCAATCAGAAGAATAAATTGAGAATCGAAAGAGTAAATCGAAGATCACCTTACAGGAAACATAAACATAAATCTTTTAGAAGCAGGTCGCCAACCCCTGCCCGGTCAACTGGATATTTTGACCATGATGTTGATGAAAATTTCAGGCCAATGAGCTTTTCAGGCCACTCATTAAAACCAAGATTTTCAAGTTCGGGACTTGATTCAAATCTAACCACCAATCTAAAAAGTGTTTCCAAACTCAACCAGGTCACTCTTTTTGTTAATAAATTGAACCCTTATATAACTGATAGTGAATTAGAAGAATTGTTTGCTGAAAAATACAATAGTGTCGTGGAGGGAAAAGCAAAGGTATTAGTTTTGATATTGACATAAATAAAAATATTTCGTTTGAGTTAATTGTACCTAGACAAGAAAAATAACTACAATCCTTTTTATTATGTTTTAAAAGTATATATTATAAATGATACACAACTACGGTTTACCATTACTTTTAAATAAATATTTTAATTTCACAATACTATTTTACAGGTAAGTAGAGATGGTGAAAGGTCAAAAGGTTTTGGATTTGTTTTGTTTAATTCTTATTCTGAAGCAATGGAGGCAATCAGTGAAATGAATGGAATGCGTGTTGGTGATCGATGCATTGAAGTTTCGGTAAAGAGGGAGAAAAAAAACTCTGAATCAGGTTTTTTTATTTGTTACCAATATTTTATGAAATATAGTTCACCTGTTTACTGTAATTCTTATTTTAGAACCCAATTTTTATAATAAAACTTGTTTATAATAGGCCTATTTATATTACACACATTTTTTTATTCTACAGAAGAATACATTTATGTAAATAATAAAAATATTTAAAGCATTATTCCTGAATATCCTTTTGTTTTATTTACACTTCTATTTACTTTTAGGTTTAGCAATAGAACTTCTATTAGTGCATAGCACAATAAAAATGATTTTAAATTTAAAAATCTTGTTTCAGTTTTAGAAAATCAAAAAAATGTATACAGGGTATTTAATTTTTTTTTATAATTCAAACTGTAATCTTTATTTTTAGGTACAGCCTTAAAGGTATTTGTTGGGCCGCCAAAACAAGATAGCAATCACAAGAATAAATTGAGAATCGAAAGAGTAAATCGAAGATCACCTTACAGGAAACATAAACATAAATCTTTTAGAAGCAGGTCGCCAACCCCTGTCAGGTCAAGTAGATATTCTGACCATGATGTTGATGAAAATTTCAGGCCAATGAGCTTTTCAGGCCACTCATTAAAACCAAGATTTTCAAGTTCGGGACTTGATTCAAATCTAACCACCAATCTAAAAAGTGTTTCCAAACTCAACCAGGTCACTCTTTTTGTTAATAAATTGAACCCTTATATAACTGATAGTGAATTAGAAGAATTGTTTGCTGAAAAATACAATAGTGTCGTGGAGGGAAAAGCAAAGGTATTAGTTTTGATATTGACATAAATAAAAATATTTTGTGTGAGCTAATTGTACCTAGACAAGAAAAACAACTACAATCCTTTTTATTATGTTTTAAAAGTATATATTATAAATAATACTCAACTACGGTTTACCATTACTTTTAAATAAATATTTTAATTTTACAATATTATTTTACAGGTAAGTAGAGATGGTAAAAGGTCAAAAGGTTTTGGATTTGTTTTGTTTAATTCTTATTCTGAAGCAATGGAGGCAATTAGTGAAATGAATGGAATGCGTGTTGGTGATCGATGCATTGAAGTTTCGGTAAAGAGGGAGAAAAAAAACTCTGAATCAGGTTTTTTATTTGTTACCAATATTTTATGAAATATAGTTCACCTGTTTACTGAGCATGAATAGCACAAAATTTAAGAAATGTTTTTCAGAATTATATATGTGTTATTATTTAGAAACAAAGCCAATGAATTTCCAGACAGAAAAAAATGTAATAGTCAAAGTTAAAATGACTCCATTAATAGCTAAGTACATTAAGAAATACTGCATGAACGACAAGTGTTGCATAAACTATGTTGAATCACAAATTACAGAGAACCCTTCTGGAATAGAAATAAAAGGAAAGAAAAATAATGTTCAAAAAGGTAGCTTTACTATTTTATACTTCACACTATGTTGGGCACTCTGCAATGTTGCTCTTTAAAAAAAAAAAAAACAGCAAGCTCATTTTAGATACGCCACAATATAGTACATACAATTTTTAATTTTTATGTTTTAAAATAGCTTCAGATTGGTTAGAGCATCAGTTATTATCTGCTGATGAACATTGCCACACAATTAAAGAAATAGGAATTCCTAAATACTTTCAATCCGAAAGGGGAATGCAATTTTTAAAGGAAACAGAAAAGAAATTTAAATGTGTAATAGAGATAAAAGTCATTGATAAAGACATATTTGTAAGTAGTATTAATCTTTTTTAGTTTAATAATTTTATTTTATTTTTTTGGTGTTTTTCTATTTTTTATTTAAATGAATTATTCTGCATAGTCTAGTTTTTTTATTTTACTTTGTTTAAAACAGGATGCTGAAACAGATATGCAAGTATATTTAGACTCAAATCTTCTCTTTAAAAATAAAACTAAATGTGGTTATCTCATTGGGGATATTTCTGAAGAATCGGCAAGTTACTTATTGGAATTTTTTATTTACAATTATTTTTTATTAGGAAAAAAAATGTTTACATTTTCACAAATATGATTATATTTACAAAAAAGCATGCTTTATCTTAATGTTTTGTTTATGTAATTTTATTAACAATTTTTATGTAAAAAAATAGTTTTTTTTATAAATTTTAATTATATTGCACTTAAAAGTACCTAAATTTAAATTGTATTCTTAAAAAAGTTTTATATTGGTCTCATGTTTTTTTAGAGTGATGTGATTGTAACAACAACTTCACCAAGTAATTTTCACACAGGAGATGGTTCAGAAATATCTAAACAGTTACTGAAAAAAGCTGGATTAAATCTTGCAGTATGTTTGAAATTAATATTACTGCGAAATGTTTTTTTTTTATAACTATGTTTAACACTACCTACCAAAAATCATGAAACACTACCTACCAAAAATCATTGCCATTGTCCCATTCAAGAAAAAAAATTGTTTTTTTTTTTTACTATATTTTTAAGAATGAATGTAAAGCAAGGGCAATGGGAAAGACACCTAAACATGGAGATGTGGTAGCAACCACAGGATATAACTTGAAGTGTAAAGAAATCTATCATATTGCTATAAAAGATTACATGCGAGGAGAGTCAGTTACAGATCTGTTAAAAAGCTCAATTAAAACTTGCCTTAAAATGGCCGACAGTTCTGGGTATTTATCGATTTCATTTCCTTGTATTGGTACTGGTGGATTTGGGTACCCTGTTAATAAAGTTTTGAAACTTATTAACAAAATTGTTAGCAAGGGATTATTTGTTAGTCTCGAAAATGTTTGGATAGTTGTTTTTCAAAAAAACATGGAATGTATGCAGGTAATGTTTATAATCACCATTATTGTTCTACAGAAAGTTAAATAACTTTAATTCTGTAAATGTTGCTAAATGTAAATATAAGTTCAAAAAAGTTTTTTCAAGTTGTTTTTTCTTTTAAGTAATTTTTTTTCTAAGTCTTAAATATTCAGACAACTACGGGAAAAATTATTCTTTTTTTTAATTTCTTTAAAGCATCTAAAGAAAATTAAAGATTTGGAAGCAAATAAATCTCAAGGTATTTAGTTCTATAATTTTCCTAAAAATAACTTTTTCTATTGTGTTTAAAATTTGCAAACAAATTTTTATAATTTTTTAAAACTTATTTATTTGCTTTTATACAAAAGTTATTATTTTTATATTTAGATGACATGGGCTCCTCGGATTTAAATATCAGAAAGGCATTGACGAGTCACTCAAAAAAGAAGCAGTACGATGATGAGATTCAATTTGATATATGTCTTAATCTGAATAAAAAGTTCGAAGTATAAAACTTTTTTACCTTTTTATAAATTTCTCTATCTTCTTATTTGTTTTAATTTTAGGTTTACAAAGTTGTTATATTAAAACAAGGTAATATTGTACAATTTTTGTAAGAAAATAATAGTTGACCAAACAATATAACACAATCTGGCTGAAATAAAAACTCTCAATTTTAAAGTGATTAATTTTTTTACAAGGTGATTCAACATATTAAGGATCATGTCAATGAAAAAACAGCATTTCAGTCAATTAAGGATGAATTAATCTCAGACCTTAGTGATCATGAAGAAAGGACAATTATGAACTGGGAAAATAGAAATGATGTTAAAATTGAGAAGTAAAAAAATAATAGTTGGTTTATATCTATTAAAATAATAGTTGGTTTATATCTATTAAAATATAGGTCATTAATTAACTTGGTGTAAATATACACCGGCAGCATGGTGTAATGGTAAGAACACTTGCTTACCACCATGAGATCGTGGGTTCAATCTCTACTGCTCTTATGCTGTAGCGCCCTTGTGTATGGCGCTATAAATGGCTACAAACTCCTGCTGAGCCAGCACTTAATCAGCAGCATAGTTATTAGGCAATTATAATCTATATAATATCCCAAACTGCTTAAGGCAACTTGAGACTGGGACAGGGGCAACTTAAGACTGGGTTAACAGATCTCTATGTTTAGGTTGCGCATTTGACCTTCCCACATCAAAGATAAATATATATACTAAAAAAAAAATTTTTAGGGTTGCATCACGATTTGAAGTACAAGGTTTGTCTGACAATGTTTTAAAGACAGTTACTGAAATAAACGAGATTTTAAATGCTGTAAGATCAGTCCGAAAGTGGGTTTGGAAAATAAAATCAAGTGTTGGTGAAATGAAACCATTTTCAAAGAATGATAATTTCACTTTGGAAGCTGCTTATCAGGTTAATATCAATTTAAAAATTTAAGAAAAATACAGTAAATATTAAAATCCCTGTTTCATTGAAAGTTTATATTTTCTAATAATGTTAATACTTTTTTATTTTTTTAGAAGTACATGGAAAATGCTTTTTCATTCGATGTAGCTGTAGAATACAATGGCAGTAAAATAATTGTTAATGTGGATACATTGAGAGCTCAAGGATTCGGAATAAGGTTTAGGGTGTTTCGCATTTTAAAATCAGATGGTAAATTAGCAATTTTAGATATGTGCATTAAATTTTTATGTTAGAAGGAAGCTTTTACTTATTTTTCTTTTGTGATTTTACTACTAGAAAACTTACCAACACATTGGGAAAGAATAAATGAAAATTTTTTTAAAGTTGAAGTGGCTGCCAAAACTCAGGAATTTAATGATGTTATTCTCAAATTTAGAACTGCTGGATTAAGTTTAAACAAAACTTTAAAGGTTAGAATACAGTTCTAGATGTATTTTTATTGTTAGGTTTTTTAAGGTTAATTCCCACAAATGGCATCTGGGACACATTCTAAGTAAAAAGTATTTAAAATATTATGGCCTGTTATATTTTTTAGCTTGAAAGAATACAAAACAAAACCTTGTATCAGCAATTTGAAGTTCAAAAAAAAACGGTGGTAGCCAGGATTAAAAATCCAGTGCAGGAATTATTTCACGGAACAACAGCCAATGTTTGTGACAGTATTATTAAAAACGGCTTTGACCGAAGTCATGCAGGAAAAAATGGTTATTCAATAAAAAATAATTTTAATTTAATTTTTTTTTTAATATGCAACTGATTTTTTTTTGTATATATAGATTTATCCTTGATGTGGGAAGGTTGAATGCGTACCTAAACATAGAGTAAGATTTTTTACTCCGACCCAGTCTAGCTGCCTGTGGCAGTTTGGGATATTATAGAGACTATAATTGCCAGGTAATTATGCTGCTGATTAAGTGCTGGCTCAGCAGGAGTTTGTACCATTTCTAACGCCTTACTGAAGGGAGCTACAGCATGAGAGCAGTGGGGATTAAACCCACGACCTCATGGTGGTGTAGCAAGTGTTCTTACCACTACACCATGCTGCCAGTTGTTATATTAACATATTTTTTTTTTTTAAAGAAGTTAATATTAACTTTATACAGTCGAATTTTCATTTCGTTGTTAACCTAAGTTATTTATTATTGTAGCTACTGCTTATGGGCATGGTGTGTATTTTGCAAAAAAAGCCAGTTACTCTGACCGCTATGCGGGGGCAGGTTTACAAGCTACTAAAAAGATGTTTTTAGCTGATGTTATAACAGGGGAGTATACAGTTGGAAATTCCTTTTGTAAAGTTATACCCAATACACCTGCTGGTCACCCCTATGATAGTTTAGTGGACAGCGCTTATAGTCCAACCATATTTGTGGTCTTTAAAGATGCAAGTGTTTATCCCAAATACTTACTTACATATCAGTAAACCAAACTTTGTAGATTTGTTGTAATAGCTTAAGTAGTTGTAATACTATATTTGTTTTGTTTGCACTTGAAAGCTTTTATGATTGGTTGATATGTTTTATGTGCTCATTGAAATAAGGTATAATTTTAAGATTTTTGGTTTAAATGCAGAACCTTTTTAAATGTTTATGCACTTTTTGGGGGGTTAATATTATTATGTTACTTTAGTTTTCACACTTTTAAAAAAAATCTTGCCTAAATTGGTCTTTATTTTCTGTAAAATAGAAAATGTATATATTAGTATGCTTAGTTTTTAATCATATATACTCCTGGTTTTTGTAACTGCTTGTCTGCTATATACATTTCTTATATCTATAATTTTGGCACATTTAAAATTTTATTTCCTATTTTATCAACTTTAAAACAGACAAAAATGTTTTTTATTTCGCTTTATTATTAATATGGTTATGTGCAAAAACAGCAAGCAGAATTAATACTACAAGCAAATCACAATTTTTAACATTATTTTAAGTGTCAAATGAACGCTCTGTAACTAACATACTGTATACAAAACCGATATATACAAAGTAGAACCACATTGGAATAATGTGTTAGGGAATAATACTATTAGTAAAGGATTCTGGGTTTGGTGACCATGCCATAAAATAATTAAAATCTTCATGTAAACATTAATACTTTTGACAAGTTTTAAATCATTAAATTGATTTTGTCATTTTTTCCCGTCGCGTTGTTGTAATATTAATTGTATATCGTATTTATTATTATGGTTCGAAATCTTAGATTTCGAAACATATTGTTATTGTCAGTGTATTTATTATTATTATTATTATTGTTTTTATTCTTTCTAGTCAGAATTTTGAAAGACGATAACTTTTGTTCTTTAAAACTAAAAGTTCTAAATTTTTAGTATGTTTGTTATTATCCCAACGAATCGCAAACCTCCTATTTACGACATTTAATTATCACTAATTACTAATTAATAGGTGTTTGTTTATTAAAATTTAAAGGTTGTTATTAATTTTTTAAATCTTGGTCAATTGTATATTATGATATTACTAACTCAAAAATAAATTAAAATTTTAATTTTTATCACTAATTACTTAATAATAGGTGTTTATTTATTAAAATTTAAAGTTTGTTATTAATTTTTTAAATTTTTGTCAATTGTATATCATGATATCAGTAACTCAAAAATAAATTAAAATTTGAATTTTTATCACTAATTACTAATTAAAAGGTGTTTCTTTATTAAAATTTAAAGGTTGTTATTAATTTTTCAAATCTTAGTCAATAGTATATCATGATATTAGTAACTCAAAACTGAATTAAAATTTTAATTTTTACTCACTAAATATTAATTAATAAGTGTTTGTTTATTTAAATTTAAAGGTTGTTGTTAATTTTTTAAATTTTTGTCAATTGTATATTATGATATTAGTAACTCAAAAATAAATTAAAATTTTAATTTTTGACACTAATTACTAATAAATAGGTGTTTGTTTATTTAAATTTAATGATTGTTATTAGATTTTTAATTTTTGGTCAGTTATATGTTATAATATTTATAACTTGAAAATGAAAAAAAATTAATTCTTCTTTGTTTATTATATTTAAATGCTTGTTTGTTGATTAAAAGTTAAAGTCCGATATTAAGCATTAAAAATTTGGTATAATGTATTTTAAAATATAAGTAGTTGAAAAACATATTTGAAAAATAAGTTTCAATTGTTTATCATATTTAGATGCTTGTTTATATAATTTAAATCAAAAATCCATTTTAGGAATTTAAAATTTGGTATAATCTATATCCTGATATAAACAACTTAAAACTGCGTTAAATATTAGTTTTTGTGTGTATAGTATATATAAATGCTTGTTTGTTTATTCGAAGAAATGTAATATTCTTAGTTAATGTTTATGCATATCTTTTTTTATTTATAAAAATTTATGTTAAAAATAATCAAAAAATTTCGAACCATATTTTATTTATCAAATAAATCTAGTTTACTTTTATCATTGCGCGAAAAACCAAAATAAATAAAAAAAAAAAATATACAAACACTGTTCAACTATTTTTTCTTTATTAGTACATGCTAAATACACACATATACAGGCTTTTATTTGTTACAGCGGCAATGCTATTTAAGTCGTTATTTACTTTGTGGAAGTAGAACATATTATATTGTGTACGAAGTTGGGTTATGGTGTTTAGACTTGCGTACCCATCTTATTGTCATGCGGGCGTCGGACTACTTCACATTCGTTTATATACGATGAAAACATGTTTATGTGATAAATAACTGTTTCCTTAATGTGAATTCCAAAAAAAACATAATTCTTACGTATAACTGTGATTTAACTACAATTATGTTCATTTACCTTTTAATGGTATAAATTCGTCGCGTACAAACGTATTTAGTTTATAATTTATTAAATCGTTGTATTGATTTATAACGTATTTTTTTCGTGGTGATTCTAACTGAATTAACGAGTAACTTCAAAATTTATTTAACTTTGGCACGTTGAGACGCAATATGATTTTAGCAGCAGGCATGCAATACTTTTTTTGGTGAATGCTGTTAAGTAGCTAGATTTGAATTTAGTTTAAACTATTGCGTTGTTAAAGACTTGCAACGTTTATTGCCTTCAGCATATTTGCAGCCCAATTGGTCTCGTTTTTTTCTCCTAATTTATTTAGCCTATTTTAGTTGAAATAACAGACATTTTTGTCGTTTGTTGAGTTAATTATTGCTACACTAGAGAAAAATAAAGCGAACAGTAGCCTAGCGTATTGCTTTTTCTATTTAGGTTTTTCGCATTAATGAAAGTAAATAAAATGATATACAATACAAATTACAATAATATTGCGACAAGAAAATTGACAAAATCAATTTAGTGATGTAAAACACATCTTAAGTTTTATTTTTACACAAATATTTCGAGTATGTTATGGCTTGTTCACCCAGTTTACCTTTGTCTATTAATAAACAGGATATGTGTGTGTGTGTGTGTCGTTTTTTTATAATTTTTTATAAACAGCCTAAAATCGTGTTAAATCTTGTTAATTACGTAATTAATATATTATATAAAGTAAGGTGAATTCCCAAGAAGAAGATTTTACTTTCTTTGTAACGTTTTTTTTTTCAAAACCGGCAGTTTATTATTTTCGATGTAATAGGGATAAATAAGCATCATAATGGAATACAATTCACTTTATGTGAATAACTTTAAAGATCATTACGATGATGATGACTTAGAACGATTATTTGAGGTAAGACCTTAGTAGAACAGAAAATCTATCGATTTTAAACACGAAAAATACAAAATAACAAATATTTTTTTAGCCTTTTGGTGAAATTACTAGTGTTCGGGTCATGAAAAAAAACAACAAGTCTCAGGGTTTTGGGTTCGTCAATTTTAAAACACATTATCAAGCTAAAACAGCAGAAAAACAACTAAATAGACATATTGTTGAAGGTAAATTGTTAGAAAATATAAAATTATTTACTTTATTGAGCTATTTTGCTTAGACTTATGTGGCTTTTTGTGTATATATGATACCATGGCATAAATTTTGCATTTTTATGATTAGTAAAAATGAGTTTATTGTCTGTTTATTAACTGGTAGTAGTGAAAAACAGGCCATGGTTGGCATTTTAAGTACCAAATTGTTATAATAAAACTTGTATATAGAATATATTTTTATATTAACATATATTACAGATATTTTTGATTGTTAAAAACAATACCATAATGCATGTTAAAAAATGGTTTAAGCAATATTCTTTAATTTCTTTTGTTTTATTTACCCTCTTGTTTTCTGTCTTATTTTATTTTATAAATAATGATAGTCGATAGGTTTTACATTTAGCAGAAGAACGAAGTCTAAAAATTTAAAAATCTTGTTTTGGTTTTAGAAACAAATGTGTGGATCTAATTCATTAATCTTTTTTATTTAAATTGCAATCTTTATTTTTAGGTACAAACCTAAAGCTATTTGTTGGGCCGTCAAAACAAGATAGCAATAAAAAAAAAGTTACTGAAAATTCATGTTGCAAGGAATATAAACAAGAACCTTACAGTAACAAACCGAAAAGCTCTTACAGACAAACAAGATATCCTAACTGCAATGCTGGTCAAAACCTTGGCTCAAAATTTTGTAGTAATAGACCAATGAGTTCTAGCTCATTAAATCCAGCTTCCAGGTTCGGTAAAAATCCAACCCACAATAGTGTTTACTCCAAGTCAAATCAAGTTACTCTTTTTGTTAATAACTTGAACTCTTACATTACTGATAATGAGTTGGAGGAATTATTTGCTGAACATTACAATAGTGTTGTAAAAGGAAAAGCAAAGGTATGGGTTTTATTTTTGTTATGTAAAAAAATGTTTTGTGTGAGTAAATTGTATGGTCCTGTCAAGCAACCTTTAAGAAGTTACTACAGATCTCTTTTAATACTATTCGAAAATACTTTTACTTGTTTATGAAATTAACTAGGATAAATTATTCATTTATAATTATCCAAATTTCACAATATTATTTTGCAGGTCATGAGAAATGGTAAAGTTTCAAAAGGTTTTGGATTTGTTTTGTTTAACTCATATTCTGAAGCAATGGAGGCTATTAATGAAATGAATGGCAGGCTTGTTGGAAATCAAAATATTAAAGTTTCAGTTAAGCAAGAAAAAGGAGACTCTACAAATTTATTAACTAAATAGTACAACATTTAAAAATATTTTTTGCCAAATTGTGTTTTTATTTTTTAGGAGCAACGCCAATAGATCTCAAAGCTCAAGAAGTAACTAAATCAATGGTTAAAATGGCTCCATTAAAAGCTGAGTACATTAAGAAATACTGCATTAATGACAAGTGTTGCATGAACTATGTTGAATCACAAATTACAGAAAATCCTTCTGGAATAGAAATAAAAGGAAAGAAAAGTGATGTTCAAAAAGGTAATTCTCCAATTTACTGTTAACAAAAAGTTTTGCAACTATGTTATGTTGCTCTTGCATGTTTTTATAACAAATGATATATGAACAATTTTTACACAGATTAAAATGTTTTTTCTTAGCTTCAGATTGGTTGACTCATCAGTTGTCATCTTCGGAAGAACATTTTCATCCAATTAAAAAAATAGGAATTCCAAAATACTTCCAATCTAAAAAGGGAGAGCAATTTGTAAAGGAAACAGAAAAGAAATTTAAATGTGTAATAAAGATAAAAGCTGTTGATAAAAAATTATCTGTAAGTAAATTTCACCTTGACTATTTTCTATGTATGTATTTTTAATAATTTTTCATGGCCTTGAACTAATGTTTTAAAAGCTTTATTTGTTTTCCAATGATATTTTAAACAGCATGTTAAAACAAGCACGCAAGAAAATCTGGTTGACAAATCTTATTTGAAAGATGGCAAAAAAACAAAATGTGATTACCACGTTGGTGATATTTCTGAAGAATCGGCAAGCTGCTTTTTTTAAATTCTTTGGTTTAATAATCTTACAATAAATAATTATAAACTGGCATATTAAACAAATTTAAGATTAATAAGTATTTTTGGTTGCAACTTCATTAATTTATTTTTCAATCTTTTTAATTAGATAGATTAAAAAACTTGAATCAGAAATGCTTTTAATTTGCTATATATTTTACTAATTTTTTATTACTTTTAAAAACTTTTTTATTGGTTACATATTTTTCAGAGTGATGTAATTGTAACATCAACTTGCCCAAACTCATTTCACACTGGAGCTGGTTCAGGAATATCTAGGCTGTTACTGGAAAAAGCCGGGCCAAATCTAGCTGTATGTTTAATTACAAAAATTAATTTTTTTATAAAAGAACTGTTTAAACAATGTTAGTCTGTATAACACTAACTGTCTTCTACACTAACACTCTACACCTTAAAAGGTTTCAAATTTCTGTTACATGCTGCTTTTTTTTAACTTTTAAGGGTGAATGTAAAACAAAGGCAATGAAAAGGACACTTAAACATGGGGATGTTATAGAAACTCATGGATACAACTTGAAGTGTAAAGCAATCTATCATATTGCTATAAAAAATTATGTGCCAGAAAAATCAGTTACAGATCAGTTAAAAAGCTCAATTGAAACTTGCCTCAATATGGCCGATAGTTCTGGGTATTCATCAATTTCATTCCCTTGTATTGGCACTGGTGGGTTTGGATATCCTGTTAAGGAAGTTCTTAATCTTATTAATAGCAAAGTTACTAAGGGCAAATTTAGAAGTCTAAAAAATGTTCGTATAGTTGTTTTTCCAAACAACTTTAATAGTATGTCGGTAAGTGTTTTATATTATCATTGAAGTTTAATAGAAAGTTGACACATTTTTTTAATATTTTCTAAAATTTATAAAATATTTTTAAAAAGTGTTTTGCTGTTTAAAGTTTCAAGATATACAGAGTTCTAAAGGTGAATTATCAGATTTGAGTGTGAGAGGGACCTTAACACCTATACAGAAACAATATAATGATGAGATTCAGTTTCATCTTTGTTACAATCAAAATAAGAAATCTGAGGTATAAAAAAATTTTTCTATGTAAATGTATGTGTTATTTTTTAATAAATATTTTGTAACTGTTGCTACAGAAGAATTTAAGTTATGATATTGTCAGTACTACTATCTGTATATTTCAACTCTTTTTTTTTTAAAAATAAAATAAGATGCTAAGTGGAAATGTAATTCAATCTTTTTTTAGGTAATACAACACATTGAGGATTTTGTAAATGATATAACAGCAGCTACCCCAATCAAGGATGAAATAATTTCAGAATTAAGTAAACATGAGAAAAAAACAATTATGGATTTAGAAAAAAAATGTGATGTTAAGATTGAGAATCCTCCTAACAAGTAAAGAACAAATTTTAATTACTTTTGTATTTGGCTTGATTTAGAAAATTGTTAGTTATATCAATATTGTTGACCGCCAGCATGGTGTGGTCTAGTTGACCGGCGGAACCATTGCTACATGAGGTCTTGAGTTTGATCCGCACTGCTCTTATGCTGTAGCGCCCTTAAGTAAGATGCTAAAATTGGTATGAATTCTTTCTGAATCAGCACTTTAATTACTTTGCAAATATATTCTCTTATATCCCAACCTGTTAAAGGCAACTCAAGTCCGGGTCAAAGTAACGGACGCTACTTACTTTTCACATTAAGGATAAATAAATATAAAAAAAATTATTTGTTTGTTGTAGTTCAACTCAATTTGATATACAAGGTTTGTCTGAGAATGTTATGATGACGGTTTCTGAAATAAATAAAATTTTGAATGCTGTAAGATCATCACGAAAATGCACTTGGAAACTAAAATCAAATACTGGGGACATAATTTCTCTCTCAAAAGATGATAATTTTACTTTAGAAGCAGCATATCAGGTAAGTGGTACTTATAGTTGGCATATAAAAAAAAGAGTAAATATAAAAAAAAGAGTAAATATACTTCTGCTACTTTTTCCCAAAAAACAACAATGTTTTTTATGTATTTAGAAATCTATATGTGATCCCTCTGCTGATACAAATGCAAAATGCAATGAAAGTAAAATGACAGTGAATGTTAGAACAATGAAAGCGCAAAAGTTAGGAGTAATTTTTAATGTGTTTCGTATTTTGGATGGTAAGTTACAATTTTTTTTAAATATATTGGCTAAACTTATTTCTAGTAATAAAGCATTCACTTAATAAATAAATTTTGTTATCTACTAGAAAACTTACCAGAAAAGTGGGAAACATTGCCTGCAAATTCCTTTAAAATTAAAGTTAATCTTGCTTCTCGGGAATTTAAGGATGTTCTTCTAAAATATGAAACAAAAGGATTAACTTTAAGTGAAGCTTTAAAAGTAAGTATACCCTGGGTAAATTTTTGTTACTTTAGTTACATGGCATTTTTTTTAGCTTGAAAGAATACAAAACAAAACCTTGTACCATCAATTTGAAGTTCAAAAAAAGAAGGTAGTTGCTAGGTTTAAATCCGGTGCAAGAATTGAAAATCCAGTGCAAGAATTATTTCATGGAACAACAGCTGATGCATGCAACAGTATTATTGAAAATTGTTTTAATCGAAGTTATGCAGGGAAAAATGGTTATTTGATAAAATATAAAATATTAAAATTTAAAAAATTATAAGTTTTTCAAGTTTAAGTAAAATGATGTAGATATAATTTAATTATACCATATTTCTGTTATTATAATTAATAATTTAGTAATAACCAAAATTGTTAAAAAATATAACCTCATTAAACAACACTTTTTTTTAGCAACTGTTTACGGCCATGGTGTGTACTTTGCAAAACATGCCAGTTACTCTGACAGCTATGCAGAGGCAGATTTTAAGGGCACAAAAAGAATGTTTTTAGCTGATGTAATAACGGGGGATTATACAGTTGGAGATCAGTCACATAGAGATACACCAAAGACCTCTGCTGGCCACCTTTATGATAGTTTAGTGAACCATGCTATTGACCCAACTATATTTGTGGTCTTTAGAGATCCAAATGCATATCCAAAATACTTACTTACATATAAGTAAACCAAAATTTGTTGTATTAGATTAAGTAGTTTGAATACTTTGTGGTAGTTCATATGTGAATGGTTTTGCTTGAAAGATTTTATGATTGGGTCATTGTTTTAACACTCATAGAAAGTTATGAGATATAATTTTAAAATTTTTTGGTCTTAAAGTGTGAGGTAGTTTAATATAATCAGTAGCATTTTTTTATGTTTTTTGTACTTTTTGTTATTTGAGTTATTGTACTTTTTTAAAAAATCTTACCTAATATTATTTTTATTTTTCTTAGAGTAAAAAATGTTTATATTAGCATCCATAGTTTTTATCACATATATTCCCCCATTTTGTAGTTTGTTATTTTAAATTTAGCACAATAAAAATTTTGTTACCTATATTATCAACTTTAAAACAGACAAAAATGTTTTTTTTGCTTTTTTATTAATAGGGTTATGTGCAAAATACAGCAAGCAGAATTAATACTACAAGCAAATCACAATTTTCAACATTATTTTAAGTGTCAAATGTACGCTTTGTAACTAATATACTGTATACAAAACCGATATATACAAAGTAAAACCACATTGGAATAAAGTGTTAAGGAATAATACTATTAGTAAAGGGTATACAAACACTGTTCAACCATTTTTTCTTTATTAGTACATGCTAAATACACACATATACAGGCTTTTATTTGCTACAGCGGCAATGCTATTTAAGTTGTTATTTACTTTGTGGAAGTAGAAAATATTGTGTACAAAATTGAGTTATGGTGTTCAGGACTTGCGTACCCATCTCATTGTCATGCGGGCGTCGGTTCGAATCCTGATGGAAGCAGCCTCAGCGTTTTTAACCTAAAAAGGTAAGATTTTATATTTTTAAATGCTTTAAAAAATGAAGTATGTGTAGAGTTTTTTCTATAGTCCCAAGTTTAATTCTTAATTGACTAAATTATATAATTACTAGACTTACCGTATCTTTTACGGTCATCATTAAGTTTTGTGCATTGTGGACCAACATCTCAGTTGCCTGTTCGGCAGCTTTTTCTTCTTCCTCGGTCATCTCGTTACTGTCACCCAACGAAGCAGCTTTCACTGTGGATAGGATTCGAAGTTGAGTGCTAATGGTTGGAATTCTGTCGACAGTCTGCACGGAAATAAAAAAGGTGAGAATTTTTTTTCTACATTATTTTAGAATTGTTAGTTTATAGTTTTATTTAAAATAAAATGTAATTTAGTGTACAGTTATATAAATTGGCTTTTGGGCATTGGTTTAGTAGCTAAAGTATTTGAATGGAAGTTATTAAGATAATGTTTTTAAATTACCCTGCACATATCATTTCTTATTCTCTTGTCAGTGCATTTGTCAGCAACCTCCAGGGCCAATTTTCTTACGTCATTCGAGGCTTTGGCAATTTCTTTTGCACATCTAATAACAAAAAACAGTTTTTACAAGTATTGCTTTATAAAACAAATATTATTATAGTTTTTAAACAACATAGTGTTTTGAAGAAAAAATATTTTAATCTTACGCAATTAAATCACTTTTCTTTCCACCTTCCCCTCTGACCAATCTAGACATTTTAGCCATTAGCAAAGCCATTCTTTTAGCTGCTGATATAATATCATTACCCTGTAAATAAAATCTTATTATTTTTCTGCTATTTTGCGCTTTTTTAAATTAATTTTTACAATTTTTGTTAAAAACAAATTAACCTTGCTCTCCCACTTTACAGCTTCGTCATGCAACTCTCTGGCTGCCTGCATCATTGCTGGATCATTCTCCTCATCATACTCAGGGAACTCTTCCTCCTCTGGAAGTGGAGGACGTGGAGGAGCTTCTTCATCTTCCGGCAGTGGAGGTCGCTCAGGAGCAACTTCAACTTGCTAAAGATCAAAGAGGTAAGATTTCAATTTATTATTAAAGAACAAAGTTAAATTTTTAATTTTTTTTTTGAGTTTCTATTTTACCTCCAATTCCATTTTTTTCATTTTTTCTTCGATAAGTTTGGCCTCAACAGTTGTTCTTACGTTAGATACAGCTTGAATAAGATCCTCAGTTCTTTCTAAATTATAAAATAATTTAAACATGAGATGAACTAAGTTTTTTGCTAGAGTTTGTCGAGTTGGGTTTTATATATTAACTTTTGTGTTCATAATTACATATATATTTAAGGTTTACCTTTGACAGTATTTTGTGAGTTTTTGTTGTTTGGATTTTGAGCGTAATTTCTTGTTGCTTCAACTACAGGGTTCAATGTTAACCCTAACTGGTTTAATCCACCTTTTAACTATAATATTGATATTTGTATTAGTTTAATTTGTTTTTTTTTATAATTTCAAGTCCATTTATAGACTTAGTTAATATTAGTTGAACAAGTTGCTTTTTGATCCAAGTATATATATTTATTTGGGTAAAATTGAAACAAGTATTATTACCTCTCCAACATATTTTGCATCGTCAGTGTTTTCTACCTCCCTTTTACCAGCCATAAGTATCCTGTGAGCTCTTCTGGCAATATTTCCTGAAAATAATCAAGTTAGATTATTAGTGACAATTACATGCTTGGCATATAAACTCAATGTGAAGATGTAATTTCATAAAAGTGTCATAATGAGTATAAAATTTAATTCTACAAGACTAAAAAAACAATTTTTATAAACATACACATACCAGCAGCGGGCAGTGCTTCCAATGGCTTATTCTCATTCATCGCTTTAACACATTTTCTATGCTCATTATGTATTCCCTCTTCTGCTGCTTTAATAAACTTGGAAAACTCCATTGAGTTATCAACTTGTTCGGTCAAGTTATCCATATGACCAGACCATTCCTCTGTTAAATAAATTTTTTTTGTACTCATCGGAATTAAAAAAAAAAAATTTTATTTTTTGATGCAATTTTTTTTTCTTTGGGTATTTTTTAGAAGTTATGAAGCAAGATTTGAAGCCTTACCTCTAAGTAGTTTAAAGTGGTCTTGGGCAACTTTGTTGTCTGGTTGCTCTAAAACTATTCTTCCAGCATTTACCACCTTAAACAAACACAACAGGTTTTCATTTTTGAATACTAAACTGTTTAAAAACTTGGTGCTAAAATACAATGAAATGGAACATTCACTTTAAATTTCTATTACCTGTGGTGTGAGATCATTGATTTTTTTTGAGATGGTGTTTACAGTTGCTATTTTTTCTGGGGTAGCTAGTTCACTGACTGCAACAGCTTGTTTACCTAACTGTAAAAGTCTGGCGGAATGTTTCTCGAAATTCACAACTTTGTCTTCAAAATTTTCTTCCCTTTATCAAAAAAGAATCTTTATTATTTATAAAAGTGTAATATTTACTACAAGGTAAACAAATAACAAAAACATTTTTTTGGTCAACCAAAAAATTTGCCGGAATTCTGAGTGAAAGTTACAAAAACAAACCTGTTTGGGGTGGTCAAAGGTGCTAAGGCAGCCGCTGTTAGTTGTTTCAGAGCGGTTGTCGTGTCTGAAAAGTCTTCTGCTACTGCTCCAACCAACACAGATCTAAACATGTCTTTCATGTCTTCAAACTTTGCTTTCAAAGCTTTTGCTATTTCTTTAGCCTGTCAGAGAGAAGTAACATAATTTTTGGTTATTGCAACCAATACCTGCTCCTGTTATAAAAAACGACTAGATATGCAGTGTTTTCTTAGATTTTTGAAATGCGTTAATAATTTGAAGAAAATATTTTCTTTTTTCACACATTTATGCCTTTACATGAGTATTTAACTGTAAAGTACCCAATTTTTTGCGCAAATTATAGTTCACCAAACGCGTTTGTTAAAAAAATATTTAAAAACAACAAGCCCCCAACCTTTGGTGAGTTGATCATTCCTTGTCTTTTCATCTCATCGAGTTGATTGCACATCTCGTCACACTCTGCAGTCGCTTGTCGAAGTTTTTGAAGCTCCGGACTCTCCTCCACCTCAGATGTCAACTTCCTTGCATCTCCGAGAATCGAGCGAGCAACAAGGATCCCCCTTCCTCCATCATCGATGTGAACATTATCCAACCATTTGTTGACCTGTAAAAAAAAAGTAAAAAAAAAATTAAAACTTCGATTTTCTAAAATTATTTTGTATTTGAAAAAATGAACAGAAGCCTCTGAGTTGTACTCTAAATCTTGACCTATAGTTGGTCAACATAGTGTAAATATCCGTATGTGTTTACCTCCTCCATTTTATCATTAAGAGTATCTGGAAGCATCCTACTAGCCATCAACTTTGCAGCTTTCGAGTTAAGTTGGCTGATCTTGTCGCTTACTTCTTTTGATAAATGTCGTGCCTCAGGTTCATATCCAGCTTCCCTGCAAAATCAATAAAAATTCTTTCATTAAAAAACCAAAAAATTATCGAATTTTGATGCTTTTAACACTATTAAGATCTCAAATCCCTTTTAAAGCAATTTAAAGTGCTTTATGGTAAAAAATGTTTTTAATAATAGTACCTTGCTCTATAATCATTTAACTTTGCCATAGCATCATCAATGGAATGGCAAATATCCTTGATTTCATTGCAATGATTTTTGTTGGCAGGATCGGATGAAAATGCGTTACAGATTTTTCGTGAAGCTTCAACCACATCACCAACTGCCTCTGATCCAGTTCCAGGGCCTGGTTTTGCTGATGGATCAGCTAACCATTCCTGTAAAGTGAAAATGATGTTACGCAACAATTTAATAGGCTGGATAAAATAAAAAGCCAGATCTTGTAAGACCAGTCTTGTGCTTTTATCAGTTTTTTCGGGATTTAAACTTTTTTGAATTCTTGATTCTGTTTTTTAATTGTAATAAAAACCCTTGTTTTTAATTCTTTTCTTTTTTTTGAAATGTTTAAACGCTTGATAAACTCACCTTGGCAATTGGAGTTTTTTCAGTGAGTACGGAAAATGCATCGTCAAGTTGTTCTAAGCTCTTCAAAGCAGTATCTACATCTCTTAACAAACCGTTCAAAGCTGATTCAATTTGTCTTGCCAAAGCTTTGGCTTCTGGGCTATTTCCTTTTCCTCTGTAGAAAAGAGGTTGAATATATTTATATTTTGACAGAGTATTGGGTTGTTTTAAATTTAACTTCTTTTTAAACACAAAGTAAGTTATTTTTAATTCAAAAAAAAAAAAAAAGTTTAACTGTATTGATTTTATTTGGCAGTTGGTATTTCAGTATACTAATGCAGTTTGATTGTTTTTTATTATTGGCTATAAAAGTTTAGTATGTAATTAATATAGGGTGTGTTGTTTACAATTATTCAAGTAGTAGGACATTAAAAATTTGTTACACTTGATAATAAATAGGTAATTTGTCAAACCATTGCACAGATATATATAGATAATCTAAGATGCTTCGATAAAAAGTTGATAAAATCATGAAAAATATTAAGCTTACTGTTTTCGTAGTTCTGCAAGTTTATCAATCATTGATCCTATCTTAGCACAATCTTCCAAAACTTTTTGACCGAGTTTACCTCCAGATTTATATCCAATTAATCTCGCATCGTCCAATAGTTTTCGAAGTGCTAATTCTTCTTCTGAACCTTGATTTAATTACATTAAATTTAGGTAATTAGTGTGGATTTAAGTGTGTGTATTAGGTTGAATGTGTGCCAACATTTAAAAGAATATCCTTTTTAATATGACACATTTTTGACAAGTGGTGCTTGATTTTCTATTTAAAACCAATACAGGAAGTAGGCAGATAGCAAATCAAAATTGATTTAAAACTTTGCCTAAGCATTTTTACTTACAAAAATGAGAAAACAACTTCAAAATTTAAATTATTTTTTAAATGACAGTTTTATATAAAATTGAAAACCACAATAATCAATAACCTGGCTGGGCATTGGGGTCGTTTAACCAGGACTTAGCAGATTGAATGTTCTTTGCCATTTCCTGCCTTGCTGCACGTAATTTTAAAATATCAGTGCGGTCGATTTGTATTTCTTGGTCAGTGGACACTAGTTGTAACAACCTAAATAAAAAAATATGAAATTGGCTTGTTTTAGTAACAAATTTTAACACTATAGTTTACACTGACCTTATTATTTCTGTAATGCTATCAGAAATTTCTTTGATGTAAAAAAGTCGGTTAGAGTTGGCTGATTTTTGTCCACTTTCGTTTGAATCTTTTACTGTCCCAACATAGGTTTTCATACCTTTAAACACATAAATACCGATTTCTTTATAAAAAAAATTTTTTTTGTTTTATAAAGGATACAAAAATCAAAAATGTTGTACTCGATATTAAGTTAGGTAGTTGAATTCTAAGAGTTTCAACTTCTGATTCAAGTTTTTCAGCATGAAGTTGATTTGTTAAATCCTTTGAGCGTTGTGAAACCTGTTTTGACATATTCGTCATACCTTAAAATCATAAAATTATTTTCAATGCACTTCACTAAATTTGGATAAAAATGTTTTAAATATTGTTTTGCGTGATGTATTGATAGTAATATGTATTGTCTAGTAAAATGTTGTGGTGTTATTTGTTGTTTTTTTATGTGTAGTTTTGCTTATTTTAGTATTTTATATGAACCAAAAAAAATTGATTTAAATAGTTCCATTTCAAACTTAGTGACAATAATGACAATTACAGGATAAAATTTAGTTTAATAAAAAAATATTATTATATCATAAAATTAAATATACCTGGTGTTAAATTTTTGACGTAAGTGACTAGATCTTCCATGCCTTGAACAACTTCTGATACTTTTAAATATTCTCGAACATTTTGGCATGCATGACAAATTCTACGAACCTAAAAAAAAATTCTATATTAATTTTAATTCTTTTTAAAATGTTATAATCTAATCTTGTTTTACAACTATAGATTTAATATTTTTTTAATTGTTTTTTAACCTCAACTTTAAAACTGCAATCTGTTACTAAAATTTCTTTTTAAGGTTTCCTTAACCATTTTCCAATACTTTTTAAACTTTCTTGCTCTAACTAACACTGCAAAATAAATAAAAAAATGTCTTAAAAACAAATCATAAAAAAAAGTAAATTGGGACTATTTAATTTTACAATATTTTAAAAACTTTTTTAAGATCACAAATACCTCTGATTCATCAAAAACCAACAAAAGATCTGAAGTTCCTTGTAATATTCCTCTTGCCCCTGCTATCAACTTTTCTCTTCCAGCTTTTGAGTACTCGTCAGCTTCCAACTCTTGGGCTGATGCCATTAACAAGTCAGCTGATATCTCAACTCTAAGAATAAAAAAACAAAAATAAACTATTTTAAAAAAAAAATTAACAATTAAAATTTTTTAAAAAGGTTATTTGAAATTTTCGAAGATCATAATCACCGTATTTTATTTTTAATACATTTATTTACTTTTGAATAGCAGGTGGTGTATCCATAACCAATACTTTGTCTTTGCTGGTTTGTATTTGGGCATGGCCAACCTAACATAACAAATAAGATTTTAAGAAAAATTATTATAAGAAACAAATTCTCGTATTTCAGGTCATTTTATTAGGTTTAAAATGTATGGTTTTAGCGAAATTTAATAGACTCACAGCAGCTAGATTGGTAACGGCCCCTTTGACGGCTGTGATTGGTCGAAGAAGAGAGGGCATCGCTGCCCCATCCTCTCCTTCTTCATGTAATATAACCAAGTGGGAAACCTTTTAAAATAAATTTCAAATAAAAATATTTAATTAAAAATTAAACCTTTTTTTTAATGAACAGCAACAATACAATGAAATACAAAAATACATTAAGCTGCATAATATGTATATTTTTACAGAATATATTTCTGTTATGACTTGTAAAAATACTCTATTGTTACAATAACTGGGGTAATTTCCCTTTTAATAATTTAAATAAAAGTTTGAGTCATACTTGGTCAGCCACCGGTTCCAGAATTTGTTCAATTGTTTTTGTGTGAAATACTGGCATTTTGTTCAAGTTTCAACTAGTCAGATTAATTTAAGATATGTAACTAAATTAAAATGGGTTAACAAGAATACAATTAATTGAAGGTAATTTTATGAGTAAAATAAATCTATTTTAAACAGTAGACTGTATTATTGATTTATTTTTAATTATTCTACGTAAAAAAGCGATTTTAAACTATATATATTTAATTATTTAAAATTTTTTAGCTAATACTATTAATTAATTATACTTCAATATACCATACATTTAACTTTTTATTCAGGCATAACTTAAGTATATTATATGACGTAATCAACCGGACGTAAACTTGTTATTTATACATTTTAATAAATGCGTACCGCCCTTTGAAATTTAATTAGTTCATTATACTTTCTACCACGATAGAGTAAACATAAACACTTAGGTAATACACTCGTATAATAGTTAGATAGTCTGCTTGGGTGAATACTAAAACATAGTTGATTGTTTTAAGTTGTATTCAAACTTAGTTAAGATTCCGTATTAGGAAACTAACGTTAAAATATTGCTTTAACTTGTTTGACCAAATATGGGCAATGAACGGCTTATATTGATGTAGTGGATTGGGGGAAGTCCCCTTCAAATATTTGCGGCAAAATTATGCACTGTGAATAAATTGGGGATAGAAACATATATTTGTTCCCCATATATTAAAAAATTTCTATATCATATTATATATTATAACTTACAGTTGCTTATATTTATGTACATTATATTAGGCAACCTATTTGTAATTAATTTTTAATTTTATTTCAATTTTTAACTTTTGATATTATTTGATAAACTATTTAATCACTTACGTTACTCCATTAGGTATCTTTTAACCTTCAATAAGATAACCTAAACCCGATAAAAAAGAGTTGAATAATGTTTTTTTTTTATAAATTCAAATCTTTATATTAACATAATATATATTTATTCATTTAGCTGTACTGTTAAGGAAAAAAAAAACTTCCCAAAACAAAGAAAAACCAAACAAAAAACTTTGACACTTTAAGCAAAAGAAACGTTATGAAAAAATGGATCGGAAGCAAAAGAAACATGCTAAAAAATTGGATCAGACAAGCATTATCTCGGAAGTCTTTAATAAACCCACCCTTGAAGTTTGGGTAAATTAAAATATCGTAGTTATTCACCAAATCTACGATATTTACTGTTGATTAACTACGAAGATCGATTGTTTTATTTTTTCAATGTTCGTTTTCATCCTTTATTTTTTTGTTTTGTGTTTTCTTGTTGTTTCGGTGTTGTGTTGATTTTTTGTTGTTGTTTGTTTGGGTGCAGTAGTTTTAAATTTTTAGCTAGGCTCTAAGGTAGACACTTGTACACCAATAATCTTAGGCAAGGCGCCTTGCAAACATCAGTTACTTAGAATTTAGGGTAGGCACATGGTCTATAACTTTGACATAGGCTTTTTACTTATTAATTTGGGGGTAGGCACTTGTTTCCATACCCAGATTTAGGCACCTTTACTTATAACTTTGAAGTAGGCACTTATTTTTAATAACTTTGAGGTAGGAACTTGGAACTTGTCTCTATAAATTCAGGGTAAGCACTTGTCTTTATAACTTTGATAAAGGCTCTTCTACTTAATAATTCAACGCAAGCACTTTTACTTATAAATTTGGACGTAGGCACCTTTACCTGTAACTTAAAGGTAGGCCATAAATAACCATAACTTTCAGGTAGACACTTTTACTTACGACTTTCAAGTAGACACTCGTTTCTATACCCTTTGGGGTATGCACTTTTACCTATAATTTTGAAAAAGCCACTTTTAACTATAACTTTGAATGAGGCACTTTTACTTATAACGCAAAGGTAGCCCATTTTATGTATAACTTTGAGGTACGCCATTTTACTTATGACTTTAAAGTAGCACTCGTATTTAAAACTTTTAAGTAGGCACTTTTACCTATAACTTAGAGGTAAAAACTTTACCGATAACTTTAAGGTAGGCATTTGTTTATTATAACTTTAGGGTAGGCACTTTTGAATATGGGTAGGCACTTTTACCTAAAACTTTGAGGTAGGCAGCTTTACCTATAATTTTGAAGTAGGCACTTGAACCTCGAAGTATAGGCACTTGTATCTATAACTTTAAGGTAGGCACTTTTTCCTATAACTTTGAAGTAAGCACTTTTTCCTATAACTTTGAAGTAAGCACTTTTTCCTATAACTTTGAAGTAAGAGGTAGGCACTTTTACCTATAACTTAGAAATAGGCACTTTACTTAAAACTTTGAAGTAAGAACCTTTACCTATAACTTTAAGGTAGGCACTTTAACCTTGAAGTAGGAACTTGTGTTTATATCTTTAAGGTAGACACTTTTTCCTATAACTTTAAAGTACGCAATTTAACCTACAAGTTTAAAGTAGGCACTTGTAACTATAAGTTTGAGGTAGGCACTTTTACCTATAAATTTAAAATAGGAACTTTAACTTTAAAGGAGAAAATTGTATTTATAACTTTAGGGTAGGCACTTTTGTATATGATTTTGAAGTAGGCACTTCCACCTATAATTTAAAGCTAGGCACTTTTAACTATAACTCAGAGATAGGCACTTTAGCCATAACTTTGAGGTAGGCACTTTAACCTCAAAGTAAGCACATTCACCTATAGGCTTAAGTTTAAAGTAGGCACTTGTAACTTTAAGGTAGTCACTTTTACCTATAAATTTAGAGTAGGAACTTGACCTATAATTTTAAGGTAGGCACTTGTATTTATAATTTTAGGGTAGACACTTTTGCATAAAATTTCGAAGTAGTCACTTTCACCTGTAAGTTTAAAGTAGGCACTTGTAACTATAACTTTAAAGTATAAACTTTAACCTTGAAGTAGCCACTTATCTTTATAACTTTAGGGTAGGCACTTTTGCATATAATTTAAACTAGGCACTTAAACTATAATTTAAAGGTAGGCACTTTTACTTATAACTCAGAGATAGGCATTTTTCCCAAAACTTTAAGGTAGTTACTTTTACCTATAAGTTTAAAGTAGGCATTTGTATCTTCAACTTTGAGATTGGCACTTTTACCTATAATATTGAGGTAGGCACTTGTATAACTGTAAGGTAGGTACTTGTAAATTAAATTTTTTGGGTATGCACTTTTTACCATAACTTAACAATACACATTTTTACCTTCAACTCTAAAGTAGACACTTTTTATTTCGGTATTTTGCGCATTGATGAAAGTAAACAATAAATAACAATTGATATTACACTAATGCAACGGAAAAAATAAAAAAATCAATTCATATTTTTTCATTCCGACTATTCGTTTAACTTCGTTAAACGCTTCCGCTGTTCCGATTTTTTTCCGCTTTTTCTTAATTTAGTATCGTTGGTTGTACTGTCTGACTGTAGAATGGAAAGGATGACAGTAATGATTGTTAATGTTTATCAATTGTTTTTAATGACAAATAAAAGTTTGCGTCATTTTAACATCCTGTTCAAAGCATAGTAGACTGGGTAACCTGTACTCATTATTATAGTTTTACTATCGTTTTGATTTGCATATTATGTTTATATCAATTTTTGAATCAAAACGTAGACTAAATTAAAATAAACAGTCAAACAATAATACCCTCAAGGAGATATTTTAGTGCTATGGGGAATAACTATTTAGCTGTCTGATCATATACGTTTTAATTTCATTTTAAAACAGGTTGTTTTTAAATATAAGAAATTGTTAAGAAAACGTGAATGAATTTTTCACAAGATGATTTTGGTGAATTCCATCAAAGTAATGTGCCAACAAGTTTTCAACCTTCTAACCAGTTAACTGTACAAAAAAACTTTAACAACATTCAACAAAATTCTTTTCAATCAAATTATCAACAGAAGAAGGATTTTCAATCAAAGCAGCAGCAGCAGCAGAAAAATGTCTCAGCAAGACCATCAAGTAATTGTATAATATATTTTATGAAATTTGGTAATTTAATTTTATTTATATTGCATTTTTTTATTGTATTTTTTTTCTATTTTTTTGCTTTAAAAATGCTATCAATTTGTATTTTTTAGACACGAAGATTGACTTGAATTCTAAAATTTTTGCTTCACTGGATTTAAAAACAACCCAAGCTCCTGTAAAATTTAAACCAGCAATTTCCCAAATTACTAAAAGAAAAGAAGTTCCAAGTTTTCATAATGCAAGTGCCAAAGCTGCTGACTGGACTTCGCTAAAGTTTGATGACACAGCATTTTATGGTATTTTTTAAGTCGGTGTAAAGTTTTTTTTAAATTTTTAACAAAAAAAATGTGTAAAATAAAGTATTTTAATTTATCTAGTTGAACCAGAATTGCCACCACCTATTTCGAACACTGTACCAACTAACACCATTAACACCAATGATAATGGTTCTTTATTTGAAACTGGTTTTACTGGCTCAAACCACAACGTCCAATATCAATCTGTATGTAAAATCATTAAGTGTTTAAAGTTTACTTTTTTTCAGTAAAAAAATTTTATAAATATATTTTTTAGATATTTATTTATTTTTAACAATCATTTATACCAACATTTTTAAATGCTAAGAATAATATAAACACAGATTTATATAAAATATTAAAAATTAGAACCAACAGTCAAATATGTTTGAAGATGAAGAATTTAATGATTTTCAACAGGGAGGAACTGACTTCAATAATCAACAAACAACTGATAATATGTTCAATATGTTTAATACTAATATAACAAGTACCATGCCAGGTAAATACAAATACTATTTAATTTATCCGAAAAAACTCAATTTGGTTACAACATTTAAGCTGCTTTTTTTGTTTTTAGTTCAACAGCAAGTACCGTTAGGTTTTGGTCAAGATCAGATTTTTCAAGGCAGTCAAGAAAATATTTTTTCCAGCAATAATTATAATTCATCAACTGTTTTTTCAAGTGCAACTGGTAATTATCACACTTAAAATCAAGAATTTAAACTTGAATTATAAATTACTAATACCACTTTAAATTTTATTAATAATGACAAAGGTTTTGACAATTATTGCGTACTTTTATTTTTTAGTACAACCAACTTCATTTTATTCAAGCCCAAGCAATCAGTTATTTAAATCCAATATTTCACAACAATCATCTACCATGAATACTACATCAAGTCAGTATAAACCATATTATTTGTACCCACATATAGATTAAGTGGTTTAGATATAGATTTTAGTTTTGTATTGATTTTAATTTGTTTTAAAGAAAGTGTTGCCTTAAGTAGGCTACTATTTTGCTTATGTTTTTTTAGTAGACCTAAATTACTTTTACAAATCTAACTTTAAGTATAGCTTATATATTTTTATTTTTATTTTAGCTAATCAGCAACAACAACATATTGCTCCTTCTTATTTTGATGGGCAAAACAATTTATTTCAATCAAATCAATTTCAACATTCTTTCATACCTACAACTAATAACATAGGTTTAATTTTTTTGTTATTTAGTTTAAACTTTAAAGAGATGGTTCGGTCGTAGAGTTTCTTTTTTAATTATGTTGGAATTTTTCCAACTTGCACGAGGATACCATTATTTTAAAAATTGGTCAAGTAGTTTTTAAGATATCGGGATTTGAAGGTAAATATTGTAAATATGGAAAGTCCCAACGCTCGTGAGTCATGTGACGCACGACGTCATCGTCAGATCATATGCTGGCAGACATAGGAAAATGACCTTATTTTGTCCTCTTTGACCCGTTTGTTGTACTTTTTTTAAATTTTTTTGCAGAAAACAAACTCAACATAAAAAGCAATATTTAATTTTAGCAAATCCAGTTTCAGCATCAGCTACAACTCATGACAATAATTTATATTCCACAAATCAACAATGTAATGTTAATGCAGAAAAGGGTAAATTAGTTTTTGTTTTATATTAATTTTAACATGCAAAAGGATAAAAACTAATTTTATTTTTATTTAAAAACAAATTGTTTTTTAAAGTCAATATCACATTCATTTAACATTTCAATTTCTGACTGATACATTTTAGTTCAACCGACTTATAATTTTGATGGACAAGAAAATTTGTTTCAATCATATCAGCATGACCAACCAACTTCAAATAACACTACAGGTAACACTTGTTTGTTATTATATTCATTTAGTGTATTGCATTTGTTATTATACATAAATAAGTCGCTATCTATATATATATTGATTTGTGGGCAATATATACTAAATATATATATGTATATATATATGTATTTTTAGTAGGCCTACAAATAAATAAATCTGCCCTTTGTAGCGTGTGAGCAAATTATTGCGCTTAAACCATATTATAACAATTAAAATCTGACTGTAGGGCAGGCTATAGACTAGTTTGATTAATGTGTGAACTGTGGTTTTCTTTCATAGCATTGTTGCAAGCTTTAACTAACTTTAAATCTTTATTGAATGTATTTTATGATTAGTGCAATTTAACTCCATCCAATCAAATGAGAAAAATGATTTACAAACCAACCAATATGACCAATCAGAATTTACTTCTAATTCGATACAGGATACAGGTACAGCTTTAAAATTTTTTAACTTAACATGATTTGTAAAAAAATCTAAAAAGACTTAAATATTAAACATATTTTAAATGTTAAGGGTAAAATGGTTTAAAGAGACAATTTAGTGGTTTTTATATATTTACTTAGAGTTTATTTTACTTTAGGTAAACTTGTTGTTTTTATTTAGATTTTGTTGGTTATGAGTATGAAACAAATTCGTTTAAAGAAACTGAATTTGGTTCCACAATCACAACTTTAGATCAGTTTACTAAAGGTAAACAAAATTATATAAACATTTTTTAGTGAAAAGTAAGGTTTTTTTTTGTTTAGAATAATGTGTTAATTATTTTATGTTTTTGATTAGAAACGTCACCTCCATTTGAGAATACTGGTCAAGATAACTTATTTAAAGAGACGAGTTTTCAAAAAACAAATTTTACAAGCAATATTGAGACAGCTACTGGTAAGTTCTGTTAACATATTATGAATATTATATTGGTGTACACCTTATATGTTTTAAGGTTTAACTTTGATTTGTATCTAGCAAAACAATCACTCTTTCGATATGATGGTTTGGATAATTTGTTTCAAGGTTCCGTTCATTCTGATATGCAATCAGTAAACCCCACAGAAAGTAATTAAAAAACTTTATTTTCATATCCTTAACATTTGTACTTTATTTTTATGTTAATTTCAGATAAAACTAGTCCGATGTTATAAATTTCAATTTGTGAAAACTAAATTTAATTAGCAATTTGTTTAACTTTTAGCTCAGCCAAATAATTTTAAAGAACTTGTTGACAATTTCCAAGAAACCGATATTAAAATACCAACTACAATTCCTAACGGTAAAACTACTTTTAAAGCATTACCGTCTAAACTAAATTAAAATATAAGTCTTATTTCTAAATTTTATTTTAGTAGAAAAACCAGCTTTAAATAAATATGAAATAGAAGAAGGTTTATTTACAAGTCTTTCTAAACCAAAAACGAATACAACAAGTTCATATTTAAAAGGTAAATACATAATATTATTGTGTTTAAATAAAATACATAAACAAAGATAAGGTATGCTAATAAAGGGCTTTCATATTTAAATTAATTAAAACTAATTCAGTTTATAATTAAATTAAAGTCGTTCTAGTTGATTAATTTATTTTTAATTTAGATACACCACCTCCATTGGATTTTGATGAACCAACTAACATGTTTCAAGATTCTGCTTTTAATAAACCTTCTACACTTACTTACACCGAAGATGGTAAACTTATTTATAGTAATAAATATTATGTTTACTATCATGTTTATGTATATAAACTAAAAGGCTAAAAAAATGCATTCATTTATAAATGTTGTTATCTTACATTTAAATTGTTTGTTATAATATTTAGAAGATCTTGAGTTTACATCGTTTGAACAAGCAGATTTTACCCCAATACCTAAAATACAAGAACCTAGTTCACCAAATTTACATAATGAAGGTAAACCATAATATCACAACTATTTTTAGTTGTTCTGTTAATGTTTTGGTATTAAGGTTTTTACCTAATTTTAATTACTTTTTCCTTTATAGAAAAAGCAGAAACAGTTTCCATTCATTTAAACACAGAAGAAAATACTGAAGAACCAATTTCTGATTTTGAATCTGATTTAAATACAGTTAAACCTGCAGGTATTTATTATTCAATGGCATTGTGTCAATAAAGATACTTATTTATTTATTTAACCTCTTTTTAATTAAAATTTTTTATAATTTTTGAAGATGTACATGATGATAACATTTCACAATCAAGCAATCACAGCAATCAACATAACTGGAATTTAAGTGCAAATCCAATAGGTAAAAAAAATTTAAAAACACCCTTTTTTTGTAATATATTAAAAAATTAGTATATTAAGTTGGATAAATAATTGCATTGGTTTATTGAATAAATTGATTTGTTACTAATATGCATATTAATTTTGAAAAATGTACATTTATTGTTTTTAGAGCCTGATTTGTTTTATTCAAACTTGAAGGACAATTTATTTAAAACTATCAACCAACAAGATGCGGTTAGCAATCAATCAAGTAATTAAAGTTCTGTGCAATATCAAAAATGATATAACCCCTTATTTAAATATTTTTGGGCTAGTTATTAGTAAAACAGTTTTAAAAATGATATAACCCCTTATTTGAATATTGTTGATCTAGTTATTGGTAAATCAGTATATTACTTTTTTTCTAACATATTCTTTTATATTTTCAGTTTCTCCTATTTCAATAAGGTCAACTGAAATTGCTCCACAAATACCTGAAAGAGTGTTACCCATCAAAGGTAATTAATTTATTGTAAATATATACCAACTTTAAAAATGTTATTAAATCTAACATAAGCTAGGATTTTAGATTTCTTGTTGTAATTTGTGTTTTGTAGTAAACTTTTATTTGCCAAAAAAGATACTTGATGACATAACTTAATATTTATATGCTAATGAGTAGCTTTGTTCCAACAACATGATAATTAAACATCCCATAGATACATTAAGTACAGTTACACTACACATAAGCACTTATTAAAACCTAATGTACTTGTAGGGATATTTTTGACATAACTATTTAAGTGTGCGTTTAGTGGTTGATTTTCCACTTATCATTATGCTTGAATGGTCTTGTTTACCCAGTACCTATATAGAATGATTTAGTAGCTCTCTATAAGGACTGTAAAGTTATAGTTATAAGGTTCTTTTGTGTAAAAGTTAAGTCACATAAGACTATGTGGGTGTTATATTAGTAGTGTTAAGTTATTAGTGAAATTTTTTGGACTACTGAATATATATTTGTTGGATATATGGAAAGAAAATATTATTTTGATGGTAAATAGTAGCACAATAGTTTGGTATTATTGTACTGTAATGATTCATCATTTATATATGTTACTACACCAATAAGCTAAAGTTTTAAAATTTGGTAGTTTACTTATATTATCTATTTAACTTGTGGCTATTAGAAATTGAAATCATGGTTTTAATCATAAAAAACTGTAAAGCTTAATATATCATTTAACCTTTTCTTAACAGAGTCTTAATAAATAAATGTATGTCATTTTTTTATTTTTTAACCTTATTCACAGAAACCAGTATACCCGTAATTCAAGATAGCATAGTAGACGAAAAATCAGACAACAATTATGCATCTGAGTATTGCAGCGCGTGGGAACGTTGCCTTACAGCATGCCTTAACATTATAATCATGGCAAACAATATATTTAGCTCTATTCCTTCAGCTTCAGTATGTAACGAAGTTATTTATTCTTGTAAAGGACAGAGATACATAGCTGGTAAATATTGGCTTTTTGTTTGCTGTGTAAATGTTGAGTTTAGTGGTGTGTTAAATGTATGATAGTTAAATTGATTGTTCAGCAATATTTTTTAAAATGATATGTTTTTAAACTACCATAGTATTTTTTTAAATTTTTTTTTAATAATATATATACATTTTTCATTCATAACAACCTAATTTTTTGAATTTGACTTCTATTTTTTGCGTAGACATATGCCAGGTCCATGCTGTAGTAAATAGAATTTGTAGCAATGCAAAAACCTTAAAAGTAGTCAACGAAGAACTACTTCAACTTGAAAAACAATTTCAACTTTCATGGCATAATTTATTATCATTTTGTCCTAATGCACCCGTCATTGAAGTAAGTCTATTTTAGTCAAATTAAGTTGTCATATACCTAACGTAAATATTAATTTTGAATCTAATTTTTGTTGTCTTTTTTATATGATATGTAAAGTCGAACTTATACAGCAAATATCTTTACATTAATGTTGCTAGTCGATAGTCAGCCCTACAGTCAGTAAATGGCAGTTATATTTTTTGTAGCCGTTTATATTGGGCATTTATATTTGTATATATATATTTATTTTTTTTTTTTTTTTTGTATATATATCTTTATCCTCGATGTGGGAAAGTCGAATGCGCGACTTAAACATAGAGTAACATAAGTTACTCCGACCCAGTCTCGAGTTACCTGTGGCAGTTTGGAATATTATAGAGACTATAATTGCCCGGTAATTATGCTGCTGATTAAGTGCTGGCTCAGCAGGAGTTCATACCGTTTATAGCGCCTTACTCAAGGGCGCTACAGCTTGAGATCAGTGGGGATTGAACCCACGACCTCATGGTAGTGTAGCAAGAGTTCTTATCACTACACCACGCTGCCGGTAAATATATAAACATAGCTTCATTATATATAGATTTTCATCTATTTTATGTACATACATTTAAAGGTATTATAAACTGCCTTTTTATGGTAACCAATTTTATTTATAGGAAAAGTCTTCAGCAGAATTAAGAGATATACCAGGTTGTGGTGTTTGCCTTCTTCCAGTGAGTGACCAAGAAATAATTTATTGCGAATGTTCTTACCATGCTTCGTGTGCAAACCTGTGGATTAACCAAGTTGAACCTGTTTTACCTAATTTAAAACTACCGGTACATTAGTAATTAATGTGGTGTGTACTTTCAGAATGTAATGGAAATTATACAAGAAAACTTGTCTGGCTTATATATATAAATTTCTAAATACAAGTTGATATCGATTTGGTAAATTTTTAAATGGTTTTTGAAATTTATTTTTTAAATATTTTAAAATAATAATAATGTTGAATGTAATTTTAAGCAAATAATTGATTTATTTATTATTGTTAATCTTGTTTTTAAACCACCAATAATGTTGTAATTTTTAAAGTAACATAGTTTTTATTCACTGTTAATAAATGCAATTAATCTTTAATAATCTACTAAAATATGACTAACATTTTATAAGGTAATGTAAGGCACACTTTTGACTAATTAGAAACAGGAATCAAATTTCCAGCTTCAAATTTACCAGTTTCAGGGCGGAAACAATTTAAAAAGTGGAACGTGTATATGTAGATAGTCTAATTTCCCTTTTTTTAATCCCTACAACACATCGTTATGCAACCGCTAATCAAAAGTCAAGCGAAGTCGTGATCAAAAATACGTTATACGTAGACAAAATGATACGATATGAACTAGTGACTCTTTCACAGGCCTAGTTATTTTATTACAGTAAATATAAAAGCAGTTTAACGTCGTGTCGTCGCTATAAGGTATATTTGTATGGTTGGTTAGACAAACAGGTTACCATAGTTCACCAACTTGCAAACTTTAAGGGGATTTTTTGCATTGTTATCGTTTTAAGTTACGATTTTACATAGAAAGATATGTTATATAAGAAAAGTAGTATAAAAGTTGTGTTTTAAAGTAGGTTTATGGTATATTGCAGAGAAAGTATTGTATTTTTATTTGCTAAACCGACTGATTAGGCTGTAGTTTAAAAAAAACGATTAGTCTGTTAGTTGTCAGGGCCTGTACTGTTATATTTTGCAATGTCATTGCTATTTTGTAGTTTATAAATTTATTAATCTTTTATAAAATAATTTACACTGTAAATTCAATTTTTATTTTTAAATTTTATTTATAATGTTTAAAAAAGCATGCATTTTGTTGTTACAGTGATACAATAACAAATAGGAATTTTTGGTGAATATAAATATTTTTTAACAATGACTGTATTAAGCAAGCATGCAGTTTGTGGACGGTTGAAATCGATAAATGATTCTGTTCCTTACACTTGCTATGAAGTAGCTCATGGATGGGAGCCTAGCTGTACAATTGCTTTTCTTGATACAGTCAAAGCTTCTTTCAAATTTTCCGTAAAATGTTACATCATGTTTTATTTGGTATGAACAATATTTAATTGTTTTTTTAATCTTTTTAGAAATAAACATTTTTTTTATGCTACACAAACTATAGGTTATTTAAAAACTGTGCCTTTTTAATATAAACTAAAAAAATAACTTAGGTATTTGTTTTTCTTTTATTTATAATTTTTATTTGTTTTTAGTTTATTAAGTTTTTAAAAATTAATTTCAAATTCAACATTTTAGGTTACTTCTGCTTTGAAAATTAAAAACAAGGAAGACTTGAAAAGAATATTAAAAAGGCTACCTGGAGAAATTTTACAATCCAGTGCATTCCTATCGGCCAACGGGTTCCTCTTTTTGGGAGGTTTTTGTTGTCTAAGGTAACTATTGTTTAATCAGTAAATAGGCGTATACTTAAATAAAACTAATAATTTTAAAATGGCAAATATAATTTATTTTTCAGGCATGCATTAGGAAGATTTTATCGTTGGAACGGTATTGCTGCTGGACTATTTGCTGGGTATACCAGTATTGCAATCGAAAGAAAGTCAAGGTAAAAAATTGATACATTTTATTATTTAACATGCGCATTAACTGAATCTGACATGTTTAACCCAATGTTGATCTATTTTGTTTATAGAAGAGGTCTTCTTGCAATATATTTACTGAACTTGGTAAGTAATCATTTGACATTTTAAATGGTGAATTTTTTTTGCAAAAAATGTTATTATTTAGACAGCAGAAATATTATTTAATATGGCTGTGTCAAGAAAGTTAATAAGAAGCATTCCAAATGGAGAGGTTAGTTTAAATAATAAATTTTATATTCTACTATAATAACTGTTATTTTAGTTATATATTGTAAAGGATGAATTTATAACAATTTTTTTTTAACAAGTAAATTTATTATTTTATTTTTAGATTTTAATATTCAGTGTAGCCACTGCTGGGTTGATGGCACTTTATAGGTATGCATTATAAATCTTTTATTTTGTTTTGTCCAAATGTTTATTTTTGATCATTATTTAAATATTTGTTTTTTTTAGAACACACAATGGATTACCCAAATCTCTTCATAATTCAGTGAAATATTTCTTTGGCAAAGAAGACATTTCATGCAAAAAACCAAGCGGGTTTATAAATATTTCATCCAAAATATTTTTTCAATTGATTATTCAAATTTTTAGTACTTCTTAGTATATATATAAGATAAAACTATTAAATTTGTTACCTTATTTACAGAAAATCAAGTGAAATTGGTATATCAAGAAGACATGAACTTTGTAATCATAAAAATGGATGTGTAGCGTATGTTTTACAGGTAAAATTATTAATTTCTATACAAATAAATAATAGTTTTTTACAGTCTACTTTCTTAGTAATCTAGTTAACTTTGGTAAAATGCACAAACTCATACAACACAGTTAAAGTTAGTAGCAATATTAATTTATTTACCAGGTTTTTGTTTTTTTAAATCATTAAATTTTAAAAACAACCAAATTTATTTTAAAGCAAAATTTAATAACTCTGTTAATTTTTTAGGGGAGTATAAAGCAATTTGGAATAGGATACACATTAGAAATTGCAATCAGTTTGTTTCGGTTAATAAAGTCAAGAGGAAAACATTATCCAGGACTTAAAAAGATGTTTACACAATTCTCTATTGCAAAATTTATGGGTGGATTCACATTTTTATTTAAGGTAGATTCTCAATAAAAATATTTTAATTTTTTATTTTAATAAATTTATTTTGTGTGAACAGTTAGTAAGCTGTTTATTACGCTGGACAACAAACCAAAAAAATCCAACTCTTCATGGAGGTATTGCTGGTTTTGTAGCTGGATTTTCAAGTTACTTTTACAAGAGTTCGACTATTTCTCTCTACCTTATATTTAAACTAATAGAGGTAAAACGCTGTTTGTTTCTACATGTTGCATTTTTTTTAAAGGCAAATTTAAAATAAAAATATTTTGTCTATAGATTCTTTGCTTAAAAGGAGTTGATGCTGGAAAACTACCGAATATTCCAAATTTCGCAAATCATGTTTATGCGTTCAGTCTGTCTATAATCCTTCACACGGTAAATTAAAATTGATAAGCTAATTAATTACTTTAGTGACGTTACTAGTTGTATTATTTGTGTATGGCTTTATGTAAACTTAGAATATGCTTTTTCAAACAGTAACAAAAAATTGTATTTAAATTTTAGGCATGTTGTGAGCCACATCAAATCAGACCTTCTTATTTTAATTTTATTGATGGAGTTAGTGGGGGAAAGTAAGTACAATTTTTTGCTTTAGTTGCATTTTCAAAGCACCATTACGTAGCAATTGCACTTAAGTAATAAAAAATTTATGTTTAAAATTATTTTAAGTAATTATTTTTTGTCTTGTTTTTTATTTTTTCAAATTTTACTTTTTTAGATTTGCTTTCATGTTTCGAAAAATGTTGGATGTATTAGGTACACATGCTTCAAAAAAATTCCCAAATTACATTCCGGATTTAAACCCAAAATATGTAAAATCTCAGGATGTCATTAATTTATTAAAGCAACATGGCAAATGGATTGTTTAAAATTGTGTTTAATTTGTTTTTTAAACTACTATTTAATAATACAATCAGGAAAGCTTATTTTTTAGATCATTATTTTGTTTATTTTTAATATTCTATGCAATTGTCTTTAATTTATTAGTAAAAGCATTACCATTAATTTTATTTACGCATCATAGTGTAATTTTTTTTTTTGCATGGTATCAATGATTTTTCATGTTTTAACCTATTATGTCTATTTTTTAATATGCAGTTATGTTAAAAACATTTAATATTAACATTTGGCATTTAATATTATTATGTTGCGATATATAAAACATTTTTAAAATTGATATGTGATTCGTCTTTGTTGTTGGTGCTATAATTTACAAGTATATAAAATTAAATAAATTTTTGTTTTGTGATTCTTCATAATAATTCTATTTCTTTTTTTAGAGATTAGGGTTAGGGTAGGCAATGCCTTTTGTTTAGACCATGGCTGTATTAAGTAAGCATGCAGTTTGTGAGGCATTAAAGTCAATAAACGACTCTGTTCCATATACTTGTTATGAAGTAGCTCATACATGGACACCTTATTGTAGTACTGCATTGCTTGACGTTGCCAAAGATGTTATGAAAATGTCATTTAAGGCTTACTTTGTGTTCTACTTGGTGAGCATGTCAATAAACTAAATAATTTTTGGATATGTATATTTTATCGTCTTAGTTATTTTTAGGCCATTTTATTTATTGGTAAATTTTAGGTAACACATGCCCTTAAGATTAGAAAAAGGGAAGATATTTGGTTGCAACTAAAAAAATTACCTCAAAATATAATACGATCAACTTTATTTCTAACTGCAAATGGAAGTTTGTTTTTGATATTTCTTTGTGGAATAAGGTAAATAAATCTAAAAATTTAATTATTTGGAAATATTATGTTAAACTAGTTTTGTTTTATTTAGACATGCATTGGGAAGTTTTTTTAGATGGCATTTTGCAGCTTGTGGTCTGTTTTCTGGTTGTTTGAGTATTTTAATTGAAAGAAAATCAAGGTAGGGTATACTTTGTTATTACAGTTTATAAAACATTATTTTTGTAATGGATTATCTTTATTTTTTTAGAAGAGGGATGCTTGCAATTTATTTATTGAACTTAGTAAGTAAAACTGTATTAGCGAAATATTTACTTTTATTTACTAAATAAGAGTTTTTTGCTTTAGGCAGCAGAAATATTATTTAATATGGCTGTTTCAAGAAACTTGATAAAAAGCATACCTAATGGAGAGGTAAGCTTGTTAAAAAATTTATAATATTAATGAATTATTAGCATATATATTTTAAAAATTATTCTAACATTTACTAAGTTTTCAATATTTTTGTTTAAAGGTATTAATATTTAGTATTGCAACTGCTGGAATAATGGCACTATACAGGTAATTTATTAGGTCAACTGTGTAATAAAGTCGAAAATAATTCAAGTAAAATTTTAAGAACTCCTGGAGGTCTGCCGAAATCTTTTCAAAATTCTGTGAAGTATTTGGTTGAAAAAGAATACCTAAATTGCAAACTTTTAAACAGGTTAGTAAATATTTATATTCAAGGTGTTATACATTTAATTTGTCGTCTAAGTGTATAGAATTGCATTTATTTACTTTTATAATTATAGTAAAAGAATTTTAAAAGGATGGCCATGCACAGTAACACATAAGCTCTGTGATCATGAAAATGGATGTGTTGAGCATGTTATAAAGGTATAAACAAATTTAAAATGGTATTAAACAACTATAAATAATTAATTTTTTAATATTTAGTCATTTTGTGATAAAATTTTTGTAAACTTTTAAAATAGGTAAAATTTTTTTTTTAAAGGGTGGTGTCCAACAGTTTGCAATGGGTTATGGAATAGAATTAATAATCAATGTTTTGCGATTAATAAAATCAAAGGGAAAACGATACCCGGGACTTAAAAAAATTATGACACAATTTTCGATTGCTAAATTTTTAGGTGGATTCACGTTTTTATACAAGGTACAAATATTATGTTGTTGTCAGATAGCTTTTGTAAAATATTTATTATAGTATAAAAAATGTTTTTTAAAATACACCTAATTTTTAGTTAACAAATTGTTTATTATGCTGGACAACAAATCAAAAAAATCCAACTCTTTATGGAGGTATTGCTGGTTTTGTAGCTGGATTTTCAAGTTACTTTTACAAGAGTTCGACTATTTCTCTCTACCTTATATTCAAACTAATAGAGGTATTAAGCTTTATATATTTAAACACCGTATATATATATACATTTATAAATTATTTTATAGATTTTAAAAATACAAAAAATTGTTTAACCAAGCAAAAAAAAACATAAATAGGTTTTATAATATAATTTTTGTTGTATTTAGATTATTGGCTTAAAAGGAGTTAAGTCTGGAAAACTACCATTTATACCTCATCTTTCGATTTATATTTATTCATTAAGTTTGGCAATTATTGGATATTCGGTAAAAATTAATTTATGAACATACAACAAACCTTAAGTCTAAATATTTTGTGGCTTTATAAATCAAAAATTATAAGTGAAAATTTAAACTCATAAACAACTAAACATAAAGTTAATTTCCTTTAAATGCATTTTTAGGCAGGTGTTGAACCCCATACTATGCGACCTTCTTATTTTAAATTTGTTGACCAAGTTAGTGGAGGAAGGTATGTTAATTTTTTTTGCAAGTTTTCAGGAATATAAATTAACAGAATTATTTATGGTAAATATTGCAGCATAACTATTAGGTATATGCTATTCTGCTGTTTTTTTTAATAGTTTTTTTGTGCTTTTTAGATTTTCTGGAATCTTTCGAAAATTGTTTGATCCATTTGGAGCAAATGCATCAAAAATGTTTCCTAATTATATTCCTAACCTTGATCCAAATTTCGTGAAATCAAAAGATGTTATTGCTTTGTTAAAAAAGCATGGAAAATGGATTGTTTAGGAATTTTATGTGGGCTTATCTTATGCATTTTTTTTATGTTATCTTGCCTACATATTAATATTACTTTTATTTTTTTGACGGGTATGGCCCAATTTTTAAGCAATATTTATATCTGCCTTTTTATGTTATTGCAATATTGTACTAGTTGTTTATTGCAGAAAGTTGTACTAGATGTTTCAGGGCGATGCAATATTAACAATGCTGTGCACTTATTAATTTGACTTTTATATACACGCTGCCGCATATACACTAGATTTAAGTTGATAAATTTTATTTCCTATACATCTTTTTGTGTTTATACAAGACTAATGTTACTTTGCTGCACACCTCTAGGTATTTGCACCATTTTTATGTGTACTCAAGTTTTTATTATTTTTATTACCTATTTAATAAATATTAGTACTAGCCAAATAATACACAAAAAATAAATTCATATAATATAAATTCGATGTATGAATTAATTAAATATTTTTTTAGTTAAAATAGAAATAAAACAAAGTAAAAATGTTAAAAAAATGAGGATAAAGTGTAAAATTTTATAAGTTTTCTATGTTTTCCGGTAAAAAATAAAAACGGATTGCGTGGCTGAGATCAGCTGTTAAAGTACAGAGAAAGGTAGTTTGGCAAGCTAAGCCAAGCGTTTTCACGCCTTCTGCACAATATATAAAACAATTAAATATACATAATGATTTCTAGAAATATGTGACAATATAACTTTGTATTTTTAATTGGAGACGAAAGCCAAAGTGTCAAAAATCGTATAAATATCTAAAATCGTATAAATAAAGTGATTTTATCAATTAGTTCGAATTTGGTTTATAGGCAGATAAATTGTAAAATAAATTTTACTATTAGACACTTTATTTAGGGATATTTCTGTATAAATAAAGTATTTGTATAGTCAATACTTTGTTATCATAAAACTAACACAATAACATAAGGCTAACAAACCCACATTTTTAACAGTCTTAATATCTAATAACTTTTTTTATAGATATTCTTTTAAATTATCAATAAAAGTTGTAAATTGTACTATTGTAAGGTTGATTTATATTTAAGATAATGTACAAAAAATATTCATATTTATTGTGAACTTTTTAATATGTAATATATAAGTAAAAAATTAATGCCGCATATATATTTACATGTGGTATGCTAAGTTTTAATCTTTGAAAATTTTTTTTTTAATTAATATTTTATTGCAGTTACTTTTTATTTATTTACTAAATTGGACCCAGCATGGCAAAAAATAAATCCTTTGTTATTTAATCACCAGACTAGTCAGTCTGGTTTAACAGGTTTTGTTTTCCATTGTGTGGTGACAGTACTAACACATTAAAAACACATTTTGTTGTAAACTTATTTAGTTAGTTTTTAAACTGTCTTTTAGTAATGTGAGCATTAAAATTATAGCACTTTAAATAATGATTTTCAAATATTTTTTGAAGATATATATAATTTAGGATGTTTAAACAACTTTTAGCGATAATTTTTATTGGTTTGGTACTAGCAGATGAAGATAGTCATATTGTAAGTATAACTTCTTTTAATTGTCAAAAACTTGTTTAAAATTGAAAACTACTTTATTTAAATTTCTAATGACGTTTAATTTTAAGTTCTCTCAATACTAATTATAATGTTGTAATTACATTAATAACACTTCTATTAGCACTTTTTTCGTTTGTATAATTATTTTTTAATTTAAACTTTTTTTAAGTTTTTTGTTTAACAACAGTTATTGTTTTAATAAGTTTTTAAATTTTGTGTTTACAATATTTTTTAACTTCTAACACAAAATTTAATGTAATGATATTACAATTTGTTTAGTATAAAGATGGTGAGGATATATTATTATGGATGAACACAGTTGGTCCATACCACAATAGGCAGGAAACTTATGAGTATTTCAGGTAAAGCGATGTGTAAATATATGTAACTGTATTTCATAATTACAAATTGTTTTTTAACATGGATTTACAATAATTTGGCTAAATGTTTCAAAATAGCTGAACGCTCCAAAATATAACATTTTAAAACTGCACTGATTTAATGTTATAGGCAATCTATTTTGGGTATTGATTGGTGTTAATTTTAGCAGAAGGGTGAAATCTAAGTTTTATGTTTTATCCTAGATTACCATTCTGCAAGGGAGCGAAAGAAAGTAAGATAGATCGACATCATGAAAACTTGGGTGATGCTCTTCAGGGTGTGGAGTTAAAATATAGTGGCTTGGACATTAAATTTAAAGGTAAAAATAACTTAGTGTGTATTCTATTATTTATATCTATACCACATATCGAAAGTATTCTACTTAATATAGTTAACATAATGGTATATGACTATTTTATCTTTATTCTCGTTGTGAAAAGGTTGACTGCATGATCTAAACATAAAGTAATATTAGTTACCCCTCCCCAGTCTCTAGTTGTTTGTAGTTTGGGGTATTATAGATTATAATTGCCTGATAACTAAACTGCTGATTAAGTACTACCTAAGCAGGAGTTTAATCATTTATAGCGCCTTCCTCAAGGGCTATAGCATGAGAGTAGTGCAGATTGAACCCATAAGCTCATATAGTGTAGCAAGTGTTCTTACCATTACACCATGCTGTACATATTGTTTTAATTGGAAAAAAAAGCATTTTTTAATTTTGATAAATAAAATATTAAATAAATAATACTTAGATAGGCTGTGTTATACAACTTGTTATAAAAATCCTAAATTAATATTTATTTTTTTTAGATAATGTACTTGCAACAAAGTACTGTGAAATAGATTTGGATAAAAAGAAATATGATTCGTTTGTGTATGCTGTTAATAATCATTATTGGTATCAAATGTACATGGATGATCTGCCTATTTGGGGTAGGAATATTGTGTTTTATAATCATGATATAACAATTATTTTATAATCCAATATTGGGAACTATTTTGTAATAGATTATTGTCAAATTTGATTTATATATATTTTTTTTTTCAAACATTTTTACATAAAAAAAAATGATTATATATATATGATTTGTCTTTGTTCAATAGGACAAATTAACTATATAATCTTGTATTTTTAGGTATATATATGCATAATTTACTTTTTTATATTTTTATTCCACCGCAGGACACTCTTTTTTAATATAAACAATTTTAACAACAGGTATAGTTGGTGAAATGGATGAAAATTCGGAAGAACATTATATGTGGACTCACAAGAAACTTGAAATTGGATATAATGACGATCAAATTGTTGACATCAATCTCACCAGTGATAAGAAAATTAAATTGCAACCTAATATCAAAATTCAATTTACATACGAAGTAAGTTACAAACAAAATGAGGCATTTTTATTACAAATGTCGGCTGGTTTTTATATGGAATTGTATATACACAAATTTAAAATATTCCTTATATTCCCTAATGGGAAAGGTTTTATATTCTCTTACGGGGTGGGTTTTTTGGTACTTTTATCGGGTAAGGGTGTGTTTTTGGGACGTGTTTGAGCTATCTGTAAATCCAGGCTCAAAGGCAAATAGTGAGGCATTGGTGGGCTTAAACTCAAAACCTTTCGGCTCATAGTTTAACGCCATAACCAGTTTGCCACAATACTGGACTTTTTTAAGTTAATCTTTAAGTAATGGGGCTTATTGGACGATAAATATTATAAATACATTTATATATAAACAATTTAAAAGTCTTCAAAAAAAAAAAACTGCAGTTTATGTGCAAGGGTATCATAAGCTTATATAAGTAGTAAGTTGTGTCTATACTACAACAGTTAAAATGCAGCCCAATGAAGGTGGCCAATGACTAGTCCAACTAATTAAATGAAGCTATTTATGTTTATATTATATCATATCATTCCCACCTATTACATGTTTTGTTTATCATTAATATTTGTACGTTGTTCTATTTTTGGTAATAAAACCTTTTTTGTTTTTTTAAAGGTAATATGGAAAATTTCTGACATGACATTTAGAGATCGATATGAAAAATATTTGGATCCCAGCTTTTTTCAACATCGAGTAAGTTACATTTTTTAAGTTAACTCATATTAAGTTGCAAGGTTTCTAAATTTATATTTTTATATAATATACCATCCTTCTTTATGTTAAATTTTACTTCTCTTATTATTTACCAGACTCTTACAAATTTACAATACTTTATTGTCTTTTTAAAATTTCCATTTAAAGTAAGTTACAATCAACCCATTATTTAAACAATTCTGACCTTTAATATTTTTTAGATCCATTGGTTTTCTATATTTAATTCATTCATGATGGTAATCTTCTTAGTTGGGTTGGTATCTATGATATTAATGAGGACATTAAGAAAAGATTATGCTCGATATAGTAAAGATGATGACCTTGATGATATGGTAAAAAAATAAAACAAAATTTTTTCGTAATTGTTTAGTTTAAAATTTTGTTATATTTGTAACCGGTTTTAGTTTAGTTTTTTATCTAGATTTTTTTGTTTACAATATTTTATATATATATTTAAAGCATTTTAAATGTTTTGCTTAAATTCTTTTCTTATCAAGATAAAAAGGGTAAAATATTGTTATTTAGAATAGGCTATATACTAACATTTTAAAAAACATTTTTTTTTATTTCTTTTTTTATTTTTTAGGAAAGAGATTTGGGAGATGAATATGGTTGGAAACAAATCCACGGTGATGTTTTCAGACCTGTCACACACCCACTTCTGTTCTCCGCCCTCATTGGCTCAGGGGCTCATGTTCTCTCAACCTCATTGGCTGTCATTTTATTCGTTATGGTTGGAGATCTATATACTGAGTAAGATAGAATTTTTAAATAAAAACAAGCAGTTAAAAAATTGTCATTTCAACCCACTTTTTATTAACTCTTAAATTCTTGGAATTTAGTAATTAAATGCCCAACCTAAGAGCTGTATTTTAATTGAATGTTTATGTACATGTTCATATTGTCCAATGTTTTATTTGATAATGCATCTAGATAGTGCATGTACTTGTCGAATATATTTTTATACTTAGCCATTACTTACTAATATTTTACTTTCGATATTGAATAACAAAATTACATTTAATCTTTTTATTAAATTAAAAGTTTTTATCTTAAATTAATATTGTATATTGTAGGAGAGGAACTGTAGTAAGTACAGCAGTGTTTGTGTATGCAGCATTATCACCAATCAATGGTTATTCTGGTGGATCTTTGTATGCTAAGATGGGAGGTAAGTAATTTTACAACTCATAAATTTTATAACTATTATCTAACTTACTAAATTTGTTTATTTTGTAACAAATTTGCGTTTGTGTAAAATAATAAATTTTTTGTATTTTAGGACCTCTAGATCTTCTGCATTTTAATTTCAGTTTTTGTTTGTTTTATTAAAATTTTATATTTTACAATGTAATGTTTACACTTGTAGAAAAGTATACACATTTAACTTGTAATAAAGATATTATTTTTTGTATATTAAAGGTAAACATTGGATTAAAGAAATGGTTGTAAGTGCCTTCCTACTTCCTTCTATGGTCTCTGGAACAGCTTTTTTCATCAACTTCATTGCAATGTATTATCATGCTTCCCGGGCTATCCCATTCGGCACCATGGTAAATTTTTTAAACTCAATAAATCCTTAATTTTTTATAGAATTTTGTATGCCTAAATTGTAGCTTATTTTTTATGCTATAAGAATCTTTAAATATGCTTTGAAAAAAACTTTTAATATGACATAAAACACACTTTTTCAGATTTAAATTTAAACTGGGTTATTAAATTGATTTGTTTTTTGATTTAAAAGATAAATAGAAGCCACATTTTTGTGGTTTTCGAGATTATGTTTAAATTTTACACTTACCAAAAGTATATTATATTTTAACTACAAATACTCAAATTTTCATTTTAATTAAATTATTATTTTTTAATTAGATTGCTATGTTATGCATCTTACTATTTGTGATCTTACCCCTTACCCTTATTGGGACCATACTGGGTCGCAATATCTCGGGGACTAGTAGCCCACCTTGTAGAATCAACGCCGTCCCTCGACCCATCCCCAGTAAACGTTGGTTCATGGAACCAAGTGTTATTGCTTGTCTCGGTGGAATTCTTCCCTTCGGTTCCATATTTATTGAGATGTAAGTAAAAAAAATTTGTCTTTTTTTTTTTTTGGTTGATTTTTTTAGTTTTTATTTCATTTTATTTATTTCTAGTTGTTGTTGTATTATTAAGATATTTTTTAGTGTAAATTTATTAGTATAACCTTTTAATTTAATTTTATTAACTTAATAAAATTTGTCCCAAAGGTTTGCAAATATTTTAAACAGTTACTGAGACAAATTAGTATTTTGTTTCCTCTTTTTTTATGCCTTAGACATTCTAACTTTCTAATATATTTTGCATCTACAAAATACATTTTAAATTTGTAATCCTAAATTTTTAAATTTTTAGGTATTTCATCTTTACTTCATTCTGGGCTTACAAGATATATTACGTTTATGGATTCACTTTATTAGTGCTTGTAATTCTTACTATAGTGACTGTGTGTGTCACTATTGTATGCACATATTTTCTACTCAACGCAGAGGATTATAGATGGTAAATTTTGTTTATTTTTTGTTTATCAATTTTATTTTTTATTTTTAATCTAAATCTTTAATATTTTTTTAATTTTTAGGCAATGGACAAGCTTTTTAGCAGCTAGCTCAACAGCCGGCTATGTTTATCTTTATTCATTTTATTACTTCTTTTTTAAGACCAAGTAAGTATTTTGTTTCTCTAATAAAGTGATGCTATTTTTCATGTATTATGTTTTGTTTAAACTAATGTTTTTTTTGTGTAGAATGTATGGCTTATTCCAGACTACCTACTACTTTGGGTATATGGCAGTATTTAGCATAGCATTGGGCCTGATGTGCGGTAAGTTAATATTAAAATTAGCAGAATTCATGTAAATAAAAAAATAATGACAATTTTTATTTGTTTTTTGTGCTTTACTGTAGATTGTGGAATTTACAAAATTAATTTTTAATTTTTTTTTTCAGGTGCCTTAGGTTTTATGGGCACCAGCCTTTTTGTCCGAAAGATTTACACCTATGTAAAAATTGACTGAGAAAAAGACGAATACAACCGAATGTGCAGTTGCTATAAAATAGTCTTATAATATTGAAGCTGAAAAAATTGCTCCAAACGCGCACTTAAAAAAAAAACTGACGCTAAGAATAAAAACGATTTTTTCGCGAAAAACATTTTAATTACTTGTAATTATTTTTGCTTGGTGGCATTTTATTTTAAAGTAGTTTGACACATTTTTGTTGTTGAGTATTCCAAACTGCGCGTTTTTAAACTTTTATTACTGAAAAACAAAAAAAAATGCAAATGTGTGTATTTTTCTGTTTTAAAACTCGTAAATAACATACTTTTTATTTAAGAAGGATATATTATTTAACGTATTATTTTATTTAAACTAGCAATATTTGTTAAATTATAACTTAAAACTGACGCCCCATTAAGATAACTATACAATACACATATGTCTGAAAATATAGGCTCGTATGTTAAAACATTTATTTCCATCCAAGAAATATTAAGTTTGTTTTTAAGTAGTTACTACACATTAATATACGTTCTTAGCTTTCTTTAATTGAATCATATTTAAAGGCTGTTTAATTTATTAGAAGAATAATATAGATATTCGTGTTTTTATTTGTACAATATAGTAATGCTGAATTCCTTTTTATCGTATATTAAATAAAAATGGGTCTAAAGATTTGTACTGAACATACAAGATATAATTAATGTAAAATTTTTTAGATATTTTACAGTTTCCAATAATGATTAACTGATTATAGAGTTAGGGTTTATTGAATATATATAGGGTTAAAGTAATACATTTTAAAGAAACGTTAAAGTAATAAAAAAATTAGCGAGGATCGTAAACTACAAGTGATGCAAATTGGTCAAACACTTTTGTTATTCTTGCACTTTAATATTATGTTTCTCTTGTAAGATTTTTGCATTGGCTATATATTAAGTATAATGAATATTGCATAAAAATTAAGCTATATTTAAACCTCCTTCACATTTTTAAATTCGGTGGTTTGATTTTGGCCATGCGGGGGGCAACCGTCCAAGTGCTTTAATTTCTTTCTTCGTTTAATTAAAACAACAATCTTAACTGGTGAGGTGGTAAGCCTATATAGACCATGTGGTCTCTTATGCTCTTTAATCTTAGGGTAATGTTTAACGTAACGGGTTTTCTATAGGTTTAAAGCTTTCCAGGCAACTAGGTCTTAGTTTTTTGAAGCGTAGGTGGAAATTTACCGTATTATTTAAAGTCAACCGTAGCTAGAAAAACAATTACCTCATATTTGGGTCAAAAGAGTTATTAGCTAGCGAGGAAGTTGTAAAAGTTATATTCCAGCGCGCTGAATGGGGCGTCGAACGGCGCGAAACGCTAATAGATTTTAACTACGTTATTCGGCGACTAAAAGGCTGTATAAAGCCCATCCGCCCAGGGAATGCAGCGTTTGAATTAAATAAAGTCATGTTGCTGGCGTGGGAATGCTTAAACGCGCTGTTACTGAGACGTGGGAAGAAAATATTGATATAATTTGTGGCTTAACTTATTATTATTTATACAGATATCGGGTTAATAAGTGCTATGCTAAAAATGGAATGCTAGGTAACTTGCCCTAAAACAAAACGACGGTATTCTCAATCAAAACGCATTCAAGCCTCATATTAAATAAACCATGTCATTTAATCCAAAACTTAAATATCAAAGTTGTTTTGGATTATTGGACTAAGACCTGTAGTGTTCTAAACCGATCATGCCTGACGATTTATTTTTTATAAGTTAGACTGTTTACATTGTAGCAAATTTACCTGGTTTAGCATTTTATTTCATAGTGATTTGTTTTATTTTGGACTAAAACCTCTTTTTATTGGTTCATAAATTTTAATTTTGAATTTGGTTATTGATTTAAGATAAATTTTTATCGTAAATGCTTAAAAAGTTAAAGTAATATATTTTTGGCCACACATACAGCGAAAAAAAACAATTTATTTCTTTAGCACGCGCAGCATATATTGCATACAATAATTATCATAGATTTAAGCCCAGACCGCAAAGTTGCTTTTAAAGAAAATTACATAGAAGTTTAAGTTATGGCGTCTGTCTATATAAGTGAGAGTTATCATGTCTGTATCTGTAAGTATGAATTATGGTAAGGAAATTAGCGGTCTTGTTTATTGCGTTTACTTTTTTTCTGCATCTTAAAATTCCAGTACGCGCTTCAAAAATTATAATGCTTCTTTTGGTGACGTCATTTACACAAATACTACCTCTTTGTACCCGAAAATGTCTGGCCATTGATCAGATTCAGGCAAATATTAGCATAGGAATCTTTTCTTGCACCTTACGAAAACTTCAGAGGAAAAAAGGGGAAGAGAAAGAAGAGAATAAAAACGAGAGAGGGAGTTGAGGCTAGTATCAACAACTTGCAGGCTTTTTACAACAGTTTATGCGAAACGAGTTGGTTAGAAAGTTGCGCGAGATTACTATAATGACAGATCGTTCATGCTTCGGTTTTTCAAAGTTTAGAAAAAACAGCGTGAGTGAGTAGTGTGGATCTAACTAATGCTTATCAAGTGTAGATCAGTTCTATTCGAAAGTGTTTTAAATTTTAAAATCGGATTAAAGTTACAGTAGTTTTGTTTTAGGTAAATTTGTTGGACATTCAAAAATAATTTTAAATTAAAATTGATATAGACGATAAAAAAATTAAAATTAGGGTATTCGATTTTTATGATAATTTACTAACAGATTAATTATTAATTTAACTTTGTCATAAGCAGTTCTGTACTGACAATGCGCAATAATGTTTTTTTCATTGTTTAGATAGCGCAGGACACTTTTGTTGTCATTTTTTCATTACAGAAAATCCTAGTTATAATGTAATATACATTAACATATATGTTAAAGGTGATAAATTTATTAAGAATTGTGTATTTTACCAATTTCCATGTTTTGTCGTAATGTATTTTTTGTGTTAAACATAATATGAAACACGTGTTCAGGGTAAAATGTAAGTAATACGGATCCATTTTGACTAATGACATCATTTTTACATGTAAAATTTGCCTGTAACTGATAAGATTATACTAAAGTCTATGTCTGTCTGTAACATTATTTTTCTCGCATAGAATTCTATAGGAGAATTAATAACGATAAACTTGTGTTTAATTATTATTTGTGTGCACAATAGTTTACACACTAAATAAAAAACACAGCTGTAATAGAATTGCGCAAACAGAAAGTAAGTAATTACGAAAACACCTCCTATTTTTCAGTTTTAATTTTGATGTATTGCACAGCAGATGTAATAACAAAACTTAAAAAGAATTACATTTTAGATACCGCGTTTAACAACTTGTTTTAGCATTCATATTATACGTGTTTTCTCCACTTTTTGAACATCAATGCCCGGGGGTAGCGGCTTAGAAAATGTAGGCTATCCGATTAAAAGTAAACTTGTGTTTGCAAATAAACCGTTACTGAAAAACACAGTACTTTGCCTTTATATCATGGCTTGTTTTTAATAAGGTTTGACAGACCGTATGGTATAAACACTGGATTTTAATAACTGTATGTCTTGTTTACCTAAATCTCCTTAACGTGGTCGTTACTCATAAACTTGGCGGGAATTTTTAGCCACAGAAAAGTTGATTTTTCTCGTTTTTGTTTTGACTTAGCGGATTTAATTTCGAATGAGAATTTAAAATTTATAAAGTTTATGTAAAAACTGTTTATTGGATTAAGTGGATTATAATATCATGAACTTTTTTAGTTTAAAATTACAATTTAAATTTTTGAATATTTTTAGCAAATTTGTATATACAATTTTTTTTATTCGTGATCTTTATAGGTCAAAGTTTTGGTGCCTATTCTTCTATAAATTTTTAATAAAAATTTTGCATTTTTAAGCCGATTATTTTAAATATTTTTAGAAATTATTTTCGTAACAAATTTTCCAAATAACATCGACATTTCGGAATTTTACTAAATCCCGGAATTTTTAAAAATAAATTTCGATATTAATAATAGCCCAACCGTTCACTACACATGCAGATTTTTGCTTTAAAAATATTCTTGAAATGTTTGAAGTTTAAAACACGCCTATATGAGATACGTTAATTACATGGGCGCCTCGGTGTTTCGACGCACTGATATTTTTATACTTGAACTAATTGTCTGTTAAACTAGTCTGATATTTTATGTTCAATCTTTTAAATGTATCCGGTATTATCTGAATTAAATCGCTCATTTAAGTCGACGTTTGCGGAGAGTTTAACTTAGGTTATATATAATTTTTAACCATTAAATTATTGTTAAAAATTTAACAGTGAGGTTTTAATAAATATATGTGGTAGAAAATTTTGTAAGATATTTAAAATAGTATTTTTTTTGTAACATGTTTTAAAACGTTCTATAGAATAGTTTTAAAGTAAAGGTTTTAAAGTAAAAAGTTGAATTAAATTAGGGTATATAGATTTTAGTAAATTTTATTAAACTTAATTATAATTAACTTTATTCCTTTGCCTTGGAAATTGTTTATATTTTAGTAATTTTGAATAAAAATTATTTTAGGATATTTAATTATCAGGGCACTGGAATTAAATTATTTCTTCCCCGTCCGCTTGATTTAAAAGGAAAACAAAACGAAATCGAATTACTTGCTTGGCCAAGTTCGCTGATTAGTTTTGATTTGGGTCTTGGTTGCCGGAAAATGAATAAAAACATGAAGGATAAACTTTGTCGCGTGCCGAACTTGTTATGGCACACGTACTTAGGCTAGGTTTAATACCCGGGGCACATTGTTAAGTTTTTATCGTCGCGCAATCACCTGACCACAAGTCTGATGAACCTTTTTCCGTACATTATGTTCGACAAATTGATGTTTGTGTCCTAAACTCTAAGCCCTTTCCGAGACTAAATAATAATTAACTCAAGTAGAATGCCATTTTGTGGTTTTTGTATAATTCTTAGAAGTACAAGGTTGAAGCTTTGGCGGTCACGTGATTAAATTTGGCGGTCACGTGAGTATTGTTCTATGTTGTTGTTATGTCTATTACGTAGGTTAATAATCATTTTAAAGTCGCCTCTTTTCAACGAGTAAAGCATGCCTCGAAACTCAGTCTTGTTCTTCGTAGGTGTGTGGCAATTTTAAAAGAATAATTGCTGGCCAGGAGACCGCTAAAATACAAGGAGATATCGCTTGTTCAATATTCGTGCTTCAATTTTGCAAACGTCACGTTAATAGCTGAAATCAGGCTAAATGGGCAAATTATTAAAGTCCCTGACGTGCTTTGGTATTTTAAAGAAGTTTAGGCTTTCGGGCCTCCGCTATATTGGTCTGGGCACTTGAATAGTAGTAATTGCTGGTTTCCAGACCGTACTTACCTAAAACAAATAAGATTTAGGATATGCCAGCGGCTGTGTAGTCGAGTTTTTAATAAAATTAAATGATGTAATCGTCAATTATTTTGATAAACGCTCGAGCCGGCGTCAATTTACACCGCACTGATATTAACTATATTAAACCACAATATAATGATCCTCATTATGTTAACTTGTACGTAAACATTAAAAGAAATGAGACCACGGTTCGTTTGTCAAAATAAATTTGTTTTAAAACCAGCAGGTGGGCAATAGATGCCATCTAAACGAAATCTAAACCGATCTATTTTACGTTATTTGAAATTCGATTTCGATTTTAGATTGATAAACTTGCCCCTTAAGTTAATGATAGTTACATGCTTGGTTTGAATTAGTTATCATTAATCATTGATTGGTGAATGCAAGATTGCTGAGTTAACCGCATAAGGCTCTTGTTGTATGAAGAGCTGTATAGGTTGTTTGATTATTAGTTAAACAAACTTCCATGTTATATTCTAAGACGTTAAAAGTTCTATTAATTAAATGTTTTTTGCTAGAGAAAATATCCTAAAATTTATGGAGAATTTCATGCTTGAATAGTATATGTTTAAAGAGTAAAAAGTTATACTTTTTGTTTTCTTTTGTCTTTTAGTATTAAGTTGGTTTAGCAGAAAACAGATTCGTTAAATCCGACAACGGCCTAATAAACGCACTAAGAACACTTGGTTGTAGCTGGAGCGTCGGCCAAGTGGCTATCGAAAATGTCAGAAGTGGACCCGCTTTTCAAATTCGTTTGAATGTTTTGGGCATTTTCTATTATCTGGAAGTACGAATGTATTGTGGGCGCACGCAGAACAGTTGTAGAGCGTGTGTTGTTGGGTTAAGTATCGCACAAAGTCTGATAAATCGACTGAATAGACAACATAAGTAGTAGATTAATAGTTTATATCAGAATAGGAATGTAAATGCTTATTGTTTAATACCACTTATTGATATTAGTAGGGTAAAACGATTAAATGAGCTTTAATATTCAGATTCGGAAAAATAAATATCGTCGTCTATTTATTTAATGTCGTTATGTTGTTTTCTTAGCTTATAGATTTTTAGAAGCACCCCACAAGTTCAATTCCAGTTTAATCTATTTGTACAAGCTTAAGTAGAAGCACTTTAGAAACGAGAGCTTAGCTTTTTTGTTTGTATCACGGACTACTTGTTGTGTTAAATTAGCTGGGGAGTGTGTGTGTGGTTTTCATTTTAAATACCTTTTCTTTTCATGCGAGTCCGTCGACTTGGTATGATCCGGCTTTGTCTCTGTCAGAGCGATGTCTCTTTATTAAACCAAGAACAACACGCGCCCAACGTTCAAATCTTTTGACTTCATGAAAATGGTAAGTCAACATCTGAGCGCCGACAAGTGATTTGATGTTTCGCTCTGGCGTAAAGGAATGCCCAAGATGTTCGAGCGAGCTGTTCCCGTCCGTAAAGATTAGGCTCGCGGAACAACAAGAGATATTATCAAAACAACACCCACCCAGGCTTTAAGAGAAAGCGCAGACGATTGTTATGCGTAGTTTGACTTTGACAGAAGGGCCCAGACAACGAAGAGGGATCGCGCTTACAAAAACATATCAACGGAAAAGTAAAAATCTGTGAGGGGTTTCAGGAGCGCTGATACGTGACTAGCGGCCCAATCTTTTCTGCTCACCAAGCGTGTAATGGCATGGATTTTTAGGCTCGTGCCTTTAGCGGGCTTTGAAGGAATCGCCCTTTTTCATTAAACAACGGAAATTAGTTTTGTTGGATGAAAGTAAAGCAGACATAGGAAACTGAAAAAAATTAGCTAGTCGCGTTATTTGTTTAGTTTTTTACAAGCATAAACCACAGGAGTTAAGTGAATATTTTGTCAGTTCGATTTCCGCTGGGGGACTACAATAGAAATTATTTATCTCTACTATAATGTCAAAAACATCAAAGTGAAATATCTCGCCAATGCGTCTGTCGTTGACCAACAGAAAAAAAAGATTGTTTTTCTTATACAAAACCACTTGAAAGGCAATGACAAAGCAGCATGCAATACCGTTTAGGGCTTAGTAAAACCAGATAGTATTCTGATAGGATAAGGTCCATTGAAAACAAGCGGGGTGCAACAACTACAAACAAAAAATCGCAACTCAATCTGACCGCCACGCGTCTTATTGTTGTCAGAAAGTAATTGTGGTAACAACTTTTATTCTTGACTAGTCATTACGTCAGAGAAAATATCTATTTTTGTAAGGCACATTACTCACTCTAAATTAACTGTTTTAGAAGCAGAAAATCATAGGATTATGATATGCTTTGTATTCAGATAGTTTGATTTATTAAAGAAATTAAATTTTAAATTCTATTTTTTTAATATTTTTTTCTTACAGGAAAAATAGGTTTAAAATAGTTAAAAAAATGTGTTGAAAAATTGGGAATTAGAATAACATCCTAAAATCCGGTGTCCAATAGATCACTGAGCTACAACAACAAACTTTTAATGACTTGCAAAACTTTTACCTAAAAATCCGGTATTCAAATATACAAGATTTCACCAACAAAGATGTCAACTCTAACTTCCTACATTTTCACTTTATTTCTATCATTTTCGATATCGTCAGCTTGCCCAAGTGTTTGTCAATGTGCTGGTCGAACTGTTTGGTGCGACGGTCAACAACTGACTGGTATACCGACCGGGATTCCTGTAAACGCCAAGCAAATATATTTATATGACAACAACATTACTTCTATTCCACCAGGAGTTTTCTCAAACTTAAAGGTAAAAAACAGGATTTAATATTAATAATTAATTCTTCTATCAATTATAAATGTTTTATTTAAATCGCATAATATTTACAATTAACACTTAACATTTATTTATCGTGTTTTAAAATCAAAAAATAAACATGGTATTTGAAATTCATAGGCCGTAAAAACGTTACTAAACTAAAGTATAAATGGCTATTTTTAACCCCTTACCATTTAACCCAAGTACGGGTTATTGGTCGAATATAGAACTGTCATTTTTGTCTGGCTATAGTTTCCCGTCTGTTACTTCAGTAATTGAAAGTGTATACACGCGTTTGTTCCATTAACCTTAACTTTGTTCTTGTTTTACAAAGAAATTGTGCGGCTAATGATTCGAAATATTGTTAATTCCTTGAACTGCATTTAAAAATCATTTTGGGCATAATTTAAAAATATTTAAAGTATCTATGAATTTCGGAAATTTATTAAATAAAAATTAACATTTTTAACATATTTTTAAAGTACTTTTATATTTTTCAAATAGTTAAAATTGACAATTGCCATTTTTGGTTTAGCTTTTAAGACAAAAAACTTCTTATTTTTTAGGATCTTCAGCGTTTAGATCTTACCAATAATCAAATTACCAATTCGGGTCTTTCACCTAATATATTCAGTGAGCTAGTAAACCTGAAGGAATTAACTTTATCCGAAAATTCACTCACTCGAATTACTAAGAAAATGTTTTCAGGTAGGTCCTGGTTAATGTTGAAAAATCTTTAAACATTTTAAATTTTAATAAAACATATAATTTTAATTTTTTTTTTTAATTGAGTCTTAATTTTCTTTCTTTTTTAATATTTAAAAATGCTTTTTAAGTTGTTTTTTTCTAAATTACGTTTTTATCGATAGGCGTAGAAAGTTTGGAACGTCTTTATGTAGAAAACAACAAAATTCGGACGATCGAACGAGGTGCTTTAAGTAACATGAGTCACCTGGTTGAACTTAAACTAGGCTGGAACCGAATCAACATCTTTCCGAAGATTACAGAGTGTCCTAATCTGAGGAGACTGTGTCTAGAACATAATCAAATTAGTCGACTGCAGGGAACGTTTAGCGAAATGAAACTAGAACAACTAACAGTAAGTATAAATATTATATTTTTCACCTAACTTTTAGCAAAACTTTTTAGTTTTTTTTAGAAAATTAAATTTTAAAGCAAAGAATAATGTGATTTTAATTGCATTGCTCGTTAGTAAGTTTTTGTAAGTAAATATAAGGAAAAATCACGTCATATGTATTTCTTGATGTTTATGTAATACCTACAACCTATTAGTGTAATTATAAACGATATCTACCATCAACCATCAACATGAAATTTATTTCAAATTTTCTTTTTTTTCTAGTTGTCTGGAAATCAATTAAAAGAATTAGCGCCCTCTGTGTTTAACGTGGATAATAGCAACTTACGAGAACTAGACGTCAGCGAAAATTTGCTTCAATTAGTGCCACGTATAATCAGGTATAAATCGTTGTTCTTAAGATGGTAATTAGCTCGGATCACATCTAGCCAAAAGAACCGTGTGTGTTTAAGCATAGGGAAATAAACACGGTTCAATTACGCTGTATCCCAGTCTTTTTTGCGCGATTGAAAAATTAACTTTAATTTTCAACTTGTCGTAAGCCGCGCCTTAACCATTGGAAAAGCCATTAGTTGAAGCACAAAGCGAAACAACGAAATGTTGTTTAGACTATCCCCTGTCTTTGCTAAACTGTAGGCTAATTCATCATCTACAAAGATGTTTACTGTTTTAAAGGGTGTCGATTGAGATCCTAATGCCAGAAAAAATAATTCCGTTCCGTAGAAGGATTTTTATAGCGATGTTAAGTCAACATTTCGAAAAAACACAGGCTTGCTATTTTAACCAAAAAAACACGCGCGCATCGAAATTATTTAATTTAAAGTTTTACTGTCTCATTTTTGGCATATTTGGGCCTAATAACGTTGGAAAGTGAACATCAGTTCACCACAAGCGATGAATGTTATATTATGTTGTTGAAAAGGGAGTTTAAATTTGCTCGATTAAAATGAGCTTCGTGGAAATACTTATTATCGCAGACTCGAGATTTTGCAAATTGGCCTGTAATTTAAAGATGACGTAATTCACTTTTTAATTAAATCGCATTATTTCAAAAAAACGATGGAATTTTTTAAAAAAATGTATAAAGAACAAATATATAAAAGAACTTGAACATGTACATGTTGTTTTTTATTAAATTTGAGATTTTTCTTTTTTAATTCGGTTTACAAAAGATTAAGGTTGAGTTATTTTTTGTAAAGATTTAAATCCTTAAAAATGTTGTTTTATCTTAAACACGCCATTTTTACGCCAGCTTACCCAAAAACGCGCAGAAGATAAATTTTAATTACATTTTTAAACCGTCAGCAAAAATCTCAAAATTAAAAAAAAATTTTTTTCATAAAAATAAAATAAAAAAAATTGAAAATCAATATCTGTCCAAAGGGGAAAACAGTATTAAAATGACTTCTTCTAAATAAAACTATCTCCAATGAAGCATTCACAAAACCAATAGCGCGTTCTACAAACCCAGGAAAACATAACAAAAACTCAATTTAAGTAAAACGTTGTTCAACATAAACACAAAAAATGATAATCGACGTTGTCTAAACGAACCTATATTTGTACAAAAAATTTGGGGGGTTAATAAAAATGAAAAGACAGATTGTTATTTAATCATTTTCTATGCGCATTGTTGTTTGAATAAACTTTTAACAATGCGAATTAAAATGGGTTCCTGTGTAAAAACAGACAATAACCGCTTTTCTATTCCCGAAACAACAAAATGTATGTCATCGAATCATATATTACATTAAGTTTGACATTTTACTTTAATAAACACGTGGTTTGCATTAAAATAAACTTCAGAAATAAAACAGTTGTTTATTGTTACGGTCGCGTGTTGCTAGTACACCGAAAAGTAAATTATAGACCTCCAGGATTTTCTGATTTTGGGTATTACGTATTTGAACTATATCTGTAGGACCAACCCTAAATCGTAAATATTTTTAAATTACATTTCATTAAAGGATCAAATGAAAGTGTATTCAAAACTTACCGTATTTAGATCGAAAAAGTACTAGTGTTTTTATATAAAAATAAATAATTTTTGTTAGAATCAAATTTAGAATAGTTTAAATATTTAAAAAGCCCCCAAAAATCGGCCATCAATTTTTCTTTATTACGAAAACATTTTAATGCAAAAATCCTGAACAAAAATAAAATTACTCTGTGCCTAACTCTAGATCCCCAAATTTTAATTCCCTTTTTTATTTAGTAACATGACGTCACTCCACACTTTAAATCTCTCACAAAATATCATAAGCACTCTCCCATCCACGTTCCTCGACAACTTGAAGCAAATCAAAGTGTTGGATCTTAGCGGAATGAAGCTGACGTCACTACCCGAAGGTTTCATACCTCGTGGTACGTTTTTGAACGTCGCTGATTTGTCGAATAACCCGTGGAATTGCAACTGCGACATCGCGTGGATTCCAACCTTAATGACGTAAGCAAATTTATCATTGATTATGTAAATAAGTTTTATTTTTTTCACAATTAATTTTTAACTTTTTTGTTTTGTTTTAGTGTTTTCGAGGGAGCTTTTATAAATGAGATGGATGTACAATGTTCAACACCTTTTAAATATAGAGGAAAATCTTTATCCAGTGTTTATGGAGGGCTATTAAAATGCAACGGGTAAGTTACATCATGAAAATTAGATTTCTGGTGTCCTTGACACAATTATTTTAATGTTTTTGTTTCAAAGTTTTAACGTTTTTTATACTTATACAAATTCCTTTAATAAAATTCGATTTTTAACGAAATCGTAATATATAATTGGTATTTTTTGTTTTACAGAGAAATGAATACAAATATCAACAATGTAATTCCCTCAAGCAACCCTTCACCATCTAAGAGACCACTGATCGAGTTATGTGAGATAATGGTTTGTGAAAATGGTGGAGTTTGTTATATTAACGAAAAAGAATACCCAGCTTGCAGGTAAAATTAAATCAGGTGTTTTAACACCCATTTAAGGTTATACACACAATTGATTTGTTCACAAATATCCTTAAAAGTTAAGGCCTTAAACATGGCAAATTATGTCTTAAAAGCTTGATTACTTTAAATATTAAAATTTTATCTCAGATGTCCACCTGGCTGGAAAGGTTTTGTTTGCACTGAAAAAGATCATCTTCCTTCTCTTATCCCATCTGAAATTCCAACTTCAACTAAAAAGAGCGTTGTACCGGTCGACCCATACAAACCTAAACTTATCATTCAAACCGATACCCTAACCCCTTACTCTGTTGAGATTATATTACCTGCAACTGGGAAGAAAATGACAATTTCAGTGGCCGAGATCTTGCCTGGTTCTAGTGGCGGTCCTATACTAAGACGAGAATTCAACGTGACCCCTACTCGTCATAACTATGTTGTAACTAACTTAGAATCGGGAACGCGTTACAACATATGCATCAGCACCGTCGAAGTTATTCCTGGAAAAACCAACCGCGTCGTGCATGACGAATTGTGCGGTGACGTCACAACTAAAGTGACGACGACAATCGCAGTGAACGACCGAGGTACTCTTAGCAGCGTTACAAAAACTGAAATTGATGACACTGTTGGGAAGTTACCGGAGGCTAAGGAGCCGGACGATCAAGGAGTAATTGGGGGTGATAATTCTGCGATTACAAACCCAACTAAAGACGATCCAGATTTTCAATTGCTTTACCCAGCGCTTGGAGCTAGTCTTGGCGCGTTTTTGATTATCACCATCGTCGTTTTGTTTGTTTGTTACCGAAGCAAAAAGAACGTTAAAAACCCGGACACTGCTTCTGTCAACTCGCACAAACAATACAAGAAGGGCCAAAAAGATGATTGCGTGGAACAAGAAGCTATACCGATGGTTAACACTCAGCAAAGAATGTATTTAGCCCAACAACAACAGTCACCACAAATGCATGCTCTGCTCCCACAAAACGACGAGTCTTATCACGTTAACAATTATGTCACAGCTCCAATGCGAGTAAGTACTCCCAGCAAGGCTGGGTCGTTGGGTAGAAGCAGCACTTCGGGAGGTAGCGTTAGCGGCACGCCACATGCTTACCCAGTCGACATGCAGCGTTGTTGTTCGATTCCGACACCACCTATGCACTCGACAATGCAAGTCGACGGTATGCGTTACGTCGTTACTCCACAAACTGGCGCTAACGGGGGTTACCAGGGCAACGGTACAATGTACAACAACCGCAATCCGTATACCACGTCGCAACATATACAGCGACCTAATAGGGGACCTGACTACATGTACAGGCATCCTAGTACTACAAGACTGCCCCACGAGGTAGGTGTTGACACCTGTTACGTTGACACAGGGGTTAGAGGTATGGTTATCCCAGTACAGTCAAACTGTACGACGGTCAACCAGTACCACCAAGCACCGATTGCATCGACATCGGTGCACCCAGAGACTACTTTTCAACCGCTTAGCAGCCCGATACACAATTATAGAGACATGTCGCCTTTGACTCATCAAGGCTTACCTTTAAATTCGCGCAACGATCAAATCGGTTTGACTCCGTTGTACTCGGACACGCTCGGTACATACATGTCGTCAGAATATTGTGCGCCAACAATGTCTCCGTCTATGACGTCATCGTTTCATGACACGCTCGTGATGTAATGAATAAGTTTATTTCCTTTAGAGGCTGACAGTCTGGCGAATTTTCCAAGCGAAATAGCATGGTATAAACGACTGTGTTTCTCATTTCCTTTCCTTTGTTATAACTTTTTAAAACAATATTTACGAGCAACAAGAAAAAAATAGAGTTTTTGACAGAATACTTTTATTTCTTCAAACTTTACTTTTTTTTATTTTTATCTGTTTCTTATAAGGTATATTGCAAACTAAGAAAGCCATTCAAGTGTTCAAAATTTTTATAAGTCAATTTTAGAATAACTGTTATACAAAAAACATGTGTTTTCATATAAGGCTTTTTATTAGCCTTTTTTAATTAGGTTTATAATTGAATTCTTATGTATATTTGTACCCGTGTTTTATGATTTAAAACTATAGTGCCCTTATAAACCGCCTAGTAATGTATGCTGCCATCTCTATTGCATTGTGATTTATAAATGCTATATACACTACTATTTTGTACTACATCCTTTTACCATATAGAAGTGAATCTTGTTTTGTTATTATAAGCTAATGGATTTTTATTTTTAAATGAAATCATGATATTTGTTGTCTGTTAATCCATTAGAAAATTTTGAAAAGAAGATTTCCCTTTCCGAATGAAGTAATGTTTTTTCTTCTCCTTATAAATGTTTTACGTAATGTTATTTTAAAAGTTCCAATTCGCTGTGCCAATTTTTTGCGCTTATACTATAACAAACCGTTTATAATTCTATTCTATCATATCGTTTTTATATTGCGCAAGTAAAGCTAAAACTTATTACTTTTATTATTATGTTTTTTTTTAGTTTACTTCAATGGGTTTTTGTATGGTTTTGGTTGTTATGGTTACGAAGTCAAAACCATGACGAAATAAGGTTACATATAGCAACTAAATAACTGGGTGTATAGTCGATGTTTTGGCTAACAAATCCAAACAAAAATCTGACTTAAATTTATTACGAAAACAAATACTGAAGCTCAAAGGCAAACTTTAAATTAAATTTAAGGCTTATTTCATTGCAACTACAACGTTTTTTTAAATGTTTAATAATGACTAAAAAATAAAGATTTAAAGCGCCTTTTTAATACATAAAAAAGCGTAATTTGTTATGGAATATATTAAAACAAGGCAAATTTAATGTTAGTGTTTTGGCTGATCGGGTTTATAAAACGATTACTGTGCTCCGCAGTGACCTCTAACGAACTGAAATTTATGTTCCAAGGGTTAAAACTTATAAATTACAGATTTTATTTTTCTCTAGCCATTGTCTGAAATTATTAAGTTTTTTGTCCGCATGAACGCTAGAGAGCTTATTGGTGCTTACTATACACGAAATGGTTTTCAGGTTCTGAGTTGTTTGTTTAATGTAGTTAAATTATAACCAATGTTACAAGCAAAATGTGTAACGTAACGTAATTATAATAAAATTTCAGTTTTTTTTTGAAAACAACAGTAGTAAAATTATTTTTTTAATGTTTGATGTTTAAATATATAACCAAAATTAAACTATAATAGTGAATTCAAACTTAATAAGAAATAAATTTTTTTCATAAAACTTAACTTGATAAAATATGCCACTTTATTTAAGCAACTTTTGGGTAAATAATTTACTTTTTCTTAATTAAAAAAAAATTCTTTAAAATTTGTTTCGTTAATTGCTTTGGGACATTTAAATAAAGATTATTAAAATCTTCAAATTATGTATGCTTATTTGATTGACTTTACAATATTGAATACAATTAACATAAGTCAATAAGGCAATTAGGATTATTAGTACCTTGGGAAAACTTAAAATCGAAGAAATATTTAAAAAAAAAATTAGTATTGTTTGTCCATTGAACTTCATAATATGCATTGGCAAAATAAATAAATTATTCTTCGGTAAAATTGGGTGGTATTTAACTGCTGGTAAAAAAATGTGTATGGGTTATTTCATTTTATATGTTAATACTATTTTGATAATTGACAAATCTTTTTATTAAGTGGTTTTATAATTTATTTTATGATTTAATAATAAATAACTTATATTTCAAACACTTTTCAATTATTAAAAATATAATATTGTTCTGAAATTTTTTTTTAAAACCAACTGATAAGAAGTTTTTGTGAATGTGTAAAGAGAAATATTAAAAATCAATCCATCAAAATGTTATTCACAAACACATGTTAATAAGTTGTTGTCAATTCACAAAGATGACATCATAATAAAAATTTAAAAACTAAAAAAATATATATATAAATTGCACAACCAAGATAGGAGAAAGAACATTTGAAACATAAAATAAAATATTGGGAACTTTTTTTATGTCAACGGCCTGGATAAAAACCAGACGAAAAAGCAACAGGGATTAGCAATACAAACTTCATTGGTTAGTCAGCTAGCAACGAACCCTACTAGGCATAGCTTTTCTCTTCGCGTTTTTCACTATACTGTACTCGAGTAAGGGCTGGGGATTAGTTTGAGAATGCTTGACGGTTTCGCATCTAATCCAGGCCTTTTTTGCAAGTGCCTGATTCACTGAAACCTCTATGCAGTCTTGATTAATGTGCGACAAGCGGAATCTAATAAAAACTACATCCTTTAAACTGGGTCTATGATCTAGTAGTTTGTAAACTATGACGTCAGGGCTATTTCAAGGAGTTGGCGTTCGTTTTCCATATGGGAAAATACCGTATTCGGTCAAAACGCAAAGATTTTTGGCGGTTTGTAATGTTTTAAGTAACAGAGTTAAAAACGCCCTAACTAAAAAAAACGAAATATGTTTTTTGTTGGGATGCATGTTAAACAATTAAGTTTATCTGATTTGACTTTTATCAAATCTTATCTTCAAACATATTAATTTTGTCCTTATTTTTTCTACAACAAGCTTTGGTTGTATCTGCTTAAAATTTTTAATTCAATTTAACTTTACATAGAAGAGAGCTATAAGTTTAATAAAATTATCTATGACTTCTTTTTGTGGCTCATAAAATCTAAACCCTGTGTGGGAATGTTTTGTTGAAGGATTTAGATAATATCTGAGTCAACGACGCATTTAAATCTTATTTTTTCTTTGTTAAATCCTAACATAAACTCCCCAAAAAATATGATCCCCAGCCAAAATACAAGATCGAGCGATTTCCTATACAAGTCTGGAATAAAATCTACAACTCAAAAATGGATTTTTATTTGTTGAGAACTTAGATTAATCTAGACAGGGGAGTGAAAAATATCAAAGACTGAATGAGATCATTTTTTAATAATATTCTATAATGTCTGTGATCAATCAATGTTGTATAAAAATTTCTTTTACGATGTAAGACTGTTTCTTATCAAAGAGTACCAGACTTTCTTCAGTTAAGAATTGGTCAGCTATTTGCCTTTTATGGTAAAGTACTGTCTAATCAGTTTATTTTTTGTTATTTTAGTTACAAAAGGTGTTTATTAAAAAAAAAAAATTTTAATATTTAATAACAACTTTGTTATATTCAATATTTAATAACTATGTTTTGGATTATTGACATAATTTTTCGTAATAATGTTTAAATAGTAAATAGTAATTTAATTTAACAGGCTATTTTAACAGAAGTTCGATCAAAATTGTCTACTCTATTATGTAAAGTCTGTTTTTAAAATTTTAATTTAATTTATAAATAAACCATAATAATACCACCACGCAGCAGTTTTCAATAAACTTCATTTTTCTCCCAAATTCAACGTTTTAGATCTATCTTTCATGTCTGTACTTCATATTTTTAAAGTATGGTAGTATTTGCGCAGGATGTCTTGTGTAAATTTATCTTGTTTTAGCTTGGTAAAAACTGTGAAATTTTTTTGGATTTTATTAATAGACTTATAAGGATAGTATTATGTTATTGAAAGGGTACCAACTAAGTTTGTGTTTTTTTTAGTTTGTGCTATTTTTATATTGTTTAAAGTATATAAACGTTTATTTAAAAGCAAACTAGTTTGGGTTTTCTATTTTTAAATAAACAAAATTAAAATATTTAGTTTCATCGTTATAACAACAGGCTTAAATATGTCGTTAGGGTTAATAAAAAAGAATTAAAAAAGGGAAATCGCGTCTAAATCCTTTAATCTCAGTCTATGTGTTGTGAAACATTTTGCGCGTGAATCACAAACTGTTGAATATGACAATTTGTGACGTCATATTTTGTCGCGGGGCACTTTTTTCCAAGCGAGTACAACTCAGTTTCTTCCCACCACATTAGACCTACTTTGGTTTAGCACTGAAAAGTCGATGTCCGAAAATTAGATGGATCACCATTTAAATCAGGTTTTCTGGTAAATTTTTTGTACTCTGAAGACAGGCTAGATAGGTTTACCTGATTTGTAATTAGGGTCATTTATTTAGCGAGTGTTTAGTAAATTTATATGCTAAAAAGTAAGGCGATATTATGAGCGTAGTAATGTAGTCGGATAGAGCTGTTGTTACCCATTTCGGTTTTTAAAAATTTGTTAGTTGTCGGAGAGTGGTATATCATTAACTCGTTGTTTTTTAAATGTGTTATTTTTGGTGCATTAACTTTAGTTAATGGGTTTTTAGCGCTGTTTAATTATACCCTGCAAACGCGGGATATCATTTAAGTGAAAGCACATACCGTACTTCACCTATAATGTATGCGGGTAGTATCATTCAGATCGATATCCAACAAAAAAGATATCAAGCAGTTTTTTAAAGCATTAACTGAAGACAATTGGGCGACATGTCCACGACAGATCGAACACAAGCTAGCCCGCTGCGCTACGACAAGCTGCGTTTGCTCTTACTCAGTAAAAAAAGGACAACGGCACTTGGTCCCCAACAGCGCAATGTTAAATACAGTGAGATTAACCTCATTCTCAGATTGCCGGCATTTTTAGTGTTACGGAGTTATTACGAGAGACCAAGGCCGCCTACCAGCAGCTTTTTATTGGAGTCTAAAGGAAATTTTATGCTTTATCCGAAACTAAAGATTGATTGGGGTTCATATTTCAAAGAAGGAAGCATTAGTCTTTTAGTACCACAGCTCTAGTTATTATTCATTATATTTTATAAGCTTTGAAGTATAAGGTAACTAACAACTTGTTTGTTATTCGTTCTTCTAAGCTTTTTTAATAACATAATACTGTAATACGTATAGGCTGATAGGGTATTTTTATAAAATGTTCTAGCGTATTTTAAATTGAACCTTGCTTAAAGCGTAGTAAGAATTTCGAAATGCGTTACGTTAATCAACGCGCTTTGCTTGATAAGAAAATATGCCAGTTTGTGCATTGACCAGTCAGTCAGTTTGTTAGTATCAATAAGCAAGTGAAATACTAGATAAGCAGAGTCTGTTTTAATCAGTCTGTCAGTTATAAAACGAATATTGATGGACAGTTCGATAAAGTATAGTAAGCAAAGGCAGATTTTTCTAAACTGACTTTCAAAAACCACGTGTTGCATGATATTCTTTGAAATATGTTATTGTGTTTACTTCAAAGCGTTGTAATGGCAGAAGATCAGTTTTTAAACAAACAAGGAATTAGATAAACACACAATAAACAGGGCGGTCGCTTTGTTATTTTCCTGCGATAAAATCAAGGAGTTAAGTAAAGTGTTACAAAAAATCACGAAAAATTTTATGAAGCCGACGTAGTTGTATATTTTAGTGTAAGTATGTTCAATAAAGGTTACCCAATCTGGCAATACTTTTTTAATAGTTCATAGTTCTGTAGTTAGGTATGGTCAGATTGTCGATTGTCATGTCGTAATACTATTTTTGTTAATTCATTAATTTATAATTGTATGTATAAGTATATATTAATATTAGTATTTTTATCAGGTTCCATTTTATACTTAACAAATACTGTGTACAAGTAAACCTAATTAATTTAATAAGCAATCATAGTCATTTACTTTACTTTGCGTTTTCGGTTGACCACACGAGCGATTAGCAGTTAAGTGCGGTGATTATTTGACAGTTTAGTTCGATTTTTGCGGCGCAATTTTATCTGAGGATTTTCGTTCTTGACCTCATTTTCGGATTTAAAGAACAATTAATTTTGTTTATTAACATCTTGTCGTTATTTTCGTGTCGTAACGCTCATGCGCAAACAAAACAAGCTAAATTTGCCGACTAGCATTATGTAACTTGGGAATGCTGACTGCATGATTATTGTATTTTGTTATAACATTGGAATCAGCGTTAATTTGATTAGATCATTACATTATAATAACAAGTTTAAATTAAATACACACAAAAAAATGAGTTGAACATGTAAGCACGAAATCGCTTTTAGCTTTTTTAATTCATTGATAATGAAAAACTCAAATACAATTTTTGCACACATAATTATTAAACTTTACACATATTATTCTTAATAACAAAGATCAAATTAGGCAAAAAATCCAATTTAAAAACATTAAAATAATTTTGAACTACATTTGTTTAATCATTTTCATTCACGGGGATCAGATTTTAAGCGTTGCGCAAATCCTTTAATATATAGCACATCCTTTTTTTAATTAGACGATGACGTCACATTATTAAGTGACGTCATATCGAAAAGCGCGCGTCTTTTCTCATTATTTTCGCGGGGGTGGACGCTAGGGGGATTATTATCAAGTCTAGGTCAGTGTTATTTAACAAACATGTGTGTTTAGCTAAAAAAAAAATGTGTATTACATTGTAATTAATTCTGCTTGCAATTTTTTTTTTAAACTTGAACTTTGCTATGTTTAAAAATCAATTTTGAATTCCCCACTTTAGGTTGCTTATACGTATTACATTTTCTTTTGAAAAGATTATATTTGTTTTTATCGATTGTTTTTTAAAGTGTTTTTCGATAGTGTTTGTGCATTAACCTAACCTAAGAATATGTTAAAAAAATAAGCATTTGTTTTAGCTTTTTTTTGATGATATCAAACTCTTTTGATTTAAGGATTAGAATGCTGGCACACGTTTGTTGTTTGCTAACTATAGCCAGAAAGGGAAGACTTAACTTTGAACTTGGGATGATTAAACAATAGAACGCGGGAAACTGCATTCAATCCAAGTTCATTATCACCTTATCGCTTTTGTCGGCTTAATTTCTCTAAACAATTATTTACCTTTTTACAGATTTTGAAATAAAAGAAAGTATTTTGTTTAGTATATAAGGTCTGCTTAGCGTGTTTATTTTTAAACAACAACTAAATTGGAAAAATTTAGGAAAGTATACAAAAAATGAAGATCACTGTTTTGTTATCGCTTTGCCTTATGTGCGTTTTCTTGAAATGTAACGCCAAGAAAGATTCCACGAACACCGGATTTATGCAACGATTAGTGGCGGAGAATGAAGTGGTTTTGAGTCGCTCAAAACGCTGGGAATTTGCGACGTATACAGTTACTGAAGAACGGGATGGACCTAGACCAATATCAAGGGTAAGGAAACTATCTTTTAACTTAATATAAACACATTTAAAACTTGAAACTTTAAAATTTTTTTTTAAATTTAGTTACATTCATCGTTCGACAACTACACGGGCAATGTGATTTACTCCATAGAAGGGGAAGGTGCTGATTCCTTGTTCACCGTTGATCCAAAAACCGGGCAACTAACTGCTGAATATAAACTAGATCGTGAAGCTAAAAGTTCATACAAATTGACGGTAATTTTAACAGAATTTATATTTTGTTATAGAATACTTTTTTTGTAATTTTTATAGAATACCTATTTTTTTCAGGAGATTAGGTTTTATTAGATTTTATAATATTTTTTGGTAATGGTAAAAGCCTACAATTAAGTTTAAGTGCTTTTTGTCGTAGTTTTACAAAAAGTCTCACGGCTTAAACTTAAAACAAGTAAATAGGACACGCAATCTTTCAAACAACGATTTATATCGTTCTTTTAATAGACTAAAACCTACTTATTTTTAAACGATTGATTTTTATGTCCTAATATTAAGTCACTAGGCGCCGTAAAATCGATTACTTAATAATAACGCAAGCTTGGAAATTTATACTGCTGATTAGAAAAAATATAATAAATAAAAAATAGAAGCTAAATTTACAAAAAGGGAGTAAATTTTCAATAAGAGTCTTACTATTTATTGTTAAATACGCAACCTTTTGTTTTGCTTTTTATTACAAATTTTAATTTTCCTAATTCAAACTTTTGATTTTTATATTTACTTAGGTTCATGCGCGAGACTTGAACGGAAACAAGGTAGAAGATTCAAGTGAAGTGTTGATAAACGTTCAAGATATTAACGACAACGTTCCAATGTTTTCAACTGGAAGACAATATGCGACCGTGAAAGAACGATCACCTAGAGGTAAAAAAGACTTTTTAAATCAAATATAACAATCTAAATAAATTTTATTAGATACGTTGATAAAAGAATGTTTATTTAAATTACCGTTTAGTGGTATATAAAATTAGATTTCAGTCACGTTGTTTTTCTATGTAATTTAATTTGACATATTTTACTGACCAAAAACTGAATTACTATTGATTTTTAATAAACCCGTTGTTTTCTACAGTTACGCGGGTTTATATTGGGTAATATCATTCTAGGCTTGTTTAACAGTAAATATAATATTTATTATTAGTTAAACCGTTTATTTGAAAGGTTTAATTATTAAAACTTTAATTAAATTTATATTAAAATTTTAGGAACGGAGGTTACTGATATAATAGCGACAGACGCAGACGACAGCAACCAACCTTACGGACAGATCGAGTACTCTCTTCTCCCATCTCCCGGCGACGCGAACACCAAATTTGCGATCCATCACGAAACGGGCATTATCAGAACTTCGACTTCCGATCTCGACCGAGAAAAAACGCCGGTCTATGAGCTTATCATTCAAGTAAGTTAAACATATAAATTTTTCCGTATTTTTAAATATTTGTAAGATAATAATGCTTAATAATATATATTACCAATATGTAAATTTTAAAAGTGCAATATTTTTTGACGATTTTTAAATCAACAATTTTTATTTTTAATTCAGGCAAGAGATGACCCTAAACAAAGATTGAGCAACAGCGCCACCACTACATTGACAATTTCAGTCATCGATGTAAATGACAACGCTCCATTATTTGTAAACAGACCTTATCAACCAGTGGTTCCTGAGGATTTAGGTAATTTTGTAAAAAAATCAAAAAACTAACCTTAGATTACTTTAAATTGAATCTATGTAATATAACCACCAATAGCAGTATATGGTAACATTAACTTATTTTGTTCTAGCGATTGGATCCGAGGTTATTAAGGTTGTGTCAGAGGACGGCGATTTAAGAGAAAATGCTCGAACAACATATTCAATCGTAGACGGAGGTGATTCCGCGAAGTTTTACATCGACACTATAAAAAAAGAAGGCGTTATCAGAATAAAAGAGGTAATTAAGAAACATCCACTTTTGATCATTTAAGATGTTGTGCTACATAGAAAAAAGAAAAAGATCTTTTTTTTTATATTTAACATTTATTTTCTTCCTATAGAAACTCGATTACGAAACTTCGAAAGACCACGAATACAAATTTAAAGTCAGAGCTTACAATACACAACCGGACAACGACCTCGAATATTTGGGTAAAATGGAGGATTTTGCTGACGTGTTGGTCAGAGTGACGGACGTCAACGAATCGCCTGAATTCAGTCAAGATAGTTATGAATTTACAGGTAAATTAAGAGAAAAAAATTCTATAAAACAAAAAATTTAAATATAAAAATTATGTTATGTGGTATAATTAGTTTAATAAATGTTATTAGATTATCAATGGGTGAATTTTTTAAACTGTTTATGGTTTTATTAAATTTTATGTTTGTTATTTTTTAGTTCCTGAAGATGTTAGTCCTGGCGTTCCTGTCAAATCAGTTTTAGCAATTGACCCTGAAGGAGATTCATTTCTGTAAGTTTTTCAATTATTGAAGAATCATTATATTAATATTACAAAAAATATATATTTATTACTGACACTAAAATTTTTAAACAAATTTAAAAAATTTGATTTTTTTGTTGAAACGTTGTGCTTAGTATTTTTACATTACTGTTTGTTTAAACATTATTATTTGACCCAGAATAATTGTTTTTGTTCCTTTAGATATTTTTTGGACGATCCTAGTAAGAAATTTCAAATTGATCCAAACAGTGGAATGATATCCGTGGTTGGGAAATTAGATCGGGAAACAAAAAGTGTTTATGACCTCATAGTTAAAGCTGGCGCACCTGGTACGAAAAAAATTAAACATTTTACTAAATGTTATTTTATTTATTTAAAAAAAATTGTGTATATATAGGTTTTTAAATGTCATTTTTGTTAACCTAACTTGTTGTTAACCTAATTGGTTTGTCTTTAATTTTTTGATATGTTTTGTTTTTTAGATTTTAAAGATTTGATGAGTTCGGTTCCCGTGAAAATAATAGTTGGTGACGTTAACGACAATCCTGCAATCCCATTGGACGACAAACTTGAGACTATTCTGTGTTTAAATAACAAAGAAAAATATCAGGTTTGGGAATTAAAAAAATATTTTTAAAATTATTAATAAAATAATTTTTTAAAATTAACACTAAAAATTTTTTTTTTTAAACAAGTAATATCTAATTTATTTTAAATAGATTTTGAAGCCTGACATTAAAATGAAAGATATAGATGACCCAGAAGAAAAGGGAAACGTATTTAAATATTTTCAATTTAAAGACAAGAGCAACCGACAACATTTTCAACTTATCGATAATATGGGTAAGTTAAATATGCTCTGTACTAAAATGTTCTATTGAGTTTAGATTAAAATCAAGCAAAAACTACTTTAAGGTTTGTTTTTGGTCAAAATCCTTTTATAAACTGTTATTATTTTTTATTTGATAGACGGAACTGCCAGCTTACAAACACTTCACAACGAATTTAGTTCATTTTCTCAAAACAAGTTTGATGTTCAAATAGTTGTGCAAGACACTGGAGTACCTCCCATCAATGCTACTTATACTGTTACAGGTAAAACTAAATAAAATATTTAATTATTTATAAAGTATAAAAAATATATACAATAATTTATATGTACATGTATCAAGATTTTTTTTCAATAATATTTTTTCAAATGGTAACTTATTATTATTTTTTTTTAGTTTTGGCTTGTCAATGTTCTGAAAGTGGTTATCCTTTATGTGATGCTATTCCTTATGCTGGTGGAGTTAAACTTGAAGTTTTAATCGTGGTTGCTGTCGTGTTCTTTATATTATTATGTAAGTCGCACATAAAGCTAGCAAATAAATAAATTTTTGTTATTAATTTATAAAGTTTGGATTTTTTGTAGTTAGAATTGTTTGCATTTTGTTAAATAATTTTAAGAATAACAAATAGTTTTTTTTTTATTTTAAGTTATATATTTATTTTCTTAGTGCTAATTATTATTCTGATCGTTGCTCGTCGAAGGCGATCGAACCAAAACGAAGCGCTGATAAAAGGCAGTATAAGCACATGTGATTACGATGACGAAATACGAGAGAATATTATTCAATATAACGAAGAAGGGGGTGGGGAAGAAGACACGGCAGCGTTTGATCTCTCAGCTTTGCAAAGAGATTTCAGCAGTCTGTCGTCGGGGTAAATTGAATTTGGATTTTTTTTTTAAATGCAAATTTATGTCTTGCTAAATTAAATATACATGGAAATATTGTCAACATTTTTAACTTTAAAATTTATTTCAGATCTCAAACCAAAAGTCGTTTAGAATTTTCGTCCCCAAATAAATATAACATGTCACAACCCTTGCTCGGTACTCGTGGTAGAAAAAACGAACTAAACAGAGATGTTCATGATTTTATCGTGGATAGAAAATCGTCAGCCGACCGGAACGACGACAAACTAGCTTTCGATTCACTTCAGGTAAAATTCAAACTTTTGAAAATTTAATAAAAAAACTAAAAAATTACAAATTGGCACAAAAGCTAGCTTTAGCAAATATACTTTTATTTTCTGTAACAAAAAAGCTTGTAGCAAAATATCAGTTTATTTTTTTTAGATATACGCCTATGAAGGCAACGGTTCCGACGCTGGATCGTTAAGCAGTCTTTGTACCTCATCTGATGACAACGAGCAAGATTACGATCATTTACAAGAATGGGGACCACGATTTTCCCGCCTTGCTGACTTATATGGCTCGGGCAAAACCCAATGGCCTGAAGATCTTGAAACCGATTTAGGCTCGATGTTAAGCAGCAGTAGTCGATCCCGCTCAAAAAATGTTTAAAAAATTGTTATTTAAAGAGGTTTTTAAAATGGAAAGTGTGTTGGCCAAGCGTTATGCGAAGTCGGAGTGTGGGGGTTAAAAAGGAACGATTATAATTTAGGATTTCTCATAGGTATATTTAACATTTGTTACTAATATGGTACATTCAATCACCAATGGAACGTTTTATTAATAAGCGAAACGTTTGTTTATGACTAGTTATTATTAAATAAATAGTATTTTGACTTTTATTTGAAGAAATAACTTTTTTAAATTTTTTACATTAAACCAAATTATATTTTTTAAATTGTAATACGCCATTTGCGTATACAGTTTTAAATAGCTTTTTACGTACTTTTTTGTTTTTTATTTCGTTTTATTTCTTCAACATTTTTACAACATATTTTGTAACTTTTTCACTGTTTTTTATAAGTTTTTTCGTAGTTGTTATTACGCAAAACCAGTAAAATATTGCTACGTTTGCCATATTGCATTATTTTCTTTTGATAAATTAATAAATTGTTTTGTTCGTAATAATAGTTGTATAAGATTTTGGGTTTAATTAGGTCACGTGATATTTTGGGACAATGAGATTGCATACAAATTTTTTGAAAAAAAATAAAAAATTTTAAATCAAAAAATAATTGTTGTGTTAGAACCGCATAGGTCCAATTACCGTGTTCACAAAATATTTTTCGAAAATATTAATATTCATAAAAGTTATGAAACTTTTATTAAAAATTTATGTTATCTCAAAACCTAAAGTTTTGTATTTTATTAGACGCGCATTGGCCTAACTAACATTCAAGATAAAACATTTCGCGAAAATTTTCAGTAGAACAAAAGTTTGAGATAATTTTTATTTTGGGTTTAATTAGGTCACGTGATATTTTTGGACAATGAGATTGCATACAAATTTTTTGAAAAAAAATAAAAAATTTTAAATCAAAAAATAATTGTTGTGTTAGAACCGCATAGGTCCAATTATCGTGTTCACAAAATATTTTTCGAAAATATTAATATTCATAAAAGTTATGAAACTTTTATTAAAAATTTATGTTATCTCAAAACCTAAAGTTTTGTATTTTATTAGACGCGCATTGGCCTAACTAACATTCAAGATAAAACATTTCGCGAAAATTTTCAGTAAAACAAAAGTTTGAGGTAATTTTTATTTCGGGTTTAATTAGGTCACGTGATATTTTTGGCCAATGATATTGCATACAAATTTTTTGAAAAAAATTAAAAAATTTTAAATCGAAAAATAATTGTTGTGTTAGAACCGCACAGGTCCAATTACCGTGTTTACAAAATATTTTTCGAAAATATTAATATTCATAAAAGTTATGAAACTTTTATTAAAAATTTATGAAATCTCAAAACCTAAAATTTTGTATTTTATTAGACGCGCATTGGCCTAACTAACATTCAAGATAAAACATTTCGCGAAAATTTTCAGTAAAACAAAAGTTTGAGGTAATTTTTATTTTGGGTTTAATTAGGTCACGTGATATTTTTGGCCAATGATATTGCATACAAATTTTTTGAAAAAAAATTAAAAATTTTAAATCGAAAAATAATTGTTGTGTTAGAACCGCACAGGTCCAATTACCGTGTTTACAAAATATTTATCAAAAATATTAATATTCATAAAAGTTATGAAACTTTTATTAAAAATTTATGAAATCTCAAAACCTAAAATTTTGTATTTTATTAGACGCGCATTGGCCTAACTAACATTCAAGATAAAACATTTTGCAAAAATTTTGAGTAGAACAAAAGTTTGAGATAATTTTTATTTTGGGTTTAATTAGGTCACGTGATATTTTTGGCCAATGATATTGCATACAAATTTTTTTTAAAAAATAAAAAATTTTAAATCAAAAAATAATTGTTGTGTTAGAACCGCACAGGTCCAATTACCGTGTTTACAAAATATTTTTCAAAAATATTAATATTCATAAAAGTTATGACACTTTTATTAAAAATTTATGAAATCTCAAAACCTAAAATTTTGTATTTTATTAGACGCACATTGGCCTAACTAACATTCAAGATAAAACATTTCGCGAAAATTTTCAGTAAAACAAAAGTTTGAGGTAATTTTTATTTTGGTTTTTATTAGGTCACGTGATATTTTTGGCCAATGATATTGCATACAAATTTTTTGAAAAAAAATAAAAAATTTTAAATCGAAAAATAATTGTTGTGTTAGAACCGCACAGGTCCAATTACCGTGTTTACAAAATATTTTTCCAAAATATTAATATTGATAAAAGTTATGAAACTTTTATTAAAAATTTATGAAATCTTAAAACCTAAAATTTTGTATTTTATTAGACGCGCATTGGCCGAACTAACATTCAAGATAAAACATTTCGCAAAAATTTTCAGTAAAACAAAAGTTTGAGGTAATTTTTATTTTGGGTTTAATTAGGTCACGTGATATTTTTGGCCAATGATATTGCATACAAATTTTTTGAAAAAAAAATTAAAAATTTTAAATCGAAAAATAATTGTTGTGTTAGAACCGCACAGGTCCAATTACCGTGTTTACAAAATATTTTTCAAAAATATTAATATTCATAAAAGTTATGAAACTTTAATTAAAAATTTATGAAATCTCAAAATCTAAAATTTTATATTTAATTAGGCGCGCATTGGCCTAACTAACATTCAAATAAAACATTTTGCAAAAATTCTGAGTAGAACAAAAGTTTGAGATAATTTTTATTTTGGTTTTTATTAGGTCACGTGATATTTTTGGCCAATGATATTGCATACAAATTATTTAAAAAAAAATAAAAAATTTTAAATCGAAAAATAATTGTTGTGTTAGAACCGCACAGGTCCAATAACCGTGTTTACAAAATATTTTTTTAAAATATTAATATTCATAAAAGTTATGAAACCTTTATTAAAAATTTATGAAATCTCAAAACCTAAAATTTTGTATTTTATTAGACGCATATTGGCCTAACTAACATTCAAGATAAAACATTTCGCGAAAATTTTCAGTAAAACAAAAGTTTGAGGTAATTTTTATTTTGCGTATAATTAGGTCACGTGATATTTTTGGCCAATGATATTGCATACAATTTTTTTATTTAAAAAATAAAAAATTTTAAATCAAAAAATAATTGTTGTGTTAGAACCGCACAGGTCCAATTACCGTGTTTACAAAATATTTTTCAAAAATATTAATATTCATAAAAGTTATGAAACTTTTATTAAAAATTTATGAAATCTCAAAATCTGAAATTTTATATTTAATTAGGCGCGCATTGGCCTAACTAACATTCAAGATAAAACATTTTGCAAAAATTTTCAGTAAAACAAAAGTTTGAGGTAATTTTTATTTTGGGTTTAATTAGGTCACGTGATACTTTTGGCCAATGATATTGCATACAAATTTTTTTTAAAAAAATAAAAAATTTTAAATCGAAAAATAATTGTTGTGTTAGAACCGCACAGGTCCAATTACCGTGTTTACAAAATATTTTTAAAAAATATTAATATTCATAAAAGTTATGAAACTTTAATTAAACATTTATGAAATCTCAAAATCTAAAATTTTATATTTAATTAGGCGCGCATTGGCCTAACTAACATTCAAGATAAAACATTTTGCAAAAATTCTGAGTAGAACAAAAGTTTGAGATAATTTTTATTTTGGTTTTTATTAGGTCACGTGATATTTTTGGCCAATGATATTGCATACAAATTTTTTGAAAAAAAATAAAAAATTTTAAATCGAAAAATAATTGTTGTGTTAGAAGTGCAGAGGTCCAATTACCGTGTTTACAAAATATTTTTCGAAAATATTAATATTCATAAAAGTTATGAAACTTTTATTAAAAATTTATGAAATCTCAAACCCTAAAATTTTGTATTTTATTAGACGCATATTGGCCTAACTAACATTCAAGATAAAACATTTCGCAAAAATTTTCAGTAAAACAAAAGTTTGAGGTAATTTTTATTTTGGGTTTAATTAGGTCACGTGATATTTTTGGCCAATGATATTGCATACAATTTTTTTGAAAAAAAATTAAAAATTTTAAATCGAAAAATAATTGTTGTGTTAGAACCGCACAGGTCCAATTACCGTGTTTACAAAATATTTTTCAAAAATATTAATATTTATAAAAGTTATGAAACTTTTATTAAAAATTTATGAAATCTCAAAACCTAAAATTTTGTATTTTATTAGACGCGCATTGGCCTAACTAACATTCAAGATAAAACATTTCGCGAAAATTTTCAGTAAAACAAAAGTTTGAGGTAATTTTTATTTTGGTTTTCATTAGGTCACGTGATATATTTGGCCAATGATATTGCATACAAATTTTTTGAAAAAAAATAAAAAATTTTAAATCAAAAAATAATTGTTTTGTTAAAACCGCACAGGTCCAATTACCGTGTTTACAAAATATTTTTCAAAGATATTAATATTCATAAAAGTTATGAAACTTTTATTAAAAATTTATGTTATCTCAAAACCTAAAGTTTTGTATTTTATTAGACGCGCATTGGCCTAACTAACATTCAAGATAAAACATTTCGCGAAAATTTTCAGTAAAACAAAAGTTTGAGGTAATTTTTATTTTGAGTATAATTAGGTCACGTGATATTTTTGGCCAATGATATTGCATACAAATTTTTTGAAAAAAAATTAAAAATTTTAAATCGAAAAATAATTGTTGTGTTAGAGCCGCACAGGTCCAATTACCGTGTTTACATAATATTTTTAAATCATTACTTTTTAAATCATTACTGCAAATTTAATGCAAATTTTTTTTAAATCATTACTGCAAATTTAATAATTTTTACAAATTTTTGTTAAAATAAGCTTTTATATTATTATTTACTTTAAATATGTGCTGATTTTTATAATTTCCTAAAAATCAAAATATAGAGGATAAACAAAAAATTAAGCTTATACGGCTCATTGAACATAATACCTTATTTAAATTTTAAAATTATCCATTTACAAAACTTCCGATTAAAACATTTAACCTTTAACCTTCCAATTAAAACATAATCCAATTAACTAATTAACCTAATCCAATTAACCAATTAAATTAATCCAATTAATCTTCCAATTAAAACATAATTTGTATCAATGCATTTAAATCCACCTATTTAATACACCTATTTAATACACCTATCTATAAAGACTGCAAATTATTTTTGAATGGTTTTTGTTTTCTTGTTTTTATAAAATTTGTGCTGCAACTGTTTTCTCATTTTTGTAAACGTAATGCAGCTAGTATGAGTTGTACTTTAACACCTTATATTTAGTTAGGAGCGTTATGTAAAAACACATTTTCTTATTAAATTGACCATTTGGCTCACCCGTACTTTGTGTAATTATCTAAAACTGATTTAATTTAAAAAGAACTATCATTATTATTGTTTATTGTGTAAATAACTTATATTTAACATGTACTATTTTTAATAAATGTAACATTATTGTAAAAAACTTGGTCTTCATCACAAAAACATTGTTCACTGTGTGACAAAGCCAAAATCTTAGTTATTTGCTATGGTAGATGACAGGGTATAAATTATTTCTCATGGTAGATGACAAATTTAAATTATTATTGATGGGGTATGACAATATTTAGGTTTTTTTTGATGGTAAATGATAAAATTTTTATTATTTTTTATGGTAGATGACAAAATTTAAATTATTTTTCATGTTAAATGACAAAATTTAAATTATTTATTTTGGAAGATGACAAAATTTAATTTATTTCTCGTGGTAAATGACAGTATTTAAGTTATTTTTGATAGTAGATGACAAAAATTATATTATTTTTCATAGATGATAAAATTTAAATTATTTTTCATGGTAGATTTATTACTTGTGCTAAATGACAAAATTTAAATTATTTTTTATAGTAAATGACAAAATCTAAATTACTTTTTTGGAAAAATGACAAAAATAATTTTTTCAAAATTGGTATTAAGGATAATAGTGACAAAATTTGGTAGTTTAAGGTTAAGTTGATGGCCTGAGGTTGAACGAACATCAAAAAACATTTTTTCTTATATTTATTTAACAGCACAAACACTAAAAGCAAAACACAATAAAAATACAAGGCGAAGGGATAAATACTAATAATTAAAAAAAAAATAATTTTTCGAGATGCATTAATCTCATAAGGCATAATAGTTTTGGGTTTAAGAATTAAAATAAGACATTATGCATTAAGAAATGATAACATTGCATTAGGTTAAACAAATGACAAAAGGAATATTATAAAGAGAAAATACACAAAGGAATAACATAATACACGAGTAACAAAATAAGTTACAATTAAAGGTTTGAAAATAATTCGTAAAGCAATAAAAATTGCGATCGAGTACAAAATATAAATGACAGTTACATGAGATATGTATAAATAGAAAAATACACACAGAAAAATACAAAACCAAAATTATTGCAAAACAGTAAATAGCATTTAGTATGTACAAAATTACTTTAAAAAAAAATGAAAAAATGTCAAGTATTAGTTGTATAAGTTGGGTTTTACATTTTAAAACTTGTACACAGTAAATCTCTTTATTAGTTGGTACTGTCTATATTAAACAGTACATTAGAAAACCTTTGAAAGGTTGGATTACTAGCAAAAATGTTGGTGACCTCCGTAAATATGATTTAGCAAGTTGCCCATCTCTTTTCCTGTAATAAAATAAAGTTTACAAATTTTTTCACAAAAACCTAAACAATGTGCTTATGATTACTTAATCGTGGAATATAATGTTCAATGTAATTTAACATTAAAGATTTGTTTTGTGTTGGTCATGTTTAACAATGGTAAAAATGGTTTCATACAAACTTTTTTGCTCGACAACCAGAATCTAAAAATAAAGAACAAAGTTAGTATTTGTTTATGGTAATCTACCCTGCGGGAAAAATAAAGAGGTTAGATTGAAGTTTTCTTGTATCAGGAACTCTAAAAATAAAGAACAAATTAAAATTGGCCAAAAAACAAATCGACGAGCTCTTCGAAATAGTAAACCAGTATCTAAAAATAAAAAACAGAATGTTTAAATTTGTTTTTGGTAATCTAACCTGGAAAAAACCCTGTAAAAAAGGGTTAATTTGGTTTTAGTTTTTTAAAGGCCCCTGAAAAAAAAATAATTTGGTTAGTAATGCCCCTGTAAGAAAATAGAAAAGCCTGTAAAAAAAAGGTTAGTTTAGTTTTAATTTTTTAAAGGCCCCTAAAAAAAATTATAATTTGGTTAGTAATCCCCCTGTAAGAAAATAAAACAAACGGTTTAAGAGGCCCCTGTGAAGGTAAATAATAGGTTTAAAGGTAGAAGAAAATAAGAAAAGCCTGCAAAAAATAAAAGAGAGAAATTAAAATTTTTGTGTTTTTTTTCTGCGTGTTTAATGTAATGTTTACTGTGTATGCTATTTTGGACTCCGTCCACGAAATTAAATATTGTTTTATATCGGGCTCCGCCCACAAAATTAAATAATTTATGTTGGGTTCCAACCCACCCACACACTTAGGTTTAGCACATAAACAAAACAGGGCGAACAAAATACAGTGAACTTACACACATAAATAATATAAACCACACATAGGCCTATTTTCCAAAATCTAATCTTCAAAATATTTTATATATACTTTATTTGCGCAAAACATTTAAAAAAAACATTAAACAGTCCCATTAAATATAATTATAAACACACAGAAACCTAACACACTTGGGACTGTGTCAACTATACCACTTTTAATGCGCAAAACTATGAGTTGTTACCAGTCAAAATAAAAAAGCAGACACGTGATACTACAAACTTTTAACCCGTGAAAACTTTTAAACCGCTTGATTATGCAGTACATATAAAAAATAGGCACGTGAAAACCTACAGCCCTACAGACCTAAAGCCCTACAGCCCACCTTTTGTTGAGGAAGGTCCTGGGATTTTTTTTGAATTTTGCGAAGTTGAAGTGAGGTCCTCAGACTTTTTTGGTTCTTCTTTTGCATAAAAAACATATAACACACACATAGGCCTAAGTTTTATAAATCTGTTCTATATAAATACTTTATTTATTACTTGCGCAAAACATCTAAAAAACCCATTAAACAGTCCCGTTTAATATAATTATGAACACACAGAAACCTAAACACAATGGGACTGTGTCAACTACACTACTTTTAATGCGCAAAATTATGAGTTTTTAACTAGTCACAAATAAAAAGAAAATGCAGACCCGTGAAACTTTAACCCGTGAAAATTTAAAGCGCTTAATTATGCAGTACATATCAAGAATCAGGCACGTGAAAACCTACAGCCCTACAGACCTTAACTAAATAAGGTCCTGAGTTTTTTTTAGGTTTGAAATATCATCCAATCCATTCCAAAGTTGGCTTCGAGTCCTGAGTTCTTTGACTTAACTTCCCCCTTGCTAGTTGCAAGGAAGACTTATTAGGATTCAATTCACTTTCCATTCCTCCAGTTCCTGCCAGTACCTTTTTCCTCCATTTATTGAATCCAAATACAATCCATGTTCTCTGCATTGAACATATTGTTTAGAAAATGGTGATAGACACTAAACCCTACTTAAAATCAAGTTTTTTCAAATGTCAATTTTATTATATGTCAAATCGTGCCAAAATTTTTTAAATTGTATCACTTTTTAACTCTTTTAGTGCCAACAACATTAAATTATGTCAATACACATGCCAAATATTATTAATGTATAATTGTTATTTTTTTCATGCCAACAATTTTAAAATATGTCCATTTTTAATTAGTGCCAGATTTTTTAATTTATGCGAAATGTACAGTTATTTATATATTTAAATACCTCATTTAACTACCTTTTGGGAGTACCTGCGCATCAACACAGGTTTAATAATGTTCATAAGTTTGTAATTAAAAAAAATAAAAATTTTTTATTTTATTGGCAAGTATGATAAATTAATACTAATATTTATAACATTACATTTTTTTTATGATTATTCCAAAATTAGTTGAAAGTTAAAAATAATTTTAAATCAATTAAATGAAAGTTAACATACCTGGAACAGTGTTCAGAAAACTTGGGACACAAGATGGTCTCACAGGAGCCAATCCAACATCACAAACTTTTCTATAAAAATTAAATCTTTTAAAATTTACAGTTCTTTATATAAAATACATAATATTTAATTATTAAATGCTTGTAATATGCCACACTTTATACTGTTAATGATAAACTTTAAAAAACCTAACTATAAATCACTAACCAAAACACGTCTACTCACCTCAAAAGTCCACCTAGAAAGAACTAAAATTCCGATTTCAATTCAAATTTGCCACGAAACACCAAGTCACGTGACTCTGCATGCGGGCAGTAACTTGTGTGTACGTGCACGACGCCCCTTGCAGTGCAGAGCGCTTTTCAAGCTGTCACTCAAAATAAATTTGCTTAAACCTTCTAAACAATTCATTAAAACGTTAAAAAAAAAACACAAATTATAAACCTGTTATAATATGTAAATGTTTATTTATTTTTTAAGAACTATTTGTACCAATTAACGTCCTTAATTACGACTAAACAACTTAAACGTGCGTTAACATAGCGCATTACGTAACACCAGGAATTTCAGATTATGATGCAACTTCGTGTTTTAAAGGAATTTCTCGGGGAGACGCACCAATTAAGACGTCGCATTCTCCTCGCTTAATTGATAAATTACAGCTGGATTTATCTACATTTTATAACCTTATTTGGTAATAAAATCTCTGTTTAGTCTGCATGTGTTAACTAATTAAAATTTGCACCCGAGACCTCGTGGTAGATGAATTTTTCGAGAAGGCGCATCAATAATGACGTCACGTTCCTTGCGCCTCGCTCTCTGCTTTATAACAGACCTATGTTAAAGCAATAGTAAATTATATTATTGCCTTTTCTTAAATTTAATAAATCGAAATCCAATGTTTGTTAGTGTCCAAACACATTTTTATTATTATTTTATAAATATAAAACTCAAAATAAGTTTTTTTATTTTTAATAAATATTCAACAACAAAAAATAGCAAAAATAAATTAACTACAGGTCATGCCTGTTTCACAAAGTCCTAAATGTTTACAGAGAGGGCACGACCGCTTTTTAATGGTAACCTGGCAATTATGTTAAAACTGCAATCCTAAAAAGATAGCTATGATTCTTAAACAAGTTGTGAATTACATAACATGTACGTAGTTTATTAAAACAATAATTATTAAAACTTGGTTAAAATATAAGTTTAATAAAAAATAACATAAAAATCACAAGTTGTGGTGCGCAATATTTCGTATGTTGTGACAATATTAAAAATAGCAATTTTTTAAATGCCATCGTTGTTAGGCCATTAAAATTCACAAGCCAAAATATTTTTACCAAACAAAGACTTATAATCATTTGACCATTTTGTCCTTTATGTTTTCCAATTAGCTAAATTTATCACCCTACCGACCGGGTTTAGGTAACTAGTAGTATTGCTTTAATGTCACATGAATATTATTATTTGATTATCGAGTAAATAGAATTAATGTATACGTTTGTAATAACCATAGCTTTTCGTTACTTTCGATTAAGTTATACCTTGTGCACTTAAATATTTTGATCGCACTATAGTTAGTTAGTAAATGTAGTGGATATACTTCACAGTTGGTAAATATTTAAATGCAATATTGCTTTTTTAAATTATTGGTATAACGATAAGAAAAACACGTAGTTAGTTATTTAAAAGAGCTATTTTCACGTAAATAACGTTCTGACGTAACAATAAATAATCCTTTTGTACAAAAAGAAAATAAACACTGGGCCTCCTACTTCAAGCATTAAGTTCGCCCACTTTGACTTGTACGCAGACTTACCCGTTCTACAGCATGTAGAACAGGACCACTCTATACCAGACATGACGTCACAGGAAATCATGACGTTGCAAAAGAAATCTTCCTGGCCCGCGCCGCATCTCTGAATGGGAGTTTAAGGTCCTCTTCCGGGAGCTTTCCAGGTGCAGGTTTGAGTGTTTGGACTGGGGGCGGGGGGAGACCGAAATGTTTTGCTGTTACTTTAATATTAAAAGCATAACCAAAAAAGTTTGTAAGTTAGGAGTGAATATGTTCGACAACATTTTAAATGGGCATATTGTTTATGTTTTAGCAACTGAGGCATGATGACCATTGTTTTAGTATTGGCTGATGTTAGCTAATCGTATTATTTTGTTAATGTGTGTTAGTTGTGCTTGTGATGACACTATTATATTATCCAAATACGAAGCAAAAGTACAACAAAATATTCAAAATTTGCAACTTAAATAAATCATTCACCAGTTAAATAGACGAAACATTTCGTAACTTATTTATAGCGCTATCTTACTTAATTAACTATTGTATTGTAATAATTTGGTCGCCATGCAAACAAAACTTTTAAAATTTCCTTAACCTAGCCTTGTTCATATCTACAATCTGTAATTATAGTTCGAAATCTTAGATTTCGAAAAGCATTTTCTATAAGGGTTTATAAAAGCCTTAGTGTTTTTGCTAATTTTGGTCAAAAAAACAAAAAAAGTTTGCTTTTTGCCTATAATAAGTCATCTGGACGTTTTTAAATGAATCTAAATCAATTAAAAGTCACGTTTTTATTGAAAATTAAAAAATGGAAAAAAACGACTCTCGTGCATTATCTTTCGGTTGGTAAAAAAGCGAATAACAAAATATTTAAAAAAGCAATTTGACATTTTCTTGTAAAAAAGGCACTTTTAATCCACTGTTAGTCATCCAAACTTTTGAAAAATTATTTTTTAACAAATTTTGGCGATCTATTTTTTCTTTCCAAAACAGCGATTTTTGGCATTTTCTGCAAGGGTATAATAATTGTTTTTTTGCTTAATTTGGCCAAAAACCAAACAAAAAAGTTTGCTTATTTTTTTGAAAAAAAGCCACTTGCAGCCTATTAAAAGTCATCTAAACGTTTTTAAATTAATCTATATCATTTAAAAATCATGTTTTTATCAAAAAATGTGCTAGCTCGAAATTGATTCATTTTTTTTAAATAATTTGATTTATTTTAAAAATAAAAAACAAAATTGAATTTTATACTTAACGAATTATTAAAATAAATACACAAAGTGTTAATACTTTTAAATAAATATAAAATGCAATTTAATTGCTTTACTAGTTTATCAACTAATTTTTTTTCGTTTATATTTTTCCATTGGTGTTTTTGTATTATTTATAAAAAAAATTTAAACATTTTTAAAAGCATAAAATATTTATTTCAAATTTAATTAACAAAAGTTATAGTATTTTATATAACATTTAAATTAGAAAACTGACAATCTAACAGTAGTAAGTGCCACTTAGATAAGTGTTTTGTGTTTATTGTTAAAAATTTTCTTTTTTTTTGTTACTAGGTTAAAAAAAAATTTACAGCTATCTTTCCATATTTACTAAAAAAATTTTAAAATAAAAAAAAAATTTTTGGACATAAGGCATTTATGTATAACATTTTAAATTTCTAGAATTTGGTTAAAAAAAATATATTTCATACGTCATAAGTCAACTAAAAATCCTGTTTTAGTAAAACTTTATTGCACCCCTCAGTCTTTTTAGAATAGCACAAGAGTAGTAAGTATAACCCGTTTAAAACCAGGTAAACTTTTCCCAAAACAGGAATTTGTTTTTGCAAATAATTTTGGAATAGGTTTTTGCAATTAATCTGAAATTGCTTTTACGAATTATTTAACACCATGATAGGCAGAGTTAAATCAGTTGTCGAGGGTGTATGTAAATACTCATCCCCATTCTGGGGTTGATTTGCATTACGTCGCTTTTCAGCGCAATCAAGAACTTGTCTGTTTAACTCAACAGCACTGAATCCAACAAGTTCTTTTAAATTACAAACAAATTTGTAAACAAATCTCTTGCCAGCCACCTAAAATGAAAAACAGAATATTAACTATTGTATTTACAATACTTTTAATTTCTTAAATGTAATGGGCAAATAGGTTAATCAAAATTTCTATTTTTTTTGTTTAAATTAGAATTATTGTTGTTTTGAAATATTGTGCAAGTTCAACGAATTGCGCTATGTTTATATTATTGTTAGCAGGTATAAAATGTTTGCAAAAAACTGTTAATATAACTAAGTTTACAATAACAAAAGATTATAATGTAGGTAATGAATAAAAATAAATTAATTTATCGTGCTTTATTTATCACAAATTTTAAAATGTTACCTTGCTCAGCATATCTCCATCATAATAATATCTCAATGCTCTTGATAACTTCTCATAATTCATGGTTGGTTTATTTTTTCTTTCGCCCCATTTTTTTGCTACAACCTCGGGGTTAAAAAGTTTAAACTCCCCCTCATCACCCAACCATCTGATATACTCGATGCAGTCCGCATCAGTCAGAAGTTCCAATAAAAATTGCCATAACTGAATCTGACCGCTACCACTTGAACTGAAAAAATAAAAAATTTAAGGAAAACTTATACAGCGATAATTATAACTATAAATTTATGGTGGGATACTTTCTCATTTAAACCTAAAAAATTTGACAAAATTTATTAAAAAGTTAAAGCAATATTTATTTAATAATCAATGAAAGATGTATCCAAAATTTGGAGCAATATTTATCCAAAAATTAAAGCAGAATATAATAATTTATTTTTTTCCTAAACCAGTCTAAACATTGGCTGTCTAGTCTAAAATTACATTAATTTTAAAATTACTTTACAACACTTTAACATGTACCTGTTTGGTGAACTTCTGCTTCCACTTGAGTTAAAATTTTTTATTCTTGGATTTGATTCTTCAATTGTTACTTGGTGGGATGATGTGGAATTCTAACACAAATAAAACAAAATTAAAGTTAGAAATGTACAATTAAAATAAAAACCTAAATTAAACTAAATAATATAAGCCCATTTAAAAATCACCTTTTTATTTGGTAGTGCAATTGTATTCTCAGAAGACAAAGCTAATTTCTAAAAAGAAAAAGTTTAAAATTTATATTTTTAAAAATTTATTATCCAAAATAAAAAAAATTCATAAAATTGACTGAACATTTATTACAAATTTTTGTATGTAACTGCAACAATGTCATTTACATATTATATTTTTACCCTAAGCATTTCAAGATGTGTCCATAATATTGTTCCGTATGGAAACTTCTTGTTAAAATCTACTTCAGACATGTTTGAAAGTCCCTCTCCATCAATTTCATAGTTTTTAATGACACTGGATTCAAAACCAAATTCTTTAGCTACCCATATCATCCATTGGTGAACCTTAATTTAAATACAAACAAATAAAATATAAATTGTATTACTTATATCAAACAAGGTTGGCCAGCAGCATGGTATAGTGAGACCGGCAGCATGGTGTAGTGGTCAGAACGCTTGGCTTTATTACATGAGAACCTGAGTTTGATCCCAACTGCTTTTATGTTGTTGCCCCCTCAAGTAAGACACTACAAGCGGTGTGAACTTTTGCTTAGATAATACTTTATTAGCATCCTAATTACTGGGCAATTATAACTTATAATTATTAAAAAAAGGTATAATATAACAAATATAAATTAAAATATATATTGGGGACAGAATTACTATGAAGCTTAAAAGGCTTTAAAAGATCATAAATTTAATATATGTGTTTACATTGATAAAATAGAAATACCTGTGTTGTATTCCAGATTGAAGGATCTCCAGGAATTCCTTCATCATCAATATTATTCAATTTTTCCTTAGCCATTATTTACCAGATGATATTGATAGCTATTACTTTTAATTAATATTTGTTAAAGAAACTTATCAAAACGTGATAACCTTCAGTTGTGAACTGCAAATAAATGTACAAATGCTTAAAATAAATTTTTAACCTATTTTAATGTTAATTTTTCTGATTTTTATTCTAATTTACATTTATAATTTTTTTTATCTTTGTACTGTATTTAAAAAAAAGTACCCACTGGGAATTTCCCTGTTAAAAGCAAAACGCAAATTTATCCTCAACGCGTATTCAAAGTAAAGCAAATCTTTGAACAATATAACATAACAAAACATTTTTGTTATGCTAAATTGTTAACTTTATGACATATTAGTTTATTTATTTATCAAGCATCCGCGCTTTGGCCAAAGTTATCACAAAAGTAAAAGGTATTTAAGTAAGTTTTCAGTTTAGTGTGAACATTTTTGTCAAGTGTTTTAAGGTAAGAGAAAACTGGAATTATTATTTACAAATGTAATTCACCTACACTTAGACTAAAACTTTGCATAAAACAATTTGTCAATTACTAAGGCAATTTATTTTATTGGTTATTAAATTGGATACAAATAATATGTATGGGCGCATCAACCTTGCAAGAAGTCTTCGTGGCAGTAAGTATAAGTTAAAGAAAATGCACAAATTTGTTCAAATTATTGCCGTGATAATTATGTGGTAAAAAGCGAAAACTATTTGCACCGTTATTAATAAAAAACAGGTTTTTATTTAACGTTTACCCATATTTTAGGTCTGTGAATAAAAATAGTATAATTATTTTAGAATGGTCGAAATTGTCTTGCTTCTTTCATTTTCTGAATTTTTTGTTTATCTTCTTCAAATTTTTTACGCAGCTCAGCAATTTCTTTAAAAAACAAAAAAAAATTAAGTTACAAACTTAATATATTAATTTAAGGATCACAATATTATAAATATTATAAATTATAAATATTATGAATGTAGAATATTATAAATTTTTAACTTACTCTCTCTTTTAGATTCTCTTATTTGATATGTATAAACATTTAATAATTCCTGTAAAAAATAAAAAAGTATTTATTAGTTTTTAAAAGTTATTTTTACATAATTCTAGTCCTTTTGTAATAATTTTTATAGCCTATTTACTTTTTCTTTTCGTTTTCTTCTTTCTTTCGACTTCATTTTAATTTCATTGGCCTCGGTTCTACTAAACCCAGGATTGCGCCCTCTTCTGGTGACTTTGATCCATCCTTCCTCATCCGGAACTCCATCCATCTTCTCTTCTTCTTTATTTTTCTAAAAATTCAAGATAATTTAAATTAAAAATTTATACAAAAATTTTAATAAAATATTTTTTTAATTTTAATATTATCAGTTAAATAATAAAACCAACTGATAAAATTAGAAGTATGTTCAACTTTTTTTATAGCAAACAAGTTGTTAACCACCTTAATTTTATTGTAATCCCTAAAAAAATTAAAAAACATAAAAAAATATTCATATATACCTCTGCTTCATCTGCATCAAATTTCTCCATAAATTGATCAACTTCTTCTTTTAATTTTACTGTATCTGGCCATGACCTTACATACTCTAAACACCACTCTGTAGAATAAAAACAAGTAAATTTACATTTTAAAGTATTTAACTGGTCTTTAGTCTTTTAACCTAAAATTATTGTGTAGGCACAAAACATACACTGCATTTGCTTTTAACTACTTAAAACTTGCTTGAATACATTTAGAATAAATTGTTCTGCGATTAGGTTTAGAAAACTTACTTTTTATTCCGGTCAATACTTCATTGTCTTCTGTTGATAATATAAAAGGTTCTGACATGTTTTTGGCCATATTTAATGCCCTTTGTACACCAGATTCATTCTCAAATGTAATATAAGCAACATGAAATCCTGTTACTGGTTTGACTGGGAAAAATTTCGAAGAATTTTCAGACGGTTTTTCAATTGGTCCTGGGTGTTTTTGTTTTATTATTTCTTCAATCTTACCACAACTGTTAAAAATTCTTTTAAGGCATTTCTGTAACACAAAAAAAATATATTTGTTACAAGTTAAACAACCACCACAACATTTAAAACATAAACAACAATTGGGACATTTAAAAAATAAATGTCATTAAATATTTCAAAATTTTAACAAAAAAATTTTAGGCAAGACCTACTTCATTACAGTAAGGTGGAATGTTTAGCACTAATAAAATAAATTTTTCTTCCTGATTTCTCACATCGTGTTGCTTAAGAAACAAAGTATGGCCTGCTGTGCTTTCCTTATCAAATCTTATTGGTAACTCTGTAAAAATATTAAAACAGTTTTGATTCCCAGACCTGAAAGCTTTAAAATTTTTATAATATTTAACTTAAAATTTAAATTAAAATAATTTTAACACTTTACGAAAATAAATTTACATTTAGTACTTACCTACTACAGATACAGTTGAACTTTGCTTCTTTTTATTCATGTTTATTAATTTTATTAAAGTTATTCATTTAGTTATCTAGATTTTGAAACAGAAAAAGTTTAATACTACATGCAAACGGTCAAGCATATTCTAAGTTAACTAGTCACTTTTAAATAATGATACTTTGAGTATTTTGAACAAAATGACATGCATTACAACAAAGAAATATAAATCTTACATTAAAGGTTTTAACAAGATAAAAAAAGTAAGTTATTATAACACCACAAAAAGAAATATATGTGAACTTTATAATTATTGTCATGTATTAGCCAGCTAGTATTATAAGAAAAAATTAAAGCAACAAGTAAAAAAAAAATTAACAACTACCCAATAAGAAATATAATATAATAGACTTTATTAAATAAAAAATAAATTTATAGTTTTTAACAAGATCAATCATTTAATTTAAAGTGTTAAATAATTAAGTATATTACCAAATTTAAGTTATTAAAAAAAATTAATTTCCAATTTTTTCTTGTGCCAAAACCTGTTGTGTTCGAATCTCCATATCTTTAACAGCATTGTTTAAAAGTTGTAACTGCCATTTTCTGTTCTTAAGCTTAGCCAACGGTGTTCCACTGCCAACAGGATATCTACCAGCTTTTCTTTTACTTATGTCAATCACTGGAACAATTATGTAATCTTCAATCTCTTTGTTTAGTTTAAATAAATCTGATTGAAGTTTCAGAACAGATTTGCTTTTTTTGTCATCACCTGGTTTGGGTATATTCAATGGAGTTAAGCTTTTAATGTCCTTCATCATTTTCTCACCAATCAGATGGCTGCATTCTGTGTTTTTTAGTCTCAATGCAGTCTTTAGCGACTGAATTTGTTCGACTAATAGTGGGGAGTCTTTAACAGATGCTGTTGGAGAAGATCCCATTGCTCCTGCAATTAAGGAAGCAATATCAGAGGTTGCACCAGGGGATGCAGATCCCAAACCACTCGGCTTCATTCCTAGTTCAGAGAATACAGCATTCTTTTTAGCCTGTGCAGTTAAACGTTGTTTTAATTCCTGTTTTTCCATCTCCAAAGAATCAATATCAGCCTGAAGAGCATCTAGTGTTTCATCATATTCCTTCTCTTTTTTCTTATTGTCCTCCATAAGAAGATCAAGTTTTTGTTGGAGAAGAACAGACTTCTCATTCCCTTCTTTGTTAGCTTTCTCCAGTTTTTTCTCCAACATCCCGATCCTGATCTTTGTCTCAGAAACATCTTCGCTCCTTAACTTTAAAGCTTTTCTCAGCTCATTTATCACAGTTTCTTTTTCCTCAATCTTCGAAGTAAAACCATCCATGCTACCGATCTCGGACTTTACAACAGTCGCTCTTTTTTCAACTGGAGGAACTATTTTTTGTTTGGGTGTAGTTGTATCAAAATCACCTTCCTGCATAGCAGTAACAAGTTTATTCATTAGAGCTATCATGTTTCCCATAAAAACTCTGATACCTTGAAAGGCTGAGATGTCGTGAAATATTTCTTTAGTTGAACTGGTCAAAAGCGATTGCATTTTCGAAACTAAAATCTTGTTATCATCTGAAGGCCCGATGCTTTTAGCACATTTTGATGTCCACAACATAGTTGCATTCTGTGCAGAAAACAACTCGTCTAAACTTTGTTGCATTCGTGATTTTATATCTTGACTTCCGTTCAAATCTTTACCACTATCGCTATCAGGTAATCTGTGCTTGACTTTTTTACAGAATTGGCGAATATCGTCACAATAAGTAGCCATGTCTTTTAAGATGATTGCAACGTCACTGGTTTCTTGGCCGAGTTGTAAGAACAACTTTAACCTAGTTGTGTTTGTAGATATAGAAAGAATAGCAGCCTGTGTTAAATCCAAGTGTTGTGCCATGTTTGTGGAAAAATCAAAGTTTTCATTGCTCAAATGCACTGTGAATAGGTGCTGGAAAAATAAGAAAGATTTTTCTAGGTACTCAACGTTAGTGTTTTCATCCATAGAATCTCTGCGTAGTTCATCAGTCAAATTATCAAGTATTCGCTCATGTTGAAACATTTCCGTGTAGAGAGTTCCAATTTTTTGAAATAATTCTACTGAACATGATCCAATTGCTTCGCTATATTTATCTAACAAAACTCTAAGCTTTGTAAGGTTGGTGACCAAAGTTGTAGCAAATGTAAGTTGGTCTCCACGATCCCCAACCAATTTATCACTTTTAGAAATTGGTTCATCAGTGCGAAATTTTTCCCTGACATGTCTAGCTAAAATATCAGATTTTCTTGATAGGCGATTAACTAGCAACAGAGTTTGTACACAATCATTATCTCCGCCGTTTCGTGTAAACATGTTAGGCATGAACAAAACAAGCAACTCAGCATGAAGTTTTGCTTGAAAGACTTCAAGTTTTTTTATGTCTTGTTCAATAGAGCGAGCAATGGATTTAGTTTCAACCATTTTGATCTGATAATTTAGATTAGGTGGTGGCACAACCAAATTTTCAACTTCAGAATTCTCCTCTGTGCTACTTTGAGCCATTCGCAATTCATGGTTAGACTCCTGCAGATCCTGGACCAACTTCCGAAATTTAACAAGAGTTTGTTCATAGTCACTGACCACAGAATTTACAGCTTCGACACGGCGATCAGCCTCAACTACCTTGCCCCTCATAAGATCAACCTGTTCTCGAAGTTCAAACTCATTTTCGCGAGCATTCTCTTGAAGTTCTTCGTTCATTTCGTTAATTGTTTCAAGATCATGAATCTGCTCTTCCATGTCCATCATTTTTTCTTCCTGTTCTAGATTTCTGTCTGTTAGTTTTTCCACCATCTCAACAGCTGGAAGAGCAGCATCTACTTGCTCTTTTAACTCATCCATCGTCACATTTGCTTTCTCCAGTTGGGCAGTAAGTTTATCTTTCTTTTGTTGCAATTCCTTCACCTCTTTATTTTTTTGCTCTAAAAGTTTCTCTAAATTATTATATTCGGCTTTCTCTGCGGTAGAGAGATCTCGCATTCTAACAAGTGCCTCTTTTAGTCTCTTGTTTTGATCTTCTAATTGTTTCACTTGATAGTTAGATGCAGTGCCATCTCCACTCTGTTCAATTTCCTCTTTCATGATATCCAGATCAGTTTGCAACTCCTCAACTTTTTCTGTTAAACTTTCAACCTCTTTTTGCAGCATGTCTGCCTTCTCTTCAGCCATTTCCTTATCAAGTGTCGCCATTTCAATAGTTTCATGAACATCAGACATCTCTTCTATGTATTTTTCTTTAGCCTCTACAGCTTCTTCTGCTTCTTGTTTGGCAGCCCGAAGCTTTTTTGATAAATCTTGAACTTGTTCAGAAATTCGAACTTTTGTGTCGTTAAGTTGAGATATCTGGATTTTCATTTTTTCGGATTCCTTCAACTTAGCTCGATCTTCCTAATGTTGAATTACAATAAAGACAAATTTAAAAGATTTATATAATAAAATCTGTTTTTCATTTTTTATAAGTAAATTTTTATTTAATTTATAAATTTTATGAGTTTTGTTTTTGTTATTGTTACCTGTCTTTTAATTCTGATAGTTTCATATTTTTCTCTCCATTCCTTGGCTTGAGCTTTCAACGAATCAATCTCCACCATTGAAATTCCTGCAGGCAAAGCTGAAGAAGCGTAACTATCAGTTTCCTGAACTTTGGGAGCAGGAGTGGCAACTTCCTCAACCTTAGGAGGCTCTGGAGTGACCGGAGCCGGTTCAGGTTCCTTTGGAGCATAGGACATACGACTGGATGGAGCCTGCATTTGTGATGGTTCCTTCATAGCTGTGGGTAACCGGCTCTGTGGTGCCACCAATGGGGATTCCCCTCGGGGTGCCATGGATAATCGCCCAGTTTTGGGTTTTTTTAATTGTGACCCCATACCGAAGGATGAATCCAACTTTTTTGTAGTCGGTGGAGCAGAAGATGGTTTGTTTATAATTTGAACTTGGCCTGGCCGCACAAAAACCCCAAAATTTGGATCGCAGGTAAAATATCGTTTGCCTTGCACAGTTCCATCATTTTTGCCAAGTTTTTCATCCAGAGTAACTCCAATCCATTTTCCAGTTGCAAATTGTGTGGCACCTACAAACGAAACTGTCCCAGTTAAACCTTTGCCAACAATGCTAACACTTGAACCAATCTTTACATCAGGACTTTCCGACATTTTTTAATTTGAACCTTAAACAATGTACCATAAATCAGTCGAAGGAAAAAACTGCAAAACATTAATTACATTGCATTATTTTGGGAAATCATATTATCGACAACATCTAATATAATATATTGAGCAAACACTTTATAACAATTTATCAACATAAGCTTAACAATTTACTGCAGTAAATTTTCCACGAGCATAGGGTGTACGGATGTATGTAAAATACGGAGCGACTTATCGGAAAGCGGATCGCAAACAAACTAAAACGCGGAGCCAATTAATGAAAATTGGATTGCGGAACGGACTTTTTATTATTGTAAAACAGTCATCAACTGGCAATTTTTCTAAAGTTTAAGATTAATATCTTGTTTTTCATCTTTTATATCACTAAAATCTGTAATTTCAGTTCACTTTATTTATTTTCTATAATTTAAAATTTAGGCCAGATCGCCCTTACTATACCTTTTCAGTTAAAATCTACACAAAAATATACAATTAAGTTATTTATTAAATCAAAACAGTTCATAATATCATCTCTTCATCATCGCCTTCATCTTTTGTTGTAGTCTTTGGTGTTAGTTTAGATAATGCAATGATATATTGCATCTGGTAGAAATTTGTGTCACACCTAAAAAACATAAACAAGATTTTGATAAAATACAAAAGAAAAAATAGCTTAAGTAAATATACTTTAAATGCAATCCATAATCTTATTTAGTCAAAGTTATTTTTATTTATTGGATAAGATCGTTTTAAAAAAAAAAACTAAAGTACTAAAACCGGTAGAAAATACTAACAGCTTAATAAATTTTTCTGATGATCTTGTCAATGCTTTTTGTAGATGTCTTATAACAGCCACAACAATACTAGATCGTGGTTTTAGAGTTGGTCCATGTTTAACAAGTAATTGGGAACACCATAAAAGATAAAAGTGAAAATGTTGAGATGATTCAATTTGACCAGCAACAAATTCAAGTAATTTTTCAACATAAGTTTGTGGCAGGTTTTGAACAATAACTTCAACTAAAACAAAGATATAAAATGATTTTTGTAACATTCAAGGGTTCATTTACTTATAAAAGTAATTTTAAAATTGCAATTCTTACTTTCTTTGCTTGAAACTGATTCGATAACTTCAGTAATTAAACTTTTTTCATTTAATTGAAAAGCCATGATTATTGCTGTACTGTATTCCTTTTTCTGTAACAACAAAAAACAAATATTATGATTATATATAAGCAAATGTATAACAAATTAATTTAAACCTTTAAAGTTTTTCTTATGTTGCTTGGTGTAACACTGATATCCAAATCAAATGGATCAAATATAAGATTAGAGTCCAAGGAGTAAATAAGAAGTCCTTCTGTACTAACTGCTGCCCATTCTCTCCCTTAACAAAAGTAAAAATTAATTTGTTATTGATAAAACAACATAAACTAAGAGCTAAAACCCAATGACAACTTTATTTTAAAGACCTAAAAACATAAACAATGTTTTGGCTTTGAAATATAGAAATCCAAACAAAAATTTGTAAATAAAACTTGTAATCCTGTAAAAATAAGTAAATTAATTAATCTTCAAAAATATTTAATTTTTTTACCAGTTGGTGAAAATCGAACACAAGGAACTCGAATCTCAGGTTTAAAAGCGCGAGAGCTCATATCTCCCGTTCTTACTCCAGGCAGCGGAAGTTTTGATCCTTCTCCATTATCATTAGTGTCAATTAATGCTGAAGGACCAAACTCTGTCATTTTTCGTTTGTCCAAAAATTCCTAAAAATAAAAATCATAGTGGAACAAGTTAAATTCCTATTGCATTTATATCATAGTGGAACAAGTTGAATTCCTTTTGCATTTATAGTTTCGCCTGTTTAATAAAACTAGTTTTAGGCATGGTTAAATGTAAATAGTTGAACGATCAACTTACCTCAACTGCATCAAATGATAGATTGCTGGTAACTTCCAACTTTTTCATAAGTAAGTTTTCTTGAACATGATAAATACAAACATTTTTGGTTTGTCCACCTTAATAAAAAATGACATGAATATAAGATAAATAAATTAAACATTAACCCTAGCACATTTACATTAGAAAATGTAGCATAATAAAAACAAGGCAATTATTTTGTTACTGGATACATACCTTTAGATATGATAAATTAGTTCTTAGTAATAATTGTAACTGTAATATTAAGTATACCAGCAATAATTGCTTTTCCATCAGCAGTATAACAAAGAGATTCATAAGCTTTTCCTGAAGAACTTGTTTTCGCTGATATTCTGTCGGTGTCACCCCTTCCCCCTCCTATATCATGTCTGTTAATTTAAAAAAAAAAATTAAATTTATGTGACCTAGTTAAGAAATTAAAAAAGGGCTCAATATAATATAACAGAATTAAACTAATTTTAACATAGTTATTTAAAAAAAGTTCAAGTGTGAAACTATGTAATTTAATTTTAAACATATTTTTTAATACTATTTAAAGTTTTGTCAAAAAAGGTTTACTAAAATTTCATTTGGGTATAGTTAGATTAATAATGATTTTTAGCATTATCTTACTTGCAATCAATAGAACCAACTTGAGTAGCAATTTGTGGATTCCAGAATGAAATTTCAGCATTCAATGATGAAACTGCAATTTCTTTGCCATCTCCACGGAAAGTCACATCCATTACTAAAACAATTAAATTTTATTAAGGTAAAATTTTAACATAATTGAAAATCTTTTATGTAAAAATGTATATGAATTCTAATTGTTAGAATACATGGTTTTATATAAAGTATTTTAACAATTTTAATACACAAACAGTACTTGAATATATTGTGTTTTTTTTAAATTTAAATATATGTAGTTAATATTTTTTTACCTTCATGTCCAATGTTAATGGTTTCCCTTGATTTCTTCTCATCTCCAATTTTCCATAAAATAACAGTTTGGTCCCAGGATCCACTTGCTAATATGGATTCAATTGGAGAAAATGATAGACTGCTTATTGGTGCCTGATGACCTAAAAAAAATATATTTAACTTTTATCGAGCTAAGAGAGTAATGATAGTAAAATTTATAACAGAATTTTTAAAGTCATACATATTTAACTTAAAAAATGAAGCAGATGTTTACAAAACTAATTTTTATATTTATCTTATCTATGAAGAGTATCTAATTTTAAAACATAGAAAAAGTTAAGAAAAATTCTAAAATTAAAACTTCAAAGAATAATTTACCTGCTAATACTTCTAACAATCTTCCAGATCGAATTGACCAAACAAAAACCTCGAATGTGTCATGTGACCCAGCACAAACCAACTCTCCACTTTTTTCCGAGGATAAACAAGAAAATTGGGTCGGACGGGGCGATGTAAATGTTCGAAAATTACGAAACCTTAAAATTAACATAAAGAAATTCAAAATACTATTTAGTAAAAAAATGAATTGCAATTACCAAAACAAAATAATGAGAAAATGCATTTTTTAAACTTTAAAAACTACCTGAAAAAAATCATTTTACATAAACTCTTGAAAGTATAATCTAACAAAATATTTTTAATTTTTACCTGTGCAAATCAAAAGCTCTAACAGTGCCATCCAGAGAAGCAGATAACACCACATAACCATTAGAAGTAAACTGTACAGCAGTTACCCCAGATGAATGCTCGGTAAATGTCACAAAACAAAATCCACTGGAAGTGTTCCATACTTTTACCTTTAAACAAACAAATAAAAATTTTAAATATAGATATAAACAAAAAACAACTTATAATTAATAAATGCATGTAAAATCTAGCAACATTGCTGACTGAGCATTTACTAGGTAAAGTTTTAGTTTTCATAATATTAAAAAAATTTACTATAATTCTAACAAAAATACAAATATTTTTGTGCACTTAATATTCATTGTGACTCTTATCATTTGTGCTTTTGTTATATAGGTTGTCCAACAACAATTATATTAGTTTTCATTTGATTTTTTGAACAGCTAAAACATCAACTACCTTTCCATCTTCACCTCCAGTCACAATAAACCTTCCATCAGGTGAATAATCAAGTGATGTCATCGCGTTAAAGTGACCTTGCTGTTTCATGACATAACTCTCACTCTGCCATTCCCACACCAACAATTGACCCAAACCTGATGAAGCAATCGCCAACCAATCTCCTGTGCTGTTGAAAGCTGATGCAGTAATCTGATGGTCACTTATACTACATAGAAAACAAAACATAATTTAGAAAAAAACTTGAAAAATTTAACACAAAAAAAGTGAAAATAACTTATAGAAAACAAACAGTACCATTTAGTATGGTTAGAGGCTAAAATAGATCTAAATTGTTTTATCTTTAAGTAAAACATTGCGTTATAGCTATTTCATTTTATATATAAACCAGAGCCTAATATTAAAGCCTGCCCAAATACCTGAGTGAATGAATAAGATTAAAATGGGGAAGTTCGTGAATATGGAAAGAACCAGAAGCCAAACCGGTCACAAATATGTGAGTTTCTTTGTGGTACGTGGCACTTGTTACATTGTTGAAGTCACCTTCTTTGTTTATATAAAATCTGAATAAAATGTTAACAAAATTCATAAAGCTGTAATAATGTATCGGTGCATTAAAAAATACATTTAGAAGCAAACTTTAATAAAAATAGGTACTTAACAGAAAAAAAAAAAAAAAAATTTTAAATAACAAAATAATGTAAGTACTGACTTTCCAACTCTTTTGTATAATAATTTTTTCTCTTCTTCCTTTTCACCATCTTCTTCCATATCTTCATCAGATGTTGCAACTTTTTTGTTGTTTGACGTACTTTCTTCAGAATAAGATACAGCTCTAAAATTAAACAAAAAAATTACATTTATTTGATCCATAAACATTTAAATATGACTAAAACTAGAAAAAGAGTTACAAATAAAGAATAACAATAGGTAATCTATTTTAAAAAGTAAATTTGTGTTGCATTAATTTATTGTCTTACACTTCTGTTGGAGCATTAACTAGATCTTCAAGATTGGTATTACATTCCCAAACATTCAAAGTTCCATCTCTGCTTATCGAATATAAATCTAATGAGTTCTTCTCAAAAAAACAACCTGAAAAAAAATTAAATTTTTTAAATCATAATATTAACAAACTTTATGTATTTAAACTTTATGTATTAAATGATATAACTAACCAACAATTTCATCTTTATGAGCACCCAGTGAATGAATTGCAAAATTTTTTAATCTAGCTATAGCATAAACTCTTGGAGTTGTATCCAAACCACCAACTGCAAACACTCTAAAAATATAACAAAAAAGATTACGTTTCTTGATCTAGTTAACAAACTAATAAAAAATTGTACTGTTATAAAAAAATACAAAAAATAGTAAATAATAAATATATGGTAGGAGTGTTTAATTATGTAGGCTATATGGCCTGTTTTACCACATCAATTAAACTTTTATAACTTCTCCTTTTATAATGTTTAAGTATCACACAAAAAATAAAAATACATCCGTTTACCTGCTATCAGAAGTCCAGTCAATACAAGTTGTATCATTATAAGCTCCATAAACTGTCCGATGCAAAGTAAAATGATTTAATTCTCTTGTCTTTCCGGGAGCATAATACACCAGAACTAAATTATCTTTTGTTACAGCAAATTTTTTTCCATCAGGACTAAATCTGTTTTAAATATTACGTTTATTAAACTTTTACAAATAATACAAATAATTAGACATTTTTAAGTAAATCAACTATCAATAAACAAAAATAGGAAAAGTAGATTAATTTATTACAAAATGTTAAATAACTATACTTTAAACATATTATATTTTTAACAAAGGTTTATGTCAGTGACAATCCAATACTTTACACTTACTTAATACAGTGAATTGGTTTATGAAAATGATGTCGATATAAAACTGATTTGCTTACTAAACTAATCAAAGTAGCTTCACCCTCTAAAAATAAAAAATGCTAAATTACAATATATATAACTTTACAATATGCTTACAGCTTAATGTATGCAATAATATTAAAGAATTAATATCACCAACCTTCATCAGCTAATATGGCAGTAAATCCATCAGGAGAAATTGCAATGCATGTAATATTATGTGTTGTGGTAACTGGCAGTGTTTCTGACTTATTGCTAAAATGTCAATGAAATATTTAAGCACAAAATAAAAATTATTTATTTAATTTTTTTTTTTAATTTTATTTTAGATTCTATTACGATAGCATAACCGCAAATATTGACAAAATATAATATAAATAAATTTTTTATTTGGTTTTAGATATACAAGCAGACAAGGTGTAAATCCAACTTACTTTTTCAAATCAAATAAAGACACTCTGTTACCAACGGGACTTATGACTGTATTTCCATCATTACTGAACTCAATATTTCCTTTGTGGTATACCGTTCCAAGTAAATTTGAAAACTAAAAAAAGTAAAACTTCAATTAAGATATATATACACTTTACTTATTTAACACATTAAAAATTCCCTTTTTTCCGTAGTTTTACACGTTTAAAGAACAAAAACACATTACATACGTAAGAGAATAAAATCGATTTTAACTTTGTTTTTTTTTAATTAATTGACGAAAAACGCAAAAGTAAAATCAAAAATATTACCTTGTAACCAAACTTCATGATTAAGTAAAATAGAAAACCACTTTAGCTAAACATATACTGGGTAAACTGCTATTTCAAGTACAAATTTATAATTTAACCTACATTTACAGCTTATTAGTAAGTTTGTTGTTTTGATAAATGCTTTATTGCACAAAAAAACACGTGTTGGGAAATGTAGTGTTGCCGAATCATTGCTAACATTTAATAAGATTAGTTTATCCTCTTTTATTTAAACAAATCAAAACACTTTTTTATTATTTTTAATTAATTTGAAAAGAAAACAAAAACAAACAAACTATTAAACTATATTTTTTAAGTTTTTTAAAAAATTATGATAAACAATTGATTAAAATTTAAAAATAAGATAAATATTTTTAAATTTTCGTTACGTTGTTCAAGTGTGAACAACAGATTAATTGTCCCATAGCACCAGAATTATTGCATGAAAATTTGAAAACGAATAAAAAATCATAATGGAGCAAACTAGATAAAAAAACAAAGCAATATTAAATTTCAGTCTGTGAAATGACTTACAGCATAGCTCACAGCTTGCATATCACATTACAGTTAGGGTACGAACGACTTTATCTATATTGATGTGCCTTTTTATGTTTAATTATGTTGTTTGTTCTTATACAATAGACCACCTTTGCTTTGTTTAGTTGAGAAATTAAATAGTTTTGCCTCTTTGTGTATGGGCATTTAATTAAATTTTGAAATGTAATAATTTTAGCAATATATCTTTATTGGGGCATGGTTTATATAAGGTGTTTATTAGAAATTGATGAATTTTAACTAAGTCTAAATTATATTTAAATTAAGGTATAAGAGTATTTGATTTTAAGTTAGGTAATATTTATAAAGCATTTATTTTAATATTTGAAGAATGTTACCTGCATTTCAAACTTTGCATACAATGGGAGCTGTAAGTACATTTCTTATTTTTAGTAAAATAATTACTATGTAGTACACTTATATTTGTTTAATTTGTAAATTTATTTTAATACTTTGTTTTAATAATTGTAGGAAGTCAAGTTAGAAAACGCTCCTATTCTTCCACCATTTACACCACATTCAAAACTTCGATCAGCTTCACAAAATAAAGTTGCCAACTCTTGGAAACTGTAAGTTTTTTGTTACAAATTTAAATCAATAAAAACTAGAAAGAAAAAAAAAGCATTTTAAATAAATTCTTAATGCTTCTAATTATTTGTTTTGTCCAGACGACACACGCACGATAGATTTCCACCCTTGATGAAATCAGCCACGCCAATGCATGATGACGAACTTTACTTAACTTCAGATGTATGTTAAATCAAACACTAAATATTACGAAAAAAGGAAGTGCTTCAATTTTTTTTTTTTTAGTATTTGTCTCCTGTGCTTAACATAGACCAACACAAATGTTTTCAATCGACCACAGTTTTACGTTCTGTGCCAATTATGAGACGACATCTTGACACATTTGGTGGAAGAACGTTCTCTCTTCCAGCTAAAACTAAACCAGTACCTTTACATACAGGAAGATTTATTGTGAGCAGCAAAATTTGATCATTTTTTTAGTGCCCCTTTGATATATTATGTTTACTAGAATTATTTGGTGTTTAATAAGTGTAAAAAACACAAAATTTTATCAAGTTTCTTTTCTAGTATAACCCAAGCAATCGCCCGACATTTCTAGAAGAATTAACCCAGAATGAGAGGTTAGAAGCAGAGATGGCAATGGTTGAAAAAGTTCGAGGTTTGAAACGAAAGAGGGAAGCATTAGAACACAGGTAAAGCGAGTTTTTATTATTGTTTGGCCCCAAACAACTTTAATTGTGTCTTTACATTGTTTAAGTATTGTAAACCCATTGTTACTTAATTTTATATTAAACCTACAGTGTTTATGCTGCCAAAATAAATTGAAATTGTACCTAAATTAAAAAAATACAATTCCAACAAAACAAAAAAATTCTAACATACAATTCCAACAAAAAAAAAGACTTTTTTAAAATTTATTTACTACTTATTTAAATAACATGTTTTTAGATGGGGTTGGAGGAAATTAGATTTATCAGGCATAGAAGTGCAAAGAGGAGAACGTTATAGTTTACAGAACGAAGTTAAAAAGTTAAAAGAATTAATTCTGCCGCCAACTGCACGAGATATTTACACTGGACGAGGAATTCGTATGCCAGAGTAATAAAATTAGCCTTACATCTTAGTATAATTACGAAATAAATATAAAATTGATAAACTTTATGTAACTAGCAAAAACTACTATAAAAACACTTTATATTTAGAAACCACCACACCATGAGGTCTCTAAAACGTATATCAGACGAACCTCCAAATGCCCCGCCCCCTTCTTCAACCCTAGAAGCAATCAGACTAAAACAATACAGAGCCCCTTCCCCGGTGCTTTCTAGGTCACACGCACCCAAGTCGGTAAAGTCACGTGACTTGGGATTCTTTAAGCAAGTCGGGCAACCGTCTTCGCATAACGATTTAGTGTTGCAAATTGTGCCCGCGCCAGGTAAAGAGTTAAAAGTAAAAAAATTACAGCTATAAGACTATTTAAAAAAAAGAAAAAAAGGGAAAGCACTGTAAAAAATGTATTCCGAATATTTTAGGTTTAATGACATCACCTACAAATAAAACAAACGAAGATAAAACAATAAAAGAAACAGAACCAGAACTCTATCCTGAACCGTCAATGGTTGGTAACTTTTTTTAAGTGAAATTTCGATTTAAATAAACAAAACAATGTAACTACTTTAATACCAAAAAATATTGTTAAATGAGAACACGTATGTGCATACAGGTAATGAAGATGCATGAACCAGTCGAACAAATCGAAGTTATAGCGCCAATTGATGGTGAAGACGAAGAAGGTGAAAAGTAAGTACTAAATAATTAATAGATCTTTTTTGTTTACCTTCCAAAATCCACGAACACATATTGTGTTATAACATCTTAACAAGATTGCATAATTGTCACCAACTTTTAGATTGATAAAAGCTATTACTCAAAACCAAACCGACACTCCAGTCGATAGATCACGCTCCATGGCGGCTCCTAGTGCGAGTCCAGATGGTAAATTCCGACCTCTAGTGTCCGTGTCAGCTGTTGAAGACGGGATCGCGACGGAAGAGCAGTGTGAAAATTTGAGGATGGAGTTTATAAAATTAGACGAAGAGAAAACAGAGTAAATTTTTTTCATTTTTTGCAAATTTAGTAAACCTTATATTAAGTAAAAAACAAAACTTTTCTTTCCAATATATCATAATAAACTATGCATTTTTATTTTTTCTACTCAGAAATTTGTCTTTCGATAAACTACAAAGTACCTTTCCAAGTGAATTAACTCAATGTCAATGCCAATATTTACACACCTTCTATGACTTGTCTACTCAGAATCAAACTTTTGGTTCGGAAGAATTTATTGCAATGTCATCTTTAGCTAAATCAATTGCAACACAAACGTAAGTAAAGTGAATTTAAAAAAAAAATAATTAATTGCTGAAAATGGATGTCGTTTTCGCAAATTTCGAAACATCTTTTTTTAGGTTACCAACGCAAGAGATGTTTGAGAAAATTAACTTCTTGACACTAGAAGAATCCTTAACACAATATACGGTAATCTTTTATAATAAAAATAAAAAAGTCTAGAAATTTCAAATACCGGTCATGACACTGGATTATAGAATATAGGGTTTAGGGTTCGAGCCTTACCAATGCCACATTATACGCTAATAAGTACGAATTTCTTGGATAACTTAAACAAGTTCCCCTAGCACAATATCACCTTGAAATATTAAAATTCAGTAATTTAAATATTGGAATTTTTAGGAGCTATTTAGTTCGGTAGACCGAGCAGGAAGAGGTAGAATAGGTATGAGTGCTTTGCTACAAATTCTGAGCACTACTCTCCAGCGTCAACTAGAACCTGACACAAGTCTTGCGCAACAAATTATGACAACAATGAAAAAGGTAAACATTAGAAATGACGTAAAAATATAAACTCATAATACAAAATCTTAATATTGTAAGACGTTGATTTACTATAACCATACTTTTTATATAGGAATATTCAGATGAAATTGCTAGGCTGGACTTTCTATGCACACTACCTTATTTCCTATTTCTAGAAGATATGACGTAAATTACATATTTCGATGTTGTTGACAACTTTTTTGTCATTTTGGCCTATGAGTTTGCCTTTTTTTTAGTTACTGAATCATTCCTTACCTTTGGTGATATTAAAATTCCATGACAATATCTTATACCAAAAATAGTTAAACATCAATAACTTCTTTTTTACATTTCGTAAATGATATTTTATATACAAGTACAATTTTATAATAAATAATAATAATAATACTGTTCACTTAGAGTTCTTACAAAAAAGGTAACAAGAAAAAAAGAAAAGAAAAACTTCCATATTTTTGTTGTTATTAAAATATTTTATGATAATTATCTAGTAAAATTTTGTTAAAAATGATAATAAAAACTCAAACTTTTAACGTACATATTAAATTAACTTATGCCAATATGATAACAAATATTCTAAAACGTTAATGGAACTGATATTTATAATTGAGTGGTGATAGAATAAACAAAAAAATAAAAAAATTCAAGTAAAACAATAATGATTATAAACAATATGATTACAATAATTAAAATTTTAACTCAATTTAAAACGGTACCAAAATACAAAAATATAGCACCCAATGATTAAAATTTACAGCAAATAAAGAAGAAAAAAAAGAAGAGCACTTGGCTAATTAATACATTAAGAATTTTTGTGTTAAAAGATTGGCAGTAAAAAAGAGGTTTTTGAAAACAAAAATTTTCTAATTTTTTGAAAAAATTTAAATTATGAATTTATTTTTTTTTAAATCTAGCTTTTATTGTAAAAAGAATATAAAAGGAAAAAGGAAAAGTTAAGGTCAATAAGAAAAAGAATAAAATACAGAAAAGTTTTCAATGTTTTGTAAGTTATTTAAAACTGAGACAAATTAAGTAAATTATTTACCATTTTGTAAGTATCAGAGTTAGCAATTCTAACAAATAGCTTGCAAAATTTTAGTTATAAAAATTAAAATGATTTCAATTTCATTTAAAATAAAATTATTGCACAAACACAATTTCAATTTTAATAAAATTAAATTGAAATCAATCTTTACTCAAAAACGTCTTTTCTTTTTAATTAATTTATATAGAATTCGTTGTACCATTAGTTGAAAAATACGTGTTTTATATTGAGTGAATAAAACAAATCTGTAATTTTTTTTAATGCTGTACCTAAAGGTATTTAAAATTTAATTTAATATTATTTAAAAAAGTTTTTAAACCAAATGAAAAAAAATGAAAGCAATAAATGATATTCACAATCAAACTGATAAATTGCTAAAAGGTAATATAGCAATAAATATCAAAATTTTCACAGTAACTTTACACACATTTCACTACATAAAACAGTGTTTTTGTAGCACAATGCAGAAACTAGATCAAGAATACAACAAATTTAAAACCTTAAGCCCATTATTACAACCGAAAAAAAAAACAAACTTTAAAATACAATATGTTGATTAAATATATAAACGCTCTGGCCAAAATAAAAAAGACAAATAACCCACAAAAAATTTTTTGATACAAGTTTTGTTAAATTTAACCTATTATTAATATTCTTAATTTATCCAACTTTAACGAAATAACTCTTGGATTAAAAATATACCAAATGTAATGGCCAGATGAGTGACACTTTCGAATAATTCTGTACAATTTTTTTTACACGCAGAATTGTGTTTTTCTCTAATTTATCAATCAGGGAATCTTTGGCAAGCTTTCTTCCATCTACAAGCTGTACACCACATATCCCTGTTCTCCATTCCATAAACTTTTCGACATTTTTTCCCATCTCCTCTCACTTTTCTGTAGAAATAATTTTATATATTGTATAATTACGTAAAAAATTACATTTTAACGGTCTAAATAATTGTGACCAGCCTAATGAGCATCAAAACTTTAACAAGTATATAACTATATTATCCATAATAAACACCTTTTAAAACAAAGTGATATAATTTAAGTTGTTTTAAATGTAATGATAAAAAATAAATATTAAATTAACCAATGCTTATATGACCTATATGCTATATGTTAGTTAATGCGTTAAGTTAGCAGTGCATCTAATTTTAGACAAATTATGCAAGTCATGCTGATTCTAAACATACGTAACCACAAACAAACCTAAATCATGTTTACAAATATTTTTAAAACCCAAATATGATGCTACAACCTACTGCCATTATATAAGTATAAAAAGTTATATAATTTCGAAAACTAAATAAATAGAAAAAATTTCCCCACCTTCCTAGTGGAAGTGATTTCGGTGAAACCTGAAATGTCATCTTGGGGGAAACCCCATGATGTAGTTGTTGCCGTTGTTGAACAATCGAAGGTTTTTGTGTGTGGTACTAAAGATAAAAAATAATTCAATAAATTAAAGTCTAATTAAAAAAAACCTTTTTCCTTGAAAATAAAAAAAAAAACAATCCAATAAAAAAGTTAGTTACCAATGTCATTCCGCTATTGTTCCATGAGAATGCTTTTGCTCCCGGTATGTTGATTGGTTGACCTGGGGACACCCCTAACGGGTAATTCCCATCACCTAGAAGGGGGTAAGTGGTTGGCACAGAAATGGGGTTGGATTGAAGGATGGGAATAGGGGTTGTGGCAGATGTCGAGGGCTGGGGTTGAGGTGGGTGAGGAATAAGTGGGGATCGGGTTGGCTGAAAATATTTAAATAAATCAAGATTATTTTGAAATTAAAACAAATAATTTTTTTTTTATTTGAAGATCCTACCTTTGTGTGATGGGAGGGAGAAAATGAAAGACTTCCGACTGGAATCGGGTTCCTGGAGAAGGGGAAGTAATTTAATCCTGGTTTGTTGGAGGATGGACTTCCTGTGAGGTCTGAAGTTGAATCCTCACTGGACTAAAATTAAAAAAGGGTTAAATATTTTCGTTTTGCATAAGTAGTGTGCAAAAAAAAAGTGTAAAATTTTACCTTGTGATAAGGAATTGTTCTGTGTAGATGACGATGCATCTTGTTGTCAATATGTCCAAGAGAAGAAGCCACAGGTTCAACATCCGGAGTATGATGAGGAGGAGTGGATGCCAGCTGGATGCGAAAGTCAGCGGGAAGACTTGATCCATAAATCGGTTGTTGAACATAATGAGCGGGAATAAAATATGGCAAGCGGATGTTGGAGGGAAATGGGATCGGGTGAAGAGGAACCTTTTTCACCTCCTCCTGCTCCATAACGACATCAAGTTGATGTGGAGCAGGAAGAATGAAAGGAGGTTGGGTGACCTCAGTTGGGATGTGTTTTGGAGAAGTCTCCTTGAGAGTTTGTTTGGGGATCCGCAAATCTTGTGGTTTTTCATCGACATTCATTTGATTGTTATCTGTATAAACCAACGGCGATGCTTGTCTGTCCATGAGAATCATATCTGAATCCAGCTCAGAGCGATACTCCGGAGATTGTATCCGGCGAGGTGGGGTCTGCAAATGAGTAGAGTCAGTTTCTCTAGGGGGTGCATGCTGGATGACAGTGTGTCTAGGGGGTGACATGTGGTGCACCTCAGGATTCCAACTTCCAACACCACTACTGTCAAAACTGTGGGGGGCAGATCCTGAAAACGAAATTTTATTTTTTTAAATTTTTTTTTATTGTGATTAAAAATTTTTATTAAAAATTAAAAAAAGTTTTTTTTTTTTTTAATTTAAATAAAAAATTAAAAAATATTTAAAAAAGATAACAATAAAATATACATAAATATTATACCTAGCCATATTTGTTTTATTTGTAAAATAAATTAATAGTCTTTATTTTAATGCTATTAGATTTTAAATCATGGTGTCTATCTTTTGTATATACAAAAACAAAATCTAGCCAACATAGTAACCTTTATTGTGTGTAGCAGGATTATGAAACACGGGACTACAAGAAAGATTACTGAGAACCATAGCTGCCATTAATTCAGTCATAGTTGGTTCTTCTGAAGTTCGACATATTCGACTATCATAAAAATAAATGTTTAAGTTAATCGGTAATGTATTAAGAAATAAGGAGTATGAGAAAAGGTCGGTAATAAAATGGATATAACAGATTGTTAAGTAGGGAAATTTACTGTTAAAATTTTTTTTTAAGGTACCTTGGTTTGGGGACTTCTATACTGGCAGAAACTGGCCGCGTTTTACAAGAATTTCCATTATCCATTCTGAACAATATATTAAAATAATTATTTTCAAGTATAACTTGCTGAAATATATAAACAAAAATACTCAATGCAGTACTAATTTAACAAGACTCTTTAAGTAACATTATAAAAACTTTAAATGTTTTGGATATATATACCTTTTATCAAGCAAACTTATATTTTCGATTTTCCTGGAAATAATTTCCTTCTGTCTAGTACTTGGATCCACGATACTGATAACTATAACGTTATCATTACATTCCTGCACATACCCGCATATTTCATGACCTTTGTGTGTAGTGTATACCTTCATAGTAAAATAAAAATATTTTTAAATAGACTTTAGGCCGGCAAAAATGCTTTAAGCCTAATAAAAAAATAATTAAATTTACTTACGAAATAAAACATATATATAAATTAAATCTATGATGTTATAAAGATATAAGAAAATAATATTTAAAAATAATTTAATATAAAAATTTAAACCTTAATCACTAGTATGTAGTTTAAAAACAAAAATGAAAAGAATTTTTAAAATTTATTAATGACCAATAATTATTATTTGCATACAACATTAAATATAATAAGTCTTATATTAATATTACTTAATGTCCCTTTAATTGCTTTAACAAACTATTAAACAAATATTACAAATGTAGTTGGTTACATTTAGACAAAAGTGTTGACATTTTATTAAACTCAACGGCATGAAAAAGTAATTTATGTTATATTTTTCCAGTTCCTAATTGAAAGAACAGACTACAGTGATGTAATGTAGTTTCACACTTACAAAGTAACCCGATCTCATTGGTTAAAAATAAACGACACCCTAATTACACGCCTCCAATATTAGAATTTTTTAAGAAAAAAATTTCCAGTTAATAAACATTTTTTTAAATGTTATTATATATAAACAAAACTTTTCAAAAAATACCCTTTAAGGTAATATTTTCAACTCCCTTTATGTATTTTATTTTGAGCCTCTTTAAAATGGCCTTAATGAGCTATTAAATCTTTAAATTTTTGAATTATTTATGCAAACCACCTTTTGAAATCGCTGTAGTTTAATATCCGAAACATTTTTGAATCTCTCTCCAACCATATTTTCACCACTACATTTTATAACTTCATTATCATCAAATTTTACCAAATATATCCCATCTCCTTCATGCTGTTAATAAAATAAAATTAATTTTAAAATAATATAGAAATATAATAGATAATATGTAAATAAAAATAAAGGCCTAACAGTGTAAATATAAAAATAAAAGATTTTGAAACAAGCAATATTTTTATATTCAAATCTGCAACTTTTATTTACTATCTGTATTTATGTAAGTATTTTATTTAAATAATTAGGTTGTACCAAAACAAACCATATTTTATAACAACATGGCAATTAAAAAATAAAAAACACACAAAAAATAAACAATAACATAAAATCTAGCTTTCAAACTAAAATTATATACAAGATTTTTGAGACACTTCATGAAGTAGTATTCCTGTTACTTTTATTAAAAATAATACCTTTTGTATTGTTGCTGGAGCATAATATCCATCTCCGAATAAAGCAGAAACTCTACTCCCAATCATAGAGTTACTAGACATTTTCCAACAACTTCAGATATTGTTATATTTTATTTAAAAAACACATAAAAAACAAGTTAATCTAAAACAAAATTTACAAAATGAGAAACCATAAAGTATATGTTAAAATAAAGGCCTTATTGCTTTAAAAGCCTTAAGTTTTTCTTAAGTTACTAGGAATTACTAGAAAACAGTAAAGTATTAAAAAATAAAACAAACTGTTAAGCTAATATTTAAACCACAATTTTAACCTAAAATCTATTAGTTTAGTGACTAGTTTCACCATTTAAACAAACGCTAATAAATTTTTAAAATTAAACTTACAAAACTGCAAGATATGTAAAACCTGGAAAGATATAAAAATAACGGCAAAAACGAAGAAAAAAACGCTGACGCCATCTTTTAATAAACAATCACCTAGCCTAACTACCGCTTTGCTATTGCGCCATTGTAATTATTTGTTGCGCCATATCGTTAAAAACTATCTACCACTAAAACTATCGGAACTGTATAGTACTACCGTTAGTTACCCTAAATTATAAATAAATACACAGAATATAAAAAACATTGACTTTGTAACTCTATTATGAAACAAAAGATTCTGGCGCAGGCCTTGCCCAAATTTTTGTTATGTCACTGTTATTCTGCCGGCGTCACATGACTAAATTCTCTAGGTTACTGCAGGTCATCTAAGAAGAAAGGCGTATTTCTTGATATTAAGCGCCGGTATATTACACTAAAAACACATAAACACCTGAAAAAAGTCTAAATCTAAACATAGAACACGGTATTTTTAAGAATAAATTCGTAGCGCGTTAATCACGCCCGGCGTAGCTACTACAAGTGATCTCTTTCGGCTGACGTCACGCAAAACAACAACAATAATAACAAAGAAAGTCGATTCTCATAAGGGGAAGTTGCAATATTTCATTTGTTTTCGTTGGGCATGAGTAGTCTTAGGTGGCGCATTTTTTTTAATAAAAATCTTATATTTATTATTTCTGTGTGAAATTTCAAAGTCATTTTATCTAAAACGTTGTTAGTTTTGTTGCTTTATTTAAATCGCGTTAAGTTTTAAATTAAGAGCTAAGGCCCAAGTTAGGTTAACTTTAGATAAAACTTTTGTTGTATTTAATCATAAACGGAAAAAATTTGCGACGTTGTCTGTTGGTTGGCATGGCGTACGTGACTTTGTGACCTCGATTTAATTTTATCTTTTTTAATTTAGATTTAATTTTTATTGGTTAAAAATGGCGTTTAGAAAGTTAGCCCAAGTTGCTGTATCATCAGTAGCAAGAAACTCTCTTGCACCAATCCACAGACAGTTGCATAGAACAACCCCAGCTTGGTTTTTGAGGAAAGCAAAGCCAGCGCCGAGATTGGAAGATATTGCCGTTGGTTATGAAAAGATTGCACTGGATGCGGCAGAGAAGGGCGAGGATCCATTCGAGCTGGAAAGTCGGGATGAAAAATACACCCCAGTTGGTAGCGGCACAAAAAGTGACCCATTCATTGTGCCCTCTCGTAACAAAGAGCGATATGTTTTAAGGGAGGCACATGACCATTCTGGGGGACCACCAGCTGGGTTTTGGGTCACTTTTGATAATGGGGGTAGATGCCCAAGTACTGGTGATCACTTTAAACTTGATTACGATCCATCTGATAAATGGGGGGTTGACGAATTGGACTTGTTTCTCCATTAAATTATATTTGACTTTTTGTTGTCACTAACTTGAATCTTTTCTGTTAAGTTCATTTTCATTGGGTTTTGGAAATTGTAATAAATAATTACCAGAGTTTACATACCTGTGTGTTACTGTTATTAAAACCAAAAGTTTTTTAGTGTAGATAACTAGTGCATTTACCATGGTCATCTTAAAAACCGCAATTCACCATTTTCACAAAACTTGCACTAGTACTGCTTTTGACTAATTCTATTTACTGAGATTTAGAACCTGTAGAATACTGTATTTTTTGACTACACGGTTCGGACAAGCACCAAAACAGTTAAATGGCAACTTTTTAAGATAAAAAAAAAGTACTTTATTGATAAACTAACGCAACTGAATCTGTTAATATCATTACAAATGCTATTTTACAAAAAAAAGACTTTATTTAAAAATACACCAACAAAATATATATTATTTTAAAACAACATAAATGAGTTAAATAGTACAATGAGTTGAACAAAAAAATATTGCTTTAAAATTCATCAAAAAATAATTATAAAAAACTAAATTCATAAGTTTCTAAATTGCCCCAAGCTGGTCCCACTTTAAAATTTGCACTTAACTTTACATTAAGTGAAACACAAGTTGTCATACAGTGATGCATTACTAAACATACTTCATTAACCATACTCTGGTTCACTTCAAATATCAACTCATCATGAATTTGATGAACAAAGTAACAATTTCGCCGTAACAAATCACTGGTAGAAATAAAAAATGGAATTTGCTTTAACCTTAATTAAGCATATGCATATTTTTTTATTAATTTTTTTGTATATATCTTTATCCTCGATGTGGGAAAGTCGAATGCGTGATTTAAACATAGAGTAACATAAGTTACTCTGACCCAGTCTTGAGTTGCCTGTGGCAGTTTGGGATATTATAGATTATAATTGCCCAATAATTATACTGCTGATTAAGTGCTGGCTCAGCAGAAGTTCATACCGTTTATAGCGCCTTACTCAAGGGCGCTACAGCATGAGATCAGTAGGATTGAACCCACAACCTCATGTATGGTGTAACAAGTGTTCTTACAACTACACCAATTTTAGGTCATTTTTTACTTTTTAAACAGTCACTATTCCTATAAAACATTAATAGATTAATGTTACCTATTTTCTTTGTGTCGCAGAAGATTCCATTTTCTAGCAGCTGCTTCTTTTATAATTTCACAAGTAGCAGACTTCACCAAATCAGCAGCAGAACCTTGTATAACACTGTTTATTGCTTGTCTCTCTGCATGTCCCCTTAACTCCATTCTTGGACTTCTAATATCAGGCAAATATCTTCTTCTACCGGCAAGAGTCGTAATGTAACCCTAAATTAAAAAAAAATTAAAAAAGTCAAAAATCAGATAACTGTTTTGGGAATGTTAGATTTTTAATTTTTTTTTCAAAAGTAGCATTAATTTTTTGTACTTTATCATACTCTCTAAATAAAATGATTTTAAATGACAGATGTAAAATGAACTTACATTTTCTTTGCAGCTTTTCACAGTTTTCTGTAAATAAACTGAAACCTTTGAGTACATTTTCATAAATGACTCGATAAAATTTGCTGCTTCGGTTTCAGATTTTTTCATTTGTTTTGACAAACTGTTTGCCCCCATACCATATATAATACCTAAATATAAATACATAAATGTCAAAAAAAAATTAGAAAACAACAGTAAAAATATAAAACTATTAATATACTTGAAAACAATAAACAAAATTTCACATATTTAAAACAATCCAAAAAAATTTCAATTAAAGTTTTTTTATAAAACTTAAAATACCATAACATATTTGCTTTGCCATCTGCCTTCGATCATTATTCACTTGTTCAGGATTGTTTATTTTCTCATTTAAACTAACTGCTATAAGCTTAAACACATCTACCCCATCACTTCTATTTAATGTTGATAATAATTTATCATCTTTGGACATGTGAGCCAATATACGAAGCTCCAGTTGGGAATAATCAGCAGATATAAAAACATTGCCTAAAAATTAGATACAAATATTTAAGCTTTTAATTTGGTGAGGTGTACGTTTAATATTGGAGTTAAAAGTTTTTTAAATAAAAGTTTAGAAAAAGCCCTTTTTTTATTCTGTAAATACTTGACCTGTATTAGAAACAAATAAACTTCGAAGATTTATTTCATGACTTGAAATTTCCCCTGTTTTATTCTAAATACAATAAAACTATTTTAAATTAATTTATAAGATAAACAAAACTATTTCCTAAAAAAATATTTGGTCTTCTAAGAATAAATATCCAATTACAAATAGTTATTACCAAAGATGTGTTGGGTAAATTTACTGAAAACAACTTTGGTATATTCTGAATATTTGGTTCACACATTGATATTCTACCAGTTGAAGTACATGCAACACAACTTGGTGTAAAAAACTGAATGTCATCAGAATCAAGATTTAATTGAGATGATAAGGGATGCAATACCTAAAAATAAACACTTCTTAAATTTTTTTAATAATTCATACTTAATTTTGGCAGCGTGCTGTTTTAGTCAGAACACTTGCTACACTACATAAGGGCCTGGATTTAATCCCTACTGTTCTCATGCTGTTGTACCCTCGAATAAGGCTCATTAAATGGTATGAACTTCTGCTGAGCCAGCAGTTAATCAGCAGCGTAATTATCAGGCAATTACATTGTATATTATCCCAAACTCACAAGGCAACTTGAGACTGGGTTGGGCTAATTGACCTTACTCTATGTTTATGTCGTGTATTTAACCTTCCCACATCGAGGATAAAAATATATATATAAAAAAATTTGCATAAAATCAGTGCCTTTTAAAAGCATTCAAAAAAAATAAAGTTGTTTAATCAATGCTATACAAATGCCAAAATTTAAAAACTTTAACTAAAAAATTAATTTTTAAAATAACTCAATGTACACATATATAAATGTAATGCTACCTTGTATAAAGAATAATGTAAAGATCTCCATTGCATAATAACTATAGGAAGTGGGTGAGGATTAATTTGCTCAGATAGTTCAGTCAAAATTATTTTGTTAGTGCCCCAATATTTGTAATGGGATTTTTTCTGATCTAAAGACTTTAAGGTTTCTGAGCTGGGCTTTAGACCAAGTTCACCATACAAAACCTGTATTTTTATAACATAAATAATAACAATTTGTTACAATCTATTATAAATTTATATCACAATTATAAATATTAGAAATTTAAAAATAATTTTTTTAAATAACAGCTGAATAGCATAATATGTAAAAACTTAAAAATATTTTAAAGTTTATCAAAAAAATTTCTTTTCACAAAAAAAATAATGTTAGAACTATGCATACAAGGCTTAATTAAATAATATAGTCCTATGAAAATACAAAATGTGATAAAAAAATAATTTAAATTTTACCTTTGCTACCTCAGTTGTACTGGAAAGGTTAAATTTATGTCCCATAATTTTCCAGGCTTCATTTTGTAATTCTCGCAAATACTTTAATAACAAAGTTTGATGTCTTTTCAATTTTACAATATCAATACCAATCCCATTCATTTCTAATATTGCTAAACTAAAACAAAATTGGAAAAATACTTGTTTAAAATATAAAAGTGTATAGATTTAGGTTAGTGTTAGTTTTAATATCATTTCTTTAAATTTTAAATAAAAAATAATATACCTAACAACATGTGGCATTTCAATATCTTGGTAAGATTTCAACATTTTTTGTTCACTTAATATTTCGTCCATTTGAAATACAGAATCGAATGATAATAATGTTTCTTTACAAGCTAGTTTAATAGGATTTGACATCCTGCTATTTTTAATACCTAAAAAAATTAAATGAATACTGTACACTTTTATATTAACAGTACTTGTAAATAAATGTTATTTTTTTAATTTTTATGTAAAAAAAAATAATTAATGTAGAAGTTATATGATTTACCATGAATTATTTTTTTATAATTTGTGGCGTGTTTTTTCATTAGGTCATCAAATTTAATGTCCAAATTATCAGGATCTAATAACCAAGCTGCAATAAGAGGATCCTTAAGATTACAAAAAATAAATCAAATTAAATAAAAACATTTTATGTAAAAAATTTTTCCATTACAAAATTATAAAAATAGCGTCATCTACTTGTTTAAAAAAATTAAATGTTAAATTCTTAAATTCAACATTACCACTGATTAATTACCTTCCATTTTGTATGTAAATAAATATCAAATAAACTTGAAATTAGTTTGACTTGTTGTTTAACATTAGAACCAACATAAACACAATCTTTATTGGAGTTCATTATTTTTGAAATTTCAGAAATTCTAGTTTCAACTGGAATCGGGCAATTTTTATCATTCTAAAATCAAAAAATCTAATGTGTTTAAAAGAGAAACAAACATAATTTAATAATGCTAACAATACTATTAAAAGAAAATTGTATTTTTTAGCTTTCTTACTTGTAAAGAAATGTAATAACAATTTTTTTGGTTCCAACAAACTGAAATTCCTTCTACTTCCATATTCATTTTGTGTTTGTAACAATTTTCTTCTTTAATTTTGTTCTGTAAAAAATAAAAATGAAGATTAATGTGACCTACATTAAAGGATATTGTTTTTAACAAATTATGCATACCAATTATTTTTCTATTTTTATCATATACAGTTGATTTTATTATGTCATTGAAATAGTAGTAATTAATAAATATTGGTGTAAAATAATTACCATTATTTCACTTATAACAGCTATTCCAACCACTTTTTGTTTAGACAGTTCTTGAATAAAGCAATAAAACAGTTCGATGTTAGCACAAACATCAATTATAACATCAGATTTTTTGTATAAAAGTTCTAATTTGTTTAACTGTTTTTTATTTTGCGGAATAATAGTAGACTTTTCATTTAAAGTTATTTTATTGATGGAATTTTCTAAATTTGTCATGTCATCAAACGGTAAATTCTGTTTATTTTCGACAACAGTTTCGGTGCTGTTGCTATGGAATAAGTCACATGACGTGTTATCGAATTTATCGACCAAAGAAACAGAATGGGAAAATAATTCGCTTAAATTAACAAATTCTTGATCATTATTTATTAACAGCATATCACCAGAGTTGTCAGATGTTGGTTTATTATCCTGCAATTGAGATGGAAGGTTATCTAGTATAGGTGTACTACATAGAGAACTAAATGGGTCAATATTTGGGCAAGGGCTGGACATATATTTTTTCTCCAAATTATTGGCTTGTAAATTTTGCATTTCTGTAGGTGTGCTGAATTTCTGTTGCATTAAATTTTCAGGTTTTACACAACAAATATAATCTTTTAGTTCGCCTTTGCCTAATTTTTGTTTTGTTAGTGAAAATTCTAAATTTGATTTATTTTCGGTTTGTGTCAATCCACTTTTAAACATAGTAACTATTTGGGAATCTGTCATGGAAGTATTATACTCAGATTCAATTGTGTCATTTATTAAAACAACATTACTAACTTGTGGGTAAATTTCACTTTGTTTAGTTAAACCTTCTGGCATTGCAGTTTTTGATTTTGTTTCTTCATCATCTTTATTATGTAACTCTTTTTCAATTTTATCTTGAATACTATTTAAAGATAAAGAGTTTATATTTGCAGTTTTACAGTTTTCTTGTTTTGAATCATTAAAAGTAAATTCGAAGGTTTCATCATGAATATTAATAGATTGAACTTGGGATTGGAAACTGAACAAAAAATCCTTGTCGCTTTCATTTGTTATTGAGTTTTTAGATATTAAAGAATAATTTAACTCTTTATTTTCATTGTTAATTTCGTTGTCACTTTTATCATTGTTCTCATTATTGTAAACAAATTTTTCTGGCGGCACCTTTTGAGATAATTTTTGTAAAAAGTCCTGGCTTGAGAAAGTTGAGTCATGATTTAAAGTAGTTGGTAAAATGGGTTGTGTTATGCTAGTATCATCCTGACGTTCTAATGCTAAAAAATAAATTCAAATATAAAAGTTTTAAACACGAATTCTAATAGTTAAAGCTATTTGTATTTAAAATAAATTGTTAGAAATAAACATTTTAAAAATTTTTATACACGAGTTTGTTAAAATTAAATAAAAGTTGTTTTATCATATGGTTATATAAGTTAAAAAATATATAAGTGTAACTTACGATGTAATATTTGTGCTTGCTTTATAAATTTAGCTGCAGCTTCTTCTTCAGTCAAACAAATATTTGAACCAAACAGGATAATATTGTTTGGTTTTACTTCATCAGTGTCTGGTAAATTATCTTTCAGTACATCTTTTCTAATGCTAAAATATATTTTAAAAAGGTAAGTTGTAGAAAACTTGTATGAATACTACACAAAAAATTTATAGAAAAACTTTTATTAGGTTTTACCAAATGTTATATTACCTTTGAAACTTCGTAGAATTTCTTAAAATTGTTGAAATATCATTGGTTTCGGCACAAGCTAATAACTCACAAGTTGTATAACCTGCATTATATAATGCTCTTGCATACTCCTTTTTCATTATTGAAATCTAGATTTATATACTAGTTAATTAGTAATAATTTATGACTAGAAATAAAATGCATACAGTGATTTGGTGGAATAAAAATTACACTTTAAAAACTATTTCAAATTTTGAGACTAAATTTTTTTAAACAAATTTCATCTTAAAAAAAAATAAAAAAATAGGATTACAAATAATTAATAGCGATAAAAAAAACCTTAAGTATTACTTTAATTTATGTTTAAATAAATTTTAAAAAACCTTAAAAATTTGACCGGCAGAGTGGTGTAGTGGTAAGAACACTTGCTACATCACACATGAGGTTGTGGGTTCAATCCCCACTGATCTCATGCTGTAGCGCCTTTGAGTGAGGCGCTATAAAGGGTATGAACTCCTGCTGAGCCAACACTTAATCAGCAGCATAATTACCGGGCAATTATAGTCTCTATAATAACCCAATCTGCCACAGGCAACTCGAGACTGGGTCGTAGTAACTTATGTTACTCTATGTTTAGGTTGCGCATTCGACTTTCCCACATCGAGGATAAAGATATATAAAAAAAAAAATACCTTTGTAAGATCCACAAGTTGATGTTGAACACCAAACACCAATCTACATTGGAATTCCTTGAATAATAATTCTAAACTCCACCAACCTAATTGTTGACAGAATGTTGTAACCATTCCTAAAATATAAATAAATTAGTTAAATGATTTAAAACTAAGTTGTAAGTTTAAAAATAAAAAAACTTATAACGATTGTAAAAAAATATTAAATAAATTACTAAGAAAACTGTACAATTTTAAAATTGTAAAGTATTGTAGAAAAAACTTTTTTCTTGTACGATTGTTCAAAAAAGAATTTTTTTAAGGAACTTACCTGCAAAAGACGAAGCAGATTGTTGTAAGGATTGTAGCATACCTCTGTTACAATTAAACTTCTCACAAGTAATATTAAGTGGAACCTCATTTACCAAATCATGAAGTGCTAAAGCTGCAAAAAATCTAAAAAATATTTCAAATTCAAAATCTAATAACTATTCTAATCGCTTATAAATAAAAAATTCCAAGTTTAAAATAAAATTTCTTATGTTTTTAATTTAATAGACTTGGAATTATTTAAATAATTGCAACCAAATCGAGGTACAAAAAATCTTATAATTTATTTAGATACCTTGTGTGTATGTTTAACTGCCTCAACCTTTTCTCAGTGATTTTTCCACTTAGCAAACTACTCCCACAAGTGGCCAACCTGGTGATAAAACCTTCGTTAATTCCAACTATGTCAGCAACTCGTAACAAAGATCCAGGTAACCCTTCATAAATTCTCAGGTAATCAATCCAATTCAAATTTTGCCAGTCATTAAATGAATACAAAGGAGTTATCTGAAAATATAAATCAGTAGTGTAAAGTGCATGCCTTTTTCAGTGATGAATACTAAAAAAATATATTTAAATTGTGCTTGTTTAAAATGGATGTATTAGTCAAAAAAAAAGACCCAAATAATTGGTTTATTGAAGCTTATATCCATTTGCAACTAATATAATTATTTTTTGGAATATATCTATGTTAAAATCATTACCTGATACACTAAATGTAGTTCAGTATCTAGTACAAGGTTCTTGGATGCCATTCTTAAGTCAGCAAGTACCTGTAAAGCCTCACTTGCAGGAAGGGATGATAATAAAGCAGCTCTGCCAAACTGACTTGCTGATAACTTGGTACTGCAAAATTATATTCTTTGTATTATTTATGCTGGGTAAACTAACAAGCAAATTAATTTATATTACCAAAACAGCAAAAGTTAACTTAAGGCTGGGGCAAGGTAACAAATGTTATCCCAAGTTTAGGTCAAAAAGTCAGCCTTCTCAAGTTAAGGATAAAAATATAAAAAAATGATGTCAAGAATATATTTCACCAATTTATTTTTGGATAAAATTTATATTTTAAATAAATAAATAACCCTAAATTACTTTAAAATATCTTTATTTTCTGATTCATCCTCCAAATTAGATTCCATGTAAATAAATTCATATTCTTTTAACCACAATAAACATTCTTTTATGATTTCTATGTCAATATTTTTGTCATCAGCATCTAGGTCTGCCTAAAATATGAAAATATTATAAACTAGAACAAAATAAAAAAATTTTATAAAAAAAATATTTAGAAAAACTTATTTTAATAAAAAAATTGTACTTACTTCACATTTAAGCTGAGCTGATAGCAGGGTACACTTTATATATAAAAGAATATCACTAAATGTACTTGCAATCCCATTTACTATTATCTAGAAACAAAACAAATAACATATAAATATATTACATAAATTTCTTGTTACTAGAATATCAACCATTTAGAAGGATAAAAAAGGAATATTAGCTATTGTAAATTAAATTAATATTTTTTTTGTAATAACCTCTAGTATTGCCCTTTTCATACTTTTTGTCACAGTATTATTTGAAATCGAATTTAAACAACTTTGTATTGGTGGTAGACCATTCTTTAACAAAACTTCAACTTTTTTTCGTTCGCTTGGCTGACAAATTAAAATGCTTTCACCTAGGGAAAAATTGATTAATTTTGTCAAGTATATTTCTTATTTTTGACTAAGCGACCATTTTTAATATTTATTATGCAATACAACATCACTACATTACATGGGTCTGCATTTAAATTAGAGTTCATAAAATGCTGTAATATCTAAGCAAAACTGCGTATTATGTGTTTGTACAAAAACCAAAATGTTAATTAGGTTTAAAACCTGATTGATCTTTTCCCTTTCTTCCAGCTCTTCCAGCCATTTGTTGATAAGTTAAAAGATTGATCACATTTCGATGAAATATTGGAGTTCTTATGATAACTCTTCTAGCTGGTAGATTAACACCTACACAAAGGTAATAAAAATGTTATTAAGCAAAAAATATGTGTGTTTTAATAAACGAAAGTTAGTCGTATTATAGGTACAGAACTAGTAAGGATAAAACTATACTACATAGAAATATTATATAAAGCAAATTAATTTTAAATTGATTTTTTTTCAAACAAATTTCAAATTGAATTTACCAGAAGACAGAGTGGAAGTTGCAACTAAAACTTTAATAAAATTTCTCCTGAAACCTCCTTCAATGACATCTCTCTCTTCTGTTGTTAAACCTACGACATTATTACTTTATTTTAAGGTAAAATAATTGTCAACTTCTTAAATTGAATAATTTTTTATTAAAATTTAGCAACAGTTAAAACAATAGAATTTTTTTTTAATTTAAAAAAAATAAAAATTTTTTTTTCGCTAAAACAATCAATTTAAAAAAAAATCTTTTTACTGTAAATTTAAAGTTTTAATACCTGCATGATGGTATGCTACACCTAATGGAATTGTCAACTTTAAAGCGTCGTCCAACCCAGATGGCAATCTTTTCAGGTGTTCAACAATTTGTTCCAACTCTTTTGTTTTTAATTTAATATGATGCTGTAAGTTGTCTGAATTGCTATATTCATAGAATATTTTATTAAAAAAATTAAAAAAATACATGGTTATTAAAAATTTAACTTAATAATGCATGCAAAATAAAAAACAGTTAAAAAAATTTCTAGACTACTAAAAATGTGACTAAAAATTAAAATTCTATATGAAGAATTTTTAACTAATTTAAGAATTAATAAACACAATTAATTAAATAAAAATAAAAATTTTACTTAAAAAATCATACTGAAAATTTTAAAATATCAAATAATATTTAATTATTTGTTAATATTTAGTTTAACTGACCTATTTAAATAATAAAAGTTGCGAGCAATTAAATTGGACAACTTTTCACACCATTGCTTAGTGGGGCAAAAAATTAAAACTGAATTTCCATCTAATATTGTTTCATGACATAATGAAGTTATTTCATTTTGATCATCCTAAATTTTATAAATTATATTTTCTAATGCTGGTTTGCTTTATATTAAAAGTTAAACCCAAAATCAGAATTTAATTAAAAATATAACAATTTAACTAAATACTACTAAAAATCTATAAAATAAAACTAAAAAATTAAAAAAAATATGATCATGCAAAATAAAAAACTACAATTATAAAATCAAAAGAAAACTATATCTAAGATAACGCATTAAAAATTTAGACACTAACTAACAAATAGTTCAACTTTTGACTGGACATTTCTAAGTTTTGTAAAATTTTCGTCAAAAATTTCAAGACCAATCTTAATGCATCGTTGAAGAGGTACTGGTCTAAATTATCAATTTATTTAAATCTTTTTTACGTATTTTTCAAATTACACATTTTAAATACAAAACTACTACATTTTAAACACAAAAATTTCAACAAACAGGAATCGAAAATAAATTGCCTAAGATTGTTATAGCCTAATTATTTTATAAAGCATTTTATAAACCATTTAAAAAAAAGTGTTTTAAAAACCTAAAAGTGGTCTGATACAAAGTGGCATCCAACCAATCAGAAAGCAGATTTAAATTAGGAACTGTTGCACTCATTCCAATTATTTGTAAATTATATTCCTGAGTTGAGGATGCTGTTTTGCACAGAGACAAAAACCTAAAAAATTCAATATAAAACAACTAAATTCAATTTTATTAAAATTGGTTTAATCATTTAAAGAATAATACAAATTATGTGAACATGAACTGATAATTTTTGGCTATTTCAAATACCAAATTTAATATAAATATTATACCTGACTTTAGTGAGTAAAAGTTCAAGTAAGTATCCTCTACTTTGATCTGATACCATATGCAGTTCATCAACTACTATCATACCTTAAAAATATTTTATTTAACTATCTATGTAAATAAATGTAAGTATAACACTTTTGCAAATAATATATAAAACTATTGTAATAAAGAATATGAACCAGAATAAAATTATTAACAAACACCTAGAACAGCGTAAGATTTTTGTTCATTAAAAATCAAAAAGGATATACATACTGGTATACAGAAAAATGATGTTCAATTTTAAGTAGCTTACTGATAATATCCCAATCTAGCAAAAGCAACTTAAGACCAAGTTGAGGTTATAATAATTATCGAATAAATAAATTGTTAGAACATATAAAAAGATTGCTAGAGAAATAGTATTTACCTAATTTGTGCAACTTTTTTTCTTCGATCAATCTGTTAATCAAACTGTTCGCCTTCTCTATTGTGCAAATTGCAACATCAATTGAAGAAAAACCACCTGAAGGGGAAATCCCACCCATGTAACCATCGACCCTAATACCAGAGCCTTCAACTAATTGTTGTAAACTAAACATTTTTTCTCTGTAACAAAAAAAAGATTTTTTTAAAAAAAAATAATTTAAAAAAGAAATTTAAAGATTTATTTTGTAAATCACAAGCTTAAATTCACAGCTTTTAAACCTTAAGTAAATTTGAGTAATTTTAACTGGAACCAAACTTGAAACCTTATTTACTGAATTTACAATTGGGTTAAAAAAATGTAAAAAGCTTCTTAAACTTACTTTACCAAAGAAACATAAGGTAGAATAAAAATAACTTTGTTTCCAGTTTTTTGAAGTCGTTTTATTAAAAGAATTTCAACAATTAAAGTTTTGCCAGCACTGGTCGGAGCAGAAAACACCAAGTTTTTACCATCTAAAAATTATGTCAATAAATATGAGGAAAGTCTATCTGTCTATTCAAAAAGCAGTGTTTTTTAACAAAATATATTCATGTTTTTTTTTGTATATATATCTTTATCCTCGATGTGGAAAGGTTAAATGCGCGACCTAAACATAGAGTAACATCAGTTATTCTGACCCAGTCTCGAGTTGCCTTTAGCAGTTTGCGATATCATATAGATTATCCAATCTGGAAAGTAGGGCAGCGTGCATGCACACGATTTTTTTCGTTGAAAAAAATGCACGCCTGAAATTGGCAAAAACTGACCCATTTTCCAGACTAGTAGATTATAATTGCCCAATAATTAATCTACTGATTAAGGGCTGGCTCAGCAGGAGTTCATACCGTTTATAGCGCCTTACTCAAGGGCGCTACAGCATTAGAGCAGTGGGGATTGAACCCACGACCTCATGGTGGTGTTCTTACCAATACACCACGCTGCCGGTCAGTTTCTCTATTGTAATGTAGTTTTAAATGTAAAAACGTTTTTAACATGATGACGAAATAAAATAATGCGTACACACTTTTATATAAGTTAAAAATAATTCTTACCTAGCACACCAGGTGAGTTTAAGCATTCGACCTGCCAGTTAAACAATTTTTGAATTCCATTTTCTTGATAGTTTTTGACGATGCAAGAATGAAGTCCCCATGACGATATTTCGTCCATATTTCTTGTAAAAAAGAGTTTACAACGATTATACTGACTTCATAGCTGATTTATTTGGCCCAATATTTAACCTAGTAACAAAACTTAAGAAAAGGCAAACTGAGATATTATTTTACTTCATTGCGAATAGGGAAAACCCCCCTTGTCAAAGGTAAATCAAATAGCGCGCAAAAATGTTAAAAGTGGATAAATAAAAAAAATTATAGCTTACATGGGGTGAAATTTGGAACTATCACAAATATTGTCGTGTGTTCAATATTATTATAAATTAAAAAAAATGTTTTAAGCGGTAGAACAATAAAAGATCCCCAATCCCTGATAACTGTGATGAATAAGTTAAAAAACTGGACATCAACCCATAAATGGGGTTTAAGCTATTACCAGCAACATTAAAGTTTGATCCGCATTGTCGATAGTAAAAGTCTTTTTATTAGGTTGTAGGACACTTATCTAGCTAAACCCAAAAAGTCTTTGCTAAATTATTAAGGCGGCAGTGCATTTTAAGCAGTTATTTTACTTGAGCGCAGTAGAGATTCTTTAAAATTAACACATTTCTTAACCGGTAAGATACAACGTCATCATACTTTATTTAGTTAAAAAAAAATTAATTCGTGAACTGATAATATCCACCTACCGGAAACATGGTTGCAAATTATTGTAACGAAATATAAAAAAATTACTTAAATAACGAATATAACTTTATGCACAGACTAAAAATATGTTAAGGAATAATTTCACGTACTTAAATAATTTTATTACCTACTCCTAAATTTAAACTACAGTTCTACTTTTACATATTTGATTATGAAACTTTTATAGACATTCCATACGTAATAGCCTATTAAAAATACTTACAAGATATTCTATTGAAATCCATAACATATTTATTAGCCCACGCAACAGTTAAGTTATGTAGTGTGTGTTTTGGTATTTAGATGCCCTGGGTTATCTTGTATAAATAAACTTTAAACAATCAACCGCCCCTTCAAATTATTTATTGTTTGCCACTTACCAATTTACATTTATGGGGTGAATTTTGTGCTGTAATAAAACGCTAGATGACTTTTAATTTAGTAAAATAAAGTTTTATTAGATACTGCGTGACGTCATTAGAACTCAGTATTCAGAATACAAAGTTTAATCTTTAAATGCTGACAGTTTGAGTCATTATGTTAACTGATTAATTAACATTTTTAATAACACGTTATTATCATACGTCATTGGAATGTATGCACCGATTTCAATTACGTGATGATATGACCAAATAAATAAAAAAGTTTCGATGTCGTACAGGAAACTTGGCTGGAACAAAAATGTGAACTTTTTCCTTTTGAAATCGCGATAGCAAATCAGAGTCGGCGGCGCGCCTTATAAGGACGAAACCCAACACTTCTAAGCGCTCGTTTCTCTAAAAAATGTGCGTGACGTCAGAGCTCGTCAAAACATCGCCGCCGATTTTCTTTTACGGCGAAGCAGTCATCCGTGACTTTTAGAATAACGACCACCTTCATTCGCCGTTTGCCTTATATAGTCAGAAGCTGCCTGTTTTATAGGGCACGGCAAAAATTCAGTACAATAGGCAAATCGTGCTAACCCTTATTAATATAAGTTCTGATTGTTGTTTAGCAGACACAATGGACAAAAGAAAATTGATTGTTTTTAAAATAAAATTTCTTTCAACTAGAGAATTTAAATCTTTCAACTAGAGTGGCTTTGTAAATAAAAATAAAATCCGTTGAAAAATAACTCGTGGTGATATTGCGCTATAGAGAGTGTTTATTGCAAGTTTGTTTATGGTCCTAGTTGTAAAGCTGCTACGTTATAAAATAAATCAATGTAAAATATAACGGATATTCGTGTTGTCTAGCGTCATCAATTGCTTTCCTGCTGCTTTACAGGCTCTAAGTAGAACTAAAACCATTTGAAAATGAATTGAGTGCTAGCAGAACAAACAGTAGACGCAATTACCACATCGAAATTGTTAGACGCTGCGCGTTATTAGAAACAGTACTTGTTTGTGTTAGACAAACATTCTAATCGCACCAAATATCGAAAAAAATAAACGATTTTTGAAGTCTAGAATTTAGTTTTAATCTTGTACCAAAATCCGTTTAAGTTTTGTTATCGTATCTCCCAAATCTGCATAGACAGCCAGTCAGTGGTTTTTGAATCACATTTCAATGCCGGCACTGCGGAAGTAATATAAAGGATACGTTACGTATTTAAATGAAGTTTTATATTTATAAAATAATAATTTATGATATTTTATTTAGTAAAGGTAAAAACATAGGTGTTAATTTCGTGTTAATTTGCTACAAACCCAAAACTCAAAATGGAAAGCATAAAAAAGAAGATGCAAGAACTTAGAAACAAATATGAAAATGCAGAGGAAAAAAGTGAAGGGCTACAAGCTGAAGTCAAGACATTAAAACATGAAAAGCATGAGGTAAAATTAATAAACTACCTATAACATTGCTTGGCAATTTATATAATTTATAAACCAAACTTAAAATACAATCCAATTCTATAATTACTCGAATTAAAGTTGTATGCTATTAAAAATAAATAGATATTTAAAAAAAAGCCATGTATAGCATATTACGATTTGGGTTTGTTATTGTTCTGTATATTTATTTTTTTTGTAATATTTTTAGGCAGATGAGATAATTAGAACCCTTGAACAGCAATTGGAAATTGCCAATTGTGCTCTCGACGATAAAATCAATGCTTTGGATGAGGAAAAACAGAAATGTAATGAAGCTCTCCAGGCAAAAGATGAGGTAAAAACTGCTTTTTCATTCATTATTTTTTTGGTGGCAACAGCGTAATCCTCTTTATGGACTCACAGTTCCACGGTGCATTACATTATAGATAAAATTATAGCTAACTGCTAAAACAATTTGTAAAATACACATTTATTTCAAATTTTTAAACACTTTGGCTGGCCAATAAATTAGTTATAAATTGGTTGGTTAATAAAATGACTTGGTTTTAATATTGTATCACTCTTTTATCGTATTTACTTAACCTAATTTGCAAATCAGTATTTGAAGTTGTTAATTAATTAAAGTAGCAAGAAGATAGGTTAACACAGCCAATGAAGTGCAATGAATTTTTTTATGACTGTAAAGTGTATTTTTTTAAAACTTTAATTTAAAGCAAAAAATAGCAATAGGCATTTACTTAGGTAAGGCTTTTAGATTTTAAGATCGCAACTTTTAACTTTTTGTTTGCAAATGATGTTTGTATCCATAAGATAGGTATACCATGTACATCTAAACAATAAACGAGTAGAAGTTACGTAAGGGCATGTAAGTGCCGGTTGGGTTCTTGCGGTCTTTCGTCTCTTGTGACATTCATTTAAAACTATGCAATGAACTTTTCGGCAAATCACGTATTACCACGGAACTTATCATAAATCTTCTGTATAGCATGCCCCGAAGGCAGGCATAAGCTCTTAGCATACGATATACAGCTTCTACCGTTACATTTTAAGAGCCTGTGTACGTCATGCAAGAATTCAGACAGTGGTACGAGCTAAGGATTGCGATAATTAGCACTTTAGATTAAAAAATGGATAATTAATGACCAGCTTTACAAGGCCTCTTATTTTACAAGCAGTGTCTAATATTTTCTATAAATACCATCGTAAATATAAATTCTATCGCGTAGATATTTTGTAATATGGTCGTGTTAGTCTTTACGTTTCGTGTGACATCATTTTAGGTCGTAAGTTTTAAAGAGATAACGTCATATTATTATCAAATATTTTTTGGAACAGGGCCATTGTAGCTTCCGTTTTAAAGCGCGCTCGTTTTTTAGTACGTTTTTTTTGTATTAAACAATTCTTTGTCTAAATTTCTTTTGAACCTTAGAAAAGTGCGAAAGTATTAGCAGGCTAATTCGATTTTAACACCTAAAATGACGTATGTGTTTTGGCGGTAAAAAGATTTGACTCTAAAATTTATTCATTTAAAAGAAGGGTTAGGTTAAATTTTTGGTATTGAAGCATGCAGTATTTTAAAAGCACCTGTAAGTTAGGCCAGCTTTTCAAAAAAAACTCTCAGTTTTCTTTTCTCCTATTCGCTTAAACACTCGTTCCACTCGAGTTACAGTCACGTGACTTTCTCGGCACGCCCTGGGCTGTGTTGCCACTGATAATTTCCAACTTATTGCTTAACTGCCTGTCGCAAGTCTGTTACTAGTTGCTTTAGGAATATAAATAGGTGCTACAAAAAGATAGAAAATGTTTATAGCGTATATTGTTTCTGGGACATATTAGTTATCAGTTGCGATGCGCATTTCTGTGACATCATTCAGTTATGGTTGAACGAGTTTTTGCTGTGACGTAATGTGTAGGATTTTTGTATGGATGAGTCGTTATTGATACCTACATATACCGGTATAACCGTTAGTTTACAGCATGTTAGATGTTAGATTAGTTATCTATTAACTACCAGACCAGAGTCCAGTAATTTGAAGTAAAGTATTATCGTTTTTAATTTACTTAAAATTCCTAGTAGTTTTTTACTAATATCTAAAGTTTCACGTTTAAGTAAAAGTAAGAAAACACGAAAACAATCAGAATCCGAATATTTTGTTTTTTTGACGTTGTAAAATATTTTAAAGATTGTTAGGTAATAGATATTTGAAATAAATAACTGCATTTAAAAACATGGAGACTATTAAAAAGAAAATTGCCACCTTAAAAGCAGAAAATGAAGAAAAAGAAGAACTAATAGACGATTTAAAAGACAAAATAACTGGTTTAAAAAATGAACTTCAGCTAGTAAGTTATCATAAAACAAGAAAATGGGAAATTTAGAATTTATTGTTGGAATTAATTGTAACTTAACCAGAAACTCAACTTCAAAAACTATTTTAATTTGGTGCCTTGTAAAAGTTTTTTAATACAACTTATATAGCTGTATAGAGTTAACTATCAATAAAGATATTTTCTTATTTGTTTTTGTTTTTTTATATAGTTTTTGTATTCTTGTATTTTCCAACCAACTTATATAAACTAAAGAAAAAATCCAGTTTAAAGTTTTTAAAATATTAATTTTTAAAAGACTAAAAATATGACACAATACTTTACACACATTAACAAACCATTAAAAACTAAGTTTTTAATTATTTAATTTTTTTTATTTTTGTTATTAGGCGGAGGAAAAAAATAACAGTTTAACTCGAAAATTCCAATTACTTGAAGATGATTTGGACAGGGCTGAAAGTAAATTGGATACAGTTAAGGCACAACTGACTGAAGCCATGCAACAAAAAGATGAAAATGAAAGGTCCCCTTAAAATTTACATTAAACCAATTTATAAATTCTAAAGTTTTCTATTTATTAATTTAACTTGCATTTATACCATTTCTTTAAAATAATTTATTTTTAATTTTTAGAGCTCTTAAACATTTAGAATCAATTGAACAATCTGCAAGTGATAAGGTACTGCTAAAAAAAACATTTATAGTAACTAAACTGTTAAAAATTTTAATATATCTCATTACTTCACTACATGTTATATGATTACTAATTGACTTGTACACTGTAAAAGATATTTGTAATTTTTCTATTTTAATAATTTTTTTTTTATTTTTAGTCTGATATGAAAGAGGTTGAACTGAAAGAGGCTCGAATTATTGCTGAAGAAGCAGACAAAAAATATGAAGAGGTAAACATGAAATTTAAAAATATATCACTATAATTCAAAAGTCTTTTAAACTGGGATAATTAAAATATTTCGCACATATTTCTTTTTCTTTTGCCCCTTTTTTATTATTAAATGACAAATTTAAAATAAGAAAATTCGTTTTCCAGGTTGCAAGAAGACTTGTTTTGGTTGACACTCAACTTGAAAGAGCAGAAAAACGAGCTGAGGATGCTGAATGGTAATTTTATTAAATTAAGTTTATAAAATAATTATTAGGTTTTTGTGTAGTTGCGTTAAAGTTTAGTGTATGTTAAACAGGCTTAGGTAGCTTATTTAAATAGCAAATACCAATTTTATGTCAAAGGAAAGTTGATAGGAAATTATTAACTTTCAAAATACAATAAAATCGTATACAAATGGTAGCTAGTTTAAAGCAAATAGATTTTTTTATGCTCAGAAGTTATTTAAAAAAACTTGCTTAGTTTAAATAAAGTTGAAAGTTTATTGTTACTTATTAAACAGCTAAAATCTGCAAGTATAGACAAAGTAAAAATGTTAGTTTGAAAAAGTTAACGTGTAGAAAACTGGAAGATCTAAAAGTAAGAAACAGATCTAAAATAGTTAGGTAAAAATTAATAAATAGTATTAAAAAAGAAAAAAATATAAGTATAACCATATTTTTTATAAGTACAAACAACTATGTATTCCTATATTTTTTTCTTTAAATTCTTAAAAAAATAATTTTGTTTAAATATTGCACACCCTGCAAGTACCACTTTGTCAAGGCATGTAGTGTATGCTTATGTCAAGACTATGTTGTTATCGCTAAGCATGATTTTATGCATGTTTCATACAGTAAAGTCAATGAACTTCTAAACGACGGAAAAGATATGAATAGTGCATTGAAATCATACGAAGCTATGGAATCACAAGTATGTAGTGTTGTACAATTACATTTGCACATGTTTCTAAACTAATTCCTTTTTATATAAAGGTTTTTTCATTGAAAATTTTAAAACATTTTAAGGGCTGGCTAGTGATATTTTTTTTGTCACTGTCTGTTTTGCATGTTAAATATTGTAACACTTTTTGTGGATAAAACTTAAAAATTTTCTGCTATATTCTGTTACTTGTAAAAACATTTTCCTTTCTTTTTTAACTTCTTTTATGAATTTCTTTTTTAAAGTCAACACAAGGATACAAAAAGTCATCTTCGCGATGCTCTTAACTGCTTTAAACTTCAATCCTTAAAGTTTGAAGAGGTTTTTCTATTTTATTTTCAGTTTCTTTTCTTTCTATAAACTTTTCTTTTTTCTTTTAAAAATAATTTTTCACTCTTTTTGTTTTAAGATACAGTTTATCAATGCTTTAATATTTTTTTTTTATTTAAATTTGTAGTTTGCAACTAAAGAAGAAAACTTTGAAACAAAGATTGAAAGACTAACATTAGAGCTGCGCGAGGTAAGAATATATTTTTTTACTTATTTTAAACTGTATACTTTTGAGGTAAACTTAAAAGCACTGAAACTGTCTTCATTTAAATTTACAATACCTAAATTTTTGTGCGAAAAAGAATTGTAAATAATAAAAATATTTTATTGTTTTTCTTTCAGTCTGAGACAGCTAGATGTGAAGCAGAGCAGGATTTGGCTCGAGTGACTAGTAGTAACAACAAACTTGAAAGTGAGTTTTTTTCGATTCTTCAAAACTTCCTCAAACTAAAATCTTAAATTTCATGTGCAGACAAATAAAGAACAATTTATTTATTTTTTTTTTTTTAACAAGCTAATTTATTTTTTTCCAAGTTTTCTTTGACAAGAGAAGTTAAACTATAATTTCTTTTAACCTTTTTTCTTACTTCTTTTTTTCTTTCTATTCTTTAATGTTCAATAAAGATGAACTTTATGATCTTAAAATGGAGCACAATCATTTGATTCAACAACTTCAAGACCTTCAGTAAACTTTTTTAACATTTCTATTGCTTGCTACATATAAAAACAAATACTCAAAAATATTTCTCTTTAAAACTTTATAACATCTTTTACATTTTTAAAACTATATCTTAATGATACACAAGATTTAAAAAAATGCATGCTATACTCTATAAACTACGTCAAGATTTTTATTTAATTTTAACTATGGCTATATCAATTTTTAACCAAACTTTTGGCATCTTCTAAAATCTAATTTTATTTACAGTCGATTTAGAAAAAGCCAAAGATGATGTAGAACAGGCCAAGCGTGATATGGAGGAGCATTTAAAAGAACTCCAAGAAATGTAAATGCAGTTACCCCAAATCAGGAGCCTCCCATTTCATCAGTACAGCAAAGAATTTACCCCAACATTGAGTGCTTACCCATTTTTAAATTGTGGCACTTTTTAGCATGCTTTTGTAATCACATGGTCTCGAATGTAGCAGATTCTTTTGTATATTAGCAGCGTCCTATCTAATTCCTAGCAACCAAGTGTTTTTTTTTCACTCTTGTACGAACAGATTGTTTTCTATTATAAAAGAAATGCTTTTAATTTTTTAATTCTCCTTTTCAAAGTATTATTTTAAATACGCCTTCTTTTTATAATATTATCCTGGACTTTAACTGTTTTTTTTTTGGCTGCTGTATACTACTGTATAACATATTCTTATAATCTGCAATGACTAATTCCAGAAGACAGTGTGTCACTATTTTATTAAGATTACTAAGTTACCGCTGTTGTAAATAGATTATATAATGAATTTTTTGGTGAATTTGTTTTTTTACTTAGCTGTGTAGGTAAAGTTTAAAACAGTGCCCGTCAACTCTTACTTGGGTCAATACGTAAGCCTTTTCGTACCGGAAATTACGAAAATATTAATACGCAACTATGGTAACTTTACGTCTTATAGACCGGTAGTTATTTATACTCTACGAATGATACTAGATAAGAGAAGTTTAACTTAACTGTTACTCTAGTATTTTACAAAAGATTTAAGATCTATAGTGTAAAAATGGTAAGTTAAAAAACAGTTTATTCCATTAGAAATTTAATAATTTCCTTTACTATTAAAGTACTTTATGTATTGTTATTAAATCGCGATCACAAAAACATGAACACGATTAGGTTTAAACAAATTATAGACTTAAAATCTTACTGAAACAAGAAAAAAAGTCAAATTAACCACACAGTTTTGATATCAATAATAAAACTTGTTTTTAATAAAGTAGAGGTAATGAGTTTAATGTTTTGGTAGCCCGAAAGATAAGTAAGAAACGATATCCTGTCGAAATTTAACATTACTAGCAATGTTTTCGACAAATTGATGAAAAAAACACCCTATGTACCAACTAAAATGAAGTGTACAACAAAAATCGCACCACAAATGAACTATTTTACAACTTATTCATACAAAACTCAAGCCTCGTATTAAAATAAAGGGCTTCGAAATTTTCCAAAAATTCTTAAACGAATAAATTTCAGTGTAAGCGGTACTGTTTAAGCTGTTTTTGTAATATGAAGTAAACCGATTATATTACGGAAGACTGGTTTAATTTATCACCTAGAGCGTCGGGTTCACCTCAAATAGCCTACGAACAAAACAAAACTTACATTGTTTTAAAGGAAAACAAAAAACCTATTGTAGTATTTTGAAGTGTAACTACTCTCCGTAATGTCAAAAAAAACATCAAGTTTTTATTTTAAACGGGATCCCAATTTTTAAAAGTAACTCTTGTTTTTTTATGTTTTTTTTGACAAGTATACAGTAGGAAAATAAGATTTTAACACGGATTGGTCTAACACTCGATTTTCGCATGATTGCAAATATGGTATGCTTATATGCTCATCAGGAATTCACCACTTCGAATTAACTCGTACTTCGTTGTGTGTTATACGATTTCGCTTTCGGCCGTAAAAGCTGAAAACGTTAAATCACCTGTGGACCCTAAAAGTTGAAAAAATAGAAAAAATATTTACAAACCAATATTAATATATAAATCTATAAGAAATCTTTTTTTACTGATTTAACTTAGTGGTGGCAAAAATATTGGTTTTAACCGGGCTATAGGCAGTTAACAAAGGCTCGTAGCATAACCAAAACTTATGGCTTGGGGCATCATAACATAAGGTCCCAGATTCAATTTCCATTTTTCCTTGTCATAAAGGGCAAACAGCGCTAGCTTATGACTATGCAAATTGGCAGATTAGGGAAATAACAAATGGACGTTAATATCCAATAATGACGAAAACAACTCAAGACTGGGTTAGAAACAACAACTGTTAGGCTATTAAAAGCGGCTTTCTTGCAAATAGCTATTTTTAAAACAAAAATTTGCAATTATTGACTTATTTTAGATTTATCAATAAATAAAGCTTCTTTATTCTTGGAGAGGGGAGGGTGGGGATATATATTTTTGATTAAGACTAAAAATATAAATTGTAAAACTTTGTTTTTCTTTAAATAAAATACTTTACTTACTCGGTGACGGTGATCCCAAATCGGTTAAGTTAGTTTCATTGCTTAACGTTCTTTGTACACCATTTGTATAAACTCCCGATTGTTGGGAATATAAAGAAGATGAAGTTGATTTGGGTCTTTTAAATTTCTGTGATTTTAACTTGGGCATCGCGTATTCCATTTCAAGTTGAAATCGTTTTAAATTAAAGTTTTTTTGATCTGACCATTTTACGCTATAGTTCAGCTATAAATAAAAAATGATATGATTTAGTTATTCTTTTTTTTTCCGTTTGCAGTTTTTTAACTCTACTATTTAAATTGACCGGTAGCGTGGTGTAGTGGTAAGAACACTTGTTACACCACACATGAGGTCGTGGGTTTAATCCCGACTGATATCATGCTGTAGCGCCCTTGAGTAAGGCGCTATAAACGGTATGAACTTCTGCTGAGCCAGCACGTAATCAGCAGCATAATTACCGGGCAATTATAATCTATAATATCCCAAACTGCCACAGGCAACTCGAAGACTGGGCCGGGGTAACTGATGTTACTCTATGTTTAAGTCACGCATTGACTTTCCCACATCGAGGATAAAGATATATACAAAAAAAAATCTAAAAAATAAACCGTTTTGAAAATGGGCAAAAAGGCATTTTTTTGTTTTTCTTTTTTTTAAAATTAATTTAATAATCTTTTTATACACCAAAAAATGTTTTTATTTTTAAAATGCTTATTACAAATTTCTCTAATATTTACCTTAATTGCTCTACTGACTAATTTACAAATAGAATTATGAGAGGAATGTTGTTTAATATATTCTTGTATTCCAGGAACAAGAACAAAAATTATTTTTGATTTTGATTCGATCATAGACTGAAAACTCTATAAAAAAATAAACATTTTTAAATTATTTTTACCATTGAAAACTAACAGTAAAAATATTTTAAAATAATTCTGGAAAAAATATTTTTAAATAAAATTAGATAACTTCAAAATGTTTTTTTTTTACCTTTTGTAATTTAAATACACTCCACCTATCCTTTATATATTCTGATGTTAAAATAATAACCACGCGGTGACACTGTTGCATGGAATTTATCGCATTTTCGGCACGAACTAAAAAAGAAATTTTTTAAATGAATACACATATTTGGAATCAAAATTCACTATACCATGGTTTGTTACGAATCTTTTATAATTGAAAGCATTTAAGGTAACCACATAAAAACCACAATGGTACTAAGACAGTATACAGTAAAACATCAAAAAACATCAGACAGTACAACAAACTATTTTTTTTAATCTCGACATTACAGCCAAAATAAACACCCTAACTCGGGCTGATTTGGTTGAAATATTATTAATTTTAATTTCCCGCTAAAAAAACTGCCGAATGGTTTATAACAGATTGTACTGTTTTTAAGGCTTTTCTCCAAGGCACTACACCAAGTGAGCAGAGGGAATTGAACAAAATACCCCATATAGTAAAGCAAAACTTTTTTACGACAACATTACACTTTCGATACAAATTTATGGCGAACATATTAAACTGCCCTAATTATTTTGTAATAGTTTATATGAAAACTTGTAAATCTAAACTCACGTGCGTTATCAAAGGCATCATGGTGTTCGTCAAAAACCTTGTACCCTAACCCCTCCAACACGTCACGGGTGGTGATCACCGAGTCACGTGCTATTTGTTGTGAAAATTTATCGCTGGTCGTTGAGAAGTTATAGGAGATGAACGCGCCGTAACTCTTTACATCTGATCGAGTAAAAATGTGGTTTAATGTATTAGATTGCGGGGCAAGAGATTAAATGAAATTTTACCACGGGAAAGAGAATTGAAATGGTAAGACACTCGGAAAACCACATACTTAGAAACAGTCTGTAAACTATGCCATTCTTTCAGTTGCGTTTATAACTTTTGACATAAGGCGGCATTTCAAGTTAGGCCATATATGTGTATACAACGCATTTGATTGATAATAAAATCAATCATATATACCTTGTACAATTTAGGGCACTAATTTATGATAAATTATTGTTTTTATTTCCTAGCAAATAATCATATGATGGATACAAAAATATAAATCTTGAAACACGAATTGTTAGATAAACAATTCAACGAAAACAAAATACGTGTTATAAAAAACTTAATTCAGTCTGTAAAAATTTACATATTTTGTAAGAAAAAACGGTTTTCAAGCATGTCAAAAATGCCTAAATTATGTCAGCCGTAAATTACCTTGTATGGGTTGCCCAAAAATTCTTTTATAATGAACTATGACATAAACTCTATTCCATATAAAGGCGGCAAGGATGAGCAAAAGGAAAATAAAAATGCCAACGGCAATTCCTATACCCCTGGCGTTTTTGAAGAGGCTAGGCACCATGTCGGATGAAATTGTGATATTGGCAAGAACGCTGTCTTTCCCATGATGTAGTGTTACAGTATAGAAACCAAGGTCTGATTTAGTTACATTTCTAAAGGAAAAAAAATCATCAAAGAAATTAAAAAAAAAATTAATTTTTTTAATTTAAAAATAAAATGTTAGTTAGTCATCCAAAATAATATATAAAACTTTGTTGTAATAGAGTTTCTACTTACTTTATGGTTAAATAAACTTTTATTTTTTTGGTTTCAATCTGGTTTAACTCTTCAAGGCTTTTTACTTCGTATAAGCAATCAGGAGTAATTCTATAAATCAAGTAGCCATTGTAATTTCTATTTAGGTAAAATACCATTTTGTTTTATATATCAATATCAAAACATGAAGTAAATTCTATATTTAAACTTATAGCTAGAAGTGTATCAAATATAGTTTAAACAAATATTAATCATGTAAAAAAACTTCAAGCATAAAAGTTTGAGCTTCATTTAATTTTTTAAAACGAAAAAAAATGCGGTAAATATTTAAAGGGAAACAAAGAACTGGTAAATATTTAAAGGGAAACAAAGAACTGGTTTACAAGTTAGCACGTGAATAACAATCAACATATTTCAAGGGTGACTCACGTGAAATTAAAAAAGCATTCGGCTCTGTCGTTTTTTGTGCTTTTCGTAATCGAGTATGCAATTTGATTAGAGCATTGCAGCGTCCCGTTATCTTTATCTTGCTGCAAAAATTAAATTTAAATTTAAAAAAATGTCATAATTTTTTTTTTTTAATTTTTTTTTTAAATTTTTATTTTTTTTTTTTATTTTGGTGCGGTATAAATGGGATCAGGGTGTTTGTTTTAGTTTGCTTTGTGCACGCATTTTAAGTGACTCCGGCTTCACTGAACCTTGAATTATACCACGTGAACAACAACACAGAAAATATTTTTCGCACCGCAACGGTAGAAAATCCACTAATTTTTAGTTGTTCAATATACTATTACAATTTGTTTAAGGACTTAAAAATATATTTTATTGACGTACCAAAAAAGAAGCTTTTTAAGTTTAAATTTTTTAAATTTCTTTTAGACATATTTAAATAAAATCGCTTTAGCTATTAAGATTTAAATTTAAACACTTTCTAAATTTAAATTATTACGTTTATATTTATTTTTAAACACAATTTACCTTTTGTTTACTCCATACAACTGTAAGCTCATGCTTGCCGACTCCATCCACTCCCGTGCCAGTACATTCCAGGTTTAAATCGTTACCGAACTGGGTCAAATAAACGTCCTTGTAACATTTAAGGGTTAGTTGGGAATCCTTACGTTGTTGAGCTGCAAAAAATATCAAATTGTTCGACAGAAAATAAACACATTTTAGATTTAGGCAAATTATGATATGCCAAACCACACTTGAGTTAAGTGTTTTTTTGTAAATATATATATTCACTATAACCTAATCCTAGGTTTAATACCCACTTTGGTAAGACAATTCCTAAAGCCTTTATAATTCGTAGGTATGTGCGTGCACAAATAGTTAATACATCCGACAAGAAATTACATAATGTCGAAAAACGTTGTCAATTTTTATTTTAAAAATAGAAGAATTTGGTTTTTAATTTCTACCCACTTCCAGCCTTAAAATATTTTAAATCGAATTAAACGCGCTGGCCTTATTTTAAGACTATTTTGCAATATTGCCCAATTTTTTTTGTATATATCTTTCTCCTTGATGTGGGAACGTCGAATGCGCGACCTAAACATAGAGTAACAACCGTTAACCCAACCCAGTCTCAAGTTGGCTGTGGCAGTTTGGGATATTATAGATTATAAATGCCCGATAATTATGCTGCTGATTAAGTGCGAGCTCATCAGAAATTGATACCTCTTTTAGCGCCTACTCAACAGCACTACAGCATGAGAGCAGTGGGGATTGAACCCATGACCTCATGTTGTGTAGCAAGTCTTTTTACCACTACACCACGCTACCGGTTAATGTTAGATTTTAGTAAATAGTTTTGCACTTACGAACAATGCAGAAATTCTGGTGCACAATAAAGCGAGTCATTCCTTTGTAGGTAATCTTACACGAATATACACCTGGGTGATGATGTGCCGTTCTTGGTATAATCAACTAAGAATTTTAAATGTTTATTAGTGAGTTGTGAAGATAGTATTCAACACCAAAACCCAATTAAACCTAAAACCATTATATTTCGGTTCAAGTATTTAAATAAATTGTCCATTAATTAGAGGACACAAGACGCAAAGTAATTTATCATGAACTAAATCAAAACAACTCCTACTTTTAAAATCACATTCTTACCGAGTCATCCGAATACTGGAATGAGCTGGTGTCATTGTTAATTATTGGTGCACAATTCTTTAACCACTGTGACGTATATGTGTGATTTTTATCGATGTGATGAACCTGTTCTTGGTTTTTGCTGGGGTCAAGGTAAGGAGCTAAAGAAAAAACACAATTGGTTATTGTATTAGGTAAATCTATTTATATTTATACATTATAAGCCTGCTTTACTTATACTAGCCTTAACACGATTTATATAGTAATGTACTTTATATGTTATTGTTAAAGGGCCTGTAGCAATGGATTACAGAGCTTAAAACAAGTAAATGTTATTTATAAATTCGTCACATGGTATGTCGTTAGAAACAAATTAAACCTATTCGAACCTAAAGCACTAAACTTTGATATACTTACTGTTACATTTCCAATGCTTTCTTTGCGATATATCACCTTTGGGGTTAAGTAATAAGTGAGTGTCTCTTGCTAAGGCCTGCTCACATGTAAGAGCCGGAAGATGTGACATATTAAGGTGCAGGTTGACATCGTAGCACTTACTTGTACTTTCATTCAACTACAAACAACATTTAACTATTATTAGAAACATACATAAATGCTAGAAACGTTTTTAGAGAATTTACAATTTTAAAACTGTTGTAAAATGTAGTTTTTCTGAAAAAATGGTCTATTTTAAATAAATACTCAAACTTGTCATGGCTTTTAGCAGCCTTAAAACTGAAATTTTGCATTTCGAAATGCAGCAAAGAAACGACAAGCTACTTATATATAGATTGATGAACCTAACGAGCATTCCCTAAAAGTTGAAGGTAAGGTATTGTTTTGGAATTTACAAGGAAAGGGAAATTGTCATAAAGTGAATTTAATAATCTATAACAATACTGCTTTACACCTTAATTAATGTAATCCGGTTTGCAAAGTAAGAAAAAGCGGTAATTGGAGCCACTGCGACTGCTGCGATCAACTGGGTTCAATACCTTTAAATTTTTTTTTGCTTTCTTTTCGTTTTTTTTTTATAAAAATTTTTAAATAGTTTTTAAAAGTTGTAAAACCTATAGTATTCGTTTTTGATAATCGAAGAAACGCAAACCTTGTTTTTTTGTCGAAGAAACGCAAACCTTGTTTTTTTGTTAAACAATGCAGAGAAAAAAAACGCTTGCTAACTTGTAACTACATTTAGATTGAGGTTAACTGAACCAAAAACATTGGTATTGCTATTTTAAAATAAAGTCAACAAGTGTATACCGCGAACTTTTCTCAAAACTGTTGCTCACCAATATTTTATAGTTGACAAGATAGTTCAGAGAGTCGCCAGGTTGCAGATCTTGCTTAAAATAATAATACAAACCCTCAATCTCGTTAAAAATAAACGTTTGATTGAATAACACCTTGTTGCTTTTCTGGTCTATAATCGAAATCTAAAAGATGCAAAAAATAATATATTTTGTCGGATAAGAAAATCACGTAGGCCAAGTAACTTGGTAATTACTTAAATTGAATGTAAATGGAAGTATTGTATTTTTAAAACAACAAAAAAGTTGTTATAAGGTGATTTAAGTCTTAAAAAAGCATAAATACTACACTGTTTACTTTATAATTACTAAAATAATATGTAAAAGAGCCTAACCAATTTTGCGAAATCTATAGGTAGTTACTTTATAAAACAATCAACTTATTTTTAACAAATACATTAACTAACTTAAATTACTAACCATGACATCTTTGTCGTAATAATCATATTCGCTGTAATCACTATAAACATTGTCAAAAATCTGATATAAATATTCGTAAAAATCAATTTTGAAAGGCCAACCAAAATAGGCTAACTCGTTAATAGATCCACTTTCACATTGACTCGTATTACCACCTAAAAATTAAAATAATAAAAAAATATTTAACGTTGTAGCCTACTTGCACTAATTTGAAAAAGTACAATTCAAAAACGAAAATTAGATATTGTTTTCTAGTGAAAAATTAAGTTATCGAGTATTTATATTATTGAAAATGTTAATCGGTCAATATGGTAATTTTAACGTTCCGCTTAAAATGTTAAAAGAGTAAACAAGAAATTCCATAATAACTGTTCCATAAAAAAGCGGTTTCATACAGTTGTTTGTTCGATGAAATATTTTTGTTGTTTATTTATTATTAAGCCTACTTAAAATCGAATATAAACCTTATAATATTCAATAAAAATGTAAAAAAACGACTACAAGTGGAAGGCATAATATATAACTGTAGTGTAATAATAAAATGTATTTCTTACCTTTTTGTACTACTGAACTTTGTTGTGCTAGTTGAAATAGTGAAAAAACTACAAATACAATCAGTTTCATTTTCAATAAACAAGGTTATATCAAAAATCAACCTAAAAATAATAAATAGGTTTAAACAATCAGTATTAATATTGAGTCTTACTTCAAAATTCAAACTTCTGAAACTTCGATAGTTTAGTTTACTTACTATTATTGTATAACTGACTGATAATCAGACATATACATGAATAAAATCCTAATACATGGTGTTTATATTAGGTAACAAATCTGGTTTCTACACAGAGTCTGCACGTTTTAGATCTACCAGTCGTTTTGCCTAGAAATGTTTCGATTTAGTTCCAACCGTGCTTCAGTTGTTCTACTGCTATTTAACGCAGGCTAGTTTTGCATGCCCTCCGGCCTAGCGCAGCCTTAGTTAATCACGATTATTATTATGCGCTTTACATGAACCTTTGCCGTCGTGGTTTAAAACCAAGACCATGGTTTTAAACAGCTAGAATGCCTGGCGAAAAAAAGAACGTAAATCTGCTCACAATGCCGTGCCGTCGAACCATGTCTAAAATGTGATGTCATTCTACATACTTGCGCGAAATAATAGCTAAACGGTACACATTTGCTTGAGTTTACCTTATTATTAACATAGTTTAAGCGCTTCGTTTTGGTATTACTACCCCGAAATATACTTAAATGGTCTAAGTCTGGTATTCAAATTAGATAAACGGTGCAGTTTATTATATTATTTTTTTCATTAAATTCTTACTTAGTAAGTCCCCAATTAAAGTAGAAAAGGGTTATTTACAAGTTTAACTGTCTTATTCTGCACTTGTTCGTTTGTTAACTTAATGTTCCATTTAAAACAAATTAAAGTAAATAAATTTTAAAAGGGCTGATTTAAAAAATGTAAGTAAATGTTTAAATAACCTGTCCAGAGTTACCAGTATTTCTTATTACATTATACTAAATTCCTATACTAAATTCTTTGAAAAAAAGCTTTTTTACCTGCTACATAGCTTGTAATACTCCGAGAGTTACACGATATGCTGAAAATAAAGAATACTGGGCAAAATGTATGTCGTTAACGTATATGTATTACTACAATAAAACTACAGGCATGCATCCTGCCTGGCGCTAACAAGATATTTGATTAATTGAATATTATGACGTCAAATAGGCATTTACTCTTTCTGTTGTTGAAGTCGAATATTCGAATATCACAACTGCTTTCAATGATTCAGCGCGAAGTGATTATGCTCAATTAAAATGTTTTTGGCTAAGTAAGCGCTGGCCTTACAAGAAGTTAAACCTAGTAATTAGAGTGATTATCTAAAAATATCGAATACGATTTCCTGTGTGTTTAGGAAATTTACTTCCCCACAATTTAAATGTTTTTGTTATCCTTGAAATTAAGGTCAACAATTACAAGGTACGTTAATAAATAATTAACCCACACAGCCAAAAAATTTGACAATAAAATATCGGAAAAACGTAAAATATTTCAAAAAGGGGAAATATTTGAAAGCCTGACAGACAGTCGTGATAGGTATTTGTCAGACCAAAAATCCAAGCGCCACCCCGACATAAACTAACACATTTAAATACAGACGCTTTTAAAAGAATTGTATATTTTAGTTTGTCCTCACGTTTTACGTGTGCTTTAATCACGAATTTTATTTCTATAAAAAAGGTTGTTGTTAATTGTAATCAGAAATAACGCTAAACGTGGTAAAAACAAAAATGTGGCCTAATGGTTATTGAATTTATATTTACAAGCCGAAAGGTTTGTGGTTCGAACCGCACTAACGCTACACTACTTGTACCCTAGTCCGGCGATAAGGGATAGCTCTAACACTTCTCTTTATAATTTCTTTCTATTTAACTCTTCACCACAAAAAAAATACAAAAAGAAAACAATTCTTGAAATCATTTTTTTTACGTTATGTTGTACATTAGTCTTTATAATAGAACTTTGATACCTACTTAATTTAATTAAAAAATATTTTTCAGGATTATGAAGTTTAAATCCTATTTTATTAAAAGAACAAAGCTAGCACAGTTTTGACAAATTCCTATATGACCACGTTACCTACGAACCCGAGGGCTTAAGGGCGTACTTCAAATAAAGATGCAAATCTTTAAAATTCGTGATAAATAAGAACAGGATTTTCCACATTTAATATAAGTACGCTCACACATAAATACAATACTGACTATGTTTAAAACTTTACTTTCTGCAGTAAAATTTAAATATAAAAGTACCATAATTTTTACATTCGTCGAAAATTCCTCAGTTTTTCTTGTGGTTTTTTAATATCAAAACATAAAATCTTTTTTTTATATTACATTCAACTTAATAACAACTGATGTCTTTTTCCAATATAATAATATTAGATTGTTTACGTTTAAACTCCCGTTTAGTTACTCACAAGGCTAACCAGCAAACTTAATCCAAAATCGTTTAATGTCTTACATAATATTAAATTAATGTGAAGGTCGTACGTGCAAAAGCAGGCTAATGAAAACAAGCGTCATAAAACGTAACTGAAAACAGTTAATAAATCAACCCTTTTAAAGCAAAACTCCGGATAAAATGACTACAGCATTTCCGATGGAAATTTTTGAGCAATTCAATTTTAAAAACCTACCTGTACAAACTAGCCTACACTTGGATGAAACACAACAACTAGTTGAACACAACAACTTTTGCTGAAAACAAACAAACATACGCGGTTCTGCAGGTAGGCAAACCCACTTAAATTTACCTATTTCCTATTTGACGACTCGCGTATGGTTAGAGAGCAATCTGTTGGTTTAACTTCTTGCATAAACAGATCAAATTAAGGGAGGATAGCACGAATAGCCTGAGGACAGCACGAACTTGCGAATACTTTTAAGCCATTATCCAACACACTGTAAATTACGAACCTGGACACGGTATATTAAATTTAAAAACGCATTCGTCAACGATATAATCACTTTAAAATAACAAAACATTAAACCAGCTGCTATTCAAAACAACGCTAGCTCTAAAACTTTATTTTTTTCTATTTTTTTACCTAGCTATTCAAGCCTAATTTGTGCTATTACTTTAATAATTTTAGAATAAAACTTATTTAATTTCTACAGTACTGAACCTATAACGCATTCCACTGTAGGCCAATTCACATAAAGACGCATCTCTAACGCCTGTGTATTCTTTAATCCAAAATCTTTGTGTTCGCTGAAAGATTAGATGACTAACTCACTTCTGCGAAGTGTAGTTTATAGTTGAATGTTGCTACTCCCGCAGGCCACGGCGCGCTAAGGTTAAGATCATACACGACCGGTTAAAATGATAGTTCCAACTTATAATTCACTTAAGTGGTTTCCTCCGTAAGATTAATGATAAGAATTATACACATCAAAATTCAGGCTTGCATGTGCGGTTCTAATACGTCTTGCGCTTATATTTTTACTGTGAAGGTTGTTTTAAAAATGCATTTTTTTTCTTTGAAATTTCCCAAATTGCTGAATGCTAAATACTTTATAGAGCACACGATCCATAAAAAGCGTAAAAAAAAACAATATTTACTAATCCAATTCTTTTTGTTTCAATTATTTTTCACCGTCCGAAGTGATATATCTTATACCTTACATTGCCCAGCAAAAAAGTTTTCTTTTATACTTCATCGGATTGACAGGTAGCGGGAAAAATCAGACAATTCGCAAGAGAAAATAAAATCGCCTACGATTTATTCCGTAAATACTCAAAATAATTTACAATACCAGGAAGCAATACAAAAACGAGTGGGCAGTTTGAGCCGTACGAATTTGTCGATTTGGCAATAAGTTTATTCTTTGTTGCCGCTATTTCAAAATCGGTTTTATTGTAATATTTTAGTTTGAAGTTCGCTGTAAATCGATTTTGAAATTTTTTTTGATAACTGTCGCAAAATGCCGCTGTCTATGCTTGAATTTAAATATAGTTTATTATATGTTTTTCCAGGAATTTGAAATTAGATTTTTAAAATAGCAAAAAAATCGATGCATATGGAATTAAGGTTTAGGGAGATTCAAAAATAAATTTATTAATAATAGAGCGACAATAGACAGATCAAATTACCTTAACTATTAATTAAAAATATTCAAGTTTTCTTTAGTGTTAGGTTAAATATAAAAATAATTAAGTTAGTGTTGTAATACCTATTTTGACAATGATGATATTGTAATATAAAAAACAATGGCTATTAGTAATATAAGTAAAATTCGTTTTTTTTAAATAACATTTAAATTTTCTATGGTAAATTAAAGTAAGCAAACATTAAATAAAAAATCTATAAAAAAAAAACAATAATAATTTTATTGCCCATTATTTATTACGCTACACAAGAAAATAGCAAGGTAAGCTATATGTAATTATGACGGATTCGTGTTTTTGTGCCAGTTAAGTTTTTTGGGCAAAAACGTGATTTAAATAAGACAGAAAAATCCCATTGTTAATGCAAAAATAATTCATAAAGCCCCGAAAAAAGTCGAAGCACAAAGTTAGCTAGTATACTAAGTAAGTTAAGTTATGATTTAACCAGTATTAAAAAATAAATAAATGAGAGTTCATATACCTTTAAAAAATGAATTGAACTTTTTTTAGTTCATTTAAAAAATTAATTGAACTTTTTTTAGTTTATTTAAAAAAGGTTATTTTACGAGTATTGTGTTGATGTTTTTGTAAAATATTCTTGTCAGTAGGCAGACAGAAAAATGAGGTTGTTTACCATATTGACCTGCCTAACTCTTGTAACGCATAATTTTTGAAAATAGTGGTAAACAGAAATTTTAAAACAGTGTCAATTCTAAATTTTTGGGGGTAAACAATTTTATTTTTAAGTTTATTATTTGATTTTCGAAATTTACGATGTAATTTAATTTTATTAAATAGCCTTGACAATTGCTTAAATTTTTTCCCCCATTTTGTATTTATTTTAAATCTTATAAATATTTTATAGTCGTGTTATAAATTTATTAACTATCGAAGAATAAATAAACCCAGTATTTTTACTGGAAAATATTATGAAAGAGTTTCTCGAAAAAAGGCAAACATTTGCGAAAAAGTTTTCGCAAACTTCGAGAGATCGCTTAGGCGAAAAGAAAAATAAATCAAAGTTACCTATATTAGTTGTACTAGTGTATACTAATTGTTTTCTACTTTTCTATTAATCAAGTTAATTTCCAGTCAAATTCAAAGCCTAGGTCAGGTTTCAGGCGTATTTATTCTCACTTTGGAAGGATATTTATTACGGAAAATCCATTCTGTAACGCATTAAAAACAGCGTTAAGGAATTTTAGAGGCTAAACCTAGCCATAATTATAACCCTTCAGTCTTACAACATTGTTCAAATAGTAAACCAAGCAAAGTTTAAAATTATAAGTTTTATATGCTGATAGCCTAAGGATATAGCGGCCAATGTAGGCTATTTAGCGTTATTTTTACCTTGATTGTTAAGCAAAAACTCCAGTTTCTTAGGTATTTTGGACAATAAATAACCCAAGATAAGCATCGCTTTTCATTACGCAGTTTTGTTTATTTAGTCGATGTTTAAATAGTGAAATCAATAAAGTAAAAGTCAGTTGTTAGGTCTCAGTACAGAAGCACGATACTTGGTCGCTCTAAAAAAAATTATTACTAGTTTGAAATTCGATCATGCTGTCATATAAACGTCATTTCCGGCTTGCATTTATTGTACGAAACAACTAACCATTGTTATGTAGACGACGTAATCAATTTTACCCTATATTTAAATTAGAAAATTTTCGTGGTTATTGTCAAATTGTTTTTTTTGTGACAAATTGTTTTTAATTAAACAACTAGATTTTTAACGGTCACCTATAATTGGAAGATGTTTCGTCTGCGGTTTATTGGTATTGTATTTAAATACAATTGTTATGCAGCCAATCAATATCTAGCTAAAAACAATGCTGTTCGCCTGGTATTATTACAATTAAATTAAAACCCAAGCAAAGTAATTTAATGTTTAATTAATTTAACTTTTCTTTTTTGTGGTTGTTTTAATTTAATATACGAAATAAGCGGGAAAGCCCCCTAATACATAAAAAATGTTTTTTCTATTCAATTAAATATTAAAAACGAAAAATCATAAGTATGACTTGGCATATTGAATCTATTTTAAAAACTGTCAAAAGTGTAATGTTTGATATAACCGATCTTTTTTTTAAAATACCATATATAATTGATTTTATAAACTGTTAAATTTTTGACAAAAATTAAACTTTATTTTTTTAAAAGCAAGTTAATTCTAGAATTATTTTTAAAAACTTCAAGAATAATTATTAATGTATTACCAATATAAAGGAATTTCCCAGGCAGCTACGTTGCTAATATTGACAAATTGAAAACATTGTTTTTCTATTTAATATTACGTGTATTTTACCATGTTTAAAAGCTTTATGTTACAAGGTCAAGTGAGTTTAAATTTGTTAATATGTTTATCTCTAAAACGTTTTAGTATTTTAGGAATGTCGGAATTTTTTTAAACCTTTAATTAAATTGTTTTATATTTTAAACGTTTAAATCAAGATTATGGTCAGGAAATTAAAGACGTTTTTTTCCAGTTTAGTTTTAATTATTAGGTTATTTTTAGAAGTTAGGTATAAAAGATCTACTAACTCAGAATTCTAAAACTAGTTACCGTTTTACTTTGCAAGAAGTGTTAATGTATTTATTGTATGTCAATTTAGATTTTTTTAATACTTATTATAAATATGAAAAATTTAAGTATTTTGATTGGTTTTTTTATTTTAACATTCTTAACCTCAACTATATCAAGTCAAACGATACAACGAAGTGAGTAAATTTTTTTCTTTATTTTAAAAGCTTATTTAAATTTTAAAACTATAATTAACGTTTTTTTCTTAGATAATATTTTAAGCAAATGCGAAAACATACCTCGTGGCCCGGCTGATGACGTCATAGCCTATATTGATTGGCCGTTTCTTCTTACCTGCGGAGACAATTCGGCTATATGGCAGAAAAACATTGGCGAGAAACCAACAAATTTAACGGTAACTTTATTTGTCCAGATTATTTTGAATTTTAAAAAATAGAAGGTTTTGTAGCGGTGCACGTCGCATAATTTTAATGCACGAGGTCCTGGGTTCATTTTCATTGCTGGCATGTCGAAAGATTTTTGGCTATAGCAAATTGTTTATGGTAAATTTATCCCTTAAATCCCAAGAATTGGGTTGAAGTTATTAAAGCGGAACGATAACAAATGTCCATTTTAAAACCAAAGTTTAAATTTTAAAAAGCTTCCAAGTTTATTCGCATGGAGTGTAAACCAAATTAAGTTATTTCTAAGACGTGTATTTAAAAATTTGTGAATATTAAATATTTTATTATTTTTGCCACACGACAATTTAGTCATTTAGTCGTTTGATTGGTTAATAATAAAACGTTCGCAGGCCGGGTTTTTACAATTTTTACAATCGTGTTCAGACGCCAATAAATATTTTCTCTGTCCGTTTATTTTTCGTTGTTTTTTAAGAATGAGTGACGCACATTATTGTCTGTTTTCGAACGCTACAAAGTTAAACGAAAAAACACAACTGATACACGTGACTTAATTTAAAGTAGTTCTATTACTAGGAACTGGTGGAAAAATTGCTGTATTACTAATCGCATAATGTTATTGAGCATACATTTTACCAAATCATCGTATATTAAGTTACTTAACTCAATATTTAAACAGTGTTTAAAACGTTATGAGAATATACATACAATTTATTTGCTTTGATTACTCAAGTGACTGGAATTTGTTAAATAAACATATGTACAAGAAATATATACACTAAATGGCTTGTTTTTATATATATTTATCACATAAGAAATAATCCAATATTTATTTGTAATTATTTAATAAATATTCAAATTGTCAAGATTAAGAAATTCATTTTGGAAACTTTATTAAATCAAATATTTACGTTTGAATTCAAATAAAACTTTTTGATCTCTGATCGATGGTTTAATCGTTATCCGCGGGCTAACTTTTCGAAATTCGATTTATTTTCAGTCTAATAAGATTACCCATCAAATAAATGTCGGTATTAACACTACTTGTCACGATTTCAAAAATACCAACTTTCTGATACGTCATCAATTTTGTGCGGCGAAATAAAACAAAGGATTTTCCGAAATAATTGAATATCGTTTGTTATGCTTTGTTGTTAAGATCGTTAAGACGTTTACATAAAAATTTCACAATGCCAAATATTAATTTTTTTGTTTATACGCTAAATAATTGTTTTAGTAGGCAACTAAATAATAACAACAATAGTATTTAAACCTGCCTCATTTATTGACAATATGCTTGACCCCTTTTTGGCAAACTGTTTTGGAATTTCCAATTTTTACCTCCTATTGAGGATAACTAAATTCTTGCTGGAAATCCCCTGCAACAGTCTGCATCCGAAATGATCAACATACTAAATTCAAACTATTTCCAAACACCCACTCTTGATTTGTTGCAAAAATGATTTCAAAATGCAACTCTGCAAAAACAAATTATTGTTGACAATAAATAAATATGCTGTTTTGTTATTATTATTTTTTAATAACTTTCTGTGATGCAATATCGTAGTAAAAAAACACCTCAAAAATTTATAAAAACACGGGCAATCTACCAACAAAACTACCCGAACTAACTGAATACCTATAGTTAATGCCTTTAATTTAACATGTTTAAATAATAATGTACTAAATCTAATGTAATGCTTTTATTTTTTTGTTTTAGTGTTCAGTTACCGATCCTGACGGTGTAGTTAAATCTGCTAATGAAGCAATTATATTGAACGAGATGACATCAATAGTTACAACGTATACATTATCACAGGTAATATCAAAGTCATCTTAAAGTATTTCACCATTTAATTTAAAATACAATTTTTTGTCTGATTTAAAATAAAATTTTAACTGACTTAAAATGAAATTCCAAAGAAGTCTTATTGAACTAACTAAATTTTTGTTAACACACAGTTTTTAAACAGAAATTTTATAACTTAGGTTTACAACGAGTCTTGGTGTTTAAGCAAAACAGTCAAAGTCGAATTGAGAAGGTTACCCAACCGAACGTGCAGCAGTAGCGCAGTAATCTCAGCACAAACTAACACGAATATTGTGGATGTTATGGTCGAAACTAAAACTCCATTTACACTGGATTGCATATCAAGTAAGCCTTTAGAAAATAGGTTTGCGCTGGTCTGTATTATGGCACCTAATACGAGGGTTTTTTGTTGCATAAGCTAAGTTTTTTATTTTTAATACTATTTTACTTCACATTAGGTAATTATAATTCCTCAAAAGGTAAAAAGGGTTTAAAAAAACGTATTTTTGAGATATTAAAACAAACTCATAATTTTTGTTTTCTAAGGTGTCAGTTCGATTTTGCCGCCAGAGGGGATTCCCGCGAATCGATACACAACAACTTGGTTGCGAACAAAAGTAGACGAACAATTAAATCCAGTCCCTGATTCGACTTGTGAAGATTTTGTTAACCATCCTCACCAGGATACCGCATCGTTAATTCACCACCAAAATAAACCATCTTCGTTAAATGTTAGTTTAATAAGAAATATTTTAAGTAAAAAAATTTTCCCAAAATAAAAAAAATTAACCCCTAATTAAAAATGTTATTCAAAAAGAACAGTTCGGTTATAAATGTTTCAAGTCAAAAAAATTTACCAAAATAACCTAACCTTAAATACAAAATAACACCCAAAAATTTTACTTTTATTTAAAAATTTTACTTAAATTTGACTCCTAAAACAATTAATTTCACCCTTAAATCGAAGAACATTATCATATATTTTTTTATAACGAAACTTAAAATTTGTAATTTTACAGAAACTATATTCAAATTTTTTGTTCAGTTAATTGTTTTGTTAACTTTTCATGCCACGAAATTTTTTAAATGTTAATTTTATGCAGTCTAGTTGACATTTAAGGATAGATTAAGGAAAAAAATATGCACGTGTTTTTTAGTGCCCTAAGCATTTTAAAGAAATAGGTGAATAAATGTTTTAACAAAATCCTTAAAATTGGCCACGACTTGAATATATTAAAAACATTAAAATTCTCCTGTTTTCAAGTACCCTACAATTCGGGTTCTTTATTTTAAACTTGTTTTTAAACAACTTAAAAACCTGTCAAACTCTTAAAATAAAAAGTTACCATTATAAAAAATGTATTTTTTACCATAACATTAATTTTTAATATTTTTGTTTTCAGAAAGTATTCGTCAATTTTTATGATCCAGGTATTTACACTTGCCAGGTTGAATACAATGGACAAATACTTGCAATTTCAAACTATTTTGTATGTGTACAACGTAAGTATAAGTAACTTAACAACTTTGATTTGAAATATAAAACTATTTATTTATGTTTCTAAATAATATACAATGTATTATACAGCTTATAAGCTACAGCTTAGACTGGATTTATGTAAAGTAAAGTATTTTTTAAGTTATTTTATAGAGCTTATGCTATGACATTTTTATGTACTAATGTTTTTTGTAAATTTTACGCATTTATTTTTTTAAACCACTTTTAATCACTAGGTAAAACTCAACAGTTTGTTCAACCTTCGGTAACCTGTACGAAGGAATATTTATTTTTCGAGGATGAAACTTTAAAAATTTCCTGCGATGCGAGAATAAATTTCGGGCAACTTTCTAACAACGATTTTACTGCCACGTGGAAAAAAATGGTAAAATAAAATTTAAAAAAAGATTTAAAAATTAAAAAAAGGCAAAAAAAAGTTTTTTAATTTCTGCCCATTCGACAATTTTAAAACTAACCGCCAAAAATAGAGACCAAATTTTGTACGTCAAATACCAATTTAACAAAACAATTTTTGTTAGATACCACATTCCAACGGAGGGGTAACCTTATGTGAAAATTTAAATTTAACAGAACAAATGCAATCTACAATAGATCACAGAGTGGAATGTAAACTGTAAGTATTATTAAACGTTTAACGCAACACCACCTTTAAATAATCATAAAAAATTAAAAAACGCTTTCCTTAAAAAATATAAAATTATTTATTTATTTTTTTAAATATAAAATTATTTTTTAAGTAAAGAATAAAAAATATTACGTTTGGTTTCGTATTTTATTAAAACATACTTGTATATTATAATGTGGTTTTCGCAACCTTTAAGTTTAAGACTTATTATTGATATGTGAACTGCATTGATTTACTTTGCACCTAAGGATATGGGCGTTAACTTAAACCTAATCTTCTTTGGAAAAATAGCTAGGGGCTACATTTATTTTAAACTCATAAAAAACAAGTTTTATTGTACTTATTAAACGAAAAAAGAAAACAAAAAACACACAATAAGAAAAACGTTACAGTTATAGTAATTAATTTAATGAACAATATATGTGCAGGACCAATTTTAAAAACAACGACCGAAAATGTTTTAAATATATTCCATCTCGCGAGGAATTAAATGGAGATCAAGCTTCTCTAAGAGATTTTATGGTGGAGTTAGAGTTAAGGTAAGTAAAACAAAAATTATTAAAAAAACACAAACTTTATTTGATGGGTGTGCGACCTAACACCTTTAACCAAGCAGTATCAAAACTAGTATCGATTTTTAAATTTAATCGATGGCGTAACCTAGTGGTTAACCTAGTGGTTAACCTAGTGGTTAACCTAGTGTCTTATCTAGCAATTTATGTTTCTAAAAATTTCAAAGTTGGTATTAGACTACGCACTGGAGGGTTTTGGGTTCAAACCGCACTAGTTCTAAACTTATTCGCCCTTGACTTAAAACTTTTAACTCAAAACACGTCACAACAGCACACTTTTCCCCAAAAATATAAAGACTATCGCTTTAAGTTATACGGAGAAAAAAATGAAGTTAATATTTTACAGCGACCTTCAAGAAAGCGACGCTGGTACTTACTACATTCAAATAAATCATTTGGGCGAAACGAGCAACCACACAATCCAGTTAATCTACGACAACAGCCGAGACCTGAAAATGAACAACGTAATTTTGATTGCCTGTTTATCGACGTTAATTGTACTGGTTTTGGTCGGGGGGTTAATATGGTATTATAGAATACAATTGCTGTTGTTTAAGCGAAGACATTTCGGAGCGTACGATAGAGGTAGGACAATTTTTTAAACAACTTTAAAGGGGAACTGAACTGAAAAATTTAAATTTGTTTAGAATCTAAGTTTATTACACACATGTCTTTTTATTGCTAGGTTTAAAGTGTTGCTACCCCAACAGTTTTTAGTTCAGTGCCCCTTTAAGAATATTCGTTACATTTAGATAAAATAGCCATTAAAACACACATATCAAGGTAAACTTATAACTTAATATTTAGATGATAAAGACTACATTGGAATTATATCTTACGTGCATTCATCGAACATGAGTGAAGTTAACAAGGAGAGAACTAAAAATATTGTCACCTGGATCAAGGAAATAATGGACAAATTAAATTACAAATATTTTGATAAAAACGAAGATTACGAAGAAGGATGTAAGTAATTTTCTGTATTTTTAACCCCTCATTTAGCTGATTTTAAAAACGAGATTGTAACACAATTTTTTTATCTAAATGTAAACTAAGCAATTTTAAATTAAAACATTAAACAAAATATTTAAATTTCAATTAAAAAAAACAATTCAAAAATGGACTTATCACATTAAAATAACGTTACTACCACACGATTATCATTTCCATAATGACCTTTAAACCAGACAAATTAATTTAAATTTAAAAGCTTCATGACTTCAAATTTGCGTGACATTTAACGCAGCAAATGACGCAGTAAACGTCAAAAATCGTGAAGATTATAAACAAAAACATATCCGACAAATGAGTTCATAAAACCAATTTTTGACTCATTCCATTAATAAATTAAAATACCAGTTTATAAAAGTTTTTAGATCACTTTTAAAAAAATAAATTTAAAAAAACATCATCAATTTTTATGTTTTTATATTTTTAGTTTGTGTTGACACTTTTCTGAATAAGTTAGAGAAATCACATCGAATGATTATTGTGTTGACCTCGGATTTTGTAAGGGAAAGATGGGCGAGGTTTGAAGTCAATCAGGTAAAAAAATTTTAAATATTCAATAAAATAAAATTTAATACTTTCCCAATATATAACTTGTTTTTTATATCTTATCTAAGAAATTTTTAATATTTTAGTTAACAATACAAAAAAATATATTAAACGCCTATAAAATATGTATAACTTTTTTTTCTTTTTTTAATAATTCTAGGGTCACATAAACATGATGAAAAATCAAACCAAGTTAATATTTGTGCGAACACCAGGGGCGCTAAAGGAGCTAAACCGAGTTCAACATTCGTCTGAAAACTTTTCCAAAGAACTTCGTCAGGCGGTCAACGTAAGAAAAATATTTAAAATAAAATATAAGAATTTAAACAAAATTTTTTAAAACCACTACAGTCAAAAAAACACAATTAAATCTTATTTACTCATAAGGTTAATGATTTAAAGTGTTATGTTATAGAGTTTTGGATTTTTGTAAGTGATTTATATAGCATGTTAGTATGGTTGACAATGAATCACAAAATGGCTTTAGAACCTTTAAAAAATGTCTGTGGTACTTAAAATTTTATTTTTAAAAATACTGGAAAATGATTAACATAAAAAACCAGGTTACCATATTTTTGTGTGACGTAGAAAGTACCAAGTAGCTTAGTGAACGTATACAAACTAGAACTTTCTACGTCATCACCAACCGGGCTTCCCTTTTCTTTTTTTTAATAATTTTTTTTTTTAAGTTGTATAACTTGAAAAGTAGGTAAAATTATATAAAGTTAAAATCATTTTTGTGTTCAGTGACACCAACTTTATTAAAATTTGAGTATAAAAATATCGCTAATATATGACTTTAAGTTTTTACTGCTAAAATTAACAAAATGAACTTTTAAAAAAATTTAGCGCCAAAATGTTTTAACTTTTCAAGTAAAAAATGATTAACAAAATTAAAATAATTTTAAACAGTAAAAACAATTTTTCGACCAAAATTTAAAAATAAACTGTTAAAATTTAGGCTTGCAGAAACATAAAGTTTACAGACGGAATGAACGAATCTCAGTTCAAAAACCACGTCCAATATGCTCTCCCTAAATTACGCCGCGAACCTTCCTTATCCTCCCCCGGGTATTCCCCGCCGATTTACATGAACTTTGACCGAAGTATGAGCACCCAAACACAAATGACCGACGCGCCATCGTCACCAGGTGAAGTATTTAAAAAAAATTAACTGTTTTTCTTTATTGAACGCTTTATAATTAAACAGAATATTTATCTAAGTTTAAACTCTGCTTTAGTTAAATTACAAATATAATTTTCTTTTAAGGTTGATTTATTTTTTTTTAGCTGTAATGTCGGATGTTAGTCTTCATTTTAGCGCCGGCGTGTGACGTCATAGCATCCAACCTACGTGATTTTTACTTAAGCGGTGGCCACGTTTAAACATAAGAGGGATTTACAGTTTTAAAATTTAAAACAAATTTAGTGGGATTATCGTGCCTTAAAAAAGATCGTTTTTATAGTTCTGTATTTTTATTTTTGATACCGCCATTTTTATTCAACCTTTGGTACACAAAAACCTACTGACAACAAGTTAAAGATAATCTTAAGTGTAGCGCATTTGTGCCTTGCTTTGGCATATTTAAAATAACCTTTATAATATAAATGCTAAGAGATTTATGTACGGCTTTTAACTTAATCATTGTGAAAAATACCAAATTCCATCTTTTTTATATTGCACACAGTGTTTTAAACATAACAGCTTTTATAATGATTATGCAGTACAATGGCCTTAAAATTTTAATATATAATTTAACAAGGTAATACTTTAAGAAAGGGGCCGGTTTTAAATATTAGTTTTTGGTAAGCCATAATTGTTTTTTTTTTAATTTCGTCAACGCATTTGCCTTTTTTTTAAATAAAATGTTTTTATTTTGTTTTGATTTTAAACACCAGTGTATTTAATTAATAAGTTGAACAACATTAGATTAAGTAAAGATAAATTATTTTTTGAGTGAAGTAGATACAACAATAACGATAAAAATAATCTTATAGTTTTAAACTATGCCCTTGCTTAACTGAATCACGTGACAATGGAATTCAAATTTCACAAATCTCGAGGCCAAAAACATAACAAGCGCGCAAGAGAAAAACGTGTTCAACTAAAACTGAGCAGTCCGACTTAACTAACAGTTATATAAAATACTTTAAACAATTTAAAGTACATTAAAATCAAAGAAGGCCCACATGTAAATCTCCTTTTATAATATTAATTTTTTAAGTTAACGTTCTACATATTTTACAACTAGAAAATGATAAAATATATTTTTCTATCAATTGGCCTAAAAACTAATTTAAGTTGTTTATAGATTAAAACTAACATGATCATTTTTTGCCTGCATGAAAAAATTAACAAAACCTATAATAAATAGATAGTATTACCCAAAAAGTTGTATTACTCGAAAATTTTGTTAATGTTTCACATATTTAAATATCTAATTAATACATTAAGGCGAAATTTAAAACAAAACTTTTACAATAAATAAATATTTTCTATGCATACTACAAAAAAGCTAAATTCTAACCACGGTTTATCATTAAATTATCTAAAATACTAATTTATTAACTAACAACTAAGCACTACAATACCTAATAACACACACTTTTAACTAAACTGAACTAAAAACAAGTACGCAAAAAGCAGGTTTAGATATTTGCAAACTGTTAATGACGAAAAAAGGAACATCAGCTGAGGAGGTCTCTCGTTTTTAGACTGTAAGGTAGTAATGTACGATTAATGTGTACAAAGTGCATGAAAGGCTGTTGTAGAGTTTTGTAGTTTTGCAGTTGTACTCTTTAGGCTATTAACAAGCATAATGTAATAATAACATTAGTCAACAAAATCCTCATATTAATTTTATACACAATCTAACAATTTTAATAACAGTGAATGTTAAGTAGAGTAAACAGAGAACAAGAATTTATTTAAACAATATGTTGTTATAGTAAATAATTAATTGCGCCATAACTCTACATAAAGCAAATAGAATCCAATAAGCAACAGAGATATTATATTTTAACGGAGGCAATATCGCTTGGGTTAATATACAAAGTTAGTTAACTATATCATCTAGTATAGGCTTTATAATAACCACAACAAACACACATGCTATACTAGAATTAGAAATAGCTTAATTATGGCAGAACAACGATCAAGGAAATTACTTCGAGAGCTCGAACCACTATCAGAAATAAGACCAAAATGTCCACCCGGAAAAGGGTATGAATTTATAGCTAAACCCTGTAGCTTGGTTCTTAGTTCCAAACTTACAAATTGAGACATTTTTTACTAGTTTTGGTCAATGATTTTTGAAGTTAGAATTTTAGACTATGCCTACTAATTTCCATGGATGTTATTCTTAATGGTATTCGCAGAAATATCTACAAGAAGTTACTTCCGCAAGGTTCCAAAGAATTTATTTTAGTTTCTACGATGATGAACCAAACTGTTGTAAAACACCGCGAAAATAGAGGCGGAATATTTTCATGCTACAACATACTAAAGGTACTATCGAATTATTTATAAATATTTGTCATTTAAAAAACAGACTTGGTTTAGATTTTTGGATCAATGTTTTTGAAAATTGAAATCATTTATAGACTACACAGTCTATTATAGCTAAAAATTACAATTGTATATTTATATTTTATAGGTTAAGCGAATCTTGCATCAAAGTTTGTTGGACAAATACAAAAGTTTTGCAGATACTGTTTTTGGTGGTGCCGAACAAAGACAAGCAAATGTTCGTCTACTACATCATGGAACACATCCAGAGGATCTGGATGAAATATTGGAAAATGGTAAAATTTAACTTAACAAAAATAGTTACAAAATGTAATTTACTATTTTTAAACAGGATTTGACGAAAATGAAACAGATCCAGATGGAATGTTCGGTGAAGGATTTTATTTTGCTGATCTCTCATCAAAAGCAAACCAGCATGTCGAAGAAGATCGCAAAGGAAAACCAAAAAGTGTTGATATGCAGAGTACTGCTAGGTCAAATGATAGTTAAATCCGTGTTTAGAATTTGTAATAGTTTGGTAGTAAACTTGCGTGAGTCCATAAGAAAGTGCTTTTAATTTAACCAATCTAGTTCAAACTATCTCGGTCTTAAACGCTGTTAAATGAAATGTTGCTTCACTTTAGGCACGATTGTTAAATATTTATTGCTAACAATAAATAGGCATAGCAAACATTTACATTTAACCGTAAATTTTAATAAATTATAGGAAATATGAAAACACACCATCGCAGTGAGCGATTTACTGATCTCCCACCACATTTTCATTCAGTTAAAGGAGTACCATCTGATATTGAAGGTGGACTGAGGTATCCAGAATATGTGGTCTACCATTCCAAACAGGTAAGTGAATAAATTAACCTTACACTAAAAAGCCTGGGTTTAAATTTTGCACTTAAATAAAATTGTGTATTAAATATCATTGTTATTGTAGACTTGTTTAGCCCCTTTACCTTAACATACTTACATAACCTTGTAACAGAATGCTGTGTAGTCTAACATTACAAAGAGCTGTCAAAATTTGGAATTCACATATAGTACAATTTTTCCACATCTCATACTTACATTGATGGCCTATAGTAACCAATCTATTATCTGGTTTAATGTTTAACTTTATTTTAAACAGATATATCCAGAGTTAGTGGTGACTTACAAACTTATAGCATAAACACCTATTGTGAATAGCGGATTGTAAATTTGACTTGTTCTTTCTTGCTTTTAAATTAAATTATCTATAACCTATAATTAATTTTTTTATATATATTTTAAAAGCTAAAATGTTTTAAACTAAAGAATATTTGTAGTACAAATTTAAATTCTTCAAAAACTTGTGTTTATATTCAAATTTATATTCTAAAGAAGTAGTTGGCGATGCAAAAACAAAACATTTTAACTTCTTCTCTTATAATGATAATGCTTTGTACATAATTAATATCGTCGACCCGCCTTTTTTAACTGTAAGTTGTAAAGTTAATGGCAATGGGCGTATGTTATTATTTATAATACATTGTTTGTAACGCGCTTATTATTCAATCAAAAAAACGCATAGTTACTTGATCAAACTAGTTTTATTATTTTGTCTAAAATAATTGTAGTTTAATTTGTCCACTGCTTTCTTTATACTCTAAATGAACCAGCAGCGTGGCGTAGTGGTCAGAACCTTACTATACTACATAAGCACCTTGGTTCGATCCCAAATGCTCTCATGCTGTAGCGCCCTTGAGTAAATCAAAATTATGAAGTCAATACACAAGTCAAAGTCTGTTAAGTCCATTTATATGAAACTGATTTATATTTTCTCAATAATTTTAAATACAATTTCACACTCGGTTGGACACCATTAGCCGCTATTGTGCGCTTCTTTTTGGATCGCCTTATCGCCTGGTCATTTCAAGTTTTTCCCTTTTTTTCAGCGTTCTTAGTCACGTGATTTGTGTTTCGCCTTTTTTGTCTTTATTTGTATCGTAACTTGGAATAATTTTGGAACTCTACTTTTAGTACGTCATATATTTAGAATACGATTCGCCCTGTTCTAACAATTCATAAATGGTCTTTAGTTAGTTTTTGTTAAAAGTAATATTGATTTGTAAGTGTTAAGCCAGTATTGTTTTTGTTAATTGTTTTTCTTGTGTACTGAATATTGAATACATTGTAGAGTATTTCAATTGTTGTATCAGTCGAGTTAGACAGTTGCAATTCTGGGCCCATTATCGGTATTATTTTTATATTAACTGAGATCAATCTGTGATCAAGGGGCGTATTTTATTCTCCGATCAACCTATTGTTGGTCACGTGGGGTATAGTTAGACAAACCCTACATTTATTTATGAACTGTATGACATTTGGTCATATCGTTGAGTTAGTATAGTTAGTTAGATTTGTAGATTGTTTGACTTAAGATCAAGTTTGGATTTATAAATTGGGATATATAATTTGGAAAGGATTTTTTGGATTTACATATAAGAATGAATTTGGAACCAAGTACCAGCGGTCAAGCTTCGACATCGAAGCCCGTCGAAGAACCGAGTGTCGATCCGAAGTCTGCCCGAAAAAGTGCTTTGGCAAATTTTACTCGAATTGAAAACCAGCTCCTTAAAGAAATCAATGCTCAAAAGGAGGCAAAGCTGGTCACTGGATGCAAAGCAGTTTTCGACACCGCCTACGATAAATGTTTATCGGCGTGCAACGAGTTTTTGGCTGTTCAAGCTGAAGTTGAAAAGCCAAAGGCACAGGCCAACATTGATGAAGTTAAAAGCCGATATGCGACAATGAACGAAAGGTATCAAAGTTTTCTATCTTTGTGTGTAACCTCTGCTTCACCAACACATGGAGCTCCCTCAGTAATTGGGTCCCGCCATTCTGGATCTGTTAGCTCGCAAAGAAGCAGAGGTAGCGTCGAGGCGCTTAAAGTTCAAGCCGAACAAGTTCAAAAGGAAGCTGAATTAAGTCTTCGGCAGCTTGAAATTCAAAAGCAACAAGAAGAAGAAGCAGAAGAAGAAGTCCGCGAAGCTGAAGCCAAGGCTCGTGAGGCCGAAGCTAGGGCTCGTCGGAAAAAGCGCACTGCGGCCCTTAAAAGCATGGGCGCACAAATTGAGCTTGAAAAGGAAGTAACCAGGGCTCAATCCAAAGTTCTTGAAGCCGAAGCCGAGTTAGAGGGTAGCGTTTTTGGGTCTGACGGGTTCGTAGAAAGGCCATCAATTTCGCTTCGACAATTCGCTTCACCAGCTGCTTTGGGGATTGATCAAGCCATTAACAGCTTATCACCCAAACGGAGTGACCCGACCCCCTTCCTAGGTACCCAAACGGGGCCGGTGTATGATTCCACGCCTATTGTCAAAGAAACCCAGCAAAGTGTGCCCCGTAGCCAATATTTGCCAAGCTACTTAGCGCAAGACGCCACCTTGCCAAGAATTACGATTGACAATTTTAATGGCGACATTTTAGAATATGATTCTTTCATCATGCAGTTTGATGAATTTATAGATTGTAAAATATCGGATGACGGCGCCAAATTGCAGTTTTTGTTAAAGTATTGCACTGGCGAGGCGTTTGAGGCAATTAAAGGTTGCAAAGTTATTCGTAACCGAACAGAGGCTTACAGAGAAGCGAGATCACGACTTGATGAAAAGTTTCGTGCCAGTGATCTTATCATGGAGGCGGCAATGGAAACCATACTTATTGGGCCTCCCATTTCTGAGTCAGATTCCGATGCTTGGAATAAATTGGCAGACAGCATGTACTACTGCAGCTGTACCTTAAATGCGGGAGGCTATGAGTCCGAATTAAACAGCCGTGAGACAATAAGCAAAATCTATCGACGATTGCCCGAACAAGTGCGGCGTGATTTTATAAAAATTTCAAAAGATAGAGAAAGAACCGGTAGGAAAACAACCTTCGATGATTTGTTACAGTTCGTAAGGGAGTTGGCCCGATCATCAAGGCACTACTACCAGCGCATTCATTTTGAGCAATGCGATAAAAAATTTTCCGACATGAAAGGGAGGCGATTTCAATCGAAATCGAATCGGCCTGCCAGCAAGAGCTTTAACGTGAAGGAGAAAAGTTTGGCGCCATTATCATTTGTATGCTGTCCTTTGTGTAGGAATGGACACCAGCTGTGGCGTTGCGAAATCTTTAAAAAGAAAACGTCGATCGATCGATATAATTTCGTGAAAAATAAAAGGTTGTGTTTCAATTGCTTAAGAGAAGGCCACATGAATAACAATTGTCCGACAACAATGGCCTGCAAAACATGTAGCAAAAAACATCACACTTTGCTTCATTACAACAAACCACAACCGAATGAAAACTTAAACGCACCTACAAATAATGAGAACGCCGAAGAAAGAGCTGTCACCGCCTGCGGTACACAAAAAAGTAAAAATGTAAAACGGTTCAAGGTGCTTCCAGTAAAGGTTTGGGGCAGCGACCCAAACAAAATCGTCCAAACTTATGCATTTTTGGACGACGGTTCCCACACAAGTATGTGTACTAAAACGTTAGCCAATCAATTGGGGCTTAACAAAATCGACCGCCATGTACAGCTATTTACAGCAAATTCACTTACCGAATATGATACCATTGTTGGAGGTATGCATATTCAAGGCATTAATGAAATCGAGTCATTTAATGTAGACGAGCTTATTGTTTTAAACGACCTGGTTGATGTAAGTGAAAGTATACCCACTAAAGATGTAGCAAACCGCTACGCGCATCTTAATGATCTCACGTTTCCGAGACTTAAGAACGCAAAAATTGAATTGCTTCTTGGTAACAATGTACATGAAGCCTTTAGGTTAAAGGAGCAACGTGTGGGGAAACCTGGTCAACCATTTGGCCTGCATACAGCGCTTGGCTGGACATTATTTGGTTCTGACTACTCTAATAGGTCAGATAACAATGCACGAAAAATCAATTTTCTACATAGCCTAGATGGCATTGATGCTTCTTGTAGAATATTGGTCAACTCGTTTAATCAAAACTTTAAGGATTTAAACGACGTTCAACGCCATGAGGCCTCAATAGAGGATAAAAGGGCTTTGGGAATAATGAAATCGACCGTTAAAAAGGTTGACGGTCATTACCAAATTGGATTACCGTAGAAGGACGATCTTGCAAGACCGTCGAATAATCGGAAAATGGCTGAACGAAGGCTTCAGTACTTAAAGAAGAAATTGCAAGCTAACCCTGAACTTTTTTCCAGGTATAGGGATAAGGTTACTGAATATGTAAATAGTGGCCATGCCACAATGATTTTAGATGGTGAAATTAGGAATTTAAGTAACTTTAAATATTATATACCTCACCATTTTACAGGGCCTAAATTTCGTATTGTTTTTGATTGTGCTGCTAAACATTTAGGCCTATCTCTTAATGACTATTTGTTACAGGGGCCTGATTTAACTAATAATCTGGTTGGCGTGCTTTTGCGCTTTCGCCAGGAAAAAATCGCTTTAGTTGCAGATATAAAGGGCATGTTTCACCAGGTGTTCGTTGCTCCCAATGATCGGGATGCCTTTAGGTTCTTGTGGTGGCCAGAAAACGACCTGTCGCGAACTCCGGTTGATTACCGCATGAACGTTCATATTTTTGGCGCGACGTCATCGCCGAGTTGCGCTGCATTTGCATTACGTAAGACAGCTGACGACAACCTGACTGGTGCGAACGAACAAACCCTGAGTACTGTAAGGCAAAATTTTTATGTTGATGATATGTTAAAATCGTGTAGTAGTGTAAATGAAGCCTTGCATTTGTTACGTGATATTCAACCGCTTCTTAAAAGCGGCGGCTTCCATTTAACTAAGTTTATTAGTAATGACAAAACTATACTTGCTTCTGTTCCTTCTGCAGAGTTGGCATCGTCAACGTTAAATCTTGATTTACATGAGTTGCCAACTGAACGTGCGTTAGGTGTTTATTGGGACACCGCCCTTGATTGTTTTAAGGTGAAGGTAAACGTTCAATTAAAACCTTCCACTAGACGTGGTATTCTTTCTATGGTAAGTCAGGTCTATGACCCATTGGGCTTTGCCCAACCATTCATTTTACCTGCACGTAAATTACTGCAGGAAGCATGCAATTCACAAGTAGGTTGGGACGATCTGTTACCCAACAGTCATATCACTAAATGGAATGCATGGTTACGTAATCTAACCCTTTTGGAGCGTATAAGCGTTCCCAGATGCCTTAAGTCTTCTTTAAGCATGTTAAAAAGTATTCAGCTGCACACGTTTTGTGATGCAAGCAGTATTGGCTATGGAGCCGTTAGTTATCTTCGTGTTGTTGATTTGCATGATGTGATTTTATGTTCTTTTGTTATGGGCAAGTCTCGCGTTTCACCTTTGAAACCTGTAAGCACGCCGAGACTTGAGCTTACGGCAGCTGTTATTGCCGTAAAACTAAGCACGCTAATTTAGCAAGAGCTTGAGTATAAGCTGGGCGACATTTTCTACTGGACGGATTCGACGACGGTGCTTCAATACATTCTTAATACATCAACACGATTCCACACTTTCGTTGCCAATAGATTGGAATTTATTCACGGTCCGTGTCAATGGAGACACGTTGACACCAAACGTAACCCGGCTGACATAGCATCTCGAGGTCTTATGCCAGACAAAGTAGATAAGGCCGAAATTTGGTTTAATGGCCCGCAGTTTTTGGGTCAAGTTGTTAATGAATGGCCCGCTCGCCCACAAGTTTTGCCACCGCTTGCCAACGACGATCCTGAGTTGAAACAAGAACCAGCAAAGTGCAATTTCACAAAAGAAATTAGCAGCACTGGCATTGAGCGCCTTTTTTCTCGCTATTCATCTTTTTTCCGATTACAACGCTGCGTGGCATGGCTTCTTCGTTATAAGCAATACCTGAGGTGGAAGGCTGAAACTCGAAATTTAGCAGCAAGTTCAACTTCGTTTAACACCAATTTTCTTAGTCGTCAGGAGATAGATGCTGCCACTACCGCTATCGTACATGCTGTTCAGCACGACGTTTTTCCCGAGGTTATTAAGTTGCTTTCTAACCATGAGAACTTTCAGTCGCCTGTAGTAATGAGTAAAGGAGAACTTCGCAATTCAAAAGTTCTCAGCTCGTTGCAAAAGTTGTCACCCATTTTGGTCAATAATGTAATCTATGTTGGAGGAAGATTACAAAAGTCTTTGGTTGATAGGAATGCAAAGCATCAAATGATCTTGCCTTCAAACCACCCTGTCACTGCCCTCATTATTTCGTCTCATCACATACGTCAAGGTCATTCCGGAACCTTGCATGTGGTAGCCTCTATCCGGGAAAGTTTTTGGATTTTGCGTGGCCAGGCAGCTGTTCGAAAGGTACTACGAAACTGCAGACAATGTAGACGATGGAACGCGAAAATCGGTGAACAAATGATGGCCGCATTACCCTCATCAAGGGTTACTGCCAACAGGCCACCATTCACCTGTGTTGGTGTCGATTATATGGGCCCCATACCTGTCAAGCTGGGACGGAGCCAAGTTAAGCGATATGCTTGTGTTTTTACCTGTATGGCCACCAGAGCAGTCCATATTGAGGTTGCACAGTCGCTTGAAACAAGTGCCTTTATAGATGCATACAGAAGGTTCATTTCAAGAAGGCCAACACCGAAACAAATTTTTAGTGACAACGGCACTAATTTCGTCGGTGCCGAACGTGAATTGCGTATGGGTATAAGGAAATGGAATAAAAAACAAATGCATGATGCTATGTTGCAGAATGAAATAGATTGGAGATTTAATCCCCCTGCTGCAAGCCATCAAGGCGGAGTATGGGAGCGTAAAATAAGAACAGTTCGAAAAATTATACGTTCAATCACCGGTGAACGAGTTCTTGACGACTACGGTCTCATGACGTTGCTCACTGAAGTTGAAAGGATCTTGAATAACCGACCTTTAACCCCTATTAGTGATGATCCGCGAGACTTGGAAACGCTTTCTCCAAGTATGGTTTTAAAAGGAGCAATCGATATGTCATTGCCCCCTGGAGAATTTATAAAAGCGGATGGTTATAAAAAGTCATGGCGCCTGACCCAACTAGTCGTCGATCAATTCTGGACGCGATGGCTAAAAGAATATTTGCCGCTTTTGCAATTGCGACAAAAATGGCTTCGGCCCGTGAGAAATTTTGCTGTTGGTGACGTAGTGTTGATTGTGGATGACACAATTAAAAGAGGATACTGGCCGAAGGGAATTATAGAACAATGTGAAAGTGACTGTAACGGACTTGTACGACGCGTGCGTGTAAAAACCGCCACAACGGTCCTTTGGCGGGATATTAGAAAGCTGTGCCTTCTCGAAGCGCAGCAATGACTTATAACGCGTTTTTCTTTCATTCATTATTGCATGTATCGTTATCATTTCACCTCATGTCACTCGTGTGAACTTTCGTATTTTCTTACCCTTTGATGTGTACGATTATCGTATATTGTTATAATGTAATGTTTTCTTTTTTGACGATTATCTCACGTCATACTGTTTTTGTTTTTGATATAATGTACTTTGTTTATTGTGAAATGACTTCGTATATTTTGTTGTGTACTCGGTCATTTGGGGCCGGAATGTTAAGTCCATTTATGTGAAACTGATTTATATTTTCTCAATAATTTTAAATACAATTTCACACTCGGTTGGACACCATTAGCCGCTATTGTGCGCTTCTTTTTGGATCGCCTTATCGCCTGGTCATTTCAAGTTTTTCCCTTTTTTTCAGCGTTCTTAGTCACGTGATTTGTGTTTCGCCTTTTTTGTCTTTATTTGTATCGTAACTTGGAATAATTTTGGAACTCTACTTTTAGTACGTCATATATTTAGAATACGATTCGCCCTGTTCTAACAATTCATAAATGGTCTTTAGTTAGTTTTTGTTAAAAGTAATATTGATTTGTAAGTGTTAAGCCAGTATTGTTTTTGTTAATTGTTTTTCTTGTGTACTGAATATTGAATACATTGTAGAGTATTTCAATTGTTGTATCAGTCGAGTTAGACAGTTGCAATTCTGGGCCCATTATCGGTATTATTTTTATATTAACTGAGATCAATCTGTGATCAAGGGGCGTATTTTATTCTCCGATCAACCTATTGTTGGTCACGTGGGGTATAGTTAGACAAACCCTACAAAGTCAATACAGCAAAGGGACATGGTTTACCACCCTTCACACAAGTCATGGTTTGGCAACCATGCGTTTTCTTTTCACCTCCTGTTCCCAAGCGGCAGAGTGTTGTTTCAGTGGCCTAGTTACAGTTTAATGTCAATTGTTACCTTAAAAAACGTGCTTAACCAAAAAACTATGTGGTTTAGCATAACTAGATATATTAAAAATTAAAAGAGGAAGGCTGGCGATATAGGTTAACCTCAATAATTTTAAAAAAAATTATAAGATTTTTATATTGAATAAATTTCAACCAAAATAAGATTTTAACAGATTAACCTGTTGTCTGTAATTCCAGTTTATAAACTAAAAATCCAATTTTCAAAATATCAAAAACGATTTTTTTTAGCGAAACATTTACAATAAGTTTAAAATGGCAAAAGAACTATTACGTGAATTACTTCAAGAGCTTGGGCCCCTTTCAGATTTAAAATCAGAATGTCCACGTAGAAAAGAGTATGAAAAAAACTATTGATTTTAATTTGTCAATATACAAATATCTAAATTTACCAAAACAGTATTTTTGTTACTTATACTAATTTAGAATAAGTTTGACGTTAAAGTTTTGATTCATGCTTGTTGTAATTATACTTCAAATAAAAATGTAACAACAGATTTTTTGTTTATATTATGTACAGAGATTACGATATGAAGCCATTTTCAAAAAACTCTATAGAGTTTGATTTAGTATCTACAATTATGGACTTAACTATTAGAGAACATGATGGCAATAGAGGCGGAGTATTCTCAAGTTACCACATAATAAAGGTATATCATTTCAACAATTCCAAGTTACTATGTCATTAAAAAAAAAATTGTTAACATGTAGATAATAAGTGTTCATCGTTAATAAAAACCTGGTTCTTAATTTTTGTGCCATCGGTCAATAAATATGTGTGATTAACTTTGAACGTAGACATTTTTTTAAAATCACAGAAAATGGGTTTTAACTGTTTTTATTAATATATGTTTGAATAGGTTGAACGAGTTTTGAATAGATGTTTGTTGAACAGATACGAACGTTTTGCTGACACTTTAGGTCGAAGAAATACCCGTCTTCTATACCATGGAACACATGCAAACAATGTAGAAGATATAATCGAGAATGGTACATTTTGACTTAAAATTGTAGCCCAGAAATTTTTACTTCCAATTTTTTTATTATTTCAACAGGATTTGACGAAAATGAAACAAATCCAAACGCAATGTTTGGTGGTGGATTTTATTTTGCTGATCTCTCATCAAAATCAAACCAGTATGTTGATGTCCGAAACAACAACGTAAAACGAAAGATATTGATATGCAGAGTGATGCTAGGTCAAATAATAATTTGTTAACGATTTGTAATAGTATATTTTTTCACAAACGATATGTTAATAAGTTTTAAAGGTATATCTGAAGCGTTATACCTTTCAAATAAATCTTTGGTTTTATTTTAGCACAAAGTTTTAATATTTATTGTTAACAACATCAAAGTTAGCATGGTGTAGTGGTCAGAACACTTCCTACACTGCATGGGACTTGGGTCGATTACCACGGCTAAAGATATATTGAAAAAAAGTTCAGCAATAATTGTTATTCTTTCTAGACGCTAAATTTATTTATTCACAGGTAACATGAAAGTACTCCAACGCCCAAGAAAAGGATATGATGAACCACCACCAGGTTATGATTCAATTATGGGAGATACATATGCAGGTTTTCTGACGTATCCAGAATATGTGGTCTATTATCCCGATCAGGTAAACGTACATCTCGCAACAAAAAGTGGTTTAAATGTTCAGTTGCTGAGCGAAAGTAAAATTGTTTTTTAGAAACATTATTTTATGGCTTTTCTAGACTTACCTTATCTTTATTTTTTAACACCCCCCGAACACAATAAAAGATCAGTGTGTTGTAGTTATTGATCTAAAATATTTGTAAATTGGGACTTTACCTTAAGTGAAAAAGTTTTTGAGCTAAAGTGAAAACTTATTTACACAGTAGGTCTACAGCAATCAATCGAATATTTAGGTTAATTTTTTACTTTTTTTACAGATATATCCAGAGTTAGTGGTGACTTACAAACTTGTGGCATAAGCACCTATTGTGGATAAAGAATTGTAAATATGGCCTATTCTTGCTTGTAGTTATAATATATTGTTTGTAGTGGTGGTTTGAAAATAAACTTAAGCATTGAAATGAAATATGAGAATGTCTTTGTTTCAATAAAAAGAAATAGAACAGCGCAATGAAGTCTAGTCACGAACAGTCAACTGTGTAACAGCAGCGAAAAAATAATTTTGCCTAAGGTAACTTCCCTAACGTTAAAACACCTAGGAAATTCCGCTCAAAAACTAATAGAATATAACTATAACTACTGACTGTAGCAATAATATAAGTAAGCTCTGACTGTAAAAAAATAGCGCATTGTTGTAATTTATAAAGATAATATAGTGATTAAATAAATTTAAAATATGGCTGAACAAACGTCAAAAGAACTACTCAGACAACTAGGCTCTTTAAAGGAACAACGATCAAAATGTCCACAGGGAAGAGGGTAAAACGATTTAATAATGTTTAAAAATAACTGATTGGGCCAAAATGTGCTCTACAATTTGCTGTATAAAACACAACTTGCATAATATAATTCATTCTAAGTTTTGATTTAAAGTACGTTATTAATACAAATAATTTTTCTATACAAGTTAAGCCTTTGATAAATTCCTATTCGTAAATTAGTTACGCAATTTTTAAATAATGTTTAATCTTTGCTCCAGAAACTTTAACATTGAGGAATTTACAAGAGATTCAATTGAATTTAATTTGGTTTCCAAAATGATGAATCAAACTATTAAAAAACATCGCGGTAATAGGGGTGGAATATTCTCATGTTACAACCTAGTCAAGGTAAATAATAGTTTAAATTCGTTGCTTCAATACATTCTTAATACATCAACACGATTCCACACTTTCGTTGCCAATAGATTGGAATTTATTCACGGTCTTTCTAAGCCGTGTCAATGGAGACACGTTGACACCAAACGTAACCCGGCTGACATAGCATCTCGAGGTCTTATGCCAGACAAAGTAGATAAGGCCGGAATTTGGTTTAATGGCCCGCAGTTTTTGGGTCAAGTTGTTAATGAATGGCCCGCTCGCCCACAAGTTTTGCCACCGCTTGCCAACGACGATCCTGAGTTGAAACAAGAACCAGCAAAGTGCAATTTCACAAAAGAAATTAGCAGCACTGGCATTGAGCGCCTTTTTTCTCGCTATTCATCTTTTTTCCGATTACAACGCTGCGTGGCATGGCTTCTTCGTTATAAGCAATACCTGAGGTGGAAGGCTGAAACTCGAAATTTAGCAGCAAGTTCAACTTCGTTTAACACCAATTTTCTTAGTCGTCAGGAGATAGATGCTGCCACTACCGCTATCGTACATGCTGTTCAGCACGACGTTTTTCCCGAGGTTATTAAGTTGCTTTCTAACCATGAGAACTTTCAGTCGCCTGTAGTAATGAGTAAAGGAGAACTTCGCAATTCAAAAGTTCTCAGCTCGTTGCAAAAGTTGTCACCCATTTTGGTCAATAATGTAATCTATGTTGGAGGAAGATTACAAAAGTCTTTGGTTGATAGGAATGCAAAGCATCAAATGATCTTGCCTTCAAACCACCCTGTCACTGCCCTCATTATTTCGTCTCATCACATACGTCAAGGTCATTCCGGAACCTTGCATGTGGTAGCCTCTATCCGGGAAAGTTTTTGGATTTTGCGTGGCCAGGCAGCTGTTCGAAAGGTACTACGAAACTGCAGACAATGTAGACGATGGAACGCGAAAATCGGTGAACAAATGATGGCCGCATTACCCTCATCAAGGGTTACTGCCAACAGGCCACCATTCACCTGTGTTGGTGTCGATTATATGGGCCCCATACCTGTCAAGCTGGGACGGAGCCAAGTTAAGCGATATGCTTGTGTTTTTACCTGTATGGCCACCAGAGCAGTCCATATTGAGGTTGCACAGTCGCTTGAAACAAGTGCCTTTATAGATGCATACAGAAGGTTCATTTCAAGAAGGCCAACACCGAAACAAATTTTTAGTGACAACGGCACTAATTTCGTCGGTGCCGAACGTGAATTGCGTATGGGTATAAGGAAATGGAATAAAAAACAAATGCATGATGCTATGTTGCAGAATGAAATAGATTGGAGATTTAATCCCCCTGCTGCAAGCCATCAAGGCGGAGTATGGGAGCGTATAATAAGAACAGTTCGAAAAATTATACGTTCAATCACCGGTGAACGAGTTCTTGACGACTACGGTCTCATGACGTTGCTCACTGAAGTTGAAAGGGTCTTGAATAACCGACCTTTAACCCCTATTAGTGATGATCCGCGAGACTTGGAAACGCTTTCTCCAAGTATGGTTTTAAAAGGAGCAATCGATATGTCATTGCCCCCTGGAGAATTTATAAAAGCGGATGGTTATAAAAAGTCATGGCGCCTGACCCAACTAGTCGTCGATCAATTCTGGACGCGATGGCTAAAAGAATATTTGCCGCTTTTGCAATTGCGACAAAAATGGCTTCGGCCCGTGAGAAATTTTGCTGTTGGTGACGTAGTGTTGATTGTGGATGACACAATTAAAAGAGGATACTGGCCGAAGGGAATTATAGAACAATGTGAAAGTGACTGTAACGGACTTGTACGACGCGTGCGTGTAAAAACCGCCACAACGGTCCTTTGGCGGGATATTAGAAAGCTGTGCCTTCTCGAAGCGCAGCAATGACTTATAACGCGTTTTTCTTTCATTCATTATTGCATGTATCGTTATCATTTCACCTCATGTCACTCGTGTGAACTTTCGTATTTTCTTACCCTTTGATGTGTACGATTATCGTATATTGTTATAATGTAATGTTTTCTTTTTTGACGATTATCTCACGTCATACTGTTTTTGTTTTTGATATAATGTACTTTGTTTATTGTGAAATGACTTCGTATATTTTGTTGTGTACTCGGTCATTTGGGGCCGGAATGTTAAGTCCATTTATGTGAAACTGATTTATATTTTCTCAATAATTTTAAATACAATTTCACACTCGGTTGGACACCATTAGCCGCTATTGTGCGCTTCTTTTTGGATCGCCTTATCGCCTGGTCATTTCAAGTTTTTCCCTTTTTTTCAGCGTTCTTAGTCACGTGATTTGTGTTTCGCCTTTTTTGTCTTTATTTGTATCGTAACTTGGAATAATTTTGGAACTCTACTTTTAGTACGTCATATATTTAGAATACGATTCGCCCTGTTCTAACAATTCATAAATGGTCTTTAGTTAGTTTTTGTTAAAAGTAATATTGATTTGTAAGTGTTAAGCCAGTATTGTTTTTGTTAATTGTTTTTCTTGTGTACTGAATATTGAATACATTGTAGAGTATTTCAATTGTTGTATCAGTCGAGTTAGACAGTTGCAATTCTGGGCCCATTATCGGTATTATTTTTATATTAACTGAGATCAATCTGTGATCAAGGGGCGTATTTTATTCTCCGATCAACCTATTGTTGGTCACGTGGGGTATAGTTAGACAAACCCTACAAAGTCAATACAGCAAAGGGACATGGTTTACCACCCTTCACACAAGTCATGGTTTGGCAACCATGCGTTTTCTTTTCACCTCCTGTTCCCAAGCGGCAGAGTGTTGTTTCAGTGGCCTAGTTACAGTTTAATGTCAATTGTTACCTTAAAAAACGTGCTTAACCAAAAAACTATGTGGTTTAGCATAACTAGATATATTAAAAATTAAAAGAGGAAGGCTGGCGATATAGGTTAACCTCAATAATTTTAAAAAAAATTATAAGATTTTTATATTGAATAAATTTCAACCAAAATAAGATTTTAACAGATTAACCTGTTGTCTGTAATTCCAGTTTATAAACTAAAAATCCAATTTTCAAAATATCAAAAACGATTTTTTTTAGCGAAACATTTACAATAAGTTTAAAATGGCAAAAGAACTATTACGTGAATTACTTCAAGAGCTTGGGCCCCTTTCAGATTTAAAATCAGAATGTCCACGTAGAAAAGAGTATGAAAAAAACTATTGATTTTAATTTGTCAATATACAAATATCTAAATTTACCAAAACAGTATTTTTGTTACTTATACTAATTTAGAATAAGTTTGACGTTAAAGTTTTAGTTCATGCTTGTTGTAATTATACTTCAAATAAAAATGTAACAACAGATTTTTTGTTTATATTATGTACAGAGATTACGATATGAAGCCATTTTCAAAAAACTCTATAGAGTTTGATTTAGTATCTACAATTATGGACTTAACTATTAGAGAACATGATGGCAATAGAGGCGGAGTATTCTCAAGTTACCACATAATAAAGGTATATCATTTCAACAATTCCAAGTTACTATGCCATTAAAAAAAAAATTGTTAACATGTAGATAATAAGTGTTCATCGTTAATAAAAACCTGGTTCTTAATTTTTGTGCCATCGGTCAATAAATATGTGTGATTAACTTTGAACGTAGACATTTTTTTAAAATCACAGAAAATGGGTTTTAACTGTTTTTATTAATATATGTTTGAATAGGTTGAACGAGTTTTGAATAGATGTTTGTTGAACAGATACGAACGTTTTGCTGACACTTTAGGTCGAAGAAATACCCGTCTTCTATACCATGGAACACATGCAAACAATGTAGAAGATATAATCGAGAATGGTACATTTTGACTTAAAATTGTAGCCCAGAAATTTTTACTTCCAATTTTTTTATTATTTCAACAGGATTTGACGAAAATGAAACAAATCCAAACGCAATGTTTGGTGGTGGATTTTATTTTGCTGATCTCTCATCAAAAGCAAACCAGTATGTTGATGTCCGAAACAACAACGTAAAACGAAAGATATTGATATGCAGAGTGATGCTAGGTCAAATAATAATTTGTTAACGATTTGTAATAGTATATTTTTTCACAAACGATATGTTAATAAGTTTTAAAGGTATATCTGAAGCGTTATACCTTTCAAATAAATCTTTGGTTTTATTTTAGCACAAAGTTTTAATATTTATTGTTAACAACATCAAAGTTAGCATGGTGTAGTGGTCAGAACACTTCCTACACTGCATGGGACTTGGGTCGATTACCACGGCTAAAGATATATTGAAAAAAAGTTCAGCAATAATTGTTATTCTTTCTAGACGCTAAATTTATTTATTCACAGGTAACATGAAAGTACTCCAACGCCCAAGAAAAGGATATGATGAACCACCACCAGGTTATGATTCAATTATGGGAGATACATATGCAGGTTTTCTGACGTATCCAGAATATGTGGTCTATTATCCCGATCAGGTAAACGTACATCTCGCAACAAAAAGTGGTTTAAATGTTCAGTTGCTGAGCGAAAGTAAAATTGTTTTTTAGAAACATTATTTTATGGCTTTTCTAGACTTACCTTATCTTTATTTTTTAACACCCCCCGAACACAATAAAAGATCAGTGTGTTGTAGTTATTGATCTAAAATATTTGTAAATTGGGACTTTACCTTAAGTGAAAAAGTTTTTGAGCTAAAGTGAAAACTTATTTACACAGTAGGTCTACAGCAATCAATCGAATATTTAGGTTAATTTTTTACTTTTTTTACAGATATATCCAGAGTTAGTGGTGACTTACAAACTTGTGGCATAAGCACCTATTGTGGATAAAGAATTGTAAATATGGCCTATTCTTGCTTGTAGTTATAATATATTGTTTGTAGTGGTGGTTTGAAAATAAACTTAAGCATTGAAATGAAATATGAGAATGTCTTTGTTTCAATAAAAAGAAATAGAACAGCGCAATGAAGTCTAGTCACGAACAGTCAACTGTGTAACAGCAGCGAAAAAATAATTTTGCCTAAGGTAACTTCCCTAACGTTAAAACACCTAGGAAATTCCGCTCAAAAACTAATAGAATATAACTATAACTACTGACTGTAGCAATAATATAAGTAAGCTCTGACTGTAAAAAAATAGCGCATTGTTGTAATTTATAAAGATAATATAGTGATTAAATAAAATTAAAATATGGCTGAACAAACGTCAAAAGAACTACTCAGACAACTAGGCTCTTTAAAGGAACAACGATCAAAATGTCCACAGGGAAGAGGGTAAAACGATTTAATAATGTTTAAAAATAACTGATTGCGCCAAAATGTGCTCTACAATTTGCTGTATAAAACACAAGTTGCATAATATAATTCATTCTAAGTTTTGATTTAAAGTACGTTATTAATACAAATAATTTTTCTATACAAGTTAAGCCTTTGATAAATTCCTATTCGTAAATTAGTTACGCAATTTTTGAATAATGTTTAATTTTTGCTACAGAAACTTTAACACTGAGGAATTTACAAGAGATTCAATTGAATTTAATTTGGTTTCCAAAATGATGAATCAAACTATTAAAAAACATCGCGGTAATAGGGGTGGAATATTCTCATGTTACAACCTAGTCAAGGTAAATAATAGTTTAAATTCGTACACTAATCTTTGTGTTTGTAGACCTAAATGTTAAAAATATTTTTATAAAAGGTTGAGCGAATATGGAATCAAAGTTTGTTGGACAAATACGAAAGTTTTTCGAAAACTGTTCGTTTAGGCGTTGGCCAACAACCAGCAAAAGATCGTCTACTTTATCATGGAACTAGCCCAAATGTTCTTGACAAAATTTTAAGCACAGGTAAAATAATATAAACAGTAGCCTACATAAAGTAAGCCGTCAAATATACAACAGTGTATTTGCTTTATAATACAGTTTTAAAACGAATATGGTTATACATACTTAAAACCCCAATCTTTTTTGTTTTATTATTTAATTAGAATATTTTTAATAAAAATAAATAAAACTGTTATGGTTTGCGACAGGATTTGACAAAAATGAAACAAGTCCAAACGGAATGTTTGGTGGTGGATTTTATTTTGCCGACATTTCATCAAAAGCAAACCAGTATGTTACTGTTCAAAACAACAGTAACAAACGAAAGATGTTAATATGCAGAGTATTGCTAGGTAAGAAGTACTTCATTGTGTGTCACAGTTTAATTGTAAAGAATTGTTAACACGTAGGCTGTATCCCCTTTAGTATTGTAAAACAAGTTAATTGCTTTCTTTTTGCGAAATTCAAACATTAATAGTCGACAAAACGTGTTTTGCAAATATTTGTTATTCACAAACATGAAGTTTAATATACATTATACAGGAAATATGAAAACACATCACCACAGCGAGAGATTTACTCAATTACCACCGGGTTTTCATTCAGTTAAAGGAGTTCCATCTGATACCGAGAAAGGGTTGAATTATCCGGAATATGTGGTTTATGAATCTAAACAGGTACGTCAATGTTTTTAAAGTATATTGTTCATACGCGCAGGCTTGGTGTTATCTGATGTGATGTGATAAAAAACTTTGACATAACGTCACAGCACAATATTGTGTATAGTAAATACTACACCTAAACGTTGTAAAGTTGACATCATTTAATTAGTAATATTACTTGACTTATAGGTGGTTTTAACATTGGGATTTTACCTGATGTGAAATTATTCTCTAAATATTTATTTGTACAGCAAGGCAATCAAGTACTTTAATTGATTTTTGAATTTATTTGCAGATTTATCCTGAATTGGTGGTGACTTACAAACTTGTAGCATAAATAACTCTTTTAAACAAATGGCTCGTAAAAAAAATTAAATACGATTTAGTGCAACCTGTAATAAGGTTATCCAATCAACCATATATTTTATAATTTAAACATACGGACCTAACTTTTTGCAAAATATTACTAGTATTTTATGTTAATTTCTATAACACACTAATATTCAAAGTGATGACAATGTTTATGTGTGTTGAATAAAAAAATTCGTTTTTCGAAGAATGCAGCCTAGTACAAAATAAAAGTTTAACAAAAAAGAGATGTTATTCATTAGCAGTCAGGTGTAAGTGAATATAAAAAATTAAAACACAAATGCTTAGTAAGTTACACCTGGTTGGTTGTATTTAAACTAAGCGAAACATTATAATCCAGATGGTAAAACCTCTTGACGTAACGCAATAAAAAACAAAGACCTTATAAACAGGTGACTTTAGTGAAGGCTTGCCTAAACAATTTTTTACTTCGGCTGTTAAACAAGTTTAAAGAATGTTTTTTATTTTTGCTTAGTTGCAAGCATTTAATAGAAATCATGGCAGAACAGTTATCAAGCGATTTACTTCAACATCTAGACTATCGGAAAAGACAAAAACTAAAATACCCACCGGGAAAAGGGTACAAAAAATAACTTTAATAGCTATAAAATGTTAAAATAAACGTCATATCAAGCGTAGTTTGATTGTTCATTGTATAGTAAAAAACAGTTTTGTTACCTTTTTATAGCACTTGATTTTATGTTAGAAACTACAATGCCTATCAGTTTTCCAGCGATTCGGTTGAATTTAGATTAATTTCTAACATGATGAATCAAACCATCAAAAAACACTGCGGTAATAAAAGTGGAGTATTTTCGCGTTACAACATAATCAAGGTACTGGACAATTTGAAATATATAACCTAACATTATTTTTTTAAATCAAAAAAGGGATATTTGCTTGTTTAAATATTTTTATATCCAAATTATACTGTTAAAGTACCAGATTGAAAAAGTTGCAAAAGTAAACATATACATTTACGTTTAATAGGTTGAGCGTATATTAAATCGAAGTTTGTTGGACAAATACAGACATGTTATGACAACTATTCGCCTTGGTGCAGAACAACAACCGCATGGAACAAGCCCAGGTGTATTCGAAAGAATAGTCAGAAGGGGTATATTTTATTGATATAAACAGAAAAAAACACGACTTTTATTCATCTTGAAAGTTTAACGTTTAATATTGATTTTACAGAGATGTACAAATAAAAAATAAAAACAATTTTACAGACATGGACAAACACAAACATGCTTCGACAACTATTCGCCTTGGTGCAGCAAAACAACGGCCAAAAGAACGTCTACTTTTTCATGGAACAAGACATGACGTTGTTAAAAAAATAATCAGTCGTGGTATGCTTTAAAAAAAAGGTCTAAACAAAAATTAGAAACCTTTAGTGAATTTAGGAGTAAATGTTCGATATTATACTTAAACAGGTTTTGACAAAAATGAAACAAATCCACAAAGAATGTTTGGTGGAGGATTTTATTTTGCTGACATCTCATCAAAAGCGAACCAGTATGTTGTTGAACAAGATGACGGAGAAAGAGAAATGCTAATTTGCAGAGTATTGTTGGGTTAGATAATAACCTTTTTGTATGACGTAAACTTTCAATCACAACCCTTCAAATAAATTTTCGCATGCTATATTGGGAGTTGTAATTGTCAACGAATTACGCTGGCAAACATTTATATTTAATGGTAATAATTAATATCTTACAGGAAATATGAAAACTCATCACCACAGTGAGAAATTTACTAAATTACCACGGGGTTTTCACTCAGTTAAAGGAGTTCCATCTGACATTGAAGGTGGACTGAGGTATCCAGAATATGTGGTCTACAACTCCAAACAAGTATGTTTACATTTTAACTGTATTTGATGCTAATGTTTACAGCATAAATTTCCCAAACTATTAGGGTTTGGGTAGTAAAATTTTTTATATTGAATGGATATTTATAAAACATCAACTTTTTAAGAAATAAACCTTTTATCATTTTTTAATAACATAACATCCAACCGAGTATTCCCGTTAATTTTTTACTTCATTTTTACAGATATATCCTGAGTTAGTGGTGACTTACAAACTCGTAGCTTGAAGAATTCTTGTAGATTTACTAACTAAATTTAATTCGTTTTAGCTTGTTTCAAATTTGGTGTAGGTGTTATGTCCATTATCGATTTTTATTATATTTTTGAAATGATGTAATGGCGAGAGGTCACTAAAAAAAAGTAAGGTTAAAGTAAGGTTTAACATATAATTTAACCTTTGCTTTTATACATAATTCGTTGATAATATACTCTGTAGTTTGTGTTTCATGTCATATTTTTGTGTCGCATTTATTTTGCATTTCCTGTAGTTTCAATTGTAATTAAAAGCCGCTTGTACAGATTACATTTGGTAGATTGAATCCTTGGGCAGGTTTTGGTAATAAGTTAGCGAGTTTGATTTAACACGACTATTTTGTGTATTTTAATTAAGTGTGACCTTCTTATCGATGCTCATCTTTGCAGCGTACTCTATTAGGGTTTAATAATTGTTTAAGCCATAGTAGAAGTTTTATATTACAGTAGGACTACCCAAAATTCGTTTTAAAATTGCTTTATACTCATATAAAATGTTTTATTTAATTCTAGCTCACCGCTCTGTTTAATTCATAATGTTGAAAAATCAAATTACATTAAAAAAATATAATAAAAATGTAGGTTAATTAAAAGATCTTGTATTTTTATTAAAAAACAAATTAAATTTAACTTCGGTTTCTTTTGTGATGTTTATGTTGGCTGACATCTCTCTTCTTGTGTTTCCCGCATCTTACTTCTTTCTCCGAAGATAAACTATCGTTCTCGCTTCCGGAGAATGACCTATCTGGCTTTCTGTGTTTTTTGCTCTTTTTAACATCACGTGCTCGTTTTGGTGATTCATCACGAGAAGTAGGAGGTGATCGATTATCACGTGATCTCTTATTTGAGTCACGAGATTTTTTATAAGATTCACGATCATTTTCATCACGATATCTTTTATGTGACTCGTGATTATATGATCTTTTTTGAGATTCATGATCATATTCACGTGAATTTTTATAATCACGAGCTCTCTTATGACTGGATGAATCATGTGAACGTCTGTTAATTTCATGCTCATGATACCTACCATGGGAATTGTGATCACGCGATCGTTTGTGAGAGTCATAATCACGTGATCGTTCATGAGATGGGCGCTCTTTTTGTTTTCTTTTATTGGAATGTTTATCATCATCAACACTTCTTCTTTCCTCTTGTTTATTTCTTCTTTTTTCATGATTTTCATGATCTTGTTTGGAGTTATATTTATCATGGATGTTTTTTCGTTCAATATCCTAGATCAAGTTTAAAGTGAAAATTAAAGAAGCAGTTACAAATCAAACTGCTATACAGTTTGCAAATATAAAAAAATTTAAAATAAAAACAAAATTTACCTTTTCTTTGTCATTACTGAACTTTGGAAACTGCAACTTTGAAACAGACTGACTGAAATCGACGTGAATTCTTCTATCATCAATTAACACATTATCCATCTTATTATAGGCTTTTTCACACATCTCGGGTTCTTCAAATTCAATAAAAGCATACTGAAGGGATTCCCCCGTCTTGAAATCCCGGATGACCTCACATGATATTATAGTTCCAAACCTAATATTAAAATTAAAAAAGATTTTTGAAAAAAAATTTATAATCAAGATCACATTAAAAGGTTGTTTTTACCTGGAGAAGATGATTTCTAAATCTTCATCAGTTGTGATTGAGTTTAGTTTACAAACAAATAAAACATTGTCAGGTGGTTTCACATCTTTATCTGGCAAGTCACCTATAATTTCTAACACCTAAATACATTTAACTTTATTTGTTAGTTTTTATAATTTTAAAGATAAAATATCATCATCGAACTTAATTTACCTGAGCTCGATGACTTGCATCTTTTTTCTCCTCTTTAAGAGCAACCTCCTCCGGTTCTAATCCCTCGTCATCCTCCAGTGATTCATCTGCTCCGATCCTTAAACATCCTTCAATTTGTTCTTTGGTCGGCTCTGGTGATCGATCTGGTATAACCAATCCTAAAAGAATATTTTTTATTAAAAAAATTGGTTTTAAAGCAATAAAATATTTAAATTGAATAACAATTCAAAATAAAAATGGCAATATTTTAACTTAAAATGTGATTATTTTCTAAGTCAAACCTTGGGGATCTTCCAGAGGGTCATCTAATATAATCGTGTGAGTTATTCTGATATCTTGATAGGGTCGGTAGGAGTTGTCACAGAATGCTTCACTTATCTTTAATAACACGTCCAGCCCTGTTGTGCAAAAAGTGTTAACAAATGTGATATATCATGCCTTTAAAATATGCTTAGGACAAGAAAAGTTAGTAAAATATATCTTAATTAAAACATACTTAAAAAAATATAGTTTTAAATTGATGTATTATGATTATAAATTATGATTATACAAAAAGCATATAATATAGTTTAGTTTACCTTCAGCCACCTCTCCAAACACTGTATGAACACCATCAAGAGAATCCAATCCTTCATTTAATGTCAATAGAAACTGAGATCCATGGAAACCATTCCCATCATTCACCATGGAGATTTGACCTGTACATTTTAAAATTATTCCAATAACCTAAACTTGACTTAAAATAATTTGTATTTCAATGGGAAAAAAATTGCAAAGTTGTAACTTGATATATATACCTGCTTTAGTGTGTTTAATTTTAGGTATTTTTTCAGCATCAAAAAACTTCGCTTGATCTCCGTACAATATTCTGAATATTGATTCACCCCCTCTTCCAGTTCCTATAAGAATTTAAAATAATAATTTGTAAAAAAAATTTAGAAAAAGGTGGTCAAAATTTAGTAAACAAAAAAATCGAGCAACTCAATATCTTAAGTTGAATAAAACTACTAACCAGTTGGATCTCCAGTTTGTGCTACAAAGTTTCTTTGTACAGAATGGAATATGCAATAATTATAATATTTGATTTTACATAACTTCAGAAAATTTAGGCAACTTCTTGGTCTTTCTTTGATATAAAGATCAACTGTAATATCTCCAACTGTTGTCTCAATTATAACAGACATTTTAAAATAATATTACTATAATCTGTATAGATAAATAAGGTATTAGTAATAATATATTGTAACAAAGTTTATGTTAATCTATAAAAGACAAAAATTGACATATAAATATTTGTTTTATTTAATATATATGTTTAATAATTAATATTTACAACTTCAACAAAATATACAATGTTAATTCGAAACTAATTAGTATTCAACAAAACTATGATTAATGTTGGGGGTAAATAAAAATTGTGTATATATGTATAAGATGAAAACTGTAACATTTTTGTTAGTTTTTTTGCATATATTATATAATTTAAATATTGAAATTTATTCACATATGAACTATTAAAGTATATATATATAGTTAAGTGCATCGAAATCTTATAAAGTCTACAAACAAAAAGTTAATAATATTGCTAAATTTTAAAATAACTATAGTTAGCTTGTTGAAGATATACAATCGCTATGTAACAGCAATATAATACTTCACCAGGTAAGCGCAAATTACTTTTTTTTATTTGGTATTTAATTTAAAGAAAACATGTGGCTCTGTATGCAACAACACCACCCTGTATTCCACTTAACTTTAACACCACATTTGAAGGAATGAATAGAATCACGCCAGGCTGCACTTCGATATCCTCTACTTTTGCACTTCCTTCAATAAACAACACAATACTTGCACTTTCATGAGAGGTAAACTCATACGAGCTTTGATTTTCAGGAACAACAACTTTAACCACTGCAAAATCATCGACAGGTGGGTTATAAATCAGCTCACATGCATCTCCACTTGTTTCTGGCTTAAACTTTTGCTCTTGAACAGTCGATGGTAAATAGTTTAACATTTCGCACAGAGTTGGAGCATCTACAAGCTTAGGAGTAAGCCCTGCACGTACAACATTGTCCGAACAAGCCATACATTCGATACAATCTCCACTTAAGTAAGCATGAGGAATATTTGCTCCCAAAAATATTGCCTCACCAGGTGAAAGATACACATGATTCAAAAAGTAGATTACAAAACATCCAATGTCACCTGGAAACTGTGAATGTAATCTCAGAAGAAGTTCACCATGCATTGGTGAGATGTCTTCATTATTTTTTACCATTTTTTCTAATTTTGAAACCAAGTTGTTGAGATTTTCTTCAAGTTTGACTTTATCACATAAAATAACATTACTAAAACATTCTTTTAGTGAACCTTCTTGTTTTGCTCTTAGCTTGTCAGCAGAATCTTTTCCAATAACAGCCTCTAGCTCGGGAACTCTATCAAGAAATTCAATCATTTCGTTTAAGGGTCGAAAACCACATAAAGCTTCAAATTCTGTAAGAGCAATCGCCATTTCTGGTTTGTGGTTTGGATCCTTGTAAACATCAGGTCTTTCTGCAAACAACTTTTCGGCTAGCTTCTTATTTGGATGAGCTTGAATGGAAAGTGATTTGGCAACACTGAGAACCTTAAAAAGATAGGGCAACTCTCCAAACTTTTCGGTAACTTTTGATCCCAAAACACTTGGATTTTCTTTTATAAATTCCAGAAGTGTTTTATTCCCAATCATGCTTGGTGCTTTAGTGTGCGCCCCCATCCATAACTCAGCGTAGGGTTCGTTTGGCTTTAGCTCAAAATTACAATTCGCGTTTGCACAAAGTGTAGCAACTTTGCTTTCTTGGCCAATTTTGCCCCATTGATATTTCTGTACTGCTCCTTGTATTTTGATAACCTTATTAGCCATAGTTGTCACTGACATAAAATACCGCAAATATGCAAACAACACTAAATACACTAACGAAAATGTATAAATAAACTAATTAACAAAAATACATCAACAACTTCTTAAAAATATACAAAACGTGAATTGCTAACGCACGATAGTGAGTGTCACTAATTTGCGACGCAAACATTAAAACCCGGCATATTTTTTTACTTTTTGAGCACAACTACCAGGCCAAAAACAAACTTTAAATTTAAATTTTCTAATAAATTAATCAAAAATGCCGTCCATATAACTTTAGTTGTGATAATTTTATTAACATTAACGTACAAAACTATCACCAACTAGACCATGCATTTCTCCAGACTTTTCGTCGTCTATTTAAAATCATTCATTCGTAGCCAAGTTATTTAAACACTCAAAAACAAAATCTTATTTCGTATTTATTCATGTTTGTCGAGCAACTAAACGTAACGTTAGGTTTAGGTATATATAGGCATACGATACCAATATAAAACTCATTATGACATTCGAATTTTGTAGATACAAGAATATAGAAGTGTTATATAATTAGGATAAACATAAGAAAAACAGTAGTCTTTTTTTAACGTAATATTTCTTGTTCTACACAGAATTCTATGTAATAGGTTGTTTATTTTGAAGTTATAAGCGTGGTTCCTAAATTACAAAATATGAAGCTGTTAATTTTATGTTTGTTAGTTTCCCTACCGCTTTTTTTTGCTGAAGGTAAGTAAATTCAAAATGTCCCCCATAACGCCTATACAGGTATGTTAAAGCATTCAAATTAAACAAATAATCTTTTTGATTTTTAAGACGATGTAAAGAGATTCGAATTAAATGTAGACTGTAAAGACAACGAAGCTCACTGTGAAAAAATTTTACATGAAAAATTGGCAGCAGTTTCTGAACAACATGGCGTTAAAATGCAGTTGGAAAAACTTGATAAAGAAAAGCCACTAATACATGATGACCTTTAAAATTTTATTTTACCAAGCTTATATCATATTTGTATATATTTAAAATGATTTATGCATCGCACTTATTCAATGTTTTGCCCAATAATTTTGCGTAATAATCTATTTTAAAAATACATTGTTGTTAAGTAATACAGTTAACTTTTTTAACGATAGAAATTTTTTTTAAATATGGCTTTGTTAATAATTTTATACGTTCAATGGGTATATTAAAGCCTGCCTAGTTTTATAAAAAAAATCATAACTGATATTAACCCAAAATAATTAGGTACTAGTGTACGTCATACAATTGTGAATAAAGCATTTCTCTGTATCGAAAATGTTGTAAAAATTGGAACTTTCAATTTCCTTTTCTTTTATAATAAGCTAATTATTATGTACATTTCAATAAAAAGCGCATAAAAAAGTTATCATTACTGAGTATAGTTAAGCTATTTTAATAAGTTTTTACTTAGAAAAACGTAACCTAAGGAAACGCAATAAAAGAAATAAAAAACAAACAAATATGAAGTTGTTTATCTTATGTATGTTGGCTTCGCTGTCTCTAATCCTTGCAGAAAGTAAGTAACTTCCAGTTTACAAATTTAAGTCTAGAAAGTAAGGTTAAATGTTAAAACCTACTTTTATAAATCTTAGGTGGTGTCAATAGATTTCAATTGACAGTGGACTGTAAAAAAGACGAACCTAACTGCGAAGAAATCCTGCAAGAAAAATTTACTGCTATTCTTGAACAACAAGGCCTTAAAGTTAAATTACAAAATATGGAAAAAGAAAATTAAAACACAAAAATCTGCAAAAAAAAAAAAATTCTTGAACTGTAAATATATTTCTTGTGCTGTATGACTTATACAAAACAGTATCATAATATAAAAATAGACTTTATTTCATAATAGAATTATGGCAACTAGAAATTCGTTGAATAAGGTAAAAGTTAAGGAGGTATACATGAAAACAAAAACCATAAAATTTAATACAGCTTTCGGTAAATTAATGTGCTTACACTTAGTAACACGCACAGTTTAATACAATCACAGTGATACATATATATAAATATAAAAAGGTAAATACCTAAGTAAGATAAAACATAAATATGTGCTTGTTTTCTAATGGCAAAAAGGTTTCGTTATTTATACAATAAACTTTAAAAAATTTGTTCTTTAGCAAAATTAAATATACTAAAAAGAAATTTAAAAAACAGAAATATTTACATCTTGGTGCAATACAAAAAAGGTTTTAAAAAGACATAGACATAAATGGCTCGAAATGCGTAATTAGGTTTTAGTGTAAACAGTTACAACGAGAGACCACTACAGAAATAGATTGAAAAAGTTTAAACACAAGTAAAATAAAAAAAATAGTGCATTTACACTTGCAAAAAACACTTTAACATTTTAAAACACAAACATTGGTGACAAGGTAACTAAAACAGCCCTAAACGTGACGTCATATGCAATGACGTCACGCGTCAATTTCTTCGTTTTCTTCCTTAATGATAAAAACGTCATCCAAATGTTTTTTGGGGTCAGGTCGATCCATTTCGACCGGGGGTTCGACTAAATTGTAACATTCCAGGCTCTGGAAAGCGTGCGAACATGTGTCGCTTGATGCCCGCAAAAGGCGCTGTTGAGCGACTAGTTTCTCGTGACGTAATCTATAAGTTGTACGACATTTATTTTTAGTCTAGTGCATATTTTAGTTAGAGTTAGGCTTCTCTAATTTTTTTAATTTAGCCGGAGTTAGGCCACGTTTATATTTTTTGGTAAAAGTATAGTGCTTTAGGTAACTTTAGTTACTTAACACAAATAAACATAGTTACAAATAATGTTACAGCAAAGTATTGTGCAGCGATTGTAAAGGAGCATTAAAAAAATAAATAGCAAAATTAAAAGGGTTGTAGTGTAATATACTGGTAGTGGAAATGGACAATGAGCCAAACGATTTATGGTTCGATTTGCACTAATGCAACACTATCTGCCTTTGAGCCAGGCAATTTTGAATTTCTTAAAAGCAGGTCACAACAGCTCACCTTTTCCCATTAAAAATACAAAAACTTATAACCTTAAGAAGATACAAAAAAAAAAACTTTGGGTCCTCTTACCTCTTTCCTGCACTCTTGCACATGCTTCTTCTTACATCCTCCAACATTTTTCTTTCTTCATCTCCGATCATTGTTCCCATCGACTCCATGCTTGATCTGGAGAGCCTCCGAGACAATTTCCTCTTCCAAGACTCACTCCCACTACCTCCCATCCACTAGTGGTAGATAATAAATATTATTATTTATCCTCAACATAAAAGGACATAAATAATAGTTTCATCAATAATTGAATTCTGTAATAAGTTTAATTGTCAAGAAAAAGCTAAAACTTACTGAAGCCCCTGAACTCTTCCTGAATGAATGTGAACTTAGTCTTCTTCCAGGATCAAATTTATCTTTATTTTCCTCCTCCTCTCCTGACTCCAAATCTGATTCATCCGAGCTCTTCAAAAAAAAATCAGAAATTTACATTTATAAGACCGACTTACAATTTTTAAAAATTTTAGTTTGTTTTTAAAGTGTAAAACTATTGGCAAAGAATTTTGTTTACATCAAGTACTATGTTGGGGTTTTTCATGATGGGGTGATCTGGCATACTGTCAGGGTCCAATAAAACTTCTGGGGGGACCATCGGGTGTTGCCATGTCGATGGGTCATGAATGTCCCAGGGGGAAGACTGACCAAAAGTCCCTAACAGTTAAAAATTATAAAACTTAAATGTTAGAAAACATAAAAAATTAAAAATATTAAAACATTAAATATTTAAAAAAAAAACAAATTAAAAACAAATCCCAGAATTAAACAAATTCTATACAACATAGCATAAGTTTTAAGATAATTAGATTTTAAATAATAAAACGACAAATTATATATCAAAAATATTAAATTTATACAACAACTGACCAACATAATGCCCGTTCATTGACCAAACCCTCACAGTAAAATCCGTGGATGCAGTCAAAACCACATCATGTGATTCAATAATTTCCAGCCAGGTGATTGGCTGAACATGACATCTCCAATTGGCCAATCGGTGAGGAGCAGGGCTCTTGATTGGACACACGATGTCATGGTTGTCATGCAAAGGGGTCATAGCATAATCCTCTATATCCCAAATACTAACATGCCCTGAACAAGATGTATTAATAGGAGTTTAGATACAAACATTTTTTGCATCAATATTAAATTCAAAAGCTTTTACCATTCTTATTTAAAAAGGTTAAGAAACTGGGTTTAATAGTAAAGAAACTGGCAGTGAGGTAGTGTTCGGAACACATGCTACATAACATGAGGTCTTGGGTTCAATCTCGATCGCTATTATGCTGAAGGGCCCTAAAGCAAGGCGCTATAATGGTTTTAATCTCTGCTGAGCCAACAATTAATTAGCAGCTTAGTTATTGGGCATTTATAATCTATAAAATCCCCAACTGCCAAATCAAGAATAAATATACATAAAAAAAAAAACTTGGCTATATAAACTTTTTAAGCAAAAAAAATAAATAACTATTTTTTTGAAAAACTATACAAAAAATATAAATATTTTAACACTCAAATGTTTACCTATTGCATCACCCACAAATAATTCTCCCCCATCCTCGCTAACTTTCATTGCACTCAGGTCTGATTTTCTACTAGTTACACTCCATCTTGCATGAGCCTTTTTAGTGTTTATATTCCACATTATTATGTGACCATCTGAACAACCTGCTACAAGACAAGCATTTGTTTTGTCAAGTAAACGATCAGAAAGAAAACTCAGTCGGTTCACAGCCCGGTGACCTTCGTGAGTATCTAAAATATAAAGTAAAAAAGTTTAAGTTAGGTTAAGTTGGATGGGATTTTTATATGTGTAAGTAAAAATAACCAAGAAAAAAATATAAAGGTTTAAAATAACTAAATCCGAGAAGTTAAGAAAAGAAAATGGTAAAGAGTTGATCTTGTTATATGTAAAAACATTTACTGATACACATAAACTGGTACAAAAATGAGTGAAATTATCATAGTAATAACATGTTTTTATAGTGTAACTACTGCATGTATTATAACAACAAATATTAACCTGGAATTTTATCATTAGTTGATTCCTCGTCCGAAGATGAAGTTGAATCTTCTGGTAAACTAAAAACAAAGTATTTAAAATTTTTAGAGAGTTTTTTTATACTTTCTACTTTAGCCAATTTATTTAAAATAAATACTCACCATTCTTCAGGAAAGGGAATTCTAGCAATACTGTGACCAGACACAATATTCCAAACTATAATAAGACCATCATACGCCACCGTAGCCAACATATTCGGTCGACCAAATGCAACAGAAACTATATCTTCACTATGACCTCTTTTCTGTATCAAGAGATTATTTAAAAATGATTTTGTTACTGGATTATCATAAAAAGCTGAGATTTGTAAATAAAATATACTCAGCATTGTAAATTACAATTATTACAAGCAAACTACTTTGTTTTTAATGTAATAGTATGTCAATAACAACCCCATAACTATAGCATAACTAAATATACAAAGTTTAGTACAAAACAGTTCAAAAAAAACTATTTACTACAAAAAATTTCTGGTTATCCCAAACATATATTTAAAAAGTTGCGCATTATTAATATTTTATACTTACTACATCATCAGGCCAGTAGGGATAAGGTCTTTGAATCTGATGAAAGTTGTCGGTTTCATCAGAGAATATATTCACCCTCTGATCCCATCCAACTGCTATGATGTAACTATTCTTATTGATCTCAACATAAACACAATCAGCTACTTCTTTATTCGAATCAACTGCAATAAATTAATGATTTTATTATTTATTTTTTGGTTAACTTTTGCTAGTGATGGTTTTGTAAAGGATAGTGAGAAAAATTGAAATTACCCAAATGGGCAAACTTATAATTTTTATTTAGACTTATTGGTAATCCATATATAATTAGGCTTAGTGAGAATGTATATTTATATATATATATATATATATATATATATATATATATATGTGTGTGTATAATTTATATGCCTATACTATGTATAATGCAGAAGTAAATGCTATAACATTTTTAGTTGTAAGTTATTACAAAAAAATAAAAGCAGCCCAACCATATTGTAAGGATTAAAATGCAGCCTGTAGAGTGTACTATCAACTGGTGTAGAGTAATTAATGTAAAATTTTATTATCTGAGTCAAAATTTAAAAAAGAAACTAAAAAATAGACTTGATTTAAATAATTAAAATCAACAGAAATTTCTTACTTCTTTCAAGTGATCTTAAACAATGTCCATTATTATAATTCCACAATCTGACTGCTCCATCTCTTCCTGCTGTGATTAATCGACGACCGCTGGAGTCAAACGTGGCACAAGTGATCGCACTTTTGCCATGAGCCTTGTTAAACTCAAACATGAATGTTCCACTTTCAAAATCCCACAATTTTACAGCCTGCAATATTAAAAACATTTACAAAAAAAATTATATTGTGTTTTTTTTGTATATACTTTTATCCTCGATGTGGGAAGGTCAAATGCACAACCTAAACATAGAGTAACATTAGTTACTCCCAACCGGTCTCGAGTTGGGAGTCTTTGGCAGTTTGGGATATTATAGAAATATATTTGTCGGGTTATTATGCTGCTGATTAAGTGCTGGCTCAGCAGGAGGTTATACCGTTTATAGCGCCTTACTTAAGTGCGCTACAGCATGAGAGCAGTGGGGATTGAACCCATGACCTCATGGTGTAGCAAGTGTTCTAACCACTACACCATGCTGCCGGTGAGTGTTAAATAACTAATCAAAATAAAGATTTACTAAGTTAAACTTAATTAATTTAAAATTTATATATTATTTAAAATAATTGTTTATATTAACATATAATAAAAACTTTTTTTTTAATCTACCAAAAAATACAAAACAAAACAATTTTAAAAAGAAATTTTGACTAAAATGATTTTTTATTTAAACTTACAGATCCTTCTGAACAAGTTATAATGTGACCAAAATGTGGATTAAAAGTGCAACAAGTAACTCCTTCCGTGTGAGTGACACCTTCTGCTATCTTGGGTCTAAATTAAATTCAACAAAAAATGTCAATTTGAGAATCTTATATTTTAAAAAACATTAAAATTAACAAAAAATAAGACAACTCTTTAATAAAGTGCATATGATCTTGTTTAAAAGAAGCTATAAATTCCAGATACAAAATACACAAAAAAACAAGCCTTAAATATCAAAAAAATAAACTTTAAAAAAGCCATTTTTAATTTAAACTGCAACTAAAAACCAACAATCTCAAAACCAACAAACACTATCACTTCTCAACTTACTGCCTTACTCTTGATCTTAAATTCATTGGACCAGATGCACTATAATGATGTTTAATTTATAATAAATAACAATTAAAATAATTAACTTTGAATAAAAAAATAAACATTTTTTTACCTATTTTTTAAAGTTAAAAATGTTGTTCAAAAAATATAACTAAAAAAATTGTTGATACAAATTTTTTTTTATAGCTATTAAAAAAATAAACTAGTTCTTACTTTTGGTGTATTCTTAGTAGTGAGAGATGATCCGATGCTATGGCGATGGTACGGAGTTGTTGAGTGTAACAACATGTCATAATTTCCCCTTTTATTTTATGAAGTTTTGGGTTAACTGTGACTAGACAGTTTTGATCAACTAAATCCCAAACCTAGAAAGGGAAAAAAATTAAAAGGCTTCAATAAATATTAACAGCAAAATTTAAATTACAAAACTAGCATTTCAACCTTAGTATACTCAATAGAGCAAGAATTTTAAATATAAAAAAATCAAAAAAAATTTACCCTGACACATTTATCAGCAGAAATACTAAACAATCTTCCATCTTCGCCAGCAATAGAAATTGAGAGAATTGGGGAATTGTGACCTTTTAGTAAACCTGTTGGTTTTTGTGGTACATATGGATTCCATAATCTCACTATCCTGTCCATTCCTAAATTAGAAATGTTAAATTTAAAATACATTTTACTCAATATTTGATACATAAATTTTGCAATGCAATTTTTTGTGCACAACAAAATTAAGTTAAATGTCGAACTATAAACATACATAAAAAATTATGTTTTAAATAATATTTAATTTAAAAAAATCTAACAAAAAATGTAATTTTATTTACCTCCAGTTGCTAAAATGTTATTTTCTTTACTGAAATCAAAAGTCTTAACTCCTTTGTAAACATAAAACACAGACTGGTCACTCTTCTGTCTCCTTTGTGCAGCAAAAGTTTGACTTCGTCTTACTTTCTCATTCTTCTGAGGTTGTTGTGTTGTTACACTAGCCTGAGATTGGGATGGTGTAACTGATATATTAGCTGGAGTGACACTATTTAAATTTTCAAGAATGGTGCTGGCAGTAGTACAACCTTAACCAAAAAATTTAAATATAACACTAACTAAGTGAAATTATATTTTTATCAGTGTTTAAGTTTAACATAGACAATTGATAATTTTGTTATTTTATTTTGGAAAATGCTACCTCTTACTAATGCAGTTGCAGCATGGTTTGAAGTTGAAATTACTGATCTTAACTCATGGAAATATCGAAGCTGTAAAAAAAATAAATATAATTTTGACCAAAAAAATTAGTAATTCTATAACATTTTGAAGTTAAACATAATTCATAGTATTGCATAGTAGTAAAACATAATATAGGATTAAAAATGAATTCGCAATATTTTAAATTTTTGACCTCGGTAACCCAATCTTCATGAACTTTCCACTTCACAAATGAGGTAGCGTTACCATTAGCAACATCGTGCATGGTTACCGTAGGAACCCCATTAACCTTCGCCACCTTCTTCCACATACGAAGCGTTTCTCCGACAGTTTCAAACTTGATTATACTCACACAACCCTGTGTATTTCAAGTTAAATGGTTCTTGTTTTAAATTTGTGTTTCAATGATTTTTAATAACTTTAGGTACAAGTTTTGCTAACTTTAAGTCAAAATTCCTTCAATAAATATAAACTTTAAATAAAAAGACAATAAAAAAATCCAAATAAAAAGAAAATAAAATGCTTCTTATAACTTTTTGGTAACTTTTTTGGATTACATATGTTGTCTGGCTCTAAACAAAACAACGTTTCGTTTACCGTATGAGAGAATTTAGAAGGACCGTATACTGTAGAAAAGAATTTAGGAGAATTGTATACCGTAGTAAAGAATTTAGGAGGACCGTAGTGTAATTATGTTTTGTCTAGAACCGGACAACATACGTGGCCCAATTTTTTAACCTTTTACTATATATTACTTTAAAAGTAAATGGCACATTCCCCGATATATTATACCTGGTCATCTCCATAAACAATCAAACATTTATCTTCATCAATTTGACACAAATCCATTCTTAGAGGAACAGCATCAAGTCCAATAATTTGACAATAAAACTCAAAAGTAAGAAGTTCGTAAAATTGAAGTTCCCTCTCCCCAGTACCAACAACTAACTTGCCATGGTTTGATAATATGGCAACGTCTGCTACCCACTAAAATATAAAACAAAATTAATTTTAGTTGTTCTAAACACTCGCATTTAAACTCTGGGTTGGTAGAAACCAGAAAATTAACAAAATTTTCGGGTACAAGTATAAAAAGCAAAAGCATTTAAAAAATGACACAACAGTAGAAGTGTGTTGATATTTTTTATTTTATTTTTAGTTTACCATTGAATGTTTAGTGACATAGCTTTGTCTATCAGCAGCTTGACTATCAATAATAGATCTTGTTTTTCGTAATTTTAAATCAGTTGACCAAAAAGAAAGTAAACCATCCTAAAAAATAAGTATGTTTAATAAAATATTTTTAAAATAATAAATCATGCAATTTCAATTTACAACAAGTAGTATGTGATAAATATTTGTGTCAAGTTGTAATTTTTTTGCAAAATGCAGTAAAAGTTATGGATATTAAACTACCAAAGCATTGTTTATAATTAAACTATAAATAATTACAAAAATCGATACACAAAAAACAGATACAACGAAGCTACAATTTCAAATATTTATAAACTAAAAACCAAAATATATAAGGTTACCAATACACAACAAAAATACATTCTAAGTGAAAAGAATCTTTTATGTTAAACAAAACCCTTTTATTCAGATAATACAAAGGGATCAAATTTAACAACAAAAACACAATTAACCCCCGCGAGGTTTAATTATTTAAAATTTAAAGCTAACCCACTAGAATCAACATTTACTGGACTATGAAAACACTAAAAAATTAATTAAAAAAATTTTGTTATAAATGATCAATTTTATTAAATTAAAAAAGAACAAAAATTTTTGAAGTTAATAAACAAAAAATTATTATTTATCGCATATTTTTTAAATTAATTTTTTACTACTAAAACTTAAATATTTCCCTTAAAAATATTTTAAACAAAATACCTGTCCAGCACACATGTAAGATGAATCACCTATACAATGAACTCTTAATATTGGAGCTTTATGATGAGGAGTTGATGTTGTAAGTGCTGGGAGTAAAAATCTTAATCTTTTTGACCTTAGTGATGCTTCTTCTTTTTCAGCATACTCAAGTTGCATGTACGTACAAAATTCATCCTTGAAATTTTTTTTGGATTAAATATTTTTAAATATACACAAGTTAAGGTTCTACTACTAAAAAGTTTAAATCCACTAATAAAAAAGTAAAATTACCCAGTCAATTTCCCCATCTGAAGAAGAGTCAATTTTCATAAATAATGCAACAATTTGTTCTTCATTCTTAGGTAAAACAAAAGAATATACTTAAAAAACTTTCTAATTTTATAAAAAAGAATAGCCAAGTCTGTTCAGTTTTTAATGGAAACATAGAATTAGATATTTCAAATAAAAGATTCTTTAAAAAAACAGTTTTATTTTCTTACCCTGCCACGAACTCCAAGACATGTTTTGACAACAGTTTTGAACTCATCTATGTCAAGAGTCCCGCTCCCATCTGTATCTGCTTCCTTCACACAAACAAAATAATCCAAAAGTGACATTATTGCAAAAAAATTAAATAATACTTAAAAATAAAAACTTGATTTTGAAATATTGTTTAACTTTCAAAATTAAAAATATCTATTGATTTTACCGTACTAATAGATAGCTTGTCCCTTTAATTTATTTAACACTTGTTTAAAATACTTCAAAAACACTTGAAATGATGCCACTTATAATATTATTTTAAATATATCCGGGTTTTAATTATTATTGTAACTTTTAGTGTAGTAAAGAATATATGGTTTTGATTAGTTAGTTTGTTGTGTTATCTAACAATTATTTCAAATTTACAAACCTGAAAGGCAGTTTTAATCTTATGTAGTTGTTCAAGTGTAATTCTTTCTTCAATCTAAATTGTATATAATTTAAATTGGAATAATTTAGAAATTGAAATAGATTTTTAGTTACAAAGAAACTAAACCTAATTGCAAATTATAATTCACCTTGATTTTTTTCTTAGAACTAGCAGGTGTATTTAATCTGGTTAGAACTTTTGCATTTTCACCAATTCCATCAACCAAACAAAGAGTTAACCTTCGATCTAAATCATTTAGATTGTAAACTTATAAAAATATATAATTTTTACAAATTAATGAATAGGTATTTGTTATACAAATTTCCTTGATAATAATTATGATGAGTTAAGTTAACATCAACAGCATTTTATTATAAAAAATTAATATTTAATTAGTTGCAAAAATAAACAGAAATCATTTTTAATTACCTAGATTTGGTTTTGGGATGTTTTCACTAATTTGTACTTTTTGACCCGGATAAACAGAGCTAGTCCTGATTACTGATGAAGTCTGGGGTCTGTTATCGAGTAAAATATTTCTGTATGCCCCAGACTCCATTTTAGCATGTGCTGAAGAAGGTCTGATGACCGGCATGTCTTTGGATCTTAATCCAGGAGCCGGATGACCTGTTGTAGCCCGAATCATTTTTTTCTAAAAAAAAATTATGCTTTAAACTATTTTCGATAAACAAAATTTAACTTTTTAGAATTTATTTACTAAAAATTTTAAAATTAATTGCCTACAATCATAAAATATTATTATTAAAAAACTTACATAGATTTTTACTTTCTACAGTCTCACCCCATGTGAGGACAAACAAAAAATATAACAACTTACCTTTTTAATATTACCTACTCACTACCTATTCTTGGCTTTGTTATTTAGTCATGTGCGTTATCACAGTGTCGACATATTGTATATAAGATAAAGACCTGGCAAGAAATCTTGACAGGGGAAGAAAGGCGTTTTGTATTTTCTTCCCACAGGCAAGCTACTTAAAAGCGTCCTCTGTTTCCAGCGCGATCAACACCAATGGCGCTATTTTAAGGCTGATAGTGATTCTAAAGATTGTAACTTAATCCACCTGACGAGAATATATTTTCGGATCGTATGGATTGATTGACTATTACATGGATAGAAGGATCGAATGGGTCGGATGTGTTAATGGGTAATCTGAATAGGTGAGGGTTAGGGTAAGGGTTTAATTTATGAAAACTTTTTGTTTAATTAAATATCCGTCAAATATGCATTTGAATTATGTAATATCTATTTAATATATATTCGATTCAGTTAATAAAACTTGATCCATTAATCCGTTCGATCCGTTGATCCGTCAAATATATATTTTCGTCAGGTAGATTAAGTCAGATTCGATTCTAAAATAGTGTAATTTTGGTACCTACTTTGCAAAAGATAATATTTGCTTAGCCTTTTCTAATAATTTTTGCATTTCTTAATTTTTTGTGCTAGATTTTTTTTTACATTTTACAAATGTGTATTTGCTACTGGTAAGGTTAACAAACAAATTTTCCAGTTTCACATAAAAAAAACTTATCCATAAATTAGTCTTGTATTACAAGATTTACTGGCCATTAACAAAAATTTAATCAAATTAGAAAAAATTAAGCTTGAAATTAACATAGCAGTTACGCATGAGGGCTCCTTGATGACGTCATTCTGAAAATGTGTTGAAATAAAAACAGCGAAGTACAAACGTTTTGTTTACTTTTTAATTTTTGTTATAGATTTTGCTTGACTTAAACAATAATGTAAGTAATTTTGTTAAGTTGTTGACTTAATTTTGTCGTAGTGTAATCTACCTAGAACTTTAATAATAAATTACATATTTGCTTGTATTAAAGTTGGGTAAAATATTACAAAAAGAAAAAATAATAATTACGTTTTAGGGCTACAAAACAACCGAAGGTATCGTTCAAGATTACGTTAACATCGGACCCAAAACTTCCTTACAAAGTGTTAGTTATTTGTTTCTATAGTAAATATTTTTAGTTTCTTTTTATTAAAAGCTTAACTGTGACTATATAACTGTGTATATTTTAAAGTATTCTAATTAAAAAAATATATACAGACTTAATGTTCCTGAAACGACACCATTCACAGCTGTCTTAAAATTTGCTGCGGAACAGTTTAAGGTCCCTGCAGCAACAAGCGCTATTATAACTAATGGTAAGCTGGTATTTATATAACAGAAAGTTTTTTTTGATGTGTGTTAAACTATAAAATACTTGTTTTAGTTTTTTTATCAATAAACTGCCATTTTGTTAATTATTGTGTCTCTTATATTGTAACTTAAATTAGTGTGTAAAATTTTTTATAAGTATCTTAACACAATGTTTATCTTGATAAACCGACATGTTATAAAAGTTAGTTTAAACTTAATTTTTAGATGGAGTTGGTATTAATCCCCAACAACAAGCTGGAAGTGTTTTTCTTAAACATGGATCGGAACTGAGATTAATTCCAAGAGATAGAGTTGGACATTGTTGACATGATTTTTTTGTAAATTTTATTTTTATTTATGGGTGAATTGTGCCGTGTTTGCACAAATGACAAATTTTATTCACAGATCGAATGATTTTTTTAATGTTAATTGATGAATTACTGAGTTTTATTTTTACAAAACCACTTGCAAATTTGTGTCGTACAAGTTAACAGTTCTAGGTGCAATTTTCTTGTTTTTATTTTAGAAAATAAAGAATAAGAAAGAACTATATGGCTTACTTAACACTTATATGATCATAGCAGTAATTTGAAATAAAAAGTATAAGCTCCCCACCTTTTTTAAAGCAATGTTAATATGAAAATGGCAATTTAAATTACAAAAATAACCCTATTAATTAAAAAAAAACATATTTATTCACCAACACTTTAAACGGGCAAATTATTTTCCATAATACATTGAATCTTATGGAATCACTATTTAGTTGTATTAGGATCATTTACAGATATTCTGGGTTCGTTTGTCATGTCAATATGTGACATGTTTTGTGTTTTTGCCATAGGACTGGCAGGCCATACAAAGGGAAGAGGTTGTTTTCTAATGTTGTTAAACAAACTACTTGATTGTGATATAGATTTCTTGGGTGTGCACCATCTGGTTGAATAAACAAAATTTAAAATTAACAATAAACCCACATAGATAACATAAAAAATTTTTATACATAACATTAACATAAGAATATGGGGGCATTTTTTTGCCATTTTGAAAAAGTATTATATTGTGTATTTGTAGACAAAAACACGAGTAATATATTAAAGCAATGTTGTAACTTATACTTACTGAGATCTATCATCTTCAGAATAAGAGAGAACGGCTTTCATCCACTTCCATATGTAAGGATATTTAGTTTGATTAACTCCAGTATTTCCAATAGCTAGAATAACATCCCGATCCAACTTAGTTGGCTGTAAACTAAAAAATACCATCTTTAAGGCAGAGCATTTAAGGCTTTGAATATTCATATATAATATAGTACCTCATTATACATAAATGTTTTTTTTTACACACAAACTTACCCTGTTAAAAAACTTTGCAGTATGCAACTTGTTGTTGAACCAATTTCCATCGGACTTTCGAATATGGAGTCATTAGCATCCAAACTTACATTGTTTAATGTATCGGATAACTCACCTACATTATTCCCATCTTTAAGAGAGCTTTGAATTCTGCTAAATGTCCTCGATTTTGATTGTAAAACAGGACTACCAAATGCAGTAGTATGTGAATTATCTAACATCGAATTATTAGTTATTTCTGAAACTCGACTTAATTGTCTTTCTCTGGTACGTAACAAACTTCCACGAACAGAGTCCAATCGTTTTTCCCGTGGAGTTTTAGGCACTTCTAATATATTTGAATCAATTATATTCGGAGGTGATCCAAAGTATGGGTTACCAATGCTGTTGTGAGCAGGGGTGGATGCTTCAATGTTGTAACTTTCAGCTATGTTCGGTTTAGGAGAGCTCACAAAAGCGGAATCGTCAACTTTAAGTTCACTTAGTTGTGAACAAATATCAAGAACTGATTTGCTCTCTGTTGGAGTAGGAATAGCTGACACATAATCTTGATTGTATCTAATAAATACAAAATTTGTAATTTTTTTTATAAAATAAGTAATAAATTTAAAGTTAAAGTATGAGTAACCTAATTTAAACCTAAACATTTTGAATTATTTTTATTACATTTATTTACATTACGCACCCAAGTAGTTTATATCAATGCTTATGGAACTTAGTTACAATACACAGAACCTAAAAGACAAATATACTACACTACCTTGATTTGAGAAAATTATTGAGTAGTTCAAGGCCAGCAAATGTCGAAAAATCAGCATAATTTTGTAAAAAATCCCAGTATTCCATCCAAGGAACTTCTGCCTTTTTCGCAAGTTCTCTTCCAATTCTTTCGTCTCCTCTGTCCACGTCTGACCTCCTAATATGAAGCATTCTCTTACCTTAAATAACAAAATCAAGAATTTTACAAAAAATTATGTTTCCATTTTAAAATACCTTATCTCAAGATGAATCTCATCTTAACATCAACTAATAATCAAGTGCCATTCCAAATAATTAACAAAAATTATCCACTTCTTTAATCCTCATAACAATATTTTTTTTAAAAAATTTTTAAAACAAAAACTAAAAACTTATTTTTAACTAACCAGCAGCGTGGTGTAGTGGTAAGAACACTTGCTTCACCACTATGAGGTCGTGGGTTCAATCCCCACTGCTCTCATGCTGTAGCGCCCTTGAGTAAGGGGCTATAAACAGTATGAACTCCTGCTGAGCCAGCACCTAATCAGCAGCATAACATAATTACCAGGCACTTATAATCTCTATAATATCCCAAACTGCCATAGGCAACTCGAGACTGGGTCGGAGTAACTTATGTTACTCTATGTTTAGGTCGCACATTCGACCTTCCCACATCGAGGATAAATAAATGTAGAATAAAAAAAAAAAACTAAACATACCTTCCATTCCCCTTTTATCTGGTGTCATCCAAGATTGTCTTATTTTACTTGCCTCTCTTGATGTCATGGGTCCTGCCAAGGCACTTACTACTATTACTGGGTCCATTGGGTGTGGTTGGTTTGCTTTTGATGGTATGGTGTTCGGGGTGGTCTGTGGTGCACCAATTACTGGTAATTGAGAGTTGTCATGACAACGCAAGAGTGGAACGTAGAATTGGTCGTTCAGTAAAGACTGAATTAGGATTCTTAAAACAAAATTTTGTTTTTATGAGATTTAAACCAGACATCACCATTTTTTTAGATTTTAATTAAACATATTTTTTTGCTTACTTAGTTTCAGGAGAAATATTTTTCATCCTAGAACAGCAAACATCGAAAGGTGTTTGATCATATTTGTTTTTCATTGAAATGCTGCACTTTTCATGAGATACCAACTCCAACACAACGTCTAAAACAATTGTAACCAATAAAGGAAGTATACATACATGTTTTTAATTTTTTTATAATTTTAGGTTAAATCCTATGGCTCTAATCGGTTACATAATTTTGAATTTTTCAAATCCATATTAATTTAATTATGGGTGAAGCTAAAATTTTTTTAATCAAGCAACAAAACTTACCTATAAAGCCCAATTTACTTGCAAAATGGAGAGGGGTTTCATATACCCCCTTTTCAGGAGTATTAAAATAAAGATCAAGTATATGAGATAAACGTTCATTGTTTTTATGAGTTGTGTTTGGATACATTAACGATAGAAAATCTGGATTTTCAAGAGTTGATATTATTTCTTGAACCATTTCAGGACGATTGGATCTTGCTGCAATATGTAATGCATTGTATCTAAATAAATTACAAAAAAAAAGTTATTTGATAGTAATTGTGTAGCACAATTTTAAAAGTGTAGCAGAACTTTATTTTCTTATGTTAGCCTCCACTTCTAAACAATAAACCATAGTAGTTCTAGTGGTATTAACAACAAAATTTAGCAGAATTTTATTGAATTTTTATGTACAAATTTTTAATTGGTGCCCACACTTTGTGCAGTGGTTTAAACACCAAAATTACATTAACTGCAGAATAATATTTACCTTGCACTTGGTTTAAGTTGAACTGGGCCGTCACCAGAGTTAATTAGAAACCTAGGATTGCTCCAAACCAGTTTACGAAAAGTTTCAAAATCATTTTGTTCAATGGCTAACATAAGTTGACTTAACTCATACTGTTTAGGAGTTTTAAACTCATTTACTTTCTCTAAATTTTCGTACTCTGTTGTTGTAGAAGATCTCGAGGTTCTATATAAATAATTAAATTACAAATTTAAAAGATGACAAATTTCTGCATTAATTGTAAAAAAAATTAGGTAGCACTTTATTCTATGTAGATTATTAAAATTTTATTTTTTTTACTCTGGTGTTTTGGTTCGACAGAATTGTTCTGCTTCAGATCGAGTGGAAAAATGTTTCAGTCTTCCACCTTTGTTTTTGGTCAAAAACTTTAAAGCATCTTCTCTCGTAGTAAAAACATTTGTCTCTAAATTTGGATAATAATATTTTAAAAAATTGTTTTAATTATTTATTGAAATTGTGTAAAAAAGGAAACATAGCATAACATATCTAAAAATTAATTTATTTACCAGTAGAAGTTGCTTGATCAGCTGGAAGAAGGATCCCATAAAATCCATCATTTTTCTTTGGAGAAATTGCTAAAAAAAAATATTAGAAAATTTAAAGTCAGTTTAATACCTAGAAAAAAGTTGTTTACCTTCTTCATTGGTTAACTTGTTCGGTGATGTAGATTTATTTTCATTCTTTGAATCTTTCTGCAAAAATCAATAATCTTGAAATATAAACCTAATGGCAATATTTAACTTGTCAATAAAGGCTGACATTATTTTGAAATGTTTAAACTTACAGCGGCTTCTTTTAATTTGTCAGCAAAATTTTTAACAACAATAATGGTTCCCAATTGTTGTGCAAGTCTTCTTTGATAAAGTTTTTTGGTCGTGGGAGTCAAAGGTCCGGAAGATATTCCAGCTTCATTTAGTTTCTTTTTTAATTCCTCGTTATTAAGGCTGCTGATGTTTTCTGGAATTTCTGTCATATTTGTCTAATAAAACATTTTAATTATGATTTATTTTACAATTTACAATCACACTTTAATTTATTCTTCAAGTTTTGATTTTAAACCTATTTTTTTAATTTATTTATTCATTTGTGATGCGGGAAGGTCAACTTTACAGCCTTAACACAAAGTAACATTAGTTACCCTGACCCGCGTTACCCAAGGAGGTTACGGCATAAAATCAGTATCAAACCCAGGACCTTACGTCTGCAACTGCATGTAGCTGTGTAGTGACGCCAATTGTTCTGACCACTACACCACGTTACCGATGATAAAATATACAAAATATGTAAAAATATACAAAATATACCAAACCAGATTTGGTCAAAAATGTAATTTAAAACCATACGCTACATCAATTTATCTTTTTAATATTTTCTAATAGAACACGTTGCTGCTGAAATACAAAATCGTATTAAATTTATAACGCGCGCCATGTTTTTAATCTTTTTTGGCTACCTTTTTTGTTTCAAGGATTTCTGTCTCTCTCGTATTATATATGAGAGAAAACCTCTAGAACAGGATCTTCGCCATGACGTGTACTGCCATACCACGTTTAATAACAACTGTTGTTGCTATTACCTTTTGCTGGAAAGACAAAAATAACGTTGAGTTGTTTATTTTTTTCGTAGATTCCAGTTTGTAAGTTGTTATAGATTTGTAAATATTAATAATTAAACATGGCATCTGCAGATGTTTGCGACATTCTAGATCTTAAAGGTGACGAGACAAAGACTATCACGAAAGCAAGTATTATTAACGCTGGTCAAAAGAAAAAACCAATACCACAGAAAAATGTATTTAAAAGGCCGACAGGAATGCACAGAGAACTATACGCGTTATTGTATCATGATAACATGGATAAGCCTCCACTATTACCTACTGATACAATACCTTCTTATCAAACAACAAAAGCAAAATTGGGTTGTAAAACTGTAAGGCCTTGGAGGTGGATGCCATTTACTAATCCTGCTCGTTCTGACGGCGTAACTTTTTACCACTGGAGGCGTCAGGAGGATGAAGGCAAAGATTACACATTTGGAAAATTTAACAAAAAAGTTGATGTCCCAGTTTATTCTGAACAGGAGTACCATCAGTTTTTATCACATGATGACTGGTCACAGGATGAAACAAGTCATCTCACTGATCTTTGTCAGAGGTTCAACCTACGCTGGCATGTTATTTTTGATAGATTTGATCATGAAAGGTTTCCGAGAGAAGAGCCAAGAACGTTAGAAGACATCAAGGAGCGATATTACTCGATTTGTAACTCTTTAGGTAAAGCACGAAAGCAATCTGGTGAAGATTTTGATGAATTTGTGTTTGATGCAGATCACGAAAGAAGACGAAGACAGCAACTGTCCAGGCTCTTTGCACGCACTGAGGAGCAGGTAGAGGAAGAACAGATGTTAATCCAAGAATTAAAGAGAATCGAAGCAAGAAAGAAAGAACGAGAAAGGAAATCCCAAGATTTACAGAAATTAATCATGTTCGACGCAGCAGATGGTACAAGAAGAACAGAGCGAAAAACAAAAAAGAAATCCACGATTACAGGAAGCAAAGGTGTCGATGAGAAAATCTCCGAAACTACTTACGGAATCAAGTTTCCTGACTATAAATCTGCTGGCGTTATGCTGCGATCACAAATGATGAAGCTCCCTGCCTCAGTTGGTCAGAAAAAGATCAAATCTCTAGAATTTTTACTCAGCGAGCTAAAAATGGACCCAGAACCAATGCCAACTGAGGCGGTTGTGCAAAATTTTAACCGCCTTCGAAGCGACATGGTGTATTTATACGATCTTAAAGTTGCTTATGCAAATTATGAAATGGAATTACAAACTTTGCGTTACCGCTGGGATGCACTTGCTCCAGGAAAATTACCTCCTGTCGAAGATCAAGGCATTTTTACCTCGATTATGGACATTAAAAAACAACAAATAAGTGACAGTGATGGTTCAAATGTAAAATCTGAATCTGCTTCAGAACTGATTGATGTGGGATGTCCCTCCCCACCATTTAAAAAAATTAATTTACAACAGTAGAAAATCCTTAAAATTTTTCGTAAACCAAAAACATTGTTTTGTTGATAGCTTAACGAGTTGCTGGAATTGTAACGAATGTTTACTAGTTTTACTTAAGTTTTTTGCAATCTTTTTTTTTTTATTTGACGTTTAAGTTCTTGAATATCAAATTACGATTTTTTTTTACAAATTTTTACAAACTGCCTTTTCTGAGCATTGCGAAATATTATTTTCTGTTGTAAAATATCATGTGCATAACCCATTATTTCTTTGTTTAGATAACCAGGCAAAATGGCTGCAAAACATTTAATTAATTTGTCTAAAAATTTAAGGGAATTAAGACTTCATTTGTGTCAAACTTCTGCAGCAAGTAAAGGCATGAGGTAAGATAGTTAACAAATGAATTTAAACTTATATTGTGCTTTTTAACATAAAATTTATTTATTTATTTTTAGAGATTTTATTGAAAATCATTACGTAACGGTGAAGCAAGCCAACCCAACTTTTCCTATCCTTATACGAGAATGTAGTCAAGTAGAACCAACTATTTATGCCAGATATGGTAAAAAAAAATTATACTTAAATGGATTATATTTAATATAAACCTATAGATTTATATGAGAAAAAATATTGATTTGATTGTAGTGTGATCTTTACCAAATCTTTTTTGCCATTTAAAAGCCTTTAAAAAAATAATTAAATTAATTTTACTTAAAAAAATACCTAAAATTATAAAAAACAAAAAGAAATATGATGTTAATTTTATTATTGTGTACAGGTAGAGGAATTGAACGAAGTGTTGATATGACAAATAGTTCACCCGATGAAATTATTTCAACGATTCAACAATTATCACAAGCCAGTCCTTAAGTTTTGCTTATTTCTTATTTATATTTGTTTTGAATTTAAATTAAAATCTTTTAAAAAATAACCATGTTTGAAAAAAAATTATTTATCAGAATAATGGAAAGGTCAAAAAAAATAATCCTTTAATTTGAAACAAGCTATTTCACCCCCCAAAAATTAAACTTACACAATGCAAATGTCCCAAAAAACGTTATGTATAAAAAATTGAACTTATAAATGATGCAATTACAAATTTTAAATGAAATGTAAAAAATAATTTGCATAAACTTGTAATACCGCAGTTATTAGAAAATGACGTAACAAAATCAATTTTTATCAGGCGCTAAAGATAGGCAAAGCGAGTTAGTAAATTATGTAATTGTTTGCATATGTCAATTAAAGCAATTAAATATCAGTGAAGCTTGTAAAATACCACAACACAACCTAGAAAAAAACTAACTTCTATACCCGGTACGAAAACAACTAGCTAAACATATAAGTTATTTACAATGTAGTTTATTACAGCAACCATATATTTAAAACCTATACACAACTGCTTGATCTTTCGCTAACTGTTCCAGAATCTTTTTCCCAATCTTCCTTAATGCTCATTTTACTACTTAACTCATCAGCTATGCTCCAATCGTGAATGGAGAGTGATTTTTTCATTGGACTGTTTAGCGGTGGAATTCGGTCGTTCGGTACAAGAAAAGAAGCAAGATTCAACAAATCCAGAAACACTTTATATCGATCACTACGTACACATAAAATAATAAAATCCTATTGTTACTGTATTTATTAATATTATACCATTGTTTGACAAAGTTTTTGCTAATAAAACCCTTTGTAAATTTAAGTCTATATAAACCTATAACCATTCGTGGTTTTGAAAAAATTACTTATGTTTTAATGTCGTCGAGTATTCATAATATGGAGGTAACAATTTACATTTAAACCTTAATTGAATTACCTGCAAGTAGACCTTAAATATCGATACCCAGATGATCTACCAGTTCCAAGTTTAGAACCAACCATTCGTTGTACCATACATGCGTGGTTATCTGTTTAAAAAAAATTTTCTTTTATTTGCAATTTAACAAGAACCATTTTTACAAAATATCCAAGATGGTGAAAAATTTAAACACTTACATGAGGCTTATTATATTTAAATTCTTATGACTTACATCTCCATTTAGTCATCTGCCCATCAAGGTCCATAAGTTGGTGCAATAGCTGAAAGGGAAGGTGAAATCTAGGCTCGTCGTGATACATAAATATCATTAACGCTCCCTGAAATAAAAAGCAAAATAAATATATAAACTTTTAAAAAGAAATAGGAATGCAAATATTTTTCGATAGTGCTTTTTGTTGGTTGTTTTACCTGTAGTGCTTTATGCGAAAATCTTCTTTCCCCGCTTTTCATAAGTTCAATGTGCTCTTCTTCAGTAAACAAACTCTTGAATGTATCTGAAGTTTTGTTGTATTGCACATCAAAAAATTCCTTTGTTTTTTCGTCTTCAATTTCCTTAAACAAACATCAGAATAACTGATATATTGTACAAATTTATTTTTTTAAACAAAACTTTAAAAGCTTTACCCACCTTTTGGTAGGTTATTTTAAAAAAACGGGCCATGTTTTAAAAGATTTAAAATGTCATATTTCGTTTAAGACTTATTGTAAACATTATAACTAGAGCCCAAGGATTAACAAAAAAAATTATTTTATTTACTCACATCTCGTTCAGCTAGCATTTCTTGTAGCCAAGCATCAACACTATGTTTAAACTTGGTAAAAAAATCGAAACCATCTTTTTCCAAACCAGGTGTTCTTTCCAGCCAATCGTTGACAAGTTCGAATAAAGACTTTTCTGCAATTGCTTGGCTTACGAGATCACGTTGCTCTTCATTTAAAGCTTTTTTGTAGTTTTCTTTGTTGTAACTAATTCTTAAATCCTTAAAAAATAAAATGATAATTAGTTACTATTTTCTATTGTGACATATTGAGTTAATTGGCATATATCTGAATATATTGGGGTAGTTATATAAACATAATGGCGTCTGAATATTTGCATGGTAAAACGCTTTATGATGTAGTTTTAGTTAAGTACTTTAACTGCAACTTAAAATAAACATGCTGCAATTGTTATACCAACAATTTAAAATCATAAAAGTGCGCCTAGGAAGTAATAAATAAACCAATATGTGTAATAAATGAATCAAAAACCACGTTGTCAGTAGAACTACCCTAATATTACAAAATAAAACAATTTTATTACAACAAAGAACAAAAAGAGCAAACAAAATGTTTAAAGGCATAAGTAGATTTACCGCCAAATATTGTCGTCACGCTGGCTACTCTTTTAAAATTTTACGACCGACTACGCCCTCTAAATTTCAACCAATCACAAGATAGATTTAAGTGACATTTAAGTAAGCGTGATGTTAAAACTTAATTTTGCTTTACCAGCAATTATTGTCTCGTGATTTCGTTTCCTATGATTTATACTTATTATTACTTATTATTTACCTCTTGTACCCCCAATCTTATTTCTATCATCCTGAATTGAAAGCTTTGAAATCCAGAAGAAGTTTGAAGATGGTCTCTAAAAATAAAAACATCGTATTTTGCGAATTTTTTTTTGGTGTAACTTTTTAAACAAACATTTACCTGAAATCTAAGAAGCACTGGGGTGTCATTGTTTCAATTATAGTAAAATGTTGAGCGAAAAGCTGAGATCAACAAATTTTTCCAGTTAATTTTATTTAATTTTTGTATATCACTTTCTACAATACTATAAAATTTAAGTAAAATATTATGTTTGTATTTTGAATTACAGTTACCTTTGTTATTTCGTAAACTCTGTTAAGTCTTGATATAATAACAAGCATGTTTCGTTCTTCCAAATACGATGTGCTGAATAACTTTCGAACAGAATCTATCTCACGCAGGATTTGTTGAAACCAAATCTCAAAAGCTAAAACATTAGAAAATTGGTGCTTACGTTTTAAAAACCACACGTTACATGTGAGAAAACAAAAAAAACATAAGAGTAACGTAATTATAACAGTTTTAATGCAAAAACGGCAATATTGTGTTATGTAACTGAAAGTATTGTTTAAAAACCTACATTGATGTACAGTTATAAATAAATGCTCATCATGAACTGGTGTGTTTCCATTTTTATAGCTTTCTGGTTCGTGTGAATTTAAAATACGATCCAACTAAAATGTTAAATTGGGTTATATTAAAATTTGTTGAACCGTTTTCGCAAAATAAAATTGCAACGGGGCTTGATTCGGTGAAAATTAAGTACTTAAACAAATATTGTATCTTACAAAAAATGAATAAAAGTTCTGTAGAAATAGTTAAGATTTAAAATATTTTTGTATTTCATTTATTGAATAAGAAGCAAAATTTCATTGTTATTTTTTTAATTAGATTTTGCGAGTGTTTTTGTTATTTAAAAAAAAATAGTAATTACTCACTTTTAGATAACTAGTATACGTCATCTCTTCTTCCGGTTTTGAGCCATTGTTTGTGACGTCATTACTAAATAATTAAATGAAGCAATTTACTATATTTGTTTTTAATAATTTAAATTTTAATTAATAGCATGTAGGCTTTTCCTAATCAAATCACCAAACAATTTTTGCACGCATAGGAATATAAATTCCTGATATTTTTTAGTAGAGCGTATTTATTTTCTAATTTTTATGAATTAAAATATCGAATCTAACTTGCTGCAAAAAAATCTAATTACGTAAACAACATAAACTTACCCTTCTGTGTTATTTGCAAAATACGGGCACGACATAACTGTATACTTCTGCAATAAATCCGGTTCAATTTTAATGCATATGCTTACTCTACAATTTCCTTATTACTAATGACCAAGCTAAAATAACAGCACGAGGTTATAGTCGCGTCGACTTAAAATATGTTATGACATATAGTCGCGTGGCGGAATTACGCAAAACAAGTAGATGCGTTTTTTTTAATAATAGATTACATTATCTGCACTTCCTTTATTGAAAGACGCTATTTACCCTAAATAACGATATTTCCCAATTTTTGGCAATGAATTTATGAAACCTAAAACCAATTAAAAGACAAGTAACTAATACTGTACTTATAAATTAAAAAAGAGTTAGAACTTATTGGGTAAGTTATTGTATCCCTAGAACTTTCATCGGCGCAACATTTTATAATAGAACAAATATCCTTTTTATTCCTCGTTTTATGTAGATGACCTTTAACTAGTTTTTACTTATATGCCTTAAAAATAAAATTAACCTGAAAAAGGGACGATAACCACAGCATAGCCTAACAAACGCACCCAAGCAAAACTTTAAATAGTTTTTCGCTTAAACCAAAGTCAGTAATTTTTGGGTTGAGCGGATAATAAAATATAACTACCCCGGTTTAATACGTAAATTATACATAAAAAGTAAAGTTGTTTATTAAAAAAAGGTGCTATAAACATTTTAAAAGATGTTAACCTAGCTTGACCTAAATTGTCATTTATTTAACCCTTTCCAATTTTTAGTTGAGGTTTAACGATTTTTCTACAAAATTTTTACTACTCAATGTTAAGTCTATTTGCATTGTCTTTGCGGTATGGTTACATATTAAAGCATATATGACTTCATAGCCATTTTACCTTGAAGTTTAAAGATCATAAGTTCGCACACTAACCCTAGACTTAATGGCTGATGATTATGGCATAAATGGTATTTATAAATTTAATACATAGCGCATGCATTGTTGTATTGGAAATATACTACGTCAATAAAGTTTTGGCAAACATTAGTTTTTTAAAAATCTTTCATTTTTAAAGAGTAATTATAACTCGAATTTTATGGTTTCGAAACACATTGTTATTGTCAGTATTATTAATGATATTAATAACTTTAAATGGGTCGAAAAAATAATTTAACGCTTTCTTACGCTTGTATAAATTAATAACATTTAATATGGTTTTGTTCGCTGTCCGTGTTAAAGTTAATAATATTGGTAAAGTAAAAAGAAATAATTTTTAGTTGTTAATAATTACATTTGAGCACTTGTTAATTTATTAAAAATTAAATATTAATTTATGCTTTCACATTTTGCTTATTTGCATATCATAAGCATTGGCGGCTCGTCTATGGGGCTAATGGGGCTAAAACCACCAACTTTTTAACACACTTTCTTAAAATTAAATTTAATATTTAATATAAATATTTTTTTTTGGTAAATAATAAATTTTTTACAAAGTTTTTGATTTTTGGCAATTTTTTTTCGCTAAAATTAAAAAAAATATAAAAAAATAGTGTCTATTTTGACAACAAAATGTGCCAAAATTTCCAAAAATTTTTGAAAAATTTAGCGTAAACATGTGAGGCTAATCTCAGATTAGCGCCACGGGTTGTCAAATTAAAAAAAAACTAAAGGCATTGTTGCCGTCAGAATTTGAAATTTTGAAAAAAGGTTGAGAACTTTAGGCGAAAAGTGGGGCTAAAACTACCACAGAGTTCTCAAATATTTTGGCAATTTGAATCTTAGTGTATATTTAAATTTAAACTGTAACTTAAATATTAATAAAATAAATAAAACTCAAGTTAGGTATTTTATTATATTTTAGAAAGGTAATAAGGCTTAAAAATATTATAAATATAACGAATAAAAATTATAATCAGTTGAATCTTCTAGAAAATTCTAGTTAAAAAGGTCGGCGCGTAATTGTCAATAAGGGCACGCTTAAGTCGCGCAGAAATTTTGGATTAGTTCCAGCATTCCTTTTTTAATCTTAGGTAATATAAAAAAGACCGTTTTGTATCTAAAATAGCCGATTTACGGCCATCAATATCAAAAAAATTTTGGATCCCCCTAGTGGTGCTGTGATTTTATTAAATTAGCCCCCTCTTTTATTTGCCCCACGAGCCGCCACTGATCATAAGTAACATGAAAACTCTAAAAATGGGTAAAAAATTTACTTTTTGTTTGTTAATTATACTTTGATATTCGTTTGATTATTTAAAAATCAAGATCGATATTTTGCTTTTAAATTTAGGTTAAATATATCTTGTTTTTTATTAATTATTTACTATTATTTTGATTCTTTTTTATATTATTGAACATTTTTAATAAACCTTGTTTAACCAAAGCTTAAATTCTGTACTTTAATGACGTCAAAACCTATTAAGTGACGTAACCGGGTTGTAACGTTAAAGCTTTTAAGAAATATATACTTTGCAATTATTCCGTTCTAAAATAAATTACAAACTTATTGATTAACGTTTAATGTAAAAACATGGCGCATAGAGAAATAATGACGTCATGAAACAAAGCAATATATGATGTCACTGCCAACAACGATTATTGTTCATCAATTCAATTACGTGAAATAAAAATCATGAAAATAAATAGTAAATCATATTTCAAAAAAAATTATTCTTAAATACAAAAGTTCTGGCAGTGGAAGTTTAAATTCTTACTAAAGAGCAAGGCGTAATTTGTTTCAGGCAACCAGTTTTTGCTCTTACTTTTTTTTTTGCTCTTACTTAAGAGCAAAACGGAGAAGGAATTAAGAGAAACGCTTTAGTTTTAGTATTATAACGTAGCAAGTTTTATAAAGGCGGCATTAAGTTCAGATGTTAAAAATTAATAAAATGTTTTGTTTAAACTGTTTTGTAAGATAATGACACTGTTAGTGTTTTATAAACTTTAGCAGTTAAGGAACTATTTTTATACGCCTTCAGAATTATGCGTGGCGGATGAATACAACTGACGTCACAACTTGACCCGTCTTGGATCGGCTTGTCCGCCATTAAGTTTAAGTTTTAGCTAAGTGGAGAGTTTAAGCCAAAGCGTCTTTAGGACGAAGCCATCTTTATCTTTAACGAATCGAGTTAAGTATATTATTTTATTGTTATTTAAATTTTTTATAGTGTATATATAGTGTTGTTGAACTGATTATGCAATGCGTTAGGGGTAGGATCGTGCGCGTATCGATACATTCGTTGTTTTAAAGTCTGGCGAATTGCGTTTAACAGTCCGCGTATTTAGTAAACAACACTATTTTAAAGCATATAAATAAATAATACCTAACTTGACATATTAACTGCCCCCAGCTTTTATTTGCAGTTTTAGATGACGATCTCGCAGGAAAGAAGTGTCGATGATGATCTGACGAGGAATAGGTACTAATTAGGCGATTCTACGGTGATTTAAAGAGAAATTGAAGGTTTGGATGTGGGTCTCAAGTAGTTGTAAATTTAGGCTTTAATGAGCTGTAAGGAAAATATCAAAAAGGTGATTTCTTTATCGTATCGGTGAGATATTTGTTTTTTAATAAAAGTATGTATTGAATAGATAATGAATTTATTTATAATTGTACAACTTTAACATGTTAGAATTAGCCTAGTTCAATTAGGCTGGTCGTCAGTCTTGCGTTAGATTGAATTCGTGCGCGTGTTGCAACACATCACTCCGTTCGTCGGTTTAGTTTGCGTCGCTTTCGTTGTTCGTCGGTTTCGTTTTCGTCGCTCTTGTTTTCGTCGCTTTATTTTGCGTCGTTTTCGTCGGTCGCTTTAGTTGTTATGTTAGTTTGTGTCGATTTTATCGGTTGCTTTTGCGTGCGTCAGTTTGCGTCGCTTTAGTTGTAACGTTGACAGTTTGCGTCGCTTTGGATGTTTCTTTTTAAGGTTATATTTGACTACCTTGTGGGGCCGAAGAATCTGATGATAAATGGAAAGGCAAAGGTATTGTATAGTTCCACAAACAGCAAGGTAAAATGTTAACTAAATTTGTTTTTCTAATTAGACATAAATAACTGCTCTCCAGCTTTCTTTTTAGATTTCAGATGAAAACGTCATGAAGCTGGAAGAACTGACTATGATCCGACGAAGAATGAAGAGAGAAAGGTATTGTATAGCCCTCCCAAAGAACAAGGTAAAGTGTTAACTAAATATCTTTTTTTCTATTTAGACATAGATAACTGCTCCCTAGCTATCTTTTAGATTTCAGATGTCAACGTCGTGAAGCCGGAGGATCTGATGATGATCTGACAAAGAATAAAGAGAAAAAGATATTGTTTAACCCTCCCAAACAACAAGGTAAAACGTTAACTAAATATTTTTTTTTTTAATTTAGACATTGATAACTGCTCCCTAGCTTTCTTTTTAGATTTTAGATGACACCGTCATGGAGCTGAAGGATCTGATGATGATCTGACGAAGAATGAAGAGAAAAAGGTATTGTTTAGCCCTGCCAAAGAACAAGGTAAAATGTTAACTAAATATATTTTTTCTATTTAGACATAGATAACTGCTCCCAAGCTATCTTTTTAGATTTCAGATGTCAACGTTGTGAAGCCGGAGAATCTGATGATGATCTGTTGAGGAATAGAGAAGCAAAAGTATTGTATAGCCTTCAGACCAACAAGATAAAATATTAACTAACTATCTTTTTTGTAGTTAGACATAAATAACTGTTCTCCAGCTTTTTTTTTAGATTTTAGATAAAAACGTCATGGAGCAGAAGGATCTGATGAAAAATGAAGAATGGAAAAACATAGGTAACATATAGTCGTCCAGACGTCAAGGTAAATTGTTAACTAAATATCTTTTTTTTCTAATCAGACATAGATAACTGCTCCCAAGCTTTCTTTTTAGATGTTAGATGACACCGTCATGAAGCTGAAGAATCTGATGATGATCTGAAGAAGAATGAAGAGAAACAGGTATTGTTTAGCCTTCCCAAAGAACAAGGTAAACGTTAACTAAATATTTTTTTTTCTATTTAAACATAAATAACTGCTCCCTAGCTATCTTTAAGATTTCAGATGTCAACGTGGTGAACCTGGAGGATTTGATGATGATCTGATGATGAATGGAGAAGCAAAGGTATTGTATAGCCTTCAATTCAACAAGGTAAAATATTAACTAAATATATTTTTTTGTAATAATAAATAGATAACCATTCTTCAGCTTTCTTTTTAGATTTCAGATGAAAACATCATGGAGCAGAAGGATCTGATGAAAAATGAAGAATGGAAAAACATAGGTAACATATAGTCCTTCCAAACAACAAGGTAAATTGTTAACTAAATAATTTTTTTTTTTTATTTAGACATAGCTAACAGCTCCCTAGCTATCTTTTAGATTTTAGATGTCAATGTCAAGAAGCCGGTGGATCTGATGATGATCTGATAATGATCTGACAAAGAATAAAGAGAAAAAGGTATTGTTTAGCCCTCTCAAAGAACAAGGTAAAATGTTAACTAAATATCTTTTTTTTTCTAATTAGACATAAATAACTGCTCTATAGCTTTCTTTTTAGATTTCAGATGACACTGTCATGGAGCTGATGAATCTGATGATGATCTGATGAAGAATGAAGAGAAACAGGTATTGCTTAGCTCTCCCAAAGAACAAGGTAAAACGTTAACTAAATATATTTTTTTTCTATTCAGACATAGATAACTGCTTCCAAGCTATCTTTTTAGATTTCAGATGTCAATGTTGTGAAGCCGGAGAATCTGATGATGATCTGTTGAGGAATGGAGAAGCAAAGGTATTGTATAGCCTTTCGATCAACAAGGTAAAATATTAACTAAATATCTTTTTTTCTAATAATAAATATTAACTGTTCTTCAGCTTTCTTTTTAGATTTCAGATGAAAACATCATGGAGCAGGAGGATCTGATGAAAAATAAAGAATGGAAAAACATAGGTAACATATAGCCCTTCCAAACAACAAGGTAAAACGTTAACTAAATATATTTTTTTTTATTTAGACATTGATAACTGCTCCCTAGCTTTCTTTTTAGATTTTAGATGACACCGTCATGGAGCTGAAGGATCTGATGATGATCTGACGAAGAATGAAGAGAAAAAGGTATTGTATAGCCCTCCCAGAAAACAAGGTAAAACGTTTACTAAATATCCTTTTTTTCATTTAGACATAGCTAACTGCTCCCTAGCTATCTTTTAGATTTTAGATGTCAACGTCAAGAAGCCGGTGGATCTGATGATGATCTGATAATGATCTGACAAAGAATGAAGAGAAAAAGGTATTGTTTAGCCCTCTCAAAGAACAAGGTAAAATATTAACTAAATATCTTTTTTTTTCTAATTAGACATTAATAACTGCTCTATAGCTTTCTTTTTAGATTTCAGATGACACTGTCATGGAGCTGATGGATCTGATGATGATCTGACGAAGAATGAAAAGAAAAAGGTATTGCTTAGCTCTCCCAAAGAACAAGGAAAAACGTTAACTAAATATATTTTTTTTTTAAATATTTTTTTTTTATTTAGACATCATTGATAACTGCTCCCTAGCTTTCTTTTTAGATTTTAGATGACACCGTCATGGAGCTGAAGGATCTGATGATGATCTGACGAAGAATGAAGAAAAAAAGGTATTGTATAGCCCTCCCAGAGAACAAGGTAAAACGTTTACTAAATATCTTTTTTTCATTTAGACATAGCTAACTGCTCCCTAGCTATCTTTTAGATTTTAGATGTCAACGTCAAGAAGCCGGTGGATCTGATGATGATCTGATAATGATCTGACAAAGAATGAAGAGAAAAAGGTATTGTTTAGCCCTCTCAAAGAACAAGGTAAAATGTTAACTAAATATCTTTTTTTTTCTAATTAGACATAAATAACTGCTCTATAGCTTTCTTTTTAGATTTCAGATGACACTGTCATGGAGCTGATGGATCTGATATGATCTGACGAAGAATGAAAAGAAAAAGGTATTGTTTAGCCCTCCCAAAGAACAAGGTAAAACGTTAACTAAATATATATTTTTTTCTATTCAGACATAGATAACTGCTCCCAAGCTATCTTTTTAGATTTCAGATGTCAACGTTGTGAAGCCGGAGAATCTGATGATGATCTGTTGAGGAATGGAGAAGCAAAGGTATTGTATAGCCTTTCGATCAACAAGGTAAAATATTAACTAAATATCTTTTTTTCTAATAATAAATATTAACTGTTCTTCAGCTTTCTTTTTAGATTTCAGATGAAAACATTATGGAGCAGGAGGATCTGATGAAAAATAAAGAATGGAAAAACATAGGTAACATATAGCCCTTCCAAACAACAAGGTAAAACGTTAACTAAATATATTTTTTTTTTATTTAGACATTGATAACTGCTCCCTAGCTTTCTTTTTAGATTTTAGATGACACCGTCATGGAGCTGAAGGATCTGATGATGATCTGACGAAGAATGAAGAGAAAAAGGTATTGTATAGCCCTCCCAGAGAACAAGGTAAAACGTTTACTAAATATCCTTTTTTTCATTTAGACATAGCTAACTGCTCCCTAGCTATCTTTTAGATTTTAGATGTCAACGTCAAGAAGCCGGTGGATCTGATGATGATCTGATAATGATCTGACAAAGAATGAAGAGAAAAAGGTATTGTTTAGCCCTCTCAAAGAACAAGGTAAAATATTAACTAAATATCTTTTTTTTTCTAATTAGACATTAATAACTGCTCTATAGCTTTCTTTTTAGATTTCAGATGACACTGTCATGGAGCTGATGGATCTGATGATGATCTGACGAAGAATGAAAAGAAAAAGGTATTGCTTAGCTCTCCCAAAGAACAAGGAAAAACGTTAACTAAATATATATTTTTTTTAAATATTTTTTTTTTATTTAGACATCATTGATAACTGCTCCCTAGCTTTCTTTTTAGATTTTAGATGACACCGTCATGGAGCTGAAGGATCTGATGATGATCTGACGAAGAATGAAGAAAAAAAGGTATTGTATAGCCCTCCCAGAGAACAAGGTAAAACGTTTACTAAATATCTTTTTTTCATTTAGACATAGCTAACTGCTCCCTAGCTATCTTTTAGATTTTAGATGTCAACGTCAAGAAGCCGGTGGATCTGATGATGATCTGATAATGATCTGACAAAGAATGAAGAGAAAAAGGTATTGTTTAGCCCTCTCAAAGAACAAGGTAAAATGTTAACTAAATATCTTTTTTTTTCTAATTAGACATAAATAACTGCTCTATAGCTTTCTTTTTAGATTTCAGATGACACTGTCATGGAGCTGATGGATCTGATATGATCTGACGAAGAATGAAAAGAAAAAGGTATTGTTTAGCCCTCCCAAAGAACAAGGTAAAACGTTAACTAAATATATATTTTTTTCTATTCAGACATAGATAACTGCTCCCAAGCTATCTTTTTAGATTTCAGATGTCAACGTTGTGAAGCCGGAGAATCTGATGATGATCTGTTGAGGAATGGAGAAGCAAAGGTATTGTATAGCCTTTCGATCAACAAGGTAAAATATTAACTAAATATCTTTTTTTCTAATAATAAATATTAACTGTTCTTCAGCTTTCTTTTTAGATTTCAGATGAAAACATTATGGAGCAGGAGGATCTGATGAAAAATAAAGAATGGAAAAACATAGGTAACATATAGCCCTTCCAAACAACAAGGTAAAACGTTAACTAAATATATTTTTTTTTATTTAGACATTGATAACTGCTCCCTAGCTTTCTTTTTAGATTTTAGATGACACCGTCATGGAGCTGAAGGATCTGATGATGATCTGACGAAGAATGAAGAGAAAAAGGTATTGTATAGCCCTCCCAGAGAACAAGGTAAAACGTTTACTAAATATCCTTTTTTTCATTTAGACATAGCTAACTGCTCCCTAGCTATCTTTTAGATTTTAGATGTCAACGTCAAGAAGCCGGTGGATCTGATGATGATCTGATAATGATCTGACAAAGAATGAAGAGAAAAAGGTATTGTTTAGCCCTCTCAAAGAACAAGGTAAAATATTAACTAAATATCTTTTTTTTTCTAATTAGACATTAATAACTGCTCTATAGCTTTCTTTTTAGATTTCAGATGACACTGTCATGGAGCTGATGGATCTGATGATGATCTGACGAAGAATGAAAAGAAAAAGGTATTGCTTAGCTCTCCCAAAGAACAAGGAAAAACGTTAACTAAATATATTTTTTTTTTAAATATTTTTTTTTTATTTAGACATCATTGATAACTGCTCCCTAGCTTTCTTTTTAGATTTTAGATGACACCGTCATGGAGCTGAAGGATCTGATGATGATCTGACAAAGAATGAAGAAAAAAAGGTATTGTATAGCCCTCCCAGAGAACAAGGTAAAACGTTTACTAAATATCTTTTTTTCATTTAGACATAGCTAACTGCTCCCTAGCTATCTTTTAGATTTTAGATGTCAACGTCAAGAAGCCGGTGGATCTGATGATGATCTGATAATGATCTGACAAAGAATGAAGAGAAAAAGGTATTGTTTAGCCCTCTCAAAGAACAAGGTAAAATGTTAACTAAATATCTTTTTTTTTCTAATTAGACATAAATAACTGCTCTATAGCTTTCTTTTTAGATTTCAGATGACACTGTCATGGAGCTGATGGATCTGATATGATCTGACGAAGAATGAAAAGAAAAAGGTATTGTTTAGCCCTCCCAAAGAACAAGGTAAAACGTTAACTAAATATATATTTTTTTCTATTCAGACATAGATAACTGCTCCCAAGCTATCTTTTTAGATTTCAGATGTCAACGTTGTGAAGCCGGAGAATCTGATGATGATCTGTTGAGGAATGGAGAAGCAAAGGTATTGTATAGCCTTTCGATCAACAAGGTAAAATATTAACTAAATATCTTTTTTTCTAATAATAAATATTAACTGTTCTTCAGCTTTCTTTTTAGATTTCAGATGAAAACATTATGGAGCAGGAGGATCTGATGAAAAATAAAGAATGGAAAAACATAGGTAACATATAGCCCTTCCAAACAACAAGGTAAAACGTTAACTAAATATATTTTTTTTTATTTAGACATTGATAACTGCTCCCTAGCTTTCTTTTTAGATTTTAGATGACACCGTCATGGAGCTGAAGGATCTGATGATGATCTGACGAAGAATGAAGAGAAAAAGGTATTGTATAGCCCTCCCAGAGAACAAGGTAAAACGTTTACTAAATATCCTTTTTTTCATTTAGACATAGCTAACTGCTCCCTAGCTATCTTTTAGATTTTAGATGTCAACGTCAAGAAGCCGGTGGATCTGATGATGATCTGATAATGATCTGACAAAGAATGAAGAGAAAAAGGTATTGTTTAGCCCTCTCAAAGAACAAGGTAAAATATTAACTAAATATCTTTTTTTTTCTAATTAGACATTAATAACTGCTCTATAGCTTTCTTTTTAGATTTCAGATGACACTGTCATGGAGCTGATGGATCTGATGATGATCTGACAAAGAATGAAAAGAAAAAGGTATTGCTTAGCTCTCCCAAAGAACAAGGAAAAACGTTAACTAAATATATTTTTTTTTTAAATATTTTTTTTTTATTTAGACATCATTGATAACTGCTCCCTAGCTTTCTTTTTAGATTTTAGATGACACCGTCATGGAGCTGAAGGATCTGATGATGATCTGACGAAGAATGAAGAAAAAAAGGTATTGTATAGCCCTCCCAGAGAACAAGGTAAAACGTTTACTAAATATCTTTTTTTCATTTAGACATAGCTAACTGCTCCCTAGCTATCTTTTAGATTTTAGATGTCAACGTCAAGAAGCCGGTGGATCTGATGATGATCTGATAATGATCTGACAAAGAATGAAGAGAAAAAGGTATTGTTTAGCCCTCTCAAAGAACAAGGTAAAATGTTAACTAAATATCTTTTTTTTTCTAATTAGACATAAATAACTGCTCTATAGCTTTCTTTTTAGATTTCAGATGACACTGTCATGGAGCTGATGGATCTAATATGATCTGACGAAGAATGAAAAGAAAAAAGTGTTGTTTAGCCCTCCCAAAGAACAAGGTAAAACGTTAACTAAATATATATTTTTTTCTATTCAGACATAGATAACTGCTCCCAAGCTTTCTTTTTAGATGTTAGATGACACCGTCATGAAGCTGAAGAATCTGATGATGATCTGAAGAAGAATGAAGAGAAACAGGTATTGTTTAGCCTTCCCAAAGAACAAGGTAAACGTTAACTAAATATTTTTTTTTCTATTTAAACATAAATAACTGCTCCCTAGCTATCTTTAAGATTTCAGATGTCAACGTGGTGAACCTGGAGGATTTGATGATGATCTGATGATGAATGGAGAAGCAAAGGTATTGTATAGCCTTCAATTCAACAAGGTAAAATATTAACTAAATATATATTTTTTTGTAATAATAAATAGATAACCATTCTTCAGCTTTCTTTTTAGATTTCAGATGAAAACATCATGGAGCAGAAGGATCTGATGAAAAATGAAGAATGGAAAAACATAGGTAACATATAGTCCTTCCAAACAACAAGGTAAATTGTTAACTAAATAATTTTTTTTTTTATTTAGACATAGCTAACAGCTCCCTAGCTATCTTTTAGATTTTAGATGTCAATGTCAAGAAGCCGGTGGATCTGATGATGATCTGATAATGATCTGACAAAGAATGAAGAGAAAAAGGTATTGTTTAGCCCTCTCAAAGAACAAGGTAAAATGTTAACTAAATATCTTTTTTTTCTAATTAGACATAAATAACTGCTCTATAGCTTTCTTTTTAGATTTCAGATGACACTGTCATGGAGCTGATGAATCTGATGATGATCTGATGAAGAATGAAGAGAAACAGGTATTGCTTAGCTCTCCCAAAGAACAAGGTAAAACGTTAACTAAATATATTTTTTTTCTATTCAGACATAGATAACTGCTTCCAAGCTATCTTTTTAGATTTCAGATGTCAATGTTGTGAAGCCGGAGAATCTGATGATGATCTGTTGAGGAATGGAGAAGCAAAGGTATTGTATAGCCTTTCGATCAACAAGGTAAAATATTAACTAAATATCTTTTTTTCTAATAATAAATATTAACTGTTCTTCAGCTTTCTTTTTAGATTTCAGATGAAAACATCATGGAGCAGGAGGATCTGATGAAAAATAAAGAATGGAAAAACATAGGTAACATATAGCCCTTCCAAACAACAAGGTAAAACGTTAACTAAATATATATTTTTTTATTTAGACATTGATAACTGCTCCCTAGCTTTCTTTTTAAATTTTAGATGACACCGTCATGGAGCTGAAGGATCTGATGATGATCTGACGAAAAATGAAGAGAAAAAGGTATTGTATAGCCCCCCCAGAGAACAAGGTAAAACGTTTACTAAATATCCTTTTTTTCATTTAGACATAGCTAACTGCTCCCTAGCTATCTTTTAGATTTTAGATGTCAACGTCAAGAAGCCGGTGGATCTGATGATGATCTGATAATGATCTGACAAAGAATGAAGAGAAAAAGGTATTGTTTAGCCCTCTCAAAGAACAAGGTAAAATATTAACTAAATATCTTTTTTTTTCTAATTAGACATTAATAACTGCTCTATAGCTTTCTTTTTAGATTTCAGATGAAACTGTCATGGAGCTGATGGATCTGATGATGATCTGACGAAGAATGAAAAGAAAAAGGTATTGCTTAGCTCTCCCAAAGAACAAGGAAAAACGTTAACTAAATATATTTTTTTTTTAAATATTTTTTTTTTATTTAGACATCATTGATAACTGCTCCCTAGCTTTCTTTTTAAATTTTAGATGACACCGTCATGGAGCTGAAGGATCTGATGATGATCTGACGAAGAATGAAGAAAAAAAGGTATTGTATAACCCCCCCAGAGAACAAGGTAAAACGTTTACTAAATATCTTTTTTTCATTTAGACATAGCTAACTGCTCCCTAGCTATCTTTTAGATTTTAGATGTCAACGTCAAGAAGCCGGTGGATCTGATGATGATCTGATAATGATCTGACGAAGAATGAAAAGAAAAAGGTATTGTTTAGCCCTCCCAAAGAACAAGGTAAAACGTTAACTAAATATATATTTTTTTCTATTCAGACATAGATAACTGCTCCCAAGCTATCTTTTTAGATTTCAGATGTCAACGTTGTGAAGCCGGAGAATCTGATGATGATCTGTTGAGGAATGGAGAAGCAAAGGTATTGTATAGCCTTTCGATCAACAAGGTAAAATATTAACTAAATATCTTTTTTTCTAATAATAAATATTAACTGTTCTTCAGCTTTCTTTTTAGATTTCAGATGAAAACATTATGGAGCAGGAGGATCTGATGAAAAATAAAGAATGGAAAAACATAGGTAACATATAGCCCTTCCAAACAACAAGGTAAAACGTTAACTAAATATTTTTTTTTTATTTAGACATCATTGATAACTGCTCCCTAGCTTTCTTTTTAGATTTTAGATGACACCGTCATGGAGCTGAAGGATCTGATGATGATCTGACGAAGAATGAAGAAAAAAAGGTATTGTATAGCCCTCCCAGAGAACAAGGTAAAACGTTTACTAAATATCTTTTTTTCATTTAGACATAGCTAACTGCTCCCAAGCTATCTTTTAGATTTTAGATGTCAACGTCAAGAAGCCGGTGGATCTGATGATGATCTGATAATGATCTGACAAAGAATGAAGAGAAAAAGGTATTGTTTAGCCCTCTCAAAGAACAAGGTAAAATGTTAACTAAATATCTTTTTTTTTCTAATTAGACATAAATAACTGCTCTATAGCTTTCTTTTTAGATTTCAGATGACACTGTCATGGAGCTGATGGATCTGATATGATCTGACGAAGAATGAAAAGAAAAAAGTGTTGTTTAGCCCTCCCAAAGAACAAGGTAAAACGTTAACTAAATATATATTTTTTTCTATTCAGACATAGATAACTGCTCCCAAGCTATCTTTTTAGATTTCAGATGTCAACGTTGTGAAGCCGGAGAATCTGACGATGATCTGTTGAGGAATGGAGAAGCAAAGGTATTGTATAGCCTTCAGACCAACAAGGTAAAATATTAACTAACTATCTTTTTTGTAGTTAGACATAAATAACTGTTCTCCAGCTTTCTTTTTAGATTTAAGATAAAAACGTCATGGAGCAAAAGGATCTGATGAAAAATGAAGAATGGAAAAACATAGGTAACATATAGTCGTCCAGACGTCAAGGTAAATTGTTAACTAAAAATATTTTTTTTGTAATCAGACATTGATAACTGCTCCCAAACTTTCTTTTTAGATTTTAGATGACACCGTCATGGAGCTGAAGAATCTGATGATGATCTGAAAAAGAATGAAGAGAAACAGGTATTGTTTAGCCCTGCCAAAGAACAAGGTAAAATGTTAACTAAATATATTTTTTCTATTTAGACATAGATAACTGCTCCCAAGCTATCTTTTTAGATTTCAAATGTCATCGTTGTGAAGTCGGAGGATTTGATGAAGATCTGATGATGAATGGAGAAGCAAATATTGTATAGCCTTTCGATCAACAAGGTAAAATATTAACTAAATATATTTTTTTGTAATAATAAATAGATAACTGTTCTTTAGCTTTCTTTTTAGATTTCAGATGAAAACATCATGGAGCAGGAGGATCTGATGAAAAATAAAGAATGGAAAAACATAGGTAACATATAGCCCTCCCAAACAACAAGATGAAAACGTTAACTAAATAAATTTTTTTTATTTAGACATTGATAACTGCTCCCTAGCTTTCTTTTTAGATTTTAGATGACACCGTCATGGAGCTGAAGGATCTGATGATGATCTGACGAAAAATGAAGAGAAAAAGGTATTGTATAGCCATTCCAGAGAACAAGGTAAAACGTTTACTAAATATCCTTTTTTCTATTTAGACATAGCTAACTGCTCCCTAGCTATCTTTCAGATTTTAGATGTCAACGTCGAGAAGCCGGTGGATCTGATGATGATCTGATAATGATCTGACAAAGAATGAAGAAAAAAAGGTATTGTTTAGCCCTCTCACAAAACAAGGTAAAATGTTAACTAAATATCTTTTTTTTCTAATTAGACATAAATAACTGCTCTATAGCTTTCTTTTTAGATTTCAGATGACACTGTCATGGAGCTGATGGATCTGATATGATCTGACGAAAAATGAAAAGAAAAAGGTATTGTTTAGCCCTCCCAAAGAACAAGGTAAAACGTTAACTAAATATATATTTTTTTCTATTCAGACATAGATAACTGCTCCCAAGCTATCTTTTTAGATTTCAGATGTCAACGTTGTGAAGCCGGAGAATCTGACGATGATCTGTTGAGGAATGGAGAACCAAAGGTATTGTATAGCCTTCAGACCAACAAGGTAAAATATTAACTAATTATCTTTTTTGTAGTTAGACATAAATAACTGTTCTCCAGCTTTCTTTTTAGATTTTAGATAAAAACGTCATGGAGCAAAAAGATCTGATGAAAAATGAAGAATGGAAAAACATAGGTAACATATAGTCGTCCAGACGTCAAGGTAAATTGTTAACTAAAAATATTTTTTTTGTAATCAGACATTGATAACTGCTTCCAAGCTTTCTTTTTAGATTTTAGATGACACCGTCATGGAGCTGAAGAATCTGATGATGATCTGAAGAAGAATGAAGAGAAAAAGGTATTGTTTAGCCCTCCCAAAGAACAAGGTAAAATGTTAACTAAATATATTTTTTCTATTTAGACATAGATAACTGCTCCCAAGCTATCTTTTTAGATTTCAAATGTCATCGTTGTGAAGTCGGAGGATTTGATGAAGATCTGATGATGAATGGAGAAGCAAAGGTATTGTATAGCCTTTCGATCAACAAGGTAAAATATTAACTAAATATATTTTTTTGTAATAATAAATAGATAACTGTTCTTTAGCTTTCTTTTTAGATTTCAGATGAAAACATCATGGAGCAGGAGGATCTGATGAAAAATAGAGAATGGAAAAACATAGGTAACATATAGCCCTCCCAAACAACAAGATGAAAACGTTAACTAAATAAATTTTTTTTATTTAGACATTGATAACTGCTCCCTAGCTTTCTTTTTAGATTTTAGATGACACCGTCATGGAGCTGAAGGATCTGATGATGATCTGACAAAAAATGAAGAGAAAAAGGTATTGTATAGCCATCCCAGAGAACAAGGTAAAACGTTTACTAAATATCCTTTTTTCTATTTAGACATAGCTAACTGCTCCCTAGCTAGCTTTCAGATTTTAGATGTCAACGTCGAGAAGCCGGTGGATCTGATGATGATCTGATAATGATCTGACGAAGAATGAAGAGAAAAAGGTATTGTTTAGCCCTCTCACAAAACAAGGTAAAATGTTAACTAAATATCTTTTTTTTTCTAATTAGACATAAATAACTGCTCTATAGCTTTCTTTTTAGATTTCAGATGACACTGTCATAGAGCTGATGGATCTGATGATGATCTGACGAAGAATGAAAAGAAAAAGGTATTGTTTAGCCCTCCCAAAGAACAAGGTAAAACGTTAACTAAATATATATTTTTTTCTATTCAGACATAGATAACTGCTCCCAAGCTATCTTTTTAGATTTCAGATGTCAACGTTGTGAAGCCGGAGAATCTGATGATGATCTGTTGAGGAATGGAGAACCAAAGGTATTGTATAGCCTTCAGACCAACAAGGTAAAATATTAACTAATTATCTTTTTTGTAGTTAGACATAAATAACTGTTTTCCAGCTTTCTTTTTAGATTTAAGATAAAAACGTCATGGAGCAAAAGGATCTGATGAAAAATGTAGAATGGAAAAACATAGGTAACATATAGTCTTCCAGACGTCAAGGTAAATTGTTAACTAAAAATATTTTTTTTGTAATCAGACATTGATAACTGCTTCCAAGCTTTCTTTTTAGATTTTAGATGACACCGTCATGGAGCTGAAGAATCTGATGATGATCTGAAGAAGAATGAAGAGAAACAGGTATTGTTTAGCCCTGCCAAAGAACAAGGTAAAATGTTAACTAAATATATTTTTTCTATTTAGACATAGATAACTGCTCCCAAGCTATCTTTTTAGATTTCAAATGTCATCGTTGTGAAGTCGGAGGATTTGATGAAGATCTGATGATGAATGGAGAAGCAAAGGTATTGTATAGCCTTTCCATCAACAAGGTAAAATATTAACTAAATATATTTTTTTCTAATAATAAATAGATAACTGTTCTTTAGCTTTCTTTTTAGATTTCAGATGAAAACATCATGGAGCAGGAGGATCTGATGAAAAATAAAGAATGAAAAAACATAGGTAAACATATAGCCCTCCCAAACAACAAGATGAAAACGTTAACTAAATAATTTTTTTTTATTTAGACATTGATAACTGCTCCCTAGCTTTCTCTTTAGATTTTAGATGACACCGTCATGGAGCTGAAGGATCTGATGATGATCTGACGAAGAATGAAGAGAAAAAGGTATTGTATAGCCATCCCAGAGAACAAGGTAAAACGTTTACTAAATATCCTTTTTTCTATTTAGACATAGCTAACTGCTCCCTAGCTATCTTTTAGATGTCAACGTCGAGAAGCCGGTGGATCTGATGATGATCTGATAATGATCTGACGAAGAATGAAGAGAAAAAGGTATTGTTTAGCCCTCCCAAAAAACAAGGTAAAATGTTAACTAAATATCTTTTTTTTTCTAATTAGACATAAATAATTGCTTTATGGCTTTCTTTTTAGATTTCAGATGACACTGTCATGGAGCTGATGGATCTGGTGATGATCTGACGAAGAATGAAAAGAAAAAGTTATTGTATAGCCCTCTCAATGAACAAGGTAAAAGGTTAATTAACATACATTTGTTTTTCGATAAATGTATATATATATATTAAATGGATAATAAATTGATTTATAATTTTTGAGTGTACATCTTTTTTATGTGCTTTTACCCTAATAAAATGCCTATATCCTAACCCGAAAGGCAATGGCCCAAGCTTGTCAGCCTAGTTGGATTAGGCAGGTCGTCAGTCTTGCATTTAATTCGTGCGCGTGTTGCAACACATCGCTTCGTTCGTCGCTTTAGTTTCCGTCGCTTTCGTCGCATTCGTCGTTCTTCGCACTCGTTGTTCTTCGCATTCGTCGTTCGTCGATCGTCCACTTTAGTTTGGGTCGGTTTGCTTCAGTTGTAACGTCAGTTTACGTCGCTTAAGTAGTTACGTCAGTTTGTGTCGCTTTAGTTACCGTAGCTATATTGCCATCCGCTAGATTGAGCTCTATAAATAACTGTTCTCCAGCTTTCTTTTTAGATTTTAGATAAAAACGTCATGGAGCAGAAGGATCTGATGAAAAATGAAGAATGGAAAAACATAGGTAACATATAGTCGTCCAGACGTCAAGGTAAATTGTTAACTAAATAATTTTTTTTTTATTTAAACATTGATAACTGCTCCCTAGCTTTCTTTTTAGATTTTAGATGACACCGTCATGGAGCTGAAGGATCTGATGATGATCTGACAAAGAATGAAGAGAAAAAGGTATTGTATAGCCATCTCAAAGAACAAGGTAAAACGTTTACTAAATATCCTTTTTTTCATTTAGACATAGCTAACTGCTCACTAGCTATCTTTTAGATTTTAGATGTCAACGTCAAGAAGCCGGTGGATCTGATGATGATCTGATAATGATCTGACAAAGAATGAAGAGAAAAAGATATTGTTTAGCCCTCTCAAAGAACAAGGTAAAATGTTAACTAAATATCTTTTTTTTTCTAATTAGACATAAATAACTACTCTATAGCTTTTTTTTTAGATTTCAGATGACACTGTCATGGAGCTAATGGATCTGATGATGATCTGACGAAGAATGAAAAGAAAAAGTTATTATTTAGCTCTCCCAAAGAACAAGGTAAAGCGTTAACTAAATATGTTTTTTTCTATTCAGACATAGATAACTGCTTCCTAGCTATCTTTTTAGATTTCAGATGTCAATGTTGTGAAGCCGCAGAATCTGAAGATGATCTGTTGAGGAATGGAGAAGCAAAGGTATTGTATAGCTTTCAGACCAACAAGGTAAAATATTAACTAATTATCTTTTTTGTAGTTAGACATAAATAACTGTTCTCCAGCTTTCTTTTTAGATTTTAGAAAAAAACTTCATGGAGCAGAAGGATCTGATGAAAAATGAAGAATGGAAAAACATAGGGGTAACATATAGTCGTCCAGACGTCAAGGTAAATTGTTAATTAAAAATATTTTTTTCTAATCAGACATTGATAACTGCTCCCAAGCTTTCGTTTTAGATTTTAGATGACACCGTCATGGAGCTGAAGAATCTGATGATGATCTGAAGAAGAATGAAGAGAAACAGGTATTGTTTAGCCCTCCCAAAGAACAAGGTAAAACGTTAACTAAATATTTTTTTTTCTATTTAGACATAAATAACTGCTCCCTAGCTATCTTTTAGATTTCAGATGTTAATGTCGTGAACCTGGTGGATTTGATGATGATCTGATGATGAATGGAGAAGCAAAGGTATTGTATAGCCTTTCGATCAACAAGGTAAAATATTAACTAAATATCTTTTTTTCTAATAATAAATATTAACTGTTCTTCATCTTTCTTTTTAGATTTCAGATGAAAACATCATGGAGCAGGAGGATCTGATGAAAAATAAAGAATGGAAAAACAATAGGTAACATATAGCCCTTCCAAACAACAAGGTAAAACGTTAACTAAATATTTTTTTTTATTTAGACATTGATAACTGCTCCCTAGCTTTCTTTTTAGATTTTAGATGACACCGTCATGGAGCTGAAGGATCTGATGATGATCTGACGAAGAATGAAGAGAAAAAGGTATTGTATATCCCTCTCAGAGAACAAGGTAAAACGTTTTCTAAATATCCTTTTTTCCATTTAGACATACCTAACTGCTCCCTAGCTATCTTTTAGATTTTAGATGTCAACGTCAAGAAGCCGGTGGATCTGATGATGATCTGATAATGATCTGACAAAGAATGAAGAGAAAAAGGTAGTGTTTAGCCCTCTCAAAGAACAAGGTAAAATGTTAACTAAATATCTTTTTTTTTCTAATTAGACATAAATAACTGCTCTATAGCTTTCTTTTTAGATTTCAGATGACACTGTCATGGAGCTGATGGATCTGATGATGATCTGACGAAGAATGAAAGAAAAAGGTATTGTTTAGCCCTCCCAAAGAACAAGGTAAAACGTTAACTAAATATATATTTTTTTCTATTCAGACATAGATAACTGCTCCCAAGCTATCTTTTTAGATTTCAGATGTCAACGTTGTGAAGCCGGAGAATCTGATGATGATCTGTTGAGGAATGGAGAAGCAAAGGTATTGTATAGCCTTCAGACCAACAAGGTAAAATATTAACTAATTATCTTTTTTGTAGTTAGACATAAATAACTGTTCTCCAGCTTTCTTTTTAGATTTTAGATAAAAACGTCATGGAGCAAAAGGATCTGATGAAAAATGAAGAATGGAAAAACATAGGTAACATATAGTCGTCCAGACGTCAAGGGTAAATTGTTAACTAAAAATATTTTTTTTCTAATCAGATATAGATAACTGCTCCCAAGCTTTCTTTTTAGATTTTAGATGACACCGACATGGAGCTGAAGAATCTGATGATGATCTGAAGAAGAATGAAGAGAAACAGGTGTTGTTTAGCCCTGCAAAAGAACAAGGTAAAATGTTAACTAAATATATTTTTTCTATTTAGACATAGATAACTGCTCCCAAGCTATCTTTTTAGATTTCAAATGTCATCGTTGTGAAGTCGGAGGATTTGATGAAGATCTGATGATGAATGGAGAAGCAAAGGTATTGTATAGCCTTTCGATCAACAAGGTAAAATATTAACTAAATATATTTTTTTGTAATAATAAATAGATAACTGTTCTTTAGCTTTCTTTTTAGATTTCAGATGAAAACATCATGGAGCAGGAGGATCTGATGAAAAATAAAGAATGGAAAAACATAGGTAACATATAGCCCTCCCAAACAACAAGATGAAAACGTTAACTAAATAAATTTTTTTTATTTAGACATTGATAACTGCTCCCTAGCTTTCTTTTTAGATTTTAGATGACACCGTCATGGAGCTGAAGGATCTGATGATGATCTGACGAAAAATGAAGAGAAAAAGGTATTGTATAGCCATCCCAGAGAACAAGGTAAAACGATTACTAAATATCCTTTTTTCTATTTAGACATAGCTAACTGCTCCCTAGCTATCTTTCAGATTTTAGATGTCAACGTCGAGAAGCCGGTGGATCTGATGATGATCTGATAATGATCTGACGAAGAATGAAGAGAAAAAGGTATTGTTTAGCCCTCTCACAAAACAAGGTAAAATGTTAACTAAATATCTTTTTTTTTCTAATTAGACATAAATAACTGCTCTATAGCTTTCTTTTTAGATTTCAGATGACACTGTCATGGAGCTGATGGATCTGATGATGATCTGACGAAGAATGAAAAGAAAAAGGTATTGTTTAGCCCTCCCAAAGAACAAGGTAAAACGTTAACTAAATATATATTTTTTTCTATTCAGACATAGATAACTGCTCCCAAGCTATCTTTTTAGATTTCAGATGTTAACGTTGTAAAGCCGGAGAATCTGATGATGATCTGTTGAGGAATGGAGAACCAAAGGTATTGTATAGCCTTCAGACCAACAAGGTAAAATATTAACTAATTATCTTTTTTGTAGTTAGACATAAATAACTGTTTTCCAGCTTTCTTTTTAGATTTAAGATAAAAACGTCATGGAGCAAAAGGATCTGATGAAAAATGAAGAATGGAAAAACATAGGTAACATATAGTCTTCCAGACGTCAAGGTAAATTGTTAACTAAAAATATTTTTTTTGTAATCAGACATTGATAACTGCTTCCAAGCTTTCTTTTTAGATTTTAGATGACACCGTCATGGAGCTGAAGAATCTGATGATGATCTGAAGAAGAATGAAGAGAAACAGGTATTGTTTAGCCCTGCCAAAGAACAAGGTAAAATGTTAACTAAATATATTTTTTCTATTTAGACATAGATAACTGCTCCCAAGCTATCTTTTTAGATTTCAAATGTCATCGTTGTGAAGTCGGAGGATTTGATGAAGATCTGATGATGAATGGAGAAGCAAAGGTATTGTATAGCCTTTCCATCAACAAGGTAAAATATTAACTAAATATATTTTTTTCTAATAATAAATAGATAACTGTTCTTTAGCTTTCTTTTTAGATTTCAGATGAAAACATCATGGAGCAGGAGGATCTGATGAAAAATAAAGAATGAAAAAACATAGGTAAACATATAGCCCTCCCAAACAACAAGATGAAAACGTTAACTAAATAATTTTTTTTTATTTAGACATTGATAACTGCTCCCTAGCTTTCTTTTTAGATTTTAGATGACACCGTCATGGAGCTGAAGGATCTGATGATGATCTGACGAAAAATGAAGAGAAAAAGGTATTGTATAGCCATCCCAGAGAACAAGGTAAAACGTTTACTAAATATCCTTTTTTCTATTTAGACATAGCTAACTGCTCCCTAGCTATCTTTTAGATTTTAGATGTCAACGTCGAGAAGCCGGTGGATCTGATGATGATCTGATAATGATCTGACGAAGAATGAAGAGAAAAAGGTATTGTTTAGCCCTCTCAAAAAACAAGGTAAAATGTTAACTAAATATCTTTTTTTTTCTAATTAGACATAAATAATTGCTTTATGGCTTTCTTTTTAGATTTCAGATGACACTGTCATGGAGCTGATGGATCTGGTGATGATCTGACGAAGAATGAAAAGAAAAAGTTATTGTATAGCCCTCTCAATGAACAAGGTAAAAGGTTAATTAACATACATTTGTTTTTCGATAAATGTATATATATATATTAAATGGATAATAAATTGATTTATAATTTTTGAGTGTACATCTTTTTTATGTGCTTTTACCCTAATAAAATGCCTATATCCTAACCCGAAAGGCAATGGCCCAAGCTTGTCAGCCTAGTTGGATTAGGCAGGTCGTCAGTCTTGCATTTAATTCGTGCGCGTGTTGCAACACATCGCTTCGTTCGTCGCTTTAGTTTCCGTCGCTTTCGTCGCATTCGTCGTTCTTCGCACTCGTTGTTCTTCGCATTCGTCGTTCGTCGATCGTCCACTTTAGTTTGGGTCGGTTTGCTTCAGTTGTAACGTCAGTTTACGTCGCTTAAGTAGTTACGTCAGTTTGTGTCGCTTTAGTTACCGTAGCTATATTGCCATCCGCTAGATTGAGCTCTATAAATAACTGTTCTCCAGCTTTCTTTTTAGATTTTAGATAAAAACGTCATGGAGCAGAAGGATCTGATGAAAAATGAAGAATGGAAAAACATAGGTAACATATAGTCGTCCAGACGTCAAGATAAATTGTTAACTAAAAATATTTTTTTTCTAATCAGACATAGATAACTGCTCCCAAGCTTTTTTTTTAGATTTTAGATGACACCGTCATGGAGCTGAAGAATCTGATGATGATCTGAAGAAGAATGAAGAGAAACAGGTATTGTTTAGCCCTCCCAAAGAACAAGGTAAAACGTTAACTAAATATTTTTTTTCTATTTAGACATAAATAACTGCTCCCTAGCTATCTTTTAGATTTCAGATGTTAATGTCGTGAACCTGGTGGATTTGATGATGATCTGATGATGAATGGAGAAGCAAAGGTATTGTATAGCCTTCTGATCAACAAGGTAAAATATTAACTAAATTTCTTTTTATCTAATAATAAATATTAACTGTTCTTCAGCTTTCTTTTTAGATTTCAGATGAAAACATCATGGAGCAGGAGGATCTGATGAAAAATAAAGAATGGAAAAACAATAGGTAACATATAGCCCTTCCAAACAACAAGGTAAAACGTTAACTAAATATTTTTTTTTATTTAGACATTGATAACTGCTCCCTAGCTTTCTTTTTAGATTTTAGATGACACCATCATGGAGCTGAAGGATCTGATGATGATCTGACGAAGAATGAAGAGAAAAAGGTATTGTATATCCCTCTCAGAGAACAAGGTAAAACGTTTACTAAATATCCTTTTTTCCATTTAGACATAGCTAACTGCTCACTAGCTATCTTTTAGATTTTAGATGTCAACGTCAAGAAGCCGGTGGATCTGATGATGATCTGATAATGATCTGACAAAGAATGAAGAGAAAAAGGTATTGTTTAGCCCTCTCAAAGAACAAGGTAAAATGTTAACTAAATATCTTTTTTTTTCTAATTAGACATAAATAACTGCTCTATAGCTTTCTTTTTAGATTTCAGATGACACTGTCATGGAGCTGATGGATCTGATGATGATCTGACGAAGAATGAAAGAAAAAGGTATTGTTTAGCCCTCCCAAAGAACAAGGTAAAACGTTAACTAAATATATATTTTTTTCTATTCAGACATAGATAACTGCTCCCAAGCTATCTTTTTAGATTTCAGATGTCAACGTTGTGAAGCCGGAGAATCTGATGATGATCTGTTGAGGAATGGAGAAGCAAAGGTATTGTATAGCCTTCAGACCAACAAGGTAAAATATTAACTAATTATCTTTTTTGTAGTTAGACATAAATAACTGTTCTCCAGCTTTCTTTTTAGATTTTAGATAAAAACATCATGGAGCAAAAGGATCTGATGAAAAATGAAGAATGGAAAAACATAGGTAACATATAGTCGTCCAGACGTCAAGGGTAAATTGTTAACTAAAAATATTTTTTTTCTAATCAGATATAGATAACTGCTCCTAAGCTTTTTTTTTAGATTTTAGATGACACCGTCATGGAGCTGAAGAATCTGATGATGATCTGAAGAAGAATGAAGAGAAACAGGTATTGTTTAGCCCTCCCAAAGAACAAGGTAAAACGTTAACTAAATATTTTTTTTTCTATTTAGACATAAATAACTGCTCCCTAGCTATCTTTTAGATTTCAGATGTCAACGTCGTGAACCTGGAGGATTTGATGAAGATCTGATGATGAATGGAGAAGCAAAGGTATTGTATAGCCTTCTGATTAACAAGGTAAAATATAAACTAAATATCTTTTTTTGTAATAATAAATAGATAACTGTTCTTCAGCTTTCTTTTTAGATTTCAGATGAAAACATTATGGAGCAGGAGGATCTGATGAAAAATAAAGAATTAAAAAACATAGGTAACATATAGCCCTCCCAAACAACAAGGTAAATTGTTAACTAAATAATTTTTTTTTTATTTAGACATTGATAACTGCTCCCTAGCTTTCTTTTTAGATTTTAGATGACACCGTCATGGAGCTGAAGGATCTGATGATGATCTGACGAAGAATGAAGAGAAAAAGGTATTGTATAGCCATCCCAAAAAACAAGGTTAAACGTTTACTAAATATCCCTTTTTTTATTTAGACATAGCTAACTGTTCCCTAGCTATCTTTTAAATTTTAGATGTCAACGCCCAGAAGCCGGTGGATCTGATGATGATCTGATAATGATCTGACGAAGAATGAAGGGAAAAGGGTATTGTTTAGCCCTCTCAAAGAACAAGGTAAAATGTTAACTAAATATCTTTTTTTTTCTAATTAGACATAAGTAACTGCTCTATAGCTTTCTTTTTAGATTTCAGATGACACCGTCATGGAGCTGATGGATCTGGTGATGATCTGACAAAGAATGAAGAGAAAAAGGTATTGTTTAGCCCTCCCAAAGAACAAGGTAAAACGTTACCTAAATATATTTTTTTCTATTAAGACATATATAACTGCTCCCAAGCTATCTTTTTAGATTTCAGATGTCAATGTTGTGAAGCCGGAGGATCTGATAATGATCTGATGATGAATGGAGAAGCAAAGGTATTGTATAGCCTTTTGATCAACAAGGTAAAATATTAACTAAATATATTTTTTTCTAATAATAAATGGATAACTGCTCCCTAGCTTTCTTTTTAGATTTTAGATGAAAACGTCATGGAGCAGGAGAATCTGATGAAAAATGAAGAATGGAAAAACATAGGTAACATATAGTCTTCCAGACGTCAAGGTAAATTGTTAACTAAAAATATTTTTTTCTAATCAGACATAGATAACTGCTCCCTAGCTTTCTTTTTAGATTTTAGATGACACCGTCATGGAGCTGAAGGATCTGATGATGATCTGACGAAGAATGAAGAGAAAAAGGTATTGTATAACCATCCCAGAGAACAAGGTAAAAAGGTTTACTAAATATCCCTTTTTCTATTTAGACATAGCTAACTGCTCCCTAGCTATCTTTTAGATTTTAGATGTCAACGTCGAGAAGCCGGTGGATCTGATGATGATAATCTGATAATGATCTGACGAAGAATAAAGAGAAAAAGGTATTGTTTAGCCCTCTCAAAGAACAAGGTAAAATGTTAACTAAATATCTTTTTTTCTAATTAGACATAAATAACTGCTCTATAGCTTTCTTTTTAGATTTCAGATGACACTGTCATGGAGCTGATGGATCTGGTGATGATCTGACGAAGAATGAAAAGAAAAAGGTATTGTTTAGCCCTCACAAAGAACAAGGTAAAACGTTTACTAAATATTTTTTTTTCTATTAAGACATATATAACTGCTCCCAAGCTATCTTTTTAGATTTCAGATGTCAATGTTGTGAAGCCGGAGAATCTGATGATGATCTGTTGGGGAATGGAGAATCAAAGGTATTGTATAGCCTTCAGACCAACAAGGTAAAATATTAACTAATTATCTTTTTTTGTAGTTAGACATTAATAACTGTTCTCCAGCTTCCTTTTTAGATTTTAGATAAAAACGACATGGAGCAGGAGGATCTGATGAAATATGAAAAATGGAAAAACATAGGTAACATATAGTCTTCCAGACGTCAAGGTAAAATGTTAACTAAATAATTTTTTTTTATTTAGACATTGATAACTGCTCCCAAGCTTTTTTTTTAGATTTTAGATGACACCGTCATGGAGCTGTTGAATGTGATGATGATCTGACGAAGAATGAAGAGAAACAGGTATTGTTTAGCTCTGCCAAAGAACAAGGTTAAATGTTAACTAAATATATTTTTTCTATTTAGGCATAGATAACTGCTCCCAAGCTATCTTTTTAGATTTTAGATGTCAACATTGTAGAGCCGGAGGATCTGATGATGATCTGTTGAGAAATGGAGAAGCAAAGGTATTGTATAGCCTTCTGATCAACAAGGTAAAATATTAACTAAATATCTTTTTTTGTAATTAGACAGAAATAACTGTTCTCCAGCTTTCTTTTTAGATTTCAGATGAAAACATAATGGAGCAGGAGGATCTGATGAAAAATGAAGAATGGAAAAACATAGGGGTAACATATAGTTGTCCAGACGTCAAGGTAAAATGTTAACTAAATATATATATTTTTTTATTTAGACATAGATAACTGCTCCCAAGCTATCTTTTTAGATTTCAGATGTCAACGTTGTGAAGTTGGAGGATTTAATAATAAATGGAGAAGCAAAGGTATTGTATAGCCTTCTGATCGACGAGGTAAAATATTAACTAAATATCTTTTTTTCTAATAAAAAATAGATAACTGTTCTTCAGTTTTCTTTTTAGATTTCAGATGAAAACATCATGGAGCAGGAGGATCTGATGAAAAATAAAGAATAGAAAAACATAGGTAACATATAGTCCTCCCAAACAACAAGGTAAAACATTAACTAAATAATTTTTTTTTATTTAGACATTGATAACTGCTCCATAGCTATCTTTTAGATTTTAGATGTCAACGTCGAAAAGCCGGAGGATCTGATGATGTTCTGTTGAAGAATGAAGAAGCAAAGGTTTTGTATTGCCTTTCGATCAACAAGGTAAAATATTATCTAAATATCTTTTTTTCTATTTAGACATAGGTAACTGCTCCCTAGCTTTTTTTTTAGATTTTAGATGACACCGTCATAGAGCTAGAGGAACTGATGATGATCTGACGAAGAATAAAGAGTAAAAGGTATTATATAGCCCTCCCAAAGACCAAGGTAAAACATTAACTGAATAAATTTTTTTCTATTTAGACATAAATAACTGCTCCCTAGCTATCTTTTAGATTTCAGATGTCAACGTCGTGAATCCGGAGGATTTGATGATGATCTGATGATAAATGGAGATGCAAAGGTATTGTATAGCCTTTCGATCAACAAGGTAAAATATTAACTAAATATATTTTTTTCTAATAATAAATAGATAACTGTTCTTCAGCTTTCTTTTTAGATTTCTGATGTCAACGTTGTGAAGCCGGAGGATCTGATGATGTTCTGTTGAAGAATGGAGAAGCAAAGATTTTGTATTGCCTTTCGATCAACAAGGTAAAATATTAACTAAATATCTTTTTTTCTATTTAGACATAGGTAACTGCTCCCTAGCTTTCTTTTTAGATTTTAAATGTCAACGTTGTGAAGCCGTAGGATCTGATGATGTTCTGTTGAAGAATGGAGAAGCAAAGGTTTTGTATTGCCTTTCGATCAACAAGGTAAAATATTAACTAAATATCTTTTTTTTATTTAGACATAAATAACTGCTCCCTAGCTTTCTTTTTAGATTTCAGATGTCAACGTCGTGAAACCGGAGGATTTGATGATGATCTGATAATAAATGGAGAAGCAAAGGTATTGTATAGCCTTTCGATCAACAAGGTAAAATATTAACTAAATATTTTTTTTTCTAATAAGACATAGTTAACTGTTCTTCAGCTTTCTTTTTAGATTTCAGATGAAAACGTCATGGAGCAGGAGAATCTGATGAAAAATGAAGAATGGAAAAACATAGGTAACATATAGTTTTCCAGAAGTCAAGGTAAATTGTTAACTTAAAGTATCTTTTTTTTTCATAATCAGACATAGATAACTGCTCCATAGCTTTCTTTTTAGATGACATCGACATGAAGGTGGAGGATCTGATGATGATCTGACAAAGAATGACGAGAAAAAGGTATTGTATAGCCCTCCCAAAAAACAAGGTAAAATGTTAACTAAATATCTTTTTTTCTATTTAGACATAGATAACTGCTCCCAAGCTATCTTTTTAGATTTCAGATGTCAACGTCGTGAAGCCGGAGAATCTGATGATGATCTGATGATGATCTGATGATGATCTGTTGAAGAATGGAGAAGCAATGGTATTGTATAGCTATCTGATCAACGAGGTAAAATATTAACTAAATATTTTTCCAATTAGACTTAGATAACTCTTTTTAATAGTTTTTTTTTTTTAGACAAAGATATTTGCACCCTGTTTTTCTTTTTAAGGTTTCAAATGGCGATCTTGGTGATGTTGATGGTGATTCTGATGGTGATCTCGCATGGAATGGAGAAACAACAACAATTACGTCACGGAAAATTGAGGAACTGATGTCAAAGTCGTTAAAATATCTTAAAATCAACACAAGCAGGGAAGAACAGTTTAAATTTTTTTTAAAGATTTTTTTTAAAGATTTTTATTATATTTTTATTATGATTTTTGTAATGTATTTTTTTATGATTTTAATTATATTTTGATTTTTATTATAAGGTTAACAATTTTTATTTAAATAACTACTTTTAAATTAATGTTTGTGAAGTAGAACAACTACTAACAAAATATTTCTTTTAGCATTAAGTTGCAAGAAGTGGAGAATCTAATGATACGTAATGGAGAAATGGAGGTAACTAAATTATTTTTATAAAAATAAAACGAAATTTTTATGAATCAAAATTTTAGATTTCGAATCTTGTTGTCCGTATATTTATAATCAAGGATTTTTAACTATAATGTTATTGTCATTATTATTATTCTAATTTTTAATTTATTTCAGTACTTAATAAGTTTTAAATTTGGAGTTAAAATAACCTTTGTTTTTTAATATTTACAGTTTTAAAAGTTTAATGTTGTTTATTATTAGACTGTGTTTCAATTTTTTTATTAAAAAAAATTAATTATTAGTAAGTAGTTATTGGTAGGTGTTTGTTTAATAAAATTCAACGGTCGTCATTGAGTTTTTAAATTTTGGTTGCTTGTGAATTTTGATATTAATAACTTGAAAACGGGCTTAAAAATTAATTTTTGCTTGTTAGAATATTTAAATGCTTTTTTGTTTATAAAAAATCAAAAATTAATATAAAGCATTAAAAATTTAGTCTAATGTATAATATGATATCATTAACTTTGCTTAAAAATGGGTTAAAATATTTTTTTTTTTTTTAAATATTTATATTTTTGTTTGTTTATTATATTGAAATGCTTGTTTATTTATAAAATATAAAAATTATAATTTTAAGCATTAAAAGTTTAGTATAATTTATTTTTAGATATAAACAATTCAAAATTGGGTTAAAAAATTATTCTTCGTTTGTTTATTATATTTAAAATCTTGTTTATTTATTAAAAATCACAGACCATTTTTAAGCATTTAATTTAAAAGTTTGTCTAATGTGTATGTAATACCAATAAGATAAAAATAAGTTAAACTTTTATTATTTTTTGTTTATTACAATTAGATTCCTAATTAATTAATAAATTAAAGAAATGATATTATATAAAAAATTTATTTTGTTTTAACATTGTTGTTAATTTACAATTAAAAGGGAGGTAAATGTCCAACTGTTTAGTCTAATAATTAAAATGCAACTTTTTATTTATTAATTTATTTAAAATTTTTAAACAAGCCAAATTTATGCTTTAGTTAATTAAGCTTTTAAAATTCATGTTAACAACAATCAAGCGATTCGACCCATATTTTATTTTCAAATTAATCTAGATTTATTAATTTTAACTGTCATTGTTACAGAAATTAATAAGGCGACTGTACGGTGATTTGAGGAGAAAATGAAGAATTGGATGTGCTCTCAGGTAGTTGTTAATTGAGGTTTTATAAAGCTGTGAGAAGAAGATTAAAAAGGTAATACCTTTAACATACAGGTGGGATATTTGTTTTTCAATAAATATATATATATTAAATGGATAATAGATTTGTTTATAATTTTTGGACTGTACACCTTTTTTATGTGCTTTTCCTCTAATAAAGGGCTACAACCTAACCCTAAAGGCAATGGCCCAAGCTTGTCAGCCTAGTTGGATTAGGCAGGTCGTAAGTCTTGCATTTAATTCGTGCGCGTGTTGCAACACATCGCTTCGTTCGTCGCTTTAGTTTCCGTCGCTTTCGTCCCGTTCGTCGTTCTTCGCATTCGTCGTTATTCGCATTCGTCGTTCTTTGCATTCGTCGTTCTTCGCTTTTGGCGATCGTCTACCTTAGTTTAGGTTGTTTTGCTTCAGTTGTAACGCCAGTTTGCGTCGCTTTAGTAGTTACGTCAGTTTGTGTCACTTTAGTTACCGTAGCTATATTACCATCCGCTAGAATAGATGGAGCTCTATAGACGTCAAAGTCAACCGCTAGTTGGCGCACTAGAGTGCGATCAGGTGGGATTTACAAATCTACACCCTTGCTAGTGGGTTTGTTAGCTAATTGTCAGTTGGCTAATAATTATTTAACCACTAATTATTAGTTACCTACTATTAATAAGTAGGCTACTATTTTTATTTTGTATTTGTTTAATAACTTTTTGGTTAGCGTTTTAATTTAATTTAATTACCTTACAATTTGTTTGATTAAATATTTAGTTATTATTTAATTAATTTAATTCATCTGTGTTTTAATAATCTCCCTTTTTAATAAAAGTTTCGTATTCATGAAATAGGTATAACTAAATAATTAATTTAATATAATTTTAATTAAATTAAACAACTGTACCAAATAACATATTAAATTCTTTTTAATTTTTTCGAGGTCATTTTGTATACATTGTGTTTAATGCAATCCAGTGTTGCGGACAAGATTACACTTTGATGATGTCACCCTCTGATGATGGTACACTCTAATAGTGTCACTATTTGATAATATCGCTTACCATTGACTTGATGTTTTAATATAGCAAATCCAATATTGTTGTACAAATGAATGTTTGTTGTTTTATCCTCAACAACAACATTACATTTGGTGGTAAACTTTAAACTACTACCATCTTAATTAAAACATTTCTGATGATTTCGTTACCCCCAAGCCCTAATGTTAACCCCCTGCAAAAATGTTACCCCCCCCCCCCTTCGCGATAATGTCGTTGACCCACGATAATGTCACATACTACTGACTTATGATGTCTCAACGTGGCAAACCCAATTTTATTGCCTATATGAACGTTTGTTTTTTTTATCCTTAACAATACCCATACATTTGGTAGTTACGTTAAACTACCATCGGAACTACAACACTCTCTTTAAAATCGTCCTCCCCCCCTATGATTTTGCTACCCTCAACAATGTTTCTACCACCTTACGATAATGCCACTTTTTGGTAATGCCTACATTTTCCATTGTTGTTACCAATTTAATTTCTGATGATACCGCTACCACTTTCAGATGATGTTGCTGCCACTTATCGACGATGTTGCTGCCACACCTACCGACGATGTTGCTACCAATTTCTGATGATATCACTACCACTTTACGATAATACTGCAACCACTTTACGATAATACCGCTACCGCTACCACTTTTCAATGATGTTGCCACCACTTTCCGACGATGATGTTTCTGCCATTTACCGACGATGTTGCTGCCACTTATTAACGATGTTGCTGCCACTTATTGACGATGTTGCTACTACTTATTGACGATGTTGCTACCACTTACCGACGATGTTGCTACCACTTACCGACGATGTTGCTACCACTTACCGACGATGTTGCTACCACTTACCGACGATGTTGCTACCACCTACAGATGATGTTGCTACCAACTACCGATGATGTTGCTACCACTTTCTGATGATACCGCTACCACTTTCTGATGATACCGCTACCACTTTTTGATGATACCGCTACCACTTTCCGATGATGTTGCTGCCACTTTCCGATGATGTTGCTGCCACTTTCCGATGATGTTGCTGCCACTTTCCGATGATGTTGCTGCCACTTTCCGATGATGTTGCTGCCACTTTCCGATGATGTTGCTGCCACTTTCCGATGATGTTGCTGCCACTTACTGATGATGTTGCTACCACCTATCAATGATGTTGCTACCACTTTCTGAAGATACCGCTACCACTTTACGATGATACCACTACCAATTTCCACTACCACTTTCCGATAATGTTGCCACCAATTTCTAATCATTTTGCTGCCTCTTTCTGATGATACCGCTACAATTTCCGATGATACCGCTACCACTTTCACTTTACGATGATACCGCTAACACTTTCCAATGATGTTGCCACCACTTTACCAACGATAATGTTGCTGCCACTTACCGACGATGTTGCTTCCACTTTATGATATTGCTACCACTTTCTGAAGATACCGCTACCACTTTACGATGATACCACTACCACTTTCCGATAATGTTGCCACCAATTTCTAATCATTTTGCTGCCTCTTTCTGATGATACCGCTACAATTTCCGATGATACCGCTACCACTTTACGATGATACCGCTAACACTTTCCAATGATGTTGCCACCACTTTACCGACGATAATGTTGCTGCCACTTAATGATGATACCACTACCACATTACGATGATACCGCTCCGCTTTACGATGATACCGCTAACAGTTTCCAATGATGTTGCCACCACTTTTCGACGATGATGTTGCCTTCAATTTTTGATCATGTTGCTGCCATCTACCGACGATGTTGCTGCCACTTATTGACGATGTTGCAACCACTTACTGATAATGTTGCTGCCACTTATGATAATACCGCTACCACTTGACACCGCTACCTCTTTTCAATGATGTTACTTCCACTTTCCAACGATGATGTTGCCACCAATTTCTGATCATGTTGCTGCCACTTAGTGATGATGTTGCTACCACCTACCGTTGATGTTGCTACCACCTACCGTTGATGTTGCTACCACTTTCTGATGATACCGCTACCACTTATTGACAATGTTGCTGCCACTTATTAACAATGTTGCTGCCACTTATTAACAATGTTGCTGCCACTTATTGACAATGTTGCTGCCACTTATTGACAATGTTGCTGCCACTTACTGACGATGTTGCTGCCACTTACTGATGTTGTTGCTGCCACTTTATGATGATACCGCTACCTCTTTTCAATGATGTTACTACCACTTTCCAACGATGATGTTGCCACCAATTTCTGATGATGTTGCTGCCACTTACTGCGATGTTGCTACCTCCTACCGTTGATGTTGCTACCACTTTCTGATGATACCGCTACCACTTTTTGATGATGTTGCTGCCACTTTCCGATGATGTTGCTGCCACTTTCCGATGATGTTGCTGCAACTTTCCGATGATGTTGCCTCCAATTTTTGATCATGTTGCTTCCACTTACCGATGATGTTGCTACCACTTTCTGATGATACTGCTACCACTTTTTGATGATACTGCTACCACTTTCTGATGATACCGCAAACACTTTCCAATGATGTTGCTACCAATTTTCAATTATGATGTTGCCACCAATTTCCGCTACCAATTACCGCTACCACTTTCTGACGATGATGTTGCAACCAATTTCTGATCATGTTGCTGTCACTTACCGATGATGTTGCTACCACCTGCCGATGATGTTGCTACCACCTACCGACCATGTTGCTACCACTTACCGACCATGTTGCTGCCACTTTACGATGATACTGCTAACACACTCCAATGATGTTGCCACCACTTTCACTTTCAGACGATGTTGCTGCCACTTATTGACGATGTTCCAGCCACTTTACGATGATACCACTACCACTTTACATTGCTGCCACTTACTGATGATGTTGCTACCACCTACCAACGATGTTGCTACCACTTACCGACGATGTTGCTACCACCTACCGACGATGTTGCTACCACCTACCGACGATGTTGCTACCACCTACCGACGATGTTGCTACCACTTACCGACGATGTTGCTGCCACTTTACAATGATACCGATACTGCTTTACGATGATACCGCCAACACTTTCCAATGATGTTGCTACCAACTTCCAACTATGATGTTGCCACCAATTTTTGCTACCGCTACCACTTTCTGATGATACCGCTACCAATTTCCGCTACCACTTTCTGACGATGAGGCTGCACCCAATTTCTGATCATGTTGCTGCCACTTACCGATGATGTTGCTACCACCTATCGACGATGTTGCTACCGCCTACCGACGATGTTGCTACCACCTACCGACGATGTTGCTACCACCTACCGACGATGTTGCTACCACCTACCGACGATGTTGCTACCACCTACCGACAATGTTGCTCCCACTTTCTGATGATACCGCTACCACTCTCCGATGATACCGCTAACACTTTCCAATAATGTTGTTACTAATTTCCAACTATAATGTTGCCACCAATTTCCGTTACCACTTTCCGACGATGATGTTGCTAGCAATTTCTAATCATGTTGCTGCCACTTACTGACGATGTTGCTACCACCTACCGACAATGTTGCTACCACTTTCTTCTGATACGACTACCACTTTCACCTTACAATGATAACGCTAACGCTTTCCAATGATGTTGCCACCACTTTTTGAAGATGTTACTTCCACCTACCGATAATGTTGCTACAACCTACTGATAATGTTACTACCACTTTCTGATGACGTTGCTACCACTTTCACTAACCGACGATGATGTTACCACCAATTTCCGATAATGTTGCTGCCACTTGCTGATGATGTTACTACCACCTACCAACAATGTTGCTGCCACTTACTGATGTCGATGCTGCCACTTTACGATGATACTGCTACCACTTTCTAATGATGTTGCTACTGCCTTCTGATGATTATATTTTCCAATATTGATGCTTTTGCTCTCTAATGATGCCGCTACCAATTTCCGGCGATGTTGCTGCCACTTACCGACCATGTTGCTACCACTTACCGACAATGTTGCTGCCACTTACCGACAATGTTGCTGCCACTTACCTACGGTGTTGATGTTGCTACCACTTTATGATGATACCGTTATCACTTTACGTTGATGTTACTTCCACTTTTCGACAAAGTTGTTGCCACCAATTTCCGACAATGTTGCTACTACTTTACGATGATACCGCTACCACTTTCCAATGATGTTACTTCCACTTTTCGACAAAGTTGTTGCCACCAATTTCCGATAATGTTGCTACTACTTTGCGATGATACCGCTACCACTTTCCAATGATGTTACTTACACTTTTCGGCAAAGTTGTTGCCACCAATTTCCGATAGTGTTGCCACCTATTTTTGACGATATTGCTACCACTCTACAATGATACCGCTACCACTTTCTAATGATGTTGCCAATGCCTTCCAATGATGTCGCTATTACTTTCAAATGATGCTGCTACCACTTTCAAATGATGTTGCTACCCCCCCTCCTATTTTATCACTTACTATTGAGTTTTGATGTTTTAATGTGACAAACCCAATATTATTATTTTTAAATTTGTATTTAATTTTTTACAATTATATATATATGACCGCCTACTAAACAGAAGGTTGTTTAGTATATTTTATTGTTTTTTTTTGCATTGTTTAATATTCTTTTTTGTTGTCGCTCCTATTTATGTTTTTAGCATAATTTTTTGCATTTTTTTACGTTATTTTTGCTGTTAATCTTATTTATGTATTTTAGCATAGTTTTTGCATTGTTTTTGCATATTTTTTGTTGTCGTATTTATTTATGTTTTTTTTAGCTTTGTGATTTTTCATTATTTTTTGTTGTTGATCTTATTTATGTTTTAGCCTTATTTTTTCGCATTGTTTCGTATTCTTTTTGTTTTCGATCATATATATGTTTTAGCCTTGTTTTTTTCATTATTTTTTGTCGCTCTTATTTATTTTTTAGCCTTTTTTTGCATTGTTTCGTATTCTTTTTAGTTCTCGATCATATATATGTTTTAGCCTTGTTTTTTTCATTTTTTTTGTCGCTCTTATTTATTTTTTAGCCTTTTTTTGCATTGTTTCGTATTCTTTTTAGTTCTCGACCATATATATATTTTAGCCTTGTTTTTTTCATTATTTTTTTTTTCTTTTATTTATTTTTAATCCTTTTTTTGCATTTTTTCGTATTCTTTTTAGTTTTGATTTTATATATGTTTTAGGAAGCTTTGTTTTTTCATTATTTTTTGTCGCTTTTATTTATTTTTTAGTTTTTTTTTGCATTGTTTCGTATTCTTTTTAGTTCTCGATCTTATATATATGTTTTAGCCTTGTTTTTTTCTTTTTTTTTCGTCGCTCTTATTTATTTTTTAGCCCTTTTTTGCATTGTTTCGTATTCTTTTTAGTTCCCGATCATATTTATGTTTTAGCCTTGTTTTTTTCATTTTTTTTCGTCGCTCTTATTTATTTTTTAGCCTTTTTTTGCATTGTTTCGTATTCTTTTTAGTTCTCGATCATATTTATGTTTTAGCCTTGTTTTTTTCATTATTTTTGGCGCCCTAATTTATTTTTTAGCCTTTTTTTGCATTGTTTCGTATTCTTTTTAATCCCAATCTTATTTATATTTTTAGCATTGTTTTTTTAGCCTTTTTGCATTCTTTTTTGTTGCTGATCATTTTTATGATTTAAGCCTTGTTTTTTCGTATTGTTTTTGCATTTTTTGCCGTAATTCTTAATAACGTTTTTGCATTATTTTTTGTTGTCGTTTTTACTTATGGTTTTTGTGTTATTTGCATTTATTTTGTATTATTAATCGTTTTTAATAAATTTCTTTGACAAAATTCATATGCCTTTTTTAATGACGTTAAAACCTATTCAGTGACGTAATCAGATTGTAATGTTACTGCTTTCAAAGTAGATGTACTCTGCAAATATTTGGTCATAAAACAAAGTACAGTTAAGTAGTACTTGCTAAAATTTGGGGTTTTTGTTTTATTTAAAAAAAAGTTTATTGCACGAAGTACTAGATTGCATTATATAAATAATCAAATTGAAATACATTTATTTACACTAAACGTGCATTTTACTGGCATAAATTAAAATACAAAGTTGTAAAATATTTAAAGTTTTTATCCTATGCTAAACCCATTCTTCACTTTGAAAATGTAAAATCCGACTGCAATGGCAATCCTGCATAACTAATATAAACGCTACATACGACATTGTTAACAGCAGCATTCCCGCTAAAAAGTCTAACACGTGAAGCTTTGTCACGTGGTTGCCCATAGATGGTACCAAGTTTTTAGTGCTGTTTTTCGTTGCAGTAATATTAAAATCGTCGATAATATTTTTGTCGTTATAATTGTCATGTTGTAGGAATAAATAATTCGCAGGCAAACTTCTGTCAATTTGTTTGTTGTTTTTGATTTCTATGTTATGACTTCTTCTGGTCATATTTTCTCCTTTGACGATTTTGCATGAAAGCAAATGTAGAATACTCTGCAACAGCAAAATGATCTATTAAAGCTTATTAATCTTACTTAGCATTTTAAATAACTATGTTAAGTGAATATCAAAGTCAAGAGTTTTAATTTCTACGTTCTTATTAGTTACAAAAAAACTATAAGCGCGATAAGAAAAATATATTAACATTGGCATAACGTTAAAAGCTATAATAAAACCTTAATCTTTTTTAATATTTACGTATAACTATTAAATAAACTTACTAAAAATTGCAGCAATAATAACATTTCTTTCTTATATCCAATACGAATACATATGTCGCTGTAGTTTACCATATGACTAAAAGCACGAAACGTGTAACGAAAATCAATACGAATTTTTATCTTTAATTACTTCTAGATTATACCAAGGATATCGAACAATTCACAGGTCTTAAACTATTTGCTGTTAGACAGATTAAAAATGTGAACAAACTTGTTTTAAATTGCGTTTAAATCGAAACAATAAATCCGCCAACACTTGTGGTTTTGGAATTTTTTGTTTCCTGCTTAAATTATGCATACGACTGTTTTGTAACTTAGCGCTATGGTGTTAACTCGACCTATTTTCACCTTTATTGGGGCACACTCGTAAGCCCGTTAAAGTCTTAAAGAGTATCGAATGGCTTTTTGTAGGGCGTGTGAAAACATATAAAAAATAACGCTAATATGATATTTTCTATATTTTAATTTATTCAAAAAATCAATATATATTAATAAAAAAAAGTTGGCGATTTTTTGGCTGTGAATGCTTTTCGTTTAAAAATACAAAACAATTTAATTCTTAATTACATAGTTTTGTGTTGCCCTCGGCAACTTTCATGCCAATGCTTTAGCTTAGGCATGCTTTAAAACACGAAATTACTTGAAATGCTTAGCTTACTTCCTGCTTCACTTGCTTTATGTTTTGTTTACCTAACATAGTTGGGTTACACAAGTGTTGTTAAGCATATACCTTGTCATGTTAGTACACAGTTAATTTTCCAGGCTAAGACGAGGTTAGAGCTAATATAGCCAATATAATGCTTTTAATTAGTATAGTTATAAGCCTAATAGTTATCGTTTATGCAATAAAGTTATATGTAAACGGTACCTACAAGAAATTTGCTGAAAATGTTGATTTGAAGGGAAAAACTGTAATTGTAACAGGGGCAAACGCAGGTTTGAATAACTTTATTTGTTTAAGTTTTGATAATTAAAGTTTGTTTGCTGCATGTTTTTGTTGAATTTATTTTACGTGTTTTATAAGGCATAGGAAAAGAAATCGCCCTGGAATTGGTTAACAGAAATGCCAGGGTAATTATGGCATGTAGATCTAAGGAAAAAGGTTTATTTGCTTTAAGAGAAATACGATCAAAATGTACAGCAACAAATTACGAACTTCTGCTTATGTCATTGGACCTAAGCAGTCTGGATTCTGTTCGCTCTTTCGCAAAGGAATTTCTTAAATGTGAAACAAAGTTGGTTAAGATATTTGTCTTTTTAAAAAAAGGCGCGTAGAGAGCCACCCAGACAATGCGGCCACAAAAAGATTAAGATTGAATTACTTGATTAGGGTTGTCTTTAGAATAGTACACACGTCTTATTAAACACCATATCATAACAAAATAAAAAAATCGAAAAAATAAGTTGAAAATTAAATTTACGTTTTTTTTATTTGGATTCGGTATAAATATGATAGTTATGCTATTTTTAGTATTACTTTTTTTTCGGTATTAATTTTTATTCTTAAGATATCTTATTTTGTTGTTAATCTAATTAAAGGTACTAATTTAAAATTTATTTTTTTACTACAAGTGGCGTGATTACCTATTTTATGCAGGCTTGACATTTTAATAAACAATGCTGGCGTAACTGGCCAAAAAGTGATATCCACTCAAGATGGTTTAGTGTTGACTTATGCTACCAATTATTTTGGGCCATTTTTACTAACACAACTACTTCTGGGTAAGTACACAGCCGACTACTTGCTAAATATTTTGTTATGTCAGTGTACATATATTAATTTTTCGCCAATAAGTTTGTTATAATGCCTTTTATGTTATCGTATTTATAATACATTTTATTTCAGATATTTTAAAAGATTCTGGACCCGGTTCTAAAATAATAAATGTTGGATCGATTGCCCATACAGCAGCCGACCTGAATTTAGATTTCCTTAAACCTAAAAAGGCCACATTTTTTATCGACAATATGCAGCAAAGTTTTATTAAACGCAGGCCCGAAAATGTGCTTTATTGGAATTCTAAACTTATGTTGTTGATGTCAACTGTTGAGATAGCTAGACGGTAAAACATTTGTAAAAACAACCAAGTTTTTTACATATACTACTTAAATATAATGACCCTGCATAAACATAAACTTTTCCTATTTCTTTTTTAGTCTGGAAAATAGTGGAGTGACAGTTAACTGCGTTCACCCAGGAGTAGTTCGAACAAGCATGATAAGACAAAAAAGTTTGTTTGGATATCTAGTTCGAATGTTTTTGGAAATCATTGCCAGGGTATTGAACGCTTTTCTTTAAAAAAAAATTAATTTAACACAGTTCTATAAGTGTAAAACTAATATTTGGTAAATTCTTTTTTAGAGTCCACTCGACGGTTGCCAGCCTATCTTACACTGCGCTTTGTCGCCATCTCTGGACGGTGTAACCGGGAAATACTTTGGTAATTTTGAAGTGGAACAAAGGGTGCATTCGATGGTAAAGTCCAAAAGTGCTTGCTCAAAATTATATCAATTAAGCGAAGAAATGACAGGGCTTGCTTAAAATCCAAAAATTAAAAAAAAAATACCGTTTTATTACAAAAATGCTGTACTTTGAAATAAAAACTAAACAAAACACGATTGTTAAAATATACAAAAATGTCTTTCATTAACTTATCATCTACAACATTCCACTTGTAGCAAGTATAATCACAACACATGTAAGTATAGTTGTAAACAGAAGCATTCCAATCCAAGAAATGGTTAATGACCGATTTGTATAAATAGTACGCAATCTTTCGTTTTCAGCCGTTTTCGCCTAATGTAAAATAATATAACTTTAATTTTTCCTTTTTGTTTAATTTTAGCAAAATAAAAAAAAGGTAATTCATGTGTATATTTAGCTTGTGCAACTCAAACAATATGTTTTAGTTACCCTTAAAATATCAACAGTACTCAAAACTTTACCTTTGACGCGTAGAAAATGCCTATCAATCCAATAATGACTGGGGCGATACCAAGTAGTAGCCAGCACACAATTGTTGTCATAACTGATAACTTAAAAACATCCAGACAGCAAGGGTCACAACATGTACAAAAATCTTCGGGTGATGGCGGTAGTACCTAAAAATAAAAAGTTAATTATTTTAAACCTGTTTGTAGTTACACCTTGGATTTTAATTTTTTTTACCTGAATAATGAGCTCTTGCGGTTTCTTTTTCTTGTGATGTTGAGAATGAGAGGATAAAGTTTTCTTAACTAAAGGCTTAGTTGAAGCGCTCAGATCCTCGGCTTCTTTTTCATTATCTAACAGATCGTTTTCTGCTGCGGTAGCCATTTTAACTTATTTTTCTTAACGCTTTTTGGCACTAATTGATTTACCTATTCTATCCAAGTAAAAGTTTAATAACAGTATACATTTATAGATATTCATTATCATAAAACGACAAATTTTCTGAGACGAGTATAAATGTTTTTGTTTTGACCTAGTCTTACACCACTATGTCCATTATTTTTTATAATATTTCCTTCTCACTTTAACAACCATACAATTTTTATTTGATACAAAAACGTCTATATCCAATTTCGTAGTACTTCCTTGATTTCTATGTTTTGCAAGCCACAATTCTTAAAGACGAACACCACATAAATTATTCTCTAGTTGTACGACAAAATAAGCGAACAGCTGTCTGACGTTTTCCTTTTTATATTAAGTTGAATCAAATTATTTTAGTAACGAACATGGGCATTTGACATTTTTACCAATAGTCTTAAAAAGTTGTCAAAATTTTTAATTTCTGCGACTCTATCTTAACAGTATAAAATTGTGCCTGTTTTGTAGTAAATTCTGAATAACAAAATGAATGTAAAAGTTCGCTTTTCTGGCTCTAAATCTATTCCTTACGTTAAAAATTAGTTTAAATTTTAAGTTTGTTCATGCGTTTAAATATGATCTATCACCACTAAAATACATGTTAAACCGCAATTATATTTTGATGGTTACTTATTCTGGTACAAAACATTTGCCTGTAGGCTACGGCTGCATTAACTAGGCCACATTCCAATTAGATAGTAGCATAAATGACTCCCTTAACGAATCTCTGCTGTAACTAAATCACCCTTTTGTTAAACGAACCATATCTATGTGTAGGCTACGTAAAACTTTCGCTATACTTAAGTATGTTCTAAATTTACTGTAAAGCTTTGAATAGGCCATTAATGTGCTTAAAAAAATTTAACCACACAATGCAGTAGAGAAATTCTATATTGCTATATCTGTCAAGTACGAAATACCCCAGAGTATATTTTGTTTCCTGGAAACATATGGCCTAAATACTGTGCTGTTTAAAGTCATTAATTGTTTAACATGTCAAAATCTAAAATGTTTTTAAATACGTCATTTATAATAATATTTATAAATCTGTGACAATGTAGATTTTAGGCTGATATCGCCCGCAAAAACACTTACAATGGGTATTTACAACTAGAAACGCTTCATAGATGAACATTTGTAAAAGATCAGTGTAATTAAATAAAAATAAGAGTCTATTGCTTATTTACAAATATTACATTAAATTAAAAAAAATACTCTTACTAGTAAAAAAAAATTGTTGTGAAATGACGTAAAGCAACCATGCGTAACAATGTGTCAATCGTCATTGAAGACTGTAAACACTTCTGCTCGGTAAACAACTAACAAGCTAACTTGAGTTTTATGTTTTCTCAGCGTTGGACAAGTACGTCGTGGTTGTCTTAGCATGTAAACAGGTTAGATATATTATTTTCAAATACATTTTTTAGCAAGTGTATATTTTAAATTTAATAAAACAAGCAGACATGATTGACTTGATTACAGATTTTGTGTAGAATTTAAAAAGCTAAATTGCGTTAAATAGTTCGTTTTATGAATTTGTCTTAACTTAAGATAATTAACTAAATTGAGAATGTTAAGCTCTATGTTTTTTAATGGCAAGCATTTTAATTAATTCGTTTTGATTAATTGCAAACCTTACAATTTTTTTTTTCTAATTTTGTTTAATCTTAAATAAACAGATATAATTATTAAAAAATTAAAAATGAGTGAATCACAACCTCCGACTCCGCCTCCGGAAGAAGGAAGCGAGGATGATTACTCGGATGAAGATTATGATGAGGATGAAGATATAAATGATTATTACAACAACAATGAGGATTTTATTGATTCTGATGAAGATGGGAACTCAGATAATTTTGATCAACTCGGAAATCCAACTAACAACAATATCAAGTTTGTGAAATTATTTGTTAAATTGTGCACCAACAAGTAATATAAAATTGTCATTTTTTTCCTTTTTTGTTTATTTATTTATCTTTAATATTAACTAATATTTGTTACCTTAACCCAGTCTCTAAAAGACTTTTTTGTTGGTATTAAGTCTATATTAATAGTTAAAATTTAGAATTGTATTTAATCCTTGGTAAATAGAATATGATGTTAAATAAATAATTAAACTGAAATATATTTCATTAATTAAAATCATTTATTATATTAGTTAATTTGTTTTCAGTCGAAAGAAAATTCAAGAACTTGAACATTTTGATTTTCAATGTTTCACCAAATTAAAAGTTGAGGAAAAGTTGAGTAAAGATTGTGAGACGACAAGTCGGGCTTTAGGATTATCTTCCCCTCTCGCACAATTGGTTTTACAAGCAAACAAATGGAAAACAGTTGCTATCTCTACAAGGTGAGAAAACAAACACTTTTTTATTCATTTTAAAAAAAAATTTATTTTGCGTTTAAAATTCACAATTTTTTTAGGGCAAGTGTTCCATCTGAGCGTACCAAAATCCTACAAGAAAGTGGGGTCATTTTACCCCCTGCTACCGCACCCAGGAAATCTTCATTGTCATTAAATTTGTCCCCACGCTCAAAACTGACTTGCAATGTTTGTTTTGATACATTTAAAGCCAGCAACTTGGTTTCCCTGGCTTGTAAACACCTTTTTTGTCATGGTTGTTGGAAAATGCATATCGAGTTTGCTATACAGGATGGAATGCAGTCAGGTAAACATTGTTTATTTTTAGGTAAGGCTTTTTTGTGTTAGTCGTCATTCTAAAAGTACATTTCATACCAGCAATGTATACATGTTTTTTTCATTACTTCCTATTTTTTAAAAAGAAAAGATGTATATATTGCCATTTATAAACAAATTTATTTTAATTTTTTAAATGTTTACGAAAAAAAATAAGTTATTTAAATGTTTACAAAAAAAAATTAATAAAATTTTGTGTTTGTAGGCAAAGGTATTAGTTGTATGGAAAATAGTTGCACTTTAATTTGCCCAGAAGATTTCATTCGTCAGTTTTTCACGCTCGATCGCAACAGTGATTCCAATATATTTTCAACATTTCAATCTCATTTATTTCGGTTCAATGTTCAGACTCATTTTCAGTTGAGATTTTGTCCTGGTGTTGACTGTGAAGTTGTTATTTTCGCTGAATTGCCAAAACCGAGGAAGGTTAAATGTACACAATGTGCTACCGTATCATGGTAAGGGGATTATTTATATTTTTTAATATTTATCTCGGGATTTAAGTAAATAACCAAATTTTCGGTTGCCAAACATTTATTTATAAAAAAACAGTTGTTAATTTACCAAAAAAATATATGTGTATGTATAAAAATAAGTTACGATTACCTTATTTTAAAAATAGCCAAATATCTCACTGGTAAATATTTTATATATCAATGCTTATTCAGCCATAACTGTAGTTATTGTCAACACTATATTGTGTTGTGTGGGCCTTTTTTAAAGGATTGTTATTATTATGTGTATATGCAACTTGGAGTTACAATCAATCATTTCTCATGTTATTATTACATGGTGAATGATGGAATTGTTATGATGGATTGTGAGGTTGTTGTGATATTTTATTGGCTCTCAGGCATTTAACTAATGCTGTTATATATATATCAATTATTGATAAACAGTTACTAAACAGCGGCATTGGAGATTTTTAAATCTAGTACAAAGTTGGTATCGAACAATTTACAAAAATTGGTCAATAAGAATTGTTAAATTCGTTTGTAATTCATTAATTAAGTTTGGATTTTAAGTTTGTTTACTATTGTTAATGTTAGTCTTTTTGATATGCTTTTATTATATATATACAAAGTTCTGAGTAACATGCTTAATAAAATAAATTTACTTTCTAGTTTTGAATGTGGGAACCCTTATCATATGCCTACTGATTGTTCATCAATAAAGAAATGGTTGAACAAATGTGCTGATGATTCGGAGACGGCAAACTACATAAGCGCAAACACTAAGGATGTAAGTCTTAAAATACAAGCTTTTTGATTAACTTTAATGTAATAATTATATTATAATAAAGTTTTTGTATGATGCCATTAATGTATTCTGTAACGTAAAAAATATGATATTTCATATAATATGGTATCATGATATAAAAAAATTTTTATATATTGTTTTTGAATTTACCAAAAAATTGAGTCAATTAAGTAACATTTTTGTGGTTTAATAGAATGTCGAGGTGCGTCAAAATTCCAATTGGTGGAAAAAATAACACAATTAAAAAATACCAAATATTAACTATTACCCAACACAAAAATAATTTTTGTTTTTCAGTGCCCGAAATGTCATATTTGTATTGAAAAAAATGGAGGTTGTAATCACATAGTAAGTATAAAAAATTATTTTACCTTTATATTAATCTTTAAAAAATTGGCTATATTGGATAATGGTATAGCCCATTGTAGTACCTTAGTTTACTGAATATAATCAATGTTTTACTTTAATACCAAATTGTTAACTGTCAGTTACATGTCAATAAGTCATACACAGGAACTTACAAAATTGTTCTCCTTCCCTAATAGCTTTAAAACACTTAGTAATCACATGATCATGCTATTAGTTAAATAATCCTTAAATCGTTGGTAATAGTTATAAATATTTTTTAAGCTTTTAATATAATTTACTAATTTTCATTTTTTGTTTTATTTTTAGAAATGTTCCAAATGCAGTCATAGTAAGTGAATTTTAAATTCAAGACATTTTATTTGTATTATGTTTAAATTTAAATATATCTTTCATTTATAACATAAAACATAAATATCATTTTTAAACTTTAAAATATAGATTTCTTGATTCCAAATTTTTTGATAAAATTTAAATGTTTGTTAGATTTTTGTTGGATGTGTTTGGGTAGTTGGAAAAATCACGGAAATTCATATTATGAGTGTAGCAAATATAAAGAAGATCCAAAGATTGCTGTAAAGAATAAACAAACCCATGCCAGAGAGGCTTTAAAGAAATATCTTTTCTATTTTCAAAGGGTAAGTTTAAAGGTATATATAGTTAAAGTTTGGGATATTATTAATCATTTTTCGAATAGGCTAAATAAAGTTAAAAGTAATAGTTTAAAATGTGTTTTTCAGTGCATTTTAAATTCACTTATTTTGTTTACTCAATTTTAGTTTATTAATTATTCTAAATAAAAAGGCCACTATTTTTTGCTTCTTTTTTAAATAATTTATTAAAATTTTAATTTTTTTTTGTGTGATTTACATTATTTTATTTAATTTCAGTGGGAAAATCATAATCAAAGTCTACACTTGGAAGCCCAAGCGAGAGATCGAATTCAGAAACAAATTGAGGATAAAGTAAATAAAAGTGATGGAACGTGGATTGATTGGCAATATTTGTTAAGAGCTGGAGAGTTGCTTGCTCAGGTGAGGTCATATTTTCGTGCAAATTTTAACAAAAATTTGCGGGGTTTTGAGATTTGTTTTATGATATATATAAGTAAACTAATTTTAACATTTCAAACTTAATTCTAAATGCTATCTTTGGAAATAAAATATTGTTTATACATCTTTAAGTACATTCTAGCATTCCTTGTTAAATACAACCCATTTCTTAAAGAAACAAGTTATTATAGTTATTATAATTTACATTTTGGTGTGTGGCCATTTTTTTCTTTTTTCGATATTTTAACTTTTTGATTTTAATTTTTTTATAGTGTCGTTATACACTTCAGTACACCTACCCTCTCGTGTATTATGCTGAACAAGGCTCAGATAAAACCTTATTTGAATACCAACAAGCCCAACTTGAAGTTGAAATTGAAGGTCTTGCTTGGAAATTGGAGAGAACAGAAAATTATCAGAGAGGTGAGATCGAAAATCAAATGGATATTTGTGAAAAACGCCGACAGACTTTGCTTATGAAATTTATTTCGACTGAAGATTGGTAAACCACAAATTATTTGACATGTTTTGAATTTTTGTTAAAAAAGTTTGCTTAAAAAACAATATGGAATGCCAAAAAATTACCCAATTTATTATATTTTATGTAATATTTTTAATATTCAAAATATTCTTAAATTGAAAGTTTGTTAAAATTATATCTTGTTTTTCTTTCTTGTAAAAAACCTATGTTGTTATTCTTATTATTTTATCTATAATAATGTCAAATTTTGCCCTAAACCAAATCAGACAAATTACACTTAACATGCTTTAGTAAAAGGGTAAAAGGATTATATTTTATCTTACTAACAAATACCTAATATGCCATGCTTTGGCTACCTGTACTAATCTAAATGTATTGTATATCATTAAAAATGATTTTAATTTTCTATTTAGCATGTTAATATTATCTTCACCTTATTAAATTTTAATTCTAATTTTTGCCTTTTTTTTCTTTTATGCAGTTACCATCCTTAGATTATTCATGATTATGCTATTAGCTATAGTTAGTGTTAATATTTTTATTGAGCGAAAAAATTCATATTTTAAATTGAACATTTCAAAAATGTTGTTTAGTAATCTGTAAATTTGAACATCGTTTCACATGACTTGCGGTCCATGCCTACATAATTATGTATCAAACTTTGCATATTTTTGTGTATTTTGTTTTTCTTCTTTTTCACTGTTTTCGTGCAATTTATAATAAACCATGCGTTATTCAAAACGTAAATATTTGTTATATACTAAATCAAATAGATACATACTTACATCAGATAACATTGGGTTATTTTTTCTGAGGGGTTAATATAATAGTCATTGAAATTCATATTTAAAAACATTTAAACAGTCTTTCCATTTGTTAATGCCGTTTTAGGCTTCGTGAAAATTAAAAATTCCAAAGTGTGTTTTTGTTTACATTCAGACGTTGCAAGCGTGGAATTTTATAATTAGGTGCTTGTAGAAATTCCAACGCCGGGTAACTCTAGCTTAAATTTCTCACTTTTATTTTGCAACTTTGTTAATTGTATTTACTGCCAGTTAAAGCTGTTAGAAGCTTACCATGAATAAAGTTAAAGGACTAGTTTACTTAATAAGCTTTTAAATGTTATGTAAAATTACGTTTAATTAAGACCGGTAGTTTATAGTAAGTTTTAACTAGCCCAGTAGTTCTTTTATTTTGGTCTTGAATATTATTAAAAGCTGGTTTTAAGCAACTATTTTATTGCAACTTTACAAACAACATTAAAATACAGGAAAGGTAATTTAGTTTAAAATATCTGTACTGAAAAGCGAGTTTTTATTTGAAGATGAATGAATTTTAGGAACTAAATACAGAAGAACATATAAATTTTAAAGTATTACGAAAATTACTTATTTTTCCAGCATTTTTTTAAATACAAAATTTGAAGAAATTTAAAACATGGCACCATGATATGAAAACAAACACTTTTCTATTAAAAAAATGCCATTATTTTAAATAAGAAAAATATTTACAAAAAATTTAAAAAAAAAATTTTTTTCAATAAATGTGCAACATCAAAGTAAAAACAAAAATTGTTCTAAAGTGATTTAAACATTATTGGTCAAAGGTGACACGAAGTTCAAAAGTAAAACATGCTGTTACAATAAGGTTTTATACATTTACAGGAAAGTGCTATCTAAAACAGTAGCAACATTATATTCAGTATATCAGATGCAAACTATAAGATTTAAAATTAAAAATTTGCTCAATAAAAACAGCAAATGGCACCAATAATATCTAACCAGGCAGTTTAAATTACATTTATTTTTTGTATTTTTATTGAACAGTTTAGATAAAAAAAACTTAAGTAACTTAAGGTAAAATTAGTCGGAACTAACATCAATTGAATACAGCTAATTTTTGATTAAGATAGCCTGTAGATCAGAGGGCAGAGTTTCAGTAATTTTAGACAGTTGTTTATTGATAAGATCCACAGTAATATCAGATACATCGAGTTTGTTTTGTTTGACCAATGACATTTTCTCTCGTAATCTCAGAACCATGTCAACAACTTCTACCTCACTTTTGTCGTGGCACCAAGCTGCTAAATCCTATAAATAATTTAAATTTATTTGCTAAGTTTAAAATATTTCGGATGCCCTTTTTCGTCCTTTTAAACAAAAATTATTTGTGCTTTAAAACAAAAAACGATTGAATCAGCTAATTGGGTAAAATTTTTTCGTGCTTTTAAACAAAAAACGGTTAATTTTTGGTATTTATAAATGCAGAAGCATCTAACACATTTTTGGTTTATATGATAATATACATCAACATTAAATTAAAAATTTCAAACCCTTTTTTAAAAATTCAATTTTTTACATTTAGATATTATAAACATTAAACATAAAAATTGAACTAACTGTTTCGCTGAGGGCCACCAGATGAATAGACAAAACTTTGCATTCCATCTCGCCTCGTCGCCGTGACAACCAACTTTCAAAGTTTAAACTTTTCATGAACCTTTTATACAAACCAATCCAATCACCGCGAGTACCCGAGGTTAACTGGGGGCCGTTGTTCTCAACTGTTTGAATAAAATCTTCAGGACGGAATGGCTTCAGTGACGGAGGTGCCTAAAAATTAATATTTGTTTTAATTCAAGATTTTATTAATTTTTAAAAAGTTATCGGTTTTAGAATAACTTAGCTGTCTTCAAATATTTAAATAATCTTTTTTAATAAGATAAACTTGTAGGTAGCATAGCTTATACTTGCAATAATATTTGTTACTTACCTTCAAAGGTGAAATACATTTTTGCAATGGCATTAAACTAGCGAGATATCGTTCCAACGGTATAATAAAACTTTGGGTTAATTCTAAAAAGTGCCGTCTTAATAAACCCGATTGAGTGTTACCAGTTCTTTTCTCGATTAAATCCTAAAAATAAAATTGTCAAAAAATTCAATAAACAAAAAATATTTTTAAAAGGATATGACAAGTAAGTTGTCATAGGGTACATAGATCACAAGCACACTTTTAATGTAGCACTATACTGTAAATGGTGATTTAACTATATACTAAGTGAGTCAACTTTTCAATTGCAAATATGTCACAAAAAGGATTGATGTAGAATTCGCCTACCCAATTTAAAAACCAAATAAAATAGATTTTAATTGTATTTTTTAAAACTATCGACAAAATATTCCAAACTTACCTTGCTAAAACCCTTTAAAAAGTTTTTATCTTTCTTTAAATATGGTTTATATTTTGTATAGAGTCCATTTTTAGGGTCCAATGTTTTTAATTTTGAAGTTTTCTTTAATTTAGAGTCATTATTAAATATGGAAGGGTTAGTAGGGGCAGGTGGGCCTCCTACTCTAACAATATGGGGCCAATTTTGAAATAATTTTGCAAAAAAAGGATTTGTTACTCCAAGTATCACATTTGGTCTGCAAAAAAAAATATAGCCTTAAATTAAAATATTGGTTTAGTACAGTTAAATAACAAATTTGTAGGCTAAGCATTGATTACCAATACCGTTTAATTGAACAGATTATAATAAGAAAACTTACGGTGCTTGGGTTTTTGTGGTATATTCACGAAATTCACTGTCGTGTATTGTAAAGTAAGGACGATAATCACAGGCATATCTAAAAACAAAAAAAGATAAAATTTTAAGTAAGCCAAATTACAAAACAAGCATAAAAAAGAAATTTAAAATCATATTTTAAACTATTAATTTATACTAACCTCAGTGGGTTAATACTTGACACTAAAGCCAAAACAGTGGACGCACAATTAGTTGGCGAAGGAGCCATGACAACAAGTGGTTCTCCCAATAAAACTAACTCCCATAATAAGTGAATATGAGGTAAAACAACTTGTAAACTTTCTAGTAAGTTGACTTCGTGAATAGACGATAATGTATAGGGCGATGGTATTGGAATCTTAAAAAAATAAGAGTAGTCAATTTTAAATGCATTTATTGAGTAACTAAATTACATTAAAGTTTATATATCTTTAATATAAATGTTGACTAAAATATATCAATAAACCTAAAACTTAATATCACAACTTAATATATTATAACATATTCAGTATACAGTAGTCTATTTACATACAAACACATATAAAGGCAAATTATTTAAGTATGTTTGTCAAAATTTTATGTTTGCACAAAGTTAAGTAATCAAAACTGGGTTGGTATACAAATAAGATTAATCTATTTACATTTTCCAGCTCTTTGTGCAAATTGGTCCCAGGTTTATCTTGTTTAGTAGGGATTCTTATATGTAAAACCATCCCCATTAAAGGCAGGCTTAAAGTTTTACCAGGGATCGGACACGGCCACTGATCAATATCATGGCATGCTAAAAACCAAAAAATAAATATATAAACGAAATGCAAAAAATGTCAAAAAATGTTAGCAAATAATAATGGGTAATACTTTGCAAATTTTAATGAAAATAATGAAGGTTTAAATAGATAATTTATTATTACAACAAAAATGGAATAATATTCTTTTAAAAACTTAATTTTATTTTTAATAAAAATTTAATTTTTACCTGCTTCTAAACAGGGCTCTCCGTTGTCAAAATATTCTGGTGCAATGATATCAGCAATTTCTTTGAAAAAGTTAAAGTAAGGAAGTGAACTCAAAAAAACGACCGACTTCTGAAAATAACCTCGCTTTAAAGTTTTGTCACGAACTTGGCGGAAGAATACGTAACCGTAGAAATGTGTGTCGTCGCTCTGTAAATAGATCTTGTTTGATATTTTTTGCAATATTTAGGGTTATTTAGGTTAAATTAACGAAAGAAAAACAGAAAACAATATTCAGTATACTATGAAAAAAAAGTTTAAAATGATTAAAAAACACGTTTTTATATTTTTTAAATGTTTACAGAACAACATGTATTGAAATTTAAGTTTACCAATAATGTAACTGGACAGTCCTTATTACAATCAAATTCCGAGTTGTTTAATTTCTTTTTCTTTAATTGACTTCTCCTGATACGAAAACAATATTCAGTATCCCCCATACACCCTGAGTTTGAATCAGGAAATGCGAGATAACAAATATTTGTTTTTTCTGTTTCACTTAACTCAATGTGAGTTGGGTAAATAAACTAAAATGAAAGTAAAAATGTTTAGCAAAAAACAAAGAATTTTTTTAATATTTAAACAAAATTAATTATCAGTTTTGCTTTTTTTTACTTGAACATGTGAATTTAAAGCTAAAAATAATTAAACATGCAATGCATAAGCATTACAACAGTCTTTATAAACCACAAGTACAAATATAATATACATTAAACAAGTTGTAGTGATAAATATATGGAATTATTATAAATAAAAGTAACTTTTACCTCCATAGCTTGACCAAGTTCTAAATCAAAAGTGACGACGCTGACACAATGCAGCCATTCAGAAAACTTGTCCCATGGAAAAACATTTTCATTTTCGGTCGGTTCCATAGTTAATTAGTTAAAACAAAAACGACAAAGTTAAAGAAACTTTGCAGCAAAAAAAATAAACAAATAAACAGCTGATAAGAACAGGAGTTGTTAACGATTTGCGAGTTAAATAGATACAGCGAAATTTTTAAGGACTTTTGAATTGTAAAATAGAGATTTTTTATGTATTTAAAGCTTAGGTTTAGAATGTCTTATAATTCAGCAAAAAATAAACCATGTTTTTTATAAAAACGTTAAAATAACTAAAATTTTTATAAAAAATTCTAGTGTTTTCGCAAATCAGTTATCCTAGCAATCGTTTATTTATTTACAATGAACATACAGACATATGTGATTGACAAGTTACGTCAAATCTCTTGCATTGTACAGACGTTATTTTGTTAATTTCATCATACTTACGTATACAGTACAGGGTAAATAAAAAAATTTACTACAATTTACTAGTTTAATTACAAGTCTTGTCATATCTTCTTTGTTTTTTAACTGAGCCGAAATTTAGTCAACTAAAAATCAAAAAGGTAAATACGTATTAATTTCTAGATTTTTTATTTTTATGAATCTAACTTATTTTATTAAAATATTTTATATATAATTAATTTTCAGACGTCTCAAGTTGAATTCATATTTTCAATGGAGGATAAAAATGTTCATTTAAATCATTGCAACAAATGTTTTTCGCGACAATGTTCAGATCATTTTTTCCAGTTATGTAACTTGATCAAATGTCCCAATGAGTGCGGGGCCCTTTTCCATAGCTGCAAACTGGACGATCATGTTACCATATGTCCTCAATCTGTCCGGCTTTGTATAAATGCTATATACGGTTGTCCGATCAAATTAAGACAAAATGAAATTTTAAAACATTTACAATATTGTCCTGCTAGTGTTATGGTGTGCACCATGGAATGGAATAGATGGATTTCAAAACCCAAAGTTGTTGATTCCAATCTTAATTTTAACGCTGAGGAATTAACTGTGAAAAACTTCGGTACTGCGCTAGCTCTAAGAGACCAAGCTGTGTTGCTTGAAGAAATTGTACCTAATAATATCTTAGAACTAGCAACAAAATCTAATATAAATGATGATAAGTTGCAAAATGGTAATCTTGATATTAACAAAAATGAAAAATCTACTGGCCATTTGGAGGCCACCAATACTTCTAATTCATCAAAAGAAATTATCAATGTGGATAATAATGATTCTGATGCTAACTGTGATATTTCTAGTCCAATTGAAGCACTATCCCTTCCCTTTGACCATGTATTCCGCCAACCTGAGCTGCTTTTTGGCATTGCAGCTTTAAAACAAAAATTTAGTTCAGTTAAGAAATATCGATCGACAGGGACAAGCTGTGAAGGATTTAATACACATTTGTCAAGTATGGAGCTACTCAGACCAAGTGTCCAAGAAGTAAAAGGAGATTGTGTGTCTCAAATATTTTCCATGCTTGGAACATATAAAACCCAAATTGGTGAGAGCATCTCGGCTTTAAAACAAGTTGAATTTTACAGAACACATATTGGTACACAAACACAACCTATATTTTTAGTCGAAGCTAAAATCGAAAAAGCTGGGCGTGCACTGCAAGAAATGTACGCAAAAGATAAAAACGATCAGTTAATGTTTTATGCGAATTCTAGAAACCCACAACTTTATAAGACCCTTTGTTTAAATCCCATTATGGAATGTCTGCCACAGTATCAGACAAAACAAAACTCATTGTATTCGTTTATATGTAACCAACTGTTTCGACGAGACGAATACCAAAATCACTTTCAAAATGTTCACTGTGAAGTTTATTGCACTTTAAATGGCTGGCTAGAAGAACTGTGTCCATACGTAGAATATGGCTGTGATTTTACACAACAAAGGCTGTGTCCGAATCACTGTAACGGACAAATTAAATATGACAATATTAGAAGTTGTATAACTTTATCTCAATCAAGTTTAAATAAAGATTCATCTAAAAATACCAATTCTCCAGGATTATTAGATTTGCCTTGGGAGGTATTAAGCCACATTTTAAGTTATTTAGACAGTTATAGCTTGGGGCAAACTACAGAAACATGTCAATACTTGCGAGAAGTTAGTTTATTTTCCCAACTTCAAAATCGAGGAATTGTAACGCTGGAATGGGAGAAAAGAGAATATGAAGATGGTTCAAAATCGTGGCAAGTTTTGGACGAAAAATGGTTGTTTACTAATTCATTTACAAGAATAAATAAATGGGTTTTTAATGATGTTCCAGCAATGTCAAATCACATTACAAAATGTTCATTTGCAGCTGCTAATAGACCTGACTACAAAGAAAAAACACGTTTTAAATTTATATAGGAAATGCTTCGAGTTGTATAAGATCATTTTAATTAAAATTTGTATTTTTCCTATGCATTATTTTTCTTAAACTATCAAATTCATATAGTATTTATTTTTAGCACAATATGTGTTGTATATGTTCCAGTGTATAATATGTTATATAAAAAAAAACACTTTTTTATATTTTGACAGAGTAAATTTAAACTGTGATTTATTTAAAAAATGTTTTTAACTACCTGCTTAACAATATATTAAGGTTATGTTGGGATATTGAAGTAGAACATCCTTTAAATATATATATATATTCTTTACAATATTTCACACATTATTTATAATGCCTGGCTTATTTTGCATGTATTTAAAACATGTTTTATTTTGTAATAGTCAATAATATATGTCATGTTATGACAAAAAGCTAATTTACACTAGCGAAAAACATTTTCATTAAATAGTTTTCGGGTTTAATTAAACTATAAAGTTAGGTAAAGTGTTTGCTTAAAAAAAATATTTGTTATTTTTTTACTGCTGTCTTAATTTAAATCAATTAACACTTTGGCTGTAATTAAATGAATTACCAGATTATTAAATATGTTAAACTTTATTCAACTGTTCTTCTCTTTCTTGATAGTTTTATGTTAATACACAAACCTGCTAAATAAGACTTTATTTTTACAATCCAATTTGAAATGTGAACAGCAACAATGGTATTTTTAAAAATTTGAGATCTTTTTAATTTAATTTTAAAAGTTAAATTTGGATAAAGAAAATGTATAGAGAACACTGTACATTATAGGCTACACATTTATTAATTTTTTATGATGACATATGGATAAAAAAGGCAGAAAAGTGTGTATAAGAAAAGTTAAATGCTTGTTTAATAGGTACCATTGCTAAAATTAAAGTTTTAAATCAAATTAAAACAATTTTAATGTTTAAAAATTAAATTTTTTAAAATATGAAAGTGCAGAAAATTTTTAAGAAAGTTGTGTCAACTTAAAAAAAGTTAAACAAGTATAAGATATATAAAGAGCAATAAAAGCAGTTTTACTTAAAAGGTCGTTAAAATATTGCTAATTTGTAATTATTTAAAAATATTTGATTTAAAATTAAGCTTATATACAAATCCATCCTGTTTATGTTAAAATTCTTAGGCTTCAAACTTTAGTCTACAACAGAAGATGTAGCCATCATGTTTAAACCACAACTCCCATCACCTCTGTATATACGATAATAACCCTGGAAGAAAAGGTTAAAATTGTTCAATCTTTAAGTATCATGCATTTTTAAATTGTTTATTTTATTTTTACCACCTAAGCAGCAAAGGGCTTAACAATTCAACATTTTGTTGTTTACAAAAAATTGCTTATCTTATTCAAGAAAAATACAATAGCTGACCTAGTTAAAAGGTGTACTTTGGATCTACTTAAAAAACAACGCATTAACAAAATCAGCACAAATTACAGAGTAGGTAGCCAATTGTTATTTTAAAAAACAAAATTTTTTTTTAAATGTATACCTTTTCCCCCCAGTCTGGTCCCCAACTGTTTTTAATTATCCAGAATGGAGTTCCCTTCTCTGTAAAAATACACATTATTCAGGAAAAAATAAAGCTTAACATTGTTAGTAACTTCTGTGTAACACATGGACATATATTTGTATCATTCCAGGGTCTGGTGCAACAAAAAATAAAAAGGAAATTTCAAAACAAAAATTAAAAACTTTTCTTGGGTAAAAATCTTACCTGTCCCGTACCCTACAATCAGCACCCCATGATCTAAACTCTTCGGGTTACAGAATATCTTCCATGGGTGAGCAATCCCTCCCCAATAAAACTAAACAAAATTCTTTGTTTCAAAAAAGGATGAAGTTATCAATTTAACAAATCGTTTTTGGCCTTGAATTAAGGTGCCAAAAAATGTAGCCTTAATAATATATTAATTTTGCAAATTACATTGTAGTTTTATACCTGCATCATGTTGGCATTGATTCCAATAGAGATTGGTCCATTCTTGGCCAACCATGAAGCAAGTTGAGTTTCATCTTGTGGCAGACTTACAGAGTCGTTGATAAAAACCTTGACCTTTTTAGCTTGGAAATTACATTTTTCATTTTCTGCTTCATATGGGTAATCTTTTTCACCCTCAAGCCCACCTAAAAGTAGATCAAGGTACAAGTAAAATAAGCACAATGCATTGGCTATTTATGCTTTAATCTATCATAAATTTTTAAATTCAAATGTTTTATAAACAGCAATAAAATTATATTTAGTTTTGTAAACATGTTTACTAATGGTGGTAAAATTTTACCACCCACAAAACAGCATCTAAATTATGACTGAACAGTTTTACAACAAAAATAAATTACCAAGTTTTTCAATGCTCTTGTAGGCATTGGAAGGCAAACCACCACCGCAACCTTGATCCACTTTATCACAATCCACCAATTCTTGTTCTGAAAGTGAAACCAATTTCTTGTATTTAAGGAACCATTGTCCTTCAACATTTCCAGTGGTGGAAAATGCCCAGCAAGAACCACATTGGCCCTGTAAGTTCAAAAAGTATATTTTATATCTTTTATTGTTTAAAAAAATAGTGAAAATTTTAAATGAAATTAAAAGAAAGTTTTAATTTTATTGGGATTATTTTTGGAAATTAGTAATAACACAGAATATATTTTATCAATTTGTTTTAATTGTTATTTTCATTACTTGATTTTTAACTTCAGTAACTGCACCCATTGCTCTCCAATCTACAGAATCGGGTATGGGATTTGCGTTAAGATCAGATACATCTGCTTGTTTTAAATCATACTTCTTTAAGTTAGGGTTAAAACCCATGTATTCCTTAAATTCATCCTCTGCAAAAAGTCAAGTTTTTATTTAATCATTTTTACAATTAAAAAAATTATATTTTCAAAAAATATATAAGTTTTTTAATTTTTAGTATACCAAGAGCAATAAATTTGCTTAGAATATTTTAATTACACTAACATACTTAAAAAACAGGAACCTATTAACTGGTTTAAAACATGTAATAAAATTCTTACATACTTACTCCCAAGTTGTTAACAGGTTTTAACACTTACGTGAAATGTCCATAAACTTCGTTATTCCATAAATGGCAGAGTCAGTTTCAATTCCCGTACTAACATTGTTGAGTTTCTCAATTACTTTCAAATTTGTTTTGAAAATGTCAAAACGTTGGTTGTAGGTTTCAACATTTTTAAATTCACTTGAAAAAAACAATTAGTTAATTAACTAAAATAACTTATAGTTTGGTACAAAATTTTTTAATTTAAATTTGAAGAATTAATATTTGTTTTAATTTTATGTGTACCATACCTGTATTCCTTTTGGTATTTTTCCAAAAACAAATCAAATATTGGTTTAATTGGGTCATTAGAATCGACTGTTGATTTAATGTTTACTTTGGGCAACTTTTTAAGCATGGGTGCTCCCATTATCAAAAATGGACTCTCAAAATCATTGGTTAACTCCCTTTTAGGTTTCTTGTAACGATGAGAATCGGAGACACAATTAAGCCATTCTATGTAAATTAATGATTGTTTTATTTTTCAGGTATTAGTTAGATTCTAGCTCATTTTTTTAAAGTAGAAGAGAATTGTACACCCACCATTTGATACAGTATTGTTGCATTCTACTTTACTAACTTCAGTTAAATCTGCCCACACTTGTTGAAATATTATTGCAGTACAATAGATATCCTTTAAAAAATAGAGTGTTAATTCTTACACCATTTAAATAAATGATAACAATTGATCTTAAGTAGAACATGTTTTAAATTTTATGTTGTTAATAAAAAATATATGATCAGCTACTTACTGTGTTATCATTTTCACCAACAGAAGCCAAGTAATGGACTGAATATTTCATACCTGCTACCACCTAAAAACACAGTTGTAGATGGTTAATTTTTTTAATTTTAAAACACAAAATTGTTTGATTTTTTTTTGAAAATAAAAAATATTAGAACAGTAATAACCTGTTTAGTGGCACACTGGATTCTTCTGATCGAGTAAATTCCGTTAACATCTCGGATCAACATCGGAGGAGATGCCTTTAAGTTTTGAACCAAACTTTCTTCAACTGACTTTTGTAAATCTAGTAAATCACTTTTGTCAACCTGAGTCCAGCCTCCAACCATTCCAGCTCCAACTGAAACATGGAGAACTAAACAAACCACACTTACACAAAAAACGAAATTCATTTTTTTTTAAACTTTTTCGTGGCAAAAATCTAAAAAGTGAAATAAATTTAATGTATCGTTAAAAGTTGCAATGTTTTGAAATTTGGGGACACAATTAAAACTAAATTTTTGTACATTTTAAAACTTAACCACAGTAGAAAAGAGTTCATTTTATTATAAATACAACTACAATATTAATTTTTAAATGTATAAAACAAGATAGGAAGTTCAACACATAGGAAGTTTGCTGCATTAAAACCACTTACAAATAAAAATTTAAACTTCATTAATACGAACCTAAAAATTAAAATTAATTGAAGGAACTTTTAATATGCATAAAAACATGATTCTAAATCAAAACTAAAACTAAATAAAGTAACAGAATGACCCTTGATAACATGCATAAAAGTGTATACTATACAGTTCTATTTGTTCTCTGCAGGACAGTCAACTTGGTTACTTGGGTGAGAGGCAATAAACTGATCAAGTTTGCTTAAATCCTCATTAAGTCGTGCTATAATTGGAAATTGTGTTAAATCCACTTTGAAACGATTTGCGTTAAAAACTTGTGGAACTAAACAACAATCAGCAATAGAGGGCGTGTCTCCAACACAATATTTCCCTGCTGATTTCTCCAGTAACTTCTCTAGAGCTTTAAAACCGGTGTCAACCCAATAATGACCCCATTCTTGGCTACCATCGCCGATTTTCCTAAGAACGCTTAGGTTCTGTATTGGTTGAATCCCAGCGTTGATAACCTCGCAAATTTCTCGGGCTTGCGCTCGCTTATAAATATCCTTCGGCAAAAGAGCAACCCCACTATCTGGATACTTTTCCTCCAAATATTCCATAATGGCCATTGATTGCGTAATCACATGACCATCGTCTACTAAAGTTGGCACTTGGCCAATTGGATTAAATTCGCGATATTCGTCTTCTTTTTGTTCGTTTTTTACTAAATGAATAGGAACTACTTTGTAGTCGATACCCTTATAAGCTAAAGCTATTCTTGCTCGCCAACTACACGAGCTTCTATAGTATGCATATAGCTTAACAGACATTTTTAAATAAGACCAAATAAAAGTTGGAAATTACGCTGTTATTGTTGTTTGTTGATTGAAATAGAGATCACGTGATGGTGACATAACAATAAAATCTAAACGCAATAGACCATGTAGGTACACTAATATTATATAAGTTTAATATTTGACAAAATTAAATACAAAATATTTAAAAAATTAAAAGAGTGTAAGAATTATATATTGCACTAATATATGTAGATATTTTATTAATAGGTTTTTAAAAAAAATTTGACAACACCGCAAATTTTTACATGTGCATTAATATTTTTTAGTGTTTGTTATTGTTATGCTTTTGTTTATTATATAATTAGGCACGTGTCAGTTGATTACTTAATTAGTTTTATGTTTAATAATGTTATGCAAAAACATGTGCTTATATTTTTACAAATTTTTATTTTTGTTTTTAGTTGTAACTTTTGCAAAGTATTGCTGCATTTTAATTTGCAAATATAAAAAGTAAAACTGTTTTTAGCTTTGCCAACAAACTGTATATAAAACATTAAAAAGTTTGTTATTTATTGTTATGGGAAAGTAATTAATATTATAGCATAGTCTATATATATATATAAAAGCAAAATAAACTGAGCGATTGTATAGCTTCTTGCAAAAAAGATTTATAATGCACCTCTTGTTGAGGGTAAACTAATAAATTTAAAAGTAACTCTTTAAATTTTTTCAGAGTAACTTTTCAGTGTTTTTCTAAATTACCACGTAAACTAAAATGGAGGATGAGGAAGAAGATGCTTTTGTTTACGTCTTCGATCGAAGGGATTCGAAAAAAGACCAAAAAAAGAAAATTCACATTGGAGGTGTTTTCTCATTTGATCTTTTTCTTGAGAAAATTTATAAGGTACATATTTTATTTTTATGTCAATTTCTTTATTACAGATTACGTAGGTTTATGGGCTATTAAATTTGTAAGCTTTTAGTTTTAATGGATAAACGGCTTTAGTTATGATACAATTTTCACATATCAATAAACTTTAATTAATAAATTTTTCAGGCATTTAAATTAAAAGAAAAAGAAAAATTTTTGGTGACCACTACTGGAAGAAGTTTAATAAATGATGACGATACTTTTGGTATGTTTTTTTTTTATTTTGGTTGTAGTTTAGTTTATTATGTTAGGCATTTATTCTGCCTAAAAATTCAATATTTAAACTTAAAAATGTGTGAACTTGCCCTATTTTTTAAACCAATTTTTTTAAGTTTACAATTTGAAATAAATTAGCTGTTAAATGGTTACCAAGATTAGTTTTTATGGTAGACTTTTTCAATTTTAGAAAATTTGATTGAAAGTGGAGACACGTTATATCTGCTCCAATACATCGACCAACCTCTTGATGCTCCAGTATCAGAAAGAATCGAGTTTCAACCTCATTATGATACTTTAATTAAAAGTGGAATTTATGAATATTATGCCAGTGAAGGTCACATTAATCCACTCCGTAAGTTCACTTTTTTATTTTTGTTTAATATTTTTTTTGTGAGTTTGTATAGAGCCCTTTTGATATATATATTTTTTTAAATCTTGTTTATTTATGATAGGCTATAGATTATTTTTCAATTTGTACTTTTTGTAATTTAAATTATCTCTTTTTGTTTTTGCATAGCTTTTGCATTTGCTGAACTTATTGACAATGCTCTGGCAGCAACAGTAAAAAATGATGGTCCAAGGAATATTGAATTAAGCTTGGTATATTCATATATATATATATTTAATCAGTGATTTTCTTTAACTTTACCCACCCTTAAAGCTATTCAATTAATTGATACATGTGTTTACTGAGGTTTCACCAATTGAAATATTTAAATTGACTTATTCATTGAAAACAAATGTTAAAAACATGTTTTATTATATGTATATATATATATATATTAATTTTTTTTAAACTTTATTTATATTTTTTTATTTAGCACATCAGTGAATCTACAGGAAACCATGTTTTATGTGTTTATGATAATGGGGAGGGAATGTCATCGAGACAACTCAACAACTGGGCAATTTACCGACTCTCCAAGTTTAACAGAACTGAAAGACACAAAAGAAAGTAAACAACAACTTTAAACTTTTTTTGCATTTTTGCCAGCAGTTTCATGTCATTAAAAACATTTACTCGAAGTTAATCTACATAAGCCGACATGTTTTAGAACTGTTTTCATTAAAACCAACTACAGACATTTATAATCTAAAAAATATTTAAAATTTCACCTACAAATTTAACCTCTTTTTCTTTCTTATGTTTTTAGTAAAGTTTTTAATCAAGGTGATAGTCTGGGTGGGATATCTCCAGCTTTAAACCAGGCAAACCAGGAAGTAAATATTCCGAAATCTCTCAACAGCGACATCTCGTGGTTTGGTGTTGGTGGAAAACAAGCAATCTTCTTTATTGGAAACTCAACAAGGGTAAACTTTTAAGGAAATAAAACACACTTAAATTTTTTTAATCTTTTTTTATTAATTTTCTAAATATTTTAATGTTTTATATGCCCATAGCGATATCATTTTAAGGCATAGATTATTATCAATTTATTTTTGTATTCAAGTTAAAATAGTTACTTTAACTTTTTTAAATGTTTAGATAATCTCAAAACCTCGTGGGTCATGTGACGTTCATGAGTTTACGATGTCTAAGGATGAATTTAGAAGAAGAGAAATGAAAAGAGAAGCTATCTTTGCCGGTTATATCAAAAATAGAAAAGTATATACCAAATTGAATTTTTTTAACATTTTATTCTGTGTTTTTGTAATGTTTTTTTTTTTAAAAAACGCAGGATTAAAAAGTCAATTTTGGTTTATTTTATTGTTATTTAATAAATCTTTAATTTTTTTATTTTTTTCATAGCCAGGTGATAGCTCACATGTTGATAAAGATGATTTTGTAACAAAACAAATGATTGATATGGAGACAGAAGAGGGGTTCACCCGGGTGATAGTGGGGGGGATTGGGGACAAACATATTTCTTTTATGAGGAATGGGTTCGATGTTTGGACCCGACAGTTAGCGTAAGTTTTAAAATAAAAAAACTTTAAAAAACATTAAAATATTGCCAAATCTAAAAACCTATTAAATAATTGATATTTGTTTAAAAACTTTGTGTAAATTACCCTAGGTAAAATAGTGTTTTTCTTAATATTTGTGTTTTTTTTTTAATTTGTCAGGCACATATATCATTATTACATACATGGGCCTGAAGGAAATACCACAATGTCAAAAACAAGGAAAAATATTGGAGCCCTAGATGTTAATATTAAGGTAAACTTATTTAATTATAAAAACAAATAATATTAGGATCTAGATATATACATTTTTTTTTTAATTTTTGATTAAGATTTGTATTAATTCAACAGATATATATGGCAAAAATAAAATGTTTTTTTTATTTAAATGTTTTTTTTATTAGGTGTCGCTTTATGATGAAGAAGAAGAATTATTCACAGTTGATCTTAGGGATGTTGAAGATGACCTCGAATCCAAGTACATCCGGACTTCCTCCGACTCTTTTGAGTTTGAGGTTCGATCTCCGAGTGAACCAGGAGGATTAATTGAAGGGGTCATCCGATATCATCCCTTCTTATACGATAAAGAAACTTTCCCTACTCATGATGGTGAAAACTTTTTTTAAATTTGTTAATTTTTGTTTCATTTTTTTATAAAATCGACTTATTTGATAAAAAAAAATATAGTATTACAAAATATGTTTTGATTTTTATGATATGTTTTTTGATCAAATATTTTTAAAATTTCATTAAAAAAATAAATTGTAGTCCATTGAAAAATATGTAAATTTAATAGTTAAGTTTTTTTATTTTATTTAAACTTTAAATTAATTTATGTTGATTTATTTTTAGATGAAGAAGAAGATAATGAACAAAGTGTTGAACCTCCAGCAAGAGGAAGAAGACCAATATTTGAATGTTACTGGAATGGAAGACTTATTCCTTACAGTTTTATTGAAGAGTAAGTTACAATAAAGTAGTTAGCATATTTCAATTTTTTAAATATTGTCTGTGCCCTGGACATTTCAAATTGTTATGGCATCGAAAATTATGATTTTAATTCAAAAATTTTTTGTTTAGTTTTGATTGGTGCAGATTGACAAAGAAATTCAACAACATTTCACAAGATTGTTTTTACAGAATATCAGGATGTTTATTTAGTAATGATACATTTCAGGTAAGTTTTTACTTTATTTTTTGGAAATAGAACACAAATACCATTTAAATGATTGTTAAAACTAACATTTTATCTTAATTTAAATCTAGGTTAGTACAAACAAGTTGACTTTCATTGACCTTGACACAAAGTTGAAAGATCGGAATATGAAATTTACGAGAATGATTTTAGGAGAAGAACAAAGACCTCCAATACAACGTCAGTTTGTTGATTGGTTAAGAGAATGTCATGAAAAATATGATAAACAGGTAAACTTTTGATTTTTAAATTAAAAGGCTATTTTTATGTTTAAACATTTAAATGGAGTTATATAACTTTTTAGAGTTTTTGGTTTTTAATTTATTTATATAAATTTTATTTTTTTGTAATGTTTTTTGCTTTTGTATGTGTATTTTTTTAATGTATTTTAAATAAATTTTGTTTGCTAGATACATAGTATTGGTAACTTTGTGTTTACTTTACTGTTTTTATTTTTTTCAGATTAAGTTTTTGAAGTTTTCAAGCTCAGTCCTTCGAAGCGAACCAGGATCTCGTAAAAGTCAAGCCCCATGGACAGTTTATAAATCTATTGAGTGGGATGGAAAAAGATTCAGCAAGGGACAACTGGTGAGCTTTAAAACACAAATATTTTTGGTTTTAAAAAATTTAAAAATCCAAACCACTATTTTTCATTACTTAGCCTTCTAGCATAAAAATTGGTTCTAAAACATTTATATACGGCTTATCTAGACAAATTTCTTAATCACCTTCACTTTTAAATCATTTGTTTATGACAATTTAATTTTTTACTTAGATGAGAACACAGAGAACAGTGCCAATAATTTGTGGAACAATCCGAAGGTTTTTGTTGTACGGCGATTATGACGGAGATGTTTATGCTGTCGGGGGGGAAGTTGAAATTATACAGGTTTAAAAAAATAGATCTATGTAAATTAGTAATGTAAATTAGTAATGTAATTTAGTTTCAAAATTTCAACAAATATTCTTAAATATTTCTTCTTTTAGGAACCACAATCTCTGTACGGTGAAATTCGCTCCTTTCCTTTATCCAAGTTAGATCGCGGTGTTCCCCCTAAACTTGTGCAAGAATTTGTAATGGAGGAAGAAGCTAAATTACCGGCAACTCTAAACCTTACTTGGCCTGAAGGTAACAAGGTTACTCCAGGTCAAAGGGTCCAGGGAGGGTTTACTATAGGTCAGAAACTACTAAAATTTTTTAGTACCTTTTTTAAACAGAGGAGTACTTTTTAAAAAAAATATATTTTTTATTTTTGGTATGATTTAATTATCACTTTATTTTGTTTTACCTGAATTTGATAAAATAATTTAAAAAGTTAACTTGGGTATTTAAGGTGCCATGAAAATTGAAATTTTGAACCAAAATGGTGAACCTATGCAGAAGCTCATTTCCAACAATGGAAATCGTAAACTTCTTGTGGAACAGAGATTAGTGTTTGCCTCGGATGTCGAAGGTCAAGATGAGGTCGAATTATCAAGTCATGTGACTGCGCATGGAAAAACATATCCTTACTGGTTCAAAAAAATCGGTAGAGACTTTTTTGTTGTTTTATAATTTAAATAAGGAGGATATATTTTACTTAAATTAAATGTGATATTTTTTAAGTAAAAGTTAAGAATTTTAATTTTGCATTATTTTATTAATAAAGTTTTATTTTTCATTTGAACTTTAAACTTTTTAGTCACATTTTTTGTAAAAAATTGCTTGTTTTTTTGACAGAAAATTTAACATCAGTTGGTGAATACTCGATCATCATTCAAACAGCATTAACAGAAAGTGGAGCTTATTCTTACGCTGATGGAAGAAGATTACCTTATATTACTATCAAGTTCAGAATAAAAGAAGCACCAGCTTACAAGTATACAACAATTTATATTTATTTTTTAATTAAAAAAATTAGAAAAAAAAAAAAATATTTTTTAATTAAAAAAATTAAGAGTTTAATTTTTACATACTTGTGCTTACAGGTTCATGGTTGGTATATTGGAGTCCCCACTTAGAGTTGGTGAACCCTTTAACATGCCTTTAGATATGCAAGATAAATTCGGTCATTCTACAAGAGCCTCATTTGACGAACAACCTATTCTTGAATCAAAGTAAAAAATAAATTTTAAGTATTAAAAGGGAAATTTAAAAATATTTTAGTTTGTATGTTTTTAAAATTGTTTTTTTTTGTTTGTTTTTTTTCAAAATAATTTTGTTTGTTTTTTTTTAAATGTGTATGTAACTATTGTTGTTTATTTTTATTTATTTTTGAAGTGGTTTGGAACTTGAATATTCTACATGTAGAGTGGCGGGTAATTCACTTATTATAAAAGATGTTGTGGCAGTTGGAAATGTCATGTCTCAACAAGGAAAAGTATGTTAATATTTTATTTCTTTAAACTTTTATACCTCGTAGTTTAATCACTTTAAGATACTAATTAAATTTTTACATAGACTAAATAGTTGTTAAATAAATTATCCATTGGAAGTTAAAGTTTTATTTTTAGATGTAGCATTTAGTGTAAGCAACATTCATTAAAAAATATTTTTTAGAATTTTCAAATGACGGTTATAGTGCCAGGATTAGAAAGAGAATCTCAAACATTAAAGATCCGGTTGTTACCAGGGAAACCAACATCAATCAGACTCACTTCATTTAATGATGGGGATGAAGAAGTTTTAATTGATGAAGGTTAATTTTTTCAGTTGATAAAAATAATTCTAAAAAAATGTTAAAAAAAAAATATTATAATGTAGTATTTATGACATTTAAAATTTAAATTGTGCAGTTAAAAATATATAAAACGACAAAAAATAATGTTTTTATTAGCCCAATTTTTTTTTAACTGAAAATGTTCTTATTTTTAAAGATTCAAATGAAGTTAATAGTTTTAAGTTTGAAAATGGAAGTGATGTGACGCTGGGAATTGAAATTGTTGACATTGCTGGAAACATCACTCTACAACCTAAACTTAATGTTCAATGCAAGGTAAATAATGCTCAATATTTAACTTAGATTTGTTTTCAGTTTTAAAAAAATGTTTCTCTAACTAACACATTTTGAAAAGGTTCTAATTTGTAGAAATTGATTAACAATGTTTTGCTTTAAGTAATAGAAATGTAAACTTAAAAAACTTGTTTAATCTATGTATAATGGAGCATAGTGAACGATATATATATATATATATAAATGTATTTTAAATTTATATGGGCTTACAAAATAAAAAAAAACTCCCATTAACTAACAAATAAAATCCCGGTCATAGGTCAGATTGATTGGTAAAAAAATTTTTGTTTTTAGTTTGTTGGTGCACCAGGATTACCAACACTAAGTTGTAATTGTTCAAAAACTGGATGTGGGAATTTATCTGGGAAATTAAAAATAAAAAAAGCAAGAAAAGAACCGATTCTTAAAGCCAGGATTGAAGTAGTTGGAAATAAAAATGTAAGATATAAAAATGGTGGATTTCTGATCTTTGTTTATGTGATTTAAAGGTTGGTAAAATTTTTTATTTCTTATTTTTTCTTGCTTTTAGATTCAGCCATTGGATGTGATTTTAAGAGTAAAACCATCGAGGAGGATCCGGACAATTGAGGTTTTCCATGAAGATCCTACTTTATCGGAAGATGATGAACCTACCAAGCTCGAACAAGGTTTTATAAATATTTCAAATTTTAGTTTTTAACCAAATAAACATTTTGTTTAGTGTCTAGTTAAATATAGAAAAAGGTAAACAGGACTTTTTGGAAAATATTCTTGTATTTATTACCTTTTCTTTAATATTGATTCCTTTTCTTTAATATTAATTGTTGATAATTTTAGGACAAGATATATTCTGGGAAGCAGGTGAAAAAATCGGAAAGTTGAGTTTTATTTTACTTGATGAAGGAAAGAGAGTTGTTGAGTTAACTCCAAAGTTAATTTCTAAAATTAAGGTAAAATATAAATAGGTCAATCTAGTAAAATTTTTTTAGAAACAAAAGCGCTCTAACTTTTCCAAAACATTTAATTTTATAAATATTTTTATTTTTAAAGGTAAATTGGACAGATATTAGATCAAATCTAGAAAACTCTGAGTTACCTGATGTTACCGTGCCAACAAATGTGTCTGACACTAAATTTTGTCAGATAGTTTATAATGGGGAAAAGACTATCGAGTTTTCGTTTAAAGTCAAGTAAGTTAAATTAAATCAAAAATTGTTTTTTATTTTTGGATTTGTTTTTTTTTAAGTTGAAAATATTACAATTTTTTTAATAATTACTAAAAATTATCATTTGTTTAAACAGTTACCATTTTTTAATTATTACCAGAAATTACCATTTGTTGGAAAAGTTACCATTTTTTTAAATTTACCAAAATTACCATTTTGGTTGCTGACGATCCAGCTGGTTTAAAAATAAGCATTTTTTTAATTGTTATCAAAAATTACTATTTCAGACCAGTTGCTGGTGATCCAGCTGGTTTAAAAGTAACCATTCATGAGAATCGTGCAGCAAAACTTGGTCAAATTAAACCAGATCCAATATCAGTAATTTTATTGGACAGTTTTGGAAACCATCTTCACATTAAACCTGAACAATTAGATTTTTTAAAGATTAGTTCTGAGGGTCTTGATACCTCTATGCTAACTAAATCTATTGACGTAAGTAATATTTATTAGATTTTTCTAAAATATTTTATAAATTAATTATACTTTATTGATATTTGTCAGAAAAAAAACATTTTTTGATGTAGTGATGAATTTAAAGTTATAATATTTTCTAATGTTTATTTTTACAGGACAACAAAATAGTCTTAAATGGGATCCAGTTTAATGTGGGCAAAATAGGTAGTAAAGAAGTGAAGATAGAATACAAAGATGAAATAATAGAGTACGCCGTCTTACAGTTGACTGCTGGATCTCCTGTTATGATGGAGGTAGTTGGTTGGGATAATACGGAGCAGGTAATTTTGTAATTCCACTTTTTTATTTTAAATAATAGAATAAATTGATATTAAAAATAACATTGAATTGGAAGTTTTATTATGTTTATACATCTGAAGAGCTGTTGTAGAACAGTACTATATCGTCTCAATATTGTTAAAAATTTTATTTTATTTAATTAAGTAATAATTAATGAATTATATGTTATAATAAACCTTCTTTCTAACTTTATATTTTATTAAAAATTGGTCTTCCAACATAATTTTATATTTCAAAAGTGTTGCTTTTAGGTTGTTCCAGTCTTAAGTGGCACTCGTCTTCAAAACAAAATTAAGGTTCAACTTTTAGATGGTTGGGGAAATCCCTCATGTGAAAGCGGGTTAAAGGTCCTGTTGGCAAAGGACACAGGGGTTAAACTCACCCCTAACCCCGGCCTCCTAAAAACTGATAAAAAGGGGTCTGCTAGTTTCCCTGACTTTTCTATATCTGGAAAATGGTGAGTTTAGATTTTTTAAAGTTAATTTTTTTCATTTAAATTTAAATCGTAATTTTTATTTTACAAATCTTTACTTAACAATTCTTTATAATCAGATATTTATGGAAATATGTTTTTAATTAACTAAATTTTTTTTTAGTGGTGAATATACATTACAACCTCGGGCAGTTTACAATAGAACCACGATAGAAGGACCCAAGTTAAACATCAGTGTTTTACCAAATACTGAGACACCAGTGGCAGTACAGGTCAACAAATTGAGCGATGTTAGCTCTGTAGAAGTTGGTACAACTTGGCCAGGTAAATACTGGAAAATTTTTTTTTATTAAAACATATTATAAAATGCAAATTTTAAATTTTATAGTGAATTTTATTTTTTTTTTAATTCAATTTTTTATTATTTTTTAATTTTTATTTTTTTACCAGGATTTGAAGTAAATATATTGTCAGAAGAAGGTAGTAACATAACAGCAAGTTCAAATATATGTATGGCTATATGGAAGGGAGGTCCTTGTAAGGATAGGGCTTCAGTTTCTCCTTCTGTAAGTTTTATTGTCAGTTTTTTTTTGACAAAAATTTTTTACAACTATTTAACTCTACACCTAAAATCTAATTAACTAATAAAAAAAAAATTTTAAATTGACTTTATTTTAGACAATATTTATATGTTTTAATAAAAAAATACTTTTTTTAGGCTGAATGGCACAGACATAATGTAGAAAACGGTCAGCAGAAATTTGAACATTTAAAGGCTTCTACAACAGCGACAAAGTTTACAGTTTTATTTGGAGTTGTTGGAAGTAAAAGTTCAAAAACTTTTCTGATTGCAAGTGAACCTTACACACTGGAAACTAAACCTGGTAGGATTTAAAAAAATAAAATATTTTCTAAATTTTTTAATTTATTTTTAGCTTTGACTTTTTGGTTGTTTTGGTTTAAGTAAAAACATGTAAATGTTTTATTAGGACCACCTGTAATACTTAACTCCACTACTAGTCCAGGAACTCCGACTGTTTCGAATTCAAGAGTTACTTATAACAGAATTATTGTAAGAGGATTAAAACTACAACTCCAGGTAAGATGAAGTTTTAAAAATTTTTTTGTAAATTTATTTTTTTTAAGTTTTTAATATAAGTTAATTGGCTCCTTTTTGGCTGTATTTTTTGTTTTAACAAGGTTTATTTGTTAACTAGTAAGTGCCTGCGCACCAGAAATACCATTTTTTATTTTTAAGACTTATAAATTGGATACTTGTATATTGAATGTCTACTAAGTTTAATCATATAATAAAAGATAGATGATAGAAAAAAATTTTTTTTAAACCTTCACTTAATAAGCAGTTTAATTTTTGTTTAGGATAAATATGGAAACAAAGCTGGTGAACGAATGTCAGGCAACATTTGTATCACAATTCAGTCATGTGACCAGAGTTTACGCTCCAGCGATGTCCCAAAATTTCAGGGAAACACTTCAATTTTAAACTCTTCACTTCGTAACGGTGAAGTCTATTTACAAGTAAAAATTTTTCGTTATTTTACAGAATATATTTTGGGGTTATTTTAGAATTTTGTTTTGCTTTTTAGAACTTAACTTTACAAGAAAATACTCCAGGTAATGATGGAGAATCTTACATACTTCATTGTGAGTTGTCTACACCTCAATTAAATTTTGATCCTTATATGCTAAAGTTTCTGTTTTATAATGGTAAGAAAAGTTGTATTTTGAAAACATTATAAATTTATATATAATTAAGTAAAAAGTTATTATTGTTGTTTTTATGTGAATTTATTTTACAATGTGGTTAAAAGTTTTTTATTTTATTAGACCAATTTTAAAATAAGTTTTTAATTTGTTTACTATAGTTATATTACTAATAATTAGTAGGTAAACTTATACTTTAAAATTTAATTAAAGTTTTAAAAAATTTATTTTATTTTTTAGACTCAAAGAAGCATGCTGAAATGAGTGGTTTAGTTCAACAGCGAGATTCGTTGATGCATGCAATTAAAATGTACGACGAAACATTTAACGCTCATAAATCACTCATCCATGAAGTCAAACAAAGTTGTAGCGAGGCTAAAAAGAAAAAACAAAAGGTTCGAATTTTTTGTTAAAAAAATAAAAACATTTTATTTGTTTTATTTTTTTAATTTTTTTTACTGTTTTTTAGATTTTGTCAGACCTTTCGAAAATTGGAGAAAAAATTTCAGATAATTTACAAGATCATGAATTAGAAGAAATTATAGAGAATTGTGAATATAATAAACAAGAGATGCAGCTTGAAAATAGAAGACAGTGTATGTTGAGGGAATATGGTGATAACAGCACTGAAATTCTTGGCAAGGTGAACAAAAAATGTGCATTTCATTTTTTTACTTTAAATTCTCTTTAATATTTTAACCAACTTTTTTTACCCCTACTTAAAGAGCGACCGTTTATATTTTCACAAATTAACATTATACTTTTGATATCATTTAGATTGGACACTTAGCTTTAGTAGAAGATACCGATATAGCTCGAGTATTATCCTGGCATATGATGGGAGATATGGATTGCCTTATTACATTTACTACAAGAAAAGTAACTTTTTATGACCTTAATATACCCTTATATTTAAAAAAAAAATTAAATTTAAAATGTTTAAGTAGTAGCCACTTACAGTCTTCTATACAACACATCAATGCTTTTTTTTATTTTGAAACTTTTTTTTAAGGCAAAAGAAGTACATCGTCTTACAAATGGTGTTCAACAAATCCTACCACTGGACAGTATTTTTAAAAAGAATATTCCAGAAATAAACAAACCCTTGCCTCATGTTAAAGTTAAAATTAAAAATATATCTGGCAACCCTGTGTATGCAAGAAGTCTTCTACAATTTCCTAAAGATAAACAAAATTGCAACTTGGGTAATTTTCTAAAATATTTTATGTATTATTTCATAAAAAATTATTATAGCTTCTCTATTAAATTTTTTTTTAATTCAGATGTGTTTTATAACTGTTAATTAAATACTTATTTTCTTGATAGTTTTTGGAATGTTATTGGGAGACACCATTATTATTGATGACTTAGATTCAGCAAATGAATACAGAAAACAGGTAAATTAAAAGATTGCCAACAAATTTGGCTTTACTATTGTTTTAAAACTTGTTATAATTTTTAATATTTATTTTTATTTTCAGGTAGTAAAACACACTTATTGTCCAACAATATTAACTCGAGATGGTGATCGAATTAGAAGTAATGGAAAATTTGGTGGCAACCAGAATCGAGCTCCCTTATTGGATAAATTAAGGGGCGTAATCTTTGGTGCCCCACTACCCATAACCTATTCCAAGGCTTTAAAGAAATTAGGTATTTTTTTAAATCAAGATTTTCTATAATTTTTTGCAGAATTAGAAAAAAATTGACAAATATTTTTTAGAATTATTGAGTGAGTTGAAGGATGTGGAGGAGGATTTATCTTCTTCTAAGGAAGAACTAGAGATCCTGGAGGAATCTTTTAACACTCCTGAGATGTGTAAGAAGAAGGAAGAGTATCGGGAAGCTCAGGAAAGACTGAAGGAAGTGGAAAACAAAATAGGTAAACAATTTAATTTTTATTGTAATTATGTTAAAAAAATATTTGTAGTTTTTTTGTAAGTTGATAATATAATGTTTTGCTTGTAAATCGCTTTAACATTACCGATTAATTAAGACTTAATTCTTGTTTAGGTTTGAAAGAGACCGCATCAAGAACAACGGCTCCGCCAAGACAAGACTTTGAAAACGAGAAACCGAAAAGAAAAAGGGCGAAAAAATGACGTCATGTCACTTGTAAAAGAGTAGTCGTCAGATGAAAGTACTTGGCTTAACTTTTTTAAACCACTAGTTTTTTTTTATTTTAGCAATTACATGACTTATTATAATTAGTACACACTGATTTAAAGACGCGTTTTTCTAACTGCTGCCTATTATTTCGCCTGCGCTATGTTAGTACTGTTCAGTTTCATTTTTTGTATTTTACCTTTTTTTGAGCTTGTTTTTGCCTTTTTTCTTTTATATCATCAGTACCTTGCGGACATTTCTTTTTTTTATTTCATAAAACATGGGTAATGTTCTTTTTTTACCTGGGTTTATTTTTTAGAATTATGCTAACTATTAGATTAGGTCACCAACATTTTTACTACTTTTATTTTAAATTTCATACGTTATATATACAGCAAAAAAAAGCATTTCTACAAATATAATACATTAAGTACCATTGGTATTTTTTATACAGTTTAAATTAAACTAGTTATTGTTTAAAAAAAAGGTTAAATATTGTTTTTATTTAAAAACCAAGACAGCTTTAGACATATATTACACAAATCTAGTTTTTTACTATTTTAACAGTGTTTATAAATGGCTCTTTACCTTACTATTTTTTAATTAAGGGCTAAGTTTTAATATTCAAAAACAAAAGTATTACATTTACAGAAAAATATACAAAGTAGTTATTTATGTAGTTGGTATGTATTAGCCTAAAAACATTGGTTTAGATTTAAAATTGTCGTGTTTTATCGGCGTAAAAGTGGCGTGAAATTGCCTTTATTATTATGTTCGCATATTCCGACCCCCAAATCAGTCTGCGTCACTCCACTCCCGTTCAGTCATATAAAATTATCCAATGACTTCATTGACCCACTACAGCCCCTCGTGCTACCCATAAGAACGGACCCCGCTATGATTTGTAGTCCCAACTCCACCCAGCCCAAAATGAATGACCAACCGAAGCGTGATGTCATTGATGACGTCATAGGAACGATCGGATCTTGGTTTTGGAAAATGATCCAGCCGATAAAGCAACACATTCCAACTAAAGTGGTGATTCCTATAAAAAAACATGTTATTGAAAGTTCAATATATTACTCAAAAGTGTTCCATCTCTTTCAAGAGTATATTTAAACTTCCGTTTAACTTTCCGTTTACTCTTTCAAGAGTATATTTAAACTTCCCGCTTAGTTCTGTTGTTCAATTATCTTTTTACGTATAAAAAACGTATTAAACTTACACAAATTTATTTAACTTACCAGCTACAATAAAGAGTACTCCACCAACCATGAGTGGATTCTTTCGCTTGCATGAACATCCAGCTATACTAAACAAGCTTCCAAATATCATAATCCCGCACGAAAGCACCATACATACAACAGTTGTGCGAGCATAATCTATAAAAGCATTGGAATTTAAATACCTTTTCTAATATCTTTAGCAGATTTACTTTACCTTCTATGTTGAACGAGTTGAAGTTATAGTTGAGAACGCACCTCCCGCGGACAAATGTAGATGTATCAACTGAAATTAAAATACATTGTCGTTAAATGGGAAAAGCTTTGGTTAATTTTAATTTTATTGAAACTTTTGATGTTTAACTTACTTGAGCTTGGTATGTTTGCATCGTAACATGTTAACCATAACCCAAAATGAAATGGATATTGTGTGCTGTTCGTTGTGTTTAGGGTGAGTTGTTCATCTACTTCTACTATATACCAGTAATCCGTAACTGTTGATGTGATACCACAAGCAAGCGCCAGAATACATAATATTCCAGCAAAACTAAAACAACATTTTCTTGACATTTTGTTTTATTTTTTGGTTTCAAATTCCTCTATCTAGTTTTTTATGCTAAACAAAAAAGCAAAATTGAATTTTAACGTAATGAAATATTGTTTTTTAGCCTACTTTCGGTATTTTACTTCAGCCTAAATTGTTTTTTAACTGTTTCTGCAATAGTAGCCTAAATATATTTTTTGTGTATTGCTCCTAACTTTTGATGATTTAAATTTTAAATTCCTGTTACAAATATATATGCCAATCAATTACCAAACAATAATGTTGTTTATAACATCACCCTAGAAACTTAAGCGCGTTTTACCGTTGTAAGGGCTAGCAGTAATGGTACTCCACAAAGTTTTACGTGCCAATTTGTTTTGGGTTTGAACAACTATGCTTATAGCATTAAGCACCACTCACTGTGATTCGTAAAGTAGCTGCGTGTTTAAAATAAGTAGCCAGAACAACAATCTAAAGTCATGTGACCGTTAAATCTGCTATATTATGTCATATGCTTAAATATTTTAATAGCCTTATAGGGGAATAAAAACATAATACTATGAAACGATTAAAAGCTTCATTTTATTATAGGAAAACTTGATCCTTTGATTTATTGACATTGATATTTATATTGCATAAAATACAGATACATTTGCGTTGTAAATTTTAAAAACTATTTTGTATTTAATAAATGAACAACAGAAAATCATTAAAAATCCTGGATTGTAAAGCGGTAGCTACACAAGATATTTCACGCACCACAACCTAGCTTTTTTGTGGTATTTTTTATAATAGTAGTATTTTCACAGTGTTTTGTGGGCTATTATGTAACCAAATAAAAGAAAATGTAAAAAATTACTGTAGCCTTTATTTTATATAATATTTTTTGACAATTTTAGTCCATTTGATTGGTGACCATTAACTACGTCGGATTAATATTTCTTATTTAATATGCTCGCAACACAATAAATATTGCGCACTACAACTGCTTAAGTTTATTATTATTTTTAGTAATAATAATGTTCCTACTGTAGAGAAGACTATTTAACATCGGGGATAAAGCACTAACGAACGATTCACTTCATTTTGTTTTTAAATAATTGCTATCCGCTTTTGCCGCTTTCTAGTGTTATCCGCTCTCCGTTTTTTCCTCCTTTTTTTAGAATTGTTAACATCAATACAATTTTAATGGCGTTCGAAAAATAGTTCTTGTTTAAAGTTTATAGCAAAGGTCTGTGAGAGCTTGAGGGTGTAGGTGTACGTACTAATTTTTGTAAAATTTACCCTTTAATATATATGAAGGATCGCATTAATCATAACGGGTTAACTGACTAAAAGCGGAGGAGTATTTTTTATTATATTTTGATTAATCGTTTGCCAAATTACTGAATTAAAAAAACAATCGATCGTTATATCAAAAAAGTAAACAAACTTTTTATATTGTTTTAAGTAGGTTAAATTTAAGTGTCAGGTTTGTTTGTTGGTTTTTGCAACCTATTAAATAATGAATTCATCGCCGATATTGGTTAAATTGATGAAATCGAACGGAAATGGAAAATTGTTATTTCAAACTTTAAGTTCAAAGGATTTATTTCTCAAAAGATGTCTTAAAACTTTAGTCATTAGCAAAAATAATGAACCTTTACAATATAATCCTCTTACAACAAAGGTAAGTAAAAAAAATTAAATATTTATGAGTAGTTGTCATAAATTTTGTAGATTTTCTATTAGTAAAAATTTGTTATATATATAAATATTTAAAAAATAATTATATTTTTGTATTTTTTTTAGAAAAAGATTTTATTTCATAGTAGAAAATATGGAACAACATCAGAACAAGGTAATATCATAATCTAAAAAAGAATTGTTATTTAGTTTTGTTATTTTGTATAACTTATAAATATGTTTAAAATAAAACCAGTTGTTAAAAAACAAAAACTTTTTTATTTTAATATTAGAAGTTCGACTTGAATATCGAAATGGTCTTCCAGCAATATTTGTACCTCTACCATCCAAACAAGAAAGTTGTCGATTTACTTTAAGGCCTGTGGCATCCACTGTTGGAGATTTTATCGATAATTTAAAATGTGAAGATAAAGGAATAGACAGTGCTGTTATTTATTCAGAAGGTAAGTAGATTAAAGAATAAGCTATTAACTTTTTTAAGTTGTATAGGCTATACATTTTGCTAATTAGCTTAGCCCACAAAACATTTATTTAGTAAAAAAGCTGTTTATGGTATGTTATCACCTGCTAAAAATAACAGATTAATTGATGTTTGAAACTGTTACCATGGTACATATGCTGTTAGTACACTTTTAATAAACAGGAAGCAACTGTAATCAATTTATTAGTGAACTTTATTGACCTTTGTTATTGTTAACAAAAGTTATTTATATTCGCTGCACAAATAGGTATCAGTACTAAAAACTTTAATAATCTGTTTATCTGTTTCGTGTTTTAATTTCTATTACAAAAAATAGTGAAATAATTTTTAAAATGTCGTTGGAATGTCACTGGCATTTTATTCTCAATTCTTAGTATCACACAATTGACTTTTTTAATGTCATCGGTTTAATGTTATTTAAATTTAATGTTTAGATGGAACTAGGGTGGCTTCAAGTACTCAGATTGGACATTTACTGCTAGATAAATTTACTTTGTCGATAAACAACAAGTCTTATGATGTTGAACCTCCTGTATTAGGTAGAGTAACATCAAAAATATTATTTAAAATTTTTTTTTAATTTAATTTTTATTACCTAAACTATTGATAACAAATTTTTTTGTTTTACATTTATTAACATTTAAGTTATGGTAGGCTACAAATGTTTTTATAGTTTTTTTTATCAATTATATTAATTAAGATATATTATTTTAATTAAAACTTAGTTGTTAATAATCAAAATGCTTAAAGGGAAATTTTTTTAATCAAATAAAGACCTCCCAAGAGAGAATAAAATCAATATGTTATTCCTTGCAATTGATTGATTTTACTGATTTTTATTTAAGAGGTCATTGTTAAATCTGAACTTTAATTTAAGTTCTAGTTTTTTTTTAATTAATGGTTTAAAATATATGGTAGTATTGCTAAATCTGTGAAATTAAGGATTTTTTAAGGAAATCGACTTTATCAAATTACCCAATATAAAAACTATAATATACCTTTATAAATTATTAATTGTTGAGTCAAGGCTTAAATAGCTTTACCGTAGTGATGTTTACATTAAAAAAACAAACACCCTAACACTTCAAAAGCGAAAATAATTTGCATACTATTTATATCAATAACAAATCATCTTTTATCATCAATCGCTTATTCTGTAAATATACTTTCATTTTTCTATATATAATGTGGGTGTTTCAAGCCCACTTAATTTGTTTTAATAATATTTGTGCTTGTGGTACTCTATATGTTAAAATATATTCATTATTTGGTTATTCTTATTAGTGGTTAATTAAAGTTAAATTGCAAGTTAAAAAATATAAATAATTTCTGTCAAACATTTTTTTAAATTTTTTTATTTTTTAGAAAAAATGGCAGAGGCAGAATCCAGTGATCTTGATCAGACAAAAGTCCTCATCTCGCAACTCTATACTCATCTCCATCTGGATCAACATCAACTTAACAAAGAACAGCAACTTAAAAAGAGACTAGAGGACCTCAAAGTCGAAATGAGACCCTTGGAACAGGTTTGTGGGTTGATTTGGGAGTTTTATTTGGGTTTCGGGGATAATTTATGGGGCATTATTAAAGATTTTGTAATTTGTATTAATTTTTTCATGGTTTCTGTACATGCCTGCTTACTGACATTTAGTGCTTAATATTTTTTAATATGTTTCCTTAGCCTACATACTGTTATATAAATATTGAAAGTGTTTATATAATGTAGCCTACAAAGTATTGTTGCTATTGATACAGTAAAGCTTTTGTATTTATTATCCTATTGTTATATTGTCCATCACTGTTTATATTAATAATATCATATTACCTTGCTAATAGTACCATAAGCTAAGTGCTAGTAAGGAAAAGTAATTTTTTTTAGCCTAGTTTTAGTTAAAAAAATATACGTTTTGTTGGGCCGAAATGTTAATTTTTTTTCTTAATTGCATTTTATATGATTTAAAAGAAAGGCAAAAAGAAGTCCTTTTGAACAACCCAATTCCACCTATTTTGTTAGATTGTAATAATAAAATTAACTAAATATCCTTTTAATTATTTAAATTTTTCACTTATAGAATAAAGTTGATCTTGCCAACAAGGCAACAAAACGAACGAGATATTTAATGTGGGGAGGGTTGGCTGGGATGAGTGTTCAGTTCGGTCTCCTCGCAAGATTAACATGGTGGGAATATTCATGGGATATTATGGAACCCGTCACTTATTTTATCACTTATGGAACGGCGATAGGAATGTACGGTTACTTCCTACTCACACAACAGGTGGGTTGACATTTTATTTGTAAAAAATAATTTGATTTTCTGATAGAACAAAATTAAGAGTTTATAAAAATAACCAGATTAAAAAAAAATGACGTTTGACAGTTATGGTAGTATTTTTGTTATTGAATTTTTGGTCGATAATTTAGATAATTAATTTTATGTTCCATGTAAAAAAATTTGTAAATGATAATGGATTTTTAACAATGTCAAATGGCTTTTACGATCTTTCATCTTATTAATATTTAATTAACCCTACTATCTAACACTACACATATTTTCCCATTAGCTATTTATTAAGCTTAAAACTTATGTAAACAAGGATTAAATTTCTTTATAAAATAAAAATTAATTTAAACTCTAACCAATTTTTATCCAAATTTTTTACTTTTAATTAGCTAGACAATATATGTTAAGTTAATTTAGTAGAAGCAAAAATCTATGACCTGAAATCCCAATAGATTTAGTTATTGATTGGCCATGAAGTTGAGTAGTATTTAGTATATAGTATGCATAAGGGAATTGCATATAACTGCAAATCCATTATTTACCTACTGTGATAATGATTGGTAAACTTGAATTTTAAAATCTTGAAATTTTTTTTAGGAGTATATTTACCCTGATGCTAGAGACCGACAATTTTTGCGATTCTTCCATAAATATGCAGACAAATCTAATTTTGATGTCAACAAGTAAGTAATATGCCGCTTAAATTGATTTTGTTAAATTACATTTCATGTTTTTTTTCATAAAATAATATTATACCAGTACAGTGAGGTAAAAATTTTAATTTAGTTGTTAATTTACTATTTTAACAACTAACAATTTAAAAGTTATTGTTTCTCAATGTCTGCCATATTATTATCTTTTTTTATTTCGATATAGAATTAAATTTACTTCCATTTTTACCTGTGGTTATTAGTTTCGGATTTTTTTACTTGTATTACTGAATATTAAACACTTTTAAAGATACAACGATTTGTGTGACAAAATTGCTGAAGCAGAACAGGATTTAAAACGACTCCGGGATCCTCTTCAACTTCATCTTCCCTCGGAGGCAATTAGAATCGAGAAAATGAAGGATCTCAATCAACCATAAAAGAGTTAAGAGTTGCCAAATTTTTTTGTTTAGAGAATCATTGGGTAGGAATTTTTTAAGATTTCAATGCACACAAAATATTTTAAAAATGTTTTTTTTGAACCGTAATTAAGTTTTGTGTGCTACACTGTTATTTTCTACCCACAATGCACTTAAATCGTCGAGGTTTATGTTCAAAATCATGATTTTAGCTTAAATTTTTGGTTTTTAATTCGTTAAAAGATATTTTATCTGTTTTGATAATTTTAAAAACAGAAATACAAGTAAGTTAACATTTTTGTTTACCCATACAACTTCAATAGAGTATGACATCAGTTTTTATAGTATGACAACAACAGTCAAATGTTTTGTTCAACTAGCGTCATATTTGTAAAAAAACGTTTTTATCAGGAAATTATAACATGCCTATTACAGTTCGTAAGAACATTTTTTACTTTTTCATGACTTTATCGCTAGTTTAGGTTTGTTCATTTAAATTAACCTAATGAATTTTAGTTAAGTCATATTAATTATATAGCCTATAATACGAAATATTTAAACAGAAAAAAAAAAGCTATGGTACTTTTGCATCGCCTCAAAAATAAAAATTAATAAAATGTTTGTCAAATTTTAATCAAAATAAATAATTTCTGTCATCAAAATATTGTCGGTTTATCACATTATATGCCCTATATTATTGCTTGCTTGTTATCTTATGTAGCCTGGTAGTTGTTAGTTATCATTAGTTTTTAGAATAACTTGTTTTAAATAATTGTCATAAATACTAACATATATTATATTGGTTGTGATTTATTTTAGAATTTTAATTTTTTTTAGAAATTTGTATTCGGTTAATTGGCAAAAAAAATTGTCTACCTTTTTTCAAATAAAAAAACGATTTTTAAAAGTTTTTGTAATTTTCTAAAATGTAGAGAAAAAAAACAGTTGTAAAATTAAAATTTTTGTGTTTCAAATGTTATTAAAGATTTGTTATTAAAATTAAAGTTCAAATAAAGAGACCCCAGTTTCTAATGGACAATAAAATGGTTGCAATATATAAGGGCAATACAAAGTTTATTGCAATAAGAAAAGTACAAAAGGTAGTATAGAAAAGAAAAAGTAATAAATGTAAAAGACAAAAAAATTAAGTAGTTTAATATAAAATATGTGTTTTCGTTTTTAGTTTCTTTAATTTATTCCTTTTTTTAAAAATATTACTTGATTTGCTTAAAAAATCACGTGACCCGCAAAAAAGTAAAGTCACGTGGTTTTTAACGTCGTTTATTAAATCTCTTGCCCGTTTTCGTTTTGTTCGTCAGTGACGTCATTGTTTTCTCTGGCGTCATCAGTTATATGCGCCCTCGAGTCGACTGTTTCTTCACAGTCGGCCTCTTCTTCCGGCTTTGACTTTTCTTTAATTCTATCTGGAGCTAAATAAATTTTAAAAAAGTTTTAAAAAATTTAAAGAAAAAAAATGAGAAAAATGATTTAATTTTTTTTTTTCAACAAGTATCAACTTGTTTGCATCTCATATAGATTGATAAAGCAAAAAACTTCTTTAAAATACTAAATTACATATTTTGTTTGTGATAGGGTTCTTGTTACAGTGTAAAAAACAACATATTTAAATTTGGCAGATGGTCAGTTGTACCAATATATATTTACATAACTCAGGTAAGGTCAAACTAATAAATCATACGAAAAAAATAAATTCAAATCTGCTCATCTATAAAAATTAGTTACGATTTTAGTTTATGTTTGTTGATTTCTATCTCTATGACGTGACATTATTAACATGTTTACGTAAAAGAGTATTTATTTGAATTAAACTTGTAAATATATTGCTAACATGTGTGTAATAACGTATGGACCATATTTATATATTGAATTATTAATCATTCTAAATATGTTGCAAGATTTAAAAAAAAAACGTTAGCTGTCAAAACATTGTGAAATTTTTTTTTTTAATTTGGAACGTAAAAAAATAACTTTAATTGTAAAATATACTTGCCATGCATTTTACCCAATCAGAGGCACCTGAAAATATACCCCCCCCCCCCCCCCCAAAAAAAAAAATTATTTGTTTTAAATTTATTTTTACTTACTCCATTCCTTGATGAGCTCAGTAGCTAAAGTAATTACAGTTGCCATGTAAGCCAACCCGAATAAAATCCAGAAATAAACAAGAATTCGATAAATACTTGGGTAGCTCTTGTCAGGATTAGAACCTAAATGTTAAAATTCAAGTTTTTTTGTGTGTTTTTGGTCGTTACATTTTTAATTATTTTTTATACAAAAAAAAATATCTGAAAAACGATTTTTAAATCAAATCGTTTCTCTTTAAATCTTTTGATATTGTAATTTATTAAAAAGCATTTCAATAAAATATTTTCCTTTGTTAAAAAATGTTTTGAAAGGGTTTTTAGAACGTTCACGCCCAACTATTATGACGTCATCCTGGGCTGAAATAGATGGCCTTTGCCCTATATTAACGATGACATTTCAATAAAAAATGTATGTACAAATTAGGTTTTAAATTTTTTACCCTTTTAAATCAGGCCCTTAAAAAAAGGTAAAAAAATTTATTAAATTTAACTGCGAAATATAAATAACTTTTACATAAACCTACCTACTACAAAATCACCAAAACCTATTGTTGTTAAGGTTATAAATGAATAATAAAAACTTTCGTGATATGTCCACCCTTCCACAGCTCGAAATATAAAAGATGGTATGAAGAGACAAAACAGTGTTAAACTGAGTAATGTTACAATAAAAACCAACAGCTTTTGAATTTTGGATTTTTTGATAAATTTCTTGTCTCTTTTGTCTGCCTAAAATGCCAAAATTAAAAAAAGTTATAAATATAAAACAATCTATAACGATACTGCATAATTTTACAAGTGAATATCTTACAATTTTTTTAACCCTTTTTTCAACTCTGTTACATTGTAAGGCTATCTTTTCACCAATACCGGCAAACATAAGACCAAACATTGGGATTCCGATGATAGCATAAAAAATACAGAATAGTTGACCACCGTATGTTGCTGGAGTTATATTTCCATAACCTAGAAAGTTTAAAACCTATTTAAAATTTGACTAGTAAAAAATTAGGCATTAAATTTTGCCTAAAAAAATTATCAAAACAAAATTGGATATTTCAATAATGTCAAAAAAAGGTTTGGTCATACGTAATGGTAACGTTATTGTTTTAAGTTATATAGTTAAAGCTTTAGCGACGTAATTTACTTGTAATTTACATGAACTTAATTCCAATCGGTGCGAGAAAAAAAAACGAATTTCGTTTCGACGCTGATTACCAAAATTGGCGCATTTTTGTTTTAGGCAAGAATGTTAAAAACAGTTTTTTTTTCAGTTTAACTTAACTAATGTAGTCAGTTGTGGTTTAATAAGGCCCTACGTTAGCAGTAGGTTTATTGTAACGATTTGTTTAGTATAATGAAATGGACATACTACGAAACGGGCAAAATCTATGATTGGTAATTATTCATGACGAATTAAAGGTGAGTAAAATTTATTTTATTTTTATAAATTAAAATTGGTCATTATAACGTCTGAAACTTACCGATTGTTGTTATAACTGTTCCTGAAAAGAAAAATGCGTTTTGGAATAACCAGTTATAAGCACAGCTTGGCTGTTGGTTGGAATCGAACTGAACACCATTATCAGAAGCTGTTCGGACCAACTAAAAATAAAAAAATCATTTAAAATATTTTTGCAAAATTCGCAAAATTTAAATTTTATGTGCTATGTAGGGCAAAGGTTATCTTAAAACAGGTCTTTCTTTTAAAATATAAAAGAGTTAAAGGCATTCAAAGCTTTTAGTTTTGAATACCCATAGTGCGCGCCTTTATTTGCCAGGTAAGCAAACTACGTATTACAAGTATCCGGCTGTATGGTCAGTAAGGCTGTTAAACAAGCACTTTTTGTTTGTTTGTTACACGGGGAAAAATGCACATGTTGTTTGTCATAAAAATACCTTGGCTTTATTGGTATTTACCTAACAAAGCGTTTAATATGTTACAAAACCTATAAAAAAACTTTAAAATTTGTTAAACCACACTTTTTGACTGCCTTTTTTAGGCAAACTTAATATAAAGTGTAATCAAATACGTTTTTTTAAAGTTATTTACGTGAATTAAGTTAAAAAAATCGTCCGTTGTAAAATTTCTTGCTTCTCGATTTGGGGAAAGAAATGTTGTTAGATTCCCGCCAATTTGATCGTAGGCTGCATTTATTTCTTTAATCGTCTCCAAGCATCTTTGTTCTTCGTTCGTATATTCTAGCGCATAAAAAACTCCGGCCCCAAAAAGCAAGTAAAGAAAATATAAAATTATTAAGCCTATTATTACCTTCCATTTCATTGCGTATTAGTTTAGGTAAATACCCAATCAACGTTTAAATATTTTATGTCTAAACATAAGATTGTATATTAATTTAGTTTTTTTTTACAAAAAGGCCTATAACGTTTTCAATTTCCATAAGTTACTTTGTTTTATATCTTTCTTAATCATATTCATTTGCTTCTCTTATTTTGTGTCTTTAGGTCTTAAAATTTTAAGTAACTTTTCTCTTAAAAATGTACTTTTAGTAATCTAAAACCTTTACTACAGAACTGTACTATCAAACCAATTTTTTACCTACTTTCGCAGTTAGTTTTACGAATTAAGCAGATCGCATCAAACCAGGTAAAACATGCTTTTCTTTTTATCAATATCATACGTTTAAATATTTATAAGACTGGCGGTTAACTACTGGATTTGTTTAACAGTAGCTAGGTTTTAATTCTTAAAAAAAACTTTTCTTGTAACTCTCTCGACCAGTTTCGCATCGCTGCTTTTTCATTCTTCGCTGGCTATTAAGCGGAACTCTATCACAAAATTATATGACGTCAAAAGTTTTTTGACTCACAGGTCGAAAGTTTAATAAAAATACTTACTTGAGCGATTGTACTTTAATGTTACTAATCCATGGCTCATTTACTATACAGTCAAATTTTACAGACTTTGTATAACGAAGCGCAATGTGTTTGTAAGTTTGTGTTGCAATATGTAATATTTTATCGAAATGCCATGAAACCTTTTTCTTTTTACGAGATAGTATGTGGTGTTTTTAATTAAACATCTTCACCTCAAAAAAGCACAGCAAGCCATGTTTTTTGTCAACAGCACGAAATATCTACTTTTAAAAATGTCGTCTGAGCTTTTTTTACAAATTTATCGATTAATAAACGCCGGGGAATGTGCGGTTTTGCTGGTCATTTTATAGTAGGATTTTATTTACTTAAAGTCAATATTGAATTAATGTTTAACAATTGGCTCTAGGTAAAATCTCCACATACCTTTTGCTGCTTGTTAAAATTTTAACGTAGGCTATACGCAAACTATAGTTGTTCTTTAGGTTTATATATCTAAACAAAATACCGTTCTGTAGTTTATTTTCCTACTAGCACTTTTTTTTAAAGGAAACGCTATTCATGGTAGCCTATTTGTTTTACTGGTGAAATTAATATCATTAGAAATACTAAATGCTTAATACAGTGTGCTAAATCAGCTGTTTCCGTCTTGTGTGTGGATATTGCTTTCATACTTATAGCAGATAATATCGCATGTAAAAACACGTGATACTGTGTAGGCATTACTAATAAAAAAGCGCATAACAACCAAACTAAAGTGGGAATTTGTGGCCTGAATTATCATTTTTCACTATGTTTATCACTAATAATCTGATGATACATGACTAGTTAAGGTCATACCTTTTAATGTAGTAGTTAATGGATTAGTAAAATTACTTTATATTTTCGCTATGATTTTACTTAAAATATTTATCCGCACGTGGGCGCTTTGAAGTAAGAAGCACGTGGTTTCCAGGCATCGGTTGTTGACCTTTTTAAATATTTAGTTTGTTGGTCTAAAAACCTAAAATGGCTACCTCAAGATTAGTAAAAAAGGTAGCTCGTTTGGACTACCGGAAAAAATTAGTTTTAGCTCCAATGGTGCGAATTGGATTATTACCCATGCGGTTATTAGCATTAAAATATGGAGCTGATATCGTTTATTCAGACGAAATTTTAGACAATTCCATGTACAACGTTGAAAGAGTAGAAAATAAACGATTAAATACAATCGATTTTGTGCGTCTAGACAATCCCGAGTATCCAGTTTTTCGAACATGTGATGCAGAAAAGGGAAAAGTTGTTTTTCAAATGGGAACAGCTGATCCAATCCATGCACTACGAGTTGCGCAGCTGTTAGAAAATGATGTAGCAGCTATTGACATAAACATGGGATGTCCAAAAGAGTTTTCCACTAACTATGGAATGGGAGCAGGGCTTCTTGATTTTCCACAAAAAATCGAAAATTTATTAACAACTTTAGTAAAAAATTTAAGCATCCCTGTTACCTGTAAAATTCGTACATTACCAACTGGGAAAGAGAGTACAATTGATCTTGCAAAACGCATTGAAGAAACAGGTGTAGAGGCGATTGCAGTGCATGGTCGAACTAGATGGGATTCTCAAAAACAACCTCCCGATATTGATACCCTAACGGCAGTATGTGATGCCCTGAAAATACCAGTTATTGCAAATGGGGGATCATTTGATATAGTTAATTGTTATGAAGATATAGAAAAGTTCCGTGAAATGACTAATGCTTCATCTGTTATGATAGCACGTGCTGCGCAATTTAACTGTTCGATATTTCGCAAAGAAGGTAAAATTGACATTGAACAAGTGATGAATGATTACCTTAAACTTGCCATTGATTCAAATAATTATTTTAAACACACTAAATTTGCTTTACTGTGCATGATTCAACAATCTAAAAAAGCAAGACCAGACATAGAACTTTGGAATAAAGTCGATAATGCCACCTCTTTGTATGAAATTTGTGAGGCTTACAGTATGGGTGATTACTTTAAGGAAGTATTAGGAGATCCGGAAAAAAGCACAAATTCCTTAAAAGAAAATAAAGAAAACCCATATGTGCAGCATCTTCTAGCACAGGATATAATAACTGGTGATGTTCAATTTTCACGTAAAGAATTTCAGCTAAAACATGGAAAAAATCCGAAGCAATTAATATTTGAATGGACTCAAAGAGAGAAAATACAAAAGCCCAAATACCAAACTATTTGTAGAGTATATGATCAAAAATTTTGCTCGGTTTTGGATGTTGGAGGTAAAAAATATAGGTCAACTCATTGGATGAAGAAAAACAGTTATGCTGAACAAAGTGCAGCTATAGTTTGTCTCCAACATATGGGTTTAAATGATGGCAGAAAACCTTTGGATGGCCAAGAGGAAACTCGATTTCTTTCAAAAAGAGCTCAGAAAAGATTAGAATACAAAAAGCAAAATATGTCGCTTTGGGAAAAATTATTCGGACGATTTAAAAAAATAGTGTATGGATAATGGCAGGTACACTACGGTTTATACAATTGTTATTTATTAAGATTTGTTTAATACAGTTTATGCAAAAAATAACAAATATCTGTATAAATATACGTAATTACAAAATTTGCAAAATAAAGGCATTGCACTAAATCAATATTCCCTAAAAAATACAAATTTGTATGTACCTAACCTTAATTGTTCTATTAAGATACAAATAAAATAAAATTTTATTCACAAAAATACAAATTTTAATCATATATAAGATTTCACAATTTGTAAATAAAAACAAATATTAAAAAAAGTAACCCCACTTATTTCTATCTTCCCAACCGCATTCCCGAACCCACTGCACGATCCCTTGTATTATCCCTCCCCTGTCTTTGCTGTTGGCCCCTACCTTGACTGGACTGCACCACAAAGTACAAGATAGCAGCAAAGAACAATCCCTGAACACCAAACATTAACAACATCGCTAACACCATGACAGTCATGATTGGTTCGACAACGTGAGTCCCGATGTTCCAGCGGGGAATACCCATGTCCAATAACTTCTGGTTGACCTTGTCGAAGATGTTGGCACCCTCCTGACCCCTGGCTTGACCTTGGTGGCCATCTTGTGGTTGGTTTGTGTTGATCCCACCCTTAAAAAAAAGGAACAAAAATTTAATATTTTACTAATACTAAAAGTTTATTTAAATAGGTATTTTAATTTAGTTGTTTATATTTACTAAAGTTACTTAAATTGTATCAGGGTTCAAACTTACAAATCTGTTTCTGTTTGTGGTATTCTGTTGAGCTCTAGGGTCGTTGTCTTGAACTATTTCTCCGTTTGCTAAAATTCGAACCATTTTATAAGACTAATAACATTCTAAAAAGATAAATAAAATTTATAAATACTATGTAAATTTAAATAATATTACAGTTCTTATTACTAAAAAAATTCTGCATTTTTGTGCTTACAATAAATATTAGTTAATAAATTTGTCACAGTAAATAAATAGTTAAAAAAAAAATTAAGTGCTATTTTTATTGTTTAAAGCTGCTTCAATTAGTTCTTTATCGGAAATGTCACAATTTTTAAACATAATTTCTTCATCCTTATTATCAAATTTTTCAGCATAGTCAATTAAATCAAAATCAGTAACATCTCCATCAAAATTTTCACATTTAAAGTCTTTTGTTTCGGATTCAAAACATCGTTGTTCAGTAAGCAACAATTGACTGTCTGAAATCTCAGACATATTAAAAATTAAATCTTTTTTTTCAACCATTTCAACACTCTGTAGTAACTCCATGTCATCTAAATCAACTTCTTCATTCAAAGTTGATAATTTTTCACTAATCTCATCAGGAAAACAAACTAAGGGTGATCTAAAATTTAGACAATCAGGATCATAACATTTTTGATAAAAGGCTTTCAACTTTAGATCGGCAATTATCATAATATTATTGCTCTTATGTTCTCTCTTAATATTCTCACAATATCTTGTTCCTTCTATTTCATGGAGAATTGTTTGGGTAGTCGGAAAATAAGTATATTTCCGAACATTTGCATTTTCATTGTATCCTTTCATTAGTAATGTGACATATTTACTTAATTCTTTGAATGGAATGTTTTTGTGTTTAGTTTCGGCAACGGATGTTTGATTTTTCGTATTTGGTTTTGTGACTTTTGAGTAAAATTTTTCTGTGACAAATTGTTGCCCCTTAAATTCAAGAACATTAAGATTTTTTTGTTTACAGTTTGTTATTAATGATGCTAAAAAGATTGACTTTAGATCGACTTGCTGGTCTTTATTAATATTTTTAACTTTTTTTGCTTTAAAAAAATTAAATTGAGAATTTTTTGATAAGTTTAAAGTGACGTTTTTACCATTTTTGCTGGATAAAAATAATCGAAAGTTCCTATTCTTAGTATACACTCCTGTATCAACAAATAACCATTTATTATTCTCTTCATTAACATTTATAAAAAGGTTTTCTATTTCAACAGACATTAATCCATTAAACAAAGTGTCAGGTTTATTTTCATTGTTTAAATGAAGTTGTATTTTCAAATTTTTGCAAATTTTTTGTACAAATTTTCCAACTTCGATATTGTTTTTAAATATAGTATAATCTGGTAAATGCCAAATCAAATGTTGGCTAAACTTTTTGTCTGAAGTTGAATCCAGTTCAACAACATTACATCTGTTACATTTTAAATTGAACTCTTTAAAAATACATTCATTTACATATCTTATCCAAATCTCAATAAGTAATTCCCCGTTTACTTCTGGATTTAATGTTCTATTAAACTCCAAATCAAAGTATAATTTACAAGGTTTATTTTCTTGAATAACTTCATAAAAATGTCGTTTATCTGGACGAAAATTATTGTAATAAAACCAGAACTCTTCTAAACTTGAAACAATGAAGTTCCTAGCACCACTGTTGGCGTTAATATCTGTTTTCTCCGTAGAAAATACCATGACGTTTTCGCGTAAATTTTCAGAATACGAAACGGCATCATTTTGCCTAAAAAAGACTTTCCAAACGGACCTAGGCAACTCTGGTTCGCATAACCTAGGCTTATACTTTTGCTTAATTGGATTTTGAACAAATTCAGAACATCTTTTCTCTAGTTTTCGTCTAACATCCATTTTTACACAGCAGCTTAGCATTAAACTTTTTTTAGTTTAGTTTGTTGACAAATTTTGTTTTTCGCTGACGTCATCACAATAACGTAAGGACATTTTTAAGTAATGTTGGTGAAAATGACAATATTTCTTAACCGCAAATGTGAATAAAAACAATTCGATGTTATAAATCTATTTAGTAAATATTTTTTTCTTCGTGTTTTTAGAAAATGTCTTGATGGTTAAATCGAAAATATGTCGAAGCGTTCAGTTTATTATTATGTCACAGTTGCTATTTAGTCACGTGGTGTTGCACGTGCGAAGTGTTATTAACATGCTTGCTGTTCATAAAGTAGATTATATTAGAGTTAAAACTACACATTTACATGTGTTTTACCATACTTTGATAAAAGAACCACTCTTTTACTTTTTTGACGTGTTAATTTCCTATTGACTAGCATTAGGTAACATTATAGCTAATATAATATTACAATACTTAACATTTAGAAATGCAAATTATTCTTAGATTACTAACTTTAAGAATAGTTAATTATAACATAACAAAAATTATGCCAGCAAATTTAAGAAAAGCATCAAAAAAGGCAAATGATGATGAAATCCAAAGTAAAAGACAAAAACTTGAAGTCGATGAAAAAGAGAATGGATCAGGGGATAAAAAGGAAGAAGTCAATCTCAAGACAAAAGATGGGAGAGAATCTAACTTAAAGATAGTCTCTTGGAATGTTGCTGGTTTAAGAGCATTAATCAAAAAAGATGGGCATAAATGGATGGAAAAATATGATGCCGATATCATTTGCTTGCAAGAAACAAAATGCAATGAAAAGGAATTTCCTGAGGAACTTAAGAAGTTAAAGCAATACAAATACCACTTAAATGAGGCAAAGATTAAGAAGGGTTTTAGTGGGGTTGCTCTTTTGTCAAAAGTTGCTCCAATCAAAGTGGATTATGGAATCAAAATTGATGAGCATGATCAAGAAGGAAGAACGATCACTGCTGAGTATGAAGACTTCTATTTGGTTACAACCTATGTTCCTAACTCACAAAGAGGACTCAAAAGATTAAAGTACAGGATAAAGTGGAATAATGACTTTATGGCTTATCTTAAAGACCTTGATGCAAAAAAACCAGTGATTTTATGTGGGGATCTAAATGTTTCTCATCTTGAAATCGATCTGGCAAATCCAAAATCAAATAAGCGATCAGCCGGGTTCACTCAGGAGGAACGTGATGGAATGACGAGTTTAATTTCGACCGGGTTTACTGACACATTTCGTCATTTTTACCCTGATGTAGAGAAGAAATATACTTTCTGGACATACATGGGTAATGCTCGCGGCAAAAATGTTGGTTGGCGTTTGGATTATTTTCTTGTCTCTGATCGTTGGGTGGAAAATGTTTGCGACAATGTTATGGAGTCTACAGTGATGGGAAGTGATCATTGTCCTATTACACTGCTTTTAGCTGTTCCTGACAAAAATTAAATACCCTTTTTTGGTATTTTGCTATGTAAATAATGTTCTTTCACCTGTTTTAAATGTTCTTCAGTTTTAATTGTATTCTCTAAATTCCACTGCCACTTTTTGTTAATTTTTTTTTTCTGAATTTGTATTTTCCAGAATAAATTGAAACATTTGTAATAAAAATTGTGTTGAAAACTTTTAAACAGTAATTTTCAAACAAGTAAGTACTTTTTTTAATTGCCAAAAAATTAGAAATAACACTAGGAGGAGTTAGAGGTCAATTTTTAAACATAATTTAAATAAATATTTTATTTTAAGTTTTAGTACATTAGTCTATAAAACTACATTGGTCTATTACCTCGACATAGCAATTGTAAATTTGTTTTTTTTATTTTTTAAAACAAATTTAAATAAATAACAAAGTTTAATAATACACATTTATTTAAAATAAAGTAAGCTTAAGTTTGATTTATTAAAAAAAAGATTTTCTTTAAAAAATATATATTTTGAATAATTAGTACTTTGCTATATTTAATAAACTAAAATTGTTTTTAAAAGCAAATAACGTTTAGGATTTATTATTTTCCTGGAAACTGAATGCTAGTAAAGTAAATATTGATAAGGCTTACATGTAAATGATTAAAAACCTGACAGACTGCAAACAATGGCAATCTTTACAATTCCTGTTTTCATTTACTTTCTGTTTAAATTGTTTGCTTTAAGTAGATTTTGCTATATATGTTTCCTATAGCATTGAAAATTTAGATTTTAGAATAGGTTAATACTGGTTTGATTTTACACTAAAAAATTTTTTTTTGATGATATAGTTTAAGATAGAAAATATCAAACATTCATTATATGGTAAACATGAGTAATATTTGTAAACTTAAACTTGTTAGTTTGTTTTTAATTTTTGTGATAGAACTTCAATTTACTCAATGTCAAGGTAAGTTATTCTTAATATTTATGTTTACTAATCACATGAATCTGATTAAATGTTTTTTATAAAAGAAATATTGATTGAAAGAAACAAAATTTATTAACATATCATAAAAATTTTTTAGATGCAAATGCAGTGATATTTTACAATGATGACATTATCAGTTTTTACAATGATTCTACCGAAAAAATTTCATATTCTCAAGCTGAACAAAAGTGTCAAAATAATGGAGGAACTTTGTTGATGATTAAAGATAATTCTACTCAACAAATGGTTGTGCAACAATTATGGGATTGGGAAAGTGCAGCTCAGGATACAATAGATGATGTTGGTCACCACAATCCTGTTGGTTTCTGGATCGGTGCAAGTGGAACTGCTTCACCTTATGCCTGGAACTGGATTGATGGTACACCAGTACCACAGCATGGTACTAGTACTGGGTATGAAAATTGGTTTGATGTAAGTCCTACTAAGAATCCTGGTTATCTTCGCATAAGATCATTGAATAGTTTTACTAACTCTGATGATGTCACTTTTACTGGCCTAATTGGAGGTTGGTTGGATTGGGGAGCTATGGATTTATATCCTGGATATATTTGTGAAACAAGTAATAATATTTGTTTCAATCTCTTACAAATTTAGTTATGTATAATAAAATAAATTAAATCAAAAAAGGTATTGAAATTAAGGTAAATTTTTATGTTATGTAGATCCATGTAAGCCGAATCCATGCAAAAATGGTGGAACTTGTGACATTAATTTACCTACTTTAAATTTTAAATGTGAATGTCTGCCTGGTTATACTGGAGATACTTGTGAAATAGGTTAGTTTAAATAAAGTAGAAAATATATTGTACATAAAACTGCATGACAGAAAAAAATTAATTTTAAATACAAATGAGTACTACATTATACTACTAATTGGATAAGCTAATGTTTATTGTATTGCCTATGTTGCTTTTGTTATTAATGTTTGTAATTATTGTTTATTTTTCGTGATATAAAATTTGATTGTTTTAAAGAAATTGAAGTCTAATATGTTACTGCTGTGTTATTGTTTAGCATTACAATTTGTTTGTATTTATCAAAATCTATATTTTTTTTATAATAGTTAGCAGCTTATAAATTTGTAATGGGAAAAGCTAACGAAAATGGTGACAATTTTAACAGTGTAACAAATAGTTTCAAGTTTCAATGTTTTTTTAAATTCATGTTTAAAATTTGTTTTACCTTAGATCCATGTGATTCCAACCAATGTGAAAATGGAGGGTCATGTCAACGAGATGAGGATGGGTTAGGGTTTACTTGTGATTGTGTAGATGGATTTGGTGGAGATAAATGTGAAAAAGGTATTGTTAATATTTAGTGTTATTAGTGGTTAAATAATATGTTGTTACTGAATTAAAAATCTAACATATGCTAAACGAAAACAAAAATAATGGTGTTTTTTTTTTATAAATTTAACCTTAGATCCATGTGATCCTGACTTTTGTGAAAATAATGGAACTTGTATTCGAGATAATGATGGGTTAAATTTTACTTGTGATTGTCCAGATGGATATAATGGACACACATGCCAAATTGGTTTGTAAAAATTAAAAATTATGTATAACGTAGGTTTAAGTCAGTATTACAAAAAATATTTTTTTATGTTTTTTTATTGTCTGATTTTAGATCCATGTACAAGTCAACCTTGTGAAAATGGAGGAACTTGTAATGTTAATGGTTCAACTTATCAATGTAATTGCCCAGCTGGTTATTATGGAAATAATTGTGAAATTGGTAAACTTTTTATGCAATTTTAAAAATCCAAAATAAGAGAAGAAATTCTAAGCCACTTATAAACAAGTGTGTTTAAATAAATATTCTATTGTGATAAATTATGTATAATGAAGGTTAATGTTGGTATTACAAAAAATACTTATTTATGTTTTTATTGTCTAATTTTAGATCCATGTACAATACAACCATGTCTAAATGATGGAACTTGTAAAATTGATGGATCAGCTTATCAATGTGATTGCTTACCTGGTTATTATGACCAAAATTGTACTTCAGGTAATAATGTAAACTTAGGTTATTTATTGTGGTATTATATATTTTTTTTGTTATGACTTTCTGCATGAGTACCAGTATAACAGAAACTAAACTTAATTATTGTTTATGGGCATGTTTTAAATCATTAAATTGATTTTGTCATTTTTTCCGGTCGCATTGATGTAATATTTATTATATGTCTTATTAGTCACTGTCATTGATGCGCGAAAAAACAAAATAATAAAAAAATAATAATATTTATTTATGATATGTAGATGGTTGTGACCCAGTACCATGTCTTAATCAGGGAAGTTGTATTAGAGAATCAGAGGATCCATATTATCAATGTCATTGTACTTCTACTTATACTGGTTTTAATTGTCAAAATGGTAGTAATTAGTAATTTGTTTGTCGTTTTTTATTGTAATTATTTAAGATTTTTTAATTATTAATTTAAAATTCACTTTAAGAAGTAGATTAGTTAATAATTAAGTAAGTGTTGTTTTGCTTCTTATTACGGTTTTTATTAATATTTTGTTGTGTTGTTTTTAAGGAAATTTTGAATCTTCAAGTGCATTAAATTATTCCATATTTGTAAGTAATGGTGAGATTGCTTCATTTAATAATTCAATAATACAAAGTGCTAGTTATGGAGGTGCATTGGCTATTATTAAGAATAACCAAACACAGATTGCTTTGGAAAGTTATTTAATAAAATATACTAATGATAACATATGGATTGGAGGAAGAAAAGTGAATAAGGGTATAGTTACCTACATTCCAAATTTTTTTAAATATTTTTGACCAATAAAAAGAAGGGTAATTTTTTTTTAAATTATTGTTTTAATTTGATACACTTTTTTATTTAGAATGGAGATGGCTTGATAATAGTTTGATACCAGTAAAAGAAAATCAAGGATTTGAAAATTGGGAAAATATTGAAACATTTTCAGATAATGGAGATTGTTTAGCATTACAACAAGAAACTTTTAAATGGATTGGATTACCATGTTCTAATACATATGACTTTGTATGTGAAAAAACAGGTGCCAAATTTTTTTTAGTAGGTTTGATTAGAAAATCGGTTAGTAATTTTTGAGATAGCTTACTTTCTTTAAGGCTTCGGCTAACTTAATTGTATGTTGACTAAGTTACCATTATTTACAAGAGTGTTGCTTAGTACCATATTTTATGGTTTGTAAATATTTAAATTTCTAATTTTAGACTTCTTTTGTCGTATATCATAAAAAAACTGATATTTAAAAACTTAGACGTAAATAACATTTTGTTAAAATAGTGACAACAGCTTTATGTGAAACAATAAAATGTGAAAATGGTGGAACATGTTATGAAAGTGGAGCTCATTATTTTTGTGAATGTACGAAAGGATTTAATGGAGATGTTTGCCAGAATCAAATTCCAAATGATACAGGTTATCACATAAAATGTGTCAAAATTTAATTTAATGATTACATTTATTTATTCCTAATATTTGCAAATACTTACTTGTTAATTTAAACATCTGACATAATAACTTTGTTTTTATTTTTTTTAAATATAAAATAATATTTTTATATTTTGAAATTGTTTTTGCACAGGTTCTGATAGTACTGTTTACATAGTAATTGGAATTTTAGTTCCTTTACTTATTGTTGCTGTATTGGCTGGTGTGTACGTATGGAGAAAAAGGTTAGATTTTATTAACACTTTTTGATCTGAATTCTTAAAAATGTGTATGCTTATTGTTTAAGTTATTTAATTATGTGTTTTTCTTAAATTGCAAAAAAATGGTCTTTTTGATTTATTAATTTTAATTATTTTTCTGGAGTTTTAAGTCTGGAGTTTTAAATATTCAAAAATTTTGTTACAGAAGATTCAGTGAAAAAAAATCTAGCCACGGTGGTAATTAAAAAATTGTGCAAATTTATAATCAATAAATAAAAAAATAAATTCAGGTCAAAAGTAAATTTAATATGATATAGCACGATTTATTACACATTTTCTAGGAGCACCACTTGATGGAGTATATGAAAATGTACCTGTTAAAAAAGAACAGCAGATTTTAAAAGGCTACAGAATAAGTTTATTACAAATGTTGGCAAAATATAAAATACTTTCTGATGAAAATAGTTCTGAAATTGATGAACAATTTACAAATGTAAAAAAATAGATAAAATAAATTATAAAGCTAATACATGCTAACAGGGCTATTATTCGTGAAAATTGTGGGCATAGTATATGTTTTCAATAAGTTTTAAATCACATTGACATTGTATAGATCTGGGTTTGGTGACCATGCCATAATATACTATAAAATCTTCATGTGAATTTTAATCTTTATGGCATGTTTTAGATTATTAAATTGATTGCATTATATTTACCTGTCACATTAATATATTATGTAATGTATCTCTATCTTTTATTTTTATTGTATACGGAAAACCTGAATAAAAAAGTAGTTAAATTATGTTAACTAACATATAACATTTTTCAGAAACTACATCAAGAATCAATTAATGTCAAATCACCAACTTCAGTTGCTGAACGACCAGAAAATAAACCAAAAAATCGATTTAAAAATATATTACCATGTAAGACTTTGTCTATGTTTATATCTTTTTGAGTATTTAATTTAAATATTTAAGTGCAAATCCATTATATTTTTTATTCACTTTTTAATTAAACCTGTTGATATTTAAATGTATTAGTTGATAATTCAAGAGTGAAATTGGAAGGAAATAATTACATAAACGCCAGTTTTATAAACGTAAGTTTTGATTTTCGATTGATTTGGGCTATAGTAAGGTCAACAAAATTGGAATAATTATTAACTAAATTTTTTGAAGCTTGTATTTAAATTTTTTGTTTAACCTACTGATAGCATTATTTAAACAAGGATAAATAGTGTTAATCACCTAATCCAATGTGCTTGCAACAAATGTTTATCACATATTCTTGACTTATGCTTCAAATATATATTTTACTGTAATATTTTATTAAGATAAAGCTAAATACATTTTTAAATGGATGTATAATTTAAAATTTTATGTTTTAGAGTTTTAATGAGGAAAAAAAATACATAGCAAGCCAAGGTCCTGTACCAAGAACTGTCAGTGATTTTTGGAAAATGATAACTCAACAGGATTGTAGCTTAATTGTAATGCTGACCAATATACTGGAACGTGGAAAGGTCATTTGTTTTTTTAAATAATAAAAGTATTTGAAATAAAATTATTTTTGTTTTAAAACATTATGACTACTAAAGATAATTTAACAAGTTAGCTTGTAGTTGCTATTTTAAATTTTGTTTTCTTTTTTACATTTTAAAATATCAATGGAAAGGTTAAATATCGTCAAAAAACTGTATTCAATTAATTTTTTAACTGTTTAGTCGAAATGTGAAAAATATTGGCCAGAGCTAGGTAAAACAGTTCAATATGGAAACATTTCAGTAAAAGCTGACCGGGAGTTTATGTTTGGATGTTATATTGAAAGAAAATTTGAAGTTTGGCCAAATGAAGATCCATATGAATCAGTATAAAACTGTTTTTAAATCATGTTTGGTTTTCATTTTAATATTTTTTCACACTTTTGGGGTGCCTTGTTAATGTTTAACTTTTATACATTAACCTTGTGTGCCCAAAGAAAAATTAGCAAGATTTTTATGAGCTAGTACCTGGTATGATAGGTTTAACCAAGTCATTAATCTCTATTTTTATGAGCATTTTTCAAATAAAAGTAGGCATGCGAAAAATGATTTAGTTTTTATAAGTATTTCATACAATTATTTTATGTATATATGGCAACATTTTAAAACTTTAACAATTATGTTTATTTTTAGACAACCAAGCTTGTAACTCAGTTACAATTTATAACCTGGCCCGACCATGGTGTGCCTTTAACAACCAGCAGTTTCTTTCGCTTTTACAACCAAGTTCAACAACTTTACTATCAACAAACAACCAAAGCTCCTATTGTTGTACATTGCAGGTAGTTAATATATAGTTGTAAAAATGTTCATGCCATTAACAATTTTTGTAATCTAAAAAGTTTTTTATACTTAGTCAAAATATTTTACAATATGCAAATAGTTTATTTATTTTTGCTTCGTGGCCGTTCCATGATAAATTACTTTCTTTTCAACGTTTCAACTCTTTATTGATTTTGCTTTTTGTTGAATTAAAAAGTACCTTCAACAAAATAAATATTTAAATGTAGTATTATTTGAATTTATTTAAATATTTATTTATTCTTTGTCAATTTAAAATTTGCTTTTCATTTAGTGCTGGTGTAGGTAGAACTGGAACATTTATTGGGTTTGATTGTTTAATGCAAGAAATGAAAGAAAAACAAAGTGTTAATGTTTTTGAGACTGTTCTGAATATGAGAAGACAGAGAACTGACATGGTTCAAACTAAAGTGATTATATGTTGTTAAAAACTGAATATTTTTTAAATAATAAATAACAGCTTAAGAATCATAAACTTTTTAAATTATTTGTTCAAAAAAAAACAACAAAATTAAATAATAAAATACTGAACATTTTTCAAGGGCCAATACATTTTTCTTCACAAGCTAATAGCTGAAGTTAATTTATTTGGGAACACTGATATTAAAATATCTGATATAGAAAGCAGACTGTCACAACCTGGGTATTATACTATTTTTAATAAAGTTATAAATATATTGTGGATGTAATACTAGAGTATGCTAAATACACCGATCTATATACTGTTTATTATTTATTTGTTTTGTTTTTTTTTTTACCAATTTTAGAAAATAAATGATAAATGCTGTATATTGTTATCATTTAGATTTATGGAACAAGAATTTAACAAAATTGATAAAATTGGACCCTTAAAAGCCTCACATGAAATAGCTAAGAGACCTGAAAATATTGAGAAAAATTTTAATGACATAATTTTGCCCTGTGAGTTAATGTAACAAAATACTAAACTTGATTTTTTGTTAAACTGTTTCTTTTTTAAGATATATTTTAAAGTAACTATAGCTTTTTATTCGTTTTTTTTTGCTAAAAATTAAATAAAATAATTATATAATGTTTCTTACAATATTAACTTTTTATTTTTAAATGTATTTACATTTTTAGATGACCATGCTATGTTTATACTAGCACCTTTACCAAACGATTCAACTCCAGCATATTACAATGCTTCTTTTATAACGGTAGTTTTTAAACATATACAGGATAAGTTCATATATATAAAAAAATTTATTTTATTTCATAACATATTTTTATTCAATAGGGATACAATTCAACAGAGTCAATTTTAGCTGCTCAGACACCTACTATTGATACAGTTGTAGAATTCTGGCATGGAATATGGCATTATAAAGTACAAACTATTGTTATGCTGTCTCAAATGCAGGAGAAATTAAAGGTTTTTACACATGATACATTTACATTTAATTTGTGTAATGATATTGATGTACTTTGACTAACATTTTAATGATAAAAAGCTTTACCTTTAATACACTGATATTCTGATTTTTAGGGGCAAAGCATACAGTACTGGCCTGATAATGAGGGGGAAATGTTAAGTTTTGGAAGTTACAAAATACAACTTGTTTCAGTTCAAAAGTTTGGTGTTTATTTAAAGGAGAGGCAGCTTGTGATTTCATATAACAATACTAATGTAAAATTTGTAGTAATTTTAAAACCAAACTCTTTTTCTAATTGAATTAACATTTAGAATCTACCTTACTAACTTTATTGCTAATTTTATCTTAAATATTTGTTCTAAACATACTATGAAGGATTATCGAATCAAAATATTGTTTTCTACTTCTTAGTTTCGAATCAACCATTATCAATTATTGAACTGGGCAGATGGGCAACCTCCAAATTCTGATGTCATTATTGATTTAATTGAAAAAGCTCAAAAAAGTTATCTGCAAGGTGGAGAAAATATGGCTGTACATTGCAGGTTTATACCTAAACATCTATGTTATTTATAAAATGTATTTTTTAGAAAAAATTTCTGACTACAAAAATGATTCTTTTCTGTAACTAGTGTAATATTACCAATTTAGTTCAAATTTTAAAGTGTAAGTTTTAAATAAAAGCGATGGGGCAGGTCGAACAGGAGTGTTCATAGGAGCTTTGAACTTGATGGAGCGAATAAAGAACGAAAGTAAGGTTGATGTTTTGAGGACAGTCAAGGACATGAGGGACATGAGACCAGGAATGGTGGAAAATCTGGTAAGATTTGTTGTTTAATATCTTAAGATACTTAATAAAAAAAAACAGTAATATAATTTGTAAAAATAAAAAATTAACTTAAATGTATTTTTATTACATTATTGTAACAATTGTTAAATTAGAAAGTTATATAAAAATGTAAATTTTTTTGTATTTTTATATGGAAAGGCAGTAATATGTTATAAATGAGAATGTAATATAAGATATTTTTTAGGCTCAGTATAAATCGCTGTACCAAATTGCATCCAAGTATGTTGATTCTTTCTCAACATACCAGAACTTTACTCCAACAAAAATATAAAGATGCAAATTTATATTATCTTTGTACATAACAACAGTTTTAAAATCACATTGTTAAACTTATAGTTTTTAAACTTGTAATTTTACTTTTAAAATTTTGTGTAGTGATCATTTGTTTATATACACTAAAATTTTTCGGTTTTGTATGGCAAAGAGTGTGCTGTGTTATAATCTGTCTTAAGTGATGTTCTTATAATCAAAAAAAACATTAGATTTTAGTGTGTTTTTTTTTGCTTAAATAAAAATTTTAATATTTTCTTTTTTAAATGCAAACATGCAATTAAATACAGCATGTAAGAGAAATATTACAATTATTATTTTTTAGTGTATTTTAAAACATAAAAAAGTTTTAAAGTTAGTTTAGTTTTATAGTTTTTAAAATTCGATTGGTTTTCTGTTGCTTAACATGTTATTAAATTAAAACAAATCAAAAAAACAAAGCTAATAATATATCTAATTTATTTACTATAATTTAATCTATCTTTGTTTTTAAATTTTTATGAATTTAAATTATTTGGTGCATTTTTTTATTCATTGTATTTTTTTGTATATATCTTTATCCTTGATTTGTGAAAGTCGAATGCGCGACTTAAACATAGAGCAACATCAGTTACTCCGACCCAGTCTTGAGTTGCCTGTGGCAGTTTGGGATATTATAGAGTATAATTGCCCAGTAATTATGCTGCTGATTAAGTGGTTCAGCAGAAGTTCATACCGTTTATAGCGCCTTACTCAAGGACACTACAGCATGTGATCAGTGGGGATTGAACCCACGACCTCATAATGGTGTAGCAAGTGTTCTTACCACTAAACCACGTTGTTTTTTAAAATTGTATTATGTACAAATTTAAACAACAAAGTATCAAATAACTTTTTTTTAAGTTGTTGATTTGTTATATATTTAATATGTATGAGTCAATTCTAACCAGTTGATAATATTTTATTATATAAATTTAGGGTAACATGTGTTATTTTTCTCTTATTCTAGGTTTACTTATTTTTGATGTTACAGACTCCAACTAACTGTAATAAAAGCAAGAAATCTTTGTTGATGATTTAAGGCTATTAAATAGGTGTAATTTGTAAGTGCTAACACAAATGATGTTGTCTAAATAGTAGTAGTAATGATAACAGTTTTTTTTTTTAAAAACAACAAGATGTGAAAACTAAAATGGGAACAATAAATATAAATTTTTAAACATTTGTTTTACTGATTTAACCTCTAGGAGCACTTTTAAAATCATTATCAGACTGGTTGATTAATGTTAAATTGTTATCTTGTTAAAATAATTTTTTTTTTTTTTTAATAACATTTAAATATTTTTTTTAAATATTTTTGTCTTACCATTACTTTTTTATTAGATGTAACTTTTATGTTTTTTTATGTTTTTTTAAAATAATATAACACAAATGTTCATCTACGTAAAATATAAACTAAGTTATTAACTATTGTTTTTGTCGAAAATATTTTTTTATTCGTTTTAATTACATTTAATCTAACATTTTATTAAAATTGAACAACCTAATATTAAAGTAAAACAACTTTTTACGGTACTATTAATTTTAATATTAGCTAAAAACCACTAAATACAACAAATCTTTTTTGAAAAAACAGTAATTAAATAATAAACATAAATAAAAAAAATACATGAAGAGCTATATTTGTTTTTAAAATTATTTTATTTTGAATAATCATTTAATTTTACGAGTTTAATTATTAAAAATTGTGCCAAAAAGTCAATTTTTTGGTAATTTATCATTTTTTCTGGCGAATGAATCTAGTAAGTATTTAAAATTAAGAAAAAAAATTACAAATTTTAATAAAAAATATATTTTTTTAGTTATTTTAAGTTTAATTTGTTCACAAACATTTTTTTTCTTACAAACATTTTTTTCCTAATAATTTTTTTCCTAGCAAATTAATGCTAGTAAAGTAAATATTGATTAGGTTTACATGTAAATGATTAAAAACCTTATGGACTGCAAACAATGGCAATCTTTATGATTCTTGTTTTTATTTACTTTCTGTTTAAATTGTTTGCTTTAAGTAGATTTTACTTTTTATGTTTTGTATAAGCATTTAAAGTTAGTATTTCAGAAAAGGTTATCACTTGTTTGATTGTGTACTAAAACATTCTTTCGTTTTTTTAAAATTAATTTTAAGATAAAGTATATTAAATGTTTATTAGATAGTAATAAACATGGATAGTATTTATGAACTTAAATTTGTTAGTTTGTTTTTATTGTTTGTTATACAACTTCGATTTATTCAATGTCAAGGTAAGTATTATTAATGAATGAATAATTAATGAATATTGCTAACCACATTAATTTAATTGGATGCTGTTTATAACATTAATATTGATTTTGTAAAAAAAAAAATAAAAACGAAGTTGAAATGAACAAGATTTATTAAGATACTGTTAAATTTTTTAGATGCAAATGCAGTAATAGTTCACAATGATGACATCATTAGTTTCTATAACGACTCTACTTTGCCCTTAACTTATTTCGAAGCTAAACAAAAGTGTGAAAATAATAACGGAACTTTGTTAGTGATCAAAGATAATTCTACTCAACGAATTGTTGTGCAACAATTATGGGAATGGCAAAGTGCAGCTCAGGACTCAATAGATGTTGTAGGTGACAAAAATGTAGTTGGTTTCTGGATTGGTGCAAATGGTACTGTAGCTAAGACTGGAAATCATGATTACGATTTTTATGACTGGAACTGGGTTGATGGAACACTGGTACCACAACGTGGTGAAAGTACTGAAGATCTTTATGAAAACTGGTATGATTTAAGTCCTGAAAAAAATGCAGGTTATCTTCGAATAAGATCATTAGACACAATAATAACCAGTGGTGGGGCAACTGTTCCTAATTTAATTGGAGGTTGGTTGGATTGGGAAGTATCAGATTCATATCCTGGATATATTTGTCAAACAAGTAAGATGTACATGTTTTTGTCAAAATATTTGTTTTATGTTTGTACAAATTTAGTTGTAAAGTTAAAGCAAAATTTCTACATTACAAAAATTAAAATAAAAAGAATTCAAATTAAAAGTATAATATTTTATGTTATTTAGATCCATGTGAGAGTGATCCATGCCTAAATAATGGAACTTGTAAGACTGATGAAGATCAAAATTTATCAAGTTTTAACTTCAACTGTAAATGTCTACCTGGTTATACTGGAAATGTTTGTGAAACAGGTTAGTTTAGACAAGGTAAAAAAATATAACAATTGAATACTTTTATATACCACTAAAATTAGCTAAGATTTTCGGTGAAGTTTTTCTTGTTTTTACATTCTTAATTAATGTTTGCTTTGTGAAACAAAAATTTATTTGTTTTAAATCTTAATTAAAAAAATGTAATTTAATTTTACACTTTGTATTAAACTTATAATATCTAATTTTGTTAGGATATGATAATGAAACTGATAACAAAAATTACAGTGTTTTAAGCTATGATTAATTTTATTTTCGATGCCTAATACGTGTTATAAACAATACAAGATGATTGTCAAAGAATGTTTTATTTATTTAGGAATTTAATCCTAGAATAATGTTTACCTAACTTATGTAAAAATGGTGGTACCTGTTATTGTGATAATGATGGGTTGGGATTTGCTTGTGATTGTCCTGATGGATAAAGTGAACACACAAATTAAGTTTGTGAAAACTTAAAATTATGATTGTTATAAGTTATAGTTAGAATCACAACAAAAAATATTTCTGTATTTATAAGTAAATATTTAATTTGGGTGGCTAATTATATTTTATCTAACTGTTTGTTTTAAGATCCATGTACAAGTCAACTATGTCTAAATAATGGAACTTGTATAATTGATGGTTCAACTTATTATTGTAATTGTTCAGCTGGTTATTATGGAAATGATTGTGAATTTGGTAAATTTATTTAGGCAATTTCTAAATATAAAGTAAGAATATCTAAGCCAATATAAACAAATATGTTTAAAAATAGTTTTAGGTTTAAAGGATACTTTTTATATGTAAATGAAAATTGATTAACAATTAAAAGGTTAATTTATGATGCTTAGATCCATGTACAACACAACTATGTGAAAATAGTGGAATTTGTAATGTTGATGGTTCAACTTATCAATGTGATTGCTTACCTGGGTATTATGACAGAAATTGTAGTTCAGGTAAAGACTAGTTAACTTTAAAATACACTTAATATTATGAACTCAAATTTTTGTAATTAGTATTTTATTCGTTTAGACCCTTGTACAATACAACCTTGTAAAAATAGTGCAACTTGTAATATAGATGATTCAACTTATCAATGTGATTGCATACCTGGTTATTATGGTAGAAATTGTACTTCAGGTAAATTTGTAAACTAAAGTTATTGTTATGCTCTTCAACATTCTGTTGTGACTTTCTGTATTAGTGCTATTATAAAAAAAAAATTTTTATATATATATTTATAAAATTTAGATGCTTGTGATCCTATACCATGTAAAAATCATGGAAGTTGTATTAGAGAATCAGGGGATCCATATTATCAATGTAATTGCACTTCTACATATACTGGTAAACATTGTGAAAATGGTAAGTAACTCATTTGTATATCATATTTTTGTTTTAGTTAGTCTAGTTATTAAATTATTATTTTAAATCACTTATAAGAAATCAATTAATTAAAAGCTGTTTAAGGTATTAGTTAAACATGTATTATTATTATAAAGTGGTGTTTTTTAGGAATTTTTGAATCTTCAAGTGCTTTAAATTATTCCATATTTGTAAGTAATGGTGAGCCTACTTCATTTAATGATTCAATAATACAAAGTTTTAGTTATGGAGGTGCACTGGCTATTATTAAAGACAATCAAACACAAATTGCTTTGGAAAGGTATTTAATGGAACATATTAGTAACACAATCTGGATTGGAGGAAGAAAAGTGAATAAAGGTATAGTTTTCAGTACCTTCAAAATATATGTAAAAAACAAGTTGTTAAAGAAAATAATTTGGTTTAAATTACTGTTTTAATTTTGGTACATTTTTTTTAATTAGAATGGAGATGGCTTGATAATAGTTTAATACCAGTAAAAAAAAATCAAGGATTTGAAAATTGGGAAAATATTGAAACATTTTCAGATAATGGAGATTGTTTAGCATTGCAACAAGAAACTTTTAAATGGGTTGGATTACCATGTTCTAATACATATGACTTTGTATGTGAAAAAACAGGTGCGAATTTTTTTCTACTTGATATAATATCAAAAATTGTAAAACCAAATTTTTAATGTTTTTGTTACAAGCAGATTTAAAAAATTTTTTAAAGCTTTAAAACTAAATTGTAATGTAGTATAATTTTTGTTATTACAAATAGCTTATTTTCTTAAAGGATTTGGCTAACTTAATTGTATGTTGACTATGTTACCATTTTTTACGAGAGTGTTGCTCAGTACCATATTTTATGGTTTGCAAATATTTGAAGATTATAATTTTAGACTTTTTTGTTGTATATTATAAAAACCTGATATATAAATCTTGAAACTAGATCATTTATTTTGTTGAAATAGTGACAACAGCTTTATGTGAAACAATAATATGTGAAAATGGTGGAAAATGTCATGAAAGTGGAGCTCATTATTTTTGTGAATGTGCAAAAGGATTTGATGGAGAAGTTTGTCAAAATCAAATTCCCAATAATACAGGTTATCAAATAAAGTATAACAAAATTTAGTTCAATAATTTTCCTTAGTCGTGTTCAAATTTTTTGTTTATGTGCCAAATGTACTGAAATGTAGATTTAAACATCTGACATAATAATATTGGTTTTTTTATATTTTTTAAATATTTAATAATAATTTTATATTTCAAAATTATTTTCTGTAGGTTCTGATAGTACTGTTTACATAGTAATTGGAATTTTGGTTCCATTATTTATTATTGCTGTGTTGGCTGGTGTATATGTATGGAGAAAAAGGTTTGAATTTCTTACCCTTTTTATCTAAATTATTATACACAGGTATACTTTTTGTATAGGTTATTTAATCATATTTTTTTAAATGTAAGTATAAATTGACTTTATGATTTATTTGTTTTACATTTTTTGTTTGGAGTTATAAATTTTTAAATTTTGTTATAGGGGATATGGTGAAGAAAAATCCAGTCCCAATCCCCAAAATGGTAATTGTAATTATGAATAATCAATAAATAAAATATATATTTAAGTCAAAGTTAAGTTCAATTAACTCTAGGAAAATTTAATTTATATTTTAGGATTACCACTTGATGGAGTATATGAAAATGTTCCTGTTAAAAAAGAACAACAGATTTTAAAAGGCTACAGAATAAGTTTATCACAAATATTGAAAAAATATAAAATACTTTCTGATGAAAATAGTTCTGAAATTGATGAACAGTTTACAAATGTAAGAAAATATAATATAAATAATTTGACTGATACTTTGGTAATATGATCAATATTCAAGTTAATTTTTGACATAAAATATGTTTTCAATAACCTTAGATTTACATGGAGATTTTTATAGTTATATTTATTTTTAACTAAACATATTGATTTTATTTTTCAGAAATTACATCAAGAATCAATAAATGTAAAATCACCAACTACAGTTGCTGAAAGGCCAGAAAATAAACCCAAAAATCGATTCAAAAATATATTACCATGTAAGACCTGATATTTCATAAATATCTTTTTAAGTGTTTTCTTAAATAAATTACCTTAAAATCCAATATATTAAATATTTACTTGTTGATTAATCATGTTTATTTTTAAATGTAACAGTTGATGGTTCAAGAGTAAAATTGGAAGGAAATAATTACATAAATGCTAGTTTCATAAACGTAAGTGTTTAATTGATTAATTAAAGCTGCAATTAGACAGTTTTCATGTACAAAAATAAAACCTGGCTTTTTATTGGAATTTAGGGTAATTTTTAGTTCAAAGCCCAGTCCTGTTTTCATGGCTATTAAGCACATTGGTTTTTAAATTAAAATGTTTGTTTTGTCTGTTTGTCAAGCTTAAAATTGTTATAGGCCAACTAATAATAAAATATAAATGATTAACTAAATATTTTAAGGTCTGTATTTAAATTTTTTTATAAGTGTTTAACTTACTGATAGCATTAGTTAAACAACAATAAATAATGTTAATCACCTATTCCAATGTGCTTGCAACAAATGCTTATCACAAGTTGTTGACCTTTGCTTTAAATACTTTTCTATTAAATTACTGTATTTTAATAATATAAATCAAATTGCATTTTTAAATAGATGTATAATTTATAATTGTATGTTTTAGAGTTTTAATGTGGAAAAGAAATACATAGCAAGCCAAGGTCCAGTACCAAGAACTGTCAGTGATTTTTGGAAAATGATAACTGAACAGGATTGCAGCTTGATTGTGATGCTTACCAATATACTGGAACGTGGAAAAGTAATTGTTTTAGTTAAAAAACATCAAAACTACTAAAAAATAATTTAGCAAGTTAGTTTGTAGTTGCTAATTTAAATTTTTTTTTAAATTTTGAAATCCTCATGACAAGGCTAAATTCTTCCAAAAACTCTTTTTCAAATTATTTGTTTATTTGTTTAGTCTAAATGTGAAAAATATTGGCCAGAACCAGGTAAAACCGTTCAATATGGAAACATCACAGTAAAAGCTGACCAGGAGTCTACTTTTGGATGTTATATTCAAAGAAAATTTGAAGTCTGGCCTAATGAAGATCCTTATGAATCCGTATAAAATTGTTTTTAAACCATGTTTGGTTTTCATTGTAATATTTAATCACATTTTTTGGGTACCTTGCTAATATTTAACTTGTACTAAACATTAAACTTGTGTGCCTAGAAATAAATTAATACGATTTTTTTGAGCTAGAACCTAGTTTTATAGGTTTAACTAAGTCATTAATCTCTATTTTTCCGAGCATTTTTTAAATAATTACAAATGGCCTGCAATTCATTCGAAAACCTTAACAATCATGTTTATTTTTAGACAACCAAGCTTGTAACTCAGTTACAATTTATAACCTGGCCCGACCATGGTGTGCCTTTAACAACCAGCAGTTTCTTTCGCTTTTACAACCAAGTTCAACAACTTTACAATCAACAAACAACCAAAGCTCCTATTGTTGTACATTGCAGGTAGTTAATATATAGTTGTAAAAATGTTCATGCCATTAACAATTTTTGTAATCTAAAAAGTTTTTTATACTTAGTCAAAATTTTTTATAATATGCAAATAGCATATTTATTTTTGCTTTGTGGTCGTTTTATGTTAAATTACTTTCTTCTCAACGTTTCAACTCTTTATTGATTTTGCTTTTTGTTGAATTAAAAAGTACCTTCAACAAAATAAATATTTAAATGTAGTATTAATTGAATTTATTTAAATATTTATTTATTCTTTCTCAATTTAAAATTTGCTTTTCATTTAGTGCTGGTGTAGGTAGAACTGGAACATTTATTGGCTTTGATTGTTTAATGCAAGAAATGAAAGAGAAACAAATTGTTAATGTTTTCGAGACTGTTCTAAATATGAGAAGACAGAGAACTGATATGGTTCAAACTAAAGTGATTATATGTTGTTAAATACTGAATTTTTTTAAAATGATAAATAACAGCTTAAGAATCATAAACTTTTTTAACTATTTGCATAAAAAAAAAAAAAAAAAAAATTAAATGATAAAATACTGAACATTTTTTAAGGGCCAATACATTTTTCTTCACAAATTAATAGCTGAAGTTAATTTATTTGGAAACACTGATATTAAAATATCTGATATAGAAAGCAGACTGTCACAACCTGGGTATTATACTATTTTTAATAAAGTTATAAATATATTGTGGATGTAATACTAAAGTATGCTAAATACACCTTGATATTAAAATTACTTCATTTTATACCAATTTTAGCAAATAAATGATAAATGCTGTATTTTATAATAATTTAGATTTATGGAACAAGAATTTAACAAAATTGATAAAATTGGACCTATAAAAGCTTCACATGAAATAGCTAAGAGGCCTGAAAATATTGAGAAAAATTTAAATGACATAATTTTGCCATGTGAGTTAATGCAACAAAATACTATATTTAATTATTTGTTTAAAGTGTAACTCTTAGAAAATTTATATCTTGAAAGTAAAAATAACTCAATAACTATTTTTCGTTTTGGGTAACATACTGCAAAGAATTTTAAATGATATTTTGTTTGACCTAAATTCTTATATGTAAATATTTTTTAGATGACCATGCTATGTTTATACTAGTACCCTTACCAAATGATTCAACACCAGCTTATTACAATGCATCTTTTATTACCGTAATTATTAAACATTTTATATATACAAACAAACATAAAAATTATATAAATTAACAACAACTTTTTATTTAATAGGGATACAATTTAACAGATTCAATTTTAGCTGCCCAGACCCCTACCATTGACACAGTTGTAGAATTTTGGCATGGCATTTGGCATCATAAAGTACAAACTATTGTCATGCTGTCACAAATACATGAAAAGTTGAAGGTTTTTTACACATGATCCTTACATTTCATTTGTGTATTATTATTAATGTACCTTGATGTAAATTTTAACATTATTAATATACTTTACCCTTAACTTTACCCTTATTCTGATTTTTAGGGGCAGCGCATTCAATACTGGCCTGATAATGAGGGGGAAAGTTTAAGTTTCGGAAGTTACAAAATACAACTTGTTTCAGTTCAAAAGTTCGGTGTTTATTTAAAGGAGAGACAGCTTGTGATTTCATATAACAATACTAATGTAAAATTTGTAGTAATTTTAAAACCAAACTCTTTTTCTAATTGAATTAACATTTAAAATGTACCTTACTATTTTTATTGCTAATTTTATCTTAATTTTTTGTACTAAACATACTATTAAAGATTATCAAATAAAAATATTGTTTTCTACTTCTTAGTTTCGAATCAACCATTATCAATTATTGAACTGGGCAGATGGGCAACCTCTAAATTCTGATGTCATTATTGATTTAATTGAAAAAGCTCAAAAAAGTTATCTGCAAGGTGGAGAAAATATGGCTGTACATTGCAGGTTTATACCTAAACATCTATGTTATTTATAAAATGTATTTTTTAGAAAAAATTTCTGACTACAAAAATGATTCTTTTCTGTAACTAGTGTAATATTACCAATTTAGTTCAAATTTTAAAGTGTAAGTTTTAAATAAAAGCGATGGGGCAGGTCGAACAGGAGTGTTCATAGGAGCTTTGAACTTGATGGAGCGAATAAAGAACGAAAGTAAGGTTGATGTTTTGAGGACAGTCAAGGACATGAGGGACATGAGACCAGGAATGGTGGAAAATCTGGTAAGATTTGTTGTTTAATATCTTAAGATACTTAATAAAAAAAAACAGTAATATAATTTGTAAAAATAAAAAATTAACTTAAATGTATTTTTATTACATTATTGTAACAATTGTTAAATTAGAAAGTTATATAAAAATGTAAATTTTTTTGTATTTTTATATGGAAAGGCAGTAATATGTTATAAATGAGAATGTAATATAAGATATTTTTTAGGCTCAGTATAAATCGCTGTACCAAATTGCATCCAAGTATGTTGATTCTTTCTCAACATACCAGAACTTTACTCCAACAAAAATATAAAGATGCAAATTTATATTATCTTTGTACATAACAACAGTTTTAAAATCACATTGTTAAACTTATAGTTTTTAAACTTGTAATTTTACTTTTAAAATTTTGTGTAGTGATCATTTGTTTATATACACTAAAATTTTTCGGTTTTGTATGGCAAAGAGTGTGCTGTGTTATAATCTGTCTTAAGTGATGTTCTTATAATCAAAAAAAACATTAGATTTTAGTGTGTTTTTTTTTGCTTAAATAAAAATTTTAATATTTTCTTTTTTAAATGCAAACATGCAATTAAATACAGCATGTAAGAGAAATATTACAATTATTATTTTTTAGTGTATTTTAAAACATAAAAAAGTTTTAAAGTTAGTTTAGTTTTATAGTTTTTAAAATTCGATTGGTTTTCTGTTGCTTAACATGTTATTAAATTAAAACAAATCAAAAAAACAAAGCTAATAATATATCTAATTTATTTACTATAATTTAATCTATCTTTGTTTTTAAATTTTTATGAATTTAAATTATTTGGTGCATTTTTTTATTCATTGTATTTTTTTGTATATATCTTTATCCTTGATTTGTGAAAGTCGAATGCGCGACTTAAACATAGAGCAACATCAGTTACTCCGACCCAGTCTTGAGTTGCCTGTGGCAGTTTGGGATATTATAGAGTATAATTGCCCAGTAATTATGCTGCTGATTAAGTGGTTCAGCAGAAGTTCATACCGTTTATAGCGCCTTACTCAAGGACACTACAGCATGTGATCAGTGGGGATTGAACCCACGACCTCATAATGGTGTAGCAAGTGTTCTTACCACTAAACCACGTTGTTTTTTAAAATTGTATTATGTACAAATTTAAACAACAAAGTATCAAATAACTTTTTTTTAAGTTGTTGATTTGTTATATATTTAATATGTATGAGTCAATTCTAACCAGTTGATAATATTTTATTATATAAATTTAGGGTAACATGTGTTATTTTTCTCTTATTCTAGGTTTACTTATTTTTGATGTTACAGACTCCAACTAACTGTAATAAAAGCAAGAAATCTTTGTTGATGATTTAAGGCTATTAAATAGGTGTAATTTGTAAGTGCTAACACAAATGATGTTGTCTAAATAGTAGTAGTAATGATAACAGTTTTTTTTTTTAAAAACAACAAGATGTGAAAACTAAAATGGGAACAATAAATATAAATTTTTAAACATTTGTTTTACTGATTTAACCTCTAGGAGCACTTTTAAAATCATTATCAGACTGGTTGATTAATGTTAAATTGTTATCTTGTTAAAATAATTTTTTTTTTTTTTTAATAACATTTAAATATTTTTTTTAAATATTTTTGTCTTACCATTACTTTTTTATTAGATGTAACTTTTATGTTTTTTTATGTTTTTTTAAAATAATATAACACAAATGTTCATCTACGTAAAATATAAACTAAGTTATTAACTATTGTTTTTGTCGAAAATATTTTTTTATTCGTTTTAATTACATTTAATCTAACATTTTATTAAAATTGAACAACCTAATATTAAAGTAAAACAACTTTTTACGGTACTATTAATTTTAATATTAGCTAAAAACCACTAAATACAACAAATCTTTTTTGAAAAAACAGTAATTAAATAATAAACATAAATAAAAAAAATACATGAAGAGCTATATTTGTTTTTAAAATTATTTTATTTTGAATAATCATTTAATTTTACGAGTTTAATTATTAAAAATTGTGCCAAAAAGTCAATTTTTTGGTAATTTATCATTTTTTCTGGCGAATGAATCTAGTAAGTATTTAAAATTAAGAAAAAAAATTACAAATTTTAATAAAAAATATATTTTTTTAGTTATTTTAAGTTTAATTTGTTCACAAACATTTTTTTTCTTACAAACATTTTTTTCCTAATAATTTTTTTCCTAGCAAATTAATGCTAGTAAAGTAAATATTGATTAGGTTTACATGTAAATGATTAAAAACCTTATGGACTGCAAACAATGGCAATCTTTATGATTCTTGTTTTTATTTACTTTCTGTTTAAATTGTTTGCTTTAAGTAGATTTTACTTTTTATGTTTTGTATAAGCATTTAAAGTTAGTATTTCAGAAAAGGTTATCACTTGTTTGATTGTGTACTAAAACATTCTTTCGTTTTTTTAAAATTAATTTTAAGATAAAGTATATTAAATGTTTATTAGATAGTAATAAACATGGATAGTATTTATGAACTTAAATTTGTTAGTTTGTTTTTATTGTTTGTTATACAACTTCGATTTATTCAATGTCAAGGTAAGTATTATTAATGAATGAATAATTAATGAATATTGCTAACCACATTAATTTAATTGGATGCTGTTTATAACATTAATATTGATTTTGTAAAAAAAAAAATAAAAACGAAGTTGAAATGAACAAGATTTATTAAGATACTGTTAAATTTTTTAGATGCAAATGCAGTAATAGTTCACAATGATGACATCATTAGTTTCTATAACGACTCTACTTTGCCCTTAACTTATTTCGAAGCTAAACAAAAGTGTGAAAATAATAACGGAACTTTGTTAGTGATCAAAGATAATTCTACTCAACGAATTGTTGTGCAACAATTATGGGAATGGCAAAGTGCAGCTCAGGACTCAATAGATGTTGTAGGTGACAAAAATGTAGTTGGTTTCTGGATTGGTGCAAATGGTACTGTAGCTAAGACTGGAAATCATGATTACGATTTTTATGACTGGAACTGGGTTGATGGAACACTGGTACCACAACGTGGTGAAAGTACTGAAGATCTTTATGAAAACTGGTATGATTTAAGTCCTGAAAAAAATGCAGGTTATCTTCGAATAAGATCATTAGACACAATAATAACCAGTGGTGGGGCAACTGTTCCTAATTTAATTGGAGGTTGGTTGGATTGGGAAGTATCAGATTCATATCCTGGATATATTTGTCAAACAAGTAAGATGTACATGTTTTTGTCAAAATATTTGTTTTATGTTTGTACAAATTTAGTTGTAAAGTTAAAGCAAAATTTCTACATTACAAAAATTAAAATAAAAAGAATTCAAATTAAAAGTATAATATTTTATGTTATTTAGATCCATGTGAGAGTGATCCATGCCTAAATAATGGAACTTGTAAGACTGATGAAGATCAAAATTTATCAAGTTTTAACTTCAACTGTAAATGTCTACCTGGTTATACTGGAAATGTTTGTGAAACAGGTTAGTTTAGACAAGGTAAAAAAATATAACAATTGAATACTTTTATATACCACTAAAATTAGCTAAGATTTTCGGTGAAGTTTTTCTTGTTTTTACATTCTTAATTAATGTTTGCTTTGTGAAACAAAAATTTATTTGTTTTAAATCTTAATTAAAAAAATGTAATTTAATTTTACACTTTGTATTAAACTTATAATATCTAATTTTGTTAGGATATGATAATGAAACTGATAACAAAAATTACAGTGTTTTAAGCTATGATTAATTTTATTTTCGATGCCTAATACGTGTTATAAACAATACAAGATGATTGTCAAAGAATGTTTTATTTATTTAGGAATTTAATCCTAGAATAATGTTTACCTAACTTATGTAAAAATGGTGGTACCTGTTATTGTGATAATGATGGGTTGGGATTTGCTTGTGATTGTCCTGATGGATAAAGTGAACACACAAATTAAGTTTGTGAAAACTTAAAATTATGATTGTTATAAGTTATAGTTAGAATCACAACAAAAAATATTTCTGTATTTATAAGTAAATATTTAATTTGGGTGGCTAATTATATTTTATCTAACTGTTTGTTTTAAGATCCATGTACAAGTCAACTATGTCTAAATAATGGAACTTGTATAATTGATGGTTCAACTTATTATTGTAATTGTTCAGCTGGTTATTATGGAAATGATTGTGAATTTGGTAAATTTATTTAGGCAATTTCTAAATATAAAGTAAGAATATCTAAGCCAATATAAACAAATATGTTTAAAAATAGTTTTAGGTTTAAAGGATACTTTTTATATGTAAATGAAAATTGATTAACAATTAAAAGGTTAATTTATGATGCTTAGATCCATGTACAACACAACTATGTGAAAATAGTGGAATTTGTAATGTTGATGGTTCAACTTATCAATGTGATTGCTTACCTGGGTATTATGACAGAAATTGTAGTTCAGGTAAAGACTAGTTAACTTTAAAATACACTTAATATTATGAACTCAAATTTTTGTAATTAGTATTTTATTCGTTTAGACCCTTGTACAATACAACCTTGTAAAAATAGTGCAACTTGTAATATAGATGATTCAACTTATCAATGTGATTGCATACCTGGTTATTATGGTAGAAATTGTACTTCAGGTAAATTTGTAAACTAAAGTTATTGTTATGCTCTTCAACATTCTGTTGTGACTTTCTGTATTAGTGCTATTATAAAAAAAAAATTTTTATATATATATTTATAAAATTTAGATGCTTGTGATCCTATACCATGTAAAAATCATGGAAGTTGTATTAGAGAATCAGGGGATCCATATTATCAATGTAATTGCACTTCTACATATACTGGTAAACATTGTGAAAATGGTAAGTAACTCATTTGTATATCATATTTTTGTTTTAGTTAGTCTAGTTATTAAATTATTATTTTAAATCACTTATAAGAAATCAATTAATTAAAAGCTGTTTAAGGTATTAGTTAAACATGTATTATTATTATAAAGTGGTGTTTTTTAGGAATTTTTGAATCTTCAAGTGCTTTAAATTATTCCATATTTGTAAGTAATGGTGAGCCTACTTCATTTAATGATTCAATAATACAAAGTTTTAGTTATGGAGGTGCACTGGCTATTATTAAAGACAATCAAACACAAATTGCTTTGGAAAGGTATTTAATGGAACATATTAGTAACACAATCTGGATTGGAGGAAGAAAAGTGAATAAAGGTATAGTTTTCAGTACCTTCAAAATATATGTAAAAAACAAGTTGTTAAAGAAAATAATTTGGTTTAAATTACTGTTTTAATTTTGGTACATTTTTTTTAATTAGAATGGAGATGGCTTGATAATAGTTTAATACCAGTAAAAAAAAATCAAGGATTTGAAAATTGGGAAAATATTGAAACATTTTCAGATAATGGAGATTGTTTAGCATTGCAACAAGAAACTTTTAAATGGGTTGGATTACCATGTTCTAATACATATGACTTTGTATGTGAAAAAACAGGTGCGAATTTTTTTCTACTTGATATAATATCAAAAATTGTAAAACCAAATTTTTAATGTTTTTGTTACAAGCAGATTTAAAAAATTTTTTAAAGCTTTAAAACTAAATTGTAATGTAGTATAATTTTTGTTATTACAAATAGCTTATTTTCTTAAAGGATTTGGCTAACTTAATTGTATGTTGACTATGTTACCATTTTTTACGAGAGTGTTGCTCAGTACCATATTTTATGGTTTGCAAATATTTGAAGATTATAATTTTAGACTTTTTTGTTGTATATTATAAAAACCTGATATATAAATCTTGAAACTAGATCATTTATTTTGTTGAAATAGTGACAACAGCTTTATGTGAAACAATAATATGTGAAAATGGTGGAAAATGTCATGAAAGTGGAGCTCATTATTTTTGTGAATGTGCAAAAGGATTTGATGGAGAAGTTTGTCAAAATCAAATTCCCAATAATACAGGTTATCAAATAAAGTATAACAAAATTTAGTTCAATAATTTTCCTTAGTCGTGTTCAAATTTTTTGTTTATGTGCCAAATGTACTGAAATGTAGATTTAAACATCTGACATAATAATATTGGTTTTTTTATATTTTTTAAATATTTAATAATAATTTTATATTTCAAAATTATTTTCTGTAGGTTCTGATAGTACTGTTTACATAGTAATTGGAATTTTGGTTCCATTATTTATTATTGCTGTGTTGGCTGGTGTATATGTATGGAGAAAAAGGTTTGAATTTCTTACCCTTTTTATCTAAATTATTATACACAGGTATACTTTTTGTATAGGTTATTTAATCATATTTTTTTAAATGTAAGTATAAATTGACTTTATGATTTATTTGTTTTACATTTTTTGTTTGGAGTTATAAATTTTTAAATTTTGTTATAGGGGATATGGTGAAGAAAAATCCAGTCCCAATCCCCAAAATGGTAATTGTAATTATGAATAATCAATAAATAAAATATATATTTAAGTCAAAGTTAAGTTCAATTAACTCTAGGAAAATTTAATTTATATTTTAGGATTACCACTTGATGGAGTATATGAAAATGTTCCTGTTAAAAAAGAACAACAGATTTTAAAAGGCTACAGAATAAGTTTATCACAAATATTGAAAAAATATAAAATACTTTCTGATGAAAATAGTTCTGAAATTGATGAACAGTTTACAAATGTAAGAAAATATAATATAAATAATTTGACTGATACTTTGGTAATATGATCAATATTCAAGTTAATTTTTGACATAAAATATGTTTTCAATAACCTTAGATTTACATGGAGATTTTTATAGTTATATTTATTTTTAACTAAACATATTGATTTTATTTTTCAGAAATTACATCAAGAATCAATAAATGTAAAATCACCAACTACAGTTGCTGAAAGGCCAGAAAATAAACCCAAAAATCGATTCAAAAATATATTACCATGTAAGACCTGATATTTCATAAATATCTTTTTAAGTGTTTTCTTAAATAAATTACCTTAAAATCCAATATATTAAATATTTACTTGTTGATTAATCATGTTTATTTTTAAATGTAACAGTTGATGGTTCAAGAGTAAAATTGGAAGGAAATAATTACATAAATGCTAGTTTCATAAACGTAAGTGTTTAATTGATTAATTAAAGCTGCAATTAGACAGTTTTCATGTACAAAAATAAAACCTGGCTTTTTATTGGAATTTAGGGTAATTTTTAGTTCAAAGCCCAGTCCTGTTTTCATGGCTATTAAGCACATTGGTTTTTAAATTAAAATGTTTGTTTTGTCTGTTTGTCAAGCTTAAAATTGTTATAGGCCAACTAATAATAAAATATAAATGATTAACTAAATATTTTAAGGTCTGTATTTAAATTTTTTTATAAGTGTTTAACTTACTGATAGCATTAGTTAAACAACAATAAATAATGTTAATCACCTATTCCAATGTGCTTGCAACAAATGCTTATCACAAGTTGTTGACCTTTGCTTTAAATACTTTTCTATTAAATTACTGTATTTTAATAATATAAATCAAATTGCATTTTTAAATAGATGTATAATTTATAATTGTATGTTTTAGAGTTTTAATGTGGAAAAGAAATACATAGCAAGCCAAGGTCCAGTACCAAGAACTGTCAGTGATTTTTGGAAAATGATAACTGAACAGGATTGCAGCTTGATTGTGATGCTTACCAATATACTGGAACGTGGAAAAGTAATTGTTTTAGTTAAAAAACATCAAAACTACTAAAAAATAATTTAGCAAGTTAGTTTGTAGTTGCTAATTTAAATTTTTTTTTAAATTTTGAAATCCTCATGACAAGGCTAAATTCTTCCAAAAACTCTTTTTCAAATTATTTGTTTATTTGTTTAGTCTAAATGTGAAAAATATTGGCCAGAACCAGGTAAAACCGTTCAATATGGAAACATCACAGTAAAAGCTGACCAGGAGTCTACTTTTGGATGTTATATTCAAAGAAAATTTGAAGTCTGGCCTAATGAAGATCCTTATGAATCCGTATAAAATTGTTTTTAAACCATGTTTGGTTTTCATTGTAATATTTAATCACATTTTTTGGGTACCTTGCTAATATTTAACTTGTACTAAACATTAAACTTGTGTGCCTAGAAATAAATTAATACGATTTTTTTGAGCTAGAACCTAGTTTTATAGGTTTAACTAAGTCATTAATCTCTATTTTTCCGAGCATTTTTTAAATAATTACAAATGGCCTGCAATTCATTCGAAAACCTTAACAATCATGTTTATTTTTAGACAACCAAGCTTGTAACTCAGTTACAATTTATAACCTGGCCCGACCATGGTGTGCCTTTAACAACCAGCAGTTTCTTTCGCTTTTACAACCAAGTTCAACAACTTTACAATCAACAAACAACCAAAGCTCCTATTGTTGTACATTGCAGGTAGTTAATATATAGTTGTAAAAATGTTCATGCCATTAACAATTTTTGTAATCTAAAAAGTTTTTTATACTTAGTCAAAATTTTTTATAATATGCAAATAGCATATTTATTTTTGCTTTGTGGTCGTTTTATGTTAAATTACTTTCTTCTCAACGTTTCAACTCTTTATTGATTTTGCTTTTTGTTGAATTAAAAAGTACCTTCAACAAAATAAATATTTAAATGTAGTATTAATTGAATTTATTTAAATATTTATTTATTCTTTCTCAATTTAAAATTTGCTTTTCATTTAGTGCTGGTGTAGGTAGAACTGGAACATTTATTGGCTTTGATTGTTTAATGCAAGAAATGAAAGAGAAACAAATTGTTAATGTTTTCGAGACTGTTCTAAATATGAGAAGACAGAGAACTGATATGGTTCAAACTAAAGTGATTATATGTTGTTAAATACTGAATTTTTTTAAAATGATAAATAACAGCTTAAGAATCATAAACTTTTTTAACTATTTGCATAAAAAAAAAAAAAAAAAAAATTAAATGATAAAATACTGAACATTTTTTAAGGGCCAATACATTTTTCTTCACAAATTAATAGCTGAAGTTAATTTATTTGGAAACACTGATATTAAAATATCTGATATAGAAAGCAGACTGTCACAACCTGGGTATTATACTATTTTTAATAAAGTTATAAATATATTGTGGATGTAATACTAAAGTATGCTAAATACACCTTGATATTAAAATTACTTCATTTTATACCAATTTTAGCAAATAAATGATAAATGCTGTATTTTATAATAATTTAGATTTATGGAACAAGAATTTAACAAAATTGATAAAATTGGACCTATAAAAGCTTCACATGAAATAGCTAAGAGGCCTGAAAATATTGAGAAAAATTTAAATGACATAATTTTGCCATGTGAGTTAATGCAACAAAATACTATATTTAATTATTTGTTTAAAGTGTAACTCTTAGAAAATTTATATCTTGAAAGTAAAAATAACTCAATAACTATTTTTCGTTTTGGGTAACATACTGCAAAGAATTTTAAATGATATTTTGTTTGACCTAAATTCTTATATGTAAATATTTTTTAGATGACCATGCTATGTTTATACTAGTACCCTTACCAAATGATTCAACACCAGCTTATTACAATGCATCTTTTATTACCGTAATTATTAAACATTTTATATATACAAACAAACATAAAAATTATATAAATTAACAACAACTTTTTATTTAATAGGGATACAATTTAACAGATTCAATTTTAGCTGCCCAGACCCCTACCATTGACACAGTTGTAGAATTTTGGCATGGCATTTGGCATCATAAAGTACAAACTATTGTCATGCTGTCACAAATACATGAAAAGTTGAAGGTTTTTTACACATGATCCTTACATTTCATTTGTGTATTATTATTAATGTACCTTGATGTAAATTTTAACATTATTAATATACTTTACCCTTAACTTTACCCTTATTCTGATTTTTAGGGGCAGCGCATTCAATACTGGCCTGATAATGAGGGGGAAAGTTTAAGTTTCGGAAGTTACAAAATACAACTTGTTTCAGTTCAAAAGTTCGGTGTTTATTTAAAGGAGAGACAGCTTGTGATTTCATATAACAATACTAATGTAAAATTTGTAGTAATTTTAAAACCAAACTCTTTTTCTAATTGAATTAACATTTAAAATGTACCTTACTATTTTTATTGCTAATTTTATCTTAATTTTTTGTACTAAACATACTATTAAAGATTATCAAATAAAAATATTGTTTTCTACTTCTTAGTTTCGAATCAACCATTATCAATTATTGAACTGGGCAGATGGGCAACCTCTAAATTCTGATGTCATTATTGATTTAATTGAAAAAGCTCAAAAAAGTTATCTGCAAGGTGGAGAAAATATGGCTGTACATTGCAGGTTTATACCTAAACATCTATGTTATTTATAAAATGTATTTTTTAGAAAAAATTTCTGACTACAAAAATGATTCTTTTCTGTAACTAGTGTAATATTACCAATTTAGTTCAAATTTTAAAGTGTAAGTTTTAAATAAAAGCGATGGGGCAGGTCGAACAGGAGTGTTCATAGGAGCTTTGAACTTGATGGAGCGAATAAAGAACGAAAGTAAGGTTGATGTTTTGAGGACAGTCAAGGACATGAGGGACATGAGACCAGGAATGGTGGAAAATCTGGTAAGATTTGTTGTTTAATATCTTAAGATACTTAATAAAAAAAAACAGTAATATAATTTGTAAAAATAAAAAATTAACTTAAATGTATTTTTATTACATTATTGTAACAATTGTTAAATTAGAAAGTTATATAAAAATGTAAATTTTTTTGTATTTTTATATGGAAAGGCAGTAATATGTTATAAATGAGAATGTAATATAAGATATTTTTTAGGCTCAGTATAAATCGCTGTACCAAATTGCATCCAAGTATGTTGATTCTTTCTCAACATACCAGAACTTTACTCCAACAAAAATATAAAGATGCAAATTTATATTATCTTTGTACATAACAACAGTTTTAAAATCACATTGTTAAACTTATAGTTTTTAAACTTGTAATTTTACTTTTAAAATTTTGTGTAGTGATCATTTGTTTATATACACTAAAATTTTTCGGTTTTGTATGGCAAAGAGTGTGCTGTGTTATAATCTGTCTTAAGTGATGTTCTTATAATCAAAAAAAACATTAGATTTTAGTGTGTTTTTTTTTGCTTAAATAAAAATTTTAATATTTTCTTTTTTAAATGCAAACATGCAATTAAATACAGCATGTAAGAGAAATATTACAATTATTATTTTTTAGTGTATTTTAAAACATAAAAAAGTTTTAAAGTTAGTTTAGTTTTATAGTTTTTAAAATTCGATTGGTTTTCTGTTGCTTAACATGTTATTAAATTAAAACAAATCAAAAAAACAAAGCTAATAATATATCTAATTTATTTACTATAATTTAATCTATCTTTGTTTTTAAATTTTTATGAATTTAAATTATTTGGTGCATTTTTTTATTCATTGTATTTTTTTGTATATATCTTTATCCTTGATTTGTGAAAGTCGAATGCGCGACTTAAACATAGAGCAACATCAGTTACTCCGACCCAGTCTTGAGTTGCCTGTGGCAGTTTGGGATATTATAGAGTATAATTGCCCAGTAATTATGCTGCTGATTAAGTGGTTCAGCAGAAGTTCATACCGTTTATAGCGCCTTACTCAAGGACACTACAGCATGTGATCAGTGGGGATTGAACCCACGACCTCATAATGGTGTAGCAAGTGTTCTTACCACTAAACCACGTTGTTTTTTAAAATTGTATTATGTACAAATTTAAACAACAAAGTATCAAATAACTTTTTTTTAAGTTGTTGATTTGTTATATATTTAATATGTATGAGTCAATTCTAACCAGTTGATAATATTTTATTATATAAATTTAGGGTAACATGTGTTATTTTTCTCTTATTCTAGGTTTACTTATTTTTGATGTTACAGACTCCAACTAACTGTAATAAAAGCAAGAAATCTTTGTTGATGATTTAAGGCTATTAAATAGGTGTAATTTGTAAGTGCTAACACAAATGATGTTGTCTAAATAGTAGTAGTAATGATAACAGTTTTTTTTTTTAAAAACAACAAGATGTGAAAACTAAAATGGGAACAATAAATATAAATTTTTAAACATTTGTTTTACTGATTTAACCTCTAGGAGCACTTTTAAAATCATTATCAGACTGGTTGATTAATGTTAAATTGTTATCTTGTTAAAATAATTTTTTTTTTTTTTTAATAACATTTAAATATTTTTTTTAAATATTTTTGTCTTACCATTACTTTTTTATTAGATGTAACTTTTATGTTTTTTTATGTTTTTTTAAAATAATATAACACAAATGTTCATCTACGTAAAATATAAACTAAGTTATTAACTATTGTTTTTGTCGAAAATATTTTTTTATTCGTTTTAATTACATTTAATCTAACATTTTATTAAAATTGAACAACCTAATATTAAAGTAAAACAACTTTTTACGGTACTATTAATTTTAATATTAGCTAAAAACCACTAAATACAACAAATCTTTTTTGAAAAAACAGTAATTAAATAATAAACATAAATAAAAAAAATACATGAAGAGCTATATTTGTTTTTAAAATTATTTTATTTTGAATAATCATTTAATTTTACGAGTTTAATTATTAAAAATTGTGCCAAAAAGTCAATTTTTTGGTAATTTATCATTTTTTCTGGCGAATGAATCTAGTAAGTATTTAAAATTAAGAAAAAAAATTACAAATTTTAATAAAAAATATATTTTTTTAGTTATTTTAAGTTTAATTTGTTCACAAACATTTTTTTTCTTACAAACATTTTTTTCCTAATAATTTTTTTCCTAGCAAATTAATGCTAGTAAAGTAAATATTGATTAGGTTTACATGTAAATGATTAAAAACCTTATGGACTGCAAACAATGGCAATCTTTATGATTCTTGTTTTTATTTACTTTCTGTTTAAATTGTTTGCTTTAAGTAGATTTTACTTTTTATGTTTTGTATAAGCATTTAAAGTTAGTATTTCAGAAAAGGTTATCACTTGTTTGATTGTGTACTAAAACATTCTTTCGTTTTTTTAAAATTAATTTTAAGATAAAGTATATTAAATGTTTATTAGATAGTAATAAACATGGATAGTATTTATGAACTTAAATTTGTTAGTTTGTTTTTATTGTTTGTTATACAACTTCGATTTATTCAATGTCAAGGTAAGTATTATTAATGAATGAATAATTAATGAATATTGCTAACCACATTAATTTAATTGGATGCTGTTTATAACATTAATATTGATTTTGTAAAAAAAAAAATAAAAACGAAGTTGAAATGAACAAGATTTATTAAGATACTGTTAAATTTTTTAGATGCAAATGCAGTAATAGTTCACAATGATGACATCATTAGTTTCTATAACGACTCTACTTTGCCCTTAACTTATTTCGAAGCTAAACAAAAGTGTGAAAATAATAACGGAACTTTGTTAGTGATCAAAGATAATTCTACTCAACGAATTGTTGTGCAACAATTATGGGAATGGCAAAGTGCAGCTCAGGACTCAATAGATGTTGTAGGTGACAAAAATGTAGTTGGTTTCTGGATTGGTGCAAATGGTACTGTAGCTAAGACTGGAAATCATGATTACGATTTTTATGACTGGAACTGGGTTGATGGAACACTGGTACCACAACGTGGTGAAAGTACTGAAGATCTTTATGAAAACTGGTATGATTTAAGTCCTGAAAAAAATGCAGGTTATCTTCGAATAAGATCATTAGACACAATAATAACCAGTGGTGGGGCAACTGTTCCTAATTTAATTGGAGGTTGGTTGGATTGGGAAGTATCAGATTCATATCCTGGATATATTTGTCAAACAAGTAAGATGTACATGTTTTTGTCAAAATATTTGTTTTATGTTTGTACAAATTTAGTTGTAAAGTTAAAGCAAAATTTCTACATTACAAAAATTAAAATAAAAAGAATTCAAATTAAAAGTATAATATTTTATGTTATTTAGATCCATGTGAGAGTGATCCATGCCTAAATAATGGAACTTGTAAGACTGATGAAGATCAAAATTTATCAAGTTTTAACTTCAACTGTAAATGTCTACCTGGTTATACTGGAAATGTTTGTGAAACAGGTTAGTTTAGACAAGGTAAAAAAATATAACAATTGAATACTTTTATATACCACTAAAATTAGCTAAGATTTTCGGTGAAGTTTTTCTTGTTTTTACATTCTTAATTAATGTTTGCTTTGTGAAACAAAAATTTATTTGTTTTAAATCTTAATTAAAAAAATGTAATTTAATTTTACACTTTGTATTAAACTTATAATATCTAATTTTGTTAGGATATGATAATGAAACTGATAACAAAAATTACAGTGTTTTAAGCTATGATTAATTTTATTTTCGATGCCTAATACGTGTTATAAACAATACAAGATGATTGTCAAAGAATGTTTTATTTATTTAGGAATTTAATCCTAGAATAATGTTTACCTAACTTATGTAAAAATGGTGGTACCTGTTATTGTGATAATGATGGGTTGGGATTTGCTTGTGATTGTCCTGATGGATAAAGTGAACACACAAATTAAGTTTGTGAAAACTTAAAATTATGATTGTTATAAGTTATAGTTAGAATCACAACAAAAAATATTTCTGTATTTATAAGTAAATATTTAATTTGGGTGGCTAATTATATTTTATCTAACTGTTTGTTTTAAGATCCATGTACAAGTCAACTATGTCTAAATAATGGAACTTGTATAATTGATGGTTCAACTTATTATTGTAATTGTTCAGCTGGTTATTATGGAAATGATTGTGAATTTGGTAAATTTATTTAGGCAATTTCTAAATATAAAGTAAGAATATCTAAGCCAATATAAACAAATATGTTTAAAAATAGTTTTAGGTTTAAAGGATACTTTTTATATGTAAATGAAAATTGATTAACAATTAAAAGGTTAATTTATGATGCTTAGATCCATGTACAACACAACTATGTGAAAATAGTGGAATTTGTAATGTTGATGGTTCAACTTATCAATGTGATTGCTTACCTGGGTATTATGACAGAAATTGTAGTTCAGGTAAAGACTAGTTAACTTTAAAATACACTTAATATTATGAACTCAAATTTTTGTAATTAGTATTTTATTCGTTTAGACCCTTGTACAATACAACCTTGTAAAAATAGTGCAACTTGTAATATAGATGATTCAACTTATCAATGTGATTGCATACCTGGTTATTATGGTAGAAATTGTACTTCAGGTAAATTTGTAAACTAAAGTTATTGTTATGCTCTTCAACATTCTGTTGTGACTTTCTGTATTAGTGCTATTATAAAAAAAAAATTTTTATATATATATTTATAAAATTTAGATGCTTGTGATCCTATACCATGTAAAAATCATGGAAGTTGTATTAGAGAATCAGGGGATCCATATTATCAATGTAATTGCACTTCTACATATACTGGTAAACATTGTGAAAATGGTAAGTAACTCATTTGTATATCATATTTTTGTTTTAGTTAGTCTAGTTATTAAATTATTATTTTAAATCACTTATAAGAAATCAATTAATTAAAAGCTGTTTAAGGTATTAGTTAAACATGTATTATTATTATAAAGTGGTGTTTTTTAGGAATTTTTGAATCTTCAAGTGCTTTAAATTATTCCATATTTGTAAGTAATGGTGAGCCTACTTCATTTAATGATTCAATAATACAAAGTTTTAGTTATGGAGGTGCACTGGCTATTATTAAAGACAATCAAACACAAATTGCTTTGGAAAGGTATTTAATGGAACATATTAGTAACACAATCTGGATTGGAGGAAGAAAAGTGAATAAAGGTATAGTTTTCAGTACCTTCAAAATATATGTAAAAAACAAGTTGTTAAAGAAAATAATTTGGTTTAAATTACTGTTTTAATTTTGGTACATTTTTTTTAATTAGAATGGAGATGGCTTGATAATAGTTTAATACCAGTAAAAAAAAATCAAGGATTTGAAAATTGGGAAAATATTGAAACATTTTCAGATAATGGAGATTGTTTAGCATTGCAACAAGAAACTTTTAAATGGGTTGGATTACCATGTTCTAATACATATGACTTTGTATGTGAAAAAACAGGTGCGAATTTTTTTCTACTTGATATAATATCAAAAATTGTAAAACCAAATTTTTAATGTTTTTGTTACAAGCAGATTTAAAAAATTTTTTAAAGCTTTAAAACTAAATTGTAATGTAGTATAATTTTTGTTATTACAAATAGCTTATTTTCTTAAAGGATTTGGCTAACTTAATTGTATGTTGACTATGTTACCATTTTTTACGAGAGTGTTGCTCAGTACCATATTTTATGGTTTGCAAATATTTGAAGATTATAATTTTAGACTTTTTTGTTGTATATTATAAAAACCTGATATATAAATCTTGAAACTAGATCATTTATTTTGTTGAAATAGTGACAACAGCTTTATGTGAAACAATAATATGTGAAAATGGTGGAAAATGTCATGAAAGTGGAGCTCATTATTTTTGTGAATGTGCAAAAGGATTTGATGGAGAAGTTTGTCAAAATCAAATTCCCAATAATACAGGTTATCAAATAAAGTATAACAAAATTTAGTTCAATAATTTTCCTTAGTCGTGTTCAAATTTTTTGTTTATGTGCCAAATGTACTGAAATGTAGATTTAAACATCTGACATAATAATATTGGTTTTTTTATATTTTTTAAATATTTAATAATAATTTTATATTTCAAAATTATTTTCTGTAGGTTCTGATAGTACTGTTTACATAGTAATTGGAATTTTGGTTCCATTATTTATTATTGCTGTGTTGGCTGGTGTATATGTATGGAGAAAAAGGTTTGAATTTCTTACCCTTTTTATCTAAATTATTATACACAGGTATACTTTTTGTATAGGTTATTTAATCATATTTTTTTAAATGTAAGTATAAATTGACTTTATGATTTATTTGTTTTACATTTTTTGTTTGGAGTTATAAATTTTTAAATTTTGTTATAGGGGATATGGTGAAGAAAAATCCAGTCCCAATCCCCAAAATGGTAATTGTAATTATGAATAATCAATAAATAAAATATATATTTAAGTCAAAGTTAAGTTCAATTAACTCTAGGAAAATTTAATTTATATTTTAGGATTACCACTTGATGGAGTATATGAAAATGTTCCTGTTAAAAAAGAACAACAGATTTTAAAAGGCTACAGAATAAGTTTATCACAAATATTGAAAAAATATAAAATACTTTCTGATGAAAATAGTTCTGAAATTGATGAACAGTTTACAAATGTAAGAAAATATAATATAAATAATTTGACTGATACTTTGGTAATATGATCAATATTCAAGTTAATTTTTGACATAAAATATGTTTTCAATAACCTTAGATTTACATGGAGATTTTTATAGTTATATTTATTTTTAACTAAACATATTGATTTTATTTTTCAGAAATTACATCAAGAATCAATAAATGTAAAATCACCAACTACAGTTGCTGAAAGGCCAGAAAATAAACCCAAAAATCGATTCAAAAATATATTACCATGTAAGACCTGATATTTCATAAATATCTTTTTAAGTGTTTTCTTAAATAAATTACCTTAAAATCCAATATATTAAATATTTACTTGTTGATTAATCATGTTTATTTTTAAATGTAACAGTTGATGGTTCAAGAGTAAAATTGGAAGGAAATAATTACATAAATGCTAGTTTCATAAACGTAAGTGTTTAATTGATTAATTAAAGCTGCAATTAGACAGTTTTCATGTACAAAAATAAAACCTGGCTTTTTATTGGAATTTAGGGTAATTTTTAGTTCAAAGCCCAGTCCTGTTTTCATGGCTATTAAGCACATTGGTTTTTAAATTAAAATGTTTGTTTTGTCTGTTTGTCAAGCTTAAAATTGTTATAGGCCAACTAATAATAAAATATAAATGATTAACTAAATATTTTAAGGTCTGTATTTAAATTTTTTTATAAGTGTTTAACTTACTGATAGCATTAGTTAAACAACAATAAATAATGTTAATCACCTATTCCAATGTGCTTGCAACAAATGCTTATCACAAGTTGTTGACCTTTGCTTTAAATACTTTTCTATTAAATTACTGTATTTTAATAATATAAATCAAATTGCATTTTTAAATAGATGTATAATTTATAATTGTATGTTTTAGAGTTTTAATGTGGAAAAGAAATACATAGCAAGCCAAGGTCCAGTACCAAGAACTGTCAGTGATTTTTGGAAAATGATAACTGAACAGGATTGCAGCTTGATTGTGATGCTTACCAATATACTGGAACGTGGAAAAGTAATTGTTTTAGTTAAAAAACATCAAAACTACTAAAAAATAATTTAGCAAGTTAGTTTGTAGTTGCTAATTTAAATTTTTTTTTAAATTTTGAAATCCTCATGACAAGGCTAAATTCTTCCAAAAACTCTTTTTCAAATTATTTGTTTATTTGTTTAGTCTAAATGTGAAAAATATTGGCCAGAACCAGGTAAAACCGTTCAATATGGAAACATCACAGTAAAAGCTGACCAGGAGTCTACTTTTGGATGTTATATTCAAAGAAAATTTGAAGTCTGGCCTAATGAAGATCCTTATGAATCCGTATAAAATTGTTTTTAAACCATGTTTGGTTTTCATTGTAATATTTAATCACATTTTTTGGGTACCTTGCTAATATTTAACTTGTACTAAACATTAAACTTGTGTGCCTAGAAATAAATTAATATGATTTTTTTGAGCTAGAACCTAGTTTTATAGGTTTAACTAAGTCATTAATCTCTATTTTTCCGAGCATTTTTTAAATAATTACAAATGGCCTGCAATTCATTCGAAAACCTTAACAATCATGTTTATTTTTAGACAACCAAGCTTGTAACTCAGTTACAATTTATAACCTGGCCCGACCATGGTGTGCCTTTAACAACCAGCAGTTTCTTTCGCTTTTACAACCAAGTTCAACAACTTTACAATCAACAAACAACCAAAGCTCCTATTGTTGTACATTGCAGGTAGTTAATATATAGTTGTAAAAATGTTCATGCCATTAACAATTTTTGTAATCTAAAAAGTTTTTTATACTTAGTCAAAATTTTTTATAATATGCAAATAGCATATTTATTTTTGCTTTGTGGTCGTTTTATGTTAAATTACTTTCTTCTCAACGTTTCAACTCTTTATTGATTTTGCTTTTTGTTGAATTAAAAAGTACCTTCAACAAAATAAATATTTAAATGTAGTATTAATTGAATTTATTTAAATATTTATTTATTCTTTCTCAATTTAAAATTTGCTTTTCATTTAGTGCTGGTGTAGGTAGAACTGGAACATTTATTGGCTTTGATTGTTTAATGCAAGAAATGAAAGAGAAACAAATTGTTAATGTTTTCGAGACTGTTCTAAATATGAGAAGACAGAGAACTGATATGGTTCAAACTAAAGTGATTATATGTTGTTAAATACTGAATTTTTTTAAAATGATAAATAACAGCTTAAGAATCATAAACTTTTTTAACTATTTGCATAAAAAAAAAAAAAAAAAAAATTAAATGATAAAATACTGAACATTTTTTAAGGGCCAATACATTTTTCTTCACAAATTAATAGCTGAAGTTAATTTATTTGGAAACACTGATATTAAAATATCTGATATAGAAAGCAGACTGTCACAACCTGGGTATTATACTATTTTTAATAAAGTTATAAATATATTGTGGATGTAATACTAAAGTATGCTAAATACACCTTGATATTAAAATTACTTCATTTTATACCAATTTTAGCAAATAAATGATAAATGCTGTATTTTATAATAATTTAGATTTATGGAACAAGAATTTAACAAAATTGATAAAATTGGACCTATAAAAGCTTCACATGAAATAGCTAAGAGGCCTGAAAATATTGAGAAAAATTTAAATGACATAATTTTGCCATGTGAGTTAATGCAACAAAATACTATATTTAATTATTTGTTTAAAGTGTAACTCTTAGAAAATTTATATCTTGAAAGTAAAAATAACTCAATAACTATTTTTCGTTTTGGGTAACATACTGCAAAGAATTTTAAATGATATTTTGTTTGACCTAAATTCTTATATGTAAATATTTTTTAGATGACCATGCTATGTTTATACTAGTACCCTTACCAAATGATTCAACACCAGCTTATTACAATGCATCTTTTATTACCGTAATTATTAAACATTTTATATATACAAACAAACATAAAAATTATATAAATTAACAACAACTTTTTATTTAATAGGGATACAATTTAACAGATTCAATTTTAGCTGCCCAGACCCCTACCATTGACACAGTTGTAGAATTTTGGCATGGCATTTGGCATCATAAAGTACAAACTATTGTCATGCTGTCACAAATACATGAAAAGTTGAAGGTTTTTTACACATGATCCTTACATTTCATTTGTGTATTATTATTAATGTACCTTGATGTAAATTTTAACATTATTAATATACTTTACCCTTAACTTTACCCTTATTCTGATTTTTAGGGGCAGCGCATTCAATACTGGCCTGATAATGAGGGGGAAAGTTTAAGTTTCGGAAGTTACAAAATACAACTTGTTTCAGTTCAAAAGTTCGGTGTTTATTTAAAGGAGAGACAGCTTGTGATTTCATATAACAATACTAATGTAAAATTTGTAGTAATTTTAAAACCAAACTCTTTTTCTAATTGAATCAACATTTAAAATGTACCTTACTATTTTTATTGCTAATTTTATCTTAATTTTTTGTACTAAACATACTATTAAAGATTATCAAATAAAAATATTGTTTTCTACTTCTTAGTTTCGAATCAACCATTATCAATTATTGAACTGGGCAGATGGGCAACCTCTAAATTCTGATGTCATTATTGATTTAATTGAAAAAGCTCAAAAAAGTTATCTGCAAGGTGGAGAAAATATGGCTGTACATTGCAGGTTTATACCTAAACATCTAGGTTAATTATAAAATGTATTTTTTAGAAAAAATTCAGACTACAAAAATGATTCTTTTCTGTAACTAGTGTAATATTACCAATTTAGTTCAAATTTTAAAGTGTAAGTTTTAAATAACAGCGATGGGGCAGGTCGAACTGGGGTGTTTATTGGAGCTTTGAACTTGATTGAGCGAATAAAGAATGAGAACAAGGTTGATGTTTTGAGGACAGTCAAGGACATGAGGGATATGAGACCAGGAATGGTGGAAAATCTGGTGAGATTTGTTGTTTAATAATTTTAAGATATTTGTAAAAATTCAGTAATATAATTTGTGAAAATAAAAAATTAACTTAAATGTATTTTTGTTACATTGTTGTAACAATTGTTAAATTAGGAAGTTATATAAAAATGTAAATTTTTTTGTATTTTTATATGTAAAGGCAGTAATATGTTATAAATGAGAATGTAATACAAGATATTTTTTAGGCTCAGTATAAATCTCTGTACCAAATTGCATCCAAGTATGTTGATTCTTTATCAACATACCAGAACTTCACTCCAACAAAAATATAAAGATGCAAATTTATAGTAACTTTGTACATAACAACAGTTTTAAAATTACATTGTTATACTTATGGTATTTAAAACTTGTGATTCTATATTAAAATGTTTTGTAATGATTATCTGTTTATATACACTTGTATTATTTGGTTTTGCATAGCAAAGAGTGTGCTGTGTTATGTTGTGTCTTAAGTGATGTTCTTATAATTAAAGCATTAGAATTTGTTTTTTGTGCTTACAATATAAATTTTCATATTTTTTTTAAATGCAAACATGCAATTGAATAATTCATGTAAAAGAAATAAAATACAATAATTATTTTTTAAGTTTATTTTAAAACATAAAAAAGGTTTTAAGTTAGTTTGCTTTTGTAGTTTTTAAAATTCAGTTGGTGTTCAATTGCTTAAAATCTTATTAAATTAAAAACATTAAAATGAAAGTGCTAAAAATATATTTCAATTACTTATTATAGTTTTATTTTTATTTGTTTCTGAATTATTATTATTATTTAATTTGTTTAGTACATTTATTCATACATTATAAAGTTTTTCAAGTTTTTATTTTTTATACCACAAATTCAAACAAGTAAGTATTAAATATATTTTTTTGTATATGTCAATTTTGACAAGTTGATAATGTTTAACTTTATAAATTTAGTGTAACGTGAGTTATCTTTCTGTTATTTTAGGTTTACCTATTTTCAATAAAGCTACTCTACAATTTAATAAATTGAATAAGTGCAGATCAGGATTGAATTGGTGTAGGTGGTAAGTGATAACATAAATGAATTATTTACTTATAATTTTTCAAGTGAACTTCTAAGAAAACTATTATCAAAACCATAATTTAAAATTATTTTATTTTGTGTCAAAAAGTTAATTTTTGTGTAATTTATAGTTTTGTCTAGCGACTGAATCTGGTAAGTAAATATTGATTATACTAACATGTGCAAACAATGGTAATCTTTATAAAACCTGCTTATTTTTATCTTCTGTTCAAGGTTTGCTATCAAAATAGTTTGCGTTCTATACATCGAACGAAATTTTAGAAATTTTAAAATAAGCTGTAATTTTAAATGAAAGTTAGTAAACTTACCAAAGAACTATAACTGCTGGGTAAAAATACTTTTCCCTGGTTACAGCCTATGTTTCTAACTCTCAAAGAGAACTTAAAAAATTAGAATACAGAATGAAATGGAAAGTTGACTTTATGGGTTATATATAATAAAAATCTTGATGAAAAAAACAGTGATTTTATATGGGGATCTTAATGGTCTTATCTTAAAATCGATTTTGAAAATTCAAAATAAATCAAACAAGCAATTATCATTTCTATCCTTATGTGGAAAATAGATATACACCTTCTGGACATATATGGGTAAAGCCTTTGGGAAAAATGTGGGTTTTGTATTATTTTTTTATTTCTGATTGTTTTTTTTTTTTATTTCTGAAATGTTATGGTCTAAAGTGATGGAAAGTGACCATTGTCCCATCACACTGCTTTTAGCTGTTCCTTCCAAAATTCAAAAAAAAAAATTATTTTTGCATTGTAAATAATGTTTTTTTATTTGTTTTTAATGTTTTTTTATGTTAATTGTATTCTTTAAAATCGACTGCTTTGTTTTGTTTAAATTTTGTGTATTGATTTGTTCTAAAATTGCATTTTTTAGATTACATTAAAACCAATTTTTTTTTAAGTTACAATTTTTTGTATAAGTAATTTTTTAAATTGTCAAAACATTAGAAGAGTTAATGTTTCATTTTTACATAAAATTTAATTATATATTTTATTTTGAGTTTTAGTACTTTCTGTTGGTGATTGTAAACAAGTTTTTCTTATAGTACATATCAAGATATAGTTTTCATTTTTTACTTTAAACAAATTCAAATCAATAACAAAGTTTAATAGTACACGATTAAATAAAAAAAAGCTTAAGTTTGATTTGTTATAATTATTTAATTTTAATTAATTGATACTTTACTTTACTATGATAAACTAAAACTGTAAAAACAAAGAACATTCTTTATTTATTATGTTTTTAGCAACTAAATGCCAGTAAAGTAAATATTAATTAGGTTTACATGTGAATGATTAAAAACCTGATGGACTGCAAACAATAGCAATCTTGCGATTTCTGTTTTTATTTACTTTCTGTTTGTAATGTTACTTTAAGTTTACTTTGCTCTATATGTTCTCTTATAAGCATTAAAAATTATTTTAGTTTGGGTTTATACTTGTTTGACTGTGAAAATTAAAGTAAAGATAAAAAAATACTAAAAGTTTATTTAAAAGTGACATACATGAGTAGTATTAGTATTTGTAAACTTAAACTAGTTAGTTTGTTTTTAATGTTTGTGATACAACTTCGATTCGCTCAATGTCAAGGTAAGTTATAATTATTAAATATGTTTACCAACCCCATTGATTTGATTAAATGTTTTTCATAACATTAATTTGATTTCTTAATAAAAAAATTTAAAAAACAAAGCTAGAAGAAACTAGATTTATTAATACTCTTTTGAATTTTTTAGTTGCAAATGCAGTAATTGTTCACAATAATGACATCATCATTTTTTACAATGATTCAACTTTGGCTTTAACTTATTTTGAAGCTGAACAAAAATGTCCAAATAATGGGGAAACTTTGTTGATGATTAAGGATTTAGCTACTCAAGAAGTTGTTGTGCAACAATTATGGGAATGGGAAAGTGCAGCTCAGAACTCAATAGTTGATGTTGGTCACCACAATCCTGTTGGTTATTGGATTGGTGCAAGTGGCACTGCAAGAAAAGGTATTTTTGCGTCCACAGATTTTGACTGGCACTGGATCGATAGTACACTTGTACCACAACCTGGAACAAGTACTGATGATGAATATGAAAATTGGTTTGATGTACGTCCTGGTGAAGATCAAGGGTATCTTCGAATAAGATCTTTAGATACAATTACCCCCCCTGAAAGCACTACTATTTCTGGACTAATTGGAGGTTGGTTGGATTGGCCAAATAATCGATATCCTGGATATATTTGTCAACAAACAAGTAAGTTTTTTATATGTGTTTGTTATAATATTTGTTTTATGCCTTTACAAATTTAATAATCAAGTTAAGGTATCACTTTTACTACCCAAATAAAAAATTAAAACAGAAAAGCATTAAAATGGAAAAGTATAAATTTTTGTGTTATTTAGATCCATGTAATAATGATCCATGCCTAAATAATGGAACTTTCAAAATTATTTTTCTAACTTAAATTTTAAATGTGACTGTCCACTCGGTATTATTGGAGATATTTGTGAAAAAGGTTTGTTTATAAAAAATAAAAAAATATTTTAAATACAATAAGGTACTTCATAGTTCTAATAACAAGATTAGCTAGAATATCTTATTAAGTGTTGTTTACTAAGCCCTTAACTATTGTTTACTAAAATAAAAAATTGTATTGTTTTAAAATTAAATTAAAGGAAACAGAGTTTAATATATAACTTAGTTGTTAATATTAAGCATTACACTTTGCTATTAAAAATGATGACAATTATTACAGTGTTTTAAATTGCTTTAGTTTTATTAATTTTTTGAATTTATGTTTAAAATTTTTATTTTAAATTAAAAACCTATACATCAAAAATATTGGTGTTTTTTTTACACATTTAACTTTAGATCCATGTTCACCTGACTTATGTAAAAATAATGGAACTTGCATTCGCGATACTGATGGTTTAAACTTTACTTGTGATTGTCAAGATGAATATAGTGGACACACATGCCAAATTCGTTTGTAAAAACTTAAGATTATGTATAAAATGGGTTGATGTTAGTATTAAAAAAATGATTATGCACTGGTAAAATTTTCAATTTAGAAAAATATGTTTTAATTTATTTAATTTAATTGTCTAATTTTAGATCCATGTACAAGTCAACCATGTCAAAACAATGGAACTTGTAAAATTGATGGTTCAACTTACCAATGTTATTGCCCAGTTGGTTATTATGGAAATAATTGTGAAAATAGTATATTTATTTATGCAAATCCGAAAAAATAGAGATTTTAAGTCATTTATAAAGAAGCCTGTTTTAAAATTGTTTTAAAGTTTAAAGTATTGTTTTATATGTTAATAAAAATTATTCATTGATAAAAAAGTGTATATTTATGATGTTTAGATCCATGTACAATACAACCATGTATAAATAATGGAACATGTAATATTATTGGTTCAACTTATCAATGTGATTGCTTACCTGGTTATTATGACAGAAATTGTACTTCAGGTAATATTGTAAGATTAGGTTATTTATTATGGTATTTTTTTTTTTTTTTGTTATTAATTTCTGCATTATTGCTATTATAACAAAAACAAACTTGTTTAAAGACATTTTATAAAGACGTATTTATGATATGTAGATGCTTGTGGCCCAGTACTATGTAAGAATTGGGGAAGTTGTATCGGAGAACTAGAGTATCCATATTATTATTGTCACTGTGCCTCTACGTACACTGGTGAACATTGTGGAAATGGTAAATAATTTATATTTTATTTTTTCTGTTAAAATTCGATAAAGTTTATTAATAATAATTTAAATAATTAAAAGTGGATACATAAAGAATCATATAAATGTTGTTTTGGGTATTTTTTAAAAGTGTACTGTTATTTCGTAGTGTTGTTTTTTTAGGAAATTTTGAATCTTCAAGTGCACTAAATTATTCTATATTTGTAAGTAATGGTGAACCTACTTCATTTAATAATTCAATAATACAAAGTGATAGTTATGGAGGTGCATTGGCTATTATTAAAGACAACCAAAGACAATTTGCCTTGGAAGGCTATTTAATGGAACATAATTATACTAACATATGGATTGGAGAAAGAAAAGTGGATTAGGGTATAGTTTTCTAAGGAAAAAAAAATTAATTTTCAAATTACCGTTTTAATTTTATTTTGTTTTTTATTTAGAATGGAGATGGCTTGATAATAGTTTAATACCAGTAAAAGAAAATCAAGGATTTCAAAATTGGGAAAATATTGAAACATTTTCAGATAATGGAGATTGTTTAGCATTATAATAACAAACTTTTAAATGGATTGGATTACCATGTTTTAATACATATGACTTTCTATGTGAAAAAACAGGTGCCAAATTTTTTGTAGTAGGTTTTATTAGAAATTGGTTAGTAATTTTTAAGATTTTTGTAAGCAAAATTCTAATGTAGTATAATTTTTGTTATTACATATAGTTTACTTTCTTTAAGGCTTTGGCTAACTTAATTGTATGTTGACTATGTTACCATTTTTTACAAGAGTGTTGCTTAGTACCATATTTAATGGTTTTTAAATATTTAAGTTTCTAATTTTTGACTTCTTTTGATGTATATCATAAAAAAACTGATATTTAAACTTAGACGTAAATAACATTTTGTTGAAATAGTGACAACAGCTTTATGTAAAACAATAAAATGTGAAAATGGTGGAAAATGTCACAAAAGTGGAGCTCATTATTTTTGTGAATGTGTAAAAGGATTTGATGGAGAAGTTTGTCAAAATCAAATTCCCAATAATACAGGTAATCAAATAAAATGAAATTAATAATTTTAATTATTTGTGCATAAACTTTGCAACCTAATAGAATGTAAATTTAAACATTTGAGGAAATAACATTGTTTTAGTTATTTTTTTTTAATATAAAATAATATTTTTATATTTTAAATTTGTTTTTCTACAGGTTCTGATAGTACTGTTTACATAGTTATTGGAATTTTAGTTCTTTTTACTAATTATTGCTGTATTAGCTGGTGTTTATGTATGGAGTAAAAGGTTGGTTCTGTCTAAAATCTAAATTCTTAAAAATGTGTAGGCTTATAAGTTATTTAACTATGTGTTTTTCTTAAATTGCAAGAAATTGTTTTTTTTTGATTTGATTATTTTAATCATTTTTAAAGTTTGGAGAATTGAATATTCAAAAATTTTGTTACATAAGATTCAGTAAAAAAATCTAGACCCAGTGGTAATTAAAAAGTTGTGCAAATTTTTAATTAATAAATAAAAAAATAAATTCAGGTCAGAAGTAAATTTAATATGATATAGCAGTATTTATTACACATTTTCTAGGAGCACCACTTGATGGAGTATATGAAAATGTACCTGTTAAAAAGAAAAGCAGATTTTAAAAGGCTACAGAATAAGTTTATCACAAATGTTGGCAAAATATAAAATACTTTCTGATGAGAATAATTCTGAAATTGATGAACAATTTACAAATGTAAGAAACGATATAAAATAAATGATTTTAAACTATATAAATAAATACTTTGGTCTTGTGATCAATATTTAGGTAAATTTTTGCCATAGAATATGTTTTCAATAGTATTAATTTACATTGATATTGCATAGTTCAGGGTTTGGTGACCATGCAATAATATACCACAAAATCTTTATGTAAACACAAATATTTATTGCATGTTTTAAACTGTTCAACTATTTCTTTAATTTTTTTTTGATTCATAAATATATAATGTAATGTAAATCATTTTATTACTTTTATTAAGGCACGAAAAACCTAAACAAATAAGTATTTTCTTTTTCAGAAATTACATCAAGAATCAATAAATGTTAAATCACCGACTACAGTTGCTGAATGACCAGAAAATAAACCTAAGAATCGATTCAAAAATATATTACCATGTAAGACTTTGTATTTGTATATATCTTTTTGAGTATTTAATTTAAATATTTAACTGCAAATCTAATATATTTATCATTCACTTTTTTTATTAAATTTGTTGATATTTAAATGTAACAGTTGATAATTCAAGAGTGAAATTGGAAGGAAATAATTACATAAACGCCAGTTTTATAAATGTAAGTTTTGATTTTTGATTGATTAAGACTACAGTAATGTCGACAAATTTGAAATAATTATTAACTAAATTGTTTAAAGCTTGTATTTAAATTTTTTTTTAGTGTTTAACTTACTGATAGCATTATTAAAACAAGGATAAATAATGTTAATCACCTATTCCAATGTACTTGCAACTAATGTTTATCACAAATTCTTGACTTTTGCTTTAAGGTATGGATTTAGGTGTAATACTGTATTTTATTAAGATAAAGCTAATTACATTTTTAAATGGATGTATAATTTAAAATTTTTTGTTTTAGAGTTTTAATGTGAAAAAGAAATATATAGCAAGCCAAGGTCCTGTACCAAGAACTGTCAGTGATTTTTAGAAAATGATAACTTAACAGGATTGCAGCTTGATTGTGATGCTTACCAATATACTGGAACGTGGAAAGGTCATTTGTTTTTTTAAATAATAAAATTACTTGAAAAGAATTATTTTTGTTTTAAAACATTACGACTACTAAAAATAATTTAACAAGCTAGCTTGTAGTTGCTATTTAAAATTTTTTTTTTAAATTTAAAAATTCAATGGAAAGGTTAAATACCGTCAAAAAACTGTATTTAATTTATTTTTTTAACTGTTTAGTCGAAATGTTAAAAATATTGGCCAGAACTAGGTAAAACTGGTCAATATGGAAACATTTCAGTAAAAGCTGACCAGGAGTATATGTTTGGATGTTATATTGAAAGAAAATTTGAAGTTTGGCCAAATGAAGATCCTTATGAATCTGTACAAAATTGTTTTTAAACCATGTTTGGTTTTCATTGTAATATTTAATCACATTTTTGGGTACCTTGCTAATATTTAACTTGTACTAAACATTAAACTTGTGTGCCTAGAAATAAATTAATACGATTTTTTTGAGCTAGAACCTAGTTTTAAAGGTTTAACTAAGTCATTAATCTCTATTTTTTACGAGCATTTTTTAAATAATTAAAAATGGCCTGCAATTCATTCAAAAACCTTAACAATCATGTTTATTTTTAGACAACCAAGCTTGTAACTCAGTTACAATTTATAACCTGGCCCGACCATGGTGTACCTTTAACAACCAGCAGTTTCTTTCGCTTTTACAACCAAGTTCAACAACTTTACAATCAACAAACAACCAAAGCTCCTATTGTTGTACATTGCAGGTAGTTAATATATAGTTGCAAAAATGTTCATGCCCATTAACAATTTTTGGAATCTAAAAGTTTTTTATACTTAGTCAAAATATTTTATAATATGCGAATAACATATTTATTTTTGCTTTATAGCGGTTTCATGATAAATTACTTTCTTTTCAATGATTCAACTCTTTATTGATTTTGCTTTTTGTTGAATTAAAAAGTAACTTCAACAAAATAAATATTTAAATGTAGTATTAATTGAATTTATTTTAATTATGTATTTATCCTTTATCAATTTAAAAATTGCTTTCTTTGTAGTGCTGGTGTAGGTAGAACTGGTACATTTATTGGATTTGATTGTTTAATGCAAGAAATGAAAGAGAAACACAGTGTGAATGTTTTTGAGACTGTTCCAAATATGAGGAGACAGAGAACTGATATGGTTCAAACCAAAGTGAATATATGTTATTTAAACTAAATTTCTTTAAAATAATAAAGAACAGCTTAGGAATCATAAACTTTTTTAACTATTTGCATTAAAAAAAAACAACAAAATTAAATAATAAAATATGAACATTTTTCAAGGGCCAATACATTTTTCTTCACAAGTTAATAGCTGAAGTTAATTTATTTGGAAACACTGATCTTAAAATATCTGATATAGAAAGCAGACTGTCACAACCTGGGTATTATACTATTTTCAATAAAGTTATAAATATTTTGTTGATGTTAAACCTGAGTATGCTATATACATCAATCTATATATAGTTCATTATTTATTTTTTTTTTTGATATTAAAATCACTTTATTTTATACCAATTTTAGCAAATAAATAATAAATGCTGTATATTGTTATAATTTAGATTTATGAAACAAGAATTTAACAAAATTAATAAAATTGAACCTATAAAAGCTTCACATGAAATAGCTAAAAGACCTGAAAATATTGAGAAAAATTTAAATGACATAATTTTGCCATGTAAGTTAATGCAACAACATACTAATATTAAATTATTTGTTTAAAGTGTAATTTTTAGGAACTTATATATTGAAAGTAAAAATAACTCTTTAATTTTCGTTTTGGGTAACATATTGCAAAGAATTTTAAATGATATTTTGTTTGACCTAAATTCTTATATGTAAATATTTTTTAGATGACCATGCTATGTTTATACTAGTACCTTCACCAAATGATTCAACACCAGCCTATTACAATGCATCTTTTATTACCGTAATTATTAAACATTTTATATATACATAACATAAAAATTATATTTTTCACCAACAAGTTTTTATTAAATAGGGATATAGATCTACAGAATCAATTTTAGCTGCCCAGACACCTACCATTGACACTGTTGTAGAATTTTGGCATGGTATTTGGCATCATAAAGTACAAACTATTGTCATGCTGTCACAAATACATGAAAAGTTGAAGGTTTTTTGCACATGATACTTTAAATTTAATTTATGTAATAATATTAATTTACCTTGATGTAAATTTTAATATTGTTAATATACTTCACTCTTAACACATTAATATTTCTATTTTTAGGGGCAAAGCATTCAATACTGGCCTGATATTGAGTGGGAAATGTTAAGTTTTGGAAGTTACAAAATACAACTTGTTTCAGTTCAAAAGTTTGGTGTTTATTTAAAGGAGAGGCGGCTTGTGATTTCATTTAACAGTACTAATGTAAAATGTTTAATAATTATGAAAAACAAACTCTTCTTTCTAATTGAATCAACATTTAAAATCTACCATTCTATCTTTATTTTTTGGTTTAATTCTATACATTATTTCACAAATTTTGGGTTATTTATTGATCCTTAAAACTACTTAATTAAAGTACCAATTTTGCAAATAAATGTTAAAATAATAAATATTTTTTAAAAAAAAAAATAAAGGCAAAATGTGTAATCCAACCAAAATAGTTTTATTACAAATTTTATTTCACAAAACAAATTAACACTTTTGTTATAAAAATTAAAAAAAGAAACAAAAAGAAACCATTTGAGATAAATTATTAACTTTTTTTGTAAGTGAAATGTAAAATTTAAATGCATAAAAAAGTAAAATTATTAATATTTAAAGTAATTAAACTAATAAAATCGTGTTAAAAAAAATTCTAAAATAAAAATTTTAACTATTTTAACTAACTAATAAAAAAAAATTCTAAAATAAAGATTTTAACTATTGCTATTTATTCGATTGATAATTTATTTTAACAATCACTTGGTCTTCCAAGTAAAGTTAATATTTAACCTACTTTAATGTAAATGATTAAATAACTAGCAGACTGTAAAAATGGGCATTCTTTACAATACCTGTCTCCATTTACTTTTTGTTTATAGTGTTTGCCATGAGCTTGATTTTCTGTGTTTTATAGCTGTTATATATATTTTATAGCATACAGCATTTAAAGTTAGTATTTTAGGCTAAGTCTTGTTTTGTTAAGTAAGGTAAAAATTAAAAAAAAATGTTTTTGTAAATTTAAAGTTTTAAAGAGTTGATAAAAATGCAATATATAAATATATATATATATATTAATTTTAGACACAGAAACATGGGTTGTTGTTATACAAATCAACTTATAGGTTTACTTTTTATAATTGCTACACAATTTCAATTAACTCCATCCGAAGGTGGGTTATGTTTCATAAAAATGGCTAAAATATTTTGCTTAAAAAAATTATCCAAATTTATTAATTTATAAGTTTAGGTTCTAAAACATATTAAATAAGCATTTTTTTAGAAGCAAATTCTGTGATATACTACAATAATACTATTATCAGTTTCTACAATGACTCTAGTTTGAGCTTAACATATCCTGAAGCTGAAAAAAAATGTCAAAAAAGTAGAGAAACTTTGTTGATAATTAGAGATTTTGTTACTCAAGAAATTGTTGTGCAACAGTTAAAGGAATGGGAAAGTGCAGCTCGGGACACAGTAGTTGAAGGTGTTAACATAGATACAGTTGGTTACTGGATTGGTGCAAGTGGGACTGTTACTAAAAGTGGTGATGTGTACACATCTTATAACTGGAAGTGGATCGATGGTACACCAGTACCACAACCTGATGACAGTACTGGGTATGAAAATTGGTATGGTGCAAATCCTAACGATAATCTTGGTTATCTTAGAATAAGGTCATTGGATCAATATGGGATGTACTATAATTTAATTGGAGGTTGGGTGGATTGGCCAGATGCAAGTTATCCTGGATATATTTGTCAACAAACAAGTAAAATATTTTTAGCAAAATATTACTTTAAAAATATGTACGTATTTAAATAAATATAAACTGCCGATTTTGTAATAAGGCATTTCACTATTAAAGGTTAAAATTTTTCAAAAATTTATGTTATAAATTTAAAATATACACACTAATACAAATGTAATTGATAATAAACTGTTAATTACTAGTAACTAATGTTTACTTATTTTATTTTTTGGCACTTTTTACACCTTTTTTAAATAACATTTGTTATAGATCTGTAACAACTTTTTTGCATTGCAGAAGCAAATGCTGTAATTATCTATAATGATGACATCATTAGTTTTTATAACGATTCTACTTTGCCTTTAACTTATTCTCAAGCTGAACAAAAATGTCAAAAAAATGCGGGAAACTTGTTGATGATAAAAGATAACGATACTCAACAAATGGTTGTGCAACAATTATGGGAATGGGAAAGTGCAGCTCAGGACACAATAGAAATTGTTGGTCACCACAATCCTGTTGGTTACTGGATTGGTGCAAGTGGAACCTTTTCACCTTATGACTGGGAATGGATTGATGGTACATTAGTACCACAACCTGGTGATGGTACTGATGGGAATTATGAAAATTGGTTTGATGTAAGTCCAGATGACAATCCAGGTTATCTTCGAATAAGATCTTTGGATACAATTACTAGTTCTAGTGACGTCACCTCTACTGGCCTAATTGGAGGTTGGTTGGATTGGGAAGAATTAGATTCATATCCCGGATATATTTGTCAACAAACAAGTAAGTTTTGAAAACACAGAAACTAAGTTAGTTTTAATATAATTTTTTCTAAACAGCTTGAAATGTAGTCTAAATTTGATTTATATATTGATTTACCTAGAAAGATAAAGGTTCAAAATAAAAAAAAAAATTTTTTATATAATACAGATCCTTGTAAAAATTTTCCGTGTGAAAATGGTGGAACTTGTGACATCAATTCAGATAATTTATTCTTTCAATGTACTTGTTTAAATGGCTATGCTGGAAATAAATGTGAAATGGGTATTTTATAAATAACCTAAGACAATTGAGTATTTAAACTTTAAAATAAATAAATACTCTTATAAACACATGCTGGTTTAGCACATTCATGCAGTTTAAATTTTTTTCCTCTGTTTTTGTAAATAAGTTTTGCATAAAATTAGGCACTTTAAACTAAGTTTTAGGATCCTTAAAGGTAAAATAATAGTTTGTAATTTAGATCCATGTACTTCAAACTTATGTGAAAACAATGGAGAATGTATTCGTGATATTGATGGATTAGGATTTACTTGCAATTGTACAAGTGGATTTTCTGGTGATAAATGTGAAACAGGTGGTTGGCTTATATTTAAATCATGGAATTAGCTTTACATTGGAAAGTATTTTCAAAAACAAGAAATTTTTTTCTCTATAGATATTTTATTTTTTTAATTTACAAATATTAAACATTACAATTAATATATACACAAACCTAAAAAAAGCTCTCAAATTTCCCAAGGATGAGCTCAATAACACAAAAATTAAAAAAAAATTGATAAAACTTGTCCTAGCATTTAGGCCTAAGTTTTTCAGCAATAAATTTAACAATTGTTATTCGTTATCAACAATTTAGAATATATTTTTTTAAATAGAATGGGAAAAAATAAATTTATAATAAAACATAAAATGCTTACATTTATATATATTGTAACTTCTGTTTTTTTTTCAATAAAGATAAAATGTTTTTAATGGGTAGCAAAGAAACTTTTTAATCCTTGATTTTATATCTAGCTTTTTAGGTGGGCAGCTTAAGACTTTTTTAAAGATAATATAAGAAAACTACTGTGAACGAATTAATACAAATATTATAATTTTCTTTATATGCTATCAGTACAAGTAGTTTTAATTTATTAGCCTTCAAATTTAAATGCAAACCTAGAAAATCTAAAGTTGAAAATTTATATGAATTTGAATTTTTCTATTTTTGTAAATTTTGTAACTTAAATGTAGATCCATGTGATTCTAACTTATGTGAAAATGGTGGAACATGTATTCGAGATAATGATGGGTTAAATTTCACTTGTGATTGTCCTGGTGGATTTGGTGGATATTTATGTGAAATCGGTATGGTTATTATTTTGTTTAATCTGCCATGTTTTAAATATTATAAAATTGTGTTAATTTTGCTTTGGTTTGTTATATAAAAAAGGCTTCATGATTTTCTAATTTTTGTTTATTTTAATCTTAGATCCATGCTTACCTAACTTATGTCAAAATAATGGAACATGTAGTCATAATGAAGATAGGTTAAATTTCACCTGTAATTGTCCTGATGGGTATACCGGATACTTGTGTGAAAATGGTGTGTAAGGATTTTAGATAAATTCAACAATGTATTTTATTTGATACTTTAAGTTAGTTATCTTTTGAGTACTATTTTTGTTAATAGCAAGGCCATTTTAATTTAAGATTCAAGTACAATACAACTATGTTATAATAATAAACCTTGTAATATTGATGGTTTAACTTAGAATTGTGATTGTTTATCTGGTTATGACAGAAATTGTACTTAAGGTTAAGGTGTTTATCAGATAGACTTTATTTAAACAAAGTTCAAATAACATTTAAGAATGTTTTTTCAAGTTTTAACAACTTTTAATGTTTAATATTTTTTACATTTTGGTTATTTAGATGCTTGTGACGCAGTACCATGTCTAAATCAAGGAAGTTGCATCAGAAAATCAATAGATCCCTATTATCAATGTAGTTGTCAAGATGGGTATTATGGATATAATTGTGAATTTGGTAAATATAAGTAAATTCAGTGTATGCTATCTAATATAATTTATTATAAAAAAAAAATTACTAGCACTTTTTTAAAAGATATATATATATATAAATATATGAACTATTAAACCTTTTGTAAATAATGGTATTTGTAATATAGATGCAACTACTTTTATGACAAAAATTGTTCAACATGTTTTGTGTAAACTATCAATATAATTTTAGATTATTTTTCTTAAAGCATTAAAATTATAAAATTTACAGATGCTTGTGGCCCAGTACCATGTCTAAATCAGGGAAATTGTATTGGAAAATCAGAAAACCCATATTTTAAATGTAATTGTACTTCTACCTATACTGGTGTTAATTGTCAAGATGGTAAGTAACTTTGCAATTATACTTTGCACAACTTAAAAAAGGTGAAAATTAGATTATTGGTTTTTAGGAAACTTTAAATCTTTGACTGGATTAAACTATTCCATTTTTGTAAGTAATGGAGAACCTACAGTATTTAATGATTCAATAATACAAAGTGCTAGTTATGGAGGTGCATTCGGTATTATTAAAGACAATACAACACAATTTGCTTTGGAAAATTATTTGGAAAAACATGTGGATAAAAAAAACATATGGATTGGGGGAAGAAAAATAAGTCGAGGTAGGGTCAAGTAATATGTACAATTATCTTAGCCCAAAAATAGTTATAAAAGCATTTATGTAAAATTATTAAAAAAAAACTACAAAAATATAATTAGTTTTGTAAGTATTGTAAGTTGTTTTTGACAGTTCTTTTTTTTTATTTTAAGAATGGAGGTGGCTTGATAATAGTTTGATACCAGTAAAAAAAAATCAAGGATTTCAAAACTGGGAAAATATTGAAACATTTTCAGATAATGGAGATTGTTTAGCATTACAACAAGAAACTTTTAAATGGATTGGATTACCATGTTCTAATACGTATGACTTTGTATGTGAAAAAACAGGTGATAGTTTTTCTTTTTTTAATGAAATATAACATAAAAGTTGGTTATGGTTTTTGTCATTTTTGTATGCAAAATTCTAATGTTACTTTTACAAGCAACTTCCTTAAAGCTTTGGCTAACTCAATTGTATGTGTTATTATTTGTACGAAAATGTTGCTCAGTACTATTTTTATGACTTGCAAATATTTAAAGATTCTAATTTTAGACTTTTTTGTCATATATCATAAAAATCCGACATTTAAAATCTTAAAACTAGATCATATATAACATTTTGTTGAAATAGTGACAACAGCTTTTTGTGAAACAATAAAATGTGAAAATGGTGGAAAATGTCATGAAAGTGGAGCTCATTATTTTTGTGAATGTATGAAAGGATTTGATGGAGATGTTTGTCAAAATCAAATTCCCAATGATACAGGTTATTAAATAAAATATGACAAAATTTAATTTAATTCTTAAACTTTTTCTGCCAAAACTTTTTAAATACCAGCTTAAATGTTAAAACAAACATCTGACGTAATACCTTTTTTTATATATAAAATAATATTTTTATATTTCAAAATTGTTTTTCCACAGGTTCTGATAGTACTGTTTACATAGTTATTGGGGTTTTAGTTCCATTACTTATAATTGCTGTCTTGGCTGGTGTTTATGTATGGAAAAAGAGGTTTAAATTTCTTAACATTTTTTATCTTATTTATTATACATTGGTATACTTTTTGTATAGGTTATTTAATTATATTTTTTTTAAATGTTAGAATAAATTGACATTTTGAATTATTTGTTTTAAATATTTTTGTATAGAGTTATAAATTTTTAAATTTTAGGAGATATGGTGAAAAAAAATCGAGTCCCAATCCCCAAAATGGTAATTGTAACTATTAGTAATCAATAAATAAATATACATATTAAAGTCAAAATTTAATTCAATTAACTCTAGCAAAATTTATTTTATGTTTTAAGGAGTACCACTTGATGGAGTATATGAAAATGTTCCCGTTAAAAAAAAACAGCAGATTTCAAAAAGCTATAGAATAAGTTTATCACAAATGTTGGCAAAATATCAAATACTTTCTAATGAGAATAATTCTGAAGTTGATGAACAATTCACAAATGTAAGAATATATAATATAAATGATTTGACTGATACTTTGGTAATATAATCAATATTCAAGTTAATTTTTGACATAAAATATGTTTTCAATAACCTTAAATTTACATTGAAATTTTTATAGTTAATTTATTTTTAAGTAAACATATTAATTTTATTAATCAGAAATTACATCAAGAATCAATAAATGTAAAATCACCAATTACAGTTGCTGAAAGGCCAGAAAATAAACCGAAAAATCGATTCAAAAATATATTACCATGTAAGACCTGATATTTCATAAATATCTTTTTAAGTGTTTTCTTAAATAAATTACCTAAAAATCCAATATATTAAATATTTACTTGTTGATTAATCTTGTTTATTTTTAAATGTAACAGTTGATAGTTCAAGAGTAAAATTAGAAGGAAATAATTACATAAATGCCAGTTTCATAAATGTAAGTGTTTAATTGATTAATTAAAGCTACACTTGCCCGTTTTCATGTACAAAAATAAAGCCTGGCTTTTTATTAGAATTTGGGCTAATTTTTAGTCCAAAGCCCAGTCCTGTTTCCATGGCCATTAAGCACATTGGGCTTTTTATTAAAATGTTGGTTTTGTCTGTTTGTCAGGCTTAAAATTGTTATAGGCCAACTAATAATAAAATATAAATGATTAACTAAATATTTTAAGGTCTGTATTTAAATTTTTTTATAAGTGTTTAACCTACTGATAGCATTATTTAAACAACAATAAATAATGTTAATCACCTATTCCAATGTGCTTGCAACTAATGCTTATCACGAATTGTTGACCTTTGCTTTAAATTCATTTCTATTAAATTACTTTTTTTTTAATAATATAAATCAAATTGCATTTTTAAATAGATGTATAATTTATAATTTTATGTTTCAGAGTTTTAATGTGGAAAAGAAATACATAGCAAGCCAAGGTCCGGTGCCAAGAACTGTCAGTGATTTTTGGAAAATGATAACTGAACAGGATTGCAGCTTGATTGTAATGCTGACCAACATTCTAGAACGAGGAAAGGTTATTGTTTTTAGTTTATGTACTAAAAATACTTGGAATAGGATTGTTTTTGTTTTAAAACATTAAAACTTTTAAAAAATGATTTAACAAACTAGTTTGTAGTTGCTATTAAAATTTTGTATTCTTTTAACACTTTAAATTTTTAATGGCTGGTAAAAAAATTATATTAATTCATTTGTTTAACTGTTTAGTCCAAATGTGAGAAATACTGGCCAGAGCCAGGTAAAACAGATCAATATGGAAACATCACAGTAAAAGCTGACCAGGAGTCTACTTTTGGATGTTATATTCAAAGAAAATTTGAAGTTTGGCCAAATGAAGACCCATATGAATCCGTACAAAACTGTTTTTAAATCTTGTTTGGTTTTTATTTTAATCACACTTTTTTGGTACTTTGCTAATATTTAACTTGTACTAAATATTAACCTTGTAGGGCTAGGGATAAATTAACAAGATTTTTATGAGCTAGTACCCGGTTTTGTAGGTTGAACAAAGTCATTGATCTCTATTTTTATGAGCATTTTTAAAATAAAATCAGGTCTGCAAAAATGGTTTAGTTTTTGTAAGGTATTTTATACAATTTAATTATGTAACATTCTAAAACTTTAACAATCATTTTTATTATTAGACAACTAGGCTTGTGACCCAGCTACAGTTTATAACCTGGCCTGACCATGGTGTGCCTTTAACAACCAGCAGTTTCTTTCGTTTTTACAACCAAGTTCAACAACTTTACAATCAACAAACAACCAAAGCTCCTATTGTTGTACATTGCAGGTGGTTAATATATGGTTGAAAAATTTCACTTGCCCAATAATAATTTTTATAACATAAAAAGCATTTTATATTTCTATTTAAATGTTTTATAATGTGTGAATAGATTATTTAATTTCGGTAAATAGCTAGTTGTTTTATGAAAAATTACATTCTTTTTAATGTTTGAAGAGAAACAATTCACCCTATCAATTTTGCTTTTTGTTAAATTTAAGAGTCTCCTCGACAAAAGAAATGTTTAAATGTAATAAAAATTATTTAACTCTATATTCGCTCCTTTGTCAATTTAAAATTTACTTTTTTTTAGTGCTGGTGTAGGTAGAACTGGAACATTTATTGGGTTTGATTGTTTGATGCAAGAAATGAAAGAAAAACAAAGTGTTAATGTTTTTGAGACTGTTCTTAATATGAGAAAACAGAGAACTGACATGGTTCAAACAAAAGTGATTATATATTTTTGTTTTCAACTAAGTTTCTTTAAATTAATGAATAACAATTTAATAAACACTAATTTATTTAAATGACCACTTTTCTAAAAAAAACAACAAAATTAAATAATAAATGATGAACATTTTTTTAGGGCCAATACATTTTTCTTCACAAATTAATAGCTGAAGTTAATTTATTTGGAAACACTGATAACAATATATCTAATTTAGAAAGAAAATTAGCCAAACCTAGGTATTATAATTTTTTTAAATAATTTAAAAATGTGAAGATAATGTTGTTCAATTGTACTTTATACTACACAATCCCTCTATATATTTCATATTTTTTACAAATTTTTTTTTAACATTAAAATCTTTTATGTTATATCAATTCACATAAGATTGATAGAAGAGGAGTTTAACAAAATAGATAAAATTGGACCTGTAAAAGCTTCACATGAAATAGCTAGAAGACCTGAAAATATTGAAAAAAACTTGAACAATATAATTTTGCCCTGTAAGTATATAATTTTAAATGTTTTATTTATTGTTATATTATAAAAAAATGCAGGTCTTGTGTTAAAATTAATAATAAATTACTATATAATGTTTTAATAATTTTTTTGATTTTTTTTCAGATGACCATGCTATGTTTATTTTATCTCTTTTACCGAACGATTCAATTCCAGCTTATTACAATGCTTCTTTTATTACTGTAACTATAAAACATATGACTCATATATAGGCTCTATATATAACTTAATATATATTGTTCAATAACACGTTTTTATTAAATAGGGATATAGTTCTACAGAGTCAATATTGGCTGCTCAGACACCTACAAATGACACTGTTGTGGAATTTTGGCATGGGGTTTGGCATAACAGGATTGAAGTTATCGTCATGTTATCACAATTGCATGAGGAGTTAAAGGTGTTTGGCTGTTGCTAAATCAATCACATGAAATTTTTCATTTTTAATTTGTAATGTTGTTTTGTTCTACATATAACAAATGTAGATTTTTTAACGTTTATTTGATGTTAAAGGGACAAAACATTCAATACTGGCCCGACAATGAGGGGGAAACTCAAAGTTTTGGTAGTTACTCAGTACAACTTGTTTCGGTTCGAAAGTTTGGTATTGGCTTGAAAAAAAGAAAACTTGTGATTTTGTTTAACAATCAACAGGTAAATTTTATAAATTGTTTAACAGGAATTTTCTATAAGAAATAACATTTATTGCCTAACAATAAGTTGATATTTTGATCTAGTGTCAAATTACTCATTATCAACTCTTAAAATGGGAAGTTGGACAACCTCCAAAGTGTGATGTCATAATTGACTTGATTGAAAAAGCTCAAACAAGTTGCTTAGAATGTGGTGCAAATATGGCTGTACACTGCAGGTCTAATCGTAATACTTTATTTTAAATGTTTAAGTACACTATTTAATGATTCGAACTGTTTTGTAAATATTTTTAAAAGTTAAAAGAGATTTTAAAATTAGTTTTAAATAACAGTGATGGAGCAGGTCGAACTGGGGTGTTTATTGGAGCTTTGAACTTGATTGAGCGAATAAAGAATGAAAACAAGGTTGATGTTTTAAGAACAGTCAAGGACATGAGAGACATGAGACCTGGAATGGTGGAAAATCTGGTAAAATTAATTGTTAAGTATTTCCAGCTAATTTTAGATGACAATATTTCTTATAATAAAAATTATTTAGCTTTGCTTTGAAAAAGGCAGATTGAATAAGTAACATACTTTAACTTTTTGTAACTGTCAATAACAAACAAAGTTTTTTTTTATTTTTAGGCTCAGTATAAATCGCTGTATCAAATTGCAGCCAAGTATGTTGATTCTCTTTCAGATTACCAAAACTTCGTTCCAACAAAAATGTGAAGTTAAAAATGTTTAGTATACCATTATGTGTACATAGAGACTGTTTTAAACTTGATTTAATTAGATAACTTAAAGTATGGCTTTAATTTTTATTTAATTTTGTTTTTTGTAGAAATTATGTATAGTAATAAGCTGTTTTTATATTTTAGTAAATTGATTATTTTTGCTTAGCAATAATTGTTTTGTTAACATGTTATAGTGTATTGAGTGTAGTTATAATTGAAACACATTTAAATACATTTTGTTTATTTTGCCTTTGCTGTATAACTTTGTTACTTATGTAAGGATTATAATTATTGTTATATTTTCAAATGCTTGGCATTTGTGTTTTATAAAAAGGCAAACGTGCAATTTATTATAATCAGGAAAACGAAACGCATTATTTTGCTTTATTGTGTATTTTGAAACATTCTTAATTCCTGTCGTTATTGTGTTAAACTTGATTGTTAAGTATTTAAAAAATTAAAACATTGTTTTATTAAATTTTATAAAATTAAAAAAAAAAAAAATTAGAAACTCTAAAATTTGTTTGATTTTTTATACATATATTTTAAGCTAAATTATAGTAACTATTTATGTAATTAACAAAATTAAAAAGCATGCTTTTAAATTGTGTAGAATATGGTTTTTAATTTTAGAAAACAATAACAACACTGTTTATGTTCCGAAATTTTAACAATTTGCTAATATTTATTGTTACACCTATTAATAGTTCATCAATAAAACATATGTCAAATAAGCAAACAAAATTGTAAATTATTAAACATTGTTTGTATTCGTGTGCAATCGTTAGGTGTTACTTTCTTTTTCGTGTTTGTTTTAGTTTTATGATGGATTTTGGATATCAATTTCACGGTATGTTATTTATATAATACTGCTGTAAAGTATTATTAATCAATATTAAAATTTATGTTGTAATTTATTGATTAATCTTAATTTTCTATTAACTTGATTTTATTTCACATAAATTTTAGATTCGGTACACCTGTATTTTTTGTTTTTAAGGTTCATTTTTGTACATTTATATTACAGGTTAAGTGCTATTTGTCTTATTAACTTTTAAACAAAATACTGTTATATTTTTAAAAATCTTGTACATTTATTTAATATTTAATAGATATAACATTGTAAATATTTGTTGTTCAGGTGCAATTGCAATGATTGTTTCTTATCCTTACCATGACATCTTCTGTTTTTACAACCATTCTGATGGTGAAACAATTACGAAATTTTCCTGATAATATAGGATTTTGTTGAGCAACAAAATGAAAATGGTAATTTGTGCAAGTTGGTCTACTTAACTTTATCACTGCCGTCGAAGGTATATTCACGTGCCACTCAAATACGTCATCTTTACGTCATTTTAACATAATTGACAATCTAACTTGTGTTGGTAATAACTAGATATTTGCGGATTTCATTACTTGTTATTCACCAAATAATTAAATATGTTACGTCATAAAGCAAAAAATTAAGCAAAAAATTCTTAAATTTTTAAACTAAACATTATCTTATTTGCATTGGTATAAGCTACATCGTTTATATCTTTGCGTTCGAAGCTATTGCAGCCACGTTCAAGATAATTATTTCGATTTTATCTCTCCTCCGACATGGATTTCAACATGCTTACCAGTCAGTTCAGCATCCTGAAAGATTATTTCGGATTTTCAGCGAAGATTGAAAAACCACCGACATTTTTTGAGTGTACAACTCTTGATTGCTTTAAGGATACTTCGTATTCTTATTTCTCATCGACATTTTGGCCTGAGCGAGCCAAGCCAGAACTTGATTTTGATCCTGAAGTTTACTTCAACGCTTGCATACTTATTTTGAAGGTTCAAATGCTTCTCGTCTTGTTTTTGTTCCACTACGAAAGTAAGTAAAACATTTCATTTTTAGATAGTTTTTTATTATATAAAATATTTGTTTTCTTAATAAAGTTAAGTAGGGTTTTATTATGTGACGTAGTCATGTAACCGCTTGATCTTCTGGCCAAAATTGCTGCTAAATTCAATTTGTATAAACAATATATTTGATATTTTATTCGTTTACAAAACTGTGGTTTCAAAAATTCGGCATTATTTTCTTTAAATTTTTTATACTATTACGTCATAAGAGATCATTTCCATGGCAAAAATTCTTGAAATTTTTAAATTTCATTTATAATCATTTTTTAAACTTAAATTATTTTATTTTAGGATATTCTACTACTTCTGGGTGCTGATTTTTGAACTTCCGACTATATAATTGGGACCTGTAAGTATTTCTTAAAATTTTAATGCGTTTTTAACAGCATTTTACACTAAGGGTGGTAAAATAATACTTCTTTTTTCAACATTAAAACACTTTACTTTTATTGTTTTTATCAGGGTGAGAATATTGCTGGTTATTATTTCCGAACCACAGGTAAGCCGTGGAAACAAGATAAAACATTCAATGAAATTGGGACATTTGTCAAGGTTTCCAAACCGGTAAGTTAGTTGTTAGTAACTTTTTTTCCTAACTATAAAGGTTGATAATTTCGTTGGGCAAGGCACTCAATGTTTGGATGTAAGTTCATTTTACTACCCGTTTAGTTCATGGCACAATTTTTGTATATAGTTTATTTGTTGACTTTTGCAATTGTTATAAGTCTATAAACATTTAGCGTGTTTAACTAGGTTATAAAGCGATTTTTTCCTTTTTAACAAACGTATTCGTTATAGACTATATCGCAACTTGATCAAGGAACCCAATGTACGCTGTTGGTAAGTGTTTAAATGTTACTTAAAACAAATTTAAACAATAATCGTTATTTTTTTATTTTTTTATAAGGCTCGATTAAAAAAAGTACAGGTAAAATATTTTAATTTGCTTTTAGATTGCCAGCAGCGCCAGCAAAAATTGCCAGCAAAACTTTTAAAATTTCCTCGACAAATCGGAAAATTTTGTCAATTAGCACCCCTCGCCCAACTATAAAGCCAAAATGTTTTGTAAATTTAATTGGATTTTGGCGCTTATGCTAGGATGATTTGATTTAAAATGTTCTACATTTTTTTAGGAAGAACTTGGAGATGGCAACAGAGAGGAATTTTTAATAGAATACTAACTAAGCATACTAAAGGATTCTAAATTGTAAAAGTTTAATCACTTTTTTACAGAGCATTTTTTGTATTTTATATCGCAATAAATTATTAAAATTAACTTTATTTACGAATAATGCGGCGTAGTCTTAGAATCTGAACACTGACTTAACTTCACGAGCCTGGGTTTGATTCCCGTTGTTCCTTGCAATAGCCTATTGCCTTTTGGTAAACCAAGGTGTAAAAACGGCCAAAAATTAATCCGCAACTCGATTTAAGTAAGCCTACTATAGTAAGGATATATACGTTAAAAAATAATTCAACTCGTAGATAAATGTATAAAAAAAAATATTATATCAAAACAGCTACAAATAACTACCTTGTGTCGTCACAAACGTGGTGATGTACATGTGCTTTATAAATGCATTGGTGCAGGAATGTCGTAATTTTCCTTTAAATGTACGAGTAAGTTATCATGCTCTATAATAACTGGTAAGAACCGTTTTACTATCTTTTAACCTTTATATTACAAATAAACAAATTCCGTTTTTCATCTATTATAAAGTATCGTTTTTTTATTTGTGTCGTTTTGTCTGTCTGGCTCTCTTTCCAGATTTTGTTAAAATACTTTACATAACACAAAAACCTGTTAGTATTAGTCACTATTAATAAGGGTATAGAAAATATTAATAAACAAACTACCAAAGTGGTTTTGAGGCACTATCACATTAAATTTGTAGGTTTTAAGAAAAGTAAACTATGGTTACTATTGGTATTCTTGCTTTTTTTGCTAAATTTTATCTCAAATTTTAATGTGATATGTGCAATATATTTAAAGGTAATAACTAGTATTTGACCTTATGTTTTATACCTGTGGTTAAAGTTTGCTAATGGTATTTTTAGTGACTGTGATTTAGCAAAGTTGTTAATTATTAATTCTTAGAGTTGTTTAATTGATAAGTGCTGTGTAAACCCATAAGGTTTTTGGTTTGAGTTGTTTGCAAATATTTTTTAAATAATATTTTGTTAATGGTATGAGTTTTATTGTGCATAAAATATTATGACAAATTCTAAAACAACAGTTTCTTTAGTTTTTTTCTTACTTGTTTGGTATATATGTCACTCACATGGTAAGTTTGTTAAAGGTTAATTACATTTGAATATCTTTTGTTTTAAAAAGTATTTGCATAAGAATTTTTTAACAATAATAAATTATTAGTATTGTGTAAAATTTTAGTGATACAGAAATATTTTTTTAGAGTCGAATTCAGTGATTGTTCGTAATGATAAGATTATCAGCTTCTACAACGACTCTACTTTGAGCCTAACTTATTCCCAAGCTGAACAAAAATGTCAAGAAAATGGAGGAACTTTGTTGATGATCAAAGATTTAGAAACTCAACAAATGGTTGTGCAACAATTAAGGGAATGGGAAAGTGCAGCTCAGGACTCAATATATGATGTTGGTAATATAAATGCAGTTGGTTATTGGATTGGTGCAAGTGGAACTGTAATTAGAAAAGGGGACATGAACACATATTTTGACTGGGAATGGATTGATGATACACCAGTACCACAACCTGGCACAAGTACTGATAATAAATATGAAAATTGGAATGGTGCAAATCCTGATGACAATCCAAGTTATCTACGAATAAGATCATTAAATACAATTGGTAGATCTACAAACTTAATTGGAAAATGGGTTTATTGGCCAGATACAAGTTGTTCTGGATATATTTGCCAACAAACAAGTAAGTTTTTTTTTTCTAAAGAGTAATTAATTTGTACTGAAGTTTAATTGGTTTGCTTTGATGTATATATTTTTTTTGTGATTTTATCAATATTAATAAGCCATCATTTTGTTTAGATCCATGTAATAGTAATCCATGCAAAGAAGGTGAAACTTGTGGCATTAATTTATCAGATTTAAACTTTGAATGTAATTTTCAAAATGAATATTCTGGAGATATTTGTGAAACAGGTTTGTCAGTTTTTAATAATCAATATATAATTTTTTGCACTGCAAAAAAAAACTATAGTCAAAGTTTTAAGTTACAACCTTATTTTTTTATGATTTTTAGCAAAAATTTTTATTGTTGAAAAATGCAAGACTATTTTTTTAATAGATTAAATTATATTTTTACACATTTTTTGTAGTCTGTTTTTGTAATGTTTTAAATTGGTTCCGGCAGCTGCTGTTTTACAACTTAATGGATATTCTATTAGCTTCTACAACAATTCAACACAAAAGTTGACTCATTCAGAAGCTGAACAAAAATGTAAAAATATTGGAGGAACTTTGTTAATGATTAAGGACTTCTATTGGAGGAACTTTGTTAATGATTAAGGGCTACTCAACAAATTGTTGAACAACAATTATGGAAATGGGATAAAGCTTCTGAAAATTGGCAAACTGGTTATTGGATTGGTGCAAGTGGAAATGCAACACCGTATGATTGGACATGGAGTGATGGTACACCAGTACCACAACATGGTAGAGGTAATGACAGTAATTATGAAAACTGGTATGCTGGTGATCCAAAATACAATCCAGGATATCTTCGGATAAGATCAACAAGTGCACATCAACTTGGAAGTTGGTTTGATCGACCTGATTCACAACCTGGATACATTTGCCAAGAAATAAGTAAGAAAAAATCAGTAAAAGTAAAAAAAAAACATTGTTTATATATATTTTTTAAACTGTCTAGTGCAAATTTAAACATTAGGGTTGTGTAATTTCTTTTATACTGAGATGTTGATTTATTTTAATTAGGTTACCAGGATAAAATAATAAAAAAAAGATATATATAAATATTTACATGTACTTTTAAACATATATGTATTTTTTATTTTATAATCAATTTCAATCTAAAAGAACTATAATAAAGTTTTTATGATTCTAGATCCTTGCTCAACAGGACCATGTACAAGTATTGGAACAAATGGAAGTTGTACTGTAACAAGTGATTCAAGTTATCAGTGTTCTTGCTATGATGGTTATTATGATCCAGATTGTAAAACAGGTAATTATCCTTTTTAGTGTATAAATAACACATTTATATATTGTTGAGTATGTTTTTTGACAAATTGAAAAAGCAAAAAAATTAATTACAATAAAAAAAGGACAGAAATCCACTCTTTTGTACTTCCTAAAATTTTTATTATGACTGAAAAAAAAATGTTAGCATTTTATAAAATTATATGGGAGTTTTGTTAAAAATTGCTAAATTATCATTTATTTGGCACATTTTAAAAAGTAAACATTTCTTTGATATTTAATATAGTGTATATATATAAATGACTTGTATAAAATATTTTATTGATTTTTTTATTATATATATATATAATTTGTTTTAGTTGCAGTGGCAAATGCAGTGCTTGTCCACAATAATATCATCATTAGTTTTTATAATGATTCAAAGTTTTCATTAACTTATTCCCAAGCTAAACAAAATTGTGAAAATAATGGATAAACTTTGTTGATGATTAAAGATTCAGTTACTCAACAAATTGTTGTGCAACAATTACGGGAATGGGAAAGTGCAGCTCAGGATACAATAGATATTGTTGGTCACCACAATCCTGTTGGTTACTGGATTGGTGCAAATGGAACCACTTTACCTTATAACTGGAATTGGATTGATGGTACAGTAGTGCCACAACGTGGTGAAAGTACTGATGATAATTATGAAAATTGGTTTGATATGTGGCCTATTGAAAACCATGGTTATCTTCGAATAAGATCATTGGATACAATAACTGACAATAATGACAACACTCAAAGCATCAGATTCATATCCTGGTTATATTTGTCAACAAACAAGTAAGTTTTTTTGGTAAAAGGAAAAAAAACTTGTAGACATGGTTGTAAAGTAATTTTCTTACAAAAATTGAGTGTTTTTTAGTTCCATGTTATAGTTGAAAAACCAGATTATTTATTTCTTATTACTTATTCAAATAGAATATAAATAACATGCATTAATTAAATAACAAAACATATAAGGTTGCATGCACTAATAAAAATAGGTCTAACCCCTAGCAAGCACAAACTATAATGAACTAATTGTTAAACACAAAACACAAAAGAGAACCTAATAGAGAAAGGGAAAAAATCACTGAACCAAATAGAAGAGAACTACAATAACATACATAAACAAAAGCATAACTTAACATTAAGTTACTACAAGAAAAACTTTCAATCTACAAAAGATAACACAAAATAAACATACAAAATATATTCTTAACAAACTCACTATTTTATTTTTTTTTTTTAAATAAAAGAAAGCATTCCCTTTTGTATCACTGAACTTAATAGCATGCCATGCACCCCATGCTTTGTCAAACAGTCAGCAAGTTGGTCTTTGGTATTAACCCACTTGATTTCGTTAACTTCTTTTCTTGCAATCATTTCTCGAAGTGATCCAACATCAATACGAAGTCTTTTATCAATAACACTTTTTGTGGAATATACAGCATCATATAATGAATGATTATCTGTAATTCCCACAATAGGTAATTTGTCAAACTTAACTTCTCCATAATATAATTCAGAAAATAAAGCATTTATAAATAATGCTGCTTCAATTCCATCTGAAAGAGCTAGGGTTTCTGCAGCCAGAGTACTTCTTGTAACACGCCGAATTCTTTTCGATTGCCAGCTCAACAGATTACAAGTATGGTCTTTACCAACAAGAAAAATCAAATAACCTCCTTGACTTCCTCCATTTCTTAGGTTTGCAAAAGCTGCATCTGTATACACCACAATTTTAAGATCTTTAGTATCTCCCAAATTCCTAAAGGTTAAAAACAGTTCTTTGGATTGAACCTTTCTTATAACTTTGTTGCAAGCAATTAAATCTTTGATTTTTGCATCTTCAAAATTAGTCGACAACATACAGACGTCAAAACTAACATCAGGTCTAGTCTGTCCACTTAACCATAGAAGTTGTCCTATCTTTGAACGCAATTCATCCCTTTCTGCTGATGTTATTGTGTCCTCATTTGTGGTTAAATAGTTTAAATTAATCTGTATTTGTTTGAGACTATCGACATATGATTTCTGTGTCAAAGTTATATCTTGGTTACTTTGAAAGATGTTTAAACCAATATATTTGAACTGATTTTTATTTTCCTCTCCAATTTTAAATGTTTGTCGTAAATTTTTTATTACAGTTTTTTCAAAATTTTCTGTTCCTGACCACAGAAAATCATCAACATAAACAGAAATCATTCCATATAACTGTTTTCCATTGTGCCAATAAAATAAAGCAGAATCTATTTTCGATATTTTGGCACCTGCTTCAAACATAAAGTTACGGACCTTATTGTACCAAGCCTTCGATGCATCAGCTAAACCGTAAACACATTTTTGAAGCTTCCAAACAATGTCTTTGGGACAGTTTGACTCTATCGGTGGTTTCAGTAAAATCTCTCGTTCAACTAAATCACCTTGTAAAAATGCTGTTTTTATATCAATGCTTTTTACTTGCCAATTCTTTTGTAATGACAGGGAAATAATCATTCTTAGAGCATCTTTAGAGCAAGTAGGAGATTCCTTTATTAGTTTTTCCTTATTTAGTTCTTCAAAGCCTCTAGCCACAAGGCGAGCTTTTGCAATCTTTTGATCGTCTTTTTCTTTTATTGAACAAATCCAACGCACTGATATACAGTGTTGGCCTGTATGTTTTACTTCTTTATAAACACCATTTGCTTTCCAGCTATTCAATTCAGCTATTTTTGCATCATAAAATAAGTCACTGGATACTTCTTGGATCTCTTCAGTTTGTGTTTCAGACCTCATTACTTTAAAATTTTGGACCTTGTCAAAATTTATCCATGTATTTGTGTTTCTTAGATCTTCAGGTTCAATAAATTTTACATTATAAGCATTTTTGTATCGTCCAGTTGCTTTACCTGCTCTATTTAGAATTGAAGCTGTACATTCTATTCCATGTTCATTATTAAATTGAACTGTTTGGCCGGTAAATAGCTTTAATTTTAGAGGTTGAATTGCTAAATGAGAAGGATCTTCTACTTGGTTAGGCTTTTCTAATTCTTCTTCGGATGACGATTCCTCGATTGGAATTTGTTTTTTAGAACAAGGCTTTGTAATAATATCATTATCATTTTGAGTCTTGGGTTGAATTCTTAAAGGAGTTATTTCTTCTTGATCATCTAAATCACTTTGATTTTCATTTACGCGCTGAACCCTACTGGTGTGTGCTTTTATGTATTGCCCACCATGTCTTATGAAAACAATAGGGCCATCTTGACCCAAAACATTTGCACCTTTCCAAAACATTAACATCCTCCCGCTTGTAGTACACTTTCTCTCCAATAAGAAAAGTTTCTCCATTTCTTCTTGTTTGTTTTCTTAATGCCCTTCTAATCTTCTCTGAAGATTCTGTTTCAATAAATGCCCTTCTGGCACTATGTAACGCTGATATGTGTGCATCTACTGTCATACTTTGTGTTTTACCCTCTAAAGCTGGAAGCTTGTCGTCAATAGTGGAGGGTAAATTACTATTTTGTCCAAAAACCAATTGATTCGCACTAAATCCATAACTATTAATCATTGCATTTTTAGCGCTTAATGACCACGCCAAAGCTATATCCCAATTACATTTAACATCACTTTTGGTCTTTAGTAAGGTTTCAGTCAAAACTGCATTGTGTCTTTCACAAAGTCCATTACTCCAAGGAGAATAAGACGGGGTTGTAAGAACAGAAATATTAAAATTTCCACACAAATCATGAAACTCTTCATTATTAAATTCTCTTCCATTATCACTTAAAACATTACGGGGAGCACCAAACAAACTAATCCAATGTTTCAGAAAGTTGTTAGCAATAACAGTGGAAGTCTTGTTGCGTATAATTACAGCATTACTATAACGTGTAAACATATCTATCATATGGAAAAACCATAAATTTGGTTCTAGCTCATGTAAGTCCATTGCTACTGTTTCGTTAAACTGTTGAGCCCATGGTAACCCCACAACAGGTCTCGGAACATTTTTCTTGTGTCTTAAACAAATATCACATTTTGAAATTTCTTCTTTAATAACAATCGAAAGCTCTTTGGTTAATGCATTTGCATTTTCAAGTAGTCGTTCCAAGTTTGTGGCTGAAGCATGGCCAAATTGTTTGTGAAGCTTTTGAACAACTTTCTTTTGTTCAGGAGGCGACATATCTTTGGACAACAGAATTTCTTCTCTTGGTTTTGTCAATACCTTGTTCTTAGGAGTAATATCTATACAATAATGGCCATTGGTGGAAAAAAACACATTAATATTTTTACCGAACATCTCTATTTTATCATTTTTAAGGTCAATCTTTGAATTAGCTTTCTTTAAAGAGGATTTGCTGAGAAGTAGAGGCAAATCTTCTTTTATAATTTCTACATCAATGAAGCAAAATTTGTCACCAATACTTGCAGGAATGCGTGATTTTTTAAATGAAACTACTTGTCTTCCATCACCAAAACGAAAACTAGTACAACTTGCAGCACTTAAAATCTTGTTTCTCATCTCTTTACTTAAGTGATCAATATAATTTGTGTACCACTTGATACCACAAACTGTTTTAGTACATGCTGTATCTAGGACAGCAGATCCCATTGTTTCACACATAAATATTTCGCTTGCACTCGAAATTTTACTGAAGAGGACAACACTGACATCTTCAACTTCCTTAATTGAAGCAGGAAATTTTTCTTTATAAGGTCTTGTGTTATGAGGACACTTGGCTGCCCAATGCATAATAGAATCGCAGATAACACACCTTGTAATGTTTCCAAATTTATCTAATTTATTAAAATTCTTTTTTGGATCAAAATATTTCGACTTTTTATAATCTCGATTTCGAAATCTTTCTTTAGAGTAAAAGGCTTCTTGCTTTATTGTCATAGTAGAAGTAGATTGATATGAATTTTCAAATATTCGTTTCAGTGCAGACTTAATACTAACAAATTTGAGATCGCTAGCCATTGTTAGAACCAACCTTCGTTCATTGTCATTTACATTGGCTCCATCAATTAATTTAAATCCTAACACAGAATCAGGTAAAACCATTTCATTTGAAGACATTTTATGGTACAAATGTTCGAATTCCAAAATGTAATCACTCATAGATAAATGTTCAGGTTTTACGTAATCATTAAATGCCCGATAAGAACCATACGCATCATCTACTTTTTCACTTTTGAAAGCAGAATCTAATTTAACAAGAATTTTTTCTAGACCATCGGTTGCATGTAACTGTATAGTACTAAATTCTTCCACAGCTTTTTCAGCCTTTTGATTCCCCTCTAAGGCTTCCAAAAGAACTACTATTCCTTGTTCTTTTTTATCTACTGGAGTAATTAGCTGCCACATGTCAATCTTTTTCCTCCATGCACTATAGCTGGTTTCCTCCCCAAACTTGGGAGGAGATTTTCTGGATACTGATGACATTTCTATATTTCAGTAACCATCCTCTGCTACCATTGAAAAACCAGATTATTTATTTCTTATTACTTATTCAAATAGAATATAAATAAAATGCATTAATTAAATAACAAAACATATAAGGTTGCATGCACTAATAAAAATAGGTCTAACCCCTAGCAAGCGCAAACTATAATGAACTAATTGTTAAACACAAAAGAGAACCTAATAGAGAAAGGGAAAAAATCACTGAACCAAATAGAAGAGAACTACAATAACATACATAAACAAAAGCATAACTTAACATTAAGTTACTACAAGAAAAACTTTCAATCTACAAAAGATAACACAAAATAAACATACAAAATATATTCTTAACAATAGTGATCCATGTAAAAATGGTGGGATTTGTGACCTTATTTTGCATGAGCTAAATTTTCAATGTAATTGTCAACCTGGTTTTTCTGGAGAGATCTGTGAAATAGGTATTTTACACATTAAAACATATTTTTGGATAATTTTATTTTTAAACAATTTTTTTGCAAAGCTTTATTTTAAAATAAGCCTTTTTTGCAACTTTAAAATGATATGAGAAATAATGCCATCTCTCAATTTTTGTAAAAATTGTAGTTTTTTTAACAATCAAACATTATCATGCAGACTTATTTAATTTTAAAATAATGTACTTTCAATTACATTTTTATGTTGCACTTTTTAATAAATTTTTGTGTCACAAGAAAAGTGGGCAATTAACTTAAAGTATATATGTTTTTTATTTTGGCACAACTGTTTTGAGATTTAGGTAATTTTCTTGGTTTTTAAATAAAGTATATTTAATGGCTTACAAATATATTTTTTGTTGAGTTAAAACTACTGCAAAGATTGTAAAACCTAAACTTGTTTCATTTATTAAATACTCTTCTCTTTAGATCCGTGTTTAACCAACTCATGTAAAAATGGAGGAACATGTATTCGAGATGAGGATGGGTTAGGGTTTACATGTGATTGTTTAGATGGATATAATGGAGTTTATTGTGAAATTGGTATTGTTATCAGTTTGTTTAACTTAACTTTGTTAGTATTCAAGTCAAAAACTCTTGTCAATTTTTTTTGTTTGATTTGTGTTTAATTTAATTTCATGAACGAACTATATTTTAGACCCATGTTCAATACAACCTTGTAAAAACAGGGGAACTTGCAATATTATTGGTTCAACATATCATTGTCAATGTCATGATGGTTATTATGGTGATGATTGCGAATTTGGTAAATATAAGTTTTAACACTTAACTTAACAATTTTTAAACATTTTGTGACATACCCAGTAAACCACTGGAAAGTTTTTTTAAAAATAAATTATGAAGAAAAAATTAGAGCTTAAAAAGTCATTTTAAACTTAATTGTTTGCTTAAATATGAATGTCATTTATTTTGATTATTTAAAACAGATCCATGTACAATACAACCATGTGTAAATAACGGAACTTGTAATATTGATGGTTCAACTCATCAATGTGATTGTTTAGATGGTTATTATGACAGAAATTGTACTTCAGGTAAGATCAAATCATTTGCTTTTTTGTAAATGAATCAGGTAAATAATTAATGTTCTATAAACTTACTAAAATAAACTTACTGAGTTTCGTTTGCATTAAATAGCTAATATTTGCATTAAATAGCTAATGTTTGCATTAAATAGCTAATAACTCTAAAACACACTTAACATTTTAAATTAGAATTATTGTTTTTACTACTTAATTTGTTTAGATCCATGTACAATACAACCATGTGCGAATAGTGGAATTTGTAATATTGACGGTTCAACTTATCAATGTGGTTGCTTACCTGGTTATTATGATCAAAATTGTTTTTTGGGTAAGTAACTAACTTTGCTATTATATTTACATTTTATCGTTTAAACTTAGTTTTAGTATTTTGATAAAACTGTTATAATCTATATTAAAAAAATTTCAGAAGTTTTTAACAAATTTAGGAATATTATTTAACTAGGTTACATATTTAAAATTGTGTGTATTTATAAATCTGAACTTTTTTGTAACTTTTGGATTTCTATATTTTATGCTTTTATTTTACTTATTTGTTTTACTAGATGCTTGTGATCCTGTTCCTTGTAATAACCAAGGAAGTTGTATTAGAGAATCGGAAGATCCATATTATCAATGTAAATGTACTTCTACTTATACAGGTTATGATTGTCAAGACGGTAAGTTTAGAATAGACTTAATGTTTTTTTGTTGCATTGTCAAAAAAATGACAGTTTTAAACATAGGTTTTCTGAAAAACATTTTTTTCGTAAATAGTTTTAGTTTTTCGGCAGTAACCTATTTTTTGTATGTTGATAAGGTTTTGCAGAAATAGTATTTCAATTAAAAAAAGGCATTTCTTTAAGATGAACAATTTTGGATTTTTTTTTTTTTTAATATAATAAGCTATAAAAATTTTAACAGGAAATTTTATACCATCTGACGATGTAGAATATTCTTATTTTGTAAGTAATGGTGAACCCACTTCATTTAATAATTCAATAATACAAAGTGCTAGTTATGGAGGTGCATTGGCTATTATTAAGAATAACCAAACACAGATTGAATTGGAAAATTATTTGAGAAAACATATTGATGGAAAAAACATATGGATTGGAGGAAGAAAAATTAATGAAGGTAAATATAAATTTTGTTTTTTATAGCCTACTCTAAAAGTTAATTAAAAAAAAATATTAAAACTTTTCTTAAGAATGGAGATGGCTTGACAATAGTTTGATACCAATAAAAGAAACTCAAATGTTTCAAAATTGGAAAAGTATTACTGTTTATGAAACAACAGATGATACAGAATGTTTGGCTTTAGAAGAAAATACTTTTAAGTGGTTAAGTAAACCTTGCACTCAACAATATGATTTTGTTTCAGAAAAATCAGGTTAGTAATATATTTATATATATATACTTGTTTTTGTTAAAAATAAAAAAATTAAATATGTTTTTTTGGTAATCTAAAAAAGATTTACGATAATGTTAAATTTAGCATTTTTATGTGAAACAATAAAATGTGAAAATGGTGGAAAATGTCATGAAAGTGGAGCTCATTATTTTTGTAAATGTATTAAAGGATTTGATGGAGAAGTTTGTCAAAATTTAATTTCTAATTCAGGTACACTGTAAAGTGTCTATTTATATTGAGTAAAACATTTCCCATTGTAAATATGTTATATAAATCAAGTGTAAAATTTTTTTTATACAGGATCTGATAATACTATTAACATAGTAATTGGGGTTGTAGTTCCTTTACTTATTATTGCTGTGTTGGCTGGTGTTTATGTATGGAGAAAAAGGTTAGATTTATACTTGTTAAATGTTTGTTTGCTAATGATTTAAAGTTTTTGCTATATAAATGTTTTTGTTTTTAGAAAATTACAGAAAAATAAAAACAACATTAACAGAAATAAAGGTAAGATTTTAAAATGAATTAAAATGTTTTTGTATATCGCGATTAAAAATTGACCTTTTGTTATTTAGAAAAACAATTGGTTGATGCATATGAGAACATTGCTCTACAAAAGGAACCTGAAATCTTCAAAAGATTTAGAATAAATTTATCAGAAATATTGGCAAAATATAAGGATTTTGCAAATGAAGATAATTCTGAAATTGATGACCAGTTCATGAATGTAATTATTTTGTTACTAGTCATAAATTGTTTGACCTATTAAATTGTTAAAAACATTAAAATTTAATTTATTTTTAAAATCATTTGTATTAAATTAATTGTTTTCAAATAATGTCTGTGAGAATATTGTAACTATTTTTATTTGTAGAAATTGCATCAAGAATTCTTAAAAGTAAAAACTTCAACTCTAGTTGCAGAAAAACCAGAAAATTCCTTTAGAAATCAAGTAGAAACTGTTTTACCATGTAAGATATGTAGTTGCTCTTCTTGATTTTTTATTGGAAAAAAAATTGATTTTAAACAAAAATATATAATTTTTTTAGATGATTCTTCAAGGGTAATTTTAGATGGTGATAAATATATTAATGCAAGCTATATAGATGTAAGTTTGTTACTTTTTTAAATGTTGATGTAAAAATGAACACAAGTTTTAGTTAGATTTAATCTTTTTTAAACTATTTATACTTTATAGTTCTTGAATGTACTCTCATACTTTTGCAGTCTTTGCTGATTCTTTCTTGTACCTTAAAGTCTTTGTTGATTTTCCCTCATACTTTATAGCCTAGTCCTTGCCATGTATCTTTTTAAAGGTTCGAATGCTCAAAAATGTTTTTTTTTTTATTTAAGTTAAAAGGTGTTGTCAAGTCTGGTTTTCGACTAAATGTTAAAACAATATTTTGTAAAGATGTAGCAATTTAAACCTAATGTTTACTTTTTATTGCATTAAAAAGTTAGGTTTTTAAAAGGAACTTTAAAACATATCAAATGAACTTTAGTACTTTACAGTCTTTATTGATTCTCTCTTGTATTTTACAGTTCTTTCTAATAATCTATCGTTTTTAAGGTTCATGCTAATTCTTTTTCATACCTGTAAAATACATATGATCTTCTGTTTTGTTTAGAGTTTCAATGCTACAAAGAAATATATTGCAACCCAATCTCCATTACAAAGAACTGTCAATGATTTCTGGCAGATGATTTTTGAAAAAAATTGCAACTTAATTGTAATGCTTACCATTCTATTGGAGGGTAAAAAGGTGTGCAGAAAATATATTTTAAAATTTAAATTTAAATTTACAGTTTGTAGATTATACCTAAATGAATAATTTAAAAAAATAGAATCAATCCAAAAAATACTGGCCAGAGCCAGGTGAAACAGTTCAATACGGAAACATTACAGTAAAAGCTGACCAAGAATCTTTATTTGGAAGTTTCATTCAAAGAAAATTTAAAATTTGCAGAGCTGATGAGCTATATGAATCGGTAAGCAATTTTTAAAATCTATTTGTTGTTTTTTAGTATACAAAATTAAAACAAAGACTTGTAGAATTTAAGTACATTAAAAATCAATTTTTTTTAACTACACAATGTTACAGGTATATCAAAATATAACCCAGTTACAATTTATAACCTGGCCTGACCATGGTGTGCCTTTAACAACCAGCAGTTTCTTTCGCTATTACAACCAAGTTCAACAACTTTACAATCAACAAACAACTAAAACTCCTATTGTTGTACATTGCAGGTAGTTAAAATCTTTAAAGCTATTATTTTTTTCAAACTAATGTTAAGACAACAAAGATATATTAAAAAAAGCATTTTTTTTGCAGTAATGGTGTGGGTAGAACTGGTACATTTATTGGGTTTGATTGTTTGATGCAAGAAATGAAAGAAAAACAAAGTGTTAATGTTTTTGAGACTGTTCTTAATATGAGAAGACAGAGAACTGAAATGGTTCAAACTAAGGTAAAGTTTGGGTTGCAAATATTTTTAACAACTAAAAAACATGAATATTTACTTTACTTTATTTTGTGCTTACTGAAGGACCAATACATCTTTCTTCACAAATTGGTCGCTGAAGAATATTTATTTGGAAACACTGAACTAAAGGTTGCAAAGTTTGAAAGTCAAGTAAAATATCTGACGTAAGTTAAATATTTTTAACTTTTTAAATCCAACATTAAATAAACTTGTTATATAGGGTTGAGAAAGAATACAGCAGACTTGATCTAATTGGCCCTCATCAAGCTACACATGTAATTGCAAAAAGACCAGAAAATGTTGGAAAAAATTTTAACAACCTTATTCTGCCATGTAAATTTTTATAATTTAAATATTGCAATTTATAAAAAAAAAAGGATAGTTTATTTTAAGTAGTTTCAATAAACTAAATTTTTGGTTAAAATTTTTGTAATGTTAAGTTATTTTTATAAATATTGACTTTTAATCACTGTTAAATTTTTTTTTAATTTTTAGATGATCATGCTATATTTCTGTTAGCACCTTTACCATATAATTCAACTCCTGTCTATTATAATGCTTCAATTATTAAAGTAAGTTTAGCAAATTTATTAAAAATAATGTATTCAAATTAATCTTGTTATTTGGTTTACAGGGTTATGATGCTTCCAAATGCTATATGCAGATGCTTGTGAGTTCACGGTATGTGATAATCAGGGAAGTTGTATTAGAGAATCAGAGGATCCGTATTATCAATGCAGTTGTACTTCTACTTACACTGGTCTAAATTGCCAAGAAGGTATAATATATATTTAAAATTTTAATTTTTGGGGAAAGAGATGGGTTATAAAGTATATATTTCTATTTTTAATTACAATTTTATATCTTTGTTTGATGGTTTTTAGGGAAATTTGAGTCATCAAATCTATTAAACTATTCTCTTTTCGTGAGTAATGGTGAACCCACTTCATTTAATGATTCAATAATACAAAGTATTAGTTATGGAGGTGCATTGGCTATTATTAAAGACAACCAAACACAGATTGCTTTAGAAAATTATTTAGGAAAACACATTGATAGGTAAACATTTGTTTAAGTTTCTAATATTTTTTGGTAAACATTTGTTTAAGTTTCTAATATTTTCAATAATGTTTTTTCGTTTTAGGGGTACAATTCTACAGAGTCAATTTTGGCCGCACAGACCCCCACTAATGACACTGTTGTAGAGTTTTGGCACGGGATTTGGCATTATAAAATTCAAACTATTGTAATGTTATCACAATTGCATGAGGAGTTAAAGGTTTTTAAAAAAGGGTTTAACTACTTATGTTAAAATTTCCCTGTAACCGTTTTTTAACTTTAACTTTAAAAATGTGTGTTACAATAAGTAATCTACTATTTTTCAGGGACAAAATATTCAATACTGGCCGGATAATGAGGGGGAAAGTTTAAGTTTTGGAAGTTACAAAATACAACTTGTCTCAGTTCAAAAGTTTGGTGTTTATTTAAAAAAAAGAAAAATTGTTATATTGTTTAACAATAATCAGGTTAAAATCAATGTTATTTTAAATATAACTGAAAATATTGCCTTACTAAGTTTTAGTACAAATATTAGTTTTTAATAAATAGTGCAATATAGGATGTTAGGTTTTATTGCTGTAATTAATCTAAATTGTTTTAAATCAGTTTCAAGTAATCCACTACCAACTCTTGAACTGGGAAGTTGGCCAGCCTCCAAATTGTGATGTCATAATTGACTTGATTGAAAAAGCTCAAAGGACTTGTTTGCAGGGTGGAGGAAATATGGCTGTACATTGCAGGTTTAAAGCTAATGTTATTTTTTATGTAAAATGTAAACTACAAGTGATTAATTGCTTTTTAAACTTTTGCGTAATTAGTGATGGAGCAGGTCGAACAGGGGTGTTTATCGGCGCTGTGAACCTAATTGAGCAAATAAAGAATGAAAGTAAGGTTGATGTTCTAAGGACAGTCAAGGACATGAGGGACATGAGACCTGGAATGGTGGAAAATTTGGTAAAAGTTACAACTTTTAAGATTATTTAAATTTTTGATAAGAAAAAAAAATTAAATTTAAAATATATTTTTAGGCTCAATATGAATCTCTGTATGAAATTGCAGTCAAATATGTTGATTCATTTTCTGATTATCAAAATTTTTTTCCATTAAAGGTGTAAGAAGCACATTTTTTATGTCAACAGAGCAGTTTAATCAAAATGTACAAGTATATAAATAGATAAAATACTAAATTTATTAAGAGCGAAATAAAATAATTTTTCGAGTTTTAATAAGGATTTATTTAAAACTTTTGGATACCTATGTAAACTAGTTGCGAGTCAATATTTAAAAATTTATGTGATAGCTTTGATTTGCCTGATTTATAAAGGTAGCAATACCCAATCGTCTTTAAAAAAAGCGTAATTATGGAATTAAAAAAATATAAATATATAAACTATTGTAAATTTTACTTTAAAAAGAATGCTCTGTATAATAGTTTTAAAACATTTTTACCTGTGTAAATATTTGCCTAAGGATTGTAAACTATAAAACCTTTTTGTGTAATACATATTTGTGTTTGTATTTTGTTGAAATTATTTTAAAAGTTTGTATAAAAATTTTATACAGCTTAAACATTCTCCATTTTAGGATGCCTAGTCAGAATTCTTCTTAGTATTCTTCTTAATTTTTTAATGTAAATTTATTTATTGCCCAACAACTGCTTTTTAATTACTTTAAGAGCTTTGTTATTTTGTAAAACTTAAGGTAGAATTTATTTAACTTTAAAATATAGAAAAACCAAAATATATTTTTATTTTGTAATTTTCATAATGATGAAGAAAGCACTAAAAACAGGTTTGTATAATATTAAGTTTTATTTAAACAAATTAACTTTATTAATTTAAAACCATTATTTTGCAAACTGTGATTGATTACCCATAAGTTTTGTCAAGTTACGCACTTCGGTTGTGTGTAATCTCTTATACAAACAGTAAGAGGAACTTTTTTTATTGTGTTTGCATTAGTTTTAATGGTAATAAAAGTTGATAGAGATTGTTCATTGTCTGTTAACCTACTAGCAAACAAGTATTTGTTATATTTTAGTTTTATAATATTTTGTTTTTAATTATGTTTTGTCACTTTTTAATATAGTTTGCTACTTGAATTTAATAGCATGAAACATTTTAATATTATAGTGGGTTTGTTTACTTTTGTGTTTACCTGGAACCTAGGAACATCACAAGGTGATTGTTTTATGAGGGCTAATTTTTTTTTATAGAAATATTTAGCTTTATGAGAACTATTTTATAAACCTCTTATAACAAGTTACATTTGTTGCAGATGCAAATGCTGTGATTATCCACAAAATTGACATCATTAGTTTTTACAACGATTCTACTTTGTCTTTAACTTATTCACAAGCTGAACAAAATTGTGAAAATAATGGAGGAACTTTGTTGATGATTAAAGATTTAGCTACTCAGGAAACTGTTGTGCAACAATTATGGGAATGGGAAAGTGCAGCTCAGGATACAATAGATATTGTTGGTCACCACAATCCTGTTGGTTACTGGCTTGGTGCAAGTGGAACCTCTTCACCTTATGACTGGAAATGGATTGACTGTACATCTGTACCTCTACCTGGTACCAGTACTGATGATAAATATGAAAATTGGTTTACTGGTCACCCTAATACTAATCCAGGTTATCTACGAATAAGATCATTGGATTCAATAATTGACAATAGTGGCAACATTCATACTGGCCTAATTGGTTGGTGGTTGGATTGGGAAGCATCGGATTCATATCCTGGATATATTTGTCAACAAACAAGTAAGTTTTTTTGGTAAAAGAAAAAAATCTTGTAGACGTGGTTGTAAAGGTAATTTTCTTACAAAAATTGTGTGTTTTTTAGATCCATGTTATAGTGATCTATGTCAAAATGGTGGGATTTGTGATCTTATTTTGCATGAGCTAAATTTTCAATGTAATTGTCAACCTGGTTTTTCTGGAGAATTCTGTGAAATAGGTACACATTAAAATATATTTTTGGGTAATTTTATTTTTATGCAATTTTTTGCGAAGCATTATTTTAAAATGGGCTTTTTTTGCAACTTTAAAATAATGCTAGGTATGGGAAATATTGCCATCATATAAATATTAAATTTTCTGTAAAAATTGTAGCTTTTTTTTTACTTATGTATTTTTTAAATTATGTAGTTTTAATTAATTATTTGTGTAATGTCAAAAATAAAGCGAAAAATATTAAGATAATTGAGGCTTGTATGTGATTGTTTAAGTGGATATAATGGAGTTTATTGTGAAATTGGTATTTTTATCAGTTTGTTTAACTTAACCTTGTTAGTATTCAAGTCAAAAACTCTAACAATTTTTTTGTTTGATTTGTGTTCAATTTAATTTCATGAACAAACTATATTTTAGACCCATGTTCAATACAACCTTGTAAAAATGGAGGAACTTGCAATATTAATGGTTCAACATATCATTGTCAATGTCATGATGGCTATTATGGTGATGATTGTGAATTTGGTAAATATTAGTTTGACATTTAATTTGATAAATCTTAAACTATTTGTGACATACCCAGTAAACCACTGGAAAGTTTTTTTAAATAAATTATGGAGAAAAAATTAGAGCTTAAAAAGTCATTTTAAACTTGTTTTGAGAAAAAAAAAAATTTTAATATAATTGTTTGCTTTAATATAAATGTCATTTCATTTTATTTGTTAAAATAGATTCATGTTCAATACAACCATGTAAAAATGGTGGAACTTGTAATATCAATAGTTCTACTTATCAATGCGATTGCTTACCTGGGTATTATGGTAATAATTGTGAAAATGGTAAATATAATTCAGTTTTTTTTAAATTTTGTGTTAGGTTTATATATATTTATGGTAAATAGTTACGAAACAAAAATGATTTCATGATATTTAGATCCATGTACAACACAACCATGTAAAAATAATGGAATTTGTAATATTGATGGTTCAACTTATCAATGTGGTTGCTTACCTGGTTATTATGATCAAAATTGTTTTTTGGGTAAGTAACTAACTTTGCTATTATATATACATTTTATCGTTTAAACTTAGTTTTAGTATTTTGATAAAACTGTTATAATCTTATTTAACTAGGTTACATATTTAAAATTGTGTGTACTTATAAATCTGAACTTTTTTGTAACTTTTGGATTTTTATATTTTATGCTTTTATTTTTATTTTACTTATTTGTTCTACTAGATGCTTGTGATCCTGTTCCTTGTAAAAACCAAGGAAGTTGTATTAGAGAATCGGAAGATCCATATTATCAATGTAAATGTACTTCTACTTATACAGGTTATGATTGTCAAGACGGTAAGTATAGAATAGACTTAATGTTTTTTTTGTTGCATTGTCAATAAATGACAGTTATTATAAATACAATTTTTGTTCAACATTTTTTTTAGTAAATAGTTTTCAGTTTTTTTGGCAGTTGCCTATTTTTTGTATGTTTTTAAAGTTTTGCAGAAATAGTTTTTTAATTAAAAAAAACATTTCCTTAAGATAAACAATTTTGGATTTAGTTTTTTTTATTATAATAAGCCATTTATAACTTTAACAGGAAATTTTATACCATCTGACAATGTAGAATATTCTTATTTCGTAAGTAATGCTGAACCCACTTCATTTAATAATTCAATAATACAAAGTATTAGTTATGGAGGTGCATTGGCTATTATTAAAGACAACCAAACACAGATTGGTTTGGAAAACTATTTGAGAAAACATATTGATAGGAAAAACATATGGATTGGAGGAAGAAAAATTAATGATGGTAAATATAAATCCTGTTTTTATGCCCTCAAAGTTATTTAAAAAAATATTAAAACTTTTATTAAGAATGGAGATGGCTTGACAATAGTTTGATACCAATAAAAGAAACTCAAATGTTTCAAAATTGGAAAAATACTTCTGTTTTTGAAACAACAGATGATACAGAATGTTTGGCTTTAGAAGAAAATACTTTTAAGTGGATAAGTACTTCTTGTGCTCAACAATATGATTTTGTTTCAGAAAAATCAGGTTAGTAATATATTTATATTTACTTAAAAAAAAATATATATATATTTACGATAATGTTTAATTTAGCATTTTTATGTGAAACAATAAAATGTGAAAATGGTGGAAAATGTCATGAAAGTGGAGCTCATTATTTTTGTGAATGTGTGAAAGGATTTGATGGAGAAGTTTGTCAAAATTTAATTTCCAATTCAGGTTATTACGACTATTCATATTACGTTAAAAATGTCCCATTGTAAATATGTTATATATAAGTGTAAAATATTTTTTTACAGGTTCTGATAGTACTGTTTACATAGTAATTGGAATTGTAGTCCCCCTACTTATTATTTCTGTGTTGGCTGGTGTTTATGTATGGAGAAAAAGGTTAGATTTAAACTTGTTAAATGTTTGTTTGCTATTGGTTTTAAGTTTTTACTATATAAATGTTTTTGTTTTTAGAAAATTACAGAAAAATAAAAACAACATAAACAGAAATAAAGGTAAGATTTTCAAATGAATTAAAATATTTTTGTACATCGCAATTAAAAATTGATCTTTTGGTATTTAGAAAAACAATTGGTTGATGCATATGAGAACATTGCTCTACAAAAGGAACCTGAAATCTTCAAAAGATTTAGAATAAATTTATCAGAAATATTGGCAAAATATAAGGATTTCGCAAATGAAGATAATTCTGAAATTGATGACCAGTTCATAAATGTAATTATTTTGTTTGCTAGTTACTAGTCATGATTTGTTTGACCTATTGAATTGTTAAAAACATTAAAATTTAAATTATTTTTAAAATCATTTGTATTAAATTAAACTGTTTTCAAATAATATCCGTAAGAATAATGTAACTATTTTTGTTTGTAGAAATTGCATCAAGATTCCTTAAAAGTAAAAACTTCAACTCTAGTTGCAGAAAAACCAGAAAATTCTTTTAGAAATCAAGTAGAAACTATTTTACCATGTAAGATATGGGTTGCTCTTCTTGAGCTTTATTAGAATGAGCAAAATTTGATTTTAAACAAAAATACCTAATTTTTTTAGATGATTCTTCAAGGGTAATTTTGGATGGTGATAAATATATTAATGCAAGCTATATAGATGTAAGTTTGTTACTTTTTTAAATGTTGCTGTAAAAATAATTTGTGTTAAATTTTAATCCTTTATTTTTTGTGTTAAATTTAATCTTTTATTATTATTTATTGGTTTAAAAAGCTATCTTTTTAAAAAGAACTTTAAAACAAACGAATTTTAGTACTTCACAATCATCAATGATAGTAGGTATTTTACACAGTAACAAACTCTTATTTTTTAAGGTTTATACTAAATCTCTCTTGTACTTCAGAGCCTTAATTTTTTCAATGACCGCAAAGTACATTGAATACTCTTTTTTGTTTAGAGTTTTAATGTGACAAAGAAATATATTGCAACTCAATCTCCATTACAAAGAACTGTAAATGATTTCTGGCAGATGATTTATGAGAAAGATTGTAGCTTGATTGTAATGCTCACCATTCTATTGGAGGGTAAAAAGGTGTGCAGAAAATATATTTTAAAATTTAAGTTTACAGTTTGTAAATTATTAATAAAAATAAATAATTTTAAAAAATAGAATCAATCCAAGAAATACTGGCCAGAGCCTGGTGAAACAGTTCAATATGGAAACATCACAGTAAAAACTGAACAAGAATTTTTATTTGGAAGTTTTATTCAAAGAAAGTTGAAAATTTGCAGAGCTGATGAGCTATATGAATCGGTAAGCACTTTTTAAAATCTATTTGTTGTTTTTTAGTATACAAAATCAAAATAAAGACTTGTAGAATTTTTTTATTAATGCAATGATACAGGTATATCAAGATATAACCCATTTACAATTTATAACCTGGCCTGACCATGGTGTGCCTTTAACAACCAGCAGTTTCTTTCATTTTTACAACCAAGTTCAACAACTTCACAACAAACAAACAACTAAATCTCCTATTGTTGTACATTGCAGGTAGTTAAAATCTTTAAAGCTATTATTTTTTTCAAACTAATGTTAAGACAACAAAGATATATTAAAAAAAGCATTTTTTTTGCAGTAATGGTGTGGGTAGAACTGGAACATTTATTGGGTTTGATTGTTTGATGCAAGAAATGAAAGAAAAACAAAGTGTTAATGTTTTTGAGACTGTTCTTAATATGAGAAGACAGAGAACTAAAATGGTTCAAACAAAGGTTAAAATTTAGGTTGTAAATATTTTTAAAAACTAAAAAACATAAGTGTTAACTTTATTTTATTTTGTGCTTACTTCAGGACCAATACATCTTTCTTCACAAATTGATCGCTGAAGAATATTTATTTGGAAACACTGAATTAATGGTTGCAAATTTTAAAAGTCAAGTAAAATATCTCATGTAAGTTAAATATTTTTAACTTTTTAAATCCAACATTAAATAAACTTGTTATATAGGGTTGAGAAAGAATACAGCAGACTTGATCTTATTGGCCCTCATCAAGCTACACATGTAATTGCAAAAAGACCAGAAAATGTTGGAAAAAATTTTAACAACTTTATTCTGCCATGTAAATTTTTATAATTTAAATATTGTAATTTATAAAAAAAAAAAATGGATAGTTTATTTTAAGTAATTTCAATAAAGTAAATTTTTAGTTAAAATTTTTGTAATGTTAAGTTATCTTTATAAATATTATCTTGTATTACTGTTAAATTTTAAATTTTTAGATGACCATGCTATATTTCTGTTAGCACCTTTACCAAATAATTCAACTTCTGTCTATTATAATGCTTCATTTAATAAAGTAAGTTTAGCAAATTTAATAAAAATAATGTATTCAAATTAATCTTGTTATTTGGTTTACAGGGTTATAATGCTTCCAAATCAATCTTAGCTGCTCAAACTCCTACTGAAGATACTGTTAATGAATTTTGGCACACTATTTGGCATCATAAAGTTAAAATTATTGTTATGCTGTCACAGATGCATGAAAATCTTAAGGTTACTTTCAAGTTCTGTTATTTGTTACAAATATGTTTTGGTAGTTGATTATATAGTGTGGTATATTAAGGGACAAAGTGTTCAATATTGGCCAGATTCTAATCAAGAAATTTTAAGCTTTGGTGGTTATAAAATAAAGCTAACTTCAGGAAAAAGAATGGGATCTGATTTAAAAATTAGAAAGTTAATTCTTTCACTGGACAATATTCAGGTAATTATGTGGCTTTTGTTATTTATGTTTTTTAATGAAAATTTTAAAATGATTTAAAAAAATAAGTAATGTTTTTTTGTTGTAAAGACTGAAGTTATCCACTATCAATTATTAAATTGGGAAACTGGTCAACCTCCAAATTGTGATGTCATAATTGATTTGGTTGAAAAGGTTCAGAAAAGTAATCAGGAAAATGAAAGAAAAATGGCTGTTCATTGCAGGTTTCTAAAAAATTTTATGTGCACAATTTAGATGTAAATTTCTACAGCATAATATATAGGTTAAAGAAAAAACTTAGAAAGGAATTTGTTTAAAAATCTTAACTATGTTTACTATGTACTTATTAGTAATGTGTATGTCAACTTTATATACTAAATACTTTCTTAATATGCTCTTGTGTGAAAATTTAGTGATGGAGCAGGTCGTACTGGGGTGTTTATTGGAGCCTTAAACTTGATTGAGCGAATAAAAAATGAAAACAAGGTTGATGTTTTGAGGACAGTCAAGGACATGAGGGACATGAGACCTGGAATGGTGGAAAATCTGGTGAGAAAAACAAATTTTTGTTTTAAAATTTTTTTTATTAATCATGCTATGCTTTATTTGTGGAATATAAAGTAATATATTTTATTTTATTTCTAAAATAAAATATTTATATTGTATTTATAGAAAGCAAAATATTTATATTTTTAGGCTCAATATAAATCACTGTATCAAATAGCGGCCCAGTATATTGATTCTTGTACTAGTTATCAGAACTTCTCTCATGTAAAAATTTAAAATCAAATAAAAAATGACACTTTTGCAAATCTAAATCATTTAAATTAATAAAGTTTGGTTTTATAACTTGATTTTTTTGTAAGATATTTAGTTATAATTTTATTTTAAATTTTTATGTTTTAGTTTTTATTTTTGTATTGATTGTTTAATTTATATTTTTTTGATTATTGTTTTAATTTATATTTTTTTAATTATTGTTGAATTTATTTTACATTATTGTATTCTTTGATATAAATTTATTTTTGTATTGTATTTTTAAATATATACTCTTTTTTAAATTCTTTTATTTTTCTTGGCTCTTATTTTAAGTTAGATATTGTTTGCCTATTTTTGAATCAAACAAACAAAAATTTATTACAAACATTTCATAATGTACACCTGTCAACAAAATGTTTTGGTTTAACAAGAAATAGATTTAATTAAAAATTTTGTCGGGCATCATTAAACAATATTTAGGTAAGAAAGGCAAACTTTTTTTCACAAGAATATTGTTTTTGTCTTTTTGAAGTTACAGCTTTATTTTACATTTCGGCAGTTTAAAAATTCATTAAATATATTTCTTTGTACTACCTGCCATAAAGCAAACAATTCTTGTTATTTTATAAACAATAAAATCACTTTTTTCTTTTATGTTTGCTCTTATTTCTATATAATATTACAAGCAAGGGCATTGCTTTTAAATATTCTAGTACAATCTTGTTTTTTACTAAACATTTTATTTAAAATAATTTAAAAGTAATGAAACTGTTCAGATTTTGGCTTGGTTTATGTATTCTTTGTCGAAGTTTACATTTCACTAAACCACAAGGTAATTTTTTTAATTAATTTAAAAAATTTAGATTTAATAGAAAGCATATACAGGTTGCAATAACATTTTTTTATATTTTTAGATGCTAATGCAACTGTTTTTTGCAATAACAACATCATTAGTTTTTACAACGACTCAACTTCATTTTTAACTTATTCACAAGCTGAACAGAAATGTCATAATAATGGAGGAACTTTGTTGATGATTAAGGATTTAGCTACTCAACAAATTGTTGTGCAACAATTATGGGAATGGGAAAGTGCAGCTCAGGACACAAAAGATGATGTTGGAAATATAAATGCAGTTGGTTACTGGATTGGTGCAAGTGGGACTGTATTTAAAAGGGGTAATAAGTACACATCTTATAACTGGAACTGGATTGATGGTACACCTGTACCACAACCTAATACAAGTACTGATGATAAGTATGAAAATTGGTATAATGCAAATCCTGATAATAATTCAGGTTATCTTCGAATAAGATCACTGGATACAGTAGGTGGTATTCCCAATGTAATTGGAGGTTGGGTGGATTGGCCAGATGAAAAGTATCCTGGATATATTTGTGAACAGCCAAGTAAGTTTTCATTTAAATTCGACATCAAGCAATTTATTATTTAATGCTTGCAAAGTAACAATTTTTGTCATAATTAATTTTGTTTATTTTGTGAACATATTTAAATAAAAATACCTATTTTTTGTCAACAACATCTTATTATTATAATTGCATTTTTTGCAATTTTCATAAAATGTTTTTAATTATTCTCTATTTATTAAAAACAGTTTTTTTATGTATATATATTTTTATAGGGCATTTGTGGGAAAAACAATTTAACCACATTTATTTTTAAACTATACTTTTAGATCCAGCCTCAGTATTGCCACTTAATGGATATAACATTATGTTCTACAACATTACAGCCAAAATAAATCATTTTGAAGCTAATGAAAGATGTGGTAGAAATGGAGGTGAATTGTTGATCATAAGAGATGAACAAACTCAACAAATTGTTAATAACCAATTGTGGGAATGGGAATCTTATGTTAATGATAGTTTTGCTTGGCAATCTGGTTACTGGGTTGGTGCAAATGGTACTGCAACACCATATAACTGGACATGGAGTGATGGTACTAATATTCCATATAACACCACATTTGGTGGTAGTGGTTATCAAAATTGGCATACAAGTTCTGATAATGTAAATGACAACCCAGGATATCTCAGAGTTAGATCATTATCTGGTACTTATGTTCTTGGAAGTTGGTATGATAACCCATCACATCAAACAGCTTATGGTTACATTTGTCAAGAAAAAAGTAAATAGCTTGTAATATCTTTTTATTGAACAATTTTTTAGTAACATAATAACATTTTTGACTATTTTTAAACTACTATATCTATTTTTAAAAGATTTATGTACGATACAACCTTGTAAAAATGAAGGAAATTGTTTTACTGATGGTTCGACTTATTATTGTATTTGCTTACCTGGTTATTATGACAAAAATTGCACTTCTGGTAAGTCCCTTGAATGGCAAACTGCTATCTGATAAAACTTAAGATTGTATTTTGATTTTATATTACATTTGGTAATTTGTTAACAGATGCTTGTGATCCTGTACCTTGTTTAAATAATGGAAGTTGTATTGGAGAATCAGAGGATCCATATTATCAATGTTATTGCCAAGATGGTTTTTATGGTGAACACTGTGAATTTGGTAAATATAATATATTTATTGTGCTTTGTTTTGTCACTCAAAATTAAGCTTCCTTGTATTTCATTTTGTAATTTTTTGCTATGTACATTAAACCCTGTGAATATAATGGAACTTGTAATATTAATGGTTTAACTTATTAATGTGATTGCATAAATGGATATTATGGCAAAAATTGTTCTTCAGGTAGTGATTTGTTAACTCTGCATAACACCTAGTATACATAATTAATTTACTAAAATTTTTTTAATTATTTATTTTTATTAGTTTTAAATTTTTTTTAATTTGTCTTCGATGTGTTTAGACCCATGTACAATACAACCATGTGCAAATAATGGAAATTGTAAAATTAATGGTTCAACTTATTATTGTGATTGTTTACCTGGTTATTATGATCGAAATTGTACAGCAGGTACAAGTGCCATGTAACTATGTGATATATAAATTTTAATAAAAAGAAATTAAAAAATGATTATGTTATACGCAGATGCTTGTGAGTCCACGCTATGTGATAATCAGGGTAGTTGCATTGGAGTTTTAGAGGATCCATATTATCAATGTGATTGTACTTCTCCTTACACTGGTCTTAATTGCCAAGAAGGTATAATATATATTTAAAATTTTAGGCGAAAAAGATAAGTAATAAAGTATATATTTTTATTTTTATTTACAATTTTATGTATTTGTTTGATGGTTTTTAGGGAAATTTGAGTCATCAAATCTATTAAACTATTCTCTTTTCGTGAGTAATGGTGAACCCACTTCATTTAATAATTCAATAAAACAAAGTATTAGTTATGGAGGTGCTTTGGCTATTATTAAAGACAACAGAACACAAATTGCTCTAGAGAATTATTTAGGAAAACATATTATTAAGAAAATCATATGGATTGGAGGAAGAAAAATAAACAAGGGTAGGGTAAAATTATAAGTTAAATAACATTTCTCTAAAAAAAAAAAAATTATTATTAGACTATTTTATAATTTAATACACCTTTTTATTTAGAATGGAGATGGCTTGATAATAGTTTAATACCAGTAAAAGAAAATCAAGGATTTCAAAATTGGGAAAATATTGAAACATTTTCAGATAATGGAGATTGTTTAGCATTACAACAAGAAACTTTTAAATGGGTTGGATTACCATGTTCTAATACATTTGACTTTGTATGCGAAAAAACAGGTGTCAAATTGTTATTTGAGATGCATTATTTTAGGAAGATTTACTAATATTTAATTTAACTAATATTTAGTTATGAATTTTGAAATTTTAAAAATATTTATTTTTGTAAAATTAGTTGTTGTTGAATTTTTAATAGCAACAACTGCTTTATGTGAAACAGTAAAATGTGAAAATGGTGGAAAATGTCATGAAAGTGGAGCTCATTATTTTTGTGAGTGTGTAAAAGGATTTGATGGAGAAGTTTGTCAAAATCAAATTCCTAATGATACAGGTAAAAAAATCAATTTTAAGTTAAACCCTAAAATTTTGCTATTGCCTACCATTACAAAATATTGTTGTATTTAGATTCTAATAGTACTGCCTACATAGTAATTGGAATTTTAGTTCCTTTACTCATTATTGCTGTGTTGGCTGGTGTTTATGTATGGAGAAAAAGGTTGGATTTTTATAGGTTTTTAAATAGAGAAGGATTTTCTTTTAAAACTTTGTATATCACCGTATTTCTTTTTTTGTTTGGTTGGGTACTTAGATTCACAATATTTTTTATGATTTAAACTACTATATGTTTGGCTAAAAATTCAATTTTTTTTAGAAATATCAATATTTGCTGCAGAAAAACTAGTAAAGAAAAACAGAGTGATACTGGTATTTAAAATAATTTAAATAAAGGAACTTCTAAATAAAATATAATTAAAAAATATAAATGTTAAATAGTTTTAAGCAAACTATAAATATATAAAAAATCTATTTAAAGTATTGCACTAAACAGTTAGTTAAACCTTTAATAACTTTTATGCTTTATTTAAAATTTATTTTAAATTAAATAAATTTAACTTGTTTATTAGGTGATTCTAATGGAGCATATGAAAATGTTATTTTTTCAAAAGAAACTGATATTTTTAAATCCTACAGAATATGTTTGTCTCAAGTGTTGGCAAAATATTTAATACTTTCTGATGAAAATAATCCTGAAATTGATGATCAATTTACAAATGTACGATGATTTTTTTTAAGTAGTTAAAATTATTTCTTACCCTTTGATTTAAATTTTATTTATTTTTCTAAAAAAAAGGGTATTCATTAATTTAAGGCATATTATTTTTATAGAAATTACATCAAGAATCATTAAATGTTAAATCACCAACAACAGTTGCTCAAAGACCAGAAAACAAACCAAAAAATCGATTTAAAAATATATTACCATGTAAGTAGGTAGTTGCTTAATAATACAAAATTTTCATTATTGTAGTTTAAAATGTAAATCTTAAATTGCGTTTTTATTACAAGTTGATAATTCAAGAGTTATACTGGAAGGGAATAATTACATAAATGCCAGTTTCATAAATGTAAGTTTTTTTATTAAAATCTGTTTGGATTTTAATATTTAAAGTCAAAATAACTTTTGCAATTAAATTAGGGAGTTAATATGCCAAAGAAATACATAGCAAGCCAAGGTCCAGTACCAAGAACTGTCAGTGATTTTTGGAAAATGATAACTGAACAGAATTGTAGCTTAATTGTGATGCTTACAAATATATTGGAACATGGAAAAGTATTTGTTTTTTTAATATTAAAAGTAGGATTAAAAAAACTCATTTGTTAATTTCATTTTTAAAATGTCTAGTTATTTTACATTTTACAATATATATATATATTTTTTAAAATTTTTATTGTAAATTTCAAAATGTTGAGATTTGAAGGAATTTATAATAAAAGTGTATGTTGTAATATTTTTTAGTCCAAATGCGAGAAATACTGGTCAGAGCCAGGTGAAACAGTTCAATATGGAAACATTACAGTAAAATCTAACCAAGAATCTTTATTTGGGAGTTTTATTCAAAGAAAATTTGAAATTTCTTTCAATGATGACACATATGAGTCTGTAAAAGAAATTTTGTTGTTTAAAGCATTATTTTTAAAATTAGGCAATGTATTGCCATGTTCTTTTCACCATAGGTTTATTTAAAATTAAATATTGTCTGGCATACGTAAAATATTGCAGCAAGAGATATGTTTTTTTTTATAAGATAACTGGAACAATCATGTTTATTTTTAGATAACTAGGCTTGTGACCCAGCTACAGTTTATATCCTGGCCTGACCATGGTGTGCCTTTAACAACCAGCAGTTTCTTTCGTTTTTACAACCAAGTTCAACAACTTTACAATCAACAAACAACTAAAACTCCTATTGTTGTACATTGCAGGTAGGTTTATAAATAAGCGGTAATAACATTGAATTTAATACCTAACATTTACAATTATTTTGTTGCATTCAAATATTTTTTAATATTAACTATCAATCTTTAATTTTTATTCAAACAGACATTTATTATAAATACAAAATATTAAAATTTTTATAGATATTCTAACATTTGGTTTATTTCAGATATTGATGTTTGTTCTTTTACTCACAAAAAAATTAGCTAATAAAATTTTAGCATTAGTATGAACATATTTTTACGATCTTCTGCTTTCCTTTTAATGTTTGCATTAATATATTTAAATTTATTATTTCTGATTTTCAACATTATCAAAATAGATTTTTAATTAAATATTTTTATGATTTAATTATTATAAGGCAAACACATGTTAAAATTAAAATTTGCGACTAACTGGATACAATGTTTTTTCACAAATGTTCTCATATTAGATTTTGTAATAAAAAATATTTTGCAGACCTAATTTAATTTTATTCTTATAGCGCTGGTGTTGGTAGAACTGGAACATTTATCGGGTTTGATTGTTTGATGCAAGAAATAAAAGAAAAACAAAGTGTTAATGTTTTTGAGACTGTTCTTAATATGAGAAAACAAAGAAGTGACATGGTCCAATCCAAGGTAACTAATTTTTTAATTTAACCAATAATCCTTAACCTAAAATTTATTAAATTTTTTTTACACAGGGCCAATATATATTTCTACACAAATTGATTGCTGAAGTAAATTTATTTGGAAACACTGATATTGAAGTAACTAAGCTTAAAAGTGAAGTTAAACAAAATAGGTACAAAATTAAACACATTTTTATTTTTTAAATTTTATCATTTTTGGTTTTTGTTATCTCTTAGACAACATATATTTTCTATATCAGTAAATTTAAGATAATCAGTTGTTACACAAACATTTTATAACTTTTTTAAATGAAACACAGATCAAGAGAAAAAGAATTTAACAAAATTGATAAAATTGGACCCTTAAAAGCCTCACAAGAAATTGCTAAGAGACCTGAAAATATTGAGAAAAACTTAAACCAACATATTTTACCCTGTAAGTTTGGGATAAAAATGTTTAATTATTTAACATCTTAACCTGGTTTATAGTATGGGTAGTTGTAGTTACGTTTATTTCTACAATTTAATATAACCACATTTATTCTACAAAAATTTAAGTTTTTATTGCCATCTTGTTAAGGTTTTAAGTTTTTGTTTGTTTAAAAAACTAAATACTAACAATTGTAAATAAATTTTTTAACACAGATGATCATGCAATGTTTATACTACCACCTTTGGCCAATGATTTTACGCCTCCCTATTACAATGCTACATTTATTACGGTACTGTCGCTAGATATTTGATAAACATTTGTTTAAGTTGCTAATATTTCTAAAAAAAAATTTTATTTTAGGGATACAATTTTACAGAGTCAATTTTGGCCGCACAGACCCCCACTAATGACACTGTTGTAGAGTTTTGGCATGGGATTTGGCATTATAAAATTCAAACTATTGTAATGTTATCACAATTGCATGAGGAATTAAAGGTTTTTAAAAAAGGGTTTAACTACTTATGTTAAAATTTCCCTGTAGCGGTTTTTTAACTTTAACTTTAAAAATGTGTGTTACAAAAAGTAATTTATTATTTTCAGGGACAAAATATTCAATACTGGCCTGATAATGAGGGGGAAAGTTTAAGTTTTGGAAGTTACAAAATACAACTTGTCTCAGTTCAAAAATTTGGTGTTTATTTAAAAAAAAGAAAAATTGTTATATCGTTTAACAATATTCAGGTTAAAATCAATGTTATTTTAAATATAATTAAAAATATTGCTCTACTAAGTTTCAGTACAAATATTTGTTTTTAATAAATAGTGCAATATAGGATGTTAGGTTTTATTGCTATAATTAATCTAAATTGTTTTAAATCAGTTTCAAGTAATCCACTACCAACTCTTGAAATGGGAAGCTAGCCAGCCTCCAAATTGTGATGTCATAATTGACTTGATTGAAAAAGCTCAGAAGACTTGTTTGCAGGGTGGAGGAAATATGGCTGTACATTGCAGGTTTGAAGCTAATGTTATTTTTTAATATAAAATGTATACTACATGTGATTGATTGCTTTCTATACTTTTGCTTAATTATTAGTGATGGAGCGGGTCGAACAGGGGTGTTTATCGGAGCTTTGAACCTGATTGAGCAAATAAAGAATGAAAGTAAGGTTGATGTTTTAAGGACAGTCAAGGACATGAGGGACATGAGACCTGGAATGGTAGAGAATTTGGTAAAAGTTACAACTTTTAAGATTATTTAAATTTTTGGTAGAAAAAAAAATTTAAATTTAAAATATATTTTTAGGCTCAATATGAATCTCTGTATGAAATTGTAGTAAAATATGTTGATTCATTTTCTGATTATCAAAATTTTTTCCCATTAAAAGTGTAAGGAGAACATTTATTGTGTCAACGGAGCATTTTTAAAATGTATATTCATATAAATAGATATAATAAATACTAAAATTTAGTAAGAGCAAAATAAAATAATTTTTTAAGTTTTAATAAAGATTTATTTCACATTTTTGCATACTTATGTAAACTAGTTGTGGTTCGATATTTAAAAATTTATATGATAGCTTTGATTTGCCTGGTGTTCAAGATATTTATTAATGTGCAACTATAACCTATTGTCTTTATCAAAATGTTATTATAGAATTAAAGTAAATATAAACATAAAAACTATTGTTAATTTTATTTTAAAAAAAATGCTCTGTATAATACTTTTAAAACATTGTTACTTGTGTAAATATTTGCCTGAAGATTGTAAACTATAAAACCTTCCTTTGTGTAGTAAATATTTGTGTTTGTATATTGTTAAAAGTTTCCTAAAAGTTTATATAATACTTTTAAAGAGTTCAAATATTTTTCATTTTATGACCCATAATTCTTTCTCTACCACCACATCAGAATGCATCTTTTACATTAAAAAATTGGATGAATTCTTTAACGTAAATTTATTTATTATGATTTATTAGGAATTTATATAATTTAAAATGCATCTTCTTTTTATTACTTTAACAGTATTGTTATTTTGTAACACTTAAAATTTATATAGTTTTAAAATATAGAAAAAACAAAATATATTTTTATAAAAAAACAGCACTAAAAACAGGTTTGTGTTATATTATGAATTATTAAAACAAGTTAACTTCATTAATTAAAAACCATAATTTTGTGAACTGTTAATTGATTAAGCAAATGTTTTGATTAAGCAAAAAATGTTATTAAGCAAATGTTTTGTCATGTCAATCACCTCTGTTGTGTGTAACTCTTTATACAAACAGTAAGAAGAACTTTTTTTTTATGTGTTTGCATTAGTTTTATTGGTACTAAATGTTTGATACAGATTTTTTATTGTCTGTACATCAACTAGCAATTAAGTATTTTATTATATTATAGTTATAAAATATTTGATTTTTAATTATGTTTTGTTAGTTTTTTTAAGTGATCTCTTTTAATGTGCTACCATGAAACGTTATAAAATTGTAGTGTGCTTGTTTATTTTTGTATTAACCTGGAGGTTAGGAACATCTCAAGGTAATTGCTTCATTGGGCATGGATTTTTTTCAATTAGATTTTTAGCAGTAATTGCCGAAAAATTTAAATTAATTTTAAACCTGTGTTAAGCAATGTTTTATTATAAAGTCATGTTTAAAATTATTGTTTGTTACTTATACAATTTTTATATTTTATTATGACAATTTTTTAAATTTAATCTTTATAAATAATAGAATATGTACTAGTATATATGTGACTGAATAAAGTTGTTTTATGACTGTTTTGTCTACAGCTGCTGTTATACATCATAATGGATACTCAATTAGTTTTTATAACATGTCAACGGATGTTGTATCTCATTCTGAAGCCGAACAAAAATGTCAAAATATTGGAGGAACTTTGTTGATGATTAAAACTTATGATATTCAACAAATTGTTGAACACCAATTATGGAAATGGGATGATGTAGCTTCTAAACAATGGCAAACTGGTTATTGGATTGGTGCAAGTGGTAATGCAACAACCTATGATTGGACTTGGAGTGATGGTACACCAGTACCACGGCCTGGAACCAGTACTGATAATAGTTATGAAAACTGGTATGGCGGTGATCCCAATGACAATCCAGGATATCTTCGAATGAGATCAACAAGTGCACATCAACTTGGAAGTTGGTTTGATCGACCTGATTCTCAACCTGGATATATTTGTCAGGAAATAAGTAAAAATGTTTTATGAGATAGTAAACATAGTGAAAAAATTCGTTTATTTATCAAGGCTTTTTAATATTTTTAGTTTCTGATTAATTTTTGTTTTAAATTCTTTAGGTATTACATATATAAATATATTTAAAAAAAGGGTAATGTATTAAAGAGAAAAACTTTTTTTAATATTTAACAACTGGTAATTTAAATATTTTTACTAGATCCATGTTCAACGCAGCCATGTACAAGTATAGGAACAAATGGAAGTTGTACTGTAACAAGTGATTTAAATTATCAGTGTTCTTGCTATGATGGTTATTATGATCCAGATTGTAATTCAGGTGGGTAAAAAACATTTATTTGAGTAAATAAAAAAAATATATAACAATGAAACTAAAAAATTATAAATCAAGTTGGATGTGGTTGACAACAGTTTTTAGATTTTAATAATAAATTAAACTAAAAAGGAATTTTTGAGTTTAAATTAAAAAAAAAAATTTATAATTAAACTTTTGTTACTCATCTCTAACACAACCTTGTGGAATTAGTTAAAATTCTATTATTAATGTGCAAATTATTATTGTGTTTGATAAGTTGGTTTTTGTGATTAAAACTGCATTTCGGGCATGTTTAAAGCAAAATATTTATACTTTATTTTTTGCTTATGAGAGCTAATCAACTTTTTGTGTTTAAAATGACCTTTATTTAAAAAACTTTTCAAATTTTGTAATTAAAGATCCATGTACAAATCAATGTACAAGCAAAGGGGCAACAGGGTGTACAGTCACTGATGACAACTTGAATTATAATTGTGATTGTCAAGATGGTTATTATGATAAAAATTGTACTTCAGGTGAATATAGTTATAAAATACATTTTTCTGTCAGTAATTTTATAGTTTAAAATGTAAAAATTTTAAACACATTGGAATTGCGATTTTTTTTATTAAGTTTGAGTGTCTTAAAAGCCATTTTTATAGAGTTGCAACGACTTTTGCTCATGAACAATTAGAATTCTAAAATTTAATTATGGTGTTTATTATTGTTGTGCGCTTAATATTGTGTATTAACCTTTAAGTATTACTTATTACTAATTTCCAAGTGTAATTTATCTTTATTTATATTTAAAGATCCCTGTACAAACCAATGTATAAGTGACGAAGCAAGAGGGTGTACAGTCACTGATGACAACTTGGATTATGACTGTGTTTGCCAAGAAGGTTACTATGATAAAAATTGTACTTCAGGTGATTATATTTATAAATCTTCACATATAAACAATCTGCAAAATGCCAAATATTGTTATATTACTTAGTATAAATTTCAATAATTATAATCTTATGATTAATAGCAAAAAAAAAGTAGCAAAAAAAAATTATAAATTTTGTTAGACCCATGCACTATAAATAATTGCTTAAGTAATGGTACAACAGGAACTTGTAATATTAGTGGTTCAACTTATTATTGTGAATGTAAAGATAGTTATTTTGATCAAAATTGTACTTCAGGTAGAAAATATTTTAATTATTGTAAATAAAACTCTTATTTTTCAAAATCTTTGTATACGACAAGTTTTTATAAATTAATACAAACTAAATTTGTAACAAATGGGTGAAGCAATTTGATAAAAGCACATTTTTTAAGTTTTTATTGTTACAATATATATACTTTTTTTTCTTTATCATGTTTAGATCCATGTACAATACAACCATGTGAAAATGGCGGAATTTGTTATATTAATGGTTCAACTTATCAATGTGATTGTTTACCTGCATATAATGGATATAATTGTGATGAGGGTAAAATCTTTTTTTTAGGAAATTGCAATAGTTTTAACAGCACAGCTATAATAAGGAAATTCACGATAATTTATAAATTTATATATTTTAATGCGATGTAATTAAAAAAAAAATTCAATTCACTGTTTTAAACAAAAGGTTAACATGTGATTTATTTCTTTTTGTTAGTTATGTTTTAATTTAATGTGATGTAATTAAATTAATTTAATTTAAAAAAATATCTAATAATTATTTAATATATTTACATTTTTTCAGTTCCAGCTTCAGTATTGCCACTTAATGGATATAACATTACATTTTACAACATAACAGCTAAAATAACTCATTTTGAAGCTAATATAAGATGTGGCAGAAATGGAGGTGAATTGTTGATCATAAGAGATGAACAAACTCAACAAATTGTTAATGAACAATTATGGGAATGGGAATCTTATGTTGATAATAATCTTAGTTGGCAATCTGGTTACTGGGTTGGTGCAAGTGGTACTGCAACACCATATAACTGGCAATGGAGTGATGGTACTAATATACCATACAACACCACCTTTGGTGGTGATGGTTATCAAAACTGGCATAACTATCCTAATTACAACCCAAGTGACAATCCGGGATATCTTAGAATAAGATCATTAAAGGAATATGTACTTGGAAGTTGGTATGATAATCCATCACAACAACCAGCCTATGGTTACATTTGCCAGGAAATAAGTAAGTTCAGTTGTATTTTTACACTTATTTTTTATTTTTGTTTATAATAAAAATTGATGGATTTACCAAAATAGTAAAATTGTGTTGTTTTTAATTTTTAGTAATGCAACAGCTTATGCTACTGGATTTAAAATGTTGTAATGTGGTTGCAAATTTTAACAAATATTTAATAATTTACCCACACACCACAAATAACAGTGTTAATTATTTTATAGGTCCTTAAATTGGACATACATTTATGACAGCCACTATGCTTCATTATTTACAGATGGTTAATAAACTAATGTTGTATTTAACTAATTTTTATTTGTGAATCTTCCTTTCATGTTAACAGTATTTAATTACTTACTTAAAAGATTTATGTTCAACACATTCATGTACAAGTATAGGAACAAATGGAAGTTGCACTGTAACAAGTGATTCAAGTTATCAGTGTCTTTGCTATGATGGTTATTATGACCCAGATTGTATTTCAGGTAATTTTTTTATATATCTTTATCTTTGATGTGGGAAGGTTGATTTTACGACCTAAACATAGAGTTACAGCTGTTATTCTGACCCAGCCTTAAGTTGCCTTTGGCAGTTTTGAATATTATTTATTATAATTGCCAAATAATTAAGCCGCTGATTACGTGCTGGCTCAGCAGAAGTTCATACTGTTTATTATGCATTTTATAAGGGTGCTACAAAATGAGAGTAGTGGAGGTCGAACCTACAACCTCATGTAGTGTAGCAAATGTTCTCACTACTACACCCAGCTAGCTGCTAATTCTAAATAAACAATAGGCACAATGTCTATTTTGTAGTAATTTAAAAAAAAATTGTGTATGTAGTTTTATTAAAATATATACAAAATTTAAGTAAATAATTTTGTTGGAATGTATTTAATAATGCGGTATTACTAATAAGCAATTTTTTAATTATTATTGTTATGGTTTTCAACTATGTTTTAAGTGTTATTTTTTAAAACTACTTTTATGAATATATAATTATTATTTAGATCTTGTAAATCTGGTAAATATAAGTATTTTAACTACATACTGTTTAAATTAATTTCCATTGCATGTACATACTAATAATATTTTTATTAATTATATAGATCCATGTACAATACAACCATGTGAAAATGGCGGCACTTGTCATGTTAATGGTTCAACTTATCAATGTAATTGTAAAGATGGTTATTATGATCAAAATTGTACTTCAGGTAAAAAAATAATTTTAATTTTTAAATATTGTAAATAAAGCTATTATTTTTTAAAATCCTTTTATCTGACAATTTTTTATGAATGAGTACAAGTTAAGTTTATAACAAATAGGTGAAGTGATCTGTTAAAAGCACATTTTAAGATTTTTAACTCTACAATGTGTTAACTTGTTTATTTATTTACGGTGTTTAGATCCATGTACAATACAACCATGCAAAAACAATGGACTTTGCATCATTGATAGTTCAACTTATCAATGTAATTGCTTACCGGAGTACAATGGATATACTTGTGATGAAAGTAAAATATTTTTTATACACTGTAATAATTTCAACAGAACATCTATTAATAAGCAAATTAACAGTTCTTTTTGTCAGTTTTTTAAACAAAAGAATACTTAATGATTTAAATACTTTTGTTATCTGTGTTTTTTTTTAATGTAATAAAATTAAAAGTAGTTTTAATCAAAAAAATTAGGTAAAGTTAGATATCAATTAATGCATGTACATTGTTTTAGTTCCAGCCTCTATTTTACCAGTAAATGGGTACAGCATCACATTCTACAACATAACAGCTAAAATAACTTATCTAGAAGCTAACAAAAGATGTGGTATAAATGGAGGTGAATTGTTGATCATTAGAGATGAACAAACTCAACAAATAGTTGATAAACAATTATGGGAATGGGAACCTTATGTTGATGATAGTCTTAGTTGGCAAGCTGGTTACTGGGTTGGTGCAAGTGGTACTGCAACACCATATAACTGGACATGGAGTGATGGTACTAATATACCATACAACACCACATTTGGTGGAGATGGTTATCAAAACTGGTATAAAATAAATAATGCATATAATCCAAAACAAAATCCAGGATATCTCAGAGTTAGATCATTATCTGGTTATTATGTTCTTGGAAGTTGGTATGATAATCCATCACATCAAATTGCTTATGGTTACATTTGCCAAGAAATAAGTAAGCTCTGTTGTATTTTTACACTTAAATTTCTAAATTGTATGAATTTATCAAAATAATAAATTTGTGTTTTTTTTAGCATTTATTAATGCATTAGCCTACCCTATTGTCTGAATTTTTAATTGTTGTAATGTGGTTGTAACTCTTAACGAATATTCAACAATTTCCCTGCACATCACAAATGTTAAATTTACTCATTTTTTATTTGTGAATTTTAACTTTTTGTGCAACAATATTAATCACTTAAAGATCCATGTTCAACACAACCATGTACAAGTATTGGAACAAATGGAAGTTGTACTAAAACAAGTGATTCAAGTTATCAGTGTTCTTGCTATGATGGTTATTATGATTCAGATTGTAATTCAGGTAATTGGAATTAGCAAAGATGGTTTTCATGCTGATAACTGAAATTTGGTTATTAAAATTATGTTAATCTTGAGATTTAAAATTTAATCAACGATGCCTTTTGCAAAACGTATTTTATAAAATCGTAATAAATAGAATTATTGTATAAAAATCTGATTTGTAATTCTAATATATATATATACACAATAAATACTGGTATGTTTAGATCCATGTTCAAATAATTATTGTATTAGTGATGGGACAACAGGAATTTGTAATATTGATGGTTCAACTTATTATTGTGATTGTAAAGATGGTTATTATGATCAAAATTGTACATCAGGTAAAAATATCATAAATTTTAAATATTGCATTCTTTAAAATGATTGTAAAACAACTGTTGTGTAACAAAACTGAATTTTAAACAACAACCAAACAGCTTTAATTGAACTAATACTTAAATAAGAAGATTATTAAATTATCCTATTTGTTTTTTTTTTTAAAAAGAATTGCTATAAACTCACTACAAAAATATGTTTTTATAGATCTTTAATATATTTAATTTTAACCTTTTAAATGCTTCTTTAGATCCATGTACAATTAATAATTGCATTAGTGATGGTGCAACAGGAATTTGTAATTTTGTTGGTTCAACTTATTATTGTGATTGTAAAGATGGTTATTATGATCAAAATTGTACTTCAGGTATGAAAAGGTTCCAAAATTATTTATGCAAGATTTTATTTTTAACCTTACTATTTGTAAGAGTTTGGAAAAAAAGATAAAATGTATAGTTATTGTATATAATGTAGCTGTGATATCTTTAGTAAAGTGTTTAAAATTTTTTGTTTGTTTTTATTTAAATATTAAGATCCATGTACAGTACAACCATGTAATAGTAATGAAAATTGTAATATTATTGGTTCAACTTATCAATGTGAATGTAAAGATGGATTTTTTGGGCCAAATTGTACTTCAGGTAAATATTTTCAAAAACCACTTCTGGTTTAAATTTGAATGCGTTTTGTTTTTGCTTAATAAAATCAAAATTTATTGGATAACCTTATCTATCGTATAAATATATATTTTTATTAGGTTGTTACTATTATTTTTTTAACAGATGCTTGTGCACCAGATCCTTGTTTAAATGGGGGAAGTTGTATTAGAAAATCAGAGGATCCATATTATCAATGTAGTTGTCAAGATGGTTATTATGGTGATATTTGTGAATTTGGTAAATATGCTTATTAATGTTATTTACTATATAATATCAGGGAACGAAATAACTGGTCGCTGCTCGCTAAAAGCGAATCGTTTTTTATTTAATTAGCGAATTGTTTTTTACAAATATATTAGAAATAGCGAATCAACCTAAAATGGTTCTGGCAAAATAAAACATCTGTGTATATTTATGTATTTTTTACGAGCTATGTTAAACCGGTTTTAACCTAATTTAATCACATCAACATATTCCTGTGTAAATGTAGGTTATTATATGGCATTTAATAACAATAACTTTACATGATCTTACAATGCAGAAATTTTCTTTCTTGCAGTTTGTTTAGTTAAGCTGTTGCGCAATTTTTTAAATACATAACATAGCCTTAAAGCAATCAAAAATGACGCGTTCTTTGTGCAAAAAATTATTAACAATTGTTTTACATTTTAAAAATGCAACTCAGGCGTCAAGTGTTATAAAAAAAAAGAAGATCACAACTTGGGCCTTATCAGTGCCAGGGAACGAAATAACGGGTCGCTAGTCGCTAAAAGCGAATCGTTTTTTTAAATTAGCGAATCGTTTTTTACAAATATATTAGAAATAGCGAATCAACCAAAAAAGGTTCAGGCAGTGATAAAACTCTCGTGTATAATTTTACGATCTATTTTACACCGGTTTCACACTAATTTAATTACATCATCATAATCCTGCGTAAATGTAGGTTACTATAGGGCATTTAATAACAATAACTTTCCATGTTTTGGCAATGCGTAAATTTCGCTCCCGAGATCGTTTAGTTGTTGCGCAATTTTTTAAATGCATAACACAGCCTTAAAAAAATTAAAAATGTCTTTTCGTGCAAAATATTCTTAACGATTGTTTAACAATACGTTACATTTTAAAAATGCCACGCAACGCGTCAAGTGTTATCAAAAAACAAAGATTATGACTTGAACCTAATAATTACTCTAAAAATGCGACCTCATTTTTAGCGAATCGTTTTTTAAATGTTAATTCGTACCCTGAGTGCTCTAAAAATTTGACGACATTTTTAGCGAATCAATTTTTAAACGTTAATTCGTACCCTAAATATAATAAAAATTAGTTCTTTTAATATATAGATCCATGTACAATACAACCTTGTGTAAATAGTGGAATTTGTAATATTGATGGTTCAACATATCAATGTGATTGTCTGGATGGATTTTTTGACAAAAATTGTTCAACAGGTTTTGTATGACGATTGATATTTATTTTTGTTTTACTTAAGTTTTAAAATAAAAATATTAACAGATGCTTGTGATCCTGTTCTTTGCATAAACCAGGGAAGTTGTATAAGAGAATCAGAAAATCCATATTATCAATGTAATTGTACTTCTACATATACTGGTCAGAATTGTGGGGAGGGTCAGTATACAGGATATTTAATGGTTTAAAAATTTTTTTATATATAATGTAAGAATTCTAGGTTTAGGATTTTTTCTTTGTGTTAAAAACAACAACGTGTTTTATAATCTTTTATTTATAATAAAGTAATTTTATAATTAAGTTACATTTATTTATGTAGGAAATTTTGTTCCATCTGACAATGTAGAATATTCCTATTTTGTAACTAATGGTGAACCTACTTCATTTAATAATTCAATAATACAAAGTGCTAGTTATGGAGGTGCACTGGCTATTATTAAAGACAACCAAACACAACTTGCTTTGGAAAGTTATTTAAAAAAGCATGTTCGCAATAAAAGCTTGTGGATTGGAGGAAGAAAAATTAATCAGGGTAAAGATGCTATTTTTAAGTTGAATCAAATTTATACATAGAAAGTTTAAATGTTGATTATTATTTATTTACTTTTTAAGAATGGAGATGGCTTGACAATAGTTTGATACCAATAAAAGAATATGAAGGATTTCATAATTGGAAAAATATTGATTTAAGGGAAATAGATGATAATGATGAAGAGTGTTTGGTTCTAGAAGAAAATACTTTTGAGTGGATAAGTCAGCCTTGCACTCAACAATATGATTTTGTTTCAGAGAAATCAGGTTATTATATTACAAGTTTTTTTATTTTTAACAAAAAAATTTCTTAAAATACTATTCTTTAGGTTTTATTTGGTTATACACCCATTGAGTTATTTTGTAGTTTTTCGCACAGACTATTAATAAATATTTATGTATGTGTTTGTAATATATTAGTCGAGAAATCATCTTTAACATTTAACCCATTTAAATATTTATTTATTAATGAGCCTTTAACAACCAGCAGTTTCTTTCGCTTTTACAACCAAGTTCAACAACTTTACTATCAACAAACAACTAAAACTCCTATTGTTGTACATTGCAGGTAGTTAAAAGCTATTATTTTTTTCAAACTAATGTTAAGACAACAAAGATATATTTAAAAAAGCATTTTTTTGCAGTAATGAATGGTGTGGGTAGAACTGGAACATTTATTGGGTTTGATTGTTTGATGCAAGAAATGAAAGAAAAACACAGTGTTAATGTTTTTGAGACTGTGCTTAATATGAGAAGACAGAGAACCGAAATGGTTCAAACTAAGGTTAAAATTTGGTTTGTAAATATTTTTAAAAACTAAAAAAAAAACTATTAACTTTATTTTATTTTGTGCTTACTAAAGGACCAATACATCTTTCTTCACAAATTGGTCGCTGAAGAATATTTATTTGGAAACACTGAATTAAAAGTTGCAAAGTTTGAAAGTCAAGTAAAATATCTTACGTAAGTTAAATATTTTTAACTTTTAAAATCCAACATTAAATAAACTTGTTTTATAGGATTGAGGATGAATTTAACAAACTTGATTTAATTGGCCCTCATCAGGCCACAAGTTTCTTTGCAAAAAGACCAGAAAATGTTGGAAAAAATTTTAACAAAGAGATTCTGCCATGTAAATTTTTATAATTTAAATATTGTTATTTAAAAAATAAAAAAATTGAATAGTTTGTTTTTAGTAATTTTAATAAACTTTATCTTCAGTGAAAATTTTTGTAATATTAGGTTATCTATATAAATATTATCTTGTATTACTGTTAAATTTTTAATTTTTAGATGACCATGCTATATTTCTCCTAGCACCCTTACCAAATAATTCTACTCCTGTCTATTATAATGCTTCATTTATTAAAGTAAGTTTATCAAATTAAATAAAAATAATGTATTTAAATTCATCTTATTATTTGGTTTACAGGGTTATAATGATTCCAAATCAATCTTAGCTGCACAAACTCCTACTGAAGATACTGTTAATGAATTTTGGCACACTATTTGGCATCATAAAGTTAAAATTATTGTCATGCTGTCACAGATGCATGAAAATCTTGAGGTAAGCTTTAATCCTGTTTTTTTGTGTATGCATGTTTTGGTAGTTAATTATATAGTGTGGTATCTTTAGGGACAAAGTGTTCAATATTGGCCAGATTCCAATCAAGAAATTTTAAGTTTTGGTGGTTATAAAATAAAGCTAACTTCAGGAAAAAGAATAGGATCTGATTTAAAAATTAGAAAGTTAATTCTTTCACTGGACAATATTCAGGTAATTATGTGGCTTTTGTTATTTATGTTTTTTAATAGAAAATTTAAAACGATTTAAAAAAAAAAGTAATGTTTATTTGTATTAAAGACTGAGGTTATCCACTATCAATTATTAAATTGGGAAACTGGTCAACCTCCAAATTGTGATGTCATAATTGATTTGGTTGAAAAGGTTCAGAAAAGTAATCAGGAAAATGAGGGAAAAATGGCCGTACATTGCAGGTTTCTAAAAAAATTTATGTGCACAAATTAGATGTAAAATTCTACAGCATAATATATAATTTAAAGAAAAAACTTAAAAAGAAATTTGTTTAAAAATCTTAATTTATGTTTACTATGTAATTATTAGTAATGTGTATTTGAACTTTATATACTAAATACTTTCTTAATATGCTCTTGTGTGAAAATTTAGTGATGGAGCAGGTAGAACTGGGGTGTTTATTGGAGCTTTGAACTTGATTGAGCGAATAAAGAATGAAAGCAAGGTTGATGTTTTCAGGACAGTCAAGGACATGAGGGACATGAGACCAGGAATGGTGGAAAATCTGGTGAGAAAAACAAATTTTTGTTTTAAAAATTTTTCTTTAATGTGGAATATAAAGTAACATATTTTACTTCATTTCTAAAATAAAATATTCATATAGTATTTATAGAAAGCAAAATATTTATATTTTTAGGCTCAATATAAATTCCTGTATCAAATAGCAGCTCAGTATATTGATTCTTTTACTAGTTATCAGAACTTTTCTCATTTAAAAATCTAAAATCAAATGAAAAATGACACTCTTGCAAATCTAAATCATTTAAATTATTAAAGTTTGGTTTACAATTTTATTTTAAATTTTTATGTTTTAGTTTTTATTTTTGTTATGATTGTTTAATTTATATTTTTTTGATTATTGTTTAATTTATATTCTTTTAATTATTATTGAATTTATTTTACATTATTGTATTCTTTGATATAAATTTAATTTTGTATTGTATTTTTAAATATATATATACTCTTTTTTAAATTCTTTTATTTTTCTTGGCTCTTATTTTAAGTTAGATATTGTTTGCCTATTTTTGAATCAAACAAACCAAAATTTATTACAAACATTTCATAACATACACCTGTCAACAAAATGTTTTGGTTTAACAAGAAATAGATTTAATTAAAAATTTTGTAGGACATCATTAAACAATATTTAGGTAAGAAAAGCAAACCTTTTTTCACAAGAATATTGTTTTTGTCTTTTTGAAGTTACAGCTTTATTTTACATTTCGGCGGTTTAAAAATTCATTAAATATATTTCTTTGTACTACCTGCCATAAAGCAAACAATTCTTGTTATTTTATAAACAATAAAATCACTTTCTTCTTTTATGTTTGCTCTTATTTCTATATAATATTACCACCAAGGTCTTTGCTTTTAAATATTCTAGTACAATCTGGTTTTTTACTGATCATTTTATTTAAAATAATTTAACAGTAATGAAACTGTTCAGATTTTGGCTTGGTTTATGTATTCTTTGTCAAGGTTTACATTCTACTATACCACAAGGTAATTTAAATAAATAATTTTAAAAATTTGGATTTAATAGAAGTATATACCGGTTGCAATAACATTTTTTTATATTTTTAGATGCTAATGCAACTGTTTTCTACAATAATAACATCATCAGTTTTTACAACGATTCAACTTTATCTTTAACTTATTCACAAGCTGAACAGAAATGTCATAATAGTGGAGAAACTTTGTTGATGATCAAAGATAATTTTACTCAACAAATTGTTGTACAACAATTATGGAAATGGGAAAGTGCAGCTCAGGACACTATAGATAGTATTGGTCACCACAATCCTGTTGGTTACTGGATTGGTGCAAGTGGAACTTCTTCACCTTATAACTGGAGCTGGATTGATGGTACACCAGTACCACAACCTGGTAGTAGTACTGGGTATGAAAATTGGTATGGTGCAAGTCCTAATAAAAATCCAGGTTACCTCAGAATAAGGTCACTGGATCAATATGGGGGTTTCTATAATTTAATTGGAGGCTGGGTGGATTGGCCAGATAATAGTTATCCTGGATATATTTGTGAACAGCCAAGTGAGTTTTCATTTAAATTCGACATCAAGCAATTTATTGTTTAATGCTTGCAAAGTAACAATTTTTGTCATAATTAATTTTGTTTATTTTGTAAACATATTTAAATTAAAATATATACCTAAATTTTTGTCAACAAAATCTTTTTATTATAATTGCGTTTTATTGGAATTTTTATAAAATGTTTTTAATTATTCTCTATTTATTAAAAATAATTTTTTGTAGGTATTTTATTATAGGGCATTTGTATGAAAAACTACGGTGGCCCAGAAGGGCAAACCAAAAAAATGATAAAAAACGAAAATATATTTTAAAAACCGAAAATAACTTTTTAAAACCGAAAAAAAATAATAAAAAAACGAAAATATATTTTAAAAACCGAAAATAAATTTTTAAAAACCGCAAATAAGTTTTCAAAAACCGAAAAAAAGTTTTACGTAAACCGAAAATAAGTTTTCATAAACCGAAAATAAGTTTTACGTAAACCGAAAATAAGTTTTCAAAAACCGAAAATAAGTTTTACGTAAACCGAAAATAAGTTTTCAAAAACTGAAAATAAGTTTTCAAAAACCGTAAATATATTTTCATGACCTTTCACCTTTGAAAAGGCTTAACTTTACTAGCCTTATGCGAAGGAACACCGGTTAGCGATTAGCCTTCCCTTTTGGGTTAAAAAGAATATTTGTTTAATAAATGTCAAACTTGTAAAGATATAACTTGTTTATTTAAGCTGGGCACTATATTATTAATCTTAATCTGTTAATATAAGATAACAAAAATGAGGTAAAACTGTGTCTGACTGTAGTTATCTTCCAATTTATAAATCTTATCCAAATTGTTTAAGTTTTAGTTGGCCTTTGCTCTTCTATAAGCAGTAAGTTGCGGCAGTTTTTCTTCTAAGTTATTTATTGGTCAATATGATTAACAACATTCAAAACTTATAAAGGCAACTTAAAACTAAGTTTGTTAAAAGAACGTTACCCTTTAATAGGGCTGGGAAGCTAATTAAAAAAAATCAGCCTTAAGGGTGTAAGTCCCAATATTTACCTAGTTTGCACATTGTTAAATTTGTTTTTATGTTTTAAAGAGAAAAATGGTGTTTATTGTTTGTAAGTATTGTAATAGCAATGAACAAGTTAAATTAAACCATAAATTTTGTACACAATGTGGTTTGCTGTTGAATAAAGAAGAGATGGCTATAAGATATTATTTTTTTTAAAGGATATACATATGATGTTATAACCAACTTTCTGTACAAGCATCATGGCATCAAATTAAGCACAAGAACTTTAAAGTCAAGACTATCAGTTTATAATTTGTCACGCCGCTCTTTGTTAAATGAAAATGAATTAAAAAATTTAATCAAAGAAAAAATTAATGGATCTGGCTGCCTAATGGGTTACAGAATGATGTGGAATTCTTTAAAATTGGATGGTGTCGTAACCACCAGAAAGAGTGTAGAAATTGCTCTTCGAGAACTTGATCCTGAGGGATCTTCATTAAGACGGGCAAAAAAATTAAAAAGAAGATCATACTGTGTTCCAGGACCCAATTACTGCTGGCATGTAGATGGGTATGATAAGCTGAAGCCATATGGATTTTGTATTCATGGATGTATTGACGGGTATAGTCGCAAAATTCTTTGGCTTGAAGTTTTAAGATCAAATAATAATCCTTCAACAATTGCAAAACTGTTCTTAACACACGTGGAAAATGAAGGTGGCTGCCCCAAAAGAGTAAGAAGCGATTGCGGGACCGAAAATGGAATATTAGCATCTGCACAATGCTTTTTTATTGATTCTACTGAAGGACATATTTATGGGACATCTCCTCATAATCAACGTATTGAATCTTGGTGGTCCACATTGCGAAAATCTGTAACAACATGGTGGATGAATTTCTTTAAAGATTTGATTGATCAAAATCATTACACTCCAGGAAGTAACATGCAGAGTGAATGTTTATGGTTCAGTTTTTCAAATATTTTACAAAAGGATTTAATCAATTTTAAAGAAAATTGGAACACACACTATATTAGAAAATCAAGATTTGATACAGTTTGCGGCCGTCCTAATGAAATATACAACTTTCCTGAATGTAGAAACACCTACGATTTTTTAATACCCATTGATTTACAACAATGCGAATATGTTAGACAAAATTTCTTACAAAATTCTAATCAAGAAAGTGCTTTTCAGGATTACTTTACGTATGTTATGGAAGAAACCGGCTTAGCATGTCCGCAAAACTGGCATGAGTCGTTATTGCTGTACTTTAAACTGTGTGGATATGCTACTGACTAAAATAAGTATTATTTTATAAGGTTCAAACATGCCAAACACAAGCAAATTTGCTATTTCAAGCTCTGTGTAATAAGTAGTTAGTAGCCTATTAAATTATGAAAATATATTTTGGGTATTTAGAAGGTAAGGAAAGGGATTTGAATTAAATTTACCTCTTGTTGCATGTGTAGTAAGTTTGTATTATTTAGCAGTGCCCTTATATATATAAATATTTTTTGTAATCATTCGCTATTTTAATTTGTAATCATTTGGCATTTTTTTAAAATTATTTTAGTGTTTGTAGTACTACTTAAGTTTCTATTGTATTACATTCATTTTTTTTTAAATATGAAAATCAATAAAACGAAATTGATTGTTATCAAATTAAAAATTTTATTTGCAGTATTTAAATCAATCCAAACCCAATTTCCCATTGAACAGCTTTTTCAAAAGAACTTTCCATATCTCTAGCAGAGCTTATATGTGTGGGCAATCTTAGTGTTAGTGAACATGTGCTAACTGTTGGTAAACACTGGCAACTCATGCCATTTGCAGTTTTTTTGCAATCATTCACAAATTCAACCGTTAAATTATAAGGCAAACCAAGCGCAGGCTTAGTAGGCGATCCACATATAAATTTCATGATAGTAGACAGTTTTATTCCAGCCTTTTCTGTAATTAAGTTGTACATCGAAATATTTCATAAATGTTAATGGTTACACGAAAAAAACATATTTTCATCATCTACCCATAAATTTTAAAATTTACTGTCATAATATTTTAAAATTTACCGTCATAATAGGAAGCTTCAAGAAAATCTAGGAAACTTTTGTATGTCTGAATTTCTCGGGTTTTGTAATTGCTTCCTTCTTCTGAAAATTGAGGTTTGAGAAGGTTGCTAATCGTATCAAAATCCCAATGAAACAATTCAGAAGGACAAAACACTGATTCAAACAATGCCACATTAGCACATAGTGCAGACCTCATATTGTAACATTCCATTCCCTTTGAAATCTCATTCAGTGCATTTAGGGACGGTTCAACCCTTTCTTTGATGAATAAACTTCTATTGAATAAATCGTTGAATATGCTTAATGACCTTTTACAAACATTGAGTAATATATAACAAACATACATATCTAATCCATTATCTACAAATTGGTTGGTACTCATAAACGAAGAAAAAAAATAACTTACTTTAACAGGGACCATTTATTTGTTAATTTAGCTTTTGAAGGGTCTCCCCTGTACCCAATGGCTTCTAATGCTGGTGATGCAACATCAGAACACAGTGTATCTGAGAACTCATTGTCTGTTTTAGCTTTTACTACCTACAAATAAAAATAGCATTGTTAATTTAATTATATTGCTGGTGATAAAAAATGTACATATATAGGCTATAAATTAATAATTAAAAGTACTTTAAAAAACATTTATTAAAACAACAATTTACCTGAATATATAAATTGGAAAACAATGAATCACTTTTAAGTTCATCCGGAACAGTTTCAGTAGCACCATCAATTCCATTTAGTAAGTATTTGTAAACCCATGGGGATAGAAAGCCAGGTCCACACCCTCCATTGCATAAGCTTGCAACAAATAAATGACCAATTGCCTGTGCAGTGCCATCAACAACACTTACAATTCCACAACACGGTTCTAAACCCTTTTTTTCATCTCCACTAAAATACTGCGACTTAATGTCATTAATGGCTTCTGTACATAACCATTATATATAATTTATCATGAGAACCCAACATTATTATTTTAATAAATAAATATAACAAAATCTAATGTTACTCTAAAATATCTGCATTGATTAAACATAAATTAAGTTAAATTTAAACCTGCATAGAAGTCACCCTCTTTATACCTTATCAAAGAAAATTTTGTATCGCTGCCTGGAATACTGTTAACTATTGTTCCATCCGGGTACAGTAGGTTATAATCTATATGGCTGTTAAAATGTTGATCGTATGCAATTCTCTTTTTTATTGCCTCTTGTCTAATTGTACCTGAAGAACACCCCTTTGTTACTTTTAAGGGTAAAACAGAACCACGCATAATTTGAAAGTTGTTATTCATTAACCCAATGCCAATAGTTACTTCTTTATCCAACTTTAAAAACTTTTCTTTTGTTCGAAAAGACAGAGATTGACGCTTGGTTGACTGTTGATTATAGTAGTCATTATAAGTCATTGGGCGTTTGTTACTTGAACTATTATGAACAACATCATTGCTTGAATGTAATGGTACTTCAGTAGCATCATTTTTTTCAATAGGAAGGCTACATTGCGGACAATATTTATAAAGAGCTTGAATTGGATAACCACAGTTTTTACAAAATCCCATTATTTTAACATAAAAGATTTTTCCCTTACTCCCTTATATATTTATTTTTGATTATTCCCTTATATATTTATTTTTGATGTGGGTTCTAGACCTAAATATAGAGTACCATCAGTTAACACGACCTGGTCTCGAGTTGACTTTGGCAGTTTAGAACATTATAGATTGTTTTTGCTTGATAATTAAGCTGCTAATTTAGTGTTGGCTCAGCAGGAGTTCATACTGTTTATAGCGTCGAACCCAGGACCTCATGCAGTCATGCCAAGCCAAGTGTTCTGACAGCTACACCAATCTGCCAGTGCGATTTGGATTAATAATTACAAAACTAGGCATAAGCAAGCAAAATATACTAGCTACCAGATTAAATAAACTAGTTTTAACCTTACACGTTTGACATTTATTAAACAAATATTCTTTTTAACCCAAAAGGGAAGGCTAATCGCTAACCGGTGTTCCTTCGCATAAGGCTAGTAAAGTTAAGCCTTTTCAAAGGTGAAAGGTCAAGAAAATATATTTACGGTTTTTGAAAACTTATTTTCAGTTTTTGAAAACTTATTTTCGGTTTACGTAAAACTTATTTTCGGTTTTTGAAAACTTATTTTCGGTTTACGTAAAACTTATTTTCGGTTTTTGAAAACTTATTTTCGGTTTTTAAAAACTTATTTTCGGTTTACGTAAAACTTATTTTCGGTTTTTGAAAACTTATTTGCGGTTTTTAAAAACTTATTTTCGGTTTATGAAAACTTATTTTCGGTTTACGTAAAACTTTTTTTCGGTTTTTGAAAACTTATTTTCGGTTTTTAAAAACTTATTTTCGGTTTTTGAAAACTTATTTTCGGTTTACGTAAAACTTATTTTCGGTTTTTGAAAACTTATTTGCAGTTTTTAAAAATTTATTTTCGGTTTTTAAAATATATTTTCGTTTTTTTATTATTTTTTTTCGGTTTTAAAAAGTTATTTTCGGTTTTTAAAATATATTTTCGTTTTTTATTATTTTTTTGGTTTGCCCTTCTGGGCCACCGTAAAAAACAATGTAATCAAAGCTTTAAATTAACCACATTTACTTTTAAACTATACTTTCAGTTGCAGCCTCAGTATTGCCACTTAATGGATATAACATTACATTCTACAACATAACAGCTCGAATAACTCAACTTGAAGCTAATATAAGATGTGGTAAAAATGGAGGTGAACTGTTGATCATAAGAGATGAACAAACTCAACAAATTGTTAATGAACAATTATGGGAATGGGAACCTTATGTTGATGATAGTCTTAAGTGGCAATCTGGTTACTGGGTTGGTGCAAGTGGTACTGTAACCCCGTATAACTGGACATGGAGTGATGGTACTAATATACCATACAACACCACATTTGGTGGGAATGGTTATCAAAACTGGTATATAACTAATGATAACAATAATCCAAATGACAACCCAGGATATCTTAGAGTTAGATCATTAAAGAAATATGTTCTTGGAAGTTGGTATGATAATCCATTGACCACCACAGCTTATGGTTACATTTGCCAAGAAATAAGTAAATAATTTGTGTATATGTTTTATTATTCAATATATTTTTATTAGCATAATATAATTTTATTTAAATGGTAATGTTTATTTTTTAGATCCATGTACAATACAACCATGCAAAAATAATGGAACTTGTAAAATTGATGGTTCAACTTATCAATGTGATTGCCTACCTGGTTTTTATGATCGTAATTGCACATATGGTAAGTCATTTAGATGATAATCAGTTATGTGACAAAACTTAAGGCTTTATTTGTGCACCCTTTTATTAAACGTCAGATGCTTGTGATCCTGTTCCTTGTTTAAACCAGGGAAGTTGTATTAGAATATCAGAGGATCCACATTATCAATGTTATTGCCGGGATGGATATTATGGTGATATTTGTAATAATGGTAAATATAAAATATCCATGTGTTTGGTTTCTTCATTAAAACTGGGCTCATTTGTATTTAATTTTGCAAATTTTGGATCCATGACCAATACAACCCTGTGAAAATAATGGAATTTGTAAAATTAATGGTTCGACTTATTATTGTGATTGTTTACCTGGTTATTATGATCGAAATTGTACAACAGTTACCAGGATGCAACTATGTAATATATAAATGTTGATTAAAAGACATTAAAAAATTGTTATGTTATATGCAGATGCTTGTGAGTCCACTATATGTGATAATCAGGGAAGTTGTATTAGAAATTCAGAGAATCCATATTATCAATGTGATTGTACTTCTACTTACACTGGTCTAAATTGCCAAGAAGGTATAATATATATTTAAAATTTTTATTTTTAAGGAAAAAGATGAGTTATAAAATATATATTTCTATTTTTAATTACAATTTTATATATTTGTTTGATGGTTTTTAGGCAAATTTGAGTCATCAAATCTATTGAACTATTCTCTTTTTGTAAGTAATGGTAAACCCACTTCATTTAATAATTCAATAATACAAAGTTTTAGTTATGGAGGTGCATTAGCTATTATTAAAGACAACAGAACACAAATTGCTTTAGAGAATTATTTAGGAAAACATATTATTAAGAAAATCATATGGATTGGAGGAAGAAAAATAAACAAGGGTAGGGTAAAATTATAAGTTAAATAACATTTCTCTAAAAAAAAAAAAATTTAAAGTAATATAAATAAAAACTAAACAATTTTTTTATATTTATTATGGGACTATTTTACTGTTTGGTATTTGTTTTTATTTAGAATGGAGATGGCTTGATAATAGTTTGATACCTGTAAAAGAAAATGAAGGATTTGAGAATTGGGAAAATATTGAAACATTTTCAGATAATGGAGATTGTTTAGCATTACAACAAGAAACTTTTAAATGGATTGGATTACCATGTTCTAATACTTATGACTTTGTATGTGAAAAAACAGGTGCCAAATTTATTTTTACCAGGTTTATTTAAAAAAAATTACTGTGAACTTGAAGAGACTTTTATTGTCGTATATCATAAATAATGGCATATTTAAAATTTTAGAATTACCTCATATATAATGTTTTGTTGAAATAGTGACAACAGCTTTATGTGAAACAATAAAATGTGTAAATGGTGGAAAATGTCACGAAAGTGGAGCTCATTATTTTTGTGAATGTATGAAAGGATTTGATGGAAAAGTTTGCCAGAATCAAATTCCTAATGATACAGGTTATCACATAAAATGCGACAAAATTTAAATTAATAATTTAACTTATTTATACCTAAACTTTTCAAAAACTTGATTGAGCGAATAAAGAATGAGAAGAAAGTTGATGTTTTAAGAACAGTCAAAGACATGAGAGACATGAGACCTGGAATGGTGGAAAATCTGGTAAAATTAGTTATTAAGTAATTCCGACTAATTTTAACATTTCATATAATAAAATAATTTAGCTCTGCTTTAAAAAAGGCAGATTAAATAGTCAACATACTTTTACTTTTCATTTTTGTAACTGTCAATGACAAACAAAGTTTTTTTTTATTTTTAGGCCCAGTACAAATCGCTGTACCAAATTGCAGCCAAGTATGTTGATTCTCTTTCAGATTACCAAAACTTCGTTTCAACAAAAATGTGAAGTTAAAAATGTTTAGTATACCAATATGTGTACATAGTTACTTTAAAACTTTTTTTTATTAGAATACTTTAAGTATGGCTTTATTTTTTTCAGTTTTGTCTTTATTAGAAATTGTTTATAGAAATCAGCTGTTTATATATTTTTTTGTAAATTGATTATTTTTGCCTAGCAATATTTGTGTTGTAAACGTGTTATAGTGTATTGAGTGTAGTCATAATTGAAACACTTATAAATACATTTTTTCGAAATTGTATTATCAACCTTTGCTGTTTTTGTTCCTTATGTAAGAAATATAATTATTGTTATATTTTTAAATGCTTGGCATTTGTTTTTTATAAAAAGGCAAACGTGCAATTTATTATAATCAGAAAAACGAAACGCATTATTTTGCTTTATTGTGTATTTTAAAACATTTTTAATTCCTGTCGTTATTGTGTTAAACTTGATTGTTAAGTATTTAAAAAATTAAAACATTATTTTATTAAATTTTTAAAAATTAAAAAAAAAAAAAATTAAAAACTCTAAAATTTGTTTGATTTTTTATGCATATATTTTAAGCTAAATTATAGTAACTATTTATGTAATTAACAAAAATAAAAAGCTTGTTTTTAAAATTGTGTAGAATATGGTTTTTAATTTTAGAAAACAATAACAACACTATATGTTCTGAAATTTTAACAATGTGCTAATATTTATTGCTACACCTATTAATAGTTCATCAATAAAACATATGTCAATTAAGCAAACAATTTTTTTGTAAATTATTAAACATTGTTTGTATTCGTGTGCAATCGTTAGGTGTTACTTTCTTTTTCGTGTTTGTTAAAGTTTTATGATGGATTTTGGATATCAATTTCACGGATGTTATTTACATATTACTGCTGTAAAATATTATTAATCAATATTAAAATTTATGTTGTAATTTATTGATTATACTTAATTTTCTATTAACTTGATTTTATTTCACCCAAATTTTAGATTCGGTACCCCTGTATTTTTTGTTTTTAAGGTTTATTTTTGTACATATATATTACAGGGTAAGTGCTTTTTGTCTTATTAATTTTAAAACAAAATACTGTTATATTTTAATTCTTTAATTTTATTAAATATTTAATAGACATAACATTGTACCTATTTGTTGCCCAGATGCAAATGCAATGATTGTTCCTTATCCTTGCCATGATCTTCTGTTTTTACAACCATTCTGATGGTGAAACAATTACGAAATTTTCTTGATAATAAAGGATTTTGTTGAGCAATAAAATGAAAGTAGTATTTTGTGCAGGTTGGACTACCTAACTTTATCATTGCCGTCACTCAAATACGTCATCTTTACGTCATTTTAACATAATTGACAATCTAACTTGTGTTGGTAAGTAACTAGATATTTGCTGATTTTATTACTTGTTATTCACCAAATAATTTAATATGTTACGTCATAAGGCAAAAAATTAAGCAAAAAATTCTTAAATTTTTAAACTAAACATTATCTTATTTGCATTGGTATAAGCAACATCGTTTATATCTTTGTGTTCGAAGCTATTGCAGCCACGTTAAAGATAATTATTTCGATTTTATCTCTCCTCCGACATGGATTTCAACATGCTTACCAGTCAGTTCAGCATCCTGAAAGATTATTTCGGATTTGCAGCGAAGATTAAAAAAACCACCGACGTTTTTTGAGTGTACAACTCTTGATTGCTTTAAGGATACTTCGTTTTCTTATTTCTCATCGACATTTTGGCCTGAGCCAGCCAAGCCAGAACCTGATTTTGATCCTGAAGTTTATTTCAGTAAGCAAAAATTTCATTTTTAGATAGTTTTTTATTATATAAAATATTTGTCTTCTTATTAAAGTTAAGTAGGGTTTTATTACGTAGCGTAGTCATGTAACCGCTTGATCTTCTGGTCAAAATTGCTGCTAAATTCAATTTGTATAAACAATATATTTTATATTTTATTCGTTTACAAAATTGTGATTTCAAAAATTCGGCATTTTTTTCTTTTAATTTTTTATATTATTACGTCATAAAAGAACATTTCCATGGAAAAATTTTTTGAAATTTTTAAAATTTCATCTATTGCTGGGTATTATTACCGCACTACAAGTAAGCCGTGGAAACAAGATAAAACATTCAATAAAATTGGGACATTTGTGAAGGGTTTCATACCGGTAAGTTAGTTGTTAGTAACTTTTAAAGTCAGTTTTTTAACTTGTTTAATGATGGTTTTGAAAATTTAAACACTAGATTTGCATGTCAATGGTCTAACAAACAACATACTTTTTATTTTATTAGGACCCATATGGTGTAGATGATTTTGTTGCCTCATTTATGGCCAAACCTTCTCCGTGTGTCTCTGAAGTTTCCGTCCGAACTATAAATGTCGATAATGTAACAATCGAGTCTGATTGTCTTTTGTAAGAAAAGCCGTATTATAATTTATAGTTTATTATTGCGGAAAGATACACATACAACCGTTCACAAGCTTGTACCACGAATACTAAATACAAATACATCCGAAACAGTTAAACTAACACATCACGTGATTAAGCCACGTGATAGAGATAAGGAGTAACAGATCGGCAATAGGTGTAAACACGTGATCTGCAGAATAGATAAGACCTTGGCGTAAACAATAAGATGGCGGATTCGTTACATTCCTCCCTTCCCGATGAAAGCAGAAAATATACAACAAAAATAAGAAACGAATTCACCATGAAACTAACAGAGTTTATGAAGCCTTGCTCTGCTAACGACCATAGGTTTGTTTGAACATTTTGTTTTTTTTATGCGATAGGTATTGTCATTGAGCTTTTGCGTAATTACAAAAGCTGCGCAAATGTCTTTTTGTAAATTTCCACCCGAACTTTTGTTACGAAGCCAGACCGTCTCTCCGGGAACAAAACTTCGCGATTCTCCATTTTTATCTCTTTTTCTTTCCTTGCACCCCGCACACTGCCTTTTGTATTTAATCACATCAGCTTTTAATGATGTCCAATAAAAACGTCGTCGTAATCTCTTCAGCGTCGACATAACCCCCTTATGGCCTTCATTCGCCTTCTTTAAAATCCCTGCCTGCAGCGATGCTGGAACAACCATTTGTAAGTGGAATTTTGACCCCGATGCCGACTCCCATTTTCGAAATAGAACATCATCTTTGATCACGAATGAAGATAGCTGGCCATCAAACTTTGTGGAAATTATATTATGAGTTGGCTTAGAACGAAGATAATGTTTTACATTTATTATATCAGGGTCTTCTAATTGGGCCTGGGCAATTTCCTTTTCAATAGTATCATCGTCATTTGATTTTGATATTGAACGAATAGGCATATAAAAAGTTTCATTTTCCTGAACTAGTTTCTTTTTGATAGTAATCGCCTTTGGTTGTTGAATTGTGTTTATTTCTGTACAAGAAAAAGGTTTTGTCGGACTGGAAATAGGATCAAACGCACATGGTAAATTAGAACGGCTTGATTTTGTAATGTAGTTTTTAGTGCTGGTACACGACATTGAGTTAAGGCTTAAATCCATTCGATACAGCTGTTCGTAAAGTTGTCCAGTTTCCAGGGCACTTTCGATTGTAGATGGTAAATGGTGATAAATTGCGGAATTGCGGAAGGCTATGTAGCTCGTTCAATAAATTTAACTTCGGGGAAGAAAAACGTTTACGCAGTTTATCTTTTAAAACTGCTACTGATGTACGGTCACTTCCAGATAAGTTGGTGACGATACTGGCAGCCTTACCATATAAACTTAGCGCTAGTCTATAGCCGCTTTCCCGTGAATCTCAACCATTGGCCTTTGACATAAGGTCAAATTTCATTAAATAATCTTCGACGTCGGTTTCGCCGGTATATTTTTCTAGCTCTTGATTAGATCTTGATAGCTCTGTTGATTGGTACAACATCTTTGAATCTAATTTATTTTTCAGGGACGCTAGTTTCCGTTTAATTTCCCAGAGCTCGCGTTCAACTACGCGCTTAATTTCTATAGATATTGATGTTGTTAGAAATTGGTCCATTTTGAATAAATATTTTCTATTTTTATATCCGACAAGTGTGAAACACACGATTGTAATTTCTTGCAGCAATATTTCTTTAAAATTCTTTACGACTTCAAAGAACCAGGATCTCGGCAGGACCTCCAATGTAACAATCGAGTCTGATTGTCTTTTGTAAGAAAAGCCGTATTATAATTTATAGTTTATTATTGCGGAAAGATACACATACAACCGTTCACAAGCTTGTACCACGAATACTAAATACAAATACATCCGAAACAGTTAAACTAATACATCACGTGATTAAGCCACGTGATAGAGATAAGGAGTAACAGATCGGCAATAGGTGTAAACACGTGATCTGCAGAATAGATAAGACCTTGGCGTAAACAATAAGATGGCGGATTCGTTACAATAATTCTGTCGAGCGAGGGACTCAATGTTTGGATGTAAGTGCATTTTACTGTTTAGTTCATGGCACAATTTTTGTATATAGTTTATTTGTTGACTTTTGTAAATTGTTATCAGTGTATAAACATTTAGCGTGTTTAACTAGGTTATAAAGAGATTTTTTCCTTTTTAACAAACGTATTCGTTATAGACTTTATCTCAACTTGATCAAATAACCCAGTGTACGCTGTTGGTAAGTGTTTAAATGTTACTTAAAACAAATTTAAACAATAATCGTTATTTTTATTTTTTTATAAGGCTCGATTAAAAAAGTACAGGTAAAATATTTTAATTTACTTTTAGATTGCCAGCAGCAATTCTCCAAAACTTTTAAAATGTTTTTGACAAATCAGAAAATTTCGTCAATTAGCAGCCCTCGCCCAACCATAAAGCCAAAATATTTTCTAAGTTTAATTGGATTTTAGCGTTTATGCTAGAATGATTTAATTTAAAAAGTTTTACATTGTTTTAGAAATAACTTGGAGATGGCAACAGAGAGGAATTTTCAATAGAATACTAACTAAGCATCTAAAAGATTCTAAATTGTAAAAGTTTAATCACTTTGGGTTTATGTTTATTTTAGAAATTTTCAAAACTCCGAAGTTTTTTGTTTTGCTTTTTTACAGAGCATTTTTTTAGATATTTTTTGTATATTATAACGCATTAAATTATTAAATTAACTTTATTTACGAATAATGCGGCGTAGTCTTAGAATCTGAACACTGACTTAACTTCACGAGCCTGGGTTTGATTCCCGTTGTTCCTTGCAATAGCCTACTGCCTTTTGTTAAACCAAGGTGTAAAAACGGCCAAAAATTAATCGGCAACTCGAAAAACTCGTAAAGTAAGCCTTACTATATTAAGGATAAATACGTTAAAAAAATAATCTAACGCGTGGATAAATGTATAAAACAAAATATAATATCAAAACAGCTACAAATAACTACCTTGTGTCGTCACAAACATGGGATTGTACACGTGCTTTATAAATGCATTGGTGCAGGAATGTCGTAATTTTCCTTTAAATGTATGAGTGAGTTATCATGCTCTATAATAACTGGATGTTTTAAGAACCGTTTTACTATTTTTTAACTTTAATATTAAAAATAAACAAATTCCGTTTTTCATCTATCATAAAGGATCGTTTTTTTATTTGTGTCGTTTTGTCTGTCTGGCTCTCTTTCCAGATTTTGTTAAAATACTTTACATAACACAAAAACTTGTTAGTATTGGTCACTATTAATAAGGGTATAGAAAATATTAATAAACAAACTACCAAAGTGGTTTTGAGGCACTATCACATTTAAATTTGTAGGTTTTAAGAAAAGTAAACTATGGTTAACTTTTTTTGAATTTTTACATATCAGCATATAACACAAGTAAAACATGTTTTATTATTTTTTTATTTACATTTGTTACCATTGTAAACTTATCCTTTTTGGAGAAATTTTTTATTTCAAATTTGCTAATTTTTTATTTTCAAGTTTGCTAATGGTATTTTTAGTGACTGTGATTCAGCAAAGTTGTTAATTATTAATTCTTAGAGTTGTTTAATTGATAAGTGCTGTGTAAACTCATTAGGTTTTTTGCTTAAGTTGTTTGCAATAATTTTTTAAATAATATTTTGTTAATGGTATGAGTATTATTGTGCATATTATATTATGAAGAATTCTAAAACAACAGTTTCTTTATTTGTTTTTTTACTTGTTTGGTATATATGTTACTCACATGGTAAGTTTGTTAAAGGTTAATTAAATTTCAATATATGTTTTTTTTTAAGTATTTGCTTGTGCAATAATAATTTATTTATATACAAATATTACTATTGTGTAAAATTTTAGTAATACAGAAATATTTTTTTAGAGTCAAACTCCGTGATTGTTTGTAATGATAAGATTATCAGCTTCTACAACGACTCTACTTTGAGCCTAACTTATTTCCAAGCTGAACAAAAATGTCAAGAAAATGGAGAAACTTTGTTGATGATCAAAGATTTAGCTACTCAACAAACTGTTGTGCAACAATTATGGGAATGGGAAAGTGCAGCTCAGGACACAGTGGTTGATGGTGTTAACATAAATACAGTTGGTTACTGGATTGGTGCAAGTGGCACTGTTACTAAGAGTGGTGATGTGTACACATCCTATGACTGGAATTGGATTGATGGTACACCTGTACCACAACCTGGTACAAGTACTAATAATAATTATGAAAATTGGAATGGTGCAAATCCTGATGACAATCCAAGTTATCTACGAATAAGATCATTAAATACAATTGGTAGATCTACAAACTTAATTGGAAAATGGGTTTATTGGCCAGATACAAGTTGTTCTGGATATATTTGCCAACAAACAAGTAAGTTTTTTTTTCTAAAGAGTAATTAATTTGTACTGAAGTTTAATTGGTTTACTTTGATGTATATATTTTTTTTGTGATTCTATCAATATTAATAAGCCATCATTTTGTTTAGATCCATGTAATAGTAATCCATGCAAAGAAGGTGAAACTTGTGGCATTAATTTATCAGATTTAAACTTTGAATGTAATTTTCAAAATGAATATTCTGGAGATATTTGTGAAACAGGTTTGTCAGTTTTTAATAATCAATATATAATTTTTTGCACTGCAAAAAAAACTATAGTCAAAGTTTTAAGTTACAACCTTATTTTTTTATGATTTTTAGCAAAAATTTTTATTGTTGAAAAATGCAAGACTATTTTTTTAATAGATTAAATTATATTTTTACACATTTTTTGTAGTCTGTTTTTTTAATGTTTTAACTTGGTTCCGGCAGCTGCTGTTTTACAACTTAATGGATATTCTATTAGCTTCTACAACTGTTCAACAGAAAGGTTGACTCATTTAGAAGCTGAACAAAAATGTAAAAATATTGGAGGAACTTTGTTAATGATTAAGGACTTGGCTACTCAACAAATTGTTGAACAACAATTATGGAAATGGGATAAAGCTTCTGAAAATTGGCAAACTGGTTATTGGATTGGTGCAAGTGGAAATGCAACACCGTATGATTGGACATGGAGTGATAGTACACCAGTACCACAACATGGTAGAGGTAATGACAGTAATTATGAAAACTGGTATGCTGGTGATCCAAAATACAATCCAGGATATCTTCGGATAAGATCAACAAGTGCACATCAACTTGGAAGTTGGTTTGATCGACCTGATTCACAACCTGGATACATTTGCCAAGAAGTAAGTAAGAAAAAATCAGTAAAAGTAAAAAAAAAACATTGTTTATATATATTTTTTAAACTGTGTAGTGCAAATTTAAACTTTAGGGTTGTGTAATTTCTTTTATAACGAGATGTTGATTTATTTTAATTAGGTTACCAGGATAAAATATAAAAAAAAGCTATATATAAATATTTACATATATTTTTAAACATATATGTATTTTTTATTTTATAATCAATTTCAATCTAAAAGAACTGTAATAAAGCGTTTATGATTCTAGATCCTTGTTCAACACAACCATGTACAAGTATAGGAACAAATGGAAGTTGTACTGTAACAAGTGATTCAAGTTATCAGTGTTCTTGCTATGATGGTTATTATGATCCAGATTGTAAAACAGGTAATTACCCTTTTTAGTGTATAAATAACACATATATATATTGTTGAGTATGTTTTTTGACAAATTGAAAAAGCAAAAAAATTAATTACAATAAAAAAAGGGCAGAAATCCACTCTTTTGTACTTCCAAAAGTTTTATTATGACTGAAAAAAAAATATTAGCATTTTGATAAAATTATATGGGAGTTTTGTTAAAAATTGCTAAATTACCATTTATTTGGCCCATTTTAAAAGGTAAACATTTATTTCATATATAATATAGTGTATATATATGACTTGTATAAAATATTTTATTAAATTTTTTTCATTAAAATTTGTTTTAGTTGCAGCTGCAAATGCAGTGCTTGTCCACAATAATATCATCATTAGCTTTTATAATGACTCCAAGTTTTCATTAACTTATTTTCAAGCTGAACAAAATTGTCAAAATAATGAAGGAACTTTGTTGATGATTAAAGATTTAGCTACACAAGAAGTTGTTGTGCAACAATTATGGGAATGGGAAAGTGCAGCTCAGAACACAATAGATATTGTTGGTCACCACAATCCTGTTGGTTACTGGATTGGTGCAAGTGGAATTGTGGAACACGATTGGTGGTTCTTTTATGACTGGAAATGGATTGATAATACTTCAGTACCACAACCTGGCACAAGTACTGATGATAATTATGAAAATTGGTTTGATGTAAATCCTAATAAAAATCCAGGTTATCTTCGAATAAGGTCATTGGATACAATAATCGACACTAGTGGCAACATTCATACTGGCCTAATTGGAGGTTGGTTGGATTGGACAGCAAACAATTTATATCCTGGATATATCTGTCAACAAACAAGTAAGTTTTTTTGGTAAAAGAAAAAAACCTTGTAGACGTGGTTGTAAAGGTAATTTTCTTACAAAAATTGTGTGTTTTTTAGATCCATGTTATAGTGATCTATGTCAAAATGGTGGGATTTGTGATCTTATTTTGCATGAGCTAAATTTTCAATGTAATTGTCAACCTGGTTTTTCTGGAGAATTCTGTGAAATAGGTACACATTAAAATATATTTTTGGATAATTTTATTTTTATGCAATTTTTTGCGAAGCATTATTTTAAAATGGGCTTTTTTTGCAACTTTAAAATAATGCTAGGTATGGGAAATATTTGATCATATAAATATTAAATTTTCTGTAAAAATTGTAGCTTTTTTTTTACTTACGTTCTTTTTAAATTATGTAGTTTTAATTAATTATTTGTGTAATGTCAAAAATAAAGCGAAAAATAATAAGATAATTGAGGGTTTGCATGTGATTGTTTAAGTGGATATAATGGAGTTTATTGTGAAATTGGTATTTTTATCAGTTTGTTTAACTTAACCTTGTTAGTATTCAAGTCAAAAACTCTTATCAATTTTTCTGTTTGATTTGTGTTCAATTTAATTTCATGAACAAACTATATTTTAGACCCATGTTCAATACAACCTTGTAAAAATGGAGGAACTTGCAATATTAATGGTTCAACATGTCATTGTCAATGTCATGATGGCTATTATGGTGATGATTGCGAATTTGGTAAATATTAGTTTGACATTTAACTTGATAAATCTTTAACTATTTGTGACATACCCAGTAAACCTCTGGAAAGTTTTTTTAAATAAATTATGGAGAAAAAATTAGAGCTTAAAAAGTCATTTTAAACTTGTTTTGAGAAAAAAAAAATTTTAATATAATTGTTTGCTTTAATATAAATGTCATTTCATTTTATTTGTTAAAATAGATTCATGTTCAATACAACCATGTAAAAATGGTGGAACTTGTAATATCAATGGTTCTACTTATCAATGTAATTGCTTACCTGGGTATTATGGTAATAATTGTGAAAATGGTAAATATAATTCAGTTTTTTTTAAATTTTGTGTTAGGCTTATATATATTTATGGTAAATAGTTACGAAACAAAAATGATTTCATGATATTTAGATCCATGTACAACACAACCATGTAAAAATAATGGAATTTGTAATATTGATGGTTCAACTTATCAATGTGGTTGCTTACCTGGTTATTATGACCAAAATTGTTTTTTAGGTAAGTAACTAATTTAGCTTTTATATTTATATTTTATCGTTTAACTTAGTTTTGGTATGTTAATAAAACTGTTATAATATATAATAAAAAGTTACCAGAAGTTTTTAACTAATTTGGGGATATTATTTTACTAGGTTACATATTTAAAATTGTGTGTATTTATAAATCTGAACTTTTTTGTAACTTTTGGATTTCTATATTTTATGTTTTTATTTTACTTATTTGTTTTACTAGATGGTTGTGTTCCTGTTCCTTGCATAAACCAAGGAAGTTGTATTAGAGAATCAGAAGATCCATATTATCAATGTAAATGTACTTCTACTTATACAGGTTATGATTGTCAAGACAGTAAGTATAGAATAGACTTAATGTTTTTTTTGTTGCATTGTCAATGAAATGACAGTTTTTAAACATAGAATTTCTGCAAAACATATTTTTAGGAAATAGTTTCAGTTTTTTGGCAGTAACTTATTTTTTATATGTTGATAAGGTTTTGCAGAAATAGTATTTCGATTTAAAAAAAACATTTCTTTAAGGTAAACAATTTTGGATTTATTTTTTTTTAATATAATAAGCTAGTAAAAATTTTAACAGGAAATTTTGTACCATCTGACATAGAAGAATATTCTTATTTTGTAAGTAATGGTGAACCTACTTCATTTAATGAATCAATAATACAAAGTGCTAGTTATGGAGGTGCATTGGCTATTATTAAAGACAATCAAACACAAATTGCTTTGGAAAATTATTTAAGAAAACACATTGATAGAAAAAACATATGGATTGGAGGAAGAAAAATTAATGAAGGTAAATATAAATTCTGTTTTTATGCTCTAAAAGTTAATTTTAAAAAATAATAAAACTTTTATTAAGAATGGAGATGGCTTGATAATAGTTTGATACCAATAAAAGAAACTCAAATGTTTCATAATTGGAAAAATATTGCTGTTTATGAAACAAATGATACAGAATGTTTGGCTTTAGAAGAAAATACTTTTAAGTGGATAAGTAAACCTTGCTCTCAACAATATGATTTTGTTTCAGAAAAATCAGGTTAGTAATATATTTATATTTACTTGTTTTTGTTAAAAATAAAAAAATTAAATATGTTTTTTTGGTAATCTAAAAAATATTTACGATAATGTTTAATTTAGCATTTTTATGTGAAACAATAAAATGTGAAAATGGTGGAAAATGTCATGAAAGTGGAGCTCATTATTTTTGTGAATGTGTGAAAGGATTTGATGGAGAAGTTTGTCAAAATTTAATTTCTAATTCAGGTTATTGTAACTATAACATATTTTGTAACACTTTAAAGTGTCTATATCTATATTGAGTTAAAAATGTCACATTGTAAATATGTTATATAAATCAAGTGTTAAATATTTTTTTACAGGTTCTGATGGTACTATTTACATAGTAATTGGAGTTGTTCTTCCTCTACTTATTATTGCTGTGTTGGCTGGTGTTTATGTATGGAGAAAAAGGTTAGTTTTATATTTGTTAAATGTTTGTTTGCTAATGGTTTTAAGTTTTTACTATATAAATGTTTTTGTTATTAGAAAATTACAGAAAAATAAAAACAACATAAACAGAAATAAAGGTAAGATTTTCAAATGAATTAAAATGTTTTTGTATATTGCAGTTAAAAATTGATCTTATGGTATTTAGAAAAACAATTGGTTGATGCATATGAAAACATTGCCTTACAAAATGAACCTGAAATCTTTAAAAGATTTAGAATAAATTTATCAGAAATGTTGGCAAAATATAAGGATTTTGCAAATGAAGATAATTCTGAAATTGTTGACCAGTTCATGAATGTAATTATAACTAGTCATGAATTGTTTGACCTATTAAATTGTTAAAAACATTTAAATTTAAATTATTTTTAAAATCATTTGTATTAAATTAACTGTTTTCAAATAATGTTCGTAAGAATAATATAACTATTTTTGTTTGTAGAAATTGCATCAAGAATCCTTAAAAGTAAAAACTTTAACTCTAGTTGCAGAAAAACCAGAAAATTCTTTTAGAAATCAAGTAGAAACTATTTTACCATGTAAGATATGAGTTGCTCTTTTTGATCTTTTATTAGAATGAGCAAAATTTGATTTTAAACAAAAATATCTAATTTTTTAGATGATTCTTCAAGGGTAATTTTGGATGGTGATAAATATATTAATGCAAGCTATCTAGATGTAAGTTTGTTACTTTTTTAAATATTGCTGTAAAAATAATTTGTGTTAAATTTAATCTTTTATTTTTTGTGTTGAATTTAATCTTTTATTATTATTTATTGGTTTAAAAAGCTATCTTTTTAAAAAGAACTTTAAAACAAACGAATTTTAGTACTTCACAATCATCAATGATAGTTGGTATTTTACACAGTAACAAACTCTTATTTTTTAAGGTTTATACTAAATCTCTCTTGTACTTCAGAGCCCTAATTTTTTCAATGACCGCAAAGTACATTGAATACTCTTTTTTGTTTAGAGTTTTAATGTGACAAAGTAATATATTGCAACTCAATCTCCATTACAAAGAACTGTAAATGATTTCTGGCAGATGATTTATGAGAAAGATTGTAGCTTGATTGTAATGCTTACCATTCTATTGGAGGGTAAAAAGGTGTGCAGAAAATATATTTTAAAATTTAAGTTTACAGTTTGTAAATTATTAATAAAAATAAACAATTTAAAAAAATAGAATCAATCCAAGAAATACTGGCCTGAGCCTGGTGAAACAGTTCAATATGGAAACATTACAGTAAAAACTGAACAAGAATCTTTATTTGGAAGTTTTATTCAAAGAAAGTTGAAAATTTGCAGAGCTGATGAGCTATATGAATCAGTAAGCACTTTTTAAAATCTATTTGTTGTTTTTTAGTATACAAAATCAAAATAAAGACTTGTAGAAATTTTTTTATTAATGCAATGATACAGGTATATCAAGATATAACCCATTTACAATTTTTAACCTGGCCTGACCATGGTGTGCCTTTAACAACCAGCAGTTTCTTTCGCTTTTACAACCAAGTTCAACAACTTTACAATCAACAAACAACTAAATTTCCTATGGTTGTACATTGCAGGTAGTTAAAATCTTTAAAGCTATTATTTTTTTCAAACTAATGTTAAGACAACAAAATATATATTTGAAAAAGCATTTTTTGCAGTAATGGTGTGGGTAGAACTGGAACATTTATTGGGTTTGATTGTTTGATGCAAGAAATGAAAGAAAAACAAAGTGTTAATGTTTTTGAGACTGTGCTTAATATGAGAAGACAGAGAACCGATATGGTTCAAACTAAGGTTAAAATTTTGGTTGCAAATATTTTTAACAACTAAAAGAAACATGAATATTAACTTTATTACTACAGGATCAATACATCTTTCTTCACAAATTGATTGCCGAAGAATATTTATTTGGAAACACTGAACTAAAGGTTGCAAAGTTTGAAAGTCAAGTAAAATATCTAACGTAAGTTAAATATTTTTAACTTTTAAAATCCAACATTAAATAAACTTGTTTTATAGGATTGAGGATGAATTTAATAAACTTGATTTAATTGGCCCTCATCAAGCTACACAAGTAATTGCAAAAAGACCAGAAAATGTTGGAAAAAACTTTAACAACCTTATTCTGCCATGTAAATTTTTATAATTAAAATATTGTTATTTAAAAACTTGCAAATAATGTTGAAATTTTTCTTTTATTTTTAGATGACCATGCTATATTTCTCTTAGCACCTTTACCAAATAATTCAACTCCTATCTATTATAATGCTTCATTTATTAAAGTAAGTTTAGCAAATTTTATAAAAATAATGTAATCAAATTAATCTTGTTATTTGGTTTACAGAGTTATGATGCTTCAAAATCAATCTTAGCTGCTCAAACTCCTACTGAAGATATTGTTAATGAATTTTGGCACACTATTTGGCATCATAAAGTTAAAATTATTGTCATTCTGTCACAAATGCATGAAAATTTTAAGGTTAGTTTCAAGTTCTGTTATTTGTTACATATATGTTTTGGTAGTTGAGTATATAGTGTGGTATATTTAGGGACAAAGTGTTCAATATTGGCCAGATTCCAATCAAGAAATTTTAAGTTTTGGTGGTTATAAAATACAGCTAACTTCAGGAAAAAGAATAGGATCTTTGAAAAAAATTAACTTGAAAATTAGAAAGTTAATTCTTTCACTGGACAATATTCAGGTAATTATGTGGCTTTTGTTATTTATGTTTTTTAATGGAAATTTTAAAATGATTAAAAAAAAAAGTAATGTTTTTTTGTTGTAAAGACTGAAGTTATCCACTATCAATTATTAAATTGGGAAACTGGTCAACCTCCAAATTGTGATGTTATAATTGATTTGATTGAAAAGGTTCAGAAAAGTAATCAGGAAAATGAGGGAAAAATGGCAGTACATTGCAGGTTTCTAAAAAACTTTATGTGCACAGATTAGATGTAAATTTCTACAGCATAATATATAGGTTAAAGAAAAAAGGAATTTGTTTAAAAATCTTAATTTATGTTAACTATGTAAATATTAGTAATGTGTATGTCAACTTTATATACTAAATACTTTCTTAATATGCTCTTGTGTGAAAATTTAGTGATGGAGCAGGTAGAACTGGGGTGTTTATTGGAGCTTTAAACTTAATTGAGCGAATACAGAATGAGAACAAGGTTGATGTTTTGAGGACAGTCAAGGACATGAGGGACATGAGACCAGGAATGGTGGAAAATCTGGTAAGGAGAACAAATTTTTGTTCTAAAAAAGAATTAAGTATAAATCATTTTTAAGTAGGTTGTCAAACAAAATGTTAAATATAAATGTTTGATTTTTTTTAATCATGCTATGCTTTATTTGTGGAATACAAAGTAAGATATTTTATTTTATTTCTAAAATAAAATATTCATATTGTATTTATAGAAGGCAAAATATTTATATTTTTAGGCTCAATATAAATCCCTGTATCAAATAGCAGCTCAGTATATTGATTCTTGTACTAGTTATCAGAACTTTTCTCATGTAAAAATCTAAAATCAAATAAAAAATGACACTTTTGCAAATCTAAATCATTAAAATAATAAAGTTTGGTTTACAATTTTATTTTAAATTTTTATGTTTTGGTTTTTATTTTTGTAATGATTGTTTAATTTATATTTTTTTGAATATTGTTTAATTTATATTTTTTTGATTATTGTTTAATTTATCTTCTTTTATTATTAAATTTATTTTACATTATTGTATTCTTTGATATAAATTTATTTTTGTATCGTATTCTTAAATATATATCCTTTTTAAGATTCTTTTATTTTTATTTTTTTAATCAAACAAACTAAACTTTAAGACAAGCATTACATAACAGACACCTGTCAACAAAATGTTTTTGTTAAACAAGAAATAGATTTAAATAAAAATTTTGTAGGGCATCATTAAACAATATTTAGGTAAGAAAAGCAAACTTTTTTTCACAAGAATATTGTTTTTGTCTTTTTGAAGTTACTGCTTTATTTTACATTTCGGAAGTTTAAAAATTCATTAAATATACTTCTTTGTACTACCTGCCATAAAGCAAACAACTCTTGTTATTTTATAAACAATAAAATTATCTTCTTCTTTTATGTTTGCTTTTATTTCTATATAATATTAAAAGCAAGGTCATTGCTTTTAAATATTCTAGTACGTTCTTGTTTTTTACTGAACATTTCATTTAAAATAATTTAACAGTAATGAAACTGTTGAGATTTTGGCTTAGTTTATGTATTCTTTGTCAAGGTTTACATTCTACTATACCACAAGGTAATTTAAATAAATAATTTCAAAAATTTGGATTTAATAGACATAGCATGTACAGATTGCAATAACATTTTTTATTTTTTTAGATGCTGATGCAACATTTGTCCACAAAAATGACATCATCAGTTTTTACAACGATTCCACTTTACCTTTAACTTATTTACAAGCCGAACAGAAATGTCATAATAGTGGAGGAACTTTGTTGATGATTAAAGATAACGCAACTCAACAAATGGTTGTGCAACAATTATGGGAATGGGTAAGTGCAGCTCAGGATACAGTGGTTGATGCCGTCAACATAAATGCAGTTGGTTACTGGATTGGTGCAAGTGGGACTGTAACTAAAATTGATAATTTGTACACATCTTATAACTGGACATGGAATGATGGAACACCAGTACCATAACCTGGTAGTAGTACTGGGTATGAAAATTGGTATGGTGCAAGTCCTAATAAAAATCCAGGTTATCTTCAAGTAAGATCTTTGGATACAATTGATATTTATGCCAATTTAATTGGAGGTTGGGTAGATTGATATAAATAATTTTAAACGATATAAATAAATACTTTGGTAATATAATATATTTTAAGTTAATTTTTGACATAAAATTTGTTTTTAATAACCTTAAATTCAGATTGAAATTATAATAGTTAATTTATTTTTAACTAAACATATTAATTTTATTTTTCAGAAACTTCATCAAGAATCAATAAATGTAAAATCACCAACTACAGTTGCTGAAAGGCCAGAAAATAAACCAAAAAATCGATTTAAAAATATATTACCATGTAAGACCTGATATTTCATAAGTATCTTTTTGAGTGTTTTCCTGAAAAAGTTACTTAAAAATCCAATATATTAAATATTTACTTGTTGATTAATCTTGTTTATTTTTAAATGTAACAGTTGATAGTTCAAGAGTAAAATTGGAAGGAAATAATTACATAAATGCCAGTTTCATAAATGTAAGTGTTTAATTGATTAATTAAAGCTGCAATTAGCTGTTTTCATGTGCAAAAATAAAGCCAGGCTTTTTATTGGAATTTGGGGTAATTTTTAGTACAAACCCCAGTCCTGTTTCCATGGATATTAAGCACATTGGTTTTTAAATTAAAATGTTTGTTTTGTCTCTTTGTCAAGCTTAAAATTGTTATAGGCCAACTAATATTAAAATATAAATTATTAACTAAATATTTTAAGGTCTGTATTTAAATTTTTTTATAAGTGTTTAACTTACTGATAGCATCAGTTAAACAACAATAAATAATGTTAATCACCTATTCCAATGTGCTTGCAACAAATGCTTATCACAAGTTGTTGACCTTTGCTTTAAATACATTTCTATTAAATTACTGTATTTTATTAATATAAATCAAATTGCATTTTTAAATAGATGTATAATTTATAATTTTCTGTTTTAGAGTTTTAATGTGGAAAAGAAATACATAGCAAGCCAAGGTCCAGTACCAAGAATTGTCAGTGACTTTTGGAAAATGATAACTGAAACATCAAAAAAACATCAAAACTACTAAAAAATAATTTGGCCAGTTAGTTTGTAGTTGCTAATTTAGAGCCTGGTAAAACTGTTTCAAACTGTTTCAGAGCCTGGTAAAACTGTTCAATATAGAAACATTACAGTAAAAGCTGACCAAGAGTCTACTTTTGTATGTTTTATTCAAAGAAAATTTGAAGTTTGGCCAAATGAAGACCCATATGAATCCGTACAAAACTGTTTTTAAATCATGTTTGGTTTTATGAGCTAGTACTTGGTTTTATGTTAAACCAAGTTATTAATTTCTGTTAAACCAAGTTATTAATTTCTTTTTTTATAAGCATTTTTTAAATAAAATTAGGCCTGCAGAAATGGTTTAGTTTTTATAAGGTATTTTATACAATTCAATTACGTATATATGGCAACGCTCTAAAACTTTAACAATCATGTATATTATTAGACAACTAGGCTTGTAACCCAGTTACAATTTATAACCTGGGCTGACCATGGTGTGCCTTTAACAACCAGCAGTTTCTTTCGCTTTTACAACCAAGTTCAACAACTTTACAAGAAACAAAGAACTCAAGCTCCTATTGTTGTACATTGCAGGTGGTTGATATATAATTGTAAACATGTTCATGCCCATTAACAATTTTTGTAATCTAAAAAGCTTTTTATACCTAGTCGAAATACTTTAAATTGTGCGAATAGCAAATATATTTTTGTTTCATAATGAATTACTTTCTTTTCTTTATGTTTCAACAATTAATTGATTTTGCTTTCTGAAAAATTAAAAATTTTTAAATCTTTATTTATTCTTTGTCAATTTAAAATTTACTTTTTTCTTTTAGTGCTGGTGTAGGTAGAACTGTTACATTTATTGGGTTTGATTGTTTGATGCCAGAAATGAAAGAGAAACAAAGTGTTAATGTTTTTGAGACAGTTCTTAATATGAGAAGACAGAGAACTGATATGGTTCAAACTAAAGTAATTATATGTTATTAAATATTAAATTTTTTTAAATAATAAATAACAGCTTAAGAATCGTAAACTTTTTTAATTATATGCATTAAACAAAACAACAAAATTAAATAATAAAATAGGTCGACTAAACATTTTTCAAGGGCCAATACATTTTTCTTCACAAATTAATAGATGAAGTTAATTTATTTGGAAACACTGATATTAAAATATCTGATAGATCACAACCTGGGTATTATACTATTTTTAATAAAGTTATGAATATTTTGTTGATATAACACTAGAGTATGCTAAATACACAATTTATATACTGTTTATTATTTATATGTTTTTTTAAAATTAAAATCACTTTATTTTATACCAATTTTAGCAAATAAATGATAAATGCTGTATATTGTTATAATTTAGATTTATGGAACAAGAATTTAACAAAATTAATAAAATTGGACCTATAAAAGCTTCACATGAAATTGCGAAGAGACCTGAAAATATTGAGAAAAATTTAAACAACATAATTTTGCCCTGTAAGTTAATGCAACAAAATACTAAATTTGATTTTTTGTTAACTGTTTCTTTTTTAAGATATATTTTAAAGTAACACTAGCATTTTAATCGTTTTTATGGCTCAAAATTAAATAACATAATTCTATAATGTTTTTTCTTACATTAAGTATATATACAAATGTAATTATTGTTTTAGATGACCATGCTATGTTTATACTAGCATCTTTACCAAACGATTCGACTCCAGAATAATACAATGCTTCTTTCATAACGGTAGTTTTTAAACATATATGTTATATGGTTATATATTTAGTATAATCTAAAATAATATTATTTAATAACATATTTTTATTCAATAGGGATACAATTCAACAGACTCAATTTTGGCTGCCCAGACACCTACTATTGATACAGTTGTAGAATTCTGCCATGGAATTTGGCATTATAAAGTACAAACTATTGTTATGCTGTCTCAAATGCAGGAGAAATTGAAGGTTTTTACACATGATACATTTACATTTAATTTGTGTAATGATATTGATGTACTTTTACTAACATTTTAATGATAAAAAGCTTTACCTTTAATACACTAATATTCTTATTTTTAGGGGCAAAGCATTCAATACTGGCCGGATAATGAGGGGGAAAGTTTAAGTTTTGGAAGTTACAAAGTTCAACTTGTTTCAGTTCAAAAGTTTGGTGTTTATTTAAAGGAGAGACAGCTTGTGATTTCATTTAACAATACTAATGTAAAATTTGTAGTAATTTTAAAACCAAACTCTTTTTCTAATTGAATTAACATTTAAAATCTACCTTACTAACTTTATGTTTAGTTTTTTAAGCTTATATTTTAATTCTTTGTGCTAAACACACTATTAAGGGTTATCAAATAAAAATTTTGTTTTCTATATTTTAGTTTCAAATCAATCATTATCAGTTATTAAACTGGGAAGTTTGCAAACCTCCAAATTGTGATGTCATTATTGATTTGATTGAAAAAGCTCAAAAAAGTTACTTGCAAGTTGGAGGAAATATGGCTGTACATTGCAGGTTTATATCTAAATGTTTAAATTAACTTTTAATTAATTTGTCTGGCAAAATTTGGATCACAAACAGGCGAAAAAAATTGTCAGATTTAATAATTTTTTACTAAATTAGTTTAAAAAAGTATTATTAACCAAACTGAAATTTAAAAATGTAAGTTTTAAATAATAGCGATGGGGCTGGTCGTACTGGGGTGTTTATTGGAGCTTTGAACTTGATTGAGCGAATAAAGAATGAGAACAAGGTTGATGTTTTGAGGACAGTCAAGGACATGAGGGACATGAGACCAGGAATGGTGGAAAATCTGGTAAGATTTGTTGTTTAATAATTTTAGGATAATAGTTAAAATTCAGTATCATAGTTTGTGTTATAAACAAAAGAAAATAAAAAAAATAACTCAAGTGTATTTGGTTTGTCATTGTAATAGTTATTTAATTAGAAAATGATTTAAAAATGTATTTTTTTTGTAAATTTATATAAAAAAGGGGTAATGTGTTATAAATAAGAATGTAATACATTTTAGGTTCAGTATGGTTCTTTATATCAAATTGCATCCAAGTATGTTGATTCTTTCTCAACATACCAGAACTTTACTCCAACAAAAATGTAAAGATGCAAATTAATAATATTTTTGTACATAATGTTTTTTAACATTATGTTGTAATACTTAAAAGTATGTCTTTTTCTTTTTTTTAATTTTTAAAACTAGTTTGTAAATTTTACAATTTTTTTTACTATTTGTTAAAATTCTAATTATTTTTATGTCTTTGAGTGCTTAACATATGTTTTTTTATAATTAAACAAAGCTGCAATGTGATATAAACATGTAGTAAAAATATAATGCTATTAATGTTTAAATGTATTCAATTTTTAAAATATATCTGGCCTGGCAATTTAAAACGTTTGGTAAGGTTAAACTATTTAAAATTACTAAACTATATGTTCTTTAACAGTACTTTATATAATTCACTTATTATTTAAAAATACACTAAAATGTCTAATCAAATTAAAAATGTATAAACAAAACTAAAAGTGTAAAGTTAATAAATTTTAGTTGTAAGCTGGTGGAAGTTTTAATCTGGTTTAAATTTAGCAGGTAGGATTTGCATACTTGCTTTCATTTTATAATATATCTTAACATTTTAAATTATATAGTTAAATAGATTTATGTTTATCTATCAAATGAAAAAAATGAGTTCATGATTATGACAGGTTAGGTGTTGCTTGTATTTGTTATGTATAAATAAACAAAACAATTTTTTTAATTGATTTAAAATTTAATTTTGGTAAAAAAATTTAAATATTTGTTTTTTAATTGAAAAAAAGGATACAAATTTAAGTTAGTTTTAAGTAAAATATTTCTTTGCTTTTTAGAAAGTAAAATAAACAAATATAATGCATAAAAGTATTTTTTTAAATTGTTATTTAAACCTGCAAAAAGTAAAAGAAATAAAAATAATAAAAAGTGTTACTTATAACTTTTCTAACCATTGAGTAAAATAAACATTGATTATTTTTTCATGTAAACGATTACATAACTGGCAGACAGCAAACAATGGCAATCTTTACGATAAAATAAACATTGATTATTTTTTCATGTAAACGATTACATAACTGGCAGACAGCAAACAATGGCAATCTTTACGATTCCAGTTTTTATTTACTTTCTGTTTAAACTGTTTGCTTTAAGTTGATTTGTATTTGTGTGATTCAATAAGTTTTTCGTATTTAAATATTATATTATAAGTTTTGTTAAACATAACGTAGTTTTTTTAATAATCATGGTAATAAGTTTAGATTTATTATACTTTTGCTAATTAGAATTTAGCATAATTAAAAAAGAATCAAGGTTAAAAAATGAATGCTTAGTTTTAATACTAAATAGGGATAGCCATGGTTTGTAAAAAAAAGAATAAATTTGTAATTCTTTTATTAGTACTTGTGGTGCCACTTTATGAAGTTTTATCTGAAGGTAGTTTTGTATTTAGTAAACTAATTTTTTTTTTAACATTTAATAACTTTAAGTTATAATGTTTTTATTTACTTTAATATTATCAAGCAATAAATACAAAAAATACCTTTTAAGATGCGAATGCGAAGATTTTACACAATAATGACATCATCAGTTTTTACAACGACTCAAATTTGAATTTAACTTATTTCGAAGCTGAACAGAATTGTTCAAATAATGGAGGAACTTTGTTGATGATTAAGGATTCAGCTACTCAAGAAGTTGTTGTGCAACAATTATGGGAATGGGAAAGTGCAGCTCAGGACACAATACAAATTGTTGGGGACCACAATCCTGTTGGTTACTGGCTTGGTGCTAGTGGAAACTCTTCATCTTATGACTGGAACTGGCTTGATGGTACACCAGTACCATCAAAGGGTTCCAGTACTGATGATAAATATGAAAATTGGTTTGATGTAAGTCCTAATGATAATCCAGGGTATTTACGAATAAGATCATTGGATTCAATAATTGACACTAGTAACAAAAATCATACTGGCCTAATTGGAGGTTGGTTGGATTGGAAAGCATCAGATTCATATCCTGGATATATTTGTCAACATAGGGGTGAGAATTAATTTTTGATCTACTATATATATATAACTGTATTTATATGTATATATTCTCTAAAACTTCTTAAATCAATAAAATAAAAATTTATAAGAATAAAATATTTACTTTGACCTTAAAATAACAAAAAGTAGTATTAATTTTTTTTGTCTATAACAAATTTAAAAGAAATACGATTTCCAATAAGTGTGACATAATTGACGGTAACTAAAATAAAAAAAAACCTAATCTTAAACTGCTTTTAACTATTTTACAGTTTTTCAATATTTTTTCATTTAATACTTTAGTTTAAAATTCTGAGTGGTATATTTAAATGTAACTTAAAATTAAATATTATTTAATATAGAGGAGGCAAATGCTGTGATTATTAACAACAATGACATTATTAGTTTTTACAACGATTCTACTTTGCCTTTATCTTTTTCACAAGCTGAAAACAACTGTCAAGAAAATGGAGGAACTTTGTTGATGGTAAAAGATAACGCAACTCAACAAATAGTTGTGCAACAACTATGGGAATGGGAAAGTGCAGCTCAGAAAACAATAGATGATGTTGGAAATATAGATGCAGTTGGTTACTGGATTGGTGCAAGTGGAACCTCTTCACCTTATGACTGGAAATGGATTGACGGAACACCAGTACCACAACCTGATAGTAGTACTGAGTATGAAAATTGGCGTATCAATAATCCTAATGACAATCCAGGTTATCTTAGAATAAGGTCATTGGATCAATATTCGGGTTATTATAATTTAATTGGAGGTTGGGTGGATTGGTCAGATGAAAAGTATCCTGGATTTATTTGTCAGAAAACAAGTAAAGATAAAAATAATCTTATTTTTTACTTTTTAGTTATTTCAATGTATAAATATTTTTTAGATCCATGTACAACTAACTCATGTCTAAATAATGGAACTTGTAGTATTAATTTATCAAACTTAAACTTTCAATGTGACTGTTTTCCTGGTTTTACCGGAGTAACTTGTGAAAAAGGTTTGTTAAAATTAAGTAAAAGAAGAAGAAACATAATTGTATTATTAATATGTTAAAGCTAAACCTTAAAAAAATCATTGGAATTGAAATATTTAAATTACTTGTACCTTATATAGTCTACGAGCAAACTGTTGTACTTTGCGGTAATTCCCAATTCTCTTTTATGTTTTACAGTTTTTTAATTTTATACTTATTGGTCTAAATTTATGTTTTACAGTCTTTTTATTTTGTACCTATTGGTCAAAATTTTTTGTGAGGACAGCAAAGAACAAATAATTTCTATTTTTTTGGGGATACTTTTTTAAATTTTTTTTAAAATTTTTAAAGATCCATGTTTAACCCACTTATGTAAAAATGAAGGAACATGTATTCGAGATAATGACGGGCTAAACTTTACTTGTGCTTGTCCAAATGGATTTAGTGGATATTTTTGTGAAACTGGTATTGTTAATATTTTTTATAGCTTGTAATATTACATATCTTGTAGTACAATTCATTATATATTGTGCTATGAAGGGCAAGGAACTGTTTTTTCTAGTTGGAGCATTGTAGTGCTCATTAAAGTATTGTGATTTTTAAATTTTTTCGGTTTGTAAATTGTAGATCCATGTGCTTCTAAGTTATGTGAAAATGGAGGAACATGTATTCGAGATGATAATGGTTTAAATTTTACATGTAATTGCCCAGATGGATATAGTGGATATTTATGTGAAATCGGTATGTTTGAAAAAAAATTAATTACCTAGTTATGTAAATAACAAGGTTCAATCAAAACTTTCTCAGGGTTAATATTTTTTTTAAATTTTAGATCCATGTACAATACAACCATGTAAAAATAATGGAACTTGTAATATTGATGATTCAACTTATCAATGTGATTGCCTACCTGGGTATTATGGCACTGATTGTATCTTAGGTATAACATTATTGTGAGCCTAGTTGTATTTTCAATACAATAAATATTATTTTTTATCTTAAAAAAAAAGAAGTTAGCTGTTAATTGCCCTCTATCACAATAAAGTTTAAAATAATTTATTTCTGATATTAATAGACGCCTGTGATCCTGTTCCTTGCATAAACCAGGGAAGTTGTATTAGAGAATCCGAGGATCCATATTATCAATGTGATTGTACTTCAACCTATACAGGTCTCAATTGTCAAAATGGTGAGTAATCCATTTTGTTAAAAATGTTAAATAAATTATTTAAAACTAATTATAAAATTGAATTAATGTTACTTTGAGTTAATAGTGTTGAAAAAATATTTAAATTTATACTATTCTTTGTAATGTTGTTTATTTAGGCAATTTTGAATCTTCAAATTCATTAAATTATTCCATATTTGTAAGTAATGGTGAACCTACTTCATTTAATAATTCAATAACACAAAGTTCTAGTTATGGAGGTGCATTGGCTATTATTAAAAATAATACAACTCAAATTGCTTTGGAAAATTATTTAATAAAGTATGTTCGCAATAAAAGCTTGTGGATTGGAGGAAGAAAAGTTAATCAGGGTAAAGTGGCTACATTTATTTTATCGTTTTTAATCAATTTTTGTATAAAGCAGTTAAGAATAAAAACAACTTTAAATATTTTATATGACATTTTTAATTCGAATTTTAGCTTTAAATTAACAATGAAATGATTTTAAATATAGGTATTAATACCATTAACTTATACATTTAAATGACTTTATTTTATTTTTAGAGTGGAGATGGCTTGATAATAGTTTGATACCAGTAAAAGAAAATCAAGGATTTCAAAACTGGAAAAATATTGAAACATTTTCGGATAATGGAGATTGTTTAGCATTACAACAAGAAACTTTTAAATGGATTGGAGTACTATGTTCTAATACATATGACTTTTTATGTGAAAAAACAGGTGCAAATTTTTTTTAGTTAAAAAATTAGGTATTAATTTTTGACATTTTTGTTGGCAAAGTTCTAATGTTTAAATTGTATGTTGACTATGTTACCGTTTTTATGAGAGTGTTGCTTAGTACCATATTTTATGGTTTGCAAATATTTAAAGATTCCAATTTTGTCATATATATTAAAAACTTGATATATAAAATCTTGAAACTAGATCATTTATTTTGTTGAAATAGTGACAGCTTTATGTGCAACAATAAAATGTGAAAATGGTGGAAAATGTCATGAAAGTGGAGCTCATTATTTTTGTGAGTGTATGAAAGGATTTGATGGGGAAGTTTGTCAAAATCAAATTCCCAATAATACAGGTAATCAAATAACATATAACAAAATTTAGTTCAATAATTTTTCTTAGTCATGTTCAAATTTTTTGTTTATGTGCCAAATGTACTTAAATGTAGATTAAACATCTGACATAATAATATTGCTTTTTTTATATTTTTTAAATATTTAATAATAATTTTATATTTTAAAATTGTTTTCCGTAGGTTCTGATAGTACTGTATACATAGTTATTGGAATTTTGGTTCCCTTACTTATTATTGCTGTGTTGGCTGGTGTTTATGTATGGAAAAAAAGGTTTGAATTTCTTAACATTTTTTATCTTAATTATTATACATTGGAATACTTTTTGTATAAGTTATTTAATCATATTTTTTAAATGTTAGAATAAAATGACATTTTGATTTATTTGTTATAAATATTTTTTATCTAGAGTTATAAATTTTTAAATTTTAGGAGCTATGGTGAAAAAAAATCGAGTCCCAATCTCCAAAATGGTAATTGTAACTATTAGTAATCAATAAATAAATATATATATTTAAGTCAAAATTCAATTCAATTAACTTTAGCAAAATTTATTTTATGTTTTTAGGAGTACCACTGGATGGAGTATATGAAAATGTTCCTGTTAAAAAAGAACAGCAGATTTTAAAAAGCTACAGAATAAGTTTATCACTAATGTTGGAAAAATATAAAATACTTTCTGATGAAAATAGTTCTGAAATTGATGAACAATTTACAAATGTAAGAAAATATAATATAAATGATTTGACTGATACTTTGGTAATATGATCAATATTCAAGTTAATTTTTAACATAAAATATGTTTTCAATAACCTTAGATTTACATGGAGATTTTTATAGTTAAATTTATTTTTAACCAAACATATTAATTTTATTTTTCAGAAATTACATCAAGAATCAATAAATGTAAAATCACCAACGACAGTTGCTGAAAGGCCAGAAAATAAACCTAAAAATCGATTCAAAAATATATTACCATGTAAGACCTGGTATTTTATAAATATCTTTTTGAGTGTTATCCAAAAATATTTACCTAAAAATCCAATATATTAAATATTTACTTGTTGATTAATATTGTTTATTTTTAAATGTAACAGTTGATGGTTCAAGAGTGAAATTGGAAGGAAGTAATTACATAAATGCCAGTTTCATAAATGTAAGTGTTTAATTGATTAATTAAAGCTGCAATTAGCCAGTTTTCATGTACAAAAATAAAGCCTGGCTTTTTATTGGAATTTGGGCTAGTTTTTAGTCTAAAGCCCAGTCTTGTTTCTATGGCCATTCAGCACATTGGGCTTTTAATTAAAAACCAACATTTTTAATTACCAACATTTTTAACGGCTTAAAATTTTTATAGGCCAACTAATATTAAAATATAAATGATTAACTAAATATTTTAAGGTCTGTATTTGAATTTATATGAGTGTTTAACTTACTGATAGCATTATTTAAACAAGGATAAATAATGTTAATCACCTATTCCAATGTGCTTGCAACAAATGCTTATCACAAATTGTTGACCTTTACTTTAAATACATTTCTATTAAATTACTTTATTTTAATAATATAAATCAAATTGCATTTTTAAATAAATGTATAATTTATAATTTTTTGTTTTAGAGTTTTAATGTGGAAAAGAAATACATAGCAAGCCAAGGCCCAGTACCAAGAACTGTCAGTGATTTTTGGAAAATGATTACTGAACAGGATTGTAGCTTGATTGTTATGCTTACCAATATACTGGAACGTGGAAAAGTAATTGTTTTAGTTAAAAAACATCAAAACTACTAAAAAATAATTTAGCAAGTTAGTTTGTAGTTGCTATTTTAATTTTTTCTCTAATTTTGAAATCCTCATGACGAGGCTAAATTTTTCTAAAAACTCTTTTTCAAATTATTTGTTTATCTGTTTAGTCAAAATGTGAGAAATACTGGCCAGAGCCAGGTAAAACCGATCAATATGGAAACATCACAGTAAAAGCTGACCAGGAGTCTACGTTTGGATGTTATATTCAAAGAAAATTTGAAGTCTGGCCAAATGAAGATCCTTATGAATCCGTATAAAATTGTTTTTAAATTATGTTTGTTTTTTATTGTAATATTTAATCACATTTTTTGGGTACCTTGCTAATATTTAACTTGTACTAATTATTAAACTTGTATGTCTAGAAATAAATTAATACGATTTTTTTGAGCTAGAACCTAGTTTTATAGGTTTAACCAAGTCATTAATCTCTAATTTTACGAGCATTTTTCAAATAATTAAAAATGACCTGCAATTCATTCGAAAACCTTAACAATCATGTTTATTATTAGACCACCAGGCTTGTAACTCAGTTACAATTTATAACATGGCCTGATCATGGTGTGCCTTTAACAACTAGCAGTTTCTTTCGCTTTTACAACCAAGTTCAACAACTTTACAATCAACAAACAACTAAAGCTCCTATTGTTGTACATTGCAGGTAGTTAATATACGATTGGGAAATTTCACTTGCCCAATAATAATTTTTATAACATAAAAAGCTTTTTATAGTTCTATTTAAATGTTTAATATTGTGTGAATAGATTATTTAATTTCGGTAAATAGCTAGTTGTTTTATGAAAAATTACATTCTTTTTAAGGTTTGAAGAGAAACAATTCACCCTATCGATTTTGCTTTTTGTTAAATTTAAGAGTCTCTTTGACAAAAGAAATTTTTAAATGTAATAAAAATTATTTAACTCTATATTCGCTTCGTTGTCAATTTATAATTTTCTTTTTTTTAGTGCTGGTGTAGGTAGAACTGGAACATTTATTGGGTTTGATTGTTTGATGCAAGAAATGAAAGAAAAACAAAGTGTAAATGTTTTTGAGACTGTTCTTAATATGAGAAAACAGAGAACTGACATGGTTCAAACAAAAGTGATTATATATTATTATTATCAACTAAGTTTCTTTAAAATAATAAATAACAATTTAATAAACACTCTTATTTAAATAAATGACCACTTTTCTAAAAAAAACAACAAAATTAAATAATAAAATATGAACATTTTTTTAGGGCCAATACATTTTTCTTCACAAATTAATAGCTGAAGTTAATTTATTTGGAAACACTGATAACGATATATCTGATATAGAAAGAAAATTTGCCCAACCTAGGTATTATAATTTTTTTAAATAATTTAAAAATGTGAAGATAATGTTGTTCAATTGTACTTTATATTACACAATAACTCTATATATTTTACATTTTTTATTTTTTACAAATTTTTTTTTAACATTAAAATCTTTTATGTTATATCAATTTACATTAGATTGATAGAAGAGGAGTTTAACAAAATAGATAAAATTGGACCTGTAAAAGCTTCACATGAAATAGCTAGAAGACCTGAAAATATTGAGAAAAACTTGAACAATATAATTTTGCCCTGTGAGTATATAATTTTAAATGTGTTATTTATTGCTATATAACACATTTAAAATGCAGGTTTTGTGTAAAAATTAATAATAAATTACTATGTGATGTTTTAATAATTTTTTTGATTCTATTTTAGATGACCATGCTATGTTTATTTTATCTCCTTTACCAAACGATTCAATACCAGCTTATTACAATGCTTCTTTTATTACTGTAACTATAAAACATATGCATCATATATAGGCTCTATATATAACTTAATATATATTGTTCAAAAACACGTTTTTATTGATTAGGGATATAGTTTTACAGAGTCTATTTTAGCGGCACAGACGCCTACAAATGACACTGTTGTTGAATTTTGGCATGGGGTTTGGCAAAACAGGATTGAAGTTATTGTGATGTTGTCACAATTGCATGAGGAGTTAAAGGTGTTTGGCTGTTGCTTAGTCAATTATATAGAACTTCTTATTATTAATTTGTAATAAATGTACACTCTTGTAATGTTTTTCTAATGTTAAAGGGACAAAACATTCAATACTGGCCTGACAATGAGGGAGAAACTCAAAGTTTTGGTAGTTACTCAGTACAACTTGTTTCGGTTCGAAAATTTGGTATTGGCTTAAAAAAAAGAAAACTTGTGATTTTGCTTAACAATCAACAGGTAGATTTTATAAATTGTTTAACAGAAATATTCTATTAGAAATAAAATTTATTGCTCAAAAATAAGTTGATATTTTGATCTAGTTTCAAATTACTCATTATCAACTCTTAAAATGGGAAGTTGGACAACCGCCAAAGTGTGATGTCATAATTGACTTGATTGAAAAAGCTCAAACAAGTTGCTTAGAAAGTGGTGCAAATATGGCTGTACACTGCAGGTCTATTCCTAATACTTTAAAATATTTATATCAACCATTTAATGATTTGAATTGTTTTGTAAAATACTTTCTAAAATTTAAAATTAATTTTAAATAACAGTGATGGAGCAGGTCGAACTGGGGTGTTTATTGGAGCTCTGAACTTGATTGAGCGAATAAAGAACGAGAAGAAGGTTGATGTTTTAAGAACAGTCAAGGACATGAGAGACATGAGACCTGGAATGGTGGAAAATCTGGTAAAATTAGTTGTTAAGTAATTCCAGCTAATTTTAGATGGCAATATTTCTTATAATAAATTTTTTTAGCTTTGCTTTGAAAAAAAGCAGATTAAATAGTCAACATACTTTAACTTTTTGTAACTGTCAATGACAAACAAAGTTTTTTTTTATTTTTAGGCCCAGTACAAATCGCTGTACCAAATTGCAGCTAAGTATGTTGATTCTCTTTCAGATTACCAAAACTTCGTTCCAACAAAAATGTGAAGTTAAAAATGTTTAAGTCTACCATTGTGTGTACATAGAGACCGTTTTAAACTTGATTTAATTAGAATACTTAAAGTATGGCTTTAATTTTTATTTAGTTTTGTCTTTTGTAGAAATTATGTATAGTAACCAGCTGTTTATATATTTTAGTAAATTGATTATTTTGCTTAGCAATAATTGTGTTGTTAACGTGTTATAGTGTATCGAGTGTAGTTATAATTGAAACACATTTAAATACATTTTGTTTATTTTGCCTTTGCTGTATAATTTTGTTCCTTATGTAAGGTTATAATTATTGTTATATTTTTAAATGCTTGGCATTTGCTTTTTATAAAAAGGGAAACGTGCAATTAATTAAAATCAGAAAAACGAATCGCATTATTTTGTATTTTAAAATATTCTTAATTTCTGTCGTTATTGTGCTAAACTTGATTGTTAAGTATTCAAAAAATTAAAACACTGTTTTATTAAATTTTATAAAATTAAAAAAAAAAATATCAGAAACCTTAAAATTTGTTTAATTTTTTATGCATATATTTTAAGCTAAATTACAGTAACTATTTATGTAATTAACAAAATAAAAAGCTTGTTTTTGAAATTGTGTAGAATATGGTTTTTAATTTTAGAAAACAATAACAACACTGTATATGTTCTGAAATTTTAACAATGTGCTAATATTTATTGTTACACCTATTAATAGTTTATCAATAAAACATATGTCAAATAAGCAAACAATTTTTTTGTAAATTATTAAACATTCTTTGTATTCGTGTGCAATCATTAGGTGTTACTTTCTTTTTCGTGTTTGTTTTAGTTTTATGATGGATTTTGGATATCAGTTTCATGGTATGTTATTTATATAATACTGCTGTAAAGTATTATTAATCAATATTAAAATTTATGTTTTAATTTACTGATTAATCTTAATTTTCTATTAACTTGATTTTATTTCACCCAAATTTTAGATTCGGTACCTCTGTATTTTTTGTTTTTAAGGTTCATTTTTGTACATTTATACTACAGGGTAAGTGCTATTTGTCTTATTAACTTTAAAACAAAATACTGTTATATTTTTAAAAATCTTGTACATTTATTTAATATTTAATAGATATAACATTGTAAATATTCGTTGTTCAGGTGCAAATGTAGTGATTGTTCCTTACCATGACATCTTCTGTTTTTACAACCGGTATTATTCGGCTATTACCTATTTTCAAGCAAAACTGAAATGGTTAAGCAACAAAATGAAAATGGTAATTTGTGCAAGTTGGACTTCTTCACTTTATCATCGCCGTCAAAGGTATGTCCACGTGAGACTTGTATACGTCACCACTAAGTCATTTTAACGTAATTGACAATCTAACTTCCGCACTTTTTTTGGTGAGTAACTAGATAATAGCTGAAATTAGTACTTCTTTAATTACCAAATAATTTTATGTGTTACGTCATAAAGAATAAAGTTAAACAAAAAATTACCCGATTTTTTAAACACTTTTATCTTATTTGCATTGGTATAAGCAACATCGTTTACATCTTTGTGTTCGAAGCTATTGCAGCCACGTTCAAGATAATTATTTCGATTTTATCTCTCCTCCGACATGGATTTCAACATGCCTACCAGTCAGTTCAGCATCCTGAAAGATTATTTTGGATTTTCAGCGAAGATTGAAAAACCACCTACTTTTTTTAAGTGTACAACTCTTGATTGCTTTAAGATTACTTCGTATTCTTATTTCTTATCGACATTTTGGCCTGAGCCAGCTAAGCCAGAACCTGATTTTAATCCTGAAGTTTACTTTAACGTTGGATACTTATTTTGAAGGTTCAAATGCTTCTTGCTTTCTATTCAACTGCAAAAGTAAGTTTAACATTTTATTCGTAGTTAGTTTTAGAACATTTGTTTTCTTGAAGTTAAGTAGGGTTTTATTACGTGACGTAGTCATGTAACCGCTTGATCTTCTGGCCAAAACTGCTGCTAAATTCAATTTGTATCAACAATATATTTGATATTTTGTTCGTTTACAAAATTGTGATATCAAAAATTCGGCATTTTTTTTCTTTAATTTTTTTATACTATTACGTCATAAGAGATCATTTCCATGGCAAAAATTCTTGAAATTTTTAAATTTTATCTATAATCATTTTTTAAACTTAAATTATTTTATTTTAGGATATTCTACTACTTCTGGGTGCTGATTTTTGAACTTCCGACTATATAATTGGGACCTGCGATTTTTAACAAACTTATTCTTCATAGACTTTATCGCAACTTAATCAAGGAACCCAATGTACGCTGTTGGTAAGTGTTTAAATGTTACTTAAAACAAATTTAAACAATAATCGTTATTCTTTTTTTTATAAGGCTCGATTAAAAAAAGTACAGGTAAAATATTTTAATTTACTTTTAGATTGCAAGCAGTGATTCTCCAAAACTTTTAAAATTTCCTCGACAAATCAGAAAATTTTGTCAATTAGCACCCCTCGCCCAACTATAAAGCCAAAATATTTTGTAAATTTAATTGGATTTTGTCGCTTATGCTAGAATGATTTAATTTAAAATATTTTACATTGTTTTAGAAATAACTTGGAGATGGCAACAGAGAGGAATTTTCAATAGAATACTTACTAACTTAGCATCTAAAGGATTCTAAATTGTAAAAGTTTAATCACTTTGGGTTTATGTTTATTTTAGAAATTTTCAAAACTCGGAAGTTTTTTGTTTTATAGCTTTTTTACAGAGCATTTTTTTAAATATTTTTTTGTATATTATATCGCATTAAAATTATTAAATTAACTTTATTTACGAATAATGCGGCGTAGTCTAAGAATCCGAACACTGACTTAACTTCACGAGCCTGAGTTTAATTCCCGTTATTCCTTGCAATAGCCTACTGCCTTTTGTTAAACCAAGGTGTAAAAACGGCCAAAAATCAATCGGCAACTCAAAAAACTCGTAAAGTAAGTCTTACTATATTAAGGATAAATACGTTAAAAAAAATTTAACTTAGATAAATGTATAAAACAAAATATTATATCAAAACAGCTACAAATAACTACCTCGTGTCGTCACAAACGTGGGATTGTACACGTGCTTTATAAATGCATTGGTGCAGGAATGTCGTAATTTTCCTTTAAATGTATGAGTAAGTTATCATGCTCTATAATAACTGGTAAGAACCGTTTTACATTCTTTTAACCTTTATATTACAAATAAACAAATTCCGTTTTTCATCTATCATAAAGGATCGTTTTTTTATTTGTGTCGTTTTGTCTGTCTGGCTCTCTTTCCAGATTTTGTTAAAATACTTTACATAACACAAAAACTTGTTAGTATTAGTCACTATTAATAAGGGTATAGAAAATATTAATAAACAAACTACCAAAGTGGTTTTGAGGCACTATCACATTTAAATTTGTAGGTTTTAAGAAAAGTAAACTATGGTTAACTTTTTTTGAATTTTTATATATCACAAGTAAAACATTTTTTATTATTTTTTTTTTATATTTGTTACTATTGATATTCTTGCTTTTTTCGCTAAATTTTATCTCAAGTTTTAATGTGCTATGTGCAATATATTTAAAGGTAATAACTAGTATTTGGCCTTATGTTTTATACCTGTGGTTAAAGTTTGCTAATGGTATTTTTAGTGACTGTGATTCAGCAAAGTTGTTAATTATTAATTCTTAGAGTTGTTTAATTGATAAGTGCTGTGTAAACTCATTAGGTTTTTTGCTTAAGTTGTTTGCAATAATTTTTTAAATAATATTTTGTTAATGGTATGAGTAATATTGTGCATAAAATATTATGGCGAAATATAAAACAATAATTTCTTTATTTGTTTTTTTACTTGTTTGGTATACATGTCACTCACATGGTAAGCTTGTTAAAGGTTAATTACATTTAAATATCTTTTGTTTTAAAAACTATTTGCGTAAGAATTATTTAACAATAATCAATTAATTTTATACAAATATAACTATTGTGTAAAATTTTAGTAATACAGAAATATTTTTTTAGAGTCAAACTCAGTGATTGTTTGTAATGATAAGATTATCAGCTTCTACAACGACTCTACTTTGAGCCTAACTTATTTCCAAGCTGAACAAAAATGTCAAGAAAATGGAGGAACTTTGTTGATAATTAAAGATTTAGAAACTCAACAAATTGTTGTGCAACAATTATGGGAATGGGAAAGTGCAGCTCAGGACTCGATATATGATGTTGGTAACATAAATGCAGTTGGTTATTGGATTGGTGCAAGTGGGACTGTAATTAGAAAGGGGGACATGAACAAATATTTTGACTGGAATTGGATTGATGGTACACCAGTACCACAACCTGGCACAAGTACTGACAATAAATATGAAAATTGGCATGATGCAAATCCTGATGACAATCCAGGTTATCTTCGAATAAGATCCTTAAATACAATTGGTAGATCTACAAACTTAATTGGAAAATGGGTTAACTGGCCACATACAAGTTATTCGGGATATATTTGCCAACAAACAAGTAAGTTTTTTTTCTAAAGAGTAACTAATTTGTACTGAAGTTTAATTGGTTTGCTTTGATATATTTTTGTGATTCTATCAATATTAATAAGACATCATTTTGTTTAGATCCATGTAATAGTAATCCATGCAAAGAAGGTGAAACTTGTGAAATTAATTTATCAGATTTAAACTTTCAATGTAATTTTCAAAATGAGTATTCTGGAGATATTTGTGAAACAGGTTTGTCAGTTTTTGATAATCAATATATAATTTTTTGCACTGCAAAAAAACTATAGTCAAAGTTTTAAGTTACAACCTTATTTTTTTATGATTTTTAGCAAAAATTTTTATTGTTGAGAAATGCAAGACTATTTTTTTAATAGATTAAATTATATTTTTACACATTTTTTGTAGTCTGTTTTTTTAATGTTTTAAATTGGTTCCGGCAGCTGCTGTTTTACAACTTAATGGATATTCTATTAGCTTCTACAACTGTTCAACAGAAAGGTTGACTCATTCAGAAGCTGAACAAAAATGTAAAAATAATGGAGGAACTTTGTTAATGATTAAGGACTTGGCTACTCAACAAATTGTTGAACAACAATTATGGAAATGGGATGTAGCATCTACCGTCTGGCAAACTGGTTATTGGATTGGTGCAAGTGGTAATGCAACACCATATGATTGGACATGGAGTGATGGTACACCAGTACCACATCATGGTGGAGGTAATGACAGTAATTATGAAAATTGGTTTGCTGGTGATCCTAATGACAATCCAGGATATCTTCGGATAAGATCAACAAGTGCACATCAACTTGGAAGTTGGTTTGATCGAACAGATTCTCAGTCTGGATACATTTGCCAAGAAATAAGTAAGAAAAATCAGTAAAAGTAAAAAAAAAACATTGTTTATATATATATATTTTTTAAATTGTGTAATGCATATTTAAACATTAGGGTTGTGTAATTTCTTTTATAACGAGATGTTGATTTATTTTAATTAGGTTACCAGGATAAAATAATAAAAAAAGATATATATAAATATTTACATGTACTTTTAAACATATATGTATTTTTTATTTTATAATCAATTTCAATCTAAAAGAACTGTAATAAAGTTTTTATGATTCTAGATCCTTGTTCAACACAACCATGCACAAGTATAGGAACAAATGGAAGTTGTACTGTAACAAGTGATTCAAGTTATCAGTGTTCTTGCTATGATGGTTATTATGATCCAGATTGTAAAACAGGTAATTACCCTTTTTAGTGTATAAATAACACATTTATATATTGTTGAGTATGTTTTTTGACAAATTGAAAAAGCAAAAAAATTAATTACAATAAAAAAGGGCAGAAATCCACTCTTTTGTAATTCCTAAAGTTTTATTATGACTGAAAAAAAAATATTAGCATTTTGATAAAATTATATGGGAGTTTTGTTAAAAATTGCTAAATTACCATTTATTTGGCCCATTGCCGGCAGCGTGGTGTAGTGGTAAGAACACTTGCTACACCACACATGAGGTCGTGGGTTCAATCCCCGCTGATCTCATGCTGTAGCGCCCTTGAGTAAGGCGCTATAAACGGTATAAACTCCTGCTGAGCCAGCACTTAATCAGCAGCATAATAACTGGGCAATTATGGTCTCTATAATATCTCAAACTGCCACAGGCAACACGAGACTGGATCGGAGTAACTTATGTTACTCTATGTTTAAGTCGCGCATTGACTTTCCCACATCGAGGATAAAGATATATATATACAAAAAAAAAAAAATTTTAAATGGTAAATTTTTATTTAATATTTAGTATAGTGCATATATATGACTTGTATAAAATATTTTATTAAATTTTTTTAATTAAAATTTGTTTTAGTTGCAGCTGCAAATGCAGTGCTTATCCACAATAATATCATCATTAGCTTTTATAATGACTCCAAGTTTTCATTAACTTATTCCCAAGCTGAACAAAATTGTCAAAATAATGGAGGCATTTTGTTGATGATTAAAGATAACTCTACTCAACAAATTGTTGTGCAACAATTATGGGAATGGGAAAGTGCAGCTCAGGACACAATAGATGTTGTTGGTGACAAAAATGCGGTTGGTTACTGGATTGGTGCAAGTGGAAACTCTTCATCTTATGACTGGAAATGGATTGATGATACACCTGTACCCTTTCCTGGTACCAGTACTGATGATAAATATGAAAATTGGTTTGATGTAAGTCCTAATGATAATCCAGGGTATCTTCGAATAAGATCATTGGATACAATAACTGACAATAGTGGCTACACCCATACTGACCTAATTGGAGGTTGGTTGGATTGGGAAGAATCAGATTCATATCCTGGATATATTTGTCAACAAACAAGTAAGTTTTTTTGGTAAAAGAAAAAAATCTTGTAGACGTGGTTGTAAAGGTAATTTTCTTACAAAAATTGTGTGTTTTTTAGATCCATGTTATAGTGATCTATGTCAAAATGGTGGGATTTGTGATCTTATTTTGCATGAGCTAAATTTTCAATGTAATTGTCAACCTGGTTTTTCTGGAGAATTCTGTGAAATAGGTACACATTAAAATATATTTTTGGGTAATTTTATTTTTATGCAATTTTTTGCGAAGCATTATTTTAAAATGGGATTTTTTTGCAACTTTAAAATAATGCTAGGTATGGGAAATATTGCCATCATATAAATATTAAATTTTCTGTAAAAATTGTAGCTTTTTTTTTACTTATGTATTTTTTAAAATATGTAGTTTTAATTAATTATTTGTGTAATGTCAAAAATAAAGCGAAAAATATTAAGATAATTGAGGCTTGTATGTGATTGTTTAAGTGGATATAATGGAGTTTATTGTGAAATTGGTATTTTTATCAGTTTGTTTAACTTAACCTTGTTAGTATTCAAGTCAAAAACTCTTATCAATTTTTTTGTTTGATTTGTGCTCAATTTAATTTCATGAACAAACTATATTTTAGACCCATGTTCAATACAACCTTGTAAAAATGGAGGAACTTGCAATATTAATGGTTCAACATATCATTGTCAATGTCATGATGGCTATTATGGTGATGATTGTGAATTTGGTAAATATTAGTTTGACATTTAATTTGATAAATCTTAAACTATTTGTGACATACCCAGTAAACCACTGGAAAGTTTTTTTAAATAAATTATGGAGAAAAAATTAGAGCTTAAAAAGTCATTTTAAACTTGTTTTGAGAAAAAAAAAATTTTAATATAATTGTTTGCTTTAATATAAATGTCATTTCATTTTATTTGTTAAAATAGATTTATGTTCAATACAACCATGTAAAAATGGTGGAACTTGTAATATCAATGGTTCTACTTATCAATGCGATTGCTTACCTGGGTATTATGGTAATAATTGTGAAAATGGTAAATATAATTCAGTTTTTTTAAAATTTTGTGTTAGGTTTATATATATTTATGGTAAATAGTTACGAAACAAAAATGATTTCATGATATTTAGATCCATGTACAACACAACCATGTGAAAATAGTGGAATTTGTAATATTGATGGTTCAACTTATCAATGTGATTGCTCGGATGGTTATTATGATCAAAATTGTTTTTTAGGTAAGTAACTAATTTAGCTTTCATATTTATATTTTATCGTTTAACTTAGTTTTCGTATGTTAATAAAACTGTTATAACATATAATAAAAAGTTGCCAGAAGTTTTTAACTAATTTGGGGATATTATTTTACTAGGTTACATATTTAAAATTGTGTGTATTTATAAATCTGAACTTTTTTGTAACTTTTGGATTTCTATATTTTATGCTTTTATTTTACTTGTTTGTTTTACTAGATGCTTGTGATCCTGTTCCTTGTAATAACCAAGGAAGTTGTATTAGAGAATCAGAAGATCCATATTATCAATGTAAATGTACTTCTACTTATACAGGTTATGATTGTCAAGACGGTAAGTATAGAATAGACTTAATGTTTTTTTTGTTGCATTGTCAATGAAATGACAGTTTTTAAACATAGAATTTCTGCAAAACATATTTTTAGGAAATAGTTTCAGTTTTTTGGCAGTAACTTATTTTTTATATGTTGATAAGGATTTGCAGAAATAGTATTTCGATTTAAAAAAAACATTTCTTTAAGATAAACAATTTTGGATTTATTTTTTTTTAATATAATAAGCTAGTAAAAATTTTAACAGGAAATTTTATACCATCTGACGATGTAGAATATTCTTATTTTGTAAGTAATGGTGAACCTACTTCATTTAATGAATCAATAATACAAAGTGCTAGTTATGAAGGTGCATTGGCTATTATTAAAGACAACCAAACACAAATTGCTTTGGAAAATTATTTAAGAAAACACATTGATAGAAAAAACATATGGATTGGAGGAAGAAAAATTAATGAAGGTAAATATAAAACTTGTTTTTTATGCCATAAAAGTTAATTTTAAAAAATATTAAAACTTTTATTCAGAATGGAGATGGCTTGACAATAGTTTGATACCAATAAAAGAAACTCAAATGTTTCAAAATTGGAAAAATACTTCTGTTTTTGAAACAACAGATGATACAGAATGTTTGGCTTTGGAAGAAAATACTTTTAAGTGGATAAGTAAACCTTGCTCTCAACAATATGATTTTGTTTCAGAAAAATCAGGTTAGTAATATATTTATATTTACTCGTTTTTTGTTAAAAATTAAAAAATTAAATAGGTTTTTATTTTTAATTTAAAAAAGATTTACAATAATGTTTAATTTAGCATTTTTATGTGAAACAATAAAATGTGAAAATGGTGGAAAATGTCATGAAAGTGGAGCTCATTATTTTTGTGAATGTGTGATAGGATTTGATGGGGAAGTTTGTCAAAATTTAATTTCTAATTCAGGTTATTACGACTATTCATCTTACGTTAAAAATGTCCCATTGTAAATATGTTAAATATATAAAGTGTAAAATATTTTTTTAAAGGTTCTGATAGTACTGTTTACATAGTAATTGGAATTGTAGTCCCCCTACTTATTATTTCTGTGTTTACTGGTGTTTATGTATGGAGAAAAAGGTTAGATTTAAACTTGTTAAATGTTTGTTTGCTATCGGTTTTAAGTTTTTGCTATATAAATGTTTTTGTTTTTAGAAAATTACAGAAAAATAAAAACAACATAAACAGAAATAAAGGTAAGATTTTCAAATGAATTAAAATGTTTTTGTATTTCGCAGTTAAAAATTGATCTTATGGTATTTAGAAAAACAATTGGTTAATGCATATGAAAACATTGCCTTACAAAATGAACCTGAAATCTTTAAAAGATTTAGAATAAATTTATCAGAAATGTTGGCAAAATATAAGGATTTCGCAAATGAAGATAATTCTAAAATTGATGACCAATTCATAAATGTAATTATTTTGTTTGCTAGTTACTAGTCATGAGTTGTTTGACCTATTAAATTGTTAAAAACATTTAAATTTAAATTATTTTTAAAATTATTTTCTATTAAATTAACTGTTTTCAAATAATGTCCGTAATAATAATGTAACTATTTTTGTTTGTAGAAATTGCATCAAGAATCCTTAAAAGTAAAAACTTCAACTCTAGTTGCAGAAAAACCAGAAAATTCTTTTAGAAATCAAGTAGAAACTATTTTACCATGTAAGATATGAGTTGCTCTTTTTGATCTATTATTAGAATGAGCAAAATTTGATTTTAAACAAAAATACCTAATTTTTTAGATGATTTTTCAAGGGTAATTTTGGATGGTGATAAATATATTAATGCAAGCTATATAGATGTAAGTTTGTTACTTTTTTAAATGTTGCTGTAAAAATAATTTGTGTTAAATTTTAATCCTTTATTTTTTGTGTTAAATTTAATCTTTTATTATTATTTATTGGTTTAAAAAGCTATCTTTTTAAAAACAAACGAATTTTAGTACTTCACAATCATCAATGATAGTAGGTATTTTACACAGTAACAAACTCTTATTTTTTAAGGTTTATACTAAATCTCTCTTGTACTTCAGAGCCTTAATTTTTTCAATGACCGCAAAGTACATTGAATACCCTTTTTTGTTTAGAGTTTTAATGTGACAAAGAAATATATTGCAACTCAATCTCCATTACAAAGAACTGTAAATGATTTCTGGCAGATGATTTATGAGAAAGATTGTAGCTTGATTGTAATGCTCACCATTCTATTGGAGGGTAAAAAGGTGTGCAGAAAATATATTTTAAAATTTAAGTTTACAGTTTGTAAATTATTAATAAAAATAAATAATTTTAAAAAATAGAATCAATCCAAGAAATACTGGCCAGAGCCAGGTGAAACAGTTCAATATGGAAACATCACAGTAAAAACTGAACAAGAAACTACATATGGAAGTTTTATTCAAAGAAAGTTGAAAATTTGCAGAGCTGATGAGCTATATGAATCAGTAAGCACTAAAATCTATTTGTTGTTTTTTAGTATACAAAATCAAAATAAAGACTTGTAGAAATTTTTTTATTAATGCACTGATACAGGTATATCAAGACATAACCCATTTACAATTTATAACCTGGCCTGACCATGGTGTGCCTTTAACAACCAGCAGTTTTTTTCGCTTTTACAACCAAGTTCAACAACTTTACAATCAACAAACAACTAAATCTCCTATTGTTGTACATTGCAGGTAGTTAAAATCTTTAAAGCTATTATTTTTTTCAAACTAATGTTAAGACAACAAAGATATATTAAAAAAAGCATTTTTTTTGCAGTAATGGTGTGGGTAGAACTGGAACATTTATTGGGTTTGATTGTTTGATGCAAGAAATGAAAGAAAAACAAAGTGTTAATGTTTTTGAGACAGTTCTTAATATGAGAAGACAGAAAACTGAAATGGTTCAAACAAAGGTTAAAATTTAGGTTGTAAATATTTTTAAAAACTAAAAAACATAAGTGTTAACTTTATTTTATTTTGTGCTTACTTCAGGACCAATACATCTTTCTTCACAAATTGATCGCTGAAGAATATTTATTTGGAAACACTGAATTAATGGTTGCAAATTTTAAAAGTCAAGTAAAATATCTCATGTAAGTTAAATATTTTTAACTTTTTAAATCCAACATTAAATAAACTTGTTATATAGGGTTGAGAAAGAATACAGCAGACTTGATCTTATTGGCCCTCATCAAGCTACACATGTAATTGCAAAAAGACCAGAAAATGTTGGAAAAAATTTTAACAACCTTATTCTGCCTTGTAAATTTTTATAATTTAAATATTGTAATTTATAAAAAAAAATGGATAGTTTATTTTAAGTAATTTCAATAAACTAAATTTTTAGTTAAAATTTTTGTAATGTTAAGTTATCTTTATAAATATTAACTTTTAATCACTGTTAAAATTTTTTTAAATTTTTAGATGACCATGCTATATTTCTCTTAGCACCTTTACCATATAATTCAACTCCTGTCTATTATAATGCTTCAATTATTAAAGTAAGTTTATCAAATTAAATAAAAATAATGTATTTAAATTCATCTTATTATTTGGTTTACAGGGTTATAATGATTCCAAATCAATCTTAGCTGCTCAAACTCCTACTGAAGATACTGTTAATGAATTTTGGCACACTATTTGGCATCATAAAGTTAAAATTATTGTCATGCTGTCACAGATGCATGAAAATCTTAAGGTTAGCTTTAAGTTCTGTTTTTTGTTACATATATATTTTGGTAGTTGATTATATAGTGTGGTATATTTAGGGAGAAAGTGTTCAATATTGGCCACATTCTAATCAAGAAATTTTAAGTTTTGGTGGATATAAAATACAGCTAACTTCAGGAAAAAGAATTGGATCTAACTTCAAAATTAGAAAGTTAATTCTTTCACTGGACAATATTCAGGTAATTATGCGGCTTTTGTTATTTATGTTTTTTAATGAAAATTTTAAAATGATTTAAAAAAATATGTAATGTTTTTTTTTTAAAGACTAAAGTTATCCACTATCAATTATTAAATTGGGAAACTGGTCAACCTCCAAATTGTGATGTCATAATTGATTTGGTTGAAAAGGTTCAGAAAAGTAATCAGGAAAATGAGGAAAAAATGGCAGTACATTGCAGGTTTCTAAAAAGCTTTATGTGCACAAATTAGATGTAAATTCCTACAGCATAATATAAAGTTTAAAGAAAAAACTTAGAAAGGAATTTGTTTAAAAATCTTAACTATGTTTACTATGTAATTATTAGTAATGTGTATGTCAACTTTATATACTAAATACTTTCTTAATATGCTCTTGTGTGAAAATTTAGTGATGGAGCAGGTCGAACTGGGGTGTTTATTGGAGCCTTAAACTTGATTGAGCGAATAAAAAATGAAAACAAGGTTGATGTTTTGAGGACAGTCAAGGACATGAGGGACATTAGACCTGGAATGGTGGAAAATCTGGTGAGAAAAACAAATTTTTGTTTTAAAAATTTTTCTTTAATCATGCTATGCTTTATTTGTGGAATATAAAGTAACATATTTTACTTTATTTCTAAAATAAAATATTTATATAGTATTATAGAAAGCAAAATATTTATATTTTTAGGCTCAATATAAATCCCTGTATCAAATAGCGGCCCAGTATATTGATTCTTGTACTAGTTATCAGAACTTTTCTCAAGTAAAAAACTAAAATCAAATAAAAAATGACACTTTTGCAAATCTGAATCATTTAAATTAATAAAGTTTGGTTTTATAACTTGATTTTTTTGTAAGATATTTAGTTATAATTTTATTTTAAATTTTTATGTTTTAGTTTTTATTTTTGTAATGATTGTTTAATCTATATTTTTTTGATTATTTTGTAATTTATTTTACATTGGTGTATTCTTTGATATAATTTAATTTTCATATTGTATTCTTAAATATATACTCTTTTTAAGATTCTTTTATTTTTCTTGATTCTTATTTTAAGTTATTTTGCCTATTTTCGAATCAAACAAACAAAAATTTAATACAAACATTTCATAGTGTACACCTGTCAACAAAATGTTTTTGTTAAACAAGAAATATATTTAAATAAAAATTTTGTAGGGCATCATTAAACAATTTACAGCTTTATTTTACATTTTAACAGTTTAAGAACTCGCTAAATTTATTTCTTTGTATTACCTGTCATAAAGCAAACAATTCTTGTTATTTTATAAACAATAAAATTACTTTCTTTTTTATGTTTGTTCTTATTTCTATATAATATTACAAGCAAGGTCATTGCTTTTAAACATTCTAGTACAATCTTGTTTTTTACTGAACATTTTATTTAAAATAATTTAACAGTAATGAAACTGTTCAGATTTTGGCTTGGTTTATGTATTCTTTGTCAAGGTTTACATTTCACTAAACCACAAGGTAATTTTTTTAAATAATTTAAAAAATTTGGATTTAATAGAAAGTATATACTGGTTGCAATAACATTTTTTTATATTTTTAGATGCTAATGCAACTGTTTTTTGCAATAATAACATCATCAGTTTTTACAACGACTCAACTTCATTTTTAACTTATTCACAAGCTGAACAGAAATGTCATAATAATGGAGGAACTTTGTTGATGATTAAGGATTTAGCTACTCAACAAATTGTTGTGCAACAATTATGGGAATGGGAAAGTGCAGCTCAGGACACAAAAGATGATGTTGGAAATATAAATGCAGTTGGTTACTGGATTGGTGCAAGTGAAACTGTTACTAAAAGTGGTAATTTGTACACATCTTATAACTGGAGCTGGATTGATGGTACACCAGTACCACAACCTGGTAGTAGTACTGGTTATCAAAATTGGTATAATGCAAATCCTGATAATAATCCAGGTTATCTTCGAATAAGATCTTTGGATACAATTGATATTCATACAAATATAATTGGAGGTTGGGTAGATTGGCCAGATGAAAGTTATCCTGGATATATTTGTGAACAGCCAAGTGAGTTTTCATTTAAATTCGACATCAAGCAATTTATTGTTTAATGCTTGCAAAGTAACAATTTTTGTCATAATTAATTTTGTTTATTTTGTAAACATATTTAAATTAAAATATATACCTAAATTTTTGTTAATAAAATCTTTTGATTTTAAATGCGTTTTATTGCAATTTTTATAAAATGTTTTTAATTATTCTCCATTTATAAAAAATAATTTTTTGTAGGTATTTTAATACAGGACATATATTATTAAACTATACTTTTAGTTGCAGCTTCAGTATTGCCACTTAATGGATATAACATTATGTTCTACAATGTAACAGCCAAAATAACTCAATTTGAAGCTAATGAAATTTGTGGTAGAAATGAAGGTGAATTGTTAATCATAAGAGATGAACAAACTCAACAAATTGTTAATGAACAATTATGGGAATGGGAACCTTATGTTGATGATAGTCTTAGTTGGCAATCTGGATACTGGGTTGGTGCAACTGGTTGTGCTTCACCATATAGTTGGCAATGGAGTGATGGTACTAATATATCATACAACAGCACATTTGGTGGTGATGGTTATCAAAACTGGTATATACCCAACAATGACATCAATCCAAATGAAGATTTAGGATATCTCAGAGTTAGATCATTAAAGCAATATGGGCTTGGAAGTTGGTATGATAACCCATCACATCAAACAGCTTATGGTTACATTTGTCAAGAAAAAAGTAAATAGTTTGTACATTTTTTTTTTTATTGAACAATTTTTTAGTAACATAATAATATTTTTGACTATTTTTAAACTTCTATATCTATTTTTAAAAGACCTATGTACGATACAACCATGTAAAAACAAAGGAAATTGTTTTACTGATAGTTCGACTTATTATTGTATTTGCTTACCTGGTTATTATGACAAAAATTGCACTTCAGGTAAGTCCCTTGGATGGCAAACTGCTATCTGATAAAACTTTTTTTTTGTATTTTGATTTTCTATTACATTTGGTAATTTGTTAACAGATGCTTGTGATCCTGTACCTTGTTTAAATAATGGAAGTTGTATTGGAGAATCAGAAGACCCACATTATCAATGTTATTGCCAAGATGGTTTTTATGGTGAACACTGTGAATTTGGTAAATATAATATATTTTTTGTGCCATGTTTTGTCACTTAAAATTAGGCTTCCTTGTATTTTATTTTGTAATTTTTTTCTATGTAGAATACAACTTTGTAAAAATAATGGAACTTTTTCTTTTAATTAGTTTTATGTCCGTTTAGACCCCTGTACAATACAACCATGTGCAAATAAAGGAATTTGTAATGTTAATGGTTCAACTTATTATTGTAATTGTTTACCTGGGTATTATGATCGAAATTGTACAGCAGGTACCAGTATCATGTAGATATGTAATATATAAATCTTGATAAAAAATAAAAAATTTTATGTTATATGCAGATGCTTGTGAGTCCACGCTATGTGATAATCATGGAAGTTGTATTAGAGAATCAGAGGATCCATATTATCAATGTAATTGTACTTCTACTTATACTGGTCTTAATTGCCAAGAAGGTATAATATATATTTAAAATTTTAATTTTTAAGGAAAAAGATAAGTTATAAATATATATTTCTATTTTTAATTACAATTTTATATATTTGTTTGATGGTTTTTAGGGAAATTTGAGTCATCAAATCTATTAAACTATTCTCTTTTCGTAACTAATGGTGAACCTTCTTCATTTAATAATTCAATAATACAAAGTATTAGTTATGGAGGTGCATTGGCTATTATTAAAGACAACAGAACACAAATTGCTTTAGAGAATTATTTAGGAAAACATATTATTAAGAAAATCATATGGATTGGAGGAAGAAAAATAAACAAGGGTAGGGTAAAATTATAAGTTAAATAACATTTCTCTAAAAAAAAAAATTTAAATAATATTAATAAAAACTAAACAATTTTTTTAGATTTATTATTAGATTATTTTATGGTTTAGTATTTATTTTTATTCAGAATGGAGATGGCTTGATAATAGTTTGATGCCAATAAAGGAAACTCAAGTATTTCAAAATTGGGAAAATATTGAAACTTTTTCAGATAATGGAGATTGTTTGGCATTACAACAAGAAACTTTTAAATGGATTGGATTACCATGTTCAAATACATATGACTTTGTATGCGAAAAAACAGGTGTCAAATTGTTATTTAAGATGCATTGTTTTAGAAAGATTTACTTATATTTAAATTAACTAATATTTAGTTATGAATTTGAAATATTAGAAATATTTATTTTTGTGAAAATTAATTGCTATTGATTTTTTAACAGCAACAACATCTTTATGTGAAACAATAAAGTGTGAAAATAGTGGAAAATGTCATGAAAGTGGAGCTCATTATTTTTGTGAGTGTGTGAAAGGATTTGATGGAGAAGTTTGTCAAAATCAAATTCCTGACCATCCAGGTAAAAAAATCAATTTTATTAAAATTAAACTCTAATATTTTGCCATTGCCTACCATAACAAAATATTATTGTATTTAGATTCTGATAGTACTGCCTACATAGTAATTGGAATTTTAGTTCCTTTACTTATTTTTGCTGTGTTGGCTGGTGTTTATGTATGGAGAAAAAGGTTGGATTTTTATAGGTTTTAAAATAAAGAAGGATTAAAACTTTGTATATCACCATATTTCTTTTTTTGCTTGGTTAGGTACTTAGATTCACGATATATTTTATTATTTAACAACAACTATATGTTGTACTAAAAATTCAATTTTTTTTTAGAAATATCTATATTTGCTGCAGAAAAACTAGTGAAGAAAAACAGAGTGATATTGGTATTTAAAATAATTTAAATAAAGGAACTTTTGAATAAAATATAATTAAAAAATATAAATGGTAAATGGTTTTAAGCAAACTATAAATATATAAAAAATTTATTTAAAGTATTGCACTAAACAGTTAGTTAAACCATTAATAACTTTTATGCTTTATTTAAAATTTATTTTATTTTAAATAAATTTAACTTGTTTATTAGGTGATTCTAATAGAGCATATGAAAATGTTATTTTTTCAAAGGAAACTGATATTTTTAAAACATACAGAATATGTTTGTCTCAAGTGTTGGCAAAATATTTAATACTTTCTGATGAAAATAATTCTGAAATTGATGATCAATTTACAAATGTATGATGAATTTTGTTAAGTAGTTAAAATTATTTCCTACCCTTTGATTTAGATTTTATTTATTTTTCTATAAAAAAGGGTATTCATTAATTTAAGGCATATTATTTTTATAGAAATTACATCAAGAATCATTAAATGTTAAATCACCAACAACAGTTGCTCAAAGACCAGAAAACAAATCAAAAAATCGATTTAAAAACATTTTACCATGTAAGTAGCATGTTGCTTAATAATACAAAATTTTCATTATTGTAATTTAAAATGTAAATCTTAAATTGCTGTTTTATTACAAGTTGATAATTCAAGAGTTATACTGGAAGGGAATAATTACATAAATGCCAGTTTCATAAATGTAAGTTTGTTTACTAAAATCTGTTTGGGTTTTAAAATTTAAGGTCAAAATAACTTTTGCAATTAAATTAGGGAGTTAATATGCCAAAGAAATTTATAGCAAGCCAAGGCCCAGTGCCAAGAACTGCCAGTGATTTTTGGAAAATGATAACTGAACAGGATTGTAGCTTAATTGTGATGCTTACAAATATATTGGAACATGGAAAAGTATTTGTTTTTTTTTTAATATTAAAAGTAGGATTAAACAATCTCATTTGTAAATGTCTATTTATTTTACATTTAACAATTCAAATTAAATTTACCATATACATTTTTTTAGTCCAAATGTGAGAAATACTGGCCAGAGCCAGGTGAAACAGTTCAATATGGAAACATCACAGTAAAAGCTAACCAAGAATCCTTATTTGGAAGTTTTGTTCAAAGAAAATTTGAAATTTCTTTTAATGATGACACATATGAGTCTGTAAGAAAAATGTTGTTGTTCAAGGCATTATTTTTGAAATTAGGCAATGTATTGTCATGTTCTTTTCACCATGGGTTTATTTACTTAAAAATTAAATATTGTTTGGCATATGTAAAATATTGCAGCAAGAGATATGTTTTTTTTTTATAAGATAACTGTAACAATCATTTTTATTTTTAGATAACTAGGCTTGTGACCCAGCTACAGTTTATATCCTGGCCTGACCATGGTGTGCCTTTAACAACCAGCAGTTTCTTTCGTTTTTACAACCAAGTTCAACAACTTTACAATGAACAAACAACTAAAACTCCTATTGTTGTTCATTGCAGGTGGGTTTATAAATAAGCGGTAATAACATTGAATTTGATGCCTAACATTTACTTTGTTTTTTTTTGTTTTTTTTTTAAATTAACTATCAATCTTTAAATTTTTTCCAAACAGGCATTTATTATAAATACAAAATATTAAAATTTTTATAGATATTCTAACATTTGGTTTATTCCAGATATTGATTTTTGTTCTTTTACTCACAAAAAATTTAGCTAATAAAATTTTAGTATTAGCAAATTGCTGAACATATTTTCACGATCTTCTGCTTTCCTTTTAATGTTTGCATTAATATATTTAAATTTATTATTTCTGATTCCTAACATTATCAAAATAGATTTTTAATTAAATATTTTCATGATTTAACTTTTATAAGGCTGAGAGCTGTTTATTAAAATTTGCGACTAACTTGATACAACGTTTTTTCACAAATGTTCTTATATTAGATTTTGTAATAAAAAATATTTTGTTAACCTAATTTAATTTTATTGTTATAGTGCTGGTGTTGGTAGAACTGGAACCTTTATTGGGTTTGATTGTTTGACGCAAGAAATGAAAGAAAAACAAAGTGTTAATGTTTTTGAGACTGTTCTTAATATGAGAAAACAAAGAAGTGACATGGTCCAATCCAAGGTAACTAATTTTTTAACTTTAACCAATAATCTTTAACTTGAAATTTTTTATATTTTTTTACATAGGGTCAATATATATTTCTACACAAATTGATTGCTGAAGTAAATTTATTTGGAAACACTGATATTGAAGTAACTAAGCTTAAAAGTGAAGTTAAACAAAATAGGTACAAAATTAAACACATTTTTACTATTAACATTTTATCATTTTTGGTTTTTGTTATCTCTTAGACAACACATATTTTCTATATCAGTAAATTTAAGATAATCAGTTGTTACACAAACATTTTAAAACTTTTTTAAATAAAACACAGATCAAGAGAAAAAGAATTTAACAAAATTGATAAAATTGGACCCTTAAAAGCCTCACAAGAAATTGCTAAGAGACCTGAAAATATTGAGAAAAATTTAAACCAACATATTTTGCCCTGTAAGTTTGGGATAAAAATGTTTAATTATTTAACATCTTAACCTGGTTTATAGTATGGGTAGTTGTAGTTACGTTTATTTCTACAATTTAACAAAACCACATTTATTCTACAATTAATTTAAGTTTTTATTGCCATCTTGTTAAGGTTTTAAGTTTTTGTTTGTATTTAAAAAACTAAATACTAACAATTGTAAATAAATTTTTTAACACAGATGATCATGCAATGTTTATACTACCACCTTTGGCCAATGATTTTACGCCTCCCTATTACAATGCTACATTTATTACGGTACTGTCGCTAGATATTTGATAAACATTTGTTTAAGTTTCTAATATTTCTAAAAAAAAATTTTGTTTTAGGGATACAATTTTACAGAGTCAATTTTGGCCGCACAGACCCCCACTAATGACACTGTTGTAGAGTTTTGGCATGGGATTTGGCATTATAAAATTCAAACTATTGTAATGTTATCACAATTGCATGAGGAATTAAAGGTTTTTAAAAAATGTTTTACTACTTATGTTAAAATTCTCCTTTACTTAACAGTTTTTTAACTTTAACTTTAAAAATGTGTGTTACAATAAGTAATCTATTATTTTTCAGGGACAAAATATTCAATACTGGCCTGATAATGAGGGGGAAAGTTTAAGTTTTGGAAGTTATAAAATACAACTTGTCTCGGTTCAAAAGTTTGGTGTTTATTTGAAAAAGAGGAAAATTGTTATATTGTTTAACAATAATCAGGTTAAAATCAATGTTATTTTAAATATAACTGAAAATATTGCCTTACTAAATTTTAGTACAAATATTTGTTTTTAATAAATAGTGCAATATAGGATGTTAGGTTTTGTTGCTGTAATTAATCTAAATTGTTTTAAATCAGTTTCAAGTAATCCACTACCAACTCTTAAACTGGGAAGTTGGCCAGCCTCCAAATTGTGATGTCATAATTGACTTGATTGAAAAAGCTCAGAGGACTTGTTTGCAGGGTGGAGGAAATATGGCTGTACATTGCAGGTTTGAAGCTAATGTTATTTTTTATATGATTGTAAACTACAAGTGATTGATTGCTTTTTAAACTTATGCGTAAATATTAGTGATGGAGCGGGTCGAACAGGGGTGTTTATCGGCGCTGTGAACCTGATTGAGCAAATAAAAAATGAAGGCAAGATTGATGTTTTGAGGACAGTCAAGGACATGAGGGACATGAGACCTGGAATGGTGGAAAATCTGGTAAAAGTTACAACTTTTAAGATTATTTAAATTTTTGGTAGAAAAAATAATTTAAATTTAAAATATATTTTTAGGCTCAATATGAATCTCTGTATGAAATTGCAGTAAAATATGTTGATTCATTTTCTGATTATCAAAATTTTTCCCCATTAAAAGTGTAAGGAGCACATTTATTGTGTCAACAAAGCAGTTTTAAAAATGTATATGCATATAAAATAGATATAATACTAAAATTTAGTAAGAGCAAAATAAAATAATTTTTCAAGTTTTAAAGGATTTATTTAAAACTTTTACATACCTATGTAAACTAGTTGTGGTTCAATATTTAAAAATTTATGTGATAGCTTTGATTTGCCTGATTTATAAAGGTAGCAATAACCAATTGTCTTAAAAAAAAGCGTAATTATGGAATTAAAAAAATATAAATACAAAAACTATTGTTAATTTTACTTTAAAAAGAATGCTCTGTATAATACTTTTAAAACATTGTTACTTGTGTAAATATTTGCCTAAAGATTGTAAACTATAAAACCTTTTTGTGTAGTAAATATTTGTGTTTGTATTTTGTTGAAATTATTTTAAAAGTTTGTATAAAAATTTTATACAGTTTAAACAAACTCCATTTTAGGATACCTAGTCAGAATTCTTCTTAGAATTCTTCTTAATTTTTTAATGTAAATTTATTTATCAGGAATTTATTGCCCAACAACTGCTTTTTAATTACTTTAAGAGCTTTGTTATCTTGTAAAACTTAAGGTAGAATTTATTTAACTTTGAAATATAGAAAAACCAAAATATATTTTTATTTTGTAATTTTCATAATGATGAAGAAAGCACTAAAAACAGGTTTGTATAATATTAAGTTTTATTTAAACAAATTAACTTTATTAATTTAAAACCATTATTTTGCAAACTGTAATTGATTACCCATAAGTTTTGTCAAGTAACGCACTTCGTTTGTGTGTAATCTCTTGTACAAACAGTAAGAGGAACTTTTTTTATTGTATTTGCATTAGTTTTAATGGTACTAAAAAGTTGATGGAGATGTTTGTTGTCTGTTAACCTCTTTGCAAACAAGTATTTTATTGTATTTTAGTTTTATAATAAATTGTTTTTAATTATGTTTTGTCAGTTTTTAATATAGTTTGCTACTTGAATTTGTTAGCATGAAATATTTTAATATTGTAGTAGGTTTGTTTATTTTTGTATTTACCTGGAACCTAGGAACCTAGGAACATCACAAGGTGATTGTTTTATGAGGGCTAAATTTTTTTTATATAGATATTAAGCTTTATAAGAAATATTTTATAAACCTCTTATAACAAGTTACATTTGTTGCAGATGCAAATGCTGTAATTGTCCACAATAACGCTATCATTAGTTTTTACAACGATTCTACTTTGTTTTTAACTTATGCACAAGCTGATCAAAAGTGTCAAAATAATGGAGGAAGTTTGTTAATGATTAAAGATTCAGCTACTCAACAAATTGTTGTGCAACAATTATGGGAATGGGAAAGTGCAGCTCAGGATACAATAGATATTGTTGGTCACCAGAATCCTGTTGGTTACTGGCTTGGTGCAAGTGGGATCTTGTCACCTTATGACTGGAAATGGATTGACGGTACATCTGTACCTCTACCTGGTACCAGTACTGATGATAAATATGAAAATTGGTTTACTGGTCACCCTAATACTAATCCAGGTTATCTACGAATAAGATCATTGGATTCAATAATTGACAATAGTGGCAACATCCATACTGACCTAATTGGTTGGTGGTTGGATTGGGAAGCATCGGATTCATATCCTGGATATATTTGTCAACAAACAGGTGGGCAATTTTGTTATTAGTAAAAAAGGTTATTTAACAACACAATTTTGTTATTTTCTTACATTTATTAGGTTCCAAAAAAATATTATTTTAATTAAAAATTAGTAGATTGTTATTTTTGCAAAATAAAACAAATTTTTATTGTTAGGTATACCAGTAAAAATGATTTATTTTTGTTTAGATCCATGTGCAAGTAATCCATGTGAAAATGGTGCAACTTGTTCTGTTAAAAATGATTTAACTACCAAGTGTGGTTGTTTACCTCAATATAATGGACTTACATGCAGTGAAGGTTTGATGATTTTATATCTTAAATTTGTATTCTAAGTTTATCAAAATGGTTATATGGAAATAGATCAAAACAAATATTGTTTTTTTATAATTCAAAAAAAGAATATTAATATTATTAGAAGTCATGTTTACTACTGTTAAAACATAGTGTGGAGTTAAATGTAAAATAATATTACTAAAAATATTACAAAAAATTGCTAAAGAAGAAGCAAATTAAGATTAATTAAAAAATTTAGGTCTAGCAGCCATTTTACTACTTAATGGATATAGTATGACATTCTACAACGTAACAGCTAAAATAAATCAACTTGAAGCTAATATAAGATGTGGTAGAAATGGAGGTGAATTGTTGATCATAAGAGATGAACAAACTCAACAAATTGTTAATGAACAATTATGGGAATGGGAACCTTATGTTGATGATAGTCTTAGTTGGCAATCTGGTTACTGGGTTGGTGCAAATGGTACTGCAACACCATATAACTGGACATGGAGTGATGGAACCAATATACCATATAACACCACATTTGGTGGTAGTGGTTATCAAATTTGGCATACAAGTTCTGGTAATGTAAATGACAACCCAGGATATCTTAGAGTTAGATCATTATCTGGTACTTATGTGCTTGGAAGTTGGTATGATAATCCATCACATCAAACTGCTTATGGTTACATTTGTCAGGAAATCAGTAAGTTTTGTTGTAATTTTCTCATATTTTATTATTGTTTGTTTTTATTAGAACAATGTATATATATATATTTGACAACAATAAAAAATTTTTTATGTCGTTTTAAGTTTTAATATTACTATAGCCAAGAAACTAATGTTTTATTTAGTTAATTTTTGTGCTTGAGAATTTTAACCTTTTTGACTAACATTTTTTTACTAACTTAAAGATCCCTGTTCAACACAACCATGTACAAGTACAGGAACAAATGGAAGTTGTACTGTGACAAGTGATTCAAGTTATCAGTGTTCTTGCTTTAATGGTTATTATGACCCAGATTGTAATTCAGGTAATTCTAAAACAATAATTTGCATTTTAGTTGATTTTGTAATAAATTTAAATTCAACAGCTAATTTTCATATAGTTATATTTTAACTTAAAAATTTCATGTAAATAATTTTGTAAAAATCTATTTAGTAAGTTTTTAAATGTTATTGTTTTACGCTTTAATTTTTTTTGGGTGCAAACAAATTAACTTTATTTTAAGTGTTATTCCTTGAAATTGTTTTTATATAAATATAAGTTTTACATAGATATATGCACCAGTTAACTGTGTGAAATAGTACTACTTATAATGATGAATATCTGTTTTTATTTTGTAGTAATTAGCAAATAACTTATTTCTCTTTTTTGTGTGTGTTCAACAGATGCTTGTGCACCAGATCCCTGTTTTAATAATGGAAGTTGTATAAGAGAATCAGAAAATCCATATTATCAATGTAATTGTACTTCTACTTATACTGGTCAAAATTGTGAAAAGGGTAAGTATACAGGATATTTAATGGTTTAAAAAAATTTAAAATATAATTAAGTAATTTTATAATTTAGTTACATTTATTTATGTAGGAAATTTTGTTCCATCTGACAATGCAGAATATTCCTATTTTGTAACTAATAGTGAACCTACTTCATTTAATAATTCAATAATACAAAGTGCTAGTTATGGAGGTGCATTGGCTATTATTAAAGACAATCAAACACAACTTGCTTTGAAAAGTTATTTAAAAAAGCATGTTGGCAATAAAAGCTTGTGGATTGGTGGAAGAAAAATTAATCAGGGTAATGGTGCTATTTTTAAGTTAAAACAAATTTATACATATAAGGTTTAAATGTTGAATAATATTTATTTACTTTTTAAGAATGGAGATGGCTTGACAATAGTTTGATACCAATAAAAGATTATGAAGGATTTCATAATTGGAAAAATATTGATATAAGGGAAATAGATGATAATGATGAAAAGTGTTTGGGTTTGGAAGAAAATACTTTTGAGTGGATAAGTCAGCCTTGCACTCAACAATATGATTTTGTTTCAGAGAAATCAGGTTATTATATTACAAGTTTTTTTATTTTCGACAAAAAAAATTCTAAAATACTATTCTTTAGGTTTTATTTGGTTATACACCCATTAAGTTATTTTGTAGTTTTTCGCACAGACTATTAATGAATATTTATGTATGTGTTTGTAATATATTAGTCGAGAAATCCTTTTAACATTTAACTCATTTAAATATTTATTTATTAATAGCATCAACTTCTTTATGTGTCACAATAAAATGTGAAAATGGTGGAAAATGTCATGAAAGTGGAGCTCATTATTTTTGTGAGTGTATAAAAGGATTTGATGGAGAAGTTTGTCAAAATCAAATTCCTGACCCAGGTTAAAATACTTCATTACTTGACAATTAACAAAATCTAACTATAATTAATTTAAGTTAGCATTAGTATCAAAATATTAAATTATAAACATATTTAAACTCTTAGGTTCTGATAGTACTGTTTACATAATTATTGGAGTTGTAGTTCCTTTACTTATTATTGCTGTATTGGCTGGTGTTTATGTATGGAGAAAAAGGTTGGTTCTGTTTTTTAAATAGTGTTTTGTTTTTTTCTTTGTTAAGTAGGTAATAAAAACATTTTTTTGTTAAGTAGTTATTTAATATACTTTTGTGTTTTAGAAATCATGGAAATAAAAGAAATGATGTAAACTTCAACAAAGGTAAATTAATCATTAAATATTAGCTATACGAAGAGATTTTTTAATAAATGTTGTTAATATTTCACCAGAACAACCAAGTCAGGCTTATGAGAACATAGCTATGCTTAAGCAACTTGATATTTTTAAGGAATACAGAATAAATTTATCACAATTGTTGGCAAAATATAAGATACTTTCTGATGACAATAATTCTGAAATTGATGACCAATTTACAAAAGTAAGTAACATTACAAAATAATGAAAGTTGTCTTTTTTAAAGTAAAGCAACTTTTATTTTTAGAATTTACATCAAGAATCGCTAAAAGTTAGAAGTTCAACTTTAGTAGCTGAACAACCAGAAAATGAATCTAAAAATCGAGTAAAATCTATTTTGCCTTGTAAGTAAAAAAAAGGTTTGTACTATAACAACACTTTCTTAAATTTTATTTAAATTTTTTTGCCTAGTTTTTTACTGAGTTTTGTTGCTTATACCTAATCTAAGTTAATTTTTTAACAGTTGACTCTTCAAGGGTAATTTTGGATAAAAATAAATATATCAATGCAAGTTATATTAATGTGAGTTTGTTACATTCTTAATTAAATATATAAAACTTTCATTAATTATTTTATATTATTTTTAGAGTTTTAATGTAGCAAAAAAATACATAGCAACTCAATCTCCATTACAAAAAACTGTGAATGATTTTTGGTTGATGGTTTTGGAGAAAAATTGTAGCATGATTGTAATGCTTACAAACATAGTAGAACACGAAAAAGTAAGATTGTGTGTTAGATCTTTAGTTAGGTTTTTTTTACCATTTTTAGTTTGTAGCTAATTTTAAAATAAAATACTTTTTTATCGACAGACACAATGTGAAAAATACTGGCCAGATCCGGGTAAATTAATTCAATGTGGCAACATTATAGTAAAAGCTGAACAAGAATCTACTTATGGAAGTTTTATTCAAAGAAAATTTAGAATTTGCAGAGCTGATGAGCTATATGAATCAGTACATAATGTTTTGTGATTTTACCATTTTATTAGTTTTTTTTAATAAAAACAAATGTTTAAGATTGAAAAATTTAAATTGAAAGGTACAATACTTTTTTTTAAAGTTTTTAAATTTTTTGCAGGTATATCAAACTGTAACCCAGTTACATTTTATGACCTGGCCTGACCATGGTGTGCCTTTAACAACCAGCAGTTTCTTTCGCTTTTACAACCAAGTTCAACAACTTTACTATCAACAAACAACTAAAACTCCTATTGTTGTACATTGCAGGTAGTTAAATTCTTTAAAGATATTATTTTTTTCAAACTAATGTTAAGACAACAAAGATATATTTAAAAAAGCATTTTTTTGCAGTAATGGTGTGGGTAGAACTGGAACATTTATTGGGTTTGATTGTTTGATGCAAGAAATGAAAGAAAAACAAAGTGTTAATGTTTTTGAGACTGTGCTTAATATGAGAAGACAGAGAACCGAAATGGTTCAAACTAAGGTTAAAATTTGGGTTGTAAATATTTTTAAAAACTAAAAAAAAAACTATTAACTTTATTTTATTTTGTGCTTACTGAAGGACCAATACATCTTTCTTCACAAATTGGTCGCTGAAGAATATTTATTTGGAAACACTGAATTAAAAGTTGCAAAGTTTGAAAGTCAAGTAAAATATCTTACGTAAGTTTAATATTTTTAACTTTTAAAATCCAACATTAAATAAACTTGTTTTATAGGATTGAGGATGAATTTATCAAACTTGATTTAATTGGCCCTCATCAGGCCACCAGTTTCTTTGCAAAAAGACCAGAAAATGTTGGAAAAAATTTTAACAAAGAGATTCTGCCATGTAAATTTTTATAATTTAAATATTGTTATTTAAAAAATAAAAAAATTGAATAGTTTGTTTTTAGTAATTTTAATAAACTTTATCTTCAGTGAAAATTTTTGTAATATTAGGTTATCTTTATAAATATAATCTTGTATTACTGTTTAATTTTTAATTTTTAGATGACCATGCTATATTTCTCTTAGCACCCTTACCAAATAATTCTACTCCTGTCTATTATAATGCTTCATTTATTAAAGTAAGTTTAGCAAATTAAATAAAAATAATGTATTTAAATTCATCTTATTATTTGGTTTACAGGGTTATAATGATTCCAAATCAATCTTAGCTGCACAAACTCCTACTGAAGATATTGTTAATGAATTTTGGCACACTATTTGGCATCATAAAGTTAAAATTATTGTCATGCTGTCACAGATGCATGAAAATCTTAAGGTAAGCTTTAATCCTGTTTTTTTGTGTATGCATGTTTTGGTAGTTAATTATATAGTGTGGTATCTTTAGGGACAAAGTGTTCAATATTGGCCAGATTCCAATCAAGAATTTTTAAGTTTTGGTGGTTATAAAATAAAGCTAACTTCAGGAAAAAGAATAGGATCTGATTTAAAAATTAGAAAGTTAATTCTTTCACTGGACAATATTCAGGTATTTATGTGGCTTTTGTTATTTATGTTTTTTAATAGAAAATTTAAAACGATTTAAAAAAAAAGTAATGTTTATTTGTATTAAAGACTGAGGTTATCCACTATCAATTATTAAATTGGGAAACTGGTCAACCTCCAAATTGTGATGTCATAATTGATTTGGTTGAAAAGGTTCAGAAAAGTAATCAGGAAAATGAGGGAAAAATGGCTGTACATTGCAGGTTTCTAAAAAATTTTATGTGCACAAATTAGATGTAAATTTCTACAGCATAATATATAATTTAAAGAAAAAACTTAAAAAGAAATTTGTTTAAAAATCTTAATTTATGTTTACTATGTAATTATTAGCAATGTGTATTTGAACTTTATATACTAAATACTTTCTTAATATGCTCTTGTGTGAAAATTTAGTGATGGAGCAGGTAGAACTGGGGTGTTTATTGGAGCTTTGAACTTGATTGAGCGAATAAAGAATGAAAGCAAGGTTGATGTTTTCAGGACAGTCAAGGACATGAGGGACATGAGACCAGGAATGGTGGAAAATCTGGTGAGAAAAACAAATTTTTGTTTTAAAAATTTTTCTTTAATGTGGAATATAAAGTAACATATTTTACTTCATTTCTAAAATAAAATATTTATATAGTATTTATAGAAAGCAAAATATTTATATTTTTAGGCTCAATATAAATTCCTGTATCAAATAGCAGCTCAGTATATTGATTCTTTTACTAGTTATCAGAACTTTTCTCATGTAAAAATCTAAAATCAAACGAAAAATGACACTCTTGCAAATCTAAATCATTTAAATTATTAAAGTTTGGTTTACAATTTTATTTTAAATTTTTATGTTTTAGTTTTTATTTTTGTTATGATTGTTTAATTTATATTTTTTTGATTATTGTTTAATTTATATTCTTTTAATTATTATTGAATTTATTTTACATTATTGTATTCTTTGTTATAAATTTAATTTTGTATTGTATTTTTAAATATATATATATACTCTTTTTTAAATTCTTTTATTTTTCTTGGCTCTTATTTTAAGTTAGATATTGTTTGCCTATTTTAGAATCAAACAATTTTTTATTAAAAAAAAAAAAATTTATTACAAACATTTCATAACATACACCTGTCAACAAAATGTTTTGGTTTAACAAGAAATAGATTTAATTAAAAATTTTGTAGGACATCATTAAACAATATTTAGGTAAGAAAAGCAAACCTTTTTTCACAAGAATATTGTTTTTGTCTTTTTGAAGTTACAGCTTTATTTTACATTTCGGCGGTTTAAAAATTCATTAAATATATTTCTTTGTACTACCTGCCATAAAGCAAACAATTCTTGTTATTTTATAAACAATAAAATTACTTTCTTCTTTTATGTTTGCTCTTATTTCTATATAATATTACAAGCATCATTGCTTTTAAATATTCTAGTACAATCTTGTTTTTTACTGAACATTTTATTTAAAATAATTCAACAGTAATGAAACTGTTCAGATTTTGGCTTGGTTTATGTATTCTTTGTCAAGGTTTACATTCTACTATACCACAAGGTAATTTAAATAAATAATTTCAAAAATTTGGATTTAATAGACAAAGCATATACAGATTGCAATAACATTTTTTTAATATTTTTAGATGCTAATGCAACTGTTATCTACAATAATAACATCATCAGTTTTTACAACGATTCAACTTCATCTTTAACTTATTCACAAGCTGAACAGAAATGTTATAATATTGGAGGAACTTTGTTGATGATTAAGGATTTAGCTACTCAAGAAGTTGTTGTGAAACAATTAAGGAAATGGGAAAGTGCAGCTCAGGACACAATTGATAAAGTTGGTAATATAGATGCAGTTGGTTATTGGATTGGTGCAAGTGGGACTGCAACTAAAGGTGGTGAGGAATACACATCTTATGATTGGACCTGGAATGATGGAACACCAGTACCACTCCCTGGTAGTAGTACTGGGTATGAAAATTGGTATGGTGCAAATCCTAACAATAATCCAGGTTATCTTCGAATAAGGTCATTGGATCAATATTCAGATTTATTTAATTTAATTGGAGGTTGGGTGGATTGGGCAGATAAAAGTTATCCTGGATATATTTGTGAACAGCCAAGTAAGTTTTTATTTAAATTCAACATCAAGCAATTTATTATTTAATGCTTGCAAGGTATCAATTTCTGTCATATTTAATTTTGCTTATTTGGTGAACATATTTAAATTCAAATATATACCTAAATTTTTGTCAACAAAATCTTTTTATTATAATTGCGTTTTATTGCAATTTTTATAAAATGTTTTTAATTATTCTCTATTTATTAAAAATAATTTTTTGTGGGTATTTTAATATAGAGCATTTGTATGAAAAACGATGTAACCAAAGCTTTAAATTACCCACATTTATTTTTAAACTGTACTTCAGTTCCAGCCTCAGTATTGCCACTTAATGGATATAACATTACATTCTACAACATAACAACTAAAATAACTCAATTTGAAGCTAATGAAAGATGTGGTAGAAATGGAGGTGAATTGTTGATCATAAGAGATGAACAAACCCAACAAATTGTTAATGACCAATTATGGGAATGGGAACCTTATGTTGATGATAGTCTTAGTTATCAATCTGGTTACTGGGTTGGTGCAAGTGGTACTGCTTCGCCATACAACTGGACATGGAGTGATGGTACTAATATTCCATACAACAGCTCATTTGGTGGTAATGGTTTTCAAAACTGGTATATAACTAATGATAACAATAATCCAAATGACAACCCAGGATATCTTAGAGTTAGATCGTTAAAGGAATATATTCTTGGAAGTTGGTATGATAATCCATTGACCACCACAGCTTATGGTTACATTTGCCAAGAAATAAGTAAATAATTTGTATATATGTTTTATTATTCAATATATTCTTATTAGCATAATATAATTTTATTTAAATGGTAATGTTTATTTTTTAGATCCATGTACAATACAACCATGCAAAAATAATGGAACTTGTAAAATTGATGGTTCAACTTATCAATGTGATTGCCTACCTGGTTTTTATGATCGTAATTGTACATATGGTATGTCATTTAGATGATAATCAGTTATCTGATAAAACTTAAGGTTTTATTTGTGCACCTTTTTATTAAACATCAGATGCTTGTGATCCTGTTCCTTGTTTGAATCAGGGAAGTTGTATTAAAATATCAGAGGATCCATATTATAAATGTAATTGTCAAGATGGATATTATGGTGATATTTGTAAGAATGGTAAATATAATATATTCATGTGTTTGGTTTGTTAAAACTGGGCTCATTTGTATTTAATTTTGCAAATTTTAGATCCATGCACAATACAACCCTGTGAAAATAAAGGAACATGTAAAATTAATGGTTCGACTTATTATTGTGATTGTTTACCTGGTTATTATGATCAAAATTGTACAGCAGGTACCCGTATCATGCAACTACGTGATATATATATGTTGAAAAAAAGAAATTAAAAAATTGTTATGTTATATGCAGATGCTTGTGAGTCCACGCTATGTGATAATCAGGGTAGTTGCATTGGAGTTTTAGAGGATCCATATTATCAATGTGATTGTACTTCTACTTACACTGGTATTAATTGCCAAGAAGGTATAATATATATTTAAAATTTTAGGGGAAAAAGATGAGTAATAAAATATATATTTTTATTTACAATTTTATGTATTTATTTGATGGTTTTTAGGGAAATTTGAGTCATCAAATCTATTAAACTATTCTCTTTTCGTGAGTAATGGTGAACCCACTTCATTTAATAATTCAATAATACAAAGTATTAGTTATGGAGGTGCTTTGGCTATTATTAAAGACAACAGAACACAAATTGCTCTAGAGAATTATTTAGGAAAACATATTATTAAGAAAATCATATGGATTGGAGGAAGAAAAATAAACAAGGGTAGGGTAAAATTATAAGTTAAATAACATTTCTCTAAAAAAAAAAAAAATTATTATTAGACTATTTTATGGTTTGGTATTTATTTTTATTTAGAATGGAGATGGCTTGATAATAGTTTGATACCTGTAAAAGAAATTCAAGGATTTGAAAATTGGGAAAATATTGAAACATTTTCAGATAATGGAGATTGTTTAGCATTACAACAAGAAACTTTTAAATGGGTTGGATTACCATGTTCTAATACATTTGACTTTGTATGCGAAAAAACAGGTGTCAAATTGTTATTTGAGATGCATTATTTTAGGAAGATTTACTAATATTTAATTTAACTAATATTTAGTTATGAATTTTGAAATTTTAAAAATATTTATTTTTGTAAAATTAATTGTTGTTGAATTTTTAATAGCAACAACTGCTTTATGTGAAACAGTAAAATGTGAAAATGGTGGAAAATGCCATGAAAGTGGAGCTCATTATTTTTGTGAGTGTGTAAAAGGATTTGATGGAGAAGTTTGTCAAAATCAAATTCCTAATGATACAGGTAAAAAAATCAATTTTATTAAAGTTAAACTCTAATATTTTGCTATTGCCTACCATTACAAAATATTGTTGTATTTAGATTCTAATAGTACTGCCTACATAGTAATTGGAATTTTAGTTCCTTTACTCATTATTGCTGTGTTGGCTGGTGTTTATGTATGGAGAAAAAGGTTGGATTTTTATAGGTTTTTAAATAGAGAAGGATTTTCTTTTAAAACTTTGTATATCACCGTATTTCTTTTTTTGTTTGGTTGGGTACTTAGATTCACAATATTTTTTATGATTTAAACTACTATATGTTTGGCTAAAAATTCAATTTTTTTTAGAAATATCAATATTTGCTGCAGAAAAACTAGTAAAGAAAAACAGAGTGATACTGGTATTTAAAATAATTTAAATAAAGGAACTTCTAAATAAAATATAATTAAAAAATTTAAATGTTAAATAGTTTTAAGCAAACTATAAATATATAAAAAATCTATTTAAAGTATTGCACTAAACAGTTAGTTAAACCTTTAATAACTTTTATGCTTTATTTAAAATTTATTTTAAATTAAATAAATTTAACTTGTTTATTAGGTGATTCTAATGGAGCATATGAAAATGTTATATTTTCAAAAGAAACTGATATTTTTAAATCCTACAGAATATGTTTGTCTCAAGTGTTGGCAAAATATTTAATACTTTCTGATGAAAATAATTCTGAAATTGATGATCAATTTACAAATGTACGATGATTTTTTTTAAGTAGTTAAAATTATTTCCTACCCTTTGATTTAAATTTTATTTATTTTTCTAAAAAAAAGGGTATTCATTAATTTAAGGCATATTATTTTTATAGAAATTACATCAAGAATCATTAAATGTTAAATCACCAACAACAGTTGCTCAAAGACCAGAAAACAAATCAAAAAATCGATTTAAAAACATCTTACCATGTAAGTAGGTAGTTGCTTAATAATACAAAATTTTCATTATTGTAATTTAAAATGTAAATCTTAAATTGCTGTTTTATTACAAGTTGATTTTTCAAGAGTTATACTGGAAGGGAATAATTACATAAATGCCAGTTTCATAAATGTAAGTTTATTTACTAAAATCTGTTTGGATTTTAAAATTTAAAGTCAAAATAACTTTTGCAATTAAATTAGGGAGTTAATATGCCAAAGAAATACGTAGCAAGCCAAGGCCCAGTACCAAGAACTGCCAGTGATTTTTGGAAAATGATAACTGAACAGGATTGTAGCTTAATTGTAATGCTTACAAATATATTGGAACATGGAAAAGTATTTATTTTTTTTTAATATTAAAAGTAGGATTAAACAATCTCATTAAATGTCTATTTATTTTACATTTAACAATTCAAATTAAATTTACCATATAAATTTTTTTAGTCCAAATGTGAGAAATACTGGCCAGAGCCAGGTGAAACAGTTCAATATGGAAACATCACAGTAAAAGCTAACCAAGAATCCTTATTTGGAAGTTTTGTTCAAAGAAAATTTGAAATTTCTTTTAATGATGACACATATGAGTCTGTAAGAGAAATTTTGTTGTTTAAAGCATTATTTTTGAAATTAGGGAATGTATTGCCATGTTCTTTTCACCATGGGTTTATTTACTTAAAAATTAAATATTGTTTGGCATATGTAAAATATTGCAGCAAGAGATATGTTTTTTTTTATAAGATAACTGTAACAATCATTTTTATTTTTAGATAACTAGGCTTGTGACCCAGCTACAGTTTATATCCTGGCCTGACCATGGTGTGCCTTTAACAACCAGCAGTTTCTTTCGTTTTTACAACCAAGTTCAACAACTTTACAATGAACAAACAACTAAAACTCCTATTGTTGTTCATTGCAGGTGGGTTTATAAATAAGCGGTAATAACATTGAATTTGATGCCTAACATTTACTTTGTTTTTTTTTGTTTTTTTTTTAAATTAACTATCAATCTTTAAATTTTTTCCAAACAGGCATTTATTATAAATACAAAATATTAAAATTTTTATAGATATTCTAACATTTGGTTTATTCCAGATATTGATTTTTGTTCTTTTACTCACAAAAAATTTAGCTAATAAAATTTTAGTATTAGCAAATTGCTGAACATATTTTCACGATCTTCTGCTTTCCTTTTAATGTTTGCATTAATATATTTAAATTTATTATTTCTGATTCCTAACATTATCAAAATAGATTTTTAATTAAATATTTTCATGATTTAACTTTTATAAGGCTGAGAGCTGTTTATTAAAATTTGCGACTAACTTGATACAACGTTTTTTCACAAATGTTCTTATATTAGATTTTGTAATAAAAAATATTTTGTTAACCTAATTTAATTTTATTGTTATAGTGCTGGTGTTGGTAGAACTGGAACCTTTATTGGGTTTGATTGTTTGACGCAAGAAATGAAAGAAAAACAAAGTGTTAATGTTTTTGAGACTGTTCTTAATATGAGAAAACAAAGAAGTGACATGGTCCAATCCAAGGTAACTAATTTTTTAACTTTAACCAATAATCTTTAACTTGAAATTTATTATATTTTTTTTACACAGGGTCAATATATATTTCTACACAAATTGATTGCTGAAGTAAATTTATTTGGAAACACTGATATTGAAGTAACTAAGCTTAAAAGTGAAGTTAAACAAAATAGGTACAAAATTAAACACATTTTTACTATTAACATTTTATCATTTTTGGTTTTTGTTATCTCTTAGACAACATATATTTTCTATATCAGTAAATTTAAGATAATCAGTTGTTACACAAACATTTTAAAACTTTTTTAAATAAAACACAGATCAAGAGAAAAGGAATTTAACAAAATTGATAAAATTGGACCCTTAAAAGCCTCACAAGAAATTGCTAAGAGACCTGAAAATATTGAGAAAAACTTAAACCAACATATTTTGCCCTGTAAGTTTGGGATAAAAATGTTTTATTATTTAACATCTTAACCTGGTTTCTAGTATGGGTAGTTGTAGTTACGTTTATTTCTACAATTTAATAAAGCCACATTTATTCTACAATTAATTTAAGTTTTTATTGCCATCTTGTTAAGGTTTTAAGTTTTTGTTTGTATTTAAAAAACTAAATACTAACAATTGTAAATAAATTTTTTAACACAGATGATCATGCAATGTTTATACTACCACCTTTGGCCAATGATTTTACGCCTCCCTATTACAATGCAACATTTATTACGGTACTGTTGCTATATATTTGATAAACATTTGTTTAAGTTGCTAATATTTCTAAAAAAAAATTTGTTTTAGGGATACAATTTTACAGAGTCAATTTTGGCCGCACAGACCCCCACTAATGACACTGTTGTAGAGTTTTGGCACGGGATTTGGCATTATAAAATTCAAACTATTGTAATGTTATCACAATTGCATGAGGAGTTAAAGGTTTTTAAAAAAGGGTTTAACTACTTATGTTAAAATTTTCCTGTAGCGATTTTTTAACTTTAACTTTAAAAATGTGTGTTACAAAAAGTAATCTATTATTTTTCAGGGACAAAATATTCAATACTGGCCGGATAATGAGGGGGAAAGTTTAAGTTTTGGAAGTTACAAAATACAACTTGTCTCAGTTCAAAAGTTTGGTGTTTATTTAAAAAAAAGAAAAATTGTTATATCGTTTAACAATAATCAGGTTAAAATCAATGTTATTTTAAATATAATTAAAAATATTGCTCTAGTAAGTTTCAGTACAAATATTTGTTTTTAATAAATAGTGCAATATAGGATGTTAGGTTTTATTGCTATAACTAATCTAAATTGTTTTAAATCAGTTTCAAGTAATCCACTACCAACTCTTGAACTGGGAAGTTGGCCAGCCTCCAAATTGTGATGTCATAATTGACTTGATTGAAAAAGCTCAGAGGACTTGTTTGCAGGGTGGAGGAAATATGGCTGTACATTGCAGGTTTGAAGCTAATGTTATTTTTTATATAAAATGTAAACTACAAGTGATTGATTGCTTTTTAAACTTATGCGTAAATATAAGTGATGGAGCGGGTCGAACAGGGGTGTTTATTGGCGCTGTGAACCTGATTGAGCGAATAAAAAATGAAAACAAGGTTGATGTTTTGAGAACAGTCAAGGACATGAGGGACATGAGACCTGGAATGGTGGAAAATTTGGTAAAAGTTACAACTTTTAAGATTATAAGATTATTTAAATTTTGGTAGAAAAAAAATTTAAATTTAAAATATATTTTTAGGCTCAATATGAATCTCTGTATGAAATTGCAGTAAAATATGTTGATTCATTTTCTGATTATCAAAATTTTTCCCCATTAAAAGTGTAAGGAGCACATTTATTGTGTCAACGGAGCAGTTTTTAAAATGTATATGTATATAAATAGATATAATACTAAAATTTAATAAGACCGAAATAAAATAACTTTTTGAGTTTTAATAAAAATTTATTTAAAATTTTTGCATACCTATGTGAACTAGTTGTGGTTCGATATTTAAAAATTTATGTAATAGCTTTAATTTGCCTAATTTCTAAGGTATTTATGGCAGTGCAACAATAACCAATTGTTTTTAAAAAATGTATTTATAGAATTAAAGTAAATATAAACATAAAAACTATTGGTAATTTTTCTTTAAAAAGAATTCTCTGTATAATACTTTTAAAACATTGTTACTTGTGTAAATATTCGCCTAAAGATTGTAAACTATAAAACCTTTTTGTGTAGTAAATATTTGTGTTTGTGGTTTGTTAAAAGTTTCCTAAAAAGTTATATAATAATTTTATAGTGTTTAAACATTCTCCATTTTAGGACACTAAGTCAGAATTCTTCTTATTACTACCACATTAGAGTGCATTTTTTACATTGAAAAATTACACAAATTCTTTAGTGTAATTTTATTTATTAGGAATTTATTGCCCAACAACTGCTTTTTAATTACTTTAAGAGCTTTGTTGTTTTGTAAAATCTAATGTAGAATTTATTTAACTTTGAAATATAGAAAAACCAAAATATATTTTTATTTTGTATTTTTCATAATGATGAAAAAAGCACTAAAAACAGGTTTGTGTTATATTAAGTTTTATTTTAACAAATTAACTTTATTAATTTAAAACCATAATTTTGTAAACTGTAGTTGATTTAGCAAATGGTTTTTGAAGTAAATCACTTTGGTTGTGTGTAATCTCTTGTACAAACAGTGAGAGGAACTTTCTTTTTTGTGTTTGCATTAGTTTTAATGGTAATAAAAGTTGATAGAGATTGTTTATTGTTGGTTTACTTTCTAGCAAAAGTACTTATATTTTAGTTTTATAATATTTTGTTTTTAATTATGTTTTGTCGTTTTTTTACAAAGTGTGCTACTTGATTTTGATAGCATGAAATATTTTAAAATTGTAGTGGGTTTGTTTATTTTTGTGTTTACCTGGAACCTAGGAACATCACAAGGTGATTGTTTTATGAGGGCTAAATTTTTTATATAGATATTAAGCTTTATGAGAAATATTTTATAAACCTCTTATAACAAGTTACATTTGTTGCAGATGCAAATGCTGTGATTGTCCACAAAAATGACATCATCAGATTTTACAACGACTCTACTTTGTTTTTAACTTATTCACAAGCTGAACAAAAATGTCAAAATAATGGAGAAACTTTGTTGATGATTAAAGATAACGCAACTCAACAAATGGTTATGCAACAATTGTGGGAATGGGAAAGTGCAGCTCAAGACACAATAGATATTGTTGGTCACCACGATCCTGTTGGTTACTGGATTGGTGCAAATGGAACCTCTTCTCCTTATTACTGGAAATGGATTGATGGTACACCAGTACCACAGCATGGTACTAGTACTGGGTATGAAAATTGGTTTGATGTAAGTCCTAATGATAATCCAGGTTATCTTCGAATAAGATCATTAGACACAATAATAACCAGTGGTGGGGCAACTGTTACCAATTTAATTGGAGGTTGGTTGGATTGGAAAGCATCAGATTCATATCCTGGATATATTTGTCAACAAACAAGTGAGTATTGTTTTTATAAATGAATAAAAAAAAATTTTATTAGTTTATTTAGGATAATTAAATTAATTTTTTTAAAGTAATAAAATTATATTATGTGTGATAAATGTTTTTCAAAGTTTTGTGTATGTATTTTTTTTTTTTTTAAATATATATGTTTATGAAAATTTAATTTTAAACCCAATAAGTTTTGTTATCTATAAATAAAGTTTTTACATGTGGCATTGGTTTTTATTAAAGTGTTGCACAAAATATCAAGATATTATTTTTATTGTTAGTTTCAGTAAATTAATTAGCTTTATTTTTGTTTAGATCCCTGTGCAGGTAATCTATGTGAAAATGGTGGAACTTGTTCAGTCAAAAATGATTTAACTACAAAGTGTGATTGTTTACCTCAATATAATGGAAATACATGCAGTGAAGGTTTGTTCTTTTCCATTTCCATAACCTATATAAATTAAAAACTAATGATGTAAATAAATTTTAAAAATTATAATACTTATTAAATTACAAAAAATTGATTAAATTACAAAAAAATTGATTAAATTACAAAAAACAAATCAAATTTATGTCATTTTAAATTTCTTTTTATTGAAATTAATTGTTTTTAATAAAATGTCAGACAAAGTAAATAAAACTATATATTATAAATAATACTAACGTTAAAAATAATTTCAATTCACTTTTACAGCAATAGCACTTCAATTTAAAAAGATTTATTTTTGGGAATGAATATACTTGGTTAATTTTAGTTAAAAAAATTAAAAACTTGGAAATTTTAGCTCATTAATTAATACATGTTTAGGTTGGTCTGTTTTTTTTAATAAACAAGCTTTATACAAATTTAGGCCCAGCAGCCGTTGTTTTACTTAATGGATATACCATAACATTCTACAACATAACAGCTCGAATAACTCAACTTGAAGCTAATACAAGATGTTGTAGAAATGGAGGTGAATTGTTGATCATAAGAGATGAACAAACTCAACTATTTGTTAATGACCAATTATGGGAATGGGAACCTTATGTTAATGATAGTCTTAGTTGGCAATCTGGTTACTGGGTTGGTGCAAGTGGTACCATTGTTAGAGATGTTAATATGAAGATAGTTTCATATAACTGGCAATAGAGTGATGGTACTAATATACCATACAACAGCACTTTTGGTGGTGATGGTTATCAAAACTGGTTTAAACCTGATAATGGAAATATACCAAAGGGAAACCCAGGCTATCTAAGAGTTCGATCACTAAAGGAATATAAACTTGGAAGTTGGTATGATAATCCACTGAGTGTAACTGCATATGGTTATATTTGCCAAGAAATCAGTAGGTTTTTTGTTTTAGTTTTAAATAAATATAATATATACATTAAAACCAACTAAGTAGCAACTTTAGTTTATTTTGTTTCTAATTTATAAATAATTCCTGTATGAAAGTATGTTACCACTATAATTTTAGACCCTTGTTCAACACAACCATGTACAAGTATAGGAACAAATGGAAGTTGTACTGTAACAAGTGATTTAAGTTATCAGTGTTCTTGCTATGATGGTTATTATGATCCAGATTGTAAATCAGGTATTTCTAAAACCATTGTTTAAATTGTGGTACTTATGTATTATAATTTAAACATCAATATAGTGCTGCTCGCACTGTAAAGTATTTATTTTTATTATGTTATAATTAGCACAACAGTTTTATAATTTATTTATGTGTTTAACAGATGCTTGTGCAATGCTTTAAAAAAAAATAAAGTAGGCTAATTAATAACTTCATGGTTTTTATGTTCAGAAAAACATAGTAAACAATTTTCTGTTGTTGTTTTAGTTATAAAAAAGTTCCAATTATTGTATTTTATTATTTTAACAGATGCATGTGATCCTGTTCCTTGTTTAAATCATGGAAGTTGTATAAGAAAATCAGAAGATCCATTTTATAAATGTGATTGTAAAGATGGTTATTATGGATATCATTGTGAATTTGGTAAGGATAAGTATTTTAAAGACATGTCATTTAAAGTAGTCTTCTGTTAAATATAATTACTAATAATATTCTTTAATAAAAATGTAGATCCATGTTTTATTCAACCATGTAATAATAGTGGTACTTGTAATGTTAACGAATTGACTTACCAATGTGACTGCAAAGATGGCTTTTATGGGGATAACTGTGAACATGGCAATTATTTAAATTGTTTTTATCATATCATGCATAAAATCAAAATATGGCTTTTTAACTAAAATTTTTTTAAAAGATTAAAACTAACTTTTCATTATTTATATATATCAAGTTGATAATTCTATGTTTAGATCCTTGCACAATTTATCATTGCATAAATAATGGGACAACAGGAACTTGTAATATTAATGGTTCAACTTATTATTGTGATTGTAAAGATGGTTATTATGATCAAAATTGTACTTCAGGTAAAAAGTAATTATGATGAATTTGTTTGATTAAAATTGTACTTCAGGTAAAAAGTAAATGTGTTGAATTTGTTTAGTGTTTTGATAAAAAGGTAAAAGCACATTACAGTTTGTCCTTTAAAATAACTTAAAATCAACTGTTGTTTAACAAAATTTAATTTTAAACAATAATCGATCAGTTTCAATTTAATTTTCATTGGAATAAGAGGATAATGAAATTTTCTTTTTTTGTATTATTTAAAAACAGTTATTATTAACTTACTACTTAACTATGTTTTTACAGACCTTTAATATATTTAATTTTAACTTTTTAAATGCTTTTTTAGATCAGTGTACAATTAATAATTGCATAAGTGATGGGGCAACAGGAACTTGTAATATTAATGATTCAACTTATTATTGTGATTGTAAAGATGGTTATTATGATCAAAATTGTACTTCAGGTAAAAAAAATATTTTTATTTTAAAATAATGTGAATGAATCTATTATTTTTAAATTGTTATATACAATAACGTTTTTTCTTTATTTTTTATATTTATGAATTATTACAAGCTAAATGTTTAAAAAGGGGTAAAGTAATCTGTTTAAAGAATATATTTGAAGTTTTTAGTTTTACAATATATTTATATGTTTTTTTTTATGATGTTTAGATTCATGTACAATACAACCATGTGAAAATAATGGAACTTGTACAACTGATGGTTCAACTTATCAATGTGATTGCTTACCTGGATATTATGATAGAAATTGTACTTCAGGTAATTTTTTTCTTTTTTTGACCTGCTTTAATCATTTGTTAAATTTGTAGTAAAGCGTTGTGTTCAACACTTTTTAGTTTCAAGGTAAAAGAATATTAAATCATGATGACTTAGTTTATAATTCTAATAAAAATGTTTTTTTTAGTATTTATTTAATTTATATTGTAATGATATAAGAGACATAACAAAAGAAGTGTTGTAAATGCTGTTTAAATAATTTTTTTTCTTATAATTACCATTTTTTGTTTGTTTAGATCCATGTACACTACGGCCATGTAAAAATAATGGAACTTGTAATATTGATGGTTCAATGTATTACTGTACTTGTCCTGATGGTTATTATGATAAAAATTGTTCTTCAGGCATGAAATTTGAACTTTTTTATCATTTATTTTATCATTATTTGAATAAAATAGTAATATTATGACTTTAAATAACAATATAATTGTTTTAAAGATTAATGTCATATTATTAAAATTTTTTTTACTAAAACCTATATAATCAAAAATGCCATTTTTATGATAATGAGATCATTTTTATTCCCTCATCATTCTCTTTCTAAACTCCAAAAAATGCTCTTTAATAAAAAAAAAATTTACTTAGATTTTAATAAAATGGTATTTTCAGAACTTTTTTTTTACAAAATGGTTTTATTAAAATGGACAAATAACATTTTTTAATTATTAGAATATTTTAAAGTATACTGGTATACAAAAAAATAATTTTTTTTTCATTACTTTATTTTTAAATGTTAGATCCATGTACAATACAACCATGTCAAAATAGTGGAACTTGTAGTATTAATGGTTCAACTTATCAATGTAATTGCTTACCGGAGTACAATGGATATACTTGTGATGAAAGTAAAAAAAATTTCATACCTGTAATAATTTTAACAGAACATCTATTTATAAGCAAATCTACAATGGTTTTTGACTGTTTTTAACCAAAAGAACACTTAGTGATTTAAATATTTTTGTGATCTATGTTTTTTTAATGTGACAATATTAAAAATAAATTTAATTAAAATTATTTAATTAAAGTTGGATATCAATTAATGCATATACATATTTTTAGTTCCAGCCATGGTTTTACCAGTTAATGGATATAACATCATATTCTACAACCTAACAGCTAAAATAACTTATTTTGAAGCTAATGAAAGATGTGGTAGAAATGGAGGTGAATTGTTGATCGTAAGAGATGAACAAACTCAACTTATTGTTAATGAACAATTATTGGAATGGGAACCTTATGTTGATGATAGTCTCAGTTGGCAATCTGGTTACTGGGTTGGCGCAAGTGGTACTGCTTCGCCATATAACTGGACATGGAGTGATGGTACTAATATACCATACAACATGACAGTTGGTGGTGATGGTTATCAAAATTGGTATAACAATCCTAATAACAACCCAGCTGACAATCCAGGATATCTTAGAGTAAGATCATTAAAGCAACACGGACTTGGAAGTTGGTATGATAATCCATCACATCTAACTGCTTATGGTTACATTTGCCAGGAAATAAGTAAGTTCTGTTGTATTTTTACACTTAGTTTTTATTTTTAATTGTAATAAAAATTGTATGGATTAACCAAAATAATAAAATTGTGTTTTTTTTTAACTTTTATTAATAGACAGCATACTATATTGTCTGGATTTTTATTTGTTGTAATGTGGTTAAAACTCTGGACGAATATTCAATAATTTACCTGCACACCACAAATGTTATATTTACTCATTTTTTATTTGTGAATTTTAACTTCTTTTACCACAATATTAATCACTTAAAGATTCGTGTTTAACACAACCATGTACAAGTATCGGAACAAATGGAAGTTGTACTGTAACAAGTGATTCAAGTTATCAGTGTTCTTGCTATGATGGTTATTATGACCCAGATTGTAAATCAGGTAATTACATTTTTTATATGTGCTACAAAATAAGAGCAGTGGGGATCGAACCCACTACCTCATGTTGTGTAATAAATGTTTTCATTACTACACCCAGCTACTGGCTAATTCTAAAAGATCAATGACCACAATGTCGATTTTGTGCTAATTTAAAAAATAAATTATATTTAGCTTTATTATAATAGATACAAAGTTTAAATTAATAATTTTGTTGGAATGTTTGTAATAATGCAGCATTCCTAATAAGTAAGTTTATTATTTGTTGTTTTGGGTTTTAACTATGTTTTAAGTGTTATTTTTTAAAACTATTTTTATGTATTATTAAGAATTATTTAGATCTTGTAAATCTGGTAAATATAGGTTTAGTAAACACATGCTGTTAGATGTAATTTTGTATTACATGTAATTACTAATAGTATTCTTTATTAATTGTAAAGATCCATGTACTATCCAACCATGTTATAATAGCGGTACTTGTAATATTGATGGTTCAACTTATCAATGTGATTGTAAAGATGGTTATTATGATCAAAATTGTACTTCAGGTGAAAAAGTATTTAAATTTTTAAATATTGTGAATAAAGCTTTATTTAAAAAAAAAATTATATCTGAAGAGTTTTTATAATTTATAACAAATGTAAAAGCACATTTTTAAAGTTGTTATTGTTTCAATATATATACTTATTTTTCTTCATGGTTTTTAGATCCATGTACCATACAACCATGTGAAAATGGTGGAACTTGTAGTATTAATGGTTCAACTTATTATTGTGATTGTTTACCTGCATATAATGGATATAATTGTGATGAAAGTAAAATATTTTTTTTAGGAAATTGCAATAGTTTTAACAGCACAGCTAAAATAAGCAAATTCATGATGATTTATAAATAATAATATAAAATATATTATTTAATGTAATTTAAAAATAATTCAATTCAATTTTTAAAATAAAATGTTAATAAATAATTTAATTTCTTTTGTTAGTTATGTTTTATTCTAATGTGATGTAATTAAGTTAACTAAATTTAAAAAAATATGTAATAATTAAATAAAATAATTTTTTTAGATCCAGCTTCAGTATTGCAATTAAATGGGTATAACATCTTATTCTACAACATAACAGCTAAGATAACTTATCTTGAAGCTAATATAAGATGTGGTAGAAATGGAGGTGAATTGCTGATCATAAGAGATGGACAAACTCAACAAACTGTTAATGAACAATTATGGGAATGGGAACCTTATGTTGATAATAGTCTTACTTGGCTATCGGGTTACTGGGTTGGTGCAAGTGGTACTGTAACACCATATAACTGGCAATGGAGTGATGGTACTAATATACCATACAACAGTACATTTGGTGGTGATGGTTATCAAAACTGGTACAACCTAAATAATGTATATAATCCAAAACATAACCCAGGATATCTTAGAGTTAGATCACTAGATAAAAGTGAAGGTAGTAATTATGTTCTTGGAAGTTGGTATGATAATCCATCACATCAAATTGCTTATGGTTACATTTGCCAAGAAATAAGTAAGCTCTGTTGTATTTTTACACTTAAAATTTCTAAATTGTTTGGATTTATCAAAATAATAAATTTGTGTTTTTTTTAGCATTTATTAATGCATTAGCCTACTCTATTGTCTGAATTTTTAATTGTTGTAATGTGGTTGTAACTCTTAACGAATATTCAACAATTTCCCTGCACACCACAAATGTTATATTTACCCATTTTTTATTTGTGAATTTTAACTTCTTGTGCAACAATATTAATCACTTAAAGATGCATGTTCAACACAACCATGTACAAGTATCGGAACAAATGGAAGTTGTACTGTAACAAGTGATTCAAGTTATCAGTGTTCTTGCTATGAGGGTTATTATGATTCAGATTGTAATTCAGGTAATTGGAATTAGCAAAGATGGTTTTCATGCTGATAACTGAAATTTGGTTATTAAAATTATGTTAATCTTGAGATTTAAAATTTAATCAACGATGCCTTTTGCAAAACGTATTTTATAAAATCGTAATAAATAGAATTATTGTATAAAAATCTGATTTGTAATTCTAATATATATATATACACAATAAATACTGGTATGTTTAGATCCATGTTCAAATAATCATTGTATTAGTAATGGGACAACAGGAATTTGTAATATTGATGGTTCAACTTATTATTGTGATTGTAAAGATGGTTATTATGATCAAAATTGTACATCAGGTAAAAATATCATAAATTTTAAATATTGCATTCTTTAAAATGATTGTAAAACAACTGTTGTGTAACAAAACTGAATTTTAAACAACAACCAAACAGCTTTAATTGAACTAACACTTAAATAAGATGATTATTAAATTATCTTATTTGTTTTTTTTTAAAAAGAATTGCTATAAACTCACTACAAAAATGTGTTTTTACAGATCTTTAATATGTTTAATTTTAACTTTTTAAATGCTTCTTTAGATCCATGTACAATTAATAATTGCAAAAGTGATGGTGCAACAGGAATTTGTAATTTTGTTGGTTCAACTTATTATTGTGAGTGTAAAGATGGTTATTATGATCAAAATTGTACTTCAGGTAAGAAAAGGTTTCAAAATTATTTATGCAAGATTTTATTTTTAACTTTACTATTTGCAAGAGTTTGGAAAAAAGGATAAAATGTATAGTTATTGTATATAATGTAGCTATGGTATCTTTAGTAAAGTGTTTTAAATTTTTTTTTGTTTTTGTTTAATTATTTAGATCCATGTACAGTACAGCCATGTAATAGTAATGAAAATTGTAATATTATTGGTTCAACTTATCAATGTGAATGTAAAGATGGATTTTTTGGGCCAAATTGTACTTCAGGTAAATATTTTCAAAAACCACTTCTGGTTTAAATTTAAATGCGTTTTGTTTTTGCTTAATAAAATCAAAATCTATTGGATAACCTTATCTAATGTATAAATATATATTTTTATTAGGTTGTTACTATTATTTTTTTAACAGATGCTTGTACACCAGATCCTTGTTTAAATCAAGAAAGTTGTATTAGAAAATCAGAGGATCCATATTATCAATGTATTTGTCATGATGGTTATTATGGATATATTTGTGAATTTGGTAAATATGCTTATCAAAGTTATTTACTATATAATATCAGGGAACGAAATAACGGGTCGCTGTTCGTTAAAAGCGAATCAACATATTCCTGTGTAAATGTGGGTTACTATATGGCATTTAATAACAATAAATGCGTAAATTTTCTTTCTTGCAATTTGTTTAGTTAAGTTGTTGCGCAATCTTTTAAATACATAACATAGCCTTAAAGCTATCAAAAATAAAGTTTTTTTGTGCGAAAAATTATTAACAATTGTTTAACAATAAGTTACATTTTAAAAATGCAACTCAGGCATCCAGTGTTATAAAAAAACAAAGATCACAACTTGGGCTTTATCATTACTCTAAAAATTTGATGACATTTTTAGCGAATCAATTTTTAAACGTTAATTTGTACCCTAAATATAATAAAAATTATTTCTTTTAATATATAGATCCTTGTACAATTCAATCTTGTGTAAATAGTGGAATTTGTAATATTGATGGTTCAACATATCAATGTGATTGTCTGGATGGATTTTTTGACAAAAATTGTTCAACAGGTTTTGTATGACAGTTGATATTTTTTTCTGTTTCACCTAAGTTTTAAAATAAAAATATTAACAGATGCTTGTGATCCTGTTCCTTGCATAAACCAAGGAAGTTGTATAAGAGAATCAAAAAATCCATATTATCAATGTAATTGTACTTCTACATATACTGGTCAGAATTGTGAGGAGGGTAAGTATACAGGATATTTAATGGTTTAAAAAAAATTTAAAATTTAATTAAGTTATTTTATAATTTAGTTAAATTTATCTACGTAGGAAATTTTGTTCCATCTGACAATGTAGAATATTCCTATTTTGTAACTAATGGTGAACCTACTTCATATAATAATTCAATAATACAAAGTACTAGTTATGGAGGTGCATTGGCTATTATTAAAGACAACCAAACACAACTTGCTTTGGAAGGTTATTTAAAAAAGCATGTTCGCAATAAAAGCTTGTGGATTGGAGGAAGAAAAATTAATCAGGGTAAAGATGCTATTTTTAAAGTTCAAATTTATACATATAAGGTTTAAATGTTGATTATTATTTATTTACTTTTCAAGAATGGAGATGGCTTGACAATAGTTTGATACCAATAAAAGATTATAAAGGATTTCATAATTGGAAAAATATTGATTCAAGGGAAATAGATGATAATGATGAAGAGTGTTTGGGTTTAGAAGAAAATACTTTTGAGTGGATAAGTCAGCCTTGCACTCAACAATATGATTTTGTTTCAGAGAAATCAGGTTATTATATTATGAGTTTTTTTATTTTTAATAAAAAAACTTCTTAAAATACTATACTATAGGTTTTATTTGGTTATACACCCATTGAGTTATTTTGTAGTTTTTCGCACAGACTATTAATAAACATTTATGTATGTGTTTGTAATATATTAGTCGAGAAATCATCTTTAACATTTAACTCATTTAAATATTTATTTATTAATAGCATCAACTTCTTTATGTGCAACGATAAAATGTGAAAATGGTGGAAAATGTCATGAAAGTGGAGCTCATTATTTTTGTGAATGCGTGAAAGGATTTGATGGAGAAGTTTGTCAAAATAAAATTCCTGACCCGGGTTAAAATAATTTACTTCAATACTTGACAATTTAATAAAATCTAGCAATAATTAATTTAAGTTCGCATTAGTATCAAAATAATAAATTATAAACATATTTAAACTCTTAGGTTCTAATAGTACTGTTTACATAGTAATTGGAGTTGTTGTTCCTTTTCTCATTATTGCTGTATTAGCTGGTATTTATGTATGGAAAAAAAGGTTGGTTCTGTTTTTTTAAATGGTGTTTTGTTTTTTTTCTTTTTTGTTAAGAATTTAATAAAAAAAAATTTTGTTAAGTAGTTGCTTAATATATTTTTGTGCTTTAGATATCGTGAAAATAAAAGAAATGATGCAAACTTCAACAAAGGTAATTTAATCATCAAATATCAGCTATACGAAGAGATTTTTTAATAAATCTTGTTAATATTTCACCAGAGCAATCAAGTCAGGCTTATGAGAACATAGCTATGCTTAAGCAACTTGATATTTTTAAGGAATACAGAATAAATTTATCACAATTGCTGGCAAAATATAAGATACTTTCGGATGACAATAATTCTGAAATTTATGACGAATTTACAAAAGTAAGTAACATTACAAAATGATGAAAGTTGTCTTTTTTAAAGTAAAACAACTTTTATTTTTAGAATTTACATCAAGAATCACTAAAAGTTAGAAGTTCAACTTTAGTAGCTGAACAAGCAGAAAATGAATCAAAAAATGGAGTAAAATCTATTTTGCCTTGTAAGTAAAAAAAAGTTTGTACTATAACAACACTTTCTTAAATTTTATTTAAATGTTTTTGCCTAGTTTGTTACTGTGTTTTGTTGCTTATAGCTAATCTAAGTTAATTTTTTAACAGTTGACTCTTCAAGGGTAATTTTGGATAAGAATAAATATATCAATGCAAGTTACATTGATGTGAGTTTGTTACATTCCTAATTAAATATATAAAACTTTTATTACCTATTTTATATTATTTTTAGAGTTTTAATGTAGCAAAAAAATACATAGCAACTCAATCTCCATTACAAAGAACTGTGAATGATTTTTGGTTGATGATATTGGAGAAAAATTGTAGCATGATTGTAATGCTTTCAAACATAGTAGAACACGAAAAAGTAAGATTATGTTTAAAATCTACAGTGAAATTTTTTTATTTAATTTTCATTTTGTAACTAATTTTAAAATAAAATACTTTTTTATTGACAGACACAATGTGAAAACTACTGGCCAGAGCCAGGTAAATTAATTCAATGTGGCAACATTATAGTAAAAGCTGAACAAGAATCTACTTATGGAAGTTTTATTCAAAGAAAATTTAAAATTTGCAGAGCTGATGAGCTATATGAATCAGTACATAATGTTTTGTGATTTTACCATTTTATTAGTTTTTTTAATAAAAACAAATGTCGGTTGAAATTTAAATTTAAAGATACAATATTTTTTATAAAAATACATCTAACGTTTTTAAATTTTTTGCAGGTATATCAAACTGTAACCCAGTTACAATTTATAACATGGCCTGACCATGGTGTGCCTTTAACAACCAGCAGTTTCTTTAGCTTTTACAACCAAGTTCAACAACTTTACAATCAACAAACAACTAAATTTCCTATGGTTATACATTGCAGGTTAACATTTTTGAACTGAAATTGAATATTTTTTAGTAAAGCTTGCATTAAGAGACTACAATAAAATAATTTAATTGTTTCCATAACAAGTTTAAATTTTACAACACCTTATAATTTTTTATAAGTAAAAACATTACTTTTTAAAATTATTTATTGTTTTTTTCTTAAATTTATTAGTGCTGGTGTAGGTAGAACTGGAACATTTATTGGGTTTGATTGTTTGGTGCAAGAAATGAAAGAGAAACAAAGTGTTAATGTTTTCGAGACTGTTCTTAATATGAGAAGACAGAGAACTGACATGGTTCAAACTAAGGTAGAATTAATTAAATGGATTTTTATTTTAACTTTCAATATTTGCCAAATTGATAAATTAGTGCAAACTTTATTTATAGGATCAATACATATTTTTGCATAAATTAATTGCTGAACAAAAATTGTTTGGGAACACTGCATTTAAAGCTTCAAAAATTCAACAACAACTAAAGTTTAACAGGTGTTTAAAAAAAATTAATTAAATTTTTTATATTTGCTCAATACACTTTTTATCTTTTAAGATGCGATGAAGAATATAACAAATTAGATTTAATTGGTCCAATTAGATCATCTCAGACCATTGGTAAAATGCCAGAAAATGTGGAAAAAAATTTTAACAACAATGTTATACCATGTAAGCAAATGACCACTACAAAATGCAAAATTCTACCATGAAGTGAAACATTTTTAGAACAATTCTTCTGGCTAAAATTTTATACTCATATTTTTTTTAATTTTTAGATGACCATGCCATATTTCTATTGCCATCTCTTCCTAAAAGTTTAAAACCTGTTTATTTTAATGCTTCATTTGTTGAAGTAAGTAATATTTTTATTTGATTATTCTCCACTGTATTACATTATTTATTTAAATGTATTTTGTTACACTTCAGGGTTATGATGCTTCAAAATCAATCCTAGCTGCCCAGACTCCAACAGTTGACACTGTTGTTGAATTTTGGCACAGTATTTGGCATCATAAAGTAAAAACTATTGTCATGCTGTCACAAATGCATGAAAAGCTTAAGGTAAGTTTTTAGTAAATATTTTTATTTTATAATTTTTACTACAATTTTTATATGTATTAAAATATAAGTTGTTTTCATTCCTTCATTTTTTTTAAATATTGGGCTGGCCAGTTTTTAATTGGTTAAAGTTTTTTCTTTTATTTTAAGGGACAAAATGTTCAATATTGGCCAGATTCTAATGAAGAAAACTTTAATTTTGGAAGTTATCAAATTCATCTTAACTCAATTAAAAGCATTGGGTCAAATGTAAAAATGAGAAAATTATCTATTTCTCTAGGCAATGTACAGGTAACTATACAAATTTCTCTTCGGTTAAATTTAAAAATTAACTTTTTATTTTATAAAATTAAAAAAATATTTTTGTAGACTGAATTAATCCAATATCAACTTCTAAACTGGGAAGTTGGTCAACCACTAAATTGTGATGTCATAATTAACTTGATCAAAAATGTTCAGGAAAGTTGTCAAGAAAGCAATGAAAATAATTTGGCTGTACATTGCAGGTTAGCTATAAGCTAATTGTTAAAAAGATTGTTTTGATTAAAGTTTTTCTTTAAACATTGGGCAGGTTTCTTATACGGTTTTTATTTACAAAATAAATTTTTCGTTATTTTTTTACTTAAGTTTTAGTTATGTGTTTTATAAATAATTAAATGTAGATCTATTTTTAAATTATTTTAGCGATGGAGCAGGTCGAACTGGGGTGTTTATTGGTGCTTTGAACTTGATTGAGCGAATAAAGGATGAGAACAAGGTTGATGTTTTGAGGACAGTCAAGGACATGAGGGACATGAGACCGGGAATGGTTGAAAATCTGGTGAGCATAAGGATTAAATGAATTGTATACTATATATAATATTGTAGTTTTTTAAATGAGAAATTTTATGTAAAATTAAATTTATTAAACATGTTTAGCTTTGTTTTAAATCATGTACATAAAATTAACAAATGTTTTACCAAAACAACTTGTTTATTACTTATATTGCCTTATGTTAAAGAAAGAATATGGCTAGTTGATTTGATATGTATTAACGTACCTTTTTATTTCTAGGCTCAATATGAATCCCTATATAAAATAGCAGAAAAGTATGTTGACTCATTTTCTGGTTATCAGAACTTTGCTCCTTTAAAAGTTTAAAAGGGATTTTATTTAATAATTTTGTATATTAATTTGAATGATTTTAAATAAAATTTTATGTATTATATATGATTTTAAATGTTTATATATTTTGATAAAGCCCTTCATATTTTAAATAAGGTTAATTATTTTTTTGAGTATTCGCTTATTAATTTCAATTTTATTCATTTGATTTGAAAAAGATTAAATTTGTCTTAAATAAATTAAAACTCTATAAATAATTTTATTAAATAAATAAAATTTTAAATTTATTTTTGTTGCAAATGTATTTTTCTGTTTAAAATATGCTTGTAATAAAATTAATTTATTTTTTAGTTATGTTTTTTAATGGTCTTTTTATGATTTTTTGTTGTAAAACCCTTAAATATATTTTTTCACCAATATATGTGATATTTATTATATTTTAATAAGTTATTGTACATTATTTTCCAAACAAAACTAGCACTAAACACCCTAAACATGTTTATGAAAAAAAAAATTTCTAAAATTTAGCAACAAAATAGAAAGGCATTAATTAGAACACAAGTAAGTGTGATTTTAAATATTAATAAAATATTATGCTTTTGGTTAAAATTTAACTTTCTATTCATGCTTTTTTGAATTTCATAAAATTTTTAACAGTTTGTTTGTGGCGACTTTTATTGAACAAGCACATAAAAATTTGTGAATTATTTAACTATGGTGGTAATCTTATGCAAACATTAAGAGGAACTTTCATTTTAATGTTTGTTTTAAATTTTATAACACAGAATGTAACTATCAAGCTTGCTAAGTGTATTTTGTTTGTGTATGTGATAGGAGTTGGATAGATACTTTTTTAATCTTAAAATTTTTTTCAGTCTGTTAATGTAAATGAAAAAAAAAAAATTTTTTAATTAGCTAACATGAGATATTTTAAAATTGTAGTTAGCTTGTTTGGTTTTGTTTTAGTTTGGCATTTGGGAGAATCACAAGGCAAGTTATTTTGGCCTATATAAGCTATATTTATTTTTTATTTTAAATTACAAATATTTTTTTTAAATATTTGCAAAACAAAAGTGGGTGATTTGTATTTAAATTACCCATTTATATTTTGTGTAGATGCAAATGCAGTGATTGTTCACAATGATAACATCATTAGTTTTTACAACGAATCAACTTCGTCTTTAACCTATGATGATGCTGAACAAAAATGTCAAGAAAATGGTGGAACTTTATTGATGATTAAAGGTTTAGCTACTCAAGAAGTTGTTGTGGATCAATTATGGGAATGGGAAAGTGCAGCTCAGGTAGATTATGTTGGTGACCACAATCCTGTTGGTTACTGGATTGGTGCAAGTGGGACCGCAACTAAAGGTGGTGAGGGATACACATCTTATGACTGGAAATGGAGTGATGGTACACCTGTACCACAACCTGGTTCCAGCACTGATGATAATTATGAAAATTGGTTTGATGTGAGTCCTAATGATAATCCAGGTTATCTTCGAATAAGATCATTGAATGGTTTTACTGGTCCCTCTCCTGATAACATTGAATATAGTGGATTAATTGGAGGTTGGTTGGATTGGGCAGAAGATAATAAATATTCTGGATACATTTGTCAACAAACAAGTAAGGAATGGAGTTATAAGTAAAGAATTTATATACTATGACTATTTCTTTATTTTATGTTATTTATATATTTGGTTTTAAATAAGTAAAATAAGTATTTTTCAATATAATAATGGTAACTAGAAGGTTGTTTTTTTGAAAAACAATCTTAAAACGAAATGTTATCATTAAGTTAAATTTTTAACTTGTTTATTTTTGTTTAGATCCTTGTGCCAGTAAAACATGCAAAAATGGTGGAACTTGTTTGGTTAAAAATAATTTAACTACAGAGTGTGATTGTCTACATGAATATAGTGGACCTACATGTGGTATAGGTTTGTAAACTATTTACTTTATTTTTTTTTATTATGATGTTAAATATTTATAACAAATGTTATTTAATTGATCTTTGTGACAATTTACTTGCATATATTATTTTATATGAAAAAAAATTCCAATTAAATAAAAAGTGACGTTTACTTTTAAAAAAATACCTAAATTAAACTTAAAAATAAAATTTAAACAAGATTTAACAATAGCAAAAGTAATTACTATATTATGTTTTAAAATTATTCTTGTAATTAAAAGTTGGACTAACGAAAATAAATTTCTTTTTATAACTTATTTTAGGTTAATATGGCATAAGTAGTACAAAATTGTATTAAAAAGTTATTGTTTTTAAATTTAATTCTTAGTTAGGTCTATAACTTAGTAAATTACTTGGTTTTTTGTTGGCAAGAGTGTATATAAATGAAAACAAATTAAAATTATAAGTTAACCATTAACTTATTATCAGCCCTACTATAAATCTTATAACAGCAAATAAGTTTAATTTAGGTTTTTATAAATTTTTAAACTATCTGTCATAAATATTTTATTTTTAATAATACATTACTTTATTTTCCAATTGAATGATATTTTAATACAATATTTGATATAAGTATTTAATATTGCTTACTATAACATTGATATAGCCTTGTTAAGTTTACTTGATTTAAAAAAATATATAAAACTTTATGCATAACAAGAATGAATATATGTTTGTAATTTTGTGTTAATTATTTAGTAAAAAAAAACACACAGGAATTTCATTTTCTGTTATAATGTTATTAATATTACAAACATTGTCTTGTTGAAAATTGCTTTTTTTGTATAAATTACTTTCATATATTTTGTTGTAAATATTTTTAGACTGTTATAATTTTTTTTCTTTATTTAATTAAAAACCATGTAAATATAAATCTGACCTGCTCTAGGTTACAACTTAATTTTCTAGACTTTTTTTTAAACAATTCGGATAATTTATATTTTAGATGCTTTTATTGAATTATGTTTTTTTTGTATGATTGTAGCAGCTGTATTACACCTTAATGGCTACTCTATTAGTTTCTACAATGGTTCAACAGAAAGATTAACTCATTCTGATGCTGAGCAAATATGTAAAAATAATGGTGAAACTTTGTTGATGATTAAAACAAATGAAATTCAACAAATTGTTGAACAACAATTATGTAAATGGGATGTAGTTTCTGAAGATTGGCCAACTGGTTATTGGATTGGTGCAAGTGGTAACACAACACCATATGATTGGGCATGGGGTGATGGGACTCCGGTTCCAATTAGGGGTAATGGTACGGATGATAATTATGAAAACTGGTTTAGTTCGGATCCAAAAAACAATCCAGGATATCTTCGTATCAGATCAACAAGTGCACATCAACTTGGAAGTTGGTTTGATAGGAATGATACTCAACCTGGATACATTTGCCAAGAAATAAGTAAGAAAATCTTTTATAAGATAGTAAACATAGTTTAAAAAATTGTTTTTTTATGAAGGCTTTTTAATATTTTTAGTTTCTGATTAATTTTTGTTTCAAATTCTTCAGGTATTTTATGTATATAAATATATTTAAAAAAGGGTAAGGTATAAAAGAGTAAAAATTTTTCTAATATTTAACAACTGTTAAATTAATAATTTTTTACTAGATCCTTGTTCAACACAACCATGTACAAGTATAGGAACAAATGGAAGTTGTACTGTAACTAGTGATTCAAGTTATCAGTGTTCTTGCTATGATGGTTATTATGATCCAGATTGTAATTCAGGTAGTTAAAAAAAATTGTTTAAGTAAATAAAAAATAATTATAACAATAAAACTAAAAAATTTTTAATTGAATTGGATGTGGTTGACAACAGTTTTTTAGATTTAAATAATTAATTAAACTAGAAAGGAATTTTTGAGTTTAAATTTAAAAAAAATTATTTAATTAAACTATTATTACTTACATCTAACACTTTTTTGCGGGATAAGTAAAAATTATATTATTATTGTTTACCTTAAATTGTGTTTGATAAGTTTGTTTTTGTAATTAAAATTTTTATATTGTATCTATAATAAACATTATATGTAATCAAAGATCCCTGCACAAATCAATGTATAAGTGAAGGAGTAACAGGGTGTACAGTCACTGATGACCACTTGGATTATAATTGTGATTGTCAAGCTGGGTATTATGATAAAAATTGTACTTCAGGTAAAGATATTTAAAATTACTTTTAAATTAATTTTAATATTATAACTAGCTTTTTTGTAGTCAGAAAATGCCAATCAAATTTGAAAAATACATTTTTCTTTATATTTTATAATTTGTTTAATAGTGGTTTAATACTTTAGTTTTCCAACATATTTATGTCAGTATTATTATGGTTCGAAATCTAAATTTTTAAAACACATTGTTATTGCAATTTTTTTATTATAATTGAATAGATATCTGCCATTTTCATAAAATTGCAATGACTTTTGGTCTTGAACAATTAAAATTCTAAAATTTTATTGTGTTTTTTCTAAAATTAAAGTTTATCAAGCCATTGTGATGGTTGATGTTGTTTATTTTTATTTAAAAATTACCAATTAACAAGACCCAAGTGTGATTTATATTTATTTATATATTTTTAGACCCCTGTACAAATCAATGTACAAGTAAAGGAGCAATAGGGTGTACAGTCACTGATAACAACTTGGATTATAATTGTAGTTGTAAAGATGGTTATTATGATAAAAATTGTACTTCAGGTATTTCTAATATATAAGTTTTTACATTTGAAATAAAAATCTGAAAAATAGCAAATATTGTTTTATTACATAGTATAGAATTCAACTTTGTAAATTATAACTCAATTTTAATGGAGTTTATAAGATATTATTTTTTATTTGATGACATTGAAATATGCAATAGTAAAAGGAAGTTATTTATTTTTTTAGACCCATGCACTATTAATAATTGCATAAGTGATGGGGCAATAGGAACTTGTAAAGTTAATGGTTCAACTTATTATTTCGACTGTAAAGATGGCTATTATGATCAAAATTGTACTTCAGGTAAAAGTTATAGCTCAATTTTGAGTGTACTTATTTATTTTTGTATAGTTCCTATTTTAAATGGTTTAATTTTCCTTAAACAATGACTATACCAAATTCATAAAATCCATATTACATATGTTTTATGCAAGTCAATTTTTAAAATTTATTTGGAAAAACAAATAAAGAAAAGAATATTTGTGTGTTTTTAACTTTTACTCTCTCTCCATATATAGACCCATGTACTATACAACCATGTGAAAATAATGGAACTTGTAATATTAATGGTTCAGCTTATCATTGTGATTGTCCTAATGGTTATTATGATCAAAATTGCACCTCTGGTTAGTAGAAACACTTTTTAATGTATAGAAGGTGTGAATATAAATTTGGTTATTAAATTTTTAAATTTAAATGAGAAGTTTTTAGTAGGAAACTTACTATTGTACGATGTTTCTTAGATCCATGTACAATACAAAATTGTAGCAACCAAGGAGTGTGTGAAGTTAAAAGTTCAACTTATTTTTGTAATTGTTCACCTGGTTATTATGGTGTTGATTGTGAGTCAGGTAACTCAAATTAAATAAATTTTTTAAACTTTTTATATAGTTTTGGTAAGTGTTGTTTTTTTCATATTTTTAAATCATCGCGCTTTATTTTTTAAAATTTTTATGAAAATCTGCCATTTGTGATGCATAAGTTAGTTATCACAGCAAATATTTGTTTGAGTTGCAACTACATTATGACAATTAAAGTACAGCATGTAGGGCAGGCATTTACTCGTGGAATTATCAAATTTAATAAAATAACATCAGACATCATTAACTCTATACATTTACCGTCTGCTAATTTGTTTATTGTTGTAATAAAAGTTATATTAGTAAGAGGTATTTTATTTGTTATAATGATGTGTTATAAATTTAATATTTTTAGATCCATGTACTATACAACCTTGTGAAAATAATGGAACTTGTAATATTAGTGGTTCAACTTATAATTGTAGTTGTCCTGAAGGTTATTATGATCAAAATTGTTCTTCAGGTAATAAATAAAATTTGATTCTTTGTAGGGGTTAAATTTTGTAATAAATTTGTGTTATTTATAAGACCCATGTACTATACAACCATGTGAAAATAGTGGAACTTGTATTATTAATGGTTCAACTTATCAATGTGATTGTTTGCCTGAATTTAATGGAAATAATTGTGATGAAGGTAAATTTTTATTTTAATTAATTTTTATTAAAAAAAAACTATAAACACAAGCTATATTCTAAATAGCACAATTGTGGGAATAATAAACAATTGTGGGAATGGGAACCTTATGTTGATGATAGTCTTAATTGGCAATCTGGTTACTGGGTTGGTGCAAGTGGTACTGTGAAAAGAAAGGAAAGTGAGATAGTTTCTTATGAATGGAAATGGAGTGATGGTACTAATATACCATACAACAGTACATTTGGTGGTGATGGTTATCAAAACTGGTTTAAACCGGACAATGGAAATATACCAAGAGGGGATCCTGGCTTTCTTAGAGTAAGATCATTAAAAGAGTATAAACTTGGAAGTTGGTATGATAATCCACTTAGTGTACCTGCTTATGGTTACATTTGCCAAGAAAAAAGTAAGACAGTTTTTAAGACAAGTTTAAGACGTGTGTGTTTGTTTAATAAAATATTAATTTTTTATAGACAATTGTACATACCAACCTTGTAAAAACAACGGAACATGTAATACAGATGGTTTATTATATACTTGTATTTGTCTGGATGGTTATTACGGAAATATTTGTGAATCGGGTTTGTTTTTAAATTATTTTATTACATCACTTAGTTCTAAATTTTAAATACAAATATTTTATGAAACTTTTCTACTTTTTTGGTACTACTTTTAAGTATATATCAGAACAACTTACTATTTATTTGTTAAAACACATTTTTAAAGTCTTAAGTTTTATTTTATGTGTTATTTAGATCCATGTACAATACAACCATGTAAAAATAATGGAACTTGTAATATTGATGGTTCAACTTATCATTGTGACTGCTCACCTAGTTATTATGACAGAAATTGTACTTCAGGTAAGTTTAAAGTGTTTGCTTACCTGATTAATATGGAAAAAATGGTAATTGGGTAAATAATTATTATTCATAAAGTTATATTAAAATAAACGAATGGAGTTTCATTTGCATTAAATAGTTAATATTCACAATTTTTTTAGATTCATGTACAATAAAACCATGTAACAATGGAACTTGTAATATCAATGGTTCATCTTATCAATGTGATTGCTTTAATGGACATTATGGAAATAATTGTGAATTTGGTAAATATAACAATTTAATTATAACTTAGTTATGTACATTAGCTTCATTATTTTAACTTATTTTTGTGATTTTAAAGGTTATTACTATTATGAATAAAACTTAAAAAAATTATTATTCTTTTTTTGGTGTGACTTATCTCTAACGAAAACCTAATGTTTACGAATATAACTAACATTATATTAATTAATATCATTTAAATATATTAAAAGAATTATTAAACATTTGTTTATGGTTTTTTTGTTAGTTTTTTAACTGCGTATTTATTAGATCCTTGTTCAATACAACCATGTAAAAATAATGAAAATTGTAATATTAATGGTTCATCTTATCAATGTGAATGTAAAGATGGATTTTTTGGCCCAAGCTGTAATTCAGGTAAATATTTTACAAATGGTTTTTGTTTTAAAATCCAATTTTAATTTTTGAGTATATAAATACCTACTTTTACTTAGTTGTTATTTTTTTGTTTTAAAGATGCATGTGATCCTGTTCCTTGTTTAAATTATGGAAGTTGTATTGGAGAATCAGAGGATCCATATTATCAATGTTATTGCCAAGATGGTTATTATGGATATGATTGTGAACTTGGTAAACATAAGTAAATTAAAAATATGCTAGCCATTGTTATTTACTATATTATATAATTAAAATTATTTCTTTTAATATATAGATCCTTGTACAATTCAACCTTGTGTAAATAGTGGAATTTGTAATATTGATGGTTCAACATATCAATGTGATTGTCTGGATGGATTTTTTGACAAAAATTGTTCAACAGGTTTTGTATGACAGTTGAAATTTTTTTCTGTTTCACCTAAGTTTTAAAATAAAAATATTAACAGATGCTTGTGATCCTGTTCCTTGCATAAACCAAGGAAGTTGTATAAGAGAATCAAAAAATCCATATTATCAATGTAATTGTACTTCTACATATACTGGTCAGAATTGTGAGGAGGGTAGGTATACAGGATATTTAATGGTTTAAAAATTTTTTAAATATAATATAGAAAATTTTATGCTTCTTCAATATGAAATTCTAGGTTTGGGATTTTTATTTTGTGTTTAAAAACAACTAAGTGTTTTATGATTTTTTATTTATAATTAAGTAATTTTATAATTTAGTTACATTTATTTACATAGGAAATTTTGTTTCATCTGACAATGTAGAATATTCCTATTTTGTAACTAATGGTGAACCTAATTCATTTAATGATTCAATAACACAAAGTGCTAGTTATGGAGGTGCATTGGCTATTATTAAAGACAACCAAACACAATTTGCTTTGGAAAGTTATTTAAAAAAGCATGTTCGCAATAAAAGCTTGTGGCTTGGAGGAAGAAAAATTAATCAGGGTAAAGATGCTATTTTTAAGTTCAAATTTATACATATAAAGTTTAAATGTTGATTATTATTTATTTACTTTTTAAGAATGGAGATGGCTTGACAATAGTTTGATACCAATAAAAGATTGTGAAGGATTTCATAATTGGAAAAATATTGATTTAAGAGAAATAGATGATAATGATAAAGAGTGTTTGGTTCTAGAAGAAAATACTTTTGAGTGGATAAGTCAGCCTTGCACTCAACAATATGATTTTGTTTCAGAAAAATCAGGTTATTATATTACGAGTTTTTTTTATTTTTAACAAAAAAAATTCTTAAAATACTATTCTTTAGATTTTATTTGGTTATACACCTATTGAGTTATTTTGAAGTTTTTCGCACAGACTATTAATAAATATTTATGTATGTGTTTGTAATATATTAGTTGAGAAATCATCTTTAACATTTAACCCATTTAAATATAAATTATTTATTAATAGCATCAACTTCTTTATGTGCCACAATGAAATGTAAAAATGGTGGAGAATGTCATGAAAGTGGAGCTCATTATTTTTGTAAATGTGTGAAAGGATTTGATGGAGAAGTTTGTCAAAATCAAATTTCTGACCCAGGTTAAAATAATTTACTTCAATACTTGACAATTTAACAAAATCTAGCAATAATTAATGTAAGTTCGCATTAGTATCAAAATAATAAATTATAAACATATTTAAACTCTTAGGTTCTGATAGTACTGTTTACATAGTTATTGGAGTTGTAGTTTCTTTACTTATTATTGCTGTATTGGCTGGTGTTTATGTATGGAGAAAAAGGTTGGTTCTGTTTTTTTAAATGGTGTTTTGTTTTTTTCTTTTTTGTTAAGAATTTAATAAAAATAAAATTTTGTTAAGTAGTTGTTTAATATATTTTTGTGCTTTAGAAATCGTGGAAATAAAAGAAATGATGCAAACTTTAACAAAGGTAATTTAATCATCAAATATCAGCTATACGAAGAGATTTTTTAATAAATCTTGTTAATATTTCACCAGAGCAACCAAATCAGGCTTATGAGAACATAGCTATGCTTAAGCAACTTGATATTTTTAAGGAATACAGAATAAATTTATCACAATTGTTGGCAAAATATAAGATACTTTCGGATGACAATAATTCTGAAATTGATGACCAATTTACAAAAGTAAGTAACATTACAAAATAATGAAAGTTGTCTTTTTTAAAGTAAAGCAACTTTTATTTTTAGAATTTACATCAAGAATCGCTAAAAGTTAGAAGTTCAACTTTAGTAGCTGAACAACCAGAAAATGAATCTAAAAATCGAGTAAAATGTATTTGGCCTTGTAAGTAAAAAAAAAGTTTGTACTATAACAACACTTTCGTAAATTTTATTTAAATTTTTTTGCTTAGTTTGTTACTGTGCTTTCAGCTAATCTAAGTTAATTTTTTAACAGTTGACTCTTCAAGGGTAATTTTGGATAAGAATAAATATATCAATGCAAGTTACATTGATGTAAGTTTGTTACATTCCTAATTAAATATATAAAACTTTTATTACCTATTTTATATTATTTTTAGAGTTTTAATGTAGCAAAAAAATACATAGCAACTCAATCTCCATTACAAAGAACTGTGAATGATTTTTGGTTGATGATATTGGAGAAAAATTGTAGCATGATTGTAATGCTTACAAACATAGTAGAACACGAAAAAGTAAGATTATGTTTAAAATCTACAGTGAAATTTTTTTCTTTTATTTTCATTTTGTAACTAATTTTAAAATGAAATTCTTTTTTATCGTCAGGCACAATGTGAAAAATACTGGCCAGAGCCCGGTAAATTAATTCAATGTGGCAACATTATAGTAAAAGCTGAACAAGAATCTACTTATGGAAGTTTTATTCAAAGAAGATTTAAAATTTGCAGAGCTGATGAGCTATATGAATCAGTACATAATGTTTTGTGATTTCAACATTTTATTAGTTTTTTTAATAAAAACAAATGTTGGTTGAAATTTAAATTTAAAGATACAATATTTTTTATAAAAATACATCTAACGTTTTTAAATTTTTTGCAGGTATATCAAACTGTAACCCAATTACAATTTATGACCTGGCCTGACCATGGTGTGCCTTTAACAACCAGCTGTTTCTTTCGCTTTTACAACCAAGTTCAACAACTTTACAATCAACAAACAACTAAATTTCCTATAGTTGTACATTGCAGGTTAACATTTTTGAACTGAAATCGATTATTTATCAGTAAAGCGTGCATTACGAAACTAATAAAATAATTTAATTGTTTCTATAACAATTTTAAATTTTAAACACCTTATAATTTTTTGTAAGTAAAATCACTACTTTTTACTATTATTTATTGTTTTTTTTTTAATTTATTAGTGATGGTGTAGGTAGAACTGGAACATTTATTGGGTTGGATTGTTTGATGCAAGAAATGAAAGAAAAACAAAGTGTTAATGTTTTTAAGACTTCTCTTAATATGAGAAAACAGAGAACTGACATGGTTCAAACTAAGGTAGAATTAAATAAATGGATTTTCATTTAAACTTTCAATATTTGCCAAATTGATAAATTGGTATAAATTTTATTTATAGGATCAATACATATTTTTGCATAAATTAATTTCTGAACAAAATTTGTTTGGGAACACAGAGTTTAAAGCTTCAAAAATTCAACAACAACTAAAGTTTAACAGGTGTTTAAAAAAATTTAATAAATTTTTTCATATTTGTTCAATACACTTTTTTTTTTTATTTTTTTTTTATTTTGGTTTTTCGCGCATTGATAAAAGTAAATAATAAATACGATATACAATTAATATTACAACAATGCGACGGGAAAAAATGACAAAATCAATTTAATGATTTAAAACATGCCAAAAGTATTAATGTTTACATAAAGATTTTAATTATTTTATGGCATGGTCACCAAACCCAGTATAGATTATATTATTAATAAATGCGATAAATAAAATACATTTTACAGAATATACACCAAAAAAATAAAACTATAACAAAGGAGTCACGAAATAACAAAATAAAATTGTACAAAAAAAAAAGAAAGTTACGACACATTAGATTTATAAAAGTAGAGCAATCACTGTCGATGGTAGTTACAGTGTAAAAAATAACTTAAAGAAAATAATAATTACATTTAATATAACCCAGTATGGCTCTAGTAGGAAAGCACGAACTGGTCACGATAAATTGCATGTGATAAAGGGACTAACCGAAATAAACCTACCTAAAGAAAGAACGTCCCAGAATGGCCTTTCACAACGTATATCACATACAACGCACAAAAATATTAAACAACCCACCAATTAGTGGGGGTTCACGTATATAGAGTAAGTGAATATAAATGTTTAAAACTAGTTAATAGTAGAAAAGAAAGAGGAAACTTGATAAATTAAAATATATTACATTGATAGTTTAAAGAGAGATTGCATAATTAAGTTAAGTTTGTGACGCAAAGTGTTAGAGTAGCTGAATAAATAAGTAGCTTTGTATGGTCCAAATTATTTGTTCAGGGTGGTTGGAGGAATATGATAAGGTTGGTGTTGCTTTTTGAAGTATATGGTCTGAGAGCCCAGTCTGAAAAAACAAAAAAAATTCTCGGCAGTAATAAGTTCTTAGTTAATGTATTTATAAGGATAATTTACTGGTAATTTATTAAAAACGATGCTGCTTTGGTGTTTTGACACTGGGTTTGGCAAAATTTTAAAGGGTAATTAAGCAGAAGAGTTTTGGAATTGTAGCACACAGTGTAACAGAAAAAAAATATATAAAAAATACATAAAAAAAAAAAAAAATTATTGTGAGTACTTAGGTGCAGTCAAGGAATAGTGCAATTACAAATTTAGTGAAAAGGTTAGTAAAAAAAAAATTAGGAAATAAAACTGTTTCACAAGTTTGGCATGACCTGTTATCAGCATGGACTGCCTTTCGGAACAACAAACTATTGCACAGCACACTTACAGTGAAATTTACGGTGACATAGGCATGACCTGTTTAAATACATGGACTGCCTTGTTTAAAAGTGAATATTTTAAGTACAAAATAAATACAATAAAGAATAAAATAATGTGTTTTTTTTTTGTTGAAAGAATTTTATCTTTTAAGATTCGATGAAGAATATAACAAATTAGATTTAATTGGTCCAATTAGATCATCCCAGACTATGGGAAAATTGCCAGAAAATTTGGAAAAAAATTTTAATGACAATGTTATACCATGTAAGTAAATGACAACTACAAAATGCAAAATTCTACCATGAAGTGAAAAATTTGCAGGACAATTCTTATAGCTAAAATTTTATACTCATCCTTTATTTCAATTTTTAGATGACCATGCCATATTTCTATTGCCACCTCTACCCAAAAGTTTAAAGCCTGTTTATTACAATGCTTCATTTGTTGAAGTAAGTAATATTTTTTTGATTAAATTCTTTACTTATTACATTAATTATTTTTATGTATTTTTGTTTTACTTAAAAGGGTTATGATGTTTCGAAATCAATCTTAGCTGCTCAGACTCCAACAGTTGACACTGTTGTTGAATTTTGGCACAGTATTTGGCATCATAAAGTAAAAACTATTGTCATGCTGTCACAAACGCACGAAAAGCTTAAGGTAAATTTTTGAATAGTATTTTCATTTTTTTAACTTAGTTTTTTTATTTAGGCGTTTAAATATATTGAAGTTGTTTACATTTTTGCTGTATTTTTTTCTAGTAAGTTGGCTAGACTTAATTTTAATATGTTTATTTTATTTTTCTAAGGGACAAAATGTACAATATTGGCCAGATTCTCATGAAGAAAACTTTAATTTCGGAAGTTATCAAATTCATCTTAACTCAATTAAAGGCATTGGATCGAATCTAAAAATGAGAAATTTATCTATTTCTCTAGGCAATGTACAGGTATACAAATTTCTCTTCGGTTAAATTTGAAAGTTAACTTTTTATTTTATAAAATTAAAAAATTATTTTCTTAGACTGAATTAATCCATTATCAACTTCTAAACTGGAAAGTTGGTCAACCTCCAAATTATGATGTCATAATCGATTTGATTAAAAATGTTCAGGAAAGTTGTCAAGAAAGCAATGAAAATAATTTGGCTGTACATTGCAGGTTAGCTATAAGCCAATTGGTAAAAAGATTGTTTTGATTAAAGTTTGCTTTAAACATTGGGCAGGTTCCTTATTACGTTTTTTTTTACAAAATGAAAAAAAAAAGTTTTATTTCGCATTTTTTCGCATTTTTTTTTTAGTTACGTGTTTTATGAATAATTAAATGTAGTTCTCTTTTTAAATTATTTCAGTGATGGAGCAGGTCTTACTGGGGTGTTTATTGGAGCTTTAAACTTGATTGAGCGAATAAAGAATGAAAACAAGGTTGATGTTTTAAGGACAGTCAAGGACATGAGGGACATGAGACCTGGAATGGTAGAAAATCTAGTAAGCATAAGGATTAAATAAATTGTTTACCATATATAATATTGTAGTTTTTTAAATGAGAAATTTTATTTAAAATTAAATTTATTAAACATGTTTAGCTTTGTTATAAATCATATACATAAAATTAATTTATTTTTATATTGCCTTATGTTAAATAAAGAATATGGCTGGTCGATTTGATATGTATTAACATACCTTTTTTATTTCTATTTTTAAACAACTTATTTATTTTTTTAATTCTTTCTAAAACAACTTATTTATTACTCATATTGCTTTATGTTAAATAAAGAATATGGCTAGTTGATTTAATATGTATTAACGTACCTTCTTATTTTAGGGTCAATATGAATCCCTATATAAAATAGCAGAAAAGTATGTTGACTCATTTTCTGGTTATCAGAACTTTGCTCCTTTAAAAGTTTAAAAAGAATTTTATTAAAAAAATATGTATATTAATTTTGAATAAAAAATTTGTATAATATTAAATAAAATTATAAGTAGTATATTTGATTTTAAATGTTTGTATATTTTGACAAAGAATTTAATATTTTAAAGTAGGTTAATTTATTTTATTTATTGAATATATGCTTATAAATTTCAAATTTATTTTTTTGATTTAAATCAGATTAAAATTGTTTTAACTAACTTAAAGACTTTTTTATTATATAAATAAAGTTTTAAATGTATCAAATGTACTTTTATGTTTAAAAATACTATTTTTTTAATTGTGTTTTCTGAAAAACGTCTATGTTAATTTGTTGTAAAATCGATAAAGTTTTACTTTTAAATATTTTTTGTTTATTTGATTTTTAATGTAAAGACAAAAGATTATTCATTTCAGCATGTTTGTTATATTTAATAACATTTTATTTCACCAATATATGTAATATTTATTACATTTTAATAAGTTATTGTACAATGTTCCCTAAACAAATACAAACTAAACAGCTTAAAAATGTTTATTAAATTATCATATTAACAAATAAAATATTTCTGAAATTTAGCAAAGGAAGGCATTATAACACAAGAAAATGTTATGTTAAATCCTATAAAAATATTCTGATTTTGATATAAATTGAACTTCCTATCCTAATTTTTTTGTTTTTTTAAATTTTTAACAATTTGTTTGTGGCGACTTTTAGCATCAAATTCATAAAAATCTGTAAATAATTTACCTGGTTGTAATTTTATGCAAACAATAAGAGAAACTTTCATTTAAATATTTGTTTTAAATTTTATAACACAGAATGTAACTATCAAGCTTGGTTAGTTCTTTTTTGTTTGTGTATGTGATGGAGTTAGATAGATACTTTTTTAAATCTGAAAATTTTTTGCAGTAAATTAATGTAAATGAAAAAAAAAAATTTTTAATTAGCTAACATGAAATATTTTAAAATTGTAGTTAGCTTGTTTGGTTTTGTTTTAGCTTGGCATTTGGGAGAATCACAAGGCAAGTTATTTTGGCTTATATAAGTTATGTTTATTTATGATTTTAATTTAAAAATAATTTTTTTAAATATTTGTAAAACAAAAAAGTTTGATTTGTATTTAAACCAACCATTTGTATTTTGTGTAGTTGCAAATGCAGTGATCGTCCACAATAATAACATCATTAGTTTTTACAACGAATCAACTTCGTCTTTAACCTATGATATGGCTAAACAAAAATGTCAAGAAAGTGGTGGAACTTTGTTGATAATTAAAGATTCAGCTATTCAACAAATTGTTGAGCAACAATTATGGGAATGGGAAAGTGCAGCTCAGGTAGATTATTTTGGCAACATAAATGCAGTTGGTTACTGGATTGGTGCAAGTGGGACTGTAACTAAAAATGGTGATGTGTATGATTTTTATGATTGGAACTGGATTGATGGTACACCTGTACCACAGCCTGGTAGTAGTACTGGGTATGAAAATTGGCATGCTACAAATCCTGATACCAGTTCAGGTTATCTTCGAATAAGATCACTGGATACCATTGATGACGTTACAAACTTAATTGGAGAATGGGTGGATTGGCCAGATGCAAGTTATCCTGGATATATTTGTCAACAAAGTAAAAAAAATAATTTTCACAGTAAACAATTATGTAAATGTTTTGTGCAGTTGTTTTCATTTAGTTTTTTTTTGTATTATTAGATACTTTGTTTAAATTTTTTATTATGTTTGATTTTTAAGCACTACCATTATGTAATAAAGTTTTAACATTAATATAATTTTTTTTGGTAAAATTTGTTTTAACTTCTTAAATGCAATCTCAAAATTAAAACTTTTTTGTTGTTTTACGAAATTATTACATGTGTGTTTTTATAGAAGTGTTGGTGAAATATTTAATTTTAGCTTTGTAAATTTAAACGTTTTGTGTATGTTTAGATCCTTGTGACAGCTTTTTATGTGAAAATGGTGGAACTTGTTTGGTTAACGATGATTTAACTACTAGGTGTTATTGTCTACCCGAATATAATGGACCTACATGCAATGAAGGTTTTTGATACAAACTTAACCTTATATGTTTATATTGTAAATGCATTTACAATAACCTAAGTACATCTTTTGTATATGCAACCACTTGAGTATTAAGTTTAACTAATTTTTGAAATGTGAAAAAACATTTTTATCTTTATCTTAGTTCAAATAAAATGAGATAAAAAATTTTGTTGAAGAAATGTAATGCATAATATCAAAAACAACAAATTTTTTTGGACAAAAATTTATGTTAAAAATAAAGTTGAGTAAAACTGAAACTTTTTAAAAAACATATCACTTATTTTTAATAATTTTAGGTCCAGCAGCTATTTTGATGCTTAATGGATATAATATCACATTCTACAACATAACAGCTAAATTAACTCAACTTGAAGCTAATGAAAGATGTGGTAAAAATGGAGGTGAATTGTTGATCATAAGAGATGAACAAACTCAACAAATTGTTAACGAACAATTATGGGAATGGGAACCTCATGTTGATGATAGTCTTAGTTGGCAATCTGGTTACTGGGTTGGTGCAAGTGGTACTGCAACACCATATAACTGGCAATGGAGTGATGGTACTAATATACTATACAACACCACATTTGGTGGTGGTGGTTATCAAAATTGGCATACAAGTTCTAATAATGTAAATGACAACCCAGGATATCTAAGAGTAAGATCATTAAAGGAATATGGACTGGGACTTTGGTATGATAATCCATCACATCTAACAGCTTATGGTTACATTTGCCAAGAAATAAGTAAGCCTAATTTTATATTTTTAGATGGTTGCATTTTTGTTTAATAAAATTAAATGTTTTGTATAGACAAATGTACATACCAACCATGTGAAAATGAAGGAATTTGTACAATCATTGGTTTAACTTATAATTGTACTTGTCTGGATGGTTATTATGGAAATAATTGTGAATCAGGTATGTTTGAAAATTATATTTTTACCAAAATTTTTTTTATATTTTCAATGCAAATTTGTTATATATCTATGAATTTACATTGATTTTACTTACATTTTTTGGAAATGATTATTAATAAGTGTATAAGCATTTATCACTTTTAGCTAATTTTTTTAAAAACTATATTTTTAAATGCCCTGTTTTGTATCGTTAGATCCCTGCACAATACAACCTTGTAAACATAATGGAACTTGTAATGTTATTAGTTCAACTTATCAATGTAATTGCTTACCTGGTTATTATGGAGATAATTGTGAAAGTGGTAAATAATTGAAATTTTATGAAACTATATTAAAATGAATATGTTTTATTTGTATTAAATGACTAATAATCACAACTTTTTTATTATTTTTAGATCCATGTACAAAACAACCATGTAAAAATAGTGGAACTTGTAATATTAATGGTTCAACTTATCAATGTAATTGCTTTGATGGATATTATGGAAATGATTGTGAATTTAGTAAATATTAGAATTAAGTTATACCTCAATTATGTAAATTATCTTTTAAAATTGATGCTTCCACCTATTGTGATTGTAAGAATAGTTATTTTACAAAAATCTCATAAAAATGTTTTTATTTTTATTGTTGTGACTTAACTTTTATTTAATTCTAACGATTCTAAATTTAATTGTGTTTTATTTATAATAACAATTAATGTTCATTTACTTATATTAAAATTAATAAGCATTTGTTAATTGTAATCTTGTTAGTTTTAAAACTGATTTTTTTTGTAAGATCCATGTACGATACAACCATGTAAAAATAATGGACTTTGTATTATTGGTGGTTCAACTTATCAATGTGATTGCTTACCTGGTTTTTATGGATATAATTGTACCACTGGTAATGTAGTTTTAATAATAAAAATCTAAATTTTCTAAACGAGTTTTTTTTTTAAATTTTAATAAATCTATCTTAAAGTTTTTTATACCAGTGACTTTAAAAAAATTGAATTTGGATGTATTTTTAGGTGTTACATATTATCTAATTCTATTTTTGTTTGCAGATGCATGTCATCCTACTCCTTGTTTAAATCAGGGAAGTTGTATTGGAATTTTAGATGATCCATTTTATCAATGTGATTGTAAGAATGGATATTATGGTGTTTATTGTGAATTTGGTAAATATGAATATTTTAAGTAAATGCAATTTGATATAATCTAACGTTTTTAACCAAATGTTATAGATCCATGTACAATACAAGCATGTAAAAATAATGGAACTTGTAATATTGATGGTTCAACTTATCAATGTGATTGCTTTCCTGGTTATTATGACAAAAATTGTTCAACAGGTAATATAGAGTAAACCTCTTATTTGTGTATTTAGCTTTAATAATATTACAATATTACTAGATGCTTGTGATCCTGTTCCTTGCATAAATCAAGGAAGTTGTATTAGAGAATCAAAGAATCCATATTATCAATGTAATTGTACTTCTACTTATACTGGTCAAAATTGTGAAGATGGTAAGTTTTAAGGTGTTGTTATTTAACATTTTTAGAAATATTAAACATAATTTTAGGTAGTTAAGCCTATTATTTTAAATTTTGTTTGTTTGATATATTAATTTTGTGTTTAAAATAACAACGTGCAAAGTTGTTTTTCAGTAACTTTTATTAATTATGATCTAAAAATACTTAGTTTCTTGCTTTTTTCTTTAAACTTTTTTAGTTTAAAATTTTAGTTTCATTTGTTTAAACAGGAAATTTTGTACCATCTGAAGAATATTCCTATTTTGTAAGTAATGGTGAACCTACTTCATTTAATAATTCAATAATACAAAGTGCTAGTTATGGAGGTGCACTTGCTATTATTAAAGACAATCAAACACAAATTGCTTTAGAAAGCTATCTAAAAAAACATATAAACAGCAAAAGCTTATGGGTTGGCGGAAGAAAAATTAACCAGGGTAAGGATGCTTATTTTAAGTAATAAATCTATATATAGATTCTACATATTGTCAGTATTATCCTTCTCATTTATTAATTAAGAATGGAGATGGCTTGACAATAGTTTGATACCAATAAAAGATCATGAAGAATTTCATAATTGGAAAAATATTGCTGTTTTTGAAACAAAAAATGATGCAGATTGTTTGGCTTTAGAAGAAAATTCTTTTAAGTGGATAAGTAAACCTTGCTCTCAAGAAAACGATTTTATTTTAGAAAAATCAGGTAGGTGATTTTGTGATTTGTTTTCAGTTTAGACTTAAAATAAGTTTTAAAGAAAGTGTAGGTAAAATACAATAAATTAAAAATTTCTATACTGTTTTTGTTAAAGCAACAACATCTTTATGTGGAACGACAAAATGTGAAAATGGTGGAAAATGTCATGAAAGTGGAGCTCATTATTTTTGTGAATGCGTGAAAGGATTTGATGGAGAAGTTTGTCAAAATCAAATTTCTGACCCAGGTTTAAATAACTTACTTCATTACTTGACAATTTAACAAAATCTAACTATAATTAATTTAAGTTAGCATTAGTATCAAAATATTAAAATATAAACATATTTAAAATCTACTCAGGTTCTGATAGTACTATTTACATAGTTATTGGAGTTGTAGTTCCTTTACTTATTATTGCTGTATTGGCTGGTGTTTATTTATGGAGAAAAAGGTTGGTTCTGTTTTTTTTAAATGTTGTTTTGTTTTTTTCTTTTTTGTTAAGTGGTTACTAAAAAAAATTTTTTTTTGTTAAATAGTTGTTTAATATACTTTTGCGCTTTAGAAATCATGGAAATAAAAGAAATGATGCAAACTTCAACAAAGGTAATTTAATCATCAAATATTAGCTATACGAAAAGATTTTATAATAAATCTTGTTAATATTTCACCAGAGCAACCAAGTCAGGCTTATGAGAACATAGCTATGCTTAAGCAACTTGATAATTTTAAGGAATACAGAATAAATTTATCACAATTGTTGGCAAAATATAAGATACTTTCGGATGACAATAATTCTGAAATTTATGACGAATTTACAAAAGTAAGTAACATTACAAAATAATGAAAGTTGTCTTTTTTAATGTAAAACAACTTTTATTTTTAGAATTTACATCAAAAATCGCTAAAAGTTAGAAGTTCAACTTTAGTAGCTGAACAACCAAAAAATGAATCTAAAAATCGAGTAAAATCTATTTTGCCTTGTAAGTAAAAAAAAGTTTGTACTATGACAACACTTTTTTAAATTTTATTTAAATTTTTTTGCCTAGTTTGTTACTGTGTTTTGTTGCTTATAGCTAAACAAGTTAATTTTTTAACAGTTGACTCTTCAAGGGTAATTTTGGATAAGAATAAATATATCAATGCAAGTTATATTGATGTGAGTTTGTTACATTCCTAATTAAATATATAAAACTTTTATTACCTATTTTATATTATTTTTAGAGTGTTAATGTAGCAAAAAAATACATAGCAACTCAATCTCCATTACAAAGAACTGTGAATGATTTTTGGTTGATGATATTGGAGAAAAATTGTAGCATGATTGTAATGCTTTCAAACATAGTAGAACACGAAAAAGTAAGATTATGTTTAAAATCTACAGTGAAATTTTTTTATTTTATTTTCATTTTGTAACTTATTTTAAAATAAAATACTTTTTTATCGACAGACACAATGTGAAAAATACTGGCCAGAGCCGGGTAAATTAATTCAATGTGGCAACATTATAGTAAAAGGTGAACAAGAATCTACTTATGGAAGTTTTATTCAAAGAAAATTTAAAATTTGCAGAGCTGATGAGCTATATGAATCAGTACATAATGTTTTGTGATTTTACCATTTTATTAGTTTTTTTAATAAAAACAAAAGTCGGTTGAAATTTAAATTTAAAGATACAATATTTTTTATAAAAATACATCTAACGTTTTTAAATTTTTTGCAGGTATATCAAACTGTAACCCAGTTCCAATTTATAACATGGCCTGACCATGGTGTGCCTTTAACAACCAGCAGTTTCTTTCGCTTTTACAACCAAGTTCAACAACTTTACAATCAACAAACAACTAAATTTCCTATGGTTATACATTGCAGGTTAACATTTTTGAACTGAAATTGATTATTTTTTAGTAAAGCTTGCATTAAGAAACTACAATAAAATAATTTAATTGTTTCTATAACAAGTTTAAATTTTACAACACCTTATAATTTTTTATAAGTAAAAACACTACTTTTTAAAATTATTTATTGTTTTTTTCTTAAATTTATTAGTGCTGGTGTAGGTAGAACTGGAACATTTATTGGGTTTGATTGTTTGGTGCAAGAAATGAAAGAGAAACAAAGTGTTAATGTTTTCGAGACTGTTCTTAATATGAGAAGACAGAGAACTGACATGGTTCAAACTAAGGTAGAATTAATTAAATGGATTTTTATTTTAACTTTCAATATTTGCCAAATTGATAAATTAGTGCAAACTTTATTTATAGGATCAATACATATTTTTGCATAAATTAATTGCTGAACAAAAATTGTTTGGGAACACTGCATTTAAAGCTTCAAAAATTCAACAACAACTAAAGTTTAACAGGTGTTTAAAAAAAATTAATTAAATTTTTTATATTTGCTCAATCCCTTTTTTATCTTTTAAGATTCGATGAAGAATATAACAAATTAGATTTAATTGGTCCAATTAGATCATCTCAGACCATTGGTAAAATGCCAGAAAATGTGGAAAAAAATTTTAACAACAATGTTATACCATGTAAGCAAATGACCACTACAAAATGCAAAATTCTACCATGAAGTGAAACATTTTTAGAACAATTCTTCTGGCTAAAATTTTATACTCATATTTTTTTTAATTTTTAGATGACCATGCCATATTTTTATTGCCATCTCTTCCTAAAAGTTTAAAACCTGTTTATTTTAATGCTTCATTTGTTGAAGTAAGTAATATTTTTATTTGATTATTCTCCACTGTATTACATTATTTATTTAAATGTATTTTGTTACACTTCAGGGTTATGATGCTTCAAAATCAATCTTAGCTGCCCAAACTCCAACAGTTGACACTGTTGTTGAATTTTTGCACAGTATTTGGCATCATAAAGTAAAAACTATTGTCATGCTGTCACAAATGCATGAAAAGCTTAAGGTAAGTTTTTAGTAAGTATTTTTATGTTATAATTTTTACTACAATTTTTATAAGTATTAAAATATAAGTTGTTTTCATTCTTACTTTTTTTTAATATTGGGCTGGCCAGTTTTTAATTGGTTAAAGTTTTTTCTATTATTTTAAGGGACAAAATGTTCAATATTGGCCAGATTCTAATGAAGAAAACTTTAATTTTGGAAATTATCAAATTCATCTTAACTCAATTAAAAGCATTGGATCAAATGTAAAAATGAGAAAATTATCTATTTCTCTAGGCAATGTACAGGTAACTATATAAATTTCTTTTCGGTTAAATTTAAAAATTAACTTTTTATTTTATAAAATTAAAAAAATATTTTTGTAGACTGAATTAATCCAATATCAACTACTGAACTGGGAAGTTGGTCAACCTCCAAATTGTGATGTCATAATTAACTTGATTAAAAATGTTCAGGAAAGTTGTCAAGAAAGCAATGAAAATATTTTGGCTGTACATTGCAGGTTAGCTATAAGCTTATTGTTAAAAAGATTGTTTTGATTAAAGTTTGCTTTAAACATTGGGCAGGTTTCTTAATACGGTTTTTATTTACAAAATAAATATTTCGTTATTTTTTTACTTACGTTTTAGTTATGTGTTTTATAAATAATTAAATGTAATTCTATTTTTAAATTATTTCAGTGATGGAGCAGGTCGAACTGGGGTGTTTATTGGAGCCTTAAACTTGATTGAGCGAATAAAGAATGAGAACAAGATTGATGTTTTAAGAACGGTCAAGGACATGAGAGACATGAGACCTGGGATGGTGGAAAATCTGGTAAGTATAAGGATTAAACATCTTATATTACATAAATAGCATTTACAATTAAGTTTTGTAAACATGATCACATTATTTTATTTGTATACAAAAGCTAACTTTATTCTTACTAAACAACTTAATTTTTATGAATTGTGTTATGGCCATTCAATATGGCCATTCGATTTAATGGTTCAATTTGGCCATTCGATTTTCATTCGATATGGCCATTCGATTTAAAGAATATGGCCATTCGATTTAAAGAATATGGCTATTTGATTTAATATGTATTTACACACGTTTTTTATTTCTAGCCCCAATATGAATCCTTGTATAAAATAGCAGAAAAATATGTTGATTCATTTTCTGGTTATCAGAACTTTGCTCCTTTAAAAGTTTAAAAGGAATTTCATTTAATAATTTCGAATAAAAAATTTGAATAATTTTAAATAAAATTGTATGTATTATATATGATTTTAAATGTTTATATATTTTGATAAAGCTTTTCATATTTTAAATAAGGTTAAATTATTTTTTTATTAAGTATATGCTTATTAATATCAATTTTATTTATTTGATTTGAAAAAGATTAAATTTGTCTTAAAAAATTAAAACCCTATAAATAATTTTATTAATTAAATAAAATTTTAAATTTATTTTTGTTGCAAATGTACTTTTCTGTTTAAAATATGCTTGCAATAAAACTAATTTATTTTTTAGTTATGTTTTTTAATGATCTTTTTATGATTTTGTTGTTGTAAAATCCTTAAAATTTTACTTTAAAATATTTTTTTTTAAATTTCTATTTATGTAAAAAGAAAAGAAAATATATTTTTTAATATATTTTTTCACCAATATATGTGATATTTATTATATTTTAATAAGTTATTGTACATTATTTTTCAAACAAAACAAGCACTAAACACCCATGTTTATGAAAAAAAAAATTTCTAAATTTAGCAACAAAATAAAGAGGCATTAGAACACAAGTAAGTGTGATTTTAAATACTAATAAAATATTCTGATTTAGGTCAAAATTTAACTTTCTATCCTGTTTTTTTTGCATTGCATCAAATTTTTAACAATTTGTATGTGGCGACTTTTATTGAGCAAACACATAAAAATTTGTGAATCATTTAACTACTGTTGTAACCTTATGCAAACAATAAGTGGAACTTTCATTTTAATGTTTGTTTTAATTTTTATAACACAGAATGTAACTATTAATTTGGGTTAGTGTATTTTGTTTGTGTATGTGATAGGAGTTAGATAGATACTACTTTTATTATGAATTTTTTTTTGCAGTGAATAAATGTAAATGAAAAAAAAATTATTTTTTATTAGCTAACATGAAATATTTTAAAATTGTAGTTAGCTTGTTTGTTTTTATTTTTGCTTGGCATTTAGGAGTATCACAAGGCAAGTTATTTTGGTTTATATAAGTTATCTTATGTTGTATTATTATTTTAAGCTAGATTTAATTTTTTTAAGTATTTGCAAAACAAATTAGTTTGATTTGTATTTAAATCAACTATTTGTATTTTGTGTAGATGCAAATGAAGTGATCATCCACAATGATAACATTTTTAGTTTTTACAACGAAACTACTTTGTCTATAACTTATTCTCAAGCTGAACAAAGATGTCAAAATAATGGAGGAACTTTGTTGATGATATTTGATTTACCTACTCAACAAATTGTTGAACAGCAATTAATGGAATGGGAAAGTGCAGCTCAGGACTCCGTGGTTGATGGTGTTAACATAAATGCAGTTGGTTACTGGATTGGTGCAAGTGGGACTGTTACTAAGAGTGGTGATGTGTACACATCTTATGACTGGCACTGGTTTGATGGTACACCTGTACCACAGCCTGGTAGTGGTACTGGGTATGAAAATTGGCATGGTGCAAATCCTGATGCTAGTTCAGGTTATCTTCGAATAAGATCACTGGATACAATTGGTTTTTCTACAAATTTAATTGGAGAATGGGTGGACTGGTTCGGTTCAAATAGTTTTCCTGGATATATATGTCAACAAGCAAGTAAGTAATTAAAAAAAATATTTTCATGAATTTGTAAATAATGAAAAAAATAACTTGTTGTGATTTTTGCTGTGATTTGAAAATATTTTTATATTAGGATTTTTAGGTTTAACCTGCAACATTAATTTATAGGAAAAATTATAGATTGTAGTCAATTTGAAAAAAATATCATGTTGTATTTTTAGATCCATGTAATAGCGATCCATGCAATAATGGTGGAGCTTGTAATATTAATTTAAATCTAAAATTTCAGTGTGATTGTCTACCTGGATATTCAGGAGAAACTTGTGAAACAGGTTTGAATTTATTGCCTATCATATGAAAAAAGTTTATAAATTGAGTATGTTTAAATATATATTCAAATTTAAAACTTTTATATTTTGCGATAAAAATAATTCAGAATTATGCAATTTGTAAGATGTTATAATAGAAATTTTTGTTAAAATCTTATGTATAGTTTATATTACAGACTTATAATAAACAATTTTATTTTAATAAATTAAAACTTGCTTTTTATTATTGTTTTTTTTTTGATAACAATGTTATAAAAATTTATATCTTCATTATTTTGTGTTACAAAACTGTTTTATTAGATCCATGTACAATAAGTCCATGTGAAAATGAAGGAACTTGTAATATTGATGGCTCAACTTATCAATGTGATTGCTTACCTGGTTATTATGACACAAATTGTACATCAGGTAAGTTAATATTATGATGATATTTTTTATATCAATATTTATAAAAAAATATTATTCTATGATTTTAGAAAAAGTAAAAGTTTAAGAAATAAAACAAATTTTGTCACTAGTTTTATTATTTTTAAAAATATGTTTTAACCCTTTAAGACCCTTGTACAATGCAACCATGTAAAAATGGAGGAACTTGTAGTATTGATAAATCTACTTATCAGTGTAATTGCATACCAGAATTTAACGGATATGATTGTGATGAAGGTAAAATACACTTTTAGTAATTTTCTAATTTGTTGCTCAATAAATATTATGGAAATAAAAAACAAAAAGCTATTAAAAGTAGGCATTAACAAATAGGTTTATTCCCATATTTATAATTAAAAAGTCATTAAATTTGCAACTATTATATTAATAACATGATTTAGTGATAACTAAATCGATTTATATATATAAAATATAACTTTACTTTAAAATAATGAAAATTTTATTTATATTTAGTTCCAGCTTCTGTTATATTTCTTAATGGATATTACATGATATTCTACAACATAACAGCTCAAATAACTCAACTTGAAGCAAATGAAAGATGTGGTAGAAATGGAGGTGAATTGTTGATCATAAGAGATGAACAAACTCAACAAATTGTTAATGACCAATTATGGGAATGGGAACCTTATGTTGATGATAGTCTTAGTTGGCAAGCCGGTTACTGGGTTGGTGCAAGTGGTTCTGCAACACCATACAACTGGACCTGGAATGATGGTACTGGTATACCAAAAAAGGGTGCAGCTGGTGGTAATGGTTATCAAAACTGGTATAATAATCCAAATGACGAATTGGGATATCTTAGAGTTAGATCGTTAGATAAAAGTGGAGGTAGTAATTATGTTCTTGGAAGTTGGTATGATAATCCATTACATCAACAAGCTTATTGTTACATCTGCCAGGAAATAAGTAAGTGCATTCATTATTTTACAATGGGCTGAAAGTTTTAAATTAAATAATTTTATAACATACTTAAAATTTTTTTTTTTAAATTATATTTTTTATTAATAAAGATGGATGTTCAACTCAACCATGCAAAGGTATAGGAACAAATGGAAGTTGTACTGTAATAAGTGATTCAAGTTATCAGTGTTCTTGCTATGATGGTTATTACGACCAAGATTGTAGTTCAGGTATTTCATGTATTTTGTCAAATTTTAAAACAAGATGTAACAAAAACTAAGCTACTCTTTTTTAAATATATATGTTTTTATAGATAATTTAAGATATTGTCCATTTATCATTTATAAAAAATAAAACTAGATAAACATTTCAAAATTTATTTCTACTTAATTATTTTTTTTAGACCCATGTACAATACAACCATGTGGGAATAGCGGAGCATGTAGTGTTAATGGTTCAACATATCAATGTGCTTGTTTAGATGGTTATTATGGTGATACCTGTCAACATGGTAATAATTAAAATTATTAATACTGATTTGCAAAATAAATATTAATAACATTGTTAATTGGTGTTTTTAGATCCATGCACAAACATAACATGCATAGGTGATGGAGCTAAAGGAACTTGTAATATTAGTGGTTCGACTTATTATTGTGATTGTTTACCTGGTTATTATGATCAAAATTGTACTTCTGGTATACTTAAGTTATCTTAAATTTTTAAGTTTTGTCATAATGTAACGTAGAACTTATCTTACTTAAACTAAATGTAATTTTTTACACTAATTAAACATTTTTAATAATCTATTTTTTTTTGTATATATTTTTATCCTCGATGTGGGAAAGTCGAATGTGCGACTTAAACATAGAGTAACCTCAGTTACTTCTACCCAGTCTCGAGTTGTGGCATTTTGGGATATTATAGATTATAATTGGCCAGTAATTATTCTGCTAATTAAGTGCTGACTCAGCAGGAATTTACACCGCTTATAGCACCTTACTCAAGGGCGCTACAGCATGAGATCAGTGGGGATTGAACCCACAACCTCATGTGTGGTGTAGCAAGTGTTCTTACCACTACACCACGCTGCCGGGATTCATGGTATAGGATTATTATATAATTATTTGATTTTTTTTCTTAATGAAAATTTATAGCCTGTAAGAGGTTAAATTTAAATTTCCAGATTTTTTGATATACGAATACTAAATCCTGTTGTTATATTAGACTCATGTACTATAAATCAATGTGAAAATAGCGGCACTTGTAATATTGTTGATTCAACTTATCAATGTGATTGCTTACCTCAGTATAATGGATATAACTGTGATGAAGGTATGACATTTTCAATTAACTAATGAAAGAAGTAGTAGATTATTGGTATTTGACAATTTCAGCAAATAAAATTTATGTAAATGTTTTTTGTAGTGTTTCATATTTAAACAATGGTATTTCATAATTATTATTTAAAATTTAATTAATTTTGTTTGTTGGGTTTTTTTGAAGATACAATTTTATTCTTTTTTCAATTTTTTTAATGTTAAATCTTAAAAAGGGTTTATTTTTTATTTGAAAATTTAGTTCCAGCTTCAGTATTGCAATTAAATGGATATAACATTACATTCTACAACACAACAGCTAAGATAACTCAATTTGAAGCTGATGAAAGATGTGGTAGAAATGGAGGTGAATTGTTGATTATAAGAGATGAACAAACTCAACAAATGGTTAATGAACAATTATGGGAATGGGAACCCTATGTTAATGATAGTCTTAAATGGCAAGCTGGTTACTGGGTTGGTGCAAGTGGTACTGCAACACCATATAACTGGCAATGGAGTGATGGTACTAATATACCATACAACAGCTCATTTGGTGGTGATGGTTATCAAAACTGGTATAGTCTAAATAATGCAAATAATCCAAAACAAACACAGGGATATCTTAGAGTTAGATCACAACATAAAAGTGGAGGTACTAATTATGTTCTTGGAAGTTGGTATGACAATCCATCACATCTAACAGCTTATGGTTACATTTGCCAAGAAATAAGTAAGATATTTTTATTTGGGCTTGTGTATTTGTTTAACCAAATTAATACTTTTATATAGATTTCTGTACAGACCAACCCTGTAAAAATAATGGAACTTGTAATACTGATGGTTTGTTGTATGAATGTATTTGTCCCGATGGTTATTATGGAAATAATTGTGAATCAGGTTTGTTTTTAATATATTTAATCACCTTATTTGTTTCTAAATCTTATATACTACATTTTTAATATATACTAGGTAATAATAGATATGTTAAATATTAATTTTTTTTATTATTAGTTTTTAGTGTATGGAAACACTCCTGTAACTAATTACCAAGAAAAAACATATGTTTTAATTGCCATGTTAAATTTATTTTGCTATTTAGATCCATGTACTATACAACCATGTGAAAATAACGGAACTTGTAATATTAATGGTTCAACTTATCAATGTGATTGCTTAGATGGTTATTATGACGAAAATTGTACTTCAGGTAAGATCAAAGCAAAATATCAGTGCTTACCTAGTTTTTTGAAAATGATTGTTAATTAAGTGAATATTTAATGTTCCATAAAGTTGTATTAAAATAAACGTATTGATTTTAATTTGCATTAAATAGCTAATATTCACATTTTTTTAGATCCATGTACAAAAGAACCATGTAACAATGGAATTTGTTATATTAATGGTTCAACTTATCAATGTGATTGCTTTGATGGGTATTATGGAAATAACTGTGAATTTGGTGAATATTATAATTTAATTATAACTTATTTATGTGAATTAGGTTTAAAATAATTATGGTTTGTAACGGGGGTTAATATTACAAAAAAAGTTCTTCTAATAGAAAAAAAATTTTTTTTGGTTTGACTTACTTTTTATTTAAACATAAAATATATATATAGTTAATGTTTAATTTATAAAGATAATAATGTACATTTTTGTTATACTAAAGGAATTAATAAGCATTTAAACATTGGAATTCATATTAAATTTGTAACTGTTTATTTATTAGATCCATGTACAAAACAACCTTGTGAAAATGGTGGAACTTGTAATATTGATGGTTCAACTTATCATTGCGATTGCTTAGCTGGTTATTATGGAAATAATTGTTCTTCAGGTAAGAAAATATTTTAAAAATTACAAAAAAAGATTTTTACAAGTAATTACTTAAATAAAATTTGGATGTTTTTAAATTGAATATAATTTTGTTTTTATATATTAGAAAGAAATTGTAAGTAGTGATCATAAGAAAATTACCAGACTTATATTTTTTGTAAGTCACTTTAAATAATGTTTTTTATTATTTCTTTTCGTAGATGCATGTGATCCTACTCCTTGTAATAATCAAGGAAGTTGTATTGGAGAATCAGAGGATCCATATTATCAATGTAGTTGTCCAGATGGTTTTTACGGATATGATTGTGAATCTGGTAAACATAAGTAAATTAGATGTATGCAATTCAATGTAATTTACTATTAAATAAAATTACAAATAATTCTCATAATATATAGACCCATGTACAATACAACCTTGTGTAAATAATGGAACTTGTAATATTGATGGTTCAACTTATCAATGTGATTGCTTTTCTGGTTACTATGACAAAAATTGTTCAACAGGTAATATAGATAAACTTGTAATTTGTGTATTTAGTTTTAATAATATTATAACATAACCAGATGCTTGTAATCCTGTTCCTTGCATAAACCAAGGAAGTTGTATAGGGGAATTAGAGAATCCATATTATCGATGTAAATGTACTTCTACATATACTGGTCAAAATTGTGAAAATGGTAAGTATTCCAATGTTTATTAAAGGTTATATTTTAATGTTTATTAAAGGTAATAAAAAATGTTTATAAAGGTTATAAGCATTTTAATTTAAATTTTGTATGTTTGGTATTTTAATTTTGTGTTTAAAAATAAGGTGTAAAGTAGTTTTTTATTAAAGTTTGTTAATTATGTTCTAAAAATACTTAGTTTCTTGCCTTTTCTTTAAAATTTTTTAATTTCAAATTTTAATTCCATTTGTTTAAACAGGAAATTTTGTACCATCTGAAGAATATTCCTATTTTGTAAGTAATGGTGAACCCACTTCATTTAATGATTCAATAAAACAAAGTGCTAGTTATGGAGGTGCATTGGCTATTATTAAAGACAACCAAACACAAATTGCTTTAGAAAGCTATCTAAAAAAACATATAAACAGCAAAAGCTTATGGGTTGGTGGAAGAAAAATTAACCAAGGTAAATTGCTTATTTTAAGTAATAATTCCATATATAAAATGTACGGATTGTTAGTATTATCTTTTTTATTTATTAATTAAGAATGGAGATGGCTTGACAATAGTTTGATACCAATAAAAGATCATGAAGAATTTCATAATTGGAAAAGTATTGCTGTTTTTGAAACAAAAAATGATGCAGAATGTTTGGCTTTAGAAGAAAATACTTTTAAGTGGATAAGTAAACCTTGCTTTCAACAAAATGATTTTGTTTCAGAAAAATCAGGTAGGTGATTTTGTAATTTGTTTTCGTTTTAACTTTAGACTTAAAATAAGTGTTTAAAGAAAGTATATGTAAAATACAAAAAAACTAAAAATTTCTATACTGTTTTTGTAAAAGCAACAACATCTTTATGTGAAACAACAAAATGTGAAAATGGTGGAACATGTCATGAAAGTGGAGCTCATTATTATTGTGAATGTGTAAAAAGATTTGAGGGAGAAGTTTGTCAAAATCTAATTCCTAAACCTTCTAGTAAAACTTTTGATTATTTTTCTATTGTAGTTGTGTAAAAATAGCATGTAAAATGTGATTTAAAAAACTTTTAATGCTACCAAATAAACATCCCTGGCTAAAATTTATTTGTTTTATAGATACTACAATCTACATTGTTATTGGAGTGGTGACTGGTGTTTTAGTTATTGCTATTTGTGTTGGCGTTTATTTTTGGAAGAAACGGTAAAACAAAACTTATATAAACTGTATATTTTTGCCTTTTTATTAGAATTCTAGTTTTATGTACAAACATTTTTATATGCAGCTCTAATGTTAAATTTTTTATGGTCTTTTAAGAACCGCATACTTTTTTGTTTAGAAAAACAAAGTCTGATAAAAGTACTGCTGTACCTATGCAACAAACACAACCAAGTAAAACCATTTAAAAGATATTATTAAAAAATATTTTTATTATTGAGCAATTTACACATTTATATATATTTATTATATATCACTAAAATAAATGTTTGCCTAGCAATAATTATAACCTAAGATTTTTAAATTTTTGCAATTGAGCAAAAACAGTTTTAATGTTTGTTTTACAACTTATCTAATGTTTGCTTTCACTTTATTGATTACTTTAAGGTAACAGTACACAGAATAATGCAAACAATGGTCCCGAGTTTAATCAAATTTATGAGAATGTTACTTTTGTAAACACAAAACCAAGAAACCCTTATGAAGTTTATAGAATAAACAAAGAAGATTTATTGGACACATTTAACAACTTGGTTAAAGAAGATGATTTAGAATTTGACGATCAATATGGAAATGTGATTTTAACAATTAATAATTTTTAATAATACTTTTGGCTTCGACAATGTATTTATAGTAATTTTAATTTAAAAATTTATTAAAATTTTTTATTCATGAATAAATATAGTTATTTTTTTTAAGAAATTGAAACAAGCTTCTGTTCATGTCAAATCTCCCACCATACAAGCTTCTTTACCTGAAAACAAACCCAAAAATCGCTACTCGAATATTTTACCATGTGAGATTTTCCCGTACAGTTGTTATTTTCGAAAATATAGTTTGTAGTAAAAAATACTTTTTTAGATAATTTAAGTATGAGTATTTTTGTTTTACATATGTAGATGACTTGACAAGAGTGAAATTACAAGGCCAAGATGATTACATTAATGCAAATTACATGGATGTAAGTTAAAAACTATACTACATTGTTATTATTTCATCATTTTTTTTGTTCATGCAATGTTATAACTTTTTGGCTAAGTTTAAAAATATCAAGTAGAATTTTTTATCTGATATTTGTTTTGGTATTCTAGTGCTACAATAAACCGAAGAGGTACATTGCAAGTCAAGGTCCTATTGCTAAAACTGTTCCAGACTTTTGGCAAATGATTTTGGAGCAAAAATGCAAAGTAATTGTGATGCTTACGAATGTGACTGAACATGGCAAGGTGGGACTAAGAAATAGTTTTATTTAATTTAAAAATTAATTCACAATGTCATTTTGAAGCTGTACATTTTTGTGTCTGTGTTTAAGGTTTTTGTATGCATAGTGACTCTTATTTTTTAAATTGTTTGTTAGTGGCAAACAATCAGTTAAAAAAGTATGCTAATCACCCCCTAAACTTTTAAACAATATTGACTAATTTTGTTCTTATTACTATCACTTTATTAGTTTTCCATTGCTACTTACATTTCAAAGTTTATATTATAACTTTATTAATATTTTATTGCCACCTAAACACTTTATGTTTTGCGTACTTATTAAAAAAAACAAAATTAAAATGATAAATTATGTTGATAGAAAAAATGTGAAAAGTACTGGCCTGATCCAGGTACGACAATGAACTATGGAAACGTCAGTGTTAAGGGTGGAGAGGAATCCATGTTTGGGTACTATACTGTGAGAAAATTACATGCCAAAGATATTAACCATGGAGTAAGTGACTCTGAATGTCCTAATATAAAATCTATTATGTTTAAAAATAAAAGATTCTTAAATTTATCTGCTTTAATACCTTGGGCTATAAAGTGCTAGTTTAATTTTTTTTTTAATTTTTACACATTGAATTTGATATATGTAATTTTTGGTTTAGTTTGAGCTAGATGTAACACAGTTTCAGTATCTGACTTGGCCAGATCATGGTGTTCCAGTTTCAACCAGTCCTTTCTTTAAACTATACAAACATGTCAAAGCTGTTCAAGATAGCAAGACCCCAACTGCTGTTCATTGCAGGTAAAATAAGTAGTTTATGTTATGTTAAGTTGTTAAAATTTTCCCTCAAAAAAATTTTGTATTGGTTTGAGATAATCATGATTTTAAATAATTAACTTTTTCATAAACCGTAAAATAATATTTTATTACGTTTATGACTAACTTGTAAAATCATTTCAAGTTTTTATGGGATTTATAGATAGTTGGTTGAAAAGAAATTTATTACTTTATTGCTTGAAACATGTTATTTCCACCTGAGTTAATATTTGATTTTGTATAGTGCTGGTGTAGGTAGAACTGGTACATTTATTGGCTTTGATTGTTTGATCGAAGAAATGAAAATGGATAAAAATAGAGTTAATATTTTTCAAACGGTACTAAACATAAGAACACAAAGAACTGACATGGTGCAGACCAAGGTTATTTATTGATTTTACAAATTTTTAACTTTCATTTTGCCTTTTATTCGTATGAATCGCTCTAAATTAGTTGCGTTTTATTTAATTAAAAAATGTTTGGCATTTTTACTGTTTTAGTCAATATACAAATAGGTGAAAACATTTTATAGTACAGGACAAGTTTAAACAAGTTTTGAGCAACTTTTTTTAAACTGATATATTAAATGTTTTTAAAAGTTATTAATTTATCCTTATTTATAATGTATATCTTGAAAACCTTATGTTTTGTACCACTTGTACAAAAATATTATAACACACAACTTAAGGTTTCTTTACGATGTTGTATTTGTTTACAGAGCCAGTACATCTTCCTGCACAAACTTATCACCGAAGAAGTTGTGCTTGGTGACAGTGACTTTGATGTCAAAGTTCTAGGAAAAAAAATTAAAAAACAGATGCAGTATGTCTAATATCTTTTTGTTTTATAAAATATACTGTTAACTATGAATATATGTTTGAGTTAATTAATAAACATTTATAACTTGAAATTATATATTTAGTTTTAATTTTATAAAATAATAACTTAGTTGACTGTCAATGTAGTATGGTACACGTTAAACAAAAAAAGTTCTTCTGTGAGTTGTTTATCGTGCGTGTACATAAATTAACTCTTTTAAATTTTGTTTTAGAAAAATTGGTGGTGTTTCTGGTTACGAAGAGGACTTTAAAAAGCTTGATATAATCGGACCACTTTACCCAAGTCATGAAATAGCCAGACGATCTGGCAATGCTGAAAAAAACCTAAATGACTTTGTTTTACCTTGTATGTAGTTTTTAATTTCAATAAAAATAAATGTATTTTAATTATGGGATTCAAGTGTATTAAATTGGGCTAGAATAAATATTGTATTAAATGTTGCTAAGGAGGCTTTTTTTACCTCATAAACAATATTTTTAAAGTTTAAAATCACTGGTATTTTCTAGATGATCATGCCAACTTTATTTTAATGCCCTTGCAAAATGAAGATATGCCAGCTTACTACAATGCTTCTCTTATTAAGGTAATATAACTGTTTTATTTTGATCGATTTTTTATTGTGGTAGGCTATATGTATTTTGTTATGTAGATGTTGATATTATTGTAGTCTGCAGACAACTACTGTTTAATAAATTTTCACCTTTTGGTCATATAAATTTATAGGGTTACAGTCCATCAGAAAATATTGTTGCAGCTCAAGGACCAACTGATAATACAGTGGCGGAGTTCTGGCACAGCGTGTGGCACCATAGTCTTAGAACTATTGTTATGCTACAACAGTCGAGTGAGCAAGTTAATGTAAGTCTTTTCGTTATAGCCAATAACAGAAACAAAGGGTAATTTAAATAAATGTGTGAAATGAAAATAAATATGTATAAAATTATATTCTTTTAGACTCAGTTTGTACAATATTGGCCTAGTGTTATAGGTAAGAGTGAACAATATCGTGAATACAGAGTAACACTCCACTCTGAAGAGGAACTTACACCTGAAATTGTTAAAAGAAAAATAGTGTTGTCATGCAATAAAGTTCAGGTAAGATTGTTGTCCACATGTTACTGGCCCTGTCTAGAAATGCAATTAGAGTTAAAGGGCAAATTAAATTATCAAAAATAAATATAAAAAATTTCTGTTATTTGTTTGTCAACTGGTTTTCAAGTTAAAATAAAAAGATATGTAGTTAAACCTTACTTGTATATATTTTTTTAATAAGTATATATAAAAAAACTTATATTGATATAAAGATTATTGTCCATCACTTTCAACTTAATGACTGGGAAGATCACACAGCTCCATCTAGATGTGATGTTATAATTGATTTAGTCGAACGAGCACAAAAAAGTTATATTCATAATGGGGGAAGTATGGCTGTGCATTGCAGGTTAATAGTATTATTTGTTATGGTCGTTTGTAAAATTTTGCTCAATTCTTACACTTTCATTCTATATTACTATTTGTGTAAAGTTAAGTGAATCAATTATTAAGTGTACCTAATTCTGGCACCGGTTTTTTAAAATTTTCTAATACACAAGCATTGATTTTATGAATTACTTTTGATAATATTTGACATATTTTTTTAGTGATGGAGCTGGTCGGACTGGGGTGTTTATTGCAGCTTTGAACTTGATGGAGCGAATAAAAAACGAGAACAAGATCGATGTTTTGAGGACAGTCAAGGACATGAGAGACATGAGACCTGGAATGGTGGAAAAGTTGGTGAGACATATTTTAACTTAATTTTTTTTAGTTTTTAATATTGTTTTTCATTGGTAATTAAAATTTCAAAATAGTTTAACTACTAATTTATGAAACTATAACTTAAAAATTGTAAGAATTATGGGGTGCCTAATGCAAATATATGTTATTATATTTAGGAACAGTACATGTTTTTGTATAAAATTTGTGAGCATTACGTAGATTCATTTTCTGCGTATGAGAATTTTATGCCTAAACAAGCATAAGAACTAACGGGTTGAACTGGAACTTTTGTATATGGTCTGTATTGCTATTCAATTAGCAAATAACATTTTTTTTGAAACAAAATCACTGTATTAGGTAGATTTTTTTCATTTAAAGGTAAAAAATAGTAGTTCAACACATTGTGCCTTGATTTTAAAACATTTTAATTTGGATTATTAAACATATTTTAAATAGGCTTTTGTGCAATTCAGCTAAACACATAAATAAATGTAAAACTGATAAAATTTGTCCCAAATAGTCTAACAACTTTTTAGTAATTATTTTACATATCTAAAGTTTTATACAGAATAATTGCAATTTTCTTTAAAAATAGGCCCAATTTAAAAATTGTTTATTATTTTTAATTGTGTTTTTTAAAAAACCTCTTCGTGATATTTATTGTTAAATTCCCAAACTTTTACTTTTAATTACATTTTTTTGATTTAATTTTTTATGTAAAAACCCAAAATTATTCATGACAGTATGTTTGTATTATTTTTAACAATATTTTTTACCGCCGATATATGTATTATTTTTTGCATTTTAATAAGTTTTTGTACAATATTTTTCAAAAAAAACTAGCACTAATCGCCTTAAAGGTGTTTATGAAAAAAATATTATAAAATTTAGCAATAAAATAAGAAGGCATTAAAACACAAGTAGAATGTGATTTTAAATACTAAAAAAAATATTCTGATTTAGGTCAAAATTAAACTTTCTATCCTGATTTTTTTTGCATTGTATAAAATTTTTAACATTTTGTTTGTGGCGACTTTTAATAAGCAAACGCATGAAATTTTGTAAATCATTTAACTATTATTTAAACTTATGCAAACAATAGGAGGAACTTTCATTTTAATGTTTGTTTTAAATTTTGTTACACAGAATGTAACTATTAAGCTATTGCTTTTTGTTTGCAAATTTGTTGGTAGTTTGACAGGTATTTTTTATTCTGTATAAATATATTATTTTTAAATAGTTTAATGTTGTAACAGTAACACAAAAGTTGAATTAAGGTAACATGAAACCTTATAAAATTTTAGTAAGCTTGTTTGTTTTTATTTTTACTTGGCATTTGGGAGAATCACAAGGCAAGTTATTTTAGCTTATACAAGTTATATTTATTTATTATTTTAAATTAAAAATATTTTTTTAAATATTTGCAAAACAAAATAGTGTGATTTGTATTTAAACCAACCATTTATATTTTGTATAGATGCAAATGCAGTGATCGTCCACAATAATAACATCATTAGTTTTTACAACGAATCAACATCTTTAACCTATGATAATGCTAAACAAAAATGTCAAGAAAATGTTGGAACTTTGTTGATGATTAAAGATTTAGCTACTCAAGAAGTTGTTGAGCAACAATTATGGGAATGGGAAAGTGCAGCTCAGGACACGGTAGTTAATGGTGTTAACATAAATACAGTTGGTTACTGGATTGGTGCAAGTGGAACTGTTACTAAAACTGATGATGAGTACACATTTTATAACTGGCACTGGATTGATGGTACACCTGTACCACAGCCTGGTAGTACCGGTTATGAAAATTGGCATCGTGCAAATCCTGATGCTAGTTCAGGTTATCTTCGAATAAGATCTCTGAATACAGTTGGCAATGTTACAAACTTAATTGGAGAATGGGTGGATTGGTCAGATGAAAGTTATCCTGGATATATTTGTCAACAAAGTAAAAAATTGTTTTACAGTAAACGATTATGTGAATGTTTTAAGTGCAGTTATGTTCATTTAGTTTTTTGTATTATTAGTTTGTTAAATATTTTGTTTAAATTTTTTATTAGGTTTAATTTTTAAACACTACCACCATGTAATAAAGTTTTAACATTAATATAAATTTTTTTTTGATAAAATTTATTTTAACAATTCTTAAATGCAATCTTAAAATAAACTTATTTGTTCTTTTAAAATTATTTCAAACTACGGGGGGTTTTTGTCCTTTATTTTAATTTTAAATGTTTTATATAAAAGATTTAGTTAATCATTTAATTCAAGGTTTGTAAATTTATAAGTTTTGTGTTGTTTAGATCCTTGTGACAGCTTTTTATGTGAAAATGGTGGAACTTGTTTGGTTAACGATGATTTAATTATTGGATGTTATTGTCTACCCGAATATAATGGACTTACATGCAATGAAGGTTTTTCGAAGCATATTTAATCATATATATTTATATTGTAAATGCATTTAAAATAACTTAAGAACATCATTTGTATTTGCAACCACTTAGATACTAACTTTAACTAATTTTTATAATTAAAAAAAAACATTTTCATCTTTATCTTAGTTAAAATAAATCTTGATAAGTTGTTTTTATAAAGAATGTAATTAAAAATATTAAAAACGACAAATTTTTGACAAAAATTTATGTTTAAATTAAAGTTAATTAACTAAATACTTAAAAAAAAACATATTACTTATTTTTAATAACTTTAGGCCCAGCAGCTATTTTGCCACTTAATGGATATAACATCACATTCTACAACATAACAGCTAAAATAAATCAACTTGAAGCTAATGTAAGATGTGGGAGAAATGGAGGTGAATTGTTAATCATAAGAGATGAACAAACCCAACAAATTGTTTATGAACAACTAATAGAATGGGAACCTTATGTTGATGATAGTCTTGATTGGCAATCTGGTTACTGGGTTGGTGCAAGTGGTACTGTAAATAGAGATATAAATAAGGAGATAATTTTATATACCTGGCAATGGAGTGATGGTACTAATATACCATACAACAGTACATTTGGTGGTGATGGTTATCAAAACTGGTTTAAACCAGACAATGGAAATACACCGAAAGGAAATCCAGGATATCTAAGAGTTAGATCATTAAAAGAATATGAACTTGGAAGTTGGTATGATAACTCACTGAGTGTAACTGCTTATGGTTACATTTGCCAAGAAATCAGTAGGTTTTTTGTTTTGGTTTATATAAATACATTATCTACAACAAAACCAAACAAATAGCAACTTGGAATTATTTACTTTTTAATTTTGCAATGATTTTTGTATAAAACTGTGTTATTACTTTAATTTAGATCCTTGTTCAACACAACCATGTACAAGTATGGGAACAAATGGAAGTTGCACTGTAACAAGTGATTTAAGTTATCAGTGTTTTTGCTATAATGGTTATTATGATCCAGATTGTTATTCAGGTAATTTTAATACCACTGTAAACATTTTGCTTGATTTTTTATTACTTTAGTAATGAGTAATTTTTACCTATATTACAATTTATACAACAAAATTGTGCTGTTTGTATTGTTAATTATCTACTTTTTATTATTTGTAATTAGCATAAAATTTTTATAATGTATTTTTCTATTTGTTTTACAGATGCCTGTGATCCTAATCCTTGTTTACATCAGGGAAGTTGTAATGGAAAATCAGATGATCCATATTATCAATGTGATTGCAAGAATGGATATTATGGTGCTCGCTGTGAATTCGGTAAATTTAATTAAATTATAAACACGCCATTTAACAAGTCATTATAAATTTAATTACTTATAATATTCTTAATTAATAATGTAGACCCATGTTCTATCCAACTATGTAATAATAGTGGAACTTGTAAAGTTGATGGTTCAACGTATCAATGTAATTGCAAAGATGGCTTTTATGGGGATGACTGTGAATTCAGTAAGTATTAAAATAATTTTTATCATATCATGGATAAAGTTAAACTATGGCTTTTTAACTAAATTGTTTGGAAAAACAATATTATTATATGAAAAATGAATTTTCAACAGATTAAGTTTTTTCAACAGAATAATTTATATATCAAGTGGATAATTGTATGTTTAGATCCTTGCACAGTTAATAGTTGTGTAAGTGAGGGAGCAACAGGAACTTGTAATATTGATGGTTCAACTTATTATTGTGATTGTAAAGATGGATATTATGATCAAAATTGTACCTCAGGTAAAAAATAATTATATTTTATACACTTGGGTTTTCTGGTGTTAAATGGAACATTATAAGGCTTTTTCTTTAAAAAGTTTTTAACCAAACTGTCTTTAAAAAAAATTATTATAAATCAATAATCAATCGACATTCGATTAACAATTATGAGCACAAAATAGTTATTAAATTGTCTTATTTTTTCAATATTAATTTTAACTAACCACCAAACTTTGTTTTTACAAAGCTTCAATATATTTACTTTAAACCTTTAGAATGCATTTTTCAGATCCATGCACAGTTAATAGTTGTATAAGTGATGGAGCAACAGGAACTTGTATGGTTAATGGTTCAACTTATTATTGTGATTGTAAGAATGGTTATTATGATCAAAATTGTACTTCAGGTTAATAATTAATTTTTTTAAAGTTATGTTAAGAATTTTTTGTTTAAATAATTTAATTATTTATTACAAACAGAATATATAAAAACGATTGGTTACAAGCAAATATTTAAAGTTATTTTACTATTGAAATTTGTGTTTTTACTTTGTTTAGATCCATGTACAATACAACCATGTGAAAATAATGGAACTTGTAATATTAGTGGTTCAACATTTTATTGTGATTGCTTACCTGGTTATTATGACTACAACTGTACTTCAGGTTAATTTTTCTTTAACCACTTTAAAGATTAGAAACTTTATATTTTTATTATTCTTTTATTTATTTTTAATCATTTGTTAACTAACTTAGGATAAAATTGTTTAAATGATTTTTAGCATTAAGCTACATTTAAATCCTGTTATAAGTACAAAGTTGTTATCACAATATTAAAGCCATTAATCATTTATTATATCTTTTGATAAAAGAACATTAAAATAGTGTTAAAACTTTGTTTTATAAAATTTGTGCATATACTTACTTTTGTTTTAATTTATAGATCCATGTACAATACAACCATGTGAAAATAATGGAACTTGTAATATAAATGGTTCAACTTATGACTGTACTTGTCCGGATGGTTATTATGATCACAATTGTACTTCAGGTAAATAAAAGAGCCACAACTGTTAAACATGGATTTTACTATTGTTTAAAAAAAGTGTGATAGTACATGTCAATAAAAAAAATTTAAATCTGTGTTTATTAAATCAATTTATTTTTTATTTTAGACCCATGTACAATACAACTATGTGAAAATGGTGGAACTTGTAATATTAATGGTTCAACTTATCAATGTGATTGCTTACCTGAATATAATGGATACAATTGTGACGAAGGTAAAATGTTTTTTTATTTTTTTTAATAGTTTTTACAGAACATCCATTAATAGGCAAACTTTTAATAGGTTATAACAGTTTTGTTAACAAAAGAATTTCATGTAATTTAATTTCTCTTGTTAAAATGTAATAATTGTTTAAATTACATTATCTTTTTAGTTCCAGCTTCAGTAGCACCACTTAATGGATATAATATGGCATTCTACAACATAACTGCTAAAATAACTCACCTTGAAGCTAATATAAGATGTGGTAGAAATGGAGGTGAATTGTTGATCATAAGAGATAATCAAACCCAACAAATGGTTAATGAACAACTATGCGAATGGGAACCTTATGTTAATGATAGTCTTAGTTGGCAATCTGGTTTTTGGGTTGGTGGAAATGGTACTGCAACACCATATAACTGGCAATGGAGTGATGGTACTAATATACCATATAACAGCACATTTGGTGGTGATGGTTATCAAAACTGGTATACACCTACTAATGGAAATAATCCAAAACAAAACCCAGGATATCTTAGAGTTAGATCATTAAAGCAAAATGGACTTGGAAGTTGGTATGATAATGCAATTAAACAAACAGCTTATGGTTACATCTGCCAAGAAATAAGTATGAAGATTTTTTATTTTTGAGGATTTGTATATTTGTTTATTACTTTTTTAAATTTTTATAGACAACTGTACATACCAACCATGTGAAAATAAGGGAACTTGTTATAATGATGGTTTTTGTATGTGTCCAGATGGTTATTATGGCAAAAATTGTGAATCAGGTTTGTTTGTAAATTATTTTATTACACTACTTGGTTTTAAGTTTTAAATACAAAGTTTTTATGTACCTTTTTTAATTTTTTAGTGTATTAAAACACTGTTACCTAAATTTGTTGTAAAAATTTTTCATTTACAACAAATTTAGATAACAGTAACTAAGTATTTGTTGAAACACATGTTTTAAATACTGAGTTATATTTATATTTGCTATTTAGATCCATGTACAATACAACCATGTAAAAAAAATGGAACTTGTAATATTGTTGGTTCAACTTATCGATGTGATTGCTTACCTGGTTATTATGACAGAAATTGTACTTCAGGTAAGATCATATTGATTACTATAAAAATAAATGTATATATTGCAAAACACAAACTACATTTAATTTGCATTAAATAGCTAGTAATTACTTTTTTTTCAATTTTTAGATCCATGTACAATAAAACCATGTAAGAATGGAGGAACTTGTAATATTGATGGTTCAACTCACCAGTGTAATTGCTTTAAAGGATATTATGGTGATGATTGTGAATTTGGTAAATATTACATTTTAATTATTACTTAATTATGTAAATTAACTTTCAAATTTATTGGTTTTACTAATTGTTACGATTGTCAGGGTGGTTAATATAACAAAAGTTGTGTTTCTAATAAATGTTTTCATTTTTTTAAACTTTTTTTATGATAAAAAATAATGTAAATTCATTAATATTGAGAGATTAATAATAAATATTTGTTTATTGTATATCTTTAAATTTTAAAAACTGCATATTAATTAGATCCATGTACAATACAACCTTGTGAAAATAATGGAACTTGTAATATTGATGGCTCAACTTATCAATGTGATTGCTTTCCTGGTTACTATGTTAAAAATTGTTCAACAGGTAATATAGAAAAAGCCTGTCATTTGTGTATTTAGTTAATAATGTTATAATATTACTAGATGCTTGTGATCCCGTTCCTTGCTTAAATCAAGGAATTTGCATAAGAGAATCGGAAAATCCATATTATCAATGTAATTGTACTTCTACCTATACTAGTGTAAATTGTCAAGATGGTAAGTATTTAGGTTATACTTAAAGTTTTTGAATAAATTAAGGTCTATTTATCGTGATTTTGTTTGTGTGGCTTAATTATTTTGTTTTAAAAACCAATGCGTTAGGTTGCTTGCCAGTAAATTTAAAATTTTTTGTATCTAAGTGTTAGTTTTATTTTTTTCTAAAAACACTTTATTGGTTATTGTTTTATGTTTTTTTTATGACCAACAGGTATAATATAATTACATCTGTTTAACAGGAAGCTTTGTACCATCTGAAGAATTACAATATTCTGTTTTTGTAAGTAATGGTGAACCCACTTCATTTAATAATTCAATAATACAAAGTGCTAGTTATGGAGGTGCATTGGCTATTATTAAAAACAATCAAACACAAATTGCTGTAGAAAGCTATCTAAAAAAACATATAAACAGCAAAAGCTTATGGATTGGTGGAAGAAAAATTAATCAGGGTAAGAATGCTTATTTTAAGTAATAAATCTATATATAAATTGTACATATTGTTAGTAATATCCTTTTCATTTATTGATTAAGAATGGAAATGGCTTGACAATAGTTTGATACCAATAAAAGAAGGATTTCATAATTGGAAAAATATTGCTGTTTTTGAAACAAAAAATGATGCAGAATGTTTGGCTTTAGAAGAAAATACTTTTAAGTGGATAAGTAAACCTTGCTCTCAAGAAAACGATTTTGTTTTAGAAAAATCAGGTAGGTGATTTTGTAATTTGTTTTTAGTTTTCACTTTAGACTTAAAATAAGTGTTTAAAGAAAGTATATGTAAAATACAAAAAATTAAAAATTTCTATAATGTTTTTGTTAAAGCAACAACATCTTTATGTGGAACTACAAAATGTGAAAATGGTGGAACATGTCATGAAAGTGGAGCCCATTATTATTGTGAATGTGTGAAAGAATTTGATGGAGAAGTTTGTCAAAATCAAATTCCTAAACCTTCTAGTAAAACTTTTGATTATTTTTCTATTGTAGTTGTGTAAAAATAGCATGTAAAATGTGATTTAAAAAACTTTTAATGCTACCAAATAAACATCCCTGGCTAAAATTTATTTGTTTTATAGATACTACAATCTACATTGTTATTGGAGTGGTGACAGGTGTTTTAGTTATTGCTATTTGTGTTGGCGTTTATTTTTGGAAGAAACGGTAAAACAAAACTTATATAAACTGTATATTTTTGCCTTTTTATTAGAATTCTAGTTTTATGTACAAACATTTATATATGCATCTCTAATGTTAAATTTTTTATGGTCTTTTAAGAACCGCATACTTTTTTGTTTAGAAAAACAAAGTCTGATAAAAGTACTGCTGTACCTATGCAACAAACACAACCAAGTAAAACCATTTAAAAGATATTATTAAAAAATATTTTTATTATTGAGCAATTTACACATTTATATATATTTATTATATATCACTAAAATAAATGTTTGCCTAGCAATAATTATAACCTAAGATTTTTAAATTTTTGCTATTTAGCAAAAATTGTTTAAATGTTTGTTTTACAACTTATCTAATGTTTGCTTTCACTTTATTGATTACTTTAAGGTAACAGTACACAGAATAATGCAAACATTGGTCCTGAGTTTAATCAAATTTATGAGAATGTTACTTTTGTAAACACAAAACCAAGAAACCCTTATGAAGTTTATAGAATAAACAAAGAAGATTTATTGGACACATTTAACAACTTGGTTAAAGAAGATGATTTAGAATTTGACGATCAATATGGAAATGTGATTTTAACAATTAATAATATTTAATAATAACTTTGGCTACGACAATGTATTTATAGTAATTTTAATTTGAAAATTTATTGAAATTTTTTATTTATAAATAAATATAGTTATGTTATTTTAAAGAAATTGAAACAAGCTTCTGTTCATGTAAAATCTCCTACTACACAAGCTTCTTTGGCTGAAAACAAACCCAAAAATCGCTACTCAAATATTTTGCCATGTGAGATTTTTCTGTATAGTTGTTATGTTCAATTATATAGTTTGTAGTAAAAAATACTTTTTAGATAACTTTAGTATGAGTATTTTTGTTTTACGTATGTAGATGACTTGACAAGAGTGAAATTACAAGGCCAAGATGATTACATCAATGCAAATTACATGGATGTAAGTTAAAAAACTATTCTACATTGTTATTATTTCATTATTTTTTTGTTCATGCAATGTTACGCAATGTTTTTTGTTCATGCAATGTTAACTTTTTGGCTAAGTTTAAAAATATCAAATATAATTTTTTATCTGATATTTGTTTTTGTATTCTAGTGCTACAATAAACCCAAGCGATATATTGCAAGTCAAGGTCCTATTGCTAAAACCGTTCCTGACTTTTGGCAAATGATTTTAGAGCAAAAATGCAAAGTAATTGTGATGCTTACGAATGTGACTGAACATGGCAAGGTGAGACTAAGAAATAGTTAAAAAAAATTAATTCACAATGTAATTTTAAAACTGTTCATTTTGTGTCTGTGTTTAAGGTTTTTGTATGCATAGTGACTCTTATTTTTTAAATTGTTTGTTAGTGGCAAACAATCAGTTAAAAAAGTATGTTAATCACCCCCTAAACTTTTAAACAATATTGACTAATTTTGTTCTGATTATCACTTTATTAGTTTTCCATTGCTACTTACATTTCAAAGTTTATATTATAACTTTATTAATATTTTATTGCCACCTAAACACTTTATGTTTTGCGTACTTATTAAAAAAAACAAAATTAAAATGATAAATTATGTTGATAGAAAAAATGTGAAAAGTACTGGCCTGATCCAGGTACGACAATGAACTATGGAAACGTCAGTGTTAAGGGTGGAGAGGAATCCATGTTTGGGTACTATACTGTGAGAAAATTACATGCCAAAGGTATTAACCATGGAGTAAGTGACTCTGAATGTCCTAATATAAAATCTATTATGTTTAAAAATAAAAGATTCTTAAATTTATCTGTTTTAATACCTTGGGCTATAAAGTGCTAGTTTAATTTTTTTTTTAATTTTTACACATTGAATTTGATATATGTAATTTTTGGTTTAGTTTGAGCTAGATGTAACACAGTTTCAGTATCTGACTTGGCCAGATCATGGTGTTCCAGTTTCAACCAGTCCTTTCTTTAAACTATACAAACATGTCAAAGCTGTTCAAGATAGCAAGACCCCAACTGCTGTTCATTGCAGGTAAAATAATAGTTTATGTTAAGTTAAGTTGTTAAAATTTTCCCCTAAAAAATTTTTTTGTATTGGTTTGAGATAATCATGATTTTAAATAATTATCTTTTTCATAAACTGTAAAATAATATTTTATTACGTTTATGACTAACTTGTAAAATCATTTCAAGTTTTTATGAGATTTATAGATAGTTGGTTAAAAAGAAATTTATTACTTTATAGCTTGAAACATGTTATTTCCACCTGAGTTAATATTTGATTTTTTATAGTGCTGGTGTAGGTAGAACTGGTACATTTATTGGCTTTGATTGTTTGATCGAAGAAATGAAAATGGATAAAAATAGAGTTAATATTTTTCAAACGGTCCTAACATAAGAACACAAAGAACTGACATGGTGCAGACCAAGGTTATTTATTGATTTTACAAATTTTTAACTTTCATTTTGCCTTTTATTTGTATGAATCGCTCTAAATTAGTTGCGTTTTATTTAATTAAAAAATGTTTGGCATTTTTACTGTTTTAGTCAATATACAAATAGGTGAAAACATTTTATAGTACAGGACAAGTTTAAACAAGTTTTGAGCAACTTTTTTTAAACTGATATATTAAATGTTTTGAAAAGTTATTAATTTATCCTTATTTATAATGTATATCTTGAAAACCTTATGTTTTGTACCACTTGTACAAAAATATTATAACACACAACTTAAGGTTTCTTTATGATGTTGTATTTGTTTACAGAGCCAGTACATCTTCCTGCACAAACTTATCACCGAAGAAGTTGTGCTTGGTGACAGTGACTTTGATGTCAAAGTTCTAGGAAAAAAAATTAAAAAACAGATGCAGTATGTCTAATATCTTTTTGTTTTATAAAATATACTGTTAACTATGAATATATGTTTGAGTTAATTAATAAACATTTATAACTTGAAATTATATATTTAGTTTTAATTTTATAAAATAATAACTTAGTTGACTGTCAATGTAGTATGGTACACATTAAACAAAAAAAGTTCTTCTGTGAGTTGTTTATCGTGCGTGTACATAAATTAACTCTTTTAAATTTTGTTTTAGAAAAATTGGTGGTGTTTCTGGTTACGAAGAGGACTTTAAAAAGCTTGATATAATCGGACCACTTTACCCAAGTCATGAAATAGCCAGACGATCTGGCAATGCTGAAAAAAACCTTAATGACTTTGTTTTACCTTGTATGTAGTTTTTAATTTCAATAAAAATAAATGTATTTTAATTATGGGATTCAAGTGTATTAAATTGGGCTAGAATAAATATTGTATTAAATGTTGCTAAGGAGGCTTTTTTTTACCTCATAAACAGTATTTTTAAAGTTTAAAATTACTGGTATTTTCTAGATGATCATGCCAACTTTATTTTAATGCCCTTGCAAAATGAAGATATGCCAGCTTACTACAATGCTTCTCTTATTAAGGTTATATAACTGTTTTATTTTGATCGATTTTTTATTCTGGTAGGCTATATATATTTTGTTATGTAGATGTTGATATTATTGTAGTCTGCAGACAACTACTGTTTAATAAATTTAAACCTTTTGGTCATATAAATTTATAGGGTTACAGTCCATCTGAAAATATTGTTGCAGCTCAAGGACCAACTGATAATACAGTGGCGGAGTTCTGGCACAGCGTGTGGCACCATAGTCTTAGAACTATTGTTATGCTACAACAGTCGAATGAGCAAGTTAATGTAAGTCTTTTCGTTATAGTCAATAACAGAAACAAAGGGTAATTTAAATAAGTGTGTGAAATAAAAATAAAAATGTATGAAATTTTATTCTTTTAGACTCAGTTTGTACAATATTGGCCTAGTATTATTGGTAAGAGTGAACAATATCGTGAATACAAAGTAACACTTCAATCTGAGGAAGAACTTACTCCTGAAATTGTTAAAAGAAAAATAGTGTTGTCATGCAATAAAGTTCAGGTAAGATTGTTGTTCACATGTTACTGTGCCCTGTCTAGAAAGGCAATTAGAGTGAAAGGGCAAATAAATTATCAAAAATAAATATAAAAAAATTTTGTTATTTGTTTGTCAAATGGTTTTCAAATTAAAACGAGAAGATATGTATTTAAACCTTACTTGTTTTTTATTAAATACTTATATTGATTTAAAGATAACTGTCCATCACTTTCAACTTAATGACTGGGAAGATCACACAGCTCCATCTAGATGTGATGTTATAATTGATTTGGTCGAACGAGCACAAAAAAGTTATATTCATAATGGGGGAAGTATGGCTGTGCATTGCAGGTTAATAGTATTATTTGTTATGGTCGTTTGTAAAATTTTGCTCAATTCTTATACTTTCATTCTATATTACTATTTGTGTAAAGTTAAGTGAAGCAATTATCAAGTGTACATAATTCTAGCACCAAATTTTTCTAGTTTTCTAATACACAAGCTTTAACTTTAAAAATTACTTTGATAATAATTGACATATTTTTTTCAGTGATGGTGCTGGTCGAACTGGGGTGTTTATTGCAGCTTTGAACTTGATAGAGCGAATAAAAAACGAGAACAAGATCGATGTTTTGAGGACAGTCAAGGACATGAGAGACATGAGACCTGGAATGGTGGAAAATCTGGTAAGAGATATTTTAACTTAATTTGTATTAGTTTTTAATATTGTTTTTCATTGGTAATTAAAATTTTAAAATAGTTTAACTACTAATTTATAAACCTATAACTTAAAAATTGTAAGAATTATGGGGTACCTAATGCAAATATATGTTATTATATTTAGGAACAGTACATGTTTTTGTATAAAATTTGTGAGCATTACGTAGATTCATTTTCTGCGTATGAGAATTTTATGCCTAAACAAGCATAAGAACTAACGGCTTGAACTGGAACTTTTGTATATGGTCTGTATAGCTATTCAATTAGCAAATAACATTTTTTTTGAAATAAAATTGCTGTATTAGGTAGATTAATTCATTTAAAAGTAAAAAATAGTAGTTCAACACATTGTGCCTTGATTTTATACCATTTTAATTTGGATTATTAAACATATTTTAAATATGCTTTTGTGCAATTTAGCTAAACACATAAATAAATGTAAAACTGATAAAATTTGTCCCAAATAGCTTTTAGTAATTATTTTACATATCTATTTTTTGTAATTATTTTACATATCTAAAAAAAAAACTTTTTAGTAATTATTTTACATATCTAAAGTTTTATACAGAATAATTGCAATTTTTAAAAAAAAATAGGCCCAATTTAAAATTTGTTTATTATTTTTAATTGTGTTTTTTAAAAAACCTCTTCGTGATATTTTTTATTAAATTCTCAAACTTTTACTTTTACATATATTTTGTTTATTCAATTTTTTATGTAAAAACCAAAAATTATTCATTACAGCATGTTTGTTTTATTTTTAACAATATTTTTCACCGCCAATATATGTAATATTCATCACATTTTAATAAATTATTGTTCAATATTTTCCAAACAAAACTAGCATTAAACGCCTTGTATGTGTTTACAAAAAAAAATCTAAAATTTAGCAATAAAACAGGTAGGCATTAAAACACAAGTAAGTGTGATTTTAAATACTAATAAAATATTCTGATTTAAGTTAAAATTAAACTTTCTATCCTGAGTTTTTTTGCATTGCATAAATTTTTAACAACTTGTTTGTGGCGACTTTTATTAAGCAAACGCATAAAATTTTGTAAATCATTTATCTATTGTTTTAATCTTATGCAAACAATACGAGGAACTTTCATTTTAATGTTTGTTTTGAATTGTGTTACACAAAATGTAACTATTAAGCTTTATTAGTGCTTTTTGTTTGTGTATTAGTTGGTAGTTTGACAGGTATTTTTTATTCTGTATAAATATATTATTTTTCAAATAATTTGATGTTGTAACAGTAACACAAAAGTTGAATTAAGTAACATGAAACTTTATAAAATTAAAGTTAGCTTGTTTGTATTTATTTTTACTTGGCATTTGGGGGAATCAAAAGGCAAGTTATTTTTTTTATATATAATTTACACTTCTCTATCATTTTAAATTAAAAATAATTTTCTTAAATATTTGCAATAAAAATAAAATAATACATTTAAAATACCTATTTGTAATATGTGTAGGTGCAAATGCAGTAATTGTTCACAATAATGACATTATTAGTTTTTACAATGACTCTTCTTTGGCTTTAACTTATTCCGAAGCTGAACAAAAATGTCAAGAAAATGGAGGAAGTTTGTTAATCATAAAAAATAATGCTACTCAACAAACTGTTGAACAGCAATTATGGGAATGGGAAAGTGCAGCTCAGGGGACAATAGATGATGTTAGTAGTATTAATGTTGTTGGTTACTGGATTGGTGCAAGCGGGACTGTGACTAAGAGTGATGATGTGTACACATCTTATGATTGGAACTGGCTTGATGGTACTCCAGTACCACAGCCTAATAATAGTACTGGGTATGAAAAATGGCATGGTACAAATCCTGATGCTAGTTTAGGTTATCTTCGAATAAGATCAGTGGATACGATTGGTGGTAAATCAAACTACATGGGAGAATGGGTAGATTGGCCAAATGCAAGTTATCCAGGATATATTTGTCAACAACGTAAAAAATTTGTTTCACAGTAAACGATTATGTGAATGTTTTAAGTGCAGTTGTTTTTATCTATTTTTTTGTATTATTAGTTTATTGAATACTTTGTTTAAATTTTTTTAATTTTTTTTTTAATTTTTAAAAACTACTCTATGTTATAAAGTTTTAACAATAATATAATTTTTTCTTTAGCTAAAGTTTATTTTAGCAATCTTTATATGCAATCTTGAAATTAAAACTTATTTGTTGTTTTACAAAATTATTACAAACCACACATGGGGGTTTTTGTTCTGTAATTTTATTTTAGATAAAAGTGTTAGTAAAATATTTAATTTAAGGTTGTAAATTTATAAGTTTTGTGTATGTTTAGATCCTTGTGACAGCTTTCTATGTGAAAATGGGGGAACTTGTTTGGTTAACGATGATTTAAGTACCAAGTGTAATTGTCTGCCCCAGTACAATGGACTTACATGCAGTGAAGGTTGAATAACTTTATATCTCAAATTTATATTCTAAGTTTATCAAAATGAGTATGTAGAAATAAATCAAAACATATATTATACTTTTTTCTAAAATATGTTAACAGTGTGTAAAGTTAAATGTAAAATAAAAATATTATAAAAGAATTGCTTCAGGCAAACGTTAAATTGAAATTTAAGATATGTATTTAAACTAAAATAGTAAAAAAATATCTATTTAAAAAAATATTTTCTAAAGTTGTAATTTTAATAAAAAATTATTTCTGAAATGTGCACTTAAATTACTCTGTATTTAATAACAACAAAATTAAAATAACCAACTAACTAATTATTAATTAATTTTGTTTTGTTAGTTTAATTTTTTTGGTCCAAAATCTTTTATTTCTAAACAAATTGGTATGGTTGATATTATTATTTTTTATTGTCTTATAATGCACAAATTCTAAGTTAGAAACACTTTCGTTTTTCAAAATTTAAAATTTTAGTTTAATATTTATAATTAGTTTGTGTTAAACAAGATAAAAATTTATTTTGAGGCCTATCTAATATTCTTATTTTAAGTATAATTACGCATATCTATATTATTATATAGATTTAAATTTCAAATAAGCTAACAAATACAAACTTTAGTTTATAAATCAAATAATTATGGTTCATATGAAAATTGTTAGATTTACTAAAAAACAAGCAAATTAAGATTAATACACATTTTGTTTAGGTCCGGCAGCCATCTTGTTACTTAATGGATATAACATTTCATTCTATAACAATACAGCTAAAATAAATCAATTTGAAGCTAGTGAAAGATGTGGCAGAAATGGAGGTGAATTGTTAATTATAAGAGATGAACAAACTCAACAAATTGTTGATGAACAATTATCGGAACTGAAACCTTATGTTGATGATAGTCTTGGTTGGCATTCTGGTTACTGGGTTGGTGCAAGTGGTACTGCATTACCTTATAACTGGCAATGGAGTGATGGTACCAACATACCACCACACAGCACCCCTAATGCTAATGGTTATCAAAACTGGTATGAAGTTAGCACTAATCCAAGTAGCAATGATGGGGGACTTAGAGTTAGATCTTTGGATGATTATGGACTTGGAAAATGGTACGATAAAACAAAAAGTGAAAAATGGTTTTGCTACATTTGCCAAGAAAGAAGTAGGTCTAATTGTTTAATTTTTTTTTCGTGCATGTAGATTACTAATTATCCATTTTAGAATTTTAAATAAAATAAAGTTAAATAAAATTGTTAGTAAACGTTTGTTGTTAGATGAATGTACAAATCAACCTTGTTTAAATAATGGAAATTGTACAAATACAAATGATGGTGAAAGTTTTACTTGTAATTGTCCTAATGCATTTGTTGGTAAAAGGTGTGAAATTGGTAAGTCAAATGTGGTAGCCTATTTTTACTGTGTTTTTGTAAATTTATGTTAAATAAGTAAATCTTGTAAAGTTTGTATAAAAGCTAATTAATTTTATATAAATAGTAAAAGTTGTATTAGTTATAGTGAAAATTTTTACTTATTGGAAAATTCTTAATTAATTTTTTAATGACTTATTTTTACTTCAGATTTATGCAATCCTAATCCATGTAAAAATGGTGGAAAATGTAGTTACGGTAATGATGATAATGGATCAGGTTACACTTGTAAATGTGCAAATGGGTTTAGTGGTGATAGATGTGACAATGGTATTACATAGTTAAACTAAAAAAAAAATTTAGCTAAAAAACTAAGTTTATAGTGTATACCCACATTTAAAAATAGTAAATAATTTTTATTGTGTCAGTTTTAATATTTTTTTATACTTATATATAGTTATAATTTTTTTTACTGTATTAAATTTATATATTTTTGTATTTATGTAAATGGATATTTTTTAGATCCATGTGATCCTAACTCGTGTTTAAATGGAGGAACATGTATTCGTGATAATAATGGGTTAGGATTTACTTGTGATTGTTTGGATGGATATAGTGGTATTATTTGTGAGATAGGTATAACAATTTTTTATTTTTGTTTGTTATTTATTATAATTGCAAATAAATTAGTATAAAATCCAATCTAGAAGAAAATTTTTTTTTATCAAAACTCTTGGTGATTAAAGCTAACTTGTTGGTTTTAAATTAAAAATTCTAACTTTTAGATCCATGTACAAATAACTTATGCGAAAACAGTGCAACTTGTAACATTATTGGTCCTACATATACTTGTTCTTGTCTGCCATTTTACAACGGACCCACATGCAATGAAGGTTTTGTAAATTTTGTCATGTAGTTGCATTTTATGACTTTTGTACCTACTATTTATGTAGAAAAAAGAAATAAGTATCAAATCTGTTTTACTTTAATTAGATACTTTGAAAATTAAAAAGTTATAAAATATATTTTTTGAGAACTTATCGAGGAGAATTTTTTTATCAAAAATAATTTGTTAAACTGTTTTAGCACCCAGTTTTATTAGTTCACTAAATGGATATGTTGTTACATTCTACAACACCACAGCTAACATAACTCAACTTAAAGCAAATGAAAGATGTAGTACAAATGGAGGTGAATTGTTGATCATAAGAGATGAACAAACTCAACAAATTGTTAATAACCAATTAAGAGAATGGGTAGTCAATGTTGATATTGGTTTTGGCTGGAAATCTGGTTACTGGATTGGTGCAAGTGGTACTGCAACACCATATAACTGGCAATGGAGTGATGGTACTAATATACCATACAACAGCACATTTGGTGGTGATGGCTATCAAAATTGGGCTAATGACAAACCTAATAATAGTCTTGGCAAAAAGTTTTTACGAATCATATCATATAATTTCACTGCAAACGATTCTTTCATTGGACAGTGGTCTGATTCAGATAATGAGCTGCAAGGGTATATTTGTCAAGAAATAAGTAAATACATTACATTTTTTTAAGACGATTTATTAAAACAAAATATAAAGTTAAAATCAAGATAACAATATTTTACAAAACAAATTACATTTTTGTTAAAATTATTTATACTTATAGTTTCAAATAAAAGCTTACCATAACACATTTTCTAAGCAACTTAATATATACTCTCATTTAATAAAATTTTTAGTTTTAAATATTATACTAATAATAATGAAAAACACTTTTATAATGATAATCTGTTTAAGATCCATGTACAAGCAACCCATGTAAAAATGGTGGTATTTGTAATGTTGATGATTTAACTTTCAATTGTACCTGTTCATCAATATTTAATGGATTAACTTGCCAGGAAGGTAATTTGTTTGTTTTTTGTAAGGACTATTAGAGTTTCCTAGGCCTTTCCCTTTTTTAATTTTTTTCATTGTTTAGCACCGGCCTCAGTTTTACCCCTTAATGGATATAAGATCACATTCTACAATGTAACAGCTAAAATAACTCAACCTGAAGCTAATAAAAGATGTGGTAGAAATGGAGGTGAATTGTTGATCATAAGAGATGAACAAACACAACAAATTGTTGAAGAACAATTATGGAAATGGGAACCTTATGTTAATGATAGCCTTAGTTGGCAATCTGGTTACTGGGTTGGTGCAAGTGGTACTGCAACACCATATAACTGGACATGGAATGATGGTACTAATATACCATACAACAGCACTTCTGGTGGTAGTGGTTATCAAAATTGGTATATAGCTTCCAATAATGTAAATGACAACCCAGGAAATCTAAGAGTTAGATCATTAAAGGAAAATGTACTTGGAAGTTGGTATGATAATCCATCACATCTAACTGCTTATGGTTACATTTGCCAAGAAAAAAGTAAGATATTTTTTTGTATGAGATGTATATGTATTTAAAAAAATTATTAATTTTGTATAGACAACTGTACATATAAACCATGTGAAAATAATGGAACATGTTATACTGATGGTTTAATTTATAATTGCACTTGTCCGAATGGTTACTATGGAAATAATTGTGAATCAGGTTTGTTTGCAAATTATTATATTACTTCACTTTTTTCTTAATTTATAAAGATTTTATCCAACCCTGAATCTTAATCAAACTTAGATACTATTATTTTCATATTTTCTTGGGTAATAAAGGGTATAAAGCATTTATCACTTTTCCCTATTTTTATAATGTGCATTTAAACACCCCAATAACTAAATGTTTGTGAAAACACATGTTTGTAAGGCCATGTTTTTTTTTAGATCCATGTACAATACAACCATGTAAAAATAGTGGATCTTGTTATATTGATGGTTCAACTTATTATTGTGATTGCCCAGCTGGTTTCTATGGAAATGATTGCGAAAATGGTAAATATTTAAACTTTTGTAAAATTGTTTTAAAATAAACTAAATTTTGTATGACATAGCTAATAATTAAAATTGTTTTTCTTATACTTTTAGATCCATGTACAGTAGGACCATGCAATAATGGAACTTGTAATATTAGTGAGTCAACTTATCAATGCGATTGCTTGAATGGTTATTATGGTGATAATTGTGAATTTGGTAAATATTACAACTTTAATATTACTCAGCTTTGTAAATAACTTAATTATTGGTTTCACCTATTGCGATTACAATTATTTCATAATTACATTTTAATTTTTATTGCTGTGACTTAACTTTTATTTAATTGTAATAGTTTCAAATATAATTTGTGTTTTATTTATAATTACAAATAATGTTTATTTACTTATTTTTAAAGTTAATAAGCTTTTGTTAATTGTATTCCTGTTAGTTTAATAACTGCCTATTTGTTTAGACCCATGTACAATACAACCATGTGAAAATAATGGACTTTGTAATATTGATGGTTCAACTTATCAATGTGATTGCTTACCTGGTTATTATGACTACAATTGTACCACTGGTAATGTAGTTGAAACAAAAATCTAAATTTTTTTTAATAATAATTCTGTTTTAAAGTTTTTTATACCAGTGACTTTAAAAAATTTGAATTTGGTTGTTTATTTTTGATTGCAGATGCGTGTGGTCCTATACCTTGTTTAAATCAGGGAAGTTGTATTGGAATATTAGAGGATCCATTCTTTCAATGTGATTGTAAGAATGGATATTATGGTGATCACTGTGAATTTGGTAAATATGAGTAATTTATATAAATGGGATTTAATAAAAACTAACATTTTAACCATATGATATAGATCCATGTACAATACAACCATGTGAAAATAATGCAACTTGTAATATTGATGGTTCAACTCATGAATGTGATTGCCTACCTGGATATTATGACAAAAATTGTTCAACAGGTGATATAAAATAAACCTTTTATTTGTGTATATAGTTATTAATATAATATAATAATATTACCAGATGCTTGTGATCCTATTCCTTGCATAAACCAAGGAAGTTGTGTAGGAGAATTAGAGAACCCATATTATCAATGTAAATGTACTTCTACATATACTGGTCAAAATTGTGAAAATGGTAAGTATTCCAATGTTTATTAAAGGTTATAAAGGTTATATTTTAATGTTTATTAAAGGTAATAACAAAATGTTTATAAAGGTTATAAGCATTTTAATTTAAATTTTGTATGTTGGTATTTTAATTTTGTGTTTAAAAATAAGGTGTAAAGTCGTTTTTCATTAAAGTTTGTTAATTATGTTCTAAAAATACTTAGTTTCTTGCCTTTTCTTTAAAATTTTTTAATTTCAAATTTTAATTCCATTTGTTTAAACAGGAAATTTTGTACCATCTGAAGAATATTCTTATTTTGTAAGTAATAGTGAACCCACTTCATTTAATGATTCAATAAAACAAAGTTCTAGTTATGGAGGTGCATTGGCTATTATTAAAAACAACCAAACACAATTTGCTGTAGAAAGCTATCTAAAAAAACATATAAACAGCAAAAGCTTATGGGTTGGTGGAAAAAAAATTAACCAGGGTAAGGATGCTTATTTAAAATAATAAATCTATATATAAATTCTACATATTGTAAGTATTATCCTTTTCATTTATTAATTAAGAATGGAGATGGCTTGACAATAGTTTAATACCAATAAAAGATCATGAAGAATTTCATAATTGGAAAAATATTGCTGTTTTTGAAACAAAAAATGATGCAGAATGTTTGGCTTTAGAAGAAAATACTTTTAAGTGGATAAGTAAACCTTGCTCTCAAGAAAACGATTTTGTTTCAGAAAAATCAGGTAGGTGATTTTGTGATTTGTTTTTGTTTTCACTCTAGCCTCAAAATTTCTATACTGTTTTTGTAAAAGCAACAACATCTTTATGTGAAACAATAAAATGTGAAAATGGTGGAAAATGTTATGAAAGTGGAGCTCATTATTATTGTGAATGTGTAAAAGGATTTGATGGAGAAGTTTGTCAAAATAAAATTCCTGTACCTTCTGGTAAAACTTTAGATTATTTTTCTATACTAGTTGTGTAACAATAACATGTAAAATGTGATTTAAAAAACTTTCAATGCTACCAAATATACATTCCTGGTTAAAATTTATTTGTTTTATAGATACTACAATCTACATTGTTATTGGAGTGGTGGCTGGTGTTTTAATTATTGCTATTTGTGTTGGCGTTTATTTTTGGAAGAAACGGTAAAACAAAACTTATATAGACTGTACATTTTTGCTTTTTTATTAGAAATCTACTTTTATGTACAAACATTTTTATATGCAGCTCTAGTGTTAAATTTTTTATGGTCTTTTAAGAACCGCATACTTTTTTGTTTAGAAAAACAAAGTCTGATAAAAGTACTGCAGTACCTATGCAACAAAAACAACCAAGTAAAACCATTTAAAAGATATTATAAAAAAATTTTTTAATATTGAACAATTTACACATCTATTTATTGTTTATCACTTAAATAAATGTTTGCTTAGCAATAATTATAACCTAAGATTTTAAATTTTTGCTATTTAGCAAAAATTGTTTAAATGTTTGTTTTACAACTTATCTAATGTTTGCTTTCACTTTATTGATTACTTTAAGGTAACAGTACACAGAATAATGCAAACAACGGTCCCGAGTTTAATCAAATTTATGAGAATGTTACTTTTGTAAACACAAAACCAAGAAATCCTTATGAAGTTTACAGAATAAACAAAGAAGATCTTTTGGACACATTTAACAACTTGGTTAAAGAAGATGACTCTGAATTTGATGATCAATATGGAAATGTGATTTTATTAATTAATTACTTTCATACCTAACTTCAGATTTAATAATGTATTTATAATTTTGTTTTGTAAATCATTTAAATTTTTTAATCAAATTTATACATTTATATTTTACTTAAGAAATTAAAACAAGCTTCTGTTCATGTCAAATCTCCCACCATACAAGCTTCTTTGCCTGAAAACAAACCTAAAAATCGCTACTCAAATATTTTACCATGTAAGATTTTCCCGTACAGTTGTTATGTTCAAATATATAGTTTGTAGTAAAAAATTCTTTTTTAGATAATTTAAGTATGAGTGTTTTTGTTTTACGTATGTAGATGATTTGACAAGAGTGAAATTACAAGGCCAAGATGATTACATCAATGCAAATTACATGGATGTAAGTTGAAAACTATACTACATTGTTATTATTTCATCATTTTTTTTGTTCATGCAATGTTATAACTTTTTGGCTAAGTTTAAAAATATCAAGTAGAATTTTTTATCTGATATTTGTTTTGGTATTCTAGTGCTACAATAAACCCAAGCGATATATTGCAAGTCAAGGTCCCATTGCTAAAACTGTTCCTGACTTTTGGCAAATGATCTTGGAGCAAAAGTGCAAAGTAATTGTGATGCTTACGAATGTGACTGAATATGGCAAGGTGAGACTAAGAAATAAGTTAATTTAATTTAAAAATTAATTTACAATGTAATTTTAAAAATTGTTCATTTTGTGTCTGTGTTTAAGGTTTTTGTGTGCATAGTGACTATTATTTTTTTAAAGTGTTTGTTAGTGGCAAACATTTAGTTTAAAAAGTATGCAAATCACATCATAAACTTTTAAATTATATTGACTAATGTGTAGATGTCATTAGGTATTTTTGTTCTGATTATTATAGCTTTATTAGTTTTCTATTGCCACTTACATTTTAAAGTTTATATTACCATTTTATTAATTTTTCATTGTCACATATTCTGCATACTTATTAAATAGACAAAACTAAAATTATTAATTATGTTGCTAGAAAAAATGTGAAAAGTACTGGCCTGATCCAGGTACGACAATGAACTATGGAAACATCAGTGTTAAGGGTGGGGAGGAATCCATGTTTGGGTACTATACTGTGAGAAAATTACATGCCAAATATGTTAACAATAGAGTAAGTGACTCTAAATGCTCTAATATAAAATCTATCATGTTTAAAAATAAAAGATTCTTAAATTTATCTGTTTTAATACCTTGGGCTATACACAAGTGCTAACTTAATTTTTTCTTTAATTTTAATTTTTACACTTTGAATTTGATATATGTAATTTTTGGTTTAGTTTGAGCTAGATGTAACACAGTTTCAATATCTAACTTGGCCAGATCATGGTGTTCCAGTTTCAACCAGTCCTTTCTTCAAACTATACAAACATGTTAAAGCTGTTCAAGATAGCAAAACCCCAACTGCTGTTCATTGCAGGTAAAATAATTTGATTATGTTACGTTAAGTTGTTTAAATTTTCCCCTAAAAAAATTATTGTATTGGTTTGAGATAATTATGATTTTAAATAATTATCTTTTTCAGAAACTGTAAAATAATATTTTATTACGTTTGTAACTAATTTGTAAAATCATTTCAAGTTTTTATGAGATTTATAGGTAGTTGGTTGAAAAAAAATTTATTACTTTATAGCTGGAAACATGTTATTGCCACCTGAGTTAATATTTGATTTTCTTTACAGTGCTGGTGTAGGTAGAACTGGTACGTTTATTGGCTTTGATTGTTTGATCGAAGAAATGAAAATGGATAAAAATAGAGTTAATATTTTTCAAACGGTACTAAACATGAGAACACAAAGAACTGACATGGTTCAGTCCAAGGTTATTTATTGATTTTACGAATTTTCAACTTTCATTTTGCCTTTTATTAGTATTACTTGCTCCTGTTAAATTAAATTAGTTGCGTTTTATTAAACAAAAAATGTTTGGTATTTTTAATGTTTTTATTATGTCAATGTACAAGTTTAAACAAGCCTTTACTGGTAAACATTTTTTAAGCTCATGATTTAGTATGTTATTTAAATTTTATTAATTTATCTTTTGTTTGATCAATCTCATTCCAAAAAAAAAATTTACAGAAAATTTTTTATAACATTCACAAAAATTTTTACACACAACTTAAGATTTTTAATATGTTGTATTTTTTTACAGAGCCAGTACATCTTCCTGCACAAACTTATCACTGAAGAAGTTGTGCTTGGTGATAGTGATTTTGATGTTAAAGTTCTAGGGAAAAAAATAAAAAAACAGATGCAGTATGTCTAATAACTTTTTGTTTTATACAATATAATGTTAACTATAATGATATGTTTAAATTATTTAATCTAACATTTAGAACTCGGAATTATATATTTAGTTTCAATGTAATGAAATAATAAATTTAGTTCGTGTAATATGTTATAAATTGAACTGTAACGAATCCGCCATCTTGTTGTTCACGCCAAAGTCTTATCTATTCCTCAGATCACGTGTTTACACCTATTGCAGATCACGTGTTTACACCTATTAAATTAACTCTAATAAATTTTGTTTTTAGAAAAGTTGGTGGTGTTTCTGGTTACGAAGAGGACTTTAAAAAGCTTGATATAATTGGACCACTTTATCCAAGTCATGAGATTGCAAGACGATCCGACAATGCTGAAAAAAATCTGAATGACTTTGTTTTACCATGTATGTAGTTTTTAATTTCAATAAAAACAATGTATTTTAATCTTTGAACTAAAATTACTGTTTTTTGTAGATGATCATGCCAACTTCGTATTAATGCCATTACAAAATGAAGATATGCCGGCTTACTATAATGCATCACTTATCAAGGTAATCACCAAAAAAATCATTTTTGTTGTTTAAACTTAAATCACAATTGTATATTTAAACAATAATATTAAACAAGTTAATCGTTTAAAAAAATTTAAAAAATTAGGTAATAAAATATTCCTGCGAAAACAGGGTTATAGCCCATCTGAAAATATTGTTGCTGCTCAAGGGCCAACCAATAACACCGTTACCGAGTTTTGGCACAGCGTGTGGCAGCATAGATTGGTGACTATTGTAATGTTGCAACAGTCATCTGAACAAGTAGACGTAAATATGCTAAAATAAATTTAAACCCTAACACCGTATTATTAACTTTTATTTTTTTAAATGATTTTATTTATTAAATTTTAAAATAATTGTTTTAATTTCGCAGAAAATTATTTAAAGATATAAAAGATTATTGTTTATAAACATTAAATGTTAAATTACGTTTTTGTAGACTCAGTTTGTACAATATTGGCCTAGTGTTATTGGCAAAAGTGTACAATATCGTGAATACAAAGTTACACTTCATTCTGAAGAGGAAATTACTCCTGAGATTATTGAAAGAAAAATATTGTTAACGTGCAATAAAATTCAGGTTAAAAGTTTAATAATATATAAGGCTCAGTCTACATGCGATATCAGCAGTTGAGTAAAATAGAGAAAGGACGTGGGGTCAAATACAATAATTTCAATTATTTGTGAAATATCTTACTACTCATTTATATGTTTTTGAAAATAAATATTTATATTGTTATAAAGATAACTGTTCACCACTTTCAAATAAATGACTGGAAAGATCACACAGCTCCATCTAGATGTGATGTTATAATTGATTTAGTCGAACAAACACAAAGAAGTTATATTCACAATGGTGGAAGTATGGCTGTGCATTGCAGGTATTATCATTTGTTTGTATATGCTATTGGCTATGCACACTATTTGTTATCTATTATGAGGTTGCAAATTGTATAAAGTTGGGTAGCGCAATTATTTAGTTTACATGATTTTAATACTAAATGTTTGGGATTGCTAGTACATCATCTTGACTGTAAAATTAACTTTTGATAATAATTGACATGTTTTTAGTGATGGAGCAGGTCGAACTGGGGTGTTTGTTGGGGCTTTAAACTTGATGGAACGAATAAAAAATGAAAACAAGATTGATGTCTTGAGAACAGTCAAGGACATGAGGGACATGAGACCGGGAATGGTGGAAAATATAGTAAGGCGATTAAACTAGACACTAGCTTTATTTGTTTTATTTTTTAATATTGATTTTCTTTTGTAATTAAATTTTCAAAATAGTTTAACTACTATTTTACAAAACTACAATTAAAAAATATAAACATCATAGGCTACCCGATGCAATTATATGTTATTATTTTTAGGAACAGTACAAGTTTCTTTATAAAATTTGTGAGCATTACGTAGATTCATTTTCTGCGTATGAGAATTTTATGCCCAAACAAGCATGAAAACTAATCGCTGAAAAGTTTTGTATATAGCCTGTAATGCAGAACAATTGGCAAATAACGTTAATTTTTTAAAACAAATTAGCTGTATTAGATAACTTAATTCGTTTAAAAGTAAAAAAAAAAACAATTTGGCAAAAAAAATAACAATTCGCCGCATTGTGCTTTAATTTTATAACATTTAATTTAGATAGCTAGAAATATATTTTAAGTGAGTGATCTTTCGTGCAATTTAGCTCATCATATATATAGCTTATGGTTGTAATATTAAAAACGCTTTGAAAATTCTATTTTTCTTTATACTGTTACATATATTGTTTTAATAACTTTAATTTTGCCATAAGGGTATCACTGATCGCATATTTTTAAAGTTATGTTTTGGTTAGTCACTCGATTTTATCGTACATCTGTAATTTTACCAAATAAGTTTATGGGCTTTGCTATTAAAATTTATTTTTATTTTTTAAATGTACAATTATAATATGATTTGTTTTACAAATAATTGCCTAGCGATATATCTACTGTAAAATGTCTGTAAAGTGTTAAATAAATGTGATTTAATTAAATAGATTTACATGATTTAAATTAAACAGATACAAATATAAAGGTATACTTTATTAATAATATGTTTTTTTTTAGTTACTAAAAGTATTACGGTTTTAAATCCAATGTTTAATCTTGTAAATTGATGCCCCCCCATTTTTTAAAAACAAATTATAATTTTAACTAATTTTAACCTAAAAGACACCATGACATCAAATGTATATATAACTAAGTATAATAGTTTTTAAAAAAAAACTTTAGTCAAATCTTAAAAAAAACAATTCAAGGTATAACTTACATTAATAAAGTGACAGAGGCAATCTAAAAAGTTTATTTTAACAAAAATTATAATCATAAAATAAGCATATTTTATTAAAAGTACAATATTTTATAAATACAACTAAAAAAGACATTTCTTTACTAAAACACCGTTTTTGTTAAAATCTTTACTTTACCAAAATACCGTTTTTGTTAAAATCTTTACTTTACCAAAATACCGTTTTTGTTAAAATCTTTACTTTACCAAAATACCGTTTTTGTTAAAATCTTTACATTACCAAAATACCGTTTTTGTTAAAATCTTTACTTTACCAAAATACCGTTTTGTTTAAAAGACCGTTTTTGTTAAAATCTTATTTAAAAATATTACTTTCTTAAAAGTTTTGACTACATTTTATACGAATTGCCAAATTTGTAATATTAATGAATTAATAAACAAAAAAGTTAAAGCATGTTTTTAAATATATTTAAATATACTTGTAAATATATGCATATATAAATTTTTATGTAAATTAAAACAAAAATTAATAATTTTTAAAAGCTGCTATGCTTTAATACCGTAGCGGTAAAACAAATGTACCTATTTTTGTTATCATCTATAAAAGATATAAACATTTTTTTATGAAAATTGCCTAATCTCCGAAACTAATGCATTTATTAAAGACACATTGTAATCAAGCAATTGTTTTTATCTTGAATGTTAATGAGAATATTGCAAATAAAAATAAGTCTCTAAAATTCGTATAAAAGGATTCGCAAAACTTAGAATTTTCTTCATAACTCTTGTATATATTAAAAATTTCGACTTATTTTTTTGTAAATACGCTATTTAGGCTTACAGGGTTACTTTAAAACAGTTAAAATTGAAATTTCTTAAAAGGCTGAAAAGGTTTCTTCAAAACAGTTAAAATTAAAATAAAAAAGGTCGCCTTTAATAACACTATCAAGAAAATTGCTGTAACCTTTGTTCTAAAGCATATTTAAAAAAATGTTCTATCTTGAATTTTAGTTAGATTAATTCAAATATAGTTAGGTCACTTAATTTTGCTTTTGAGGTTTTGCAAAATTTAATATTTTTTTTTCATAACTTTTGTATATACTAATATTTTTGACATATTTTTGTAAACACGTTGATTAGACTAACAAGGTTTTTTGAAAACTGTTAAACTTAAAAAAAATTGTTTTGAATTTTTTTGCATACAATATTCTATATGCAAAATAAAAATTACCTCAAACTTTTGTTTTACTATTAATATTTTCGAAAAATATTTTGTAAACACTGTGATTGGATCTGTGCGGTTCTAACACAACAATTATTTTTTGATTTAAAATTTTTTATTTTTTTTTTCAAAAAATTTGTATGCAATATCATTGGCCAAAAATATCACGTGACCTAATTAAACCCAAAATAAAAATTACCTCAAACTTTGGTTTTACTGAAAATTTTTGCGAAATGTTTTATCTTGAATGTTAGTTAGGCCAATGCGCGTCTAATAAAATACAAAATTTTAGGTTTTGAGATTTCATAAATTTTTAATAAAAGTTTCATAACATTTATGAATATTAATATTTTCGAAAAATATTTCGTGAACATGGTAATTGGACCTGTGCGGTTCTAACACAACAATTATTTTTCGATTTAAAATTTTTTTATTTTTTTTCAAAAAATTTGTCTGCAATATCATTGGCCAAAAATATCACGTGACCTAATTAAACACAAAATAAAAATTACCTCAAATTTTTGTTTTACTGAAAATTTTTGCGAAATATTTTTTCTTGAATGTTAGTTAGGCCAACGTGCGTCTAATAAAATACAAAATTTTAGGTTTTGAGATTTCATAAATTTTTGATAAAAGTTTTATAACTTTTATGAATATTAATATTTTCGAAAAATATTTTGTAAACACGGTAATTGGACCTGTGCGGTTCTAACACAACAATAATTTTTTGATTTAAAATTTGTTATTTTTTAAAAAAAAATTTGTATGCAATATCATTGGCCAAAAATATCACGTGACCTAATTAAACCCAAAATAAAAATTACCTCAAACTTTTGTTTTACTGAAAATTTTCGCGAAATGTTTTATCTTGAATGTTAGTTAGGCCAATGCGCGTCTAATAAAATACAAAATTTTAGGTTTTGAGATTTCATAAATTTTTAATAAAAGTTTCATAACATTTATGAATATTAATATTTTCGAAAAATATTTCGTGAACATGGTAATTGGACCTGTGCGGTTATAACACAACAATTATTTTTCGATTTAAAATTTTTTTATTTTTTTTCAAAAAATTTGTCTGCAATATCATTGGCCAAAAATATCACGTGACCTAATTAAACCCAAAATAAAAATTACCTCAAATTTTTGTTTTACTGAAAATTTTTGCGAAATATTTTTTCTTGAATGTTAGTTAGGCCAACGTGCGTCTAATAAAATACAAAATTTTAGGTTTTGAGATTTCATAAATTTTTGATAAAAGTTTTATAACTTTTATGAATATTAATATTTTCGAAAAATATTTTGTAAACACGGTAATTGGACCTGTGCGGTTCTAACACAACAATTATTTTTTGATTTAAAATTTGTTATTTTTAAAAAAAAATTTGTATGCAATATCATTGGCCAAAAATATCACGTGACCTAATTAAACCCAAAATAAAAATTACCTTAAACTTTTGTTTTACTGAAAATTTTCGCGAAATGTTTTATCTTGAATGTTAGTTAGGCCAATGCGCGTCTAATAAAATACAAAATTTTAGGTTTTGAGAATTCATAAATTTTTAATAAAAGTTTCAAACTTGTATGAATAGTAATTTTTTTGAAAAATATTTTGTAAACACGGTAAATGGACCTGTGCGGTTCTAACACAACAATTATTTTTCGATTTAAAATTTTTAATTTTTTTTCAAAAAATTTGTATGCAATATCATTAGCCAAAAATATCACGTGGCCTAATTAAACCCAAAATAAAAATTATCTCAAACTTTTGTTTTACTGAAAATTTTCGCAAAATGTTTTATCTTGAATGTTAGTTAGGCCAATGCGCGTCTAATAAAATACAAAATTTTAGGTTTTGAGATTTCATAAATTTTTAATAAAAGTTTCATAACTTTTATGAATATTAATTTTTTTGAAAAATATTTTGTGAACATGGTAATTGGACCTGTGCGGTTCTAACACAACAATTATTTTTCGATTTAAAATTTGTTATTTTAAAAAAAAAATTTGTATGCAATATCATTGGCCAAAAATATCACGTGACCTAATAAAAACCAAAATAAAAATTACCTCAAACTTTTGTTTTACTGAAAATTTTCGCGAAATGTTTTATCTTGAATGTTAGTTAGGCCAACGCGCGTCTAATAAAATACAAAATTTTAGGTTTTGAGATTTCATAAATTTTTGATAAAAGTTTCATAACTTTTATGAATATTAATATTTTCGAAAAATATTTTGTAAACACGGTAATTGGACCTGTGCGGTTCTAACACAACAATTATTTTTCGATTTAAAATTTGTTATTTTTAAAAAAAAAATTTGTATGCAATATCATTGGCCAAAAATATCACGTGACCTAATTAAACCCAAAATAAAAATTACCTCAAACTTTTGTTTTACTGAAAATTTTCGCGAAATGTTTTATCTTGAATGTTAGTTAGGCCCGTCTAATAAAATACAAAATTTTAGGTTTTGAGATTTCATAAATTTTTAATAATAGTTTCATAACTTGTATGAATATTAATATTTTCGAAAAATATTTTGTAAACACGGTAATTGGACCTGTGCGGTTATAACACAACAATTATTTTTCGATTTAAAATTTGTTATTTTTTTAAAAAAATTTGTATGCAATATCATTGGCCAAAAATATCACGTGACCTAATTAAACCCAAAATAAAAATTACCTCAAACTTTTGTTTTACTGAAAATTTTCGCGAAGTGTTTTATCTTGAATGTTAGTTAGGCCAATGCGCGTCTAATAAAATACAAAATTTTGGGTTTTGAGATTTCATAAATTTTTTTTAAAGTTTCATAACTTTTATGAATATTAATATTTTCGAAAAATATTTTGTAAACACGGTAAATGGACCTGTGCAGTTCTAACACAACAATTATTTTTCGATTTAAAATTTGTTATTTTAAAAAAAAAAATTTGTATGCAATATTATTGGCCAAAAATATCACGTGACCTAATTAAACCCAAAATAAAAATTACCTCAAACTTTTGTTTTACTGAAAATTTTCGCGAAATGTTTTATCTTGAATGTTAGTTAGGCCAATGCGCGTCTAATAAAATACAAAATTTTAGGTTTTGAGATTTCATAAATTTTTAATAAAAGTTTCATAACTTTTATAAATATTAATATTTTCGAAAAATATTTTGTAAACACGGTAATTGGACCTGTGCGGTTCTAACACAACAATTATTTTTCGATTTAAAATTTTTTATTTTTTAAAAAAAAATTTGTATGCAATATCATTGGCCAAAAATATCACGTGACCTAATTAAACCCAAAATAAAAATTACCTCAAACTTTTGTTTTACTGAAAATTTTCGCGAAATGTTTTATCTTGATGGTTAGTTAGGCCAATGCCCGTCTAATAAAATACAAAATTTTAGGTTTTGAGATTTCATAAATTTTTAATAATAGTTTCATAACTTGTATGAATATTAATATTTTCGAAAAATATTTTGTAAACACGGTAATTGGACCTGTGCGGTTCTAACACAACAATTATTTTTCGATTTAAAATTTGTTATTTTAAAAAAAAAATTTTGTATGCAATATCATTGGCCAAAAATATCACGTGACCTAATTAAACCCAAAATAAAAATTACCTCAAACTTTTGTTTTACTGAAAATTTTCGCGAAATGTTTTATCTTGAATGTTAGTTAGGCCAATGCGCGTCTAATAAAATACAAAATTTTAGGTTTTGAGATTTCATAAATTTTTATTAAAAGTTTCATAACTTTTATGAATATTAATATTTTCGAAAAATATTTTGTAAACACGTTAAATGGACCTGTGCGGTTCTAACAAAACAACTATTTTTCGATTTAAAATTTTTTATTTTTTTTCAAAAAATTTGTATGCAATATCGTTGGCCAAAAATATCACGTGACCTAATGAAAACCAAAATAAAAATTACCTCAAACTTTTGTTTTACTGAAAATTTTCGCGAAATATTTTATCTTGAATGTTAGTTAGGCCAATGCGCGTCTAATAAAATACAAAATTTTAGGTTTTGAGATTTCTTAAATTTTTAATAAAAGTTTCATAACTTTTATGAATATTAATATTTTCGAAAAATATTTTGTAAACACGGTAATTGGACCTGTGCGGTTCTAACACAACAATTATTTTTCGATTTAAAATTTTTTTTCAAAAAATTTGTATGCAATATCATTGGCCAAAAATATCACGTGACCTAATTAAACCCAAAATAAAAATTACCTCAAACTTTTGTTTTACTGAAAATTTTCGCGAAATGTTTTATCTTGAATGTTAGTTAGGCCAATGCGCGTCTAATAAAATACAAAATTTTAGGTTTTGAGATTTCATAAATTTTTAATAAAAGTTTCATAACTTTTATGAATATTAATATTTTCGAAAAATATTTTGTAAACAAGGTAATTGGACCTGTGCGGTTCTAACACAACAATTATTTTTCGATTTAAAATTTGTTATTTTTTTTTTTAAATTTGTATGCAATATCATTGGCCAAAAATATCACGTGACCTAATTAAACCCAAAATAAAAATTATCTCAAACATTTGATTTACTGAAAATTTTCGCAAAATGTTCTATCTTGAATGTTAGTTAGGCCAATGCGCATCTAATGAAATACAAAATTTTAGGTTTTGAGATTTCATAAATTTTTAACAAAAGTTTCATAACTTTTATGAATATTAATATTTTTGAAAAATATTTTGTAAACACGGTAATTGGACCTGTGCGGTTCTAACAAAACAATTATTTTTCGATTTAAAATTTTTTATTTTTTTTCAAAAAATTTGTATGCAATATCATTGGCCAAAAATATCACGTGACCTAATTAAACCTAAAATAAAAATTACCTCAAACTTTTGTTCTACTTAAAATTTTTGCAAAATGTTTTATCTTGAATGTTAGTTAGGCCAATGCGCGCCTAATTATATATAAAATTTCAGATTTTGAGATTTCATAAATTTTTAATAAAAGTTTCATAACTTTTATGAATATTAATATTTTCGAAAAATATTTTGTAAACACGGTAATTGGACCTGTGCGGTCCTAACACAACAATTATTTTTCGATTTAAAATTTGTCATTTTTTTAAAAAAAATTTGTATGCAATATCATTGGTCAAAAATATCACGTGACCTAATTAAACCCAAAATAAAAATTACCTCAAACATTTGTTTTACTGAAAATTTTCGCGAAATGTTTTATCTTGAATGTTAGTTAGGCCAATGCGCGTCTAATAAAATACAAAATTTTAGGTTTTGAGATTTCATAAATTTTTAATAAAAGTTTCATAACTTTTATGAATATTAATATTTTCGAAAAATATTTTGTAAACACGGTAATTGGACCTGTGCGGTTCTAACACAACAATTATTTTTCGATTTAAAATTTGTTATTTTTTTTTTAAAAATTTGTATGCAATATCATTGGCCAAAAATATCACGTGACCTAATTAAACCCAAAATAAAAATTACCTCAAACTTTTGTTTTACTGAAAATTTTCGCGAAATGTTTGATGTTGAATGTTAGTTAGGCCAATGCGCGTCTAATAAAATACAAAATTTTAGGTTTTGAGATTTCATAAATTTTTAATAAAAGTTTCATAACTTTTATGAATATTAATATTTTCGAAAAATATTTTGTAAACACGGTAATTGGACCTGTGCGGTTCTAACAAAACAATTATTTTTCGATTTAAAATTTTTAATTTTTTTTCAAAAAATTTGTATGCAATATCATTGGCCAAAAATATCACGTGACCTAATTAAACCCAAAATAAAAATTACCTCAAACTTTTGTTCTACTTCAAATTTTTGCAAAATGTTTTATCTTGAATGTTAGTTAGGCCAATGCGCGTCTAATAAAATACAAAACTTTAGGTTTTGACATTTCATAAATTTTTAATAAAAGTTTCATAACTTTTATGAATATTAATATTTTTGAAAAATATTTTGTAAACACGGTAATTGGACCTGTGCGGTTCTAACAAAACAACTATTTTTCGATTTAAAATTTTTTATTTTTTTTCAAAAAATTTGTATGCAATATCGTTGGCCAAAAATATCACGTGACCTAATGAAAACCAAAATAAAAATTACCTCAAACTTTTGTTTTACTGAAAATTTTCGCGAAATATTTTATCTTGAATGTTAGTTAGGCCAATGCGCGTCTAATAAAATACAAAATTTTAGGTTTTGAGATTTCTTAAATTTTTAATAAAAGTTTCACAACTTTTATGAATATTAATATTTTCGAAAAATATTTTGTAAACACGGTAATTGGACCTGTGCGGTTCTAACACAACAATTATTTTTCGATTTAAAAATTTTATTTTTTTTCAAAAAATTTGTATGCAATATCATTGGCCAAAAATATCACGTGACCTAATTAAACCCAAAATAAAAATTATCTCAAACTTTTGTTTTACTTCAAATTTTTGCGAAATGTTTTATCTTGAATGTTAGTTAGGCCAATGCGCGTCTAATAAAATACAAAATTTTATGTTTTGAGATTTCATAAATTTTTTAAAAAAAGTGTCATAATTTTTATGAATATTAATATTTTTGAAAAATATTATGTAAACACGGAAATTGGACCTGTGCGGTTCTAACACAACAATTATTTTTCGATTTAAAATTTGTTATTTTTTTTTTAAATTTGTATGCAATATCATTGGCCAAAAATATCACGTGACCTAATTAAACCCAAAATAAAAATTATCTCAAACATTTGTTTTACTGAAAATTTTCGCAAAATGTTCTATCTTGAATGTTAGTTAGGCCAATGCGCATCTAATGAAATACAAAATTTTAGGTTTTGAGATTTCATAAATTTTTAACAAAAGTTTCATAACTTTTATGAATATTAATATTTTTGAAAAATATTTTGTAAACACGGTAATTGGACCTGTGCGGTTCTAACAAAACAACTATTTTTCGATTTAAAATTTTTTATTTTTTTTCAAAAAATTTGTATGCAATATCGTTGGCCAAAAATATCACGTGACCTAATGAAAACCAAAATAAAAATTACCTCAAACTTTTGTTTTACTGAAAATTTTCGCGAAATATTTTATCTTGAATGTTAGTTAGGCTAATGCGCGTCTAATAAAATACAAAATTTTAGGTTTTGAGATTTCTTAAATTTTTAATAAAAGTTTCACAACTTTTATGAATATTAATATTTTCGAAAAATATTTTGTAAACACGGTAATTGGACCTGTGCGGTTCTAACACAACAATTATTTTTCGATTTAAAATTTTTTATTTTTTTTCAAAAAATTTGTATGCAATATCATTGGCCAAAAATATCACGTGACCTAATTAAACCCAAAATAAAAATTACCTCAAACTTTTGTTTTACTGAAAATTTTCGCGAAGTGTTTTATCTTGAATGTTAGTTAGGCCAATGCGCGTCTAATAAAATACAAAATTTTGGGTTTTGAGATTTCATAAATTTTTTTTAAAGTTTCATAACTTTTATGAATATTAATATTTTCGAAAAATATTTTGTAAACACGGTAAATGGACCTGTGCAGTTCTAACACAACAATTATTTTTCGATTTAAAATTTGTTATTTTAAAAAAAAAAATTTGTATGCAATATTATTGGCCAAAAATATCACGTGACCTAATTAAACCCAAAATAAAAATTACCTCAAACTTTTGTTTTACTGAAAATTTTCGCGAAATGTTTTATCTTGAATGTTAGTTAGGCCAATGCGCGTCTAATAAAATACAAAATTTTAGGTTTTGAGATTTCATAAATTTTTAATAAAAGTTTCATAACTTTTATAAATATTAATATTTTCGAAAAATATTTTGTAAACACGGTAATTGGACCTGTGCGGTTCTAACACAACAATTATTTTTCGATTTAAAATTTTTTATTTTTTAAAAAAAAATTTGTATGCAATATCATTGGCCAAAAATATCACGTGACCTAATTAAACCCAAAATAAAAATTACCTCAAACTTTTGTTTTACTGAAAATTTTCGCGAAATGTTTTATCTTGATGGTTAGTTAGGCCAATGCCCGTCTAATAAAATACAAAATTTTAGGTTTTGAGATTTCATAAATTTTTAATAATAGTTTCATAACTTGTATGAATATTAATATTTTCGAAAAATATTTTGTAAACACGGTAATTGGACCTGTGCGGTTCTAACACAACAATTATTTTTCGATTTAAAATTTGTTATTTTAAAAAAAAAATTTTGTATGCAATATCATTGGCCAAAAATATCACGTGACCTAATTAAACCCAAAATAAAAATTACCTCAAACTTTTGTTTTACTGAAAATTTTCGCGAAATGTTTTATCTTGAATGTTAGTTAGGCCAATGCGCGTCTAATAAAATACAAAATTTTAGGTTTTGAGATTTCATAAATTTTTATTAAAAGTTTCATAACTTTTATGAATATTAATATTTTCGAAAAATATTTTGTAAACACGTTAAATGGACCTGTGCGGTTCTAACAAAACAACTATTTTTCGATTTAAAATTTTTTATTTTTTTTCAAAAAATTTGTATGCAATATCGTTGGCCAAAAATATCACGTGACCTAATGAAAACCAAAATAAAAATTACCTCAAACTTTTGTTTTACTGAAAATTTTCGCGAAATATTTTATCTTAAATGTTAGTTAGGCCAATGCGCGTCTAATAAAATACAAAATTTTAGGTTTTGAGATTTCTTAAATTTTTAATAAAAGTTTCATAACTTTTATGAATATTAATATTTTCGAAAAATATTTTGTAAACACGGTAATTGGACCTGTGCGGTTCTAACACAACAATTATTTTTCGATTTAAAATTTTTTTTCAAAAAATTTGTATGCAATATCATTGGCCAAAAATATCACGTGACCTAATTAAACCCAAAATAAAAATTACCTCAAACTTTTGTTTTACTGAAAATTTTCGCGAAATGTTTTATCTTGAATGTTAGTTAGGCCAATGCGCGTCTAATAAAATACAAAATTTTAGGTTTTGAGATTTCATAAATTTTTAATAAAAGTTTCATAACTTTTATGAATATTAATATTTTCGAAAAATATTTTGTAAACAAGGTAATTGGACCTGTGCGGTTCTAACACAACAATTATTTTTCGATTTAAAATTTGTTATTTTTTTTTTTAAATTTGTATGCAATATCATTGGCCAAAAATATCACGTGACCTAATTAAACCCAAAATAAAAATTATCTCAAACATTTGATTTACTGAAAATTTTCGCAAAATGTTCTATCTTGAATGTTAGTTAGGCCAATGCGCATCTAATGAAATACAAAATTTTAGGTTTTGAGATTTCATAAATTTTTAACAAAAGTTTCATAACTTTTATGAATATTAATATTTTTGAAAAATATTTTGTAAACACGGTAATTGGACCTGTGCGGTTCTAACAAAACAATTATTTTTCGATTTAAAATTTTTTATTTTTTTTCAAAAAATTTGTATGCAATATCATTGGCCAAAAATATCACGTGACCTAATTAAACCTAAAATAAAAATTACCTCAAACTTTTGTTCTACTTAAAATTTTTGCAAAATGTTTTATCTTGAATGTTAGTTAGGCCAATGCGCGCCTAATTATATATAAAATTTCAGATTTTGAGATTTCATAAATTTTTAATAAAAGTTTCATAACTTTTATGAATATTAATATTTTCGAAAAATATTTTGTAAACACGGTAATTGGACCTGTGCGGTCCTAACACAACAATTATTTTTCGATTTAAAATTTGTCATTTTTTTAAAAAAAATTTGTATGCAATATCATTGGTCAAAAATATCACGTGACCTAATTAAACCCAAAATAAAAATTACCTCAAACATTTGTTTTACTGAAAATTTTCGCGAAATGTTTCATCTTGAATGTTAGTTAGGCCAATGCGCGTCTAATAAAATACAAAATTTTAGGTTTTGAGATTTCATAAATTTTTAATAAAAGTTTCATAACTTTTATGAATATTAATATTTTCGAAAAATATTTTGTAAACACGGTAATTGGACCTGTGCGGTTCTAACACAACAATTATTTTTCGATTTAAAATTTGTTATTTTTTTTTTTTAAATTTGTATGCAATATCATTGGCCAAAAATATCACGTGACCTAATTAAACCCAAAATAAAAATTACCTCAAACTTTTGTTTTACTGAAAATTTTCGCGAAATGTTTGATGTTGAATGTTAGTTAGGCCAATGCGCGTCTAATAAAATACAAAATTTTAGGTTTTGAGATTTCATAAATTTTTAATAAAAGTTTCATAACTTTTATGAATATTAATATTTTCGAAAAATATTTTGTAAACACGGTAATTGGACCTGTGCGGTTCTAACAAAACAATTATTTTTCGATTTAAAATTTTTAATTTTTTTTCAAAAAATTTGTATGCAATATCATTGGCCAAAAATATCACGTGACCTAATTAAACCCAAAATAAAAATTACCTCAAACTTTTGTTCTACTTCAAATTTTTGCAAAATGTTTTATCTTGAATGTTAGTTAGGCCAATGCGCGTCTAATAAAATACAAAACTTTAGGTTTTGACATTTCATAAATTTTTAATAAAAGTTTCATAACTTTTATGAATATTAATATTTTTGAAAAATATTTTGTAAACACGGTAATTGGACCTGTGCGGTTCTAACAAAACAACTATTTTTCGATTTAAAATTTTTTATTTTTTTTCAAAAAATTTGTATGCAATATCGTTGGCCAAAAATATCACGTGACCTAATGAAAACCAAAATAAAAATTACCTCAAACTTTTGTTTTACTGAAAATTTTCGCGAAATATTTTATCTTGAATGTTAGTTAGGCCAATGCGCGTCTAATAAAATACAAAATTTTAGGTTTTGAGATTTCTTAAATTTTTAATAAAAGTTTCACAACTTTTATGAATATTAATATTTTTGAAAAATATTATGTAAACACGGAAATTGGACCTGTGCGGTTCTAACACAACAATTATTTTTCGATTTAAAATTTGTTATTTTTTTTTTAAATTTGTATGCAATATCATTGACCAAAAATATCACGTGACCTAATTAAACCCAAAATAAAAATTATCTCAAACATTTGTTTTACTGAAAATTTTCGCAAAATGTTCTATCTTGAATGTTAGTTAGGCCAATGCGCATCTAATGAAATACAAAATTTTAGGTTTTGAGATTTCATAAATTTTTAACAAAAGTTTCATAACTTTTATGAATATTAATATTTTTGAAAAATATTTTGTAAACACGGTAATTGGACCTGTGCGGTTCTAACAAAACAACTATTTTTCGATTTAAAATTTTTTATTTTTTTTCAAAAAATTTGTATGCAATATCGTTGGCCAAAAATATCACGTGACCTAATGAAAACCAAAATAAAAATTACCTCAAACTTTTGTTTTACTGAAAATTTTCGCGAAATATTTTATCTTGAATGTTAGTTAGGCTAATGCGCGTCTAATAAAATACAAAATTTTAGGTTTTGAGATTTCTTAAATTTTTAATAAAAGTTTCACAACTTTTATGAATATTAATATTTTCGAAAAATATTTTGTAAACACGGTAATTGGACCTGTGCGGTTCTAACACAACAATTATTTTTCGATTTAAAATTTTTTATTTTTTTTCAAAAAATTTGTATGCAATATCATTGGCCAAAAATATCACGTGACCTAATTAAACCCAAAATAAAAATTATCTCAAACTTTTGTTTTACTTCAAATTTTTGCGAAATGTTTTATCTTGAATGTTAGTTAGGCCAATGCGCGTCTAATAAAATACAAAATTTTATGTTTTGAGATTTCATAAATTTTTTAAAAAAAGTGTCATAATTTTTATGAATATTAATATTTTTGAAAAATATTATGTAAACACGGAAATTGGACCTGTGCGGTTCTAACACAACAATTATTTTTCGATTTAAAATTTGTTATTTTTTTTTTAAATTTGTATGCAATATCATTGGCCAAAAATATCACGTGACCTAATTAAACCCAAAATAAAAATTATCTCAAACATTTGTTTTACTGAAAATTTTCGCAAAATGTTCTATCTTGAATGTTAGTTAGGCCAATGCGCATCTAATGAAATACAAAATTTTAGGTTTTGAGATTTCATAAATTTTTAACAAAAGTTTCATAACTTTTATGAATATTAATATTTTTGAAAAATATTTTGTAAACACGGTAATTGGACCTGTGCGGTTCTAACAAAACAATTATTTTTCGATTTAAAATTTTTAATTATTTTTCAAAAAAATTGTATGCAATATCATTGGCCAAAAATATCACGTGACCTAATTAAACCTAAAATAAAAATTACCTCAAACTTTTGTTTTACTGAAAATTTTCGCGAAATGTTTTATGTTGAATGTTAGTTAGGCCAATGCGCGTCTAATAAAATACAAAATTTTAGGTTTTGAGATTTCATAAATTTTTAATAAAAGTTTCATAACTTTTATGAATATTAATTTTTTTGAAAAATATTTTGTGAACATGGTAATTGGACCTGTGCGGTTCTAACACAACAATTATTTTTCGATTTAAAATTTGTAATTTTAAAAAAAAAATTTGTATGCAATATCATTGGCCAAAAATATCACGTGACCTAATAAAAACCAAAATAAAAATTACCTCAAACTTTTGTTTTACTGAAAATTTTCGCGAAATGTTTTATCTTGAATGTTAGTTAGGCCAACGCGCGTCTAATAAAATACAAAATTTTAGGTTTTGAGATTTCATAAATTTTTGATAAAAGTTTCATAACTTTTATGAATATTAATATTTTCGAAAAATATTTTGTAAACACGGTAATTGGACCTGTGCGGTTCTAACACAACAATTATTTTTCGATTTAAAATTTGTTATTTTTAAAAAAAAAATTTGTATGCAATATCATTGGCCAAAAATATCACGTGACCTAATTAAACCCAAAATAAAAATTACCTCAAACTTTTGTTTTACGTCTAATAAAATACAAAATTTTAGGTTTTGAGATTTCATAAATTTTTATTAAAAGTTTCATAACTTTTATGAATATTAATATTTTCGAAAAATATTTTGTAAACACGTTAAATGGACCTGTGCGGTTCTAACAAAACAACTATTTTTCGATTTAAAATTTTTTATTTTTTTTCAAAAAATTTGTATGCAATATCGTTGGCCAAAAATATCACGTGACCTAATGAAAACCAAAATAAAAATTACCTCAAACTTTTGTTTTACTGAAAATTTTCGCGAAATATTTTATCTTGAATGTTAGTTAGGCCAATGCGCGTCTAATAAAATACAAAATTTTAGGTTTTGAGATTTCTTAAATTTTTAATAAAAGTTTCATAACTTTTATGAATATTAATATTTTCGAAAAATATTTTGTAAACACGGTAATTGGACCTGTGCGGTTCTAACACAACAATTATTTTTCGATTTAAAATTTTTTATTTTTTTTCAAAAAATTTGTATGCAATATCATTGGCCAAAAATATCACGTGACCTAATTAAACCCAAAATAAAAATTACCCCAAACTTTTGTTTTACTGAAAATTTTCGCGAAATGTTTTATCTTGAATGTTAGTTAGGCCAATGCGCGTCTAATAAAATACAAAATTTTAGGTTTTGAGATTTCATAAATTTTTAATAAAAGTTTCATAACTTTTATGAATATTAATATTTTCGAAAAATATTTTGTAAACACGGTAAATGGACCTGTGCGGTTCTAACACAAAAATTATTTTTCGATTTAAAATTTTTAATTTTTTTTCAAAAATTTTGTATGCAATATCATTGGCCAAAAATATCACGTGACCTAATTAAACCCAAAATAAAAATTACCTCAAACTTTTGTTTTACTGAAAATTTTCGCGAAATGTTTTATCTTGAATGTTAGTTAGGCCAATGCGCGTCTAATAAAATACAAAATTTTAGGTTTTGAGATTTCATAAATTTTTAATAAAAGTTTCATAACTTTTATGAATATTAATATTTTCGAAAAATATTTTGTGAACATGGTAATTGGACCTGTGCGGTTCTAACACAACAATTATTTTTCGATTTAAAATTTTTTATTTTTTTTCAAAAAATTTGTATGCAATATCATTGGCCAAAAATATCACGTGACCTAATTAAACCCAAAATAAAAATTATCTCAAACTTTTGTTTTACTGAAAATTTTTGCGAAATGTTTTATCTTGAATGTTAGTTAGGCCAATGCGCGTCTAATAAAATACAAAATTTTAGGTTTTGAGATTTCATAAATTTTTAACAAAAGTTTCATAACTTTTATGAATATTAATATTTTTGAAAAATATTTTGTAAACACGGTAATTGGACCTGTGCGGTTCTAACAAAACAATTATTTTTCGATTTAAAATTTTTAATTTTTTTTCAAAAAATTTGTATGCAATATCATTGGCCAAAAATATCACGTGACCTAATTAAACCTAAAATAAAAATTACCTCAAACTTTTGTTTTACTGAAAATTTTCGCGAAATGTTTTATGTTGAATGTTAGTTAGGCCAATGCGCGTCTAATAAAATACAAAATTTTAGGTTTTGAGATTTCATAAATTTTTAATAAAAGTTTCATAACTTTTATGAATATTAATATTTTCGAAAAATATTTTGTAAACACGGTAATTGGACCTGTGCGGTTCTAACAAAACAATTATTTTTCGATTTAAAATTTTTAATTTTTTTTCAAAAAATTTGTATGCAATATCATTGGCCAAAAATATCACGTGACCTAATTAAACCCAAAATAAAAATTATCTCAAACATTTGTTTTACTGAAAATTTTCGCAAAATGTTCTATCTTGAATGTTAGTTAGGCCAATGCGCATCTAATGAAATACAAAATTTTAGGTTTTGAGATTTCATAAATTTTTAACAAAAGTTTCATAACTTTTATGAATATTAATATTTTTGAAAAATATTTTGTAAACACGGTAATTGGACCTGTGCGGTTCTAACAAAACAATTATTTTTCGATTTAAAATTTTTAATTATTTTTCAAAAAATTTGTATGCAAAATATCATTGGCCAAAAATATCACGTGACCTAATTAAACCTAAAATAAAAATTACCTCAAACTTTTGTTTTACTGAAAATTTTCGCGAAATGTTTTATGTTGAATGTTAGTTAGGCCAATGCGCGTCTAATAAAATACAAAATTTTAGGTTTTGAGATTTCATAAATTTTTAATAAAAGTTTCATAACTTTTATGAATATTAATATTTTCGAAAAATATTTTGTAAACACGGTAATTGGACCTGTGCGGTTCTAACAAAACAATTATTTTTCGATTTAAAATTTTTAATTTTTTTTCAAAAAATTTGTATGCAATATCATTGGCCAAAAATATCACGTGACCTAATTAAACCCAAAATAAAAATTACTTCAAACTTTTGTTCTACTTCAAATTTTTGCAAAATGTTTTATCTTGAATGTTAGTTAGGCCAATGCGCGTCTAATAAAATACAAAACTTTAGGTTTTGACATTTCATAAATTTTTAATAAAAGTTTCATAACTTTTATGAATATTAATATTTTTGAAAAATATTTTGTAAACACGGTAATTGGACCTGTGCGGTTCTAACAAAACAACTATTTTTCGATTTAAAATTTTTTATTTTTTTTCAAAAAATTTGTATGCAATATCGTTGGCCAAAAATATCACGTGACCTAATGAAAACCAAAATAAAAATTACCTCAAACTTTTGTTTTACTGAAAATTTTCGCGAAATATTTTATCTTGAATGTTAGTTAGGCCAATGCGCGTCTAATAAAATACAAAATTTTAGGTTTTAAGATTTCTTAAATTTTTAATAAAAGTTTCATAACTTTTATGAATATTAATATTTTCGAAAAATATTTTGTAAACACGGTAATTGGACCTGTGCGGTTCTAACACAACAATTATTTTTCGATTTAAAATTTTTTATTTTTTTTCAAAAAATTTGTATGCAATATCATTGGCCAAAAATATCACGTGACCTAATTAAACCCAAAGTAAAAATTATCTCAAACTTTTGTTCTACTTAAAATTTTTGCAAAATGTTTTATCTTGAATGTTAGTTAGGCCAATGCGCGCCTAATTATATATAAAATTTCAGATTTTGAGATTTCATAAATTTTTAATAAAAGTTTCATAACTTTTATGAATATTAATATTTTCGAAAAATATTTTGTAAACACGGTAATTGGACCTGTGCGGTCCTAACACAACAATTAGTTTTCGATTTAAAATTTGTCATTTTTTAAAAAAAAATTTGTATGCAATATCATTGGCCAAAAATATCACGTGACCTAATTAAACCCAAAATAAAAATTACCTCAAACATTTGTTTTACTGAAAATTTTCGCGAAATGTTTTATCTTGAATGTTAGTTAGGCCAATGCGCGTCTAATAAAATACAAAATTTTAGGTTTTGAGATTTCATAAATTTTTAATAAAAGTTTCATAACTTTTATGAATATTAATATTTTCGAAAAATATTTTGTAAACACGGTAATTGGACCTGTGCGGTTCTAACACAACAATTATTTTTCGATTTAAAATTTGTTATTTTTTTTTTTTAAATTTGTATGCAATATCATTGGCCAAAAATATCACGTGACCTAATTAAACCCAAAATAAAAATTACCTCAAACTTTTGTTTTACTGAAAATTTTCGCGAAATGTTTTATGTTGAATGTTAGTTAGGCCAATGCGCGTCTAATAAAATACAAAATTTTAGGTTTTGAGATTTCATAAATTTTTAATAAAAGTTTCCTAACTTTTATGAATATTAATATTTTCGAAAAATATTTTGTAAACACGGTAATTGGACCTGTGCGGTTCTAACAAAACAATTATTTTTCGATTTAAAATTTTTAATTTTTTTTCAAAAAATTTGTATGCAATATCATTGGCCAAAAATATCACGTGACCTAATTAAACCCAAAATAAAAATTACCTCAAACTTTTGTTCTACTTAAAATTTTTGCAAAATGTTTTATCTTGAATGTTAGTTAGGCCAATGCGCGCCTAATTATATATAAAATTTCAGATTTTGAGATTTCATAAATTTTTAATAAAAGTTTCATAACTTTTATGAATATTAATATTTTCGAAAAATATTTTGTAAACACGGTAATTGGACCTGTGCGGTCCTAACACAACAATTAGTTTTCGATTTAAAATTTGTCATTTTTTAAAAAAAAATTTGTATGCAATATCATTGGCCAAAAATATCACGTGACCTAATTAAACCCAAAATAAAAATTACCTCAAACATTTGTTTTACTGAAAATTTTCGCGAAATGTTTTATCTTGAATGTTAGTTAGGCCAATGCGCGTCTAATAAAATACAAAATTTTAGGTTTTGAGATTTCATAAATTTTTAATAAAAGTTTCATAACTTTTATGAATATTAATATTTTCGAAAAATATTTTGTAAACACGGTAATTGGACCTGTGCGGTTCTAACACAACAATTATTTTTCGATTTAAAATTTGTTATTTTTTTTTTTTAAATTTGTATGCAATATCATTGGCCAAAAATATCACGTGACCTAATTAAACCCAAAATAAAAATTACCTCAAACTTTTGTTTTACTGAAAATTTTCGCGAAATGTTTTATGTTGAATGTTAGTTAGGCCAATGCGCGTCTAATAAAATACAAAATTTTAGGTTTTGAGATTTCATAAATTTTTAATAAAAGTTTCCTAACTTTTATGAATATTAATATTTTCGAAAAATATTTTGTAAACACGGTAATTGGACCTGTGCGGTTCTAACAAAACAATTATTTTTCGATTTAAAATTTTTAATTTTTTTTCAAAAAATTTGTATGCAATATCATTGGCCAAAAATATCACGTGACCTAATTAAACCCAAAATAAAAATTACCTCAAACTTTTGTTCTACTTAAAATTTTTGCAAAATGTTTTATCTTGAATGTTAGTTAGGCCAATGCGCGTCTAATAAAATACAAAATTTTAGGTTTTGAGATTTCATAAATTTTTAATAAAAGTTTCATAACTTTTATGAATATTAATATTTTTGAAAAATATTTTGTAAACACGGTAATTGGACCTGTGCGGTTCTAACAAAACAACTATTTTTCGATTTAAAATTTTTTATTTTTTTTCAAAAAATTTGTATGCAATATCGTTGGCCAAAATTATCACGTGACCTAATGAAAACCAAAATAAAAATTACCTCAAACTTTTGTTTTACTGAAAATTTTCGCGAAATATTTTATCTTGAATGTTAGTTAGGCCAATGCGCGTCTAATAAAATACAAAATTTTAGGTTTTGAGATTTCATAAATTTAAAAAAAAAAGTGTCATAATTTTTATAAATATTAATATTTTTGAAAAATATTATGTAAACACGGTAATTGGACCTGTGCGGTTATAACACAACAATTATTTTTTGATTTAAAATTTTTTATTTTTTTCCAAAAAATTTGTATGCAATTGGCCAAAAATATCACGTGACCTAATGAAAAGCAAAATAAAAATTACCTCAAACTTTTGTTTTACTGAAAATTTTTACGAAATGTTTTATCTTGAACGTTAGTTAGGCCAATGCGCGTCTAATAAAATACAAAATTTTAGGTTTTGAGATTTCATAAATTTTTAATAAAAGTGTCATAACTTTTATGAATATTAATATTTTTGAAAAATATTAGGTAATCACGGTAATTGGACCTGTGCGGTTCTAACACAACAATTATTTTTCGATTTAAAATTTTTTATTTTTTTTTTTAAATTTGTATGCAATATCATTGGCCAAAAATATCACGTGACCTAATTAAACCCAAAATAAAAATTATCTCAAACTTTTGTTTTACTGAAAATTTTCGCGAAATGTTTTATCTTGAATGTTAGTTAGGCCAATGCGCGTCTAATAAAATACAAAATTTTAGGTTTTGAGATTTTATAAATTTTTAATAAAAGTTTCATAACTTTTATGAATATTAATTTTTTTGTAAAATATTTTGTGAACATGGTAATTGGACCTGTGCGGTTCTAACACAACAATTATTTTTTGATTTAAAATTTTTTATTTTTTTTCAAAAAATTTGTATGCAATATCATTGGCCAAAAATATCACGTGACCTAATGAAAACCAAAATAAAAATTACCTCAAATTTTTGTTTTACTGAAAATTTTCGCGAAATGTTTTATCTTGAATGTTAGTTAGGCCAATGCGCGTCTAATAAAATACCAAATTTTAGGTTTTGAGATTTCATAAATTTTTAATAAAAGTTTCATAACTTTTATGAATATTAATATTTTCGAAAAATATTTTGTAAACACGGTAAATGGACCTGTGCGGTTCTAACACAAAAATTATTTTTCGATTTAAAATTTTTAATTTTTTTTCAAAAATTTTGTATGCAATATCATTGGCCAAAAATATCACGTGACCTAATTAAACCCAAAATAAAAATTACCTCAAACTTTTGTTTTACTGAAAATTTTCGCGAAATGTTTTATCTTGAATGTTAGTTAGGCCAATGCGCGTCTAATAAAATACAAAATTTTAGGTTTTGAGATTTCATAAATTTTTAATAAAAGTTTCATAACTTTTATGAATATTAATATTTTCGAAAAATATTTTGTGAACATGGTAATTGGACCTGTGCGGTTCTAACACAACAATTATTTTTCGATTTAAAATTTTTTATTTTTTTTCAAAAAATTTGTATGCAATATCATTGGCCAAAAATATCACGTGACCTAATTAAACCCAAAATAAAAATTATCTCAAACTTTTGTTTTACTGAAAATTTTTGCGAAATGTTTTATCTTGAATGTTAGTTAGGCCAATGCGCGTCTAATAAAATAAAAAATTTTATGTTTTGAGATTTCATAAATTTTTAAAAAAAAGTGTCATAATTTTTATGAATATTAATATTTTTGAAAAATATTATGTAAACACGGTAATTGGACCTATGCGGTTCTAACACAACAATTATTTTTCGATTTAAAATTTGTTATTTTTTTTTTTAAATTTGTATGCAATATCATTGGCCAAAAATATCACGTGACCTAATTAAACCCAAAATAAAAATCATCTCAAACATTTGTTTTACTGAAAATTTTCGCAAAATGTTCTATCTTGAATGTTAGTTAGGCCAATGCGCATCTAATGAAATACAAAATTTTAGGTTTTGAGATTTCATAAATTTTTAACAAAAGTTTCATAACTTTTATGAATATTAATATTTTTGAAAAATATTTTGTAAACACGGTAATTGGACCTGTGCGGTTCTAACAAAACAATTATTTTTCGATTTAAAATTTTTAATTTTTTTTCAAAAAATTTGTATGCAATATCATTGGCCAAAAATATCACGTGACCTAATTAAACCTAAAATAAAAATTACCTCAAACTTTTGTTTTACTGAAAATTTTCGCGAAATGTTTTATGTTGAATGTTAGTTAGGCCAATGCGCGTCTAATAAAATACAAAATTTTAGGTTTTGAGATTTCATAAATTTTTAATAAAAGTTTCATAACTTTTATGAATATTAATATTTTCGAAAAATATTTTGTAAACATGGTAATTGGACCTGTGCGGTTCTAACAAAACAATTATTTTTCGATTTAAAATTTTTTATTTTTTTTCAAAAAATTTGTATGCAATATCATTGGCCAAAAATATCACGTGACCTAATTAAACCCAAAATAAAAATTATCTCAAACTTTTGTTTTACTGAAAATTTTTGCGAAATGTTTTATCTTGAATGTTAGTTAGGCCAATGCGCGTCTAATAAAATAAAAAATTTTATGTTTTGAGATTTCATAAATTTTTAAAAAAAAGTGTCATAATTTTTATGAATATTAATATTTTTGAAAAATATTATGTAAACACGGTAATTGGACCTATGCGGTTCTAACACAACAATTATTTTTCGATTTAAAATTTGTTATTTTTTTTTTTAAATTTGTATGCAATATCATTGGCCAAAAATATCACGTGACCTAATTAAACCCAAAATAAAAATCATCTCAAACATTTGTTTTACTGAAAATTTTCGCAAAATGTTCTATCTTGAATGTTAGTTAGGCCAATGCGCATCTAATGAAATACAAAATTTTAGGTTTTGAGATTTCATAAATTTTTAACAAAAGTTTCATAACTTTTATGAATATTAATATTTTTGAAAAATATTTTGTAAACACGGTAATTGGACCTGTGCGGTTCTAACAAAACAATTATTTTTCGATTTAAAATTTTTAATTTTTTTTCAAAAAATTTGTATGCAATATCATTGGCCAAAAATATCACGTGACCTAATTAAACCTAAAATAAAAATTACCTCAAACTTTTGTTTTACTGAAAATTTTCGCGAAATGTTTTATGTTGAATGTTAGTTAGGCCAATGCGCGTCTAATAAAATACAAAATTTTAGGTTTTGAGATTTCATAAATTTTTAATAAAAGTTTCATAACTTTTATGAATATTAATATTTTCGAAAAATATTTTGTAAACACGGTAATTGGACCTGTGCGGTTCTAACAAAACAATTATTTTTCGATTTAAAATTTTTAATTTTTTTTCAAAAAATTTGTATGCAATATCATTGGCCAAAAATATCACGTGACCTAATTAAACCCAAAATAAAAATTACCTCAAACTTTTGTTCTACTTCAAATTTTTGCAAAATGTTTTATCTTGAATGTTAGTTAGGCCAATGCGCGTCTAATAAAATACAAAACTTTAGGTTTTGACATTTCATAAATTTTTAATAAAAGTTTCATAACTTTTATGAATATTAATATTTTTGAAAAATATTTTGTAAACACGGTAATTGGACCTGTGCGGTTCTAACAAAACAACTATTTTTCGATTTAAAATTTTTTATTTTTTTTCAAAAAATTTGTATGCAATATCGTTGGCCAAAAATATCACGTGACCTAATAAAAACCAAAATAAAAATTACCTCAAACTTTTGTTTTACTGAAAATTTTCGCGAAATATTTTATCTTGAATGTTAGTTAGGCCAATGCGCGTCTAATAAAATACAAAATTTTAGGTTTTGAGATTTCATAAATTTTTAATAAAAGTTTCATAACTTTTATGAATATTAATATTTTTGAAAAATATTTTGTAAACACGGTAATTGGACCTGTGCGGTTCTAACACAACAATTATTTTTCGATTTAAAATTTTTTATTTTTTTTCAAAAAATTTGTATGCAATATCATTGGCCAAAAATATCACGTGACCTAATTAAACCCAAAATAAAAATTATCTCAAACTTTTGTTTTACTGAAAATTTTTGCGAAATGTTTTATCTTGAATGTTAGTTAGGCCAATGCGCGTCTAATAAAATAAAAAATTTTATGTTTTGAGATTTCATAAATTTTTAAAAAAAAGTGTCATAATTTTTATGAATATTAATATTTTTGAAAAATATTATGTAAACACGGTAATTGGACCTATGCGGTTCTAACACAACAATTATTTTTCGATTTAAAATTTGTTATTTTTTTTTTTAAATTTGTATGCAATATCATTGGCCAAAAATATCACGTGACCTAATTAAACCCAAAATAAAAATCATCTCAAACATTTGTTTTACTGAAAATTTTCGCAAAATGTTCTATCTTGAATGTTAGTTAGGCCAATGCGCATCTAATGAAATACAAAATTTTATGTTTTGAGATTTCATAAATTTTTAACAAAAGTTTCATAACTTTTATGAATATTAATATTTTTGAAAAATATTTTGTAAACACGGTAATTGGACCTGTGCGGTTCTAACAAAACAATTATTTTTCGATTTAAAATTTTTAATTTTTTTTCAAAAAATTTGTATGCAATATCATTGGCCAAAAATATCACGTGACCTAATTAAACCTAAAATAAAAATTACCTCAAACTTTTGTTTTACTGAAAATTTTCGCGAAATGTTTTATGTTGAATGTTAGTTAGGCCAATGCGCGTCTAATAAAATACAAAATTTTAGGTTTTGAGATTTCATAAATTTTTAATAAAAGTTTCATAACTTTTATGAATATTAATATTTTCGAAAAATATTTTGTAAACACGGTAATTGGACCTGTGCGGTTCTAACAAAACAATTATTTTTCGATTTAAAATTTTTAATTTTTTGAAAAAAAATTGTATGCAATATCATTGGCCAAAAATATCACGTGACCTAATTAAACCTAAAATAAAAATTACCTCAAACTTTTGTTTTACTGAAAACTTTCGCGAAATGTTTTATGTTGAATGTTAGTTAGGCCAATGCGCGTCTAATAAAATACAAAATTTTAGGTTTTGAGATTTCATAAATTTTTAATAAAAGTTTCATAACTTTTATGAATATTAATATTTTCGAAAAATATTTTGTAAACACGGTAATTGGACCTGTGCGGTTCTAACAAAACAATTATTTTTCGATTTAAAATTTTTAATTTTTTTTCAAAAAATTTGTATGCAATATCATTGGCCAAAAATATCACGTGACCTAATTAAACCCAAAATAAAAATTACCTCAAACTTTTGTTCTACTTCAAATTTTTGCAAAATGTTTTATCTTGAATGTTAGTTAGGCCAATGCGCGTCTAATAAAATACAAAACTTTAGGTTTTGACATTTCATAAATTTTTAATAAAAGTTTCATAACTTTTATGAATATTAATATTTTTGAAAAATATTTTGTAAACACGGTAATTGGACCTGTGCGGTTCTAACAAAACAACTATTTTTCGATTTAAAATTTTTTATTTTTTTTCAAAAAATTTGTATGCAATATCGTTGGCCAAAAATATCACGTGACCTAATAAAAACCAAAATAAAAATTACCTCAAACTTTTGTTTTACTGAAAATTTTCGCGAAATATTTTATCTTGAATGTTAGTTAGGCCAATGCGCGTCTAATAAAATACAAAATTTTAGGTTTTGAGATTTCATAAATTTTTAATAAAAGTTTCATAACTTTTATGAATATTAATATTTTTGAAAAATATTTTGTAAACACGGTAATTGGACCTGTGCGGTTCTAACACAACAATTATTTTTCGATTTAAAATTTTTTATTTTTTTTCAAAAAATTTGTATGCAATATCATTGGCCAAAAATATCACGTGACCTAATTAAACCCAAAATAAAAATTATCTCAAACTTTTGTTTTACTGAAAATTTTTGCGAAATGTTTTATCTTGAATGTTAGTTAGGCCAATGCGCGTCTAATAAAATAAAAAATTTTATGTTTTGAGATTTCATAAATTTTTAAAAAAAAGTGTCATAATTTTTATGAATATTAATATTTTTGAAAAATATTATGTAAACACGGTAATTGGACCTATGCGGTTCTAACACAACAATTATTTTTCGATTTAAAATTTGTTATTTTTTTTTTTAAATTTGTATGCAATATCATTGGCCAAAAATATCACGTGACCTAATTAAACCCAAAATAAAAATCATCTCAAACATTTGTTTTACTGAAAATTTTCGCAAAATGTTCTATCTTGAATGTTAGTTAGGCCAATGCGCATCTAATGAAATACAAAATTTTAGGTTTTGAGATTTCATAAATTTTTAACAAAAGTTTCATAACTTTTATGAATATTAATATTTTTGAAAAATATTTTGTAAACACGGTAATTGGACCTGTGCGGTTCTAACAAAACAATTATTTTTCGATTTAAAATTTTTAATTTTTTTTCAAAAAATTTGTATGCAATATCATTGGCCAAAAATATCACGTGACCTAATTAAACCTAAAATAAAAATTACCTCAAACTTTTGTTTTACTGAAAATTTTCGCGAAATGTTTTATGTTGAATGTTAGTTAGGCCAATGCGCGTCTAATAAAATACAAAATTTTAGGTTTTGAGATTTCATAAATTTTTAATAAAAGTTTCATAACTTTTATGAATATTAATATTTTCGAAAAATATTTTGTAAACACGGTAATTGGACCTGTGCGGTTCTAACAAAACAATTATTTTTCGATTTAAAATTTTTAATTTTTTTTCAAAAAATTTGTATGCAATATCATTGGCCAAAAATATCACGTGACCTAATTAAACCCAAAATAAAAATTACCTCAAACTTTTGTTCTACTTCAAATTTTTGCAAAATGTTTTATCTTGAATGTTAGTTAGGCCAATGCGCGTCTAATAAAATACAAAACTTTAGGTTTTGACATTTCATAAATTTTTAATAAAAGTTTCATAACTTTTATGAATATTAATATTTTTGAAAAATATTTTGTAAACACGGTAATTGGACCTGTGCGGTTCTAACAAAACAACTATTTTTCGATTTAAAATTTTTTATTTTTTTTCAAAAAATTTGTATGCAATATCGTTGGCCAAAAATATCACGTGACCTAATAAAAACCAAAATAAAAATTACCTCAAACTTTTGTTTTACTGAAAATTTTCGCGAAATATTTTATCTTGAATGTTAGTTAGGCCAATGCGCGTCTAATAAAATACAAAATTTTAGGTTTTGAGATTTCATAAATTTTTAATAAAAGTTTCATAACTTTTATGAATATTAATATTTTTGAAAAATATTTTGTAAACACGGTAATTGGACCTGTGCGGTTCTAACACAACAATTATTTTTCGATTTAAAATTTTTTATTTTTTTTCAAAAAATTTGTATGCAATATCATTGGCCAAAAATATCACGTGACCTAATTAAACCCAAAATAAAAATTATCTCAAACTTTTGTTTTACTGAAAATTTTTGCGAAATGTTTTATCTTGAATGTTAGTTAGGCCAATGCGCGTCTAATAAAATACAAAATTTTATGTTTTGAGATTTCATAAATTTTTAAAAAAAAGTGTCATAATTTTTATGAATATTAATATTTTTGAAAAATATTATGTAAACACGGAAATTGGACCTGTGCGGTTCTAACACAACAATTATTTTTCGATTTAAAATTTGTTATTTTTTTTTAAAATTTGTATGCAATATCATTGGCCAAAAATATCACGTGACCTAATTAAACCCAAAATAAAAATTATCTCAAACATTTGTTTTACTGAAAATTTTCGCAAAATGTTCTATCTTGAATGTTAGTTAGGCCAATGCGCATCTAATGAAATACAAAATTTTAGGTTTTGAGATTTCATAAATTTTTAACAAAAGTTTCATAACTTTTATGAATATTAATATTTTTGAAAAATATTTTGTAAACACGGTAATTGGACCTGTGCGGTTCTAACAAAACAATTATTTTTCGATTTAAAATTTTTAATTATTTTTCAAAAAATTTGTATGCAAAATATCATTGGCCAAAAATATCACGTGACCTAATTAAACCTAAAATAAAAATTACCTCAAACTTTTGTTTTACTGAAAATTTTCGCGAAATGTTTTATGTTGAATGTTAGTTAGGCCAATGCGCGTCTAATAAAATACAAAATTTTAGGTTTTGAGATTTCATAAATTTTTAATAAAAGTTTCATAACTTTTATGAATATTAATATTTTCGAAAAATATTTTGTAAACACGGTAATTGGACCTGTGCGGTTCTAACAAAACAATTATTTTTCGATTTAAAATTTTTAATTTTTTTTCAAAAAATTTGTATGCAATATCATTGGCCAAAAATATCACGTGACCTAATTAAACCCAAAATAAAAATTACCTCAAACTTTTGTTCTACTTCAAATTTTTGCAAAATGTTTTATCTTGAATGTTAGTTAGGCCAATGCGCGTCTAATAAAATACAAAACTTTAGGTTTTGACATTTCATAAATTTTTAATAAAAGTTTCATAACTTTTATGAATATTAATATTTTTGAAAAATATTTTGTAAACACGGTAATTGGACCTGTGCGGTTCTAACAAAACAACTATTTTTCGATTTAAAATTTTTTATTTTTTTTCAAAAAATTTGTATGCAATATCGTTGGCCAAAAATATCACGTGACCTAATGAAAACCAAAATAAAAATTACCTCAAACTTTTGTTTTACTGAAAATTTTCGCGAAATATTTTATCTTGAATGTTAGTTAGGCCAATGCGCGTCTAATAAAATACAAAATTTTAGGTTTTAAGATTTCTTAAATTTTTAATAAAAGTTTCATAACTTTTATGAATATTAATATTTTCGAAAAATATTTTGTAAACACGGTAATTGGACCTGTGCGGTTCTAACACAACAATTATTTTTCGATTTAAAATTTTTTATTTTTTTTCAAAAAATTTGTATGCAATATCATTGGCCAAAAATATCACGTGACCTAATTAAACCCAAAATAAAAATTATCTCAAACTTTTGTTCTACTTAAAATTTTTGCAAAATGTTTTATCTTGAATGTTAGTTAGGCCAATGCGCGCCTAATTATATATAAAATTTCAGATTTTAAGATTTCATAAATTTTTAATAAAAGTTTCATAACTTTTATGAATATTAATATTTTCGAAAAATATTTTGTAAACACGGTAATTGGACCTGTGCGGTCCTAACACAACAATTATTTTTCGATTTAAAATTTGTCATTTTTTTAAAAAAAATTTGTATGCAATATCATTGGCCAAAAATATCACGTGACCTAATTAAACCCAAAATAAAAATTACCTCAAACATTTGTTTTACTGAAAATTTTCGCGAAATGTTTTATCTTGAATGTTAGTTAGGCCAATGCGCGTCTAATAAAATACAAAATTTTAGGTTTTGAGATTTCATAAATTTTTAATAAAAGTTTCATAACTTTTATGAATATTAATATTTTCGAAAAATATTTTGTAAACACGGTAATTGGACCTGTGCGGTTCTAACACAACAATTATTTTTCGATTTAAAATTTGTTATTTTTTTTTTTTAAATTTGTATGCAATATCATTGGCCAAAAATATCACGTGACCTAATTAAACCCAAAATAAAAATTACCTCAAACTTTTGTTTTACTGAAAATTTTCGCGAAATGTTTTATGTTGAATGTTAGTTAGGCCAATGCGCGTCTAATAAAATACAAAATTTTAGGTTTTGAGATTTCATAAATTTTTAATAAAAGTTTCATAACTTTTATGAATATTAATATTTTCGAAAAATATTTTGTAAACACGGTAATTGGACCTGTGCGGTTCTAACAAAACAACTATTTTTCGATTTAAAATTTTTTATTTTTTTTCAAAAAATTTGTATGCAATATAGTTGGCCAAAATTATCACGTGACCTAATGAAAACCAAAATAAAAATTACCTCAAACTTTTGTTTTACTGAAAATTTTCGCGAAATATTTTATCTTGAATGTTAGTTAGGCCAATGCGCGTCTAATAAAATACAAAATTTTAGGTTTTGAGATTTCATAAATTTAAAAAAAAAAGTGTCATAATTTTTATAAATATTAATATTTTTGAAAAATATTATGTAAACACGGTAATTGGACCTGTGCGGTTATAACACAACAATTATTTTTTGATTTAAAATTTTTTATTTTTTTCCAAAAAATTTGTATGCAATTGGCCAAAAATATCACGTGACCTAATGAAAAGCAAAATAAAAATTACCTCAAACTTTTGTTTTACTGAAAATTTTTACGAAATGTTTTATCTTGAATGTTAGTTAGGCCAATGCGCGTCTAATAAAATACAAAATTTTAGGTTTTGAGATTTCATAAATTTTTAATAAAAGTGTCATAACTTTTATGAATATTAATATTTTTGAAAAATATTAGGTAATCACGGTAATTGGACCTGTGCGGTTCTAACACAACAATTATTTTTCGATTTAAAATTTTTTATTTTTTTTTTTAAATTTGTATGCAATATCATTGGCCAAAAATATCACGTGACCTAATTAAACCCAAAATAAAAATTATCTCAAACTTTTGTTTTACTGAAAATTTTCGCGAAATGTTTTATCTTGAATGTTAGTTAGGCCAATGCGCGTCTAATAAAATACAAAATTTTAGGTTTTGAGATTTTATAAATTTTTAATAAAAGTTTCATAACTTTTATGAATATTAATTTTTTTGTAAAATATTTTGTGAACATGGTAATTGGACCTGTGCGGTTCTAACACAACAATTATTTTTTGATTTAAAATTTTTTATTTTTTTTCAAAAAATTTGTATGCAATATCATTGGCCAAAAATATCACGTGACCTAATGAAAACCAAAATAAAAATTACCTCAAACTTTTGTTTTACTGAAAATTTTCGCGAAATATTTTATCTTGAATGTTAGTTAGGCCAATGCGCGTCTAATAAAATACAAAATTTTAGGTTTTGAGATTTCATAAATTTAAAAAAAAAAGTGTCATAATTTTTATAAATATTAATATTTTTGAAAAATATTATGTAAACACGGTAATTGGACCTGTGCGGTTATAACACAACAATTATTTTTTGATTTAAAATTTTTTATTTTTTTCCAAAAAATTTGTATGCAATTGGCCAAAAATATCACGTGACCTAATGAAAAGCAAAATAAAAATTACCTCAAACTTTTGTTTTACTGAAAATTTTTACGAAATGTTTTATCTTGAATGTTAGTTAGGCCAATGCGCGTCTAATAAAATACAAAATTTTAGGTTTTGAGATTTCATAAATTTTTAATAAAAGTGTCATAACTTTTATGAATATTAATATTTTTGAAAAATATTAGGTAATCACGGTAATTGGACCTGTGCGGTTCTAACACAACAATTATTTTTCGATTTAAAATTTTTTATTTTTTTTTTTAAATTTGTATGCAATATCATTGGCCAAAAATATCACGTGACCTAATTAAACCCAAAATAAAAATTATCTCAAACTTTTGTTTTACTGAAAATTTTCGCGAAATGTTTTATCTTGAATGTTAGTTAGGCCAATGCGCGTCTAATAAAATACAAAATTTTAGGTTTTGAGATTTTATAAATTTTTAATAAAAGTTTCATAACTTTTATGAATATTAATTTTTTTGTAAAATATTTTGTGAACATGGTAATTGGACCTGTGCGGTTCTAACACAACAATTATTTTTTGATTTAAAATTTTTTATTTTTTTTCAAAAAATTTGTATGCAATATCATTGGCCAAAAATATCACGTGACCTAATGAAAACCAAAATAAAAATTACCTCAAATTTTTGTTTTACTGAAAATTTTTGCGAAATGTTTTATCTTGAATGTTAGTTAGGCCAATGCGCGTCTAATAAAATACCAAATTTTAGGTTTTAAGATTTCATAAATTTTTAATAAAAGTTTCATAACTTTTATGAATATTAATATTTTTGAAAAATATTTTGTAAACACGGTAATTGGACCTGTGCGGTTCTAACACAACAATTATTTTTCTATTTAAAATTTTTTATTTTTTTTTTCAAAAAATTTGTATGCAATATCATTGGCCAAAAATATCACATGACCTAATGAAACCCAAAATAAAAATTACCCCAAACTTTTGTTTTACTGAAAATTTTCGCGAAATGTTTTATCTTGAATGTTAGTTAGGCCAATGCGCGTCTAATAAAATACAAAATTTTAGGTTTTGAGATTTCATAAATTTTTAATAAAAGTTTCATAACTTTTATGAATATTAATATTTAAAAAAAATATTTTGTAAACACGGTAATTGGACCTGTGCGGTTCTAACAAAACAATTATTTTTCGATTTAAAATTTTTAATTTTTTTTCAAAAAATTTGTATGCAATATCATTGGCCAAAAATATCACGTGACCTAATTAAACCCAAAATAAAAATTACCTCAAACTTTTGTTCTACTTCAAATTTTTGCAAAATGTTTTATCTTGAATGTTAGTTAGGCCAATGCGCGTCTAATAAAATACAAAACTTTAGGTTTTGACATTTCATAAATTTTTAATAAAAGTTTCATAACTTTTATGAATATTAATATTTTTGAAAAATATTTTGTAAACACGGTAATTGGACCTGTGCGGTTCTAACAAAACAACTATTTTTCGATTTAAAATTTTTTATTTTTTTTCAAAAAATTTGTATGCAATATCGTTGGCCAAAAATATCACGTGACCTAATGAAAACCAAAATAAAAATTACCTCAAACTTTTGTTTTACTGAAAATTTTCGCGAAATATTTTATCTTGAATGTTAGTTAGGCCAATGCGCGTCTAATAAAATACAAAATTTTAGGTTTTGAGATTTCTTAAATTTTTAATAAAAGTTTCATAACTTTTATGAATATTAATATTTTCGAAAAATATTTTGTAAACACGGTAATTGGACCTGTGCGGTTCTAACACAACAATTATTTTTCGATTTAAAATTTTTTATTTTTTTTCAAAAAATTTGTATGCAATATCATTGGCCAAAAATATCACGTGACCTAATTAAACCCAAAATAAAAATTATCTCAAACTTTTGTTCTACTTAAAATTTTTGCAAAATGTTTTATCTTGAATGTTAGTTAGGCCAATGCGCGCCTAATTATATATAAAATTTCAGATTTTGAGATTTCATAAATTTTTAATAAAAGTTTCATAACTTTTATGAATATTAATATTTTCGAAAAATATTTTGTAAACACGGTAATTGGACCTGTGCGGTCCTAACACAACAATTATTTTTCGATTTAAAATTTGTCATTTTTTTAAAAAAAATTTGTATGCAATATCATTGGTCAAAAATATCACGTGACCTAATTAAACCCAAAATAAAAATTACCTCAAACATTTGTTTTACTGAAAATTTTCGCGAAATGTTTTATCTTGAATGTTAGTTAGGCCAATGCGCGTCTAATAAAATACAAAATTTTAGGTTTTGAGATTTCATAAATTTTTAATAAAAGTTTCATAACTTTTATGAATATTAATATTTTCGAAAAATATTTTGTAAACACGGTAATTGGACCTGTGCGGTTCTAACACAACAATTATTTTTCGATTTAAAATTTGTTATTTTTTTTTTTTAAATTTGTATGCAATATCATTGGCCAAAAATATCACGTGACCTAATTAAACCCAAAATAAAAATTACCTCAAACTTTTGTTTTACTGAAAATTTTCGCGAAATGTTTTATGTTGAATGTTAGTTAGGCCAATGCGCGTCTAATAAAATACAAAATTTTAGGTTTTGAGATTTCATAAATTTTTAATAAAAGTTTCATAACTTTTATGAATATTAATATTTTCGAAAAATATTTTGTAAACACGGTAATTGGACCTGTGCGGTTCTAACAAAACAATTATTTTTCGATTTAAAATTTTTAATTTTTTTTCAAAAAATTTGTATGCAATATCATTGGCCAAAAATATCACGTGACCTAATTAAACCCAAAATAAAAATTACCTCAAACTTTTGTTCTACTTAAAATTTTTGCAAAATGTTTTATCTTGAATGTTAGTTAGGCCAATGCGCGTCTAATAAAATACAAAATTTTAGGTTTTGAGATTTCATAAATTTTTAATAAAAGTTTCATAACTTTTATGAATATTAATATTTTTGAAAAATATTTTGTAAACACGGTAATTGGACCTGTGCGGTTCTAACAAAACAACTATTTTTCGATTTAAAATTTTTTATTTTTTTTCAAAAAATTTGTATGCAATATCGTTGGCCAAAATTATCACGTGACCTAATGAAAACCAAAATAAAAATTACCTCAAACTTTTGTTTTACTGAAAATTTTCGCGAAATATTTTATCTTGAATGTTAGTTAGGCCAATGCGCGTCTAATAAAATACAAAATTTTAGGTTTTGAGATTTCATAAATTTTTAAAAAAAAGTGTCATAATTTTTATAAATATTAATATTTTTGAAAAATATTATGTAAACACGGTAATTGGACCTGTGCGGTTATAACACAACAATTATTTTTTGATTTAAAATTTTTTATTTTTTTCCAAAAAATTTGTATGCAATTGGCCAAAAATATCACGTGACCTAATGAAAAGCAAAATAAAAATTACCTCAAACTTTTGTTTTACTGAAAATTTTTACGAAATGTTTTATCTTGAATGTTAGTTAGGCCAATGCGCGTCTAATAAAATACAAAATTTTAGGTTTTGAGATTTCATAAATTTTTAATAAAAGTGTCATAACTTTTATGAATATTAATATTTTTGAAAAATATTATGTAAACACGGTAATTGGACCTGTGCGGTTCTAACACAACAATTATTTTTCGATTTAAAATTTTTTATTTTTTTTTTTAAATTTGTATGCAATATTATTGGCCAAAAATATCACGTGACCTAATTAAACCCAAAATAAAAATTACCTCAAACTTTTGTTCTACTTAAAATTTTTGCAAAATGTTTTATCTTGAATGTTAGTTAGGCCAATGCGCGTCTAATAAAATACAAAATTTTAGGTTTTGAGATTTCATAAATTTTTAATAAAAGTTTCATAACTTTTATGAATATTAATATTTTCGAAAAATATTTTGTAAACACGGTAATTGGACCTGTGCGGTTCTAACAAAACAATTATTTTTCGATTTAAAATTTTTAATTTTTTTTCAAAAAATTTGTATGCAATATCATTGGCCAAAAATATCACGTGACCTAATTAAACCCAAAATAAAAATTACCTCAAACTTTTGTTCTACTTCAAATTTTTGCAAAATGTTTTATCTTGAATGTTAGTTAGGCCAATGCGCGTCTAATAAAATACAAAACTTTAGGTTTTGACATTTCATAAATTTTTAATAAAAGTTTCATAACTTTTATGAATATTAATATTTTTGAAAAATATTTTGTAAACACGGTAATTGGACCTGTGCGGTTCTAACAAAACAACTATTTTTCGATTTAAAATTTTTTATTTTTTTTCAAAAAATTTGTATGCAATATCGTTGGCCAAAAATATCACGTGACCTAATAAAAACCAAAATAAAAATTACCTCAAACTTTTGTTTTACTGAAAATTTTCGCGAAATATTTTATCTTGAATGTTAGTTAGGCCAATGCGCGTCTAATAAAATACAAAATTTTAGGTTTTGAGATTTCATAAATTTTTAATAAAAGTTTCATAACTTTTATGAATATTAATATTTTTGAAAAATATTTTGTAAACACGGTAATTGGACCTGTGCGGTTCTAACACAACAATTATTTTTCGATTTAAAATTTTTTATTTTTTTTCAAAAAATTTGTATGCAATATCATTGGCCAAAAATATCACGTGACCTAATTAAACCCAAAATAAAAATTATCTCAAACTTTTGTTTTACTGAAAATTTTTGCGAAATGTTTTATCTTGAATGTTAGTTAGGCCAATGCGCGTCTAATAAAATACAAAATTTTATGTTTTGAGATTTCATAAATTTTTAAAAAAAAGTGTCATAATTTTTATGAATATTAATATTTTTGAAAAATATTATGTAAACACGGAAATTGGACCTGTGCGGTTCTAACACAACAATTATTTTTCGATTTAAAATTTGTTATTTTTTTTTTAAATTTGTATGCAATATCATTGGCCAAAAATATCACGTGACCTAATTAAACCCAAAATAAAAATTATCTCAAACATTTGTTTTACTGAAAATTTTCGCGAAATATTTTATCTTGAATGTTAGTTAGGCCAATGCGCGTCTAATAAAATACAAAATTTTAGGTTTTGAGATTTCTTAAATTTTTAATAAAAGTTTCATAACTTTTATGAATATTAATATTTTCGAAAAATATTTTGTAAACACGGTAATTGGACCTGTGCGGTTCTAACAAAACAATTATTTTTCGATTTAAAATTTTTAATTATTTTTCAAAAAATTTGTATGCAAAATATCATTGGCCAAAAATATCACGTGACCTAATTAAACTTAAAATAAAAATTACCTCAAACTTTTGTTTTACTGAAAATTTTCGCAAAATGTTTTATGTTGAATGTTAGTTAGGCCAATGCGCGTCTAATAAAATACAAAATTTTAGGTTTTGAGATTTCATAAATTTTTAATAAAAGTTTCATAACTTTTATGAATATTAATATTTTCGAAAAATATTTTGTAAACACGGTAATTGGACCTGTGCGGTTCTAACAAAACAATTATTTTTCGATTTAAAATTTTTAATTTTTTTTCAAACAATTTGTATGCAATATCATTGGCCAAAAATATCACGTGACCTAATTAAACCCAAAATAAAAATTACCTCAAACTTTTGTTCTACTTCAAATTTTTGCAAAATGTTTTATCTTGAATGTTAGTTAGGCCAATGCGCGTCTAATAAAATACAAAACTTTAGGTTTTGACATTTCATAAATTTTTAATAAAAGTTTCATAACTTTTATGAATATTAATATTTTTGAAAAATATTTTGTAAACACGGTAATTGGACCTGTGCGGTTCTAACAAAACAACTATTTTTCGATTTAAAATTTTTTATTTTTTTTCAAAAAATTTGTATGCAATATCGTTGGCCAAAAATATCACGTGACCTAATGAAAACCAAAATAAAAATTACCTCAAACTTTTGTTTTACTGAAAATTTTCGCGAAATATTTTATCTTGAATGTTAGTTAGGCCAATGCGCGTCTAATAAAATACAAAATTTTAGGTTTTGAGATTTCTTAAATTTTTAATAAAAGTTTCATAACTTTTATGAATATTAATATTTTCGAAAAATATTTTGTAAACACGGTAATTGGACCTGTGCGGTTCTAACACAACAATTATTTTTCGATTTAAAATTTTTTATTTTTTTTCAAAAAATTTGTATGCAATATCATTGGCCAAAAATATCACGTGACCTAATTAAACCCAAAATAAAAATTATCTCAAACTTTTGTTCTACTTAAAATTTTTGCAAAATGTTTTATCTTGAATGTTAGTTAGGCCAATGCGCGCCTAATTATATATAAAATTTCAGATTTTGAGATTTCATAAATTTTTAATAAAAGTTTCATAACTTTTATGAATATTAATATTTTCGAAAAATATTTTGTAAACACGGTAATTGGACCTGTGCGGTCCTAACACAACAATTATTTTTCGATTTAAAATTTGTCATTTTTTTAAAAAAAATTTGTATGCAATATCATTGGCCAAAAATATCACGTGACCTAATTAAACCCAAAATAAAAATTACCTCAAACATTTGTTTTACTGAAAATTTTCGCGAAATGTTTTATCTTGAATGTTAGTTAGGCCAATGCGCGTCTAATAAAATACAAAATTTTAGGTTTTGAGATTTCATAAATTTTTAATAAAAGTTTCATAACTTTTATGAATATTAATATTTTCGAAAAATATTTTGTAAACACGGTAATTGGACCTGTGCGGTTCTAACACAACAATTATTTTTCGATTTAAAATTTGTTATTTTTTTTTTTTAAATTTGTATGCAATATCATTGGCCAAAAATATCACGTGACCTAATTAAACCCAAAATAAAAATTACCTCAAACTTTTGTTTTACTGAAAATTTTCGCGAAATGTTTTATGTTGAATGTTAGTTAGGCCAATGCGCGTCTAATAAAATACAAAATTTTAGGTTTTGAGATTTCATAAATTTTTAATAAAAGTTTCATAACTTTTATGAATATTAATATTTTCGAAAAATATTTTGTAAACACGGTAATTGGACCTGTGCGGTTCTAACAAAACAATTATTTTTCGATTTAAAATTTTTAATTTTTTTTCAAAAAATTTGTATGCAATATCATTGGCCAAAAATATCACGTGACCTAATTAAACCCAAAATAAAAATTACCTCAAACTTTTGTTCTACTTAAAATTTTTGCAAAATGTTTTATCTTGAATGTTAGTTAGGCCAATGCGCGTCTAATAAAATACAAAATTTTAGGTTTTGAGATTTCATAAATTTTTAATAAAAGTTTCATAACTTTTATGAATATTAATATTTTTGAAAAATATTTTGTAAACACGGTAATTGGACCTGTGCGGTTCTAACAAAACAATTATTTTTCGATTTAAAAATTTTATTTTTTTCCAAAAAATTTGTATGCAATTGGCCAAAAATATCACGTGACCTAATGAAAAGCAAAATAAAAATTACCTCAAACTTTTGTTTTACTGAAAATTTTTACGAAATGTTTTATCTTGAATGTTAGTTAGGCCAATGCGCGTCTAATAAAATACAAAATTTTAGGTTTTGAGATTTCATAAATTTTTAATAAAAGTGTCATAACTTTTATGAATATTAATATTTTTGAAAAATATTAGGTAATCACGGTAATTGGACCTGTGCGGTTCTAACACAACAATTATTTTTCGATTTAAAATTTTTTATTTTTTTTTTTAAATTTGTATGCAATATCATTGGCCAAAAATATCACGTGACCTAATTAAACCCAAAATAAAAATTATCTCAAACTTTTGTTTTACTGAAAATTTTCGCGAAATGTTTTATCTTGAATGTTAGTTAGGCCAATGCGCGTCTAATAAAATACAAAATTTTAGGTTTTGAGATTTTATAAAATTTTAATAAAAGTTTCATAACTTTTATGAATATTAATTTTTTTGTAAAATATTTTGTGAACATGGTAATTGGACCTGTGCGGTTCTAACACAACAATTATTTTTTGATTTAAAATTTTTTATTTTTTTTCAAAAAATTTGTATGCAATATCATTGGCCAAAAATATCACGTGACCTAATGAAAACCAAAATAAAAATTACCTCAAATTTTTGTTTTACTGAAAATTTTCGCGAAATGTTTTATCTTGAATGTTAGTTAGGCCAATGCGCGTCTAATAAAATACAAAATTTTAGGTTTTAAGATTTCATAAATTTTTAATAAAAGTTTCATAACTTTTATGAATATTAATATTTTTAAAAAATATTTTGTAAACACGGTAATTGGACCTGTGCGGTTCTAACACAACAATTATTTTTCTATTTAAAATTTTTTATTTTTTTTTTCAAAAAATTTGTATGCAATATCATTGGCCAAAAATATCACATGACCTAATGAAACCCAAAATAAAAATTACCCCAAACTTTTGTTTTACTGAAAATTTTCGCGAAATGTTTTATCTTGAATGTTAGTTAGGCCAATGCGCGTCTAATAAAATACAAAATTTTAGGTTTTGAGATTTCATAAATTTTTAATAAAAGTTTCATAACTTTTATGAATATTAATATTTAAAAAAAATATTTTGTAAACACGGTAATTGGACCTGTGCGGTTCTAACAAAACAATTATTTTTCGATTTAAAATTTTTAATTTTTTTTCAAAAAATTTGTATGCAATATCATTGGCCAAAAATATCACGTGACCTAATTAAACCCAAAATAAAAATTACCTCAAACTTTTGTTCTACTTCAAATTTTTGCAAAATGTTTTATCTTGAATGTTAGTTAGGCCAATGCGCGTCTAATAAAATACAAAACTTTAGGTTTTGACATTTCATAAATTTTTAATAAAAGTTTCATAACTTTTATGAATATTAATATTTTTGAAAAATATTTTGTAAACACGGTAATTGGACCTGTGCGGTTCTAACAAAACAACTATTTTTCGATTTAAAATTTTTTATTTTTTTTCAAAAAATTTGTATGCAATATCGTTGGCCAAAAATATCACGTGACCTAATGAAAACCAAAATAAAAATTACCTCAAACTTTTGTTTTACTAAAAATTTTCGCGAAATATTTTATCTTGAATGTTAGTTAGGCCAATGCGCGTCTAATAAAATACAAAATTTTAGGTTTTGAGATTTCATAAATTTTTAATAAAAGTTTCATAACTTTTATGAATATTAATATTTTCGAAAAATATTTTGTAAACACGGTAATTGGACCTGTGCGGTTCTAACACAACAATTATTTTTCGATTTAAAATTTTTTATTTTTTTTCAAAAAATTTGTATGCAATATCATTGGCCAAAAATATCACGTGACCTAATTAAACCCAAAATAAAAATTATCTCAAACTTTTGTTCTACTTAAAATTTTTGCAAAATGTTTTATCTTGAATGTTAGTTAGGCCAATGCGCGCCTAATTATATATAAAATTTCAGATTTTGAGATTTCATAAATTTTTAATAAAAGTTTCATAACTTTTATGAATATTAATATTTTCGAAAAATATTTTGTAAACACGGTAATTGGACCTGTGCGGTCCTAACACAACAATTATTTTTCGATTTAAAATTTGTCATTTTTTTAAAAAAAATTTGTATGCAATATCATTGGTCAAAAATATCACGTGACCTAATTAAACCCAAAATAAAAATTACCTCAAACATTTGTTTTACTGAAAATTTTCGCGAAATGTTTTATCTTGAATGTTAGTTAGGCCAATGCGCGTCTAATAAAATACAAAATTTTAGGTTTTGAGATTTCATAAATTTTTAATAAAAGTTTCATAACTTTTATGAATATTAATATTTTCGAAAAATATTTTGTAAACACGGTAATTGGACCTGTGCGGTTCTAACACAACAATTATTTTTCGATTTAAAATTTGTTATTTTTTTTTTTAAAATTTGTATGCAATATCATTGGCCAAAAATATCACGTGACCTAATTAAACCCAAAATAAAAATTACCTCAAACTTTTGTTCTACTTAAAATTTTTGCAAAATGTTTTATCTTGAATGTTAGTTAGGCCAATGCGCGTCTAATAAAATACAAAATTTTAGGTTTTGAGATTTCATAAATTTTTAATAAAAGTTTCATAACTTTTATGAATATTAATATTTTTGAAAAATATTTTGTAAACACGGTAATTGGACCTGTGCGGTTCTAACAAAACAACTATTTTTCGATTTAAAATTTTTTATTTTTTTTCAAAAAATTTGTATGCAATATCGTTGGCCAAAATTATCACGTGACCTAATGAAAACCAAAATAAAAATTACCTCAAACTTTTGTTTTACTGAAAATTTTCGCGAAATATTTTATCTTGAATGTTAGTTAGGCCAATGCGCGTCTAATAAAATACAAAATTTTAGGTTTTGAGATTTCATAAATTTTTAAAAAAAAGTGTCATAATTTTTATAAATATTAATATTTTTGAAAAATATTATGTAAACACGGTAATTGGACCTGTGCGGTTATAACACAACAATTATTTTTTGATTTAAAATTTTTTATTTTTTTCCAAAAAATTTATATGCAATTGGCCAAAAATATCACGTGACCTAATGAAATGCAAAATAAAAATTACCTCAAACTTTTGTTTTACTGAAAATTTTTACGAAATGTTTTATCTTGAATGTTAGTTAGGCCAATGCGCGTCTAATAAAATACAAAATTTTAGGTTTTGAGATTTCATAAATTTTTAATAAAAGTGTCATAACTTTTATGAATATTAATATTTTTGAAAAATATTATGAAAACACGGTAATTGGACCTGTGCGGTTCTAACACAACAATTATTTTTCGATTTAAAATTTTTTATTTTTTTTTTAAAATTTGTATGCAATATTATTGGCCAAAAATATCACGTAACCTAATTAAACCCAAAATAAAAATTACCTCAAACTTTTGTTCTACTTAAAATTTTTGCAAAATGTTTTATCTTGAATGTTAGTTAGGCCAATGCGCGTCTAATAAAATACAAAATTTTAGGTTTTGAGATTTCATAAATTTTTAATAAAAGTTTCATAACTTTTATGAATATTAATATTTTTGAAAAATATTTTGTAAACACGGTAATTGGACCTGTGCGGTTCTAACAAAACAACTATTTTTCGATTTAAAATTTTTTATTTTTTTTCAAAAAATTTGTATGCAATATCGTTGGCCAAAATTATCACGTGACCTAATGAAAACCAAAATAAAAATTACCTCAAACTTTTGTTTTACTGAAAATTTTTGCGAAATATTTTATCTTGAATGTTAGTTAGGCCAATGCGCGTCTAATAAAATACAAAATTTTAGGTTTTGAGATTTCATAAATTTTTAAAAAAAAGTGTCATAATTTTTATAAATATTAATATTTTTGAAAAATATTATGTAAACACGGTAATTGGACGTGTGCGGTTATAACACAACAATTATTTTTTGATTTAAAATTTTTTATTTTTTTCCAAAAAATTTGTATGCAATTGGCCAAAAATATCACGTGACCTAATGAAAAGCAAAATAAAAATTACCTCAAACTTTTGTTTTACTGAAAATTTTTACGAAATGTTTGATCTTGAATGTTAGTTAGGCCAATGCGCGTCTAATAAAATACAAAATTTTAGGTTTTGAGATTTCATAAATTTTTAATAAAAGTGTCATAACTTTTATGAATATTAATATTTTTGAAAAATATTATGTAAACACGGTAATTGGACTTGTGCGGTTCTAACACAACAATTATTTTTCGATTTAAAATTTTTTATTTTTTTTTTTAAATTTGTATGCAATATCATTGGCCAAAAATATCACGTGACCTAATTAAACCCAAAATAAAAATTATCTCAAACTTTTGTTTTACTGAAAATTTTCGCGAAATGTTTTATCTTGAATGTTAGTTAGGCCAATGCGCGTCTAATAAAATACAAAATTTTAGGTTTTGAGATTTTATAAATTTTTAATAAAAGTTTCATAACTTTTATGAATATTAATTTTTTTGTAAAATATTTTGTGAACATGGTAATTGGACCTGTGCGGTTCTAACACAACAATTATTTTTTGATTTAAAATTTTTTATTTTTTTTCAAAAAATTTGTATGCAATATCATTGGCCAAAAATATCACGTGACCTAATTAAACCCAAAATAAAAATTACCTCAAATTTTTGTTTTACTGAAAATTTTCGCGAAATGTTTTATCTTGAATGTTAGTTAGGCCAATGCGCGTCTAATAAAATACAAAATTTTAGGTTTTAAGATTTCATAAATTTTTAATAAAAGTTTCATAACTTTTATGAATATTAATATTTTTGAAAAATATTTTGTAAACACGGTAATTGGACCTGTGCGGTTCTAACACAACAATTATTTTTCTATTTAAAATTTTTTATTTTTTTTTAAAAAATTTGTATGCAATATCATTGGCCAAAAATATCACATGACCTAATGAAACCCAAAATAAAAATTACTCCAAACTTTTGTTTTACTGAAAATTTTCGCGAAATGTTTTATCTTGAATGTTAGTTAGGCCAATGCGCGTCTAATAAAATACAAAATTTTAGGTTTTGAGATTTCATAAATTTTTAATAAAAGTTTCATAACTTTTATGAATATTAATATTTATAAAAAATATTTTGTAAACACGGTAATTGGACCTGTGCGGTTCTGACAAAACAATTATTTTTCGATTTAAAATTTTTTATTTTTTTTCAAAAAATTCGTATGCAATATCATTGGCCAAAAATATCACGTGACCTAATGAAAACCAAAATAAAAATTACCTCAAACTTTTGTTTTACTGAAAATTTTCGCGAAATATTTTATCTTGAATGTTAGTTAGGCCAATGCGCGTCTAATAAAATACAAAATTTTAGGTTTTGAGATTTCATAAATTTTTATTAAAAGTTTCATAACTTTTATGAATATTAATATTTTCGAAAAATATTTTGTAAACACGGTAAATGGACCTGTGCGGTTCTAACACAAAAATTATTTTTCGATTTAAAATTTTTAATTTTTTTTCAAAAATTTTGTATGCAATATCATTGGCCAAAAATATCACGTGACCTAATTAAACCCAAAATAAAAATTACCTCAAACTTTTGTTTTACTGAAAATTTTCGCGAAATGTTTTATCTTGAATGTTAGTTAGGCCAATGCGCGTCTAATAAAATACAAAATTTTAGGTTTTGAGATTTCATAAATTTTTAATAAAACTTTCATAACTTTTATGAATATTAATATTTTCGAAAAATATTTTGTGAACATGGTAATTGGACCTGTGCGGTTCTAACACAACAATTATTTTTCGATTTAAAATTTTTTATTTTTTTTCAAAAAATTTGTATGCAATATCATTGGCCAAAAATAACACGTGACCTAATTAAACCCAAAATAAAAATTATCTCAAACTTTTGTTTTACTGAAAATTTTTGCGAAATGTTTTATCTTGAATGTTAGTTAGGCCAATGCGCGTCTAATAAAATACAAAATTTTATGTTTTGAGATTTCATAAATTTTTAAAAAAAGTGTCATAATTTTTATGAATATTAATATTTTTGAAAAATATTATGTAAACACGGTAATTGGACCTGTGCGGTTCTAACACAACAATTATTTTTCGATTTAAAATTTGTTATTTTTTTTTAAATTTGTATGCAATATCATTGGCCAAAAATATCACGTGACCTAATTAAACCCAAAATAAAAATTATCTCAAACTTTTGTTTTACTGAAAATTTTCGCGAAATATTTTATCTTGAATGTTAGTTAGGCCAATGCGCGTCTAATAAAATACAAAATTTTAGGTTTTGAGATTTCATAAATTTTTAATAAAAGTTTCATAACTTTTATGAATATTAATATTTTTGAAAAATATTTTGTAAACACGGTAATTGGACCTGTGCGGTTCTAACAAAACAACTATTTTTCGATTTAAAATTTTTTATTTTTTTTCAAAAAATTTGTATGCAATATCGTTGGCCAAAATTATCACGTGACCTAATGAAAACCAAAATAAAAATTACCTCAAACTTTTGTTTTACTGAAAATTTTCGCGAAATATTTTATCTTGAATGTTAGTTAGGCCAATGCGCGTCTAATAAAATACAAAATTTTAGGTTTTGAGATTTCATAAATTTTTAAAAAAAAGTGTCATAATTTTTATAAATATTAATATTTTTGAAAAATATTATGTAAACACGGTAATTGGACCTGTGCGGTTATAACACAACAATTATTTTTTGATTTAAAATTTTTTATTTTTTTCCAAAAAATTTGTATGCAATTGGCCAAAAATATCACGTGACCTAATGAAAAGCAAAATAAAAATTACCTCAAACTTTTGTTTTACTGAAAATTTTTACGAAATGTTTTATCTTGAATGTTAGTTAGGCCAATGCGCGTCTAATAAAATACAAAATTTTAGGTTTTGAGATTTCATAAATTTTTAATAAAAGTGTCATAACTTTTATGAATATTAATATTTTTGAAAAATATTATGTAAACACGGTAATTGGACCTGTGCGGTTCTAACACAACAATTATTTTTCGATTTAAAATTTTTTATTTTTTTTTTTAAATTTGTATGCAATATTATTGGCCAAAAATATCACGTGACCTAATTAAACCCAAAATAAAAATTACCTCAAACTTTTGTTCTACTTAAAATTTTTGCAAAATGTTTTATCTTGAATGTTAGTTAGGCCAATGCGCGTCTAATAAAATACAAAATTTTAGGTTTTGAGATTTCATAAATTTTTAATAAAAGTTTCATAACTTTTATGAATATTAATATTTTCGAAAAATATTTTGTAAACACGGTAATTGGACCTGTGCGGTTCTAACAAAACAATTATTTTTCGATTTAAAATTTTTAATTTTTTTTCAAAAAATTTGTATGCAATATCATTGGCCAAAAATATCACGTGACCTAATTAAACCCAAAATAAAAATTACCTCAAACTTTTGTTCTACTTCAAATTTTTGCAAAATGTTTTATCTTGAATGTTAGTTAGGCCAATGCGCGTCTAATAAAATACAAAACTTTAGGTTTTGACATTTCATAAATTTTTAATAAAAGTTTCATAACTTTTATGAATATTAATATTTTTGAAAAATATTTTGTAAACACGGTAATTGGACCTGTGCGGTTCTAACAAAACAACTATTTTTCGATTTAAAATTTTTTATTTTTTTTCAAAAAATTTGTATGCAATATCGTTGGCCAAAAATATCACGTGACCTAATAAAAACCAAAATAAAAATTACCTCAAACTTTTGTTTTACTGAAAATTTTCGCGAAATATTTTATCTTGAATGTTAGTTAGGCCAATGCGCGTCTAATAAAATACAAAATTTTAGGTTTTGAGATTTCATAAATTTTTAATAAAAGTTTCATAACTTTTATGAATATTAATATTTTTGAAAAATATTTTGTAAACACGGTAATTGGACCTGTGCGGTTCTAACACAACAATTATTTTTCGATTTAAAATTTTTTATTTTTTTTCAAAAAATTTGTATGCAATATCATTGGCCAAAAATATCACGTGACCTAATTAAACCCAAAATAAAAATTATCTCAAACTTTTGTTTTACTGAAAATTTTTGCGAAATGTTTTATCTTGAATGTTAGTTAGGCCAATGCGCGTCTAATAAAATACAAAATTTTATGTTTTGAGATTTCATAAATTTTTAAAAAAAAGTGTCATAATTTTTATGAATATTAATATTTTTGAAAAATATTATGTAAACACGGAAATTGGACCTGTGCGGTTCTAACACAACAATTATTTTTCGATTTAAAATTTGTTATTTTTTTTTTAAATTTGTATGCAATATCATTGGCCAAAAATATCACGTGACCTAATTAAACCCAAAATAAAAATTATCTCAAACATTTGTTTTACTGAAAATTTTCGCGAAATATTTTATCTTGAATGTTAGTTAGGCCAATGCGCGTCTAATAAAATACAAAATTTTAGGTTTTGAGATTTCTTAAATTTTTAATAAAAGTTTCATAACTTTTATGAATATTAATATTTTCGAAAAATATTTTGTAAACACGGTAATTGGACCTGTGCGGTTCTAACAAAACAATTATTTTTCGATTTAAAATTTTTAATTTTTTTTCAAAAAATTTGTATGCAATATCATTGGCCAAAAATATCACGTGACCTAATTAAACCCAAAATAAAAATTACCTCAAACTTTTGTTCTACTTCAAATTTTTGCAAAATGTTTTATCTTGAATGTTAGTTAGGCCAATGCGCGTCTAATAAAATACAAAACTTTAGGTTTTGACATTTCATAAATTTTTAATAAAAGTTTCATAACTTTTATGAATATTAATATTTTTGAAAAATATTTTGTAAACACGGTAATTGGACCTGTGCGGTTCTAACAAAACAACTATTTTTCGATTTAAAATTTTTTATTTTTTTTCAAAAAATTTGTATGCAATATCGTTGGCCAAAAATATCACGTGACCTAATAAAAACCAAAATAAAAATTACCTCAAACTTTTGTTTTACTGAAAATTTTCGCGAAATATTTTATCTTGAATGTTAGTTAGGCCAATGCGCGTCTAATAAAATACAAAATTTTAGGTTTTGAGATTTCATAAATTTTTAATAAAAGTTTCATAACTTTTATGAATATTAATATTTTCGAAAAATATTTTGTAAACACGGTAATTGGACCTGTGCGGTTCTAACAAAACAATTATTTTTCGATTTAAAATTTTTAATTTTTTTTCAAAAAATTTGTATGCAATATCATTGGCCAAAAATATCACGTGACCTAATTAAACCCAAAATAAAAATTACCTCAAACTTTTGTTCTACTTCAAATTTTTGCAAAATGTTTTATCTTGAATGTTAGTTAGGCCAATGCGCGTCTAATAAAATACAAAACTTTAGGTTTTGACATTTCATAAATTTTTAATAAAAGTTTCATAACTTTTATGAATATTAATATTTTTGAAAAATATTTTGTAAACACGGTAATTGGACCTGTGCGGTTCTAACAAAACAACTATTTTTCGATTTAAAATTTTTTATTTTTTTTCAAAAAATTTGTATGCAATATCGTTGGCCAAAAATATCACGTGACCTAATAAAAACCAAAATAAAAATTACCTCAAACTTTTGTTTTACTGAAAATTTTCGCGAAATATTTTATCTTGAATGTTAGTTAGGCCAATGCGCGTCTAATAAAATACAAAATTTTAGGTTTTGAGATTTCATAAATTTTTAATAAAAGTTTCATAACTTTTATGAATATTAATATTTTTGAAAAATATTTTGTAAACACGGTAATTGGACCTGTGCGGTTCTAACACAACAATTATTTTTCGATTTAAAATTTTTTATTTTTTTTCAAAAAATTTGTATGCAATATCATTGGCCAAAAATATCACGTGACCTAATTAAACCCAAAATAAAAATTATCTCAAACTTTTGTTTTACTGAAAATTTTTGCGAAATGTTTTATCTTGAATGTTAGTTAGGCCAATGCGCGTCTAATAAAATACAAAATTTTATGTTTTGAGATTTCATAAATTTTTAAAAAAAAGTGTCATAATTTTTATGAATATTAATATTTTTGAAAAATATTATGTAAACACGGAAATTGGACCTGTGCGGTTCTAACACAACAATTATTTTTCGATTTAAAATTTGTTATTTTTTTTTTAAATTTGTATGCAATATCATTGGCCAAAAATATCACGTGACCTAATTAAACCCAAAATAAAAATTATCTCAAACATTTGTTTTACTGAAAATTTTCGCGAAATATTTTATCTTGAATGTTAGTTAGGCCAATGCGCGTCTAATAAAATACAAAATTTTAGGTTTTGAGATTTCTTAAATTTTTAATAAAAGTTTCATAACTTTTATGAATATTAATATTTTCGAAAAATATTTTGTAAACACGGTAATTGGACCTGTGCGGTTCTAACAAAACAATTATTTTTCGATTTAAAATTTTTAATTATTTTTCAAAAAATTTGTATGCAAAATATCATTGGCCAAAAATATCACGTGACCTAATTAAACTTAAAATAAAAATTACCTCAAACTTTTGTTTTACTGAAAATTTTCGCAAAATGTTTTATGTTGAATGTTAGTTAGGCCAATGCGCGTCTAATAAAATACAAAATTTTAGGTTTTGAGATTTCATAAATTTTTAATAAAAGTTTCATAACTTTTATGAATATTAATATTTTCGAAAAATATTTTGTAAACACGGTAATTGGACCTGTGCGGTTCTAACAAAACAATTATTTTTCGATTTAAAATTTTTAATTTTTTTTCAAACAATTTGTATGCAATATCATTGGCCAAAAATATCACGTGACCTAATTAAACCCAAAATAAAAATTACCTCAAACTTTTGTTCTACTTCAAATTTTTGCAAAATGTTTTATCTTGAATGTTAGTTAGGCCAATGCGCGTCTAATAAAATACAAAACTTTAGGTTTTGACATTTCATAAATTTTTAATAAAAGTTTCATAACTTTTATGAATATTAATATTTTTGAAAAATATTTTGTAAACACGGTAATTGGACCTGTGCGGTTCTAACAAAACAACTATTTTTCGATTTAAAATTTTTTATTTTTTTTCAAAAAATTTGTATGCAATATCGTTGGCCAAAAATATCACGTGACCTAATGAAAACCAAAATAAAAATTACCTCAAACTTTTGTTTTACTGAAAATTTTCGCGAAATATTTTATCTTGAATGTTAGTTAGGCCAATGCGCGTCTAATAAAATACAAAATTTTAGGTTTTGAGATTTCTTAAATTTTTAATAAAAGTTTCATAACTTTTATGAATATTAATATTTTCGAAAAATATTTTGTAAACACGGTAATTGGACCTGTGCGGTTCTAACACAACAATTATTTTTCGATTTAAAATTTTTTATTTTTTTTCAAAAAATTTGTATGCAATATCATTGGCCAAAAATATCACGTGACCTAATTAAACCCAAAATAAAAATTATCTCAAACTTTTGTTCTACTTAAAATTTTTGCAAAATGTTTTATCTTGAATGTTAGTTAGGCCAATGCGCGCCTAATTATATATAAAATTTCAGATTTTGAGATTTCATAAATTTTTAATAAAAGTTTCATAACTTTTATGAATATTAATATTTTCGAAAAATATTTTGTAAACACGGTAATTGGACCTGTGCGGTCCTAACACAACAATTATTTTTCGATTTAAAATTTGTCATTTTTTTAAAAAAAATTTGTATGCAATATCATTGGCCAAAAATATCACGTGACCTAATTAAACCCAAAATAAAAATTACCTCAAACATTTGTTTTACTGAAAATTTTCGCGAAATGTTTTATCTTGAATGTTAGTTAGGCCAATGCGCGTCTAATAAAATACAAAATTTTAGGTTTTGAGATTTCATAAATTTTTAATAAAAGTTTCATAACTTTTATGAATATTAATATTTTCGAAAAATATTTTGTAAACACGGTAATTGGACCTGTGCGGTTCTAACACAACAATTATTTTTCGATTTAAAATTTGTTATTTTTTTTTTTTAAATTTGTATGCAATATCATTGGCCAAAAATATCACGTGACCTAATTAAACCCAAAATAAAAATTACCTCAAACTTTTGTTTTACTGAAAATTTTCGCGAAATGTTTTATGTTGAATGTTAGTTAGGCCAATGCGCGTCTAATAAAATACAAAATTTTAGGTTTTGAGATTTCATAAATTTTTAATAAAAGTTTCATAACTTTTATGAATATTAATATTTTCGAAAAATATTTTGTAAACACGGTAATTGGACCTGTGCGGTTCTAACAAAACAATTATTTTTCGATTTAAAATTTTTAATTTTTTTTCAAAAAATTTGTATGCAATATCATTGGCCAAAAATATCACGTGACCTAATTAAACCCAAAATAAAAATTACCTCAAACTTTTGTTCTACTTAAAATTTTTGCAAAATGTTTTATCTTGAATGTTAGTTAGGCCAATGCGCGTCTAATAAAATACAAAATTTTAGGTTTTGAGATTTCATAAATTTTTAATAAAAGTTTCATAACTTTTATGAATATTAATATTTTTGAAAAATATTTTGTAAACACGGTAATTGGACCTGTGCGGTTCTAACAAAACAATTATTTTTCGATTTAAAAATTTTATTTTTTTCCAAAAAATTTGTATGCAATTGGCCAAAAATATCACGTGACCTAATGAAAAGCAAAATAAAAATTACCTCAAACTTTTGTTTTACTGAAAATTTTTACGAAATGTTTTATCTTGAATGTTAGTTAGGCCAATGCGCGTCTAATAAAATACAAAATTTTAGGTTTTGAGATTTCATAAATTTTTAATAAAAGTGTCATAACTTTTATGAATATTAATATTTTTGAAAAATATTAGGTAATCACGGTAATTGGACCTGTGCGGTTCTAACACAACAATTATTTTTCGATTTAAAATTTTTTATTTTTTTTTTTAAATTTGTATGCAATATCATTGGCCAAAAATATCACGTGACCTAATTAAACCCAAAATAAAAATTATCTCAAACTTTTGTTTTACTGAAAATTTTCGCGAAATGTTTTATCTTGAATGTTAGTTAGGCCAATGCGCGTCTAATAAAATACAAAATTTTAGGTTTTGAGATTTTATAAAATTTTAATAAAAGTTTCATAACTTTTATGAATATTAATTTTTTTGTAAAATATTTTGTGAACATGGTAATTGGACCTGTGCGGTTCTAACACAACAATTATTTTTTGATTTAAAATTTTTTATTTTTTTTCAAAAAATTTGTATGCAATATCATTGGCCAAAAATATCACGTGACCTAATGAAAACCAAAATAAAAATTACCTCAAATTTTTGTTTTACTGAAAATTTTCGCGAAATGTTTTATCTTGAATGTTAGTTAGGCCAATGCGCGTCTAATAAAATACAAAATTTTAGGTTTTAAGATTTCATAAATTTTTAATAAAAGTTTCATAACTTTTATGAATATTAATATTTTTAAAAAATATTTTGTAAACACGGTAATTGGACCTGTGCGGTTCTAACACAACAATTATTTTTCTATTTAAAATTTTTTATTTTTTTTTTCAAAAAATTTGTATGCAATATCATTGGCCAAAAATATCACATGACCTAATGAAACCCAAAATAAAAATTACCCCAAACTTTTGTTTTACTGAAAATTTTCGCGAAATGTTTTATCTTGAATGTTAGTTAGGCCAATGCGCGTCTAATAAAATACAAAATTTTAGGTTTTGAGATTTCATAAATTTTTAATAAAAGTTTCATAACTTTTATGAATATTAATATTTAAAAAAAATATTTTGTAAACACGGTAATTGGACCTGTGCGGTTCTAACAAAACAATTATTTTTCGATTTAAAATTTTTAATTTTTTTTCAAAAAATTTGTATGCAATATCATTGGCCAAAAATATCACGTGACCTAATTAAACCCAAAATAAAAATTACCTCAAACTTTTGTTCTACTTCAAATTTTTGCAAAATGTTTTATCTTGAATGTTAGTTAGGCCAATGCGCGTCTAATAAAATACAAAACTTTAGGTTTTGACATTTCATAAATTTTTAATAAAAGTTTCATAACTTTTATGAATATTAATATTTTTGAAAAATATTTTGTAAACACGGTAATTGGACCTGTGCGGTTCTAACAAAACAACTATTTTTCGATTTAAAATTTTTTATTTTTTTTCAAAAAATTTGTATGCAATATCGTTGGCCAAAAATATCACGTGACCTAATGAAAACCAAAATAAAAATTACCTCAAACTTTTGTTTTACTAAAAATTTTCGCGAAATATTTTATCTTGAATGTTAGTTAGGCCAATGCGCGTCTAATAAAATACAAAATTTTAGGTTTTGAGATTTCATAAATTTTTAATAAAAGTTTCATAACTTTTATGAATATTAATATTTTCGAAAAATATTTTGTAAACACGGTAATTGGACCTGTGCGGTTCTAACACAACAATTATTTTTCGATTTAAAATTTTTTATTTTTTTTCAAAAAATTTGTATGCAATATCATTGGCCAAAAATATCACGTGACCTAATTAAACCCAAAATAAAAATTATCTCAAACTTTTGTTCTACTTAAAATTTTTGCAAAATGTTTTATCTTGAATGTTAGTTAGGCCAATGCGCGCCTAATTATATATAAAATTTCAGATTTTGAGATTTCATAAATTTTTAATAAAAGTTTCATAACTTTTATGAATATTAATATTTTCGAAAAATATTTTGTAAACACGGTAATTGGACCTGTGCGGTCCTAACACAACAATTATTTTTCGATTTAAAATTTGTCATTTTTTTAAAAAAAATTTGTATGCAATATCATTGGTCAAAAATATCACGTGACCTAATTAAACCCAAAATAAAAATTACCTCAAACATTTGTTTTACTGAAAATTTTCGCGAAATGTTTTATCTTGAATGTTAGTTAGGCCAATGCGCGTCTAATAAAATACAAAATTTTAGGTTTTGAGATTTCATAAATTTTTAATAAAAGTTTCATAACTTTTATGAATATTAATATTTTCGAAAAATATTTTGTAAACACGGTAATTGGACCTGTGCGGTTCTAACACAACAATTATTTTTCGATTTAAAATTTGTTATTTTTTTTTTTAAAATTTGTATGCAATATCATTGGCCAAAAATATCACGTGACCTAATTAAACCCAAAATAAAAATTACCTCAAACTTTTGTTCTACTTAAAATTTTTGCAAAATGTTTTATCTTGAATGTTAGTTAGGCCAATGCGCGTCTAATAAAATACAAAATTTTAGGTTTTGAGATTTCATAAATTTTTAATAAAAGTTTCATAACTTTTATGAATATTAATATTTTTGAAAAATATTTTGTAAACACGGTAATTGGACCTGTGCGGTTCTAACAAAACAACTATTTTTCGATTTAAAATTTTTTATTTTTTTTCAAAAAATTTGTATGCAATATCGTTGGCCAAAATTATCACGTGACCTAATGAAAACCAAAATAAAAATTACCTCAAACTTTTGTTTTACTGAAAATTTTCGCGAAATATTTTATCTTGAATGTTAGTTAGGCCAATGCGCGTCTAATAAAATACAAAATTTTAGGTTTTGAGATTTCATAAATTTTTAAAAAAAAGTGTCATAATTTTTATAAATATTAATATTTTTGAAAAATATTATGTAAACACGGTAATTGGACCTGTGCGGTTATAACACAACAATTATTTTTTGATTTAAAATTTTTTATTTTTTTCCAAAAAATTTATATGCAATTGGCCAAAAATATCACGTGACCTAATGAAATGCAAAATAAAAATTACCTCAAACTTTTGTTTTACTGAAAATTTTTACGAAATGTTTTATCTTGAATGTTAGTTAGGCCAATGCGCGTCTAATAAAATACAAAATTTTAGGTTTTGAGATTTCATAAATTTTTAATAAAAGTGTCATAACTTTTATGAATATTAATATTTTTGAAAAATATTATGAAAACACGGTAATTGGACCTGTGCGGTTCTAACACAACAATTATTTTTCGATTTAAAATTTTTTATTTTTTTTTTAAAATTTGTATGCAATATTATTGGCCAAAAATATCACGTAACCTAATTAAACCCAAAATAAAAATTACCTCAAACTTTTGTTCTACTTAAAATTTTTGCAAAATGTTTTATCTTGAATGTTAGTTAGGCCAATGCGCGTCTAATAAAATACAAAATTTTAGGTTTTGAGATTTCATAAATTTTTAATAAAAGTTTCATAACTTTTATGAATATTAATATTTTTGAAAAATATTTTGTAAACACGGTAATTGGACCTGTGCGGTTCTAACAAAACAACTATTTTTCGATTTAAAATTTTTTATTTTTTTTCAAAAAATTTGTATGCAATATCGTTGGCCAAAATTATCACGTGACCTAATGAAAACCAAAATAAAAATTACCTCAAACTTTTGTTTTACTGAAAATTTTTGCGAAATATTTTATCTTGAATGTTAGTTAGGCCAATGCGCGTCTAATAAAATACAAAATTTTAGGTTTTGAGATTTCATAAATTTTTAAAAAAAAGTGTCATAATTTTTATAAATATTAATATTTTTGAAAAATATTATGTAAACACGGTAATTGGACGTGTGCGGTTATAACACAACAATTATTTTTTGATTTAAAATTTTTTATTTTTTTCCAAAAAATTTGTATGCAATTGGCCAAAAATATCACGTGACCTAATGAAAAGCAAAATAAAAATTACCTCAAACTTTTGTTTTACTGAAAATTTTTACGAAATGTTTGATCTTGAATGTTAGTTAGGCCAATGCGCGTCTAATAAAATACAAAATTTTAGGTTTTGAGATTTCATAAATTTTTAATAAAAGTGTCATAACTTTTATGAATATTAATATTTTTGAAAAATATTATGTAAACACGGTAATTGGACTTGTGCGGTTCTAACACAACAATTATTTTTCGATTTAAAATTTTTTATTTTTTTTTTTAAATTTGTATGCAATATCATTGGCCAAAAATATCACGTGACCTAATTAAACCCAAAATAAAAATTATCTCAAACTTTTGTTTTACTGAAAATTTTCGCGAAATGTTTTATCTTGAATGTTAGTTAGGCCAATGCGCGTCTAATAAAATACAAAATTTTAGGTTTTGAGATTTTATAAATTTTTAATAAAAGTTTCATAACTTTTATGAATATTAATTTTTTTGTAAAATATTTTGTGAACATGGTAATTGGACCTGTGCGGTTCTAACACAACAATTATTTTTTGATTTAAAATTTTTTATTTTTTTTCAAAAAATTTGTATGCAATATCATTGGCCAAAAATATCACGTGACCTAATTAAACCCAAAATAAAAATTACCTCAAATTTTTGTTTTACTGAAAATTTTCGCGAAATGTTTTATCTTGAATGTTAGTTAGGCCAATGCGCGTCTAATAAAATACAAAATTTTAGGTTTTAAGATTTCATAAATTTTTAATAAAAGTTTCATAACTTTTATGAATATTAATATTTTTGAAAAATATTTTGTAAACACGGTAATTGGACCTGTGCGGTTCTAACACAACAATTATTTTTCTATTTAAAATTTTTTATTTTTTTTTAAAAAATTTGTATGCAATATCATTGGCCAAAAATATCACATGACCTAATGAAACCCAAAATAAAAATTACTCCAAACTTTTGTTTTACTGAAAATTTTCGCGAAATGTTTTATCTTGAATGTTAGTTAGGCCAATGCGCGTCTAATAAAATACAAAATTTTAGGTTTTGAGATTTCATAAATTTTTAATAAAAGTTTCATAACTTTTATGAATATTAATATTTATAAAAAATATTTTGTAAACACGGTAATTGGACCTGTGCGGTTCTGACAAAACAATTATTTTTCGATTTAAAATTTTTTATTTTTTTTCAAAAAATTCGTATGCAATATCATTGGCCAAAAATATCACGTGACCTAATGAAAACCAAAATAAAAATTACCTCAAACTTTTGTTTTACTGAAAATTTTCGCGAAATATTTTATCTTGAATGTTAGTTAGGCCAATGCGCGTCTAATAAAATACAAAATTTTAGGTTTTGAGATTTCATAAATTTTTATTAAAAGTTTCATAACTTTTATGAATATTAATATTTTCGAAAAATATTTTGTAAACACGGTAAATGGACCTGTGCGGTTCTAACACAAAAATTATTTTTCGATTTAAAATTTTTAATTTTTTTTCAAAAATTTTGTATGCAATATCATTGGCCAAAAATATCACGTGACCTAATTAAACCCAAAATAAAAATTACCTCAAACTTTTGTTTTACTGAAAATTTTCGCGAAATGTTTTATCTTGAATGTTAGTTAGGCCAATGCGCGTCTAATAAAATACAAAATTTTAGGTTTTGAGATTTCATAAATTTTTAATAAAACTTTCATAACTTTTATGAATATTAATATTTTCGAAAAATATTTTGTGAACATGGTAATTGGACCTGTGCGGTTCTAACACAACAATTATTTTTCGATTTAAAATTTTTTATTTTTTTTCAAAAAATTTGTATGCAATATCATTGGCCAAAAATAACACGTGACCTAATTAAACCCAAAATAAAAATTATCTCAAACTTTTGTTTTACTGAAAATTTTTGCGAAATGTTTTATCTTGAATGTTAGTTAGGCCAATGCGCGTCTAATAAAATACAAAATTTTATGTTTTGAGATTTCATAAATTTTTAAAAAAAGTGTCATAATTTTTATGAATATTAATATTTTTGAAAAATATTATGTAAACACGGTAATTGGACCTGTGCGGTTCTAACACAACAATTATTTTTCGATTTAAAATTTGTTATTTTTTTTTAAATTTGTATGCAATATCATTGGCCAAAAATATCACGTGACCTAATTAAACCCAAAATAAAAATTATCTCAAACATTTGTTTTACTGAAAATTTTCGCAAAATGTTCTATCTTGAATGTTAGTTAGGCCAATGCGCATCTAATGAAATACAAAATTTTAGGTTTTGAGATTTCATAAATTTTTAACAAAAGTTTCATAACTTTTATGAATATTAATATTTTTGAAAAATATTTTGTAAACACGGTAATTGGACCTGTGCGGTTCTAACAAAACAATTATTTTTCGATTTAAAATTTTTAATTTTTTTTCAAAAAATTTGTATGCAATATCATTGGCCAAAAATATCACGTGACCTAATTAAACCTAAAATAAAAATTACCTCAAACTTTTGTTTTACTGAAAATTTTCGCGAAATATTTTATGTTGAATGTTAGTTAGGCCAATGCGCGTCTAATAAAATACAAAATTTTAGGTTTTGAGATTTCATAAATTTTTAATAAAAGTTTCATAACTTTTATGAATATTAATATTTTTGAAAAATATTTTGTAAACACGGTAATTGGACCTGTGCGGTTCTAACAAAACAACTATTTTTCGATTTAAAATTTTTTATTTTTTTTCAAAAAATTTGTATGCAATATCGTTGGCCAAAAATATCACGTGACCTAATGAAAACCAAAATAAAAATTACCTCAAACTTTTGTTTTACTGAAAATTTTCGCGAAATATTTTATCTTGAATGTTAGTTAGGCCAATGCGCGTCTAATAAAATACAAAATTTTAGGTTTTGAGATTTCTTAAATTTTTAATAAAAGTTTCATAACTTTTATGAATATTAATATTTTTGAAAAATATTTTGTGAACATGGTAATTGGACCTGTGCGGTTCTAACACAACAATTATTTTTCGATTTAAAATTTTTTATTTTTTTTCAAAAAATTTGTATGCAATATCATTGGCCAAAAATATCACGTGACCTAATTAAACCCAAAATAAAAATTATCTCAAACTTTTGTTTTACTGAAAATTTTTGCGAAATGTTTTATCTTGAATGTTAGTTAGGCCAATGCGCGTCTAATAAAATACAAAATTTTATGTTTTGAGATTTCATAAATTTTTAAAAAAAGTGTCATAATTTTTATGAATATTAATATTTTTGAAAAATATTATGTAAACACGGTAATTGGACCTGTGCGGTTCTAACACAACAATTATTTTTCGATTTAAAATTTGTTATTTTTTTTTTTAAATTTGTATGCAATATCATTGGCCAAAAATATCACGTGACCTAATTAAACCCAAAATAAAAATTATCTCAAACATTTGTTTTACTGAAAATTTTCGCAAAATGTTCTATCTTGAATGTTAGTTAGGCCAATGCGCATCTAATGAAATACAAAATTTTAGGTTTTGAGATTTCATAAATTTTTAACAAAAGTTTCATAACTTTTATGAATATTAATATTTTTGAAAAATATTTTGTAAACACGGTAATTGGACCTGTGCGGTTCTAACAAAACAATTATTTTTCGATTTAAAATTTTTAATTTTTTTTCAAAAAATTTGTATGCAATATCATTGGCCAAAAATATCACGTGACCTAATTAAACCTAAAATAAAAATTACCTCAAACTTTTGTTTTACTGAAAATTTTCGCGAAATGTTTTATCTTGAATGTTAGTTAGGCCAATGCGCGTCTAATAAAATACAAAATTTTAGGTTTTGAGATTTCATAAATTTTTAATAAAAGTTTCATAACTTTTATGAATATTAATATTTTTGAAAAATATTTTGTAAACACGGTAATTGGACCTGTGCGGTTCTAACAAAACAACTATTTTTCGATTTAAAATTTTTTATTTTTTTTCAAAAAATTTGTATGCAATATCGTTGGCCAAAAATATCACGTGACCTAATGAAAACCAAAATAAAAATTACCTCAAACTTTTGTTTTACTGAAAATTTTCGCGAAATATTTATCTTGAATGTTAGTTAGGCCAATGCGCGTCTAATAAAATACAAAATTTTAGGTTTTGAGATTTCTTAAATTTTTAATAAAAGTTTCATAACTTTTATGAATATTAATATTTTCGAAAAATATTTTGTAAACACGGTAATTGGACCTGTGCGGTTCTAACACAACAATTATTTTTCGATTTAAAATTTTTTATTTTTTTTCAAAAAATTTGTATGCAATATCATTGGCCAAAAATATCACGTGACCTAATTAAACCCAAAATAAAAATTACCTCGCCAAGATTAAAAAAAATTACCAAGAATGATCAGGTATTTGGTATTTTTTTACATTTTTATTATATCAATACTTCGAAAAATAAAACTAACCAATTTATTATAAAAATATACAACTTTTCGAATGAAATTTTTTTTAAACTTAAATTTCCGACAAGTAATTTGTTGATCGCTTAGACAATTTTTATTTCTAAATTGCCTTTTTAAAATAACCTTTACACCAATTTCCATTTCGAAGTCAGAATTTTTTATTTATTTATTTAAAAAAAGGAACACCTTTCCGAATATCACATAGCAGTATAAAACAATATTTAAACGATTAAATTCTATTGTATATCAAATATTTTGAAAACAGCAGTTTATGTAATTTCAACTACGTAATATTCAAACCCTGCCTTAGGTTGATAAACAGCCATCATCAGATAACTACCTACCGTCCAATCTTTCTTCTCTTTTTTTAAATTCTTCGAACAACTTTGATTAAAATACTAGAGCAACCAAAAGATGACCTTAAACGCATTTAGTAAGATAAGCGGTAAGAAAAGCGAAAATAATATTTGTTTTAATTATCGGGATTATAAAATATTGTAACATATTATTGACATGTTATGTTTTTGTAAATTAAATATAGGGGTACCTAAACAAGTGAATATATAGGGTTAAAATAAATAAATTTAAATTTGGTTACTTTGTTTAAAAATTTTAACCTTTAAACTATCTTTAAAATACAAATGAGAGCATTCAATTTAAAGTAAAATTTTGACGTTTTTATTTTAAGTAGTAATATAATATGTGCATTTGCAAATATAAATGCAATTTCTTTATAAGTACAGTTTAAACATAACCTTAAAACATTGTTAAACCCAATCGACATGAACTTTTGCTTTCGTAGGTTCTGTTCGTAAACACATTTTCCTTCTAATGTTCCACCAAAAATTGATATATATTACTTCATATACATCGATTGGTATATCAACCGGAAGGGCGTGATGTTTCGTATTTTAAAACCACCCAAAAATTTAACAAATTGCCTACTTCAGCTAATAAATATATGGTCCGCTTAGTATAATAAAAACAAACAATGTAAGTATATACTATATCACTTATCTTACCCTTTCTTACCTTTAACAAAGAACTAATTATGCTGTAGACACTATGTATATTTACACGTGTAACAAGACTAAAACAATCTTGCGCTACAGACTCTCCTCTTGAATGATGACGTCACGGCCCTTATCAGACTGTCTGTAGAGAGTAACCCCTTAAATTTATTAATTAGCGTTTACTCTGTTTAAGTTACATTCCAGGGCAAAAGTAAGAAAACATAGATGTTTCTAATCAAAATCGCATTCATTGCAAAAATATCATTAAAAGTTATAATTCACTATTGTACATCATTTTTTATATTTTCTTTATATATTTAAACAAAAACAATATTTTCAAGAATAAATTTTAACTTTAAGGTATATATGGTTAGAATACTAGTGCATTGAGGTATATACATATGGTTAGAATAATAGTGTTTATAAAAAAAATTAAAAAAATAACGTGAAGTAATTTGACAAGAACCGTCCAATGTCAAAGTGATTTATGTTATCCACTATGAAAAAAAAAAATTTTGATATAAATATATCATATTTAAAAGTCAGTGTAAACATTACACTCCTAATGGCCGCTACATAATTAATACAGGTTCAAATTAATAAAATAACACAGCAATTTTGGGAAAACAAAAAGGGTTTCGATAAATAATACAACATTAAAACCTTCTGAAGTGATAGTTTACTTTGTTGTGTTTAGTTGAATAGAATCAAACGATGCCTTTACAGTATAAATATCAGATTTGATTTCCTTTCTTATTTCCTTGTTACGGACAACATACAGGAAAAATATCATGAAACCTTAACGAAAAACGTAATTTGAAAAAAATGGGATAATGTAAATAAATAACACCAATTATTAAACGCTATTTTCAACAAATACATTACAAAAAATATTAAAAAAATAAAATAAAAATTTTACACGATATTATATAACATGCATATCACACAAATAAAATTTTTTTAGACTGGCACAAATTAAAAAAAAAATTGCAAAAAAAAAATGCAAAAAAAAAAATTATGGGTACATAGATTATTCTATAATTTTACCTTGAAGTGAAGTAAAGATAGCAAATACAATTGCAAGACCAATTCCTCCATTAGTGACAACAAAACCAAGGACCCAGGATATTCCCAAAGTGATAAAAACCGAAAATGAAAACCAAGCGTCTCTTGAGTGATTTTTTTGGTTAACCTAAACAAAATATTTTTTTCTAAAAATTGCATTTTTTAAATTTGTATTTAAACATTAAAAAAAGATTACCATCATTCTTCTACCGAAAACGTAATAATAAACTATTGCCAAATATAAAATTAAGTTGGTTCCAATGTAAACAGAGCCTGGGATAATAACAAAGTAGTTTATAAAATCATCTTTCATCCAACAGCTAAAAAAACAATTAAAACATTATTTTGTTTTAGAATGAAGTTAATTATGTATCAGTCCAATATTAATAAAATTTTTAAATTTTTAACAATAACTTACACTTGATCATATCTGATATAAGTTTCTTTATCCAAAATAAGAATTAAAGTAGCTATTGCTGGAATTATCCAACCCCATATAAAGGAAGAAAAAAACAAATTTCTGCTTTTTAATTGGGTTTTGGTGTAAATTGGCTAAAAATGTTTGTAAAGAAGCAAAATGTTAGGCTAAATTGTAATTTAAAAAAATTGATAAAAAACTAGTGTAAATTTTGTTAACTAAAGTATTTAGGCAACATATAAAACAAAAAGTATTATTGTTTAAAAACTTACAAAAAATATGACAATAAACAATAAAAGTCCCTCTACCACCATCCATGCAAGACCACTAATAAGTCCAAAATAAATCAAAATAGCAAAAGCCATGCAGCTTGGATGCCATAACTTTACAATAGACTGCTCACTTACAATTAAGCTAATGTTTAATATCAATAAAGCCAGTGAAAGATTAATTAACACAAATGCACCTCGTTTTTTACCTTTACCTTTAGTGGCCCTGCAAAAATATATTTATTAAATTAAAAAAAAAAAATTTTTCTTTAAATACTATTTTGGTGAAACATTTTTTTTAAATAAGCATTCAGGTAAGTAGCAAAAAAACTTGCTTATTAAAGAATAACAGTTCTCACCTTAAAAACACATAAGCTAATATAGTTAACAAAAGTCCACATATAGATAAACTTGAGCCAATTAAACTTATTGTTGAAAGTATTGGATCATTTTCATAGCCCTAAAACAAGAAAAAAACTATTTACTAAAATTTTTAGCAAAAAATTTAAACTATTACACAAAATTTACAATCTAAACAATACTTTATTTATAAAATACTTACAAATAAAGTAGCAAAGTTTGTTAAATGGTCAAAAGAACATTCAACACTATCTAAACTTTCTGAAATTACTTTAGATCCATCTGAAGACCATGTTTTCTTTGTTTCATCCCAAAATACACATTCAGTGTTTCCATTGCTGTGAGTTCTTTTAGTCTAACAACAAAATGTTTTACACATTTTTTTTATATATGTTTGTTCGTTTGTTGATCTATCACATAGCTTATCATGTTTGTTAAATTTATTTTAATTAAATACCCACAAATATGTATAAAAAATATTTTTAACCTGATTAAGGCCAAATTTCATCATAACAGGATCCTTTAAAACACTGTCGCCAACCAAAATTGCAGAAAGAACAAAATGTGAATTTAAATCTCCAATTAAATTTGGTTGAATAAACAGTTTTTTGTCCAACATAGCATAAAAACTAACCCGCAGATCTAAAGTAAAAAAAAGTCTTATTTAAAATTCTTTCAGACATTTTTTTAAAGTATCAAAATAAATATAAATTTAGTTTTTATAATTAACTGGTTGAATGTTAAATAAAAAAAATTTCAACATACTTGAAGAAATTTTAATGTATGAATTTAAATTTGAGTTGCCATCGAATAATTTAACTTGATCACTTCTAAAACCATTTTCAGTAATCTTTGGATTCCAATCTACTTCCAAACCAATTTTATTTCCAGTGTCTAATTAACATAAATTTTTTTAAATATATAAGTCTTTAAATGTGTAAATTAAAAAAAATTGTCATTTACAACCTGTTGTAAAAATAAAATAAAAATAAATGTTATTATAACAAACTTTATTAAAGAATATTCTTATGAAATTAAACCCTTTTTCTTAGGTTGGTATACAGCCAAAGCAAGATTACTTCCAACTTGTTCATATTTTTCTCCATCTGTTAAATTTACCTTTTTACCAACTTCCGTTAGTGTATTTAAGATGCTAAAACAAAAATGATAATTATTAAAATTTAGCTGATAAATGTTAACTAATTTTTTATAACTAAAATTATGCCTGATTGATTTTTGAATTCAGGCAAAAAAGTTACATAACAAGTTAAATACAAATTAGATATATTAAAATGTAATCTAACTTATACATACCTATGCAAAAACTATAAATTCAATTTTACCTTAAAGTTGAATTACTTTGAGTGATTTCTTCTTCGGGAATTGCCAACAAATTACTTAAAGACAAAACTACTGAGTCTGAAACCTAAACAAAATATTAATTCAAATAGAATATACTATCAAAGTTATATTTTTTTAATAAAAACTAAGCTTTTTACACTTTAAAAAGCTAATACTTTTATTAAACATTTTAAAAATTTTTTTAACTAAATTTATTAAAGAATATTTACTTCAGCTGTTAATGATTGGGCATCCACAATATTTTCCAAAACAGAAACAGCTGATGACACATTTTCTGCTTGAATGCTTTCAGGGTTAGAGGTCAAAACAAGGACAGTATTTGCAACTTCCTCCCTTTCTTCATCATTGGTAATTTCAGTATTCTCCAAATCCTATTTAATTTAATTTTTTTATGGCAACCCAAATAAAATAAAAGGAATTATAATTAAACTAGAAATGCTTAAATATATTATTACCTCTAATCCATTATCACAAGATTGTAATAAAATTGGGTTTGCCCAAACTCCAGTTAATGAACAAAACCTTGTTCCATAAGGTAAACCTCCTAAAATAAATTATTCATTTTAAGTATTAGCTAAATTTAATAAAAGCTAATAATAATGCCCACCAAGCATTTTAATATTTAAATAAAAAGTGTGTACTGACTATTTATATAAGTGTATTCGTAACTACATGATAGATGAAATAATGTGAAAATTGATAGGTAGTTTTTATACAAATCAGAAATTTACCATTTGTTGTTCCTTTTGGGCACACTTCATTTGATTTTACTGTATAACCAGCCATAGTAAATGGAAACGTAACAGTTATATTTTCTTTTCCATCCAAAAATAAAATGGAAGATTCTTCACAAGAAACTAAATAAATAAAAGAGAAAAAACTTTAAATAAAGTAAACCAAATAAAAAAAATGGTAGAATAAAAAACTTAAGAAGCATAAACATTTTTAAATACAAATAATGTTTAAAAATACCTAATTCACAACCATTGGCAGTTGCTATATATTCAGGTTCACAAAAACACAAACAACTCTTATCTGGTTGTAGTTCACAAGGTTTAGTACATCCCTGCTCAGTGCATAAACTGAAACAAGAATCTAAAAAAAATCTGTTGTCAGCAAGGACTCACAAAAATAATTAAAAAAATATATTTATGATAAAAGTCTACCTTCATTACAACTTTTTCCAAAATACCCATCTTGGCAATCACATTGATAAGTTGAACCATCAATATTACAAGTTCCATTATTTTCACAGGGTGGTATAGTACATGGGTCTATAATATAGAGTTCAAGTTTATATAAAATTATAAAAAATATATTTAACATAAATAATATGTTCTTACCCATTTCACAATTATCACCATAATAACCATCTTCACATGCACAAAAATAAGTCGGACCTTCGACAATACACATTCCATTGTTGCTACAATTATGTGTTGTACATGGATCTTAAATATAAAATTGCATTTACCTTATTAGCTTTTACAAAAAAATAAAAATATTTTTGTGACATGTAGTAACTACCTGAACTACAATTTTTGCCATAATAACCAGGTAAACAATCACATTGATAAGTTGAACCATTAGTTTTACAAATTCCATTATTTGCACATGGTTGTATTGTACATGGATCTAAATTCAAGTTAATTTAAAATGTGTTATATTTTACTCACTGAATAAATTTACTTTAAATTTTTAGGTACACAAATTTACCTGATTCACAATCATATCCAGAATATCCATCCTCACATTCACATTGATAATAAGGATCCTCTGCTTTTCTATTACAACTTCCATGATTTAAACAAGGATCAGGATTGCAGGCATCTGTTTACAGTAATTCAACAGAGTAAAGTTTTAATTTAGGTAAAATAATAAAAATGTTAATACAAATTATTTGGGGTTTACCAAATCTTTATTTTATGTCAAAATTTAAAAACAAAATTAAAAATCAAAAACAAAAATTGTTTTTTTTTAATATTTTACACTAAAATTGCAGATAGGTAAAAATTAGGTAAAACCAAATAGTTATTTAAAAAATACCTGCTGAGCAATTTTTATCATAATAACCAGGTAAGCAATCACATTGATATGTTGAACCATCAAACGTACAAGTTCCGTTATTTTCACATGGCAGTATTGTACATGGATCTAAATATTTAGGTAATCTATATATAAATTTTATGTTACATTTTTGAAGTAAACAAATTTCAATATTTACCAATTTCACAATTAGATCCATAATAACCATCCGTACACTCACATTGATAAGTTGAACCATTAACATTACAAGTTCCATTATTTCCACATGGTTGTATTGTACATGGATCTATGTTAATTCCCCCAAAATTGTATTTAAATTATCATATAATAGAATTATGTAAATTTTTTAGTTCTGTCCTTTTATTTATTAAAAACTAAAACTGTAATAAATTATTATTGAACAGAAATCCTTTAAAGTTAAAAAACTTATTATATTATAAACATAACAAATTTATAAAAACAACACAAAACAAATAGAACATACTTGTAACTGAAGTACAATTTTGATCATAATAACCATCTTTACAATAAAATTTTTAAAATGGATACAAAATATTTTCAATTTGCAATTGAAAAAACATTTTGTATAAAAATTAAAAAAAGGAAACCTTAAGTTTTACCAAATGACAGCTTACTATCAAAATGTCTTACCGGATGTGCAATTTGAATCATAATAACCGGGTAAGCAATCACAATGATAAGTTGAACCATTATTACTGCAAGTTCCATTATTTGCACATGGCTGTATTGTACATGGGTCTAAAAATTTTGAAAATGGTTACAAAATAATTTCAATTCATGTTCGACAAAACATGGCACAATAAAAATAAATATTCACCAAATTCACATTGATCACCATAATAACCATCTTGACAATTGCATTGATAATATTGATCATCTGGTTTTCTATTACAACTTCCACTATTTAAACAAGGATTAGGATCACAAGCATCTGCAAACAAAAACTAGATTTATTTGATAAATAAAATATGGTTCGAAATCATTTAATTATTTTTAAAATTAATCTCTATTAATAAATAAATTTATGCATAAACATTACTTAATTAAGAATCCTAACTAAAATAATGAATTAAATGTTACGTATGTAATTGTTGGACTAAGGAAATTTTAGAACAAAATTATTTAAACAAAATTATTTTTAAAATACTAATCTTTAATAAACAACCAAAAATTATTTTTTAAACATGTATTTTAATTACAAATATTATAAAATATATTTTATTAAATTTTAAATGCCTAATATTAAACTTTTATTTTTAATAAACAAACAAGAATTTAAATATAATAAACAAACAAAAGTTAAATTTTTAATCCATTTTTGAGTTATTAATATTATGATATATAACTGACCAAAATTTGAAAACTTAACAACGATCTCTAAATTTTAATAAACAAACACCTATTAATTACTAATTAATAATAATTAAATTATCAAAATAGGAGGATTGAAACACAATATAATAATAAACAACATACTAAAATTTAAAAAATTTATATACACAAAGTCAAAAGTTATTCGATTTCAAAATTCGGATTAGTAAGAATAAAAATAAAAATAAAAATAATAATAAATATACGGACAATAACATTATGTTTCGAAATCTAAGATTTCGAACCATAATAATAAAAAATATAAAATATTTAAAGACTGTATTAAAATAAAAAAGTGTAACAATATATTAAAAACATTAAGGTTAAACTTGACTTACCAAAAGAGCAATTTTGATTATAATAACCATCCAAGCAATCACAGGTATAAGTTGAACCATTAATATTACAAGTTCCATCATTTTCACATGGTTGTAACGTACATGAATCTTTTAAAATAACTAATGTTAAAAGCTTTAAATAAATATATCCAAAGGTAGAGATATTTATGTAAGTATAAACAAATAACTCTTTTTTTTGTTAAAAATCAACATTTTATGTACTTTTTAACACTATAGTTACACTGCTTTTACAACATTAAGATTATTATATATTACATTTACTACATTAAACTTTACTCACCAATTTCGCATAAGAACCCACTATATCCATCTAGACAGCTACAAGTAAAGTTTAACCCATCATTATCTCGAATACATGTTCCATTATTTTTACATAAGTTGAGTGAACATGGATCTAAAAAATACAAAAATTTATTAAACCATTTTAACCCCTAAAAGCCTATTACAAAATTGATATGAGTTTTACTTGGCGTGATATATATATATATATATATATATGTTTTTTGAAAGTTAACCAAATAATATGTAAACTACAGTTAAATAACTCTACCAATTTGGCATGTGTGTCCACTATATCCATCAGGACAATTACAAGTAAAATTTAACCCATCACTATCACGATAACAAGTTCCATTATTTTTACATAAGTCAGGATCACATGGATCTGAGGTTAGAACAATAATTCAAGTAAAAAAAATGTTAAACATATTTAGCTACTTGACAAAAACAACATTTGGGCAATATTAAAAACTTGAAATAATTTATTTACCATTTTCACATGTACTACCACTAAATCCACTTGGGCAAGAACAAATATAGCCTGAGCTAACATTATTATATCCATGACTACAATTTCCATTAAATTGGCATGGGTTTGGATCACATAAATCTAATTATAGAAATATTAAATATGTTATATTTCTAAGTAAAACTTTTTTATTTTTAAAATATTTATAATATTTGTTATTCAAGTTGATCTGCACATATATTCATATTAAACAACATAAACAAGTTAACTGATTTTAAATTTAAATAAATCATAAAAAACGATTAAATTTAAAGTTAAACAGGTTTAAATAAAGAAATTAACATACGAAAATAAAAAATTAAGCTAAAAGTAGATAAATCTTTTATTTCTAAATTTTTTCAATTTAAATTACTAGAATAATTTTTACTTACCAATTTGACAAAATTCACCATCGAAACCAACTGGACATGTACAAGTAAAATTGTTACTAATCTCATTATTAGTACAATTTCCATTATTTAAACAAGGTTGAATAGTACATTTATCTAAAATTTGCCAAAATTAATAGTTAATTATTTAACTATCTGCATTGAAATTGTAAAACAAATTTAAAATTTAACATATTTTTATGACATTAATAATATTTATCAAAATAACCTACTTATTTCTTGGCAAATGTAACCATAAGCAGTTTGATGTGATGGATTATCATACCAACTTCCAAGAACATAATTACTACCTCCACCTTTATCTAGTGACTTAACTCTAAGATATCCTGGATTGTCATTTGGATTATTTGCAGATAAATACCAGTTTTGATAACCATCTCCACCAAATGTGCTGTTGTATGGTATATTAGTACCATCACTCCATTGCCAGGCATATGGTGTTGCAGTACCACTTGCACCAACCCAGTAACCAGATTGCCAACTAAGACTATCATTAACATAGGGTTCCCATTGCCATAATTGTTCATTAACCATTTGTTGAGTCTGATTATCTCTTATGATCAATAATTCACCTCCATTTCTACCACATCTTATATTAGCTTCAAGGTGAGTTATTTTAGCTGTTACATTGTAAAACGTAATCTGATATCCATTAAGTGACCAAACAGCAGCTGGAACTAAAAAAAATATATTTTAATTGTAAACCATTGGAAATTTGTTCATGTGTGGTTGTGCTGTAAATTTTTTTTTATAAAAACTAATATACCTTCATCACAATTATAGCCATTATATTCAGGTAAACAATCACATTGATAAGTTGAACCATTAATATGACAAGTTCCTCCATTTTCACATGGTTGTATTGTACATGGATCTTAAATAAAAAATAATCTGAGTTAAATCATTTTTCTATCTACAAATAAATAAAATTAAAAAAAAAATTTCATTATTAATTAATGACATATTATTATGTATTTTTTTAAATAAGAATAAAATAAAAATAGTAGTCGTTGAGGTTATGGCCTTACCATGTGTACAGTTCTGCCCATAATAATGAGCTAAACAATCACATTGATAAGTTGAACCATCAATATTACAAGTTCCATTATTTTTACATGGTTGTATTGTACATGGGTCTGGAACAAAAAAGTAAAAACATTTCTACATATTTTAATATAAAAATTATTTTAAGCATTTTTAGCAAGTGATTTAAACCTTTTGTTCGTACCTTTAGCTTGTAAATAATATATAAAATTATTTAAATAAAAACAACTTTTCACAATTAACATAACCTTTGTAAAAAAATAATATTAAAATTTTTCTACCTAAAGTTTAATTTTAAATAATATAACCATTTAAACAAAATATTTTTTTTTGGAGTTAATAACAAAAAAAAAGTTTTGCCAAAGTAGTGTAACACGGCTTGTGTATTAAAAATTAAAATATTTATACATAAAAATGTTTTACCAGATGTGCAATCTTGATCATAATAACCATCTTTACAATCACAATAATAAGTTATATTATCAACCATACAAGTTCCTGTTGCTCCATCACTTATACACGGATTAACTATGCAAGGATCTATAAAGTTAACAACAAAACTAAACATAAACAAACTGAAAAAATATCAATTTATCAATACCAAAAATTTAAGATATACTTTTTATATTATGAACTGATTTTAGTTATATAGAAGTTTTATTCTTATATAATTTTTGTAACTATATAAAACTATAGTTTCTAAAACATTATTTAACAATAAATAGAAAATAATAAAAGTAGTGTCACACACTAATACTATAAAACATTTGGTTACTGGGAATAAATTTCTGTCCCAAAATCAATAACATTATTCATATTTTTTTTATTTTTTTTTTAAGTTTTGTATTCAAAAATAAATCAAATTAAAATGTTTTATCAGTCAAAGTTATTTGCAGCCCATAATATCATATACATCAGGGTTATAATCGCGTATTTTAGAAAAAAAGATACTATTTTTTGCATTTAATGTTTGCGGGTTTTGTTATATTAAAGTTTAAATAAGGCCTAATGAAATATTTAAAAAAATTTTTTTTAACAAATTACCTGTTTGTTGACAAATATATCCAGGATATAAATCTGATGCTTCCCAATCCAACCATCCTCCAATTAAATTGGTAACAGTGTCCCCACCATTGGTTATTATTGTGTCTAATGATCTTATTCGAAGATAACCTGGATTATCATTAGGACTTACATCAAACCAATTTTCATAATTATCATCAGTACTGGAACCCTTTGATGGTACAGGTGTACCATCAATCCATTTCCAGTCATAAGAAGAAGAGGTTCCATTTGCACCAATCCAGTAACCAACAGGATTGTGGTGACCAACAATAGCTATTGTGTCCTGAGCTGCACTTTCCCATTCCAATAATTGTTGCACAACAATTTGTTGAGTAGCTGAATCCTTAATCATCAACAAAAATCCTCCATTATTTTGACATTTTTGTTCAGCTTCCGCATAGGTTAAAGGCAAAGTAGAATCGTTGTAGAAACTAATAATGTCATTATTGTGGACAATCACTGCGTTTGCATCTATATAAAATAGATTAATCACATAAATTAAAAAAATAATAGTATTACATATCAATAACAGATAAGACTTATTTATATTTTACCTTGTGCCTTGGCCATTATCATAGTGTGACAATACAATATTAACATTAAAATAATTGTTGCCATTTTAATTTATCATTAGCAAGTTTTTTTCAATAATATATTTAATGTTTTTCAATTTTAAAGTTAAAAAAAGGTTTTTAAATTTTAAAAATGCTAAAAATGAAATGTTGTTATCTTCTTTTAGCTATATTATCATTTATTTTAAATAAAAAAATTAAATTACATAACCTACAATACAAACTGTCAAATTTTTTATACTGTTACCTCTAGGTACTATATGACTTTGTGTATGTTAATGGGAAAATATAGAGAACACTCGTTTTATTGCTATTCTGCCTACTATTTAACTTCTGCTGCAAACATGATCATAAACTTTGCTACAGCAAATATATTTTGATTTAATTACTTGAAATAGAAATTCTTAACATTTTAATTAATTTTATTTAATATTTCTACAATAAGTATAACACTCTTTCCTTCATTTAAAATATTAGTTTTTATTTTGTAAAATTAAATATATCACAAACATTGTTTGCTTTATTTAATGATTTTTACTTGGTATTGAACATTAAAATATTTTACAATTTATTGTCAATCTGTTACAGTCGTAATATATTTCACCGCTGATAATAAATTTTATTTAATGATCTTCGGTTTTTAAGTTTACAAAAAATAAATTCCTTTTAACAACAAATATTGAATTTTTGTTTGCTCATTTTATTTTATTATTATTTTACAACGGGTAAATATATTTTATACAAGATTATAAATATTTTCACAAAGGCCTAAGATTAAAAATAACATTTCCAAATCAATTATACGTTCATCACTTTCGTTATGTTGTTTAACTACAGGCTATACAAAGACGATAAAGTCATTTTCACGTCGTTAATGACAATGAATAAATATTGTCACTTGTCCATATAAATTACGACCCGATATGTGACGAAATTGCTGTTTGAAAAAAAAGTAATGCCATAGTCGCATTTAGATACAAAACACATAAAAAATGGCGTTATATATCACTGGCATATAAAAATTTCCTTTGCAAAAATAACTTTTTTTTCTAAAGCAATACACAGGGTAATATAAACCAATATAAAAAACTATGTTGCTGTACGAAGCGTGTTTTAGACTGTTCTTAAATTAACTTACGGGCATGTACATCTTATTTCGTCTATCGACTTTTTATCGACCGCTTAAATTTTTTCTTAGAGTTAATTTAATTCCTTTCAAAGATAAAAACAACATACACAGTAAGCGCTTGCGCGCTGACGGTAAATTACAACATATTGACCAAGAAAAAACAACAATTATTCGAAAAAACTTGACTGAACGCCTTAAGAAATAACGCTACGAATTTAAACACAGAGTGCTCGTATTAAAAATTTCAACATTTCTACAGTTGGGCAATTGAATTAAGAAATTGTTTTTTTTTACAAGTTTAAATTTTTAAAATAACACAGCTATTAAGGAAAAAAAAGGGTTTTGATAAATAATACAACATTAATACCTGATAAGTTTTTGAATTTTTGTAAAGTATTCTAAGGCTAAATTTTAATCTCTGCAATGTTAGTTTACTTTGTTGTGTTTAGTTGAATAGAATCAAACGATGCCTTCACAGTATAAATATCAGATTTGATTTCCTTTCTTATTTCCTTGTTACGGACAACATACAGGAAAAATATCATGAAACCTTAACAAAAAACGTAATTTGAAAAAAATGGGATAATGTAAATAAATAAAAACAATTTTAAACACTATTTTCTACAAATATAGTTTAAATAAATAATGAAAAAATAAACTTAAAATTTTACACGATATTATATAACATGTACACCACACAAATAACAGTTACTTTTTTAAACTAGCACAAATTTCACAGAAAACAAATTTTGCAGAAAATTTGTTTACAGAAGTTGTTCTATAATTTTACCTTGAAGTGAAGTGAAGATAGCAAATACAATTGCAAGACCAATTCCTCCATTAGTAACAACAAAACCAAGGACCCAGAATATTCCCAAAATAATAAAAACCGAAAATGAAAACCAAGCGTCTCTCGAGTGATTTTTTTGGTTAACCTAAACAAAATATTTTTTTCAAAAAAATTGCAATTTTTAAACATGTATTTAAACATTACAAAAAGATTACCATCATTCTTCTACCGAAAACGTAATAATAAGCTATTGCTAAATATAAAATCAAGCTGGTTCCAATGTAAACAGAGCCTGGGATAATAACAAAGTAATTTATAAAATCATCTTTCATCCAACAGCTAAAAAAACAATTAAAACATTAATTTGTTTTAGAAAGAAGTTAATTATGTAACAGTCCAATATTAATAAAATAATAATTTTTTAACAATAACTTACACTTGATCATATCTGATATAAGTTTCTTTATCCAAAATAAGAATCAAAGTAGCTATTGCTGGAATTATCCAACCCCATATAAAGAAAAAAACAAATTTCTGCTTCTTAATTGGGTTTTGGTGTAAATTGGCTAAAAATGTTTGTAAAGAAGCAAAATGTTAGGCTAAATTGTAATTTAAAAAAATTGAAAAAAAACTAGTGTAAATTTTGTTAACTAAAGTATTTAGGCAACATATAAAACAAAAAGTATTATTGTTTAAAAACTTACAAAAAATATGACAATAAACAATAAAAGTCCCTCTACCACCATCCATGCAAGAGCACTAATAAGTCCAAAATAAATCAAAATAGCAAAAGCCATGCAGCTTGGATGCCATAACTTTACAATAGATTGCTCACTTACAATTAAGCTAATGTTTAATATCAACAAAGCAAGTGAAAGGTTAATTAACACAAATGCACCTCGTTTTTTACCTTTACCTTTAGTGGCCCTGCAAAAATATATTTATTAAATTAAAAAAAAATTTTTTTTTTCTTTAAATAGTATTTTGGTGAAACATTTTTTTTTAAATAAGCATTCAGGTAAGTAGCAAAAAAACTTGCTTATTAAAGAATAACAGTTCTCACCTTAAAAACACATAAGCTAATATAGTTAACAAAAGTCCACATATAGATAAACTTGAGCCAATTAAACTTATTGTTGAAAGTATTGGGTCATTTTCATAGCCCTAAAACAAAGACAACACTATTTACTAAAAATTTTAGCAAAAAATATTAACTATTACACAAAATTTACAATCTAAACAATACTTTATTTATAAAATACTTACAAATAAAGTAGCAAAGTTTGTCAAGTGGTCAAAAGAACATTCAACACTGTCTAAACTTTCTGAAATTACTTTAGATCCATCTGAAGACCATGTATTCTTTGTTTCATCCCAAAATACACATTTAGTGTTTCCATTGCTGTGAGTTACTTTAGTCTAACAAATTGTTTTACACTTTTTTTTATATATGTTTGTTAATTCGTTGATCTATCACATAGCTTATCATATTTGTTAAACTTATTTTAATTAACTACCCACAAATATGTAAAAAAAATATTTTTAACCTGATTAAGGCCAAATTTCATTATAACGGGATCCTTTAAAACACTGTCGCCTACCAAAGTCGCAGAAAGAACAAAATGTGAATTTAAATCTCCAATTAAATTTGGTTGAATAAACAGTTTTTTGTCCAACATAGCATAAAAACTAACCCGCAGATCTAAAGTAAAAAAGTTTAAAGTCTTATTTAAATTTTTTCAGATATTTTTTAAATTAACAAAATGAATATAAATTTAGTTTTTATAATTAACTAGTAAAATGTTAAAAAAAAAAATTCAATGTACTTGAAGAAATTTTAATGTATGAATTTAAATTTGAGTTGCCATCGAATAATTTAACTTGATCACTTCTAAAACCATTTTCAGTAATCTTTGGATTCCAATCTACTTCCAAACCAATTTTATTTCCAGCGTCTAATTAACATAAAAGTTAATTATATAAGTCTTGTGTAAATTTAAAAAAATTGTCATTCACAACCTGTTGTAAAATAAAATAAAAATAAATGTTATTGTAACAAACATTATTAAAAAATATTCTTATAAAATTAAACCCTTTTTCTTAGGTTGGTAAACAGCCAAAGCAAGATTACTTCCAACTTGTTCATATTTTTCTCCATCTGTTAAATTTACCTTTTTACCAACTTCCGTTAATGTATTTAAGATGCTAAAACAAAAAAGAAAAATATTAAAATTTAACTGGTAAATGTTAACTAATTTTTTATAACTAAAATTATACCTGATTGATTTTTGAATTCAGGCAAAAAAAGTTACATAACAAGTTAACAGCAAATTAGTTATATTAAAATGTGATTTAACTTATACATACCTATGCAAAAACTATAAATTTAATTTTACCTTGAAGTTGAATTACTTTGAGTGATTTCTTCTTCGGGAATTGCCATCAAATTACTTAAAGACAAAACTACTGAGTCTGAAACCTAAATAAAATATTAATTCAAATAGACTATACCATTAAAGTTATATTTTATTAATAAAAACTAAGCTTTTGTTTACACTTTAAAAAGCTAATACTTTTAGTTTTTATTTTAAAATTTGTCTTGACTAAATTTATTAAAGAATATTTACTTCAGCTGTTAATGATTGAGCATCCACAATATTTTCCAAAACAGAAACAGCTGATGACACATTTTCTGCTTGAATGCTTTCAGGGTTAGAGGTCAAAACAAGGACAGTATTTGCAACTTCCTCCCTTTCTTCATCATTGCTAATTTCCGTATTTTCCAAATCCTATTTAATTAAATTTTTTTATGGCAACCCAATTAAAATAAAAGAAATTATAATTGAACTAGAAATGCTTAAATATTTTTACCACTAATCCATTATCACAAGATTGTAATAAAATTGGACTTGCCCAAACTCCAGTTAATGAACAAAACCTTGTTCCATAAGGTAAACCTCCTAAAATAAATTATTCATTTTAAGTATTAGCTAAATTTAATAAAAACTAATAATAATGCCATTTAAATGTAGTTAAATATAGAGTATGCACAGACTATTTAGATAAAAAGCGTGTAATGACTATTTATATACAAGTATTCAGAACTACATGTTAGATAAAATAATGTAAAAATTAATAGATTTGTTTTTATACAAATTAGAAATTTACCATTTGTTGTTCCTTTTGGGCACACTTCATTTGATTTTACTGTATAACCAGCCATAGTAAATGGAAACGTAACAGTTATATTTTCTTTTCCATCCAAAAATAAAATGAAAGATTCTTCACAAGAAACTAAATAAATAAAAGAGAAAAAACTTTAAATAAAGTAAATCAAATAAAAAAATAGTGGAATAAAAAAACTTAAGAAGTATGAACATTTTTAAATACAAATAAAGTTTAAAAATACCTAATTCGCAACCATTGGCAGTTGCTATATATTCGGGTTCACAAAAACACAAACAACTCTTATCTGGTTGTAGTTCACAAGGTTTAGTACATCCCTGCTCAGTGCATAAGCTGGAACAAGAATCTAAAAAAAATCTGTTGTCAGCAAGGACTGACAAAAATATTTAAAAAATATATTTATGATGAAAGTCTACCTTCGTTACAACTTTGTCCAAAATACCCATCTTGGCAATCACATTGATAAGTTGAACCATCAATATTACAAGTTCCATTATTTTCACAGGGTGGTATAGTACATGGGTCTATAAAATAGAAGTCAAGTTTATATAAAATTATAAAAAATATATTTAACATAAATAATATGTTCTTACCCATTTCACAATTATCACCATAATAACCATCTTTACATGCACAAAAATAAGTTGAACCCTCGACAATACACATTCCATTGTTGCTACAATTATGTAATGTACATGGATCTTAAATATAAAATTGCATTTACCTTATTATCTTTTACAAAAAAATAAAAAATTTTTGTGACATGTAGTAATTACCTGAACTACAATTTTTGCCGTAATAACCAGGTAAACAATCACATTGATAAGTTGAACCATTAATTTTACAAATTCCATTGTTTTCACATGGTTGTATTGTACATGGATCTAAACACAAGTTAATTTAAAATGTGTTATATTTTACTCACTGCATAAATTTACTTTAAATTTTGTAGGTACACAAATTTACCTGATTCACAACCATATCCAGAATATCCATCCTCACATTCACATTGGTAATAAGGATCCTCTGCTTTTCTATTACAGCTTCCATGATTTAAACAAGGATCAGGATTGCAGGCATCTGTTTACAGTGAATCAACAGAATAAAATTTTAGTTTAGGTAAAATAATAAAAATGTTAATACAAATTATTCGGGGTTTAACAAATCTTTATTTTATGTCAAAATTTAAAAACAAAATTAAAAATCAAAAACAAAAAATGTTTTTTTTTTAATGTTTTACACTAAAAATGCAGATAGGTAAAAATTAGTTAAAACCAAATAGTTATTTAAAAAATACCTTTTGAGCAATTTTTATCATAATAACCAGGTAAGCAATCACATTGATATGTTAAATCATCAAATGTACAAGTTCCGTTATTTTTACATGGTTGAATTGAACATGAATCTAAATGTTTAGGTAATCTATATATAAATTTTATGTTACATTTTTGAAGTAAACAAATTTCACTATTTACCAATTTCACAATTAGATCCATAATAACCATCTGTACATTCACATTGATAAGTTGAACCATTAATATTACAAATTCCATTGTTCTGACATGGTTGTATTGTACATGGATCTACAAAACAAACACTTGAAATAAATGTGTAAGCCAAAAAAAAATGTTTGTAGAAAACTTAATTTGTTACCTTAAATGCTATAATTATAGGAGCTTTTCAGTGCTATAATTATAGCATGATTATTATATTTGTGTTAACACAGGCCTTATAAGAAATACTATTATAATAAGACATAAACTACCACTAAACAATTTTATATAACAGTTTAAATTTATAAAAAATAATATAAATTTTAAAAATTTTGCTTTAACCCAAAAAATGATTATTGGTTTTAAGTAAAACGCACTTGTATATATAATTAATTTACAAGGAGGCAATTCCGATCACAAAATTATTAATACAACTTCTATTATTTTTACAAGATTGTGTTTAACATAGATCTAACACTAGGTTATCTTGTTAAATTAATTAAAATTAAAACTTTAAAATTGTTGTTTTATTTATTTATCGAAGGGTATAAGACTGGACTTTATTTACTGGTTAAGTACTTACTTGAATTACAATCTGGATCATAATACCCATCATAGCAAGAACACTGATAACTTGAATCACTTGTTACAGTACAACTTCCATTTGTTCCTGTACTTGTGCATGGTAATGTTGAACAAAGGTCTATAATGTATATAAGTAGAATTTACAAAAGTAAAATAACATAAAAATGTATGTTGAAAAACTGGAAAGATCTATAAGCAACATGCGGCCATTAAAATAATTTTTAAAGATTTTGATTTAGTAAAAAAATTATTATTTTAAAAGTTTGATATTTTAGGAGTCATATGACCAAGGGCGTATAGAAAACCAATCCTGAAAATTACCTTGGGGTTATTATAACTCACACCAGTCTTATTTGGTCAAAATAAAACTAAAATTAGATTTTCATCTCTAGTATATGATTTGATTTCATATAAACATTTAAAATGTTTAAAAATATATAAACAGCATTTACAACACTTTCTTATAATGTCCTTTTTAGACAAAAATCAACTATATCTTTACCTTTAAATAAAAAGAATTAAACACAAAATTTTACAATAAATTTAACAAATGATTAAAGCAGGATAAAAAAAGGAAACATTTACCTGAAGTACAATTTCTATCATAATACCCAGGTAGGCAAACACATTGATAAGTTGAACCAAAAATACAAGTTCCACCATTTTTACATGGCTGTATTGTACATGAATCTAAACAAAAAAGTACAAACATATATTTTAATATTAAAATAACTTTAAACATTTGCTTAACCAATCGTTTTTATATATTCTGTTTGTAATAAATAATTAAATTATTTTAACAAAAAATTCTTAACATAACTTTAAAAAAATTATTTATTAACCTGAAGTACAATTTTGATCATAATAACCATCTTTACAATCACAATAATAAGATGAACCATCAACATTACAAATTCCTGTTGCTCCATCACTTATGCAATTATTAATTGTACATGGATCTAAAAAATTAATAATTTTTTTGCTATTGTATATATTAATATTATCAAACATTACATTATACTTCATAAATTAATATTATTAAATAAGTTCAAAAACTGTAAAAATTTGGTTATGATTAACAATGTTGGAATTCACATCAAATATTATAACAAGAATTGGCATTTTGAAGAATTTTATTTTTTATATAAAAATTTATATATTAGTATTACCTGAAGTACAATTTTGATCATAATAACCATTTTTACAATCACAATTATAATCCAAGTTGTCATCAGTAACTGTACATCCTGTTGCTCCATCACTTGTACATTGATTTGTACAGGGATCTTTAAATATAAATAATACTAAATCACACTTAGGTATTAAAAAGTAGTGATTTTTTATTTTTAATGAGCAATAGCAACTGTCACCATGGCTTGCCAAACAACATACCCAAATTTTAGAATTTTAAACGTTCAAGCTCAAAAGTCATTGCAACACTATAAAAATGGCTTATAAAACAATCAAATATATTAATAACTGCAATAACAATAGGTTTTAAAATTAAAGATTTTAAACCAAAATAATATTGACATAAATAATATGTTTCGAAATCAACATATCAAACCATTATTAAATGAATCATAAAATGTAAAGTATTTTTTAAACTTTACTGGCATTTTTTGACTAACACAAGTCTAGTTATAAGATTAAAATTGGTTTGAAAGTATTTTTAGAATATAAATATAATTACCTGAAGTACAATTTTTATCATAATAACCATCTTTACAACTACAAATATAATCCAAGTTGTCATCAGTCACTGTACATCCTATTGCCCCTTTGCTTGTACATTGATTTGTACAGAGATCTTTAATTACAATTAAAGTTCATTAAAGAATGTTGTAAGAAAAAATTTTAAAATAATATTAAACATGATTTTTACCTGAAATTTATTAAAATTAAAAAGTTAGATGCAAAAAAACATTTTTTTAATAAAAAAATGCCTAAACTAAATTAAACATCAGCAAAACACCATTAAAACCGTTTTACAAAACCTTTATGAGAAAAACTAATTTAATTTTCATTACTGAAGCATTGTTATTATAAACAAATCTAATTAATAATTTAATTTTTTTTATATTCACAAACCAATTTCACATAAGAACCCAGTATATCCAACTAGACAACTACAAGTAAAGTTTAACCCATCATTATCTCGAATACATGTTCCATTATTTAGACATAAGTTGGGTGAACATGGATCTAAAAAATTATTGAACCACTTTAACTCCTAAAAACCAATTACAAAATTAACAGGAGTTTTACTTGGCATGATATATATATATGTTTTTTAAAAGTTAACCAAATAATATGTAAACTACAGTTAAATAACTATACCAATGTGGCATGTGTGTCCACTATATCCAATTCTACAATTACAAGTAAAATTTAACCCATTATTATTTCGAATACAAGTTCCTCCATTTTCACATAAGTCAGGATCACATGGATCTAAGGTTAGAACAATGGTTCAAGTAAAAAAAAATTGGTAAACATGTTTAGCTACTTGACAAAAACAACATTTGGGCAATATTAAAAACTTAAAATAATTGATTTACCATTTTCACATGTACTACCACTAAATCCATTTGGGCAAGAACAAGTATAGCCAGAGCTAACATTATTATATCCATGACTACAATTTCGATTAAATTGACATGGGTTTGGATCACATAAATCTAAAGAAAAGGTAATTTTATTATAGAAACCATAAATATGTTATAAGTAAAATCTTTATTATTTTAAAAATTCAATTTTTGCTATTTAAGTTGATCTGCACATATATTCATATTTAACAACATGAAACGGTTAATTTATTTTAAATTCAAATAAGTTGTAAAAAAATAAATGTTTAAACTTAGTTACACATGTTTAAATAAAGAACTTTACAATATAATATCAAATTAAAAAAATTAAGCTAAAAGTACAAAAATCCCTTATTTCTAAACTTTTTCAATTTAAATTACTAGAATATTTTTTACTTACCAATTTGACAAAATTCACCATCGAAACCAACAGGACATGTACAAGTAAAATTATTACTAATCTCACTATTGGTACAAATTTCATTATTTAAACAAGGTTGAATAGTACATCTATCTAAAATTTACCAGAATTTTAGATGAATTAATCAACTTTCAGTATTAAAAATGTGAAGCAAAACTAAATTTAAACACATTTTTTACGACATTAACAAATTTTGTTAAAAAAACCTACTTATTTCTTGGCAAATGTAACCATAAGCAGTCTGATGTAATGGATTATCATACCAACTTCCAAGTGTACGTTCCTTTAATGATCTAACTCTAAGATATCCTGGGTTTCCTTTTGGTGTATTTCCATTATCAGGTTTATACCAGTTTTGATAACCATCTCCACCAAATGTGATGTTGTAAGGTATATTAGTACCATCACTCCATTGCCAGTTATATGGTGTTGCAGTACCACTTGCACCAACCCAGTAACCAGATTGCCAACTAAGACTATCATCAACATAAGGTTCCCATTCCCATAATTGTTCATTAACAATTAGTTGAGTTTGTTCATCTCTTATGATCAACAAATCACCTCCATTTCTACCACATCTTATATTAGCTTCAAGTTGTGTTATTTTAGCTGTTACATTGTAAAACATAATCTGATATCCATTAAGTGGCCAAACAGCAGCTGGAACTAAGAAAAACAATATATTTTAATTGTAAACTTTTAAAATTTTTTTCATGTGTGGTTGTGCTGTAAAACAATCAAAATTTTATAAAAAATATTATACCTTCATTACAATTATATCCATTATATTCAGGTAAACAATCACATTGATAAGTTGAACCATTAATATGACAAGTTCCTCCATTTTCACATGGTTGTATTGTACATGGATCTTAAATAAAAAATAAACTGAATTAAATCATTTTTCTATCTACAAATAAACAAAAATTAAAAAAAAAATTTCACTATTAATTAATGACTTACTATTATGTATTTTTTTTAATAAGAATAAAATAAAAATAGTAGTCGTTGAGGTTATGGCCTTACCATATGTACAGTTCTGCCCATAATAACCAGCTAAACAATTACATTGATAAGTTGAACCATCAATATTACAAGTTCCATTATTTTTACAAGGTTGTATTGTACATGGATCTTATAAAAATAAAAAATGTTGATAGCTTTACATAAAAATATCTGAAATTAGCTGTGTATATGTAAGCCATGGCCTTAAAGTATAAACTGATAAATCTTTTTTTGTTAAAAACCAACATTTTATGTACTTTTTAACATTATAGTTACACTGCTTTTACAACATTAAGATTACTATTTATTACATTTACTACATTAAACTTTACTCACCAATTTCACATAAAAACCCCATATATCCATTTGGACAACTACATGTAAAGTTAAACCCATCATTATCTCGAATACATGTTCCATTATTTTTACATAAGTTGGGTGAACATGGATCTAAAAAATACAAAAATTTATTAAACCATTTTAACCCCTAAAAGCCTATCACAAAATTAATATGAGTTTTACTTAGCGTGATATATTTATATATATATATATATATATATATATATATGTTTATTTAAAGTTAACTTAATGAAATATGAACTACAGTTAAATAACTATACCAATGTGGCATGTGTGTCCACTATATCCAATTCTACAATTACAAGTAAAATTTAACCCATCATTATTTCGAATACAAGTTCCTCCATTTTCACATAAGTAAGGATCACATGGATCTAAGGTTAGAACAATGGTTCAAGTAAAAAAAATGGTAAACATGTTTAACTACTTGACAAAAACAATATTTAGGCAATATTAAAAACTTAAAATAATTGATTTACCTTTTTCACATGTACTACCACTAAATCCATTTGGGCAGAAACAAATATAGCCAAAGCCAACATTATTATATCCATGACTACAATTTCCATTAAATTGACATGGGTTTGGATCACATAAATCTAAAGTAAAAGTAGTTAGTTATATTATAGAAATAACAAATATGTTATATTTTAAGTAAAACTTTTGTTATTTTTGAAATAAATGTAATTTTTGTTATTTAAGTTGACCTGCACCTATATTTAAAGTTAATGAATGGTAAAAAAAAGGTTTAAACTTAGTTACACATGTTTAAATAAAGAACTTTACAATATAATATCTAATTAAAAAAATTAAGCTAAAAGTACAAAAATCCTTTATTTCTAAACTTTTTTAATTTGAATTACTATATATTTTTTACTTACCAATTTGACAAATTTCACCATCGAAACCAACAGGACATGTACAAGTAAAATTGTTACTAATCTCATTATTAGTACAATTTCCATTATTTAAACAAGGTTGAATAGTACATCTATCTAAAATTTACCAAAATTAAAAGTTAATTAACTAACTATCAGTACTAAAATTGTAAAACAAATTTAAAATTAAACAAATATTTATGACATAAATAATATTTATTAAAATAACCTACTTATTTCTTGGCAAATATAACAATAGGCAGTTTGATGTGATGGATTATCATACCAACTTCCGAGAATATAATTAGTACCTCCACTTTTATCTAGTGATCTAACTCTAAGATATCCTGGATTTTGTTTTGGACTGTTTGCATTATGTAGGTTAAACCAGTTCTGATAAGCATTACCACCAAATGTGATGTTGTATGGTATATTAGTACCATCACTCCATTGCCAGTTATATGGTGTTGCAGTACCATTTGCCCCAACCCAGTAACCAGATTGCCAACTAAGACTATCATTAACATAAGGTTCCCATTCCCATAATTGTTCATTAACAATTTGTTGAGTTTGTTCATCTTTTATAATCAACAATTCACCTCCATTTCTACTACATCTCATATAAGCTTCAAGTTGTGTTATTTTAGCTGTTACATTGTAGAATGTAATCTGATATCCATTAAGTGGCCAAACAGCAGCTGGAACTAAAAAATATATATATTTTAATTGTAAACCATTGAAAATTTGTTCATGTGTGGTTATGCTGTAAAACAATCTAAATTTTATAAAAAATATTATACCTTCATTACAATTATATCCGTTATATTCAGGTAAACAATCACATTGATAAGTTGAACCATCAATATTACATGTTCCACCATTTTCACAAGGTTGTATTGTACATGGATCTAAACAAATAAAATACCAAAGATAGTAACTTTAATTTATAGTATTAAATGTTAACAGAGTTAACTAGTCTTCACCTAAAGTACAATTTTGGAAATAACCATCCTTACAATCACAATAATAAGTTATATCATCAACCATACAAGTTCCTGTTGCTCCATCACTTATACACGGATTAACTATGCAAGGATCTAAAAAGTTAACAACAAAACTAAACATAAACAAACTGAAAAAATATCAATTTATCAATACCAAAAATTTAGGATATACTTTTTATATTATGTACTAATTTTAAAAGTTATATAAAAGTTTATTCTGATATAATTTTTGTAACTATACAAAACTATAATTTCTAAAACATTATTTAACAATAAATAGAAATTTATAAAAGTAGTGTCGCACACTAATAATATAAACCATTTGGTTACTGTGAATAAATTTCTGTCCTAAAATAAATAACATTATTTATACTTTTTAAATTGGATTTTAAGGTATTTATTGACTCAAATGTTATAAAAACTACCAGTACAAAATATAGAGTTTTATGTTCAAAAATAAATCAAATAAATATGTTTCACCAGTCAAAGTTAATTGCAGCCCATAATACCATATACATTGGAGTTATCTTTAAGTATTTTAGAAAAAAAACTTCTTTCTGCATTTATTGTATCTGATTTTGTTATATTAAATATTATTTAATGAATTTATAATGTTTAATAATACACTATAAAACTAAATTTTAAAATTACTTGTTTGTTGACAAATATATCCAGGATATGAATCTGATGCTTCCCAATCCAACCAACCTCCAATTAGGTCAGTATGGGTGTTGCCACTATTGTCGGTTATTCTATCCAAAGATCTTATTCGAAGATAACCTGGATTATTAATAGGACTTATGTCAAACCAATTTTCATACCCAGTACTAGTACCATGCTGTGGTACTGGTGTACCATCAATCCATTTCCAGTCATAAGGAGAAGAAGTTCCATTTGCACCAATCCAGTAACCAACAGGATTGTGGTGACCAACAATATCTATTGTGTCTTGAGCTGCACTTTCCCATTTCCATATTTGTTGCACAACAATTTCCTGAGTAGCTAAATCTTTAATTATCAACAAAGATCCTCCAAGATTTTCACATTTTTGTACAGCTTGAGAATAAGTTAGGCTCAAAGTAGAGTCGTTGTAAAAACTAATAATGTCATTATGGTGGACAATCACTGCATTTGCTTCTACATAAAACATAAATTAAAAAGTAATAGTACGACATACAAATAAAAGATAATTTAACCTATTTATATTTTACCTTGTGCCTTGGCCATTATCATAAAGTGACAATACAAAATTAACAATAAAATAATTGTTGCCATTTTAATTTATCATGGGCCAGTTTTTTTAAGTAATATATTTAATGTTTTTAAAAAAGTTTTTAAATTTAAAAAAGGATATCTAAAAATAAAATGTTGTTATTTTCTTTTAGCTATATTATCATTTATTTAAAAAAAAAATTTAATTACATAACCTAAAATACAAACTGTTAAATTTTTATACTGTTACCTCTAGGTACTATATGACTTTGTGTATGTTAATGAGTGAACATACAGAACACTCGTTTTATTGCTATTCTGCCTACTATTTAACTTCTGCTGCAAACATGATCATAAACTTTGCTACAACAAATATATTTTTATTTATTTACTTGAAATAGGAATTCCTAATATTTTAATTAACTTTAATTATTATTTCTGCAATAAGTATAACACTCTTTTCTTCATTTAAAATAATAGATTAAAAAAATGTTGTTTTTATTTTGTAAAATTAAATATATCACAAACTATTGTTTGCTTTATTTAATGATTTTTACTTGGTATTAAACATTAAAATATTTTACAATTTATTGTCAATCTGTTACAGTCGTAATATATTTTACCGCTGATAATAAATTTTATTTAATGATGTTCGGTTTTTAAGTTTACAAAAAATAAATTCCTTTTAACAACAAATATTGAATTTAGGTTTGCTCATTTCATTTTATTACTATTTTACAACGGGTAAATATATTTTATACAAGATTATAAATATTTTCATAAAGGCCAAAGATTAAAAATATCATTTCCAAATCAATTATACGTCCACCACTTTCGTTATGTTGTTTAACTACAGGCTATACAAAGACAAAAAAATCATTTACACGTCGTTGATGACAATGAATAAATATTGTCACTTGTCCATATAAATTACGACCCAATATGTGACGAAATTGCCGTTTGAAAAAAAAAGTAATGCTATAGTTACATTTAGATAAAAAATACATATGAAATAGTGTTTTATTTAATTGACATATGAAAATTTCCCTTGCAAAAATAACTTTTTTTTCTGAAGCAATACACAGGACATTATAAACCAATATAAAAAACTATGTTGCTGAACGAAGCGTGTTTTAGACTGTTCTTAAATTAACTTACGGGCGTATACATCTTATTTCGTCTTTCGACTTTTTATTGGCCGCTTTAATTTTTTTCTAATTTTAATTTAATTCCTTTCAAAAATGATTAAAACAAAATATACAGTAAACAAAAAAATATACTCACGCGCTGACCGTAAATTACAACAAATTGACCAAGAAAAAAAAACGATTATTCGAAAAAACTTGACTGAACGCCTTAAGAAATAATGCTATGAATTTACATATAGAGTGCTCGTATTAGAAATTTCAAAATTTCCACAGTTGGGCAATTGAATTAAGAACTTGTTTTTTTACAAGTTTAAATTTTTAAAATAACACAGCTATTAAGGAAAAAAAAGGGTTTCGATAAATAATACAACATTAATACCTGATAAGTTCTTTAATTTTTGTAAAGTATTCTAAGGCTAAATTTTAATCTCTGCAATGTAAGTTTACTTTGTTGTGTTTAGTTGAATAGAATCAAATGATGCCTTCACAGTATAAATATCAGATTTGATTTCCTTTCTTATTTCCTTGTTACGGACAACATACAGGAAAAATATCATGAAACCTAGACAAAACGTAATTTAAAAAAAATAGCATAATGTAAATAAATAAAAACAATTTTAAACACTATTTTCTACAAATATAGTTTAAATAAATAAACAAAAAATAAACTTAAAAGTTTACACAATTTTATATAATGTACACCACACAAACAACAGTTACTCTTTTAAACTAGCACAAATATCACAGAAAAAAATTTGTTTACTAAAGTTGTTCTATAATTTCACCTTGAAGTGAAGTAAAGATAGCAAATACAATTGCAAGACCAATTCCTCCATGAGTGACAACAAATCCAAGGACCCAGGATATTCCCAAAGTGATAAAAACCGAAAATGAAAACCAAGCGTCTCTTGAGTGATTTTTTTGGTTAACCTAAACAAAATATTTTTCAAAAAAATTGCATTTTTTAAATATGTATTTAAACATTACAAAAAGATTACCATCATTCTTCTACCGAAAACGTAATAATAAACTATTGCCAAATATAAAATTAAGTTGGTTCCAATGTAAACAGAGCCTGGGATAATGACAAAGTAATTTATAAAATCATCTTTCATCCAACAGCTAAAAAAACAATTAAAACATTACTTTGTTTTAGAAAGAAGTTAATTATGTATCAGTCCAATATTAATAAAATAATAAATTTTTAACAATAACTTACACTTGATCATATCTGATATAAGTTTCTTTATCCAAAATAAGAATTAAAGTAGCTATTGCTGGAATTACCCAACCCCATATAAAGGAAGAAAAAAACAAATTTCTGCTTCTTAATTGGGTTTTGGTGTAAATTGGCTAAAAGTGGTTGTAAATGAGCAAAAATTTTAGGCTAAATTCTAATTTAAACAAATTGATAAAAAAACTAGAGTAAATTTTGTTAACTAGTATATTAAGGCAACATATAAAACAAAAAATATTATTATTTAAAAACTTACAAAAAATATGACAATAAACAGTAAAAGTCCCTCTACCACCATCCATGCAAGAGCACTAATAAGTCCAAAATAAATCAAAATAGCAAAAGCCATGCAGCTTGGATGCCATAACTTTACAATAGATTGCTCACTTACAATTAAGCTAATGTTTAATATCAACAAAGCAAGTGAAAGGTTAATTAACACAAATGCACCTCGTTTTTTACCTTTACCTTTAGTGGCCCTGCAAAAATATATTTATTAAATTAAAAAAAAAATTTTTTTCTTTAAATACTATTTTGGTGAAACATTTTTTTTAAATAAGCATTCAGGTAAGTAGCAAAAAAACTTGCTTATTAAAGAATAACAGTTCTCACCTTAAAAACACATAAGCTAATATAGTTAACAAAAGTCCACATATAGATAAACTTGAGCCAATTAAACCTATTGTTGAAAGTATTGGGTCATTTTCATAGCCCTAAAACAAAGACAACACTATTTACTAAAATTTTTAGCAAAAAATATTAACTATTACACAAAATTTACAATCTAAACGATACTTTATTTATAAAATACTTACAAATAAAGTAGCAAAGTTTGTCAAGTGGTCAAAAGAACATTCAACACTGTCTAAACTTTCTGAAATTACTTTAGATCCATCTGAAGACCATGTATTCTTTGTTTCATCCCAAAATACACATTTGGTGTTTCCATTGCTGTGAGTTACTTTAGTCTAACAAATTGTTTTACACTTTTTTTTATATATGTTTGTTAATTCGTTGATCTATCACATAGCTTATCATATCTGTTAAACTTATTTTAATTACCTACCCACAAATATATAAAAAAAATATTTTTAACCTGATTAAGGCCAAATTTCATTATAACAGGATCCTTTAAAACACTGTCGCCAACCAAAGTTGCAGAAAGAACAAAATGTGAGTTTAAATCTCCCATTAAATTTGGTTGAATAAACAGTTTTTTGTCCAACATAGCATAAAAACTAACCCGCAAATCTAAAGTAAAAAAGTTTTAAAGTCTTATTTAACATTCTTTTAGACATTTTTTAAATTAACAGAATAAATATAAATTTAATTTTTATGATTAACCTGTAAAATATTAAATAAAAATAATTTTCAACGTACTTGAAGAAATTTTAATGTATGAATTTAAATTTGAGTTGCCATCAAATAATTTGACTTGATCACTTCTAAAACCATTTTCAGTAATCTTTGGATTCCAATCTACTTCCAGACCAATTTTATTTCCAGTGTCTAATTAACATAAAAGTTAATTATATAAGTCTTCAAATGTGTAAATTTAAAAAAATTGTCATTTACAACCTGTTGTAAAAATAAAATAAAAATAAATGTTATTGTAACAAACTTTATTAAAGAATGTTCTTATGAAATTAAACCTTTTTTCTTAGGTTGGTAAACAGCCAAAGCAAGATTACTGCCAACTTGTTCATATTTTTCTCCGTCTGTTAAATTTACTTTTTTACCAACTTCCGTTAATGTATTTAAGATGCTAAACAAAAAAGAAAAAAAAAAAAATTTAGCTGGTAAATGTTAACTAATTTTTTATAACTAAAATTATACCTGATTGATTTTTGAATTCAGGCAAAAAAAGTAACATAACAAGTGAACAACAAATTAGTTATATTAAAATGTAATCTTACTTATACATACCTATGCAAAAACTATAAATTTAATTTTACCTTGAAGTTGAATTACTTGGAGTGATTTCTTCTTCGGGAATTGCCAACAAATTACTTAAAGACAAAACTACTGAGTCTGAAACCTAAATAAAATATTAATTCAAATAGAATATACCATTAAAGTTATATTTTATTAATAAAAACTAAGCTTTTGTTTACACTTTAAAAAGCTAATACTTTCATTATACATTTTAAAATTTCTCTTAACTAAATTTATTAAAGGATATTTACTTCAGCTGTTAATGATTGAGCATCCACAATATTCTCCAAAACAGAAACAGCTGATGACACATTTTCTGCTTGAATGCTTTCAGGGTTAGAGGTCAAAACAAGGACAGTATTTGCAACTTCCTCCCTTTCTTCATCATTGGTAATTTCAGTATTTTCCAAATCCTATTTAATTTAATTTTTTTATGGCAACCCAATTAAAATAAAAGAAATTATAATTGAACTAGAAATGCTTAAATACTTTTACCTCTAACCCATTATCACAAGATTGTAATAAAATTGGGTTTGCCCAAACTCCAGTTAATGAACAAAACCTTGTTCCATAAGGTAAACCTCCTAAAATAAATTATTCATTTTAAGTATTAGCTAAATTTAATAAAAACTAATAATAATGCACACAAACCATTTTAAATATATATAGTTTATGCACAGACTATTTTAATAAAAAGTGTGCACTGACTATTTATATAAGGTGTATTTGTAACTACATGTTAGATAAAATCATGTAAAATTGATAGATTTGTTTTTATGCAAATCAGAAATTTACCATTTGTTGTTCCTTTTGGGCACACTTCATTTGATTTTACTGTATAACCAGCCATAGTAAATGGAAACGTAACGATTATATTTTCGTTTCCATCCAAAAATAAAATGAAAGATTCTTCACAAGAAACTGAATAAATAAAAGAGAAAAAACTTTGAATAAAGTAAACCAAATAAAAAAATGGTAGAATAAAAAAACGTAAGAAGTATGAACAATTCTAAATACAAATAATGTTTAAAAATACCTAATTCACAACCATTGGCAGTTGCTATATATTCAGGTTCACAAAAACACAAACAACTCTTATCTGGTTGTAGTTCACAAGGTTTAGTACATCCCTGCTCAGTGCATAAGCTGGAACAAGAATCTAAAAAAATCTGTTGTCAGCAAGGACTGACTAAAATATTTAAAAAAAATTTTTATAATGAAAGTCTACCTTCGTTACAACTTTGTCCAAAATACCCATCTTGGCAATCACATTGATAACTTGAACCATCAATATTACAAATTCCACTATTTGCACATGGTTGTATCGTGCATGGGTCTGGAACAAAGAAGTAAAAACATTTTTATATATCCTAATTTAAAAAAAAAATTCTAATATAAAAAAAAATTAATTTTGATTGGAATAACCGTTTAAACAAAATAATTTTTTTTAAATTAATAACACAATAAAAATAAGTTTTGCCAAAATAGTGTTGCATGACTTGTGTATTAAAAATAATAATATTTATATTTAAATTTATTTACCAGATGTGCAATCTTGATCATAATAACCATCTTTACAATCACAATAATAAGTTAAACCATCATTATTACAAATTCCTGTTGCTCCATCACTTATGCAATGTTTTATTGTGCAGGGGTCTAAAAATTTTACAACAATATCTAACATAAACAAACTGAAAAAACATAAATTTATCAAAACCAAAAATTAAAAATATCTTTTTTTGTTAGGTGCTAATTTTAAAAGTTATATAAAAGTTTTATCATCATATGATTATCATAACTAAATAAAACTATATTTTCTAAAACCATATTTAAAAATAAAAATAAAATGGTAAAAGTAGTGTCACACAATAATATTATTATTAAAGTTTCAATAATGTTTAATAATAAATTATAAAACAGAATTTTTTAACAAATTACTTGTTTGTTGACAAATATATCCGGGATATGAATCTGATGCTTCCCAATCCAACCAACCTCCAATTAGGTCAACATGGGTGGTAAATCTATCCAAAGATCTTATTCGAAGAAAACCTAGATTTTTATCAGGACTTACACCATACCAATTTTGATATAAATCATCAAAACTTGTACCAGGGAAGGGTATAGCTGTACCATCATTCCATTTCCAGTTAAAAGATGCGTACCCTTCATCAATTTTAGTTACAGTCCCACTTGCACCAAGCCAGTAACCAACAGGATTGTGGTTACCAACAATATCTATTGTATCCTGAGCTGCACTTTCCCATTCCCATAATTGTTGCACAACAATTTGTTGAGTAGCTGAATCTTTAATCATCAACAAAATTCCCCCTTTATTTTCACAATTCTGTTCGGCTTCGAAATAAGTTAAAGGCAAAGTAGAATCGTTGTAGAAACTGATAATTAGGTCATTGTGAACAATCACTGCATTTGCCTCTACAAAAAACAGATTAATCACATAAATTAAAAAGTAATAGCATTACTTGTAGATAAAGTTTATTATACTATCTTTAGTTATACTTTACCTTGTGCCTTCATCATTATCATGGAGTGACAAAACAATATTAAAAAAAAAATAAAATAACTGTTGCCATTTTAATTAATTTAAGCAAGTTATTTTAGCAATATTTTATTGCAAAGATAAGATTTCAAAAATTATTTAAATCATTTAGCTATATAACCATGTTTTTTATACAACAGAATTTAAAATTAACATATCCTACACTATAGACTTTTTTAAAATCAAATCCTAGTTGTTTAAAAATGTTTCCTTAGTGTACCATATGCCTTTGTGTATTTTATAGTTAGACTATTGTAAAAACTAGTTTTATTGCTATATTTAAAATTAATATATAAAATTTTAATTTTAAAATACGATACTGAAATAGGAAAAAAATATATTTAAAATTAATTAAAATACTTTTGCTGAAAAAATTCCTTCTTTCTTTTTATATAAAATAATGGAATATCCTATAAAACTATTTAGAATTAACAAAATACTATTTCTGTTTTAATTTTTTAAACCTAAAGATATAATATTTCCTTGTTTGCTTTTGTAATAATTTTTACTTATTATTATATATAAAAATTTTATAAAAAAAAACATTTAAAAATATAATGGAGGATTCTTCACTTGAAACTACATAGGGAAAAGGTAAAAAAAATTTAAAGACAGTAGACCAAATATTTAAATAGGCATTTTTAGCTATTTAGTAAAAAATCTTAACAAAGTACGAGCAAACAAATTATAACTAATGTTTGAAAATACCTAATTCACAACCATTAGCAGTTGCTATATATTCAGGTTCACAAAAACACAAACAACTCTTATCTGGTTGTAGTTCACAAGGTTTAGTACACCCCTTCCCAGTACATATGGTAGAACACGAAACTAGAAAAAAAATTGTAAGCAAAGACTGCCAAAAACATTTTATAAAAAATAGACATGATAAAAGTCTACCTTCATTACAATTTTGTCCAAAATATCCATTGTGACAATTACAAAAATATCCAAAACCATCAATACTACAAGTTCCTTCATTTTCACATGGTTGACTGGTACAGGGGTCTATAATATAGGATATAAGTTTAGTTGGAAATATGGTAATATATTGAAGCTAACTTTGTGCATGCTTTTCGCCCTAACATTTTTTCAGAGGCAAAATCTTATCTATAATTCAGACACAGCTCATATTATTGAGTATATATAGTGTTTGTTATTTATTTAAGAGATGTTTATCGGTATTATCTATTTTTAATATATTTTTGTATGTTTAACCATGAAATCCTTTTTGAATAAGATTTCAATCTTGTTAAATATTTGTATATTATATTAAAATTGTGAATTAATTGTAAGCATAAATAATCTTAAGGACAAAATACATCACAATATTTAACATAAGTAATATAGCTTACCCTTTTTACAGTTATCACCATAATAACCATCTTCACATGCACAAAAATAAGTCGGACCTTTGACAATACACATTCCCTTGTTGCTACAATTTTGTATTGTACATGGATCTTAAATTTAAAATTTAATTAACTGTTTTATTTTTACAAAGAATACAACTTTTTGTGTCATGTAGTGACTACCACATTGTACATCTAAGACTATAAATTTCTAAGACATGCTATTTATTTTAATTATATACATTTTTCTAATTATAAAAACCAAAAGTTGTTTATTAATTTATTTTAAAAAAAATTATTATTAGTTAAAAAATGTCTGAAAAGGGTAATATATAGAGTACAAACCTACAAAAACATTCCAAATAAAACAATACACACTTTTACCTGAAGTACAGTTTTGATCATAATACCCATCTTTACAATCACAATAATAAGTTGAACCATTAATATTACAAATTCCTGTTGCCCCGTCACTTATGCAATGATTAATTGTACATGGATCTAAAAAGTGTACAACATAACTAACATAAACAAAACCAAAAATGTATTACCAAACATTTTATCTACTATTTTTTATTTTATATATATATACTAATTTTACATGTTGAACAAAAGTTTTACAACTACACAAAGTGAAATTCTGTTAAAAAAACAGTATTTTAACAACTTCAATACAATTTTTTAAATTTTATATATAATAATATATATATATTAAATAAATTAGTTTCTAACTTCAAAGTTACCTGTGAAAAACTTAAAGTAAAAATTTAATCTGATATACAAATATAAAAACAAAAAATCCATTTAAAAATTTAATTTTAAAAATTAATATTCAAAGTTTACTACAATTTTTGCACGTATCATTATATTACAATCTAATTAATGCATATTTTTTTTCTCACACATACATTTAAATGGCATGTTATAACAGGCCTAAAATAGTACATTAGGATTAAATTTTTTTCTTTATATTAAACATTTATTATTTTCTATACTACTTAATATACATATTTTATTCTATTTAAAATAGCTTAACTAGCATCCACTGTACAGTATGCAATAATTACTTACTTTTTTGTTGACAAATATATCCAGGATAAGAAATATTTGGCCAATCCAACCAACCTCCCATTAATCCATCCATGAGACCAATAGAAGTGTCCATTTCGTCCAATGATCTTATACGAAGATAACCTGGGTTTTCATCAGGACTTAAATCAAACCAATTTTCATAATTATCAGCTGTACTTGTATATTGTAGTGGTACTGGTGTGCCATCATTCCATTTCCAGTCATAGGATTTGTATCCACCAACATCATAATCATGAGTTGCATTTCCACTTGCACCAATCCAGTAACCAATGGGATTGAGGTGTTCAACAATATCTATTGCATCCTGAGCTGCACTTTCCCATTTCCATAATTGTTGCACAACAACTTGTTGAGTAGCTGAATCTTTAATCATCAACAAAGTTCCTTTTTTACTCTGACATTTTTGCTCAGCTTCAGAATTAGTTAGGGGCAAATTGGAGTCGTTGTAAAAACTGATAATGATATTATTATGGACAATCACAGCATTTGGATCTACATAAAGCAATTAAAAAAACTGGCATAACATATATAAATAAATTAATTTAACTACATACTTTACCTTGTGCCTTTGTCATTAACATAGAGTGGCAAAACAATATTAAAATTAGTATATCCATTGCCTTTTGAAGCTAGCACTAACAGTTTCTTTTAGTGGGCCTACTATGTTTTATATCTTTTTAATTTTAAAATTAAAATACTAAAAATTAACTATTGTTTAGTTTTTCTAAATATAATAATACTATATGTTTCGTATAACAAAATTTAAAACAGACATAGTCCACACTAGACTGTAAAAAATAAAATTTTATTTATTTAAAATTGTTCCATCTACGTACCACATGGGATTTTGTATTTTATTGTTTTTTTAATATTGTAAGAACCAATTTTATTGCTATTCTTCCTACTATTTATCTTGTGATGGAAACATGATCATAAACTTTATTACAAATAAAAAAACGCTTTTGCTAAAAATTACATTTTTTTTTTATTTAAACTAAAAGATTAAATCCTGTAGTTTTTTACAAAAACAAAATAAAACTAAGGTTTTAAATTCCATAAACCTAAATATGTGATATTCCATTGTTCGCTTTTTTTTAAGACCATTACTTGGTAATATACATAAAAATATTTTACAATTTATGGCCCATCTGTTGATAATAAATAAAATCCTATAGGTTTTGTTCAAATGCTCGGTATTCAAGTTTTTATTAAAGAGACAAAAAAAGTAACTTGTGATAAAATATACAACTTTTTTTATATCCAGAATTAATTTAATTATTAACTAAAAAGGAGTTAATTGTATTTTGACACGTGCTTACAAAACATTTTTACAAAAGCCACAATTTAAAAAAAATAGAATTTCCGGAACAAGTATGTAAATATCGCTTTATTTTGTTGTTTACTTACAGCGTATTAAAAAACAAAAACAAATAGTTTTAGACCTTTTATGACAATGAACAAAAAAGAGTAGACGTAGTTACATTTCGATATAGAAAAAATAAAACGAAGTGCCTTGAAACTACCCAGCTACAATTAAATTTACTCGCGCAACTTAAATTTAAATTGTTTTAATCAAGTGTACTATACAAAAATTGTATTATGCAATTTTTTTTAAAGCAGTGTAGGAAACATTTACGCGGAAAGCTTAAATTTTTTTAGCGTTTTAAACATAAAAAAATAAAAATACTTTCACGTAACGTAAATTTATAATATTAAAAGTAAAATAACACGTTCTAATTGTATTTTTAAGTAATTTATATTACTAAACTGAAATAGTTTAGGTAATAGATCAGTCAAACAAAAAAATGTAGCCAAAAACACATTGTGAAATCGGGGGTTAAATTAAATGAAAACGTGGCTTAATAAACGCTTCAAAAATAAACAATGGCTTTTTTGTTCTTTTTATAAGAAATACATTACATTAGCCCACTTGTAAAAACTGAAAATAATAATTTTTAAATATTAAACAATTATTAAAACTTAATGTAAATATAACTAAATTCTCGAGTTTTTGTTATCAGGTTCTTTTCACTGATGAGATACATAATATACGTGTAAACAAAAATATCCTTTTATGTATGCTTAGTACAATAATAATCTACGTTGTTAAAAATTAAGCTTTCAAGTATTTTGTCTTGCCCTTAATCTTTACTATATTTTATGTTTTTGCAATGATTGTTTTATAAAAAAAACTACTACAATGCTCTGATACTTTATTTTGCAATCATAAAAACATCTGGTTTACTATCAGGTACTTCAAAAACATGCACGTGAGTTGTTACCTCGTTTTTGTTTATATTTAAAATGTTGCAACCTAAAATTACTTTTGTACAAACAAAGCATTACATAATACTCCAAATGAGGAGTAAAATATAACAATCTTACGCAAATAACTTGCTCAGCGGTTAAAGTACTTGATCGAATTCGCCAGCGGAGAAAAACGTCTTAAAATTATTAAATCTTTTTTGTATTTACGTTTTGTTTCAAGTCAAAAGTGCAGTTTGTTTTTCACGATCCCTATAAGCTTAACTTAATTTTAATAAATAAATGGTCTGTGGTATTAAATTAAATGCAATTGTTATTGATCTCCAACAATTGTTAATGTATCCTTTTTTCTTTATTTTAATAAAAACACCTTACTTTTTAATATAATCTGTAAATCGAATTTGATGCGGTATTTACTTGATAACGCAACGCTTATACACTTGATAGGTTTAACTCTTAACTTTTTGTTCCTTTTTGCAGATTATATTAAGCGCAAAAGTTGGTTTTAAAATAAGACAGTTTTGTTTTTTGACGAGCCTCTAATCAAACACGGATTGCGAGTTGTGACAAACAAGAATTAAGACATAACGCAACGTTTAATTTTGAACGAAACTAGTTAGAAGTTAATAAAAACATAAATGTATATAAATGTATATTAATCAAAATTAATAAAACGGTTTAAAATAAATAAGCAACGATATCATAAAAATCTAGTTATAAATATTTAATACATACTTAAATAATACAACATTAACAACTAGGCTAATTGAATTTTTAATTGAGGCAAAAGTATTTTTTTCTTATAATTAACTTGTAAGTTTATTTGGTTGTGTTAAGTTAAATAGAATCAAACGATGCTTTTACAGTATGAATATCAGATTTGATTTCCTTTCTTATTTCCTCGTTACGGACAACATACAAGAAAAATATCATGAAACCTTAACAAAAAACGTAATTTAAAAAAAAATAGCAAGCATAACGTATTTCTGTTTTAATTTTTTAATTTAAAGATATAATATTTCCTTGTTTGCTTTTGTAATAGTTTTTACTTATTATCATGTATAAAATTTTTATATAATTTATTGCCAATCTGCTACAGTTGTATTATATTCCATTGTTAATAATAAATAAAATAGGTTTTATATAAATATGTTCGGTATTAAAGTTTTTAATAAATAGAATAAAAAAATAAATTCATGATAAAACAAATAATCATTTTCTATATCCCGAATCAATTCAATTTTACCCCCAAAAGGTAATTGTATTTTAACACGAGCTTATTAAACATTTCTACAAAGGCCACAAACTAAAAATAACATTTCCGAAACTACTATTTAAATATCACCTGAATTTTTTGTTTACCTAATGCCTGGTAAAAGACAGAAAAAATATTTTTACAACTTTAATGACAATATTAAAAAAAATTGACGTAACGTATAAAAAATTGACGTAGTTACATTTTGTTACAAAATAAATAAAATATGTTGTTTTAAAACCCCAAACTACAATTAAATTCACTGGATCAAATTGTTATATTTAGCCGACCTTTTCAATCTTGCCCACATAACTGCCAATTAAATTGTTATATTTAACCGACCTTTATAAAAATTATTTTTGAATTTAAAAAATAAAATTACTTTTACAAAACCTCAATTTAATATATTTATAGTAAAAAAACACGTCTACTAAAATAAAAGCTTATTGTTAAGTTATAAAAAAAAGTATTGTTGTTAAGCACGACGAAAAATAACCGTATTCTGTCTTTTGACCCCAAACCGGCAAGTTAGCTCAAATGTATTTTTAAATTATTCATATTACTGAACTAAAATACTTCAAGTAATAGATCAGTTAAACAAAAATATGTAGACAAAAGCACATTGTTAAAACGAGAGTGAAAGGAGAAAACGTGGCCTAAATAAAACGCCTAAAAATAATAAAACGATGGGCTGCAAACGTAGAAACAAAACTAAAAGTTAAATATTTATTTTAGTAAATACATTTAAATACTTTTATAAACTAAAAATAATGAGCTTCAATTTGAGCTTTGGGTTGCGTGGGTAACATGGGTTGCGACAAACAAAAATTAAGACATAACGCAACGTTACTGTTTAATTTTGGACGAAACTAATCAGAATTTGTATTCTTGTATCAACTAACCATAAAAATAAATCAAATTATTGAATTCGCTACAAACGTAAGAAAATAACAGCGCTTATATATATTAATTAAAACAAATTTAATAAAAAACATAAATATATATAATAATCAAAATTAATAAAAAGGTTTAAAATAAATAAGCAACGTTATCATAAAAATCTAGTTATTAATATTTAATACATACTTAAATAATACAACATTAACAACTAGGCTAATTGAATTTTTAATTGAGGCAAAAGTATTTTATTTTTATAATTAACTTGTAAGTTTATTTGGTTGTGTTAAGTTGAATAGAATCAAACGATGCTTTTACAGTATGAATATCAGATTTGATTTCCTTTCTTATTTCCTCGTTACGAACAACATACAAGAAAAATATCATGAAACCTTAACAAAAAATGTAATTTGAAAAAAATCGCATAATGTAAATAAATAAACCAATTATTAAATGCTATTTTCAACAAATACATTACAAAAAATATTAAAAAAATAAAATAAAAATTTTACACGATATTATATAACATGCATATCACACAAATAAAATTTTTTTAGACTGGCACAAATTAAAAAAAAAATTGCAAAAAAAAAAATGCAAAAAAAAAAATTATGGGTACATAGATTATTCTATAATTTTACCTTGAAGTGAAGTAAAGATAGCAAATACAATTGCAAGACCAATTCCTCCATGAGTGACAACAAAACCAAGGACCCAGGATATTCCCAAAGTGATAAAAACCGAAAATGAAAACCAAGCGTCTCTTGAGTGATTTTTTTGGTTAACCTAAACAAAAATTTTTGTAAAAATTGCATTTTTTAAATTTGTAATTAAACATTAAAAAAAGATTACCATCATTCTTCTACCGAAAACGTAATAATAAACTATTGCCAAATATAAAATTAAGTTGGTTCCAATGTAAACAGAGCCTGGGATAATAACAAAGTAGTTTATAAAATCATCTTTCATCCAACAGCTAAAAAAACAATTAAAACATTATTTTGTTTTAGAATGAAGTTAATTATGTATCAGTCCAATATTAATAAAATTTTTAAATTTTTAACAATAACTTACACTTGATCATTTCTAATATAAGTTTCTTTATCCAAAATAAGAATTAAAGTAGCAATTGCTGGAATTATCCAACCCCATATAAAGGAAGAAAAAAACAAATTTCTGCTTCTTAATTGAGTTTTGGTGTAAATTGGCTAAAAATGTTTGTAAAGAAGCAAAATGTTAGGCTAAATTGTAATTTAAAAAAATTGATAAAAAACTAGTGTAAATTTTGTTAACTAAAGTATTTAGGCAACATATAAAACAAAAAGTATTATTGTTTAAAAACTTACAAAAAATATGACAATAAACAATAAAAGTCCCTCTACCACCATCCATGCAAGAGCACTAATAAGTCCAAAATAAATCAAAATAGCAAAAGCCATGCAGCTTGGATGCCATAACTTTACAATAGATTGCTCACTTACAATTAAGCTAATGTTTAATATCAATAAAGCCAGTGAAAGGTTAATTAACACAAATGCACCTCGTTTTTTACCTTTACCTTTAGTGGCCCTGCAAAAATATATTTATTGAAGTAGTAATTTTTTTTTAATAAGTTTTATTTAAATATTGTTTTGGTATACAATTTGTTTAAAAATGAGCATTTAGGTAAGTAGCAAAAAAACTTGCTTATTAAATAATAACAGTTTTCACCTTAAAAACACATAAGCTAATATGGTTAACAAAAGTCCACATATAGATAAACTTGAGCCAATTAAACTTATTGTTGAAAGTATTGGGTCATTTTCATAGCCCTAAAACAAGGAGAACACTATTTACTAAAATTTTTAGAAAAAAATATAAACTATTACACAAAATTTACAATCTAAACAATACTTTATTTATAAAATACTTACAAATAAAGTAGCAAAGTTTGTTAAATGGTCAAAAGAACATTCAACACTATCTAAACTTTCTGAAATTACTTTAGATCCATCTGAAGACCATGCATTCTTTGTTTCATCCCAAAATACACATTCAGTGTTTCCATTGCTGTGAGTTCTTTTAGTCTAACAACAAAATGTTTTACACATTTTTTTTATATATGTTTGTTCGTTTGTTGATCTATCACATAGCTTATCATATTTGTTAAATTTATTTTAATTAACTACCCAAAAATATGTAAAAAAAATATTTTCAACCTGATTAAGGCCAAATTTCATTATAACAGGATCCTTTAAAACACTGTCACCAACCAAAGTTGCAGAAAGAACAAAATGTGAATTTAAATCTCCAATTAAGTTTGGTTGAATAAACAGTTTTTTGCCCAACATAGCATAAAAACTAACCCGCAGATCTAAAGTAAAAAAGTTTTAAAGTCTTATTTAAAATTCTTTCAGACATTTTTTTAAAGTATCAAAATAAATATAAATTTAGTTTTTATAATTAACTGGTTGAATGTTAAAAAAAAAATTTCAACATACTTGAAGAAATTTTAATGTATGAATTTAAATTTGAGTTGCCATCAAATAATTTAACTTGATCACTTCTAAAACCATTTTCAGTAATCTTTGGATTCCAATCTACTTCCAAACCAATTTTATTTCCAGTGTCTAATTAACATAAAATTTAATTATATAAGTCTTCAAATGTGTAAATTTAAAGAAATTGTCATTCACAACCTGTTCTTTAATAAAAATTAAAATAAATGTTATTGTAACACACATTATTAAAAAAATGTTCCTATAAAATTAAACCTTTTTCCTTAGGTTGGTAAACAGCCAAAGCAAGATTACTTCCAACTTGTTCATATTTTTCTCCAACTGTTAAATTCACCTTTTTACCAACTTCCGTTAATGTATTTAAGATGCTAAAACAAAAAAAGAAAAATATTAAAATTTAGCTGGTAAATGTTAACTAATATTTTATAACTAACATTATACCTATGCAAAAACTATAAATTTAATTTTACCTTGAAGTTGAATTACTTTGAGTGATTTCTTCTTCAGGAATTGCCAACAAATTACTTAAAGACAAAACTACTGAGTCTGAAACCTAAACAAAATATTAATTCAAATAGAATATACCATCAAAGTTATATTTTTTTAATAAAAACTAAGCTTTTTACACTTTAAAAAGCTAATAGTTTCATTATACATTTTAAAATTTCTCTTAACTAAATTTATTAAAGGATATTTACTTCAGCTGTTAATGATTGAGCATCCACAATATTTTCCAAAACAGAAACAGCTGATGACACATTTTCTGCTTGAATGCTTTCAGGGTTAGAGGTCAAAACAAGGACAGTATTTGCAACTTCTTCCCTTTCTTCATCATTGGTAATTTCAGTATTCTCCAAATCCTATTTAATTTAATTTTTTTATGGCAACCCAATTAAAATAAAATAAATTATAATTGAGCTAGAAATTTTTAAATATTTTTACCTCTAATCCATTATCACAAGATTGTAATAAAATTGGGTTTGCCCAAACTCCAGTTAATGAACAAAACCTTGTTCCGTAAGGTAAACCTCCTAAAATAAATTATTCGTTTTAAGTAATACCTAAATTTAAAAAACCAACAATAATGCACACCAACAATTTATATGTAGTTAAATATAGATTATGCACAGACTATTTTAATAAAAAGTATGCACTGACTATTTATATGAGGTGTATTTGTAACTACATGTTAGATAAAATCATGTAAAAATTGATAGATTTGTTTTTATACAAATCAGAAATTTACCATTTGTTGTTCCTTTTGGGCACACTTCATTTGACTTTACTGTATAACCAGCCATAGTAAATGGAAACAGAACGGTTATATTTTCTTTTCCATCCAAAAAAAAAATGGAAGATTCTTCACAAGAAACTAAATAAATAAAAGAAAAAAAACTTTAAATAAAGTAAACCAAATAAAAAAATGGTGGAATAAAAAAACTTAAGAAGTATGAACATTTTTAAATAAAAATAAAGTTTAAAAATACCTAATTCGCAACCATTGGCAGTTGCTATATATTCGGGTTCACAAAAACACAAACAACTTTTATCTGGTTGTAGTTCACAAGGTTTAGTACATCCCTGCTCAGTGCATAAGCTGGAACAAGAATCTAAAAAAAATCTGTTGTCAGCAAGGACTCACAAAAATAATTAAAAAAATATATTTATGATGAAAGTCTACCTTCGTTACAACTTTCTCCAAAATACCCATCTTGGCAATCACATTGATAAGTTGAACCATCAATATTACAAGTTCCATTATTTTCACAGGGTGGTATAGTACATGGGTCTATAATATAGAGTTCAAGTTTATATAAAATTATAAAAAATATATTTAACATAAATAATATGTTCTTACCCATTTCACAATTATCACCATAATAACCATCTTCACATGCACAAAAATAAGTCGGACCTTCGACAATACACATTCCATTGTTGCTACAATTATGTGTTGTACATGGATCTTAAATATAAAATTGCATTTACCTGATTAGCTTTTACAAAAAAATAAAAATATTTTGTGACATGTAGTAACTACCTGAACTACAATTTTTGCCATAGTATTCAGGTAAACAATCACATTGATAAGTCGAACCATTAGTTTTACAAATTCCATTATTTGCACATGGTTGTATTGTACATGGATCTAAATTCAAGTTAATTTAAAATGTGTTATATTTTACTCACTAAATAAATTTACTTTAAATTTTTAGGTACACAAATTTACCTGATTCACAATCATATCCAGAATATCCATCCTCACATTCACATTGGTAATAGGGATCATCTGCTTTTCTATTACAACTTCCATAATTTAAACAAGGATTAGGACTGCAGGCATCTGTTTACAGTAAATCAACAGAATAAAATTTTAGTTTAGAAAAAATAATAAAAACGTTAATACAAATTATTCAGGGTTTAAGAAATCTTTATTTTATGTCAAAATATAAAAACAAAATTCATATTCAATTCAAAAACAGAAAGTGTTTTTATTTATATATTTTACAGTAAAAATGCAGATAGATAAAAATTGGTTAAAACCAAATAGTTAATCAAAAAATACCTGTTGAGCAATTTTTATCATAATAACCATCCGTACATTCACATTGATAAGTTGAACCATTAACATTACAAGTTCCATTATTTCCACATGGTTGTATTGTACATGGATCTGTGTTAATTCCCCCAAAATTGTATTTAAATTAACATATAATAGAATTATGTAAATTTTTTAGTAATGTCCTTTTATTTATTAAAAACTAAAACTATAATAAATTATTATAGAACAGAAATCCTTTAAAGTTAAAAAACTTATTATATTAGAAACAAAACAAAATTTATAAAAACAACACAAAACAAATAGAACATACTTGTAACTGAAGTACAATTTTGATCCTAATAACCATCTTTACAATAAAATTTTAAAAATGGATACAAAATATTTTTAATTTGCGATTGAATAAACATTTTGTATAAAAATTAAAAAAAATAAACTTTTAAGTTTTACCAAATGACAGCTTACTATCAAAATGTCTTACCGGATGTGCAATTTGAATCATAATAACCAGGTAAGCAATCACAATAATAAGTTGAACCATCAATACTACAAGTTCCATTATTTGCACATGGTTGTATTGTACATGGGTCTAAAAATTTAGAAAATGGATACAAAATAATTTCAATTCATGTTCGACAAAACATGGCACAATAAAATTAAATATTCACCAAATTCACATTGATCACCATGATAACCATCCTGACAATTGCATTGATAATATTGATCATCTGGTTTTCTATTACAACTTCCACTATTTAAACAAGGATTAGGATCACAAGCATCTGCAAACAAAAATAATAAAAAATATAAAATATTTAAAGACTGTATTAAATTAGTGTAACAATATATTAAAAACATTAAGGTTAAACTTGACTTACCAAAAGAGCAATTTTGATTATAATAACCATCCAAGCAATCACAGGTATAAGTTGAACCAACAATATTGCAAGTTCCATTATTTTGGCAAGGTTGTATTGTACATGGATCTTTTAAAATAACTAATGTTAAAAGCTTTAAATAAATATATCCAAAGGTAGGTATATTTATGTAAGTATAAACAAATAACTCTTTTTTTTGTTAAAAATCAACATTTTATGTACTTTTAACACTATAGTTACACTGCTTTTACAACATTAAGATTATTATATATTACATTTACTACATTAAACTTTATTCACCAATTTCACATAAGAACCCACTATATCCATCTAGACAGCTACAAGTAAAGTTTAACCCATCATTATCTCGAATACATGTTTCATTATTTAGACATAAGTTGGGTGAACATGGATCTAAAAAATACAAAAAATTATTGAACTCCTAAAAACCAATTACAAAATTAACAGGAGTTTTACTTGGCGTGATATATATGTATATAAATGTTTTTTAAAAGTTAACTAAATAATATGTAAACTACAGTTAAATAACTATACCAATTTGGCATGTGTGTCCACTAAATCCATCAGGACAATCACAAGTAAAATTTAACCCATCATTATCTCGAATACAAGTTCCTTTATTTTTACAAAAGTCAGGATCACATGGATCTGAGGTTAGAACAATAATTCAAGTAAAAAAATGGTAAACATATTTATCTACTTGAAAAAAATAATATTTAAGCAATATTAAAAACTTAAAATAACTGATTTACCATTTTCACATGTACTACCACTAAATCCATTTGGGCAGGAACAAATATAGCCAAAGCCAACATTATTATATCCATGACTACAATTTCCATTTAATTGACATGGGTTTGGATCACACAAATCTAAAGAAAAGGTAATTATATTATAGAAACCATAAATATGTTATAAGTAAAATCTTTATTATTTTAAAAATTCAATTTTTGCTATTTAAGTTGATCTGCACATATATTCATATTTAACAACATGAAACGGTTAATTTATTTTAAATTCAAATAAGTCGTAAAAAAATAAATGTTTAAACTTAGTTACACATGTTTAAATAAAGAACTTTACAATATAATATCAAATTAAAAAAATTAAGCTAAAAGTAGATAAATCCTTTACTTTTAAACTTTTTCAATTTAAATTTCTAAATATTTTTTACTTACCAATTTGACAAATTTCACCATCAAAACCAACTGGACATGTACAAGTAAAATTGTTACCAATCTCATTATTAGTACAATTTCCGTTATTTAGACAAGGTTGAATAGTACATTTATCTAAAATTTACCAAAATTTTTAGTGAATTAATAAACTATCAGTATTAAAATTGTAAAACAAATTTAAAATTTAATCAAAATAACCTACTTATTTCTTGACAAATGTAACCATAAGCTGTTAGATGTGATGGATTATCATACCAATTTCCAAGAACAGAAGTACCAGATAATGATCTAACTCTGAGATATCCTGGGTTTTGTTTTGGATTATTTCCATTAGGTGGAATATACCAATTTTGATAACCATCACCATCAAATGTGATGTTATATGGTATATTAGTACCATCACTCCATGTCCAGTTATATGGTGTTGCAGTACCACTTGCGCCAACCCAGTAACCAGATTGCCAACTAAGACTATCATTAACATAAGATTCCCATTCCCATAATTGTTTATTAACAATTTGTTGAGTTAGTTCATCTCTTATGATCAATAATTCACCTCCATTTCTAGCACATCTTTCATTTGCTTCAAGTTGAGTTATTCGAGCTGTTATGTTGTAGAATGTAATGTTATATCCATTAAGTAAAACAACAGCTGCTGGGCCTTAAATTAATTTAAAAGTTACTTGTCATTTATTTGCATTATAAATTTTATAGCTAAAAGTAAATTTAAATAAATATTTTTAATAAGTTGCATAAAATATTTTTTTGCACATTTGTCGTTAAAAAACTTTTATTTTTCAAAATAAATTTACTCAACTAGTTTAACAAAAAAAAACTAATTCAAACATACTCAAATCTATTGGCAATACTCATTTTAATTTCACAGGGTAAAAATAGAACAACTGTTATGACATTAATTATATCTTAAAAATAAGAATGCAATATAGAACACCATCTGAACCACACAATACTGTAGTATATTATTAGCTTAAATATTTCTTTTACAGAACCCAAACATATAGTTTTAAATAACAAACCTTCACTACATGTTTGTCCATTATACTCAGGTAAGCAATGACACCTTGTAGTCAAATCAGTATTAACCAAACAAGTTCCACCATTTTCGCATAAATTACTGGTACAAGGACCTACCAAAAACAATTTTAATAACCTTTAAATATTAAGAAAAAAAGTACATTTAAAAATTGTAGTATCGAAAAGAATTACTTAGCGTTCGAATTTTTATTTATTATATTAAGTCCTTGAATATCGATTAATCTCACTTTGTTGACAAATATATCCAGGATAACTTGCATCTGGCCAATCCACCCAACCTCCAATTAAGTTTGTAATACCTCCAATTGTATCCAGTGATCTTATTCGAAAATAACCTGGATTATTATCAGGATTTGGACCATACCAATTTTCATATCCAGTACTATTACCAGGTTGGGGTACAGGTGTACCATCAATCCAGTTCCAGTTATAAGATGTGTACACATCACCACTTTTAGTAACAGTCCCACTTGCACCGATCCAGTAACCAACTGTATTTATGTTAACACCATCAACCACTGTGTCTTGAGCTGCACTTTTCCACTCCCATAACTGTTGCATAACAATTTGTTGAGTTGCCAAATCCTTAATCGTCAACAAAGTTCCTCCATTATTTTCACAATTTTGTTCAGCTTGTGAATAAGTTAATGACAAAGTAGAATCGTTGTAAAAACTGATGATGTTATTATTGTGGACAATCACTGCATTTGCATCTACATAAAATAGATTAATCTCATAAATTAAAAAGTAATAGCATTACATATAGATAAAAGTTATTTATACTATCCTTGTCCATACTTTACCTTGTGCCTTTGTCGTTATCAAAGTGTGACAATACAACATTAATATTAAAATAATTGTTGCCATTTTAATTTATCATTAGCAAGTTTTTAAAGTAATAGATTTTATGTTCACTAATTTTTAAGTTGAAAAAAGTTTTAAAATTTTAAATGCTAATAATTAAATGTTGTTATACTCTTTTAGCTATATTATCATTTATTTTAAACAAAAAAATTAAGTTAAATAATCTACAATACAAACTGTTAAAAAATAAAATTCTAGTTTTTTAATATTGTTACCTCCAGGTACTATATGACTTTATGTATGTTAATGAGTAAATATAGAGAACACTCGTTTTATTGCTATTCTGCCTACTATTTAACTTTTGTTGCAAACATAATCATAAAAGTCCTGGAATATCAACTAATCTTACTTTGTTGACAAATATATCCAGGATAACTTCTATCTGGCCAATCCACCCAACCTCCAATTAAATCTTGGTAACCCGAATATTGATCCAATGACCTTATTCGAAGATAACCTGGATTATCGTTAGGATTTGCACCATGCCAATTTTGATAACCAGTACTACCAGGCTGTGGTACAGGTGTACCATCAATCCAGGTCCAGTTATAAGATGTGTACACATCAACACTCTTAGTCACAGTCCCACTTGCACCAATCCAATAACCCACTGCATCTATATTACCAACATCATCTATTGTATCCTGAGCTGCACTTTCCCATTCCTGTAACTGTTGCTCAACAATTTGTTGAGTAAAATTATCTTTGATCATCAACAAAGTTCCTCCATTATCTAGACATTTTTGTTCAGCTTCGGAATAAGTTAGGCTCAAAGTAGAATCGTTGTAGAAACTAATAATGTTATCATTGTGGACAATCACTGCATTTGCATCTACATAAAATAGATTAATCACATAAATTAAAAAGTAATAGCATTATATATAGATAAAAGTTATTTATACTATCCTTATCCATCATTTACCTTGTGCCTTTGTCGTTATTAAAGTGTGACAATACAACATTAATATTAAAATATTTGTTTTCATTTTAATTTAACATGGGCCAGTTTTTTTAAGTATTATATTTAATGTTTTTTAATTTTAAAGTTAAAAAAAGGTTGTTAAATTTAAAAAAATAATTTCTAAAAATAAAATGTTGTTATATTCTTTTAGCTATATTATCGTTTATTTAAAAAAAATTTAATTACATAACCTACAATACAAACTGTTAAATTTTTTATACTGTTACCTCTAGGTACTATATGACTTTGTATATGTTAATGGGTAAATACAGAGAATATCGTTTTATTGCTATTCTGCCTACTATTTAACATCTGCTGCAAACATGATGATAAACTTTGCTACAGCAAATATATTTTTATTTATTTACTTGAAATAGAAATTCTTAATATTTTAATTAATTTTTCATTAATATTTCTACAATAAGTATTACATTCTTTCCTTCATTTAATAATAGATTAAAAAAATGTTGTTTTTATTTTGTAAAATTAAATATATCACAAACCATTGTTTGCTTTTTTTTAATGATTTTTACTTGGTATTGAACATTAAAATATTTTACAATTTATGGTCAATCTGTTACAGTCGTAATATATTTTACCGCTGATAATAAATTTTATTTAATAATGTTGGGTTTTTAAGTTTAGGAAAATAAATTCCTTTTAACGACAAATATTGAAATTAGGTTTGCTCATTTCATTTTATTACTATTTTACAACGAGTAAATATATTTTATACAAGATTATAAATGTTATCACAAAGGCCTAAAATTAAAAATATCATTTCGAAATCAATTATACGTCCATCACTTTCGTTATGTTGTTGAACTACAGGCTATACAGACAAAAAAGTCATTTTCACGTCGTTAATGACAATGAATAAATATTGTCACTTGTCAATATGAATTACGACCCGATATGTGACAAAATTGTCGTTTGAAAAAAAAGTAATGCCATAGTCACATTTAGATACAAAACACATAAGAAATGACTTTATATTTAACCGACATATAAAAATTTCCTTTGCAAAAATAAACCTTTTTTTTCTAAAGCAATACACAGGGTAATATAAAAACTATGTTGCTAAACGAAGCGTGTTTTTTAGACTGTTCTTAAATAAACTTACGGGCCACTTAAATTTTTTTCTTTAAGTTAATTTAATTCCCTTCAAAGATAATTAAAACAAAATACAGTAAGCGCTCGCGCGCTGACGGTAAATTACAACAAATTGACCAAGAAAAAACAACAATTATTCGAAAAAAAACTCGACTGAACGCCTTAAGAAATAAAGCTACAAATTTACACATGCTCGTATTTGAAATTTCAAAATTTCTACAGTTAGGCAATTGAATTAAGAACTTTTTTTTTTTACAAGTTTAAATTTTTAAAATAACACAGCTATTAAGAAAAAAAGGGTTTCGATAAATAATACAACATTAATACCTGATAGTTTTTTGAATTTTTGTAAAGTATTCTAAGGCTAAATTTTAATCTCTGCAATGTAAGTTTACTTTGTTGTGTTTAGTTGAATAGAATCAAACGATGCCTTCACAGTATAAATATCAGATTTGATTTCCTTTCTTATTTTCTTGTTACGGACAACATACAGGAAAAATATCATGAAACCTTGACAAAACGTAATTTAAAAAAATGGCATAATGTAAATAAATAAACCAATTATTAAATGCTATTTTCAACAAATACATTACAAAAAATAATAAAAAAAAAGGTAAAATTTTACACGGTATCATAAAACATGCATATCATACAAATAACATTTTTTTAATCTGGCACAAATTTCACAGAAAACAAATTTTGCAGAAAACTTGTGTTTACAAAAATTATTCTATAATTTTACCTTGAAGTGAAGTAAAGATAGCAAATACAATTGCAAGACCAATTCCTCCATGAGTGACAACAAATCCAAGGACCCAGGATATTCCCAAAGTGATAAAAACCGAAAATGAAAACCAAGCGTCTCTTGAGTGATTTTTTTGGTTAACCTAAACAAAATATTTTTGTAAAAATTGCATTTTTTAAATTTGTAATTAAACATTAAAAAAAGATTACCATCATTCTTCTACCGAAAACGTAATAATAAACTATTGCTAAATATAAGATCAAGTTGGTTCCAATGTAAACAGAGCCTGGGATAATAACAAAGTAGTTTATAAAATCATCTTTCATCCAACAGCTAAAAAAACAATTAAAACATTATTTTGTTTTAGAATGAAGTTAATTATGTATCAGTCCAATATTAATAAAATTTTTAAATTTTTAACAATAACTTACACTTGATCATTTCTAATATAAGTTTCTTTATCCAAAATAAAAATCAAAGTAGCTATTGCTGGAATTATCCAACCCCATATAAAGGAAGAAATAAACAAATTTCTGCTTCTTAATTGGGTTTTGGTGTAAATTGGCTAAAAATGTTTGTAAAGAAGCAAAATGTTAGGCTAAATTGTAATTTAAAAAAATTGATAAAAAACTAGTGTAAATTTTGTTAACTAAAGTATTTAGGCAACATATAAAACAAAAAGTATTATTGTTTAAAAACTTACAAAAAATATGACAATAAACAATAAAAGTCCCTCTACCACCATCCATGCAAGAGCACTAATAAGTCCAAAATAAATCAAAATAGCAAAAGCCATGCAGCTTGGATGCCATAACTTTACAATAGACTGCTCACTTACAATTAAGCTAATGTTTAATATCAATAAAGCCAGTGAAAGATTAATTAACACAAATGCACATCGTTTTTTACCTTTACCTTCAGTGGCCCTGCAAAAATATATTTATTGAAGTAGTAATTTTTTTTTAATAAGTTTTTATTTAAATAGTGTTTTGGTATAAAATTTGTTTAAAAATGAGCATTTAGGTAAGTAGCAAAAAAAATTGCTTATTAAATAATAACAGTTTTCACCTTAAAAACACATAAGCTAATATGGTTAACAAAAGTCCACATATAGATAAACTTGAGCCAATTAAACTTATTATTGAAAGTATTGGGTCATTTTCATAGCCCTAAAACAAAAAGAACACTATTTACTAAAATTTTAAGCAAAAAAATTTAAACTATTATACAAAATTGACAATCTAAATAATACTTCATTTATAAAATACTTACAAATAAAGTAGCAAAGTTTGTTAAATGGTCAAAAGAACATTCAACACTATCTAAACTTTCTGAAATTACTTTAGATCCATCTGAAGACCATGTATTCTTTGTTTCATCCCAAAATACACATTCAGTGTTTCCATTGCTGTGAGTTCTTTTAGTCTACCAACAAAATGTTTTACACATTTTTTTTATATATGTTTGTTCGTTTGTTGATCTATCACATAGCTTATCATATTTGTTAAATTTATTTTAATTAACTACCCAAAAATATGTAAAAAAAATATTTTTAACCTGATTAAGGCCAAATTTCATTATAACAGGATCCTTTAAAACACTGTCACCAACCAAAGTTGCAGAAAGAACAAAATGTGAATTTAAATCTCCAATTAAGTTTGGTTGAATAAACAGTTTTTTGTCCAACATAGCATAAAAACTAACCCGCAGATCTAAAGTAAAAAAGTTTTAAAGTCTTATTTAAAATAATGTCTGATATCAAAATAAATATAAATTTAGTTTTTATAATTAACTAGTTGAATGTTAAAAAAAAATTTCAACATACTTGAAGAAATTTTAATGTATGAATTTAAATTTGAGTTGCCATCGAATAATTTAACTTGATCACTTCTAAAACCATTTTCAGTAATCTTTGGATTCCAATCTACTTCCAAACCAATTTTATTTCCAGTGTCTAATTAACATAAAATTTAATTATATAAGTCTTCAAATGTGTAAATTTAAAGAAATTGTCATTCACAACCTGTTCTTTAATAAAAATTAAAATAAATGTTATTGTAACAAACATTATTAAAAAAATGTTCCTATAAAATTAAACCTTTTTCCTTAGGTTGGTAAACAGCCAAAGCAAGATTACTTCCAACTTGTTCATATTTTTCTCCAACTGTTAAATTCACCTTTTTACCAACTTCCGTTAATGTATTTAAGATGCTAAAACAAAAAAAGAAAAATATTAAAATTTAGCTGGTAAATGTTAACTAATATTTTATAACTAACATTATACCTATGCAAAAACTATAAATTTAATTTTACCTTGAAGTTGAATTACTTTGAGTGATTTCTTCTTCAGGAATTGCCAACAAATTACTTAAAGACAAAACTACTGAGTCTGAAACCTAAACAAAATATTAATTCAAATAGAATATACCATCAAAGTTATATTTTTTTAATAAAAACTAAGCTTTTTACACTTTAAAAAGCTAATAGTTTCATTATACATTTTAAAATTTCTCTTAACTAAATTTATTAAAGGATATTTACTTCAGCTGTTAATGATTGAGCATCCACAATATTTTCCAAAACAGAAACAGCTGATGACACATTTTCTGCTTGAATGCTTTCAGGGTTAGAGGTCAAAACAAGGACAGTATTTGCAACTTCTTCCCTTTCTTCATCATTGGTAATTTCAGTATTCTCCAAATCCTATTTAATTTAATTTTTTTATGGCAACCCAATTAAAATAAAATAAATTATAATTGAGCTAGAAATTTTTAAATATTTTTACCTCTAATCCATTATCACAAGATTGTAATAAAATTGGGTTTGCCCAAACTCCAGTTAATGAACAAAACCTTGTTCCGTAAGGTAAACCTCCTAAAATAAATTATTCGTTTTAAGTAATACCTAAATTTAAAAAACCAACAATAATGCACACCAACAATTTATATGTAGTTAAATATAGATTATGCACAGACTATTTTAATAAAAAGTATGCACTGACTATTTATATGAGGTGTATTTGTAACTACATGTTAGATAAAATCATGTAAAAATTGATAGATTTGTTTTTATACAAATCAGAAATTTACCATTTGTTGTTCCTTTTGGGCACACTTCATTTGACTTTACTGTATAACCAGCCATAGTAAATGGAAACGTAACGGTTATATTTTCTTTTCCATCCAAAAATAAAATGGAAGATTCTTCACAAGAAACTAAATAAATAAAAGAAAAAAAACTTTAAATAAAGTAAACCAAATAAAAAAATGGTGGAATAAAAAAAACTTAAGAAGTATGAACATTTTTAAATAAAAATAAAGTTTAAAAATACCTAATTCGCAACCATTGGCAGTTGCTATATATTCGGGTTCACAAAAACACAAACAACTTTTATCTGGTTGTAGTTCACAAGGTTTAGTACATCCCTGCTCAGTGCATAAGCTGGAACAAGAATCTAAAAAAAATCTGTTGTCAGCAAGGACTCACAAAAATAATTAAAAAAATATATTTATGATGAAAGTCTACCTTCGTTACAACTTTCTCCAAAATACCCATCTTGGCAATCACATTGATAAGTTGAACCATCAATATTACAAGTTCCATTATTTTCACAGGGTGGTATAGTACATGGGTCTATAATATAGAGTTCAAGTTTATATAAAATTATAAAAAATATATTTAACATAAATAATATGTTCTTACCCATTTCACAATTATCACCATAATAACCATCTTCACATGCACAAAAATAAGTCGGACCTTCGACAATACACATTCCATTAATGCTACAATTATGTGTTGTACATGGATCTTAAATAAAAAATTGCATTTACCTTATTAGCTTTTACAAAAAAATAAAAATATTTCGTGACATGTAGTAACTACCTGAACTACAATTTCTGTCATAATAACCAGGTATGCAGTCACATTGATAAGTTGAACCATTAATTTTACAAATTCCATTGTTTTCACATGGTTGTATTGTACATGGATCTAAACACAAGTTAATTTAAAATGTGTTATATTTTACTCACTGAATAAATTTACTTTAAATTTTGTAGGTACACAAATTTACCCGATTCACAATCATATCCAGAATAACCATCCCCACATTCACATTGATAATAAGGATCCTCTGCTTTTCTATTACAACTTCCATAATTTAAACAAGGATTAGGATTGCAGGCATCTGTTTACAGTAAATCAACAGAATAAATTTTTAGTTTAGAAAAAATAATAAAAACGTTAATACAAATTATTCAGGATTTATCAAATCTTTATTTTATGTCGGAATATAAAAAGAAAAATTAAAAATCAAATCAAAAATTGTTTTTTTTTAATATTTTACAGTAAAAATGCACATAGATAAAAATTGGTTAAAACCAAATAGCTATTTAAAAAATACCTGTTGAGCAATTTTTATCATAATAACCAGATAAGCAATAACATTGATAAGTTGAACCATCAAATGTACAAGTTCCGTTATTTTTACATGGTTGAATTGAACATGAATCTAAATGTTTAGGTAATCTATATATAAATTTTATGTTACATTTTTGAAGTAAACAAATTTCAATATTTACCAATTTCACAATTAGATCCATAATACTCATTCGTACATTCACATTGATAAGTTAAACCATTAACATTACAAGTTCCATTATTTTTACATGGTTGTATCGTACATGAATCTACAAAACAAACACTTGAAATAAATGTGTAAGCCAAAAAAAAATTTTTGTAGAAAACTTAATTTGTTACCTTAAATGCTATAATTATAGGAGCTTTTCAGTGCTATAATTATAGCATGATTATTATATTTGTGTTAACACAGGCCTTATAAGAAATACTATTATAATAAGACATAAACTACCACTAAACAATTTTATATAACAGTTTAAATTTATAAAAAATTATAAAAAATAATATAAATTTTAAAAATTTTGCTTTAACCCAAAAAATAATTATTGGTTTTAAGTAAAACGCACTTGTATATATAATTAATTTACAAGGAGGCAATTCCGATCACAAAATTATTAATACAACTTCTATTATTTTTACAAGATTGTGTTTGACATAGATCTAACACTAGGTTATCTTGTTAAATTAATTAAAATTAAAACTTTAAAATTGTTGTTTTATTTATTTATCGAAGGGTATAAGATTGGACTTTATTTACTGGTTAAGTACTTACTTGAATTACAATCTGGATCATAATACCCATCATAGCAAGAACACTGATAACTTGAATCACTTGTTACAGTACAACTTCCATTTGTTCCTGTACTTGTGCATGGTAATGTTGAACAAAGGTCTATAATGTATGTAAGTAGAATTTACAAAAGTAAAATAACATAAAAATGTATGTTGAAAAACTGGAAAGATCTATAAGCAACATGCGGCCATTAAAATAATTTTTAAAGATTTTGATTTAGTAAAAAAATTATTATTTTAAAAGTTTGATATTTTAGGAGTCATATGACCAAGGGCGTATAGAAAACCAATCCTGAAAATTACCTTGGGGTTATTATAACTCACACCAGTCTTATTTGGTCAAAATAAAACTAAAATTAGATTTTCATCTCTAGTATATGATTTAATTTCATATAAACATTTAAAATGTTTAAAAATATATAAACAGCATTTACAACACTTTCTTATAATGTCCTTTTTAGACAAAAATCAACTATATCTTTACCTTTAAATAAAAAGAATTAAACACAAAATTTTACAATAAATTTAACAAATGATTAAAGCAGGATAAAAAAAGGAAACATTTACCTGAAGTACAATTTCTATCATAATACCCAGGTAGGCAAACACATTGATAAGTTGAACCATCAAAAATACAAGTTCCACCATTTTTACATGGCTGTATTGTACATGAATCTAAACAAAAAAGTACAAACATATATTTCAATATTAAAATAACTTTAAACTTTTGCTTAACCAATCGTTTTTATATATTCTGTTTGTAATAAATAATTAAATTATTTTAACAAAAAATTCTTAACATAACTTTAAAAAAATTATTTATTAACCTGAAGTACAATTTTGATCATAATAACCATCTTTACAATCACAATAATAAGATGAACCATCAACATTACAAATTCCTGTTGCTCCATCACTTATGCAATTATTAATTGTACATGGATCTAAAAAATTAATAATTTTTTTGCTATTGTATATATTAATATTATCAAACATTACATTACATTTCATAAATTAATATTATCAAATAAGTTCAAAAACTGTAAAAATTTGGTTATGATTAACAATGTTGAAATTCACATCAAATATTATAACAAGAATTGGCATTTTGAAGAATTTTATTTTTTATATAAAAATTTATATATTAGTATTACCTGAAGTACAATTTTGATCATAATAACCATTTTTACAATCACAATTATAATCCAAGTTGTCATCAGTAACTGTACACCCTGTTGCTCCATCACTTGTACATTGATTTGTACAGGGATCTTTAAATATAAATAATACTAAATCACAGTTAGGTATTAAAAAGTAGTAATTTGTTATTTTTAATAAGCAATAGCAACTGTCACCATAGCTTGACAAACAACATACCCAATTTTAAGATTTTTAAACATTCAAGCGCAAAAGTCATTGCAGCGCTATGAAAATGGCTTATAAAACAATCAAATATATTAATAACTGCAATAACAATAGGTTTTAAAATTAAAGATTTTAAACCATAATAATATTGACATAAATAATATGTTTCGAAATCAACATATTAAACCATTATTAAATAAATCATAAAATGTAAAGAAAAAAAGTAATTTTTGAACTTTATTGGCATTTTTTGACTAACACAAGGCTAGTTATAATATTAAAATTAGTTTAAAAGTATTTTTAGAATTTAAATATAATTACCCGAAGTACAATTTTTATCATAATAACCATCTTTACAACTACAATTATAATCCAAGTTGTCATCAGTCACTGTACATCCTATTGCTCCTTCACTTGTACATTGATTTGTACAGGGATCTTTAATTAAAAGTTCATTAAAGAATGTTCGAAGAAAAATTTTAAAATAATATTAAACATGATTTTTACCTAAAATTTATTGAAATTAAAAAGTTAGATGCAAAAAAACAAATTTTTTTAATATAAAAATGCCTAAACTAAATTAAACATCAGTCCAGTTTAAAATTGTTTACCAAATATAATATTGCAAAACACAATTAAGACTGTTTTTACACCACCTTAATGAGAAAAACTAACGTAATTTTCATTAACAAATTTAATTAACAATTTAATTTTTTTTATTTTTACAAACCAATTTCACATAAGAACCCACTATATCCATCTAGACAACTACAAATAAAGTTTAACCCATCATTATCTTGAATACACATTCCATTATTTTGACATAAGTTGGGTAAGCATGGATCTAAAAATAAAAAAATTTATTAAACCATTTTAACCCCTAAAAGCCTATTACAAAATTGAGAGTTTTACTTGGCGTGTTTTTTAAAAGTTAACTAAATAATATGTAAAATACAGTTAAATAATTATACCAATGTGGCATGTGTGTCCACTATATCCATTAGGACAACTACAAGTAAAGTTTAACCCATCATTATCTCGAATACAAGTTCCATTATTTTCACATAAGTCAGGATCACATGAATCTAAGGTTAGAAAAATGGTTGAAGTAAAAAAAAATTGGTAAACATGTTTAACTACTTGACAAAAAACAATATTTGGGCAATATTAAAAACTTAAAATAATTGATTTACCATTTTCACATGTACTACCACTAAATCCACTTGGGCAGGAACAAATAAAGCCAAGGCTAACATTATTATATCCATGACTACAATTTCCATTAAATTGACATGGGTTTGGATCACATAAATCTAAAGTAAAGGTAGTTATATTATAGAAGAAATAAATATGTTATATTTCTAAGTTATTTTAAAATTAAATATAATCTTTGTTATTTAAGTTGACCTGCACATATATTCATATTTAACAGCATCAAAAAATTAATTTATTTTAAATTTAAATAAATTGTAAAAAAATAAATGTTTAAACTTAGTTACACATGTTTAAATAAAGAATTTAACAATCACATATCAAATTAAAAAAATTAAGCTAAAACTACATAAATTCTTTACTTCTAAACTTTTTCAATTTAAATTACTAGAATATTATTTACTTACCAATTTGACAAAATTCACCATCGAAACCAACTGGACATGTACAAGTAAAATTGTTACTAATGTCATTATTAGAACAATTTCCGTTATTTAAACAAGGTTGAATAGTACATTTATCTAAAATTAGTACATTTATCTAAAATTACCAAAGTTAATAGTTAATTATTTAACTATCAGTATTAAAATTGTAAAACAAACTTAAAATTAAACACATTTTTATGACATAAATAATATTTATCAAAATAACCTACTTATTTCTTGGCAAATGTAACCATAAGCAGTTTGATGTAACGGATTATCATACCAACTTCCAAGCCCATAATTATTACCTCCACTTTTATCTAGTGATCTAACTCTAAGATATCCTGGGTTGTCATTTGGATTGTCAAACCAGTTTTGATAACCATCACCACCAGCTGCACCTTTTCTTGGTATATCAGTACCATCACCCCATTGCCAGTTATATGGTGTTGCATTACCACTTGCACCAACCCAGTAACCAGATTGCCAACTAAGACTATCATCAACATAAGGTTCCCATTCCCATAATTGTTCATTAACAATTCGTTGAGTTTGTTCATCTCTTATGATCAACAATTCACCTTCATTTCTACCACATCTTTCATTTGCTTCAAGTTGAGTTATTCGAGCTGTTATGTTGTAGAATGTGATGTTATAGCCATTAAGTAAAACAACGGCTGCTGGGCCTAAAATTAATTTAAAATTTACTTGTCATTTAGTTGCATAATACATTTTATAGCTAAAAGTAAATTTAAATAAATACTTTTTAATAAGTTGTGTAAAATATTTTTATGCACATTTGTCGTTAAAAAACTTTTTTTTTTTCAAAATAAATTTACTAAACTAGTTTAATAAAAAAAACTAATTCAAACATACTCAAGTCTATTGGCAATACTCATTTAAATTTTACAGGCTAAAAATAGAACAACTGTTATGACATAAATTATATATTAAAAATAAGTATGCAACATAGAACACCATCTGAACCACACAATACTGTAGTATATTATTAGCTTAAATATTTCTTTTACAGAACCCAAACATATTGTTTTACATAACAAACCTTCAGTACATGTTTGTCCATTATACTCAGGTAAGCAATGACACCTTGTAGTCAAATCAGTATTAACCAAACAAGTTCCACCATTTTCGCATGAATCACTGGTACAAGAACCTGCTAAAAAACAATTTTACTAACCTTTATATATTAAAAAAAAAGTACATTAAAAAATTGTAATACCAAAAAAAGAAATACTTAGCATTCGAATTTTTATTTATTATATTAAGTCCGGGAATATCAACTAATCTCACTTTGTTGACAAATATACCCAGGATAACTTTCATCTGGCCAATCCACCCAACCACCAATTAAATTTTCATGAGTACCAATTGTATCCAGTGATCTTATTCGAAGATAACCTGGGTTGTTATCAGGATTTGTACCATGCCAATTTTCATAATTATCATTAGTACTTGTACCAGGTTGTGGTAATGGTGTACCATCAACCCAGTTCCAGTCATATGATGTGTACACATCACCACTTTTAATCACAGTCCCATTTGCGCCAATCCAGTAACCAACTGCATTTATGTTACCAACATCATCTATTGTATCCTGAGCTGCACTTTCCCATTCCCGTAATTGTTGCACAACAATTTGTTGAATAGCTGAATCTTTAATCATTAACAAAGTTTCTCCATTTTCTCGACATCTTTGTTCAGCTTCGGAATAAGTTAGGCTCAAAGTAGAATCGTTGTAGAAACTAATAGTTTTATCATTGTGGACAATCACTGCATTTGCATCTACATAAAGTAGATTAATCACATAAAATAAAAAGTAATAGCATTACATTTAGATAAAAGTTAATTATACCATCCCTATTCATACTTTACCTTGTGCCTTTGTTATTATCAAAGTGTGACAATACAACATTAATATTAAAATAATTGTTGCCATTTTAATTTATCATGGGCCAGTTTTTTTAAGTATTATATTTAATGTTTTTTAATTTTAAAGTTAAAAAAAAGGTTTTTAAATTTTAAAAAAGATTTCTAAAAATTAAATGTTGTTATATTTAAATAAAAAAAAATTAGTTACATAACCTACAACACAAACTGTTAAAAAGTAAAATCCTAGTTTTTTTTATACTGTTACCTCTAGGTACTATATGACTTTTATGTATGTTAATGAGTAAATATGGAGAACACTTGTTTTATTGCTATTCTGCCTACTATTTAACTTTTGCTGTAAACATAATCATAAACTTTGCTCAGAAACAGCAAATATATTTTTATTTATTTACTTGAAATAGAAATTCTTAACATTTTAATTAATTTTATTTATTATTTCTACAATAAGTATTACATTCTTTCCTTCATTTAAAATATTAGATTAAAAAAATTTTGTTTTTATTTTGTAAAATTAAATATATCACAAACCATTGTTACTTTTTTTAATGATTTTTACTTGGTATTGAACATTAAAATATTTTACAATTTATGGTCAATCTGTTACAGTCGTAATATATTTTACCGCTGATAATAAATTTTATTTAATGATGTTCGGTTTTTAAGTTTAGAAAAAATAAATTCTTTTAACAACAAATATTGAATTTAGGTTTGCTCATTTTATTTTATTATTATTTTACAAAGAGTAAATATATTTTATACAAGATTATAAATATTTTCACAAAGGACTAAGATTAAAAATATCATTTCCAAATCAATTATACGTCCATCACTTTCGTTATGTTGTTTAACTACAGGCTATACAAAGACAGAAAAGTCATTTTCACGTCGTTAATGACCATGAATAAATATTGTCACTTGTCCATATAAATTACGACCCAATATGTGACGAAATTGCCGTTTGAAAAAAAAGTAATGCTATAGTCACATTTAGATAAAAAATACATATGAAATAGCGTTTTATTTAATTGACATATGAAAATTTCCCTTGCAAAAATAACTTTTCTTTTCTAAAGCAATACACGGGACATTATAAACCAATATAAAAAACTATGTTGCTGAACGAGGCGGGTACATACATCTTAATTCGTCTGTCGACTTTTTATTGGCCGCTTTAATTTTTTTATAATTTTAATTTAATTCCTTTCAAAAATGATTAAAACAAAATATACAGTAAGCGCTCACGCGCAGACGGTAAATTACAACAAATTTACCAAGAAAAAACAACGATTATTCAAAAAAACTTGACTGAACGCCTTAAGAAATAACGCTACGAATTTACATATAGAGTGCTCGTATTAGAAATTTCAAAATTTCTACAGTTGGGCAATTGAATTAAGAAAAATTTGTTTTTTTTGGAGAGGAATTACTTTTGCCTGATGCTTTAGGTTTTCTTGTTGCCGCTCGTGAAAACGGTAGTTAGTTTCGTTTTGCGTAAATTAACACTAAAAATCATCAAAAATTGTAGCTTAACAAGATTAATTCTACAACCTTATTATAAAATTACATATCACAAAAAGTATGTATTTATTCCGCATGAATGCTTAGGTGCATTCTTTAGGCTAAATTAACTTACAACTTGGATAGTGTAGGTGATAGACCGGGCAAAAAGTTACTCTGAATTTAAGGTTATTAATACAGAAAAAAAACAAAGTTAGCACAAGTGGTATGCATAAAAGTTTTTGTCTCTTGTCTCTTATCGTATCGTAAGCACAAGCAGAAATTGTTTAAAAGAGAAAACGGCTAAGAAGTGTATTTAAATGTTAATACCGGCACAATTGTTTTAAATGTTCTCGTGCATTTTGGAAACTAAGTAAACATACAAAATACTGTTACGATATATCTTATTATAAAAGTCCTTGTTTGCCTACCAAGAAATATGAATTGCGCTTAAATTACAGTTCTTAGGCCAGCATTGAATTCCAGCATTTTTTACCATTTCCGTTCTATAAACCCAGCGTGTTAATATTAATAAGTGACACATTTCCAATGAATTAATCTTTCCGTTGAAATGCCGAAAAAAGTCAAATTTTGTAACAAATTATAAACTAAGTACAAATTTTTCATTTGTTAGGTTACTTTCCGATGTGTTACGTTCTTTTAATAAAAATAAATGTTAGGCTTTTTATAGGGAGGAATAAACGTTATTTAGCTGTCATATTTAACCTCAACTAATGCGTTAAAAAGTTGTGTGGTATTATTGCAGTTTATAATGTATAATCCATTAAAAAGTTTTACAAGGTACGAAAAGAAAATATATATTCTACTATTTTTGTCAGTATTGCCAAATTCGTTTGCAATTTTGACAACATTATTTACGAATTTTACGCCAGAATATCATTGCAACGTTGACAACGAAACTATAGCTTACCAGGTAAATTAGATATTTATTATTTTCTATATCTGGGCCGTTCAATCCCTATTGAAAAGTAATTTTGGATAGTTGGAATGTAGCAAATGTATATTCAAGCATGCAAAAAACATTTTAACCTATAACGTTTTCAGGGGCATTATAAAATGTTAAGCCGGTTTTTATTTCACATGATTGCTTAGGCGTATTCTTTTGGCATGAAATCCTTTAAAATTGGGATGAACTAGGTAATAGGCCAGGCAAAAATACTTCGAATTTAAATTGTATTACACAAAAAAGTCAGCGTGCGGTAATGCCCAAAAATCTTGTAACTTATCTATCGCAAATCGAAATTAAATTGTTATACCAACACAACTGTTTAAATTATTCTCAGGTATTTAGCCTAGTATTAATTAAAAAAAGAATATGGTTTCAATATTTTCATTATTTTTTTTGTATATATTTTTATCCTTGATGTGGGAAAGTCGAATGCGCGACTTAAACATAAAGTAACATCAGTTACTCCGACCCAGTCCCGAGTTGCCTGTGGCAGTTTGGGATATTATAGATTATAATTGCCCGATAATTATGTTGATGATTAAGCGCTGGCTCAGCAGGAGTTCATACCGTTTATAGCGCTTTACTCAAGGGCGCTACAGCATAAGATCAATGGGGATTGAACCCACGGCCTTATGTGTGGTGTAGCAAGTGTTCTTACCACTACACCTCGCTGCAGGTCCAAATTATAAAAGTTCACGTTTGCCCGAAAGAAAATATAAATTGCATATATTTCGAAGAAATTACACAAGCATTTAATTTCCTGTTCGAATTTTCACCATTTCCGTTTATAAACCCAGTGTGTTTATGTTGACGCTAAAATGCTAAAAATTGTCAAGATCTTTGGCAAATTATCAACTATTTTACAATTTCAAAGTTATTTTCTAAGATGTCATGCTTTCTAGACAGAAAGAAATTTTACAATATTTTGAAGAAAGTTATTTTTTGAATTAGTTATGAGGAGAATCAACAAAATTTTGCTGTCATATTTTATCTTAGCTAATGCGTAAAAATATTGTGCTCACGCAGTTATTATAATTACATTTTTCAGTATTTTTGGAGTTTAAAATGTTTAATCCATTAAAAAATTTAACAAGATACGAGAAAAGAATATATGTTCTACTATTTCTGTTAGTATTACCAAATGCGTTTACAGTTTTGATAACATTATTCACACAATTTACACCGGAATATCACTGCAACGTTGACAACGAATCTTTAACTAACCAGGTGAAATACGGTATTTATTTTTCATATCTAAGCTTTAAATCGCAAATTTTCAAAATTTCAGGAACTAACCAATGCAACATATGACGAAAGCAACTTAGATTTATTTATTCCTTATCAAAAAGTGGACTTCGGAAAATTGGAACGAAGCAAATGTTTAAAATACAATTATACCGAGAACTATTCAAGCCATAACGTTTCCAGGAACATCATAAAATGTAGCAGCTACACTTTTTATTTCAATGAAGGAACCAATTCAGCAATAAAGGATGTAGGTTGCATTTTAAGTAATTGTATTTTCTTAAAACATAAACTTGAATATTCAAAAATATAACATACTAGATTTTTGCATAAGTAAAAAGTATACGATACATTTTAATTAACTTGTATGTTAAATTTTTTCTTGCCTTAGTTTTCAATGGTATGTGATGGAAAATGGAAGAAAACTTTTGCAACAACAGCTTACTTTTTTGGAAAAATGATTGGGGGATTAGTTGGAGGATGGATGTCAGATAGGTAATAAATAAACGACAAAAAAATAATTTAAGGCTGGCAATACTTACTGTTAAGCTGTTCAGGAGTAAACAACTACACTACTTAGGTTTGGAAGGCTTCCCTGTTTTCTAATTACTACAGGAGTACAATTTTTGACGTCATTTTGTATCGGTTTTTCATCAAACTTTACATTTTACACAATTCTATTGTTTTTAATGGGCTGGGGATCAACGATGAACTTTGCTGCAGCCACCATTCTTGGTAAGACATTTGCATACTAAAAGTGTAAAAATTGTATGAAAATAACTAACACTTCGATTTACGTTTAGGTGTGGAGCTGACTGCAGTTAAAAATCGCAATAAGTTGAATACTGTTTTACATGTTGGCTATGCCATAGGCTACATGTTAACTCCTGTAGTTGGTTATTTCTTTCAGGATTGGAGGTGGTATGCTAAAGTTACCGGACTAGTTGGACTCCTTTACATTCCCTTTATCTGGTAAGTGATAGAACTTAGGCCTAAGTAAGTGCGAATTATCAGTAAAAAATTTCCTTAATAGTTTGCGTTGTCAATCGTACAATATTATTGAGTCGCTTTTTGGAAGGACTTAGTCGTGTTTGCTTTGTTTTATAGTTAAACAATTTTTATCCAGGTTGCTAGACGAATCTCCACGTTGGTTAAATAGCGTCGGCAGAAAAGCCGAGGCGAAGGCTATCATTGAAAAAATATCCAAATACAACGGAGACGATGGAGAATCCAAAGAAATGTTTTTAATAAGCGAAGAGCCGAACAAAGAAAACCTGTGGAGCATGTGGTTTAAAATACTTAAACAACCAGTTATCGCTCTTCAAACTTTTACTCTCTTTATCGGGTGGTAAGATTAATGTTGTATATATGTTTTTTACGTTCTATGTAATAAAACAATTGCTGATATAAATTAACATAAAAATGTCTGAACCACGCAATATGTTTTACTATTCATGAACTTTTTAAAATAGATGCTTATATTATAGGGCTATGGTAACCATGATGTATTATGCAACGACACTAAACACAAACAGTCTAGCCGGAGATCGGTTTCTCAATTGCTTCTACGGTGCATTAACACAATTTTTTTCCTACGGAGTTTCCTACTTAGCTTTAGAACGTCTTGGTAGAAGAAATAGCTACGTTTTCTTTACAGGAACTATGAGCATTGCTATTATGATAGCAGTGCCACTAAGTCTATGTAAATACGTTAGTTAACATATGTTTTAACTGCATACATTCATTTTTATAACATAGAATTTTATACCAAAAATGTTAAGGATTTCATATTTTTATCAAATATGTTGTAGGGAACGAAACAGCTGTTACCGTAATAACAATGATCGAAATGATGGGAGCAACTGTTTCCTTTTACGTTTTATATGTCTATACTGGGGAGCTTTATCCAACATGTATAAGGCAAACGGCACTAACTAATGCAGGTGCCTTTTCTCGCATTGGAGCAATGTTAGCACCCATGTTAATGGACTTTGGTTTGTTACTTAACTTTTAGTTCTACAAAATGTGTGTTTTAAGAAAACAGGCTATGTATTTACATGTAAAAACTTTTACAAACTTTTAACCAAGTTCTGTTTTAGAACAATTATTACAGATTTTCTAAACCTTGGTCTTGATATATTTTTTCGATTTGCTCAATTGTAAACGTACAATAATTATAAACGTACAATACATGAAGCTACTTTAAAGGCTAACACACAACGTCTTCAGCAATTCATATAATAAAAACTTAAAAAATCCAAAATTTTTTTTTAAAATATGTTTTATAAATTAGTTTTATGTTTTAAGAGGGAAGCAAATTAGCATCATCTATGGTTTTGGGAACAGTAGCCTTGCTATCTGCGCTCTCTTTCCTATTTTTCCCAAAAACTAGCAAACTAAATCTTCCAGATACAATAGAGGACGTAGTAAACATGAAAAGGTAACATTATATGATAAAAACTAAACTTGCCAAATTTATTTATATTAGGATTGAACTCTTCTACGTCAAATAAAAATTAAACTGATTTAAAATTTTAAATTTATGCGCGGTAAAGTATTTGTTTGTTTTATACCAAAAAAGTACATTACACATTTATTTATTTTTGTTTATAGATTTAAAATATTCAAGAAATTCAGGGGAAAAAATAAAGAATTTAACGTTGAGTTGTAGATTTTTGTAAAAGGAGACATCGTTAGAACATTTATAGCTTTTCTAAAACACATATATAACTCTTTTTTTTTCTTTTTTGAAATTGTTACTTAAGTTAATTAAACAACATTATTTTTTTTTTTAAATGTGTTTTGTATATTTAACAGGGCAAATACGTTATAGAAATGTTTTTTATGCAAAAGTTAAAAACTACCAAAACCATCAAATTTTTATTTAAATTGTTTAACAAAAAATATATATAATAAGTATACAATAGCCAAAGAATGAACTTGCATTTTAAAAAACTAATGAAATTTAATCCAAAGTGTTTATCATTTTAGTACTCAGAATATCATTTTAATTTACAATAACAATACAAGAAATTACCAAAAAGTTTACTTTCTTTCCTAAAACATATGTTTAAAAAGTTAAAACCACTAAACTGCAAGAATGTATTAATTCTAGCCTACCCTCCTTTATTAACAGTTCAAAGTAATACATTACAATTCAATAGTACTTTTGTAACATAAAAATTATAAAATAGTATTAGATTATTACCTAGGTACAATATAGTAACAAAAACTTAGAATGTTTTTTAAATATCAATTCAATAGTATGGTATATCATGTAATGCCAAATAGTACTACACAATTATGCTTTTACTTATATTAAACATCCATAAAAAATATTATGGTTGTGGCCACTTAAAAAATAGTATTGAAAATTGTTTTTTTTTTCAGCGTTTAGATTAGTAAGGCAGTAACAGGAAATGCTAGTACTTCCATTTCCAGAATTTACCAGACTAACAACTTCCTAAAAATGTTTAGTTGTTAATAACGACAAAAGACAACAGTTTGGAACAGCTTAAGGGTTTCTATTTTAATTTTTAAAAAGAAATGAACAAATAAAATTCAGATACAAACAGAATCGACATTAAATTTCAATAACTTTATTTAAAATTTAAAGTGATGCTAGTCATCATAAAAAAGTGTATTATATTTCAATAATTCAAATTTATCACAATGTAATGTGAAGTATTTTTTTAGTCTTTTTGGGGAAAAAATTAGAGATAATGATATTTCAAGGATTATCAAAATACGAAATAAGAGTGTGTGTTTTACTCGTTGCCTCCTTCATACCAGCTTCATTACCGTATATATTAACATTGTTTTCTCAGTATACTCCAGAATATCACTGCAATGTTAACAAAGAAATTGAGGAATTCGGGGTAAGGAATAAATGTTTTATATATTTCTAATAATTTTATAAAAAAATAATGATTTAAGAAATATGAAAATCAAAGAGAATACTTACTGTAACTATAATTTAATATATTTTTAGAAATTTAGCAAGTCAAATGAAAGTTTAGATATTTTCGACCTTTTTATTCCAAGGGAAAGAAATACAAAAGGAAAAATGGAAAGAAGCAAATGCTTAAAATATGAATACAATATTACTAGTTTGACCTCGGACAATAAAACTGTAAAATGTAATGAGTTCACATTTTATTTTGACCAAGGAGGAAATTCAGCCATAAGAGATGTAAGTATACTGACAATATAAACCACAAGATTAAGCTCTATCATAGATTGATGTTTTAGCTTTAACTTTTGAATAGGCTTTAAATACTATTTGTAAGTTTTTTGTGAGAAAATTATATACTTTTAGTTTTCAATGGTTTGCGATGGACATTGGAAGGGAACTTTTGCAACAACTGCTTTTTTATTTGGAATAATGATTGGTAGTCTCATGGGAGGATGGGTATCAGATAGGTTCATTAAAAATTAAATTCTAATTTTTTATATATCATAAACAAAATTAATTGTCTAAACTATTGAAATTGCTATAAATCAATTTTTTTTAAATCAATTTTTTTTAAACTTTAGATTTGGCCGAAGACCATGTCTGTTATCTTCATTAGCAGTTCAACATATTGTCCTGATTGGATTTAGTTTTACACCAAATTACACAATCTACTTGCTTTTAATGTTTGTGCTAGGCTGTGCAGCTATAACCCTTTTCACTGTTGGAATAATTCTAAGTAATTTGTAGGCTTTTATCAATTTCACATAACTACCGAGACAACAATTTTACAAGTGCTTATTTATAAAGTCACTTTACTTTTTGTTATTTAGGTTTAGAAATGACTCGTACAAAATATCGAAATGCAATTGCTTTTATCTTACACCTAGCTTTTGCTACAAGCTGGATGCTAATCCCATTGGCTGGGTATTTGATTCAAGATTGGAGGTGGCTTACAAGAGTTGGCGGGCTTGCAGGGTTGCCATTTATTTCTTATTACTGGTAAATTTCCATTACACAATTTAAAAAAGAAACTTAAACTAGCTATGCAAGTTGACTTTGTATTTTAATTTAGGCTTATAGATGAATCTCCACATTGGTTAAATAGCATAGGTAGAGAAACTGAAGCGAATGTAATTATTACAAAAATGTCAAACTATAATGGAGAGAGGAAAGAAACAAAAGAGCAATTTATATACCAAGAAAAACAAAACCATGATAATATTTGGAGCATGTGGTTTAAAATATTAAAACACCCAGTTATGGTTCTTCAAACAGTGGCACTCTTTTTTGGATGGTAAATATATATGATTTAGTCTATCCACTTTAAATACTATATTTTTTGCATATTTATAACACTTTGATATATATGTTTTAGGACAGTAATTTCTACAACCTTTTATGTGATAGCCTTAAACACAAACAGTTTAAGTGGAAACCGCTTTTTAAATTGCTTTTTTGCTGGCCTGACCCAATTTGTGTCTCATACAATTACCTATATTGCATTAGAACATCTTGGAAGAAGAAAAAGTTATGTTGCTGTTGCAGGAACTATGGCTATGGCAATATGGATATTAATACCACTAAGTGCATGTAAGTTGTTAAGGAATTTAACACAATACTATCTAAACTATTTTTTGATGCAGCAATGACAATTAAACAACTTAATATTCTTAAGTAACTTAATTTAGGCCTACAAAAAAACAACTCAAAAATATTTACTTTGTAAAATAAAATGTTGAATTTATGTTTTAAATTATATATTTACATGACAATTAATGTAATATACAATAAGGGTCGTGAACTAACTAAACAAGTTAAATTTTAGGGAGTGGCACCGCAGTGACAGTACTTACAATGTTCGTAATCATGTGTGCAACTACAGGATTTTATGTTATATATTTATACACTGGAGAATTATACCCAACTTGTATAAGGCAAACTGCTCTTAACAATTGTTCTGCTCTTTGTAGAGTAGGGACTTTGCTTGTTCCATTTATAATAAGTAATGGTAAGTATATGTGTTTTTTTCTTACAAAAAATCATTTGTCATTAACCAAGAAATTATATATAGAAAACAATAAAGTACTATCGAATGTAATTCTTGGATCAGCGGTAATGTTATCAGCACTTTCTTTTCTATTTTTACCTGAAACAAAAAGCCTGAACTTGCCGGATACGCTGGAAGATGTTCTTAAAATGAAAAGGTTGTTAATACTAATTCGATCAAAAGTTTATGGAAAAGTCTTTACTTGCTGTGATAACAAAAGTTTTATCATACCAAACACTAGGTTAAGTTTAAAATCTTAACAAAAAACTAGTTTGTGCATTAAAAATGCTGAATTTGTTATTATTTTATAAGGTTTGGAGTTTTCAAATGTTGCAGTAAACAAGAAAATGTTACAAAAATTAAACAAAGAAAAGTGGTAGTGTAACGATTGTTTTATTTTATAACTTTTTCAAGCAAATGACCACGCCAGATTATTATTTGTGGAAGAATGTATAAATATATGTCTTAAACTACATGCATTTCTCTCTTTGTAAAATATTAATTTTTAATTGACTAGTATGGTCCCACTAACATCTAATGTACATGCGATAATTCACTGCACACAAAAAAGGAGTTTTTTATTTAAAAGGCCTTTAAATTGGACATACATGTATATATTTATAAATATTGCCCATTTAGTTCCATTTTTTAGATATATATATATATATTTATATATATACCTTAAAGGAAAATTAAGGATAGGGTCTTACAAACAAATTATTACAGTTGTTAAGTTACTAGTAAAGAGAAATAAGAGAGACACTACTTCCTTTACTTTATTTGGTTTTATAAAACACACATCCTTAAGTGTTTAATTTAAACAAAAATTTTCTTTACTTACAAACTGTTATTTTTGTGCTAAACCTTACATTATGGGTAAAGCATAAAAAACTTATTGTAATTATGTATAGTTGTCAAGTACATGCAAAAAGGTTTAAAACACGTTTATTATTTTTTTTAACTAATTAATCTAAATATAAAAGAAGATTGTATGTTTTACTTCATTTAACAGTTACACCACAACTTTTGACTTTAACATTAACGTTGTTTATTTAATTTACTTTAGAATTTCATTGCAAAGTAGAAAATAAAATTATACAGTTTATGCTAAATAAGCTTCTTCAAAAATATTAACAACGTATTTAAAATCCTACCTATAAAGTATAAAACCTAAAAAAAGTAAATATAAATATAAACCCTTTTACCTGTTAAGTTTAAAAAAATTAAGCGATTAAAAAAATAAACGCTCAATCTGTAATTTTGAAAATACTTACACTAAAACAATAAGATCAATAAATGGTAAAATACTTAGATTATTTAGTTCAAAAACAAAAAGGCGATTTAAAATTTATAATGAGCCAAAGTAAAGCCATCAAAAACAATTCAAGTCTAACCTAACTTTAGACATAAACAAACTTTATTTTAATAAACATCAAACCTTTACAATTTGCAATTGCAATAAAAATAAAAGAGGGAATATATTTTAGAAAAATGATTTGAAAGTTTTTAACACTTTTTGTTGCTAGCTAAAACACCCATAACCTATTAAATTATTTTAAACACACTAAATAGTGTTACTTTTTAATCTAATCTTTTTAAAAATCGTTAAGTCTAACTACATATTTTTGCTGTTTTATCTTAATGAATAAATTATTTTTAGTAACAATACAAATTTATTTTAAGAATATCACATAACAAATTTAGAAAAACATTTGCAAAAAAAAAAATTTAAAAATCAAGACAAAATATTTTAACTCTGTTTTTCTGCAAGACTAAATTGTGTCAATGTTTCTGTCTAGTTTTATATTTATCGTTTTAATGCTATATTTACACAAAATAATAATCTATATAACTTAATTATTATCATTAGATGTAAAGTAAGTAAAACTAAAATTAACTAACACATTTAAATAAGTAAACTAAAAATAAGTTCAACTTACCGATTTTTACATGATGTGGAATTAATTCTTTAACAGCTCTGCCATTTCCTTTTATAAGAAATTCAAAACAACAAAATTTATTAAAAGTTTAAGTTTTAACTAAGAAATAAAAACAAAATCTAAAAACTAAACCCAAGTCCAACTTTTCTGATTTTAAAACACGTGCGATTGAAAAAAATCTAAACAAAGAATGACGTCACGAATTTATTAGTTATCCTTGTTCTTATAAAAATTTATTTTATTATTATTTTAAAATATAGTAACTTTTATTATACAAATATAATTAACAAAACTACATAAAAAACAAAAAAAAAATTTCAAACCGAATGGCGCCTGGTATATTCCACAGCAATGTTACAACTTCTACTTTTATTTATTTTTGTAGAAAATAACAAACTGGCGAACTAACAAAAAGTTTTTTATTTTTCGTTAGAATTAGCATATGCAAATTTATCTACACCTATAAACGAAAAAATATTCATAATTTGCCATCACCATGTCTACGGGTGGTGGTAAAACGTACGATTACCTTTTTAAATTACTGTTAATTGGAGATAGTGGAGTGGGGAAAACGTGTGTTTTATTCAGATTTTCTGAAGACCATTTTAACTCTACTTTTATTTCAACAATCGGTAAATAAATAAGTTTTTTGTTGCTTGCTTTAACCTTACAAACAATATATCTGTAAGTTATTGAATTTTTTTACATATTTACAGGTATTGATTTTAAGATTAGAACCATTGATCTTGACGGCAAAAAAGTCAAACTTCAAATATGGTACAATGATAATTTAAAAACGCGTGGTTTAATTTAAATAGATCATTTATATTTTTATCCTTTAGTATTTTTTAAAATTTTGACAAATTATTGTTATTTTTTTTATATACATATAACAGTATAAAGTATAAGCCAATCTTTAACCAAAGAATTAACTTCTCACTATTTTATGTTTTAGGGACACAGCTGGGCAAGAAAGATTCCGAACAATAACAACAGCTTATTACAGGGGAGCTATGGTAAGATTGGAGATTGGAGCTTTTTTATTAATAATAAAATATCAAACAATTTTGTATAAATTTAAAAATATTATCAGTTAATTATTGTAAAATTTTAACAGGGTATTATGCTAGTTTATGATATTACAACTGAAAAATCTTTCGAAAATATTAAAAATTGGATCAGAAATATTGAAGAGGTAGGCTACTTTTTCTTATTTCCTTATTAGTCACTTGCTTATTTAACAGCATGCCGAATATAATATTCGTTTCATACAAAAAATCCAGGCCTAATTATTTATTATAGGCCTATATTATTATTTTTTATGACTTTTTTTATAAAATTTTTTACTTTTTATTTGTTTAAAGTTATAATTTCATTTTTAGCATGCGTCATCTGACGTTGAGAAGATGATCTTAGGAAATAAATGCGATATGGAAGAAAAAAGAGCAGTTAATAAAGCAAGAGGAGAAAAGGTAAACTTCAATAAACTACATCACATGATCAAAAAATAATGTAGAATTTATTTAATATATACATTTTATATTTAGCTTGCTATTGAATATGGAATTAAATTTATGGAAACTAGCGCTAAGGCAAATACGAATGTTGAAGAGGTAAAGTTAAACATTTTTTTCACAATAGGTATTATAAAATAATATTATTTTTGTGTTTAAATGTTGTGTTTTGCTAACCTTTGTTTAATAAGTTAACCTAACATCACAACTAAACAATATACAGTTTAGTTTGTAAAATACAATAGCCTAGATATAACCCTTAATTTGCATAGCTATCAATTTTAACAACTATAAAAGCAAACTTGTAATTTATTCACAGGCCTTTTACACTATGGCAAGGGATATCAAAAGACAAATGGATCGTAAAATGGTAAGCTATTTACACTTAAAAACAGTCCTGTTAACTGTGCTAAGATTTGATTATTTTATAATCTCCAGCTGTGAAGAATATTTCCTAGTTGACAGAACTTTGTATTTTTATGTTAAAATTGTTATTTATACTGAAACTAAAAAAGGCCTATCTTGCATTAAATACAAATCTAAGTGTTTTTCTCATCTTAAACACATCCAAGTTTATAATGCTAGTACTAATTTTTGCCTTATAAATTTGATACATTAACATAACTTTAAAAACTGATTATTAATTACAGGTTGATGCAAATGCACCAACAAACAACCAAGTTAAAATTCAACCAATCGACAAAAAATCATCTAGTAGATTATTTGAAAAATGGTGTACTTTGTTGTAACAAGATCACGAATTACTCAATCATTAAAAACAAATCCATCCTATAGTTAACAAAGACAGGTAAATGCAGTATTAAATATATGCTTGTCAACATTTTTTCTTAAATAATTACAATATCCCAATATTATTTAAATTACAATTTAGAATCAATTCTGGTATTCTTCATGTTGTATGTTTTAGTTATGCTAAGTAGAAAATTTAAATTGAATGTGCACTTTTAATGAACTAAATAATTAATGATAGTTTTGCCATCGAACAATTTGTTTTAAATCATGTTTTGCATTTAATTATGCAATATCAAACTATACAAGTGAAAATTATAATTCTTGATCAAACTTTTTTTTCTTTAATAAACAAACTTATTTTAATAAAGAAATAAAAAATAATAATTATATTGTAAATGCTATCCATAACAAAATGAACACAAGTATATATTACATTTACATTTTAGTATTGTTTTTAAATTTGAAAATACTAAACAACTAATTGTTACAACGTCCTAATTAAGACTGGTTTAGTTGTATAGCTTTAATAAGCTGCATGCTTACTTTTATTGCCTTATTTTGTATTATTATCATCTTTATCTTGCGATACACTTTTTTTTGTAAATGTGAAGTCAATTGAAATATTATCCAAATATCAGGTGTCTAGTATTCTATTCTAAAACTCAATGTTATAAATAACCCTAAATTTAACAAAACTCGTTTTTGTAACTACTTTTCCGTATTTCGTTATGTACTTCTAAAACTAATATAGTTTCAGTGTTATTCATTTCTTGCTTGAAATATATTCTTTTTAAAATCATGTTTCATTTGATTGTTAACACCAAAAAAGTATACGGTAAAGAAAATTTTTAAAACCAGGAAACTGGTATTCGGTTCGGGGTAAATAGAGAAGGAGGTTACTTGGCAGTTTAACCTAACAACTATACCCTGAATAACACACCTCAATGACAGTTAAATCTTTGGGGCTATAGCATAGTAAAATATAAGTCCGGGAGGTATTATTTGTTTGGTTTGCTTAGGGTTAAATTAACAAGAAACCTGAAAATTAATAAAAAAATACCACAAATCCTAACAATTCTTTTTAGTTAAAAATATATATTTCAATAGATATTTTAAGTACAACTTTAACATAGTTTTCTTAATAAAACAGACTCTGGTACTATGCTTTTAACCTTAGATATTACCAAAAAATACCAACACCATAAAAATTTATAAATAATACCTTTATTTTAATTGGTCAATATTGAATACAGAAGTAGGTGCGATTAAATAATTATTTAAATCTGACGACTTCCTCCAGCAACAACTCGACAAACTTCAACATTTGCTCCAATGTTCATTAAATAATCCATCCACATTTTCTGGTTGTTGGAAAGTCTATCGCCGGGTCCTTTCACCTCAACTAACTAATAAAAGTAGATTCAAAACTTAATTTAAAAATATGCTTTCGTAAGCCTATTCAGTGCTATAAGTTAAAAGTCTGTGTACAAGTTTAAAATATTATTTTTGTACAGTAAGCTTTAAAAGTTTATTCATAAGTTTTTAATTTGTTTACTTCACAAATGCTACATTAACATTTTTAGTGGAAAAAACTAATAAACAGAAGATATTGCTTATATTACCTTATATTCTGTATTATTCCAAACAATAAGGTCAGGCAAACCACTTCTGGTATGTCGAAAATCTTTCACCATTCTTGTTAAAATTTGGGACAATATAGGACCACCCATACACCTGGCAAGATCCTGTAAAAATCAAACATTATTGAGTACCCCAAAAAAAAGATTAAAAAAAATGGAAAAGTATTATTTACAACTTTTTTTTATTTTTTTGGTAACTACTTCTAGTTTAGTCTAGCCTACTTTACCTTTTTCCACATTGTGTTTTAAGTTCCCTAGAAAATGTTTAAGTTTCCCAACATAAAATAAATTGTTTGGTATTACAACTTACCACTGCATCTCCTACAGACTTAAATAAACCCCAATTCATTCCAGTGCAGGAGATCTCAAAATTGTCCTCCCAAGTTTTTGTGATTTTGTCAACCACATTAAAATTATCTGATTCCCATTCTTTTATGTCATTCAGTCGTTGATCAATTTTTTCTTTACGATTTAAGTAAAAATCATCAGAATAAAGGTCAAGTGGATGTGACTTAAATAAAAAAAAATTATTTTTAATTTTTGCTTCAATACAACAAACATGTAATTAATTTATACCTACAAATAAAAATAAATGCTTAGAAGCACAAATTAGTGGTACAAAATTTGGACTAAATTACAAAAAATAATTTTTAAATAATAAACCCTCTTTAAAAAGTTCCTTAAAAACATTTTTTTTAAAGTTTCTACCTGATATTGGGATCTAAACACATCAGATACACCACTCATAAATATAATATCCCACATCAACAAACACAAATAACTAGCAAATGTCCCCCCTTCACCATGTATACCTTCATTGTAACTTGTATTTCTAAAATAAAAGAAAAATTGATAATTTAATTTTATATGAGCATTAAAAGATTCTGATAGATATTGGTAAAAAGTTATGCAGGTTGTGTAAAAAACGACTATGTTTTGCACTAATATTGTCATTTATATCTAAAACCACTTAAAAAACACTTGTAACTATTCTGGTAAACACAACTTTATCAATTACTTATAATGGTCCAATGCAAGTTCCTCAACAGAGCAGAGCAACATACTTTCATCAACTTGTCTCATAAACCTTGCTGCACCACTCTGCATCCTTTTGGGTAATAATCTCCCTGTTATTTCGACCTTATATACATAAATCAAATATTTAACCAGCTATTAAAAAATAGTTTATATTTATATAGTTGTTTGCATTTAAAAAACCAAGAAATAATTTAAAATTAAATAAGGGGATTAAGTCAAATTTAAATGTTTAGGACAGATAGGTGTATTTTTACACTAAAAAGAAAACTAAAATAACCACATCTACCGCGGGTGGTGTTTTGTAGGGTGGATCAATTGCCGTTTTAGTGATTTTAGACAATCTTTCTTTTAGTGCTAAAATATGACCAACTCGAACATTTTTATTATTCATGTAAGTCTTAGCAAATTTTAAAGATAAATCAGGTTGGCGTAAATGTTGGTCTAAAATTAAGGTTAATCTTTCAGCCCAGTGTCCTCTAAATATAAAAAAATAATAAATTAATTTATTACTCTATAATAATAATTTTTAAACAAAATGTAAAAAATCAAATTTATACAAAATTAAATTTGATTTTTGTATAAACTATGTAAGCTAACATAATGAATGGTTGTGAAATTTTAACATTACTTTTTAGACACACAAAAGTCTTCCTGTTCCAAAAGTTCCTGCAGCAAAGTTGAGGCTAAATTATAATCCTTTAATCTTTGTAACACCTCAACCTAGATGTTAGATAAAAAGAGGTAATAAATTTTATTATTAAAAAGTAAACCCATCACATCTTTAAAATATTAAGAAAAAATGTTACTTACCTTTAAAGATTTAATTTTTGTATACACTGCAGGAGAGGAATAAGAACGCAAGAATGAAGGTAAATTTAAAGAAGATTTCTTGATATCTTTATTTAATTCTTGACAGCGTAATTCAGCTTGACCTGATATTTCTATAACTTGCTAAACCATAAAAAAACATTTATACATCAATTTAAAAAAAAATTTAAACATATATTTAAGTAAAATTTAGAAGGTTTTATATTATCAATAGAGCTAAAAAAATATAAGTTGCTTTAAAAATGATATTTTTTGAATGATTTTGTTTGATTTCTTACTTTCCAATCAGATACTTCACATGCTCCCATCATGTCAGATAAATAATGATGAGCCACCTCATATTCAAGCAATTCTTCTCTGTTTCCAAATATTTGTGTTTTGCAATCTACAGTGTATGTTGGGTAGGTCACCATACCCATACCTGAAAAAGAAAATTATTACAAAGTCTAAAATTATGGTGTCAGAGTATTTTAAATTTTCTTTGATTTTATAATTAATACTAAAAATAAGTTTAATAATAGTATAAACTACTAAATAACATCTGTTAAATACCTATAACATATCCATTTCCTTAAGTTTATTGTTGTTCTAGTCTTAAAAGTGTTTATACCAATTGTAGTAACTAAGTACCTGTCATAACCATTGTTGATAGTTGTTGATGTCTTCCAAAAGTCGATTGATTGTACCCCAACATAGAATAATCTGTGTCACTTTCTGTACCTTTTGTTATATCAAACACTAACAATAACCTGCAAATTAAATTAATAAAACAAAAACAATAAAAATTGATGTAATAAAAAATTAACCCCACAATACCAAATAGACTATTTTTTTATATAGAGGCTTACTGTTCTAGAAATGACATTGATTAAGCAATAATTAAAGTTCTGGGCCATTTTACCTATTAAAAACCTTTTTAGGAATTAATGAAATTTTGTAACAGGGGCCCAACAATTTGAGTGCTCTTTTTATCACAAGATTTTTCATATTTCCACCACTTAAAATTCCTTTTTGTTTTTTACACATCAACATAATTTCGGATTGCAAAGTTGGCTTGTTAGAACTTTTCTGTAATACAAAAAATGATCACTTGTATATATATATATAAAATAACTTACAATTACAATAGAGCAATAGTCTTTTTTTGTATTCAGAAAGTTTTATAAAAAGTTAGCATGCTTAAATGTGTTTATTTTAGTAAAAAATACTTATATTTGGAATTGCAATACAAAAATTATTTTTACCGATAGTTGAAAAGACTTTGCCAATGATTTTAAATGTGGAGCACTTAATAAAGATAATATTAAGGAAAGCGGTAGATCGTTGTTTTTATTTGTCAGGTCATTGCATAAAATAAATTCCAACTCAGTTAATTGCTTAAAAATATCAGTTAAATCCTCTGCGATTTTTGGATATGAAATCTAATAAAAAAAAAAAAACAAGATTCAACCCAAGGCTAAATATAAAAAACATTTAAAAAATAATCTAAAAAAACTTTTTTTTAACTTTTAAATATTTAAAAAAAATATTAATTATTAAATTCTTTTTCACCTTAGTAGCAGGAAGCCAAGTCCTTTTTCTGTTATACAATCTCACATACAACATTTGACATTTCTGAGATAAGTTTAAGAATAAGTTGATCCATTGCATATCTTCACCCTCAAATAAAACAACATCATTTGGATTGTTTAAAACTGTTTCAATAATGCTTAAAAAGTTTTGCAAAAAATATGGGACAGTATTTTCACTATTTTCAGATTTTTCAATGTTATTTTGGTCTGGTTCCACATTTATTGGTGATATTTGAATTGGTTTATTTGCAAGTGCATCAGTTGTATTGGTTGCACTTATCTTTTGATTGGGTTTTTTTTTATTTAACTTTGATTCTTTTAAAACGTTTTTATTTTTGATTTCATCATTCTTTAATTCACTATTTTCTGCATTTTTAGTTAGTTTTCTTTTTTGGAAGTTAGGTAAATTGTTTTTAGTTGTTTCTTTTTTAACAACATTCTTTTTTGGTGTATTTTCGCTTTTATTCGATTTAGTTGCTTTAATATTACATTTTTTCGAACTTTCAATAACAAAATCTTCTTCAGAATCGGAAGATATTTCGATAACAACGTCAGAAATCGACTGATTTTTCTTTATTACGTTTGAAGGTTTATTATTATTTTCCGTGCTTTTAGTTTTAACCAAGCTTCGCTTCTTTTTCGTGTTTGTATTTCCAAAATAATTGTCTAACGTTCGCTTCATTGTAAATTAAATTTTTGACGTTTGTGTATTTCACGTGGTAAAAGAAATATTTTGTTTATGTCGTTCCGCATGAAATCTGTGTTAAAAATGAATAATAATTTTTATCCTCATTTCAAATGCCTCTTTTTAAATTTTACGTGACAAAAAAATCCTTTTTATGGTATTTATGTAAGTGTCAAATACTAAAAATTGCGTTTACGAGTCGTTGTAAAGTTCTACACTCACAAAAGTGTCTAATCGTATCTCATCGTTTTTTTTAGAAAATAGTTACGTAATAGTGATTTTTTTCTTTAAATTACGTATATTATATTGCTTGAAATTTATTTTTTACAAGACTTTAATTTAACAAAGAGTATAAATTTCTGTAATTCGATAAAAAACACGCAATTTTTTGAAGTTTAGTGTACCAAACTGTGTCCACATAATAATATAACTGTGTACAACAATTCTTTAGCTGTGTTCTGTGATGTAATTTTTTGATAAAACTAAACTTTAAAAACTTGGAAATCGGTGTGTTTGAGCGATGTAACCAGCTATGTGTTTACGCGGTTTAATGACACGAACAAATAAGTCGTAAAGTCCTGTTTTGTTGGAACAGAAGACTGCTTAAAATTCTGGTGTTCGTACGGATTTAAGAATTATTACTATTTAAACATTATAAAAGGTAGACTGTAAGGTTTTAAAATTTTACCATTAAGCATGGCTATTATTAGATTTAAATGTCAATGTAATTGAATAGAATAAAATATTAAATAATAAAATATTATATAAATTATTTTTTCGTTAGAAAATATGTGAAGTTATAAAAAGGAGATTTAGTTAACGAAAACTATGAAACTGTTTCTATTTTTAATGTTTATTATTATACTTAAAACGAACAACGCAGTAAAGCAAAAGCAAACTAAAAACTTTAACCGCTGGACACCGAAAGTGGATTATCTCAATATAAAAGAAGAAGATATCCAAGTATCAAAAGTTGATAAAAATTTTATTGAATCGTCAAACTTTCATGGCAAAAACTTTCCGCCAAGCTGGGTAGAGGACGTATGTGATGACGTGGATCCATCAGATGTAATATGTAGTGGTTTGTTTCAGCGATATCACCAAGAATACTCTATAGAAGGTGATATAATGTTAGCAGGTTTGTTTCCAATACATCAGGGCGACGGTTGTTTAGATCTTGAAGACATGGGATCAATACAAAGAATGGAAGCAATGGCATACAGTGTTAAAATGTTTAATTCTTGGCCTTCGTTTATGAAGGTAATTTTCAGTTTCTTAAAGTATCATATATGTTTCAACTTCCATCAATTTTAGTTGTTTTGGTTGGCTGTTTTCAAATATAAAACTGTTTTTAGAACTTTACACTTGGCTTTCGTATATTTGATACCTGCAACTCCCAATCCGTTGCCTTATCAAGAACATTATCTGTCCTTCCACATTGCACAAACTGCACACATTATCCTATCTGCTTTCCGTAATAAATTCGTAATTTTTACTAAATATTAAAACTATTCAAATAGGTACCTAAATTTTAAGAATATTAAATTACACACCCTGCTATAGATTAAGTTTTTTTAATGTGTGTATATCGACAAAAATTATCTTTTTATAAATTCATTAATTTCCATTAAACTTAAGGGAATGTCCAGTCATCGTATCTGGTATAGTCGGCCCCGAATCAAGTTCAAACACTTTACTTGCTGCTCATGCAGCCAATCTTGCTCTTACTCCTATAATTAGTCACTTTGCTACCTCGCTTGAGCTTAAAGACCCTGCTATTTTCCCTACTTTGTATACAACTGTACCTTCTGACGACTATCAGGTTTTATAAATTTAAATGTTTCTTAAAAAATAAAATATAAAACTTAAGGAAACTAACAAATTTTTTTAACTTATTATATTTAATTCAGTTAACATAAATTAAACCAAATTTAATTAAGATCCTTGTTAATGTGGATTTTACGTGTAAAAAGATAAATTATAAGTAGTATATTAGCCTATAACAATTATGAAAAGGTTGTAATATTTTATTTAAGATTTCTGCTATGTTAGATGTATTGGAACACTTTGGCTGGACTTATTTCTCGTTTGTGCACACAGACGACAGGTAATCTAAAACTTGACAAGTATTACCCACTAATATTTTGAACAACCACTAGGCAAATATTGATAACGTTATTAATATTCTATTTATTGGACATGCGTTTACTTAGCAGATTAAGTAGTCGTTCGACGTAGATGTGGCAAATCAATTTAAGTTATTCAATTAAAATCAATAAAATTTTTAACACTGATTTTTTGCGTATGTAAGTTAACTTTGGCCTACACAATATTTATTAACCCGCAAAATACAGCAGAAAATATTTTAAATTTATTTAAATATTGTCATTATAATTTTTTCTTATTTTAGATATGGCAAAGATGCGTTAGATTACATTCAAAACAAAATTGTTGACATGTGCTTAGCTGCGATTATTCAGGTATTGCTATCCCTAAGCTATCCAAACCCATCAAAACCAAATGCAAAAATACTGATGAATTTACTTGATTAAATTCTATTTTTAATAAATGATATTTTCCATAAATAGATTTAAAGCTATAGCATACTTCTTATGTTAAAAAATAACTATGATTAACCCAACTAAAATACATTTATGTGAAATTAATTAATATTATATTTAAATAGGTATCCAATACTGGTAGTAATAGTTCGTACAACCAAGTTATAGAAAAACTGTTGGAATATAAAGAACAAAGTGATGCAAATGTTGTGATCGTATTTACAGACGGAAATTCAGCAAACAAACTATTCAAGGTAATCAATCCATGACTCATTTATTTTTATAATAAAGCCTTTATTATTCATTTCCTAGAAGGTATGCTTTAAAATGATTAAAACTGTTTTTTAACCCTTTGCCAAACTATTAACTTTATGTAAATACCACTCTTAAACTTAAAGGGTTACCAACACTCTAAGAAAGGTGTATGTAAAATAAAATGAAATATTTTTGACCAAAATTCCTAAAAATAATTTACTAAGTTTAAATTGAGTCACCTTTGTTCTATTTTAGGCTGTGGAAAGATACGGGGCAATAGGTGAATTTGTATGGATAGGTAGTGAGGGATGGGGTGTTAGTATGAACGATATTTCGTCAATGTTACATGTTGCACAAGGTGCGGTCACTTTTACGCCACATACAGAGATTAACGAAGATTTTGATGAATACTTTCAGGTATAAAGTGTTTATAAGGCCAGTAAAAAGACAAACATTTGAATGTTGGATTAAATTGTAGATTAAAGCGATGAGTTTTTAATTATTTAATTTTTTTAAATATACTTAGGAACTTCCAATCAATCACACACAAAATCCTTGGTGGGCAGATATTTGGAGAGAGCATTTTGGTTGTTCTTGGGCCTTAAACATAACCAAAAGTAAGTAGGTCAAACATAAAATTTCAGATAAAATTTTAAAAACATTTTCAAAACTAAAATAAATTAATATAGAAGTACTTTAACTCTAGACACAGTAATTTCAATTTGAAATTTAGATTAACTATTTACAGATGAAACCTGTTTTCAATATTCACACATCAACATCAGCAATGGATATGTACCAGATTCTACAGTGTCATTAGTAATAGATGCAGTCACAGCATTTGCTTATTCTATCAGTGATTATGTTAATAATACAGACGATAGTTTATTATACGATGAAAACGGAAAGGTGAGAGTCCCGCCCTGGAAGTTGTGGGAACACATTCAAAAAAATTTCTTTCCTGAATCTTCCGCAAAACAATTTTTATCTCTTGGCGACTCGGTAGCAAGATATGATATTAGTAATCTGCAGTTTGTTAATGGAAGGTAAGAAAAAAAAGCGATATTTATGCTTTCTTTTATAAACACTTTTATAATTATAATCAAAGGTAAATTAATACTTTTAAATGTTTTAACTTAATCTGTTTTTATTCTTTTATGAAATGTGAATAGAAAACAATAACCAAAAAACTATTTCTTTTAACAATTTCTTTTTTACAGCTACAAATATGTTAGTGTTGGAAACTGGCATTCAAATGGAACCACAGTACACCAGAGATTAAATCTCAACGAATCCTTAATCCAATGGCCTGGTTATAAAGAGATAACACCATCATCTTATTGCTCCAAATATTGTCAAGATGGTGAAGTAAGATAACATTTAATGGGTTTTATTTATATGATACAACAAGTGGTTAAAATTTACAAATGTGTGCGTGATTTAAGATAAATCTATAAATAAAATTAAGGTGCGAGTCTTGTTAAAAATTTCTTGCTGTTGGGATTGCCAAAAATGTACGGACGATGCAATTGTCGTTAACAAAACAAGATGTCACGTAAGAAAAATACTTCCCAAACAGTCATACCATTTAAATAAAAAAATTCTACTAGTTTTTTATTGTTAAAGGTATGCGACGATTTTTATTGGCCAAACGATGATTTTTCTCAATGTAAGGAACTGGAATTACAGTACCTTAAATGGTATGCGCCAGAGGTTATTATCCTTGTTACGTTGGCGAGTCTTGTATTGTTTATGGCGGTCCTGACATCAATATATTTGATCTGGGTAGGTAAACATTATAAATTCTGAAATTTACTAGAAACGAACGCACAAAAGGGCGTTATACATGTGACATACGCACATAAATATTGGTTTTTAATTAGAATTACAATACATTGTAAATAGAGCTAATATATGAGGTGTGTTATCATAAGTGTATTACACAATACGTGAACCGCAAAACATCATTACATAATAAGACGCCAAACCACTTTAAAGGAAATTTAAAGTGTGTTAAACCCAGTTCTAAGAAATTGCATCGTGTGTATTTAATATAACACTTTAATTTGTCTATTACATATTTACACAGCATCGGAATGAACGCTTGGTCAAAGCAAGCGGAAAAGAGTTAATGAGTGTGATTATGGTTGGTGTTATTTTTCAAGCTTCGATGGTGTTTTTCATTTTGGCCAAACCACGGCCTTACACATGTTTTATGTACAGGTATGTTCAATATTTAAATAAGACCACACAAAAAATGTCAAAGATATTGACAAATCATTATATTGTAATAAGAAGTAAGTTGCATATTTGTTAACCTTTAACTCACTTTTCTCCTAATCAAAAATCTTAAACTTACCTTTAATCTTAAATAAATATTTTTTCTTTCGTATCAAGGTTCATGTTTGGCCTTGATCTAACTGTTTCGTACTCAGCAATAGTTGTCAAATCCAACCGAATATACAGAATATTCAATAAAGGTTTAAAATCACCTAAAGCGCCTTTGTGGATCAAAACTTACCAACAACTTTTGACAGTTTCAGTAATGATTTTATTTCAGGTAAAAATTATTTGAAATTACAAAAAGTAAATACTGTTTATGTAAAGAAAAATAACATCTTTTAAGTAATTTATAAATATTGTTTTTAACAAAGGTGGCAATAGTTACATCTTTGTGTATTTTCTATCCACCACAAGTTTCAAAGATCCAGCCAAGTCCTGGAGTTGCTGAAATCACTTGTGCTGTCAAGGACGAAATCACAGTTTTATTACCATTGGCTTATAATCTTCTTCTAATCATGCCGTGTATATATTACAGGTAAACATTTATTCTGGTAAAGCACTTTAGTATAACTTAGTTTACGACATATTTATTTTATTTTTTGTTTCTAGTTTCAAGACTCGATCACTTCCAGCAAATTTTAACGAATCTCGATTTATTGCTTTTACAGTGTGTACAACCTTAGTTGTGTGGGTGGCGTTTATTCCAATATACCTCACAGTTGGAACAAGGTAATAATGCATTACTAAATAAGTTATAAAATATAGTTGTTATTCCAAGGATGTAACCTTCATTTGATTGTAACATTTTAATATTCGTTCTAGTGGTAGTGCCTCATCAGCAATCCACATGGAAATATTATCAATAGTTGAATTAATGAGTTCGTTCAACACCCTGGCATGTTTGTTTTTTCCAAAGTTGTATGCTCTTATGTGTGTACCAAGCGAATCTTGGAACGCGACTTCTTGGTACAAAAAGACAAGCAACTTGCCAGTCAGGTGTAGGAACTGCGGCTATAACTCAATGAAGCCAACAGGAGCAAGATCGCCAATGGTTAGACAATAGTTTACTGTTTCACTCAGTATTGTACTAGGATTTTTGTATCTTTTTACATACTAAGTTTTATTTTAGGTTGTGCCACTGCCAAGACGATCAATGTCGGTCATTGCACGTGGAGATGTAGCAAACTTAGGTAAATACAAAAAGTTAACCTTTTTATAATCATTTATTTAACCCGTATTTTTATGTATTTTTAGTTAAATCAAGACGACGGACGTCAAGTCTAGGCGGCCTTGCAAAATCTAAAGAAAATGTACCTGAGAACACCTATCCACATCAGGTTAAATCTCTAAACGTTTTATAATCTCATTTTAAAAGTTATGAATTATTTATATATAATTAAAAATTCAGGAAGACATTATATATCATCATACGACAAATCTTTTAAAAGAATTTATATTTCAGATTCTGATAAACGGACGTTCCAATGACTTGCAACTTCGACCACTATCTTTAAGCGTACCTGATCTCCAATTGGTTGAAATCGAACCAAAGCCACCTTCAGTAAAACGAAGTAAAACTGATTTTTTTAGAAGATCAAAACGTGGAGAAAAGAAAAAATCGGTTGAAATGTAGGCTATGTTATAAACTTTTTTTTCACATAGGCTACGATATAAAAAAATATATTATTTTTATTTTAGAAACGTAACCGATGACAACAATACACTAAAACTTGAAGAAAACGGAAAAACAACAACGAACCAAAAGCCATCAAGTATCAAACGAAGAAGAAAATCTTCAATTAATCCCATAGATCAAGTAATTAAATGGGGAAGTTCTCTTGAAATACCGTATATCGACTCGCCTCGACTGTCGCCTAAGATGAATCACTCTAGCAAAGGGCGAGTTAGGCTTGAACCTTTAACGTTTGATAACGAAGGTAATCACCACCCAAACCAAATACCTGGATCTCCAGAGAGGCATCTTACAAAAGATCCATTGACAACTGGAATTTTAAAAGAAAAGACAATGGAGAAATTAAAAAACGGAATTTTAAAGGAAAAGACTAGCGATACGCTTAGAAAAAATCGAAATCAAAAGGAAAAAACAAGTGATAGTCTAAGAATTCCAAATCAGAGAGAGAAAACAACTGACAATTTAAATAAAACCTTTTTCGAAACGAATTCAAATGTAGTAGGAAATGGTTTGCATGTTGAAAGAGAGAAAACGATGGATATAAAACGAGAAGGTTCTTATTTAACTGTTCCTAGAGAAAATTCTTTTCCAGATATCCCAAGAGCAAGGGTGGTGACTTATTCAATGGCCACATATAAAAACCCAAAAAAGTAAAAATTTAGGGTGAGAAAGTATAATTTATTTTTATTAACGTTAAACAATTTATTCGTCATTTCTAATAATTAAAAATTATTATGTATTTTTTTATTGTATTTCTATGTAAAAAATAATATATTTGCATAAATCTATTGTGTGTATATTAATAATATATGTAATCAGCATTAACAGTGAAGGGTTATATTATAAGAAAACTGTACATTTTATAGCAGACTACCACATATCAAACTAAAAAAGTCTCCTTTCATATAAAGCCAAAATCAATTTGTTTGTTAACGAAACAGCAGATCTAAATGATAACCCAAAAGATTTGAAAAACTTACATTAAGTCGACCTAAAACAAATAAATTACAAAAATTAAAACTATAACATAATAAATAGTCCAGAATTTTATCAAAGATTAAGTTTAAAATACAAACCTATATTTAAATTTTTCACAAATTTTTGTCATCCTTCAACTGAAGCAACTAACATATCTACATCATTCCAATTCACATCACCCAACAAACTTTCTGTGTTGCGTGAACTACTCATCGAGATATTGGATGACGAGTCACGTGGCTCAACAGGACCACGTGACTCGAAGGTCACGTGGTTTTTCGGTTGTTTTCTCGGTTTTGTGACGTCGACACTACCGTATAAAATACGCTGGAGATCGTCGCTTAGTTTCCAAGTGCTTAGAATGCTGGTGTCGGATGGATATTCAACACTTGAAGCTAAGTCTAAGGAAAATTATAAATTAAAGAAAGATTAAGAAATAAATTGTCATGTTATGTATTTATAACATTTACTATTGTGATGTATACCTGTAGATTTTGGAGAGGATTTTCTTACAATCGTTTTTCGTAATGATGACTTCATCTAAAAAATCAATAAAATTTAAATTTTCTTTTAAATTTGAAGTGAACTAATATAAGTTAGATTGTTTAAGAGTAAACCTGTTTTTTGTTGTAAGGTGTAGATGATTTATGCAGTTTATAGGTTCCATTTGTCGACCTATTTGCTATAAAAACAATACGAAAAAGGTGTTAAATAAACATAACACCAACTCTTAAAAAAAATTAATTTAAAAATAAGTAAATTACCTTCTTTTAGTGGAGATCTTTTAAATCTTGTTGGGGAAGCTTGCAAATTTCTTTAAAACAAAGATTTTTTAACATTTTAATTTTTAATATTTCTGAATTTTTACTTTCCGATTCTTACCGTGACTTTTCTTCTTTCAAATTCTTTTCATCGTTTTTAAGTTCTTTCATTAACTTGATGCTAATGTCAACTCTTTTTGCGGCATTTGATGACTGTAATTCTCTAAAAAACCATCACAAAATAAAATATTTAAATTTACAAATAATATAGTACCTTAAACTTAGAATGCTTTTAAAAATATAAGCTCGTTAAAAGTAAGTAAACAGTGTTAATTAATATAGTAAGTAAAAACTCTATTAAATTTTTATGTAAAAGATTTAGCCAGTTAAATACACACAAGTTTTTTAATTTCACTGATATACAACAAAAACAATTTCTCATACCTTCTTTCCTGCTCCCTTTTTCTTATAGTTTCTTGAAGTTGGGAATTGGAAGTTGTTTTGTTTTGATGAAAAGGTTGTTTCTCATTACTTCTCAACCTGCTAACATTTTGTTGATACTCAATCGTTCTTTCTTTCCTCTTTGTCTCCATCCAACGTCTGATGTCTTGTTTTTCATTCTGAGTTCTAAAATTAAATGACTTATTTAGAAAATTAATGTTTAATTAAAGTTTTTAAAGCTAATATAAAAATTTATACAATTTTTTTCCAGATAAATCCCACTATATCATAAACCAACTCAAAAATTTATTTTTAATAAATAGGTTTTCTTACATTTGATATTACGCATAAACAACACTTTAATAATAATTTAATACTAAATAGGTATTATTAGTGTTACCTATTCTTCCAGGGTTTAATAGCTGTGGAAGGTTCTTCATCATTTAATATTTGTTTAATGTGAGCATCATGTTTCATGGTTATTTCTATAATAGTGTGTTCATTCAAGTAATTAAAAATTAAATTACAAATTTTTAAATAAAAAAAAAATTTTAAAATTTACATACCGAACTTTAAATTTTTTTTTAAACAAAAAGTATAAAAAAAATTTACAAAAAATACCTTGTTGTCGTTCAATTTCATCAACTTCCATTTTATTATAATGAGGAAGGGTAAGGGGAGTTTCATAAAGTCTATCCTCGTTTCTATCTATAATGTCATCAACTTTCATGAGGTCATCACTTTCCCGTGTTGAAAATGAGTTTGAGGAATGGTGACTCGATTCCTGGTAATCTAAAAAATGCGACATTTTTTAGGCAATTTTTAAAACAAAGAATATAAAAAACACAAACAATATATTTATACAGAGTGCTTTAAGTTATAATTTTATGTCATCAAAGATTTTTCTAGGGTGTTTTTTGTTTTGTTTTAAATTTAGTCCAAATTTACTTTATCTAAAATTTACCATATTCATGTGAAGACAACTTATAAGCTTCTTGCAACCTTTCTTTATAATGGTCGTTTCTTCTTCCTGAACCTTGATTGGTCCACGCTTCACTGGGTTGGAATACTCTATACGGTGTTGTTTCATAAGATGGTGGAATATAGCTAAACAAAAAGTTTTAAATAATAAAATCCAATTTTGATGCATTTTTAGTAATAACAATGTAAGCTTTTAACTAAACAATGCAAGTTTTTCTTTACGACTAAAACTTCAGACTAAAACATCAGATTAAAACTTAAACCCATATTAAAATTATTAATTTAAACAAAATTAAAAAAATTTACTTTGCTCTTAGTTGTGCATCAAACCTATTATCTTGATGTGATTTTCCTAAATCTTCTTTTACAGGACTCAAGCTTCTGGTTGGTGATCTAAAATTAAAATTAAAATTATAAACTAAATTATGTAAAAATGTTATAAATATGTTTCATTTACAAATGGTTTAAACTGTTACCTTGTTTTTACTTGGGTTGGTGCAAGCACTTCTCCCATTGTATCAATAACTTTTACCAACTGCGCAGAACTCTGTGAAAATAACAAAAACTGTAAAAAAACAACTTCAGCCTTATCATTCAAATTTTAAAATATCAAATATACAAATCTTATTTCTTTAAAAATGTTCTTAATCAGCCTAATTATTTAATTATTTAGAGTAATAAAAGTTTTTTAAACCTTGAAGTCTTGATCCATTTTGCTTGCCATAGCATCGATAGCATCAAGTTGGGCACTCATTTGGTTCATAGCAGAAGTCCATCTATGACGACTTATCTCTCTAACTTGTTTAACCTTAATATTGGTATAAAGATATTAAAGATTGTGAATGATCTCTTAAGAAATGTAAGAGCCATTTAAAAATAAATAAAAAGCTATGAATGAACATTTATTAATATCGTAAGAAAACATAAGTGCCATTAGAAAAAATTAAGGACTTAACAATTTCACAAATCAACATTTTAAAAGAAAAATAAAAAAGTAAATTTAAATAAAATAAATACCCAGTTTTTAAGGAAAAATTATATTTATAACAGTCTTCTTTAAATAACTAATTTAACTGTTTTTTTTATAACTTTTATTAAACAATTTTGCATACCTTATTAGCATCGTCAATATGTTGGTTTAACATTGATTTAACCTGGTTGTCTCCAACTTTATCCTCAAATCCCAAAACAAATGGGGTCACTTCTGGTCGGAGGTCACGACCTACTTTGTAGTGAAGGTCAGCTGAAGTCATCTAAAAAAATATTAATTTTAAAAACTTTATCTTGAATTCAATAAGATATAAAAATGTTGATTTATATATTTTTCAATAATATTATAATTATTTTTTTTGTATATATCTTTATCCTCGAAGTGGGAAGATCAAAAACGCGACCTAAGCGTAGAATAACATCAATTACTCAGACCCAGTCACAAGTTTTAAGTATTTTAAAAAGTACTTAAATAAGTATTTATTGCATGTAGTATGAAGTCTATAACGAACTAAAATTCAAATAAGTTTATAAATCATGCAAAAGTTTAAATAATGTTTTTAACTTACCGGTTCCTGGGTAATCCCTTGCATGACAGATTCTAAACTAACATCTCCAACATTCAAAAATCCTGATGGAACTTGTTTGGCTTGATTGTCTGTTGGTGGATTGTTTAACTCAGTTCTGCGTTAAAATAACAGTTAGCTTTTTTTATTGAAATTTCAACAACTTTAAGTGTTTGCTTTGAACTTGAAAAATATGATATGAACTTGGTATAGAGTACAGTTAGAGATAATATTTTTTTATAAAATATTTTTAAAATACTAAAACTATGTTTTTTTTGCAAAATTAAATGATTAAAAAGTTAATAACAAAATTTATAGACAACTACTTAAACACAAAAACTATAAAACTGTCAGTTTTTTTAAACAAGTTTTTAGGTAAAAATTTTATAATAAAGCCTCAATGAATTAAAAAAAGCACTATATACCCTATTTCTAAAATAACCCAAATTTTTTTTTAATTTAAGAATTTTTAACCTAAACAAATACCTGAGTCTTAGGAACACATCAGGGGGAGGTTTAATTGGTTTTGTTGTAAGTTTATCCTTGTAATCCTCCTCCTCATCAGTGGATGTTGGTTCTTGTTCATCCTTGATTATAACTTGAGCTTGGGCATCTTTCATTCTTGGTTTTGGCTTGACCTACAAAAAATAAATTGGAAAATTTAAATAATAATTTAAATATAGACACAGTTTTATTAATAATAGCCTACGTAAAATTGCATTAAATTAATGTACAATACCTGTTTGCCCACAGAGGCAAGGTAGTGAGCGCTCGCCTGACTCATGGTCTCACTCGAGTCACAACCCATGTTTTTAAGTTGAACTTCTCTGGAAACTTCTTCTTGACTGAGGTAACCTTCGAAAGGAGGAAGTTCTTTTCTTTTTTTAACTTTAATTAAAAAAAAAGTTAATAAAAGAGTATTTTTAAAATATTATACCTTTTTTAAATTAAAAAAAAACAGCTAAAAAGTTTTATAAAACGTTTAAGATATAATACAACCTTTGGGCACATCAACGACAGATGCAACAACATTTTGTTGATCAACAAGTTGGCTGTTAGTTTGTTGCGGATCAACATTTTCCTTATCTGGTTCCTTAATAACAACATGTTTGTTTCTTTCAAGAAATGGGGTGTTCATTTTCATAATTGGAACTGGAGGTTGGGTAGGTTTTACACTCGAAAATCCCTACATAAATAAAAAATAAAATTAATTAAAAAAAGGCCCAAAAATAAATAATTTTTACGCTTTTTATTATTATATTGTGTTTATTATCACTTGAGTATGGTAATACAGAGTCCAACATACTTTTTAAATAAATAAACTGACAAATCAAGATATAAAAATTACCTTGACTTGTTGAAAGTGTTGTTGCTTTTTGTTCTCATAAACTAACACCTCTCTTGGATCAATCAACCTTGGAATCAACTGATGTGGAGGTTGCTGGGGGGCAAGATTGGGAGGAGCTTGGACCCTGGAGAACATAGGAAAAGAAGGATCAGTCCTCTTTGAGGATAAAAGTTGGAAGTTTGGAGGATTAAGAATGAGATTTGAAGGTTTTTGGAGTATTGGAAAATTGGTTTGATAACTTGGTCGATTTTCTGGCAAATTAGGTTGGATTTGATAATTTGGTGTTGATTTTATTTGTTGTTGTTGTGAAGCGGGAAAACTTGATGCGGGACCTGGTTTACGGCTTTTATAAGCTTGCTTGTTATGCCTATCAGTTGGATACTTAAGTAAAGGTGGGTTTGTATTTTCCTGTGGTGGGTTTTGTCTTTGTGGTGAGTTCTTAAGAATCCCTTGACTTGGTAAAGGTGGCCTGTCATTAAAAACTTGATTTCTAGCAACATTTATTTGTTTTTGATGTTCAGTTGACTGTGAAAACGGTTGTTTGGTATTAAGGTCACTGATCAATAAAGGTTTGTCAACAGTTTTTAGGTTTAAGAGTTTTTGAACTGGTTTAATTGATGTCGTAGCAACAGGTAGGTCTTCATGAGTCTGTTTTGAGGCTACTGAAGCATTCCAACCTCGAATTGATTTTGGAGTTTTAACCAAATTAACATTTTTTTCGGGTTTTTGTGTTTTTGTTATTCCTTCAACATGAAATAGAGGAATACCAAAACCAGGTTGTCTTTTATCAGAATTTAATTTTTGAGGTCTGTATACTTCGTGTTGTGACCTAATATGAGTAGGCACAATATTTTCTTCTTCTTGAAAAACTGTTTTCGGCAAAGTTACATCAGATTGTGAAAAAGATTTCTCTTTTTTAAGACTGGTTTCATTTTTAGGAACTAAACTCGGTAAAAAAGCTTGCAAGACCCCAGAAACTAAATTATTCTGCGACGAATTAATGTTAGGTTGCTGACCCAAAGTTTGGCTTAACAAAAGCTGGCTCAAGAGTGACACCTGTTGAGCAAGTAAGACGTTGTTGATTTCCGATCGAACAGTACTAGCAATGTCAGCATTTGATTGGGATTTGTTGGTTGGTGGTTTTGGGCGAATTTTGCCTCCACCGTCCACTAGTTCACTACATGCTTCTGTACCTATTAAATAAAGTTTTAACTTTATATTAATACAAGTCAAATGTTAACAGTCTTATTTTTAAAATAATTCAAAATATAAAGCTTTAGTAGTAATTTAAATTCCTAATATAAATATTTTATTGTTTTGTTTTACCAGTTGCCCTAATATAATTAAAATTTTTTACTTGTGATAAAATATTATGGATATAACATTTTCTTATTGGTTAAAAGTTTACCTGGTTGAGATATAGCTTCATCTTCATCAGCAGGAACAACTTCTTCCTTTTCATTCTCTTCTTCATCCCCTTTTTCCTTATTCTCTTCTTCCTCTATTTTTTCTTCATTTACTTCAACTTTTTCTTGTTTGTTATTATCTTCTGTTGGAAGTTCTGGAATCATTTCATCTGTATCTAATAAAGCAGGGACTTCTGTAAAACACAAATTAAAAGAATTTACCACGAAATTAAGAATTTACCACGAAAAGAACTAGATAAATATTTATCGAAAAATTTAAACAAATACATAATACAAAATTAAGGATAGAGCGTAGAAAGGTATATAATAAATACACATTTTCCATTTTAGATTCTTAAATTTCACAACTAAGCATAATATCAATAGATTGTGTCTCAATAAATTTTTTTAGGGCATTAATTAAAATATTTATAAGAACCTGGTGGGATTAAGTTTCCTTTAACTGTTGTTTGTGCACTGTCTGGTTCAAAATAATTTGAAACAACATTTGAAATAACAACATCGCTCTTATCTGCAGGTGGGACCTGAAAATATAAGATCAGAAAATATAAGACATTATCGTTATTTGTCTTAATTATAAAAAACTATAACAATTCATTAAGCTTGTAATTTTTTATACAAAACATTTACGTTTTTATTTTAATTTTTTATCGATTAATTATGTTTTTACTTACACTTTCTGAGATTGTACTAACAGTAGTAATTTCATCATCAACAACTTGATTAACTTCTGTTTGTAAAGAATTCGGCATAACACTACTTGCTTGCGAAAACAAATTTCCTTTCCCAAACCTAATCTCAGCCACCATAAGACCTTGTAGAAGTTGATTTTTTGTCAATTTGATTCGCAATGAAGGTTTGAGAATTGAAAATTGAGTTTCAGGTGACGGTTTTTCGTTCCAAAATTGCAGCCAAGCCATGTAAGATGACAGTCGTAGAAGTCGTTTTTGCATACTTGTAGGTGCATCTGATATTTCAAATTTAGGACATTCAAAATTAAAATCGTCATCAATATTTAAAGTATCACCATTGGCAACTGAATGAATTTCAGGTTGACTAAAATATCGACGCAGAGTCGCAACTGGTGGATAGACTGACTCGTTAACTGAAGTATCCATAAATGAAATATGTTTTGAGGATAGGTTAGCCAAGCTTGCAGCCTTTTTAACTGAAGATTTGGGAGTTGAAAATTGAGTTGGGTTTTCCTTGCTTATAGAGTCTTCTCCGATTCTGGATAAAAATCGTTTTTGGTTGACATTTTCTAAATCTAAAGCAAACTCCAACTCAGCAACTGCTATTTTATGTCGATTGTTGAGGACAAATATTTTGTCATCTAAGTTGTTTTGCTGATTAGACTTTCGGTTTCTTTTTGAAGATTTTTTTGAAATATGTGTTTCTCTGCTTAGAATGACTTCAAATATTTGCGAAACAAAATTGTGATAAACTAGATCTTTTTCAAAGGAATATCCCTCTGAAAATGGCATTTTTAAGTTTTTGGAATTTCCGCTTTCGTTTTCCTCAACAAAGAGATAAGTACCTTTATTTTTCCTTGATTTTTTCGCATGGGATTTACATTTTTTATAATAAAGAACACTCATAGGTTTAAGAGTAGAACTACCTTCTTGGCTATCATCAGTTGTGTTATTGTAATTCGTTTCTTTTAATTTTTTCCTCATCTCATTAAATCTCGATTCATTTTTAGGACTAATATTGCTGGGGTTATAAAAATACTCAGCTAAAGTAATCACTAGGAACTGATCTATTGGTAAACTTGAGCATAAACACAACACCAAACCGTACATTTTGTCTTCACAGCTCAAAAACTTTGAAAATGGAATAAATTTCTTGATCCAAAATAAACATTCATAAACCATTTGATCATACGGATCATTGCATTCTCTTAATTTCTGATACTTTCTTAAACACAGAGAGATATTTTCCTGTAAGTGAAACATCCAAAGAAAAGCAAGAAGATTACAAAATAACGACAGCAAAATTTTACATTCTTTTGAACTTAAAATCTTGTCTCTGGGACTAGGTAGGGATTGTGAGAGAGTGGAGAGTGGTGAAGAATTTGTGTGTTTGATTGACTTGTTAAGCTTTTTAACATACCAAGATACAGCATGTTGTGTAAGGTTGATGGAGTGGAAGAATGTAAGAATCGTTTGGATTAAAGCTGAGATTTTGTGCCTTAAAAAGTTGTAGCGATTTTGATCTAAAATAAAAAAAACAAACATATCTTACAAATCAAAAAAAAATTAAAAAAATTCAATACTGTTAATGTTTAGGCCATATCAAACTTTAAAAATGTTTAAAATAGCCCACTTTAAAAAAATTAACATTGAATTATAAGTACACAATAAAAAATTATATCTTTTTTCAAACACTTACATTCCTTTTCATCTGGTGCCGGTAGAGGCAAATACAAAGGTGGTGAAGGAAGGTAAAGGGTTTCTGGAATCATAAAATCCAAGTTTACACATAAACCCTTTAATCTCTCCAACAACATATTTGCAAACCAAGTTGTTAGATCACAACCAGTCATAACTGAGACTGTAAAAATGTCAACAAAATGATGATACAACTTGTCAGGACTACATTGTGTTAACTGCTCATAGATATTTACTTCAGATTCAGATAGAGTCAAATTAGATTGAAAATCAAAATCATTGATATCAGTAAATGATATCAGGGTTTGAATTCTGGTTTTCAAAATATCAACAACTGAATTTTTGTTGTATGTAAGCATTAAGCTTGGGTTGTAGCTTTGCTTAAAAGCCCGAACTTTTTCAGACATTGCTAGAATGGCTACAGCTGATTTCCAATCCCCAACTTCACATGCGAAAGATGCAGCCTCGAATATTCGACCACAACATAAGAGAAGATTAATTGTGTGGTCTGCTGTCCAAGTATGTGATAATCTCAAAGACCTAACAAAAAAAGTAGGTTTAGGCAAAAATAAATTTTTAAACCTAAAATTCATCCAATCTAAATATTATAAACCTTGGTGGACGATAAATAAAATTATGTATTTTTAGACATAAAAATATAAAACTGCCGTTTGTGGTGTACAGGTACATTACAGCAAACTAATACTAGTTGCAAATTACGACCATATTACAACAATTAAAATGTCAATCTTAGGGCAGGCTATTAAATATTTAAAATATTTTTTTTACTGTTTAGAATCATAACTATAAAGTTACATAAATATTTGGTCTAACTTTCCTAAATTTTGACAAAGCCATTAAAAACTCAAGTCTAGGTCTATAAATAAGTTTTTTATGTAAATCCTTACCTTACTGCCGATGTGATCAAATTTCTTTCCATAGAATAAAATCTTTCATCCACTGTATTATATAAAGATGAAAACAAGATTGGTTGGTCGGTAAAATATGAGGTCATGATAGAACACAACAATTCAACAACCACCCAGTTTTCCTCTACAAAAATATAAATTCTTTCTTAGTACTTTTACACTTTAACAATTGTCATATATCAAAATAAAAACATAAAAATATTACAAGTTTTATATTTAGAAATGTGAAAAACATTGCAATAATCAAATATTAAAAAAATAAGGCCTGATAAAACAGTTTTAAATTCACAATATACTAATTTGCCATTTTTTTTACCTTCCCATTTGCTTGCTGAGTTAAGATGATCTCTCAATACACAAGCTGCTAATTTGAGTGAACTATCCAGCTTATATTCACACAGGTTCATGTGCATGTTGTGTAGTGTAGTAGGATCTTGAATGGACAAGTTATCATCAAGTTTCAATCTTGGTAGAACTATTCGTTGCACAATACTTAAAAGACGAATCACGGCTGGATTTATCTGAAAAAAAAATAACATTTTTAAAATTTTTTAACTTATTTTTTTTTTAAATAGCTTTGTTAATTTTAAAAATTTGATTACTTATTTAATTCTTTAAAACAGAAAAATACATTTTGAAAAGTAAAACCTGTTTATAAGCTTCTGTTTCATAAAATTTAACCAAAGTAAAATAAAACTTTTTCCATAAAGAAGGCAACATTAGTTGTTGAGTAATTAGGGTTTCAATATTGTAAGACGATGTTACAACATTAAGTTGATGGTACCCACTTTTTACAACTGAGTAAGGATCAGAAATATTCTGAAAACTGTGAAACAAAATTAGTAAAATTACAGAAATAAAAATAAAGTAAATTTTATTTATATTTTACTTTATAAGTGTAACTTGTAAAAATCTATATTAAAAAAAGGATTATTTGGGTATATATACCTATTAGCATTAAACAAACATTTTTCTGCTTTATACAAAAACTTAAAAGCTAGATTCAGATTTTCAGCAATATCTTTTGAAGATGTACAGCCCTCTGCTGCCGTGCGGTGGCAAGACAAAATTGAATTCAACACAATTTTTAAGGTGTTTGATATTACTGGTCTTTGAGTTAAATCGAATGATGTTAGATTAGTGACTTGGTCGGCGAAAGTGGTTGTCAGATCACATAATAGTGATTGAAGATTAAATTGGTCATCGTTGTCTTTTGCATCTAGTTGCCAGGCTAAGCAGTGTGAAAGATGCTGACACTAAAATGAAGATAAAATGTTAATGAATGTTATGAAAAAAGCATTTAAAACCTTTTAAAAAATAATAATAAAAAAAAAGTTTGCTAAAGACAACCTAAGATTGCCAAGTTTATCAATTAATAAAAAAAATTTAAAACAAAACCATAAAAAAAATGTTAAAAAGTAATGGCTAGAAAGTTCAAAATTAACTTAAAAATAATTTAACCTCTTTGATAACATCACAAATGGTTTTAAGAGTTTGTAGAAAAAACATGTGAAGTTCATCCGACAAAGTTTTTTCACCTCCACTCAAGTAATCTGATCTTCCTTGAGTTGTTATCAGACTCCAAGTTGTTAATAATTTGTCAACACATTTACTTAACCCACCAAGCAAAGATTCTAGAAAATATAATTAACTTTAAAAAAAAACATTTTTGAAATTTGTACTTCTAAAAAAATTACCAAAAAAATTTGAAAAAAACTAAAAAATAAAAGTTATAGAAAATGCATGGCAAAAAAAAAAAAAAAATTAAACAAGCTAAAAAATTTGATTTTGGAAATTTTAAACCAATTATTTACCTCCACAAATAGGTTGAGTTTCTTGTAACCATCCATCAGTTGAAATATTAATAGTTGGTTGATCATCAAATAATATTTTTCCTTCATCAGCGTTTAATATTGCCCCAACTGGACTGTGGTAATTCTGTTTATCTTCCATTTCATCTAAATACAAATAAAATTTTCATCGAAATACAAATGAAGATTTTTAAATTACTTTTAATCTATTCTGTAAATTTTTTTTTAATATTTTAATTTAAAACATAAATTTTAATTTTAAAATAACTTTTGATTCTTTTTACAAGATTTTTGAAAAGTTATATAAATTTAAAATATAAAATTTTATATAAACCATTTTACGATGATACATGTTTATTTTTAAATGTAGTATGCTATTTTTTTTACCTTCACTGTTCACTGTTTTTCCATCTTCTTCTTCAAATCTAAACAAGAAATATTAACCTTTTTTTAAATTACTTTCATTATTTTAGTTTTTATAAAACCAAATTTTTGTTTTGCCCTTGACCTTACTTAGTTAGTTAATATATTTAGGTACTGTTATGTAGAGTTTAATAAAAAACAAATTGAACGATGAGATATAAAAATTTACTTGTATTTTAGCATACTAATGTCATCATCTCTGATATATGAATCATCAGCACTTTTCTCTGTATTTTCATTTATTTTTCCATCCTTTTTCTTTTTCTAAATACAATTTTATGCATTATTACAAACCAATCAGATTACACATACAAAATTAAAAACCTTATAACATACCTTAAATTTTGACTTAAATGAAGAATAAAGTAAAGCGAGTCTATGTTCTCTAAACTTGGCAGGATTCAACATTCCACTGGGTAGTTCAAATCTTGGTGTAATATTTGATGAAACCTGCAAAAAAATAGTTTTTATGCATAATAAAATATATTCAAAATTTTGCCTATATTAATTTAAATTTTAGACAGCAAATGTTATTAATAATAAAAACACTTTGAACATTGGATAAAAAAACACATTATGTAAAGCTTTTCTACTAAAAAAAATAAATGAACAAACTTCTTGGTGCATTACCTTTAAGTCATAATCTTTAATAATACTCTTCACACTTCTATTAGCTTCTACAAGAGATATAGTGACTACATCTGACAATCTAACCACATTAACCATCTGCATGGCAGTAACCAAATAACCATCACTACAGAGTATTAATGGTAATCTAGGGTGGGTGGTGACTGAATAACGTTGACGACCCGATTTTTCTGATATTACAGATGAAGCTAAAGAGTTGGGGCTATCTGGTCTTGGGCTGGTATGTTGTTGTTGTTGAGGGATGGAAGATTGTTGTTTACCTTGTTTTCTGTGAAATTAAATTTAAAATGTCAAAATTTTACATGGTAAAAAACAATTTTTTAAACTAAAAAAGGTAAATTAGTATTGCCTTTTGCTTCTGCGTATGTATAAACATTTACAATCATTTCATTTATTTCTACAATAACTTAATTGTTCAATACTTTAACTATAAAGTATACTAACCTGATATGTTCAAACAGAGGATGTAAAGGAATAAACAAAGAAGGACCAAACTCCACAGACTTTCCTTGCGTTTTAACGTGTAATATTTCACCAAGTTTACTGAGGATAAACAAGGAACCTCTCCGTGAAATACAAACAAGAAATAAATCATCGTGACTCCAACTCATATCTGCTATCCAGTAGGTTCTGAAAAAAAATTTTTTTAAAGAAAATAATAACTTTTTAATTTTGATAAACAGTAAAAGGTATTTTTACTTTAAAATTAAAAAACATATTAACAGTAATTACAGGTATAGACCCATAGTTTTTAAACAGAATTATAAGCTTTTTCTTTTAAACAAATCAATACTTATACAAGGTTTAAATATTTTAAAAGCATGATTATTACACACAGAAATAGAATAACTAAAAAAAGATAATTTTACTTTGCAAACTTGGCTAGCACATTTCTGTTTTGTGATCCCAACCCTTTAAGATGACTTGAAACAACTGAAGTGGTATAAGGATCAATAAATACAAGATTGGATTGGTAAGGCTGTCGTTGATTGACAGCTACTGCTAATATTTGGCCATCATGGGAAAGGCACGATACATATGCACCCCTCAGCCTAGAATAAATAATGTAAAGTAAGAAATAAAAAAAGAAAGATAATTCAAAAGTAAAACATTTGTTAAAAAATCTAAACAAAAATTTGTTAGGCTCTTTAACATGAAATTATGTAAAAAACCAAACATATTTTTCACAACATGAGGTCATAGGTTTGATGACCACTGCCCTCATGCTGTAGTGTCCTTAAAGTAAGTGTTATAAACCACATAAACTTCTGCTGAGCATACACTTGATTAGGAGCTTAAAAATTAAATTCTATAGTGCAATTAAATTCTATAATATCTTAAACTACCATAGGCAACTTGAGCCTGGGTCAAAGTAACTGATGTTACTCTATGTCTAGGTCATGAAGTCGACTTTCTTCCATCAAGGAAAACTTTTTTTTAATAAAAATAATCCATACCTGATTGGTCTACAATCTGGATTCAACTTGACCAATGGAATTTCATGATAAGAAACATTTGAGGTGAAAGTTGGAGAGTTAGGTTGAATGTTTGGATCATGAACCCATTGTAAAAGTAAACAACCAATAACTAGGTTGGATCCATTATTGCATATAAGCGTGCATAAACAACAATTTCCCTGAATCTATGTTAAAATCAAATCAATTTAAAAAAAACTTTCTGAAATATGTATTATATGTACGACCTATAAATATATCAATTCTTGTAGATTTTTTAGACAATTTTTTTCTGATTTTAAAAATTGCTAAAAAAATACAAAATTTTTAAACAAATAACTCATGCATTGTCCAACATTTTTCTTTTAATTTAAATAGAAAATCTTGCTTACCATATTAGCAAAGAAAGTAGCATCTACTGCTGTTTCTCTATAATGCAAAGACTTTAAAGCATTTAAACCAAGATCAACTGAAGACCATTCTCCTTCTGTATTTGTATTTGTTTGTTCCCAAACATGAATTTTTTGAAAGTCGAATAGAATTAAGATTTTTTGACCATCGTCGCTTATAAACATATTTACTTTTGAACCATCTAAAACATAAAAATTAGTAAAAATATAAACTAGCAAATCATGTTAACTGTGGTACGAGTATACCTAAAATTTAATTTTTGTTGCGTTTTTAAAATAAGTTTAATACAAATTACGCTTAAATTTTTTACAACAAAATACTATTAGGTACCTTTTCCATAAGATAAAGTGAATGAAGGGTAGGCCGATATAACCTTAACAGTGTGGGAATCTTTGTGCCATCTTATTATACTACCTGAACCCAGTAATCCAATCACATATTCACCTTTATAAAATAAAACAATCACTATATCATAAAAACAAAATAAAACACTGCAAATTTACAAATAGTCAAATTAGAAAATCATTGTTTATACACAAAGTGAGTATATAAATATAAATTTTTATTTGATAATTTAAAAATTCTTTGAAACAAAACAAACTTTATTAAATTCAAAAAAATAAATTTTTACCAGAACTAGATGTTGTAAAGTATAAAACATCTTTTAAATAAGTTTTTAAAGGTGCAATAACTCTTCTGGTTCGACCAGATGGTAAATACAGAATTGAGATTCTCTTTTTATCGATCAAACAAATACTTTCTTTTTGAATTCCAATCCATTCTAATCTTGACCAAGGTTTTTTGCGTTGAATATTACTGGATATCAATACTTCATATTCCAGCAACATTTTGCTAAATATTAACAAAAATAAATCTTTATTAAGCATACATATTTTTAAAACGCTTGGTACCGTTAAAAAAAAAGCAAAGCAGAATAACACAATCTGACAATCAGATAATCATTTAAATTTGCGAATTCCAAATTCAGAAATTCTTATTCATTTAAAATAGCTTAAAAATTGTTTACCTTATTTTATAATTGTTTCTTAAATAGACAATAACGTTACTCTAACAAAATTAACATGTTTTGCATTAATATATATCAGTTTGCATATTTTATTTTTGCAAAACAAAACCGTAAACTCTTTTTACAACGTGCAACGAAAAAAATGTAAACAAAATTTTGTGTGAATGGGAGTTAACGTTAATTCCAGCTGTTAAAAATAATTAACAAATACTTTTATCCTCAAATTTAAAAAGCATATTTTAGTTAAATAAAAACTATTTTTAATTCATTAAACTACTTTATAATTTGTACTTTATACAAAAATTGCATTATGCATAAATTATTTTAGAAAAAATGGCAAAAAATTACTAATATTTTTCAGAGAATGTAAATTGGAGATACATAGATCCTTATTGCCCTAAACTTTGCCCTGGTAAAAAAAAGTATTTTTTGAATATTTCTGAAATAAAAATTAAAGTACAATTATACAGTTACGTCTTCTTTATTTTGATTGGTCGTACGCCGCCAACACAAAACGAAAAACTACGAAGAAGTTTATGATATATTACATGAGCCAACTCACAAACCGTCACCAGAAAAAAAACAAGCAATAACGAGAAAAAGGCACCAATCAAAATAACTGAACTGGAAAATTAGTGATACAGTTAAAAGTTAGCGAATATACTACAGCTTGGTTTTATATTAAATAAAGGTTACTACTACTAGCAATAAATGTTATATTTACAAAAGCTGGCCATAGTAATTTATAGATAATATTGTAAAGGCTATTTTACAGTAGATTGCTTTGATTCTACTGTAAAAATTGCACATTCAATCTGAATTTGAATTTTTTTTTACGATTTTAATTTTGCACTTCGCCCAATTTAAGAATATAAATGGCTTTACAAGTAACATAATATAGCAGTTGACTATTATGTTAATAAAGTAATAAGGTTTTGCAAACATTTTGCAAGAAAAGTAAAATAATTTGATTTAAACAAAGGCTAAGGCACATTATTAACAATAAAAAAAATTACAATTTTTTTTGGTTTTGGTCAAAAAATTATTTTTTTATCATTTATAAAATAAAAAATGGCATTTATAATAATATTTATATATATGTAAGCATTGATAACGGCTAACTACATTATTAATATAGTTATTTCATAACGGTACACTTAATAAAGAAAAATCCACAGAAAACAAAAAAATTATCAGAATATTTAAGCAAAGCTAAAAATTGTTGAAATTTTTTTTTGTTTAAACTATTTTTGAGTTTTGTAAATTTCTTTTTTAAAGTGATTAATAATGCACATTAGTACCCCTATGAACCAGCTATCACTTTGAGAAATGATATAGATAAATAATAAAGAAGGCTTTGTACAGTGTTAGAGCGATTAAATAAATATGGTTTAATAATATTACATAAACTACACGAAAAATTCATCAGTAAATTTTCACGCGAATTTTTTTGGCCCGGACGTTTTTATACAAAAATGCATTTTAAAAAAATTGACACAATAGAAAAAAAAACATTATTAATATGTTATATATTCATATTTACAAGCGGCTAGAACAAAAGTTAATAAGAAAAATGATTGTTACTAATGTTTTACATCGGAACACAAAAAACCCCCCCTAAAAAGATGGGTATATTTAATTATTTCAAATTCTTTGGTTCCAAATCAAACACATAACATAAAAAGAAACCCACTTGGAAAAAATCACATTTAAAGCAAGCACACAGCTGCTTTTAAACATCTTATACACACAAACACACATAACATATATAGCACGATGTAATAATAATAAAAAAAGGGAATTCAGAAGAAAATTTAAACATTACAAAAGTCCAATTCGTCAGATCAGAAGTCCGTTGGGCAGATAGCAGTGTGACATATTGCAAAATGTAAACTGCAAAAAAATCACAGCAACACATTTTTACAAAATATCATGAAATTTAAAAATAAAGTCCAATTCATAATCCTATAGTCGAGTTTCCCTTAGAATAGTAATTTTCGCTTTTCAGGCAATAGAAATCATATAATATGTAAGGCTGGATCTACTCTTTTACAAGCTGAGCAGCCTTCTTTGTGACATCATAAGCAGTTTCTGATGACACAACCATCTCAAGTTTGGAGTTGCTATGGACAACCACTTTGCGACTAAAATAAAAAAAAAACTTCGATTTATTTTTTACTAATTTTTTTAGTTAAAAATTTAATTTAAATTTAAAATGGAGGGTTTCAAATAAGTATGTCAACTTTAACCGAAAACTTACCTTGCTAATATATCAGCAGCAGTTCTTGGTTCCATGGTGTTAGCGATAATATTGCTTCCCTGTTCGCCAGTGTCGTTCATTGTAACTCTTCCTCCTGTTGGCTCATCATAAGTCTCACTCTTCTCCGAGTTGTCTGTTTGGTCTGTAGAAAAAATCAAGTTTAAAAGCCAGTTAAAGGTTTTCAAAAAGTGATGATGGGTTTAACTTGTGTAAGTGCTTTGGGTCGGTTAAAATAAATTTAGGGTTCAAAAAAAAGTTAAAACAGTTTTGAAAAATATATTTATATTTTTTGTTCTAACAAAGCTGTGGGCCAGGAAAATTGCTAGGTTTCATTTCCACTTTAGCCTTTTAATTTGGGTATACTAAACGTAAAAAAAATTGGAGTATACTAAACATTTTTTTTAGTATACCCAAATTGAAAGGCAGAAGTGGGAATCGAACCTAGCAATTTTTTGTTTAAAAGGTGAATTTAGTTATAACTTACCATCTTTGCTTTCTCCTATCATATTATCAGGAGTCCATCCTTCTATCATGGCCACATGGTGACAGAATTTTTTATCCCCCACACATTGTTCTATTTGTCCTCCATGTACTACCCTTGATCGCCCTGCAATGGTTAAAAAAAATTTAATTTTTTTTTACAAAATTTTTTGGATAAATGTTTTTTAAATCAAAATTTTACAATTTTTAGTTTTTAACATTTATTTTAAAACTTACAAGTATTAACATCTGGTCCCTGAGTAATGGTATCAAGCTGGTTGTATTGGTTTGTGTATGGTGAAAGTTTAGGATACCATCCACCCAAGAACATCGCAAAACATAAAACTATCATCTAAAAAAATGTTAAATAATTTTTTCATAAAAAAATCTGTTTAATTTAACCTTTTTAATTTACAAGCAGTTTGGAAAACTACAAAATGGTTAGGAATTTATTTCAATACCCTTGGAATTTTTTTTGTATTCAAATGAGTTTAAATTTATATGGGGGAAATTTTTTGTCAAAAAATTTAAAAAATTTTAAACCACACTTTAGCCAAAATGTGCCATTCAAATTAAAAAATGTGGTAAAATTCAAAAAAAAATAAAATGAATTAAAAAATTTGACCTACCATAAGACAACTGCTAGTCTGCGTTGTAACTGTTCTTGTGGGCTTAGGAATTTTGCCAGCAACCAAAGTCTGAAGGGATCTGAGTTGACTTAAAAGTGATCGGTTTGAGTTTTCCAAAGTGTCCAATTTTCTTTTTAAATCAACATTTTCTTTGTTGTAAACATCCATTCTGTTAAAAAATAATTAAATATTTATTTATTATATTTAGTATATATAAAAATTTAGTGATTACCAAGTTACTTTAAAGTAGATTTTTTCACCAAAAATTTGTGCATAAAAGAGGTTTGAAAATTACCTTTTTTCCAGGGTTTCGACATATTCCTTCTTTTTTCTTCTACTTTCTTGTGCTGATATTTTGTTTTTGATTTTTCGTCGAATCTAAAAAAAGAAAAAAATGTTTTTAAAATCTAGAACCTATAAAAAAATCCTAAAAATTAACAAGGTATTAAAGATCAAAAAATTGTTTTACTTTTTTAAGAGATTTTTCTTCGCCTTTGGTCAGTGGAAGTTTGTTGGGAACAGAATAACCTTCTGCCACTAGGGTTCGTTTTTCTTCCTCTGTTAACACTAGGGGGCCATGATTTTGGGCAAACCTCTGCAAAAATAAAAAAAAAAATTTGAATAATTATTTTAAAACAAATACAAAATGTCTTCGAAATAATAATTTTTTTTTTTTTTTTCAAAATCTTTAGACATTTTTTTTATAAAGTTATATAACAAATAAAAGGAAAATAAACTATTATTATTAGTTGTATTAAATATTTTAATATAATAGAACTATATATGATAAATTGCAAACTGAATTTACAAAACTACCTAAACAATATACCCTTTTATTAAAACAAGATTGATAAAACATATTGAGTTTTAAATATTTATTTAATAGACAGTAGGCTGAAGTGTTCTAAGAAATTGGCTTGATAAAGTAGCGTTATATGTATTCAAGAATAATGGTCTACTTTATACAGAAATACAGACGATTTATTATATAAAACGGAGGTTTTTTTGTAAGGCTGAAGGTAAAAATTTATAAAAAATCTAAAAAATTGGTGTTTTTTGACACTTTTCTAAAAAATTGGTGTTTTTTTGAAAAATCTAAAAAATTAGTGTTTTTTTACACAAAATGGTACAGGATATTAAAATTAAGTTAATTTTCGTATTATTTTACGCCAATTCGTATTATTAAACCACATAAAAAACGTTTTTAATACTCAAGGGCAAAAAGCCAGTTTAAAAATTGATTTTGACCAATTGATGTTATCGACAAGAATTCAAGTGTGTTGTTTCGTCTTTCGCTCACGTGGTCACGTGATCAACCAGGATGTTGATTTTTCGCTTAAAATCGTTGTTAAAACAAACATGTCGTAGTTTTTAAAGTGAAAGTGAAAAAAAAAATAACACCAAAAAAAGAAATTGTGTTTTTTCTAGTGTTTGAAATATTGTTTATTAAAATTAAGTCCAACTAATGGCCAAATGTTAGCAATATTTAACATAACTTGTTTACAATTAGGATTTTAGTATTTAAATATAATTTCCGATGCTTAAAAATAGAAAAAATTTACGGAATAGTTCGTCGCATTTAAAAATTGCCTACGCTCAAAAATCTCAGGTTATTTCCGAAATTCAAATAATAAATGACGTAATTTTTGCGCAAATTTAACTTTCAAGATAACGTTTGACCAAAAAAGAAGGTCTAAAATTAGACCAACATACTTTATCATTGTTGGACTTAACGTCATAATAAATATATATAATCTATTTTTATACTTAACCTTATACTAGATACTAAAAAGTAAATACCTACTAGAAAAAAAATTAAACTAAAAATAGTTTGGACATATGATTAAGTTCAAAAATTTGAAACACAACCGGTCCATCGGGTGGAAAAGCACGTGGTATTACACCATAAACCTTATAACAGTAGGTAGACATTTACAGCATATTGTTAACTAATAGAGTATAAATTTTAACTCAATTTAACAAAATCAACCCGAAAAATTTTAAAACAAAATTGTAAGAAAAGTGGTTAAGGCCAACAGAGAATTTTTAAATATTAATTAAGTAAATTTTAATGCCATTTTAGTGTAAAATTAAGTGTATATGTTATTTAAAGAACAAGAAAATACGGTTTATATCAAAAAAACAACAAAAAACAAACTCAAGACCCGGATTTAGAAGCTGTATTTATTTTAAAAACCGATCCAGACGTTTTAGATCGATCAGGGACTCAGTACTTAAACATTCAATGTTTAATTTAATAAGCAACCTTGCCGTTTAAGAGTGTTTATTCTGGCTTCCCTATCCTTCAACACATTGTAGATTTGAACCCGTTTGTATTAATAACCAACAAGATATAAAACCTCGAGGCGATAAATGGAGTTGTTATTTCTCTTCGTGTTATTTGTGTGAAGAGTCGACTTACAAGAAAGAGAGAAAGGTGAATGACGTCACGGCCACCGGAGAAATGACGACGCGTGACGTCAATCGATTCCATTGTGAGTTGTGACGTCATAGAAAGGTAGTGTTTATAATTGTTTGTTGTTTATGTTGAGTTTAATCGTTTTAGAAATTAATTTGATTTTTTGAATAACAAATTTTTGTGGTTGTGAGTCATTTACAACACACAGCTTTATTGATTCACTTAAAGTTAATTTATTTATAGCCTTTCCTAATATAAACTTGATTCATGAATAACATTTAACTTTCATATTTGTATCATTTTATTTAAAAAAAATTTAAAAATATTAATTTTTTTGAAATGCTTTCTTTTATTTTAAAACACATATTCTTATAGTTAACGGCTTGTAAACAACGTTATTTAATATATATCCTGAATTATACATTTCAGAATAGACATAATGAAATCTTAAACCCAAGTATTAGGTTCAGTCTTAACCATATATTGCACAATCTGATAATAAATTAAATTATAAGGTTTATTTAAAACGTGGAAGGATTGGTAATAAATATTAATGATTAAATTTAATTTACACCTTAGTGTTAAGCTTATGTGGTTAATATATGAACGTTAAACCGCTATAATAGCATAGGTGCTATATTGCGTTTATTTATGTGAAAAGGAGTTTTTTATATTTTTATATTTGAGTTAAAATTTTATTCAAAAATACCTCAAGTCAATAATTGCCCAGAAAACGATAAAAAAAAACTCATAGAATCGGAATTAACAAATATTTAAAATTTAAAAAATATTTTTTTTAAATTAAAAATTTTTTTTTTAAGTAAAAAAATAGGTAAAGGCAGTGCCCTAATAAGCACTTAAAATGGTTGAAGTTAATGTAGTAAAAATTTAAAAGCCTTTACACTTTTTATAACACAATCAAGTTTGTTGGGAACACCTCAATTTAAACCGGTTCTGCTTCATTTCGCAACATTCAAAATTATTTGAAAATTATGGCAACTTAGAAATGATAAACAAATAGCGCCAGGAAACAAATTAATTCAAGTGTGAGAGGGTTTCAAGTACTAATTTGTGACCCAATTGTAATTTAATTTAGCGCCAATTAGAAGAACAACCGTTGACATGTACCTTTAATTATAATAAATTTTAATTTTAAAAGTTTTTAATTTAAAAAGTAAGAAAATTTTTTTTTTAATTTTAAAAGTAAGTTTTTTAATTTTAAAAGTTTTTTTAATTTTTAAAGTAAGAAAAAAATGGATTTTTTAAATTTCGATTATTTTTTTTCAGGCTTACAATACACAAATTACAATAAAATACTGTATAAAAGCCATGCCAAAAAGCACCAATATATATATAACAAAAGGTAGCCTTTAATACCTAACAACAATTCAACAACCCAACATAATTTCTACCTTCAAATTATTAATTAAATTAAAAGAAATCCAAAAATAGAATTTTATTATCTCAAACCAATATTCTATAAAGTATTATAAAGAACAGATAAGTAGGTTACTATGTAAAAATAACCACGTGCTGTTGTTGTTGCATTGTTAAGTTAGTAAAATAATAGACCAGAGGGTAAAATTCACACACATATATACAATGTTATACAGTGTGTTATTTACAGCACCTGTTATACTTAATACAAAGATACAATATGCAGCGGAAATAATAGATGTTATTGTCCAATATTTTTTGGTGCAAATAATTGGAAATTGCAGATATATTTGTAATGTAATATCTATAAAGCTCTGTGTTAAACAGGAGCCTCTGATTGACAACTAAATTAAATCTGTTACTACGATTTAAGATCTCGCAGAATTTCGGCGAACGACGACAATTGTTTTAAACGAGAATAATAATAATAATAGTTTTCGAGTCCTGAACACATTTACCCAAAACAGGATGCGAGGTCACGTGACCCAAAGCAATCAAACCATTATCAGACCGCAGACTCGTTTGAAAATTTGCGTCGGACCGAAATTTCGAGTTTTGGTTGGGAATGAGAGGATTAAACCCAATTTTCGCAATTTTTAATGGTTTTAAGATACATAAAACAAAATTTGTAAAAATTTTGGTTTTTAAAAAATAACGTTTTACAAAATAATCGAATTTAAATGATTTTTTGCGTATTTGGTAAAAATTTCAAATAAACATTGATTTGAAACAAAAAATCAGTTTTTATTGATTTTTGCAATCATAAATTTTGAAAGAGAATTTCTTATTTTTAAATACAGGATGTTATCAAAAATTAACACCCACATTTTTTGACCCAAAAAAAGCAAATAAAAATTGACAGAATTTTAAATTATTCGTATTCTAAACAGTCGGCCTTTTCAAACTGTTATTACCCAAACAAACATAAGAGTTCTAGGGAAAACGTAAACTTAAACTTTTAATCTTAAATCTTGAAATACGTACATTGCCCCTGGCTAAAAAGACAGCCAGGTCTGACGACATGTATTTTATTTTAAACCAATCAGAGTGCGCTAAACTCAAATTTTTTAGATTTTAAAACGGTAATTACTTCAACCACGTGCGTTTGAAAATTTTTGACTTTTTAAATAAGGATAACATATAAGACCTTATGTCTTACATTAAAAACACCAAAAATTACCTATTTTTGGTCATTACAAGCATTATAACATCAGTTTTAATACAAATAATTGTTAAATACTCTGTTAAACCCCCCAAAAAACACTTATAAATTCATTATCCATTTGCCATGCTATAATTAACAACGTGGTTATAATAATAGCAGGGATTTCCAACTATAAAAAATCAATATCTCGTAAGCAGGATAATGATGAGATAATTATTCATGTCAATGTTACAAATAATTGCCAGTTACAAAACAAAAGTTATTTAAAAAGGGGAAATAAGTAATATCACGATTATGGGTGTAATTCGTGGAATAAGTAATAAAATAACCGCAAATGAACTGAAAACAAACGTTTTAAGTGGACTTGCCAAATGTTTGGGTAATTACTCATTTTATTCCATATCCAAAACACGTTCTTAAAAATTTTTAAACAAAATTTTTTTTGCCTATGTTTTTACACATTCAAATCGTGTTTATTAAAATGTTTTTAACGTTTCAAACCGAGCAAATAACCGAGTTTAATTTTGCATGACCCACTCTGTGAATGCCCAAAAATAAATCTCTTTCCGACGCAAGTTACGCTTCTACGTCACGCGAATTTAAAATAACCGTTGCATAAACGTCCCGCCTATCTAAAATCCTATACAACATAGAGGTAGGGTAACTATGTTATGGGTTTGTGATTTTCTCTTTTGACTTAAGGTAATCTAATCAAGCGTAAAAACAAAAAGGTATTGTCATAGCAACCGCGTAGCCCCCAAAATAAATAAACAAGGGGTATGTAGATTAAGAGTTTGTAAAAAAAGGCAAATCACAATAAAAAACATTGTTTTGTTTTTTTTTAAAATGAACCAAAAATTAAAAAAATTTACCCCCTAAAAAAAAATAATTTTTAAAAATTAAAATAATAAATCTCATACAATTGAACCTAGAAAAAATCGAAACCCAAAACAACATAACCCCAAAAAATTTCCTTTTACTTTCTCCTAGTTTAATATCGTGCCGAAAACACAAAAACACAAACTTCAAGTAATTAATTCAACTTTCATGTAGCACGTGATAATATCCGGTCTGGAGCTTATGACTAGAGAAAAACGTGAGTTAAATACCGCATAATTGATACTTCTGCCAAATTTTAGCGAAGTAAATGAAGTAAATGTGTGCTGTATAACTATATGTAAATTTAACTATATATTTTCTAAGGCAAAAATCTTTAATATTGTTTATATTTTTAATGCATTTTTTGCCAAATTTTAGCGAAATAAATTAAGTAAATGTGTGTTGTATAATTATATGTAAAATTGACAATATATTTCAGTTGGCAAAAATCTTAAATATTGTTTAAAAATTGAATGCATTTTTTCGGGTAAATTTTTAATTAAAATTAAATATTCTATTTGTGAAAAATTAAGTACTGTCTTCAATTTAACTAACACTCAAATTTTAATTATCAAGTTAGACAATAATAGTTTAAAAATACACAAAATTATCAGAAGAAAAGAATAATAGCCATCCAAAAACAAACAAATTTACACTTCACAACAAAACAGGTTGAAATTTTCACACAAATTTTGACCGGACCTATTCGATTTTGAACGATGTGCTAAATAAACTAAACGCAACATACTACAAAATTCAAACCTAGCATAAGTATAACTCCATCCTACTATAAGGACTATAAAGTATGGTAACTATTAACGGACAGGCAATTTTAAGTGCACTTAAAAAGAAACAGGTTGTACTATTATATTGTTTCATGACAAATATTAACTGCACTTGATTGATTCAAGCGCTTCTAAATACTGGTTTGAAAATTAGTATTGAAAAAAAAAAACGCCAATTTTTTTTTTAAATTTATAACCTAAATATTAACACCATAACTGTTGTTACAATTAACAACATGTTTTCAAATTTTCACCGAAATATAATTGTATAGCAACCCCGTTTTATTGAATCACGTTGCTTGGAAAATAGTTAGGATACTCAATTGTTGCTGGCATTAAGGATGTATATGTATGAAAACATATGCTTTGAAACGTATAGCGTAGGTACGGCCTATTGAACGTATCCAACTTATATTACAATGTTTTAAAATAGGTTGTTGGTTACCATACGCTACAAGTATCTTCTAATAAGCTAAGTGTTTAAAATAATTTATTTTTTTTGAGAAATTCCCGTAATTAATTTACAACGTTATTGACGTATTCTATTTATTGTAACATGAGATTGGGACGTTTTATAGTAAAAAAATTCCGGGTTTAGTTATAAATTACTGCTAAAAAAATAATTATTATTTAGTTAATCCTATAGTGTAAAAGATTTAAACTGAATTTATAAAAAAATTTTTTTTAAATTTTTTACTTACTTGGGTTGAACTTAAAAGTTGGGCGGCCAGCTGTGTTGATGACGTCGCAGGTTGAACTCGGATGTGTGAGTGACGTAACGGGGTCGGTGACGTACATGAAGCACGTGACCCGGGGCTGACTGAGCCTTCGGTGTCGCTGTTGGTGCTGCTGGGAGGAGTGGGAGGAAGATCAAGCTAAAAAAAATTAAAAATTTTTTTAAATTTGAAAAAAAAAAAAATTTGAAAAAAAAAACGCAAAGTTCTCCAAAATATCGTTTATTGCAGCAATATATATTAAAAAATCCAAACCTGACCGCACAATAGCATTTTACCAGCCAATTTTACAGCGAGCCCTATCATCTCCCTAACCCACTAATCCACCAATATAACTAGGTACAGTATAAATACAAGGTACAAATAACTACCTGTGTGTTACTGACTGCAATAAACTGGCTGTTGTCTGAGATGTTATTGTCAGCTGTCCGGATCTTGATTTTGGAAAGTATCTGGCCATCTTGTTGCAGTTTGGTAACCTAAATAAAAAAAGCAAGGTTGACAAAAAATCTTAAAAATATTAACCATTTACTGCATATTTTGAGCACAACAAAACATAAATTTGTCTACAATTTTTTACAAATTTTTTTTTTTTATAATTCAAATTTAACATTTTAGTTTCTGTGCTTTTGCACTTACCAAGCGTCCGTTCTTAAGTATTTTATGCAGAGCCGAAGTCGGGATTTGAATCTGGGTTTTGTGAGTAAAAGTATTCGAACTTTTTCCGTTGTTAATCGAAGTCGATGGAGCGATCTTGATTTTCTGAGCAGACGGCAAGGTTATCAAATCCGAGATGTCGATCAACTCTTCGAGCGTCGGGTTGCTGACGTCACGCGTCGCCGGTGACGTAACGGCTGATGACGTCATGACTTTGGACGTCGGTAGCTGTTTGAGCAAAGCAGGATCACATATGACCAGCTGGGATGGTTTTTCAGGGTTGGTTCGAGCTGGTAAAGATGGTTTGTTGATAGTCACCGTATTGGTAAGGGATGGTGCGGGGGTGGTCGATGGCGGTGACGTCAGAATTGGTTGTTTTTTAGTAAAGCTAAAATTAATCAAAACGTTAAAAAAACAACCACTCGATTTAAAAATTAACCATTAATTTAACCAACCTGAAGTCGACTGGTTCGTTCAACTGCATGGATGGTGTTTTAATCATGGCACTACCATCTTTTGCTTTCGATATTGTGATGGTATTTTCTGTGTTGTTGGGTAAACCAAAACTACAATCAACCGTTCCACATGCTCTAAATCCTATAAAAAAAAGAAAAAAAATACTTATTTTAATTTTTATTTGTAGTAGTGTAAAGCAAATGTAAATATGGGTTTTCTGAACTGTTAATTTTTGTTTAAAAAATTTTGAAATTACAAGGACACTTTATTTGAAAAAGATAATTAATAACGTAATAATAAGACAAAACAGAAACACAATAGCATAAAGCTTTACATAAACATAATATTAATACTGTAGGCCTAGAAAGGACAATTAAACCCTATGTTTTTACACTTTATTAAGTATACTAGCAATTTACAAAAAATCAAATTTTTTTACCGTTTTCCGATTTGATATCCCCGTTGCTTGATATTGGGCTAAAGTCTATGCCGTCAATATTCATCATTTCATCGTCGATATTCATTCCTTCTTCGACTTTTGTTTCGTTAAACGACGGATAACCAAACTCGTTAAGTCCGTAATCTAAACATAAGCGAAGTAAGCGGTTTGAAAACTTAGGTTATAAGCCGGTTTAGGGAATACTTTACATTATCATGTTTTTATTGAAAAGGAAAGCCCATTTTAAGCCTTAAAAAAGTCGCTTTTTTGTGTTTGTTTTGATTTATAAATACCTATAGAAACGACGTAAATCCCTAAAAAGTTACAGGCATTCTTAACGATGCATCTTATTAACGAAAACAAGTGTCTTAGGCCGAAAACAATAGGCCATTTAGTCGGAAAAATCAAACAAACAAGTACCAAAGGCATTTAGTATATCAGCACCAAAAACAAAATAATGCCAAAAATAAAAAAAAAAATTTACCGTTCGAAAAGTCCTCAAATTTTACTGCCAGCAATGGAGTATCAGGCCTCTCGTTTAACAACGAATGGGTGTTATTCTGTCCGCTGGAGGCAGCTGAGACCGAGGAGGAGGATGGAGAGAGGGAGTAGGAAGATGGGGAGATGGGAGATGCGAGTCCATGATTATATTGGATGTCGTAGGAAGATATTTCATCGTTGAAGTGATGTTGGTTTTGAGCCCAGTTGTGACCTGGTAACTCGTTGAAATCTTCTAAATCTTCGTCGCAAAACGGCTAAAAAAAAGCAATTATAATAAATTTATTATGCTAACTTGGCTTTAAATTAATATAAACAACGTTCGGATAGAACCTAAAAAAAAATATGCTGATTGCTAAAAAGTTGTTAATTTAGTTTAAATGTCGCCAACTTTTATGGTATTACTAATTCGCTACAAATCCAAAGTTCAACTTGGCAACTTATACAACAACAAGCAAAGTACAAATATAATGTTTGACGCCCTTAATTAAATATTGACGACTAAAAATCCAAAAAATTTAATAATTTAAGTTCAAAAAGCGGTAGTTTATAATCTTTTTGTGCGCCACTAATAAAATGTTTGCAGCTTTTTTAAAATGTAGTTCTTTAGGGCGTTAGGCAAACTTGTTCTAATAAAGGGTTAGACGCGACAGCCTTTTAAGACGACAAAAAAAACAGTGGATTTTTATGGAGAAATGCTTCTGAAACTGCTTGTTGAACACACATAGGGAGGTATTACGAGAGTAAACAAAAAGTACCAGATCGATATAGCGCTGTAGCACAAGCATCATCACACAAGTAACAAAATAAGGAACAAGCTTGTTAAGTTAATGATTATAGTTTTAAGGGCATAATTTTTATCCAATTAAAATTTTTTTTGTTTTGCTTCCGTAAAAAATAGTAGATATATTTATGAGAAGTTCTTAAAACGAAATGTGTTTTTTTAGGTAGTATTTTAACCACAAGAACTCATTTTAATAAATATTTGAATTTTTACAACCGTTTATTAAAGTAATTATAGTTCAATAACCCTATCGCAGTTAAAATAGATTAAACTTTTTCATAAAAATTGCACTCGTAAAAAATAACTACGTTTCGTAACCACGTGCTTTATTTATAAAAATTGCGTTACAATGTTTGTGTTATAAATGTATACAAATCTTTTGTTTTTCCATTTTCAATTACACCAAGGCATAGAAAAGCGACGCCTTTCTCTTGGATATAAACTATAGAAAAGCCCCTGGGCTATATGGTAATGAAGTAACGGTTAGTTTGATACTTAGTTTAAATTGGGGATGTACATTTAGTAGAAAAACACACATAATAACTGGTTATATAAACTACAAGTACTTTAAAAATGTCTTTTGTATTTTAAAGAAAATTTTACTTTAAAGCATGAAAATGTAATGACTGGACCTACTAATTTAATAATTTCACATTTGAAAACTATTTTCGGAGCATTTTAATTACATCCTTTTAAATTATTAATTAAAATATCAATTTAAAAAATATATAAAATTCAAAAAATAAACAAACAAAAAATACAAATAAATTTACTAGTAATCTATTGATAGAATATACACCTTATTTTTAACACTATATAAAAATAGAATTAAATTACTTCTGAAAAAAATTATTAATGATATGCTATACTATTATACAGGTGTCGTATAGTTAACCGAAATTACAGCTACCACCATAATGGAATAGGAAGTTTCAAATAACATTTTCTATTAAGGGAAGCAGGTTTATATCATTTAATAATTAATTTTCCAACCAATTTTAACTAACCAGTTGGAAAACAACAAGTTAGTAAAAAGGTAACCAGTGGTTTTTTTAACAAATAAGTCGTTGAAAAGTTTAAAAATAACCTGACAAGATCTTGGAATTTCCAAGAAATAACCATTAGGCTCAAGTTTTAAACATTTTTTTATTCTAACCTTAAGGCTAAAGTTGTTTAGTGATCCATTAAACTTTTTTAGTCATAAAAATAAAGAGAGAATACCATATTGGGTCTACTTATATTTCTTTAAGTTTAATGCGTTGCACTGGGAATTTTTCAATCAAACGGTAAAAAATGACTTTTAAGGTTTTATTAGCAAATCATTTTAATGTTATTTCACACATTTAATAAATTGTATTTAAATTAAATAATTTTTAAACTATATATATATTTAATAAAATAAGTTTAAATATACTTTTACTAGTTAATTTATAAAAGGCTTTTTAAAAAGATAAGTATATGTTAGTTCATACATATTCAAATATTAATTAAAAAGTATACATATTAATTAAAAAGTATATATTTTAGTTCAATTTAAATCGGTTAAAATTTTAACAGAAACTGGTTGAAAGTTTATTTAAACTGTCATAACAAAACCTATAAAAAATCTTTAAAACATCAATTTTTTTTATAAAAACATCATTTAATTTCCCACATACCAGTTTGTAATAGTTGGTTTCCAAAAGATCAAAATCCGAAGATTTTTCATCAAAGACATTTGGGTCGAGAAGAGACATCTTTCAACCAGAGCTTTTCTCAGGTCAGTTTCGTTCCGCGTCAATGTCCAGTTATATCGAGGGTTTCACAATAAATTAGAACTACAATTGCATGGTAAGTTATAGATAACTTATTAGAATAAATTATTAACAGTGATCTAGTATTCCACTAAAAAAATATTAAATTCATTAAAATTTGATATTTTTTTTGATTTTTATTCTTTTAGAATAATCCAAATTTTTTCAAGGTTTTAAAAACATGTAAAAATTTTCATAAAATTCATTTAAATATAAGCTAAGATTTAGTATTTTAGATTTCCCATACATTTTATAGCTGCACGTCTAACTATCATATAATTTAGGTTACTTTAACTATTTTCTTCAGGTTGTCTAGCCAAAGCACTTGCCATTTCGTTTCATTGATCTGTTTAGCCGGCTGTCTGGTTGTAAAAGACGAAAATTGCACGAATGACTTAAGATTACGCAACACAGTTTTCTGTCGATTTTGCCAATTAAAAATTAATAGCTTAATGTACTAAAATAACGATTCCACTAATACCATCAACTAAATAATATACATCTTGTTGTTAAGTAATTTATAAACATCACTGCACCTTTAATAAAACCTGCACCTCGCAAAATTTCTAACACCGTCTGTTTAATTTCTCATGACAAAAATCGCAGACTTGCAACCCTAGACTTTTTCGCCTTTTTCTTTTTTTAAACCGGATATGCGATCATGCGTTAAGCATTTTGAATTATTTCTGACGTCAAATAGTAAGCACTTGACTTGTTATTTAAAAAATTATAAATATTTTTAAAAAACCTATTAACCTGATATATATATTTTTGCCTTAAAACAATTTATACAAATTATATGCAATTTAATAACAACAAAGATACTTTAATTTGAAGTATTTTTCTTTTCTTTTTTTTCTTACTTAGCCTACTGTCAAATTTTACTGAATGACTAAAAAATATTTTTATTTAGACAATTTCTTAGACTTTATTTATATTTATTAATTACGAAACTATTTAATATACACTTAAACAACAAAAAAATCACGCAATTGCTTGGAGAAAATTCTCGTACGAGACTTGATCCCGCATTTTTCGGTCGTAGCAACTCAAGAACTTGTACAACTGGTTGGGATCGCTAAAATTAACCCCATAATAGCCCAAGATTTTGCGAAAGACATCAACTGGTATTTTGCCAGAATCAGCTTTATCCTCTTTGCGTAAAGCACGACCAAGAGCTGGCAGATCTTTGCTATCAAGGTTGAATTTTGTGAATCTCTTTACGCTGGCATTGGTGGCTTTAAAGTAAAAACAAAACCCGTTAAAGGACAAAAAATTAAATGTGGACATTTAAAAAAAAATGTTATTACCAGAATTCCCTGAAACAATGGTGGACGGTGGGTGTCGAACGAGTTCGTTAAAATTGCCGCGATAATCGTTGAAATCGTAACTTTTAGACTTTTCTTGGCGCCGAACAAGTCCTGAAAACATAATAAAAGCATTCCAAAAAATCACAAACGCAAAACATTGCTTTCAAGCAAGACAACATTACAATATCGAACAAAATAAAAAAAATAAACAAAAAAAAGCTAGAAAAATAATACTCCCAGCCTATAAGTGATCAAAAGAAAAAAAAATTATAACTAAATATTACCAGTGGGTTTAGTTGTGGATTGTTTGTGATGCGGAGGCATAGATTTGTGCACAGTTACTCGTTTGAATGGAGAAATAGAAGGCGCGTTGTGTAAGTTAATAAACTGTGGTGTAGGTGGAACTGGGTGAACGTAATTATGTTGCCTGGCTTTGTTTGGCTTTTTGCCATCTCTGTATTTCTGCCGAACTAAAAGAAAGTCAATTACTTTTTTACTTAGCATATTTTATGTATTTATAATTTAAAAATACCCATTTATTTTACTAAGCTTTTAAAAACAACTTTGTTATTATATTGGACTTATAAATTTATAGAATCAGCTTTTTTAAAATAAAAATCGTTAAACATAAAATTACTTAGATTTGAATCAGAAGATAATTGTGGTGGCCTTTCATCCGAATCCTTTCTTTTTTTCTTTGGATTTTTGCTAAAATATTCCATCAGTCGAAAGTAGTTTGTTTTCCCACTTATTCTTGACTCTAACATTTCTATCAAGTAATGCAACTCCATATCGTTAATGTCAAGTCTCAGACCTTTGAGTATAGAAAGCATATCTTCCTAAAAAAATAAAAGAAAATTAAAGAGAGAAATAAACAAAAGCTTTAGAGTTTTGTTTTAAACTTAAAATTTTGTTTTGAAAATAAACCTTTGGTATTCTGGATGTTCCCATAGGATCTAGAAATCGAAGTTTTTTCTTCAGCACGTTCCAGTGTGTTAGAATTGGAACTCGAATTTTTTCTAGAACGTGTGTAACAATGGCACTGTCACGTGATGTCTTGCTAAATTTTCCTAAATCAAAAATCATGTGTTTAAATTTTAAGGTATTGCCAAGTTAAAAAGTGAATTTTACAACTTTTATATACTTTTACAGCTTAAACATGTCAACTTAATGCCTTTATTTTAATATTATACCGTTTATAAAATAAAAATAAATTGAATACCTTTTTTTAAGAATTTCAATACATATTTAGTGTACCTGGTTTAATGTTGGCGTAATATAGCCTCATAACAAACTGAAGAATAGTTGGAATAGAAAGGGATTCCATAGGTCGAGTTATAGGCATGGACAACCACAATCTTGACAACTCACTTGGAGTTAGAACAAAGGCACACCTAAAATAAAAATTGCAAGCAAAATTTTATTTTAAGTAAATATGTACATGTATAATAACAAATTGAAAATTAAATACCAATCTTGCAATATAAATTTGAAGCAAGGATTTTCTAATTAGTTTGTATAGATTTTTATTAATATTTTTAACACTACACCGACAATTTGCAGGTTGCAATTCGTCAAACATCATACATCTTAGATTAACTAATTGTCAGTAAATTTAAAACAATACGTGGATGTTTAGCAGACGATTTTATAAAGGATATCAAAAACAAATGCCCATTGTTTTGTGTTTGTTTACTATGCACCTTATTGTTATAAAGAAACAGACAATTAACCATTGTTAACTGTACCAAAAAATAAATAAATACATTTAAAAAAAATAACAAAATTTAATTCATTTTTGTTTTATTATTACGCTTGGCCATTTAAAATATAAAAAAATAAACATTTAAAATTAATATCTAAATATATAACTTTATACATATTAAATTTAATGGAAAAAACTTGATTAAACCTGAATAAAATGTAATCAAATTTTTCTTTGTCGACTCTTCTGTAGTCTTCCCTAACACACAAGTCATATTCCTTCATAAACTGATGAAATTTGTATAGGAACACATCAACTAATGTTGCTTCTAACTGTTCAAGTGGACGGGGTTCGTGGCTAAGTAAAAAATATATATTACAGCAAGAAAATACATTTAAATAATCTTAGCGTGTTTTATAAAAAAAAATAAAATAAACAAGTTAACCACTTTTTATAATTCATTTAAATTTAAACTTTTAAATTTACTTTGATACTGTTTAAGTAGTACATTAAATATATAAAAAAAAACATTTAATATCTACTTCTTTATTTTCTCATTATCTGTGTTATGTACAAACCACGAATTACCAATTTTTATTATACCAAACAAGCTTACAAGAAAACTAACAAAGTGTAATAACAAAAAAATATTTTAATAAGGTTACCTGTGTGTATGATCAGCAGAGTCCACCTTCATGCTTTTCAAATATCGATCTTTATGTTCGGTAAGACGACTTAAACCTTTTTCAGTTTTTAACCATGGATCGTCTGCATCAACAGTTGATGGTCTAATAGTAAATTAAAAGACTGTAATTGTTTTTCATACCACTCATAAGATTGTTATGACCTTAAGGTTACTAGTAAATTTACAGCCAACAAAAATAATGTTTAAAGTTTCATTTTTGCCATTTTTAGTTATACCTTAACATGACGTCATATTTTGCAAGAAAGTCGTTGTAGGATACATAACCCTTACTATCACTCGAGTTCGACGGAGAAGGGACAACTTTAATGTGAGTCGACATAAAATTATTCCACGATGACTCAGTTATTTTAACTCCGAAATGATTCTCAAGTGAGGTTTTAAATTCGTCCTGAAAAAGTGTTAAGTTAAAAAAGCATATATTTACTCGGTTGTACAGTTTAGGAATGAAAAATGAACAACTTAAATATATTGGACACAAAAATAAGTGGTCAGTTTTATTGTTAAAGTAAGTTGAGCATAAATCTACACACCACTTTAAGAAATCCAGTTCCATTTTGATCAAATTGCCGAAAAGCTGACAACAACGACAAAAACTCGCGTTGAAAAATATCGAGAAGCTTCGTCTCCAATAACGACGCACTAGCACCATCTTGCGGCGTCTGTGGCGGAACTTCGTCATGAAACCTAAAAATGAAGATATAAAACAAAGAACTTTACGTAGCAAAAAAACAGACGTTTTTTTTAATAATTTGTTTTAAATGTAGTATTTGTCAACAAGTACTTACATGTGGTTTATGTTACGAACAACTTTGTTAAGTAAACTTCGGTTTGATCTACTTTGAAGTCGTCGTAGTAAAAGCCGATAATTTACAAGTCCTTCTTTACCCCGTAATCCGTTTCTAAAATAAAAAAAATGTTATTAAATAAAACAATGCAATTTACAAATATGGGTAAAATTTTGTTGTTAATTGTTTATAAAGAAATTTTTGCGTATTGTAAATTTTTTTTTTAACGTTTATAAAACTCTTGGTTTTCTAACCTTATTAGAAAATGTTCTAAGTTTGTTGCTTTAACTGGGATACCCAGAACATTAAACACCTCCTTAAGATCAGGTTTTGCAATCAAGCCACTCGAGTTTTGATCTTTTAACTTTAAAGCTCGTGTCACATGGGCTTGACCTTCTTCAAGCTAAAAACATTTGCAATTTTTTAATATTTTTACTTTCAAACATTACAAAGAAAAATTCACCTTCTTAGCAACCATCTCAGCTACGTCACCGTCAAATGTTCGAGAAATAAAAACATCGACTGATGTCACAGGTCGAACTAAACCAGAAGCTGCGGAGACTGTTCGATTTTCATCTTGTATTAATGGTTGATCTCAAAAAGGGAAAAATAGGTAAAATGTTTTACATATTGTTAAGCATTAGAATTTTCTTAACAATGTCAGAAAGGATAAAAGTTAATTAAATACCGTATGGTTGTGAAGCAACTGTTGGTGGTTTTGGCGGTTTTCTAGCCAACGGAGTTTTTCTAAAACAAAAATAAGGAATTTATATAGTTTATAACCATATTTAAAAATGAAAGTTCGTTTTTAAACTAAATTATTTTCCGATTTATTTTTTTGACAGAATACCTCGGCGTTTCCGATTTTCTCGCAGTATTTGGGACAGATTTTTCTTTTACAGGAATCCCGTTTTTATCCAAACCAAGAAGTTCAAGCAATCTGAAAGTATGAACAGCAAAGGGACTTCCGCCTAAATGACTGGATAAAGCAAAATATAATAATTTACTAATTGGGTAAAGTCACAATTTTTTAGCTAAAGTTGCTAAAGCTAGTTTTTATATGGTGTTATGTTAAAAGGTATGCTATAATTGGTATACCAGATTAGTTACATTTTTTTTAGAATATTTACTTTCGAAATATTTTCGCTACAATTTCGTCATCTGCACTGATATGAAGTTTTTGTAAACATTCTCTTAATTGGCCAGGAATGACGTAAGCACCCTCGCCAAAACACATCGGTGGAAATAAATAAGTCAAGTCAAGCTCTCTGAAAAAGGAATAGCTCACCTTTATTATTTTAAACTAGTTTTGTTTTGCAATTTTAATCTTATTTGGCAGGTTTTCATTAACAATTTTTTGACAGTTATATGGTCGCAACAGGAAAAAATATTATGCACCACAACCGATCATTTTTTTGTGTTTTTAACAACCAAGTTTATTTACCCAGCAAATGCCTTCTCCTTTAATAATTTCCAAGCTTGATCAGCGATATCTGTTTTATTTTCTCGTTTTGATTGACTTCGTGATACTGGGACCTGTATGTCAAAGTAAACGACAAACATAATAACAACAAATTAAAAAGATATTTGATAGATAAGCGTTTAAAAGTGTTTTTATATAATTACATTTTATTAAAGTTAACACTTAAACCTTGCCTAATTTCTTTATCAAAGAATGTTACATTTCTACAAAAGTTAATTTAAGAATTTTGTACTTACTGAATTCGATGTCATAATTCGACTTGGAGCCGAATTAGGCGAAGATATCCACTGTGCTTCTTTTGCCATTCGTTTATTATGACGCTCGTTGTTCTGATTCGGCCAAAAATAATCCAACAAATCATCTATTTTTATTGAACTTTTGCGGTCCAAGTTCAACCTTAAATATATAAAGTTAGTTTGAATTTTAATAAAGCAAAAGCCTTTTATAAATATATTTAATTTAACTAACAATTTTCAAAGACACAACATAGAAATTGATTTTATTTTCATCTTTATCCTCTTAATAAAAAGTACACTATACCTTTTTATCACGTGACTGATCTGACGTGGTGTTAAATATCCACATAGTTGCCTTATTATTCTGGAAAAGGCTTCTTTAGTTACCATGCCTTCTGAATTGGGATCGTTAGAGCGAAAAAGTTGCTTCACGAAAGGAATGTTGTTGTTTTTTAACTTTTCCTCCAAAACAAAAATAACCTAAAAAAATTGAAATAAATAACTTATGTTTTTAATTGGAAATTTAATATAACAAAATTAATTAAACACATTTTGTAAATATGTTATAATTAGTTCAATTGCTCTTACCGGCATTATTTTTGACTTGATGGTACTTGTATAGACAACAAATCGGTTATTAATAATTAAAATATTTATTAAAGCAATCCAAAAAATAGGCAATAATTATTGTTACAGATATGTTTATTATAAATTGGAAAAGTTTAAGAGGCTCACATTTTTTTCCACGAACTATAACATCATACGGCATTTAAATTATATAATGACTATTCAATTTCAATTCTAACATTTATTCACTTAATACAATTGTTTAACAAAATATCCAGACGCTTATTGGGAATTGTTTTATTGTTTAGAAACAAGAAACTTAAACCAGGCAACCTATGCTTTATTGTTGACAACAAACAGTGTTAAACATTAACGAACAAAGGGGTAATTGTTTATGAACAAACAATAAATTTGGGATTTAAAGATTTAGTTCAAAGGCCATAAATAATACTAGCGCATGATCAACATTTAATATTTAATTTTTACATTTTTAATATTTAACATTTCAAAGCCTAGATGTAAATGAATATATCTTTTATGTATTTATTTATTCTTTATGTAGGAAGGTCTATTTTACGACTTAAACATAATGTAACATCAGTTACCACGACCCAGTCTCGAGTTGCTTTTGGCAGTTTAGGCTATTATAGATTGTAATTGGCCGATAATTAAGCTGCTGATTAAGTGCTGGCTCGGCAGAAGTTCGTACTGTTTAAAGCGTCTTCCTGAAGTGCGCTACAGCATAAAAGTAGTGAAAATCGAACCCAAGATGTAGTAAAACCAAGTGTACCAACCATTACAGCACGCTGCCGGTATAATAAAAATATCCTAAGCCTTAATTAATCATACGCAATAACATTTTACTTACCTCATCTGTGCTGATACGTTGGCCGTCTTGTGACGTCACACATCTTGGTGTGCCCAGATTATTCCGAGGACATTCCGGATCTAAAACTGTCGTTCCGGCCACACTTTGAGCTCTCGGTCGTTCATTATTTGGTTGCATAAACAAAGATTTTGTTGACCAATTTACCGATTGTGCTCCATCATTTGAGCGCCTGTTATTTATACAAAATTTTATTACTAACGTAGTGGGCATTGTAGCTAACGTATAGCGTGGCAATTGTTCATTTTAAAGTATGAAAATTTTGAATGCAATTTTAATTTATTTTAACTTTTGGGCAAACTAACCTTAGTACACAATTCTAATTTGCTGTACACGTTAGTAAGATTTACTTAATTAAAAATTGGTACTAAAGTCGTTTTAACAAAGACAAAAGTAGCCATTGATTTACATTGAAATTTGCAAAGCTTATTTTCTATTTTAAAGTTTTTTCAATAGCATGTTGTTTTAAAATACTTAACTTCAGACCCAAAACAAATTACATCGTTCAAGTTTACCGCTTAGACAAAATATCTCATGTTTAACTTCATATATAACAACTTGAATACTTAATTGTTATGTTCTTTTATGTATAAAGTACACTTGTATTCTACTTACCCACTGATAGACAGAGAATCACGGCTGCCAAGGCGAGACAATGGATGAGAGATGGCAGGAAATTTTTGCCCTGGTCCCATGGTAAATAAACTTATTAAATTGGTTCATTAATATTTACAAATTCATCTAAGTTCTATTTACAAACCCTTAATATTTAAACCAAAATGAACAATTTGAAAGAAATATTAGATCTGTTTTTATTTGAGTTTGGCATTACTAAATGTTTGCAATTTTTTGCAAATCTTTTTTGAATTATTTTCAAATAAAAATTTCCTTATTTAGATTTATTGTGACTTATTTTACCATACTATATCTAATAACTGTTAATCTGTTATGTAAACAAAAGTCACACTTTTCTTAATACTTTTATTTTTTATTAGATTAATCTTACTAAACTAATCGTGATGTATCGTGGTTACGGTACCTACTCGCAAGAATTCAGCTTAATCGCTTTCAAGGGCTAATTACCGTCGCTCATCTCATTATAACATTATGTAAGGTCATTAAGTACAACGCAAGCCTACAAAGCCTCTGTGAAACAATGAGAAGTCGCGCTTTAAATCGATTTCGAAATAATTACAACTCCGTAAGCTGGCTGGCCTAGCATTCGGTTGCGTTTAAGTGTTGACTTACTTTTTAGGCTAATTAACAATGGAAGGCTGAATTTACAAAAAAAATCTAAGAAAACTCGACAACACTTGATCTCTATTTACCATTTAGAATACTGTTTATTTTAGAGAGTATATAAGCCTATATTTGTACGTTATTGATTGGTCTTTTAAAAATCGAGAATTTAACTATGAAAAAAAAATTAAAACACAAATAGAAATAATAAATTCGCAAATAATTAACCCGACAAAATATTACTAAATATTATTTTTAAATTTTTTCTTCGGTATTCTTACCCTTTTTAACAACAACATATTGTTATCTTTACACATTGTTTTTAACACAGTTGATTTATTTTACACATCTGTGTAACAGAACAATACGATATGAAATTTAAGACCGCGCATCGTGTTATTGTAAGAATTTTTAATGAGATTGTTTCCAGGCAACTATTAAATTAACACAGCATGCTTTCTAAAGAAATTATTAGGTCTATTTTGGATATTTTTGTAGTTTTATTAATATCTGACGACTTATTACATTTTACTTCAAAAGATGTCGTGGCTGTGTTTTATACATTTTTTTTATTAGAAAAAATTACAATAACGATTTAAATTTAAAATGTCTATAATTGAGAACAATTTTTTTAATATCAATTTCACGCACAAACTTTAACCTTGTCTAAAAATTGCGCCAAAATCTCAAGTTGTCAGACATTTCTACGTCATTACAAAAAACTATGACGTCATAACTAGGTTCACAAAACCTTTTTTTAGAAAGTTGCAAAAAAATTTTACAAAGAAATACAAATTCTGTTAAACTCGACCGTCGGAAACTTCCCGTCCACTGGGCGACGCTTTTGTTATAGTAATATTCGGTGTTGAACAGGAGATGGTTGTACAATTTGTTGAAACCGAAGAATTCTTAAAATGTCCGCATTTTCGGTTGCCTGAGTCGGGTAATTTTCTTCGACCGAATGTAATAGTGTTAAGAAAAACGGCCCAAATACTGAAAAAAAGAATATTTGTATATAAACCTATATGTTACATTCCCTAGTTAATATATATTGTTTAAAGTCCTATTTTAAAGTCATCTCTATATTTTTATTAGTTTTACGGTTTATCGATATATATATAATTAAATACTCTTAACCTAAATATATACACCCTTATCCTAACTTTATAACCGCTATATATCTCTTAACTTTTACGGTCTTAAATTTTTTGGCGGTTCGCAAACTAAAATTTATTCTAAAAATTATCTAAATTTGAGAAATAGAATAAACTTACGCTGGAAAGTTGTTAAAACACGAAATCATACAAATCAAGTTGATGGTCGTGTTAATTTTCGGATACATCTGCAGATTTATTTCAGGTGTTTTGCCTACAAATAACACCAATATAGTAGAACCACACAGATCTGTAAAAACACCAACACATGCCAGAATGCCACATCGCTTTATAAGGGTACCTAGACTAAAAAAGTTAACATTTTATTAACCCTAGTTTGTAAAATTTCAGATTCATTTTTTTCGAGTTTTACTTACTCGTTGCTTTCGGCGTTTGCTGCAGCTTTGTTTAGTTTGGAATGAATGCTTAAAGTTGCCCAGAATAAAACCAAATACATTGTTTGTGTTAATAACGTTGCACCCATTATAATAAAAGGAAAAAACCTGGCGGCCGAAGCTACAAACACAAAATCACACTAAAAAGTTAAAATTGAAAACTTTTATGACTAAACATAAAAAAGTGTAATTGGGGATATAAAATTTTTAAATTTTGGATTTTTATAGTTGAAAACAGTAACCATTTTTTAAAACTTTTTTTAGCTGTGTTAAAAAGAATTTTAATTCGCACTTTAATTTTTATATAGAACATTTACCTGCATGATAACAGGCGTTGTTCCTAAACGAAGCTCTTACTTTTGTATCACCAACCCATACACTTAATATTTGCATTACAAACGAAACTATTGTGACTAGAAGTGAGAATTTGCTTAAAAAGGGCAGCCATTTGGGTAAAGCAGACTGAAAAATAATAAACAATTTCGTATTATTGAGTTATGCTTAGTCTATTGCGTTTTTAAGTTGTTGATTATTATTTGTAAATGTTAATTAAAATAAACGTCTTGATAAATGTATGACCGCCTTTAGCGTTAACAAAAAAACACCTTTTATTAGCAAGTTAAGAACACTCAGTATTTGAAAAAAACTTACGCGTAGCACAGGTGCAGAATGAAGTAAATACTGCCGAGCCCACAGATAAATATACACTGAAGTAATTCCAATACTGTAGGTGGTAGGTCCCATTATTCTGAGGCAAATCGTACAAACGTAATCCGTATAATAAATTGGTAAGCAAAGTCGTGCCAAAAATATACCAGAGTCCAATAAAATGCAAATGTTAGAAATTAAGAAGCACTAAAATAGAAATGTTTTAGTTATGTTGTACATAATTTGGCCTGAAAGTTTTATCAAACAAGTTTAAAATGTATTTTCCAGGAAGCTATTTACAAAAAAACATATGGTAAGTCACGTCATTAATTCACAAATACTAACTTTTTTGAGAGGTGAAAGTTGCTTGAGAAATTCAAATATCGTCCCTTTTCCACGTTTTTTCGATTTTAAATAAGAATTCCAAGCCATTCGAGTAATGCAAATTAAGATTGTGAGTTGGAATAAAAACATAACACCCACTATTACTATATGGGTTATAGGACCCTGTAAAACCGCGCCTGTTTGATTGGTACTTGCATTTTGTTGATCATACTTAACAGTTGTGTTGAAATCCATTGGTTTGTTGACTTTTCTACAATGGCCTAGTATTCTAAAGGTGTACTATACATACATATGCGCTTTATATACACCTCAGATTTATTAATAAATTATGGATGTTAATTAGATTGAACTAAAACGGAATAGATATTAAGGGATAGATTAAAAATTAAAAGCAAGATTTGCGTTGTTGAACAAGCTAATTAAAGCAGATTAAAAATGCCCAAGTGACCTTTCCAATCCTACTGTGGGAATTTAGATTTAATCAATTATTCATGCATAAAATACATTTAAACTAGTAAAAAATATTTAGCTAAAATGTCAATTATTTTGACATTCATAAATTTATCATTTTTGAGCCTAAACTTTATTTCAATTTTTTTAAACGTAAATTACAAAATGTTTCATTACCAAGAGTTTATTTGATAAAAAACAAGACTGAAAGAATTTGAGTAAGATCAAAATATCATCCAAGATTTCCATATTAAAAACAAAAAAATGATTCTATTTTGGTGAACTTTTTCGTGAAACTAAAAAAAAATTAAGTATTCGCCTTCTACTATAAGCAACAAGCATGCATTTTATATTGTTATAAATCTGTAATATCCCACCAATATTACATATGCCCTTACATTACATCTTACTTATAGTTAGGCGAATACTTAAGTGTAGCATAAAAGCAAAGATGTTATAACGCATATACGATCAAACTGCTACTATTTAATCGTAGGTAGGAAATTTATGAAGCAAATATTCATAATAATAATAATAACACGCAACTATACCCCAAACCCATTAGAAGACATCAAAATTTACAAAAACCGAAAATGAACAGCAGATTTCACCATAAAAATTTAAACGCTGAAGTAACCAATTTTTTAAAATGAACCAATATTATTGTTACAATCAACCAGGTTAATAAGTTGTCGATATTTTTAGCCAAATATCAAAAATAAACCTTATGGCAAAATAGCAATATTGTTTATAAGCATTTAGGTTCAAATTACACCCAACTTCACGAATTATTTGCAACAGTATCTTTTAACAATTTCGACACTTTTCAATGCCTTATTAAGTAATAAAATTTTTAACTTTTCAGTTAAAATTTTTCCGAAAAAAAATTGAATCAAAAATTGTACCCATTTTGGATAGAAAAATGCAAGTAAATGGCTATATAACAATAGCCTTTTATAATGGTGTGCCTATACTTACATTAACATGACTCGTTTACTAGTAAAATAAGGTAACAGAATTCTTAAAACACCAAGTTGGCCTTAATAGAAAATAAAAGAAAAAATTCAAAAAATGAGCCCTTTTTATATGTTTGCTGTGTGTTTAAATACCCATTGCTGTATCACAGATATTGTGATATTAATAAACAAGCAAAATCGATGCTTTATGCAATAATCGCGTGTTTTTGTTGTTATTGTTTGCGAGAAACACTGCGAAAGATTGTCCGAGAAAAAAAAATAAAAAAATCGAGAGTTGTCGTGACGACCGGGTCACGTGACTGTCTAAAGTTCGTCGTCTTTTGCGTCTTCTTTCTTGGGCTCAAGAGAATATTCGGCCACATAGAGAGATTTGTCAATAACCTTAACAAATATTTAAAAAATATGAAAATTGATAGTGTGTAAAAATATAAGTTTAACTATTGGCTTTGAAATAACATAATTACTTGGCTCACTTACTCAATTACATATTAAATTTCTTACAAAAACATCAATTCTTTGTAAAAAATAAGGAACTGAAAAAAATAAACACTGGATTGGATATTGTTTTATAATTTACCAACAATGGTAAAACAAAGAGTTAAACTAAATATAACTTTCTTTTATGTTAATGTTAATACATTGAAGCAGCTATAAAAACATAACAAAAAATCAATACCAATTCGATAAAAGGAATAATGGATTTAAACTTTACAATTTTAAATAATTCTTGTTAAAGCTTTTTCAAACTGGTACTATGGTGTAGTGGTTAAAACAGTTGGCTTTACTACATAAGGTCCGAGACTTGATTCCTACTGCTCTCATGCTTACTGTCCTCGAGTATGGCCCTATAAATGGTATAAACTGCTGCTGAGCCAACAACAAATCAGCAGATGAATTAACGGGCAATTCTAACCAACTATACCCCAAACTGCAAAAGGCAACTCGAGACTGGGTCGGGGTAACTGATGTTACTCTATGTTTAGGTCATGAAGTTAACCTTCCCAGATCAAAAATAAAGAAATTTAAAAAAATGGATAAAAACTTACTGGTGGGATGGCCTTGATGTCGGTTTTAAGTTCTTCTTCGATGCGAGCCAAGTTAAAACGATCTTCGTAAGTTATCAGGTTGATTGCAAGTCCAAGATGACCATATCGTCCTAAATATTACAAAATAACATTAAAATTACTAGTTGGTTGCCTTCCTAACAGGTTTTTGGGGGTTAGATATTTAAATTGGACATACATACACTTAGTCCACTATGTTACACTATATATATAGATTATTAAAAATAAACAACATTAGATTAATTAAAAATTTTTAAAATTACCAAGGTTTTTCGAAAAGTAGATCGAAAATTTAAAATATATACCATAAGTAACATGACACATGTATTTAAACGTTTTTTAAATTGCAATTTATTAAGTTATAAAAAAAAAAATCATAATGACATATGTAAAATATTATTGAGTTTTTTATAGCAATTATGTAATTTTCAGGACAGAAGCTATTAAGTGAGTTATTAATCGGAACAAAACATTTTTACAAGTTTTTTGATAAATCAAAAATTTTTAAAAATATAAGGATTCTAAAAATTAGGTTAATTTAAACTATTTATAATATTTTATGAATATTAAGTAAAAATTTTATTTTCCCCCCTAAAAAAATTTGTAAATATTTTACCAGATCTTCCAATTCTGTGCAGATAAGTTTCTGGCATTTTTGGAAAATCGAAATTGATGACAACATTAACAGCTTGTATGTCAATTCCACGAGTAAATAAATCGCTGCACACCAAGTTTCGGCACATTCCTTCACGAAAATCATGGAACACTCTGTTTCTGTATTCCTATAAATAAAAAAATTACCAGATTTGCAAACTGAATTTAGTTCCAAACATTGTTTTTTTATTTTAGTCCCTTTTTTGTCTTTTAACAATTAAATTTAAGATGAAGTGGTTTCTTAAAAAAACTTATATATAATATATGCAAATATACAAATATAAGGTTAACGTTTAATATAGGCTACTGATTTGGGGGTCTTGGGTTTGCTTACCATTATTGGTATAGTAAAGTATATTAGAAACACACCCTGGCAATAATTTTGTCAAGTTTAAATAACAGAAGAAAAAAGCTTATACATATAAATAAATAATGATGTTTATGATTTTCCAATACCTAATTGTTTAAATAAACACATGTAAGTTAGGTAGTTACATAATTTAAAAAAAGACGAAGACGTTATCCTAAAAATAAATTTTACAATTTTTTATGTACCACAAACATGATATAAAGTAAGTAATAAGTTGTTACCTGTTTCATTCTAGCGTGAATGTAGAAGCATGAGTAGCCAAGCTCGGTAATTTTCTTCGCAAGAAGTTCAACTCGATGAGTCGAGTTACAAAAAATTATCGACTGATTTATTTGGAGCTGAAAATTGAGTTTTTGAGGAAAGTGTAATTTTAATAATTGTATATAAATAAATAAATTTTTTTTTAATAAATTTCAAAAAAATTGCATATTTTAAATATTTTAGATTAAATATAGCGAAATATGCAAAAAAATACACCATTTTCAAGTTAAAAAATATAATTAACAAATACACAAAACTCAAGTATTACCTTGGAAAAAAGAGTGTTTAAACAGTGAACCTTTTTCTTTTCAGCCACGAAAGCGTAATATTGAGTAACCCCCTTTAAGGTTAACTCATCCATGAGATTAATCTCGTAAGGTTTTTTCATGTGCCTCATCTGGAAAAACCAAAATAATATTAAACGAATTAGTGCCAAGTGCAACAAAATTTAATTTCTTTATAAATAAAATATTTACAAATATATATAACAAAGTTTTTTTTTAATTTTATAAAAAATAAATTAAAAAATTTTTTTTATGTTACATAGTCTGTAAAAATATTAAAATCTACCAAGTATGTTATGATATATATACCCATAAATTTAAATAAAGTAAATTTCTTAAAAAAGACATTTATTATAAAAAGTCTTTTTGATAATTAGGCAAACATTTTTTAAATTGCCAAATAATTGTAATGTTTGGTGTTTTTTAACTTTGTTTTTTTATTTTGTGGTTAAAATATTTAAAAATAAACATAGAGATAAAAAACATGCCTGATAGCCTACATTAATTAAAAAATGTTCTTTGAATTTCATCTTACATCAATATACCAATTAACAATGGTGTTCATTTCATCTCTGCCAATGACAATTAATATATATATATATATATATATATATATATACCATTAAAAATAAGTTACAATAAGAAAACAAAATATAAAAAAATCTATTAATATTAAACTTTTAGGAATAACAGACTTATAATAAGCCTTTGAAAGAAATGGCTTTTGTTTAAAAATTTATCACGGAATTAAAAAAAAAATTAATCACAAAATTTTTAAAACCATACAAAAATGAGCAAATTAGGTATTAAAAAGTGGAAAAATTTTACCATAAAATCTTTAACAGTGACTGGGAAGGTGGCAGAAAAGAGCAAAATTTGTCGGCTGACTGGTAAACGGTCAACAATGTCGTCCATCATTTGTTTAAAATCTTGTGATAATAATTTATCCGCCTAAAAGTTAAAAAAATTTATATTTTGAATAATTTAATTCTCAAAATTTTATTCGTAAGAAAACAAAAATAAATTTGCTTATAATTTTTATTATATATATACAATGTTTTTCAAAATAAAACTTATATTTACAAATAAAATTTTAAAAATGCTAAGGCCACACTCCTACATATATAATCTTATCATGAAATAAAATACAATTTACCTCATCGAGTACAATCATGTTACAGCGATCAACTTTTGCAATTCGTTTGTTGATTAAATCTAATATTCTTCCAGGTGTGGCAACGATAACATGAACTTAACAAAAAAATTTAAAGAATATAAGTTATTTTAACATTACAGATACTAGTTGGGTACCATCCTTTGAGCTTCGATTTTTAAGTGATTGCTGTTATATAGTTTCAACTAATATTTCTTACACTAACATTTCCATGTATTGTAAAAAACTTTTTTTTTATTTAAAAGCCTATAAATTGGAATAAACCTTTTTTTTAAATATAGGTTGTTATGCCTGATAACATTATAGACCAAAAATTTAACAATATAAAAAAATATTTCTAAAAAAAAAAAAATAAAAACTAACAATAAATATCTTTTTTAAATTTAAAAAAATATATATTTGTAGTAAAAGTGAAGTTTTATTAAATTAATATTCTTGATAGAATACTGAAAGGTAAACATAGCAAGCTCTTTAAAGTATAAGTAAATAAAATGTTTTGGTAAATGATATTTTAGCAACTTAATGGTTATGGTTTTGTAATGATTAACCAGCTTAACAACACTACATGGCCAAATGTAAATACTAGTAAAACTCTGCATTGTCAGTAAACAAAATTATAACCTGCAACAATAAACTGCAAAACTGAATTAAATTCTTATTTTCAGTAAAAACTAAGGTTTTAGGCTTGCTTTACTACTTTAAAATGTAATGCAAAAATAAATAAAGGCAATGACAATGCTACAAAATGAAAGTTATGACCACAAAAATGGTTTAAAATATACCAAAAATTCTCACCATTATTATCCAGTCTCATAATGTCATCTCTAAGGTTAGTTCCTCCTGTGGTTACCATGACGTTAAGAGCTCCCATGTATTTGCTTAGCTCGATCGCAATTTGGGAAGTTTGAAGAGCAAGTTCACGGGTGGGTACAAGGACCACAGCTGCAAGTAAAAACTTTAATCTTAAAAAGTTTGAGAGAATATTTTTTACATTCATTTATCCTCAATGTAGGGAGGTCTACTTGACGACCTAAACATAGAGTAACATCAGTTACCCTGACCCAGTCTCTAGTTGCCTTAAGCAGATTAAGATATTATAAACCATAATTGCCCAATAATTGTAATAAAGTGTTAACTCAGTAGGAAAAAAATTATAGTGCCATACTCAATGCTGCTACAGCAAGAGAGCACTAGGGATTAAACCCAGAACCTCATAAAGTAAAACCAAGTGTTCTGATCACCACACAACTCTGCTGGACAGTTGGTAAAATTCTTGAAAGTGAGTAAGTTACCTTGAATATAGTTTTTGTTTATATCACATCTTCCCAGCATTGGAATTAAATAAGCTCCAGATTTTCCGGTTCCATTTTTGGCACGAGCTAGCACATCACGACCTTAGCAAAATAAATAAAATTAAAATGTATAGGCTATATCCAAAAAAATCTAAAATTTAAACTATATATATTTGAAATCTAAAATTTAAACTATAACTACAAATTTTTTTTACCCGACAATGCAATAGGAATGCTCTCTTCTTGGATTGGTGATGGTTTCTCCCAACCTTTTTCAAATATACCCATGAGTAATTCTCTTTTAAGACAAAAGTCTTCAAATTCTACACCTTTTGTGGAAGTGACATCCTGTTTCAGAATATTAAAAGTTTAAAAAACTAAGTTTTTAGTTTAGTTTCACAAAAATCTAAATTAGTTTATAACCAAATTTGGTTATTGGTAGTCTTTAATATTAGTCGAAACATTAAAATTCAAGTAATTGATAAGTTTTACTAATATAAACAGTATTTTGAAAATAAATTAAGATTTGTTTCTTGAAAATTTAAAAACTTAATTCAAACAAGTACAAAAACATATTGTTCCAAAAAAACTTGGCAAAAAAATTTACAAAGTAAACACAAATGTGAACTTTATTTAAGTTAATGAAAGCTCTTTGTGACAAAATAGATAACAAATGTCAAACATTACTCTTTAATTAAAGGATTTAACAAATAAAACTAAAAACTCACAGAAGTTTTTTTTCGGTTATCGACTGGAGGTCGGTTTAAATTTGCTTTCCAGTCCTCTCCCTCACTAAACATAAAAAATATTTAAAATGCAAGAATCTTGAAAAGTAGACATCAAAACAACCAAACATTAACTCATATTAATATTGTAGACATTAAATAAATTTATATACTAAGTCTTACTTACCCAACCTGACCACTATTATGCATTGGGTTAGTAAGAATTTTTGGCGATGGTTTATTATTTGTGGATGCATTAAGAGCGGGCGATCGATTTCCACTCATTTTGTGGTTGTTTTGTAAAATTGTTTGTGGCCCGCGACTTGGTGGCGGTACAACATTAGCCATGTTAACAAAATAGAAGTTGAACTTCACGAACAGACAAAAATCGGACTCTTTTCAACGTTTTGAAACAAAAAACTTTTAACTTGTTTGAAGGAATGCTTTTATTAACAGTAACTTAATTATATACTAATATCTTTATAAAAAGAAACAGTAGTATTAGGGAATACTGGTTAAACAATTTTTTAACTTCTTAAAACGGAAAAAAAGGTCGGTTTTATATTATCAGTTTATATTTTGCCCATGCTGTCATGTGTCTTGTCTGCATGTTGATCATTAATTTCAGTAAACTATTAACTAAAGAAGTTATTATTTTTTATTTAAAAAACATGCAGTGCTACAAAATTTGATTAAATTGTCAAATCTTACTAACGCGCCACAACGTGGTTAAGCCTGCGACAAAACAATGAAATCAAAGTCGCCATTACGTTTGGGATTTTGCAAACTCGCGAAAAAAGAATAAAAGAAAACTTAGAACAGCAAAGTTGACCCCGTCTACAACGATCACCACGTCAAAAATGTTATTTTTAAATTTGTAATTTTTAAAACATGATTATTAACAAACTGTTGGTAATTTAAACTTGTTATAAATTTATTATTTATTAATAAATTGTTATACAAAATATGCTAATTAAGAACGACTTTCCCAAATTTAACCATAAATCTCTAGCGCCATCTCACGAATACAATACAGGGATTTAATTTGAACGTTACTCGAACACGTTTTTTTAAAAAACATCTAAATAATGTTCGATAGTAACTAAGGATGCAGCTCTTCAACTAAAATTCATCTGTAATGCAATAAATTCACTGTGTAGCTCCAAACTGTTACGGTAATTTTTGTATTTTTATTTTGAAAGTACTAATTAAAATTTACATAAAATGTTAAAATTATTTAATTAACAAAATGCCCAAAACTATTACACTTTTAAATCTCTGTGATGCCCCCTGCAGGAAAAATTTTGCGTTTTTATAAACAATTTTTCAGTTGGTATTTTAAATAAAACGAGATGTGAAAAAATGATATTTTTATTTTTTAATTTGACATTGCTAAAATTGTTTAACATTCCTAAAAGCAAATTATAAGGTATAAAAAACACTGATTTTAACACATAAAAAAGGTCATTTAAATATATATATATATAAAAGCTTTATATCTAGATGGCAAAAAATAATAAATTGTATATATATTGGGTATTCGTATTACACTTTTTTTTGCATATGTTAACAAACTTATATTTGAAGATTATTTTATTCTAATTGATAAATTGTTGTACTTTCAAAACAGTGATATTTTTGTTGTTGTTTTGTTACCATTAATATTATATGATATTTTTAAAAGAGTCAGTTTTGATAAATAAATATCAGATATTTATTTATTATTAATTGTTGAATCGATTTTTTTAAAAATGTTTCTTTTATTTCAGAAATTTTGCGAATAAATCAACATGTCGATTCTTAAGAACTTCACCTTTCTGGGTAATGGCTTGTCTGCGGTTTTTTCCACAAATAACTTTGTGAGAATATCAACACCACATATTAGGCTATCTTCACCTATAAAGATCCAACAATTAAGAAGTTTTTCACGCACTTTTATAAAATATACCGAGGTTATGCCTGAAACACAAAATATTATTGATAGGGGTTTAAACAGAAAAAGTCTTAATTGGGCAAAGAATACGATTTTTAAAGCCGTTCAAAAGAATGGTTTTCTGACACCAACAATTTTTAAAGCTATTATCACTGATCTTCATAAACAGAAAATCATGACAGTAGATCATTCAAGATATCTTTTATATTCCATGAAATATCTTACATTCAGCAACCCAAAAGAAACTACAATGATTCTTGACTTGTTAGCTAAAGATGTTACATTTTACCCAGATGATTTAAATACTGTTTCGTATTTTGAAGATTTGATATTTTGTTATAATAGATTTAGTAAAGGGGTAATGTCCGATGACATGTTACATAAGATGGAATTGGCTAATGTCAAACCATCTCGTCTAATTTTAAAAGAACTAATACATTCACTTTGCCAAAATAAGAAACTTGATGAGGCACTTCAAACTGTCAATTATATGAAATCCCAAGAAATGATAATTTCTCCCAACATACATGCACATATTGTATACTGTAAATGTTTACTTGGAGAAAGCGAGGAGGCAATCAATTATTTTCTGGAGCATAAACTGGAAATTCATCCTCGTTTTCTAAATCTACTTTATTTGGGCTTTGCAGAAAGTGGAGATATAGACATGCTTAAAACAAGTATTAATAGGTTTTCTTCTACGCATAATAAGTGGGCATATATAACAGACTCGTTTGCTTCTCGAATGTTCTTGGCCTTGTTAAAAATTGAAAATGGAAAACATATTAAGTTTTTTGAAAACCTATTTCCTGTTTTTGATAACCCGATTATGGTTTTTAGCCTTCTTACTAAATTGAAATTTCATGAGGATTCAATAAATGCAATTTCCCCATTTTTAAAATTAGAATTCAAAAATAATTTTGCATTTATCAACGCCACTGCAAAAAAAATTTGCGAGGAGAATAAGTCATTTGAAGAGGTCAATGCTGCAGTATCTTTGTTTAAAGGACAGTCAAGTTATGTAAAGCTTCATTACTTTGTACTGTTCGAGTTAGTTATGAAACAAAATCTGAAATGCGTTAAAGAAATTTTGCTTAAAATGCACAGGGAAAAGATTCCGATCAAATCTTCTATGATTTTACCCATTCTTTGTACAAACCCACCTCTTGAGTTTGTAAAGGACCTAAAGCAGGTTTGCAATGAAATTAATGTGGATTTTCCTGAAAAAATGTTTGTTTCTTTAAAGTTGACTAAAAGTGATACAGAAAAACATAGTTTAAAATATTTGGCATCTTATTTCATGGCAATGTCGGAAGATAATCATTCAAAAAAATTCACTGAACATATGGTTTCGCTTAGGAAGAAATACAATCGTTCAGCAGGGATGAAAAAAGTGCTATTTAATAACTTTTTAATTCTTGGCAATGAGCTTAACAACTGCACTTATGAAGGCCTTGGTAAGAATGCCACATCAAAGAAAAAATTATTGTCAGGTTTACATTCGAATTTAAACTCTTTGAAAAAATCTGGAGGAAGTTATGTAAGTAACCAGTTGAAGGATTTCTCCACAAAAAAATCAGTTGCTGACATTATTAAAGTAATTGATTTAATCACTCATGAATCTAATTCATGTGAATCTAGTGAGCTTTTGTTTGACATAAACCAACTTTGTTCGGAAATACTTACCTTTGCATTTAGGAATTTATTTGCTGACGACTATGACAAAGTTCTACATAAAGTTTCTGAAATTCCAAATATTACGTTGTCTGATGGCTGCGTAAACCAAAATATTTGGCATTTTATTTCAACAGGAAATGAAGAGCAAGTAAAAGCTTTAGAAATTCCTGCTGATTTGCCTTCAAATTATGCTGTATCTTTTATTCCGGAGTGCATTTTAAGGTCTGGTCATCCCAACACTCTTGCCTTGCTGGAGAAGTATTTAGAAAGAGCATATGGCAAAGAAGATGCTTACTGGATATTATTTTCATCATTTTTACAGCATGACATGATGAATGAAGTTAATGATTTGATTGCCAGGTATAAAAATATTGTTGGTAACAGTCCAAGATCTGGGCTAAATTATATCACACAGTGTGTGTTTGGTCTTTCTCAAAAAGGAATTTTAAAAGAGAAATGTTTTATTTTGTGGGATCACTGCCAAAATAAATTTTACCGCCAAAATATCTTTGACAAAATTTGTACCGAGCTTTCTAGCGATGTGAATAGCTTGACAGATTTTCTAAATTATGCCTTCTGCAAAAAAAATTTGGGGAATATAATTTCACGAGACAAAATCTTGGCTGTGTTTTTGGAGCACAAAGTTTTGCCCCCTGTATCTTTTCAGCTAGGACCTTCCCACAAACAACTGTTTCAGCTTTTGTTACAAGAAAAGTTAGATTTGAAAAAATTTTCGGAAATTATTTCAAATCTTACCAACGATGAGAAAATAGGTATTCCTTTTAGTATTTTAACTGCATTCTATTGTAAGGTAATTGACAGTTCTGAATGGGACACCAAAGAGGTGAAAAAAATAACTAATGATCTTAAATTATCTTATTTGCCATACAGACAAGCTGGTATTTTAGAAAAAAAATTACAAAAGCTTGTTGAAGAAGACAAGGTTGAGCAAGCAGTGCAATTTATTAGTGACAATTTTCAACTGATAAACAAAAACAACAGAAATGTTGAACTGTGGAAAACAGCAGTAAAAACTGTTTGCAAAGCTGCTGTTGAAAAAAATCTTGTTCGTTGTGTATTTGATTTGGGAAAAATTATAGATGCATCATCAGTTGCACATTTTGCCAATATTAATTCAATTATTAAGGTGCATTTAACTTACCTTCATTATAAACTGAATCACACCCTACCAAAAAAAATACCTTCATTTTTATTAAAAGATTTGGTTAAATTGGTCAAGAATCAAGAGGGGGATATAGGAATTAAAAATTTGAAACAAGCTGTTCTGGATAAAAGTGGCTCATTAGATATTTTTGTCCATGCGTTGCTTGCAATAAAAGAATTTCAACAACTTGGCTTAAAAATCATTGAAGAGGAAAAATTAACCTTGACGAAATATGTAAGTGCCTATAATTCGACCACAGATTATGAAGATTTTGAAGGCATAGACAAGATATTTCGAGAGCAAAGTGGCATGGACCAGGGATTTCTTAACAGATGTTATCTGTGGCGAGCTTTTAATTTTTTGCCAAATTCACAAGTCACACCAGAATGCCTTTCAGAACGGTATTTTTCCGCGTTTACATATGAACCTTTTAAAAGTATTGCATATCCACGGCTAATTCATCATTTACAATTCAACGCAGGCGAGAATCATAAAATTAAGATTCGACGAGATTTGTTGAAGCTAAAAAAAAAACTAAATGAAGAAGATTTTTTCGCTTAGATATATATGAACAAAGTGATGTTTGTTTTATCTGTTTTTTTGTCTAAACATTGGTATAGTGCCATTTATCTTGACTTTGATTCTGGGACATTCTAACATATGTTGCATTGTAACATGTATTTGGCAACATATTTATATTTATATATATATAAATTAATTTTCTTTAAGCCTATATTATTACTTTAAAATTAAATTAAAAGAATTAATTTTTTTTTTAATTTTAGGAAGCTATTTTTCAAAAGTTATTTATTAAAATACTCAAGTTCATTAAATTTTTGTGACTTTTCAATATTTGTTGCAAGTTTCGTTTTATTTATTTAAATTCATTAATTTGTGTTGCAGGATTTAGTATTTTTTGAATATTTTAGTTTGTGACAGAATAACTAAGTGCTTTTAAAGTTGAAATGTATGCAGTGTCTGGACAAAGTGTTGGGGTTAACCAAAAGAAATCGAAAAAGAAAGCGCCACGAAATGCTTTTAGTTTTTATCTCGACGATGCCATGATTGAATTACAAAGAAGTGGAAAAAAGGTTTCAAGTAAAGCAGAAGCTGTCCCTTTAGTTTGTGATAAATGGAAGGTAAAAATTTATATAATATATTTAATGTGTAAGGGCGACTTTATGGCTTAAACATAGAGTAACATTTATGATCGCTACATAGACTAAGTTAACTTTTTCAACTACCATTTTAAATTATTTTTAATTATAAAAACATGATAATCAATCTGCCTTCTTGTTTTTGACTTGGCATAAGTTTGTACTATTTCTAGTGTATTACTGTAATCAGAAAATATATAACCATTTTGTCAAAAGTTGCTGAATTAAGTATTTTTGTTCAGTTCAAGCTGATAGTGTGGTACTATACTTAATTTGCAATAAAACTTATACGAAAGCAGCAGGGAATAAATTCAATAAACTGAAAATGCTCTTTTAAAATAAAATTCAATTTAAATTTAACCGAAATGTTTTTTTTTCTAGCAAATGTCAGCAAACGAAAAGGCTCCCTATGAACTAAAGGCTAAGCAATGGAAAATGGTAAATCGATCTCAAGTTCGGCCAGGAAGACTGGATTGCATGGGCCAATCTATTGACGTAAAAATTTTATTCTTAACTGCTCTTTAAATTTTACATTATATTTTTTAACAAAAAATTAAATGTTTTACAGTTGTTTTTGAGTAAATGGTAGTTATTTTAAATTCCATTAAAAATTTTTAGCAATATTTAAATTTATTTCTAAATTAATAGAATCGGGTTGACATGGATGCTCAAAACGATCAACTTAGAAAGGAAAAAAGGAAAATCATTCGATCATCTTGGCCTTTAGGCAGTGGTAAGAACATTATTATGCAATCCTTTTTATTTTAAAGTTGCTTTTTAGTATTAGTCTTTGTGTATATGTAGGAGTATAAATCATTTAGCCAGCATTTATTATTGGTTGTTTTTTTATATTGTTGCAACTGCTGCTTTTTTATTAATTTTAATACAAAATTCTTTTCTTCATTTTATAAAGCTTTTTAAGATATTTTTGCTCAAACTTAAAAAAGTTTTATTTAAATTCAGAGGTCTGCAACGAACACTTTTATATCATTTCGTTTCAATCGCTTTTTGAGCTACCCGATGAAGAAGGTTACCAACCTTGTGAAGTTGCTTGCATCGATTATACGTTAAAAGATGGGATATTAAATGTGTGGCATCAGTTTATAAACCCTGGTAAGTTTTTGTTAAATATTAACAATATTATTCACTGTAACATGGTGTGTTATTAGATTGTTTGTTTGGTAACTTAGTTTTAAATACTTTATGCCTGTTATTATAAAACATTACCCATGACATTTTTGCACTTGTTTTTATATTTGAGTTTGTATAATATGGTATATATATATATATATATAATATTTTAATTATAAAAAACAATATTATTGTAAATAATACCCAAAAACAATGGTTTTAGTCTGAACGTCAATATTTTAATTAAATTAATTTTTATTCAAATTTTGAACAGTTGACAAAAGTTAAAAATATCGATGTTCTTAACTAATTGTTTTAACTTTGGTTGTTTAATATACAAATTATTGTTTTAGGTCCAATTAAACTTGGTTTAAAAGGCGAGGTTAAAATATTTAGTGAAAGAACCCATCAAATACCGGCCAGTAACTTTTCCGAAGCGAGGAAGGATTATGACTTCTTGTGGCACCAACTTTTAAAATTTGTAAAACCAAATGCAAGGGAGCAGCTATATCCTCCGATTTACACAAGGGTGAATTTAAATATTTTTAATTTTGGGGTTTATCCCAACAAAACTATTTTGTTGTATCTTAAACATATACCGGCATCGTTGTGTAGTGGTAAGAACACTTGCTACACCATACATAAGGTCGTGCGTTCAATCCCCACTGATCTCATGCTGTAGCGCCCTTGAGTAAGACGCTATAAACGGGGTGTGAATTCCTGCTGAGTCAGCACTTAATCAGCAGCATAAATATCGGGCATTTATAATCTATATATTATCCCAAACTGCCACAGGCAACTCGAGACTGGGTCGGAGTAACTGATGTTACTCTATGTTTAAGTGGCGCATTCGACTTCTCCACATCGGAGATAAAGATATATACAAAAATATATATATATTTGATATGTATATACATTATTTTGGTCTTATTATATCTAGTTATAGTTTTTGGTTTAGATATTTTTATTAAAATTTTACTTAAACGATTTTCAGACTAGTGAAATGAAAAAGACAAGATTTTGTTTAGAATGGCTTTCAGCAAAAGCAGGTAAATCTTTAATGTTTTTTATTAAATCTAGATTTTTATTTTTTTTTAAATATTTTATCGGCTTTTTTTAGTAGTAACTCTCAGTTATTCAAGATTAATTTTTTAATTCAAAAACGTAGATTGTTTAAATAGATATACTTACAATAAAATTTATTTTATGTAACACTTATTTTATGGTTATATTTAAGGAATTGCAAACAGGTTATGCAACGTATGTGAGTTTGAAGACATAGCTGCAGAGTTATTTGTACATGCAGGAAAGATGAGACCTTCTGTTACCGGTATCATAGATCGTTGTAAATCTTCCATGTTTGATTTTTCTTCCAATACCAGGCAATAATACACACTTTAATTTTTTGTTTATTGCCCTTTTTAACAGTACCAGTTAAATATCTGCCTACAACTTACATTTCGTAAGGGATCTTTAAGTTTGACAAATATGTATATTGTTCATTATTAATAAATTTTTTTAGTTAAATTTGTGAAGATGTTATATCTTGTAAATGTACTTAATATTTTCTACAGATGTGATTTTCACGATAAATTGGAATGTGTTCACTGCACTGTTCTGACTGTCAAGAAGTGTTGGTATTTAATTATACACATTGAAAATTATAACGTTATTTAAAACAATACAATAAAATAGGCACTTTAAATTTGAGCATATGTAAGGACCTTTTAATCTCATTTTTTATTAATTTTGTTTAGCTACTGGATGAGTGAGTCTTTTCAGCAGATTTATGGATATGAAATTACTGATAACCATCTACCTGTTGAAGCCCCACCTGCCTATAAAATCACTTACCCAGAACAAGTTTTTGTAGATGAAAAGGTAAAATTAGTGTTTTTTCTAAAATTCTTGATTGTATTGTAAAATATGGTTGAAAGTTATAAACTGGCATCCCAGATTTACTGCTATTTTTTAATATATATTTATTTAACCTTGATATAAAAAAGTCAACTTCATGACCTTAAGATAGAGTAATGTCAGTTATCCTGACTGAGTCTCAAGTTGCCATTGGCAGTTTGGGATATTATAGAATATAATTGGCCGATAATTGAGCTGTTATTAAAGTATTGGCTAAGCAGGAGTTTATACCAAATACCGAGCCTTATTTTAGAGCGCTACAGCATGGGAGCGGTAAGGTTCAAACCAAGGACCATATGTTATGTTATTGTAATATCAAATTCACTCTGTCACGATTTTTATTATTTTAAGAAACCCTGGATCAAAACTGACAGAAAAAGAAATGGGTACAACCTTTTCTCTTCAAGTAGCACTGTCCAATCTAATGATGATCTTGAAAGTTTAACAAGCCAGTCTACTGTGTCTGATAATTCACAATTTGTTGCTAGAGATGTACGCTACAAACCTCAAAATAACATGGTAGGTAACTTTTTTATTTTCCAATTAAATCCTTTCAATTAAATTCTTAAATAAAAAATGCTTTAACTTATATTTCTTATTATAGTTAGAGAATTAACTTGGTAACTTTTTTGGGGCAATTGTTTTAAATAAATTCTTTAAAGTTGTGTGTTTTTTTAGGTATTTAATAATATTGGTCTACCAATAAAGTTACCCTGTATAAGCAGTATTTATTTTTGCCATTTTATGGATCATTGACCCTAATAACAGATAATTAAACCTAAGAAGGGGGTTTGGTTTTTGTGAAAATTCAAGCACAAAAAGCCAATTGTGGCTAATAAATCTTACCAAACTTTTTCTATTCATTATTTATGTGTTTTAAATTTTTTTTTTTATTAAATTTTAAATTTTTTTTATTAAATTTTAAATAAGACAATTTTTACTTTTTTATTTTAAATTTTAAGGTCCAATCTGAACAAGCTGTGTTCAATGGAGCAAATAAAGATGAAAAAAATGATGACACCTCATCCGAACACAGCCAATCAACTGACTCAACTCTCACAAATGATTCTCCCGTTGTTATTGAAGATGATAATAATTGGTGCAGAAATTATCAGTCCTCTTCTTCAAGTAATTGTTCAATTTTTATAACAAACTGTGTTATTGCTTAGTTAAGTTATTTTATTATGTTTAGTTTACAAACCATGCGTTTATGCTACTTAAATTCAGATTTTTTTTTGTTTGCAGGTATATCATCAAGTAGTCAAGTTAGAAGACCTACCATACCATCACGATTAACTGCAGTAATAGATACTTCTAAATACTAAGCCCATAAACTGGTATTTAATTAAAAAGTCTTATGCATTAAAGTAATTTGTTTTATATTTGCAGAGATATCCTCGGACCCTTGCTGCAAACTTTAATATTAATTTGGCAGAAAACAGGCAACCAACATTGTTAGATTCGGGTAAATATTATATATATATATAATGGTTTGGTAAAAAAAAAACTTTTCTTGCATGAACAAAGTGATTACCAAGTTTTAATGGATAGATTTTCCTCCGCTGTCTGCCAACCCAGTTACCCATGGCCATAGTTCATCAAATAATTCAACTTATGCTAGTTCTATAACATCGGGGGTCAGTAATCTTGATGTTGGTAGAGGAAGAGGGTTGAATCGATATTTAAGAAAATATTAATAGGATGTTCTTGTGTAAAACTAACATATACTTTTTTATAATAATGAAAGCTTTGGTACAAGTATTATTAAGTATTGCTGAATTTGTAAAAATAATGTTTTTAAGACTTTTTGCTGGGTACTTTTTTTGTTCAAAGTTTATTTTAAGTACTTTTTGTTGGTAAACTGTTATTTGTTTAACAGTCATATGTTGTACAGTATGGTTTAAAAGTGCTCTGTGTAAACAGCTGCAAATTTTGATTTTCTATTCAAGATTATTTTCAAAAGTGTGGCCTGCCACTTTAGACTGTTTTAATTCAAACAGGCAGTGATCCAATTTCATTTCCTTCAATGTTTTTCCTTACTTAGCTGTGCGTTAAGTAAATGTTGTGGTGCAGTGTTTTTAATCCAGTATTTTTGTATACACAGTGTTATAACTTTTGTGTTCTTTTAGCAAAAACCTTTTTTTAAACCTCACTTTCACGATCTTGCCGATAGTAGTGATTTGTTTTTTTATTATTTCCACTGTCATTTTCATATTTCATTCAAGTTTTTGTGTATTCGCCATTTTATAAAATAAAATTGGGTGTTCTTTGCAATAAAAAAACCTTTATTATTTTTAAATACCCATTTAATAATTGCCATTACTTTGAATTTAGACGCTTATCATAAAGCTCTAAATCAGGGTAATTATTTAATTATATTATTAAAATGTAGAACAAAAGAATTAAACTCGAAATAGGTCAAATAGAATAAAATGATATAATCCAAAACAAAGGATATTCCCTGCAGGCGTCCATCCTAGTTATTTGGATAATAGAGAAAAGAAAAAGGGAATTTCGTGAATGTAAACAATAAATACTAGGACTAAACCAAGTGTGACAAAACAGTTTTATTTGGCGCAATTCTAACCAGAGCTTGAGTAAAAATTTGAGCTTTTAACTTTACGCGGGAAATTCGATCAAACCGCCTTTGTTTGAAGAGTCCTCTACGCCCGCTGATTGGCTGAAATTTCTGTGACGTAGTTCTCTAAGAGACAAACGTTTTTTTCCGGTCAGGTGACGCGTCATTCAACTTACGCGCAATTCACGGAGAGACTAGTTTGACTAAAGACAAAATGGTGAGTTTATATCTGCAAATTTCGTTAGTAAATTGAAACCATCCACTGTAAAACCCACCATAATTAGTTTCTGTATAATATTAGGATAACGGGCATAGGTTTTGTTTAAGGTAAAATTGTAAATTAGCTTGGTAATTTTGAAATCAATTTTGTTTTTAATTTAGCTTTTTTACTGCGCAGCTCGCTTGTTTATTCAACTGCGCAGAAAATCAAGGCGTTGTTTTTTGTAGCATTAGAAACCAGCCTAAATGAATATTTCAGTCTAAAAACGAATGGTTAGGACAGTTTTAATTTTATTTACAATATACTAAAAGTGTTATGCAACTTTTAGGCAGGAGGTAAAGCTGGTAAAGATTCTGGAAAAGCAAAGGCAAAAGCCATTTCTCGATCGGCGCGAGCTGGTTTACAAGTAAGTTCAATTTCTTGCTTTTTATCGGGATTTAAAGTTATTTTGTGGATATTTTTGTTATTGCGATTGTCTAGCTAAGTGGTTTTTGCTTTTGTCAGATTATTTTTGTAATTTTTAAAACTTTTCTCGTTTTGAAATTCAAAATGGCCGCCAAACTGTTCACAAATGATGATTAACTCCTTCAAAGTTCTATGAAAATATTGTTTTTTTGATTCAAACATTATAAAAACTGATGTGACAGACTGACAGAATTAATTTTTAAAACAATTTATTTTAAATTTATTTTTTTAAATTTTAACAAATATTTTTGGTTTAGTTCCCTGTGGGTCGTATCCACAGACATCTTAAAAGTCGAACAACTTCTCATGGAAGAGTTGGAGCGACTGCTGCAGTTTACAGCGCAGCTATTCTCGAATATCTGACCGCTGAGGTAGTTTTTAAATTTTTTGTGTATTTATAAACTAATAGTTAATTCTTATAAAACAATTTAAACTAAAAAAGCGTTAAATATGATTTATTTTTTTCTGAAATAATAACTTTGAATGTTTTTAGGTTTTGGAGTTGGCAGGAAATGCCAGCAAGGACTTGAAAGTAAAGAGGATCACTCCTCGTCATTTACAGTTGGCCATCCGAGGAGATGAAGAATTAGATTCGCTCATCAAAGCAACCATCGCTGGAGGAGGTAAATTCAAATTTTTTCGAGTTTATTTTTCATCTTATATTGCGTTTTAAAGTTTTGCTGTTAAAAATATTGTGTTCCGCTATTTTTGTACCAACTTTGTATTACGTGTACATTTATTAAAGCTGAACTTTGATTTTTAGAGTTTTGTCATCTTTTAATTTAAACAATTTTTATTTTAGGTGTTATTCCACATATTCACAAATCTCTCATCGGAAAGAAGGGCCAACAAAAAGCCCCATGAAAGCCTTAACGACCCCCTGTCTAGTTGCCTGAAATTTTAAGAACGTTTGAAAGATCTAATTAGTGTAACAAAAGCAGTATGCTGCAGGTCAAAAACTTTAGATGGGAATTAATTTTAATTCAACGTGAATTTTTGAACTGCCATTTGTATATATATAAATGTATTGTTAAAGCAACTCAAATTTTAATTTTTGAAGCAACTATTACCTCTGCATTATTAACTTTGCGTTAGGTTTAAGGTTACTCGATAATCTCTAGTTAATTTTTCATTTTATGTTGGGCCCCAAGTCTCATTTATTACTTAGCAACATATTTGTTGAATATTTTCTATAAAGATTGTTTGTACCCATTGGAGTAATACACTGATTTTATTTTACTTGTTGTGTAGAACTTTAGTTTTATATCTGTAGCTTATTAGACATTTTGCTATATCTTGGCTTATACCAAATAATTTGTATTGCGTGTAATACACTACAAATAGACTGACTTCAATAAAATATCATGTTCGTTTTATTAATAAATTTTTATATTGAGCCAGTTCAGATAAGGCATTTTATTAAAGTGATTTATACCAAATTACAGATTCCCCTTGCACCATTTTTTTAACAACAATATTAAAAATAACTTTGGATTTTGCACATATTTTATTGTGTTGCAGTTTTTAGCAAATCCAATAACCTTAGTTGTCCATGAACTAATTGTTTAGCTCTGGTATATCTACTTTCTATTAATTCCGAATTTGGGCACTTTTCATTTTTAAAATTAAAATAGTTTTTATAAGTTTGAACTGCTGCAGCATTAAACAGTTTTCTGACAGATTTGGGCATTTTTGTGATGGTTTTAAATTGAAAAGTAACAAACATTTCCGAATCTGATAAATTTGAATCGTCAGAATTTTCAGAATCGGAATCTTCATTTTCTTGAAAATCGGAAAATTCTTTTTCTGTCATGGGTAAAACTTTACTTAGATCTTTGAACAAAGTTGAACTTAAAACTCCATTTTCATTAAATGTGAGGACATCTTCTGGTTCTATGTCCACTAAAAAAGTTAATGTTATCAAAAACACCACAATAGTATAAAAACTATTTAGTAAAAAATTAAAAACTTTGTTCTAAAACGTTTATACTTTTTGGTTTTGACAACCAGTTATGCTATACATATTGCATTATTATTGCCACAATTATCTCAGAATAAGTACAATAATTCTTACTTGTTTCGAGCAAATATTCTTTTTTGTCTTCTAAACAAGGAAAACAGTTATTATTTTCATCGTTGCCAGCTATTTCATAAATAGTTGAAACGGGGATGTCAACGGTATCGTAAACATTACAAGAATCCTTCTCCACAAATCCATACATCTTAAATTTTACAAGTGTTTAAATCACATTAGAAGTTTTTTTACATATAACTAACATATGAAAAAAATAATACATATTTTATGTTAAACATTCCTTAGATTCATTTCTTTTTAAGCTTATTTTTGTATATACGAAAAATTACAACCGACTTGTAGTAATTTGCAGTTTGGAAGTTGGCCATAAGTGTTGTAAATTTCTTCACCTTTCTTGATATTTTTAGTCGCAATCATTTGTAAACAATCTTCCTCAAATTCAAGTTGTGCATTATTGTTTGCAACATGGTTTAACACATCAGCTAAGGGAACCTAAAATTTAGTTTTAAATATTTAATAAATTTATTTCTAAGTAAGGTAGTCTAAAGTTTTTTGTTGGTTGCCTACCATTTTAGGTGAAGTATTATCATTTTCGCTCTTCATTGGTTCTGTAAAACTATAAGCCATAACAAAAGCAACCTAAAAATTTTATATAAATTGTTTTTACCCCAATTCTATTTCATATTTACAATTTTTTTATCACATTGAAAAAACAATACCACTTTAAATTAAAATGTACAACTGTTAAGTACAAATCAGAATTAAATTACCATGTATTTCCATAATTGCAAATTATGAACTTTTGCATCAAATCCAATACCCTCATTTTGTTTAATAAAGGGTAAGGCGATTTCATTATATTCCAACTCAATAGAGCAAATATCTCTCATAACAGCTTCATATGTTCCTGTACCTAAAAGTCAGTTTTGTGAAATTATAAAAAAACAATAGTAGTAAAATAATATGTCCGAGTGTATATACACTTTTATTTTATTTTTATATCTTTATCCTCGATGTGGCAAGGTCAAATGCGCGACCTAAGCATAGAGTAACAACAGTTACTTCAAACCAGTCTTGAATTGCCTGTGGCAGTTTTGGATATTATATAGATTATAATTTCCTGATAATTATGCTGCTAATTGAGTGCTGGCTTAGCAGGGTTTCATACCGTTTATAGCACCTTACCTAAGGTTGCTACAGCATGAGGGCAGTGGGGATTGAACCGACGACCTCATGTGGTGTACCAAGTGTTCTTACAACAACACCACGCTGATACTTAATAATTTAAAAATTACAAAACAAATTACCCTTAAGCCATTCTAACTGATCTGTATTCCAAAACATTGGTTGATCCATGCAATTAACTGGTGGAACAAAATCCATGTAAGGTCTCCATTTCGATTCATTGCTTGTGTATTCTAACATTAAACATAGAAGTAATTTGGCCCATCCACTACCCTTTGTGGTTATTTTTGCATCTTTTAAAGCTTTGGTGATTTTACAATTACCTTCCCAAAGCAGCCCAGATCTTAAAAAATATAAAGTATAAATTTAAATTGAACAAATACCTTATTAGTTTATATTTAAAAATGGCAATTTATAAATTTAAATATTTAACATAAATGAACAAGGGTAAAGTAAATAAAAAATATACCTTGGAACAGAAAAAATGACTTCTTCACATTTAATATCATCCTTTGCTAGCATTCCATATCTGGCACAAGAATTTTCTTTTGTAATTTCTAGTTTACTTGATATTTCAAATCCACCTTCCTTCATCCATTTTATAAAACTTGTCAAAATTTTGTCTTCTGATTTAACTAATGTATTAGAACCGTTTAAATCAATATCTTTTTCGTCAAGTTTAGGTTTTTTAGCAGTTTCCATTGTTACATAAAATTTTGTTTTATGAACCCACGTGTTGTTGTTAATAGTAACTGGAAAATGAATATCTACAAAAATTGGTCTGACTTAGGGACTGTCCCAATAATCTAGCGGGAAATTTCAATAGAAATTGTGAGTTTTTATAGTAAGTTAAACAATTTGTAATATTAAGTTATTTACAAGTTTTTCACTGAAAAAAAAATGGAAGAAAGGAAATCCAGAAGGTAAAAACACTGTATTATAATACCTAATTGAAGTTTATGATAAATAATTCAAAGAAAAAAAAGAATATTTATTTTTGACTTAAAAGTTTTAACTATCTGGCTGTCTGGCTGGCTATTCTCTTAGCATTCCAGCAATTTAGGTTTTAATTTAACTTGTAGTATCTATATTTTTAAGAAATCGAAAGAAGTTTGATTATTCAAAAAGTCATCAAAGTAATAATAGTGATGATGATTTTGTATCCAATGAACCCAGTTCAAAAAAATCAAAAAAGAAACAAACAAAAGTTGAAACAAAAAGAGAAAATAATGTTAGTTTAAAGGCCCAAAGGTAAAAAATACATCATCTAATTTACTAAAATTTTAAACTATATTCTTAATTTATTTTTCCTTTTATTACATTTAAACCAGGTTAATAGATAGGGAAAACATAAGATTGGAAGAAGACCTAAATCGAGCAATTCAACTTTCAATATCATCAAAAGTAAGATGTTTTTCAATAATAAATTTTTTATTCGGAGCACATACTAATTTTATTTAAATTTACAGGAAAATACTTCACACGAAGTGGATACAAGTAAAACAGAATCAGAATCTAAAGAAAAGAACATATTAACGAAAGAAAAAAATTCTTTAGATAAAAAAATGAATTCTGATTCACCAAAACAAAGGTAATTCTATTTTACTGCATAAGGTATTAACAAGAAAAAATCACGTTGTTATTTTTTATGTTTACAATTTTTTTGATAGTTTGTTTTATTTTTATATTTTTCATATTGTGAAAAAAGTGAAACAGTTTGCAAGGTGGAGGATATTATTGCAGAAGACAAAAACATAAATAAATCAAATGAAGATAAAGATTATGTTGAGTCAGATGTAGAAAGTGAAGAAGAAGGTAAATCTCATACATATATGGGAATAAAATTAAATTTTCTTATAACATAACTTTTTGTTTAAATTTTTCTTAAATAGATGATGTTTCTGACATGGGAGTAAATTCTGATGACAGTGAATTCAGTTTGGAAGAAATTAAAAAGCCGAAAAAATCAACAAAAAATAATAAAACAACACCCAAGGTTCAAAAACCTTGTTCTAAAAAAGAATATAATACAAAAGAAATTCAAATATTGACGCCTCCTAGTAAAAACAAAGAAAACGATATTGAAAAACATAACGCATCCCTAGCACCTAAAATAGGTATGTATTTATTTAAACCTTGTGAAATTTAATAATATGTACCAAATATAAATTTTATATTGCATATTTGGATGTTTTGTAATATACTTATTTAATAATTTTTTTAATTTTTTAGCTTCCAAGGCAAAAGTTTTAAAATCCAGGACCAATATAATAAACAACAAACCAAAAACTTTAGTGAAGCCTATAATTAAAATTAAACAACCAAGTTGGAATGCACCAGGTTAGTTAGTTTGCATTTTTTAACAAGAATCCAAATCAATGGCTATTTTATTTGTTGTTGTTCAGCCTTCATTAAATATAACATAGTTTTGGCTGTTTTTTTAACGTTAAAATACTTAATTTATATTGTACTACAGTAATGCAATATAAATAGTACCAACTTTTGCCAAGCCAAAACCCATCCGTTAGAATATCTGCCAATATGCTTATTACTATCAAAACTGCCAGAGGCTACTCGAGACTGGATCGAGGTAATTATAACCATATGTATAAGACTAAAGTCGGTCTTTTTACATCTACGATATTAATACGAAATCATTTTAGATAACTGGATTTTTCTTTAAGTATTGTTTATTACAAACAATTTTTATTATAACAGGAAAAATAGGTTCGCCAAGTTTAAAACCAACTTTAAATTCTCCTTCCCGTTCATTACGTCTTGGTCTCTCCAGAAACTCGCGTTTTAAACCTTTGCATCCTAACCTTAGCAAACAAACACCATGATTTAAATTTTTTTTTTATATTTTGAATGACAATTTACACTGAGAAAAATTAGATACTACAATGAAGCCGATTGGTTTTTGTTTAACGTAATTATAGTATATAACAGTGAAAATATATTGCAAAAAAACGATGTCTTACTACTGTTTGAGTTTATATTGGGATCAGTACATGTCATATAGTTAAAAAATGGTGATAATAGCTTTTGGATATATTGTGCATTGATATGTTGGGGCAAAACGTACAGTTATAAAACTAACTTATAAGCAAAAACACCAACACAAAATGCAATATACATTATCTTATAACCAAATAAGACGAAAAAAGTGCCAAAATGCTAAAACCATAAAAAACGAAAGTTCGTTGAGCGTTTCTTATAAGCGAAATATTTCTGTTTCAAAGTTGTTTAACTAGAAATAATAAAAACTAAGATCGACATTGACTCAAGTATTCAATGTAGGTATTTTAACCATAAGATGGTGGATCTGACATAGCTGAATGTGTACTCGGTGTGCTTACTTCCCCGCAACATTTTAATGATCTTTCTTGTTCCAAATTCTCAAGTTGTTTGTCTAAAGCGTATTTGTAGACGAAACTTTTATCCGCGGGACCCCATTCAGGATCGCAGCTTAGAACAGCTTTCAATCTCTGTTTTAAAATTAACACATTATAAAATACATCATACAAAAGGCTTCGTGTTAATTAGACATACTCATCAATTTACATTGGTGTGCTTTTACAATTATGTAATCACATGTACAAATTAAGAAGATTCTTTTAAAAACTTCCTATTTACTTTTTCTTTTAACTAAAATTACCTGCATAAATGACCCTTTAGCTCTTGGGTGATATTTTAGTTGATAAGCAGCCCAACCCGGTATCATAATAATGGAAAATATTGCAGACAGCCACCCTAATACTTCAGACCAGGTTGGGTAAGGGTCGTTATTATACGTCACAGCAGCGTAGAACGAGAGATGTGTGATGATCAAGCCCTTAAAAATAATATTTCTTTTTAAATATTACGCCAAATGTAAAGTACATTTTTTAACAAATGTATTTTACTATTTAAAAAAACGCCCATAAAAATAAAAAGGTTGATGGTATATGCTGAATGCGAATATTTAACGTTGTTGTTACCTTACTATTATACACTATTTATATTGATACTTACAGAGATACAAATCGGAGTAATAACCAACCAGGTTGCTTTCCAATATTGCCATAAAAAGGGAGTGTGTCCAATCATGCATTTTATATCGTACAAGAACCGATCAACGCCTATAAAAAGTGCAATTAGAAAGCTTAGTCTTCGTGCTATAAAAAAGTAGTAAAGTAAATATTTGATCTGTACACTGTAGTAAATAAGTTGGTTGACGATTTTACTAACCATATATCCAAGCGATGCAGCCAATTTCTCCTAAAGCAACAACCATTAAAGGAAACCCAGAAGCATACCAATCAATTAGATTAACCCAATACATTCCACTCTAAACATTAAATGGCAATGTATTATAAATATACTTTAACAACATCAAAATCTTATTTAATAATTTAACCACATTTTAATACAATCTATAGTTGTTTGATACAAATGTATGTTTAATTACCAACCTCTGTCACCATTGGAATAGCAAGCAAAAATTGTATAGTACAAAGAGATCCGATAAAAATTGCTTTGTTTTTACGAAGCCAGGTATATTCGTCTGATAAACCACAGACAACTGCTTCAATCATTCCAAACTAAACCCAAAATAAGAAGTTAGAAAGAGTTTAAATATTTCTGGTAAATGTTTGTGGTATTTCAAATAGTTCGAATATATAAGCTTGTAATTTTTTGTTTGATGTCACGTTTTTTTAGATTTTTTGCAAAAGTTTATGAAATACCACAAACTTTATGGCAATCCTGTAAAAGAAAAATTCTGTGCTTTGCAAAGGTTAAATAAAAGGTTTCAAAAGTGTAAAACCATGAAAGGCTAGGAAAAACAGCCCTTGTATAAAAGATTACATGTACAAATAATGCACCGAAAAAATATAAACAGTAAAATACAAAGAACTTGCCACCACATAAATTTTTTAAGAAATTGCTCCACAAAAATACAAAATTGTTAAAGGTTTTTTTTAAAACTTTTAATTTATAAAATAGACTTGTAATTTTTCGGCAGCAATTTATTAAAAATGTTATGTTCAGCATGTAAAAAGGGAAGTAAAAGTAAAAAATTGTTTTAATAAAAAAGTTATTTCTGTTCCTGTAAAATACTAGGATTTTTACGAATTTTTTCACTAGGAATTTATGCCATATTAAAACTATTTGATAGTGGCCTTGCTAAATTAAACTTATTTTAACATTACTTTTTGTGACAAATTATTTTTACTCTAAATAACGTAGATTTAAACGTAAGTAAAACATGCCTTTAACAAATTGTTTTTGGAGCTGATTATATAACTTTAACTTATGGCAGATGATGATAAATGCAAAAAGATTTAAGATAAAATGGTTAAATTTTAAACAATGATAAATTAAGTTGACTTTAAAGTATATTAAAATATACAACGAATGCTGTTAATAGATCAATTGGTATAGCAAAGCATATAGAAAAATCGAACCACTTGGCATAATAGAAAAACGAAACAAATTACACTTTTGAATGATTACCGGTTTATACCATTGGACTGGGCCGGTCTAGTGAGGGCTGTTGCTGTCTCAAGCCTGGAGCAGAACCCCCCGTACCCATACTCATAATTCTATACACCACATAACACAAAGAGGAAAATTTTTCGTTAGTATATACACACTCATACACCATAACCATTTTACACCATAAGTGTTCACACCTACAAGAGTCTAACTCTTTGGTGTAATAAGTATATCAATTTAATATAAATCGTCAAAAGCACAAGGACAAAACTTGGAAAAAAAAACTTTCTAGAATTAAAAACGTTTGTTTGTCGTTGCATTTTTGACAGATTATACTAAATGGACATTACTGAAATTGGGTACTTTCTAACATGCAAATTAATTTGGATTTGATAAACAAAAATACTTTTAAACCGTTTTTTAAAACGCATTTTAAGTATCTTGTTATCAAATTTTGAAATTTGTCCATTTTTTCATGCAACAATGTGATGTTGCATTCCATATATAATCTCACTCATTCACATAACAACAAAAACATTTAAAAAAAGTAATAACATAAATAAGAATAACATTTTCCTGTAACACATAAGAAAAAAACAGTAGGTTAGATTTGTTTTGTGTAGAAAACTGGCAACGTATTTTCATGATTTAAACACATTTTCTAAATCCTATTTTACACTGAAATCAAAACATTTTATGTTTTCAAAAAAAGAAGTGCCATAGTAATATAACATATAATTTTTTGGTTTTTATAAATAAATATTTTTGCATAGTTGTATTGTTAAGCTTGTTATCTTAAATTAATATAGCACTTCTTATTTTGATAGGCCTACACATTTAATGATATTATTATAAAAGTACCCACATACCTGTACTGTGGCTGTTTAATAATAAAAAAATTAAGTTATTTTGATTTCGAAAACCGGGAATTAAAACGAACTGCTTTTAGTCGAATATAATTTTGTTTGGATTGTGTTGTAAGAAAATATAGTTTAATAAAATATTGGTGTCATCAAATATTAAAACTTTAGCGCATTATATTAAATTGTTATTTCCTTAAAATGTACTAAATTTGTTTATCTATTTTTTTTTTCTACAAAAAAATGTTGGCCAAATTTTAGCGCCTTAGCGAAAAAGTTGAAATTTTATTTTAAAAGATAATACTTAAATTGTAGTAAATGTGTATTTATAGCAATACTGTGTGGCCTTGTAAATTTTGGATATTTTGTAAAGTCGTTTTAGATTCCCGGTTACATTCAAAAATAAAATAAACAAAACGTTTTGTTACCTGGCTGTCGAGACCAAGATTAAAGAGCATGAAGAAAAATAAAAATGCAAACAAGGGGGCGAGCGGAAGGTTGGCCACTGCTGCGGGGTATGCCACAAAAGCGAGTCCAGCACCTTAAGTAAACAAATCACAAATTTTAGTCCTATTTTTTTTTTAATTTTAAATAAGATGTAATAACAGAGATCTTAAATGTTTGGTAGTGTTGTGAACCGGTCATGGCGTCGGACTACGAGCCGTAAGGTTTTGGGTTCGATCCGCACCAATGTCACACTATTTGCCCTTGAGCCCGGCGCTCACGAATAGCTTAAACGCGTCCCAACCACACACCCCTACCCGATAAAAATTTAAAAAACCTATCCCCTTAGAACGATATGTAAAAAAATGTTTGGTTTTAGGTCTTAAACATTGGTGTACTTTTCTAAAAATTGCGTAATTTAAACAATCAAAAATTTGCGCAACAATTTCGTTACATGATGTTTAACTTGCGTAAAAAGAGGCGACGGATTTGTAAAAGTCAAAGTTCAATATCTCTTACAGTTGACCTAAATACTTATTACGAGTCTAGACTTAAAGTTTGCACAATACAAATGCTGTTAAATTCACAACCAAGTCCAAAGGGCGATCAATTAACAAGTTCTGAGTAAAGGCGGTATTTTATAGTGCGATAACGATAACTTAATAAAATAACCAACAACGATCCTTAATATAAAGTCATAAAAATACGGTTTTAACCTTCAAGTTTGGATAATTGATTTATACAGCTGCATTTGCGATAACAAATTGCCAACAAAAGTTATATTTCAAGCGAATTTTTGTTGGAAATTTCCACCTGTTTACTGTTTTTGGGTGTATGTAATAAATGAGTTGACGACATTAACTCTACGCATTACGCCGCTAAAGGAAATAGCTATCAAGTTTCGGAAATTATTGCATATGTTAAAATATCGTGTTCTTGCTACAATTTTACCCAATTTTATCCATTTTAAAACAAATTAGTAAACTATAATCTTGAAAGAAAAAGAAATGGCGGATGGAAATACACTGAAAGCTTCGATTTAAATTTGGCATTTATTTTTGTGTTATAATAAAAAATGTTAGGCAATTATTTGTTTTTTGTTACCTTGATCAACAACATCTTTCACTTCGCTGCCAGTTTGATGGGCCAGCGACCCTAACACTGAAAACACAACGAACCCAGCAAGAACACTTGAACAGCAATTGATTGTGCAGATCGATAACGCGTCTCTATAACAACAAAAGATATCCTAATAAAATATTTGCACTTTTGACTGTATTGTATTATTTTGCTAAGCCTTTTGAATGGTATCAAAAGAAAAAAATGGATTGTTTAAAGTCAACGCGTTAAAGTCAAATACTATGTATTTAATATGAAGGTTCATTTTGTTAATGTTTTAAGAAAATATTTTGCACTAATTTTGTTCCTTGAACTTAAATGTAAATATTTGTCCCTTTAATCTGTTATTTACGACTGTAAAAGTTAACATAATATTTTCCTTTTTTGATATTACATTACACAATACAGCCTAAACGATCGAAAACATTATATTATTATTTAAATGATAAACTCGTTTTTTTGAAAAACAACGAACTGGACTTTCTCCTTTAAGTTTAATGTTTACCCCGGTCCAGCACTTTAGTAGTTTATTTTTTTTAATTTTAATAAACAGGTTTTGATAATAATATGTTTACCATTTTACCCAAGAAAACAACTGCAAAAAAACAACAAAACATGTTTTTTAGATTTAACTTTTCGTAACAAATAATTTCAAAGTTGTGTTGTTTTATTCTTAAATAAAACTTTTTGCTTAGTGGTCAGTTAAAATACACACTTTCATGTTGTTAGTTGTACCTGTAAACGTTGTTGTTAAACTTGTTAAGAGAGGAATATGACATCAGAACTCCCCATGCTGCCCCTAATGAGTAAAATATCTGCACAGCAGCATCTGACCACACCTTTAACATAAAAACAACAAACGTTTATTAACCTGGTAACCTACTATAGTTTTCCTCAATGGAAAAACACTAAGCGGAAACACCTACTCGAATATCTTGCAGTTTGGTTACGTTCGGCTGAAGATAAAACCGAATTCCCTCTGATGCCCCTTCCTGTTGGACTCCGATTATTAGAAGTGAAATCAGGACAAGATATGGAAAGGTGGCTGTGAAATAAACAACCTAGAAATGTATTAAAAAGTGGTTAGATTGGGTGAATATAAAAAACAAAATTCAATTTTTGATGAAAACAACTAAAGAGTTTGTATTATAAAAAAAATTGAAAATTCTGAAATATTTCAATTTTTTTTACCTAGGTTTTATAAACGTAGCCTAAATTTTAAACGAAACGGTCAAATAACAATATTTTTAGCGAAAACGATATAACAAATTTTGTTCCAAATAAACAAATGTGTAATTTTACCTTTCCGGACCATTTGACTCCTTTAAATAAGCATACAAACACTACAACCCAAGCCAACGCAAGGAATCCAACCAACTCCCATTGCATGCCGCCTACCACGTCAATACTCTCCGTGATTCGCAAAACCTTTCGACTGCATAAACAAAACTAAGTCAAGCAATGTATTACAATATAGTTTATTTTGTATGGAAATCGATTCTAAAGCAGTCCATCAATATGTCAATGGATTTCTAAGTTAACCAAAAATCAATGCGCGTTTTCTTTAAACAAAGATTGTATTCAATTATAAGCTGCTGTGGTTTGCTGGCCTATATTGATTTACTAAAACAAAGAAAAAGCAGCTTGTGGTGGTCTTATATATTTTGATACCCCGTGTAGTAGGATATTGTTGCAGTAGAAAATTTGAAAACGAAACAATGAACTCTAACTGCTCTAGTATGTTGTAAATTTTGAACTCTTTACACAGTTCAGTAAACAACGTGGGAATAGTAAGCAAGGCTAAGCATGTTATACTAAAGTTATATAACAACAATGTTTAAAATTTTTTTATGTGTACCTCAATTATAGAACATTTAATGTTTATTTGCATAGATGTTTAGTGATTTATTTTAAATTTTACATCATATGGTCTTTAATTAAAAAAAATAATAAATGTTATTATATTGATAACTTATGTTCATTTAACTAAGGATTTATTTTTTACCTAAAATATTCTTGTGAAGCTGTCGTGAATGAAACGCAAGATCCATTTACGATCGTTCCGTTCACCCAAGTCGTCCCATTATACAAAGTGTTATTCAAGTGCTGGGCGGATACAAGCGAAGTTCCGATATTCTCGAACCAACCGGTTCCGCCAGTGCAGTTAATTCCGGTCCATTCCGGTGCTGAGGTGATATTAAGATCTGATAATCGAATTATAAAAGTTTATTACTTCGTTGTCTTTGATCAAATCAAAACTGGTTTTAACCGAACCAAACTGGATTTTCGGACACTTAAAATCCAGTTTTGATTCAGTTGGGGGGCGTGAATATTTGGTTGAATTAGATTGGATTAGTATTTAGTTATGGTCTATAAAAAGTAATATAAAAGCAAAAACACTAAAGACGTTTTATATTAAAACTTAATTTTGTTCAAATATTTGCAATTTGTGGCTTTACACTTAATCTTTATGTAAACGGAAATGTTTAACAATATTTACACTCTACCTACCAGTTTGCATTAAACTTATTTTAAAATTTTCCATACCAAGTTGGCAGTACTTGGTAAAGTCACGGAAAATTTTAACCGAAACACAAAAGCTACCAAGAAATATAGGTTATTAAAGTTCACATAAGTTATATATACATACTATATGTTTTGTCTCTGCAAAACTCCGTGTTCCAGTAATTGCCGCAATTCGACCAAGGCAAAGGACCGGTAGTAAATGAATTAAAAATGTAGTGCAAACTGTATGCAATTATAACGTTGTAGTAAATACAAACTATGAACGATATCGACATCATGCTGTATCCAATACCTGACCAGAATTAACACATTTTTTAAAAGCTTGAATTCAAATTTAAATAAAAATCTAAAAAAATTTTAAATAGCAAAAGCCCTACCTTTAAAAAGAGGGCAAGCTCTCCAAATAGCAACTGGTCCCAATGCGGCAAACTGCCCAAAAGAAAGCTCAAGAAAAAACAGCGGAATTCCACAAATTATTAGAAATATAAAATAAGGAATCAAAAAGGCACCTAAAAAATAAAAAAAACATAATTACAAAATAGGGGTGAAATAAAAAGTTTTTTTCATTTACATAATTTTTAAAGAATTTAAAAATAAATCAAGAGTTCGTTTAATACCTTGAAAAAAAAGCTCGTTGCTTTTTAGGTATCGGGTAAAAACACAAAATTTTATGTTAGTTTAAAGAGTAAACAACCTTGTTAACTACCTTCCAGGGATAATATTGTAACCTAATTCTAACTTACATTCCATTTTTAATGATTTTATTACTTAACATTTTGTAAACATAGTTTAATGGGGGCGTTGTATGTTTAAGAGGAAAGAAAATATTAAGATTTTTTTCTAAGATCTACAAGCCATCTTACTATATTATATATTCAAATGCAAATAAAAACATAAATATAATTTTTTTAAAAAGGGTTATAATAGCTATGTTTTTTTTACAAAACGCTTTGATTGATCTTAATTTGGGGTATAAGAATTTGCTCAATATGGTATGTTATTCTGCAATTCGCAAAAAACAAAAGCATTGCTAATTCTTTTAAAAGTTTTATAACTAAAGCCTTCTCGTAAAACAGTGTCAACTTATTGTTCTATGATATTAAAAAAAATCAAGATTTTTCCGGTCTTTTTTATTTGGGATCAAATAAAGAGTTACCACACGTGGTTTTTTAATTGTTGACGTCAGGCACTTAAGGAGGTTATGAGCGTTCGAAATCCGAGCGGGCATCTGCGACGTTTTAATTAAGCGATGCGGACAACTTACTCACCAAATTGGCGCCGATTTGAGCCCTATTTACCCTAATTAAACACCCGTGTGTAAATAAAACTTAAAGCTTATCGGGTTATTAAAGTTTATTGACACGTTAAAAATTAAATGACCCCTGGTTTAATGAATTACGATATTCCTAATTAAAATCTAACTTGCACATGGACAAAAATTTAATTTCGTACAGTAGTTTAGGCCAATAAACGTTTCGCAATATATTTTATGTGTATTTTGTGCAATCGATATTTAAAGTCCAAGCAAAAATGGATTTTTTGTATATTTACCTCCACCATTTCGATAGCACAAATACGGAAATCTCCAAATGTTGCCTAAACCCACGGCATACCCGATACAGGATAACATAAAATCAATTTTTTTGTTCCATGTTTCTCTATCAGGAGTCTAAATTAAAAAAGTTTTAAATTACGTAACATAATATTCGCATATAATTAAAAAAAATCCAGTTTTATGAAGCTTATAGCATTTTCACACTCTTGCAAAGTTTAAGTAATGTAAAATATAAATTTAACGAAATATAATTATGATGTTATATTATTTACCTTATTTTTGTAATCACTTTCCACTAACGCTTCTGCACATGGCTCTGTTAAATTTTTCTAAAGAAAAAAGTTAATTATAATCCTCAGTACAGACGCGATAATTATTTGCATTTGGTATTAATTAAAGTAATTTAGTTTAATCGCCCCTTAAGATTATTAGTAGGTTATAATACGCGTTATTTTAGACAAAAGGGGTTAAATAATTTTTAGCACTTTTTGATCGATTATTGCGAACAAAAGTCAACGATGGTGTTGTTATTTTTTTACCGTGAAGTTAAATAAAGAAAACGTTTAATCAACCCAAAATAGATCGCTTGGTGTTTGCACTTTACTCCCTAATAATGTACATGATATATCTGTTCCGTGTATAACGATGAAATGACATCAACAATGCCAGATATGTGAATAAGGGCAATTTCAACGAGTTGAAAATAAGCAGAAGTGTTTTAAGGGCCAATCTTTAAAAGCTAATGACGTAACTGCTATGTAATTATCAATTTTTTAACATTAACTATTAACGAATTCAAAAGTCCATTAACGATAATTTTTTTTATAAAAACAGCTATTGTAATTCTTGTTAAAAAATTTCGCCATTTTTGACTAGTTTTCAATAAAACAAATTATTGGAATAGCAATATTGCATATGGCAGTATGCTTTAGACAGTTAGATAAATGATTAACTTTAATTTAGCGCGTGGTTTTAGTTTTCTTTAACCGTATGTTCGAGCCCATTTGTGAAATTTTTAATTAAAATAAAGGCTAAATTGGTTACTTTTAAAATTATGCAAAATAAAAAAATATAATCGTTTATAAAGAATAATAATTGTTATATCATGTTAGATAGTATTATGCGTAATAATAAAATATTTAAATATTTATTTACCTTTATTTGGTCTTCTTTGCTAGACATAATTTTGCTTAAATTTTAACTTTTATTGACTTAAATTCTCTAGAAAGCAAAAAATAACCAACGATTAATAAATTAACTATGAGGTTAAATAATTAATCCGCTATTCAACCGCATTATAATTCTTTGTATGTTTATTCAAAGCCTGCATTCATTTTACAATAAAGTTTTAAAACACAACTATTTTTGGCAATGTACACAATTAAGAAGTGTCTGCCATTAAACTACTCTTTTCTTAAAGATAGTCTTACGTTTTACCTAACCATTTTTAAGTATTGAAGCCGGTCTTCTTACTCCTTTATTTATATACTTCCATGTGCTTTGATTTTGATGCCACGCGTTTCTCTTTTTTTCTTTTAGGTTCAATTTTTGTAAGAGAGAGGAAAAGAGATCCCTTTTTCAACCACGTGGCTTATTGTTTTAGCAGTGGAAAATTTCAAATAATACTTATTTTACTACAGTAAATTTGTATGCAATTGTATACAAACAGCCTACTAAACGTTTTTTAATTACTACATCCGTATAACGTATATTGATTGCCTTGCTTTACCTTTATTGAACTGATCTATTTGTAGAATAAACTGATTAATGTTAATTGGTACTAAATTAAAAATAAATTGTTGTGTTAATATTTTTGTTTTATGAATTTAGAAATATCTGTTGCATTCAAAATTGCGCTTGCCTATCATCTAGCGATCAACAATTTAATAAAAATTTAAAAAAATTGTAATTATTATTACATTGCCTTATTTTTTTGTTACTTTGATTAATAAACAATTTATTTAAAAAAAAATTTAAAATAAAAAAATGTTAATTAAATGGCATCACTTAAAGTAGGGTTTTAACCGAACGGGAAATCACCTTTAGATGAAATTGCATCACGTTAAAACGTTTTTACTTGCAGCAAAGTTTATTAATTATTTAGTCTTAATATATATACTTTGATTGTTAGCTTATTTTTAAACTTTAACTGTACTTTAGGTGAGCATTACAAGATAATAATGAGCGATACAAAAAATGAGGAACATTTAAAATTTCGACTTTTGGAAACTAATTTATCAGGTGATGTGGTAGTTGTTGAAGACCAACATGAAATCAAAGACAAAGTTGGGATAATTCCTTCTTTACTTCCAAATGGAATACCCCCAGTATTGCCAAATTTTAACAAAGAAATCGAGAATCGATTTCTAAGTTCTCCAGAATGGTTGGATGTTCACCATCCAAAACATACCCAAACATTTTTACCCAAAGAAGTAAATTTATCTGAGTTATACTCAACAGATATTTGTCCACTTCAGTCGTCCATTCAAGTTCATAGAAATCCAACTTCTGGAGAACTGTTGGGTTTCTACGAGGAAAATGTTAATGAAGGGTTGAACTTGACCCCCAAAAATTCATGTTCTCTATTTCGGGCCCCTGGGTTACCCACTGAAGCATTACGAGGGACTTCGACAAGTTTTCCTTTCTGGCCGGGTGGAATGAAAGAAATAGATGAAATATTAGAGGATAAAACGGAAAATGTGATTAATTTTGAGGAGAATCTTAAAACTTGTCCTCCTGGTTTTGAAAGTGGAATCAATTTTAAAAAACAAAAAAGTTCAACAATGTTCAACGTCGAAGACATTTTTTCCGATTTTGGAGATGTTAAACTTGATGAAAATTCTCAAAAAGAAAGAACTGAAAAGGACACCCCTATTCAAAATCATGAAACCGATAATGAACTGGTTGATCTTATACCAGATTTGCCAGAACCTAAAAGCTTACCAGAAAAAGTCATTGTTATTAAAAAAGTTGAAGTTAAATCAATAATAGAAGGAGTATGGGCAGAAAAGGTTGACATTTCAGTTAAAATTAAGGACTTCCATCAACGCATTCCAAACATGGCTCATAAATTTCCATTTGAGTTGGACACGTTTCAAAAACAAGCAGTCCTGAAACTGGAAGATCACCAGAGCGTATTTATTGCCGCTCACACATCAGCAGGAAAAACTGTTGTTGCGGAATATGCAATAGCTCTCTCAGCAAAAAACATGACTAGGGTTATATACACGAGTCCTATTAAGGCATTGTCCAATCAAAAGTTTCGAGACTTTAAACAAACTTTTAAAGATGTCGGTTTGATTACCGGTGATGTGCAAATTAATCCTGACGGTTTTTGTCTAATTATGACAACAGAGATTCTGAGATCAATGTTATATAATGGCTCTGATGTAATAAGGGACCTGGAATGGGTCATTTTTGATGAAGTACATTATATCAATGACTTGGAGAGAGGTGTGGTATGGGAAGAGGTGCTAATAATGTTGCCTGAACATTGCAATGTTATTCTGTTGAGTGCAACTGTGCCTAACACAATGGAATTTGCAAACTGGATTGGAAGAACCAAACAGAAAAAGATTTATGTGATCAGTACTTTGAAACGCCCTGTACCATTAGAGCATTATCTTTACACTGGTAATAGTTCAAAAACTAGTAAGGAGTTGTTTTTGTTGGTTGATTCCGATCGTAAGTTTTTAACGCTCGGTTACAAAAAAGCAGTTGCTGCAAAAAATGAAAGACAAAGCAAGCACAGAAAAACTTTTGGGGCTAAAGTTCAGCGTGGTGGGAACCCTATTGCCGATAAAGGAATTTGGTTGTCGTTAATAAATCGGTTGCAAAAGGAGGACCAATTACCAATTGTTGCGTTTACTTTCTCCCGCCGACGCTGTGATGAAAATGCAGCAATTTTGGAGTCACTTGATCTCACAACTTCAACAGAAAAAAGTGAAATTCATGTTTTCTTTAACAAGTGTGTTCAAAAACTAAAAGGCACTGATAGTAAATTGCCCCAAGTATTACAAATTTCTCAATTGCTATCTCGTGGATTGGGTGTACACCACAGCGGCATTTTACCTATACTTAAAGAGGTTGTGGAAATGTTGTTTGCAAGAGGTTTAGTTAAGCTATTATTTGCAACAGAGACTTTTGCAATGGGAGTAAACATGCCAGCTCGAACTGTGGTTTTTGATAACATGCGGAAACATGACGGTACTCGAATGAGAAGTCTTCTACCGGGGGAGTATATTCAAATGGCTGGAAGAGCTGGGAGGAGGGGTCTTGATTCAACTGGAACCGTTATTCTTCTTTGCAAGGGTGATGTCCCAGAGATGTCGGAACTGCATTTAATGATGTTAGGTAAACCAACAAAGTTGGAGTCTCAGTTTCGTTTAACCTACGGTATGATTCTTAACTTGCTTAGAGTTGAACAACTTCGTGTTGAGGAGGTTATGAAAAGAAGTTTTTCTGAATTCAATGCAAGAAAAGATTCAAAAGCCCAAGAGAAAAAACTAAAAGAACTGCACGCTGAAATGGAAACAAAATATGAGGTTAAGGAACTAATTGCAAACACGGATTACCAGCAATATCTTGAATCCTGCCAGGAATTATTGGTATTAAGATGTGAAGTACAAGAGCTAAGTCTTTTAAGTAATTCTGGGATTAGAATGATGCAACCTGGCAGAGTAATTATTCTAGATTGTGAAAAATACAAACAGCATATTGCAGTAACTCTCAAGGCAAACACTTCTAAAGCCCAAATCACATTCACAATTTTAGTTTTATGTGATGATTTAGAAACTAAAATTGATGAAAGCGTTTGGCATCCTTCTAATATACTTGGTAGAAAATTATTTCACCCTGAAGCTAATGTAAAGCATGCTGTCATTGAAGTTAAACCTAAAGAAATTTTATATGTTACCACAAAGACTTTAAGAATTAATGCTGAACACATTATGGCTGATTTCAGTAAAAGGCAACATCCAAGATTTAGTAAAGATCCACCTTTACAGTGTACAAGTGTTGCAACACAAGAGTTAATGCGATTGGTTGAATCAAATCAAGATGGATTAACGTCAATTGATATTTTCAGTGATCTTGGTTTAAATGAAATTGAATTGGTTGAGATGGTGACTAGAGTAAAGTCACTAGAAGAGTCGATAAAAAATGCTTTTACTTGTCCGACCTTACCTCGATTTAACTCACAAATAGTTGAAGTGGAGGCTTTTTTAAAACTTAAAAGTGAGTATGATAAACTAAAGTATTTGCTAAGTGAAGCAAGTTTGCATTTGCTTCCTGAATATGAGCAAAGAGTAAAAGTTTTAAAGCATCTCAAATATGTGGACACTGGTGGAGCTGTGCAGCTAAAAGGACGAGTTGCTTGTGAGATATCATCTCATGAAATTGTTCTAACTGAACTTGTGTTTGAAAATGTTTTTGCTACTTTGGATCCGACAGAAATTGTAGCTCTTTTATCATGTGCCGTGTTTCAACAAAGAGTCGATTTAGAAGAGGTTACATTTACTCCAAAACTCAAAGAAGGAATGAAGAAAATTATAGATGTTGCAACTACAATTGGACAGGTACAATATGATTTTGGGATTCGAATTCCAGTTGATGACTTTGTTTCTGCTTTGAAATTTGGTCTTGTAGAAGTTGTATATGAATGGGCCAAGGGCACAAGTTTTAAAGACATCACAGGCCTTACCTCTGTTCAAGAAGGTGTCATTGTGAGGGCAATTCAAAGGCTAAATGAAACCTGCAGGGATGTAAGAAATGCTGCAAAAGTGATTGGAGATCCATCATTACATGCCAAAATGGAGAAATGTTCAGAATTGATCAAACGAGATATTGTGTTTGCAGCAAGTTTATACACCCAATAATTGTTTATTTATTCATTTTTTGCAATCCAATTTCATTTTTATAAAAAAATATTCAATAACTTTTTTAAATGATACTTTTTTACTGAAAAACTGTGAATTTAACATTTATAAGTTCCTATTAATTAAATCATGATGAACTAATTTAATTTTTGTTTGGTCATTTTATTTTCAATTTTAATTCTTGTTTTATTATGTTATATTTTGGTTATTTTTTAATCATGTTATGGTGCTAGTTGTAAGCTTATAGGTAGCTTAATATTTACATGCAAAACTTTATTTAAAAATATTGTGCTTTGTTTAATTAAAATCTTAGTTTGTAATTATAATGCTTTTCCATTTTCTTATGCTTTAGAGTTTAAGGATATCCTTTTAAATGTAAAGATAGTTTTCTGACAACAATGTTGATTTATGGAAAGTTGTGCAACAAACAATTCCTTATAAAGGCCTGCTTATATTTGCAATGTAATAAAGTCAATCATTACAAGACTTTAAAGCTGCAAAAACTAAACATTACAAATTTCAATATTTCAAGAACCCTAACAACTGGAAAAAACAATATTTTACTTTCAAATTATTATGAAGTGCTAAATATTGGGAGAACAGCAACAACTAATGAAATAAAGAAAGCTTATATTGAACTAACTAAACAATTTCATCCAGATTCTATGCAACTGGATAATAAAGATACAGATAAAATTGATCAATTTCTAAAGGTTAGTTTTTAAAAAAGAAATATTATGTGTAATACCATAATAATTTGGTAATTTAAATCTTTTTATACAGAAACTTTTCGGATATTTTTAGATAAGAGAAGCTTATGATATATTAGGTAATCCAATCACAAGAAAAAATTATGATCTTGAAGCATTTGGAAGATCTTCTGACCTAAACCGGTTTTCTACGGGAGAATATGAACTTTATAAAGAAAAATTAGGTAAAAAAATCAAGTTGCTATATAATATACTTATGTTTTAATATACCTATAACAAAACTAATATTTTAGACAAAATACATAAAGAAAATGTCGACGAAAAGTCACAGAATGGTAATGATACCAAAGTTACCAGTTTGTTTACTGTTTCTCCGAGAGTTCGACAACTTCTTAATTATTTGTATGGATTTATATTTGCATCTGTTATAGCCATGTATCTTTTAGGAAAAAGAAATAAAACTAAAGACGATGAATAACTTTATTGGGTTAATGAATATTTAAAATATGCACTGTGCTATATGCTATATTAATTCTAGTTTTGGTTCCTTTTAAATGATAAAATTTGTTATAACATTTTAATTTAGAGATTTTTGTGTTATTATAACTTTTAAAATGTTTAAAATATTTAACTTGCATGCAATATATAATACAATTAAGCCTAATAAATTATTTTATTAAATAAAAAAGATTGTTGAGTTTGAAAAAACATTAATGTTGTTCTTTAGCATCTAAATTTAAAAACGAAATTAATATGTTAAACTTTAAATATAAATTTTTGTAGTTATAAATGTTCTTTAATGTTTTTTCATATTAAAAAAAAATTTGTTACCCACCAAATTAGTTTTTTATACCAAGAACACTACTTGCAAGTTGTGTTGTTCTGTTTTTTTAATAATTATGTCACTACAGAAACTAAACTTAAAAGAGGATAAACAATATTTTAGTGACTCTGTTATAGTTGACTATTAATTTCACCCGACACACAGAAAAGAAAAAAAATAAGTTTTTATGTTTTATCGCGCTTTGCTTTTTATATTTGTAAGAAAATGGATTTAAAAGAGATTTTTAAAGATTTTAACGCAAGGTAAGATTAGTTGTAGTTAATTTATACTGTTAATATACTAAACATTTGTAAATTCTGGATTTTTTTTAGTAAATTTGTATTTTTCGGATGTCTTCTTCCTTTTTCGATCTTAATTTCTTTGCGACTAAACGGTAATATTGATTGGTGTACATGGGCACTTTTCACACCTCTATGGCTTCTCAATTTGCTTGTTATTACTGGTGCTGTCAGTGGAAGTGTGGTTTGGTGCACACATCCAGAATACAGGTAATAAATCTAAATTCAGTTCAACTTTTTTATGGTTTGGTTTTGTTGTTACTTGTAAAACCAAGCTTTATTTATTATTCTTATATTTTCATTTTTAGATCAGAAAGAGATGGTAGTTACACTGACTACAAAGCAATGCTTATTACAGTGGGCATGCACCTTCTTATGTTAATGTTTGAGTTGTTGTTGTGTGATAACATTGAATCTAATGGCACCAAAAATATGTGGCTGTTAGTTTTTACTCCCTTATTTTTTGCTTCACCTGTTGCGGTTGCCGCTTGGATTTGGGGATTTAAGCATGACCGATCTTTTGAGGTAGAATTTTGTTTTTATCACAAAAATATTGTTTTATCCATTTAAGTAGGGTAAACAACAAATTAAGTAAGTGTTATTTCTTAGATTTTTGATAGCATTTATTTATAAAATCTGCATAAAATTATACCATATGTACATAACAATATTAAATGCTTTTTAAATTGTAATAATTAATTTTTTATTTAATTTTTCAAAGTTTATAAGTTATAAAGGCTATATATATTTACCATAATTATATATAGATTCTAAATTGAAAATTTTTAACCTTATTAAAACCCATTTTTTATTAACTTTACAGCTTGAAATTGTGTTATCAGTGAATTTACTTTTATTTATATTCCTTGCTTTAAAATTGGACAACATAGTTAACTGGGCATGGACCGCAGTGTTCATACCTTTATGGATAGTCATGTGTTTACCAAGTATTGTGGTTTTATACTACTTTATATGGACACTTATCTTTTTTAGGTATGTAGAAAAATAATTTGTTATCAAATAAAAATTTTAAATTGATTGGCTTTTTAAAATATTAAATGAATTATTTTTTTGAAAGGTTATCAGTTTTGTAATAACATTTTTTGATAAATTTTTTTTTGTTTTTTGTAATATTTATATTTTGTAGGTTATTAAAAAAAAAAAATGTTGCCAAAATTTTTAAACAATAAAAATCAAACCTTAAATTTGCAATGAATTAATTTTAGGTCAACATTTCCAGAATCAGACCGAAGATCCCATCTAGTATTAGCCTGCACTTGGCTACTTGTAGTTATACCATTACTTACTTTTCAGGTAGGTTCAACTTGAATAAAATAATAAAAAAAAAAATTTATTAAATTTTTTGTCAGGTTTTATTGGCTTATCGTCTAGACGGAGTTAATAATATGAGTTGGGCAAATATATTTATACCACTTCACATTAGTATATTTGCTTTAATTATCGGGTCTTTCGGTAGCAAAAGTGGTAACAAATGTAAGTAGACGGCCCAATTGTGTTTTTTTTTTATAATTAATTCCATTAATTGATATGTAAAAAAAACATAAAACAAGTTATTTTATGATTTTTTAGGGTGGTTTGGAATTCGCACAGACTTCTGTCACTTTATTTTAAACATTTGTCCGTTCATGAGAATTTACGGAAATATCTCCTACAAACTTCCGCAAGACGGCGATAGAACGTCGCCAACCGCGCCCGGCATACACATGCAAAACTCTCATATTTACGGCGCCTCGAAAAAAAACGCGACGAAAAAAATTTTTGTTACTAGTAAAACCGACGGCGTGGTAGCTATGAATGTAATCGACACACCAGACTAACAAAACTTTGCGTTTTAGGCTTTTTTGAGCTTTGTAAGTATAGCTTTCAGGTTTTAGCGCGAAATAAGGAACAAATCCTGTACAGAGATATCGCATGCTTTGAACGACATTTTTTTTGCTTCAATTTTTAAAACATTTTTGTAAAAAAAATAAATTTGGTTTATATTTAATATATTTTTTACGGGGTCTTGCGGGATTGGGTATTATCACAACAAAAAATTTCTTTTTTAATGTTTATTTATTTTTTTTAAAACGTAAATGTACAACTTTATTATTTTGTTGCATCACTTCTCTGCAGTAAATACACAATCATAATATTACTATATAAACGCTTCAATTATATAGATTTAAGGTATCAGAACTTAATGAACTAAATAGAAGTCAGAAGTAGAAAAAGGGAATTTTGCCAACTTACATTTTTTAAACAGAAACAATTTTTTAAAGTATTTTATTATATAAATAGTTTTGGACGTTTCAGTCTTCGCTAAACATCAAAAGTCGAGATGTTTTGAAAGTCTCTATCACCTTGCAATAAGTGAATTATTGTGTTCATTTTTACTCGGTTATTTCCTGATTATTTAGGCAGAAAATGGCCAGACAACGCATTAAGCTGCATCTGATATCTCTGGTAAAGTTTTGCATAATTGCTCACAAGAGCAGAAGGCTGATACACCGTTGGTATCACGTGATTCATAGAGGACGACAATAAGTTGGCACGATTTAAAAAGTCATTCACAGGGTAACGTAGATCGTGGGAGTAAGGGGACGCGCCGAGAGGTGATTTCCCGCTCTCAAAGGAGCGATTTCTAAACAAGTTTGAAGAAATTGGGAATTGGGCAGAGTTGTTAATCTTCGAACTAGGAGATTTGTTTAAAATATGGTCGATTTTAAAACTACTTGTAGATTCGAACGTAGGTGACAGGGACTCTCCCGAGTTTGATACCGACGGCTTAACGAAGCCTACTCGGTCTTCTGAAACTTCTTTTATCTTTCGTGAAACGATCGATAGGTCTAAGGCTGAATTGTCATCACTTTTATCAGCGTCGTTCTCGGGTAAATCTGGAGAAATAACATCGCTTTGTCGTGTTTCTGGGTTAAATGGTAATAGAGTTGGCCCCAAATGTCGTGATTTCAGGTAATCAATGACCGCAGTTTTGCCGTTTGTTAGAGCCTCGTTTTGGGGCTGGAATTTTCCCGGACTTTTCTGTTTTGCGAGAGAATTTTGCTGGGTTGCCTTCTTTCTTTTTCTCTCGAGTCTTTGCTCCTCTCGTTTTCTTACTTCTTCTTCGTTCATTGGCTCACCTTAATAATTACCAAATTATTCATTTTTTGACAATTATTTTATTCAATTAGAAATATAATTTAAAAAAACCAATTTATATTATTGCAACTTTAAGTTAATAATTTGTTTTAATTAACTGACTTTGTACAAGATAGCTTTGATTATTTTTTTTTTCTTAATTTTAAAATTTTACATAAAATCACAATGAATATTTTCAATTAACTTTTATCGTTAAACATACCCGAGCAAATAGTTAGTTGAGCGTTTCTAGGCGGCCTTCCCGGTCCCTTTTTGGTATTTTCCTTTTTCCGCCATTTTGCTCTCCGATTTTGGAACCAAACCTATTAATACAAAATAAAAATTTAAATTCATAAAAATCTAAATTCATAAAAAAATTTAACACAAAAAAATTTAAAGTTAGAAAAATCAATTTATATTTAACAAGTAGGAATTTTAAAATGTTTTAATTAAAGATGTTTGTTTAAATGGATTTATTGGTTGCTAAAACGGTCAATTTATTTTGTTTTAGTTTTCAATAAGTTTTTGATTTTTTTAGATAAGTTTTGTTACTTTTTCAAGTTTGGTTGAAATTCTGTAATATATATAAAATAAAAAGCTTATTAATAATTTTACCGATTTTTGGGCTTATAAAAAGAAACATTTAAAACGACATGTCTTTTTTTTCAATATTTTTAATTTACTTTGGATGGTTTCGCTAGATTTGTGGTGTTCTTTTTTAAAATTACTTTAACCTTAGATAAAATTTGTTACATCCTTTCACGTCATACAGTGTATAAAGTTGTTATTATAGGCTATAATTTAGACGCAGTTGTGGAGGGAAAAAACACACAAATAAAATCAAGGATTAAATTGTATTCGGTTTAAAACCTAAATCCATATACAGGGTGTGGATCAACTGAATTAGCCCGAACAAATTGCTGGGTTTCAATTATAGTATTCGACCAAGCCAAGCGTTGAAAATTGTACTGGATTCTATTGATGATAGTTTATGTTTAACCCGAAAAATAAAGCCCTAAATTTGTTCGAACAAAGACTAACAAATCCCGTACGATCAGCGCTGATTTGATGTTCGAAATATATTAACTTTTTTGGGTGAACACAAACGTAAATTACACAAAGAAGACAATTTCGTGAGAGCCGCGCTAATATAATATCAGGTTTTTCGAACTCGTTTTTTTTCTTGTAGTTTATATCTATGGGAATAGCGATCTAAATTGATGCTTGTTATTGAACAGATCTTTAAAGCCAATAATTTTAGTCGGGAATGTGCTAGATTTAATCCCACAAAATAGCTGATCGCTTGTTAGGAGTTATTCTTCGTGTAATTTTACATTCAAGAACACCTGATACGACTTGTTAGTTTGTGCGCAAGCCAATAATTTCATTATAATGATTGTTTTTCATAACAGCGTCCTAAATCTTTGAATTTGTTTTGTTTAAATAATAAAAATAGAGTAAAATGCATATGGCAATAAAAAGGAATTTTATATAACTCAAAATTAAAAAAATAGATTAATTAAATAAAAAAAATGCAAAGTAACTTTAAAATATTGATTATCTTAATATAATATGATGTCCCAATATATACCTGGACTCGTGACTCGACCAGATCTAGTCTCAAAGCAAGAGCTTCTCGCATATAAACATCAGGATAGTTTGAACTTGCAAAAGCTTTTTCCAATTCTTCGAGTTGCCAAGAACTAAAGTTAGTTCTCGATCTTCTTCTTTTATTCACCCCGCTCTCGTTGCAATATTCATCTAGACTCATGCCTAAAAAAAGGTCATTTATTGTAAGCTTTGTCTTTTTATTTATATTTAAATTAGGATTTATAAAAAAATTTTATGTAAAGTAATTAAAAATAGCGTAAAAATTATGTTAAACATATTTATTTCTAATAAAATTTGAACTAATAAATGGAAAAAGTTTATCGAAATTTGTGCTACAAATTATTGAATAGAGGCTATACCAGCTCTGGGAAAAAGGTCTTTTGTGCCAATCTTGAAGTAACAAAAGAAAGTTAACAATAAAAATATTCCTTAACGAAAAATATTTCAATTTTAATTAATAATTTTTCTAAAATTATGGATTTTATGCTCGACCCTTAATGAGGCGCTCATTTAATAAAAGGACCAACTCTTCGACCGTAAATTGCAATAAGAAAACTGACAAGCCTCGTTGTCCAATCCTCATATTCAATAACGTCGCTAATTAATCTAATAAAACATATCGATTCGTTTGGTCACGTGACGTAGATCAGTTTCACTTAAACGATTGACAACCGATCGCGTATTCGCGACATCGGGAGCGGAACCGTTCTGTGACGTCATCAAGTTAACGCACGAGTAACGTAATCGGGCGGCCCTTACTTGTGACGTCACATTAAAGCGTTCGCGCGACTCTTCGGCTGTTTTATTACAACCGAATGATTGTGTTTCAATTAGAGAAATTTTACGCAACTTTAATTTTTTTTCTGGATTTTTTTTCTGGGATTAATTTTTTTTCTGGGATTTAACTTTAAAAAAAATAAATTTAATTGAACTTTTGAGTTTATATTTTTATTTCTTTTCTATATTTCAGTATATCTCTTGGTTTAATATAAACTAAATTTAATTATGGTCGTTTTTATTTAAATAAAAAAGTAACAGTTTTTGTACTAAAAATATAATTTAAATATTCAATATTTTGTTAAATAAATACAATATTTTTATTAATTAAATAAAGTTAAATAAAGTTTATAATAAAGCCAAAAAAATTGAATAAGTTTTTAATAAAAATAAAAATTTAAAATAGATAAAGAAATAAATATTAGTTAGACCGAATGTTTTTTTGCGATTTTTAAGTAATAAAACTAAGCCGTATCAAATTGCATTCATTTTATTAAATTTGTTCAATTAACTACACTGCCTTGAACTTGATTGATGTAAAGTTGAATTACTTAAAATAAAAAAATTCGATTTCTGGTTTCTACGCTCGTGTTTTTTAAAGTTTATTACTATTTGTGAATTGTTATTTTGTAAAAAAAAACTTAAACACCTGGGTTGAATATATCGTATTTAATTTACAATACGCCATTTTGGGTAGTTTACCATATTGTATTATACATTTAACAATTTAAATTTGATTTTATTATTAAATTTAAAATATTGGATAACGTTAATATATTTTTTAACGATGTAATATTAGTTTGGTATAAATCGTATTTAAAATTGCCAATAAAAAACTGTTTGTTTTTTGTATTAAGGCTCTGCGGAAAAAATAAAACAACAAAATTGTTATATTTTACTAAATATTGTTTTTTAAATTTTTTCTACTTAAAATCGCCATTTAAATATACATATTAAAGTATTCGATTTAAAAAATAAATTAACATAGTTGTCTAGTTAATCTTGTTGAAATAAACATAATTGATTTAGTCAATAATATTGTTAATAATTTATTTTAGATGTCTAATAATCAATGCACATGTGTATTGAATTGTTTGACGTATTTGATTGAATAAAACAAAGTTGAATTAATTTCATTAATATTTATGCAAATTAAAGATTTGTTTTTTAAATTATTTTTTTAACTAAAGAAATTGAAAGGGTCTTTTAATTAAAAAAATTAAAGGAATCGGAATTTTAAAATATATTTTTCCTTGATTTTTGTTTTTTATGAGTTTTGTAATTTTTCTTACCGTTTGAATTATTATATCTTGAAAAAATTGAATCTCCAAACGGTGAAAATTGGCGTTGTGAGAACATGCGACGTTGATAGAAAAACTCATGATCTTGTGGGTTAACCTGAGTCGCATTAAATTCTAGACTTTCCTGTTTAGGCGTCTGTTAACAATAAATTAACAAATTAATATTTTTTAAATAATTTATTTTTTTTTAAACTACAGATAAAAATTTAATTATTATTAATGAAAAAAATTTTGCTTTTACTAAATCGCCATTTTAAAATTATAAAACTTTCTAATTTTAAATTTAAATATTATTTATTTTTTTAAACAACCAAGCGCAAAAAAATTACTTTTTGTTCTTGATTTAAATTTTCATTTTCCGAGGTTTTTGGAGATTTTAAAATAGCTTCTTGATTGGATCCGAAACCATTTAAACTTGGGTAACAAAACGATAGAAAAGGGTGCATAGCGTACGTAGCATTCATTACTTAATAACTAAACCTGAAAATTTAAAAAAATATAGTTAAAGAAATAAAATTTAAGAACTGCCATTTTTTATTTAATTATGATTTAATCTTTTTTTAATAGAATTCCTAAGCTTTATTAAATAAAAAAAATACTAACTATAGTAGAAAAACTTAAGAATACGCTAACTAAATTAAAAATAATTTTAAAATAATTCTAATTTTATGAACTACAAAAAATAAATACTGACAAAAAATGTAAAGTTTTTTTGAATTTATCCCGATAGCTTATGCCGTAATCTCTACGTTTATAGTCAGAAATCCGCGCAACCAAACTCTATACAGCCCAAAATATTTTTTCTTTTTTCCCCTCCACTCTTCAGCGCAAGTTTTTTTCCATTCTATTAGTTTCAGTTTATGTCTACACTCATCCCAGATGCAATTAACCGAAGGGAAAATGAAAATTGATTGGATTTTATCGCTTCTGTTTACACTGCTTAAAACCCCGCAAATTTAAATTGGCAAACGGGACATTTTGTATTTTAATGCGATTTTCTTTATGATATTGATTTAATAAATATATATAGGCCGCGCTATACGCATGCTTATTATCTTGTATTTTTATTTGTTTGTGTTTTGGCTTTGCTACTGAAGAATTGCAATACGCGTTGAATTAATAGGTCGCCAATATGTGAGAGTATTTAACGCTATATTATAATTGAGTTTTTTTTTCGATTAATATAAAATTGAAAATATTGGTTTAAGGATTTTTGAATTATTGAATTTTGGTAATTATAAATAAATAAGTATGACATTGTTTTATGCATTTAAATTACATGTTTATAATATTATTTGTTTAAAATATGAACATATGCAATTTAAATTTAAATAAGGTTTCGAAATAAGTGAAATTTTATTATATTTTTTTATCAATAACAATGTCATTAAAAATTTCTATTAAAACGCTATTTAATATAAAAATTAATTAAATTCTTGATAAACGTAAATGATAAATTATAATAAATGGATTAATTAACAAAAATTAAAAATTAAGAAATGTCAAAAATAATTAAGCGATCTGTGCAAGGATTTTCAAGAAATTGATTAAATGTTTTGCGACCGTTGTTTTTTTCCGATCTACTGGTTTTATAAAGAAATAGATAATAAGCATTAAAACATAAACATATTGTCGATTTTAATTAGCATTTTTTTAATGAACTTATACAGCTTATACAGAAATTTAAAGTCTCTTTTGTTTATCAATTTTTAAATTAATAATTGTTTTAACAAAATATAAAAACTTTTTGTGTACACTAAAAAATATCTTATTTTTTATTTTTTCCCTTAATTATTTTTTTAACTTTTTTTTAAATTGTTTTTAAATTAAAAAAACGTTACTTAAAAAAATATTTATTTATTATTTTTACACAATATCTTTACTTAACTTTTGTAGGGATTTTAAATTTTATTGATTGGTTATTTAATCCAGATTTTATTTTAAAATTTAAACGCTGCCTTGCTTTTACTTTTTGCAAATTTATACAATGCAGCTTTTTAAGTCACCATGAAAGAAAAACACTTATAAAGTATAAGCTATAACCTAACTCATTTGCTCAGGATCTCAATTTACCTCTTGTTTCTACCTAGGTAAATGTTAATAATATTCGGTTCAAGACTTAAGTCATAGTTTTCGCATTCGAAGGTTTAGAGTATATAAAAAACACAGTGCATTGATATAAAGTGGCAAAAACAGAAGATGTAAGTTAAAAAAGTTCGCGCTAACAGGAGATTTGTGCGTAGGCGAGTGTTTACACCAGACGCGAACTTGTCGCGATTACTAAGTTTCCTATATAAATTTTTATTTATTTTTGTTTAAAAATTACTTTTATGCATTAATTTTAAGAAATTTAAAAAATTTATTATACTTTATTGGTGTCGGGTGCAACTACATCAGTCAAAATATATCTTAATTTAAGTAATTTAGTGTAAACGGGCCTTTAATCAAGTATTAAGACGCAAAAAGTCTTACGCCCTTTATTTGTATTGCTAATGGAAAACAGAGTGCCTATTTAAAAAGTGGCAAGGACAGGAGTCCTAACTTAAGTCGTATGGTTTTGTATTGGTATTGCTTCCTGAACTAACGACTCTGCGATTCTGCAAGAAAATTTGTTCAACGTTGACCGTAAAGAAGAACTCATTTCTTTAAAGCTTACCATGATGGATTTACTGCCAATGGAACACAGTGCATTATTAAAAGTGGCAAGGACAGGAGATGTTATTCAAGTCGTACGTGCTTTCTTTGTATTGCTTCCCGAACCAAAGACTTCTGCGATTTGGTGCAGTTTGTTCAACGTTGACCGTAAAGAAGAACTTATTTCCTCTAATCTTACCATGAAGGTTTACTGCCAATGGAAAACACAGTGCTTAGAAGAGAACTGGAAGGATTTTATAGAATTTAAATCGTACCGCTGTATTTGTATTGCCTCCCGACTTAACCCAACTTTGCGATTCTGCGAGAAAATCTGTTTAAAGTTGATTGACACTCTCCTAAATTTTGTTATAGTGTGGGAAACAATTTTAACTCTGTTGTTGGTTACGTTGACTAAAAAATTAGTTTTACCAGTTATTGCTTTCTTTTTTTTTAAACAACCTGAAAATTTTAACAAAAACATTGTGGTCAAAATGTATATTCTAAGTTTGCAAAGCCTATAAATAGATTTAATGATTGATAATTAAAGAGTGTTTAGTTTAAATTTTTTATGCTAAATAAACACATTTTTGTTACCAAAAAAGAAAATATTTCGCCTATAGGATGAGGCTAATGTAAAGGCCTTACCTATTTTGTTTAAAGCGAATTGCCTAAATCGAGGAGGCGTTTGTTTTAAATTTCCACTGGCAATTATTATACTAATTTTCGGCAGTGCGTCGTGTGCAAAAACTAAGAAATAAGAGACGCGAGAAATTCCTTTTGGTCTTCGCTTTCCGCGTGTTTTTTTATTAGCCTGTTTTAACTTCTCTATTAGGTTTAATAAAGTAAAGTTAGTAAAAATGCACAGCTTATATTATGGAACTGCTACACAGTAGTTACCTTATTTTAAAATGAGGAATAGAAAACAATATTATTAAAAATAAACTAAACTCAAATAATTTGGGTTTTAAAGATGTTATGTTAAATAAGTAAATGTCGTTTGTGCCAGATAGTGTTCAAAGTAAATACAATTTCAATTATTAAATATATTGCAATTAAAAAAAGGAATAAGCTATCATTGGTTATGTAGTGATTCAGTGTTAAGGTATAAACATTAAGCGTATGTTTCAGTTAACCGTAATTAGAAGTTTGGCAAAAAAGTTTAAAAACGTGATTCTTAATTTTTAATAATAGAATAACTATTAAAATTGGGTAGTTTTCAATAAAGCCAAAGAAAAATTATTATTTTATTATTTTACGATCAGCAGATGATTTTTATTAAGTCATTTTGATTGGCTGTTGTTTGATTGGCTGTTGTGTTGTGAAAAAATGCTGGCGTATGCTATCTAGCGGTTGAACAATTTTGAATGCAAAATCGTGATGGATTAAATAGAACAGATAAGTTAACTCTAGTTTATTATAAATATCTGTACAAGTTTAGCATGTTTATTGTATATCGCATATCTTATTATCTTACCATAAAGATGAAAACGGATATTACTACGAAAAAGTTCCAAGTTCAACTATTGACAATGACAAGCCCAATTTTTGAAATTTACTGTTGCTTTTTATTACAAGTGAGTCATATGTAAGGTTTATATATTCATAATTAAACATTATATTTATACAGATAGTATAATAGTGTAATATATGGAAAAATATTGAATAAATTTAATTCTACAAAAATATTTTTTGTATAATTTGTTACGTTTAGAGGTAAATTTTTAAAGTTCTTTAGTTTGTTATAAAGTACCATAACCTGTTACATGATTTATTTTTATTTGAAAAATGTGGTTTAGAGGTTGACATTACCAATAAACAAAATTATGTTTTAACACGAACAAGACAGACTAATGTGTTTTAAAAATAACCTAACATTCAAACACTAAAGGTTAAAGTTAAATATTATTGGCAATACTTTATTAAAAAGCGATTAGCATTCATATTAGCCGCGTTCTATTTAATTAGGTTGATTTAGTCTGAGTTTGCGCTGTTTTGCCGAATCTGACGTAAATCGGTTTCTGTCAATTAAAAAAATGACGTTTTTGTTAGATTCTAAATTTAGTTTATGAGGCTGTACCAGGCTCTTTCAAGGTTTTATTTCAGATTAAAATAGACCCGGAATTTTAACATTTATCTCGTTATCTTGTTTTTAATTTAAAAGTCTAAAACTAGCATGTGAGGCATAACCACAGAAGTGTTATAAAATAATAAAAAAATTAAATTAATTTATGGGGATTTCTGAGTGGAAATTCCAATTCTGAATCACGATACCAAATAAAATGTTAATCTCCAATTAAAATGTCGTTATCTGCGAAATCTGATGAGTTAAGCCTTAATTGTGCATTATATTACGAAACCACTTCAAATTGATTCGCAAAATTTAGGTTTACATATAAATAAAACAAATTGTTAAGCTTCGAAAAATTTCTTGTCATTAATTTCTTCGTATTTAAATTCAACGAAAAAGATTTAATTGCCGAAAACAATTTTGTTACAGCGCTAATGTTTAAAAACTCTTACAATTTTTTTTAAATGTTATAACTTCAATAACAACAAAATAATTTGTGTATTAAGTAACTTGGTACTACGTGATAACTGTAACAACATTGGTTACAGCCTTAAGCAAAAAACCTTAGTTTTTAAAAACCACATTCACTTAAGACAGGTTGTGCCCTCTTATAATTGAAAAGTTTCTATAAAAGGTTGTTGCGATTATAAAATTATCGCCAACGTTTGTTGACAAAATACGCAAGACAAGATTATCTTCTGTTCCTTCGAATTCAAGGATTAGCAAAAAAAATTTAAGTTGACTTTTGATTAAAATACCCCAAGCTTGCTAAAATTTATTAAATTAAATAAATTTTTTTTTTTTTATTTTATTTGAGGTATATTTTTAGTTTCGTCTTTTTTAAAGTTGTTAAATTTATATTACAGCGTAAGTCTCATAAAACGTAGAATAATTATCTTTAAACTGCGTAAAATTCAGGTCATTAAAGTGCAGTCTACTTTTAACAGTATAATGAAAATTATTTTGCCTTTTTCTTCAGTACAAACCTATATAAGACCAGTGTACAGACGAAGTTTTATGTTTTCGCTTATAGTTACTAGCTAGCTCGAAAATGAAGTTGGTTATAGTAGCTGCATTTCTGCTGTGCTGTTTTGTTATCGAATCCGAGTCTCAAGGCTTTCTTTTTAATAGACAAAATGGTATAAAATTTTTTTTTAATTAGTTGGTTAAGGTGAATTATTTTTTAAACTGTTTTTGCAACAATGTTTTGTGGGACGTCAGACTTTGAGAAATTTTTAAATTAAAAATTTTGTTTAATTTTTTCTTTGTTTTTAAAATTTAATTTTCAGGTTTTGTTTTTGCCACAAGACCAACAGCAACAACCAAAAGGACAACCACAAGAAGAACCCCCCCAACTCCAATACCAACAGTTATAAATGACGCGCGTTGCAAATACGGACCCTGGTCCGTTTGTGGATCTATAACAAATGGTGAATCGTTTAGAACAAGGACATCCAAAGTTAGCGGATGTAAAAAAGGTAGAAGCGGTATTTTGATCAGTAAATTAAATTTAATTATTACACAAGTTAATTCTTAGTTTTAACTATTCTTTAATTTTTTTTTATAGAAACAGAAAAATGTGATAACGCCCGTGTACTTGCTCAAGCTTTCCGTTCAAGCTTTGGTTCACCGGACCCTTCGGGAGGGGGAGGTTCTGTATCCCAAGCAGGAAGTAACGGGGGAGGAGGCATTGCTGATCGAAGTTTTCCCAGTATTTCCAAAAACGTTGTCGGGAGGCCCAAAGCTAAACCCGCTTGCACTAAAATCGAATTAAAGGGATCGAAAGGTATTTCGCTCGGTGCATCGTGCTCCAAAAATCGACCAAACACTAACCAAAGCAACAGAAAAAAACGACAAGTGGTATGGCTTAGTAAAACCTAGCCTTAGGCAACACTTTTTGTGTACATCTTACGCTGTCAAGTTTATTAAATACTTTAGCCCACGATTTTATGGTAAGCACTAAAACCTGTTTTATTTATAAGACTGAACAAACAACTAGAGACCTGGTTATTATGATTGATGTTAGTTATAGCATCGGAAGAGCACGATTTAGAAAATTGCAAAGAATTGCAATCGCCATAGTAAAATGTAAGTAACCAATGTCACTTTTTTAGCAGTACAGGAATGTCGACTACACGACCTATTGAAGCAACGTTTTACCCCCTACATACTAAGTAAAAACTTGTTTCAACGCCAACGCTTTTAATATCAATTTTTTATTTAAACAGTACTGTGTGAAGACATAAGATATCACCGAGACTATACAAGAATTGCAATTACATCATTTAGTGGGATACACCGAGTTTACGTAAACCTAAACAATTTTTTGAGCGTAAACCAGTTAGTCCACAGAATTAATTCTGTGATGTAAGTAAACTAAAATAAACGTTTTATGCTAAGGTTGTGTAATAACACTTTTTTGTTTTGATCTTCAGTGATCTCGCTTTTTAATTAACATTTTAATGTATTTAGATACGGTTTGGCTGGGCATAGAACATGTATAGCAAACGCATTGGAAAATGTGAGAAGATTTGTTTTACATCCAACATATGGTGGAAGGGTTCATCCAGATGTTTACGACCCAGAAGGCAACTTTGAACAAGATATTATTCTTATAACGGACGGGTAAGGTTAAATAAACATACGAGTTGGACTTTTTGCGCAGAAAAGTAATCTTTGACTTCCTTTTTAGATGTGAAAACTGCATTTTCAATTCAAGAGCGGACAAGATACGACAGTTGGAGGATCAAACATATCAACTTATTTTACAAGGAATTCACTCATACGTAATTGGAATTGGATTGAACCAAGGTTGCAGAGAAATGTTATCGGTAGGCATCCAATTTGATTAGATAACACCATTTAAATTATTTCAAGAGACGGAGAGAATTTCCCAAAAATGTTTCTTTAAAAAAATCCAATTTTTCATCAGGTTGTTGCACAAGGGGGAAGGTGTTTTCACTTTTTTTACCTTGATAACTGGGACTATGACTTGGAAGTTTTTGCTCAAGAATTGGAACAACCTCCTGGTGATGTTTGTCTTCCTTTGTTTGAACAACCACTTGGCACATGCTAAGCTTTTTATTTAATTGTAATACTCTGTATTGAAAGGCCATCTTTTTGTGCATAACAAGTATTAAACTATGTAAATTTTAACAAGATTTGTTTATGATACGTTATTTGTCAAAGCATTAACTCTTAAGTTTTAAGCTAATATTTATAAAAAAAAAAGTTTTTTTAAATTGTGAAGCATATAAAAGCGCTTTAGCCTGATGGGATTTTAAATGTATATTTATTAACATTAAAATCAGTTCAAAATAAAAACATGTAAGAATATGAAAAGGACAGACTTAATAACAAAACAAATAGCATATTAGGTTCACTTGTAAGAGTTGGATATTTTTCCTATCAGTATAAAATATAAATTTTTTTTACGACAAAATTTGCGAAATCTGTCCTAAATGACGCATCCACATTGCACTTCACATTATCTTTAAGTCCACAATATTTTACACTGTTTTGAAACAAATATGTACAATTCTTTACACCAGCAAAACATAATTGTATTCAATTATCTACATACTAAACATTAAATTAAGAATGGGTAATAACTTTCTTAAAAACTTCATCTTCAGGCATATTTCGTCATTTGTTTCGGTTTGGTTTTATTAAAGCTCTTTTATTACCAACATTTTTGTTTAAACAACATGTCTTTAAGAAATTAATTTTTTTTAAATGTTTTTGAAAGCTTTCAGTGGTTTTTGTTATATTAGTAGATCTTGTTCATTATTGTCACTAGATTTTTTGTGATTTTATTATCAGTGCTTAGGATCCAAGGTTATTTTTTAAAAGACCATGCTTATTCGTAATACCACCCAACAACTAAAATACCAGCTAACTTATATATCTATTTGAACTGTATAAGTAGAATTTCAAATAGTTTCTGTTTTAAAGTGAGGCTGGGTTACTCGTGAAAAAAGCACTTGTACGTTTTGCAGAAATTATAAAATTTGTACAAAAATCTTATTTTTAATACGGACTACTATAGTTTTGAAAATGTTTTAACATAACTCGAAACATATTTTGAACACTTTTTTAAGCAAATCAAAACCTATCATCTACTAACGTGTAGTCATTTTTACGTTGATATTGTTATAATTTTAATCAGTCTTATTACAAGGAACATTATATAGCTATGTTACCCTTTGCCATTTTTTAGCTAATCCCTCTTTTTACATAAATTATATGATTTCTATTTATTTTGCTTCAACACATCATGAACTTGGGCAGAAATATACAAAATCTAGATTTCAAAATTTTTAATTTTACTAAAACAATTAAGATAATGTTCAGACAAATTAAACACACACAACGGCTTATTTTAAAGAAATAAACAAATTTTAGACACTTTGTTGTTATAAATAATTTTTAAAAGTAGTTAATTAAGTTTAAACTTTTTTCTTTTTTTACAATTATACATAGGTTTAAGAAAGTAGTAATAAGTTTTAATATTATCAAATTTAATCTACATGTTTGATATGAACGAAATTATTAAAAAAATATTTAAAGGCCTTTGACCTTTCGGTTTATATTTCGTCACATAATTCTTTTGTAAACTTTTTTAAGACAGCAATTATTTACTAATGAAAATAAATTAATTTTTAAACAATTTTTTTAAAAAGTGTTAATTATATTTTCTATTTTTTTTATATAGAATACATTGTCTTTTGTTAACTTTATAAAAGGTAATCGGCAATTTTTAGCCAATCAAATTGTTGTTATAGGTTTAACGTAAGAAATAAAGTTATTATTGCAGCATAAGGTAATATCGAAAATAATTACCATTAAAGTTTTTTAATAAAATTTATTTATGAATCACCATTCGAAATTCGAAATTATGACTCAGATGTACTGAATATTTTGCGGTAAATATTATCAATAGAATTTAAAACTTCTTATAGGTGAATGGTAAAAATAAAATATTTTCGATCGTTTTTAATAAATAAATCACAAAAAAAAATTATTATAATTAATAAAATAAAGTAATAAAATACATAATGTATTACATTTTTAAAATTAAAACTTTAGGATTGGTTTATTGATATTTAAGTATGACAATAAGCATAAACATAATATTTAAGACTTTGTCATTAAAATAAAAAGTACTACAAAATTTAATTTTATTTATACCCATTAAATGTACATTTTAAATTTATTAAATTGTTTAGTTTTTAATTTAATATAAGTCAATACATTAAATTGAGTTAGGGTTTGCTATTAACAACTTGTTAGTAATTAAACGGTATTTTTATTGGCATTAGTCACTTACGTTGTTTTCGAAATGTACCTCTGGCAATAACTACTTTCGTAAAAACACCTTCGAAAATGCGATTAGCTGTTTATGTTTTTTGGTCTTTTTTTAAACAGAAAACTATATAAAAGCATAGCACATTAGGCATCATTATTATATTTTTATATCGAGATTTCTTCTTGGTGATAGTCAGTTTAATTTTGTATCAATAGTCGAGTACCACAATGAAGTTATTCTATATAGGAGCACTCCTACTATGTTGTTATGTGATCGAATCCGATCAATTTCTTTTTAACAGACCAGGTATAAAATTAGTATTTTAATAGGAATAAAAAAATTGTATAAATAAACATTTTGACGAAAAAAATTTCAAAATTTTGCTAATTCCTTACATTTAAATTGTTGTATTTTGTATTTATTAAGGTTTTAATTTCGGAACAAAAGTCCCTACAGCAATGGGAGTATTCACAAAAGCACCACCAGTTATATCCAGCACTCGTTGCATATACACACCTTGGTCGAGTTGTGGACCAATATCAAATGGTCGGGCATTTAGAACAAGGACGTCTCATGGCAGCAAATGTCCAAAGAGTAAATTGTGTTTTTATTAACTCGATTCACGTTATTCCATTGCTTACATGTTAAAAAAAAATTTTTTTCAACATTTTTAGAAACAGAAAAATGTGACAACGCTCTTATACTTGCTCAAGCCTTTAGATCAAGTTTAATGACACCAGATCCTAGTAGTAACCAAGCTTCTGTTAGTAACGTGCAAAGTTTTTCTTCGGGAAATCGCCCATCTTCAGGAAATCAAGTATTGCAGTCATTTACTGGCAATACACTTACACTTAATAGTATCTCCATTGACCCTGAGCCAGTACGTGTATATCTTGATTGCAACCAAGTTAAATTATCTGGGACGACCGGTCCTTCGCTTGGCGCATCTTGCTTGAATAACAACCAAAGAAAAAGGCGGAAACGTCAAGCGGTAAGTTTAAAAAATGGCCTACAGGTTATACGCTATTAGGCTATTTTATATCCCTATTGACGTTGCCTTGTTTTTGCTTTGTGTCTAAACAAAGTTATAAGCACAATTTAAACTGCAATGGTTTGTTTTAGACTCAACAAACAACCAGAGATTTGGTTATTATGCTCGATGTAAGTTATAGCATTGGCCGAGCACGATTTAAAAAAGTTCAACGAATTGCTGCCGCAATAGTAAAATGTAAGTAGTTGAATATATCTGTTTAACTAAACCTTATTAGTAACATTTTGTATATGTGTACACAGCACTCTGCGGCGATATTCGATATGATAGAGACTACACAAGGATTGCCATAACAACGTTCAGCGGTCAACACAGGGTTTACGTTTATTTAAATATGTTTTTATCTGAAGACCAATTAGTACGAGAAATTTACAAAGTAATGTAAGTACATTTAACTAGGTATATATACAAAGTTTAGATAAATAATTGATTCGTTAGTTTTAAAAAAACACCTTACTTGTTTTTGTTCAATAACTTATTGTTACTTATTATTTATTATCCAATATTGTTTATTTTTTACATTGAATGTAGATACGGCTTTGCTGGTACCGAAACATGTTTAGCTCAATCTTTAGCTCGCGTCAGAAATTCCGCATTTCTTCCCATAAACGGGGGAAGGGTAAACTCTTTAAGATATCGGAACAAAGAAATTGAACGAGACGTTATTATAATTACTGACGGGTAGGCCTTATAAGTAATTTCGAAAAACGGTTATACTGCTAATAGACACTATTTAACTTTGATTGTTTTATTAAACTATTGTTTTTAGATGTGAAAATTGCAAAAAACGAAGTTTTTCACAAAAAAGATCTTTGCTTATTCAAGAAACATCAAGATATATGGCAGAAGGCATTCACACTTATGTTATCGGAGTCGGATTGGATAACAATTGTAAAGAACTACTATCGGTAATTATTATCAAAAACCCAAGTATTTTGTACCTGGATTTTATAAAAAATATTGAAAATTTAATAGAATTTTTTTTTTACTCTGTTAATTTTAACTAAGGCTTTATGAGTATAAATTAAAAAGTTTGGTATTACTAAGAAAATTTGTAGTATAAAGAAGTAAATCTAATAAATTGTTTATAAAAAAATATTGCTACTTCGACTACGCTGCGCTTGTTTTAATACAAGCTTAACACTTCGTGTTTTTTTAAGCTTCATCGCCAATAAAATTGATTTTTCTTGAAATTAATTCCTAACCAATATTCATTTTAGATTGTTGCTCAAGGAGGAAGATGCTTTCATTTTTTTTATCTGGACAACTGGGATTATGATCTTGATGTTTTTATTAGAGATTTGGAACAACCTCCTGAAAATTATTGTCTATTACAATTTGAAAAATCAACCCCTTTTTGTTAAGCATGTTTCAATGTTGTTTACTTTTTGTATGCCTAATGCTTGATATTGGGTTTTATTTGTGCATACATAGGTATTAAACATATGTAGTCCAACAATGATAAACTTTCAAAGTTATGTTTGAAGTAAGTTGCAGAATAATTTAGAAATTATGTAGCTTTAGAGACAAATAAGATAACCTTATAAAAATCCTGCCCACTTTAGAGTTATTTAATAAAATATTATATAGATATATACTTTTATTAAACATTAATTTTTTAAAAACATACATACGTATATACGATTTTTAAAAAGAAAATTAGACTAAGTAGTATATAGAGTTCACAAAAATGTACAACAACTTATTTAGATACATATTCTATACAAAACCTTCTATACAAATGCATTATTTAACTACATTTAAGTTGTAGAAGTAGTATTTGTGCTTGTTATAAAGTTGTTTGGTTTCTTTGGAGAACATATTTGGACAAGCTTGTCAATGGCATTCGAATATAAGATCGGGTTTAGAGCACTATTAATAGGCAGCAATACAATTGCTGAAACTGCATATGCTATGCCGGGCAAAGGGTAGGCAGCCACGTTGATTATTGCCATTACTGTGATTGGAACCCAACAACAGCAATCCGTAAAAATAAGACGCAATATTTTGTTTTGCAATTCTGTAAAAAAGTACTTGTTTTAAACTTGTATTTTTAAAAATAAAATAAATCACAGCATAAGATTTTACAGCACGAGCATTTATAACTGTTATGGTAAAAATGATACGCACCACTTTGTTTCTTGTCGGATTTTTTGGCAAGAGTTCTTTTCCCCTTTGCCTTGAATATTATAAAGCTGTATGCAACTGCCACAAACAGAAACGACAAGAAGTTAAACATTGTTACAGCTATGGAAAAAATCCAAGCATTGTCTTGAGTGGTCACAAATAGTTTCGGTAGACAAACACTTTGGGAACTGTAATATCTTAAAAGCAAATTACAAAAGATAAAAAAACAAGCTACCTTTACAAACTTAACAGATTTGTTTAATGATATTGAAAATAGGGGTTTTAGATTAAATAGGTCTATGTTAGTATTTATATTTAATTATCAACTTTTTAACACAAATTTAAAAAAAAAGTTGAGCAAAGTAAACAGTAAGTTTAACTTAAGTTAAAACTATTTAGTATTGGTGTTAGTTGTATAGGCCTACCCCAAGTATGCAGTTGGTTTTATGACAGGTAGATCATTCCAAGCGTTTGCAGATGCAGCTGCAGCATAGGCCTGCGCAGGTAGCTGCGACATCTTAGGTGAAAATGTAAAGAGTTTTAACACGTATGTCTTGGCAGCTTTAAATGTAACCAACGTGCTTCGAAAGAATGGAATGACCGGCACAACAGCTTGTTCTTGAAATATTCCTTGAAGATGACTACTCAGCGGTAAAAAGGCAATAAAAAAGGCAAATCCCCATGAAAGCAAAATCAATACTATTAAGATTGTTAGGCTTGGCTTTTCCGTAGCTTTGAAAGGCTAAAATTAAAAAAAAAACATTGTTTAATATGCTAAAGTTATACATTTAGTTGTCCTTATGTTTTAACAACAAACTATTATATAGCTTATTTAATTGCTTTTAGTGTATATATACCTTTAAAACCGAGTAAAGTCGAAAAGCAGTCAACATAACCAAAGTCACGACCGAACTTTCACCCGATATTACAGCCAGCACACCAATAATGTTACAAGTTTGGCTAGTAAGCCATTTCAACGAGACCGAACAGTAAATGCCAGAATAAATGGCCCCATAGCTCCCTATTACAATAAGGTACACGCCCATGAGTATGTCAGATAACGCCAAGTTGAACACTAACACGTGATTGGTTTGGAGCGAAGCCGGAGGATTTTTGTGACGCATTTCATGAAGAGATTTTAATTGGTAAATACAGACAACCTGGACAAATATTTTAGGTATGAAACAAACGTGTAAATTTTAATTTAAAAGTGCTTATAATTGAAATTTTACAAAAAAGAGTCGCAAACAATATTTTTAAACTCTGTTATTTAAAAGTTAATGTTGTTTATTTTTGAAAAAAATAATTTAAAAAAAGTTAAATTGTTTATATATTTTTAATTTTATTGCAAAACTAGTTTATGAGAAAAAAAAACATTGGTTAATTTTAACTTGACTTACTAAGTTCCCTATAATAGCGAGTAGGCCCATGATCCAGACCAATACCCGCAAAATCGGGTTTGCAATAAGTTCATATCTTGATGAAAAAACATCAGTGTGATTGACATTCGCTACAGTTGGACATTCGTCACTCCAATCGTTGCAGTTTTTGATTCCATTAAAGGTCTAAATATCAATATGAAGTACTACAACTTGCAAGCAAGGTTATCAGTAAAATTATAAAGTAAAATTTTTTTAAAGAAAAAAAATATTCTGTCATGGTTGAATTTTTTTATCATCAACTGAAATTACTTCTTTTTTACGAACGAAGAGGGGCCGTTGGTCTTCGCAGTAAAATCTCGAATCAGTACAATTCATTTCATCGCTTTTATCATCGCAATTAATAATATAATCACACACGTCTGTTCCCTTGACAGAAACCTTTAAAAATAAACAATTTGCACATCTTTAAAAAAATCATTGGGTGACTTTACTCTCAAATTTAAAATAAACTAGTTTTATAAAAAAAGAAACAAGAAGGATTTTTACAAAACAGTTTAATAAATAAGAGTTTATTCATATACCTTAGTTCCTCCAAGTGATGGACAATGAAATCTATCGGGACACGTTTCTCTTGATTCATCAGACCCATCATCACAATCAACATATCCATCACATTTCTTTTTAATATTAATATTAACTAAGTTCTTAGATGGACAGAAAAATCGCTTAGTGCACTTTTCTTTGGGTTCGTCTTTCCAATCTACAGTGCAGGTCAAAATCCCGTTGCAATATTCATCTGGGCCATAACTTAATTGAACTGGTAATGTTCTGTTGTTAACTATTATCTGTTTTGTTAAACATTGTTTAAAGTAAACTTTTTTTTAAATTGTAGCAAATCCTTAAAAATTCACATTTACTCTGAAATATTGTTACGACTCGGGTGTACCAATACAGAATTATTAAATATTATTTTATCCGATAAACTGCAATGTAGAAATACTTTACTATTCAAGTAATATTTTTAGAACTATTTTTGTGTCATTTATGTAAAAAGATATAAGACATAAGGACTGAAAATACCATTATAATATTAGCAAATCAATATTTCAAGAATTAAAAGAAAAGTAACTCGGGTAATCACGTCATTTTAATAGAAGCCTAGTACGTGAATTTTAGTAAAATTAATTTGCGCTTACATTATTTTCACAAAAATCAATCCATAAAGGTGAACCCACACCCCAAACAGCTCTGTTAGTACAACCAAATCCTGTTTTATTTGGGCAGTTGGCAGCACATTCATCGTCTGGGTAACCGTTAGGATATGACCATTGGGCTGAATATCTGCTATCGGTGGATACAACACATTCTTCTTTCATGTTACATAAGGTTCCTGTCACGCTTTTACAACCAGAGGTATGCAAACATCTATTGTTGAAAAGTTTGTGTTATTAAGTTAATGGTATCTTTAAAAAATTGGTTTACCTGAAACATTTCGTAAAAAATCGTTGTAAAATGTCTTGTATACAACATAAAAATATTTATTTTGAAGTAAAAAATCACATGTTTACTATTTTTTATAAACTAAATACTTGCCTACATGGCATTCCAATTTCATTAGCTAAACCGTTTGCACAACTTAAAGTCCCCAGGCAATATTCATTTCTGTTTAAAAAATTAAAAAAATAGTGGAATACAGAATAAAAAAGTGTATCTTAAAGTAATTTAAAAAAATATGAAACGCCAGATTTTAATAATTAAAGTTGAATATTTAATATACTTTTCATCTGTATTATCTACGCAGCTGCTTATAGAATCACACATAACATCAAATGCATTGACGCAGGAGCCATTATCACAAGCTAGTTGACTTGTGTTGCAGATATTAACAATCGAAGGCCTGAAGATAAAATGATGTGTTATTAAATTAAAATTTATTAATGGGGTTTCTAGGACAACATTTAGAGGTCGTTTAACGTTTCCTGTATGGATTACAATAAGTCAAAGTACAAATATGTTTACACTGTCAAACTTGTTGACAGGATGCTGGTTATTTATCATCAACATACGATAAATTACAATAGGGGCTTCTTTAAAAACATAACTGGTGCTTAAAAGATTAACATAATGAAACTTAAGCTGTAATTTACAATAAACTAACGTTGAAATAATGGAATTTTCTACATTATCAAAAACCTAAACCAAAATTTCGAAAACATCATTTTTAATCCTTTTTCAATTAGAATTTCTTTTGCATGTGAATCGACAAATCACTTTATATATTAAATTGAGTAAAATACTAACTGTGAAAATCCAGCAATCGGCTTATACAATTTAATGTCATAACAAACACTTGGAATGTTATCTTCGCACAAACATTCGTCCGATAAATCATTGCAGTCGATAACACCATCACAAACTTGGTTTCGCTGTATGATAAGATTCCCGTCAAGACATTCAAAACACTTGTTTTTATCCATTTCTTTAACCCTAATACCTTGTGCATTTCTATAAAATTAAAAAAAAAAAAACACTTTTAAACAACCTCGCAGTTCTTTTTAAAACAGTAGTTTGCAAAATACTTAAATTTAAATAATGAATAAGATTTGCTTGATCGAGTATAGTGAAAGATAAATTTGAAGTAATGTGGCTTTTACAAGTGCGGTGGTGGAAAGCAAAGATCATCCCCCGCATCACAATCTTGGATTTCATCGTGCACCATAGTCTGCGGAAGCTTACACAGTGCGCTCTGCCTTACACATTTAAAACCAAGCCCGGTCGTCCAGTCATCGTCCTCGTCTTTGCAACCATTACAGTTGTTACCGTCACAAACAGTCGTTCTGAGCACACAGTCGCCGTTTTTGCACGAGTAATAAGCAGGACAATGCAAGTCACAATGCGACAAACCTTGACATTTTACCCCATCTTCATTGCATGCATTTTCTTTTGAGATTTGACATGTCAGACCAGAGGTCGGGTTTCTACAACTATAAATAACAAACATTTAATTAATAATATATAACTTAAACATAAAGTTTTTAAAAAACTGCAAAATAAATATAAATTTTACCTAAGTGGTGGGTCCGGGCATGAAAGACATAAAAATGCCGGGATTTCATCACTCCCATCCTTGCAATTTGGCGTTCCATCACAAAATTCACTATTCGGAATTGTAGTTGAATTGCCACAATCAAACGCTGATGAAAATGTTAAAATATTTTTAACAAAACATATTTTTTAATGAAGGTATGTTACCCTATTAACATAAGCAATACTGCAATTTATCTTACTAGTCCACAATGGTATCGCTACAGTTTTATATTTTACACATTACTTACTTGAGTGGACGGAACTCACTAAATTAAAAGCAATACCGCATAATAAAATGTAAATTAATTTCATTTTACAACTGCAGTTTTAACAATAGATATAGTAGTGGTTTGCAATATGTAAACTACATCATTGAACAAAAAACCTTGATTTATAATAAAAGAAATGTTGATCGTAAACATAACAGATGGAATATATTTAAAAAAGTCTGATTAATTACAGGATATGGTATTGCAAGCAATTGTTAGATACTGCAATTGATTAGGTGATTCACGTTATTGTATAATGCAGGGGCGCGTAGAAAGTCTATCCCAATAATACACTAACGGACTAAACCTCGTTAATTTTAATAAAGGAGTAATACATTGTCACATCATCGAAATAAATTAGTAATAAAAAATTGACAAAATGAGAGTAAAAATATATTCACGTTTTTATTAATTTTTTTTTTTTTTGGATATATCTTTATCCTCGACGTGGGAAAGTCGAATGCGCGACTTAAACATAGAGTAACATCAGTTACTCCGACCCAGTCTCGAGTTGCCTGTGGCAGTTTGGGATATTATAGATTATAATTGCCCGGTAATTATACTGCTGATTAAGTGCTGGCTCAGCAGGAGTTCATACCGTTTATAGTGCCTTAATCAAGTGCGATACAGCATGAGATCAGTGGGAATTGAACCCACGACTCCATGTGTGGTGTAGCAAGTGTTCTTACCACTACACCACGCTGCCGGTTTTGGATTTAAAGTAAATAAAGAAATTGTGCTATTTATGGTAATAATATTTTTGCAATAATCTTTTCATAGACTTTAAAAATATAGCCTACTATAACTTAAGATTTTCTTTAAATTTCTTATTTTGCTGGTAATCTTATGAAAGGTTCCCTGTTAGTTAATGTGACTTTATTTATTAAACAACAAACCCAAATACTAAATTCCGTTTGAAAGTTTTATCCAAATTTCGTAGTTACATATGTTACTTTGAAAGTCATAATTTATTCTGTGTGGTTTTAATACGTTATATATCATATTTTACTAAAAAAAATTAAATTTTAATAAAAAAAATTAAATAATAATAAATCAAAAACTGTTTAGGGAAAAATATTTAGTTTGTCCTCTTAATTTCTAAATAAAATGTAGGGGAAACACAAAAAAATAATAAAGTAAATTTTTTTTAGATAACTTTGCTTTTGTTGCCAAGCCCATAAAATATATGTTCTTAGAAGTTTTGCTTGTAATATATTGCAAATGGGTATAATAATCTTATTAAAAACATCGAAAATATCTGAAATACTTTTTATATGTAGTTAATATTTAGCATAATTTAACTTTAACAGTCGGACGCAAAAAACGCATTTACAATGACTGAATGAATAATGATCGGATGATATTTTTGATTTAATACTAATAAATTAAAAATGTTTGATTAGTTGTATGTGCAACCTAACCTAGGAGCTCCATTAGCGTTGTCTGCCGGTTTAAACTGGTAGTACTAAAATGAATAAAGAAAGAGCGGAATTTACAATAATTAGAAGAAAGGGCGGAATTTACGATGATTACGCCCTTTTTTGCATTTATAAACGGGGCAAACGATGTTAATAGAGCTCCCTTAACCTATTTTGCCGCCTTTTTCGCAGATTTGTAAAATTATTTTTTGTTTGCAAATTATTTGTGGTAATCTGAATAATTTCAAAATTGTTGTCATCAACCAGTCAACGAAATATATGTGCGTTTTTTTTAACTGAAAATCTTTAGCTGATGACTAAAACAACTAAGAAAACAGTATAGAAAAAGAAAAGTTAATACAACGAACTGTTTTTTATTTTGATATTGGGTTTTATTTGTGCATACATTGGTATTAAACATTTGTAGTCCAACAATGATAAACTATCAAAGTTATGTTTGAAGTAAGTTGCAGAATAATTTAGAAATTATGTAGCTTTAGAGACAAATAAGATAACCTTATAAAAATCTTGCCACTTTAGAGTTATTTAATAAAAAAACAAGGTTAAATTGATATTATATAGATATATATTTTTATTAAACATTAATTTTTTAAAAACATACATACGTATATACGATTTTTAAAAAGAAAATTAGACTAAGTAGTATATAGAGTTCACAAAAATGTACAACAACTTATTTAGATACATATTCTATACAAAACCTTCTATACAAATGCATTATTTAACTACATTTAAGTTGTAGAAGTAGTATTTGTGCTTGTTATAAAGTTGTTTGGTTTCTTTGGAGAACATATTTGGACAAGCTTGTCAATGGCATTCGAATATAAGATCGGGTTTAGAGCACTATTAATAGGCAGCAATACAATTGCTGAAACTGCATATGCTATGCCGGGCAAAGGGTAGGCAGCCACGTTGATTATTGCCATTACTGTGATTGGAACCCAACAACAGCAATCCGTAAAAATAAGACGCAATATTTTGTTTTGCAATTCTGTAAAAAAGTACTTGTTTTAAACTTGTATTTTTAAAAATAAAATAAATCACAGCATAAGATTTTACAGCACGAGCATTTATAACTGTTATGGTAAAAATGATACGCACCACTTTGTTTCTTGTCGGATTTTTTAGCAAGAGTTCCTTTCCCCTTTACCTTGAATATAATAAAGCTGTATGCAACTGCCACAAACAGGAACGACAAGAAGTTAAACATTGTTACAGCTATGGAAAAGATCCAAGCATTGTCTTGAGTGGTCACAAATAGTTTCGGTAGACAAACACTTTGGGAACTGTAATATCTTAAAAGCAAATTACAAAAGATAAAAAAAACAAGCTACCTCTACAAACTTAACAGATTTGTTTAATGATATTGAAAATAGGGGTTTTAGATTAAATAGGTATGTTAGTATTTATATTTAATCATCAACTTTTTAACACAAATTTAAAAAAAAAGTTGAGCAAAGTAAACAGTAAGTTTAACTTAAGTTAAAACTATTTAGTATTGGTGTTAGTTGTATAGGGGTACCCCAAGTATGCAGTTGGTTTTATGACAGGTAGATCATTCCAAGCGTTTGCAGATGCAGCTGCAGCATAGGCCTGCGCAGGTAGCTGCGACATCTTAGGTGAAAATGTAAAGAGTTTTAACACGTATGTCTTGGCAGCTTTAAATGTAACCAACGTGCTTCGAAAGAATGGAATGACCGGCACAACAGCTTGTTCTTGAAATATTCCTTGAAGATGACTACTCAGCGGTAAAAAGGCAATAAAAAAGGCAAATCCCCATGAAAGCAAAATCAATACTATTAAGATTGTTAGGCTTGGCTTTTCCGTAGCTTTGAAAGGCTAAAATTAAATAAAAAAACATTGTTTAATATGCTAAAGTTATACATTTAGTTGTCTTTATGTTTTAACAACAAACTATTATATAGCTTATTTAATTGCTTTTAGTGTATATATACCTTTAAAACCGAGTAAAGTCGAAAAGCAGTCAACATAACCAAAGTCACGACCGAACTTTCACCCGATATTACAGCCAGCACACCAATAATGTTACAAGTTTGGCTAGTAAGCCATTTCAACGAGACCGAACAGTAAATGCCAGAATAAATGGCCCCATAGCTCCCTATTACAATAAGGTACACGCCCATAAGTATGTCAGATAACGCCAAGTTGAACACTAACACGTGATTGGTTCGTAACGAAGCCGGGGGATTTTTGTGACGTATTTCATGAAGAGATTTTAATTGGTAAATACAGACAACCTGGACAAATATTTTAGGTATGAAACAAACGTGTAAATTTTAATTTAAAAGTGCTTTTAATTGAAATTTTACAAAAAAGAGTTACTAACAACATTTTTAAACTCTGTTATTTAAAAGTTAATGTTGTTTATTTTTGAAAAAAATAATTTAAAAAAAGTTAAATTGTTTATATATTTTTAATTTTATTGCAAAACTAGTTTATGAGAAAAAAAAAACATTGGTTAATTTTAATTTGACTTACTAAGTTCCCTATAATAGCAAGTAGGCCCATGATCCAGACCAATACCCGCAAAATCGGGTTTGCAATAAGTTCATATCTTGATGAAAAAACATCAGTGTGATTGACATTCGCTACAGTTGGACATTCGTCACTCCAATCGTTGCAGTTTTTGATTCCATTAAAGGTCTAAATATCAATATGAAGTACTACAACTTGCAAGCAAGGTTATCTGTAAAATTCTAAAGTAAAATTTTGTAAAGAAAAAAATATTTTATCATTGTTGAATTTTTTTATCATCAACTGAAATTACTTCTTTTTTACGAACGAAGAGGGGCCGTTGGTCTTCGCAGTAAAATCTTGAATCAGTACAATTCATTTCATCGCTTTTATCATCGCAATTAATAATATAATCACACACGTCTGTTCCCTTGACAGAAACCTTAAAAAATAAACAATTTGCACATATTTAAAAAAATCTTTGGACGACTTTACTCTAAATTTTAAAATAAACTAGTTTTTTAAAAAAGGAACAAGAAGGATTTTTACAAAACAGTTTCTTATATGAGTGTTTATTGTATACCTTAGTTCCTCCAAGTGATGGACAATGAAATCTATCGGGACATGTTTCTTTTAATTCATCAGACCCATCATCACAATCAACATATCCATCACATTTCTTTTTAATATTAATATTAACTAATTTATTAAATGGACAGAAAAATCGCTTAGTGCACTTTTCTTTGGGCTCGTCTTTCCAATCTACAGTGCAGGTCAAAATCCCGTTGCAATATTCATCTGGGCCATAACTTAATGGAACTGGTAGTGTTCCGTTGTTAACTGTTATCTGTTTTGTTAAACATTTTTTAAAGTAAACTTTTTTTTAAATTGTAGCAAATCCTTAAAAATTCATATTTACTCTGAAATATTGTTACGACTCGGGTGTACCAATACAGAATTATTAAATATTATTTTATCTGATAAACTGCAATGTAGAAACACTTTACTATTCAAGTAATAGTTTTAGAACTATTTTTGTGTCATTTATGTAAAAAGATATAAGACATAAGGACTGAAAATACCATCATAATATTAGCAAATCAATATTTCAAGAATTAAAAGAAATGTAACTCGGGTAATCACGTCATTTTAGTAAAACCCTAGTACGTGAATTTTAGTAAAATTAATTTGCGCTTACATTATTTTCACAAAAACCAGTCCATAAAGGTGGCAACACTCCCCAAACAGCTTTGTTAGTACAACCAAATCCTGTTTTATTTGGGCAGTTGGCGACACATTCATCGTCTGGGTAACCGTTAGGATCTGACCATTGGGCTGGATATCTGCTATCGGTGGATACAACACATTCTTCTTTCATGTTACATAAGGTTCCTGTCACGCTTTTACAACCAGAGGTATGCAAACATCTATTGTTGAAAAGTTTGTGTTATTAAGTTAATGGTATCTTTAAAAAATTGGTTTACCTGAAACATTTCGTAAAAAATCGTTGTAAAATGTCTTGTATACAACATAAAAATATTTATTTTGAAATAAAAAAATCACATGTTTACTATTTTTTATAAACTAAATACTTGCCTACATGGCATTCCAATTTCATTAGCTAAACCGTTTGCACAACTTAAAGTCCCCAGGCAATATTCATTTCTGTTTAAAAAATTAAAAAAATAGTGGAATACAGAATAAAAAAGTGTATCTTAAAGTAATTTAAAAAAATATGAAACGCCAGATTTTAATAATTAAAGTTGAATATTTAATATACTTTTCATCTGTATTATCTACACAGCTGCTTATAGAATCACACATAACATCAAATGCATTGACGCAGGAGCCATTATCACAAGCTAGTTGACTTGTGTTGCAGTTATTAACAATCGAAGGCCTGAAGATAAAATTATGTGATATTGAATTAAAATTTATTAAGGGGTTTCTAGGACAACATTTAGAGGTCGTTTAACGTTTCCTGTATGGATTACAATAAGTCAAAGTACAAATAAGTTTGCACTGTCAAACTTGTTTACAGGATGCTGGTTATTTATCATCAACATACGATAAATTACAATAGGGGTTTCTTTAAAAACATAACTGGTGCTTAAAATATTAACATAATGAAACTTGTAATTTACAATAAACCAACGTTGAAATAATGGAATTCCCTACATTATCAAAAACCTAAACCAAAATTTCGAGAACATCATTTTTAATCCTTTTCCAATTAGAATTTCTTTTGCATGTGAATCGACAAATTACTTTATATATTAAATTGAGTAAAATACTAACTGTGAAAATCCAGCAATCGGCTTATACAATTTGATGTCATAACAAACACTTGGAATGTTATCTTCGCACAAACATTCGTCTGATAAATCATTGCAGTCTATAACACCATCACAAACTTGGTTTCGCTGTATGATAAGATTCCCGTCAAGACATTCAAAACACTTGTTTTTATCCATTTCTTTAACCCTAATACCTTGTGCATTTCTAAAAAATCAACAAAAACAACACTTTTAAACAACCTCGCAGTTCTTTTTAAAACAGTAGTTTGCAAAATACTTAAATTTAAATAATAAATAAGATTTGCTTGATCGAGTATAGTGAAAGATAAATTCGAAGTAATGTGGCTTTTACAAGTGCGTTGGTGAAAAGCAAAGATCATCCCCCGCATCACAATCTTGGATTTCATCGTTCACCATAGTCTGCGGAAGCTTACACAGTGCGCCCTGCCTTACACATTTAAAACCAAGCCCGGTCGTCCACTCATCGTCCTCGTCTTTGCACCCATTACAATTGTTACCGTCACAAACAGTCGTTCTGAGCACACAGTCGCCGTTTTTGCACGAGTAGTAAGCAGGACAATGCAAGTCACAATGCGACAAACCTTGACATTTTACCCCATCTTCTTTGCATGCATTTTCTTTTGAGATTTGACATGTCAGACCAGAGGTCGGGTTTCTACAACTATAAATAACAAACATTTAATTAATAATATATAACTTAAACATAAAGTTTTTAAAAAACTGCAAAATAAATATAAATTTTACCTAAGTGGTGGGTCCGGGCATGAAAGACATAAAAATGCCGGGATTTCATCACTCCCATCCTTGCAATTTGGCGTTCCATCACAAAATTCACTATTCGGAATTGTAGTTGAAATGCCACAATCAAACGCTGATGAAAATGTTAAAATATTTTTAACAAAACATATTTTTTAATAAAGGTATGTTACCCTTTTAACATAAGCAATACTGCAATTTACCTTACTAGTCCACAATGGTATCGCAACAGTTTTATATTTTACACATTACTTACTTGAGTGGACGGAACTCACTAAATTAAAAGCAATACCGCATGATAAAATGTAAATTAATTTCATTTTACAACTGCAATTTTAATAATAGAAATAGTAGTGGTTTGCAATATGTAAACTACATCATTGAACAAAAAACCTTGATTTATAATAAAAGAAATGTTGATCGTAAACATAACAGATGGGATATATTTAAAAAAGTCTGATTAATTACAGGATATGGTATTGCAAGCAATTGTTAGATACTGCAATTAATGAGGTGATTCACGTTATTGTATAATGCAGGGGCGCGTAGAAAGTCTATCCCGATAATACACTAACGGACTAAACCTCGTTAATTTTAATAAAGGAGTAATACATTGTCACATTATCGAAATAAATTAGTAATAAAAAATTGACAAAATGAGAGTGAAAATATTTTTACGTTTTTATTAATTGGATTTAAAGTAAATAAATGAATTATGCTATTTTTGGTAATAATATTTTTGCGATAATCTTTTCACAGACTTTAAAAATATAGCCTTCTATAACTTAAGATTTTCTTTAAATTTCTTATTTTGCTACTAATCTTATGAAAGGTTCCCTGTTAGTTAATGTGACTTTATTTATTAAACAACAAACCCAAATACTAAATTCCGTTTGAAAGTTTTATCCAAATTTCGTAGTTACATATGTTACTTTGAAAGTCATAATTTATTCTGTGTGGTTTTAATACGTTATATATTATATTTTACTAAAAAAAAATTTTTTTTTTAAATTTTTAAATATAAATCAAAAACTGTTTAGGAAAAAAAATTTAGTTTGTCCTCTTAATTTCTAAATAAAATGTAGGGGAAACACAAAAAAATAATAAAGTAAATTTTTTTAGATAACTTTGCTTTTGTTGCCAAGCCCATAAAATATATGTTCTTAGAAGTTTTGCTTGTAATATATTGCAAATGGGTATAATAATCTTATTAAAAACATCGAAAATATCTGAAATACTTTTTATATGTAGTTAATATTTAGCATAATTTAACTTTAACAGTCGGACGCAAAAAACGCATTTACAATGACTGAATGAATAATGATCGGATGATATTTTTGATTTAATACTAATAAATTAAAAATGTTTGATTAGTTGTATGTGCAACCTAACCTAGGAGCTCCATAGCGTTGTCTGCCGGTTTAAACTGGTAGTACTAAAATGAATGAAGAAAGGGCGGAATTTACAATGATTAGGGTAAGGTATGAAAATTCCGCCCTTTTTTGCATTTATAAACGGGGCAAACGATGTTAATAAAGCTCCCTTAACCTATTTTGCTGCCATTTTTGCAGATTTGTAAAATTATTTTTTGTTTGCAAATTTATTGTGGTAATCTGAATAATTTTAAAATTGTTGTCATCAACCAGTCAACGAAATATATGTGCGTTTTTTTTTAACTGAAAATCTTTAGCTGATGACTAAAACAACTAAGAAAACAGTATAGAAAAAGAAAAGTTAATACAACGAACTGTTTTTTATTTTGAACAAACTATAATGGACAATATGGCAAACACATTATCAGGCCGAGAATTATGTCGGTTATTTTGTTGCCCCCCTTGCCCCTCCAATATTGCTTCAAAACTTGCATTTATACCCCCCGACCCAACCTACACAGTTATACCAGATGACACAGGCAATAAATATGTTTTGCATTTATGTGAAAAAGCCGAATGGCAATATTCTGAGAGAGAACAACAAAATTTAGAGGTAAGACAGAAAAAATTTCGCAAAAATAGTAATTTCTACAAAAGCTTTAAGATTTTATTGTTTTGTAATGTTAATTTAGTACTATAAAATAGGTTAATTTGCTTTGAAAATATGGATGAAAAATGTATATAGTCTATATATTAAAAGTTACTTTTGTTTGTTTAAAATATATACCAATACTTTTAAGGTAAAATAATTTTTTGAGTTATAATACATTTTTTAAAATTTTTATACTATGTAGAGCTTATATATTATTTATTTTTTGACTTGTGTTTCAAACCACAGTAGCTCCATAAATTTAATGACCCTATTTATGGATATAATCACAGACAATAAACCTTTTGTAGAACAATTTTAAAATTTTATTTATAACTTCAGTTTTTTATTTTTTGAACAAAACCTTAAGTTTAGTTCATACTATATTAAACTATTGATTTTTAAAAATTTAAATGGGATTAGAACTACAGTTGTAGTAATAAGAATGTGTTTAATTACTTTGTGTGCTTAGCATAAAATTGAGTTCAATATAGTAGAATGCATTTCCCATCTGTTGCTATGTGGTCAAGTTTAATTAGATTTAATTATTTTTTAATTAATCCATATTTTCACGTTTTAGGGTTAATTTGAAATTATTAAATTACTATAGGTTGTAACTCAGTTTACAATCTACTTTGTTTTATGTATTTATTGATTTTTTTTCTTTGTGTGACTAAATCCATTGGTTGTTTTTTTCCGTTAATATATGTTTAACAAGCAACTAAAAGTTACACAAGGTCATACTCTCTTTTTTTTTCTAAAACATTGCTTGTTAAACTATGTTAAAATTGTATTTAAAAAAAACTGCTAATTTTCCAGGTTTTTCTATGTCCAACTTCAAGAGGAAACAGAATAGCCTGCATGCATGTAAAGTGTAGCGGTAACGCGCCAATCAGCAAATACACACTTTTATTCTCCCACGGAAACGCTGTCGACCTTGGCCAAATGAGCTCGTTTTACGTTGGACTGTCTGCCCGACTCGGAGTCAATATTTTCTCGTATGATTATTCAGGGTATGGAGCAAGTGGTGGAAAACCAACAGAAAAAAATATTTATGCTGATATTGAAGCAGCTTTCCAAGCTCTAAGACAAAGGTGATTTATTTCTAACATTTTACTAACCTTTTAACCTTCCACCTATATTATAAATAAAAATTTTCATTTGTTTGAACAAAATGGCTTTTGTATTAATAAACTTATTCCATTGCTTTATATCGCCATTATTTTTTAAAGCAAGCATCATTTTGTGCATTTTTTTTAAACCAGGTACTCTGTGAGCCCAGAATTTATAGTGTTATATGGTCAAAGCATTGGAACTGTTCCAACTGTTGACCTGGCAAGAAAATTTGAATGTGGAGCAGTTATCCTCCATTCACCTTTGTTATCTGGTATGAGGGTGGCGTTTCCTGATACGAAGCGATCCTGGTTTTTCGATGTTTTTCCAAGGTTGGTTGATTTTATTAGGATTTAAATACTGCTTTAAATAAATTAAGAATTCCAATATATATATATCATCAAATCAGTTTCTACAGAAAGCAATTTAACTTTTTTGAAATTAATTTTTTTTTTGTTTATTTTTAAAACCAAGTTAAATTTAAAAAAAACACTGAAAAATATAATATTAATTTAAAACTGTTCAACTTATTAATTTCAAATAAACTTTAAAATAAAAATTTATTCAAGTATTGAAAAGATCCCAAAAGTAACTTCTCCTGTGCTTGTAATACATGGAACCGAAGATGAGGTTATTGACTTCTCTCATGGACTTGCTATTTACGAACAATGCCCTCGAGCAGTTGAACCTTTATGGGTGGAAGGTAAATATTTGATTCGAGTTTTTGGGGTTATTGGGATTGTTGTGTTTTATGTATTTGGGTAATAGTTAAAAAATTGTCATTTTTTATTAAATATTTTACTATTGTTTAATGCCTAAAATAATGAATGCTGGTGTTGTAGCATACTTGTAGAACAAAAACTTTTTTTAGCAATATTTTTAGACATTTTATTTTAATTTGTATAAAAATGTTCTGTTTTTGTTACATTTTTTGCTACAAAGCAAGCATTTTATTTCTTACTGTTTAAAACCCATTTAATGTCTAACACAATGTTCTTTCTATTAAGCGTGACTTATTCAATAGTAACTAACCAATTAGCTTAGCAGAACAGCTTCTGCGTACGATTTCCATTAACAACATTAATAAGTAATGAGCATTATTTTTATAGGGGCTGGTCACAACGATATTGAACTATATGCCCAATATGTAGACAGACTCCGGCAATTTATACACCTGGAATTACCCAACTAAATACTAGCACCCTACATATAAAGATTCTATTTTTTCTACTTTGTGAAAGCACTTGTTCGTTTTAGTTTTTCGTTTTCTAATCTCCGAGAAAAAATTTGATTTTTTCTGCAACTTTTTGGATTTTTTTAACCTCAAAACTTGGCTCAATCCATGGTTGAATTCATGTTGCATTTAATAACATCCCTAGCTTATTCGAAGTTAAAGAATTACTTTGCAAAAGTATGTCTCCAGTCCCGTTTTAGTATTTTTAAATTGGTAGATTTTTTTAATATCATTTTATTCCTTTTTTCCATTGAATTTACTACTTGTTTAAAAAAGGAAAAGCGGTATGCCCTCTACATTTCTATGAAATTGAGTAATCTATATTCATTAAATCATTTTATATTCATTAAGTACTGAAAGGTTTGTTAATTTGTGTCTAACACAATAAGTCATTTCAATATCATAATTTATTTCCAATAATTTTAGATTTAATGATTTCGTAGCTTTTAGTAGGTTATAGTTAAAATTCATGAAACATTAATTTTGTTCTGTTAATTAACTCTGGCTTGGTGATAAACAATTAAATGTAAGTTTAGTTTTTATTCGTAGTTTTTTGTAACTGGAATTAAATATTTTAAAATGCCATTTAAAATATGTGGTAAAAGATAAACACATACCAAGTTAGGCCATTAGATAATTTTACCAAAAATTAACAAACAGGTAAAATTTTATAAAGGTTACATAAAATTAAACATTGTACTGCCACCAAATTTTACTTTCTTTTTAAAACCAAATAGCAAAGAAACTAAAATTATATGATATTAATTAACTAATCTTTGAAATGTTTATATTACTGCTCATTTTTCAACTTAAAAATTTAATACTTTTCAGTAGCTTATAGTTGACATTTTTGTGAAGTGTATTTGTTTGAATATTGTAAAAGACCCTTGTTTTGTTGGAATTTTTTTTGTTTTCTTGTGTCAAAGGTACTTTTCCCTGAATAACAAAATTCAGTTATTTGTTTATGAAGTATTATTTATTCTATGATTTCCCATGAAATTGAGCAAAGAATTTTTAGTGCTCTTTTATATTTTGCTTACTCTTTCTATTTAAATTGGAAATAATTGAGTCAAATCATTTCTAAAACACCTATTGGGTTTATTTTTTAACAATCTGTTACCAAGAGTTATAATAGTTCATATTATTATAGGAAGTAATAAAAAATACAATTACGGAACCGGTAATAGTTCGAAAATTAATCTATCATTTATTAGTTACTGATGTACAAACATAAAAGTTAAAATTGTAGCAAATTTCTAGAGTTTAAAATGTGTACAAACTGTACATAAAACTTTGTTTAGTAATTGCTGGGTGTGCCAATTTGTGAATAACCTTTATCAAAAACATTTAATTTACATTCCTAATATTAATACGTTTTGACTTTCATAAATTATTTTCTTATCTCTGGGTAAAATTAACTGACATATAAAATGACTTTTTGTTGACTTTATGTTTGAACTGGGATCAAAATGAGTGCAATGATAAAACCTAAACTATATCTTTTATTTTGTTTACTTTTTATAAGGTAACAAGGCCTTAACAACAGAAAAGTAGCAATTTTATTACTTCATATTTAACAACTGTTGCACTTGTTAAAAAAAATTCTTGTTTAAGGCAAAAAATTTGTTACCTTAATTGTTTTTGTAGTGCATTGATTTATTAAGGTTTTGGTAGTTAATAAATTAGCTTAAATTAACTTTGGCGGTGCAATTGCTTTCGAAAAAACTTCATTGAATAAAAGATTGTAATGAAAAATTTATCAGTAGAGATTTATGAATTAAAAAGTTAAAAGGTATTTAATTATGTAAAATTTTATTATATATATTACATATATTAGTACTTCGCTACCAAGGCCTGCTAGAAAATGTTATTTTTTTACCAGTACTTAATTTTATTATTATGTAAAAATGTGCAGCTACATAGTTATAAGACAAGTTTCCTTTAGCATACTATAGCAGGCAATACTTTCGTTATTCTCTTTCACAACATCAAGTAGAGAAAGTATTTTATCATAGAAACCGGTGGATTTTACAACATCAATAATCCAGTTGTTATCTCTTACAGCATGGATTAATTCCTTCATTAAAATTGGCCATAACTGTTCAACCTCTGTCCACCATGACAAGTGTCTAAAAAAGCAAAGGCATTGTGTTTTTAGGTATTTGTGAAGTGTAGATTTTTTGTAAACAAAGAGAAGATTAGTTGTTTTTTGAAGTTAAATGACATACTTTTATAAAAATTTAATTCAGAGCGATATTATTTAGAATGAAGTTTCTTTACATAAATAAACCATAACGCAATTATGCACTCCTTTAAATGAAATACCCATTGATACATTTTAAAAGATTTTAAAGCTATAATTTACTTGAATAAGAAAACAAATTACCGTTGTGCAACCATAATTTTGTCTTCTTGTAAAGCGTGAATACTATGCAGCAGAATTATAAGCGATTTAAAAAATCTCTCTGCATGTTTATTGGGCTTCTCTGCAGCTTTATTCCATATAATTAGCACAAGAGTTGAAACATAAATCTTGTTTACAACATCATTTGGGGTTTTTAGTGAAATTGCTTTAAGAATTATAGCTTCTAAAATGGAGGTATAAAGCTCCACGTTCTCACTTTCAACACTAAGAGCAATCAAACATTGGACAATTAATGTACTTGTTTCAATTGGCAACTCCAAGTTATTATCACACAAAAGATCACTAAGCAAACGAACAATATCGTTCTTTTCAATTTCGTTTCTTGTTTCTGCATTTTCAGTGTAATTTAAAATGGCTGGTGACAGTGATTTAACCACATCACAGCAATGACCTTTGGCCAACATTTTAAATGATTTAAGAACAATTTCTTCAATTTCTTTGCCAGTTTTAGAAGCGCAATAAAGAGGAACGTTTAACCATGACCCCATAATTCTTAGGCAAGCTAAATGAAACTCGTTTTTAGTTTCTGGCAAGGAATTAATTACATCACCAATTGATTTTACAACATCACTTAATGCAATTTCAAGTGATTTTATTTGTTCAAAGTTAAGAATTTGATCACTAATTTCCTGATCAAACTCTGCTATACTTTTACAGGCAGATTCGAATATGATAAAACAAGACAACAATGTGTTCAAAATATCCCCCTTACAAAGATCAAAGTTGTTGTTTTCTGCATTTGTACATTGGTGAAGAGTGATGTTAATTTCAACACAAATTAGTCGAATTAAAATTAAAGGCAACTTGCTGTTACCATTATCTTGTGATACTGTCCATTTTAAACCATACAGATTGCTTAAACATGATGCCAGTAACAAAACAGGATTTCTAAGTTGCTGAGATATTTTACTGCACAAAATTTCGTAGATAAAAATACGTGAATTTTCCAGCCAATTTCCAGTGTCATAAAAATAGCACAAATTTTCTTTAGGTAATGTTTGTAAAAGAGAATAAAACTTCTGAATGAGTTTAAACTTTCTATCACTTTGGTCGATTTTGATTTCAGTGGATATATCACACAGCAGATTATTTAAAATCTCTCGATTTTCCTCCCATATGTATTGACAGTTTTCACTGAGCAAATGAACAACTGCAGTAAAAATTAAATTCTTAAAATCAATATTTTCGGTTTTGCAATAATATTCGCACAATATATTAAGTCCATCTTGATGTAAAATTCCACTTTTTCCCTCTTCTGTTGTCGATAGTGATAAAAGATACTGTAAACAATCCAGTAAAACCGACTCATTTTTTTTCTCCATATTATTGACAAAGATCTTTAAAACTTTAGGAATTGTATTAATCATTTCAGGTGTGCTACTGAGTTCTTTATCAGTTGAAAAGGAACTTAAAATGGAAATTCCAATTTCGATCATCAAATCTGATGTATCAGAATTACTTGACGTTGAGATTAATCCAATTGGAAATTGAAAACCAATGGCTTTAAATAATTCCAGTCTTTCCTTTTCAGTTAACAAATTGGCATTTAAAGCTTTTGTAGTAATAAGTAAGGCAGCAAAACGTTGGCTGTCGTTTTTTGCCTTGTTATAAACATTTAAAAGAGAGTTAAATGAATTCGTTTCATTATTTTCCATTTTGTAACCCGTACCCTAGTTTTGTGTTAAACAGCAAACAGCTTTTTAAACAAGTCTAAAATCTTACCTAAATTAAAGTTTTTACAACAACCTAAGAATTAATATTTAATTTTTTAGATAAATTAATATTGCGTGTTTTTTTTAAAACGTTGTTGGCACGTTTTGTTAAATTCAATCTAAAAGATCGTAGTTTTTAGGGAAATCACCAAACGAAACTTACCCGAAAGAAGTATAACTAGTTTTATTAAATTTGTAAAATAGTAATGTGTTTTTGAATTTTTTAATATAATTTTTTTTCACAAACGTAATTATCCTAATTTTACCTTTAGACAGTTTAAATAAGTCCATAAAAAATTATTTTAAAGTTTTAAACAAGTGGCAACATTGCGCACATGTTAGGTTTTAGAATTGTTATGTTTAAAAAAAATAACATTTTTTTTACCGTTTTTTTTTTACTGTTAATTTGCTTATTAGATTACTATAATAAAGTACCATGTATTATGTATAAATTAACACGTGTAAACTGAACAGGGATTTTATTACCAAATAAGGTTATAAAATCTAGATAAATCCAGCTGTAATTTATCAATTGAGCAAGGGGGAATGCGACGTCTTAATTGGTGCGTCTCCCCGAAAAATTCCTTTAAAACACGAAGTTGCATCATAATCTGAAATTCCTGGTGTTACGTAATGCGCTATGTTAACGCACGTATAAGTTGTTTAGTTGTAATTTAGGACGTTAAATGTTACAAATATTTCTTAAAAAGTAAATAAATATTTACATAATATAACAGGTTATTAATTTGTGTTGTTATATTAACGTTTTAATAAATTGTTTAGAAGATTTAAGCAAATATATTTTAGTGACAGCTTGAAAAGCGCCCTCCACTGCAAGGGGCGTCGTTCACGTACACGCATTTCACTGAACACGTGCAGAGTCACGTGACTGTGGTGTTTCGTGGCAAATTTGAATAGAAATCGGAATTTTATTTAAGGACTTTCGAGGTGAGTAGACGTGTTTTTATTAGTGATTTATAGTTAGGTTTTTTAAAGTTTATCATTAACAGTATAAAGTGTGGCATATTATAAGCAGTTAATAACTAAATACAAATATATTTTATATAAAAAAAAACTGTAAATTTTAAAAGATTTTAATTTTTTTTAGAAAAGTTAGTGAAGTTGGCTTTGCTCCTCTGAGACATCTTGTGTCCAAGTTTTCTGAACACTGTTCCAGTCCAGGTATGTTAACTTTTATTTAATTGATTTAAAATTATTTTTCAACTTTTAACTAATTTTGAAATAATCATAAAAAAATTACTGTTATAAATATTAGTATTAATTTATCATACTTGCCAATAAAATAATCATTTTTTATATTTTTTAATTAAAAACTTTTGAACATTATTAAACCTGTGTTGATGCGCAGGTACTCCCAAAAAGTAGTTAAATGAGGTATTTAAATATATAAGTAACTGTACATTTGGCATAAATTCAAAAATCTGGCACTGGTTATTAAAAATGGATATATTTTAAAATTGTTGGCATGAAAATATAACAAATATACATTAATAATATTTGGCATGTGAATTGACATAATTTAATGTTGTTGGCACTAAAAGACCTAAAAAGTGACATCATATCATAAAATTGACATTTGAAAAAAACTTTATTTTAAGTAGGGTTTAGTGTCTATCACCCCTTTCTAAACAATATTTTCAATGCAGAAAAAACGGATTTTATTTGGATTCAATGGAAGGAGGAAAAAGGTAATGGCAGGAATTGGAGGAATGGAAAGTGGATGGAATCATAATAAGTCTCCCTTGCAACTAGCAAGGGGAAAGTGAAGTCAAAGAACTCAGGACTCTAAGACAACTTTGGAATAGATTGAATCATATCTCAAACTTAAAAAAACTCAGGACCTTGTTTAGTTGAGGTCTGTAGGGCTGTAGGTTTTCACGTGCCTGATTTTTTATATGTACTGCATAATTGAGCGCTTTAAATTTTCACAGATTAAAAGTTTTACGTGTCTGCATTTTCTTTTTATTTGTGACTAGTTAAAAACTCATAATTTTGTGCATTAAAAGTAGTATAGTTGACACAGTCCCAATGTGTTTAGGTTTCTGTGTGTTCGTATTTTATTAAACGGGACTGTTTAATGGGTTTTTAGATGTTTTGCGCTAGTGATAAATAGAGTATATAGAACAGATTTATAAAACTAAGCCTATGTGTGTGTTTTATGTGTTTTTATGCAAAAGAAGAACCAAAAAAGTCTCAGGACCTCACTTCAACTTAAAAAAAGTCTCAAGACCTCACTCGTGCTTATTTTTTATATGTACTGCATAATCAAGCGCTTTAAAAGTTTTCACGTGTTAAAAGTTTGTAGTATCACGTGTCTGATTTTTTATTTTGACTGGTAACAACTCATAATTTTGCGCATTGAAAGTGGTATAGTTGACACAGTCCCAAAGTGTTTAGGTTTTCTAAGTGTGTTCAGGTTTCTGTGTGTTTATAATTATATTTAACGGGACTGTTTAATGGTTTTTTTAGATGTTTTGCGCAAGTAAAGTATAAATAAAAAATTTAGAAGACTAGATTTTAGAAAACTAGGCCTATGTGTGGTTTATATTATTTATGTGTGTAAATTTTGTGTGTAAATTCACTGTATTTTATTTGCCCTGTTATATTTATGTACTAAACCTAAGTGTGTGAGTAGGTTGGAACCCAACATAAATTATTTTATTTTGTGGGCGGAGCCCGATATAAAACAATATTTAATTTCGTGGACGGAGTTCAAAATAGCATATATACACAGTAAACACCACATTATACATGCAGAAAAAAAACACAAAAATTTTCAATTTCTCTTATTTTTCGTAGACTGTTCTTGTTTTCTTTTACCTTAACCTATTATTTTCCTTCACCGGGGCCCCTTAAACCATTCGTTTTATTTCCTTAACCATTCGCTGCATTACTAACCAAATTATAATTCTTTTTCAGGGGCCTTTAAAAAACTAAAACCAAACTAACCCTTTTTTACAGGCTTTTTTTCAGGTTAGATCACAAAAAACAAATTTAAACATTTTGTTTTTTATTTTTAGATTCCGGTTGACTATTTCGAAGAGCTCGTCGAATTTGTTTTTGGCCAATTTTAATTTGTTCTTTATTTTTAGAGTTCCTGTTATAAAGAAAAAAAAAGAAAACATTTTTTATTTTTCCGCACATTAGATTACCATAAACAAATACTAACCCTGTTCTTTATTTTCAGATTCTGGTTGACGAGCAAAGCTATTGAGTTTGTATAAAACCTTTTTAATGTAAAAAGTCACCAACATGACAAATAAATAACCATATCTTAATTTAAATGGTACATTTAACAATAACACAATCAAATAATTACAACCACACTTTGAATATTTGTATGCAATATTCTAATCTTCATTATTTTATAGGAAAAAAAATCAGAGCATACATACAACATTTGCTAAAACATAAAATTACATAAACACTTTTGTAAATAAAACTGGACATATATTTATATAAACAGTAAAAAAATTTTTTTCTTAACAATGTCTAAATATGGAAAAAGTTATTATTCTTATACCCGGGCTCTTATACAGCAATGTATACCATTAAAAAATGTATCCAATGACATAAAATAAAACCTTAACTTTGTCCATAAAAAATAACTTTTTTGGTTCAATTAACCTGGCAAATATCTTAAGACTTTGTCCCTTATCATAAAAGTAATTTAACATCGGTTCCATAACATAAAAGTAATTTAACATTGGTAGCATAACATAAAAAAAAATTTAAAAAATGGAAAATAACTTAAAACTTTGTCCAATTAACATAAAAAATAACTTAAAATTAGTCCAAATAAAATGGAAATAACTTCAATTTGTCCCATTAAAATATAAAAAAATTTAAAACTGGTCAACATCGAAAATAACTCGAAATCGGTCTAATTAAATTGGCAATAACTTATTTTGTCCTAAAAGATAAAAAATAATTTAAAATTGGTACAATTAACATGGAAATTAACTTAACTTTGTCCTAAAACATGAAAAATCACTTTTTACGTTTATCGATAACATGAAAAATAACTCAAAAATGGAACAATTAACATCGATATAACTTAACAAAAAATTATGTAAAAAATTTAATTAACAAGTTTTTCCCATGCATAAATTAATACATTAAACTCAAGGCCAGGTCAAAGTAAAACAATATATTTTGATATTTAATAAGTCCAATAAAGAATTAATTTCTATTTCTAAGAAATTAACATTAAATTGTAGTGGTTTAAAGATTGTTTGGATGTCTTTTGTCAATTCTCTCAAAGGATGGGTTAGATTTAAATACAGGTTTTATTTTCATTTTTTCAACAATGCTTACAACATGTTGCCGTATTTTTATGTCACTTTCCTTTGCAAGTTTACCATTGATTTGATCCCTGACTTTGGTCATTTGAGGGCGCTGTTGAGGGTCTACATTCCAACATTTTTCCATTAGTTTTTCAAGGAAGTCAACTAGTTTTTTTCCATGGTTCGAAACTGACAGCTTCAACTCCCCGATCTCTCTTAAATTCGGATGCATTCCTTGTAACACTAACCTTTTGTGGTCATTTTTCACCCTATTGAATGTGATGAATGGAAGCTTTCGCGAAAGAATTGTAAACATCACAATTGAAAAGCTGTACACATCACCATCTGGCATATTTTTTGCTGTGATGTTTTGGAGTTGCTCCGGTGCTGTGTAAAGCCAAGTGATATCGGTTTGAGCGGTATCTGAAGTTGTTACTACTCTAAAATTAGATATTTTGCAACGAAGATCATTTGTTAGAAAAATATTTTCAAGTTTCAAGTCGCCATGTGCCATTTTTTGATCATTTTTTATGTTGTGGATAAATGAAAGTCCACATGCGATATCGGATAGAAACCTTAACCTAAGAGCAACTGAAATCTCTCTTATGCCATTAACTCGATCTATCATTAATGTATATAGGGTTCCACATGGCATGTGCTCCATTATAACTGCCATACTATTAGCCCACTCTGTATAGCCAATGTAACTGACTACATTGGAGTGACAGGCTTGTAGGCACGTTTCAATATCCGTCATAATTCTATTATAAAAATATGTGTTTAAATGGTACTTGAATACAAATCAGTAGCCTAAATTTTAAATTTTTAGTTTTAACTTACTAAATTTCGATTTTACTTTACAGAATATTAAAATTTTTCGAATAATTTACTGTTTTCTTTGCTTGTCAATCTCTGTTTTATCACCCACAAGTAGAATTTCTTCAACCGAAACAACTCCATAATGATTTAGAAAGCCAAAACTTTCTTTACTGAGAACTCCCTTTTTATCTCTTTTGATCTCAACATCTTTTGGTTTGTATTGCTGTCATAAAAGATCGAGCACATCATAAAACATATACAATTAATTATTTTCTTGTTGTAGTGGTGGCAATATAAAATACATTGGTCAGTTAGTTGCATAACATGTTGTTTGTGGGTAGGTGTATAATAAAAAACTTTATACCAGTATACGGTGTGACAATTTTGTGGTAAATGGATGGGCACAACGCTTAAGGCATTTAACATAATGCTAAAGGTCTGGTTTAATTTTCACCTTAAAATTTTTCGCATTCTATTTTTTTAGATAGGTTCTAATAATACTTACTCTTAGTTTAAGAGTTATTAGACATATCACGTTAAGTTAAGTTGGCCCTATTTTAGGAAAAAATCATTATATTTACATTAAACTAAAATACTTTTTAACCTTGTTTATGGATTGAATTTGTTTTTGTAAACTTTCAATTTTTTTTTGTTTTTTCTCAAGAATTTCATTTTGTTTTTCATTGTTTTCCTACAAAAAAAACAATCTTAAATATTTTTTTAATTCTATTTAAAGAATTAAATTGTACTAGCCTGAATATGAACTTCAAGGTCAACTTTTTTTTGTTTCAGCTTTAACTTTGTTGCTGATAATTTTTCTTTGCATTGTTTTAACTCCGTGGTAAGTTTTTCAAGTTTCTATAAGCAGAAAATATAAAAAGCGTTTAACGTTTTAAATAAACAAAACTCAGTAAAATCAAGATTGTATTCTAAATCTTTGGGTAAGCACAAAATAAGTTAGTTTACTTACTAAAATTAAAACTTTAGTGATATTTGATTTTATTTTACAAATGTATTTTAATAACATAGTTACTTCTTCAGTTTGGGTATAATCTTTTTCAAGTAATACTTGGGATTTTGTTTTGTCAGTTTCTGTCAGTGCATCTGGCAGATGTTCTTGTATCTAGGTTATATAAGAAAATTAGGTCTTATATAAATCTATTTTTTGTTCCTACTTTAATTTATCTAGATTAGAAAGGTCGACTTAAAAAGCCTAAATTAGTCAACACATACACTAAGTTGTTTTTCTGTATAAATTTTTAAATTTTATTGCCTTAAAATTTATTTTATTTTACTAACCTCGGATTTTTTTTCAAATTTAGTTTTGTATTCTTTTTTTGTTTTTTCTAGAAAATCTTGAAAGTTTTTGTTGTTAAAAAGATGAGGTTTTAGTAAATTTTTAATCACATCTAGTGTTTTTTTATGCTGGTTTTCAAATTCCTCATTATCAATCATATCATCTTTACTAATCTGTTTAAAATATTAAAACTTGTTTATTTCGTAAGTAGTGGTAGCTTTTTGGCACTTTACAATTGCATAACATAAGAAAAATTGTTGAACTATGGTAGTAATTTGTTAAGACCAAATGTTTTGTGTTTGGGTTGACTGTTTTAGCCTTTTGTTGCTAAAGTAAACATTAAAAACTGGATTGTTAAAAAAATTAAGGTAACAACTAAACCTTTTCCATTTCTTCTTTGTATGTGCTTTTTGCTTGGTTGATTTTCTACAAAAAATGTGAAATTATTACAAAATAGACAATCCTATTTTACCAGTTTATTTTTAGATGTAAAATTAATTAACTCTTACCTCTAAGTTTTTATCATTTTTAGCTTGATATTTGTTTTTAATAGTTTTAAGTTGTTCAGAAAATGTTTCGTCTGTTAAAAAATATGAGAAAATGGGTTCCACAATGCTTCGGAGTGCTTTTTCATTTTGGTTTTCAAATTCTTCACTTTCCAGTGCTTGATTTTCACACAGCTGTTAAAAGTAAATTTATAGAATATAAATTAACTTATTGTTTAGGTGGTATATTGAAAAACTTAGAATAAACTTTAAACCTGAATATGCTTTTACGAAACAAGACTTTAACATAAGGTTTCTACACAAATAGTTTGGCATATACCCTTCAAAAAAATTTAAAAAGGTTTTGTGGTAAAGATTAATTAGAAATATATTATTTACCATTTACCAAAGTTTTAAATAGGTTTTTAAATAATATTAGCCTTAACAATACTGAGTAGTCTTGAAATAAAAAGTTACATCAAAATCTGATTAGGCCAAGTCATAATAAACTTATCCGGAAATACTTTTTGTTGCGTTAAAATAATTAATATTTACTGTTTTTAGGGTTTCTTGATAATTTTGTAAAACTTCTTGTAATTTCTGTAAATAAAGTCCTGTTATTAAAACCCTATTAAGGCGGATTATTTATAAAAAAAAGTTAACTAATTTTTAAAATTTTAAGAAAAAATAATGCCTACAGGTTGCAGATAATAAGGCATAGACTTAACAAATGAATTAACTATTACTTTTGAAATTTAAATTTTTTTTAAACTAGTTATTTACTTTTATCAAAAAATAAATGTATATAATAAAATGGATTAAAAAGCAAAATACTTACTTCCTGTTGTTCCATTTACCATGAAAAAAAAAAAAAAAATGGGTTTGACAAATGAATCATATAAACAAAAAATTGTGTTATTTAATTCAAATAAAAATTAGAAAAAAAATTTTTTAACTACTAGCTGTAGTTTCTTACAAAATAAATATAGAATAGAATAATAAAAATAAATAAAAAATGTAGTAATTTCTATGGGTAACAGACTAATTATTTCTAAATGCTAATTTCTCCCTTATCCAAAACAACCTCGTCTTCAAAATACAATTGTGGTATAGGGATAGTTTTGAGCGTGGTTAATTAAGTTGAAATAAAAACTGTTTTAAGTAAAAAATTTAAAAAATAATTTTTACCTGAAGTTCTTTTTCTGAAAGAAATTAGGAGTATTTTAAGTTTTGAGTATTTTAAATAAATTTATTATTTCAAGTCTTGAGTATTCTTAAATTTTAAAAATAAATTAAATCTTAGATTTAATTTAAATCTTGTTATATTACAAAACACGAGTTTTAAAAGAGTATATGGATAACTCATCATTTAAGTAACAATAAGCCTGTTTTAAACAATTTTTTAGTTACCTGAATTTGGCATTTTGTAATCTTTGTTGTAGCTGAAGCTATATAGAGAGTAGAATTAAAATGAATATTTAAAATGTAAAGTTACAGCAGTATTTTTGCAATTTAAAAAACTGTTAAATTTAAAATATTTTAGAGTAAACATCACCCTTTTATTAAACTAGTTTGCTAATTTTGATTTTAGTAAATTTTCCTTTATATCACTTTTTAAATTTTCTTTTATATTACTTTTTTTTAAGTACTATTAAGTTTTTTTGCTAGCACAAATGCCACTGTACATGAAATAAAATTGTCCTAAAATTGGTTGTCCTGGACTACCAATCTGTAGGTTTCGTTGATAAGGCAACATTATTAATATTGGTTTAATGATAAGGTTTTGTAGACATTTGTATGCATATTCTACTCAATATTTATTTATTACTTGAATTTAAAACTAGTTGCTAACAGCATTAATAAACACTGAATAACTATTTGTTTTTAATTAACTGCATTTTTGTTAATAAATTAGACAAGTTTTGTATATTTTGTACCAAATACTAACATTTATACCTTACTTTTTATATCTAGCAATATAGAAATAAATTTGTAAAAATAATTTTGTAAATTTGATGTTAAATTTGGATTTATAATTTCACTTTTAAAAACATAAGATAACATTTAAAAAAATTGGCACAATTTAACTACTTATGTAAAGTTTTAAACATGTAATTATGGCTCAATTGTATACCGAATTTTAATTACACAATTTAGTTTGTTGTTGCCATTGGTAACATGTCAATAAACTTTGAGGGGGTATTAAAGTTAATTAAGCTTTATTTGCAAAAATGTTAAAAATACCAATTGAATTTTGAACTTTAAACAAAATTGAAAAGAAAAGCAACCTTTATATATTTACACTACCCATTTTTGTTTGTTGTATTCAAATTAGGTGGTTGCAAGATTTTTTAGTTTTAAAAACAATTTTTAAACTTTTCATCTGGATATATCTTTAAAATTACTCTAAAATATTGCACTTTAGGTAAAAACCCAGACTTGCATTAATATAAAAAAATGATCTTTTATTTGGTTTTAACAACTATTACCACATATCACATTTTATAGCCTATATTTAATGTAAAAAAATTGTAGAATGATTTTAATTTGACTATAAGCTTATTGTTTATTAAAAAAATTTAACCACTAACTTTTATTTTACTAAAATGTACATAGATTGTAATTTGATATTGTATAAAATAAATAAGATTTAAAATTAAGGAATTATTATTTATTTGCCATTGTTTTTAATTGAAAAAATTTAAATTTAGCGTTAATTTATTAATGTTTAGATGTCAAAATTAAAGTAAGTTACAATGTCAAAATTAAATGTGTTATTATTTTATCAACAAATAAAAGTGAGGTTATAAAATAATCAATGGTAAATCTAATATTTCTTTGTAAGGGGCCTAGAAGTGCACTTCGAATAAAGCTAAAGATGGTGCAGCTGTACCCACAGCAAAATCAATTAAAAGTATTAGTATAAAATTATTTTGACATCAATACTTTGTTTACCTAAAAGACATTTAAATCTGATTTTTATTTTTATATTTTAAGCTGTTCACCAAGTCCAGAAAACCTCTGGACCTCAAAAAATGCCTACATCCTTTTTTCGGTCGTCTGTTTTAATTTACTTCACCATGTTGTGCAACTATTTAAAAAAAATGTATGTTGCAGTTGGAATATGTCAGCCAGGTGATAATAACCCATGCTTTATTGCTTTGCCCCAATCTGAATTTTAAAGCTTGAAATTTAAAGCTTTCAAACTGAATTTAAAACCCCTATTTTTTATGGTATTATTCAAACAAAGAAAAAATTATGAGAATAAAAGACGTGTGGGTCATGTCTCAAAAACAAATTTTTTTATTAATAAATTTCCTTGTGGAAAAATAAGTTTTGTCTTTTTAAAAAGATTTTTTTGGTAAATTTATTTTCAGTCATGCAAAAAAATATTCCAAGATTAATATTTACATTTTTAATTCTGCTTATGCTTTCTTAATCTTTATCCAATCAACAGCTTACATAACCAAATTTTGTACTTTAATGTTTAAGATAAGGCTTTGAGACTGAAAACTTTAAAAAAAAACCTTTCAGCTTGCCTATCTGGGTAACTTTTTTAACCTTTCAGCTTGCCCATCTGGGTAACTTTTTTAACCTTTCAGGTTACCCATCTGGGTAACTTTTTTTTTCTGTATATATTTATATCCTTGATGTGGAAAAGTCGAATGCGCGACTTAAACACAGAGTAACAGTTACTCCGACCCAGTATCAAGTTGCCTGTGGCAGTTTGGGATATTATAGATTATAATTGCCCGATAATTATACTGCTGATTAAGTGCTGGCTCAGCAGGAGTTCGTACCGTTTATAGCGCCTTACTCAAGGGCACTACAGCATGATATCAGTGGGGATTGAACCCACGACCTCATGTTTGGTGTTGCAAGAGTTCTTACCACTACACCACGCTGCCGGTTAACCTGAATAATCATAATGTAAAACTGATTAAATAAAAAGCTATAAAATAGATTGATTTTATTAAGTAAAGGCTGTTATTTAATAAATTTACTTTTGCATGTTAGCTTATATGTGCTATACAGTATATTTTTAATTTTATTTAAATAAAGTGGTCACAGAAAATTAGTTGTTTTAGTTAAAACCAACTTTTAAATTTACTAAAAAATTTAGTTTTTTGTTTACTATTTTTTTTTAACTATTAGTTACTAACAGTACACAACAAATCTGTTATAAACCAGTTATGCAGTACAAAGTATATTTTTTTTATTTTTGATAGAAGTAAACATTTATTAGTATAAGTTTAAATGTGTTAACCTAATGCCTAAATAAAATTTAATAAAATTATGTTATAAAAGTATATGTAAAGAAATTGAGAGTTTTTACATATAAGGCATCTAGAAGTAAATTTGTATTAAAATTATTTTTGTTGGTTTATATTAGTTTTAAACATTTAAATGGTTTCAATTATGTTTTAGTCAAGTTTTGGGTAAAATGCTTAAAACACTGTTGATGATAGATTTATTTATTAATAATTAGCATAATTTAAAATGAATGGTATTCAATATTTCCGGTGTTTAGGATTGTGGTTTATTTGTATTTTTAAGATTGTGGTTAAAATATGCTTTTACCACATAATTTAAAATGAATGCTATTTTTTTCTAAGAATTAAATTTCTAAATACTAAAAAAGGTTGAAAGCTTTGTGGTTTTAAAATCAATTTTTATTGCATATTAAAAACATAAAATAAATAATTGAAATATTTTGTCTAATATACAGTCATCATGTACTTTATTACTTATATAAATATAGATATATTATATGAAATATGATATTAAAAGTTAGAGAAAAATAAAAAAAAAATGGATTTTTTTTATTTTAATTTTATTTTAATGAAAAATAAATTAAATCTAACTTCAATTTTAAAATTATTTTTTGATTTTATTATGTTAGAAATCAAAATGAATTTCTTCTTAGTTTTATCAATATTGTTTTTTGGTTGGCAAGTCTTTGGAGATAAAGTTTATTCTAATTATTCCAATGATGATTCCGGGGAATATGAAACTGAAGAACTTTTAGAAAATTCTGGCACCTATTCTCCGGATTATAGTGATGAATTAAGGTAGGTCATAAAGTTTTACTTAAATTACTAAAATAAAAAATTTTTTTTAAATTTTTTTAATATTAGAATTTTAAAATTTGTTTTTGTTTTTAAAATTTTTTTTTTTTATTATATGAGTTATATATACTATTTTTACAAGTATGCTTATATTAAGTCTTTTATTAGTTGTGATTTAAATTTGACTTCCTCTATAACCAATTTGTGGACATATAATTCTGATGATGTTTACAAATGTTCAAAGCTCTACCCAGAATTGTTTTTTGAATGTCCTTACCAATCTGAATCAACGGGCTGCAAGAGTAGTGCAAACAAAACAATTTGTTTGCGGGGTGGGATTAACAATGAATTCTTACCTTCCTGTTATGAAAGTTTTCAAGATCGAGGATTCAGATGCTCAATTCATGACTTTCAGTCTTTTTTACCCCAATTTCTTGTATATGATTTTATTGCTGACTGTGACAATGAAGCTGACTTGTGTTTTACCAAAGACAAACATTTAGATAGCGGGTAAGAATATATCCTGGCAACAAACATTGCATCAAGCAAAAGATTACAAAAATATGGCACAACTAATTTTCTGGTTTAATTTATGTTAAAGTAAATAAACTTTTAAAGAGCTTGTAGTTTTGGAACAATCATTTAATACAAACTAACAAATATTAGACTTAGGTTTTATAAGTAAGAAGGTATTGTATTTATAAAATTAATATATAATTTTATTTAAAATATGTTTTGTTTAGTTTTTTTCAAACGAAGAATTTAGTGTTTAATGAATCAGCGTGTTGGAAATGTTTTGATTCCACTATAATCAATAAGAAAAGTGTTTGTGATGGAAAAATTGATTGTCCAGATTTATCAGATGAGTGTCTTTGTCAAAATCAATTGAATATTTTTACCAATTTATGTCAACATATAGTTCCGGTTGCATCAACTTCTATAAGGTATTTCATTAAACAATGTAATATTGGTAATCTGTTTTTGCAGAAACATTTTTGCGATATATTTTAAATTAAAAAATCTGACAATCCTACTATGCTAATTAGGTTAGATATTATTATTTAAGAGTAACACAGTTTAATTAAAATCCAGCAGTGGTAATAAGTACATGTTTTAGATTAAGATGATTTATATGCTTTACACTAATGTTAAATGTAGCCTAAAAAAATTCTTTTAAATTATTGGTTATGGTTTAAGATCAATAGCTTTGGCTTTCTTAAAAATAAATATTTTTAATTTTTTTTTAACTCCAGTAAAACAACTTCACAGCCTTATTGTGGGTTGAATAAAATGTATTTTTGATTGTTTAATTTTACTATGTTTTATGCAATATAAGTAATGCAGCCTAGCAGCCTTTTTTACAGTAAAAAAATGAACATTTGCAATGATGGAGAATTGATGTGTGATAATACAACTTGTATAGACAAAACAAGGATTTGTAATGGAATTGTTGATTGTGAAAATCAAATGGATGAGAAGTAAATTGGAATTATTTTTTATAATACTTTTTTTAAATCCCTTTATATTTTAAATTGGGTAAAATAAATTTTGTTAATTTCCTTAAATCTGGTTGCTTTTTGTACTATGTTTAGTCTCCAATTTTGCATTAAACCATTACTATGCTCGCAAGCTACAAAACAAGGACAAATATGCAGGTACTGCTAATAGTATTGGTAAAACACTTGGCCTTTTGGCTGAACTTCGATTCGATTAGTTTTGTTACCTATAAATTACTTGTCATAGAATTATTAACTATAATTATTTGTCTCATTGGTTTATATACATTAAGTTAATTTTGTCTATTATTTTTTCACATATATATGCATTATTATTCAAACTATTATTTAGATTAATATGTAATAAGGCACAACACTACATGTAATTAGGCACTAATTGGGTTGAAATTTCAGAGTTGGGTCTACCTTTAAAATTGTTTAGGTTTTGTGTAAGTTTGTTATAATTAATTCAGTTAAAAATGTGAAATAACATAAAGTTTAGTGTTAATGCTTGATCTGGGTATATTTATTTAAAACTTTAAACAAAATAATCATTTTAAGGTGTAATTCTTATTATGGTGATGTTATTGCAACATTCTGTGATGAAGATCCACAATGTTATAAAAGCGAAGATGAGTGCACAACACGTTGTGATCGATATAATCCACGTTCTCAAATGTGTAACCTACGAAGACTACATCCATCGAGGTAAAAAGGCAAAGTAATAATGCACATTGATATTTGTTAAAATAATTAAACATGAAATAACTAAAACAATGGTAAATTTTTAGTGTATTGTTGCGATGACTAACATGTAAGGGTCTTAATGACACTTCTACTTTATTCATGTTAGTTGCTTGGGTTTTGACTCTTCTTGATTATTTTTTTATTTTATATTTTTGACCATACTTTTATGATCTTACACTAACAATATACACGAGAATTTTGTTGCCGACCCCCATTGTTATTCGCAGTCTGAATCTTCTGTCCAAATCTTTTCACGGCCTTCTGGCTTAATCTTTTCACATTTAAAAAGTTTTCATGCAGCCCTAAAGGTACAACCATTTCATGCCATATTTCAACAGGAATACCTCGCCCTATTGTTTCATTACTGTAGCAACATAATTATTTACTAATATACACGGTTTATCTCATTTGAAAAAAATAGCATGTCTGATTGCTTTTTTTACATGTCAACATCGAGTTTGTCGAAAAACTACCAATGTTGCAAAAAAAACCTTATGTTCTGACAAATGTGAACAAATTTACTAGATGGTAAGAAGCAATCCCATAAAAAAAACATTACAAATATAACTGTGGCTCGTTCTATATTTTAATATAGATTGCTTAATTTAGTATTTCAAAGAGAATAACTGTGTTAGCATTCTTTTTTATAGTATGACAAATTTTGGTTAAAGCCGATGCACACAAGGCGATTCATACTCACATTACATTTTATATAAAATTTAGGCGCATATATGACGAACATGTGTTAGTTAAATATTTTTTTTGTCTTTTAAAATCTGCTTCTATGACTCAACTACTGGGTAATAACTGGATTAATAAATTTCAATGAATTTTTTCACCATTTTTTTTAACCTTTGTAAAAGCAAGTCCCAATTTGAATTTTGTAAGCAAGTCCCAATTTGAATTTTGTGGCACACTTAACCAAATTTTAATTGCAATTCTTGCTATAAGGTTCTGTTTTTTACGAAAACAGGGTAAACAGCCTGCACTCCACCCTTACCATACTCGGCCATACAGAATCATATTATATTATGTAGTCCTTTTCAAATAAAAGTTAAAGAAAAAAAAAAAATTCCTTATTCTGTTTTTTTTTAATTTTTTGTTGTGGGGTTCAAAATTACAAATTTTAACAATATTTTAACAAATTTGGTTTAACTTAAATGTTATTATAGACCCCCGTTTTGTAACAACGCTTCACTTGAATATGATGAAGTTAAATGCTGTCAGTGCTTAAAAAGTTCGCCATTTTTTTCTGAACGATGCTGCGATGGTAAACAAGATCGGTTTCCTAATTCTTTTTTTGATCTAGACTTTGAGAATTTACAATTGTGTCACGATCGAAAACGTTTTTTTTGTGAAGCGAATAATAAAAGGGTATTTAAATTTTTTTGCAGATCAAACATTTCCAAATTTAAAAAAATATTTAGTTAAAACTTTGTATTTGTAGATATCCATTGGTAAACAAGAAGTATGTGATGGAGTTATAAATTGTGTTGATAAATCTGATGAAAAAAATTGCACAAATGATGGAAGATTTTATTGTGAAAATAAAAACCCATTGTTTGTTTCAAGACTAAGAGTAAGTTTAATGAATAAAATTGTTTTATTAAAAACCTTTTTTTTCTAACTTATTTAAAATAATAGATCTTCATTAACAATTTGTGTTTGTTATTAGTCTTTTTTCAGTAATATCCACTGTTTTATGTCGAGAAATACCCATTGTTTTTTAATTATTGTTAATTAAATCATTTGTAATATCATAGATAGGGGATGGGGTTTTTGATTGTAAAGATGGAACAGATGAATGTCCGACAACTAATGATGTTTTTTCATCACCCCAAAATCTTATCGGAAACAGTATTTTAAGATATTTTGGAATTTGGGTTATGGGAATTTTCGCTATTTGTGGAAACTTGGTATATAACATTTTTATATAAATGTATTTAATTTTCATGTTATAATGCTGTATTTATTTTAAGTGTAGTTGTAAAGTAAACTGGGAAAACTGGCAGTTTTTCAGATTTTTTTTTATCTTTTAGGCTGTTATTGCTGGAATTATAAAAGCTGTCAGAAATGATCCCCTTAAATCTATTTCTACAAATGAAATACTGGTTATTAATCTTGCATTTGCTGACTTTCTCATGGGAGTGTATTTACTAGCTCTTGCCATAGTTGGAGTGTATTATCAAGGTATTAAGTTTATTGAACAAAAAAATCATACTAAATTTTTTTTAATATAAATTTTATAATTTAATACAGATAGATACTGTGCTTATAGTCGAATATGGAGATCTAGCACCTTGTGTACTACCCTGGGTATTCTTATTGTGTTTTCAAGTGAAACTTCTGTAGTTACAATGGCGTTGTTGACTTCATACCGCCTTTTTTGTATTCTGAAGGTTAAAAAAATAGTATTTAGAATTGCAATACAATATAATATGTATGTACCTTTATATAAGGTATAAAAAATACCTATTATTTTTTTAAAACATTTTTGTTGTTTTTTGTTCATTTCGTGGCTGAAGTTATACTAAATAAAATTGTTTTTAGCCTTTCGCATCACAACATTTTCCGAAAACCAAAAATGTGGTTGTTGCAGTTTTAATGAGTTGGTGTTTTTCGGCTCTGCTTGCACTTCTTCCACTTGCAAATGTTTTACATAAAACATTTACTACTGAGATTAATCTGTCCACTAAAAGTCCTTTGTTTAATTCCAGCGAAGTTAGCTTTACAGGTCAAGTTGAATAAGTTTAATAATTTTAAAGCTTTATTTACAATCTTAAAAATGTTATTTTCGTGTTGCTCGTCAACTAAAATAAAATGCATTGAAAAATTATTTAATTAAACTACTATTTTACTAAAACTTTTTTTAGAATTTCAAGACCACCTTATCCTTCGAACTAAATTTTACCCGGCCAACTTAACAGAAGAATATTTAAACTCATCTTTTTTGGTGCTTGAGAAAATTAAACAAGCAACATCATGGCATCAGTTACAAGATATACAAATTGACCGATTTCCAGATTCACCGTTACAAATATCAAAGTACTTTGGGTAGGTTTAAAACATTTTAAAAGCAACATATATATAGTATGTATGTGAAAATAAAAGCTATTATTTGTTTTGTTATAGCTATTATAGTTTTCATAGCGTATGTGCACCAAAGATTTTCGTGACTACAAGTGATTCCTCTTGGCGTTTTTCCATCGCCATAATTGCATTTAACCTAGCAACATTTATTTACATTTTTGTTGCATGTGTTTTAATCTACAAACATTCTCAAGGAAATGCAGCATTACATCAGAATAATGATAGGGCAATTGCTCGAAGGAATAGAAGAAAAAAAAGTAAGTAATAAAAAAGGGATAGTTCAGTTTAAAAACTTTTAAGTTTGTGTTCGTTTACAGTTTCACAGTGCCAATACCAATGTATTTACTTTTAGTCATGCAAAAGAAGATTATGAGATTGGTGTTAACAGATTTTTGTTGTTGGGTTCCAATCTGTATTATGGCTTTCTTAAAAATTTCAGGAGTCCACATTTCGGATTCTGTTTATGCTTATTCTGCTATTATTCTCTATCCAATTAACAGCTCACTTAACCCACTTTTGTACTCCAATGTGTTAGATAATGCTTGGAACAAAATCAAATCTATTTTCTCCAGAAATCAAGATTTAAATCAAATACCATACTAATTAAACCAAAGACCAGTAAAATAAATTTTGTTACTTTTAAATAATACCTAAAACATGATAATTTTTAAACATAATGACAAAAATAAACCCTTTTTTAATTTTTTTTAAACTTTTTGTTGATTTTTTTACTACATTCTAATTTATATTTGCATGTAATCTTTCTTTGTCTGCTTAAACCTTTAGACAAAATAATTTTATTGTTGGAAATCTGGTCATTACTTCTTTTTGTCTTTGTAATAATTTGATTTTTTTTTTCATTTTAATTTGCCATCATGCATAGTAGCATATTGTATTTATTTCATCTTTAAAAAAAAAAATTTACTAAATGTAAAAAAAAAATAAAACATAGAATTTTTAGAAGGTTATTTTTTTTGTAACCAATTTTGATGTTTTCTGTTTTTCAAGATTATGTTTGGCTTTGGGACTGTAGCTTATATTGTATTTATTTGGTATAACAACATTTTGGACACAATTACTTATATTTAAACCTTAATTCTTTTTTAATGTAGACCCAATACAAACATTTTGTTAAATTCTATCGCACCAAAAGTTATTGTGTATTCGATGTCAATAATTTTCTGTTTGTTTTTTAATTTTTTTAATGTAGCTTATAACCATTTTATAAAAAAAAAAAAAAAAAAAAATTTTAGTAGCCTTTTTTGTTACTTGTTTTTTTTTATTGGTTTGTTAATATTATGTTTACTCTTTGTGATGTAACTTACATCGTATTTTTTTTAATATAGCAACATTTTTGAACACAAATAATTATATTTAAACCTAATTTTGTCTTTAAATTTCTCAAACAAGCATTTTGTTAAATTTCATTGCAGTAAAAATTTAATATCGATAATTTTCTGTCCAAATTTCCATTTTTAAAATGTAAATTATACCCATTTTATAAAAAAAAATAAAAAAGACATAAAAAAACTTTACTAAATACAAAAAAAAATTGTTTTTATAATTTCTTTCTTTGTAGTTTTCTTTGTTTGTTAAACTGGGTTTATTTTTGCCTAGCATGATGTCCCATTGCTCTTTTTGCAATGTAGCTTAACATTTTCGTCATTATTTCACATAGTTTATCTAGTTAATACCAAGTGTTTTTAAATCACTAACTTTCTGGTTACTTGTTATTTTTTTACTGGTTATATTTTGAAACTAAATTATAGTAATTTTGTTTTGATACCCATCGCATGTAAACTTTACATGTTATAAAATTATTCTGTGAACAATACAACAAAATTTAGAAAAGTTTTGTGTGTTTGTTACAGAATCCTTGGTTTTTTTGTGGTCTTAATCAGATAATTTATTTGTTGGTTTTATATAGAATATGAAAATCTGTGATAAATAGTAAACTACAATTCTGGGGTATAATTCCTACAAAATTCAAATGGCAATAAACATTTCATCATACTACATAGCAATGTAGCATGGTGTTGTGGTAAGAACACTTTGTACCCCACCATGAAGTCGTGGGTTCAATCCCCACTACTCTCGTGCTGTGGCGCCTTTAAGCAAGGTGCTATAAATGGTATAAACTCCTGCTGAGCCAGCACTTAATCAGCAGTATAATTACCGGGAAATTATAATCTCGAATGTTCCGAACTGCTAAAGGCATCTCGAGATTGGGTCGGAATAACTAATGGAACTCTTTGTTCAGATCGCATATTCGACCTTCCCACATCATGGATAAATATATATACAAAAAAATAATGTGATTTAAAAAAATTGTTTCCATTTAAAAAAATGGAATTCTTGTTGAATGTTTAATTATTATGCAAGGACATAATTGTAAATCATAAGAATCTTGTTTTTTAACACCTAAAATGCAATTTAAGCCCTTTTTTATCTCTAAAAATACCTAACATATGCATCATGGTTAAATAAATTGAATACATAAAACTGTTTAACTATGTAGATAAGTGATAAAAGGTTGTACCTTGGTAATATTTTATGTATTTTGTTGGAATATATTGTTTATAATACAAATTGTAAATATTACTTTTAGAAACTAAATAAACAAACTATTGTCAATATAACATGCTGGGAAATGTGTGCCATAAAATACAAGCCAACAATACTTCAACAGGTTTGACACGTTTGGTTATATCTTCTACTCGAATACAAAACTCATGTGCGATTTCATTTAAAAGGTTTTATTAAGTTGTCCAGAAAATGAATTTTGTTTAAATAAAAAACTGATTTGCTTTTGGTTATTAGCTTGTGTAAAATTCAAATTGCGTTTTTACGCCTAGTAGTAAGACTAGTGCGATTTTTCATTTTTGATGAACCTGTTTTACGTTTGCCAGGACAGGACTCACAGTCGAAGTACGAACGAGACAAGAGAGTGAAGTACTGTCTGACTGTTGTTAGCACATTATTAAATGGCTTTAAAACATAAAAATAGAAGCGATTGCTCCAAAAATCTATTAATTTAATATGGCAAAGCCAAATTTATTACTACACTATTACTTTTATATAACTTTAAAGTAAGTCTGTAAGTACACTTTGTAAGCTTAATTCAGTATTTATTTGTAAATTTTATAGATTTTATACATTTAAAAATAGAATAAATTTTAGTCTTTATAATATTGTCTTGTGGTTTGAGTTCAAATGCCAATAATGTTTTGCAAGCAGTTAATAAATTGTATCATGATTCGAACGTTACCGAAAAAGAAAAGGCTTCAAAATGGTTGGGTGAATTTCAACGATCAGTAAGTAATTATATTTCTATTGGTTAAATAAAAATTGGTGGTCTTGAACATAAATTTTTATTTTATAAGTCAATATTTAAGAATATTCTGCCTAAATATATAATTTTTTTGTAATTTATTTGTAACTTTACTTTCAAATTTTATGATCGGAATTAGAATAAGCCTACTTGATCTCCTGTAGAAACCTATGACAACCTAACAGATTTTAGAAAAATAAAACGACTAATTACTATTGTAAACCTTTGTTCGTTTAACATTATCTCAACCCTTTTTGTTCACAAAGTTTAGGTAAACAAGTTAAACCCATTCCTAATATTAACTATGTTTTTCTTAGGTTTCTACTAAAAGATTGAATCTTTTATCAAAAAAAGGATTAATATAAAAAATAATATTGTTGTTGTTGTTAAAGGTTTTTGCATGGGAGACGGCGAACCAGTTATTACAATTAAAACATGATGTCGAATCAACCTATTTTGCTGCACAAACTATGAGAACCAAGGCAAATTTTGTTTATTTTATAACACCCTTATACTAAAAAAATCTAAGGTCCAAGCTTTACTAAACTAATTTTTCAACATTTAAAATCCATTGTAAAAGAAAAAAAATTTTTTGTATTAAAAAACAAATTTAAATTTAGATCATGTATTCGTTTCAAGAGCTACCACCAGAATCTCACGAATCTTTAAAAGATTCTTTATTAACTCACATCGAACATTTATGCAATATGTCACCAATTTTGACCACCCAGGTATAATGTTTATTGACATTTTTAATCAATCAAATAACAATTATATTGGTGTGGCTCTACTGGTAAGGTTTATTAACAGTAGCCAAAATGTGTTTTTGTATCTAGCGAGTGCTGATGTTTTATTGCCATCATAATTAGGGTTAAATTAAATTTTACCTGTTTTATGGTAGACAAAAAATGTAATTTTCATTGAAAAATACGATATTAGTTGTTAAGTATTTTGATCCATTTGGTTAACTTACGTAAATACAAATTTTAAATGTAGTTGTGTTTTTTAGCTTGCCCTTGCAGTTTGTGACTTAGCTTTACAAATGCAAACTTTGCCGGCAGTAACTTTTATGCAAAAGTAAGTTAAAAACAAGTAAAAATGTTGTGTTTCTATGACTTAAATTTTTGGTTTGGTTAAAGTATTGAACATTAGTATGTCTTAAAAAAATGCTGTAAAGAATATGTTATGTAGATATGGCAAAGAAAAATCCTCACTACCCTACCTCCTTGAAATTTTAACTGTACTGCCAGAAGAGGTAATATATATTTTTGTATATAACATTGACTATGGCTTAATATTTTTTTTTATAAATAGGTTTGTACCATATTCTTTTTATAAATCTCTATTTTTTGTTACTGAACTTTCATATTCTTAAATTTTGCTCTTTTGTCCATTAGGTAAATGCACGAGCATTAAGATTGGGGGAAAACAGAGGAACTGAAATAATGAATGGTGATTGAACTTTTACAAGCTTGTGTTAGTAGGTTCTTAAGTAATTGCTTTTTTTTGCCTTTTTTGTTTAAAATTTTTATTTTTATCACTTTTAGTTTTTTTTTAACATTTTACTATTTGAATTTTTGTTATATCTTTACCCAATTTGCAATTTTTCTAAAATATATAATATAAATACAGTTTAAACTTTTTATGCCTAATATTAACATGAACTTGTATTCTTGTAATACCTTAAGGTATTGTTGATGGGGAAAAAATGTTGACTAAAATTTTCAAATGTTTGGCAAGTTGGTTTTATATGGATGTTTTACCTGGGAATCATGTTGCTAGATCAAAACTTCTGGAAATTCCCTTTAATATATTGGTGAGAAAAACAAACATACTTTTCTATATTGCTGTGTAAAAGTTATGTGTGTAAAATTTTTATAAGTTTTGTGTATTTTACCCCAATATTGAAAGGTAGACTGCATACTCTAACAATAAACTATGCTCCACAGTTTTAGGAAACCTTTGCTAGCTTTGTATCTAGTATTATTAATAGTATATCTACATTGACAAAAAACATAAACATAATTATCCTTTTTTTGTTTTAAATATTCAGATAGTTATAACTACATCTTCAAGTTGAATTTATTTTCAGTAATACAAAAAAATATTACAAGATTAGTGTTTACATTTTTTTGGTGTTTACATTATTGATTCTGCTTATGCTTTTTTTATCTTTATCCAATCAACAGCTTACATAACCAAATTTTGTACTTCAATATTTAAGATAAGGGCTTAAGACTGCAAACTCTAAATGTTACCCTAACAAAATGTGTTTACTGTTAACGAAAGGCATTTATTTTTGTAGGTTTGGTGCTTATAGTTGGGTATACCTACAGTTTAATTACCATTTGTTTTCTTGCTTTAAACAAAAAAAATAATTTTATAATTTTAATCATGCCAGTTAACGACCACCTTATTATTATTCAAAAATATAAGTTTTGTTAATATATTTAATGGTGTAAATTTAACCATAAGTAGTTTTCAAAATTTTTGTGACCATGTTAAACTTAAGAATAATATAAATACACAATTTTTACAATATTATTTAACATTGATGAGTTAAAAATATATCAAAAAAATTATTTGCAGTTTTGAAGGCATCTTTGACTTTAAAACTTAGTTGTTTTTTTTAAATGTGTTTACAAACCTTTTTTAAATACAAAATATATTTTCAGTTTTTAGAAAATTTATTTGCCAAATTAATTTATTTAATTAAAATATGTCATTGTTTTTCAAACTTTATTTTCACTTTCAAGATTATGTTTAAAATTAACTTTCAGATTTAAAATATATTTTTAGTTTTTGAAAATTCTATATTGCCAAATTAATTTATTTAACTAAAACATGTTATTGTTTTTCAAACTTAATTTTCTCTTTTAATAATATGTTTTTAATTAACTTTCAATTTAAGCAAAACATTTTAGATATACAGAATACTTTTAGTTTCACAATATATATTTTAAAAAATTTTAAAAAAAAACTTTCAGCTTGCCCTCCTGGGTAACCTGAATAATTATAATGTAAAACTGATTAAAAAAAAAGCTATAAAAAAATTGATGTCAATAAGTAAAGGCTGTTACTTAATAAATTTACATTTGCATGTTAGTTTATATGTGATTTACGTTTTTTTTAATTTTACTTAAATAAAGTGGTTACCGAAAATTAGTTGTTTTAGTTAAAACCAACTTTTAAATTTACTAAAATATTTAATTTTTGTTTACTATTATTTTATACTATTAGTTACTAACAGTACACAACAAATCTGTTATAAACCAGTTATGCAGTACAAAGCATATTTTTTTTATTTTTGATAGAAGTAAACATTTATTAGTATAGGTTTAAATGTGTTAACCTAATACCTAAATAAAATTTAATAAAATTATGTTATAAAAGTATATGTAAACAAATTAAGAGTTTTTACATATAAGGCATCTATAAGTAAATTTGTTTTAAAATTATTTTATTGGTTTATATTAGTTTTAAACATTTAAATGGTTTCAATTATGTTTTAGTCAAGTTTTGGGTAAAATGCTAATAACACTGTTGATGATAGAATTATTTATTAATAATAAGCATAATTTAAAATGAATGATATTCAATATTTCAGGTTTTTAAGATTGTGGTTTATTTGTATTTTTAAGATTGTGGTTAAAATATGCTTTAACAACATAATTTAAAATGAATGCTATTTTTTTCTAAGAATTAAATTTCTAAATACTAAAAAAGGTTGAAAGCTTTGTGGTTTTAAAATCAATTTTTATTGCATATTAAAAACATAAAATAAATAATTGAAATATTTTGTCTAATATACAGTCATCATGTATTTTATTACTTATATAAATATAGATATAATATATGAAATATGATATTAAAAGTTAGAGAAAAATAAAAAAAATTGGATTTTTTTTATTTTAATTTTATTTTAATGAAAAATAAATTAAATCTATCTTCAATTTTAAAATTATTTTTTGATTTTATTATGTTAGAATTCGAAATGAATTTCTTCTTAGTTTTATCGTTATTGTTTTTTGGTTGGCAAGTCTTTGGAGATAAAGTTTTTTATAATTATTTCGATAATGATTCTGTAGAATATGAAACTGAAGAACTTTTTGAAAATTCGGGCATCTATTCTGCGGATAGTAGTGATGGTTTAGTAGATCGTGAAATTCAAAAACATAGTGAAAATTATGGTATTTATTTAAGAATTTTAAAAATATAATGGAAATTCTGGTATTTATTTAAAAAATTAAAATATCATAGATTTTTTTGAAAGTAATAATATTTTTATAAATTTACATGATGTTTTTACAGTTGCTGATTCTTATCCTTCTCGGTTAAAACGTAGTTATTCACAATTATAGTATGTCTTAAAGTTTTACTTGAATTTCTAAAATAAAAAATTATTTTTGAAAATTTTTAATATTAGAATTTTAAACTTTGTTTTTGTTTTTAAAAAAAGTTTTTTAATATATGAGTTATATATACTATTTTTACCAATATGCTTATATTAATTCTTTTATTAGCTGTGATTCAAATTCGACTCCCTCTTTATTCCACTTGCTGAATTACGATTTTGATAATGTTTACAAATGTTCAAAGCTTTACCCAGAATTGTTTTTTGAATGTCCTCATCGATCTAGATCAAGATTCTGCATAAATAGTGCAAACAAAACAATTTGTTTGCGGAGTGGAATTTACGATAAATTCTTACCAGCCTGTTCTAAAAGTTTTCCAGATCGAGGATTCAGATGCTCAATTCATGACTTTCAGTCTTTACCCCAATTTCTTTTATATGATTTTATTGCTGACTGTGACAATAAAGCTGACTTGTGTTTTACCAAAGACAAACATTCAGATAGCGGGTAAAAAAATATCCTGGCAACAAACATTGCATCAAGCAAAATTTTAGAAAAATATGGCACAACTAATTATCTGGTTAATTTTTGTTAAAGTTAATAAACTTTTAAAGAGCTTGTAGTTTTGGAACAATCATTTAATATAAACTAACAAATATTAGACTTAGGTTTTATAAGTAAGAAGGTATTGTAATTATAAAATTAATATATAATTTTATTTAAAATATGTTTTGTTTAGTTTTTTTCAAACAAAGAATTTTGTGTTGAATGAATCAGTGTGTTGGAAATGTTTTGATTCCACCATAATTAATAAGAAAAGTGTTTGTGATGGAAAAATTGATTGTCCAGATTTATCAGATGAGTGTCTTTGTCAAAATCAATTGAATATTTTTACCAATTTATGTCAACATATAGTTCCGGTTGCATCAACTTCTATAAGGTATTTCATTAAACAATATAATATTGGTTATCTGTTTTTGCAGAAACATTTTTGCGATATAATTTAAATTATAAAATCTGACAATCCTACTATGCTAATTAGGTTAGATATTATTATTTAAGAGTAACACAGTTTAATTAAAATCCAGCAGTGGTAATAAGTACATGTTTTAGATTAAGATGATTTATAGGCTTTACACTAATGTTAAACGTAGCCTATAAAAATTCTTTTAAATTATTGGTTATGGTTTAAGATCAATAGCTTTGGCTTTCTTAAAAATAAATATTTTAAATTTTTTTTTAACTCAAGTAAAACAACTTCACAGCCTTATTGTGGGTTGAATAAAATGTATTTTTAATTGTTTAATTTTATTATGTTTTATGCAATATAAGTAATGCAGCCTAGCATCCTTTTTTTACAGTAAAAAAATGAACATTTGCAATGATGGAGAATTGATGTGTGATAATACAACTTGTATAGACAAAACAAAGATTTGTAATGGAATTGTTGACTGTAAAGACCAAATGGATGAAAAGTAAATTAGAATTATTTTTTATAATATTTTTTTTAAATCCCTTTATATTTGAAATTGGGTAAAATAAATTTTGTTAATTTCCCTAATTCTGGTTGCTTTTTGTACTATGTTTAGTCCCCAATTTTGCATTAAACTATTGCCATGCTTGCGAGCTACAAAACAAGGACAAAGATGCAGGTACTGCTAATATTAATAGTAAAACACTTGGCCTTTTGGCTGAACTTCGATTTGATTAGTTTTGTTACCTATAAATTACTTATATACATTAAGTAAATTTTCTCTATTATTTTTTTACCTTTTTATGCATTTTTATTAAAACTATTATTTAGGTTAATATGTAATAAGGCACAACACTACATGTAATTAGGCACTAATTGGGTTGAAATTTCAGAGTTTGGTCTACCTTTAAAATTGTTTAGGTTTTGTGTAAGTTTGTTATAATTAATTCAGTTAAAAATGTGAAATAACATAAAGTTTGGTGTTAATGCTTGATCTGGGTATATTTATTTAAAACTTTAAACAAAATAATAATTTTAAGGTGTCATCCTTATTATGGTGATGTTGTTGCAACATTCTGTGATGAAGATTCACAATGTTTTGATAACGAAGATGAATGCACACCACATTGTGATCGATATAATTCAAGTTCTCCATTATGTTACTCATCGATAAATTTATCGAGGTAAAAGGGCATAGTAATAATGCACATTAATATTTGTTAAAATAATTAAACATGAAATAACTAAAACAATGGTAAATTTTTAGTGTATTGTTGCGATGACTAACATGTAAGGGTCTTAATGACACTTCTAATTTATTCATGTTAGTTGCTTGGGTTTTGACTGTTCTTGATTATTTTTTTATATCATATTTTTGACCATACTTTTATGGTCTTACACTAACAATATACACGAGAATTTTGTTGCCGACCCCCATTGTTATTTGCAGTCTGAATCTTCTGGCCAAATCTTTTCACAGTTAAAAATTTTTCATGCAGCCCTAAAGGTACAAACATTCTATGCCATATTTCAACAGGTATACCTCGCCCTATTGTTTCATTACTGTAGCAACATAATTTATTTACTAATATAGATGGTTTATCTCATTTGAAAAAAATAGCATGTCTGATCGCTTTCTTTACATGTCAACATCGAGTTTGTCGAAAAACTACCAATTTTGCAAAAAAAACTTATGTTCTGACAAATGTGAACAAATTTACTAGATGGTAAGAAGCTTTCCCATAAAAAAACATTACAAATATAACTGTGACTCGTTCTATATTTTAATATAGATTGCTTAATTTAGTATTTCAAAGAGAATAATTGTGTTAGCATTCTTTTTTATAGTATGACAAATTTTGGTTAAAGCCGATGCACACAAGGCGATTCGTGCTCGCATTACATCTTATATAAAATATAGACGCATATATGACGAACATGTGTTAGTTAAATATTTTTTTTATCTTTTTAAACCTGCTCCCATGACCCAACTACTGGGTAATAACTGGATTAATAAATTTCCATGAATTTTTTCTAAGCAAATCCTTATTTTAATTTGTGGCACACTTAACCAAATTTTAATTGCCATCCTTGCTATAAGGTTCTGTTTTGTACGAAAACAGGGTAAACAGCCTGCACTCCACCCTTGCCATACTAGGCCATACAGAATCATATTATATGATGTAGTCCTTTTCAAATAAAAGTTAAAGAAGGAAAAAAACATTCCTTTTTCTGTTTTTTTTAATTTTTTGTTGTGGGGTTTAAAATTACAAATTTTAACAATATTTTAACAAATTTGGTTTAACTTGAATGTTATTATAGATCCCCGTTTTGTAACAACGCTTCACCTGAATATGATGAAGTTAAATGCTGTCAGAACTTAAAATATAATTATTTTTATCGAAACCGATGCTGCGATGGTAAAATAGATAAAACATTTGTTCGTCCAGACGATGAGAATTTACAATTGTGTCACGATCAAAAACGTTTTTTTTGTCAAGCAAATGATAAAAGGGTATTTAAATTTTTTGTAGATCAAACATTCTTAAAATTTAAGAAATAATTAAAACTTTATATTCATAGATATCCATTGGTAAACAAGAAGTATGTGATGGAGTAATAAATTGTGTTGATAAATCTGATGAAAAAAATTGCACAAATGATGGAAGATTTTATTGTGAAAATAAAACCCCATTGTTTGTTTCAAGACTAAGAGTAAGTTTAATGAATAAAATTGTTTTATTAAAAACCTTTTTTTTCTAACTTATTTGAAATTATACAAGGATCTTTCTTAACAATTTGTGTATTGTTGTTGGTCTTTTTTCAGTAATATCCACTGTTTTAGATCGAGAAATACCCATTGTTTTTTAATTAATATTAATTAAATTAATTATAATGTCATAGATAGGGGATGGGGTTTTTGATTGTGAAGATGGAACAGATGAATGTCCGACAACTAATGATGTTTTTTCATCACCCCAAAATCTTATTGGAAACAGTATTTTAAGATATTTTGGAATTTGGGTTATGGGAATTTTCGCTATTTGTGGAAACTTAGTATACAACATTTTATATAAATATATATAATTTTCATGTTGTAATGCTGTATTTATTTTAAGTGTAGTTGTAAAGTAAACTGGGAAAACTGGCAGTTTTTCAGATTTTTTTTTATCTTTCAGGCTGTTATTGCTGGAATTATAAAAGCTGTCAGAAATGATCCCCTTAAATCCATTTCTACAAATGAAATACTGGTTATTAATCTTGCATTTGCTGACTTTCTCATGGGAGTGTATTTACTAGCTCTTGCCATAGTTGGAGTGCATTATCAAGGTATTAAGTTTATTGAACAAAAAAATCATACTAAATTTTTTTAATATAAATTTTATAATTTAATACAGATAGATACTGTGCTTATAGTCGAATATGGAGATCTAGCACCTTGTGTACTACCCTGGGTATTCTTATTGTGTTTTCAAGTGAAACTTCTGTAGTTACAATGGCGTTGTTGACTTCATACCGCCTTTTTTGTATTCTGAAGGTTAAAAAAATAGTATTTAGAATTGCAATACAATATAATATGTATGTACCTTTATATAAGGTATAAAAAATACCTATTATTTTTTTAAAACATTTTTGTTGTTTTTTGTTCATTTCTTGGCTGAAGTAATATTAAATAAAATTGTTTTTAGCCTTTCGCATCACAACATTTTCCGAAAACCAAAAATGTGGTTGTTGCAGTTTTATTGAGTTGGTGTTTTTCGGCTCTGCTTGCACTTCTTCCACTTACAACTGTTTTACATAAAACATTTACTACTGAGATTAATCTGTCCACTAAAAGTCCTTTGTTTAATTCCAGCGAAGTTAGCTTTACAGGTCAAGTTGAATAAGTTTAATAATTTTAAAGCTTTATTCACAATCTTAAAAATGTTATTTTCGTCAACTAAAATAAAATGCATTGAAAAATTATTTAATTAAACTACTATTTTACTAAAAGTTATTATTTAGAATTTCAAGACCACCTTATCCTTCGAACTAAATTTTACCCAGCCAACTCAACAGAAGAATATTTAAACTCATCTTTTTCAGTGCTTGAGAAAATTAAACAAGCAACATCATGGCATCAGTTACAAGATATACAAATTGACCGATTTCCAGATTCACCGTTACAAATATCAAAGTACTTTGGGTAGGTTTAAAACATTTTAAAAGCAACATATATATAGTATGTATGTGAAAATAAAAGCTATTATTTGTTTTGCTGTAGCTATTATAGTTTTCATAGCGTATGTGCACCAAAGATTTTTGTGACTACAAGTGATTCCTCTTGGCGTTTTTCCATCGCCATAATTGCATTTAACCTAGCAACATTTATTTACATTTTTGTTGCTTGTGTTTTAATCTACAAACATTCTCATGGAAATGCAGCATTACATCAGAATAATGATAGGGCAATTGCTCGAAGGAATAGAAGAAAAAAAAGTAAGTAATAAAAAAGTGATAGTTCAATTTAAAAACTTTTAAATTTGTGTTAGTTTACAGTTTTACAGTGCTAATACCAATGTATTTACTTTTAGTCATGCAAAAGAAGATTATGAGATTGGTGTTAACAGATTTTTGTTGTTGGGTTCCAATCTGTATTATGGCTTTCTTAAAAATTTCAGGAGTCCACATTCCAGATTCTGTTTATGCTTATTCTGCTATTATTCTCTATCCAATTAACAGCTCACTTAACCCACTTTTGTACTCCAATGTGTTAGATGATGCTTGGAACAAAATCAAATCTATTTTCTCCAGAAATCAAGATTTAAATCAAATACCATACTAATTAAACCTAAAGACCAGTAAAATAAATTTTGTTACTTTTAAATAATACCTAAAACATGATAATTTTTGAACATAATGACAAAAATAAACCCTTTTTTAATTTTTTTTAAACTTTTAGTTGATTTTTTTACTACATTCTAATTTATATTTGCATGTTATCTTCCTTGGTATGCTTAAACCTTTAGACGAAATAATTTCATTTTTGGAAAGCTGGTCATTACTTTTTTTAGTCTTTGTAATAATTTTTTTTTTTTAATTGCCATTATGCATAGTAGCATATTGTCATTAATCCATCTTTAAAAAAAAAACAACATAGAATTAATCCATATAAAAAAAAAAAATTAAAAAAAAAACAACATAGAATTATTAAAAGGTTATTCTTTTTTGTAACCAATTTTGATGTTTTATGTTTTTCAAGATTATGTTTGGCTTTGGGACTGTAGCTTATATTGTATTTATTTAGTATAGCAACATTTTGGACACAATTACTTATATTTAAACCTTAATTCTTTTTTAATGTAGACCCAATACAAACATTTTGTTAAATTCTATCGCACCAAAAGTTATTGTGTATTCGATGTCAATAATTTTCTGTTTGTTTTTTAATTTTTTTAATGTAGCTTATAACCATTTAATAAAAAAAAAAAAAAAAATTTTAGTAGCCTTTTTTGTTACTTGTTTTGTTTATTGGTTTGTTAATATTATGTTTACTCTTTGTGATGTAGCTTACATCGTATTTTTTTAATATAGCAACATTTTTGAACACAAATAATTATATTTAAACCTAATTTAGTCTTTAAATTTCTCAAACAAGCATTTTGTTAAATTTCATTGCAGTAAAAATTTAATATCAATAATTTTCTGTCCAAGTTTCCAATTTTAAAATGTAGATTATACCCATTTTATAAAAAAAAATAAAAAAGACATAAAAAAAATTTACTAAATACAAAAAAAAATTGTTTTTATAATTTCTTTCTTTGTAGTTTTTTTTGTTTGTTAAACTAGGTTTATTTTTGCCTAGCATGATGTCCCATTGCTCTTTTTGCAATATAGCTTAACATTTTCGTCATTCTTTCACATAGTTTATTTAGTTAATAGCAAGTGTTTTTAAATCACTAACTTTCTGGTTACTTGTTATTTTTTTTACTGATTATATTTTGAAACTAAATTATAGTAATTTTGTTTTGATACCCATCGCATGTAAACTTTACATGTTCTTAAATTTTTCTGTGAACAATACAACAAGATTTGGAAAACTTTTGAGTGTTTGTTACAGAGTCCTTAGTTTTTTTGTGGTCTTAATCAGATAATTTATTTGTTTTTAGTTTTATATAGAACATGAAAACCTGTGATAAATAGTAAAGTACAATTCTGAGTATAATTCGTACAAAATCCAAATAGCAATAATCATTTCATCATACTACATAGCAATGTAACATGGTGTTGTGGTGAGAACACTTTGTACACCACCTTGAAGTCGTGGGTTCAATCCCAACTACTCTCGTGCTGTGGCGCCCCTAAGCAAGGTGCTTTAATGGTATAAACTCCTGCTGAGCCAGCACTTAATCAGCAGTATAATTACGGGGCAACTATAATCTCTATAATTTTCCGAACTGCTAAAGACATCTCGAGATTGGGTTGGAATAACTAATGGGACTCTATGTTCAGATCGCATATTCGACCTTCCACATCAAGGATAAATATATATACAAAAAAAATGTGATATAAAAAATTGTTTTCATTCAAAAAAATGGAATTCTTGTTGGATGTTTAATTATTATGCAAGGACATAATTGTAAATCATAAAAAAATCTTGTTTTTTAACGCCTAAAATGCAATTTAAGCCCTTTTTTATCTCCAAAAATACCTAACATATGCATCATGGTTAAATAAATTGAATACATAAAACTGTTTAACTATGTAGATTAGTGATAAAAGATTGTACCTTGGTAATATTTTATGTATTTTGTTGGAATATATTGTTTATAATACAAATTGTAAATATTACTTTTAGAAACTAAATAAACAAACTATTGTTAATATAACATGCTGGGAAATTTGTGCCATAAAATACAAGCCAACAATACTTCAACAGCTTTGTCACGTTTGGTTATATCTTCTACTCGAATACAAAACTCATGTGCGATTTCATTTAAAAGGTTTTATTAATTTGTCTAGAAAATGAATTTTGTTTAAATAAAAAACTGATTTGCTTTTGGTTATTAGCTTGTGTAAAATTCAAATTGCGTTTGAATTTTACACAAGCTTTGTGCGCTTAGTAGTAAGAGCGCTTAGTAGTAAGATTGGTGCGATTTCTCATTTTTGATGAACCCGTCTTACGTACGCCAGGACAGGACTCAATCTAAGTACCAACGACGGAGTGAAGTACTGTCGGACTAGTGACTGTTAGCACATTGTTAAATAGGAGATGTATTAGCGTCGTCCGCCCGCTTTAAAAATGGGGAAAAGACGAAATTTTTATAACCTTACCCTAATCTTCCCTTTCGCTTTATAGTTGACTTTGCATCATTTCTTAGCTGTGCAAGGGAAGATTAGGGAAAGGTATATAAATTTCGTCCTTTTCCGCCTTCATTTTAGTATTACTAGACTATCCCTTTAAACCTGGCGGACAACGCTGATAGAGTTTTATTATATGCCCATGTAACATTAAAATAGTGGAGATCGCTTCCAAGATCTAATAATTTAATATGGTAAAGCCAAATGTTTAACTACTACATTATCTAACTATCCTAATTGCTGATGATCTTTTTTTTATATAACTTCAATGTGTAGGTAAGTCTGTAAGTACATGCCTATACTTTAAATATCAAATATTAATACCTTGTATGACTTTGTAATCCTAATTCAGTATTTATTTGTAAATTTTATAGATTTTATACATTTAAAAATAGATTAAATTGTAGTCTTTATATTAATGTCTTGTTGTTTGAGTTCAAATGCCAATAATGTTTTGCAAGCAGTTAATAAATTGTATCATGATTCGAACGTTACCGAAAAAGAAAAGGCTTCAAAATGGTTGGGTGAATTTCAACGATCAGTAAGTCATTATATTTCTATTGGTTAAATAAAAATTGGTGGTCTTGAACATAAATTTTTCATTTATAAGTCAATATTTAAGAATATTCTGTCTAAATATATAATTTTTTTGTAACTTATTCGTAACTTTACTTTAAAATTTTATGATCGGAATTAGAGTTAGCCTACTTGATCTCCTGTAGAAACTTATAACAACCTAACAGATTTTAGAAAAATGAAGTGACTAATTACTATTGTAAAACTTTGTTTATTTAACATTATCTCAACCCTTTTTGTTCACAAAGTTTAGGTAAACAAGTTAAACCCATTCCTAATATTAACTATGTTTTTATTAGGTTTCTACTAAAAGTTTGAATCTTTTATCAAAAAAAGGATTAATATTAAACATAATGTTGTTGTTGTTGTTAAAGGTTTTTGCATGGGAGACAGCGGACCAGTTATTGCAATTAAAACATGATGTTGAATCAACCTATTTTGCTGCACAAACTATGAGAACCAAGGCAAATTTTGTTTATTTTATAACACCCTTATACTAAAAAAATCTAAGGTCCAAGCTTTAGTAAACTAACTTCTCAACATTTAAAATCCATTGTAAAAGTAAAAAAATTTTTTGTATTAAAAAACAAATTTAAATTTAGATCATGTATTCGTTTCAAGAGCTACCACCAGAATCTCACGAATCTTTAAAAGATTCTCTATTAACTCACATCGAACATTTATGCAATATGTCGCCAATTTTGACCACCCAGGTATAATGCTTATTGACATTTTTATTCAATCAAATAACAATTATATTGGTGTGGCTCTATTGGTAAGGTTTATTAACAGTAGCCAAAAAGTGTTTTTGTATCTAGCAAGTGCTGATGTTTTATTGCCATCATAATTAGGGTTAAATTAAATTTTACCTGTTTTATGGTAGACAAAAAATGTAATTTTCATTGAAAAATACTATATTAGTTTTTAAGTATTTTGACCCATTTGCTTAACTTATGTAAATACAAATTTTAAATGTAGTTGTGTTTTTTAGCTTGCCCTTGCAGTTTGTGACTTAGCTTTACAAATGCAAACTTGGAAATTGCCGGCAGTAACTTTTATGCAAAAGTAAGTTAAAAACAAGTAAAAATGTTGTGTTTCTATGACTTAAACTTTTGGTTTAGTTAAAGTATTGAACATTAGTATGTCTTAAAAAAATGTTGTAAAGAATATGTTATGTAGATATGGCAAAAAAAAATCCTCACTACCCTACCTCCTTGAAATTTTAACTGTACTGCCAGAAGAGGTAATATATATTTTTGTATATAACATTGACTAGGGCCTAATATTTTTTCATAAATAGCTTTGTACCATATTCTTTTTATAAATAACAAATAAATCTCTATTTTTTATTACTGAACCTTTATATTATTAAATTTGCCTTCTTGTCCATTAGGTAAATGCACGAGCATTAAGATTGGGGGAAAACAGAAGAACTGAAATAATCGACGAACTTGAAAACTCAGCTCCAATGGTGATTGAACTTTTACAAGCTTGTGTTGGTAGGTTCTTAAGTAATTTGCTTTTTTGTTTAAAATTTTTATCAATTTTAGGTGATATTTTCAACATTAATTTTAGGTGATATTTTCGATATTTTCAACATCAATTTTTTTTTTTTTTTAACATTTTACCCAATTTGCAATTTTTCCAAAATATATAATATAAATACAGTTTAAACTTTTTATGCCTAATACTAACATGAACTTGTATTCTTGCATTACCTTAAGGTATTGTTGATGGAGAAAAAATGTTGACAAAAATTTTCAAATGTTTGGCAAGTTGGTTTTATATGGGTGTTTTACCTGGAAATCATGTTGCTAGATCAAAACTTCTGGAAATTCCTTTTAATATTTTGGTAAGAAAATATTTTAACCCAATGTTGAAAGGTAGACTGCATAATCTAACTATAAACTATGCTCCACAGTTTTAGGAAACATTTGCTAGCTTTGTATCTAGTATTATTAATAGTATATCTACATTGACAAAAAACATAAACATAATTATCCTTTTTTTGTTTTAAATATTCAGATAGGTATAACTACATCTTCAAGTTGAATTATTTTCAGTAATGCAAAGAAATATTACAAGATTATTGTTTACATTTTTTTGGTGTTTACATTTTTGATTCTGCTTATGCTTTTTTTATTCTTTATCCAATCAACAGCTTACATAACCAAATTTTGTACTTCAATATTTAAGATAAGGGCTTAAGACTGCAAACTCTAAATGTTACCCTAACAAAATGTGTTTACTGTTAACGAAAGACATTTCTTTTTGTAGGTATGGTGCTTATAGTTGGGAGTTGGGTATACCTACAGTTTAATTACCGTTTGTTTTCTTGCTACAAAAAAAATAATTTTATAATTTTAAACATGCCAGTTAACGAATGCTTTATTATTAATTAAAAATATACGTTTTGTTAATATATTGAATGGTGTAAATTTAACAAATTGTTGTTTTTAAAATTTTTGTGACCATGTTAAGCTTAAGAATAATATAAATATATAACTTTTTACAATATTATTTAACATTGTTAAGTTAAAAATATATCAAAAAATTTATTTGCAGTTTTGAAGGCATCATTGACTTTAAAACTTATTTTTTTTTTAAATGTGTTTACAAATCTTTTTTAAATATAAAATATATTTTCAGTTTTTAGAAAATTCATTTGCCAGATTAATTTATTTAATTAAAACATGTTATTGTTTTTCAAACTTTATTTTCTCTTTCAAGATTATGTTTAAAATTAACTTTCAGATTTAAAATATATTTTTAGTTTTTGAAAATTCTATATTGCCAAATTAACTTATTTAACTAAAACATGTCATTGTTTTTCAAACTTAATTTTCTCTTTCAATAATATGTTTTTGATTAACTTTCAATTTAAGAAAAACATTTTAGATATACAGAATACTTTTAGTTTCACAATATATATTTTAAAAAATTAAAAAAAAAACCTTTCAGCTTGCCCTCCTGGGCAACCTGAATAATTCTGATGTAAAACTGATTAAAAAAAGCTATAAAAAAATTGATGTCAATAAGTAAAGGCTGTTATTTAATAAATTTACATTTGCATGTTAGTTTATATGTGATTTACGTTTTTTTTATTTTACTTAAATAAAGTGGTTACCGAAAATTAGTTGTTTTAGTTAAAACCAACTTTTAATTTTACTAAAATATTTAATTTTTGTTTACTATTTATTTATACTGTTAGTTACTAACAGTACACAACAAATCTGTTAAAAACCAGTTATGTGTTAACCTAATACCTAAATAAAATTTAATAAAATTATGTTATAAAAGTATATGTAAACATATCGAGAGTTAGTTACATTTACAGCATCTATAAATAAACCCTTTTTTAAATTTTGTTTTTCTTGGTTTATATTAGTTTTTACCATTTAAATGGTTTCAATTATGTTTTAGTCAAGTTTTGGGTAAAATGCTAAAAACACTGTTGATGATAGAATTATTTATTAATAATAAGCATAATTTAAAATGAATGATATTCAATATTTCAGCTTTTTAAGGTTGTGGTTTATTTGTATTTTTAAGATTGTGGTTAAAATATGCTTTAACCACATAATTTAAAATGAATGCTATTTTTTTCTAAGAATTAAATTTCTAAATACTAAAAAAGGTTGAAAGCTTTGTGGTTTTAAAATCAATTTTTATTGCATTTTAAAAACATAAAATAAATAATTAAAATATTTTGTCTAATATACAGTCATCATGTACTTTATTACTTATATAAATATAGATATAATATATGAAATATGATATTAAAAGTTAGAGAAAAATTTTAAAAAATGGATTTTTTTATTTTAATTTTATTTTAATGAAAAATAAATTAAATCTAACTTCAATTTTAAAATTATTTTTTGATTTTATTATGTTAGAATTCAAAATGAATTTCTTCTTAGTTTTATCGTTATTGTTTTTTGGTTGGCAAGTCTTTGGAGATAAAGTTTATTCTAATTATTTCGATAATGATTCTGTAGAATATGAAACTGAAGATATTTTTGAAAATTCGGGCATCTATTCTGCGGATAGTAGTGATGGTTTAGTAGATCATGAAATTCAAATACATAGTGAAAATTATGGTAGTTATTTAAGAATTTTAAAAATATAATGGAAATTCTGGTATTTATTTTAAAAAATCATAAAATAATTAAAAAAAGAAAAAAAATCATAGATTTTTTTGAAAGTAATAATATTTTTATTAATTAACATGATGGTTTTACAGTTGCTGATTCTTATCCTTCTTGGTTCAAACGTAATTATTTACAATTACGGTATGTCATAAAGTTTTACTTAAATTTCTAAAATAAAAAATTATTTTTGAAAATTTTTAATATTAGAATTTTAAAATTTGTTTTTGTTTTTTAAAAAAAGTTTTTTAATATATGAGTTATATGTACTATTTTTACCAATATGCTTATATTGAGTCTTTTAATAGCTGTGATTCAAATTCGACTCCTTCTATGATCAATTTTTGGAGATATGATTTTGATGATGTTTACAAATGTTCAAAGCTTCACCCAGAGTTGTTTTTTGAATGTCCTTATCGATCTGGATCAAATTTCTGCAAAAGTAGTAGTGCAAACAAAACAATTTGTTTGCGGAGTGAGATTCACTATAAACACTATGCAGCCTGTTCTAAAAGTTTTCCAGATCGAGGATTCAGATGCTCAATTCATGACTCTCTTTTTTTACCCCAATTTCTTTTATATGATTTTATTGCTGACTGTGACAATAAAGCTGACTTGTGTTTTACCAAAGACAAACATTCAGATAGCGGGTAAAAAAATATCCTGGCAACAAACATTGCATCAAGCAAAATTTTAGAAAAATATGGCACAACTAATTATCTGGTTAATTTTTGTTAAAGTTAATAAACTTTTAAAGAGCTTGTAGTTTTGGAACAATCATTTAATACAAACTAACAAATATTAGACTTAGGTTTTATAAGTAAAAAGGTATTGTATTTATAAAATTAATATATAATTTTATTTAAAATATGTTTTGTTTAGTTTTTTTCAAACAAAGAATTTAGTGTTGAATGAATCAGCATGTTGGAAATGTTTTGATTCCACTATAATCAATAAGAAAAGTGTTTGTGATGGAAAAATTGATTGTCCAGATTTATCAGATGAATGTCTTTGTCAAAATCAATGGAATATGTTTACAGAATTATGCCAACATATAGCTCCAGTTGCATCAATTTCTATTAGGTATTTCATTAAACAATGTAATATTGATAATCTGTTTTTGCAGGAACATTTTGCAATATATTTTAAATTAAAAAATCTGACAATACTACTTTGCTAATTAGGTTAGATATTACAATTTAAGAGTGATACTGGATGATTTATATGCTTTACACTAATGTTAAATGTAGCCAAAAAAATTCTTTTAAATTATTGGTTATGGTTTCAGATCAATAGCTTTGGCTCTCTTTTTTTTTAACTTAAGTAAAACAACTTTACAGCCTTATTGTGGGTTGGATAAAATGTTTTTTTGATTGTTTAATTTTATTATGTTTTATGCATTATAAGTAATGCAGCCTAGCATCCTTTTTTTACAGTAAAAAAATGAACATTTGCAATGATGGAGAATTGATGTGTGATAATACAACTTGTATAGACAAAACAAGGATTTGTAATGGAATTGTTGACTGTAAAGACCAAATGGATGAAAAGTAAATTAGAATTATTTTTTATAATACTTTTTTAAATCCCTTTATATTTGAAATTGGGTAAAATAAATTTTGTTAATTTCCCTAAATCTGGTTGCTTTTTGTACTATGTTTAGTCTCCAATTTTGCACTATACTATTGCCATGCTTGCGAGCTACAAAAAAAGGACAATTTTGCAGGTACTGCTAATCTTATTAGTAAAACACTTGGCCTTTTGGCTGAACTTCGATTCGATTAGTTTTGTTACCTATAAATTACTTGTCATAGAATTATTAACTATAATTATTTATCTCATTGGTTTATATACATTAAGTTAATTTTGTCTATTATTTTTTTACCTATTTATGCAACTTTTTTCAAACAATTATTTAGATTAATATGTTATAAGGCACAACACTACATGTAATTAGGCACTAATTGGGTTAAAACTGCAGAGTTGGGTCTACCTTTAAAATTGTTTAAGTTTTGTGCAAGTTTGTTATAATTAATTCAGTTAAAAATGTAAAATGGTATTAAATTTAGTGTTAATGCTTAATCTGGGTATATTTATTTAAAACTATAAACAAAATAAATATTTTTAGGTGTATTAATTGTGGTGTTGTTGCAACATTCTGTGATGAAGATCCACAATGTTTAAATAACGATGATGAATGCACAACACGTTGTAATCGATATAATCCACGTTCTCAAATATGTAACCTACAAAGACTATATCCATCAAGGTAAAAAGGCAAAGTAATAATGCACATTAATATTTGTTAAAATAATTAAACATGAAATAACTAAAACAATGGTAAATTTTTAGTGTATTGTTGCGATGACTAACATGTAAGGGTCTTAATGACACTTCTACTTTATTCATGTTAGTTGCTTGGGTTTTGACGCTTCTTGATTATTTTTTTATTTTATATTTTTGACCATACTTTTATGATCTTACACTAACAATATACACGAGAATTTTGTTGCCGACCCCCATTGTTATTTGCAGTCTGAATCTTCTGGCCAAATCTTTTCACGACCTTCTGGCTTAATCTTTTCACAGTTAAAAAATTTTCATGCAGCCCTAAAGGTACAACCATTTCATGCCATATGTCAACAGGTATACCTCGCCCTATTGTTTCATTACTGTAGCAACATAATTTTTTACTAATATACACCGTTTATCTCATTTGAAAAAAATAGCATGTCTGATCGCTTTTTTTACATGTTAACACATTAAGTTCGGAAATCTACCAATGTTGCAAAAAAACCTTATGTTCTGACAAATGTGAACAAATTTACCAGAAGGTAAGAAATTATCTCATAAAAAAACATTAAAATTGTAACTGTGGCTTGTTCTATATTTTATTATAGATTGCTTCATTTAGTATTTCAAAGAGAATAATTGTGTTAGCATTCTTTTTTTATAGTATGACAAATTTTGGTTGAAGCCAATGCGCACAAGGTGATTCGTACTCGCATTACATCTTATATAAAATTTGGGCGCATATATGACGAACATGTGTTAGTTAAATATTTTCTTTATCTTTTAAAATCTGCTTCTATGACCCAACTACTGGGTAATAAATAGATTAATAGAATTCCATGAATTTTTTCTAAGCAAGTCCTAATTTTAATTTGTGGCACACTTAACCAAATTTTAATTGCAATTCTTGCTATAAGGTTCTGTTTTTTACGAAAACAGGGTAAACAGCCTGCACTTCACTCTTACCATACTCGGCCATACAGAATTATATTATATGATGTAGTCCTTTTCAAATAAAAGTTAGAGAAGGAAAAAAAACATTTAAGTCGAACAGCTTAAACTTGGTTTTGATGACATCACAAAACAGATTTCTTTTGCTGTTTCTATTCAGCGTAGACAACCACTAAAAGTTAAAACTTCAGGACCAGTAAGACAACACCCACCAATAACAAAAAGCATGATTCTATTCTGCAAACTAGACAATCAACAAAATGAGTTGTACAGTTGCACCACCTAAATAATTTGCACAAAGCAATTATAATGCAGCTTGGCCATTAAGGATCCAGACGCTTGTTAATTAAATGTTGTTGTAAATCAAATATTAAACTAATTTTTAAACTGCCTTTTTCTGTTTTTTTTTAAATTTTCTGTTGGAGGGTTAAAAATTACAAATTTTAACAATATTTTAACAAAATATGGTTTAACTTAAATGTTATTATAGACTCCCGTTTTGTAACAACTCTTCACCTGAATATGATGAAGTTAAATGCTGTCAGGACTTAAAATCTGATATTTTTTATCGAAACCGATGCTGCGATGGTAAAATACATCACACATTTGTTTATCCATTCGACGATGAGAATTTACAATTGTATCACGATCAAAAACGCTTTTTTTGTCAAGCGAATGATGAAAGGGTATTTAAATTTTTTGTAGATCAAACATTCTTAAATTTTAAGAAATAATTAAAACTTTATATTCATAGATATCCATTGGTAAACAAGAAGTATGTGATGGAGTAATAAATTGTGTTGATAAATCTGATGAAAAAAACTGCACAAATGATGGAAGATTTTATTGTGAAAATAAAATCCCATTGTTTGTTTCAAGACTAAGAGTAAGTTTAATGAATAAAATTGTTTTATTAAAAACCTTTTTTTTTCTAACTTATTTAAAATTATACAAGGATCTTCCTTAACAATTTATGTATTGTTGTGGTTTTTTTTCAGTAATATCCACTGTTTTAGATCGAGAAATACCCATTGTTTTTTAATTAATATTAATTAAATTAATTATAATGTCATAGATAGGGGATGGAGTTTTTGATTGTGAAGATGGAACAGATGAATGTCCGACAACTAATGATGTTTTTTCATCACCCCAAAATCTTATCGGAAACAGTATTTTAAGATATTTTGGAATTTGGGTTATGAGAATTTTCGCTATTTGTGGAAACTTGGTATATAACATTTTTATATAAATGTATTTAATTTTCATGTTGTAATGCTGTATTTATTTTAAGTGTAGTTGTAAAGTAAACTGGGAAAACTGGCAGTTTTTCAGATTTTTTTTATCTTTCAGGCTGTTATTGCTGGAATTATAAAAGCTGTCAGAAATGATCCCCTTAAATCCATTTCTACAAACGAAATACTGATTATTAATCTGGCATTTGCTGACTTTCTCATGGGAGTGTATTTACTAGCTCTTGCCATAGTTGGAGTGCATTATCAAGGTATTAAGTTTATTGAACAAAAAAATCATACTAAATTTTTTTAATATAAATTTTATAATTTAATACAGATAGATACTGTGCTTATAGTCGAATATGGAGATCTAGCACCTTGTGTACTACCCTGGGTATTCTTATTGTGTTTTCAAGTGAAACTTCTGTAGTTACAATGGCGTTGTTGACTTCATACCGCCTCTTTTGTATTCTGAAGGTTAAAAAAAATAGTATTTAGAATTGCATTTACAATATAATATGTATGTACCTATATATAAGGTAGAAAAAATACTTATTATTTTTTTAAAACATTTTTGTTGTTTTTTGTTCATTTCTTGGCTGAAGTAATATTAAATAAAATTGTTTTTAGCCTTTCGCATCACAACATTTTTCGAAAACCAAACATGTGGTTATTGCAGTTTTAATGAGTTGGTGTTTTTCGGCTCTGCTTGCACTTCTTCCACTTGCAACTGTTTTACATAAAACATTTACTACAGAGATTAATCTGTCCACTAAAAGTCTTTTGTTTAATTCCAGCGAAGTTAGCTTTACAGGTCAAGTTGAATAATTTAATAATTTTAAAGCTTTATTCACAATCTTAAAAATGTTATTTTCGTCAACTAAAATAAAATGCATTGAAAAATTATTTAATTAAACTTTTATTTTACTAAAAGTTATTATTTAGAATTCCAAGACCACCTTATCCTTCGAACTAAATTTTACCCGGCCAACTTAACAGAAGAATATTTAAACTCATCTTTTTCAGTGCTTGAGAAAATTAAACAAGCAACATCATGGCATCAGTTACAAGATATACAAATTGACCGATTTCCAGATTCACGGTTACAAATATCAAAGTACTTTGGGTAGGTTTAAAACATTTTAAAAGCAACATATATATAGTATGTATGTAAAAATAAAAGCTATTATTTGTTTTGTTATATAGCTATTATAGTTTCCATAGCGTATGTGCACCAAAGATTTTTGTGACTACAAGTGATTCCTCTTGGCATTTTTCCATCGCCATAATTGCATTTAACCTAGCAACATTTATTTACATTTTTGTTGCATGTATTTTAATCTACAAACATTCTCAAGGAAATGCAGCATTACATCAGAATAATGATAGGGCAATTGCTCGAAGGAATAAAAGAAAAAAAAGTAAGTAATAAAAAAGTGATAGTTCAATTTATAAACTTTTAAATTTGTGTTCGTTTACAGTTTTACAGTGCCAATACCAATGTATTTACTTTTAGTCATGCAAAAGAAGATTATGAGATTGGTGTTAACAGATTTTTGTTGTTGGGTTCCAATCTGTATTATGGCTTTCTTAAAAATATCAGGAGTCCACATTTCGGATTCTGTTTATGCCTATTCTGCTATTATTCTCTATCCAATTAACAGCTCACTTAACCCACTTTTGTACTCCAATGTGTTAGATAATGCTTGGAACAAAATCAAATCTATTTTCTCCAGAAATCAAGATTTAAATCAAATACCATACTAATCAAACCAAAGACCAGTAAAATAAATTTCGTTACTTTTAAATAATACCTAAAACATGATAATTTTTGAACATAATGACAAAAATAAACCCTTTTAATTTTTTTTAAACTTTTTGTTGATTTTTTTACTACATTCTAATTTATATTTGCATGTTATCTTACTTTGTCTGCTTAAACCTTTAGACAAAATAATTTCATTTTTGAAAAGCTGGTCATTACTTCTTTTAGTCTTTGTAATAATTTTATTTTTTTTATTTTAATTGCCATTATGCATAGTAGCATATTGTATTTATTTCATCTTTAAAAAAAAAAAAATTAGTAAATATAAAAAAAAAATAAAACATAGAATTTTTAGAAGGTTATTTTTTTGTAACCAATTTCAATGTTTTATGTTTTTCAAGATTATGTTTGGCTTTGGGACTGTAGCTTATATTGTATTTATTTGGTATAACAACATTTTGGACACAATTACTTATATTTAAACCTTAATTCTTTTTTAATGTAGACCCAATACAAACATTTTGTTAAATTCTATCGCACCAAAAGTTATTGTGTATTCGATGTTAATAATTTTCTGTTTGTTTTTTAATTTTTTTAATGTAGCTTATAACCATTTTATAAAAAAAGATAAAAAAAAAAATTTACTAAATATAAAATAAAAAAAAAAATTCTTAGTAGCCTTTTTTGTTCCTTGTTTTTTTATTGGTTTGTTAATATTATGTTTACTCTTTGTGATGTAGCTTACATCGTATTTTTTTTAATATAGCAACATTTTTGAACACAAATAATTATATTTAAACCTAATTTAGTCTTTAAATTTCTCAAACAAGCATTTTGTTAAATTTCGTTGCAGTAAAAATTTAATATCAATAATTTTCTGTCCAAATTTCCATTTTTAAAATGTAAATTATACCCATTTTATAAAAAAAAATAAAAAAGACATAAAAAAAATTTACTAAATACAAAAAAAAATTGTTTTTATAATTTCTTTCTTTGTAGTTTTTTTTGTTTGTTAAACTAGGTTTATTTTTGCCTAGCATGATGTCCCATTGCTCTTTTTGCAATATAGCTTAACATTTTCGTCATTCTTTCACATAGTTTATCTAGTAAATAGCAAGTGTTTTTAAATCACTAACTTTCTGGTTGCTTGTTATTTTTTTACTGGTTATATTTTGAAACTAAATTATAGTAATTTTGTTTTGATACCCATCGCATGTAAACTTTACATGTTTTAAAATTTTTCTGTGAACAATACAACAAGATTTGGAAAACTTTTGAGTGTTTGTTACAGAGTCCTTAGTTTTTTTGTGGTCTTAATCAGATAATTTATTTGTTTTTAGTTTTATATAGAATATGAAAACCTGTGATAAATAGTAAAGTACAATTCTGGGGTATAATTTCTACAAAATCCAATTAGTAATAAAAATTTCATCATACTACATAGCAATGTAGCATAGTGTTGTGGTAAGAACACTTTGTACACCACCATGAAGTCGTGGGTTCAATCCCCACTACTCTCGTGCTGTGGCGCCTTTAAGCAAGGTGCTATAAATGGTATAAACTCCTGCTGAGCGAGCACTTAATCAGCAGTATAATTACGGGGCAATTATAATCTCTATAATTTTCCGAACTGCTAAAGGCATCTCGAGATTGGGTCGGAATAACTAATGGGACTCTATGTTCAGATCACATATTCGACTTTCCGCATCAAGGATAAATATATATACAAAAAAATGTGATATAAAAAATTGTTTTCATTCAAAAAAATGGAATTCTTGTTGAATGTTTAATTATTATGCAAGGACATAATTGTAAATCATAAGAATCTTGTTTTTTAACACCTAAAATGCAATTTAAGCCATTTTTTATCTCCAAAAATACCTAACATATGCATCATGGTTAAATAAATTGAATACATAAAACTGTGTAGGGTTTTCTTAACGTTTTAATTAAATTAATAATATTATTAGTGATGGTTTGTGGTGGTTTATTGAATTTTGGGTTGTGGATTGTTAGTTGTCTAATTTGGGGTCACCACAGGTTCTATCATAGCCTTTATTGCTAAAGTCTATGATAAACCTGACTACTTAATTAATAAATTGTTTAAGATTCAAGACTCCGTTTAACTAGAATTGCACCTAAGCTTTCTGATTAATTTAACTTGATAATAACAAACTTTTAACTAAGGATTGCGAGTTATATTGTACACACGAATAATATAAAACAAGTACTTGATTACACTAAATGCGCGATACTAAATTAAAACTGACATTACATTTTTATATTAATGCGTCTGGCCATAAGGCCAGACTTGACTGCTGTTGTCTAAACTTCAGAGTCGGCGAGTAAATAAAAACTAAGTAAGTAAGCGTAAGAGCGTAAGAGCGTAAGAGCAAGAGCGTCAGAGCATAAGTAATTTTATAAAATAAAATACAAGCTTATATACCCAAAAGGCGGGATAATTATAAAAACAAGGTGGCGTCGGGAAAGTTATACGAGTCGTCCTTTTCTTGGTTTCTTCTATTGCGATGACGTTTTAGAACCGGCCTGGAGCGGTTAGAAGTCTGATTGCTGGCATTGTTCCGATAAATTACGTTGTTTGGCCTGTTAAATTGTATTGTTTATGGCCTGACCGGTAAAACGTCGTCATTTGCCGCTAATTTCTTGACGCCCGAACCAACTTTGAAGACGTGTCGGCTCGGTGAACTCGTATGAACTTAACCCGTTGGAAAGCGGTTAAGAATTAAGCGCTTGCCACAACTGTTTAACTATGTAGATTAGTGATAAATGATTGTACCTTGGTAATATTTTATGTATTTTATTGAAATATATTCTTTATAATACAAATTGTAAATATTACTTTTAGAAACGCAAAAAACAAACTATTGTTAATATAACATGCTGGGAAATTTGTGCCATAAAATACAAGCCAACAATACTTCAACAGGTTTGACACGTTTGGTTATATCTTCTACTCGAATACAAAACTCATGTGCGATTTCATTTAAAAGGTTTTATTAAGTTGTCTAGAAAATGAATTTTGTTTAAATAAAAAACTGATTTGCTTTTGGTTATTAGCTTGTGTAAAATTCAAATTGCGTTTGTGCGCCTAGTAGTAAGACTAGTGCGATTTTTCATTTTTGATGAACCTGTTTTACGTTTGCCAGGACAGGACTCACAGTCGAAGTACGAACGAGACAAGAGAGTGAAGTACTGTCTGACTGTTGTTAGCACATTATTAAATGGCTTTAAAACATAAAAATAGAAGCGATTGCTCCAAAAATCTATTAATTTAATATGGCAAAGCCAAATTAATTACTACACTATTACTTTTATATAACTTTAAAGTTAGTCTGTAAGTACATGTCTATACTTTAAATATCAAATATTATTATGCAACTGTATGACTTTGTAAGCTTAATTCAGTATTTATTTGTAAATTTTATAGATTTTATACATTTAAAAACAGAATAAATTTTAGTCTTTAAAATAATGTCTTGTGGTTTGAGTTCAAATGCCAATAATGTTCTGCAAGCAGTTAATAAATTGTATCATGATTCGAACGTTACCGAAAAAGAAAAGGCTTCAAAATGGTTGGGTGAATTTCAACGATCAGTAAGTCATTATATTTCTATTGGTTAAATAAAAATTGGTGGTCTTGAACATAAATTTTTAATTTATAAGTCAATATTTAAGAATATTCTGCCTAAATATATAATTTTTTTGTAACTTATTCGTAACTTTACTTTAAAATTTTATGATTGGAATTAGAATTAGCCTACTTGATCTCCTGTAGAAACCTATGACAACCTAACAGATTTTAGAAAAATGAAGTGACTAATTACTATTGTAAAACTTTGTTCGTTTAACATTATCTCAAACCTTTTTGTTCACAAAGTTTAGGTAAACAAGTTAAACCCATTCCTAATATCAAGTATGTTTTTATTAGGTTTCTACTAAAAGTTTGAATCTTTTATCAAAAAAAGGATTAATATTAAACATAATGTTGTTGTTGTTAAAGGTTTTTGCATGGGAAACGGCGGACCAGTTATTACAATTAAAACATGATGTTGAATCAACCTATTTTGCTGCACAAACTATGAGAACCAAGGCAAATTTTGTTTATTTTATAACACCCTTATACTAAAAAAATCTAAGGTCCAAGCTTTAGTAAACTAACTTCTCAACATTTGAAATCCATTGTAAAAGTAAAGATTTTTTTTGTATTAAAAAACAAATTTAAATTTAGATCATGTATTCGTTTCAAGAGCTACCACCAGAATCTCACGAATCTTTAAAGGATTCTTTATTAACTCACATCGAACATTTATGCAATATGTCGCCAATTTTGACCACCCAGGTATAATGCTTATTGACATTTTTAATCAATCAAATAACAATTATATTGGTGTGGCTCTACTGGTAAGGTTTATTAACAGTAGCCAAAATGTGTTTTTGTATCTAGCGAGTGCTGATGTTTTATTGCCATCATAATTAAGGTTAAATTAAATTTTATCTGTTTTATGGTAGACAAAAAATGTAACTTTTATTGAAAAATACTAGATTAGTTTTTAAGTATTTTGACCCATTTGCTTAACTTATGTAAATATAAGTTTTAAAAGTAGCTGTGTTTTTTAGCTTGCCCTTGCAGTTTGTGACTTAGCTTTACAAATGCAAACTTGGAAATTGCCTGCAGTAACTTTTATGCAAAAGTAAGTTAAAAACAAGTGAAAATGTTGTGTTTCTATGACTTAAGTTTTTGGTTTGGTTAAAGTATTGAACATTAGTATGTCTTGCAAAAATATTAAGAATATGTTATGTAGATATGGCAAAGAAAAATCCTCACTACCCTACCTCCTTGAAATTTTAACTGTACTGCCAGAAGAGGTAATATATATTTTTGTATATAACATTGACTATGACTTAATATTTTTTTTTATAAATCGGTTTGTACCATATTCTTTTTAATAATAGCATATAAATCTTCATTTTTTATTACTGAACCTTTATATTATTAAATTTTGCCTTCTTGTCCATTAGGTAAATGCACGAGCATTAGGATTGGGGGAAAACAGAGGAACTGAAATAATAAATGGTGATTGAACTTTTACAAGCTTGTGTTAGTAGGTTCTTAAGTAATTGCTTTTTTTTGCCTTTTTTGTTTAAAATTTTTATTTTTATCACTTTTAGTTTTTTTTTTAACATTTTACTATTTGAATTTTTGTTATATCTTTACCCAATTTGCAATTTTTTGAAAATATATTTTATATGTAAATACAGTTTAAACTTTTTATGCCTAATACTAACATGAACTTGTATTCTTGTATCATCTTATGGTATTGTTGATGGGGAAAAAATGTTGACTAAAATTTTTAAATGTTTGGCAAGTTGGTTTTATATGGATGTTTTACCCGGGAATCATGTTGCTAGATCAAAACTTCTGGAAATTCCCTTTAATATATTGGTGAGAAAAACAATTATACTTTTCTATATTACTGTGTAGCAGATATGTTTGCAAAATTTTTATAAGTTTTGTGTATTTTAACCCAATGTTGAAAGGTAGACTGCAAAATCTAACAACAAACTATGCTCCACAGTTTTAGGATAACTTTGCTAGCTTTGTATCTAGTATTATTAATAGTTTATCTACATTGGCAAAAAAAATCATAAACATAATTATTCTTTTTTTGTTTTAAATATTCAGATAATTATAACTACATCTTTAAGTTAAATTTATTTTCAGTCATGCAAAGAAATATTACAAGATTATTGTTTACATTTTTTTGGTGTTTACATTTTTAATTCTGCTTATGCTTTTTTTATTCTTTATCCAATCAACAGCTCACATAATCAAATTTTGTACTTCAATATTTAAGATAAGGGCTTAAGACTGCAAACTCTAAATGTTACCTTAACAAAATGTGTTTACTGTTAACGAAAGACATTTATTTTTGTAAGTATGGTGCTCATAGTTGGGTATACCTACAGTTTAATTTCCGTTTGTTTTCTTGCTTTAAATAAAAAAAATAATTTTATATTTAAAAATATGCTATTTAACGAACACCCTATTATTATTCAGAAATATATGTTTTGTTAATATATTGAATGGTGTAAATTTAATTATAAGTAGTTTTCAAAATTTTTGTGACCATGTTAAACTTAAGAATAATATAAATACACAATTTTTACAATATTATTTAACATTGATGAGTTAAAAATATATCAAAAAAATTATTTGCAGTTTTGAAGGCATCTTTGACTTTAAAACTTAGTTGTTTTTTTTAAATGTGTTTACAAACCTTTTTTAAATATAAAATATATTTTCAGTTTTTAGAAAATTTATTTGCCAGATTAATTTGTTTAATTAAAACATGTCATTGTTTTTCAAACTTTATTTTCTCTTTCAAGATTATGTTTAAAATTAACTTTCAGATTTAAAATATATTTTTAGTTTTTGAAAATTCTATATTGCCAAATTAACTTATTTAACTAAAACATGTCATTGTTTTTCAAACTTAATTTTCCCTTTCAATACTATGTTTTTAATTAACTTTCAATTCAAGAAAAACATTTTACATATACAGAATACTTTTAGTTTCACAATTTATATTTTTTAAAGTTAAAAAACCCTTTCAGCTTGCCCTCCTGGACAACCTGAATAATTATAATGTAAAACTGATTAAAAAAAAGCTATAAAAAAATTGATGTCAATAAGTAAAGGCTGTTTTAATAAATTTACATTATTTGCATGTTAGTTTATATGTGATTTACGTTTTTTTTTAAATTTTACTTAAATAAAGTGGTCACAGAAAATTAGTTGTTTTAGTTATATCCAACTTTTAAATTTACTAAAAAATTTAGTTTTTTGTTTACTATTTTTTTTATACTATTAGTTACTAACAGTACACAAAAAATCTGTTATAAACCAGTTATGCAGTACAAAGTATATTTTTTTTATTTTTGATAGTAGTAAACATATATTAGTATAAGTTTAAATGTGGTAACCTAATGCCTAATCAAGTTTAATAAAATTATGTTATAAAAGTATATGTAAACATATCGAGAGTTAGTTACATTTACAGCATCTATAAATAAACTTTTTTTAAATTTTGTTTTTGTTGGTTCTAATTAGTTTTTACCATTTAAATGGTTTCAATTATGTTTTAGTCAAGTTTTGGGTAAAATGCTAAAAACACTGTTGATGATAGAATTATTTATTAATAATAAGCATAATTTAAAATGAATGATATTCAATATTTCAGGTTTTTAAGATTGTGGTTTATTTGTATTTTTAAGATTGTGATTAAAATATGCTTTAACCACATAATTTAAAATGAATGCTATTTTTTCTAAGAATTAAATTTCTAAATACTAAAAAAGGTTGAAAGCTTTGTGGTTTTAAAATCAATTTTTATTGCATATTAAAAACATAAAATAAATAATTGAAATATTTTATCTAATATACAGTCATCATGTATTTTATTACTTATATAAGTATAAATATAATATATGAATTATGATATTAAAAGTTAGAGAAAAATTTAAAAAAATGGATTTTTTTATTTTAATTTTATTTTAATGAAAAATAAATTAAATCTAAATAAAGATTTTAAAATTATTTTTTGATTTTATTATGTTAGAATTCAAAATGAATTTCTTCTTAGTTTTATCGTTATTGTTTTTTGGTTGGCAAGTCTTTGGAGATAAAGTTTATTCTAATTATTTCGACAATGATTCTTTAGAATATGAAACTGAAGAACTTTTTGAAAATTCGGGCATCTATTCTGCGGATAGTAGTGATGGTTTAATAGATCATGAAATTCAAATACATAGTGAAAATTATGGTAGTTATTTAAGAATTTTAAAAATATAATGGAAATTCTGGTATTTATTTAAAAAATCATAAAATAATTAAAAAAGGCAAAAAATCATAGATTTTTTGAAAAGTAATAATATTTTTATTAATTAACATGATGGTTTTACAGTTGCTGATTCTTATCCTTCTCGGTTAAAACGAAGTATTCAGCAATTACGGTAGGTTATAAAGTTTTACTTGAATTTCTAAAATAAAAAATTATTTTTGAAAATTTTTAATATTAGAATTTTAAACTTTGTTTTTGTTTTCAAAAAAAGTTTTTTAATATATGAGTTATATATACTATTTTTACAAGTATGCTTATATTGAGTCTTTTATTAGCTGTAATTCAAACTTGACTCCTTCTAGAATCCCTTTGTGGAAATATGATTTTGATGATGTTTACAAATGTTCAAAGCTCTACCCAGGGTTGTTTTTTGAATATCCTTATCGATTTATTTCATTGGACTGCATTAGTAGTGCAAACAAAACAATTTGTTTGCGGGGTGGGATTCACTTTAAATTATCACCAGCCTGTTATGAAAGTTTTCCAGATCGAAGATTCAGATGCTCAATTCATGACTTTCAGTCTTTACCCCAATCTCTTTTATATGATTTTATTGCTGACTGTGACAATAAAGCTGACTTGTGTTTTACCAAAGACAAACATTCAGATAGCGGGTAAGAATATATCCTGGCAACAAACATTGCATCAAGCAAAAGATTAGAAAAATATGGCACAGCTAATTTTCTTGTTTAATTTATGTTAAAGTTAATAAATTTTTAAAGAGCTTGTAGTTTTGGAACAATCATTTAATACAAACTAACAAATATTAGACTTAGGTTTTATAAGTAAGAAGGTATTGTAATTATAAAATTAATATATAATTTTATTTAAAATATGTTTTGTTTAGTTTTTTTCAAACAAAGAATTTAGTGTTGAATGAATCAGCATGTTGGAAATGTTTCGATTCCACCATAATCAATAAGAAAAGTGTTTGTGATGGAAAAATTGATTGTCCAGATTTATCAGATGAATGTCTTTGTCAAAATCAATGGAATATGTTTACAGAATTATGCCAACATATAGCTCCGGTTGCATCAATTTCTATTAGGTATTTCATTAAACAATGTAATATTGATAATCTGTTTTTGCAGGAACATTTTGCAATATATTTTAAATTAAAAAATCTGACAATACTACTTTGCTAATTAGGTTAGATATTACAATTTAAGAGTGATACTGGATGATTTATATGCTTTACACTAATGTTAAATGTAGCCAATAAAAATACTTTTAAATTATTGGTTATGGTTTCAGATCAATAGCTTTGGCTCTCTTAAAAATAAATATTTTAAATTTTTTTTTAACTTAAGTAAAACAACTTTACAGCCTTATTGTGGGTTGGATAAAATGTTTTTTTGATTGTTTAATTTTATTATGTTTTATGCATTATAAGTAATGCAGCCTAGCATCCTTTTTTTACAGTAAAAAAATGAACATTTGCAATGATGGAGAATTGATGTGTGATAATACAACTTGTATAGACAAAACAAGGATTTGTAATGGAATTGTTGACTGTAAAGACCAAATGGATGAAAAGTAAATTAGAATTATTTTTTATGATATTTTTTTTAAATCCCTTTATATTTGAAATTGGGTAAAATAAATTTTGTTAATTTTCCTAATTCTGGTTGCTTTTTGTACTATGTCTAGTTCCCAATTTTGCATTAAACTATTGCCATGCACGCTAGCTACAAAACAAGGACAAAAATGCAGGTACTGCTAATAGTATTGGTAAAACACTTGGCCTTTTGGCTGAACTTCGATTTGATTAGTTTTGTTACCTATAAATTACTTGTCATAGAATTATTAACTATAATTATTTGTCTCATTGGTTTATATACATTAAGTAAATTTTCTCTATTATTTTTTCACATATTTATGCATCTTTATTTAAACTATTATTTAGGTTAATATGTAATAAGGCACAACACTACATGTAATTAGGCACCAATTGGGTTGAAATTTCAGAGTTGGGTCTACCTTTAAAATTGTTTAGGTTTTGTGTAAGTTTGTTATAATTAATTCAGTTAAAAATGTGAAATAACATAAAGTTTAGTGTTAATGCTTGATCTGGGTATATTTATTTAAAACTTTAAACAAAATAATCATTTTAAGGTGTAATCCTTATTATGGTTATGTTGTTGCAACATTCTGTGATGAATGTCCACAATGTTTTAAAAGCGAAGATGAGTGCACAACACGTTGTGATCGATATAATCCACGTTCTCAAATGTGTAACCAAACGAGAACTTTTTTGAGGTAAAAGGGCATAGTAATAATGCACATTGATATTTGTTAAAATAATTAAACATGAAATAACTAAAACAATGGTAAATTTTTAGTGTATTGTTGCGATGACTAACATGTAAGGGTCTTAATGACACTTCTACTTTATTCATGTTAGTTGCTTGGGTTTTGACGCTTCTTGATTATTTTTTTATTTTATATTTTTGACAAGAAGTAAACAAGAAGTATGTGATGGAGTAATAAATTGTGTTGATAAATCTGATAAAAAAAATTGCACAAATGATGGAAGATTTTATTGTGAAAATAAAACCCCATTGTTTGTTTCAAGACTAAAGGTAAGTTTAATGAATAAAATTGTTTTATTAAAATACTTTTTTTTCTAACTTATTTAAAATTATACAAGGATCTTCATTAACAATTTGTGTATTGTTGTTGTTTTTTTTTCAGTAATATCCACTGTTTTAGATCGAGAAATACCCATTGTTTTTTAATTAATATTAATTAAATTGATTGTAATGTCATAGATAGGGGATGGGGTTTTTGATTGTGAAGATGGAACAGATGAATGTCCGACAACTAATGATGTTTTTTCATCACCCCAAAATCTTATCGGAAACATTATTTTAAGAAATATTGGAATTTGGGTTATGGGAATTTTCGCTATTTGTGGAAACTTAGTATACAACATTTTATATAAATATATATAATTTTCATGTTGTAATGCTGTATTTATTTTAAGTGTAGTTGTAAAGTAAACTGAGAAAACTGGCAGTTTTTCAGTTTTTTTTTATCTTTCAGGCTGTTATTGCTGGAATTATAAAAGCTGTCAGAAATGATCCCCTTAAATCCATTTCTACAAATGAAATACTGATTATTAATCTGGCATTTGCTGACTTTCTCATGGGAGTGTATTTACTAGCTCTTGCCATAGTTGGAGTGCATTATCAAGGTATTAAGTTTATTGAACAAAAAAATCATACTAAATTTTTTTTAATATAAATTTTATAATTTAATACAGATAGATACTGTGCTTATAGTCGAATATGGAGATCTAGCACCTTGTGTACTACCCTGGGTATTCTTATTGTGTTTTCAAGTGAAACTTCTGTAGTTACAATGGCGTTGTTGACTTCATACCGCCTTTTTTGTATTCTGAAGGTTAAAAAAAATAGTATTTAGAATTGCATTTACAATATAATATGTATGTACATATATATAAGGTAGAAAAAATACCTATTATTTTTTTAAAACATTTTTGTTGTTTTTTGTTCATTTCTTGGCTGAAGTAATATTAAATAAAATTGTTTTTAGCCTTTCGCATCACAACATTTTCCGAAAACCAAAAATGTGGTTGTTGCAGTTTTATTGAGTTGGTGTTTTTCGGCTCTGCTTGCACTTCTTCCACTTACAACTGTTTTGCATAAAACATTTACTACTGAGATTAATCTGTCCACTAAAAGTCCTTTGTTTAATTCCAGCGAAGTTAGCTTTACAGGTCAAGTTGAATAAGTTTAATAATTTTAAAGCTTTATTTACAATCTTAAAAATGTTATTTTCGTGTTGCTCGTCAACTAAAATAAAATGCATTGAAAAATTATTTAATTAAACTATTATTTTACTAAAAGTTATTATTTAGAATTTCAAGACCACCTTATCCTTCGAACTAAATTTTACCCAGCCAACTCAACAGAAGAATATTTAAACTCATCTTTTTCAGTGCTTGAGAAAATTAAACAAGCAACATCATGGCATCAGTTACAAGATATACAAATTGACCGATTTCCAGATTCACCGTTACAAATATCAAAGTACTTTGGGTAGGTTTAAAACATTTTAAAAGCAACATATATATAGTATGTATGTGAAAATAAAAGCTCTTATTTATTTTGTTATAGCTATTATAGTTTTCATAGCGTATGTGCACCAAAGATTTTTGTGACTACAAGTGATTCCTCTTGGCGTTTTTCCATCGCCATAATTGCATTTAACCTAGCAACATTTATTTACATTTTTGTTGCATGTGTTTTAATCTACAAACATTCTCAAGGAAATGCAGCATTACATCAGAATAATGATAGGGCAATTGCTCGAAGGAATAGAAGAAAAAAAAGTAAGTAATAAAAAAGTGATAGTTCAATTTATAAACTTTTAAATTTGTGTTGGTTTACAGTTTTACAGTGCCAATACCAATGTATTTACTTTTAGTCATGCAAAAGAAGATTATGAGATTGGTGTTAACAGATTTTTGTTGTTGGGTTCCAATCTGTATTATGGCTTTCTTAAAAATTTCAGGAGTCCACATTCCAGATTCTGTTTATGCCTATTCTGCTATTATTCTCTATCCAATTAACAGCTCACTTAACCCACTTTTGTACTCCAATGTGTTAGATAATGCTTGGAACAAAATCAAATCTATTTTCTCCAGAAATCAAGATTTAAATCAAATACCATACTAATTAAACCTAAAGACCAGTAAAATAAATTTTGTTACTTTTAAATAATACCTAAAACATGATAATTTTTGAACATAATGACAAAAATAAACCCTTTTTTAATTTTTTTTAAACTTTTTGTTGATTTTTTTACTACATTCTAATTTATATTTGCATGTTATCTTCCTTGGTATGCTTAAACCTTTAGACGAAATAATTTCATTTTTGGAAAGCTGGTCATTACTTTTTTTAGTCTTTGTAATAATTTTTTTTTTTTTTTTTAATTGCCATTATGCATAGTAGCATATTGTTATTAATCCATCTTTAAAAAAAAAAAAAATTTTAAATTAAAAAAAAAACAACATAGAATTATTAAAAGGTTATTCTTTTTTGTAACCAATTTTGATGTTTTCTGTTTTTCAAGATTATGTTTGGCTTTGGGACTGTAGCTTATATTGTATTTATTTGGTATAACAACATTTTGGACACAATTACTTATATTTAAACCTTAATTCTTTTTTAATGTAGACCCAATACAAACATTTTGTTAAATTCTATCGCACCAAAAGTTATTGTGTATTCGATGTCAATAATTTTCTGTTTGTTTTTTAATTTTTTTAATGTAGCTTATAACCATTTAATAAAAAAAAAAAATTCTTAGTAGCCTTTTTTGTTACTTGTTTTGTTTATTGGTTTGTTAATATTATGTTTACTCTTTGTGATGTAGCTTACATCGTATTTTTTTTAATATAGCAACATTTTTGAACACAAATAATTATATTTAAACCTAATTTAGTCTTTAAATTTCTCAAACAAGCATTTTGTTAAATTTCGTTGCAGTAAAAATTTAATATCAATAATTTTCTGTCCAACTTTCCATTTTTAAAATGTAAATTATACCCATTTTATAAAAAAAAAATAAAAAAGACATAAAAAAAATTTACTAAATACAAAAAAAAATTGTTTTTATAATTTCTTTCTTTGTAGTTTTCTTTGTTTGTTAAACTGGGTTTATTTTTGCCTAGCATGATGTCCCATTGCTCTTTTTGCAATGTAGCTTAACATTTTCTTCATTATTTTACATAATTCATCTAGTTAATAGCAAGTGTTTTTAAATCACTAACTTTCTGGTTACTTGTTATTTTTTTTACTGGTTATATTTTGAAACTAAATTATAGTAATTTTGTTTTGATACCCATCGCATGTAAACTTTACATGTTTTAAAATTTTTCTGTGAATAATACAACAAAATTTAGAAAAGTTTTGTGTGTTTGTTACAGAGTCCTTAGTTTTTTTGTGGTCTTAATCAGATAATTTCTTTGTTGGTTTTATATAGAATATGAAAATCTGTGATAAATAGTAAAGTACAATTATGGGGTATAATTCCTACAAAATCCAAATAGCAATAAACATTTCATCATACTACATAGCAATGTAGCATGGTGTTGTGGTAAGAACACTTTGTACACCACCATGAAGTCGTGGGTTCAATCCCCACTACTCTCGTGCTGTGGCGCCTTTAAGCAAGGTGCTATAAATGGTATAAACTCCTGCTGAGCCAGCACTTAATCAGCAGTATAATTACGGGGCAATTATAATCTCTATAATTTTCCGAACTGCTAAAGGCATCTCGAGATTGGGTCGGAATAACTAATGGGACTCTATGTTCAGATCACATATTCGACCTTCCGCATCAAGGATAAATATATATACAAAAAAAATGTGATATAAAAAATTGTTTTCATTCAAAAAAATGGAATTCTTGTTGAATGTTTAATTATTATGCAAGGACATAATTGTAAATCATAAGAATCTTGTTTTTTAACGCCTAAAATGCAATTTAAGCCATTTTTTATCTCCAAAAATACCTAACATATGCATCATGGTTAAATAAATTGAATACATAAAACTGTTTAACTATGTAGATAAGTGATAAATGATTGTACCTTGGTAATATTTTATGTATTTTGTTGGAATATATTGTTTATAATACAAATTGTAAATATTACTTTTAGAAACTAAATAAACAAACTATTGTCAATATAACATGCTGGGAAATGTGTGCCATAAAATACAAGCCAACAATTCTTCAACAGGTTTGACACGTTTGGTTATATCTTCTACTCGAATACAAAACTCATGTGCGATTTTATTAAAAGGTTTTACTAAGTTGTCTAGAAAATGAATTTTGTTTAAATAAAAAACTGATTTGTTTTTGGTTATTAGCTTGTGTAAAATTCAAATTGCGTTTGTGCGCTTAGTAGTAAGATTGGTGCGATTTTTCATTTTTGATGAACCCGTCTTACGTACGCCAGGACAGGACTCAATCTAAGTACCAACGACGGAGTGAAGTACTGTCGGACTAGTGACTGTTAGCACATTGTTAAATAGGAGATGTATTAGCGTCGTCCGCCCGCTTTAAAAATGGGGAAAAGACGAAATTTTTATAACCTTACCCTAATCTTCCCTTTCGCTTTATAGTTGACTTTGCATCATTTCTTAGCTGTCTGGCTGTGCAAGGGAAGATTAGGTAAAGGTATATAAATTTCGTCCTTTTCCGCCTTCATTTTAGTATTACTAGACTATCCCTTTAAACCTGGAGGACAACGGTGATAAAGTTTTATTATATGCCCATATAACATTAAAATAGTGGAGATCGCTTCCAAGATCTAATAATTTAATATGGTAAAGCCAAATGTTTAACTACTACATTATCTAACTATCCTAATTGCTGATGATCTTTTTTTTATATAACTTCAATGTGTAGGTAAGTCTGTGAGTACATGTCTATACTTTAAATATCAAATATTATTATGCAACTGTATGACTTTGTAATCTTAATTCAGCATTTATTTGTAAATTTTATAGATTTTATACATTTAAAAATAGAATAAATTTTAGTCTTTATAATAATGTCTTGTGGTTTGAGTTCAAATGCCAATAATGTTCTGCAAGCAGTTAATAAATTGTATCATGATTCGAACGTTACCGAAAAAGAAAAGGCTTCAAAATGGTTGGGTGAATTTCAACGATCAGTAAGTCATTATATTTCTATTAGTTAAATAAAAATTGGTGGACATAAGCATACATTTTAGATTTATAAGTCAATATTCAAGAATATTCAGCCTAATTATATAATTTTTTTTATTCTTTTGTTACTTTACTTTAAAATGTAATGGTTGGAACAAGAATTACTTGATCTCCTGTAGAAACCTATGACAACCTAACAGATTTTAGAAAAATAAAGTGATTAATTACTACTGTCAAACTTCGTTCATTTAACATTATCTCAACCCTTTTTGTTCACAAAGTTTATGTAAACAAGTTAAACCTATTCCTGATATTAGCTATGTTTTTCTTAGGTTTCTACTAAAAGTTTGAATCTTTTATCAAAAAAAGGATTAATATAAAAAATAATATTGTTGTTGTTAAAGGTTTTTGCATGGGAGACAGCGGACCAGTTATTACAATTAAAACATGATGTTGAATCAACCTATTTTGCTGCACAAACTATGAGAACCAAGGCAAATTTTGTTTATTTTATAACACCCTTATACTAAAAAAATCTAAGGTCCAAGCTTTAGTAAACTAACTTCTCAACATTTGAAATACATTGTAAAAGTAAAGAATTTTTTTGTATTAAAAAACAAATTTAAATTTAGATCATGTATTCGTTTCAAGAGCTACCACCAGAATCTCACGAATCTTTAAAAGATTCTTTATTAACTCACATCGAACATTTATGCAATATGTCGCCAATTTTGACCACCCAGGTATAATGCTTATTGACATTTTTATTCAATCAAATAACAATTATATTGGTGTGGCTCTACTGGTAAGGTTTATTAACAGTAGCCAAAATGTGTTTTTGTATCTAGCGAGTGCTGATGTTTTATTGCCATCATAATTAAGGTTAAAATAAATTTTACCTGTTTTATGGTAGACAAAAAATGTAACTTTTATTGAAAAATACTGTATTAGTTTTTAAGTATTTTGACCCATTTGCTTAACTTATGTAAATACAAATTTAAAATGGAGTTGTGTTTTTTAGCTTGCCCTTGCAGTTTGTGACTTAGCTTTACAAATGCAAACTTGGAAATTGCCGGCAGTAACTTTTATGCAAAAGTAAGTTAAAAACAAGTAAAAATGTTGTGTTTCTATGACTTAAACTTTTGGTTTGGTTAAAGTATTGAACATTAGTATGTCTTAAAAAATGTTGTAAAGAATATGTTATGTAGATATGGTAAAGAAAAATCCTCACTACCCTACCTCCTTGAAATTTTAACTGTACTGCCAGAAGAGGTAATATATATTTTTGTATATAACATTGACTGGGGCCTAATATTTTTTCATAAATAGCTTTGTACCATATTCTTTTTATAAATAGCAAATAAATCTCTATTTTTTATTACTGAACCTTTATATTATTAAATTTTGCCTTCTTGTCCATTAGGTAAATGCACGAGCATTAAGATTGGGGGAAAACAGAAGAACTGAAATAATCGACGAACTTGAAAACTCAGCTCCAATGGTGATTGAACTTTTACAAGCTTGTGTTGGTAGGTTCTTAAGTAATTTGCTTTTTTGTTTAAAATTTTTATCAATTTTAGGTGATATTTTCAACATTAATTTTAGGTGATATTTTTGATATTTTCAACATCAATTTTTTTTTTTTTTTTAACATTTTACTATTTGAATTTTTGTTATATCTTTACCCAATTTGCAATTTTTCCAAAATATATAATATAAATACAGTTTAAACTTTTTATGCCTAATATTAATATGAACTTGTATTTTTGTAATACCTTAAGGTATCGTTGATGGAGAAAAAATGTTGACTAAAATTTTCAAATGTTTGGCAAGTTGGTTTTATATGGATGTTTTACCTGGGAATCATGTTGCTAGATCAAAACTTCTGGAAATTCCTTTTAATATTTTGGTAAGAAAAACAATAATACTTTTCTATATTACTGTGTAGCAGATATGTTTGCAAAATTTTTGTAAGTTTTGAAAATATGGCGCAATTTTAAGTTTTGGGTATTTTAACCCAATATTAAAGGTAGACTACTTTACAGTGTTAGGGAACCTTTGCAAGCTTTGTATCTAGGTTTATTAATAGTTTATCTACATTGGCAAAAAAATAATTATTATGAAATATAGTCAAATTGGCAACCATTAGTTTTAAAGTTAAAATACTTGCAAAATGCTATGTCTTCTGACCACGGTGATTTTTATGAATAAATTTAAACTTAATTCATAAAAGGGATCGTGTATGTTGTCCGGCTCTAGACAAAACAACGTGCTGTTTACTATAAGAGATAATTATCTTGCGCCATAATCCAGATGGGAAAATTTAGGAGAGCTGTAGTGTAGTTATGTTTGTCTAGAACCAGACAACATACGCGACCCCATAAAAAATTTTCTGAACAAATTTGGTTTAAAGTGTAAGTTTTAACTTGTTTAACTTATTTATCTTTTGTTTGTTTTAAATCTTCAGAGAGATATAACTACATCTTCAAGTTTATATGAATCTGCTTGTGATTGTGTTTGTGCTGCACTATATTCCATCGAAAACATTGAAACACATCACGATTTAATCGAGATTTTGTACCAAGGAACAACTAGTTTAAGAGATACTTACCACAACGCTGTTGCACATGAAGATACTGACAAGTTTGTAAATTTTCTTAAATTTTTTTTAGCATTTTTTTAAAACATTAAATTTGTATTTTTTAAAAAGCTGAGTTTTATTTTGTTTTTCTTTTTTTTAGATGTTTAAACTTAAGTCGAGTGTTTAGTGATTTGGGGAGTTGTTTAATTGAAACAATTATAATTTCGCCTGGCAAAGGTTTTGGGGATCTTTCCACTTTAGATTTAGTTTTGCTCTGTAATGGACATTGCCAATATGAGGTTAACCAATATTTATTTTTTTTTCAACTCATTTAAGAATACTGTTCTCTATTTTTTATCATTTTTTTTTTTATTTCTCCGAAATAATTGTATTTCCTTACTTATTCAAATTCTTTAGGTAATTTAAATATGAAAATTTTGTTAAACTAACTTTTCAAATATTGAAATCTCTTTTTTTTGCATACAAGGTAGCGGAAATTACTTTCAACTTATGGTACCAGTTATCCGAGAAGCAATATTTAGGAGATGAACTTCAGTTTTCCAATATTTTTGGTCCATATGTGATGAGGTTAATAACATCGCTTGTAAGGCATTGTCAAATGGAACCAGATAATGTAAGAACTCTGTTTTTATCCAAATTTATTTCTATAAATTAATTGTTTAAATTTTGAATTTAAAGGTTTTGTTACATTTCGTTATAAAAATTTCAAAAAAAGTTTATTTTAAAAGTTTTATGTCTCTTTATTGTGCCCCTAATTCTGTTTTATCATACCCTAAAATAGGGGTAACAATTTACTTTAAATTTTTTTACTGAACTTTGTTAAATTCAAAAAAATATTTATATTTAACTATTTTGCAAAAAATTTTAGGATAAAATTCTGGACAAGAATGACGACCTCCACGAGTTTCGAAAACGAGTCCTCAGTTTGATCGGAGAAATTGTACCGATAGTTGGCGCCATCCAGTGTTTCACTCATTTATTTACCATGTTGAGTAACAGTGAACCTACCTGGGATGTTACCGAGGCTACTTTGTTTGTCATGTTTTCAATCACCAAAGTTTTAAACTTGTGAGCAACAACTTCTGTTTTGTGTAAATAAATTTTATATTTAACCTCTTGTTTCAGAGGCTGACATATCCACTATTTACTGACATCGTGGTGTAGAGATCATACCACTTGTCTTTACTACATAAGGTCCTGGGTTCAAACACTGCTCTTATAAGCCCCCTTAAGTAAGATGCTATGAACAGTATGAACTCCTGCTGAGCCTATACTTAATCAGCAGCTTAAAACTAACGACAATTATAACCTATAATATCCTAATCTGCCAAAAACAACTCAAGACCGGGTTGGGGTAACTGATGTTACTTTATGATAAATAAATGTAACGTGACCTTAGATACTATTACAAATTAAAAATTCTCCTTTTTTATGTTATTTTTAACGTTTAATTTTGGTCTTGTTAGGAGAAATGAAGAAGTGGCATCAAAAGTCTTGCAAGCCATCTTGAGTCTGCCACCTGGCACCCATGTGGCAGTTTTTTACACCGGTGTCAGATTAGTCGGCAAATTAAGTGGTTGCATTGAACTTAAACCGGAATTACTAGGTAACTATGTTTTTTTTTCTAAATGTCTGTTAACAGAAATAAAAAAGGTTTTTTTTAAATTGTTTAAGGTGCTTGAAATTGTTTTTTATGTTTTCAAAGGTCTTTGGTTCGATTCTTAGTTGTTTTTTCGATTTTTTATTGTTTTTTTATGAAAATTGTTTTTGACAGACCCTACTCTACATTTTCTTACAAACACTCTTCAAAAACCAGAACTAGCTTCCATATCAGCAGAATCTTTACAATATCTTTGTTTCGGTTGCAAGAATTTGATGACGCAACATTACTCAGCACTGATACAACTTTTACAGGTACAAATCTTTTATGTTTTGGTTAATTTCTAATAATATAAGAACTTAAATAAATTAATTAGGTATTTGGAGAATTATTTTATTTAATGCTAAGTTTTAGATTTTACTCACAAATATAAAGATTTTACTCACAAATATAAAGATTTTACTCACAAATATAAAGATTTTACTTACAAAAATAAAGATTTTACTCACAAATATAAAGATTTTACTTACAAACATAAAAGATTTTACTTACAAACATAAAGATTTTACTCACAAAAATAAAGATTTTACTCACAAATATAAAGATTTTACTCTCAAATATAAAGATTTTACTCACAAATATAAAGATTTTACTCACAAATATAAAGATTTTACTCACAAATATAAAGATTTTACTCACAAATATAAAGATTTTACTCACAAGTATAAAGATTTTACTCACAAAAATAAAGATTTTACTCACAAATATAAAGATTTTACTCTCAAATATAAAGATTTTACTTACAAACATAAAAGATTTTACTTACAAACATAAAGATTTTACTCACAAAAATAAAGATTTTACTCACAAATATAAAGATTTTACTCACAAATATAAAGATTTTACTCACAAAAATAAAGATTTTACTCACAAATATAAAGATTTTACTCACAAAAATAAAGATTTTACTCACAAATATAAAGATTTTACTCACAAATATAAAGATTTTACTCACAAATATAAAGATTTTACTCACAAATATAAAGATTTTACTCACAAATATAAAGATTTTACTCACAAATATAAAGATTTTACTCACAAATATAAAGATTTTACTCACAAATATAAAGATTTTACTCACAAAAATAAAGATTTTACTCACAAATATAAAGATTTTACTCACAAATATAAAGATTTTACTCACAAATATAAAGATTTTACTCACAAAAATAAAGATTTTACTCACAAATATAAAGATTTTACTCACAAATATAAAGATTTTACTCACAAATATATAGATTTTACTCACAAATATATAGATTTTACTCACAAATATAAAGATTTTACTCACAAATATATAGATTTTACTCACAAATATATAGATTTTACTCACGAATATAAAGATTTTACTCACAAATATATAGATTTTACTCACAAATATAAAGATTTAACTCACAAATATAAAGATTTTACTCACAAATATATAGATTTTACTCACAAATATATAGATTTTACTCACAAATATAAAGATTTAACTCACAAATATAAAGATTTTACTCACAAACAAAAGATTTTACTCACAAATATTAAGATTTTACTCACAAAAATGAAGTTTTTTTAACGGTATGTTGACCATTACATTATAAATACCGAACTAGTCCATTCAAATTTGTTATTTTGTAGGTGGCTGATGATTTAAAAGTTTCTTCAAAAGCTTCCTTGGGTCTTTTGGATGGTAGGTTCAATTTATTAAAAAAACAGTCAAAAATTATTTAAAATTTATTTAAAATCCATTTATAAAGTTCTTTGTATTACTTAACAATATGGTATTGTATACCATTCATGTGCTCAGTCTTAAGTTGCTTTAACAAGGTTTTGGAATAGCCTATTAAATAACCAAATAGAGTTAAGGATATTAACAATCTATGTTTTTGAAAAATTTTGTTATTAATTTTTTTTATGAAATAATATTATCAATATTAAAAAAAAATGTATTTTTCTTTTTGAAGGAGTTGTTTTAGTTATATCTAAACTTTCGAGTCAACATATTAAAGAAGCAATCAACCGATTATGTCTTGTTCAAGCCACGAAACTACAAGAAGACCTAAACAAAAATAACCCAGGTAATATTCAGTTTGTATTTAAAAAATTTTATTGAATTGAAATTTACAATATATCATTCTATCAGCTTGCTACAAAATGCATTTTGCCCAGTTTGGTTTTAATATACTTTAAAACCAAGTTTTATCTATGTTTATATATTTATTAAACTTTAGCTAATGTTACTTCAATTTAATAAAGTTCTAATTAAGACAGTCAGACAATAAAATTCTAAAATTAACAATATACTGACAAAGACAACTCTAAAATTGAGTTTTTTTAAGTCAGTTTTTTGCATTAAAGTCTTATATTAGTGATATTTTTATACTCAAAAATTGATAAAGTTGGTGTCACTGAACACAAAAATAATTTTAACTTTAAATAATTTCACTTACTTTTTAAGTTATTTATACAATTTACAAAAAAAAAATTAAAATTGATTAAAAAAAAGAAAGGAAAGTCCTGTTTGTGATGACGTAGAAAGTACTAGCTTGTATACTTTCACTACGCTACCTAATACTTTTTACGTCACACAAAAAAATATGGTAACCTGGTTTTTGGTATTGATCATTTTCCAGTATTTTTGAAAATTAAATTGTAAGTATCACAGACATTTTTTAAAGGTTCTAAAGCCATTTTGTGATTCTTCATCAACCATGCTAACGTGCTATATACATCACTTACAAAATTAAAAAACTCTCTAATATAACACTTTAAGAATAAAAAATATAAATTAATGTTAACTATAGGGCACACATACAAAGGAGCAATAGAGGGTATAGATTGTCTAGCACAAATTTATAAAAACACAGAAGTTAGAAGAATACATGGTGAAACATTCGGTGGGAATGATAATCTAGCTCAACCTCCCATCTTAGATACTCATATGTGTAAAGATGTTACCGAACAGGTATTTAACATATTCTACTTTTAATCGTATTTTGCATGAAAAAAATTTGGAAATACATTTTAAACTTTTTTTTGTTTTTAGATGTGGCCTGTTTTGAAAGCAATATTGGAAAAATATATTTCCAACAATCATACTGTGGAGAGATGGTGCAGGTAACGTTTCTTTGTTTTCGATTTGTATAATTTTAAAGTGCAGTGTTATTTTTACTTGATTATTTCTTGCTGTTTGTTTATATCATTATGTTCAATTAAGTAAATGTTGTTAGAGCATTATTAAAGTCCTTGTTTAATAATGCAAAGTGCCTTATCCCGGTGGCAAGGTATAGTGGTTAGAACACTTGGCTATTCTAAATGAGGTCTTAGGTTTGATTCCCATTGCTTTCATGTTGTGGTACCTTTGTGAAGCAAATGTTCGTCTGTTTAGGCCCCGAAGTTGGCCTTTTCACATCAAGGATATTTTTGATAAAATTTTTAAAATTATTTTTTGTTTTTTTAATCAGATGTGTGAGGTTTATGATAAGATGCTTGGGCAGTTCAATTCAATCAAGTTTATTGCCTGTAATTGCTGAAACTATCACAACAAACTATACAACCCAACCTCATAGTTGTTTCCTCTACCTTGGCAGTGTTTTGGTAAGTTTTGAATACTTTAGTAATGTAACCGACACCGTGATGTAGTTGTAAGAACACTTGCTACACCACCATGAGGTTGTGGGTTATATCCCCACTGCTCTTATGCTGTAGCGCCCTTGAGTAAGGCGCTAAAAACGATATAAACTTCTGCTGAGCCAGCACTTAATAAGCAGCATAATTACTGAACAATTATAATCTATATAATATCCTAAACTGCTACAGGCAACTTGAGACTGGGTCGAGTAACTGATGTTACTCTATGTTTAGGTCACGCATTCGACCTTCCCACATCAAGGATAAAGATATATACAAAAACTATATCAATTAGTTATTTTTTTTCATGAAGCTCTTTCTGTTATATTCAATTTTGTAGATTTTTTTAAATTTTTTGTAGTGCGTATTTCTCTATTTTTTTTATTTTGTGTTATATTCACACAGGTTGATGAATATGGAAATGATTCTTCCCTTATTTTAATGTTATCCCCATTCTGTCAACCTGCTTTTGAAATACTTAAACAAGATGATGGACTAAAGAATCATCCAGATACTGTGGATGACTTGTTTAGACTGTGTGCAAGGTGAAAAAAATTTTTAAATTTTTAAATACAACCGGCAGCGTGTAATAGTGGTAAGAACACTTGAGCTACACCACACTCTTGGGTTCAAATCCTACTGATTGCATGCTGTAGCACCCTTAAGTAAGGCGCTATAAACGGTATAAACTCTTGCTGAGCCAGCACTTAATCGGCAGCATAATTACCGGGCAATTATATTCTATAATATCCCAAACTGCCACAGGCAACTCGAGACTGGGTCGGAGTAATTGATGTTACTCTATGTTTAAGTTGCGTATTTGACTTTCCCACATCGAGGATATAAGTAAAAATTTTCATATAGTTTTTTTTTATTTTTTTTTATGCTTATACTTTTACAGCTTTTTAGGTTAATCATTTAGTTATAAATTATGTTATTTTGGTTTAAATAATTCAAATTTACCAGTATTGTCATGGTATCTTAATAAAAAAATGATTTAAATACTTAGGATTAATATAAAAAAAAATTCAAAAATTCACAAAAAAAAACTTTTTCGCTAAATTTTAACATTCAAAAACATGAAACAAATGTTTTAGATTTATTGAAAAATCCCCCATCCAGTTTTTATCCCATGAGGCTTGTCCCATGATAATAGAATGTGCAATTGTTGGTTTAAAACTTGAACACAGGGAAGCCTTTGCTTCGGTAACCAAGTTCTTGCGAACTATTATTGAATGCAAACCTAATGAAGAGGTAAGTGGTTTAAGTTTTTACTCTTTTTTTAATAAATGTAAGTGTATTTTATTTTCATTTTCGAGTTAGAACTTAGGTAATTTAGAGGTTGGATTTTTTAATTTTTGTCCTAGAATATTTAAATTATTTTTGGGTATTTTATTTATAGAATAAAAATATTATATACCTTATTTTAAGGCTATTTCACTGTTGTTTTTTTTTGAATAATTTTAAGTGTTTTTTGTTTTTTATCTTTAGGTTGGGATATATGTAATTTAGAAGTTTAAATATTTATTATTTTGTTTTAATAATTTTTAGTTATTTTTGGATATTAATTTTGTAAAAAAAAAGTAATATCTTATTTTAAAATATTTTACTGTTATGTTTATAATGCTAGACCCTAATGGATAGCTCTAATCTAAAATATAACTTTTAACCTATTTTTTTCGACACATTTTATTATAAATTATTTATGAAGGCAACATCAAATAATCAAGCCTTGCTCTTGGACAATGTTGTAGCCACTTATGGTCCGAAAATTATTGAGGAATCTTTACAATCTTGTTTATTTCATATTCCTCCTTACTTGTATATTGACACTGCTGATCTGTGGTGGTCATTTATTAAAAGAAATAAAGAGGTAGGTTACGTAGTTGTTTATTTTTTTAAAATAAAAAAAAAATTAAAAAAGTGTTGAATTTTTTGTATATATCTTTATCCTCGATGTGGGTAGGTCGACTGCTTAACCTAAAAATAGAGTAACATCAGTTACCCTGACCCAGTCTCAAGTTGCCTATGGCAGTTCGGAATATTATAGATTATAATAAACAGTTATTATGTTGCTGATTAAGTGCTGGCTCAGCAGGAGTTTATATTATTTATAGCGCTTTACTCAGGGCGCTACAGCATGAGGGCAGTAAGGATTGAACCCACAACCTTATGTAGTTTAGCAAGTGTTCTTACCACTACATCATAGTGCTGGAATTATAAATATTTTTTTTTTTTTAATTTTTAAAAAATTGTTTACGTTTATAATATATAACCACTATTAAAAATATGTTTATAATTAACTCGGTAATTGTTATTTTTATTTATTAATTTTACTATGTTTTAGTCTTTTTTAACTTGGGTTTCAAATGCACTTAAAAACTTACCAACTGAACATACATTAGCTTCTGCAACTCCAGAACAAACTATTCAGTTTTTTAACAATATTAAAATGTAAGTTAAATTATATTAAATTTCTTAAGTTTTTTTTATTCTTTAAATTTTTTTAGGTTTTTTATTTATATATGTTTTTTTACTAACTTTCTAAAAATAAGTTACATAATGTGGTATATAAAACAAGCATCGACTTTTCCAAGAAAAGCAAACAAATAATATTTGTTTAATGTTTGGCAGTATTAAACTCGTTTAGTTCAAGTGGTGAATGGGTTATAATAAAATTGTGTTTTTTAAAGTACAAGTAAAAATATAATGTGTGGACTTTATATAATAACTCCTTATCATTCTTTATGTAATAACTCCTTACCAATAAATGTTGTTACAAAAAAAATGAACATTCAATTTTTTTTAATTTTCAACCCAGTGATTTAAAAAATATTTGTAGGGTTCTCTTCTTTTATAATGGGACATTTTGGGGTTCATATTTAACCTATTTATTACCCAATTTTTTTTTTAGAACTGAAGAATGGTCGAAAGTCGATCATCTTTTAAGAGATTTTTGTCGATTGTACAGATAACAATATTTTTTGTTACAAGGACAATATGGTAATATTATTTTTAAACTTTTTTTTAACAATTTTCTTAAATAAAGTTGACTTGAATCCTATGAAAGAAGGTTTAATATTTTTCGAAAAAAATTGCTGTTAGTAAGAATATAATATTCTTAAAATTATTATCGTATTTGAATTATGATTTTATCTTTTGCAGTTCATTCTAAACTGATTTATTGTTCATTCTTAATATTTTTATTTTTTTTATAAGTAATATTTAATGTGCCTGCTTTTAGCGCTAAACAATTTTGCGAAAATTGTATTTGCAAACTTTTAAGGACACATTAACTGGTGTGTCGTTATTTTTTAGGTAAGTTCGAAATGTTTTTTTATTTTAATCATGATTAAAAATAAATGATTTTTTAAGTAATTTTTTTCCTACCAAAGTTGCGGGTTTAATAATCAATTACTTTTAATAATATTAGAAAGTCCTCAAAGATGTTTCCCAGCTTAGCATTTACTGCTTTTTTATTTTTTAAAAAGTACCTGATAATATTGACCATAAATATACTATAAGCGCGACATTTTAATGATACTTTATTTACGATGCTTGCAAATTTTAAGTAATTAAATCTAAAAATTTCATTTTTTAATATTTCACAGTGAATTAAAAATAAGCATTTTTTTGTTGAATTCGAAACAAATTGAGTTCAATTTATAATTTTTTTATGATTTTTTTTTTGTCAACAATCTTATTTTCAAAAAATAAGTTTTTAACAAAACAAAATACTAATACGGGAAAAATAGTATATACATCTCATAGTTGAATTTTTACAATAATACACATCATTAATTTACAAACATAAAATTTACTAAATAATTAACTATATCATTAAACACAATTTACAAAACATAATGGCTATAAAACAAATCTTATTTAAATTAAAAACATATTTCACACACTATTTACAAAACAATTTTTGTACACTTAATAATAAATTGCTCTTAATGGTGGTTACCTGATTTGAATGTACATTATAAATAAAACACATTTTCGAGTTTAAATTTTAAGTTACTTTTATTTCCTTTTGAGGGTCGTAATCAACCAACCTTCTACCGATAAGATAACGTTCATTTTTAACCCGATCGCACCACTTTCGGAACTGATTTACTTCATAAATACAGAAATTAAGAACTCCTGTTGCTGTTATAAGGATTGGATAAGCCCTCCAATGATAAAAATAAGTGTCAACTAAGCTCATTTCAAATAGCATTGGAACCAAATGACCGAGAACATACGGTGCAGTTAAGTATACCATTAGCTTCTTGACAACAGGAAAAATTGTATTTAGAAGGCAATCTTTAAGATTAAGTCGTCTTAATCCTTGTCTGTATGTTGTTTCAATCTGTGTTTTTAGCCAGCTGTTGGGTCCAAGCAGTATGCCAGCCAGTGCAAGTTTTACTAACAATATACCAAGAGCCCAGTCCTGCCAAACAAACACAATGGGGGTTTCCGTAGTTAATACCCTAAGTGGTATCACAAATGTAAGATCAAACAAAATACCAAGTATTAGCGGGAACAAACCCAACAGAAAACATGACAACACAAGTGCTTTGGCAACCATTTTAATACCGGTCACAATTTTTTCTTCGATAATTTTCCAACCTTTGGGTAGCCAGCTGCTTAGAACATTGAACAAATGAATTAATGATAAGAACATGTACAATCCAGTGGCAAACGTATACAACTCGTGCATTACAACCTCCTTGTTGGCACTATTTAAAAGACCATTCACACCAAATAAACTACGGAAGGCAACGCGACCAAGATAAACAGGCATAAAAAGCCAAACTGTTGCAAGAATAGACAAATAGACAAGACCTATTAGAATTACAATTACAAGTCTTAGTATGAAATATGTAGGTTTAGTGTAAGGTTCTCCTATATTCCAATGATCAGCGTGTAAAGGTTGGTTTATCTCGTGTATTGGAGGCAAAACATCGAGGTTGGGTATGTTATTAGGTTGATCTGGGTTTTGGTTATTTTGTTGGTTTTGGTTGTTTTGTGCACCATTCACTGCACGGTCACCAAGTAAATATGGTGTCATGCCAAGCAATCTACCTGACACATTTGCCCATATTTGAATTATCCTTTTAAACCAGAGTTTTGCATTACCTTGGTCTAGAAAACCAGGCAGAAGAAATTGTACCAACATGAGCTGCAAGGGAAATTCGCCAATAGGGGATGAGGACTGAGGGCCACTGTTGTACGGAAGAAAATTTGGAGCAATGTAGAATAGGATTTTTACCGGCACCCACGATATAACTATTATAAGCGATCCAAAAACAATAACAGAAAGCACAAATCTCCTAAAATGGTTGTGCACTGGCATGTGAATCATCTCGTGTATTTGGTTAAATTCTGGGTCGTTTAAACTTCTTAAAAACCATAAACACCCTGGTCTTAAAATTTCTTTTAGCATCAACAGAAAAGTAGCAAAATAGAACACGAAAACCATTCCTGCAATCCAGTGGCAAAATAATGAGCCTCCTGGGGAGTTTAAATACGATGTTTGTCTATCAGTAATTGTCACATTAAAGACTTTCAAGGTACAGATGTCAAGCCATAATCCACTGAGTAATGGTAAAACTCCCATTTCAACCAGAAAAACAAATGCAACTTTGAGGATAATATAGCAAAGACCGAAAATTCTCCCAGGCCATTGAAGTTTGGTAACTTGTAAAATTGCATGGCCAACTAAAAATCCTATAGCAACGATAACATATCCACATAGAGCCGTAATTACCCCTTCAAACCTAGTGGCAACTACGTAAGTGTTTAAATCGATAGACACAAGAAAATAATGCCCTAAATGATAGGGGCAAAACGCGAAAACTATAATAAAAAGTGTGTTTAATGCGACAACCCAAAAAACAAGTTCGAGGAATAATAAAGATCCATCAAGACCTAAAATTCTATCCCATGTTGGTTCCTCTACCCCTCTATCCCAGTCTATTGCGTTCCAGTTTATATCATTGTTTTGTTGACGCTGTTGTACTACTTGTGCATTGTTGACATTTGCATTGTTGTTGTTGTCGACATTGTCCTCATTGTTTTCTGGTTCGTCAGCATTGTTTGGTTGCTGTGGCATTAACCACGCTGGTAATTCACCGTTCAAAATTTGAACCCTTAACCAAGCGATGCAAATAAAAGCTGACATTGTACAGCCTACGACCATGCAACCATGCAAAATATCTCGCCCAATGTGCTGTGTAGAAATCATATCCATTGGTAAGTCAAGCAAAACTTTTAAAGACCCCGCGAAAATACAATTATAAACCCTCGACGCTGTTAATGGTACTACACCTAACCAGGCTATAGCAACCAGAGTGTAATGCATCCAACATTTAACAGCTGACACTATACTTTTACCCAACCCATATAATAAGTCTTTTATTGGTAAATGTTTTGGCATATCCGGGCTATATATAGGTTTAAATGTATATTTATGTTTACAAAGTTCGCAGTATTCTTTTTTGCTGTGGCGTAACCACTGTACTAGGCAGTCTTGGTGTACGTGTCCTATGCTTCCTGTACAAATACATGGGTGAAATAATGGGTTGTCGTTTGTGCTCGCCGAACGACAAACTCGACATATTTCTTCTTCGTCCTCTTCTGCGGACATTTTTTGATTTAATTTGAAACAAAAATCTACAAAAAAATTTTAATATTTAATTTTGAAACAATTTATTAAAAATCAATTTTTTTTTTTTTTAAGTTTTTCTTTCAGTGTTAAATTTTTCTTAATTTAAAAAAGCTGATTTTTTTTTTTTATTTTTAATTTTTTAAACAAATGACTTGTTTTATATTTTTAAAGTTAGTCTGTGGGTCTGACAGTTTAACGCTCAGATAATATTTACAGATTTTTATAAACGGGCAAACGGCGTTTTAAGCTGTCACGTAGCCTTTTGGCTAAATATATCATTTGACCAATACAATTTGAAAGACAAAGAAACGATAATTCTATTACATATTATTTGTTCAAAGTCAAATGATGTAATAACAAAGACTTTTTTTTACCTTCGACTTAACATAAAAGAAAATATTTTGTTACCCTTCAACCCAACAACAAGCCTTTCGATTTCAGTCCGAGCCTTTTTCTAAAAATCTCTCTCAAATATGCTTCAGTGATTTCTCTTTAAAAAAATTTCTTCTTTGGTTATTGACGTCACGGTTGGTATTCTATTTTTATGTATTTATTTATCCTCGTTGTGGGAGGGATGACTTTTTACTTAGTTAAAATACAGTAAAAATTGTTTTTTTTGGTTAGTTTTAGATACTTTTGTGAATTTATTCAACATAAATTATAATAATAGTTTTTTTAGGTTTTTAATTTAACTTTTTTAAACAGATTTTGTCTTTGTTGAAATTTGTATTTTATCTCTTCTGATAGTAATGGTAGTTAGAGTTATAACTTACACAAAGTAAGAGAAATATAACCCATAAAAAATGAAATGTTTTTCGGATTCTTTAATTTGTGTTGTCGCGTAAAAAACTGTTTACATTTTTTTTTTAAAAAACGGCTGATAAGTTAAATTTCCTTTAAAATATAAAAGTAAAATTACTCCTGTAAACGACAAGAACTCTGTTTTGTGGAATCGAAAAACTGCAAAAAACCCGCAGCGTGATATTGTTGTAAGAACACTTGCTACACCACCATGAAGTTGTGGGTTCAATCCCCACTGAACTTATGCTGTAGCGCCCTTGAGTAAGACGCTATAAACGGTATGAACTCCTGCTGAGCCAGCACTTAATCAACGGTATAATTATCGGCCAAATATAATCTATAATATCCCAAACTACCACAGGCAACTCGAGACTGGGTCGGAGTAACTGAAGTTACTCTATATTTAAGTCGCGCATTCGACTTTCCCACATCGAGGATAAAGATATATACAAAAAAATAAAAAAAACTTACATAAAGTAAGAAAAATATAACCCATAAAAAACCAACACTACAAAATAATTAAAAAATTGTTTTTCGGATTCTTTAATTTGTGTTGTCGCGTAAAAAACTGTTTACATTTTTTTTTTTGAAAAACGGCTGATAAGTAAAATTTATTTTAAAATATAAAAGTAAAACTACTCCTGTAAACGACGAGAATTCTGTTTTGTGGAATCGAAAAACTGCAACAATAACAGTTTTCAAAAACGCTGTGGTTTGATAAAACTAACTACCACAAAAAGGCGCGGTGGTAGAACAAGAACAACTAGATTTATTTGATAAATAAAATATGGTTCGAAATTGTTTGATTCTTTTTTATAAATATAATTTATTTAGTAGGTTTATTAATTAAATTATAAATTTAAATATGAATTTTTTTATATTTAAACCTAATTTTAACAAGCGAACACGCACTCATTGATATTGTAATATGAAAGTAAACTAAATTTAAATGCAAAATACCAATCTTAATTTTTTAGTAATCAAACAAGTATTAAAATATAATAATAACAAAACAATTAAAACAAAAATTTTACACATTTTTTACTTATATTTTAACATTTTACTTAAATTTTCAACCAATATTTTTTACTTTAATGGACAGCGAAAAGGACGATTTTTGACGGCGACCAGAACGCTATTAAATTATTCAAGCGTTAAACTCACACTGATTCATTATTTTATAAAAAAACAAAAATAATGATTAAACGATATTTAGTTAGAGTTAAATCTTCATTTTAAATAGCAACATACAAAATAATAATACCAACAACATATTGAAATTTCAGCAAATTTAATCTTTAAATTTTAATAATAAAATATATTAATTAGTAATTAGTGATAATTAAATGTCGTTAATAGGAGGTTTGCGATTCGTTGGGATAATAACAAACATACTAAAAATTTAGAACTTTTAGTTTTAAAGAACAAAAGTTATCGTCTTTCAAAATTTGTCAAATAAGAATAAAAACAATAATAATAATAACTAGATTTATTTGATAAATAAAATATGGTTCGAAATTGTTTGATTCTTTTTTATAAATATAATTTATTTAGTAGGTTTATTAATTAAATTATAAATTTAAATATGAACTTTTTTATATTTAAACCTAATTTTAACAAGCGAACACGCACTCATTGATATTGTAATATAAAAGTAAACTAAATTTAAAAGCAAAATACCGATCTTAATTTTTTAGTAATCAAACAAGTATTAAAATAAATAATAACAAAACAGTTAAAAAAAAAAATTTTTACACATTTTTGACTTATACTTTAACATTTTACTTAAATTTTCAACGAATATTTTTTACTTTAATAGACAGCGAAAAGGACGATTTTTGACGGCGACCAGAACGCTATTAAATTATTCAAGCGTTAAACTCACACTGATTCGTTATTTTATAAAAAAACTAAAATAATGATTAAACGATATTTAGCTAGAGTTAAATCTTCATTTTAAATAGCAACATACAAAATAATAATACCAACAACATATTAAAATTTCAGAAAATTTAATCTTTTAATTTTAATAATAAAATATATTAATTAGTAATTAGTGACATTTAAATGTCGTAAATAGGAGGTTTGCGATTCGTTGGGATAATAACAAACATACTAAAAATATAGAACTTTTAGTTTTAAAGAACAAAAGTTATCGTCTTTCAAAATTCGTCAAATAAGAATAAAAACAATAATAATAAATATAATGACAATAACAATATGTTTCGAAATCTAAGATTTCGAACCATAATAATAATAATAACTAGATTTATTTGATAAATAAAATATGGTTCGAAATTGTTTGATTCTTTTTAATGAATATAATTTATTTAGTAGGTTTATTAATTAAATTATAAATTTAAATATGAACTTTTTTATATTTAAACCTAATTTTAACAAACGAACACGCACTCATTGATATTGTAATATAAAAGTAAACTAAATTTAAAAGCAAAATACCGATCTTAATTTTTAGTAATCAAACAAGTATTAAAATATAATAATAACAAGACAATTGAAACAAAAATTTTACACATTTTTTACTTATATTTTAACATTTTACTTAAATTTTCAACCAATATTTTTTACTTTAATGGACAGCGAAAAGGACGATTTTTGACGGCGACCAGAACGCTATTAAATTATTCAAGCGTTAAACTCACACTGATTCATTATTTTATAAAAAAACAAAAATAATGATTAAACGATATTTAGCTAGAGTTAAATCTTCATTTTAAATAGCAACATACAAAATAATAATACCAACAACATATTTAAATTTCAGCAAATTTATTCTTTAAATTTTAATAATAAAATATATTAATTAGTAATTAGTGATAATTAAATGTCGTTAATAGGAGGTTTGCGATTCGTTGGGATAATAACAAACATACTAAAAATTTAGAACTTTTAGTTTTAAAGAACAAAAGTTATCGTCTTTCAAAATTCGTCAAATAAGAATAAAAACAATAATAACTAGATTTATTTGATAAATAAAATATGGTTCGAAATTGTTTGATTCTTTTTTATAAATATAATTGATTTAATAGGTTTATTAATTAAATTGTAAATTTAAATATGAACTTTTTTATATTTAAACCTAATTTTAACAAGCGAACACGCACTCATTGATATTGTGATATAAAAGTAAACTAAATTTAAAAGCAAAATGCCGATCTAAATTTTTTAGTAATCAAACAAGTATTAAAATATAATAATAACAAAACAATTAAAACAAAAATTTTACACATTTTTTACTTATATTTTAACATTTTACTTAAATTTTAAACCAATATTTTTTACTTTAATGGACAGCGAAAAGGACGATTTTTGACGGCGACCAGAACGCTATTAAATTATTCAAGCGTTAAACTCACACTGATTCGTTATTTTATAAAAAAACTAAAATAATGATTAAACGATATTTAGCTAGAGTTAAATCTTCATTTTAAATAGCAACATACAAAATAATAATACCAGCAACATATTAAAATTTCAGAAAATTTAATCTTTTAATTTTAATAATAAAATATATTAATTAGTAATTAGTGATAATTAAAAGTTGTAAATAGGAGGTTTGCGATTCGTTGGGATAATAACAAACATACTAAAAATTTAGAACTTTTAGTTTTAAAGAACAAAAGTTATTCGATTTCAAAATTCGGATTAGTAAGAATAAAAATAAAAATAATAATAAATATACGGACAATAACAATATGTTTCGAAATCTAAGATTTCGAACCATAATAAATATAATGACAATAACAATATGTTTCGAAATCGAAGATTTCGAACCATAACTAGGGTAACTGAATTAACCTTATGAAAAGACCGTGTTTGGTGAAATTAAACGGATCAAATGGATCAAATATTAAATGAATATCACATAGATCAAATAAATATAAACGGTGTTTAAATTAAACGAAAAAGTAAATTAAACTCTTTCGAAATAGGCAAAATTTGTTTGAACGACAATTAAGATTAATCTTATTTCCGTCGTTAGATAAATTAGTTTTCTTGATTCTAATGCTTATCATTTATTTGAGCTGACAATCTAAAAAAACAAACAAATTTCGTCTATGCTTGTTTATGAAAATTATTTAGTATATGTCACTAAAATGTTTTTAAAAATTGGAAATTTTTGAAAATATAAAACAATTAAAAAAAAATGAACTGAAGATAATATAAAAATAAATTACAAAAATTATAAATTTTATTGTGGTTTCTGTATTATTTTTTTTTTTTTTAATATTTAAAAAAATTCTACTTAAAAGTTTTAACTGCTACATTTATTTTAACTTCGGTAGATTTGCTATTTTATGCAATATGCAGTCTAATGCAAAGCAAACGTCATTATTGGCACTTATTTTGTGAACTTGACATTGGCTGTTGCTTACTGTCAATTAACAGGTTTCGTAAACGCAAACCTTTAGTCTAAGCAACGGCAATTGTAATTAAGATGTACGTAAATTTTGCAAAACGGCAAGAAAATTTCATTTAATGGTATCTATCATATTTTGTAGACAACCTAATTTAATTTACGAGTCGTATTTTTGCATGTTGCAACTTACGTAATATTACTTTTAATTGTGTATGAAATACATCCTTTCAAAACAAACAGAACATTGACTTACAATTGCCAAAACATTACGGCCACTATTAGCAATCCTTCTAATTGGTTCTTATTTACACATCGGTTAAAACGGCGAAACGTTTTATTCGCACTGATAGTGTAAATACGAGTGGATGTTTGTCGTGCGAATTAGCTTGGTTAAATAAGTAAACAACGGTGGCGACAACCTTTCTCTTTTTAAACTGAAGCTATATAAGACCGCAACCACATCATTTGTTAGTTATTTAAACCTAGAAAATAAGCAATATTGCTCATTTAAACAGTAGACCAGATTAAAAAACGATGTTATTAATTTAATGTAATACATTTAAATTTATAGATAAATATGCTAATATAGGTTTAAATATGTTTAGTAGTATTAGTAGTTCAAACAAAGCTAAAGCAAGTTAGGCTTTTTACAGGCGTTTAAAGGGGAGTTTAATTAATATGGTTAGAATAAATTTAGCATAATTATGGCTAGTTTTATTGTATTTTGATTCATTTTTTTAGAAGTAATATTTTTTAATAAAAATGACACCTTTTGAACAAAAAATGAACTTGTCGTCTCATCATAATTCTTATTTAAATATTCTTTCGAAAACCGAAGAAATGTTCGACAATTTTCGAAGAGGTTCTTGTCCGGTTTTAAATGAAGATAATTTTGATTCAAATGATTGTCTGTCAACTAAAAAGTAAGTATTTTGTTAATTTTGTATTTAAGTATTTCAATAATTTTAATTTGGTTATTTTTGTTAATTCTTTTTAAATTTTTTCGCAGAAGCTTTTTGAAAAAAATCTCGAAAAATTGTCAGAAATTGTGCAAAAATGACGATATTAATATTTTAGTAATCGGAGACAAAAACGTTGGCAAGTCAGGTAAGAAAAAAATATTTAAAAAAAAACGGTAAAAATAAACTACTTCGTTTTCGAAAAATAATTATTATTGTACACACAAAATTAATTGTCAGTTCTATTGTAAACCGCAATATTCATTTAATAAGAACAGGTGATTTTAATGTGCCTGCATAAGCGCAGCTGCCTATGTTATTAATAATGAGCAAGTTTAAACCCATGGGGCTTTAGTTAACTCATGCGCTTGCGTGTAATTAGCCTATTGTGTTTTTAGGCAATCGAAAAAGCAAAACGGATTAAAATATATGTTGTTTTTGACACATTTAAAACAATCTCAATTTAAGTTTTCTTTTTTCGTATTTGTTAAAATTTTTACGAATTAAGGTAACTCGAACAAACGAGTTATCTAAAATATCCCAAGTAGTTAAAATTAAATTTCCACCTCCCATGGCGAGCAATAAAATGTCGTGTCATTTGGACCATAGCAGTTTATTTACTCAGCTATATCATACAGATAAGCGAATTCCAATGGAGTTTGATGTAAATCGCGAAATAGACTTTGTGTGTGAGATATTTTAATATTTACACAATATTGTAAACAAGGCCAATTTACCAGAACTTCACAGTAGTAGGTAGCACGGGCGCATGTAGTTAAACTTTAAATAATTTGCATTTCTACCAACGCATAAGTAGCGATATGACCTGTCTGGGAATTCTATTTCTCTGTATTTAAATTTACGACCTCAGTTAAAGTGCACAAGTTTTTAAAAATAAAAGCATAGACTTGACTTACTCAAACAAAGGCTGTTTACTAATTTGTCTGATATATTAGCACTTCGGGTTGCGTACACTAAAATTACAAATCAGGCGCCTGTATTAATTATTTACTGATTTACTAAAACAAGACAGTAAATATTAGCCTTTCCTATAATCGGCAACTAAATACGTCAAGGCAGTATAAATTTATTTTTGGGTGTTACAATTTATGGAAGTAATAAATTTTCTTACAAGTTTAATTTTTTTCGACAACTTGTAAACAATACGTTTTATTTAAAATTTAAAATTATAAATTGTTAAAAAGTTAGCCTGTTACTGAATTTAAAGTAATTCTTCCTGTTTTTATTTTTTAGCTTTAACTGTTCGCTTCTTAACTCGACGTTTCATTGGAGATTATATGACGGGGGAAGATCAAACTTATGTTCATTCTTGCAACAATAATAAAGTCGTCTTTCTTGACACCAGTGCAGAAGATGAGGTAAGCCCACTTTTAAAATGCGTCATATTTAAAAGTTCTTACTATTATTTTTTGTAAGTGTTTACTTAATAACTTTCTTTGAATCTTAAATTCAATATTTGAAATTTCACAAATTTAATTTATTCAATTTTCAATTATTTAGGAAATTTTACCTTTTGGCCAACAAATGTTGCGTTTTGATTGGTGTGACGCAATAATTGTTGTCTATGACGTAGGCAGCATCTCATCGTTTCAATACGCGAAAGATGCTATCAACCACGTGACTAAATATTCACTGCAAAGTGAAATCAAAGAAAAACCGATTTTATTAATTGGAAACAAAACCGATGTCATTGTAAGTATTTTGATTTCTATGTGACTTGATGACGTCACTATTTTAAAACAATTTATTAAAAAAACTTTTTTAATTGGTGCAAGATTTTAATTTTTTATTTTTTTATAGAATCGCCGCAGTGTTTCTCTTAAAGATGCCCAAAGTGAAGTTTCAGGGTTTCCAAAATCTTTGCAATTCTGTGAATTGTCGGCAGCTGAAGATTACGACTTAATTTCCAAGAATTTTAACGATTTAATCATCTCGACAAAAAACCTAAAACGTTCACAACTTTTGTCTAAATTGAAATTTCGAAATGTAGTAATATCAATATTTGCAGCGTCACAGTTAAGAAAAAAAACAAAAACAACGTTAAAGAGAGAAAAAAGCATATAAAAAATAAATTTTTTAATTTTTTACTGATTTATTTTTCCATCTTGCATCTTTTTGCATGTATTTTTACTTTTCTAACTATTGAACTTTTTCTGCATGACCAAATCTTGGTTAAAAATTCCATTTTTTCCCTTTTTTACTGTGTTTGTTCCATTCTTTAACACTGTGTTTAAGTTACTTTTTGATTGTTACTTTTTATTTAAAAATTATAAAATACAAATATAAAAATTGATTTGTTTAGTTAGTGTTATACATAGATAAGAAAAGGGTTTTATTTAAAAAAAATAAAGAAAATTCAGCATTAAAATTTAAAAAACATTTAAGCTTATGCTTTTTATATAATTTTATGTGATTGCTATAATATGACCAAATATTATTTTATTGAATAACTTTCAACCAAAAACTGTTTGCTTAAAACGTCATCTTATCGACAACATTTTTAATAATTCTCTTTTACCCTTCCTTGAAAAATCTCCCTTTTTTTTGGTATATATATTTATCCTCGATGTGGGAAAGTCGAATGCGCGACTTAAACATAGAGTAACATTAGTTACTCCGACCCAGTCTCGAGTTGCCTGTGGCAGTTTGGGATATTATAAATTATAATTGCCAGATAATTATATTGCTAATTAAGTGCTGGCTCAGCAGGAGTTCATACCGTTTATAGCGCCTTACCTAAGGGCGCTACAGCATGATATCAGTGGGGATTGAACCCACGACCTCATGTGTGGTGTAGCAAGTGTTCTTACCACTACACCACTCTGCCGGTTTTTAATTTTTGAGAAAAAGTGTTGACCTTAATTTTATAAAATGTCGTTTTATTGAATTTTAGGAGTTTTTTTAAAGTTAGAAATAACTTAAGTCATGTTAGTTTTTGAATTGGAATAATACGAATGAGTTTACTTTTCTTTAGTAAGGTACAAGTGGGATTACTTTATTACCACGAAATTTGGTTTCCAGTAAAAATCGTTTTGATTAAAACAATATAACAGGGCAATATAAACTTTTAATACATTTAAATTTTAATCATTTTTTAAAAAAAATAATCGTAAGTTTTGATGTTTTACCTATATTGTTTTTCCCGCAATCGGATTGACGTAATATTTCCTAAAAATCGAAGACCCACTCCTTTTAAAATTCTCTTTTAATTGGCAAAACAACATTCTTTTAACACTGTACTAATATTTGTTAATTTAAAACTACCAAAAGCTCACGTGCTCACCTTTTCGTACTAACAACCATAAAGAGTTTTATGCATATATTTACTTAAGTTATGTTTGCACAGTTATTACATGGTAATTGGTTGGCGTTTACTAAAAACTGGTTACCAAAAGTTTATTTTTTATGAATGACTAAGACTAAAAATATTTAAGTCACAAGTTCCTAAAATTTTAAAATAAGTTCTAAATTTTAAAAGTAATTAGTCAAATCATTATTACAAAATAATAAAAAACTTAGACTTTTATTTTATGCGACGGTGCGGTATAGTGGTCAAAACACTTGGCTTTACAACATGAGCTCCTGGGTTTGATCCCTACTGATCACATGCTGTAGTCCACTTTAGTAAGTTGTTATAAACGGTATGAACCGCTGCTGAGCTAATACTTATTTAGCAGTTTAATGATTGGACAATTATAATCTGTATATTTTCAAATTGCAAAAGTCAACTCGAAACTTGGTCAGGGTAACTAATGTTACATTATTTTTGAGTTGTGAAGTCAACGTTACCACATCAAGGATAAACAAATAAGAAAATAAGCAACAAAAAATAAAACAGTAGTGGTTAGCTTCTTTATAGTGGTCACATTTTGTCACGACTTTAACTCAAGTTTTGGGCAGCAAAATTTGTTGTTTACTTTCGTTTTATTGTTTGGTTTTGAGGCTGCATTTTAAATACATGTAACTAGTATTAGTTTTCGTACATATTTACTTTATTATGCACAAAAAAAAATCTAAAAATACTATTGTTTGAGTTTGTATATTCTTAAGCTAAGTTATCAATTTTGTAATACATTTTAAATTTTTTTTTAGTTTTTTTTTTAAATTAGTAATTTTGTTAAAAAATGGATACTGCAGATTGTAATTCAAATACGGGAATAAAAGAAATCACAAAATTAAAGTAAGTAGTTTTGTTTTATTTGAATTATTTTATGTTGAAAATAGAACTAAAGCTACATTTTATAAATTTTTTTTTATAATGAAAATGTTATTTATCATTATTAGTTGTGTGATTGTTGTAATTTCAGCTTAACCTTTTTTTGTACATAATTTATCCTAGATGTGGAAAGGTTAAATGTGCAAATTAAACATAGAATGTGTAACCTAAACATAGAGTAACAACATAGTACCTTGACCCAGTCTCGAGTTGCCTGTGGCAGTTTTGGATATTATAGATTATAATTGCCTGATAAATATGCTGCTGATTAAATGCTGGCTCAGCAGTAATTTATACTGTTTATAGCGCCTTACTTAAGCGTGCTTCAGCATAAGAAAAGTAGGGATTGAACCTACAGCCCCATGTGGTGTAGCAAATGTTTTTACCACTAAACCACGCTGCTGAAACTTTAAAATTAGCCAATAACTTAAAATAGGCCTATTTTTTTATTAAAGTAAATATATACTTTCTTTAAATGGGTAAAAAGTTAACTAGTTTTTATAATCTTTTTTTATTTTTAGTTGGTATCATGGTGCAATAACAAGACATATTGCTGAGGCTCTGTTAATGGCAAATGGGATTGAGGGATCATATTTATTGAGAGATGGAACTGAGGGTGGAACTTTTTCCATTTCTGTGAGGTGGGACCGAGTTTATTTTTATTTTTTGAATTTATAAATTTAATGAATTTATTTTTGCTAAAATAAATTAAAGTTGTAATTTTGTAAACCTAATTTAATATCTTTATGCTTGTTATAAAAGTTATATATATATATAAAATGTCATTTGTAAAATATATATAGCCTATATGCAGCATGTTTAAATTTTTTTTTACAGAGGCAGGGACTCGGTTAAACACTTCAAGATTGGCAAGGAAGGAAACGTTTTCAAATTTGGAATAACAGAGTTTGATAGTTTAAGCTCACTTATCACCCATTTTGCTAATCAACCTTTACTCGGTGGTAATTCAGGTAAAAAAATTTTTTTTTTTTGTATATATATATACCTTTACGTGGAAAAGTCGAATGCGCGACTTAAACATAGAGTAACGTCAGTTACTCCGACCCAGTCTCGAGTTGCCTGTGGCAGTTTGGGATATTATAGATTATAATTGCCCGGTAATTATTCTGCTGATTAAGTGCTGGCTCAGCAGGAGTTTGTACCGTTTATAGCGCATTACTCAAGACCGCTACAGCATGAGATCAGTGGGAAGTGAACCCACGACCTCATGTGGGATGTAGCAAGTGTTCTTACCACTACACCACGCTTAGTTCAACAATATGTTGTATTAGATGTTGATATTATGTTACTCTTTATGATATATTTCATTTTAGTTCAGATATTTTCTATTAGTATAATTTGGTATAACTTGTTATATCTATCCATGTTAAATATCATGTATGCTACTCTATTTTGACATTTCATGTAAATTTAGTTTAAATATTAGTTTTCTACACTACATAACTTTATATCTTTTATTTACCCAAGCCTTATATAAATACTAAAATCCTTGAAATATTAAGAACATTTAAAAAAATATTTATATTTATTAATTTTTTGTAAATATACAATTTGTATCAAGTTTTAGTAATTTTTTATTTTATTTTTTTAGTTTACTAATTTCAAAACAAAAAACATTTTTTTCAGGTACTCTTGTTTTGTTGAAATATCCGTACCCAAAGACTGTTGAAGAACCAGAAAATTATGAAGATATAGTTTTACAATCTACAGTAAGAAGTGGGGGTACAGAAGCTGATTTGCAATATGAGACCAAGGCCAACTCGGTAAGTGTTTTGAAAGGCCAATTATACTTTACAGAATACAAACATTTTTTGGGTTAATATCGTAGTGCAAAAAGGGTTGACTTTGCTGTCTTAGAATGCGATAAGGCGAAAATATGTTTATGTTAAGCAATATATATATATATACAGAAAATGGCCTGATTTTATTTTTGTTTAATTCCAATATATTATCACAAAAACCTAAACTATGGATTGTACTTAGTTTAATGATGTCTACAATATGTTTTGTCTATTTGATAGGTTGTTTCCAATAAAAAGTAAATAATATAAAAACAAAACTTATTAGGTTATGTAAAAACAATACAGCTAAACATATTTGTTTTGTATCTTGTGGTTTTAAAGGAGTATAATATAATGTGTTGGCTGGGCAACCAAACTTTACATGAAAACTAATTGTCATTTCACATTCTTGGCACTATAGTTGATTGCTACATTACATCATTTGTTATTACAGATGGCTGTATACTACTTTTTTAAATCATGATTTGTCATGTCTGTTTTAAAAAAAAATTAGAATTCTAAAAATGTTTATTTCTGTGAAATGTTGTTTATTTTTTCCTAATGCTTTTTACTTTATTTTTATTTCTGCCAATGTTTAGTATTTTTTAGACCTCGCAAAGTGAAATGAAATTAATTTTTAGAAATTTTTACTGCAATTTTGCTATACTTCGTTACCAGCTAAATAAATTCAACAATATTTTTAACAATAGGTCTATACATAACCATGTAACTGTATCAAAAATTCAATTTTTAAATAAAAAAAAATTAAAATGTAATTTTACCAATATATCAATAATTTTGCTATAAATATGAACAGTATAATTAAACTAAGAATATTATTTAAATTTAGTTGGCATCAAAAGAGGGATTTCTTACAAAGCAGGGGTGGTACAGAAAGAATTGGAAAACAAGATGGTTTGTTTTGGCGAAGAATGAACTCAGTTATTATGCAGATAGAAAGGTCAATTATTAGTTTTTATTGATTTTTAAACTTTTTCTTGGTATAGGGAAATTTTATGAAAATTACACATAATGTTATATTGTTTTATTCATATTTTATATATTTAAAATACCCGCCGAATGTTATTCTTTAAATTAATAATAACAGGACTTAAGATTTTAGATAATGATTTAATTTTGGTAACATTAACAAAGTGTTGCCTGAGGACAAACAGTATTGTGTTTGTTAAATTTGTTTTTGTTTAGAAGGTTAAATAAGGTATAATCTGTATTGTAAGTTTAACTACAGGTATTTTACAATGGTTTTTGTCCATTTATGTATCTTAGTAAGTTTATATAATTTGTCAAAAATTGCCTTTTTTTGAATTTTTTTAATAAAATAAAATATTTTAACTTTAATGTTTAGAAAGAGAAACCGATCAAGACTCTGAATCTTCTGGATTGCCAGGGATGCGGATTCAGCTCCAAAGAGGAAACGAACGGAAAAAACTTTTCGTTTAAACTTGAATTCCCGGATCGAACTTGGTTGTTTTACGCAAACACTGAAGAGGAGCAAAAAGAATGGATGGAAATGATAAAGTGGAAACTTGTAAGTTTTTTTAAATTTTTATTTTTAAATTTGTATAGACAATATGTATATTTTTTAAAATTATTAGCAACGTTTAAAAACAGTAAACTTTTAAATATTTTTAATGTTGTTTAATTTTTTTTTAAATTTGCGTTACTAACTATCTTAGTTTTTTAAACAGTTTTTTTGTTTTTGCCATATTTGATACTGTCCCTATCTTAGGTTTTACTTTTAGTATAATAAGCATTTAAATATTTTAAAATTCATTTTGGTGCAGTTGGCCTACTCGTAATGCTTAGCCAAGCAAGAATAATGTTTAAATTACTGTTAAGTCATGCAATTTAATACTATAATGTCTTTAATTCAACTGGACAAAAGTCTTGCTATAATAACATAAATTTAAGTTCGGTACCTTATAAATTAAGTTTATAAAAGTTATTGGGAAAAGTTAAAACTTTAATTTTTAATTTAGGGCCAGATTCGAAAATCTTCGTTACGAGATTCAATTTAAAAAAATTAAAAACTTAGTTTTACTAACTAATTACCCAACCATTTGCGAAGTGCAATTGTCACTTGTGTTTATATAAAAACTGCTGACAAGTGATATATAATTTAAAGTTTAATAGCAACATTAAACAGGGCTTCGGTAATATGTTTTAATTTGTTTGCAACATATTGTTTATTTTAAAATTTTGTATGTTTACCATGAAATTAAATCGAATAATAAACATATAAAAATATTTTTTGACCTTTTAGAAATCCCTTTTAAAGTTAATACAAAAAATAATCAAAATTTTAGTGTAATTACCTAGTTTTTTATTTTTGTTCATATTTTTATGCTTATTGGGCTATTTTTTTGTTTTAGTTGCTATAGACTGTACTATTAAACTTCTTAATTAAAAATATTGCTTGTTAAGCCTAATCACTAGCTTGTATGAGTAATTTTAAAAGCATTGTTAGTTGTTTTTATTTTATTTTTTATATTTTGTCAACTGTATTTTAATTTGCCAACTACCAAATTTCTGTCATATTAAATTAGCACTTTTTGTAATTTAAAATATTCAAGTGAAAGTTGTTTTTTTACTGTATAATTAGAACACTATTTTTTTTATTTTTAGTTACTTTAAAGGAATTACACTATACCAGTATAAATTACCCATTTTTTTGTTTGATAATTGAGCCTTATTACATATTTGTATGTTTTTAAAATATTGTTATCTTACCGTTGTTTTCTTTTTTCACCATAAACAAATTTGAATATAAAATATTTTTATTCCTAATTATATATAAATATGCAGACATATACAACTATACCATACAATTGGAAAAAGGTACACATATAATATAAAGAGTGTAATTTTGTTTTGTTGGTATTACATATTTGTTTCAGTGTCGTTTTAAATGTATAGGTTTTATTGATTGCAATTTTATCAAACGAAAATATTTTTGCAATTTTTAATATTTTTTGTTTTACTTTAAATACAATACTGACTTTACTTATTAGTATTTAATATAAATTTAATTTAGAGAATGGGGATAATTTGTATAGAATTTAAGATAAAAAAATATGGGTTAAATATAAGTTTACGTTATCGGCCAGTATTTGAAAAGTTACTGAAGGAGTTTTCTCATCTCCACGTGCCGTAGAGAATTTAAAATTTACATCTAAAATAATCAAATATAAGTATAAGTCTATTCACGTCTTTACTATAGGCCCTTTGGCAACATGAACATGCTGACAGGCTTTAACGTATTTTCCTCCCTATTTTAGTAAGTATATTAAATCCTTTTAAATATAACTTGTTTATTGAATTGGCAGTTTATATTGGACTACTTTTTTCTCGTGGAAACGTAAACTAGTTTTTCTGATATTGACTCATATTTTTAAACTATTTATTTTCGCTTTAAATTGAGTGCAAATGTTCGTTTTAAAAAACAGATTTTTGTTCTGCTGAGCGAACGCCACCCAATAAAAATGGATTTAGACTTAATGTAAATTCAATGTTTCGGGTTCGATCCGCACCAACGTCACACTATTCGCCCTTGAGCCCGGTGTTTATGGATAGCTCAAAACACGTCATAACAGCACACCCTTCCCCAATAAAAAATATAAAACCTATCACCTTAAGGTGATATGGAAAAAAAATTCAATGTTTATTTTTGGAAGAATAGCCAAAGTTTTATATCCTTTTACCCGACTAACAACAAAGACAATTGTTATTTAATAAATTTGCTACGCTTCATATTTGGCTTTTTTTACCAGAGATATTTATAATACTAAAAAGTATGACACTTCTGTAAATATAAGGTTCTGGCTGCCAACCTTTTTTAATTTTTTTTACAAAATTGGTTTTAAAGGCCTTCAAAATCAAACTTTGGTTTCTAAATAATACAAAATGATCGATTTAAAATATAACTTATAAAAGCGTCCTGTGTTTTTATTACTACAAAAAAACTAAAGAAATTACAAAAAATAAACTTAGCCGAAACCTACATGCAGTTTTGTTATAAAGATAATTCTTTTAGATGGATTATCATAATTGATAATATAGTATACGTACATTAATACTTCGCAAAACGATAAATTTATACAAAATGAAGATAGCCAGTTACAATTTGTTAAAAAGTTTCCAATTTGCATTTTTTTAGCCGTTAGTGGGCAGTATTGTGCAAGCATATAATCTTTTTTAAGCCTAACATTTTATTGTATAAAGGTTAACAAAAAAATTTGAATGTTTTGTAAAAGTTTTAGTTTTGCAAATGCTATACGCTTAAAATAATTATTTAAAAAAAAAGTACAACTTTAATTTATAAAAATATGTTATTTAATACTTTGGGTTGTATGTTGTTTTAATTACTAGGCAATTGCTTTGTTTTTTATTTACAAAAATGTAAGTGTATTTGCTATAATAGGCATTTAAACACGGGCTAAAATCTAGTCGTAAAACCTTTTGCGCAATTCAAAAACCATATATTATTATAAACATGTACAGTTGGTTTTGTACAGTGTTGTAATACGCAACCAAGCGTTTTAAATAGAAATCAGAAATATTTTAACCCGACTTCGAGATTCGATCTCAAATTTGAGTCTCGTTTCGGGACTTCCCCGTTCGCTCTAAACGTGAAGCAAATCATGGGTCTGTTTATCGCAGTCGTTTACCTTCGATTTTCGAAACGGTTTTAACGTAAGATATACACACAGAGACGCTGTTGTTTATTTACGTATGATGCCCGCATATCTGATATGTGTTGAGATCGACTTTTAAGATTCCGGTATGGGACAAAAAGTCAAAATCTTAAAAGTCGTGATTTTAATTTTTTTATCATTGCAACTTGCAAAAAAATGAGCATTCTAAAATAATGTTAATCCATTTTTTTACTTAACTCAAGTTCTTAGTGTCAAAACACAACTGTTTTAAAGTGTTTAATCTACTTAATTGTTAAAATTTGGCCGTTTTTTTGTTCTTTTGTTAGAGGTTTATTTTATCACATGTTAAAATCAAAATTTTTTCCAATTAAAATTCTAAGTTTTAACCTTGAAACGACATTTTTAGCAAAACTTTGTGCGGTCCGAGTTATGTAAACTGTTTAAACGATGACGTCATTGCATTTTTAACCTTACGTGATCCCCAATCTGTTTGTTGTTAATAAACCTCATTATTACGTCATTAATGACTCACAGTCACGTGGTTGTATCAATTAAGGCAGAATATTTGCTCAAGTTTTGCTAATTTTTATTTACAAAAAAATTCAGATTTTTGGATTAAAATGGCTCAGATAAAAAAAAAATAAGTTATGTATATAAATACAATAAGAAATTAATATTATTTTCTCTTAAATGCTTAACATGCAGATTAAAATTACAAATATAACTGAAGACATAAATAACAGTTTGTGTAATCCTATTTAAAACACACTGAGTGTAGTGCTTATTAAGTGGGCCCACAAATATTTGTTACAAATGTTGAACTTGAAACACTAACACGTGGTTTAATATGTAAGAGTCATGCAGGTGCTTATACTTTAATGTTTATAAGCAGCTTACATTTTCAAAGGTTTGCAGTATAAATATTAAAGAGTGTTGATATAACTTAGCATAAAAAAAACTAAAATTGACATTAAAAAATTCGAAAAAATTTTTTTTTTAAAGGCACAAATACCTTTGCAAAACAAACTTTTTGTTATTTTTGTTTTTTTCTATCTAATTTTTATCAATTTAAACTGCGAACTTTTAAAATGGCATAAAATTTCTGCGGTGCATTTGGTACCAGTTTGCCACTGGTCTTTATGCGTTCCGCGGCTTCCTAAAATTTTCGTGCGCCATTTTTAAAATTAGTATTTTTAAATACAATAAATGTTTAAGTTTAAACAAAAAGTCAACATTAAAATCTGAAGGTTGGATTTTTTTATCTAAATTTTACTCTTTAAATAGATTAAATATTATAGGTTTAATCTGTATTTATTTAAGGGTCGATAAAATAAAAAAAAGTTAATTATGATTCATTTAATATTTTCGGTAAAAAAATTGAGTTTCGGTAAAAAAATTGAGTATAACTAGTAGCAAATTTGGGTTCAAAATTTTAATTTTACAAAGTTGGAAAAAATGATAACTATTCAATTAAGAAGATCTGTAATAAAACAGGGTATAAAGAGAAAAAAATGGTTTATTAAGAGATTTAAATAAAAACATTGCGATTTTTTATTATTTTTAAATTATTTGCATTTTACTTTTAACCTATAACTTATACGTGTAAATTTTAAAGCAAGGATTTAAAAAAATGTAACCTAACGTTTTTACGTGCTGTATTTTTACATGAATTTTCCATATATTGCTTTTTAAACAATACCTCTACGTTTTACAGTTAATTTAAATATCGAGCTTAATAACATACCATAAAAGTTATGATGAATTTTCGAAGATAATTTTTATATAAAGACTGCTATTGTTTTGTATTACAACTTCGTCTTTACCTTAACACAAAGATAGAAAAATCGTGATATTGTAATTCGTGTGCTTTGAGCATGTTTCTGGTTTATTTTAATGGAAAATTACATAAAACGTGTTTTGCTATATTTACATTTAGTTCTTTAATTATTCTCTGTATTACATTGACCTTTTTTTTAACGATTTCAAGCATTGAAATTGGCTAACATATGTAACATAAGAACTGTATACAAACAGTTTTAATAAAGATATGACGGTATATAAAGTGGGCAAATAATTTAAATTTTAGATTTTTGCAGACCGTTTCCAGATTTGCGCATAGCGAATTTGGGTTGGCAGTTAAAAGTACGGCTTTAAAATAACGTGTTCTGAATAAATTACTAAAATCTGAGCTGTCAAATTCTAGCGTAAAAATTTAATATATACGTAAACACCAAAATATTTTAAAATATCGTAAAAAAAAATGTTGTGTTTTATATTTGCGATAATAAAATTGTTTTGCAAAAATTGTTGATAAAATTCAGGGTGAATGCTTGAACAGTTGCGCAAAACATTATTTAGCAAAGTGTAATAATTAAATTATGTTTTTGTGTCGATTTTATAAAGTCGTCAGAATTCGCAGACGAAAAATCATTTCTTGGCGCGTTTTTGACCACCGAAGCGTCTTGTTGTTTTAGAATGATAAAAAACAACCTCAAATATTTCTAGCGAGCAAAAAAACGTGACCAGTCATAAAGCCCTGTGTTTACAGCAATAAAACATAATACTTTTGTTCTCGTGAGAATAGTGACAAGTTGTACGAGGAATTTAGACAAACATTGCTTTTTCTACTTCTCGGCTTTCTACGCCCTATATTACATTTCAACATCTAGTATAAATAACGTGACAGTTCAGGCAATAAGAAACTTAGTTGGGCAAGAACTCATCTCGAATAGGGACTCCCCCTCGCAAAACGTGTCCTGGGTTTAAACCTTGAAAACAGTCTAATTGGTTTACCCAGTATTGGGTAAGGCAAACCCTGGTCTTTAGCTCAATAATAGGTTTGAAGTCCGCCTTTGATTGATGGGCTATGTTGTCATGGTAACGATTTAACAGTCACGTTGTCATGCAATTTGAAGATGCAGATTTGCATACATTGTGTTGTATTATATTTAGGGCGGATTAGATAAGAGTAGAGTTATAAAAAGATGTTGTTTTTAAGTTAGGTATAGATCGACGCTCCTGTTCTAACGAAGCTACAGAAAACAAAGGGTCAAGGTTGGTTCACTTATTTTCATTCAAAAATTGTAACTTTTTGTACGTTGTCAAATTTCAAGTAAAAATTAATTTATTTAAACAAAGAGTTTAATTTAAAAAACAAATTTTAGATTTTTTGGAGAAGCAAACAAGTTTTTAAAGTAATTTTAAAAGAGTATTTTTAATATTTTTTAAAATTTTTCTATATTTAGAAAAATAACAACGCCCAATTTTAACACGTTGTTACTTCAGTAGATTTACCAAGCCTTGATGAGTCATCGATGTCACAATAACCTTTATGACGTCATAGGAATGAAGTCATCTGGTCGGCAACACACCGCTTGATGGAGGTAAAGTGCAGTTGTGTTATTTTCTGGACAGGTCACTACACCCTGTAAATTTTCGCCTAACTAGTTTCTATTAAGTTTAGTTTGATTTTTTGTAAACAAATATAGTTTTTTGGGGGCTTGGTTGAAAAAGTTGATCTTTAAGGGGTTAGGACAAGAATTTTAGGGCTATCACTCTCTTAAGTCGTTTAAGTCACCTTTTAGCGAAAAAATCTTAGGGGTAATGTAAGAGAAAGTTTTTTTTTTTTATCTTGTAAGTTAATATTGATGCAGCAAAGATGCAGTTTTAAAGATTATTTTAAGTTTGTTTTGATTCATGCAACTTAATAACTAATTTGTTTAATTTTTGTTTTGGTATTGAATTTATTTGTCGACTATTACTTTTAGTTTTTATTTTTGCTTGAAAATGTTAACTTCTGCAAAGGGAATTGATGTTAGCCTCTTGTACATTTTGTTCAGTTGATAAATTTGTTTTTGTTTTATTAGACCTATGTTTCAAGCATACTTATTAAACAATGTTTGTTAATATTATTTATTTCATCTTTTAAAAGTTCTTTTCAGAACATTTTTGAATTTTTTTTACACTCTTTTAAACATTTTTAAGTTTTTTAAATTTTTTACGCCGCTTCACAAAAAACATAACACATTCAATCTTGCTCTAATATTTATAATAAGGTTAAAAACATTTTAACATTGTATATTAACTGTTTGAAAACATTATTTTTACACCATTTTATTCTAAAACGCTGTCATTATATATTACTTAGGTTAAACACTTAGCCATTACGTGATAAAAATGGGACTTAATTGTTGGTTTGCTCAAATAAAAGTTCAATCAGAAGTTAACTAGTTCGTCCTTAGTAATTTTATCGTTCAATCACAATTATTCTAACACGTCACATATTAATTATACGTTTAATTAAAACCACGTAGAAGTTATATTGTAAGGTTAATGTATTTGTTGAAGTAGTATTTTAGATTAGACTAACGCGTCGTAGAAAATAATATTTTTATTGAAAGACTATAGTAAAATTTTAAAGCGTATAAAATAGTACAAGTAAGATTAAAAATTATGGTTGCTTTTTTGTTGAATTAGTAGTAAATTTTGTAAAAGTCGCGCAAAGAAAAAAATCTTAGATTTTATTTGAATTTAGCAAAAAAACTAATATAAAACTTTTAAAAATAATTTTGCAAAAAAATTTAAAATAAAAAGTTAGTTATTTATGTAGCGACAATTTTGGCGCCAAATTTGCAATTTTATTTAAAAATATTATTTTTGTTTTTTTAGCAAAATAAACATTTTCTTACAGACTTATAAACAAATCATCGTCTCGCATTTAAATTCGATTTCAAACAAAGTGTTTAATTAGTTTTACAATATGCAAAAATCGTAATTAAAATTTAATTAAACAAATGTATTCCAAAAGCGTTTTTTATAGTTTATATTATTCGTTTTGTTTTAAATTTAACAAAAAAACGGAAGTTAAATAAGTCATCAATCAATAAAGTCGTGCATTTTATTTTTCTTTTGTATTCAAATAAAGGAATTTCTTATTCGAAAAAACATGACAACTTATTTGGCTAATTTTGAAAACTCGATTCACGAAATAGGCAATAGTTGAAACATTTATTACATTAATGTTTTGTTACATAACTTCAGTAGTTAAAAAAAATATGTTGTTTCGTTTTAGTTTAGATAAGTTATTAATAAGAATTAAGTTTTTAGTTAAGTGGGATGTATTAAAATTAATTTTTTATTTTATAGCGTTACGTTTTATAATTTATTTAGTAAATTAACAGTTAATTTGTAGTTTAGTTCAATCAGTACTTTTGTTTTGCTTCTGTTTTGTTATTGTTTTTTGTTGTTGTAAGTCTAAAATTTTTTTGGTTATTGTTTTTTTTGTTGTTATTATCTTAATTGTTGTTTTTTTTAGCAATTCTACATTTTTTAATTTATTTTTTCGGAGATATTAGAAAAAAAAATTATTTTCGAAAAATTTTTCGGAAATAAAATGAGCATAATATTTTTTCGGAAAATAGAATAAGCATAATTCAATACAAAGTTGATATCAAAGCCGTTTTTCAGTTAAAAATATTTACTTTTTAGCTGATCCGCAAAACTCAATTATAAAAATTAATAAGCAAAAAAAAAGCCCGAAAAAATCACAGACCAAAAAACGTGAGCAACTCACACTAAAAAACATTTACTTTAAATCATCATTATTTAATTTCAATTATGACGTCACGGTGTGCTTTGTAGTTTCAAAGCCAAAACACGGGTTTTCGCGTATGTTCAAACATAATTGGGTCACGTTTTTATCGTAGATGCCTCGCCCGAATACGCACATTGTTAAATACACAAAACCAGTTTGTTTTCAAAGGTTGGTTGTTAACGTTTTTTTTTGTGTTTTTTTACGTAATTTGTTCCCGGTTCGGAAAATATTTTTCAGTTTAAAATGTTTAAAATTTTTTTTTTGCGACAACTTTTTTAAATATTATGTTTTCAAGCCATATCTGTATTTAAATAATAAATTTTAATATTGTGATAAAAAAATAAATGGTAAATAATATTCATCAATTTTTGTAATATTTAAATATTTAAATTTTTTTATCATTTTTAGTAAAAAAAAATTGTCATCCCCCTCAAAAAAAATTGCGACATTTTGTGCAATTTTTTATCGCAAATTTCCATAAAAGGTCAAAATTATAAACTCAAAAAAATTATATTAATGGGTTTATAAACGCTGTAAACGAATAACGTTTTAGGTTTTGAGATTTTCCAAAATTGAATATTTTTCCTTACTCTGTATTGGTCTTGCGTGCGAGTAAAATATAATTGTTATATACTGTCGAGGTGGTATCACTTATTAATATAATTACATTTGGTGAGGATACACGTTTTTGCTATACAACCCTCACGAATATTACCAAGAAATTTACAATTAAAATTTAAGGACGATATTTCTCTAAAGAAAATTTAAATATTTCGACAATAAAAATTTTGATAGGATATTAATATAAGTAAAAAGATTTAACCCACATGACTTTTTTGCATGAAAATCGTATTTTTTATACACGATTTGTAATATTCTGCATGATTATAAATTTTTTAAAATGGTAGCCTATAACGGATTTTAAATAAAAACGTTTATATAATGTCCCGTGCCTTAATAATTTTCTTTAGTTGTAAGTTAAACGTAGGCGACCATCCAGTAACAGTTTAATTTTTTTGTTTTTAAAATCTTGTCAGTTATTTATTTGTTTGATTGGTCAACATTTTAAAGCGATGTTTTTACAAAAAAACGCGCGCAAAGGTCGCTGCGATTTTATTTATTTTCCTACAAGCGTATGACGTCACAAGAAGAGGGTAATCTGTATTGTGATGCAATGTCTCGTGCGAAAATTACAGTCATCCAACAATTACGATTAGTTTTTCATAAACAATTCGTGTTGGGTAATTGTTCGAAATCTAGCCTTCGATGACTTGTCGCATATCTTAAAGGCACGTTTAAGAGGTAAACTAGTGATCGTGTAAATTTTTCACTCGTCTTACAAGGCCGACTCTGCGCGCGTGAGGTTTGGGTAAATAATGACTTTACATTGACATTGACTGCGATCACGATGTTAAAGTATTTATACAAATCCCGAGTCACGTTTTTTCGCCCAAGCGAATTAATTCGACGCACTAGTTCAGCTTCATCAAGAGCATACTTTGTATTGAACATTCCCTCGGGCGTTATGTCCTGACTTCTCTATATTTTAGCTTCAAGAGAGACATTAGTTGTCAGAGAGTCTTGATTAATAAGCACTGAAACTTCGTACAGTCGATTTTTTTCTAGAAAATAAGATTTTTGTTGTTTTTTTTAATTTTTTTGCACTCCATTTTAATATTATTATGTATGCTAGTTGATTTCACAGTAGTAAGTAAGTTTAGAATTATTCTAACCAGTAGAAATTTAAACTTTTTACAGAAATAAGCAAAATTATTATAAAAAAAGAATAAAAATTAGTTTTAATCAAATAAATAAAATATTTTTAAAGCATTGAAATTGGTTTGCAGTTTGAGAAATTAGTTTTAAAAATGTTTTTACCAAACATCAAATTAAAATTGTTTTATTGTTTGGATTTAACGGTAGATATAGCTCGCCGTTAGATAGCGCAGCGGGGCAATTAATTTATAAAATTTGTTGCCGTAATTTTATTTAATTATGTTAAATTAGTCAACTCACATTTAAACTTAAGTTTAGAATCAAAATTTGTCATGCAAGTTAAAATTGATTTGGATAATTATATTTTTTTTAAATTGACAAAAATAGCTAAGTACATTTAAATATGTATGATAAAATATGGGCGCATTGTCGCGGTTACCAAACAAGGATTTCAGGAAATAAATATGAATTTAATTTGATTTTCCTTTCATGTGTATGCATACATTATACAGAATGACGCATTAGCCTTATAAAATTCAGATTTATTTTTATTGTACTGACGCAAATATATAGTAAATGCAAATCAGTTATGTTACGTTGGTTTTGGACTTAGTGTTAAGACTACATTACCAGTTTAAAAAAACTAAATACAATAGTTAGGGTTTTCCAACTGAAGCGCGTAATTTTTTGCTCTAAAAATAACCACAAGAACTATGTAACACCATGTTCCGCTGAAAAATTAAAACAATACAAAGACAGGTTTAAAAATACGTATTTAATGTGTGAATTAATAAGGAACACGTAATTTGAATGACAGATTATGTAAGTGTTATTGAAAAAAGCGAAGGCCTTTCAGTGTAATTCGATGGTTCCCTTTTTTCTCTGTACTGAGCTTGTATGCAAATTTATCGGTGTCGCATTCGTGCCTTTAGTCTGTTGTTTTCTTACTGGTTTAAATTTCAACCAAACAAAAAATTATATGATTTATAGTGTTGTTGAATTTTATATTTTTTAATGTAGGGGTTACTTTGCTTTATGTTACGACAGGAATTTCTTATTCATAAAGCTATGACGTCATTCAAATTTAGGATAGGTCGTTGTTGTGTTTGGCTTCTTTAGTGTAGTTAAAATTTTGGTGTGCGGTTGTTGGCATAGGTTTTAGGTTAATAAAGATAAATTTTTATATGTTTTATTCATTTTTAACTATGTAGAATGTTGTTAGTTTTATGTTTTGTATATCAGAATATTAACTTGGCAGTCAGACAACAGTATTTTGCCTTAGAAAATGTCAAATGTAACTTAAGTCACTAGCTTCATTAAATTTTAAAATTATAGTCATCAAATTTATTCAGTCTGTCTGTTATTCTTACTATATTTAAATCAGTTCTTACTGTCTGTAGGTAAATTTACAATAATGTTAGTTGGAAAAAAAAAACTTGATACTGGTCTGTGGTTGTGTTTTCGATTTAAAACTGGTTTAAAATGTAATTGAGTCTGAGTAGTTCATTATATCATCTTATATGCACTGTTTATTCATACCCTTAGTAAACAGTTTAATGAAATCAATCTAATTTGCATATTAACTCGAATGGTATTAATCGAATCGATTTGTTGTTCTTTGCCTTTTTTGTAAGTTCTCGCTAAGCTAAAAACTCAAATTTAAATGGAACTTCATAGTAGTTTGGTGGTCAGTGTGTTAACAAAGAGTTATTTGATTAATTGAATTTTAAAATTTTTTGTCGTAAAAATTTTAACTTTTATTTTTCTTTATTATTTTAGAAATGTAATAAAAACCTAACTATTTTGTTTAATGGGTATTGTTAATTCTGCTAACCCCTAAAACAATGGATAATATAAATATGGTAATAAGTAATGTTGACAACAGTAATCGAGAATTGACAAGCACGACGAATCTAACCTCAGACCCATTGGATAGTTCGACCTTTTCTTCTGATGATAGAAAATCGAATACATCTCAGCACAACGCTGATAGCGGCTACTACAGTTCTGGGAATATTGAATGTTCAACAGGGTCCGAGATGAAAATGCAATCTGAAAAACTAAGCCAAGGTCGTGATAACAATTGTATTGTGTGTACAGCTAACGGGCCTTACCAGTTTTCTACAAGTTTATACACAAATAATAATAATCTTTCAACCAACGTTACCTCGGCGATCAATGGGCAAAAATTTTCCAGCCAAAAACAATCAGATAGTTTTAACAAAAATAACAATGTTTATATTTCAAAAATTCCAATTGCAATAACAGAAACAATCGCAATAAACAATACAACAAACTCAGAAAATATTTTATATCAGAAACCTACGAGCGAAATAGAGTCAAATGGAATTCATAAAAATAATTCTTTAAATCAAAAGACTGAAAATGAAACCGATCTAGCGATGAAAATTGAGTTTTGTTTAAAATTTGGATACACTATTAACCAGGTTTGTAAATTTTACTAAAAACTATATTTTGTAATATTTAAAAATAAGGCTTTTTTAAAGCTTAGTGATTATTAATTTTAATTGGCGAAATTTTATTTTTTGTTAGGTACGCTCTGCGATTTCCAAGTTGAATTGCACAGCTACAAAAAACGACATTATTACCGAATTATTTAAATGTTCAAGTTTACAAAGTGGAATAATAAATAAACAACATCTACCAGTGTCAAATAATAATGTAATTCAATCGGAAAACAGAAATTTAATCTTGAAAGAAAAAGTATGTTGGGAAAAACTATGTTACAAAATAAACATTTGTTTTGTTGTGTTTTTAGTTCTGCTAATTTAAATGTAAATTTGGTTTGTATTTGTTTTATGAACAGGGTGCTTTTGTTGTTGTAACTTGATACTATTTACTAGGCTTTGATTGTTTGAATTTTAAGTAATTGAAAAGGTTTCTATATTTGAGTTCCTTAAAATGACAAAAAAATAACTAAATATATAAGCAATAGCTCTATTATTTTACTTTAATTATTTTTTTTTAATTTGTGTTTATTTTGCAGAACCTTGAAAAATATTCCTCTTCCGGAAAGACCAATAGAGGTCTTGAATCTTCTGAAATTGAGAGAGGAAATCCAAGGTTGGTAGCAAGAGGACCTTCCACTTTTGAGAACGAGACGAAAGAGAAAAAAGAAATGGAAGATGATAGCGAAAATTTAAGACCAGTTGTTATAGATGGTAGCAATGTTGCGATGAGGTAATTTTTAAAATAAAAATTTTTGTGTCAAATAAAGTTTATTGTTTTAAAAAATATTGAAAGTTTTTAAAAAAATTGTGTAGGTAATGTTACTTTTTAAATATTAAAAAAAATATTATTGGTTTTTTGTTTGAAATTTTTACGCTGTTTTGCATTTGAAAGTTATTTTTAGAACAGTAAAAAATTTCAGTTGTGTTAAGAACAAACACCATTTGCTGTAGCCTTGCAACTAAAAGGCTTTACTCAATGAACTGTAAAAAATAAAAACTTGCAAAGTGCTTTTTAAGACCAAACTTTTAAATGCAAAACGAAGTTAATTTAAACAAATTTTTTTCAATATTTAAATAAAATAAAATTTAAATAATTAGAGTTATATGCAAATTTTAACTAAATTTCTTTTATTTTGTAGTCATGGTAACAAGCAATATTTTTCGTGCAAAGGGATAAAGATTGCGGTCGATTATTTTAGACAAAGAAATCATCGGGACATCACCGTTTTTATCCCCAAATATCGTAAAGAGTCCCCCAGACCCGATGCCCCTATAAAAGGTAAATTTTAAGATTTTGTGTAAAAAAGTATTTTTCTTCAATTTATAAAAATAATATTGAACTAGTTTCAGAAAAAGTTCATAAAAACTCAATTTTAATTTGGGCGTAATTTTTTTATTTTTTTTAATTGGGTTTTTTATTTTTCAAAGCCTCTTTTTTAGTTGGTACTGCTTACTTATTTTTTATGGTTTGGGTTTTTTTACACACTTCGCAAGGTTTCAGTTATTTGTAAAAATTTTTTAAAGGTCAATATCTGCTTTCTGGCAATTTCGTATTTGTTAGTGTTGTGTGGTTATCTAACATTGAAAACCTAACGCTATAAATATTGTTTACCATGTTTTTTATTAAAATAAAAAAATTAGTCATTGAATGTAAACTTCTAGAAAAAAATAAAGGCTGGGTTGTTTATAAAACAAGTTTTTCTTAACCAAGATTTATAAAAATAAACTTATTTAAATAACCAACAGTTAAACCCAAACCTAAGGCAATGTCATAAAAAATCTCTGTGTATATAATTACAAAATTTGACTCAGATTTGAAAATCACCAAAAATATTAATAATTTATGTAAATATTTTCCTACATGTTTGGTTTATTAGCATATATATTTAAATGCAAATTAGGTTTCCTTATTACCCTAGAACAATATTTCAACCTAGACTTGTTTAAATAGATAGGCTAATTTAAAACCTTCTCTTTTTTTGAAAAATTTATTAACCTAAAATCAATAAATTGTATCTTTTTAAAACATACAAAAAAATGATAGTTTTGTAATGAATATTTAAACAAATTAAAAATTTTTTTTAATTTTTTGGTTGAAATTTTTTTTTATGATTTTTTAGATCGTGAAATATTGGAGGTCCTTGAACAAGAACGAATCTTAGTTTACACTCCTTCGAGATGTATCAACGGGAAGAGAGTAACTTGTTACGATGATCGTTTCATCCTTCGGTTAGCTGAAGAAACCGAAGGAGTCATTGTGAGCAATGACAATTTTCGAGATCTCCAAAGCGAAAAACCTCAGTGGAAAGAATTAATCGAGAAACGATTGCTCATGTACTCGTTCGTTAACGACAGGTAGATTTAATTTTTATTTTAAAATTTATTTCTAAAAAAAATGTTTTTTGTTTTTTTTTAAATCGAAAATTAATTAAAAAATTCTGGATAATAGGTTTTCATCATTTAAAAAGCCTTTTTTTGAATAGGGAAAAATAACCAGCTTTTGGTTGACTTCTTGCTATGTTTATGTTAAACTCATGTAACCATTAAGTTAACAGTGTTCATTTATAAACATGAAGTATTGAGAAAAAAATTTGACACAATTTTTTGTTTATAATAAATTATTTTGTGTAACGTTTTCGTATTGAGAAATAAAAAACTGCTACAAGTTATTTTTGTTTATAGTATACTAAACTTTATACAAGTAGTAAGTAATCCAACTTGATTTTTTTCAGGTTCATGCCACCGGATGACCCACTAGGTAGAAATGGGCCGAGTATTGATAATTTCTTAAGGAAAAGACCAGAATGCGAAGAACAAAGCAAACCACAATGTCCTTACGGTAAATTCCAAAATTTTAATATTATTTTAGGAAATTTTTTTGGTTAAAAATATGTTTTCTAATTTTTAGTTATTCTAGCATTTTTTAAGGTTTAATTTTTTATGGTAGTATATATAAAAAAAACTAAATTATAATTTGCCATAATAAATGATTTATGATTAATTATAAAGCCTTCCTATTACCAAAGTATAGATTGCCAGGGTATTTTTGTGAACTGAAATCATGACACTAATAAAAACTTTAAAGCAATTTTTCAGGATATTTCATTGATGTGATATATTAAATTTTTATAACAAAAGAGTATTATAATGTTAATGTTACTAAGTCAATATTAGACCTAAACTGTACAAACATTCCATTTTATAAGAGTTTAGTTTTTATTTAGGTGTTTTATTCAAACAAAAATAATATTTGTACTTGATTTTTTACTGCCTAAATTTTTTGTAGTTAAATTTTTTTTAAAGTGATTTTGAAATTAGGCTCGAAATACCAAGGTCTTAAAAGTTCAATATTTGCGTAGGTTTGTTAGTCCTACTAATTCCAATTTAAACTTAAATAATGTGTAGTTACTAAATATTGATATAAAACAAATATTTTTTAAGGAAATAATTTATTTGCTTGGCAAATATTAAAAATCAGTATCGTTTGTGGTTAGTAAAATTGTATGTAAATTTTTTTCCTGTTTTTTTTTAACCATTGAAAATTGTAGTATGCAAATTTAATGGTTGTTAAGAATTTTCCGTTTTGGTCGTTATTGATTGTTTTGTATTTAAATTATATAGCGGTTTGGTGAATAAATGACTTTTTTATACGTTTTTTATTCAATTTTTATGGAAATTTTTACATTCTCCGAACAAAAAATTTTTTACATTTTTTTTTGCCTTTTTACAATTTTTAAATGTGTTTTTGATTTTTTTAATAGGTAAAAAATGCACGTACGGGAAGAAATGCAAATATTTCCACCCCGAATGTTCCTTTTCCCAAAAATCGGTCACCGAGCGCCTTAAAGAAAACAACGAAAAGCGATTCAATAAAACTTCAAGCGATGCCGAACAGTTGGCAGCTGAATTAATGAAAAGACCACCACAAAAGACAACTCAAAACTCTCATAAAGATGTACGCCCACAAACCCAAGCAATTAAGCAGGTATTGTTTCCAGAAACGCGATACTAAAACTATTTTTAGATAACCATTCAGTGTTTGTTTAGTAACTTGTTCTATGTATGAAATATTCTTGTATGGTAATTCTGACATTTCATAATTTTAGTGAGGTTTATTTTTTAAAGGTTCACATGAAAACTTTAAAACTTTATTTTTTTTATATATTTTTTTAAAAATATTTTGACAACATTTTTTTCTTTATCAATTTTAGGATATTCTAATGCACCAACCCAATATACCAGAACACCAACAACCCCAACCAGACTCGAACCAGCATTTGAAAAACCGTTCACTAAACAATCAGATGCAGACTGGTTCGTATGGTTCCTGCTCGAACCATTCACAACCACATTTAATGGAGCAACCAAATTACCAAACACTGCCTCCTTGTGACGACTTAAATGAGGATCTGCGACAATTGTCGTTAAGCAACTCGTCGATGCAACTCAATCAACTGCAACAACAACAACAACATCGATTTGCAACATGTCAACAACAACAAATTCCCCAAGTGTATATTTACCCTGATGGGGGTCCCCCTGCATTTCATAAAAACACCCCCCAAACTGTTCGTAGTCATAGCAACATGGGGCAACTTCAGCCTCGTGCTCACCCCCTCCCATACCAACACAGCTCACCCCCTAACTTTCAAATGCAAGAAAGGGGGCCTCCTAACAACTCAGCCCAACAACAAACCTTTCCAAATATCCAATCTTATCCTCATTACAACTTGTCCCCAAACCCAGTATATCACCAAATGTACCCTGATATGGGGTACCAACAGCAACCCATGCAGCAAATTATCTATAACCCATATCCAATGGCAAGACATAATTCACCCATGCATACCCTGGTTCAACCCAACCCAATGTATTCATCGAATTCTCATCGTTCCGAGTCTTCTTTGTCACACAGTTACCCCTTTGTTCCATCTGAAGACAGGGTTCATGTTAACCTAGTGAACCCAGGGAGTAACCACAGCTCCCCTAACCCCGACGATCCGAAAACATACCCCCCAAGTACATCGCGGAGGGTGTATTCATCACCCAATCATCCCCAACCCCCTGTTGTCCATTCGGTAATGAGACCCCACACTCACACCCCTCAAATGGAGCCCCACCCAAGACAAACCCAAAATCACCCCCTAAATAGCCCCTCAAACCCCCGACATAACTTATACAAGAACCTTTGTGGTTTGTTTCCAAGGTCAACTGTCGAAAATATCATGATTAGTAAACCGAATGAAGGCGACCCGAGAGTTCTTATTAAACTGTGTTTGGACCAATAAGAAAAGTTGAATCCAGTTCGTTCTAAATGGGACAAAAATATTAAGAAAACGTGAAACTTATTCATAGCTGAAAGATCGTTTGATAATATTTTCGATTTTCTGTCGGATAATTCTGAAGTTCGGAATTTCTTTTAATATGTTGGTAGCCGAAATCATTCGTCACGAAAAATTCTCTTTGAATTGCCACGGGCGTTTTTGTACAGGTTAAGTCACGCACGACCCATTAATGTGACGCGATTTCAGCCGTGATTAAAAACGAAATTATCAATTTTTCTTTCGAGCTATGGTATGCGTGACCTTACAGAACACTTTCTTCTAGGAAAAAACTATTACAAAGAACTGATTCTTAAAATTGAAAATCGGTTTTCACAAATTCGAATTTTTGCTGTCTAATAAAGTTAGAAATTTAATTTTGGATTTAAAAAGAACAAAAAACTGTTAAAACTGTCACGAAAATGGATCACGCGACAGTTTGGCATATCATTAAAACCGGGTTTGGGAAATTAAAGTAAATTGTTTTAACGCAATTTTAGCATGCTTGTCATGCTATTTTTAAAACGTGTTAATTCAGTTGGTTTCACGCAAAAAATCCGGGTTTTAAAGCCACTTTTCAATGCGATTTTCCTTTATTTGTTGATAAAATAGAACCTGAGCTATAAGAGATGTCCCGAATTATTCTAAATTCGAGAAAAATGCGAAAATCCTTCGAATTTTGAAAAAAAATAACTTTTCTGTCCGCCTGTTTATTGATTCGACATTTTCTGACGTCACGGAGTTGTCCGTGCGTGACCTCGCATTAAGCAAGAGAGAGGGTTGTTTTTTTGTTGAGGTTTTTGACGGGGTGTTTTTAAACCGAATTCGAGGGAATCAGCTTCGCGCTATTACTTTGAATTTGTTGTTCAACTTAACCTTCAGAAACAAACATCAGTTTAATATTCCTCTTAATCGGAAAGATAAAGTAACTAGAAGTTGAACAACAAAATTGAAAAACAAAAAATCCCCTTTTTCTTTTTTGTTATGGGTATTGATTACAACTTAAAGTTTCTAAATATGCATTTTTTTTTACACTTGAACTTTTAAAAGTGTGCAAAATTCTGTATAGTAACAACATCTAGTAGTTACTATTTCTATTTTACCTTTCCGTTTTAATAAGTTTTCAAATGGCAATTACTTTTTTGTGCCCTAAATAATCGTTGCTGGTGTTGCGGCAATCTCTTTGTACATTGGTTTTGTCAATGTCGTTTAATGTAAATAATCGTGCTCATATTTTTGACTGTGTTTTTATTTATTTTTGTCTTTTTTCGGTGCGATATATTCAAAGAGGCACCTTTGTGTCTGACGTCATACTATTATGACGTATTTCCAACGCGAGGTTTACGCTCATGACGTCATAATTTACGTTGTTAAAAATCATACTATCTATATTTTTTGTTGTTATTTTGGAATTTTAACCTCGCTTTGAATATTTTTGTTATTGCATTTTTTGGATTTTTCTTAATCAGTATTTTTGTCAATTCCTATTTTTCGTTCTCTTTGCCTCTATTTACAAAATAAAAAAATAATTTAAAACAATTTGGTTGTTTTTAAAAGGTTAATAACCATTCACAGAATAAATTTGACTTATTTATAGGTTTTAAAAACTAGTTTTGGTTTCTTTTTTTTTTGAAAAAGTTCAGATCAAAGACCATTTTGGCTTTAAAATTACTTTTAATTTCACTTTAAATGGCCCAATCTAGTTAATTAACGCTTCAATAATTACACAGAGTACATCTAATTACTACAAAATCCAGTCGCAAAAAAACACCAAACCAATATAACAACTTCAGTATTAACAAATACGATTTCGATTCAAAAACAATCACAATTGTCAGGCTAATTATGACGTATTCGATTTTAATAAGCTGGGAAAATTTGAATTGCGAAGTCGCGATTCTGCTTTCAAGTCAGCGCCTTTAGTAAATTAAATTTTAATATTAAAAGTCAACATAAATCCTAATAAAATAAACAGTTTCTAGTTGCGTTTTTCTAATTAGTTTCCTGATAAATATGTACCGCATAAGTGACGTCATAATGTAAATAACGTACGTGTAATAAATATCACAGTAGTTTTCGTTTAATATAGACAAGTCATTAACCCGACAATTTTGAATATGTATTTTGATTTACATAATTTTATTGAATTTTTGTTTAATTTAAATATAGTTTCCTGTTTTTAAATTTGGTTGCATACAGTAGTTTAATAATACCGGTATCAAACCGCTGACTGGTTCTCTATATTTAAACAAGATGGTTTGAAAGCAATCGGCTTTTATTTTTTAAATAAAATTAAAAATTTAATATCGTTTTTAAATATTAAATTTTTATTGATCAAATAATAAATTTTTATATATTTAAATAACTACAATTTTTTTTAAATTACTAAAAATATTAAATTTATTTTTATGCTTATTTGTTAATTTTTATATTCTTACATATTTCATAAACTTATTACATTTAAGTATAGACGTGCTTATAATTATTGGGGAAATTTTGATTCGTTATTTTTCTGACGTCACTTCAAATTTAGTCACAATTGAAAAAAGGGAAAACGTGATATTAGCAATTAAATCGTGTTTTTAGTTTTTCTTAAACAGGTGTTTTATTGAAATAAACTCACACCTAGAATTCGTAATATGACGTCATTTTTGTTAGTCACGTGCTTTTGTATAACGCGAAAAGTTGACTCACAAGAACTACTTGCTTTTGTTATGGAGTGTTTCACCAAAATTTCGAAATTTTTATTAAATTTGTAAATTTTCGTTTTTTTTGTTGTGAAATGTTTAAAAATGGCAAGTATAGGCTTTATGGTATAATGAATACATGCTTTTTTGGTGCTTTTTCTGCAAAAAATATGCTTAAGTTTGGATGGCAATATTGTAAAAAGAACTACTTTACTAAACTAATGTTTCATTTAAATAATTGCCATTCAAAAATTTTAATTGTTTTTCCGTGTCAAGTTTCAGAAATTTTTTTAAAGGATTTTGATTCGGAAATTTTGCAAAAGTGGGCGTAAAAATAAAATGCAATTCTTATTGGGTTGTCTGGCGTAGCGTAAAGACCAACAATTTGGTAATTCCGAGATTTTGAAATTCGAATTCTTTTCGATGCAAACGTTTTACGGAAAGTTGTAAAATTGTAAAAAAAATACCCCAAATTTAAAAATTTAAATTATTTTCAACAAAAAATGTTAAAAAATAGCCTACAATATTAAAAAATTTTTAAATTAATTAACATAATATAATTTTAAACCGTTTGGCGGCTCGTTAAACAAAAGTTTAGCTTTCTACAGTTTAAATGGTAAAAAAGACAAAGAACTTTAAATATATATGCTAATAGGAAAAACCCGGTTTGTAATACAAACAATTTTATTGTGCTTAATTTCTTTTGTTAAACTTAACTGAATTATGATTTTTTTTCGGGTAGGGTTTTGAAATTAATTTAAAAATCTTGTCCTTAGTTTTTTTTGTTATATAATAATTAAAATTTAAAGTCTATTTTTGGAATCAAGTTTTTGCATAAATGGCTTATTTTTTTTTTATTAATAAACTTGTTATAATTTGCTTAGTCATAATATGCGCAAGTTCTTACGTCACTTGAACAAAACTGCTGGCCTATGCAAAATTTTGTAAAAGATAATGGTTTAAATACAAATATTCAAAATTGGTAAATGTTAATTTTTTATACTAAGCACTTGAGCAATCTGTATCAATATTTATTTCCAACCACTTAATAATCATTAAGGGCTCCTTTAACAGTTTTACATTCATCATTTTATCACTATTTTAACTATAACACCTACAAAATTACGGAGAAGTGATTATCCTACTAGAAAGGCAAACGGAATAGATATTTACATGCAAATTAATAATCGTAAATGCAAATTTGCACATTTTAATATTATTTTTTGTCTTATTATTCAACATAATGTAATAAAAATGCATTCAATTTTTAACCGCATGTATTCAACGAATATGATTTATTGTTTGCATACATTATCGATGTATTTAATACTAGGGGTTGCTTGAACAGCATGAACGATATATTTACAAATGCAGCGTTTATTAAGTCACAATAACGACATTATTGTTGTAATACAAACATTCATATATTACTCAATACCTATATTCGCAAGAACTGTATTTACATACTATTAAAATCTTATTTATTTAACCGTAAAAGTTGTAAACTGCAATAAATTTATTATGTGAATATTTTAAAGTTAACATCTGTTAAGGTATGGAAATATCCAGAATTAACTTTCCAAGCTTTTTATTATCAGCCAAACTTAGCCATAATAGGGTATCTAGTTTTATTTGATTGGTGTTAATATATATGTACGCTAAGTTTGTGCTACAATTGGTATAATACACAAATGAGCAAGCTCTTGAACTTTTACGAGTTTTTCTATTACTTTACACGCGTTCTTTCATTTTAAAAATGAACTCAATTGCATCATCTAGCGGTTAAAAATGTGCTGGATTAGATAAGATTTCAAAAAAACTTCAACTTTTTTTCACCCTTAAACCCTCGTTGTATTCATATTACACTTTTTGTCTTGTTTGTTTTCGGTTCTAAGTTTTTCGTGGTAGTTTTATGCTCTAACACGAAAGTCGTGCCGGAATGCATCGCGGCGAAAGCGTCGTGACTTGATTCACAATAAACGCCATTGTGACGTCATAAACACTTGACAATCGACTCGGAAAAGAGTCGTTTTTCAGCGTAATCGGGCGATAATTTTTTGTTTTGCTTAAAATTGAATGTCGCCATGTTTTTTTGGGAATATAAACAAGATTACAAAACCGGAAAATTGCTGAAATTTTTGATGAAATTTTTATTAGGAAGATAAAATCAGAATCTTGATTTTTGAACACGTTTAATTTCCGAAAAATTAAAAAAAATTTAAAAAAAAAATTTCAAGTCATTAAATAATTTTTTTTTTAAATTTTTTTTATACATAATTAAGGTTTAATTATATTTTATTTAAGTTAACACGCCAGTTTAATAATTTTTTTCGTTTTATGATGACGCTTTATTTTTAAAAATAAATCTTTTAAAATTTTTTAACCAAATATAGAAATTAATTTTAATAATTAAAAATATTTTAAACTTTGAACTTTATCGATTATTAATTTAATAACTTGTATTTAAATTTAAATGATAATTATATCAAAAATAGAATTAAAATTTTATTTCGCTAAATTTGAAGACACGACATTATAAACATATGGAAATTTTGTCGTATTATTTAAATTCATTTTTGGAATATTCAGCGGGTAGCCAACCTTTTTATTAACATACTTTTCATTGGGAGAATTTAATTTTAATAAGATTAAAAGTGTTTAATGTAGCTTAAGTATAATGTATCTTTTTTATGTTTATTAAACTTATATAAGAATATTTATTTTTGGTTATTAGCAATTTTTTTTGCGCCATTTTTTTACAAAGTTACTAAAGTTCAAAAAAAACATTTTAAGTCATTTTTTGTTACTTTTAAATTACGTTATATACTTTAAAAGAGTTTTTTTCTATTACAAAAAATTGTTTTTTAATAAGTAAATGCTAAAAATTGCGTCAAAATATTAGTTTAACTTAACAAAAAAAAATAAAAATAAATATTGAAATTGTTTTTTTTTACCTATTAATTTAATTTATTATCAATTTATTTAATAGGTTTAAAAATATTAATAAAATTTTATTGTAAATTTATTTTTTTTAAATGTTTAATTTATTTATCGCAAAAATTTCACATTATCTTTAATACTTTAAATCCCTACAAATTTGTAAAATTTTTTTCTTAAAATTAAAAGAAAAAGTGGTTTTCTTTTTCCTGAAAACGGGATCCGCCCATTGTTGTATAGCTTAAGGCTCCTATGTTAACTTGACAATCAAAATATCACATTTGTTTTGTAGATTAACTTCTGTTTTGGTTTTGATCGTCAATTAATCACTAACCAGTTGAAAAAGATTAATTTTCGGTAAAACCAGTTTAAAAAATGTCGCTAAATTTTTGCGAAAATTTTTTTAAAATGAATGACAATTTTTTTCTTAAATATTTGACAATAAAATTTTGTTTTTTGATAAAATACATTTTCTATCACGACTTTAGTTTTAAAACGTGTCAAAATTTTCTTATTTTTATATTTTGTCTGTTATATATTGCGTAATTTCGGGGTTGGATTTTCATGTTATTATTATTCGTGATTGTTTATTGACTCTTTAATAAAATGTCACTGACCTTTCAATTTGCAGACCAATCGTTTTATTCGTTAAAGGTTAATAGAGTTCATTAAGGGAAATGGTTTGATATTTTAATTTTTTAATTGATTTTGCGTTTTCATAAAATGTTGTTTAAATTTTGTAATTTTTTTTACAAAACTTTTTTTAAATAATAAAATGTGATTTTTTAGATTAACTACTCATAGATCCGCTAACTTATACGTCGTTGTCTTAAGCACATCAATTTTAAAGAAACCGCTAGATGATGCTAGTGAGTAAAGTAAATAAAAAATTATTTGTTACTTAAAAAGTGTCGACTTATTAAAAAATAAATTTTAATTATAAAAATTAATCTTAACATTAAATAATATATTTTGTTTGCAAAACCATAATTCCAAAACTAAACATTCAAAATATTTTTATTATTTCAATAATAAAATAAGAACCACATAATAATTCTTATATTTAATACCAAATAAACCAATAAATAAACACTTGAGAATTGAATAAAATAAAGTTAAAACATTTCAGTTGGGCAAATTTATTTATTCAACAGTTTACAGTTTCAGACCAAAGTAAGAATATGTTTTTATTGAATTGAAACAGACAGTGAAGCGGTGTGGCTACAACGGATTTTGTTACCGAAATACGAAACGCTGAGATGGCTGTCGTTATTTAAAAAAGGGGTAAAGGCAATTAAGTAGTTTTAACAAAAATTTACCAAGACGTTTATTGAGAATTGTGTTTAGGGTTTATAAAACAGGTTTATTAGAAAAAAAAAAATAAAACGGAGAAAAAATAAAATTAAAATTCTATTTAAGAAAATAGTTAGAGTTTCTTAGTGTAAAAATTATTTTTTTATGTAGATTTTTTTTATAAGTTTTTTAATAGTATATATTCGACCACCAAAAAAATAGGCGAACTATATTAAGTATTAGAGCGTTTTTATTACGGAAATACAATTATATCGTATTTATTTAAAATAAACAAACACCTTGTCGTTTGAAGACTTTTATGTCGCTGTAGCGGTAAACAAAATTGCTTCAAATTTTGACTCGGACTGCCTCCAGCTATTACTTATATGAATAACCAACAACTTTAACTAAAATTGTCCGAATTCGATTTTGTAATTTTGTTATTTTAGTTTAAAATAACAATTTGAGGCCCAACAATAAAGTGTATAGCGATAACGCTTATGTCAAACCTCAATTTTTTTGAGAATAAATTTGAAATTCGAATTTGGATTAAAAATAGTGTTAAAAGATCGTCCACGAAAAGGTGCTCGTTATATCTAGGTTTCAACTTTAAAATAGATCTAATTTGTATTAAGATAAAATCCAAACAAAGATTAGAATTGTGCGAACAATGATATCAATTAGTTCAACGGCCTATTAGCAACGACAGCGCGAACTTTTGAACACAATTTGTTATTTTTCTCGCTTTAAGAAAGAACGCTGCTAATTAAGTCTACTGCGAGAAAACAAAACAATAATTCAACTCAGTCTAAAGTAACGGCAAAGGCTTGAACTTCTTTTATTGTGGCCAGTTGAATTGAAAAAGTTTATTTTTATAAGCAGATAGTTTATTTACGAAGCTCAAGTTGATATTGATTTAATATGAATAGATAACTGTACAGTAAAAGGAGTTAATATTAAAAGATAGCTTAGTATACAAGTAATGTATTAAACGTAATCAATATAACTTGTTATATCCAATACCACATGTAAATAAATAGAAGATATGTTGTTAAGTGTGTATAGGTGTAGTTAGTAGACCTATATGATTAGGCTGTTACGTAATATTAAATGTAGGTGTGTTGTTGTAACGTTAATAGATGTACATATATAAATATGAGATTAATTCTTTAAATATAGATTTATATTAAAATGTTGTATATTACAGTGACCAAAAAATTTAACGTTTTTACCAAAAACTATTAAATAGTCAAATTAGGGTGAATATAATAAGTAATAATTTAATTAATTAAATTTTTAAGCTACTTACATATTGCATGTGCTTTGTATTACAAATCGTGTTTAAATTCAAAACCAAATGGAATCGAATTTAACTCAATCTTCTAATTTAATCGCTTTTCATAATTCTAATCTGACTGATCTTTTGCGCTGGGAAATAGATATTCGCTTTCCGGCATTTTGTAATCTCGTAAATTTGGAATTAGGAATATGGTAAAGGGATTTGAAGGATAGAAAGTCTAAGCAGAGTGAACGTCTTTTTGGAAAATAGTAGATAGTAGTCAAAGCATATTATTTATTATGCAGACTTTAGTGTCAAAATAGCGTTAACGACATTATTCGTAAAAAGCATTTAGAATTTTAATGTTACATTTTTGACAAATTATTAATATTTGTTGTTAAAAAATTATATTCTTGTTAAAAAGAAAAAAACGCATTTTTAATATTTAATTAAGCTACTGCTGTTTTTATTTATATTTTAACTTTAATAATATCCTATTTAAAACGTTTAAATTATTTTATTTTGATATATATCTATAGAAATTACAAATTAGTGTTTTCAAATTATGTTTTAAATTGCCCAAATTAAACAAAAATGTTAAGATTTGGAGTTTTATTAATAACGTTATTTGGATTTATAAGAATTGGAAATTGTTATTATTCTGATTATAGACGAAGACCTCCTCATATTTGTGTTCCAATACAAGAACGATCATGTTCAGGTATAAATATTAGTTTTTAATTTATCTATTTGTTGGCGAAATCATTTTTTAATCAATATTATCGTGTTTCAACGCCTATAATAATTTTGTTCAGCTACGACTGTTTTTTAAACTAAAAAAAAAAATTAATTTTAAAAAACTCATTTTTTTATTTTTTGGATTTTATTTTAAATTATATTTTAGCTTATTTTGTATCTAGAAAAATTAATTTTCAACATTGGAGTTTTTTACTTATTTAACTTACTTATTTTGTACAGGATCTTTGTACAACATGACTATTATGCCCAATATATTGGGTCACGAAAACCAACGAGATGCGATGGTAAGATTCCACGAGTTTCAACCTCTGCTTGATACAAATTGTTCTCCAAAACTTCAATTCTTTTTGTGTTCTTTATTATTTCCTATGTGCACACCAAAGGTAATATATAGGTTTGGAGATAATTAATTAAAATGACCAAAGTTCTTTAAATTGTATTTTATTTTTATGAATTTGAAGTTAAATTTTTTAATTTTAACTGCTAAAAAAAAACTTCTTTTTAAATTTAAAGTATGTAAAAAAATAAATAATTTTTGTGTCTTATTTTTAAAAGTGTTAAAGCACTGAAAAAATAAACTTCGATTTAAAAATAAATCGATTAAATTTAATTGAAATAATTCTAATTTTTGTCTTTGAATAAAATACTAACATGCTTAAATATAACAAATCCTACTATGACGTCATACAGGTCGATGTTCCCGTTCCTGGATGCAGACAAATGTGCGAAGAAGTCAGAGACAAGTGTGAACCCTTTATGGCCCCATTCGGGTTCAGCTGGAGTATCAACTGTGGGAAATTACCCTACCTTAACGAAGAGGGAAGACTCTGCATGCAACCTCCGGCTAAGGAGGAGGATTACGGAGAAGCCGCAGAAGTGGAGACAGTCGAGTATCCTGTGCATTATGACGTATACGATGACGTATATGGTAAGATAAAAAAAATTAATTTTTATTTTAAAGAAGATGTTAGATATCTTTTGGAATTTTTGTGATTTAAAAAAAACATTTATTTTATTCAATAACAAACTATAGCAGGTACTTACCCGAACGGTGAATCCCCAGATCCCGCACCCCCTTTAAACCCCAACTACGAAGACGAAAATGAAGATGATAGAGCAGGAAGCGAGTGGTTGGAAAATATGGGTGGTTTCGAGGCACCAGGACCCGGTTTTGGGGTCCCCGTGCCAGGATTCGGGTTCGAGGATGCAGATTATGATTGGGACCGCACGAACCCGGGCCCAGTTAATCAGGGTAAGATATTTTTTTTTTTTTAATAATTTATTATTTTTTTAGAACTTTTATGTTAATTTAATGGTGATTAAATATTTCCAATATTTTAAAGTAATTTATGTTTGTTGTAGATGCAATTTAAACAAATATTTTTTGTTTTTGTTGTTAAACTTAGATGACCTTGAAGAATTTGATTACGTAAAAACTGGTGACGTCATCGATAAGAAAGAAAACGAAAATTTTGGTAACGATGGCAACAAGTTTTACAAAAACATAAACGAGAAACCAACTTGTAAAAATTCTCAAAAATTTTTTTTTTTGGAAAGGTAAAAAAAATTTTTTTTTAGATTAAATTTGTTTTCGTGAATTTCAAAAAATGCAGTTAACTCGAGATATATTTAAAACAGAAAATTTTGCTTAAAAATAATCTTAAAAAATGTGAATAACTTAAAAAAATTAAATCTATTCGAAGAGAATGTTTTTTCCAAAACAAGAAAAAATTTAAAATAATTTAATAAATATAAAAAAAATTCACAGGGCAAAAGAATGTGTACCACGATGTGATATTGGAACTGATGTTTTATTTAGTTCATCTCATAAACGTATAGCTTATTGGATGTTAGTTGTATGTTCTGTAGTCTGTTTTATTTCAACGAGTATTACAATTTGTACATTTGCTGTCGATACCACAAGATTCAGGTAAAATAAATAAATTTAGGTATAATATTAGTATTTAAACTAAAATCTATAACACAACTGCATATTTGTTTGTTTTAATAAAATTATAAGTTTTTTATTTTAAGTTTTTTATATAGACCAACATTAAAAAAAAAACTTGATTAATTAAATAAAATATTTAATTCGTATCTTACTTAGAATATGTGAATTTTTGAAAATATTCTTAGATTTTTTATATGTTATTATTTTTTTAAATTTAAATTAAAATATATATTTTTACAGATATCCAGTGCGGCCTATTATATTTATGTCGATATGTTATTGTTTTTATTCCGTTGCCTTTTTGGTACGTGCCGGAATGGGACCGAACGGGACCCTCTCTTGTATAAAGGATCAGGATGTTTATCATTTAGTTAAAGGAGGATTTGAAGGAACGATTTGTACAGCAGTTTTCTGCGTTCTTTATTACTTTGGCATGGCAGCTTCAGCTTGGTAAGTTAAAAAATAACTGAAAATTAGTTTAAAATTTCACTTTTACTTAAACTGGTTAAAATGGTATTTTTTAACATAACACTGGTTTAAATGGTGTATTTGTAGCTAAATTTTGGTTAAAGTTGTGTTTTCTTTAACCAATAACTCAACCTTTTCTGATACTTTTCTTTTTTGAGTTTAAGGCCTTAAAATTTTCTAGTTTGTTTGTCGTTTAAAGATTGACAAAAACGATAAATTTTAAGCCCGTAAAATATTAAACAAACCTATAATCAATTTAAACTATTACAACACATACGCACATATTGTGAGGTCATAATTGGCCATTTATGCCATCATGGTTAGGGTTAAAATTTTAGCTTTAAATCCTTAAAAAAATTATTTTTTATTAAAATTATCGCCCCAGGACCGAATAAGTATTTATTTTTAAGTTGTTATAAAATCACTTTTCTACGTTTGCTTGATATATTAAGTTACAGCGAAATTGGATCGTTTTAATATTAACGGAAAAATTGGGTTTAAAATTTTATTTTAAATACGTTTTTATCTTTCGGCAATATTTTTGGTGGGTTTGTTAGAAAATAATATTTTATTCTTAACATTTAGAATAATTTTAAAGTCTTTTTTTTCATTAATTTAACACTTTTTTTAGAAATTAAAAAAAATATATTTAAATTATTAAACAGAAAATAAAAACTTTATTTTTTGCTTAAAATATATTTCTTGTTAAAACTGAGTTTATTTTTTTGGTAATTAAATAGTTTAAATATTTTTTGTTTTATTTTTACACCTGCACTTATAATTAGGGGGCGTATAATCTGCTATTATTCGATTTTAAAATTTTATTTTTGTTGCGTCACAAAGCTTTCTTGTTACGTCATAATGCGCGACAAATGACCTGCTAATTACTTAAATCTTTAACTTTTGTTTACAAATATTTTCGCAAGAAATAACAAAAGATTATTTTTTAAAAAATTGGTTTTTAAATTGTTTGTTTGTATTTAATTTTTTTAATACTTTATAAGAATCGTTTTTCTTAACATTTTTATTTATTTATTTTTTTGCGAAATTACCTAAAAAATTTATTTTCAAAAAATTATATAAAAATTTTTTTATCTATTTTGAAGCAAAATTGATAAAATTTTAAAGAAAATTTATGTTTTCACATATAATTAAAATATTTAAATTATGATTTTTATGTGTGTGGTCTATACAAAAATTGATAAAATTCTTATTTTTAATACACACTTTTAATGCTTTGACTTAAACACTGAGAAAGTCTAATGTTTAAAAACGTGTGCCTTTAATTTATGTGACAAACAAAATTAGGAAAAATAAATTTGATATCACATCAAACGCACCGACAAAACTTTGCTATGGGCCTACCACACTTGTCTAAAATAGGCGTGTTTCTATTATACGTACCCTAAAAAGGAATCTACGTTTGGAAACTACTCGATATTTTTTAGGGGTTTATTCGGGTTGATTTTGTAGCCCTTTGGTTGGTAAAGGGTTAATCGGATTGCTGTAGTTGATTCAATTTATTTTTTTTTACAAACCTAAACTATTGTGTTACCTTTGGAACAGATTGAAACGTTGTTTTTGTAATGAAAAGGTATCAAAAGAAATGTATCACGGGCTAAAAGGTACTTGTTCTACATTTGTTAGGTTTTGATCGCGTTCGTATTGTGCGCAAGTCGATCTCAGTTTCGCTTCGTTGAAAATAACAAGAAATAAAATCTGAACATTTTTCCGAAAATTTTTTTTTCCCAGAGGTTTCAAAGTTCTTGAAAAAAATTTGGGTTTCGAAATCAACAAATTAAAATTTTTTTTTTGAAAAAATTTAAAAATTTTTTTTTTGAAAGATTTAAAATTAATTCCTATAGTTATATTTCTTAAAAGAGATTGGTGATTTATATTTTATTTTAAAATAGTTTGAGTTTTAAATACTAGATACTTTTATTGACAGGATGTTACCACGTGTTTTGGAGGTAAATGTTTTACACAATCTTGTAAGATAAGAAATGTAAAAAAGTATTTTTAGAAAACAAACTTATATATATATTACCAGACATCAATTTTATAGCTTAACTAACAAAATAATATATTTTTATTTAAGCTTAAAATTTGAAAACGGCGATGAAAATTTAAAATAATTTTACCAAAAAATGAATTTAAAAATTTTGTCGCAAAAAATTACGTTGAAAAAAATTTTTTTTCGTTGAGTTTTTTCTCCTAAACCAAACTAACTAAAAGTAGACAATTGCCGTGACCGACATGCAAATATCATTTGTTTGACATTCAATCTTGATTCATCCTGTTTTCATTTTTCCGATAAATTTAACTATTTGTATCCGTTCTCATGACTTTATATGGTTTATAAATTTGAATGATTTCTCAAGTGACTCATAAAATGGTGCCTTTGAATTTTGTTTTAAGTTTGTGAATAATTTATTTAATTGTATTATGTTTTTTAATCAGTTATAGAGTAACTACTGTTATTTAAAATAACAATACTTGTATTTTTTTAACATTTTGAAATATATGTTTTTAAAGTTCAAAATTTGTTTTAACAGGTGGGTTGTTCTCAGTTTAACTTGGTTGCTCTCTGCCGGCCTCAAGTGGTCAGATGAGGCGATTGGGAGTTACGGGTTTTATTACCACTTGGTGTCATGGTGTTTACCCGCATTTCAAACTATTTCTGCTTTATTGTTGGCAAAAGTCGATGGAGACGAATTGTCAGGTAAAAATTATTTTAATTTAATTTAACATTTTTTGGTTTATTTTTTTACACTACATTTTTTTAGGGGCGTTATTTGGTTTCTGAAATTCAAAGGTTAAATAATTATTATACCTTTTTTTAAACAAGATGGATTTTTAAAATACTTTTAACAGTTAAAATTTTATATTTTCACGATTCTCAAAACATTTCCCTTCAAACGCTTGAAATTTTCAAGAGGCAGTTGTTATTATTAAAAGTCGCTTATTTCCCTTTTCGAGCAAATTATTGAATTAATAAGAGAGCCACTCGTGATAAATGTTGTGATATTTCGCGTCTTGACATACTTTAATAATTACTCGTTGACATAGTAAAGAATAAAAAAGCTTTTGTGATTTTTTGACGATGTGATTTTAGGTACAAAAGGGTTAAATGAATTACGGTATAGTGTGTTTAAAGAGTTACGGTTTAAATTATTTACCAACATAACTAAATTTAACAACCGAAGTATAACAAATGGTCACATATAAGTGTAACATTTAAAAAACTTTCACCAAATTCTATAATTTTATTATCTGGTTTAAAATATTTAAATTTTTTTTTAAAAATCAAATTATTTTTTAGGTATGTGCTACGTTGGGAACTTGGACCCCGATTCGTTGATGTATTTTGTGATTATCCCAATGACATTCTATCTTCTAGTCGGCAGTGTTATTCTTTTATTTGGATTCAGCTACTTGTTTAAAATTCGACGAGTTATTCGCCACCAAAGCAAAAACGAGGCCGGAAGTTTCGAAAAATTGATTTTGAGAATCGGGGTTTTCACTGTTTTGTACACAGTGCCTGCTATATGCTTGCTTGCTATCAATTTTTATCAGTATAAAAACTACAAATTCTGGATAAAAAGAGCTGAAAATTTACGATGCTTGGTGTCCCATAATACCCCGTTTTATTACAACCAGTACCCAACCTGGAACGGGGCACAGAATGGGGTTCAAAACCCCCCAAATCATATTTCTTCAACAGCATGGAATCATTTTCAATTACAAAACAATTTGGAGACTAAAATCGAACCTGGATCGGGTCCGAGGCTGAATTGTTTACTTCCGGACTCAGTGCCGTCGTTCCCGGTGTTTTTAATTAAAATTTTTATGAGTCTTGTGGTGGGAATTACCTGCGGAATGTGGGTTTGGAGTAGGAAGACTTTAAAATCCTGGAAACAACTTTGTAATTCCTACAGGTAGGTTAACTTCTAATTTTTTTAAAACTAATTCTTACTTTTTGTGTAACACATGAAGTGGTAACATCAAGCTTTATATTTATAGTAAATATGTGCATTTATTAAAGCTAAAAATTAATTATTTTTTAATTTTTTATAACAATTTGAAAATTTTTCGTTTTTAGATGTGAAGGTGTTTGTGGTGTGACGTCATCGAATATTTCTGACAACGTTGACACGCTACAGGTTTCGTCGATCGAATCTCACATCCACGAGGAAACATTAAAATTAACAAAAACTGACGATAATTCTCGCCACTTGGTGTCGAGCGTTAACCACGATAAACGAGCACGCTTAAACGAATACGTCACGGTGCCTCAAAGCAGACTTTTGTTGAAAAATGAAATTTCTACGCATTGTGATCATAGAAATTCACAACTCTTTAGCCCCAGCTCGCGGAACTCCAAATATCAATCTCAGCGTAACTCTAGAGTCGATTCTGCGCCTTATCATGTATAAACATTTTTAAACCCTCTCTTCGTTAAAATATCTTTTTTTATTTAAAACTGACTGCTGGCAGTTTTGTTTAATTTTTTCTTTTTTTGTATTCGGGTCTCATGATTTTTTCCCAAAAATTTACAAGTCAATTTGCAAGAATTTTAAATGTTTTATTTTAAAATATCGTACTTTTTTATATTTTTTCATTATTTTAAAGTTTCATTTATCTTTTTACTCTGCATGTCGTTATTATGTATTTTTTTGATATTTTTATTATTTTGAATATTCTTGCCAACTTAATAAATACAATTAGACTTAAACACTGACCATTTGAAATAATTTTAAATGGTTTATAAATATAGTAAATTAATAAGTAGCTTAATATATGTTCAGCAATTTTGTAATTTGCGATCTAAATTTTCAGGTATTGATACTTTCAAATAGATTATATTTATTTTAATATTTTGTTATTCAATAATAAAAAAATGTTAAAATAAATTAATACTGAATTAAATTCCTGGTGATATAAAACTTAAGTTAAGAAACGGATTTCTTCTGTAATTGCACAAGCAGATTACTAAGGTCACGTGATATTTTTGGCCAATGATATTGCATATAAATTTTTTTAAAAAAATAAAAAATTTTAAAACAAAAAATAATTGCTTCGTGAGAACTGCACAGGTCCAATTAACGTGTTCACAAAATATTTTTTGAAAATATTAATATTCATAAAAGTTATGACACTTTTATTGAAATTTTATGAAATCTCAAAACCTAAAATTTTATATTTTATTAGACGCGCATTGGTGTGACTAACATTCAAGATAAAACATTTAGCAAAAATATTTATTAGAACAAAAGTTAGAGCTAATTTTTATTTTGGGTTTAATTACGTCACGTGATATTTTTGGCAAATGATATTGCATAAACATTTTTTGAAAAAAATAAAAAAATTTAAATCAAAAAATAATTGCTCTTTTAGAACTGCACAGGTCCAATTAACGTGTTGACAAAATATTTTTTGAAAATATTAATATTCCTAAAAGGTATGACACTTTTATTAAAATTTTATGAAATCTCAAAACCTAAAATTTTATATTTTATTAGACCTACATTGGCCTAACTAACATTCAAGATAAAACATTTCGCAAAAATTTTCGGTAGAACAAAAGTTAGAGCTGATTTTTGTTTTGGGTTTAATTAGGTCACGTGATATTTTTGGCCAATGATATTGCATATAAATTTTTTGAAAAAAATAAAAAATTTTAAATTAAAAAACAATTGCTTCGTGAGAACTGCACAGGTCCAATTAACGTGTTCATAAAATATTTTTCGAAAATATTAATATTCATAAAAGTTATGACACTTTTATTAAAATTTTATGAAATCTCAAAACCTAAAATTTTATATTTAGGTAGACGCGCATTGGTGTAACTAACATTCAAGATAAAACATTTCGCAAAATTTTCGGTAGAACAAAAGTTAGAGCTAATTTTTATTTTGGGTTTAATTAGGTCACGTGATAGTTTTGGCAAATGATATTGCATAATAATTTTTTGAAAAAAATAAAAAATTTTAAATTAAAAAATATTTGCTTCGTGAGAACTGCACAGGTCCAATTAACGTGTTGACAAAATATTTTTTGAAAATATTAATATTCATAAAAGTTATGACACTTTTATTAAAATTTTATGAAATCTCAACACCTAAAATTTTATATTTTATTAGACGCGCATTGGTGTAACTAACATTCTAGATAAAACATTCAGCATAAATATTTATTAAACTAAAAGTTAGAGCTAATTTTTATTTTGAGTCTAATTGATCACGTGACATTTTTGGCAAATGATATTGCATAATAATTTTTTGAAAAAAATAAAAAATTTTAAATCAAAAAATAATTGCTCTGTTAGAACTGCACAGGTCCAATTAACGTGTTGACAAAATATTTTTTGAAAATATTAATATTCATAAAAGTTATGACACTTTTATTAAAATTTTATGAAATCTCAAAACCTAAAATTTTATATTTTATTAGACGTACATTGGCCTAACTAACATTCAAGATATAACATTTCGCAATAATTTTCGGTAGAACAAAATTTAGAGCTAATTTTTATTTTGGGTTTAATTAGTTCACGTGTTATTTTTGGCCATTGATATTGCATATAAATTTTTTTAAAAAAATAAAAAATTTTAAATTAAAAAATAATTGCTTCATGAGAACTGAATAGGTCCAATTAACGTGTTCACAAAATATTTTTTGAAAATATTAATATTCATAAAAGTTATGACACTTTTATTAAAATTTTATGAAATTTCAAAACCTAAAATTTAATATTTTATTAGACGTACATTGGCCTAACTAACATTCAAGATAAAACATTTCGCAAAATTTTTCGGTAGAACAAAAGTTAGAGCTAATTTATTTTGGGTTTAATTAGCTCACGTGATATTTTTGGCCAATGATATTGCATATAAATTTTTTGAAAAAAATAAAAAAATTTAAATTAAAAAATAATTGCTTCGTGAAAACTGCACAGGTCCAATTAACGTGTTCATAAAATATTTTTCGAAAATATTAATATTCATAAAAGTTATGACACTTTTATTAAAATTTTATGAAATCTTAAAACCTAAAATTTTATATTTTATTAGACGCGCATTGGTGTAACTAACATTCAAGATAAAACATTTTGCAAAAATTTTCGGTAGAACAAAAGTTAGAGCTAATTTTTATTTTGGGTTTAATTAGGTCACGTGATATTTTTGGCAAATGATATTGCATAAAATTTTTTTGAAAAAAATAAAAAATTTTAAATCAAAAAATAATTGCTCCTTTAGAACTGCACATGTCCAATTAACGTGTTGACAAAATATTTTTTGAAAATATTAATATTCATAAAAGTTATGACACTTTTATTAAAATTTTATGAAATCTCAAAACCTAAAATTTTATATTTTATTAGAAGCGCATTGGTATAACTAACATTCAAGATAAAACATTTCCCAAAAATTTTTGGTAGAACAAAAGTTGGAGCTAATTTTTATTTTGAGTTTAATTAGGTCACGTGATATTTTTGGCCAATGATATTGCATATAAATTTTTTGAAAAAAATAAAAAATTTTAAATTAAAAAATAATTGCTTCGTGATAACTGCACAGGTCCAATTAACGTGTTCACAAAATATTTTTCGAAAATATTAATATTCATAAAAGTTATGACACTTTTATTAAAATTTTATGAAATCTCAAAACCTAAAATTTTATATTTTATTAGACGCGCATTGGTGTAACTAACATTCAAGATAAAACATTTTGCAAAAATATTTATTAAAACAAAAGTTAGAGCTAATTTTTATTTTGGGTTTGATTAGGGTAGTATTCTTAATCAACGTCTTCTCGGTCCAGTAATCACATGTGTTACTTGTTTACATTTTTAGACCACCAAGCAAAAAGCCTAAAGTCAAAACTGATTAGCTTTTAAAATACTGAATGTACATATAATTAGCGTTTTGTATCATTAACAATACAATTCTGAATGTAAATTAAATATTATATTAACTTAAAGGTTTTGAAAACTGCTGCCATTTAGTAGTTAGGTTAAAAATAATTAATTAAAAATAATTAAATTTAAAAATAACTTTGTCATTCGAACCTAAGTACAATAATGTGCATAAACTAATATATTTTTGATAATTATTAATATCCAGGAAATTTTTTTCAAAACAAAAAAAGTTACTTCATTAAAACCGGATTGCCAAAACTAACATTGAAGATAAAAAATTCATAAAAATATTTAATAAAACAAAAGTTAAAAATATTTTTGTATGTTGTATTTAGATGAATGCCGTGGCATCTTGCCGATGTTATAAATCTTGATTTCTTTATCTCCAAATAAAACGTTGACTTAGAAACTTTATTTATTTTAGTTCTTTATTAAAACATATTTCATTTTTTTTGTTTTTTTTGTACGTACCTTTTAACAAATACGTAAAATTAAAACTGTAAATGTTTAGGAACAAAGTTATTTTAACTTTACAGGTTATAAGGCACTGGTGAAAATCATTTTAATTAATAGTAATATTGACAATAACAATATGTTTAAAAATCTATGATTTCGAACCATAATAAAAAATAAATACATTGACAAAAACACATGTTTTATTAAAGAGCAAAAATAAATAAAGTTTCTGAGTTGACGTTTTATTTGCAGCAAAAATATTTAAAGAAATCAAGATCCATGAGATCGGCAAGATCACGACATCATTTATCTAAATACACAACACAAATATATTTGTAACTTTTGTTCTTTTAAATATTTTTATAAATTTTTTTATTTTGAATGTTAATTAGGGCAATACTTTAAAAAAAATACTTAATTGTGTATTTTAAAAAACGCTACAACTTTAGTAAAAACGTCATAACTTGCTTGTATATTGAAACTTTTGAAAAATAGTTTATCGCTCATTTAGAGTAAAAAAATTTTGTTTAAATTAGTATGGCCGATGACGTAACATAAAGTCGTTGGTAAGCGTTGATAAGGCAATTTAAATTCAAATTCTTTCAAAATCGAAATTTGCGTTATTTTTATTTGGTGAAATGTTTAAATTGTTAAGTTATTATAATTAAACCAACCCACTTTAAAGTGTATGTTATGACATTCATTTTATGTTCCCAAATTTTAATTCATTTATATCTTGAATTAATTTATTAGGGACTTCATTTACGGGTAATTTTTTTTTTATTTTCAATAAGCTTAAATTTTTTTAAATATAAAGTTACAATATTTTTAAATTTTACATTTTTCATTTTTTTTTTTTTTTATAAAATATTGTAACTTTATATTTAAAAAAAAATTGAAGCTTGTTAAAAGATGCACCGCGTCATGCGTTTCACCCGAACTAAAATTTTTGGGAATTTTTAGACATTACCAACAACGAAAAACAAAATTTTAATCAATAGACCACGTGTAATTGAATGGGGTTTTTTGTTATAAACACAATGGGTTTAATAGACGGTAATTTTCTACTAACATGTTGACGCATAATCTTCTTTACACGTAAATTCCCTAAAGTTTTAACAATTACAAGGAAATAAAAGACAAAATTCGGGTATAAAGAACGGTGAAATTTTGGATTAAAATTAATTTTTAATGCCTACATTAAGATGAAGTGTTTTGTTCTTTTAGTTGTGGTCTTGGCAACTACTGCAGCTTTGTCAGAAGGTAAGAAATTGTAAATAAAAAAATCTAAAATAAAAAAGATGTTGTTTATTTATAGTAAACAATGACTACGATTCGCAATTAGACGAAGAAAATTTGGAAGATTTAGTCGCTGATGGCGATTTAATGAATGACCTACCAAGTTATGACAGAAAACAATTAAAACTTACAATTAGATGTACTCTTTTCTGTGAAACAACTGTCTCAAATTGTCAACAATTACCCAAAAGACTACGAAGTAAGTTTAACCAAGTGATTTTAACATTGCTTTACAACATTCACTAAAAATGTTAAAAAATAAGCATTTTGTGATTGTTTGGGCTAAACTAATAAACCAAAAAAATATTTAATTTTAAATTTTAAACGGCTCCATTTTTTATAGAAAAATGTTTAAGACGAAAGAAGAAATGTAACTGTGTTGAGAAGTTAGATAAAGTAAGGTCAAAATTTGTGCGCCTGAAATGCACCGATTTATGCAAGTTGTTGACTCTATGCGGAAATGGAAGCAACCCCAAATTAAGAGGTGACATGAAACGAAATAGACATTAAAAATTTACTAAACAACACTAAGCTAAGCAACTAAAAAGACAAAACTTAGTTTAAAACTAATAGTTACTACGCCAAATGCTTAAAATCTTATTATTTTAAAATATTTTTTTTTTTGTTAAGACTTAAAATTTATTTTATTATTTGTTTTTAGAAAATTGCCAAAAGCGAAAAAAAATATGCAATTGTGGTGCAAATCAGATTCCAAATGTAGGTTTTTCAAAGGATGCAGCGGAAGGTTATTATGAACACTTCAAATGATTATTTCAAAATATATATATATATACTTTCCGCCTTTTAAAACCATTTTATTGACTTACTCTATTTCACACATAGTAAAAATAAAAAAAATATATAAGTTACTAATCATTATCATAAAAAAGGATTTCAGACTTTTTAAGATCAACAATTAAGTTAGAAAATTCCCAGTAGAACCATTTATTTTTATTTTCCAATTACATTTTATAGTTTATTAACCTTTGTTAATTTAATCGTGTTGATTTAGATCAAAATTACAACGATTTTTCATCGGAAGACAAAACTGTAACAGATTTGAACGCTGATATCGATTTAATCGACACCTTTCCTAGTTACGACAGAACAACAAGCCTAAGGTTTAAAATCAAATGTGCTCTATTCTGTGAAACAACTGTCCCAGATTGCAATAAACTACCCGAAAAACTGCAAAGTAAGTTTACTCTTAACGCGATTTCAACATTGCTTTACAACGTTTAATTAATATATACCAATCAAACTTAAAAAAGGTGTTTTGCAACATTTTAAAGCAACAATTTTATCTTTATACGTTGGAGTTGCCTTATTAAATAAACCTATAATAACAACAACTTAAAAATATTGCCTTTTAAACATTCATTTTTTTAGTAAAATGTCTTAAACGAAAGAAGAAATGTAACTGTGTTAAAAACTCATTAGAAGTTAAAAAGTCAAAATCTGTACAAATGAAATGCCCTGACGTGTGCGAGTTATTAACTCTATGCGGAAATGGAAAAAGCCTCAAATTAAGAAGTAATTTATTAACTAAGTAAAACAGTTTTGTGTGCCCATACATGTCTTAAATTATACTGTAACAACATATCTTTAAATATAAGTAAGACACTTAACAAATAAGTAAATCGAGCAGTTTTGGAACTAATAATTACCACATCTCATTTAAAAAAAATTATTAACATTATTAATATTTTTTTTTTAAATTACTTTTTTATTTTTTTTAGAGAATTGTCGAAGGCTGAAGGTTAAATGTACATGTGACAAGAAAAACGGTGTAACTATATTTACTGCCCGAGATTTTGCGGAAGGTCAATATCATTATTTTATTAAGTTAATATTTCATATTAAATTTACAATTTATTTTTTTTGGTGCTGGTAGGCAAAATTTTTGATGCCTATGTTAGATTAACGGAATATAAAGTATACTGGTTTTAAATTTAAAAAGTTTTTAATATATATTTTTGCATATCTAATTTTTAATTTTTTACAGAGCTTCTGAAAAACATACTCAACGATTACTAAGTAACAAGAATTATTTTGGTTTAATTGAATCATATATAACCAAACCTTAAAACAGTTATTTTATAAAGTTGCATGTAAAATATACTTGGTTTAAAAATTAAAAAAATCTTGCATTATTTTATGGTTTTGGCGTGTGCTAATAAAAAAAAACTTAATAAAATACAATTGTAAAGTTGAAAACTTAATTAAGCGAATAAAACTTTAATTTTAAACGTCTTAGCAATATCATGGTACCAAGATTAACCAAACCGAATTAAAGACACGTTAAAACACGTTTAATAAAAGCTTACAAAATTTCATGCCAGCACAAACAAGGAAGTTCTAATTTTTATCAATAGGCAAATTATAAATCAGCGGAAAGTAATAAAATATAGGCACATTATTAGTTAGCTAACAATAGCTTAAAAAATTCCTTTTTAAAATTTTCGTAAGCAAAATTTCAATAGCAAAAAAGTTTTCCTTACTGCAAGGATATTAGACACAATATATTTTTATAGAATATTTATTAACGAAACATCCTTCAATTCTTTAAATTTCTCTAATCTATTAAATTTTAAAGACAGTTTGCATTTCAAAAACTAAAAAAATACATCACAAAACTTTTTATAGGTTTATAGTCGGCCATGCTAAATTTCAAGTTAAATGGTGAAAAAATTTTAATACAATTTTAATTCACAAATGGATAACAGAATAGGGTTATTGTTTAAAATTAAAGTGTTTAAAAGACTGTAGTTATTTACCCTTTTTTCTAAGTTTATATATAAACATAAAGAAGTAAAAGCCAGAATTCGGGTATAAATAACGATGAAATTTTAGATTAAAATTTATAAGTTCAGCACTTACATGAAGAATGCAGTTTTTTGTTCTTATTCTTGTTGTCCTGGCAACTGCTGCAGCTTTATCACAAGGTAAAAGCTTATAAATAAAAAAAAACGTTTCGTAAATTTCCATTTTACCTATTCGTTTGTAATTTAAAGTAAAGTGTTTTGCAATGGGCTGTGTATATTACAACAATGATCATGTTTTTAAAAGGTTTGACATTTTTTTACACATTTTCCCGTTTATGTGTTTACAGATGGCACTGAGCCAGATTACGACCTAATTTCTAATGAAATTGCCGAAACTGAAGCGTACGACTCAGGAAACGCTAAAAAAAGATTCACTTGCAGACATTTTTGTGCCGTTTTTGGTTCTAGATGTAATTTGTATCAAACTCGATTAAAAAGTAAGCAATAAAAACCAATTAATATTTTTTTTAATTTAAGAAATACAATATTGTGCTCAACCGTTAATTAACATTGCACATTTTAAATTATATTTTTTTGTATTTATTCGCCTTTTTTTGAAATTACTAACAGAAATGTGCTCAAGAAGATCAAATAGATGTAAGTGCGGGCAAAAACTAATTTCAAATTCACGAACCTCAATGAAATGCTGGATGTTGTGTGATATGTACCCACAATGTGCTTATATTAAAGGGAAAAAAAGAAAGGGTAAAATATTGAAAACGATAAAATTGTTAAAGTTAGACACAAAAGTAGAAGTAGAAAATAAAAGTTTTGTGATGTTTATTTTAGATAAGTGCATACGGATTAAATCTGCATGTAAATGTTTTAAAGAGGGACAGCCGCGACCAATGAAAAAAGATTTTTAAAAAGTTATTATCATTTTTTCAGCTATCAACTATTACAGTTTTTTTTTTTTTTTTTAATTTTATTGTTTTAATTTTTGTTGTTATAAAAAATTCTTTGCTGCTTACATTTTTTTTTAAATGTTAAAATTTAAAATTAAAATAAAATCGGTTTTAAAATTATATCATTAATTTTTTACTTTTTAACTAAATTTACTCATTTATTTTTTTCAGAATTAAAAAAGAGATTGTTCTGAACAATGAGAAAAAATTTTAAATAAAAAAAAATCTTAAACATCTGGTCTTCTTTATTTTGTTGTTTAGTTACTTTATAAAGATTAAATTGTATTTTAATATAATTATGTTAACCAAAATAAATGTTCAAAATCATTAATAAACCCCTATCTTAATATTAAAAAATTATGTTTTTTTATGATTTTCTAAAGATTAGGTATTTTTTAAATATGTGACATCATTAAATTAAATTTTATGAATAGAAACATTTTGTTAAATTACAGTCAAAACAAACTGAATATTATACAGCTAAATATAACCACGTTTAAAGAGAGATTGTGTGGTCGTACGGTTTCGTTTTTAATTATGTTGAAATTTTTTCAACTTTCAGCGGGGATACCATTATTTTTAAAATTGGTCAACTAGTTTTAGAAATATTGGAATTTAAAGGTAAATATTCTAAATAGGGAAATACCCTGCGATCGCGATTCACGTGATGCAAGGCGTCATCGTCGTAAGTTCCTATTCTGGCAGACGCTTATGAAAATAAACCTTTTTTGCCCTTTCTGAGCCGTTTCTTGTACTTTTTATTATTATTTTTGCAAAAACAAACTTAGCATGAAAAGCAAAATTTAGCGATATTATATTATAACACAGTTCTTACTTTTAAAATATTTTTAATTAGGTAGGCTGTATATAAAAAAATTAACAAATTATGGGTATGTTGGTAATTTTGAAAGTTTACCAGCTTAAAACGCTTACAAACATTAACAAGAAAGAGACAGGTCAACTAAGTGATATTGAAGCAAAGTTAAACGTTAACAAAGTCTTAATTTTGTTTAAAAAAAAACACTTCAACGTTGTTAACTGAAGTACATTGTCAAATTGTTTAAGTTACCTCTTATATATATAGCCTATACAGACGATATATACTTTTATTTTGGTTATATTTTGGTTATATACTTATGTATATTGCACTTTTTGTTTTTATAAATTAAAAAAAACCATAAAAGATGTTAACCAGAATATTTAGTTTATAGTTTATTGATGTTTAATATAATTTATGTGTCTTAACTCATGTGACGTTTAGTGATTAGGACTATTTTTATATACCCAACAACAATTGTCGGATAAATTGAGTTTTAAGCCAAACTTACTGACAGGTAAACTTTGCTTCAGTAAAACTCAGTTGACTTGTCTGTTTTTTTGTAAGTGTTTATAAGTCAATTATTCGTTTCTGACTGGTAAATTTTTAAATTTACCATCGTAATCTTAATTTGTTGGAATTTTTTAAATATAGCCTACCCAATTAAAAATACTTAAAAAATAAAAAATGTCTTATATAAGAAGGCTAAAATTTGCTTTTCATGCTAAGTTTGTTTTCTGCAAAAAGAAAATAAAAATAAGTACAACAAACGACTTAAAAAGAGCAATATAAGAATATTTCCCTATGTCTGCCAGCGTATGAACTTACAACGATGACATTGTGCGTCACGTGACTCGCGAGCGTAGGGAATTTCCCTATTTACAATATTTTAACTGCAAATCCCGATATTTCGAACCTACTTGACCAATTTTAAAGGCAATGGTATCCTCATGCGAATTAAAAAAAATTCAACATAATTAAAAAAGAAACCTGCAACCACGTAATCTCTTCAAATTTTGTTGATATACATTTTAACGATTTCAATAAAAATATAACGATAACATTAAAATTATAAACATTTCAAGAATAACAATAAATAATTGTAAGTAACTTACTTTCTGCTCAGTTAAAACCAATTATTTCTTTATATTTTTCTGATTGGCTCTCGTCTGTAAAAAACGTTTTTTGTTACATATTAACAATGTAAATTATGCTTTTACAATAAGTTTTAGGCACTTAACTTATGTCTTAAAATTTACTAAAAAAAAAATAAAAAATTATAATTTGAAAAAAACATAAAATATTTAGTTGTTAAAGTTTTTACAAAAATTTAAAATTTTGCAATAAATTCGGTTGGAGGTTTTCCACAACGCTATAGAGAAAAATAAGATTGAATCGAAAAAAAAAATTTAAATAGGCGGAAAGTAATGAGAGAGTTATATAGTTAGGTTATTAACAATTTAATTTCGATAAGGCATTCATCTTCCAACTGTTATACTTTCGAACACAATTTCAATAAAGTCCTAAATACCAAATTAAAATCAAGCTGCTATATACAAACAAGGTTAATAATAGAATTTTACTTTCTAAACTATTTTAAAAATGATAATGAATATATTCTATGGATTTATAATTTCCTTCATTAAAACAACAAAATAAAAATATTCTTAAAAAAACTTCCTTAAAGCTTATATACAGTAACAAGGAAGTAAAATACAAAATTCGGGGTATAAATACCGGTGAAATTTTGGATCAAAATTAAGTTTTAATATTTACATGAAGAATGAAGTTTTTTGTACTTTTTCTTGTTGTCTTGGCAACTGCTGCAGCTCTGTCCGAAGGTAAGAAATTTTATTAAAAGTTTTTTTCTGAAATAATTTTAAAAATTAGTTCTTAATACGTTGAGACAATTTTAATTTAGACAGTTTCTATGACAACGATTTGTTAGAGGAAAGTGACGTCATCTCATACGACAACGTAGTGAATAAGCGAACGATCGGATGTAATCTTTTCTGTTCTTTTGCAAACTGTTCGCTACTAAAAGGCAACAGAAAAAGTAATTAAAAATAATTTTTAACCAAATTGAAATTGCTTAATTTTTTTGGCATATGACGTCATCGTCTCTACTTAAAAGTGACGTCATTTCTCTTAGTGAAATTTTGTGTCAACGCATTCTTATTTTTGTTTTACATCACGACGCTGCGCCTTTAATTTTATGTTAAATTATGACGTCACAATTGAGATTTTATGACGAATTCTGATTTTACACATCTTTTCTTAACGTAAACCGAAAAGCCGATAATACCAATCTTAAAACAAATTAGAACGTCAAAAAAATAATCGAATTTTTTTTTTAAAGGAAGGTGTGTGAACAAATCAAACAAGTGCAAATGTTCGGCCTCAGTTGTACTACGATGTACTGATTTATGTAAACTTTTTAAGCAATGTGGATATGCTGGTTCCCCGACGCAAAGAAGTAAATATAATTTGTAACAGTCCTTAATTCATTTATAACGTTTTTAATTACACTTTTACAGTTCAAATTTTTTTTTTCAAAGAGGATTACGTAAATTAGTTTTTAAATCCATTTTTTTAATAAAAAAAAATTGTTTCGTTTGTGTAACAACCAGCAGCGTGGTGTAGCGGTAAGAACACTTGCTACACCACCATGAGGTCGTGGGTTTTATTCCCACTGCTCTCATGCTGTAGCGCCCTTGAGTAAGGTGCTATAAACGGTATAAACTCCTGTTTAGGCAGCACTTAATCAGCAGCATAATTACTGGGCAATTATAATCTATAATATCCCAAACTGCTAAAGGCAACTCGAGACTAGGTCGGGGTAACAATTGTCACTCTATGTTTAAGTCGCGTATTCGACTTTCCCACATCGAGGATAAAGATGTCTACGAAAAAAAAACATCAATCTACTATAAATAAATATTTTAAGCTAAACTATGCACTGAACCATTCAACAATATTGATTTTTTATACATAACAACTTAAAATTGTTTTAAGATACTTGCCTTACCTTGAGAAGCAAATGCTCATGCCTTAAAAACTCGGAACCATATCAACGAAGCCCCATTGCGAGATAAGACATCTACCTAGGTAACAAAATAAACCAAAATATATAAACTGAATTTATCAAAATTGTTAAATAATACTTTTATTATTTTTCGCAGAAAATCTTGAAAATTTGCTGACCGAAAAATAAAAAAACCTTAAAAAAAACAGAACGCCAATAAATAAAATAACGATATTTGATTTTATTTAGAAACTTCTTTTATTAATTGTATAAGTTTTTATTTTGACATTTAAAGTAAATTGTAAGTTTGTTGTTGATGTAACATGATTGGACTGATTATTTTTGCACATGAATTATAAATAAATACGAAGTTTATACACCAAATATACACCTTTTTTGATTTTTTTTTGACACGGTTAATATTACCTACCCCAACTCAGTATTTGACTTTGACAGTGTGAGATATTAAGAATTTTATTTGCCCGATAATTAAACCGCTTATCGGTTTTTGGCTCAGCGGAAGTTTATATCGATTATAATGCCTTACTTAAGGGCGCTATGGCATAAAAGCAGTTTACGCCATTTTTTTAAAAATATATTTTCATACTTAATTTAAAAAATACAAATTGCAGCTTCAATAGAATACCTACAGGAAACAAAAAACGAGTCGCCATTTTCTGAAAGCTAATCGTTTTTAACAAATACATTAGAAATAGCAAATCAACCAAAAAAGGTTGAGGTGATAATAAAACAACATTTGTGTATATTTATGTATTTTTTACGAAGCTATTTTAAACCGGTTACGAACTTTCACCGGCAGCGTGGTGTAGAGGTAAGAACACTTGCTACACCACCATGAGGTCGTGGGTTTAATTCCCACTGCTTTCATGCTGTAGCGCCCTTAAGTAAGGCGTTATAAACCGTATGAACTCCTGCTGAGCCAGCACTTAATCAGAAGCATAATTATCTGGCAATTATAATCTAATATCCCAAACTGCTAAAGGCAACTCGAGACTGGGTCAGGGTAACTGATGTTACTCTATGTTTAAGTCGCGCATTCGACTTTCCACATCGAGGATAAAGATATATTACAAAAAAATAAAAATAAATAAAAAACTAGTTTGATCACATTAGCATATTCCTGTGTAAATGTAGGTTACTATAAGGCGTTTAATAACATTAACTTTTCAAGTTTTGGCAATAATTGTTTCACTGCCGAGTTCGTTTAGTTGTTGCGCAATTTTTTAAATACACGGCCTTAAAGTAATCAAAAATGACGCGTTTTTTGTGCGAAAAGTTACTAATTGACAATACGTTACACTTTAAAAATACAACGCAACGTGTCAAGTGTTATAAAAAACGGGTAGTACTAAAATACGGGATACGAATTAAGGTTGCGGGGTGCGGGAAATAATGAAGCCGTATGTAAATGTTAACAAAAAGACGCTGAATGCGGAAAAGGACGGGATTTTTATACCCTTCCCCAATCTTTCCTTGCACTTTATAGTCGTTTTAGCATCATTCTATTCATTCCTATGCCTTTAAAGTCAATCCCGCATTATGCCTAAGACCTTGAGGTAAATATTGCATTTCCGCAGTAAAATACAAAAATGCCGTTCCGTCCCGCATTCCGCGAATTTTTATTAACGTTTACATACGGTCCCGCACTATCCCGCTTCCCGTACTTTAGTATAGTCCTAAAAAACGAAGATTATAACTTGGACCTAATTATTGCTCTAAAAATGGGACCTCATTTTTAGCGAATCATTTTTTAAACGTTAATTCGAACCCTGACCTATAAACAACAAAAAAATTTGTAGTTATATGCATGTCTACCTTTTAATTCAGTTAATACATTACAAAAACTATATTTTTTATAATCATTGCCATTTTAATAATTATAGTTACCTTTGTAGTTGATATCAAAAATATCCATTTTATAATAATGTTACGTCGAAATATATTCATTGTTTAATTTAAATTCAATATATCCACCCCCATAGAACTACGTATTAATATCAAGTCCTATATCTGTTACTTAAACAGTGCTCATACAGTCAAGCCACTTCATAAAGTCAAATTAAAACAAGAGCAGTCGAAATGTTAACAAAGAAATTTTTTAATCAACCTCAGGTTCTGTTCTGTAATCAAGGTAGCGAATTTTCTTCATCTAAAACCTTGAAACCAAAGGCAATTAATTAACTTTAGGCTGTCGAAAACAACCAGAGATTACATTAAAACATATTATTTAAAGAAATGGTGTGGTCGCGGAGTTTCTTTTTTAAATATGTTGAAATTTTTCCAACTTGCACGAGGATACCATTATTTTAAAAATTGGTCAAGTAGTTTTTGAGATATTGGAATTTAAAGGTAAATATTCTAAAGAGGAAATATTCCTACGTTCGCTAGTCACGTGAGGCACGACGTCATCGTCGTAAGTTCATATGCTGGCCACTATAGAAAAAAAAACTTATTTTTTCTTTTCTGAGCCGTTTATTGTACTTCTTTTTTAGCTTTTTTATGCAGAAAACAAACTTAGCATAAAAAGCAAAATTTATTTTTTAGGTATTTTTGTTTAGGCAGGCTATATTTAAAAATTCAACAAAATAAGGTAATGTTGTTAATTTTGAAAGTTTAGAGCGTGGGGACTTTCCCTATTTACAATATTTTATCTTCAAATCCCGATATCTCAAAAACTACTTGACCAATTTTAAAAATAAGGGTATCCTTGTGCAAGTTGGAAAAATTCCAACATTATTAAAAAGGAAACTCTGCGACCGAACCATCCCTTTAAGTGTACAACATTTTAATTTATAGACAACTATTTGTTAACATATACCTCCACTTAAGCCAATAAACTTAACAAGTTTATAAAAAAAAGGGAAAATTGAGTGTTTGGTATTAAATAAAGTGTTGTTTTATAAAATACCAAAAAACACAAGCGTTTCTGTTTGTTATAAAAAATCTTATTTTAAACAGCTATGTTAGTGGGTTTTGCAATTTTGTAAGTAATGTATATATCACGTTAGTATAGTTGACACTGAATCACAAAATGTCTTTAGAACTCCTAAAAAATGTATGTGGTACTTACAATTTAATTTTCAAAAAATATTGAAAATAATAAACGCCAAATACCAGGTTACCATATTTTTCGTGTGACGTCACAAGTACTAGTTAGCGTCGCGAATGTAAACAAGCGAACTCAGCGAAAGATTTAGAAGCCGAATTGGTAAGACTGACGCGCAAGCTGAAAATGTAGCAGTCAGTTTAAAAATAGAAGGTGCAGGCAACATTAGTTTCGATTTAAATTAACAAGCCTTATTTACGTTTTTATTACCAGAACTAAATATTTATGTTGTTTTTTACTGCCAGACAGCAATACTGTAATAGGGTAAATCATTTATTATGGGCAGCAAATTAGGAATTTTTTATTCACAAATTTAATATTGTTTTTCCGTTATTTTTTAAAATAGTTTGGTACTGGTTGGGAACTTGTCACCTAGTAAACAAACTGACTAATTTTTTTTTAGACCAAAATCATATTGTTTATACTGTCTAGCTAAAACATTAGACAAATAGTTACAAAATGCTGGGCGTCTAACTGACCAACAATTTAATTTTTAAAACTAAAATCAAAATATCGGCAAAAAATTTATTTCAAATGCGCTATACAGACAGTTTTCGCTTGTTTACATTTAGCGATAAAGTGGGCGGAGCGACAATGGTACTTTGAGCGTCATCACAAACAGGGCTTCCCTTTTTTTTTTTTTTAATTAAATTAAATTTATTTTTTAAAGTTGTGTAACTTAAAAAGTAAGTGAAATTATTTAAAGTTAAAACCATTTTTGTGTTCAGTGACACCAACTTTATTAATTTTTAAGTAAAAAAATATGGTTACTATATGACTTTAAGCATAACATACTACACAAGATAAATATGTTTTTAACTTATTCTGTGTTAAGAAAAGTTGTTATGATTTAGGCTGAAAAAGGTTGTTCGTAATGTAGTTCCTTCACGCCATCTTGCGGAATTGTTTTTTGAAAAAAAGTGTGATAAATGTCTATTGAACAAAATTTTGGCTAACAATAACTTAAACCAACAATTTTGACTTGTGTAAGCTATTTCTGTGCGCTTAACTTTAACATGTTATTGCTGGGAAGTTTAGTTTTTTTTGTATATAGCTTTATTCTCGATGTGGGAAGGTCGAATGCGCGACTTAAACATAGAGTAACATCAGTTACTCCGACCCAGTCTCGAGTTGCCTGTGGCAGTTTAGGATATTACAGGTTATAATTGCCCGATAATTATGCTGCTGATTAAGTGCTGGCTTAGAAGAAGTTCATACCGTTTACAACATCTTACTCATGGGCGCTACAGCATGAGAGCAGTGGGAATTGAACCCAGGACCTCATGTAGTGTAGGAAGTGCTCTATTTGCTTTTAAATTTTGTTTCTTCGTCTGTATATTAAAAATTTTGATTTTGTATAGTTGTTTACTTAAGATATTATGTAAATATTTTTAAATGATTTTGAATCATATTTCATTTATCAAATAAATTTTGCTTGATATTTTTATTAACAGAAACAAAGACCACATTAACAACATTTAATTTCGATAAAATTCAGAACCAATTTGTTTTAAAATCATCTAACAAACAACATTCAAAATTTGATTAAAAAATAAAAACAAGAAATTGAGGTTGTGACCGAGATGTGTTCGGTCCTTATGGTGATAAAGACAGTGTGTTTTTGTTTTAAAATACTGAAAATAAATTCGGATTACACAACAAAATTGCTCTATTGTAACTATGCTAAAACATATTTAAACAACTAATTTTAACGTTTTTTTTTAAATAGTGTGACGTTGCCTAAACAATAATATCCCAATTCAGGAAAAATTTGAAAAAAATAGGTGTTGTCATTTTAAAAATGAGTCATTTTCAATTTTTTGATTTTTGGAAAATAAAAAACTAAAATTTCAACCGGTTGGAAAAAAAAATTACGCTAAGCGTTTATTACGTCACACAGGGGACTCAACTAAGTTGACAATGGAGAAAAGGGGGGCAATTGCATCGTGGTCGTCCGAGGAAAATAAACAAAACAAATGAAGAACGATTTCCTGAGTAGAAAAACACTGAAAAATTGAGATTTTTAAACCCCTGAAATTTGAATGATTTTTCGGGTATGTTTTATCGAAAAAAAAACGATTAAAATATAAAAATAAACCTCGTTTTTATCACGTGAGTCTGGTCAAAAAATTTCCGCATAAAATCTATAAAAAATCGAATAAAAATTGAGGTATTTTTTCGAATGAGAACGCACGACGTTAAAAAAGTTGACTGTTTGGCAAAGAGGCAGCAAAATTGAGGTAGAGGGCGCTATATTAATTCATTTTTTTTCATAATTTGAGGTAAGCGTTTACGCAGCCGAGGTAGGCGGAGAGGGGGCATCCCCCTTTGACGAATTGCTGATGTCAGAGCCGTTAGATTCCTGCTTGACCGGACAATTAGCCACCAAGTGGTCGACAGATTTGCAGTGGTGACAGCGTTTTGGCAGTGGCGGGTACTGGCATTGTTTGGCGTGGTGACCTGCCTCACCGCAGTTATAACACCTGTTTAGTCAGAATAAAAAAAAAATCTGACAAAGTTTATATTTGAAAAAAAATTCGAAATTTTATTTGTTTAAGCTGTACTTGGCCGACTGCCATGCCAAAAATGTAGTCAAATAAATCTTTTTTACTAACTTGTCAGGCCTTTTTTTGCGTTTCGGTTTTTCACTCCCTAAACAATCTGCGCCAGATGGTCCACAAACTTTCTTGGCTTCATATCCTTGTGGTGATTTTTTATACCAAACCTTTACTAGTTCTCCTTCCCCCAAATTTCGGAAGCCTTCCATTTGGATCACTTTCTGTTAAAATATTTAAAAATGAATATTTATATGAAAGATAGAAAATAGAAAAAATAATTTTAATTTTAAAAATATTACAGGACAATTAATTTTAAGTTAAGTTGGTTTTGCTTCTAAATAAAGTCTTTCTATATTTGTGCTATCTGCTTATTTGAAATAAAAAAAATCTGAAATTAGGTCGAAAAAGAAATATTATAATAATTCATACTATTAAGATTTAAGGTAATTTTTTTAAGAAACGATGAAAAATGACATTAAAAAGCTAACAACTATCTGATATAGAAAAATGTACGTTTACCATTTTAAATGAAAAGTGCCAATCAAAATAAAGGGGAGGAGCTATAACACTCAGGTCAATTAAAGGTTACAAAAAATAAAAATTTTAATTCGTTTTAAAATATAAATTAAGTCAACCATACAATATAAAAAGTGTTCGGTAAAAAAAACTTTTTTCAATAATATAAGGTAAAAGTAGGTCAGCCTGATGTAATTTAATATTTCCTTAATAATTTTTCTTGGAAAATCTAATCATTAAAACAAATTCAACCTTACGTTCATTTTATACAAAATATATTGAAACAATTTTTACCTAGTAAAATTAAACATGGAAGTATATAAGAAAAATAAAGTAAGATCAATGTATAAAGTTAGTCTAAATACATATATTTTTTTATTTTTATTTTGTTTATATACGCTACAGCAATTTAATAGAATTAATAAAAAATTCTAAAAAATTAAAAAAAAATTGATCCATAAAAAAATAAAATACATTTTTTAATACCTGATGTACAAATATATCTTTCTGGGGTTCGATTCCCGCTTCTGCCCCATCTGGCCGTTCTGGAGTAATATACCCAAATCCCTTTGAAAAGTTAAACCATTTGCATTTGCCTAAAAAAAATATATTTAAAAATATTTTTTTAATATTTTAACGTTTTTATTTATTTTTAAGATAAGTAAAAATCTATTTTTAAAACTTTAAACGAAAAACTATAAAAAAATTAATTGTGAAGGCAGAAAACAATTTTAACCTTTGCGTGGGCGTTTTACATTCCATAGACTATACTACTAAGTATATAAACCAACTTGAACCTTTATTTAACGAATTATTATAACAACACCATGTTAGCAATACATTATTTTAAACAACACTTTAAAATTAAGCCAAAAAAAAATTTTTTTTCTGCTACAACGTCGGCCTATGTCACATCAAAAAAATAATAAAAAATAAGTGAACTTTTAAAATAGAGTTATAACCCAAATTATATAAAATATTTGAAAGCGGTTATAACGTATGTATATTTCTTCTACTTAAAAAAGTCGACAAAATTATAAAATACAATTGCTATCTATATTAATACTGAAACGCGTATAAGAAAAAATGGCGAATTATTAAACGCGATTTTAAAAATTTTACATGCAAGTGTCATAACTGTAAAGTTTAGATATGAAGTGTAGAGAATGTAATAGTCGAAAAAATCTTTAAAACTTAACGCTAAAAAGCTTAAGATTTATCGCGTTTTTAAAATCTTGTTAAAAATGACGTCATAATATTAGTGAAGACGTACCGAATCCCTGAATTAGTTCTTCAACGTCATCATCGTCGGTAGGTGGCGGTGGTGACCCTTTTGATGTCACGTGACTTGATGACGATCCTTTAAAAAAAATAATAATAAAAAAAAAAATTTAAACGATTTTTTTTAATTGTTTATTTAAAAAAAAATTAAAATAAATAAAAAAACCTTTTTTAAGAAAAAAAAATTTTGGTAATTATATTTATTTTATCAGGCAATATGACTATATTTATTAGACAACATTTTACTATTTATAGCTATTTAAAATAGATGAAAAACATAACTAACTTAAATAAAAGATAAAATTAAAAAAAATAGCTCAAAAAACTCAACAAAAATTTGTATAATATAAACTATGGTGCAAATTAATGATTTATTTTAAAAGAAAAATATATTCTTTGGCATTCATTCAACCTATTTATTAGACATCTAGACATTTTTTATATAATATTATATTTTTACAGAGATTTTATGCCACAGATCTTATTATTTTTTATTAAATTTCAAACCATATTATAGCAGCAAAAAGGTAATGCATTAGGACAGGGTATTTAACACAATATAACAATAAACATTTACAATTACTAGGTAAATAAATGTGTTTACAAATATTAAATATTTTCCATATTATTTACACCCTTGAGACAATTGCCATTTAAACCAATTTTAAACCCAGTGAAAATAAATTTATTTGAAAATACTTTTATAGCAATATTTATTTCCTAAAAATTTGCAAATTTATTTATTTAAAATCTAATAGAATTTCGAGATGGTATTTTTAAAATGCTAAATCGATAAACAAAATTCTTTGTTACGCAAGAATAGCTCTGCCAATAGCAAAACAAAGTCCACAAGTTACCTGAGGCCATAGTGACGTAACAGAAGTTTCAATGACGCAATAATCCCCGATGTAAACAAAATTTTGAACTCACGATTTAATAAAACTAATTGGCAGCATCCTAATTAAATTTTCTCGTCTGAAAACAAAAGAAAAATAAGAAATTTGTAATTAGAATTTACAAGAGTTCGTAAATAGGGAAAGCACCTTGTCAAAATGGCGAAATAAGTTAAAGTGTAGTAAATAATACCAGTTCAAAAGAATTCACTAAATCGCGTTTAAAACCCTTGCAATTAAGTTCAAAGTTAAATTAGATGACTAAGCTCAATTAGCAGTGACTCAGCCGCTTTTAAAACATTTCATTCCGTTTAAAATGACTCAAGTAATCGATTGGTTCAGCCAAACAATAAAACTTAAGCTAAAGTGTTTTGTAACTCAAGTTAGCTTACGAATATTAGGTTTCAAAGCTAGTTCAAGAAGTAAACAACAAACTCCCAGCACTAACCTTATAAAAGTAAGTACTAAAGTAAACAAAAGGACCTTAAAATAAACTGTCAGTGGCGCTACAAAATGGTGGAATATTTTGAAGCCTAAAATTCCACAATTTCAGGTTTTATTTTGGTACTAAAATCATTTTTAAATACCGTTATTTGATATGTTAAGTTAATATGGTTTTTATTTTGTCGAAATTGTTTGTTTTTTAGTCGTTTAAAAAGTGATTAATGACGTGTTTTTTGCGATGAGTTACCGAAATGTTGTTGTTGTTTTTTTAATTTCACCTCTGCAAATATTTAAACTTAATAAAAATCTCAAAATTCAATGTTTTTTGAAAATTTACAGTTATTTGACCACATCTTAACCTTTTACTTAAATTGTTCGCAATTTGGCGCCAAAAATTCTAGTGACCTCTGGAATGTGTTACGTCATAAATAGTATTGTTTCAAAAACAAACGATTAGTGTGACAATTACAAAAATAGTTTAATCATAATTTGCATTGTTTTTTTTATTGTAACCTATGTTTTATCATCTGCAATTAAAAAAATCCATATCTCATGCAATTTGCTGTTCCAGTAAACCCAGAAAAACTGGTGAACTGTAATCTAACCATATTTGTACACACTTAACCACATACTACACTACATAATGCTGTTTATTTGGTTTAAATTTGCACTTATTTTCTATTCTAAAAGCTGTAAAATTGCAATTCACGACAAATTTGCTAAACTCAAAATCCTGTTTCAGGCAACGCTGGACACATCTAACCGCCTCGTGGTCTGGATGGACATTAACACAATTTTCCGCTCCGCTGCTCTCGCTCTCTTTTTCTCTTTATTCTCTCGTTTTTCTCACTAATAAAGTGAAATTGGAGAGCGATGTGTGTGTGCGTAGCGCAAATTTCGCGATGTTTTGCGAAATGGACTTTAGCGATAAGCCACAGGCGGCTCAACCTTTTCTTGCTTGTCAATTTTTGACCGGGTTTTTACTTTGCGCGATTTGGGTCGAATTGTTCAGCGTCAAAAATGCAAAAAAATGGGGACTTAAAAAAATTAATATTTTTTTATTTCTAAATTTTTTGCTTAACTTTGCCTATAATCGATTTCTATGTTTCAATAAAGATAAAAAATCGATATTATTTAAAAGAAAAATTATATAAAAAAATAAAACAAAATAGTCCTGAATTTTTGCTGCAAATTTGATTTTACTTCTGTAGGTTAAAATCTTTAAAAAAATAAATCAAAATTTTGCAGAAATTCCTAAAATATTTCTAAGCCCTGTGCTGCTATTCAAAAACTTTGATGTCTACCGAGATAAATCCTTTATTGTGACGTCATAGCCGGAATTATTCGAAAAATTTTGTCGTAAATCGGCTTATCGTTAAATTATGTTTTTAATAAAAACAAATTTATTTTTACTTTACTTTTAAACATAAAACAAAATTGCAAAATTAAAGTTATTCTAAAACCTATAAGTGTTCATTTATTTAAATATTATAAAAATTATTTTTTAAATTTTAAATTTTTAGAATTTTAAACTTATTTTGAATAACATTATAATTAATTTACAGTGTTATAAGATTTTTATGGCGCTTAAAAATACCCGTAACATTCTGATGAACTGATTAAATATTTTCTAATTTTAAGAACTAGTACTTTTTTAAACAGATTACGTAATTTTGTTAAAACTTATATACCTAACAAACACTATTAAGTTTATATATAAAAAAAAACTAAAAAATTAAAATACTTTTTTTATAATTTAAGTTAAAAGTCGAACTTGAACTACTAGTTGTTTACATGTATTTATTATTTCTTTACTATTTTGCAAATAAATAAAACAAATATCAGAACTAATCAATATTTGCTACTTCTGATTGCCTAGCACAACAATACCATATTGTAACGTCATATTTATGCGATTTTAATTGTCCCAGATTTAAACAATAACACTTATTTTAACTTATCGATTGTCTGGTACAAGTACCATTGTTACGTCATCAATCAACTTATTGTTAAACATAACTGACTATACTCGACCTAATATGTGAATTTCTACAAGCAATTGAATTCCCGCCCAAAAAACGCGTGTTTTAGGTCACGTGATTGCTTTGGTGACGGACTGCGCTGCGGGCATATTCAGCACGACTGACCGAAGTTATCTGTGTGATCTATTTACCATTTTCGACCTATTTTCTGGCGACTAAATACGAAAAACAGACGCACAACGTAAACAACCCGATTTCCCCTTTTTTATTTTCTTGGTAAATTAAGAGTCGTTTTTGTTTTTTTAGATTAATATTAAATTGAAAAATAAAATTTTTGTTTTTGAAACATAATTTATAAAAAATAACTCACAGTTGATAATTACTAATTATTACAAACTTTTAATTTAAATTTTAACAGAATTGTAATTAATATTCTAGCCCTAACTTTCTCTTATATTATTATTATTATTCTAATCTAATTAGTAATTTTTATTTTAATTTAATTTTAAAAATAATCAAATTTTCTGACTAAATAAAATTTAAATCAATTTCACAAACCTAGATTAATCCACAACTGTTCTTTTACTATGACGTCATAAGTGAGAGAATTTTACGAGCAACTTCCTTTTTCTTACAACTGACCATTGGTTTCCTTATTGGTCACTCGCAATCGTTACAGCGATTTAATAGGTCAAGCGCCCCGGAAATTAAAGAATAGCAGTTGTGACAAATTTGAGATTTAAAAATGAAAATATTGACATTAAGAAAACACAAAATATTTATAATATGGTTGTATTTATATACGTTTTTCAAAAGTAAACTTTAGCTATAATTAGTTTATCTTTTTTTTGTATATATATATATATATTTATCCTCGATGTAGGAAAGTCGAATGTGCGACTTAAACATAGAGTAACATCAGTTACTCCGACCCAGTCTCGAGTTGCCTTCAGCAGTTTGGGATATTATAGATTATAATTGCCCGGTAATTATGCTGCTGATTAAGTGCTGGCTCAGCAGGAGTTCATACCGCTCAAGGACGCTACAGCATGAGGTCAGTGGGGATTGAACCCTCGTGTGTGGTGTAGCAAGTGTTCTTACCACTACACTACGCTGCCGGTGAATCTTGTTTAAAGTATATAAAAATTAACAATTGTTTAACATTTTTTGATTACAGACTCATTAATTTTTGTGTGTATTTATTAATTTGTTGCTATAAATGTTAATATTAAGCTACCAAAACCGTTAATAAGCAAATTTCCAATTTCACTAAATTTATGTTAATATATAATAGTTTACTCAATCGTAGAGTTATTTTTCAATAATGTTTTTTTTATCTATAATGTATTAACTTTAAAAATTAAAACCTATAAAAACTTTATCAGTAAGTTTGCTACATTTATATAAGAAAATTTTCAATCTGATATATGATAAAGTCTGGTAGTGTGGACTACTGGTAGCAGACTACGAGCTGATAGGTCTTAGGTTCAAGTCGCACCAATGTTACACTATTCGCCCTTGAGGTGTTTACAAATAGCTTAAACAAGACCCAACAGAACACATCGTAACATTTCCCAAAAAACACAATCATTTTCTTATTTCTTGTAATAACAAATCGCACACACAAGTTTTTCTAAAAACAAAAGAATTAAAACCCAAAAAAACGTCGGCACCCCAACAACAAACAACACGCTCTTATGACGTTACAATCCTACTACCGGTGACGTCACAATAAGTTAACTATATACAATAAAATGCTGGGATGATAACGTTTATCATGGAATTAAAAATAAAAAGTTTTTTTACTAGTTCAGTGGCAACTTAAACGAAAAACTAGTCACGTGACGGAGTGACGTATGACTTAAAATCCGTGACGTAGAAAATGATGTAAGGCTTGACAGTAAGATAGAAATTACGTAGGAGAAAAAAAGTCACGTGACAGGTGCAGAATACTTGCAATAACGAGTGAATGACGAAACAATCGAAATCACGTGACCGATGACGTACAAACATTTTGGATGACGTAACAAAGAAGACTTCAAACGATCGACACAAAAAAATTTTCTAAGCAAAACAGACGGGCAGTTGTGACGTCACAACCAACAAATGTTGGAAACACTTACACCGATGACGTCATAAAGAATAGGATGACGTCATCGGAATGGTGTAAGACAGCAAGATTATGTATATACAGCGTTCCACGTTAAACAGTAAAAATTCACCATAGACTTAAGACACATCTGAAAAAAAGTTAAAAAAAGTTGATTTTAGTTTTTTGAATAAAATTTTATATTAAGGTGCAAACCTATATTTATCAATTTAAACACTTTATACAAGTATCTTTTATAATAAATCTCAATGGCAGTTACAGTTACAAGTTTCCGAAAAGTATTTGTCTAAATAAACGTTTTACAGAAAACCACCAAAATTTAGGCTAACATTTTTCGAATATTAAAATGCATTTTCTTTAAGAAGGGTTAAAGTAAGGGAAATGGTAATAAAAATGCCCCATTTTCAGTAAAATCGCAGTTTTTAGTCAAATGTCTATTTCGAGGATTTTAATAATCTATGTAATATGTACAGTGGAGTTAATATATGCAAAAAGGTTTTGACTTACAGCTAGCAGGTTGATTTGTGATTTGTCTTCGAAGTTGATCATGACTGAATTTAACAAAAGCATCGTACTGATCTGCACAAAACAATGTTGTTCATAATTAAAATACAATAGTGGTAAATTGATTTCATGTGAATTTAATATATAGTGCATTGGGTAATCTTAAATTTGGGTCCAACTTAAGGCAAAGTATATTAAATCGGTTTAAATACGTGTATTTAAAGTTTTACAAAATTTTTTTATGTTTATACATGTGTCAGAGAAAAATTTTTTAAAGTTAAGTTGAACAAAAAAAGTAATTATATTAGTTACATCATAGCTAGTACCATATTATAAAATACAGAAAAGGGTATACCATTTTTTAAAGGCCATCTCATTAAGAGTTTGGCAAATAATAAACAATTGTAATTAAGAAACGAACCTGTCAACTTTCCAATCAAAACTTTGTCGTATTCTGAGCTTATTCTTTCTTCTTGTTCTTTCAATAATCTCTCACATAAAAGTCCAACCTTTTAAATAAACAATAAAGTAACAAAAAATTAAAGTATGACATTTTTTCCTAATAAGACTAAAGATTTTGGATTCAATACCCATTTAAAAAAAACAATTTGTGTGCTAATAAATAGCTATTATAATTTGATCCAATTGACGTAACTTATTATTGTGTAAAGTTAATAAAAGATATTTCATAAATAAAATAATTTAAGCTTTATTTTGAATTCAAAAACAACATGCACATACAGAGGCCTAAATAAAGACTAGGGTTGAAAAATACTCCAATTAATGATTTTTTTAGGCCAAAGCTATTCATAGTTTGGTTTCGTTGATTGAAAAAAATTGAAATGTCCAAAAGATTTAATGATTTTCATGTTATGAAAATAAAAAAAAATTGAAGGGGGAAAAGCAAGTTAGAATCATAAACAAACCAAAAATAATTACTCTTTTGCTCATTAAAACAGAAACATAAAAAAAACAACAACAATATATATATAACAAACTGTCAAGTTATAATAAAAAAACATGTCAAAGCAGTATAAAAAATGCTAATAAAAATAACACCTATGACTACAAACAAAAACTAGTTCAAAAAATTTTCAAACCTGTCTCATAGAAAGAAGAGGAGCATCCACATTCTTCCTCCCATCCATCACCACTGAGGTGGAGTTTAAGGGATCCAGAGTAATCGCATCTAAAACCATGACATTTGTGGTTAATAAAAAATAAATGTGATTTCTTAAAGTTTTTATAAGAAAAGAACAATTTTTTTTAATTTACCTGTGTTGGCTCCGAAAGAATCAACGTGCATTCCTCCACCATTAGTTGGCGATAGAGGACCACTACTAGAGGGCGATAGGGGTGCTTGAATTTGTCGTCGGCGTTTTATTCGACGATATTCCTGATAAATGTGCTTCACAATTTCCTCTAAAAAAAACAAACACTATAAGTTAATTTGCTATCCTGTTTAACTTAAAAACACAACATTAGTCGCTGCTTATTATACCCTAGCACAACCTGAAAAAAATTTGTATATTTGGGAATGTAACAAATATTAAAATTAAAAAAAAATTAATAAATAAATTTTAATAAAAATATATTAATCTACCAGAAGAAAAGGCTGCTTTTGCCGAAGCACTCTTAAATGGTGATTGTGATGTCACAGTCGGCTTTGTAGACAGGTCCGAAGAAGAATATCTATTCCAGATCGAAGACGATGGAGTTTCTTCTTCTTTCTGGATAGGAGCACCGCATCTTTGGGAGAAACTGAATCTTCGTCGTTTGCTTGCCAGATGAGTTGGTTGTGATTTTCGAGGAGGACTCGGACTCGAGTTATGAAGAGGATCAAAGTCCAAGCTGCGTTTGAGTGCCACTCCACATGCCATTGTGCTCTCACTCTACTTTTATGCGAGTTTTTAAACTCTGAAATACCAAATAGTTTAATATGTAATTCTAGAAGTTTTAAAACTTATCTTCCAACTAACTAAAAAAATCTAAAATAGAATTGATTAAACTTTAAAAATATTACTAAATTTGACACACCTAACAATTTATTACTGCACAGAATTTTTTTAAATCTTCTTAATTTTTTTTTTAATCTTTAAGTATGACTTTATGACAAATGAAATTTACCAAAAAAATTTAACTATTTAACAATTTTATGAACAAATAAACCAATTTTTGTGATAAACACTCTAAATTAGGTGACAATATTACGACACCTCATAAAGTTAAAAATATACTTTTGTTTTAACACAGTCTGACCAGTTAGCATTTACTATTATATAACCAAATGTGATTATATTTATAATTTAAAACATTATTTATGTTTAAACACCAAATAGCAAAATGGTCCTAACTATTAATGTCTAGAATTTAAGATGTTTTGTGTTATATAATCTGAAAATTTACCCACATTTTTTGTATTTTAGACTGTTTGGCAGTTTGTCCTGATAATAAAAAATTTAAAATAAATAAAAAACCATTATCCTAAAGTAAATTTAATAAATTAAAATATAAAACTTGTTATTTAAATGCAATAAAACAACAGTCTATACGAAAACGGACAAAATATAAAATAGACAATAAAAAAATTTATTTTAGTTATTTTTAAATTAGAAAAGAAAATTTAATACCAGATTAAATATATTCAGATAATATTAAAATTAAAATACATACCTTCAGTATTTGGTCATTTACTTTTGATATTTTTATCGATTAGAATTTTCCGAAAACTTTTTAATTCCTTTATTTTTGCGAAACAGAAAAACTTAGAAATTAAAATTACCAAAAACAAAAGGGAGCCAAAGGTTGTAACTGATTTGCGATTAATATTTTTAGTTATAAAAAATCTTGTTTTAACACGAGGACAAATTGTAATTCATATAAAATTTTAATTAATTTTAATTTTTACAAACTAAAAATACCTAAAATTTTTTATTGTTGATATATTTTAGCATTATTAAAAATATCAAGTAAGCCTTAAATTTTAATTTTTTTGTTACGTATTAACTAATTTTTTCTGATTAAATTTTGTAAATGGCCACTGGACATCAGAGTTAAATAATTCATTTATGTTTTAAAATCAATAGTTTGTTGTTTGTTGATTATTGATTAATTGTCGTGTTGTCAAATTAATTTGCATTTTTAAACTAAAATTGTAAAATGAGCTTTTTTATACCATTTAAAAATTATACATAAATTAATATAATCTATTTTAAATTTAAAAACCAATTTAAATTCGAAAACAATAAATTTAACTTTATATTAAATCTAATAAACCCTTTTAGAATTTCCGGTAGTTGGTGATAGAGAACAGTAATCTGCTGCCCTATGATTTCACTTTCTTTGTTCTTTAAACAAACTGTAATTTGCTATTTAAAAAAATTAAACATAGTTATTTAGCAAATTTTAACCTCTTTAAATTATACAATATTTTCTTTTTCTTGTAAAAATGTTTAAAATGTTATGTATCAAAAAATCTGCAAATTATAACACTTTTGTATTGCAATTATGGCCATCATAAATATATAAAATCTAAAAATAACTTTATCTTAGTTTTAGAAAACTACTAGACAGAGCTTTTGCTTGAATTGCATTAAAGGCGTAAATAAAAACAAATTGCACTTCAATGTCGAAACAATTAATTATTTCGTCATAATAAATATTGTGGTTACTTTTCCATTGTTTGGCAAACAATACTATTTGTCGTTTAAACAATTACAGATAAACAAAACCAAGAAAAAATCATTAAAACAATTAATAAATTATACTGAAACTATAAAAACGTTAAATTTAATTACATTAAAGGCCAAAGTTCGAGGATTAATTGGATGCACATGTGATTACAAGTTCGTGGAAAGAAAATAATCCATTTTTTATATACTGCTGAGTTCTAAAAATAGAAGCCTTCGTTGAAGTCATAACAACATGGGATTTACGATTTTAACTGAAACCTTTAATAATGCTATCTGGTTTAGGAGAAATGTTTTCTTTGTTTACTGCCCTTACATGTTTTAGATGGCATAAACAACGCGCAATAATACCCCCCTCTCTCTTTCTTAGTCTACTGCCAAAGAATAAGCACTTTTGGTCACGTGACGGTCAGTATTATGTTTTTGTTGACTCCATCTTGGAATAGTGACGTCATAATCGCGATGCATTATTCTTGTTTCTGCCCACGCCGTACGAAACGAAATAAACAAAACATTTATTTTCCGAGAAAAATGACCGCGACTGTCCAGTGTGATGTCATAATAAGTCATTGTCATGATAAATAATGTATAAGGGTGAAAGTAGTTATCAACTAATACAAACCAACAACCGGAAAACGTTCCAATTTAACGACTTTAACAATAAAAATATAAACCCCATTATTTACTTAATGTTACTTATTTATTTAAACTTTTGTACTAATAAAAAATACGTTTACATATATTTAACGAAATAAATCAATTTATAAAAAAGCGATTTTCAAAACAAGTAGATTAGATATGATTAACCCAATGTCTAAAATGTCAAAATAAATCCTATTATCTTGATATAAAGATCGCATTACGGAACAGGTGTACAAAAAAATTAAGTTTTTAATCGGGCCAAAATATCACATATAAAATTAGCAAGTTGAATTAGAGTTGAAAACTTGATTTTTAACCGTAATCTTTTGTTGAAGTGAAATCTTTAAAACAAGGCAAACAAGATTTTAAAAACCAATATTAATCATTCTGTGTGTATTTTATTTATTCGGCCAGTTTGTTTTTTACGTATTTTGTTTTTTTACTCGAACGTCAAAGTTATTTTTTTGGAAAATTTAAAAATAAGTTTTGAATAAACAGAAAAAAAAGATCCATATTATTATGTAACGCTAAATTTGTGACATAGGTTAGCTATTAAAACTTAATTTTGCGGTTTAAGTTAGGCATTATCAAGTTATTGATATTCCCAGTTGTAAACGAAGTGTAAATAACGTTTTTAAGCGACCTTTGGTAGGTTCAACAAGTTTATTACCTTTATATTCTCGCCAACGATTTGACACAGAAAAAGCGAGAGAATGTAAAGCTAGTCAACAAACATTACGGAAAAAAAGAAGAAAGAGAACTTCATGCTCAGCTGATCTCTCTTTGTGAGGTTGGCCTTTTTTTTCGTCGGAAAATCGAGAGTGAGCTACGATTGGACAAAGATTGCCGGCTTGCGAAGTGAATAAAAAGCTCAAGCCTGTGTTAAGGCCTTACAGTCAGCTGTTTACTTAAGCAGGACACGAGCTAAGAGCGTGCAAACAGCAGTTCAGATCACGCCACGAAACATTAACAACCAAAGTTTAATCTCGACGAAAAGTTGCAACGAAAACACTGGAAAAAAATTCGAAAATTATTTTCGATTTCAAGTTTCAGTTTTCATAAAGTTAGTAAAGTAGTTGAATTTAGTTAGTAATAAGCCTAAGTGTTTGTGAGAAGTTGCGCAATAACCTACGGAGCGTGCAATAGCAATGCCGCGATGAATAAATTAGGTTAAATGGTGCAGGTTAAGTTTTAAACTTATTTATTTTACGTTTCACAGATATAAGAATACTGAAAATCAAGTTTTAACATAGCTTAAAAAGCTGTTAATTTTTCAAGTTTTATTTTATCGACGATTTTTTGCAAAGATTTCTCTTCCGATAGTTTGAATGGTTGCGTTTGAATCCTACACTGCAATCGACACCATGGCTTCCATTGAAAACGTAACTGGATTCAACCTGCAGAATCCATATAACCTAAACAACAACAACGGGAGGGGAAGTTACCAAGTGAACGACTTCAACACAACATCGACCGATTTTGGCTTCGTAAAATCGGGAAGCGATGCCAATTATGGCCACTACAGCGCCTCTGTTATTGCCGGGTACTGTGACAACAACCAGCAAGCACTCAGTCAGTCCCCGATCTCGACAACCTCTAGTTCTGGGGTCCCTTCGCCCCCGAATTCGTCCCCGAGCCCGGTCGAACGAAAACCAACCGCCGAGGAGTTACAGTGGTATACCCAGCAGCAACAAACGTCAGTTTTACCCTCGACCTCATCATACTCAGGAGCGGAGTTTAACGGAGACGGATCTTCTTCCGAAGAGGAAGTCTTTGAGTCACTTTTAGCCGACTTTAACCAGATCCAGAACCAGAACCCCACATCCATTCCTCAGCCTCAGTACATGTTCGGTCAGGGGTTAACCGGGTTTGGAACTCAGCTGTCCGCCACAAGTTACAACAGTGCTGGATTGCCGGAACAATTAAACGGTGTATGCAACTTGGCCGATCAAAACGGCTGCGTCGAGCCTAACATTTCAAGCAATTGTGATCACGTGACCGGAAGCAATATTCCCACAGATACGTTTTCTTCTTACCCGATCACCCAGCAAAATGCAAGCTACATGCCCTCTTGTCAAAACCAGAACTTTTTATACACCTCTCTGCCCAGCACTAGATCGGTTACGACCAGCAGTTTGGCCCCTAATTCGACCTACGGTGCCCAGAAACAGGCCCGCAGAAGACCCGAAAGGACCCGGAGCACCATCTCCCGAGCTAACAGCTTGCCTGGTGAGGCATCCGATACGCTTCCAGATGAACAACTTACTGCGATGACAGTTCGGGATCTAAATCGATGTCTTCGTGGACTAAGGTTGGTTGATTTTTCAAGAAAATTTTTCATAAAAATATTAGTACGCCATCTTTCAAATATTACGGGTTATTTTTGAAATGTTTTGACCTTCAATTTGCGGCAATATTTCTATTTAAAAGTCTGCAAACAAATTTGGCAAAGCTCCGATATGTAATTTCACCTAAATTGGTCACCCGATTACTCTCAAACCAGCAATTAAATTCTTGATCGCTTCACCGATGCGCGTAAATTACAACTTTCTAAGATTTGTTTTGAAAATTAAATTAATCGAATTTTAATTGTTTTTCAGCAAAGATGACGTCACCGCATTAAAACAGAGAAGAAGGACGTTGAAAAACCGAGGCTATGCCCAAAGTTGCCGAACTAAAAGAGTTATGCAACGACATATCCTTGAATCCGAAAAAAGCGGGCTTCAAATGCAGGTAAATATCATTAAAAATAATGAAGTAAAAATTGATATAAATAGCAGAACTAAAAATAAATCAATATTGCTCAAAAAATAAAACAAAAATTCCAAAAATAAAAACCCCAGAAATAAATCATTTTTTGCCTTACAAATTTAAAACAATCAATAATTATTTACAAAAAATTGTTGATTTATTATTTAATGTATTTTTGAAATACAATTGCATTATTGTAAGAAGTTTAACAATAAATTACAGAGCGATAACTTTGTTTGATTAAACTGTTTGCCAACCGGTGCGCACTTGCGTAATATTATTACGTAATTATTAAGCCGTAACGGTACCTAAGTATCGGATAACAAGTCGGGAATTGAACCTGAGACCTAGCTAAAAAAGGCCCCAAAATTTAATCAGAAAAAAAATGAAAATCGACAGCCTCAAAAATTTTTTTTTTAATTTTCAAAATTTTTTTATTTTTAAAGTGACGTAATTGACTAAATCTTCTTCTTTTTACAGTTGAACCAACTTCAAGATTCGTTGGATGCCACCCTCAAAGAGCGCGACGAATACAAGTCAAAGTTCGAGCGACTGAAGCAGTTTATTCTCGATCAACAAACCCTGCAAATCGACGCCAAATCTCAACCCCAACACATCATCAACAACGACCCCTTCACGGACTCGTTCATGTAAACTGTTTCGTCATAATCGCGCGTTTGTGATGTAATAATACACCGGTTGGTCTAGGTAATCCGAGGGCGGGATATAGAACTTAAAAGGCAATGGCTTCCAAAGATTTAATTTTTTAGAACAATTTTTTTGCCATTCCTAATTTTTTTAACGTTTTCGACTTCGAAAAAATGTGAGCCTTACAACAAAACATTTTTTAGTCGAATTCGTTTTGCACAAGCGTATACGATGCCCTGTGATGCAGTCGTGACGTCACAACCCGCTTCCTATGACGCCTTACTATTCGTATGACGTCACGAGGAAATTTTTTGGGCGATTAACATTGTGAATAATCCTGCTTCAAATTCGTTTTCGTTTTTTTCTTAAAAAATTTGAAAAATAAAACAAAAGATTAATTTAAAGAATGTTGTTTGTTAGCTACCTACTTTCATTTTTATTAATAGATTAAATTTATTGTTTTTAATTTTTTTTAGTGTATTTTTCCTGCAATTCTTTTCTTGATAATTGTGTGATAATTTTTATGATGCTGTTTTTAAACGATTTTAGAAAATCTAGTAACTCTTGTATGAAATTTCTATTGCATTTCGATTATATTTAATTATTTCTGTATTTTTATTAAAATTTTCGCAATTTTTTTGGTGTTTTTTGTTCCATTCTGTATGTTCCTGTACCTTTAAGTTTCATTACTCTATGTACTGCTAAAAGTGTTTTCCTTCCTGATTGCGACGTTAAAGTTATTGTTTTTCCTTATTACGAAAAATAAAATCCCAGATAACAAGACAATCACGTGACTCATGTACTTTGTCCTGTCATAAACACGGAAACAATGGGCCTAAAGTGACGTCACAGTAAGCGTGCACACGAGACTTGCGTACAAATGAAGGGGGTGGAAATTTTAAATAAAAATAAGAAAGGCCGAACTATGCCAAATTTAACTTCAAAAATATAAAAATAAGATAAATATAATTAAAACTAACAAGATGTACTCCAAAAAAAGAATATCTAATAAAAGTTTTAAAAAATCTTAATTTTTCTCTTTCTTTCGCCGATTGAACCCGTTTGTTGTGTCACTGAGAAAACAATGCCGGTGTCCTAGGTATCAACTTACAGGTAACTTAAATCCTGTGACGTTTTCCCAAAACATCACAAAACACGGTCTCTATATTTCGCAATATTCAAAATCAAGTTTCGAATAAATATTCATCAAAAAAATGTTTTTATATTTCAATGTTTATACTTTATATGTAGGTATAAATTTCGAAACATTGTTTTGCCTTGTTAATTTTTTATATCAGGGCCACAATCTGATGTTTATTAACTTTATCGTCCGCTTTTACGCCAGCCTTATATTGCAAGGTTTATTAATTGATAAAACCTTTTTAGGCACTTTTAATACCGAGTACAGATTAAAACATAAAATAAAACGGTAATATCACGAAATATTGTTGCCAATTTTTGTAAACAATACCTATTGTTTTACTTTGTTAGATTAACTTAACAATGGCTGAACAATTAAACAAGAAAGCAAATAGGCCGCGATTTCTTTCTCCTTATAGTTAGTTAGGCTTCATTTAACTTTGCAAAGTTAGTTGTTTTAGCCTGCAAAGTAAGGGAATAGCAAGACTGTTATTTCATCACAGCACGCTATCGTTCTATTGCAACGAATCACAATTAAACGACGAAAGAAACAAATAAAAAATTGTTTATTTGCAATTATAAACCTAATACGTACATAGACTTTGAACCGCAAAATATAGATACAAATAAAACAATTGATTTTTAATTGTTAAAATATACATATCATGAAGTTTGTAACTGGCAAAGACAACTTAAACCAGTAAAAAAGGTTACCTAAATTGGCCTGCTGAGTTTAAATTAAGTTAGTAAAAATAAAATATCTATATTTACACTAAATCTTTGCCGATTGGGGTAAATAAAGCGAGGTCGCGCGCGTATTCATTTAAAACGCTTTGCGGTGGGCTCACATGACTTAGTAGCATTACGGGTCGAATTTACGTGTTTGGGTCTTCGTTTTGAGTTTTTGTTGTAACTTTATCGCGCTCGGCGGCGCGTTAAAATGTCCTTGCATGCCCCAATGCCCTTGCGAAGTTTTCGGTTAATTTTCGACTAATTAAAAGAGAAAAGGGGTTAAGTTTTTTGGCGTCTTATGTATATAGGTTAAACTGTGGGTGATTTTTAGTTCTAGAAGGTTAAACACAAAATATATATATCCGAAATATTAGAATCGTTATTATATAAATTTTTTTTTTTTGAAAAAAATTGCCGCGTAATTGAAGGCATTATTACATCAACAATGTTATTGTTTGGAAAAAAATGCATAATTAACGTCACAAGGATTTTATTTTCTCCCTGTTGAACTCGAAGACCACAGAGTTTCTGGTTGTTGATAATTAATTGCATGTAAGCTTTGCGTGCCAGTGGTAAATAATATTTTGCCAGCTTTTTTAAGGAGAATATGAAACAGTGAAACCTATCTGACTTTAAATACGAAAAACAAGTTTAAAAAAACAAAAAAATTGACAAATTTTCGACAACAAATACACAAAAAGTAGCGAGTTTTTCATCTTTAAAGTATTTTTGCAATATAACTGCTGATTTTAACCATACGAAAAGCATTGATTTTGCCAGAAATGCATTTTGAAATTGTTTTTCAAAAATAGAATGCGGCTTAAAAATAGAACTAAATACTATAAACAAATTTTTGCAATTATTTAAAAAGCCCGATGCTAAAAAACAGAATATCAATTAATTTTATTTTAAGAAAAGTAACAAAATATAGTTAAAAACATGTAAAGTTTAAAAAAAAACTTCTTAGTTGAAACATGCAAGAATTTCTTTTTTCCCTAACATGGTTGACAAAAAATGCAAACAAATTTAAAAATGTAAAACAACAAAAATTACAAAAAAAAAATCTATTAAAATCCAATTTTTTAAACCATTCTGCAAAGTTAAACTAGCAAGCAGATTGCAAGCCATTTTTGCAAAGTAAAAAATCCCCTTCAATATAAGATCACAACATCAAATTAATTAACGTGTAATATAGACCGGAGATTCAAGAAAGTGACATTCAAATTAACACCTTGTTATTCGCCAATCAAACTTGTTTTCAGTTTCAAATTTCAGATTTCGGCGCGAAAACGAGCGGATGAATCGTGTTTTGATCGAAAGGTGTCAATCCGCCGTATCGCGTTTTGATTGTGACGCGGTAAAGCGAACAATCGAAGATGTCATTCACTTCCAATACTTCCGCGAACAAGGAAATTTTCCCGGAGCGATTCTCAATTCTCTCGTGGCGACAACACAGCCCGGAAAATTTTTTTTTTGATTTTTTTTGCAAATATTTCGACTCTTTTTTTATGCTTGCTTTAAAATTACTTTTCAACGAAAATTGAGTAATGTTCAGCGCAACAAAAAACTATTTTTTTTTTTTTGCAACTGTGACAAAAACTGCAGAACCAATTATTAAAAACGAAACCGACTCTTATTACCCCAAACCTAAAATCAGATTAGGTACGCTCACCACCTCAAACCTAAACAACGAAGTCTACTATGACGTCATATAAGAGGTCGAAAATGAATTCATTAAAAATTAGGAACTTAGGTAAAGACAAAAAATTAAAAAAATTTTTTCAGTTATTCGAGATTTTGTCGCGGAAAAAATTCCCCAAAAACACAATTAAAAAACCGACGCTGTTTTGGGAAGCGATTATTACGTAACAATCACATGAAAATAAAAGACAATGCATGACAACCCAGCCACGTGATCGATTTAGTCACAAGGGTCCAAAGATCCTAAATAGGCTTTATGACGTCATAATCGAGCATGCACTCCCATTTAGGAGAACCAAAACACGACCTAACACAATAGATCTTACGAAACAATCCGGGACAATAGATTGTTACGAAACAATGCAAGTCACGTGACGTAATATTGCAGACCACGTGACTATTGCATAAATCTTTGAGCAGTTGCAAAATCAGAAAAAAACAATTTTTTTAATTTTTTTTATTTTTTATTATAATTAAGAATAAAATAATCTGCACAAACATAAATATCACACAATTCTTCTTTTAATCAAAACTATAAAACGTCAATCAAACCGAAATACATAATAAATCTGTTATCAATCAAATAAAATTGTTTAATACAAATTGAAAAGGTCAATTTTGTTTACAAGGAAATGTAGTATTGCCTAAAAATTGTTTTTTTTAAACAAGTAGCAAATTTTTTAAACAAGTAGCAAGGTATGAAAATGTTAATTTTTAAAGAATTTAAAATAATAAAAAAGTTGAATTCATAATTTTAATACATGCACTAAACCATAAAAATCCTAAAATTTATTATATTAAATAAATAAAAATTAAAATACAATATTTAAAATAAAATAACAAAAACTTATTAATTTAGTCTTTACTTACTAGCATGACCTTATCATATGACGTCACTGGTTACGTCACTGGTTCCATTTTCCAGCGACTTTAGCCGGTCGTTGATGACGTCGTTACTAATTTCCCATAGTCTCGCAGCAGCCTCCTTGTCACGTGCTAGCTCGCTTGGTTCACAAGTACAGCAGTTGTTAAAGTAGTTGCCACCCCTGCCCTCTAGTTCGGGGGCAGTAGCGACGTACACTGTGCATCCAGCTCCCTGTTTCTAGAATATTTATATATATTAATAAAAACAAAAGGTAATATTATCAAGTGTGTGAAAAAATGCTGTTAAAATTACAAGACAAAATATTTTGGGTTGGAATATCGGTCAAAACTTTTTTTTATATTTATTTATTCTTAATATAAGAAGGTCGACCCCACGACTTAAACATAAAGTAAAAACCGTTACCCCGATCCAGACTTCAGTTGCCTTTAGCAGTTCGGAATATTTTTGATTATGATTATAATTATGTTGCTGATTAAGCGTCATAGCAGGAGTTTATACCGTTAATAACGCCTTACTCAAGAGTGCTACAGCATGAAAGAAGTGAAGATCGAACCCAGAGCCTCATGTTGTGAAGCCAAGTGTTCCGAACACTACAGGTTATTTATTTTTTCAAATCAGCATAACTTAAAGATTACGATTTTCAAACTAATATTTAAAGGTTATTTAATTTCAAACAAGAATAAATTTAAGAAGTATAAAATATATTTATTTTTGAATAAAAAACTTTTTTATGCGATTTTCTTTTAATATGTTTAATAACATTTAAAAAATCGTAAAAATTGATTTGTATTTTTTACCGTATTTGATTAAAATTTAAAAGTTGTAATGACGTCATAATCAGAAAACAACAACCAAGTTTAAGGAGAAAAATTGGAAAATGTGGATTTTAAAAACAAAAAACATTTTATCAAAAAATGGTTTCACTTTGTTGAATATCTCTCACAAAATAAGGCATTTAAACCATTGTCTTAAGCTTAATTAAAATTGCTTCAGTAAGCATTTAATATTTAATTGAAAACGCCAAAATTAAATGGATTTTTTTTTTAGAAAATTTTGCAAAGCTGAAAATAAGATCAGGGTAACTACACGTTTTTCCTCCAAAGGAAGTTGTGTGTATTGTTCCTATCCACTTACCAATGCAACCGAAACCTATTGTCCATTTAAGAGCATATTTTTTAGACAATAAACCGTTTTCGTATAACCAACTACTATACATTTAACAATAACTGGATGTTTAAAAGCACTTTCTGATGATCTTGCCTAATTTTTTAGAAAGTGGGTTTTAAATTTAAGAATTTTTTTTGAATTGTGTTCGATTTTCGGGAAGTTATTTAATAAATACAATTGATACAAAAGTTAAAATAAGTTTCTAAAAGTGTGTCGAAATCGAATTAAAGGGCGGTATACCAAAGTTTAATATTATCAAGGACTTTTAAACCTTGGCACAGAATAAACAATAATACATTAAGATCTACGGCGCTCATTTATGTAATAAACAACTTAAACAAATATTTTGAACCCTTTTTTTTGCAAAACATATTTTTCGTTTGACAAACAAGAATCGTAACCTGATAGTGACGTTGTGCTACGTCACAGTGACCCTCGAAGGCGCACTGATGCGTGACGTTGAACTATGTACGTGAAAAAATATTGCATTTGAGTTAATCGTACGATTACAACTAAGGGCAGAAATTTAAGAAAAACTCGGAGGGCAAAAATTTGAAATTTTTTAAAGTTTATCTAAAACATTTTTTATCACAAATAAACACATATAAGCTTCAAAAAGTCACATTTTCATTTGGTTTAAAATGAATTTATTTATGTACGCGTATTTTTATATATTTTATTTGTTAGGGAAAAGTGAAATGCCCGATTTATTTTTCTGCCTATGTTTAGTTTAACTGCACAGTTTAAATATTTGCTCTAAAACAACAAAAAATTACCACAAGTCGATTCAAACTCTTTTTTCACCTTGAAAATAGCAATTTAAAGAAAAAAATAACCTTAAATATTCAACAATCAAGAATCTATTCGAAAATGCTCAAAAAAAGTTTTAAAAAAATAAATTAAAAACGGTATTGGATCAATGTTTTAAAACATTTAAAATTTTTTGAACTCTTATTTATTTGACCTGCAAAAAGTTAATAATTACCAACAAAGTCAATCGTTGTTATTTTCACAACGTTTCAAACACCGGTTTAGTTGAGTAAACATAACGAGAGAAACCGATACGAGTGAAATTTGTTGTTTCGCAATAATTTGCGGTTTGGGGGTGGATTAATACTGCCGCTAGTGGCAAGAAATGCTGCAAGAGTGGATATGGGTTTGCAATTTTAAGAAGACACTGTGCTATTTATTTGATTTTTTACTAGAAAGCGTAAGAAATATTTAATTATTGTGGAAAAATTAGATACTTCCAAAAAAATTGAATATTTTTTTTTTAAACTAAAAAAGTATTTTTTGAATACCAAAAACAAAAAAATGGTTTGAATTTTTTTAAAACTGTTTGTGTTAGTTCTTGACTATTTTTATTTTGAATTGAGAGTTTTTTTATTTTTGACCTATGTTCTACTAACAAGCAATTTAAGGTGAAAAATATTTTTTGTTAAAATAAATATTTGGAAAACAACATTTTAAACAACCAATAATAACTCGTAATTAAACAATATTTAACTGTTACGTAACAAATACATGACAATTATGCCTCGCCTAACGAAAACAAGTTTTAAAATTACCCAAAAAATAGAAAATTTAACAAAATAATTTTTATTTTAATTGCAAAAAAAATCAAAATAAATTACATAACGTGCTTTGCCTAAAAAAGGTCACAAAAAAAGTCAAAAATAAAGTTTACATCGTTTTTGTTTATTTATTATGGTATTAAAACGGCGTATACCTAAATTACCAAACCATCATTTTTAATTTTAATACTGTTAATGTAACACGAACCACCCTAAATAGGTGGGCAACTCTATTTTAATATAACGGTACCAGTTACGAGATGACAAAAACTCGATTCATTTCCGACAAAAGAAATTGTTTTTTAGACAAAAAAAATTTTTCGATTTTTTTCGACGCAAAAATTTTTTTTCTCGAAAAGTCATCTTGGCAAAAGTCGTGACCTGGTCATGTGACCAGGTACCAGGCGCATTGGAACAATGGAAGTTCCACTAAGTCGGGGAAACCCCGAAATAAGCACTAGCCGATTCTAAAAATAGCCCAGACAGCTGAAAATTGCGGCCGCTTATCAACTGTTTCGCGGCCGGAAAATTTAAATTTTTGACTTTTTTTTTACAGAAATAAATATTATGAAATTATCGATTATTTTTGGTGTTTAACATTTAACGATTTGTAGTTTAACTTTTTTAATATAACTATATTTAAATGTGAGTTTATTTTTTCGTAAATTTCTATATATAGAACGCCATTTATTTATTTTTATATTGAACACACTTTATTTGTAAAAACCTATTAAAACCAATTTTATTTTTGGGATTTATTAATTTTAAATAATTTAAATTAAAAAATTTGGCATAATATATTTATACTTATTTACTTTCTTTTAAAGAAGTTTAAATGTTGCATAAATATCGTAGTTAAAAAAAAGGTTAAAAAAAATATTAATAATATATTTATATTTATTTACTTTTTTTTTTAAAGAAGTTTAAATATTGCATAAATATCGTAGTTAAACAAATATTAAAAAAGATTACAATGTTGTAGATTGTATTCAAACACGTGTTCATAAAACAAAAAAAAATTATTTATAATATTAATCTAAAAAATTTTTATAGATAAAATAAAAATAAAACTCATTTTCCTGACAACACAAAAAGTTTTGCTTCGTTTAAGAGTTTTCTAAATTAATTCCAAAACAAAAGATTAAAAAGCATTTACACGATATCTCGAGATTGAACTTCAAGATATAGGTTATTCCATTGTTAAGCCATTGTTTCGCCAACAATGAAGAGAATAGACGAAGTGAGTATAACAACAAACAAATTGATCCAAATTGTTTTTCACGAAAATAACACGTTTTTTTTGGCAAAATTTTGACCAAATAAGGACCTGGAAAATTTTCGGGAAATTAATCAGGCAATGTCAGAAAAAGTTGACTACTTTAAAATAGTTTTTTTCAGTTACAATTGTCACGTGGGTCTTACCACTATCGCTCGTAAGTTAACAACAAAACAAGATAGATAAGAATTTAAGTGGAAAAATGTGGTTTATTTTATTAAATATTGGAAAACCCATAAAAAATATTAAAAAACAATAAATTTTGACTGACATGATATTTAAATGACAGAATAATTATAAGAAATTATTACAATTCTAAAAATATTAATTTTAAATTTTAAAAATTTGATTTTTAGCTAAATATACTCTATTTTAACACATTTTAATTTTTTTAAATTTTTTATTTGTATTTAATAAAGAAATTATATTTGTTTAATTTGCCAAAATATTTATTACTCCTTTTTTTATAAGTTACCTCATAAGTTTTACGATCGTCACATGGTTTATGACGTAATAATGAATTTCTGGAAAAGATTACTTCTGCGACAATCGTAATTGTTTATAAACAAAAAGGAGTAAATTAATTTCATTAAATAGATAAATCAATGTTGCAATACATTTGTTTTAAAGTAATAATTTTTGCAATCACAAAAAACAACGATATTGTTTTTAAAAACAGACAGATACACATAAACTACTAATAACACCCCTTTAATTTAAAATTTATTTACGAAAACCGAAATTCAACAAAAAAAAATTAAATTTGGTTTTTAAATTAAGATAATATTATAAGTTAGGCTAAAATTTTTAATTTAAAATTTATAGGAGTTATTTTTTATTAATTTAATTAACAGAAATATACTTAATTAAATTAAATAAAATGGGTAAAAAAGGAAATTTAAATAAAAATTATTTAACAAAAATAAAAGTAAGCAAAAGGTTTAATTAATTTTATTATTTTTCCTTTTTAATTGTTTAACCACCTAATTTGTAAGCAATTTTTAATTAATTTTTGTTTAAATCTTTAAGAGAAAAAACATCAACTTTTTAGGTCATAAAACTGAGGTTACCACGAATTTTAAAAACCACAAATTTCGTTTTACAGTCACGTGACCAAACCGCATGTAGTCACGTGGTCTTGCGTCACTGGTAATAATTCAGAACAAATATAAAATAAAATAACAAGAAAAAATTTTTTTTTTCAATAACAACAATTTTTTTTTGAATTTTTTTAAAGTTTATATATTTTTAACTAGAGCTTATCGGACTAAATAGCATTTTTGTGCCCAAAAAAAACGCGAAAAAATATTATTTTATAAAAAAAATGTAAAAAATGTTGTTTTTTTATCGATACAATATACGGCATTTGATCAAACACGCGCGCGCAAACCTAAATTAACAGATATCAAAATCAAAAATTCCAACCCAACATAGCGTATGTTTACAATCTTTAGATATCGAAATCGAAATACGCAATTACGTTCGATTATTGTTGAACTATTTATTCCATTATAAAAAATATTCGCCTTAAAAAAACTAAAAAAAAAATTTTTGGTTTGTAATTTAACACTTTATTAAGAATTAAATTTTCATATTTGTTTAAAACCTTTAAAATTAATATTTTTAAATTTCAATCGTTGTTTATTATGATCAATTTATTCTATTTTAAAGAAATAATTTATGTATTAAAATGTTAACAACTAGTTTAAGGTAATAATGAGTTATTATATTCCAATTATATTAAATAATTACTTTAATAAATCAACTGATAATGAAACTTTGGCATTCAAAAATTTTCTACTTTAAAAGTCTTATTTTTAAATTTAATTCATAACAGCAGTCAATGCAAAATTTAATTTTTAAATTAATTTAAAAAATAGGATTTAAATTCGAAATTGAAGATTATTTTAAATATTTGCAAGTTCTATAACTTGGTAGCTAACAAATAACGGGAGGGCAGAGATGTATGATAACAAATACCACAAATATCTAATAAGCACGCTTCTAAAAAACAATATTCCACTAAAGAAACAAAATAAGTTATCAGAAAAAAAACAAAGTTGTCGAAAAACGTTAGGCTTTTAATATTAGGAATATAAAGTCGAATTTAAATAACTCATTTTGGCGATTTCTTAATTTTTAAGATATTGTTTCAATGAGTTAATGTTATAAATTAAACGGCCTATAGCAAAACAGTTAAATATTAAAAGTAACAAACTTACTTAACAGACTTAATACACCACTAGGAAAAAAATTATTAAAAATTAATTCTAAAATATTCAGTTATTATAATTAAACAAATAAGGATAATTTTGTTAACATTCATTCAGTCGCGTGTCGAACTAATCACGTGACACAGCGATATTATCACGTGACCAAACATTTCGTGTGAAGACAAAATCTTAATCTTGTGTTGCCGAAACATCGACCCAGCCCCTTTTTAATCTCTACAACAACAAACAAACAAATCGAACCCGTTCCTTGTCAAATGTCGCGGTCTGGTTATGACGTCACAATCAAGGTGTCAATTGCGAAATTGTGGGTTTAATAAAGGACAAAAAAGTCAGCTTAGAATAAAGCAAATAACATTTAGAATTGTGTTTTTTTTTTGAAGTAAAAAGTTTACGAATAAAAATCTAAACAAGGAAAGTTTGGATGACTCATTCAATTTGAGTCAAAATATTAAATTTACTCCAAATCAGAGACGACAACTAAAACCAAGATTACGACATTTATTTTGACTAAATTTAAAACAAAAAAATGAACTCAAACCCACCCAAAAATTACAACACAATTTATTTTCCCTTTTTTTCAATTTAAAAACAAATAAGTTTATTTTTAATTTTAACTCAGAAATTGAAGCTGCAAGTCGCAACTGAAAATCGTTGCAACAGAAACTCGAAATCCGTTTATTTTAAGACTTTTTTAAAACTCAAGTTTGTTGATATATTTTGGTGTCGAAATCTCGACTTCACCCCCACTCCAGATACCCTTTATGACGTCACGGTCACGGTGGTGAGTTTGGGAAAAACGATTTTTAAAGACTTTAGTTTTACAAAAACCAAACCAAATTAAAAAATTTAAAAAAATAAATTTTAAAAATAAAACATTTTTAGAGAAAGATGATGTCATAAACAACACACTCAATCAATACATTTACAAACTGGGTAAATTAAAATTCTTTACCCAAATATCAAAACAAAATGACGTCACGATACTACAAATCGGACCACGTTACCTTTGTTTTGATATCGCTTGTTATGCCACGTGACCAACACGTCACAATCACAAAAACAAATCGACCAAGATTTTAATTGGTCAGAACCAAGGCGAGATTTAAAAAAACGCCACGTGATTGGACAAGACGGTCTATTATGACGCAACAACTGGTTACACCTGAGTGAGCATGATATTGCACCATTATTGGCGCCTCGGGGTTCTAAAGATTGTTGCGACAAATCTTGTTGTTTACTACGGTTGTTTCTCTCGTCCAATCACAGGTGCGCGAACTCCCGCGCTTCGTGCGACTGTTACCAGGTCACGTGTGCAATTATTAAAGTCACGTGACTCGGGATTGCACCATTCGGTTATAATTGCAGAGCGAAACTTTGCAAAAGTTCTTTGTTTAAAGAAAAACCAACATTTCTAAATTATTGCTCTCGTGCATCGTCTAGCGGCGACTGAATTTTAAGTGTTTTTTATTAAAGGTTCAAAAAATTAAAAAAAGCTCTATAGCATCATCTTGTGTCAAAAAATTAAAAATAATCTTTTCGAAATTTTAAGTTTTTATACGTTAAAAAATCAAGATTTTTAATTCTTGAAATTGAAATAAAAAAAAAATATGCATTAGAACTCCTGAAATTAAAGCAAAAAATTCTAGTTTCTAAAAACCAAATGTTTAGGTTACAAAATCTGTATTCTATAACAAGTAAAACCTAAATATATAGATGTTAAAAATTTAACTTACCATAGATTTAGTAAAAGGTCTGACCACATAGAACAAGGATTTATACAACCAGGAACTTCCAGGTAATGAGGTGTACATCATATTACCTGGGTGTAAAGCATTACTCGTTACTCCCCTAGTGGACAGTCTTCGATTTAATTCGTTACTGCAAAAAAGAAATGGTTCAAAAAATTTTTAAATTAAAATTTTTACAATTAAATAGTTTTTTCTTATCAACTTCATGGCCTAAACATAGGTTAAATTTTTATTTTGTTTAAAATAAAGGTAATTTTTTACATTTTTGGCAGTTTTTAGATTTCGATTGTTACTAAATTTGACCGGCAGCGTGGTGTAGTGGTAGTAACACTTGCTACACCACACATGAGGTCGTGGGTTCAATCCCCACTAATCTTATGCTGTAGCGCCCTTGAGTAAGGTGCTATAAACGGTACGAACTCCTGCTGAGCCAGCACTTAATCAGCAGCATAATTATCGGGCAATTATAATCTATAATATCCCAAACTGCCACAGGCAACTTGAGACTGGGTCGAAGTAACTGATGTTACTCTATGTTTAAATCGCACATTCGACTTTCCCACATCAAGGATAAAGATATAGACAAAAAAAATCTATAGATATTATTAAAACAATTAACATTATACAAATGAATCAGTTTTAAAGACTTTTTTTATATAAAAATTAAAGGTATATACCTGAACAAAATATTGCACAACTTTGATCTATTATATTGAATCATCGACCAGAATTTAGATTCAGGGGGAGATAACTTGTCTAATGTTATTGGGTTTGAATCCACTGGAAATCTAAAAAAAATTCTGTTGTAAAAATATTTTAAAAAATTAAATATTTTTAATTGGGTATGTTGATGATATTGCCTATTTATGGGGATGCTATTTCAGTTGTTCAATAAAAAAAACCTAACAGATAATATACTTGTCTTCACTACATAACTTCCCGAATTCGATTCCCACTGCTCTCAACCTGTAGGTCCCTTGAGTAGGGCGCTATAAATGGTATGAACTCATTTTGAGCCAACAATACTCAATCGGCAGCTCAAAATTATCAAGCATATAAATCTATAATATCCCAAACTGCCAAATGGAAATTTGAGACTGGGTTAAGTCAACGGATGTACTCTATGTTTATGCCATTAAGTTGACCTTCCCACCTCGAGGAAAAAAACACATAAAAAACAAGACCTACACCTTAGAATGTAAGTTAACACTTAATATATTATTTTTATTGCCAAGCTCTCTACTGCCCACCTGTGAGATTCAGAAGCCACAACCACAACTCTGGAGGGGGCGCTGTTAATCAATGATTTACAAAGAAGTCGGGTCAAGTAAAAATGTCCGAGGTGATTGCTCATAAAAGTTTTCTCAACTTTATCCTCGGTTAAATTCCACGATTGAGCAAACACGCCAGCATTTAATATGAGAGTATGAAGTGACCTAAAAAAATTAAAATTCTTTAAAAAATATTTTTAATATAAAATTACAAATCTGTCAAAACAGATTAACTAAAATGTAGTTTAAAGTTTAATGTTATATTATACCCCAAATGCTAATATATATTAATTATTCCAATATTTATTTTGACAAAAAAATTCTTATTTCAATTTCACAAAATTTTTTACTTCAATTCTATAATTTAAATTAATAAAAAAATTTTATTGTTTTTTATTAATATTTGTTCACTTTTATTTGTTGGTAAACCCTTTATTATATTTTAATTATGCTAATTAAACAATTAAATAAATAAAGTGTGTATTTTTAAATAAGCTGTAATTTAATTATTAACTTTAAAATAACATTGATAATTAGCAAGAACAGCTTTAGTTTAAAACACTGATTAAAAAATATTAAAAAAACATTTCAAATTAACTTTATTGAACAGTAAAGATAAGAATTTAGACTATTATTTAATAATGAGAAAAAAAATTGGTTTAGAACAGATTAAAATAAACCAAATACACCTAAAATAAGAAATTCGTGCAGGGCGATATGGTTTTAAAACAAAATCGTTTAAAATTACTAAAAAAAATACAAACCCATTTAAAGTACAGGTGAAAAATTGATATGTTATCGACAACAATTTGATTGTCGGCATAGTTTAGCAACAAACAAACTCTTTAATTCTAAAATGTAATGCAGCTACCGTGAAGTGAAAATGAAATAAAAACAAGCGATATTAAATGTCCAATCACGCGAGTTTTTCATTTAAAATAAAAAGCGTGGCGAATGAGGTCAAATTACCCAACCATTGTTTATATCATATCAGATTTTTAAAATTTCTAAAGATTTTTAAATTCAGGGTTTGTTAAAAATATTTAAAAATGGGTTTAAATGTGAAGTTTTAATTGATAAAAGCAAGTAGTTCTTATTATAAAAAAATTTAAAATTAATTTTAAAACCAAAATTTTATACAATTTGCCAATATTACCAAAAAAGTTTTTAAACTTCTAAGTTGGATAAAAAAGTTAGTTTCAACACGATTTACCCCTTCTTAAAAACAATTGGTGTAAGGTGAGTATACAATAAATATTCTGTGTGTAATATATAAGCAGAGTGTTTATTGCTGGAAGAGTATAGAAATAGTAAAGTTTGTTTTTGGAAAACAGATTTTGCAAATTGAAGAATAACAAGGATGTATTTAATTGTATAGATGTAGCATAAAACTACCAAAATAAAAACAATTAATTAGTTAGCTCCAAAAAAACAAATTAAAAATCAAACCAAAAAGTTTAATAAAAGTAGCAAAAACTGTTCAATTACATTTTTTCAAACGTAATCAATTTCCGTAATCAAAAACAGATAAAGTCAAACAAAAAATAAAGTTTCAAATTAAAATGGAGCCTCGCAAACAAAGTAGCACATCTTCTCAAATAAATTTGGAAACCCTGACAGAAAATGAAATAGAAGGAATATGGAAAAGCATGGCTTCGAACTCAAAAACTAAAACTGGAAAGAAATTGTCATCATTGGACACAACGCCAACTACAGGCAAGTTTTAATAACTTTTTTTGTAAAAAAAAATTTTTTTATTTTTAAATTTAAGAAGAAAAAAAATTATGTAGAGTCAAAACAAAATACTTTTAAAACCCAACCCTAACTAAGCGGAACAAAATATTTTTAAAATCACACGCCACAAACAACTTCATTAAAACTTGAAAACCCTCAAAATCTCCAACAAAAACCCACTTTAAACAAAACCAGCTTTAAAATTATCAACTTTACCAAAGTGTTTATCTTATAGCTCAAATGAGCACTTGAGTACCACATCATAGTAAATTATAAGGCAATAAAATGGGATTGTGACATCATAAAAGTGTATTATGATGACTAAAAATCAAAGAATGTTTTATGTGATCACTGATTATTAGTTTACGCGTAAATTACTATACTTCTAAATCACAATGAATAAAAGTTTAACAATAAATAGAGTTAAAGAAATGGTTAATGTATGGTGTAAAACAAACTTTAATATCACAGAAAGTAAGTTTTATTACCTTCTAAGCTAATAAACCTGCTCTAAATAAATAACATTCTTGAATTAAGTTTTAAATTAAAATATGTAGCTTTATGAAGCCAGAATGTTAAGAAATTTAAGACAAATATTAATTTTTAAAGAAAAGTTTATCTAGAATTAAAAAAAAGAATAAAAAAAAATATAGACATTACAGTAGTTTTAGCCACTAATGATATATATATATAAAATTTATTCATAAAAATTGATTTTTTAAACCTCTGTTATTTAAAAAATAACTTAAAAATAAAATAAAAAAAATTATTAATTTTATTCTTTGGCTTAACAAATAATATTGAGTTTTTAATTACTTTTAGACTATAGTGGAAATATATTTAAAATTCACCCGGAAACTTTAGAAGAGGAATTAGCCGAAGACAGTAAAGTTTCAAAGATGAAAAGTGTTTTACAAGCTAAAAGATTAAATCCAAAATCTTATTTACCTCAAGTAAGTTAAATTAGAATTATTTTTCAACTTAATAAAGATTAATTAGTTTAAAAATTTTTCACCAAAAAGTTTTTTAATATTTTGTTTAACTGACAACAATAAACTAATTTTGTCAAAACTAATCTTTTTTAAATAACAAATCAAAAAAAAAATTTTAAAAAAACAATATTTTATATAAAAAATATTAACCAAAATATTTAGGTTATTTTATATGACAATGTTAGTCATGATCGCCTGTTAGAAATGAGATTACGAGATATTAAACATGCCCACAAGATGGCAGAAAAGAGATCAAAACGAAGACAAGAAACTTTTGTTAAATCTTTGGAGCGCAAACAAGATGAATGGACACGAAGAGATGCAAGAGTTATGGAGAAGGTTTGTGATGTCATAATAATAAAATGTATTGTTATAAATTTTAGCTGTGGTGTCATAATAAATAGGAGTAGTGTTATAACTTTTAGTTGTAAAGTCATTTGTTTTAGTTGTGATGTCATAATAACTAGTTGTGATTTCATAATTGTTAGTTGTAATGTCATAATAATAAGTTTAGTTTTAAATAAAAATTTTTAAAACAAAATCTATTATAACTTACAAAAAATACTCAAAAATGTTTAAAAATCTTAAAAAATAATAAAATTGTTGCATAAATAATAAAACATTATCCAACAATATTTATTAATATTATTATAAAAGTAACATTATTATTTAAACAAGTTAGACGAATATTCACTTTTATTTATAGTTGGAACCATCCAATTTATCAGAATTAAATTTCACATTTGGTCGACTCTATAACAAAGGAGATTACCCTTACCAGGCAGTGATTCAATCTCTTAAACAACCTTTACCCACTAGGTAGCCAATATTCAGAAATTAATTAAAATAAAATATAACACAAATCCTTTTTTAAAATCAAGTAGAAATCAAAATAAAAGCAAGTATTTTAATGTCATTTTTATGTTGTATATACACCATTATTTTTACACTATTTAATTTAAATTGTAACTTGTGTTTAAAAAATATTAAAAATTATTTTATTTTTCTTCAGACAAGTTGACCATTCTCGTAACAGACCTATTCTACTACCCCAAGTTTCAAATCGACCTTTATATGATGACGAGGGTGACACTTTTATTACCAAACTACCAAAAGTAAGCACTTTTATTTAAAATATTAAAAATTAGTTAAATGATCAAAAAAATCGAATTCCGACAACAATTTTAGTTAAAACGAATAGAAGAACATCACATGACCAGAAATGACCAATCACAGGAGAGTTCAGGACGTTATAGAAGAGGAAGAAGGGGAAAGGAGAGAAGAAAGAAAAACTGGATTCAAGATTCTAGATTTCAAACTTTGACTGATTTACTGGGTGAGAATTACAACCCACAACTTAAAAAAGAAAGAGATATACTGGGGCCTATCCCTTCAAGAATAACTTGACTTTAAATTATTTAAACAATATTTTATATAGCAACTAAAAACAATTTTATCAATTATCGTAAAGGCTTATACATATTTTAACTATTAAATAAATATACTTTCGAAATATATTTTTTGTTCTTATTAACCATTTGTTTCAAATTTAACAAAGGCATAGAAATTTTAAGCCATATTTTGTTTAATTATAAATTTAATAGTATTTATGCTTTGTTTTATTATTTTCAATGTAACTTTAAAAAAGGCAGCGTTTTATGTGATTTTTTATACAAAATATATTTTTGATGTGCTTTTAATCTAATAAATATCAATATTTAATAGCCTATATTTTGTTGTCTTTATCAATGCCAGCAAAAATAATTTAAAAAAATTCAAATATTAACTTACCACTGCTTTGCTATAAATTCATCTGCAAATTGTTTGATACTTTTTAAAGAACACAAATCCAATTCCATTGCAACAACATCAGCTTTTTCCTAAAATTTAAAAAAATATGAAAAAATTTAAATTAAAAAAAAATAAAATCTAAAAAAATTTGAAAAAATTGAAATCTAGTTCTCCAAAACAACATTTTTAATATTTTCTTACTCTGTCTTGTTTGATTTGATGAACAGCTAATTCAGCTTTTTCCATATTCCTACAAGCTAAGATAACCCTTGCTCCATAACATGCCATTGCTCTTGCAGTTTCATACCCTAAAATAGAAAAGTTTACAGTTTAAATTCTTCAGAACAGAAAAAAAAAAAAAAATTTCGTAAGAAAAATAAAATTTTGTACACAAATATACATATCAAAAAATGTGTTGCAGATAAAGATTTAAAAAATAAGTCACAAATTGGCTTTCTATAATTATGATAATTAAAGAAAATAAACTTACCAATCCCACTGTTGGCTCCAGTAATGATTACAACTTTCCCTGTTAAATCCAATCCTCTTAATATCTGGTCAGTCGTGCTGCTTCCATCAAATCTCTGTTTTATTTCGTTCCCTCTTACATTAATGTCAGCTGAAAGAGCCAACCTTGGATCAGTGTATGTTGTTTTCTGATTCACATGGCTAAACATAAATGTTGAGTTTTTAATTTAAAAAAAAAAGTTAAACGAAAAAAAATTAAACTTGATTTTAGATCCAAAATATTTTAGGTCTTAAATATAAGCAAAACATTACAGGAAAAATATTTTTAATAACTTAACAAAATTAAATGTTTTTTACTCGACAAAATAATGTCTTCCTTCTTCATCCTCCATTCGTTCCCATCCATACGGCAACTCTAAAGTACAATAAAAGTTAACAAACAAATAATACTTTTTTTTCTGTATATATCTTTATCCTCGATGTGGGGAGGTTGAATGCGTAATCTAAACATAGAGTAACATTAATTACTCCGACCCAGTCTCGAGTTGCATTAGCAGTTTGGGATATTATATAGATTATAATTGCCAAGTAGTTATGCTTCTGATTGAGTGCTGGCTCAGCAAGAGTTTACACCATTTACAGCGCTTTACTCAAGGGCGCTACAGCATGAGAGCAGTGGGGATTGAACCCACGATCTCATGGTGGTATAGCAAGTGTTCCTGCCACTTAACCACGCTGCCAGTACATTAAAACCATTTAGATTTAAAAACACTAATTTATTTATGTTACCTTGTGCTACTCTTCTTCTTTTATTTGTTTTAGGATTTTCCCATTTTGTAGTTTTGGTTAAATGACTAAATATAAAAAAAAAATTAGTAAATATTAAATAAAAAAAAGTTTGCAAGATAAAAAGGTTAAGAATTATCTTGTTTTTTAGTTTTAAATAAACTAAAGCCTATTAAATGTAACAATTCTTAAATATAATTATTGTTAGAAATTTTTGTAATTTTTTTTCTAATATAATTTATATATATATAGGTGAATTCAGACACTACTGCAAGAATGCTTAAAAGCAATCAAATTTCTAAGTGTAAAACGCAGTACTTTAAAATTAACAAATCATGCAGCACCATCTGCTAGAAAGTTGGTAGTCAGTCTCTATGCAAAATTTTATTTATATAAATTTTATGAATATCGGTAAAATATGGTCTTACGCTGACTTTATACATGGGAATTTCATCGCCGACTCCCCGCCGTTTTTTTGCAGGACGAATCTTCTGGCAACTTTTTAAACGTTTTATTCTTTGTGTTTTAGTATATAAATTTATATACATTAACACGGGCAATAACTAATAACATATTTATGCACATTCCTCAGTGTAAAAAATGATAAATTAATGATCTGTTTTCTTCAAATATTGTTTAGAAAGACAGCCCTATTTCGCAAAACACGTGATATCATAACACATTGTCTTGTGTCACCTAAAAGCGCGAACTTTAAAAATTAGTTTTTTATAGGTTTTAGTTTGTAAAATTAAAAAATTGACACGGCAAAAAAAAGATAACATGTTCTTACACATTATTATTAAAAAAAATATTAATTTACTGCTTATTTTGTTTCAAATACTGTCTAAAAAACTGTATAGGAATACGCGAAAATAAAATTTCTCGCGGTAATTAAAATGCAAAATCCCCGCTGTTTTGAAAAAAAAATTTTGGCCAAAGTGTCTTGGTCCGGGGGCCGAAGTGTCTGGTTACCGAATAGTGTAATGTTTAATATATAAATTACAAGTTGAAATTTGTTTAACATTTTACTTACTTTGCGTAGTAAACCCATCCTTCCGTAGTCACTCTTTCTTCCCAACCATGCGGCAATTCATCTTCACTGTCTGTATCTGCTAAAGGGTCGTCCATTTAAACTTTTAATGCTTAAAAAAAACAATTTTGCACGTGGTTTACTTTTACTTTTTTTCTAAACTTTAATTTGCAAACAAAAATCCCCTAAAGTAATATTGATTTAGATGTTGGCGTAAATTGATTATGAGTTTTGTTGCTTTTGTGTTTCCAAATTAAAATAGTTACAAAATATTTGTATTCTTCTATTTAAAAAAACCACAAAACTAGATTTTTTTACGACAACTCTGCGAATAAACAAAACTCTTTGCCGAAAACGTTTATCAAAATAAATCAGTCATTTTTTTATTTAAAAATTGAAAATAGAATAATAGTTTAGAAAAATAATATTGATTTTAGTGTTAAAAAATATAGTTCCGACCTAATAACTTTAAATATGTTTAAAATTTTGTCATCTACGTCATTTTCGTCAATGACGTCATTGTTTTTAATATACCGTCAGGTATTTTTCTTTGTATCATTACGTAGCAGAAATTTACCATGACTTGCATTGAAACCTAGTTAAACAGCTTAATAAATAAAAATAGGTGACTTTATTAAACATAACCTTGTAAAGTTAAAATAATATTAATATTTAATAAGGAATTTAGTTTTTTGAATAAAAATACTTGTTTACGTGTTAAAAATATGTAAACTAAAATTTATTTAATTTTTGAAATATAATTACGTTAATTAAAATTCTTTGCTTAGAAATTTTTACAAAATCCTAATAAAAAAATTAATAAAATCAATTATGGATTATGATGACAAAAATGAGATCTCGAAACTTTCAACAATTCAACCACCTCAAGGTGATAAGTTTACTGACGAGGAATTATTAAACTTAAGCGTCCGAGAGTTAAATCGACATCTACGGAGTTTATCAACTGAAGTATTTTAATCTTTTTATTTTACAGTTCAATATTAATTTTATGAATAGTTTGTACAAGTGTCTTATTATTTTTAAAGTTAATCTGCTAGTTATGTTATTTTAATAGTTATGTTTTTTTAGAAATTTTCTAGTTTATCAACTGAAGTAATTTAATGTTTCATTTTCCCAACTGAATATTAATTTTTTGATTAGTTTGTTTGAATATTTTATTATTTTTTAAGCTAGTTATATTATTCTAGTAAGCCTCTATATAAGTTTTTTAATTTTTGTAAAAACTATAAAATTTTAAATTAATTTATTAAAACTAATAAATTAAAAACGAATCTCAGGAAAGTCGAAGGTTAAAACAACGTCGTCGAACACTTAAAAATCGTGGATATGCTGCTTCATGTCGCATTAAAAGATTAACACAAAAAGACGAACTGGACATTGAAAGGGTTCAACTACAGACTGAGGTTAAATGTTAATTTAAGTTTTGAATCTTTGTTCTTGTGAATCTAATTGTCCAGTGTATATTAGTCGAAGCAATAAAAACTGATTGGTCTTTCTCTGTAAATAAAAAAGTTAATTGGTATTACTCTGTTATAATTGCTATAAAGAATATATGCTAACCTTGCTAAGTCAAACTATATCAAGGTAAAAAACAGATTATTATCATGTTAGCAATATACACTAGTACACCCACCCTAAAAAAAGTAAACCAATTGAATGCTATCCTTTAATTAAAATGTTAGTTGGCTTTCTACAAATATTAAAAAATTAAAAACTTGATTTTTAATTCTTAGGTTGATAGAATTGCCCATGAAAATCAAAAAATGAAACTTGAACTTGAAGCGTTTCAGAAGAAGTTTAACGACCTTGAACAATTTGCTAAAAGTATTGGAAAGGGGAATACTAATTCTGGGGTAAAACTTTTCACTTTTTTTTTCACTTTAATTTTTTAATATATATACAACATTAATTATAAATCTGTATTAAATAAAGTTTATCATTAAACATATTTACTTTGTAGTGATTCTCGTACAATTATGCTTAAAAAAATTTTGTTAATTTTTATATTTTTAAAAGACCAATTTATTTAAATACTTTCAGGAAAGTTCTGGCCAACAATCTACAGCTACAACTCTACATATTATTCCACCCCTACCCTCAGCAAGTAACACAGTCATAGTTGAAACCTCCACAAAACAAGAACCTAACGGAAGTTGATAAAAACAAAAAATAATATGTAAATGTACATGAACTGTTGCCATCTTTAACAGGAATGGCTTCACATATTGTTCTAATATAGTTAAGAGCTGTATAAAGTAATAAACATTATATACTTTACATTTTTGTACTTTAAAAGTGTAAATACTTTATTTGGTAATGCCAAAGTAGGGGTTGCTGCACATAGTTGTTATGATATTATGTACTAGATATTAACCTTTCTTTCAGTTTAAGTTTGTTATTTTAGTTTATTGATATGATTATTTTAATTTCACTAATACTTTGTGTATTTATTATTTGATTTCAAAATATTCGCAATCAATGTACATAGTGTTTTAAAATAACCTTTTATATCAATTGCGCTTGATCAGAAACTGAAAATGATAACACAAAAATTTTTTTTGCGAAAACAATTTTTTTTTTTTAAATTAATTATTGTGTTTGAATCTAAAGTTTCAAGTAAATAACAAATATTTTTCTGTGTAAAATAAAAGTAAAAAGTTCAAATATCCTTTTACTTTTACAATTTAAAAGTTTTTTTTCCAATTGATTGTAATGTGTATTAAATTTATGTTTCATAATGATTATGATTATTTACTTAAAACCACTATGTCAATACTAATAGGTCAACCACTAAAAATTCCAATACATTATTTTTAAGAAGGTTTATTGAAAAGAATAAAAAATAAAACGAGGTATTACAAAAACAAAATTGCAACAAAAACACTTGAAGTCTACAAAAAAATTTATTAAAAATACAAATCTCACTTACCATCTGAAATTTGTAAAGCAAAAATAAAATCGTAAAAACACCCGTAATAAAAGAGGTGTATAGGACAAAACAAACATTAACTATCATCTAACAAACCCAATAATGATGTTATAGTGGCTTCAATTAACTTTGATCTTTCTGGCTTTTAATCGCGGTTGAATTTGGACATCAGATTCTAAAACTATATTTTAGTTCAACAAAAAATTCTGGTTAAAAATTGGTTTCTAATGTTAAGATAAATTTGAAAATTGTCAGCTCAAAATAACAAAACGGCATCTTGAAAAATGTAACAAAAAAATGTGTTTAAAAATATGTTTTGTTTACAAAATTTTAAAAGTTTTTAGACCTACCCTGTGCATTACTAGTTTTGGTTTTTGGAGATTTTTCTGTTACAACAATTTGACTTTTAGGCAAAAGTCGAATGAATCCAGATTTTAATTCCTTTTTAGTCTGAACACTTGTCCTTATTTTTAATCAAAAAATTTGTAATGTTAATAACTGTTTTTGATTAATTTATTAAATTGATATTATATCTACCTTGGTTTTAATTTTAATGGTTCTGTTTTAGCTTCTTTTTTTGATAAAGATTTAGTCCTTTTTCTGTTAATTTATTAAAAACTTTAAGAATAAAGACTTACTATTAAGGTAAAGATAAAAAACATGGTAAAAATATATATTTTTTAATTAAGTTAAAATCTCTAAAAAAATGACATTTATAGTTTTTATTGAGGTTCTTTACTTATTAATAATTTTTTTGAGAAAATCTACAATAAAAGCCACGAAAATTTAATTGTTACACAAATGTTTTAAAGTATAATATGACATGGTCTCCAAACCCAGCTTTTGTAATTTATTTTTTGAATATTTACCTTTTAGTTGGTTGTTTATGAGGCAAACCACAACTATTTCCTTTTTTACATTTCCCAGTGTCATAAAAATCAGGACAAACTCTAAGATGTTTCTGTTTGCACTATACATAAAACAAAAATAAAATTGTGACTAAAAAACAAAACTTTAAATTTTTCTAAAATTAAGTGTATGCAAACTGACATTTTCGGCTCGCGGACAGTATCCGGTTGTTGCAAACGGACGGCAGACTGGTGCATTGTGTCCAACAAAAACATGCAAGTACGGACAATCTTTTGTGCTACATTTTCCATGGACAAAAAACTGACAAACAGGCATCTAAAAAAAGTTTAAAAATTTGAAACTGCACTAATTAGTTTTGCCAGATTAATTTCCATGCATTGGTGATGTTTAAAAAACCTTTTCTTTAGAAATTTTGTGAGAAAAAAGGCAGTTTTCATTTCGACAAGTTCCCCTTAAAAATCTAAAAAAACACAACAAAAATTGTAATTTATTTTAAGCACTCAAATATAACCCTGTTTAAAATCTCAAAACATAAAAAAAAACTTTTGTTTTGTAGACATACTTTTATTTTTTATAGAAAATTTTAAACAAGTTTCACAATCTGCCGATTAACAAGCTTGTTAAGCTAAAAAGAAGTTCTATTAAGTCATCCCCAAAAATATGTTAGCAGTTAATTGAATACTAAATAAATGTAATTAAAAAGAAAAATTAACTTACTGAGTACAAAGAGCAACTCTTTCGGGGTCATGGGTAAATTGACATTTATTTCCCCTCTTACATTTACCAAACCTGTAATTAAAAACAGCATTTTGATAAACATATTCCAAATTTTCATAGCCTATAATACTAATGATGTACCTGTTAAAGTAAAGGCAGTAAGTTCGTTTTAATTTGTGGCGATTTTTCCGAACTGTTTGTAAGCTTTTCTGTACTGCTTGGCTGTAAAACAAAACACAAAAAACTTACAATCAAAATTTAAAACACGAAAAACTTACAATCAAAATTAAAAACACAAAAAACTTACAATCAAAAAAAAAAAAAAAATTTTAAGAAATACAATTCTGCTGATTTACACTATAACACAAAAAATCTATGAGTGTTTTTTAAGTCATTTCAAAAAAAAATACAAAAGTTGTACTATCAATTTTCTATTTTTATCAAATAAAATAAAACATCAACCAACCTAGCTAACTTTTGCTTCAAAGAGTTGTTGTGATATTTTGCAGGAGCCAATTTGAAAGCTGTTGCAACTATAATTAAAAACATTAATATATTAAGATTAGTTTTTAACAAAATCTTTAATATTCTTTAAAAAATATATTGGTATCTATGGGTTTATATAAAAAAAATTCATTAAAAATATGCATCTTTATATACAATGTATTATACCATTTTTACTAAATTATTATCAATTAATAATTAATTACATTAACACATTAATTATAACAGGAAATAATAACAACCTTTATTTGAGCTTTTGTTATTTATGTTTCGTTTTAGAACAATATTTCCAGTTTTAGAACTTCTGGTTTGAATTGTAGTAAGTGGGGGTCTAGCTTGTATAAACTTATATTTATCTCTTCTAAAAAATAAAATAATTATTTTGTAAAAGTCATTGTTTTATCAGTGTGTTACTGTATTTAAAATACTCTTTAAAATACAAAAAATGGATAAAAATTTGCTATTAACAAGATAAAAATGTACAAATTGAATTTAATGAAATTAAAATTAAACTGGTTTTATGTTTTTACTGAGTGTTAGTTAAATATCTTCGAAATTTTTGAGTTTGAAATTGATTTTGTGATTTGGTGTTCTGAAAAATAAATAAGAGAACAAATAAGAAGTAAACAAAAATAATTAGCCTTTAATTTAAAAAAAATAATAAAATGTTAAAAAATCTGTTACCAAAGTTGTAGAAGAGTTTGTTGTATTGTTTTCTTTTCTTACAACTTTGTATTTGTTCTTACTTATATTTGCCCTTGAACCACTATGCATTCTATGAAATTAAAAAACAATATTTTAACAAGCAAACCAAAAAAAATGTATATATATATACTGTAAAATACAAAATTACTCTAAAATTACCTTGTTAAGCTTCTTTTGCCAGGTGAAACAAATTTTGTGGCTGTTTTAACAATTGCAGGAGATCCAATATATTTATCACACCACAGAAATTCTTGTTTTGAGGTTTTGGTAATGGGAGTAATTGAAGACATTGACTCACTAGAACTTGAACTACTTTGCATGGACGAAGTAGACAAGGCTTTAAAGTGTGTTGTTTGTTGCTGTATCTTTTTTTGCTGTTCCTGTTTCTGTTGACGCAACAGCTGTTGCCGCTCCAATTCTTGGTGTTGCGATTTTCGTTGTTGTTCTAATTTTTGTTGTTCCAAATATTCCTGATGCCGCTTTTGTTGCTGTAACTTTAGTTGTTGTTGTTGTTTTTTGCATTGTTCTTCTAGCTTTTGTTGTTGTTGTAACAAAACAGTTGAGTCGGATTTCCATTTATATTGGTTTGTTTTTTTATTTGGGTTAGCTTTGAAATGTGTTTGAGAATTCTAAAAAAATAACGTTTTGAAAATATAAAACTTACTTAAAAGTTAGAATAAAAAATGGCAAATTTATATTTAACTTACCAAATTTTTACCATTTTTATATGTGTACGGCGATCTAAAAAAAAATGGTAACAATATAATTTTACATAACATATATGCTAAATTTCAAGTTTTTCGCAAAAATGATAAGTTTAAATTTTTAAATACACAAATATACTTTCTCTCACCTGTTATTATGGCTTGAGTTTGAATGTTTAGTTGTAGGGTAAGGTTTAGTTTTATTCAGTTTTTTGTGATTTTCTAACAACCCTAAAAAATTCAAAATATGAAAAATCAGTTTAATTTAATTTCAAGTTTAAAATAAAATTATTGCAATAAATGTGGCATGATACAAATTTACTTACTTGTATAATATAGAATTTCATTTTGTAGTTTTTTTGATTCTGCATCCATTTATTTAAATTAACACAAAATTACTTAACCTGTAATAGGAAACAAAATAGTAAATTGTTTTTGCAGATAATAACATTAAATAGACAATACTACAAGTTATACAGTATTCATTAACTGTAAGTGATTATAAGCAAGAATTCATCAACAGATATTACCATATTTTTAAATTAAGCTAATTTTAAAACACTAATGAAACTTAATTGCAACAAACAACAGAATAAACTTTTTTAATTGTAAGTGACAAAACTTAAGGGCAGTACAATAGAGTTGGATTACAATAATTACTACAATAAATATGTGAACTCATGCAACAAATATTCGCGACTAATTCATTATTACAAAACTCAACAAAAAATCCTTAATGCATTAAACTGAAATTCATGTCAAAAGTTTTTTTTAATATATATCTGAAAAATAATTTTGGAAATCTTAAGGAAAAACAACACTAAACAAATTACACAAAAAAATAATAAGACAATAGAATAAATAGCAAAGCCACGACATTGGTATTTATGCAAGCACTTGTCAAAAAAAATTAAATAATTTTTCAAAGTTTTTAATTAAAGATTTCATCTTTCTTTACGTAATTCATCAATAAATTCTTCCAATTTTTGTTGAATATCTCGAACCTTTTTTAATTCTTCAGCAAGTTCAACGCGCCGACCGGTTAAAAGTTTAAGTTTTGTTTCACGATCCTGTCCAAAATCTTCCAGGACTTCCTTGACCTCATTCTCGAGTCTGTGGGCCTCAGAATTCATCACTTGCTGGCGTAATGAGTTACTTGTAATCGCTAACATCCGTTGAATTCTCCAAAATAAAACAACATCACTACAATCAACATTTTCTATGTCGTCACTGTTGACTTGCGACATTCCGAGAGCATGGTGACGGAAAAACTCATGCCTGCAAAACTGACATCGATTTAAAGCTTCTTGGAGAAAATGTTTTCGATGCAAAATTTGCCAAGTATCTAAAATTAAATCATCATTTACTTCGATCCCTTTTGTTTCAAGGTTTTTACGAATTGTTGTTATCTCATCATTAGATAAATAAATCCCATGCTGTGAATGAGCTTGAAACAAAGTTTCAAGTTGATTTTTAATCTCATTTCGTTGGTTTTGTTCCCAATTTCGATTGGTCCAATGGGTCCATCGTTGAAGAAATCCATGCCCGACTAACTCTGTGATTTTTGAGTTGGTTTCATTTAAAAGGCCACCTAAGTTTTCTTCAATAAATCTTATCGCATTTTCCCATTGGTGTTTATCCGAAATTGATCTATCTTCAAGTGCATTTAACTGAATCACACGCAACGTATCGACATAATCTTCATTCCAAGAATGTCTTGACACTGCCTCGTCCCTTACAGCACTTTTAAGTTGGTCAAAAATTGTCTCAGACTTTGAATTTTTGTGATTATTTTCCTGCCCATCTACAATTACTTTGGAGAACTCTTCGAGCAACGTTTCTTTAGCAACTTCGATCGACGTTTTCGGTAATGTTTTGTCAGCCCACTGTTTTAACTTGATATCAATTGTGGTGTTGAAAGACCCAGAGCTAGCCGATTGTGCAGCTGGGAGATAGATATTCTCAATAACGTGATTTGAAACTCCTTTCCACATTCTTTTTTGAAGCGTTTGCTCCCAATAAAGAGGAGGTATATTAACAAGAGAAATAATATCATCCAGTATTTCATTTTTAGCTTTTTCAAATAATTCCGTTCGATCTAATTCACGAACTCTGGGAAAATTGTTTTTCCACTCTGTTTCTAAATTAAACCTCGTTGCTTTAAAGGCGTCAGCCTGTTGTTCAACTGAATCTCTGACCATTTTCCAAAAGCATTTTGATACTGCATAACTAAGATTTGCTGTTGTGAGTTGACTTGCTTTTAGCAAACCAGATTTAAAAACCTTTGAATTTGAGAAAAATTCTTCTTCATAATCTTTTATTTCGCTTATAGTTGCATTTCCACTTCCCCTGCCAGTGACCACAGCGAAATATCCGAGTGCTTTCATTGGAAACAATTTCCCATCCAAAATTTCCTGAATCCGACTTGGATTTGTGATATTTTTTTCAGCTAGGTCAACTTTTGTAAGCACAAAAATAGTTCTTTTTCCAGCTGGATCCATTTGGCTGACTAGATCAGTAACAATGCTTCTTTCAGCATCAACTGAGCCATCTTGAATGCATAGAATAATTGCATTAGGGTTAGACATGTATTGTTTACTCATATTACATATTGCATCTTTAGTGTTTGGTGCCATGCCACTTGTCATAGTACTTATCATGCCCGGTAAATCAACAAGAACCATTCTTTGCAACCCCGGGCCCTTTACACTGAGTGATATTGTATCTGTGCTGACAGTTTTACCATCAGAGCAGCTCGCTCTCATTCGAAGTTCAATCTCATGTCTTAGAGCGACCAATTCTGCTTCTTTTGTAAGATCAAACTCTCGTGAGCTGTCTCGGAACTGGGCGATATGTGTTGGGCCTTCACTCAAGGTCACCTTCACGGGTGAACGAGTCATCATTTCACCTGACCCCCGAGGAAAAATTCGTGCTTGAGCGACCATCTCTAATACACTTGTTTTTCCGGCACTTTGGTCACCAACTACCACCACTCGAGGCAGATGATCTTGAGTGTCATAATTTAAGTCGTAATCAGCTAATTCATCCAAAACTTCTGAATACATATCAATTAAAGATTTTTTGATTTTTCGGCGATAAATATCTTTATCGTCTTTTGACAACAAAAGTTTTCTTAAATTTCTGTTGTCGCGTTCTAGTTTCTCAATCATTTTTTGATATTTTAATTCAGTTTCAACAACTTCATTTTGTAAATTTTGTAATTTTTTAGCATCATCGTTAGTTTTTTGCGATACTTTTTCTTTGGCTGCTTTAAGCTTGATAGTATCCCCTTCATTTTGAAGTTTTAGATTTGTCGGTAAAATTGAAGCAGCAGAAACCACATTTCCGTTAGATTTTGTATCAGGTAAATAAGCAGTTAAAGTATCCAGTTTTGAAACCTCAAGATTTTTCCATTTTTCTTTCGTTGAAACCCAATAATCTTTCATTGAAACCCAGTTTTCGTGAGATTTGTACCCAACTGCCCCAATTAAATCCCGACCATTTTCGAAAGTTTTTTCGAGCCACGAGATATCGGGAAAATGTTCCTCAAACCATTCATCGTACACAGATTTACCGTACAGAACCCCCCCAATAGTACCCCCTAAAATCCAATATCTTAATTTTGTTGCTTGACTAACAACAACTTTTAACACAGCTCCAACAAAATTTCTTTGAATCGATTTTTGATAAGATTTTAAAATAACGGAAGTTTTTAAAAGTTGCTTTTCGTTAACTTTTTGTCGGTTTAGATTCAAATTCCGAATAGTTGTTACTTGTAAGTATTGGGGATAAAGTTTAGAAATCCCATATCTTAGTTGATTGTTTAGTTTTAGAAATCGCATAATGACATTATTTCCTTTTCTCAAGTTAAACCAGACATTTTTCTACAAAACCTAAATTTAAAAAAAAAATTGTTAGTCAGTTTGGTGACAGAACGTGATAACTTTAAGGACTAATTTTTATTTTTAATGTATTATGCGTAAATCTGTAAATTGCGTTATTAATCTTAGTAATTAATAGACTGATAGAGCTGCAAAAACCGTGTAGGCTTTTCAGTTTATCGTATCATAACTCAAATGACGTAATAAACATTTATAATAATAAAATTAAAACAAAAAAACACAACTAAACTTAAATTTTTCTTACGTTTTGACATAACTTTACTAAACAATAAACAAACCCTTTAAAACGCAATGACGTAATAATACAAAAACTTCGTCATAGAGGTTATGACTCTTATTGTTTAAAACAGAAATAATAAACAATTTGTAACATTTTTATTGCCACCAACAATATTTATCAAATGCAATTATATTGTTGTCTTCTACCTTTATTTATAATTAAATTAAATGTTACTAACTTGCTAAAATAAAAATTAACTTTACAATGGTTTTTATGAAATAAATTTAATAAACTAGTGTTTTTGTGTGATCATAAATTTTAAAACAATTTGTATTTAAAATAACACATTACATAAAAAAAAACCATTAGGTTTTATTTGATAACAATATATTTTATATTATAAACTCTATTTTCTATTAAAAAAAGCAAATTCTAAACATTATTTTAAATAGTCGACCGACGATCACTCATGCGTTAATTATGACGTCACACAACAACTTCCAAACGAATTTACTAGAAAACTGAAAACAAACTTCAGCTGTTGTTGTTTTTGTAATCAGCTGTTTCAAACTCAATTTCTTGTTTCTCAAAATTTTTAGTTTTATTTTATTTGTTTTTTGGTTACAAGTATTACAATGTCTGATGTTGAATTAGTCCAGTGTTATAACAAAGCTTGCGGGAAAAAATTTTCAGCGGTGGAAAATAAAGACGGTATTATAATATTTTTATTAATTTTTTATTTATACGAACTTGATTATACTGTACAAAATTTGTTTGCAATTATTTTGAAGTTTTTAAAGGGTTTTGACACATTTTAATTATAAATGTACATCATTAGTCAGTTCTACTTTTAATTTGTTTTCTTAAAAATGTGTAATTTTTTAAACATAAAAAGATATCTCCAAATTGCTTTATAATAATTTAAATTGTGTTTAGAATCATCATGCCAGCACCATCCTGGTATTCCAGTATTCCATGATGCTTTAAAAGGGTGGTCTTGCTGTAAAAAACGAACGACAGATTTTTCTGATTTTCTAAAAATACCTGTAAGTTTGTTTTAGTATATACAAACATCTTGAACTTTAATATATGTATTTTTAAATAAAAGTAAATCTATATATATAGTGCTTTTATAATGCATTTAATATTTGTCTGATTAATATGTAGGGTTGTACATATGGATTACATAGCAATGAAAAGCCGAAAGAAGAAATGAAACCAAAAGTTAAATCTAGTAAAGAAAATGGGGTAAAAGAAACACCAATCCCAGCCCCAAAACAAGAGACTGCCCCAAGAAAACCCGACCCAAAAATGGAAGATTTTGAAAGACCCAGGTAAGTTGAATAACTTTGTTAAAAACTTATATTTATATTAATTTATCTCTAATGGAAAATTTTTTAATTGTCTGCACAAATTTAAATTTTTTATAATTCATTTGTATTTTTATTTCCTGTATGTTTCAAAGTTAAATATTTTATGTTATTACATTTTTAGTTCAGACGAACCCTTTATTAACCTACCCGTCAAAGCAACTCCATCCTACAACAAACAAAAAGTAAATGAAAAAGTTGAAAAAGAAGATGAAACAATTATAAAATTTGGGACTAAATGTCGAAAAAGTGGTTGTGATTATGTAAGACTAACTTTATATTATATATATATTAATAATTTTCTACCAATTTTTTTTTCGAAGAATTTTTTTTAATGGTAAATTAATCTTTATGTCACAAACATGTTATATAATGTATACTATTTGTTTTAGGGTTACACTAATTCACCAGCTGACAATTCAACTTGTTTATATCACCCTGGAACAGCTGTCTTTCATGAGGGGTAAGTTATTTGTATTTGTAATTTTTAACACCTTATGATTTTAAGTTGCAATTTGCTACACACTCCAATACAAGTTTAAACCCAAATTAAATAAATAATTGTTGCTTTGTAATATGTAGTATAACTTTACCTTTTTGTAATAAAATATTAAATCTGCATTTTATTTTTTTAATTTAAAAGTTTATTTATGTTGTTATTTTTTTGTTGTAATCAACTTTTCGAAGAGAGTTATGATAAAAAAATATTTTTTTTATATTTAGGATGAAATATTGGTCGTGTTGTTTAAGAAAAACCAGCGACTTCACAGCTTTTCTTAACCAGGAGGGCTGCAAAAAAGGTGAACATTGTTGGAAGAAAAGTGAGGAGGAAAAAATGGTTGTTTGTCGATATGATTGGCACCAAACTGGACCAAATGTTTCTGTGTCAATATTTGCAAAATTCACAAACATTGAGTTATCCAGTTTCCAATGCAATCAAGTTTTGGTAAGTATTTTTAACTTAGTTGATTATATATACCTTTGCCAACAGTTAGTGTACAACATTATAGTATTATAGATACTTCTAGTAAAATACTTAAAACTGATAGTTTTTATTTTTTTTAGTTAAAATCCGAGATAACTTTTGAGGGAGGAAAGAAATTTGAATTAAACATTAACTTATATGGGGTAAGTTTTTATTAGTATATTAAATATTTTCTGACGAAAACAAAAAAAAGATAGCAAGTAAACTAAATTTGTTTTCCTTTATAAACAATATATATATTTTTTTGGCAACATTAAAGTAAAATTTGACATAAAAATCAAGAAATAATATAAAAACCGATACTATGACATCATAAAGGTGATTGACCCCGATCGAAGCAAGGTCACAGTTTCCGGGACAAAAGTTGAAATTGTACTCCGAAAAAAGCATGCCCTCAGGTGGAAAAAATTGGGGGAAATTGAAGAAAGGGTTGCGGAAGAGGTCACTCAAAATGAGGATAAAGTAAAGAAGTTGGATATTAACGAGGACAAAGCTGAAGACAGTGGAAGTGATTTGGAGGGAATTGATGACATCATATTTGATTGATGACATCACAATTAAACATTTTTAAACTTGTTTAAAGCAGTAACAAAATAGACCAATTTTTTAATGAAATTAAAACTATTTTTTATTTAGAAAAAAAATGTTTTTATAACTCTTTTTTTCAATACAACATTTATAGTATTTATTACTCTTTGTAATATTCAGTGTCGCAACATTAAATCAAGTGGAAGTTTTTAATAAAATTTTGTAAAGAAATGAAATAAATTCTCAACATATAATACTGTACATAAACCAAGGCAATTTTAAACTATATTCAAATTAAAAAAATTAGGATTTGTACAACCTAAGTTAGTAAGTAACAACTACTATATGTATATAATGTCCAAAAAAAATTTAACTGTTACAACACATGTATTTATATGAAATTCACTTAATAAAATTAATAATTTTAGTAGTTAAAAAGTAATATAAAACTAAATCAGACAGGACCATACCTCTATTTAGGATTGGTTGGTTATTCAGGAATATTGAAATTAAATTCTAAATTTTGAAGATCTTGTTTGGATTGTTCAATAAATGAATTTATATTTTTTACTTCCAGCAGTAACTCAGTAGCTTCAATTTTACTATTTTCTTTTTTAGTTTCCATGAGAGATTTAAAGTCCAATGAAACCTGTTTTAATAAGATCTATACTTAAAAAAGATACTAAACTGTTTTCTGATATGAAATAAAATAATTTACAGGCAAATTTAGTTTACCATAGCAAGCAATATTTCTGCAGCATATATGTTTACACTGCTTAGTAAACAAAAAAATACAGAGGATCTTTATTCTTGATACGAGAAGGTCGAATGCACAACCTAAACATAGAGTCACTTATGTTACCCTGACCCAGTCTCGAGTTGACTTTAGCAGTTTGGGAAATTATATAGATAATAATTGCCTAATAATTTTTCTGCTGATTAAGTGCTTGCTTAGTTTACACCATTTATAACGCATTACCCAAAGGTGCTACAGTATGTGGTGTAGCAAGTGTTTTTAACACTACACCACGCATAATAGGTCAACAATATTAGACATATGCCTTAAACAGTTCAAGACTGAGGTAAGGCAAATATATTTATTTAATTTTCTAGCTATAAAGTTAATTTAAATAGAGCATTCAAGTTAAATTTACATCTCTTTTAGTCTGTGTGATTGGATCAATATTTTCATTTTCCAACAAATTAATTAAAACTTGATTAGAATTTTTCGATTCCTGTAATTCCTTTTCCATTTTTAATACTAAAAATAAAATTTTAAAGTCATAAAAAATGTCTTAGTACAATAATAATACAATTTTTATGCATTGTTTTTAAAATATACCTTGTTCATTTTTTTCTTCAACGTCAAAATTCATGTTAACCAATGATTGCTTAGTTTCCAATAATTCATTTTCTAAAACATTGATTTTTTCTTGCAAATTACTTTCTGAGCTAAAAATCAAAACAGAAAATTATGTACCAGATTTTAACTTTCATAAATTAAAAAAAATCAAGGTTAAAAAAAATAATTTTAAAATGATACCGTTTGATTTCTGAAATTCCTCTACGATCGTTGGTAATTTTCTTTTTTTGAAAAACTTGATTTTCTTCCTTTTGTTTCGGTAAATTTGCTTTAAATTTATTAGGCTGCATTTTCTTAGGTTCAACAACCTTCTTATTCACTAAAGTTTCTGGTTTTTGTATTTGCGTTTCAATTTTGGCCGATGGTTTTGGTATTTCTTTTTTCAACAACGTTCTACGCGGGATATCACGTTTAATTTCAGAAGGTTTTGGAATTCCTTTTTTGCCCGAAATTGTCTTAGCCAAAGGTTTCTCTGTAGGGTTTGACATTTTTATTTTAAACTAACTATTTTATAGCCTCTATACCTAAATATAACTCCTATTTTAAGCTAAAATTGTTGGCTTAGCTTTAGTAACGTTTTAACTTTAGAAATATTTTCTAAATTTTCGCGCAAAAAAAGGGAAATACCCCAATGTTTCCAAATAAAAAATTATTATTAATTAGATTTTACCGTTTTTTTTTACTAACTAAAACTTTCAAAACACATAAATAGTTATTTCTGTAAACAAATTTTTACAATAATAAATAGCCAAATTCAATAGAGCTGTGTATTAAACTATTTATATAAATATAAAAATCTGGTAGTGTTACAGCATTTACAAATAAATAGCAGTAAAAATTGCAATGTAAAAACAACACTTGGCAGCCAACAAAAGGAAAAAACTTGGAATATTGTGTATAATAGTGGAATTGTGTATAATATGAGATACATTTATTTATTCTGCATTTTCATCTTTTAATGATTGTCTGTACCTAAAATATGTAAGGAACAATTTATTTTTTTTATTTTTTGTTAAGTTTTCATAATTATTTTCTTGGTAAAAACACAGTTTGATAAATACGAATTAAAAAAATAGTAAAAAATTGTGAAACAAATAAACAATATTTTTAATATTGACATTATTTAAAATAAAATTTTTTTTTATTATTATGAGGCTGCGTGGTGTAGTGGTCAGAATACTTGGCTTCACTACATGAGGTCCTGGGTTCGATCCCCACTGCTTCCATGCTGTAGCACTTTTGATTAAGACGCTACAAACAATATAAACATGCTGCTAAGGCGCCACTTAATTAGCAGCTTATAATTACCGTGCAATTTTAATCTAAAATATTTCAAACTGCAAAAGGTAACTCGAGACCGGGTCCAGGTAACTGATTTACCCTATGTTTAGGTCGGGAGGTTCAGCTTTCCACATTAAAGATAAATATATATACAAAAAAAATGTAATATAAAAAAATAACATAAAAATTTATCAACTTACTTTAGAATTCTTGCAACCTGAAAGCTACCAGTTGCTCCCAAACCAACATTAACAGAAAATAAAAGCCAGTTTTTGGGAATAATAACCAGAGAATAACGTGACCAAATAATTCCGGTTGCCATCAAAGAAGTGGATTGATTTAAACTTAATTTTTCTGGGGGTCGAAAATAATCTGACAGCCCTGCAATTACTAGAGCCTAATAAACATACAAAAATATATTAAACATATTTATTTAATTTATTTAAAAATAATAAAATAGAACAACAAATAATTGTACTGCAATACATATAAAATTTTATTTATTAGGCATTTTGTCATTAAAAATAAATGCTTTTCTAGCTTTCAAACTGTTTAATTTGGTAAACTATTATTTATTAAAAATATTTTTCTAAATGGTTGAAATTACTTTAGTATATACTTAAAAAGTAATGCAACATACCCATTTAAATGCTGGTGCCCAAAAATGAATAGTTTTAAAACCTAAAACAAAACATAGTTTTAAAAACAAGGATTTTAATTTTGTGTGTTACCTATGAATTTGGAAATTATATAAACTATTTAATTTAAAGCTTTTCTTAAATTTGATTTAAGATACTTTTTTAAGTTCTTTTTGTAACTCAAAATTTAATCACAAAATTAACAAAATATCAATTAGGAAAACTCAGCTTAGGCTGAGACTTATTAACTAAAACCTATAAATAGTCCAAAGTTACCCATCTTGAAAAAAAATTAAAACGTAAATTAAGAGTTTACATTTATGTACTGTAAACAGGTATATTTAAAAAAAAAAAATGTGGCGGCCAGTTAAAACGTGTTAAAAAGTTATATGCACTCATATAGTGACATATGACTGTTCTGTATGATCTGATGATATTGATAATTAAAATTTACCTGCAGGGTGATTCCACCTGTCTTTAAATTTCTGTGACATTTTTGATTGCAATCTTGTGTCAATTCTCATTAGAGCCTGCCGTAAACCCCCGCTCATTTTGAGGTTTGAAAACGTTTAATTTACACAAAATAATTTCTAAAATATTGGGGAAAATTTAAACCAAAAAAATAATCCCCTATACGCGAGGCGTACTCGTAACACATTTGAAACCAAGCAGGATTTTAATAAAAATACCTTCACTGTCATGGCGGCTTTAACCAAAACTTATGCCTAAACAAAGATTTTAATTGTTTTAAAACTATAGCAATATTAAAAACAACATCTACAAATATATTCAATTCCATGAAAAAAATGTAGGATTTTGTAATTCTTTTACTGGTAAGTAAAAAATTTTAGAAAACTTAGTCAACCAGAAACAAATACGCTCCAGCTTAATTAAAGTAAATCTCAAAAGAAAACAATTTTAATAATTTAAACAATTATATATCTATCAAACCAAATCGTTAAATTTAAGTAGCTGAGCAATAAATCTACAAATTTCATAAATAATTAAAATGTGATTAGCGAAACGTGTATTAATCATAATAAAACTCATTTTAAATAGATTTATATAAGATTACAAGTAGTTCAAACAATAGTTTTATTTTTATTTTTATTATTTGCTTAATAAAATAACATTTTATTATTTTTTACCAATACTATTAATTACAATGATTGCAATAATAAATAACAGATCGTAGGAATGCGCAATTAATAAAAAATCGATTTTAATACATCGATTATAAAAAGTGATTAAACTCTTCGAAAGATAGCGTTTATTTTTGATAAATTGCATAGCCTACACAAGATAATCAATTATACTAGGATTCCTAATTTAAAACTAGTAATTTTTGAGTTGTTTAGTTTAAAAAGCATTGACTAGGAAGATAATATATGATATTACATAGCTAAAAATAACAGCATTAAAAACTGTAGGCGTAAAGCAGATCATATAATGACAATTATTAAATTGATATTTCAACAATTAAGTTACAATTATCGCATCAAAGTATAATTAATTTTTACCGCAAAACTTAAAATTGTCTTGTTTTTTGACAAACTTAAATCTGTCTTAGATGGATTTAAATTACAACATTAAATTATTCATAAAAAAATTTAATCTCTTAAATAAAATTTGTAGTTTGTTATGTTATTTTAAAAACAAATCTGGTTGTTTAACCTAGATAGGTATTGTAAAAAATATTGAAGTTTAAAGAGGAATATATAGATTTTTAATTTAGCAAAATTAGTTTTGTATTTAAGTTTAAAATATTTGAATAAAAGCCGCTATGGTACTGTGTTGGCCTATTGGCAAGACACAAACCAAAGTTCGTGAAATAAAACATGAAAATGTCCAATTTGAGTGTAAATTATGCGAAGAAAATATAAATCTAACCTGCAAAGGACATTTAAAATCTCAAATATGTGAAGAAAAATTAAAAGAAAACAATTTAAAACTTGTACATCGGCAGGATTCGAACCCAGAATCTCCAGAAGCAAAACCGATTTATTATACCTTTAAACTTTTAAATTCGTTAACCTCGAAACGTATTTGGATGATCGCACCTAGCTTGAGAGCAACATATTTGTAAGTAAAGTATTTGAATTAAATTAATTTATTAATATATATTTAAAATTATAATTTTGCAATTAGTTGTTTTATAATTTAATTCATTTAATAGTTTAATTATTTTAAAAACAAAAGCTATCGTATTGTAATTTTTGAATGTTTTTTTTTATAAAATAAAAATATAAGAACCCTTTTTTTAGATCACTTGATTTACATAAAAAGAAACTGGAAAAAATTCCCGAAAATATTCACAGATTTAAAGATTTAAAAGCAATTCGAGTAGATGAGAATTTTAGGTTAAAAACTTTATCAAATCTCAAAGAAATATCAAAGCTAAGGATTATAATTGCAAAAAATTGCAATATAGAAAGGTACTTCGTAAATTTAACTTAAACTTAACTTAAGTTTTTTTTTTAATCAACAAACATATAAATAAAAAAATAAATATAAAAAATAATTTAAATACATTTATTTAAGTATAGAGGACGCCCTGCCAATTCGACTTTTAGCATTAGAACTATACAACAATCCAAAATTAAAAGAATTTGGAAGTTTGCAGAATCTAAGAAGATTACAATTTCTCAACATTGGCAGGTAATTAAAACAAAAAAATTGTATAATTTAATTGCCACTACACAACTATTATTAGATTATTTTATCAATATCAGATTTACACATTGAATTTAATAAAAAAAATTAATAGTGACGTCATAATAACCTTATTGTCTTTAACAGATGCGGTATAACCCAAATACCAATTCAAGTGTCAAAGCTACAAAATCTAAGAGTCTTGTCTTTAGAAAATAGCCAAAGATTAATACAACCTATTACTGGGTTGGCAGCCATAACACAATTACAGGTTTAAATCTGCGATTATAACCATATTAGTTAAATACAAAAGTTTCTAAATTTAAAATAGTTTTGGAAAAATTAATTTCTATATTTTAGATTCTTTTGGTTAAAAACTGCAACTTAACCAATATTCCCGAAGAGGTGTTTTCGTTAAAAGAATTACTTTATTTATCTGTGGAACAAAACAGAATAAACGAAATTGGATCAAATATTATTTGTATGGAGAATCTAACTGTGCTAAGCATTTATGGAAACAGGTAAAACAATAATTTAAAATCATTTTTTTAAAGTTTTTTTAATTTATTTCAATTTTAGTATATCTTAAAACTTTTTTTTTTTTTTTTTTTATTATTGTTATAAATAGAAATACTTTTACTATAACTTTGTTTAAGCCTATCTATTAAAGTTTTGAATATATATAAATATCAATATTTAAATTTAAAGCAATTTTTTCAATTTAAACAAGTTTGTGTTATTTTTCAATTTTCAGAGGAATTTTTGTACACGAAAAAGTCAGTCGTTTACCGTATTTAAAACGAATCAACGTTGACCTAACGTTTTCAACTAAACTTGTTTCAACAAAACTCAAAAAATTCGTGAAAATTTGGAAAGATTCGCCAAGCGCTTGGTGGAAGCAATTGTAAACTTAAAAAAATATATTACTGTCGTTGCACAAGTGACAAGCAATTAAAAAATCAGCATAGACTTTAGTGCCAAAAATATTATGTTTATGGTTAGAAATTAAAGTATTAAAAAATCATAGAATAAAATTGACAACAATCGTCATTAGATGCGTACGAAACTTTTGGCTTAGACAGAGTTAAAGCTATGTCATGATTCAATACGCAAAGCAAATATTAATCTTCAATATTAATTAATCATTTGGAAAATCCCAATAAAAAACTTTACAAAAAAAACTAGCTTTAATTAGTGTTACTGTTAATAACATGTGTTATTACACATCTCAGCGTTTATTTATTTAAAGTCACAAAAAATAAAATATACGGTTTTAAAATAAACCTTTTTGGTTTTGTTTGGTCATATAAAAAATATGTATATTTTTATGTACCTAATAAAGAACTTTTTGGATAATGTATTATGAAAAATATTTAAGTGTATACAAGTTATTAAAATATAAACAAAGAAAATTTACAGGGTTAAAAAGGCAAGGATATAAGTTTTAAAACCACAAACTAACATCTAACCACCTTAGTTATTAAATATAGTAAAGTACTCACAAGTTAAATATGATTTGTTACCTGAACTGCCCCCATGATAATTTTTATTTTGAAAACAACTGTTGCAATTTATAAAAAAAAACACAAATTAAGCGTCACTAGTCTAACAACAAACCACATCACGACTAATGTATAATAAAGGAAATGACGTCGCTGCATGAGTTATGACGTCACACCAGCAACGGAACGCTGTATTGATACAGGACTGTCAATCAAAATAATGTTTTTAATTTTACAATATCGTTTATGTTGATGTTAGTTTAGTTTAAAAGTTAGGTTAAACACAGGTAAATTTTGTTATACTAATAAAAGTTTTTTATTAACAATTCAAGATTAATTAGGTTGTAAAAGATGTAGTTTTAAACAACGAAAAAAACTAAATTTTGTTGTCTGACTGTTACTAGTAAATCCATGAATTAAGTATATTTAGAGAAAAAAATTTAATTTAATATTTGAGTTTAAAACAAAAATTAATAGTTAGTATTTTTGTCTGTTAAATATTATATTACAACCAAGAAAAATATACTTATAATGGCGCAATACATTTATTTGTTTGTATAAAGCTTACTAAAAGACAAATCATAATAAACAATATTAAATGGTTTAGTTTTTAAGCCTATTTCGCTACCGGTAATTTAGTAAATAAATGAGTAATAACGATTGTACAGTCAGGAAAATAATCATAGTATTATCAAGCGATTGTATATAATGACAAATACAGTAATATATAATATTAAGTTTATGACCTAGCCTAAAAATAATTAAAATTCAAAGAATATTGTATAATTACATTTGTGCTAATTTTAGTATGAACAAAAGTAAGCATATCACGATCAAGAATTTTCTGTCGTTTGGCATAAGTTTAATCATGAAAAAATCTACCGGAAATAGAAGTTTTGTAAAGTCTTATATGCTTTTAACTATAGGTTGTTGCATCAATATAACCAACGGAAGTCAAAAAAGTTAATACTTATTAACTGAAAGATATACAGCATAGGTGTAATATGTATAGTGTAGCGTAAACAACACAGTGGTGCAATGTATACACAACCTACGTTTGTTATAGTTAGTACCCATTTGATATAACTCTATTACAGTTTCCATCGTAAATTTGTATTTTCATTATTTGCATACTCATGCACATGAGATCAAAAAATTAAAAAAAACAAAGAATATTAAATTCCAGAAAAGCCTAAAAAACCAAATGGTATATAGGCAGTGTATATATTAGTTAAAGTTTCAAGTTCAATATGTTATCTAGGTAAAAATACATTTTATGAATCTGCTTATCAAAAGCAAGGTAAACTTTTAAAATTCAACATTTTTTAGGCAAAATGAAATCCTAAGTTAAAAACAGTATTTAAGTAGTTCTCAACAATTTTAAACAACCCATCAAAAATGGAACCTAACAATCCCGTCATAACTAATGACGTCACTGGGTCAGAAGAGCGTCGAAATTCAGATAACTCCCCAAACCAGTCCCCAGATTCATCCTCCTCAAGTAGCAGGTTACTAACAAGATCGATCTCTGAAAATGCACAACATCACTCCTCGCCTATGAACTTATCACAACATTTACGCAGTCTTAAGGGAACGCCTATTTTTATTAGAGCAAAACGTTTTAATCAGGCTGGAGAACGGCGTGATGCCAACGCCATGTACAGTCGTGGCGTGGCACATACGCCACCAAAAGTGTCAAGCTCTGTTCCGCAAAATATAGGAGCGGGTATCGAAATAATAGATAATAATAATGCACCGGAGTTAAGTGTTCATAGAAATTCGGATGTATTTATGCAATCAACGAGTACGACTAGAGTGAGGGAATATAGGTTTTCATCAACAAGTGGAAATCAACCAGGTAAACTAAAGACTTTTTTAACAAGTTAAACATAAATCATGATCCAATTCCACCATGCCTCTAGCCTGATTACAGAACTTTTCTTACCTAGACTTTGGTCCCAATTTTTTAATGTTTTCTCATGTTGAATTAATGACTATTTTTATTTATACTTTCGGCATATACTTGGGAAATACATTGCTAACAGTTATAACTTCTGCTTAAGCCAAAAAGTTAGCAAAAATTAATACTGCATGCGCTAAGTTTCATAACTTAAGTACTTAAATCGAGGATAAAGTAAAAAATTCAAAATATTTTTTTAAGGTGATCTTGGCGGAAAACGTCATTCCCGAACCTCGTCGATAGGTGGCGTATCCTACGTATCGAGAATATCATCCATCAGTGACGTCATTAACAATCTCCCAGGTCATCGGTCACCTGAAGGTAATGACGGCACGGACACGTCATCAAACCGTGTTCGTCTTAGTAGAAGTTCGACAAGAAGAAGTATGGGCCAGGAATGGACGAGACATCATTGGGATAAAGTTAAAGACTTAGGTAAAAATTGAAATTTAAACAAGTAGTATGGCATAGTAGCATAAATTGGCCTTTTCTTTTAGTCCAACCCAATGTTTAGAATATAGTTTTAAAAGTCAAGTGAAATGTAATTATCTAGTTTTGATGCTTTAAAAGTATAAACAATTACGGTTTTAGCAGTAAAAGGATAGGTCGTGTTTTCAAATTACCAAATTTCCGTTTCCCTAAAACCTAAACTAATATTTCTTGCGTGCCAGCTCGTTTTTAACATGAACTGCATTTACTGTAAGAAAAAAAGTTATTTGAAATGTTTTTTTTTGTGCAATTCGTGCAATGGCTAAACGAAACCGAAATAATATAAATAAATGTCAACTTAAGTAAAGTTACATTTGTTACTTAGTAAAGGACCGTGTTTTTATTAATAACAAAATGTTATTTCCTAATTTTTAAGTGTATTCTATTAAAAAAAATTGACCATTTTGTATTATGACGTCACAGAACAAGAATCGGAGCGTGCGCGACGATGTTCGAAGCTATCAAGTGGGTTCGCACCCCTAATGGTGTTCGGGGGGTTGGTATTTGTATGCATCGGTATAAGTGCAAGCACCAATACTGGAAAAGACAGCGAGCGTTTACAGCAGCTTAGCGCCGCACCGTTAGCTATGGGTATCTTTATGCTAGCCTTGGGTTTGTTTTTAATAGCTACTTGGTTTGGATGTAGATCAAGAGCTAACAGTCTTGATCAGCGATTACTGCATGGTTCAAGACGTAACTCGGTCGAAAGCGAAAACAATTTAATCGACGCTGTGCTCGCGAAATTACAAAGTCATTTAAGCGGAAATACGGATGATACCCCGCCGCTAACTGGTGTAACAGTAGACGGTGTTATAGTCCAAAAACCTTCGAGTAGCAATAATCAATCGTCAAATAATGATGCAACACAATCTACCAGTGCACAGCAGTTTGTTGTTCGTGAGACAACAGTATAAAACTTACCATATTTCATTTTACTGTTCTTATTAAGGTACATTATAAAGCATATAACTATTGCTTTAAATAGTAATAAAGGTACCGAAATATGTTAAAGGGTTAAAAGTAAATATACCTACCTTATATTTCGTTTCTTTAAGTTCTTCATATTTTCAGCTCCTGTCTGACATCTAGCGGTCACTAGTGTGTGGGTTTTAATTTATTTTTTTTACATTACAACAGATGTTGTTAAACGCTTAAATATTTTCAAACAGGATGATAAACAGTTGTTAAATACAAATTTTAAAATTTAGATGTATAAATTATATTAGCAACTTGTGATGGTTGCTTGATTTGAAATAATTAAAATCTAGCACTTTGAATTAACACTTCTTACTAATTTAAAACAAAGGATAAAATTTGGAAAAATAATTAAATTTTAATGTAAAAGTGAAATAAATATTTTTATATTACCTACATTCATTTATGTGTTATCTTGTTTGGTTGTTTAATAAATTAACACCAAAGATTAGTTTTGTATTTTTTAGACTAATAGTTTAATTAAAAATAGCTGTTACTAGATATTTAAAATAATTTTTTTTTACAACGTTGGTTTAAATTTCTAAAACAATTTAAAGAACAAAAAAAATTATAATCGACGAATTTTCCGAGGTCTTTGTGGCAAATTTTCAATTGTTATTGGGGTTTCATCTGAGATAGAAACAATTGTAAAGCCCCCGGCTTCTAACCCTTTCAGGGAACACTTTCGACCGGGGCCGATACCATTTATTATTACTCTTACAAAGTTAAACGACCCTTTTAACAGTGCCTTTTCCGCTGCCACTTTACCAACAGTTTCACCAGCGAGTTCTGTGACTTTTTTCTTATTTTTAAATCCAACTGTTGTACTCGTTTCACAGCTTAAAGTCTTTAAATCGTCAGCACTTCGTACATTTATGATTGTGTTGTTCCATCGGGCACTTACATATACGATAGGTAAATCTAAAAAGCTTTTGCCTCCAAAAAGAAGTCCGGGTCTTGCTTGGTATAAAACAGTAGGCAGACTATACACACCCTCTTTAGGGTCAGATTTCTCTAAAGGAATGGGCCCAAAGTTTTGACGCCGAACTTTGTTGTAATGTCTATTGTAGTGATTGTCCAGAAGCTGATTGGGAGATTTTGGTTTTATTTGTTCTTGTTTAAATGTTGGTCTGTTTAAATTTTGATACAAGCAACATTGTGTTTGTTTAACTGATTGGACAATAATCCTTTTAAATAAAGTTTCACTGCTTCTTAACATGTGCAATGAAGAAGCCATTTAAAACAACTTAAAAATCTAAAAATAAAAATACATGGTAAAAAAATATAAACTTCTGTAAACTAATATAAAATGATATTACTACATAGACAGCAAATAAAAGTAAATAAGTTACAAAATTTATCAACATAAATTTAATGCACTAAGTTGCAAGATTAAACCAAAAAGAATTGTAAAAATCTGGAAAAATTTAAAATACAGCTAAACAATTTTTTAAAATACTAAAAAGCTAGTTAACGTGGTGCATTGTTTAAAACACTGTCAATCTCTCTTAAAATCTCATGATTTGTCATATGTGATAAAACCTGTAATGCTTTTAGGTTCTCATACAATTGTTCAGTAGCTGATGCCCCGATTAAAACACAATTGTTAGTCGGAAACCTTAAACACCAAGCTATAGCAAGCTGTGGTAATGTGCAACCAATACGATCAGAAATTATCTGAAGTTCTTTTAGTTTGGCTTGTTGTCTTCTACCTTCTTCTGATAAAATCTTTTCTTTAAGCCAAGAAAAACCCTTTAATTCTGCTCTCGTGTAAGGTGGAATCCCTTCAGAGTATTTCCCTGTAATGATACCACATGCTAAAGGAGACCAAGAAATGGTTCCTATTTTTAACTTATCTTGTAGCTTTGGTAAGTGACATTCTAGCATTTCACGCTGGAAAAAATGATATTCTGCTTGCTCTGCAGAAGGTGGAATCAAATTATACTGCCTTGCAACAAAGTTAGCTTCAATAATCTCAGCAGGAGTCCATCTAGAAGTGCCCCAATATAAAGCTTTACCTTGGTTAATTAAGAATGTAAAAGCACGAACTATTTCTTCCATAGAGGTATCAGGATCTGAGCGATTCGCAAACACAATATCAACATAAGAAAGCTGAAGTCTTTGAAGAGAATATTCCAGACCTTCGATAATATGTTTTCTGGATAATCCCTTTTCTGTTTCTGCTCTTCCACCCCAGTATAACTTTGTGCTGACAATATACGACGAACGGCGCCATTTTCTTTTTTTTAGTGCATTTCCGAGCACAATTTCTGCTTTACCACCTGAATAGACCTCTGCAGTGTCAAAATAATTTACTCCGTTTTCGTATGCAATTAAAAGTAATTCTTCGGCTAATTCGTCGCTAATTTGGCCGCCAAAAGTTGCCCATGTACCCAACCCAATACAGGAAACTTTTAACCCAGTTTGACCCAAATTACGGTACAACATAATGTCTATTTTAATAAGATTTAACTGTGCGAAAAATATATACAAATTTTATTTAATTATAAACGTTTAAAACGGGCAAGTTTACACTTATCTTTTGCGGATGTTACCACCTAACCAATCAATTTGTACATTTCCTACTATCTTCAAAAGTGTAAGATCTAACAAGTCACTAGTTTTTATTAAGTAATTTTGAATATTTGTTTTAATTCCAACTTAAATAATTTTCGTTTAAAGTAAAAATAAATTTTTATTTTTCTAAATCACAACAAGTAACGCATGAGCAAACACGGTTGACAGTTAACGGTAACCGGTTATTTTTATTAAATCAATTTAATTTTATCCTCAATATTATACTTTTTACTTGTGTTCAGATCAGTATATAGGTAATAAAAACTAATAAAAATATAACGCTGTCCTATTTTTAACAACCTAAAATTGCAGTTTTTGTTAAGTTTTGGTTTTTATTTTAGAAAAGAAATTGCACAAAAAGAACTAAAACACAAAAAACTGAATAAAAAACAAATAAAAATTAAGAAAGACGAATGCTTGGCACAGCCAAAGTTAAATTATTTTGTTTATTTTGATTAACATGTTGTCCTTGATCAGAAGCTAGCGATTTAATTCGCTTAAAGCCGCTACGAATTAAATGACTTGGCGACCTGGCCCTGATTCTACCTCTTAGGAATTTACCATCGCGACAAAGGTGAATAAAGGGTTCAGAACCACTATATTCATGCTCTTGAAGTTTAATTTCATGTGGGGGATGTATGGCTGAACAAAACATACGCTCAGCAGTAGACATGTGAGCATTACCATTACATTTTACCCCACTTATAAAGTCTTTGTTGGTAATTAAAGGTGATGTTTTACAGAAATTTTGTTCCGTATGAGGCAGGGATTTTCGACGGACGGGATTATATGTTTGATTTTCATTTGTGTATTCATTTACGCTGTCAGTACTACTTGTAGAACTAGAAGTAGTGGGTTCTGTAGACATTGTATCGGTTAACCTTGTGCTCATTAACAAAGATGAACTTAAACCGTTCATTATTGAATTACCTTTAAAACTTTTGCTGTTACTGTTGTTATTATTATCGTCTTTCGATGTCGTAAAACGAGAATGATTTTTATGAAATTTACGGCTTAGCTTCGGCGACAATTTTCCCATTATACCATGGCGTGATTTTCGAGATTTGGGGGGTGCTAGCAACGATGAAGATTTTTTCGTATTTTCGTCGCTCTCTTCGCTTAGAGATGGCGAAGTACTAACTGATTCGCTGATGTTTATACGAGGTAATCTTCTGAAATCAGACTCAGCATTCGACTGTGATCTAGTATGTCCTTTACTTTTACGCACACTTCGAAAGCTACCCCATCTTTTTATGCCATTTTCTTCATTACTTTCCTTTGAATTGCGATGACATTTTTCAGCGACTTGTCTTGAAAGGTTAGGTGGCGGTGTTGAGCTTCTGCGTTGTGCAGTGACCCCTACTAACCCTATGACCGCTGTCGTGCCCGCAAATACGTTAAGAGTCTCGTTTTCACTGCAAGGTGACGTATTATAGCTGGTGTCACGTGATAAAAGTTTGGACCAGCCTTCTCTCGCAGATGCCTCGAAGAAGTCGCATCTTAGCTGTTCGGCTAACTCGAAACCTTGTTGTTTCGTGACCTTTCTGACGTAATCGAGGTCACCTTTGTTACCAACAACAATCAGGGGTGGAATTCGACTAAAAAATATTAAAATAAAAATTAAATTAAAAAAATTTTTTATGGTTAAATTTTTAAAACTACTTATACTTAACTTTTTGTTTAATAACTTTATAAATAACCAACGTTAAAATAAATTTCTTTTATTTTTTACCTTGATTCTTTTTCATCAAGATCAACAATTTTGTCCATAATTTTTGTAGCAGTATTTTTAATTTGAAGATAACTATCAGCATCGGTGATTGAGTAAACCAACATTATTGCATCTGCCCATCTAAAGTGGTGATCAACTGAAGAAAGTTTCATACCCTGTTAATATAATTAAATTGATAAATAAAACGTTATAAGAATGAAAAAGATGAGCTAATAAATAAATAAAAATAAATTTTATTTGAAAATTTTTATTTAATAAATATTTAAACGAAAGATCATTTAAATTGGTTTGATAACCCTACAAAATATTACAAATTTTGTTATAAACTTGATACTATTTTTAAACTTTTCAAAGCAGCCAGAACTTAACAATACACGATTAAAAATCTTATTCATTTTACTAAGCTCCTAAGATTAAAATCACATGGCTTAAAAATGCCACAACAGCATTAGTGTAAAACCTCAGGTGTGAATAACCTAACCGCCTTAGTTTAAAGATAAAATCACACAAGTGTAGTGCCAACACCAAGTTAGTTAAAAACAGTAAACATTAAATAAACAACATTGATGTACCTTGTCAGATGTGTCCTGAATGTTTACTTTTAATATTTCACCATCTACGTCTACCATTCCTCTACATGTCATATCTATAAAAAATAAAAACAAAAAAATTATTAAAGTTGTGAAAAAATGTTCAGAAAAATTAAAAAATTAATTTAATGACAAAAATTTAGCTTATATTGCAGTTAATTTTTTTTTAAATATGACTTATATGCTTATTTGCAAAAAAATATGCTATCGGTTTTAAATTTGGTGTAGAAAAAAACAGTTGTAAAAATGATTTAGATGTTATAAATTTTAGTCATACATTAGATAACATAGCTTAGTATAACGTAATAAAGATTAAATAAACTATTTATAAAAATAGTAGCGATTATTTAGTTATTTTGGGTAACTTGTGTATTTTAGTAAAATCCTAAAAAATTGTCATGAACTACACACTAATAGATAAGGTAGTTTAAGCAACTTTAAAACACATGTAATCCTATTTTAATTAAGGTTAAAAATATGCCACGTAACATAGTAATTCGCGTATTATAAAAACATGCAAAAATTTACAGATAAAATATTTGATTGACATAAAAAAAAAAATTCAAATATCATGTAACTAACTACGCCATAGTATACCATTTTTAGTAGTGAACATATGTTATTAGTTGTACGTATTATAAAGAGATTACGTAAATTGTAAATTACTAAAGTATTGGGTTGAACTGAAGGTATTTATAACAAAAGAACACAACTATTTTAAACCAAAAATAACACCTTTAAAACCTTTGTAAAAACGTAAAATGTGCAAAGAATTTTATACAAAAAAGCATACTAACATTGCTCAAAATTACTTCTAAACAATAAATAAAATTTTTTAATTTAAAAAAAATAATAAATAATCACAAAAATGTCATTTTTTAATTTTTGATGTTTCTTAGTTTTTTGCAATTATAAATAAAATACAACTATTGTAACGTTGTATTACAACATATAAACTTAACCTTCATTTAAGATGTCAATTTAAATCCAATAATTGAATCAAAATTAAACAAATTCGGTTTTAATTGAATTTAATTATCCTAACTTCCATGAATATTAAAGATGATTGCGCGTTTTCGGAAAAAAAATTAAAATAAATTTAATAATTCTTTTTATATATTTTTGTTTATACTAAAGTCAAGAGTTAACACGGTTTAGGTTAAATATAAACTCAGGTTTAAAATTAGGCCCATGATTGCAATTAATAACATACCGCAAAAATGTTCACGTATTTTACTTGTATAAAAGTGCTTAAATATTCCCCCTTTTTAACTTTGTAAAAATATAACTTTAATTTTATGCTAACATAAAAATGAGTTTTTTAATTTAAAAATAATTTTAAAAATTACAAAATTAGCAAGGGGATTTTATTTAGGCGGGGCGTTCAAATTAAAATCTAAATCTTCTCACAAAATTTATCGTAACTCTTTACCAGCGAGACGCATCAAACTGCGTTTAAAATAAACACCAACGCAAGCCCCACGGTTTTTAAAGATTTAACAACCTAGACTGCCTACGATTTCGGATTTCCAATATATAAACGTTTATAATTACAACGCGCGACGGGAAATTTTGGTTTTAAAACGCCCACTATGTAATATAAGCTTAGAAAATTGGGAAACTGTGGTTTTGTTGTGTGTTATTAGAGGATTGTGTTTTGCGTGGTGAATTTAAAATTAGCGTGTCGCAAAGATTGGTATCATCTCATTATTATAATGTACTGCAGAATAAAAATAAATTCAACGCATTTTCAAAATGCCAAAGTTCAATAAAGCGAAGTGTAAATTTAATTTTTATTGCTACATTATCTTACTTTGAACTTTCCTAAAATATCAACTCGAAAAACACATTACTAATATTGATCATGACAGTTCAGGACTTAGAATATTGCATTTTGTTGGAATAAACCTAACTTTAAGGCAGACAAATTACTATAAGTGGTCGAATATTTACATTATAACGTTGAGATTACATCTATAATCGATATAACGCCCTGCACCGAGTTTACACAAAATCAATTTTCTCCTAAAGTAAAAATGCTGTTAAAAAATGAATTTTAAAGGAATTTCGCGAGAATTTTTTAAAGCAAGTTTTATAATACTTAAATTGCGCTGGCAAAATACATCTAAAGTATCTTGCTGAAATCTTAAGCCGTCAACACAGGGTTGTATTGTATATTAAAACGCATGGTTAACGTATGAGATATCACCTGCGATAAAATAACAACAAAAATGCCATGAAAATTTTAAAGTACAAAGAACATCACGCTATATATTTTAAAGATTTTTTCGCTATAATTGATTGCAATTTGCACTTGCTTTAGTCACGTTGTTATTTTAATGATTTATTTTACGGACTTCAAAAAAAAAATCATTTTAAAAAAAAATCATAATTTGATTGAGTCACATTAAAACAAAAACTTGAAACTTCAAAAAAAAAACTTTAAAAAAAGATTTTGATACGCATGGTACAAACTATAACAAAAATATTATAAATTTAGTGTTTGAGTCATTTATAAACGCACCTCACTATAAAGCAAATATAAATGAGTCATTTAACACCAATAAAAAGTCGTCACAAAATTGGGCGAGGGTTCGAATCTTCCTTTACCTAATGCAAATACTAACTATTGATTTCTATCTTTATGACGTCACAATTCAAAGGAATATTTTAAATCCGATAACGTAAGAAAACGTCAATCATAATTGTAACACTATAGTATGACGTCACTGCGTCTATTTTCGGGGGTAATTTAGATGTGCGAAGGTCATACTAGTTAATAATGGTTAATATTTATAACTAAATGCGGTTAATAATAACTTGATATGAATAATTTAATACGCCTACTACTACAATAAATTAAATAGCAAAAAATTCCCGTTTTTAGGATTTAAAAAATATTAATAGTTTTAGTATAAAAATAAAAACGGCCTTTGTGACACATAAGTTAACACCCACTTATAATACAATTGTTTTAATAACAATTTCAATTCTCTTTACAACAAAGAAAAAGTAAATAATTCATTTTTTGGAAATTTTAGTTGAAATTTGATTTAAATGAAAAACTGTCAAAGATTACGAAATTATTGTTTATAAAGTTAAACTAGTGGTCGAGTTAATTCGATTATCGTAGGTTTAAGTTAGATTGATTCCCTTTTATATGATAACCACACCTTTTAAATGCGTGTGACTAGTAGTTAATTCGAAAGTTAAAATTTAAAATAAAAAATTTCAAAAACCAAAAATAAATTAAAAAAAATTTTAACAGACAGACAGAGTATACAAAATAAAATATAAATAATTAATTATTCTTTTTTGTCGAAATTTTATAAAAAAAAAATACGAAAGTCATGTTATAATAAAAACATTAAAAATTTAAAATAAATATTATTTATAAGTTTTTTTTAGAATTTTTTTTTTTGATTGGCAGTTTAAATTGTGACCACTAAAAAAAATATTAATAATGTGTGAAAATTTCAAGTTATAGCAATTAAAGTGCGTAGTAATACCTAAATTATGAGGTTTATTTACGTGTATTCTTTACCTTGACTTTAAGTTATGAGAATATATTAAGTGGTTTGTTATTCTGTGAAAAAATAACCAAAAATTAAAATTTTTATGTTTTTATTTCATTTTCTTAGAAATATGTACTTTTCTTTTAAAAAAGCGTCTTTGCCTTATTTAGTATTTAATTTTAAAAATGTTTTTTTTTTTTTTTAAATTTAATTTTGTGATTTTATAAAAATGTTAAAAAGGGTCGTTAAATGGAAATATAACGCCTTTTAAATTTCAATTAAAATATCGCGTTTTAGTTAAAAGCATATAATATAAACTGACACTGAATCATAATGTTTGTATAAAAACCCTTAAAATAATTTCAAATTTGTGATTTTAACCCAAAAGTGGAATACTTTCAAACCACTTTAAAAATTATAGAAGTCGTCGTAAAATTATTGGAGCGTTAAATTTAAATTGATGACAAAACCAAAAACTAAAATGTTTAAAATCTGAAAAAAACGACAATTCCTTTATTTTGAAAACAAATCATTTTTTGATACTTTTATTTTTTTCTTAATAAAAAAAATTAAGACTTTACAGACAAATTTTAGGTAAGCTTATAAGCATTGACTTTGTATGTACGTAAACTGGATTTAAAAACACAAAATTTTAAATATTTAAAAGCTAAACGTATAATAAGATTATAAACCGCCGGCACAACCCTTTAAAAACCTAGTGCGCGTTTTTCATTCTTTGTAATATAAATTTTAACTTTATGGTCGGTAGAAGGTTAACGAGTTTGCAGTGGGTTTAAAAGATTGTTAATTTTAAAAAGGATAAAAACACAAAATTTTTAAGTTAAAAAAAATGCCACAAACCTTTTTCTTTTTAATGCTTAAAGTTGTTGTAAAAATTCTTGGATTTTTATGTATTTTTGCAAAAAAGCGACGTTTATAAATAGAGCATACAAAAAGGGATTGGGCTACTTAATGTTTACTGTGTAAATAGATAGACATAGTTCACATAAATTACTCGTTTCCAGAAATTTAAATTTGACTTTGCCGTTTGTTATTTGTCGGAAATTAATCAAATTATCAGACTTTGCTAATCAAGATTCGGCGTCATAAAAACAGGAAAAAAACAACCTTAAATTCCCACATAAAAACAATTTAAAGTATTTTTATAACTTGTTTTTTTACTAAGAATTTAACCAAATTTTCTTAAATATCAGTTAAGTTATTTGCAAAAATCTTAAAAATTTCGCGTTATCGTACTTTTTGTGAAATAAAATATAGATTATAATAACCGATAGTTTCAAACGGCATACCTTGAAGCAGGTGTTGAAATCTAATGTGTTTTTAACGTTTTTAAATTGAACAAATATTTAAAATTCGACGAAAAATCGCGAGCCCTACGCATTTCTAAACAACAACAACATTTACGCAATAAAAAATATTTTTACGCATTAAAAGGTACATTAAGATAATAAAACAGTTTTATCTTTAATTTGTATCTTAAAAAACGTAAAATTTTACAAATAGTAAAGAGATAGTTACAACCCTACACAAATTAACAAGCAAAAAAAACAAAAATTTTCGCTTAAAAAGCAAAAAAAAAATAAGTTTTTTACTGAATCAACAACCGCTTAGGAATGACAGATATTTAAGTTTATGACGTCACAGCACTTCACAATGTGACGTCACAAACGCTACGTGCTCTTGAATAGAAGAGACAGCTAAGTAAACAACCGAACACTGGGTCATAAAAAACTTAAGTTTTCTTAAAATCGCAATGGTATTTTGTTTTTTTGGGTTATTGTAAACGGAACTGAAATAAAAACCAGTTTATCAAAAAAAAGGAAAAAATGTTAAACTTAACTTTGAACGAGTTTTGTTATTAAAAAAAAATTCCGAACGAAATTTAATTAACTTTGAATTTCTCAACAATGTAATCAATTTAAATTCAATCATTTTAACCTTTCCAACGACCGTGTAATATACGCTCGATATATTATCACCGAAAAGTAAATTAGAAATTAATTTATGACGTAATACTACGTCAACAAACATTAAAACAATTTTTGACACAACTTTCAAATTTTTTATTTTTTTTGAATCTAAAATATTTTTTACAAATTTTTTTTTTGATTTTCTGAAAATGGGATAAAATTTCCCCTATAAGTTATGTTAATATTTTAATTAGACACAATCTTAATGTTAACAAGTTAATTTTGCACGAAGGGAATTTCAAGAAATTGTTAGGTATATTTTAAACTACACCCTTTAGGCGTTTATACTGGTTTATAACGACCAAAATTTACGCAAAATATTTATATAACCTTAATGCTAAAAACCGCATATTATATAGTAACCATACTTATATGAAATTACAAAATTTTAAATGTAAAAAAAACATAACAACAAAAAATTTAGAACTTTTTTTTTAATTTTTAGCGAAGTTTTTATATTATTTATGTAATGCTGGCGCTATTAACATTACCTAATCACGTAATTTCTATATAAAGTATTTGTTTAAATTGGCTGTTTATAATAATAACAAAATCGTATATAATTATGTGATGAACTACATTAAATAACCTTGGAACATTGCTGAGTAACGATTACTACGAAAATTGTAACGTTACAGTTATTTAAAACCTTACACGAAAAATGCATCAACTTGAAAATTGTAACACAACAACCCGTGATAATGACCTATTTATGACGTCATTAAGAGCAAGATTTTAAACAGAAATTGTAACAAATTAATCCCCACAAAATACCACGTGGCGTTTGATATAAGTTTACATTTATTTGCGTCCTAATTGACGTTCGTTGTAAATCAATTCCAAAACAAATAAAAAACACGAATTCCAGTTAGAATTTTTTTCTTGTTGACGTTTTTATTAAACTAAGCTTTAATTTGGCGACATTTTTATAAGTTTTTTAAATACCAAAAACTCACTTGACTTTAAATTAAACATATTTGATTTATTGAATAAAAAACTTCTTAAATTGCAAAATACATATCGTATAACTTTGTTTAATTGTATACAGTTTTTGCTTTTTTAAAAATTAGTTGACATTTTTAATTACCTGTATTTTCAAGATATTCGTTAATAAATCGCTTCGTTAAAAATCGAACCACCAAAGCTAAAAAACAAAAATAAAATTTAAATATTTAAAACGTTGCATAAATTGAAAAACGATATTAAAATTATCTTAAATTTTTAAAAATATCAAGTATAAGTTACACAATGTTAAAATCAGTTTAAAATTGTCAGATATTTTAAAATTTTAAACATACAAATCATATAAAACGTGTTTTTAGTTCAGCTTTTGACTCAATTGAGCGTTTAAACGACTTTTACTTAAGCAAATGAGGCCTGACCATTATTTTAACACCAAAACCTTACAAGAGATTATAGTGGATTATATATATGCATAAATTTGAGGTGGGCCCAATTTTCAAAATACTTGAAAATTACAAATCAGATTACAATTTGGAATGTGGTAATTTATAAATAATTTCTAGTTGTCAATTAATTATTTTTCTGCTGTTCAGTGATTGACTTTTCGTAATTACCTTTTTTCAATTTTAGGTTAAAAAAATACTTTGGGACTCAGTAAAACACAAAATATGGTGTATTTTAGTTATCATGGCATTCAAACGTGATTTAAAATTGTTATAAACCGCGCCCATTTCTTGGAATTCTATTTTACTATAATCCACTTTGCGAAAAAGGTTTATTTAATAAAACCTTAAAAAAGTTCAAAAATGAGTCAAAAAAAAAAATTAAATAAAAAAAAATCTTTACCAGATTTTCCCACTTTTCTAGGCCCAACAACCACAAGTTTAAATTCTTTTATCGCATTATTAGCTGAGTTTAATACAGCTCTTTGCGCACTTAACTCCATAACCATATTAATATTACTGTATAGGTTATATATAGGTAAGTTATTCTTATACAATCTGAATAAAAAAAAAATTTAAATATTTTATTAGTTCCAAAAGTAGATTCGTTCTCTAAAACGTTCTCTAAAACGTTCTCTAAAAAATGAAAGGTTTAAAAGCTTAAAGAAATCTAATATCTTTAAAACAAAAACTCTATGCTTTTAATTCTTTTTAAGTAATGACTGTTATCTACCAAATAATATAAACTATTAATGCTATAATCATTTTTCCGTTTTTAAAGTAATTTAGTTCTAAAAAAAAGCTTAAAATTTTTTCTTAAAATTGTTTTCGTATTTTAATTATTCATTTAAAGTACTTTGAAAATTCGATTATCGAAATTTAAAGCAGTGATAATTTAATTTATGTTTTACTTTGGACATCTAAACTGATTTATTTTTAAATTTTAAATAATTCACTCGATTCAGCAATACATGAACTATCTACAACTTGACTGAATCGAACTAAATTTAAAATCCATTTTCACTTCCATATAAACTTAAATTTATTCTAAAAATATATTTATCCTATTCTTGACTATTAAATTTATTAACTATTCCAATGTATCACCTCTCTCTATGACGTAACTATAACAACATCTAATTATGACGTCACATAGACGAGTACAGCGCGCTACTGATCGGTACCACCCTAATTTAAAGCGTCAATCTAAAAACTTAAATTCTTAATTTTGAAGGTTATGATTACCGAACTAGACTGAAAAAAATGCATTTCTTCCTTCACCTGTTATCTAGACAGTGCTAGTCCTACATTTTCACTCATTATAAATTATGGGTCTAAAACCCAATATTTAACCACGTTTCGTCCGGTTTTAATTTTAATTCTAATCAATTAAACTTGTTTTTTCTATCACGAAACTAGTGTGGTCAAGAGATACGTGATCCCGAATAAATATAAAACCTCGAGGTTAGAATACAATCGATTTATTTGTTTTCCTTTTAAAAATATGAACGCTGTTGTTTCAAACTGAATACCATGTTTATATATATATATACTTATATGGATTAATTTATCGATTTCTAACACTATCTAAGTGAAAATAGAGATAAGATGACAACTACAATTAATTATTCTTGAACAAATATAAATTTTTGTTGACTATGCGTTAAAAATAATAAAAAAATCAATAGCTAAACTATTTTTTGCTTTTTAAATCAATAAATTATTTTATAATTTATAAGATATCGAAAACTTTAACGAGTACTTCGAAATACGAAATTACGTCATTTCCTTTTAGCAACTACTTTAGAAATCGAAAACATATCGATACGCGAAAAGCAAAATTTTATAATACGTAATAATCAAGTTATACTTTTTAAATTGTTTCGAATGTTATAAGATAATAGATAATCGAAAATTTTTGTTAAAAAATCTTTAAAAATTTTTTTGACATTTTTCGGTTTTCAAAAAACGTTAAAAATTCAGCTGTTATTATAGTATTACATTCCCTAAGTTGAATGCATAAAATAAACATTAACGTATTTAAAATAAAAAAAATCAACTATTTTTTGACTGTTTATAAACTTTAGGTTAATTTAGGAAAAAACAAATCAATTTTGGAAAATTTTTAAATTAATCAATTACAAAATTACCCATTTTTTAAAATTAAATTTATTTAGAATAAAATCTGATAAAAAAAAAACAATATTTAACAAATAACAATAATATATCAAAAATAAATTAAATATTTTGTTTTTTTATAACTTCAAAATAAATTCATATTTTTTGCATCAAATTCAACACATTAAGACTTAAGTTATTTAAATTGTGTAAAGCCCAAACAATGTAAACCTTGTCTTAATTTTTTATTTATTTACGCCAGGAAATTGAACGTCAAAGTTAATAAAAGTAGCCAGCCTGGTTTTTAACTTTTAACTTTCTAAGTAATTTCGAAAAATAATTAAATTAAATTTTCAAAATATTTATATTTTTAAAATGAAATTAAAAGAAATTTTTTTAGTATAAATTTAAATTTGTTAAAACGGGGTTTTATTTTGAAATAGACTGTCTCAAACCGTCGCAAAACACAAAATAAACAACGAGATTTCGTCGCTAAAATCACAAGTTAAAGTTTACATATAATACCATTTAAATCAAACCAAGTATGACCTAAAAAACCAAACAATTTCAGCGGCAAATTTACAACGTTTTAGTAATAAAGCAGTAATTGTTATAGCCTTGCAGAAGTTACAATGCTTTTTAATTCATTAATCGCCATAACTAACTAACCTTTACCAGCTGGTGAGATATTTACACCTAAACAATAAGAAACACTTTATACTGGACCACACGGATTATTAATAATCGCATTACCTGCTAACTACGTTAACCTCCTACTAAAAAATGTATTTATCATCATGATAATATTTTAGATATTTAAGTTATCGATTTCAACGCGGGAGCTAACAAGTTACAAGCTAACTGCACCAGTAATTTCTTGTTAAACATGACACTCAAATTGACACACTTACACGAGGGTAATGTAATTTTTCTTAAGTAATTTTTTAAAATCAAAAATCGAAAATTTGTAAAAAAAAACTAAAAGTAAAACTACAAATATCTGATTTAATTTTATGCTTTGCAATTAAATATATTTTAAAGTTATTTATAAGCATTTACATATATGTGCAACTGTTCTAATGACATGTACTTGCTATTCTGCTAATAAACCGAACCGATTTCTTACTTATAAAAGCGCAACGTAGCGTTGTAGCCTCCCAAATAACGAAGCCGCATGTACTTGTACGGGCGAAAAAAAGAAGAAAAAGGGAGTTTACGATGACGTAATATGTAGACGACATTGAACGTTGTTATAATGAGAGATTTATCTTGTGAGTACGTCAAATGCTAAGATTTTTCAATTATTGTAAAATAATTAAATTCTTGATTGCATTTTTGTTTTTGTAATACCTAAACTTCTATTAGAAAAAAATTACTTATTTTGAATTATAACGAAAATATATAAAATTAAAAAAAAACGCGAACTTTAAATTTAGAAGCAGTCAGAAGTTTTATCCAAAATTTAATTAATTTTTTGGTTAGAAATTTAAACAACATGTTTACATATTTTTTTAGTGGAAAGTTTTTACACAAAATTAATCACCCAAAACACAACACGAACAAAAATTCAGGAAAAATTTACAACTAATTCGGCAAATACACCTTTATTTAGTTAACCGATAAAAACTCTTCGTTATAATACAACGACCTTTGGGGCTTGGGTTAAAAAATGCTGGGGTAACTTAACTTTTAATCCTATACGCGTGAGAGAAATATAAGGTTGGCAAAATTTAAGCCCATTTTAGGATTAGTTTAGGTCCAGGGTGGACAGCGGTAAAGTAATTAAAAGATAAATTTTAACTGGCCATTATTTACATAAGAATTAGGGGTACATTTTTTGTAGGTTTGCCTAATTTTTGACCTAATTTTTTTTTTTAATTAATACAAATTTTTTTTAAATTTAAATATAAATTAAAATACTAAAATTAATATATCCCTAAAAAAAAAACTGTATATAGGCGCAATACATTTGTTAATACAGTTTTGGCAATTATTAAGCAGTTTTTTGACAACTTTTGGGCAGTTAATTTTAATTAAAATAACTTAAAAAAACAAGTAAAAAAATTTAAAAACATCAAAAAAGCAAACTGTAAAAAACGTTATTCAACCAATTTTAAGTATAATGTTAATATCAATAGGGCATAACCATTCATAAACAAAAATATGGGTAGTCTAAACTGACTTTTAACCCATAGGTGAGGTCCTAATTACCTTACCTTAATTCTACCCAGAACGGAAATCAAATTCACCGAATAAATATGCAACTTTTGAATTTTTTGCAAGCAAATATTAAATTACGAGAACTAAACTATTTTTTTCGCCCAATATACCGCAAAATTTTGAACACACACGTTTTATTTTTTCTCCTTTTCAGGTTTAAAATGCGTATCCAAATTTGTGGATTAAGTGAGTTTGCCGTTTTAATAATGATTTAAAAAAAAAAAAAAAAAAAAACTTATGTGTTTTTTTCAAAATATTAAAAAACTTATGTGTTTTTTTCAAAATAAACAAACATTATAAATTAATATATATATTATGATTTTAAAAAGTACTTAAAATAGGCTGTTTTTATCTTGATTTTTTTAAGTGGTTACACAATGTATTTACATAAAAAATCAAAAGTAACTTAAGATCTTATATTTTTCTAGTTTATGTAAATAAAAAATCAGGGTCAAAAATTGGTGTGATAATTAATATCAGCAGGCGACTTTAAGGAAAAAAATGGCTGGAAACAAAAAAACTTTTAGTTTATTAACGCACTTATTTGTTAATTACCAAACCTTAAATTAATATTTATTTGTATTAGCAATGTTAGGACTATAAAGTAAAGCGTAGCCCATTTCCAAGCAACTATTAAACCACAAAACTGTTATAATTCGTAAGCAATATTGTTATTTAAAGATTGGGTCAAAACAATAAACAGAACACTTAATTTCGGCTAAATGATAAAAGCCTTATTGACTGCATGTTGCCATTTGGTTAGCGTTCTATGCATTGCCTTAATTGGAAGCCTACGCAAGACGTATGACGTCACATAGCCCTTTGTTCGACCTTTGCAGCCGAGCAAAACGTTGAGGTCAATTCTCCTTTGATATGGGAAAACAAAACGTGAAATCCGGCCGATTTTTTGGAGTTTTTAACTCCATAAGATAAATTGAGCGATAAAAGAAAGTGTAAATAATGTAAGACAGCAAGGTTTTAGATTTCCTGTTTAGTACATTTTACTTTGTTCCATTTCAGTGACTCAACTTGGACAAAATAGCCTGGTCGAAATGAACTTAACACACAGAACTTACTACGAATCCTTTGTATATGTTTGTTGTAATGTCTAATTATGGTCAACAGTTGATGTGTCATTGATTTTTTGAACTTTACATGCTACATTGTATCTGTTTATCTGTTATTGTCTATATATAACGTGTGCAAAAATAGAAAAAAAAAAATAATTAGTCGACAAATTTTTGATAAATCTGTTTTTGTTATCGAAAATATTTGGTTTATTTTAACCCAGATAGATCTAAACAACGTATATATATTAAATTTGGGTAAACAACGTATATATATATTAAATTTGGGTTTTGGGCACTTTTATATCTTAAATTTTAAAACTCAATATTTTTTTTCAAAATTTTATTGCCCTTATAAATACATAGGTTATTTAAAATTATTTAAAATATCTAACTGTAACAATTTTCTTTTTGGTCATGCAATGTCGTATGTTTTTTTACATTATCTTTTTAAGTAACATGTTTTTGAAACGCTCCATTAATATTTTTTTAAATTAACTCCTGTTTTGCAGTTTAAGTAAAGTTATCAATCAAATTTAAGTTTTTAAAGACAGTCAACTACTAAACAAAACAACTTTATTTTTTGCGTGTTTTTACACCACGTCGTATTATTTTATTAATACGCATAAAAATCATAAACAAAAAAATTGCAATATTAAAAAAAGGCATAAAAATTATAAAAAATGAGCATTTTAAGTTAACCTATTGAAAAAAAGTAAACAATTATGTTAATTTTAACTAATGAGTTATGCAATAAGGGTAAAAAAATGCAACAAACATTTTTTTAAATAAAAAAAAATGTTTACATAAACAAAGTTAAGAATAAAACAAAAACACAAAACCAAAATTAATTCACTATCATGTTGTGGATTGAAAGTGCCCTTCTTCAGAAGTTTTTTGCTTGTGCATGAAAATTCAGTAGAATAAAACTTTGGTTTTGAAAAAAACCTTTAAATTTGTGTAGAAATTATTAAACCGCTTTGAACCAAGAATTCTTGATAAATCTATAATGAATAGGACAGATTTTTTGTTGTAGTTTGATCTTAAAATTTTGTTGTTGCAAATGTAAGAATTTCTTAAACATCTTCAGCAAAAAATTGAAGAATGTAAAATTTATGTTTAGTGCTCTTTCCTTGTTGATCAAATATTTTAAAATTGAATAAGAATTTGTGTAGTTGTAAGAAATATTCATCATGCATTTAAACATTTTTAGAAATGCCAGAAGCAGATTGCACTAACATCTTTGACCCATAGAAAGATGTAAATTTAAGATATTCCTTGTAAATATGCTTCTCTAATATAGGTGACATATAATCCGAATTACAAAGTATTTTTAACTTCAAGAGGGTAAAGTGCAATTCCGTTGCTAAATGGGTCAAGCTTGGAGTAACATTCTTCATCAGTTTTTGTTTAATGTGTTTTTTGCTTTTGAATCAGAAGTTGTCATTTGTTGAATGTCATCTTTTTGAACCTGAACATTTGTAAATAAGAAAACATTGTAGATGTTGGCTTCTTGGTATAGAAAAGTTTAAGTTGTAGAAAATATGTTGTCCTTATTATATGAATAAAAAATTATCAATATCATCATCAAGAAGATTTAGCACAATAGACTAGTAAGTAGGGTCAAACAATAGGCATATCATCAAGAGATCAAAATCTTCTTTCAGTAAGTCTTCAGTTTTTCGTCTTTATCTTTATTTTCTGAAGGTTTCAAGGGTTGGTAAGCAATTTATTTCTTGTTGAATATTTCTTGATTTAATCCCACCATTGAATTAAGTCCATCAATTACCACCCAGACAATTATATGTTTTTATTGGTTTGCAAAAATATATTTTGTGTATATAAAAAACTTTTTTAAAAGCAATTTGTAATTTTTGTTTAATGTATAAAGTAACCGGACAAAATAGTCAAATATACATAAAACTGCTTTAGCTTTTTGGAAAGTAATTATGTGTCAAATTTAAATTACATTTTGTATGTTTTCATTTTATTAATTAGTTTTGTCAAATTCACAAAATTATCCTTTTATTATTTATTGTATCAATTAAATTTTTACCATCAGGCCTATGGGGGTGAAAAAAAATTGAATGGTGGTGTGAAAAAATTAGTTTTTCAAGGTTATGTAGTTTATTTCTTACCTTATGTTTTACTGTAAAGATTTGATAATATTATCAGTCATAGATTGAAGTGTTTCCTCAAAAATATTGAAGAATTTCGGGTTGACCCCTTCAAGGTCAACTTTGTCCCCACATAAAAGCGCTAGAGAGATTATCTAAGAAAAAATCTAATTCGTTAGTTCCTTTTTTATACTTTCTACTTTAATTAATTTATTTTATTTGTTTTATAAAACACTGATACTGAAAAACTAGTTCTTTTGCAGATTGTTCTCCATTAAAATATAATGTTTTTAAATCAAACTGCTCTACTATGTATATTTTTCAAATACTATTAGAAGCTATCAGCTTTGCATTTACTTTAAATAGTGTTGTGTGACTTTATTTAAAGCCAGTATCTATCTAGCCGCTGCTTAACCTTTAAAAACTACAGTTTTGACTCATAAATTAAAACTAGCTCAATATCCTAATTTAACAAATTTCTTCATTTTAAAATCAAGGTTGTTACTTCTTTCCAAACACCACGATGTCTTGACAAAGCATTCAAACTTTTCTTGTAAACACCAAGCGCCTATAAAAACAAAATAAAAAAAATTAAATAAATAAAATCCTTAAAATTGTAGCTGTGCCCCTCTTTTCTTCCTTTTTTTACCTTCCAGTATTTTTCTTCACCTGCATAAGCTGCAGCCGCTCTAAAGACAAAAAAATTTTAGAAACCTTATAAAGAAAATTAAAATGTGAAATCAGATCACTTATTTGGAAAGTGAAGTCAAAATTCCTAAACCTAAAATCGTTAAAAATAAAGATCACGTTTTTACGTCAAACGAAATGTAAAAACTTTTCTTTTACGCCAAATTTGTTTAGACTTACACTCTCCAAAGCGAGGGTTGCCGACAGATTAATCTTGAGCTTGATTGTGATGTCACTCCCCATAAAAGTGATGTCACAATAGCATAATTCCCCTCTTTCAGGAAATGTGAGGCAGCTCTGTTTAAAATAAATCCAAAAATTTAGACTAGGGGTTTTAAATAATTTGGTTTAAATTTAACAAAAGGTTACTTATGTTAAATTGTTTTAAAATAACTGCATAAAAATTTACAAAAAATTAATAAACTTTTAGTTAGTAAAAAAATCAGAAAAAATACCTGCTTAACAGTGGTAAATTATGAGGCATAAATTCAGTTAACAAAGCCAGGGCAGTGCAATATTGTTGGCCTTTAAAACAATCCAAGTATATTGATGCAATCTAAGAAAAGTGACAAAAAAATAAATTGTAAGCCAGCCATATAGCAGGTAAATTTTTAATCAATTTTCAATAACTTTTTTAGATGTTTCATTAACCGCAATAAAAAAACAATATTGAGAATATTTATTAACCAACTTTTAAAATAAACATCATTTAAACAACTTTAAAATAACAGACTTACTTGATTATGAAATGAGTAATCTACATAACTTTGTTTATCTTTATTAAACTTGCTTGGTATGCTGGTTAAACATCTTTTAATAAGGGAAGTAAAATATTTCATCCACAACATTTGTTGTTGGGTTTGTTGGAACCTTGTTGAAAGTTTTGTTGATGTTGATTGGGTTGTTGATTGTTTTGTTGATCTAGTTGTTGTGTCATTGGCAGTGGATCGTTCATATAAAATGTACCTTGGATAAGAAAATTGGTAAAAAATGACTAAAATTAAAAAAATTACATTTAAAACTTTATTTAATTTCAGACAATGTATACAGTCTTTTTTTTAACTTTTTTAGCAATTTGCCATTCAACTATATTTCAAACTAGATTTTAGCATAATCTTTTCTTAATATTTTATTAAAACAAAATATTTTAAAAGAAAAATAAATAACTTACTCGACCCAAATGATTTTTCTGTCTTTGACACTCAAGGCATTATGTAAAGCAGCTTCATATAATTCACTTGTGGTAGCAACTTTTTCATGGCCAGCAACTACTTTTTTACCCTTTCTTTCCTTTATAAGTAAATCATTCAAAATGCTAAAACAAAAAAATACATGTTTTCTGTAAAAAATTTAATACATTTATTTTTATTTTTTAAGGGGTATTTGCACTTTTAAAAAACACAAAGTTACTAATACAATAAAAAAGAACTTATACTTTATAATTTAAAATTTTCTTAGACCAAGCTTTAAATAATATTTAATGTTTACCAATACGAAAGCCAAAGATAAGTTTTCTCCTTTTGAAAACTCTCTTCTAGATTATTCTCTCTTATTTTAACAACTTCTTTATTAGAAGAAGGCAGGCCAATGTCATGCTTTAGTAACTTTCTATAAAGTTGATGGAGTTCGAAAATTGACAAACCCTCGGAATCTAAAATAAAAAAAATTAATTATTGTAAAAAGTAGCTAAAATAAATTATCCATATATAATAGAGCTATATAGTTGGGGTACTTTATTTAAAAACATATCAACGATACAATTTAAACTTACCTCCAACATCAATATAAGCAGTTATACAAGTTTCTAAATACAACAGAGCAGCTTCTACATCAATGTTACTTGAGTTTAGTTGATACATGGCAGCCATGTAGGACAACTTTGCACATTTAGGACATGCTGTTACTGCCTTGTCAAACATCTAAATTTAAAAAAAGTTGAACAATCTTCAAAAGTGCATAGAAAATAAATTTAATTCATAGTATTCGAAAAACACAAATAAAACACGCTTTTAATACATAAGCTTAAAATAAACTAGAAATTAATAAAAAATCAAATTCTTACTTGAGTTATCATAACAGAATCATTACTTTGTAGAATTGCCTTGACCCAAATATTCCAAATTTTAGAAGCTTGTTTATTATTTTCATTATCACAACCACTACTAACCAGTCTTCTACATAACATAATAAGTTAGTAAAATTATAAATATATTCCAAAATACATAAAAATAAAGTTTAAAATTTAAACTCATCAAACAAAAAAATGCCCTTTTTTTAAAAAAATTTTTGGTTAATAAAAATAGAATCATAAATTTATATTTACAAATTACAATAAACAAAAATGGTTTATAAAATGAAAATAGAATTAAAGCAATAAATCTCAGAACTTACTGGCAGGTTGTATTAACGACTTCCCATTTTCCTAACTTAGTTTCCAAATCAATTAAAGCTTTGTATAATTGTAAACAATTCATTGTGTTTACTTCTATTGGTAATGCTAAGTCATTGCAAGACAACAGGGCCGCTAAAAAGAAAAAAACTTATTGTTATAAAATAATGACAAAACAAATATGAATTAAAAAACCACACTAATCTATATATATATATATATATATATATATATATATATATATATATATAATGGAGTTTAGTGGATATGCAAATTATAGGCATAAAGAATAAATCAAATTAAACTTTGATTTTCGGTGCGAGGGTAAATTATTGCGAGCAGTAATAATTAAGAATTGCAACCACAATATGACAATTAAAATCCCAACCATAGGGACAATAAAAATATATATATATATATATGTATTTAAGTTATTTTCTAATATGTTACCTTTTAACAGAGACTGCAATTTTTCAGGTTTTTGAGAAAATTTCGATGAAAAATTCAAATTTATTTTCTTGTCAAAAATTGCAATTCCATATTCCTGCGCACTAAAAAAAAATTTGTTACCCATCATTTGAAATTTTTCGGTAATACAATTTTAACACACCTTTTTTCATAAATTTAAAACAAAAATCCAAACCAACCTTAGACTATTATCAAGTACAGTGTCAGGTAATTTTCCATATTCAATAAGATGAATGTATATTAACCAAATAGTGGATAAATGCTGTTGTGAGATTGGGTATTCTGTTATTATTTTTTTATTTGTTAACATATCTTGCTGGGTTTTGCGAATATCATTCAAAGATTTAAGGTGGCCCTTTTAAAAATATATTTATAAGTTAATATTATATAAAATCAAAAAAAAATTAATTAATAAATAATAATAATATTCATTTTAAGTCAAAACAGACAATATCTTAAAATTTAAAAAAGACTTGTACTCCGATTCCAAAATTTGTATATTTTTTAAAAATTTATATTTTTAAAATAATATATCAATTTGTTAAGCATACAAATATTAACATATTTTACCAGTAAAATTTTTCTTGCTTCGTTTTTATCTTTACTAACCAATGTAAAATAACATTGTTCAACTAACATTTGTAACAACCATTGTGAATAGTAACCAAAATTAAACTTATCTTTCCATACTTTCAACTCATCTGTATAGAAATTTAAATTACTATTCAATATTTTATTTTTATTTGTCTAAAATTGAAAAGTATTTATTAAGTGTTTTTAAACTCTTACCGTCAGTGGACCAGATTTGCTTTCTCATAATAAGACTTTGAATAAGTTGGTGATAGAGAGATTGTAGTTTTTGGTATGGCCATTTCCATTTTAAAATCTAGAGTTAATATTATATTCACTCAATTATTTTTGATTGTAATATATAGCTTATTAATAAAACAGACTTTTTATTAAATCGAGATATATTATATGATATAAAAACATACATACTGACACCTTGTTTTTAAATCATTTTTAATATATAAAACAAAAGTAAAATTTTTTTTAAAAATTGCAGAGCCATAGATAAAACTATAAACCATAAATACTAAAGTTAACTTTAGCTAAGATATAAAAAATCCATTTACCAAATGGATTATTATTTAAAAAAGCATAACAATTATTTCAAAAACATATAAATACCTCGGTCCAGATGGACTTAGAGAATGGTAATAACACAAGACATTGGTCAACAACTTGCAAGTTTTCAACATTATTGTCAATATTATGAAAACTTAATAAAGGTAAGTAACTTGTCCACAATAACTCATTTTGTTCGTCTATCTCAATTCCAAGGCAAAGTGTGTTAAGTGCCAAGTCAAGACTGTAAAAATGGATATTTAAAATTTAAATAATTTTATTCTAAGAATTTTTTATTAATTTAAAAAAAAATTATATTTTACCAATTTTTCTTTTCTTTTTTGCTGCCCTTTGATGCTTTACTTAGATATAAATTTGCTAATTTTATTCTTAATTCAACATTTTCAGGGTGTTTAGAGAGTGAGGCTTTAAACTCATTTATGTCCGACTCACTTGAGTCTTGACTTATCTCTGCATTGTTATTATTAAAATAGCGATTTGTGTTTTCTGTGAAACTGAAAATTTCGTCGGTATCCAAATTAATCCAATCTATAAAAAAGTTTTTAATATTCTTATTTAAAAAAAATATATATTCTACAAATAGTTTAACATTGATTTTAATTATTTGACAAAAGACAGAAAAAAAAAATATTGTACCTGCTAAGTTAGTTTTTACATTGTTTTCATTTTTATTAATTTGTTCAGTTCCTTGTATTGTAATTTTAAAATCTCTTCTGGTAAGCATTGTGCTATGTGGAGGCTGTTGATAATTAAAAATATTTAAATAATAAAACAAAAACCAAAAAAAAAACAGAAAAAAATTAAAATTTTCAATCAATTTTACTAAAGTCTTAATAATATAAAAAAAAGTTAATTTAAGAAAGAAAAAAAAAACTTTTGTTTAATATCTTTTAACACAACATTTAAATACTTTCTTACCTTATTTCCAAGTGCTCTGTTAATAAAACCAACTAACATAATACATGTTTGATTAATATTAGTTGCTTGATCTTTACTACTTAGTTTTACTGAACCACATAAGCGCTTTACTGTTGATTCTGCTGCCTGAAAATTTGTAACCATTTGTTAAAAAGTTGTTAAACATTATTAAATGTATTTCTTAAATTTGAAAATCAAATATTAAACCTAAATTAAATATTTTAAAGAAGTTTTTTACAAAAAATTGCTAATATGTTTTAAGTAAAATAAAAAAAATATGTATAAAAAACACTGTATTAGTAACATTATTTTACATAGTTGCCAAAACATGTATTAGTAATTTAAAAAAATAAATAAATACAGTTTGAGAATATATTTCATTAAATCATTTAAAATATTTTTAGTTGTTTTTTTACCTTTAATTTGACTGCCATTGAATCTTGTTTATTAATATTTTTTCCATTTTCAGTTTTAAGCAAAGCAGGGCAATAAGACAACAAATCCAAATATATTTCATTTGAGGATAAAGTGGATTCTGATAAATGTTGACCTTGGCAGTTGAGGTCATGACATTTGCCTGTAAGGTCATATCTAAAAAAGAAAAAAAATATTACATTATAAAGGTATCATGACATTTTTAATTTAAAAATAATTTTTTTTTTCCAAGAGTCCAATTTTGGTTTATTTAAAGATGTTAAAATTTTAAATACCTGCAAATTAGCTTGTGAGGGTCAATTTTATTTGAAAAAGTAGCTGAAGTAACTGTTAATTTATCTCGAGTCTGATAAAATGAATTTAGTCGATATGATTTGAAGTTTTGTAATTCACTTTGGTAATCTAATTCCTGAAAAGGTAAATATTTTTAAATATATTTTTGTTAAAATATAAACTCTAACAAGGACCGGCAGCGTGGTGTAGTGGTAAGAACACTTGCTACACCACACATGAGGTCGTGGGTTCAATCCCCACTGATAACATGCTGTAGCGCCCTTTAGTAAGGCGCTATAAACGGTACGAACTCCTGCTGAGCCAGCACTTAATCAGCAGTATAATTATCGGGCAATTGTAATCTATAATATCCCAAACTGCCACAGGCAACTCGAGACTGGGTCGGAATAACAGATGTTACTTTATGTTTAAGTCGCGCATTCGACTTTCCCACATCGAGGATAAAGATATATACAAAAATAAAAAAAATAAATTATTTAAAAGTTAAAGTATTTATTAAGTTACAAGTTAAAATGGGTTAGAATGTATTAACAAAAATATTTCAAGTAGCTTAACCTTATTTAAACTGATATCGTGAGGTTTAAAAACAGGAAATGTGGATTGTCTTGCCAATTCTCCCACATCTATTTTCCAAGAAGATAAACAAACTGAAAGAAGGTAAAAATTGCATCATAGCAATGTAAATATAATGAAAATTAATGACTTTATAATATCATTAGAGTTTAGGTTGGGTTACAAATATGTACTCTATGTATTATAATTAGGCACTACAATTTCCTAATTCTTGTTCGGTTTGCGCCCTTTTTTACAAATATTTTTTTTTTTTACCTGGTACAGTGTGTAGATTAAGTAATGCTGATTGTTCAATTGTTGAGTTAGTTAAAAAACTTAAATGCAGGAATTTTTGCTTTAGTTTTTGTTTCAGTTTAATCATCGCTTCATTGCTCAACGAAAAACTATAACGTAAAATTAAAAAACGCTTTTTAAAAAATATTTTAATGATATCACACCATTAAAAAGTACAATATCTTAACATATTAAAAAAATGAAATTGTACTGCATATGTTTCTTAAATGTAAATAAATAATAAATTAGTGATAAATGCATTCTTTCTAAATAAAACTAACTTACCCTGATTTTATTTCTGTAGTTTCCATACTTCGTTTAGTCACTAAAAAAATAAATTTTAATTGTAAATATCAAAAAAATTCAGAAAAAAAAATAAAAATTTCTTATAACTCACCATCGTCATTATATTTTAAAGTTTTAATAATTTTCGATATTGAATCTTTTCTATTTCTTTTCTTTAAAGAAGGAGTAGAATGAGCAGCCACTAAATATAAAAAAAAACATTTTTAATTAAAATCTTTTATTAATAAAAATAATTTAAAACAAATATGACAATCTAATATTAGGTTAAACGGTATTTATAATATAATAAAAAATGTGCTGTTATTAATGGCTTATTAGGTTCTGGCCAAATTTTAATATATTTTTTTTTTAAAAGAAAACTCAATTTATGTTAAAAAAATTTGAATTATTTTTTATCTTAAATTACCTTCTTTTTGTTGCTTCAGTTTTTCAATTTCTAATTTTCTTTTTCTTAATTCGAGTAAAATTCTTTCTTGAGATTTAGTCCTCAACCTAACTCCTGAAGTCGAGTTTTTCCTTGAGAGTGAGTTTCGATGTTTTCTTATTGTTGCTGAGTAATTTCTTGAGTTGGATTTAAGTGGAGTTAACTTTTGAGTTGAGATATAAGAGTGGAGTTGTCTTGTTGGAGTTGAGTGGATAGTTTTGTGAAGTTTTTGAGATGATAAAAATTGTTGAGATTTCGAATGTTTAAGAATTTTCGAAGTTGTGTCTAAAAAATAAAAATAATTTAAAAATATAAATTAAATTTATATACATAAAAATATTATTGTAAAATATATTACTTTGTTTAATTAATTTTAATTTCTTTTCGGTCGATTTTAGTTTTAGTTTTTCTTGATGCAAAGTTTTCGAACGTTCTAAATTTCTCTGCTTTTCAAGAAGTAATTTTTTTTGTTCTTCAATTTGTATGGCAGTTGTTTTTACCTAAAAAAAATAAGTCACATATTAAAAAAAAATTTAAAATGTCTCTATTTAAAGAAACTATTACATCAAAATAAAAAAAAATAAAAAAAATAAACACTAAAAAACTTGCATTTTTAATTTCCGAATTTTTTTCCCCTTTTTTTAGATTTTTATTTTGATCTTCATTCACAAACACATCATCATTTTTATTATTACTTGATATTACAACAACTTGCATGGCTTCAACCTGTTTAGATTTGTCTTTTAAACCCAAATTTTCAGGCTTTTTTGAATTTGAAATTTGATTTAAAAATCGAGTTTCTAATTTTTGACGTTGTTTCATTTTTTTAACAGAATCAAATAAATTTTTGTCAATTTTAAACAAGTTCATGTTTTCAACTTTGATTTTGCTAAAAAAATAAATAAAAAAACAAATTAGGAAAATTACTATTTAAAAATAAAAATGAATTTTATTTAAATAAAATAAAAATAACATTTTTTTAAATTGACTATTACAAAAAAATCAAATTTTAAAACTTACTTCTCTACTTCTTCCAATTTTAGTTTTAACATTTCCACTTCAGATTTAAACTTTCCAATTTCATTACTTTTAGAGATTTTTTGTTGTTGAAATTTCGAAATAATTGCTTTGTCTCTTTGTAACAATTCCCGTACTCTCAATAATTTGATATCAACAGATTCAATGTGATCTGTTGTTGTAGTATTTTGTGCTTGTTTTAAATTTGTAGCTGTCATTGTTGTTTGTTTTAATGTTGTTGCTGTAGATTGTGCTTGTTGATTTACCGTTTCTGGCTCTGTAGATTTGTCTATTGATGTTTCCTTTTGTTTTTGTTGTTTTTCTACTGTAGTTGTTGGCACAGGTTTAACAATAACAACTTGTTCGGTACTGGTGGACATATCTTCTGTAGTTGTCTGCTCTTGTTGTATTTTTTTTGTTGTTTTGGACTGAACAGTCATTGATGGTGTAACATTTTCATTTCGTGGACTAGTTGTAGAATTTGTTGCTGTTTTTGTTTTATTTGTTTTATTTTGAGCGGTATTGTTAATTTGACTTACAGAACCAGTTTTAAATAAAACCTCATAGCTTTGCAAATTCTGTTGACTCGATTCTTTAGAACTCAACTTAAGTTGAGTTTTACTCGAGTTATCATTAGCTTGAACTTGAGCTCTTGCATTTTTAATTATTTGGTTTAAATTTAAAGTAAAGTCTTCTTCATCAGACGAACTGTTCACCAGATCTATGACCACTTGGGGGTGCAGTAAACGCTGTTTTGTCACCACTGGGGGGCCAAGACGACTCAAAATCGAGGATTTAGTTGTTAAAGTCTTAGGATTGAGAGTCTTTTGAGTGCTTTTGTTAACACTGGAAATTGGTTGTGAGTTTTCTGTTACATTTTTGGAAATGTTTTTGTTGAGAGAATCTGAGATATTGTTTTTAGAAGTTGACGACAAAATTTGAGAATTTTGATTTAAATTTGGCAGCACTGGAGGAGGAAAATTAAACGGAAATGCTGGTGGTGGAAATTGAGGAATAATTGGAAACCCTGGTAAATTCAAACCAAAAATACTCTGAGGAGTGGGTAACAGTCCCGCAAATTTACTACTTTCCGCATTTTTAGGTTTTACATTTTCCTCCAAAACTTTTGGGCTTAAGTTTTTCGTTTCGGGTTCATGTAAAGTGTGGGAAACTTTATTACTTGACAATGGAGAATTGTTTGCTGATTTAGAATTTCTTCTTTGTAGTAAACTTCTTCTTTTATTTCTCCTCATGCGTGAAACTTTTCCTTGTTTTTTTGGTAGTTTGTTGACTAGCTTGGGTTTTGATTCTAATTCAGGTTTTACGAAATCTAACAAAAATTTAAAATCTAAATTAGGCAAAAAAAATATTTATATAAAAAAAAGGTTTAAAAAATAATATATTGTAATGCTGCAAGCCTTTAAATGTTTGATTAATGAAAAAAACTTTTATTAAACCAGGATCAAGTTAGCCTTGACAAAGGATAATATAAATGAAAATTGGCCTACCATTGTCATCCTTTCTTTTCTTCAACATATCCTTTAATAAATGTTCCCTTAGTTCATCAATATCATCAGTTGAAAACCCTTTCTCAATCTAAGAATATAAATACATTTTATACATTGAATTCATTTAAAAACATACATAAAAATTGCATTTTATACATAAATCATAAAGTAAATTTTTTTTGGTCCTTAGACTATCAGTAATCAAGTATTATGTTATCATTATAAAATTATCTTGTATATTTACAAAAATGTTTATCATTAACACCAAAAAAAGAAATATAACAACACATAAATATATATAATCATATACAAATATTTTAGGGGTTATCCTAAAACCAAATAGTATAACCAAAACATAAACTTACAGTAGTATTGGGCGTTGAATGCACCAAAAACTCAGGTTTATCAATATCCTCCATATTCTCAACAAAATCATGTTGCCCTGTTGGGAACATAAAATCTGCATCAAGACCACCTGAACTTAATTTTGTTGGTGCAAATGCATGTTGGTAATCAATAGGTGAGCCTGGCACCGAGTAATTAAATCTCTCTTTTGTTAACTTAGGATTTTCTAAACGCAAAATTTTTGAGTTTTTATTTTTTGTTGATTCTTCGAAATCTTGTTGAGTTGTCAGGCTTTTTAAAATTTCTATATTTTCGGTTTCAAAAACTTGATCTTGTAAAGAGTGGTTTGCGTTTTCTTGAATGTTATTGGTGGTGATCTGTAAAGGATCATCTAATAAATCCCAAATGCTTTCCTGAGTTGGGGTTTGGTTGATTTTTTCTTCTTCTGTGCCTGGAGGTACCGGAAGTAGAATTGAAGATTCTAAAAAATTTATAACAAAAAAATGTAAAAAACATAAGAAATCATATTAAAAACGAAAATATAAAAGGACATATACCAAACGTTGTACCACAATTCCTAAATATTTAGTTTGCCTCAAAATGAAAATATTTATTAAAAAATTAAGTTAATCTATTTTTAACCAAAAGTCCTATTATAAAATAAAGGTTTTAAAAGTTTTATTACAAATTACATTATACCTTGTCCATGTAGTGGCGAAGCTATATCCATTTCAACAACATCATAATTATCCAAATTTTCATCCTAAAAAGATTTTAAATAATTTTTTAAAAACATATATAATTGTTTAACTTTTAAAAAATAAATTCACATAACATAAAAAATATTTTATCTTGAAACAAAAGTTATTTTAACTTTAGATATTTTAAAAACAAAATTTACCACCATAGAATGTTGAGGTTCATTTTCAGTTTTGTTATTTGTGAGATTTTGATTTGAGATTCTGAAAAAAAAAAATGAAAATAAAAATTGTTTTATATTTTAATCATGATATATATATACAAAAAAAAATTTACAAAACAAACGTAAGTTTTATTGGTACAAAGAGTAAAATGGAGATACAAATTGCAATGAAAAGTAAAACAAAACACCCACAATATATTATTGCACATTCTAACACACCTACATACTTTATAAAGTTTATATGCATCAATATAAGGCACTTACAACAACATATAATTATACTACTATGCCATAATACTGTAGACATGCGTAAGTAATGAGACAAAAACTTTAGTGTTTCAAAATTGTTCATGAAATCGTTGACATTTAAATTAATATCTAGTTGATTACTTACAAATCTATTTGCTTAGTTTGCTCACTTTTCATTTGTCGAATAGCAGCCCCAAGAGTTAAAACATCTGAGCTCAAAATTGCAGGTGGCCTAAAAATTAATTAATTTAAATAAAAATGATTGTTTTTAATATATATATATTAAAATAACTTTGGCCTGGCAGAAAATGTTGGAAATCTTTAAGCAATGACAATTTTAGTTCAAACAACCTCATGATTAAGACCTTGAAATTCTTAATTTATATTAAAATATAATTTAAAATGATAACCAAATATTACAATGATTGTCTAAATAAAAAATGAACAATAAATTATTGTGAATTTTATTTTTATTAAATGATAACAAAATAAAACTTGCCTTTTAGTTCTACTTTTTTTGTTTCTATTCTGATTATTTATTGAATTAAGTTTTAGTTTATTGATTGATAAATTAGGTTTTTGACGACCTCTCTTCTTAAGTTGAGGAACTTTTTTGAAAATTTTCTTTCGCTGAAATAAAATTCAAGAAAATTAAAAGTTAAAAGATTTTAAATACAGAACATATATATAAAAAACGATTTAAAATATTTTATTAACTAATTAATAAGTTGATCTATTAAATAATCTAAACTTTTGCATTTTTTATTTTTTTTTATTTTACCTTATTTTTCTTCTTGATTAGTTTAATCTCTTCTTCATCACCCAACAAATTACTCTCTGCCTCATCTAGTGGTTGTTCTTGTGGTCCGACAACGTTGCGACTATAAGCTGATGATAAAGCCAACAACCTGAGTTGGAGTAATTCTTCATCTTCTTCTTCCTATTTGTGGTGACCAAAAATATAATTTCAATACAAAAAAAAAATATAAATATACTGTAATTGTTTATTAAATAAACTAAAATTTTTATACTTATCTATCTTAAATGGAAGTGCAAATTCATGATTTATTCTTATTCTAACCAAGTCTCTTGATTGCTTAGCCGGTTTGATATATTGGTAAACCTGATAATATTGACTAAACATAATCTTTAATGGATTATGAGTTTCAGGATTTGCAAAAGTGAGAAAACTGCTAGGCAACAAACTCAAAACTGAACTAAACAATTTTTTAATTAAAAAATGACTCACATCAGACAAAAGTTCGTTGTCAATATCATCTTGAACACTTCCATCATTAAACTTGGGATGTACTTGATCTTCAGCAGGAATATATTCTACTTTTCTTTCCTTAATTATTATATGTATATATTCAATACAGTTTTACTTTAGTAGTCAAAGTTTTTACTTAAAAAATTGATATTTATATAAATTTTTACACTTTTAGTATTCTAACTAATATTTTTTTATTTAAAAAGTTGATAACTTTACTTACAGAAATACTTGGGCTTTGATTCTCTTTAAAAATAGCATCTTGGTTAATAACATTTTTATTTTCAACAACGTCTCCTTGATTCATTAAATTAATTTCGTCAGTATTCAAGTTAACATTCTGAGCATTTTCTTGAATCAATTCGCTTTGTAAGTCCAAACTTTCTTGCATTGGTGTCTCAGGTTTTAATGGTACAAAATTTGGCCCAACGAAATCACCAGCTGGTTCATATGATTGATCAACTGGTTCATCTATTGTTTGCTCTGGTTGTTCTAGTGTATTAGAGTCAACCATATCAGTAAATTGGTGTTGAAAAGCTTTTTTAAGAGCATTTCTAATGTCAACTAATGAGTAATGTTGTCCGTCAATTTCAACAGTTTTAATACTTTCATCTAAATTTTCTTCACATTTCTCAGGTTCCAATGTTTGGTCTGTAAATAAAAAAGACTTCAATTTATATTTAAATTAAAATCAAAATTTGAAAAAAACACACAAACATTAAAAAAAATATATATATATTTATAGAAAAAGCACAAAAAAAACAATTAAAAAAAAACATTTTAACAGCAAAAACACACTTTATTGCAATTAATAAATAAAAATTAAGTTAGTTTTGTACCTGTACTAGTTTGTGGTTGTTGAAACTCATGTTCTCTTTCATTCATTTGCTTCTTATCAGTTTGAGGTTGTAGGTTAGGTTTATAATAAGTAGGTGGAAAGTCAATTTGTAATCTAAAATTTACACAAATTTAAATATATTAATACAAGTCATGCTCAAAAATTTTCTTTAAAATGTCTTTACATACAACATAATGCAATTGTTAAGTATTTAATTATAAAGTTTTATATATTAATTAGCAATTGTTCATTTCGCCATAAAAGGAGTATACTAATAATGAAAGTTTAAGTATTTATCCGCAATATAAAATTCTTTATCAAATAATAAAGCCTGCAAGAAAATAAAACATCCATGCAAAATTGCATACAAAAGCTTATGCTTTATATCTGTTTTAATATAGTTCAAAGAAATGAGTCATAACTACCTTTTATGTTGTTGTAAAATAGAATCAAATGAACCCTCTTGTTGTGACTCTCGTTTTTCTGAATTTGATATCCGTGCCCGTTTGTTTAAGTTAGGTCGACTGAATAAAAAAACCCTTGTTAAAAACTAAAATCAACAACTTCATAAAAGAATTAAAGTTATAATCTAGCTTTAAACAATGGCAAAAAAAAGGAATACCATTACTGTTTAAAGTTGAAAGACATGATTTTTTAAAAATAAAATATATATAAGTGGAAAGTATATATATAAATAATTTTTTTACATTTTAGGTAAATCCCATTCTCTAGGTTTTTTAATCTCATTTTCTTTGTAAAAATATCTGGGAGGAGATCTTGAAATTCTTCGCTTTTCTGGAGATTGCGAACTAACATACCTTCTATACAATCACCAAAAAAATTAAAATGCATTTCAATAGCAGACATAATTTTGATTTTTCAGCAATATTTTTTTTTATTGCCTTAATTATATTGCATTTAAAATAAAGTACTGTTACAAAAATTGATTTTTGAATGTCAGAAATTATTTACCTTCTTTCCCCTTGAAAATTCTGTTTTAAGTTTCTCCAATTCTTATTTTCTGTCTGCTGGTAAATCTCCTCATTATTCATCTGATCCTGCCTTAAATTTGATTTCACAGGACTTGTTTTGTAACGAAAATTCTCTATTGTTAAGTCGATTTCATTTTTTTGAAATTGGGCAGGATTTTTAAAGCGTTTTGGTGATTCCTTTTTATATACTCTCCTGGTATCATGTTGAATAAAATCAGGTTCTTTTTTGTTATATTCATCAGGTTTTGGTTGATGTTGAATATTTGAACTAATATGTCTGTAAGGTTGACTAGTTGGTGGTGGTTGTGTGTTTAAAGTTCCCGAGTCCAAAGTTAATGATGTACTCCTTCTTCTAGCTAATTATTAATGAAAAAAAGCGATAAATTACAAGTTCTCCGTACATGGAGTAACAAGTAGGCTTAAAAATTAGCTTCACAACAGCATTTACAATTTTAAAATTTAGTTACATAAAAAAAATGCTTAAAAAGGATTTTACACAACAATACATATTTGCATATTAAATATTTAAAAATAAATTAATTTCAATTAACTCACCTAAGTTATGTTGTTCTTGTTTACTTAAATGGTCTCCTACTGCAACAGACAATGCCTCATTGAAATCATCATCATCTTAAAAATAAAATTTAAATATTAATTTTTTCCTTATTTTATACTATTTAGTGATTAAAAAAAAGGTTACTGACACAAATACTTATATTAATATAAAAACTAAAGCTAATATTATAACAACTAAATGCTTAGGCTGAAAAGCTTTTTAAATGGCAGCATTAAAATAGACCTATAACTTGTACAAAATTCATTGTCCTTATAACCAACATAAGATTTTAAATTTGACTTGCCTTCTAAAGAATTCATTATTGCATTATATTACAGGCTTCAGTTGTTTCATGTTAATTTACAGTTCATTTCAATAAACAAAGCCTAAAAATTCCTATAATAAAGCCATATATAAATAACAATATGCATGATTAAAATGATACAGTTGAGAACTTAATATTACAAACAAAAATAACTTGAATTTAGATGGAATGATCAAAATAAATTAGATTTCGTTATATATATACTTTTTCAAAACATATAAAATGCAAATTTAAATACAGTAGTTTTTTTAAAAATATACAATATGAACTTTATATATTTCTAGTCTTGTTTTTAATATTTCCTATTTAAAAAATGGTACAAAATACATAATTTTTTAACCTCATATGGATAGTGTTTGAAAACAGAATATTTGCATATTATTTTAGTATAATTCAACTTATCAATATACGGTATTAACCTTTACCTTTATGATTGCAAAAAAATAATTAAGATGTCAAGTTAAATTATGCAAATATTTTTAAATCACATTTTATGATGAAATTGATAAATTATTATTTCTGACAAAAAATGTTGTATTATTTATCTATAAAACATGTTAGGATGTTAGTAACATAAAAATTCCATTAACAAGCAAACAATAATTAGATATCGAACTCAATTCAATTAAACAACAAGTTTATAGACAGTATTAGTAAGAGAGTTAATATAATTTATTTAATTATTAAGAATTTTCTTAATGTCACTCGATGCCACATCGAGATAAGATTGCCCATCCAAAGTTTTGCCATTTTTATTTGCACCATTTTTAACCAGAATTCTAACACATTCTGCATGGTCTTCATAGATAGCAGATAAAATTGGAGTGATGCCATGTTGATTGGCTACATTTACATCAACCCCTTGTGATATAAGATACTTAACAATCTCAGCATGGCCGTAATCACATGAAGAAATTAATAACTTCGTTCCATTCGCTTTCACAAGATCCTTATTTTTTGTTAATTCTTCAAGTTCACCGTTTTTGCATGCCCACAGAAGTTTATCCATTTTCTTAAATCAAATTTAACACTTAATGTAAGTAAAGACAAAACAATCTTGTTTCCTAGAAAAAGAAATTAAAAAGTATTAGGTAAATTTAGCCATGAAAAAGTCAGTCTGCAAATCTTAAATAAATATACTGTAATATTATTAGACTTTTATGTCTTTAATGCAGTATTTATTCTTTTATTAGCGTAATAAATGAATAATTAAATGTGACTGTTTCCTTTTCGGTTTGCATTCCTTTTATAACTAAAAAAAGGAATAAACGCAGGCGGAATTTGTTCCGACGAAAATGCTAAAAAGCGGAACACAAAATTTAATTTTAATTTATTCCTAATTTACCTAAAAACTATCCTATAGGGGTAGTAGTGATTTTTTTATAAATATTTAAGCAAAATAAATAAAGCTACAATATGCTAATGGTTGCACTAAAGCCCAGGAAAACAAAAAAGGCGGAAAACAGGAAAAATGTCCAAACGAAATAAAAAGCAAGTATAAGTTATCTAACTTTTAAGGAGGGTTTGAATTTATATTTAACCACAATTTTAGTTATTTATCGTCTACTTATTTTTTCTTTTCCGTGGTTTAAAACATTCACTCAAATTTTAAAGTTTTGTTTTATTAGAAATTGTACCCAAGTATTGCACTTTAATAAACATAATCCTACTTTACAGAACCCCAAATAAGGCCTCAGTAGAAATACATTTAAAACTTTTAAGTAGTTAGCATTTAAATTCGAAGTTATACCGATAAAGCATTCACGCACCAAACATAAGAAAGCGATAATATACTAAACTTTTTGTTCAGAAGTTATGAAAACATTTTAAAAATAAATATATTAGTCTTCATCTTCAAATAAAAATAACAAACATTTTTATAGAAATTCATGGCATATATTTAATTGTATTTTAAAAATACAATTGTTTTTAACAGTGGGTTTTATAAACTATAGGAAATTAAGTAAGTATTTAGTTGTGCAATTTACTTTTTAAGGCAGTATTTTAGTTAGTGCCAAAAGATTTAGAAAAAGGAAGTTTTAGATGGTGTTTTCTGAAGTTAGATAGATTTTTTTTACTAAAGTATATTACCTCTACAATAAATACTGCAAGCACGTTAGAATAAAATAAATAAGTTCACTAAAACAATAATATAAAAAAAAATTATAAAAATTCGATGCCTTCATATTTATAGTTATGGGAAACCAGTTGATCAGGGAATAAAATTTCTCCGTTTAAACGAAAAACTGTTACATAAGATTTAGTTTGACCCTTGACCTCTTCAGTTTTAAGTGCAATAATGATGTCATCATTTGATCCAGGGACAAATTTAAAAGAAGAAAATCCACGAGCTTTGTGTTCGATTTTTCCTAAAAAACAAGGGGAAAAAATTTATGTTTTTGTTGTTTAAACAATTTTTTTTATATTTTTCCTTGATGTGAAAGGTCAACCTTATAACCTAAACATAAAGTAACATCAGTTATTCCCGACCAATCTTGTGTTGCCTTTGGCAGTTTAGGATATTAAAGATTAAAATTACCTGATACTTTAGATGCTAATTAGGTATTGGCTTAGCAAGAATTAATATTGTTTATAGCGCCTTACTCAATTTTTAGTAATTTTGGATCACTTGAACGGTTCTTGGAAAATCTTAGGACTGTAAAGTACAAGGAAAAATTAGCAAGGACTGTGAAATACCAGAGAGAGAATTATCTAGGCCAGTATAGTACAAGAGAGAATTACCTAGGACCGTTAAGTATGAAAATTTTTCTGAGAACCGTAAAGTACAAGTAATCCAATTTTTTTCTGCAAAAAGGACATTACAAAAAAGTTAAATTACCAATTCTTGAAACTTTAATGTTGCTGAAATCTTCAGAACATTGAAACAAGATATTAGTTCCTCTGAATTCATCTTCATCTTCATCATAATGCTCAGTGGAGGCTCTCCTGGGTAGAAAGAACCAGGATTTGTGGATGTCACTCCAAACACAACTCTCATGAATAATGTAACCTAAAAATATTTTGTTTTTAATATTACAATAACAGCTTAAATTTCTCAAAAATTTTACAAAGAAGAAAAAGCAAATAGAAAATTAAAAAAAAATTACTTAGTTAAAAAATTAACCAATTTGTTTAAAATTTATAAATAAAAAATTAATAAAGGGGCAAAAGGTGTTTCTTTATCATATAAATACAACTTTGCCATTTTAAAGTTCAGAAAAAACCCTTCTTTTTAAATATTATCATTAAAATTAAGTGAACACCAGCAAATACCAGGCTTCAAAAATTAAAGATTTGCTAAATTACAAGTTACAAGAATATCAGGTTACTTTAAATAACAACTTAGTGCTAAAGTAAGAATTCAAAATAACAACCTGGTGATTCTATTCCAGCTGCTTTTTGCATTGCTCTATATACGGAAAGCCAGTTTAGATGCGAAACTGAATTCTAAAAAAATCAAAAAATAGTTCAAAAAAAAACGTATAAGTTACAGAATTCCAATTTATATTTTAGATTTATATATCAGTAGATTTTAGTAACTGCACTTTTTTTTCTAAACAATGGCACTGTTATTAGCAGATTATCCTAAAGTGATTAATCAACATGTGGTATTTTAGCTTTAGCGAAAAAGTTTTTATACATTACTCACATCTTTATCGATAGTTTTAATCCACTGTGGGTCGTGATGTAAAACCTTTCCATCGGCAGTAGTCCAATCTTTACCAAGACCTCCGATATACATTTTCTCATCTTTAACTGTCATCCATTCCCCTTTAAAACCTAAAATATCAAGAAATGTTATGGATCTTCACTAAAAGTTTAATTATTTTAAGTTTCAAAATCAATTTTTTACATAAAATTTCTTTTCAAATTGATATTTTTTTCAACAAAATTAAATTTCTAAAACCATGCAATTATAAAATATTTGAGTACAATCTTGCATATACATATATAAATTTTTATAAATTAATTAAGCAATTTTTCAAATAAAAGCATTACCTTTAGTTTTCTTTCCATCTCCATCAGCAAGTATAGCCCAAGGTGCAACTCTGTCCTCTAATATTTCATAAACTATTCCAGTTCTATCATCAACAGAATATACTCTGGCATTAAACACACACAACTCTGATAATTCCATCCCTCTACCTCTGTGAAAAACAATTTTAGATTTTTTAAATTTAAAAGATAATTTGGTGTTAAATACAGGAAAGTGCTTTTAAAAACATGCTTTTAAAAACAAACTTAATACCCCTGTATAGAGAAATAGATAAAGTAAGGACATATTAGTAGTAAAACTAGGTTACTATTTGTTTAATTAGTTCAAAGAAGCACTACGCCTACAAAATAAATGTCATAAATTTACAAAGACTTGCCCTAAAGGGCAGGTTAATTGGCATCTTGAAAAGTTATTCAAATTTTAAGTTACAAACAAAAAATAAGTTCATCTATTTTAAAACTGACAAAATAATATAAAAAAAGCTATTCTTAGTTACGTCATTTTCAATTTAATACAAAACTCTAAAACAAACAACTTACATAGAATTACTAATACTGGCTGTATGCATAATACAAATGTATTACAATTTATTTTCTTTTAAACTGGTAAAAGTATGTACTAACCCATTTGAGGTTTTAGATATTAAATGTATAGCATCATCATCCCCTCCCTTCCAAGTGATATCAGTAGACAGCGTTCTGTTATCGAAATAAAACGTGGCATATCTAAGCAAGCTCTGCCAAGTGTTTTCTTTACCAGAAACTAAAAAAATTAAAATAGTTTAATTTTTGGTGAACATATATAATTTAACAGTTTGGTGATATTTTTATATATTTCTGTCACTAAACTATGTCAAACACTAAAGGAATTGATACTAGAACTTTTATTATATGTTTAGGTTTTAAATTAGTTTAGAAACTGGATATCTTAAAAGGTTTTTATAAATGGTAACTATGTTGGGATTGTTGAGTAATTGATATAGATACTTAATTTCCTGAGATAAAAGTTATATTGTATAAAACGCCAAGGGAATTAATGATTTAATAGCTAAAGGAAGCGGCTTTCAGAATTTTCCAAAGTCAAAACAACTTTCTAAAGTTTAACATAATAACATTAAACTTGAAAAAACAACACCCAAAAACTTCACTATTTTATCAATCATGCAGTAATAACAAAAACACTATTAAAATTAAACAAAATAACAATCAAGTTGCAACAACTTACCTTTTGACCCATGATCCATATCTGTTATCATTCCAATTCTAAAATAAGCACCAGCAGTGGTTGTGACAGGTTTAGTGAGTGGGTAGGTGTGATTGTATGACATTAACTTTCTGTTGCCCTGCATACCAAAACCTAAACATAAAATAAAGTTTAGTAACATCACAAGTACACGTCTGAAATGGTTTTATTACCCCATGTTTTTTTATTGTTTTATGCCCAATGTAAAAAGACCTCATCAAAAAATTACTTTTATTACCTGCCGTACAGTTTATCAAAGTGTATATACTGCTGATATTTAAAAAAATGCCAGTCAATGGCATATAAGATTCGTGAATTTAAAAATCAAAAAAATTACAAATAACGTTTGACCAACCGTTAACTAATCTTGGGTTATAGAAACTTGATTTCATCGGAGAACTAATAAAATGTTTATTGCTGATTTGATATAAAGTAAACATAGCTCCAATAACAAATAAGGCAAGTAATATTGGTTTGTATTTAATAGCAATTATCCCCCGACTTTTACCTGAAATCAAAATAAACATAAAACTACTGACATTTAAAAAATAAACTTTAAATATAATAAAAATTTGAGTAAGATGCTATAAATGATATAAACTCCTGCTGAGCCAACACTTAATCAGCAGCTAAATTATTGGGCAAATCTAATTTATAAAATCTCAAACTGCCGAAGGAAACTCGAAACTTGGTCAAGTTAACTGATGTTACTCTATGTAAAGATCAAGAAGTCACCTAACCACATCAAGGATAAATAAAAATGAAGAAATAAAATATAAAAGTGGATGTACAATTTAATAATTTTAACATTCTGACATTTAAAATTAAAAAAAATAACCATCTTTATCAATTAGTCAAAATATACACAAAATACAAGTTTAAACATTACATTTATTGACAATTGTTTTACCCTTAGAAAATACGGGGATTTCAATTTTTGATCTCCAGGCTTCTGGTTCACGATCTTTCATACTGAAAGAAGCAAAACTTACACTTTTTTTGTACATTTTATGATTTTTAAATCAAGGCTATAAGCCTAAGCCTGGCGATTCCTTCAAAAAATTAAAAATATTTGAAGTGTATACAATATACATAGTGGTATAATGTATTTAAACTGCCTAAAATCTTAAAGAGCTTACACTTAAAAGACTTTCTAAAACTGGAGTTATTCAGTTAAGTACGTACTTGTTATTTACGTAAGTGACGTGTAAATGTCAATCACGTATACTTTATCCTCATTTCATGACGTCTTTATATATTGACTTTCACTTATTTTATTTTACCGGTAGCTCAGTTTGTTAGATATTCAATCATTTAAAATAAAAAAAACGCAAAAATGGGTTTTCAAAGTTCAGATGTGTATTTTTCGCAAAACTTAAATAGTAACGGAAAGAATTTGATAGAAAAAAAGCAGAAAATACATCAAACATTTTTAAACGAATATCAAAAATCCGTAAGTAATGAACATATGAGAAAATTTTAATATAATTTTAATTAACCAGCTTGGTTTACCAAGCCATAGAACCAAATCTTTGCAGAGTTGAATTCTGTGAATCCAAATCAATTCGAACTTTTTTCCTCATGTAAAATATCGGGCAATCACGACTGTAAAAAATAAAAAACTTTAAATTTAAAAATAAAATTAATAAAAATTTAATGAGAAAAAAAAAATTAATCGATAATGCCTTAGTCTAGACTGGGTTTGGATAAAAGAGTAATGTTTAGGACTTCGCATGAAGTTCTGGGTTTAACAAAACATCAAGGGTAAAATATTTAAAAAAAGAAATAAACTTTCAAGTTTTCAGTACCTTGTACAAATAACTTCTTCATGCAGAGAGCCTTGACATCTTTGACATTGTGTCCACAATCTTGAAAACTTTTCCTCGAGACATGACAACTTGGCAATCTAAAAAAAACATAAATAGATAGATGAACCCTCACATTTTTTCGGCACATATTTTTTTCATCACTAAGTTTTACCTCTTTCTGATAAATTTGTGACTCTCTTGATTCACAATGTGAGCAAACAGCACCATCATGTGACAGAACAGCCTTACATCCGATACAAGTACTTCTCTTTTTTGCAAATTGCATCAAACCTCCGACTTTTGATGAAACCATTCTCTTTACTCTAGTGTGGTCACCCTCTGTAAAAAATATAAGTTAAAAGATGTTAGGCTCCTGACAGTCTTAAGTGTGATTCCAACTGGTACTAAAAATATAGGTTTTGACGTCAAAAACTTTTTTTATTTAAAAAAGGGTTAAAAATCTCTAACTTACTAAGCAAAACAGACTGTGCCTTAGCTTCTCCCAACACGGGTTCAAATATTCTTAACAGAGGAAGACTGAGTTGATGTTTGAGGTAATGTTCGGTGTCTATTTGTAAGTTGTTTTCAAGAACAAATATTGGGTCTTCTGATCTGAAAATAAATATCAAATGCTGAATAAAACCCATGAAACTACTATATAGGTATTAAGTTTATATTTTCTAAACCAAGAATTTAATTAAAAAAAAATTTATAAGCTATACTTGAGATAAGCTGCTTGTCCTTTAGCACCAGACACAATCACAAAAGGAACTCGATCTCCAAGTTGGGGAGCACTTCCTGCGTCCCTCTTCTTCATCCTCTCTGCTAACTCCACATGAGCCTGGTAAAAGAAGAATTAGAAGATTTTTCATGCCATGGCAAGGTTATTAAAACTTTACTTTTTTGAATGTTGTAGCTGGTTGTGTTATTTTATTTTTATTTTCCAATAAAGTAAGTTTTTAAAGAATGTTTTTTTAACACTACACCAACCTGTTTAGCAGCATATTCTTCTTTAGTTTTTGTTAATTCCTTGGTGATAATTAACTGTGAAATATCGATTCTGTTGCAGAGTAAATCAGAAATAACTTCTTTAGCATGATTCACTGCACCATCCGGGTCTCTAGTTAGGTGAAAAAAAATTTGAAAAAAATTTTGATTTCACAAAATTTAAAAACTATGATTAAAATTAGCTTTACCTGTCTATAAGAAGTTTTTCCAGGCAGGTGTTTATGAGTTTAGCTGTAAGCGGAGCATTATCCCTTCTTACTGTTTCTATTCCTTTACAGTCCATTTTATCATGCTTTTCTGCACTACTTGAAAAATATAAACCAGCATATCTTTTCTTGTTGATTAGAAGATAAGGAAAATAAACCTAAAAAAAATAATTTAAAAATTGATATTTTTTAAAATATTACTTTTATTTTTTTATTTATATATTTTTTTGTATATATCTTTATCCTCGATGTGGGAAAGTCGAATGTGCGACATAAACATAGAGTAACATCAGTTACCCCGACCCAGTCCCAAGTTGGCTGTGGCAGTTTGAGATATTATAGATTATAATTGCCCGATAATTATCCCGCTGATTATGTGCTGGCTCAGCAGGAGTTCATACTGTTTAAAGCACCTTACTCCAGGGCACTACAGCATAAGATCAGTGGGGATTGAACCCACAACCTTATGTGTGGTGTAGCAAGTGTTCTTACCACTACACCGCGTTGCCTGTTATTAAAATCTAAGTTCTTACTTTTTCAAATTCAAGTTTTATCGGACTGACAAACTTCTCTGACACAAATTTTGCCGCCTCCTGACCTAACTCCATGCTTTTAGCGACAGAATCGACTCCAAATTTGATCATAACAGAGTCAGTATCACCATATATAACCTTGGCATTATTGTCGTAACCATTAGCGATTGTATATTGAGATTCAACATGCTGTTTAGTTTGGTCTATCATTAAACGCCCAAATGAAGTTACACTCTAAAAAATAATTTTTAAAATTAGTACAAAGTAGATATTGTATTCATAAAATAAAGTTTTTATATTAAAAGTTGATTTACCGAATTTAGAATGTCTGCTATAGTAATTAATTAAAAAAATGCATTTAAAATTGTTTATTGTATATATATAATACAAGAAACTAAAAAAAATTTTTAAAATTTTATCAAAATACTATAAAAAATTTTTTGAAGTCAAACAACATAATATTAGATAACCTACCCCAGAAATTTCCAAACAAGGTAATTTCCCAACTTGTGCCCCAGTAAATCCATAAACCGAGTTACAACTTATCTTAAGAGCAAGTTGACGTCCGTCTAATACGCTTCTCTTGAATGGATCCTTTTCAACTTTCATCATCGCTTTTGCACTAAAATTGTAAGTAATTTTAGTGTAAGTACAAAATCTTATTATTCGGTGTATTTGTATGCCTCTTGGCCAGGCAAAAAATCGTTGAATTTCGAAAAATCGTTGAAATTTAAACAGCCGGCAGCGTGGTGTAGTGGTAAGAACACTTGCTACACCACACATAAGGTCGTGGGTTCAATCCCCACTGATCTCATGCTGTAGTGCCCTTGAGTAAGGCGCTATAAACGGTATGAACTGCTGCTGAGCCAGCACTTAATCAGCAGTATAATTATCAGGCAATTATAATCTATAATATTCCAAACTGCCACAGGCAACTCGAGACTGGGTCGGAGTAACTGATGTTACTCTATGTTTAAGTCGCGCATTCGACTTTCCCACATCGAGGATAAAATATATTATACAAAAAAAAATTATGATTTTCTATATTTTAAGTTTTTTCTTTTTTTTTAGGCAATCAATCTTTTTTATGTAGTCATGTAAAAATGAATTCTGTAAAAAACATTAATTTAAATAACAATGTTTAAATTTAAAAAATTTAACACAAATTCTTGAATTAACAAACTGTTACCTTCTTCTTGCAGTTAATAAACTGTCAAGAATTTCCGGCAATAATCCTTTTCTTACTTTTGATGTCACAAAATAATCTCCTGATGGTGTTTTAATAAAATCATCTGGTTTTAAGTTTTCCCTTTCTTTGCTGTTCTGTAAAAAAATAAACAAAAATCAAATATTAAAAAAGCATAAATTTTTTCATTAAAGCATCTCAAGTTTAACCGGCAGCGTGGTGTAGTGGTAAGAACACTTGCTACACCACACGGGGTGGGGTTTAATTCCCACTGACCTCATGCTGTAGCGCTCTTGAGTAAGGCGCTATAAACAGTATAAACTCCTGCTGAGCCAGCACTTAATCAGCAGTATAATTACCGGGCAAATATAATCTATAATATCCCAAACTGCCACAGGCAACTCGAGACTGGGTCGAAGTAACTGATGTTACTCTATATTTAAGTCGCGCATTTGACTTTCCCACATCAAGAATAAACGTATATACAAAAAAAAAAAAAGTAAAACAAATTAATACAAAAATATGAAATATTAAAAAAAAAACATTTGGAAAAATAAAACTCATGGTTTTAAAATTTAACTTTCAAAGTTACCTTCATTAAGAGAGTGGTATAACATAGATTATGAGCCTGCATAATAGAAGGATACAGAGAAGAAAAATCCAGGGTAGTTATAGGAAGTTTATAATATCCCTTAATAGGTTCAATAACAGTAGCACCAGTAAATTCATCATTATTACTTGTTGGTATAACTGGCATTAATAAATTGGCTGCTTTTGTCTGTTTAAAATAATAATTAATAATAATGCCGGCATATCATGGGTTTAATTCCCGCTGCTTCCATGCTGTTGCGCCCTTGAGTAAGGTGCTATAAATGGTACAAACTCCTGCTAAGCCAGCACTTAATCAACAGTATAATTATCAGGAAATTATAATCTATAATATCCCAAACTGCCACAGACTGGGTCGGAGTAACTGATGTTACACTATGTTTAAGTCGAACATTCAACTTTCCCACATTGAGGATATAGTAATATACAAAAATATAAAAAATAAATAAATAAAAATAAAAACTTAATAAAACAATTTTTTTTATAAAATATATTACCCCAAATTAAAATAAACAAGAATCAAAGTTTCTTTTACCTTTCTAAGCAGTTGAGATATAACTTTAATACTCTGTCCTCTAGAAAGTAGATAAGAGAGAGGTACTCCCGTAACTCTAGCCATCTCCATATAATTAATAATAAACATCAGTTTATCTAAAAGTCTTATGGGTAACAATGCATCTTTAAGACAATAAACAGCAAGTCTGCGACGTGACTAGAATATAAATATAGCAATAAGTAAACATCAAAAAATCTTAATTTAAAAAAGTATAATGAATATTATTATAACAAGGTCAAAAGCTTAATCTTTACTACTTTAATATTCCAGCATTCTCTAGTAAGGCAGTACAGATGTTTACAGTATTACAAAGTCAATTACATTTGAAATAGCTCAGACATCTTTTAAATGACTTTGTTGTTGTAATAAAAAAATTTATGTTTAGGATGTGTTGTTAGTATTTTCATTAAGGGTAAATTAATACATGTGTGTGTATTTAGGGGTATTTAAATTTATTTTAAACCTGAGCATTTCCTTGCTGTAGTTCAGTAATAATGGAATGATGGACATCTTCTTTTTGTTCACCCAGAAAGTGAAAACTTACTGCATTTAAAGTATAAGATCTTAACTTCTGTTCACGCAGTAGAGCCTAAAAAAATAAATAAAAGTTTTATTCAATACTAAAATACAAAATTTTTTTAATTTTTTAATAACCTATGCAGTTCAACAAAAAAATAAATATAAACGACATTAAGTTAAAATTCTTACGACAAAAACATCAAATTGAATTCTTCCCTCCATGTTAATTTGTTTCATCTCTCTGCTTCCCATTTGTTTAGATTGAAATTTTGTTTCTTTAATTTTCGAACACGAGTTCTTAATTCTAAGCATCCAATGTTTATTAGTGTAAACCAATTTATTAACAATCTAAATTTAATTAGCCTTTATATCCAGTGTTTATAAACATTATAATCAATTTTTAACCAATTTTTTATTTAAAAAATATCTTGTTAAAAATAGAACATTTTTTTTCTTAATCTAGTTTACCTTCCCAGAAAAGAGAACTTATCCACTTTTAAATGTGAGGCTCGATTAAGTAAATATGGCAAGTCAAAGTTTTGGATATTGTAACCTGTTATTACATCTGGATCCACAATTCTTATAAAATCACTGAACGCCTGCAAACAAATTGTATTTTACACAAATATTAAAATGTAATAACCAATAAAATAGACCCATGCTGAAAATAATGTAATATATAGAAATTTTTTCTATGCTTAACAAAAGCAATGTTTGTGAAAATACGATTTAAAAAAATTTCTGTTAAATTAGATTTTTTAATTACTCAGTACCTGCAGCAAATCTTTTTCTTTAAGAAATGAATAAACATTGGATCCCACAATAGTAGAACAAGTATCCAAAGTGAATATGGTCTTTATAAATGGTTCACCTTGACTACCTTGGTTCTTAACCATCAAAGCTATTTGGATGACTGGGTCTATATCAGGAACAGGAAAAATACCTAAAAAATAAAATAAAAACATTATGAAACAGAAGTATTAAAATTACTCTCATGCTATAGCGCCCTTAGGTAATGCGCTATAATCGGTATGAACTCCTGCTGAGCTAACACTTAAACAGCAACGAAATTATCGAGCAATTATATTCTTTAATATTCCAAACTGCCAACTCGAGACTGGGTCAGGGTAACTGATGTTACTCTATGTTTGGGTTGCACATTCGACCTTCCCACATCAAGGATAAAATATGTATATAAAAAAAAATTAAAAAAAGAGTAAAAATTTAAAAAAATTACCTTTTCTTCCAGCACATTCAATGTCAAAACTTAAAATTCTTAGGGGAGCAATTTTCTGCCATTCATCTTCTGGTTGATGACTCATAAAAGAATCCCATTTAACGTTAACTTCTATTTGTGACCAACTCGATTTTTGACGTTCATTTTGAACCTGGTAACTTCCTGGAGGTAGTTCAATCCAATTACATCCTACCATGTCAGTGTCTGTCATAAATCTGTAAAAATTGTTAAGATTCTGGTAAAATTATTTTGGTTTTATCAAGAATTAAAATTATTGTTTAAAATAAAATACAATATATATAAATACAACAAAAGGAAAATGTTCCATGTAAATTATTTCATAATAAAAAATATATTTTTAAATTTTCAATTCGAAAAATAAAAAAACAACAAAATATCTCCAAAACTACTTAAAATTTTTTTTTGTGTATATATATATATATATTTTTATCCTCGATATGGGAAGGTCGAATGTGCAACTAAACATAGAGTAACACCAGTTACTCCGACCCGGTCCCGATTTGCCTTTAGCAGTTTGGGATATTATAGATTATAATATCCTGATAATTATACTGCTGATTAAGTGCTGGCTTAGCAGGAGTTCGTACAGTTTATAGCGCCTTACTCAAGGGCGCTACAGCATGAGAGCAGTGGGATTGAACCGACAACCTCATGGTGGTGTTGCAAGTGTTCTTACCACTAGGCTTTGCTTAAAAAAATATTCCTAAATGATAATTTTTTCACTTTGAAAAGTAATAAAACATCTAACAAACCTAATTTCAAAATCAATAAAACTCTCAAATGCCTTATATGAATGTTCAGGTAAATTAGTTGTGCTAAATCCCATTTCTAACATTCTCTTAGTAGTTGCAACTAACCGGGGTACAGCTACAACTATTTTAAGGAAAGTGCTCATGCCAGTACTTGAGTACCCATACATGTCTACAAAAAAAAAAAAAAAAATCCTTATATACATAAATGTTTTACTATAATACAAACAATTAAAAGGCTATGTTACTATGTTTGTTAACAAAAATAACTAATTAACTGTACAGGCTAGGCAATTAAAATGCATAAAAAATACCATCAACACAAAATAATAAATTTTTAAATGGGTTACTGTAATATAAAAGATTTATGTTTTTTTCCTAAATAATTTGTGTTTTTTTTATGTATCTATATCATATTAAATATTATAAACTAGTTTTTGAATTTTACTTTGCTTTTGGCATGTGGTTACAGAGTAAACAGCAGTTGTAACATCTTTGTTTCCTCTCATTTCTTTTAAAATTAGTGAGTTAAGGTTTTGACAAAACTCCTTGCAATGTTCCTCCTAATAAAAAAAAAACACAACAATTAAAAAAAAAAGTTTGGTCAAAATTTTAAATCAATAAATATTTTAAATTGTCTTATTTATGTGAACAACTTCACCTTGAACCCCTTCATAGCTTGAACATAGAAATAAGGAAGAAAACCATGAACATGACAAACAATGCTATGACCTTCCATTGTTAGTCCATACATTCTTACCACCGGGGCTGTCCCACCTTCAACTTTAGGCATTCCTGTTAGCAAAAATTAAAAAATTTCCTGTTAGAAAAAATTAAAAAATTTCCTGTTTTTTATATTTATTTATCCTTGAAATGGAAAGGTTGACTTTATGAGCCAAACATAGAGTAACATCAGTTACTGGAACCCAGTCTCAAGTTGCCTGTCGCAGTTTGAAATATTATATAGTATTATTGTCCGAAAATTAAGCTGCTGACTAAGTTTTGCTTACCAGGAGTTTATACCGTTTATAGCGCCTTACTCAAGGCCACTACAACATAAAAGCATTGGGAATCGAACCCATTACTGCAAAATAAATAAAAGCTATTTTTAAAATTAAAAATGTGCATAAAAAGTTTTTTTTACCTTCTACATTGTCCCCACTTAGATAATAATCAAGGTCAAGTTGTTGAAATATTATTGGGTCAGATTTAGGGTTAATTTTGGGTAATGGACTTCGCCCCCATTTAAGTGTATCTTCCTTTGGTAGAGATGTTATCAGTTTGAGGTCTGCAAGTTTAAAAAAAGGTTTGTCAGTTAAATAACGATTATTTTCTGTATTCTAATATTCATATATGATATACTGCATAAAAAATTTATTAAGTTTATTAATTTATACGTTTTTCAGATCTTCCCTTTTTAATTAATGTTTTTATCAAAACAACAAAATTACCTTTTGATGTTTCGTTTTCTGGCATTTTTTCTTTTAAATTAACTTAGTATTTATACATATATATTAAAAAAAACGAAAATAACCACCAAAGTTATCGAAATATATTAACTAGTTGATAAGATTTCGCGCCAGATGTTGTTGACTCATGCGTTAATATCAAAATATTCCTTTGTCAATATTTAAATTTGTCCTCAATGTTTCAAATTATTATTTTTTTTGTTTAGCAATTATACCACTAAAAATTTTCTTTAATTATACTAAATTATATTAATTTTTTTGCATAAATTGACCCAACATTTAAAAACAATATTTTATAGGCGGTTTTATTTATTCAAATTGTAATGGATTTTTTTAGTACATTAAACTTAAAGAACGAAAAAGTAGTTATAAAAAGAAAAAACAAAATTTAAATAAAAAAAATATTTTTACACCAGGCATTTTATGACAAAAAATATGAATCTTACAAAAACATACAGTTAGTTTACAAAAAAATGAAATAAGTAACCTATGAAAAATGGTCTTAATATTACTTTAACCAAAAAAAAATCGAAAATATTTACGATATTAACTATATTTAAATAAATAAATGTTGAATTTCGGAAGTTAAATAAATAATTAACTTAAATTTGATTAAAACAAATATTTAAACACAGTGTGGATAGTAACTGTTACGTTACATTTTACATAAAAATTATTTAATTTTTAAACAAAAAAATGCAATACTAGGACGTTTTTGTTAACATATTTTACAACATATGCAGAGTTTTCAAATAAAAATAACCTAAATAAAATTTAGACCAATATTTTTTTTTTAAATTTATCTTGGCTGGTTATCTAATACAAAAAAAAACAATAAAGGCAATATGAGTAATAATCAGGGTATTATGACATCACTAATCATTGTTTATTTCCTCAGGGTCGAGGTTGACATTATGTAAACCATTTAACTCATCTTCAACTTGGATAATCTAAAAAAATTTAATTTGCAATTTAATTTTAATATATATTTTTGTATTTAAATTTTACCAAATAACTGTTTAATATAGCATAGGGAGGATTATATTGTATTTTTATAGTGTAGTCTGTAGGTAGAATCCATAATAAATAAATATCTATTATAATTTATATATCAAAAATCGTTTTAATTTAAAGATAAAACTAAATATAAAATGGTGTTTATGCTATTGTGTACACTGTAAGATAGAACAAACCTGACAACGAACATTACTATTAAACTATAGCCAATCAAGCTATAAAAATCCATTTACCAGTATAACACAACAGTAACTTCCTTTATACTCTAACAATACCATTAATTTTAATATAATATTACAATAAATATAAATCTCACCAGGCCATGATCTTGTGGTGTATCAGCAGCTGCAGCAATAAGATCGGTGATCGATTTTGATTTTGTGACACACTGAAAATCAACATGTCGTGATCTACTTTCTTCTTTTTCCCATGACATCGCTATCGAAGAGCGTTGAACGTAATCGTAAATCACTTCTTGACGAACGCTTCCTCGTCTTTTAACATGGTCTACCGAGATTGGGTAACCTTGACAACAAGAAAATAAGTTTTTTAGTTTTATTTTAGAGAAAATAAAAAAATAAATATAAAAAAAAATGTTTTTGTTGCGAAATCTAAACCTAATTTTTTCTTTGATTAACTATTTCTAGAAAATAAAAGTAAAAATTTACTAAAAAAAAAAAAATTACCCTAACCTAAAAATAAAAAAACACTAAGTACCTTCAATCCCCAGTTTGATTTTCTTCATTCCCCTATCTTTTAACACTGACTTTGCCACCTCTCTGTTTTCAATATACCTCAGGAACCTATGCAGCGGAGTACTATGAACTACTTCTGTGTACTCTTCTCCCATTTGAGGAGGAAAGTTGTCATCCCACTCTACTGTGTCCTCTTCCGACAATACCACAATGTGACATTCCCTGTCTCCTCTCTGTTATTGTGATGTCATAAAGAAAGTTTATTAACTGTTTTTGGTTTTGACTTAATATGATCAAAAAAAATTGAGAATAGAAATTTAAATAACGAAATATTTTTTTTATAAAAACCCAATTGTTGGAATTACTTTATTTGTTATTAAAAAACATTTGAATAGCAATAATAGTAAAATCAATATTAAATACTTGGCTTAAGGAAATTAGCAAGCTTTATCTATTAATTATTTATATTGTTACAAAAATATCAATTATTTAAATCTTTTAATACTTATTTAAATACACAAAAATTAAAAAAACAAAATTAAAAAATTAAAAAATTTTATTTTAAATCAAATTTTAAAATTTTTACACTTGAAAAAATTTTTTTTTTAATTTAAAGTTTAATATACTAAAACTTAAATTTAATTAAATAGATTTAATTACCTGAGCAACTTTCACCATCAAAGGAAGAAGATCAACATCAACAAAATGAATAAATTGTTGACGAGCGCCATCGTTTGCTATTTCATGCATAAAAGATCCTAAATAAATTATGTGGTTAATTAAAAACAAAAAAATTCAACGTTGAAGTAACTTAAAAAAACACTTTTAAATTTTTAAGTATGTAATCAAAATCAAATAGAACAAATCCAACATACGTTTCAAAATTAGTAAGCTAGAAAATTAGTCAGTAGACTTAGTATATATATTTATATATAAACCACCACTCACATTTTAAAGCCTTATATATAAGGTATAAAGTAAAATTAAAAGTTACAAGTAGTATGGTCTCACCAATGTTGTTGCACTTAATAGTGTGATGGTTGAATGGAATAAGAAAATACTCGCAAGCATTTTTTAAATCTCGTACAGATACTCCAGGTGGGCATGTTATCACTCCTCCTGTATAGTATTCCTAAATAATAAATGTATTAAATTAAAATACCTTAATATTCGTTATTGTTTCATAACATTTTAATAAAAAGCGAACTGCAAGGCAATTGTTTAAAACAGAACAAGATCTATATATAATAAAACTTTTAGTGGTGGTATTTAAATTTATAGAGATAGCCAATTTATATGCCTACAAAATAAATAAAACTGCCGATTTGGTGCATGGGCAAATTATCACAGACAATTTTTTTTGAGAGTTGAGACCAGATTACAACATATAAATTCCTGATAAAAGCGGGGTATCAACTAGTTGATTAAACAGAAGGTTTTTAGGTCTATATTATTTTTTTAAATCAAAACATTTACTTACCAACAAAGCCTTAAATACATAAGCTGATACTAGATGAGAAATTTCATATTCTCCACATTCGTTTGGTTTGGTCCAACCCCTTTCATCTATCATACACATACTAAACATCCTGAAATAAATTTTGAAAAGCTTTAAATATTGTTATAATGTATTTAGTTATTAAATCAAGTGGTAGAATTTTTCTAAGAATTAATATTTAAAAAATAGTTTAAGAAACTAAAGATTGGCCTTTTAAAATAGAATTACTGAAAAATCTTAGTATAACAATTTTAATATTAAAAGCCTTTGACAAAAACCTTAAATAATGACAACTTAAAATTCTTACTTAGCCAGCATGGTGTCAGGGTAGGCTGTAAACAAGTTTTTATCAACATGAAATCTAGTATCGTCCACCACTATAACTAAGTTCTTGTCCTTGTCTGTTCTCTTTGTAGATGTCCCTAACAAAAATATTTTTTAAATATTATTAGCCTGGTGATATTTTTTTCTCATTGTAAATTTGTTGATTGTTATTTAATTTAACTAATGTTATTATCGCTTGTATAAAGACCAAAGCAGTGAGGTTTTAATCAACTAGAAATTTATAAGTAGAAGTTCAGTGTCTTAAACATTCAGTTATTTTAAACATATATATATATATATATATACACAAAATATTAAAAAGGCTTTTTAATTAAAAAGGCTTAGGATAATTAAACCTACCTGTTCTTTTGGGAGTTGAAATATTGTTCATGTTGTTGTCCTTTAAATTTCTTCCACTGGAACATTCAGGTTTATCTGAGCTCACTTGATCTTTCTTATCAGTGGGAAAAATCACAATCTCCTCACATGAACTTCTTCTGGAGGAAAATGGAGACAGAACATTTGATGGAGATTCACTTCGTGATTCTAAAATAAAAATATTTATTATAATTATTTAATTTAACTGTGCCTGTATTGAACTTCAAGTTGACTTTGACAGTTTTAAATAATATTAAGCAGATAGTCAGGCAATTTGTTTAGAAATTGGTTAAGAGTTTATGGCTATTTACTCCAGGCTACAACATTGGAGGAGTGTAAATTGTTTTATTGACCTCTTGTTGTAAAACCAAGTAACCTAACCACTACACCATCCTGTCTGAAAAGAAGGGCTTTATGGTAGCATATTTAATTAAAACACGCCAACATAAATTAAGGTACACCAGACCACAGGTTTAACAAAAAACTTTCGTTAATTGCTTAAGCCATTAAAAATTGACCGGCAGCATGATGTAGTGGTAAAAACACTTGCTGCACCACACATTAAGTAAGAGCCCTTAAGTAAGGCGCTATAAACGTTATGAACTCCTGCTGAGTCAGCACTTAAAAATCAGCAGCATAATTATCGAGCAATTTTAATCTATAATATCCCAAACTGCCACAGGCAACTTAAGACTGGGTTGGAGTAACTAATGTTACTCTATGTTTAAGTCGCGCATTCGACTTTCCTACATCAAGGATAAAGATATGTACAAAAAAAAATTTACAATAATTTTAGAAAATATAAATCCATAAAAATAAAAGTTAATCACCTGAATTTCCTTCTTTCTCTTTGTTGTTGTTTATGTGACGATTCCTGAGACACGAAGTTCGATTGGGTCTTGGAGAGGACGAGTTATTGTCAGCTCCTTTCTTTAATGAACCATGTAATGGCATATTTCCATTTGCTACCAACTAGCAACTTATTTTAACAAAATAATCTAAAAAAATTAAAGTATATATAATTTTAAATTTGCTGTCGTTGTTAAATTTTTGTGTATTTAGCTGTAAAAAGTTATGTGACTATTTATTATTTTTGTTAATATGTATAAATTAAGAAGCTTTAAGTGTCTTATGATTCTAAAAATGTGAAAAAACGTTCTGTCTGCACAAATTCTTTTATCGTTTTTTAAACTTTCTGGATTAAAAACACAAACAAAAAGCGAGGAAGAATTTTGACCTAAATGCGTAAACTTGCCTATTTAAAAAATATTCTATTTAAAAAACACTTTTTTAAAGAATTTACTATTTAGACATAAAAAATGTATATAAATAAATAAATTTTTGTTATTAAAAATGTATTAAAATGTTTAAAAACAAGTTTTAAAAATAAAATTTTTTGACTCTTTTCTTAATAAAATACTTATTTTGGGATCCCACAACTAATAATAAGCGTTTAAAATATTACATTAAAATATTTAAAACATACTTAAATAAGTCGTTGTAATAAAATATTTTTAACATAAAAATTAAATTTTTTAATTTAAATATGACTCATTCATAATAAAAACTTTTGACAACTCTGGATTAAAACCATGAGGGACCATGTGCTTACAATTCTTTCTTTAGTTTGTCAATATTATTCAGCAGAGGGGTCGTCTTAGTAAGAGTAAGAGATTTCGATTCTTTTTTTAAATTGTTGCTAGTAAGAAAATTTAACTTTTTAAATAAGTTTGTCCCGGTAAAGGAATGCACAGATTTTAAATATTTAGAAGTTTCTGTTTTAGTTTTTTAAAATAATGTAAGAATATTGAATATACAAGCTAACTGACTGACTAAACTGATGAAACGAACTAATTAAAATTACAATAAAACAACTAACTGACTGACTGTTTTAAAACTCATTAAATTATAAGATTTAAATAACTATAACAGTAATTGCTTTAAAATTTATATTTTGTTTTTTATTTGTTTAGCCATAATTTTTAAATATTATTATTGAATATTTAAATTTTATATTTGTCAAAATGAAGTACAATGCTCTGCACTTGCTTAGTTTGATAACTGCCATCTTTGAAGGATTATTTTTCAGTGGTTTAATATTTGGATGGTCGTCATTAACATATATTTTAAAGGGGGAGGGATATTTCAGCTATTTGTGCGAAGATGATGTGAAAAACACCAGTATTGTGACATCGGAAAATAATATCACCACAAATGGCAGTGCAGCTGGTTTGTTGACATGCAAAGCACAGGACGAAACTATTAACATGGTGTTTGTTGTTGCCAGTGTTGCTTTATCATTTTCAACTCTACCCAATGGGTTTATATTTGATAAATTTGGCACGATGGTCGCTCGTATTTTTGCAACTCTGTTGTTTACATGTGGAGCTATAATATCATCCGTCGCAACTGTACAAACTTCATGGATTCTCTTTCCAGCAATGTGTTGTATTGCGATCGGTGGGATTTTGTTTCTAGTGACAAATATGCAACTCGGTGCTTTGTTCGGTCCAGCACGGTCTTCGGTAATTACCCTCCTTAATGGTGCTTTAGACTCTTCTTCTGTGGTGTTTTTGCTATTTAAATTGTGCTACGAAAGCGGCATCACTTTAAGTGCAATCTTCCAGTTCGTTGCTTGTTGTACTATTTTTCAATGGGTTCGTACAATATTTTTAATGCCTCAATACCATATACCTTTTCCTCTGCCTAGTGGTGTCTATAGATATGGTGTGCTCAGTCGATATGGTGCAGGGCCACAAAATGAAAACATAGAAACTCCAGATGATGAATTAAATTTGCCTGAAGTTGAAATTAAAACAGAAAAAGTTGAGAACGAAAATGCAGATATGACATACTGGGAATGTTTAAAATCCCGTAGTTTCATCACCAATTTATTTCACTTCAGTGTTTTGCAACTTCGCAATTATTTCTTTCTTGGCACTTTCGTCACTTGGTTAATTACAATAATACCCAGTGGAGACCATTATTTAGGTCATTACATCAATGTTTTTGGAATATGTCAATTTTTCGGTGTTTTGACTGCTCCGTTAAATGGTATGCTGATTGACTTGATGAAGAAATTCTACGCTACCACTTGTACAGATGATAAAATCACCTCAACTAAAGCCTTGGCCATATCTGGACTTGCTACTACCTTTCTTGGTGTTCTGTTTTCGATTTGTGTTGCCATTCCGAATATAAATATCCAGTATTTATCATTTGTCCTTCAGGTGCTTTTTAGGTCTTTTCTTTACGGGGGCAACTCTAGCTTTATTGCCTTTACCTTTCCGGGTGAACATTTTGGAAAACTGTACGGCATGACCATGACTCTTTCTGGTCTTGTATCCCTACTTCAATTTCCACTTTTTAATTTGGTTCTCTACTACTTTGATAACGACTTTACAGTGATGAATATTGTCTTTATTGGGATTAGTCTGATAACCCTTATTCACCCAATTGCTCTCTACTGGCAAACTAGACATGACGAGCCCGAAAGTTTGCCAGCAAATGAAATGGAATTGGAAAAGTTGACGAATGGAGTAAATCACGAAGATTAGGCCTTGTTTTTTACGTAAGTAAACAATTTCAGGGAATAAGTTAGAGATGAACACCACCACTATTATTTTTTTGGTACTCTTCAATTTTTGTGTATTAAAATTTCTTCTTAGTTTGTATGCGTTTTTAGGTATAGCCTATCATTTTTAGAATGCCCACTTTTAATGTTTATTATTATATTTATCTTTAGTAAAATTTTAGGGTTCATAAGTTCCATATGCTCAACTCTACACAACATTAATTTAATGTATACACACTTCTTAGTATTTAAACTAACACAAAAATTCAATAAACTGTTTAGTATTTTAACTGTAAGATAATTTTATTGGATATATTTATTTTTAAACTGCAATTATGTTATGTTACTGCTACAACAATGCAATTATTTTAATTTATTAATTAAGTAGTTCTTTTATTTGTTTAAATTAGAAAGCATAGATAACCAGACCTGCAAAAGTAATTATAGTGCCATTTGTTTTAATTGGATGCTGCTTATTTTAAGTGCTAATAGTAGGTGCTACTTGCTAACTGCTTTGTAATTTTTGGCCTTTATTAAAAATTTGTTGCCAATGTCTAACATTTACACTGTTTTTGAGATTTGGGATTTATTGTAATGTACAAATAATTTTTTTTTATTTTGATTATGTACTACACCAATTAGTACCAAAATATTTAATCTACCTAAATAACTTTATTAGTTTTATTGAATTTGTAGCTAACTACATTAATACTATGATCAATATTATTTAATATTTAAAATAACTACTTCAATTTTTATGTGATTTTTATTGTTTTGTATTTTTGTACTACCAAATTTTGAACAATTGTTTTTTATATTATAACCGGGTAATTTTTAATTAATTTTTTGTAAAATTCTTAAAATGAGACCTTTCGCTTGCCTTGTATAAACTGTATATAAATTTTTTTTTTTGCAGATGGATAATGTTATATTTAATTAAGGGTTAATACTTATAATTAGTTAAATGTTGGTTTACAATTACAATGATATTGGATTGAAGTACAGTGAAAGGAATACCCTACTTTGCTTATTTTTATTTTTATTTTATGTGTAAAATTCAAAAATCTTGAATGTTTGCCGTTTATATATTAAAGGTAAGCAAAATATATAATTTATATATATTTAAAAACGAATTTCTGGAAAAAATATCGTATATATATATAATATATATTATATTTATAAAAAAATGTGTTTTTTAAAACTAGAATTTAATGTATTTATATTCTTTTTAATTAAGTTTCGGTTCTAATAGTCATTCATTATGGTAACAAAATATATTTCCTTATTACAGTTCAATTAACAATTCACTAGTTTTCTCCTTATTCACCATGGGCTCAACAATGATAGCTCGACCTGATACAATTTGGTCATACCAGTTCAGAATTGTTATTCTTGGTGACTCAACTGTTGGAAAAACTGCTTTGTTGCAAAGATTCACAGACGGCAGTTTCCTTGAGGTATTGTACTTAGTTCACAATTGCTGACTAGTTTCATTTTGTCTTTGTGTTAACTTTGTAATAATGGTAAACTTGCAAGGTTGTTACTTATGTTAAGTGTATTGACTTTATGGTCTATATACATTAAACTTGTTTGCTTACTGGTTATGTATATACAGTTAAATATATATATAATATATATAATAAATGTCTTTATTTTTTCATGTTATACTAAAATGTTATTTTTTGCTGTAGTAAAGCGAAATAGGCCGACATTAAATCTTAGAAAAATGTTTAAACGTATAACTCCATTGGGTATGGTGATTTTTATTTGCTTATTAGTGCATCGTGTTTTTTTATAACTGTACTGTTTGGATTTGTGCAAAGAAAGCAAATAATGTTTTCCAAGAAACTAAAAATAAAACAAAAATGTTGAAGGTCTACAAAACAAGTTTCTAAAACCAAATTTTTAAAACTCCCTATTATTATTTCTAGGTAGGTGACCCAACAGTAGGAGTGGATTTTTACTCAAGGTTAGTTCAAGTTGAACCCACGACCAGAATTAAACTTCAATTATGGGATACCGCAGGACAAGAGAGATTCAGGTAACCAGTTAAATATTGTAATTTAATTTGTGCATCATATAAAATTAAATATTGTACCCAACTTATAAAGTATATATACTGATATTATATATAATACCGATATTATATAAAAACTTTTTATTTTTGGTTTTTTACTAATTTCATGCAAGAGCATAATTACACATATCTGTTATTTGTTATTGCAGCTTGCAGATTTGTTTTTAAATATAAATCAATTTAATTTTATCAGGTCTATAACTAGATCCTATTACCACAACTCCATAGGGGCAATTCTTGTTTATGATGTCACAAACAGGGATAGTTTTCTGCATTTAACCCAGTGGGCTGAAGAAGCAAGACTTCATGTAGCACCCAGAAATATTTATTTTATTCTAGTTGGACAGAAATGCGATTTGGAAATACATAGAAAGGTTTGGATTTTAAAAATTCTTTCCTTGTGGATATCCTTATTGTCATATTTTTGATTGATTATTGGCAGATGTTTTATTTGGATAATCTATTGCCCAGGCTTTATTTGCATTGATAATTGATTTTAGAATTTAGTCATAAAATGGTAATTAATCTAGTTTATTGATTACTTTACTACAACTGTATATAAATATATATATATAGTACAAATATCTAAATTAAGAAAATTTTTAATAAGATGGCTTACAAATGGAAAAAAATTTAACTTTGTCAAAATCATATCAAAATTATTTAATTTCCAGCTGTAGTTAAACCAAAGTTTAAATAAATATCAGCTGTAATAAAGATTATTTTTGTTTGTTTACCTCAATAAATATTTATTTTAAAAGGTTAGTTACGATGAAGCTTGTATGTTCGCGAAACTTCATAGAATGCCGTATATTGAAACATCAGCTAAAAGAGGAATTAACGTTCTGAATGCTTTTTTGTTATTGACCGAAAACATATTTACGTAAGGCATTCGAAAAATTGTTTTTTTAGTAATTTAACAAATAATTGTGATATAATGTTTGCATGACAATCAAACTTATTAGGCTTTTATTACTGAAAGTAATTTTTATGGTCACATTTAAATTGTAAAATGTAATAAAAATGTTTAACCATTTTAAACTCTTATCAATAGATGTTTGTTAGGAGTTCTCAATATTTTTTTGTATAATTTGTAGAAGAAATTTTAATGGCTTGCAATAAAAAATCAATTAGTTTTAAATTAAACCAATTTTTATTAATGTTAAATTATTATTTTTTATTTTTTAAACATTTGAATTTAATGGCCTTGAAAACAAAAAAATGCTCATCATTTTACCATTTTATTTGGTGTTTAGGTTGATAAAAACTGGTCAAATAACACCAGAGGATGGTTGGGATGGTGTTAAATGTGGTTTGGTACCATCAGTACCACCTCAACAATTAGAAAATAAAAAACGGTGCACTAAAAATGGGTGTTGTTAATGTATACTTAATATTGTTATAGTTTTTTTTTTTTGATTTTTTGAAAGGTTATTTTTTTTATACTGTTGTTTTAGCTCTTATATATATATTTATTTTATACTGTTGTTTTAGCTCTTTTTTGCATTTTAGTTTTCATCTATTTCATTTGCACAGGAATTTATTATTATATTTTTAATCTTTAGATCATAGTGTTGTTATTGTATGTGTAATTATTTCATTTTTATTGCATGCATTGTTTAGAAATATACTTCAATTTTAATTTTGCTTGTTTCATGTACTCTGTATGTTGATTATCAATTTATTTGCACAAGGTTATTTTTTGTACTTACATGTTTTTAATCATAGGTACACACTCTGTAAAGATTATTATTTGACACTGTTTAAGTATGCAGTAGTTTTTATTTTTATCTTTCTCAACCTTTTATTACCTTAGCAATGGATACGCTAATATATTTTACACTAAAATAAAACTTTTAATTTTTTAATGCATACTTTGTTTATAAAGTTTAAAAACGTATTATTAAGTTTACCTTTTTAAATCTTTACCAAAGATTAAATATAATTTTAGATATTATAAAATTGTTGTATCTTTTGACGTTTAAAACTCAATTCAGTTTATTTATTTTAATTGCACCATTACCTTGTTTAAATCATTTACCAAAACTTTTTAGTACTTTTCTCTGTAATGCATAAACTATTTGTTAATATTTAGTACATGTTAGAATTATGTCTTAGGGCAAAATTAAAATATTTTGATTTTTTTTTGGACTGGAAAATGAATTTTTCTGTTTATACCAGTATTGTTATTTTTATATGTTCATTATAATATTTTTAAATAACAGGGCATCCAATTTGACCTACAGCTATTGATTTTGTATTTAACAAACTATTGATTTTGCTGTAGAATTTCAATAACGATACTATTTTTAAACATGCATTTATTAATAAAAAAATAATGAATTTTTAAAATTTATGGCACCAGTAATAATTTAAAAGTAGCTAATGGTTTGTAATAAAAATACCTTTTTCATGTTTTAAAATTGACCTAATTATCTTCAGCATGTGCTTGGCAAGTTGGTATATTACATTAAAAATGCAACAAATAAAAACTTAAATTATTTACAAGTAGAAACATTTAAAATAAAGTGAGCTTACCTTATAACAACATAAATAAAATATAAAACTATGCTGCATTATGTTAATTAACATTATTTAAATAAAGCAACAACATGAAAAATATATACTATGTTACTATACAGAAAGTGTAAAAAGAGCAGTCTAAACCGACATTTTTTATTTTTAGACTTTGTTACTAGAATTGACTAAATAAAAATATAAACTGGTATTAGTAAGCAGCCTTAATAAAAAAAATTTTCTACAAGATGTACCATATTAAATATACAAACATATATGAATTACTACAATTTTATATGAAACACATTTTAAAATCTAAAAAAAATCACAATGTTATTTGTAAAAAAAAATATATATACAATCAATAACAAAACGAAAACAGGTAAGTTTGGATATGTACCTTTAAAACCCTAAATCATATTAATCTTAGTATTTTCTATCAAACATAATGAAAAAAAGGTAAGTTTTTGAGAGTATAGCCAAAAAGAACTAGAAAACTTAGCTTTGAGTGCTCAAGATAAAACCTAACGGCATGGGAAAGTGAGATTATACTTTATGAGATTAGTGCGGTTCGACAGTACAGTAATTTTTTTTAGGTAACGCTCTTCAGTTGTGAAGCTGAACAGATTGTAGTTGGTCAGAAAGCCATTGAATCCCCTCACTTATTCCTTCCCCCTTTATTGCATTTGTTGCACTGAATAATGCATGAAAATATTTTACTATAACAAGTGCATTATTAATGAGGCTTTACCGATAACTTGTGATCATAAACAGGGAATGGTTTATCATATAGTGGTACAAAAAAACTACAAAATAGTAATGTAAAAAATATATTTACTGTAGGCTATATAATTAAATTTTAAACACCAACAAAAATAATAATCTTATATTATTTCAAGAGTATTAACAAATAAGCCCATTACACTTATTTAAAACAGTTTAAAGGGCAACCTAATAAATTTACTGTGAATAAATATTGTTGCACTAACTTACCAAATGTGCCAAGGTTTTTCTTTAATTAAATCTAAACCCAGAATTTGTGAACATTTAACTGCAGATAAGGATTCCATTAAATCCATTTTGTTGGCGTAAAATAAAATAGGAATTCTTTTGTTTTGGATACCTGAATATTTAAACAGTTATTTAATCACAATAAAAATGAGTTAAAATCTGGCAGCATGGTGTAGTAGTCAAAACACTTGCTACACTACATGAGGTAGTAGGTTCGATCCCCACTGCGTTCATGCTATAGTGCCCTTGACTAAGGCACGGTAGATTGTAGGAACTCCTGCTGGGCTAACAATTAAACAGCAGCTTAATTATTGAGCAACTATAATCAATAATATCCCAAAATGCCATAGGTAAATCAATACTGGGTTGGGGTACTGGTTGTTAGTCTTTGTTTAGGTCGTTAAGTTGACCTTCCCATATCAAGGATAAAGCTATATAAAAAAAATATTTTACAACTTACTTGGATGTTCCAGTAATCTATCTAATTCATCTTTAGCAACTGCCATACGTAATTTATCAGCACTGTCAATTACATAAATAATTGCATGTGTTTCTTTGTAATAATGTTCCCACAGGTTTCTGTATCTTCCTTGTCCCGACATATCAAAAACTGTGAAAGAAAGGCTAAAAAAAGAATTAAAAAATCAGATTAGAGTCCAGTAAACTAAAAAAATATTTGTTACTAACTTGTTTTTATAAACAATTTTATTAACACTTTGAGACTATGCGTAAGTTGAAGTAATTACAATGTTTAAAGCATTTCATATACAAAAAGTTAATAAACATTACACATTTTTTATACATTGTTTTAAAATTTCTTATGCATCAAATAAGGGGAAAAATAATATACAAATAACAATCAATGACAAATTTAAAACATGTATATAAGTCTATTCCACATAGTGATTGATCCAAATAAACACTTACTTTGACATTGTAAATTTCTCTACATTAAACCCTACAGTTGGCACAATATCTTGGACTTGGTCATTGGGTTTTAATTTATTTATAATTGTTGTTTTTCCACTATTATCAAGACCAACACATATTATGTTTGCCTCCTTCTTCTTGGTTTTTAACCAACCGAAAAGTCGATCAAATAGCCCCATGCCAACAAAAAAATTGTTTTATGTTTCAGTTTTCTTAAAAAATTATATTTAACTTCTTAGTTATTCTATTAAAAAAGAAATAGAAAATAAATTAAACTTTATTTTGGACTACCTAACTACATTTTAATTACTTTTATCTGTTCATTATACTTCATCACTAATTATTTTTAATAGTATAGTTTACTTATATTATAGTAACTTTATTATTTAATAGTTTCTACTACGTTAACTTGTACTACGTAACGTTGTAATATTGTTGCCTGTCAACAACCAAGAAAAAATCCCATTTATCTCACATTCCTATAATATGCCGCCACCCTTGGTAACAAATGACGCGTAGCAAAAGCAAAGCAAATCTATTTGAAAAACAGATATATCGCTATTTTCGGTAATTTATATAGGTTTAAACATTAAGGCAATAAATTAAGTTAATTTAAAATTTTAATAAATAAAGTTAAGCAGAAACAAGATATTATCTGTACAAAAATATATCTTTTGTAAATTTATAATAGCGCCGTAACCGGAAATTAGTTCAATTATTGAAACCGGGTATTTCCCGAGTAAAACTCGTTTCTTAAAAAATATTTCAACGAAATTTCAAAATGAATGTCCAAAGAATTACAAAACAAATTTTTAGCTATGGTAATTCAATTTTTAAAGTTAAACAAGGTAATTTATAATAATATTGATAGACTACGGTTAACAACTGCTTTAGTATTTTTATATCGCGAAAAAAAACAACGTTAGCAAAAAAATGTTTAAGTCGCGCATTCGACTTTTCCACATCCCAGTCTGGAAAGTAGGGCAGTTTTCATCTCGTGCGTGCAAGCGTAAAAATTGGCGTGACAGCGCGTGCACGCGTATTAAAATTTTCGGTCTACGTGTGCACGCGTGATTTATGTTAGCGTGTTTACCTTAATTTTGTATTTACTTTTAAAGCCAGGCGTGCAAAACGCCAATTTCAGGTGTGCATTTTTTTCAACAAAAAAAATCTTGTGCGTGCACGCTGCCCTACTTTCCAGACTGGTCCACATCGAGGATAAAGATATATACAAAAAAAAAAGTTTTTAGTTTTTAATTTAAATCTGTAAAACGTGAAAGACAATTGTAAAAAATATTACAGTGTTTTGTGATTTTTGCTTATAGTATTGAAGTTTTAAAACGGTAATAATGCAATTATATTTAAGAAAAGTACTTTAATTTAATAAAAAATTTTCTAGCTACAACTTCTACACAAGTTCGACTAGTTTCATTTGGTAATGGATTTATAAACAAAGATTCAAACAATGTTGTTAACAAAGCTGTGTCAGAAGCTGAAAGAATTGTCGGTTTCCCAACTTCATATTTAAGCTTGAGAGCTTTGTTAAGTGATGAACTTAGTGCTGTTGCTTTGCATATGAGAAAACTGATCAGAACCAAACATCCACTTCTAAAAACTGCAAGGTAAATTATTTAACTAAACGCTGTATTAAATTTAAAGTATTTTAATATTTGTTTTTTTTAACTGGGTTCCTCAATTTTTTTTAACCTTATTGCTTTATTATAATTTTGTTAATTTTTTTTTGTATTTCTGCAGTATCTTAACAATGTTTTAAAAAGGTTTTTATTTTTTAAGGGAAATATTATTTGACACCAAACATAACTTTCAAGCATGTGGTTTAATTGTTCTTTTAATGGCAAAGATGATTGAAAATATAAGTGAAAGATTGCAACAATTAGATTCAACTTCTATTTATAATAAGTATAAAAAGCTTTACTTTTTTAAATTAAAATACGAAAACTAAAATATGTTTTGTATTGAAATTAGTTTTTTTAATTGTTTTTATATATCGATTTATTTCTAAAAGGTTCCTGTATTTAAATTTCATTTATTCCTAAAATTTTTGGCACTTTAGCATAGAAGCATTTGGGTTCAAACCTTTCAACTATACAACCAGTTAAGAATAAAATGACGTCTTAATTATGATAATTTATTTTTCTAGACAGCGTTCTTTAGCTGAACTGACAGAACTTATCCACACAGCATTTCTTGTACATAGAGGTTTAGTTGATGTTAACCAACTCACACAAATCCAAAAAAAAAACTCAGTATCTGAACTTGAGTTGGGAAATAAAATAGCAGTTTTGAGTGGAGATTTTTTACTTGCTAATTCTTGTGCTGCCCTTTCAGAGCTAGAAAACCCAAAAGTAAAGTATTCAATTTTAGCGTGGTAACATCATAAAATGGATTTAATTGTTATGTATGATATTTAGTTTATATTTCCTGGGGTATTTTTAAGTTTTTTAAGAAAATATAAATTTTGAGTGTCATGGAAAATATAATAAAAATATATAATGAACGAAAAATTAAAACTTATGAAATTTAATTAGTTTCTTCTTTAATTTAGGTTGTTGAGCTTATATCGTCAGCTATTAGTGACATGTCACTTGGCTTCTTTGTATTACCAGAACCTGGAGAACATTCTAGAATAAATTCAATCGATTCTCTTCCTGTGAACCTTGAACAATGGCAAAATACAATGTTTCTGGCACATGGTAGTTTGCTATCAAACGTAAGTTATTACTTGAGTAGTAAATGATGATTTTTAGTCAAATTTTTTATCCATAAAAACTAAAAAAAATGTGTTTGAAAACATGACAAAATTAATTTTATTATAGATTTTTTTAGGTTTTATTTTTAGTTTATTTTCAATTATTTTTTTAAAAACTTATTTTTATTTTCTAATTTGTTTGTTATGTATTAGGCATGTAGATCTGTAGCAATATTATCCAGCCAAGATGAAGAATATGGAGAATTAGCAGCTCAATTTAGTAAAAACTTAATACTGGCTCAACAGGTACATTAGGATATGGTTTACACACTAGTTTATCTTATATTATACAAAAACTAAAAGCTTGTTTTTTCTTAATATAAGAATAAGGAATTTTTTCATCAATATCAATAAATTATTTTTAGGCACACAATGATATAGACCGAATAACTACAGCAAATAATCAAATTACAAATGGTCAGATACAAGTCTCAACTTCTGAGTTATGTTCATTACCTGTTGTTTTATATGCACAAAATAATGGAGGACAACCTTGTCTTCAAGAATTTTTAACTCTTAATAATGAAAACCTAGAATTAGATAAAATAAAGGTATGTTAGCTATAACTCCTATTATTTTATTTTAAAGATATCCGCCATAAGAACAGTTTTACAAAGTTTGTTTTTTAAAAATATTAGTAATATAAATTTAGGTTTTATAATTTTTCTGTTTTTTTATAAACATATATTTAGCATAACACTTATTTTACTCTTGAATACAATTTTTATAGTTAAATTATATTTTTCAGTTATTTTCAACCGTTTCAAAAGATAAAGATTCAATCGAAAAATCAAAGCATGTTTTAGATACACATAGGAATTATGCATTTAAAGCTTTAAACCAATTTCCAAATAATGATGCAAGAAGCTCCTTAACAATGATAATTAAAGCGTTTTCAGGCTATTAAAAATACAGTCTTTTACATTTTGTGTCACTTTTTTGGAGTATTAGGTATATAGTTATAGCATATCTGTTTTAATTTCTAAAGACAAAGTTTGCTAAAAATGTAGTTTTATTTGTTAAAAAAAAATATTTTTTGTTATACTTAAAAAATTTTAAATTACGCATTACAAATTTAATTTTTAATATAATTTAGATAACTATTAACTTAATTGTTTATCAGTCGAGGATAAAAAAAGATTTAAAAAAAGTAAAAGTGCTTACTATGATGCGATAAAAGTATCTATTTTATTTACCCGGTTTTGTGTTTTTTGTTTAAGGAACTTAAAGTTAAAAAATTTGGAGCTAAAATTTTTTTATATAAATTCACTCTAAAGAAATATTGGATTACATAAAATGGATTTAATAAAAGAAAATTACTTTGATGAAGAACCTGAAGTTCCGCATAAGAAATTAAAAGTGTCAAATGACAACGAAAAAACTACAAAAAATAATGGTAAAACACGTAAAAAAAACTTTTTTGATTTTTAATTTATAGGTTTATTTTTTTTGCATTTATTAAGGTATTTATTTTTAATTTTATTTTTAAATAAATTAAAAAAATAATTTTAAAATTGCCAAAATTAAAATTTCTTTTTTTTAAAGATTTAAAGGAAGAAAACAATGAAAAAATTCCAGAAAATTCCGTCAATCAAAATGAAAATAACTGGTGCTTAATTATTTAAATTATCAAATTAATTACTTAATTTTGTACTATTATACCAAGATTATGTGGCAATTTGAAATTAAAAAAAAAAATTTAATATTCAGTCATAGAAATCATACTTTTTTATATTTATTTATCCTCAATGTGGGAAGATCGACTTCATGACTTAAATATTAAATACATCAGTTACCCCAACCCAGTCTAGAATTTCCTTTGTCAATTCTAGATATTGTTGATTATAATTAACTATAGGTAATTAAGTGTTGGCACAGCAGAAGTTTATTCTGTTTATAGTGGTATAGCATAGAAGCAGTGGGAATTGAACCGGGGACCTCATGTAGTGAAGTCAAATGTTCTGACCACTACACCACACTGCTGGTTTAATTTTTACCTAATGTATAAAATATATTTAACATTTAAGGCTAACTTTATGCTGTGACAAATTTAGATCTTAAAAAAAGAAAAGTCAATCATAGATGATTTTATTTCAACCACAATGACCAATACCACAATAAAACTTAATATTTTTTCTTTTAGTGAATCTTACTCAAGAAATTCGGCTACCTGTAATATAGATGACCCCCCAATAAGTCCAACTTCAAGTGAAAACTCAAAAGCAAGTGAGAGTGATTGGCAACCTCCCTCAATAGGTGATAAATTTAATTATATCTGTAAAATTTATAAGATTTTCAAATGTTAATTTGTGATTGTTTGTGATAAATGGTCTACTAAAACACAATAGGTTTTATTTAAAATATTTTTAACTTGTATTATATAAAATTTTTTATTAAAATTTAAATTATTGTGGTTCAGTATTAAATTTAACAATTTCTCAAATATTAAAGAATTTTTTTGGTAATATTGTTAAATAAGGTGTTTAACTTCTGCATTTAAAATCTTATAAGTAACTTTAGTTTTTTTTTATTTTAAGATGCAATGAAATGGGTTCAAGAAAAAATGTTATCGGGTATTGACCCAAGGGAAATTTTGAAAGTACTAACCCCTGATATTGAACCCATGTTGTCCCAGAATATTGATACATTTGCACTATGGAAATTGGTAAGTAGTATTTATCAAAAAAAAATTATTTTTTTATCACTTTTAAATAATTTTTCTATTTTTTCTATTAAATTTAAGTTTTATTGTCAAGCAAGTATTATACTTATTGTACCAAAAAAAAAATTTTTTTTACTTCAATGTTGGTATTACCGTATTTTTCAATTTTTTTTTAGTTGGTTAAAATTCTCAGTGAGCCAAAAAGGAGAGAAAAATTACCTGATGTTAATACCTTTGAAGACACTGTTAATTTAATCAAAAATTCTAAGAAAATATTGGTCCTAACTGGTGCGGGGGTAAATAAATTAATTCTATAAATATATATATTTAAAAATGGATATTTGAAATTTTTGTTACACTAGAAAGTTAAAAATTTTGAAACAATTATTGTAAAAATTTATTAACCTCTTTTAATTATATATAGATAGAACATCAATTAAGTTAATTATGTATAAACATTTGCCATTTTAAATTCTTTTTACTGCTAAAAATAGGAAAATAAATAAAATATATACGCAATAAATAAAAATAATATACTTTTCAGGTTTCAGTATCTTGTGGAATTCCAGATTTTCGATCAAGAGATGGAGTTTATGCGAGACTTGCTGTCGACTTTCCAGATTTACCTAATCCTGAGGTATTAACTGACATTACTATACATTGTGTGGTATAATACATAAAAATATAATGTAAAAAAGTAACATTTTATTTTAAAGTGTTATGTTACAGAGTTTTGCAATTTTGTAAGTGATGTATATACCACGTTAGTATGGTTGACAATGAATCACAAAACGACTTTAGAATCTTTAAAAAATGTCTGTAGTACTTACAATTCAATTTTTAAAAATACTGGAAAATGATTAACATAAAAATTCAGTTACTAAATTTTTTTGTGTGACGTAGAAAGTACTAAGTAGCGTAGTTAATGTATAGAAGCTAGTACTTTCTACGTCATCACAAACAGGGCTTTCCCTTTCTTTTTTTTAAATTTATTTTACTTTTTCTAAATTGTATAACCTAAAAAGTAGGTAAAATTATTTAAAGTTAAAACCATTTTTGTGTTCAGTGACACCAACTTTATTAATTATTGAGTATAAAAATATTGCTAATATATGACTTAAAAATATTAAATTTATTGTTGCATTGTGACTTATTGAAAAATATTAACTTCCAATTCAAGCTTTCTATATTTTCAGCCTAGTGGTTAGTTTCTAGATGAACTATCAAGATTTTAATATTATTTCTAAACCAAAATTTTATGTTTTTTGTCATGTTTTTATTATTAATTTTAAGTTTATTCTTTAGGCAATGTTTGATATTGGTTACTTTAAACACGATCCGAGACCTTTCTTTAAATTTGCGAAAGAAATTTATCCCGGACAATTTAAACCAAGTTTAATACACAGGTATTACTTTACAACATTTTAATTATTATCAAGTTTTTTTAGAAAGAGTTTTTTGTCAGATTTGCCTTAATTTTAAGCCAAAAATATTGTAGTCGTTTGTTAAATTTAACAAATAGGTTGATTTAGACAAATAATTACTTGCATAATTTTTTAAATTAAAACTGATACTAAGATAATTTAAAATTAAAAATTTTTTAAAAGTTTTTTATTAATGTACCAAATTTTTTTTTAATTTTTAGGTTTATCAGTCATTTAGAGAAAAGTGGTCGCTTACTAAGAAATTACACTCAGAATATTGATACCTTAGAGCAAGTAGCTGGAATTAACAAAGTTATTCAATGTCATGGTACATGTTATTATTTTTTTTTCATTAAATTTCTGTTTAAAATTAATTTGTCATTTGAAGGTTACATTAAAACACTAAGTTTGTATAATTTTTTTTGTATATATCTTTATCCTCAATGTGGAAAGGTTGAATGCACAACATAGAGTAACATTAGTTACTCCAACCCAGTCTCGAGTTGCCTTTAGCAGTTTTGGATATTATATAGATTATAATTGCCAGGTAATTATGTTGCTGATTAAGTGCTGGCTCAGCAGCAGGTTATACTGTTTATAGCGCCTTACTCAAGGGCCCTACAGCATGAGAGCTGTAGGGATTGAACCCACGGCCTCATGTGTGGTAAAGCAAGTGTTCTTACCACTACACCATGCTTTCTTACATAAGGGGAAAATTAATGAAAAAAAAGTTTAGTGATATTATTGTCTTAAATTTGCTTTAAATTTAGGATCTTTTGCGACAGCAAGTTGCCAGAAATGTCATCACAAAGTCGATTGTGAGGCAATAAGACAAGACATCTTTAATCAAGTAAATTTCATACCACATCAAAAATAAATTAAATATAAAATATTACAGATAAATATCATATTATATAAATTTTGCCTGAAAAAGCAAAAATATTTACATTTCTTACATTTTTAGATAGTACCTCACTGTACACAATGCTCTGATGAAGATCCAGGAATACTAAAACCCGATATCGTGTTTTTTGGAGAAAATTTACCCGATCATTTTCACCAACAAATAAGTGAGGACAAAGACGAAGTTGATCTTCTGATCGTGATCGGATCGACTTTGAAAGTTCGACCAGTGGCTCTTATACCAAGTGATTTTTATTTATTTTGTATTTAAAATTTTTTAATTTTCAACAACAAATTTAGAAATTGCATTAACCTAAACGTTATTTTTTTTATCAAATTTTAATTCTATTTTTGTCATAAAATATAAGTAAGTTTTTGCATTTCTATTGTTTTAAATTGAAAAAAAAATATCTTTAAAGAAAGTGGATTTATATTTTTATAAGTTTTATTATTTGAAAATGTAAAATTAAATTTTTTTATAATGGTTATTAAAAAATCATACTTTTAATTAGAGATTTACAATCAAATTTTACAGATTGATAAACATTTAAATATTTAAACATATAAAAGTTTATTTTTGTAAGGTAGAGAAATTGTTATCTTATATATATTTTTTGTTTTTAACTTTTTACATTAATTTAAGATTCTGTACCGAGCACTGTTCCTCAAATCTTAATAAATCGTGAATCTTTACAACACCTAACATTTGATGTTGAACTACTCGGTGATGGAGATATTATTATTGGAACGTTGTGTGAGGCACTTGGAGATCAATTTCTTGATCTATGTGAAAAACATGAAAGGTTTGTTGTTTATCTAAATCACTCTGATAATAATAATTTGTGTTGTTTTTATGTAAAACTATCTTATATCTAAGTAAGATTGGCGGTTTTAGCATTACTTATCCTTATCATGCTATTTACGATATTTTACTAATTAATTTAACGCTAAAAAGCCCTAATTTGTATTTTTTTTGACTTAGTAGTTTAGTTAAAAATGTATTTTAAGTATAATTTTAATACATCCTTCACTTTTAATATTTTTAGTTTAAAAGAAATTACTGAACTACCTCAACATGAATCAAGTTTAAATTTAAACAACAATGCTCAAAACTCAAATACAAATTGCTTGCAAACTAAAACAGACAACGCCATGGACACCACTACTGCAACTGAAGAAAACCCAACTACTTGTAATGATAAAACATTAACCGACAATGATACCTCTTTAGTTTTAAATTTAGACGCTAACCAACATGTGCCTGAAATTTTTAAAAAATCAGGTCCTATTGAAAGATTACAGCATAATAGAAACCAAAATCAGAATGAAGTTGAAACAACTAATTCTCAGTTAAATATAGAGAGCAAAATACCAACCAAAGTTAAACTAACTGATATTATTCAAAATGAATGCAGTGTGAAAAATGATCAAACTTGTTTAGTTCAAAAAGATTTATCTGCAACACAAAATATATCTCAAACACCAAATTGTGAAAATAGCAAAAACTTTGTAGAAAATTCTAATTTAAATTCTGGTGAAGATAAAATATTAACAAAAAATAATACTGACTCACCCAAAGCTTATAAAGAAGAAACTTCGTTAAAAAATCAAACCTTAGCAGAAAACAATGGCACTTTGAATGTAGTACATGACAACACAAAACTTGTAGAAAATCAACCCCTCATAGAAGACAAAATTATTTTGAATGAAGACTCTAAAGATGTAGATCAAGAGGAGACAAATGAAGACCTTGAGATGATGAGAGGGATGTGGAAGAGCAAATGGAAACAATCAATCAGTTCAAGAATTCCACGTAAGTTCAGAATTTTGTTGTGTTGTTGTTTTTTAAAGATGGTTTAGATATGCCAATATTTCTTTAAATTTAGTTTAAAAAGAAAATTAATTTATTTTAAACAACATTTTAAAATAATTTTATTAGTATAACAATTGTACCACTTTTTTGTTTATTAGCTGTTGTATAATTTTTGAACTTTGTTTAGCTGGTTGTTATTATTACAACAAAAAACATCGATATATTTTTCCTGGTGCTGAAATAATTCAAGAGGAATATTCATCTGATGAAGAATCATCCATTGACAATGGTGAGCTCTTATTAAACTTTTTAATCTTAACATTATCATAAGTTGGATATTGTCATTTATTTTGCCATATGAAGTCTAACTTTAGACCATAATCGTAAACTCAATTTATTTATTTTTGTTTTTAGTTGCACATAATTTATTTGATCCTGTTTTTTTTTTGCGAAATGGCTTTTATATTAAGCGGTAGTGAGGGATTTTAAGCATTTATTTATTTATTTGCTAATATTAAATATCCCTTTCCTTTGTGCTATTTGTCCCATTGCTGGTATTTAAAATGACGTATTTTGATACTTTACTTCACAGATTCTAATTCTTCTACAACAACAAAACCTCAACAACCTGACAATCCTTGCTGTTCAACCTCAATACAGAACTTCTCACCTGTTTGTGACAACTTAGCTAACTCATAAACTTTTGTGCTTTTTTGCAGTCATTTTACGATGTCGAATAGCTCCACCTGGCAATAGAGTTATGTTTATTACGAAAAAAATAAAAAGATTTTTTGAATTTTTTTTTATATTTAAAATTGTTTCTTTATTAAAAATACAAACTAATAATATTGTTGTCTATGATATGGTAAAAATGTTTCGAATATGAACTTGCTATTGTTGGGCTTTAAGTTTTTTTTATACTTTTTTGAACTTTACTTGAATGCCAAAAACGACAATTTACAAAAATGTGTTTTAACATTTTATTTTACATAAAATATGCATTTTTATTTTACATAAAAACATTTTTATTCTACATAAAAAAACTTTTCGAATTTTGTTAGAAAATTATTTTTTTCTCAGATTGAGAATCAATTTAACTATACTAATAATTTGTACTAAACTAACTACCAATTAATAAAGGCAATTTTATGTTATTTTTATATATGTTTAATAAGCAATTATAACATCCATATCATAAGTTTTTTATTATAGTTCTATCTGTACTTGTAGGTCAATTCTCAGTATTAATTGAATTACAATCATAACTATATTACATGCTGCATTTAGTTAGTTTAATGATGCCACTATATAAAGAGTAATTTAACATAGTCAATTTATTTTTGTATATCAATTATCAAAGTTTTTTTATGTTTGTAAATATAAATAAAAATTGAAAATCGATAATTTTTTTCATAAGTTTTGTATTTAATGTCTTTAATTTACAATTTTTATTATATTCTGCTATTAATAAACTATTTTTGTTTATTATTATTAGTAATTGGTTTTTGTTTTAATATAAATTTTTTGCAGAATTGGACAAAATTTTAGAAAACTGAATTAACTTTTTAAAACTACACATATTTTAAGAGGGATAAAAATCTGCCAACAAGTAAAAAACAAGAAGAAAGAAAGTGTGATTGGGAAAAATCATTTGTACCAAAATCAGACTAAGGGGTTCAAATTAAAAATGCGTTTTAAGAGACATACGAAACTTGATGGGTAATGTTACTTTAATATTTTGAGAAGTTTTTTTTAAAATATGGTGTGAAAAAATCTACAGTCAAATTTCATTTTACAAGGCACGATCATTTTTACATAAACACCAATTTTGATTCAGCGCTAAATTTAATTATTAAATATTTTTTAATATTGTTTTTTAGATAGTTTTACATTTGTGTTAAATTTCCATCTTCAGTTTTATTATAAGCTTCATTCTGATGGCAACTGGAACTTTCACTTCTAAAATCATGAAAAAAACATTAGGTTAAAAATATGTTTGAATATCTGCTATAATGTAACGCAAGGCCAGGTAAAAATGTCAAAAAAATTACAAAAATGTGTCAAAAAAATAGATTTGCATTTTCTGGGTTGTATCACCGGTGAATGAACTTTTATTTTTTGGGGTTTTATAATAATTTTTTTATGAAATATCCACTTACCCATCTAAATCTTCTTTTCCAGCATAAAAGTTTTCAGCTTCATCCAATGATGTGAGCATATTTCTTCCATTTGTTTCAGGAAAAGCAAAAGTCGCCAATCCAGCTACAATTGCCAGCACACCAAACAGTGTCTGTGACATAAAAAATAAATTTTTAAAAAAGGGGGAAAATTAAATAGTATTGTTGGATTTATATTAGCCTATGCTTATCTAAGTTATAGAATATACCAGTCATTACCATTAAATAAATTTTATAGGCTTTATTAGTTAAGAAAATTAAAGTTTTGTGCATTTACACTAGTAAGCCATGGGATAATGTATTGAAGTTGTAAAGTAAATGGAGTAATAATACTTCCACATCTGGCTGCCATTGATCCAAGTCCTACTGCTGTACTTCTACAATATTAAGGTGCACTTTTTTATTTTCTATATACTTAGGTTAATAATTACTTGTATCTAACAAGATAATTAAAATGTTTAATTTTTATAAGTATTGTGCTTATTTTTTTACATAATGTCCCTCACAATATACTTTGTATAAAATTTTTTTTTTTATTGTTCTAATTTTTGTAAAACTAACATTTAAACTTTAAAATATTAACAAAGTATTTTTATACCTTACTACAGTTGGATATAATTCAGCAGTAAAGTTGTATATGATTGCAAAAGATCCTGAAACAGCCATTTTTCCCATCAAGGCAAATGCAGTTGAGGTATTTTGAATGCCTTCACCAAAATACATTTTAATAAATCGATACGTTACAACATAGGGTAATAATAATATATCTTTTAGTAAAAATGGTTGATAAAAATAGATTATTAACTGATGGAAATATTAACCTTAACCTATTGTACTTTAAATTTAAGACTTTGTTTAGCATCAGAACACATGCTACACTACATGAGGTCGTAGGTTAGATTCCCACTGCTCTCATGCTGTAGCATTCTTGAGTAGACAATACAAATCATATCAACTTCTGCTGAGCTAGCACTTAATCAGTAGCATAATTATTAAGCAATTGATAATCAATAATATCCCAAACTGCCAAAGGCAACTCCAAACTGGGTTAAGGTAACTGATGTTACTCGTCGTGAAGTCGACCTTCTAACATCGAGGATAAAGATATAATGCCACAGCACATTCTCCATTGTATAAATACATTAATTTAAATCACTTACTTGAGCTTGTGTCTGCATATTGTGCGGCTACTATACTGACCAAGCAACAGACACCACCGAATAATAAACAACCAGAAAGTAGCGGTTTTCTTCCAAGTCTATCCATGGTTAAGATAATAAAAAAGTAAGCACCAAATTCAACCAAACCATTCAACATATTATTAAGATATGGATCCCCTTGAAATAGGTATAACAAAAGTTTTAAATATAGTACATTTTTTTGATCATATTTGTTATTTTTCTGATGTAATTTTGTAGTACATTAAATACGTTCAATATTATTTAATTTTTTTTATAGATTTACCTGCTAGTTCACCCACGTTTAGAGAAAGACCATAATAGACAAGAGAGTTCACAAACCAGTTAAACATCATGTTAATTGTGATCAAACACATTTTTTTTCTCTTGAATAACTCAAATGGTGAGTAGTTTTGTATTTTTGCACTATCCTTTAAATATATAATAAAACTTATTTTTGGAAAGTTATTTTAAAAATTCAGGCAAGAATAATTTTTTGTTTATTTTATAATAAGGTATGTCGTTGTGTAGGCTATTTAGAATAAATTAACTGTAACCATAAAAGTTTTTACAAAAATATGCTTAAAATTCAATATTTCCAAAACTAAAATCTTTAATTTTATTACCTCATTTTTTTCTGCTTGTTCTTCTGCCCTTTCCCAAACATCTTTTGATAAAGAATTTCCATTTCTTGTTGCAAGTTGTTCACTTATTTTCTTACCTTTCTCCACTTTTCCTTTTGAGAATAACCACCTTAAATCCAAAGACTTTTTTGTTTATCATTTATTTAATATTATAGGAAATTTTATTTAGTTTAATATGGTAATATTTAAAAAATTCTTTAATATATAATAATTAAAAAAAAAATTCAAAGTTGATTGTACTAAATGAAAACTAAATTTAACTAATTCATAGAATAATTTTAACAGATATTCATAAAAAAAATTTAAAAAAATATTTTACTTAAAAAAAAATTAAAAAAATATTTAAATCTAAATCTTCTACATATTCAAATAAATAATTACATTGGGGACTCGGGTAAAAAGAAATAAAACAAAATAAAGGGCAATGGAACAAATGAGATAGCAAATTGTAATGTTCTCCAATCCCTCCAAGCATAAGCAAATCCAGATAAAGTCATGTACCCAATAGCAAATACAGCCTGGACATTGATACCAATAAATGTTCGCCATTTCTCACCAGTTATTTCCATTACTAAAATATAATGTTTTATAGTCTCAAATTATTGAGAATTTTAAATTCTTTAAATCAAAGGTATTTATATTTAATTAGAAGATATTTAACTATATCCAACTTTTTTTAAATTGGAAGACCTTTTTTTAAGTTTCAAAGATTATAAAAAAAAATGTATAAACTATATAAAAAATAAATTAATATTGTTAAATTAAACCTAAAACTATACTACTTACAATATACAAAACAGGCTATATATCCAGCTTGTAAAAATAATGCAAGCCCAAATCTAAGTGCAGTAAAGGTTGCAAGGTTAGGTGAGAAAGCACAACCAATTCCTATTGCCATCATTCCAACCTGTCCAACTAACATGGTAGGACATCTTCCAAAGCTTTAAAAATGTTTACTTTTAGGATAATAAAAAAATTTAATTTGTTTTACTAATTATTTTTTGGGGAAATCATGCTACATAAATATAAGAGAATTTTATTTATTTTTTGATAATCTAATTTATTAAAAATATCTCTAGATATTTAAAAAAAGATATATATTGATTAATACATTTCTTAAATTAAAATTTTGTTTTACAAAATATATCAAAGTCATATAGGCCTATTGAAAAAATGTTTTTAGAAATAAAAAGTAAATAAATAGAAATTAGTATATTACATATCAGCAACATTTCCCCCCACAATTGAACTGATTAAAATTCCAGCAAAGAAAATGGCCTGGACTATTGTTCCTAGTAGCTGGTCATCACAAACCAAATTCCACTAAAATAAAAAGTTTTGAGACATATATTTTGAATAACTCTAAAAGTTTTTTAAATTAATATATTGTTGATAACTTTTGTTATTTTAAATTAACTTCTATATTCTTAATTTAATATTTTGATTTTATTAATTTAAAAAATGTTATCACATTAAAAAAAAACTTATTATGTTGAACTATGGCTTTAGTTTAAATGTGTTTGAGCTACTTAAATTTTGTTTATTGAATTTAAAAATTTCCTTTTTTAAATTACCTCAGTCGTTATCGTACTGATATAAATGCTCTGATCGTAATAATACCCTTTGTCACAATTAATAATTGTGACGTCAGGCGCAACTGGCGGATAGGGACTGATGCAGTTTAATTCCATAGAGGTACAAGCAGTTAGATTGTAGTCATATCGCTTGCATTGGTCGGGTTCCTAAATATAAAAGGTTATGTTTAAAATTTTGACTTGGTATTAGTTTAGTTGACGATATAGAAGATTGGTTGTTAGAATGTAGATGGTGTATTTTCATGCTTGTGCGTTTCTTTGCTGATTATTTAGTCTTAATGTAAGCCAAGTTTGTAGCTTATTTAAAAAAGCTTTATAAAGCTTTTGGCTAAGAAACGTATTTAAAAGTAAAAAAGTTGCGTTTTTTTAATTTAATTACTAAAACACTTATTCTTAAATAAAGATCAGTCCAAAAATGATGTTAAAAATAGTCTACAAAAAGTTTAAAAGGGACTACTAAAGTTAAAACCATAAAAAAGAAGGCAGTTTTTATTATAAAAACAAACTATTTTATTAAAAACTATGTATCATGTTAATACTATAAAAAGCTACGTATATACACATTTTAAAGAGGATTCTAAATGATTATCATCAAAAAAAGAAAAACGTTTTTTGAGGCGTTTTTATTACGAATTACCCCAGTTCGGGGATCAATAGGCAAAGTGTAATTTCGTAATTCTTCTTCGGTCAGATTCGCAAATGTTGGACTACTGTCCAGTGGGGGGAGAGCGCAACTGTGCAAACAGAAATTGTTAAACGTAAAAAGTTAAACACAAAAACTTAGCCCAAAAATTATAAAATAATACAAAAAAGGTAAAATGTTTAAAATATGCCAAAATAGTAAAAAAATAAGTAAAGTGTATATTATTACCTAAACAAAATAGATTTAGATAATTTTATAAACTATGCTATAAAAATGTCTTATCCAAGTAAATGCAAAAAAACAAATTTTAAATAAATTTTTAAAACAACAAAAAAATGGGTAAAAAATAGACTACTTACGATAATATAAAAAAATTAAAAATAAACTTTACCGAAAATCTGGAACGGCCGCCAAAAAAACAGAAGCCACTTGGTTAAATCCCGCTGGTATGGTAACCCAGTAGGCCATAGCAACCAACAGGATCTGGTACTTTCCCAAAGCCCCAATTTCTTTCATTACAACTCTATAATCTACGTTGTAAACATTTTCCTTTTCTCCTGTGGACACTGTAGATATTTCGTCTTTAGACTGATCCATCCTTATACTTATGTTCGTATTTTTTACTTTAGACCAACACTAAATTATCACATATATGTCACTGGTAAAATAATACATTTATTACCCTTACTTTAAGTATGTAGTTAATAAATACTTAGTTAGAATAAATAATGCTTGTTTACATTTTTGTTTTTATTTTGGTCGTTAAATAGCAAAACAAATACAGTAAAACAAAGTGACAAAAATCATTATCATTGCAGCACTGCAAAATGTGTTTAAATATTAAACTTATATTTTAAAAAGCATAAATATACAATTCTTATTAACATTCGATTTTTACAACACAATTTAATTTCTGATTAAGCTTAAACTAGATAAACTAAATTGCTATAATGATAAAAGTTTAATATTACAGGTTCTATTTCTATTAAATATCTTTTTTTAGGACAAGATTGTCATAAACCTTGCTTTTGTTCGTCAATTTTAACAAAAAAATATTTTTTATTAAAAATTTCGGCCTTCTCGAGCAAATAATAATATGTAACTAATTAAAAAATTCGTGGATGCAGTCGCCAGTAATATTTATGTATAGGCTACTCTAGTTAAACAGTGCGCATTGATTGGGCGCTCGTCAAATATTTATTTTTGTTTAAAAAGTCGTTTGGAAATTTACTTGAAATCTTTGTTCACGTTGCAAGAACGTGATATTTCTAATGATTTTACAAAAGACTTGCATGTCTTCGTGGTAACTTGTAAAAAAACGTTAATTTATAATAGGCCCAATGCCGATTTTATTAGACAAATGCTACTCCTATTCAGGGGATTTTAATATCTCTGCCTAATCTTAAGTCTGTATTAAATAAAGATAAATAACCTTGTGGTTTTATTATTTTCTTTACTAAAAAACATTTTACTTGGTCATTGTATTCTTCTATTAAAAAGAACTACACATATTTTGTGTAACTTTTTAAGTGACAACTTTAATTTGATATTTTCCCTTTAAATAGAAAGTAAACTTGTCGTTGAACTTAACACAACCATGTTACAACCATACCCAATGGATTAAAAGTTCAAATTTTGTTTATTCAATATGTTCAAGTCTCCAAGCCTTTCTCAGTCTTAATAGCACTTTTACCAATAACAGACATTGAGATAGCTAAAAGTAGTAATAAAACACACAACAGGATTCTCCAGTTTAAATTAAATGGGCCTTTATACCAAGGGTAGCCACCTTCTACCTCATGTTTTCTTTCTAGATCTAAACCCATTCGTTTAGGTTCGGTTACAGGAGTTGCATAAAAAAATCGAGTATACTGTGGTATATAAAGGGCAGGCTGCTGTTCTATAACAAAAACTTAATTTTAGTTAAGATTATTATTGTTTTTAAAGAAATGTCGTCCCTTTATTTGAGGGGGCTTTTCACAGGGATTTTAAATAGAATTTTGCTTAAGCAATTATCTTTTTAAAATCTACTTGACACTTATTCTTAAACTTCCTGTGTTAAGTGTTTGCTTATAGACGAGAATAACGTTACGACGATAATGCTATGACATATAGCAATAGATTATAAATACCAAAGGTTTTAACAACGATTTTAGAATCGAAATGTAGTTGTTGGTAGGCAAACATTTTGGTTAGTTTATTAAACATACCCCGTTCAATTAATTCTTGTTTGGCAAGTTTAAATCTTTCCATGAAACTTAATCTCCCAGCTTCACCGGCACCAGGAAAAAATTGAAATTCCAAATGTGTTCCTTCGCCTAAGTTGGTGGTTAATTCTTCCCATTTTTGATATTCGCGCCTCAAAAAATAAATAATGTAGTAGTTAGGTGGTGGCGATAGGCATGTTGATAATCTAGCAACTTTGCCAAGTCAAAAGACACAAGTTACTTTATGGTTACCTCAACGAATAATCCTATTAATAGCCTTTTAAATTTTTAAAATTACCGGGTTTTTAGCATTACTTTAATGTTCCCACATTTTCCTAACTCCTCTAAACGTTTAAGAACCCATAGTCTCTTATGTCCATCCACAACCCAATACTTATTGTCAAGGTGGACAACTGTTATCATTTCGTCGTTTTTATGTGTTAAATCTCCGACTGACACGTGACCATACATGACCATTCGAAATAGATCGATGACGTCACAACCACTTGATAATCGGGATTTGACAGTGTGTCGCATAAAACTAAAAAACGTTTGTTTTAAGGTAATAGGTTGTTTGTATTTATATTGTAGGGTGTACTGTTGTATTGTAACTTATTTGTGTTATCCGTAAACCTTATTCTCAAGGACAAATAGTGTGGCATTGGTTTGGCTCGAACCCTAAACCTTTCGGCTCCGAGCTTTGCCAAGACCGCTTTCTTAAACTACTGGATTTAATATTAAAATGTTCACTTTACAGCTTAGTAGTAATCCTAACCCATTTTTCTGACCCAAAGTATTTTTGGGTTGTTTAAATACCCCTATTTTTGAACATTGTTTTTACGTGAGTATTACATGATTATGTAAGATATAAAGTAATTTAATTACTTATACTAATACCGAATCTCAGAAGGTCGAAGTATTCGAAAGGTCAAAACATTTTTATTTGGTTGGTATTGGCATTCTGGCATTGGCTCCATCGTTACTTATGAGGTTTTTTTTTAAAAATTATGCGTTTAATCTTGTATTAATTTATCTTGATAAAAATATTTAATTTAATGCCTTTTTTTGATTAAATTTCTGTTGCCAAGCGATTTTTAAATTTAAACACGTGTAAACTCTTATCGGTCGAGTGATTTCATGAAAATCTTTTTGTTTTGTTGATAGTTTATTATAGTTTTGACTTGAATAAACATGATTAGGTTTTTATAAATTGGATAATTTTTAAACAATCATCTAGCTATTAGGAAAAAAAAACTTATAGTAAACAGTTATTTTATACGTCTTTTGTTGTGAATATTTTACCAAAAATATTAATAAAAAACTCCCGCCAAATGTTTTTCAAAATAGCGCGAAAACAAACGAAAGTTAATAATAATCTTAGAGATTGTAATAGTCAGATAGTGACAACGCGTTTAAAACTAACTAAAACAAATTGTTTTGGAGATAAAAATAATGCAAAAGTGCACGAAAAATCAAAGTCATGTTTATTTACTATTACAAAAATCTTTAGTCATTATGATTTGGAAACTTTTTATCCCAAGTTTTTTATTTGCGTTATGATATTTAAGTTTGTTAAGCATCAAATATAAAGTTGAATTAAATTAGCTTAATAGTTAAACAGAAAAGTAGGTGATCAAGTTACCTATGGTCTGTTTTCTGTATTTATTACTAAATTTAAATGTTAATTGTTAAAATATCAGAATATAATATGTTGGATTGAGATTGTCTGTGTGTGTTAGTTGGATTAAAATTCAATTGCTGAATCTGGAATGACATATTAGTTTTAGCATTAAGGTGATCCATCTGCTACCCTGGCAGTATGATAATTTAAAGTTATGTTGGATATAAATTTAGTACAATAATTTTATATATGTAAAAAAAACGCACATTTTTTATATTTTTTTAGAATCTTATAAAATGGCAAATACAGCTGTTCTTGTAAACCGATCGGTTTTTACAGATGACAAATTCCATGAAAGATATCAAAAAGCCGAGAGTCAAAAAACTTCATTCCCACTAAAGCGATGGCGACAGAAACAAGGAAAATGCTCTCGACAGCGAATTTGGGAAATAATTTTATCTATTTTTCCGGTATTGTCATGGTTACCAAAGTACGAACGAAGTTACTTAATGGGAGATTTTATTGCTGGATGGACGGTGGGAATAATTAGAATCCCACAAGGAATGGCTTATGCACTACTAGCAGGTGTACAACCTGTTTACGGACTTTACAGTTGTTTTTTCCCGGTTTTATTATGGTTTGTATTTTCCACGTCGCATCATACTTCGGTTGGTACAATGGCTGTCGTTTGCTTAATGATACAAAACCTTATCAGCCAGCATGTTCCGGATTTAAACATTGTTATGAACGGTTCCTCTCTCTTAATTAACGGCCTCGAAACAGATTTAAATACAATTTCTTTAGAGTATTTTTATGAAGGACCTGGTGGCCAGGATCTATTTAACTCTACAAAATATATTTCTGATGCTATGGTAGATCAAGAAAACATGAAAATACAGATTGCTACGTCGGCGACTTTATTAGTAGGAATTATACAACTTGCAATGGCATTGTTTAGGCTTGGGTTTTTAACAACCCTACTTTCTGATCCAGTTATACAAGGTTTTACAACAGGCACGGCATTTCACATAGTCTCCACACAGGTCGAGTATTTATTTGGTTTGGATAATGCAGTCGGAAAATACAGCGGACCTTTTGCTATTTTCAAAACTTTTTCGGACATTTTCAGTAATCTGTATCAATCCAATCTAACTGATGTCGTTATAACAGCTGTATGCTTACCGACGTTATTCGTGATAAAATACATTAATAATAAATACAAGACAAAACTCAAAAGTATTCCTATTCCAGTTGAACTTATTTTGGTCGTCGTGGCAACATTGATATCATATTTCTGTAATTTGGATGACCCTCCATACAATGTTAATATTGTCAAAACCATTCCAACCGGCTTTCCAAGTTTTTCGGTGCCTTCTTACATAAACTTATGGAGCGATATGATATCTGATTGTATTATTATGGCATTCATAAGTGTTGCAATTTCGCTATCTTTAACTAAAGTGTATGCTGATAAACACCATTATGAAATCGACGCAAATCAAGAAATATTAGCACTTGGAATTTGTAATACTTTTCCTGCCTTTTTAAGTTCATTTGCGGTGGCTGCTTCCCTGTCTAGAACAGCAATACAGGAATCTACTGGAGGTAAAACACAACTTGTAGCAGTTATTTCATCGGTTTTAATGTTAATTGTCCTTATATGGCTGGCACCATTATTTCAACCTGTTCCAAAGTCAGTACTGGCTTGTATTATCATAGTTGCTTTAAAAGGTTTGTTTTTACAATTCTCTAAGTTAAAGGATTTATGGTTTATCAGCAAATTCGATTTTGCTATATGGTTGGTCACTTGTGTATCTGTTATTGTTTTGGGTGTTGAACTTGGTCTGGCTGTAGGAGTTGTTTTTGCAATTGTCGTACTTCTGTTTAGAATTCAACATCCTAGGCATGCAATACTTGGCAGAATTTTGTTCACCGATATTTATGCAGATCATATAAAGTATGAGGATGCAAAAGAAGCTCCTGGGATTAAAATATTTCAATATGCCGACTCAGTCTCGTTTACAAACAAAGATTCTTTTCGGAACTCTTTGTATAAATCAATCGGTTGTAATCCGAGCACCGTACTTGCGAAACTTGATAAACTAAAGAAAAATCAAAAAGAAACGACGGAAATACCGTTGGTTTCACAAGAGATTTCGTCAAGTTCAACAAGTTTAAATAGGTCATTTAAAAGAAAAAATTCCTACGTAGAAGAGACACAGAATGATGAAATCACATGCGAAGAAGGAAAAAACGAAAAAAATAAAGCCAAAGAGTGTAATAATAAACAAATCAATTCTGTTTTAGGATTCAATGTTTTAATCTTTGATGCCACCATGTGGAGTTTTGTTGATTCAACAGCAGGAAGAGAAATTATTCAAATTATCGACGTTTTTCAGAATCTCGATGTTGAAGTTTTAATTGGAGGAGCAATGTCTAACGTACTTGATACTTTACACGGTTGTGGTTTAGACTCGAGGGTTGGTAAAAATCTGGTTTTTGTTACACTACATGATGCTGTTACCCATGCCGAGAAAGTTAATCAACTTAAGTGTCAACAATTTAATAAAAATCTGGAAGATAAACCCTATGTGTTTATGCCTGGGTATCCTGGTTATGATCTGTTATCACTTTAGGCATACGAGTGTCATTTTTTTTTCCTTTGTAATTTTTTTTGTAAATATGCTAAATTTTTTTAAGTGTGCTATAAATTTTTTATACAATAAACTTTATATGAAATCTGAAATAACTTTTTAAATATAATTGTAAAATTTTTGTTCTCTCATATATTCTACTATATTTTTCTTGTTTTTGCATACCTATTGTCTATTTTGTTATTGAAATTAACTGTGTATACACATGCTTCATCTTCTAAAAGTTCTGTGTTAGTGAAGCTTATATTTATGTTATATATGTATATTATGTGTGTATGAAATGTTTAAATCATGTGGACTTTGAACTGTAAAACTAGCAAGAAAAGTGGATACGGTTTCCTAATTATAAAAAATAGTAACTGATTGTACATCGCATTAGGGTTATGGTATATATATATTTAGGGTAAAAATTACGTTAAGGTATATATATATATTTTAAAGCATTATAAAGTAACAAAAACAATATTTACCTATCATCTGTATGATATATAGTAATAAAACAATTCACAAGAACTGTAAACGTTAAGCATAAATTTATAAACTGTTATTTACACATGATATATATTTTTGATTTTTTTTTTAAAACTGTGTCAAGTTTTTACTTACTAATCACTTGCTTAGCTGTGAAGTTAGGGTTCTATTTAAAATATTGTCAAGTAATTTTATAAACCAAACTGTGAATAAATTACAATTTTTGTCTTACTACTAACAAGTTTGTATTTTATATTTTCTAGAACTTTTTACTTTATTTTGTAGTTTATTTATCTTTACACATAGCTCTATATTTATTACGTACTATTGCAAATAATATAATATTTTTCCTAGATGATATAATCCACTTTTTGTGCTTTTCAATGTGTATGCAGTAACTATACTTAGATTTAAACACTATTTATTATTTTTTGTACATTTTTGTGTGCTTTGCTTACAACAACTATGTATTGGTACCTACTTTTGTACTCACTTTTTTGACATGCTGTTTATATTTGCAGGTTACTTTTTATTTAGGAATACTTTAGTTTTAAAAAATGTCTGAAAAACAACAAGAGCTATACAACAAAGTATATGGGGAATATATTAACGTTGGAAGTACTGAGAACACCGTTGAAAACTACACTAAGTTAGCAACCACTTATGAAGCTGATTTTGTAGGTTTGGGTTATGATACCCCAAAAGTATTAGCTGAAGCGGCATTGGATGTATTAAAGGGCAATTCTGAAGATCAAAATATTTTGGATTTGGCATGTGGTACTGGATTAGTAGCTAAGTTTTTAAAATCAGCTGGGTTTAAAGGTAGCATTGATGGAAACGATGGCAGTAGCGGAATGTTAAAATTAGCAAAGGATTCAGGTTTTTATCGCACGTTGGTGGAAGAATTTATTATGGCTGAAAGACCAATTGGTTTTGCGGACAACTTTTATGATGCTGTCGTGTGTTGTGGAGGATTTGGGCCTGGTCATATTATGCCAGACTGTTTGGGGGATGTTCTACGTGTCACCAAACTCGGTGGCATAATTGTTTTTGCGACCCGTTACAACGAAATCGCAACAGAATATGTCACAACCCTTGTGCAGGAAATTGAAAGGTTGGAAAAAGAAAACTTCTGGGTTAAAGAAAGAGTTTTCCAAACTCAGTATTTTAGTTTCGATGCATCCAACAAGGAAGAAAATAAACCGCTACTTGCAAAAATTTATTGCTATCGAAAAAAGTAACTTCAAATAACTATTTATTTGATTAAAATAATCAAATAATTTAAATTGTTATTTTAATGAAATTGTGCAGTGTGTTTGTTTCATATTTGGTTTATAACTTTTGCGGAAAACAGCATTTATTACTTACACGGCAATCTAAAATCTAAAAATCTACCTCCAAATTTATGTAAATGTTGCCACCCCTTCCTCATTGCATTTCAACCTATGAACAGTTTTTTTTATTTATAATTTGATTAGTAGAGCGCCTATAGCTCTTCAACGTACAACTTTTACAATCAATTTTATCAATTGTTTTATGCAAAATTTAATCCCAAAAATTTAAATGTTATTTTTGTTTTATTGTAGTTTGTCTTCAATTGTGTAAACAAAATTTGTTTAAAATAGTTGCAAAAATGTTTAGTACTATTTAAAAAATTTAAGTTGTGTTCAAATTTTTTCTTCATTAATGTAACTCTTTTATCATTTACATGATATTTTAAAATTAAATCATTAAATATTTTTAATTAGTATTAAAAATTGTTTAGTCCTTATTTTTTAAAAGTAAAAAAAACAATACTATGCCGCTGAAACTAGGCAAGTTTTATATAATGTTTATTATTTATCAATTAATTAGAAAAAAATTTCAATTTTAAAGATTTTGCTCATATTATTTGTTTTAAGTATATACCCTTAACTTAATCTACAAAATCAAGTTAATACTGAAAAAATAATAATTTTAAACATAAAAAGAATTTTAATTTTTGATTTATTAATTTTTTCAGATTCTGCTAATATCCAATCAGTGATAGAAGAGAAAAACTTGAAGGAAAACACTCCTGTGTTAAGTAGACACGGAGAATATGTTTATTTAGAGTTGATTGATCAAATTCTAAAACATGGAAGTTTTAAAGGAGACAGAACAGGTAAAAAACAAAACTAAATAAGTAAATATTGTAAGTTTATTTAGGCCATTGAAATTTTATATAGCCTATATATCCTGAATATTGTTTTTTTTTAAAGTGAAAATATTTTACATATTTAAAATACTGGCAGCAAGGTGTAGTGGTCAGAACACTTGGCTTCACTATATGAGGTTCTGGGTTTAATCTCCACTGCTTTCATGCTGTAGAGCCCTTGAGTATGGTGCTATAAACGGCATAAACTTCTGCTGAGTCAACACTTAATCAGTAGCATGATTATCGGGCAATTATATATGTTCTCCAATATCTCAAACCCTTAAGGCAACTCGAGACTTGGTTGGGGTAACTGATGTTACTCTATGTTAAGGTCATGAAGTCGACCTTTTCACAACGAGGATAAATAAAAACAATTTTTATTATTGAAGGCACTGGCACCAAATCAATTTTTGGAGCTCAAATGAGGTTTGATTTGAGGACCTCATTTCCTCTGCTTACAACTAAGAGGGTGTTTTGGAGGGGGGTTGTTGAAGAATTATTGTGGTTTATTAGGGGAAGCACCAATGCAAAGGAACTACATGATAAAAGTAAACAATTTTCGTATAGTTTTAAAGTTTTGTAAAGTTATATTGGTCTCATATAAGATGTAATTTGTGTTTTACCTTTACAGATTAAACATTTAGGCTTTTTTAATTGGCCTTCTGTTAGTCTTGTTGTTTTAGTTTTTATTGGTTCATCAGTTTTTGACCTCACTGTTGAGTTAATTATTGCATGGTCAATATTTGTAAAATAAACTGTTGTTTGCTTAACAATTGCTGCTGTAGTGTAGTTGCAAAAGGTTAAAATTACTCTCACGACCAATTTAAAATATGCAATACCTATATATCTAGTCCCTTTAAAATATGCATACTTAAAAAACTATTTTAAAATAACTTAAATTTTTTGGTTTGGTATAAATATTAACAAATAAACAATTAATAATCTAATAAATTCTCTCTATATATATATATATTAACAAAACTAAAACAGTTTCTTATGGTCATTAATTAAGAGTTTAGATTTTTAAACATAAATTATTTTATTTTTAGAGGTTACTATTTGGGATGCAAATGGTTCGAGGGAGTTCTTGGACAACCTGGGGTTAACGGACAGGGAGGAAGGGGACCTGGGTCCAGTTTATGGGTTTCAGTGGAGACATTTTGGCGCTGAATATAAGAATATGCATGCTGACTATAGTGGCCAGGTAAATGTTTGGTTAAAACATTTTAGGGTGCATTTAAAAAAAAATTAAAACTTAGCAAGCTAGGTCTACACTGTTAACAAAAATAAATTGTGTTTTATTTCTATATTATTAATCCCAAAAATCTTTTTAATAATAAATATATTGTTTTTGTATGTTTAAAATTTTTGTTTAAGATTAGTTTTTGTATTTTTTAGGGTGTCGACCAACTGCAGCGAGTGATCGACATGATTCGAAACAATCCAGATGATCGAAGGATTATAATGTGCGCTTGGAACCCTTCTGATCTGGGAAAAATGGCGCTACCACCATGCCATGCTTTATGTCAGGTAAACTAAAAAAAAGACTCTAAACAAAAAACTCTTTTTTTATATTTGATTAGGGAAGGTCAACATTACAACCTAAACATAGAGTAACATTAATTACCTCAACCCAGTCTTGAATCCTCTTTGACAGTTTGGGATACTATAGACTATAATTGCTTGGTAATTAAGCTCTGCTGATTAAGTGTTGGCTTTGCAGAATTTTATACTGTTTGACGTTTATAGAACCTTTCTTAAGTGCGCTACATTTAAAGAGCAGTGGGGATCAAACCCATGACCTCATGTAAAGAAGCCAAATGTGATGACATACTATCCTGGGGAATAGATAATTGTTTAAAAACTATTAAGTATATGTTTCAATGAGGTTGCTAATAGGTGTATGTATGTCTATGGGGTTGTCTATTCTGGTTCAAGTCGGGTGTTATTTTTTATAGTTATTAACAGAAAGGTTTTGTGCTGTTTCTTTAAAAAAGTATCACTTTTTTGTCTAAAAAAAATTCTGATTTACTTGTTTTGTAAAAAAGTTAAAGAATTAATCTAATAATATTTATTGCTTAATTATTATCATAACTTTAACACAACAAAAGATTTGTTTTCAAGTTTTATGTGTGTAATGGGGAGCTATCATGTCAGTTATACCAAAGATCAGCAGACATGGGTTTAGGTGTTCCATTTAACATTGCCAGTTATGCTTGTCTAACTTACATGATTGCCCATATTACAGGTATGTGTTTAACTTGATAATTTGTGTGATAAAATTAAATTAAAATGTTTTAATGTATTGCTATTGGAGTTGGGTTACTGACTACTGTCATATTATAAAATTTTTTTTTTTAAATGAACGCTATATGCATGAAAATACCATTTTATTAACAATATATTTTCTATCGACCCTAACTTACTCTAACCCTTTCAAAAAATATGGCAATCAAAATTTCAATAAAATATCGTTTTCGAAAATCTGGTTTTTAGGTAATGTTCATTAGGTTATATTGGTTTTAGTTATAAGGGCTAAAACAAATAAATTTAGCTAGTACCAGTTATGTTACTTTACTAAAAAGTCCCACAACTTGGTAACAATGGGGATTGAACCAAGGACTTTCTGTAGTGAAGCCATGCGTTCATTAAAGCATGCAATCAATAAAATTAAATTTTTTTTTGATGCTTAGGTTTGAAGCCCGGAGATTTTGTTCATACATTAGGTGACGCTCATGTGTATGTGAACCACATTGAACCTTTACAAGAACAACTTAAAAGAGTTCCGAGAGCTTTTCCAACTCTTAATTTCGATCGAGAGATTAACAACATCAATGATTTTACGATCGATGATTTTAAGTTTGTAGGTTATAAGCCACATGGGAAAATTGCAATGAAAATGGCAGTTTAAAGATTAAGAAAATGGCGATCCCAAAATCTTAAAAATGAAAGTTTTGTTACAATGACAAATTAAAATTAAGATTTTTTTATACCAACTTTAATCAAGTTACTAGTATTTTTTAACAATAGATGTTGTTATTTAAAAAAAAAATTTAAAAAATTGTTGCTATATATTTTTTTAATTTTTTTTTGCTACTAATTAATTTTTTGTGAACAAATTTTATAATTTAGTTCAACTACTTTTTATCTTGTAATTTTTTCGAAAAAAATCATCATTTTTGTATTTACTTGAATATTTTACCAAAAAAATCTTATAACTACTGCCATTTATGTTATTGCATTAAACTTTGTATGTTAAATATATTTAAAATGAATTTTTTGTAAAACTTTTTCTTCAAATTTTTTGATTGTTATTTACACATAGCTAGCTTAAACTTTTTGTACTCTTTTGTAAAAATACACAATCATACAGAAAAAAAGTTTGTTATTTAAAAGAAAATTGGGTAGTAGGGTTAAACTGATATCTTTAGTATAGTCTTATAGAAAGTAAGCGTCTTTAAAATACGTATTTTTGCTTTAACCGTTACAACTTTCTTTTAAGAATTAATTAATGTTCTTTTTTGAAGGTGATAAGGTAATAGGTTAAGTAAAAAACTGCATTCTATTTTTGATGATTTAATTAAGATAATTTGGAATATTATCAGAATGTTCAACAATAATTAATGTGTCAAATGGTTTTAAGATCGATGAAAGCTTGTACCATTTATTGACCCATGTTTTTCACATTTAATGACTTTTTAACATGGGAGCAACGGGACCAAACTTATAAACCTACTACCGCATGGCAAAAATAATGTGAAAATCACCAGTTGTAGTTGTATATCGCAGAACAATAAATAATTGAAACTAATAACAGTAAAATGTTATTTTCGTGTAGTTAGCTTAACTAGAAATTATTCGAACGAGGTATATATACCAATATCATCAAAAAATAACATAGAAATCCTTAGCTGTGATGCGCGTTACTTTTTGTGTGGTACGATATTACGAAACAAACTTCCCTACATTATAAATAAAAAAAAAAAACCACGTGAAATTTAATTCAACCAATACACAGAGGGACCACAAATGTCATGATTTTATTCCAACGCAGGTCAAGATTTTTAGCAAAAAAAATTCACGGTTTGAGAAAGGGAGGTCTCCCTTAAGCATCCGGGAGGCCTCCTAGACTTCCTATTGACTCGTGGGTGTTAAACTTTAACATCGCACATTGCACAAATAGGTACAACTGTATATGCCCCAATAGGAACTTAGTTTATTGTTTTCTGTATATGATGGTGTGGTTTTAGTTAAGCTTAGGTTAGTGTAAATTTTAGATAGCGTTAGTTAGCTTAGCCGAATTTCGCTTGTGTGTGAAATTAGCAGATTTTTTTTGTATTAAAGTGTAAATAATATATGTGTTATCTAACCTATACTTTTAGATTGATTTATTAAAAGTATTTTTTAACCGTTTAAGCTCAGTAAAACGGCACTTCTATTCCACGAATTAACGCTTGGTTTTACGTAAAATGCCTTAAAGCATTATTCAAGTTTATATATTTACTATAATATGCTATTTAGGCGTGTCTTTACTTCCCAACGTATATTGAATTGTATTTAAAAGAGACTTTTAAACAATTTCTTTAAACTTTAAGTAAAGCCGCTTGCTTGGTTTAGTTAGGCAGGCTACGTTTTTAACAGATTTCAAAATTTTAATTAAGCGTCGACGTGCTTTTTTTGCAGCTTAACGTGAGCCTTGTTAACCTGTTAAGAAATGTTTAAAGGCAGGTTACGCATATAAGGCTGTTGGCCTTTTTCGTTTATGTTTATTGATTTTATATAGTCTGACACGTTGTTAAAAATTAAAAATAAGGCGTGAAAAATTGATAATTAGTTTAATAACTAATACAAAATTTAGTAATTTTATAAATATAATTTGTTTACGCTAAATATGGGCCCTCTATATGGATTAGTTTTAGTTACATACAAAGTTAAATAAATCATTTTTTTTTGCAATTAACTTTTTGACATTTTGTTATATAAATTTTAAACGTAACTTTTCGATAAGACGAGTTCATAATGCTGTAGGTTAACTTATTTTTAGAAATGACTGGTAGCATATCTGGCATTAGATTCTGCTGTGCGGTGTTAGCACAACAAATTGTTTAGGACTACCTTAAAGTTGGCATTTCGTTTCAGTCACGAGTTGCCATTAAAAATGCAGATTAATAATTAATTGTTTGTCATAAAAATTTCCAATTAGATATTTTTAAAACAAGTTTAGTGGGATTCGGTGGACGATCCAAAAGGTTAAGGCCCGCCGCAATCATATTATTTATTTACTTTTAAACCCGACGTTAACGGATATTTAACATAAATATTTTGTTACAATTATTACTTTTTGTTATTTTATTTAAGCATAGTTTTTCTTAGTTGAAAAAAAGGTAAATTGGTCTTTGTTTTAATTGTAGTTGTGTTGTATTTTGTTATTAGTTGCCTTTTTCTAATTTGTAGTTAGATATTTTATTTTGTTTTAGTTTTTCTATTCAAAACTTGCGATATTTTTTTAAGTTTGTATATTCTAATTTAAAAATTTTCAATAGTTAGCTGGTTTTATTTTGGATAAATGTGCTATCACGTTTTCTATCTTTATCTTATTTTGCGGCCCCTTTAGTTTTTTATTTCTAATATTAGAAGAATAAAATTAGTTTGTTGGTTTACTTAAATGCCAACCGACAAACAATTTTCACAGACGAGTCTCGAAAAATTTTTCTCTGGTGAATTGTGATAGCTTACTTTATAAAAATCGCTTTTTTGTAGGTGAAATATAAGGTCAAATATGTTAATGTGTCAAGATATCATCAATAAACAAAATGCGTCAATTTTTACGTTGCTACTTACATGGTGATCGAACGCAAACACTACTTTATCGAACTAACCTTTCACGCGGGCTGAAATTTTTATTAGATTTCGAATTTTTCTTGGAAGGATTTGGTCGACTAGTTTGTCCATTTCCTGAAATCGTTGTAAGGTCATAGGGAAGGCGGAAATTAGGTCACGTGATTTTATAGGAGAAAAAAATTTCAGTGGATTACAAAATTCTAATTTTTGCTAAAGCCCTGTAAAACATTTAATTTTGATTACATTTTGTATAGCGAAACTTGAAAAAAACAGATAAAATTTAAGATAAGACGGTTTTATAAACATATCAACGTTGACATTTGAAAAATCGAAACCAAACATTTATCTCTGTCTCACTTTCAATTTACAATTTCTAACTGAATTTCAAAAATTATAAAAATAAAACTATTCTAATTTTATATTAAAATACTGCTACGTGCAAATTAAATTTGTTTATTTTAAAATGCAGAAATGATTTTCCTGACCTTTTAGAAAGGTCCCTCCCTTCTTTTAAAAATTTAATCACCTTAGGGCGATAGTACAGCCCTATAAAAGTCTTATGACAAGAATTAAATGTATGATAAGTATTTAGTAGCAACATAATTAAGAATTTAGTGGTTACATAAGCGGTTAATGACAGCTGAATTAAGCCAAGTTATATAAATATAACGTCGTACTTTATTCGAATTAATTAACAAGAATGATATCATTATATTTTGGATTTATATATTTGGTTTAAATAGTTATATTTATTGAAGGATGTATTTAAAAAGTAGTTAATTAATTATCAGATTATAAAATTATTAAATTTAAATGTATAAAAATAGTTGAAATTACTTTGTTTATGATATAATTTGTTACCAAATGTATATTACAAAATATTCATTATTTGAGTATTCGTAGATATTTTGGAAATAGCGTCAAATCAACTAAACATTAACGTTAATTATGTAGTTATAAAGTTGAGAAAAACTAGGTTTGCTATATAGATTAAACCACAAATTTTTGTGGCGCTATTACTTAAAAGTTTGACTCAATAGTCATTAGATTTTGCGGTAACAAAGTGCCTGGAATTTTTGATTGCCTTATTTTTTTCATCAAATACTTTTCTACTAAATCATCTAAGATGAATAATAGAAAAGAATTTTATGAAAAAATTGTTTTATTTAACAGACAAAATTTATATTAATTAACAGAAAGCATTTTATAAAAAAAATTGTATTATTAAAAAAAATTTTATAAAAAAATTGTATTATTTAACAGACAGATCAAATTGAATCAAGAGATAATATGAATTTAATAAAGTATTTAATTTTAGCGTTTAATTTATCTATAGTCAGCTCTTATCGTTTACAAAGCTCAAGAAAAATTCGCTCAACCAAACTGAAAGATTTTGAACACCTGAAAATTAAGATCTTGTTGGAATCAAAAAAGTTGAGCATTTTATTGCGAGAAAATTCAGTAAGTTTATATTTATTTTATGTTTATATTTATATATTTTACCGACGGTTTGGTGTAGTGGTCAATACACTTAGCTTCACTACATAAGGTCTTGGGTATTATCCCCACTGCTCCCATGCTGTAGAGCTCTTGAGTAAGGCGCTATAAACGGTATGAACTTCTTCTGAATCAACACTTAATCAGCAGCTCATAATTATCGAAAAATTATAATCTATAATATTTTAAACTGCCAAAACTTGAAACTGGATCGGATTAACTGATGTTACTCTATGTTGATGTCGTGAAGTCGACCTTCCCACATCGAAGATAAATAAATTTAAAAAAATAGAATAGCTATTTCAAAGTTGTTACTGTTACAAGAGAATTAAAAACTTTTAAAGTCATTTCTTGATAACGCAATCGTTAAATTTAAAATATCATCGTGACTATGGACGTTTCTGTCTTGCGCAATATCTCAGTAATTATTTCAAGCGCCGTATTAGTTAGTACGATAATTTTTTCTTTTATATAATATCAATTGCTTTAGGCATTTTCACACAGAATTTCAATTAAAAAAATGTGTAATTAATGAGTAATTGTTTAGGGGGAGTCTAACCGTATTTTATAAATTTTTCGATAGGTATTGATCTAGAATAGTTCTACAAGTATGTTTATTAGTTACTTTATAAAAATATTTTAACATTTCTTATATAAGAATTGACTTGATTTATTAATAGATTACATAGTTTTTATTATTTTTACTGTAAGTTATTAACGATTTAAGTAAAATATAATTCTAATACTTTACAGCAGTTTAACCAAATTTTTAAGCGACGGTTTTAGTAAATAAAATATTGTCGCCATATTGTTTTCTAAATAACTTGCTGTTCAGGTTTTAATTTAATTTTTCATTGGATATCCATTTATACTATTAAATTAGTTTATAAAATTTTTATTTTATAACATTTATATATATTTATTTTTATTAAATATTAAAAAAAAAATAAAGCTTTAAGTTTTACAGTTGATTTTATAAATAATTATTTATTTTTTAGAATACAAATGCTAATTGCAATTTGGAAATACCTTTAGAATTAGTAAGTTATTTATTTTTTTACATTATTTTTATTTTAGCATAATTTAAAATAAAAACATATATTTTTTTAAATATTTTTGTATTTTTTTTTAGAATCAGTCCTTCAATTCAAATCAAAAATCAGAAAAACATTTATTATTTATTTTTCAAATTATTACTAAAATAATGAAAGATTTCACCAACAATTGTATGGAACAATATCACGAAAATAACAGAAACGAATTAGAAAAATTATTTCAATCTTTAATTATTCATTTTGAGGAATTTTCAAATATATATGCAAAGGTAAACAAACTTTTACTTTTTATAATTTTATTTATATATATATTTTTTAAATTTAGCTATTTTTTTTTGTAGTTAATTTTGCCCGGAGTGCATTTTAATTATTGTAAAATGGTCGCAATTTGCAATTTTTTTTGCGATAATTGCACAACAAAAAGAAGTTTTTTTAGTTTAAAGACAATAAATTGTACTTACATACATACATACGCACATACATACATGTATATATGTATATATATATATATATGTGTAAATATTTATTTAATTTACCTAGCTTTATTATATATATGCATACATGAGATTTTTAAAAACTTTATATTTTTTGGTAACAAAAATTTTTATTTAAAACTTTAATTATATCAAATTATTTATTAAAATATTATTATGGTTTTAATGTTTTTTTTTTAATAAAATTACTATTTAAATTTAATATGAAAATTTATTTATTTTATTTTAGTTACATCATATTCCTAGTGAAAGTATTATGGAAATACCATCTATTTCAAATCAGCAAATTTCAATTTCTTGTATTTCTTGGGTCCACGATTTCACCCATTTTTTATTACGTAACAATGAACATTTTGTTTCAATAAAAAAATTTAATTTTTTAAAATTATTTAAAAAGCATATGTTAAAATGTAAAAGAAGGAGAGTTAAATAATATTTTTAAACTTAATCGGTTTTTATTAAAATTTTTAAAATGTGTTTTTAAAAGTTTTTTGTTTAATTATTAATGATGTTAAAATATTTTTATATATTTAGGTATATAAGTAAGCCGGATAAGTGTATTTTTTTGTATTTATTTCGTTTAAACACTGTACTTTAAATATACCATAAATTTTTTTATTTTACGTTCCATTTCTTCTTAAAAAAATTCAAAAGTCAAAAAAAATACAAAAAAATTAAAATCAATTTACAAGCTTTTTTATGTAATTTTAAAATTGGCTTTTTCAGATAAAAATATTAACTGAATCATAAAGGTTAAAATCAAATATTCTAGGAAATTTTCGCATTAAAATTTTTGTTATTTTTCTGAACTTTAAACCACAGAATCACGACGTTTTTAAACGGGACAAAAATTTAGTCATTTTCGCGAACAAGTTTAAAAGCTAAATGTCAACAACGTGAAATAAGTTTTCATAAGCGGGTAAATCTGTTGTTTACATAAAACAACGGAGAACAACATTTCCGTAAATTTTAAAACTGGTTTTGCTACTATTCCCAAAAAAAATTTAGATTGTAATAAATTGCCAGAGTTAAACCAAATTAAATTTGTTTGTTATAAATACACAATATATTATAACTCATATGTTTTCACTTAATTTCAAATTAGTAATTTGTATTTGAAAATAGGCTTTTATATTTTTTTTATATTACAAAATTTATTTATTAGAAAGCTCTGTATAAAAATGTTTAATAAAGAATTTAATTAACTTTAGAACTAAGGTAGTTTGGTTTATAAAAAAAGGTGTTTGTTATATTCATTTATTTTATTTCAAGATTTTAATCTAAACTCACAAAATATTACTTTCAATTTCAACTTTATATTTAAAACAATGGCCCCTTTATATTTTAAAATATACTTTCATGTTCGGTTTACCATATTTATATTGTAATGATTTTCTGCCTTTCTGTCAAAATGTCAAACATCGAATCTGGCAACTACTTTAAATACCGATCTTCTAATTTGCAAATAAGCTAGGCCGGAATACTTCGTGAGTAATAACTAGTTCATGTAAAGTTGAAAGCCGAAAATAATCCAAATATTTTCATTTTAAAATTTTATTCAAAAAAGGTGATTCATAAATAAAAATATCATGTAAAATAGACTGGCTATCACGTGAATGACGTCATAGGATTATGACGTCACTGTGAAGGCGGGGTTATCGGTTGCCAAGGCTGCGGAATTTGCGAAGCCGCTGTGACGTCATAATCGGTTGAGATCGGCGAGTTCGATAAAAGTTCGATAACCGGCGGGGAAGGTGTGTCGTAAATTGATGACGTCATCTGAGAAGTGAGGTTGTTCACTGTTGTTGCGACGGGTGTGACGTCATAGCTGGGTGACGTATACAGTGAGTTAGTCGTTGTCGCTTCGTTTAATGGCATAAACTGACTTGAGTGAAAACTAAAAGTAAAATTAAAAACATTTTTAAAAAAATATTTAATTTATTTTTATTATGTATTTCTTGAATTAATTTAATTTTTACCTATTTTGTGGTGACGTCATTAACCCACATCTACTTTGCAAAATGTTGGGGTCATGTTGATAGGGGGCGCTACATTGCGGGTCGTAGCCCCACATATTTGCATACTGCTCGTAACCATCAGCACACCCAGTGGTGAGTTGCGGGTCAACAAAATGAGGATAAAGTGGTTCACTTTGTGGAAAGTTAGGGTCCACATAGGGAAATCCCCCGGCGCTGTCCCCGAAGTTATACTGAAGAAAATCGCCTTCACCCAGGTGGACGGGGACTTCCCCCGGGTAAGCACCTTGGACCCATTGATGGGCGGGAATGTAGTTGTTAGGGTCGGGGTATGATGACGTCATAAGTTCAGGGTTAGGGTATTGTTGTTGCTCGGTTATATTAGTTTGTTGTTGTAGCTGTGGATCTATTAAAAACAGAAAAAAATTATAACTTCTTTTTTTGATTTTCTCTCTTCTTAAAATGGGTTTTGTTTTAAATTCTTTGGATAAAGCAGCGGGTCAACTGTGCAAACTGTTTATATTTAAGCTTATCTTAATGAAACAAACAACAAACATTTCTATATTTTAACTTACTTGAGGTTGGGGATATAGATTGTAAAGAGTTATTAACATAGGACTGGTGGTTAGTAGAGTAAGGTGCTTTTCTATGTTCTTTGTAACTACTAGTCGGTCGTTCTCGGCCCGTGTAATTGCTCTGTTGTGGAAAACTTGAAATTGTGGTCGGTATATGTGGAAATTGTTGGCCGCAAGGTGGCAGCATCGGTTGCGGTACTAATGGCATGTTTTCGTTGGCATTGGGTAGCCAGTTGGGAACTATAAATTTAATAAATAATTAATAAATAAAAGTATTTAATAAGTTAGTGAAAGTGTGAATATGTTTATACTTACGTTGTGGAAAGTTTTTATTTTGTTTATTCATTTCTTTGTAAAAATGATCGTTTTCGTTTCTACTTTCTTTAGCATCAAGAAAGGCTTTTGCAAATGGATTGTATTTGATTTTTAAACCAGTTACCTATAAGTTAAAATACACTGGTTAATAACAGAATTATGTAAGAAGTTTAAAATTATTTAAAAAAAAATCATAATTGTGTTTTTAAATATAATGTGAATTGAGTAAAGAAAATGCTAAATAACTGTAGAATTAAGTTTTTTTTAAATCAACAAAATAATGTTATTTCAAATTTTTATTTAATTTTTTTTTTCAATTGACCGCTTCCCAATTAAATTCCCATATAAATAAGTACGGACATGCACAGCCACTATATACGCATTTAAACACCTACTACATAAAGTGTATACACTTACATCTTCGTTCTGATAAGCAGTAACGGCAATAAACCGAGTTTCAGGGAAAGAATGAGAAGCAATTAATTTTTGTGATTCTGCTCCTCCCACCTTGATCACGTGAATGCGAGGTTCATATTTATGCAGAGAGTTTAACATTATTTGCTGAGGAAAAAAATGTTATTAAAATTAATTAATGTAAATGAAAAGAGTCATTAACTTAACATTATTTGCTGGCTGAAAAAATGGTTTTGTTAGTATGCATCTTTTAAAAATTACAGTTTTGGTTAAAATGTTTACTAATTATTGGAATTAAAAATAAAATCGCAATGAGATATTAATGACACTTTGATTATTTATAGAATTTTTTCTTTAAAAATTAACTTTATTTAGATATTATGAGCTTAGTGGAAAATATATGTACAATTCATAGGTTTCAAATAAATAAAACCGCCTTTTACAGTGCTCAGGTAAATCGCTAGCAAATATTAGTTAGAGTATCGATCATATTACTTTAAAATCCTGACTGTAAGGCTAGTGACTAGTGATTGGCTGTATTGGCTGTAGTGATTGTATTGGCTAGTGATTTGTAATGATAGTTAGATTTTATATCACATTCTTATCTTTTTTTATCTTCATATTTTACCTGGTTATTAGCAGTTGCTTTATTGGTGAGTTTAACACGACTGAAACCGATCGGTTGTTTCATCCAGTGGGACCCAAAATTGGGTGAATCGGGGTGAACGTAAGCGCACGTGTTAATGTGGGGTTCGGGTTTACCCCCTGGGATCCATTCCCCGTTTACATATTTCCATCTAAATTTTAAAAAATTTGATAAGTTTATTTTTGAAATATAATATTATAGTATTGGCCATCTGAATATTTCAACAATTGGTTTTAGGCTCGGCAGAAATAAAAACGGTTTTTAGCGCCTTACTTGAAGGTGGAAGCGGTGGGAATCAAACAAATGACCTTATGTTACCCACCTTACAATGCCAGAATTTTAACAACAGATAGATATTTGTTTTGTAAATGTACAGAAAAAAATACTAATTTTACCTATTGTTATCTACTGGCACAAAATCTAGCATAATCGAGTACATTGCATTCGGGTCCAGTCCGGTCACCGTTGATTTCAGAACCGGGAACATCCGGCGCCCATTTTTGGTCACAATCATTTCGTTTACAAAGTTGTTAAATCTTGACCAAAGTTGAAGATCTAATAACGACATCTAAAAATAAAAAAAAAATTGATTTTTTGTCTATGATACCTTTTTTTATTAAATATAAGTGTTTTATTATCCAAATATTAAAGTTTTTGATATTTTTTGGTCTTTTATTTAAATGTTTGATTATTTTAATATATCAAAATGGTAAAAAAAACTTTGCTTTAAATATTTAAATATTTTTTTTACAAATATAAATTAAATAATAAGTATAAGAATTCTAAAATGTAACTGAAAATATTAAATATTTTACCTTAACTCCATTATTAGTAGGAATCGTATCTGAAGTCATTGACTTCTCGATAACATCAAGAAGTTGTTTGGTATTAACAGAAGACATATTTTAAACTTGTTTTAAATCTGAAATTAATATAAATTTGTACTTAATTAGGTTTTTTTTTTATTATTAGGGTTTAATTTTTGGTCTAAAGTTGGTAATAATAAATATATGAGTTTTTATTTGATATATATTCTTGTTGAATGATAAATAAGTTTAGCTTTTGGTTAAAACTTATTTTTAAATTTGTTTTTAAATTAATCTTTCGATTCTTGCAAATTTTTATTTTACACAAAACTGTGAACCTGAACTTACCAAATCTCACAACTTATTGTTATTTACTGCCTATAATAATTAATAAAAACTTGCAATATAGCGCAAAAATCTTAAGCTAGGTGCAACAAAAACTCACTAAACTAAAACACTACAACTCGAAAAATCACAACCCAACTCGAGTTTGTAATTTTTTGCTACAATTTTTTTGGTAACTTTTCACTGGTTAGTGAAAATTTGCTATGATGTAGATTCGCACTTGCGTGCCAAGTTTATACGCGCCACAATGCTAGAATTATGACGTCACAATCGTTTTTTTTTCAGCCTGCGCGCTGAGGCTTTTTAATTGGTCGGAAGACGCGTGGTCCTGAGAAACAATGGCGTCGGATGAATACACTGAAAACACTACGCGGGATACGGTGTAGCTCTGCGGGAGACAGGGAAGGTAACCGCGTCCTCTCTCCGATGTTTATTTGCTTTTTCGTGAAACTGATGACGCCTCGATATCAAAATATCACTGCTATTATGACGTAGCGGTCACGTGTCGTATTTTTGTATTGTTCTTAGTTCGGAAACGGAAAATTTGTTTACTTGGAAAGTTGTTGTTTGATTTTTTGATAACAACCAAAATAGATAAGCTAATCGTAATGGTCAATATAATAAGTACATTTAAACAGAAGATACATCTAATTCAGTAAGTGTAAGTATTTATTTAGTTTTATTAAACCTATGAAACATGGCTCTAGCTTAAATTTAAAAGTTGGTATATAAATTGTCTTATTCAAATTGCATTTTTTCTTTATTTTACACATTTTTTTTTTTAATTTTTGCTTTTATTTGATATACACCTTGTAGTTTTTTACTAAACTATTTAATAAAAAGGCTATAAAATGCAAGTGGGTTATAAGTTAAAGTAACATTCAAAAAGGAATAATTTTTCTTAGAAGATTTATGCAAGAAGTTTTAATGATAACATTTGAATATTTAAAAATAATTAACTTGTAAAAAAAATAAAATACACCCGCTTAAAAGGTCTATGTTGTAAAGCTTTTAAAAAATAATTACATTTTAATGCAATATCTAAATTATGATATGTCATAAATTTATAAATAATCATTAAACAATTGGTGTTAACATTTGCATTTTTTTAAATAACTTAAACTTGTAAGTGTGGCCAAAATAAATGAAACTTATTCCTGAAAGTTGTTTACATTTAGGTTCCACTTTTCTTTGTTTGAATAAAATTTAAGATCCGACCAAATGTCAACAAAAACTTGATTGTCTGTCGGCCAAACTGCGATAACACTAGAACGCTAAAACCCCGTGACGTCATGCAAAAGTTCGTGACGTCACCACCGTCAAAAGATGTTAAAGTCAATAAAGATAGCCACGTGTTATAATATTGAGTTGTCATAAAAATATGATTATTCACGTAATAATGTGAGAATATACAGAAGCTAATCATAAAAAGAAGTGGCAATCAAATATTCATATAAATCCTAAAATGATTATTTAATAAATTTGTATTTGCAAAAAAGTTTATATTTTTATGAATAATTGAGTGTTATGGTATCTACATCAAAAATTATGTTTTTGGGTTTTTTAGACAATGTTTCAATTTAACAATTTTTTTACAGTATTGTTTAAATCAAGTAGTTCAAAGCTAGGAAATGAATAAATTTTATTGTAAGTGTTTAAACAGTAGATAGATTAAGATTTGGTTGGTTTAGTAAGTTCGGGGTTTCAGTTAAAGTCCTGCTGGTGTCGTTTGTATCTAGTCATAAAGAAAATAAAAAAATAATAAGAAAAGAAAATTTAAAACCTACAAATAATTTAAGCTGAATACAATTTACGTTATTTTATATATTCAAATTTTTGTAATTTAAAAAAAACTTTTTTTTTTAATTTATTTTTCGTTACCTGCTGTTTTAACTCTTTCTATGACGTCATAATCACTATCTTCCACATTTGTTTTAGGCTCTAAAATTGAAAAAATTGTTAAAAAAATTATTTATAATTTCAGAAAAAAATTAAAAACTTACTGTTATTTTTAACTTCAATTCCCTTCATGACGTCACCAAAGGCTGACGTATATTTAGAAGCTTCCATAGATGGAGCGTAAAACAAGAAAGCAGGCTGTCCACTTGGTACCGAAAGTTTTGCGACTCCACCGTTATGTGTGACATCATTTGGGGGGTCGTGCTGGGTGCCCTGAAATAATTTTTTACAAGTGTGTGTTAATATGCTTGTTTTTTTTACAACTTCTAAACTAAATTACATTACGAAAAATATTGTGAAAAATATATATTAAAACCGGCAGCGTGGTGTAGTGGTAAAAACACTTGCTACACCACATGAGGTCTGGGTTTAATCCCCACTGCTCCCATGCTGTAGCGTCTTTGAGTAAGGCGCTATAAACGGTATGAACTTCTGCTAAGCCAGCACTTAATCAGCAGTTTAATTATTGGAAAATTTTAATCTATAATATTACAAACTGCCACAGGCAACTCAAGACTGGGTCGCAGTAAGTGATGTTACTTTATGTTTAGGTCGTGAAGTCGACCTTCTTACATTAAGGATAAAGATATATATAAAATAATATATTATACTGGTTGTAGTGCGCAATATTTTTTGTATTGGACTATATTGCAATCAGCAATTTTTGTTTTTACATTTAGCTATTTGTTTCTTCAAATACTAAGTTTTGGAAACGATTAAGATTTTTGACACTTACTCTATCTGTAAACCACCTATCATCATGTGACGTCAGCGCTACGTAACAAAGGAGAGATGATGACGAAAGCAGAGCAAACAGCGCCAGCACGAGGATGCAAATAATTGTGGAAATAACAACTCCAGTAGATTTAGTCGTTTGGTGAAAATAATTTAACTAAAAAAAATTAACATTTTTTTTAATTAAATATTTTTTTTTATAAATGATTATACTGCCTAAAATTAAACTTATTAATAGCAACGTTATTACATAACTTAGTAAAAATGTAATTTAAGACTTAATAAATACATTTTTAGGATTTTTGGTTAATTTTACTAACTTCTTGCGAGATAGACATAGTCATAAGAGCAAGTAAAATCATGACAAAAATTGTTCCAATTACTGAAAATCCAAAAGAAATTGCCGCCTAAAATTAAAATATATTAAATTGTTTATTTTTGATATTTGTTTTAAGGTAATAATAATTAGTATTCATCTTTAAATGGCGATAATTATAGCAATTAAAATAATTATTAGCACTTTTAAATAAACAAGAACTAAAAATAACAATATCAAATAACAGAAATAAATAATTTACACAAAATTTAAAAAAATGGATAAAAAAATTACTGAAAATCTTGTTTTCTTTTTATAAGCAGCAATCTGAGTTCCTCCTGCAACCATAAACTAAAAAAAAAAATTTAAAAATTAAAAAAAAACTTAAATTTTAGATTTATTAAAAATTTAATATATTTTAATAAAGAAAACCAATATTGAAAGCCACAATGGAAATCCGGGATTCCCCAAAAATGACGGAGAAGGTGACGTCAGACCCTGGGTTTGACAAAACATTGCCAGCGCATCGAGAACTAAAATCAGCGATGCTAGAAATCAAAAAAAAATTAGAGTTGTTGTAATTATTATTTTATTTATTAAAACCTTTAAATAAATTTCAAAGTTTTTTATGCTTATTTGTCCTTGAAGTGGGAAAGTTAAATGCGCAACCAAAACATAAAGTAACAATTGTTACCCTGACCCAGTCTCGAATTGTTTTTGGCAGTTTAGAAATTAACAAATTATAATTGTTCTATAATTAAGCTGCTGCTAAGTGTTAGCTCAGCAGAAGTTCATACCGTTTATATCACCTTACTCAAGGGCTTTACATTATAAAAGCAGTGAAAATCAAACTCAGGACCTCATATATTGAGGCCAAGTGTTCTGACCACTACACTACGCTGATATTAATATTTTCTTTATTAATATTTTCAAATTTTAAGATTAAGAATACTGTTTATTTTTTTACTTACATGTCATTATAATACAAACTCCAAGTGGTAATACGTAGGGTGGTTTTTTGAATGGCACAGTATCACCAGGCCTTAAATACTTAAGGTACCAGATTTTACATATTGTGCAATAAGTATCAGAAAAATCAGTCATATTTCTAATATTTTCTTTAATAACTTTTTTGTTAAAATAAATTTAAAGATACTGTATTCCTTTTTTTAATTAAATCTCCTATTAAATTTATTATTTTAATATTTAATTTCTATTTTTTGATATTCTACATTCAGTTTAACTTCTACAGAATTTAAAGATATTTTTAAGCAATATTTTATGCGTGTTGCTTATTATCGCTAAAGACACACCTTTAAGTGTCAGTTGGGGGTTTAAAGTGTATTGTTTCATCATAAACAAAAATTGAATATATTAAAACTTTTGTTTAAAGTGGCACTTCAAATTTTTGTTAAAATGTATTGTAACTTCTTAAAGGAAAAATGACAAAAGAAAAAAAAGTTTTTTGTGCATTAAATGTATTAACAATTTAATTATTACAACAAACTATGTTCTGAAATTACATTTACACATACTTTTATAATAATGCAATAACTAATTACAAAAACAATAAAAATCAGTACTAAAAATCACAATAGGTATTTTGATTTTACACACTACAGCATTTTGCTATTGGGTTAGAGTTTTCGTTTAATATAAGGAGCTCAGTATCATCATCTAGCGGTTGATCATTTGTAATATTTTTAAAAATTAGTTTGAGCAAAAAATTGACAGATTCGTTGATGTTCTTGTTGTTCTAAAATTGAATTTTAACAAAAAATTTATCAAAAAAATTTTAAAGGATGTTAAAAAAATAATAATTAATTTATAAAATATTTTACCTTAGCTGATGTTTCGAACCAACCAGCAAAACCTTTTTCTTTACAATATTCATCCATTTTATCTTTACTGTTCGACAATCCATCCTTTATGACGTCACATTTGTTGCCAAGCAAAATTGCCGGGATCACTTTACCGTCCGGAAGTTGCAGCTAAAAATAATAAAAAAAGTGTTTAATTTAAAAAAATTGAATTTTTAAATTTAAAATTTTTTTTTATTTAGAGTTTTTTTTTAGATTTTTTTTTTTTAATTTTTTTAAATTTTACTTTTTTGTCCAAATCTTCTTTCCAAGCGTCAACAGTCTTTAAAGTTGATGCTCTTGTGACATCAAAGACAACGAACGCACCGACAGCTTCTCTATAATAAACCCTTGTCAAATTTCCAAATCTTTCTTGCCCTAAGTTTAAAATAATTTTTTTTTTATTAATTTTAAATTTTTTTCTTGTCTGTAAATATTTTTACCTGAAATATCCCATAACTGTAACCTTACTATGACGTCACTGTTATAGTGAATCACTTTAAGAGCAAAATCGACCCCAATTGTAGCTCGGTAGTTTTGTTGAAAGGTGTTATGGACATATCTGTTGATAATACTTGTCTTCCCTACCGCTAAATCCCCTATTACTAATACCTGAAAAAATAATTTCTGGTAAACTATTTTTTTATTGGTTTACAAACCGAAAGATTCCGGGTTCGAGACTCGCCAATGCCAAACTATTTGCTTTTGGGCGTTTACGAATTTGTTAATCACATATAATAAAGGCGTACATTTGCCTGATAAAACTGCATATAACCTTTAATGATATGAAAAAATATTTAAAAACCTTATTAGAAAAGTGTTAAGTTAAGGTTGTCAGTTAGAATAAAATCCCATGCTTTTGGATACTGGATAAACTGCTTTACACCAATTAAAGCACGACACATGTGTATGTATTTTTTAATTAATAATATTTAAATATTTACTTTAAATGAATATTCCTTTTTGTAAGTTTGCATTTTATAATCCCACTTTTTATTCATTTGAAGGGTATTTTGATTTCTATACTGCAGAAATTACTTTCGTAATGTTACATCTAAAAGAATGCAGTAAGAATATAAAATGTTAGTTTTAGTATAAGTTTGTTTTTAATTGCGTAAAATGTAAATATTTATATTAGAATGTTTGCAAAAAACAAATATAACTACTTTCTGTTTATTAACACTCATTGTTTTAAAAAAACGTGAAATATTATATTTTTATACACTTAAATTACAAAATTCTAGCAATAGCCTGAACTAACAAATAAATTGTAAAAGTTTAAGGTATTAAAATAAAAAGTTTATTACTTTTATATACTTTTCTCAATCTATTTTTGTTAATATACTTTACTTTATTGAATAATTTATAAATTGCACTAATAGCTTATATAAAAAGTAAAATTCTACTTTATAAAGTGCTAAAACTAAATTTAATAAATGTTATTCAATTTTATTGCACGTAAGTTTTATAAGCATTCTAAAAACACTGAAATTTTAAACTCACAACCTTGGATGACTGCAAATTAAAGATTAACTGATTTGAAGTTCAAGATACTTAAAGCGATACAATTTACGTTACAAAATAAACAACCAAAAAGGCATATATAAATAACATGCACAATATTTGTAAGTGTTTTTAATGGTAAAAATGGCTGTAAATAAGGGTTAAAAATTAAATCGACAGTTAGTAGATGCTTTATGATAAGCATTCTTATATATACATATATATGCTTACATATACATATATAAAAAAAAGGTTAAACAGATATAATTATTTAACAAAAAATAACCAAAACATTTCTTCACAGTTTTTTGCAGCTCTGATGGGTAATTTTTTGTAAAAATAGTTTTTCTGAGAATTTGTGAAATTTAATTTAATTTTTTTATTTTCAGCAACAATTAACTTTTTCGTTTGGACTTGCAGGATTTAATTCAATATGTTCAACCTCTTGTTGTTGAGGGGCAAAGGTCTGCTCATTCTTTAACATTAATTTAACCAATAAATTAGCTGCTTCGTCTATGTTTTGGTTGTTCTAAAATAAAGTTTAAAACTTTTAATTTTTTGGTAGAATTTTTTATGCAATCATAAAAATTCGAAAAAAAATATATAATTAACAATATATTGATGTTGTGAAAAAAATCAAAAAAAAAGTGATTTAAAACATGACAAATTATTTATTTTTTATAAATATTTACCAAACTTAGTTACTTAGGTTATTAAGTTAATTTTGTAAGTACGAATTTTTATATTACCATTTCGATAATTTTATTTAAAAATTCCATACAATTCACCTTTGCTGATGTTTCGAACCAACCAGCAAAACCTTTTTCTTTACAATATTCATCCATCTTATCTTTACTGTTCGACAATCCATCCTTTATGACGTCACATTTGTTGCCGAGCAAAATTGCTGGGATCACTTTGCCGTCCGGAAGTTGAAGCTAAAAAAAAAAAAAAATTTTTAGTAATTTTTGTATATGTCATCTCATGGTTTTGGTTTAATTCTCAGCAACTCCCAATTTAAAAAAAAATTTAAAAGATTTTATCAGTTTTATAACTTAGCTATGTTTATTTAAAATAACAAAGTGTTAACAAGGGGTTTACATTAGCTGGCACAGAAAAATTTTAGCTGTATTTAAAATAACTTGTTGTTGTATATTGTATAATATATATTGTTGTCGCCACTGCTAAAAAAAAACTAAACTAAACTAATTTTGTAAAAGTAAAATTGTTACTTTTTGGTCGAGATCTGTTTTCCATTTATTAACTGCTTCAAATGTAGAAGCTCTTGTGACATCAAAGACGACGAAAGCCCCGACAGCTTCTCTATAATAAACCCTTGTCATATTTCCAAATCTTTCCTGCCCTAAGTAAAAAAAAATTATAACTTTAATATCTATAGTATAAGACTGAAAAGTAAGCTTTTCTATATTGAGGATAAATACATATTTAAAAATAAATATTGCACTAACACGTGGTCTACCTGCTATATCCCATAACTGCAATCTAACCATAATGTCCTCATTTATTTGGATCACTTTAAGGGCAAAATCTACACCAATAGTTGCTCTATAATGTTGGGAGAAAATTTGATGGACATATCTTTTTATAAGGCTGGTTTTTCCAACTGCTATATCGCCAATTACCAAAACCTGTAAATTAAATAGAGTGTTATAATCTTAAATTAAATAGGTTGGTAATAATGCGTGATTTATTTAATATTACACTTTATAGCATGTAAACAATAGTTTGTGAAATTACTAAAACTATTAAGGCAATTAATATTTTGACTGTTAAGTCAGTTTTTTTTTTTGGTTTTTCCGCACATTGATAAAAGTAAATAATAAATACGATATACAATTAATATTACAACAATGCGACGGGAAAAAATGACAAAATCAATTTAATGATTTAAAACATGCCAAAAGTATTAATGTTTACATAAAGATTTATGTATGTTATGGCATGGTCATCAAACCCAAATTATATAAAGCCGTAAAAAACAAGATACAAAACTAAAAACTTAGCCTTATTTAAAGCAAATATATTTATTTAGCCTTTATGTAGAATATGAATTTGGCCTTTCACATAGTAACCTGTAAATTATGTCAACTTACTTTAAATAAATACTCCTTCTTTTCTCCAGCTTCTGACATATCAACTAGAATTATTTAACTTAATACGGAACAATCAATTCACCAATTTTCAATTTATAAATTCTAAGCAAGTAAGTCTAAAAACAATTTCAATCCTCAAAAAAAATAAAATTTTAGCTGTTAAACTTTTGTCTTAATATTGGTTGTGAAAACTGCTTATGGAATAAAATTAAAACTATCTCCACAATATCATATCATATTTATTTTATATATTGGTCTTGCAAGGCTGCATTACTGAAATCTTCATTCAAATTTCAGAGTTATAGATATTTTTATAAAACAAAAATTGCTGTATTTTTACTGTAATTGTATTTTTAGTGTATCACAAACTCTACTTGCTGCATGTTGGTTGTTGACACATTATATTTATTTATCGAACAAATGCATGTCACGTGATTCAGGATTAAAGATTAACAAAATGTTCGACTCGTGATATCTGACGTCATAATAAAATTTGATTTGTAGTTTTAATAAGGATTTGATTTTTTTTAATACAGGAAGGATATATCTAATTTAAAATGCCAAATTAATTTAAAGGATTATTTTTTTCTTTTATTGTTATTGCCTAAAACTGATATAATCTATTATGTTTAATTTTTTTAATTATAAAAAAAATTTGATAAAGTTACAATTTTTTTTAACTCGTGTGTTTGGAAAAATATCTTTTAAAAATTTTATAACTTGACTTTGGAATTTTGGATTTTATTTTTAAATGTCAATAACCAATGTTTATTCAGTATAAATTTTCATCCATGGTTTGCGCTATTTGCCAAGACAAACTTTTGCGCGGTAACGTTTCTTTTTCCTGTTTCCAGATATTAGTAGCCTTAGTTATAACGCTTCCACAAATATATAAAGCAACACCGTACTGCAACAGGGCGGCAGTAACATATGAGGTGTCTCTTATTAAGGCTGCAACACTTAGTATATGATGTAAAGCTGCAAATCCGCCTACTGTGCGTACAAATACAAATGTAAAGCGGTAAGCAGCAGCTAGAGCCCGTTCTAACCCATGTTGATGTAAAAATGCTGGCTCTTTATGAATATTCAATCCCTTTTCACGGCGCCAAGCTGCTGCACCCAAAGCAGCAGCGTTTGCTCTTTCATCTGTCCACGTGGATTCTTTAACGCGTGAGTTAGTGAAAGTAGAAAGCCTAAATAATCTTAAACCGTTTGAGAATAAGTTTGGCGCTTCGTGGACTGCTAGAAAGAGAGTCAAAAGCCATGTGATGTCAGATGATTTAGTCAGTAAATGATGCGACAGTGCTTTCCGTTGTGTATTAGTTGGTCTGTGACTCCAATTCGAGCTGGGATGTAGATCCAGCAGAAGAGGTACGACTTGGTTTCGCCATCTTGCCATTTCCATTGAAATAGCGCGCATGCTGCAGACTACTAAACACACCGATAAAATGCTTTGAACAAGCCGAAACATTGCTGAGCGTTGCGAGTTAACTGGCTTTCCGTGTTGATGGAAATGTGTGGTTTCACTATTAGCTTGCGTTACGTCTTTCATGTTCCAGAAGGTGGCGTAAGAGTGGTAGCCCAGCGAAGTGATGTACAGAAACGCATGGGCTTCGATGTCGTATTGCTCGCTCCCCAGCAAAAACATTGACCATATTGGTATCACCAGACTGTGCGTAAAATCTAATAAAGTTCTGACTGACTCCACCATCTGCTGGTTACATGGCCCGACTATTCTAGCACCCTTCCTTTCGCAGCAGCCTCCAATATGCCCTGTGACTGTGATGTGGCTTAGGCTAAATGTGAAAAACCAATGCAGTATACTCCACGATAAAAATGCAAGTACGGATTGAAGGACATTTTGTTGCCATAAACAAATCAACAATATCATTTTTTTTTAAGTTGGCAAGCCCAGATTTTTTAAAAAAATTCAAATTAACATTTTTAAGTATTAAAGTACATGTATTATGACTAAACAATACAAGTGTATTACGTATTCAAATTTTCAGTAAAGTTAGCCCATTTATTCGACAAAACATTCAAATTTTGGCAAAAAATTTATGTAATATTTCTTAATTTACTTATTTACCAAAAATATCTTATCCGACAATTTTGTCTACGTGAGGTATTTCAGCGTACGTCATATCGTAACTACTCGAGCGTGAAACGAAAACACGTGGTCAAGATATCATAATATTGTTTGAGAAAATTATTTCTCTTTAAATCTCGTTTTACTGAATAGCTGGGATAATAGTAAGAGAGTAAGTCAGCAGTCAAAATATGTCTATCACTCAAGTATTAAATTTTGATTTAAGATGGTATTTCTTTCTTTTTTCTTAATGTTATTGTTAGCAGATATACCATATGCTTTGATAGGAAAATTATTTTAATTGGGTTTTGAAATAACTTGTTTAAAAACAAAAGATTTTTTAGATATTTTAACATCCTGCATGCAAAATGTACAATTTAGTTTTTATATTTGCACAAACATCGTTAAAAAACAGTTGTTTAATATTATGTTTAACATTTTGTCCGAAATTTGTTTTAAATATTAGCTTTATACCACACATAAATGTTCAATGTTTATTGGGAAATAATTAACCAAATATAGTGGTTTTGCACAAACAACAAAACTATGTGATTGCCTAAAAAAACGAAATGTTCATGCGCTCAGCGCGTGATATCTACAGGTTCACTAGCGTTCAGTTTAGACACGCCCCCCTTCCTGATCAAATATTTGAAGTTAGCTTTCCGACTAGGCGACAAAAAACTACTCCATTTTTTACGATTTTTATATATTATGGATCGTAAACACTTTTATAATTCTCGTAATTTATAATACTCAAGTATTTAAATAAACTTTTGTGTGCTTTAAGTGAGCAAACTAAATATGAATAGCGTTTGTGTTTTTTTCTCATAGAGAGCCTTTGCTAAAATGCCGCATTTTGATTGGTCTCCGAAACATAATAAAAGAGAATAGAAGTGTTTCTCTCTTGTAGTGAAAAAATACCGAACGACGTAAACAAGTTCTAGAACGGCATGGCCAGTTTGGAGACGGCAATGGTTTTGTGAATAGGCAATTTTAAGGACTTTTTAACAAGTTTAAAGTTTCAATTACATTTTAAGAGCAGTTGATTAAATGCCGACTAATATGCTTTTATGTTTTAGGGTAATTTATAATTATTAATTTTACTCTTTTAGCAGAATTCTAAGTATACATAAACGATTAAAAAAAATATTTTAAAGCCTTTAAATAGCAGTTTGGTTAAATTTTTTGCAAAAAATTCACATAAAATATTATTTTAAATATGCTATAAACAGTAATATAATAATCAAGTCTGCATTTTTTGTATAACATTGCATATATCTAACTTAACATTGCAGATAATATAGGAAAATAGTCAATTGTGTTTTTAAAGCGTACATCTAGTATCTAACTCTTAGGCAATTCATTTTTAATTATTTCTATTCAATGCGACTAACTAAAAGCCAAAATGCCAGGAAAAAGAAATCGAAAAGACAGCGAAAAATCGACTGGAAATGTTTGTACACCTAGCTCAAGTTTGCAAAGCAAAGAAAATAAGGAGAATCTAGCTTCAAACAGTGGTAAAAACATATTCTTTAAATTTTTTTTGTAGTTGTTAACCAAAATTATTAAAATTTTAAATAAGGTTTATAAAAAGCAAGTATGATAACTTATAATATGTAAATAGCATCTTTCGGAGTTATCAAACTATCTAGCCCTTACCCTACTATCTATCTATCAAATTATATCATTAAAAAACAAGTTTTAAACATGTTTATTTACATTTATTCAAGCTTATCAGTTTGAACCTAACCACAACATAAAATAATTTGTTTAAGGTGCGTCAAACTCTAGCTCTGGTTCATCAATGGACAGCAGCGAAAATTGTTCACTAAAATCATGTTGCTTCCCTGCTGGATGTCCGTTTGGCCCTGATTCCGCTGCTGCTGAAGCTTCTGTAAGTATTAAAAAATACCTAAGACAATGTGTAACAAGTTTTGTGACAAGGTTAACTTGTAAAAGGGTTTGGTAAGTATGTATAAATGTATATAATGGGTTTGGTAACTAAAATCTCCTATTGAAATGTAAGAATTTTGACAAATTTCAAAAACTCAAAATTGTTTTGTGATTACTTTATTGGATAATTTCAATTTTTTTAACCCCATATTACCTTACTATACTTATACCTGGACATTTTTTCGTGATTTCACAGAATTTAAAATTCCGCCAATTAAAATATGTCCCATTTTTAAGTGTGTACTTAACGTACTATGCAATTACAACCACAATTTAAGCTCGAGTTTAATTCAGTTCTTAAATTTTGATATTTTAGTTGGTTAAGTTGATCTGCAATTATGATTCTTGTACAGCAAGTCAGTTTATGCATCTTGATTGTTTTAATCATTGGGAAGAAAGCATCCTGAACTACCTGAGATCACATGGTAATTTTTTTGTTTTTTTCCAATATAGGCCTTAATAAATATGTAGTATTCTGTATATAAGGGATTTTTTTAGCATTAATTTTTTGAATTAAAACATACTCTAGTTACTTGTGAATAGGTAAATTTAATTGTATTATTGGTATATAGATTAACAATACACTATATATATAATATAATATGTTATGGTCCATTAGACCGATAAAAATGTATTGTGAAAACACAAATTACAAAAACAATCGTTTTACTATTAAATTTTGCCAATGTTTAACTAAGTCCGCAAATAGATTAAGTGTGTTTATTTAGACAATAGCCAAATACTTCAAGTAGGGAATAGATTAAGATGTTTCAATATTTAAATAACATAGAAAATTAAAAGGTTTAAAATCTAGATATTTTAAAAATAAAAAAAAATTATGCTTCTTAACTAAAAAAATTTTAAATTTAAAATTTTTTTTTAAAAATATTGTTTTTTAAATAATCTTGTTTTTATTTTTGTTGATCACCCTACCAAACTGTAACATACAATTCTGTAAATATGCGCGCCATAACATACCATTACTACCTGACTATCCGCACGTAGAAAAAAAAAGAGTAAATACCATAGTATAGCCATTTGTAGTAACTCTATCGTATAAAAAAAAGTTGTTATATATAAAAGTTGTTATATTGTGATGCCGCGCTTAGACCACGTGGTCTGGACGATTACAGACGATCTAAATATAGCGATATCGTGGTCTGGCGAATTTTTCTATGCTGCTCATTGTTTTGGTCTAGTTTTTGTTTTATTTTGATTTTAAAATTTTAACAAAAGTTTTATTGATAAGCTTTTATATTTAATTTTTTTTTAATTATGGCATTTAACAAAACACTATTTTTTGTTAAATTCTTTTTTATTCCGAATTGGCTAAAATTTACTTCGCAATATTTGTATTTAACAACTTTAGGACATATAATCAATATGTATATATAGGTACTATGACAAAATATTATCTAATAAAGTCATCGAACTTATAATGTCAATTCCATTGTCTAATGTGACATTCTATTTTAAAATTTCATAAAAGCTATATATAGTAAAAAAAGCCTAAAAACGGAAATAAGCTTTTTCGTGTGCAAAAATTGCTAGTTTTTTATACCAATTGTCCTAAATGTAAATTTGGAATTGCAGCATTTTTTGGTTGTTTTTTGCAAGACCAGAAATGTAAAAAGGTCTAATCTATTTTGATGATTAATATATTATTGATCCCAATATCTTGATAGATTTAATCACTGTCATTTTACGGTTTCAAAATATTATTGTTTTACGTTTAATTACACGTCTGTTCAATAATTTATACTTTTATATACTGGACACTACGTTCAATTATCTAAAAATAACCCAAGATGTTATTAATTATCGAAAATGTAGTAATTATTGACTGAAAATCGGTTTAATTTTAGTTTAAACCGCTTTAAAAGCCTAAAAATAATTTGTTTTCGATAAATTTGGCCAGTTCAACTCGGTTTGTATTCGAAAAATTTATAATAGTTAAACAAAAATATTACACCCTATATCTCTCTCGCTCGTTGTTTTGATTTTGTTTTTCGAACTCATTTGCCCTCGCTCCGCAATGGCCGGTTCGAACTCGTTTGAACCAAGTAGCCGTTGTGACGTCATAATTCTCTCTCGTAAATCGGACAATAACAATAGCGATTCGAAGGCAAGTAATACGAATGCAGTAGGAAATCGAAAATAATGCAAGATTTAACCGAACATCGCTGCAAAAGCAATCTAGAACTAGAAATATGTTTTAAGTACGTATAAATAGGTCATATAGCGTTATATTTAGGTGTTAGATTAGTGAATAACTAAATATACTAATATGTTAAGTGTATTACAGACTAATTGCGAAATTAAACAGACCATTTTGCAATATATTACCTAATCTTCATACCTCGTGACTTTTACGTAATAAATATATAAAATTACATGTTTTTGCGACATTATGGTGAACGATAATTAAATTACAACATATTCTGGTAATACTCAGTGAATATATTGTTTAAGATTTGATTTTTAATGCAATTAAAGTAGGATTTTCCAACAGTTAGTTATTTAAAGACTTTATCGTTAAAAAGGTAATTTTAAAACAAAATTAGCTTCCTATATTCAATCTATTTTGTTTGGTTGTAAATTAGGTTGATTACTTAATACTTACGCCAGTCCTAATCGAAATTGTCATGTAACCCTTAATGCATTTTAACCAAGTATCGCAAATTGCTTTTTATTATTACCGTCGGTCATACGGGTTCGATCACGTGACCACGTTAAATCAAAAACTGGACTCCCGACTTAAACTGACCTCTCTCTCTCATTTTAATGTTTTGCCGGCGCGCGCATGCGCAATGGCTCTCATTTTCATAATAAAAAGAAAGCTATAGTCTACTATATAGGCTACATAGGTCTGATTTAAAATCTACTTGCACAAAAATGTTAATGGACGATGTTTTTCATGACTTAGGTCGAGCTAGAAGTTGGTCAGATAAACAACGTAGGCAGAACTTGTGGACTAAGAAAGGTTACGATTTAGCTTACAGGGCTTGTTTATGCCAGTGTAAACATGGACATTTAAGGAAGGATTTGGACTGGGTTGCTATTCACGAAGAAACCACATGCACAGGTAAAAACAATTTTTTCAAATTTTTTTTGGTGTAATATCGTTTATTTTTGATCAATTTAATTTAAATTTTGTCTTGTTTTATATATCACAGAATTAATTTTTTTGCAACAATTTTAATATTTTTAATTACTTTTTGTTAAAAATGTAAATTTACTAAATGAAATATAAATTTACGAAAATATCACAAAAAATTAAAATCGATTACTCAGTGTTAAACGTAATTAAATATTCTTCTTTAGAGCTTTACAATATTAATAACCAATTTAAAATTCTAATTAGAGCATTAAGTAGATAAACGCAGCCAACAAATAATTTTATAATGAAATATTTTGTTTATAGCGAGCGAGCAGGATTCGACGAGTAAGAAGAAGAACAGACGAAAGCACAAAGATTTACCAACATTGGGAAGCTTCAACGCGATTCAGAATCGAACCAAATCCAAACCGATTCCAAAGTAAGTTTAAAAAAAATGGCTTTTTTTTGCTATCAATGTAATTTTAATTAAAAAAAATTAAATTTAATATAGATTTTTTTTTTAAAGTTTGCGGGACCGGTTAAAACGAAAAAAAAATTACGCGAATTATTTTTTAACTTCAATTTCTTTGTAAAATTTTATGAGCTATAATACTGCTAAAATTAAAAAAATTCAGCAAAATTGAATACACAAAAAAAAAGCTTAAGCAATTCAGCATTATTTAAAAAAATAAATACACAATAAAAATAAAATAAAAAAAAATCATTTTTTTTCAGCAAAGATAACCGAATGCGTCACAACTCGACCAGCTCGGTTGTCTCGGTCGATCAGGGTTACATCAGTGCCTCCCCTGGTACATCAGAGATGGGTCCCTACGTATTTTCACCCCCTTTACACCACACAAGGTTCTCGTTCCATTCCGGGTCCAACCCCCGAAACGGGAACGGATTTGGGTTCTCGAATGGGTTACACGCCCCGTCTACGTCACCGCTTCCAGAGGTGCCTGACGATGGGTCAATCAGCACCCCGCCATTGACCCCGTCGCCCACGTCGACTGATACGTCGCCCATTGACGTATTCTCGCCCCCCATGTCCCCTGAAGGTGAAATTATCAACAACAAGATAAACTACGTGCAAGGATATGCTAATAACAACAACGTCACGACCCAACAGCAACAGAGGGACCAATGCACCAGCGATGATATTCAAGCTATGACCGCTTTGATCGACAACTTGTGGAAAAAACGACAGAACAGCGCGGGCCAGCAGCAGGACGGCTTTAACTCGATCCTGCCTTCGCTTCCACAGAGCGACGACGGTTGTTGCTACGGCAACGGCCACGTGACCAACGGGTTCAACAACGAAGCTCTGTTCAGAGAAAATCAAATTTTCCCGCCGCAGTTTCAGCAGATGCTAAATTTTAACGAGCAGCAACAATTCCAAGGCTTCAACTCTCAAGCCTGCAATGGTATGACGTCATCATTTGCTGACGTCATGCAGGAGAAGTCGTACAGCACGAACGCGCAGCTTCTGGTGGCGCTGAGGCAAAAAGAAGAGGAGGAAAAGAGAAATCTGGATAACTACGTCACAAAAATGATGAGTTTGGACGAAAATTCAAAAGTAAGATAATTTTTTTTTGTTTTATTTTTTATTATAAAAAAATTTGATATATGTTTGGTTTAAATTTGCCTATATTAATATTAATGCCTTGATAAGGTTTATAGGACTTTTGTTTATAAATTTTTTATTTTTCTGCTTCACAAACAGTGCGTTTTTATCAGTAGTAGGAGTTAAAAAAACTTGACCTTTTTTAAACAGTGCAAAAATTTGTTTTTTACTTGGTACGCATATTTGACTGCTTTAACATAACATTCCAAGTTCCGGGCTTATTGTAAGCTATGGAAATTGTCGCTAACTACTTTTGCATAACAGCACGAATTTTATCTTTAAAAAAATACCATGCGCTTATTTAATGTATTGGAATTCATTTGTTGCCAAGTGCCAAACGTTAAACCCATAGTTGATTAGAACAATTGTTACCACGTGCAAAATTACTTGTTCTATTTTGCTGGTGTTTTCTACGCTGGTTTTATTTTGTTGTTGTTATTTATTATTGAATTTCCTGTTTTTCTCTTTTAGAGGAAATTGGCGTACACTGTTTTGTGTTTTAAGGTTTAATTAAGGGAATTTGCAGTTTGTAAAAAAGTCAAATGCATATAGGCAATGTCAAAAGTTCTATATTTAATGTAAATTCAAAAATTCAAAAAAAAAAATCTTAATATTTTAACACATAAAATACCATAAAAATATCCCTAGATATATCTAACACGTTTTTTTTACCAAGTACATAATATTCTTGTAAGCATGTACATTGAAAATCAGCTTTAAAGCTTAACTAAAAGTGCTTTGATGAAGTAATAAAACTTAATTTCCTTTACGTTTTCAACCACGTGTTTTCGGTTAGTTCATTGGGGTACGAATCTGATTTTTATTGATTTACAAGAGCGCGTTAGATTGCATTATTTATTTATGTCCGCAATCTTTAATCAACTATGAATCACTTTGTTTGATTTCAGTCGATACTGTCTTTACTTTAAAGTGATAAAAGTATCAACATTTTTAATAACTTAAAATAAAAGTTTAAAAAAAATGTTTTTTTAGATTAATTTTTAGTTAATATTCATAAATATTTAAATACCCTTTTCTTAGTTAAATCTTTAATTTATTTAGAATATTTTTGGCCTTTAAAAATTTAAATATATATATATATACATTAACTATTTAGATTACAAATTTATATATAAATAAAATCATTTTAACTAAATTTGCATCTTAGTAATCTAGTTTAAAATTATTATTAAATGTTTTTTTAATAAATACTCTTTTAGTTAATTTTTTAAGTAAACTTTTAGATTACCCTATTCTAAATCCTTTATATATGTGTATATAAATATAACTTTTAAATAAAAGTTTCTTTAAACTGATTTATTTACTTTATTAGATGATTACAAATGAGCTTAATAATCAACAATCGACCCACCCTGAAATAAGAATGGTTCCAATGCGACAAACCACTTTCGCTAAAAGATTCGATTTTTCGACCTTCGAGGTATTTTTATTTATAACAAACCTTTTTCATAAATAAATAAAATAAAAATTTGTCCATTTTTGGGTTGTATTATTTTTTTTTTAAATACGAAAAATCTCGAAAAAATTGATATTATTCGTTGTTCTCACAGGAGGTACTTCCCCGTCAAAACATTAACCCGTACCATGTTAAAATGGAAGGAGAAGGATATGGAAGCGACGATTTGAGGAACTTTATTCTTTCCAGTTTGAGCATGGCGCGTTGCTCACAGGTATGACGTCATAAGGATTATTATTATTACGTCATAAAACCTTTAATTTGTACGTTTTATCTAATAGTATATATATAGCAAATGATAATTTTATCATATTATAATAAATTTTTTTGAAAAAATGATCCAATATTTGGCTTTTAATATTGAACAAACTGTATTATAGGCATTATAAATATGTTGTTTCGAGATTTTTCATTTTTTTTATCATATTTCATTAAGTTTATTATATTAAACTAACAGCAAATTGTTTTAGATGAACTGTGTTATGTGTGGAGTGGATATGCCAGTTTATGATCACTTTCCATTAGTGGATGGAACAATGTATTTGAGTCCTGAGAAAAATGAAAGAAACACTAAAAACTGCTTTAAGGTATTTTTTAACTAAATTTTTTTTAGAATTTTTTTACATTTTTAAAATAATTTATTTTTGATTATAGTCCATTTAATTATACATTTTTTGGTGTGATGTTTAAGTAACGCATGGCATAATTACTATTAAAAACATTTACAAAACTTAGTTTAATAAAAAAATTGGCGCTTAAAACCATAAAAAAATTATAAAAAAAAAAAATTTTAATTCTTTTTTATTTTATAAAAAACACCATATATGGTAAACTTTAACTCTAATTAATAAGCAAACAATACTAGCAAAGCTGCAATAGCCAGCTAAAAAGTAGGGGAATTATTTCTATTTTCGGATATTATTTGTAACGTTTCATGAGCCCGTTGTTTTGCAACAAAACAACACATACCAGAACTGATCACGTGATTGTATTGTTTACTTATTTTCTATAAGGTTTTGGCGTATGGGAATTCAAAATTTAATTTAAAATGACTTTAAATCTAACATATTAAAAACCTACTGAAAATAATAAAAGACTTATTCAATTTTTTTTAAATTAATTTTTGAATATTTTCAATAAATTTTGAAATTATTGTAATAAAATTTTAAATTTTTTATAAATTCCAAAATTTGCTCGGCAAACGAGTAACGTTAATTATTGGAACGTTTTTCGATTTGTTGTCGTTAGTTTAGCGCTACTACGCGGACGTGACGTCATTTCCGCTTAAATTTAGCGCTTAAACGTGTCCGTGGTCACGTGATCTGGCTAAGCGAAAATATGTTGCCACATTGCAAAAGTGTTTTTGCAGAAAAAAAATGCAAAATTTTTCAAAAACGAAAAAATTCCCCAAAAAATGGATTTTTGTAGTTGATTATACTCATACCAAAATATGACTTTTTTAATCTTTATAAAAGCAAAATAAATATTATTTCAATTTTATTTTATTAAAAGTTAACTTTAAATGTGTTTTATTATAAAATGAATAAATGCACTTGGCAAAATTTATTTGTAACTGTTAGTAATTGTAATACACTTAATATGAATACCCGATGTATTGGTAAACACATTAAGATAAAACGTAGTCTCTGATTCATTATTTATTCATGCTGCTTAAAAAATTGTTTGTTGTTTACTGGAATATATAAGAAAATATAATCAAAGACAAAAGTATATAATAAAAATCAAAATTAAATTCTTATTTTTAAAGTGTTTTTTGTTTGTTTAGAATTATAAAATTTTAATTAAATATTTCTAAAATGTATATTTAAACTTTATATTCATTTTGGCTTAGTTTTAAGCATTATATTTAATAAAGAATAGATAAAAATTTTAAAAAATGGAATAAAAATGTTTTTTTCTTTTTTTAATTATTTTTTTAAAAATTTTTTTTTTGCTGAAGAAAATTTTTTTTGTATTTTTTACACTTTAAATATTTTGATTTTTTATTAGATTAAGATCGAGGGCAAACACGAATATGTCCATGCAGCTTGTACAAGATGTATTGAAGGTGTTCACAATATTGTTTGTAGAATGTGTAACTCAAGATGGGAGGGGAGCTCTAACCAACTTGGTGAGTTCAAATTTTAAATTTTGTTGTAAATTCACCAGTTTTAACTGTATGTGCTGGTGGGCTATTATTGAGTTTGTTAAAAAACATTTTTCAGCCTTATTTATGAGGGTAATTGCGTAAAAAAAAACTTGGTTTATTTCGGTTGGTAGTGTTTGGTACTTCATAAATGGCTACCCAAAATTTTTTATTTCCATTTATCTATGGGTGATTATTAGGTCTCACCCAGTTCCCCCTTAAATAAAGCCCCAAAACTATGTTTTTAAATCACCTCTTATATAAATGGGGTTAAAAATAATTTTTTACTATATATTTTGGGTTACTATTTATGGGGTAACATACTTTACCCAATGGGACAAGCTCTTTAGGTGTTTTTAATAAATTAACTCCCAAATTGGGGCTAAAGTATTGTTTTTGTATGTTTTGGATTGAATTTAACCGACTAGCTAAATTCGTTAATTACAATACTCGTGAGAAAGTGATTTATCTATTGTTAGTTTAACAAACCCTTCTTTTATGACGTCATAGTAAACAATATTGTTACGTAGGTACTCTATACATGTACGACATCTTTGCTGCAAGACCATGCTGTCAACAACGTCTGAGTTGCAAGAACTGCTGTAAGTTTAATTTTGTGTAAAATAAAAGCATTTTTGTGAATTTTCGGTTACTAGCTTTAGGTTTTAGAGTTTGAGTCCAGTTGCTGGGATGTTAAAAAGCAGGGTGCATTTCATGTTATTGTTGCACAAATTTCTGCACAAAATAAATTTTTTTTTGAATTTTTTAGCTATAAGATTAAATCAAATTTTTTCACAATTTAATTTAAACAAAACTTATTTTACTTTCCGTCAGGTGGCGCAGTTGTTGATGTACGAACCGGGCTGGACTTTTTCAGTGAATATAGCTCCAAGAAAACCTGTCCACATTGCCACTCTACAGATCACCACTTTGTGCGCCCTATCACCACCTACCAGCTGATGGGGCTCGTGTTCTCTTAACTCGTGACGTCATTTGACGTTCTGGTGACGTCATCACCTAACAGTATGGCTATAAAGTTTAAAAAGCTGTAATATAGGATAATGTTTATAATTATTTGATTTTTTTGGCTACTTTTGATTTTTTGTGATATTGATGACGTCACATATAAATGGTGTCGTAATTTGTGACGTCATCGTCTGAAAATCCCGATATTTACTGCCTATTCAAGCTGGATTATGTTATTTTGTACAATGCTGCTTAGCTGTTACACACACGCTCGCGTCACGTGATTCCGCGACCACGGGGTTCTAGACCACGTGACTTTAATATTTCCGTTTCAAGAGCTTGCAAATAGTAAGCGGGTAATTTTTTTTCGCGTTTTTTTTTTTTATAGTGTCACATTCGAGGGCTAGTTACATGAGATTTAGTATTTGTGTTAATTTACACGATGTGGTAATAATAATAATAATTTAGTTGTAAGATGTCGATTAATAATTAAAATAAAATTAGTTTTTGCGAATATTTAGTGGAAGATGTATAACGAGCTTGTAAATTGTGCGTGTTATAAATTACATCAACGTATGGTAGTGCTATCATTTTAAAACGAGCTTTAAAATTTATTTTTGCGTTTTTTTTGTTAAAGGACCGTTCGTGTGACGTCATGACGTTGTTGGTGACGTCACCGTTGTTTAAATATTCTTAATATTCGCTTCTGGTGCTAATCGTGTGTTTAATATTTTAAAGTTGATTGCTGTATATTGTGTGATATATGTTTAGGTGTAAAAATGCTTTGTTAAAATGCGCGCGCCTCGCTTTAAAAAAAAAACTTTTTTTTACTTTATCACAAAAAAAATTATTTTAATAATTTAGTCAATTTTTTTTACTTAAATTTTCGACGAAAAAAAATTTGATAATTTAGTTAATTTTTTCTGCCCATAGAGCCCCCCTGTTAATCAAGTATAATAGAGTGTAGCAAGAAAATAGAACGGTTAATTGGTAATAATACAGCGTGCTTATATTAGATAACTGTTCAATTTTTAGTTTTTTTTTGTACCTGATATTGGTACAACGTCCAACCACGAGCTTGATTAAAAATTAAATCATTTTTTGCTCAACACTAGTAAAAAATATTTTTTTTTTTTTTATTCGCTTATTTGAAATGACAAATTTAAAAAAAAAAATTTTTTTTCAAAAATGTAAAAATTTACAAATTAAAATTTTTTTTTTAATAGAGTAAAATTTTAAACATTCAGTTATTATATTTTCGAATTTTCGATGCAAAAATTTTGATTTAAAATTGTCGAATTGTTTTGCCTGTCACATATTTTACTGCTTTTTCTTGCAGTTTATTTTTTCTCAGGCTTTCTGTCCTAGTAAAGTTCAATTCTGTTTTTTTTTTGATTTCTTTTGTTTAAAGTCTGGCTACAAAGCCAATTTAGACTTTAAAACAATATTCAAAAATGTGAAATTTTCTTTTAGGTAATTCTCTGATTTGTAAATATGTCAAAAGAGGTGTAATTTCAAATTTTTCGCTTAAATTGTTTAGTTTATATTAAACCCAAACGTGGAGTTTATTTTGGCTGGTGAATTAAGGCTTTATTTACAATGACGTAACAATACTGGACCTAATACGTCACAATAAACAAAAAAACCGTCTCGTATTCTTAAAACGAATGTTATGAAATCAAATACTCGTGGATAAATGTTCATTTGTGACGTAATAACCGACATTGTTACGTCATAAGAGGCCGTGTCGTGTTCGCTTTATTCTTTGCTACGTTGTTATAAATAATAGAAAATACAATGGAATAAAAGACTCGTAGTAAATTGTTGTTTTGGTTGAGATTTTTCAGTTGAGTTTCGTCCCGGGCAAGACGTTAAACTGCCCATAAGGGGAATACGCCTTAACTGGAGTTAAAACTAAGATCAAGCTTTTATTAAAAAAAAACTTCTCTGTTTTTGACTTTCTTTAAAAAACAATTCAACAACTAACATTTTTTCACATAAAACATTACTTCAAATTAGCATATTTTAAACCTGTTAATTTTGGTTTGATTATACTAAAGGGTGAAATCTGGGGGTCAAAAATACATTGTAAATATCTGAGATGCTTATTGGCTGCTATTTAAAAAAATAATGGGTTTTACTTGTGTATGCTGTTATGGGGTTGCCATTCCTAAAGCTTAACAAACATTTACTTGAAAAGTTGAACCAGTCTTGCATTTAGTTATTGCACAAAATACCACTACTTATGCGACTGTTTATTATGTGATTCTGCATGGAACCTTTTCTAAGTCGCCGCTATATGACGCAGCCGAGCAAATATATTTGAAATATTTTAACGTTTTTGTATGTAGTGTTGGCATCATTTGTAAATAAACTAAGTGGTGTAAACATTTTAAGTGGTGTAAACATTTTAAGTACGAAATATTACTTAATAACTAAACATTTGAGCGTAGAAGTTCTGTAATATCAGTTTTCCGATTATTATGTAAGCCAATTCATAAAAAAGGTTACTATTGTTTGGCAGGCTATATTTAACTATTATTTAGTATACAAAAAAATTAGATTTCATGAAGGGCTCTTTTTAATAATATGAGGACAACAATTAATATAATATTATGATTTTTTATTCAAGCACATAAAAAGATAATTGAACTAACCAGAAAAAAGTTGACACCCAAACTCAGTATTAAATATTAGTTTTGTTTACAAATATGGTGTAATAAATTTGGCATAAACGGGTTGGTAGAAATTTTGCTAGCATATTATTCTCTGTTTACAGACTCAAAAAAAAACATTTTTTCTAGCACAACGTAAGAAAATAATACATAAACAACGAGAAACAACAACATTTAAAAACATAAAGCAAAAAAAACAATTCAGCAGCGAAATATTTAATTGCACCAAAAAAAATTGAACGAAAATTAAGTTAATCAACGGAACAGAAACCATTTAAATATTCCCTAATCAATTTTAAGGCAGAATCTCATGTAACATTTTTGGAACTACAATACGTTTTGTGTGTAATAAATAGTCTTACGCCATTTACGTAGCACCATCTAGCGACGACGGTTACGTGACTTGAATGGTTCCTTGGTGGCGGGAATGGATTGGTTGAATGTGGTGTCTTTGCGAGGGGGACTCGGAACGGCTTCGAAAGTAGTTTGTCTCGTGCTGCCTCGACCCGACCTGCAGCGGGGAATCGCTCGAAGTAGAACTAGGCGACCTGACCGTTCTTTTCTCGTCTCCCGAGGCTAAATCAGGTGAGAAACTTGCTTGAAAAAGCTGCGAGTTGTACTCCGCTGATGGTTTAACTTCCTGGTGCCTTGAGGTGTTGTTTAAGTTATCTTGGTGGTCCTGAAATGGTTTATTATTAGACCAACTGGTTTCATCTTCAATTGATATTCGGCGTTGTTTAGAAGGTGAATTCAAACCAACTAAAACATAAATTAAACTTGGATAACTTTAAATTGTGACCAACTTGTAAACAATTGTGGTAAACTTAAGAGTATTTTGGTTTGATTGCTTAACGTTTACAAGACAAAGCTTGTTTATATTCACCTTAATGAACTTAGAGTAAAAAGATTTGGCAATATTTATTAAACAAAAGTCCTACTGTAAACCTAGCCTTAAGTCATGTATTGGTATAAATATTTGAAATTATTGTGTAGGTGTAATCAATTTGTAAATTCTTTTTACCTGTTAAGTCTAATGGCGAAGCTGGCCTTTTTCTGTTTTCACTTTCATTTTGCGAAGTATTAACCGGTTTAAAATAAGGCTCTGGTGAACCCGTTGCTGACTGGAATCGAACCGGGGATCTGTGCTCGCGGACGAACGGTAAAAACGATTTTGAATCTTCGGTTTTACTGTGAGTCTGACCCGGAGAAATGCTACCGGTAGGTGTCGTAGGAGAGAGGGTTGGACTGTTTTTATGTTTTTGGAGAACTATTTCGTTATTTCGCGGAAAAACCTGCAAACAAAAAACTAAATAAATATTCTGGTCCAAAAGGTTATATTATTACAATATATATGGTACTTTTTATATTTTCCCATTTTGGAGGAATAATATTAATGTTTAGGATAAATATTTGAAGGTAATCTTTAAATATTGATCAAAAGTCATCAAGTTTAACAATATTCACCTCATCTTGACCTTGGTATTCGTTTACTTGTTCCATATTCTCCCCATCCCTCGGATTAATATGAACCGCAAGAGTCCTTAATCCATTGCCCATTCTCTCCAAAACCTTTTTCATATTCTCTCGTTCCACTTCAAGCCTTTCTCTCGCCTCCTTCTCTCGGGCGTGCGCAGAACGGTACTGCGCAAGATCGCTCTCTAGCCCCTCAATGCGATTTTGGGATTCGTTTAGTTTAGCATATAGTGGGTGATACTAAAAAAACAAAATAAGTTAGGTAAGTATTCAAAAATAATTTTAAATTTATTTTACTAGATTTTTACTTAGGTTTTAAAATTGTTTTCTTAAGTTAGATTAATGTCACGGTAGTGCTTTAAGAGTATAAGGTAATGCTTGACTTTTTATTCTGTAAATTGCACTCATTTTTGAACATAATACTAGTGTTTACAAATAAATATTCTACTAACCTGCCCAACAGCATTAGAAACCAGATTATCTCTTCCCAGCAAAGTGTTTAAAGTTTGAAGTCGTGATTCAAACTCGTTCGTCCTTCGTTGAATTTCCATCTAACAAAAAAACATTTAAATATCATAACATTCTATTATTTCGTGGTAAATTACAACTGTTTATGTTTATTTAATTAGAAGCTTTGTTATTTTATCAGGTTTTTAATGCAGTTACTAGTAAATTTCAGTACAATTTCTAATAACGTATTAACATAAATGTAAGTAGGGTTTTAGATTTTTTTTGGACTTACATTTTTTCTCGATTCTTCGTTTTCTGTGATGTTAGTTTGATCCGATCGTGATAACTTTCTGTACAACCGATCTTCCTTTCTTATTTTATCGTTCTCTAACTTGCGACCAAACAACTGAAAAAAGGAAAAAAACTTTATTTTTAAAGTAAAGTCACTAACAAAGTTTTAATGATATTTTAATTTGCATCTTAAAAAATAAACATTTGTGGACAAAAAGGGAAAGAAATAAGATTAAATTAAAAAAAAATAATTTAAAATTTTAAAACTTACCAATTGATCCTGATATTTTTGTTCGTTCGCTAGCGCATGCGCATTAAGTTGTTTCATTCTTCCTCCTACACTCCCGGATGCAGATAGAGCAAGTTGGTTGCGAAACGCCACTAGAGGCGTGGTACCCCCTAAAATAGACGACATGGACGTTGTAGGGGGAAAGGAGAAGGGTGACGCCATTGGGGGTATGACAGGGTAGCGTGATTGCATTGACCCTAACCCAGATGGGAAATGTATGGGGTTGTCGGTCGTGGGTTTAGATCCTAGGTGTAATCCAAGCGCACTAGACATCGGGGGGTTAATTGGTAAATTCGCGGGAGGTGCGAACCAAAATCCCGGCGCGGCTAAGGCTTTTGGTGCCGGTGTTAAAGTCGAGTTGTAATTTAAGCCGGGCGAGTTAAAACCGATCGTGCTCTGTTAAAAATACAATATGGAGAAGTTTTAGGAAAATGGCGCTCGATTTCAAAACAAAACAATTTATTTACTATTTTACAATTACAAATATTATGAAAAATGTACTTACTATAAATTTTTGTTTGGAATTTATCAAAACAATTTATTTTTATTCAAAACAAAAAAGCAGTTTTGGCCAAAAGTATTTTAAAATTTAAGCGATTTTTTACTATAAAAATTCGAGAAAAAATAATAAAGAAATTGCAAGTTTAAGATAGTTAAAAAAACTTTAACAAGGATTTTGAAATCCAAATATTTACTAAAAAAACTTGGCGACAAGCTTTGAAATTTACTTTCTGTTTGCTATGCAAACGAACAAGATTTGCAAACATTTGAAAATCACTTTTACAACCCCCTTACCTCGGTGGACGATTTACGGTGATTGGATAATGATGTCAGCCAAGGTTTATTCTCATTAACTCTTTCGTTTAGGCCCATAAAGGAATGACTGGAAAATGATTTCAGCGACTCGTGATCATGACTTTGGCTCCGTTTATACAATCGTCGCCGAATTTGCGAAGCTATAACAATACAAAAGTTATTAAAATGTCATTTGTAAGCTTTGATCTTAAAGTTGTTTTAAATTAGGAATTATAAATTAAACAAAACCAACATTTTTTTTAAATTAATGATTATAAATTCGATATTGGTCCTGAGTAAATATAAATTAGGTTTTATTAAAATTTGTAATCTGAAACCGATAAATTATAACTTTAATATTGATTTAAGCATCGCATTTGTATTTAATTAATTGATCTTTTATTTAAAATAACTCTAATTAGTTTAATAACCAATAAATTAGGTTGTCAACTTATTATGCAATTTGAAATGGAAATATAAAAACTATTTAGCATATATATTTAAATTTTTGCAAATTTTACTTAAAATTTAGTCCTAACATTATTTAATTTGTATTTTAAATAAAAAAAAGGCAAAAAAATTACCAAATAAAACCCCAAATGTTTTTTTAAATCAGAACAAAAAACAAGGTAAATTTAAAACACAATTTTGAAATTATGTAAACTAAAAAACTGATGTTTCTAATTTAAAATTTTAATACTGTTATTTTTAAAAACAATTACCTTTATGAACTGGAGGTAATAAATGATAAACTCGATAAGGTTCACTTATATCCAATCTACTACGATCCGGTAACTCTCTAATATCAGGCATTTTATTGAGAGCACATCTTAGTCTTGTTTTCCAAACTATTGGCTCTGGTTTGTCAATTCCTTCTCTATAACGACCGCTATGCTTTGCCCATGCCTAAAATGGTAAAAAAATTCAGTTTAAATTTTCAGATTTAGATTTTTTGACAAATTTTGTTGTTTTTGGACTAAAAATTTTTTTTTAGATTTTTTTACACATTTTAATTTTTTATTTTTTTTTAAAATTTTTACCATGAAGATCTTCGAATCCTCCTCCAAATTATAATCCTGTCTTCCCGCATGCTTCCACGGCATTCGGAAGATCGTCTTCTCCTCGTTCTCCCACATCAGCCCAGGAATCGTCCCACTGTGACGTAATAATAATAAAAACGTTATCACGTGACCAGGAAATTAATTATAAAGTAGCACGTGTTAGTGTTGTAATAACGAAACTTAATTTAATTTCTTACTCTCAAGGAAATGGTTTAAAAGTTTGTTTCCTGATATTACTTTAAGAAAGTGGTTATAATTAACCTAATTAAAATTTAAATGTTTTTTATGACATTTTTGTCACTTAAATATTAAGAATAATATATTTTAAATATTTGCTATTTTTTTACAGATTTTTTGTTATTTAATTTAAATTTTTTCTTTTTTATATTTCGAACAAATTTAACTTTTTAGTTTTGCAAAAAAAAATCAATTAAAAAATTTAACATGCAAAGATTATTTAGATATAATAAAGATATGCCCTGATATAAATTAATCCAAAACACTTTATTCATTGTACCTGTGTATCATCTTTACCAGCCATGTGCGGAGTCTGTCGCGGTATTCTGGCTCAAAAGTTTCATTGTCGACTTCGTTCGCTATTTCTTCTTTGTTATTATCCATTATTATGTCACAATATATTAAATATTTAGACCCTAGTTATCTAAAAATAAATTTAGGTTGTTTTTTTTTGCATTTTTTTTGAAATTTTAAAATTTGGTTAGTTGTTATTTTGTTTCTGCAATTTTAACTGTTAATTTGTTCTAAATTAAGAATTAATACCAAAACTTTATTTTTGATTTGTTTTTAAATTAATCAAAAAATATATCTAAAAAATCTAAAAAGTTCCATTTTATTTACTTGTAAATATATTTTGCTAAAAATCTAAAACCTAATTTGGTTCAAACTTATTTTGCTATAGCTACTTTCTTTATAAAGTTTAATATTTTCATATAAGGGACCGGGTTTATGGCTGCCGACTATTAAATATTAACAGCGTGCCGCGTTAAGTTTTATCACCTGAACTAATAATAGATTTTGATTTCCCTTTTTTCTTTAACTATGCTCAGAAGATTTTCCTGCGAATTTAAAAATAGAAAATTCCAGCACTTTTTTTTATAATCGTGTATGTGTCATTTTTTTAGCATAAAATTTTATTCGAATGCAAAATTTGATTTTTTTGATGTTTTAGTTTTTGCGGCCGGCACCGAAAATTCGACGTTAAAAATGGTGCTCGAATTCGACGAAAAAATTGATATTTTTTATTGACTTTCTTGACTGGGTATGAACAATAATGTTTTTGATGGGAAGTCGTCGATTAGACGTATATATGTAAATCAAATGGAACAAATTTCAATACAAAATACATGATAGCTAATCTTACAGTATTGACTTAATATAAGACACCCGGATTTCCATTAAAATCGTCCAAATTTTACTCAGAATTTTAAACTACGACCAACAGGCTTTACCATTCAAAACACTGTTAAAAATTGATACAAATTTGTCCTAAACGACGTGTTTAAAATTGTTGTATACGCTAATTGTGATGTCATAAACCTTAATTGTGATGTCATATAAGGTGCTATCCGCGTTACATGTCCTGTCAATTCTTGTCGCGTCGTCTACGTTGATTATGACATCACAATGCCACCTTATGAAGGCACGGAACCTTAATTAGACCCCTTATTCTGTCATTTACGTTGCCACCATAATATTGACATTCTGTCAGTTTTAAATCAGATAAAAATTATGTAATAACCATCCAGGTGACTTTAAACGCACTAGGCCAGCTTCAATTTATTAATAACCATTTTATGGCATGCATTCGTGACTGAAGGTGTGTGAAAAATATTTTTTTCTAGATTTCTAGAGATCGAAAGCCGCATAACCTTACTAAACCTGGGTCAAAAAATCAAAATATTTTCGCGAAATGAACAAGCGAGCGATTGTGTTGAAAGTTTAAACTGCATTGAATATTTAAATTGTATACAGTAAAATTAATTGCCAGGGCAAAGTCGAAAGGCAAAACGTTTTCTAAAAATTCAGTTTGGTGGCTTTTTGCCGACATGTTTTAAGCCAAACTTAATTACAGGTAAACAGACTGTTTCGTCACACCCCAAACGATTATGACGTAGATTGATTATTATCAGTCGCACGATCTTATTGGTTTAAAATCTCTCCAAAAATTTGAAACTGTTTTTGGGATAACGTTTAACACGCCCTTACATCACAGCTTAAACTATAAAGTAATCAGATTACGCCGAGTCCCAAGTTAATAAAGTGCATTGATTGACTTTTTGTAACAGAAATTCGACGTCATTTGGTGAGTTTTTGAGCTAAGCCGTAAAGTGCTTAAAATTCGTGTGGTTTTCTTGTAAGACAAAAATATCGCAACCAATTGGTTTTATTTTATAAACGGTAGTTTAGTTTTTAGCCTTAAGCCTTTTTTCTTTCCAGGAATTGTCTTCGACTTTCAATTTTCGACACGTTTTTTTTGAAAATATTTTTTAAGTATCGGTCAACGCTTTTTTTCGGAAAATCGGATTTTTAAAATTTAAGCTCAGTATTTATTTTCTTAATAACTTGCAACTGTCAGTCTTTCTAGAATTTTTTACTAAAAAAATCAATTAATAAAAATTACCTCTTCAAAAAAATACTAAAATTTTTTTACTAAAATCTATTTTTCTCTTGGTAATTTTTTTTTCTCAATTAAATATTTTTACACAAAATCACAAAATTTTAACTCAACATTTTAATCTATACTCCACTAAACAACTGATTGACTGATATCACAACGCAGCCTAAAGTTTCGTTATAAAGCCACTTAATATATTAATAAACCTATCACATACCATATTATCACGACTACACCATATCTTGGCTTATTTTAGGCATATGTAGCTAGTACAGCACGCAATACGTACAGTAGCGTCTCGTGTAGTGTGTTTAAACAGCGAGTCACGACATAGAGTATATTTAATTACGATCACAAGCGTATATATTGATTAAAGAGGAGACGGTAGATTTTTAGCCACGGGTAGAAAATTGGGTTTATTGGATTCGTGCAACGGATTAGAGTGGCCTCGTTGTTATCTTAATTGTTTCGATAATTCCAAAAAAGTTCACCAGAAAATTTCCGGGGAAAATTGTCGCCTGTTCCGGGGAAAAAAAATTTACCCGCGCCTTGATTTTCAAGTTTAATTTAAATATAACTTGCAAATTAGAAACCTTCATACAAGGGACGGTGCGTACCAATCACGTGAATATATTCATCACGACGCAAACCCTAATATATTCCCAGGAACAGCAAATTTAGAACCCGGATTTATTTTTGTTCGAATTGACGCAAACTTTTACGCGGGGTCACGTGACGCGCCGCATATAAATCAAAAGTGCGCTAAAAACGTCGCGAAATCACGCATCTGTCCTTTCGCCAATTTATTTTAATTTTCACGTCACTTCCGGCGCACAAAATAACGCGCGCGTGAAACGGAAGCCGTGACGCCACGCGCCCTTTTATTTTCGGACAATGGCCAAGTCATTTTAGTACTTTCGAGTAAAATTTTCCTTCATTGTCTGCCAACAATAGAGACCGACTTCCGGTTCTAGCTACCTCGACAGATTGATTATGACGTCACAAGAATGAGCACGAGCACGTTTTGCATGCACTCGGTATAGACAATTAAGAAAACCGGAAGCAAATGTGACGTCACAATTCGACTAAAACAGGAATTTTCCTGACTGACGTTTTGGTTTTTATTTTCTCTTTTCCTGAGTAAGAATAACTTCCGGAAGAATTTTTTTTTTAATAAATGTTGAAAAAACTGATGATAGAAATAGAAAAACTTAATTTTGGAAACTTGGAACGAAAACAAATCCTAATAAAGCAGCAGACGGAATTAGATTTTACGTAAACATCAAATTTCCAATAGTGAAAAAGCAATATTACGTGATTGGCAACTACTTAATTAAAATGAAAATACATAATTTCATTCCTGACAAATTAAGTAGTCATCGTGAAGTTGAGATTTTACATTTTATTTGGAAAGCGAATGATATGACTTTGCATTAAATATAAGTCCCGCCTTAATTTATAGGTGACTATTCAGTTTCAGAAAATTTTAATATATTTTTAAAACGATATTTTTAAAAAAGTTTTTTTTTATAATTTTTGACATCATTTTCTATAAATTTTAATAAATATATAAAAATGACGGCAAAAAATACTAAAAATTTTATTATAACCTTAATTTTAAGTCATTTATATTCTTATTTAACATTTATATTTTATTTAATGTTATAAATTCGATATAATAATTTTTTTCTTTTTTCACAATTTTAATGTGTAAACCTGTTTAGATATTATAAAGTTTATTAATCAAGTTCACATTCTTTCCATTTTTAATTGATAAATGAAACTGTTTACCAGCGAAACCGCTCCAGTTAGTTTATACTAAATCAAACGAACGATGTAAGTATTAGGATAGCAGGAAATCTAATTAATCGTTCGATACAAATAAAAACTTAACAATTGTTTACAATTAACAAACAGTATATTAAGCGCTACTATATATAACTACATGAACTTTGGGTATAGGACACGCCTAACTCGAAAGCTATTTTTAAGCGTTATCTTACCGCGTATTTTACAATGTAAATTTTGTATTTAAATTTCTTTATTACAAGGATGGGAGAATGGGTGTTTAACATGCCGAAAAATTTCGAAAAAATTCTAAATTCCGATTTTGATGTTTAGTCAAGATTGTATTATACAATATAAACAAACAAAACTGAAACCCGAGCCCTCGAATATGCAAAACCGGTCATAAATAAAGAACAAAAATTACCCGAAAAATGCACACGTAAAAAAATCTAAATAAAATTTGCAAATTTCTGAAAAAAAACTTTTGGTTCGAATTTTGACACGTTTTGAACATTGGTCTTTTGCACTAGGATTATGACGTTTTGTGGCTTTTCTTCGAATCACCGCGTTAATTATGACGTATTTAATCGTCCACGTGACATCACGTTTTGTGAGTTGGCGCTAAAAATTTATTTAGGTCAACGTTGAAAAAAATTAAAAAATTAAATTTTGTAAAATTTTAAGTTAACGAAATTTAATTTTTTTTTAAATAAGTTTACAAAAAAATTTAATTTATTGTAGATATTGATAATTTTTATGATATAAACTTAACTTTTTAAATGACCCCTTTTTCATTTATATATAGGGCCAAAATAATTAATAAACCCTTAATTAGAACAAAATTACTAAAAATTAGGAAATAAATTTACATAGTAAAACATAATAATTAATTTACAAAGTTCTAAGCCAATTAATATACTAATTACTAGTATTAGGAATTTATATAATTTATTATGCTAATTAAAGCGCCATTTTTAGAAATTCGGTAATAATATTAGTATTAATATTACAAAAATATCAAAAAAGTACCTAACGATAAGTGACAACGTTTCTACATGTGACAAATTTGTTTATATAAACTTGGTCATGAATTCAATTTATTTATATCAATAATTATAATATAATCACGATTACTGGCAAGTCAAAACGATTAGCAAATTTGGGACCTTCCGTTTTAGTTAAGCTACCATAATGTAATAGGCATAAGATACCTGAATTTTTTTTCTAATTTTTCGTGTAAAAATTAGTGACTCACGGAAGGGAATGAAAATTTTAAACCACGAAATCACGGAACTTGCAGTTGGTTTTGCCCGGCATCGAAATTCGTGTAATAATATTGAAAACGTCGTGTTATATTAGCGACATTGCAAGCGAAAATAGCCTCCACGATTTATAAAAAATAGAACTGAATAAAACACGAACTTCAAAATTTCGCTGCGCCGCCGTAGGTTATTATAATTAATACGTTGTTGCCTGATAACAAAGGTTAGATAATCGTAATTAAAATAGAAGCAGGGTTTTGAATTTTTATGACGTTTTTCTTAATGTAAGATTAACCTATACTGTCTTGTAAACTACAACAAGGAATAGACTGTTGCGGCGAACCGGTAGTAACGCAATGTCCAAAAATACGCCTACTTTAAAGCGTACCTAAACAAATAAAATACTTAAAGTTGTGTTATCTATTTATTATATTTAAATTTTCGCTGTGTTTTTCAGGTAGGAAATTTCGAACGCCCAAAAGGCTTGTTAACTTAAGGTTTGTCTTGTAAAATCAATACACTAAAATAGACGCTAAAAATGTTGGCGCATTAAAAAAATATTCTAAAGACTTAGCCGAGCAAATCCATTCTATCAAATTTATTCTAATTATAGGGACTGGTAGTTCGAAAACTGTAAACATAAAACATTTATGTCTAATGGAGTAAATTTTACACAAAACTAACAGGGTCAAATTAGGTGATAATTCAGGCGCTAACGGATGTAAATCACTGATACTTCGTCTGCTCTGTTGAATGTAAATCGAATCGAAAAAGTCGAGATTTGTAGAAACTAACAACATTGGTCCTGAGAATCTAATTTCTCACAGAAGCATTGCATTTCAAAACAAGAGTGTGTTACCATGACAAAACGCTCAAATCTGGCAGAAAATTAATCTCCATTTATTCAAGATATGGTACAAGAGTTTGATAGCGTGACCCACTATTGTCAAATGCGTAATATTTTGTAAAGTTTAACTAATTTAAATTGACAGCGATTCCTTGATAGAATAATGCTACTTATTCGTTCTTTCCCCGGATATAATAGCTAATAATAGTTTATTATAATTTTAAAACATTTTAAATTTTTTGGGGCGAAAATTATCGAATTTTGGGAAAATAACTTGATGTCGATGGTTCAAAATTTTATGTTTTTTGTTGCGTTATAATTAACCATAACCGAGTAACCGTTTATAGCAATTAAATATTTGCAACAAATAAACAATTTGAATGTCACAGAATAATTTGTCACGTGGTATTAATTTTTAAATAAAATATTTTAAATAAAAGCGAAGTCTTATAAAAAATAAACTTTTAAAAAATTGTGTTTATATTTTTTTAAATTTATCAATCGATTGCATTATTCTTTCATAATTTTTTTCTGTCATAGATTAAAGAAAAACGTGTAAAAATTCGGATTAAAAAGTTAAAAATATCTTTTGAAAGTGGGTGGAAATCGAAAAAATTTTTTCGAAAAAAAACTTTCAATTCTTGCTGTTATAATTTGCAATCATTATAGAGATAAAATCGAAAAAAATTTGAAGTCCGTTTTCTCCTATTAGGCCTATCATTTTATGCTACTTTGTGTAATTATTAGTTCTTATCGGTTTAAGTACAATTAAATAGGCCCAAAATAGAACTTTTGCGGTCGGAAAAAAATTGGGCGAGGCGTCCGTTAAAGTTTCACGTGATTCGCGCAATTTCATATAGCCGTATCAATACACGCTAACTTGCGTCAAATTCACACCTGTTCGGGCACGTGGGTGGCCTGACACTGTACACGGGTGACTGAATGTGAGTGAAAATAAACTTGGAGCGACATTTTCCGAACATTAGCTCGCAACAGAGCATTTCTTCGCAAAACATTGATTTTTTTTGTATTATTGTAAACTTTATGGTTGCTATGGTTTTGCGCAAACTTTTGTTATAAAATTTGACCGAAAAAATTATTATTTTTTTTTTTTAATTTAATTTTTTTACAACTTTTTTCCTAAACTGTTAAAAATGTTTTTTTTCTTATTATATTTTAACCAGTATCATATACAAATAAAGTGACATTAATGCGGCTCGAACTCAGGACCTTTCGTATCGAGATGCCATAACGTAAAATATTTGTGGACAAATTAAATATCAGAAATTTTAGATGTATTTTAATTTACAGTGCCATCGTGCGATTATCGTAAATTTCATTTTTAAGAATATTTTTTAAAACTTTTTTCTAACATTATAAAATAAATTTACCTTCAATTCTCTTGCATCTTTTTTACGATTATAAATTAAAACAAAAATTTTCTTTAAAGTTTCTTAATATCTGAATAAAAAACAATTTAAAATTTAAAAATATTACATTAATAGCATTTTTTGCAAATTTTGCAAACCTAAATAATTTAATTTATTAAAAAAAAAAACTAAAGCCAATTTTATAGCTTATTACCATTTGCAGTAACAGTTTCTGTGTATAATTACGTTGTTGAGCTATCTGCAACATATTCTAATTATTCTAACCCAACCAAACGTATCATTTATAACCGAGCCGTAATCTATTACCCATTACAGCAGTTTGAAATATATAAAACGGAAAATAAGTGCTTTATTGACCGGGAAAGTCATTTCACAACCTAAGGAAATAAAAGAACAGGCTTTTCCTGCGTACAAAACGAGTGTGTGCTAGTTACCTATAGCCTAACTAGGCTATTAATTACGATAATTAATTATCAAGAATATTGCAGCTTGAATTTCAATGCGTTATTTCGGCTCAAGGACGAAACCATTAATTACTTTATGTAAACCTAAGTCTCCATATTCTGATATCACCCTAACTAAACCCTTACAGCGCTTAAGTATATACCACAAAATTAGTAATGCTAATCCCGACGTAGTTTATGCGATGTATTGTCTATATCAATAACAAAATCGGTCACTTTTAAAGAATCGCTTTTATCAGAATATAATAATAATGACTCATATCATGATTGCCATTCTTGTTAAAACGCATAAACATATCCCGTTTTTACCCTACACACTAAAGCGGTGTACCTTAAGTTGCTGCAACTGCAAAATAACTAAGCTTTAAAACTAAACTTAAGCGTTAAAGACGATCTAATGCATCTTATAAACACAATAAATACGTTTTGCTGTTCTTAAGTCGGAGGGGTCATTTAAAATTGCCAAAGTTTTTTTGTACTACTTTTATTTCGGGGATAAATCTAAATTTATAAAAAAATTCGATAATTGCCAAAATTTCCTGCCTGCTTATCTTTTAACCCCAACGCACACGCCGATAATTTGGCGGAACGAAAACATTTCATTTCCCGTCAAAATGTTACGAAAAGTGTCGATCTTTTTCCACGAGAAGATTTGTTTTGTAATTCAATATTCTAAAGCAAGTTTCGTTTTGTTTAAACGAACGGCCACCCGGCAGTTTTAGTGAAAAAAGATTGTATTTGAATTTTAAACAACGTTTCGGGGGTAGTATATTTAAATACTTTTAAGTATTTCATTTATATAGGGATAGTTTATACGCAGAAAAATTTAAATACCTATATTAAACCGCTTTTATATATACTAAAGGGTTGCATTTTAAATGTATTGTAATATGTATACATTTAAAAAAAATTAAATTAATTGTTTGAACCCTTTATATTAACCGTATTGTAGTATATAAAGTTAATTCACAAATTCACTTAATTTTAATTTGATATAATACACGGTATATATCGTATAACACCATTATACTATATAAGGAAAATCGTCGCGAATTTAATTGACCATTAACACAATGTTTTACGTCATTGCCTGCAAGTTAATTAAAAACGGAAATATCCCATATAGTTGCCATTCGCTCAAGGAAGTTTCGCTTACAAATGAAAATTAATGGCTAAAAGTTGGCCAATAAGGGTTTTGGCAAAATTTTGCCTCGACCTATTTGCGTTTAACGCTTTGGATCGGGCACTGAAGTTAATAGATTGGTATGTAATAAAGTAATTAATCAAATCCTTTTTTTGTTCGACTACTAGTTAACGTTATTGTTAACCTATTTTCATTTATATAATTGTATTAATTATATAAGTATTTAAAAAATAAATTTACGTAATTTTTACTTATATTAAAATAATATTTAATCTACCTTTTTTAAAATGAATGTATTACATATAAAAATACCAGTCTTTCCTTAATATCTTTTATGTAATTGTTTTTAGAATAACTCATACTATAGCAATTCTAAAACGCATGTTACCAAATTGTTTCATTTTTTGCGGCTTTCCAAATTCTGAATGCGGTCTAGCTAAGCCCTTGAACTTGGTTTTAAAGTTTTCCTTCAATTTATTTTCTTAGTGTCTTTTGTCAGCTTCGCCCTATAAGCAAATTGACATAGCCGGCCATTAATAAGCAATAAGAAATAGTCATTTTTTTCTCCTTTCGAAACACAAAGGGTTAACGTATTTGTCTAAACTTTATACTTTCGAATTTAGTTGTGTAATTAATACTAAAACGCAGCGTAGGCTAAATATACTTTCCTTACCTCTATAAGTATAAGCTGACTCTCTTATTTTCCGTTCTATTGTAAATCATAATTACTTAGGTGCATTTTAGTCTATGTTGGGGTCAACCTAAATAAGCTATTGTCCCTTGCACGTAAATACCTAATGGTCAGTAAGTGATTTAATAAAAATAACCGTTAATCATATTTTCGGGCATACAGTTCCTTTTTATTAATTCTATAATGTTATTCACCCCCCAACAACGCACTTACACTGTGTTAGTCACTTTTCTTATCGTAAATAACTAAACAAATACGTAGTATTATATATATACAATGCATTAGTAATTTCGGGCTACTGAGTTCATTTAAAATGCGTTCGAAACTCAGGATTATTAATCATTATATAATCTCATGACAGCGTAATTTGATTTTCTGATTAAAAAAATGCCTTAACAGTCTCACGTTTTTTTTAGAGTTAATAATAAATAACTGTGAAAGCGAATTAACGCTAAATGAAACATGCTTGGGTTTCTATCGAAATTTTAAACAAATCTGCTATGTTTGGTATTTCTACACTGTTTAACTTATTTTTTATACTTTTCTATATGTTAAGCTATATATTATTATTTTATGAACTACCTTATACGACTTGAAACGTTATTGCTATTCAATTAAATTTTTTAAAAGCATTCCCTAACAGAAAAAAATTTAAGATATCGAAAGCGTCTTTCAAAAAAAGGTGTTATAAGAAATGTCCCGTTTTTTATAGAAATAGTCATTGTGCAAATACAAAAGCGTTTAACCAAAAAAATCCTAAACCGAAAGCACTTTGATAAATTAAATTTTAATAAAAATTAAATATTAAATTTATTATTAAAAGGACAATACATTTTTCATTCTTCCTCTATTTTAAAGGTACAATCACAACTATCATACAAAAAAAGATATGAATATTTAAGCATAAAAATTTATATATTAAATTTTAGTCTAAAATTAACTACTGCTTTAAAAATGTTGTATATTTTAATTTTTTTTTTAAGTTACAAATTTCAAACTTAACTATCAATGCAAGGGTTTAATTATAGGTCTACAACATTTATAGTTTTTATAAAACATAACATTTTATGATCATGGCAAAGCAAACAGAATCGTACTTTCTTTTTCGATAACGTGCAAAACATCATATTTTACGACGTAATAATGTCTAAAATAGCAAATATACTCAGCAAAAACCAACAAGCTGATGTTGTAAATCATTGCAAGCAATGACTTGCTGTATTTTTATTGTAGGTTTGGGTTAAAAAATCAACAAAATGTAAAACTGGTTGCTGTTTACGATATTCCGAAACCGAACTCGTAAATGAAACATTTATTAACTTATTTTATGAAAAAACAGGGTGTACAACGATTATAACGTTGGCTTTACTACACAGGGGTCTGGGTTTGGTTCCCAGTGCCTTTATGCGTTAACTTTATTTTATAAAAAAACGAGGTGTGCAGCACTATACGATGTCTTGGTTTTGATTCCCGGTGCTTCCATGCTGTAATGTCTTTTCGTAAGGCACTATAAACAATATAAACTTCTGCTAAATAAACAAATTCGCGAGTTAATTGTCGAAAAATTGGTATAAATTTTAAAACCTTGTATTGTCAAAACAAAAAAAAATGCATAATAGTTTTATAGTTGTTTTAAATTGCGCAAAATAATTTTGTTTTATAATTTATAAATAAACTAACACTTTCAAACTATCGTAAAACTTTTCACTTAGCCCTCAAATAATTTTAAAACCGTAAATTAACCAAATTCCAATCGTATATTTTATACACTTTACCATTTAAACTTAAACTTTTACGTTTTGATCAACTTTATTTTAAAAACAAAAATTTTACTTTTTTATTTTTTATATTTTTTTGCGTCGTAAAAAAAGACGTAAATGACGTCACAATGCGTGCTCTTTGCCACGTGACCGACGTTGTGACTTTGTGACGTCACGCACACTTGAAATCGGACAAGGAGCGTTCGAGAATTAGTTTGTTTGTTGTTTTTTCGGGGGTTGAGTTTTTCTTCTGTTGACCTTTACATACTACACCCCTAAAAATCCCCGCTTGTCATTTTTTAAGATTTTTTTTTATTTACAAAATAAACGTCGCGTTTTAAAGGTCAAGTCAATTTTGATTTTTGTTTAATTTGTAGAAAAATGTGGTTAAAAATAATATAAGGTCGCAGTGGTATTGTACTTGTAATAATAATGTCAATTTAAAGACTTAAAAATTAAATAAAAATACCAAAGACCTATACAACCCACAAAAACATGTTATTTTGCAGCTTGGAAAAAAATATTTCGCTTAAAAGCTGTCTTCAAATATTTTTTAGAAAACACAAGATATTAAAATAAGACGATGAGCTAAGACGAAGTTATATAACTGTTTATTACTAGGAAAAAGTTGGTTGATACCGTGAGAGCTGAGAGCCCAAAGTTCACTTTCAATTTTTTATCTGAGTACAAAATCTTTAAGCTGTGTTTAAATGCAAAGTGAGGCTGTAACAAATATTTGCGTGGGATTTAAAATAATGCGATAAACAAAAACATTATGAACTTGATTTTATCTCGTTCAAACCGAAAACCGAAAATAACAGTAGGGGTTAAAGAGGTCAAGATATTTTTTAAAGTTGATGTATTTTTTATTTTTTTAGGTATTTTTGTTTTAACTTAATAATAACTACAAAAAAATTTAAATGTTTTAAAATCAACGCCAAAAACACATTTTTTAAATGACTTTTTAAGCTAATTACCATAAAGTAAAGATTTTAATGTTTTTTAGACGTTATTTATAGGTCATAATCAATTACGCAAAAAGTAAATATTCGTTATTCGACGTCGTTAAATTACCAGCAATTTTGTTATGACTTGGATCGCACGTTCTACTAAAGGAAGTTACAAATGTAAACAATAAAAAACCTAAATATAGGACTTCCTATCTTAAGAAAAGCAACGAATTTTATGCACATGCCAAACAAAGATTTATGTTCTTTTAAGTAAATAGCAAATTTACGGTAATATTGTCACGCAAAGGGCAATTATTGTTGTAAAAATATATTTTTCGCCAATAAGGAAATGTTTATTTAATTGTTCTTAAATCAATATTAAAATATATAGTAAAATCAGTGTGGTGAACTGGTCATGGCGTCGGACCACAAGCCGAAAGGTTTCGGGTACGAGCCGCACCAACGCCACACTATTACTCCTTGAGCCCGGCGTTTACGGATAGCTCAGACACGTCCCAAACCGCACACCCTTGCCCAATAAGAATATCAAAAACCCATTCCCTTAAAGGGATATAAAAAAATGCCAAAAATTATATTAAATATTTAAAAACTTTGTGCATATTTAATAAAATAAAAAGGTGTTGCTATTTTTTGCATTGCATTGAAAAAACTGTTCAATATAACTTTGTATATTTGAAAACGATTAAAGTTAACCTTAGATGGGATCTTTAGACAAATAAATAAACTAACAAATCGTATTATGTTATCTCTCTAGGCCTACTGCTACCACCTATTTTAAGACATAAAAGTTTAAACGAAATGCTACCCAATACATATCAACCTAATCATGTAAATTGTATATTTTATCAAGTAAAACAACATTGATTTTATCAAAATACACAGAGTTTGGATGCGATATGCTTTAAATAAATTGAAAGTGGGCAATGCAATGCTGCAAGTGGTTAATTTAGGTTTGGAGTATAGATGTTATCATTTTTGCAAAGGCAATGCAGCAGCTTTCTTGGAAAAAATTCTGAATCCGAAAATAAATGTGCCCGTTTAACCCGGTCAACGCCTATCTTTTGTTCTTGGAAGAACTAAAACGAGTTTTTCTATGAAATAAACAAAGCCGAAACCCTATTTTTAGATGCATCTTAAATGATGGTTGTTGTAAGTAGCTATAAGCTTATGTTTATATATCAACTAGCTTGGATTTTTTAGGATATAGAAAAAGCTCTTTGTTTATTTTCTGTTTCAATTATTAATTTTTTACTTGGTTTTTATTAACCATTAAAAATATAAACTTTAAATACATCCAAAATAAAAAAAATAAACAATAAAAAATTGGTAAAATCTTAATTGTAAGATTCAAAATTAAATATTTGTACATTTTTTGTGATATAGTAAGTAAACTTAGATATGCATTTGTGTAAAAAAATAATATTTTTTAACTGTTGTGTATATCAGTCTAGGAATATGTATAAGTTATTGACCTTGTTGTATATCCTATTCTACTAAAACTGCATAGGCAAAATCAAAGTGTGTGTTTTAAATTAATTACTTTCGTTTGTGTGCCTATATTTATGTACATTTTCCATGGTAACACGAGATTTTTATGGTCCTGCGTTGTTAAACATGCAGTTAAAAAACACTGAGGCAATAAATACACCAACTAAGAGCTTTGGTAAACGTTGGGACGATTAAAAGTATTTGAATTACCGGTGTGATTTATGGCTTGGATGTAATTACTTTTAGCGTTGGTTTTGGTTATTGATTTACCCTTTTTAACATGCTATAAATACGGTGCTGTCCTGAATAGCATATCTTAAACATTTTCCATTAAATTAAGTTACCTCTGCTTTTGACAGAGTTTGGTGGCTATGCCATAACGTACCTAAAATTTTCATGTAAACATTGATACTGCATGTATTAAATCATGAAATTGATTTTACCATTTTTTAACGTCGCATTGTAATATTTTTTGTTTAAAATAAATTTAATATTTTCAGTAATTTTATAGTTCTAGTATTTTTCAAGTAATAAGAAAACTTTTAATTTTTTAATTTTTTTTTAATTTTCTTAAATTAGAATATGAAACTTTATAAATGCGTGAATAAGAAATGATTTTGTTTTGAAACAAGGAATGACTAAGGGTTAAAAAAACGAAACCAAAACAATAAACAACTTGCAAATTACTCATAATTAAATGTAAACAATAGTTGCCTTAATTACTATAGAAAATTAAGTTTATTTTTTAGGCTTCTTCTATAGGCTTTTGTTTTTTTCAATGGCAAATTTTTTTACATAAATTTGTCATATGCTCATAAATTCACCCGAACCCAATAAAAAACGCTGAAAAAAACGACATTTTATTTTAACCCATAAAAACCAACTTGTCAAACATAATAAACAATTTATGCAATTTTGCTGTCAATTCATGCTACAAGATTAATGGAAATCCATTAAAACGAATGTAAAACTTGGCGTTTTTTAGATTTATAGGAGCGTATAGGGCGTACCCTAAACCGTCCTCAAATGTTTAAATAACCGTTAAATTTATTACAGTTAACTTTACATAAATTTGAACGTTAACGTTGTTTTAGTAGGGGTAATATTTATCGCATTTTACGAGGTACGGTTTCTAGTTTTTATGATAAAAAAGTCACGTAGCCCATTTCTGGAAAATTATTATGACGTCACTATAACCTGTTAGTTGTCGATTGTTAAAAAAAAGTAGCAACGCCAATACAGAAAATTTTGATTTTTTAAGACATTTGGCAGTGTGGCGCAGTGTTTGAGACACTTGGCATCACCATTTAATATCCTAGGTTCGATCCCCACTGCTTTCATGGTGTAGTATTTTGAAATCAAAGTTTTTTTTGTTAAAAAGTACTTTGAAATAAGAAGTAACAAGGTAATTGTATGTTTACGCTGTAAAATCAGCGAATAAAAGGCTTTATTTTTTGTTAATCGAATACTTATGTAAAAAAGCATATTTATTACGCAATTTTTTGGAAAAATTATATTTATAAAGTGAAACTGGATTGAGGTAATTAAAATTTTTTGTTTTTTTATTTTCGAAGTCAAATCGAAATTCTAAAGATTTCCATTGACAAAAATACTCATTTCTATCATTGCCATTCATTTCGAATTTCAGTTAAGCCTTTATGAGTGTTAATATGTCAACACTAAGTCAGCGAAAACCATTTCATTTTCGATTATTTTAAAGTATAACAAAAATAAAGAAGCATCTGCGGTCAGTTAACACTAACATTAGCCAAAGCACGTGGGGTGTTCAACACTATATAATTTACATCAACACAGCCCTAAAAATTACAATTACAAATCAATTTTCGAGGTGTTAAAAGCTGAAATATTAATTTTTGTCGAATGCTGATGGATCAGTGCCGGTGGTTAAGGCGCGCGGCCACCCTGATTCTAAAACCTTTTATTTCGTAATATGACGTCACAATCCCGCACGTTTCTCTTTCACATTTCGACACACGCGAAAGGAAAACTGTCTTGTATCGATTGTGACGTCACAAATGCCTTTATTCGGCGTTTAACCGCGCACGTGGTAATAACACTGTTTGAACGTTAACTGTTTTTTTTTTTGAAAAATTTTGGTAAAATGTCACGAAATGGATTTGTTTATTTAATACCAGTTACTGTTTTTTTTTTCTAGTATATTTTATGATATTTAAACAAAAATGTTGTTCATTTATTTACTTATAAAAAAAATGGTTAAAAATGTATATATATATTTTTTTTTAATTTTAAACTTATTTTACAACAAATTCAAAACATAGAAAAATTTATTTTTCGTTTTAAAATAATTAAATATTTTTAGAAAAATGTTTGAGATAAAATCAAAACTTGCCATCCTACATCAACTATAAAAAATTGGTGATCGAAATCTTAAATAGGTTTCGTTATTAGTTTCAGTTTTACTTTGACAAAACTACAACTTTTTCTAAAAATAAATAAAAAAAAAACTTTTTTGGTCGAACAGTTTTCCATTTGTTAATAATAAACAATTTATAATTAAATACGTTTTATAACAACAAATTTTTGTAAGTTTTTTTTTTTTTTGTTCCGTTTTTCTTTTTTTTTGTAACTAATTTTTGTAAGTTTTTTTTTTTTTTTTTTTGTCCTGTTTTTATTTTAGCCTAGTTTCAACCACAAAATGTCGTCAATTGGTTAATTGATTGATTTTACGTCCTGTGTATTAAACACCGCTTGTAAGAATATCTTTACAAGCTTTTTAAATTGTGATTAATTAAAGAATATCCCGTCTAATTTAGGTTAGTTCATTAATTCAAATAAAATTTAATGGAGATCACCTAGTTTTAAAATCAGGTACAAAGGTTGAATACAAGTTAAAAAAATGGTAACTACTTTTACACAACTTTGCAGTTTATTGATAATAAATGTCAAAAATTAGTTTTTAACATATATTTGAATTGCTACATTTATGTAGAAAATATAAGTTAATGTATGTTATAATTTGTTCAATTTTAATTTTTTTCCTCATATTCATATTAGGTTTAACCAAACTTATCTTCAAGTGCTTTGCACAAGTTTGTTACCAACATATACTTGACTCTTAACCCTTATGAAAAGAAAGGTCAAAATAAAACACAAAGTTGAAAAAAAACTACCCATGGCAGCGCACCTAACAATTAACAGCAGGCGTTAAAGGGGTATAAGTTCAGGTGGCTTAAAAAAAACAATCCTTAAAATATTTACTAAGATTTTCAATTTACATTTAAATTTTTTTTATGGGTTATTAATATTACAATAAAGCTTTCTTAAACTCTAAAATAATTTTAATTTGGGTTTTGATTACGACGCACTAAAGGCTATATAGCAAATGGTTTGTTTTTACAAGAGACTAGCTAAAATCTAGGCATTGAATTTAAAGTTAAGGCCGTTACATTGAGCCAATACACGTTTTTAAACGTTCCAGAAACTTGTCCTGGTTTCATTATGAAACGTGGGAAATTCTGCATCGGTTAAAGATCGGGTAATTCGGTTTCAATGGAGTGTAAATTACATTGCAAACTAACCGGTAGTGTTAGTTTTGTTTTCGGGCTACAAAGTAACTTTCCCGCACTTTAGCTTTTGTTTTAAAGCAACTAGGGGGTGTCGATTTACAGGCAAAGTCGATGTTTTCAATTAAGTAAAACCTTTTAGTTTTTTTGTTTGTTGCTTTTACCAGTGAGTGGTTTTTATTATTCCCTTTTTGGCACATTTAAAGCATCTTGATTGACAGCAACAATTTTTTTAAAGTTTGGTTAAATAGCATGTGTTATAAATTAAATTTAGTCCATTTTCGCTACTATAACGTTAATTTGTAGTATAACTAATGTATACTAATAATAAAAAAAAGTACTTATATTAAAATATAAATTTTCTACAAATATTTTATAATTTAATTTAGCATGTTTATTTTTAAATAAAATTCGATTGTAATATCTTTTTTTGCAATGCCTATTTACTTTTTTTACACACATAATTTAAGAAAAAAAAAATATTAAATTTGCTTTAGCTAATTATCAAAATTTATGTCTTTAACCTATATTAAAATTTTTGAAGTAAAATTAAATTAATTTATCATAGACTTAAAGTTATAATTGATCTTCTTAAATTGGCAGCACACTTCCTTTCTCTGAAGAAACTTAAACCTAATGTGTTAATTTTTATTGTTATTAATGATTGTAATAATGATAAAGTGATTCTTATGCAACCGTTAGTTGAGAATTAAAATTTAAAAAGGCGCCAAATCGAACCGCGTAAATTTTGAAACCAGTTTTCAAATAACATTTAATACCACAACAGTTTATAGGTAAATATATAATGTTTTAAAAAAATGGCGCTGAGGTACTGTTTTAAATTTTGTTTGGTTTTCAAATCATTTGTTAAATGATTTATTATGACACTACAGTTCGTTCTTCTTCTAATGGTGCTAAAAAAACACTTCCCAGCAGTTTTTGTTTCGGCATATGAAAGCCAACCCCGTGAAAAATGTGTTCAATAAGGTTTCCCTTTGCTTGTTGGGTTGTTCTTTGTACAGGGTTTAAAATTCTGCTACTGTTTTCGGTAAGTGTTATTTTAACAAGGACAAGATACTGAGACAATAACACACTGCCGGATATAACCTAAAACAACAACACTTTGGACTAGAAAGTGTTTAGAACGAGCTAATTATAAAAAACGAAACTGAGTAACTAATAATGACACTCTGTCAGTTTTTTTCACCTGAATGAGAATATGTTGTTTTAAGCAATGGGATTTTTAATCTTATGTTTTTACCGTTATATGGTATTTATTATACTTTCAAATTTCTATATGTTGAATTTTTACTTTAAAAGGTTTGTTAATTTTAAATATTTTTTTTACAATTTTGAAATCAAAATTAGCCTACCTTTTTTGAGTTCAAAATTAAAGTATTTTCTTAAAAATGTTTTATTGTTTAACGTAGTAAGTTAAAATGATTTAACTAAATGGGTTCTAATTAGCCTTTAAAAATGTATATTGTTTTTTAAAATTATATTACTCCTGACCAAAAAGTAACATGAAAAAAAAATTTAAAAATAATGTGACAATATAAAAAATATATTTTGCATATATTTAACTCCAGACCGTTTCTTTAAAAAATTGCAAAAAATTGTAAAATTGTAACAAAAAATTCAACCTTGTGTGGTCCCTATACCACCCTAGTTGTTATTTCAAACTTTTTTATAGTTTTGTTTTGCTACCAATTTCTATTCATCACCGAAACAATTTTCTTTTATTTTCCTCAACAATTCCAATGAAAAGTGTTAGAAATCGAAGCAAATCTAACCAGCGTGTCATAATATAAAAATAATCGTAAAGAAAATAGGAAAAATACAGTCTAAAATTTTTAGACAATTTTTTTATTTTGTGTAAAAAAATATTGAAAATTGATTCTCCAAAAAAATAATTTAATTTTTTTTTTATAAATTAAGTTATTGTGAATTTAATTTTAAAACAGGAAATAATTATCACACATTATTAAATAAAATATTAAAAGCATTTACGTTAAAATGACGGGTAGATGTCAATATTGTGGGTTGAAAAATGAAAACAATTTTGATATGCTTTTTTGCTTACAATGTGCTCCTAAATGCCACGTGCGTTTTAAAGCTTTTATAGCGCGATTATTTTCATTTTCACATAACAAAACTATATTATTATTATTCAATAATTTACTCTAAAAATTTTAAAAAGTGCAATGCATTGCCAAATTTTTAAATAGCCAGACAAAAATGCCTAAATATTCATTACGTTTAAAAAAGGGCTTTTAATGTCAATATTCCATTTGTAACATGTTTTTATTTAAGTGCTATTGAGGAGACATATTTAGAGCTTGTTGTTAACGCCGGGCTTAATGGTATAAGGAATGAAGTTGTTAAGGCTTAAACCCAAAACTTGTAGGTCGGTAACCCAATGCCATGACCGTTTACCGCGCCACTGGCTCAAAAATTTGTTTACTGAAACTTCAGTTTTAAAATATTGCTCATGGTTGACACCTTGCGAGCATATTTTTATTTTTTTTATATATTTGGATTTTAAAATCTTGCTCGTGGGTGCCACCTTGCATATTTTTATTAATTTTTTTAGGAAGAAATCTTGGTACAAGTGTTTTATTCAGTAACACAATTTATAATTACGCTAGTTTACAACAACAAAAATTATATTTTGTTCAAGGTTAAGAAATTACAATTTGTTTGAATATAAGTTTAAGAAATACTTTTCAATTTTTTAAATAAATTGTTACTTAAACTAGTTTATTATTTATAAAAAATTTAATTAATTTTTTTAAATATTTTAAAACTGTTTTGTTAATATAATTTCTTTTAAACTTTGGGTACTTTTTAAAAATTATTTTTATAGTATAACAAAGCCTTTAAAAAAAGCAAGTTTTTGTTAAGTTTAAAATTAAATACAATGGTTTTGTAACATAACCCCACCGTAAACAAAGTAACAAAACTTCTTATATTTACATAGATTTTCAATGGAAAGTTTTTGAATTTTAAATGTAAATGTTTAGGACCCTTTTATAAAGCAGAAAATGACTCAATACAAATAAAATGATTTAATTTTTGTAAATTCGGATAAGATTAGGTGTTATTTATTCTTTAGTTGCTATAAGTAAACTAATAACTATTAGATTGGGGCTCATAGTAGTTAAGTTGTATAATATAAGATTATTTTACTTCTTATATAGTTTCAGTTATATCAGAGCAAGTCTAAAAAGTAGGACAAGTCTTAGCCATACCCTTTAATTTTATAAATATACAAATTATATTAAAATTGATGGGTATTACTTACTTTTTTTCACTCAATGATCACAGAGTAGCAGATAACTGTTATTTACGTTCTGTTTTACCCATAAACTAAGCGTTAGCGGGCAACTTCTAACATAATATATATTCAGGTTGTTTGCGCATTAATGAATGTAATAACAAAATGTAACGCAACGAAAAAAGTTTAAATTAATTTTATGATTTAAAACATGCCATGAAAATTAATGTACACATAAAGACTGTATAGCATTTTATGTCACGGTCACTTTACCAAAAATTAAAAATGTACCATTTTAAAAAAAAAAACTAATTGAACTAAAATTATCCAGTTTTTACATAATCCGTTAAGGTGATTTAATACAAATTTAAGAGTGTGCTGGCGAGACATGTTTTGAGCTTTCCGTAAACGTCTAGTGACGAATAGTTTAGAACAACACTAATTTTCTATTTCAGTAATATACAAAACAGACGTCTGTTCCGTGTTTAAAACAAATAACAAATTATGTGGTTGTGATGCGCAATACAAAATTACCATGTTTTGTTTTATATTTTGGAGAACCCGAAATTTAACTTTTTTACCAAGTTTCGTATTTCGGAAAAACCGTTTTTTCAAATTCAACTTTTTTTAGCTGGGGGGAATTTTTGGGTATAGGGTTTTGCAATGAAAATACCTGGCGTTAAAACACCGAGTTAGGTCATGCGGAAAAAGAAATGACTGTCGTAACTAAACGAACCAAACTAGAAAAAGAGATTAGAAAAAATCCAAAGCTTTTCGTCTACTGTTCAAGTAATAAGGGTTAAGTTTTGTTGTTAGTTACTTATAATTTAAAATATACAAATTTAAAAACTAAAATTTAATTTATGTTTTATTTAACACTTTAGCTAAGTGAAATTTTAGATTATTTAGTAAATGGAACTAAATCTATATTAAAATTAAAATGTTAAAGTTGATTGCATTTCTTGGTTGTATTTTATATGCTATAGGTCAGGAGTCTTCTGAAGGTAGGTATAATAATAATTTATTAATAATAGTTAAACATTATGAATAGCTTAATAACTATACTTAATTTTTGTTATTAAATAAAGTGCTTTAAATAACGATAATATTACTTGCCGTTGACGGGAATCGAACCTCAAATATACTATCGTTAAATTAGTTTAATATCTATATAAAAGCACTTTTACATAATAACTTCGCCTATTTCGTTAAACACGATCACAATAACTTGCTTGTCTATATTAAATAATATAATACACTTCAAGAGTAATTTGGCAAAAATATAAATTATGTTTTTATTTAACAACGAAATGTGTCAACTAATAAGCAAAAATTGAATAATCTGGCAAAAAAGAGTAATTTTGTAAAAAGTGGGCTGTCACGTGCATGTTCAAGTCATTTTGTTGCCCAGTCAAGTCATTTTGTTGCCCAAATTTTACGCATGGTTAGATTGATAAAAAATCAAAGCAAACCACATTTTTGAGTTTAAAAACTAAATTTTAATCGACAAATGATCTTTGTTTTAAATTTTATTACTTTATTACATTTTCATAGACCTAAATTTAATTTTAATCTATATACTTTGTATCTATATACCATTCTATGCATTTTGTATTAAAAATTATCTTGTTTGTTTTAAAACGGTTAACCTGTATTAAAAGCTGTATAATGTTTACCCTTACTTACCCTATGTTTTTACAAGATTAAATTTAAGGCGTGTAGCCTTTATAAAACTTTAGTTTTTAGCCTTTTTTACTTGAATCTGCGTTTTAACCGAGTTATCTATGTCAAATTGCGATAAAGTTTACGTAGTAGCCTATGTATAATTTACTTTATATAATATAATTTTTACAATATAATGATAGATTTATTTGAGCATGAAAGATAATAAATGTTACCGTTTTTGCCCGTGGTTTTTAACTGCTGAAACATTTGTTTTTCAAACAACTGTTAATAAAAGTATTTTTTTATTTACCAACACTTAATTTACGTGTTTTAAAAGTGTGTTAAAAAAACTATATGTACTATCATTGCCCTTTTTTGTAAGAGCCTATTTTAAAAGCGGTATAACATAAAAATAATAACGTTAGATGTAAAAAATAACTTAAATTTGGCTAAACTTTTTAAAAAAAGTTTATGCGTTATCTGTAAGAAGTAAAATGCGTTATCTGTAAGAAGTAAACATGGCATTAACTTTCGCTGCAAAATTCCTCACAAATAGTTTTGTACAAAATTCAAAGTGTTTCTAAAAATGTAGAATCCATCTATTTTCCCACAGGAATAAATGCAACCCAAGACTTGTTTTTTTTTTAGCTGAATGCGGTCAACTGGAATTTACTGCAGCTACCGGCAGCTTAACTTCACCAAACTTTCCAAATAATTATCCAAATAATCTAAACTGCATTTACACAATAAGTACAGTTCAAGGCCAGGTACATTGAATGTTTGTTTTGCTCTATTATTACTACAGCTCCAAAGATAGGTTAATATTTTTCTAATCACGTGTTTTCGTTACCGCGTGTTCTTGTAAATACGTGTTCTTAATCTATTTTATTATACGACTTTAAAATCACTGTTATTGGCACGCTGTCAATTTTAAGGGCTTATTTAAGGGTTTAAAATTACAGGCTTAAATTAAGGTTGAATATATTTTTAGGTTCTGGTCGTTACATTTGAAGCGTTTGAACTGGAAGCAGAAATCAATTGCGAATATGATTATTTGGAAATTAGCGACAATGGAACACAGGTAAAATTCCTACCTTCTTATTTTTTTTGTTGGAAATTAATTACTCAAGAAAGCCTTCTCTGCTTGACTTTAAAGCATCGGAGATTACACTTATGACTGCTTGTAGTAGCTCAATGCCTTATGTTTACTGTTTAATTAATTAATGTTTATTAATTACTAAGGTTTACGGCCGACGTGTTTGTAGAACAGAAAACCTTCAACCTTTCACTTCCATAAGCTCAGAAATTAACATAACATTTTATACTGATGGTGGTGTTAGTGGTATTGGATTTTCTCTATCTTGGTTTTCAACAGGTAAGGGAGCACGGTATAGTGGTAAGAACACTTGCTACACCACACATGAGGTTGTGGGTTTAATTCCCACTAATCTTATGCTGTAGCGCCCTTGAGTAAGGGCTATAAACGGTATGAACTCCTGCTGAGCTAGCACTAAATCAGCAGCATAATTATAAGGCAATTATAATCTATAATATTCCAAACTGCCACAAGCAACTCGGGACTGGGTTGGAGCAACTGATGTTACTCTTTGTTTATGTCGCGCATTTGACTTTCCCACATCTAGAATAAAGGTATATAAAAAACAAAAAAAACAGGTGTTTATAATATATTATTTATTTCTACAAAGCCATATATTAAGTTAAATGAAATTTGATTGTGTATAAACAATGTTTTTAAGTTCAATTTTTTTTAATTTTATGTTTTTATATTCTAAAAAGGTGTTTCAGTTATAAATTAATTCTTTTTGTTATGTTGCATGATTTTAACATGTAGCTATAACAATTATGTAGTGCTTTGAAAATTTTATATATTAGCAAACAAAACTAAAAAAGCCTTCAAAGTGATGGTATTTGTCTTACCAATTCTGGCAGAATTTTTTTCCCAAAACAAAATGGTGTTTTAAATTTTAGTCTCATATTTTGTTAGTTAGATGTGAAGATAATCAAATTACCTGCCAAAGTGATGGTTCTTGCATTCCTATCGATGCAATGTGTAATTCGACAAATGAATGTCAAGATGGGACGGATGAAAGAAATTGTCCCTTCACAGGTATTAAAGTCTTAAAAATTTTTTTGTAAGTCTATCAATTTAAAAAAAAATTGACATTTTTTACCTTAAATCTTAATTTTTTTTTATTATATAATTGATACCTAAACATTCAATCACATGGAAACAGTGGGAATCAAACCATTGATTTTTTGTGGTGTTGTGAAAATGCTGCTAAAATTTTACAATTTTTTGTTTTACAAAATTAAAAAAAAAATTTTACCAAATTTAAAAAAAATTTTTTACAAAATTTAAAAAATAAAATTAGCTTTCTTTTGTTAGACTGTAAAATTAATTTATTTATTTCACGACGAAATCAAAACATAGTAAAATCAATATTTATTTAAGTTACATATATTTGTTAAGGTCAATGTGGTGGTATATTTACAAATTCAACTGGTAGTTTTACCACACCTCGTTACCCTTCTAATTATCCAAATGACCTTGATTGTACATGGTCGATACTTTCTCAGCCTGAAGAGGTTAAGTTACTTATTTTACAAATTTTTTTTTTTTAAAGAAATTTTTAGTTTTAAAAATAGAAAATTATGGCTTTCGGTAATTGAAATTGTAGAGGCCTAATCGTTATTATAGGATTTTGTATAGACTAAAACTAGAAGGTATAATTTTAAAAATAAGTATTACTATTTAAGGATGTTTTTTTTATCTGACTACCACTTAAATGTTTTAAGATATTTTCATTTTCTTATTTTGTTTTATATTTTAAATTTAAATTTTAATACCAACAAAACTATATTAACTAAAACTATTTTTTCGGAGTGTTTTGTAAACATTTTTTTGTTTTATAGGTTATTGTTGTAACTATAGATAGTATAAGCATAGAGCATAGTCTAACTTGCCAGTTTGACTATTTGGAATTATATGATGATGGAGTACTGGTAGGTTAAAAATATTTACAATAAAAAACAATTTTTTGTGCTAATAAAATAAGCTCTAAAGTTAACTTTTTTTGTGTATTATTATCCTTGATGTGGCAAGACCAACTTAACATCCAAAACATAGAGTAACATTTGTTGGGCTGACCCAGTCTTATGTTGATTTTTGGCAGTTTAAATATCGATTAAACATACTGCCAGCTATGAAACCTGACAATTGGTTTTGGGCTTGAGAGAAATTTGAACAATTCATAGCGCCTTAATTAGGGCACTGCAACATAAAATCAGTCAGTAGGGATCAAACCAATGACTTGTTGTAAACCAAGTGTTCCAGTCACTACACTATCTAGCTGGGTTAGATTTTTACAGAATTTTGTATTCTATTTCAGGTATTTAATCGAAGAATATGTGGTCGTGATACTTTTATTACTTCATTTGCAGCTAACAGTACCAATGTTACGGTTGTTTTTCATTCAGATGAACGAAACGTGGAGGCTGGGTTTATGCTATCATACGAAACTGAACGCAAGTCTTTTTCTTTAAATTTTTTTATTAAAACTAATTAACTGCTAACATATGTTAATGCTAGCATAATTAACCTATGTACTACAACCAGCTTTTTGTTATTTTAAAATCTTTTTATTTAAATTTACACATAAAAACATTTTTTTTAAATTTGACCAATTAAACAATATTTAAAACTGATAAAGGCAGTACAAAACACGACAGAAGAGATAAAACGCCCTTGAGTAAGACACTATAAATGATATAAACTCCTGCTAAGCCAGCACTTAATCAGCAGCATATTTACCAGGTAATTATAATCTATATAATATCCCAAACTGCACCAGGCAACTCGAGACTGGGTTGGAGTAAACGATGTTAGTCTATGTTTGGGTCGCGCATTTGACCTTTCACATCGAGAATAAAGATAAATACAAAAAAAATTATTCTTTGTCTACTCTGTTATATTTTTCAAAATGTAAAAGTTTACTTAATAATATCTTTTTCTCATTTTTAGCAAGATGTGCTTCAAACCAGTTTACTTGTTTTAATGGTACATGTATATCTGATAGTTTGTTGTGTGATAGAGTTATGGATTGTACAGATGGGAGAGATGAAGTGGAGTGTGGTAAAAAGTGTTTTTAAACATATATTTTTTCACAATGTGTCTAATTTTAGGTCTTAAATAAGTGTATAAGCTTTCGTGTCCAAGAGCCTTTCGGTTTGGCTTTAAGTCAACGGCAGACACATGAGGTCGTGGGTTTAATCCCCACTGCTCTCATGCTGTAGCGCCCTTGAGTAGGATGCTATAAACGGTATAAACTCCTACTGACCTAGCACTTAATCAGCAGCATAATTATCAGGCAATTATAATCTATAATATCCCAAACTGCCACAGGCAACCTGAGACTGGGTCGGAGTAACTGATGTTATGTGTTTCTCTATGTTCAAGTCGCGCATTCGACTTTTCCACATCGAGGATAAAAATATATACAAAAAAAAAGTCAGCCTATTAAAATTTTAAATTAAAAATATTTTTAAATATTTTTTGTTTATTTTAAGATCACATGCCTACTATTGCAGCAGAGTGCGGAAAAAATGAAGTACCCCCTAAATTTACAACGGTAATTCAAATAGAGAAAAATGGTTTTAACGTTTAGTTGTACAAAAATTGAATACAAAACAGTTATTACATTAAGCAGAAAAGATAATCGGCAGCGTGGTGTAGTGGTAAGAACACTTGCTACACCACACATGAGGTTGTGGGTTCAATTCCCACTGACCTCATGCTGTAGCGCCCTTGAGTAAGGCGTAATAAACGGTATGAACTCCTGCTGAGTCAGCACTTAATCAGCAGCATAATTATCGGGCAATTATAATCTATAATATCCCAAACTGCTATAGGCAACTCGAGACTGGGTCGGAGTAACTTATGTTACTCTATGTTTAAGTCGCGCATTCGACTTTCCCACATCGAGGATAAAGATATATACAAAAAAAAAAAAAAAATCTAAAAGAATAAACTGAAAAATAAAAATAAAATATAACCCAAAATAATTTTTCAAAATTTGCTTGACTATTTTACTATCATTAAATTTAATGTAAATCCAATTTTCTTTGTGTTAGGTTCCTCGAATTATTGGTGGAAGCAGTGCCAGAGTCAATTCATGGCCATGGCAAGCTGCATTGGTATTTCCTCGTTCCAATAATGCTTTTTGTGGTGGATCTATTATAAGTGGACGATATATTTTAACAGCAGCACATTGCGTAGTGTAACTAATTATTTTATTTACAAATAAAATTTAACTTGAATATTTTTTTAATATAAAACTTTTTATTTTTAGTAGAGTAACATTTGTAAAAAAAATATGGCAGTTTGAGATGCTAATTATTTGTGAATAATTAAAACGATTTTACAGCACAAAGGCGATGGGAATTGAACCCAGGACCTAAAGTAGTAAAGCAATGTGTTTTCCTATTATTAAAGGGCTGTGTTATTGTCTCCTGGCATCTTTATGTAAAAAAAAAGATTTAAATTTAAGTAGTTTTTTATGATATTTTTTATGATAGAAATACAAATGGTGTCGTTGCTTCTATTACATCAATGGATATTATTGTTGGAAGGACTGATTTATCAAACACTCAAGTCGGTCAACGTTTAACAGTTGAAGATTATATTGTTCATGAAAATTACAATCATCAAGTGTACGTTTTTGTTTTTATTTTTTGCATTTATCATATTTTTTGTGCAGTTCAATTGTCATAGTGGTATTAACTGTATTCATTTACTGGCAGCGTGGTGTAGTGGTAAGAACACTTGCTACACCACACATGAGGTCGTGGGTTCAATCCCCACTGATCTCATGCTGTAGCGCTCTTGAGTAAGGCGCTATAAACGGTATAAACTCCTGCTAAGCCAGCACTTAATCAGCAGCATAATTACCTGGCAATTATAGATTATAGTCTCTATAATATCCCAAACTGCCACAGGCAACTCGAGACTGGGTAGGAGTAACTTGTGTTACTCTATGTTCAAGTCGCGCATTCGACTTTCCCACATTGAGGATAAAGATATATCCAAAAAAAAAAAATGTGTTAGACCTGATATTTTCAAAGACTTAAACATAAGGTAGTATTAGTAACCATGACCCGACAATAATTTTGTTAAAGCTTAGAATAATACTGAAAACAATTGCTCAAAATTTAAATGCCAATTGGCATTTGGTTTGGCAGAGGTTAAGAAAAAAGTCTTTTTGCTACAGAGAGTCTAAATCTTACAGTCAGAATATAAATTTGTTGTTTTGCATTTAAGACAAATAAATACGACAAGAAATGCATTTATAGAAATGCAATCTAGCAAAAAGGCTGTGTCTAAGTTAAACACTTACAAAAATCAAATATTAAAATTTAAAAGGAAACGGAAAAACTTTATTATGTTTTTTGGTTAGGACCCTCTATGATATAGCTTTGATAAGATTAAATGAAGAAATCGTTTTTAATTCAATGTCAGTTGTTCCAATTTGTTTTGGAAATGTTTCTGTAAAAGTTGGAACCAATTGTTATATAACTGGATGGGGAAACCTATGTAAGTGACCAGAAAATTTTATTTATTATTTTCATTATTAGTTTTATTGTTTTTAAGATATTACCTGCTTAGTAACATAGGATTGTTTTTGGGCTTTTAAATATCATGAGTGCCAATGTTTATCGAGGATGCTTTTATTTTAGGGATTTAAATATAAAAACATTGTTTTTACCTTATGAGGTCCTGGGTTTAAATCTCACCAAGTACCTTCTTTTTATCAAAAAAATAACGGCAGCGTGGTGTAGTGATAAAAACACTTGCTACACCACACATGAGGTCGTGGGTTCAATCCCCACTGACCCCATGCTGTAGCACTCTTGAGTAGGGCGCTATAAACGGTATGAACTCCTGCTGAGCCAGCACTTTATCAGCAGCATTATTATCAGGCAATTATAATCTATAATATCCCAAACTGCCACAGGCAACTCGAGACTGGGTCGGAGTAACTGATGTTACTCTATGTTCACGTCGCGCATTCGACTTTCTCACATCGAGGATAAAGATATATACAAAAAAAAAATCCTAAAAAATGAGTTTGCTAAATAATCTGTAAATGTTACTAAAAAAAGAACTAAATTTGCACTATAATTGGAATTTATGTTATTTTACTGTATTTAAATTTTAACAAATTGTTATTAATTTAAATAGCACCAGTCAGGGGTCAAGTTATTTCGATAAGCCACCTGCAACAAGCATTTGTTCCCCTTGTTTCAAATACTGCGTGTAATGATGTTTATGGAAATATTATTTCATCACAAATTTGTGCGGGAAGGCCACAAGGTGGTGTGGACACATGTCAGGTTAAACTTTATTCGTATTTATTCTTGATTTAAAAAGCTTGACCTAACTGAGTGGTTATTATGTAGTTTATATTTTTAGCTAAATTTATGTTAGTTTTGTAAGTGCCTTACGCAGTACCAATTACACTTTTAAAGCAGTATGGAATTTAATTTATTACTTAATTTAATAGTTAAAGCAACTGCCTTTACTGCATGAGGTCATAGGTTCGATTCCACTGCTTTTATGCTTTTGCACCTTTAATTATTGTGTAATTATTACAGGCTATTATTTTTGCAAAGCCAAAAACAATTGGTAGTTTAAAATAAGGCAATTGTATATATTCAATCTTAAAATGCTAAAGACAACTCAACACTGGGTCAGGGTAACAAATGTTACTTTATGTTTAAGTTATAAAAGAAGTCTATCCAAACCAATAATAAATTTTATACAAAAAGTATTAAAACCACTGCATCATATTTTTAACTTATGCCTGTTTTTGTTGTGTAATGTTTCAAATTTGTAAATAGGGCGACTCAGGAGGTCCACTGGTTTGCTTAATAGATGGGTTGACCTGGTTTCAAGTTGGTGTTACCTCCTTTGGGGCTGGCTGTGGGGTACCAAATATACCAGGGGTTTATACCCGCGTCTCCTCATTCGAGGATTGGATTTTAAATAACACAATTCCTGATACAATAAATACAACAACTACAACACCTGCAACAACTACAACACCTACAACAGATTCAAATGCTACTACAACTACAACACCTACAACAAATACAAATGCTACAACACCTGCAACCAATACAACTAATACAACATGTAAGGATTAGAATTATTTGTTTTTGTTGTATATTAATAAGCAAGTTTTAAATGTAATTTTTTTATATTTAATTTAAATGTATTTTAATATTTGTTCGTCTTTTATGTGGTAAAGTTATAATTATAACTCAAACTTAGGATAACCTTTTTACTATTTATAATTTTTTTGCTGATTGCAATTTGGGTTAGTGGGATTAGTAATATTTAAAGCTCTTTACTTAAGTGCATTACAGCATAGAAGCAGTGGGGGTCAAACCAAGGACCTCATGTAGTTGATTATAAACCCAACCTTAAATGGATAACTAAGGACTTACTTAGTTATTTTTTAGCCAAAAATTAACAAATATATTTTTATATAACTAAAAAATTAAAAATGTTTATTCAGCACCACCAGTGGATGCCTGTGCCAGTAACCCTTGCCATGTGTTTGCTAATTGTTTAAATATTCCGCAAGGAGGATTTGTATGTACTTGCAGAATGGGTTTTACTGGAGATGGACTTACTAATTGTGCTTTGATGTCTGGTAAAAACTTACTAAATAACTTTAAATTAAATACTAGTTTTTTTTGAATAAGGTATATATATTTATTTACAACCCTTTATAATTTTATCAAAATAACAAATTATTTTTTTGTATTTTGATTTCTAAAAAAAAAGAATTTATTTAAAATTTATGTATAAACATTTGAAACAGGATAATTAAAATTTATTTAATATTAGTAAAGCTTCAAGGGGTAGATTTAAGATTTTTGATGTAAAATTACAATTATTAATTATTTTTATAAACTTCACTAGTCAAAATCAAAATAAAATTTTTTTCAGTAAAATTCTTTTTTTTTAAATAAATTAAATTTTTTTTTTAAACAAATTTAAAATTTTGATTTAAAGTATAAATATGTTAAAAGCCATTACATTGTCAAGTGTTATATGAGTTTGCTCACTAAGTTAAGCGTGAAATTATTTTGTTTTAAGTTCAAGTTTAAGACGTAAAGTTCAAATGACAAGCGGGGGCGTAAAATTTTGTCGTGCAGAAAAAAAAAATAAAGTCTTTTTAATATAAAAGAAAAAAGAAAGCACAAAGAAGTGTATTAAATAATTCTTTCAGAGATATAAAAGTGTTTACATAAATATTATTCTTTACAAAAAACTTAACCCCTACAGAGAGGTCTTAACATTGTTAAAAAAAATTTATTAGGATAGGTTAAAAATTGGTTTTTAAAGTGGATTTTAAAATTTTATTTTTTTTTATATTTTATGGTTTTAAAACTTTATTTAAAGCGTTTATTTTTGTTTCAGAAATTTAAAAAAAATTATTTACTATATTTTAAATAAATATTTTTTTGTGTTTATTAATCAAGGTTATTAGGTATAGGTAAATAATTAACATTTTGCAAAACAAAAATGTTAAAATTGTTTGCATTTTTTTGTTTTTTTGTGTATGCTTTTGGTCAGTCTACAGGTATGTGATAATTTAATTGCATAATTTGTGTTAGAAATTTTTTTTTATTCTTGATTTTTTAAGGTCCTAAACTTATACAAGATTTATATAAAATAGTAAATGCAATTATCAAGGGTGTAGCTTTAAACGTTAAATTTTTTTAAATTTATTTATTTTTATTTTGGTTTTTCGCGCAATGATAAAAGTAAATAATAAATACAAAATACAATTAATTTAACAACATTGCGACGGGAAAAAATGACAAAATCAATTTAATGATATATTTAAGTAAAAGCAACCTATGCGTTTTTAATATTGTAAATGTTTGAAATTTAAAAATGTAAAGTAAGTTATAAAAATATAGCTTTAAAATATTGCTAAAAATTGTAAAATTTAAAGAAGTAAAAAATTTTATTGCAAAATGAAATATTTTAATTCAAAATTTAAATAAATAAATTTTTAAATGCTTTTGAAAAAATATAAAAAAGTGTTATATAAGAATTTGTGAAGAATAAATTTTTTGGTTATATAAGATTTTCAAGAGTTGAAGACGAGGTCACATTACCGAAAAGGTTTTAAAATAGTTAACTAGCGTGCCTAGATGTTATTTGTCTTTTTTCAAGCGCGAAGTTTTTGTTGCGCTCCGTCAAACTTTGTGAAATCAGTCTTTTTTGAACTTGAAAACGATCCAGATCTTTTTTTGTGAAATTTATCTTTTTTTCAACATTAAGTGGGTCTGCCTTACAAATGAAATGAAATTTATATTTGTTTTGTTAGCTTAAATGCCTTTCTATCAAAAAGACTTAACCTTTTAAAGTGGGGTCTTTAAAGTGGGTCTGCCTTAGAAATGAAATTAATTTTATATTTTTTGTTAGCTGATATGCCTTTCTATCAAAAAGGCCTAACCTTTCAAAATTTTATTTATTTTGCATTTGACATTTTAGACTTTTGTGATTTTATGCTTCCCTTAAAATTTATTAAATAAAAAATAAATCAAATTAACACAAATAAAAAAAACAATTTTTTTTTTAAAACAAAAATAAAAATTTAGCAGAAACATAATTAAAATGATAAATAAATAAAGTTACCATAAACAGAAAAATAAATTCTTTTTACAAAAACCTATTAAAATAATTAAATTGATTTGTTGTGAAATTAATTTTCTGATTCTTGTAAAAAAACAGTTAAATTTAATATTTACTGGTTTCATGTTGTAGCATATATAAAGGGTTTTAAGCATAAAATTAACCCTTTCACATTCATGAAAAAGGGGCAGGTTAAAAATATTAGGTACGGCAATTATATCCAGAAATTTATAAAAATTTAGGTTTCCAATTTTTCAATTTTTTTTTAAAAATATTTTTATTTTGTAGATGAAGAATGTGGCCAATTGATTTATACCAGTGCCTCTGGTAATTTCACATCCCCAAATTACCCCGAAGATTATCCAAATTTCCTAGATTGTAGTTACATGATTACAGTAGAAGAAGGCCAGGTAAAATGCGCGACTTAAACATAGAGTAACATCAGTTACTCCGACCCAGTCTCGAGTTGCCTGTGGCAGTTTAGGATATTAAAAACATTATATTTGCTCGATAATTAAACTGTTGATTAAATATTGGCTTAGCAGGAGTTCATACCATTTATAGTACCTTACTCGAGGGCACTACAGCACGAGAGCAGTGGGGATTGAACTCACAACCTCATGTGTAGTGTAGCAAAAGTTCTTACCACTACACCACGCTGCCGGATTTAATTATTCTTGACTTTATAGCTTAAACATGGGGCAACAATATTTGTGCCAAACCAGTCTTAAATTGACCTGCTATTTAAAGCACACTTAATATTTTTTAGGCAATTGTGATTTCATTTTCTGATTTTGATCTCGAATCTTCCACAGTTTGCCAGTTTGATTATGTGGAAGTTTATGCAAATGGAACTTTAGTAATTTTGATTTTTGTATTTGTTATTTGTTTTAAAAAAAAACGTTATTAAATTTTTTAAATTACTTATTTTGTTATAGTTGATAACATTTTCTTTCAAATATTTAGTATTTATTTTTACATTCTTCCAAACGTAGTTTTAAAAAAGGGTTTTTAGATTGGACAGCGACTTTGTGGAAATAATATTCCAAATCCTATAGTAACTGGTTCCTCAAGTGTAACAATTCTGTTCCATACTGATGGTTCGGTCATTCGAGATGGTTTTGTCTTTAATTGGATATCAGCACGTAACACTATTTTGTACTAACCTTAACAGTGGTATGATTCAGTTGTTAAGAAACTGAAAACCATATTAATAACTAAATGAACCTGCAGCGTGGTGTAGTGGTAAGAACGCTTGCTACACCACACATGAGGTCGTAGGTTTAATCCCTACTGATCTTATGCTGTAGCGCCCTTGAGTAAGGCGCTATAATCGGTATGAACTTCTGCTGAGTCAGCACTTAATCAGCAGCATAGTTATCGGGCAATTATAATCTATAATATCCCAAACTGCCACAGGCAACTCGAGACTGGGTCAGAGTAACTGATGTTATTCTATGTTAAAGTCGCACATTCGACTTTCACACATTGAGGATAAAGATATATACAAAAAAAAATGCTAATAAATTAAGATAAAGTGAATGTGAATAATTTAAAAAGTCAGAAAAGCTTTTGTAATAAAGTACAATACAAGTATTGGTAAAAAAAATTAATAGTTAGTTTTTTAATGGTGTAGGTTTTGATACAAAACGAACCTTCGTCTTAACTTTTTATTCACTTTTTATTTTTTAGCAAGATGTACTGAAACAACATGTGTACAAGATGGTTCGTGTATTCTTAATTCTCAAGTTTGCAACGATGTAGATGATTGTCCTGGTGGAACGGATGAAGTTCTTTGTATCACAGGTCAATTAAAATTCCTCTTTAAATATATTCTCATAATTTTTACAATAAAATAACTTAAAATTTTTTTTAAAAGTTATTTAGGTATTTTGACTTTATATATAAAATCTTTTTTTATTTTGGTATATTTTAAATCTGGTAACATCTATTTAAATTTTTTAATGTATATTTAAGCATGATGCATATGCGTTAACAAACTTATCTTAAAGACAAAAGTTGTTTCAAAGGTTTCTGTGGTGAAGCAATATTTAACCAGTCTCGAGGTGTTTTAGCATCTCCAGGATACCCTATCATGTACCCAAATAATGTTACCTGTACTTCAACTATAATATCTCCACCAGGCCAGGTAAATATAAATACATGGTTTAGGCCAAAGTTTTAAACAGGCAATTAAACAAGTTTATAAGACCGCTAGCATGGTGTAGTGGTCAAAACACTTGACCTAACTATATGAGGTCCTTGGTTTGATCTCCACTGTTTTCATGCTGTAGTACCCTTGAGTAAGGCGCTATAAACAGTACGAACTCCTGCTAAGTCAGCACTTAATCAGCAGCATAATTATGGGGCAATTATAATCTTTAATATCCCAAACTGCCAAAAGCAACTCGGGACTGGGTCAAGGTAACTGATGTTACTTTATGTTTAGGTTGTGAAATCAACCTTTTAAAATTGAGAATAATTGAAGGTGAAAAAATAACCTTCATGCTCAAAAAATAGCAACTAGAGACTGGGCTAACAAAGTTTTTATTTTATTTACTGTACAAGTGTCTGTCTTGGATCAAAGGCAAATTTAAGAATTGAAGCCTATTATGTTACACTTGGGGCTAATAACTAAAATGTTTATCATTTGTACAGGCAATTATAGTAACAATTGTTGCTTTAAGTATTGAGGACGGAGAAAATTGTGAATTTGACTATTTAGAAATATACGACGGCGGAAATTTGGTAATCGTCTTTATTTTATTTTGTAGTATTTGCAAAATTTTAATTTTGAAGAGCTCTTAAAACTAGGGCTGCTAAATTTTTTTTAAATTAATTAAAAATTTTAAAATGTTGAATTTGTTAGATTGAAGTACTTTGTGCTGTGAAAATTCCCCGACCTTATGCTTCTGTTAGCTCGAATATTACAATTATATTTATATCAGATGATTCCGGACCTGGCGTTGGCTTTGAACTAGAATGGAATTTTGCACGTAAAAAAAGCCTTCATCTTATGTTTTCGTTTAAAATTTTTTTAATAAACATTGTACAAAAACACATCAAAAATATTGCAAAATTACATAGTGTATAGCGCCTTACTTAAGGGCGCTACAGCATGAGAGCAGTGGGGATTGAACCCACAACCGCATGGTGGTGTAGCAAGTGTTCTTACCACTACACCATGCTGCCATTAAAAACTCTTAATTGAGTTTGTTTGTTTTTACTTGGCATTAAAGTACCCAATTAACATTACAACCAGTGAATACCAATCTTAAAACAATAAGTTAAGATTTTCAGTGCCTTGAACTGCATGCCATTGATTTTCAAAATATTGGCCTGCATGAAAAGTTAATTTTTAATAAATCAATATTTTTACAGCAAGATGTAACGAAGGTTTTTTCACTTGCTTTAATGGGAGTTGTGTCTCCAATAATTCTGTTTGTAATGGAGTTGATGATTGTGTTGATGGGAGCGATGAGAATGATTGCTTCTCAGGTAAATTCTGTTTTAAAATACATTAACTAATTTTTTTTATCTTTGATGTTAAAATGTTGACTTCACGACCTAAACATAAAGTAAAAGCAGTTACCTTGTCCCAGTCTAAAGTTGCCTTTGGCAGTTTGGAATATTATATAGATTATAATTGCCCGGTAATTATACTGCTGATTAAGTGCTGGCTCAGCAGGAGTTCATACCGTTTTAAGCGCCTTACTCAAGGGTGCTACAGCATGATATCAGTGGAGATTGAACCCACGACCTCATGTGCGATGTAGCAAGTGTTCTTACCACTACACCACGCTGCCGGTAAAAATTCAAATATAAATAATCTTAAAAATTGTTTTTGTTAAGGTGAATGTGGGGGTGTGTTGACTGGTTCTACTGGAATGATTACTTCACCTGGTTATCCTAACATGACTTACCCTAATAATGTTAATTGTACTTGGAACATTGTAGGCCAACCTGATGAGGTTGTGTTTTAGTTTAGCTTGTCAAAAAATTTTCCATTTAAATTATCGATTTTTTAATGTTTTGTAAACGAAAACTTTTTTATATTTTGGTAATTTTAGGATATGATTGCTAAAATGGGCAAAATGATTAAAAAAGGATTTTTAGAAAATCAAAAACTTTATTATTTAATATATTGTAGGTTATTTTCGTAACTATAACTATGCTGGATATAGAACTTGGTATTGGTTGTCAATACGATTTTCTTCGAATACAAGACGGAGAAGATTTGGTAACCTTTTACAATTTCTTATAACAATTAAATGCAAAACCTAAATCATAGTTAAACTAACTTAAAATCTTTATTATGACTAGGAAAAAAATTTAAATTTCAAGAATCTGGTTTTCAAATGTTGGTAACTTTCAGTTTGTGATATTTTTTTGTTTTTAAATTCAGTTGGAGAGATTTTGTGGCACCGGTTCTCGCAGTCCAATCATTTCAACAACTTCAAATGTGACAATTAACTTTCAAACTGATGACTTTGTGATTGGGGAGGGTTTTAGGTTGATTTGGGAAACCCGAGGTTAAATTAATTTAAAGTTTAAAAATTTATATAAGATTTTATTAAAACAATTTTTTGCTAGAGTTTAGTAAATCCTTGTAAGACATAGGGTTGTAGGTTTGATTCCTACTACTTACACAGTTAACCAATGTAACCCCCCCTTAATTTGTTAAATTTTTGCAACAAAGTATGCACTATACAGGACTGGCAAAGACACCTAAAGACTTAGTCATGTTTATAAAATTACTTTATGATTAGGATGTAAGATTAAGAAAATTAAAAAAATATCTAATTAGAGTTTACTTATATCAAGATTGTTGTATACTTAGATTTAGGCTCTAAATATATTCTAAGTAAAATGTTTTCTTTGATTAAATTTAAAAACTTAAATAAAATTAGTAAAAATACTACATTTATTTTAAGGCTAGTTTTTGAGTTAACAAATTGGCTATTAAGGATTGGAATTAGCAAATGTTTAAGAATTAACACAATCTTAAGTAACAGATATAATTTTAAATAAACTTTGTAGTTTTTAAAACCAAATTTTATTAAAAAATTTTGCTTCTTTATTAAACCGTTTTTGTATTAACCTTTAGTTCCCTGTGAAAATATTACTTGCCTTGAAAATGCAACTTGTACTGAATCTGGGGGGAACTTTGAATGTATTTGTAATGGCCAACTTGTTGGTGATGGAATTACTAGTTGTGAAGGTAAAGTTTTTGTAGGCATAGAGTTGCCTTTGGCAGTTTGGAATGTTATAAATAAAAATTACCTGCTGAAGTTTATTCGTTAATAGCGCTTTACTTGAGAATGCCACAGCATAAGAGTAGTGGTGATCGAACCAAGGACCCCATGTAGTAAAGCTAAATATTCTGATTACTACCCCATGCCGCCGCTTCTATGTGTCCATGGTCCAAACACTAACTAATAGTGACACCTAGTGGAAAAAACCATACAGAATACAACAAAAGTTTAAGGTTTTATTAACAGCCTTTGCTGTTATGTTGTATAGCGTTTTTGAATATAGCACTTAATGTGACTACTTTTGTCAAATTTTTAAAATCAGTAAATATATCTGAAATACCAAAGGGGACTTTAGACCTTATACATGCTAAATTAAAATACATGACTATATATAAAATGCACAGCTCTTACTTAAAGAGTTTGTTTTTAATTACTTGAAAGCAATCTTTTTTTACAGATCGATGTGGCCAGTTACTGTACACCGGTGCTTCTGGTAATTTTACTTCCCCAAACTACCCCGAACATTATCCAAATTCACTAGATTGCAATTACATGATTACAGTAGCAGAAGGCCAGGTAAATACAAAACTGTAAGTTGGGTTAACGCAATGACACAGTATAGGAGGGTAATTCTGTCAAATAACAATAAAGATAACAATCAATCCCCACTGATCTCATGCTGTAGTGCCCTTGAGTAAGGTGCTATAAACAGTACGAACTCCTGCTGAGCCAACACTTAATCAGTAGCATAATTATGGGCAATTATAATCTATAATATCCCAAACTGCCACAGGTAACTCGAGACTGGGTCGGGGTAACTATTGTTACTCTATGTTTAAGTCGTGCATTCGATTTTCCCACATCGAGGATAAAAAGTATGTACAAAAAAAAATAACTTTGGTTTAAAACTAACTGATTTTCATTATATATTTATCTGCGAGCGAATTCACAGTCTTAACATGGCGTAGCAAATCAACTGCTAATTGTATTTTGGGTAGAAATTAAGACTGTTAATAACTACAACGTTGAGAAGTGGTGTTTATATTTCTGACTTAATGTAGTGAAGCATAAAGCAAAATTACATTATTTTTTTTAGGCAATCATGATTTCATTTTCTGATTTTGATGTTGAATTTTCCACAACTTGCCAGTATGATTACTTGGAGTTTTTCGATAATGGAACTTTAGTAATTTTGTTTTTTATTAAACTATAACTATTTTATAGCTACTTTTTAAATTTAAAAAAAAAATTTAGAATATTTTTTTATTGTTTGAGAATATAAGTTTAAAATATTATTATTTTAATTTTAGTTGGCAAATATGTTTTTGCTTAAAAATGATTGAAATTATTTAAATTTACAATTTTTGTTGCTTAGATTGGACAGCGAATTTGTGGAAATATTATTCCAAATCCTATAGCAACTGGTACTTCAAGTGTAACAATTCTGTTCCATACTGATGGTGTGATCAATCGAGATGGTTTTGTCCTTAATTGGATATCAGCACGTAACAATATTCACTATTCAATTATTATACTTTTTTTTTATAGGCTGACATTTTGTAACAGAAAAATTTTTATATTTAGAGCCTTTTTAATGAAATTTAGAATTTTTTTTTCATTTTTTATATTTTAGCAAGATGTAATGAAACAACGTGTGTACTTGACGGCTCGTGTATTCTTGATTCTCAAGTTTGCAACGATGTAGATGATTGTCCTGGTGGAACGGATGAAGTTCTTTGTATCACAGGTTGATAACATTTACTTACTAAGTTAATAAATTGACATGGTGATGTAGTGGTTAGAACACTTGTTGTCACAATATGAGGTCACTGGTTTTATTCCCACTGCTGAGGGCAATGTAAACAATACAAACTTCTGCCTAACTTAAATCCGATCTGCATGTAATTTATCTATGTGCTTAATAGTATCTAAAACTACCAAAGTTAACTTGGGACTAGGTCGGGGTAACATATTTTTATACCTCAGTTTAGGCCGTAAAGTTTTTCTATCCAAATATAGGATAAAAAAATGTTAAATGCACAGTAAGTTTTTAAAAGTTCTGCCAAATAAATATATGTTTAAATAGCAAAGTGTAAAAGTATTGTTGTCATTTAGTGTATTTTTAAAACTATTTTTTTACCCATCAATGCTTTTTTACTATATTAACCTTTCATTTTTTCAAAGGTTTCTGCGGTGAAGCAATATTTAACCAATCTCAAGGTGGTATAGCATCTCCAGGATACCCTGTTGTGTACCAACATAATACAATGTGCACATCAAGTATAATATCCCCACCAGGCCAGGTAACTTTTTAATTATTCAACCTTGTATGGACAATATCACTAAAAGCACTGCCAAAAGCAACTGCAAATTGGTGCAGCATAACATTTGTTAGCCAAGCCAAATTTAAATGTTCATCCGACATGTTCAAATAAAATACATTAACCAAATAAAAAAAAACAACTACTTTATAATACTGTTAAATAATAATCCAGCCCCATGGTAATACTAAGTAGAGAACTGAACATTAACACATAAGGCGATAGATTTTATTTCCACTATGTTGTAGTCAAACCTAGATTAGTATTCATGCCCGCATTTACTATATTTTTTTTTGTATATATCTTTATCCTTGATGTTGGAAGGTTGAATGCGCGACTTAAACATAGAGTAACATTAGTTACTTTGACCCAGTTTCGAGTTGTCTATGGCAGTTTGGGATATTATAGATTATAATTGCCTGATAATTATTCTGCTGATTAAGTGCTGGCTCAGCAGGAGTTCATATCGTTTATAGCACCTTACTCAAGGGCACTACAGCATGAGAGCAGTGGGGATTAAATCGACAACCTCATGGTGGTGTATTACAATCAGCAGCTTAGAAAAATAAGGCCAACAATAACTGAGCTAACTTAAATTGTCTCTTCATTACTGTAATCATAATATGTGTTTAGGCGATTATAGTCTCGATTGTTGCTATAAGTATTGAAGAACACCGGGAATGCAATTTTGATTATTTAGAAATATACGACAATGGAACATTGGTAATAATTTGGATCTTTGTAACTGTATAAAAATTTAAATGTTATTAATTTTTTTGCTTTTAAACAATTAACAATTTAGTATAGCAATTAAATATATGAAATGACTTATATTTTAGATAAAAAAAAATTCAAAAAATTTTAATTGAATTCATAAAAATTAAAAAAAAAAAAATTTTTCAGATAAATTTTTTTTTGTAGTATTAAAAAAATAAAAGATTTAAAATGTTGTATCGTTAGGTTGAACAACTTTGTGGTACAAAAATTCTTCGACCTTATGCTTCTGTTAGCTCCAATATTACAATTGTTTTTGTGTCGGACGGTTCTGTCAGTGATATAGGATTTGAACTAAGTTGGAGTTTTGCACGTAGGAAATTTTTTGAATTTTTTTTGAAAAAGTTTAAAAAAATAAACTCATACTTTTTTTAAATTAAAAAATTGTTTAAATATATTTGAACTCGATAAAATAACAAATATTGCAAAAACTAGGCAGTACATAATTAGAACAAAAGCAATCACAAAATTGTTGTTTTTTTGTATATATTAGCTCGGCAAAGTTAGGTAGTTCATGTTTATATTTTCATTTGACCAAAATTTCACTTTTTGGTTGTGAAATCCGGCAGCGTGGGGTAGTGGTAAGAACTCTTGCTACACCATTATGGGGGTTTTAGTCGTGGGTTTAATCCCTACTGATCTCATGCTGTAGCCCCTTAAGTAAGGCGGTATAAACAGTATGAACTCCTGCTGAGTCAGCACTTAATCAACAGCATAATTACTGGGCAATTATAATCTATGCCACAGACAACTCGAGACTGGGTCGGAGTAACTAATGTTACTCTATGTTTAGGCTGCGCATTCGACCTTGCCACATCAAGGATAAAAATATATACAAAAAAAAGTTGATTTTAATAAGTTTATTACTTTTACAGCAAGATGTGATGATGGTTTTTTTACTTGTTTTAATGGGCAATGTTTTACTAATAATTATGTTTGTGATGGTGATAAGGATTGTGGTGATGGAAGCGATGAAAATCAAAGCGATTGCTTCACAGGTACATTCATTTATATTAATTGTGAGAAGGCAGATATTGGCAGCAGGGTGTAGTGGTAAGAACACTTGCTACACCACACATAAGGTTGTGGGTTTAATCTCTACTGATCTCATGCTGAAGCGCCCTTAAGTAAGGTGCTATAACTGGTACGAACTTCTGCTGAGCCAGCACTTAATCAGCAGAGTAATTGTCAGGCAATAATAATCTATAATATCCAAAACTGCCACAGGCAACTTGAGACTGGGTCGAAGTAAATGATGTTACTCTATGTTTAAGTGGCGCATTCGATTTTCCTACATCGAGGATAAAAATATATACAAAAAAAAAGATAAACTTGGTAAAAGCTGCTTGAATATAACCTATAGCATTTTTTAAACCTAATATTTTTTCCTTAATATAAAATAAAAAATTTTGTTTTAAAGCAAAAAAAAATTCTTAAAATTTTTATTAAGGTGTTTGTGGCGGGGTTTTGACTGGTTCAAATGGAACTATTAGTTCACCTGGTTATCCTGGAGAGAGTTACCCAAATAATCTTTTTTGTAATTGGACAATTGTAGCAGAACCTAATGAGGTAGTTTATTTTACAATTTGCTTTTTAAAAATTTAAACTGCTAACAAAATTAAGGCCCTAACCCCAAAAAATCTAACATTATCGCATTAAAACTGACAATTTTAAGTTTTAAAATCAGCAATTTTACTTTTAGGGGAATTAAATTTTTAAAAAAACTCTAAATACCTATTTTATTTAAGGTTATTATAGTAAATGTTACCTCTCTGGATATAGAACAAGGCATAAATTGCCGATATGATATTCTACAATTAATAGATGAAGATATCTCGGTAAATTTATTATAATATTTTCGATTGTATTTAAACTAGCATAATGCTAACGTCTCTTTAAGCATAAGTAATTTTACTTTAGTAACAATTATTCTATTTTTTATTCTAGTTGTTTAGACTATGCGGAATAGTTCCACGAGGTCCTTTTACTTCTATTGGGTCTGTTTTGACAATTACCTTCCAAACTGATGACTTTGTGGTAGGCGAAGGGTTCACTTTATCTTGGAGAACTCAAGGTAAAAAAAATTTGCCTTGTTTTAGTTATTCTTTATAGGACTTAAGTTTTAGGATTGATTTCTACTGCTGCTATGTTAAACCCTTAATATCATGACAATAGTAACATAGTTTTGACAAATGGGCATTCGTTAATTTAATAACTTATACTTTAAAGTTAAAGTTATACAGAACTGGCAAAGGCATTTTAAGACTAAGACGGGTTTATAAAAATTACTCGATGCTTAGAATATAGAAAATAATCAATACATTAAAAATAAAGTTTTAAAAAATTTAGATTAAAATTTAACAAAAATATTGTTTACCTTCACTTATGTTTTGATTAAATTATTGAAGTGGCAAATCCTTGTACCCTTAATCCATGCCATCCATCAGCTACATGTATTCAAACTCAAGATGGTTTTAGTTGTGTTTGCAATTCTGGTTACACTGGAAATGGAATTGTTTGCCAAGGTAACAACTATTTTATATTTACCAAGTTTAATCAACTAATTTCAAACTACTACCTTAAATTTAAGTTAACTTTATGTTAACCAATTGTTTATAAGGAATTTAGTTGCCACATTTTTGAACTTTAATCAAAAATAATTATTTACTCATATATTTACAAATATAATTTTAAACTAATTTTTTCTAAAATGTCACTTTTTTCACATAGAATTTGTTTTATTTTCTAGCAATAAATCCCTGTTTAAGCAACCCCTGCCATGCTTTAGCATCTTGTTCAAATAATTCATTTGGAGGTTATACCTGCACTTGCTTATCAGGTTATACTGGAGATGGAGTTAATAATTGCTCACGTAAATATTTTTAAATTTTTTTTTAGAACGATTTATTAATAAATTTCATATTTCTATTCCAACGAAACTGATTTTTTAATTTATATGAAATGACATATTTTTCTTTCTGTATATATATTTATCCTTGATATGGGAAAGTCGAATGCACGACTTAAACATAGAGTTCCATTAGGTACTCCGACCCGGTCTAGAGTTGCCTTTGGCAGTTTGGGATTGTAAAGATTATAATTGTTCCATAATTATTCTGCTGATTAGTGCTGGCTCAGGAGGAGTTCATATCGTTTATAGCGCATTACTCAATACAGCATGAGTTCAGTGGGGATTGAACCCACAACCTCATGGTGGTGTAGCGAAGGTTCTTACCACTGCACCACACTGCCAGTACATATTAAAATAATTTTTTGGGCTACAGAAAATTATATGTTATTACTTTTGGTTTTATGATATTTTTAGTTATACCAACAAATCAATGTTTGCCAAACCCCTGTGCTCCGTTTGCTGATTGTATCAGAACACAATCAAGTTTTAGTTGCTTGTGCAGACAAGGTTATACTGGGAATGGGTTTTTCGGTTGTTCAGGTAATTGATTATAAACATAATAACTTGTTAAGGCCTGTTTACACGACAAGGTAACGTTGCGCTGCGCTGCGTTAACTTTACGAGTTCTAGGGATTTTTATTTTATTAAAAAATATCTAATAAAAGTATACCGCTTACGAAATCTTGCGTAAATTTCGCTTCAACCACAAAATTTTACGTAACTTCCGCAAACTGTTGTACGTGTGAACGACACTGTTTATTTTAAATGGTTGCGAAATCTTACGCTACGTTGCGTTGCGTACGCCGTGTGAACGGGCCTTAATACCTAACAATATAGAATATATTTAAAATAATTTTTTCTATATTTTAATTTACTTTTTATTTATTAACGAAACCAAAAAACCTTGGTTTGTTAAATTTATAACTATATGCATGTTTAAAATCGCAAAGATGAATAAGCCATATTTTCTAACTGCTAATTCAAAAGTTGGTATATAAAAAAATTGGGCTATATAACTAAGTTTGGTACTTGTATAAAAATTTAAAGTTTATATGAATTTATTTTTTCTGTGTGTTATAATTTAGCTCTACCAACCACTGGCTGTTTGAATCAATACCGAGCCGAGTTGGCAAACTGGAAAATTGAGTTTAGAAACTACCAGGCTGCTTTCCAAAAGTGGCAGAATAGCCAAAACACACCGTGTTACAATAATGGAGATTAATTTGTTAATCATTGATATTTTGTAACAAAAAAAAATTATAATTTTTATATACTTTTTATAATCGACTATTAAAGATTAGATTGCTTTTATATATTTGGCAATTTTTGTATTGATATTTAGGCTTTGCAAATTTTGCTATGTTTTTTTAGTTTGTTTGTATTGATGCTTTATTTGCACAACTGCCTTGAATATTGTGGTAGTATGTGTATGCATTTTAGTTAATTACCTGTTGGTATATTTATAGGCTTCTATTCAAAAAAAACAAAGGTTTGTGCGCTACTTGTATTATTTGCATACTTTGTATTTTGGAAATACCCCAAATTATTAACATGTTGTTTTTCGGAAAATCCGTTTCACGTAATTTAACTTTTTTTAGCTCAGGGTAAATTCTCAGGTTTTGGGATTCGGAAAATTGCTAGTGTCAAAACACCAGCGTAGATCATGCGGAAATTTAAGTAACCGTTATGCCAAAACTATTTATGCTAAAAAGAAATTGTATTTTTTTGTTTGTCGTTTAAGGTTTAGTTTTAGGTTTTTTTAAAATCGTTTAAAACATACAGGTTCAAAAACGAAAAACAATTTTTAGGTTAAATTTTAGAATATTTAGTAAATGAAAATAAATCTAAAGTTAAAATGTTAAAGTTAATTGCATTTCTTGGTTGTATTTTATATGCTTATGGACAATCTTCTGAAGGTATGTGATGATGATAATATTTTAACTTGTGTTAAGTATAGTTAAATAATAATTTTTTTTGGTATTTATTTAAAATGATAAATAATATAAACTTTATCTGTAAATAAATAACATAAAAAGTAAATTAATCTGTTAATTAATTTTGAAATGTGTAAATTAAATAGGACATCAAAAATGAACCGTATTTTTTGTTAAAAAAACATTTTTAATTTAAAATGATATTTAATAAAAAAGTGATTACCCAATAATATCTCATAAGTTGTATATTAAAAAAAAATTAACAGTTCTGAAATTTTAGTATATTGCTTATCATAATATAGTGACGTAACCGAATACACATTTATCACTAATTATTTAGTGTTTGTTTATTAAAATTTTTGACGACATTTAATTTTTAAATTTTTAGCAAATGTGTAAAATTAATTTTTGTTTGTTTATTAAAAATTGATATTGATACTTTTTATTTTTATCTCTTATATATTGTTATTTTAATTACTTAAAAAAATTGCCTTGAAGTAACATGGCAATTTGTGTAAAGTTTTAAAAGTAGAAAATAACTTAAAATTGTCCAAAATTGTTAATAAAATTTTCTAACATTTTTATTGTATTAAAGCACTTTTTTGGTCTTAAAAGCATTTCAAAAATTTGTTTTTTTTCCACCAGACTGAACACAAACCTAAAATTTGCTTTTTAGCGGAATGCGGTCAACTAGAATATAGCGAAGTTTCCGGCAATTTAACTTCACCAAATTTTCCCGATGATTATGCAAATAATCTGAACTGCACGTACACAATTAGTACGGTTCAAGGCCAGGTACATTGATTATTTATTTCTTTTCTAAAAAAAATTATAAACAACTATCCATATATACTTTCGCTTTTTAATTTCTAGAAATCTAAAAACAGGTATAAACACAAGTGCTCTTGTTACTTTTACGGTTCTTGCCACTTTTTAAATTCTCGTCCCTAAAAAGGCTGTAAACTGTGCACGCTTTTTATCAACTGGGCCAAATGTTATTTTATTTATTAAAGGTTTTAGAATGGTTTAATATATTTTAGGTTCTAGTGGTTACATTTGAAGTATTTGATCTTGAAGGAGGACTCAATTGCCCATATGATTATTTGGAAATTTGGAACAATGGAACATTGGTAAAATTCTTATTGTTTTATGTTTTTGGAAAATGACGACTAAACAAATATACAGTTTAAAAAAAACAACAATGCACTGTGTTTAACCATTGAGGAATATTTACTGTTTAACTAATTACTTTGCATTAATAACTAAGGTTTACGGGCAACGTGTTTGTGGAACAAAAACTCTTCAACCTTTTACTTCTGTGAGCTCAGAAATCACTATTACATTTTTTACTGATAGTGTTATTGATGATGTCGGCTTTTTTCTATCTTGGAATTCAACAGGTGTTTATAATAAATGATATAAATCTACATGGCCTAATATCAGTAGGTAAAGCAAAATTAATTTGCTGTTTAAAGGTTTATAAAACCTTTATTCTTATATCTTAAAAAGGGTGCTTCAGTTATTAATCTTGTTATGTTGTTCTTACAATTTTGATAATATTACGTAGCGCTTTAAAAAATTTTTTTTTAGCGAGATGCGAAGATAATCAAATTACCTGTCAAAGCGATGGTTCTTGCATTCCTATCGATGCAATGTGTAATTCGATGAATGAATGTCAAGATGGGACCGATGAAAGAAATTGTCCGTTTTTTCTTTTAAAATTTTAAAATTTACTTTTGTAGTCTTTCAATTTTTAAAAATTTTACAGTTTTTAATTAAAATCTCGATTTCTATTTTGTTGTATAGTTGATACTTAGATACTAATTTATGGTGGCAGTAGTGGGAATCGAACCAACGATCTTGTGTGGTGATGTACAGTGCTATTTACTACTGTCACGTAATGCTTAAATTTAAAGTTAACTGGCATAAAGTAGGTAAATCCATAGGTCTTTTTACATCACCCCAATATAAAGTTACATATATTTGTTAAGGTACATGCGGTGGTGTATTTACAAACTCAACTGGTAGTTTTACAATACCTGGCTACCCTTCCAATTATCCAAATGACCTTGATTGTACATGGTCGATACTTTCTCAGCCTGAAGAGGTTAAGTAACTTGTTTTTTAAATTATTTTATAGAAAATTATGGCTTATGTTAATTAAAATTTTATGGACCCATTTTTCATAATACTATTTTGCACAGATCAAAACGAAGGGATATATAATATAAATGTTTGGTTGTTACTACCTTAGTGAAGTTTTTTCTCCTACCACTTAATGGTCCTAGAATATATTTTTAATTTTAATTTAAATATCTATAAAACATTTTTTTAATTTTTAGGTGATTGTTATAACTATAAATAGTTTAAGCATAGAAAATGAAAGAACTTGCCAATTAGACTATTTGGAATTATATGATGATGGAGTACTGGTCAGTTAAAAATGGTTGCACTATAGACAATTTTTGTGCTAATATAATAAGCACTAATATAAATTTTTTTAAATTTTTATTCATCATGTGGAAAAGTCAACTTCACGCCCTAAACATAAGATAACAATTTAAGACCGTCCAAGTCTTAAGTTAATTTTGACAGTTTTGAATATTAGTGAGCTATTGCTAGATAATTAACTTTGGTTTTGGGCTTAACAGAAGTTTGTACAGTTCATAGCGCCTTACTTTAGATTGTTACAACATGACATCAGGGAGAATCAAACCAATGACCTTATGTTGTAACGATAAGTGTTTTTATCACTACACCACATTTCAGGGTAAGATTTTTATAAGACATTTCATTCTATTTCAGGTATTTAATCGAAGAATATGTGGTCGTGATACTTTTATTACTCCATTCGCAGCTAACAGTACCAATGTTACGGTTGTTTTTCATTCAGATGAACAAAATGTGGACGCTGGGTTTATGCTATCATACGAAACTGAACGCAAGTCTTTTACTTTTTCTTAACCTGTACAATTTGAATAGCATTTTTAATTTATTAAATGCCTCCTTGATGTATAAATATACATACCTTTTGATATATAAATATATATACCTTTTTCCAATAAACAAAAGTACAAAACTGAGCTGAAGAAGTTAAGTTTTCTCAATGTCTGGGCTGTAAAAATATAAAAATATACTTAATAAATATTTTCTAATTTTTAGCAAGATGTGCTTCAAACCAGTTTACTTGTTTTAATGGTACATGTATATCTGATAGTTTGTTATGTAATAGAGTTATGGATTGTACAGATGGGAGAGATGAAGTGGAATGTGGTATGTATTGCTTAATTTAACTTTCTAATTTCTTTACTATAATACATTAAAGAAAACTATTTTTTGTAAACACTATGCCACACACAGACAAGTACTTTTTTATGAATGTTATTTGTACGATTTTCATTGCCTTTATGTCATGTAAAGCACTTAATTAAGATGACATATATAATACAAACTTAAATTACTTTTTTGACTTGCCTCTTATATTTTAATTTACTTTAAGATCACATGCCTACTATTGCCGCAGAGTGTGGAAAAAATGAAGTACCCCCTATATTTACTACGGTAGGAAAGGCATTTAAATGTTAAACAAGTTTAATGTGTATCTGTTTTAAAGTTAAATGTCAAACAGTTGTTGCAGAATTTAAAAAAATTATGATAAAGCAGTACACAAAAAATAAAACACAAAAATGTAACAAGAAATAAATTCTGTAAATTTGTTTAATATCTTTACAACTTAAAAATAATATTTGTTATTATCTTTTCTGTATATAAGATTCCCCGAGTTATTGGAGGTAGCAGTGCAAGAGTTAATTCATGGCCATGGCAAGCTGCATTGGTAGATGCTGGTACCAATAATGCTTTATGTGGTGGATCTATTATAAGTGGACGATATATTTTAACAGCAGCACATTGCGTAGTGTAACTAATTATTTTATTTACAAATAAAATTTAACTTTATTATTTTTTTAATATAACATTTTAAACACGTTAACTTTTTCAGTTTGAAAAGTTATTTTTTATAATCACTTATATGTTAAAAAGATTTTATAACGCAGAGGCATTGGGAACTAAATCCAGGATCTCATTTAGCAAAGCAATGTGTTCTAATCTTACACTTCACAAATTTTTATTGTTAAATTAATGTGATTAAGGCACTTGGCAACTTTAAAGAATAAAACATAAAAGATTATAATTTAAATACCACCAATCTAATAATTTAGTTTTTTTATAATATAGATTTAGAAATGGTGAGGTTGCTTCTATTACATCAATGGACATTATTGTTGGAAGAACTGATTTATCAAACACTCAAGTCGGTCAACGTTTAACAGTTGAAGCTTATATTGTTCATGAAAATTACAATCCCAGTTTGTATGTTTTTGTTTTTATCTTTTGCAGTTTTTATATTTTACGTACTGTTAAATTATCATAGTGGTATTAACTGCAAATGTAAGGTGATATTTGTTACCCTAACCCAGTTTTTCTGGATATAAATACATCAAACAGCTCAAAATTCAGCCTGCCTATATGCATTTGGCTGGTAGAAGTTTGTACTGAATATAAAGCATTTCTCAAAAGTGCTACAGCTTAAAATTTAAAGGGAAGGGATCAACCAGGACCTTATGTAGTAAAATCTAGTAAACATCATTACTAATCAGGTGATAGGTTAAGTTAGACTAGGTTTATGTTAAACATATTTGCTAGAGGGCTTTTCTTTCTAATCAAACCAAGCTAAAATTATAGCAGCCTTCACTTATTTTCAAATGTTACCTTATGTTTAGGCTGTTATTTTGCAAAGTTGGTATTTTGCATCTATGACATATAAATATGATAAACAAATGTATGTATACCAAACTGGCAAATAAACACAAACAGTTTAGGAAAAACACAAACAGGAGTCAAATATTAAAACTTAAAAAGAAACGGAATAACTTTTACATGTTTCTTGTTTAGAAACCCATATGATATTGCTTTAATAAAATCAAATGAAGAGATTATCTTTAATGCAATGTCAGTTGTTCCAATTTGTTTTGGAAATGTTTCTGTAAAAGTTGGAACCAATTGTTATATAACTGGATGGGGAAACCTATGTAAGTGACCAGAAAATTTTATTTATTATTTTTATTTTCGATTTTAGGATATTTCCTGTCTTTTACCCTGTGATAACTTTACAGCGTTTCGTTTGAGTATCTTGTTGCTTATGTTTATTCAAGTTGGTTTGTTTTAGATAAATAATAAATTTATCGCACAGTGGATATGACACTGTTATTTGCGGGATAAGGTTTTGTGTTAAAATCCAATAAAATTTTGACAAATTGTGTTTAATTTAAATAGCTCCAATCGGGGGTCAAGTTATTACGATAAACCACCTGCAACAAGCATTTGTTCCCATTGTTTCCAATACAGCGTGTAACGACCGTTATAGAAATATTATTTCATCACAAATTTGTGCAGGAAGGCCACAAGGTGGTGTGGACACATGTCAGGTTAAACTTTATTCATATTTATCCTCAATTTAAAAAGTTTGATCTTAATCTTTCTATAATAAATATTTATATTAAAAAATGTCTAAAACTGACAACGACAATTTATGACTGAGTCAGAGTAACAAATGTTACATAATGTTAAAGTAAAAATTTAACCATCCTTAACAAACACACACCGATAATAAATAATAACAAAACTGTTGTTTCACTACTTTATACTGTCACTTTTTGCCTGCTTTTGTTGTGTAATATTTGAAAATTGTGAATAGGGGGACTCAGGAGGTCCACTGGTTTGTTTAATAGATGGATTGACCTGGTTTCAAGTTGGTATCACCTCCTTTGGGGCTGGCTGTGCGCAACCAAATGCACCGGGTGTTTATACCCGCGTCTCTTCATTCGAGAATTGGATTTTAAATAACACAATTCCTGATGCAACAAATACTACAACTGTAACAAATACTACAACTCCAACAAATACAACAATTACAACACCTACAACAAATACGACAACTACGACACCTAGCACAACTAAAACAACTACAACAGCTACAACAAATACAACAACTACAACACCTACAACTACAAAAGCTACAACAACTACAACAACTTCATCACCTACAACAACTGCAACAAATACAACAGGTGAAAACTAGATAATTTATTTTTGTTGTTTACTGATAACATAATTTATTGTCGTCTTTTTTTAAATTTGTTTGTCCTACATTTAAAAAGACTGACAGTATTAACTTAATCATTAAATAGATCTAACTAAGGCATCTTAGGACTAATACATATATATGCTTATAATATAGAAATCAAGTTAATGCTTAGAATGTAAAAATCGAGTGCCTTCTGTTATCAAGAACTAAAGTTTTACAATTTTTTAAATTAAACTATGACAAAAATATTGTTTACTCACATTCATGCTTCAATTAATTTAAAGTGGCAAATCCTTGTACCCTTAATCCATGCCATCCATCAGCTACATGTATTCAAACACAAGAAGGCTTTAGTTGTGTTTGCAATGCTGGTTATACTGGAAATGGAATTTTTTGCCAAGGTAACAACTATTTTATACTTTCCAAGTTTAATAAATTAAATTCAAACTACTACTTTAAGTAAAGGTAATTTTAAATTAACCAATTGGTTGTTTCTTGGAGTTTAATCAAAAATAATTTATTATTTAATAAAAAAAAATACTAATAAATGTACAAATATAATTTTAAAACTACTTGAGGCGTAACATTTTTGGAGTATTGTCACTGTTTTTACATAGAACTTTATTTTCTAGCAATAAATCCGTGTTTGAGCAACCCTTGCCATGCGTTGGCTTCTTGTTCAAATAATTCATTTGGAGCTTATAGCTGTACTTGCTTATTAGGTTATACTGGAGATGGAGAAAATAATTGCTTAGGTAAATATTTTTAATTTTTTTTAAAGAGAATCAGTGGTAAATGAAATAGTTGTTTGTATTTATTTTATAACTTTATGCATGTTTAAAATCGCAAAGTTGAATAAACCATATTTTTTAACTGCTAATTCAAAAGCTGGTATATAAAAAATTGTGTTATATGACTAAGTTTATTACTTTAAAGTAGATTTTTTCTGTGTGTTATAATTTAGCTCTACCAACCACTGGCTGTTTGGACCAATACCGAGCCGAATTAGCAAACTGGAAAATTGAGTTTAGAAAATACCAGGCTGCTTTCCAAGAGTGGCAAAATAACCAATACACACCGTGTTACAATAATGGAGATTAATTTGTTAATCATTGATATTTTGTAACAAAAAAAAATTATAATTTTTATGTACTCTTTATAATCGACTATTACGTATTAGATTGCTTTTATATAATTTTTGTATTGATATTTAGGCTTTGCAAATTTCGCTATGCTTTTTTAGTTTGTTTGTATTGATGCTTTATTTGCACAACTGCCTTGAATATTGTGGTATTATGTATATGCATTTTAGTTAATTACCTGTTGGTATACTTATAGGCTTTTATGAAAAAAAACAAAGGTTTGTGTGTTATCTGTTTTATTTGCATGCTTTGTATTTTGGAAATACCCCAAATTATTAAAATTCTGTTTTTCGTTTCAAAACACCAGCGTAGATCATGCGGAAATTTAAGTAACCGTTATGCCAAAACTATTTATGCTAAAAAGAAATTGTATTTCTTGTTTGTCGTTGAAGTGAAGCAAGGTTTAGTTTTAGGTTGTTTTGAAATCGTTTAAAACATACAGGTTCAAAAATGAAAAAAAAATTGTTAGGTTAAATTTTAGAATATTTAGTAAATGAAAATAAATCTAAAGTTAAAATGTTAAAGTTGATTGCATTTCTTGGTTGTATTTTATATGCTTATGGACAATCTTCTGAAGGTATGTGATGATAATAATATTTTAACTTGTGTTAAATATAGTTTAATAGTAAAAATTTTATTTTTAACATTATCCAACGTAATAAATAATATAAAGATTATCTATGAATAGATAATAACTTTAAAATTTAATTTGTTGTGGTAATGTTATTAAATAACAAAGCAATAGGTGAAAAGAAAGGCAAAGCTTTCTATTTTTTGTTTATTTAAAAATTATTGGGTGTTATAAAGTTTGCGTTTTTATAATATACTTAGAAAAATATATTCTATATAGTTTTTAACTTGCGTAGTTTTTACTCTTAAAAATAACAAAAAACGAACTAAAAACATTAAGTTTGTTTTTTAGTAAAAAAGTTACCTACAAGTAACATGGCAATTTGTGTAAAGTTTTAAAAGTAGAAAATAAATTAAAATTGTCCAAAGTTGTTAATAAAATTTTCTAACATGCATTATTTACTTCAGCTTTTTTGTATTAAAGCACTTTTTTGGTCTTAAAAGCATTTCAAAAATTTGTTTTTTTTCCGCCAGACTGAACACAAACCTAAAATTTGCTTTTTAGCGGAATGCGGTCAACTAGAATACAGCGAAGTTTCTGGCAATTTAACTTCACCAAATTTTCCCGATGATTATGCGAATAATCTGAATTGCACGTACACAATTAGTACGGTTCAAGGCCAGGTACTTTGATTATTTATTTCTTTTCTAAAAAAATTATAAACAACTATCCATATATACTTTCGCTTTATAATTTCTAGAAATCTAATAACAGGAATAAACACAAGTGTTTTTGTTACTTTTACGGTTCTTGCCACTTTTTAATTTCTCGTCCCTAAAAAGGCTGTAAACTGTGCACGCTTTTTATCAACTGGGCCAAATGTTATTTTATTTATTAAAGGCCTTAGAAAGGTTTAATATATTTTAGGTTCTAGTGGTTACATTTGCAGTATTTGATCTTGAAGGAGGACTCAATTGCCCATATGATTATTTGGAAATTTGGAACAATGGAACATTGGTAAAATTCTTATTTTTTTTACTTTTTTGGAAAATGACGGCTGAACAAATATAAAGTTTTAAAAAAAATCAATGCACTGTGTTTAACCATTGAGGAATATTTACTGTTTAACCAATTACTGTGCATTAATAACTAAGGTTTACGGGCAACGTGTTTGTGGAACAGAAAATCTTCAACCTTTTACTTCTGTGAGCTCAAAAATCACTATTACATTTTTTACTGATAGTGTTGTTGATGATGTCGGCTTTTTTCTATCTTGGAATTCAACAGGTGTTTATAATAAATGACATAAATCTACATGGCCTAATATCAGTAGTTAAAGCAAAATTAATTTGCTGTTTAAAGGTTTATAAAACCTTTATTCTTATATCCTAAAAAAGGTGCTTCAGTTATTAATCTTGTTATGTTGTGCTTACAATTTTAATAAAATTATGTAGCGCTTTAGAATTATATGGATTAGTATTAAAAACCAAAAACATTTTTAAAAAATGGCATTTGTGCCAGAATTTTTTCCTTTCTAAAACAAAATGCTGTTTTAAATTTTTGTCTCTTTTTTAGTAAGGTGCGAAGATAATCAAATCACCTGCCGAAGCGATGGTTCTTGCATTCCTATCGATGCAATGTGTAATTCGACGAATGAATGTCGGGATGGGACCGATGAAAGAAATTGTCCATTTTTTCTTTTAAAATTTTAAATTTTACTTTTGTAGTCTTTCAATTTTTAAAAATTCTACAGTTTTTAATTAAAATCTCGATTTCTATTTTGTTGTATAGTTGATACTTAGATACTAATTTATGGTGGCAGTAGTGGGAATCGAACCAACCATCTTGTGTGGTGATGTACAGTGCTATTTACTACTGTCACAAAATCCTTAAATTTAAAGTTAACTGGCATAAAGTAGGTAAACCCATAGGTCTTTTTACATCACCCCAATATAAAGTTACATATATTTGTTAAGGTCCATGCGGTGGTGTATTTACAAACTCAACTGGTAGTTTTACAACACCTCGTTACCCTTCCAATTACCCAAATGACCTTGATTGTACATGGTCGATACTTTCTCAGCCTGAAGAGGTTAAGTAACTTGTTTTTTAAATTATTTTATAGAAAATTATGGCTTATGTTGATTAAAATTTTATGGACCCATTTTTCATAATACTATTTTGCACAGATCAAAACGAAGGGATATAATTTAAAAATGTTTGGTTGTTACTATTTAGGAATGTTTTTTCTCTACCACTTAATGTTCCTAGAATATATTTTTAATTGTAATTTAAATATCTATAAAACATTTTTTTAATTTTTAGGTGATTGTTATAACTATAAATAGTTTAAGCATAGAAAATGAAAGAACTTGCCAATTAGACTATTTGGAATTATATGATGATGGAGTACTGGTCAGTTAAAAATAGTTGCACTATAGACAATTTTTGTGCTAGAATTATAAGCACTAATATAATTTTTTTTTTAATTTTAATTTATGATGTGGAAAAGCCTAAAAACTTCACACCCTAAATATAAGATAATATTTTAAGACCGTCCCAGTCTTAAGTTAATTTTGACAGTTTTAAATATTAATAAGCTTATTGCCATATAACTAACCTGGCAATTGGTTTTGGGTTCGGCAGACGTTTGTACAGTTCATAGCGCCTTACTTTAGATTGTTACAACATGACATCAGGGAGAATCAAACCAATGACCTTATGTTGTAACGATATGTGTTTTTATCACTACACCACATTTCAGGGTAAGATTTTTACAAGACATTTTATTCTATTTCAGGTATTTAATCGAAGAATATGTGGTCGTGATACTTTTATTACGCCATTTGCAGCTAACAGTACCAATGTTACGGTTGTTTTTCATTCAAATGAACGAAACGTGGAGGCTGGGTTTATGCTATCTTACGAAACCGAACGCAAGTCTTTTACTTTTTCTTAACCTGTACAATTTGAATAGCATTTTTAATTTATTAAATGCCTCCTTGATGTATAAATATACATAGCTTTTGATATATAAATATATATACCTTTTCCAATAAACAAAAGTACAAAACTGAGCTAAAGAAGTTAAGTTTTCTCAATGTCTGGGCTGTAAAAGGCCATAATATTTTTTTAAATGTAAAAATAAACTTAATAAATATTTTTTCTAATTTTCTAGCGAGATGTGCTTCAAACCAGTTTACTTGTTTTAATGGTACATGTATATCTGATAGTTTGTTGTGTGATAGAGTTATGGATTGTACAGATGGGAGAGATGAAGTGGAATGTGGTATGTATTGCTTAATTTAACTTTCTAGTTTCTTTACTATAATAAATTAAAGAAAACTCTTTTTTTCTAAACACTATGCCACATACAGATGAGTACTTTTTTATGAATGTCATTTGTACGATCTTCATTGCCTTTATGTCATGTAAAGCACTTAATTAAGATGACATATACAATACAAGGTTAAATTACTTTTTTGACTTGCCTCTTATATTTTAATTTACTTTAAGATCACATGCCTACTATTGCCGCAGAGTGTGGAAAAAATGAAGTACCCCCTATATTTACTACGGTAGGAAAGGCATTTAAATGTTAAACAAGTTTAATGTTTATCTGTTTTAAAGTTAAATATCAAACATTTGTTGCAGAATTTAAAAAAATTATGATAAATCAGTACACAAAAAATAAAACACAAAAATGTAACAAGAAATAAATTCTGTAAATTTGTTTAATACCTTTACAACTTAAAAATATTTTTTGTTATTATCTTTTCTGTATATAAGATTCCCCGAGTTATTGGAGGTAGCAGTGCAAGAGTAGATTCATGGCCATGGCAAGCTGCCCTGGTTATTGCTGGTACCAATAATGCTTTATGTGGTGGATCTATTATAAGTGGACGATATATTTTAACAGCAGCACATTGCGTAGTGTAAGTAATTATTTTATTTACAAATAAAATTTAACTTTATTATTTTTTTAATATAACATTTTAAACACGTTAACTTTTTCAGTTTGAATTTTTTTTTTTATATTCACTTAAATGTTAAAAAGATTTTATAACGCAGAAGTATTGGGAACTAAATCCAGGACCTCATTTAGTAAAGCAATGTGTTCTAATTTTACACTTTACAAATCTTTATTGTTAAATTAGTGTGATAAAAGCACTTGGCAACTTTAAAGAATAAAACATAAAAGATTATAATTTAAATAACACCAATCCAATAATTTAGTTTTTTTATAATATAGATTTGGAAATGGTGAGGTTGTTTCTATTACATCAATGGACATTATCGTTGGAAGAACTGATTTATTAAACACTCAAGTCGGTCAACGTTTAACAGTTGAAGCTTATATTGTTCATGAAAATTACAATCCCAGTTTGTATGTTTTTGTTTTTATCTTTTGCAGTTTTTATATTTTACGTACTGTTAAATTATCATAGTGGTATTAACTGCAAATGTAAGGTGATATTTGTTATCCTAACCCAGTTTTTCTGGATATAAATACATCAAACAGCTCAAAATTCAGCCTGCCTATATGCATTTGGCTGGTAGAAGTTTGTACTGAATATAAAGCATTTCTCAAAAGTGCCACAGCTTAAAATTTGTAGGGAAGGGATTAACCAAGACCTCATGTAGTAAAATCTAGTAAACATCGTTACTAATCAGGTGATAGGTTAAGTTAGACTAGGTTTATGTTAAACATATTTGCTAGAGAGCTTTTCTTTCTAATCAAACCAAGCTAAAATTATAGCAGCCTTCACTTATTTTCAAATGTTACCTTATGTTTAGGCTGTTATTTTGCAAAGTTGGTATTTTGCATCTATGACATATAAATATGATAACAAATGTATGTATACCAAACTGGCAATTAAACACATACAGTTTAGGAAAAACACAAACAGGAGTCAAATATTAAAACTTAAAAAGAAACGGAATAACTTTATCATGTTTTTTGGTTAGGACCCCCTATGATATTGCTTTAATAAAATCAAATGAAGAGATTATCTTTAATTCAATTTCTGTTGTTCCAATTTGTTTTGGAGATGTTTCTGTAAAAGTTGGAACCAATTGTTATATAACTGGATGGGGAAACCTATGTAAGTGACCAGAAAATTTTATTCAATATTTTTATTTTCGATTTTAAGATATTCCCTGTATTTTACCCTGTGATAACTTTTAAGCGTTTCGTTTGAGTATCTTGTTGCTTATGTTTATTGAAGTTTGTTTTAGATAAATAATAAATTTATCGCACAGTGGATATGACACTGTTATTTGCGGAATAAGGTTTTGTGTTAAAATCTAATAAAATTTTAACAAATTGTGTTTAATTTAAATAGCTCCAATCGGGGGTCAAGTTATTACGATAAACCACCTGCAACAAGCATTTGTTCCCATTGTTTCCAATACAGCGTGTAACGACCGTTATAGAAATATTATTTCATCACAAATTTGTGCAGGAAGGCCACAAGGTGGTGTGGACACATGTCAGGTTAAACTTTATTCGTATTTATCCTCAATTTAAAAAGTTTGATCTTAATCTTTCTATAATAAATATTTAGAATAAAAATATCTTTAAATGCTAAAGGCAACTTATGACTGAGTCAGAGTAACAAATGTTACATAATGTTAGGTCATAAAGATAAGCATCCTTAACAAACACACACTAATAATAAATAATAACAAAAAAATTGGTTGACTACTTAAAAAAAATTGGTTGACTACTTTTTGCCTGCTTTTGTTGTGTAACATTTCAAAATTGTAAATAGGGGGACTCAGGAGGTCCACTGGTTTGTTTAATAGATGGATTGACCTGGTTTCAAGTTGGTATCACTTCTTTTGGGGCTGGCTGTGCGCAACCTAATGCACCGGGTGTTTATACCCGCGTCTATTCATTCGAGAATTGGATTTTAAATAACACAATTCCTGATGCAACAAATACAACAAATTCAAAACCTAGAACAACTACAACATTTAGCTCAAATACAAATGCTACAACACCTACAATAACTACAACAGCTACAACAAATACAACAACTACAACAGCTGCAACAAATACAACACCTACAACAAATAAAACAACTACAAAAGCTACAACAAATACAACAACTACCAGACCTACAACAACTGCAACAAATACAACAGGTAAAAACTAGAATAATTTATTTTTGTTGTTTACTGATAATATAATTTATTGTCGCCTTTTTTTAATTTATTTGTCCTAGATTTAAAAATCTTGACAATTACCTAAATCATTATATAGAACTAGCTAAGGCATCTTAGGACTTAGACAGATTTATAGAATTTACTTTATATAAATCCGTGTTTAAGCAACCCTTGCCATGCATTGGCTTCTTGTGAAAATAATTCAGTTGGAAATTATAGCAGTACTTGCTTATCAGGTTATACTGGAGATGGAAAAAATAATTGCTTAGGTAAATATTTTTAATTTTTTTCAAAGAGAATCAGTGATAAATCAAATAGTTGTTTGTATTCATTTTATAACTATATGCATATTTAAAATCGCAAAGTTGAATAAGCCATATTTTCGAACTGCTAATTCAAAAGCTGGTATATAAAAAATTGGGCTAAATAACTAAGTTTACTACTTGTATAAAAACTCAAAGTTTATAAGAATTTATTTTTTCTGTGTGTTATAATTTAGCTCTACCAACCACTGGCTGTTTGGATCAATACCGAGCCGAGTTGGCAAACTGGAAAATTGAGTTTAGAAAATACCAGGCTGCTTTCCAAGTGGCAGAATAGCCAAAACACACCGTGTTACAATAATGGAGATTACTTTGTTAATCATTGATATTTTGTAACAAAAAAAATTATAAATTTTATATACTCTACTATATTCGACCATCAAGTATTAGATTGCTTTTATATATTTAAAATTTTTTGTAAAGGTATTACAACTTCACAAATTTCGTTGTGCTTTTTATTATCTTTGTATAAATGATAAATGCTTTCTATAAATGCTTTCTTTGCACAATTGCCTTTGGTCTTATCTTCAACTAACTATTGGTATATTTATAAGATTGCTTTTCAAAAAACCTAAGGTTTGTGCGCTACCTGTATTATTTTGCATATTTTTAGCTGAACTAAGTTAAAAAAAACAAATGTTTCTATTGTTGTCTATTGCTAGGTTCATTTTTCATTTTTCAAAATGCAGTTATTTAGGTTATTAACACAAAAAGTAACTAGTTTCAAGTAAGTATATAAGGTAATTTTAAAAAAATTGCCCGGTGCTAGAAGCGCAAACCTTGATTACAAGAGAGTGCTTATGTAATCATATGTTTAAGCATTAGTTGCATACATGACTCATTACGAAAAAAACAATATTACTGGTTTTAAAAATTTCGCAAAAAAATTTAAATTTGAAAAAATGATTGTTTGTTTAGAACCGCACAGGTTTAATTACAGTGTTTAGAAAACATTTAAAAAAATTATTAATTTTTTTATTATGACATATTTTCTAGAATGTGTGAAAAACCAAAACTTGAAGTTATTTAATTTATTAGTCGCGCATGAAAGTTTGAGATGATTTATATTTGGAGTATTAATAATCACGTGACATTTTTTGGCCAATAATATTGTACACTAAAATTTAAAAAAAATATAAAAAAATTTTAAACTAAAAAATAATTGTTCCGCTAGAACCGCGTAGGTCTAATTCACCTAATTTTGGTTTTAAACTTTTAGTTAGGGATATGTCATTTCGATAAAATTTTATTGTTTATTAACAAACACAAAGCTAGATTTTTCCATTTAAAATAAAAATGTGGAATATTATAGTTTACTATTGCTAAAAAGCATACAAAACTCAAAATTTTTCATTAAGCGAGGCGCGAGAAATATGATGTCATACTTAGGGCGCCGCCCCGAGAAATTTCTTAAACACGAGATCCCGGGATGTTACATCATGATAAGAAATTCCTTTTACAACGTATGTTGCTACTTAATGCGCTATGTTAACGCACGTGTTAGCTGATAAGTCATATTTATAAACGGTAATTGTCCCACATATTAATTGAAAAGTAAATAAATATCAAGATGTTATACTAGGTTATCAATATGTGTAGTCGTTTTAACATTTTTTGAAATTGTTAAGAAGATTTAGGTGATTACTTTTTGAGTGACAGTTTAAAAGCGCTTTGAACTGTAAGTGCGTCGTGCAATCACAATTCTTACTACACGTGACCTGTGACGTAGAGTTTCGTGGCAAATTTGAATTGAGAATTTAATTTCTAGTCATTCCAAATAAACTTTTGAGGTGAGTAGACGTGTTTTTGTTAATGCTTCGTAGTTTAGATTTTAAAAATTATCATTTATAGTATTATACGTGACAGTTTAATTTAAATATATAGTAGTTGGCATAAACCTGATTTAAGATAATTTAATATTTGGTGCAATAGGTTAGTTCAATATTTAAATGTTAAATATATTATTTTTTAGAAAATTAGTACAGTTGAACTTGCTCTGGTGTGACATCTTGCAGCCAAGTTTTTTTAAAGCTGTTTCAGGTTTGTTAATTTTTTTTAGTCTTTAAACTTTTTTAACTTGTAAGGCATTTTAAAAAGATAAAATAATAAAAAATTGTAAAATAAAAATAATAAAACTAAATCAATTTATTTTATAATTTTTTTTTTATTAATAAAAGAATTAAAAACAATATTAAACATGTGTCGATGCGCGGGTATCCATACAAACTTTTTAAGCAAGGTATTTTAGCTATAGCAATAAGTTAACATTTGGCATAATTTAAAATATCTGGCAATCTAAATTTAAAATAAACATATTTTAAAATCATTGGCACAAATAATTTACAAGAATGAAATATGTTAAATACTTTTTAACGAGGAAATAAAAATTTGACGTAATCTAAAATTATTGGCACAAAGTAAAATAAAAATCATAAAAAACTTGAAACTTTAGCATAAATTAATAGTATATATATGGGCATCTGTTAAATTACAATTACGTTTAATTAAGGTAGGGTTTAGTGTGAATTGTTTTTTTCTAAACAATATTCTGTATGTAGAAAAAAATGGATTATATTTGGATTATATAATTGGAGGAAAAAGATAAGGGCAGGAATTGGAAGAATGGAAAATGGATGGAATCAATAAAACATTTCGATAAAACATTTAGCCTCCCTAACAAAGAAGAAGTTAAGTTTTAAAGAACTCAGGATCCGAAGACAACTTTGGAGGGGCTTGGATCACCTTACAAACTAAAAAAGTTTGATGACCTCACTTCAACCTGACGAACTTAAAAAAAATCTCAGGACCTCACTTTAACCTGACGAATAAAAAAAGTCTCACGACCTTATTTTAACGTAACGAACTTGAAGAAATACTCAAGACCTTTATTATAGTTAGTATCAAAATCAGGTATGTAAGGTCTGTAGGTTTTTACAAGCCTATTTTCTTTTTATATTGGACTAATAATCAATTCATAATTATGCGCTTTAAAATTTACGGGTTAAAAGTTGATAGAATAACGAGTCTACTTTTTTATTTTATTTGTGACTGGTTAACAACTCGTAATTCTGTACATAAAAAGTAGTATAGTTGAAACATCCCATGCTTTATATATAATGAATGGGACTGTTTAATAGATTTTTAAAGTATGTTAAAGTTTTGGACATAGCCAACATAGAAGAGGTCTTTTTAAAGAACTAGGCTTAAGTGTGTGTTATGTATATTTATTTAGGTGTGTGTTTTTATGCAATTTACTGTATTTTATTTGCCCAATGTTAAATTTTTGCTGGCCTATCGATACTAAAAAGATAAATTAGTATAGAATCACGTGCCTATTTTCAATGACTAGTTTTAAAAAACTCATAATTTATTTTTTTTTTTTTTTTTTTTTGTTTGTCATATTACATTTGATAATATGATACGGTAACAATTTTAAAAGTTTCCATAAAACTAAAATTTTTAAAATTATTTTTTTTTTAATTATTACGCACCACAAATAGTAACATATTTATTGATAAGATGTAAGAGCAAATGTGCAATTGTCTGTGGGGTTCTCCCTAACAATTTAAACTAATGTCTTATGACTTGAGCTTAAAAAAGACGTGTGATATTACATTTGATATTGTTATATGTTAAAATGCGATAATTCCTAACATTTATTAACTTAGATTTAAAAATTTTTAGATAACGAACTTATATCAACCGAAGAACGAATTAACAAAAGTTAACAGGTTCGATAATAATTTTTAAAGTTTTATAAAAGTTAAATTTTTTAAATTATATTCTTTAAAATTATTACGCACCACAAATAGTAAGATATTTATTTATAAGATGTAAGAGCAAATGTGCAATTATCTGTGATGTCACCCCCACTCGACAATTTAAGCTAATGTCTTATAACTTTGGCTTGAAGGAAACGTGTTGTATTACATTTGATAATATGATACAGTAATAATTTTTTAAATTTCCTTAAAAGTTAAATTTAAAAAAAAATTTTTTTTTAAATTATTACGCACTACAAATAGTAAGATATTTATTTATAAGATGTAAAAACAAATGTGCAATCATCTGTGGGGTCCGCCCTAACAATTTAAACTAATGTTTTATGACTTTAGCTTAAAAAGGACGTGTTATATTACATTTGATATTGTGATATGGTAAAAATGCGGTAATTCCTAACATTTATAAACATAAATTCAAAAAAATTTAGATAACGAACTTATATCAACGGAAAAACAAATTAACAAAAGTTAACAGGTTCGATAATAATTTTAAAAGTTTCATAAAAGTAAAATTTTTAAAATTATTTTCTTTAAAATTATTACGCACCACAAATAGTAAGTAATTTTTTATAAGATGTAAGAGCAAATGTGCAATTATCTGTGGGGTCGCCACACAAAAAATTTAGCTAATATTTTATAACTTTAGCTTGAAGGGGACGTGTCATATTACATTTGATAATATGATACGGTAATAATACTTTAATTTTCCTTAAAAGTTAAATTTTTAAAATTATTTTCTTTAAAACGATTACGCCCCACAAATAGTAAGATATTTATTTATAAGATGTAAGAACAAATGTGCAATTGTCTGTGGGGTTCTCCCTAACAATTTAAACTAATGTTTTATGACTTTAGCTTAAAAAAGACGTGTGATATTACATTTGATATTGTTATATGTTAAAATGCGATAATTCCTAACATTTATTAACTTAGATTTAAAAATTTTAGATAACGAACTTATATCAACGGAGGCACAATTTGACAAAAGTTGACAGGTTCGATATAAATATTAATATTTTTGAAAAATATTTTGTAAACACGGTAATTGGACCTGTGCGGTTCTAACACAACAATTATTTTTCGATTTAAAATTTTTTATTTTTTTCAAAAAATTAGTATGCAATATCATTGGCCAAAAATATCACGTGACCCAATGAAATCCAAAATAAAAATTACCTCAAACTTTTGTTTTACTGAAAATTTTCGCGAAATGTTTTATCTTGAATGTTAGTTAGGCCAATGCGCGTCTAATAAAATACAAAATTTTAGGTTTTGAGATTTCATAAATTTTTAATAAAAGTTTCATAACTTTTATGAATATTAATATTTTCGAAAAATATTTTGTAAACACGGTAATTGGACCTGTGCGGTTCTAACACAACAATTATTTTTCGAATTAAAATTTTTAATTTTTTTTTAAAAATTTGTATGCAATATCATTGGCCAAAAATATCACGTGACCTAATTAAACCCAAAATAAAAATTACCTCAAACTTTTGTTTTACTGAAAATTTTTGCGAAATGTTTTATTTTGAATGTTAGTTAGGCCAATGCGCGTCTAATAAAATACAAAATTTTAGGTTTTGAGATTTCATAAATTTTTAATAAAAGTTTTATAACTTTTATGAATATTAATATTTTTGAAAAATATTTTGTAAACACGGTAATTGGACCTGTGCGGTTCTAACACAATAATTATTTTTCGATTTAAAATTTTTTATTTTTTTTTTAAATTTGTATGCAATATCATTGGCCAAAAATATCACGTGACCTAATGAAAACCAAAATAAAAATTACCTCAAACTTTTGTTTTACTGAAAATTTTCGCGAAATGTTTTATTTTGAATGTTAGTTAGGCCAATGTGCGTCTAATAAAATACAAAATTTTAGGTTTTGAGATTTCATAAATTTTTAATTAAAGTTTCATAACTTTTATGAATATTAATATTTTTGAAAAATATTTTGTAAACACGGTAATTAGACCTGTGCGGTTCTAACACAACAATTATTTTTTGATTTAAAATTTTTAATTTTTTTTTTTAAATTTGTATGCAATATCATTGGCCAAAAATATCACGTGACCTAATTAAACCCAAAATAAAAATTACCTCAAACTTTTGTTTTACTGAAAATTTTCGCGAAATGTTTTATCTTGAATGTTAGTTAGGCCAATGCGCGTCTAATAAAATACAAAATTTTAGGTTTTGAGATTTCATAAATTTTTAATAAAAGTTTCATAACTTTTATGAATATTAATATTTTTGAAAAATATTTTGTAAACACGGTAATTGGACCTGTGCGGTTCTAACACAACAATAATTTTTTGATTTAAAATTTTTTATTTTTTTTTTAAATTTGTATGCAATATCATTGGCCAAAAATATCACGTGACCTAATGAAAACCAAAATAAAAATTACCTCAAACTTTTGTTTTACTGAAAATGTTTGCAAAATGTTTTATCTTGAATGTTAGTTAGGCCAATGCGCGTCTAATAAAATACAAAATTTTAGGTTTTGAGATTTCATGAATTTTTAATAAAAGTTTCATAACTTTTATGAATATTAATATTTTAGAAAAATATTTTGTAAACACGGTAATTGGACCTGTGCGGTTCTTAACAACAATTATTTTTCGATTTAAAATTTTTTATTTTTTTTTTTTAAATTTGTATGCAATATCATTGGCCAAAAATATCACGTGACCTAATGAAAACCAAAATAAAAATTACCTCAAACTTTTGTTTTACTGAAAATTTTCGCGAAATGTTTTATCTTGAAGGTCAGTTAGGCCAATGCGCGTCTAATAAAATACAAAATTTTAGGTTTTGAGATTTCATAAATTTTTAATAAAAGTTTCATAACTTTTATGAATATTAATATTTTTGAAAAATATTTTGTAAACACGGTAATTGGACCTGTGCGGTTCTAACACAACAATTATTTTTCGATTTAAAATTTTTAATTTTTTTTCAAAAAATTTGTATGCAATATCATTGGCCAAAAATATCACGTGACCTAATTAAACCCAAAATAAAAATTACCTCAAACTTTTGTTTTACTGAAAATTTTTGCGAAATGTTTTATTTTGAATGTTAGTTAGGCCAATGCGCGTCTAATAAAATACAAAATTTTAGGTTTTGAGATTTCATAAATTTTTAATAAAAGTTTTATAACTTTTATGAATATTAATATTTTTGAAAAATATTTTGTAAACACGGTAATTGGACCTGTGCGGTTCTAACACAATAATTATTTTTCGATTTAAAATTTTTTATTTTTTTTTTAAATTTGTATGCAATATCATTGGCCAAAAATATCACGTGACCTAATGAAAACCAAAATAAAAATTACCTCAAACTTTTGTTTTACTGAAAATGTTCGCAAAATGTTTTATCTTGAATGTTAGTTAGGCCAATGCGCGTCTAATAAAATACAAAATTTTAGGTTTTGAGATTTCATGAATTTTAAATAAAAGTTTCATAACTTTTATGAATATTAATATTTTAGAAAAATATTTTGTAAACACGGTAATTGGACCTGTGCGGTTCTTAACAACAATTATTTTTCGATTTAAAATTTTTTATTTTTTTTTTTTAAATTTGTATGCAATATCATTGGCCAAAAATATCACGTGACCTAATGAAAACCAAAATAAAAATTACCTCAAACTTTTGTTTTACTGAAAATTTTCGCAAAATGTTTTATCTTGAATGTCAGTTAGGCCAATGCGCGTCTAATAAAATACAAAATTTTAGGTTTTGAGATTTCATAAATTTTTAATAAAAGTTTCATAACTTTTATGAATATTAATATTTTTGAAAAATATTTTGTAAACACGGTAATTGGACCTGTGCGGTTCTAACACAACAATTATTTTTCGATTTAAAATTTTTAATTTTTTTTCAAAAAATTTGTATGCAATATCATTGGCCAAAAATATCACGTGACCTAATTAAACCCAAAATAAAAATTACCTCAAACTTTTGTTTTACTGAAAATGTTCGCAAAATGTTTTTTCTTGAATGTTAGTTTGGCCAATGCGCGTCTAATAAAATATAAAATTTTAGGTTTTGAGATTTCATGAATTTTTAATAAAAGTTTCATAACTTTTATGAATATTAATATTTTTGAAAAATATTTTGTAAACACGGTAATTGGACCTGTGCGGTTCTAACACAACAATTATTTTTCGATTTCAAATTTTTTATTTTTTTTTTTTTAAATTTGTATGCAATATCATTGGCCAAAAATATCACGTGACCTAATGAAAACCAAAATAAAAATTACCTCAAACTTTTGTTTTACTGAAAATTTTCGCGAAATGTTTTATTTTAAAATTAGTTAGGCCAATGCGCGTCTAATAAAATACAAAATTTTAAGTTTTGAGATTTCATGAATTTTTAATAAAAGTTTCATAACTTTTATGAATATTAATATTTTTGAAAAATATTTTGTAAACACGGTAATTGGACCTGTGCAGTTATAACACAATAATTATTTTTCGATTTAAAATTTTTTATTTTTTTTTAAAATTTGTATGCAATATCATTGGCCAAAAATATCACGTGACCTAATTAAACCCAAAATAAAAATTACCTCAAACTTTTGTTTTAATGAAAATGTTTGCAAAATGTTTTATCTTGAATTTTAGTTAGGCCAATGCGCGTCTAATAAAATACAAAATTTTAGGTTTTGAGATTTCATGAATTTTTAATAAAAGTTTCATAACTTTTATGAATATTAATATTTTTAAAAAATATTTTGTAAACACGGTAATTGGACCTGTGCGGTTCTAACACAACAATTATTTTTCGATTTAAAATTTTTAATTTTTTTTCAAAAAATTTGTATGCAATATCATTGGCCAAAAATATCACGTGACCTAATTAAACCCAAAATAAAATTACCTCAAACTTTTGTTTTACTGAAAATGTTCGCAAAATGTTTTATCTTGAATGTTAGTTAGGCCAATGCGCGTCTAATAAAATATAAAATTTTAGGTTTTGAGATTTCATGAATTTTTAATTAAAGTTTCATAACTTTTATGAATATTGATATTTTTGAAAAATATTTTGTAAACACGGTAATTGGACCTGTGCGGTTCTAACACAACAATTAATTTTCGATTTAAAATTTTTAATTTTTTTTAAAAAATTTGTATGCAATATCATTGGCCAAAAATATCACGTGACCTAATTAAACGCAAAATAAAAATTACCTCAAACTTTTGTTTTACTGAAAATTTTTGCGAAATGTTTTATCTTGAATGTTAGTTAGGCCAATGCGCGTCTAATAAAATACAAAATTTTAGGTTTTGAGATTTCATAAATTTTTAATAAAAGTTTTATAACTTTTATGAATATTAATATTTTTGAAAAATATTTTGTAAACACGGTAATTGGACCTGTGCGGTTCTAACAAAATAATTATTTTTCGATTTAAAATTTTTTATTTTTTTTTTAAATTTGTATGCAATATCATTGGCCAAAAATATCACGAGACCTAATGAAAACCAAAATAAAAATTACCTCAAACTTTTGTTTTACTAAAAATTTTCGCGAAAATTTTATCTTGAATGTTAGTTACCCAAAGTGCGTCTAATGAAATACAAAATTTTAGGTTTTGAGATTTCATAAATTTTTAATTAAAGTTTCATAACTTTTATGAATATTAATATTTTTGAAAAATATTTTGTAAACACGGTAATTGGACCTGTGCGGTTCTAACACAACAATTATTTTTTGATTTAAAACTTTTAATTTTTTTTTTTAAATTTGTATGCAATATCATTGGCCAAAAATATCACGTGACCTAATTAAACCCAAAATAAAAATTACCTCAAACTTTTGTTTTACTGAAAATTTTCGCGAAATGTTTTATCTTCAATGTTAGTTAGGCCAATGCGCGTCTAATAAAATACAAAATTTAAGGTTTTGAGATTTCATAAATTTTTAATAAAAGTTTCATAACTTTTATGAATATTAATATTTTAAAAAAATATTTAGTAAACACGGTAATTGGACCTGTGCGGTTCTAACACAACAATAATTTTTCGATTTAAAATTTTTTATTTTTTTTTTATAAATTTGTATGCAATATCATTGGCCAAAAATATCACGTGACCTAATTAAACCCAAAATAAAAATTACCTCAAACTTTTGTTTTACTGAAAATTTTCGCGAAATGTTTTATCTTGAATGTTAGTTAGGCCAATGCGCGTCTAATAAAATACAAAATTTTAGGTTTTGAGATTTCATGAATTTTTAATAAAAGTTTCATAACTTTTATGAATATTAATATTTTTGAAAAATATTTTGTAAACACGGTAATTTGACCTGTGCGGTTCTAACACAACAATTATTTTTCGATTTAAAATTTTTAATTTTTTTTCAAAAAATTTGTATGCAATATCATTGGCCAAAAATATCACGTGACCTAATTAAACCCAAAATAAAATTACCTCAAACTTTTGTTTTACTGAAAATGTTCGCAAAATGTTTTATTTTGAATGTTAGTTAGGCCAATGCGCGTCTAATAAAATATAAAATTTTAGGTTTTGAGATTTCATGAATTTTTAATAAAAGTTTCATAACTTTAATGAATATTGATATTTTTGAAAAATATTTTGTAAACACGGTAATTGGACCTGTGCGGTTCTAACACAACAATTATTTTTCGATTTAAAATTTTTTATTTTTTTTTGTAAAATTTGTATGCAATATCATTTGCCAAAAATATCACGTGACCTAATGAAAACCAAAATAAAAATTACCTCAAACTTTTGTTTTACTAAAAATTTTTGCGAAATGTTTTATCTTAAATGTTAGTTAGGCCAATGCGCGTCTAATAAAATACAAAATTTTAGGTTTTGAGATTTCATAAATTTTTAATAAAAGTTTCATAACTTTTATGAATATTAATATTTTTGAAAAATATTTTGTAAATACGGTAATTGGACCTGTGCGGTTCTAACACAACAATTATTTTTTGATTTAAAACTTTTAATTTTTTTTTTAAATTTGTATGAAATATCATTGGCCAAAAATATCACGTGACCTAATTAAACCCAAAATAAAAATTACCTCAAAATTTTGTTTTACTGAAAATTTTCGCGAAATGTTTTATCTTGAATGTTAGTTAGGCCCCAATGTGCGTCTAATAAAATACAAAATTTTAGGTTTTGAGATTTCATGAATTTTTAATTAAAGTTTCATAACTTTTATGAATATTAATATTTTTAAAAAATATTTTGTAAACACGGTAATTGGACCTGTGCGGTTCTAACACAACAATTATTTTTCGATTTAAAATTTTTAATTTTTTTTCAAAAAATTTGTATGCAATATCATTTGCCAAAATATCACGTGACCTAATTAAACCCAAAATAATAATTACCTTAAACTTTTGTTTTACTGAAAATTTTTACAAAATGTTTTATCTTGAATGTTAGTTAGGCCAATGCGCGTCTAATAAAATACAAAATTTTAAGTTTTGAGATTTCATGAATTTTTAATAAAAGTTTCACAACTTTTATGAATATTAATATTTTTGAAAAATATTTTGTAAACACGGTAATTGGACCTGTGCGGTTCTAACACAACAATTATTTTTCGATTTAAAAAAAAAATTTTTCAAAAAATTTGTATGCAATTTCATTGGCCAAAAATATCACGTGACCTATTTAAACCCAAAATAAAAATTACCTCAAACTTTTGTTTTACTGAAAATTTTTGCAAAATGTTTTATCTTGAATGTTAGTTAGGCCAATGCGCGTCTAATAAAATACAAAATTTTAGGTTTTGAGATTTCATAAATTTTTAATTAAAGTTTCATAACTTTTATGAATATTAATATTTTTGAAAAATATTTTGTAAACACGGTAATTGGACCTGTGCGGTTCTAACACAACAATTATTTTTCGATTTAAAATTTTTAATTTTTTTTCTAAAATTTGTATGCAATATCATTTGACAAAATATCACGTGACCTAATTAAACCCAAAATAAAAATTACCTTAAACTTTTGTTTTACTGAAAATTTTTACAAAATGTTTTATCTTGAATGTTAGTTAGGCCAATGCGCGTCTAATAAAATACAAAATTTTAGGTTTTGAGATTTCATAAATTTTTAATAAAAGTTTCATAACTTTTATGAATATTAATATTTTAAAAAAATATTTTGTAAACACGGTAATTGGACCTGTGCGGTTCTAACACAACAATTATTTTTCGATTTAAAATTTTTAATTTTTTTTCAAAAAATTTGTATGCAATATCATTGGTCAAAAATATTACGTGACCTAATTAAACCCAAAATAAAAATTACCTCAAACTTTTGTTTTACTGAAAATTTTCGCGAAATGTTTTATCTTGAATGTTAGTTAGGCCCCAATGTGCGTCTAATAAAATACAAAATTTTAGGTTTTGAGATTTCATGAATTTTTAATTAAAGTTTCATAACTTTTATGAATATTAATATTTTTAAAAAATATTTTGTAAACACGGTAATTGGACCTGTGCGGTTCTAACACAACAATTATTTTTCGATTTAAAATTTTTAATTTTTTTTCAAAAAATTTGTATGCAATATCATTTGCCAAAATATCACGTGACCTAATTAAACCCAAAATAATAATTACCTTAAACTTTTGTTTTACTGAAAATTTTTACAAAATGTTTTATCTTGAATGTTAGTTAGGCCAATGCGCGGGTAATAAAATACAAAATTTTAGGTTTTGAGATTTCATAAATTTTTAATAAAAGTTTCATAACTTTTATGAATATTAATATTTTTGAAAAATATTTTGTAAACACGGTAATTGGACCTGTGCGGTTCTAACACAACAATAATTTTTCGATTTAAAATATTTATTTTTTTTTTTAAATTTGTATGCAATATCATTGGCCAAAAATATCACGTGACCTAATGAAAACCAAAATAAAAATTACCTCAAACTTTTGTTTTACTAAAAATTTTCGCGAAATGTTTTATTTTAAAATTAGTTAGGCCAATGCGCGTCTAATAAAATACAAAATTTTAGGTTTTGAGATTTCATAAATTTTTAATAAAAGTTTCATAACTTTTATGAATATTAATATTTTTGAAAAATATTTTGTAAATACGGTAATTGGACCTGTGCGGTTCTAACACAACAATTATTTTTTGATTTAAAACTTTTAATTTTTTTTTTTAAATTTGTATGAAATATCATTGGCCAAAAATATCACGTGACCTAATTAAACCCAAAATAAAAATTACCTCAAAATTTTGTTTTACTGAAAATTTTCGCGAAATGTTTTATCTTGAATGTTAGTTAGGCCCCAATGTGCGTCTAATAAAATACAAAATTTTAGGTTTTGAGATTTCATGAATTTTTAATTAAAGTTTCATAACTTTTATGAATATTAATATTTTTAAAAAATATTTTGTAAACACGGTAATTGGACCTGTGCGGTTCTAACACAACAATTATTTTTCGATTTAAAATTTTTAATTTTTTTTCTAAAATTTGTATGCAATATCATTTGCCAAAATATCACGTGACCTAATTAAACCCAAAATAATAATTACCTTAAACTTTTGTTTTACTGAAAATTTTTACAAAATGTTTTATCTTGAATGTTAGTTAGGCCAATGCGCGGGTAATAAAATACAAAATTTTAGGTTTTGAGATTTCATAAATTTTTAATAAAAGTTTCATAACTTTTATGAATATTAATATTTTTGAAAAATATTTTGTAAACACGGTAATTGGACCTGTGCGGTTCTAACACAACAATAATTTTTCGATTTAAAATATTTATTTTTTTTTTTAAATTTGTATGCAATATCATTGGCCAAAAATATCACGTGACCTAATGAAAACCAAAATAAAAATTACCTCAAACTTTTGTTTTACTAAAAATTTTCGCGAAATGTTTTATTTTAAAATTAGTTAGGCCAATGCGCGTCTAATAAAATACAAAATTTTAGGTTTTGAGATTTCATAAATTTTTAATAAAAGTTTCATAACTTTTATGAATATTAATATTTTTGAAAAATATTTTGTAAACACGATAAGTAAACCTGTGCGGTTCTAACACAACAATTATTTTTCGATTTAAAATTTTTAATTTTTTTTCAAAAAATTTGTATGTAATATCATTAGCCAAAAATATCACGTGACCTAATTAAACCCAAAATAAAAATTACCTCAAACTTTTGTTTTACTGATAATTTTTGCTAAATGTTTAATCTTGAATGTTAGTTAGAGGAATGTGCGTCTAATAAAATACAAAATTTTAGGTTTTGAGATTTCATAAATTTTTAATAAAAGTTTCATAACTTTTATGAATATTAATATTTTTGAAAAATATTTTGTAAACACGGTAATTAGACCTGTGCGGTTCTAACACAACAATTATTTTTCGATTTAAAATTTTTTATTTTTTTTCAAAAAATTTGTATGCAATATCATTGGCCAAAAATATCACGTGACCTAATTAAACCCAAAATAAAATTACCTCAAACTTTTGTTTTACTGAAAATGTTCGCAAAATGTTTTATTTTGAATGTTAGTTAGGCCAATGCGCGTCTAATAAAATATAAAATTTTAGGTTTTGAGATTTCATGAATTTTTAATAAAAGTTTCATAACTTTAATGAATATTGATATTTTTGAAAAATATTTTGTAAACACGGTAATTGGACCTGTGCGGTTCTAACACAACAATTATTTTTCGATTTAAAATTTTTTATTTTTTTTTGTAAAATTTGTATGCAATATCATTTGCCAAAAATATCACGTGACCTAATGAAAACCAAAATAAAAATTACCTCAAACTTTTGTTTTACTAAAAATTTTTGCGAAATGTTTTATCTTAAATGTTAGTTAGGCCAATGCGCGTCTAATAAAATACAAAATTTTAGGTTTTGAGATTTCATAAATTTTTAATAAAAGTTTCATAACTTTTATGAATATTAATATTTTTGAAAAATATTTTGTAAATACGGTAATTGGACCTGTGCGGTTCTAACACAACAATTATTTTTTGATTTAAAACTTTTAATTTTTTTTTTAAATTTGTATGAAATATCATTGGCCAAAAATATCACGTGACCTAATTAAACCCAAAATAAAAATTACCTCAAAATTTTGTTTTACTGAAAATTTTCGCGAAATGTTTTATCTTGAATGTTAGTTAGGCCCCAATGTGCGTCTAATAAAATACAAAATTTTAGGTTTTGAGATTTCATGAATTTTTAATTAAAGTTTCATAACTTTTATGAATATTAATATTTTTAAAAAATATTTTGTAAACACGGTAATTGGACCTGTGCGGTTCTAACACAACAATTATTTTTCGATTTAAAATTTTTAATTTTTTTTCAAAAAATTTGTATGCAATATCATTTGCCAAAATATCACGTGACCTAATTAAACCCAAAATAATAATTACCTTAAACTTTTGTTTTACTGAAAATTTTTACAAAATGTTTTATCTTGAATGTTAGTTAGGCCAATGCGCGTCTAATAAAATACAAAATTTTAAGTTTTGAGATTTCATGAATTTTTAATAAAAGTTTCACAACTTTTATGAATATTAATATTTTTGAAAAATATTTTGTAAACACGGTAATTGGACCTGTGCGGTTCTAACACAACAATTATTTTTCGATTTAAAAAAAAAATTTTTCAAAAAATTTGTATGCAATTTCATTGGCCAAAAATATCACGTGACCTATTTAAACCCAAAATAAAAATTACCTCAAACTTTTGTTTTACTGAAAATTTTTGCAAAATGTTTTATCTTGAATGTTAGTTAGGCCAATGCGCGTCTAATAAAATACAAAATTTTAGGTTTTGAGATTTCATAAATTTTTAATTAAAGTTTCATAACTTTTATGAATATTAATATTTTTGAAAAATATTTTGTAAACACGGTAATTGGACCTGTGCGGTTCTAACACAACAATTATTTTTCGATTTAAAATTTTTAATTTTTTTTCTAAAATTTGTATGCAATATCATTTGACAAAATATCACGTGACCTAATTAAACCCAAAATAAAAATTACCTTAAACTTTTGTTTTACTGAAAATTTTTACAAAATGTTTTATCTTGAATGTTAGTTAGGCCAATGCGCGTCTAATAAAATACAAAATTTTAGGTTTTGAGATTTCATAAATTTTTAATAAAAGTTTCATAACTTTTATGAATATTAATATTTTAAAAAAATATTTTGTAAACACGGTAATTGGACCTGTGCGGTTCTAACACAACAATTATTTTTCGATTTAAAATTTTTAATTTTTTTTCAAAAAATTTGTATGCAATATCATTGGTCAAAAATATTACGTGACCTAATTAAACCCAAAATAAAAATTACCTCAAACTTTTGTTTTACTGAAAATTTTCGCGAAATGTTTTATCTTGAATGTTAGTTAGGCCCCAATGTGCGTCTAATAAAATACAAAATTTTAGGTTTTGAGATTTCATGAATTTTTAATTAAAGTTTCATAACTTTTATGAATATTAATATTTTTAAAAAATATTTTGTAAACACGGTAATTGGACCTGTGCGGTTCTAACACAACAATTATTTTTCGATTTAAAATTTTTAATTTTTTTTCAAAAAATTTGTATGCAATATCATTTGCCAAAATATCACGTGACCTAATTAAACCCAAAATAATAATTACCTTAAACTTTTGTTTTACTGAAAATTTTTACAAAATGTTTTATCTTGAATGTTAGTTAGGCCAATGCGCGGGTAATAAAATACAAAATTTTAGGTTTTGAGATTTCATAAATTTTTAATAAAAGTTTCATAACTTTTATGAATATTAATATTTTTGAAAAATATTTTGTAAACACGGTAATTGGACCTGTGCGGTTCTAACACAACAATAATTTTTCGATTTAAAATATTTATTTTTTTTTTTAAATTTGTATGCAATATCATTGGCCAAAAATATCACGTGACCTAATGAAAACCAAAATAAAAATTACCTCAAACTTTTGTTTTACTAAAAATTTTCGCGAAATGTTTTATTTTAAAATTAGTTAGGCCAATGCGCGTCTAATAAAATACAAAATTTTAGGTTTTGAGATTTCATAAATTTTTAATAAAAGTTTCATAACTTTTATGAATATTAATATTTTTGAAAAATATTTTGTAAATACGGTAATTGGACCTGTGCGGTTCTAACACAACAATTATTTTTTGATTTAAAACTTTTAATTTTTTTTTTTAAATTTGTATGAAATATCATTGGCCAAAAATATCACGTGACCTAATTAAACCCAAAATAAAAATTACCTCAAAATTTTGTTTTACTGAAAATTTTCGCGAAATGTTTTATCTTGAATGTTAGTTAGGCCCCAATGTGCGTCTAATAAAATACAAAATTTTAGGTTTTGAGATTTCATGAATTTTTAATTAAAGTTTCATAACTTTTATGAATATTAATATTTTTAAAAAATATTTTGTAAACACGGTAATTGGACCTGTGCGGTTCTAACACAACAATTATTTTTCGATTTAAAATTTTTAATTTTTTTTCTAAAATTTGTATGCAATATCATTTGCCAAAATATCACGTGACCTAATTAAACCCAAAATAATAATTACCTTAAACTTTTGTTTTACTGAAAATTTTTACAAAATGTTTTATCTTGAATGTTAGTTAGGCCAATGCGCGGGTAATAAAATACAAAATTTTAGGTTTTGAGATTTCATAAATTTTTAATAAAAGTTTCATAACTTTTATGAATATTAATATTTTTGAAAAATATTTTGTAAACACGGTAATTGGACCTGTGCGGTTCTAACACAACAATAATTTTTCGATTTAAAATATTTATTTTTTTTTTTAAATTTGTATGCAATATCATTGGCCAAAAATATCACGTGACCTAATGAAAACCAAAATAAAAATTACCTCAAACTTTTGTTTTACTAAAAATTTTTGCGAAATGTTTTATTTTAAAATTAGTTAGGCCAATGCGCGTCTAATAAAATACAAAATTTTAGGTTTTGAGATTTCATAAATTTTTAATAAAAGTTTCATAACTTTTATGAATATTAATATTTTTGAAAAATATTTTGTAAACACGATAAGTAAACCTGTGCGGTTCTAACACAACAATTATTTTTCGATTTAAAATTTTTAATTTTTTTTCAAAAAATTTGTATGTAATATCATTAGCCAAAAATATCACGTGACCTAATTAAACCCAAAATAAAAATTACCTCAAACTTTTGTTTTACTGATAATTTTTGCTAAATGTTTAATCTTGAATGTTAGTTAGAGGAATGTGCGTCTAATAAAATACAAAATTTTAGGTTTTGAGATTTCATAAATTTTTAATAAAAGTTTCATAACTTTTATGAATATTAATATTTTTGAAAAATATTTTGTAAACACGGTAATTAGACCTGTGCGGTTCTAACACAACAATTATTTTTCGATTTAAAATTTTTTATTTTTTTTCAAAAAATTTGTATGCAATATCATTGGCCAAAAATATCACGTAACCTAATTAAACCCAAAATAAAAATTAACTCAAACTTTTGTTTTACTGAAAATTTTTGCGAAATGTTTAATCTTGAATGTTAGTTAGGCTAATGCGCGTCTAATAAAATACAAAATTTTAGGTTTTGAGATTTCATAAATTTTTAATAAAAGTTTCATAACTTTTATGAATATTAATATTTTTGAAAAATATTTTGTAAATACGGTAATTGGACCTGTGCGGTTCTAACACAACAATTATTTTTTGATTTAAAACTTTTAATTTTTTTTTTTAAATTTGTATGAAATATCATTGGCCAAAAATATCACGTGACCTAATTAAACCCAAAATAAAAATTACCTCAAAATTTTGTTTTACTGAAAATTTTCGCGAAATGTTTTATCTTGAATGTTAGTTAGGCCAATGCGCGTCTAATAAAATACAAAATTTTAGGTTTTGAGATTTCATAAATTTTTAATAAAAGTTACATAACTTTTATGAATATTAATATTTTTGAAAAATATTTTGTAAACACGGTTATTGGACCTGTGCGGTTCTAACACAACAATAATTTTTTGATTTAAAATTTTTGATTTATTTTTTTTTAAATTTGTATGCAATATCATTGGCCAAAAATATCACGTGACCTAATTAAACCCAAAATAAAAATTACCTCAAACATTTGTTTTACTGAAAATTTTTGCGAAATGTTTTATCTTGAATGTTAGTTAGACCAATGTGCGTCTAATAAAATACAAAATTTTAGGTTTTGAGATTTCATGAATTTTTAATTAAAGTTTCATAACTTTTATGAATAATAATATTTTTAAAAAATATTTCGTAAACACGGTAATTGGACCTGTGCGGTTCTAACACAACAATTATTTTTCGATTTAAAATTTTTAATTTTTTTTTTAAATTTGTATGCAATATTATTGGTCAAAAATATCACGTGACCTAGTTAAACCCAAAATAAAAATTACCTTAAACTTTTGTTTTACTAAAAATTTTTGCAAAATGTTTTATCTTGAATGTTAGTTAGGCCAATGCTCGGGTAATAAAATACAAAATTTTAGGTTTTGAGATTTCATAAATTTTTAATAAAAGTTTCATAACTTTTATGAATATTAATATTTTTGAAAAATATTTTGTAAACACGGTAATTGGACCTGTGCGGTTCTAACACAACAATAATTTTTCGATTTAAAATATATTTTTTTTTTGAAATTTGTATGCAATATCATTGGCCAAAAATATCACGTGACCTAATAAAAACCAAAATAAAAATTACCTCAAACTTTTGTTTTACTAAAAATTTTCGCGAAATGTTTTATTTTAAAATTAGTTAGGCCAATGCGCATCTAATAAAATACAAAATTTTAGGTTTTGAGATTTCATAAATTTTTAATAAAAGTTTCATAACTTTTATAAATATTAATATTTTCGAAAAATATTTCTTAAACACGGTAATTGGACCTGTGCGGTTCCAACACAACAATTAATTTTCGATTTTTTTTTAATTTTTTTTCAAAAAATTTGTATGCAATATCCAAAAATATCACGTGACCTAAATAAACCCAAAATAAAAATTACCTCAAACTTTTGTTTTACTGAAAATTTTCGCAAAATATTTTATCTTGAATGTTAGTTAGGCCAATGCGCGTCTAATAAAATACAAAATTTTAGGTTTTGAGATTTCATAAATTTTTAATAAAAGTTTCATAACTTTTATAAATATTAATATTTTTGAAAAATATTTAGTAAACACGGTAATTGGACCTGTGCGGTTCTAACACAACAATAATTTTTTGATTTAAAATTTTTTATTTTTTTTTTAAATTTGTATGCAATATCATTGGCCAAAAATATCACGTGACCTAATGAAAACCAAAATAAAAATTACCTCAAACTTTTGTTTTACTGAAAATGTTTGCAAAATGTTTTATCTTGAATGTTAGTTAGGCCAATGCGCGTCTAATAAAATACAAAATTTTAGGTTTTGAGATTTCATGAATTTTTAATAAAAGTTTCATAACTTTTATGAATATTAATATTTTAGAAAAATATTTTGTAAACACGGCAATTGGACCTGTGCGGTTCTTAACAACAATTATTTTTCGATTTAAAATTTTTTATTTTTTTTTTTTAAATTTGTATGCAATATCATTGGCCAAAAATATCACGTGACCTAATGAAAACCAAAATAAAAATTACCTCAAACTTTTGTTTTACTGAAAATTTTCGCGAAATGTTTTATCTTGAAGGTCAGTTAGGCCAATGCGCGTCTAATAAAATACAAAATTTTAGGTTTTGAGATTTCATAAATTTTTAATAAAAGTTTCATAACTTTTATGAATATTAATATTTTTGAAAAATATTTTGTAAACACGGTAATTGGACCTGTGCGGTTCTAACACAACAATTATTTTTCGATTTAAAATTTTTAATTTTTTTTCAAAAAATTTGTATGCAATATCATTGGCCAAAAATATCACGTGACCTAATTAAACCCAAAATAAAAATTACCTCAAACTTTTGTTTTACTGAAAATTTTCGCAAAATATTTTATCTTGAATGTTAGTTAGGCCAATGCGCGTCTAATAAAATACAAAATTTTAGGTTTTGAGATTTCATAAATTTTTAATAAAAGTTTCATAACTTTTATAAATATTAATATTTTTGAAAAATATTTAGTAAACACGGTTATTGGACCTGTGCGATTCTAACACAACAATAATTTTTCGATTTAAAATTTTTTATTTATTTTTTTTAAATTTGTATGCAATATCATTGGCCAAAAATATCACGTGACCTAATTAGACCCAAAATAAAAATTACCTCAAACATTTGTTTTACTAAAAATTTTTGCGAAATGTTTTATCTTGAATGTTAGTTAGACCAATGCGCGTCTAATAAAATACAAAATTTTAGGTTTTGAGATTTCATAAATTTTTAATAAAATTTTCATAACTTTTATGAATATTAATATTTTTGAAAAATATTTTGTAAACACGGTAATTAAACCTGTGCGGTTCTAACACAACAATAATTTTTCGATTTAAAATTTTTTATTTTTTTTTTTAAATTTGTATGCAATATCATTGGCCAAAAATATCACGTGACCTAATGAAAACCAAAATAAAAATTACCTCAAACTTTTGTTTTACTAAAAATTTTCGCGAAATGTTTTATTTTAAAATTAGTTAGGCCAATGCGCATCTAATAAAATACAAAATTTTAGGTTTTGAGATTTCATAAATTTTTAATAAAAGTTTCATAACTTTTATAAATATTAATATTTTCGAAAAATATTTCTTAAACACGGTAATTGGACCTGTGCGGTTCCAACACAACAATTAATTTTCGATTTTTTTTTAATTTTATTTCAAAAAATTTGTATGCAATATCCAAAAATATCACGTGACCTAAATAAACCCAAAATAAAAATTACCTCAAACTTTTGTTTTACTGAAAATTTTCGCAAAATATTTTATCTTGAATGTTAGTTAGGCCAATGCGCGTCTAATAAAATACAAAATTTTAGGTTTTGAGATTTCATAAATTTTTAATAAAAGTTTCATAACTTTTATAAATATTAATATTTTTGAAAAATATTTAGTAAACACGGTAATTGGACCTGTGCGGTTCTAACACAACAATAATTTTTTGATTTAAAATTTTTTATTTTTTTTTTAAATTTGTATGCAATATCATTGGCCAAAAATATCACGTGACCTAATGAAAACCAAAATAAAAATTACCTCAAACTTTTGTTTTACTGAAAATGTTTGCAAAATGTTTTATCTTGAATGTTAGTTAGGCCAATGCGCGTCTAATAAAATACAAAATTTTAGGTTTTGAGATTTCATGAATTTTTAATAAAAGTTTCATAACTTTTATGAATATTAATATTTTAGAAAAATATTTTGTAAACACGGTAATTGGACCTGTGCGGTTCTTAACAACAATTATTTTTCGATTTAAAATTTTTTATTTTTTTTTTTTAAATTTGTATGCAATATCATTGGCCAAAAATATCACGTGACCTAATGAAAACCAAAATAAAAATTACCTCAAACTTTTGTTTTACTGAAAATTTTCGCGAAATGTTTTATCTTGAAGGTCAGTTAGGCCAATGCGCGTCTAATAAAATACAAAATTTTAGGTTTTGAGATTTCATAAATTTTTAATAAAAGTTTCATAACTTTTATGAATATTAATATTTTTGAAAAATATTTTGTAAACACGGTAATTGGACCTGTGCGGTTCTAACACAACAATTATTTTTCGATTTAAAATTTTTAATTTTTTTTCAAAAAATTTGTATGCAATATCATTGGCCAAAAATATCACGTGACCTAATTAAACCCAAAATAAAAATTACCTCAAACTTTTGTTTTACTGAAAATTTTCGCAAAATATTTTATCTTGAATGTTAGTTAGGCCAATGCGCGTCTAATAAAATACAAAATTTTAGGTTTTGAGATTTCATAAATTTTTAATAAAAGTTTCATAACTTTTATAAATATTAATATTTTTGAAAAATATTTAGTAAACACGGTTATTGGACCTGTGCGATTCTAACACAACAATAATTTTTCGATTTAAAATTTTTTATTTATTTTTTTTAAATTTGTATGCAATATCATTGGCCAAAAATATCACGTGACCTAATTAGACCCAAAATAAAAATTACCTCAAACATTTGTTTTACTAAAAATTTTTGCGAAATGTTTTATCTTGAATGTTAGTTAGACCAATGCGCGTCTAATAAAATACAAAATTTTAGGTTTTGAGATTTCATAAATTTTTAATAAAATTTTCATAACTTTTATGAATATTAATATTTTTGAAAAATATTTTGTAAACACGGTAATTAAACCTGTGCGGTTCTAACACAACAATAATTTTTCGATTTAAAATTTTTTATTTTTTTTTTTAAATTTGTATGCAATATCATTGGCCAAAAATATCACGTGACCTAATGAAAACCAAAATAAAAATCACCTCAAACTTTTGTTTTACTGAAAATTTTCGCGAAATGTTTTATCTTGAATGTTAGTTAGGCCAATGCGCGTCTAATAAAATACAAAATTTTAGGTTTTGAGATTTCATAAATTTTTAATAAAAGTTTCATAACTTTTATGAATATTAATATTTTTGAAAAATATTTACTAAACACGGTTATTGGACCTGTGCGATTCTAACACAACAATAATTTTTCGATTTAAAATTTTTTATTTATTTTTTTTAAATTTGTATGCAATATCATTGGCCAAAAATATCACGTGACCTAATTAAACCCAAAATAAAAATTACCTCAAACATTTGTTTTACTGAAAATTTTTGCGAAATGTTTTATCTTGAATGTTAGTTAGACCAATGTGCGTCTAATAAAATACAAAATTTTAGGTTTTGAGATTTCATAAATTTTTAATAAAAGTTTCATAACTTTTATGAATATTAATATTTTTGAAAAATATTTTGTAAACACGGTAATTAAACCTGTGCGGTTCTAACACAACAATAATTTTTCGATTTAAAATTTTTTATTTTTTTTTTTTAAATTTGTATGCAATATCATTGGCCAAAAATATCACGTGACCTAATGAAAACCAAAATAAAAATTACCTCAAACTTTTGTTTTACTGAAAATTTTCGCGAAATGTTTTATCTTGAATGTTAGTTAGGCCAATGCGCGTCTAATAAAATACAAAATTTTAGGTTTTGAGATTTCATGAATTTTTAATAAAAGTTTCATAACTTTTATGAATATTAATATTTTTGAAAAATATTTAGTAAACACGGTTATTGGACCTGTGCGGTTCTAACACAACAATAATTTTTCGATTTAAAATTTTTTATTTAATTTTTTAAAATTTGTATGCAATATCATTGGCCAAAAATATCACGTGACCTAATTAAACCCAAAATAAAAATTACCTCAAACATTTGTTTTACTGAAAATTTTTGCGAAATGTTTTATCTTGAATGTTAGTTAGACCAATGTGCGTCTAATAAAATACAAAATTTTAGGTTTTGAGATTTCATGAATTTTTAATTAAAGTTTCATAACTTTTATGAATATTAATATTTTTAAAAAATATTTCGTAAACACGGTAATTGGACCTATGTGGTTCTAACACAACAATTATTTTTCGATTTTAAAATTTTTAATTTTTTTTTTTAAATTTGTATGCAATATCATTGGCCAAAAATATCACGTGACCTAATTAAACCCAAAATAAAAATTACCTCAAACTTTTGTTTTACTGAAAATTTTTGCAAAATGTTTTATCTTGAATGTTAGTTAGGCCAATGCGCGGGTAATAAAATACAAAATTTTAGGTTTTGAGATTTCATAAATTTTTAATAAAAGTTTCATAACTTTTATGAATATTAATATTTTTGAAAAATATTTTGTAAACACGGTAATTGAACCTGTGCAGTTCTAACACAACAATAATTTTTCGATTTAAAATTTTTAATTTTTTTTCAAAAAATTTGTATGCAATATCATTAGCCAAAAATATCACGTGACCTAATTAAACCCAAAATAAAAAAAACCTCAAACATTTGTTTTACTGATAATTTTCGCGAAATGTTTTATCTTGAATGTTAGTTAGGCCAATGTGCGTCTAATAAAATACAAAATTTTAGGTTTTGAGATTTCATAAATTTTTAATAAAAGTTTCATAACTTTTATGAATATTAATATTTTTAAAAAATATTTTGTAAACACGGTAATTAGACCTGTGCGGTTCTAACACAACAATTATTTTTCGATTTAAAATTTTTTATTTTTTTTCAAAAAATTTGTATGCAATATCATTGGCCAAAAATATCACGTAACCTAATTAAACCCAAAATAAAAATTAACTCAAACTTTTGTTTTACTGAAAATTTTTGCGAAATGTTTAATCTTGAATGTTAGTTAGGCTAATGCGCGTCTAATAAAATACAAAATTTTAGGTTTTGAGATTTCATAAATTTTTAATAAAAGTTTCATAACTTTTATGAATATTAATATTTTTGAAAAATATTTTGTAAATACGGTAATTGGACCTGTGCGGTTCTAACACAACAATTATTTTTTGATTTAAAACTTTTAATTTTTTTTTTAAAATTTGTATGAAATATCATTGGCCAAAAATATCACGTGACCTAATTAAACCCAAAATAAAAATTACCTCAAAATTTTGTTTTACTGAAAATTTTCGCGAAATGTTTTATCTTGAATGTTAGTTAGGCCAATGCGCGTCTAATAAAATACAAAATTTTAGGTTTTGAGATTTCATAAATTTTTAATAAAAGTTACATAACTTTTATGAATATTAATATTTTTGAAAAATATTTTGTAAACACGGTTATTGGACCTGTGCGGTTCTAACACAACAATAATTTTTTGATTTAAAATTTTTGATTTATTTTTTTTTAAATTTGTATGCAATATCATTGGCCAAAAATATCACGTGACCTAATTAAACCCAAAATAAAAATTACCTCAAACATTTGTTTTACTGAAAATTTTTGCGAAATGTTTTATCTTGAATGTTAGTTAGACCAATGTGCGTCTAATAAAATACAAAATTTTAGGTTTTGAGATTTCATGAATTTTTAATTAAAGTTTCATAACTTTTATGAATAATAATATTTTTAAAAAATATTTCGTAAACACGGTAATTGGACCTGTGCGGTTCTAACACAACAATTATTTTTCGATTTAAAATTTTTAATTTTTTTTTTAAATTTGTATGCAATATTATTGGTCAAAAATATCACGTGACCTAGTTAAACCCAAAATAAAAATTACCTTAAACTTTTGTTTTACTAAAAATTTTTGCAAAATGTTTTATCTTGAATGTTAGTTAGGCCAATGCTCGGGTAATAAAATACAAAATTTTAGGTTTTGAGATTTCATAAATTTTTAATAAAAGTTTCATAACTTTTATGAATATTAATATTTTTGAAAAATATTTTGTAAACACGGTAATTGGACCTGTGCGGTTCTAACACAACAATAATTTTTCGATTTAAAATATATTTTTTTTTTTTAAATTTGTATGCAATATCATTGGCCAAAAATATCACGTGACCTAATAAAAACCAAAATAAAAATTACCTCAAACTTTTGTTTTACTAAAAATTTTCGCGAAATGTTTTATTTTAAAATTAGTTAGGCCAATGCGCATCTAATAAAATACAAAATTTTAGGTTTTGAGATTTCATAAATTTTTAATAAAAGTTTCATAACTTTTATAAATATTAATATTTTCGAAAAATATTTCTTAAACACGGTAATTGGACCTGTGCGGTTCCAACACAACAATTATTTTTCGATTTTTTTTTAATTTTTTTTCAAAAAATTTGTATGCAATATCCAAAAATATTACGTGACCTAAATAAACCCAAAATAAAAATTACCTCAAACTTTTGTTTTACTGAAAATTTTCGCGAAATGTTTTATCTTGAATGTTAGTTAGGCCAATGCGCGTCTAATAAAATACAAAATTTTAGGTTTTGAGATTTCATAAATTTTTAATAAAAGTTTCATAACTTTTATAAATATTAATATTTTTGAAAAATATTTAGTAAACACGGTTATTGGACCTGTGCGATTCTAACACAACAATAATTTTTCGATTTAAAATTTTTATTTATTTTTTTTAAATTTGTATGCAATATCATTGGCCAAAAATATCACGTGACCTAATTAAACCCAAAATAAAAATTACCTCAAACATTTGTTTTACTGAAAATTTTTGCGAAATGTTTTATCTTGAATGTTAGTTAGACCAATGTGCGTCTAATAAAATACAAAATTTTAGGTTTTGAGATTTCATAAATTTTTAATAAAAGTTTCATAACTTTTATGAATATTAATATTTTTGAAAAATATTTTGTAAACACGGTAATTAAACCTGTGCGGTTCTAACACAACAATAATTTTTCGATTTAAAATTTTTTATTTTTTTTTTTTAAATTTGTATGCAATATCATTGGCCAAAAATATCACGTGACCTAATGAAAACCAAAATAAAAATTACCTCAAACTTTTGTTTTACTGAAAATTTTTGCGAAATGTTTAATCTTGAATGTTAGTTATGCTAATGCGCGTCTAATAAAATACAAAATTTTAGGTTTTGAGATTTCATAAATTTTTAATAAAAGTTTCATAACTTTTATGAATATTAATATTTTTGAAAAATATTTTGTAAATACGGTAATTGGACCTGTGCGGTTCTAACACAACAATTATTTTTTGATTTAAAACTTTTAATTTTTTTTTTAAAATTTGTATGAAATATCATTGGCCAAAAATATCACGTGACCTAATTAAACCCAAAATAAAAATTACCTCAAAATTTTGTTTTACTGAAAATTTTCGCGAAATGTTTTATCTTGAATGTTAGTTAGGCCAATGCGCGTCTAATAAAATACAAAATTTTAGGTTTTGAGATTTCATAAATTTTTAATAAAAGTTACATAACTTTTATGAATATTAATATTTTTGAAAAATATTTTGTAAACACGGTTATTGGACCTGTGCGGTTCTAACACAACAATAATTTTTTGATTTAAAATTTTTGATTTATTTTTTTTTAAATTTGTATGCAATATCATTGGCCAAAAATATCACGTGACCTAATTAAACCTAAAATAAAAATTACCTCAAACATTTGTTTTACTGAAAATTTTTGCGAAATGTTTTATCTTGAATGTTAGTTAGACCAATGTGCGTCTAATAAAATACAAAATTTTAGGTTTTGAGATTTCATGAATTTTTAATTAAAGTTTCATAACTTTTATGAATAATAATATTTTTAAAAAATATTTCGTAAACACGGTAATTGGACCTGTGCGGTTCTAACACAACAATTATTTTTCGATTTAAAATTTTTAATTTTTTTTTTAAATTTGTATGCAATATTATTGGTCAAAAATATCACGTGACCTAGTTAAACCCAAAATAAAAATTACCTTAAACTTTTGTTTTACTAAAAATTTTTGCAAAATGTTTTATCTTGAATGTTAGTTAGGCCAATGCTCGGGTAATAAAATACAAAATTTTAGGTTTTGAGATTTCATAAATTTTTAATAAAAGTTTCATAACTTTTATGAATATTAATATTTTTGAAAAATATTTTGTAAACACGGTAATTGGACCTGTGCGGTTCTAACACAACAATAATTTTTCGATTTAAAATATATTTTTTTTTTTGAAATTTGTATGCAATATCATTGGCCAAAAATATCACGTGACCTAATAAAAACCAAAATAAAAATTACCTCAAACTTTTGTTTTACTAAAAATTTTCGCGAAATGTTTTATTTTAAAATTAGTTAGGCCAATGCGCATCTAATAAAATACAAAATTTTAGGTTTTGAGATTTCATAAATTTTTAATAAAAGTTTCATAACTTTTATAAATATTAATATTTTCGAAAAATATTTCTTAAACACGGTAATTGGACCTGTGCGGTTCCAACACAACAATTATTTTTCGATTTTTTTTTAATTTTTTTTCAAAAAATTTGTATGCAATATCCAAAAATATCACGTGACCTAAATAAACCCAAAATAAAAATTACCTCAAACTTTTGTTTTACTGAAAATTTTCGCAAAATATTTTATCTTGAATGTTAGTTAGGCCAATGCGCGTCTAATAAAATACAAAATTTTAGGTTTTGAGATTTCATAAATTTTTAATAAAAGTTTCATAACTTTTATAAATATTAATATTTTTGAAAAATATTTAGTAAACACGGTTATTGGACCTGTGCGATTCTAACACAACAATAATTTTTCGATTTAAAATTTTTTATTTATTTTTTTTAAATTTGTATGCAATATCATTGGCCAAAAATATCACGTGACCTAATTAGACCCAAAATAAAAATTACCTCAAACATTTGTTTTACTAAAAATTTTTGCGAAATGTTTTATCTTGAATGTTAGTTAGACCAATGCGCGTCTAATAAAATACAAAATTTTAGGTTTTGAGATTTCATAAATTTTTAATAAAATTTTCATAACTTTTATGAATATTAATATTTTTGAAAAATATTTTGTAAACACGGTAATTAAACCTGTGCGGTTCTAACACAACAATAATTTTTCGATTTAAAATTTTTTATTTTTTTTTTTAAATTTGTATGCAATATCATTGGCCAAAAATATCACGTGACCTAATGAAAACCAAAATAAAAATCACCTCAAACTTTTGTTTTACTGAAAATTTTCGCGAAATGTTTTATCTTGAATGTTAGTTAGGCCAATGCGCGTCTAATAAAATACAAAATTTTAGGTTTTGAGATTTCATAAATTTTTAATAAAAGTTTCATAACTTTTATGAATATTAATATTTTTGAAAAATATTTAGTAAACACGGTTATTGGACCTGTGCGATTCTAACACAACAATAATTTTTCGATTTAAAATTTTTTATTTATTTTTTTTAAATTTGTATGCAATATCATTGGCCAAAAATATCACGTGACCTAATTAAACCCAAAATAAAAATTACCTCAAACATTTGTTTTACTGAAAATTTTTGCGAAATGTTTTATCTTGAATGTTAGTTAGACCAATGTGCGTCTAATAAAATACAAAATTTTAGGTTTTGAGATTTCATAAATTTATAATAAAAGTTTCATAACTTTTATGAATATTAATATTTTTGAAAAATATTTTGTAAACACGGTAATTAAACCTGTGCGGTTCTAACACAACAATAATTTTTCGATTTAAAATTTTTTATTTTTTTTTTTTAAATTTGTATGCAATATCATTGGCCAAAAATATCACGTGACCTAATGAAAACCAAAATAAAAATTACCTCAAACTTTTGTTTTACTGAAAATTTTCGCGAAATGTTTTATCTTGAATGTTAGTTAGGCCAATGCGCGTCTAATAAAATACAAAATTTTAGGTTTTGAGATTTCATGAATTTTTAATAAAAGTTTCATAACTTTTATGAATATTAATATTTTTGAAAAATATTTAGTAAACACGGTTATTGGACCTGTGCGGTTCTAACACAACAATAATTTTTCGATTTAAAATTTTTTATTTAATTTTTTAAAATTTGTATGCAATATCATTGGCCAAAAATATCACGTGACCTAATTAAACCCAAAATAAAAATTACCTCAAACATTTGTTTTACTGAAAATTTTTGCGAAATGTTTTATCTTGAATGTTAGTTAGACCAATGTGCGTCTAATAAAATACAAAATTTTAGGTTTTGAGATTTCATGAATTTTTAATTAAAGTTTCATAACTTTTATGAATATTAATATTTTTAAAAAATATTTCGTAAACACGGTAATTGGACCTATGTGGTTCTAACACAACAATTATTTTTCGATTTTAAAATTTTTAATTTTTTTTTTTAAATTTGTATGCAATATCATTGGCCAAAAATATCACGTGACCTAATTAAACCCAAAATAAAAATTACCTCAAACTTTTGTTTTACTGAAAATTTTTGCAAAATGTTTTATCTTGAATGTTAGTTAGGCCAATGCGCGGGTAATAAAATACAAAATTTTAGGTTTTGAGATTTCATAAATTTTTAATAAAAGTTTCATAACTTTTATGAATATTAATATTTTTGAAAAATATTTTGTAAACACGGTAATTGAACCTGTGCAGTTCTAACACAACAATAATTTTTCGATTTAAAATTTTTAATTTTTTTTCAAAAAATTTGTATGCAATATCATTAGCCAAAAATATCACGTGACCTAATTAAACCCAAAATAAAAAAAACCTCAAACATTTGTTTTACTGATAATTTTCGCGAAATGTTTTATCTTGAATGTTAGTTAGGCCAATGTGCGTCTAATAAAATACAAAATTTTAGGTTTTGAGATTTCATAAATTTTTAATAAAAGTTTCATAACTTTTATGAATATTAATATTTTTAAAAAATATTTTGTAAACACGGTAATTAGACCTGTGCGGTTCTAACACAACAATTATTTTTCGATTTAAAATTTTTTATTTTTTTTCAAAAAATTTGTATGCAATATCATTGGCCAAAAATATCACGTAACCTAATTAAACCCAAAATAAAAATTAACTCAAACTTTTGTTTTACTGAAAATTTTTGCGAAATGTTTAATCTTGAATGTTAGTTAGGCTAATGCGCGTCTAATAAAATACAAAATTTTAGGTTTTGAGATTTCATAAATTTTTAATAAAAGTTTCATAACTTTTATGAATATTAATATTTTTGAAAAATATTTTGTAAATACGGTAATTGGACCTGTGCGGTTCTAACACAACAATTATTTTTTGATTTAAAACTTTTAATTTTTTTTTTAAAATTTGTATGAAATATCATTGGCCAAAAATATCACGTGACCTAATTAAACCCAAAATAAAAATTACCTCAAAATTTTGTTTTACTGAAAATTTTCGCGAAATGTTTTATCTTGAATGTTAGTTAGGCCAATGCGCGTCTAATAAAATACAAAATTTTAGGTTTTGAGATTTCATAAATTTTTAATAAAAGTTACATAACTTTTATGAATATTAATATTTTTGAAAAATATTTTGTAAACACGGTTATTGGACCTGTGCGGTTCTAACACAACAATAATTTTTTGATTTAAAATTTTTGATTTATTTTTTTTTAAATTTGTATGCAATATCATTGGCCAAAAATATCACGTGACCTAATTAAACCCAAAATAAAAATTACCTCAAACATTTGTTTTACTGAAAATTTTTGCGAAATGTTTTATCTTGAATGTTAGTTAGACCAATGTGCGTCTAATAAAATACAAAATTTTAGGTTTTGAGATTTCATAAATTTTTAATTAAAGTTTCATAACTTTTATGAATAATAATATTTTTAAAAAATATTTCGTAAACACGGTAATTGGACCTGTGCGGTTCTAACACAACAATTATTTTTCGATTTAAAATTTTTAATTTTTTTTTTAAATTTGTATGCAATATTATTGGTCAAAAATATCACGTGACCTAGTTAAACCCAAAATAAAAATTACCTTAAACTTTTGTTTTACTAAAAATTTTTGCAAAATGTTTTATCTTGAATGTTAGTTAGGCCAATGCTCGGGTAATAAAATACAAAATTTTAGGTTTTGAGATTTCATAAATTTTTAATAAAAGTTTCATAACTTTTATGAATATTAATATTTTTGAAAAATATTTTGTAAACACGGTAATTGGACCTGTGCGGTTCTAACACAACAATAATTTTTCGATTTAAAATATATTTTTTTTTTTTAAATTTGTATGCAATATCATTGGCCAAAAATATCACGTGACCTAATAAAAACCAAAATAAAAATTACCTCAAACTTTTGTTTTACTAAAAATTTTCGCGAAATGTTTTATTTTAAAATTAGTTAGGCCAATGCGCATCTAATAAAATACAAAATTTTAGGTTTTGAGATTTCATAAATTTTTAATAAAAGTTTCATAACTTTTATAAATATTAATATTTTCGAAAAATATTTCTTAAACACGGTAATTGGACCTGTGCGGTTCCAACACAACAATTATTTTTCGATTTTTTTTTAATTTTTTTTCAAAAAATTTGTATGCAATATCCAAAAATATCACGTGACCTAAATAAACCCAAAATAAAAATTACCTCAAACTTTTGTTTTACTGAAAATTTTCGCGAAATGTTTTATCTTGAATGTTAGTTAGGCCAATGCGCGTCTAATAAAATACAAAATTTTAGGTTTTGAGATTTCATAAATTTTTAATAAAAGTTTCATAACTTTTATAAATATTAATATTTTTGAAAAATATTTAGTAAACACGGTTATTGGACCTGTGCGATTCTAACACAACAATAATTTTTCGATTTAAAATTTTTAATTTTTTTTTCTAAAAATTTGTATGCAATATCATTGGCCAAAAATATCACGTGACCTAATTAAACCCAAAATAAAAATTACCTCAAACTTTTGTTTTACTGAAAATTTTCGCAAAATGTTTTATCTTAAACTTTAGTTAGGCCAATGCGCGTCTAATAAAATACAAAATTTTAGGTTTTGAGATTTCATAAATTTTTAATAAAAGTTTCATAACTTTTATGAATATTAATATTTTAAAAAAATATTTAGTAAACACGGTAATTGGACCTGTGCGGTTCTAACACAACAATTATTTTTCGATTTAAAATTTTTAATTTTTTTTCAAAAAATTTGTATGCAATATCATTGGTCAAAAATATCACGTGACCTAATTAAACCCAAAATAAAAATTACCTCAAACTTTTGTTTTACTGAAAATTTTCGCGAAATGTTTTATCTTGAATGTTAGTTAGGCCCCAATGTGCGTCTAATAAAATACAAAATTTTAGGTTTTGAGATTTCATGAATTTTTAATTAAAGTTTCATAACTTTTATGAATATTAATATTTTTAAAAAATATTTTGTAAACACGGTAATTGGACCTGTGCGGTTCTAACACAACAATTATTTTTCGATTTAAAATTTTTAATTTTTTTTCTAAAATTTGTATGCAATATCATTTGCCAAAATATCACGTGACCTAATTAAACCCAAAATAAAAATTACCTTAAACTTTTGTTTTACTGAAAATTTTTACAAAATGTTTTATCTTGAATGTTAGTTAGGCCAATGCGCGGGTAATAAAATACAAAATTTTAGGTTTTGAGATTTCATAAATTTTTAATAAAAGTTTCATAACTTTTATGAATATAAATATTTTTGAAAAATATTTTGTAAACACGGTAATTGGACTTGTGCGGTTCTAACACAACAATAATTTTTCGATTTAAAATAATTATTTTTTTTTTTAAATTTGTATGCAATATCATTGGCCAAAAATATCACGTGACCTAATGAAAACCAAAATAAAAATTACCTCAAACTTTTGTTTTACTAAAAATTTTCGCGAAATGTTTTATTTTAAAATTAGTTAGGCCAATGCGCGTCTAATAAAATACAAAATTTTAGGTTTTGAGATTTCATAAATTTTTAATAAAAGTTTCGTAACTTTTATAAATATTAATATTTTCGAAAAATATTTTGTAAACCCGGTAATTGGACCTGTGCGGTTCCAACACAACAATTATTTTTCGATTTCAAATTTTTAATTTTTTTTTTTAAATTTGTATGCAATATTATTGGCCAAAAATATCACGTGACCTAATTAAACCCAAAATAAAAATTACCTTAAACTTTTGTTTTACTAAAAATTTTTGCAAAATGTTTTATCTTGAATGTTAGTTAGGCCAATGCGCATCTAATAAAATACAAAATTTTAGGTTTTGAGATTTCATAAATTTTTAATAAAAGTTTCATAACTTTTATAAATATTAATATTTTTGAAAAATATTTTGTAAACACGGTTATTGGACCTGTGCGGTTCTAACACAACAATTATTTTTCGATTTAAAATTTTTTATTTATTTTTTTTAAATTTGTATGCAATATCATTGGCCAAAAATATCACGTGACCTAATTAAACCCAAAATAAAAATTACCTCAAACATTTGTTTTACTGAAAATTTTTGCGAAATGTTTTATCTTGAATGTTAGTTAAACCAATGTGCGTCTAATAAAATACAAAATTTTAGGTTTTGAGATTTCATGAATTTTTAATTAAAGTTTCATAACTTTTATGAATATTAATATTTTTAAAAAATATTTCGTAAACACGGTAATTGGACCTGTGCGGTTCTAACACAACAATTATTTTTCGATTTAAAATTTTTAATTTTTTTTTTTAAATTTGTATGCAATATTATTGGCCAAAAATATCACGTGACCTAATTAAACCCAAAATAAAAATTACCTTAAACTTTTGTTTTACTAAAAATTTTTGCAAAATGTTTTATCTTGAATGTTAGTTAGGCCAATGCGCGGGTAATAAAATACAAAATTTTAGGTTTTGAGATTTCATAAATTTTTAATAAAAGTTTCATAACTTTTATGAATATAAATATTTTTGAAAAATATTTTGTAAACACGGTAATTGGACCTGTGCGGTTCTAACACAACAATTATTTTTTGATTTAAAACTTTTAATTTTTTTTTTAAATTTATATGCAATATTATTGGCCAAAAATATCACGTGACCTAATTAAACCCAAAATAAAAATTACCTCAAACTTTTGTTTTACTGAAAATTTTCGCAAAATGTTTTATCTTAAATGTTAGTTAGGCCAATGCGCGTCTATTTAATACAAAATTTTAGGTTTTGAGATTTCATAAATTTTTAATAAAAGTTTCATAACTTTTGTGAATATTATGATTTAAAAAAAATATTTTGTAAACACGGTAATTGGACCTGTGCGGTTCTAACACAACAATTATTTTTCGATTTAAAATTTTTAATTTTTTTTCAAAAAATTTGTATGCAATATCATTGGTCAAAAATATCACGTGACCTAATTAAACCCAAAATAAAAATTACCTCAAACTTTTGTTTTACTGAAAATTTTTGCAAAATGTTTTATCTTGAATGTTAGTTAGGCCAATGTGCGTCTAATAAAATACAAAATTTTAGGTTTTGAGATTTCATGAATTTTTAATTAAAGTTTCATAACTTTTATGAATATTAATATTTTTAAAAAATATTTTGTAAACACGGTACTTGGACCTGTGCGGTTCTAACACAACAATTATTTTTCGATTTAAAATTTTTAATTTTTTTTCTAAAAATTTGTATGCAATATCATTGGCCAAAAATATCACGTGACCTAATTAAACCCAAAATAAAAATTACCTCAAACTTTTGTTTTACTGAAAATTTTCGCAAAATGTTTTATCTTAAACTTTAGTTAGGCCAATGCGCGTCTAATAAAATACAAAATTTTAGGTTTTGAGATTTCATAAATTTTTAATAAAAGTTTCATAACTTTTATGAATATTAATATTTTAAAAAAATATTTAGTAAACACAGTAATTGGACCTGTGCGGTTCTAACACAACAATTATTTTTCGATTTAAAATTTTTAATTTTTTTTCAAAAAATTTGTATGCAATATCATTGGTCAAAAATATCACGTGACCTAATTAAACCCAAAATAAAAATTACCTCAAACTTTTGTTTTACTGAAAATTTTCGCGAAATGTTTTATCTTGAATGTTAGTTAGGCCCCAATGTGCGTCTAATAAAATACAAAATTTTAGGTTTTGAGATTTCATGAATTTTTAATTAAAGTTTCATAACTTTTATGAATATTAATATTTTTAAAAAATATTTTGTAAACACGGTAATTGGACCTGTGCGGTTCTAACACAACAATTATTTTTCGATTTAAAATTTTTAATTTTTTTTCTAAAATTTGTATGCAATATCATTGGCCAAAAATATCACGTGACCTAATTAAACCCAAAATAAAAATTACCTTAAACTTTTGTTTTACTGAAAATTTTTACAAAATGTTTTATCTTGAATGTTAGTTAGGCCAATGCGCGGGTAATAAAATACAAAATTTTAGGTTTTGAGATTTCATAAATTTTTAATAAAAGTTTCATAACTTTTATGAATATAAATATTTTTGAAAAATATTTTGTAAACACGGTAATTGGACCTGTGCGGTTCCAACACAACAATTATTTTTCGATTTCAAATTTTTAATTTTTTTTTTTAAATTTGTATGCAATCTCATTGACCAAAAATATCACGTAACCTAATTAAACCCAAAATAAAAATTACCTCAAACTTTTGTTTTACTGAAAATTTTCGCGAAATGTTTTATCTTGAATGTTAGTTAGGCCAATGCGCGTCTAATAAAATACAAAATTTTAGGTTTTGAGATTTCATGAATTTTTAATTAAAGTTTCATAACTTTTATGAATATTAATATTTTTAAAAAATATTTCGTAAACACGGTAATTGGACCTGTGCGGTTCTAACACAACAATTATTTTTCGATTTAAAATTTTTAATTTTTTTTTTTAAATTTGTATGCAATATTATTGGCCAAAAATATCACGTGACCTAATTAAACCCAAAATAAAAATTACCTTAAACTTTTGTTTTACTAAAAATTTTTGCAAAATGTTTTATCTTGAATGTTAGTTAGGCCAATGCGCGGGTAATAAAATACAAAATTTTAGGTTTTGAGATTTCATAAATTTTTAATAAAAGTTTCATAACTTTTATGAATATAAATATTTTTGAAAAATATTTTGTAAACACGGTAATTGGACCTGTGCGGTTCTAACACAACAATTATTTTTTGATTTAAAACTTTTAATTTTTTTTTTAAATTTATATGCAATATTATTGGCCAAAAATATCACGTGACCTAATTAAACCCAAAATAAAAATTACCTCAAACTTTTGTTTTACTGAAAATTTTCGCAAAATGTTTTATCTTAAATGTTAGTTAGGCCAATGCGCGTCTATTTAATACAAAATTTTAGGTTTTGAGATTTCATAAATTTTTAATAAAAGTTTCATAACTTTTGTGAATATTATGATTTAAAAAAAATATTTTGTAAACACGGTAATTGGACCTGTGCGGTTCTAACACAACAATTATTTTTCGATTTAAAATTTTTAATTTTTTTTCAAAAAATTTGTATGCAATATCATTGGTCAAAAATATCACGTGACCTAATTAAACCCAAAATAAAAATTACCTCAAACTTTTGTTTTACTGAAAATTTTTGCAAAATGTTTTATCTTGAATGTTAGTTAGGCCAATGTGCGTCTAATAAAATACAAAATTTTAGGTTTTGAGATTTCATGAATTTTTAATTAAAGTTTCATAACTTTTATGAATATTAATATTTTTAAAAAATATTTTGTAAACACGGTACTTGGACCTGTGCGGTTCTAACACAACAATTATTTTTCGATTTAAAATTTTTAATTTTTTTTCTAAAAATTTGTATGCAATATCATTGGCCAAAAATATCACGTGACCTAATTAAACCCAAAATAAAAATTACCTCAAACTTTTGTTTTACTGAAAATTTTCGCAAAATGTTTTATCTTAAACTTTAGTTAGGCCAATGCGCGTCTAATAAAATACAAAATTTTAGGTTTTGAGATTTCATAAATTTTTAATAAAAGTTTCATAACTTTTATGAATATTAATATTTTAAAAAAATATTTAGTAAACACAGTAATTGGACCTGTGCGGTTCTAACACAACAATTATTTTTCGATTTAAAATTTTTAATTTTTTTTCAAAAAATTTGTATGCAATATCATTGGTCAAAAATATCACGTGACCTAATTAAACCCAAAATAAAAATTACCTCAAACTTTTGTTTTACTGAAAATTTTCGCGAAATGTTTTATCTTGAATGTTAGTTAGGCCCCAATGTGCGTCTAATAAAATACAAAATTTTAGGTTTTGAGATTTCATGAATTTTTAATTAAAGTTTCATAACTTTTATGAATATTAATATTTTTAAAAAATATTTTGTAAACACGGTAATTGGACCTGTGCGGTTCTAACACAACAATTATTTTTCGATTTAAAATTTTTAATTTTTTTTCTAAAATTTGTATGCAATATCATTGGCCAAAAATATCACGTGACCTAATTAAACCCAAAATAAAAATTACCTTAAACTTTTGTTTTACTGAAAATTTTTACAAAATGTTTTATCTTGAATGTTAGTTAGGCCAATGCGCGGGTAATAAAATACAAAATTTTAGGTTTTGAGATTTCATAAATTTTTAATAAAAGTTTCATAACTTTTATGAATATAAATATTTTTGAAAAATATTTTGTAAACACGGTAATTGGACCTGTGCGGTTCTAACACAACAATAATTTTTCGATTTAAACTAATTATTTTTTTTTTTAAATTTGTATGCAATATCATTGGCCAAAAATATCACGTGACCTAATGAAAACCAAAATAAAAATTACCTCAAACTTTTGTTTTACTAAAAATTTTCGCGAAATGTTTTATTTTAAAATTAGTTAGGCCAATGCGCGTCTAATAAAATACAAAATTTTAGGTTTTGAGATTTCATAAATTTTTAATAAAAGTTTCGTAACTTTTATAAATATTAATATTTTCGAAAAATATTTTGTAAACACGGTAATTGGACCTGTGCGGTTCCAACACAACAATTATTTTTCGATTTCAAATTTTTAATTTTTTTTTTTAAATTTGTATGCAATCTCATTGACCAAAAATATCACGTAACCTAATTAAACCCAAAATAAAAATTACCTCAAACTTTTGTTTTACTGAAAATTTTCGCGAAATGTTTTATCTTGAATGTTAGTTAGGCCAATGCGCGTCTAATAAAATACAAAATTTTAGGTTTTGAGATTTCATAAATTTTTAATAAAAGTTTCATAACTTTTATGAATAGTAATATTTTTGAAAAATATTTTGTAAACACGGTAATTGAACCTGTGCAGTTCTAACACAACAATAATTTTTCGATTTAAAATTTTTAATTTTTTTTCAAAAAATTTGTATGCAATATCATTAGCCAAAAATATCACGTGACCTAATTAAACCCAAAATAAAAAAAACCTCAAACATTTGTTTTACTGATAATTTTCGCGAAATGTTTTATCTTGAATGTTAGTTAGGCCAATGTGCGTCTAATAAAATACAAAATTTTAGGTTTTGAGATTTCATAAATTTTTAATAAAAGTTTCATAACTTTTATGAATATTAATATTTTTGAAAAATATTTTGTAAACACGGTAATTAGACCTGTGCGGTTCTAACACAACAATTATTTTTCGATTTAAAATTTTTTATTTATTTTTTTTAAATTTGTATGCAATATCATTGGCCAAAAATATCACGAGACCTAATTAAACCCAAAATAAAAATTACCTCAAACATTTGTTTTACTGAAAATTTTTGCGAAATGTTTTATCTTGAATGTTAGTTAAACCAATGTGCGTCTAATAAAATACAAAATTTTAGGTTTTGAGATTTCATAAATTTTTAATAAAAGTTTCATAACTTTTATGAATATAAATATTTTTGAAAAATATTTTGTAAACACGGTCATTGGACCTGTGCGGTTCTAACACAACAATTTTTTTTTGATTTAAAACTTTTAATTTTTTTTTTTAAATTTATATGCAATATTATTGGCCAAAAATATCACGTGACCTAATTAAACCCAAAATAAAAATTACCTCAAACTTTTGTTTTACTGAAAATTTTCGCAAAATGTTTTATCTTAAATGTTAGTTAGGCCAATGCGCGTCTATTTAATACAAAATTTTAGGTTTTGAGATTTCATAAATTTTTAATAAAAGTTTCATAACTTTTATGAATAGTAATATTTTTGAAAAATATTTTGTAAACACGGTAATTGAACCTGTGCAGTTCTAACACAACAATAATTTTTCGATTTAAAATTTTTAATTTTTTTTCAAAAAATTTGTATGCAATATCATTAGCCAAAAATATCACGTGACCTAATTAAACCCAAAATAAAAAAAACCTCAAACATTTGTTTTACTGATAATTTTCGCGAAATGTTTTATCTTGAATGTTAGTTAGGCCAATGTGCGTCTAATAAAATACAAAATTTTAGGTTTTGAGATTTCATAAATTTTTAATAAAAGTTTCATAACTTTTATGAATATTAATATTTTTGAAAAATATTTTGTAAACACGGTAATTAGACCTGTGCGGTTCTAACACAACAATTATTTTTCGATTTAAAATTTTTTATTTATTTTTTTTAAATTTGTATGCAATATCATTGGCCAAAAATATCACGAGACCTAATTAAACCCAAAATAAAAATTACCTCAAACATTTGTTTTACTGAAAATTTTTGCGAAATGTTTTATCTTGAATGTTAGTTAAACCAATGTGCGTCTAATAAAATACAAAATTTTAGGTTTTGAGATTTCATGAATTTTTAATTAAAGTTTCATAACTTTTATGAATATTAATATTTTTAAAAAATATTTTGTAAACACGGTAATTGGACCTGTGCGGTTCTAACACAACAATTATTTTTCGATTTAAAATTTTTAATTTTTTTTTTTAAATTTGTATGCAATATTATTGGCCAAAAATATCACGTGACCTAATTAAACCCAAAATAAAAATTACCTTAAACTTTTGTTTTACTAAAAATTTTTGCAAAATGTTTTATCTTGAATGTTAGTTAGGCCAATGCGCGGGTAATAAAATACAAAATTTTAGGTTTTGAGATTTCATAAATTTTTAATAAAAGTTTCATAACTTTTATGAATATTAATATTTTTGAAAAATATTTTGTAAACACGGTAATTGGACCTGTGCGGTTCTAACACAACAATTTTTTTTTGATTTAAAACTTTTAATTTTTTTTTTTAAATTTATATGCAATATTATTGGCCAAAAATATCACGTGACCTAATTAAACCCAAAATAAAAATTACCTCAAACTTTTGTTTTACTGAAAATTTTCGCAAAATGTTTTATCTTAAATGTTAGTTAGGCCAATGCGCGTCTATTTAATACAAAATTTTAGGTTTTGAGATTTCATAAATTTTTAATAAAAGTTTCATAACTTTTATGAATATTATGATTTAAAAAAAATATTTTGTAAACACGGTAATTGGACCTGTGCGGTTCTAACACAACAATTATTTTTCGATTTAAAATTTTTAATTTTTTTTCAAAAAATTTGTATGCAATATCATTGGTCAAAAATATCACGTGACCTAATTAAACCCAAAATAAAAATTACCTCAAACTTTTGTTTTACTGAAAATTTTTGCGAAATGTTTTATCTTGAATGTTAGTTAGGCCAATGCGCGTCTAATAAAATACAAAATTTTAGGTTTTGAGATTTTATAAATTTTTAATAAAAGTTTCATAACTTTTATAAATATTAATATTTTCGAAAAATATTTCGTAAACACGGTAATTGGACCTGTGCGGTTCTAACACAAAAATTATTTTTCGATTTAAAATTTTTTATTTTTTTTTAAAAAATTTGTATGCAATAAAATTGGCCAAAAATATCACGTGACCTAATTAAACCCAAAATAAAAATTACCTCAAACTTTTGTTTTACTGAAAATTTTCGCAAAATGTTTTATCTTAAATGTTAGTTAGGCCAATGCGCGTCTAATAAAATACAAAATTTTAGGTTTTGAGATTTTATAAATTTTTAATAAAAGTTTCATAACTTTTATAAATATTAATATTTACGAAAAATATTTTGTAAACACGGTAATTGGACCTGTGCGGTTCTAACACAACAATTATTTTTCGATTTAAAATTTTTAATTTTTTTTCAAAAAATTTGTATGCAATATCCAAAAATATCACGTGATCTAAATAAACCCAAAATAAAAATTACCTCAAACTTTTGTTTTACTGAAAATTTTTGCGAAATGTTTTATCTTGAATGTTAGTTAGGCCAATGCGCGTCTAATAAAATACAAAATTTTAGGTTTTGAGATTTTATAAATTTTTAATAAAAGTTTCATAACTTTTATGAATATTAATATTTTAAAAAAATATTTAGTAAACACAGTAATTGGACCTGTGCGGTTCTAACACAACAATTATTTTTCGATTTAAAATTTTTAATTTTTTTTCAAAAAATTTGTATGCAATATCATTGGTCAAAAATATCACGTGACCTAATTAAACCCAAAATAAAAATTACCTCAAACTTTTGTTTTACTGAAAATTTTCGCGAAATGTTTTATCTTGAATGTTAGTTAGGCCCCAATGTGCGTCTAATAAAATACAAAATTTTAGGTTTTGAGATTTCATGAATTTTTAATTAAAGTTTCATAACTTTTATGAATATTAATATTTTTAAAAAATATTTTGTAAACACGGTAATTGGACCTGTGCGGTTCTAACACAACAATTATTTTTCGATTTAAAATTTTTAATTTTTTTTCTAAAATTTGTATGCAATATCATTGGCCAAAAATATCACGTGACCTAATTAAACCCAAAATAAAAATTACCTTAAACTTTTGTTTTACTGAAAATTTTTACAAAATGTTTATCTTGAATGTTAGTTAGGCCAATGCGCGGGTAATAAAATACAAAATTTTAGGTTTTGAGATTTCATAAATTTTTAATAAAAGTTTCATAACTTTTATGAATATAAATATTTTTGAAAAATATTTTGTAAACACGGTAATTGGACCTGTGCGGTTCTAACACAACAATAATTTTTCGATTTAAACTAATTATTTTTTTTTTTAAATTTGTATGCAATATCATTGGCCAAAAATATCACGTGACCTAATGAAAACCAAAATAAAAATTACCTCAAACTTTTGTTTTACTAAAAATTTTCGCGAAATGTTTTATTTTAAAATTAGTTAGGCCAATGCGCGTCTAATAAAATACAAAATTTTAGGTTTTGAGATTTCATAAATTTTTAATAAAAGTTTCGTAACTTTTATAAATATTAATATTTTCGAAAAATATTTTGTAAACACGGTAATTGGACCTGTGCGGTTCCAACACAACAATTATTTTTCGATTTCAAATTTTTAATTTTTTTTTTTAAATTTGTATGCAATCTCATTGACCAAAAATATCACGTAACCTAATTAAACCCAAAATAAAAATTACCTCAAACTTTTGTTTTACTGAAAATTTTCGCGAAATGTTTTATCTTGAATGTTAGTTAGGCCAATGCGCGTCTAATAAAATACAAAATTTTAGGTTTTGAGATTTCATAAATTTTTAATAAAAGTTTCATAACTTTTATGAATAGTAATATTTTTGAAAAATATTTTGTAAACACGGTAATTGAACCTGTGCAGTTCTAACACAACAATAATTTTTCGATTTAAAATTTTTAATTTTTTTTCAAAAAATTTGTATGCAATATCATTAGCCAAAAATATCACGTGACCTAATTAAACCCAAAATAAAAAAAACCTCAAACATTTGTTTTACTGATAATTTTCGCGAAATGTTTTATCTTGAATGTTAGTTAGGCCAATGTGCGTCTAATAAAATACAAAATTTTAGGTTTTGAGATTTCATAAATTTTTAATAAAAGTTTCATAACTTTTATGAATATTAATATTTTTGAAAAATATTTTGTAAACACGGTAATTAGACCTGTGCGGTTCTAACACAACAATTATTTTTCGATTTAAAATTTTTTATTTATTTTTTTTAAATTTGTATGCAATATCATTGGCCAAAAATATCACGAGACCTAATTAAACCCAAAATAAAAATTACCTCAAACATTTGTTTTACTGAAAATTTTTGCGAAATGTTTTATCTTGAATGTTAGTTAAACCAATGTGCGTCTAATAAAATACAAAATTTTAGGTTTTGAGATTTCATAAATTTTTAATTAAAGTTTCATAACTTTTATGAATATTAATATTTTTAAAAAATATTTTGTAAACACGGTAATTGGACCTGTGCGGTTCTAACACAACAATTATTTTTCGATTTAAAATTTTTAATTTTTTTTTTTAAATTTGTATGCAATATTATTGGCCAAAAATATCACGTGACCTAATTAAACCCAAAATAAAAATTACCTTAAACTTTTGTTTTACTAAAAATTTTTGCAAAATGTTTTATCTTGAATGTTAGTTAGGCCAATGCGCGGGTAATAAAATACAAAATTTTAGGTTTTGAGATTTCATAAATTTTTAATAAAAGTTTCATAACTTTTATGAATATAAATATTTTTGAAAAATATTTTGTAAACACGGTAATTGGACCTGTGCGGTTCTAACACAACAATTTTTTTTTGATTTAAAACTTTTAATTTTTTTTTTTAAATTTATATGCAATATTATTGGCCAAAAATATCACGTGACCTAATTAAACCCAAAATAAAAATTACCTCAAACTTTTGTTTTACTGAAAATTTTCGCAAAATGTTTTATCTTAAATGTTAGTTAGGCCAATGCGCGTCTATTTAATACAAAATTTTAGGTTTTGAGATTTCATAAATTTTTAATAAAAGTTTCATAACTTTTATGAATAGTAATATTTTTGAAAAATATTTTGTAAACACGGTAATTGAACCTGTGCAGTTCTAACACAACAATAATTTTTCGATTTAAAATTTTTAATTTTTTTTCAAAAAATTTGTATGCAATATCATTAGCCAAAAATATCACGTGACCTAATTAAACCCAAAATAAAAAAAACCTCAAACATTTGTTTTACTGATAATTTTCGCGAAATGTTTTATCTTGAATGTTAGTTAGGCCAATGTGCGTCTAATAAAATACAAAATTTTAGGTTTTGAGATTTCATAAATTTTTAATAAAAGTTTCATAACTTTTATGAATATTAATATTTTTGAAAAATATTTTGTAAACACGGTAATTAGACCTGTGCGGTTCTAACACAACAATTATTTTTCGATTTAAAATTTTTTATTTATTTTTTTTAAATTTGTATGCAATATCATTGGCCAAAAATATCACGAGACCTAATTAAACCCAAAATAAAAATTACCTCAAACATTTGTTTTACTGAAAATTTTTGCGAAATGTTTTATCTTGAATGTTAGTTAAACCAATGTGCGTCTAATAAAATACAAAATTTTAGGTTTTGAGATTTCATGAATTTTTAATTAAAGTTTCATAACTTTTATGAATATTAATATTTTTAAAAAATATTTTGTAAACACGGTAATTGGACCTGTGCGGTTCTAACACAACAATTATTTTTCGATTTAAAATTTTTAATTTTTTTTTTTAAATTTGTATGCAATATTATTGGCCAAAAATATCACGTGACCTAATTAAACCCAAAATAAAAATTACCTTAAACTTTTGTTTTACTAAAAATTTTTGCAAAATGTTTTATCTTGAATGTTAGTTAGGCCAATGCGCGGGTAATAAAATACAAAATTTTAGGTTTTGAGATTTCATAAATTTTTAATAAAAGTTTCATAACTTTTATGAATATAAATATTTTTGAAAAATATTTTGTAAACACGGTAATTGGACCTGTGCGGTTCTAACACAACAATTTTTTTTTGATTTAAAACTTTTAATTTTTTTTTTTTAAATTTATATGCAATATTATTGGCCAAAAATATCACGTGACCTAATTAAACCCAAAATAAAAATTACCTCAAACTTTTGTTTTACTGAAAATTTTCGCAAAATGTTTTATCTTAAATGTTAGTTAGGCCAATGCGCGTCTATTTAATACAAAATTTTAGGTTTTGAGATTTCATAAATTTTTAATAAAAGTTTCATAACTTTTATGAATATTATGATTTAAAAAAAATATTTTGTAAACACGGTAATTGGACCTGTGCGGTTCTAACACAACAATTATTTTTCGATTTAAAATTTTTAATTTTTTTTCAAAAAATTTGTATGCAATATCATTGGTCAAAAATATCACGTGACCTAATTAAACCCAAAATAAAAATTACCTCAAACTTTTGTTTTACTGAAAATTTTTGCGAAATGTTTTATCTTGAATGTTAGTTAGGCCAATGCGCGTCTAATAAAATACAAAATTTTAGGTTTTGAGATTTTATAAATTTTTAATAAAAGTTTCATAACTTTTATAAATATTAATATTTTCGAAAAATATTTCGTAAACACGGTAATTGGACCTGTGCGGTTCTAACACAAAAATTATTTTTCGATTTAAAATTTTTTATTTTTTTTTAAAAAATTTGTATGCAATAAAATTGGCCAAAAATATCACGTGACCTAATTAAACCCAAAATAAAAATTACCTCAAACTTTTGTTTTACTGAAAATTTTCGCAAAATGTTTTATCTTAAATGTTAGTTAGGCCAATGCGCGTCTAATAAAATACAAAATTTTAGGTTTTGAGATTTTATAAATTTTTAATAAAAGTTTCATAACTTTTATAAATATTAATATTTTCGAAAAATATTTTGTAAACACGGTAATTGGACCTGTGCGGTTCTAACACAACAATTATTTTTCGATTTCAAATTTTTAATTTTTTTTCAAAAAATTTGTATGCAATATCCAAAAATATCACGTGATCTAAATAAACCCAAAATAAAAATTACCTCAAACTTTTGTTTTACTGAAAATTTTTGCGAAATGTTTTATCTTGAATGTTAGTTAGGCCAATGCGCGTCTAATAAAATACAAAATTTTAGGTTTTGAGATTTTATAAATTTTTAATAAAAGTTTCATAACTTTTATAAATATTAATATTTTCGAAAAATATTTCGTAAACACGGTAATTGGACCTGTGCGGTTCTAACACAAAAATTATTTTTCGATTTAAAATTTTTTATTTTTTTTTAAAAAATTTGTATGCAATAAAATTGGCCAAAAATATCACGTGACCTAATTAAACCCAAAATAAAAATTACCTCAAACTTTTGTTTTACTGAAAATTTTCGCAAAATGTTTTATCTTAAATGTTAGTTAGGCCAATGCGCGTCTAATAAAATACAAAATTTTAGGTTTTGAGATTTTATAAATTTTTAATAAAAGTTTCATAACTTTTATAAATATTAATATTTTCGAAAAATATTTTGTAAACACGGTAATTGGACCTGTGCGGTTCTAACACAACAATTATTTTTCGATTTCAAATTTTTAATTTTTTTTCAAAAAATTTGTATGCAATATCCAAAAATATCACGTGATCTAAATAAACCCAAAATAAAAATTACCTCAAACTTTTGTTTTACTGAAAATTTTCGCGAAATGTTTTATCTTAAATGTTATTTAGGCCAATGCGCGTATAATAAAATACAAAATTTTAGGTTTTGAGATTTTATAAATTTTTAATAAAAGTTTCATAACTTTTATAAATATAAATATTTTCGAAAAATATTTCGTAAACACGGTAATTGGACCTGTGCGGTTCTAACACAAAAATTATTTTTCGATTTAAAATTTTTTTTATTTTTTTTTAAAAAATTTGTATGCAATAAAATTGGCCAAAAATATCACGTGACCTAATTAAACCCAAAATAAAAATTAGCTTAAACTTTTGTGTTACTAAAAATTTTTGCAAAATGTTTTATCTTGAATGTTAGTTAGGCCAATGCGCGTCTAATAAAATACAAAATTTTAGGTTTTGAGATTTTATAAATTTTTAATAAAAGTTTCATAACTTTTATAAATATTAATATTTTTGAAAAATATTTTGTAAACACGGTAATTGGACCTGTGCGGTTCTAACACAACAATTATTTTCGATTTAAAATTTTTTATTTTTTTTCAAAAAATTTGTATGCAATATCATTGGCCAAAAATATCACGTGACCTAATTAAACGCAAAATAAAAATTACCTCAAACTTTTGTTTTACTGAAAATTTTTGCGAAATGTTTTATCTTGAATGTTAGTTAGGCCAATGTGCGTCTAATAAAATACAAAATTTTAGGTTTTGAGATTTCATAAATTTTTAATAAAAGTTTCATAACTTTTATGAATATTAATATTTTTGAAAAATATTTTGTAAACAAGGTAATTGGACCTGTGCGGTTCTAACACAACAATTATTTTTCGATTTAAAATTTTTTATTTTTTTTCAAAAAATTTGTATGCAATATCATTGGCCAAAAATATCACGTGACCTAATTAAACCCAAAATAAAAATTACCTCAAACTTTTGTTTTACTGAAAACTTTCGCAAAATGTTTTATTTTGAATGTTAGTTAGGCCAATGTGCGTCTATGTGCGTCGTCTTAGATAACGATCTTATATCAACGGAGGCACAATTTGACAAAAAGTTGACAGGTTCGATAATAATTTTTAAAGTTTCCATGAAAGTAAAATTTTTAAAATTATTTTTTTTTAATTATTACCTACCACAAATAGTAAGATATTTATTGATAAGATGTTAGAGCAAATGTGCAATTATCTGTGGAGTCCCCCCCTCAACAATTTAAACTAATATCCCAAAAACAAAGAGGGTATGCTCAACGTTGACATTGTCTTATTCTGGATAATTTGGAATAGTGATTGTTCCAGTTGTATTTTGTTCGGCAATAATTCAACCAATTTTTACAGTTTTAAACGTGTTTATTGACTTCAAAAAGATATTAAAAGAAATTTTACCGCCAATAAGGCTGTAACACCTCGTAGTAAAGTGGTAATATTACTTTTAAACGACCTCTGTATAACATAATCAAAATAACATACATTACTGTTGTTACCTTAAATCACAGTAACGAGTCCATTTTTACAAAAAAATAAAAAATAAATACAAACTAAAGTTTTTTAAAATAAATTTTCACTTAAGCGAAATATTGATGAGAATCATGCAACCAAAAATATTTTCAATGCAATCAATATCTAATTTTTTTTAAAAATCTAAAATCTAAATAAATTAAACCAAATGACGCTTCTTTAGTAATTTAACTTCGCATTTGCTTATCTTTTACACTGGTTGGTGTTAGCATTGTTTTTATATTTTAACAGAACATGCTTCAAAAAAAGAAGATCATTAAGAAAAAGTTTGTCATTTTAATGACAAGAAAACCAATAAAGATCAATAAAAATGCTTCAGGTCGCAGATGTTTCCGGTCAGTTTGATTGACTTACTGGTCAAAAGGGGCATTTAGGTCAATTAATCACTACTTAGGTTATTATAAATTTGTATTTGCGATAATTAGTACATAAGGAATTTTATTTTTGAGTATTCACAAACAATAATACAACTGCAAAAAAAGCGATTTGGGTTTGACTTAACAGGTATAATTTTTTATGTTTATGTGATATTTTGTAGCAGTTACAACAAATGAAAAATAAGATTCTTGCACTATATTGTTTATGGGGTCTTATCGTTTCTTTATTAGTTCCTCTACTTTTCTTCTAAGGCTAGCAACTTCCTCGGTAAGATCAGCAAGTTTTGCTGACAAAAAATTAAATCAAAAACATATAAAAATAGATTTTTAAAAAGATTTTTAAATTATATATTGTTAAAATACTTTTGGTTTGTAGTAGTAACATAGGTTTGGTTTTAAACTTATGGTGTGCATAGTAACAGTGTTTAGAATTAAAGTTAAAATTTATTTTTATAAAAACAAATTTGTTTTACCTTCCTGTATTCCACAAGAGCAGTGACCTGGACTTACTGTCATAGGTACTAAAAATATTGTTTTGTTTTTTAATTTTGCGTAACAGCACTATACGCTTTAGTATGGTATATAAAAACGTTAATAATTTTTCACATTTATATTAACAGGAGGATTTTTAAAAAAAGAAATTACCTATACTGTAATCCATTGAGAATGTTGTTTCCGCTCTTAGGCCGTGATCAAAAGTTATTTCGAAGGTTGCAATCCTTCCACTAGTAATAAGTTGAGGACGATAATTGTCAAAGCATACCACTAGCTTTCCCGATTTTTGATCGCCATCGTGCAAACCTAGATGAGCACGACAAGCGTTGTCGTCATAAAAATCAGGGTCAAAATCCAAATCTGTTAGTGTAAAATCTCTGATAGCTGCCCTAACAGCATAACCTAATGGAGCCTCTATCTCCCAAAAACATGTTGGTGCTTCCCCAAGTTCAATAACCAAGTTTTGTGGATAATTTGGACTAGTGATTGTTCCACTTGCACCCTTTTCGGCAATGATTCTGCTGTTGGCACATTGCAACTAAACCAATCAATTTTTAAAATTTAAAATGTATTTTACGACATAAAAAATAAAAAAGTAAAGTTATTAAAAGCACTTTTAGCATCAAAAAGGTTGTATCATCTTTAGGTGAGATGGTTATCACAATTTTATCGTTAAGCATACATAACCCAATAAATCGCAATTAAGTCGACCATTTCACAAAAAGAATTAAAAAAAAACAAAAAATTTTTTAAATGAATGTTTACCTGAGCCAAACATTGTTGAGCCAAAAATGCAACCAAAATTATTTTCAATGCAATCATTATCAAACTTTAACAACAAATCTAAGATGTAACCTTGTTATTGGGTAATCTTTTCCACCCGTGAACGATGATTTTATACCTTGAAAAACATGCTTAGAAAAAGGAAAATTAATTAATATAAGCACGTTTTTTTACTTAAAAATAAGCCTTTGTTATAGGCAGATTATCAACGCCCACAAACATTTTTTTTTCTAGAACTTCTCGGTAATGTTTTCGAAATGTAAGTAGGCAACAGCATAATGTAAACAGTTGTGTTGTCAGCTAAAACAAACAGCTTATGTTCTTCTTTAAACAATGTTTGCTGCATGTTTGGAATTAACCAAAGGCATTGTTAAACATGCGATTAGCGTGAGAGGGCATTAAAACGTTTTATTTACAAAATCGTGCTTTTCTTCTTGGTCATTTTTTTAAATAAGCGTAGGCGGCAGCAAAATCAAAACAATGTTGTTTTTATTAAAAACTTCCAGCTTCGTTAGCGTTAAGTGCATTAAGAATTTGACATAAAAATTAGGCTCGTCTGGACTAAAATAGGTTTCCGAAACTAAACTGACTAGCCAGGCTTCAAATTTTTTATATTTTAAAAATTAATTTTTTTTATAATCAAAAAATGAAGGATATTACTTTTTTTCATTTTTAAAGGTAAATATTATTTTAGTAAAACAATTTAATTTTATACCTTCTTTACTATTTGCAATATGCTATATTGTTTTAAGCTAGAATTATACCCAAGTAATTTAAATATTCCCAAATCCATTATTAAGTGACAGGTTATTACTTTTTTTACAATCGCAACAGTTAATCCATATTACTTCTGTTACTTTTACTGTTTTGCATTTCTTTACTTTTACGATATTTATAAGAATATAACTACTTTTGGGTTTGGTGACCATGCCATAACATACCTAAAATCTTTATGTTAACATTATTACTTTTGGCATGTTTTAAATCATTAAATTGATTTTGTCATTTTTTCCCGTCGCATTGTTGTAATATTAATTGTATATCGTATTTATTATTTACTTTTATCAATGCGCAAAAAAACAAAATAAAAAAAATAAAAAATGCTTTTAACACAAAAAAAAATATTTTTGCAGAATCGCAAACAATGTTGCAGCTGTAAAGCGTAAATTTAAATTAAATATACAACGATTTCAAGAACTTAGAAAGCAAATCCCGGTAAAACCAATTTTTTATAATTTTTTTATTATTGTTTATACAACATAAAGATAACCAATGCAGTTAGGGCAGTAATACGACCCAAAAGGCTTATTTCTTGACCAGTTAATAACGACTTGTATAAGCTTTCTTTACTGATTGAAACTATTTAACTTTTATGTTTTTAAAATATGACTTACCAGTCATTTTTAAACTAGTTTTTGAATTTCAAAGTTAACAATAAAAATAAACAATAAAAATCGAAAAATAAAGAAACCGAACCATAACGAACCAAAATTAAATTATTTAACTTTGGACTAACTTGAAATTTAAAAAAAGTAAATAAATCTTTTTTAAGCTAACAAAGGTAGAATTTTTTTATTAAAAACAATTCTGTTTTGATTCTGCACCCGTTGACATGTTTTTTCCAGAGAAGACACCGAAAGGTACAATCCTCTTCTGCTAATCTTGTATTAATTATGGCCCTTGTCGAAACAAAGCTTGCAGCAAACACGTTATTATAGATTAAAAACTATTTTAGATTAAAAACGTACCCAATTTAACGTTTTCGCAAACAACAACGACATTTTAATTATGCAGTCGCCTACTTACATTTCGAAAAACATTACTTAAAAGTTCTTAACAACAATTGTTGGTGAAAGCATATATTTAAGTAAAATAACGCGCTCTCATTTTTAATTTAATTTTTCTTTTTTCGAAGCGCGTTTTGTATAAAAAAACAAGGTATAAAAACATCGTTCACAGGTAAACGAATAACAAATGGGAAAGTTAAATTACTAGAGAAGCGCCATTTGCTTTAAATTGTTTATATTTTAGATTTGTTGTAAAAAAATTTAATAATGATTGCATTGAAAATATTTTTGGTTGCATTATTGGCTCAGCAATGTTTCGCTCAGGTAAACAGTTTTTAAAAAAAAAACTTTATTTCTGATTTATTAATTCTTTTTTGTAAAAATGGCCCCTTAACTGTGCTTTAAGGGGTAATAGTAATGTATGTTATTCTGACTAAATAAAAATGGTGTTACTATTTTTTGATCATAAAAGTGGTTTAAATATCTTTATTTTTTAAGTCGTCAAATGCATTTAAAATTGTAAAAATTGGTTGCTTTAGTTGCAATGTGCGGGCAAGAGAATTATTGCCGAACAAAATGCAATTGGAACGATCACTAATCCAAGTTATCCAGATTATGACCTTGTCAACATTGAGCAAACCCCCCTTTGTTTTTGGGAGATTGAAGCTCCTCTGGGTTACGTTGTAGAAACAGTTCTTAATGATTACTCGGTTGAAGGTGTAGTTTTTCAATATAGTGAATATGATCCGTCTGCTGAATATGCTATTGCTTGTGACGGCCCTACGGATGTACTCGATGGAAACTCCGACACAGAACTTGATAATAACGCTTGTTTTAGTGCTCTAGCGAAACGAGAACGAGCTTCTACTGGAAGATTTGCAACCCTTATCATTGATATTTCAGACGATTCCACAAACTTAAAATTCTCATTGGATTACAGTATAGGTGATTTTTTTATTAAGCATATTTATTTAATAATACCAACAAGCCCTTTAAAGTGCCATGTGTCGTGTTGTGTTGTTAAGCAAGCATTTAAAAGTAAAAATGTTAAGTATGCATTTATTAATATTCTTGGCGGCGTTATTAACATCACTATTAAATTTCTAACAGACGTAACTTTTTAAATTTTTGATTACCAAAATTAACAACTAAACTTATTTTAAAAATTTTTAGTTCCCATCACAGTAAAACCAGGTTTCTGCTCTTGTGAAATACAGCAAGGTAAAATAATGTTGTTTTATAAAAAAAATTGTAAACTCTAATTGTCGAATAATCTAATAATACAAAGGTATAATTAAGGCTATCATATTTTCCTTTAACAATGCATAACCTTTATATTCAATTTGTTTTAATTTATTTACGCAGCAAAACTGGCCGCTCTTACAGAAAGAGTAGCTAGTCTTGAAGGAAGATTAGATGAACCGTAGCAACATCATACTATAGCCCATAAATCCAAGAATATTATTTAGATTATTTTTAAACATTAAGTTACTGTAGTTTTAACGGTGTCGCATTATCATAGCTCTTTAGTATAATTTAAAATTGTTATATTTAAATTAGATTCACGTTGTAAAGCTGTATTGTCATTTGTAATCATTTAAAAATAAAATGTCTTGTCATTAACATTTATTTTATTTTTATAACGTGAAAACAAAAATATGTGAGAACCGACAAAATAGTTAATAAAATATCATTAAATGGTGATTACAAAGTTGGGGTTAGTAAAATAATTTGGGTAATAATCTCAATCTAACCGATAAAGTATATGGGAAAGCGGATGAAAACATCACGTGCAGTGGTAGTGAGTGATTGCCTAAAACGCTAATTTCCTAACCAGTAATTCATTTGCGCTTACCTGATATAGTTAAGAGATTAATATTAACTTGCATTGGTTTTTTATACAGGCAAACACATTCACATATTTGACCAAGTCAATATAACTAAACTTTACCATGTCTTTTTTAAACTAATTTCCCTTTGTTTAATTGTAAAAGTAAAATCAAATAATGTTACGAAACTAAATCATTTAACGAATCATAGTTAACTATATTGGCAAGTGTTTTACACATTAATCCACGGCGTATATACAAAGCTATTGTAATGTATCTAGTCAAAAATAACTTAGCATCTTTCGAATAATAGGCCTTACTATAAAAAAAATTCTAGTCCATGTTACAACTCATCTACAGAGAATGATATAATTAAGAGTTTGGTGTAGAAAACTGATTGTTTTTATAGTAAAATCACTTTATTAGAATGCTTGGCGTGAAATTGCGCTAAACTAAACCCTCGGGATTAATTCCCGCCAAAACTTTTATTTAAAATGATCAATTTATTAGTTATTTTTAGTTAAGGTTTTAGGTTTAAGTTGTTTTTTTCAACTTTTTTCGTTTAACTTGCCTTTTGTTTTGCTTTAGTTTTCGTTCATCTGCAGTTGTATAAGTTATACCCTTAAAAAAAATTTCTTAATTAATACGAAAAAGTTAAGATATTTTTAAGTCAAGTTAATTTTGTTTAATTTTCACAGCTTTTTAAACAGAGAATACTTTTACTTTACCTGCCTATCGAGGTATTCTGTTAACTGGTTCATATTACAACGAAACTTGGCATCAAGTAAGTTAAATTTCAACCGAGATATATAAATAGGTTTATATTGTAAAATATCTTCATGCAATTCAGCATCTTTTGTTATAAGTTCAAACATGAATTCGTCCATCTCATAATCGTTAGTGATTCTGATTTTTTTAGCACGTGACTTTTGAGTTGCTGTGACGTCATCATTATCAGAATGACCTGATGAATCGCATTGTGAAAGAGTTGGCATGAATAGAGTTTTATGCAACTCGTCAATGTCGCTTAAAAAAATTAGAAAAACTTTTTAATTTAAAATTTGATTACAAAAATGTTTAAAAAAATAATTTTTTTTCACATTTTTTTTTTTAAATGTTAATGTTTTTATTTTAAATTTTAAACACATTGTTTACCTTCCTTTATTTTCATCACTAAATTGGTAATTGTCCATTGTTTCAACAATATTTAAATCTAAACATAAGTTAAAATAAATTATACGGAAATAATAATAATATAAAACATTAAATTTAAAAATATCCAATTTTTTTTTTCTCTAATATTAAATTAACAAACTTTTTCTAAATAACTTTTCAAAAATTAAACAATAATTTAAATGAGGTTTTTTATTGAAAAAAGATCAACTAAAATAATGCTTAACATCTGAACCAATGCATACAGATATAAAATTAAACCGTTTAAATAAATATAAGTTAGTATATGAAAGAAAATACATAAATAAGGAAATCAGAAAACTAAAAAAACGTTAGAGGATAAGTATTAATTTGGTTATAAACATAAAACTATAATTCTTTGAATAGATTACAATATGGGCTCTAGAGATGGGTTAAGTCTGAGCATAGCTCTATATATTGTAGGAATTATATTAAGTAAATACAAATTGATTCCTTTAATGTTTTGATGTCTTGCTGTGAATTTTGTAAGAACTTGACTGATTGTATCTTGTTTTGTTTGAGATAATCTAAAATTAAAAATTTAAATTTAAGAAATATTAACAAATCACTAAAAAATACTTTTAAAACATGGTATTTTAGTGTATTTCATATACTTTTAAACAAGTTATTTTATATACTTTTTATTAAGAAAAAACATTAACAATTTTTTTGGTGGGAACAAAAAATAATGTTACGAGAAAGCCTGTGTTTTTTTTTTAGAAAATCTGAGGACTTTAAAGTTTAAGAGAAAAGTTTAAGCAAGTACCAATTTAAAGTTTAAGCAAGTACCAATTTAAAGTTTAAGCAAGTACTATATATGAAAGAAAATAAAGTTAGACCTCGAAAAATGAGAGAAAATTAGGCAGTACCCTAAAGTATAAGAAAAAAATTAGGTAGGACTGTAAACTTGTAAAATATGAGATAAAATTAGCTAGGACTAGAAAATACAAGATAAAAAATTAGCTAGGCTAGTAAAGGTACAAGAAAAAATTAGGTTGGACCCTAAATTATGAGAGAGAATTAGGCAGTACCAGAAAGTACGATAAAAAATTAGGTAGGACTGTAAAGTATGAAAGAAAATTAGGTAGAACTGCAAAGTACAAAAGTTTTAAATAAAAACGAAAAGTGCAAGCTACCCAAAAATTTAAACTCAGTATTTAAAAACTTCAACTAACCCCAACAAAATTGAGAGATTCTTGTTAAAAGAATCTGAATCAACGTTTAATGCCTCCATCCACATTTCCATTTCAATTCTTGAGCCTCTTGCTATACCTGACTTCAACTTTGCTTCTCTTTCTAAAGCTAATTCTAATTGCCCTCTTTTTTGTAGTAAGTTTAAAGCATGTAGCATTTGCTTTGAAAACTCTAAAAAAAGTTAAATTTTTTTCGTTAAATTGATTTTTTTTTAATTTTAAAAATTTTGCAATTTTTTTTCGATTTACCTTTATTTGTAAGAGATTCCAACTTTTCTTGTGATTTTTGAACAAAAATTTCGATTTTTTTTCGTTTTTGATCTAACATTAAAATTAATGCAAATATGCTTCTCAATTTACTATTTGACAATTTTTAAAAAAATCAATCTTGCTTTCTAACTAAACAATACCATACTAAACACATAACTTCTTAAATAAACTTAAACCCTCAAACCAAAATAACAAATAACAATCGTTAAGCAATTAAATTTATATAATTTTTAATTTTGTTTTTTTTACCTTTTAAGCTACTTTCTTCATCACTTTGAGATTCAAAATCCGAAAATAATTTTTTTCTTTCAATTTGAACTGGATTTTCTTCGGTATAAAGCTCTTTAAAAAAAAATTTATTGATAACTCTTTTAAAGTCCTAGTTATTTTTTACCTTTAAATAAATAGGTTTAATTTTTTAACAAGTAAATTTTAAATGATTTTTTTTGCTAAAATTTCAGATTTTTTTTTGTAGTTGTTTAAATGTTAATTTTTTAAACCAGCTAGGCTATATTATGTGCTGCGCAAAAATCTAATTTATATAAATTCTACTTACCAGATGATTGTTTAGGTAATACTGGTGTACCATGAGATATATTTACTTCAACTTCATCATCAGAGCTATCAGAATATTGATGTTTCCAAGCAAATGCTTCTTTTAATTTTAACTTCAATTTTTTCTTGCCGAGCGCCTTTTTTAATCCAATTTTTTTACCCTTAAAAGTGGAAATAATTTAAAATTAAAGGTATATATTCAACCACATAATCTCTTTAATTTTTAAAATAATAAAAAATTTTGCGCTAAATACTTCTACGAAACAAAAAAATATAATTTTAAAAATAAGCTTACAAAAGCCTAAACTTAAATTAGATGAAAGTTTTTTTTATAAAACTTTTATACCAAAAAAAATAACCTTACATATTCTAATATATGTGGTGTATCCATATCACTGTAGTTAGGCATTGGTGTAAAAGAATTCCCAGTTGAATTTCTACGCTTGCGCTGTTGCGGTGTCTTAATTTGATTTTTGTCCATATTTGCAAATTTCTGATGAATTATATTAACATTTGGGGATAAAAAAGAGTCTGGATTTTCTAAAACAGAAGGAATTTCTTCCCATTTCAAGGGTGTAGTGGATTTTTTCTTTGTTTTTCGAAATTTATATTTGACCGGTTCTAAAATTTTTTCGGATTTCGAATTTGGTGATTTGTTGCTTAATATTGGCTGACTGAATGAATAATCAACGGATTTCCGATTCTGCTCTTCCAGTTTTTCTTTTTCATTATTATCTTGATTTGTACTAATTTCATTATCACTTATATATTGAAATTCATTACTTCTAAAACTGCAGGATAAAATTTCATCATCATTTTCTGTTTTGTTGTTTTCGTGTATTGAGTTTTCTTTAAAATCTTAAATAATAAAATATTTATATATATTATAAATAATTTAGCAACAGCTTTTAAAAAAAGTAGATAATACATATAAAAAAAATTTTAAAACTATACAAACTCAAAATATTAATTAAATTTAAAGGCAAAATCTTAAAAAAATAGAATTTCATAAAAAAATTCTACTTACCTATATTTCGTTGGTAACTTAACCTATCCTGCAGAATACTTAAATTGTTGAAAGACACAAGTTTAGAATTATTTAGTTTTGAAGTTTCGTTTAAATTAGGTGTTGCCATAATAGAAGATACATTCTGAATATCAGAACCCAACATAAGATTATTTTTGTTGGTATTTAAGTTTTCCCATTTCGGTGTACTTCCTGTCATTCTCATGGTTTTATGCCTATTACCTTAGAAAAAAAAACACTCGTGTAATATTTTTTAAGTAACATTTTTTTTGTATACATCTTTATCCTCCATGTGGAAAAGTCGAATGCGCGACTTAAACATAGAGTAACATCAGTTACACCGATCTAATCTCGAGTTGCCTGAGGCAGTTTTGGATATTATAGATTATAATTGCCCGGTAATTATGCTGCTGATTAAGTGCTGGCTCAGCAGGAGTTAATACCGTTTATAGTGCCTTAGTCAAGGGTACTACAGCATGAGATTAGTGGGGATTGAACCCACGATCTCATGTGTGGTGTAGCAAGTGTTCTTACCACTACCCCATGCTGCCGGCTTTGTACACTAACCGCAGTAAAAACTTATATATGAACAACTAGCAATTTTTAATTAAAAAAAATTTAAGGATAAGTTTTTATATGCTAAGTATAACATGTGGTTTAAAAATTGTGAAATCTTTACAGAGTTATGATTTAAAAATATTTAAACATGGTCAATTTTATACAAAAGCTTACTAAAACATGGAGTTATAACATCCGATGTCCTCTTATTTACAAAAGGTTTTATTGGTGTTTTTGGGTTTGATTCAACAAAATTATTTTCAAAGCAAGTTTCGTTAACAATTATTGGAATCCAATTTTCTGGCGGCCCAAAAAGGTCTTCGTCAGAACATACAATGTCCTCATTGTCATCACATTGTTTAGCACAGAAGCCACCATTGTTATTTGTAGCATTTAAACTAGAAGATTTAAATGGTTCATCATTGATAACACTTTTTTGTGATTGATTTTTTTCGAGGTTAGAATTTTTAATTGATGTTGAATTGATATTATTATCTTGGATTAAATCTGTTGAAGTATTTATTAATTCAGAGTCATTTTCAAGCGACTTTTTATTGGATTGTGTTTTATATTCTTGTGCATTACTTTTGCTAGTAGAAATGTTAGTTTTGGTTTGCATGTGTGAAAATAAGTTGCTGTTTTCTGTTGTACAACACTGTAATTGTGGACTAAAAGAAAAAGAATCTAAAAATTTGAAAACAAATTAGTTATAACAGGGTAGTATTTTAAGTTTAAAAAATTTTTGACAAAATATATAACACAATTTTCTATATTAATTAAAAACTACAACTTTTAGAAAAAAAACAATTTATTTAGCAAAACAATTTACATCCACTAATACATAATTCTCTATTTGGATAAAAAAAAAAACAAGATACCTGGTTTATTTACAAATTTTTGAGCAATATTTTGTAAAGCTTTAATATCGTCTGCATCACCACTGTAAATATAATCCACAAGAGTTTTAAACTCAGTATGTGAACATTCTGTCACTTGGTACATATCATTATAGCAACCATCTTCAAGTACCTAAAGAAAAATCAGCATATTTTTTTATTTATATTTTTTGTATCTTTATCCTCGATGTGGGAAGGTTAAATGTGCAACCTAAACATAGAGTAACATCAGTTACTCTGACCCAGTCTCGAGTTGCCTGTGGCAGTTTGGGATATTATATAGACTATAATTTTCCGATAATTAAGCTGCTGATTGCTGGCTCAGCAGAAGTTCATATCGTTTATTGCGCATTATTTAAGGGAACTATAGCATAATAACAGTGGGGATTAAACCCACTACCTCATGTGGGTACCAAGTGTTCTTACCACTACACCACACTGTCATATATTTTTAGTATATAAATAAAAACAATACTTACTAAAAATATTTAAATAATTTAACATTTTATTTTTATACAAAGCAATCATCAGCAAAAAACGAAAATTAAAATGTTACCTTAAGTAATAGGGGACAACGACAAAGCAGTATAAATTTATGAAGATATATTTTGGACCCACATTCAAATATCATAGTCAAGTCACTAAAAGTTGGTGTGTTTATACAATTCTTTAAATCATTGCCGACTTGATTTAACGATAAAATATTATTTTCTTTAAATTTGAATGAATTTTTAGATTCTTGACTTTCCAAATTTTCGCTATTATCTTGTGTTAAATCCACAATGTTGTCTTGCATATCAATTGTATTATTAGAAATTGGGTGGTTTTGTTCTGACATTAAATTAAGGTTTTCATGATCATTGTTCTAAAAACATAAAATCTATTAATAAGTATAGTCTGTAGCTATATGGTCACAACCCCTAACTCATATCTGCCTGCAACTATTACTCGCACTCCACAAATGAAGTGTTTTTAAAATTGTTAAAGTAAGTAAGCATTGTAGTGCTAGTGTCACATTACTAAAACTCCAGGGTCTAAGGTTCAATTCCCACCGCAACTTTGCTGATAATTAACAGTATTTTAAACTATCGTAGGCCAATTAATTGAACTAGGATAACACAAATCGTAAAGCTAGTTTACCATTTTAAAAATAAGTATTGTATGAAAAAAATAAAATTATGGTTTTATATTTATTTAAAAAGTAAATCAAAAGTTAATTTTACCTCATTTGAACTAGAACAAAAATCTACAGTTTTATCATTAGCATTTTTCGCTTCAAAATTCGTAAAAACTTTATCTATTTCAATATTATCTTGGTTTTCTTTTGACTTAACTTCTGTTGAATCTACAGAACCACATTCATTTGTCTAATAAAAATAACCCCAAAAAATGTTAAGTGACAAAAAATGTTAAATGACAAAAAATGCTATAACGAATAACAGATTATAGTCTTAAATTAACTTTAATTAATAAAAATTGTTTTGTAAGTTACACGTTTCTTTTACTTTATTATCTTTTTTAGATTTTTTTAAATAAAAATTTTTTTGTAAAAATTAAAAAAAGTAAAATTTTGCGAATAAGAATTTTAACCTGAGCATTGTCTTGTTGTAGTTCTAGAATATTTTCGTAAGTTTTGATTGGTCCAAATTGGGTAGTAGTCAAAAGTTGGTCAACCCTAAAGTCTTCAGCGTTTAAATCCTTGCATGAACTTAATGCCCAGTTACTTTTCTTCCTTAAAAACTTACTTGGTTTAATAGCCTGCAAAAAAAAAGATTATCACAGTTACGATTTAAAAATAGTTTTTTGCATTAAAAAAACCTAAACACACAAACAATTAAAAAAGAATTAAAAATTACTTGTAGTTTAACGGCCTTCTAAAAAATTCAGGACAGTAAAAAAAAAAAAACACTTTATATATATTCTAATTTATATAATAATTTAAAATAATGTTAACCTATTAATAAGTAGTAAGTGATTATAAAGTATGGTTTAGATATATTTAATAAGGCTATATAAAAAAAGAATTCAATATAAATATGTACATTAACTAAAAGTGATTAAAAAACGCACAAGTTGATAAAGGTATTCTACTTAAAACTCAAAAAATAAAGACAATATGTTAAACTTAAACCGGTAGCATGGTATAGTGGTAAGAACACTCGCTACACCACACATAGGGTTGTGGGTTTAATTCCCACTAATCTTATGCTGTAGTGCCCTTAAGTAAGGCACTATAAACGGTGAGAACTCCTGCTGAGCCAGCATTTCGAGCAATTATAATTTATAATATCCCAAACTGACACAGGCAACTCGAGACTGGGTCAGAGTAACTGATGTTACTTTATATTTAAGTCGCGCATTCGACTTTCCCGCATCGAGAATAAAAATACAAAAAAAAAACTACTTCAAAATAACTAAAAAATAAATTTTAGTTATTAAAACTAATTTGGTTATAACTTACATTAGAATCGACAGAATTTTCAATATCTGCATCTTCAGATACCGCCAAATTAAATTCAGATAAAGTTGCTTTGTTATTTTTATTATCCTCTGGTGAATCAGTATTTAGAAATTGTTTCTCGTTTAACTTTGTTAAAATAACAAATGGGGCTTGCTTGGGTGAAAATGGATTTTTAATCTCTTTATTATTTTCTTGTTCAACAATTTGATTCTGAAGAAAAAAAAAGTTTTAGAAAATTATTTATTTTGAAATCATTTTTAAAAGTTTTTTTTTGTATAGCCTATATTTTCATTAAATAAATTAATAAATAAATTAAATCTTAAAATAAAGAATTTAAATATATACTATTTAAATACCCAAATATATTTGGAATGTAAGCTATTGAAGGTAATAAACCTGTTCTATAGTGTGTAGTATAGGTTCATTAATTTCATTATTTTGATTTAATTCAGAAGTAAAATTCCATTTAGTTGAATTAGAAACAGGCAGTTGTGGGGTGCTACTAATTTCATAATCCTCATCTAAAATCAAAAAAAAAATCGTGTAAAATTATAAAAAAAAAATTTTACAGTTGAACTTAGTTTTAGTGACATTTTTTAAAATGTGTGCATAAATATGCCCTTAATAAAATAAATACTAAAGATAACTTGGGTATATTTAAATTTACCCTTTTTCTCAAATATTTGTTGTAATCGTTCACCAAAAGCTTTTCTTCTCGAGTTTGGACTAATTTGAATCATTGCAGGAATTTCAGGTTCTTTTTTTCTAAACAAAAATGTTAATATTTATATACTAACTAAAACTTTATTTTTATATGTTAACTTATAAAGACTACAATACTTTTAAGTATATGTAACGGTTGCTTTTTTATTAACAATTTTATTATAAATTTAATGATTTACTTTCTTTTTTCCTTCTTTTTCCTTAATTTTTGCTCAGAACATTCAGATGCTGATATTGCTTTTGCTAGCTAATAAAACAAAACAAAATAAATATTTAAGTATTTATTTAAATTATATAACTTTTATTTAAAACGATATAAGAACAGTGTTAACTTACAGCTATATTTTCTTCGTCAACATTTTTAGGGGGTTTTAAGGAACGACGTTTATTTTCTGGGTTCTCATTTGTCTTTAAAATATATTTAATTTATTTTACTTAATTACTTTTATTAAAAAAACAAATTAATAGATGTACAATTTTAATTATATTTTGCTTGTAGGTAAATAATTACCCGTTTAAATAAAAAAAAAGATTTAGAAAAATTTTAAAATCCTAAATAAATAATTTTTTACTTACAGAATTGTTTTCAGATGCATTTTTATGTTTTCTGTTAAAATGAGTTTTTAGACCCCTTGAAGTTTTAAAAGTTTTATTACATTCTGAACAGGAAACTTTTTCATTTTGATTTGAAGAACTTGATCCAAAAGACATAGTTTCAATGACTGGATTTACAGTTTTGTCCAGACATCTTTAAAAAAAATTGGTAAAATCAAAGCATAAAACAAAATATTTAAATTATTTCTATAACATTTATCCTCGATGTAAAAAGGTCAACTTCACAACCTAAACATAGAGTAACATTTGTTACCTAACCCAGTCTCAAATTGCCTTTGCCTACTTGGGATATAATGAATTATAATTGCCCGCTATTTAAGCTGCTGATTAAGTGTTGGCTTAGCAGAAGTTCATATCGTTCATAGCACCTTATTTAAAGGCACTACTGCATAAAAGCAGTGGAGATTGAACCCAGGACCTCATGCAGTAAAGCAAAGTGTTCTGACAACTACACAAAAAATTACTTTATACACAAAATTTTTTTTGTATTTTAAATTTAAAAAATTAAATAAAAGTTACAAAAAAAATTACTTGTTAACATGGTGAGTTCGTTTTAGTTCATCATAATTTGATAAATCCATGTTGCAAGTTGGACAACAAACAGTATCAGGATTTGTATTTGAAAAATATGAAGACTTTATTGTTTCTGGCTTATCCTTGCATTCATTTTCATGGGATCTTATATCAGAAATATTTATATCTTTCGCACAGTACTTGCACTTAAGTTTGGACTTCAATTCACATTTCATTGTTCGTCTTGAACCAAATTTTATCCTCATGCAGTTTTGCCGATGACTTTCACACTCTTCTTTTGGTATTTTTATCTTACAGAGAGAACATATTCCACCAGGAGAGTAGGTCACAGTAGGTTGTAATTTCGAAGTCTTTTCGGTTTTAGCAGTTGATTTTGGAGTGGAAAAAGTATCCATATTTGAAATTTTTGAATTGTTATTGTTATTAGTTAAGTTCGAGCTGGAATTGCAATCAGTTAATATATTTTCATTGTCCAAATTATCCAGCCCATACATTGTATCGTTTATATCAATTTTGTTTGATTTTTTATCAATATTAATTTTCTTAGCTTTGGAGATTTTACGTTTTCTTCCCATTGATATAGATTTGACTTTACTTAAGTCGGGTGTTTGAAAAGCATCTAAAGAGTCGTCCATTGTTGCAAATATGTTAAAATATATTAATTTGTAAAAAATCTTTAACTTTTATTCTAAAAAATTTTTTTTGTTAAAAATAGTTAAAAAAAAGAGTCTAAAGGTCTTAATCAAAATTTAAAGCTCTTTAAATTTAAATATAGGCATTTTAAATTTATTAAGTTATTGCAAAATACCGATATATTATTACATAATATACGTTTTTAGGTTTAATAACTAACTAATTTGTTGATCAGTTCACGTTCAGCTAATTTTTATTATTTACAAAAATTTGCCGCCGCGAGTAAAGATTTTGACTTTTGTTTGTTTTGATAAATCGTGCCACTAATATCTATTAATGTTTTAATTTCTATTTTGAATATTTATTCTTAGGGTAAGATAATAAACCTGACAGTTAATTAGTTTACATAATATCTAATTTACTTATTGTTGATTAAATAATGTTTAAAATAGTATAATTAATATAGTTTATTTCACGTATATCTAATTAAATAATCTTCCCACTGTAAAATCTTATTGGAACGGTTTAAGTCCTGAAATCATTTCTTTTAGCTTTAAATACAGTAAAATAAATATAGTAAAGAACTATACAATAATATTAAATAAAACAGACAATTAGTTTTTGTTTGGTCAAGATATAAAATAAAGTCCAATTATAAATTTGCATTTTTAAATAACATTTAACATATTCCCAATATTTTTTTAATTATTTTATCGAGAAAAATTAAGAGTTAAATTAATAAAAGTTTGTGTATATAGTTAAATTAATAAAAGTTTGTGTATTAATACTAAATAAAAAGTATGTCAAACCAAGTATCGTTTGTAAATTATGTAAACCAAATTTCCTGTCAACGTTTTTAATGCCTGTGAAAATTTTCAATAGATTTTTGGTTTTAATGTATAATAGTTATATTCCAATTTAAAAAAATCAAATACAGTTTGTTTAATTACTAATACTTTTATAACAAGTCGATTGCCTTTTTAAGGGGTGGTCTAGTTGATAGCAATTATGAAGTTAGTTTTAGTATTAGTTCAAATTATTTGTTTATGGAAGAATACAAGCGCAAGTAAGTAACTAAAATACTAAAATATATTTAGGTAGTAAGCTTGTTATGATATATTATAAAACTATTTGTAAAGATCTAATAACTATAACCTGTTTTAAACCATAGCATAATTTCGTTAGCACTTAATACACAGCATCGTTATTTTTTGTTTTGTTTGTGTTCTAAAGTCTACTTGCTGCTTAAAAAACTTGCTGCTTGTTTTAAAGTCTACTTGCTGATAAAATTTACATTTTATGTTTTCATAGAACCCTGTCTTTCGGTACCGGAAGATTTTGATCGAAATAATCAAGAATCGCTTTCCAGTTATTTGGAACCAGAAATTAAATGTACAAGATCGAGCGTCGAAATAAAGTAAGTCAAGTAACTGTTTCAAAAACAAAAATTGACATAATATTTAAATTTAAAACAACATGTATTTTAAATTTCTATACAATATACTTAAACTATCAAAATGTTACATTCTTATTAAATTACAAACACTTTATTTTCTTATGTTTTTTTTAAGGTTTGAAAAATGCCAGCTCTATCAAATAAACGTCGTTGATATTTTTGTATCAACGACTCCTTACCCCAAGACATTAAACCCATCATGCCGAGTAGTTACCGGTCATTCTGGCCACGTTGAGTTTAAATTTAAACCAAAGGATTGCCCGCCCTTATCCACGGTAATCGAATTTGTCCATGTATTGTGTAAATGGCCCATTTGTTATAAACTGCTTTATTTAATAATAATTCTTTTTTATACATATTTGACCTCCACTACAAATTAGAGAAAATAAAGGTTTTATGTTCATAAAAACGTATTGTACACATTTGTAGTTTTATTAATCCTTAAACGTTTATAATTAATATATTATTTGAAGTCACCATTGGGGTACACCTACAATATAATTGCTCGAACGTTTATGTCAAATGATGTCGCCCAAAAGCCCATCAACATTCAACTAACTTGTTTTCTCAAGAATATGACTCAGAGAGTCGTTAATAAAGATGTGCCGTAAGATAACTAAATTATTAAGAAATTATAAGTTTCAAAATATGTAAACAGTACATTTTATTTAAATTGAACACCATAAAAATCGATATTGACATATTATAGATTCAAAAATGTCAAGCACTAATTAAAAAATCCTTTAGAAAATTATGGTTCAAAGAGGAAAAAATTGTCGATTTTCCGCTCGAGATGGTTCTGTACGAAGACGAAACTTATCAAACACGAAGATTAGAACAAACATTTACAGTGCCCGAAAATATTTATGTCGAAGTTCAACAACTAGATGTTATGAACCCGGAACATATAGTCCAAGTAAATTTTTATTAAATTTATAATTGAGGTGTAAGTGAGAAAATTTAAATTACTCAAGTTTTATATCCTTTAACACGACAGACAAATTAAACTTAGAACTGCCTTTTTACATTTCTTTACAGTAACAGGTTAAATTTTTAATTTACAGTAAAAGTATGTTTAATATATACGTAAACGCCTAGCTGCGAAGTGTAGCTTTAAAACCACTTAAGTTAGTAACCATTCCGTCTGTAACCTAATATCAAAACTATAATAACATGCTACTGGACTTAAACCTTAGACCTACTAGGCAAAGTCAATTGCTCTTGCTATATTAAAACACCATCATTTTTTCTAATATTATATGTTTTGTTAGGCGAGAGATTGCTGGGCTACCCCCCACCCTTCTCCTGACTTTCGGGTCCGATATGGCTTGATACATTTCGGGTAAATAATTTAAAATAAAAAACTACCTTTTTTGTAATTTTTAATCTAATATCTTAAACTATATAAAGTTAACGTCGTAAAATTGTAATATGCAAACTTGTAGTTTCTGGGCAAAACCTGTTCAAAATATATATTGTTCGGCGTAGTGTAGTGGTCAAAACACTTTTTACACTACATAAGGTCATGGGTTTAATCCCCAGTGTTCTCATGTTGTAGCGCCCTTGAGTATAAGGCTTTATAAACAGTATGAACCCTTGCTAAGCCAGCATTAAATTAGCAGCGTATTCATCGGGCAATTATATTTAATGATATTCCAAACTCGAGACTGGGTAAGGGTAACTGTTGTTACGTTTAGGTCGTGCATTTGACCTTTCCACATTGAAGATAAATTGATGTACAAAAATAAATTTAAAACTTATTTTATATGTTAGAAAACCGATGCACGATCCTATAGAACACGGCGACACAGTAAATATATATGCAAACGGAAACGATTCAGTTATAACCGCAAGGTTCTCGTTTAATTCGTTCCAGTGGCTAAGTCATGCAGAAGAACATCTTATATATCTTCATTGTCGAATGTTTGTTTGTCAAGATAGATCGGAGTGTCAAGAGGTAAGATTAAACATAAATTCAAAAGATAATTTAAACAAGGGTTAGAAATTAAACAAAATAAAAATTACTTTTGGTGAAAAACAATTTGTCGAATCAAAGTAATTAAAAATAACATTCGATTGAAAACACTTGAAAGTTATTAAGCTTTTTTTGGTTTATTGGTCGAGCCTTTTGTTTGCACAATTAAGATACTAAAAATCTTTTAAATGTAGTGACTTGAACTGCATATGCTTATATACCTAAAATCATTTTGCCAAAAAAACATATTTCCGAAAAAAAAAAATTAAAAATTGACATTTATAGAATTTTTTTTTGATACATAATAGAGTTTTTTTTTTAAATGGCAAAAGAAGTAATAAAAACTTTTATTCACGATAAAGTGCGTTTTCGGCTTTGGTGAACTTTAAAATTACTTTACAATTTTTTTGAACATTTATATCCTGTAAATTAAGCCGCTTAAACATAATCTCTTCAAGTCGAAATATGGTAAGCAACAAAAATTAAATTATTTGCTTATTTGTTTTACTAGTTCATTGAGGAACATTCGAAGCCCCCGCCTAAACCCCTTGAAGATGCAGTCCATGCCCCACCCAGTTACATGTTGGATAGCAACCCCGCTCCACCTCCGATCCCACATCATTCATTTATGTGGAAGCGAAGTATTTTCAGACGAAATATTACTCAGCTAACATCGTTCGGTCCTTTGTTGGTGAAACCAAGATTCTGCGCCAAGGTGAGATTGAATAAAAAAATTTAAAAAAACTTTATTTTTAAAGAAATATTTTTATTCTGTGAAAAAGTTTAATCCAATTTGTAACATGTTGTTTGATACTTAATAAAACCATAAACATATGCTAAAAAAAATATTTTGCAACATTCCTTAAATTTCTAAAAACTTTCAAAAAAAGTGCAGAAAATAAAACGAAATAAATAAAATGTAACGTTTTTATAGACCAGTTAAGAGGCTATTGTTGTTTTAGAATAATGGAGGTTGTATGCATTTCTGTGACGAGATTAATAAAGATTGTTCATGTAAAGAAGGATATGAATTAACAGAGAACAAAAAATCCTGTAAACCAAATTTAATTGGTAAGATACATTTAAAAATTAGTCAAAAAAATGAAAAAGACATTTTGAATAAATAGTTTTAACTATTTTTTATTTAAATTTAGACTAAATTATTTTTCCAGTTTTTATTTTTTTTTCACAGAAGCTAAACACGTGACCGAATTGCTGAACACTGATTGGTGGTACAACGCGGAAATGGGTTTAATCTGGGTTCACCTGGGTACGATAGTTTTACTCACAGCAGTTCTACTTACCCAGTGGAAGGGTCGAAAAAATGAAGACGAGAGATTAGTTGTAGTTATGGATGATAAATTCACGCTAAACAATAACAACCCCACCCATAAGGTAGAATTACCCCCTATTCTACCAGTAGGCCACATTTAAATTGTATATTGAAACAACAAGTATAACTTATTTTATTCTGTAAGCGCTTAAAATTAGTGTTGTTATATTTTAAAGCTTCTTGACTTAAAATTGGTGCTGTAGAATTGCCATGTTTCTTTATTTTTATTATATTCGAGATTTCAATTCAATAAATCGTTAAAGTTGTTTTACATATAGAACATTTGTGAATAATAAAAATTGTGCAATAAGGAAGAAAAATAGTTTACAATTTTAATCTTTCCATCAAAGAAATATAAACAGGGCTCCCGCTTTCTTCATCCGAGGTCACGTGGTTGTCTGACGTCACGTGAGTATCTGACGTCACATGATTTTTGGAAGTCAAGTGCTTTGGTTTAGTTGGTTGTTGAGTTTTAGATATTCTGTTCATAAGTATAGGAGATGATACGGAATTTGTAGCATGATTTATAAACACGTGATCTAATTTGATTGGTTCAGTTTTTATATTAACAGGCGTCGATAAATGGTTTAAACTAAGATTTCCAAACATGTCTTCAGTTGAGTTGTCTAAGCCAGAGTCGACGATTTGTGATCGGGATTTTTCGGAGATTTTAACAAAATTTTCTTTTTGACATTTTGCGTTTTTTTCAATCATTGGCGTTCGTAAAAGGGAATTGCCGAGCGAAAAATTAAGATCAAATGAAATATTGTTTATTTCAGACGACTTAATACAACTTTGAGGTAAAGATGGCTCTAAATTTTCTTCATCAGATATTTTTACGGATTTAAAAGCTGATTCCAGTACAAAAGTGTCTGTAAACAACAAACTTTAAAAAAATATATTTTTTTGAATTTTAGGGTAAAAAATACTGGTCTAAATTAAGTTGTTTTTTGGATTTTTTGCCAGTGAATTTTTTAAAGTTACCAGCAGGTCGTTTTGGGCTACTTTGTAATATATTTAAATTATTGTTATTTAAATCAGTCGGTTTTGTTTCAGAAACAAAAATAACATCGTCCAAGTTTTCACCGTCATTTTTAGGAATTTTTTTCTTATGGTTTTTTAGTTTTTCCTCTATTTTTAAATCCCGTGGCTTTTTAACTTTAAAATAAGTTGTCAAATTTGAGGCTGGAATTTCTGCCTTATTTTCTTTGATAACTAAAAAAAAATGTTTTTTTATTATGAATTTTATATACATATTATATTTTTTAATGTAATAACCGAATTTTTTTTTGTATCCTTGATGTAAGAAAGTCGAATGCATGACTTAAACATAGAGTAACATCAGTTACTTTGACCCAGTCTCGAGTTGCCTGTAGCAGTTTGGGATATTATAGATTAAGATTGCCCAGTAACTATGCTGCTGATTGAGTGCTGGCTCAGTACAAGTTTATACTGTTTATAGCGCCTTACTCAGGGATGTTACAGCAGGAGATCGGGATTAAACCCACAACCTCATGTGTGGTGTAGCAAGTGTTCTTACCACTACACCACGCTGCAGGTTTTTGATTAATTATAGTTAATATTTAAAAATTCAAATTCAACTTTAGGCATATATACAATATACAAAAAAAAAACTTTAAAACACTATGAAAAATGCTAAAAATCTAGTTGTATTAAACTTAAACTAAAAATATTTTTACCATTCTTTTTCTTTTTTGGTTGTTTTTTAGATTTCTTTTTATTTTCAATTTTACTCCAAAATTCCTCTACAATTTTAGGATAAGCTGATTCAACCTGGTCTTGGGGTTCAATGGTTATTGCTTCAATTTCATCAAAAATATCACATTCCCATTCTAACTCAAACATCGAAACTCCATCAACTTTTCTTTTCTTTATAATTCTTAGAAAAAATAATTTGTAAATTAAAGATAAAAAAAAGTTTACAGAAATAAATTTAGGCTCTATCAATAGACAACCTCCTGTTTAGGGCTGTAAACTTAGCTTTCCTTATTAAGAATAATTAAATAAAAAAAATGGTATATATGCAATTTTTTTTAAATTTACCTTATTAATTGTAACTCCTTATTTCTATCTTCTTCATTATGCAGTACCCAATAAGTAAACAAAGGCAAAGTCTTTTTAATACAATATTGTTTGGGCCAATCAAGTTTGTCAGTAAGAAAGTCAACTGCTAATTCAAAAGCAGGTTTTCTCGAAGTTAAACCATGAAAATTTTGAACAGAAATTTTCTTCAAGAATTCGTTAATAATTGTTTGATTTGGAAAATTTTCAACCTGTGAAATTTTTTTGGTATTTTTAAAAATGGTAATTAAATACTTAAATTAAAAAGAGTCACTTGTTAATACATTTTTTTAAAACCGGTTTTAAAAACATATTATGCAATAAAAGTATATAGGCCTATTTTAAAAACTGCTTATCGGTATTTTTTTAACTATGTTACATAAACAAACAATTTTTTTAATAAACACTTGACGAATTGTACGAAACCAAGAATAGAAAAGTTAACTATATAAATACCAACATAATTTTAACAAACATTTACTTTGTTTATTTTTTGCCTAATGCTTTCTTCTGAGACTTGAGTTTTTCGTTCAAGTTCAGTTTCATGCCAAACACAGTTACATTTTAAACTTGTGTTTATTCCATCTCTACAATCAGTATTACAAACATTGCAGCCATATTTCACATGATCGTTCTTACTTCCTAGAAATTAATAAAAATTTTAAAATTTTTGATATAGAATTATATTTTTTTGTATAGCCTATATCTTTATCCTCGAGGTGGGAAAGTCGAACCCCGAGCCAGTCTCGAGTTGCCTGTGGCAGTTTGGGTTATCTTAGAGACTATAATTGCCTGGTAATTATGCTGCTGATTAAGTGCTGGCTTAGCAGGAGTTCATACCATTTAGAGCGCCTTACTCAAGGGCGCATGAGAGCATTGAACCCACGGCCGCATGTGTGGTGTAGCAAGTGTTTTTACCACTACACCATGCTGCCGGTATTATATATATACAAAAAGTAAATCCAGTCTGTTATAGCAAAAAATTTTAAGTCTTGCTATAGCAAAATAACACCACATTTTATGTAAGAAAATAATAAATAACTTTTAACCGACCTTCATGTTTGCATGTTGAACAGTGTGCTGGTTTCTTTTTTGAAATATTAACAACTTCTTTCGATTTCCATAATTTTAACTCTTTTATGCAATTATCACCTTTGAACTTAGATACAATTTGTATTGCATGAACCTTAAAATAAGTTTCAAAATTATTTAAATTAATTTATTTAAATCATTTATTTATAGATATAAGTGTGAACACTTATAAACTTAATTTTTTTTATAAAATTTTTTTAAACAAAACAATCTTTTTGAAATTTAACAATTTTTTCAAATTTAATTTTAATATTTACTGTTAAAAAACCTATAACTTTCATTACCCGCCCGATACCAGGTATTCCTTGTGGACAATAATCACATCCGAGTATTAAACCAAGAGCTATCAGTGAACTTCTATTCAGTGATAATTTTGACTCTATGTCTTTCATTTTGTAACATTCGGTTGAAATTCCCTAAAAATTTAAAACTTTTATTTAAAAATGATTCAATAACCAAATAATTTTTTAGCATCCTTGCTATTTCACTAGTTTTGTGATGATATTTATTATTAAACAGCAAGTTTTCAAAGAGGTAAAAGGTCCAATTTAATCAGCAACACTTAATCAGTAGCTTGATTATTAGAAAACTATAAATTATAATATCACAAACTGTCAAAGGCAGCTCGAGATTGAGTTAAGAATAGTGTTACTCTATGTTTAGGTTGTAAAGTCGATCTTATCACATCAAAAATCAAAATATTTAAAAGCTTCACTAGTAACATATCGCATTTCACTTATCTTACCTTGCTGTCAACAGTTAAATTTCTATACACTATCTTAGCTCCATACAGGAAACAATCTCCATCATTAGTTACACAACCATCTACAATATTATCCATGTTTAATGCAGCACAAGTTGCTTCAGCTTCCCCTGCAGACTTAATCCAAGGAACACCCAAGCAATCTAACAACTTGCAACACTGTATTGAAAAAAACTTTTTGTTAAATAATTCCTTTTTATGTTTAAGTTCTGACAATATTAATTAATATAAGGCGTAGGTACAAATAAAAAAAATGTTTTTTATTGTCTTTTTTACCTCATTAAATCTTGCATTTAATCTGCTCCTAGAACCAGTTCCATGACTTCTAACTGAAGTAGGTTCCTTTCTAATTAATTTGTTTTAAAATTAAAATCCTAGTTAACATACCACCATAAAACAATTTAATATTAATTTTTGCTAAAAATGTTCCAATTTTTAAAATTCAACTTGCAGAAATAGCCTAACAGTTTTTTTACCTTGCGTTCATTCTTTTCGCCATTGTATCCCATTTTAACTTTGGTGCTTTTCCATCAATAATAAATATTGGTTTTATTCCGTTACGAGTTAGTGATGTTACTCGAAAGAACAAATTTCTAAAAATTAATTTTGTTAATTTAGTGTCCTTTGTAAACAATTAGCAACAATACATTTACAACAGAAAAATTAATATTAAAAATAGACAGTCTAAGACCATGAAATAAACAATTGCAGTTAACACTTCTGTTGTTGTAGTTAGAAAACTGGGCTTCACTATTTAAGGTCTTGAGTTGATCCCAAAAATGTACACGTTGTACTTGTAGCATCTATCAGGAAGGCGCTATAAACAACCTGAACTCCTGTGAAGCTTTACAGCAATTCGCAAGTTGACAATATGGTAAATAAAATTCCAAATCGCAGAAGAAAATTTAAGACCAAATTGGAATAATAAGTGTTACTTAATTTTTAAGCTGTAGAAGCGGCTTTTTACAAGGACAAGTTAATACACAACAATTTTTAAATTTTATAAAACCTTAAATATGGTTTGCTTATTGCATTTTTCATGGGTTTAACTGATTCTGCTTCACATATCCACATTGCAAGATCGATTGCAAGTGTTTTACCTAACAAATCTTCTTTAGTTTTATGAGTTTGAACATCTTGTAGTATTTCCCATAGACCTAGTACCCCCATTTTAAATATTTTAAAAGGGTAAAATTGCAATTTGATAGACTCTAAAATTTTATAAATAATTATTTAACGTTTACTTATATTTGAAATATTTTAGTTGTAAAATTTATCAGCATCTGTTCTTTCTGTACTGTCAGTCTGTTTTTTTGGCTGAAAGATCTTACCATATTTTATTAAAATAACCTTAACAGTTTGAAATATCAATAAATATTATTACACGATAATTATACTATTTATTTTTTTTGCTGAAGTTTCCTAAACGATCTACAACACTGACACCTAACCATGTAAGCAGTGAAACTAGTTACCACATACTTCTAGCTCCCCGCGTTTTTTGCAGGCCAAATCTTCTGGCTGAAGCTTTTCACTGTCGTAGCTTCTGGTCCCCCTTCTAGCTGACTAGTTACCACACGGGATCGCACAGACATAGCGAAAGAAGTAACTGTGTTTTGAATTGACGTTTTTGTAAAATGATGTCATTTTTTAAATCTTTATCCTCGGCGTGCCAAGAACAACTTCACTGCATAAACATGGGGTAACATTTAGTTTACGGTGGCCAAATCTCAAGTTGCCCTTGGCAAAATGTGTTTTTATTTATTATTACACAATAGTTAATCTGTAGATTGTTCTTTAGGCCTTTTTTTTGCTATTTGCACCTGAAAATTTCTGGCAACAAGCATTTTCATTATACAAACTTGATCAAATGACCCTTTTGAAAAAGCTTAGAACTCTTTGCATTTTTGAACAACAAATTTTTTTTATTATTATTTTTGGACGAAACCACAAAGTAATTTTACAAAGTTTTTGAATAAATAAACCTATTTAAAAGCAACAACACAAAAAAAGCTTTAAAATATTAATAAACGCCACAAAATCTAAAAAATAAATACAAACAAAAACCTAACAAAAAATCTTTTGAAAAAGCAACTAACCACAGACAATATTAATTTATACACAAGTTAAGATTATAGGAATTTAAATGTTTTAATAAGGCCACAACAATTATTTATTGTTACTAATAGTATATAAGTTAAAAACACACTATACATAAAGAAAAATGTGTTTGAGCATAGTTAACAAATTGGTGGACTTAAATGGTTTAAATATTTGAATGCTAACAAATGAGTTTTAATCTATAACACCTACTAGAGTTTCGTTTCATTGGTGTTGGAACTCTTGGAAGTAGAACTTTTTTGTTTAAGATTTGGATGTTTTTTTCTAGCAAATATTGATTTGATTTTGTTCCAAGCATTATCTAACACATTGGAGTACAAAAGTGGGTTAAGTGAGCTGTTAATTGGATAGAGAATAATAGCAGAATAGGCATAAGCAGAATCAGGAATGTAGACTCCTGAGATTTTCAAGAAAGCCATAATACAGATTGGAACCCAACAACAAAAATCTGTAAACACCAATCTCATAATCTTCTTTTGCATGACTAAAAGAAAAAAATGTTTTTGTTAGTAAATATATTATAGAAATATTTACCCATGTTCTATATAGCGCATTATTATTGTAAAATAATTATTTTTTTATAACTTACTTCTTTTTTTTAATTCTCTTTGAGCAATAGCTTTATCATTTGTAAGCTTTAGGTTCTTGTTTCCTTGTGAACGTTTGTAAATTACAACATAAGCAACAAAAATGTAAACAAAAATTACAAAATTAAATGTGGTAACTGCAATGGAAAATAACCAAGAAAAATCTTGTTTTGTCACAAAGATCTTTGGCATACAAACACTACGAGAGCTATAATATCTAAAAAACAATAAATATTGGTTTTTGATTTCATTTTTTTTCATATTTTTCTACATATTTTTGTAAAACCTACCCAAAATATCTTGATATTTGTAAGGATAAGTCTGGAAACCTCTTAATTTGTATAACTTGTAACTCTTGCTACGAACTTGCAAATTTAATTTGATCAATAATTGAAGAAGATAAGTTTAAGTATTCTGGGGAAAATTTAGACCAAAGAATAAGGTAGTTCTGATAGTCTAAATCAATTAAATTAATGTAATAATAGTTAAGACTATTTCTTTATGAACGAAATTTAACAAAATACAAATTAAAAAAATACCAAGTTTTTTAATTATATGTATATAAAGCTTTTGCACAAATAAATTAATAGTCATTTTTAATTTGACCTGTAAAGCTAACTTCAGTTGTGTTAAAGAATGGACTTTTAGTAAGTAGATTAATTTCAGGAGTGAATGTGGTTTGAAAAACATTTGCAAGTGGTAGAAATGCAAGCAAAGCAGAAAAACACCAAGCCATGAAAACTGCAACAACTACATGTTTTGTTTTAGGAAAACTCTGAGATGCAAAAGGCTAAAAAACATTATTTTAAAAATAATTCTATAAAAAAGAATATACCGGTTTATAAATAATTGTATAAAAAAACATATAAATAAGTAAATAACTTTGCAAACATTAACATATTCATTTATACTATATATTTGTTTAATGATATAACATAATTCTGTTTGATGGTAAAATCTTTTGCTGTATCTTATTCTTATATAATAAGCACCTTTAAAATAGAAAAGAGGCGGTAAGAAGTCAATAAAGCCATGGTTACTACTGAAGTCTCGCTTGACAAGACAATGAGAATCCCTAAGGTGGTGCACAAGGTGCTAGATCTCCATATTCGACTATATGCACAATACCTATCTATAAAAAAAATGAAATCTATATTAATATAAGTAGGAATGAAAAAAAAATTCAAATATTAAGGCGGAAAAATGAGCAATGTATAATGTTTTAGCTTACAATCTAAATACCTTGGTAATAGACCCCGACACTAGCAAGACATACTAAATAAAATCCCATTAAAAAGTCGGCAAATGCTAAATTTATCACAAATATTTCATTTGCAGATATAGATTTGGAAGCCTTACTTCTTACACTTTTCATAATTTCAACAATAACAGCCTAAAATAGGTTTTTATATTTAAATATACATCAACCTATCATGTTAAGAAAAACAGTTCAACAGTTTAAATCAGAAAAAATAATCTTGTTTAAAATTGTTTTACCAAGTTTCCACCAAGGGCAAAAATCCCCATAAACCAAATGCCAAAATATCTTAAAATATTATTTCCGATAAGATTTTTTGTTGATGAAATGACATCTTGCGTTGAAGGGCATTCATCTGTTCCATCTTCACAATCGAGAACCCCATCACCTATCTATAATATAACAATTTATTATTCAAGAAGGCTACTACCACTACAAAAAAGGGTGTAAACGCCAAAATTTAAAATAGCTTATAACACCACAGTAAACGAAAACCAGAAGAACATTTTTTTTGGCAGATACTTTTATGATGTAGTAAATAAAACAATTTTAGTTACTATACTGACTTTCTGTCTAGAAATAAACAATGGAATTTTATTTTCACAATAAAATCTGCCATCATTCTGGCAAATCATTTCATCAGATTTATCAACACAATCTATTACTCCATCACATACTTCTTGTTGAGTAATAGATACCTACAAATTTTACAAAATTTTAGGTCATAGGATTTAAAAATTCTAGTATATTTGTTCTAATAAAATAGATTTACCCGATTATCATTGGCTTGACAAAAAAATCGTTGTCTATCATGGCACAGTTTAATATCTTCATCTTCTCGTAGAAAATAATTATCACCCAGTATGTCATTGCAACATAATGGTAAACCAATTACCTCAAGTTGTAGACAACAATTAGTTTGATTAAATGTAGTCGAACTAAACATACATATGTCCATAGTGAACCTAAAATAACAATGAGTTTAGTCAAATTTTATTAAAATGACATCCTTATAACTTTTATGCAATGAAAAAATGTTATACAACTAAAATATGATACACACAATTTAAAACCTAAATTTAGTTACACTTTATTAAGATTATTTCAGTTTTATTATTTTTTTGTATAAATGCATAGTTTTAAAGTATATTTTTACATATTCGTTCTCGACAAAGCACAGTCATGTAAGTTTTGTATATTTTGATAACAATTTGGTGTGCACTCATCATCAAAAAGCATGCAATTTTGTACTCCGTCACAGAATGTAGCAACTTTACTTTTACATTCTCCAAATTGTTTACACCTGCACCCAAATCAAAATGTTTAATTTACCTTTTAATAGATAATTTATATATGTTAATATTCCTTACTTTTGATCATTTTATTTTTTAATACATAGACCAAAATTTAAAATGGTGCACACAACTTACTGATTAAATCGAGATTTAGTTAAATATTTCACAATTTTGGGATATTACTTAAAATAAGAAACAAACTAAACCTGCACTTTTGTCCTTGTTTAGAAGCATCTGTACAATATATTGGATTGGGACAAAATGGAAAACTGAACACAGCACAAAAAGAAATTAAAAAAATATAAAAAAAAATTAGTGTGCATTATTTATATAACATTTTTTTGTATATATTTTTATCCTCGATGTGGGATGGTCAAATCCATGCGTGTAACATCAGTTACTTCCACCAACTTTTGGGGTGCCTTTAACAGTTTGGAATATTATTTAGATTATAATTGCCCGGTAATTATGCTGCTGATTAAGTGCTGGCTCAGCAGGAGTTCACACTGTTTATAGCGCCTTACTCAGTGGCGCTAAAGCATAAGAGAAGTGGGGATTGACTGCACGACCTTATAGTGATGTAGCAAGTGTCTTACCACTACACCGCGCTGCCGGTATACATAATAATGAATTTATTTAAATAAGGTTACTATGCTTTAAACTTATTATCAAAACAGTTAATAAATAGTAAAACAAACAATTTTAAATTACTTTTCATCCTTTTGATCTTCACAATCAACAATTCCATCACAAATCCCTGTTTTGTTTATACAAGTTGTATTATCACATATTAATTCCCCTGGATTACATGAGTTGTTTTCTGGACTATAGGCAAAAACATCTTGTTACTTTAATAAAAATGTCAACTTCATAAAATAGTTACCAAATTTCAATAGTATTTTAAGCAGCATTTAAATTTATACCAATACTTCAAATTAGGCATGTAATATTGTAAATTATTAATGACTTAGTTTTATGCTTAAAAAAGGTTGGGTAGTAGGCCTACACAATTTTTTACTGTTTAATACAAAAATTTTAATCAAAAAATACTTAAATGTTGATGCAACTGGAGCTATATGTTGGCTTAATTTCGTGAACATTTTCCATTGATTTTGGCAAAGACATTCATCTGATAAATCTGGACAATCAATTTTTCCATCACAAACATGTTTCTTATTAATTAAAGTGGAATCCAAGCATTTCCAACAAGCAGTTTCATTTAACACCAAATTCTTTGTTTGAACGAAACTAAAAAATATATACATTAAACATAAGCATTAAGTTTTTACATAAAATGCAATTAATAATGAACATCTGGTGTTAGTTAATACATTAAGACAGTTTTACTTAATAAAAAATTGTAAGTTGAATGAAATTTAAACCAGGCAATACGCTATTTTTCCAATAGAAAGAGAGCTTAAGGTTGGATTTATAGGAAATAGCATTATCCAGGCTTATAGACCAAAACATATACTTGGCAAGGACTGTAATATACAGAAAAGAAACTGCAGTCACCATTAGGCCTGCAGGTTTATTAAATTCATTATGATATGTTTAAAACCATGAAAATGCACATGTCAATTTGTCCATCTTCTTACTACTTCATTTAAAATCACTTTTTATCATCACCAGTTTGCTAAAAATATTATAAATAAAAATTTTATTTACCTGGTGTTAAGATTTTTGACTTTGTTGAAGCACAAGTCAGCTCTGTTGTCACAATCAGCAATAAAATCATATAAAAGAAATTGGGGTAAGAACTGAGAGTCATGATTTGAGCATCTGAATCCTCGATAAGGAAAACTTTCAAAACAAGAAGCCAGGCATCCCATAGAAATTTTACTTCGCAAACAGAGTGTTTTGTTTGCACTACTCTTGCAGTCATGTGATTCAGATCGATATGGACATTCAAAAAATAATTCTGGGTGAAGCTTTGAACATTTGTAAACATCAACATAATCATATTCCTTCAACAGATAATTTATTAAAGGAGTTTTACTTGGCACACACCTAAAAAAACACAAAAAAAAGAGGGTTATAGAAAAGCATTTACAGTTTAAAATATATAAAAAAAATAAAAATGAACATTTATATTTATTAAAAGATGATAGCTATAACTAATTAATCTATATTAACTTATAGCTTGACAACTAGAATCATACTTTAGTTTAAATCGGGATTCAGATGAAACAGAAATTGCATAATTATCACCAGAGTAGTCTTCGTATCCATAAACTTTAAATCCAAAAAACAATAAATGAAAAAATAGGTAAGAATTCATATTTAAAACCTAAAATAGTAAATAAACATTAAATTTTAATAAAAAAAAAATATTAAACTTTTAAACTTATTGCCCTTCAAAATAAAACAGAATTATATTAATTTATCATAACATGCCTAACAAATTCTATGATAATTGCACTACCTGAGTTTTTTTTGATTAATATTTGGAATTTCTTTATATGTACTATATCCAATAGGTTTATATGTACTATATCCAAAAACACATGATTGATTATCTCTATCCTGTGAATATGTTGTGCAGAAATTTAACAACTTTTTGCAATAAAAAAAACAATTTTACTTTTTTGTTGCTCAATTTTTTACAGCCCTAAGTTTTTGACATTTATTATATTTTATTTTACTGACTTAATTAAAATTACTATAAGTTTAAGGTATTTGATGTGAGAGCTTAACTTAATTGAAATAATAAATGTAAGAACAAAAACTCAAATTTTACAAAGAACGAAACTAGTTTTGTTAATTTTCTCTGCCTACACCACCAACGATTTTTGCCAAACTATTCAATTAAAACAAAGTTTTGGAGTTTTTGAATTTAATAACCTGTGTATAAGCAACAAAACTAAAATGTTTAAAAGATTTTTTAAACACAACAATATCTGAAATAATAATACAAAATAATACAAACGCTAAAAAAATTAAACCCAGCTGTTATTAAACCCAAAACAGTTTTTATTTATATTCGAGTTAACTTTACCGAAAAATAATAATATAATTTTTATAATTTTTTTTTTTATTTAAAATGTTTTTTTATATAATTTTTATAATTTTTTTTAAATATTTTTATTTTTTTTTTAATATTTTTAATTTTTAATATGATACAAATAATTAGTACATAATATTGTTGTCAAAAGTCAACTATATATAAATATAAATTTAAAAACATATACAACGAAAAATTGTCTTAGGAAATATTAAAAATATTTTACATATTGGTGAACACAAATGGTTTAAATATTTGTAACAAATAAGTTTTAAATTATATTTACACTTATTAAAGGTTTGTTTCTTTTGTGTTGGAACCCTTCTGGTTTGACTCTTTTTGTATAAGAATTTCTTGTTTTTTTCTAACAAAAACAGATTTGATTTTGTTCCAAGCATTATCTAACACATTGGAGTACAAAAGTGGGTTAAGTGAGCTGTTAATTGGATAGAGAATAATAGCAGAATAAGCATAAGCAGAATCTGGAATGTGGACTCCTGAAATTTTTAAGAAAGCCATAATACAGATTGGAACCCAACAACCAAAATCTGTAAACACCAATCTCATAATCTTCTTTTGCATGACTAAAAGTAAATGTTATTAAAGTTAGTAAATATTGTTGAAATAAAAACAATTTTCGCATTCATACTGTTAAATGTAACGATTTCTCCATTTTCTTGTTTAGGCTAAGTGTTATTTGTTCCTAGTCACGTGTTTACACCTTAAGTCACGTGTTTATACCGTTATCTCTATCACGTGGGCTGTATCACGTGATTTATTAGTTAACGGTGTTGCAATGTTTTATATGTAGTATTCGTGGTACAAGCTTGTGAACGGTTGTTTATAAATCTTCTCGCAAAAAAATACTTATTTTACAAAAGAATATCAGGCTTCTCACAAAAGACTATCAGGCAAATAAATGTTACATTGAAGGTCCTGCCGAGATCAAATTATTTGAAGCCACAGCGAATTTAAAGAAAAGTTGCAAAAAGGAAAAACAATCGTTAGACCAACACTTGTTGTATAATGACCATTATTTTAAATCATCGTTGTTGATCAAGAACGTAGTCAAACAAGAACTACGAGCGATGAAAAGGAAACTAGCCTCCCTGAAAAAAGAATTGGTCTTAAGAGTGTGCCAATCACCAGAGCTTAACAGCAACCAAGCGCTAGAAAAACACACAGGTGACACCGACGTTGAAAGATATCTCATAAAGTTTAACCTCATAGCATACGCTACCAAATGGGATGCCAGAGAAAGTAGCTACAGGCTTGCACTTAGTCTATATGGTAAGGCTGCAAGCATCAAAATTCGAGAAAAGAAGAACTAGAAAAACTTAAACTAAATTGCTTTTTAAATGCAATTAAAAAGGATAGTGAGTTGCATTCCGACATTCATCACACATTACCATCTACAATAGAAAACGCTTTGGAGACAGGGCAGCTTTACGAACAATTGTATAGAGTGGATCTAACCAGTAACGAAATATCGCCCACTAGATTAAGTGATGATAGTTCAAAGGCGAGCAATACCAAGTTACCTTCCGCGTTTAACTCAATTTCTGATCCAACTTATTCCTCTTTAAAAAGAAATGTAACAATAAAGTCAAAAGCAGTGACCCCTAAAAAAGGTGGTGTTCAGGATGACGAAATTTTTAATATGCGTTTAATATCAGTAATAAATAACAAAGATTTCATAAAAGAGAAAGTTGCTCAGGCTCATTTAAGGACAAAGAAATACAGAAAGTGAAACAAAGACTGTGCTCTAAAATAACGCATAATAAATCTTTTTTAAAATATGATGAACAGCTGTCATCGTTGGTGGTTGAAAATAATATCCTTTTTCGAAAACAGGAGTCGCTTTCGGGTCTCAGTTTCATTTATAAATAGTTGTGGCAATATCACTACAGTTGAACATTTTATAAGAAGCACAAGAAGGGCACAGAGGCGTCATGTCAACGCTGAGGTTATTGCAAAAGCGCTTTTATTGGATTTTAATAATTTCTGATGTTATTAAATGTAATAAAAAGTGTGTTGGTTGCAAGAAAAGGAATAGAAATCAACATGAGGTATTGCAGCCTTTATTCCCCGGAGAGACCGTTGTGGTTCGTGATAAAAATGGGGTGCAAAATTTACAAAAAGACTCTCACTCAACTTTTGTAATAACGCAGAAGCTTAATGAATCTACCTATCGGATTAAAAAATCGAAGTGGCAAAACAAACCAATGGACGAGATCTCGTGCGTGCAAGCGTAAAAAAATTACTGCGCATGCACATTTTTTTAAGACACTAGGCGTGCAAAACGCTAATTCCAGGCGTGCATTTTTTTAATGAAAAAAATCTCGTGCGTGCATGCTGTCCTACTTTCCAGACTGGAGTGTTAGCTGTTCCTAGTCACGTGTTTACACCGTTATCTCTATCACGTGGGCTGAACCGCGTGATTTATCAGTTAACCGTGTGGCAGTGTATTTTATGTAGTATTCTCGATACAAGCTTGTGAACGGTTGTTTGTGAATCTTTTCGCAATAAAATATCATTTTACAAAAGACTATCAGGCAAATAAACGTTACATAAATACCTTATTTTTATTACTTACTTCTTTTTTTCAATTCTCTTTGTGCAACGGCATTATCATTGGTAGGTTGAAGGTTCTTGTTTCCTTGTGAGCGTTTGTAAATCACAACATAAGCAACAAAAATGTAAACAAAAATTACGAAATTCAACGTAGTAACCGCAATGGAAAATAGCCAGGAAAAATCTTGTTTTGTCACAAAGATCTTTGGCATACAAACACTATGAGAGCTATAATATCTAAAACAAAATAAACAGTGGTTTAATATTTATTTTTTTACACTCTGTAAATTAACTCACCCAAAATACTTTGATATTTGTAAGGGAAAATCTGGAAATCTCTCATTTTGTATATCTTGTAACTCTTGCCACGAACTTGCAAAATTAATTTGATCAATAATTGAAGAAGATAAGTTTAAGTATTCTGGGGAAAATTTTGACCGAAGAATAAGGTAGTTCTGATAGTCTAAATCAATTGAATTAATGCAATAATAGTTAAGACTATATTTTTATGTGCGAAATTTAACAAAATATAAATTTTAAAAATACCAAATTTTTATTATGTACATAAAGCTTTTGCACAAATGAAATATTAGTCATTTTTATTTGACCTGTAAAGCTAACTTCAGTTGTGTTAAAGAATGGACTTTTAGTAAGTAGATTAATTTCAGGAGTAAATGTGGTTTGAAAAGCATTTGCAAGTGGAAGAAATGCAAGCACAGCAGAAAAAGACCAAGCCATTAAAACTGCAACAACTACATATCTTCTCTTAGTAATTCGCTGAGATGCAAAAGGCTAAAAAACATTTTTTTAATAATAATTTTTAATTGAAAATTAAAGCACAAAAATCTATTTAGCACTATACACAATTAAATAAGATGAACATTAAACATGCAATAACTTATAAAGTCTTTTATACATTTGTTTAATGATATTACATATTATTGCTTTGTAGAGAAAAATTAATACAATTTATTTTTTTATTTAAATTTACCTTTAAAATAGAAAAGAGACGGTATGAAGTCAATAAAGCCATTGTAACAACAGAAGTTTCACTTGACAAGACAATAAGAATACCCAGGGTAGTACACAAGGTGCTAGATTTCCATATCCGACTATAAGCACAGTATCTATCTATACAAAATTATAAAATTTATATTAAAAAAAAATTAGTTATATTTTTATGTTCAATAAACCTAATACCTTGATAATAAACTCCAACTATGGCAAGAGCTAATAAATACACTCCCATTAAAAAGTCAGCAATAGCCAAGTTTATCACAAATATTTCATTTGCAGATATAGATTTGGAAGCATCGTTTCTTACACTTTTCATAATTCCAACAATGACAGCCTAAAATATACTTAATATTCACATTTTAACCTATTACATTAAGAAAAACAAAGCACAAAAGTTTAAATAGCAAAAATAGTCTTGTTTAAAGCTGTTTTACCAGATTTCCACAAATTGCAAAAATTCCCATAAACCAAATTCCAAAATATCTCAAAATACTGTTTCCAATAAGATTTTTTGTTGATGAAATGACATCGTGCGTTGAAGGGCATTCATCTGTTCCATCTTCACAATCAAAAACCCCATCACCTACCTATAATATTACAGTTTATTACATAACACTGCAACTAAAGAAGTTGGGTGTAGTTGTTAAAATTTAAAATAGATCATGACACCACAGAAAAACAAAAACCCGAAAAGCATTTTTTGTTTTGCAGATATTTTCATAATTGAACTAAATAAAATAATTTAAATTATTAAACTAACTTTTTGTCTTGAGACAAACAATGGGATTTTATTTTCACAATAGAATCTGCCATCATTTGTGCAACTTTTTTCATCAGATTTATCAACACAATTTATTACTCCATCACATACTTCCTGGTGACTAATAGATACCTGCAAATACAAAGTTTTTTTAGAAATATGTTATACTTAATAAAAAAAAGAATTTACCTTTTCAACATACCGATCTGAAATTGCTTTACAAAAAAAACGTTTTCTATCATGACACAATTGTATGTTCTCATCATCAACTATTCCATATGCTCTTAAAGCCATTTCACCTAATATACCATTGCAACAACTTCCAAAAAAATTAAAATTTTGTAGTAGGCAACATTTTGTCACATTAAATGTACGTGAACCTTTCAAACATACTCTTATGGTCCTAAAATAAAATTAAGTTATAAAAACTTTTAAATTTAAATGTAATTGCACTTCGTTGAGATTTTTTCAGTTTTATAAATTATTTGTTAATTATAAACTAAATGCTTAGTTTTAAAATATATTTTTTACAAATTTGTTTTTGACGAAGCACAGTCATTTAAGTTTTGTATATCTCGATAACAATTTGGTTCGCATTCATCATCCTTCTCCATACAATCATCTATTCCATCACAAAAAGTAGCAAATTGGTTAGTACATCCGGAATTTTCTTTACAACTGCACCAAAATGTTTAATTTTACTTTTTAATAAAAAATATTTTATGCTTATATTCCTTACTTTTAATTTTCACATATTTTAGTTAAATTATAAACTAAAACACACCTAAGTTTAAGTTTTCTCAATTATAATACACCTAATTGCTTGTCAACGTTTCTTAAAAAAGAAACTAAAAACATATTTGCATATACGGTTATTTAAATATACCAGTTATCCCATTTGTTTCAAAAATATATACCGAAAAATTTAGATACTAAAGCATCCTTGCAAAAGGGATTAACAGCAATTGGGTCAAAAAATTTGCAAAATTATTAAATAATGCTTTAAATACAACACTAAACCTGCACTTTTGTCCTTGTTTAGAAGCCTTTCCACATAATATTGCAATAGGACAAAATAGAGAACTAAATACAGCATGAAAAAATTAAAGTAATATACAGATTTAGTTGTGTAATATTATACATAAAAAAATAATATATTTTATTTTAATGGTGACTTAGCTTTCGAAAACTGTAAAATAAAGTTTAAAAAAAATTTGAAACACTTAATAAAAAATATTTTAAATTTTTCTTATTTACTTCTCATCCATATGGTCTCTACAATCATCAATTTGATCACAAATTCTTGCTTTGTTTATACAAGTTGTATTATCACATATCAATTCTTTAGCCTTACATGAGTTGTTTTCTGGACTGTAGACAAAACATGTTATTAAAATCAGATGCTTTTTTTAAAAAGATACCCATCACATAAAAAGTAGATTATATTTTTTATATTGAATGACTTTTCCTAATACTTGATAACTTAATTGGCTATTAGGTTAGTTAGTTTAATTAATTTTACAGTTTTATACTTAAAAAAGGGTTGTTAGTACTTAACTTTGTTAGTTTATATTACTTTAAATAGAAAATTTTAATATCAAAATACTTAGAAGTAAATAGAACGGGAGTTATATGTTGGCATAATTCTGTGACCATTTTAGATTGATTTTGGCAAAGACACTCATCTGATAAATCTGGGCAATCAATTTTTCCATCACAAACATGTTTCTTATTAATTAAAGTGGAATCCAAGCATTTCCAACAAGTAGTTTCATTTAACACCAAATTTTCTTTTTGAACAAAGCTAAAAAAAATCTATTCAATTATCACCGCAAAATTGTTTTATGCAATACATAAAAAATTACTCGTTTGTTTATAAATTTATTTCTGAAAACTAACCAACCTAATATTTTAAAAAATGTTATAATAATGACATGTTTTAAACCATAAAACATAATCTTTTAACCATTTTTCATTACACTGTTTTATTTTTAGTTTTAAAATATTTTTTTTACAAATTTGTTTTTGACGAAGCACAGTCATTTAAGTTTTGTATATCTCAATAACAATTTGGTTCGCATTCATCATCCTTCTCCATACAATCATCTATTCCATCACAAAAAGTAGCAAAATGGTTAGTACATCCGGAATTTTCTTTACAACTGCACCAAAATGTTTAATTTTACTTTTTAATAAAAAATATTTTATGCTTATATTCCTTACTTTTAATTTTCACATATTTTAGTTAAATTATAAACTAAAACACACCTAAGTTTAAGTTTTCTCAATTATAATACACCTAATTGCTTGTCAACGTTTCTTAAAAAAGAAACTAAAAACATATTTGCAAATACGGTTATTTAAATATACCAGTTATCCCATTTGTTTCAAAAATATATACTGAAAAATTTAGATACTAAAGCATCCTTGCAAAAGGGATTAACAGCAATTGGGTAAAACAATTTGCAAAATTATTAAATAATGCTTAAAATACAACACTAAACCTGCACTTTTGTCCTTGTTTAGAAGCCTCTCCACATAATATTGCAATAGGACAAAATAGAGAACTAAATACAGCATGAAAAAGTTAAAGTAATATACAGATTTAGTTGTGTAATATTAAGCATAAAAAAATAATAACTTTTATTTTAATGGTAACTTAGCTTTCGAAAACTGTAAAATAAAGTTTAATAAAAAATTTGAAACAGTTAATAAAAAATATTTTAAATTTTTCAAATTTACTTCTCATCCATATGGTCTCTACAATCATCAATTCCATCACAAATTTTTGCTTTGTTTATACAAGTTGTATTATCACATATCAATTCCCCAGCATTACATGAGTTGTTTTGCAGACTATAGACAAAACATGTTATTAAAATCAGATGCTTTTTTTAAAAAGATACCCATCACATAAAAAGTAGATTATATTTTTTATATTGAATGGCTTTTCCTAATACTTGATAACTTAATTGGCTATTAGGTTAGTTAGTTTAATTAATTTTACAGTTTTATACTTAAAAAAGGGTTGTTAGTACTTAACTTTGTTAGTTTATATTACTTTAAATAGAAAATTTTAATATCAAAATACTTAGAAGTAAATACAACTGGAGTTATATGTTGGCATAATTCTGTGACCATTTTAGATTGATTTTGGCAAAGACACTCATCTGATAAATCTGGGCAATCAATTTTTCCATCACAAACATGTTTCTTATTGATTAAAGTGGAACCCAAGCATTTCCAACAGGCAGTTTCATTTAACACCAAATTTTCTTTTTGAGCAAAGCTAAAAAAAATCTTTTCAATTATCACTGCAAAATTTTTTTATGCAATACATAAAAAATTACTAGTTTGTTTATAAATTTATTTCTGAAAACTAACCAACCTAATATTTTAAAAAATGTAATAATTATGACATGTTTTAAACCATAAAACATAATCCTTTGACCATTTTTCATTAGCTTGTTTTATTTTAATTTCACTATTACTAATGTGCTAAAACCATAAAAAATTATTTTACCTAGTGTTTAAGTCTTGCTTTTTGTTAAAACACAAGTCAGCTTTGTTTTTACAATCAGCAACAAAATCATATAACAAACTTTGGGGTAAGAAATAAGAGTCACGACTTGAGCATCTAAATCCTCGATAACGATTCCCTCTACAGGGATAACTGCATCTCCATGTATTCCGGATACAAATTGTTTTAGTCTTCTCACTAATACATCTTTGTGATTTATCTTGATACAAACATTCAAAGAATATTTTTGGTAGCTGCCACCAACATTTATAAATATCAGCAAAATCATATTTGTCCACATACCCATATTGAATGTTTGGTGTACACCTAAAAAATAGATACTACTTTACAATAACAGGTATATATCTTAAAATATATTTTTTAATAAAAATTGATTATGTATTAATTTCTACAAAAAATAAAAGCTCTTATTAATTAATTTTACTTATACAAAGCCAAACAACTAGAATCATACTTAAATCCAAAGTTCAAGGGTACACAACCAAAGAACAATAAAAGTATAAATAAGTAGAATTCCATTTTTAAACCCTACATTTATAAAAAAATTATTACTTTATAATTCTAAAATAAAGATAAAACTACTGAACTTATAGTCTTTAAAGTAAAACTAAACCATATTAAGTTATTACAAAAAGCCTACACCCTTTACACACTAATAAACATTATGTTTTACACCCATGATGAAGTAAATGTAATAAACTTTATAACAATTAGACTTCCTGTATTAAACTTTATAACAGTTGCACTTACATTTTATTTGTTTATAATATAAAATGACAAAATTTGTTTTTTGTTATTCCAAATCTATTATTAGGTTAAAAACTGCTCTGACTTTGATAATTACTTTGAATTGGATTCCATAAATTGGATTCCCTGAATTGGATTATTGTTAAATAAGGATGTATATGCATGGAGTTTTATTATAAACCCACTTCCTGTTACGTTATAATTATGTATAAAGTTAAATATCATTACTGCATTAAAATCTATTTTAAAAATTTTATCAAATCAAATATAAGTTTATTACAGCTCTGAATTTAATAAATATTTACTTACTTAAATAAAAAAAATAAAATACTTAAATAAAAAAATAATATTTCATGATTAAATGTATAAACTAATAAAGAAATTTAAAGGTAACGGAGTTAACATCAAAAAAATTGCCTTTGCAATACAATTAACTTTTATGTTAAACGAAAATTTAACTTCATTTTTAATTTTAAAACAAATAGTAAGTAAATAGTTTTTAGGATACTGGAAAACAATATTAGCTTACATACATCTAATAAGTGTTAATTATGTTTTAACAGACTCAACTAACTTTTTTTGCTCTTGTTTTGTCACAAAAATCTTTGGCATACAAACACTATGAGAGCTATAATATCTATAAAACAATAATATTGGTTTTTGATTTCATTTTTTTCCATATTTTTTTCAAATTTTTAAAACCTCCCCAATATACTTTGATATTTGTAAAGATAAGTCTGGAAACCTCTTAATTTTTATATCTTGTAACTCTTGCCATGAACTTGCAAAATTAATTTGATCAATAATTGAAGAAGATAAGTTTGAGTATTCTAGGGAAAATTTAGACTAAAGTATAAGGTAGTTCAGATAGTCTAAATCAATTAAATTAATGTAATAATAGTTAAGACTATTTCTTTATGAATGAAATTTAACAAAATACAAATTAAAAAAATACCAAGTTTTTTAATTATATGTATATAAAGCTTTTGCACAAATAAATTAATAGTCATTTTTAATTTGACTTGTAAAGCTAACTTCAGTTGTGTTAAAGAATGGACTTTTAGTAAGTACATTAATTTCAGGAGTAAATGTGGTTTGAAAAACATTTGCAAGTGGTAGAAATGCAAGCAAAGCAGAAAAACACCAAGCCATGAAAACTGCAACAACTACATGTTTTGTTTTAGGAAAACTCTGAGATGCAAAAGGCTAAAAAACATTATTTTATAAATAATTCTATAAAAAAAGATATACCGGTTTATAAATAATTCTAAAAAAAAAACATATAATAAGTAAATAACTTTACAAACATTAACATATTCATTTATACTATATATTTGTTTAATGATATAACATAATTCTGTTTTATGGTAAAATCTTTTGCTGCATCTTATTCTTATATAATAAGCACCTTTAAAATAGAAAAGAGGCGGTAAGAAGTCAATAAAGCCATGGTTACTACTGAAGTCTCGCTTGACAAGACAATGAGAATCCCTAAGGTGGTGCACAAGGTGCTAGATCTCCATATTCGACTATATGCACAATACCTATCTATAAAAAAAATGAAATCTATATTAAAATAAATAAGAATGAAAAAAAATTTCAAATATTAAGGCGGAAAAATGAGCAATGTATAATGTTTTAGCTTACAATCTAAATACCTTGGTAATAGACCCCGACACTAGCAAGACATACTAAATAAAATCCCATTAAAAAGTCGGCAAATGCTAAATTTATAACAAATATTTCATTTGCAGATATAGATTTGGAAGCCTTACTTCTTACACTTTTCATAATTTCAACAATAACAGCCTAAAATAGGTTTTTATATTTAAATATACATCAACCTATCACGTTAAGAAAAACAGTTCAACAGTTTAAAATAGAAAAAGTAATCTTGTTTAAAATTGTTTTACCAAGTTTCCACCAAGGGCAAGAATTCCCATAAACCAAATTCCAAAATATCTTAAAATATTATTTCCAATAAGATTTTTTGTTGATGAAATGACATCGTGCGTTGAAGGGCATTCATCTGTTCCATCTTCACAATCAAAAACCCCATCACCTATCTATAATATAACAATTTATTATTCAAGTAGGCTACTACCACTACAAAAATAGGGGGGGAACGCCAAAATTTAAAATAGCTTATAACACCACAGTAAACGAAAACCATAAAAACATTTTTTGTTTTGCAGATACTTTTATGATGTAGTAAATAAAACAATTTTAGTCATTAAACTGACTTTTTGTCTAGAGATAAACAATGGGATTTTATTTTCACAATAAAATCTGCCATCGGTTTGGCAAAGCATTTCATCAGATTTATCAACACAATCTATTACTCCATCACATACTTCTTGTTGAGTAATAGATACCTACAAATTTTACAAACTTTTAGGTCATAGGATTTCAAAATTCTAGTATATTTGTTCTAATAAAATAGATTTACCCGATTATCATTGGCTTGACAAAAAAATCGTTGTCTATCATGGCACAGTTTAATACTTTCATCTTCTCATAGAAAATAATTATCACCCAGTATGCCATTGCAACATAATGGTAAACCAATTACCTCAAGTTGTAGACAACAATTAGTTTGATTAAATGTAGTCGAACTAAACATACATATGTCCATAGTGAACCTAAAATAACAATAAGTTCAGTCAAATTTTATTAAAATGACATCCTTATAACTTTTATGCAATGAAAAAATGTTATACAACTAAAATATGATACATACAATTTAAAACCTAAATTTAGTAACACTTATTAAGATTATTTCAGTTTTATTATTTTTTTGTATAAATGCATAGTTTAAAAGTATATTTTTACATATTTGTTCTTGACAAAGCACAGTCATGTAAGTTTTGTATATTTTGATAACAATTTGGTGTGCACTCATCATCAAAAAGCATGCAATTTTGTACTCCGTCACAGAATGTAGCAACTTTACTTTTACATTCTCCAAATTTTTTACACCTGCACCCATAACAAAATGTTCAATTTACCTTTTAATAGATAATTTATATATGTTAATATTCCTTACTTTTAATCATTTTATTTTTTAATATATAGACCAAAGTTTAAAATGGCGCACACAACTTACTGATTAAATCGAGATTTATTTAAATATTTCACAATTTTAGGATATTACTTAAAATAAGAAACAAACTAAACCTGCACTTTTGTCCTTGTTTAGAAGCCTCTGTACAATATATTGGATTGGGACAAAATGGAAAACTAAACACAGCACAAAAGAAATTAAAAAAAATTAGTGTGCATTATTTATATAACATTTTTTTGTATATATCTTTATCCTCGATGTGGGATAGTCAAATCCATGCGTGTAACATTAGTTACTTCCACCAACTTTTGGGGTGCCTTTAACAGTTTGGAATATTATTTAGATTATAATTGCCCGGTAATTATGCTGCTGATTAAGTGCTGGCTCAGCAGGAGTTCACACTGTTTATAGCGCCTTACTTAGTGGCGCTAAAGCATAAGAGAAGTGGGGATTGAACCCACGACGTCATAGTGATGTAGCAAGTGTTTTTACTACTACACCGCGCTGCCGGTATACATAATAATGAATGTATTTAAATAAGGTTACTATGCTTTAAACTTATTATCAAAACAGTTTATAAATAGTATAAAAACAATTTTAAATTACTTTTCATCCTTTTGATCTTCACAATCAACAATTTCATTACAAATCCCTGTTTTGTTTATACAAGTTGTATTATCACATATTAATTCCCCTGGATTACATGAGTTGTTTTCTGGACTATAGGCAAAAACATCTTGTTACTTTATTAAAATATGTCAACTTCATAAAATAGTTACCAAAAATCAATAGTTTTTTAAGCAGCACTTAAATTTATACCAATACTTCAAATTAGGCATGTAATATTGTAAATTATAAATGACTTAGTTTTATGCTTAAAAAAGGTTGGGTAGTAGGCCTACACAATTTTGTTACTGTTTAATACAAAAATTTTAATCAAAAAATACTTAAATGTTGATGCAACTGGAGCTATATGTTGGCATAATTTCGTGAACATTTTCCATTGATTTTGGCAAAGACATTCATCTGATAAATCTGGACAATCAATTTTTCCATCACAAACATGTTTCTTATTAATTAAAGTGGAATCCAAGCATTTCCAACAAGCAGTTTCATTTAACACCAAATTCTTTGTTTGAACGAAACTAAAAAATATATACATTAAACATAAGCATTAAGTTTTTACATAAAATGCAATTAATAATGAACATCTGGTGTTAGTTAATACATTAAGACAGTTTTACTTAATAAAAAAATTGTAAGTTGAATGAAATTTAAACCAGGCAATACGCTATTTTTCCAATAGAAAGTGAGCTTAAGGTTGGATTAATAGGAAATAGCATTATCCAGGCTTATAGACCAAAACATATACTTGGTAAGGACTGTAATATATAAAAAAGAAACTGCAGTCACCATTAGGCCTGCAGGTTTATTAAATTCATTATGATATGTTTAAAACCATGAAAATGCACATGTCAATTTGTCCATCTTCTTACTACTTCATTTAAAATCAGTTTTTATCATCACGAATATGCTAAAAATATTATAAATAAAAATTTTATTTACCTGGTGTTAAGATTTTTGACTTTGTTGAAGCACAAGTCAGCTCTGTTGTCATAATCAGCAATAAAATCATATAAAAGAAATTGGGGTAAGAACTGAGAGTCACGATTTGAGCATCTGAATCCTTGTTGAGGAAAACTTTCAAAACAGGAAGCCAGGCATCCCATAGAAATTTTACTTCGCAAACAGAGTGTTTTGTTTGCACTACTCTTGCAGTCATGTGATTCAGATCGATATGGACATTCAAAAAATAATTCTGGGTGAAGCTTTGAACATTTGTAAACATCAACATAATCATATTCCTTCAACGGATAATTTATTAAAGGAGTTTTACTTGGCGCACACCTAAAAAAACACAATAAAAACTTGTGTTTTAAAAAAGCATATGCAGTTAAAAATATATATTTTAATACAAAAAATTTGAACATTTATATTTATTAAAATATGATAACTATAACTAATTAATCAATATTAACTTGTAGCTTGACAACTAGAATCATACTTTAGTTTAAATCTGGATTCAGATGGAACAGAAATTGCATAATTATCACCAGAGTAGTCTTCATATCCATAAACTTTAAATCCAAAAAACAATAAATAGAAAAATAGGTAAGAATTCATATTTAAAACCTAAAATAGTCAAAAAACATTAAATTTTAATAAAAAAAATATTAAACTTTTAAACTTATTGCCCTTCAAAATAAAACAGAATTATATTAATTTATCATAACATGCCTAACAAATTCTATGATAATTGCACTACCTGAGTTTTTTTTTGATTAATATTTGGAATTTCTTTCTATGTACTATATCCAATAGGATATATATGGTACACATGATTGATTATCTCTATCCTGTGAATATGTTGTGCAGAAATTTAACAACTTTTTGCAATAAAAAAAACAATTTTACTTTTTTGTTGCTTAATTTTTTACAGCCTTAAGTTTTTGACATTTATTATATTTTAGTTTACTAACTTAATTAAAATTACTATAAGTTTAAGGTATTTAATGTGAGAGCTTAAATTAATTGAAATAATAAATGTAAAAACAAAAACTCAAATTTGACAAACAACGAAACTAGTTTTGTTAATTTTCTCTGCCTACACCACCAACGATTTTTGCCAAATTATTTAATTAAAACAAAGTTTTGGAGTTTTTGAATTTAATAACCTGTGTATAAGCAACAAAACTAAAATGTTTAAAATATTTTTTTAAACACAACAATATCTGAAATAATAATACAAAATAATACAAACGCTAAAAAAATCAAACTCAGCTGTTATCAAACTCAAAACAGTTTTTATCTATATTCGATTAAACTTTACCGAAAAATAATAATATAATTTTTATAATTTTTTTTTATTTAAAATTTTTTTTTATAATTTTTTTTTATATAATTTTCATAATTTTTTTTAAATGTTTTTAATAGGCTACAAAAATGTTTATGATACAAATAATTAGTACATAATATTGTCGTCAAAAGTCAACTGTATATAAATATAAATTAAAAAACATAACATAAAAATATATCAACGAAAAATTGCTTTAGAAAATATTAAAAATATTTTACATATTGGTGAACATAAATGGTTTATATATTTGTAACAAATAAGTTTTAAATTATTTTTACATTTATTAAAGGTTTGTTTCTTTTGTGTTGGAACCCTTTTGGTTCAACTGTTTTTGTATAAGAATTTGTTGTTTTTTTCTAACAAAAAATGATTTGATTTTGTTCCAAGCATTATCTAACACATTGGAGTACAAAAGTGGGTTAAGTGAGCTGTTAATTGGATAGAGAATAATAGCAGAATAGGCATAAGCAGAATCCGGAATGTGGACTCCTGAAATTTTTAAGAAAGCCATAATACAGATTGGAACCCAACAACAAAAATCTGTGAACACCAATCTCATAATCTTCTTTTGCATGACTAAAAGTAAATGTTATTAAAGTTAGTAAATATTGTTGAAATAAAAACAATTTTCGCATTCATACTGTTAAATGTAACGATTTCTCCATTTTTTTGTTTAGGCTAAGTGTTATTTGTTCCTAGTCACGTGTTTACACCTTAAGTCACGTGTTTATACCGTTATCTCTATCACATGGGCTGTATCACAGGATTTATTAGTTAACGGTGTTGCAATGTTTTATATGTAGTATTCGTGGTACAAGCTTGTGAACGGTTGTTTGTGAATCTTCTCGCAAAAAAATACTTATTTTACAAAAGAATATCAGGCTTCTCACAAAAGACTATCAGGCAAATAAACGTTACATTGAAGGTCCTGCCGAGATCAAATTATTTGAAGCCACAGCGAATTTAAAGAAAAGTTGCAAAAAGGAAAAACAATCGTTAGACCAACACTTGTTGTATATTGACCATTATTTTAAATCATCGTTGTTGATCAAGAACGTAGTCAAACAAGAACTACGAGCGATAAAAAGGGAACTAGCCTCCCTGAAAAAAGAATTGAGCTTAAGAGTGTGCCAATCACCAGAGCTTAACAGCAACCAAGCGCTAGAAAAACACACAGGTGACACCAACGTTGAAAGATATCTCATAAAGTTTAACCTCATAGCATACGCTACCAGATGGGATGCCAGAAAAAGTGGCAACAGGCTTGCACTTAGTCTATATGGTAAGGCTGCAAGCATCAAAATTCGAGAAAAGAAGAACTAGAAAAACTCAAACTAAATTGCTTTTTAAATGCAATAAAAATGATAGTGAGTTGCGTTCCGCCATTCATCACACATTACCATCTACAATTGAAAATGCTTTGAAGACAGGGCAGCTCTACGAACAATTGTATAGAGTGGATCTAACCACTACGAAAAATATCGCGCACCAGATCAAGTGACGACAGTTCAAAGGCGAGAAATACCAGGTTACCTTCCGCGTTTAACTTAATTTCTGACCCAACTTATTCCTCTTTAGAAAGAAATGTAACAATAAAGTCAAAAGCAGTGACCGTTGAAAAAGGTGGCGTTCAGGATGACGAAATTTTTAATATGCGTTTAATATCAGTAATAAATAACGAAGATTTCATAAAAGAGAAAGTTTCTCAGGCCCAATTAAAGGACAAAGAAATACAGAAAGTGAAACGAAGACTGTGCTCTAAAAAAACGCATAACAAATCTTTTTTAAAATATGATGAACAGCTGTCATCGTTGGTAGTTGAAAATAATATTCTTTTTCGACAATGGGAGTAGTCTTCCAGGTCTCAATTTTATTTACAAATAGTTGTGCCAACATCACTAAAGTTAAACATTTTAAAAGAAGCATGACAAGGGCACAGAGGCGTCATGTCAACGCTGAGATTATTACGAAAGCGTTTTTATTCAATTTCAATAAAATCTGATGTTATTAAATGTAATAAAAAGTGTGTTGGTTGCAAGAATAGAAAAAAAATCAACATGAGGAGTTGCAACCTGTATTCCCCGAAGAGACCGTTGTGCTTCGTGATAAAAACGAGGTGCAAAGTTTACAAAAAGACTCTCACTCAACTTTTGTAATAACGCAAAAGCTTGATGGATCTACCTATCGAATTAAAAAATCGAAGTGGCAAAACAAACCAATGAAAGTAACCAGAGCACGTTTACATAAACTCTGTTAATTTATTTGCGTATTCGTTCTTTCTCTTTATTACATGTTTTCTTACTATCGGAAGGGAAGAGTGTAACGAATCTGCCATTTTCTTGTTTAGGCTAAGTGTTATCCAGTCTGAAAAGCAGGGCAGTTTTCGACGAGATCTCGTGCGTGCAAGCGTAAAAAAATGCGTACTAAAATTTCCGGTCTAGGCCATAGAGATACTAATATGTGTATATATTACTATCTCTATGGTCTAGGCGAGCACGCATGATATATGTTAGCGTGTTTTAGGCATCAGTACTGCACATGCACATTTTTTTAAGACACTAGGCGTGCAAAACGCTAATTCCCGGCGTGCATTTTTTTAATGAAAAAAATCTCGTGCGTGCACGCTGTCCTACTTTCCAGACTGGAGTGTTATCTGTTCCTAGTCACGTGTTTACACCGTTATCTCTATCATGTGGGCTGTACCGCGTGAATTATTAGTGAACCATGTTGCAATGTATTATATGTAGTATTCGTGGTACAAGCTTGTGAACGGTTGTTTGTGAATCTTTTCGCAATAAAATATTATTTTACAAAAGAATATCAGGCAAATAAACGTTACATAAAAAACTTATTTTTATTACTTACTTCTTTTTTTCAATTCTCTTTGTGCAACGGCATTATCATTGGTAGGTTGAAGGTTCTTGTTTCCTTGTGAGCGTTTGTAAATCACAACATAAGCAACAAAAATGTAAACAAAAATTATGAAATTCAACGCAGTAACCGCAATGGAAAATAGCCAGGAAAAATCTTGTTTTGTCACAAAGATTTTTGGCATACAAACACTATGAGAGCTATAATATCTAAAACAAAATAAACAGTGGTTTAATATTTATTTTTTTACACTCTGTAAAAAACTCACCCAAAATACTTTGATATTTGTAAGGGAAAATCTGGAAATCTCTCATTTTGTATATCTTGTAACTCTTGCCACGAACTTGCAAAATTAATTTGATCAATAATTGAAGAAGATAAGTTTAAGTATTCTGGGGAAAATTTTGACTGAAGAATAAGGTAGTTCTGATAGTCTAAATCAATTGATTTAATGCAATAATAGTTAAGACTATATTTTTATGTGCGAAATTTAACAAAATATAAATTTTTAAAATACCAAATTTTTATTATGTACATAAAGCTTTTGCACAAATGAAATATTAGTCATTTTTATTTGACCTGTAAAGCTAACTTCAGTTGTGCTGAAGAATGGACTTTTAGTAGGTAGAAGAATTTCAGGAGTAAATGTGGTTTGAAAAGCATTTGAAATGGGTAAAAATGCAAGCAAAGCAGAAAAAGACCAAGCCATTAAAACTGCAACAACTACATATCTTCTTTTAGTAATTCGCTGAGATGCAAAAGGCTAAAAAGCATTTTTTGAATTATAATTTCATAGGAAAATTGGTAATTGAAAATCAAAGCACATAAATCTGTTTAGCACTATACACAATTAAATAAGAAGAACATTGAACATACAATAACATATAAAGTCTTTTATACATTTGTTTAATGACATAACATATTTTTGTTTTGTAGAGAAAAATTAATACAATTTATTTTTTTATATATATTTTTTTACCTTTAAAATAGAAAAGAGGCGGTATGAAGTCAATAAAGCCATTGTAACTACAGAAGTTTCGCTTGACAACACAATAAGAATACCCAGGGTAGTACACAAGGTGCTAGATCTCCATATCCAACTATAAGCACAGTATCTATCTATACAAAATTATAAAATTTATATTAAAAAAAAAATTAGTTATATTTTTATGTTCAATAAACCTAATACCTTGATAATAAACTCCAACTATGGCAAGAGCTAATAAATACACTCCCATTAAAAAATCAGCAAATGCCAAATTTATCACAAATATTTCATTTGCAGATATAGATTTGGAAGCATCGTTTCTTATACTTTTTATAATTCCAACAATGACAGCCTAAAATATGCTTAGTATTTACATTTTACCCTATCACATTAAGAAAAACAAAGCAAAATAGTTTAAATAGCAAAAATAGTCATGTTAAAAATTGTTTTACCAGATTTCCACAAATTGCAAAAATTCCCATAAACCAAATTCCAAAATATCTTAAAATACTGTTTCCGATAAGATTTTGGGGTGATGAAATAACATCATTAGTTGAAGGACATTCATCTGTTCCATCTTCACAATCGAAAACCCCATCCCCTATCTATGATATTACAATTTATTACATAACACTGCAACTAAAGAAGCTGTAGTTGTCAAAATTTATGATAGATCATGACACCACAGCAAACAAAAACAAGTAAAGCATTTTTTGTTTTGCATATATTATTATAATTGAACTAGATAAAAAATTTAAATTATTAAACTAACTTTTTCTCTTGAGACAAACAATGGGATTTTATTTTCACAATAAAATCTGCCATCATTTGTGCAACTTTTTTCATCAGATTTATCATAACAATCTATTACTCCATCACATACCTCCTGGTGACTAATAGACATCTACAAATATAAAGTTTTTAAAAACTATGTTATACTTGATAAAAAAAGAATTTACCCTTTCAAAATACAGATCTGGATTTGCATAACAATAAAAGCGTTTTGTATCGTGACACAATTGTATGTTCTCATCATCACCTAATCTATGCCCTTTATAAAAACTATCACCTACTACACCATTGCAACATTTTACATTGGTTATATTATTTCCTAGTAGGCAACATTTCGTTATATTAAATGTAGGTGAACTTTTCAAACAGACTGGTACCATGATCCTGAAATAAAATAAAGTGAAAAAAAACTTTTAAATGTAATTGCACTTTATTTAGATTTTTTAAGTTTTATAAATTAGTTGTTAATTATAAACTATATGCTTAGTTTAAAAATTATTTTTACAAATTTATTCTTGACAAAGCACAGTCATTTAAGTTTTGTATATCTTGATAACAATTTAGTTTGCATTCATCATCATTTTCCCAACAATCTGGTATTCCATCACAAAAAGTACCAAATTGGATAGTACATTCGGATTTTATTTCACACCTGCACCAAAATGTTTAATTTGACATTTTAACAAAAAATCTTTCATGCTAATATTTTTTGCTTTTAATTTTTACATATTGTAGATAAATTATAAACTAAAACACAACTAAATTTAGATTTGCTCACTATTTAAAAAATAAAATCTGTAATAACAATTATAATACACCTAACACCTAATTGTCAACGTTTCTTGAAAAAGAAACTAAAAACATATTTGCAAATACGGTTATTTAAATATACTAGTTATCCCATTTGTTTCAAAAATATATACCAAAAAATTTAGATACTGAAGCATCCTTGCAAAAGGAATTAACAGCAATTGGGTCAAAAATTTTGCGAAATTATTAAATAATGCTTAAAATATAATACTAAACCTGCACTTTTGTCCTTGTTTAGAAGCCTTTTTACATAATATTGGAATAGGACAAAAAAGAGAACTAAATACAGCATGAAAAAATTAAAATAATATACAGATTTAGTTGTGTAATATTATACATAAAAAAATAATATATTGTATTTTAATGGTAACTTAGCTTTCGAAAACTGTAAAATAAAGTTTAAAAAAAATTTGAAACACTTAATAAAAAATATTTTAAATTTTTCTAATTTACTTCTCATCCATATGGTCTCTACAATCATCAATTTGATCACAAATTCTTGCTTTGTTTATACAAGTTGTATTATCACATATCAATTCTCCAACCTTACATGAGTTGTTTTGCAGACTATAGACAAAACATGTTATTAAAATCAGATGCTTTTTTTAAAAAGATACCCATCACAAGAAAACTAGATTATATTTTTTATATTGAATGGCTTTTCCTAATACTTGATAACTTAATTGGACATTAAGTTAGTTAGTTTAATTAATTTTACAGTTTTATACTCAAAAAAGGGTGGTTAGTACTTAACTTTGTTAGTTTATATTACTTTAAATAGAAAATTTTAATATCAAAATACTTAGAAGTAAATGCAACTGGAGCTATATGTTGGCATAATTCTGTGACCATTTTAAATTGATTTTGGCAAAGACATTCATCTGATAAATCTGGGCAATCAATTTTTCCATCACAAACATGTTTGTTATTAATTAAAGTGGAATCCAAGCATTTCCAACAAGCAGTTTCATTTAACACCAAATTTTCTTTTTGAACAAAGCTAAAAAAAATCTATTCAATTATCACCGCAAAACTTTTTTATGCAATACATAAAAAATTACTAGTTTGTTTATAAATTTATTTCTGAAAATCAACCAACCTAATATTTTAAAAAATGTTATAAATATGACATGTTTTAAACCATAAAACATAATCTTTGACCATTTTTTGTTACATTGTTTTATTTTAATTTCACTTTTACTAATGTGCTAAAACCATAAAAATTTATTTTTACCTAGTGTTTTCGTCTTGCTTTTTGTTAAAACACAAATCAGCTTCATTTTTACAATCAGCAAAAAAATCATATAACAAACTTTGGGGTAAGAAACTACCCTCATGACTTGAGCATCTAAATCCTCGATAAGGATTCCCACTACAGGGATAACTGCATTCCCCAAAAGACATGTGCCGCGCACAAATTGTTTTAGTCTTTCCAATGTTACAGCTTTGTGATTTATCTTGATACAAGCATTCAAAGTAAAAGTCTGGGTGTTGCCTCCAACAATTATAAATATCAACAAAATCATGTTTGTCCACCCGCCAAATTACTAGACACCTTAAAAATAAATGCTACTTTACAATAACAGGTATATATTCTAAAATATATTTTTTAATAAAAATTGATTATGTATCAATTTCTACAAAAAATAAAAGCTCTTATTAAATAATTTTACTTATACAAAGCTCAACAACTAGAATCATACTCAAATCCAAAATTCAAGGGTACAGAACCAAAGAACAATAAAAGGATAGATAAGTAGAATTTCATTTTTAAACTCTAAAATAAAGAAAATTATTACTTTATAATTTAAAAAAAAAAATAAAACTACTGAACTTATAGTCTTTTAAAGTAAAACTAAACCATATTAAGTTATTACAAAAAGCCTACACCCCTTACACACTAATAAACATTATGTTTTACACCCATGACGAAGTAAATGTAATAAACTTCATAACAATCAGACTTCCTGTATTAAACTTTATAACAGTTGCACTTACATTTTATTTGTTTATAATATAAAATGACAAAATTTGTTTTTTGTTATTCCAAATCTATTATTAGGTTAAAAACTGCTCTGACTTTGATAATTACTTTGAATTGGATTCCATAAATTGGATTCCCTGAATTGGATTATTGTTAAATAAGGATGTATATGCATGGAGTTTTATTATAAACCCACTTCCTGTTACGTTATAATTATGTATAAAGTTAAATATCATTACTGCATTAAAATCTATTTTAAAAAAGTTTATTACAGCTCTGAATTTAATAAATATTTACTTACTTAAATAAAAAAAATAAAATACTTAAATAAAAAAATAATAATTCATGATTAAATGTATAAACTAATAAAGAAATTTAAAGGTAACGGAGTTAACATCAAAAAAATTGCCTTTGCAATACAATTAACTTTTATGTTAAACGAAAATTTAACTTCATTTTTAATTTTAAAACAAATAGTAAGTAAATAGTTTTTAGGATACTGGAAAACAATATTAGCTTACATACATCTAATAAGTGTTAATTATGTTTTAACAGACTCAACTAACTTTTTTTGCTCTTGTTTTGTCACAAAAATCTTTGGCATACAAACACTATGAGAGCTATAATATCTATAAAACAATAATATTGGTTTTTGATTTCATTTTTTTCCATATTTTTTTCAAATTTTTAAAACCTCCCCAATATACTTTGATATTTGTAAAGATAAGTCTGGAAACCTCTTAATTTTTATATCTTGTAACTCTTGCCATGAACTTGCAAAATTAATTTGATCAATAATTGAAGAAGATAAGTTTGAGTATTCTAGGGAAAATTTAGACTAAAGAATAAGGTAGTTCGGATAGTCTAAATCAATTAAATTAATGTAATAATAGTTAAGACTATTTCTTTATGAATGAAATTTAACAAAATACAAATTAAAAAAATACCAAGTTTTTTAATTATATGTATATAAAGCTTTTGCACAAATAAATTAATAGTCATTTTTAATTTGACCTGTAAAGCTAACTTCAGTTGTGTTAAAGAATGCACTTTTAGTAAGTAGATTAATTTCAGGAGTAAATGTGGTTTAAAAAACATTTGCAAGTGGTAGAAATGCAAGCAAAGCAGAAAAACACCAAGCCATGAAAACTGCAACAACTACATGTTTTGTTTTAGGAAAACTCTGAGATGCAAAAGGCTAAAAAACATTATTTTATAAATAATTCTATAAAAAAAGATATACCGGTTTATAAATAATTCTATAAAAAAAACATATAATAAGTAAATAACTTTACAAACATTAACATATTCATTTATACTATATATTTGTTTAATGATATAACATAATTCTGTTTTATGGTAAAATCTTTTGCTGCATCTTATTCTTATATAATAAGCACATTTAGAATAGAAAAGAGGCGGTAAGAAGTCAATAAAGCCATGGTTACTACTGAAGTCTCGCTTGACAAGACTATGAGAATCCCTAAGGTGGTGCACAAGGTGCTAGATCTCCATATTCGACTATATGCACAATACCTATCTATAAAAAAAATGAAATCTATATTAAAATAAATAAGAATGAAAAAAAATTTCAAATATTAAGGCGGAAAAATGAGCAATGTATAATGTTTTAGCTTACAATCTAAATACCTTGGTAATAGACCCCGACGCTAGCAAGACATACTAAATAAAATCCCATTAAAAAGTCGGCAAATGCTAAATTTATCACAAATATTTCATTTGCAGATATAGATTTGGAAGCCTTACTTCTTACACTTTTCATAATTTCAACAATAACAGCCTAAAATAGGTTTTTATATTTAAATATACATCAACCTATCACGTTAAGAAAAACAGTTCAACAGTTTAAAATAGAAAAAGTAATCTTGTTTAAAATTGTTTTACCAAGTTTCCACCAAGGGCAAGAATTCCCATAAACCAAATTCCAAAATATCTTAAAATATTATTTCCAATAAGATTTTTTGTTGATGAAATGACATCGTGCGTTGAAGGGCATTCATCTGTTCCATCTTCACAATCAAAAACCCCATCACCTATCTATAATATAACCATTTATTATTCAAGTACTACCACTACAAAAATAGGGGGGGAACGCCAAAATTTAAAATAGCTTATAACACCACAGTAAACGAAAACCATAAAAACATTTTTTGTTTTGCAGATACTTTTATGATGTAGTAAATAAAACAATTTTAGTCATTAAACTGACTTTTTGTCTAGAGATAAACAATGGGATTTTATTTTCACAATAAAATCTGCCATCGGTTTGGCAAAGCATTTCATCAGATTTATCAACACAATCTATTACTCCATCACATACTTCTTGTTGAGTAATAGATACCTACAAATTTTACAAAATTTTAGGTCATAGGATTTCAAAATTCTAGTATATTTGTTCTAATAAAATAGATTTACCCGATTATCATTGGCTTGACAAAAAAATCGTTGTCTATCATGGCACAGTTTAATACTTTCATCTTCTCGTAGAAAATAATTATCACCCAGTATGCCATTGCAACATAATGGTAAACCAATTACCTCAAGTTGTAGACAACAATTAGTTTGATTAAATGTAGTCGAACTAAACATACATATGTCCATAGTGAACCTAAAATAACAATGAGTTCAGTCAAATTTTATTAAAATGACATCCTTATAACTTTTATGCAATGAAAAAATGTTATACAACTAAAATATGATACACACAATTTAAAACCTAAATTTAGTAACACTTTATTAAGATTATTTCAGTTTTATTATTTTTTTGTATAAATGCATAGTTTTAAAGTATATTTTTACATATTCGTTCTCGACAAAGCACAGTCATGTAAGTTTTGTATATTTTGATAACAATTTGGTGTGTACTCGTCATCAAAAAGCATGCAATTTTGTACTCCGTCACAGAATGTAGCAACTTTACTTTTACATTCTCCAAATTTTTTACACCTGCACCCATAACAAAATGTTCAATTTACCTTTTAATAGATAATTTATATATGTTTATATTCCTTACTTTTAATCATTTTATTTTTTAATATATAGACCAAAGTTTAAAATGGCGCACACAACTTACTGATTAAATCGAGATTTAGTTAAATATTTCACAATTTTGGGATATAACTTAAAGTAAGAAATAAAACTTAACCTGCACTTTTGTCCTTGTTTAGAAGCCTCTGTACAATATATTGGATTGGGACAAAATGGAAAACTAAACACAGCACAAAAAGAAATTAAAAAAATATAAAAAAAAATTAGTGTGCATTATTTATATAACATTTTTTTGTATATATATTTATCCTCGATGTGGGATGGTCAAATCCATGCATGAAACCTAAGTTACTTCTACCAACTTTCGGGGTGCCTTTAGCAGTTTGGGATATTATTTAGATTATAATTGCCCGGTAATTCTGCTGCTGATTAAGTGCTGGCTCAGCAAGAGTTCAGACTGTTTATAGCGCCTTACTCAGTGGCGCTAAAGCATAAGAGAAGTGGGGATTGAACCCACAACCTCATAGTGATGTAGCAAGTGTTCTTACCGCTACACCGCACTGCCGGTATACACAATAATGAATGTATTTAAATAAGGTTACTATGCTTTAAACTTATTATCAAAACAGTTAATAAATAGTATACCAAACAATTTTAAATTACTTTTCATCCTTTTGATCTTCACAATCAACAATTCCATCACAAATCCCTGTTTTGTTTATACAAGTTGTATTATCACATATTATACAAGTTGTATTATCACATATTGGATTACATGAGTTGTTTTCTGGACTATAGGCAAAAACATCTTGTTACTTCATTAAAAATGTCAACTTCATAAAATAGTTACCAAAAATCAATAGTTTTTTAAGCAGCATTTAAATTTATACCAATACTTCAAATTAGGCATGTAATATTGTAAATTATTAATGACTTAGTTTTATGCTTAAAAAAGATTGTGTAGTAGGCCTACACAATTTTGTTATTGTTCAATACAAAAATTTTAATCAAAAAATACTTAAATGTTGATGCAACTGGAGCTATATGTTGGCATAATTTCGTAAACATTTTCCATTGATTTTGGCAAAGACATTCATCTGATAAATCTGGACAATCAATTTTTCCATCACAAACATGTTTCTTATTAATTAAAGTGGAATCCAAGCATTTCCAACAAGCAGTTTCATTTAACACCAAGTTCTTTTTTTGAACTAAACTAAAAAATATATATATATATTAAACATAAGCGTTAAGTTTTTACATAAAATGCAATTAATAATGAACATCTAAAAAAGTTGTAAGTTGAATGAAATTTAAACCAGGCAATACGCTATTTTTCCAATAGAAAGTAAGCTTAAGGTTAAATTTATAAGAAATAGCATTATCGGGCATATAGACCAGAATAAAAAAAAATTAAGATAAAAGATAGACTTGATAAGGACTGTAATATACAGAAAAAAAATTGCAGGAACCATTAGGCCTGCAGGTTTATTTAATTTATTATGGCATGTTTGAAACCATGAAAATGCACATGTCAATTTTTCCATCTTCTTACTACTTCATTTAATAAATGTTTTTTTTTTTTGTATATATATCTTTATCTTTGATGTGGGAAAGTCGAATGTGCAACTTAAACATAAAGTAACAACTGTTACTCCGACCCAGTCTTGAGTTGCCTTCAGCAGTTTGGGATATTATAGATTATAATTGCCCGGTAATTATGCTGCTGATTAAGCAGGAGTTCATACCGTTTATAGCGCCTTACTCAAGGGCGCTACAGCATGAAAGCAGTGGGGATTAAACCCACGACTTCATAGTGGTGTAGCAAGTGTTCTTACCACTACACCACGCTGCCGGCTTTTATCATCACCAATTTGCTAAAAATATTATTAATAAAAATTTTATTTACTTGGTGTTAAGATTTTTGACTTTGTCGAAGCACAAGTCAGCTCCGTTGTCACAATCAGCAATAAAATCATATAAAAGAAATTGGGGTAAGAACTGAGAGTCACGATTTGAGCATCTGAATCCTTGTTGAAGAAAACTTTCAAAACAGGAAGCCAGGCATCCCATAGAAATTTTACTTCGCAAACAGAGTGTTTTGTTTGCACTACTCTTGCAGTCATGTGATTCAGATCGATATGGACATTCAAAAAATAATTCTGGGTGAAGCTTTGAACATTTGTAAACAAGCTTTTGAACATTTTGTAATCATATTCCTTCAACGGATAATTTATTAAAGGAGTTTTACTTGACACACAACTAAAAAAACACAAAAAAAGTTGTGTTATAGAAAAGCATTTTCGGTTTAAAATATATATTTTAATACAATAAAAATGAACATTTATATTTATTAAAAGATGATAGCTATAACTATTTAATCAATATTAACTTATAGCTTGACAACTAGAATCATACTTTAGTTTAAATCGGGATTCAGATGAATAATTATCACCAGAGTAGTCTTCATATCCATAAACTTCAAATCCAAAAAACAATAAATATTTAAATAGGTAAGAATTTATATTTAAAACCTAAAATAGTCAAAAAACATTAAATTTTAATATAAAAAATAATAAACTTTTAAACTTATTGCCTTCAAAATAAAACAGAACTATATAGATTAATTTATCATAACATGCCCAACAAATTCTATGATAATTGCACTACCTGAGTTTTTTTTGATTAATATTTGGAATTTCTTTCTATGTACTATTTCCAATAGGATATATATGGTACACATGATTGATTATCTCTATCCTGTGAATATGTTGTGCAGAAATTTAACAACTTTTTGCAATAAAAAAAACAATTTTACTTTTTTGTTGCTCAATTTTTTACAGCCTTAAGTTTTTGACATTTATTATATTTTATTTTACTAACTTAATTAAAATTACTATAAGTTTAAGGTATTTAATGTGAGAGCTTAACTTAATTGAAATAATAAATGTTAGAACAAAAACTCAAATTTTACAAAGAACAAAACTAGTTTTGAACTTACTTTATGTGTTAGAAAAGCGATGCACGATCCTATAGAGCACGGCGACACAGTAAATATATATGCAAACGGAAACGATTCAGTTATAACCGCAAGGTTCTTGTTTAATTCGTTCCAGTGGCTAAGTCATGCAGAAGAACATCTTATATATCTTCATTGTCGAATGTATGTTTGTCAAGATAGATCAGAGTGTCAAGAGGCAGATTAAACATAAATTCAAAAGATTTAAAAATAACAAAACAGATAATTTGAACAAAGGTTAGAAATTAACCAAAATAAAAATTACTTTTGGTGAAAAACAATTTGTTGAATCAAAGTAATTAAAAATAGCATTTGATTGAAAACACTTAAAAGATATTAAGCTTTTTTTGGTTTATTGGTCGAGCCTTTTGTTTGCACAATTAAGATACCAAAAATCCTTTAAATGTAGTGACTTGAACTGCATATGCTTATATACCGAAAATCATTTTGCCAAAAAAACATATTTCCGAAAAACAAAAATTAAAAATTGACATTTATAGAATTTTTTTTTTGATTAATTTTTTGAAAAAGGGTAATGGCAAAAAAAGTAATAAAAAACTCTTATTTTCGGTAAATTGTGTTTTTCGGCTTAATCTTTTTATATTTATTAATTCCAATAAAGGAAAGTAGACACAATTTAAACAAGTAGTAACATTTGTTACCCCAATCCAGTCTCGAAATGCCTTTGGCAGTTAAAGATATTATCATATAGATTATAATTTCCAATAATTACCACTAGACCATGCTGCCGGTATCATATATATACATAAAGTTAATCCAGTCTGTTATAGCAAAACATCTTAAGTCTTGCTATAGCAAAATAACACCACATTTTATGTAAGAAAATAATAAGTTACATTTAACCGACCTTCATGTTTGCATGTTGAACAGTGTGCTGGTTTCTTTTTTGAAATATTAACAACTTCTTTCGATTTCCATAATTTTAACTCTTTTATGCAATTATCACCTTTGAACTTAGATACAATTTGTATTGCATGAACCTTAAAATAAGTTTCAAAATTATTTAAATTAATTTATTTAAATCATTTATTTATAGATATAAGTGTGAACACTTATAAACTTAATTTTTTTTATAAAATTTTTTTAAACAAAACAATCTTTTTGAAATTTAACAATTTTTTCAAATTTAATTTTAATATTTACTGTTAAAAAACCTATAACTTTCATTACCCGCCCGATACCAGGTATTCCTTGTGGACAATAATCACATCCGAGTATTAAACCAAGAGCTATCAGTGAACTTCTATTCAGTGATAATTTTGACTCTATGTCTTTCATTTTGTAACATTCGGTTGAAATTCCCTAAAAATTTAAAACTTTTATTTAAAAATGATTCAATAACCAAATAATTTTTTAGCATCCTTGCTATTTCACTAGTTTTGTGATGATATTTATTATTAAACAGCAAGTTTTCAAAGAGGTAAAAGGTCCAATTTAATCAGCAACACTTAATCAGTAGCTTGATTATTAGAAAACTATAAATTATAATATCACAAACTGTCAAAGGCAGCTCGAGATTGAGTTAAGAATAGTGTTACTCTATGTTTAGGTTGTAAAGTCGATCTTATCACATCAAAAATCAAAATATTTAAAAGCTTCACTAGTAACATATCGCATTTCACTTATCTTACCTTGCTGTCAACAGTTAAATTTCTATACACTATCTTAGCTCCATACAGGAAACAATCTCCATCATTAGTTACACAACCATCTACAATATTATCCATGTTTAATGCAGCACAAGTTGCTTCAGCTTCCCCTGCAGACTTAATCCAAGGAACACCCAAGCAATCTAACAACTTGCAACACTGTATTGAAAAAAACTTTTTGTTAAATAATTCCTTTTTATGTTTAAGTTCTGACAATATTAATTAATATAAGGCGTAGGTACAAATAAAAAAAATGTTTTTTATTGTCTTTTTTACCTCATTAAATCTTGCATTTAATCTGCTCCTAGAACCAGTTCCATGACTTCTAACTGAAGTAGGTTCCTTTCTAATTAATTTGTTTTAAAATTAAAATCCTAGTTAACATACCACCATAAAACAATTTAATATTAATTTTTGCTAAAAATGTTCCAATTTTTAAAATTCAACTTGCAGAAATAGCCTAACAGTTTTTTTACCTTGCGTTCATTCTTTTCGCCATTGTATCCCATTTTAACTTTGGTGCTTTTCCATCAATAATAAATATTGGTTTTATTCCGTTACGAGTTAGTGATGTTACTCGAAAGAACAAATTTCTAAAAATTAATTTTGTTAATTTAGTGTCCTTTGTAAACAATTAGCAACAATACATTTACAACAGAAAAATTAATATTAAAAATAGACAGTCTAAGACCATGAAATAAACAATTGCAGTTAACACTTCTGTTGTTGTAGTTAGAAAACTGGGCTTCACTATTTAAGGTCTTGAGTTGATCCCAAAAATGTACACGTTGTAGCATCTATCAGGAAGGCGCTATAAACAACCTGAACCCCTGTGAAGCTTTACAGCAATTCGCAAGTTGACAATATGGTAAATAAAATTCCAAATCGCAAAAGATAATTTAAGACAAAATTGGAATAATAAATGTTACTTAATTTTTAATCTGTAAAAGCGGCTTTTTACAAGGACAAGTTGATACACAACAATTTTTAAATTTTATAAAACCTTAAATATGGTTTGCTTATTGCATTTTTCATAGGTTTAACTGATTCTGCTTCACATATCCACATTGCAAGATCGATTGCAAGTGTTTTACCAAACAAATCTTCTTTAGTTTTATGAGTTTGAACATCTTGTAATATTTCCCATAGACCTAGTACCCCCATTTTAAATATTTCAAAAAAGAAAAATCGCAATTTGATGGATTTTAATATTCTATAAATAGATTATTTAACGTTTACTCATATTTGCATTATTTTAGTTGTAAAATTTATCAGCATCTGTTCTTTCTGTCAGTCTGTTTTTTTGGCTGAAAGATCTTACCATATTTTATTAAAATAACCTTAACAGTTTAAGATATCAATGAATATTATTACACGATAATTATTCTATTTACTGTTTTTTGCTGAAGTTTCCTAAACGATCTACAACACCTAACCATGTAAGCAGTAAAACTAGTTACCACATACTTCTAGCTCCCCGCGTTTTTTGCAGGCCGAATCTTCTGGCCGAAGCTTTTCACTGTCGTAGCTTCTGGTCCCCCTTCTAGCTGACTAGTTACCACACGGGATCGCACAGACATAGCGAAAGAAGTAACTGTGTTTTGAATTGACGTTTTTGCAAAATGATGTCATTTTTTAAATCTTTATCCTCGGCGTGCCAAGAACAACTTCACTGCATAAACATGGGGTAACATTTAGTTTACGGTGGCCAAATCTCAAGTTGCCCTTGACAAAATGTGTTTTTATTTATTATTACACAATAGTTAATCTGTAGATTGGTTTTTAGGCCTTTTTTTTGCTATTTGCACCTGAAAATTTCTGGCAACAAGCATTTTCATTATACAAACTTGATCAAATGACCCTTTTAAAAAAGCTTAGAACCCTTTGCATTTTCAAACAATTTTTTATTATTATTTTTGGACGAAACCGCAAAGTAATTTTACAAAGTTTTTGAATATTTAAAAGCATTTTTAAAAGCAACAACACAAAAAAAGCTTTAAAATATTAATAAACGCCACAACATCTAAAAAATAAATACAAACAAAAACCTAACAAAAAATCTTTTAAAAAAGCAACTGACCACAGACAATATTAATTTATACACTAATTGAGTTTATAGAAATTTAAATGTTTTAATAAGGCCACAACAATTATTTATTGTTACTAATAGTATAAAAGTTAAAAACACAGTTAAAAACACACTATACATAAAGAAAAATGTGTTTGAGCATAGTTAACAAATTGGTGGACTTAAATGGTTTAAATATTTGAATGCTAACAAATAAGTTTTAATCTATATTAACACCTACTAGAGTTTCGTTTCATTGGTGTTGGAACTCTTGGAAGTAGAACTTTTTTGTTTAAAATTTGGATGTTTTTTTCTAGCAAATATTGATTTGATTTTGTTCCAAGCATTATCTAACACATTGGAGTACAAAAGTGGGTTAAGTGAGCTGTTAATTGGATAGAGAATAATAGCAGAATAGGCATAAGCAGAATCAGGAATGTAGACTTCTGAGATTTTCAAGAATGCCATAATACAGATTGGAACCCAACAACAAAAATCTGTAAACACCAATCTCATAATCTTCTTTTGCATGACTAAAAGAAAAAAGATTTTTTGTTAGTAAATATATTATAGAAATATTTACCCATGTTCTATATAGAGCATTATTACTGTAAAATAATTCTTTTTTTATAACTTACTTCTTTTTTTTAATTCTCTTTGAGCAATAGCTTTATCATTTGTAAGCTGTAGGTTCTTGTTTCCTTGTGAACGTTTGTAAATAACAACATAAGCAACAAAAATGTAAACAAAAATTACAAAATTAAATGTGGTAACTGCAATGGAAAATAACCAGGAAAAATCTTGTTTTGTCACAAAGATCTTTGGCATACAAACACTATGAGAGCTATAATATCTATAAAACAATAATATTGGTTTCAAATTTTATTTTTTTCCATATTTTTTTCAAATTTTTAAAACCTACCCAAAATACTTTGATATTTGTAAGGATAAGTCTGGAAACCTCTTAATTTTTATATCTTGTAACTCTTGCCACGAACTTGCAAAATTAATTTAATCAATAATTAAAGAAGATAAGTTTGAGTATTCTAGGGAAAATTTAGACCGAAGAATAAGGTAGTTCTGATAGTCTAAATCAATTAAATTAATGAAATAATAGTTAAGACTATTTCTTTATGAATGAAATTTAACAAAATACAAATTAAAAAAATACCAAGTTTTTTAATTATATGTATATAAAGCTTTTGCACAAATAAATTAATAGTCATTTTTAATTTGACCTGTAAAGCTAACTTCAGTTGTGTTAAAGAATGGACTTTTAGTAAGTAGATTAATTTCGGGAGTAAATGTGGTTTGAAAAACATTTGCAAGTGTTAAAAATGCAAGCAAAGCAGAAAAACACCAAGCTAATAAAACTGGAACAACTACATGTTTTGTTTTAGAAAAACTCTGAGATGCAAAAGGCTAAAAAACATTATTTTATAAATAATTCTATAAAAAAGAATATACCGGTTTATAAATAATTGTATAAAAAAACATATAAATAAGTAAATAACTTTGCAAACATTAACATATTCATTTATACTATATATTTGTTTAATGATATAACATAATTCTGTTTGATGGTAAAATCTTTTGCTGTATCTTATTCTTATATAATAAGCACCTTTAAAATAGAAAAGAGGCGGTAAGAAGTCAATAAAGCCATGGTTACTACTGAAGTCTCGCTTGACAAGACAATGAGAATCCCTAAGGTGGTGCACAAGGTGCTAGATCTCCATATTCGACTATATGCACAATACCTATCTATAAAAAAAATGAAATCTATATTAATATAAGTAGAAATGAAAAAAAAATTCAAATATTAAGGCGGAAAAATGAGCAATGTAAAATGTTTTAGCTTACAATCTAAATACCTTGGTAATAGACCCCGACACTAGCAAGACATACTAAATAAAATCCCATTAAAAAGTCGGCAAATGCTAAATTTATCACAAATATTTTATTTGCAGATATAGATTTGGAAGCATTACTTCTTACACTTTTCACAATTTCAACAATAACAGCCTAAAATAGGTTTTTATATTTAAATATACATCAACCTATCATGTTTAGAAAAACAGTTCAACAGTTTAAAATAGAAAAAATAATCTTGTTTAAAATTGTTTTACCAAGTTTCCACCAAGGGCAAAAATTCCCATAAACCAAATTCCAAAATATCTTAAAATATTATTTCCGATAAGATTTTTTGTTGATGAAATGACATCGTGCGTTGAAGGGCATTCATCTGTTCCATCTTCACAATCAAGAACCCCATCACCTATCTATAATATAACAATTTATTATTCAAGTAGGCTACTACCACTAGAAAAAAGGGTGTAAACGCCAAAATTTAAAATAGCTTATAACACCATAATAAACGAAAACCAAAAAACATTTTTTGTTTTGCAGATACTTTTATGATGTAGTAAATAAAACAATTTTAGTTACTATACTGACTTTCTGTCTAGAAATAAACAAAGAAATTTTATTTTCACAATAAAATCTGCCATCGGTTTGGCAAAGCATTTCATCAGATTTATCAACACAATCTATTACTCCATCACATACTTCTTGTTGAGTAATAGATACCTACAAATTTTACAAAATTTTAGGTCATAAGATTTCGAAATTCTGGTATATTTGTTCTAATAAAATAGATTTACCCGATTATCATTGGCTTGACAAAAAAATCGTTGTCTATCATGGCACAGTTTAATACTTTCATCTTCTCGTAGAAAATAATTATCACCCAGTATGCCATTGCAACATAATGGTAAACCAATTACCTCAAGTTGTAGACAACAATTAGTTTGATTAAATGTAGTCGAACTAAACATACATATGTCCATAGTGAACCTAAAATAACAATGAGTTCAGTCAAATTTTATTAAAATGACATCCTTATAACTTTTATGCAATGAAAAAATGTTATACAACTAAAATATGATACACACAATTTAAAACCTAAATTTAATTACACTTTATTAAGATTATTTCAGTTTTATTATTTTTTTGTATAAATGCATAGTTTTAAAGTATATTTTTACATATTCGATCTCGACAAAGCACAGTCATGTAAGTTTTGTATATTTTGATAACAATTTGGTGTGCACTCATCATCAAAAAGCATGCAATTTTGTACTCCGTCACAGAATGTAGCAACTTTACTTTTACATTCCCCAAATTGTTTACACCTGCACCCAAATCAAAATGTTTAATTTACCTTTTAATTGATAATTTATATATGTTAATATTCCTTACTTTTGATCATTTTATTTTTTAATACATAGACCAAAGTTTAAAATGGTGCACACAACTTACTGATTAAATTGAGATTTAGTTAAATATTTCACAATTTTGGGATATTACTTAAAATAAGAAACAAACTAAACCTGCACTTTTGTCCTTGTTTAGAAGCCTCTGTACAATATATTGAATTGGGACAAAATGGAAAACTAAACACAGCACAAAAAGAAATTAAAAAAATATAAAAAAAAATTAGTGTGCATTATTTATATAACATTTTTTTGTATATATCTATATCCTCGATGTAGGATGGTCAAATCCATGCGTGTAACATCAGTTACTTCTACCAACTTTTGGGGTGCCTTTAACAGTTTGGAATATTATTTAGATTATAATTGCCCGGTAATTATGCTGCTGATTAAGTGCTGGCTCAGCAGGAGTTCACACTGTTTATAGCGCCTTACTCAGTGGCGCTAAAGCATAAGAGAAGTGGGGATTGACTGCACGACCTCAGTATACATAATAATGAATTTATTTAAATAAGGTTACTATGCTTTAAACTTATTATCAAAACAGTTGATAAATAGTATAACAAACAATTTTAAATTACTTTTCATCCTTTTGATCTTCACAATCAACAATTCCATCACAAATCCCTGTTTTGTTTATACAAGTTGTATTATCACATATTAATTCCCCTGGATTACATGAGTTGTTTTCTGGACTATAGGCAAAAACATCTTGTTACTTTATTAAAAATGTCAACTTCATAAAATAGTTACCAAATTTCAATAGTTTTTTAAGCAGCATTTAAATTTATACCAACTTCAAATTAGGCATGTAATATTGTAAATTATTAATGACTTAGTTTTATGCTTAAAAAAGGTTGGGTAGTAGGCCTACACAATTTTGTTACTGTTTAATACAAAAATTTTAATCAAAAAATACTTAAATGTTGATGCAACTGGAGCTATATGTTGGCATAATTTCGTGAACATTTTCCATTGATTTTGACAAAGACATTTATCTGATAAATCTGGACAATCAATTTTTCCATCACAAACATGTTTCTTATTAATTAAAGTGGAATCCAAGCAGTTTCATTTAACACCAAATTCTTTGTTTGAACGAAACTAAAAAATATATACATTAAACATAAGCATTGAGTTTTTACATAAAATGCAATTAATAATGAACATCTGGTGTTAGTTAATACATTAAGACAGTTTTACTTAATAAAAAAATTGTAAGTTGAATGAAATTTAAACCAGGCAATACGCTATTTTTCCAATAGAAAGTGAGCTTAAGGTTGGATTTATAGGAAATAGCATTATCCAGGGTTATAGACCTAAACATATATTTGGCAAGGACTGTAATATCCAGAAAAGAAACTGCAGTCACCATTAGGCCTGCAGGTTTATTAAATTCATTATGATATGTTTAAAACCATGAAAATGCACATGTCAATTTGTCCATCTTCTTACTACTTCATTTAAAATCAGTTTTTATCATCACCAGTTTGCTAAAAATATTATAAATAAAAATTTTATTTACCTGGTGTTAAGATTTTTGACTTTGTTGAAGCACAAGTCAGCTCTGTTGTCACAATCAGCAATAAAATCATATAAAAGAAATTGGGGTAAGAACTGAGAGTCACGATTTGAGCATCTGAATCCTCGATAAGGAAAACTTTCAAAACAGGAAGCCAGGCATCCCATAGAAATTTTACTTCGCAAACAGAGTGTTTTGTTTGCACTACTCTTGCAGTCATGTGATTCAGATCGATATGGACATTCAAAAAATAATTCTGGGTGAAGCTTTGAACATTTGTAAACATCAACATAATCATATTCCTTCAACGGATAATTTATTAAAGGAGTTTTACTTGGCACACACCTAAAAAAACACAAAAAAAAGAGGGTTATAGAAAAGCATTTACAGTTTAAAATATATAAAAAAAATAAAAATGAACATTTATATTTATTAAAAGATGATAGCTATAACTAATTAATCAATATTAACTTATAGCTTGACAACTAGAATCATACTTTAGTTCAAATCGGGATTCAGATGAAACAGAAATTGCATAATTATCACCAGAGTAGTCTTCGAATCCATAAACTTTAAATCCAAAAAACAATAAATGAAAAAATAGGTAAGAATTCATATTTAAAACCTAAAATAGTAAATAAACATTAAATTTTAATAAAAAAAAATATTAAACTTTTAAACTTATTGCCCTTCAAAATAAAACAGAATTATATTAATTTATCATAACATGCTTAACAAATTCTATGATAATTGCACTACCTGAGTTTTTTTTGATTAATATTTGGAATTTCTTTATATGTACTATATCCAATAGGATATATATGGTACACATGATTGATTATCTCTATCCTGTGAATATGTTGTGCAGAAATTTAACAACTTTTTGCAATAAAAAAACAATTTTACTTTTTTGTTGCTCAATTTTTTACAGCCTTAAATTTTTGACATTTATTATATTTTATTTTACTAACTTAATTAAAATTACTATAAGTTTAAGGTATTTAATGTGAGAGCTTAACTTAATTGAAATAATAAATGTAAAAACAAAAACTCAAATTTTACAAAGAACAAAACTAGTTTTGTTAATTTTCTCTGCCTACACCACCAACAATTTTTGCCAAATTATTCAATGAAAAAAATAATTTTGGAGTTTTTGAATTTAATAACCTGTGTATAAGCAACAAAACTAAAATGTTTAAAAAAATTTTTCAAACACAACGGTATCTGAAATAATAATACAAAATAATACAAACGCTAAAAAAATTAAACCCAGCTGTTATCAAACTCAAAACAGTTTTTATCTATATTCGAGTTAACTTTACCGAAAAATAATAAAAACATTTTTTTTTTTATAATTTTTATAATTTTTTTTATAAATTTTTATAATTTTTTTTTATGAATTTTTTTTTATAATTTTTTTTTATATAATTTTTATAAATATTCTTAATAGGCTACAAAAATGTTTATGATACAAATAATTAGTACATAATATCGTTGTCAAAAGTCAACTGTATATAAATATAAATTTAAAAACATAACATAAAAATTAATACAACGAAAAATTGTCTTAGAAAATATAAAAAATATTTTACACATTGGTGAACATAAATGATTTATATATTTTTAACAAATAAGTTTTAAATTATTTTTACACTTATTAAAGGTTTGTTTCTTTTGTGTTGGAACCCTTCTGGTGTAACTCTTTTTGTATAAGAATTTGTTGTTTTTTTCTAACAAAAAAAGATTTGATATTGTTCCAAGCATTATCTAACACATTGGAGTACAAAAGTGGGTTAAGTGAGCTGTTAATTGGATAGAGAATAATAGCAGAATAGGCATAAGCAGATTCCGGAATGTGGACTCCTGAAATTTTTAAGAAAGCCATAATACAGATGGGAACCCAACAACAAAAATCTGTGAACACTAATCTCATAATCTTCTTTTGCATGACTAAAAGTAAATGTTATTAAAGTTAGTAAATATTGTTGAAATAAAAACAATTTTTGCATTCATACAGTTAAATGTAACGATTTCTCCATTTTCTTGTTTAGGCTAAGAGCTATCTGTTCCTAGTAATGTGTTTACACCTCAAGTCACGTGTTTACACCGTTATCTCTATCACGTGGGCTGTATCACGTGATTTATTAGTTAACCGTGTTGCAATGTATTATATGTAGTATTCGTGGTACAAGCTTGTGAACGGTTGTTTGTGAATCTTCTCGCAAAAAAATACTTATTTTACAAAAGAATATCAGGCTTCTCACAAAAGAATATCAGGCAAATAAATGTTACATTGAAGGTCCTGCCGAGATCAAATTATTTGAAGCCACAGCGAATTTAAAGAAAAGTTGCAAAAAGGAAAAACAATCGTTAGACCAACACTTGTTGTATATTGACCATTATTTTAAATTATCGTTGTTGATCGAAATCAAGAACGTAGTCAAACAAGAACTACGAGCGATGAAAAGGAAACTAGCCTTCCTGAAAAAAGAATTGGTCTTAAGAGTGTGCCAATCACCAGAGCTTAACAGCAACCAAACGCTAGAAAAACACACAGGTGACACCGACGTTGAAAGATATCTCATAAAGTTTAACCTCATAGCATACGCTACCAGATGGGATGCCAGAAAAAGTGGCAACAGGCTTGCACTTAGTCTATATGGTAAGGCTGCAAGCATCAAAATTTGAGAAAAGAAGAACTAGAAAAACTCAAACTAAATTGCTTTTTAAATGCAATTAAAAATGATAGTGAGTTGTATTTTGCCATTCATCACACATTACCATTTACAATTGAAAATGCTTTGAAGACAGGGCAGCTCTTTGAACAATTGTATAGAGTGGATCTAACCACTAACAAAATATTGCCCACTAAATGAAGTGACGATAGTTCAAAGTCGAGCAATACCAGGTTACTTCCCGCGTTTAACTCGATTTCTGATCCGACTTATTCCTCTTTAATAAGAAATGCAACAATAAAGTCAAAAGCGATGACCGTTAAAAAAGGTGGTGTTCAGGATGACAAAATTTTTAATATGCGTTTAATATCAGTAATAAATAACGAAGATTTCATAAAAGAAAAAGTTGCCCAGGCCCAATTAAAGGACAAAGAAATACAGAAAGTGAAACGAAGACTGTGCTCTAAAAAAACACATAACAAATCTTTTTTTAAATATGATGAACAGCTGTCATCGTTGGTGGTTAAAAATAATATCCTTTTTCGACAATGGGATTCGTCTTCCGGGTCTTAGCTTCATTGACAAATAGTTGTGCCAACATTACTACAGTTGAGCAGTTTAAAAGAAGCATAACAAGGGCACAGAAGCATCATGTCAACGCTGAAGTTATTACGAAAGCGTTTTTATTCGATTTCAATAAAATCTAATGTTATTAAATGTGATAAAAAGTGTGTTGGTTGCAAGAATAGAAAAAAAATCAACATGAGCTATTGCAGCCTGTATTCCCAGAAGAGACCGTTGTGGTTCGTGATAATAACAAGGTGCAAAGTTTACAAAAAGACTCTCACTCAACTTTTGTAATAACGCAGAAGCTTAATGAATCTACCTATCGGATTTAAAAATCAAAGTGGCAAAACAAACCGATAGTAGTAAGCAGAGCACGTTAACATAAACTCTGTTAATATATTTGCGTATTCGTTCTTTCTCTTTATTACATGTTTTCTTACTATCGGAAGGGAAGAGTGTAACGAATCCGCCATTTTCTTGTTTAGGCTAAGTGATATCCAGTCTGAAAATTAGGGCAGTTTTCGACGAGATCTCGTGCGTGCAAGCGTAAAAAAATGCGTACTAAAATTTCCGATCTAGGCCATAGAGATACTAATATGTGTATATATTACTATCTCTATGGTCTAGGCGAACAAGCATGATATATGTTAGCGTGTTTTAGGCGCCAGTACTGCGCATGCACATTTTTTTAAGACACTAGGCGTGCAAAACGCTAATTCCAGGCATGCATTTTTTTAATGAAAAAAATCTCGTGCGTGCACGCTGTCTTACTTTCCAGACTGGAGTGTTATCTGTTCCTAGTCACGTGTTTACACCGTTATCTCTATCACGTGGGCTGTATCACATGATTTATTAGTTAACCGTGTGGCAATGTATTATATGTAGTATTTGTGGTACAAGCTTGTGAACGGTTGTTTGTGAATCTTTTCGCAATAAAATATTATTTTACAAAAGAATATCAGGCTTTTTACAAAAGACTATCAGGCAAATAAACGTTACATAAATAACTAATTTTTATTACTTACTTCTTTTTTTTAATTCTCTTTGTGCAACGGCATTATCATTGGTAGGTTGAAGGTTCTTGTTTCCTTGTGAGCGTTTGTAAATCACAACATAAGCAACAAAAATGTAAACAAAAATTACGAAATTCAACGTAGTAACCGCAATGGAAAATAGCCAGGAAAAATCTTGTTTTGACACAAAGATCTTTGGCATACAAACACTATGAGAGCTATAATATCTAAAACAAAATAAACAGTGGTTTAATATTTATTTTTATACACTCTGTAAAAAAACTCACCCAAAATACTTTGATATTTGTAAGGGAAAATCTGGAAATCTCTCATTTTGTATATCTTGTAACTCTTGCCACGAATTTGCAAAATTAATTTGATCAATAATTGAAGAAGAGGAGTTTAAATATTTTGGGAAAAATTTAGTTCGAAGAATAAGGTAGTTCTGATAGTCTAAAACAATTAAATTTATATTATAAAAGTGACGAATATTTTTTTATGTAACAAAATGTTAATTTATAATAAAATTAAAAATTTATATGTACAAGTTTTAAATTATATTTACATATAACAATTGAACAAATAAACTATTAAACATTACAAATTTGACCTGTAAAGCTAACTTCAGTTGTGTTAAAAAATGGACTTTTAGTAAGTAGATTAATTTCAGGAGTAAATGTAGTTTGAAAAGCATATGCAATTGGTAAAAATGCAAGCACAACAGAAAAAGACCAAGCTATTAAAGCTGCAGCAACTACATATCTTCTTTTAGTGATTCGCTGAGATGCAAAAGGCTAAAAAGCAGTTTTGAAACATAATTTTATAAGAAAATTGTTAATTGAAAATCAAAACACAAAAATCTTATAAGCACTATACACAATTAAATAAGAAGAACATTGAACATACAATAACTTACAAATTCTTTATACACTCGTTTAATGATATAACATATTTTTGTTTTGTAGAGAAAAATTAATATAATTTATTTTTTTATATAAACCTACCTTTAAAATAGAAAAGAGACGATATGAAGTCAATAAAGCCATTGTAACAACAGAAGTTTCGCTTGACAACACAATAAGAACACCCAGGGTAGTACACAAGGTGCTAGATCTCCATATCCGACTATAAGCACAATATCTATCTATATAAAATTATAAAATTTATATTAAAAAAATTTAGTATGATTTTTTTGTTCAATAAACCTAATACCTTGATAATAAACTCCAACTATGGCCAGAGCTAATAAATACACTCCCATTAAAAAGTCAGCAAATGCCAAATTTATCACAAATATTTCATTTGCAGAAATAGATTTGGAAGCATCATTTCTTACACTTTTCATAATTCCAACAATGACAGCCTAAAATATGCTTAATATTTACATTTACAATACATTACGAAAAACAAAGCACAAGAGTTTCAATAGCAAAAATAGTCCCGTTTAAAGCTGTTTTACCAGATTTCCACAAATGGCAAAAATTCCCATAAACCAAATTCCAAAATATCTTAAAATACTGTTTCCGATAAGATTTTTTGTTGATGAAATGACATCGTGCGTTGAAGGACATTCATCTGTTCCATCTTCACAATCAAGAACCCCATCACCTACCTATAATATTACAATTTATTACATAATACTGCAACTAAAGAAGCTGTAGTTGTCAAAATTTAAAATATATCATGACACCACAGCAAACGAAAACAAGCAAAGCATTTTTTGTTTTGCAGATATTTCTATAATTGAACTAAATAAAATAATTTAAATTATTAAACTAACTTTTTGTCTTGAGACAAACAATGGGATTTTATTTTCACAATAAAATCTTTCATCATTTGTGCAACTTTTTTCATCAGATTCATCATAACAATCTATCTCTCCATCACATACTTTTTGGCGACTAATAGATATCTACGAATATAAAGTTTTTGAGAATTATGTTATACTTGATAAAAAAAATAATTTACCTTTTCAAAATACCGATCCGAAATTGCTTTACAATAAAAGCGTTTTCTATCATGACACAATTGTAAATTCTCATCATCAATAAATTCAAATCCAGTATCACCAACTATACCATTGCAACAACTTCCAATAAGTTTTATAACTTTTAGTTGGCAACATTTTGTTATATTAAATGTCTTTGAACTTTTCAAACAGAGATGTACCATGGTACTAAAATAAAAATAAATTTTTAAATTTGAAAAAGTTTTAAATTTGAATGTAATTGCACTTTATTGAGTTTTTTTTAGTTTTATAAATTATATGTTAATTATAAACTAAATGCTTAGTTTTAAAAAAAAATTTTACAAATTTATTCTTGGCAAAGCACAGTCATTTAAGTTTTGTATATCTTGATAACAATTTGGTTCGCATTCATCATCCTTTAGCCAACAATCTGGTGTTCCATCACAAAAAGTAGCATAATGGTCAATACATCCTAAATTTCCTTCACACCTGCATCACAAAAAGTAGCAAATTCGTTCAATGATTCGGAACTTATTTTACACCTGCAGCAAAATGTTTAATTTGACATTTTAACAAAAAAATCTTTCATGCTAATATTTTTTACTTTTAATTTTTACATATTTTAGTTAAATCATAAACTAAAACACACCTAAGTTCAAGTTTGCACAACAATTATAATGCACCTAATTACATGCCAATGTTTCTTAAAAAGTAAACTAAAAACATATTTCCAAATCACGTTTTTAAATATACTAGTTATCCCATTTGTTACAAAAATATATATCGAAAAATTTAGATACTAAAAGCATCCTTGCATAAAGAATCAACAGCATTTACGTAACAAAATTATTAAATAATACTTTAAATATAAAACATTACTAAACCTGCACTTTTGTCCTTGTTTAGAAGCCTTTTTACATAATATTGGATTAGGACAAATTAGAGAACTAAATATAACATGAAAAAATTAAAGTAATATACAGATTTGGGTGTGCAATTTTATACATAAACAATAATAGATTGTATCTAAATGGTAACTTAGCTTTCAAAAGCTGTAAAGTAAAGTTTAAAAAAAAATTTGAAACTGTTAATAAAAAATATGCTAAATTTTTCTAATATACTTCTCATCCATTTGGTCTTTACAATTATCTATGTAATTACAGATCTTTGCTTTTTTTATACAAGTTGTATTATCACATATCAATTCTCCAGCCTTACATGAGTTGTTTTTTAAACTGTGGACAAAACATGTTATTAAAATAAGATCCTTTTTAAAAAAAATACCCATCACATGAAACGTCATCAATAAAAATTAATTTATTCAAGCAGACAGCTTTTAAACTACAAACAAGAGATTATTTTTTTATATTAAATGGCTTGCCCTAATACTTGATAACTTAATTGGCCACAAGGTTAGTTAGGTTAATCAATTTTACAGTTTTAAACTTAAAAAAGGTTGGTAAGTACTTAACTTTGTTTGTTTATATTATTTTAAATAGAAAATGTTAATCAAAAAATACTTAGATGTTGATGCAACTGGAGTTATATGTTGGCATAATTCTGTGACCATTTTCCATTGATTTTGACAAAGACACTCATCTGATAAATCTGGGCAATCAATTTTACCATCACAAACATGTTTTTTATTGATTAAAGTTGAATCCAAACATTTCCAACAAGCAGTTTCATTTAACACCAAATTTTCTTTTTGAACAAAGCTAAAAAAATCTATTCAATAAGCACTGCAAAATTTTTTTATGCAATACATAAAAAATTACTAGTTTTAGTTTATTTATAAATTTATTTCGGAAAATTAACCAACCTAAAACTGTTATAGACATGTTTTAAACCATAAAACATAATTCTTTGACCATTTTCGTTACATTGTTTTATTTTAATTTCACTATTACTAATGTGCTACAACCATAAAAATTTATTTTTACCTAGTGTTTAGGTCTTGCTTTTTGTTAAAACACAAGTCAGCTTCATTTTTACAATCAGCAAAAAAATCATATAACAAACTTTGGGGTAAGAAACGAGAGTCACGACTTGAGCATCTAAATCCTCGATTACCAATTCCACTACAAGGATAATGGCGTCCATATTCAAATTTACTCCGGGGACAAATTGTTTTGTTCCCCCCACTGTTACATCTTTGTGAATAATCATGCTCCAAGCATTCAAAGAAAAATTCTGGGTGGTGCCTCGAACATTTATAAACATCAGAAAAATCATATTTGTCCAGATACTCATTTTGAATGTTTAGTGTGCACCTAAAAAATATATACTACTTTACAATAACAGGTATATATTTAAAAATATATTTTTTAATGAAAATTGAATATGTATCAATTTCTATACAAAATAAAAGCTCTTATTAATTAATTTTACTTATACAAAGCCAAACAACTAGAATCATACTTAAATCCAAAATTCAAGGATACAGAACCAAAAAAACAATAAAAGGATAAATTTGTTTATTATAAACTAAATGGCTAGTTTTAAAATATATTTTCACATATTCGTTCCCAAAAAAGCACAGTCATTTAAGTTTTGTATATCTTGATAACAATTTGGTTCGCATTCATCATCCTTTAGCCAACAATCTGGTGTTCCATCACAAAAAGTAGCATAATGGTCAATACATCCTAAATTTCCTTCACACCTGCACCAAAATGTTTATTTTGACATTTTAACAAAAAATCTTTCATGCTAATATTTTTTACTTTTAATTTTTACATATTTTAGTTAAATTATAAACTAAAACATACCTAAGTTCAAGTTTGCACACTATTTTGAAAATAAAATTTGTAATAACAATTATAATACACCTAATTAAATGCCAATGGGTCTTAAAAAGTAAACTAAAAACTATTTTGCAAATAAGGTTATTTAAATATACTAGTTATCCCATTTGTTTCAAAAATATATATCAAAAAATTTAGATACTAAAGCAACTCGCATAAGAAATTAACAGCAATTAGGTAAAAAAAATCCCAAAGTTAATAAATAAATACTTTAAATAAAATACAACACTAAACCTGCACTTTTGTCCTTGTTTAGAAGCATTTTTACATGATATTGAAATGGGACAAAATAAGGAACTAAATACAGCATGAAAAAATTAAAGTAATATACAGATTTGGGTGTGCAATATTATATATAAAAAAATAAAATATTGTATCTTAATGGTAACTTAGATTTCAAAAGCTGTAAAGTAAAGTTTAAAAAAAATTTTAAAACAGTAAATAAAAAATATGTTAAATTTTTCTAACATACTTCTCATCCATTTGGTCTTTACAATCATCAATTCCATCACAAATCCTTGCTTTGTTTATACAAGTTGTATTATCACATATCAATTCTCCAGCCTTACATGAGTTGTTTTTTAAACTGTGGACAAAACATGTTATTAAAATCAGATGCTTTTTTTAAAAAACACCCATCACATGAAACGTCATCATTAAAAATTAATTTATTTGAGCAGACATCTTTTAAACTACAAACAAGAGATTATTTTTTATATTAAATGGCTTGCCCTAATACTTGATAACTTAATTGGCCACAAGGTTAGTTAGGTTACTTAATTTTACAGTTTTATACCTAAAAAAGGTTGGTTAGTACTTAACTTTGTTAGTTTATAATATTTTAAATAGAAATTTTTAATATTAAAATACTTAGAAGTAAATAGAACTGGAGCTATATGTTGGCATAATTCTGTGACCATTTTAGATTGATTTTGGCAAAGACACTCATCTGATAAATCTGGGCAATCAATTTTTTCATCACAAACGTGTTTCTTATTGATTAAAGTTGAATCCAAGCATTTCCAACATGCAGTTTCATTTAACACCAAATTTTCTTTTTGAACAAAGCTAAAAAAATCTATTCAATTATCACTGCAAATTTTTTTTATGCAATACATAAAAAATACTAGTTTGTTAATAAATTTATTTCTGAAAACTAACCAACCTAATATTTTAAAAAATGTAATAAATATGACATGTTTTAAACCATAAAACATAATTATTTGACCATTTTTCGTTACATTGTTTTATTTTAATTTCACTATTACTAATGTGCTAAAACCATAAAAATTTATTTTTACCTAGTGTTTACGTCTTGCTTTTTGTTGAAACATAAGTCAGCTTCATTTATACAATCAGCAAAAAAATCATATAACAAACTTTGGGGTAAGAACTGAGAGTTACGACTTGAGCATCTAAATCCTCGATTAAGGTTCCCACTACAAGGATAACGGCATGCCCGATTAAATTTATTGCGGGAACAAATTGTTTTGTTCCCCCCACTCTTACATCTATATTTATAATCATGCTCCAAGCATTCAAAGAAAAAGCTTGGGTGTTCCCTCCAACATTTATAAATATCAACATGATCATATTTGTCCAGAAGTTCATATCGAATGAATGTACACCTAAAAAAATATTGAATGAATGTACACCTTGCCCAACCGCCAAAAATATAAAGAACACCTAAAAATATATACTACTTTACAATAACAGGTATATATCTTAAAATATATTTTTTAATAAAAATTAATTATGTATCAATTTCTACAAAAAATAAAAGCTCTTAGTAATTAATTTTACTTATACAAAGCCAAACAACTAGAATCACACTTAAATCCAAAATTCAAGGGTACACAACCAAAGAACAATAAAAGGATAAATAAGTAGAATTTCATTTTTAAACCCTACAATTATAAAAAAAATTATTACTTTATAATTTTAAAATAAAGATAAAACTACTAAACTTATAGTCTTTAAAGTAAAACTAAACTATATTAAGTTATTACAAAAAGCCTACACCCTTTACACACTAATAAACATTATGTTTTACACCCATGATGAAATAAATGTAATAAACTTTATAACAATTAGACTTCCTGTATTAAACTTTATAACAGTTGCACTTACATTTTATTTGTTTATAATATAAAATAACAAATAATGTTTTTTGTTATTCTAAATCTATTATTAGGTTAAAAACTGCTCTGACTTTGATAATTACTTTGAATTGGATTCCTTGAATTGGATTCCCTGAATTGGATTATTGTTAAATAAGGATGTATATATACTGGGTTTTATTATAAACCCACTTCCTGTTACGTTTCAATTATGTATAAAATTAAATAACAAATTACTGCATAAAAATCTATTTTAAAAATATTATCAAATCAAATATAAGTTTGTTAAAAATCTTAAAAGAATGCATTAATTAATAAAGAAATTTAAAGGTAACGAAGTTAACATCAAAAAAATTGCCTTTGCAATACAATTAACCTTTAGGTTAAACAAAAATTCAACTTCATTTTTAATTTTACTACAAATAGAAAGTAAATAGTTTTTAGGATACTGGAAAACAATATTAGCTTACATACATCTAATATTTGTTAGTTTTGTTTTAACAGACACAACTCACTTTTTTTTTTGCTTTAAAATTTTATTTCAATTTTTCGTAGATTTACCACTAGCCCTTAAAAATATAATTTTTAAGGGCAACTTCACGATTCTAACATAAGGTAAAATTTTTAGCCTAAATCTAGTGTCTAGTTTTCCGTAGCAGATTAAGATATTCATAAAATTTAGTATTTAATAATTAATATGTAGATTTGTTGTTAGACTCGTCATTATTATTATTATTTTTTTAATAAAAGCTTCTAACAGCCAGCAATTATTTTATAAATTTACCCAAACTTCGACCTTAATGTAAAAGCTTAAAAAAAATAAAATTTTACAAACAACAAAAATTTTATTATTTTTTTTTTGTTGACACTACAAAGCAGTTTTACAAAATTAATGAATTAAAACAATGTTTTGGGGCTTTGAAATAAAAAAAACTATTTACAAGGAACAACATCAAGAATGTTTAAAGAATTTTTTTAAATGTCTTACTATTTACATGGACATTAATGGTTTTAATCTCAGTATAAAACAAATAAGTTTTAAATTATATTCACACTTATTACAGTTTTGTTTCATTTTTGTTGGAACCTTTTTGTTTTTTTTGTTTAAGTATTGGTTGTTTTTTTCTAGCAAAAGTGGATTTGATTTTGTTCCAAGCATTATCTAACACATTGGAGTACAAAAGTGGGTTAAGTGAGCTGTTAATTGGATAGAGAATAATAGCGGAATAGGCATAAGCAGAATCAGGAATGTAGACTCCTGAGATTTTCAAGAAAGCCATAATACAGATTGGAACCCAACAACAAAAATCTGTAAACACCAATCTCATAATCTTCTTTTGCATGACTAAAAATAAATGAAATTGAAGTTAGTAAATGTTATTGAAGTAAAAACAACATTCACATTAATACCATTAAATGACTTATTTTTATTACTTACTTCTTTTTTTCAATTCTCTTTGCGCAAGGACTTTATCATTGGTAGTTTGAAGGTTCTTGTTTCCTTGTGAGCGTTTGTAAATCACAACATAAGCAACAAAAATGTAAACAAAAATCATGAAATTGAACGTGGTAACCGCAATGGAAAATAGCCAGGAAAAATCTTGTTTTGTCACAAAGATTTTTGGCATACAAACACTATGAGAGCTATAATATCTAAAACAAAATAAACAGTGGTTTAATATTAATTTTTATACACTCTGTAAATAAACTCACCCAAAATACTTTGATATTTGTAAGGGAAAATCTGGAAATCTCTCATTTTGTATATCTTGTAATTCTTGCCATGAACTTGCTAATTTAATTTGATCCACCATTGAAGAAGAGGAGTGTAAGTATTCTGGAGAAAATTTAGTTCGAAGAATAAGGTAGTTCTGATAGTCTAAATCAATTAAATTAATGCAATAATAGTTAGGACAATTTTTTATGTGTGAAATTTAACAAAATATAAATTTTAAAAATACCAAGTTTTTATTATGTACATAAAGCTTTTGCACAAATAAATTATTAGTCATTTTTAATTTGACCTGTAAAGGTAACTTCAGTTGTGTTGAAGAATGGACTTTTAGTAAGTAGATTAATTTCAGGAGTGAATGTGGTTTGAAAAACATTTGCAAGTGGTAAAAATGCAAGCAAAGCAGAAAAACACCAAGCCATTAAAACTGCAACAACTACATATCTTCTTTTAGTGATTCGCTGAGATGCAAAAGGCTAAAAAGCATTTTTTTAATTATAATTTCATAAGAAAATTGGTAATTGAAAATCAAAGCATATAAATCTGTTTAGCACTATACACAATTAAATAAGAACAACATTGAACATACAATAATATATAAAGCCTTTTATACATTTGTTTAATGACATAACATATTTTTGTTTTGTAGAGAAAAATTAATACAATTCATTCTTATATATAAACCTACCTTTAAAATAGAAAAGAGGCGATATGAAGTCAATAAAGCCATTGTAACTACAGAAGTTTCACTTGACAACACAATAAGAATACCCAGGGTAGTACACAAGGTGCTAGATCTCCATATCCGACCATAAGCACAGTAAATATCTATACAAAATTATAAAATTTATATTAAAAAAAAATTAGTTATATTTTTATGTTCAATAAACCTAATACCTTGATAATAAACTCCAATTATGGCAAGAGATAATAAATACACTCCCATTAAAAAGTCAGCAATAGCCAAGTTTATCACAAATATTTCATTTGCAGAAATAGATTTGGAAGCATCATTTCTTACACTTTTCATAATTCCAACAACGACAGCCTAAAATATGCTTAATATTTACATTTTAACCTATTACATTAAGAAAAACAAAGCACAAGAGTTTAAATAGCAAAAATAGTCATGTTTAAAATTGTTTTACCAAGTTTCCACAAATTGCAAAAATTCCCATAAACCAAATTCCAAAATATCTTAAAATATTATTTCCGATAAGATTTTTTGTTGATGAAATAACATCGTGCGTTGAAGGACATTCATCTGTTCCATCTTCACAATCAAGAACCCCATCACCTATCTAAAATATTACAGTTTATTACATAACACTGCAACTAAAGAAGCTGTAGTTGTCAAAATTTAAAATAGGTCATGTTGCCACAGAAAAACAAAAACCAGAAAATCATTTTTTTGTTTTGCAGATATTTTTATAATTGAACCAAATAAAACAATTTAAATTATTAAACTAACTTTTTGTCTTGAGACAAACAATGGATTTTGATTTTCGCAATAAAATCTGCCATCATTTGTGCAATTCATTTCATCAGATTTGTTAGCACAATCTATTATGCCATCACATACTTCTTGGTGACTAATAGATATCTACAATTATTAAGTTTTATGTCATAAAATTTCAAAATTTTGTATAGTTGTAGTAAAAAAAAAAGATTTACCCTTTTATCATTGGCTTGACAAAAAAAACGCTTTCTATCATGGCACAATTGTATATTTTCATCATCTATTTCCTGGAAATATCCCGGTTCCGGATAATAAATAATATCACCTAATTTACCATTGCAACACCGATGCAAACCCTCTATCTCATTTTGTAGGCAACATTTAGTTATATTAAACGTAGATATCAGAGTGAAACAAAAGTTTTCTGTAACCCTAATATATCAAGTTAAGACAAATTCTTGTTAAAAAAATTCCTTTAAACCTTTGATAAAGGTTAAATTCTTTAAAATCTAAATGTACGAATACTTTATGAAAACTTATTTAATTTTTAAAATTGATTTGTTTAATATATAGTATATGCATGGTTTAAAAATATATATTTTACCTTTTTCTTGACAAAGTACAGTTTTGTGAGTTTTGTATATCTTGATAACAATTTGGTGAGCATTCATCTTCATTAAATACACAATCTTGTATTCCATCACAGAACGTAACAACAAAACCTTCACATCTGCGATATCTATTACATCTGCAACCATATCAAATTGTTTTATTTTACCTTTTAACGCGTGATGTATTATTTAGGATTAATGCTAACTTACTTTACTTTAAATTATTTTATTTTTAAATACTTGTGATGAATTATAAACTAACACAATAATAAGTTTCATATGTAGCACCTACTTTAGCAAATTTAATCTTGTCATTAACTCTGTTATGGTGAATTACATGCAAATGTTCTATAGATAAGCAACTAACTACATATAGCAAATACCATTATCAGCAAATAAACAAAAATCCCACAATTTTTTGAAATAACTTAAAAATAAAACTGCAAAATTAAACCTGCACTTTTGTCCTTGTTGTGTAGCCTTTGTGCAACTTAATAGTTTGGGGCAAAATAGAAAACTAAATATGGCACAAAAAACTTTTAAAAAAATATAAAAAAATTAAGGTGAACATTATTTTATAAACATATTTATAGATTATATTTTAATATTGTTACTTAGCTATTAAAATCTGTTTAAATAAAAGTAGAAAAAATATAGTAACACTTGATAATTAGTATAAAAAATAATTCTACATTACTTTTCATCCATTTGATCTTTACAATCAACAATCCCATTACAAATGTTAGTTTTGTTTATACAAGTTGTATTATCACACATCAACTCCCCAGCATTGCAGATGTTGTTGTTTATGCTGCATGGAATAACACAAAACTAAAATACTTTTTAAAAAATATGTACATTTCAATATTGTTAATACTGAAACAAAAATAAATATTTAAAAAAAAATTTTTTCAGACGTTTTTTCACAGATTTTTAAAATCTTATCATAACACCTTTGGTTGCCCATACTTTGTGTAAGTATTTAGTAATTAGTTATTATTGTTTGCGTGTTCTATTATTATAACTGTTTTTAGAAAGTAACCTATTTTTAACTTTAGTAGATTCTATTTAAAATAGGATTTACCTACTATAACTAAGCTTGTAGTAATCAATAACTTTAATTAAACTGCAAAAAAACAATCATAACAATACTTTAAACAAAAGTAATACTTGATAGAAGTTGATACAACTGGAGCTATGTGTTGGCATAATTCTGTGAACATTTTCCATTGATTTTGACAAAGACACTCATCTGATAAATCTGGGCAATCAATTTTTCCATCACAAACATGTTTTTTATTAATTAAAGTGGAATCCAAACATTTCCAACAAGCAGTTTCATTTAAGACCAAATTGTTCACTTGAACAAAGCTAAAAAAAAACAGCCATTAAATATCAGAAAAAAAATTTTACACTATAAATAAATTTCCAATGATACTATACAGTCCACAAAAAAATTAGGCAGTATATTACAAAAAATGTTTACAACGACTATAAAAGAGAACCGAGAATAAGAAAGAAAAGTAAAATATGAGAGAGAGTTAACAAGGAACATAAAATACAAAAAAAAATCAGCAAAAACCTTAGAGTAAAAGTGATCCAATTTTGTTTATAAATTTATTTATAAAATCTTAATAACCAACATAACATTTAAAAATGTATGCATGTCTATTTTCTTATTACATTGTTTCCTTTTAACTTCTACCATTACTAATGTTTTAAAATCTTAAAAAAATTTATATTTACCTAATATTCCTGTTTTGCTCCCTGTTAAAACACAAATCAGCTCCGTTGTCACAATCTGCAATAAAATCATATAACAGAAATTGAGGTAAAAAACGAGAGTCACGATTTGAGCATCTGAATCCTCGATCAGGAAAACTTTCCAAACAAGGAGTTGCGCAATCCTCGCCAATATATCTACGCAGACAATATGTTTCGTTTGCACCATTTAAACAGGAATATGATGTAGATCGAACAGGGCATATTAAAAACAAATGTGGGTAAAGCTTTGCACATTTGTAAACTTCATCAAAATTAAATTTATTTAATAAAAGCGGTATTGAAGGTCTAGAATTTGGTTCACACCTAATAAAAAAAATCAATTACTGTTTTAGCATAGCAGGTTTATTTTTAATAAATATCAAAAAACCAAAACAAACATTAATAACCATAAAAAGTAAAAGCTTTAACATCTTACTAAATTGAACTTATACAAAGAATAACAACTAGAAACATACTTTATTTTGTGATTAAATGCCAAGGTAACAGAACCAAAAAACAATAAAAAGATAATTAAGCAGAAATTCATTTTTAAACCTAATAAAACAAAAAAAAAACTATTAATTTTAAAATATAGGTAAACCTTAAATTTCTTCAATTTCCAAATAAACTAATCCATATCAAGTTATCAAAAAAAGCCTACGCCTTTTACAAACTAATAAACATTATGTTTTACACCCATGACGAAGTAAATGTAATAAACTTCATAACAATCAGACTTCCTGTATTAAACTTTATAACAATTGCACTTACATTTTATTTGTTTATAATATAAAATGACAAAATTTGTTTTTTGTTATTCCAAATCTATTATTAGGTTAAAAACTGCTCTGACTTTGATAATTACTTTGAATTGGATTCCATAAATTGGATTCCCTGAATTGGATTATTGTTAAATAAGGATGTATATATACTGGGTTTTATTATAAACCCACTTCCTGTTACGTTTCAATTATGTATAAAATTAAATAACAAATTACTGCATAAAAACAGCTCTGAATTTGATAATTACTTTGAATTGGATTCCATGAATTGGAATCCCTGAATTGGATTATTGTTAAATAAGAATGTATATGTACTGGGTTTTATTATAAACCCACTTCCTGTTATGTTTCAATTATGTATAAAATTAAATAACAAATTATTGCATTAAAATCTATTTTAAAAATATTATCAAATCAAATATAAGTTTGTTACAGCTCTGAATTTAATAAATATTTACTTACTTAAATAAAAAAAATAAAATACTTAAATAAAAAAATAATATTTCATGATTAAATGTATAAACTAATAAAGAAATTTAAAGGTAACGGAGTTAACATCAAAAAAATTGCCTTTGCAATACAATTAACTTTTATGTTAAACGAAAATTTAACTTCATTTTTAATTTTAAAACAAATAGTAAGTAAATAGTTTTTAGGATACTGGAAAACAATATTAGCTTACATACATCTAATAAGTGTTAATTATGTTTTAACAGACTCAACTAACTTTTTTTGCTCTTGTTTTGTCACAAAAATCTTTGGCATACAAACACTATGAGAGCTATAATATCTATAAAACAATAATATTGGTTTTTGATTTCATTTTTTTCCATATTTTTTTCAAATTTTTAAAACCTCCCCAATATACTTTGATATTTGTAAAGATAAGTCTGGAAACCTCTTAATTTTTATATCTTGTAACTCTTGCCATGAACTTGCAAAATTAATTTGATCAATAATTGAAGAAGATAAGTTTGAGTATTCTAGGGAAAATTTAGACTAAAGTATAAGGTAGTTCGGATAGTCTAAATCAATTAAATTAATGTAATAATAGTTAAGACTATTTCTTTATGAATGAAATTTAACAAAATACAAATTAAAAAAATACCAAGTTTTTTAATTATATGTATATAAAGCTTTTGCACAAATAAATTAATAGTCATTTTTAATTTGACCTGTAAAGCTAACTTCAGTTGTGTTAAAGAATGGACTTTTAGTAAGTACATTAATTTCAGGAGTAAATGTGGTTTGAAAAACATTTGCAAGTGGTAGAAATGCAAGCAAAGCAGAAAAACACCAAGCCATGAAAACTGCAACAACTACATGTTTTGTTTTAGGAAAACTCTGAGATGCAAAAGGCTAAAAAACATTATTTTATAAATAATTCTATAAAAAAAGATATACCGGTTTATAAATAATTCTAAAAAAAAAACATATAATAAGTAAATAACTTTACAAACATTAACATATTCATTTATACTATATATTTGTTTAATGATATAACATAATTCTGTTTTATGGTAAAATCTTTTGCTGCATCTTATTCTTATATAATAAGCACCTTTAAAATAGAAAAGAGGCGGTAAGAAGTCAATAAAGCCATGGTTACTACTGAAGTCTCGCTTGACAAGACAATGAGAATCCCTAAGGTGGTGCACAAGGTGCTAGATCTCCATATTCGACTATATGCACAATACCTATCTATAAAAAAAATGAAATCTATATTAAAATAAATAAGAATGAAAAAAAATTTCAAATATTAAGGCGGAAAAATGAGCAATGTATAATGTTTTAGCTTACAATCTAAATACCTTGGTAATAGACCCCGACACTAGCAAGACATACTAAATAAAATCCCATTAAAAAGTCGGCAAATGCTAAATTTATAACAAATATTTCATTTGCAGATATAGATTTGGAAGCCTTACTTCTTACACTTTTCATAATTTCAACAATAACAGCCTAAAATAGGTTTTTATATTTAAATATACATCAACCTATCACGTTAAGAAAAACAGTTCAACAGTTTAAAATAGAAAAAGTAATCTTGTTTAAAATTGTTTTACCAAGTTTCCACCAAGGGCAAGAATTCCCATAAACCAAATTCCAAAATATCTTAAAATATTATTTCCAATAAGATTTTTTGTTGATGAAATGACATCGTGCGTTGAAGGGCATTCATCTGTTCCATCTTCACAATCAAAAACCCCATCACCTATCTATAATATAACAATTTATTATTCAAGTAGGCTACTACCACTACAAAAATAGGGGGGGAACGCCAAAATTTAAAATAGCTTATAACACCACAGTAAACGAAAACCATAAAAACATTTTTTGTTTTGCAGATACTTTTATGATGTAGTAAATAAAACAATTTTAGTCATTAAACTGACTTTTTGTCTAGAGATAAACAATGAGATTTTATTTTCACAATAAAATCTGCCATCGGTTTGGCAAAGCATTTCATCAGATTTATCAACACAATCTATTACTCCATCACATACTTCTTGTTGAGTAATAGATACCTACAAATTTTACAAAATTTTAGGTCATAGGATTTCAAAATTCTAGTATATTTGTTCTAATAAAATAGATTTACCCGATTATCATTGGCTTGACAAAAAAATCGTTGTCTATCATGGCACAGTTTAATACTTTCATCTTCTCATAGAAAATAATTATCACCCAGTATGCCATTGCAACATAATGGTAAACCAATTACCTCAAGTTGTAGACAACAATTAGTTTGATTAAATGTAGTCGAACTAAACATACATATGTCCATAGTGAACCTAAAATAACAATAAGTTCAGTCAAATTTTATTAAAATGACATCCTTATAACTTTTATGCAATGAAAAAATGTTATACAACTAAAATATGATACATACAATTTAAAACCTAAATTTAGTAACACTTATTAAGATTATTTCAGTTTTATTATTTTTTTGTATAAATGCATAGTTTAAAAGTATATTTTTACATATTTGTTCTTGACAAAGCACAGTCATGTAAGTTTTGTATATTTTGATAACAATTTGGTGTGCACTCATCATCAAAAAGCATGCAATTTTGTACTCCGTCACAGAATGTAGCAACTTTACTTTTACATTCTCCAAATTTTTTACACCTGCACCCATAACAAAATGTTCAATTTACCTTTTAATAGATAATTTATATATGTTAATATTCCTTACTTTTAATCATTTTATTTTTTAATATATAGACCAAAGTTTAAAATGGCGCACACAACTTACTGATTAAATCGAGATTTATTTAAATATTTCACAATTTTAGGATATTACTTAAAATAAGAAACAAACTAAACCTGCACTTTTGTCCTTGTTTAGAAGCCTCTGTACAATATATTGGATTGGGACAAAATGGAAAACTAAACACAGCACAAAAGAAATTAAAAAAAATTAGTGTGCATTATTTATATAACATTTTTTTGTATATATCTTTATCCTCGATGTGGGATAGTCAAATCCATGCGTGTAACATTAGTTACTTCCACCAACTTTTGGGGTGCCTTTAACAGTTTGGAATATTATTTAGATTATAATTGCCCGGTAATTATGCTGCTGATTAAGTGCTGGCTCAGCAGGAGTTCACACTGTTTATAGCGCCTTACTCAGTGGCGCTAAAGCATAAGAGAAGTGGGGATTGAACCCACGACCTCATAGTGATGTAGCAAGTGTTCTTACCACTACACCGCGCTGCCGGTATACATAATAATGAATGTATTTAAATAAGGTTACTATGCTTTAAACTTATTATCAAAACAGTTAATAAATAGTATAACAAACAATTTTAAATTACTTTTCATCCTTTTGATCTTCACAATCAACAATTCCATTACAAATCCCTGTTTTGTTTATACAAGTTGTATTATCACATATTAATTCCCCTGGATTACATGAGTTGTTTTCTGGACTATAGGCAAAAACATCTTGTTACTTTATTAAAATATGTCAACCTCATAAAATAGTTACCAAAAATCAATAGTTTTTTAAGCAGCATTTAAATTTATACCAATACTTTAAATTAGGCATGTAATATTGTAAATTATTAATGACTTAGTTTTATGCTTAAAAAAGGTTGGGTAGTAGGCCTACACAATTTTGTTACTGTTTAATACAAAAATTTTAATCAAAAAATACTTAAATGTTGATTCAACTGGAGTTATATGTTGGCATAATTCCGTAAACATTTTCCATTGATTTTGGCAAAGACATTCATCTGATAAATCTGGACAATCAATTTTTCCATCAAAAACATGTTTCTTATTGATTAAAGTGGAATTCAAGCATTTCCAACAAGCAGTTTCATTTAACACCAAATTCTTTTTTTGAACTAAAAAATACATACATTAAACATAAGCGTTAAGTTTTTACATAAAATGTAATTAATAATAAAAATCTGGTATTAGTTAAAACATTAAGACAGTTTTACTTGATAAAAAAGTTGTAAGTTGAATGAAATTTAAACCAGGCAATACGCTATTTTTCCAATAGAAAGAGAGGTTAAGGTTGGATTTAAAGGAAATATCATTATCAGGCATATAGACCAGAAAGTAAGGGAATTAAGATAAAAGATAGACTTGGCAAGGACTGTAATATACAAAAAAGAAACTGCATTCACCATTAGGCCTGCAGGTTTATTTAATTTATTATGGCATGTTTGAAACCATGAAAATGCACATGTCAATTTTTCCATCTTCTTACTACTTCATTTAATAAATGTTTTTTTTTTTTTTTTTGTATATATATCTTTATCTTTGATGTGGGAAAGTCGAATGTGCAACTTAAACATAAAGTAACAACTGTTACTCCGACCCAGTCTTGAGTTGCCTTAAGCAGTTTGGGATATTATAGATTATAATTGCCCGGTAATTATGCTGCTGATTAAGCAGGAGTTCATACCGTTTAGAGCGCCTTACTCAAGGGCGCTACAGCATGAAAGCAGTGGGGATTAAACCCACGACTTCATAGTGGTGTAGCAAGTGTTCTTACCACTACACCACGCTGCCGGCTTTTATCATCACCAATTTGCTAAAAATATTATAAATAAAAATTTTATTTACTTGGTGTTAAGATTTTTGACTTTGTCAAAGCACAAGTCAGCTCCGTTGTCACAATCAGCAATAAAATCGTATAAAAGAAATTGGGGTAAGAACTGAGAGTCACAATTTGAGCATCTGAATCCTTGTTGAAGAAAACTTTCAAAACAGGAAGCCAGGCATCCCATAGAAATTTTACTTCGCAAACAGAGTGTTTTGTTTGCACTACTCTTGCAGTCATGTGATTCAGATCGATATGGACATTCAAAAAATAATTCTGGGTGAAGCTTTGAACATTTGTAAACAAGCTTTTGAACATTTTGTAATCATATTCCTTCAACGGATAATTTATTAAAGGAGTTTTACTTGACACACAACTAAAAAAACACAAAAAAAGTTGTGTTATAGAAAAGCATTTTCGGTTTAAAATATATATTTTAATACAATAAAAATGAACATTTATATTTATTAAAAGATGATAGCTATAACTATTTAATCAATATTAACTTATAGCTTGACAACTAGAATCATACTTTAGTTTAAATCGGGATTCAGATGAAACAGAAATTGCATAATTATCACCAGAGTAGTCTTCGTATCCATAAACTTTAAATCCAAAAAACAATAAATATTTAAATAGGTAAGAATTTATATTTAAAACCTAAAATAGTCAAAAAACATTAAATTTTAATAAAAAAAATAATAAACTTTTAAACTTATTGCCTTCAAAATAAAACAGAACTATATATATTAATTTATCATAACATGCCCAACAAATTCTATGATAATTGCACTACCTGAGTTTTTTTTGATTAATACTTGGAATTTCTTTCTATGTACTATATCCAAAAGGATATATATGGTACACATGATTGATTATCTCTATCCTGTGAATATGTTGTGCAGAAATTTAACATCTTTTTGCAATATAAAAAACAATTTTACTTTTTGTTGCTCAATTTTTTACAGTCTTAAGTTTTTGACATTTATTATATTTTATTTTACTAACTTAATTAAAATTACTATAAGTTTAAGGTATTTAATGTGAGAGCTTAACTTAATTGAAATAATAAATGTTAGAACAAAAACTCAAATTTTACAAAGAACAAAACTAGTTTTGAACTTACTTTATGTGTTAGAAAAGCGATGCACGATCCTATAGAGCACGGCGACACAGTAAATATATATGCAAACGGAAACGATTCAGTTATAACCGCAAGGTTCTTGTTTAATTCGTTCCAGTGGCTAAGTCATGCAGAAGAACATCTTATATATCTTCATTGTCGAATGTATGTTTGTCAAGATAGATCGGAGTGTCAAGAGGTAGAATTAAACATAAATTCAAAAGATTTAAAAATAACAAAACAGATAATTTGAACAAAGGTTAGAAATTAACCAAAATAAAAATTACTTTTGGTGAAAAACAATTTGTCGAATCAAAGTAATTAAAAATAGCATTTGATTGAAAACACTTAAAAGATATTAAGCTTTTTTTGGTTTATTGGTCGAGCCTTTTGTTTGCACAATTAAGATACCAAAAATCTTTTAAATGTAGTGACTTGAACTGCATATGCTTATATACCGAAAATCATTTTGCCAAAAAAACATATTTCCGAAAAACAAAAATTAAAAATTGACATTTATAGAATTTTTTTTTTGATTAATTTTTTGAAAAAGGGTAATGGCAAAAAAAGTAATAAAAAACTCTTATTTTCGGTAAATTGTGTTTTTCGGCTTAATCTTTTTATATTTATTAATTCCAATAAAGGAAAGTAGACACAATTTAAACAAGTAGTAACATTTGTTACCCCAATCCAGTCTCGAAATGCCTTTGGCAGTTAAAGATATTATCATATAGATTATAATTTCCAATAATTACCACTAGACCATGCTGCCGGTATCATATATATACATAAAGTTAATCCAGTCTGTTATAGCAAAACATCTTAAGTCTTGCTATAGCAAAATAACACCACATTTTATGTAAGAAAATAATAAGTTACATTTAACCGACCTTCATGTTTGCATGTTGAACAGTGTGCTGGTTTCTTTTTTGAAATATTAACAACTTCTTTCGATTTCCATAATTTTAACTCTTCTATGCAACTATCACCTTTAAACTTAGATACAATTTGTATTGCATTAACCTTAAAATAAGTTTCAAAATTATTTAAATTAATTTATTTAAATCATTTATTTATAGATATTAGTGTGAACACTTATAAACTTAATTTTTTTTATAAAAATTTTTTTAAACAAAACAATCTTTTTGAAATTTAACAATTCTTTTAACTTTGATTTTAATATTTACTGTTAAAAAACCTATAACTTTTATTACCCGCCCGATACCAGGTATTGCTTGGGCAAATAATCACATCCAAGTATTAAACCAAGAGCTATCAGTGAACTTCTATTGAGTGATAATTTTGACTCTATGTCTTTCATTTTGTAACATTCAGTTGAAATTCCCTAAAAATTTAAAACTATTTTTTAAAAAATGAATCAATAACTAAATAATTTGTTAGTACCGTTGCTATTTAACTAGTTTTGAGATAGTATTTATTATTAAACAGCAAGTTTTAGAGAGGTAAGAGGTTCAATTTAATCAGCAACACTTAATCAGTAGCTTGCTTATTAAAAAAACTATAAATTGTAATATCACAAGCTGTCAAAGGCAGCTCGAGACTGGGTTAAAAGTAGTGGTTGTTACTCTATGTTTAGGTTGTGAAGTCAACCTTATGACATCAAAGATCAAAATATTTAAAAGCTTCACTAGTAAAAAACCGCATTTCACTTATCTTACCTTGCTGTCAACAGTTAAATTTCTATACACTATCTTAGCTCCATACAGGAAACAATCTCCATCATTAGTTACACAACCATCTACAATATTATCCATGTTTAATGCAGCACAAGTTGCTTCGGCCTCCCCTGCAGACTTAATCCAAGCAACACCCAAGCAATCTAACAACTTGCAACACTGTATTGAAAAAAACTTTTTGTTAAATAATTCCTTTTTATGTTTAAGTTCTGACAATATTAATTAATATAAGGCGTAGGTACAAATAAAAAAAATGTTTTTTATTGTCTTTTTTACCTCATTAAATCTTGCATTTAATCTGCTCCTAGAACCAGTTCCATGACTTCTAACTGAAGTAGGTTCCTTTCTAATTAATTAATTTGTTTTAAAATTAAAATCCTAGTTAACATACCACCATAAAACAATTTAATATTAATTTTTGCTAAAAATGTTACAATTTTTAAAATTCAACTTGCAGAAATAGCCTAACAGTTTTTTTACCTTGCGTTCATTCTTTTCGCCATTGTATCCCATTTTAACTCTGGTGCTTTTCCATCAATAATAAATATTGGTTTTATTCCGTTACGAGTTAGTGATGTTACTCGAAAGAACAAATTTCTAAAAATTAATTTTGTTAATTTAGTGTCCTTTGTAAACAATTAACAACAATACATTTACAACAGAAAAATTAATATTAAAAATAGACAGTCTAAGACCATGAAATAAACAATTGCAGTTAACACTTCTGTTGTTGTAGTTAGAAAACTGGGCTTCACTATTTAAGGTCTTGAGTTGATCCCAAAAATGTACACGTTGTAGCATCTATCAGGAAGGCGCTATAAACAACCTGAACCCCTGTGAAGCTTTACAGCAATTCGCAAGTTGACAATATGGTAAATAAAATTCCAAATCGCAAAAGATAATTTAAGACAAAATTGGAATAATAAGTGTTACTTAATTTTTAATCTGTGAAAGCGGCTTTTTACAAGGACAAGTTGATACACAACAATTTTTAAATTTTATAAAACCTTAAATATGGTTTGCTTATTGCATTTTTCATAGGTTTAACTGATTCTGCTTCACATATCCACATTGCAAGATCGATTGCAAGGGTTTTACCTAACAAATCTTCTTTAGTTTTATGAGTTTGAACATCTTGTAATATTTCCCATAGACCTAGTACCCCCATTTTAAATATTTCAAAAAAGAAAAATCGCAATTTGATGGATTTTAATATTCTATAAATAGATTATTTAACGTTTACTCATATTTGCATTATTTTAGTTGTAAAATTTATCAGCATCTGTTCTTTCTGTCAGTCTGTTTTTTTGGCTGAAAGATCTTACCATATTTTATTAAAATAACCTTAACAGTTTGAGATATCAATGAATATTATTACACGATAATTATACTATTTACTGTTTTTTGCTGAAGTTTCCTAAACGATCTACAACACTGACACCTAACCATGTAAGCAGTGAAACTAGTTACCACATACTTCTAGCTCCCCGCGTTTTTTGCAGGCCAAATCTTCTGGCCGAAGCTTTTCACTGTCGTAGCTTCTGGTCCCCCTTCTAGCTGACTAGTTACCACACGGGATCGCACAGACATAGCGAAAGAAGTAACTGTGTTTTGAATTGACGTTTTTGTAAAATGATGTCATTTTTTAAATCTTTATCCTCGGCGTGCCAAGAACAACTTCACTGCATAAACATGGGGTAACATTTAGTTTACGGTGGCCAAATCTCAAGTTGCCCTTGGCGAAATGTGTTTTTATTTATTATTACACAATAGTTAATCTGTAGATTGTTCTTTAGGCCTTTTTTTTTGCTATTTGCACCTGAAAATTTCTGGCAACAAGCATTTTCATTATACAAACTTGATCAAATGACCCTTTTGAAAAAGCTTAGAACTCTTTGCATTTTTGAACAACAAATTTTTTTTATTATTATTTTTGGACGAAACCACAAAGTAATTTTACAAAGTTTTTGAATAAATAAACCTATTTAAAAGCAACAACACAAAAAAAGCTTTAAAATATTAATAAACGCCACAAAATCTAAAAAATAAATACAAACAAAAACCTAACAAAAAATCTTTTGAAAAAGCAACTGACCACAGACAATATTAATTTATACACAAGTTAAGATTATAGGAATTTAAATGTTTTAATAAGGCCACAACAATTATTTATTGTTACTAATAGTATAAAAGTTAAAAACACACTATACATAAAGAAAAATGTGTTTGAGCATAGTTAACAAATTGGTGGACTTAAACGGTTTAAATATTTGAATGCTAACAAATGAGTTTTAATCTATATTAACACCTACTAGAGTTTCGTTTCATTGGTGTTGGAACTCTTGGAAGTAGAACTTTTTTGTTCAAGATTTGGATGTTTTTTTCTAGCAAATATTGATTTGATTTTGTTCCAAGCATTATCTAACACATTGGAGTACAAAAGTGGGTTAAGTGAGCTGTTAATTGGATAGAGAATAATAGCAGAATAGGCATAAGCAGAATCAGGAATGTAGACTCCTGAGATTTTTAAGAAAGCCATAATACAGATTGGAACCCAACAACAAAAATCTGTAAACACCAATCTCATAATCTTCTTTTGCATGACTAAAAGAAAAAAGATTTTTTGTTAGTAAATGTAGAAAATATTTACCAATGTTCTATATAGCGCATTATTACTGTAAAATAATTCTTTTTTTATAACTTACTTCTTTTTTTTAATTCTCTTTGAGCAATAGCTTTATCATTTGTAAGCTGTAGGTTCTTGTTTCCTTGTGAACGTTTGTAAATAACAACATAAGCAACAAAAATGTAAACAAAAATTACAAAATTAAATGTGGTAACTGCAATGGAAAATAACCAGGAAAAATCTTGTTTTGTCACAAAGATCTTTGGCATACAAACACTATGAGAGCTATAATATCTAAAAAAACAATAAATATTGGTTTTTGATTTCATTTTTTTTCATATTTTTTTACATATTTTTGTAAAACCTACCCAAAATACTTTGATATTTGTAAGGATAAGTCTGGAAACCTCTTAATTTGTATATCTTGTAACTCTTGCCACGAACTTGCAAATTTAATTTGATCAATAATTGAAGAAGATAAGTTTAAGTATTCTGGGGAAAATTTAGACCAAAGAATAAGGTAGTTCTGATAGTCTAAATCATTTAAATTAATGTAATAATAGTTAAGACTATTTCTTTATGAATGAAATTTAACAAAATACAAATTAAAAAATACCAAGTTTTTAATTATATGTATATAAAGCTTTTGCACAAATAAATTAATAGTCATTTTTAATTTGACCTGTAAAGCTAACTTCAGTTGTGTTAAAGAATGGACTTTTAGTAAGTAGATTAATTTCAGGAGTGAATGTGATTTGAAAAACATTTGCAAGTGGTAGAAATGCAAGCAAAGCAGAAAAACACCAAGCCATGAAAACTGCAACAACTACATGTTTTGTTTTAGGAAAACTCTGAGATGCAAAAGGCTAAAAAATATTATTTTATAAATAATTCTATAAAAAAAGATATACCGGTTTATAAATAATTGTATAAAAAAACATATAAATAAGTAAATAACTTTACAAACATTAACATATTCATTTATACTATATATTTGTTTAATGATATAACATAATTTTGTTTGATGGTAAAATCTTTTGCTGCATCTTATTCTTATATAATAAGCACCTTTAAAATAGAAAAGAGGCGGTAAGAAGTCAATAAAGCCATGGTTACTACTGAAGTCTCGCTTGACAAGACAATGAGAATCCCTAAGGTGGTGCACAAGGTGCTAGATCTCCATATTCGACTATATGCACAATACCTATCTATAAAAAAAATGAAATCTATATTAAAATAAATAAGAATGAAAAAAAATTTCAAATATTAAGGCGGAAAAATGAGCAATGTATAATGTTTTAGCTTACAATGTAAATACCTTGGTAATAGACCCCGACACTAGCAAGACATACTAAATAAAATCCCATTAAAAAGTCGGCAAATGCTAAATTTATCACAAATATTTCATTTGCAGATATAGATTTGGAAGCCTTACTTCTTACACTTTTCATAATTTCAACAATAACAGCCTAAAATAGGTTTTTATATTTAAATAAACATCAACCTATCACGTTAAGAAAAACAGTTCAACAGTTTAAAATAGAAAAAAATAATCTTGTTTAAAATTGTTTTACCAAGTTTCCACCAAGGGCAAGAATTCCCATAAACCAAATTCCAAAATATCTTAAAATATTATTTCCGATAAGATTTTTTGTTGATGAAATGACATCGTGCGTTGAAGGGCATTCATCTGTTCCATCTTCACAATCGAGAACCCCATCACCTATCTATAATATAACAATTTATTATTCAAGTAGGCTACTACCACTACAAAAAAGGGTGTAAACGTCAAAATTTAAAATAGCTTATAACACCACAGTAAACGAAAACCAGAAGAACATTTTTTTTGGCAGATACTTTTATGATGTATTAAATAAAACAATTTTAGTTACTATACTGACTTTCTGTCTAGAAATAAACAATGGAATTTTATTTTCACAATAAAATCTGCCATCATTCTGGCAAATCCTTTCATCAGATTTATCAACACAATCTATTACTCCATCACATACTTCTTGTTGAGTAATAGATACCTACAAATTTTACAAAATTTTAGGTCATAAGATTTCAAAATTCTAGTATATTTGTTCTAATAAAATAGATTTACCCGATTATCATTGGCTTGACAAAAAAATCGTTGTCTATCATGGCACAGTTTAATATCTTCATCTTCTCGTAGAAAATAATTATCACCCAGTATGCCATTGCAACATAATGGTAAACCAATTACCTCAAGTTGTAGACAACAATTAGTTTGATTAAATGTTGTCGAACTAAACATACATATGTCCATAGTGAACCTAAAATAACAATGAGTTCAGTCAAATTTTATTAAAATGACATCCTTATAACTTTTATGCAATGAAAAAATGTTATACAACTAAAATATGATACACACAATTTAAAACCTAAATTTAGTTACACTTTATTAAGATTATTTCAGTTTTATTATTTTTTTGTATAAATGCATAGTTTTAAAGTATATTTTTACATATTCGTTCTCGACAAAGCACAGTCATGTAAGTTTTGTATATTTTGATAACAATTTGGTGTGCACTCATCATCAAAAAGCATGCAATTTTGTACTCCGTCACAGAATGTAGCAACTTTACTTTTACATTCTCCAAATTTTTTACACCTGCACCCATAACAAAATGTTTAATTTACCTTTTAATAGACAATTTATATATGTTAATATTCCTTATTTTTATTCATTTTATTTTTTAATATATAGACTAAAGTTTAAAATGACGCACACAACTTACCGATTAAATCAAGATTAAGTTAAATATTTCACAATTTTGGGATATTACTTAAAATAAGAAACAAACTAAACCTGCACTTTTGTCCTTGTTTAGAAGCCTCTGTACAATATATTGGATTGGGACAAAATGGAAAACTAAACACAGCACAAAAAGAAATTAAAAAAATATAAAAAAAAATTAGTGTGCATTATTTATATAACATTTTTTTGTATATATATTTATCCTTGATGTGGGATGGTCAAATCCATGCATGAAACCTAAGTTCTTTCCACCAACTTTCGGGGTGCCTTTAGCAGTTTGGGATATTATTTAAATTATAATTGCCCGGTAATTCTGCTGCTGATTAAGTGCTGGCTCAGCAAGAGTTCAGACTGTTTATAGCGCCTTACTCAGTGGCGCTAAAGCATAAGAGAAGTGGGGATTGAACCACAACCTCATAGTGATGTAGCAAGTGTTCTTACCACTACACCGCACTGCCGGTATACACAATAATGAATGTATTTAAATAAGGTTACTATGCTTTAAACTTATTATCAAAACAGTTAATAAATAGTATAACAAACAATTTTAAATTACTTTTCATCCTTTTGATCTTCACAATCAACAATACCATTACAAATCCCTGTTTTGTTTATACAAGATGTATTATCACATATTAATTCCCCTGGATTACATGAGTTGTTTTCTGGACTATAGGCAAAAACATCTTGTTACTTTATTAAAAATGTCAACTTCATAAAATAGTTACCAAATTTCAATAGTTTTTTAAGCAGCATTTAAATTTATACCAATACTTCAAATTAGGCATGTAATATTGTAAATTATTAATGACTTAGTTTTATGCTTAAAAAAGGTTGGGTAGTAGGCCTACACAATTTTTTACTGTTTAATACAAAAATTTTAATCAAAAAATACTTAAATGTTGATGCAACTGGAGCTATATGTTGGCATAATTTCGCGAACATTTTCCATTGATTTTGGCAAAGACATTCATCTGATAAATCTGGACAATCAATTTTTCCATCACAAACATGTTTCTTATTAATTAAAGTGGAATCCAAGCATTTCCAACAAGCAGTTTCATTTAACACCAAATTCTTTTTTTGAACGAAACTAAAAAATATATACATTAAACATAAGCATTAAGTTTTTACATAAAATGCAATTAATAATGAACATCTGGTGTTAGTTAATACATTAAGACAGTTTTACTTAATAAAAAAATTGTAAGTTGAATGAAATTTAAACCAGGCAATACGCTATTTTTCCAATAGAAAGTGAGCTTAAGGTTGGATTTATAGGAAATAGCATTATCCAGGCTTATAGACCAAAACATATACTTGGCAAGGACTGTAATATACAGAAAAGAAACTGCAGTCAACATTAGGCCTGCAGGTTTATTAAATTCATTATGATATGTTTAAAACCATGAAAATGCACATGTCAATTTGTCCATCTTCTTACTACTTCATTTAAAATCAGTTTTTATCATCACCAGTTTGCTAAAAATATTATAAATAAAAATTTTATTTACCTGGTGTTAAGATTTTTGACTTTGTTGAAGCACAAGTCAGCTCTGTTGTCACAATCAGCAATAAAATCATATAAAAGAAATTGGGGTAAGAACTGAGAGTCACGATTTGAGCATCTGAATCCTCGATAAGGAAAACTTTCAAAACAAGAAGCCAGGCATCCCATAGAAATTTTACTTCGCAAACAGAGTGTTTTGTTTGCACTACTCTTGCAGTCATGTGATTCAGATCGATATGGACATTCAAAAAATAATTCTGGGTGAAGCTTTGAACATTTGTAAACATCAACATAATCATATTCCTTCAACGAATAATTTATTAAAGGAGTTTTACTTGGCACACACCTAAAAAAACACAAAAAAAGAGGGTTATAGAAAAGCATTTACAGTTTAAAATATATAAAAAAAATAAAAATGAACATTTATATTTATTAAAAGATGATAGCTATAACTAATTAATCAATATTAACTTATGGCTTGACAACTAGAATCATACTTTAGTTTAAATCGGGATTCAGATGAAACAGAAATTGCATAATTATCACCAGAGTAGTCTTCGTATCCATAAACTTTAAATCCAAAAAACAATAAATAAAAAAATAGGTAAGAATTCATATTTAAAACCTAAAATAGTAAATAAACATTAAATTTTAATAAAAAAAAATATTAAACTTTTAAACTTATTGCCCTTCAAAATAAAACAGAATTATATTAATTTATCATAACATGCCTAACAAATTCTATGATAATTGCACTACCTGAGTTTTTTTTGATTAATATTTGGAATTTCTTTATATGTACTATATCCAATAGAATATATATGGTACACATGATTGATTATCTCTATCCTGTGAATATGTTGTGCAGAAATTTAACAACTTTTTGCAATAAAAAAAACAATTTTCTTTTTTGTTGCTCAATTTTTTACAGCCCTAAGTTTTTGACATTTATTATATTTTATTTTGCTGACTTAATTAAAATTACTATAAGTTTAAGGTATTTGATGTGAGAGCTTAACTTAATTGAAATAATAAATGTAAGAACAAAAACTCAAATTTTACAAAGAACAAAACTAGTTTTGTTAATTTTCTCTGCCTACACCACCAACAATTTTTGCCAAATTATTCAATTAAAACAAAGTTTTGGAGTTTTTGAATTTAATAACCTGTGTATAAGCAACAAAACTAAAATGTTTAAAAGATCTTTTAAGCACAACAATATCTGAAATAATAATACAAAATAATACAAACGCTAAAAAAATTAAACCCAGCTGTTATCAAACTCAAAACAGTTTTTATTTATATTCGAGTTAACTTTACCGAAAAATAATAATATAATTTTTATAATTTTTTTTTTTATTTAAAATGTTTTTTTATATAATTTTTATAATTTTTTTAAAATATTTTTATTTTTTTTTATTTTTTTTTTAATATTTTTAATTTTTAATATGATACAAATAATTAGTACATAATATCGTTGTCAAAAGTCAACTGTATATAAATATAAATTTAAAAACATATACAACGAAAAATTGTCTTAGGAAATATTAAAAATATTTTACATATTGGTGAACACAAATGGTTTAAATATTTGTAACAAATAAGTTTTAAATTATATTTACACTTATTAAAGGTTTGTTTCTTTAGTGTTGGAACCCTTCTGGTTTGACTCTTTTTGTATAAGAATTTCTTGTTTTTTTCTAACAAAAACAGATTTGATTTTGTTCCAAGCATTATCTAACACATTGGAGTACAAAAGTGGGTTAAGTGAGCTGTTAATTGGATAGAGAATAATAGCAGAATAAGCATAAGCAGAATCTGGAATGTGGACTCCTGAAATTTTTAAGAAAGCCATAATACAGATTGGAACCCAACAACAAAAATCTGTAAACACCAATCTCATAATCTTCTTTTGCATGACTAAAAGTAAATGTTATTAAAGTTAGTAAATATTGTTGAAATAAAAACAATTTTCGCATTCATACTGTTAAATGTAACGATTTCTCCATTTTCTTGTTTAGGCTAAGTGTTATTTGTTCCTAGTCACGTGTTTACACCTTAAGTCACGTGTTTATACCGTTATCTCTATCACGTGGGCTGTATCACGTGATTTATTAGTTAACGGTGTTGCAATGTTTTATATGTAGTATTCGTGGTACAAGCTTGTGAACGGTTGTTTGTGAATCTTCTCGCAAAAAAATACTTATTTTACAAAAGAATATCAGGCTTTTCACAAATGACTATCAGGCAAATAAATGTTACATTGAAGGTCCTGCCGAGATCAAATTATTTGAAGCCACAGCGAATTTAAAGAAAAGTTGCAAAAAGGAAAAACAATCGTTAGACCAACACTTGTTGTATATTGACCATTATTTTAAATCATCGTTGTTGATCAAGAACGTAGTCAAAAAAGAACTACGAGCGATGAAAAGGGAACTAGCCTCCCTGAAAAAAGAATTGAGCTTAAGAGTGTGCCAATCACCAGAGCTTAACAGCAACCAAGCGCTAGAAAAACACACAGGTGACACCGACGTTGAAAGATATCTCATAAGTTCAACCTCATAGCATACGCTACCCGATGGGATGCCAGAGAAAGTGGCAACAGGCTTACACTTAGTCTATATGGTAAGGCTGCAAGCATCAAAATTCGAGAAAAGAAGAACTAGAAAAACTTAAACTAAATTGCTTTTTAAATGCAATTAAAAAGGATAGTGAGTTGCATTCCGACATTCATCACACATTACCATCTACAATAGAAAACGCTTTGGAGACAGAGCAGCTTTACGAACAATTGTATAGAGTGGATCTAACCCGTAACAAAATATCGCCCACTAGATTAAGTGATGATAGTTCAAAGGCGAGCAATACCAAGTTACCTTCCGCGTTTAACTCAATTTCTGATCCAACTTATTCCTCTTTAGAAAGAAATGTAACAATAAAGTCAAAAGCAGTGACCCCTAAAAAAGGTGGTGTTCAGGATGACGAAATTTTTAATATGCGTTTAATATCAGTAATAAATAACAAAGATTTCATAAAAGAGAAAGTTGCTCAGGCTCATTTAAGGACAAAGAAATACAGAAAGTAAAACAAAGACTGTGCTCTAAAAAAAGCATAATAAATCTTTTTTTAAATATGATGAACAGCTGTCATCGTTGGTGGTTGAAAATAATATCCTTTTTCGAACACAGGAGTCGCTTTCGGGTCTCAGTTTCATTTGTAAATAGTTGTGCCAACATCACTACAGTTAAACATTTTATAAAAGCACAACAAGGGCACAGAGGCGTCATGACAACGCTGAGGTTATTGCAAAAGCGCTTTTATTGGATTTTAATATTTTCTGATGTTATTAAATGTAATAAAAAGTGTGTTGGTTGCAAGAATAGAAAAAAAATCAACATGAGGTATTGCAGCCTGTATTCCCCAAAAAGACCGTTGTGGTTCGTGATAATAACGAGGTGCAAAGTTTACAAAAAGACTCTCACTCAACTTTTGTAATAACGCAGAAGCTTAATGAATCTACCTATCGGATTAAAAAATCAAAGTGGCAAAACAAACCGATGGAAGTAAGCAGAGCACGTTTACATAAACTCTGTTAATATATTTGCGTATTCGTTCTTTCTCTTTATTACATGTTTTCTTACTATCAGAAGGGAAGAGTGTAACGAATCCGCCATTTTCTTGTTTAGGCTAAGTGTTATCCAATCTGCAAAGTAGGGCAGTTTTTGACGAGATCTCTTGCGTGCAAGCGTAAAAAAATGCATACTAAAATTTCCGTTCTAGGCCATAGAGATACTAATATGTGTATATATTACTATCTCTATGGTCTAGGCGAGCACGCATGATATATGTTAGCGTGTTTTAGGCATCAGTACTGCGCATGCACATTTTTTTAAGACACTAGGCGTGCAAAACGCTAATTCCAGGCGTGCATTTTTTTAATGAAAAAAATCTCGTGCGTGCACGCTGTCCTACTTTCCAGACTGGAGTGTTATATGTTCCTAGTCACGTGTTTACACCGTTATCTCTATCACGTGGGCTGAACCGCGTGATTAATCAGTTAACCGTGTTGCAATGTATTTTATGTAGTATTCTCGGTACAAGCTTGTGAACGGTTGTTTGTGAATCTTTTCGCAATAAAATATTATTTTACAAAAGACTATCAGGCAAATAAACGTTACATAAAAAACTTATTTTTATTACTTACTTCTTTTTTTCAATTCTCTTTGTGCAACGGCATTATCATTGGTAGGTTGAAGGTTCTTGTTTCCTTGTGAGCGTTTGTAAATCACAACATAAGCAACAAAAATGTAAACAAAAATTACAAAATTTAAAGTAGTAACTGCAATAGAAAATAGCCAGAAAAAATCTTGTTTTGTCACAAAGATCTTTGGCATACAAACACCATGAAAGCTATAATATCTAAAACAAAATAAACAGTGGTTTAATATTTATTTTTTTACACTCTGTAAATTAAAAAAATACTCACCCAAAATACTTTGATATTTGTAAGGGAAAATTTGGAAATCTCTCATTTTGTATATCTTGTAATTTTTGCCACGAATTTGCAAATTTAATTTGATCCACCATTGAAGAAGAGGAGTTTAAATATTCTGGGGAAAATTTTATTCGAAGGATAAGGTAGTTCTGATAGTCTAAATCAATTAAATGAATGTTATAACAATTATGAATATTTTTTATGTAACAAAATGGTAATATATTAAAAAATACCAAATTTTAAATTCTATGTATATAAAACAATTGCACAAATAAACTATTAAACATTTCAAATTTGACCTGTAAAGCTAACTTCAGTTGTGTTAAAGAATGGACTTTTAGTAAGTAGATTATTTCAGAAGTAAATGTGGTTTGAAAAGCATTTGCAAGTGGAAGAAATGCAAGCACAGCAGAAAAACACCAAGACATTAAAACTGCAACAACTACATATCTTCTTTCAGTAATTCGCTGAGATGCAAAAGGCTAAAAAACATTTTTTTAATTCTAATTTTAATTTTTAATTGAAAATCAAAGCACAAAAATCTATTTAGCACTAGCCTATACACAATTAAATAAGAACAACATTGAACATACAATAATATATAAATTCTTTTATACATTTGTTTAATGATATAATATATTTTTGTTTTGTAGAGGAAAATTAATACAATTTATTCTTATATATAAACTTACCTTTAAAATAGAAAACAGACGGTATGAAGTCAATAAAGCCATTGTAACTACAGAAGTTTCGCTTGACAACACAATAAGAATACCCAAGGTAGTACACAAGGTGCTAGATCTCCATATCCGACTATAAGCACAGTATCTATCTATACAAAATTATAAAATTTATATTAAAAAAAAATTAGTTATATTTTTATGTTTAATAAACCTAATACCTTGATAATAAACTCCAACTATGGCAAGAGCTAATAAATACACTCCCATTAAAAAATCAGCAAATGCCAAGTTTAGTTTAAATAGCAAAAGTAGTCCTGTTTAAAGCTGTTTTACCAGATTTCCACAAATTGCAAAAATTCCCATAAACCAAATTCCAAAAAATCGCAAAATATTATTTCCGATAAGATTTTGGGGTGATGAAATAGCATTTTTTGTTGAAGGACATCGTGTGTTGAAGGATTCATCTGTTCCATCTTCACAATCAACAAACCCATCACCTATCTATAATATTACAATTTATTACATAACACTGCAACTAAAAAAGTTGGGAGTAGTTGTTAAAATTTAAAATAGATCATGACACCACAGCAAACGAAAACAAGCAAAGCATTTTTTGTTTTGCAGATATTTTTAAAATTAAACTAAATAAAATAATTTAAATTATTAAACTAACTTTTTGTCTTGAGACAAACAATGGATTTTGATTTTCGCAATAAAATCTGCCATCATTTGTGCAATTCATTTCATCAGATTTGTTAGCACAATCTATTATGCCATCACATACTTCTTGGTGACTAATAGATATCTACAATTATTAAGTTTTATGTCATAAAATTTCAAAACTTTGGTATAGTTGTAGTAAAAAAAAAAGATTTACCCTTTTATCATTGGCTTGACAAAAAAAACGTTGTCTATCATGGCACAATTAAGGTTCCCACTACAAGGATAACGGCATGCCCGATTAAATTTATTGCGGGAACAAATTGTTTTGTTCCCCCCACTCTTACATCTATATTTATAATCATGCTCCAAGCATTCAAAGAAAAAGCTTGGGTGTTCCCTCCAACATTTATAAATATCAACATGATCATATTTGTCCAGAAGTTCATATCGAATGAATGTACACCTAAAAAAATATTGAATGAATGTACACCTTGCCCAACCGCCAAAAATATAAAGAACACCTAAAAATATATACTACTTTACAATAACAGGTATATATCTTAAAATATATTTTTTAATAAAAATTAATTATGTATCAATTTCTACAAAAAATAAAAGCTCTTAGTAATTAATTTTACTTATACAAAGCCAAACAACTAGAATCACACTTAAATCCAAAATTCAAGGGTACACAACCAAAGAACAATAAAAGGATAAATAAGTAGAATTTCATTTTTAAACCCTACAATTATAAAAAAAATTATTACTTTATAATTTTAAAATAAAGATAAAACTACTAAACTTATAGTCTTTAAAGTAAAACTAAACTATATTAAGTTATTACAAAAAGCCTACACCCTTTACACACTAATAAACATTATGTTTTACACCCATGATGAAATAAATGTAATAAACTTTATAACAATTAGACTTCCTGTATTAAACTTTATAACAGTTGCACTTACATTTTATTTGTTTATAATATAAAATAACAAATAATGTTTTTTGTTATTCTAAATCTATTATTAGGTTAAAAACTGCTCTGACTTTGATAATTACTTTGAATTGGATTCCTTGAATTGGATTCCCTGAATTGGATTATTGTTAAATAAGGATGTATATATACTGGGTTTTATTATAAACCCACTTCCTGTTACGTTTCAATTATGTATAAAATTAAATAACAAATTACTGCATAAAAATCTATTTTAAAAATATTATCAAATCAAATATAAGTTTGTTAAAAATCTTAAAAGAATGCATTAATTAATAAAGAAATTTAAAGGTAACGAAGTTAACATCAAAAAAATTGCCTTTGCAATACAATTAACCTTTAGGTTAAACAAAAATTCAACTTCATTTTTAATTTTACTACAAATAGAAAGTAAATAGTTTTTAGGATACTGGAAAACAATATTAGCTTACATACATCTAATATTTGTTAGTTTTGTTTTAACAGACACAACTCACTTTTTTTTTTGCTTTAAAATTTTATTTCAATTTTTCGTAGATTTACCACTAGCCCTTAAAAATATAATTTTTAAGGGCAACTTCACGATTCTAACATAAGGTAAAATTTTTAGCCTAAATCTAGTGTCTAGTTTTCCGTAGCAGATTAAGATATTCATAAAATTTAGTATTTAATAATTAATATGTAGATTTGTTGTTAGACTCGTCATTATTATTATTATTTTTTTAATAAAAGCTTCTAACAGCCAGCAATTATTTTATAAATTTACCCAAACTTCGACCTTAATGTAAAAGCTTAAAAAAAATAAAATTTTACAAACAACAAAAATTTTATTATTTTTTTTTTGTTGACACTACAAAGCAGTTTTACAAAATTAATGAATTAAAACAATGTTTTGGGGCTTTGAAATAAAAAAAACTATTTACAAGGAACAACATCAAGAATGTTTAAAGAATTTTTTTAAATGTCTTACTATTTACATGGACATTAATGGTTTTAATCTCAGTATAAAACAAATAAGTTTTAAATTATATTCACACTTATTACAGTTTTGTTTCATTTTTGTTGGAACCTTTTTGTTTTTTTTGTTTAAGTATTGGTTGTTTTTTTCTAGCAAAAGTGGATTTGATTTTGTTCCAAGCATTATCTAACACATTGGAGTACAAAAGTGGGTTAAGTGAGCTGTTAATTGGATAGAGAATAATAGCGGAATAGGCATAAGCAGAATCAGGAATGTAGACTCCTGAGATTTTCAAGAAAGCCATAATACAGATTGGAACCCAACAACAAAAATCTGTAAACACCAATCTCATAATCTTCTTTTGCATGACTAAAAATAAATGAAATTGAAGTTAGTAAATGTTATTGAAGTAAAAACAACATTCACATTAATACCATTAAATGACTTATTTTTATTACTTACTTCTTTTTTTCAATTCTCTTTGCGCAAGGACTTTATCATTGGTAGTTTGAAGGTTCTTGTTTCCTTGTGAGCGTTTGTAAATCACAACATAAGCAACAAAAATGTAAACAAAAATCATGAAATTGAACGTGGTAACCGCAATGGAAAATAGCCAGGAAAAATCTTGTTTTGTCACAAAGATTTTTGGCATACAAACACTATGAGAGCTATAATATCTAAAACAAAATAAACAGTGGTTTAATATTAATTTTTATACACTCTGTAAATAAACTCACCCAAAATACTTTGATATTTGTAAGGGAAAATCTGGAAATCTCTCATTTTGTATATCTTGTAATTCTTGCCATGAACTTGCTAATTTAATTTGATCCACCATTGAAGAAGAGGAGTGTAAGTATTCTGGAGAAAATTTAGTTCGAAGAATAAGGTAGTTCTGATAGTCTAAATCAATTAAATTAATGCAATAATAGTTAGGACAATTTTTTATGTGTGAAATTTAACAAAATATAAATTTTAAAAATACCAAGTTTTTATTATGTACATAAAGCTTTTGCACAAATAAATTATTAGTCATTTTTAATTTGACCTGTAAAGGTAACTTCAGTTGTGTTGAAGAATGGACTTTTAGTAAGTAGATTAATTTCAGGAGTGAATGTGGTTTGAAAAACATTTGCAAGTGGTAAAAATGCAAGCAAAGCAGAAAAACACCAAGCCATTAAAACTGCAACAACTACATATCTTCTTTTAGTGATTCGCTGAGATGCAAAAGGCTAAAAAGCATTTTTTTAATTATAATTTCATAAGAAAATTGGTAATTGAAAATCAAAGCATATAAATCTGTTTAGCACTATACACAATTAAATAAGAACAACATTGAACATACAATAATATATAAAGCCTTTTATACATTTGTTTAATGACATAACATATTTTTGTTTTGTAGAGAAAAATTAATACAATTCATTCTTATATATAAACCTACCTTTAAAATAGAAAAGAGGCGATATGAAGTCAATAAAGCCATTGTAACTACAGAAGTTTCACTTGACAACACAATAAGAATACCCAGGGTAGTACACAAGGTGCTAGATCTCCATATCCGACCATAAGCACAGTAAATATCTATACAAAATTATAAAATTTATATTAAAAAAAAATTAGTTATATTTTTATGTTCAATAAACCTAATACCTTGATAATAAACTCCAATTATGGCAAGAGATAATAAATACACTCCCATTAAAAAGTCAGCAATAGCCAAGTTTATCACAAATATTTCATTTGCAGAAATAGATTTGGAAGCATCATTTCTTACACTTTTCATAATTCCAACAACGACAGCCTAAAATATGCTTAATATTTACATTTTAACCTATTACATTAAGAAAAACAAAGCACAAGAGTTTAAATAGCAAAAATAGTCATGTTTAAAATTGTTTTACCAAGTTTCCACAAATTGCAAAAATTCCCATAAACCAAATTCCAAAATATCTTAAAATATTATTTCCGATAAGATTTTTTGTTGATGAAATAACATCGTGCGTTGAAGGACATTCATCTGTTCCATCTTCACAATCAAGAACCCCATCACCTATCTAAAATATTACAGTTTATTACATAACACTGCAACTAAAGAAGCTGTAGTTGTCAAAATTTAAAATAGGTCATGTTGCCACAGAAAAACAAAAACCAGAAAATCATTTTTTTGTTTTGCAGATATTTTTATAATTGAACCAAATAAAACAATTTAAATTATTAAACTAACTTTTTGTCTTGAGACAAACAATGGATTTTGATTTTCGCAATAAAATCTGCCATCATTTGTGCAATTCATTTCATCAGATTTGTTAGCACAATCTATTATGCCATCACATACTTCTTGGTGACTAATAGATATCTACAATTATTAAGTTTTATGTCATAAAATTTCAAAATTTTGTATAGTTGTAGTAAAAAAAAAAGATTTACCCTTTTATCATTGGCTTGACAAAAAAAACGCTTTCTATCATGGCACAATTGTATATTTTCATCATCTATTTCCTGGAAATATCCCTGTTCCGGATAATAAATAATATCACCTAATTTACCATTGCAACACCGATGCAAACCCTCTATCTCATTTTGTAGGCAACATTTAGTTATATTAAACGTAGATATCAGAGTGAAACAAAAGTTTTCTGTAACCCTAATATATCAAGTTAAGACAAATTCTTGTTAAAAAAATTCCTTTAAACCTTTGATAAAGGTTAAATTCTTTAAAATCTAAATGTACGAATACTTTATGAAAACTTATTTAATTTTTAAAATTGATTTGTTTAATATATAGTATATGCATGGTTTAAAAATATATATTTTACCTTTTTCTTGACAAAGTACAGTTTTGTGAGTTTTGTATATCTTGATAACAATTTGGTGAGCATTCATCTTCATTAAATACACAATCTTGTATTCCATCACAGAACGTAACAACAAAACCTTCACATCTGCGATATCTATTACATCTGCAACCATATCAAATTGTTTTATTTTACCTTTTAACGCGTGATGTATTATTTAGGATTAATGCTAACTTACTTTACTTTAAATTATTTTATTTTTAAATACTTGTGATGAATTATAAACTAACACAATAATAAGTTTCATATGTAGCACCTACTTTAGCAAATTTAATCTTGTCATTAACTCTGTTATGGTGAATTACATGCAAATGTTCTATAGATAAGCAACTAACTACATATAGCAAATACCATTATCAGCAAATAAACAAAAATCCCACAATTTTTTGAAATAACTTAAAAATAAAACTGCAAAATTAAACCTGCACTTTTGTCCTTGTTGTGTAGCCTTTGTGCAACTTAATAGTTTGGGGCAAAATAGAAAACTAAATATGGCACAAAAAACTTTTAAAAAAATATAAAAAAATTAAGGTGAACATTATTTTATAAACATATTTATAGATTATATTTTAATATTGTTACTTAGCTATTAAAATCTGTTTAAATAAAAGTAGAAAAAATATAGTAACACTTGATAATTAGTATAAAAAATAATTCTACATTACTTTTCATCCATTTGATCTTTACAATCAACAATCCCATTACAAATGTTAGTTTTGTTTATACAAGTTGTATTATCACACATCAACTCCCCAGCATTGCAGATGTTGTTGTTTATGCTGCATGGAATAACACAAAACTAAAATACTTTTTAAAAAATATGTACATTTCAATATTGTTAATACTGAAACAAAAATAAATATTTAAAAAAAAATTTTTTCAGACGTTTTTTCACAGATTTTTAAAATCTTATCATAACACCTTTGGTTGCCCATACTTTGTGTAAGTATTTAGTAATTAGTTATTATTGTTTGCGTGTTCTATTATTATAACTGTTTTTAGAAAGTAACCTATTTTTAACTTTAGTAGATTCTATTTAAAATAGGATTTACCTACTATAACTAAGCTTGTAGTAATCAATAACTTTAATTAAACTGCAAAAAAACAATCATAACAATACTTTAAACAAAAGTAATACTTGATAGAAGTTGATACAACTGGAGCTATGTGTTGGCATAATTCTGTGAACATTTTCCATTGATTTTGACAAAGACACTCATCTGATAAATCTGGGCAATCAATTTTTCCATCACAAACATGTTTTTTATTAATTAAAGTGGAATCCAAACATTTCCAACAAGCAGTTTCATTTAAGACCAAATTGTTCACTTGAACAAAGCTAAAAAAAAACAGCCATTAAATATCAGAAAAAAAATTTTACACTATAAATAAATTTCCAATGATACTATACAGTCCACAAAAAAATTAGGCAGTATATTACAAAAAATGTTTACAACGACTATAAAAGAGAACGGAGAATAAGAAAGAAAAGTAAAATATGAGAGAGAGTTAACAAGGAACATAAAATACAAAAAAAAATCAGCAAAAACCTTAGAGTAAAAGTGATCCAAATTTGTTTATAAATTTATTTATAAAATCTTAACAACCAACACAACATTTGAAAAAAATGTATTAATAATGACATGTATGCATGTTTATTTCCTTATTACAATGTTTCCTTTTAACTTCTACCATTACTAATGTTTTAAAATCATAAAAAAAATTTATATTTACCTAATATTCCTGTTTTGCTCCTTGTTAAAACACAAATCAGCTCCGTTGTCACAATCTGCAATAAAATCATATAACAGAAATTGAGGTAAAAAACGAGAGTCACGATTTGAGCATCTGAATCCTCGATCAGGAAAACTTTCCAAACAAGGAGTTACGCAATCCTCGCCAATATATCTACGCAGACAATATGTTTTGTTTGCACCATTTAAACAGGAATATGATGTAGATCGGACAGGACATTTAAAAAAAACATTTGGGTGGAGCTTTGCACATTTGTAAATATCATCAAAATTATATTTATTTATATTAACAGGTAGTGGAGGTCTAGAGTTTGGTACACACCTAACAAAAAAAAATTATTGTATTAGCATAGCATGTATATTTTTATTAAATATCTATTTTAATTAAACCAAACAAACATTAATAGCTATAAAAAATAAAAACTTTAACATATTACTAAATTAAACTTATACATAGAATAACAACTAGAAACATACTTTACTCTGTGTATAAATGCCAAGGTAACAGAACCAAAAAACAATAAAAAGATAATAATTAAGCAGAAGTTCATTTTTAAACCTAATAAAACAAAAAAACTATTAATTTTAAAATATTGGTAAACCTTAAATCTCTTCACTTTCCAAATAAACTAATCTATATCAAGTTATCAAAAAAAGCCTACGTCTTTTACAAACTAATAAACATTATGTTTTACACCCATGACGAAGTAAATGTAATAAACTTTATAACAATTAGACTTCCTGTATTAAACTTTATAACAGTTGCACTTACATTTTATTTGTTTATACTATAAAATGACAAATAATGTTTTTTGTTATTCTAAATCTATTATTAGGTTAAAAACTGCTCTGAATTTGATAATTACTTTGAATTGGATTCCATGAATTGGATTCCCTGAATTGGATTATTGTTAAATAAGGATGTATATGCACTGGGTTTTATTATAAACCCACTTCCTGTTACGTTTCAATTATGTATAAAATTAAATAACAAATTACTGCATAAAAACAGCTCTGAATTTGATAATTACTTTGAATTGGATTCCATGAATTGGATTCCCTGAATTGGATTATTGTTAAATAAGAATGTATATGTACTGGGTTTTATTATAAACCCACTTCCTGTTATGTTTCAATTATGTATAAAATTAAATAACAAATTATTGCATTAAAATCTATTTTAAAAATATTATCAAATCAAATATAAGTTTGTTACAGCTCTGAATTGGATAAATATTTGCTTACTAAAAAATGTAAATTTTTGGTGAAATACTTAATTAAAAAATAATAATTCATGATTAAAAGCATTAAGAATGCATTAATTAATGAAGAAATTTAAAGGTAACGAAGTTAACATCAAAAAAATTGCCCTTGCAATACAATTAACCTTTAGGTTAAACGAAAATTTAACTTTATTTTTATTTTACTACAAATAGTAAGTAATTAGTTTTTAGGATACTGGAAAACAATATTAGCTTACATACATCTAATATTTGTTAGTTTTGTTTTAACAGACACAACTAACTTTTTTTTTTTGCTTCAAAATTTTACTTCATTTTTTTATAGATTTAAAACTAGCCCTCTAAAAATATAATTTTAAAGATAATAAAACATTTAAAATAAGAAATTTTAAAATATGCACATAAAACCGTTAAAAATGTAAAAAAATATAAAGAAGGCAACTTCACAGTCTTAACATAAGGTAACAATTTTAGCCTAAATCCAGTGTCCAGTTTTCTGTGGCAGATTAAGATATTTATAAAAATTATTACTTAATAATTAATCTGTAGATTTGTTTAGTCATCATTGTCATTTATATTTAAAAAAAACTTCTAACAGCCAGCAATTATCTTATAAATTTAATTAAACTTCAACTTTAATGTAAAAACCTAAAAAAAGTTCAAACATCAGAAATTTTTGTTATTTTCTCTGTTCAAAACAATGCTTTGGGGTTTTTAAATAAAAAAAAACTATTTACAAAGAACAACACTAAAAATTTTAAAAGAATTTTTTTTTAATGTCTTGAAGACTATTTTACATGGACATTAATGGTTTTAATCTCAATATAAAACAAATAAGTTTTAAATTATATTTACACTTACAGTTTTGTTTCATTTTTGTTGGAACCCTTCTGTTTAAGTATTGGTTGTTTTTTTTCTAACAAAAATAGATTTGATTTTGTTCCAAGAATTATCTACAACATTGGAGTACAAAAGTGGAATAAGTGAGCTGTTAATTGGATAGAGAATAAAAAATTGGAACCCAGCAACAAAAATCTGTGAACACCAATCTCATAATCTTCTTTTGCATGACTAAAAGTAAATTAGTATTGATGGTAAATATTATTAAAATATTTACCTAATAAGAAGGTAAAATAACCTTTTTTTCTTTTTTTTAATTCTCTCTGAGCAAAAGCTTTATCATTCGAAGACTGAAGGTTTTTTTTTCCTTCTAAACATTTGTAAATTACAACATAAGCAACAGAATAAAAAGTAATATAAGCTTACACACATTATTTTTTTACCTAGAATTTTGTTTTTAAAGATTTTCGTTCATTTTAAACTGGAAAATGTAGCTAATCTTCAACATGGACTAATTAGCCTCTTACCTTAAATACATATTTTGTTTAAAATTATAAAACATTCTTACTTAAGTTTTAGTATTTAAAAAATTATTAACAACCATAAACAAAATTCACTACAATAATTTAATCCAAGTCACTCGAGGATAAGATATTCGATCCAACACTGCTTTCTTTAGTGCAAAGTTTTTTAATGCCAGAAAAAACTAAAAAGTAGAAAAATTTTGGTGTAACAGTATGTTAATAAAGTAAAAATATCAGGATTTTTACCAAAAAAATGGAAATATCAAGATTTTTACCAATATATATTATTAGTATGAAATAACATTAAAAAATTTATTCGTTTATTTTTATGAACATAATTGTTTTTACTTTTCAATATTTAAATCTAGTTTACTAAAATAAAGTGAACCAAGTTAGTAACATAATGGTAAGATGGAGCTAGAGAGTCATCAACTAAACTTCCAACACACATTTTAATCAGGGGCCTATAAAAAATCAAAAAGTTATAACTAAGATAATTTAAGTACAATTGGTAATTTAGAGCTGAATTAAAATTTAAAGTAAAATAAATGTTTTGCTTTCAACAAAATATTTGTGATGCATTTACAAAATGAATTTAAAATATTTGATACAATACACATATAGCTTAAAAAATAAAAAATTGTTGGGGAAATTATTTCAATAATAAAAGTAAATTATTTAACTTTTTACAGCCAGCTATGCAGAATTTTACTGTTTCCCAAAAAAGTTTTGCTTTAAATAATTTAAAAACCTAAATTAAACACACAGGCATTCTAATTATATACAAAATGCTAAATGTAAAGCACAAACCTTAAAAAAAATTTTATTTTTTTTCTACATAAACACAAATTATTAAAAATATTTAATAAAAACAAACTTCCCTTTAAATTCCCATTTAAGCAACTTACATTTGATCATGCGAAACGACTTGTCATTATTTTTAAATTAAATTTCAAAATCTTATTACCTAAACTTTAATATTTGTTAAAATTTTTGATATTTGTTAAAGGGATGGTATTTGCATGAACTTAAAAAAATATCAACTTATTTTACACAGCATGAAAATTGCCCAAAAACTTTATTTTTTTATCAGGATTTGGGATCATTTTGGTAACCTTTGACCTAGCGGTGTCGTAAAAGAAAAAAGTTTTTAAAAGTAAACATAAGTTTTGTAGGAAATAAAAAAATGGTGGTAATATTAAACTTTTTAAACGATTATGTTTATTAAAAGCTTTTGCATTTTAAACAAGTTACCTTGCCATTTATTTATCCGTCCGTTAACTAAAATTACGTTCTGACACTTGCTTTACTATTATTTTGCATTTGCAGCTTAAAATCTTGCTTTTGTTTTTTGTTTAAAGTTTCAGTTGTTGTAAATATTTAAGTTTCAAGATGTCCGAAGTAAACTCTACAATGAAAAGTCGCCATGAAAAATCTTTAGGTCTTTTGACAACAAAATTTGTGGGACTTTTAAAAAATGCACAAAACGGAGTCTTGGACCTTAAAGTTGCAGCTGACCAGTTAGCTGTTCGACAAAAACGAAGAATCTATGACATCACAAACGTGTTGGAAGGTATTGGTTTAATAGAGAAGCGCTCGAAAAATAGTATTCAATGGAAAGGCGCTGGACCAGAGTGTAACAGTGACGACATGGTTGAAAAAATCAACAAACTCCACGACGAGATAAAAGAACTCGAACAATGTGAACTTGACTTGGATAGGCAAAAAACTTGGATTCAACAAAGCATAAGGAATGTAACAGACGATATTGACAACAGTAGATTGTCTTATATAACCCATGAAGATGTGTGCAGTTGTTTTAGTGATCAAACTTTGTTGGCAATTCAAGCGCCATCTGGTACACAATTAGAAGTCCCTATTAGGGTTCCAGATATTATGGAGGGCAACAAAAAATACCAAGTCCATTTAAAATCAACAACAGGCCCTATCTCAGTTTTGCTTGTCAACAAAGATGCGCTATACCCCCCTGTGGCTTTGCCAGTACCCCCTCAAGAGTCTGAAGTTGAGCCTGAACTTAACCTTGTTGAGGACCCAATTTTAATGGACCCAGAGTCAAGTTTTTTAAATGATATTCCGCTCGCCGATTCATTTGAGCCCCTGTTAAGCTTATCGCCAATGCCGACTGATACTGATTATTATTTTAACCTGGATAACAGTGAAGGAGCTTGTGACTTATTTGACATACCTCTTTTAATATAAGAATATGCCCACTTTGTTTTTTTTAGTAATGTTTAATATAAACAAATTCATGTACATATTAAATCAAGATTTGTGCTGTAACACACTTGCATAGAAATTTGAACTTATTTTTAAAGTAATTATTAATTTTAATAAAGAGCTATTTTTACATAAATTTTACTAAAAATTTGTTTTATTCTTGTTAAGAATAATTATAGTTTAGTATTGTTGTTAGCTAAAGTTTGATTGTCAATTAGTTTTTGTTTTTAAATTAATTTAAATGTTATTAAATCATGGTAGAAATTAGTAGTTAAGGACAATAATATACTGTTTATATATTGAATTAACTTGATTTTGGGAATTTTGTTTATTGGTTGTTATTTATTAGCCTTGATGACCTATTCACTAAAATTTTAGAATTTAACCTATTTTTATTGACGCTTTAATACTAAATTTTTTTTTCTAATGCCTTAATATGGAAGTTATTTTATTAATGCGAATTAGAAATATTTTCAATTCCAAATTAATCACTGCCATTAACTATTGTTCTTGTGTTTTCAAATTCCAGTGATTTTCAATAGGTTGTGGTTAAAATTTAAATTAGGAAATGTTAAATCTTTCAATGAACTGAGAAAGCAAATTAAAAAGCCCACACTATGTCCGGGTTTTTCAGAATAAGGTAATACAATTTTTTTTGTGGTAAATTTTTAAATATTGTTTTCGGGATATTTATTACTCCAAATTAAATTTTATAGAATATATAAAAGCTATTAGCTCACACAAGTAAATTCAATTTTTTAATACTAATTAAACAAAATTAATTTTATCTTTAGGTTAAACTGCTGTACAGGTTAATTAGACGGCATATCAAGAATATTGAATTTCAAATTAAAATTTAATTTTACACATAATAACTCTGATGCATAAATAATTAAAATCATTCTGACAAATTATCATAATTTAACATAAAAATATTTATTAGGTTTATAATTATGCTATATTTACTTAATGTTTATTTCATTATATAACCCAATTTGAAGAATTTTAATTGAGTTAAAAAGGTTATTACTTTTTATTTTATATATTTTTTTCGAAAATTTTCATATTTGTATTATCTTTTAAATACACAATTTTTTTCATTTGAGCTTGATTATTTTTTGTTTAGATTTGTGTTTTAAATTCCTGAAAAACAACAACAATTTAAATTCAAAATCAAAAAAAATTTATCATATTTTAAAAGTGTTTTAAAATAAAACTGCAAAAAGTTTTAAAAAATTTAAAACAAAGGTAAAACCATCATCTAGTATTATACATTTTTTAAAGCAAAAATTCATGCTTTAGGTTGTTATATTAAAAATAAGCTAAACCCTAGTTTGTAAAGAAAGGATAACAAAAAATATTAATAAAAATAATTAAGTTTAAACAATAGTTCGACATAATCTCCCAGATTTTAAAAACTTTTACTGTTTTAAACGCAAACCACCGTACAACAACAAAGTTACGCCTAACTGCATGAAATTATGTTTGTTATTATCTAAAAACGCGTAGAAACTTGCGTGTAATACATTATAGGTAACCACGTCGTTTTAATTAGGTGAATAACGTTGGACTACACAATCAATCAGAACAAGAATTTCTTGTTCAAGAATGTCAAATTTCCGTTTTTTAAAACTGCCATTTTAATCGGTTCTGTGCTTTTGCCCGTTTTCTCCTCTAGACTTGTATGTTGCTAATGTATAATACAAGCATAAAAGTAAGACGACGAGCCTACTCGCTACCGAAAGAACGCCAAAACTTACAAGTTCGATTTGGCCACCAGCGGAAATCCAATAATATCGTGATGTCACTAAATAAATCAAATTGGATAATTTTTTTTAAGTAATTATAATAAAGTAAATTTAACTTACCAATAATTGTGCATAAAACGTAAACAGCTTGTACGCATAGGCCAGCTCTCACGGATCGACTACTATAGTAATTTTTGTATACAATATTTGCAAACAAACATGCTAAAGAAACCAAAGCGATTCCGTTGATTTGAAGTAAATAGTCCATATTAAACTAAAACGAATAAATGCTAATTTTAATACTTTTCATACGGTTTCACAGGTGACGTAAACTACTTACACAAAAATAAGAAAAAATGGCAAACAGTAGTTATCGTTAGGCATTTGAATTGTTTATAAAATACACAATAAAAAAAATTGTAAAATACGTGTTTTGAGCCGTTTTAAATACTCGTATTTTATATTCTAGCTGCAAAAAGTTACAAACAATGACTAACCTCATTTTGTTTTATTTCTTTTAATACGATTTGCAGACTAGCAAGATATGCGTCATCTCCATTTCTACTCATTTCATTTGTCAATGTGTGTAATGACATATAAGGCTGTCCGTATTGTTTGGTATTGAAGGATGTGTAGTATCGAAAGGCATATTCGGGGAAAAATAAATTGAGCTAAATATAGAGTTTCGTAATTTGATTGTTGTTTCTCAAGAAAACAAAAGCATTTTTTGCAATGTAGATAAATTTTTAAATTTGTACATGCTTTAATTAAGACTGGTTGATACTAAAGAATCAATATAAGGCTTTATTTAAATCACTAAACCCTGACAATATCATAAATTCAAATTATTTAAAAATTGGGACCTTAAAATAACTTTAACAAAGTTGTCCTAAAACTTAACTGTTCCCATAAACACATAGTAGGCAAGTGTGAAGTATTGAAACAAACGTAAGCCAAATGGGTAGTTGTGCAATTCTAACATCCAAGGATCTTCATAATGATTATGTCCCAATATCTGACTTATCTGTAATTAAAGTAAACTCAAAGTTAAAAATATTCACATCACTTACAGTGTCATAAAAACGTCACTAAATATTCGTTACTGTATGAAAATAACACAATAAAGTAACTACTTAAAATAGTTTTTATGATCGTCGACTACTTTTTATTTGTCAAAACAAATGTAGTATTAGTACAGCTTTTAATAACTGGTAATAGTTTTTGAATGTTTCTATTTTAACTCAACAAAGCTTACCTTCGAACGTGGCACTGTTCCATCTGCGCTCTCGCCTACTCCAAGAATTTGCCGACTTTTCAAACGACTTTTTACCGTATGCATTTTTCCCTGTTCATTATTATGGCCACACATTGAATGCATGATATTAGCTGTTAAATCGTAGCTTAAATTTGTAATTTAAAAGTAAGCCTAGTATACAATTAACTAGTATTTTGAGTAGCACCTTAAGATCTAAAAAAATGTTAGCTTGTGATATTTTAGCATGTTTAATAACTGGCTGGATTGAAACTACAATAACTGGTTAAGGATGCTGCAAACTGCTTGCAGTGTATATCTTTCTCGAACTGATTTGTCCTGTGAATCAATTTATTTAGATGATAAGCACTTAGTCTAACGTAAACTATATCATAACAAAACAACAAACCTCTTTAGAAAACAAATACACACGTAAAAAACCTAATTACTCACATGGCAAGCGGTTCGTAATAATAAAAGAAAGGTGCAGTCTTTTGGGTCTCCCCAATGCAGGAAATAGTTACGCATTTTTGAACTGAAAAGCACACGCACTACCGCACGGCGGAATGCAATTATTTCTTTTATACACACAACACAGTCACTTTCACGAGCATGCAATCTAAATATACCTTAATTTAATTGATTGTTTTGTTATTGTACCATATGGCAATGGCAGTTCACATTTTTAGCCTGTTATCAATTTGTTTTTTCTTGGGCTTTCTAGCGTTTAAGACTACAGTTAGACTTTCAACCTTAATACTTGCTGGTTTATTTACACTGCCTGCCTAATTCCCGTTTTTTTTCTAGCCACATAATTATTGCGGCTTTATTTTCCGGGGGCTAGTATTGCTTTTAGTTTGTTACATAGTTTTATAAAACATATATACACAAGTTCATTGTATGTATATATGTATATACTCGTAACTGTACAATATTCAGTACAATAACACTTAGGGAAATGGAAACGGTAATACTGTTTTAAATGGGAAACTTCGATTGTTTAGTAAACAACTTAACTCAGTGCGCTTTATAACTGATTTTAAACCTTTAAAATTTTCAGATTTCAATTAAAACGTACTTGTAAATTTACAAAAACAAAAATATACGATTCCCTTAGGTATACGGTGTCGACACAACATACTTAAATAATTCTTTAGGGTATTGAAACTGTTGGCCTATTATTGTTTAACTCGATTTCAAGTTAATTTTATGCAATATATCTCATAAAAACCTAATTAAATTTCACATAACAATTACAAAATCTATTTTACCTTAACTAGTGTTAATTTTACGGTATATATAAACTTAGCGTACAGCTTTATGACATTTAACAAACTACTTTCAGTATCTAAGCAGGTTATATTTGTATACATAACGTTATACAATCTAGTAATGCCGGGTTTATCCGAAAGTTCTTAGGATTTTTGTTATTCCAATACTGTCGATTTGCCAAAAAAACTGACTTATTCTTTATTATTAAACAGTTTTTAATAGTTAAAAACGTTTGTTTTAAAACACAATTTAGTTTTTGTACAATATACTTTAACATAGGTTTACAGTTTAACAACTACCTTAATTAAAGTATTTACTAGCTGGTTTCGTAATGTAAACAAGCTTTGGATAAGATTAACTACAGCTCACTGGGTTTTGGATTAATAAAACAACAGCAAACAGAAACTAATCTTGCCTTTTTTTTATTTCATATCTTACATTTCGATGAAATATGACGTGCTGAATTAGTAAACTAAAACTGATGTATAGGTTTAAAGCTGAGCACAGAAATTTCGATTTTACAGCTGAACTGTGAGGTCATAAAAATGCCAAATGAAAGTGGATTTTAACCTTTTAAAAAACTTTTGACAAATAAACAAGTCTAGCTTAAACCCTAGCATAATAAACAGGCAAGACCTTTAACACAACAAACAAAGTTGTCATTAACCCTAATTTTCAAACCAATTCCTTAGGCTACCAAATATTTTTCAAGTTTTTACGCCGACTACTTTGTTAAAATATGTCTACTGAGTCAGGTAAGCCTAAGTTCCAAATAAAACTACAACTTACAGACAACAACAAACCTATTAACAGTTTTTAATTAACCATTAAACATTCGAATAGTACTATAACTACTTAAAAAATAGCCTTGAGCATTACAGTTAAATTTCTAGTGCTAAGAACTCGCCGGCGTTTAAACACTTTGGTTTTTTAATGACAAGTTAAATGATGCTACGTGCAAGTATTAGTTCATTAATTATGTTTGTTTATAACAGCATAGGCCAAGACAGACACTTAGTAATAAATGGATCATTTTGAGTAATAAATGGGTCATTATTTAGTCATAAATGATAATAACTTCCATATTCACATTGCCCTTTTAAATACTTTAAATATAGAATTAAACAATGTGCTTGTACGTCCACATTTTATACAAAAAACATTGTGTTTTAAAGTTTGGCCCTATTTACTCTTTATTGCAACAAATAATAAACGTGCAACAAATAATAAACGTGCAAAAAATAAAAGAATTTAACAAATACAATAATAGTTCGGTTTTTTGTACTGCATTATTTTGGTTAGTTTTTTTAACATGTCACAAACAATATCAAAATATTTTGCATATTATAATTTTATTTGTTTTAATTGAAGACATATTAAAGTAAGTAAAATTGATAAAATTATTTAAAATTTGTTCATATGATTGTATAAATTCCATCATTTGCTTAAAAAACACCTTAAAAAATGGCTAAAAATGCCACTTTTTTTCCTATTTATCATTCAATATTTTAAATACTTTTATCACTAGCAAATACTGCAATAATTTCACACTAACCAAGACACCTTTAATTATGCAAAGTTAAAATACATAAATGTACTTCAAAAAAAATACTAACAATGACATTTTTAAACAAATAAATAAATAATAAAAGCAAAATAAAATTATAAAACTAATTAATAAATATTGTAGAGTTTTCTCTGACGTCACGTTTCGTCGTTATATAATATTTCAATTTTTACGGTTTTTGGTTTGGCTGTTATTCCATTATTGTTTCGCTGTAGCGAGTTTTCTGAAATTGGCGTCATCTCCATTTTATACTCAACTTTGTCCATCTTAAATTAAAAAAAATATTGAATTTATGATAATTTGAATATTAATATTCATGTTTTAATATTATTACCTTTAATTTGTTATTTTCTATGTAAGTTGACGCGTTGTTTAATTTTATTAACAAATCTTCATTTTCCATTTTCAGTATTTTGTTTTTTTCTGTTATAAAAAATGGTTAATTTTAAGTGAATTTAGAGAAAAAGGTTTAAATTTAACTTTTTTTTAAACATTATCTAACCTTGTAAAATAAGCAAATCTTTGTCTTTGGAAGAGTTATTTGCAATTGATGCTTGCGCATTTTCCTTTTTGAGATTTTCTAAAGATTTTTGGCACTCAAGTTCCATCTAAAATACAACATAGTTTAAATCATTTTTTTTAGCAAAGCCTAAATCAATTTTTTTTTCTGTTTTGGCCCGTAAATTGGGTTAAAAAAATTAAACATTAAATAGTTATATTAAATATAATACTATAGATGGAAAAAGACGAATATAAATTTAGAAACTACGTTTCAAAACCCGACTAGGTATTCAAATATTTAAAAATGCCATTTAAAATCTATAAGATAAGATTGAAAGGTATTTAACTAAATGACGTTAAAATATAAGTATATTTGAAAAAAGAATAACAATTACTTGTGGCGCGCAATATTTGTATGTTGCGAGTGCGCGAATTTATTTTGACCAGCGATTATTAAGTGATGCACTTACAAATCAGCCAAAACTTCGGTCCAAAACGGTGTATTATAACGAAAATACGCTTTTACATTTACGTAGATTAATTAAATGGTAATTATAACAACCTCTTTGGAGTGTTTAGCCCATGATAGTTGGATTAATTCATCCTTTTCCTGCAGTTGTCTTACATATTCTTCTTTCACTTGCTGCACCCTAATATCTGCATGCTTTTTCGCAAGTGCTAAATTTCGTTCTTGTGTTTTTATCGTCCCTGAAATAAAATAAAAACTTTTAATATTATAGTAAGAATTCGAGATTGTTTACATATGCACCGAAGCAATTGAAATCTAACTCTGAACCCTCAGAAAAACAACTACTTTAACGCAGCCAAATCACATGCTAAGAAAGTTAGTAAAAAAATAATTAGCGCGATTAACCATTTTAATTTATGTTAAGCGTATTAAAGCGATTATTGCTTTATTAACAGTGCAATAAATAATGCAATTACGGTTTTGCAAATCAAAAATAAGCTTAGTAGAATCCCGGATATTAAAATTAAATTCCTTTTAAAATTATGAATTAATAGTTCAATTAATTTAAAATTAAATTAAATTTTTTTAAGTCTAAATATTTAAGTTTTTGCTATATCAATAAAATAAGTATAGTTTACCCATTACTTTACGCTATTTTTTTTTATTTGGGCTTTAGCTAAAGCGAATAAAAACATGATATTAAATTACAAACACCGGTAAAATTACTCAAAGCACCATATTGTATTTCAAAATCGGGCCCATTTTAGGCTTTACAAGCTAAATAAGTTCCGCGAGGCAATATGTTATCGTCCTTTTTAGTTTTTATATAATTTTAAGTGAAATATTGATTAACTTACAGTTAAATATGGATCCAAAAATAACTAGGATCACCAGCAATACGACAAACTGTTTCTGTAGTGACACCATGCGGTCCGAAAAACACATGTTTTATTGTAGGTTTTACAAAAACATAACATTACTACGAAGGCTATTCGTATCTTAAATTATATTAGCTATATCAAGAAATAAAAAAAGGTTAATTTAAAGCATGATTTTCTGCAAGGTATAATATCACACATTGGTAATAAATACAGTATAAACGGTAACTACATGCTTATTTACACTTTCATCACAGGCCTAACAAATGTGATAATGCTTACAACAAAATGCTACTAGTCTTTTAAAATGTCTTTGTTATTAACACAAAATATAAATTCTGCATTTATTTAGGCTGATAACTTACAATTACAACCCTTTACTTGGTACTGTACTTTATTACCCTTGAACTGTGATAATTTCTATGCTAGTACTGAGCAAACTTGTTAAACATGTACACTTGGTTATCAACAAAATTGACATGCTTCGGGCGTTTTTGCTATGAATGAACGATTACAGCACGCTTCTAAACGTTAACTATCCAAACTATACGACTACGTGTTAACAGCACGCGCGCGCATTAGCAAGTAAACACAGAATAGAATATTGTGATGAGCACAATGCGCAATTCAGCAGATTGTCAAGTCACGAAAGTAATCAATTAAAAAAGCTAAAAATGCAGAAAAATTGAAGCTTAGTTTGACAGTTTTTCTTTTTAAAGTTTTTTAGAAAGTTTTTAAGGCCTATAACGTAACAGCTTTATACAGTAGACCTAAACTGCGGAAGTTATAAAGATGTAAACGGGTTTTAAAACAGATTATGGACTTTTACTTACTAGGGAAAACTTTTCAGTTTGAGTATTTATCTTATGTTTGTAATTAATATTCATTATAGCATGTGCTAAACCACTCCGTGTCTTTTTACTCTTAAAGTTTACAAACGTGAATTCTAATGTTAAAGATTTAATTTATAAACAATAATAGTTAACCGCAAAAAAATGGCTAATAATTTTATGGGGGTCTAACACTTTTAAGCGTTGCCGAAAATAAAAGTAAGCGTTTTAAAATTTAACGAAGTTAAATATTTACTCATATGAAGGCGATTTATCGTCATTGGATTATATTGACCAAGTTTTATTTACTCTAAGTCAAATGGAATGGTAAAATACAAAGCCCATTTGGGATTAAAGACACACCTCTACCTTATAAAAGCTAACCCAACCATGTCATTTTTATATTGTTTGTACACGTAAACGACTAAATTAATTCAATCATTTTGTTTTCGCATTGTGGGAAGGCAAGTAAAAGCAAACAAGCTAAATTTTAACGGAAAAATAATTCACTGCAAAACCAGTTTTAGTTACTAGTTTTACACAATGTTATTTTTGTCGTAGGCTTTTACTGACTAAAATCTATAAAGCAAAAACAAACAGAGTTAGTTCAAAAATTTAGCTAGTTAACAACGAGAAATCCACGTTTTAAGCCTATACTACATTCGTTGTTTTTTAGGCTTTCTCATGCTATACCAACATGGCCCAAATTCGTTGGAATTGTAAAGTTTGTAATAGATTTATACAAGGAATTAATAAAGTTAGGAAAGAGGTTCCTGTAGTATTTGAGACCTTAGTTGTGGTCGTCGTTTTATGTTTTCTTTTACTTATAGGTAAGTTAAATACCACAAATCTTTATATTCTAGCAATAACATATTTAAACATAAGTAATAATTTATATCGGCAAATTGTTGTTAAAAATACCCCTGTTTTTAAATCATTTTTTGATTTTAACCAGATATTATATGGCTCGGTCGCGTACATTCAAAAGAGCTTTTAGAATTGGACGAACTACATAACCAAGACCTGCAAAGATTTCGAAAACAATATGACGTGCAGGTATATGTTTTTATTATATTATCAATCATAATAAACAACTTATATACTGACGGTCAAAAAGACTTAAGGGTATTTACATTAACATGAAAAATATAACTGTAAACTCAAATTTTGGTCTTACTATATGTAATAACAGTAAGTTTTTGGTAGTTTGGAATTGGCAAAGGGGATTATCCTAGTGAGATATGTCTAAAACATGTATATGTAATAATGCAGACGCTTTAATTATTAACGAGCAACTTTTTCCCACACGATTTACATGATAAACAACCAGTTAAAAAGGAAGTTTTATCGTTTTAACATCGTTATATGAAGAAATATAATATTATTAATTCTCTATCCAAAAAAATAGCATACTTACTCTATGCAAGAATGCGTTGAAAAATTACCCATTTTTAAAGTTTTAACTATTGTAAAATTTACATGCAAATAAACTATAACTTACATATACATTTTATACGAATTTAGATGCACGCTATTGACTCACAGCACAAAAAATTAGGCGTTGATTTAAACAGCGCCCATTCTGACGAAGTCAATAAACTAAAACTAGATCACCAACAAGAACTTGATTCCCAAATCGAAACCATACAAGAACAGTTAAACGGTTTAAAATCGTTATCGAAATCGTATTGGGAAAAACATGCTAACCAGCATCAAGTCGAAATCGGTTTTAATCCCCCAAAATTTGGGGAAGATGTAGAAGAATAATTGTACGACAATAATGTTTTAATGCATGGCAGTTTTTTTAGTATTTTTTATTTATTTATCCTCTACCTAACTTACAAAGAAAAATTTTACAGCCTACCTGACTATATTTACACTGACCTAATCTTGCTTGGCCTAAATTCAGTTCATTTTTTATATTTCACTAATAATCTTTAAAAAATCTACTAAACTGTTTACCATTGCGCCTGTTTTACCAACTTTAATATGCACTTTGCTGCCATTATTCGATACTATATTTAACTCGTTTTACTCAGTGTAATATTTTTTTATAATCTTCAATGTACTTATTTATTATTAGTTGTAGTAATTTTGTGTAGATAGTACAGTTATACCTTTCTGTAGCAAAGTTTTGTAGTTGAGCAAAAATAAATTACGAAAAAATCGTCTAGTCAGTATTTGTACCGCTCCCATGCAGAAACATGGCAAAAGTTGCTAAACTCCTATGTCTGTAGATTTAAAAATGGCAAAAACACATAACTTAATTGCCTTCAATTGCAAAATCTAAGTCTAAAGTGAAGTCTAAAAGTGAAGATAATAGTTTGTTAAAATAATATTCCTGCTATTCCATATTTAAATATGTTTCTTTAAATTAAACTGTTTTAGAAGCTGTATTTTGTAGGCTGGAAAAGCTAGCTACTGACTATTCAGTTACCCTGCAGACATCTTTGTTTCATTGATAAATTACCATTATTATATTAAAACAAGGTCTAATTGTGACGCCACATTTGTGGTGTATTTAATCTATTTTGTACGGCGAATATTCCTGTATAGAAATTTTTACCTACCACAACAGTTTTCACTAATTAAAAAGCACATGCGTTATTTAATTCTTACAATAAAGATAATTTAAACTTTAATTATTGTATAGAATAAACCAAAAGATTAGTTTGACTTAATTTATACTCTTGCTAAAGCAACAGCCTTACAATACAAATTTGATGGTTTTTATATATAACATAATATTAAAATAAGCAAATTTTTTGATTTTTAAAATGTATTTGTGCTTTAAACAAACATTTCGACTAAGTGCAACTAATAAAAAATTTAAAACTCAGAAAAGCAAGCGCGAAACTAGAAAATGAATACATATACAGTGGAATTTTAATAGGCAGGTGGCTGTGCCGGAAACAAGCAAAACAAAAAACGATTTTTACAATTTTTTTGGCTGATTACCCCCAAAAAATAACAGGGGGGCAAATCTTACTTCCATTTTGGTAGGTTTAAAAACAAACTCCATATTCAAACCCTAGCTGAGCATTAAATGAGTTTATTTATTGAAGAACCCAAGGTTGGTATTTGCATAGATAGAAATATGTTTTAATTCTAATTTAGTTTTGTTTCAAACGAAACGCAGAACGTTGTGTAATAAAGGGATGGCTTAAAGCTTGACTAGAAGTCATTCTTTTAGCTGGGTCAACCCTATTAAAAATAAATATGAATAATTTAAAAATATAATCAATAGTATACTCTTTAAAAAATTTGATGTAAAAATAAGTTAGATGTTTTCTTATGTAACCTACTGTAAACATTTTCGTATGAAATCGAATAGTAGTGGAGGCATTTCTTTTAATACTTGAGACAGTGATTTTCTGTAAGGCGTTCTTTCAAATCCGTTTGAGCATTTGTAACAAATAGCCTCTAAATATACACATAAAGTTAACCCCGATACTTTCTACATTTCTACGAGTAATATTAGATACCCCGACCCAGCCTTAATTGTCTTTTGCAGTTTAAAATATTATCAAGTTAAATTGCTCGCTAATTATAAGCTGCTGTTTTAGTGTTGGCTCTGCAGGAGTGTATACCGTTTACAGCGCTCAACTAAGGGGCAACACACCATGGGAGCAGTGAGAATCGAACACAGGACCTCATTTAGTAAAGACAAGTGTTCTGACCATTACACCATGCTGCCAATTAAATTGGTTTTTAAACTTAATAAAGTGTACTTTAAAAACGCATGGAAGTATTGGGAATCGAACCCAGAACTCCGGGTTGTGATTGACAGTGTGTTAGTCACAACACTTACTCTGATAAGTGAAAATTCTCGGGGAATCTTCAACCATGTAAGTTGGCACCAACCCCATAACCTCCATAATCGCAGCCAACTGATCGGTACTCGTTTCTCCGTAGAAGGGGACTTTCCCCATGTAGAGTTCAGCAAGTATAACACCCACGCTCCACATATCTGCCGTGACGTCATAAACAAGGTCAAGAATGACCTCCGGGGCTCGGTAGTAGCGCGTTTGGAAGTAGCGACCAGGACATGCATAATCTTAAACAATAAAAAAAAATTTTATTGGCTCGCAGTGGGATTCAAACCCTAAACCTTGCCTGTAAAATTATCTTACCAATTGAATTTTGAATACACGCCAAGTTGAAATCTGAAACTTTAAGATAAATTGGACAGGACAGATTGCAGTTGGGTACAAACATTATATTCTCCTAAAAAATAAGAGACATTAAAACTAACCAAAAAATAAATATATATTTTTTTTATTTTACCGGTTTTAAGTCTCCGTGTATAATGTTGGCTTTATGTAGATAGAGTAAACCAGTCAAAATATCTTTCGTATATTTTCTTAAAACGTTTAAATCGGTTAAAGTTTTATCCTCATAAGGAACGTCCAAAGTGTCTCTGTAACACAAACTTAAAACAATAAACAAATTCATTTATTCTTGACATAAAAGGACGCAAAGCACAAACTTAGAGTAGTTTTACAGTCTCAACTTAGGGTAACTCTTTTTCTGGTCTTGAGCCGCCTTAGTATTTGTTAATTAACAGTGATTTTAATTAAGTTGTCAAATTATTGCCTTACTTAAAAAAAGAATAGAAAATTATCAATAAAAAGAATTTACAAAATAAAGTAGTATTACTTAAAAATATTTACATTTAAATGTTTAACCTACCCGAGTAATTCAAATACAAAGCAAAGATGATTTCGAAAAAAGAAAGTTCTAAGCACGGTCGAATATAATTCAGGTTTTTTTGTTTGTTTTAAAATAAGTCGCATCATATCTAACTCTTGCTTGAAATACCTTTCCCTAAATATTTTAATTCAAGGTAAACAAGGTAAAGTTAATGCCATGTTCAGTATATATATCATTATCGAACATTTTTTTATATATATTTGTTATTTATCCTCGATGTTGGAAAGTCGACCTCCCAACCTAACGAGTAATATTAGTTACCACGATCCAGTCTCAAGTAGCTATTGACAGTTTGGAATATTATAGATTATAATTGCCAGGTAATTAAGCTTCCGAGTGAGATTTAGCTCAGCAGGATTTATACAGTTAAAAGCGTCTTACTCAAGAGCGCTAGACCATGAGAGCAGTGGAAATCGAACTCAGTACCTCATGTAGTGAAGCCAAGTGTTTTAACCACTACACCAAGCTCTATTGGGCTTTTTTATTACCACATTAAGTTGATAACAATTTATTATTTGATTGACGTGCTTGAGCTGTCCGTAAAATAGTTAAGCATTAGTTATAGAGCATATACTTACGCAGAACTGTCGTTGTGCATGATCTTTATCGCGACCATGTGTTTAGAATTTGTCGGAAGTAGTGCATGGTCACGTGCAAGTACAACCGTGCCGAACGAACCGTGGCCAAGTTCTTTTATTATTTCGTAACGGTATTCTATATGATCCCCAACAACCTTAGTAGAATGTATTTAAAGTTTTTCATTGAATAATAATATTTATTAAAATTAAATTAAAAAAGGGAAAAAAGTTAGTATTGCAATAATGTTAAGTAACAATACTGTTTAATATCTATAGATTGCCATTGAAATTATATCATTATGTATTATAGTACAATTCTATTAAATTACGCACTTTAGTTTGCGTTAATACCAATAATCAATGCCCAGCGTCAAAAATGAATAAAGAAACTCACAATTTTAAATCTGCCTTCGTGATCAGGATTTTTTGATTCGTCGAACCCGAAATTAAACACGTCACTTTTATTGTATTGTGTTTTATTTGCGCCTTCGCCCGTGAACCATATTTGCTGATATTTTTCAATTTCTATTTTTTCCCACCAAGGCAATTGTGACTTGATTTTATTAACCCCTAAAAACATAATTTTTAATAAAAAGTTCTATATAACTTCTGAGATATACTATAAAACATAAAAGCATATTATTGGTATTTCTATCGAGTATACTTATATTGCATTTGGATATAGACATATATTTTCACATAATTATCTGGATTTGCATAAAATGAATGTGTATTGTCAAAATTGCTAGTTTGACATCTATATTATAGGTTTATACGCAACTAAGACCAAGGCTTACGCAACTAAGACCATAGCCCTTTATATGCAACTACCAAGGCATAGCTTTTTAATATTAAATTTTCCTAGTGTGTGTTCCACTTATATATTTATTTATTTGAAGTTTTACCTCTTGGATTTAAAGCTGATAAAAAAAGAACCGACTTTTGGTTGTTTATGATATATTTTTCCCTCAAATCTTTGTCAATTTGTTCTTGCGTAAAAATTTCTTTGATTTCGTTTTTATTTTGTGGCGCCTCCAATACCTTAACGTCGTTATTTTGAGGTACTGGGCTTTTCACATCTTCATTTGTTTCATAATTAGGAAATCTAAGAAACAATAAATTGCACCATCTTACAGTTTTTGTAATATAATAACTAACAATCAAGAATGTATTTATTTAATATCATGACAAAAATAAAATTTAAAAAATCTGAATATTTAGGCTAAAAGTCATTTATTTACACTTACTCTGTTAAATCTTCATTAGTTTTGATGTCTTCTTTAGTGGGTAGGCCATTCTCTATAAGTTAACAAAATTGTAATTAAATATATGTCTTAGAAGGCATCTTCCAATTTCGGTCACTATTCGGTCAAATGGTGACCAAAAGCCATTTGACCGAAAGAAGAAATGCCCGAAAAAACAAAATTTCAAAATCAATATTTTACTTACATTTTGGTCAACAAATTTCAAGAAATTAACGGGCATTTCCCCAAAAAACGATTAAAGTGTGATGGGGTTAATAAAAATGTGTTATTTTCGGCATAATTGCGTTTTCGGGCACGCAATTTTCGGTTATACGACAGTAATACACCTTATAGTGTTATATAAGCATAAATATTAACTTCTACAAACCAAAAAAATTTTACAAAACCAAAACAAAAAAAATTACTTCTAAAAATTACAATTTGTTAATAAAATTCTTTGTCTATTTTGTAAAAATAAAGCCTACCTTTTACAATTTCCGAGTTTTTAATTTCCAAATCAGCATCATCCTGAATCATTTCTTTTTTTTCGTTTGGTTTAATTTTATCAACGACTGGAATTTCTGCTTTGACCTTTTCAGCCTGAATTTCAGTAAAACCCCGTTTAGGCGAATTTTCCGTCGCATTCGGTGTTATCTTTTGCACGTTATTTTTACTGATTAATGTACGGGCAATCGAAATGTCTTTATTTTCCGTGTTCTTGTTTAAAAGTTCACGACCCCCATTAACAATTAACTTTCGCGGTTCGATATGGACATTATGAACTGGATTTACACCGACGTAGTTATTGTTCATAGGTATTCCAAGCGTACAAGTTGGAATATTAAAATACATTAACACGCACGGAGTAATTATGCAAATGGTGCAGCAATATCTCATCTTTAACTTGGTTTTTCGCATTGCTATTAAGCCAAGTCCACACGCCAATGCAGCTAGTATTAGCATAGTACAAGACATTTTCAAATTTTACAAAAAAACCTTTTTAAAAATAAATTTTACATAGAATTAATACATATAAAAAGATCATAAACTCTTGTTTACTGGGCCTTTGTTTTAAATGCCAGATTTACTAACTTAAAAACCTAATTTTCGTAGAAAATGCTGCTGATCACGAAAACGTTCTGAACGTAGATTGAAAATCTAGATTAAACGAAATGTAAGCATTACGCATAGTAAACCACATTTGTAATTAAAATCAAGCAGTTTTGTGTGCTAGCTACAGGCTATTGTGGCGCGGTGCCTGCGTTGTAAAGGCTAAACTAACTTTTCCAACTTTGCAATGCGTGTTTTCATTGAATTACCTTAGCCCACAGCACACCATACCATACTAACCTTATGCGTGCAGTGAAATTAGTCTTAAGAACTAGCTTAAGTCCAAAATATTAAAAGCTTTTAATACGCTACGCTTATCTTATTAAATAGACCAATTTTGGGTTTAGTGTTCCAAATATTATACTTTTATGGTTATTAAAACGACAAATAAGTTGGTAAAAACACAAAATTAAACCAAAGTTAGACGCGCCTTACTATATTAGTATAGTAGTAATACACATATAGCGTGTGACAGACTAATTTCTAAATACACTTACTTTTTTTAATCCAGACTTTTTACGCGCGGTAAAAATGCTATTCTCATTTCGAAAACAGTTATCGCAGTCAAGTAAAAAAATAGTTTACATATTAATTGTCAGACACGTCTGATTGCGGGTTAAATTTGACTAATATGATAATGAATTTAATTTCATCATTGTTTGACCTTTTTTAATTCCGATAGGCTTATAATTCCAAATATACTAGTAGAATATAACTTACCAGTCTAGGCTGTTTAAGTTTCTATCAAAAGTATTTGATCATATAACTTAATAAAAATATGTATATAAGTCTAAAATACCTTATAGACCTGCGATTTACTTACTATATTGAAGTTAAAGCTACATTATTACAAGTTAACCCTTTAAACCTATAATAAAACTTGGCATTATACGAACTGCGCAGCCTACGCACGCCCTCTTAGTAAACAACGTTTACTAGTTAGTTTGCTCAACATAAACTTACGCTAAACGTAAGGCTCGACGTGCTTAATAATAGAAATATTTTCCACCCCAATACCGAATATGTCACGCAAAATTGCGCTTTTATATATGTTTAACGTGCCAAGATAAAAGGTTGGCAAATTAGGCAAAATTACTTAGCTGTGAAGGCTATAGCATGCTTAGTTTAACCTTTATCTTTGATACATTGTTCCATTGTTAAACTTTTTTCATTAGGTCTTTAATGATGTCATATTGGATTATTTTTTATTTGATAATTGCAATTAAAACGTGATAAACTTGTAAAAAATGCACGCCTTGCTAAATTTATAATTAATAGCTCTATTTAGGTCGCCCGGAAATTAGATTATTTTGTGTCCAAAAACTTAAATAGCCTTTAAAAAATGGCAAGTGTTTTAACCGGCCTAAAAGCGTCCTAAACTTCTTCCAAAATAACATTTAACTATTTTTAACATTCATTCTTATAGAACTTGCATTGAATACCAGATGAGTAATTAACGGGCCAACCATTTGTTACCCCAAAGTTAGTCACGATTGCGGAAAACAATTAGAACTGTAATTTATTAAATATATGTAAATTGTAAATTGATGACACCGCTAATACACACTTCCAATAAACCTAACGTTCGTTTTTGTATACAATATTAAACGGAGCATAACAAAATAAGTTATGCTTAAATCGTTTTAAAATGATTTATATATAGAGTGTGGGGCTCAGCTTTTCATTCTGTGCTGACATTTTAATATCAAAACACGTAGAAAGTTAGGCTTAAAAAAACAATTATGTATTTTTTTATATCTTACTTAGTGTTTTCTTTATTTAATTTTTTTCAACTTTAATTGTAAATTTAGTTTGAAATTAAAGATTAACGTTTTACTTTTAAATTTTGTTTATTTGTCTTTTGTAAGATCAAAATTTTATAAAGTGTTTAAAAACTAGTTTTTTTTTTGTTTATTACAGTTTAGTATAAGCAAAAAATTTATATTTAATTTAATAATAAGTTATATATATTATATATTAATTTACTTAGCTAATATACTTAAAGAATTAAACGGTATTAAAACATAGTTTATATAATAAATAAATCTAGTTAAATATGTTTTTTTAAATATTTTCTAACAAAAAATAAATGAAATATGTAAGCACAAAAATAACATACGAAAAAATTATACGCCCGATTGCCTTTAAAGTTGTTAAGCTACGGTCGCATAGCAACGCGTCTCAATAGAATAAGCTTTCTTTAAAGTTTTTTAAGGTTGTAAAGTGTGCTACTCGATACTCTACAAAAGAAACTGGGCGTAAGGGTAAGATTGATCGACAATTTTAAAGTCTTTTGTTTTTGAATTTAAACGCACAGTTAACACATTAACATTCTGCTTTAAATTTAGGGTTTAATTAGACAAATGTTATTAAACTATCAAAAAAGGCAATTTTTTCTCCTATGCTATAATTTTTTTGGTAACTTCGAAGCAAATGCGGTTATCAATTTTACCAATAAGACTAATATAAGTATAATACTGTCTGCAATTAGCCAGAGTTTGTGTTTATCTGTCATTATATAGAATTGTAGTTTTAAATATAAATAAAGCAGGTAAAGTCAAAAATGTGTTTGCAAATTCAACCAATATTAGTTAAGAGGGTTTGTAAAATGTGTTAAATATAATTTATTGTGCAAGGTGTATTAAAAGCAAATAACTAACAGACCAATGCTTTAATCAAATTTAAACTAGTATTTACTCAAGTCAAATAACATAGTTTGCCACACTACAGTTTACCGGCAGCGTGGTGTAGTGGTAAGAACACTTGCCACACCGCACATGAGGTTGTGGGTTCAATTCCGACTGATCCCTTGCTGTAGAGTCATTGACTAAGGCGCTATAAACGATATGAACTTCTGCTAAGCCAGCACTTAATCAGCAGTATAATTATCAAGAAATTATAATTTATAATATCCAAAACTGCCACAGGCAACTCAAGACTGGGTCGGAGTAACTGATGTTACTCTATGTTCAAGTCGCGCATTCGACTTTCCAACATTGGATAAAGATATACAAAAAAAGAAGATTAAGCATGTTTATTTTTATTTAGATATCAGTTGAAATAAATTATTTAATATTTTGTAAAAGTGGAAAAATGGCAAGACTTGTACAGGCCCCGCCTAAATTTACACCCCCAGAATGGCACACTTCCAACTTTATTAAATATGATAACGCTGAGAAGCAACGTTCAAGGTCGGAAAGGTTAATTGATGAAAGTTGTCGTTTGATTGAAGAAGTGGAGAAGACAACACGAAGAAGCCAGCGTGATGTTAACAAGAAAATAAGTGAGTAAAAACTTGCAGTTGCAAATAACAAAATATGAAATATAAAAAGACAAACATGTTCAAGTAATAAAAGAAACTCTATAAATGTTTTTCTTTGGGCATTTTTTGAAAAAAGTTATTTTTGAAATCCTACAGTGTACATATTTTCAAATATTAGGAATTTTACTTAAAATTTACAACAGTTTATTTACATTTATTTATTCTTAATGTCTAGTCAACTTCACGACTTAAACAAAAAGTAACATTAGTTACCTTGACCCATTGACTGTTCTAAGATATTGTACATAATAATTGCCTGGTAGTTAAACTGCTTATTAAGTGTTGGCTCAGCAGAAGTTTTTACTGTTTAAAGCACCTTATTTAAGGATGCTAGAGCATGAGAGCAGTGGGGATATTATATATACAAACATTCTTTCATTAAAATATGTTATGTTGTCTGATAGATCAAAGAATAGAGGACATTAACTTCTGGAAATCTGAATTGGAATTAAAGTTAACTGAATTGACAACTGAGAACGACACTTTACTAAATTATAAAACAAGACTGGAGAAGGCCTTGGCTGCTTGTGACGAACCACTGGATATTTCTCAATCATGTTTGTTAAGCAGGTAAATAAATAAGATTGAAGATTTCTTAGACAAACAACTTTCTGCAAAAAAATTAATAACTGTTTTTTATATTTATTTTTTGGTTAGGATATGCGCACATTTATAAATATTTTTTTGTATATATCTTGAGCGACCTTAACTTAAAGTAACAACAGTTACTCAGACTCAGTCTTAAGTTGCCTGTGGCAGTTTGGAATATTATAGATTATAATTGTTCAATAATTATGCTGCCAATTGAGTGCTGGCAGGGGTTCATACAGTTTATAGCGCCTTACTAAGGGCACTACGGCATGAGATTACTGAGGACTGAACCCAAGGCTCATGTAGTGTAGGAAGTGTTCTGACCACTACACCATGCTGCCAGTTCTAATTGATATGATAAATTTAATTACTTTAAATGCACAGGGAAGACAGAGTGTCTATTGATCTAGTTCATGACAATGTTGAGAAGGAGTTGTTAAAAGAAGTGGAAGTGGTTATGGGAGTACAGGCTCTTTTAAAGAGAACTTTGGAACAAACAGTTGAACAAATCAGGTACAAATGCTTTGCTGCGTAAGTTAAGGTTTTAATTATGTGGTGATCTAATATCTAGAAAAAAGTAACAGTAAAATATAAGTGTAAGACTCTTACCTTTGCAAAATTATTTTTGTTGTATTAGCCTTATAAAAACTGTGTTTTTGGAAAATTTCTACGAACAAATTCCTTGTAGTTTAACTTATATAGTTATAGTCCATTAACTCATAATTTACTAAACTTTAAAACCATTTTCCCATTGGGTTACTTTGCATTAGGTTACCCAATTGAATAAAGTTAATTACCCTGTTTATTTTTGTTAGGTTAAATCGATCAGCCAAATACTACCTTGAGAAGGACCTGAAAGACAAGGCAACAGCTCAGAGCATTGATACCTTTTGTTCAGAGCTTCATAACAACAGCCATGGGATTGGATTTCAAAGGAATGTTGTCACAATTGAACCAAAGTAATTTGAAAGATAAACAATTCGTTTGACTTAATTTTGGTTTTAAGATTTTTAACATTAATCTTGTAAAAAAAATTTATATTATTGGTATTTATTTTGTTAGTTATTATTTCTGAATTAGGCTCACTTAAAAAAATGTTGATTTCGGCCTAAACTAATTTCCATTCTGTTACATAACTAAACTTAGGCCCGAATTTAATGTTATTAAAATACAAAAAAAAAAACATTACTACAATAACTACATTAATATATTTTGTACCTGAAATAAATCAGTCATCACTTAAATATATACCTCAACATTCAATGTTATTAAAATAAATGGTATTTAATATTTATTTAAGTTCAGTGACACCTATTGATTGGCAAGCATTCAGCAATGCCAACATTGACAAGGCTGAAAGGGAAAGAAACAATTCAGTTGCCCTTCGAGCCGGAATTGATGGTATACTAAAGCAGACAGCTGATGATATGACAACACAATGTGATGCTGTTAACCTTGCTTTTAGAGAAAGAGTTGCCGAGACTAAGAAGGCTAAAAATAAACTGGAACAGCATCTTGATAAGGTAGGGAAATGATTTTAAAAATTGATTCTTTTTAAAAGTCCAAATTTTAACAAAATTTTAAACCTTTTCACACTGATCTAAAAATTGATAAAAACTTCATTTTTCTGGAAACTGAATTTTAAATCAAACCACCAATATGGATGAATATTATTTTAACAATGATGAAACAGTTAAAATTTTTGTTAAGGTGCTGGTGGAAATTAGCACCCAAGAAAAGAACATCATTGAACTGAACAAGGCAATAGCTGATAAGAATGGACCAATGATGGTATCACAGAGTAGACTGGGAGAAAGAACAATGAGGCCAAATGTTGAACTCTGCAGAGACCCTGTCCAATATAGATTAATAGAAGAGGTAAACAGACTTACAATTTTAACAGAATTATATGTATTTTTTCCATTTTTTTATCCCCAATGTGGGAAAATTTACTTCACGACCTAAACATAGAGCTGCATCAGTTGTCCAGACCCTGTTTATAGTTGCCTTTGGCAGTTTGGGATATTATAATTATAATTGATCGATGCTAGCTGAGCAGAAGTTTGTGCCATTTATAGTGCCTTACTCAAGAGTGCTACAACGTGAGAACAGTGGGGATCAAACCATGGACCTAATGTAGTGAAGCCAAGTGTTCTTACCACTACACCATGCTGTTGGCGAGATTCTTAAAGAATAAAATAAATTAATTATGTTCCAAAATTAAATTTTTGCTATTTGTAATGGATAATTTTATGTATTAACTTTAAACTAATTGACATTTCAGAAGATTTTTCTAAGTCAAATATTTACTCTAACATTTATTTAACAGGTTAATGAGATTCAGAGAAGTATTAATCACTTGGCAAGTACATTAGCTCAAGCTGAAGCTGAACTTAAAGGACTGACCAGAAACCAACTTTTGTTGGAGCAAGATATTCAGGTATGTTTATTGTGTGTAAATTGTAATGATTTATTCTTTTAATAATACTAGCTAAAATTTAAGCAATTATGACAACCTTATTAAAGAACCTGCAGCATGGTGTAGTGGTAAGAACTTTTTCTACCCCACACATGGGGTTGTGGGTTTAATCCCCATTACATGCTGTAGCGCCCTTGATTAACGCCCTATAAATAGTATGAACTCCTGCTGAGCCAGCACTAAATCAGCAGCATAATTATTGGTCAATTATAATCTATGATAACCCAAACTCTCTATGTTACGCTATGTTTAAGTTGTTTATGTTTAAGTAACCAAGTTTGTTATGTTTAAGTAACCAAGTTTGTTATATTTCATTTTACTTTTCGAATTTGAAATACAGCTTTAAATGTAAAAAATGTACCTTGTCATTCTAGTAAATCTTAAATTTATACCGGTTAAAACTATTATTAATATTTTACTTTTTTTTTCTTAGTCGTTATAACAAATTATCCAATCATTTTAATAAAAACAACTAACTTGCTAATTAATTTGGGTATATAACTTATTAAGTTATAGTGAATATATATATTACTTTTATTCAGGTCAAATCTAACTCCCTGTTTATTGACGAAGTCCAATGCATGCGAATCCGTGAAGCAATCTCCATTAATTACTTTTAAATATTTGATTACTTAAACAATTGTATTTAATTATCATTAAATAATAAATATTACAGTATATATTATTAATATTACTTCAAGTTTTGTTTATTTTCTTGAAGAATGCCTTTTGCCTTCAAAAAGATTAATAACTACTATTTGTTTGTAACTGTATAGGCACTTGTGTTTTTTTATAATTTCATCTGGCTTTTGTAAATATATTGTAGTGTTTATTGTAAGCCATGCCACTGTCAGTATGTAATGTTTTTATGTAGCACTAATTAGTCAACAATGCTTAAATACAGTTCCAATCTTTAAAAAAGCATAACATGTTTAAAGCACAGGAATGTCAATAATCTACACCCAAAAATGCAAAAAAAGGTAATATAAAGACCTATAGTTTAAATGTAAGGTATTTTAAATCAACAAATTTGGTCAAGTTCACTCAACTCATGGTTAAATAATTACAGTAAGAAAATTAGAATATTGAAATCTATATGCTATTAAAACTTTTTTTTGTTTAAATCTGTAAAATCAGTGCGATAAAAGCAACTACAAATATAAAATCTACAGTTAATAAAAAGATTATTTAGGAAGCTTCCAGATGATGGGTTCCTTGCCTTGTTTCTCAAGATATTCGTTTGCTTTAGAAAAATGTTTGCAGCCTAAAAATCCTTGCTTAACAGAATATGGAGATGGGTGGGATGTTATGAGGACATGATGTTTCTTGTAAGCATGAAAACAATTATTTTGTTAGCTTATATCAAGAAATTGGTTAAGTTTTATATTGGGCCTGTCAGTTTTAATATCATTGACTTGTGATATTACTGGATTAATAATCTGCTATGTTGTTACTAACAGTAATTGCTCAGTTATGTACTATATTATTATCACCTTACTAAAATGTGGTAAACATCTAATCAAGGACCTTACATGGTTTTACCGAATGCCTTTACAATTTTACAACTTTAATAGTTAGTTTTTTATACCGTAACGATTTATATCCCAAAGTAGCTTACTTTGTCTATATTTTTCCCCTTCTTTTCAGCATATTTGCCCCAAAGCATAAAAACAACTTCTGTCAAGTTTTCACTGAGCCATGTTATTACAGCATCTGTAAATATCTCCCAACCTTTATTCTTATGCGAATTTGGTTCAGAATCTCTAACTGTTAGTACAGCATTAAGCAACAAAACTCCTAAAATAAAACAAAAGATTAAAACCAACATGTAAGTATATTACAGTAAAATATATATTAGTTTTAGAATATGTGCAGTTATAAACAAAATATGTGCAGTTATAAACATAGATAAATCTAACAAAATTTTATGGCGAGTTATGCAAATATTAACTAGGTTGCATATACAACATATTATTTAACCTTGTTCGGCCCAAGCAGATAAGTCACCGTGATCTGGGATTCCAAATCCCTCAATATCATCTTTTAATTCTTTGTAAATATTAACTAAACTGTGAGGTAGTTTTACACCTTTCTATTTAACACAAATAAACTTTAATTTTATTTTTAGTGAATATTATTTAAAAATATTGTTAATATTAAACTTATTATTAGTTTTTTTAACAAAACATTAAAAATATACAATTTATGTAGAAATGTATTCAAATACAAACCTTTACACTAAAACAAAGACCATTTGCTAGCCCTTGGCGGTGGTAGGGATCTTGGCCAAGAATTACAACTTTAATGTCAGAAATATCACAATAATGGCTCCAGGAAAAAACCTGGTCTTCTGGTGGATATATTGTGCATGATTCTCTTTCCTTTTCAACAAATTCTTGCAGCTAAAATTTATCACAAAAAGTATAAAAACAAAGTACCATCACATATTTAGAAATTTAAGTGTATACTATTAGTTCAAAAATAATGTAAACTGTCACAGACAATTTTAAAATAAATAAAGTTTAACATTTCAACATCGTTTAGCAAATTTAAATCGAAACATATTTTATACTTTTTGAAAATAGGGTTTCGAAAATTCATTGTTTAAAGCTAACCTCCAAGATTCTTTCATCGTATTATGTTTTTTAAGTTAAAAAATTTTCAGTTAAGTTCACTAAATAAATAAATTCTGTTAAACATATGTTAATTCATTTTTTAATATTTGTGCTCAAGGTGGGTAAGGTTCTCCATTGTAAGGCAAATTTAAACAAAATATATCTCATATTAGTAACAAACTAAGTTTTGTAAATAACATCATCACCTTTAGTTAGAGTTTGCCCAATATAACAATATTTATTTTTGTTAAATCTAACTCCTTGTATGTCAACGAAGTTTAATGCATGCAAGTCTATACACAAATCTAAATTGATTACTTTAAAGTTAATTACCCTTTTTTCGTTTAATTTTTTAAAAATCCTTTGCCTGTGAAAAGATTATTTACTATTATTAGCTTGTAACTGTATACCAGTAAATAGGGACTTTTGTTTTTTTATCATTTCATCTGGCTTTTGTGAATGTATTGTTATGTTTATTGTAAGCCTTCCCACTGTCACTGTGTGATGTTTCCATGTAGCACTAATTAGTCAACAATGCTTAAATACAGTTTGCATCTTCAAATAAGCATGATATTTAAAATAAGCAACATTAATAATATAAATTTTTAACTTCTAAAGAAAGTCCTAAAATAAAGGCAATTTTTTAACAAAATTTGGTCATTTTTATTTAACGAATATGATTTGAAAAATTTTGGTAAAACTTCAGCACATATGATTTACAAATTTATAGGGGGCAGTTTGTAGCTTTAAAAGGTATAAAAAATCAGTTTGGATATGAAAATAAGAAGATTTTTATCAATTATAAAGAACTAAAAACAAAACACTTATTTACAAAGAAAAATATTTACAATATATACATCAACGATGTTAGCAGCACGTTGCAAAATTATCATTACGGCAGTTCAGCAGAACAAAACCTTTACACAGAAAAAGGATATGTACATCTATATACAAAATGGGCCAAAGCCAATGTAAGATTAGTAGCATCAATTTTTAAACAAGTGTGTGTTAGTAGCTAGTGAGTTAGTAAAAAAGTTAGATTTACAAATTGTATAATTAAAATGCAGTAATGACTTTTATGTTCTACAATTAATGGCAGTTATTTAGTTTTTTAAATGATTAATTATACATAGGCAAAATGTCTACATGTCATAGATAAAGACTACTTAAAACAAATATGATTGAATAACAATGGCTAATACAGTATTTGTAAAAAAAATTATTATAGTATTGACCAAACCGTATTTATAGGTTTTTAGTCCGGAAATTAAAATAAGCTTTTTACATAATTACATCCTAATTTTATTTTGATATTGATTTACCTTTTATGTGTCAGTTTTCAAAAATATCTTTTACTTTAATTTTTAAAAATAAGTGAAAATTTTTGGTTAATGTAAAGGATATTTAAGTGATCTTCCAATCAATAGGTTCCTTGTTTTGTTCCTCAAGATATTTGTTCGCTTTAGAGAAATGTTTGCAGCCTAAGAATCCCCGATAAACAGATAATGGAGATGGGTGTACTGATTTAAGGACAAGATGTTCTTTCTGTACATAAAAATAAAAAAAAAGTTACTTTTAATAGAGAATTACATAAATACAGTAGGTAACAACCTAGGACTTTGTATGATGAGGCCCAGGGTCTTAATCAATATTAGAATAATATTATTTGTTACACAAATAACTTAAAATCACAAAGTAACTTACAGTGTTAATTTTTGCCCCCTTTTTATGGGCATAACTGCCCCAAAGCATAAACACAACTCCTTTTAGGTTTTTATTGAGCCAGGCAATCACTGCATCAGTAAATTTCTCCCAACCTTTATCCTTATGAGAATTTGCTTTGGATTCTCTTACAGTTAGTACAGCATTTAGCAACAGAACTCCTGTATTTAACATTAGAAAAAAATTCAGACAAATACGCATATACCATCATAGTAACACATAAATATATAAAACTAGCAAATATAGTTCCCAAAATTCAATTTCAACACTAGTTAAGAGGTAATTATGCCAATGATACCCAAGATTTACTTATATATCTACAAGGATAAGAAACACATTAGTTAACCTTGTTTGGCCCAAGCAGATAAGTCACCATGTTCAGGAATTTCAAATCCCTCAATATCATCCTTTAATTCTTTGAAAATATTAACTAAACTTGGTGGTGGTTTTACACCTTTCTATTTAACACAAAATAACAGACATTTTATTATTAACAGAGAGTAAACATGTAAAAAAATTTAGTTTTTTTTTCCAGGAAAAAAATTTTACAAAAATTAACCTGTACACTAAAACAAAGACCATGAGCCTGTCCTTGACCGTGGTAGGGATCTTGTCCAAGAATTACAACTTTAATTTTAGAAATATCACAATAATGACTCCAGGAATAAACTTGATTTACTGGTGGATATATTGTGCATGATTTTCTTTCATTTGTCACAAATTCTTTAAGCTAAAATTGAACATTTATTAAAAAATTATTACAAATACTGGCAGCGTGGTGTAGTGATTACTATACTTGACTTTACTAATGTGGTTTTGGGTTCAATCCCCACTGCTTTGATGCTGTAGCGCACTCGAATAAGCTATAAATGGTATTCTGCTAAGCCAAAACTAAATCAGTATTGTAATTATTGAGCAATTATAATCCTTAATATCTCAAACTGCAAAAGGCAGCTCGGGACTGGGACAGAGTAACTGATGTTACCCTATTTTTAGGTCATAAAGTCGACCTTTCTACATCAAGGATAAATAAATGTGTAAAAAAATATGCTAAATCTTTTTTTGCTTATCCAAAAAAAATACAACATAAATACCTTGATAAAATATGGTTTTGAAATTTCCAGGTGCAATGCTAACCTCCAAGATTCTTCCAACGATTTCCCCTTATTTGGAGCATTTTCTTGATCACTTTTGTTAAAAAAAATAATTTTAGATCAATCACATGACGAAAAATATTTACAAACAGTTAAAATTTAATTTTACCTGGTAAATTTTAGTACATTTTGGCCTTTCGATATTTTTGCCTTTGGAGAATGTGGTTCTTCATTCTAAATAAATGTTACACCACGAATTTAAATATAAACTGATAACTTAATTGGATTGCAACAGTCAATTATGTTTTTAAAATAATAACTTACATTTGAACGCTTCCTGTTGTTAGACGTTAGGACTTTTGGAGAAAAAAATGAAGAAATTGATTTTTGTTTGGCGTTTTTGCAGTCCGACATTTTTGTTTTTGAAGATTAACCGCGATTCATATTATTTAAGGTTTGCTAGAGCTATATTATTTATGAAATCCAGTCGTAACGTTAACGTGCTTTCATTATTCCATCACATTTCGTTGACAAAAAGTGATTCAAACGCGGGGATAAACTAACAAAAAATTTGAACTTTTATTTGTTTTACAGATTTTAATAAAAAAAACTAGAAAATATAACGTAAAAAATGTATATAATTAAATAATAAAATGTTAACAGGTTTATTTCAAATATTTGTGTAAGGTTATTGAAAAATCTGGAAAAAATGGAAATTTTTTTTCTCTTTCCTCCGGTTATGACTGACGTCATTATTCGATTGTAAATTTTTCGTTTAACCTTATTAACAAAACGATATTTCTTTTACAAAATGGCATATAATTACACTGACAAAATCACCATAAAACGTTATTTTTCTACTTTAAAACCCTCTTAAAGCAGAATTAAAGTGTGAAACCATGTATGAAATAATCTACCCTCCGGTTCGCCCCGTTACCGCCTTTGTGGTGAATCAAAAGTCCTTTATAAGTTTAAAGTTTTGCTGAATAGTTAAAGCAGTTCTGAATTAGAACAGACATATAAACAATTTAATTTTGTATTAGGCTATGGGTTAATTGTTATTTCGAAGGGTTATATTAGTTTAAAATGTCTGCATGTGATATATATAATTTACGGAAATAACTCATATAAATCGCTTTAGACTGTTAGACAGTTGCGCTAACGTACGGAGATAGATTCAGAAATGTTACAATTTTGCTAGTTTATAAACTTTAGTTTTAATACAAATTGATTTCCCCGTTTGTAAGTCAAAAATAATATACAATGCACTATAACTGGTGCATTCAATTTTGCAACCAAGTTTATAATACAAGTACAATTTTAAATCTAAAATTTAATTTTATATGTAAAATAAGTTGTTGTAAAAATTTTAGTTCTGCATTATCAGATGACTATTTCCATCAAAAAGCATTAAAATTGTTTTTACAAGTTTGAATCATTAACCAATGTGATTATACATTTGTTTTTTGCAATATAGATTTATGATTCATGAAAAGGGACTATACAATATACAAAGAAGTCAATAATATAGAACTCAATTCAATAGACTGCTAGAATGACATTTAAACAATTAAAACGTCTTGTGGTATTAAAACTAATTGATTAAATATTTAAATGCAACAAATAAAGTATTTTTTATTTTTTAAATGTTAGCTGTATTTTTTGTTAAAAATAAAAAAGTTGAAAGATTTTTGTTGTTGAATGTTCTGATGGCAAATAAAGGACTATCTGAGATGATTAAGGGTCAAGAATTCAATGTTGCACCGAGATATGCTAACTTAAATTACATTGGTGAAGGGGCCTATGGAATGGTTGTGTAAGTTCTTAGGATTTTATACTCATTTTTTCTTGCAACAGCTCTCCATGCTTTAAATTTAATGATATTAAAAAGTTAATGCTAAATCAAGTTAAAAGTTAACATTTTATTTTAATAATTATATATTTAAAACATGTCAAAATTTATTAGTTGAAATTTTTAACAATCTTTTGAAGTTTATAGATATGACTTGATCTATTTAATAATTTTGTTAATTAAATATCTTTATTGAATGTATTCTATTAATTTATGCAGAATTGTAGTGTGTATTTTCCTTTTATTAGCTTATTTAATTATTTATGACATTATTGCCATTATCATAAACCATTATGTACTTAATATTCAGTTCTTTTAAACATATTTTGTGGTGATATAGGTCTGCTGATGACCAATACAAACCAGGTAAAAAAGTTGCAATCAAGAAAATCAGTCCATTCGAACACCAAACATATTGCCAGCGCACTCTACGTGAAATTAAGATTCTAGTGAGCTTCAACCATGAGAATATTATCTCAATCAAGGATATTATACGAGCTCCAACCATTGAGGCCATGAAAGATGTGTATCCTTTTTAATATTAAAATGTTATGGGAAATTTGTTTATGTTTAACTAGTAAAAAATTATGTTTTTAACTTTTGTAAGCAAATAACCAAAACAAAATTTAAATAGTAAAAGTATACACCAACTATTTACATTCACAGTTTTTTTGCTTTGTGGAAAAAGGTGTTATTTTAAAATTAATAGAATTATTAATCGAATCTTTTAAATCAAGGTTTTAAAAAATTCAAAGACTGTAGAGGTGCTCTGTAAATAAATATATGATTTTTACCTTATCGGTAGTAAAAGTTAACAATATTTAAATAATTTTACTGATTTTTTCTTAACCAATACATACCCAAAAACAGTTACATTGTCCAAGATTTGATGGAAACGGATTTGTACAAGTTGTTGAAAACCCAACATATCAGTAACGACCATATCTGCTATTTTCTTTACCAAATCCTTAGAGGCCTCAAATACATTCATTCAGCAAATGTAATTCACAGAGATTTAAAGCCCAGCAATTTGCTACTAAACACCACTTGCGATTTAAAGGTATTGCCTAGTTTAAAATAAAGGAAGTACTAGTGTACAAAAAAAATTGAAAAATTGAAAAAAAAGTTTTAAATATACCTAATTTTTTTTTATTGATGAGGCCTAAGTAATTTTTAGTTATAGGCTATTCAAGTAATTTAGAATAGTACAAAAATATTTCAAGTACCACTTAAAAATTAAAATAAGTTTTTCGGTTTTGGCTATGAAGTTATTTAGAATCAGTTTAATACTACCAAAATATATATGGTTTATTGAATTTAAATTTGGTTTATCTAAAATAATTGATTTCAATAATAATATGGTATTGGCTAAAACTATTTAAATGATCTTATAACAAAAATCTTACTTAATTAATTTGTGTTTTTACAACACAGTTTATATTAAGTTTGTTAGTTTTATTAATTGTGTTTTTATCAGCAGTAGGTTACTCTTAAATCATTAAACATGTTTAACTTAGTTAATCATTAATTTCAAAACCAAAATTTTATTACTAACAGAGACCCTACACATATAAAACAAATGCAATATTACGCTATATTTTTTTTTTCTTAAAGAAAAGTTAATCTTTCAAATAATACAGACACACTAACTTTTTTTTTAATTGCTTCAATATTTTTTTATTAATATATTTATCACATTTTTTTTGTAAGTACGAAAAAAAAAAATTTTTTCTGTAATTTATTATTACCTAATGCGGACACTTTTTAACGAACATAATTTTTTTATTAAATATAAAACAACTATTACGATTTTATTTAATTTATTTATCATTTTTCAGTATATATATATATTTTTTAATATTAAAACAAGTTAATTTATTATCAAACAAACTTTAATACTGCTCAAGGCTACAATGATAAATAAGTTTTAGATTAAATTTGTACATGTAGAATTATAATACAACTTTGTATTATGGTACTTTGTCAAAAATTTAACATTTCTATAGTTTTATTTAAGATATAAATATACCGTAACATATGTAGTTATTACATCTTTATGTAGTTTATCTATTATTAAGTATCCATAAAAATGGATTTATTTTTATGTGGTCTTACCTTTTAATATTACTTAACCGCATATTAAAATCATGCGTAAAGCTTTTGAATTATTTATATATAAATCCATTAATAGCAATCAGATATATATTAGGAACCATAATCTATCTTACTGTGACCCACATATTGTGAAATACTACCATAAATAAAAATAGAATTATTTAAGATACAAAAATACAATAATTATCTTTTTAAGTGGAACCAATTATTGTTTACACTAAAAAAATTAAAATTTTTTTTTTTATAGATTTGTGATTTTGGTCTGGCTCGAGTTGCAGACCCTGAGCATGATCACACTGGATTTTTGACCGAATATGTGGCCACAAGGTGGTATCGTGCGCCCGAGATCATGCTTAACTCGAAGGGGTACACAAAGTCAATTGATATTTGGTCGGTGGGGTGTATTTTGGCTGAGATGTTGAACAACAGACCAATTTTTCCTGGCAAACATTACTTGGATCAGTTGAATTTGATTCTAGGTAAGTTGTGTATAAATATTTATTTTTTAACCTAAATTAATATTTTTGTGCATAATAAAAGTCATTTAAGTCAACTGTAGTAAATTTAAAGGTGTGTAAATAGGTTCAAAATTAGGTAGAAATTAAAGTTACTATACTAAAAAAAAAATATATATGGACTATATATAATTAAAAATATATAAATAAACCAAAATGTATGATATATCGTTTTTAATTTAAAAAAACAATATGGTAACGAATTATTACACATTATAAAAAAACTTAATTTTATGGCAATGTTTATAGAATATTGTTTTAACGCTGTTATACTAAAACAATAACAAAGCCACTAGTTTTATTATTTAGCATAAATTATTTGTTGTTACATGACAATAACATGATTATAAATGACTTTAACAAAGTATTATAAACTATCCTTCTGCCTGTAAACAATGGATCGTTATGGGGTTATAGTAATTGTTTTAACTTTACTGTTAACCAGTTAATTTTTTTTATTTAAAATTTTTTTTTATCTTTTTACCTGCACTTAAAAAAAATGTAATTTATAATGTTCTATTATTTCAAACAATTAAAATTTCATCAATTTGTTTTAAACTAAAAGCCTAGAATTTTAACCATAAAAAAGTTATTAAGCATCGATAACGCATTTTTAAAATTTGCCCCTCATTATTTTACCCAGTGAACTTTGAACGAGCGTTTTCAAATCAATAACACTAATCCAAAGTATGTTCATTTTATTAGGAAACCCATTTTAGCAGTCATGGGTTTACTTCCAAAATTAGGCAACATCCAGATTGTACTTACTTCAATAGAAAATAGTCCTACTATTAGACATATAGCTTCTCGATCTTAAAAGCAAAGTTTTTTTTTTTAGGTATTCTTGGCTCTCCATCTCAAGAGGATTTAAGTTGTATAATAAATGAGAAGGCACGAGCCTACCTTATGTCCCTGCCACATAAAGTTTCTATGCCATGGAGTAAACTGTTCCCCAAAGCAGATCCAAAAGGTAAGTTGTAATGTAATATTTAAACGAGAAAACTAGGAACCAAAACATTGCTAACATTGAGCTTTATGTAGCAACTGTCATTTAACGACAATTATTTATCCTTTAGAATTGACTTAAAATTTTTAAAGAAAATTACTATCAAGTCACATTTCTAAACGGGTTTAAACTTTTACAGAATAAATGTTTTGGCGATTTTTTTATAGAACAAACACTTTAAATTGCTTAAATAACTGCCTTAGAAAATTATAGTTCCAAACTAAATTTCTGTCATTTTTAATGACCTTTCTTGTAAACTTTACCAAAATAATTAAAACTTAAAATCAAAAATTTGATTTTTTTTTTTTAGCGATTGATTTACTCAACAAGATGTTGACATTCAACCCAGCTAGGAGGATCACAGTGGAACAAGCACTTGCTCATCCCTACTTGGATCAATATTACGATCCCGCTGATGAACCTGTTGCTGAGCAACCATTCACCTTCCAAGAGGAGTTCGATGATCTTCCAAAAGATAAACTCAAGGACCTGATCTTCCATGTAAGTTTTAAATTTTTTTGATCCGATTAATTTTGGTAAAAAAATTATTTTTAATATTTTGTAATTTTTAAATCATTTTTAGGTCACGATTAAGAACTAAAAAGCCAACCTTACAAATTCGAAGATCACTTTCTATAAACAAAATAACAAGAAAAAAAATGTGCTTTTTATTTTCTTGAAAGCCCGCTTAATAACTGAATATATATTACCTTGGCATTTTTTGTTAATTTTGCACACCAATTTTTGTGTTCAAATATTCGGTTGTTTGCATTGTGAAAAAGTTTTTTTTTGGTTTCAAAGGTGGCACGAAAAATGCTTTGGTTTATTCTAAATGTTAACAAAATAATCTGTTACTTTCTCTATTTTGTTGTTAATAAGAAAAGATATGTCGCACTTTTTTTATATCCTTGTTTTTTCGTTCCAAAAAGACCGTTTATGTTAAAAGTATCATGTTTAATAAATTTAACTTACCAGGTTATTAAACTTGATTGTTATAATAAAATGTATGCCTATTTGCTCCAAATAACGCCAATATTATGCTCATTTCGCGAATTAACTTAAAATTATGTGAAAACTTTAATTTTTTTTGAAAATCAATTGCTTGTATATATATTCCTCGTACAGTTTTTGTTTAATGAGTACAATTCTTTCTACATACCCTTATATTATTAACTGCTTAACACCCTTTATGTATTTGTGTAGCTCATCTAATATTTTAGATGTTGTGTAATTTTTTCTAAACTTTATTTGCGTAATAAGTTCTCACTGCTTACAGTTTTGGTTATTTTTCTGCCCAATAATCAACAAAACGGTGTAAATTGCACTTCAAAGTATTATCACAAAGTTCATGATATGTTCAAAGCAAATTTAATCATTTGTATTTGACAGCTCGATTTTCTAGTCTGTGCAAAATACTTTGTAATTATTTATGTTTGTTTGTCTTTTTGTTAAATGGATTCTAATTTACCACTGGATTTTTGTTAATTAGTTTTTTTTTTGTGGGCTTATTGTAATTTGCAGTGTAATCAACTTAAGATGGAGAACACTGAATAAAATCAATCTTAAAATGATTTTCTTTTGTAATATTTATCCTCAATGTTGAAGGGTGAACTTCACAACCTAAACATAGAGCAACATCAGTTACCCTGACCCAGTCTAAAGTTACTTTTGGCAGTTTGGGATATTATTGATTTTTAATGCCAGATAAACATAGGCTGCTGATTAAGTATTTTTTATTTTCCTTTGTATTAAAATTTAAATAAGGAAGTGCCTTCAGAAATTATTTTTTAAAAAGTATAGACTGTCTAAACTACCATACCACAGGCATGACTATGGGCAAAATATATATTAAATGTTAACCATACTGTAAAACATGTTTTTAAAACGTGATCTTACGTTTAAAACTAAAAAGTTATAATAAGTTAAAGAAACATGTTTATGTTTTTTTTTGACAATTACTCAGAAGATGAACCTAAGCACAAGTTAAATTATGTCACGATCGTTAGACGAATTGATGCTAAGGGTAATAGCACAGGACAGCACCACTTAAGCTCCTTAAATCCCTACTACTTCCATTTAAAAAGATCTTTGAATGGGACGCTATAAACAAAACTTGTTAGTTACCAACTAATAATTTTAGTGCTTTCGACTAAAAAACACTGTACTGTGACAGGAATTTTTACTCGAAATTTTTTTTTAATTTAATAGTGTAATTAAATATTGTTTATTGTTTTTGTTAACTAATTTATTAGCATAATTTTTACGAAAAAAATTTTAAACTTTCTATTTCTAAAGTTTATCCTCATTGTAAAAATATCTAATTTTGGAAACACTGCGAGAAATTAAATTGTTTCCAAACTTTCAATAACGTGTGCTTAAGCAGTAAATCAAATTTTACCGAAGTTTAAATTGTTTTACTTTCTAAAGATAGTATTAGTTTAATTTTATATCTTAAATTTAATTAGTTTTAAATATAACAACAAACCGTAGTGACTTATTTGCTATACTTTTGTTTAGAATTTTGTATTAAAATATTTATACTTTTTGAAATTTTTAGACATTACATTACTTCTGTAGGTTTCTTTAAAATTCAATTTATTGATGCTTAAATTTTACCTAATTTGTTAAAATGGAGACAATTTACCCATCTTTAACAAGGGCAGGACTTACCCAGAATTATTTGCACACTAATTCGTAAGTTTTAAATTTTTTTTTTTTAGTTTTTACAGTTTTAAAAAACCCAATAACATAATTGTAATTTTATGTAACACTGTTGACTTATAAATTATTGTAAAACTTAAAATAGAAATCTTGTTATAATAAGTAGCTTATAGGCTGTGTGACTATTAGTTTATTTTCAACAATAAATAATTAAATTATAGAATATATACATTCTGACATTAAGAAGTATTATCTGATTATACACCCGGCAGCGTGGTGTAGTGGTAGGAACACTTGCTACACCACACATGAGGTGGTGGGTTCAATCTCCACTGCTCTCATGCTGTAGTGCCGTTAAGTAAAGTGCTGAAAACGGTATGAACTCCTGCTGAGCTAGCACTTAATTAGCAGTAGAAATTATATAATCTATAATATCCCAAACTGCCACAGGCAACTTGAGACTGGGTAACTGATGTTCTTTTATGTTTAAGTCGCGCATTCGACTTTCCCACACCGAGGATAAAATAAATACAAAAAAATATATATGTATACAATAAAGTTTTGTTTTCTCTTAAATTTATTATCATATTATTTTGACTTGTATTGTGAATTTTGTTTTTCTATTTTAAAAATGTTTTAACTTTTAGCACCACTCATGAGTTTTTATTTGGAGCCCTGGCAGAGTTGGTAGACAATGCACGAGATGCAGCAGCAACTAAAATAAATGTTTATTCTGTACCAAACAAAACTTTAAGAGGAGGTTTTATGCTAAACTTTCTAGATGATGGGGAAGGTAAGAAATATATTCATTAAAGAAAAAAGTTGTTTTCCTTCAATCACATATTTTTGCATTTCACAATTTTTTGAAAGATATCTGTATAAACTCCCAACACATAACTTAACAGAAGTTGTAACTAAATATAACAAATGTATAAAGGAATTATTTTTATTATTGCAACATTTTGTAATAAACTTCACCCTAACTTACTGATAAGAAATTTAAATTTATATTTAAATGCTGTGTTTTTATTGTGATGTATCTTCTATATAAGGTATCTTTTAAATTTATACTTTACTGCTAACTTAACCTGTGTTTTTTGTTTGTTTTAAGGCATGAGTCCTACAGACGTAGCAAATATTGTTCAATTTGGAAAATCCTTTAAAAGATCAGCTAGTAATCATATGATTGGTCAATATGGAAATGGTTTAAAATCGTAAGCATTAAAGTTATTTTTGTGTGAAAAAATAGAAAATAATAGTCAAAAAAATCATTAATTTATCTTTTTTGGTTGTAATCTTTAGGTGGTGTGCACTTTATTAATCATGACTTGAAAAGTTATGTAGTCCAAAAAAACTACACTATTTATTCTACGTATACTTTTAAACTGTTTTAAAATTAGTTATTTGTTTACCTTTGTTTGATCCATACTATTTGTTATTTATTTTTTATTGTTTATACTTAATTTTTAGTGGCTCAATGCGAATTGGAAATGACTTTATTCTTTTCACCAAAAAAGGCCACCAGCTAACCTGTCTAATGCTATCGAGAACATTTCATGATCATGAAAATATAGATAGCATTATTGTACCCATGCCAATATGGGATTGTGATAATAAAAGACCTGTACTACAAACTGGAGGAAGAGAAAGGGTGAAAAAAAAAATTTTTTTTAATGTTTTTAAAATTAAAAATTTTTAATTCAGTTTTTTTTTAATTCAGTTCATTATTTTTTTAGTATGAAGCTGAAATGAACTTGATTCTTAAATATTCCCCTTTCAAATCTGAAAAAGAAATTTTAAAACAATTTGAAAATATCAAAGATCAAACAGGTATGAAATACAGTTATATTTATTTTGTAGGCCTATGAATTTATAATTAAGACATCCAAATAGGTCATATTTATGCATGTTTTTTTTAGGTACTCTTATTATAATCTACAACTTAAAGTTATTGGACAGTGGGGAGCCTGAATTAGATGTTGAAAGCGATCCAAATGATATTAGGATGGCAGAGATGGATCCTGATGATGATAGGTGACTGTGTTTAGATTACCTGTACTTTACAGTTTAAAAAAAAGTTAAAAATTATAAAAAAAACGCGAAACAAGCAAAAATAATATGTATTATTTATCAAGATTATATAATAATAAAAAACTATTTTTCCGATACATATTGATGTTTCAGATTTTTTTGGTTTGTTGAACCTTTTTTCATAAATTTTTGTTTTAGTAATTGGCCGGAAAGAGTTTCATTTAAAGCTTATGCTTCGATCTTATATCTCGATCCAAGAATGAAGGTTTATGTTCAAGGAAAAAAGATCAGAACCAAAAGATTGGCCTGTACTTTATATAAACCCAAGTATGTTGTTATATCTCATCACTAGTTTAAGTTAAGCTTATAGGAATAAAAGGTTAAAATGTTGGTAATACCCTTTTGTTTTGATATTTTAGTTTCTAAATATAGACTAAAGTTATTATTAACTTTTGTTTTTTGGTGAAAAAGTTGGTAAATTTAAAATTTTTTTTTACTTTTTATTTTTTTTTTAGAATGTATAAATTTTCGTCGTCAAGATTTAAGAAAAGGTCAGAAGAAGAAGTGGCAAAGGCAGAACAAGGATATAGAATTGGTTTGTTAATATTACAATCTAATAAATATAAACATCTTTTGTGCTTAGGACTTCTAAATCTAAATGCATTACCTAAATTTTTTTTAATTTATTTTTTTAGCTGATGAAAGGGCAAAAGAAGCAGAAAGCAAAAGTCGAGATTTAGAGAAAAAGTTGGCCATGAAATCAAAACCTAGGAAAGAAGAATTAACTGAGTTAAGATTGGTACAGGATAAAGCAATTGGAGTTAGAAAGATGGCTACTTCAAAAAGAGACGCAGCAAACTTCAAAAAAAAGTAAATTTCCTTTAAATTTGTAAATAAGATAAAGCTCAAGTTCCAAATTTAATAAAAATTGACAAAACTTAGATAAAATTGTATGTTTTTTTTGGTGCAAGTTTTGTTATAATAACAAAATTATGAAAATGTTTAAAAAATATGGTTTTTAGATATAAAAATTTATAAAACTTTTTAAATATTAATTTCTAAATTTATTATTTATTTTCCAGAGCACTTAAGGACAAAAAAACGTTAGATTTCGTGTTTGGTTTTAACCTGGAAAATCGAAAATATTACGGAATGTTTGTTTATAATTGCAGCCGACTTATTAGAATGTACGAGAGAGTTGGACCCCAAATGAACGGGGGAATGTAAGTTTTAATCTTATGTTTATATAATTATTTCTCACTAATCGATAGCCAGCCTTGCAGTTGATATTTTATTTGTTGAAATATGGTTGCAACCGTGAGCGTCAATCCAAAAAAATAAATAAATAAATTTAGGGGTGCCAAAAAATAGTAAAATCTTCGCTAAAAAATCCTGTTTTGAAGTGCTCATTAAACTTAACTCTTAACAGTCTTAAATTTAATATTTGCAAAGATAGCAGACAACATTCGTCTTTAACCAACTGAAGTACAATTATTACGTGAAATAAGGCTCCAGACAATCCGTTTTTGTTTCGCAATAATGCCAGTTTTAGACAACCTACAACATGGCATGCAGAATATGCTGTTTTTTGGCAACATATCAAAAAAAAGCGCTTATATAACTATCAATTATACGCGAAAAATGCAACATTTGCAAACAACCTAGGGGTGCCACATATATTCAGCACCTATTAAAATTATAAATGGGGGTGCATGGACCCCCTGCACCCCCAGGATCGACGCCAGTGGTTGCAACTCTTAACTAAACTTGTATAAGCCTACAGTAATTTACCTGTGCACCACAATTAGCATCACCCTAGCCAAATCTAAAGTTTTTTTTACTATTTTACGATAATTATTTTTTTGTGATGTTGTCTGATATTTAAACTACTAATTGTTAGAATTAGGGCATCTAAGTACTAATAGCAGCTCATTAAATAAATTTCATAAACGAAAAAACTTCTGAATTGTAAAGTACTTTCAAATGGAACTGTAAATTAGATTATTTAAAATGTTAGTCTTTGGTGTGTTAATAGATATAGCCTCTTTTGGTTTATTTTTATGTATTATTTTTAATAAAGGAACACAATTTATAGCACATGATTAAATATTAATTTAATTTACTTTGGTTTAAAAAATCTTCTTACTTTGACACTTGTTATTGTCGTTATTTGATATCATTAAAACGCAAAGTTTTAAAGGAAGTTGTTGAACGACAATGGATTTACTTTTACTCTTATCATCTATTCATTAAGTTTATCATTTTTTAAATAACCTATTTTTAACTATTTTTAACTACTTTTTTTAAAGTATATTATAAAAATAAAGAAAACTTTTAATAAGAATAAAAATATTTTAGTGAAGATGTTTTTGGATTTTTTTTATTTTATTAAAACTTTTAGAAATTGTGCTGGTATAATTGGAGTGGTGAACGTACCATATCTTGTATTAGAGCCAACCCACAACAAACAACACTTTGCTGATAACAAGGAGTACAGACATTTACTAAAAGCAATGGGTAAACTATATAAAAAACTTAGCATGCCTACTCTTTAAAAAAAATACTTAAAAAACTAATTTCTATTTTGATTTTAAAAATTTAGGGGACCACTTACAATGTTATTGGAAGGACTCAAAAATCTCCTCAGGAAGGGGGGTCCATGGTTTTTGGGAGAATTTTGGGTACCTGTCTGATTCGTGGGGGGATTTACCCTCAAATGAGATGAAGTATTGTCGATACAGAGCAATGCATATTCCTAAAGTTATACAATGTGGTAAGTTAATAAAATATTTGTTATCCAGTTTCAAATGTTGGTTTATATAAAAACCATTTAATTAACTACCATTTTTAAAACAATTTTTTAACATTTAAACCAGTAAAATCTATTTTAAACTTTTTTTTACATTTTAAAACCAGTAAAAAACACTTTCAAACCATTTTTTTACATTTTAAACCATTATTGTAAGCCATGTTTTTACATATTAAACCAGTAAAAACCACATTTTTACATATTAAACCAGTAGAAACCACTTTTTTTACCCTTTTTTATATTTGAAACCAGTAAAAAACATTTAAGTTACAACAAATTAACCATTAAAAACCATATTTATGACTTAGATGGTTGTTTAAAATGGCGAACCATCCCATTCCAAAGCAGCCAGGTGGGAAAAGATCCACCAGATAATTGGATTTGTTCGATGAACCCCGACACAAGTTACAACCGCTGTCAGTGCCAAGAAAATCTTCCACAACTCCCACTCGGCGAGTTCTCAAAGGATACAAAGTCAAGTGAGCAAAGAAAAAATGAAATCGAGGACAAAATGGAAAAAATGCAGCGAGAATTAAACAAAGTTTCGGTAAAAAAAATAATTTATAACATTTTTATATTTATTGAATTTTAAATTTAATTTTAATTTTATTTTTATTTTTATTTTAAATTTTTTGCATTTCTATTATCTTATTTTAAAAATTATTTAAATATTTTTTTATTTTAAATTAAGAAACTTCAAACAGTCACAAGCAGTCGAGATGCTTTTCGCAAGCTTGCATCGCCCTCTAGTGGTAGGAGGAGGATCTCCACATACTCTTCCGATGAAGAGGAAGCAGTCTCATCTGACCCTAACTTCGACGATGATGAATATTCTCCTCCGAAGGAAAGAAGCGTGAGAGACTTCATGACCCCAACATCCGGAGGTTTTAAGGTAAATTGAATTTTTTTAAAATTTAAATAGAAATAATTAAAATATTTAAATTGTTTTCGTATAATTTTTTTTTTTAATTTACAATTTTTTTATTCTAATTTTTAAATTATAATACCTAAAAATTATTTTTAAATTTATGATAATTTTTTTGGGGGTTTCTGTTTAATTATTAGTTTTTTATTTATGATATGTAATACCTTATGTTACTTCTATTTAAATTGTATTGGTACTACTCCTATATAATCTCTTCTATTACGAAACAAACTAAAACTATAAAAAATTAAATTTATGAAAAATTTTTTAGAGAAAAGTTGAAGGTCATCGAGGTGTTGCTAAAAAATCTGCTTCAGTTTTTCCTTCAAGAAACTCCAATGTTCCTTACAAGAAAACTAAACTTGAGGTGAAATTAAAATTAATTTTATTAAAACTTTAATTTTGTAGAACAACTTAGAATGTAAATAACATTTGTTGGTAGACTTATTGTTTATTTCATACTTTTATTTTTGATGTGGAAAGGTTGACTTATCAACTTAAACATAGAGTAACATAAGTTGCCCCGACCAAGTCTCGATTTGCCTTTGACAGTTTGTGACAATAATATAATATTTGCCCATTAAATATAAGCTGCTGATTCAGAGCTGGCTTAGCAGGAGGTAATACCATTTTTAGTGCATTACCCAAGAGAGCTACAGTGAAAGCAGTGGGGATCGAACCCAGAACCTCAGAACCTTGTGTAGTAAAGTCAAGTGTTGTGACCACTTCACCACTCTGCTGGTTTATGTGTTTTACATTTATACTTAAAAATGCTCTGCCACAAATGGTATTAAACTCAAGATCTTAGGTTTAAAGACACAAAATGCTACAGATGCACTTATTCCTATACTGAGCACATTTGTTTTAAATAAATTGTTGTTTAGTATGTAAACAAGAGAGTGGAATGGAGTAGCGACGAAGATGTTGTTGAAGTCAGTGGTAAGAACGGACAAAGTAACAACTACAATAAAGGTAGGTTTAAAAAGTTATTTTTTATTTGTTCAAAAAGAGGGTCTAAGTTAAAACTTATAAAAAAAAACAGTTATGAAAAAAAAGTTCTTAAATAAAAAGGTATGGAAAATACAAAAAGTTAAGAAAATGAAAATATTTGTTTAAAAAAAATGTGTAATTCTTTTCAAAATGAATTTAATTTTTGTACTGTTTATTTTTTTAAATATTGATTTTTTTTAAATAGTCTTCTGTAATATTTTTCTTATTATTAGTTGTTGAAACCAGAATAGGGAAGAAAGTGGAGGTAAATATTAGTGGAAAATGGAGACAAGGTCGAATTATTTTAGCCAAACACATCAAGAATCAACCAACTAAATATAAAGTTAAATTTGATCAACATACGCAAGTGAGTAATCCTTAATAATTAAAAAAAAAATTTTAAAAATATATTTTAACTAGTATTTAAATTTAGAATATATTTTAACTAGTATTTATTATATATATTAATTTATTTTTAATTAAAAAAAAAAATTGTGTTTTTTTTAATAAAATATAAGACATTTTTTTAATATTATTTTCCTTGTATATTTGTTTTTATAAAAATATTGTTAAAATTAATATTGTTCAAGCAATTTTATTCAAAAAAAGTAATTTAAATAAATTTATTTAATTATTCAAAAAGGGTAAACAAAAATATATTTGTTCAAATTTAAAAAAAATACATTTTTAAATTAATTTCAGGACAAGTTTGATAAATGGTGTGAGGAGGGATCAAGTGATTTAAGATTCGTCGGAAAATCTGATCTTATCATGAACGGTGCAAACTCTCCGAATAAAATTAAAAGAAATAATTCTGCAGGTGGGTAAAATATGCTCCCACGTAAAACAAAATGTTAAAAAAATAAATTTAAAAAATATGCTTGTTTTAATTTTGTTGAGTAAATTTTTTACCCAAAAAACCTTAAAAAAATTTTACCCCCAAAAAAATTTTACCCCTAAATTTTACCCTAAAAACCTTAAAAAAATTTACCCCCAAAAAAATTTTACCCAAAAAATCTTAAAAAATGCACATATAGAAAAACTGTAATTGATTTAGAGCTAAAGCTTAAGAAGATTTTTTGTTATAATTGGATTTTTGTTGTTATAGAAAGTAGTACATCTTCTTCCCACCTTAAAATGGATAACTCAACCTTAGAACTTCATGAAAATGCACTTGGAAAATTAAGGTAAAAACAACATAGTTTTTATATACTAGGTATTGACTCTACTGTATTTTTTGTTTTATTTGTCTCCCATGAACTTTTCAAAAAAATTTTTGTTTCTTAAAATTATGTATATCAGGTTTTTACAAAATATGCTTCTACAGGTAATCAGTGTAAATTAAACCCTAGGTCTATTTGTCTTTTCGCAAACCCAAAATTATTATACCGAGATAAAAGTGTTGTGTTTCCTATATTTATATATTCGATTAATTATCCAGAACTTGCCTTCGTTATTTTCTACCTCCCCAATGGAAAATGCCCAAAGAAGAAATCAACAACTTAACATTGAAAGAATTAGTGGACTTTCCTATGGTATGTAATGCAAATGTACATCTACAATTTTTCCATCTTTTTCAAAAAAAATAAAATCAATTTTTTCAAAAAAGATAAAATTTTCTTAAAATTTTTGTTTGTTTAGGATGACTTTTTTGATCATTATGAGAAAGGGTTACGCCGCTTAGTAAGCAATTTTCGATCACAAGCTGACCAGCAGAGGGCGTCAGCTGATGCAGCAAAAGAAGAATTAAAAGATACCAAGCAAATGTTAATCGAATTATTAAACAAATTTGACCAGGTATGAACTAAAAATACTAATTTTAAGATAAATATGTTTAATAAGCAAAAAAGGGGTCAGGTTTAAGCCACACCAATGCCACACTATGGCCAAAAAAAAATTCTAAATTTGTTTATATTTGTTATTTTAAATTCATCTTTAATAAAAATATAAATTTCGTTATTTAGGACACCCCTGAAATGGGCGTAGAAGAAGTTGTAATATACACAAAGAGTTACTTAGACAATACAACTTGACATATTTAAATTACACCATATCTATTGGGTTAGTAGACACCGTACCTACCTACATAACACAGAGACAGAAAATGGCCAAAGTGGGCCAACTACATAAGATTTCAAAATTAAAACTAGTTATATTTTGTGCTACTTCACACTTAAAAAAAAACAAAATTTAAGAAATATTTTCTTGAATTAAGCTATTTTGATTAAAAAAGGGCTTCATTCATTGATTGTTAATATTAGATAGATAGTAATCATGTTTTTTACTAAAGTTGTTCCTTTTTATTTTTTATTTTCGTCAAGTTTTTATGACGCCCTTCTTAAATAATTCGTTCTTTGTGAATAAAATATTTTGCCATTCTTTGTAATATTGGGATTTTTATTTTAAAAAAACAAGAATTGTATTTGTTATAGTTGTATAAGTTTATGTATAACACCATACATCATTTACAATATTTATTCCTAAAATTTCTTAGGCATAAAGCAACCTTTTTTGGGCAAAAAAAAGAGTTCCCTTAACTTACTACATAGGGTTATGTTATACCATTTTACTTTAACCAATTCTTAAAAATAAAATCTCTTTTTAAACAAAAAAACGACATTTTTTATTTACAAATAATACAATATTTACAAATTTATTTTGACCCTATATTTAAGCTGTTATTTCTTGAGGCAATGCTGGGTGGTTTGGACTCGCGTCAACAACCTTAAGTGGGCTCATCTGATCATTTTTAATCCCTTTTTCGTTTTCCTCTTCTAGTATTTCAATCGGTTGTTCTTTCTAAAAAAATGTTAATGAAAATACTTGTTAGCAGGCTACAGGACCTAATTATACTAAAAGGCAACTTCCTAACATCAACTACTGAGAGTTTTTGATGTACTGAACAGAAATCATAAATGACAACTACATAAGGTCCTGGATTCGATCCCCACTGCTCTTATGCTGTAGCGCCCTTGAGTGAGGCGCTATAAACGGTTTTAACTTCTGCTATGCTATTACGTAATTAGCAGTCTAAATATAGGGCAATTATAATCTATATTATCCCAAACTGCCAAAGGAAACTCGAGACTAGGTCGGGGTAACAAATGGGACTCTATGTTAAGGTCGTGAAGCTGACCTTTCCACACCAAGGATAAATAAATATCGAAAAAAGGCTGCCCGAACATTTACATTTAACAAAGCTAAACAACATCCAATACCTCAGCTGGTAACACTCTTGACATTGGTGTTCCGTGTCCGCCGTTTAGCAAACTCTTTCCTAGCGGGGTATTTTGTACACTGACTCCAGGAATACGTCCAGCTACGGCGGTGGGTGTCCCTGATCCGTTGCCTGACGACCAAGCTTGCTTTGTCTGCGTGTTTGGATTTGTCCGCAATGTAGCGTTGCGTGTCCAAGCATCGGTGCTGGTTTTTTCCGGTTGTACATATCTAAAAAAATGTTTTATTGCTAAAGTATCTTTTATTTTAAAGTCGAAAAAATTAGCCTAATGTTAAGTAATTTGTATAATTCTGATCAAGTTTTTATTTGTAAGAGTTAGAAAAAGTCGACAGTGCGAAATAGCCTACTTTTAATTAGCCCACTTTAAAACTTGTTTAATTTTTGTAACGTAATTATGTCAATTGGCAAAGAAAGGTAAATCTTTAATGGAAATAAGTGGCCTAGTAGCCTAGGCCTGTTTTTAATAAAGGTTTACGACATAACAACTTACCGCAGGTGCAATTAGAGATAACTAGTCGCGATAAAAGAAAATGATAAATTATTCATTTTTAATAAAACTTAAGACATTTTAAAGGTTGGCCTATTATGGAAAACTATAATTATTCTCAAGCGAGTAAACACCAGAACTTCATTAACGAGTTTTTTTTTTATTTTATTGTCATTAATGTATAATAAAAACCTATCGTTTTAATTTTACTACTACATGTTAAACTACTACTATGATTATAAGCAATACATAAATTAGTTCTCTACCCGATTTGTGATTGAACAAGGCATTCGTCAAAATAATTGTCAGTAAATCTAAGCATTTGCTGCAAAGCACTCAACGCCAGCAAATCGACCCATGGGTCCAACTCAATTTCGTGAGTGTAGTTTTTAACCGGTAGCACGTGGCTGACTGGTACCCCTACTTTCGTACTGGCCTAAAAATTAAAATTTTAAAAATGTATTCCAAAATTAAGCAAAATTTTAAATTTACCTAAGGTGCAATAAACGGTATGAACTCCTGCTGAACCAGCACTTAATCAGCAGCTTATAATTATCGAGGATTTATAATCTATAATACTCTAAACTGCCAAAGAGAATTTAAACCCAAGTTGGGGTAACTCATGTTACACTACGTTTAGATCGTAAAGTCAACCATTCCACATCAAAAATAAAAGCATTTAAATAATTAAGTAACTCATAATATTAAATTAAAAGTTTTGCAATCTTATATTGCGTAAAACCTTTTTAAATTACTGATAATTATATGTAAACACAATTAAATTACCTGTGCAACAATGTGTTGAATCATTGTACTTTTGTATACCAATGATAAGTCAGCTCCAGTATTGGAGCAAGCTCGATCTATCTTAGTCACCAAAACAATTAACGGTATCCCTACAACAAAAATAATGCATTTTATACATAAATATTATGTCCAATATAAAGAAATATTAATAATGTTTTATAAAGCTTTGCTGGGCATCGAACTTGTGATCTTCAGTACAGTATTTAAAATAATTTGCCACAAAAACTATTATGCTAGTTTGATGCTAGTGTTTAATAAACCTAACGTCTTGGAAAATAATAATTTTATTTGGAAAACTTATATTTACCTCTGCCAGTTATTTTTGTTCGCATCTCGCACATTTTATTCCAGAACTCTTCGCTCATGTTATTCATTTCGTTGGCGTCCAACACAAACACACAACAATGTACTTTGTCTTGGAGTGTCGGGATCTTCTTAAAACCTGACATTTCAGGAGAGATATTACCAGATGGATCAAACTATTAAAAAAAAGTTATTATTTAAAAAAATAAAAATACTTTGATTGTGTTTTGTTATTCAAAAAAGGGCAGCTGAATAAATGTTAAATTTCATTTTTTTAATTGCTAATTAAAGTTAGTTTAAAGAGGCTAAATAAGGAATTAAATAAACGTCAAATAAGTTAATTTTTGATTCTTATCTATAAGTTTTCACAGATTTATTTTTAAAGTTAATTTTTAATTTTTGTTTATATGAATTATTAAGTGTGTTTACACAAAAGTTAAAATTCCGATACATTTTTTTGCTACAACGACATTCGCAATACGTCAAAATTTAGTGTGTTTATGGCTTTAAAGTTTTTAAGATAAACAGTTAAAAAAATTTGGCATTAAATTTTAAAATCCGCATCAAAGTTTAATGAACTGAGTGTTATTAAACAATGTTATACATTAAAACTTTAATTTGGGGTAATGTAAAGATATTATATAGGTCACATATAATTTGATATAATACAGTTTTTAACATGCATTTTGCCATAGTATTTGTTAGAAAATGAATTTGCAATTTTATGTTTATTTAAAAGAGCAAACATTGCATTTGTTGATTAGAAAAAGATTTCTGTTGGCATTTAGTCGTTCGCCAGAAAAGCTTTTTCATCAATATTTAAAAATATATAAAGGTGAGAATGATTACATTTACACAAAAATGTTAATCTTTGTGTTTTTGAAATATACACTGTAAATTACTAGATTTTTTACTTTAAAATTAAAACAAAAGTTTACGCAATTCGAATTTAATTTTTTTTTTTTGCCCAATAAATTAAATATATATATTTTTTTTTACCTGATGATTGTCTGGCACATGCCCATCTAACACATAGGGAAGTTCTGTTGTATCAAAACCTTTTCGTTTTTCGTCTTCTATTCCCATGGAATCTACGATCTTAAAATTTAGAATTTTTCCCTCTCGACCGTTTCGTACTTGATATGCTCTCATCTGCAGTTTAAAAAATTGACTTAAAAAGTTAATTTTATTTTGGTTTTTACATTAAAAATATTAAAAAATTATAGTAATGCGTTTGAATATAGAAAAAATAAATTATACGAAAATCATATATAAGGATGAAAAATGCTTTCTTTATTTATAAAATTGATTTTATATTTTTATACCGCTTTAAAATATTATTTATTTTTTCTCCTACACACTATATTGCGCAAAAAAACTAAATAAAAATTTGGAGTGTTTAGTAAAGTTGACTTACCCTAGTTGTTATAGATCTTTGGTCACGTGGGCTTCCCACAGGGGCTTGTGCGGTCACGTGGTTGCGAAAGATCGAATTAATGCTGTTAAAAAACGACGACTTTCCAACATTAACATGGCCCAAAAGTAAAATCCTCGCACAGTTTACACCAACTTGGTTCAAAGGTTGATATTCCTTGATCGTTTCAATTAATTGGTATCGCGTTCTGGTGTGTTGAACATAAATTTTTATTTGTAAAAAGAGCAAGTTTTTTTTATTTGTAAAAAGAGAAGTTTGTAGGTTAGATTAAAATTTAAAATATGATTTAAACTTGATTTAATTCTTTAAAGTTACTGGTGATTTAGGCCAAAATTTTAAAGAAAAATTAAACTATCAAACTGCTTTACACTTATACAGATAAAAAATATAACTATAAGTTTTTATTAAAATTAAACTCGAGTTTTTTAAATAAATTTCTTACTGTTCGTCCCATGTCAGTGACCTCCACGGCGATTTTAGCAAGTTACCATGTGTTAACACTAAACAAAAAATTATCAAAAATAAAATAAAAAATTAAAAACAATATTGTCCTTTTAAAATATTACTTTAATGTTTTTAAAAATAATTGTTCAATGTTACTTACTAGTTAACTTATTCATTGCACCGCCTATAGATAAAAAAAATATTTTTTAAATATTTAAGTTAAATAAAATGAAATGTATTTAATAACAAAAATTATAAATAAAACTTACCTTTGGTATTTCCATTACCCATCTTAAATTATTATTCAGGACTTTAGAACTATAAATATTTTTAATAAATCTATGGGCTACAAAATAAGTAAAATGGATTAGGCAATCCTAAAAAATATACTTGATGCTTATAAAGATTTAAAAAGTTAATTGTAACTTTTTTGCTTTAAAAACTTAAGTTTATTTTTTTTGTAGTTTATGCTAAAGCTATTCTTATTATACTAATCTTTTACAAGAATGATAAACTCTCCGATCGTTTGCATTTGTTTTACATTATTTATGTACTTCCTCGCCACTTGAAGGGAATTAAATATTGATGTAATTTAGAAGTGTACATGAATTTGTAATATCTTTTTGTCATAAACTTTTCGTTGTTTATAACCCTAAGTTTTCATAATTTAAAACGTATTTTGAGATAATATTTTATTAAAAAAGGAAGGCTAAATTGTATTTAATTTTTTATTAAGCTAACTCTTTTAAACCTAAAGAATTAAACTCTATTTAACTTATGCTTAATTATGTTTTTATTGGGTCAAATTGTTTTTAAATGACTGTCTTTAGTTGTAGCTTACTTTGTGTTTACTAACAATACTTTATAATAATCTTAACTTATGAAATATGTTTAATGTTTTGAAGATATTTATATTCCTCCTATCCATTGAATGTCTTACAATTATAACACACACTCAAGGAGCTCTTAAAACACTTCGTAAAACAATGTCGTTTTCTGACAACATTTATTTAATTTATTAACAACTGTGACAAATTGTAAAACAAGTTTAAAAATTTACTCAATTAAAATAAAATAAAATTGATATTGCGTTTGAAACTTGATAAATATTTATTTTGATTAGATATGTTATGTAATTATAATTGCATTGGTCGTTTTATATTAAATTTAGAAGAATTTTATACTGTTTTAACGCTTAAAAAAGCTCAAATTAGTTTTACGATTTTATATTAAATTGAGGATAAACGTATTCTCACCAATAAAACGACTTTAATTTAAATAATGTTTGTTTACGCTTTGCGGGTTAGTGCGCATGCGCAGCAAAATAGAATGACAGGCGTTTCCCTTAAAGAGTGCATTTCGGTTCATTTTAATAAAAACAGCCTTATAAGCTAATTAAGTTAATTAATTACGACTTATAAGACTAGGCGATAGTTTTATCAATTATATTTTACGAATACCAAGTTGTAAGAATAGTATGTTAGGTTTGTTTTTTGTAAATTGTGACAATAAAATCGCCATTTAATTTTTGGCGACAGTTCGGCGGGAATTGATTACGTCATGGGAGTATTAGATTGTTAGACAAATATCCTAATGAGAATCGTTTAGATATTACACAAAATGTATAAAAATGTAAAGATTATTAGTTGCGTAAAGTTTGGTATTTTCATGTATCTAGTATTTGATGTTATTTTTTTTATTACCGGGCAATATTTAAATATTATAAAGTTGACGAAAAATTAAAATTGATTTGCTTTTAAAAGTTTAAAAGTAACAGTCTGACAAGCTCTGTTTAAAAACCAAAATGACATAAATATAAATTTATTTACAGCTTAGGAATATAATTTGACATTTAAACGTTATTAAAAAATTTTGTAAACATAATTCTTTGATTTCTGAATTTTGGATTTATTAAAAATTAATTTAAAATTTTCTTTTTTATTGGCTATTATGAGAAATATTTGACTTAACTTTGGAAGCATATTTTGCGTATAAAAGGTTTGGTAAGTGTTCATTATTTTAATAAATGTTACTACCATGCTTATTAACAAGTTTGCAGCATGGTTTGATTGTATTTTGACATAAATTTTAAAGGTTTTTTTTTGGTGTATTTTTGCCTGGTGGCAAATGGCAGCATATTTTTTGTAATACGCTTGTGATAAAATTTTTAAGGTAGTTTAAAAATTTAATATTGGTCCAATATAAATCATAAGTAGCTAGAGCTAAAATACAAAAATTTGCTTTAAATATAACTAATGTATAGTAGCTATTCAAATAGTTATACTAGTATAACAACTGTCATTCATTAGAAATATTAACAATTCAACTATTATTTGTTTATTAATATCTTTTAAGAGACAATACACAATTGTGGTTGACATTTACCCAATGTTATTATTGCCTTACACCATTCAGACATTGAGTTATGTAGCATAAAAATTGTATTAGTCATAACTATGTGCTTGCTTAATGAATAATATAAATATGATTATTTTCTCCCAAACTGAAAGTTTGTAATTTCTAAATAAGGTTGTGTGTTTTCATCTCGAGTGAACATGCTTTCTGTGTGTAAGTGTAGGTTTAGATGTTTTTGTGTTTATAGAGCATTAAGAAAATATTCTTTAAAATAAAATAAATAAAAATAATAAGAAAACAGTCAGTGGTTAAGTTTTGTTTACAAGTTTGACGGGTAAATTTTTTTGATTGATTAGTTTTGGGGTCAAGTAGTTTATATATTTGAAGAATGATTTATTTGGTATAATATGTTTTAAACAAAAAAAAATCAGATTTATTTTTTATTTTATAAATTTAAATTCTAGAAAACGGAATTGTAGCATGCTAATTTGTACATAATAATAATTAAATTACTGAAACAAATTAAAAAAGTACAAAAAATGACAACGATGGAAAGTCGTCATCTTATCCAGCAACAAGAGAGTCTTTCAGGGGAGAGTGATGACCGTTCGATGGAGGAAGACTCTGCTGCCTCAATCCTTGCATCTGTAAGGGAGCAGGAGCACGAGTTTGCGAAACTTACAAAAGAAATTGAGGAGGAACGAAGAACTGTTGCTCAGCAGTTAAATAATGATCGGGTGGGTATTTAATGCGATTTTAACTTTGGAGTTTTTGATATTTTTCAAGTGTTTTTTAATTTTTTTTAGAGATATGTTTTTTTAAAACACCTTTTTTTTAAAGGTAGGGTTTGTTGACTTTTTGGTTTTGTTAAAATTAGATTGAAACTTGTGTATACCTTAGCCTAGTATGTAGTTAAACATATTGTACATTATACTGTTGGCTGTTTATTTAAAGAAAAACTTAGTTAAGCTGTAATGGTTTTCTATTATTTATTGTTTAAAAAAACTTAATAAAGCTAGTTAACTTTAAACCGAAATTGAATAACAACAGGTCTATTTCTCGCTTACTATAGTGATATTTGATAAAGCAGTAGTCGATGCTATTTATACATATCAAGTTCAGCTCAGTTTCCTGGAAATGCACCATTGCAAAACTTAACTTTTCTCCTCTCTACTTGTCTGGCTATTTGTTTTATTCCACTTGACTGAATACTCGATTGTTTAAACTTAACTCGTATTGAGCGGCTGGCTTTTGGTGTTGTATTTCCTTGAGGTTTATTTTCGACGTAATTTCGGCATGCTTTACTGCCTGCGTTTGGAGTTTGTTTTAAACTGTTTTAATCAGGAAATGTATAAGTTTACACTGTAAACATCCTGAGACATCATTCAAGGGGTTATCTACGTAAAATTCACGTCACTTTTTTCGGTTATTACATTTGAAGTATAAAAGTTTGGTTTTATTTGACAGGAAATCTTATGAGTTAGTGTAGCTGGAGGAAATGCATTGTGTGTTTCTTTTATTTATGCCTAGGTGTATATAAATAAATTGCCGATATGGATTGCTATAAATTAAAGGTAATCAGGACAAGTTGGGTAATTTCGACAAGAAGTGATCACAGAAAGTTAGTTCTTAATTTCAACACAGCAACAGCATTTTTTGCTTTGAATGAAGAGCTTTGGATAAAATTAAAGAATTTATTGTTTAAAAAAGACATATATTTTGAAAATGAAGTTCTCTAAGAGACCAGAGTTCGTTAACACAATATCATGCGACAAAGTACTACTAGAAAAAACAACATCACCTTTAACAGTCATAACTCCAGTGCCTCATGTTAAATCTAAACACTTCGGAATATCAGCTAAATTAAACTTGTTTGAGAGCAAATTCTTACATAATTTAAACAACAATAGGTCATGGGGTAGTTGTGAGTTGGATAATATTAGTAATGGTTATCAGTCTTCTTTAGAAGGGAGTGTAAATGCAGGTTTCACAAGTGATGAAGAGGTAATAATTGTTTTTTGTTTTATCATTTTTGTTGTTGTTTAACAAGGGTATATTTGTAAGTGCTAGTTTGTTAGTATACAATTTGTTTTTTAAATTTAAGCGTTTTTTTTTCTTTAAATAAAATAAAATAGGGTATTAATAAACTTTTGTGATTTCTAAAAAAATATGTTTTATGATATATTATATACCGTTTTATAGGTTAAAATCTTTTTTTAGGTCATTTTATACTATTCTGGTGTTTTAAATATTTATTTTACTAAAAAAGGATTCTTTTAAAAAATTAGTATTTCTGTAATAATATGTTTATCGGTGCATACTATGAAAGTAGCTGGAATTTTTATTCTATATTTAAAAGATTCTTTTTCAAAATAAAATTGAATTATTACCAGACATTACTTGGCGCCCTGTCATCTATATTACATTAAATTCTCCTATTTTAATACTAAAGATTTCCTAAACTACAGTAGCGTGTATTTTAAAGTCATGCTTTAGTGAACAACAATAGATTGATTTTTCTTAGTTTATATGTCACTGTATATAGAAATAGATATACCTTTACGAACAATGTTTTTCTCTTTTTTACAATTTAATTTTGCTGTTGGTTAAAATGTATTAAAATTGATATTTTTAATACGTAAATTGCATGGTTATTGCTTAACACAATACATGTTTTGTATATGCATGGTTATAAAAGCTATCATTAACTGTATTTTTAGCACAGGCTAAAAAAAATTTGACTATCATTATTTAAATTACTTACTTTGTTATTTCATTTTTCCTACACTTAAAACTAACTATAAATTTTATTATCATTAGTTAGTATATAAATGTAGAATACATTCTTAACATTGATTTAGTTTAAAAAATGTAACAAACTTTCATTTTACTAAGAATATAAATGCCATTTTTTAATATGTTGTAGGTATTCTACAAAAAAAAAACAATCAAACGAAAACATAATTTTTTTTCACAAAAAAAAAAATAGGAATTTAAATTAAAAGATTTTTATATTCAATTTTTTTTTCCAATTAATTTTGAGTTATTTTTACAGGATTACTCGGTTCATTCGGAAAGTATGAACTCGGACGGATATTACGATTCACAACAAGGCGATTTTGTGACCGAAACCTTTTCTCGTAGAGAAGATTACAGCGCTCCCAGAGTTGAAACCGAAGTCATGGTTGATGACGATGGAGTTGCTAAAACTGTCACGGTAAAAATTAACAATATTTTTTTTTACTAAAGTTAAGATAAAAATGCTTTTATACTGGAATTATGCTGCCTGTATATCAGAATTTTTATATCAAAATTAGATTAACCAACTATACATCTATGTTTCGTCCATTAATTTTTTAATTTTTTTATAGAAACGAATTGTGACGAAAACTGTAACAGAACGAAGAGTAAGACATATTGAAGATGAGGACAGCTTGCCAAGAAATAATCACAGGTGAATATTGTAAAATAGTAATTATATATACTGTGTACATTTAGTTTTATACAAATATCATTTAAATTAAACAGAAATAATATAAAGAAACTGATTTAATATAACATTAATTCATCAGTCTTATATTTAAATATTTTTTAATTAATAAACATCTTGTTTCTGTTACCAGTTTATATACCCAGTTAAGAATAAGAAAAAATTTAACTTAAAAGTTTATAAATTTTTATTTTTTTGTATTTTTTAGTTTATCTCGGCCAGTAAGAAATGGATCAGAAAGAAGTAATTCTGAACTTGAGAACGGATATAACTCAAACAGACGACCAAAACATTCTAACATGAGCAGTCCTTCATATCAAGATGAACGTACTGGTCTACTGGCTAGAAGGTATGTTTATTACATTTAATGGTTTGTCAGGATAATTTGTGTTGTAAAATTTTAAATTTTAAAGATAAGCCTTTTTAGGAAAATGTAACAAGTTTCTTAAGGTAGTTTTTTGTTTATTAAATCAGTTTTTGTTTCGTGGTCTTTGTAATTAAAACACATTTTTATAATAAAATATTAATATCATATTGTGTTTGCTGAAAAACAGTGTTAAAATGTATTACAAAAAAAAAAAAGAAAAATTAAACATGGTTTAAAAAAATTAAAATTAAAAAAAAAAAGAATTTAATAAAATTTTTGATGTTTAGATCATCGGGTAGTAGTTCAAGCAGCGGGGGAATGAGACAACAACCACAAGGTTACAGATACAACCCGCCAAGACAGCAAGATCATTTTGGTTCAACCGATGAAGTGAGAAAACAACAAACACCAGAGAAATTTCAACCTGAAGATTATGGCTTAGAAGATGACAAGTAATTTCATTTCAATATTAGTTATAAATAATTACTTGGTTTAGTAGGAATTTTGTATCTTTATATAGTAATCTATATTTTTACCTGTATACTAATAGCCAAGTTAATTTTAAGTAGTGTAAATTTACATTAAAATAAAATGTAATTTTATTGTATCTATTTAATTCTATATATAACTTGTTTAGTTTATTTAGCAACATAGCAAAAATTTTAAATCGCTATCACACCAACAATAACTTTAGAACAATTTTTTTGGTCTTGAATATTCAACTATTAAATAAGCAAGTTAACATTAAGCCATATATATTACAGGGGAAGTGATTATGACGATGAAGGGGACCAGTATGGGCTTGAACCTTCCTCATTCAGGGAGAATAGCAGGAGACCTGGTAGTGTGTCATCTGATGGATCAAATCCTAGCAGGTTCGTTGACAATTAAAGCTAAATTATTAAAAATCAAAATAATACTAATTTGTTGCTTACATGCATTAAACTTCATTTTTAGATTGCCAATTTAAAAAAATTACAAACTTAATTTTTTTTATGTTTAAAACTATTTATGTAAATAAGAACTAAAAAATGATTTTTTTTGTTCAGATATGAAAAAGATATGCCAACAGCTGCTCCCAGAGTGACACCAAAAACTCAAATTGGACGAGCTCCTCTTGCTACACAAGAAACAGGCAGTAGAGGAAGTTTAGACCAGTGAGTTCCAGTTAAAATATTAAAAAAAATAATATATAATATAAATTAAAAATATTTTTCCACATTTTTCGATTGACAAACTGTTTAAATTTTATTTTTTTGTGTGAATTTTACAGTATCATTACAGTGTTTTATTTTCTTTTGTTATTTACAAGTTCGTTTTTATTTTTAGATTGGGAACTAATTGGAAAACTCCCCCTCTGAAAGAAATCATTAAAATGTTGTCCTATCCAGTGCCAGTGGTTCAACAGAATGCTGCAGGTTACCTTCAACATTTGTGTTATAATGATGATGAAATCAAATCAGAAATAAGACAACTCGGTAAAAAATTTTTATTGTTTAAAAAAAAGTCAAATATTTTTCTTAAAAACTCACTGTAAAAATTAAATTTTATTTAAATATGTTAGTTTGAACAAAATATGTTATAAAACCATTTAAATCTTGGCTGATAGCTTTTAAAAGTTTATTTTAACTAATTACCCTTTAAATTTATATTAGTCATTTAAACGGTGCAGGTAAATTTAAAGTAGTTTATTTTTATTTTTGTTATTATTATATTGCTGTGACCTGTTATAGATTTTAAACAGTATAATGATATATGAGAATTATTATACTTTTTTGTGCCTTCAAGCTATTTGCTTGGTTTTATTACCAGTGGTTTAGTTTTGTAGACTATTTTAAACTGTTCTTAAAATTTGGTAATTCAAACAAATTGAATTTTAAGTTGTGGGTACAAACAATCCTAAAAAACGATCTTCTTAAATTTCTGTCCTTAGATGCCTTTTTTTTCTATTACTTTATTGACATTAACAACACAACTTATTATCTATAGACCGGAGATAAAGAAAATCTCATTTTTAACCAATTTTTTCTTCTAAATAAAGGTGGAATACCCCCTCTTATTAAACTACTGGACAACTCAAGCGCCGGTGTTGAATATAATGCAGCTGGTACATTAAGGAATTTGTGCTACGGGCCCAAAAATGACAAGAACAAAATCGAGATAAAGAATTGTCAGGGCGTCCCTGCTGTTGTGAGGTTAATCAGAGCGGCAAGAAATGAAGACACAAAAGAACAAGCAACTGGTATGTAAAAAATTTAAAAATGTGTTTTTTCTATGATACAGTTATAAAATTATTAAAATTAAAATTTAAAATAATGCTTTTTTTTCCAAATTTATTTATTTTATAATTTTTTACTAATTTTTAGCTTCTTTATTTTTGTCTTTTTTTTAATTTTAGTTTTTGACTAACTTGATTTCTTTAAAATCTTTATTAAAAATAATGTTTTTTTTTATTCTAAATTTATTTATTTATTTTATAAATTTTCACTGATTTGTAGCATATTTACAACAATTTTAATTTTTTTATTAATGTTACATTTTGACGACCTTATTTTTTTCAGGTACATTATGGAATCTGTCAGCTCATCCAGACCTTAAAGGACAAGTATTAGAACTTGGTTTGGAGCCACTAACTAACCTAGTTATCACACCATATGCTGAGACAGTGTCAAAGGACAGCAAACCAAAAGATGTTGTAATGCAAGATGTATTCACTAATGCTGTTGGTGTCATTAGGTGAGTAAATAAATTTTAACATTTTAATTTTAAAGATTTTCTTATAACTTTGGTAATGAATGTCTTACAAACTGCATTTTAATTGTTGTAATATGGTCACAACTAACTTTTGCTTGTGGTGATTTTGGTCACACCACAAATGGCAGTTTTTTTTTGAAGGTCTATAGGTATTGTAATTGGCTATGTGATATTTTTATACTAGTTCATAAAATCCAAAACATTAAATTTTAAAAAATAAACATTTTTTTTAGAAATTTGAGTTCTACAGACAGTGTAGAAAATCGTAAAAGATTACGACAATGTCCCGATCTTGTGATTTCTCTTATTAGTGTTTTGCAAACTAACGTGGATAACGAAAATATTCAAAATAAGGTAGAAAAAATCACTTATTTAAAAAAACTTTTTAATATTTATGCAAGAAAATCAGTTTTGGGATTTTTTTTATTCTTTTTTATGGTTTAAAAAATCATATTTATTCTCTTTTTTTATCCTTTAATCTTAACATAAGAAAATAATTAACTTCTATCGTTATAATCTATTTACTCTAGGTGTTAATTAAGCCAAAGTACATAAAACTCAATTAGCAGCAGTTTGCCAACTCCTTTTTTGTTTGTTTTAGGCCACTGAGAACATAATGTGTGTGTTAAGAAATCTAACATACAAGATACAAGATGAAACAGTGGATTACGAGTCTCTGCATATGCCCCCTAAACAAGAACAACCTGACGATAAAGCTGATACTTCATGCTTCGGAAAGAAGAAAAATAAAGGTAGTTACAAAAATATGTTAAAATAAAGGTTTTATTATTTTTTTTTTCTATTTTTTTTTACTTAAAAAAATTAAAATCAATTTTAAAAAAAATTCATAAAAATTTTTTTAGAAAAAGCTCCAGAGGTAGTTGAACAGATCCCGCCAAATGATCCGGATGCGGTAGGATCAGATCTGTTATACCAACCACAGAATGCTCGTCTCTACATCACGGTCTTGCAGAAATGTCAAAAAGGAGATATCACTGAAGCCTGTTTGGGAACTCTACAAAATCTTACCAATGGTGTTTGGAAGGTAAAATTTTAATTTTTAAAATGATTTTACTATGCTTAGTTTAAAAAAAAACTATTTTTTAAGATTCAATTTTAAGTATTTTACACTTAATTTTTTAACCCAATATTTAAAGTTTAAACATTTTAAATTTTTATTTTTTTTTTGTAACAAGTATTATTTAATAAATAGACCAGTTAAAATTCGCTTCACAGTTTTAATGTTAAACTACAAATAAAATCTTGTATTTGATTTAAATTTATACCATTTCTCGGGAAAGTAATGGTAAATTTAACCTCACTTTTATTTGCCTATAAAACTGCCTTTAAAAGCCACCCCGTCATTTTATAGCCTTGTAGTTATATGATGTCTTTAAGAGCACTTTATAACTTCTAAAGTGCTTCTGAAATCACTACTTTAATACTGTTTAGGCTATACCATGGATTTAAATTCAAATAAGATACCAATAGTGTATAAATCACTAAAAAAACTTTAAAAATAGTTAACATTTTTTTGTATGGTAAAATTAAATTGGTCTTATAAATTAATAAAATCAAAAATTTTACTGATAGTATATAAATTGTATTTAATAAATTTTGGCTTTAAAAAATTCATAAAATAACCCAATAATATGCTACTAAACATTTTTAAATGCAACTAAATATATATTACGAAAAGTTATAACAAATCTATTATTAAAATGATGTAATATAAATATCAATGTTACCAACTATTGTTGACTCAACAAAATAATAAAAAGTTTTTTATTTATTTAGTGGGCGGCATATGCCAGAGCGGTTGTACGTAAAGAGAAAGGGTTGCCGGTAATTATCGACCGTTTACGAACAGACAACGATCAAATAGTTCGGGCTGGAACCATTGCTTTAACCAATTTGGCTGAAGACCATAAGAACAAAGAATTAATTGGTAAGAATCTGGTTTTGGTTATTTTTTATGGTCCGACTTAATCTTTAAAAACGTATTAAAAAATGATTTTTACTTACAATATCAACTTTCTTTTTCTAAAAAATTGGACCTAAATTTTATTTTTTTGGAAATATATTAGTTTAATTTAAATTAATAATTGTTTTAATTTATTGACCCTACAGCTTAAATATTTAATTATGTCAAACCTTACTAAACTGAAAACAAATGTGTAATGTATTTACCTAGCACTTTGATTTTTATGTGATGTTTATTTTCTGTCAATTGTAAGTACGCCCTTTGGTCGTTGTGTTATAAAAATAGTCTGTGATGTAATATACACATAACCAAGAAAATAACTTACACCTTTACTAAACCTTGTGAAAAATCTATTTAAAAATGTAAATGGTATTTTCGCAGTACATTTTTATCAAAGATTCGTGTCAATTTTTTTTTACATAAAAATATATTTGCTAAAATTTAATAATTAAGATGTTACTTTATGTGCAAAAATCACTAAATCTAATTTTCCGCACAGGTAAATTTGCGATGAAAGATTTAATTTACAAACTGCCCGGCTCCGATCCAAATGTAAGAATATCTGACACAACAACCATTGCTGTTCTCAACACGATCAGAAATCTTGTCCAGAAAAGTCCGGAAAACACCGGACATCTTCGTGAGGCTACAGGGATCGAAAAAATAACAACAATTAATAACTCAAGGTAAAAAAATTTGGTTTTTAAAGATTTTTTTCTTCTGATTTTGTTTTCTAATTTTTATTTATATATTATAGGGATAGCAGTCGTTATCATGCAAGAGTTGTCAAAGCTGCCGGTCAAGTATTAGTGGCCATTTGGGATAACAAAGAAGTTAGATCTCAACTTAAGAAGGATGGTTGGAATAAAAACCATTTCACACCAACGTACACCATCAGTACTCTACCCAGAAAGTAAGTTTTGGTTTATTTATAGAGGTGTTAGCTAAAGAAAATATTTAAATAAGAAAAACTACTTGTTTTTTGGAAATTTTATACATTTAAAAAATCCAAAAATCTACAAAAAAATTCTAAAATTTTTTTTTCTATTCCAGTAGTGGAAAAGCATCTTCAGTTCCATATGAGGAACCAAGGAGCACACCTGGAGGTTCAACTGGAGGAAGGAGATCTCAGAGGAAAACGAGTCAAAGTGCTGAGGAGGTATATTTAAATTTTTTTTGTTACTCTTCAATGTTTAAATTAGAAAAAATTATATTTTATTTAAGTTATTTAAAATATAAAAATATTAAATGAAGTCCACATTACCAAAAACTGTTTTATCCAATTAAAATTTCCCTAAAACTTAAAATCCAAAAACAACATTTACCACAATTTAGGTCGAATTTTTTTGCATTTTTTAGAGATTTTCTATAGAAAAGTTTTTTAAAAATAGTTTTATTGTCGGTGAAATGTTATTTTCAGGTAGTTTTCTGTTTATACAGACAATGTGAATGTTTCAGGGCTTATTTAGGCATTGTGAATTTAATTTTTTCTATTGTACAGGTCCCCCTACAGTCCCCAAGCGTAGAACTAACTGATTCAAACAAAAGAAAGGCTCCAGCAGATTCCTGGGTGTAAAAACTTTAAAAAATTGTTTCACAAAAGTGCCTGGATTTAATAAAACGGTGTCGATTTTCGAAGCAAAAAACTTTCGAGAAATATATTTTGGACTTTAAATTTTTAAAGTTCCCAAAAGTGTGGTTGGAACTTTAGATATAGTTTCAACAGTGTTTTACTATGCTTTTTAAATTTTAAATTAATTGGTGCTATCGCTACAACTAAGTTATGCGTAACATTTTATATATTTTAACTACAGCAACTGAAGTATAATAATGTGCTTTTTTAACATTGTAATTTTTTAAAAATATTTTTTACAATTTTATGTCAAGTAATTTCATATACACATTTACTCTCTGTAATTCCGTGGTACTCAGAATTTTATTTGTTCAGATTTTACTCTTATTATTGTGAATTTTTTAGTGCTTAGTTTACTATTTGTGCTATTTGCCTTAAAAGTTTGTAGTACCAATATTTAAAGTTACTACGAACTAAGAAAATATTATAAATTACCCCAATTATTTTATACCTTTTTAAAACAAAGTTTTTTTTATGAACTGTATTTCTAAATTTAAAGTTTTTTATTTAGCCCAATCATATATCTAACTTTACAGTAAATAATAAATTGTAACTTAATAACAGAATTTAATTTTTTTTAGATTAATATTGGTGATAAATTTTGTACGCTTTGTTTTTTGTAGCAATTACTTTTTTAATTACTTATTTGCTTAATTCGTATACGGGCTGTAATAAAATTAGCTGTTTGCTGTAACAACCTGACATTCAAAATAAATGATTCAAATAAAATTTAAGCAAACTTGCATAGGGAAAAAAATATATGGTACGGATTTAAAAAATATTGTTTATATAAATGGTTATATGGTACAACAATTTACTCTATGACATTGTGTGTAATCAAATTTCTACTGTTGCACTGCCCTATGTCATAACTTTTTTCTATTTCTAGAAATGTGTTGTATATTGAGCACCTAATTTTTTAATTCCAAGCTTTTTAATTGTGTTTTTATTTTTTGCGTTTTTATTGCATTGTAGTTAAGCTTGTAGAAAATGTTTTTTTTATCATTTGGTAGAAGATAAATAATTAAAAAAATGTGCTTTCCGCGATTTTTGTAAATATTGTAATATGCTTCCAATTTTTTTTTGTATATTTTGCCATCAAATTTATTTGCTTATAAGTTTAGAATGTAGTTAAGATACATGTAAAACCACGGCGGACCACTTTCTGATTATTACTTACAATAATAAAACAAGCATTCGAAAATTGAAGCGTTTCAAAGATTTTTTCATTAAATAGACAGGTAAACTTTATATGGCTAAAAAATGATTTATTCGACGACTGGAAAAATTTAAATTTACCGGATATTACAATTCACATAAAAATATTAAAAAAAAACTATGTTTGCCAGGTTACCATTTAATAAAAAATTTGACTTAACAGCGGGTTTAAAGCTCACGTGGTTTAAAATTTTGTTATTGTTTGCAAAATTAATAATTTTGTTGTTTTCGTAGTCGTAAGTAGAATATCTTTTAGAGAACTTGCATTTTTCCACAGCTTTTGGGGTCTGTAAGGTGCTGAGAAACTGACAGAGTGTAAGAGAACATATTTAGGGTTATAAAATTGCTACTTGAAAGTAAGTCGACAATTTGTTAGTAAAACACATTATACAAATGCCCTGGCGATTTAGCCAGTGCATTTAGTTTATATTTAATTAGTTACATATAATAACCATGCATAGTTACTTGTGTATATATATTCTAACTCCTTTTTCATTTTTCCGCAGAAAAAAATGTTAAACTATATTACTTAAATTTGTAAAGTTTTATAAAATCAAGTAATTTACCTATTGCAAATCCATCTTAAAGATAAAACAAAGATTACTATTGTTTACTACAAAGGTAAGTACTTTATTTTAATCGGGTAGCAACTTTCCTTTTTATTATAAAAAAGAATGACAAAAAACGATACCAATAATGTATATCTTTAAACAATAATTGGCTGTAGCAATATTGTAATTTTAAGAACCCATCATTATCAAATTAAAAGCATTCTAATTATATGCAACATTTTTTAGAAATATGGTAAAAAGTTAAATGTAAATACACTAAATTGTCGTCTGTACTATGTTAAACAATACAAAAAGCTTGTATTATTTTAAATTTTGCAGAATTATAACCTGACCTAGTTTTTACAGAAAAATGGAAAATTGACAGCAAAGAAGATTAATCAAAATGGAAGGTAGGCAATATTGTATGTTTACCAATAATTTGTATTATGTTAAATGTCACTTAATAATTTTGGTTGCTATACATTCATGTTAAGTATGTTGTATAAAGAAGTATGTAAAATAATAGATTGAAAGGGTAAAAAATATTAAGATTTTATTTTGGAATTCATTAAAATATCTGTTGTTTATTAGCCTAGCTCACTATCCGGAAGTAGTAGTAGAAGATATTTTTAATTTATCTTCATTAAATAAAGTGTGATTTAATATGCATTATCCGGGCATACCAACCTTCCTGTTTAAAACTTAGCGAAAAATAATAACCAGTCATTCCATTGCATTTCATCGCTTAAATTTCCCTCGCAAAAAAAAAACAAAATAATTTGCACGGAAAGTTTTGCAAACATAAAAATTATGATATTACAACTTCGCTAATTCTAGCTGTCACTTTTCAGCAGTTTCTATTCGTCAAAGAGCGATAGGGTGTAAAGTCCTAAATGAAATTTGGCCTACTGCCAGACTACGTCAACCAGTAGTTAGACTATTTTAATACAGACAACTCTTTAAAAACTTTAATTAAATTATTTTATTTTAAAAAAATCTTCGTTTATTAAAACATAATTAAATTAATATACTCCTGAATTGCGCACAACGCTTTAAGCAAAGTAGGTCAACGTTAATGCGACCTAGTTTATATATTTAATAAAGTAGAAAAATTCCTGTAAACAAATTATTTCTTGTATCTGGTAAATAAAATCACAAGGACTGACTTTTATTCATCTTTATTTTCATTGTATAGTTTGCAACAGTAAATACACCAAACGCACGACGAAAACAAACGACAAATTAACAACGCGAATAATAATTACACAAATGTGAATAAAAAATTGCTTTTAATTTAAATTAAAATTTCAAAATTTTTAATTAAATATCAAATTCATAAATTTATAAAATTTCATTGTTTGTTTATTTTTAATTAATAAAACCAAATACTAATTCGGGTGAATATCTAAACTTAACATCGAGTAATACTGATGACGTGTTTTATTTACCATGACGACAACGATATGATGACGTCATACGAGTATATAGGGACGGTATAAATGCGGTAAAATAATCATCTGAAATTATTTTGGCAGTTAGAAGCGTTTTACGTTAGAAAAATTATGCACCAAAAAAAAAAAAAAAAAAAGTCCGTATTACTTACACCTTTATTAAGTTGTTAAAATAATGCGATTACAGGGTTTGTACAATAATGATATTGCAATTTTCTGTTCACGAAAAAATACGGTCGAACTTTTTAAAACGAGGAAAAAAATAAAAAACAAAAAAAAATAAAAAACAAAAAAAAGCGAAAAACTGGAAACCATTTCAATGCAACTCGATGAATTCGGCCAAAGAATTGGGGACTTTCCCCTTGTAGGGAATCGCGTGACTTCGAATCGCTCGGGCCACCAGGCACTTCAGGGTTATCCGAGTTTGGGTTTTGAGAATAATTTCCGCGACCCCGGTAGTTGCTAAATCGAACGGAGTTTTCCGTAACTCGTTACAAACGTCAAAATGTGCCCCGTGTTCGAGAAGTTGGGTAATTATCATATGAAGGGTGATAAAGTCGCTAATAGGTCGCTCATACTGTAAAAAAAACAGGATTTAAAAAATTAAGTTAAAGTCTGATCTTTATGTTAATATTGTTGGTTATAATAAAAAGGGTTTAAAAATGCAAATGCTTACTATGTTTTAAAAGTTATTAAAAATTTAAAAAATTATACTATTGGTGATAGTGCTACTAAAAATCCATTTAATTATAATAAAAAGGGAATTAAAAAACACAATACCTTCAAATACTTAGTTTAAATTTGTAAAAATTAAAAAAATATATAATATTGATGGCAGTACTTTAAAAAATCTATTCAAACTTAAAAAAACGGGGTCTACATTAAGTTACGAGAAATGCAAAAAAAATACCAGGCAAATTTAAAAAAAAAATTTAGAATTTTTTAATGTGAAAATTACCTGAACAATATTATGCAACGGTGTATTCCCTGTTAACGTTTTCGCATTTGGATCCGCTCCACAAGATAATAAAAATTTGGTGACGTCAGCATTCGGAAAACAACAAACATCCCTAAAATAAAAAAAGGGAATTAAATTTAACTCGGTGATATCAGACAATCCATTAAACGACGAATTTGAATAAAATGCGCTTAAACGGTGTTTTTTTCTAATTGATTTTTGATATCGAATAACGCTGTGTAATTACTTAAACGTAATATGATATAGTTGTGATATTTTCTTTTAGAAAATAAAATGCTAATTTAAAAAATTCAAAGCCTTTGTAAAACACTTGAGTATTTTGCTAAACAACTAATAAAAAAAAATTTATTTAAAACTAAATTTTTAATCAAAAATATTAGGGCCATTATTTATTTACACTTTGATGTTAATTAAAATTATATATATTATAGGATATGACAGTTTGACAAAAATTTTCACTTACTTTACATGAAAGTCGTCAACCAATGTCTTTTCGCTGACAGCCATATGTAATAACGTTGATTTGCTAATATCTCGATAATTCATCTTCAAAAATCTAAAAAAATAAAAATTATTAAAAAAAAAAAAATATAAAAATTATTTTTATATGCCACACTAAGTTTTACGTAATTCTATAAATAAGTCATCCAAATTTTTGTTTAGTCATTGAGCCTTACAGAAATAAAATATAACAGGTTTAACACTATATTAATATGGTAGGATGTTATAAGATATAAATATAGCTGACGACTCTAACATTTAAATATCAATCTGAATATAACGTGGTAGTTATTATTAATATACGTCTATACTACGTGCGTAAGGACATTGGGTATTATTATTTATCTGTATCCAAAATTTTAATAAAGAAATTTCAGATTTTTTTAATTTTAAAAGATTGATATTTTATTTAATCAACAAACAAATATATTTTTTCACAATATATTTTTTCACGTGTGAATTTACTGATTAACTTCGTATTGATTACAATTAATCATCGATTCATAATGGAGGTAAATAAAGGCCTTACAACTTCGAATCTATTGTTTTTAAAATTTTAATTCATTGAAATAGCATGATTAATATAATTCACGGGGGTTAATAAAAGTGCGTTAATTTAAATAAATAAGCCATATACAATTGACTTTGCTATTATAATACACTATCAATTTTCATGTGAACATTAATATTTATGGTATGTTTTAAAATCATGAAATTAATTATGTCATTTTTTTTGCATAAATGTAATATTTATTGTATTTTTTTTTTATTTTTATTAATGCACAAAAAAGCTAAATAAAAAAATTGACTTAAGTTGGGATATTTACTTACTTGTAAATCATTTTCCCGAACTGAAAAGTGTCATTATCATCTTTTGCTACTCTACACACTATACTTATAAAATATAATAAAGTGTGAAGGTTCGCTTCTACCCTTTTCCACGCTGATGCTATATTCGACTGAAAATAAAATGTTTAAAAAAAATTTAGAAAATAACAAAAAAAAAATTTTGGTATTTTTTTTTGTTGCCGTTGTAAAATTGACAAAAGAGGATTGATAATACAAAGTCATTAAACCGTTAATTTATCAGCCAAAAAATTACGTCATCATTTCCCGAGAAAATTCGCAAAAAACAAGTTGAATTTTGGGATAAACAACATATTAAATCACAATACAAATAAACAAGCGCAATAATACCATTACTGCGTATTTCCAAGAAATATCAACAAGTTTATTATTGTTGTGGAATTATGCGAACAATCTAAAGTCAAAGATGACGTCGTGTTTTACGTCACGTATTCAAATCACAAGTTTTGAGAATTTTTCCTTAAAAGGGAGAAGCGCGTAAACAACTCGTTTCAACATCGCTTTAAAGCGCTCTTAAAAACGAGAGAAATACGGGAAAAATGCGAGAGAGAGAGAGGGGTAAACGAGAAAAAAGCAGACTTCAAAGCGTCACGTGATAGTGATCATTACCGCAGAGAATTGGAAATTTTTCTAGAAAATTACCTTAAAAATTCAGGAAAAGCGAAACGTAATAAAAAAAACATAAAACGAAACTATTGCGCAATTTGAAACAATTCGATACCGTTTTTACCGGTGTATAATTAGCGAAAGACGCAACCTCTAGGCAAATATACCGGTTAATTTTTAACCGATTATTATAATATTGATATTACCTGTATAGACGTGAAGTCCTTGCCTGAACTGCTAGGATATTCGCTTAAAATAGAAGGTGATGAATTACCATCTGTGCTTACAGTGTCCTTGTATAAACTCTCCAGCAGCGCCTATAGCAAAACAAGGCTATGTAAATTCGCTTTTCAATTTTTAATCAAGTTTGGGCAAGGCCTGGTTTTTAAACAACATATAACGCTGGGCTATTGTGCTAATATAATATATTAACGTGGGAATAGGAAAACATTGTGCTGCGGTGTTTGTTTTTTAAGTAGGGTAAACTTTCGAAATAAAAATTACTAGAAACCGACGTCATATATTTAACAAACATATATTTATAATAATTATACCAATCATTTAATAAATTTAGACCATTAATTGTAGTTAATTACACAATTTGTATAGATTTTTAGGTTTAATACCTATTTTTGCCTTATGTTTTAGCGTAATTAAATTTTTTTAATTTTACAGATAAGTTTTTTTATTTTTACCTTATTTTTTTCAACTTCATTATTCGACCAAGTTATTTCTTTAATACATGATTCCATTACTTCGGCCAAATCTTTAAGATCGATTAATTCATTTAACATTATCATTTGCGAATATACCTAAAAAAAAATAAAATAATAACAGAATTATCCAAAAAAAATTTAAAAAAAGGAATATAATCTGGATCTAAAATGCCAAATGTCCTTTAACTTTTATTTTACATAAAAAACTAAATTTTTTACTAATAAAATTGAAAATACAAATATTTATTGATTTAAATTTCACCTACAGTCTAGTATGGGAAACAAAAATGCTTTAATTTCACATTTTTTGAACCCATCTAACCACCTACCTCAGCAAATCGAAGTAAATCATTGTGTGCAGGTTTTTTGTTGAGTTGGCGTAAGTAAAGAGCTCTTTTCCATAATTTCAGGCAACGCTTAAACTGAAGTCCGTCAGCATAAACAGCCCCTCTGTATACAATAGGATGGACGACTTCCATGTTATTTACACCCAGAATACGCTCGCGAACTATTAAGGCTTCCAAATGAATGGCATCCTAAAAAGGTAATTTCAAACTTATGTCAACTTAGTAAAACATATCACAAAAAATAAATAAACTTTAGAATATATTTTGCATATTTTTTATGTGTTTTAAATCATTTTTGCCATAGGTAAGCTAACTTAATAGCATAAACATAACTATATACAAAAAACAACATAGCTTTATTAGTGCTTTATTAGTACAGTATCCTAGCAGACAGAGGTTATGTTATGATTTTACATTATTACCTAAGGCGAAATAATGTAGACTTTATGACTTCGTTTGGCAATATGACAGCTTAGTGCGTCAGCATATTGAAATAAGCCAGATAATTAATATCATATGATTTAACGTAAAATAACCTTTGATATTTGGTTTTTAAATTTTGCGAAGTGTACAATTTTAAGGTTTAAAGTTCACATAAAAAAATGAAACCAAAATTTTAAGGTAAATTTTTTAAGTTACAACATTAAACTTTTCGTCTTTTTTACCAATAATATTTAATTTACAATTACCTGGTCATCATGAATGGCTTGTAGTTCCTGAATGGTTTGGCATTCTACTCTATTATTATAAGCATCAACAGCTGGAAGCACTTTCTTTTTTAGCTTATCTAAAAAAAAAAATATTGCATTTTTGACCACATTAAATTGATTTTTTTAAAGTCTATAAAATATTTAAAAACCAAAAAGTCATATTACAAAAACATAAAAGAAATGCTATCCAAAATATATAAGTTTAAATATTGTTTATATTATGTTACTCACCTTTTGAGCGCATCAGGGTAGCAAGAAAAAAAAAGTGATATGTTTTTTCAGTGTTGTATCTGTTTTTGTCATTAGCATATGATGCTCCTAATAACTCGAGAAGGCTTATCTATAAATTATAAAACAGTTATGTATACATGTTATAACATTATATGTTCTAAAGGTCACGAACAGAATTAAAAAACATATTTTACAAAGTGTTATCACGATATTATTGAATTCTTGAATTCAAGCGCTATCTAATGAAATATTTATTGATTTTAAAGATTATTAAAATTTTTGGAATAAATTTGCCTGTAATGTAATAATCTTACATAACAGTATTGAGCAATATTTTCTCACAACACGCAGCGTAATATAGGTAGTAGGGGGGCAATTAATAAAATTCACAACTTTACATAACAATACAGCTCTATATTTGGGCTAGACATGCGCACAATACATTGTCGCGAAAAATGTTAATAATAATACAAAACCGGGTGCTAGCTTTTATATCATAACCACTGCGCCGAAAAGCGAATAAAGAACAATTTTCTTCACAAAGGAATTCCGATAAAGCGAACAATTGACTTAATAAGCTTTTGTAACCTGATCAAAGGAAAATATTTGCGAGCATTCAGTGTTAATTAATCATAAGAATATTAATTACCTTGGTGGGAGTATCAATTTGGGGGTGCTTTGTAAAAAATTCAACAATTTCAGCTTTACAAGTGTCAGCTGCTACCATAGCGGCTGTTAATCCATTTTTGTTTTTGATCGTCAGGTCACAACCTAATAAACAGAAAGTAAATCGATAAATAGACTTATAAACATTATATAAGCTGTGTTATTTAAAGGTGCATATTGACTTAAACAAACAACCATAAAATTTCTATGAATTTACCTAATAAACAAGTGGTGATACTAGTAAATGCCCCATAAATTAGGGCACAGTAAAATCAATGTAACAACATATACACAAAAAATTTTAAATATAAATATCGGCTATTTTTGGACAAAACACTCAAATTCATACTCTGATGTTAAAAATTTAAAGCATAACAAATTAAACATCAAAAACATGTCCCACATTTAATCAATAAAACCCTAACAAAGCGGTCGGTAAAGTCTGCATTCTTGTGGTCCCAATTACCCTTGTTATCCTTCGAGTATGGCCTCGAAACTTTAAAGCAAATGACTAACAACAATACTATGCGCTCATTCAAATGTTCAACAATAAACTAGATTGCTATTCAAACCGCCCACGCATATTCTTTTTAGGCAAAAAGTCCGATACTTGATTCTACCCTTAAGTTTCGAGTATACTTCAACAAAACAAAATCAATGTGGAATTTCTGATGTAATTTATAAAACTTAGGAAATAGGATGCGATAAAGTTAGGTTAAGGGTTTAAATTCTTAAAAAAAACAGGCGAATAAATAACATAGTCTTTTATATTAAACATCCTTGGTTTAATACATACTTTCGGAAAATTTTACGTATTTGCACTTTGTTAAATCATTAACACTAAGTTTACAATCCCACAAACATAACAACAGTTTTACCTGCATTAACAAGAGCTTTAACCACTTGTAGTTTTCCACTTTCACATGCGAAATGAAGTGCGGAATCCCCACTGTTGGCTTTGATATTCGGGTCGACCCCCTTAAATAATAAATACTCAACAACTTCCAAGTTACCACGGTAACTGGATACCATCAAACAAGTGTTGCTATAGCGATTTGCTATGTTAGGGTCTGCTCCATGTTCCATTAAATATCTGAAAAAAAATTATTAAAATTTTGAAAATATCTGAATATAAACAGTGCTTAAATTCAATTAGAGCTACAAAACTAGCTTAAAATAGTTCCCTTTTTTTCTACTAAATAATTTATTGGGGTATTTTAGCTAAAGGTTTATTTAAGCTTTGTCTTTTAATTAGATCTCTTTAAATTATTCAACAAAATACAAAATCATTTTAAAAGTGGGTAATTATTTTTAAATACACAAAAATCGACTTTTAATTAAGGTTTAGCCTATCACATTAAAACCAACATAAACTGGTGAAAAAAATAATTAAACAATTTACCATAAAATCAGGTTTTATAAATATAAACTTACATAACAACTGATAATTTTCCATGAAAACAAGCAGCTCTTAAAGGTGTTGAACTAGTTACAGTAGTTTGATTTAAATTTGAACCATGGCTTACTAACAATCGAACAATTTCTAAATAACCACATGCAGAAGCGCACCATAATGGTGATACAGCTATATAGATAAAAACATGATAATTATATTAAGATACAAGTACAAAAAATCAGCCTTTTAATTGACTACATGTTAAGATAAACAGGCTTACATCAGTTTGTTTTTTATATAATTGTAGGATAGGAAATTGACACATGATATTTAGTTCACCAACTGTTGTAGTCAATTACCTAGTAATTTAACTAGACAAACTATGTAACAGGTTATATAATGTTGTATAATTCCTATGTTAGGAATAGAAACATTTTATTACTACTAGCTTCAAATATTATTTAGTTTTTAAAAATGACAAAATATTATTGTATTGCAAAGTTTTACTGCCTTGTTAGTTTTTATTGCATCATACATTTAGGATTATAAAAAAGATATTATAAATATAATGGTTGCATACAGGATGATTAAACTAACTGCACTTTTTAATCGATTATCAACTACCAATTAAGGCATTTGAGAGATAAAGTTAAAGTTTTAGAGTTATTTATTTTAAATATTTAAACCTACCTTCAATTAAAAATCCATCAAAATTTAAAGTGCCGACGTGATCAGATAAATTCACGTTAAATTGATCAAGTAACAATCGAACTATTTGGGTGAAACCATTCTTTACAGCTATCAAAAATGGGGTGTATTTTTCGCCTGAATGAAAACAAGGAATTTAGTTAAAGCACTAATATTGTTTTTTTAATATTCATTTTGTTTCAAGATATGCAAAGACACCATTTTTTATACAAGAATAGCAGTGTTGAAAAATTAATACTGCCAAATTACTTTTGTTATGTTAAATTAAAATTACAAAAATTTAAATTTTAATAAATTTTTCCAACTTACCCTCTTTTGAAGTGTAACTTTTTGTCAAGTAATAATTTTTCTTATCTCCAGATTCTATCAGGCACGCAGCCACGACAAGCATATGTCCTTTTCTACAAGCATCCAGAATAGCCGTAAAGCGCTGATCGTCATTCATATTGGAACAGGTAGATAACAAACACAAAATTAGGTTACAAAATTTAAAACAACATTAATTACTCTTTTTCTTATCTTTGTTTTCTAAATGAGAAAGACAATTTTGTTCAAATTTAGGTTGTTCAAATCTTAAATGATAAAAAAAAAAAAATAGAATTTAAAAACATGTAAATATTATAAAACACTGAAATCGATAAAAATTTTAACAACGCCGACAAGGTAGACTATTAAAATTTTATACATTGTAAAAGCTAGCTAAAATGATTAAAAATACTGCATTTTGTCCAATTACTAATGGCAAGTTTCAAGTCATGCATAGTCATAAAATTAGACTAAATTATTAAAAACAAAAATTGCACGTCAATTTACAAAACTAAAAATTAAAAGCAGATTGGTCATGAGTGTATGATAAAATATTAAAAACCTAAAATATTACACCTTAAAATTATATTAATAATATCATCACATTTTTGAGCTATGGGAACTTGGATTTACAATTACTAACAATTATGATACTAGTTTAACGTTTATATACACCAACAAGTTTTATGATATTATGAAAAATAAAAATACTCTTATTAATTTATACATCAGATCATTATTTACAATTAATACTCTCTTATATTTTAATACCTAAAAAATAACACATTATTTATTAGTCCAATATTTTTGATTTCATTGTTACAAACCAGTCTTTAATTTCTTTGTTCAATTCAATATACTCTGGTATTTTGGTTGATGGCTTTGGATCTGTATCAACCACAGCTATATAAACTAAACTTAGGTTACCATGTATGTCTTTAACAATATGGCATAAGGGAGACGAAATTTTTTTTGATAATATTTCCCTTACGAGGTTTTCAGCTAAGGTTGAATTCACAATAGGTTGAATAGACACCATAACCGAACAATCGCTGAAAGATTTTGAAATTAAAAAACGCTGAAGCAAATTTATAGCTTGTTCAGTCCGGTTTTTAAATTTCGGTTCCTGAATTTTGAAATCTGTTATTTTTTTCCATGAATCTGTATCAAAAGGGGAGTCAAGACCTACATCAATTTTATTATCACAATTTATAGATTGTTCGATAGTTAAATGGGCTTTTTCAATGTCAATCATATTTGTTGTCCATACTTTTTGTGCTGATAATATCAGATCTAAAATACAACCTTGCTTCAGAGTTTGTGTATTAGGAAAGCAGTTATTCTTGCATTTTTCTGTATATTGTTGGCATATATTTGCTGATAATTTTGCTTTATATTTTGCCCCACTACAATTTGCTTGATTTTTTCTTGAAACTGGTTTTGGGTTTTTAATGTCGGTTATTTTAAGTAGCAATGTTTGGGTCACAATATCTGTTAAAACTAAGCCGACATCGACATAGGAATTCACTTCTTTAAATTTCGAGTTTCGAAAAAAATGATACAGAAGTTCAAATAAATTAGTTTGTTTTGAATTGGTATCATACAACTGCATGTCGTCATTTGACTCCATTATTTCCTGTGAGTGAATCACATCACCATTTTTAAACACCCTGATGTTATTCTGTGGAGTCTGAATCATTGAAAACAATGCATTTTTTATTCTAGTCGGACATCCAGAAAATAAATCAAGAGGGCAATAATATGAACACGATTTATATCTATTTTTGCAATAGCGGCGATACAATTGCGTTGAACAGAAATTGCACAATTTTTCTTTCGACAACGGATCGGGGGATATATCTCCTTCAGAAATAAATCCTTTTTTGAGCTTTATTTCTACACTTATTATATCAGGAGATAAAACTAGTCCCCCAGCAACACAACACTTGTATATAGGGCTGTGAGGTATGTAACAATGGTCCTGCATTAGTAGAGATGGCTTTAAGGGATCCAGAACTTTGTGTTCCCGAAACTCTGGTCTGTCTTTCTCAATAATATCGTGTAACTCTCTAAAAAATACCTCGCTTAGCTCTACTTGAATGGGCAAATGACATGCTAGACAACCTTTTAAAAGGGGTAGAGCGATGTGGGAAATAAACTCAAGCTCGGGGAAATCTTTTGTGTTCGAAACTTCGTCTTTTGTTTCCTCGTAGCAGTTTAGTTTATTGGTAACGCCATTTTCCGCTTGGTTGTCGGCCCATTTTTTCTGTAGACGTAGCACTCTACCCTTACCATTACATACCACAATGTGTTTATTACCTTCAGCTCTGTATCTCCATTCTGAGGCAGTGAATTTGTCCATAAGCTAAACAAGAATAAAACACCGAAACTTGAAACAAAATAGCCTCATCGCTGAATAATGGCGACTATTGATAAAAGAAATAGTTACGTCATAATCGGCGAACAAATACTACGCCTCATTGATTTAAGATAAAATGCGATTTTCTTTGTAGTAAACAAGAGTTTATCCCCAACCGAGTAAAAAATAAGATTGAAATATAAATTAATATTTGCAAAAAACTTTTTTTAAGTTATAAAATTATATATATATTTTTTTGTTAATTGAAATGTATAAATTTTAGATATGAGGGCTTAGTAGCGCCAGTAAAAAATTTGTAAATTGTTTAATTCTTTAAAAGTTTACTTTTTTATTGGTCCGATGGTTAAAATGTTGTCAAAAAATCCTTCAGTAACTTTATTTCGGATAAATTTATTTTATTGCTTAAGAATGTCAAGTATAATTTTATGGTAAAATTTGTTACAACTTTTGTTAATATCATGATAATATACACTTGCAAATTTCGTGCCGCTAGATGGTATTACCGAGCATATAATCGTACGAAATCAAAAAAATTATCTAGCGTTTGCAAAGTTGTCAAAGTGACAACAATAAATCCATCAAACTAAAAAGGAAAAAATAAAACGTCAAAAGCCCCAATAAAGTTAGATGTTTACTGTCGTTAATGATTGACATGTGGCTACTGTTATGTTAAATACTCTTAATTTAGAACTTTTACGATGATGAGCTCCCATGACTTTATGTTGGTAACAACAACTCTTGGCTGTACAAACATTTGTGTTAAACTTGTATGGATTTAATGCGGTGGAGAGTGCTTGTATTTTTCAAACTGTATTTGTTTACTGTCGTAAAGCTGTCCCTGTAACAAATTGGCTATAGTTATAACCATTTAAAACAACAATATTTTAAACTAGCATGTAAAACTTAAAACTATGTTTTTTTTGTGGTAAGGTCGAATGCGCGACCTAAACATAAAGTAACATTGGTTACCCCGACCCAGTCTCGAGTTGCCTGTTGCAGTTTTGGATATTATAGAATATAATTGTCCGATATATTATAAGTTGCTGATTAGGTGCTGGCTTAGCTGGAGTTTATACCGTTTATAGCGCCTTACTCAAGGGCGCTACAGCATGAGATTACTAAGGATCGAACTCAGGATGCTTGTTTAAGCATAAATTATTAAAAATATAACTGTTATATTTTTACATACCAAAGATAAATAATTTTAGTAAAGCTTATATTAGTGACGTAATATGCGTAAAGTTATGGCCCACATAAAACTAAAAAGAAAAGAAACTCTTATGTTAGTATACAACTATCAACCAATATGGAATTTATTTTCCGTCATTTTTACCTCCCGTAAGTTAAATATTACGTAGTTTTGACGTCATATAGTGTATATTGCTTTATGATTTTTTATTTTAATAAGAAATTAGTTAATAATTAAAATATGCGAAGAGTAATTAGTTGGAAGAAAAGGACAACATTTACAAAAGAAGATTAATTAAATAGTTCTTCGAATTTTTAACCAAAAAATAAACAATTTAGCGACATTGCGTTAGAATAAAAACAGTTTTATTGTTAAGGGAAAATTACATAGCAAACTTTTTTAAAAATGTTTAAAGGGGATTTAAAAAAAAAAAAATCGGGTAATTTTAAGCGGTAATTTTTCTAAGTAGTTGATTGTAAATTTGTCTGGTGCAAGTTAGGCAATAAAAATATTGACAGAGGGCCGTTAAACTAAAACGTTTATTACCTTTTTACTATGAAATGTTTACGTATTGCTGTTAAAATTATTTTATCGTATATTGCACCATAATGTTAAAAATTTTAAAACCAGGTTATTTTTAATAATTTTTTAGGTAAAATTCCATGACTTATAAAAAAATTGCATTTGCAAAAACAAATTGTTGCAAATTTTTTTCCTTATTTTTAAACTAAATTGGTCTTCATTTTAAATTTTGTAAATTTGATAATTTCCTGAACAGGAAAGTTTTAATGTTTATGTTGTTTATTATTGTTAAATTAACCATAACAAAATTTTAAATATAATGACACGACATTTCCTTAAAAACAAACCGAAAATGATCAATTGAAAACGAAAATTTAAGATAACACTAAACAGACCTAAATTTTAAATTTAAAAACAATTGTAGTCGGGTTTTAAAAATGTAAATAGAGTCACGTGACCTGCTGTGCAAACATCCGCGTTCGATATTACACAACTACATAACAATATATTATATTGTATTTAAATTAAGAGCTTTTAACAGCAGTAAAAAACAGTTTTAAATGTATTTTCTACGACTTGCCATTATAATGTAGCATTTTATAATTAAATTTTAAAATATAATATATTTAAATTGTGCAAATTAAGACAATAGACATCGTTATTTTTTGACCTTTAAATTGGCTTTGGATTCCTTAACGCAAGTGTTATTACAAATCTTTGTCATCGTAAACAAAAACGTGGCTACTTAATCGCCAAACGTAGAAATCCCTTACAAAGTAAATACAATGTAATACGAAACTATAATTTCACATCATCTAATGACCACGCAGCCCTCGCGTGATTACCCATACTTCTTATTCTTTAGAAAGCATGATATTATAATACCCGCCACGTGGACAAAATTGACGGTTTTGCTGTTTGTCTAAAAAGTGTTTTAGTGGTTTAATTCCTCAGCAAAAATTTTGGTTCATGTAGAGCTCTAAATAGAACATATATTATAAATAATCCTACCGCATGTATGGAATGTATGAAAACATTAAAAACACCTAGCAATTTTAAGAGTATGACGTATAAATTGTACGGTGCTAAATTTGCCTGTATTTGCCTTCAGGTAATTTTTCTGTTTAAGATCTAATTCTGAAAACATATACGTTTGTACACGTCAAATACTACGTAAACCCATTCTGATTCGATACAACGTATTTCTTGTAAGATTTACTATATTACCCAGTAAGAAGTAATGCATTAAGAAGTAACAGCAAAGAAAAAAAACGGAATACATTTATACGTTATTGTAACGCACCATTTTGAATAAAACAACACAAAAAAGAGATGTTATTAATTAACAACAAATAGCAACAGACGACCGTAATTTATTATATCGGGTTAAAGGAATGCAAAAAACAATTGCACATTGTAGCAATGCTTGCAGCAATTTATGTAAAACAATATCACAAAAAGATATTAAATCAAGGTAAAAACTAACATGACAAAAAAGACGGAAAAATCAGAAGGTTCGGTTGGGAATGGTAATTTATAAATCGAAGTCGTTGTCTCCTTCTTCGTTTAATATAGTAGTACGACATAACGCTTCTGATACAACGTAAGGGTCACAGTTAGAAGACGGTCGCCTGTCTTCTAAGTAACCTCGTTTTTCGTCGCCAACCTATAGAAATAGAGCAATAATAATCAATTTAAATATTGTGAAATTCTGTTAAGAGTTATAGAAATACAATGAAAGGCCTAACAGAGCAAATTTAGGTTATGTAATTGCTCCGCATGTCTTAGTTGTTTTGTAAGCATTTTTATACGATAGTGAGGTAAGCAGAATTTTATTTTTTAACCTTTGGACTGTACGCCGGTCTTTTGAAATTAAAATCCTTTTATAAATAAAATTTTAACTTTTAACCTAGTTAAGAATAATGTTTATACAACCTACAGTTTTATTTGTTAAGTAGGGCAATAATTTAAGTGGTTACACTTGAATTAGATCTACAAACAGGTTTTTATGGCACTGTGAATGCATTAGAAAATTAACTGATTGCAGTAAAAGTTAGATTGCAAATATGCTTCTGTCATAATAAATCAATACATAAACATTGTGGCATGTGATTAATAAAAAATATATATATTCAATAGTTGAGTAATGTGTAATAATTATTTATTATCGTTGCATCCTGTTATTCTGGAATCTAGCTATTATATCATGTAATACACTCTTTATATTTAAAACATTAATATTTAAAAAAAAAAAAAAACTAGATTTTTATTTTGAAAAACATAACAAATTACCTGTCTCGGTATTCTAATTGAAGCTTTTCGGTTTGCTACTCCGGAAGAGAAATTGTAAATTGAAGCAGTTTCGTGAAGTCCTGTCAACCTTCTCAAGTTATCTTTACCTCCTTGTGGATCATAAGCTTTGATGTGCCAGAAATGACGTTTACTTAACTTCTCAACAGCTTTGTTAATAGCCCTAAAAATTAATTTTTTTTTAAATATTGAAATAAAAACTAAAAATAGTGGGAAAAAAATGAAATTTGAACTTACTCAATGCCGCCTTCATTTCTCATTGCTTCGGTACTGTAGTTGGCATGGCAACCAGCCCCGTTCCAATCTCCCTTCATGGGTTTTGGATCAAATGAAGCGATGATCCCAAAGTCCTCACAGACACGATGTAACAAAAATCTTGCCACCCACAAATGATCGCCCATGTCAATCCCCTCACAAGGACCTACTTGAAATTCCCACTGTGAAAAATTAAAGACTGTTAAGTATACTACTACTAATGGTTAATGTTTAATAGATTTAGGTCTGAATTTGTATGATAAAGCAATAATATTGTCTCAAATACAGATACTAATTAATTAAATGGGTTTTTGGTGTTATGTATTCTCAAATATGTACTTTGGTTTTAGACTTTGGAAGTGTCGTGTATTGAAAAACGAATATTTGTTTTAGAAAAACAAGATTGTAAAATATATTTTCATATCTAATGAGAAAATAGTTTTTAAAGCTTACTTGTTAGTATGTTACATAGATGATTAATGTTTGATATCCTATTATAGAATTTTGTTTTTAAAAGACAGACTTATGAGTCAACAGTATTACGTACAGGTAATATTTTTTAAATGGTAATTTTATGTTAAATTAATTATTGCCTTAGGGCGTTTAGGTAATTTCCTAAAACTAAAATTGTTCTTTATTTAAGTTCATGTTTTATACTACTTAATATTTCAAATTTATGAATTTTAAATTAAGAGTTATTTTTTTTTACCTGGGCCGGCATAACTTCGGCATTAGACCCAGCAATTTTAACCCCAGCAAACATACAAGCTCTGTAATGAGCTTCAACAATGTCCCGACCGTAAACATTACCAGTACCGACAGCACAGTAGTATGGGCCTATAATATAAACAGATAAAATAAAACAAAAGAAATTACATTCAATAAATCGGAAAATAATTCCAATTTGTAAAAAAAGATGATTTCTAAAAATTCATATGACAATTTGAGATTATAAAGGCATCGTCGACATCAAACAGTTAAAACAAGTTATTTGAAACTTGATTTTTTACCTTGTGGTCCTGGGAATCCCTGTTTGGGCCAGCCGAAAGGATGACCGTCAACGTCCAACAATGTATATTCTTGTTCCATACCGAACCACGGTCGATCCTGCTTAACTTCTTCCATCACAGTCTTACATCTTCTACGATGATTTGTGGCTAAAAATACACGAAAACAGATGTTTTTACGGTGTTTGGTTGGCTAGTAAATATAGTAACTCGTAAAATGAGTTTTGTTTACATACCAACAGGCTCCATCTTGTAGTTTAAGACCTCACATAAAACAAGTTTGTTTGGGTCGCCACGGAATGGATCTCGGAATATCGTGACTGGTTTTATGTAACAATCGCTGTTTGAACCTTCTGATTGGTTAGTACTTGACCCATCAAAATTCCAAACTGGTAATTCTGATAACAAAAATCAAAAAATCAAAGCATTTAAAATACCATCACAAATTGTATTAAAATAAACCTACCAACTAGATATGTAGTAGTACAGTAAAAACTAAATGTATAGGCTCATTAATTGTAAAATATTATAGTTTATTTCATTACCTTCAACAGATTGTGGTTCACAGTCCAACGTTCTTGTTTTACAACGAAGATGTTCCCCACTGCCATCAACCCAAATGTACATGGCCTGGCATTTGCCCTGACAGTCCAAGCTCATGTAATCGGTCTTGGCAGACTTGTTTAAAAGTGCGGTTGAAGGCATCTTTCTTTTATTTATATTTTTCGTAATAACACAATGAAAACGACAAGACAACTAACAGATTAACAGACAAATTAACCTAATATTATCGTACAAAAAGCAGGCCTAAGAGTCTGTAAAATCAAGTTATAAATACTTAAAAATTGCCTTACCAAAGCTTTACATAACCCATTACAGTTAACTATCGACCACGTAACGGGCTTTGTTATTTTTATACTGAACGTAAGAAGAAGAGAGAAAAAGGCAACCCATCATGCGTCAATTCTATACAGTTATGACGTCATTCGTATAAACAAAGAGATAAAGAACGGGCTACATTTTAGCTCTTTATTTAATAATTAGTTAAAAACTGATTTAGATCTAAAATTTAAACATAAAAGAATGAAAATTACACTGAATAATTGTACTTTTTAAGTCTAATAAACAATAGAATGAATGAAATAGCGAAATTTTTCGTCAGCACGCCTTTTTCGGTGCTGAAATATTGCGTCATAACATTTCGATTGTTTTTTTAAGAACAATTTGGTACGGGGTTTGATTTTGTTAACAATTTTGAAATGCATTAATTACGAAGTACACACTTTTTTATAAGTTAGGTTTATTTATATAACAATAATAAGCATTTTTGTTTGTGGTATTAGTTTAATGGTTCAGTAAAATGTAAAATAAATTAAAGCAAAAATTTTACCCAGCAATATTTTTTATCTTACTAATCAAGATATTTAAAACTATAAATAAACTTCGGGCTCTTAGAATAAAGTCCAACTTAATAAACATTACCAAGAAAATTACTATCAGTACCGGCATAAATGCGTGTGACTAATCATTCGTGACACGACACTTTAGCGCCGCAAGTGACCACAAAAATTTAAAATTTTATTTGATTTTAGTATAAATTTCCATTAAAGTTAATTTATCTACTGTTAGTTAATGTATATTTTAACCATTTGGTTGTGATTATTATTTGTTAAAAAGCACAATTAAGGACTTGATTTTTTAAAGTGTATTGATACTCAAGACTCATAATTTTTATAAAAAATAAATTTATTTTTTTTAAACAAGGGCAAATTAGTAAAGCATCTCAAAATATAACTTAACCAATAATTATAAGTTTAATTTAAATAAAAATAACCTCTATTTTACCGAAAATTGTATAAATTTTAAACTTAAACACTTTTATTTTTCTGCATGTAAGGCTATTAAAAATTTATAAGACCAATCAATGTAAAGGATATATTTCAATTTTATAATCCAATTTAAAATTTAAAAAACATTTTATTGTTTATTTAAAATTTATACGTTGAAATAAAGCAGTGTTTTTTGTGGTTGGTGCTTTCGCTTTTAGAATTTTGTGGCAACTATTATACTTTTGTTTAAATGTTAAATTTTAATCCTATGTCTATTGATAATCAATATTTAAAAATAAAATTGTCAATGTAGTTATCCAGATAGGGAAACCTATACATTAACATATATATTAACAAATAAAAAGCAACTTAATCATATTTTAGTTGCCTATATTTTTAAAAGAAATAAAACAAATGTAAACATAATTCTGAAATATGTAAATTTTTGTAAAAATAGGATGTTAAAGTCGATTTGAAACCATATCGGATATAAATTTTATGTTTAAACCAATCACATTGCTGTTTATTGTCGTTGTTAGAAGGCGTTGAAACCTTTTATAACAGTGAATATTATTCTCCCGGTCCCATGAGAGACGAAAAGTGTTTTTGAAACCATCAAAATACACAGACCTTTTATGTGTTAAAGCTTAACTGAAAAAGGCCTGGTCTTTTATTTTTTAATTCTATTTATATGCTTAAAGAGCTAAGCAAAATCAGTTTTTAACTGAATAGTTAAGGCATGATTTAGGCTAGAATAAAATAACTAACAGCATTGGAAAATTTTTATATGAGCTTATAGAGAAAAGAGAGAAATAAGGGCGTTTTACATACGTAGAGTTAGGAATTTTAAATACAAAATTTAAAATTCAGTTGGCACTATTCTAAGAAAACCTGAGGTGTGGAATATTTTATAAAAAGATTTTATAAACATTGAATGTACGGTTGTTAGTGAAGGTATAGGATTAGAATTAAAAAAGTAAAACACAAATTAAAAAAATGGATATGTAACGAGCCTTTTATGCATTACATAAATATTTGCAACCTATAATTTCAGCAATACTATGTTCAGTTGAATTGGAAATACAAAATTAGTAGTGCGAGAAAAGGAAATGGTTAAAACGGTGTAGTGTACATTCGTGTAGACTGACAGTTTGTCCCTTAGAAGTAGGAAGCTGGCTGTTTATATACAGTCAGATAGTGGTAGCAAAACGAAAGGGTCACCTGTACTTTGCATTTCTTTAAAATTTGAGGCTGTGTAAAAATAAAGTGCAAGAACAGTTTAAGAAAAAAAAATTTAAGAAAAAAAAGAGATTTACAAATAACCTCTAGCGAATATAATTAATATAAGAATAAAATAATAATGACTTAACATAGGATATAAATTTAGTATCCTAAAATTTAGCGAGGACCGTTAAAGTAATAAGTTTTGTCGAGAGTCGTAAACTACATATGTTTTTGAACTTTTGATTTGGGTAATTTTCCATTACGATTTTTTCTTTTAATATACCTCGGGGCAGCAATGCTGAATTGTTTTGTAGCAGATTAAAATATTAACTTTAGATCGCGCGACCACAAAGTTCGCTCGAACCGTGCACTTTTTGCAACTTTAAAATAATTTTTTTCTTGCGTTTTTAGAACCAGTCGTTTGCACTAAGGGGTTAGGTATAAGAAACTTTTTAAAATGGAAAAGTCTAATCATAAAAGGTAAGACACCCTTAAAAAAGTTGTAATTTTAATTATATATATATTTTTTTTTTAAATAATGCTGGGATAAAATTAGGTACGCACGCTTTAAGATAGTAAAATATAAATATTGCAGTAAAAAAAACAAAAATTTTAAAGCTTTGGGTTTTTCCTTCTTGTTTTTATTGCTTGGAATTTTATGACTCAGATTTAGATGCTTGGCTAAGCTAAAAAAATGTTATCTGTTAATATTATAGTTATGCAATATTGGTACAACATTGTTTATAATCATAATTTTTTACTAAAAAGGCGTTAGATAGTTTACATATCAAAATTTGTCGTTGTTACAGTTTCCTTAAATGCATCATAACAGGAAACAATTTACACAATTTCTCTACAACATATGGCCTAAAAATCCTAGTTTTTTAAGCAACATGTTTATTAGCACATAAACCGCATTTTTTTAAATACTTTACTTTATGCTTACAGAATGAAATGGGAGAATAATGCTGAATTTATGTTATCCCTTATCGGGTATTCGATTAGTCTTGGCAATTTATGGAGATTTTCCTACTTATGTCATAAAAATGGAGGAGGTTCGTATTAAAAACAATGCAACTTTACATTATTTCTACTCTGTTAGGTTTACCTTTAAACTATATACATAAACAACACAATCTTGGCTTTGAATATCTTATGTAGAAATGTGGTTTTACAGTTTTTGGTAAAGCGTATCAGCCAACATTGTGTGTAGGTGTATAGCTTTAATTTCAGCCCACTATGATTCCTTGTTATGCCGAGTATTTAACCACTATGGGGGCGTGGAAAATAAGTTTTCCTCCGGGATTTAAGTCATGTTATTCACGTAGTATAGTAATTCGCTGTGAAACGTCACTAAGGAATTGCATAGCTGCTTGCGTGGTTTTATTACCACATTATTGCGTCATAGAAGTACGAATTGTTTACACTGAAAGCGCTGACCATTGTACCTATGTAACAGTCATTTTTGTTCAAAGTATTTTTTTTATACAAAATTAAAAAAATGTACAAAACCTATGCGGTATATATCCCGAAATAGGACACTTTTTATTCGTAATCATATTATATTACTTTCATTTTGAAAAGTAGTACCCAATACAACAATGAAAAAATAGAATAGTTTTACAATATGAAAAAACAAATTGTATTAACTTTTTTCAGGTGCATTTCTTATTCCCTATCTAGCCGGCGCAGCATTTATAACTTTCCCAATGTACATGTTTGAGATTGGACACGGCCAATGTACTGGTAAGGGAAAAGTTAAGGCTTGGGACAGAATACCTTTAATGAAGGCAAGTCTATATTACTATTTGTCTATTTTAGTACAATTTTTTTCATATTTATCTTTTCTAATGGCGTGTTTTTAAAAAAAGCAAAAAAATGTCGGTATTTAAACATAGTTTTTAAATTTTTGTATCGTGTTATTCCAATTTTAAAATTTTTTGACATGTGTTTAGGGCATTGGATATGCTGCCATATTTATCGCAGTATTTGCTTTAATCCCCTATATTTTAATCATGGCTTGGGGGGTTTTCTTTTTTGGATTTTCATTTTCTCCTGTTAAGCTACCGTGGGCGACATGTGGTAAGAAATTCGATTTTAAAATTTTCAAAACACAAAAATGATCAGAAAAGTCAAAATATTAAAATAAAATTTAAACTGTTTTACTTTTACTTAGATAAAATACATGGAATACGTAAAATCTTAGTTAAAAGTCAAAAAAAAAAATTTAAATTTTTGTTTAAACTTTTATGATTAATTTTTCAATTATAAACTAAAATATAATTTAGATAATAAATGGAATACTGACAACTGTATACCACAGGACTTAGGTGATGGAAATTGGACCTTACTTTATTCTCGAATTTTAAAAAATTCATCGATTAACTCAACTTTTGGTAACTCTACCTATTCCAAGTCCTCGCCATCTCAAGTGCAATTTTTCAGGTACTAATTTTCAGCTTTACAATTTAGAATTTTTTTGTTTGTTTTTAACTAGTAAGTGTAGGCTGTCAGCTTTATGGTTTAATGCTTAAAAACCACGTAATTTTTTCTAAGAATTAAAGTCTCTTTATTTTTAAATGTTAGAGCGTTTTTAAGAATATATAGTTATGTTAAGTGTATTTATTATAAAACACCGGCGGTGCAATAGTGCCCAAAACACGTGGCTTTAAAAACACGTGGCTTTTAAAGCACGTAGTTTAAAACACGTGGTTACAAGGTGGGATGTTTTTAAATAATTTATATAAGGCAACTTAAGACTGGGCCGAAGTAACAAATGTTACTTAATGCCGTAAAGTCGGTCTTTCTACAACAAGGATAAATAATTTATATAGAAATAAATAAAGATTTGTAAGCGATAATATTAAAGTAAAAGGCATCTTCAAATCTTTCAACTTAACATCATTTTTGTTTGATTTTTAATACATTCAAAGCCAGCAAGGTATTATTTAGCTTGAGATTTCAAACAACCTTTACCGCTAAATGCTTTAAAGTATTTATTCTTATTATACTTTTTGTTTTTTTAAATTTGTTTATAGAAACTATGTGCTTCGAATTCCGGATGCTTATGAGATCTCGGGGGAATTCAATTACGAAATCTTAATTTGCTGTTTCGTTTGTTTTCTGGTGATTAATTTTATTACAATTAAAGGAATACGAACTAGTGGAAAGGTATCAATGTATTGTCTGATTTTTTTTTATTTTTAGAAACTTTGTAGTGATTAAAAACTAATTTAACAACTTTTTTTTGCAAAACGTTGAAGGTATTTTAAAAATAACTTGGGCCTAATAATAACATAAAATTTACCCATATTTAGCCCAAAATGACATTTTTTAGGCTGTCTACGTAACTGCTACATTTCCGTTTATAATGTTGCTTGCTTTACTCATCCGCGGGGTGACGCTAGAAGGTGCAGGAGAAGGGATCCGAAAATTTTTGCTTCCTGATATGGCCCAGCTTGCTAAACCTAAGGTAAGTTTAAATCGCAAATAATTATAAAAATTAACAAAATTTAACGAGGTAGCAACACTTTCAGCCAAAAAAAATTGTATTTAAACAGTTATTAATGTTTTAGGTATGGGTTGAGGCAGCTTCACAAGCTTTATATAGCTACGGAATCGGTTTTGTATCATTGACTGCCTTTGGAAGTTATAACCAATATAAACATGATTTTTACAGGTAAATTTCAAAGCTTGATTTTGAAAAATAAAATATTACATTTTAGAAAAAATGTTATGAAAAAAATAATGTTACTTTTTAAGCGGTTCCTTTGCTTTATAATTAATAACTATTAACCAACAAAATGTATATAATTATATTCATATTTATTTAAAACTTAATTTTTTTTATAGACAATGTGTTTATATTGTTCCTCTTGGCACTTTAACATCAGTAGTTATGGGAATAACGACGTTTAGTATATTGGGTCACATGGCTCATGTTCTCGGAGTGGATATTGAGAATGTAGTAGAGTCTGGTGAGCTACCTACATAAAAGTTATTTAAAAATCAAAAATTGGCAAAGTATATTAGCCTATGAAAGAGTATTATTTATTGTCTACCGGCAGCGTGGTGTAATGGTCAAAACACTGGGCTTCACTACATAAGGTTCTGGGTTTAATACTTACTGCTCTTATGCTGTAGTGCCTTTGAGTAAAGTACTATAAACAGTATGAACTTCCACTAAACAAACACTTAATCAGCACATAATTATCGGGCAATTATAATTCATAATATCCCAAACTGCCACAGGCAACTCGAGACTGGGTTGGGTAACTGATGTTATATGTTCAGGTCGGGAAGTCGACTTTACTACATCGAGGATAAATAAATATAACTTTACCATACACCTATTTTAATTCAAGAATGCACTAAATAATATCTTACACGTAAAGGCAACATTCATTTAAATTACGTTTTTTAGGACCTGGTCTAGTGTTTCAAATAATTCCATTCGGATTAGCAGCGATGCCTTTTCCACAAATTTGGTCGGTTTTATTTTTTCTTATGTTCTTTTTCGTTGGGATTGATACCTTTGTAAGTTTGTTAGTTTTTAGTATTTTAAGACTTGTTTAATGTTACTTGAATTGTACAAAAACGTAGTAAAACATATTGGTAGTAAAACATATTGGAGTTTTTTTTGTACGAAAACGTAGTAAAACATATTGGTAGTAAAACATATTGGTATAAACATCCGACATATTGGTATAAACATACGTAAAACATATTGGTATAAACATACGTAAAACATATTGGTATAAACATCCGACATATTGGTATAAACATACGTAAAACATATTGGTATAAACATACGTAGTAAAACATAATTGTACGAAAACGTAATAAAACATATTGAAGTTTTTTTTTAAAATCATTATATAAAAAATGTTTTGTTAAGAAAGGGGTCATATAAATGTTTCTAAACAAAGAATTTTTTTTTAACATTATGAAAATATTTTTTTTTAAGGGAGTTAAATAAATGTTTTTTAACAAGGAGTTTTTATTTAAATATAAATAATAATTGTGATAGTGTGTGTTATTATTGGACTTAATTTTAGTGATGAAATTTTGGGTTACTTTTCAAAACTTTTCAACCAAAACTTAATTTTATAAAGCTTCAATTTATTCCTTATTATATGTCCCAAAATATCTTTCCATCGAGATTATGGTCCCCAAATTAAGACCAAAATATTTAACACAATTTCATCGCTAGTTTTCTGACATTGAAGGATTAATGGCGATCTTAGGCGATGCTTACCCGAAGACTGTGTCAAGTACGAAACGTCGAGCAATATCCAACTCTGTCGTCTGTTTTGCTTTTTTTGTTGCAAGTCTTACCCAACTATCAGGGGTAGGTATTAAGATATATAAGATGTTTTTGTTTAAAGATTTTTTGTTTAAACCCCGTCTTAAGTACTTTGATATATAGTAAAATGTGTTTAAGTATTAAAATATTTGGTCAAAAAAGGTCTTTAGCCTTTTCTATGATATTTTTAAGTAAGTACCACTGCCTGATTATTAATCTTCTAATTGATTACTTATGCTTGTTATAAGAAATCAGTTTATCAAAAACTTCTTACCAAAGAATTTTACAAAGTAGGAGCAGCGAAAATCGAACCCAGGACCTCGTGGGGTGATGCCAGATGCGTTTACCCTATACCATGTCGTCGTATTAAAAAAAATATGCATTAATTTCATAGCACGGCTTTTACATTTTTGAGCTTTATAATTACTACGGAGCGTCCGGCATTTGCCTCCTATGGGCTGCCATGTTTGAATCTCTAGCTGTAGGATGGTTGTGGGACGCTGACGGTTTCGCTGATGACGTCACGGATATGACTGGAAGAAGATATTCGAGATTTTTTAAATATTCGTACAAGTTCTCGATTCCAGTTGTGACTTTGGTAAGGCTGTTATTTATACGATTTTTTTTTTACTTTGAAAAATTAAAAAAACTTAAAACTTTTATTTTCGTTAAACAAATATTTTATTTGCGTTATTTTTTAGAGTATCTTAATTTTCTTTTTCATTAAATGGACCCCGTTACGAGTGGGTGATTTTGATTACCCGTCATGGGTCACCGTAATAGGATGGATGATGTCGTTGTGTTCTATGCTTTGTATCCCTGGGTTTGCAATATATGCAGTTTATAAACAAACCGGAACGTTGAAAGAGGTAAGGGTGTTTACTTGGAGGCATTATATAATAGTTGAAAAGTCAGGCCTTATAGAATAAGGTCTTGGGTTAGATTTTCACGACTTTAATGCTGAAGCATTCTAGAGTAAGAAGCTTTAAACGGCATAAACTTCTGCTATGCTTAAATATCAAGCACCCGATTAAATATTGGAAACTTTTTATTAATAATATTCCTAACTGCAACAGTCAAAAACGAATGGATAAAAACGAAAACTTATTTTTTTTTGGAAAAATAGACTAGAAAAATATTTTGTTATTTAGAATTTTAACAAGTAAAGTACGTTTAAAAATATTCTGTTTATATGAAAATTACATATTTGCTTTTAAAAGCAATATTTTATTAAATGTAATAAATTGTTTTTTGTTATTGTTTCAGAGATTAAAGAAATCCATTCAATCAAGTGGTTCACAAAGATTAAGAAAAGAATTAAAGATGTCAGAAATGGTAAAATAATTTTTTTCATTAAAAAAACATCTTGTAAAAAAAATGTTGATATTTAAAAATGTCAAGTTTTTTATATACTTTAATGATATATTGTCTATGGAAAATTTAACAGCGAAAAAATGTTTTTTAATTTTATGTAGATTTTTTATAAAGCAATTTCAAATATTTTTTTTTGTTATTAGGTGGATTTTCGTGACGAAAAATCACCAGAGCATAAAGAAGAATTACAACCAATTATGTAATTCTTTATATTATTTCTATGAAATATTGAATTTTATTTTGTTAAAAATAATATTCAATTTTGAAGTATAACTCCACCTTATATAAAATTAAAAAACACTAATTTTTGTTATACAAAATAATTTATACTTTTATGTTTATATAAAAGCATATAATTATACTGATAATGTAATCACTTTGTTGCTATAGCAACACATAACAATATGTTTAATTAATCTATTTAAATTTTTCCATTTTTGTTAGTTAACTTTTTCGTTTTAAATTTAACTGTTACACTATGTAATAATAATGCCAGTGAAACGTTAATTTAATTCATTAACAAATTTTAAACGTGTTTATTTAAAAATGATATGATATAATACAAACTATGACATACTTAAACGATTTTGTTGTTTTTACTTTAGCTTCAATACTGTTAAAATATGTAAAAAATTAACCGCTAGATGACGTAATGAGCCACCTATTTTTTCTTGTTTTTTTTGCTGAATTATTCGCCCCTTAGGCCTGGCGTTTATGGATAGCTCAAACACGTCATAACAGTTCACCCTTCCCCAATAAAAAATATAAAACCGATCATCTTAAGGCGATATGAAAAAAAAAAACTTTTTTATTGGTCTGGGAGTGTGGTATACCGGTCATTGCGTAAAAGGTATCGGGTTTAAGCCACACCAATACCACACTATTCGCTCTTGAGCTTGGGATTTACAGATAGCCTCAACATCACAATAAAACACTCTTTTAAGGTTTCTTAAAAGAAAACAAAACTTAAAATTAATTTTTTATTAGTTTAAAATATTTTTTTTAAAAATCTGAAACCTTACTTTTTACATTTAATTGGACCATTTAAACCAAAATATCAAAACTTGTATTCATTATATTTTAATGCAGGTAAAACATTAATTTCTTATTAAAATGCTAATGAGGTAAACAAAATTGGCATAAATATTTAATAAAGTCTTATATTAGCAACTGAAAAGGCAATTAATGATGGCTAACAAAAAATCATGTATTCGATTTTAAGCTATATTAAGTGTTAAATTATTCAACTGATTAAATACAACAAAAAATCAATGTAAGTTATATTCCATTGTTATAGCCATTTAAAACGAATTAAAGTCTTATCTTTATGATTTTAGTACAAAAAGAAAAAGATGCCAAAGTGTGCAGACAATTATGAATTTAAGCTTTTTGTTAAATAGATTAATGTTGGCTTAAGTTTAAATTGAAGTTCGTAGGCTTTTAGGCACGAAAACAAACAGATAGACCGTGTGATAATTTGGTTATAAGAAAATAAAATGTTTCAGAATAGTTTATTGATTTTGATTATCATTTTTTTATCTTGAGTTTTATGTAAGAATAGATTTTCAAAGTTAGACAAGCTTTTTTTATATCTTTGGCATTTTGAAATTCTGTTAAAGTATCATACAAATACAGTCTTGTGATTTAAGAATAAATTCTAGGTATATTAAAATTGTAAAATGTGACATTAATTTTATAAATTTGGAAGCTTCACAAAAATAAATCGATTTAATTAACTGCAATCGCTTCGCTAATTTAAATTTAACTGCTTAGAATAGGGTTGGGGCGTGCTATCGATTTTTATTGCATTTTAAAATGAAAAGAACAATTTTTCAAATTATAGGTGGCTGAAAATTTTGTATTTAATGGTTCTGCTCTACCCCTGAGGGCCCTTTTTCTTTACGATGACAAAAACAAACCGTAATTCAACTACAAAAACGTGTTTAAATCTAGTAAAATTAGAGTAATTATCGCACATTTTAGACAATGGTTATGACTTGTTTTTATTTACTTTTAATTACCAGCCCTAGAGTCTGTATTTGACTTTTTTGTTAATAAAGGAAATAACTGCCAGCTGCGTTTACATGTTTTAGTTTGTTCAAAACAAAACGTTTGTTTGAAAAGATAGTTTTCGAAATTCAGTCGTTTTTTGAAATATGTTTTAAACAATTCGTGTTAACTTGTAACTATTATAGATTATACACCAACAAAAGCTAAAAAAAGAGCTAATAAAATTTACAAATTGAAAATATAACAAAAGTAATCCTAATTTCAACGCTTCGTTTTTATAAAATGACGTAATGAGAAATTCAAGGGCAAATATGTTTACTGTTTATCGTACCGGGCGATTAGCTCCGGCGATGCGAGAGAGGATCTTAGACGAAAAGGAAAAAAGAAATCGCGGCATGGAAATAAACAATTCGAGGCCTGAGAATATTTTGAGAAAACCGAAGAGCATTTTCGTTTTTACTACATGCATGTTTTTTTATTGACTGGCAAGGTTATTTAGGGTTAAGGTTGTTGTAAATGTTATGATAAAATGTGTTATTCATTTAATTTTTTGTTTAGTCTATAGGACTTTAGTAAGATGCGATAAATTAATACCAAAATGTCGGATTTTTAAATGAATCATAGACATTTTTTTCGGTAAACTTAATCAATCACGAGTCAGCTAGTAACAGTAAGCTGTTATAAAAATAATATTTTTTACAGAATTACGAAAATAAAGTTCCCTTTTTACCTTGCTTTTTAATCTGGTTCACATAACTGTATACACGTTTCAAATCGTATTGATTTGAACATTTTTTGTTCCAAATCCTTTCGATTTAAAATGGATTACGAGCGGGCGTTTGTAAGGGCAGTAATTAGGCTTACAGGACGAGCTTATTACTACTTTGAGCACACCACAATAGTTGAATTTCAAACGGTCAAATATAGAACAGTGCCTTTGTAACTTACTTCTTTGTTTGCCGACTGGACAAAAAAATGGACTTTGCGTTTTTTCCTGTCACTGGGCCTACTGGTCAATAGTAAACAAGTGTACAGTTTTTTGTAGAGCATCGTAGCGTAGAACCGGAAAAAGAAGTTGTAAAGTATGCTTTAACTACTACCTTTTGGTCACAAGTGAGCTTCAAAAGGTCAAGGAAATATTATGTTCGGTTATATCTCCTTTAAGAGGTTAAATTATAGAGTAATTTCATCTCAAAGCGGTATAGTTAAATTGTATGTTTATATAGCATATCTACTGGCACAGCAGTACTGAAGTTTAAGTTATTGAAAATTAACAAAGAAAAGTAAATACCAGCAGCAAGTTTTATGTTTAAATAGAAGTTTTTTAGGTGCATAAATTTTGTTGTATTTTTATAAAAAATAAACAATGTTAGTTCTGTTTAAAAGGTCAATTGTTAAACAGTATGTTGTACTACTAACTCCCAACTGCTAGACCTACTATACTCCAGTTTGTCGCCATTAAATTTAATACAAGAGCATTTAAAAGCATTTAAAGCAGGCTTATAGGGATTTATACTAACCGCCAAGGGTTGTTATGAAGTAGATTAAAGTTGTATGGGAATAAAATTCAATAGGGCCTTTAATTTTTTTAGCAGTTAGTCTTTGTTGGTACGTTTTTAATAGATTTAGAAAGGTGTACTTTTTTGTAAAATAGCAGTATTATCAAGTTGTCTGAAACAACATTTAGGAATAATATTGATCTATTAAAATGGATGTTATTAACCAAATAAGTTGTTCTTAATAGCGTAATGATCTGCCATATGGACATAGGTGGGCACAGTTAAACGAAAAAGCAACTTCGTTAAATGGTTATTCGTTACACAATACAGTAACTTCGCTAACGTTTTTTCGGTTAATTAAACCAAGTGTAACGGAAGTTATCGTTAAACGTTAACGTTAAAATTTAATTAAAACAAACAAAGAAATTACCTTTTTTATAAAAAAAATTTTAAAAAAATAGTTTTTTTTTTAATCGATGTTTTAACTAGGCGAAAATGGTTTAGAAGAAGTTTTTAAAACTGGCATAGGCCTAATGCCCAAATAACAGTGGCCGGATAGTAATTACTTACATCGTTTAAAAATTGCGACGATTAAACCCAATAAACGGCGATTTTAAACATATATATTCCTTATATTACCATGGATTTACTTGTAAAATATTGAGTTAACGGGCTTAATTTAACGGAAGCACAATTTAACGAAAGTTACCAGGTCCGATAACGATTTTTAAAAATAACTTAAAAGTTAAATTTTAACAAAAAAATTAACTTCGTTATTTAACGTTTAACGCATTAACGATTTGGTGCCCACCTTTGCATATGGAAAATAAATTTTGAGGTTATATTTATAACTCTAAACTTACTTTATTTAGGTTATAAATGGAGAAATGTTAACTGAATAAACTGAATATTTTGTTAGGTCAGAGCGACAGGCTAAGGTAAATATGTACTGGTTATTTTCCGTTCTTTATTTTCTATCCACCGGACGTTAAAAACTTTGCTTGGTTTTTGTTTACTAGCTTTTGAGTAGCAGATAAGAGATATCGACTAAATTAAAAGAAAACTTAAACACAGCTGGTTCACCAGGCTTTCTAATTACGTCAGCGAATTTTTTGAACATTCCTAGAATTGATGTTGTTGACATTTTAGGGAAACGTAAACTTTCGGTATTTTTAGCTATAGTGGTATATTATGTAATCAGTTTTTCGGGTATTGTAATTTCTATAGTAAGTAAATAGGTAAGAATATTAAATTTAGTAGAATCTTGATTCCCGTATATTTAGTAAATAGATAAAATAATAAATCAAAAACAGTGGTAGATTATACCGTTAACTAAAAACGACTCCCAAAAAATCAGTAATAAAAAATGCAGCTATAATAAAAAAACGTAGAGTTTCGCATTGCGTGTAATTATACAAAAGTATTTTTTTCTGCCGATAAAAAAATACTCTACAAGTCTTACACCTAACACTAGTAACTGGGTATTACCTAACAAATTCGGCGCCAAACAACACCTGGCAAACGAAACACCGTTTAAAAAGCATGACATTCTGCCAGTCGTAGGGCTTCTACTTTTTACCAAAACAGTAACCCCAAAATAATTTTTCAGATGCTTTTTTTCTGTTACGGTAGGAACTGTAGTTAAATTTTAAGTGGTTGTTAGTTGAATCGTTTGAGATTTAGCGAAATTCGGTAAAAAGAGTGTAATTACTATAATTATCAAATAATTTATAGTTTGTATCAAATAAAAAATTTAAGAAATTTTTATAGAAAAGTTAAGTCACCAGATAGTCTGATAGTAAGGGATTTAAAATTTTCTAAGTTATCTCTATTCGAGATATTATATTCCTATTTAATATAACCTTTACAAAATTGCTAGTTGTCATTATGGCTTTGATTTTGAGCACCCTTGAATTGATATTTATGTAAATCGTTTTCGCTGAAAAACGTTCACTTGCTTTATAAAGTAGATGGGAAAACGACAGGGTTTTTTTCTGTATTGTTATCGGGTTAATTAGAGCATGACCCGCCGACATTCGAAGACGAAAACGCCGCGTTTTTTAGGCGACATCCGATGTGAAAAATGGTTTATGTTACCATGTTATTTTAATGGTGAAAACGCTTGACTTCAGTTTAATTTTTATCTGTCTAAAAACGTGATGTTTTCTAAATAACAATACTTATTTTTTTATTTAGGATACGATAGTTAGTATGTTAAAAATAGCAATCGAATTTAGATAACATTATTAGGCATTAGAGAAAAACTGTTGTACCCAAAAATGCCCGAACTGTTTAATGAAGTTTTTTCAAGGCAAGGACATAAAAAACAACGCCCGAATGTGGTTTTATCATATGAAAACAAATCTAGCTACGACAAAATAAAATCAACAGATATATTGCTAGCTGACTTTGACAAAATAAACTCATATAGCTTCTTTCAAGAAAACAACGAATTTACAAATTTAAAACATCCAAAATCAAGAAAAAGGAATATTTACAAACAGCAGCCAATCAGTCGGATTTCTACTGTTTTGATGTTATGTCAAATTTTACTATTTTTCAATTTCTTTCAAATGCTAACCATGGCTAATGGAAGTTACTATTCAGGTACAGCAGGTATTTATATCAAGTTTTCAACAATTTAATTTTAATTTGTTTACAAATAATTTGGGTTTAATTCAAGCTGTTTACAATCAAAAAAATTCATTTTGTTTTTTTTGCAAAAATCATAACAAAACAACAATTAAAGACTAATTTGCTTATCAATAACTTTACATTTTGATTTTATATTTTAAATGATGGCTATTATTTTCGCATTTAAAAGTAAGAAAACCCGCGGGTAATTGGTTTGTTGTGTTTAAGTTATTGATGTTTAATGTTTTGCGGTTACATTAGCTGCTTAATTCCCAACACAAAGACCTAATCTTTAAAGTTAATTGTGGCGAAAGGCTTACAAGGTTGTCAAAAATGATGTTTCTTGGATTACAATTAAGCTCTTGTAAAGAGAAGTCTTAAAGACAAACACGTCCTATTTAAAATCAATATTTAACTTTAATCTGCTGTATGTAAACCATTTGCTTTCTATGCCAAAAAGTTATATCTACGCGACATCAACGAATTCGGGTTACTAAAAAGAATACTTGATTTATAATAGGCTACATAAATTTAGATCGTTTCGTTTGATGTAAAGCTATTTAATTAGTAGTTGCGGCCATTTTTATTTTAAATCAAATCACACGATCTTCTATAATTTGATTATCTAACATTGTTTATTACTAAGAGCACTTTTCTACACGCGCGAACACATATAAATATCAATTTCAAATTATTCCCATCGCTATCAGGTGACACCTAGTTGACATGTACGAGTTTTTAATGCCCATATTTTTTGAGTCGTGACGATTTGTGGTTAAAAGCATGGTAGGCGTTGTTTAATAGCGTTTGGGTGGAATAGTATTTGCACAATTACTTAATAGGATGCACGCCCTATTTTTATTAACGATTTTTTTGAAATTATGCCATATTTTCACTAACGGGGTTATGCATATTATTTAATCAAACAATAATTCACGAATTCAGTAATAATAAATTAAGTTTAAATATTGGTTTTTGGATTAAAATTGAATTTATTTTTTTTTTAAATCAAAATCAAGTTTAATTTATTTTGTTTATAAATTTTTGGAATTTCCTGAAATGTAGGTTCATAATTTTGATCCCGCTCAAAACGGTTACAATAAATTATTTATTACCTCAATATTTGTATCAAAAATTAAATAATTTTTGTAATAGCTTTTAAATTTTCGATTTTTGTCTTATTAGACGTTATATATTATTCAAATTTTATTTATTCAAGTATTGATTCAGTTTAGGCATTATAGAATATTTGATTTTTAATCTAATAAAATCAAGATTTTAATCGAATAAAAACATTTAATTTGCCACGTTTATAGACACACCTCATAGCATAAAATGTTGTTCAATTAAAAATATTTATAAATCCAATTAAGGTATGTAATTTAAATTATCAGTAAAAGATAAGAAATCTAAATACGTTACGTTAGTGTATTAAATGAGCTATGATTATTCGATTTTTTTCTACGAACTTTATGGTATATAAACGACATGGGTTTATATGTGAAAACTTTCTTGTTTGGTTATGATGAGCTAGCTGTCTATATGCTGAGATAAAATCAACAAATGTAAATGACGTTTTTTAAACGCGTTCAAATTTCCATGAGAAATTTATTTATAACTCGAGAGAAAATTTTATTTTTCGAAAACGGACAAAATCGGTTTTTAAACGGTTCGGAAAATTTTGATCTAAAAGTCAAATTTTATAACTTTTTGTAATCTACGTTTACATTGTTTCGCTTCATAAAATAGCTAGAATTTTACCATAGACATTTTTCTACAGTGAAAAACATTACAATTAACATTTTTATTGAATAGTTTTAAATTAACTTTAAATTGAAAAAAAATTGCAAGTCATACGGGTAAAAAGAGATGCCTAATATACAATTACTCTACGTCTATTGTTGTTTATTTAACTGATGTAGACAGTCGTATATTAAATAACCACAAATTATTTCCACGCAGTAAATTTCACACACCAATGATTAGTATCTAATTTCACACAACTTTGATGCAGTTTTCCCAACAATACACAAACTAAAAACCCGTAAAAATCAACTCAAAGTGATTTTGACAGATGTTTGTTTGTATATATGCAGAAAACGCTGTGTTTTTTTACACGACAAGTGTTTTATAACTACAAGAACTAGGCTAAAATACATGCCCTGTTAGTCAAGTGCTTATTGTAATCCTAAAAATAACTAGTTTTGTTATTTTAACTTGATAAGGCGTATACTTTTTGACATTAAAACGGATGTATAGTGTATTTGGTTGTGTTTTTACTTGAAATGTTATTGAATATTAGTGTTTGTTTTTAAAATATTCATGCTTTGAAACATATGCGAAAATATAGCTCAATTGGAAACGTTTATTTTGCAATAGACGATATTTAATTTAATATAAAATGACACTAAGGATATGACCCGGTTTAAATTTATTTCGCTTTTATATGTAATTAAACGTTTTTGTTAATTATACTGTTACTGATTCTAATCAGTATAAAAGAATATTACCAATATTTTTTGTTTTGTATTAAATAATTATTTTTTTATTTTTGTTAACAGGTTATATTTCTTCAATTCTTCAAACCCAAACAGCGACAGCTTGTGAGGGAAATAACTTATATATTATTTGCCCCCCCATGACAACTATTTCTATCGAGGTAAAATAAAAAAAAATAAAAAAATAAAATAAAAAAATAATTAAATTTTCTATGATAGTAACTAAATGTTAAAATATTGTCATATTTAATAAATAATTTAAACTTTAGTTTTTATCGTACTTAATTATCGATATAAAATTTTAATATAAAAATGACATAAAATTTAATTAAATTATTTATTTTGTAAATATTATTTATTTATTTTTGTTTATGAATAAATGCTTTAAACGAACTGTGTTAATATATTTACTAATATTAAAACCTTACGACCTGTAATGAATTTTTCCCTTATATGTCTCTGTTCAATATTAAAATAACCTTTTCACCTATACACTGATAACTGTGATAAGATAATATTCGAAACATTTTTTTAAAAAGTGGTTACCCGTAATTGATAAATGTTTACATAAAAAAGTTCTAAAAAAACACAAAAATTAATAAAAAAAACTATGTCAATCTTTGGTATTGCTTAAATTCATAAAAGCTAAAACTTAATTCTTAAAACATTAATTTAAAAAAAAACTTTAAAAAAACTTGAAAAAAATTTAAATATTTTAGTTTCATTTTCTTGCTATTGCTCATATGGCTTACATTTAACTTGTTATATATAATACTTAACAATACGTTTTTACATATAGAGTGCTATGTATGGACGCAAGTTACCAAACAGGTTGATGTGTCCTATGTATGCTTCAATCCTCCATTCCCCAACTCCCTTGCTCGGGAAAGAAAATTTAGATTGTGAAGCTGAAACGTCGTTAGCTGTAAGTCCGAGAATTTATTATTAAAACTATTTTTGATTAATTTGTGCAGTTAAAATAGACGTGATTTATTTTTGAAAATGGTTTGGGGTAATAAAAGTTGCTTATATTGACTTTAATTAGCCTGTAAAGTCATTTTTTACACAAATTAATTAATAGTAAAAACAAAGTGTGGTATACTGGTCATGACAGCGGCCTACAACCCAAAGGGCTTTGGGTTCGATCCGCACCAATGCCACACTATTTGCTCTTAAGATATGTCATCACAGTTACCTTGTGTGCTTGCCTTGTGTATCTAACTACTTTGAGGAATTTTAGCAATAACCTAACTCTAATAACCAGTTGTAAAAACAGTAAAAAGTACTAAAAATTCACAATTACTGTATTAGTTTTAATAGTTCCCAATTTAACTAAATTCCATAATTATAACTTAGCTAGTTATTACATTTTACGTATGACGTCATAGGTAATACTCGGGGTATTTAGTTGGATTGTAAGTTATTACGACTGAGTTTTTCAGTTAAGTTTCCCGCCTTTGATAGTTACTAGAAACCACGTGGTCGGTCTTTATCTTATTATTCAGCGTATTGGGTTATGTAAGGGCATTGTGTAGAAATCCCCTTTAATTACTATGTAGTGAAGGAATTTTCTCATTTTACTTTGGTTTTTGATATGGTTAAATCGTTGTGTGTTCTAGTTTATTTGATATAAAGCAGAAATACGTCGTTTTGGGTTAACAATTTTTGTTGTAAAAGGCAAATTTATCTTTATAGTTCAATCACATTACGTTATTTTTTTGAGTGCTATAATATATTGCCGATCAATAACTATAACCATGATCGTTTCACCGTCTTGTTAAATTCATTTATTACATAGACTACCAATAAATTTTACGAAGTATTTGTAAACACAAGATTATTTGCGATAATAAATGTTTAAAAATTGTATAGTTAGAAATATTCTAAAATATTCTAAGATAACTTAATATACACATAATGGATAATAACAGTTTAAATAATAAAATAAACAAACTTAATATAATTACGTAGTTCACAATACCTTTATATAATTAAACGCATGGTTTTATAGTATGGCATACCATATTTACTGGACCCAATATACTTAGGCCTGGAAAAATACCAAAACTATTATTTATTAACTAAAAAAACAGTTTAAGGAAGCGGTAATTGGGTTTGTTCAAGCAAAAGCGTGAAATTGAATATATCCTGATTTTAGTTTTCAAATTCCTCGAAGTAAAAATCAATAACATTGCCCACAAAAATTCTGCCATGCACAGCGTGGGATCATTAAAAAACAACGCGGACATAAATTCCCCGCTTTATTAAATAAACAATAATTTCATTCTATTGGTATTTGTTTGTAAAGAAATCGATATTTTTGGTCAAATTAGGTTATAGGTCTGGTATTTTTTGTTTAAATTAGTTTAAATTTGGCATTTTTTATTGTTGTAACATTTGGCTTAATTAATTTTCGTTCTGCGTTTTTATTTTAAGTTAAATTTCTATTTTTTTACCATTTTTCTTAATTGTGTTGTTTACCGTTTTATTCTCAATAACCAAAAAAACAAATATTGACTTTTTGTTTATTTGTACAACTGCCATTACCGAAAAAATAGCGGTTGTAAAAAATAATGAATTGCCATTTGACCTAAGCATATCACTTCTGTTTTCGAAGAATTCAAAACTTGTTTCAATCCTTAACAGTAAACTGTCTGATCGATCACTATAACGCATAGTGATTTCAACTTTAATTTCTAAAACTCGGCGGTCATGCTGTTTCGACGTAGGAACTTGATTTATTTGTTTAAATAAGGACAAAATAATGAGCTAGTGTTTAGGCATAATAACTTTGTATATGAACTTAGTTTAACTTTCTTTGGTTTTAACTTTTGTATTAATACAATAAATATATAGTGTTTTAATTCGGATAAGTTGTTTAAAAACAATTTTGTACGAATAGGGAGTTTTTTGTAAAAGCCTTGCATTACAAAAACACTTGTTAAAATATATTTTATTATTTTTTTGCAAATGTTATTTGAAAACAATTGTTTTAAACATATTTAAAGATTGTTAAGGCTTTTGTTTTGTTAATATTGTAAGAAAAATAACTTTTAACTTATGTAACATTGTTGTTTTACTATAAAAAGAACTTCCTTAATGACTTTGGTATTTTAGTTTTGCGAATACATTTTCTCACCAATGCTAAAGCTTTTTTTTAGAATTTTTTACGTTTGTAAAACAATATTTTTCAATTTCCTATCCCAATGACGTAATGTTAATAAAAAGGAAAAATGTTCTAGTTTTTTGGGATAATTGTGGGTCCACACAATTTACGTCATTCAGCTGAACGAGCCGGGGTTAAATTTCACAAAACGGCGCGAATTTCCCACTTTCTAGCCTTGTGCAAATTGGTAAATCAATTTGCGATGCATTTTTCGACGAAATACGCCTAAATTGGGCACAGGCTAACAGAGTCAAGTGATATTTAAGACGAAAGGAAAAAAATTAACGCTTTCGTGAGTTTAAAATAAGTTTTTCAATATATTTCGGTTCGAAACAGGAAAAACAAAATTATAAACCCTTTCTTAGCAGGCTTTAAATTTTAAAACTTGTTTTTAAATTGAACAAAGCATGTTGTGTATATCGCTAACTCTACTTTATAATAGCTTTCAACATTTTGTTTACAATTAAGCTTTAAAGATCAAACGAGGCCTAAAAACTTTTTGTAATTGGAATTTGTCGAATATTTCATGGTAATAAATTAGGGTGGAATTTATACAACTTCGTGGTTTCCACTTTTGTCTATAGTGGGGTGGTAACTAGGTTCATTTGAGTGTAAAATATAAGGTTTAAAACGTAATGGGTTTTAAATAAAGTTAACTTTTGGCTTTGTACTGTAAAAGTAATTTAATTAAAGTTATATGCGAATATTTAAATCGAAATATTTTTTACCTTATTTTAAATATTAGATAAAATATCAAGATTTCTAGTTATTTGTAAATTTATTTTGCTTTTTTTGTTTTTAATTTAAAAAAAATGTTAAGTTTAAAAAGTGTATGCTTTAAACTATGTGTAGAAAATAATAAAACTGAATTAAACCTTAAACCCATTATATCAACTTGTACCTTTAGTAACTGATACTTAAAAAAAACTTTAAAAAATATTTTTTGATTTTTTTATAAAATTTTAGTTATGTTGTATCAATTTCATGCCTTTCAACCGGTTTACATAAAACTCTCTAATCTGATTACGCGTCATATTACGTCACAAACAACATGCGTCACGTGTTGACTCCGAAAATTCAAAGCGATGAAATCATAGGGTTAGGTGAAACGCTCAAATTTTCACATAGCTTTTTTTTTGTGTTTATTTCCGGCCCCATTTAAAACAAATGGAATGAAATTGTAAGCTAGGAAAATAATGAGACACAAATGATAATTACCCGGCCCTTTTTTTGTTTTTTTTGTAAACAAATTAAGGTTTTGCTAAAAAATAAAAAAAAAATTTGGTGTTTGATTTATAAATGTTGAATTTTATTTATAAATACTAACTTTGTTTATAAGTAGGATAGTTTAATTAAAATTTACTTTTAATATTTCTTAGTTTTTTTTTTATAAATGAACTCTTTTATAACCTAACGTTGTATTTTTCCAAATAAATAAGTACATTATACTGTGTGGGCATTCACATAACCACATACATTTTTCCAAAGATAAGAACTCCCTTTGCCTTTACTTGTTTACATATTTATCTGTTTTACTCAAGTGTTGACATATGCCAATTCAAGCTATCAAGCAATCTAGAATAAACTTTTAAATATAGTTTTAAAATTTGATTTTAAAAATTTAAAAAAGGAATTTTTAGTAATAATAACTCTTATGTTGTGGTATTATAATAAGCCCTGCAATATTGCTTGAAAATTTAAAGATTGAATTGTTTATCTTTTAAAATTGCTATAATCTGTTGCAATATATATTTACAATAATTATAGAACGTAGCGGATCAACATTATAGCTTGACAAAAGCCTTCATACCACACACTTGGAAAATAGGGTTCATTACCATTTTGTGCCGCTAAATACTTAGGCTATATACTTCTTATCGTTCTAAAATTACTTTGCAAAACAAATGGTGTAGTATTACCTTATCTTAATGGTCATCTACGTTAATTAGCATATATTTCAAGTATTAAATTACCCCAACTTAGTTTTTGAGCGTATGTTTAAGTGAAGTGTGTAAAATGTCTGAAAAAATCACGTTCTTTTAAAGGGTTGTCAAATAGAGTTCAAAATTGTTGACAGTTATTTTCGCTTGTATGTTTTAAACTTAATACCAGCGAGAATTTTTAAGTTTGTAAAATAAATATTGGATAAAGCTAAGATTTTAAAATGTTTTAACTAACATATACTTAACTTATAGTTTTTTTAAAGCATTTTAAAATTTTTTTAAAATTTATTTACAGAATAATAATAATTTTCAATTGCACAAAAGTTTACGGTTTTATTGTTTTATTTTTATTTAAAAACACACTATTTAACAAAATTACCCATAAGCGTTTTTAAATAACTGTAAAACCTCGTTAATTGGCCAATAAAAATACCACTTTTTAAACAGAAAACAGCTTCAGAATGTGAAAGCAAAAGACACTGCCAACTTTTGGTTAACCAGAGAGTGTTTGGGGGAGATCCCTGTCCTGATACCACTAAATATTTGAAGGTTACTTACAAATGTAGATTACGTAAGTTTGTTAATTAAATGTTTTGGTTTAAACGCTCTATTGCTTTTGCAACAACTGTTTAAATTTTTTAAGTAAAAAAGTGCAAGGAATAAAAATTGAATATTTTTTAAAATTTTTTTTAGTTTTTTCTTGTTTATATTTAGATATTAAAAAAAAGACATCCTTTTTTATTTTTTTTATTGGCACAAACCATTTTTTGGCTTAATTTGCAATAAGTTTTAATAAATAAAAATTAAAGAAAAATATAAAAATTTTTGTAATTGTCAATTAAGTTAAACTTTTTATTTTTAGTTCCTAGAGAATTTCGAACGGGCGGGTCCTGTTTATCAACTAACTTAAAACTTCGTTGTCCGAGATCAATTATTGCCATTTATAACGTCACAATCATGCATAATAAAATGTGCGGCAATTCTTCACTCAACAGTAAGTTTTTGTGACCGCGTGTGGGCGCAAGAGAGGCTTTGTGAAAATACTAAAATTGCTTTTTTTATCATATTGTTTATAAATAAATTTGATTTAAATTTATTTTCTTTGTAGATTGTAATATGACGTCAGAGAAAGCCTTGGATGACGTCACAAAAATATGTCACAAACAACAAAAATGTAATATACCGGTCGCTAGCGACTTGTGCGGAAATTATATGCACGTGGAATACGCATGCAGTAAGTTAAAAGAATTAAAATTAAAAAATCAGGACAGAAAAAAATCAATTAATTAGTTTTGTTAAATTATTTTGTAATAATCCTTTTGTTAGCAGAAGTTTTGCCTAGGCTAATTTTATTATTTATTTTCAAAGCATTTAAAAATTTTATATTAGCTTTTAGTGTTTAGCAAAAATTTAAATTTTTTAAGTAGTTCGGCTTAAATTTTGCGACTAAACTTTAAAAAAATTTTATTAAATGATGTAACTTTATAAAGTTAATATTTGTTTTGGTGTTGGCCAGGCATTAAGTAAAAATCTAAAAACTGCTGCTGTCGTAAAAGTGATAATTAAATAAAAATCGCGACAATTTTAGGAAACGTTTATCATATATTTAAACACGCTACATTCCTATACTATGTTTAACACCTTTTAATACCTATAAGGATATGTAAAAATAATTAAAACATGTAATTATTTTACAACAAACTTTTTAAAAATGTTCGCTCATTTTAAAAGTGTATTCTCTCTTCTAAAAAGTGAAAGTAAAAAAGGGGACGATTCTCTCGTTTTCCGGCTTTTATTTGTCTTCCAACGATATAACTAGGCCAGGTGTGCTCAGTTATATTATACTATAAGGAAGACGTCATAACGGATTTAAAAACATTGCCTAAATGTTAAAAAGATTAAGCGCTTAGCTAAATATAAAAGAAGTTTTATTCTAGTTGACTGATTTTTGCTGTTGGCAGATAAGTTGTAATTTTTTTTAAAAATAGTAAAGTAATATATAGACAATAAAATATATTTGTAAAAACTTAAATTTGCTAGAAAAATTAAGCCAGTTGTTTTTTATTGTAACACTATACAGCTATATAGATTTTTTAAGTGCTTTTTTAAACATTTAAATTGGGTATAATGGACATTAGTGTTAGGTTGGGGGCAGCAGCTGTAACTTAATATCACTTATACCTAGATAGGGATTTTATATACTTAAACCGCATAATAAAATACGCCTGTAAATGCTTAGTAATTCAAGATTTTTTTGCCAATTAAAAGATATTGATTGATTATATAATTTTACTAACCAATGACCGCGTAAAAATTTGTTTATATTGATTTGGTAGTCACCAATAAACGAATATTGATCCAATTAAAAAGAAACCAAAACTATGAAATTAAAAGCGATGAGATTTTTATTTTTGGTTTATGAAATCACAAACCGTGTAATAGGGGTCACGTGATCAATTTTAAAGACGACTTTTTGCTTAAATTTGCAAAGTGTGATATATCGGTTTTTAATATACTTTTGAAGATAACAAAACGCATTCTATAACTAAATATACTAAAAATGACCGCAAAGCGTTGTATGTGTTGAATAAGTACCCAATTTCGCATTTGAGCTGGTTTTTATAGCTACTGCAGTAAACTATAACGACGTATTAAAATCACTTTAAAAATGCACTTAAAATAAGTTCATCTGATTTTAAAATCATTAAGGTTTCAATATTATATAACTCAATATATTGGAATATGTTAAAGTTGGATTTATTTTGGATGTAAGATGGTGACATCGCATTTTAGGGTATTTTAAGTATCTAGACTAACTCTTAAATAGTATGTGCTTGTTTAAGTTATTATCGACCACTTCACGTTGTCTAGATACAAGCTAACCCCGACTAACCCTAGCCTAACAATTGTCAATGAATTGGCCATTGCGTCAGTGGGTAAAGATAGACTTTCTAGACAGAATACCTGTTAGGCAAACAAGCGTATATCCGCGTAAAATAAGCCGGAATGACATAATCCCGCTCTAAGTGAAGCATTTCAAATGTTTGCACTTGTGGTCTTAGTTTTAAGGTTTTTTAACTTTACCGGTCACCGGATTTTCAGGTTCAGTTTTAAAGGGTTTAGTTTCTGTGATGGTTTTAAGTTGTTTATTGTGCAAAGTTAACAAGCAGAAGCATTGTAAGGAAGCCTAATTAAAGTTAAGGAATTTGATATTAAGGAAGTTATAGCTTCAACTACCCTTAGTTCAAGTACACGATCGTATTGTTTTTCTGTATTTAGTAACAGTTTAATTGGAAGTAATTAACATTATTTTCATTTTTTTCTTTAATAGATTGCATGCATTTCAAGGGTTGTAGATACACAGAAAACAACATTACAAATAAAATTAGTATAGCAGTTTATATTTTTGTTACATAATATTACCAGTAAAAAGTAATTTGTAAAATAATCCAAAAATGTCAAGTAATAAAAATGACCAAAGCAAAATACCGCGCTTTTTTCGTAATTTCAATTTAAAACCTAGTTTAATTGTGACGTATTGTCAGAACGTATTGTGCGTAAGAGATATAAGATTTGGCGGTAAAGTGCAGTGTTGTACTCAATATTTCAGGTCATATGTTATATAGATAGCTTCAGGCCTTAAAACAATAAGCAATATCACGAATTATTTTACATGATTTAACACTTAGTCTAGGACTCTGTCAGTTTAGTTATTTAACTTTCTTATCAAGTTTAAATATCGGCAAAGTACAAAGAAATTTAGTGATAAAAGCTTGCTAAGTCAATTATATATTTATTAATTCACAGGCATTTGAGATTTATGGCGTAGTAAGTGCTTGAAAAGGTGAATAAAGTTTAATTTATATATGCAACAACGTTGCCAATATAATTAACTGTAATTATTTTTATTTCAGATGCCTAAGCACTAAACTTAAATTATAGGGTTATAAAATAAAACATTGTTATTTTATTCAACGCTGTTATTTAGCTATACTGTGTAGGAAAAATTGTATGTTATGGAATAAGTTATGTAAAATATTATAGAAAAATTATTCTGAAAAATGAAATTTATACTGGTTTTGCTTATTTTGGCGACAGGTAAAGTAATACATATTTAAAGTTTATTAAAAAATAAATTAAAAAAAATTAACGTAAAATTTAGATAAACACTTTTTGTCAAAAATTCAAAAAATACATCTAAAAAATTTAGATTTTAATTTTAATTAAAAAAAAATACAAAAATGCTGTAATGATATTTGACATATTTTTAGCTTGTACATATTTCCGTTTGTTTATTGTTAACAAGTCTAAGCTGCCAGTTAAACCGATTAACTTATATCAGTTAGCCACAAAAAAGTTGACAAAACACTGCGGTTATTCAGTTAATGTTTATAGCTAAACAAATTAATTTTTTAACTTGTTTTTTTTTAATGATGTGTAACACTTCCGAAAACTGTTACTATTTTTAGGATACAAAGTTAAACATTTTATAATTAATATTGTGTTGCTAGGGTAGGTAACATAATTTACGTTTTTTCTAATTTGGAAATTTTTAATTTTAAATTTCTTTTTTTTTCTGATTTATCAATCAGTCATTACCATTTAATGTACGTCATACGCTACATACGCCTATTCAAATTAAATTGCGTTTGGCAAACTTCAACTTGAAAGAAAAAAAATTGTTTATTTTATTACCTATAACTCAAGCAATCGTCAGATCAAAAAATTAAATTTGATGACTTTTTAATTTGTGAAATTTTCGTGCTTTATTAAAGTACGTCATTTATAGACAATGCGGTTTGTTTTTTAATGTTATGTAGTCAACCACTTTAAGTTGTACGCTTGTTTATGTCTAGTAGTACCTCTTTTATCTAATGTCTAATCCATCGTTTGATATAAAATAGGCCTGTTTAATTTAACAGAAATTCTGGTGACGTATTTAACTTGATAAATTACAAACAAAGAGATTAAAACTCAGAGTATTTTTTTTAAAGATTGGTAGTAGTGCATAGTTGACCAAAAAATGGACAATTCTGGCCATCTTTAATTTTGTATGAAAATATAAATTTAAGCATTGGTATTTTAGGTTACATATTTTTATATTGTAAAAAATTTCATTTACGACAAAATTGTCGCTATGCCAAAGGAAGTACTTGACCTTGGTAATTTCCTGTTTAAAAAAACACATTTCTCTTTCCGTGCTTGACTAAGACCGTTCAACTTTGTTTATAAACTTAAAATCGAGCATAACATTATGTAAGCCACTTTACAAGCCTTTCACTGGAAGCTCTTGGCATATGGGTGAGGCTAAATTACCGGTTAGCAGTGCCTACCGTAAATACAGCCTAAAATAAAGGTGATCTAAGATCTATGTTCCCCTAGTTGTAGTATTTACACTTGTACGCTAAGTCTTGGCTGATTTATTACCGGACAAAACCTTGAAAGCAATAAAAAAATGTTTTTCCGTTTCAGACGGCCGTCTTTCTGCTTGGACAAAGGCAAAGTTGCCGCTGTATTTACTTTGTAGCGTAGCCTAAAGTGGCATTGAATAGTTGTTGTCGTTTAAAAGGCTCTTGCGTGCTATCGCCTGATTTAATTTAATGTCTGCTTTTAAATTACAGTTGATTTACGGACAGGCAGGTGCATAGGCTAAGTTTAGAAAGCAGAAAACGTGCCTACTCAGTTCATTCTGCGTATTTCTGAACGTGATCAACCGAAATTGAACACTTCAGTAAATTATGTTAGTATTTTAGTTTATTATAAATGATTATATAATAGAAAATACAAAAAGAAAAGGGCAGAAAATTAAATAAACCTGAAAAATGTAATACTTATACTATTTCAGAAATTCTAGATATTTTGTTTTAGAAATTTCTAAGTAGATTACACGTGTGGTTTTCGTGTTTAAATTACGAAACAAAAGCTTAGTTTTTTGGAGAAAGGTTCAGTACATCCATTAGCAAGGTATTGGATATCACTTGATTGATTAGCGGGGTTTTTAATCTGAATTTTAAACAAAAAAGTAAGAATAAGGGTATTTTTGAAACGTAAATTCACAGTACTTTTCTCCGTACAATTTAACGCAAAAGATTATTGTTTAAAATTACTTTTTTTGTTGTTTAAAATTTTAGAATTTCTGCCTATTTGCTACATACCTATCACTTAGTCGTTCAAATATTTATTTAACCTCGTGACGTCATCTGGAAAGAATAAAACCAAATTTCATGTATAGACATGTGCGTTTATAATGTTTACTTGACTTTAGGGACAATCTTTCTTTTATTTTCGTATTTAATTTGTTTATTTAGGCTTTAACAATAGGCCAATAAACTGTAAATGGCTAAAAAAGTTTAAACCATAACTTTCCAATATATATAGTAATAATTTGTTTTAAAATAATTTAGTGTTTAACAACTTAAACTATGTTATAAAAAGTCTTTTTATTTAAATTATTATATTTTTAAAATTTTAATTGTTAAGTTTATTAAATTTCACACTTCTATTATAAGTTAAGGTTATATAATTACTATAATTTGGCTTTCTATAATAAGAATACAGACTTTAAGCATTTCTCGTACCTAAATTATCTTATTGAAATAAATATATCTCTTAAAATTGTTTTTTTTTTGTAGTTCCGAAACGTTATTTAACTCGTCGTCTACCTTCCTCCAACCTTTCCTTAATTACAACAACAACAAAACCTACAACAACTACAACTACTACAACAACATTACCCACGACAACAACTTCTAGTACTGTTGAAATAGTGACGTCATTACCACCAACCACTACGTCAAAAAGTGACGTCATCGTACCAAAAGGTATATTTTTAAATTATAATATAAATTTTTTTGTTAAAATTTTTTCGTATTTATTTTTAAAATTTTGATTTTTTAAGTTGTTACAATTGCGTCCACCCCACAAAGTTCAACAACCACTTTAACCTCAACAAAAACCGATGTTATTACGTCATCAATCAGCATAGCTACGTCATCAACATTACGTACTAATACAGGTATTAAATTTTTATCATTTTTTGTACGTTTTTAAAGAATAAACGATTTTTTAAATTAAAAACCACATTTAATTTGAATTTACCAAATAAATACTGTTTTAAACTTTTATAAAAAATAAACACTTCAAAAAACACCAGGCAAAAATTACGTCATCATTTTGTTAAAAATTTTGTTTTCATGGTAAAATAACAGTTATTAAATTTCGTTTGTGGTTGCCTTATACCACAGCCTTCAATAACCTCCTAATTACCACCTTTTTGTGGCTTTCGTTCTGTGTATGCTGAAAGTTAGTATACTAGTGAACAAAGTAGTACAGTTAGATCAGATTCGCTATAGTTTTGTATGACTTATAAATGGCCAGTTATTTTAATGTCAGTTTTATTCCATGTGTTTGTTACAGTATACTTCTTTAAATATATAATTCTTAAGGCTAGTGGTAAAAAGTTAGGTACGCAATCAATATTTTTCACAAACTTTTGGTTTCTTTTTGCCCAATATACATATGACCGTAGCAGGCATACTTAGATTTTATTGGGTAAAGCGTACTTGGATTTGTATACTGTTAGTGTACTATCACTATATGTTAGTGTTCTGTAAACGAGAGATGTAAATATCCATGTTGATCGGTTGGCAAACTTCCTACGGACGCCGGTGAAACCGGTATTGAAGCCATGTACTTTTCATCAAGATCTGACCCTCTTTTTGGGGTTAAAGCATTTATTGAACCGTTATTACTTCTTGGTTTTGGGGAAGGCGTTCTATTGAACGAGGCGTTAGAGTTGTTTTGTGAGTGTTTTGGCTTAGGGGGTGTCCCTAGGTTCATCCAGCTTTGAATGTTTTTCCTTACGAGCGGGGAATTTTTTTCGCTGTTACGAGGCGACATATCAATATACGCTACTGCTTGCGGCTCCTCTACAAGCAAAGCTGTGCTTTTAGGGTAATTATATTTTTCTTCACTGTCCTGTGGTAGAAACTTTCTCTCTTTATTATTCTGCACGTGCGGGAAATTTGGCACAATAGCGCCCACCGGCGGCGAAGTAGTGGAGGTGGATTCTTCGGACGATCTGCTTTTTAAGTCTCGATGTGGCGCAGCGTCTTTTGATTTGTTCCTGCGATGTTTTTTACGGGCTGTTGATTTTTTGTTGTCGATTTCGAGTGACGTTCTTGGACTTATATGCTCGGGAAGGGGCGGAAAATCGTCGTCTGTTAAAATTATATTTTATTTGTGCTTTACTTTAATATTGGCTTAATTATACCAAATTTTGTGACATTAAGAGTATTTTCAAATTGACAGTTTATACTAAAGTGTTGCCTAATGTTGTCCTTTTTTAACTTACCCGAATCGTCAATTTCATCAAAAGTGCTGTCAGACCATTGCGACATTCTGTCCTCATCTATACACGATGATTTAGCAGATGACAGAAATACTCTGGGTTTATTTGCACGCGGACTTCCTTCTACCGGTACCTCGTCGTACTTATGAGCAACTTTTTTCGGTTTTTGTTTACCGAAAATTCGGAATATATTCTTGATTCCGTTTTTATCGTCTTTTTGTTTCGGGTTGTTGTTTTGAAGGGTGTCGGGAGGTGGCGGTAGAGTGCAGTCGGTATGTCCACTGTTTTCTTTACCAGTTACATATTTGACTGATTTTACTTTAAATACAAAATACAAACTGTTAAAAAAAATTCTTTAAAAGATATACTATTATTTTTATTCGTTTAAAGCTACTTGTAATTAAGAAATGGAGCATTTTGAGCCCTTTGTTATATTAAAAAAGTTAAAATAATTTTTTGTATGCTAATTGAATGCTATTTGTACTAACCATAATCTCTTTGCGTTTGTTTTTCTTTCTCGAAGAATTCGTTTTGGTTTTTCCTGTGCATTGGAGACGGAACCCTACTCCAACGTTTCTTTTTATCTGATACCTGTAAGTTATTCTGCAATAAAAATAGTACAATTCAGAATAATGTTAAACTTGTAGCATTTGGTTTAATTTATTATAACTTATCTGGACATACGTGCTTAAAGCATTGTAACTTATACGCTAAGCTTATATTTACCTGATTTAAGTTGGGCATTTACAATTAAATATGAGAAATATGAACCAATATTGCTTATATATTTAGCAGTATTTAATAACCTAGTCCTAGGTATAAGTATATGGGACTTTTAAATTCCGATATCTTTCTACATGGTACTATCTTGAATATTGTTCTTACCGATCCTCTGCTTGTATTAGCTCGTTGGCTATTTGCCTTATAAACACTTTTTCCAACTTCAATTCCCTCTGGATCGGTGATAGTGACCGAAATACGAAGATCTTGATTATTTTTGTGGCTTAAAGTTGGTCGCATTATTCCACGTTTCGATTTCTTCTAAAATAATATTGTGTTGATGTTATTATACCAAAATCAATATTTAAAGCAAGGTTAATAAACATTTTACAAAAAAATAATGTTATATTTAGAAAATGGATAGTAGATGTTTTAAAAAGTAATAAAATGTCAAATTTCTTCGAGTTAGAAAATCTATTTTTTAAACTTTAATTGGTAATTACCTTTTTTGGCGTTTCTTCTAATGACATTGTGTATTCATTTACTTGTTTAACCCCGTTGTTAGGTTTTAAATACATCGGTGCATTACTGTTTGATTTCTTTGTTATCGGAGAATTATGGTGAGTTGATGAAGTCGACGAATTTCTTGAAAAAATCCTCGATTTTCTGGAGTTGATTTTTTCATAAAAATGCTCAGTTACATTTCCAAGTCTATCCATAACAGTTAAGTTGTTTGAAGTCTTTCGAGTTTTAGACTCGCTTTGTAAAAATTCTGAAGGTGGTGGTGGTAGTATCTCCACAAACACATCTTCGTTATTTTCTTCTTTATGTCCAATCTCTTTCATTTCTAATGGCGGTGGAAGATTTTTAACTTTTTTCTTCGATTTTTTGGAACTGCTTCTTTTTTTACCAATCCAGAAACACACAAGAAGTAATAGGATAAAAAGTATCAGTAAAACTACTAGAATTATACCCCATAGAGGAATAGCAGGTTGTTGAAAAGTGTTCTCTAAAAAAAGAATTGTAAATTTAACTCTTTAAATAAATATATGACATTTCAAAGCATAAATCTAGGTTAATAATATCCCCACTTAATTGATTTTTGTGTTATTTAAATATCATGTACATTAACTATACACCAAGTCAAAAATAAATTACCATCATCTCTGCACATTTTATCAATCACAATCACCCTACTGCAAACTCCCGAGCTAGAGAAAGCTGAAACTGTGGCCCCACACCATTGATATCTTGATCGCATCTAGAACAAAGCATTAAAAAACATATGCAATATTAATACATAATAAATGACTTTGATCTCTTATTAGTGTTATACAGTTTATGTGGTTTATATTTACAGTATTTCAATGCATTATTAATAAGATTTTCTATATATGTAAGGCTGACATTCTGCTTCAAATATTGAGTCCATCTTATCAGCAAAATGATAAGATCTTTTTTATCTAACAATGGTTTATATCCAAGAATGTGTTTATTTTATAATATTTTTCCTGTTACCTCTAACCGTAAACGGTTATGTGATTTCCACTGGCCCCAATCTGACCATTCTACCAAATCATCACATGGGTATTCATTGTCGTTAATTCTAGTACATAGTTGATTGTTCACATCACTGTCACATGACATTGTATAACGCGTTCTAAAAAAATTAAAAATTAAAAAAAAATTAAAACAAAAAATTATAACCGTCTTAAAATGTGTCATACTTACGAATTGCATAAGTTTTCTTCATATATTTCTTTCTGATTACATTTTTCAATTAAACGATTCAAGTTTGTGCTCTGGATGCTATTTTGACACTGAGTAGCGCAGTTTATAACGTTGTTACGACCTCTAAATAATCAAAACGAAGAATTGATGTTAAAAAAAATAATTTAGAAAATTCAATATATTTTATTTTGTAAAACTCACGCATTTGGAAGTGTATTTATGTCGTTGCATTCTTCCGAATTATTACAAGCTATTTCTTCAACCTGTTTAGTTTTACCTTTTCCACCCAAACAAAACAAACTTCTAGATTCAGTTGACACAGATATACAACTAAAAACATAAAAAATAACAATTTTATATACCTCAAAAAGAAAAATTTTACTTTCAAAGCATTTAACATTACGCGGTTAATTGTTACAGTTTTTGTAAACAAACCTATAGATTATGAGATAGAGTTATGATTCATAACAATTATTACTCTATTTGCATCACAGACCTATTTATTTTTCTTCTTTATTAAATGAATTTCGTTTATTTTAATGCATGTACAAATATTTTTAATAAAGGTATAGGTAATACATTGCTTTGTTTATATACATTGTTTAAAATTTTGGACAGTACCTATGTTATACAACTAAGAATGGTAAATATGGCACAACATTTAAATATCTTACCGTCTTTCTCTCCTTCGGTATCCATTACAACTTGCATTACAAACTGATACAGCTTTCCAATTTTCCCATTCTCCAGTACAAGTTGAATGATCAACACAAAATCTTTGTTCAGTAAATGTGCAATCAATATCTCCACTACAGCTTACATCTACCTAAAAATTATAAAAAATGTTGTTTTTGGTTGGATTTTTGGAATATATTTAAATAGCTTTTTACATTTTTAGGAAATTTTTATTAAATTGATATATAATTTTTTTCTTGATATCTTTTACCTATTTACGATTTTTTTTAAATAAATGTTTATTTGACATTGTATTTTGAAATGGTGTGTTCAAATTAATATTAAGATACACTAAATCATTAGGTCTTTAAATAAATGTAGTTGTTTATTAATATTACGAAAATATTTTTTACTATTTCTGTTGAAAGGTCGCAAAATCCTTTGCATTGTTGAATAATATTTCCATAAACATATTGGTTAATTGGACATATTTGCGGGTAGGGACATACATTAAAATTCTGTATAATTGTCCCATTAACACAAGGCACATCATCACAATATCTAAATAAAAATATTTAATGTTAGCAAAAATATTTTAGGAGATTTTTTTAAAAATTTTTTATAAATAACTATAGTTAGAAATATTTGCTGAGCAGAATTTTTTTCTGAACATTATTCTTACCTTCTTCTTATACCAGAACATCTTGAAACGCAGTTTTCATCATCAATTAAATCCAATTTCCACACACTTTCCGCATAAACAAATGTCAATACTGTTGTTAATACCAATCCACGTAACATTATCTTATAGCCCATATACAATTTAATTAATCTTAATTTCTAAAAAAAGGTTAAAATAATTAATTTAAAATTTTTTAGACGCTTCTAACAATATACACTTTTTAGTTTAAAACATAATTAGGGTTTCATCATTTAAATTGCATTAGTTTTGTTTATTTAAACTAACAACAATACAAATAAACATAGCTTTATTTTAATACCAGTTGTTTATTGTTTAAAACCATCATATCCGCTCTGTCTTAGTTAATACAGCTGGTATTCAGATCAACTAACTCTAACATACTGCAGGTATTGCTACCTATATACAATCAATATTTATTATGACTCACAACTACAATTGAGAGTCATTTAGATTTTGAGATCATATCCTGTGGTGTAATATCTTTTAAATTCAGTTCACACAAATAATAAATACTTATGTGAATTTTCTCAAGTCAAGCAATACAACTAGCACTTCCGTTTGAAACAAATGCAAGATTTAAATGACAAATTCCGGAAATTATTTTGTACTTACAAAAAAAAACTTGTTTTTATGTATTTATTTCAACCTCTTTGTCTATACTTTTTATGATCTATTTTTTCTCCTAATTTTTGACGTCATTTCCAGCATTTAAATCGACCTTTATCTCAACTGATAAAAAACAAATTGGTGTTAGAATAAAAGAGTGTTTCAAATGTGGGTCGATAATTTAGGTTTACCCGAGTATTTAAATCAATAGACTTCGCTTAACAGATTTTTAGCACACAAGAAATTTAAATAATTAATTTCAAATTTAAAAAAAAATATTTTTTTGTTTAGCTTTAGTTTTTACGAAATCTGCTTCTTCTGATTTGACCCCGAAAAAAAATAAAAACAAAAAAGTGCAAGCGTCAAACGAGTTTCAAATGCCCACTGATGACACCGCGCTAAAACCAACTCCTTTTACGGGAACAAACGTTTCAATTTCCGGCCAAATCAACGTTACAACACCCTACCTCAACTCGACAGATATGCTGGCGAATAGCACAGTCACCCCGTTAGTTTACGTGGAAACATCCCACGATGATAATTTGTATTTTATACGAAGCATCACCGCTGTGGTGATGTATATTAGATGTAAGTTTTTTTAATTTTTTTGTGATTTATCGACTAGATTTTAATATAATGTCATATAGGTTCATTTAGGCAACCTTTAAATGATTCTGCCATATCAATATTAGTGTCTTTGAAATTATTAATCTAAAGAAAATGACAAATGTAAATAAATATATTTAAAATTATTAACTTTATTACTAACTTGCCTTAATTTGACCGGCAGCGTGGTGTAGCGGTAAGAACACTTGTTACACCACACATGAGGTCGTGGGTTTAATCCCCACTGATCTCATGCTGTAGCACTCTTGAGTAAGGCGCTATAAACGGTATGAACTTCTGCTGAGCCAGCACTTAATCAGCAGTATATTTATCGGGCAATTATAATCTATAATATCCCAAACTGCCACAGGCAACTCGAGACTGGGTCGGAGTAACTGATGTTACTCTGTGTTTAAGTCGTGCATTTGACTTTCCCACATCGAGGATAAATATATATACAAAAAAAAAAATGTTCATACTACTTTTTTTAGCGAATCCTGACCGTGTATTAGCAGTTGTATTTGGTAGCATCTGCATCGGTCTTCTCCTCACAGTAATCATGCTTTTACTTCGCTCCGAAAACGTGAAATATTTTCGACCTTCGAAAAAAGTTTCGAAGAAAGAACCAACCGAGCCCGAAACGACCGAAACGCAAAGTCTCTTGGCTAATTCTCACCCTTCCAACGCCGGCTCGTCCGTTACAACTGCTGGCAACTTGTTATATAGTACACCGAACTCTGAGGGAAATCTCATAGGCCGTAACAGCCACGTGGATTATTTAAACCGTATAAGCGACAATAGGCGTCGTAAGAATAAAAAATCTCGGACGCAGACTTTGTTGAAAAAATGGTGTTCCTGTTGCTGTACTAACGCGCCATGGCAACGTGACACTGCTGATGACGACAGCTACCATATCCCGCGTCGATCGACTACGTCATTAAGCGATGACGTCATCAGCGCGGTTGCAAGCGGGAATAATCACTTCGATGGAGTTCCTCCTCCCGTTTTCTCCTCTTCTCCTCAGGAGGAAAATAACGAGGAAAGGAGCGTGTCACGGTACAACGGGTTTCCCGCGGTTGGTGAGACTGATGACGTAGGTTACCAGGACAACACGAGCGAGTACGAATACCAGGATGAGATTGAAGTCACCCCAAACACGTCAAGCGGCTCAGACCCCCCGCTAGCACGACCCACAACTTTACAAAGTTCAAATAACCACGATCGAGGTGCGTTAACCTTACAGAACAGACCGCGCCAGCCTGAGTTTAACAACATCAGTACCGCGTTAACTTTAAATCCGAACAACCCTGTCTATCCTAATCACTCGCATATGCGACCTCATATCTCGTCTCAGCATTCCGGTCACGTCCGGGAGCCTCTTCCGTTTCCGAAGTCTGTAAACTACGGTTACCATTCCCAACCGCAGCATATAATACCGCACTATGCTACACAACGCGTGCCATATAACAACGGGTATAACCACCCTAATAATAATCAAATTAACAGACCTATATATCAACCAATTGCGCAGCGTAGCAGGCATAACACTTATACACCAAGTTTTGGTGACCATTATGTTGCTTTACAACCGCAACGTAATCACCAGCCTAACGCGAGAACGTTGGATACCGGTCATAATAACGAGCCCAGAATGGAGCGGAGGGACTCGTTCTATGATAACTCTTTGCCACGGGGCAGCCCCTTATATGAATATTATCAGCGGCAAACTAGGCAGGAGTTACCTGGTACTAGGAACTTAAACCAATATTACTAATTTTACCTTTTTTGATTTATTTTAATTGTGAGATAGCCAAGCTTGCATTTTTTATTTTTGTCTTTTTTTAGTTTCACATTTTTCTTTGTTTAGCTAGTCACCTTTATTTGTGAAGATGTCAAATTTTGTGCAAATTTAAAACAAATTGTCTCGGTAAAAAGGTGCTGAATTTTCATATATTTTACTTTTTCAGGAATTTTTATTTTTTAGTGTTTATTTTTCGTATATCATTGCCAGTGCACCGTTTCAGTATTTTATATTCAATTTTCTGTTTCTTCTACAATGCAGTTATTTGCCCAATGTCAATGTTATAGAAATTGTTTATTAATAATGTGTAAGCAAATTATTTAACATCAAATTTTAATAAGCTTAATAGGCCTATTTTTATATCAAAATTTCTGTTTAATTCATAAAACTTTTGTTTATAAAATTAGAAATCAGGATATACAATATAAATATGTGATGAACTATGTTTTACAGCCAAATATTGTTATCTGAGATTGATATAAATATATCATGACACAAATAAGTTGTTTGTTTATCAATATAAGTAATTACTTTTTAGCAAAGCAGTCCTTGTCTAAATAAGGCCTACTGGTTTAAACAACATAGTATTTTTATTTAATTGGAGATAATTTGTAGGAATATATAACATTAAACAAAAATATGTATAAAAAAAGTTTTTAAGATTGCGTAACATAAAAAGAAAATACTGAGAAAGCTATTTTAATCTCAGACATCTGATCGAATTGGACTGGTTTAGATCTGCTTAGTTTTTTACTTTAATAATACGTTATACCATATAGTAAGGCGCTGGTAGGTAATAAATGTCGTAACATTAGACTGTAAAGTGTACATTTTAATTAAGACTAAACAAATAAAAAAAAATTAAGCAAAATTACAATTTTTTTTAGAAATAGTTCGTATTATGAAACTTGCACATTAAAAGTAATATTTTTACGTTACGTTTTTGTAATAAAAATATTTTAAACAAATCTTTATAAAATCTTTATAAAATTTTAAACAAATCTTTATAAATACAATAATTTGAAAATTTTACAATAACGTCAGCATTTTTAAATAGCATTAATTCGGTGGCACAAATGTGCCACGTTAAAACTGGTATTTAACCTCGCTAGGAGATAGATTGAAAAGCTCGGCATTTTTGACAAAGAGGTTGCTTGTATTTTGTGGTTAAAGGCATAGCGTGTTTTCTAAACTATGCCAAGACATGAAATTTTTACAACCAACTGACTAAGCAATTTTCAATTATCAAATAACTAGAAAAAAACGCGTAATGCCTTTAAAGATTTAGAACAAACGGAGACTTAGTTATTAAGGCGTAGTTTATTTTGTTAAGCTGTTGATTTTTTTTATTAGTCACCAACATCTAAACGGACGTTTTAGTACAAATTTAAAACATAAAATGATTTAAAAGATTACGATTTATGTGAATTGTAATAGTGTAAAATTATCTGCCGTTTGCGTAGGTTTAACAATTGAGTTATTGTCATGTGAAAAAATAAAGGATATTTCTCAATACTTTTTTATTTATTTTTTATTTAAAATGGCTAAACGTTTTTTAAAACTATGTAGTTTGTCAGTTTGTGTTGTATAATATTATTTAGCAAAATGTTAAGTTAAAATTACTTGGCATTTTAAAAGGAACTAAATATATTTTAATAGTTGAGTTATTTGAAATATTTAAATATATTATTTTAGATTAAAATTTAGAATGGTTAAAAAGTTAAAAGATACATAAAAACTATTGAATATATTTATAGTCAGTTTTTTGTAATTCAAAAGTTATAATTTGCTTTAATGTATATATAGCCAAAGTTTAATATTTCAACTTTATATCATTTCATTATATAAACTTTGATAAGTAATCTTAACAAACACTTGATTAAAGAAATTGTGGTATTTTTGTATTGGATCGGTATTCAATTAATTAAAGTAGGTTTTAATATTTAGGAAAAAAACAATTTAATTTTAATTTACAATAAATCATGATAGTGATAAAGTTTATGTTACATTATCAAAAAAAAATACAACTTATGATAAGTATTATTATTCTACTGTGGATAAACATATATCTATCTGATTTATAAATTAGGAATTTTTGTTGCCTAATGTTTTGGTATTTATTACAAAAACCTGTTTAAATAATGGCTAAATATGGACTTTAATTACACCATTGAATATATTACCCTAACAAGGCTTATGCTATTGTTTAACCTTTTGTCACAAATGGCTATTTAAAAAGTTTGTTTATTGCGATAGTATATATGTCATAAATAGGATATCATGTATCCTAGGAAGTCTAAAACAATTAAAATAAAGTCTGGTACTTAACTTAAATGTAATTTGATAAACAACAATTTTATTTTTTTTTCCGGTTGTGAGTCAGATTTAGTTTTGAATTACTACTCAGCCTTAATGAAGTGCTAGCTTATTTGCTTAGGTACAAACAAAAGTTCTGCCCCCAACTAAACTTAAAACTACAATAGAAAGTGATTCATATTTATATACTACAAACCTTAACTATTTTTATCTTTTTTAAACAATAAATATATATAATTAGACAAATAAAATTTTAAATAAAGACAGTCGGAAAAGGATTTTAATATTGTGAGCTGATAACATAGTAAATAATATATAAGTCGGTAGAATTCATTGTTTGTATAATATAAAGCCTTATTTAGATGATGTAGGCTTAGTAACAGAATTTCAGATAATAGAGTTTTGTGTACTTGGATTTTAATCCAAGTTTTGTAATGGTTCTATAACTAAAAAGCCGCAAAAAAACTTTGTTAGAAAAGTAAATGAACTAATATTTTTTGAGTAAACTTAATAACTAATTCAACTTTCATTTTTTAGTTTATTTAGGTTGTTAAATAAGTTTATAATTTATATATATATATTGTTATTAAGTTATCTTTATTATTCATCATGCCTTTGGCTCCACTGGGTAACAATTTGTTTCCCAATTCCAACTCTCAACTGCTTAAAGAGGAGGTAAAATACATTTTTGAGACTTTAAGTTATAATATAACGCTATAGTTTAAATGTTATAATAATGAATACAATAAAACTTTTTTTTTTTCTTGGTATGAAAAGACTGGCTTTACAACCTAAACATAGGGTTGCATTTGTTACCCAAAGCAGTTTTAAGTTAATATAAGCAGTTTTGGATATTGTTAAGCACTTTTATTAGAAATATGTACAGTTTATAACGCCTTACTTAAGGGCGCTTTAACATGGAAGCAGTGGGAATCGTACCAACGACCTCAAGTTGTAAAGTGTTAATCATTACATCCTGCCACCATAAAATATACTTGTTATACTTGCTTAGTACTCTAGCACTTAATCATGTTGGGCTAACGGCACAAAATCTAAATTTAATTGAAAATACTTGTATAAAATTTTAAACCATGAAAAACATATCCGAGGAGTAATAAAATTAGCTTTGTCATTTTTTAAGTGAATTATTGTATTGTTTAAAAAGTCATAAAAAAGGTCTCAAAACTTAAAGTAATGTCCTTATGGTTTGAACCTCTTGTAGTTTCTATTATATAATTGATTGTGTTTATTCAAAATTTGACAATAAGGAGGTGTATATTACGTAATCTAAAGATAAATTGTAAAGTTTACTATTTATTATGATAGAATGTGACGTAGAAACTTGTCATCACTTAAACATTTTAATTCGTCATTATTATTACTGAATAAATAATTGATTTATTGTAGAATGACGATGATATGGCTGTGGACCAATTGGAAATTAAGGTAATAGTTATTAATTTATTATAATAGTATTTAAATAGGTATGGTTACTGGGTAATAAATAGATGAGGTACTTATATAATTTTAAATATTTTTAGTTGTTTAGACAACTATTGTTTAAAAGTCGTTACAACTTTGTTTTTTTAAGGTTTGGCAAAATGAACAGTTAACATTTTAACTTATGTAATTTAAATCTTTATTACAGAAAACTCTTACAATTTTAGTTTACTAGGAAACTGAGTTAAACAAATATTTTAATTTAGTTTTCACAGTGATAATATTATGGTATAAATTAGCTCAAGCTAACAATACTTAAAAAAATTTTTAACTCAAATTTTGTATGGTATGTATATATATATATATCGTTTTTAATAACAAATTATTATTTTTTTCGTAAACTTTATTTCTTTTAGGATGAGCCAATGCATGAATATGAGATAAAGGAACATACAATGAAAGGCTGTGAGAAGGGAGACCCAGGACAATTTGAGTTGCTCAAAGTTCTGGGGCAAGGCTCGTTCGGGAAAGTTTTCTTGGTAAAGAAAATCGTGGGTAAGTTGTTATTCTTTATATTTTTAGGAGCTTTTTTGTAAAGCTTTTTTAAAAGTTTGTAGATATTTTGCTAGTATTTAGACAATTTTTATTGTTTTTTTTATTTTGGTTTTTCGCGCATTGATAAAAGTGAAAAATAAATATGATATACAATTAATATTACAACAATGCGCCGGGAAAAAATGACAATATCAATTTAATGATTTAAAACATGCCAAAAATAAAAATGTTTATACAAAGATTTAATAGTACATTATGGCATAGTCACCAAACCCAATTTTAATATACAACAGAAAGGCACATACTATGTATGAGCACAATTTTGTTACATAGTAAAATGCAGAACACTTTTTAATACCTCTTATTTTTTTACTTAAGATGTCAGGTAGTTCCTTATTGAAATATAACGGTTTCTCATTTTTCAGTAGGCCTACTTAATAATAGGATAAATGCTGTAATCTAAATTCCTTGTGTAACATATATTTATAATTTTGTTCAATTGTATAAGTCAAATTTTTCCTTAAAACCATAATTAAAACTTTGTAATATAAATATTAAAATTATTAAATATTTAAATCATGACTAAAGTTGTTAAATGTTATTAGAAAATCTATGATTAGTATATTGGTATGTTAAACTAATTGTAAGTAACTTTAATTATTAAAATATGTATGGGTTAATAATTTGATTATGGCTTTAAAGTTTAGGCAAAACAAAGCCTGAATAATTATATATATTGATCTTAACTTCCTATTATATAAAATGAAAGTTGAATTATTTAAATGTGAATGCCATATCTTAAATTTTAAATTGTAAAAAAATAAAAGAAATATATATATGTTAAATTTGGTGAAAAAAACTTAATTAAAAAAAAAATAAAAATTTTTATTTAATTTTTTGATAGGTAATGATCGTAACCAGCTGTATGCTATGAAGGTTCTAAAGAAAGCAAAGTTAAAGGTCCGAGACCGAGTTCGAACCAAGATGGAAAGAAACATCTTGGTTGATGTAAATCATCCATTTATTGTAAAGGTTTATTATGGTAAGAAAAAAATCAAATATTTTTAGAATATTAAAATTAAAATAAGTAAATATAAAGATTTATATTTTTATTTAAGTTGCCTTTAAAGTATGTTTCTTATAAAAGGTTGTTGATACTTTTATGTGTTTTTCTGTCTTGACCAGTTTGTTTGCATTTCTGTTTTTTTGTTTACATTTTTTTCACTTCCTTTTTGCAGTAAAAGCTGCCTTAAAAGGTGTTTCATAATGGCAAACTTTATGAGTGTAAATTTTACTTTAAACTATTTTTTCTTATATTTATAGCTCATTTATTAAATAAAAACTTTAAATGCTTTTTATGACTGAAAGTTTAAAATTTTGTTTAGTTTAAATGTTTTTTTTTAAACTGCGTGGTGTGGTGGCCAGAACACTCTCCACAAATACACAAGGTCCTGGTTTTGATTCCCAGTGATCTCATGCTGTAGCACCCTTGAGTGCCTCAGGCAACTCGAGACCGGCAACTCGAGACCAAACCTCAGGCAACTCGAGACCAAACTGCCTCAGGCAACTCGAGACCGGGTCGGGGTAACTGATGTTACTCTATGTTTAGGTTGCGTATTCGACCTTCCCACTTCGAGGATAAAGGTGTAGCCTATACAAAAAAAAACTCCATTTTTTTTTTTTAGCTTTTCAGACGGATGGGAACTTATACATGGTCTTGGCTTACCTACGAGGTGGTGACTTGTTTACAAGGCTTTCCAAGGAGCTCATGTTCACAGAAGATGATGTGAAGATTTATCTCGCCGAGTTAGCACTTGCACTAGATCACTTGCACTCACTTGGAATTATTTATCGGGATTTAAAACCAGAAAAGTAAGAAAATTTGTAAAATTAAAAAAAAAAATATCATTTTACATATTAAATTTTTATATACAAAATTTTAAAACTTAGAAAAATGTAAAAAGTTCTGGGTTCAACCTATAGACTTTTGTGCCTAATTATTACAAGCCAAATTGTTTGTTTATATAAATATTATTTTAAAAAGTGGTTGTGTTAGGTTGGTGTTATTTTAGTGATTTACCTAACTTTTGTGTTACTAAAAATCAATAAATAAAAAAAGTTAAAAAAGTATTATTTCTTTGTTAACATTTTTAAAATACATTTTATACCAGTTTATCATTAGCCTAAACCTTTGGAGGTAATTTTTTGTTTAGTTTTGCGTATTTTTTGATTGATTTTTAGCACCATCAGGAAGTGAATAGGAAATGTTGTTTTTTTCACAATTAACTTAACAGACCAACATTTTAAAGATGACTCATCCCTTTTCGCGTTACTTATTTGCAAACAACAAATAATTAAATTAAAATCCATGTAATGATTGGTTTAAACCAGTCATGTGAATGAGTTAGGATAATAAGGAAATTGTGACAATTGTCAATCAAAGTAAATTATAATAACAGGTTTAAGATGATAATTGATGTTTTTATTATTCAACATACAATTAATTCTTTTTTTACTTTTCAAAAATTTTAAAACTGTTTTTTATTTTTTTTGAAATATATACAATTAATTTGTTTTTTTAACTTGTAAAAATATAAGAGATTTTATTGATAAATATAGTTTTCCATTTTTTTATTAACATTCAATTCTTTTTAACCTTTAAAAAAACGAATATTTTTTAGTATTAGTTTGTTTTTGGTATAGACAAGAATTTTACATAATTTTAACCCTTATAAAAGTATTTTTTAAATGACTTTTTTTAATATTATTAAGTTTTCTCAAAATATTTTTTTCCAGTTAAATTAATATAAGTAACCCCTGTATTTTTCATTAAGCATTCTATTGGATATTGATGGTCATATTGCATTGACCGACTTCGGGCTAAGCAAAGAGTCCTTGGATGGATCGGAGAAAGCTTATTCATTCTGTGGAACAGTTGAGTACATGGCTCCGGAGGTTGTGAATAGAAGAGGACATGATCACGCAGCTGATTGGTGGTCTTTTGGAGTACTTATGGTAAGTTCATTTTATTGGTTGTTTTTGTTTATGTAAAATATTTTAAGATAGATTTGTAAAAATATTTAAGGGAGTATTTTTAAAGGCAGTCAATTGATAGTTAAAATATGATAAAATCAACTATGGTAGTTACCAATGTTTAAAAAAACCCTATTGTATTGTTGTTTTAACGAAAAAGTTATTTTTAATGTATTTTTTAAAGTTTGTTTTAAATTAGTTATATCTATTAGCTTTTGATGATTTTAAAGATACTTGTTTTTCAGTCGTTTTACTTGTTTAAAAACAAACCCCTTTTTTAATGTTTTGACATTTTTTATGATAGAAAATAATATAATTAAAGTAGGCCCATGTTTAATTTATAATGTTAAATGTTAATTAAATATAGATAAAGGTCAAAGGCCATTACCCAACTGACACATGCAATCTTTAAAGACCATGACTAATCTAATGTATTACCAAGTGGTCAATAACAACTTAACTAAGTAAAAACAACTACTTGACAATCTCAAATTTTTTAAAATTATCTTTTATTTCTACTGGTATGTTTAAAATAAATATTTTTTCAGTATGAGATGTTAACTGGACAACTACCATTCCAAGGTAGAGATAGAAAAGACACAATGACTCAGATTCTAAAGTAAGTTAAGCAATAATTACTTTTAAAAAATAAAAAATCATATCTTGATTAAAACTTTTTCTTGGAATTTAGATTTTAAATTTTTAAGTATTTCTTTAACAAAATTCTAGGTAAGCCTTAGGTTTATGTAACATAGTATGATTTATTAATAATTTACAGAGCCAAATTGGGAATGCCACAGTTCTTAAGTCCTGATGCTCAAGGTTTGTTAAGGATGCTGTTCAAGAGAAATCCAGCAAATAGGTAATTTTAATTATTATATCTTTTTGTCGGAAACATTAATTAGGCATTTAAATAGTATTGTGATATTTTAAACCTTTTTAATGGGGTAATCGTCAGAAATCAATTAAATGGGTAATTTTTCTAAAAATATATTTGATTTTTAAAATAAGTATACAAGAGTTTTTCTTTTGGGGGTAAAATTTCTATGGGTTAGGGGGATTTTTTAAAGTTTTTTTTTCGGAATTTGTTGTCTAAAGCAAAAGGGCAAATTTTTTTTTTCCAATATTGATTTTAATTTTTTCAGGGGTTAATTTTCTACGGGTTAAGGTTTTTTAAGAGATTCTTTACTAGAAGTAATTGTTTAAAATAACCTAAAATTTTTTTCCCCAATAATAATTCCAATTTTTTTTGACCCAGACTTGGAAGTGGTCCGGATGGTGTTGAGGAGATAAAACGACATCCGTTCTTCAACAAAATCGACTGGAACAAGCTACTGAGGAAGGAGATCGATCCTCCGTTCAAACCAGCTGCATCACGAGCAGAGGATGCGACTTATTTTGACACCGAGTTTACTTCGAGGACACCTAGAGGTAAATGTTATTTTAATTTTTTTTAAAACTGAAGTTTTGTAAAATTATTTAATTAAAATGTAATTGGTGTTTTTCTTTTAAATTAAAAAAGTAAGTTGTACTTTTGGGGTTTTGAGTTTAAAAATATTTATATTTTTAAAGATAGTGATTTTATCATTATTAGTTTTTAATTATTTAAGAATATATAATTTCTATAAATATTGAAGCTTATTGGACTATCTAATTTATAGGCCTACAAAATTTTAAAAACTGCGAATTGTGGTGCTTGGGTAAATTATCAAGGGCAAATATTAGTGAAAAATGGAAATCTTTACTGTAAAGAGGGCTTTTAACTAGCATACTTATATTAGTTCTTATAAACAAAACTTTTTGAGGAACAGAAACTAAATTTTGGAAAAACAGAACTAAAGTGAAAACTAAAGTTTCTAAAATTTTTTAATTTTTACAGATTCTCCTGGAGTGCCTGCCAGCGCAGCGGCTCAACAATTATTCCGAGGATTTTCTTTCGTTGCTCCCAGCATCAACGAGGATCAGGCGGCTAAGGCTCAGGAGGAGGAGTTGAGGAGCAAGAACCACAACATCCCGCAGAGGGATCTCTCTGGAACAGCTTTGCTCACTAACAGGGTAGGTTTTTAAATTGGGTTAACTTTGGGGGTTTGGGTAAAATTTGGGAAATTTTTATTATTTTGAAATTAATCTAGATTTTTGATTTTGTTTTTGGTGTAAAAAACTAACTCAGGTAAAGGTTAATGTTTTGGAGCTAATAGGTAGTTGTTTTGAAACATTGGGGGAGCTGTTAGGGAGCACGGGGGTAACTTTTTTGGTGCATAGAAAACTTTGTAATGGGGGTTAAAAATTCTAAAAGTTCAAAATCAAATTCTTAAAAAAATACAACTTTTAAACAAAAAATAAATGCTTTCATTAATCTTGTTTTTGTTAATTTTGTATTATTTAATATTTTTTTTTTTAAAGTTGACCAAGAATGAGAAAAACTTTCGTGAGGAATATGAGGAGAAAGAAGAGATTGGGATTGGATCTTATTCTGTGTGTAAACGTTGCATCCACAAAGCTACCAAGAAGGAATATGCTGTCAAGGTAAAAGTTTAAAAAATCATATCACTATGAGTGTTACATGGGTTTTAAATTTGTATAATGCTTTAGAAGGACCATTATTAAAAAGTTTATTAATATTGTAATTTTTTTACTTAAACCGAATAATAGCATAAACAAAAAAGGTTTAATCTGTTTATTTCAAGTCGACTTCATGATCTAAACATGGTTTAACATCAGTTACCCTGACCCAGCCTCAAATTGCTTTGGCAGTTTGGAATAATATAAATTATAATTGTCCGATAATTAAATTGCTTTTTTAATGTTTTTAGATCATCTTTAAGAACAAGAGAGATTGTGAGGAAGAGGTTCAAATTCTTCTCAGATATGGACAACATCCAAACATCATCACTTTAAAGGTAAAATACTTTAATTTATTCTTGTAAAAAAGGGTAACTTTATTTTCTGGCATGGTAATAGTATCTTTAATAATAGGGGTTAAAAAGGGGGGGTTCCAAAAAAAACATACTGGGTTAAAAAAAGGGGGGTTCATTATGTATATTAACAATTTACTTCAAGCCATATTCTGAAAATTGCCATTTTATCGTCATTTTTTAATAACCCCAGCCAACCCAAATTCTTTATTGGAAAATGTTTTTAAATTCTTGGTCTAATATTGACCCAAATCAGCAATTAAAATGATATGTTAAATGGTTTTTAGAAATGTGGGCACATAAAATAAACTGACATGATTTTAAGGTTCCCTTTTAACTTGTTGTGCAAAAATGTTTTTTAAATTATTTGTTATTTTTATTTTTAGGATGTTTTTGATGATGGTCAGCATGTTTTCCTTGTCACTGAGTTAATGAAGGGAGGGGAACTTTTGGATAAAATTCTGAGACAGAAATTTTTCTCGGAGAAGGAAGCTAGTGCTGTGCTTAAAACTGTGACAAAAGTTGTTGATTATTTGCACAAAAACTCAGTAAGTTCGACATTTATTTTTTTTTAAAAAATCAAAAAAAGAAAAAATTTTAAATTAATAAACAGATAGGCCTATTGTAAAAAAAAAAAAAAATTGAATTGTTTAGGAATTTGTAATTTTTAATCTTTGTTCGTAGTAGAACAATTATTATTGGTAAAAAACAGTTTGTTATCAAAAATATTTAATAACAAAAATGTTATATTAAAATGTGGTTTTATAATTGTAAACATTTCTTTATTTAAACATATATAATATAAATATATTTATAGAAATAGCACAAAGTCATACAGTTTTAGATATGTTACATAAATAATATTAATAAAGAAAAACAATGAAAATTGTTTTTTTACAATAAAAATAAATTTTATATTTAATTTTTTTTTATTTTAATTTTTTTTTTGTTTTTTTTAAGGTTGTGCATAGAGATTTGAAACCAAGTAATATCTTGTATGCTGATGAGACAGGTAACCCTGAATCTTTAAGGGTTTGTGATTTTGGGTTTGCCAAGCAACTGAGGCATGACAATGGCTTGCTGATGACGCCGTGTTACACAGCTAACTTTGTTGCACCAGAGGTCTGTTAAACATCAAATTTTGGATTTTTTTAATAATAATTTTGTTCATTTAAAAAAAAATTTTTGAAAATTTTTAGCTATAAATATGCATTTTATACAGTTAAAACTACTCATTGGGTAAAAAAAGAAAGGGTAAAGGGAAGACAGGGAGGAAGGAAAGCACTAAAAAGGGGAAGAGATGGGGCTGCTAAAGGGAAATTATTTTGCAGTCATTTTTAGTTAGAAGCGGAAATTGTCAATGCTTTCTTAATGTCTTTTAGCATTGACAATTTCCGCTGCTTAATAAAAATGGCTACAAAATACTTCCCTTTAGCCCCTTCTCCCCTCCTTTCAGTGCCTTTCTCCCTTTTTTTTACTTCCCCGTTTAGGTGTTACCCAATTTTTGGCCATTTTTAAACAACAAAAAAAAATTATTTTTTAAAAATTTTTTAGGTTTTGAAAAAGAAAGGTTACGATGAAGCATGTGATGTTTGGAGTCTTGGTGTTTTACTGTACACCATGTTAGCTGGTTACACACCATTTGCTAATGGACCAGATGACACACCAACTGATATATTGAAGAGGATTGAAACTGGAAAGTTCAATATGTCTGGTGGAAATTGGAAAACAGTTTCCGAAACAGCAAAGGTAAATAAAATTAAAGGTTTTAAACTGCTTCTAAAATATTTTTAAAGGTATCTAAGGAAATGTAAGGGGTAACTTTTTTTTATTGTATGTTTTTTGCTGGTTTGGGGTACTTAATCAAGCGTTTTATTTGTGAAATTTATTTTTTAAACTTAGTTTTTATAGAATATTTGCATTTGATTATTAAAAAAATATTTTTATGTTTTTTTTTATAGTGTTAAATTCTTGAATAATGCAGCAACCGAAATCTTTTTCCCTAAATTATATCTTACATTTTTAACTCTTTCTTTTATTTAAATTACATTATTTGTATCTCTTTTATAAAAAAAATGATATATCTATTAAGTTTTTGTTATATTGCTTAACTGTAAAAATAATATGGCAATTTATATACTATTATTTAAAATCTTATTTTAAATTTTCTATTAAAGTTTTATTTTTGTTTTTTACTTTTTCTAGAACTTGGTCCGTCGAATGCTTCACGTTGACCCCAATGTGAGAATGTCGGTCTCACAAGTTTTACAACATTCGTTCATAGCTCGTCCTGATCAACTACCAGACTACCATTTAAATCAAAATAAAGATTACAAATTGGTGAAGGGAGCAGTTTCTGCCATGTTTAGGTGAGAGTTTTAATTATTTTGATTAAGCAGAATTTTTGAATATTTTGGGATTCGATTTTATAATTTTTGATCAACATGTTTTTACCTGTAACATAACATTTTTTTTGATTGCTTATCAATATACCTAGAAATATTAAGTTCTAAAATTACATATTTATATAAGGTATTTTAATTTCTGCAAAAAATATTTTATTAATCTACTATTGGATTTATCTTTTTACAAGATACCTAGAAATATTAAGTTTTAAAATTACATATTTATATAAGGAATTTATTTATATTTTTTTATCCTTTTATCTGCATTTATTTACATATATTAATCAGTATTTTGACTTTTCTTTCGATTAACGTTTTGATTCTAAAAATTTAAAAACTTAAAATTTTTTTTTATAATTAAATTTGGCATTTTTTAAAGTGCTGCCAGATCTCACAAGCCACTCAACCTTAACCCAGTTGGAACGTCCATGTTAGCTCAACGTCGTGGAGTTAAAAAAATCACCTCTACTGCCCTCTAACTGCATCACAAAGGTGCTATTATGATGCCACACTCAACAACTCATATTAGCTGTTGAGCTGCAATTGTTAAGTAAATATAAATTAGTAAAAACTTTTTTGTTTTTTTGAAATTATGATTGTGTCAGTTAACATAAGATTGATAATTTTGAGTTCATGTTTTTTGATACATTTTTTTCAATATTAAATTTTTGTTTGAAAATTCAAAGTTTTTTTCTTGTGCCTAATCATGTGTTGAAAATAATCTTTGTGTTTTTTTAGAATATGCTGTATATATTAGCTTATTAGGTTAATAAAATGTCTTTGAAATATATTGAGACATTTGCACAATATGTTTAATTTAAAGGTTTAAAAATTAAGCAAATGATGTTAAATTTAATAATTATATTATCCTCAATGATAGAAAAAGGTACAAAAATTAATTGCCATTTGAGTGTATCCTAATTTTTAATAATTTGCTTTATAAATTTAGCCACATTTCGAATTTTTTTGTAATTTTTTTTTAATTAAACGACATATTTTCTATTAATTTTTGCTAAAGAATGCTTATATTTTCTATTAGCTCATTTTTTTATTTGTTTGTTTAATGAAATAGTATAATACTCTCAAATTATTATCGAAAAATCCAACTCTTATAACAACTGCAAAAAAATACCTTTTGTAACTTTTGTATTGTGCAAACCATAATCGAATCCACTGAATATTTCAATAATTTGTGCTGTATTTTGCCATTCCAGTGTGTACATTATACCAACTTTATCGAAGTTATGGAGTTTGTGACTTGTACAAATTATAGCGCTCTATGGTATGATAAAACCACACCATTTGTCAAAAATTACTTTTTTGTTTTTTTTTGGTATGTTTTGTATTATAACCTCTTTTTTTAATTGTGGACGTTAAATAGGCCTTAAAAAGTTCATTACTATTTTGTTTTGATAAAGCACTCACTTTTTTTTTTTGGTTAATTTGTTCAAAAGTGTGCAATTTCTTGGTAAAATTCATCGAAAAAAATTCGACCTTATTTTGTAATTTTTCGCCAGAAATGTGTTTCATAATTTTTTTTTTTGTAAAAATCTAAAAATTTTCAAAACTGGGACCAAATAACTTTTGTTTTCATCAAAATACATTAATGGTGTTTATAGCATTTTCAATATAAGAAATCTGAAATAATATTACTTTTTATATTATTTGCACAATTAAAAAACTAAATAGATATTATATCTACCTTTAATCGTGGTAAAAAAGCTTTTTTTGAAAGCTTTTTTTTCATTGTTGAATTTTTGGTTTATTTTTCAATTCTGAACTTAATAAACTAGTGCTTTAGTTAATTTTTTTTTCTATTCTAAAATCTCAAAATTTTGTAAAAATTGATAATTTTTTCTATGAATTAATTCTGATATCTTTGATGTAATCGTTGGGAGATTATGAAATGTAATTACTGACTTTATATGCAGCAAATTAATAAAAATATTTCACTTTGACTGTTTTGTGTTTATTTATCAAAATCACAATAGGCTATTGGGACTATTTTAATTAAAAACTAAGATTTAATAAAACAAAAAAAGTATTATTTCCAAAAATTATTTTAATGCTGTTTAGAGCGCCTTACTAAAAGCTAAGCCTACACGCGGTGGAAATCTAACCTGCGACCTTGTAATATAAAGCCTTTGCCAGTCACTTATTTTTTGTCGACTAATATTTATAAATATATTAAAGTTACCACTATTTAATGTAATTCAAGGTATTTAGTTATTGAAAATTTAATTTTTTAAATTTTGTGATTCTAATAAAAATATGGCGCGCCAGCTAATGAATTCTTAAATGGTTACTATCTCTGTAAAAAAACGTGACAACAGCATGAAACGCTTTAAATATTGTATTTGTATTTATCAGTTGAACCGTATCTAGAAACGAGCCTTTTCGCGTGTATAGAGTTATCTACGGTTTAAAGAAGAAAACGTATGACGAAATTTTTGAGTAATTGGCAATTTTATGTAACTTGAAGTCGATTTTCTTATTTTTAACTTGTTTTTGATTAGGTTTAGCGGTAGATATTGTAAAAATACAGTTGGTTTAGTTAAAATGGTGGAAGCAAAAGGAGATTCTGATAAAGTGAGTTTATGCATGTTTTTAAATGTATCAAACTAATTTTAATTTAGTGTAATTAGAACAAATTTTTTGTATGCGAAATTTAATTGTATTTCGTGAAATTTTTAATTTAATTTTTAATCCGGCAGTTGGAATTAAACCCATAACTGCAAAACCTTTTATTTTAATCTATAATAGCCGGCACCGTGGTGTAGTGGTAAAGTAAGAACACTTGCTACACCACACATGAGGTCCTGGGTTTAATCTCCACTGCCCTCATGCTGTAGCGCCCTTGAGTAAGGCACTATAAACGGTATGAACTCCTGCTGAGCCAGCACTTAATCAGCAGCATAATTATCTGGCAATTATAATCTATAATATCCTAAACTGCTACAGGCAACTCGAGACTGGGTTGGAGTAACAGAGTAACTGATGTTACTCTATGTTTAAGTCGCGCATTCGACTTTCTCACATCGAGGATAAAGATTATACAAAAAAAAAAACAATAACTACAAGGCCTGATATTTTAATCTATAATATTAACATTGACATTGGGTTTTAATTTTTAAATGTTTTTATTTTTTAATCAGGTTGTGACAAGAAAAGGAACATTTAAACTTGCAACTTTACTGAAGATTGAGGAAGAGACTCAGAAGATATGGGAAGATTTAAAAGTTTTTGAGGTGGATGCTCCCCTGTTTGGAACAGAAGAATTTAAGTAAATTTAATTTATTTTTTTATTTTTATAAGCAAATAAATAAAAACAAAAAGTTTGTAATTGTTTTGTTAGTTTATTTTTTTAAACTAATTAATTGTATTTTTGTTTTACCTAAAATTATATTTTTTAACAAATGACTGACAGCATGGTATAGTGGTTAAACACCTGGTTTTACTACATGAGATCTTGGGTTTGATCTCCAACGCTCCTATGCTGTAGTGCCCCTGAGTAAAGCGCTATAAACGGCATGAACTCTTGCTGAGCCAGCACTTAATCAGCAGTATAATTACCGGGCAATTATAATCTATAATATCCCAAATGGCTCATCAAGACTAGGTGGGGTAAAAGATGTTACTCTATGTTTAGGTTGTGAAGTTGACCTTTCTACATCAAGGATAAATAAATTTTTAAGAAATGGTTATGATATTGTTGTTTTTTATGTATATATTAGAAAAAATACCACTATATCACAAGTTTAAAATGAATTTAATTTTTTAGCAAAAAAGAAAAATATTTTGCTACTTTCCCCTACCCTTACATGAATGGTCGATTGCATCTTGGTCATACATTTACTTTAACTAAATGTGAATTCGCTGTTGGGTTTCAAAGATTAATGGGGAAACAATGTTTGTACCCTTTTTCCTTTCACTGTTCAGGAATGCCCATCAAGGTACAATCATTCATTTAACAAAAGTATAAAATTATTTACCAATTTACATGACCAGCAGCGTAGTGTAGTGATCAGAACACTTATCTTCACTTTATGAGGTCTTGGGTTTGATACCACTGCTCTCATGCTGTAGCGCCCTTGAGTAAGATGCTATAAATAGTATAAATTTCTGCTAAGCCAGCACTTAATAAGCAGCTTATAATTAGCGGGCAATTATAACCTGTAATATCCAAACTGCCAAAGGCAACCTGAGACTGGGTGGTAACTGATGTTACTCTATGTTTAGGTCGTAAGTCGACCTTTCCACATCGATGATAAATATGTGTAAATAAAAATATTTTCAGCATATATACTTTTCTTGGTCTTAAATTATAAGAAAAATAACAACCCATTTTTTTAAATTTTGGATTTAAAATTGCTTTTATTATTTGTTTATCTTATATTTTAGGCATGTGCTGATAAATTAAAACGGGAAATGAAAGATTTTGGTTTTCCACCAATATTTCCTGAAGCTGTTGAAACTGTGAAGGTTGAAAAAGAAAGAGAGGGACCAGGTAAAATTTTATTTAAAAAAATTTAAGATTTTAATAAATTTTAAAACAAAATTTTTTATTTGTATAAATTTGTATGTATTTTTATTATGGTTTACTATAAAAATATGTGTATATATTTTTTTGTATACATCTTTATCGTTGACATGGGAAGGTCGAATGCGCGTCCTAACCTTAGAGTAACATCAATTACTCTGACCCAGTCTTAAGTTGCCTTTAGCAGTTTGGAATATTATATAAAATAAAACTGCCTGGTAATTATGCTGCCGATTAAGTGCTGGCTTAGCAAGAGTTCATACCGTTTATACCTCTATACTCAAGGGTGCTACAGCATGAGAGCAGTGGAGATTGAACCCATGACCTCATGGTGATGTAGCAAGTGTTTTTATCACTACACCACACTGCCTGTAAATATATGAGCTAACTTTTCATTAACGGAATTATTTTCTTTGTTTTATAGTAATTGTAGATAAATCTAAAAGTAAGAAGAGTAAAGCAGCAGCCAAAACGGGAGTTGCAGCTTATCAATGGCAAATAATGAAGTCATTGGGACTTAAGGACGATGAAATTAAAAACTTTGCTGATCCAAAATATTGGTTGCAATATTTCCCAAACTTTTGTAAGAGTGATCTCAAAAAATTGGGTTTAAAGGTAGTTTTTTCAAATTTTTTTTGTGTTTTTGTTTTGTAATTTTATATGGTACCTAATACAAATTTATCATGCTAGATGAGGTCCTTGGTTTGATTCCCACTGCTTCCAAGTAGTAAGTAAAATGCCTTAGACTATATAAATCCCTTCTTAGCCAAAAAGCAATCAGCAATTAGATTATAGAGCTATTTTACTTAAAAATATTCCAAACTGCCAAAGTCAACTCCAGACTGGAATAAAAGTATATTATAGTAGTTCAGGCATATGATATAAAATATATATAGACCAAATTTAATGTATTAAGCTTGCTAAAGTTTTTTTTACCACATAATTGTATTTTTTATTGTGTTAAATGTTTTTAGGTTGATTGGCGAAGATCGTTTTACACAACTGATGCAAATCCATTTTATGATTCATTTGTGAGATGGCAATTTTTAACTCTCAAGGATTTGGGCAAAGTTAAATTTGGAAAAAGATTCACAATTTTCTCTCCAAAGGTAATATAAGTTAAGTGAAAGATATTTAAGTTGGCAGTTAGAGGTATAAATAAGAACATTTTTTATTTTAAAAAGATCCTGATACCAGTATACTAATTTTTTGGAAACTTTTTAATTTTGATTTAAAAAAAAAAGAATCAACTACGCATCCCAACTTTTAAGAAACTATCATTGCTTAGCTCATTCATTTCGGACGATTTGGGTCATAATAAAAAAATGTCATATTTTTAGCACAGTTTTTTAAATATTTTTATATATCAGGACAATCAGCCTTGCATGGACCATGATAGACAGTCAGGTGAGGGAGTTGGTGGACAGGAGTATACTTGTATTAAGATGAAACTACTTGAACCTTATCCTGACAAACTCAAGTAAGTATTACTACAAAAAGTATATCTTTTTATTTACCTTCTTCAATGTGAGAAAACAGAATTAAATATAAAAAAATTATTAAAATTTTGATATTTTTTAGATTCTTGAGTGGACAACCAATTATTCTAGTTGCTGCTACATTAAGGCCTGAAACAATGTTTGGTCAAACTAATTGTTGGATTCATCCAGATATTAACTATGTTGCTTGTAGGGTAAGATATAAAAAATATTAATGTTTTTATTATATTGGCATTCTCAACTTAAGATTTTGATGGTCTTGAAATGCTATAAAAATTGTAATCTGTTGTTAAATTGGATTTTTTAGGAGTTTTTTTCTATATTAATGGGGTGTAAATTTTATAATATTAGGTAATAACATTTTATACATATTTGCAGTACATAGCTTTTTAATAATTATTAAGAATATTAAAATTTACCAATAAAATATGTGACTCAGTTTTATTCATATTTTATCAAATCATTTTTTAAAGAATTTATAAATTTCTGGTTTTACTAAATTTTTAAAGATTTTTTCATTATTTTTAGATGAAGAATGGTGAGATATACGTAAGTACCAGGAGAGCAGCTAGAAATATGTCGTACCAAGAAATGACAAACAAACAGGGAGAATATGAGGTTGTTGCTCAAATTAATGGTCAGGATATTATGGGTTGTAAACTGCAAGCACCTCTCACTTCATATAAGGTTACTTAAAAAATAAAGTTTTATGATTTTTTTTATTGCACTTATTCGAGAAGTAAATTTTTTCTCAAGCATTAAAACTTTTTTAAAGCTTTTAAAATAAAAGTGTATTATATTGCTTTTGTATGGTTTTATTATAGCTTAACATTTTTCTATAAATTTATTAAACAATTTAAACAACGTATATATATATAATATTATTTACATTTTTAAGTCAAAATTTAACAAAGTAGAAAACTTATATTTTTTTTATTTACAATTAAAAAATAGTTTTTAAAATTTAACTAATTTTTGCAACATTACCCGATATAGGCTAAAGCAAATTCAAATTAAAAAAAATTCTAAAAAGAATTTAAAAAAAATTTTTTTTAGGTGATTTACACACTGCCAATGCTGACGATAAAAGAGGATAAAGGAACAGGAGTTGTGACTAGTGTGCCATCTGATTCACCAGATGATTATGCCGCACTGTGTGACCTTAAGAAAAAGCCGGCATTTCGAGCAAAATATGGACTGAGTGATGAAATGGTTTTGCCATTTGAACCGGTAATAAATAACTTCGTGTTTATTAAATTTTTTTATACTTGATGTGGAAAGCTCAACTTCACGACCTAAACATAGAATAACAACAGTAACTGCAACCCAGTCCTGAGTTGCCTTTCGCAGTTTAAGATATTATAGATCATAATTGCTCAATATTTATCTGCAAATTGGTTCATGTCTTAGAAGAATTTTATGCTGTTATATTGCACCTTCTTTTAAAGCTCTAAACCATAAATAAAAGCATTGGGAATTGAACCAAGAACCTTCTCTGGTAAAACCAGGTGTCTTGATCACTATATGCCACTATTAATGAATATTTTAATTGTTGGTTTATTGAAAGTATTAAAAAATTTTAATTTTTAAATTACTACTGTTTTTTCAATTTTTTATTATGATGAAATTTCTAATTAAATATTTTTTTTAAATTTTTATTCAGATTCCAATAATTAAAATACCTGAATATGGTAACTTAGCTGCAGTGTATGCTTGTGAATTACTTAAAATTAACAGCCAGAATGATAAAGATAAACTTGCCGAGGCTAAGGATATGGTTTACTTGAAAGGCTTTTATGAAGGCATAATGATGGTAAATATAATAAAGAAAAATTAGGAGTTTTATAAGTTAATAAATTGTGTTTTGTATGGTAATTTTATGTAAATATTTTCAGATTTTTGCGTAATGTCCATCTTTTTTTATTCATTTTCAGTTTTAATTTTAGTTTTTTAGGCCAATTTGTATTTAATAACAAATCAGTAAAAAATTTAATATTTTTTTGCATTTGAAATTTTTTTTTTGATTATAGCTTGTATGGTTAATTTTTTTTAATTTTTCAATTTTTACAACTAACTTTTATAATTATTTTTTGTTCCTTAATTTAAGGTTGAGGGGTTTAAAGGTAAGAAGGTCCAAGATGTGAAGAAGGAAATCCAACAGGATTTAGTGAATAAGAACGAGGCATATATTTACATGGAACCAGAGAAGAAAGTGATGTCAAGATCAGGGGATGAATGTGTTGTAGCACTTTGTGATCAATGGTAAGTTAAACAAATTTAATGTAGATTTTAAGGATATAAATAATCTGAAAATTATGATTTTTTATTTTTTAGCCGTTTTGGTCAGCATTTTTATTGTTTTATTGTAGTTGCAACTCTCAAGTCTTAACTAATGTTTGTCAGACACCACAAACGACAGTTTTTTTGTATTTTACTATAAATTGTACATACATATATTGTTCACTAAGCTTTATTATATATAGATTTTAAAAAGTGTCTTATCCCTTATATTTTTACTTAGCAGGCTTCTAATGGTATGCTCAATGTTATACCAAAAATTAATCATTTGCCTGCAGACTACTTTCATATTTTATAAGCTCTGTTATGTATGTAGGCTAAATAGATTAGTTTTTAACAACAGATTGAACAGACTTTCTCAATTTTAGATTTTAGAAATTCAAAAGCAAGTTAAAATCTTTGGTTTATTATGGTTTATTATCAGAGTATTTTGATGTTTATTTTAATTTTTTTTAAATATAAAAAAAAATTAAAAATTTGTTCAAGGTATTTGGATTATGGTGAGGAAGAATGGAAGGCAAAAACAGCAGAAGCCTTGAAACAACTGAACACTTACGGAGAGGAAACTAGAAGAAATTTTATTTCAACTTTGGATTGGTTGAAAGAGCATGCATGTTCTAGAACTTATGGTTTAGGTAAATTTTATTGGTTAAAAATGTATTTGGCCTACCTAAGTTTATTTAAGAGCTACTTTTGTACATTTTTCGGGGGCTTTTAAAAAATAAAATTTGCTCAAAAAATAATTTTAAAGCTTTAAAATATGAAAAATGTTGTTTATATTAAAACAATTTTAGTTTAGATTTTTGTCATATTTTATTAATTACATTGAAAAACATATTTTTTTGCTATATAATTATAACAACTTTAACCCCTTACTCAGCAGTAGCTTACCTATATATTAATATTTTTCTTTTTTAAAGGAACAAGATTGCCATGGGATAAGCAATGGTTGGTTGAATCACTTTCAGATTCCACAATATACATGGCTTATTATACTATAGCTCACTTGCTACAACAAGGTGTATTTGATGGTTCACAAGGAGGTGTATTTGGGATAACGTAAGTGAAAATATAAAGTTTTTTTGGGGGGATATTTATGTTTTTTTTTAGAACAAAGTCATGTAGGTAAAGTAGATAGACTGGTGTATTTTTTGATCCAAAGTTTTGGGGTTTGATTCCTGCTATAGCCATATATATATATTTGTAATTTTTTTTAAATTGTACATTTTGAACTTGTTTTTTATTTTAATCAAAATATAAATTAACAAGCAATATGACCAGGCAATTTTTTTTTTTTTAGATTTGCTATTTTATAACATTTTTTCTTTATTTTTACAGACCAGAACAGTTAACAAGAGAGGTATGGGATTATATTTTCTTGCCTAACAAGAGTTATCCTAAATGTGAAATACCCCAATCAACTTTGGATAAATTGAGAAATGAGTTTTTGTATTGGTATCCACTTGATCTAAGAGCTTCAGGTATTTTACTTAAATATTTTTATAGTTAGATTTAAAACAACATTTTGATAAAAATTATTTATTTAAAAACTATCAATTTTTTAATGTTTTAAAATGCAAATTAAGAAATATCTAATTTAATAGACTTGTTTAGTTTAATTTTAACTAAATTTTGTTGCCCATAGTATTCTTTATTTATTATTATTATTTTTTATTTTTAGGATTTATTTTTTTTAGTAATATTTCTTTTAACTTTAAATTTTTGTTGTAGGCAAAGATCTTATACCCAACCATTTAACTTACTTCTTATACAACCATGTTGCTATGTGGCCCGATACTCCCACCTTGTGGCCACAAGGTGCAAGAGCCAACGGACATTTACTCTTAAACTCAGAAAAGGTATTTGTGACACATTAAACACATCTTATGTTAAAAACTGCACATTTCATGTAAAGATACCTTAAAGTGTATTATATATTGTAACTCGTGTATAGGTGAAGTTGTTAGAACATTTGGCTTCATTAAACACTAGGTTCTTGGTTTAATCCTTGCCTTTTTCTATGCTGAAACCTTACTAGTAAGGCACTATAAATAGTAACTTCTGCTGAGCCAAAATATTGGCAATATAATAAAAAATTTGCAGTTTAATATTATTCATTAATTTACCAATCTGCTAAAGGCCACTCAAGACTTGTTTAAAATAACAAATATTTCTCTATGTTTAGGCCATGTCTACATTAAGGATAAATAAATACAAAATACCAATACATGTAATTTAAATTATATATTTACAGAAATAAATTTTATTTATTTTTTTTTAGATGTCAAAATCAACTGGTAACTTTTTAACTCTCAAAGATGCTTTGGATCGATTTTCAGCAGACGGTAAAAACAAAAACTCTTTAAAAATATTTATTTTTGTTATTTCATGTTTTGTACAGTAGCTTTCAAATAACTTGAGTCTGTATTGTTAAATGTTTAAGTGTTTCAAGTTTAACGGTTAAATTGAGGTAAGTATGAAGAGGGTGCTTGAATAAGTTGGAATAGGCAATTGAACAAAAAGTGTATTGGCTTAGATTAAGGCTTAATATAATATTAAGATTTTTAACTTTTTTTGTAAGGCTTTTATTGTTAGGCTTTTTTTAAAGATTTGTTCAGCTTAGGGTATTATATTTGCAGATTAAGATTTGCATTTAAAATAATTATAATATATATTTTAACCAATATAATGCAAATATAAATGCTATAGTTGTTTGATTTAGGAATTTTTAATTCAGGATTTAGCTAAAAACAATTTTTTTGGCATTTAATTTCGTTTTTATCGGATTTTTTTTTTTTTTTTTAAAACGATTTTGTTTTCTTCAAATTCCAGGTATGAGATTAGCCTTAGCAGATGCAGGAGATACTATCGAAGATGCAAACTTTGTTGAAAAAATGGCAGATGCTGGAATATTAAGATTATATACTTGGATTGAATGGGTTAAAGAAGTAATCAATGATGAAGTGGAACTAAGACAAGGAAGTCCAACTACTTTTAATGACAAAGTGTTTATGAGTGAAATTAATCAGACTATAGTAGACACTCAACAGCATTTTAATAACATGATGTATAAGGAGGCTCTGAAATCTGGATTCTTTGAGTTTCAGGTTCGTAAATTTCTGTTAAAATTTATTTTCTCTAAAAATAAAATTTTAAAAATCTAGGAATTGCTGTTTAAGTTTTGGGGTCTGATTACTATTATTGCCTTGTCTAAGTTCTGTTGAATAAAAGCTGATTATGCAAATTAAGCTGGTCTATGGTTTTTTAAATGGTTTAGTTACACAAGTTGCTTAATATTTTTTTCTATTGGATAGTCAAATATAATTAAATCTAATAAGAAAAAAATGTAGTTTATAAGCCTTGAACATAAAAAACTGCCATTTGTGGTGCATAGGAAAAATTTTGTTGTGACGTTTATATAAAAATATTTGCTTTTTTAGTAGTTTTATTTCTTATTTCTATAAATATGAATTCAAAAATAAATTCTTATTGTTTTTAGATGTGTAGAGATAAATATAGAGAGTTGAGCATGGATTTAATGAACAAGGAATTAATCTTGAAATTTATTGAAGTTCAAACTCTGTTGCTTGCTCCTATTTGCCCTCACGTTTGTGAATATATATGGGGACTTCTTAAAAAGGTGAGATATAAGATATAAACCAGTTTATTTAAATTTTTTGTCATAATTTATAAATGTATATAGTATTAAAAATTATTTAATTGTAAAAATATATATATTCTAACTTTTAATAAATCGACATAGCGAGTATTAAGTAAAATATATTTATTTAAATGTTTTAAAATTTTTGTTTTTTGTTTTTTTTACTAGCGTTTATTAGTTTACCATTTTGTGTATATCAAATTTTAAGACACCTGCAATAAAACAAATCAATGCTAAACTATTTATATCTGAGATTTAACATATTTTAACAACATTTTTAAACCATTTAAACTTTTTTTAAACAGCCCAACTCGGTGATGTATGCAAGTTGGCCACAAGTGGGCGAAATTGATTCAGTTTTGATCAAAGCTTCAGAGTATGTGATGACCACCGCTCATGATCTTAGACTAAGACTTAAGAACAGACTTCTACAAGCTAAATCCAAGGTTGAATGATTTTTATTGTTTATGGTCTTATTAATATATATTATACATGTACTATGTTATTATCTGCGATGTGGAAAGGTTGATTTTACAGCCTAAACATAGTGTTGTTACCCTGACTTCAGTCTCGAGTTGACCTTGGCAGTTCAGAATAATATTAACTATTATATCTTGATCATTAAGCTGTTGATTAGTTTTTTGGCTTACGGAAGTAACTTACTTAAGGGCACTACAGCATAAGAGCAGTGGGGATTAAACCTAGGACCACAGAAAAATATATAAAAAAATTAAACCACAGAAAAATAGATTTAATTTTTTGTAATTTTTTTTTAAAACTTACTTTAATTATTTACATAAAGAAAGTTGTTTTATTAAAACATAATGGACAAAATTTAAAAAAATTAAATTTAACTTTTTAGAAAAATGCTTTTCCTCCACCAACTCACTGCAATGTTTTTGTTGCCAAAACTTACCCAGAATGGCAGAAACTAACTCTTCAACTACTAAGGTTCGTTTATTAAACATTCAAGTAAATACTTTTATTTTTCCATATATACTCCTGCAAAATGTATAGTTCTTATTTTAAAAATCAGGCTAAATATATTAAAAGTTGTTTTTGTTAGATTTTAATACTTTTAATTTTTAATATTTTTTTTAAGATTTTAATTTTAATTTTATAATAGGACCTTGTATGAGGAAAGTGAAAGTTCATTTCCAGACAACAAAGTAATTGCCACCAAGCTTAAGGGAGTAAATGAGTTGAAAAAGTACATAAAAAAGGTAAATTAAATTTATTTACATTTATTGATTTATTAATTGTATTTAACTCTTAGCTATTTGGTTTTGATATATTTGTGAATATAAATCTATATATATAATGGTTAATTATTAGGCCTTAAAAAATAAAAAAACTGCTGCTTGTGGTGCGTGGGTAAATTATCGAATTCATTTTGCTAGCGAGTTGACATTTAAAATGCAGCCTTAAAACAGGCAATTGAGTAGTTTATATAAATATTGAGTAATTCTTTTGTTATATTTTATTTGATTTTTTGTCATGCTTATTCAGATTATTTTAAGTGCATATTTGTCAATATTTTTAAGTGTTTTTTATTTTATTTAAGGTAATGCCATTTGTAGCTTCTGTTAAAGAAACAGCTTTAAAAAGTGGAGTTGAAGCTGCTCTTGCACTTTCTTCACCATTTGACGAGTTTAATGTTTTGACCGAAAATCAAATTTATTTTACTCAAACATTGGAGGTAAATTAATATTTTGTAATTTAAAAATTTTATTCTAACCTCTAGTTAATTATCTTAAGGTGCAAAACGTAAAATATATTTTTACTATGTATTTTAAAACTAAGGTGTGTTGTTAAATTTAATACTACTAACCTTTAATTTTATTTTACATTAATTATAAATATATGTTAAAAAAGGTTGTCAGTGGGAATCGAACACAGAAACTCATTTTGCTTGTTTTTAAAGTTTAAAATTTTCAGTTTTTACTTTTACTAAGTCCCGCACTACGATCGGAATTTAAATTGTAATATGGTTGCAACTGATATTTGCCTGCAAGAATTCACCTGCGCACCACAAACGGCAGTTTTATGTAATTAGTAGGCCTATAAATTGGACATACATATAAATATATATTATACTAAGCTTCATTATATATAATAATAATTTGTATTTTAGTTGGATGGAGTAACAATCAAGTTTTCAAGTGAAGGAAACTCAAAAGTGCAGGAAGATTGTTGTCCGGGTCGACCTTTGTGCGAGTTCATTACAGTTCCCTCTGTTAATATTACTGTAAGTTATATGTAACCATATTATTTTTTTATTTAAAACTATCTGCATGTGAAATCTTGAGCTTTTTTTACTATATTAAAAAGTGTTTAAAATTTAATTAGGGACATAAACTTTTTGTTTTTTTGCCATATTTGTTGAAAAACGTTTTTTAAAGTTTTTTTTGTTAACATTAATTATATTTTTTAAATTTTACTGTATTATGTTCAATGTATATATTTATTCATATCCGATGTAAAAAGGCCATTTTTATGTCTTAAACAAAGAGTAACATTTGTTTATTTTGACATTTTAAATATTATAACAATTTTTCTGCTGATTGTTTTTGTCTTGGCAGAAGTTTGTAGCATTTATAGTACCTTATGCAAGGGTGCTATAGCATAAAAGCGTTGGAAATCAAACCCAAGATCTATGTAGTAAAGCCAGGTGTTTATGTAATAAAGCCAAGTGTGAAGGTTAAAATTAATTTTTTTTAGGCAATCAACCCTCAACCATCGAGTGCAAACTTCAGTTTTCAACTTCCAATCAGAAATGGGGATTCAGGAAAAAATGTTAAGATGAGGCTAAGAAAACTAAATCGAAACATCAAAGGTAAAAAATTAAAAATTCCAAATTTTTTTATTTTATATCTATATGTTTTACTGTATTTGTTTTTAAAATGTTCATACTGAAAATATTTTTAACTTAATTTTTTGAATATTTTAATCTAAATACTAAAACTAGTGTATTTTTGGTTACTTTTAATGTATTTTTTACACATTTATTTGTTCTTAATTTGGTAAGGTTGACGTTTTGACTTGAACATGGAGTAACATAAGTTACCCTAACTCAGTCTTGAGTTGCTTTTGGCAGTTTGGGATATTATAGATTACAATTGCCTAATAATTTAGCTGCTGATTAAGTGTTGACTCAGCAAGATTTCAGATTATTTATAGTGCCTACTCAAGGGCGCTACAACTTAAGAACATTGGGGATCAGACTCAGGACCTTGTGCGACAAAAGGTCCTGAGTCTGATCCCAAGTGTTTTACTGTATTTGTGTTTTACTGTATTTGTTTTTTTGTTTTTTTTTTGTTTTACTGTATTTGTTTTTTTAAGTGTTTTTTTTTTTTTTTTTGTTTTTTTTTTATTTGTTTTTTTCAATGTTTATACTGAAATTATTTTTTATTTACTTTTTTATAATTTTAATCTAAATGCTAAAACTGTCATTTTTTTGTTAATTAAACATTTATTTTTATTTTTCAGATTCACATAACCTCATTATTTTGAGATATGAAGATCCAGTAAAAGGACCTCGTATTCTACCAGAATATAATAACCCATTAAAAGGGAAAGTAGAGATTAAAGATACCGATATATTTACAACTAATTTGGAAAATAATTCAGTAGAAATCAAATCTGATAGTGGTAATTGTGTTGATATTGCAAAAGTTATTATCTATATGGTTGAGTAAGGAAAATGTATGTATATTTTCAAGATGGCATTTGTTATATTAATAACTCATTTAAGCATCTTAAATCATAGAAAAACAAGAAAAAAAATCAAAAAAAATGTTTTATTTAAAAAAATAAATAAAGTTTAATATTTTAAAAACTATTTAATATTTATTGTGTAATGCATTTTCATGGGCGTATTCTTAAAAGGTTTTTTATATTCTCTTTCTTTATTGGACAGTTTTTTTTTTAAATTAGGTAAATTTTTGTAAAAAATTATAAAAATTAATTTTTTGAAAACTAATACGGTGTTGTTTAATGTTATGTGGTGAAGTTTTATTAAGATAATGTTACATCATTATCATATTGTAACAAGTTTGTCAATAAATTAGGTTCATATAGACGTTGTGTTTTATGATTAAATTAAAGTATTTATAATTTTAAAACAAATTTTATTAATATTGTTTAAATTTTTTTTTTAAATTTTGTTACGTAAAAGGAGAAAAATATTTAATTTTTAAATCGTCTTAAAATGACTTTTTAATTATTAAAAACTTCCTAATTTAACAAAGAAGTTTTTACTTAATTTGTTTAAATTAAAATTAAGCTGTTAATTATAAATCGTTCAGTTCGGTTTTTTATTTAGAAAAATAATTGTAAATAATTAAAATTGATATTTGAAAAGAAATTAAATATTAATACTGGTTTGGAAATCGGGTTTCGATTTGGTCATTTAATAATTTATTCGTACAAAACAGTTTTAAAAACATTTTAAGCATATAATTAATTTAAAATGTGAATTAAATGAATTTAATCGTCAAAAAAAACAAATAAAAGTTATTAAATTTTTCGAAATTTAGAATTTTATAAAAAAAATCGTTTTTTAAATAATTAGTCATTATGTTATTAAAACGAAATACTAAACGTTATAATTATTTAACATATTAATTATTAAATAGATCTCTTTAAAAATATAGTATTCGTTTGGTCAAGGTTAGCAAAAAAGGTCATTTCTATTTTAATTGCCAAAGTCGTATAAAAAGCAAATTTGTTGGTATATTAAACCAGTCTTATAGTAAACTGTTTAAATAAATCAAGACTAATTGTAATAGTAGGGTCGCTAGTTAGATTATGAATTGAACTTAAACAATTTGGTAAAGTTGGTTGAACTATAACGTAACAATGTTTGATTCATTAAAACAATTGATTCTTGATTTTGCGCGAAAAACAACCTGCCATGGCTTATCACAAATTCTGCAGCCGGATAGACGGCAAATATATAGGTAAGAATTAAGATTTAAACTAATAAAACATTATATAGTAAATGCATAGGCAACCAAATCTAAATTTACTACAATTTACAGAAAAATAATACATATTTTGAAACGTAGCTTACCTTTTAATAAAATTTACATAATATAAAACTAGAAGATACATTATCCAAATGTTAACTTCTTTTATTAATTTATACTTGTTTTATTTTTTAGGGTGATGTGGTTCTTTCTAGTGTGTGGTTTAACTGGGGGTGTTACGTGGCAGCTTACAGCAGCTATTAACGAATATGCTCGTTATTCAACAAGTACTGATATACAAGAAGAATATGCCTCTGCAATTCGGTTCCCAGCAGTTACTATTTGCAATTTAAACAGGTATTAGTTATTTGGCTAAAAATGTGCTACTTTTATAATTCAAATCATTCATTTTTGTGTTAGGATTTCTTTAAATTGATGTTTTTCGTTGCTAGATTTTTTGGAATTGAAACTAAGTTAGAATTAGAAGCAGTTGATGCTATGATTCGAGCTAGTTCTCCATACCGAGATCGGTAAGTTATTTTTAAGCTAATTTGTTAGTTAGTTAGTTAGGAGGTAAAATAACTAAGTTTCCATTTTTCGGTTTATTCTTATAGCAGTGGAATTTTGGGAGGCTATGCATTTGTGGTGCGTTTAAGCTATCTGTAACGGCCAGTTTTGGCCTTATCAAAACTTTTTGGCTGGCTCCTAATTTGATGCCATAACTGGTATACCACACTACTAGTCATTTTTCTAACTAGCTTTATTTTTTAGTAAGTTTGATGCTTGGTGGAATGAAGAGGTCAGAAAATTTTACGAAACAAGAGAAGGTGAATTCTACTTAAGTGAAGAATTATATAGTAAAGGATGGCAACTAAACGATCGTACTTTAACCCACTGTTTATTCCAACAAAAAAGATGTTCAATAAGGGTAATTATGTCAAAGATTTTTAAATTGAATAAACGTTATTTTGGTGTGATCTTTGTTTATTAACCATAAAATATATCTAATAATCTTATTGTTTTACTAAGGGCTTAATAAAAACTGTTTAAAAACTTTATATTTTTTTTTGTTTTTTATAACACTTGTTGTTTAACTTTTTATAGAATTTCACTCGAGTTATTACACCAATGGGAATGTGCTACAGCTTTACAACAAACGAAACTTTGGTTCAAAATGTACCAGGAAGTGGCCATGGATTGGTTGTTCATCTGGATATTAACCAAGTTAGTTGCTTATATTTAATGGGTTTTTAAAATGGTATGCAAGGGGTGTTGTTTAGAATTTTTGTTTAAATTGAGGTTAAATATATAGCTTAATACTAACAAAGAAATATAACCTAGATTTTTAAATATGATTTAAATATATAGCTTGATCCTTATCATAGGCTTATAATTACCGTTCTATTTATTTTTGAAAGTAATTGGCAAATTAGAATTTTTTTAAAAATTTTTTAAAGATGTAAATTATAAAGCCTTTAAACACTTATAAATATAAACCTAAAATACAAACCGACTTTAACTTTTACTTTATTATTGTAGTTTGAATACAGTGAACACCCCGAATACGGTAACTCAGATGCGGGAGTTAAACTTCACATACATAACCACAACGAACCTTCAGAAGTTGAAAGTTTTGGTCTGGCTGTTCCAAGTGGCCACGGAGCTCATGTTGTTTTAAGGAAAACTTTGGTAAGTTGGTGATAGCTTGTGGTGTCATATTTTTTGTATGTTTTAATATTTTAATTAACTTGATATGTCATCAAGTTTGTTTTTACAGTTCACATATGCATTTTTAAATCATCATATGGGTTGTGTGACAAAGGTAATTTGGTTGGAAAATGTGTGCAAATGTGCCTTGTGTTAAATATTATAAACGCTATAAACTTAAACTTGTGAGCAAATAATTTGGCATTGGTGCGGTTCGAACCCACAACTTTTCAGCAAATAATCGGATGCTTTAAAAAATAAACTTAATTTTATACTACTTCATCAAGCTGTAGTTGCTATACAGTTCATAGCATGGTTTTCGAAACTGCTAAAGGCAACTTGAGACTGGGTTGAAGTAACAAATGTTACTCTATGTTTAGGTCATAAAGTCGACCCTTATCCATCGAAGATAATAAATATAAAAAATAATTACAAAAATGTGATTTATCACCACAGTAATGTTGTATTAAAATCTTCTTTTAAAATTTAGCGAGACCTGATGTACAAACCGTGGGGTATATGCTCACTTGAAGATAAGAAATTAAATTATCATGATCACTATAGTACTGCAGCCTGTATGAGAGAATGCAGGTACTTATTGAACACTTTTGGGTTTATTTTGGGTTTAAAACAGCTTATTGGCAGATTAGTATCAAGTTTATTTTATTGATTTTAGATTAAATTACGGTCTGTTTTGAAATGCCACTGTTAGACTCAATATTTCGTGTTTTATATGTGATTCTATCATGTTTAAAGCTGTGTCCTTAACTTTATTTAGTTTTTTCACAACAAAAGTTAACAACAATTTTAATATAAACCACCTAATGTATAAAGTTAAATCTCCATACCTTCACCATCACTTACCTAACTTAACTTTATACCTGTAATTTTTTTACCGTTTTACGGCATGTCTTATTTAGTTTACCATAAATAATTTTGTTCATGTAGGTACACTTTCATTATTAACAAATGTGGTTGTCGTCCACACTGGGCAACCGAGGTTTATGACGTCATAGAGTGTGGTGGTTGGAATATTTTGAATTGTTCTGGAGAGGCTGAAGGTAAAATTTTAACTATTCTTATAAACAGACTGATGCGATATTGCCTAACTTTTATATCAGATATTCTTTTTACTAGTTACATTAGGTTAAAAAAATCAATTATTTGATGGTAGCAATATGTCGTATATTTTGTCATTTTTTTGTTCTTGATGTGGGAAGGCCGACTTCTCTTTCTTAACATAGAGTAACATCCGTTACCCCGACCTAGTGGGTCTCGGGTTACCTTTGACAGTTTGGAATATTATTGATTTTAATTGTCTTATATTTGTACTGGTGATTAAAAGTTGGCCTAGCAGGAGTTCATACCGTTTATAGCCTTCTACTTAACGGTGCCAAAGCATGGGACCTATTTGAATTTTATTTAAAATTACATTTTTCAGCTACATTTTCAAGTCAGTACTCTATGAGGTCTTGTTCTTGTAACGAACCTTGTAAATTTGTTGCTTACGATCCGAAGGTTTTTTACACAACTTTTCCTAGCGTGCAAGCTGGTGAAGTGTTTTACAACATGATGTTGGATGATACTATCGACGAAAGTAAATTTCAAATTAAAAAAAAATAAAAAAAACACTTTTTGTAAGAATTTAAATTTTATTTTATTTTAAATAGAAATATATATTTTTGATACCCTAAAATTGTAAATGGTAGGATCTAACTTTTTTGGTATTTTTGTTTTAGCTCAAGAAATATTATTCGGCAATATTAAGGAAATCGACCCAGGGCTTGTTCATTTAAAGGAATATCGTGAAAATCATTTAATGCTGGATATTTATTACGATTCACTGAGTTTTATGCACATGCAACAATCAAAAAGAGTTACAGAAATCAGCCTTATGAGTAAGATAATAAAACCTGCAAATATATTTACATTAAAACAATTTGCTTTAACTATTTACTTATTGATTACTATGTTTGATTTATTATAAGGTTTTTATCCATGTTTTACCTAGTTTATGGAAGTTATAACTGATGTGTGCTTAGTTTTTTTATTATTTAGTTGTATTTAGGTAACGTTGGCGGTTTACTTGGCTTATGGTTGGGCATCAGTATTGTTACTGTCAGCGAGTTTATTCAACTTGTATTCCAGTTTTTGAAAGAATGGTGGAGACTAAGAACTGTTATAGCTCCAGTGGTAAGCTTACCTAAAAAAATTAACATATTTTGGTCTTGTAAGTAGTATTTTGTCATTTCATGTTAAAACTACAAGCGTTTTCTTTTGACGTACTTTAAGCATTAAACTCAATTTTAGGTTTTCATAGGTACTTTTGTTTTTAGTGTTTTGGACATTGTAAAAAACTGTTAGCATTTTTTGTGTTTTCTTAAATCAAAATAGGGCTAACCTTTGTTTATTTTTTAAAGATTGAAAAGGCGAAGTTTTTTGTTCTGGCAACCAAAATGAGCGCTTTAAAAAGACAAGAAGCAGAAAAAGCGCGCGTTAAGCAAGAAGAAGAAGCTGGCCAAATACCAATACAGGATAAACCATGGACTAAAGCTGTGGATTTGCCAGCTTTTGAGACTGTTAGTGAAGCTGTTAGCTTAGAGTAGAATACCAATACGTCTTTCAATGTTAACTAGATTTATTTAATAAATAAAATATGGTTCGAAATTATTTGTTTATTTTTAAAAACTATTAATAAATAAAGTTACGCATAAACAATACTTAATTATAAATATTAACTAAATTAATAAATCAAATATTACGTATTTAGTTATAAAACTAAAATCATATTAAATGATTGTACTAAAAAAATTTCAAAACAAAATTATTTTAAATGTTTTTAAAAAAAAATCCTTTTTAAGTAATTAATATTATAATATAAAACTGTTACGTTTATAATAAAAAACTATTTATTATGTTTTATAAAAACATAATAATAAAAATATTCACAATAACAACACGTTTTGAAATCTAAGATTTCGAAGCATAATAATTATTACAACAAAAATAATCCCGACTAGTAAGGACGTAGTAAAAAAAATTTGAAATGTTACGAATAAAAGCGTAATTCGTTTCAGGCAATCAGCGCCGAAGTTAGCGAAGCGCAGAATTTAAGAGAAGCGCTTTTAGGTTTTGTGTTAAATCATGTGGTATATAGTTTAATAGTAAGTTTATAAAGCTAATATTTACTTAAATATTTAAAATTAATAAAGTTTTCTATTTTAAATTGTTTCGTAAGATAACAACGTTGTTAGTTTTTTATAATTTGATTAGTCAAGAAACTATTTCTTTATACGCCTTTAGCATAATGCGTTGCGGATGAATACAACTGACGTCACAACTTGACTTCTTGGATCGGCTTGTCCGCCATTAAGTTTAAGTTAGTCTGTGTTCAGGATGTTTGTTTTATGTTTTAGCTAAGTTGAGAGTTTAAGCCATGTCGAAAGCGTCTTTAGAACGAAGCCATCTTTTTCTTTAGCAAATCGAGTTAAGTGAATTATTTTATAATTTTTAGTAGTTATTTTTTTAGTGTATATGGTGTTGTTTAATTGGTTATGCAGTGCGTTAGGGGTAGGATCGTGCGCGTATCGATACATTCGTTGTTTTAATGTTTGGCGTATTGCGTTTAACAGTCCGCGTATTTATTAAACAACACTATTTGAAAGCGTATCTATAAATAATACCTAACTAAACATTTTAACTGCCCCCAGTTTATATTTGCAGTTGTAGATGACGATCTCGCAGAAAGGGAGTGTCTGATGATGATCTGACGAGAAATAGGTACTAATTAGGCGATTCTACGGTGATTTAAAGAGAAATTGAAGGGTGTGATGTGGGTCTCAGGTAGTTGTAAATTTAGGCTTTGATGAGCTGTGAGGAAAAGACCAAAAAGGCGATTTCTTAAGCATCCCGGTAAGATACTTGTTTTTCGAAAAATATATATATTAAATAGATAATAAATTTATTTATCATTGTACAAATTTTACATGTTTTCCTCATAACCTAAGGCCTACACCCTAGCTTTGAAGGCTATGGTCCAACTTACAAAGTTTTAAGATATTATTGATTACAGATATTATACTAAAAATGACCTAAGACTAAGATCAGCCTAGTTGGATTAGGCGGGTCGTCAGTCTTGCTTTAAATTGAATTCGTGCGCGTGTTGCAACACATTGCTCTGTTCGTCGCTTCAGTTTGCGTCGCTTTCGTTGTTTGTCGATTCCGTTGATCGTCGCTTTCGACGCTATCGTTGTTCGCCGCTTTCGACGCTTTCGTTGTTCGCCGCAATCGTCGCTTCCGTTATTCGCCGCTTTCGTCGATCGCTTCAGTTGTTACGCCAGTTTGCGTCAATTTCGTTGTTCGTGGCTTCCGTCGCTTTAATTGTAACATTGTCAGTTTGCGTGCGTCGATTTGAGTCGCTTTGGCTGTAAAGTTGTCAGTTTGCGTCGGTTTAGTTGTTTCTTTTCTAAGGTTTTAGATGACAACTTTGTGGAGCCGAGGGATCTGATGATGATGATGATGAACAAATGAGGTAAAGAGAAAATAGGTAACCTATAGTCCCTTGACCAACTAGGTAAAATGTTAACAAATTAACTAATATTTTTTTCTATTTAGACATATATAACTGCTTTCCAGCATTCTTATTAAGGTTTCAGACGACGATTTTGTGAAGCTGAAGGATTTAATGAGGAATAAAGAACAACATCTGGAGGATCTGATGATGATTTCATGAAAAATGAAGAAACTTTTGAAGGATCTAATGAGGAATTGAGAAAGATAGGTAACATGTAGTCTTCTGAAAAACAAGGTAGTCTGTTAACCAATTTTAATTTTTAATTAGACATATATAACTGCTTTTTAGCTTTTTTTTTAAGATTTCAGATTTCAGATGACGATCTTGTGAACCTGGAGGATCTGATGAGGAATAGAGGAACATCTCGAGGATCTGATGATTATTTCATGAAAAATAAAGGAACATCTGCAAGATATATTGAGGAATCGAGAAAGATAAGTAACATAAAGTCTTCTGAACAACAAGGTAATATGTTAACCAATTTTAATTTTTAATTAGACATAAATAACTGCTTTTTAGCTTCTTTTTAAGGTTTTAGATTTCAGATGACGACCTCGTGAACCTGGAGGATCTGATGAGGAATAGAGGAACATCTGGAGGATGTAATATTGATTTCCTAAGAAATAAAGGAACATCTGGAGGATCCAATGAAAAATAGAAAAAGATAAGTAAAATGTAGTCTTCTGAACAACAAGGTAATATTTTAACTAATTTTAATTTTTAATTAGACTTAGATAACTGCTTTTTGGCTTTCTTTTTAAGGTTTTAGATTTCAGATGACGATCTCGTGAACCTGGAGGATCTGATGAGGAATAGAGGAACATCTAGAGGATCTGATGATGAATTCATGAAAAATGAAGGAATATCTGAAGGATGTAATGAGAAATCGAGAAAGATAGGTAACATGTAGTCTTCTGAACAATGAGGTAATATTTTAACTAATTTTAATTTTTAATTAGACATATATAACTGCTTTTTAGCTTTCTTTTTAAGGTTTTAGATTTCAGATGACGATCTCGTGAGCCTGGAGGATCTGATGAGGAATAGAGGAACATCTAGAGGATCTGATGATGAATTCATGAAAAATGAAGGAACATCTGGAGGATGTAATGAGGAATCGAGAAAGATAAGTAACCTGTAGTCTTCTGAACAACAAGGTAATATTTTAACTAATTTTAATTTTTTAATTAGACATATATAACTGCTTTTTAGCTTTCTTTTTAAAGTTTTAGATTTCAGATGACGACCTCGTGAACCTGGCGGATCTGATAAGGAATGGAGGAACACATGAAGGATTTAATGACGATTTCATGAAGAATGAAGGAACATCTAGAGGATCTAATGAGGAATCGAGAAAGATAGGTAACATGTAGTCTTTTGAACAACAAGGTAATATGTTAACCAATTTTGATTTTTAATTAGACATAGAAACTGCTTTTTAGGTTTTTTTTTAAGGTTTTAGATTTCAGATGACGATCTTGTGAACCTGGAGGATCTGATGAGAAATTAAGGAACATCTCGAGGATCTGATGATGATTTCATGATAAATGAAGAACCATCTGGAGGATCTAATGAGAAATCGAGAAAGATAAGTAACATGTAGTCTTCTGAACAACAAGGTAATATGTTAACCAATTTTAATTTTTAATTAAACATACATAACTTCTTTTTAGCTTTTTTTAAGGTTTCAGATTTCAGATGGCGATTTCGTGAACCTGGAGGATCTGATAAGGAATAGAGGAACATCTGGTGGATCTGAAGGTGATTTCATGAAGAATGAATGAACATCTGGAGGATCTAATGAGGAATCGAGAAAGATAGGTAACATGTAGTCTTCTGAACAACAAGGTAATATTTTAACTAATTTTAATTTTTAATTCGACATATATAACTGCTTCTTAGCTTTCTTTTTAAGGTTTTAGATTTCAGATGACGATCTCGTGAACCTGGAGGATCTGATGAGGAATAGAGGAACATCAGGATCTGATGATGATTTTATGAAAAATGAAGGAACATCTGAAGGATCTAATGAGGAATCGAGAAAGATAAGTAACATGTAGTCTTCTGAACAACAAGGTAATATTTTAACTAATTTTAATTTTTAATTAGACATATATAACTGCTTTTTAGCTTTCTTTTTAAGGTTTTAGATTTCAGATGACGATCTCGTGAACCTGGAGGATCTGATGAGGAATAGAGGAACATCAGGATCTGATGATGATTTCATGAAAAATGAATGAACATCTGAAGGATCTAATGAGGAATCGAGAAAGATAAGTAACATGTAGTCTTCTGAACAACAAGGTAATATTTTAACTAATTTTAATTTTTAATTAGACATATATAACTGCTTTTTAGCTTTCTTTTTAAGGTTTTAGATTTCAGATGACGATCTCGTGAACCTAGAGGATCTGATGAGGAATAAAGGAACATCTAGAGGATTTGATGATGATTTCATGATAAATGAAGGAACATCTGGAGGATCTAATGAGAAATCGAGAAAGATAAGTAACATGTAGTCTTCTGAACAACAAGGTAATATGTTAGCCAATTTTAATTTTTAATTAAACATACATAACTGCTTTTTAGCTTTTTTTTAAGGTTTCAGATTTCAGATGGCGATCTCGTGAACCTGGAGGATCTGATGAGGAATAGAGTAACATCTGGTGGATCTGAGGGTGATTTCATGAAGAATGAATGAACTTCTGGAGGTTCTAACGAGGAATCGAGAAAGATAGGTAACATGTAGTCTTCTGAACAACAAGGTAATATTTTAACTAATTTTAATTTTTAATTAGACATAAATAACTGCTTTTTAGCTTTCTTTTTAAGTTTTTAGATTTCAGATGACGACCTCGTGAACCTGGCGGATCTGATGAGGAATAGAGGAACACCTGGAGGATTTAATGATGATTTCATGAAGAATGAAGGAACATCTCGAGGATCTAATGAGGAATCGAGAAAGATAGGTAACATGTAGTCTTCTGAACAACAAGGTAATATGTTAACCAATTTTGATTTTTAATTAGACATAGAAACTGCTTTTTAGCTTTTTTAAGATTTTAGCTTTGAGATGACGATCCCGTAAACCTAGAGGATCTGATGAGGAAAGGAGGAACATCTAGAGGATCTGATGATGAGGTTATGAAAAATGAAGGAACATCTGGAGGATCTAATGAGAAATCGAGAAAGATAAGTAACATGTAGTCTTCTGAACAACAAGGTAATATTTTAACTAATTTTAATTTTTAATTAAACATACATAACTGCTTTTTAGCTTTTTTTTAAAGTTTCAGATTGCAGATGGCGATCTCGTGAACCTGGAGGATCTGATGAGGAATAGAGGAACATCTGGTGGATCTTAAGGTGATTTCATGAAGAATAATGAACTTCTGAAGGATCTAATGAGGAATCGAGAAAGATAGGTAACATGTAGTCTTTTGAACAACAAGGTAATATTTTAACTAATTTTAATTTTTAATTAAACATACATATCTGCTTTTTAGCTTTTTTTAAGGTTTCAGATTTCAGATGGCGATCTCGTGAACCTGGAGGATCTGATGAGGAATAGAGGAACATCTGGAGGATCTAATGTGGAATCGAGAAAGATAAGTAACATGTAGTCTTCTGAACAACAAGGTAATATGTTAACCAATTTTAATTTTTAATTGAACATATATAACTGCTTTTTAGCTTTCTTTTTAAGGTTTTAGATATTAGATGACGACCTCGTGGACCTGACGGATCTGATGAGAAATAGAGGAACACATGGAGGATTTAATCATGATTTTATGAAGAATGAAGGAACATCTCGAAAATCTAATGAGGAATTGAGAAAGATAGGTAACATGTAGTCTTCTGAACAATGAGGTAATATTTTAACTAATTTTAATTTTTAATTAGACATATATAACTGCTTTTTAGCTTTCTTTTTAAGGTTTTAGATTTCAGATGACGATCTCGTGAGCCTGGAGGATCTGATGAGGAATAGAGGAACATCTAGAGGATCTGATGATGAATTCATGAAAAATGAAGGAACATCTGGAGGATGTAATGAGGAATCGAGAAAGATAAGTAACATGTAGTCTTCTGAACAACAAGGTAATATTTTAACTAATTTTAATTTTTTAATTAGACATATATAACTGCTTTTTAGCTTTCTTTTTAAGGTTTTAGATTTCAGATGACGACCTCGTGAACCTGGCGGATCTGATAAGGAATGGAGGAACACATGAAGGATTTAATGACGATTTCATGAAGAATGAAGGAACATCTAGAGGATCTAATGAGGAATCGAGAAAGATAGGTAACATGTAGTCTTTTGAACAACAAGGTAATATGTTAACCAATTTTGATTTTTAATTAGACATAGAAACTGCTTTTTAGCTTTCTTTTTAAGGTTTTAGATTTCAGATGACGACCTTGTGAACCTGGCGGATCTGATGAGGAATAGAGGAACACCTGGAGGATTTAATGATGATTTCATGAAGAATGAAGGAACATCTCGAGGATCTAATGAGGAATCGAGAAAGATAGGTAACATGTAGTCTTCTGAACAACAAGGTAATATTTTAACCAATTTTGATTTTTAATTAGACATAGAAACTGCTTTTTAGCTTTCTTTTTAAGCTTTCTTTTTAAGATTTTAGCTTTGAGATGACGATCTCGTGAACCTAGAGGATCTGATGAGGAAAGGAGGAACATCTAGAGGATCTGATGATGAGTTCATGAAAAATGAAGGAACATCTGGAGGATCTAATGAGAAATCGAGAAAGATAAGTAACATGTAGTCTTCTGAACAACAAGGTAATATTTTAACTAATTTTAATTTTTAATTAAACATACATAACTGCTTTTTAGCTTTTTTTTAGGGTTTCAGATTGCAGATGGCGATCTCGTGAACCTGGAGGATCTGATGAGGAATAGAGGAACATCTGGTGGATCTTAAGGTGATTTCATGAAGAATAATGAACTTCTGAAGGATCTAATGAGGAATCGAGAAAGATAGGTAACATGTAGTCTTCTGAACAACAAGGTAATATTTTAACTAATTTTAATTTTTAATTAGACATATATAACTGCTTTTTAGCTTTCATTTCAAGGTTTTAGATTTCAGATGACGATCTCGTGAACCTGGCGCTTCTGATGAGGAATAGAGGAACATATGGAGGATTTAATGATGATTTCATGAAGAATGAAGGAACATCTGGAGGATCTAATGAGAAATCGAGAAAGATAAGTAACATGTAGTCTTCTGAACAACAAGGTAATATGTTAATCAATTTTAATTTTTAATTAAACATACATAACTGCTTTTTAGCTTTTTTTTAAGGTTTCAGGTTTCAGATGGCGATCTCGTGAACCTGGAGAATGCAATAATGAATAAAAGAACATCTGGAGGATCTGATGATAATTTGATGAAGAATAGAGGAACATGTGGAGGATCTGGTGTTGATCTGATAAGAGAGGTAGTTGTTAATTGAGGTTTTATTAAGTTGTGAGAAGAAGAACAAAAAGGTGATTTCTTTAACATATGGTAAGATATTTGTTTTTTAATAAATATATATATATATTAAATTGATAATAACATTATTTATAATTTTTGAGTGTACATCTTTCTATATGCATTTTCACTAATAAAAGTCCTACACCCTAACCCTAAAGGCAAAGGCCTCAGCTTGTCAAATTTGAGGTATTGTTGATTACAGATATATACTAAAAATGACCAATTATTAGGATCAGCCTAGTTGTATTAGGTCAATCTTGCGTTCAATCTAATTCGTGCGCGTGTTGCAACATACGCTTCGTTGGTCGCTTTAGTTTGCGTCGCTTTCGTCGTTCGTTGTTCGTTGCTAACGTCGTTCGTCGCTTTTTCTCGTTCGTTGTTCGTCGCTTTCGTCGTTTTCGTCGTTCGCTTGAGTTAAACGTCAGTTTACGCCGCTTCAGTTTACACGTCAGTTTGCGTCGCTTTAGTTGTCGTAGCTATATTACCATCTGCTAGGTGGAGATCTGTAGACGTCAAAGTCGACCGCTAGTTGGCGTACTAGAGTGCGATCAGCTGCGATCTACATGCCTGCTATTTGATTTGTTAGCTATTTGTTTATCAGTTACCTACTATTAATAAGTAGGCTACTATTTTGTGTATTGTATTTGTTTAATAACTTGTTGGTTGGTGTTTTAATTTATTGTAACGACCTTACAATTTGTTTGTTTATTTTAATAATTTTTCTTAATTATTTCCTAATATTATCCCTTTTTTTAATAAAAGTTTGGTATTCATGCAGTAAATACGTATAACTAAATAATTAATTTTATATATTTGTAATTAAATTAAACAACTGTACCAAATAACATATTTAATTCTTTTCAATTTTTTTCGAGGTCATTTTGTCTACATAGTGTTTAATGCAATCCAGTGTTTCGGATTAGGTTACACTTCGATGATGTCACCCTCTGATCATGTCACCTTTTGAATCGAAAAAGATAGGTAACATATAGTTTTCTAAACGACAAGGTAATATGTTCACTATTTTTTTTTTGTAATTAGAAATAGATAACTGCTTTCCAGCTTTTTTTAAAGGTTTCAGATGACGATGTTGCTACTACCTTCCAATGATGTTGCTACCCCCTGTGTCCCGATGACGTTGATACCACTTTCTGATGATGTTGCTACCCCTCGCTGATGATGTTGTTACCCCAAATGATGTCATTACCCCCCTAATACTCTTTCGACCACTTTCCGATGATGTTGCTACCCGACGATAATTTTTCTTCCACTTTTCAATGATGTTGCTATCCTCCCCCCCGGAGTCCCGATAATGTTGTTACCTCTAAGGATATCGCTACCACCTTCCTATGATGTTGCTATCCTCCTGCGTCCCAATAATGTTGCTACCACTTTCTGATGATGTTGCTACCCCTCCATGATGATGTTGCTAACCCCCAATTCTTTTGCTACCACTTTTCAGTGATGTTGCTACCTCGATAATTTTTCTTTCATTTTCCAATGATGTTGTTGCCCTTACATAATGTCGCTACCCCCTGAAAATATTGTTACCACCTTATGCTTACGTTGCTACCTACCGATATTGTTGCTGCCTCTTATGATGTTGCTACTACCTTCCGATGATGTTGCTACCCCAGATGGTGCTTTTTGATGATGTTGTAAATGATGATTTTGCCTTTTAATGATGTTGTTACTTTCCAGAAAAATTTTCTTTTACTTTCCAATGATGTTGCCACCCCCCGCGCCCCGATGATGTTGATACAACTTTCTGATAATGTTGCTACCACTTTCCGATAAAGTCACTACCCCCCCCCCCCCCCCCAATGATGTTGCTACCACTTTTCCAACATCTTTTGATAATGTTGCTACCATTTTCTGATGATGTTGCTACCCATGATGATGTTGTCACCACTTTCTGATGATGTTGCTACAACTTCCCAATGATCTTTGCCAAGTTGAGACATTCGTTCGATAATGTGACCAGTTCGTGCTTTCCCACTAGAGCTATATTGGCTTATATTATATGAATTATTTATTTATTAATATTGTTTTTTTGTATTCTTTTCTGTGGTCAATATTATTTATATTTAAGCCTTATTTTCCTGATTTGTTTGTCGATTATTTTTATGTTTTTAGCCTCTTTTTTTATTCTTTTTCGTTGTCAATATTAATTATATTTTTAGCAATATTTTTGTATTTCTTTCTGTTGTCGATATTATTTATGTTTTTAGCCTTATTATTTTATATTGTTTATGTTTTTAGCCTTATTTTTTTCGTATTTCTTTTTGTTGTCGATATTATTTATGTTTTTAGCCTTAATTTTACACATTGTTTTCTGTTGTCGATATTATTTATGTTTTTAGCCTTATTTTTTCGTATTTCTTTCTGTTGTCGATATTGTTTATGTTTTAGCCTTATTTTTTTCGTATTTCTTTCTGTTGTCGATATTTATTTATGTTTTTAGCCTTAATTTCACAAATTCTTTTCTATTGTCGATATCATTTATGTTCTTAGCCTCATTTATTTCATATTTCTTTCTGTTGTTGATATTGTTTATGTTTTTAGCCTTATTTTTACGTATTTTTGTCTGCTGTCGATATTATTTATGTTTTTAGCCTTAATTTCACATACCCTTTTCTGTTATCAATATTATTTGTGTTCTCTGCCTTATTTTTTTTGTATTTCTTTCTGTTGTCGATATTATTTATGTTTTTAGCCTTTATTTTATGTATTCTTTTCTGTTGTCGATTTGATTTAAGTTCTTAGCCTTAATTATTTCGTATTTCTTTCTGTTGTCGATATCATTTATGTTTTTAGCCTTAATTTCATGTATTCTTGTCTGCTGTCGATATCATTTATGTTCTAAGCCTCATTTATTTTATATTTCTTTCTGTTGTCATTTATTTCATATTTCGGCCTCATTTATTTCATATTTCTTTCTGTTGTCGATATTATTTATGTTTTCAGCCTTAATTTCACGTACTCTTTTCTGTTATCGATATTATTTGTGTTCTCAGCCTTATTTTTTTTGTATTTCTTTCTGTTGTCGATATTATTTATGTTCTTAGCCTTATTTTTTTCGTATTTCTTTCTGTTATTAATATTATTTATGTTCCTAGCCTTTTTTTACGTATTTTTTTCTGTTGTCGATATTATTTGTTTTTAGACTTATTTTTCCCTTATTTTGATATTATTAATAAATTTTGTTTAACAAAAAAAATTTTGTTTTAACAAAAAAACCTATTTAGTGACGTAATCGGGTTGTAACGTTACTGCTTTTAAAGTAGATAAGTACAGTAGAGTAGTGGGGATAAATTTAATATTCCTCTTTTATTTACACTACTGGTTGTCCTCTTTTATTTACACTACTGGTTGTTTAAGCTCAAAGAATTGCGATGCTTATTATATTAAAGCGTATAACTTTTTTATTTTTAACAACAGCTTTGTGTAATTTATTATTAGTTGAATTTCCTCTTTTTTAAACCTTTTATATTTCAGTTGGGTTTTGCCTGGGTGCTTTAGTTTATCTTGAAATACATGAATACACTTCAGCATTAAGGAAATTATTTAGATTTAACGTTTCAATAGTTTAACTTGCTTACAATTTTATTTCTTGTTTTATGCATCAAGTCCTTTACCCAACAATTAGCTCTTGGTTGCAGTTTGTAAGTTTTAAATTAAAGATTATCTACATGAGTAAGATTTTATTTTTATAAGATTTTTTATTTGTCTAATAAAAGAATTTGTACGTAAATAAAATTCCTTCACTAACCCAATGTTACCACTGGCTAAAAACGGATAAGGTTTTACCACATAAGGTTTTGGGTTTGATTTTTTATGCTGTTATGCTCTTGAGTAGGGCACCATAAACGGTAACTTTTGCGAAGCCAACATCTTACACCCAGTAAAATTATTGGCAATTAGAATCAATATTATTCCAAACTGTCAAAGTCAACTTAAGACTGGGTTAGTGTTACACATGTTACTCTATGTTTAAGCCGTAAAGTTGTCCATTCCACATTGAGGATGATTAAATACAAAAAAATGATTTATTAAATTTGTATTGTTTACAGTTCTATTTGTTTTCTCTGCATGGTTGAAAAATTAATTTAAAATTAAAATATTTGAAATTAAAATAGTTTTAAGGTTAGTAATCCTGAACTGTTTTTGCCAAGTTGACATTTAAAAGAAGGAAAATATGTGCCTTCCACTAATAAAACTCTTCCATTTTCTATTGGACCTAGGTTGTGTATTGGTGAAAATTTAGCCAGAATGAAATTTTTAATCTTCTTTGTCAGGTTTTTGCAAACGTTCGAGACTTCTTTCAAAGGAAGACTACCTAGCTTAGATGATGATATGAGTAGTGGACTCAAACACACATGACCTTACTGTGAATGTTTTTTACAATCAAGATAGTTTTATTATAATGTTTGTGAGGAAAAATTTAACATTAACTTTGAGCAAATGTTAATCTTATATATAACCGACCAAAATTTAAAAACCTTATAACAATCTTTAAATTTGAATAAACAAACACCTATTAATAAGTATTTAGTGACAAAAATTAAAATTTTAATTCATTTTTGAGTTACCAATATCATGATATACAAATGGCCAAGATTTAAAAAATAAATAACAAATTTTAAATTTTAATAAATAAACACCTACTTATTAGTAATTAGTGATAATTAAATGTTGTAAATAGGAGAATGAAAACACAATCTGATAATAAACAACATACTAAAATTTCAAAACTGTAAAAGTTCAAAAACAAAAGTTATGTTAACTCAAAATTTACAGCTTATAAGACACTGGAAAAGATAAATAATAATAATAATAATTACATATATTTGATTTTTAATAAACAAACAAGCATTTAAATATTATATACATGCAAAAATTAATTTTTTAACCGAGTTTTAAGTTGTTAATATCAGGATATACATTAGACTAAATTTTAAATTCCTAAAGTTGATTTTTGATTTTTCATTAAATAAACAAGCATTTACAAATGATAAATAAACAAAAATTATTTTTAACTACCTATATTATAAAATACATTACATTAAATTTTAAATACTTAATGTCAAACTTTAATTTTAAATAAATGAAGAATAATTTAAATATAATAAACAAACAAAAATAAAATTTTTTATCTATTTTTGAGCTACCTCTATCATGATATACAATAGACTAAAATTTAAAAAAGTAATAACAATCTTTAAATTTTAATAAATAAACACCCATAAATTATTAATCAGTGATAAAAATTAAAATTTTAATTCATTTTTGAGTTACTAATACTATGATATACAAATGGCCAACATTTAAAAAATAAATAATAACTTTAAATTTTATTAAATAAACACCTATTAACTAGTAATTAGTAAAAAAATTAAAATTTTAATTCATTTTTGAGTTACTAATATCATGATATACAAATGGCCAAGATTTAAAAAATAAATAACAATCTTAAGATTTCATTAAATAAACACCTATTATTAGTAATTAGTAAAAAAAATTAAAATTTTAATTCATTTTTGAGTTACTTATATTATGATATACAAATGGCCAACATTTAAAAAATAAATAACAATCTTTAAATTTTATTAAATAAACACCTATTAATTAGTAATTAGTGATAAAAATTAAAATTTTAATTCATTTTTGAGTTACCAATATCATGATATACAAATGGCCAAGATTTAAAAAATAAATAACAAACTTTAAATTTTAATAAATAAACACCTGTTAATTAGTAATTAGTGCAAAAAAATGACATTTTAATTCATTTTTGAATTTCTAATATCATGATATACAAATAGCCAAGATTTTAAAAATTAATAACAATCTTTAAATTTTATTAAATAAACACCTATTAATTAGTAATTAGTGATAAAAATCAAAATTTTAATTCATTTTTGAGTTACCAATATCATGATATACAAATGGCTAAGATTTAAAAAATAAATAACAAACTTTAAATTTTAATAAATAAACACCTATTAATTAGTAATTAGTGATAGTTAAATGTTGTAAATAGGAGAATAAAAACACAATCTGATAATAAACAACATACTAAAATTTCAAAACTGTTAATGTTCACAAACAAAAGTTATGTTAACTCAAAATTTACAGATTATAAGACACTGAAAAAGATTAATAATAACTAGATTTATTTGATAAATAAAATATGGTTCGAAATTGTTTGATTTTTTTTATAAATATAATTTATTTAGTAGGTTTATTAATTAAATTATAAATTTAAATATGAACTTTTTTATATTTAAACCTAATTTTAACAAGCGAACACGCACTCATTGATATTGTAATATAAAAGTAAACTAAATTTAAAAGCAAAATACCGATCTTAATTTTTTAGTAATCAAACAAGTATTAAAATATAATAATAACAAAACAATTAAAACGAAAATTTTACACATTGTTTACTTATATTTTAACATTTTACTTAAATTTTCAACCAATATTTTTTACTTTAATGGACAGCGAAAAGGACGATTTTTGACGGCGACCAGAACGCTATTAAATTATTCAAGCGTTAAACTCAGACTGCTTCGTTATTTTATAAAAAAACTAAAATAATGATTAAACGATATTTAGCTAGAGTTAAATCTTCATTTTAAATAGCAACATACAAAATAATAATACCAACAACATATTAAAATTTCAGCAAATTTAATTTTTAAATTTTAATAATAAAATATATTAATTAGTAATTAGTGACATTTAAATGTCGTTAATAGGAGGTTTGCGATTCGTTGGGATAATAACAAACATACTAAAAATTTAGAACTTTTAGTTTTAAAGAACAAAAGTTATCGTCTTTCAAAATTTGTCAAATAAGAATAAAAACAACTAGATTTATTTGATAAATAAAATATGGTTCGAAATTGTTTGATTCTTTTTTATAAATATAATTTATTTAGTAGGTTTATTAATTAAATTATAAATTTAAATATGAACTTTTTTATATTTAAACCTAATTTTAACAAGCGAACACGCACTCATTGATATTGTAATATAAAAGTAAACTAAATTTAAAAGCAAAATACCGATCTTAATTTTTTAGTAAACAAACAAGTATTAAAATATAATAATAACAAAACAATTAAAACAAAAATTTTACACATTTTTTACTTATATTTTAACATTTTACTTAAATTTTCAACCAATATTTTTTACTTTAATGGACAGCGAAAAGGACGATTTTTGACGGCGACCAGAACGCTATTAAATTATTCAAGCGTTAAACTCACACTGATTCAATATTTTATAAAAAACAAAAATAATGATTAAACGATATTTAGCTAGAGTTAAATCTTCATTTTAAATAGCAACATACAAAATAATAATACCAACAACATATTAAAATTTCAGAAAATTTAATCTTTAAATTTTAATAATAAAATATATTAATTAGTAATTAGTGATAATTAAATGTTGTGAATAGAAGGTTTGCGATTCGTTGGGATAATAACAAACATACTAAAAATTTAAAACTTTTAGTTTTAAAGAACAAAAGTTATCGTCTTTCAAAATTCGTCAAATAAGAATAAAAACAATAATAATAATAAATATAACTAGATTTATTTGATAAATAAAATATGGTTCGAAATTATTTGATTATTTTTAACATAAATTTCTATAAATAAAAAAAGATATGCATAAACATTAACTAAGAATATTACATATATTTGAATAAACAAACAAGCATTTATATATACTATACACACAAAACTAATATTTAACGCAGTTTTAAGTTGTTTATATCAGGATATAGATTATACCAAATTTTAAATTCCTAAAATTGATTTTTGATTTAAATTAAATAAACAAGCATTTAAATATGATAAACAATTGAAACTTATTTTTCAAATATGTTTTTCAACTACTTATATTTTAAAATACATTATATCAAATTTTTAATGCTTAATATCGGACTTTAACTTTTAATCAACAAACAAGCATTTAAATATAATAAACAAAAAGAATTAATTTTTTTTTCATTTTCAAGTTATAAATATTATAACATATAACTGACCAAAATTTAAAAATCTAAAAACAATCATTAAATTTAAATAAACAAACACCTATTATTAGTAATTAGTGTCAAAAATTAAAATTTTAATTTATTTTTGAGTTACTAATATCATAATATACAATTGACAAAAATTTAAAAAATTAACAACAACCTTTAAATTTAAATAAACAAACACTTATTAATTAGTATTTAGTGATTAAAAATTAAAATTTTAATTCAGTTTTGAGATACTAATATTATGATATACAATTGACCAAGATTTGAAAAATTAATAACAACCTTTAAATTTTAATAAAGAAACACCTTTTAATTAGTAATTAGTGATAAAAATTAAAATTTTAATTTATTTTTGAGTTACTGATATCATGATATACAATTGACCAAGATTTAAAAAATAAATAACAAACTTTAAATTTTAATAAATAAACACCTATTATTAACCAATTAGTGATAAAAATTAAAATTTTAATTTATTTTTGAGTTAGTAATATCATAATATGCAATTGATCAAGATTTAAAAAATTAATAACAACCTTTAAATTTTAATAAACAAACACCTATTAATTAGTAATTAGTGATAATTAAATGTCGTAAATAGGAGGTTTGCGATTCGTTGGGATAATAACAAACATACTAAAAATTTAGAACTTTTAGTTTTAAAGAACAAAAGTTATCGTCTTTCAAAATTCTGACTAGAAAGAATAAAAACAATAATAATAATAATAATAATAATAATAAATACACTGACAATAACAATATGTTTCGAAATCTAAGATTTCGAACCATAATAATATTGACAATAACAATATGTTTCTAAGATTTCGAACCTTAATTATTTATAAACTTCAATCCATTTAGTTAACGATAAATAGTTATTTGACCAGAATAAACATATAATATTGTAAATTGTTTTAAATTTTTTTAAATTATTTTTATATTGTATAAATAAATATTCAAACTTCTGCATGTTAGATTTTTACTTTATTTGTTAGATTTTTTTTGTTTTTTCGATTTGGTAATAAAAAGCAATTTTATTTAAAAAAAAAATAAAAACTCTGCGTGTTTATAGTTTAATTATAGTGTAAATATAATTGTCTAAATTCAGATTGGGCAATTAAACTTGCTGGCATAATGGGGATAAAAACAAATAAAAAATAAGGTTGTGGCGACTAACAATTCTATGTAACAACTTCTGTCCAAATAGTTAAAATTGTTTATTATTGTTGCTACATAAACTCAGTTAAAAAGTTTTTGGTTTAAGAATTCAAAAACATCGTTTTTTTGTATATATTATAAAATATGGATTTGGATTTGGATAGAGTTGACTATATGCAGGTAATAACACTGGTATATTAAAAAACTAACTATAACTAAAAAACTTATAAAGGAAAGCTTAACTTTTTACCGTTTTTAATTTTGTGTTGTGTTGATTGTTGTAACGAACAATAGACTAATCGCTGTAAGACACATAGAAATTTAATGTTAGTAAAATATAGTTTTATAAATTTAATTTTGGTTTACTACACTGAATAATGAATTAGGTTAAAAATGAGCTATAAACTGTCCTGATATGACTCTAACAAAATACTTTTATTTTTAAATCTGTAAATGTTAAATAATAAAAGGAAAATGATTTAAAAAAAACTGTTTAGGTTGGAATTACTGACCTAAAATGCATGAAAATTTTACCAAACAATGAAAAAAGAAGAGTTACACAGAAAGTTGTAATTGGGGATAAGGACGGAGTGTTGCAATGTTTTGGGATGAAAAACAAAGAGAAAAATGTAAAAAAATTTACACTTGTTCAAAAAAATCTTATTAAATATTTTGTGTTTTTTTTAAATATTTGATATTTTTATTTAGGCCAAAATTTAGGTCTTTTGTTATTTTCTTTAAAATTGTTATGCAAATTTAAAGCATTTTAAGGTAACAATATTTTTTAATATTTCTGAGATAGCTATTGTTTATTTCATAGCACATCTTTAGCGCATTTTATATATTATTTTTAAACGATTATATTTTTAACCATTTTTTTTAAATTTTATTTTTAGAGTATTTTTAAATTGTTACCCGGTCCACCAATATCAAGAGTTGAATTAGGTGGAGCTTTAGAAACTGTTCAGGATAAAATTTTTGTTTCATCTGGGGCAGAAATTCGAGCATATTCTAGAAAGGGAAAAAAGTTTTTGGATTTTAATTCGAATCTAACCGAAAATATTGCAAATGTGTAAGTAGGATTTAATTTTGTACAAACCAAATAACAAAATTTTACTTAGAATGTTTTTTTTTCACGTGTGTAATTTTTGAATTCCGAGTTTTTAGAAATGAAATAAATAACGTACTATATATTTTTTTAAGTATATATAAACAATTATTGGATATTAAGACTATGTTTAATGTAATTTTTGTATAGCCAATATACATGGGTGTATTTCCAAAAAAAAATCTAATTAATCTTCGCTGAAAAATACTGTTTTAAAGTGCTCATATTAGATTGAACTTAACTCTAAACAGTCTTAAATTTAATGTTTGCAAAGATAGCAGACCACGTTAGTATTTAACCAATAGAAAAGTACAATTATTTACGTAGTATAAAGCACCAGACAACTGTTATTTGTTTTGCAATAATTGCAGTTTTAGACGATCTACAACGCGGCACGCAGAATATGCTGTTTTTTTGGCGACATTTCAAGCATTTATTATCGTGAGATTTTTAGATCCCGAATATCACTATCAATTTTACGCCTAAAATTCAACATTTTGCAAATTTTTCTAGGGGTGCCACATATATTTGTCACTTATTAAAATTATAAATGTGGGTGCATGCACCCCCTGCATTCCCAGGATCGACGCCAGTGCCTATATATTAAAATACACAATATTTTGTGGAAAATGTTTTAGATTGGGCTGCTAGTTTCTTTGTTTTTACCAGATGATATAAATAAAAAAATAATTTTAAATATTTTTAGATGTATAAGCGGCAGTGACCTTATAGTTGGTGGCCTTTACATTTACAATCATTTCTCTGACTGTGTTGATCAAGGTTATTATTTGGCTAACGATAAAATTAACGACATGTTAGTGCTACCTGTTAATAGAAAAGAAGGGGAAAAATTCACTGCTGTATTGGCATGTAATGATCAAATATTAAGAGTTCTAGAGGTTAGAAGTTATTTTGTAGTAATTTTTTTTGTAAATATAAAATTTAAAAAATGTTTTTTATGAAAAGAAGTTTTTTTATGATATTTTTGGTAAATTGTGTGTTTTAGTTATGGCAGACAATTTAATACGATTTGAAAATTTAGAGTTTTTTTTAATAATTATGCTATAATTAATAGGCTAAATATATATTTACTTAATCAGCAGCCTAATTACCGGGCAATTATAATCTATAATATCCCAAACTGCTAAAGGCAACTCAAGACTGGGTCGGAGTAATAGTAGTTACTCTATGTTCAAGTCGCGCATTCGACTTTCCCACATTGAGGATAAAAATATATACAAAAAAAAAGATCAAATAAAATTTAAAAATAACAATGACACAAAAAAGACAATATTTTTTACTTCCATTTTTTACTTTTTTATTTAAAATTTTTTTACTTATTTAATTTTATTTTCAGGGTTTTAATTTAAAATATGAAGTTGAAGTATCAGGATCACCTCAAACAGTAATCAGTATTCCATCAAGTAATGAAGAAGGTTTTACTGAGTTAGTTTATGGGACAACAGATGGAAAAATTGGACATGTTATGCTAACAGAGTAAGTTTCTTTAAACAATTTTTTGCTATATTAGCTGTACACTGCAGATAGTATAATAAAGTCAGTATTAATTGTTTTGTATTTTTTTTAATACAAGCTTGTCTATTTTTGATTTGTTTCATATTTTATTTTTATTTTTTTCAAAACATTTTGTATTTTTTAAATACAGTTTTTTGTAAAACAATTTTGTATTTATTTTAAGTTGTTTGTAAAATTTATATATTTATTTTTAAAAACTACAGTGCCATTTTTTTTAATTAAAATTTGAAACTTTTATTATTATTTTAGTGGTCAGCCAATTTATAAATGGGAAATCCCCAACGACAAAAACCAAGGTGGAATATCATGTCTTTCCCATTATGACATCACAGGAGATGGAATTGGGGACTTATTAGTGGGAAGAGATGACGGAGTGGTGGAAATATTTAGTTTTGATGAAATGGGGGAACCAGTGCTTAGATTTTCATATGTAAGTTTCTAAACATTTTTAAACATTTTTTTTTGGTTTCTTTGAAAATTAAAAAAATATTTGATGGTTGTCAAATTAAACTGTTTGGGATTTTTTTATTATTTGAAGTCACACTTAAAAGATATTTTTACCATGCTGCTTCTTTTTAATTTAACTGCATGCAGCCTTAATTATATTATTTTTCTAAATTAAAATGGTATTTTATGTTATCATTTTTGTAAATATTAAAATAATCACAAACTAAAAAGCCTTCTCACAAAAGATATTAAAAAGAAGTTGTTAAGACAAAAAATTGTAAAAAAATGAATAAAAACACTTTTTTGTAGCAAAAAACTAATAGAAAAATGTGTTTTAAAGAAAACTTTATAATTTAAATAAGAAATTTTGATAAATTTTTTACTTTTTTAACAATTTTCTTTTAACATTTAACCTTTTTGTAGAGTTTTAGTGACAGTATAACCTCCATCCAAGGCGGTGTTGTGGGTTCCTTAGGATTCCCTGAAATCCTGGTTTCAACTTATTCTGGTTGGATATGTGGTCTTACCACTGAACATCAACAAAAACAAACTCTACACAGTGAGGCTTCTATTAAACATGGTTCAACTGCTCAAGTCACTGCTTCTAATAAAGAAGCTCAAAAGAAAATTGATGCTTTAAGGTAAAATAGTATTTTAGGGTGTTTTTAATTAAGTAAAATTTAGTTTAATTGCAAAATGGGGGGATTTAGTTGTTTAGTTGATTTTCTGAATATTCTTTTTAAATTTAAAGAATTTTTTTTTATTGTTAAATCTTTTTTAAAGCACTGGTCAGTTTTGCTAACAGAAATTTGAATGTTAAAAAAAGGGTAATGTGGTGTAGTGGTCAGCACATTTGGCCTTACTATATGAGCTCTTGGGTTCAATCCCAACTGTTGTTATGCTGGAGCTTCCATGAGTAAGATGCTATAAACGGTATAACATCTGCTAAGACAATACTTAAGCAGCAGCTTAATTATTTTTGGGCAATTATTATATTTACTATCCCAAACTGACAAAGGCAACTCGAGACTGGTTCGGGGTAACAGATGTTACTTTATAATTAGGTTGCGAAGACGATCTTCCCATATCAAGAATAAATAAATCTGAAAAATAAAGAAAAAAAATTATACATCTATACTTTAAATTTATTGAGTTCCTTACTAACACAGGGCAGAGGTTGATGCCTTACAAATTAAAGTCCAAATGGAAAAATCCAAACATATGGAGAGAACGTCAAAAGTTGTTGCTACGGGCGACTCCTCAGTCACTAGGGCAACTACTTTTCATGTTAACGACAAATTTCATTTGTCTCCGATTGATTCAAGTTATCATTTAAGTATTGAAGTACAGACTGTGATAGACCATGTTGTGTTGCAGGTAATTGTTTTATCATCAACTATTTTTGGATTTTTAGTAGATTTTTAAAATAAATTTTAAGGGTTCACTTTAAATTAAACTAATATTCATTACTGATTTCAATATGTAATAAATGTACTGAAATTAATATGTATTAGGTTGCTTCCTTTTATTTTCCATAAAATTTTACAATATTTTATAAGGCTTTTTGTAATTTTTTTTTTTATTTTAACAATTTTTTTTATAATGTTGAAAAAAAAATTATTTTTTAAAAACATTTTTTAGACCAATTTTTACCCTAATTTAATGTGTTATAGTCACCAAAACTACAGGTTTTTTTTCTATTATATTTTTAGAGTGATGTACCGATAGATTTACTCGATGTGGAAAAAACACCAGCAGTAGTTTCTTACACAAAACCAGCTTCTAAAAATCAAAATAATGACAACAACTTTATGTTAGCTACATATAGGTGTCAGGGTAATACCACAAGACTGGAGGTAATGCTATTAGACATTAAAACAATTGGCATGTTATGTACTTATTGCTAATTTTTATTTAAAATTTTTTAAAAACTTTTTTTCGAACATTTTTTTAAAAATTTAAAATATTTTTTTTTAGTTCAATAAATAAGCCTGAATTTTAACAAATAATCTTTTAAAAATTTAAAAATAAATTTTATATTTTTTTTATTTCATGTGAAAATAAATTTTATTTTTTTTATTTAGTTGAAAATCCGTTCAATCGAAGGTCAGTTTGGTTACTTACAAGCTTACATTGTTCCCATGATTCAACCCAAAACCTGTGTGTTAAGAAGATATCAGATTAAACCTCTCTCTTTGCATCAACGTACTCACAGCATTGACGAAAAAAGGTAAAAAATATTTTTTTGGGGGGTGTAATATATTAATTAGTACATAAATTTGATTTAAAAATATGCTTAAATATTAAAACAGTATTAAAAATCAAGCCAAAAAAAACTAATTTAATTAATATATTTTTAAATTTTGAATTAAAAAAAAATAAAATTTTAAAGGTTTAACTAAAAATTTTAAATAAACCAAAAATTTTTTAGGCAATCTTATGATACTTACTACAAATAATAATGGAACACTTAAGTATTGCAAATTACATTTTTTATAATACATTTTTAACAATGTTTTTAGACCAATGAATGTGTTGAAATTGTCGGGACCTTTCAGTTTAGCTGAAATCCATTCCTGGGTTGTTTTTTGTTTACCTGATATGCCTGATCGTACTCCAGCTGGCGAACAAATAACTTATTATTTTGTCAATACTTTTCTGGAAACACAACTTGAATGCACTTATAAGTATGAAATTTATCAATTCTTGATTAAATTATTGGCGTAACTTTATGTAAAAAATGTAGGATTTTCAAATTGTTAATAGATTTACAAAACAAATGTTACTTAGGTTTTTTGTTGATATTTAATATGTAAAAGTTTTTAAAACAAAGAAAACTTATTTGATTTTTATTTTTTAAATTGAAAACCGTTTTCTCCTAATTTATTTCTAATTTTTTTGTTACCTGTTGTCCTTTTTAATTAAAAACACATATCAGGATTTTGCAAATATATATTCTATATTTACATTAAAAACATAATAATTTTGATTTCAATATGTAAAAAGTTATTATGTTTATATTTTTTATAAAAATAGTAGTCTCTTTAAATTGTTAGGTCAATTAAACTGATTGTTTTTTTTACAGAAAAGGAGAAGGTACTTTTAGTTCCGACAATATTTCAACAATTTCAATTCTCAAGGACATTCTTACCAAAGAGGCAACCTCTAAAAAAGTCACGCTAAATATCCAGTACCAAGTAAATGAGGAATCTATTCCTTATACTCTACAGCTTCTTCATCCCAAACTTGATCACCAATTATTGTTGGCTAAAAAAGTTCAACTACTAGATGCTTTACAGGTAAAACATTATTTTTTTTAGTGTAAATCAATTTTAAAGATTTTTTTTCAATCTCAATTCTTATTAAAACTACTTAACGTTTTTATATAAAAAAAACAGAATCAGTTTTAAAAATATTATAGTTGGTTGTGTTTTTTTTTCTGATATCTACTTGAATGCCTAGGTTTTTATATAATTTTTATATTGCTGTTAATAAATCATTTACTTGACAAATTATTATAGGAGTTACAAGTCCATGAGGGGAATTTAGAATTTCTTGCACCAGAATATCAAATCATATTGGAGGAGGCTGAGGAGATCAAATCAGAATTTCTTCAACAACCTGCGAGACTTGAACGACTTTATGGTAAGTTTCATTGTTGGCAAAAATAAAAAGTCAACTGACAGAGTGGTGTATTGGTCAAAACACTTACCTGGCTTCACTACATAAGGTTTTAGGTTTGCTCCCAAAAAATTGTAATATATATTATGTATATGTTGAATAAATACTTAATTCTAACCAAAATGTTAATTTTTCTAGGAATGGTCACTGATTTATTTATTGATAAATATAAATTTAAAGGAGTAAATGTTAAGCAAAAGGTTCCACTTCTGCTTGAAACTTTGGACAATTACGACTTGCCTACTCTTATTTCTTTTTTTCAGCAATCTGTGTATTAAAAATCTTGTTTTAGTTTTTAGAAATATTTTTTCAAATTTTTATACTTGCTTATATATTTGTTTACTGTGAATTTTTTGTGGTGCTAATTTTGTAAATAAATATTTTTGCAATAAAATATTTTGTCGACATAAACTATTAGTTAATAATTGTAAAAACGGCTTTTTTGTTTCAGAAATAAACCAAAACACAATATACAAAAAAATTTATACAGTTTACATAAAAATTAACTAGTTTGACAAAGGTTCAGTGAAAAATTCGCAACACTATATCAAACTTTCGATTTGCTCGTTTTTCCCTTAACCTTATCAAATAAAAAAGAGAATTCTTTGTTTCTTTATTTAAATTAAAAACAAACAAGTTTTGCTCTAAACGCATTTATTAGCTTACCCGTTTCTTTTGTTTTAATAGTGTAAACTTTGAAGTAATGGTAGAATAAGATTTGTTTTAAAGTATACTAGATTAGGATATCATTAAGTTAGACATATAGAGTTATGAACGTTATCTAAGTTATGTATTAATTAAAGATTTATAGCATTATACATTTTTTAGTATTAACGAAATTTAAACTGGAAATGTAAAAATACTAGACAACGTTTTTCTATCTGTATGGATTGTATGAATAGAAGGATTACAACTACTTTTACCTGTAGAAATGTAAGAATTTCATATTCAAAACTGGTAATTAGCTTGCTTTTTATTTGTAACATATAACCCAACTGTTAAAATTAAAAAATGCAGTTTACACAGGCACAAAATAAGTTTTTTAATTAAAGCCGCATCTTCCCAACTACAGTACACCAAGTCACCAATAAACCTATAGCAAAAATATTTTTAATTATTAATAATATTTAAGAAAGTTATGACACTATTACACGAAAAAGGCTGTTTTGCGAAATACCAAATAAGTTTTTTTTATTAAAACGGCTTTGGCCTAATTACATAAATGCCCATATAACTATATTATTTTGATATAAATATCTGGAACAGTTATGTCACTTTTATTAAAAATGTGCCGTTTTTCAAAATTCAAAAACATTTATTTTATAAAAACCGCCATGTCATAACTAACATTCAAGATAAAAAAATTCGTAAAAATTTTAAATAACAAAAAGTTGCAGCATTTTTTTGTTTGCATTTAGATTAGTGAAGTCGCCAATTGGATAGGATTGCAAATTCAGTGAAGCCCTTTATTAAATTTGTTCAAAAATGAGTTAACACAAATACTTTAAAATTTAATATTTTATTTCGTTATTTAAATAAATTTCAAGCATGTTTTATTTTTTTTGCTTTTTCTTATTTAAAATTTTTAATGTATGCGCAACTTTGCTATGGCATCGCAACCGGTTTAATAGCTATGTGCGTAAGGTTGCTGTCTTTAAATTAGATGGACAAAGTTTGATTCCGAGTACTCGCTCTGAGTACGATTTATCTTTTAGTAATTTAATCTCCAATGATGACATCACTACAACACACATGTACTTAAAAATGTTATAGTCGACAGACGCCCCGGTAATATTTTATTTAAATGAAATTATTGTTCGAAATCTTAGATTTCGTAATATATTGTTGCGCGTCTAATAAAATATAAAATAAAAATTTTCAAATTAAAAAATAATTGCTTCGTGAGAACACGTTAATTGAACCTGTGCAGTTCTCACGAAGCAATTATTTTTTAATTTAAAAATTTTTATTTTTTAAAAAAAATTTATATGCAATATCATTGGCCAAAAATATCACGTGACCTAATTAAACCCAAAATAAAAATTAGCTCTAACTTTTGTTCTACCAAAAATTTTTGCGAAATGTTTTATCTTGAATGTTAGTTAGGCCAATGTACGTCTAATAAAATATAAAATTTTAGGTTTTGAGATTTCATAAAATTTTAATAAAAGTGTCATAACTTTTATGAATATTAATATTTTCAAAAAATATTTTGTCAACACGTTAATTGGACCTGTGCAATTCTAATAGAGCAATTCTTTTTTGATTTAAAATTTTTTTTTTTTTTATTAATTTTTATGCAATATCATTGGCCTAAAATATCACGTGACCTAAATAAACCCAAAATAAAAATTAGCTCTAACTTTTGTTCTAATAAATATTTTTGCTAAATGTTTTATCTTGAATGTTAGTTACACCAATGCGCGTCTAATAAAATATAAAATTTTAGGTTTTGAGATTTCATAAAATTTTAATAAAAGTGTCATAACTTTTATGAATATTAATATTTTCGAAAAATATTTTATGAACACGTTAATTGAACCTGTGCAGTTCTCACGAAGCAATTATTTTTTAATTTAAAATTTTTTTTTTTTTTTTAAAATTTTTATGCAATATCATTGGCCAAAAATATCACGTGACCTAAATAAACCCAAAATAAAAATTAGCTCTAACTTTTGTTCTAATAAATATTTTTGCTAAATGTTTTATCTTGAATGTTAGTTACACCAATGCGCGTCTAATAAAATATAAAATTTTAGGTTTTGAGATTTCATAAAATTTTAATAAAAGTGTCATAACTTTTATGAATATTAATATTTTCGAAAAATATTTTATGAACACGTTAATTGAACCTGTGCAGTTCTCACGAAGCAATTATTTTTTAATTTAAAATTTTTTTTTTTTTTTTTAAATTTTTATGCAATATCATTGGCCAAAAATATCACGTGACCTAAATAAACCCAAAATAAAAATTAGCTCTAACTTTTGTTCTAATAAATATTTTTGCTAAATGTTTTATCTTGAATGTTAGTTACACCAATGCGCGTCTAATAAAATATAAAATTTTAGGTTTTGAGATTTCATAAAATTTTAATAAAAGTGTCATAACTTTTATGAATATTAATATTTTCGAAAAATATTTTGTCAACACGTTAATTGAACCTGTGCAGTTCTCACGAAGCAATTATTTTTTAATTTAAAATTTTTTATTTTTTTTAAAAAATGTATATGCAATATCATTGGCTAAAAATATCACGTGACCTAATTAAACCCAAAATAAAAATTAGCTCTAACTTTTGTTCTACCAAAAATTTTTGCGAAATGTTTTATCTTGAATGTTAGTTAGGCCAATGTACGTCTAATAAAATATAAATTTTTAGGTTTTGAGATTTCATAAAATTTTAATAAAAGTGTCATAACTTTTATGAATATTAATATTTTCAAAAAATATTTTGTCAACACGTTAATTGGACCTGTGCAATTCTAAAAGAGCAATTATTTTTTGATTTAAAATTTTTTTTTTTTTTTTAAATTTTTATGCAATATCATTGGCCAAAAATATCACGTGACCTAATTAAACCCAAAATAAAAATTAGCTATAACTTTTGTTCTACCAAAAATTTTTGCGAAATGTTTTATCTTGAATGTTAGTTAGGCCAATGTACGTCTAATAAAATATAAAATTTTAGGTTTTGAGATTTCATAAAATTTTAATAAAAGTGTCATAACTTTTATGAATATTGTTATTTTCAAAAAATATTTTGTAAACACGTTAATTGGACCTGTGCTATTCTAAAAGAGCAATTATTTTTTTATTTAAAATTTTTTTTTTTTTTATTAATTTTTATGCAATATCATTGGCCTAAAATATCACGTGACCTAAATAAACTCAAAATAAAAATTAGCTCTAACTTTTGTTCTAATAAATATTTTTGCTAAATGTTTTATCTTGAATGTTAGTTACACCAATGCGCGTCTAATAAAATATAAATTTTTAGGTTTTGAGATTTCATAAAATTTTAATAAAAGTGTCATAACTTTTATGAATATTAATATTTTCGAAAAATATTTTATGAACACGTTAATTGAACCTGTGCAGTTCTCACGAAGCAATTATTTTTTAATTTAAAAATTTTTATTTTTTAAAAAAAATTTATATGCAATATCATTGGCCAAAAATATCACGTGACCTTTAAACCCAAAATAAAAATTAGCTCTAATTTTTGTTCTACCAAAAATTTTTGCGAAATGTTTTATCTTGAATGTTAGTTAGGCCAATGTACGTCTAATAAAATATAAAATTTTAGGTTTTGAGATTTCATAAAATTTTAATAAAAGTGTCATAACTTTTATGAATATTAATATTTTCAAAAAATATTTTGTCAACACGTTAATTGGACCTGTGCAATTCTAAAAGAGCAATTATTTTTTGATTTAAATTTTTTTTTTTTTAAATTTTTATGCAATATCATTGGCCAAAAATATCACGTGACCTAATTAAACCCAAAATAAAAATTAGCTCTAACTTTTGTTCTAATAAATATTTTTGCTAAATGTTTTATCTTGAATGTTAGTTACACCAATGTGCGTCTAATAAAATATAAAATTTTAGGTTTTGAGATTTCATAAAATTTTAATAAAAGTGTCATAACTTTTATGAATATTAATATTTTCGAAAAATATTTTGTGAACACGTTAATTGAACCTGTGCAGTTCTCACTAAGCAATTATTTTTTAATTTAAATTTTTTTATTTTTTTTTTAAATTTATATGCAATATCATTGGCCAAAAATATCACGTGACCTAATTAAACCCAAAATAAAAATTAGCTCTAACTTTTGTTCTAATAAATTTTTTTGCTAAATGTTTTATCTTGAATGTTAGTTACACCAATGCGCGTCTAATAAAATATAAAATTTTAGGTTTTGAGATTTCATAAAATTTTAATAAAAGTGTCATAACTTTTATGAATATTAATATTTTCGAAAAATATTTTGTCAACACGTTAATTAAACCTGTGCAATTCTCACAAAGCAATTATTTTTTAATTTAAAAATTTTTATTTTTTTCAAAAAATTTATATGCAATATCATTGGCCAAAAATATCACGTGACCTTTAAACCCAAAATAAAAATTAGCTCTAACTTTTGTTCTACTTTTGTTCTATTTGTGGATTTATTGCCTTGAAAATATGCCTTAGTGCTACATACATTCAGATTATGCACACTTGCTTTTCAAATACTTAAAGTTATATCAATAAAAAATAATAACAAAAATATGAAGTAAATTTTTTATTTATGTACTAATATTAACATATATGTTTAACTCTAAAATTAATATAATTTTGAATTTAACATTGATTTGAAGAAGCTGAATATGCAAAAAACGATGATGATGCAAAACGTTTGTGGGATTTGAGTGTCAAATATACAAAGGCTTAAACTTAAAGGACATAGTTTCTGTTGTTTTTAAACTATTGTTAATAAAGTGCCCACAATTCTTAATGTATAGTACTTAAAATAAATCAGCTAACATTAAATAGAAAAGTGGCAAATCTTTACTTAGGTACCACATTATTAAAGTAACAGGTAAGCTTTTTTTAAATGTTTAAAGGAATTCAAGAAACAATCAGTTGATTTGACTTGTTCACGGTTAATTGCGTACAATGCGATTTAAACACACATGGTCGCCTTCTGCAAACAAAGTAAACCTTCTCTTTATTGTGTAAACATAAGAGAATGCCAAAGTACACCCAACTATAAAAATAACCAACTTGCCTGTTACATAATATGATCAGAGTCTGATGGTTTTAATCTTTGTTTAATTTACCAAGTGTTGACATTGATAATTATTAATTGTCAAGTTTTATAAACATGGTCTTTTCCAAAATTTGTTTAGTCGAATAAATTAAAGCATTTAGTTTGTTAAACTTATAAAGTTTAAATGGCAACTGTAAAAAGTGCAGAAAACGGAATGGTAAAATGTGATGTGAAATTGGATGGCAAAACAGTTTTAATAACTGGAGCTAATTCTGGTGGGGTGCTCGAGTTATAATGGCTTGCAGAGCGAGGTGCTCGAGTTATAATGGCTTGCAGAAATATAGAAAAAGCTTCTACAGCAAGGGAAAGAGTTTTAAAAGAAGCTAATTGTGACCCCAATAATGTGGTTTTAAAGGTATTAGATTTAGCCTCGTTTGCATCAATCCGAAAGTTTGCTGCTGATATTAATTCAACAGAATCTCGTTTGGATATATTGGTCAATAATGCTGGGATAATGGCTTGTCCTCTAAGTAGAACGGAAGACGGATTTGAAACACAGTTTGGTGTAAACCACCTAGGTCATTTCTTGCTTACCAACTTATTACTTGACCTCATCAAAAAAAGTGCGCCAAGCAGAATAGTTGTCCTGTCTTCCATTGCGCATAAATTTGGCTCAGTGCATTGGGAAGATTTGAACTGGGAAAAAAGTTATCATGAGCTGGAAGCTTATTATTCTAGCAAAGCAATGAATATTTTGTTTACGCGCCGACTCTCTCAGCTTTTACAAGGCACCGGAGTGACTGCAAACAGCCTTCATCCAGGCACTGTAGCAACTAATGTGGCAAGATGGGCCAACGACCAAGAAGGAAAACGCTACAAAGATTTTCTAGAAGAAGTAGTCAAAGTCTGGATAGCGCCGCTGGAGGGAGCACAAACGCAAATCTACGTTGCCATAGCACCCGAGTTGGAAGGTGTATCGGGAAAATATTTTGACAAATGTGAGATTGTCGAAGAAGCTGAATATGCAAAGAACGATGATGATGCAAAACGTTTGTGGGATTTAAGTGTCAAATATACAAATCTTTAAAATTAATTGTAATTTTTTCTGTGTAATCCTTATATGCTAAATACCCATAATTATAATGTACAAGCACTTGAAATAAATTAGTTATATTAAAGTAAAAAAAGTTGAATTCCTAAATTGGCAATAAATAGAAATGGATAAGCTAATAAATAAAAAATGACGGTCTAACTAATAACACACAGGACTGCACAGGACCACACAGACCATACCTAACATAACATTACCACACAGAACAAAAAATTAAATGAGTATAGACCGTTTTTTTTTTTTAGGGCAACCAAGAGCATTTCAGAAGTGGGTTAGAGCAGGGGTTAATAAAAATTGTCTCATTGTTAGTATTTGTTTTTAACCTAATGACAGTATTTCCAAATAAACAGCCAACGAGTTCTATATGGCCCCTGTAAGGAAAATAGTAGGACCCAAAAAATGATAGAAACAAAATTTGCAATAAAAATTAAATATTTATGTAAGTCTAAATGATTAAGGATCAAACCAACTTTATTGTTTTAAATGTAACTACAAAACAAAGTGTTTCCATTTAAAACATATTTTATAAAGTATGAAAACGTCGCACTATACCTCACCCTCTATTACCACCATGCGGGTAAAAAATATTAATTTTACAACTACGTAAAAATTGCTTAACATTTTAAATCAGTTTTATTGGAAACGGTGATGTCGCGAATATAAACTTTCTTACATGTTTAGTTGTTATCTAATAAATCTAGTGATTTCATAAATGTTTGATTGGTTTAAATTACAGTTGGTAAAAAATTTGATATTTTTATCTTAATACTTAAAAAGTCAAATTTTACCAAAAAATGATTTAATTCACACAGGTGCTAACCACCAAAAATAACCAAATTGAAATAACAACTTTACAATTTCATAAAAAAAAACGATTTTTTTACACCAATTTTATTTAAAACTATAAATTATAATCCAATATAAATGTGTAGTGTCTAAATTGTAGACAATTTGAACGCACTTATACGTTGAAAATTACCTTTTTTGTGCGAAGAAAATTCGTGTTGCTATTTAACTTAAAAACGTTAACCTTATAACTACCTACGTATACAAAGCGTTAATGTTTATATGGTAAAAGTTGCCAAACCGTCTGTGCACGGTTTTTATATAAAATGTTTTTTATTGAAATTTGAATCCAGAATCGTGCCTAAAAATCAAGGTAATATATTATTAACGTTTTTAAACAATGTAATTTTTTTTTGATTTTTGCACGTGTTGTTTTAAACGGTACCTACACTTTTATAACAGAACATTTTTCAATTTGTCAATTTTTTTGTCCGTGTCTTGCGTTTGAATAAAAGTGAAAGTAATTTGAATACTTAAATTTTATCTTTGATCCCACACTAACTTTGTAAATCGAAAATAATTAAAAATGATGAAGAAAAACACCGGCATGAATTGTTTATAAATAACGAGTGCTGTAATCCAAAATTATGACGTCATCTTTACGCCAAAACCGATAATGCGTCAATCCAAAAAAAAACATAAATTCTACACAAAATAAACTCAAGATATTTCACGTTTTTTCTTTTAAATAACACAATTAAAGTTTTTAAATACAAGGCTAATTAATTAAGTTAGGAATGTTTTATTTTAATTAAAGTAATACCGACTCATAGTATATCACGATATTGAGTAATTGGAATTATATAATATACAGTCACATTTATTTATATATTTAAATAGAATATATAAAGCTATAATCTAATATCTAAAAACACAGTTATTTAAAATAAAGGGTGACAAGTAGATTAGATGTTATCTATTAAGCATTTTAAATTAAAGTTTCTATAGCTTTAATGTTGCTTATAGAATTAGTAGTTTTTCGGGTTTTATTTTTAAACAGCGCAATTTTAGCTATAAAGGTAAATTTTTAGATTTCCTAAAACTGGTCTAAAAAGGTGAATTTGTATCTGCAACAAAAATAACCGCTTACTGATTAGCACAAATAACCTATTGACACTGTTCAGACCACTTATTGCTTCTACGTGATATAATCGCTCTTAATTCGGTGAAGTATAAAACACTCGTAGGCGTTATATATATATGTGTGGGTTAGGTCAAGTACGTAACATCAAAAGTATTTTTGTTTCACATTATTCCTATCAAAAATCGAAAAATCATAGGCTTTATATAAACCCTGTGTTAAGCCGATTGCATTTGTTATTAGATAGCAATTACTACCGTTCACAGCGACTTGCGTATATATATATCATGCTTAACTAAATAGTTGTAGTAATTACGTGGTAATTAATCAAGATGTAATGGAGTTGCAATTGTTCGAGTGGTAATTCCCTTGTACGTTAATATTTCAGGGTATAAGGTTTAAATTATATAATCGTTATTACAAATTTGCATGTAAAATTATAAGTCGTGTATTAATATAAATTTAAATAGTTCTGAACAGGTGGAAAAAACGGAAATTAAGTTACCACATTCGGGTTTTATTATAGCGCAAATTTGTTAATTTGCAAGGCGTACTTATAAGAGAAAGGTACGAAGCACCTTCAAGAATAGAAATTCAAAACAAAGATTTTAAAATTAGATAAAGAATGTTATACAGACTTTTCATTCAACACTTTTTTAGATTTTAAGTAGATTAGCAGAAGGCTAAAATTATCAACAGAAAATTTTAAAAATACAGAACTTTTTTAAATTTTTTTTTATTAAGTTTTATTTAAAAAATTGGAAGTTTAATTAAGGATATAAAAATGCGTACAAAAATTGTGCAATACAATATTGCGACTTAGTCTTACTGATAACTTATTAATAATATTTCACGATTTATTGGTTGATAAAAGGTCAATTTAAATGCCGTAAGAATATTAAAATTATCTTTCGGTAATACACGAAATAAAATTAAAAATATTTTGAAAGGCAACTAAAATTTTTTTAATATTTAATATTTTGTTATATTACAGAACAAGTGGTTAGGATCTAGCGGTTTTTAAAAGGCAATATGAAAAGAAATTGTCAAATTTTAAAGTTATTTTTGGTTGCTTTTTTAATTCAATTTTCAACTCAACAAGAAGGTAAAAAAATAATTAAACAAATATTTATTTAAAAAAATGTAAAACTATTTTTATTAGCAGGATTTTTAATAAACTGTAAGCGCTAAAATAATGAGCAATTGTATGTTTGTATACATGATTAGTTTTTACGCAATTTCAAAAATTTAAAGCCTAAATATTGCAAAAATAAACAGATTTTCAACTTGTTAACATTTTGGCAAATTTCTTAAAACAAAAAACACGTTTTACATTTCTCATTTGAACAACACGGGAAATAATTGCACGACTAAAAATCGCTAATCCAAATTATACTATCCGGTTTTAACCGATGCCTATTATTAATTCTCGCATGCGGTTTCGCGTTTGATTATTTATATTTTTCACGCCCTGTTATTTTTCCGTTTTAACAAATATTCTTGTGTGTAGGCGTGGATAACTGTCTTTGTAGTGTGCCAGCGCCTTTAAGACAGCCCTGTATTACTGGAGTGGACTTATCACAAGCTGAATGTGAAGCTATAGGCTGCTGTTACAAGGAATCTGTTCGAATATTGTCATTGCCCGGTTCAACACCTGCATGCTTTACCAGAAAAAGTAAGACTTTTCTTCGGCGAAATGTCAATTGTTTAGGGATGTTTAAAATAAGGGGGGATTTGTTTTTACTGGGAAATTAAAATATTATTGGCCCGAGTCTTTAAACATTTGTTACTAAATTTGAACGATAAGAATCTTATTTTATAGATCGTGTAAATAAGTACTGTTACAAAGCTATAAAAGTCACACCAAGCATTTTACGAAACATTTTTTTGCCAAGTTTTAAATTCTCGCAATAAATATATTGCAAAAGTTATATTACATAACATTTCATTCCGTTAAATGTTGCTTAATATGACCTTCCGAAGACTTAGAGTTGCATATAACGAATTATATATTACTTAAGGGCAAATTTAATTGGCTATATTTTCTTTATTAATCTACCAATGACAAAACATTGATTTTTTGTATAAATTCTGCTAAATCATTATAGTTTCAAAGAAAATGCGTTTTTGCAATTAGTGAAATTACACAATTCATGACGCAAATCATAAGAATTTATTAAATAAACGTGAAAACTAAAATATTTAATTAGACACCGAATGACTTTGTATTTTTTAAAATTACAAATTACAAATTGTTATATTTTACAGCCAACTGCGATAACCAATGCCGTATAGCCCGTTATAAAAGGGTACCATGCGGTTATTGGGCGGGTGGAAGGAGAAAATGTGATTCTTTTGACTGTTGCTACGATAGACGAATATTTCCGTATTGCTACTTTAATAACGGTAAGCAACACTATTTAAAACATTTTTATTATGACCACATACGATTTCAGTTCCGATGGCATATAGCTATAAAATGCCAGATACATATATTGTGTAATAAAGTATAATTCTTTACTCTAAAATTAACGTTGTTTAAGATATTTTACGTCACTTTTCTTTAAATAAATGACATTTAAGGTAACAACGTACAGGATATTTTAAAGACAAATTTATCTATTTTTTAATAAGTTTTCCATTGGGGCAATTTGGTGCTTGTTTGTTATTTTTACGGCTTAACTATACAAAGCTGTCTGATATCTTTCAAATATCCATTTAAAATCAAAAGTTTCCTTAAAATCGATAAATAAATTTAACTTGTAGGTACAAAAGTAATTTTTATTGCACTTGAACAGATGTTGTTGGACAAATTCAACTTCCAAGAGCCTCAACTCCTCCAGAAACTCAACCACCTTCAATCCAAACGGACGAAATAATTATTAATCGAGATACAATCGAAAACGAACCAGTTGGTCCCAAAGAAAGCTTTTTTAACCCAGAAACCAAGTATATTATTCAAGTGAATTGTAATTCCGATTCGGAAAGAGAAAAATGTGGCAGAGACGAAATTACCAAGTAAATTTAAACATAAAAATATAAGTATATGCAAATATACATATCTAAATTTTAGATAAAGCTAGCCTTGAAAAAAATTTTTTGGGTAAAAAAATACGTATAAATAAATATAGTTATATAAGTTTTCCGTATAATAGATTCTTATCTTTAAGGTTAAAATTAACGTTGATTTTTGAACAGGGATGAATGCGTGGCGTTAAAATGTTGTTGGAGTTACTCGGAAAATTTGCCTTCATGTTTTCACACATCAAGTTATAACAATAAAACAGAGACATTGATCGGTAAGTTGAAAACCTATAAAATTGGCACAAATTATATGAAAATAAAAAGTTTTTTTGCCACTAATTTTTAGCAATGGGTTCGATTATATACTGCGTTTTTTAAAGAAACAGCATATTTTTTTAAATTGACATTCCAACCTTTTACATACATAAAAGCAATTTATATATAGACAGCCTTGCAACCAAACTGGAAGAATACATTAGTGTTGACGTCACAGAAAAAAATGAGTTTGTAGTGACGTCACCAAGATCTAATTACGATTATGGGAACTTCAGCGTGAACGTGCAATGTGGAATTAACAATGAAAATAACCGAATACAATTATGCGAAGCTAAGACAAGGTAATTAGATGCACGGAATTTCAACATATTCTAAATATTTAAACTAAGATCGGCGTTTCGTGGAAGATACACAAGGGCCGGAGGTAGTGTCTGGATTAAGATGTATTGATAATGCTACTCACGTCTGTATAACCCTTGTTAAAACCAGTCTATTGTTTTGATATTTATCAGGTTAAGCTAGGTCGTGATATTCTAGATTATATAAGAATTAACAAAGCATTAATTATGTAAATATATTCAAAAACCGTGGTATATTTAAACTTTGCAACTTAATATAATTTTTGTATCATACATAACAATAAATAATCTTTTTTGAAATATGGAATTAAAAAATCTGTTTTTTTTTAGAATTCGTTGTATTGACCAAGGCTGTTGCTGGAGCGGTGAAGAATGTAGCAAACCGACAGCTTCATTTAATGCAGACTTTAACCCGAATGAATTTGGTATAAATATACAAACATTCAAGAATGCATAATTAAAAAGCATTTAGTTTTTTTATTAAAAAGCATTTAGTTAACAAGGTCTTGTCTATTTTAAAATATGTTAACAAAAAATATTTTGACTTCTTTTTTTAGTTAATAATATATTTCTTTTTTTAGATTTCGGTTTAATAGAGGATGCGTATCTAGCTGATTATTGGGTTCCATCTCTATTTGAAATAGTAATTGATACATTCGAAGATTTCCAATATACACTTTCCTGTACTGGATTGACTTCAGTTCAATGTGGATCTACTGGTATTACTAGGTAAGGTCATGTGATATTTTAAAGTTAAATATAAAAATACTGCTTCCCTATAGGATTAGTATACCTAAAATATCTTGCGAATAATTATAACATAAACATGTAAATGTTAAGTTGACTACCTTCTAATGAACAACTTACACGTTTAATTAAAATTGGGTAGTTTATTATGACTGCCTATGCCGGCAATAATTTTTCTCAAACCATAAGATATGTTTAAAAATTAGTACATGTAAACGGCACTTTAAATGTATTGTATATTTGCAAATAAGCAAAACTATCTAACAACCTTACTTATATCCCAGGGCAGGTTAAAAAGTCTATTAACATATTTCTTTCAACATAATAACCATAATTGAACGGTTTTAGATCAAATTGTTTATCGTTGGGTTGTTGTTGGGAGCCAAGATTCCTATTTGAGGGCACAACTCAAAATTTTTGCATATCACCTTTACTTACACAAACAAATAACGTAACAGGTAATACACATTAAAAAAGATTATTCTGATAAAAAAACCGTAAACCAGTTTGTGTAAAAATATGCTTTAAACCAAACTTTGGCATCTCTTTATGTGGTTTCTAGGCCTCCGTTTAAGGGTAGCCTAAAGCCTCATTTTAAGGTTATTGCGTAGGTTCTTTATTTATCTAGGTTAAATTTAAATTTAAGGTAATATTAACATTGCCAAACTTGTTAAACGACATTGCCAAATATTAATATTATACTTTGTTAATAGAATTACTATTCAATATTTTTCCAGTACAAGACGAGCCTTTAAGTTGGAGTGACTGGAGTACATGGAGCGACTGCGTTACAACAGCGCCTTGCTCTAATATCGGTGAACGAGCTCGTACTCGAGAATGTGGAACAACATCTGATAAACGTGGTAGTTGTATTGGAAATTTTTTGCTTATAGAGGAATGCAATCGACCAACCAAATGTGTGGTTACTGGATGGTCAGATTGGAACTCCTGGAGTCAATGTTCTGATCAATGTGGGCCAGGGTTGCAAGAACGAAAACGGGAATGCTCGTTGATTAATTCAGAAGGTAAAAAAGTAAAACAAAATTTTTAAATAGGCTTAAAAAGTTTACACATACACGTAAGGAATTACATAGCCTTCATACATAAACTCAATCCAAATGTGTTGTTTTAGGGGCATATATCTTGATAAAAAGGTAACTTTTGTTTATTGTAAAATAAGTACATGATTTTTTTAGATGAAAGTTGTGAAATTCGTTTTAACCTCGAAAATCTCCCTAGTGATTCACAAACACAAGAATGCAATTCCATTTTATGTGAACAATGGGCGTCATGGTCGCTATTTACTTTATGCAACGCGCCATGCAGAGGGTCTGGAACAATGACAAGGCAGAGAGATTGTCAACTTCCAACTGAGATTACCTTGCATGATGATATCTGTTATGTTCAAGAGCAAACTTGTGATGGAGATCTAACTTGTCCGCCACGATGGACCACCTGGGAGCCTTGGTCAAGTTGTTCTGAGTCTTGTACAGTTGGACTGCAAACAAGAGAGCGTAGATGCCGATCTGATGCTGGAGATATTGTTGATAATTTTAATTGTGAATCAAACGAAGGTTTGTCTATTGAGGTAAACACTTGCAATGGAGGATTTTGTTTAAGTTGGTCAGAATGGGAAAACGATGGCAATTGCAATGCTAGTTGTGAACAAACAGGTTTGCAAAGAACAACACGCAAATGTTTAAATTTTGACTTTCCTTATATCGAACCCAACGACTGCCGAGTACAATATGAGGAGTGTACTGGTCCAAGTTGCCGCGGTAATTGGGCAACGTGGCGAGAATGGGCACCTTGCGACAACCAATGTGGGCCTTCAATAACAAGAAGATCCAGAGACTGTATTCTGTTTGGTGAATCAGTTTCAGATTTAACACGGTGTGAAGTAGGCTTGGATGGATTGTCAAATAGCGATGAGCAAGAATGTAACTCGTTTTTATGCTCATCTTGGGGCGAATGGACACTGCAAGATGATTGTACAGCTTTATGTAGAGGAATTGGTACTGAAACCCGGTCACGAGAATGTTTAGACAACGCTGAAGTACGAAAGCAGATCAATCTTGAGGTAGTTGACGATATTTTAAGTATTCACCCATTGGAATGTTACACTGAAAGAGTAAGGTGCACTGGTGCACCTACATGTGCACCGACTTGGGCTGCTTGGTCTGAATGGTCAAGTTGTTCAACAGAGTGCACAGTTGGTACAAGGTCAAGAAGTAGAACTTGTACAAACGATCGAGAAGAGGTAGTGGATAACTGTATAGGAATAGACACAGAAACTTCTTCCTGCAACAGCGATACTTGTTTACTATGGGGTGAATATAGTTCTCCGATATGTAATGGGCCTTGTGACGAAACAAAAATTGTGGAATCAACAAGAGAATGTTTACTACCAGCTTTTAATAGTGCCAACATAAACCGAAATTGTTTTAGGCGCCTTCAGTCTTGTGAAATCATCCCGTGTATAGCTGAATGGAGTCAATGGGCATTATGGACATTGTGTAGCGACGATTGCGTTAACTCTATCAGAGAACGAAACAGGACATGTGTATTAAAAGAGGAAATTGTCGAAAGTGAGATGTGTAGCGGACCTTTAAATGAAATGGAAAGGTGTGAAGATCGCTCGTGTGATAGTTGGGATGATTGGGTTGAAGGAAGTTGTATTGGCGATTGTGGACAAACAACATCAAGACCTCGTGTCAGAAACTGTTTCAAGGAGGCAAACCTCATCAACTCAAGTGAAATAGAAGAAGTCCTACCCAACATACCTCGAAGCTGTTACCAGCAATCACGGCCTTGTGTTGTATCGTGTGTACCAATATGGGACGAATGGTCAGCTTGGTCGGAGTGCAGCCGATCTTGTGAAGTTGGTAGCAGGCGACGAAATCGTCAATGTTCCTTCAACGGTTTAAGCACAGACCCAAGTAGGTGTAGTGATATCCAAGATAACGTAGCAGTTGATAATAACAACGATGGCACCTACGAGTTAGAGCCATGTCATAGCGATATGTGTTTACAGTGGGCTGAATGGGTTGACGGTAACTGTTCAGCACCTTGTAATACACAGGGAACCGTACTTAGAACAAGAGCCTGCCTTTCGCTGAGTGAGGACCAAAACGCCGAAGACTTTGGTTTATGTTCCTCACAAACTGCATCTTGTATTGGAAAGTGTCTTGCAAGCTGGTCTGAATGGGGATCTTGGTCAACATGTACTGGTCGTTGTGGTCCAGGGACAGAGTTTCAAACCAGATTTTGTGCCCGTAGCGGTCAGGTAATACCTACAAGTGAATGTTCATTAAACCAAGTTGCCGGTATTGAAGAGTTCAGGCGTACTAGAATGTGCAATGTTAATCTATGTGATACCTGGACACCATGGGCAAATAGTGAATGCACCAAAACGTGTGGTGGCGGTGGTATGTTTAATAGAAGTAGAGTTTGTATTGGTAACGGATCAGTAATACCTGCGGATAACGGTGCATCATGTACCAACACTTTAGAACGATGTGGCGAACAGAAGTGCCCGGACAAATACACAGAATGGGGCAAGTGGTCAGCTTGTACCCAATCATGTGGGGAAGGGAATCAAAGGAGAAGAAGAATGTGTATCACAGAAGAAGGAGAACAAGTCCACATCAATAATTGCTTACAATTAGGTAACCCATTTCAACGACAGAAATGTAACCCGACTGGCTGCGCACAATGGACTACATGGGCGGTCGGAAAATGCAGCGTTTCGTGTGGGGGCGAGGGGGTTAGAGTGCGGCGCCGACGGTGCACAAGAGAAACAGAGCAGATTGGAATTAACAGGGTAACATTTCGATGCTACAGAATAGTACGTTCATGTAGCCCTGGATCCTGCATCGGAGAATGGAGCGACCCGAGTATTATATCAGAATGTTCAGTATCTTGTGGCCCTGGGTTACGGTACAGGGTTAAACAATGTAAAGATCCCGCAACTCAACAGCGTATCGCTAATGGTAGATGCATTGGCGAGCCACCTCGACTTAGTCTTGGCATGCCATGCAGAGGAAGTAACTGTGGTGGTTAATACTTACAAACTATTTTAAATATTTGCCCCTATATTGCAAAAGTTCATTTATAGTTATATTGTTTTAAATTTTTTAATTATATGGAGTGTTTATTTATTGAGTTTGGATAATTTTTATTAAGACTTTGCTAAATCATATATTTCTCTTATTCTGCCAATTGTCTTGCGTTTTTTGTATTTTTACGTAGCACATTTTATGTAAATTTTATTTAGTACAATTATATGTAAATAAATTGCGCAAATGCTGATCATACATAAATCTTGCAAACATGATTAAATACTGAAGGTAAATTTATATAATTAAACAATATAGCTTCCTAAGTGGAATGTAGAAATAAATATATTTACCAAATAATATAAATAAATAGGAACATGGTGGTTATACATCGGTTTCATAAAGACCTAAATCACTGATAGTTGTCGATTTCTTTAACTTAGAGGTAGATGTATTTATTGGAATGTTGTAACTGTCAAGAAAATAACAAATTCCTGGAATGTCGTCCGGAAAACCGCTAGGTAAAGCGTCACGTGATCTCGGAGTAAACTCGAAACCGGAATTATCTTTTAATATGCTAAATAATCAAAAAAGAGTTAAATTTTTTGGACCAACGCCTTTACTTATATACTATAAGCTATGTAAACAGTGAGAATCAAACCATGAACCTCGTGTGGTAATACCTCGTGTGGTAATAAGCACTGTCCCGTGTATTAGACTTAATAAAAAATTAATAAAACAGAGTTTTTAAAAGAGTTTTACCTGTAAGTTGTTGGGCTGATATTAATTCTTCCTGCTTCGCTGTGTGATTCGAATTTATTTGCTAAAGTCACATTATTCCCGAATAAACAATATCGTGGCATTCTTGTTCCTACTACCCCGGTTACCACTGAACCAGTATGCAAACCAATTCTCATCTAAAAATTAAATCACATTAAAAGGGTTGTAAAAAATTTAATAGCGCTTTATATTTTCTGAATGGCATTCTGATCTCTTGTGCTTTGCGGCTTTTGCTAATTCTTTTTCGTATTTTTCGTTTCTTAATTTTGGAGAACCGTGATGTTTAAATATTTTAAGCATTATACTAAAACTTTTGGTTTAACAAACAACCTTTTAGTAATGCATATAAGCAACTACACCATATTCGTCATTAGTAACATATATATTTATATATCCCATATGTTACTCTAATGTATATATATCTTAAAAGTTGCCTATTAAAAAATGATCGTAAAAAAAAACCTACAGAGATAGGTTTCTCGCTTGGAGTGTAAACTGTACTTGCACACTTGATCATAAACAAAGCCATCCAAGCAATTTGTTGAGCGTGGGTTTCAGTTGCTCTGTGTAAACCACCAGCAACACAGTAAGCATCACCAATAGTTTCGACCTTAAAAAAAATTTAAAAAAAAAATAAATTAAAAAAATTGAAAATTCGAAAAAAAAATTTAAAAAATAACAAAATTTAATTTTTTATGGCAGCCTTATTTTTACTTAAAAATGCTACCTATTTACTACGTATTTATTTCCGCGTAAAATTTAAACTCGCTCAAACGTAAACAACGTAACTCGTAATCTGAAACCACATCAGATAGCTTTACGACAACGGATTAATCGACTTATTGGTTTTTGGCGTTAATCTGTTTTAAATTGGTCACGACCTGAACACCCAAAATCGAATTAAAGATTTAGGCAGATGCCATTCTTAATGCTACATTGTTTAAAATTTTGTTAAAAATAATTTGTAAAAAATAATTTTGTTGAAAAAAAATGTCTATTTAAAAATAAAAATTAATTGGGATAAAATTGTTATACTAAATAAAACTATTTTTTAAATTTTAAATTAAGGTTCTAAGTTTATAAAGATTTTATTTTATTGAAACAATTATTTTATTTCGTCTTTTTTAGGTTATATACATTAATGAGTATAAAAAAAACATTTCTAAAATATATTTAAATTTAATATCAACGCGTTTTAAATGTAGCAAAAATGTTAATTTTTTTACCTTGTATACGTCGTATATTCCGCATTGTTTATCAAACTGAATATAAAGATTACTTAGCATACTAATAACTTCCATTGGTGAACATTGTGAACAAACTGAAGTGAATCCGACAATATCGGAAAATAACATCGTTACACTCTGTAATAATATAAAAACGCTGTATATAAAATTAGGTATAATTATTAATAAAAAACTACGAAAACATTTTGGAATCCTTATAAAAAATCCAAAATTATATTAAACTAAGTTAAACTAAAAAAAAAATTTATTTTAAAACTAAAAAAAAAAATATTTAAACTTATGTTTTTATTATTCAAAAAAAATGTACATAAAATTATGTTTAACTAAAAAAAATTTAAAATCATTATACAAAATCCCCACTAAAAATAAAATTAATAAAATCTTAAATTTGAAACTTGAAACCAAAAAATAAAAAACCTTAAAAAAAAATCCATATTTTTGTTAACAAAATAACACAATTATATAAAAAATAGACCAAAATTTTTTTTTAATTGTTTACAATTATTAACCTTTAGTTGCTGGGCTTTTACTTGCTTCCCCATCCATAAATCTTCAGCCACGTGAGCGGGGAAGATGGAGTAAAGAAGATCCACATTTAGCCTTCTTTCCTGTTCCAGAGCCATGTTGTTCTCCTCCAGTGTTTCCCTGAAATTCACAAAATTTAAAATTGTAGGAAATTATTTTTATTATTTATTTATCCTCGATGTAAGAACGCTCGCTTTTCAATCTAAATTAAGGTAAGTTTGTTGCTTTGGGTGGGTTTTAAGTAGACTTAGTTACTTTGATGCACAATTTGCCTGTTAATATTGCCTTATTATTGTATCATTGGCCTAATGAAAAAGTATTGGTGCCTAATTACGCATTTATATAGAAGTGGTAGGAACCTATGTCAAATTAGAATTGATCTAAAACGTCTATAATTAATATATAAACTACAAAAAATCTTTAAAAATTTAATTAGCGACCATAAACAGACTGAAAATCAAACATTATGGCACCAAATGTTGAATAAATTTTACCTTAATTTGTCCATTCTTCTTTTTAAACTCTCCTGGGCTTTCGCCTGTTCTCCTACGAGTATGACGTCACGAGTTGCGTCATGAATTGGAATGTCCGAAATAAAAATCCCGGTGCCTTTCAGTTCGTCGAGTTTTCGTAAATTCGGTGACCCCATAAATAAAATAAAATCCCCCTTGTCGATATTCAGCATTTGGCCTCGAATGTCTATACCCTAACAAGAGAAGATTTAATTGATTTTTTTGGAATATTATAAATGGAAAAATCATGTAAACTGTCAGTGCAAATGCAGGTATAATGTGTTCATCAATATATCGATTTAAATGAGGCTAAAACTAAATTCCATTTTTAGAAAATTAGTGTTACAAAAAGTATTAAAAAATTAGTTTTTTTTTCTTACGTGTAGTAATGTTTTTCGTCTGTCTGCTGATGTTTTATGGTTAATTGAATCTCCACCCTTTAATTGAATAGTATATGGCTCATTTAACAGCTTTAGAATCCAAGAAAAATCGTCTTCGTTTTCGCTTTCTTTTACTGGGTAGGTAATTCGAAAATAATCTTGGAATTTGGTTTTGGTTAACCCCTCTCTTGCCCCATACACGACCTCTGACCCTAGCTCGGGGGTCATAACCCTTAAATAGGCTAACCCTATTTGAATCAAGTTCATGTTTCTGTCGAATACAAGATGAAAAGGGAATGCTTTACAGAAATTTGTAACACCAATTTTACTTTTTGGGTTGTTTTTGGTGTTTTTTTGAATGATATTTTGAATAGATATTGGTGAAACATTTAACACATTGCCCTGCAATGAGTTGTTTCTTTTTCGCAGTGAATAATGCTGAAATTTTTGAATTTCTGGGTATTTTGGTTTGCCGTTCAACACGTTAATGTTAACGTCCGAATACTTTCTACATTGAATGTTTCTTGAGCTCAGGTTTTTTCTCTGCAAGGACGCAAACGGACACTTCTTAACCCCATTGTTACCATTCGTTAAGTTCTGTGACGTCACAACATTATTAGCAATGCATTTTTCTTTGTTCATTTTACTACATTCGTTTGCAGACGTACAGTCTAAATAAAAAATCGATAATATTCACTAAATCTCTAGTTTATGAGTTTTCGGGTATTATTTACAACGACGAAACTTTATTTAACAACTTTGGTGTTGTAGTTACAAAATTTAAGTATCAATTAATGATTAAACATGATTGTAACTTAACTATAAGCCCCTAAAACTGGCATTTTATACTTTGGTTGTTAAACTTTAGAATTTTTAGTACATACCACTTTTAAAGCATTAGAAATACTGAAAACATTAGAATAAAGCTATTTATAAACCGTATATTAACTTGTACTATTTCTCACTAATTTTAAGCCTATATTTTTAACTTAAACACAAGAATCTGATGTTAAAATATTGGTATAAACAACATCTTCACACTAAAAAAGTTAGTTTTTACTGTGATCTATACAATACATTCCACAATCTAGTTTTAACTTACCAGGCTTACATTCAAATCCTTTCTCTGTCCTGCAGCTTTGCTGCATATCTCCCAACAGTGATATTGATTCTTGCCTGGCAGAATTTTCTTTAATTATGCACCTCACCTCTCCGTTGTAATTATTATTCACGGTTTGCTGAGTGTCTTCCATTTTCCTGATGCCACGCCAATCCCGAGGGTTTAGCAAATCATTTTCTTTTGTAATCAGCTGCGTCTTAATTCCATCATTAGTATTCATTTTGTGTTTTTCGCTGGCAGTTTTTATGTCGCTGTTAAGTTGCGTAAAATGACAATGTGTATTGTTACACACTTTCTCTTTTTCTGGTGCCTCGTTAAAATGCATTACTGTCAATGCAGGGTCGGTAAAGCGCCTGTTAATAGCTCTATCATGCTTGTATTGTCTAGTTTTATGTTCGTTTCCATTTAAACTTGAGTTAATAACTTTATTTTTGGTATTTTTGTTACCATTTCTCATTTTGTTACTGCTTCGTTTTTTCTGACTTTGTCTTAACGTAATATTTGATTGACTGAACAATTTTTCTTCGTTTGATATTTTACAATCGCTTTCTGTGTGAGATAGGGTAGTTAAATCCACACTTGGTTGATTTAATGAACCTTTGTGGCTTAGTGACCTCGTGTTATATTTAGGTTTTTCATTTTCTGAAATCTTGGTGGTCAAATTTTGAAGAGTAATACTGTAAATATAAGTGTCATTAAATTGTTGATTTTGTGGCGAAAAGGTTACGTTGCCATTTCTCCTATTTCGCTCTTTTGAAAAATTTCTCAATCCATTTTGATTGTTTTCTGTCAAAAATTCGTTATTGACATTCCGTCGTGTAGAATTAATTATTTCTGTACAGCTTCCAAACTGTGCTTCAAATCCAGTTTTTAAATCTTTAAGGCTGTTATTTTTGGGCAAAATATTTTTAAGTCTTTCTAAACTTGTTGAAGCAGAAACAGAATCCATTTTTACTTGAATATCAATTTTAAAAATCAGTTTTGCAATTTCTTTAAGAACCGAAATGATTAAAATTGACATACTTGGTAAAGAGGTTTCGAAATTTATAACTAAATGCTTTGAAATGTCAGTAACAGTTGTGTTGTTTGGATACTTAGGGTCGTTATTAAATTCATTTGGTTTATTATATTCTCGTGAAAAGCATCGAATTGAGTGTTTAAAATTATTAGTTGAGCCCAAATTAAATTTTTTAGAATCTTCTGCGTTGGCAAAAAACTGTTTTAAATGCGTTGAAAGACCTGAAAATAAATAAAAAATTAAACTTACTTGAAAAAACTTTAAAAAACTTTAAAAAGCTAATAAAAAAATGTAAAAAATATTCTTAACTTAATACGCTTTAAAAATATCGTGCAATTTTTAGAAAAAAAATGTTTTAAGTTTAACTATTAAATATTAAAAAAACATTGGCACTTTTTGCCATGTAAGCAATATTAATTTACAAACCGCCCTCATATAAAATATATTTATTATTTATAGATTAAATATTTACCAGCATCGTATTTCAATATAATTTATACACTTGTCAATATAGTGGAAGTATATTGAATAACAACATACCGTTGTCATTCTATTTTGTTTAATTAACAGCGCTATGACACAACGCATTTTATAAGGTCAATAAACTCAAAATAGCTATATTCATAAATATTTATATTGGATTTTTATATAGTATTTCAAATTAAATATAAAAATGTCAATTTATTATTTTTATAAATTTTTTAAAATATTTTTTTTAAATGTAATTTAAGTTTTAAATTATGTTAATTTACTGTTTTCGTTTTTTTTCGTAAAAATAATAATGTATTGGGCAAAAACCGTAAAAGTAATAAGATGTAAAAACCGTTAAATTACCAAGAACAATATATATTAATTATTAGAATTATAAAAAATAATAAATAAAAATCATTAGATGTTTTAATTAAACTTAAATTTAAGACTAAAAACCGTAAAATACACATGATTTAAAGTTTTTAAAAATCATAAAATGCAAAACCGCACGCCATAATATTATGTAACATTATTGATTTTAATTTTCCAGGGAATCAGAAATTTAATTTACCGTCTATAGAATTAATGAAATCTTCGAAGCATGGAGAGATAGAACTGAGAGAAGACTTGTTTGTTTGGTAAGTTGTTATTGCCATATCTCGACCGAATTGATCCAACAATATGAAGAAATTAGTGTCTGTAATGAATAACAATTACAAATTTTCATTGATTTTTTATTCTCTATTTGAAATTTTTTTTTTTTTTAATTTTTGAAACTGCAGAAAATTATACAAAAACAAACACACGAAAAAATAATTAAATTACTCCTGTTTTGATGATACATCTATTTTATTACCCTTCAATAACTGTCCAATAATTCGACGTTAGATCAAAATTAGGCTAAATAATCCAAAAAAACAAATGTTTCTGGAACAAATAATAACACAATTCTTACTTAAAATCTGTGCAAGTAAATTGATCATTCCCATTATAAGTGATTCGTCAAAAGGTTTAGATCTCAATGCCTCGTCTCTTATAGACATCGGTGTGATTGGAAGTTCCCGTTTCTGAATGCCCCAACACATTTCTAAACCAACTGGAAATTGATCTTCCAGTAATTTTGGGTCGTCCAAAGCTATATGAACGTTCAGAGAGTCTTTAATTGCTGATCTACATAAAAAGTTATACTTTAACCATATTCTAAATAATTTAGGCATATTTTTATATAAGTATTAATATTATTCATCTTTTCTATATCCTTAATCCAAGCCTATTCTATGCATTTTAATAAATTATTAATGCAAGTGTTCGATAACTTTGTTATTGATATAAAACTACTACTTAGAAGTTTCTCCCTTTAACAATGGTATGTAAATGCTACAAAACACTTTTTAAAAAAGCATTGAAGATGCTTTAAGCCTTTGGAAGACTTAATGCTACGTTTAAGACAAACTAGATTAAAAAATTTGCAGCTGCGCGTTTTAAAAACTGACTCCAAAAACGTATAAAGTTTCAAGATTATATAACCTTACACAGGCTTGAAAATAATACATACTATTAATTTTTAATTCGACCAAAAAAATTGATATATTACCTTGCCGTGTTATATATATCTGTGTTATAATTCGACACAAACTTGAAAAATGTTCTTCTTATAAAAAGTTCCTGAAAATAAGTTTAACAAGAATGTATCACTACAAATAATAATCAAGTATATAAAATATTTAAAAATGTATCAACAATATAAAGAAGTAAGGCCAAAACTCAATAACTTTTATTAAACAAACCATTACAAACCAACTATTACCGATGGCATGACCAAATTGGTCAGACATTCCAACAAAACGGAAGTTTTTACAGGCACTGGTTCGCTTTCTGTTGATTTTCCCCTTGAATTTTCAGAAATTAAACCCAAGGGCTCAACTTCAGTGCTAGGTCGACCACCAGTGTAATATCCTTGATCAAATCTCTCCGACAAGTCTTTGGTTTTGGTTGGTGTTAAACTTGGGACCAAAATTGTCATACCTGTATAATTAAACAATGTTGTATAAGATCATGTTAAATTTATAAAAAATTAAGAGTAATTAATTTTGTATGTTTACAACTGGTAGTTTGAAATACATAATATATTCATAAAAAGCAAACAAAATTATAAAATTAATGATATCTTAAACTGGTACAAAACAGCTTTAAAACCAAAGCTAAATGAGCGAGGAACTCCTAATTTAAAAGCTGTTTATTAATTTTACTTCGAAGATTTAAGCAATATAATCTAGTAATTTACCAACACTTGATCTTCGTTTGTGGCCATTTGGTTTAGCAATTGATGTCGACATTGTGCTTGCTATATTACCAGCGAACACGGTGTTTCTTCGCCCTCTTCTGCCGGGAAAAATTGAAGTAGCTTCCGTAGGCGAGGTATTAGTTTCCTGGGGTATAAGTTCAGGCACTTGCAGCTTAACGTCGCCTCTAAACATATTTCAACTGTTGTAACTCTTGATATTGGCTCAATACACAAAAACCAATTTCTGATGCGTATATTATTATGATCTTCGGTACAAAACTAAAATAGTTTAACAACTTTTAAACTGTTATACAAGCTAAGTTTGCTTGCAAAATCAACAAACCACCCCCTTTTTAATGCTGTACATATTGCATAACTGAGGTGTATTTAAGGCTCGTTAATAGACCACCTATGAAGCGCCATTAAATCATTACAGCGAGTGTATTGTAATTTTACAACGTGTGATTAAAAGTTATGTGTCGAATAATGTCGTAAAAAGCATTTTTACGCTGCACCTGTATCGTTTTAATATACCACAGAAAACTATTACTTTTTGCAGTTTATTACATTTTGTAGAACACTTTTAACTAGACTTAACTATTCTAACTAGCCTTTTTTTATAGGCATACATTTAAAGTTCATATTGGGCAAAAACATATTTGTTATATTTTGAATTGTTTTGTTTTTTAGATCACCCACATTGTGGTAATCCGTTTCGGCTCGTGGATCAAAATCCCTAATTTTCGATCAATCTATCATTATTTTAACACCATTTTACGAGCCTGATTTTTAAGGGTAACGTCCCCAAAAACAAGTTTTAAAAGTAACCTATCACCTGTATATATTTTTACCTATTTTATTTAAATTTTCAATAAATTTAAATTTAGTTCATCTTCAAGCTATTATAGCGTACTAATTATTTTAATAATTCTGTTATACAGTCTTAGTAATGTTTTAACCAGTTTTTAGAATAACTTTTACATCAAATCTGTATTAAAAGGCATTTCTGTCTGGAACAAAATCTCAGAATTTATCTCAACCTAGTAATAAAATAATTGCTTTACTAAATTAAATAAAAAATAACCAAATTACTAAACCCATTACGGCCTTACCGGAAAAGAAAAAAGGAAAATTTTTCGAAACATTTAACACAATTGTTTTAACATTTACGCAATCCAAATTTACAAAATGTTGGTTTAGTAAACTATTATAACCCTCGTAAAATATATCCTGACAAAAATTGTATTATTACATGGGTAATATAACTATGTGTTATACAAACTATGTGAAAGGCTACGCGGCCTTTAAATTTTAATAAAAATTAAATAATTAAAAACTTCAGTTATTTTTCTTATTTTTTGTATTCTGAGTTTAATTTATCTGCATAATTTAAATAAAATATTTATTTTCTGAAATTGATAATATTTAAAATAAAAAACAAATCGTTTGGTCATCGAATAGCCGTATTTGCATGGTCTCACAAATATTGATCTAACGGTGTCAAATATCTACGATAAAGCATTTAAATATGAAAATAAATAACGCTTAATCCAGTCACATACATAATACATGCACAAAAACAACGTTTATACTTTATTGATAGTAGTTTAACAAAACATTAAACACAATTTATGGCGTTAATGTTTATTAATTTCGCTCGTGAAATTCACAGAGCAAATATTACGGGTCATTAAATTAGAAGTTTTCGCATGACGTCAGCACAATTTGACGTCATTTATTACGTAAGCATTTTAACTAAAATATTTATTTCTCAATATTTATTGGTAAATAAAACCTGATTGTAGGAAATATTATTTTCTTTATAATTTTACCAGTTTTCGTATTTTTATTACACTGACGTCTTAAATTGACATTGATTGACGTCTTCTGTCTGTTATAAAAAAAACTAAAGCCTTATTTAAAATTTAAACTTTTTTCCAACCTCATTTTAAAACTGGATATCTCCATCATGGAAGATCTTCTTTTCTTCAGCCTCTCCATATTTAAAATACTCATTAAATCATCTTCTTCCTCAAATACGTCCTCTCCTTGCTCCTCCACGACACAGTGCTTCCGGAGGTACCTCGGAGAAGATCCAGCAAATCCCCGGGATGCAATCGCGGAGGTTTTAAGATCTTCCCAATCACCAAAATCTCTTAGTTCCATGAAAAGTGGAAGTTTGGATAATGGGGATGCCGGTGATTGTGATTCCATAGCTTTTTTTACTTGATTAATTTTTATATTTTGTTGCAGATTCTATGTTATCTTATTTAAGAGTTAGTATTAAAATGTATTTGTTTACATATTCTATACACTTTAACGTAAAACGAAAACCGTTTGAAGTCGAAAGGTTTGGACAGTTTAACTTAATGACAGCTCAGAAGACAATTAACTCAACTTTCAATCCTGAACAACTTAATTTTTGGCAACTTAAATCAAAGACAACCCAAGCCAATGACAACACAAGAAACCACTCAACTCTGTGAAATTCAACCCTGGTAAACTTAACCCAATACAAAGTAATCCAACGACAATTTGGCCCCAACGAACTAACCTTACAATACTCGGCTTTATTTGTTTGTTTATTTCAATAAAAAAAAATCCAGCGACGGTTAAGTTGCGTAGGTTTTTCAGTTAAATCGACCAGTAACTTTAAAAAGGGTGTTGATACATCCAATAAAAAGGCAATTAAACAAGTAAATCTAATTTTGAATATAGTAATTTTGAAAGCTCTAAACGTTTCAAAACGCCCAAATTTTCTACAACTTAAAACTCTACCCCACAAACTTATTAACCTATATAAGACTTATCTCTTATATCTATGTCCATTTAAGTATTGGTCAACAGAAGAACATTATACGATTACCAATTACTAAACTTTTAATTTATGTTTCGCAAATATTAAATTTTAAACTAGTATGTGTACATCGCTAAGTTAAGATTAAGTCAAAGTTTTTGATTTACTGCGAAATAACAGCGAGGGTAGCAACAGGTAAAACAAAAGATTTAAAGTCGGCGCACATCAAAGGTTAAACTTTAACAAACAACACTTATTAAATATCGCAAAGGGCTTTGTTAAATCCAATTTTAAAAGGGCAATAAAAAATAAAAACTATTTATAAAAAAATTACACATATATTAAGTAATTAACATTTAAAAGAAAAATATGTATAATATGGAAAAAAATTAGCGGTTTATAACCTAGATCGAAGTAAATATACAACTAATAATATTATAATTATGATTTTTTTACGTCTATATATTATATTAAAGCCTAAAATATAAGATAATTTCTTACCTTTTTACGAATTACATACGATTAAAATGGCAAAGCATTAACCAATTATTTAAGACAAAATAACATTTAAAAAAAAACTTAAAAAAATTGCCGTTTTATTTTAGCATTTAAAAAACGCATTTATAAGTTGTAATATTTATAGAAAAAAATATGTTTCTTAATCACGAGGTAATTACAATTATGACGTAACAACGTAGACGCCTAATTAACAATAAACCTTAGTTTTTCTTCTTAAAATACGTCAAAAAAAACTTAATTAATCAAAACTGAAAGTTGTTAAAATTATTTTAATCCCAAAAAATTTTTGTAATTAATTACATTTGTTTACATTATTTTGCTTGAATTTTAATACCATTTTGTCGCTATAAATTATACCATTTCTAACTAAGTAAACACAAATATGTAAGAATGGTTTATTTTAAGTGTAAAAATGTTACACATATTAAATGGGTTAATATAGAGAAGTATAATACATATTATGCCAGCGTTAATATTAATTTTTTCTTAATTGCGGAATAATACAAATCATATTAAAATCAGAATTTTTAGTAAAAAAAAAAAAAATTTTTTTGGTTATTTTGAGGTACAAGTTAGGCTAAATAAATATAATTTTTTACCAAGTTTTAGAAATAAAATGGATTTTGATGAATTGCTAGAGTCGAAGATTTTAAATTTTTTGCACTATGATATTCCTAATCCGAAAAGTAATTATTGAAGAATTGCGCTTTAGTGACATCTAGCGTATGAAAAATATTGCCATTTCAAAAAAAAAAACACAAGGCAGCAAAAACGCAAACAACAAAAAAAAATCAGTTCTGTGATACAAAATACAAAAAACTTAATAACATTAGACCTTAAAAATTGTAATACTTTGTAAAACATTAATGGCATATTGATTTTCCCAAAACTGTTTAAATTTTAGGCAAGAAAATGCTTTTAAAGATGTCATAAATTACATAGTTTTGAAGCAGTACAAATTTTCAGTACTTTTATCAAAAATTTTCAATATTTTTCGACATTTTTAAAACAAAAAATAATGAGTTTTCATAACTTTAACATTCTTGAAAATATAAAAACATGCTATGTACATAATAGGGCGACATACAATATAAATGCTTCAATATCAAATACACTTGGCCTATTAGGAATTATTATTAGATATTTGTATATAAAATGTATATATAACGCTGAAAATTTTTTGCCCAAAAATTATCCTTTATTTATCAGTGGATATATCAGAATATTGTTTAATTTTATAAAACGATCACCATGCTGTTTTCTATATTTTTTTTAAGGTATTTTTAAAGGCAGTAACAGCTTAGTAAATATGTTAAAAATTTTGACTGCGCGCATTAAAAAAATTTGAATTTTAGTCCAAAAGTTTTTGGCATAAACTTTAAAAGTCAGAGAATAATAATATGGCAGTTTGGTAATCAGTTTAAATTCAACATATTTTAAAAAATATTAGAAAAAAATATATAACGTTATTGTCAATTTAAATTTTCTGAATCTAAGGCTCAATATATCTTACTATAGGTAAATACTTAAGGTTAAAAATTTTTTAGATTTGTTTTAAATTTACAGATTGAAAGAACAATACAAACTGCAAGTATGGAAGACTGTGAGCTTGAGTTAATTTTTTTTTATTTCTTTTTTGATGCTTTTGTGTGACCCTGACCTCCTCCCGCTGCATTTATTTGCTGCTCAGCCTAAAAAAATTTTTTTTTTTTTAATTTTTAAATATATATTTTTTTTAATTTTTAAAAAAAAAATTTTAAAAATGTACTTTTCTTTTCTCAAAGTTGTTGATATCATCCTGAAGAGCTTTCTTTTTGTCCTCCAGCTTCTTTTTCTCCTCCATGTGCATCTTCTTTAACTTATCGAACTTGTCATGAAGCTAAAATGAATGTTAAAAAAATTTTATCGAAATTAAAATTTTTTTTTTTTTATCAAAATTTTTTTTAAAAAATAATTTTTTATTAAAAAATAAAAGTTTTAATAAAAATTTCTTTTAATTTTTACCTCTTTTTCTGACTTCTTTAATTCTCCTTCCTTATCTTTAACTCTCAGTACAAACATTTGTCTCATTTCATCTTCTTTCCTTTGTAGCTCATTCAAATGTTCATTTCTCTTTGATTCATAAACTTCTTGTAAGCTAAAAAAATGAAAAGTTAAATTTTTCGCCAAAAAAAGTATTAATAAAAAAAAAAAAAAATTAAAACCTGAAATTTTTGTTTGAAGAGTCGTCAATAAATCCCATATCCGTTAGTTTTGATTTTCTGTAAAGCTCGTAATGTTTGGTGTGAGTTTTCTCCCTCAAATCCTCCATGTTTACTCTTACTAACATATCCCGTAACTTCACGAAGTCACAGTGGTTCTCATTTTCAACTAAAAACAAAATGAGTTTTAAAAATATGTTTTTTTAGACAAAAAATAACTTGATTTAACCCTGACATTAAACACCTATATATAGAGGAACCTGATGGACTATCTACACACATATATATATATATATATATGTAATGTATGTCCAATTTATAGGCCTACAAATTAAATAAAACTGCTGTTTGTGGTGTGCAGGCAAATTATTTTTCAGTCGGGGGTGTATTACGAGTATATTATCGCAGACAAATATAAGTTGAGCAAATTACAACAATTAAAATGCCGTATGAACAATTTATTGTTTGATTATTTTTATAATTATTATTGTTTGTTTTTTTTGACTTCTTGATGAGTTTTTACCTTGCACAGTTCCCCATGGATATTGTCTTGCTTTCACCATCTTATTTCCAAGTTTAATTTCCTCAGTTGAGCCCACTACTGCAAATGGGAGGTGGCTCTAAAAAAACAAAAAAATAAAATTATTAAAAAAAAAATTTTTATTAATTTTTTTCAAGTTATTGGTTTTAGTTTTTGATTCATCTTAATCACTTTATTGTCGATTAAAAATTGATTGATTAAGACTTCCTGTTGTTTAAGATTGCCATAAAAATGATGACCTTTTTTGACAAAGTTGTTTAAAGATTATAATATTATAACAAGTCAAAACAACATTATAGTAATGCCCTTCCTTATTAGTTATATCTTATTGCCAATACAACATACTAATATGGGAAATCATGTCAGCAAAACTATTAAACAAATATCAATTTAATTAGCAAAAATCCAAAAAGACAAAATTTGGCACAAATATTTATCAAACATATCCACCATATTAATAGGAAAATTTGGCTCTACATAATACATTTATAATTAATATGTTTATTATATTATGTATATACTTCCAATATACATACTATGATGTAATAGAATAAGCATGTTTTTGATATGAGTCATACACAAACGTTGGTTTTAGATTAAATTTTAAACTTGTTTACATTCATTGAAGCATTCACTTCAGCAACTGTTTCGTCATCGGTTGGAAATTGATAAATTTGAACACCATTGCCTACAAGTTCGTTCATTATCTGGAAAAAATAATTTAATTTTAATAATAAAAAAAAATTTTGGACAGTCATAAAAAATGATCAGTAATTTTAACCATGTCCTATTAAAGAATGTGGGTAATAATACAATAAGCCTTAACCATCACAAATCTTAACACAATGGCAAACTTGGGTTCATGACATTTTATAGCTTGTTTGCACAAACAAAAAACTATTTATTTTTCTAATTATCACCACTATGTAAATGCACAGTTCATTAATTAACTTCAAAAAACTTTGAAAATAATTGGCAACAGTTTTGATAAATTAACATTCCATTGAAAGGGCAAAAACGACAAATAAAAGTTACACTATTTGACTGTTTGGTTTGCCTTCTTACACTTAAATTAAAGTGAAGTTTAAAAATCATTACCTTTAGTTTAAACTTTGGAAGTTCACCTTTCGAAACAATATCAGCTTTGGCAATTACTGGAATAATATTAACCTTATTGTCCAGGTTTTTCATTGTCAGTAAGTCAAGTGATTTAAGTCTAAATATAACAGAACAATTTGTAAATTTTTACTGCAAATTATAGGTCAAAAGGTGTCAATAATTACTGTAAAACGATAACATTATACTAATTTATATTATTTATAATGCCTTAGGGGCAAAGTGAAACATTTTCGAAAAAGTTAACATTTAAAAAAGTCAATTCTTATAAACACAACTCACCCATGGCCGGTAGGTGAAATAAAATACAAACAAGCATGAACTCTGGTGTCATGGTAACTGTACAGTGATCGAGATATTTTTAATTCCTCCTGTAAGTCAAAAATAAACAATATTTTATGTTAAAGTCCTCACGAACATTTTCGAGGGTATTTGAATATATTTTTATAGGGTCATACACTTTATCTTAAAATATGTATACCTTAATTCTTTAATTACTATATATAAATTGATAGGTTATAACACATATTTATCTGGTTATTTTTATGATTCCCACATCTTATTACTTATGATCCTACATTTTTGGGAAATCATACACTACACATAACACCAATATAATTTTAATATGCAACCCATGTAATTTAGATATATATATGTGCTTTACATACTTGTAAGTAGTTCTCAAATTGTTGGTTGATGTACTCAACAATTGGTTTGTAACTATCATCCTTATTTATTTGATCCCCAAACCCAACACTGTCAACTATTGTCAACTTTAATCGAACGTTACTCTCCTGTAGTTCTATAATCAATATATTCAATTAATTCCATGTACACAATGCATAAATTATGCTAATTAGGTCAAGTTGTATACTTTAATACATGAATTCTACACTATAATCTAGCCCTATTTTTCAGATATTACCATTTGCTAATTAAATCTATAATAACAAAGTAGTCAATGTAGTATAGTACAAAAATATTCATATTGCAAAATATGGTTAAATTTTAAAGATTACAAACTTACCATAAGTATTTGCCTTCAGTTTTACGCCAGGCATGTTATGGTGCTGTGGTTCATCTAGAAAAAACAATAAAATAATAAAACTTAGAAATTATAAACAATAGGAAAAATAATGCAACAACTTGTAAACAAAAAGTAGAGCATGGAACAAAGCAATTTAAAACTACAGTAGCACAAAAACACAAAAAAAAACTAAAAATGAGTAAAGAGCTCATATTTTAAAATTTTAAATATGACGCAAATTAATAATTTTATTAGAAAAATAATATATTTTATCGACAAAATGCAGAATTTTTACTTTCAAAGTTTGTGTTAAACAGAGTGTTCATCAAAGTTGATTTTCCAATCCCGGTTTCACCGATGCACAAGATATTGAAACAAAATCCCTGATTGGTTGCCTTGTTAACCAACTGGTCAGGTAAACTATCAAAACCAACATGACCTGATAGAAGAAGATTTCTTAGCTCATCAGAAATCTACAAAATATTTCAAATAATTAGATTTAAAATAAAGGTGAAGCTTGGAAAAAACATAAAAAAACTAAATTTAGAAGTTATAAAAATAACAATAATATATATATACTTTAAATGAAACAATATTAAAAATGTATTTGTAGCTTACTGAAAAATGTCATAGTTTTAAACACGACGTAAGTGTTATTAATTTTTTTAATGTATTATTGTGCATTATAAAATATTGAACAAAAATCATGATCTAATTATATAAAACAGGTACATAGATTTTGTTCATAGCTTAAGCTTTTTTTTGGTATATATATGTATATCTTTATCCTCGATGTGGGAAGGTCGAATGTTCGACCTAAAAATAGAGTAACATCAGTTACTCCAATCCATTCTCGAGTTGCCTTTTAGCAGTTTGGGATATTATATAGATTATAATTGCCCGTTAATTCTGCTGCTGATTAAGAGCTGGCTCAGCAGGAGTTCATACCGTTTATAGTGCCTTACTCAAGGGCGCTACAGCATGAAAGCAGTGGGGATTAAACCCACGACCTCAGGGTGGTGTAGCAAGTGTTCTTACCACTACACCATGCTGCCGGTTTCTTCTTGTTCATAGCTTTAACTTGTATATTACAATATGCAAGCTAAACAAACGTAATATATATATAAGATGAAATAAACAATTTATTCTCACAACATTGTTGTATGTATCACCAGATCCATTGAGATCTACTTCTTTGTTATCCATCATAACCATATTAGTTTATTTATTCAAATTTATACCAAGCCTATAAAACATGAATAATATATTAAAATATGATATACAAAGAATAGAAGTCTATTTACAAACGTTAGTCTTTCCGTCAAAGTCTAATAATTTTTATGCAAGTTTTGTATTTTCAAATAATCGTACAAAATTTACAGATTACACAAACTGAAAAAATTTGTAAAATATTATGTTGGTTTCTGACTTTAAATATATATAACACTGTTTTTTAGCCTAACAAACAACTTATTTTCACACTTTACGTTTTGTTTGCATTAGTTAAATAATTAACTTTCTGCCACTGTTTATTTTAATTTTCTAGTAGGCTTTGAAGGTAAACAACAAACAACTGTTGCGAATAAAATGAAGTTGGGCGTAGATAAAAATTGTATTTTAATGTTTCCAATTTTATATTTTCAACCTTTATCCTCAATTTGCGTTAGTAAACTATCTATAAACATCACAATTCAACACAAATAAAAACAAAAATTTAAAATTAATTATATACAACAAACAATTTATAATATTATAAAGTAATTAAATAAATCTTTTTCTTTTGTTTATTGGAAACACAGATTTCTCGGTACATTTTTTACCGGGTTTGTGTCGAAAAATAATTGTTTTAACTAATCTTAATTGCATGTTTAATCCTATTTTTAATAGTTAATATTTAAATATATTACTAATAAGGTAAATTCCAATTGTTTTTTTTTTTTAATTCTTTAAGCACATTTGAACAATTAAGAAAAATATAAACCACAATAAAAGTACCGGCACATCAGTTTATTTGAATAGAAAATCCAGAAACATGCTAATCACATTACAGAATGCCATGTGCTTTTTATTTGTTTTTATGGACGTAGGGGAGTTTCTTTTGTGTTAACTTACTTTTGTACTTTGGTTGGTTTTGAAATATTTTTAAATTTTTAAACAGATTTGAAACATGGATTCTCAAAACGCTAACTTTAGACGATTGTATTTAAAATTGCTGAGCATTTCTCTAAAACAATTAGATGACGATCTCGTCCGAAACTTAATCAAAGAATTAAACTCGCTGGATTATAATTACAAGTTGAATTTTCTCACAAAATGGACATGCACGGATCTAATCTTGCATCTGCTAAATATTTTACAAGAAATATCACAACAGGAAGAAGACGTTTCCGCGTTTTGTAAGCTAATTGTAAACGTTGCTGCGAAGCAAGAAATCGTTATTTGTAGCATGTCTGTGAACGTAATTCTACATGGGTTAAAGAAACTGTGGTTTCAAACAATGTCTTTGGTAAACAAAAACCAAAACATGGAAATTATTGATGATGTCCTGGAGTCAATATCTGCGGTTACCTATGGCAACGGCGCATATATCTTACCAGAACTTATTGAATGGATAATTGGCTTTAACAGCAATGATGTTAACAGTATTCGAAATCTAATTTTTTCGACATACAGTTCGATGAATATTCGAAAGTTATGTTTGCAATGTTTATCTGGATTATGTTTAATGTCTGAAACAAGGGAAATGATTTCAGATAAATATCTTCTCCACTGTTTAAAGATTTTTATTCATGCTTTACAAGCCACTCCCTATGTGATAAAAGTAAGCAACTACAAGTTAATATTCTCAGCACAAAAAGGCATTCAATATATTTTAGAAGGTCCAAGTAATATCCATATTCATGATATTGGCCCACTGTTAGCTGTGTTGAAAAAGTACTTAGTGTTTGGCCTGCATGTTCAAGTCCACGATTTACCCGAGGTTTTAGAACCCCTTCTAATACCTGATCTAAAAAATGGGGACCAAAAATCAGATGATACTCCACACCAAAACCATAAGAAAAAGAAGAAAAAAAGTCGAAGAAAGCAAATCAAATTAGCTGAAATTAATGCAAGCACAGCACAACTAAGTTTAAATGAAAAATTGGGCAGTTCACAATTAGTAAACAAGCAAGAATCTGCAAATACTGAAGATACTGCCCCAACTGGAAAACCAATAAAACGATACAAACATTATGTGACAAATTCCGAATCTGAATACTCGGACACGGAAGGTGGACAAAGAAATAAAATGAACTCGTTTGCTCTTAAAATTCGCCAGAGATCCATGAAAAATTTATATGAAACTGTTAAAAAAACAAACAAGGGTGTCATGTTTGGATATTGGAATTCGTTTATACCCGACACTTCATCACCAAATAACATTTCTCTTCTGTCCTGTATTGTGCATGATCCCGCACCTAAACCCAGAGTTGCTGCTTTGCTGGTCATATGTGCTATGCTAGATGGTAGCCGTACATTCCTATCCTTAGCCACCAAAGAAACAGATGCAACAGCTTCATTTGTGTCTTTCTCAGCAATGCTTGCTGGCTCACTCCATGAATGTCATAGAACATTGCTAACAAGTGTAGCGAGAGAACGCTCACCAATTGTTTTAGTCCATTTGTTAAAGGCACTTTCTTCTCTTGCTGCCAACTCACCTTACAACAAACTTAAACCTGGTTTAGTAAGCAACATGATATCAACTGTTCGACAGGTTTTTCGAAGCATAAAGGACATTGACTGCCGTACTGCAGCTCTAAATATATTTTCTTGTATATTAAGCAATGATCCTGCTCTTGTGGAGGTTGCATGCTATATTACAGACACTGAATTCTTGCCCACTGCTTCTCTAGGGCGAGCTTGCTTAACAGAAGAGCTAACTGCAAGCTCAGTAAAATTTAATGAAAAGTCCTGGCTAATTGAAGATTGTATTTCATTATGCCCTTCTTCATCTGTTAGCGATGATGTTCCGGTGAGACTTAGGATAGCTGCTTTGCAGTGTATAACTTCCGCATCTAAAACTTACTTTGTTGTCGTTAAAAATTACATTGATCAACTTTGTGAACTGTTGGGTTTGTCCATGCAAGATGAGTATTCTGCTCTTAGGCTTCACACTTTTAAATTGCTGGAGGAACTGGGTTCAAGTTTATTAAAAAAGCAAAAATTGGAACCAGATCTATTTGACAAAAGTCTTAAACTATGGAACCACCTTCTATCAGGTCCAATTCAATCTGTTACTAAAAATGAGAAGGATTCTGTAGCACATAGCCATATTTGTGACTTCTTCTCTACCATAGGTCCTGCTGTATTTCAAAAACTATCTGATAACTTACAATTGTATTGCCAGACATTGTTTTTGGGGTTAACTGGTAATGATAATTTTTCTGTTAGATCGGCTGCCATTCGAACTCTAGCTGTGTTTATTATGTTTCCTTTTCTACGCAAAGATGTTTGTTTTGTTGAAGATGTTGCTGGATGTGTATTAAGATTAATGGATGATCCAGTTAACACAGTCCAATGTAATGCAGCATGGTCTTTTGGTAACCTAACAGATGCAATAGTGGTTAATGTTGAAGCAGATCTGAAATTTCGATCACAAATTAGCAACTCCTTACTTCTTAATCTTCTTAAAAATGCTGTGAAATCCTTCAACAATAAAGAAAAAGTAAGATTTAACGTAATGCGAGTATTTGGTAATCTACTGCGATTTTTTGATGCTTCATATGTAGCAATTCCACAATTTCGTGAGGCAATGCTAGAAGCAAAGGATGTTCTAATAACTGCAATGCTGAAAGACTCACTTATGAAAGTTCGGTGGAATGCTTGTATTGCTTGTGGGAATTATTTGAACAACACCAACTTACCAATAGGTGAAAAGGAATGGACAGATGATGTTTATAATGCTTTATCTACGTCTATGTTGTCCTCTAAAAATTACAAGGTTCGAATTAAAGCCTCAGTTGCCTTATGCTGTACAGTGAACAATGAATCATTTGGAACCAAATTTTGTGACACTTTTGTAAACTTAATTAAGTCTTTAAAAATCTGTAACAAAGAAGCTACTGATTTGGGAGAGTTCAAATTTAAAGACAAACTCCAAGAGCAGTTGCTTACTACTATTCTTCATTTGATTACACTAATGAAACTAAATGATCTTGTGTTAATTAACGGTACACCACAATTTAAAAATGAATTGACAACATTCCCCAAAAATCAACTAAATCGATGGTATCAAATCATTTCCAATTGCGGCGTTTCTTCTACTGAAGAGCAACAACAAGAGGTTTATGTTGCATTGGGGCAGTTTACTGATGCAGAGAAATTGTTGCTCTTTAAAAAAGCAATAAAACATTGGAGACAGTTAAATGATGAATTTAATCTCAGTTCTGAATATGAAAATTTAGGCAATGACCTTCAACAAATTTTCGAGTGTTCCACATAATTTATTCCTTAATCTTTTTGCTGTTATCAAAAAACTAGTTCGTTAAAAAAATAATTTATAGTTGGGCAGTTACTTGATATATTTAGTTTAACTTATGTTATTTATATTCTGTTGACTGTAACGCTTGTTAATTGTACTAAAAATAGTTTTTAGTTAATTATTTTAATATTCATGTAATGTCATATTTGTTATAAAGCTACATGCATGTTTTATATAATTTTGCAAACAATTTTTTATTTTAGATTTATTAAAAAACATGTTCCCTTTTTACTTCACTTATTTTTTATTGGTGCATGTTGACAATATTTGTTTTGTTTATTTGTGCTCTGTATCAATAAAATATCTGTAACAAAATAGATTTACTTCTTTTAAAGGGTGGGGCTTGATAAATTAGTTGTAGGATTTAAATAAAAAACATAGGATATAAAAAGAAACCTTTTAAATAGGATAACTTTTTCTAAAAATGTTGTGTAACATCGAGGATAAATAAAAAACAGCTCAGTTACTGATCCTTATCAAAGCGCGCGAAATTTGTTTACATTTGTTGTCTTTTTTTGGATTTGTTTATATTTTTAAATTAAATATGCGGGTTGTTATCTTAGTTATTATTGGTTGCTTTTATTTTTAACTAACGATTTACTAAAGGAAAAAATAGTGTGGGTACATATTTAAAAATAAGCGTTTTAACTTTTCTTTAAATAGCGGTTACAATTATCTTAACTAACAAAAATTCTACATACTAAAACTGACCTATAAAAATCCACAAGACATTAATTTGACTTACTTTTACAAACAGAACTGACGTGCTTAAGTTTTAAGCCACGTAATTTTATTTATATTTAAACCTGATAAGTTTAGCAAAAAATATATATTATCAAACTGTCAAAATGCAACAAGAGCAAATCATAAATGAAGCAGAAGAAGATGATATTGCTGGACCACTTCCCATTCTAAAACTAGAGGTTTGTACTGTATATAAATACTTTTGCAATTTAAATTATGTATTTTTGATGTTGTTTTATCTGTTTTTTATGATTTCGATTTTAGCAATGTGGAATTAGTGCAAGTGATATAAGAAAACTTCAAGAGCATGGATATCACTCTGTTGAAGCACTTGCTTATGCACCTAAAAAGGAATTGGTGGCAGTTAAAGGAATAAGTGAAGCAAAGGCTGATAAAATAATTGTAAGAAATACAAAAACGGGATTTAAAAGGGTTATTGAGTTTTAATACAATGGTATATTATTTAGATTGAATCTGCCAAACTTGTGCCAATGGGTTTTACAACAGCAACAGAATTCCACCAGAGAAGATCAGAAATAATTCAAGTTACCAGTGGATCTAAAGAACTTGATAAACTCCTACAAGGTCAATATTATTATTATTTTAAATTTTAAAAAAATGGGTAAATATAGAGATTTAAGGTAGTTTTACTTTTTATTGTAAAAAAGAATATTTTTTATGTCAAAATTTTTTTTCCTAGGTGGTCTAGAAACTGGATCTATAACTGAAATATTTGGTGAATTTCGCACAGGAAAAACACAAATTTGTCACACTATAGCTGTTACTTGCCAGGTGAGTTAAAAGGAAAATATTTTAACATAAAAGCGTCTTTACAGTTATGCTGATTTCAATATAAATTTGTCTGTTAAATTACCAACATTTTTCTAGTTACCAATAGAACAAGGAGGGGGTGAGGGTAAGTGTATGTACATTGACACAGAAGGTACATTCCGCCCCGAAAGACTGCTTGCAGTGGCAGAGAGATATGGTTTAAATGGAGCAGATGTGCTTGATAATGTTGCTTATGCGAGAGCTTATAACACAGATCACCAGTCCCAACTTTTAATGCAAGCAGCTGCAATGATGTCAGAAACAAGGTCAAAATACTAAGATTTTTAAGTTTTTTCTTACAAATTTGAATATTTTTTGTATATATCTTTATCCTAGATGTGGAAAACATAGAGTAACAATTGTTACACCGGTTCAGTCTCAAGTTGCCTGTTACAGTTTGGGATATTATAGATTTTAATTGCCCGATAATTATGCCGCTGATTAAGTGCTGGCTCAGCAGGAGTTTATACCATTAATAGCACCCTACTTAAGAACGCTACAGCATGAAAGCAGTTGGGATTGAACCCATGACTTCATGTGGGGTAACAAGTGTTCTTACCACTACACCACACTGTCGGTACAATTTTTACCCTATAGTGTATGAGGCCCTTTTGTTTTATTAGGCATGCCTTAAATTAAGGTTATGTCCATTTAATACAAAACAAATATCATTTGTTAGGTATGCAGTTTTGATTGTGGACAGTGCAACAGCGCTCTACAGAACCGATTATAGTGGAAGAGGGGAATTATCAGCAAGACAAATGCATTTAGGAAGATTTCTCAGAACTTTACTAAGATTAGCTGATGAGGTCAGAGTTAACCACATTTTATTTTAAATTTTCTGTTATCAATTTGCAAATTTATCATTTACAAAATACAATTTTAAACACTTATTCAAGTCTACTTAAACACCCAATTAAAAATGTACAAATTTTGCATTTCTAGTTTGGAGTAGCTGTGATAATAACTAACCAAGTTGTGGCACAAGTTGACGGAGGTGCCATGTTTTGTTCTGATCCCAAGAAACCAATTGGAGGCCACATTATGGCACATGCCTCAACCACTCGCTTATACTTGAGAAAAGGACGCGGAGATACCAGGATTTGTAAAATATATGACTCTCCTTGCTTACCTGAGGCAGAGGCCATGTTTTCAATAAATGCTGATGGAATTGGCGACCCTAAGGATTGATTTTCACCAAAGAAACTGGACGATTTTAAATGAAATTTTGAATTTCCTGTTTTTACTTTTTACACTGAACTATTATTTTCCCTTTGTTGTTGTCATTTCATAAAAAATCTGATTTTTAAAACTTTTTTTTCAATAAAAGAAGTTTTAAATTTAAAAGATTGATTCTTCTTAAAAACGAAAAGAAAAAACAGCAGTAGGAATAAGAATATGTAAATTTTATTAGAACCATATTTATATTAAATTTTAACGATTTGTGCTACAGCATGCATTGTGTCTTTGCCACAATTTTGAATTAGCAACTGAGTATAACTTCCACCACTTAAGCCTTTAGCAAGTCTTCCAGGGTTAATACATAGGTGGCCATTAATTGTTTTAGCAAAGCTCTTAAGATCTGAAGGTACAATTAAAATATCTGGTACTCTATCTGAAGGCATTCTAGTTTCATTTTCAGCATTTATCCAATCAACAGCTAGACTTTCATTTGACGGATATAGGGGATAATAACTAGAATTATAAAAAAATTAGAGTTTTGCATATTTATTTATTCTTGATTTGTAAGGCCTAATTTACAGCCAAAACATGAAGCATCATTAGACACTGCAGCCCAGAGTTGGCTTTTTTTAGTTTGAGATACCATTATAATAGTTTAAGCCCATGACCACTTTTAGTAAAGTTTAATGTTATAACCACTACAATGCAGCGTGGTGTAGTGGTAAGAACTCTTACTATACCACACATGAGGTCGTGGGTTCAATCCCCACTGATCTCATGCTGTAGCGCCCTTGAGTAAGGCGCTATAAACGGTATGAACTCCTGCTGAGCCAGCACTTAATCAGCAGCATAATCACCGGGCAATTATAATCTATATAATATCCCAAATTGCCACACGAAACTTGCGACTGGGTCGGAGTAACTTATGTTACTCTATGTTTAAGTCGCGCATTCGACTTTCCCACATCGAGGATAAAGATATATAAAAAAAAAAAAAAAAAAAAAAAAAATATATATTGCCAGTTAGCACTAATGATATACACAACAGCATCTTCAAAAATCACTTATACACCCATTTTATACTTACCACTGTTGTGTTAAAATGTGTTTAGTTAGTCTTGACAAGCGGTCAATCGATTGTCCAGGTTTGGATCTGGATATTTCCTCAGCACCAAGATGAAATAAAATATCAGTTGAGGTTAATCCAAAACGAACACCACCAAAATCAAATGAACAAGGGTCTGACATGAAGCTGACACTCTAAGCAAATGTTAAGCGTAAACATATGGGTTTAATATATATTAAAGAGTAACCTTATTACTTTAAAGTAGGGAAATATATATGGTGACCACAATGAAGCCATTTATTAAATAACAGCATGACTTTAATTAAAAAAAAACAAACGTTAAAATTTTTTTTTGAGATTAACTTATATTTTACCCTTTCCCTGTTGTTATTTTGTTTGTAAGGTGGTTGTGGATATACTGGATGGTGGAATATATCTCTGCTTGATGGAACAAAAACTAAATGTGTATACCTGAATAAAAAACAAATTTTTGTTCAGCCTAGTGTACTTCATGTAATTTTATATGCATCTAGTGTGATGGACTTTGTAGCACAGAAATTCAAGAGCTTATAGTCATGTTTTTCTTTAACAAAGTAGCCTAGGTTTTTTTTATGTGCTGCTAGCACCTTTAAATAATGCAGCAGTATCTTTTCTAACTCAATAAAAACATAGTTTAAGATATTAGTCATTTATAAACTGTTAAATTTACCCTTCTAATGCTGATCTAATCGATTTAATCCAAGTTTGTGAAAGAGATTGAACAGGTTGTTCAATATTAAAGTTTTTGATGTTTTCATGTTGTGAATCCAATAAAGGACCAATCTATACAACACATTTTTATAAATTTTACCCAATTTTTTAAACAAGCTAACTTTAATGTTAATGTCAAATTTAAAACAACTTTTTGAGGGAATAAAAATATTTTATACCAGTATTGTAATGTCTGGTTTTTTTCGTTTCACAATATTTATAAAATCAAGCAGGGGCTCATAACTTAAACAATCTGATGTAGTGAAAGGTCCGACAGCAGTCATAACCATTAGATTGTCATCATCTGAATACAAAACAACGAATATCAGTCAATAAAATGTTACCCCTATCTAACAAACCAAAAAAATCTTACTTTCTTTTAAAAATGTGCTATTTCCAACTTCTATGCGTCCTTCTGAACAAGGTAGAGTGAAAACTTCAGTTGCAATAAACTTCTTTCCACTTGGATTCGTTCCACGAAAAGCTACAATCTAAAAATTGTGATATATTTATTTTTTATTCTTATCAATGCATAACTTGAAAAATTTATTGAAATATCAAAAATATGCTTACCAATTTTTAAGTTTCATCAGCGGTGTGTTGTAGTGGTTAAAAACATTTTGCTTAACTACATAAGGTCCTAGGTTCGATACCTACTGCTTTAATGCTTTAGGTGTATACTATAAATAGTATAAACTTCTGCTGAGCCCATATTTAATCAGAAGCTAATAACAAGCACAATCATGCAACTATAGTCAATAATATCCCAAACTGCCAAAGGCAACTCAAGACTAGGTGGGGATAACTGAGGTTACTCATTTAGGTCCTAAAGTTGACCTTTCCACATCGAGGATAAATAAATATAAAAAATAGGTTAAGAAGGAATTAAACACAACAAAAAATGTTTCATTAGTTTTACCTAATAGGGTTAAACATAACCTACCTGTCCTGGAAATAAAGAATATTCCTCCAGATGTTCCAAGTCCACAGTAACAGTTCTTCCAAAAGAGTGAAATCGGTCTCCTTCCAATATAACCAAATGAGGGGTCAACCTTACCCCATTTTCACTTGCTATTCTACCCACCACAACTACGGGGCTTTGGTTGGGGACTGAACAAGGAGCAAAACTTTCAATTTCTGTTGGATGTTGTTTTTGAATCTCGTCTGCTGCACTTTCTATAGCATCGTTTAAAACTAAAATTACATAAAAAAAATATTTTCAGTAAAACAATAACATTACAAAAAGTTTAAAATTGGTTTAATTTTAAACTTCTAGAATCTAACCCTATTTGAGCAATAAAAAAACATGCTACAATATAAATATTTATTAATAAGAAACACTTGCCATCTGAAACTTCAATAATTTTCTGGAACATATATTTATGGGAGTCAGGTTTAGCAATATATCCACACTGAACCAAATTGTTGTTCATGCTGGTTGAGTTCTTTATCCAAATGCTCTCCTTGGGAGAATCCCCACGACACAACTCAGCCACAACCTCGCCTCCATTCGTCCTCAGAGAATATTTTTGCGACAAACCGCTAAAAATTTTTTTTAAAAATTAAAAGTTTATAATTAAATATTAGTCCCCTTTTTTGTAGAATTATATGCTACAAATTATTCTATTCTGTCTTAAATGTGTTTACCCATGAGGTGAAGGCATAGTTGGAGAAAAAATCATTTCATTATTTGTTGTCTTAGTAGAAAGTGGAGTTTTAGGAGAAGGATTAATCTTAAATTATAAATCATAATTTAAATTATGGGTTGTGGTATTGAATAAAGGTTATCAATATTTTAACTACAGTATTGAGATTATTATGGTTAGGTTGTCTAATAATTACCTGAATTTTTCTAATTTTTTCCTTATTAACTGGGCTACAATAAGAAGACATCATGTCTTGGACATCATTTTCATTATTATCGTTATCAAAGAATTGATCGATATTTGAATGAGTATATATTCCAGGTTTTGGTATTTCAGGTTTCTTTACTTGTTTTGATTGGGAATTTGTTAGCTGTAAAAATAAAATTTTTATAAATACTGATTTTCCCAAAAATATATTACTCATAAAAGTTATTTCACAAATGAAATATGGAGACAATTTAACCTTATTAAGTAAAATTTATTCATCCTTGATGTGAAAAGGTCATTTTTACAACCTAAACAAAAACACCAGTTGCTCCAACCCAGACTCAAGTTGCCTTCGGCAGTTTGCAATATTATAAATTATAATTGATTAAAGTTAACTTAGCAGGAGTTCATACCGTTTAAAGAGCCTTACTGAAGGGCACTACTGCATAAAAGCAGAGGAATCAAATCCAGGACCTCATATAGTGAAGACAAGTGTTCTGACCACTACACCATAATATTTATGTATTTAAATGCATTTACCTTCCTTTGCAAATGTTCAAGATTTCCGTAATTCATTTCACATTGCTTGTTTTGACTTTGGAAAGCAAGCCATTCATTAACAATTGAATCAGCATCAAACGAAAACATGCCAACAATAGTTACCACTTTAAAAAAAATAGTTTACTTGAAATTTGTTGTTGACATTTTTTTAAATATATGTATATGAACACTTACATTTATCCAGACATTCAGTGTCAGGTATCATTATATCAAACTCTTCAAATCCATCTTTAATTTCTTGATCTGTTGCAGCCATATTTGTTAAATGCAAACTTATAAACAATTATAAATTGTCTACAAAAAACAATTAAATGATTAAATATTTTTGTACTAATTGAGTCCTTAATCAGTTAATTAGTTACCAATACAGTCAAAAAGCAGTATTTTCAGATTTTCACGTTTATTAAATCCCTTTTTTACTAAGATTGTAAACAAAATTGATTACGTTTAATAATATTTTAACCTTTTTTTATTAATGTAAAATAATTAAGTTTTATTTTACAAGTTAATTTATTTCCCAAAAAACGTCATTAGTAATTTTCCCGCGCTATAGCATGCTGCCATGAAAAAAGTAACTTTATTTCAAAGTTATATTTCACTAATAGGTATTTAACAAAAGTTAACATTTCTAAACAAGATTTAAAAAAACTCATGTAAAAACATTTGTTAATTCATAAAACATTCTTTTATTTTCTTTTTTTCTACAAAAACTTTGCAATAAAATTTCACTTAATTATTTGGAAACATGCTGTTCTATTTTTATGTGGTAACCGTTTTGTGTTATTTCCATTTATCCCCATCATTAAAAAAACAACTTGCATTAAACATAATTTTTTAGACGTTTTTGGTTTACTAAGTAAAATTCTTCCATAGAGTTAGTGGATTAATGACTAATTGATAATATAAGGGGCAAGAACATGGTCACCTAAAGTTATGATAATCTAAAACGCCAATTAAACAAAATCCCAAAGCAATTTTATTTAAATTCTAATGCATTTAATTACATTAAAATAACACAGCAACATTATTCAAATTTAAACACAACTTTTGATGCATTGCCTGTTTTAAGACAAGCAAAAGCTTCTTCGAATTTCTCCAGAGGGTAAGTTTTAACTCCCAATTTCTGATACTCAAGATATTTTCCTTTTGCTAACGTTTCCAACAGATCCATGGTATCATTAAAGCAAAATGGGTTGATAAAACTACCAGCTATGGTTAACTCCTTCCAAAAAATCTGGAAAGGTTCGATTTCAATCTTTTTACCCGCTGGACAACATCCAAATAAAACAATTTTGCAGCCCCTCCTGGCAAAGTCAAATGTCTACAAAAATGTAAAAAAATGTATTTCACAAAAGAACTTTATAAAGCACAAATATATTTGTTTTTTAAACTTATTTAATTGTAAAACACCAACTTAAAATTTAAATCACTTCAACTACACCAAAGTTACATTTAAAAAATAATTGTTTTGTAATATCATAGAAATACATATAGTTAAAAGATTTTTACAGATTGTATTTATGTAGTTTATAACCTTAATATTGATGTCGATATAGTGTATTATTTATATGACTCAGTTACTACATACCTTTTGTACAGCATGAACATTTCCAGTACAGTCAACAATAAGTTGAAATCCAACATCATCCACATTCTGACCTTTAAACTTAAGGTCAATTTCCTGAGGGTGAACTACATCAAATCCCAACTTCATATCTAGCAAATAATAATTTTGAGTCTCATTACAGTTTTAAATTCAGTTGAAAAACAGCCAATTTAAATAGTAAATAACGTTAAGTTTAAAATATACTTATAAATAAGGAACCTAACTTTGTAATGTATGCACATATTAATGTTTTGTATTTGTCATATTTTAAATTTTTAATAATTATTAATTTTTGTACGACATGAGAATTGACATGGGACATTAACTATTAATGCTTTTGGTTTAGTGTAGCAAACCCATTTACCAGACTTACATTTTAAAATCTAGGTGCAAACAATAGAATTAGGCTAATCAAACAACAAGTAATTTGTTTTACCAGAGCATAATTTCCTTCTTCCCTCACTAATCTCAGCTACAGTGACATTAGTATACCCATTAAGATGAAACAGAGTACCGAATAAACTTCCTATAATACCAGCTCCCTGAATCAAAACTCTGGCATCTTTTGGAGGCAATTCTCCAATCATTCTCCATCCTCTTAGAGCGCAGGAGTACGGCTCCCCCAATGCTCCTTGCTCTAGACTTACAGATTCTGGCAACTTGTAAACCTAAAGTATATTGAAATTAATAAAAGCAGCCTTTAAAAATTAAAGCAAGATATTTTATATGGAAAAAATAAGCGTAGGTATTAAAATTTTTTTGGAAGTTTATATCATACAAAATTTTAACTTTATATGCTAACTAGTCTAAAACAGGGTGAAAAGAATCTTTAATATAAAAACACAAATAACTTACACTTTCTTGTTCTACAACACAGTATTGCGCCCACCCTCCATCTCTCTTCACCCCAACACATTTATTCTGTGCACAAAAATGCGGAAATCCATCTTTATTCCAATCACAATTTCCACAACATCGGTTCGGGTTAACACAGACTTTGTCTCCAACCTTTTAAAGCAAAAACATATTCGGTTTTCTGTTTATGTGTAATTTTCTGTTTGATAATTAAATATTGTACAAGGAAAATTTATGGTTTGGTATTTTTTTTTATATATTTTTTTATTCAAGATAGCTTGACAGCTAATCAATAATACTGATTATGTAACTTATACAAGAACTGCCCGCGCACCAGAAATGACAGTTTTTTTTAATTCTGTAAGTTGGACATATACAATAATAGGTCTACCTTTCATTTAGCTTTTATACTTTAGAATGTGTTTACCTTGAAATTCTTTTTTGCTTTGTCTCCAAGAGCTAAGATTGTTCCAGAAAACTCATGACCCATAATAAGTCCGTCTTCCTTGGCTGAAAACTTCCCCATTTCTCCTGACATGTAGTGGAAATCTGACCCACATACTCCTACAAATAAATGTTTTAGTTAAAGAAGTGAAACATAAAATATATGTATATAAACATTTAATATCTTTGTATAGTTAAATGTAAATTAATATTTAGACATTAATAAAAAGTCTAAAAAGGGAAAAGAGCTGGTAAATTATTATTTTTTGCACTGCAATATACTCAGTTAACTTGCAAGAATTTAAGAATATTTTTCTGTAATATTAAATTAAAAAATATTATTTATGCAAACAAACCTGCAAATGCTACTTCAATTTTAACATCATCTGGTTTCTTGATTTCTGGTATCACAATATCTTTGTTAAAACTTAAATTATTCTTTGTGCCTAACCACCATAAACCATCCATTTTTATTTAAAACTAAATAATTTTTGATGCAAGTCCTTTGCAACTTAAGTAAGATATGTGCATTCAAGAAATGCCAGCAATGATTAACTTAATTTGAAAGAACTAAGTAAATAAAGATTCCTTAAGGCAAACATTAATACTAAAAACTTTTGTTTGCTTAATAGATTAAGGTTTTAATTAATCCTTGCACAGATTTGCAGGCATTGAAAGTAGATCTTTTATTTTTAGTTGTAAAATTTAATAAAATAAAACACCATATATACACTTAATCAACTACATTAATTCAGTAAATATACATTATTTGACCTAAACATATAATAAAACTCTGCTACTTCATTTACATAAAAACAATAATGCATTAGATTAAAATAATATAAACTGTGCAAATAAACAATTCATAAATTTTTTTTTTCACAAAAAAACACTTATTTATTAAAAAACTTATGGATGGTGTTTACCTTTTTATTTAACTTTCTTTTTTTTAGGGGGTTTTTATATTCTTGCTGCTCATTTTTAAGGATTTCCTTAATTGTTTTTCGATTTAAACAGGCATCCACATGGTCGTTAAACTGAGCTAGAGTAGTTTGTGTCGTTTCATATTTAACACAACATATTGGGCATTCATACTCTATATTAGAGGGCTCATTATTCAGTATTGTAATTTCTGTATAGCATTCATCATCTTCTATAATTTCATCTTGAATTTTTGATGTATCAGAATGAGGTAGTGATGTAGTTGAGGTATTAGATATGTTACTAGTTTCGTTTACCATTGTACTTGGTAGTAAACAGTCGTCTAAATGTTCATTTAATTTAACTGAGCTTGGAAATTTTATCTGGCAGTTTGGACAAATATTTAAATTCATTTTCTTTGTTCTGAAAAACGGAACTTTTACACTTATTTTTTCAGGTTGCTCAATATCATTTAAGTTATTTTTATAACTGGGTAAATCCATTTTCTCACTTGATGGTTTATTGATTTCAGCAACATCTTTATTTAAGCTTTCAAAACAGTCAATTTTATTATCCAGTTTAGTTTTTAAACTGCAACTAGGCAGGAAATTGTCATCTTTTTTCTTAATGATTTCCTTTTCCTTTCCATGATCATTGGAATTTGAAACTTTTTCGGGAAATGGATTTTGTTTCTGAGTGTCTTTAAAAAAACTAAGCATTGTTGGTTGTTGTTTGGTGTTAGAAACATCCTCTAATTTTGACATCCCAATTCCTAAATTAACATTTCATTTTTATTACATAAACTTAAACATAATCACATTTATGTAATGTTAAAATTTAATTCAAAATATAACAAAAAAAATAGTATATATATATATTAAAGTAGTTTAATGATGAGGTATTAGTGAAACTTAAAAACTCGGTACTTGGCTTGAGTAACATAAATGACAATATATTTAGGCTATGAAAATAACCTTACATGAAGGATAATTACAAAATATGACAAAACAATATATTTTACCCATTAGTCTTAAGGAAAGGTTGTTGTTAGCTTGACTTATTTCCTGTTCAAGTAATTGCTTAGCAACACTGTAAATCTCATCTAAGCCCGATAATGGCATATTGGAGGTTTTGGATCTAGTATGAAGCTGAAATAAAAATTTAAACGATTAAGTTTAACAAAAAATAGGACACAATTTCTATTTAAAATCTTAATATCATATATTTTTTTATGAAATTATATATATTTGTAATAATAAAAAATAACACGTTTAACAGGTAGTCACAACAAAACTAAACTAATTATGTTTTAAATAATGTACTCTACCTCAAAATTGCTTGTTTTAGTTTTCAAAGTAACAGTTTTTCCTTGAACATTACTTTGTTTCATATCCTCAACTAAACTTTCACACAGCTCCATTAACTTTGACATTTGCTCGTTTTTGTTGCTCATTGTATGAAAAGTCCTAAACAAAAATTAAATCAACTAGTCAATAGCTCACCCTATGCTTGGGATTTTTACCATGATATGGTCACAACACTTAACTAATATTTGCTCTCGATAATTTACTCACGTGCCACAAAAAGCATTTTCTTTGCAGGGCTATAAATTAGACTTATATATTAACTGCTAAGCCTTATATATATGTGAACATAGTTTTCTCTTTGACCACAATATATAGATAACTAACATCACCTACCTTTCTGTGCTCATACTTTTTCTTTCACCTTCTTTTGAAAGCATGTTGGGAGATATCGCTATTGCTGTTCTCAGAAAAAAAGTCGAAGATATTTGAGAGAATAGTAAAACAATTTGGTCACGTTTTTCATAAAGATCAGCACAACTGTTGATACCAAGAGCAAGCAATTGTTGTTCACTAACTTTTCCTACACCCCCAAACTTTAATAAATTATTTTAATTTTAAAATGATAACAATAGAAGATTATTTTAAAATTCAGTTGATTTAAAAAATAATACTCAAACAATAGTTAAACTAAAATAATGGTAACTGGAAAAATAAGTTGCTTTTTTAACAGTTTAGGTATAAATTTTTTAATTTCTAATTGTTAATAAATAGTTAATAAAAAGTATATAAATGGTTTTAATTTTTGTCAAAAAATTTGAATTTACTTTTCTGATGGGAAGATTTTGCACAAACTTGATAATTTCATCTCGATCTGGTTTAAAATAAGCTTGACCGTTAGGTTTGTTCAAATCACTTCCAATCTTGGCTAACATTGTGTTTGGGCCTATACCAGCACTCGCTGTTAACAACGTTTTCTAAAAATATAAAGAAATACAACTATAAACGTAAAAAGAATTTTTGAATTTTTATTATTATTAGAAAAAAGTTTCTATTATTTTAAAATGCCACATATTTTTTTTTATGAATTCAGTTTTGTTGTTTTTTAATTTTAAATATCAACCTGGTGAATTCTAAATCTAATTTCTTGGGTAACCTCTTCTGCATCAAAACCAAAAGTTTTTGAGTTTTCTTTATCATTTGGGGCTAAGGTCGGATGGTATTTAAATGTTCTCATACTCTTAACATATTAAATCAAATATTTAAAAAGGCAAAAAATACAATCATTTACCAAATAAAAGAATTGATAGTGTTAGTTGGTTACTAACATAAGGCTTATAAATGACAAAAATCTGGGTTACATAAGGTGACAAATACAACTTAATAATTGATCTTTTTGTTATTATAACACACCTCAGTAAAAGTTAATCTCATGATAAGATGTTCAGTTAGATCCAGGTAAGCTTCATCCAAACTCATGGCTGAGAAATTTTCATCATATTCTGAAAATATTTCCTGCACTTCTTTGCTTACCTGCAATAACATTTAATGGTTTTATTTATATAAAGTATACTAAGATAAATACGTATAGCATTAATGTTTACTGTATTTAAATTAATGTTTACTTTACAAGGTGAAAAAAATTTTTACAAACTTGTCACAGATTTATTTATCAATTTTTTTTGTATTTTGTTTTATTTAAAATTTGTCTTTTATGCCTTCAACAAAAACAAAAACTTCCTTATTAACCTCTTTGTACTTGTTAAAATTAAGTGGTACAATAACAAGTTGAGGACAAAGCTTCTTTGCAATAAATCCTGGCATTGCAGCTCGAACACCAAACCTCCGCGCAATGTAGTTGGAGGTAGACTTTAGAAAATTGAAAAAAATAAATAAAATGGAGAAAACACGGTTTTTGTTTATGTCTTTGTAAACATCTTAAATAAAGCATATTTTGGCCCAAAACAGGGCTCTTATGTCCCGTTTGAGACTAGTTAATAGCCAATCCCATGGTCAGCATTTTAATTGTAGTAATGGTCGCAAAATTTAACTACGACTGCAAATATTTATTTTGTAGGCCAATAAATTGGATATATATACATGTATTTATATAGATATTTAATTTTGTCCACCAGCTCCATTATATATATATATATATATATATATATATACATATACTACAAACGGATACAATTTTGTGGTCACATTTTCACATGAACATTTTTTTTATGTGAATATAATTAACAATATTTACCAGCATATCCATTCCACCTACAGCCATTGGTTGAGTTTTAAGTTCAGGTTTGTCCCTTTCTTCAACTGAAGCATAAAAAGCATCCATGTCAATGTGAATTATTGTTCGACTTAAATCCCTTTCACTTTCAAATTTCGCGATCATTTTATCAGCCTGTGATTTTAAAAGTTTTTTACATAAAAATATTTTTTTGTTAATAACCTACGCACAACTACTAATGTTGTTGGCTGACCCATTTTTAATAACATTTAAACATATTCAGTACATATTATAAATTTTTTTTTTTTTAATATTTAATAGTTGAAAAATGTTAAAAACCATTTCTACCAAATCAAATTTAAATACATGAGGTTGCAAAGTTTACTTGTTTTAAAGCCATTTGTCGTTCCTGATAAGAATATGAATTAAGTTGATTTTTCATTTTATCGATTCGTTCTTTTAGCTGTTGTTCCTTTTTTTGTTCATTTTTATAATATTTCGAGCCCCTAGTGTTCTCCATTATTATTCTAGAAAAACGTATTTTAGGCAATTTTTTAACTAAGTTTTAACTGTTGAAAAACCATTGCCAATTTGATTTACCATTTATTATTTGCTAACATATCTGTATTAACATTAGTATTTTTTGTAGCAATAAAATTTATTCAAAAAAATGTACTTGTTTATTTTTTCTTTATCCAGTCCTTTCATTCCCGCTTTATTATCGTTCAACGCCATTCTTGACACTATATTTCCTTCATTTTTTGCCTCTTTAACCTTTGGACCATTCTTCGACATTATTGTACGAATTTTTGGCAAATAAACTATGAAATGTAGTTTTTAGTGATTAATTTCTGATATTTATATGTTACCACTTTCAAAATTTCAATGTTTTGGTGCAATAACATTTTCGCTAGAGGGAATTTAGGCGTAGTGTTAAAAACCGACATAGCTATTGAGTTTCCAATAAAATTTTAAGTATGTTAAATATTAATTACCTTTTTAAAATTTTGTTTAATTAAAATTTGTTTAAAATAAATGTATTTTAATTTTTTTAAATGTATTTGTAGTTTATCAAATTAAAATCTTATAAAATGTAATTTTAAATTATAAATTATTTCATTTGGAAACTTGGTTTTATTTTCGTTCATTGATTTTTTGTTTTGTTTATTATTTGATTTCATTCTTAACCATTTAAGTTGGCGAGTTTGTTTATTTTATAAATCTTAAAAAAATTGCAACTTAAATGAATTCTTCTACAATTCAGTCTTATGGAACAATAATAAAACTTAATGTCGGTGGTAAAAAGTAAGTGTATTTTATTACATTACGTTCAATTTTAATTCAAAATATATTATAAAACTGGTTTTCCTTTTTATATTTTATGTTGTAACGTTTTTTTTTAGATTTTCAACTTCAAAAGAAACTTTAACATGGATTCCTGACTCGTTTTTCTGCAGGTAGTAAAAAAATATTTATGTTTACTTTGTTTTTATATTTGTGTTAGTTTTTATGCTGTTTATACTATTTAATTATTGATTCCTTATACTGAATCCAAAGTTAAATTTGTTTAGTTTATTGAGTGGAAGAATATCTTCATTTCAAGATGAAAATGGAGCTGTAAGCAATATATAAACTATTGTATACGTTATAACAAGAATATTTTATTGTATTTATTTTAAATATATACACCATAAGTTAAATATACGATTTTTTTAAATTAAGGCATGTGTATTTAATTAGGCCTATCTATTAAACCAAAGTATTTAGTTTTAAAGATTAATAATTGTTTTTGTTAAAGATTTTTGTGGATCGAGATCCAGATATATTCCGAGTAATTTTAAACTTTTTAAGAACAAAAGAGGTTTCACTGAATAATGTGGATATTAAATCGTTAAAAAGAGAAGCCGAGTTTTTTGGAGTTACACCTTTAGGTAATTGATTAAAAAATAATTCAAGTTATTTTGTTAGAAAACATTTTAATCATTACATGTCCATGTTTTTATTAAAATGTATATAGTTATATTAGTTAAAAAAAAAGTTAACATAAATTTTTACCTACTTCTTGTGCTTTTTCTATTTTAATCTTTTTCTGTTGACCATTGTATTTATTTTATTTTTTAGTAAACAGACTGACAGTATGTCAGGAGTTAGACAGAACCTCGTGTGGAAATGTTTTATTTCATGGAATGTTACAAAGGCCTGTCATTCCATCTTTTTCCATCGATAACCCTCACACATTAAACAGCACCAACCAACTTCTGACCTCACAAACTAGTAAGTAAAAATATCAACAAAAATATTTTCTGTAGTTTGTTGTAAGTAAAATAAAGTGACAGTTAATAAAAAAGTGTTTTAATTTAAAAGTTGTTAAATTTGTTGTCAATTTTTAAATAAAACTATATATATAAATTGTGGAATATTACATTTAAAAAGTAGGCCTCATAACCTACCTCATTTTCTTTAAAATTAAACACTTTATAGGCCCATTGTACAACTTACACAATAACTACAATGTTTAAAACAATTAATGATTTTTTAACATTACATTGTTTTAGGTATGAAGAAAAGTTCAACAGACTCGAGACAAGTGTTAATAATAACTGGGCATAATAGCTGGATTGCAGTTGCTTATGCTCACAGTGTTATATGCTACAAGGTTAAAGAAAGCTGTGGATGGCAACAAGTAATTCTTTGTTGTAATTCTATTAAACTTAGAAATAATGATAAAGTAATACAAAATATAATACTTTATTATTTAGAAATAACTTTTTAAAAGCCATGGGCTGCAATTTCACTTATTAGGCTGGTTTCTATTCAATTGCTTTTTAAAACATAATCGCAATAAAAATTTACCTATGCTTATTTGCCAACACACCACAAACGGCAATGTTTTTAATTTAAAGGTCAATAATTTGGACATTTCTAAATAAAGATATATATATATATATATATTGTTAACCTTTACTTTATATATTTAACAAAATTAGTTTTATATCCCAAAAATAAATTAATTAACTAGTTTACTAAACTCTAAGGTATTTGTGAGCCCATATTTATCAGAAGTAGTTGAGAAAGCTGCCATCAATGCCAAAGTGCAGGGAATGGCTCCTGATTCAAAAACAAGAATGGTAGCGGTTGCATTTTCTTCTTCTATTCGACTATGGAGTTTTCAGGATGAAAATACTTTCAATGAAATAGGTGAATAAGATGTGTTTTTTTATTAATTGTATGGTCTAAACAATTATATCTTCATGTGAATGTTGGTAGGTTTTTGTATAATTGATAATAAAAAATTACCAAGAATTTTTTTTAGAATTCATTCAAAATTTAACTTTGTTGCTTACAAAATCGCTTTATTTTACCAGGGACCTTTGATATGGCGTCACAGATTGAAGCCCTGTTCTTCATCGGTAGTCAGTTAGTTTCAACAGGGTGTAAGAGTGAGAGCAAAGAAGGGAAAGTTGGAGTGTGGAATGCTGTGTCACAACACTGGCAAACCCAGGATGTTGTCCCTATCACCAGTCATGACACCGCTGGGGCGTTTCTACTACTGGGGGGAATTAACGGGGTTATTTATTACATAGGTAAGAATTTTGACGTTTTTTAAACATTTAATATTAATTTTATTTAAAAAAAAAAACGCTAAGTAAAAGACAGCATTTTTAGTAAAATTGCTTTATTTTTTAACCAAACTTATTAATTTTATGTGAAAATATATTGTATAAAATCTTCTTTTTTTTATTTTTTATAACATTCAAATTATTTTATAATTTGTAATATATACAAGTAAGGTGTTTTGGTTAAGTTTGCAGAATAATGACAACAGGAAATTAATCATAACTAACGTGTTACTTACTGACGTTAGTATTCATCAAAACAGCGACAATCTTCTATTATTTACAATTAATTTAAACCTTGCCTTATGTTTACCCGAAAAAAATAGGTAAATTGTATACTGATGCATTGACTTGTTATTTAGATATGCAAAAATTTCCACTGAGATTAAAGGATAATGATCTTTTAATAACTGAGTTATACAGAGATCAATCTAACGCTGCAATCACTGCTTTGAGCGTATATCTAACACCTAAAAGTAGTAAGTAACAAATTAGTAATTTTTATTTATTTTTTTAACGAAATTTTGGAGACTGCATACATTTTTATAATTGGTATTTTTTTTTTTGCACAAAAGTGTAAGTAATAAAAGGATTTACAAGAAATATTACATTGACCCAATAGAAAAAAATGGCGAAATCAATTTTATGATTTAATAAATGCCATTTGCAAAAAATTTTAAAATAAAAAATCTTATATTTTTAGGTATGAGTGCAGGAAATTGGATTGAAGTAGCATATGGGACAGCAAATGGAGCAGTTTGTGTAATCGTACAACATCCAGAACTTGTTGGTCAGGGTTTCCAACTTTTTCAAACTTTTACTGTCCATAGAAGTCCTGTGTGTAAGGTGGTTTTATCAGAAAAACATCTAGTATCAGGTAAAGAAATAATTAAAATGAAAGACTAAGAAAGTATTTTTGTAATAATTTGTATATATATTTAAAATAAAAGTATTATATAAATAAACTAGGATTTTTATTGCACATTTTAACTGTTAACCATCATTTTTAGGGCATATACTCAATTTACTAATTAACAAATACTTGTCGATAAACAGCCCCATAATCGCCATTTTAATTGTTGTAATACGGTTGCAACTCTTTAATAATATTTTCCCAGGGTAATTTATCCACACTCCACGAATAACAGTTTTATTTTTTTTGTTTGCAATTGTTTTGTAGTTACTTATGTATACACTAAAGATATTATGAATTGACATAAAGACTTTAATTTTGGTATTTCGATACCTAAAACTAATTGATATTAAATATGTTTTTTTTAATTTAGTTAACTTTTATGTGTTTTAGTATGTTCTGATAACAACCACGTTCGAACTTGGACGGTTACGAGATTCCGAGGAATGATTTCAACTCAACCTGGTTCAACTCCACTTGCTTCATACAAAGTTGTATCATTAGAACCTCTAGAAACGTCAGGTTGGTGTAACTTAATTTTTTAAATATTTTATAATACAATATAGTTGATAAACAATTTTTTTTTGTGTTTTGTAAAAGGCAGCATATTATAAATAATAAAAACAAGTGTAATATTTTTAACAAAAAATTAAAGTGTTGCCAAAGACTAATTTTGTATTAGGGGTCCATTTTTTTGCAATGTCAAGCTTTAAAATGCTATTAAAAATTTTCATTAAAAAGTTTCTTTTTTATAAAGCATTTTTTAAATTGTGAATTTATTAAATAAATATTGAAATGTTACGAGCTTTTAAGCCTAACTCATGTTACTACATTACAATAATTTAACAAAAATTTTTGTGATTTTGCAGCAAGTTATGGTATAGGAAATGATATAGGACCTCATGGTGAAAGAGAAGAGGTCCCAATATTTATTCAAAAGTTATTTCCGTTATCAAATATCCTCTATATAAGACTTTCTTCTACTGGGCGCAGGTAAAACTTACAAAAAAAATAAGAAAAACTAAGATCAAAATTTTCAATTTTTAAATTTTTTTTTAACATAATTCCAAAAAATTATTTTTTGCCATTTTTTTAATTGTTAGAATTGCTGTTGTTAAATCAGTTGACGAATCCCCAATTTCGTGTTTTTGTTTACGGGAATGTGAAGGGTCATCTAGGATGGGTTCACGACCCCGTAAATATCTGTTTACAGGTCATTCTAACGGAGCTATTCAAATATGGGATATGACAACAGCATTTGATTTAACAGCTACCAAAAGTGAAAAAGAAGGTAAATAATGTTGTATATAAAACTGTCATCTACTGTTAAAAAAATTAAAATTTGAATTTCATGTACTTTTTATCCTTTTTATAAATTTTACTAACACTTTTTCAAATAAATCTAAGACTGTAATACTTTACATTTTATCTTTTTTGTTACAAGTGTTAGTCAGAATTTAAATTGTCAAAATATGGTCGCAACTCTTAACTAATATTTGTCCACAATAATTTACCCCACCACAAATAGCAGGTTTTTTTATTTTGAAGGCCCATAAATTGAAAATTCATATACACATATATATATATCATTTACTTATATGGGTTGTGTATAGATGTGTAAATTTGTGTAAATTTTTTTAACTCTTAGCATTAGGTGGACCAACCCAACAGGAAATGCTACAGCTTCTCGGTTTGTGTGATTTTGCCGTTTCATCCAACAACAATTCACCTATTAGTTCACACTGCGTTCCAAGTCCTGACTTATTAGATAGAATGCTAAGATCTTCAAACACTAGTTTGTCAAGTACTGGGACCATTGTAGATCATACTCAACAACCTTCTAGCTTGGAGACTAAAGCAGTGGATAATATGTCTGCAGTTGTGAGGTAGTTTTTAATCAATTTTTTACAATAAATGACATTTTAAATTTATATTTAAAAATTTTTTTTTGTTAAACAAATAGCATTTTTTTATGAAGTTGTTTTTTATTTAAGTAATTAGCAATTGTTATCATTTTAGTTTTACATTTATATAATATAAATTTTGTTTTCAAAAAAAATCCGAGTTTTGTTTAGGTAAAAATTACTTGAAACCTGCTATTTTTTATGTTTAATTACAAAGGATAATTGCCTATTAAAATAAGCTATACCATTTTAAAAATTTAATTCTTAAGACCAAATTCTAACTAACTGTTCTATAGCACTTCGACATCCGATGTTGCCGAAAATAATTTCTTCAAAGAACGACATTTCAGTGAGGGGAGCAATGTTAATTCATCAATGCGTCATCATCGTAATTTATCTTTATCCTCGGCCCCTTCTACCTTATCCCCAATGGGGGGCATCCCACTTCCAGGATTAACCCCAAGAAATTCAATCTCCCAAGAACAGCCCCTTGTTCGAAGCGATTCGACTCGATCTTACCGAAATGATAAAGATCGACGTAAATCCAGCCGTCGTAGCAGTAAGAACTCGCAAGATCCGATAAAATGTTCTTCGGGTGAAAATAGCAGTTCCTCAACCCCAAGTTCCCCCACGAGCCCCAAAGAAAATCTCCTTCTTCTCTCGAGAAAACAGACAGGGTCTCGGATTACTGACGAATCACTTAACTTTATTTGGAAAGTTCCCAACAATGGAGATATAGTTGAGCAAGGTATTAAACTTCGTAATCTTTCTCTTGATGATTCGAAAGCATCGACGTCATTTGGTTCGCGAACTGGCCAAGCTCGAAATAGTTACAAAACTGCAATAATGGAGGCTTCAAGTTCCCCTGTACCTCAAAGAAAAAATGAAGGGAGCTCTAAACAGAGGCCCACAAGTGCAATTATAGTTGGAAATAGCAAACGAAGCCATAGAAGACAAGTCTCTGATGTCGATCAAAAATAACTTTAATTTTTTTAAATACTTTTTTGTTATTTTGTTTTCTCCTTTGCTTCACCTTACTCTTCTATTGTCCTATTATGTTATTTACTACACAATTTATAGATGTCAATTTTGTTTACTATTTTATACCTTTTTTAACTGAAATAACTGATAATGGCTAAAATAACATAGTTTTCTTTTTATATTCGTTACTGGCTTTTTAAAAGACGCTGGTGGATATTTGGAATAATAATATAATATTTTATTCATTTTGTTAAATTTTAAAGCCGAATATGACAGTTTGAACAGCTATATATATATATAAGAAAAAAGTATGTTTAAAAACAGTTAATTTGGGACCAAAATTATTAATTATTTTAAAAAAATTTAAAATTTGCCAAAAAAAATTTACTTTAATACAACTACATATAGAATGGCTTTTAAATCTTTAAAATAATTACAAAATTTAATCTACAATCTTTCTAATCCACACCAAGCAAAGTTAGCATAAAATTATTTAATGTTTTGAGCAGTTTATTAAGATTCATCTTCAACAGAAAAGGTGGGTTGCTGTGAATTTTCTGATGGTAAGTTTGTGCCATTAGAATTGCTAGAAGTACTGCCATTACTATTGTTGGATATGGATTCCCTGTGAATAAACAAAGAATAATTGATGTGTTAATATTCCTTTTCAAGAAAATAAGTTAGGCAAATGTTACATAAAGCATGTTAATACAGTTTTTAAACCTGAAGTTTTAAGTTTAATTTATAATTTGATTTTGGCTTGGCTTATATAGGAAAATTTAAATAATTATCTTACAAAGTTGCAGTTTCCAGTTTTCTTTTTTCTTCACGAATTCTGATATTTCTTCTGACTTGAAGCACAATAAGAATAATAGTTGTAATAATAATAACAGCAAGAGTAATGGCCTAAAAAAAACAAGAATGTAACAAATTTAATAAACTTTAACATGTTGGTATCTTACAAAATACAGTTAATGGCAAACTTTTTCTAGTTACCTTAACATAATAAGGTGTTCTGTTCCATAACAAAAGTGTTTGTGTTCTTTGTAAGGCAATATAACATGGCATAGATTCATCCGAACTAGTGGCACTACATCTATATCAAAATCATATTGTAATGTAAGATTAAAATACTAAAAATTCATGCCCCTTGTAATATATATTTTTTTTTTACATTTATTTATCCTCGATGTAGGAAGGCCGACTTCATAACATTACCCACCCAGTGTAAATTGTGGCAGTTTGGGATATTATTGTTTATAATTGTTTGGTAATGTGGCAGTTTGGGATATTATTGATTATAATTGTCTGGTAATTGAACTGCTGATTAAGTGTTTGCTAAACCGTTTATAGAGCCTTACTAGACACCCCTACAGCATGAGGGCATTGGGCATCAAACAAAGGACCTCATGTAGTGAAGCCAAGCAATTTGACCACTACACCAAGCTGCCGGATATATTCTTTTGGTGTGCTTCGTTTATTATTTACCTTCTATAAAGATGTACAATTGTATCATCAGTGCTATAAAGAGCCTCATCTGGAAGTGATAATTGCTCCAATGAACTGTTGTCAACTTCTTGGCCATGTTTTTCAAGTATCACAGCAAGGTTGAAGATTGCCTATTACAATATTTGTTTTATAAAAAAGTGATTTGTATATTAAAATTAAAAATAAATGTTAAAAATTTTTGAGTAAAATTCAGTTTAAAAAAATTATTGCATAAAAATACCTGAGTAAAATTTAATTTTGCTGAAGCTGAATAATATTCCATTGCTTTTTTAAGGTTTTGTTTTTCCTTGACACCATAGTAATAATAATCTCCCATTTTATTTAAAGCTACAATAAATAAAACAGTTGTTTTAATATAAATTTTATTTTTAAAATGTGCCCTTCGGTATAAAATCATGCTGTTATAAAAATTAGAAAATCAAATTTTACTGAGTACATATATTAGGTATTAAAATACAATATTATTAAAAAGGATTTTTATATTAAATTTTATTTCACCGTATGGATGAGGCATTCGACTGTTCGAACTAGCATTCCAATATTTCCAAACACATTCTTCTTCTACATAAGACGCCGCTAACTCATTCTAAAAATATGTTTAAAATGTGTAGCAAATTGGTATAACTATAGTATGTTAGGTTGAAAAATAAGTTTAACCTACGGCACTTTCTTCACATAGGAATGCTGTATTAAAACCTGCAACCTCAAAACCACTTTCAGCTACTGATAGGTACATTAACAAAGATTTTGACCTAACAGAAAAAATAATAGAATTTTTAAGCTTAGAATCAGAGTTTTTTTTCAGGAAATTAAAAACAACACCAAATTTTTTATACAAATATGACAACAAATTACCCTACTAAAAGAAAATTAACTAGTTTAACAAGAAATCCCATTTCTAGCAAAATTAAAAGCTTGTTTTTAGTGAATTCTTTAAACCGTATTTTTATATGTAATATGTTACCACGACTTTCTTCTATAAGCTTGCAAACCCTCCCTAATAATTTCGCCCATTGTTGGATTTCTTTCTGTAAGGAATTGTGACCAACTAAACAAAAATCATTATTAGAAAATAGCCAAAATCGGGATAAATTTTGCATTTGAAAACTTACTGTACAGCTGAAAGTACGTTTGGTCTTAAAAAGTTTTGAATTCCGGTTGCAGTAAAAAATGAAACTTGAATAATGGATTCACTATGACCAGCCAAAGCAGCTTTGAAGTATTTTTGAAAGGCTTTTTGCTAAAAAAGTAAAAGTGAAACAAGTTATATTTAGTGCAGTTCAACTGTTTAACCATTTAAATATTTAAAATCAAGAAAAAAATGTAAAAAAGTCCAATATTTCAAATAAAAATTTATTTTTGGGTTTACCAGATTTCTCTTCTCTCCTGGGTATTGTCCTGTATGATGCATATGAGCCAGGTTATAAGTTGCATCAATGCTACCCAGTTCATCTGCTCTCTCAAAATATTCCTTAGCTTTGGTCATATTTACATCTGTGGTTGTGTAATACCTAGAAATTGTTTAGAAATTTTTTTTGATTTAAAAAAATTGAGTTAAAGAGCTCTTAAAAATCAAAGATCAGGTAATATTGCCAAATTAATATTATTTAAAAATGTTAAAGACAACTAGTGTTGCCCATTCCTTCTTACAGAAAGAATTATAAAATTCTAAAAAATACTTAGATTCTTCATGCTTATGCAGTCTACAATAAGCTATTTACTAGTTAACATACAACTACACAAGAGTATATTAACTAAACAAGCTTAATTAAAAATATCATTATAACACACTACCATCCAAGTGTATTCAAAGCTTGTGGATTTTCCTGTTCAGCCACTTTTCTAAGCACATCAACACCCTTTGCTGTATCTTGTTCAGTGCCATGACCCTAAATTGTTTCTAATTATTTAAACCGTTCAGCTACAAAAATTGGAATACAAGCCTATTTAAATATAGTTATGCATGCTTTTTTTAAATATAACTATATATTTTAAGCATCATCAAGGCACATAATGTATAACATGCTGCATGCAATTTATAAACAATGTGCATGCCTAAGCATACCATCCCATAGTATTTAATGCCGGTATGCTGCCTTTTTCAACAGCAGCAAGTAGCATCTGTTTGGCCTTTTCTATATTTTGTTTAGTTCCATGTCCCTGGTTTAGTGTAAATTAAATAGAACACGAAAAAAATAAAAATGCTTATTTTTTTATTTATTTTTTTTCTACTTTGTAAAACAATTCCTAAAAAAATATTATAAACCAAACTGGTACAATTTTGATGAAGTATCAGTAATTAAAAACACTCTAATATTATAATTGCTTTACTTATTTCACCTCAATTTTTCTTGTACTAATGCTATCCAAAATTACCTTGATTAAAACAACACCATAATCATACATAGCTTCAGGATCTCCACCCTCGGCAGCTTGTTCATAATATTTAAAAGCTGTTTCAAGGTTCCTTTGCAGTCCTTGTTGGCCCCAGTACATTAGACGTGCCATATTTCTCTAAAAAATTTTATTAAATAATGAAATAATGAAAACAACTAACAAATTTACTAATAAATAATATATTTGGCAATATTTATGGCTATATTTGATATTAGTAATTTGTAAAAGCAGCATAAAATATATTTTACATTTTAATATTAAATTTTCAAAGCTTATAATTTTATTTAATGGGTTAGATTTTTTTTTTGTTTTTATTTACCTGAGCTTTAAACACTCCATTAGTAGCTTGATGTTTAATCCATTGATACATATCATCTTCTTCAGTAATTTGTTCTTTCATTTGTCTTTCATCAGTTAGTCTGGCCGAGTTAACGGTGGCCTAAATAATTAAATTAAACCCTAGTTTAAAAACATCATTTTGTGTTTCAAAATTTTAATTTGTTTTTTATTTGGCTTTTAACTGAATCAAAATAACAACAAATCATTTTAACAAAATAATTTTATAACTTACTTCACTTGATTTGTGTTCAAATAAATCTTTTTGTGTTTTGTGAGCAACATTAAAATAATACACTGCAAAAAAATATAATAAAGTTTATATTAAAATAACAATAAAACACCCATTATTACATGATTAATAAAATGTTTATACAAAGTTAAAATTTATAACCTTTACAATTGCCTTACAAAATGATGAGGAAATATCTTTAGGAAAATCTGCTAATCCATTTAAATGATTATGAGCAATTGTTTTTAAACACATTCTATCTTTCTTCTGTGCACCAAGAAGTAAATGCAATCTTGCCTAAACGTAATTAGAAATATATTTTAACATAAATTAATTTTTTTTTTAATTAAAAATTGTTAAAATCAAAACACCACATAACCATTGAATTTGCTGGCAAAAAATATATAAAATTGAAATGATAAAAACATGCCAAAAGTACAGTTTTAACTTACAATACTTACCGGCAGCGTGGTGTAGGAGTAAGAACACTTACTACACCACAATTGAGGTCGTGGGTTCAATCCCCACTGATCTCATGCTATAGCGCCCTTGAGTAAGGCGCTATAAACGGTATGAACTCCTGCTGAGCCAGCACTTAATCAGCAGCATAATTATAGGCCAATTATAAACTTTAATATCCCAAACTGCCACAGGCAACTTGAGATTGGGTTGGAGTAACTGATGTTATTCTATGTTTAAGTCGCGCATTTGACTTTTCCACATCGTGGATAAATTTATATACAAAAAAAATTTCCAAAATAATTATAATATAAATATTTTACCATTTTTAGATCTTTTTTTACTCCAACACCATTCTTAAATATAACATACAAGAAGAAATGTGACAAGGCATGATCTAATTTAGCTGATTGTTTTAATAATTGAATTCCTTTTGTAAAATCTTTTAAACTATCCGGTTGTTCCTGTTTTAATAAAATCATGTTATAAATTTTATAAAAAACTCAGTTAAAATTCAGTATTACATACCATCAAAAGTAGTATAGTTATTTCTTAATTAAGGGTTTTTTTATATTTGACTTATGTTTTTTCTAAATGTTATATTTACTCCACTCATGGGGTCGTGGGTTAAATCCCCATTGATCTCATGCTGTATTGCCCTTGAGTAAGGCGCTATAAACGGTATGAACTCCTGCTGAGCCAGCACTTAATCAGCAGTATAATCATCAGGCAATTATAATCTATAATATCCCAAACTGCTACAGGCAACTCGAGACTGGGTCGAAGTAACTCATGTTACTCCATGTTTAAGTCGCGCATTCGACTTTCCCACATCGAGGATAAAGATATATACAAAAAAAAATTTACCAGTTCCTCCATATATAAGTTGTATAAAACTGTCCCTACTTTATTACAAACATCTGAAGTATTTGTATCACTAGGTAGTTCATTCATTATTTCATTTATTTTACTGTACCTGAAACAAAAATAATATCAATAAATTAATTTTTGTAACAACTTAATAAATTATTGGTGATACCATATAGATCAATTTAAGCAAGAGAGTGGTAAAGTTTAATTGCGATATGATATTACTTACCTATCTGGTAGTGGTCTACTATCTAGTGAACAATATAAGTCACACGTTGAATCTGAACAACTTGATTTCTTTTTAGCTTTGTTGTAAATGTTAATAAAATATGGAACAGAAATTTCCTTGTCATCTATATATAAAAAAATGGTTTAATTTAGCGATGATTGTATATTTTGTTTTATGTTGAATTTAATAGTACATTACAAATGCTATTTGAACAAAACATTTACAAATTATCAAATTTTGGGTATATTTACAAATGGAAAAAAGTTTAAAAACAAAAAAGTAATCTAAGAATTAAATTATTATACCAAGCTTAGAATTGTTTTCAGTTTTTAAATATTTCCATCTTCTTTTAACAAGATTTTTTAACATTATTTCGCTTTTTTTGTAAATTGAATATTTAGGAAATTTATTCCAATTTTCTGCCTCCATATCCTAAAAATAAATATCTTAAAATTTAAATAAAAATATATATATACAAATAATTTAAATAATTTTGCTACAAAGCAAACCCAACTAAAAATAGTTTTTTAAGGTAACACTAAATCCAATGAATACAAAAAAGGTAAACTTCACTAACAGATTTAATTGGCAGTAATTTATTTCTACAGAATTTTGCTGAGGCAATTATAGCTTCAAAACTGTTACAATAAATTGTACCACCAAGAATAAGATATCCATCAGTGGGGTCATAGGAAAGTGGTTTATGAAAACTAAAAAAAATATAAAATAAATTACTCTAATGTTAGTTATTTTACTATCAAAGTTTTTAAAATATCAATGCTGTTTAATAAATGTTATAAAAAAAATATAATTGAAGAAAAAGGTCAAAAAAAAATTTGAAAATGTAGTACAATATATTAGATATACATTGATATCCTAAAAAAATAAATATTTCTTACACTTTGGATACTGTTGATTCATTTTGAAAGTTTTCCCCAGAATACATAGTTATATTAGCCTAAAAATGAAACATGTTAACTATTTCTAAAAAATATCAGATAATGAGCAAATATATGTAGTTTTAAATGAAAAAATTTTTAAGATAAAATATTAATTTAAAATTGTTTTACAAATGAGTTGATTTGTTGAATTTCAATTTTGATCCATTTTCTTAATGGAACACTCCAATTAGTTGATTGAACATATGATACATTATCATTTAATTTTGTTTGGTAATGCAGTTGTCCTTTATAAAATAAAAAATTTACAAATAAGAATAAAAAATCTATTGAATTAAATTTAAACCTTCTTTATTAAACATTTATAAATATTGGTTTTGTTTATAAATAATTAGTGGGTAAATCTTTGTTAAAAAAATGTTTATGTAAGTAATTGTATTTTTCTATTATAGTACATTCACAAAGCCTTTTTTATTTTAAAATATAAAAGAATATTTGTATTTTTAATTGTCATGATATAAAATATTATCCAGTACCCTTGTTATTAATAAGTAAAACAGGGGACTGAAAATGATCATTAAAATCCACATGTTGAAGGATGCTACATAATCGAAACTGTTTACACCAAGAAGTTATGTAAACCATCATTGACATACTAAACCTAAATATTTAAAACACTGTCAAGAATTAAAAACATTCAAAAAAAACAAGAAAAATAGATTTTTTTTACATAAAGTTGAAAAATTTTTATTTATATAAATATTTTTTTTAAATAAATTGTAAAAAAATAAAATACCCAATTTTAGTAAAACTTTATCAATATTGGACTATATACCTTATATTTTTACCACTTGATTGTCGTTTTAGCTCTTCATTATAAAATGGAAAAAATGTTTTAACAACCCCATAAGGCTCTTCAGCTAAGGCAACTGGAAAACTGACAAGTGAAGTACATTCTAAAAATCAATAATTTTGATTCAAAAATACCTGTAGTTAATAACTATCCCAATATAATTTAAGTTATCACAAAAAAAAAGTTATCACAAAAAAAAAATCATTTATAGCTAAAGTAAGATAGATACCCATATATATTTTATAGCACATATAAAAAAACACTTAATCTATGTTAAAAAAGGATTTTTTACCTTCTTCTGCCATTGTTTTTAAAGGTTTCCTTTGAATAACCTCATTAAAAACTTTGACAGGCCAATTTAAAGTTTTATTGGTTTCAATTGTAGGGCGCAAATGTATTGGTTTATCTTCTATATTTATATTCAATTTTAAATTAGCCCTGCAACAACAAAAAAACATTTCGAAAAAATAAAAAGGACAAAAAATTAAAGTTTATGTTGGATTTAATACAAACTTTAAAAAAATTACAGAAGACACAAATTTATGACTTACTTTTCAAATAAAATGTGTAATTTGTTTCTAATTAAGCCTCTCTGATGTTTAAGATATCGCCACTCATTACGTTTTATCATCATTACCTAAAACAGAATAGATTGTAATTTAACGAAAAGATAAATTAATTTCAAGACTTTTACTAAAATAAAATTTTTACTAACATAATTTTTTTTTATTTAAAAAGAATTTTAATTAATTACCAACCTTGATTTTTAATTGTTGTATTGTTGAGACTTTACTAAACAGAATACTTGATCTATAAAGAAATCTTTTTGGGAATCTAACATTTAAATTTTTAATGCCAACTTGTTCACCATAAGAGCAGGGCCATGCATGACTATATATTATTTTAGGATCAGAAACCAATAATGCATTGGTCTCATTTTGAAAAAGACCATCTGAGTTTTCATAGCCATCAATAAAAACAGCAATTATCAAAGGCTGGCTGCACTGATATTTTACCTTAAAAGTTATGATTTTTTGTATGTGTTATTTTTAATATATATAAATAGAAAGAGTAAAAAAATATTAATCCAAAATTTAAAAAATGTAGATGGTTAATTGTTAAAATTTAATTAAAACAAAAATATTCTAAATTTGTATAATTAGAACTTTTCATAAATAAGCTGCAAAAAATTCTTAATTGTATAATAACAAAATTACCTCCATTTTAAAGTTTTTCGTGGGCTCCCTCGGATAATCAACTAAAGTAACAAAGTCCTTAACATTTGGATTCTTTGTGAACGAAGGATCGATTTTGCCTATCACAGGCGTTTGTAGATCTATAGGCACACCATCAAAATTACGACCAAGTAATTTCATTCTTTGTTTTCTCATTTCCATAACTCTTTGATTCTGTTGTTGTGTCATATGAACGTGTTGTCGCAGTCGCATGTCTTCCATGTAAACGTCATCGTCATAGTTGTTAAACTAAATAAATACGAAAAAAATTAATATTTAATTAATTTTAAAAACTACAAATTGTACTCTACTATTAAAGCTTAGCCTACAAAATACAGTTATTAGTAATAAACAAATTAGAACAAATAATTTTTAAATATTTAGTATTATGTGTTAAAAAATAAAAACTTCACAAAATAATTGGAAAATACTAAAAATTGTTTAATGTTACTTTTACTAAACGATCAAAATCTTAAAACATAGTGTTATTTTATTTTCTAAAATTAATTTAATCTATTTTGCTTTTTTTAGACAGTTTGCACTTATTAACAATATGAATTAGAAGGTATTTTTGCATTTAAAATATATTATATTAAAAACGAAGAATTCGATAACGTGAAAGTTAAAAATCAAATTATATTTCATATAAAATTTCAGTATTTAATATATTTCTTATATGTTAAAAATATAAGGTTTGGTGCGTTTGTTATTAAATCTAGATTTTAATATAAAATATTTATTGTTTCGTGGTCTGTAGCCAATAAAATGATGACGTCATACCCGGATATATTTTAACGTTCGAAAGTCTTCGCAAAGTGTTTCTTAACTTACTACTTACAATATGTTATCTTGAATTCTTAAGAGTGGACATTGAAAAGTAAAATGCTTTTCGTATTCATATAATTTACAATTAATTTCCGATACGTTTAAGATAAAATGCGATTTTTAAATATATTTGTTTTAAAATGTTTCTGATTTAACGTATTCTAGTTTAATTTGCTTGTAAGTCAAAAACTATCCAGAATTCAGATCATATTAATAAAGATTGGGCCTTTAAGTTTTAAATATTTAATATATATAATAAATACAAAAATCATAATTTGTTCACCTGTTGCAGCGACCCTTTAAAGTTCACAAACAAAAATATTAAAATAATCCAAAATTTGAAACAATTCATATCTCTAGTTATTAAACATCAGACTATACATTAAAAACTGTTTGAACGTTTCAAGTGTGCCTTATTCGCTACTCTGTAAAAAGGTTATTGTACTAAATCAATTTTGTATACGTAGAACAGGATATTTTTTCTCTCAATTTTTTTACGCGATTTTATATGGTAGATTGGTATATTGGCAAAATGGTTTTTATTATTTAAAACTCACAGATTAAAATATTTACAATGGTTTTAAAAAAGAATCGTTTTTAAATGTATATAACCTTTAAATGCTATATGTTTTCCCCTGCATAAAAAACAAAATTTTACACATTTTTGTAATATTTATAATATTTTATTACAATTAAACAACTAATAGATATACAAAAAAAGCAAAAATTTAATTTCTGATTAATCATGTTAAAGTACTTTTATTACAATTCATGTATAAATAGGCACCTATAAAATATTATCACACTTAAAATTTTTTATTTTTGCAGTTTATATATATATATATACATATTGATAGATGAAAGTTTTTGTTGATAGTTCAATTAAAATAACCAAACTTTTTAGCATTTAATGTAACAGCGAACCGAAGCGGGGTACGCATGATCATCTTGTACTGGCTGCCCGTTTTCCACATGCTGAAAGTAATTAATTGCAATTATTTCACTCTCTTTCCACGCCCCTTCTTTAATTAATCGGTCTATTTCAGCGTAGAGGGATTTATTAAAACAGCAATTCTTGCCAGGTGGTTGCATTGTGATGATAATTAAGCTACCGGGCTTTCCAACTCGTAACAACTCATTGAGGCAGTCGTAGTTGATTTTTCCGATTCCAATAGAGCCGCAGCATACAACTGCATCATACATGTTGTCTTCATTTTTCAATGGGTTCTCCTTGCTTAAAATATGGCATTCAAGCTCCCGGTATATATCACTCTTTTCCGCGTGTTTTAGCATACCCTCGCTGCCGTCTGATCCATCAATTATGCCTTTAAATCCAATTTTTCGCAACTCTTTGCCTACAAGTCCTGTGCCACATGCAACGTCTAAAATCTTAGTGTTCTTACTATGATTATCAACCAATCTTAAGGCCGCTTGAGCAACATATTCCGGCGCCTTGTAATTCAGTTTGAGAATAGTCTCTTCATAGCAATCAGCATTTTTAGTAAATCTATCACTACTTTTAACCGGTTGGTTTGGGTCAACTCCACTTACAAATGTCTTGTGATATTTTGTCCAATTTTGCTCATATTCTGCGACATTTTTTGCTCCTATTCCAGACATAATAGCTATTTAATCAAGTTTTTAAGTTACCTCTCTATATTTAAAAAAAAAAATAATTCCGGATGTTATATGCACATCTTAATTTACCGTTCGAATTATAAGAAATCTATGTTTGTGAATTTACATATAGTGTTAAATTATACCCCTATATTTTGTATACATAGAGTGTAAAATAACAAACATATGTTTTCCTAATACTGCAGAGCCTATAGTAATTTAAAACGTCCATATTCAATAAACAGTCTGTTAGCCTGCTTAAGATAATGATATTGCGTTGTGCGATAGTAAGGAATATATATATCCGTTCAACAATAGCCCCACATGGAAATATTATATGAGACAACCTATTACGTATATGTGCGTAAAAAGACACAATACACATTTATTTATAAGTTTAAAGTTTTAGTAATTAAGGTCAATAACATAACAGTTTTTAATTTTCTAAAATGATTTAGATTTGTTAATTTTTTGAAAAATTTTAACTATCTATTTTTTTTATCTTTAACTATGAGCTACGAAACATGATCGTCATATAAAAAAAAACAACTAATCAAGCCGGGAGAAGTGTAGGGACTGAGGTCAAGAAAAAAATCTAATAATAAAAAGTATGGACTCCTAAGGGTGCTCTTATTCATATTCTTTCGTATATCGACTATATCCTTTATTATGGTATTTAACTGTTAACTAATTTTAAATAAAAAACTTGGCAAATTAAAAATTAGGCATGTGTTTTAGGAACCCAAAAAATATACACCTGTCAGAAAATAAAATCGCGCGGAAAAAGCACAAAAACAGACAACTGTCACTTTACATTTCGTAAATAGAAATAGTTACACTATTAATATTAACCCATATTCTTTGAATTTATAAAATAATACAGTCCAACTGAACAGGAAATTAGGCACAGTTTTCACTGGCTCTACATAACAAATAACGACAATTTTTGCAAGGGCACGCAAAAATACACAATTGGACCATGTTCAATATAATAACGAATAAAGTTAGAGCGTCCAACTGCCTTATAGGCGTTAGACTTGTCCTTCAATAAAGGGGTTAATTTGTGAAAAAAAGGAGTTCATTTGTGAAAAAAGGGATTTCTTTCGTATTTCTTTTGTTTATCAGTTGATTCTGGTTAATAATGTTCTGTTTTTGGTACCCCAGTGGCCAACGCTGGATTTTATTGTTCAAGGCCGACAGATTAACGGTTTTTCTTATCGTTCGGTGTGAACCGGCATCAAGTCTGGTTTGAGGCTAGGAAAGCCTTGGCATTAGAATTGATAGAGATCCTAAGCGCTTTCCTACAGAAGATATGAAGTCATAATTTGAAGGCAAGAAGAATTAAATTAAAGGCCAGCGCGATAATGCGCCTTTAAATATTGTCCAAGTCGCAGTTTTATTTTTATATATTTTTTAAATTATTAAAATTTTAAAATACAAAAAGTTAAGTTTTTTGCCCTACAATTCTTTTTTTTTTTGATATTGCAATAATATGCATGAGTGGTTACTATATGTTTCCAAGGTAAACAATCAAATCAAACGTGAATTTAAAAATATTTTTGCTGCACAAAAGTTAAATTAAAATTGTGCTACCATGTCGCTTTTTTACAGAACTTTTGTTTAAAATGGCACTGTAATTTCGCCATTAAGTTATATACGATATATTAAACTTGGGAATCGTTCTCAACAAAAACGATCTGTCCGCTGATTCATCGGTCTAATCAAAAGTTGAAAATATAATCACTCATTATTTGGTTTGTGTAACTAAAAGGTAAATAATTGTTTTGTTTTAACGTGATGTTTTTATTTAAATGTAAAGCCGGGCAGCCGGGTCTTTTCTTTTCATGTTTTTTTTGGTATCAGATTTCGATTTAGTTTCCCAGATTATTCATTCATTGTTTTTGATTTAATTCCCAATAAAGTTAATCATACAGATTATATTTCAATTATGGTTACTAATACTAATGACGCTATGGTGAATAATAAAGGAATAGCGAAAGAAAAGGAAAACTTATAGCAAAAAGTTTATACAAAGCATTTAAGTTTATCCAATATTTTATGGGTATCCTAAAAGCAGTTAAAATAATCTAAAAAAAATGATTTGAAAAAAATAGTAATTAGATATAAAAATACGAGTTTTTTATACAAGTATTGTTTTTTGTAGTTTATTTAGAAGTCAGCAAAATGATGAAAACAGTTAGAAGGCAGAAAAGTGTTAATGGCAGACGGTTAGATTTTAATAAAACTTTTATATTCAGTTTAGATTTAATTTAAACTTAATCATAAAAATATTCTTGAAATAAAAAAAATCTCAAAGTAGGTTACAATGGTTAAATATAGGTGAGTTAATTCTGGCACATTTTATTCAAAATTTTTTTATTATTTTTGACGATTTGTTTTTATTTTTAGATCACGAATTCGTTCCCCTGGGACTCAAACTTCTGATTCAATTCTAGGAAGGGGGATAAAAAATGGTAAATCTAACTAAATTTTTGTAACATTATTAGGTTTTTAATTTTAATTTAATTTTATTATGTAAAAGGTTAATTTTTGTAAAATATGTTTTTATTTGTGTGATTAAAACACCTAAAAGCCCCTTAAAAAACAAATAAATGTAAATTTATCAAATTTTAAAGTGTTTAGAATTTTTGTTTGTGGCCCTTTTTTACCAGTAAATACTTTTGGTGAAAGTGGTTAAGGGTAAATACTGATGCGCAATTTTGCATTCTTGTCGTTCTTACTCACTCCCCTTAAGTACAGTGCTCAAGCACACATAAAGAATGCTAAAGCCATATTAAGGAACTTAAGGGTTAAGCTGAAGTGTTAACCAGACAATGGGTTGTTGATTTTATTCATTGTGGAAAATCGACTTACATAAACAAACACAAACTTTTAAAATCATTTTTCTGGGCCTCGCACAATTGTAAAAACATTATTTTGCGGTAATCTTCTATTATGAGAATAAAAATATATTGTGTAGACTAAAGATCGAACTTTTAAATATGTTTCTTAAGTTTTTATTTAAGCTCAAATCAGTCAATTGCATTATTAAAGTTATTCAAAAAAAGGTTCAAATTTTTGCATCTGTACCAAGCTAGTTGTGTTTATTGTTGTTTATCATTAAATTTTAAATTTGCAGTAAAATCGCTTAATAGTTCGAATCCAAACCAAGTTTTTTGGAGCAAAGAAGCAAGAAATCATCACAGTGAAAGTGCAATTATTAAAACACCGTTCGGAAAGATGCCTGAATGGATGACAATGCAAGGAATGGAGGTAAAGGGAATTAAAAATTAAACAAGAATTGTTTTGAAAATAGATAAAGAAAATATTTTTTTAGCCCCAGCCAACCCAATTGTATATAACATTTTAATCGCTTTTAATTTAATTTTTACAAATTACTTACATTTACAAAATTTTTAATTTTTGATATTAATTAACTGAAAACTATAAAAAATATTTCAAAGGTTTTTTGTCTTTCAGATCAAATTTTTTTGTTTTTTATACAGCACCAACAAAGAGCTCGAAGTATTCCTGATTTTCTAGCTGGAGGACATTATGGTTATCAACATCAGGTCTACATTGCAGCATCCGAGATCTTTGAGAGACTTGCAATCCGAAAGCCATCCGGGAAGAGCTTAGTGAGTTATCCTGATGTTGGACTGATAACTGAACCTCCACGATTTGAAACTCCTAAAGTTAAAAGACAGGCATATGAGTTAGCCTACGAAACTCTTAAATGTAAGAGCAATGTGTTTAACTTTTATAGAATAAAGATTATTAGACAAAATTTACTAGGTTATTTTGGATTCTGTAACATGTTATTTTTTAGGTATTTTTTGTGTATTTTTTTGTAGTTTGTTATTTTTTGAAAACTAAACTACCAAAAATTAATATTTTAAAAACAATGTGATTTTTTTTGAAGACCATGTGATTGATTCTGTTATATGTTATAATTTTGGTTAAAACTGTTTTTTTGATAAATTTATTTATTTATTTTTTTGAATTATTTTTGAAAATCAAATTTATAAGCCATGTAACTGTAAATATATTTTTATTTTGAATTTATTTTAACTGTGTTTTAGATCAGGAATTATTAGAAGAAATATTAATTGACAGTGGATATTTTTTTCAACACCCAACCGTAAGTATTTTAAATGTTAAAATTCTAATTTTAAGGAAAAAATTATTATATAAAACTTTCATGGTAAGTAAGAACATAAAAAATATTTTTTTTTTATAGTGTTTAAAAATTGATATTTAAAAAACTCATGATCATTAAAAATCACTAAAATTTTTAACTTAAATTTATAAAAAAAGATTTACATTATCTTTTATAGGCCACCAAAATATTAACTTAATATTTAATATTGTAGAGTGATGATACCAATGCCTTAGTAGTGGTGATGTTATTCGATTTCCAAAATCGAAAATGGACTCCCAGATGTCAAATAGTTGGTGAAACATTAGCCAATGATGTCAGTGAAGTTGGGAGTAATTTGATGGATCACAGAATAAGGTTGGCTGCTGCACTGGCTAGATGCAGGGTAAATACTTAAAAAAAACGTTTTTAAATTTTTTTTTCTGAAATTTGTAATTACTTAACGCAAAGTAACATCAGTTACCCGGCCTAGTCACAAGTTGCTTTTGGCAGTTTAAAATATTATTGATTATAATTTCCCACTTGTTAAAATCTGCTGACTAAGGCTCAGCAAAAGTTTATAACGATTATAGCACCTTACCCAGGGACGCTCAAGCATGATAGCAGTGGGTATTGACCTCACGACTTCATGTAGTAAAGCCAATTGTTCTGACCAATACACCTTGCTGCTGGTCCAAACATTTTGTATATGTTAGATTTTGAAGGTGATACAACATAGCATAAACAAATCAATAACTTTTTACAATTTCTTAGGTTAAAAATCAGTCACTTTCGATTGATTATGTTCTCCCAGAACTGGTTAGACATCAAGAAAAATGTGCAGCTACTCTTCCTCAATATGCGTGGGTCAACACTTTAAAATCTAGGTAATTAAAAACTCTGAAAAAGTTAAATTTATTTTGGTTAAAATTAAAAAAAAATCATTTTGGAAAAAATTTAAAAAAAATTTCTGACATTTTCAGTGTTGTTGAAGTGATGAACAAGTTAGTTGAGAACAGTTATGTTCCATTTGATGACATCATGGCATTATTACCACAACGTGGGAAGTTTTTTAGAGCAGACGAACATTGTGAGGATGTGTTGTTGTTTCCAAGCGACCAGAAAGAAGTTCTGAAATGTTTGGATGTTGTTAAAGATGGAATGTTAGTGCTACAGGTATTTTATTAGTAAACAACTATGTGTTATAGTTACAGCACATTGCTGTTATAATAGAATGATTGATAATATAATATGATTTTATATTCCAGTTGTGTAGAGTTTAAGGTTTTACACTCTTTTATTTGATGAAACTTGTAAAAACAACCTGTCAATATATTTTAACAGATAGAATATAAGATTGGAAACATAATATTGAACTTGTAAACAGTACTGGTGGTTTAAGTTGAAGCTAAGTCAACAAATACAAAAAATAAATCTTGCTTTTTAAAATGTTTTTAAATGTGAAAGTTTTTTTGACGTCATGATTAAGCGTCTAAAAACATGTTTATTTTTGTAACTAAATCGCTTGTAAGCTGTAACTACAACCGGATTAGACTATGTCAATACAACTAACCACAAAGGGCTTTCAGAGATAATAAATGGAGTTTTAACAATGCTTTAGACCCACAGATAAAGAAATAGGATGATTTTATATTATGTGGTTTATTGTATTATTATCCATGTTATGGCTTTTATTGATTGACTGATAACTTGATAATGTATGTCCATATTAAATTTATGTCTTATGTCAATATTATTTTCCATGTCAAAATTTTTATTAATTTTTTTTTCAAATTAATCAAAAAAAGATTCTTTTATTTCATTGTTGTTATAAGGACAATGAAACTTTTTATTTTAGGTTTTAGAGGATTTTTTTATTTAATTTGGATGTCTGAACTGTTTACTTTGTATGGATAATTAATAGCTTTGCTTTTTAAGAAAATTTTGGAATATTTTAATGTTTTGTACCAATTGATATACTAATATTTGGTTAAAAAAATGAAATACTTAATTGGGAAATATTTTAAACTTACAAACCTGAAAAAAAAAAATTCACAAAAAATTTTACACTAAAAAAAGTGATAGTCTATAACCCTAAAATTAAAAAATTTTAAAATTCATTAAAGTTTTTAAACATTTACAATTTTAAAACCTTTTTTTAAAAATTTCAGGACAAGACAAGTAGTTTAGCAGTTTTATCAGTAGCTGCATTATTAACAGAAGATGATGAGAGTGATCTCATACACACCGATGTCTCATCGGGTCTTACTACAGCTCATCTTGCTATTCTATTACACAAGTATGTTCATTTTTATAACCAAAATGTGTTGTATATTTAATAAGGATTTTACAAAAAAAAAATTAACTTAAATTTACAGTAGTTATAAGCTGTGGCAGATAAGCCTAATTAAACTTATGTATTTGATTTGTATAATTTGGTTTTGCATTGATTTTTGTATTATATTTTGTTGGTAATAATTTTCACATAAACAAGGTTATTTTTTTAAATATTTATTTATTCCTAATGTTGGAAGGTTGACATCAAGACCTTAACATGTAGTAACATCACTAATCCCCGTTCCAGTCTCAAGTTGCCTTTGGCTGTTTGGGATATTAAAGATTATAATTGCTCAATAAAGCCAGCACTGGTTAAGCCAGGACTGTTTAAGTGCTGGCTCAACCGGAGTTAATACTGTTTTTAGCACCTTGAGAGCAGTTGGGATCAATCTCAGGCCTTTGTGTAGTAAAGTTAAGTGTTCTGACCACTACACTACCCACTGGCAGTATATAATAATTTTATTGAAATCTTTTTTTAGGGTGTCTCGAAGAAGATTTGAAGCCAAGGAGTTAATGTATGGAAAACCAATAGGAAGGTATAACAGCCTTTCTAATGCAGCTGAAGATGGGACACAGGAGGAACCGAAAAGACCGACTGTTTATGCTTTTGGAGTAAGGAATGATGTCCACAGAGATCAGTTGGAAGAACTAATGAAAAACATGGGACTAAGAAGTAAATTTTTATAAAATTTTTGTTGTTTTGTATTTTGTTTAGTGTACTTGATACTTATAAAATTAAAAAAGTTTTAGTATCTCATTTCTCTATTTTTTAGATTCTAAAATAAAAATTGATTATAACATTTTTAGAATTTCCTTTTTTAGATGTAATATTAACTATAAAAAAAACATAAGATCAAAAAAGTGATTTTTATATAATTAAAAAAAAAAATTTTTATTTTTGTTTTTTTATGTTAATATAAATTTTAGAGAAATTTTGCCAAAAATTTGCCTTTTTTTATAGATGTAAAATTATTGAGCGAAAAATTTAGTGCCGTAGATGTTGCAAAAGACCAACGTTTCAACAACGTCAAAGTTATTTTATGCTCCCCACAATGCACCAGGACTGCTGTAGCCAATCCGGTCGAGTTTATGTTAAATGAAGGAGACACCGAAAACTTTTCGGTGTTGAAAGATTTATCGCATGGGGAAAGACATAACAAGGCTGCTGAATGTGGCAGGAGTCATACCGAGATATTAAAGAACGCACTAAAGTGTAAGCTTAATTACAATTTATGTATATTTTAATTTTTAATATACAAGTAAAACAATAATTCGTAGCCAATACATTTTTTTCTAGACAATACCAAAAAATGCATTATTTTGTTAAAATTATTTTTATAATTATTGTCTAAAACTATTAAATAATTTAGTATTTTTTGGGATTTTTCAAAGACATTGGCTTTTGTAAGGCTTTTGTAAAGCCATCACAATTTTTTAAATATTGATAAAGTTGTTTATCATTAAAATGTGCTGTCTTAAATTTAAATCGATTTTAAAATGATTAAACACTTATATAAAAACAAAATAGGGATTTGAATTTTTTAAAAGACTAATACACTTCAACATAAATTTGTTACATCTTTTTAAAAGTCTCCAGTGCCCAAGCTGTAGTGTACGTCACAAGAAGTGTGCACGCTGTTGAAAACGAACAGGTGATCGGTGCTGCCATCAAGTGGCAGCGAGACAAGATGGAGGGCACACAACCATTTCGAATGTGTCCCCCTACCCTCCCTTTATCATCCAATGACATCACAGAGATGGAAACCCACAAAGGAGCTACACGGACAAGGTCGATGAAATATTTGAGAATGAAACAGTCACCAGAAATGAACGGATGTTTTATTGCTGTTTTAACTAGAGAGGTAGGATTTGTTTGTTAAGGATCCAGTTGGTTATTGTCATGCTAATATTTTCAGCTAATTGTTTTTTTCTATTTTAATAATAATTAAAGATGGTCTGCTAAGGTATATCTTTTATTTAAAAAATATTAGTTTTGATAGTAATATCTGCAGCTAGGTATTTATTATTTAAATTTTAATAGTGATTCAAAACTAGTAAGTTATATCTTTTAGTTGAACTATATGAACTTTAAAATTGCTGTTTCTTAAGTTATATATATATGCATAAAATTTTTAGGTCTATTTATGTAATTTTCAAATTTTTAAATGCCTTATTTTTATTCGATATATTAAACTTTATAAAACACACTTATTTTTATTTATGTGCCTTTATTTTATAGATTGACACAACTGATTCAATGACAGTAAAGGATATGTTAAGAAGAGCAGCATTGAAAGGTTTAATCGCCCCAGTTTCTCCACAAGTTAATAAGAAGAAAATCGAGGTGGTCACTGAAAAACCTACACCTTCAAAGTAAAATTTTATTCATAATTAAAATTTTAAACCATGTTAAATAGATCTTTTTTGTAAAGTACCAATTAGAATTTTTGGAATAAAATTGTAAACTCAATTAGATTAGAATTAAGAAAACCATATTATTTGGAATTTACTTTAATTTTTATGATAGGCCTATAGCTTAATTATAAACAAGGGCCCAAAAAAATGGACTATGAAAAAAAAATGAAAACTGGCAGCGTGGTGTAGTGGTAAGAACACTTGCTACACCACACATGAGGTTGTTGGTTTAATCCCCACTGCTCTCATGCTGTAGCGCCCCTGAGCAAGGTACCATAAACGGTATAAACTCCTGCTGAGCCAGAACTTTATTAGCAGCATAATTATCGGGCAATAATAATCTATAATATCCCAAACTGCTATAGGCAACTCGAGACTGGGTCGGAGTAACTGATGTTACTCTATGTTTAAGTTGCGCATTCGACTTTCCTACATCGAGGATAAATGTATGTACAAAAAAAAACAAAGGAAAAAATTTCAACCCAAAACTAACTACATTTGTAAAATTTTACAATCTAGAGAAGTTATAGAGCATCCAACCTTGGAGAAAGCAAGAAGAAAAAGCAAAGTTGGATTTGGAAAGAAAATCAAACATTCCAGTGGAACAGCGATCAACAAAACTCCGAAAAAACCTGCGACAAAAAGTGTTGAAGCTGTTGATGTCGACAAAATGTTGGAAAACTACAAGAAAAGAGAACACACCTCTGGTTTGTATTAAAAATTTTGTTTTTTAATTAAAAAAGTTAAAAAAACTTCACAAAAAAACAAAAACAATTATCAAATAATTTTAATTGCATGATATGGTAAATTTTTATTCTGATTGTCTCTATTAAAACACAAGTGAATAATATCTAAGACATGTTATTTATTTATTTTTGTATTTATCTTTATCTTTGATGTGGGAAGGTCGAATGCACGACCTAAACTTAGAGTAACACTAGTCTCGAGTTGCCTGCGGCAGTTTGGGATATTATGGGGACTATAATTGCCTGGTAATTATGCTGATAATTAAGTGCTGGCTCAGCAGAAGTTTATACCGTTTATACAGCATGATAGCAGTGGGGATTGAACCCACGACTTCATGGTGGTGAAGCAAGTGTTCTTACCACTACACCACGCTGCTGGTATTATATATTAAAGGTTTATTATTTTTACCCATTAAACTAAAACGTATCTATTTAGCAAGTTTTTGGTATAGCAAAATATAGCATAATGTTAAAATTAAATTTAATATATAACCCTAATGTAAAACCAAGATAAATTTGTAACTTATTTAATGCACAATTTAAATTCAGTTACAATTTTGATTTAGTGTAAACAAACAAACTACAAATAATATGCATGAAAATAATATAACACACACTAGCATGTATGGATTAGGCATGTTTATTTTCTAGTTAACGACTTGAATCAAGCGAATATCAATATCGAGTTTCACAATCCTACTTCACTTAAGTTTAGTGACCAAACTAAACCTCATTCACCAAACAGCAGAATACCTGCTCATGTTATGCAGGTAATATGTAGTTGTGTATGGCATGTTAGTATTGTATTAACTTGCTAACCTAATGCTACAGTGATGTAATGTAATATTTGATTTAGCATTGAATTTATAGTCTTATCTTAGTTAATAATAAACTAAACTTTTTAAAATTTTGGCATAGAACCTATAAGTTATGATTTAAGGTATTTTAAGGATTATGAATAAAATTTTGCCTATAAGTTTTTTTTTGTATATATTTTTATTCTCGATGAGGGAAAGTAACATCAGTTACTTCAACCCAGTCTCAAGTTGCCTGTGGCAGTTTGGGTTTCTAGAGAGACTATAATTCCCCGTTAATTATGCTGCTGATTAAGTGCTGGTTCAGCAGAAGTTCGTATTGTTTATAGTGCCTTACTTAAGGGTGCTACAGCATGAGATCTATGGGGATTGAACCCACGTCCTCATATGTGATGTAGCAAGTGTTTTTACGACTACACTACGCTGCTGGTCTTTGTCTTTTTAATGTGGTAAAAATTTTATTTAATATTTAGTTTGAACTGGCAAACTTATGTTTTAAAGTCAAATTTATATATTTTTTTTACATCTTTATGACTAAAACAGATTGATTATTCTAAATGGGCAAAAAGGTGTGTCACTATTTTGTGTTCTAATTTGCCAAACACAACAATTTAAAATATCATATAATTAGTTGTCATATATTTTAATTATCTGTATATTAAATATGTAAAATTCAAAAAATATGTAAATTCTTAACTGTTCATTGGTAAAAATGTATCTTGGAATAATTTCTCGTTGTGTATATTTTTAATTATTCATCTCAATCAATTATCATACTTTGTTAAAAATGTAAAAATTATATTCATTAAATATATATTTCAATATTTTAACTATTTAAAAAAATATTTTTTTACATAATGTATAAAAATAAAGCTCATATTGAATTATATACAAACTTAGATATTTATTAAGTAGTTTTTGTCAAATATTTAAATAATTTTAATTTAGAAACAGGTGAATTTTGATGTTGAACGAATTCTTACACAGCTATCAAGCAAAGAAACACAAAGAGGATAAATATTAAATACAACAACAATAATTTATGTGTCTTATAACTAACTGTGATGAATCTGTCTTCTTTTTTTAGTATTTGTGCGTATTTTTTTAGTATATTTTGGTAAGTTTTGGTGTATTTTTAAATGTTCCAATGTCCATAACGTACACAATTGATATTTAAAAAACAAATAATATATATATTCTTACTTTTATTATTTTTATTCATATTTTTCATATAAAATACACTGTAATTGGTTAAAATTTAATTTTTACAAATTTTATTTAATTTGTATATGACAATCAATGGTATAATACTGTCCAATTATTATAGAGATTTTATAAAACGTAGTATGCATTTTATCGGCTAATTTTTGTCCATGTCATTTAGCTTGTAGTGTTATATAGTACTGTAGATTGAAATAACCTCTATGTTCATATTTATGCAAAATTTTTGCGGTAACATTTAAAAGTTTGGTGATACTTTTAGTAGTTGTTGCTTGGCGTTTTTTTAATTTTTTTGTTGCAAATGTTGCTGTTGCTCTGTAAATCGCTGCTTAGCTTTGCAGTTTTGTTGAATTTCAAATATATTTTTTGCATATATACTTACACATTAGCAATAAAAAAATTTCACAAATAAGTTTTGTTTGTAATTTGTTCAGGGGTAAACACCTGTAGGGTGTAAGTTAACAATATACGCATGATGTTTTGTTATAATAATTTATTGTCAATGTGGGAAGATCGTTTTTACGAATTAAACATTGAGTAATATCAGTTGGACTGACCGAGTCTCGAGTTGCCTTTGAGTGTTTTGGATATTATAAAAAAACTTTAAGCTGTTGTCTTAGCAGGACTTCATACTGTTTAAAGCTTCTTCCTTAAGAGCACTACAACATGAGAGCAGTCGGGATAGAACCCAGGACCTTCTATAGTAAAGCCAAGTATTTTGACAACTACACCACCCCGCCAGTTTTTAAAGGGTAACTTATATATAAATTATAATAACCAGTTCAAAAGTAGTTTAATCATAATTTAAACACAATGTTTTGTTTAAAAAATTTAAGTAAAAATATCATTTTTTGGCTTACAAATAAAGTTTTTTAACGAAGATTAGGGCCTTTACTACTTTGCATAAGCAAGAGAGAAAAAGAAAAAAGCGAAAATGCGAGAGAACCATGGCGCGAGTTCCATTTATTTTGTAAAGTTTCGTTTTAGTGAGTTCGTACAGATTTTCACATGAAAAATATGCTTGAAAAACTTTTCTGCCTAATTTTAGAAATATATTCTAGATGTCTAGTTCGTGGTAGCAAAACAATTACAATGTTTAATGTTATAGTTTGGTTTTAAACAGTATTACGGGGTTAGATTTTACGCATTTTTGTGTTTTTGTCATTGTATTTTTTTAGTTATTATTAATGGGGTTTTTATTTACATTAATTTAAAATAAGATTTTTTATTAAAATATCGTGTCTATATTACTGTGCCGGTTACTGGTCAAAAATACTAACTGTTTTAATAATTATATTTTTAGTGATTTTGAACAAACCATTTTATAATTTAAAACATTTAAAATGAATGGTGGTGTATATGGTGGCGATGAAGTTGGTGCGCTGGTGTTTGACATTGGTTCTCACTCATTTAGAGCTGGTTACGCTGGTGAAGATTGCCCAAAATCGGATATACCAACTCACGTTGGCATCGAAACTATAGAAGCCATGGACACTGATGGCGGTGAAGTAAAAATTGACAAAAAATACAACATTGAGTTGCCGCAGATTTTGTTCCCTAAAAAAGGAATGGAAATAAATTCCCCTTTAAAAGATGGGTTAATCGACGACTGGGATTTGTTGGAAGTGATGCTTAATCACACCTACAAGAGAAATATCAGAAGTGATTCTGATCAACACCCTGTTTTGATGACGGAACCAGCATGGAATGAAAGAAGCAAGCGGGAAAAAATCACAGAATTAATGTTTGAAAAGTTTAACGTTCCAGCATTTTTTCTAGGTAAATCACCGGCTCTATCCGCATATGCAACTGGCAGAACAACAGGGGTTGTGTTAGACAGTGGTGCGACACATACAACAGCTGTTCCTGTCCATGATGGTTATGTGCTACAAAAAGGCATCATTAAATCTCCACTAGGAGGCGATTTTGTGCTTATGCAATGCAGAGAAATGCTACAATCTATGAATATCGACGTAGTTCCTAATTACTTGGTTGCGTCGAAAGAAGAAGTAAAACCCGACACTCCTCCAAAATGGGAAAAGAAAAAGGATTTACCAGAAGTAACAGAGTCATGGAAGAAGTATATTACTTATCACACTTTGCAAGATTTTGCAAAAACAACTTTGCAAGTTTGTGACACTGAGTATTTTGAGCAAGATTGTATCAACATTCCAAAGGTTAATCAATTATTTATATTATTTTTAAGTATTTGTTTTAATATGCATTTATTTTCGTAATATTTTTATTGTGTTATGTTGGTATTACCAAACAATTAAAGTAAAATGTGCTATTTATGTTTTTAATTTTGTGTGTTTTAGAAAAAAAATTTATAATGTTTTTATTTTAGGTTTCATATTGTTTTCCAAATGGTTTCAACAGAGAATTTGGTCCTGAGCGCTTGGCAGTTGTTGAAAACTTATTTAACCCATCCAGAATACGAGGTGCAGCCCAAAATTCGATGCTGGGAGTTCCCCACGTTGTCTCAACTTCAATAAATGTCTGTGATGTTGATATAAGGCCAGGACTCTACAACAGTGTTATTGTAACAGGAGGAAATTCACTACTACAGGTTAGTTGTTTAATCCATCATTTTATATAAATATTATATATAATGAAACTTCTGGGCGATATATATATTTATGTCCGATTTATAGACCTGAAAAATAAACATAACTTTCATTTGTGGTACGAAAGTGAATTGTTGCTGGTAAATTTTAGCTGCAAGTTGCAACCATTATTATGATAATTAAAATGCTAACCATAGGTCAGGCTAACGACTAAATTTTTTAAAATTGTACTTATTTTTAAGTGAATTAATAACTTGCATTTAAAATAAATTGGTTTTAAATTTTGTTTCAAACTAATAAATTTTTTTTTTTTTTTTTATAAATTTGGTTTACTTTCCTGACAAACATTTAACTTATTTTCGAAATCAGCCGGCTCACTATGTATATACACTTGTTTTAACATAATATGATTAATAATTGTACACAGGGATTTACTGAGAGATTAAATCACGAGCTATCCAGTAAAACCCCCCCTAGTATGAGACTGAAAGTTAATGCTAGTTCAAGTTCAATCGAGAGAAAATTTGCTCCTTGGATTGGGGGATCAATTCTCGCTTCCTTAGGAACCTTCCAACAGATGTGGATCTCGAAACTAGAGTACGAGGAAGGGGGAAAGAGTTCTGTAGAGAGAAAATGTCCCTGAAGTTTAACTGAAAGTTAAATTTTTGTTTATGTACATTTTTTTTAACGTATGATATCAATCATTAAAATGTATTTTTATAAAGGGCTTTATGTGGTAATTTTTTTTTTTATTTTATGATGTTTAAAATAAAGTTGAATTTTTGATCAGTAAGAATTAAAAAAGTTGTTCCAATTTGTCCTTTAAATTATCGCTGATCATCGTGGTCTGGACTTGTTTATTATCTCAAGTTGTAATATTTACAATAATATTAAAATTAATAAACATCACCTTTAGACACATTTGGAACTTTTTTTGTTAGGTTTAAACTCTATAAATATAACATTTTTTTGTTAAAAATTGGATTAAACTAAAGCAGGAATACCAGAATAAGGTTTTTCCTAATACTAATTTTAAAGTAATAGTTACATTACAAAAAGGGTTAATATGTTAAATATTTAGAGTTAATAAAAAAACTAACTTGTTAAAATATACACGATATTGTGTTTTAAATATAAAAAAAATGTATTAATTTTAATAAAGAAGATTATTACAAGACCTTTTTTAAACCGATTAAGAAAACCTTATTGAAATTCGGTAATTTGATTTATTTATTCATATATAACAATTTAAACTTCAAAAAGCTACCTATTTTTTATATAATACTTAACTCAATTTATTTAATTAGGTTTAATATTGTTTTATTTACAAAAATATATATTTGATCTAAAAAAAAATTGTTTTTGCCATAGAAATCATAAAATATAAACGCATACCAGTTTTTACCACATGAACTCTTTCTATCTCTCAACTCTCTCTTTTCTTTTAATAAGTCCAATATGGCTGTAGGTAAAAATAAGAGGTTGACTAAAGGGGGCAAAAAGGGTAGCAAGAAGAAGATGTAAGTGAATTATATTTATGTTATTAAAGTATTTAATGTATGAGCATTACGTTAGTGTGGAAATTTTACAAAGTAGAGTTATATTAGTCCAGATGTAAGCAGATAAATAAAAGCAAACCGAAATCTAAATTCGTCGTTGTTTTACAATTGCAGTGTCGACCCCTTCTCCAAAAAGGATTGGTATGATGTCAAAGCACCTGCTATGTTTAAACAACGCCAAATTGGCAAAACTTTGGTTTCCCGAACCGTTGGAACAAAAATTGCAGCTGATGGATTAAAAGGCCGAGTGTTTGAAGTCAACCAGGTTTGTGTCATGCGAAGTTTTTGCAATTTTTTAAAATCTAGAATTATTTAAACTTTAAAAGTTTAAAGTGAAATGTAAAGCCTGAATATTTGAGTTGTTGGTTTATACAATAATGGTTTATACATTACTTTAAATTGTAAAATTACACAAACCTTAAATTCACACTTTTTAATTAGACAATTTTACAACAACTACACACTAAAGCTATTTTTTTAAACCTTTATTATTATTTTAACTTTGTTTGTAAAACTAACAATTGTAAAGGTTTAAAATTAGTATATATATACTATTAATTTTGTAAAAGTAATAATGTCTTAAATTGAAAAATAATCATAAATTATTAAAGGCTGATCTCCATGGCGATGAATCAACTTACAGAAAGATGCGATTAATTGTGGAAGATATTCAGGGAAAACATTGTTTGACCAACTTTCATGGAATGTCTCTTACTCGGTTAGTTTTGAATTTTGTTTTATTTGATATGAACTAGTCATACTATAACAACAGAACTGGTTTTATTTTTATTTTTTTTTATTTTTTGACCTATGCTAAAAAAATTTATATTGTTTTGTTATTAATATAATTTTTAACAAATAAATAAATTTAGTATTAGAGTTAAATGATAGCAAAGAATTATGAAAAGGAAATTTTACAACAAATTATAATGGAATTGCTTATATATATAAACAATGTTTGTTAGTTAAGTTTTGCCCCAATCTTTTTGTTACGAGAATATAGTAGGGTTTGTTATTAAACCCTTACCTAGCCTCATTTAGTAACTGTGTTTTTTTTGTCATAGATTCCTACATAAAGTCTCAAAATTTTATGTTTGTTGTTGGTTGTCATTCAAATATTTCTGTATGTACCTATCTGTAACCAATTTTTTTTTTAAACAGAGATAAACTTTGTTCCATGATCAAGAAATGGCAAACACTGATCGAAGCATCAGTTGATGTCTCAACCACTGATGGATACAAGTTGAGGTTGTTTTGTATCGGTTTCACTCACAAGCGAAGTAACCAGATCAAGAAAACTTCTTATGCTCAACATGCACAAGTATGTTCTTTGTAATTCATAACACAACAGTTTTACTTTAAATTTTTGTGCATTAGTTAGGTACAAAATAATTCAGTTTACTCTTTTATTTGACTTAGTATTATATATATATTTTGAAGTTGTTGAATTTCAATTTTTTTTATGATATATATATATATATAATTATATATGCACAAAATATTAAACCATGTGTGTTACTTAGTCATTTATTATAGTTTTTTGTCTCTAAAAAACATTCAACTTTCTAAAACCCATTTTTTGTCAATTATTAAAATTAGGTTAAGCTACAATTTTAAAAAAAATATATATTTCATTTATTGTTTGTTTTATTAAAATTAACAACAACATTTTTTTGTTGCTTAGGTTGTTAACATTCGAGCAAAGATGGTGGAGATCATGACCCGAGAGGTCAGCACTGGTGACCTTCGAACCCTTGTGAACAAACTTATTCCTGACTCAATCGCCAAGGATATTGAGAAAGCTTGTCAGGGAATCTATCCACTTCATGATGTTTACATTCGCAAAGTTAAAGCTCTTAAGAAACCTAAACTTGACAGTAAGTTGTTGTTTAAATTTTATTGGTCCAAAAGTTTTTGATATTTTTCATGCGTTGACTAGGCTTTAATTGTTGTAATATGGTTGCAATTACTATTTATTCATGGTAGATTTCTGACGCCTATTTAAATTATTTAAAAATTTTAAGTTTAAAACAAAAACGATTAAGACAGGACCTAACACATGAGGTTGTTGTTTTGATCCTGGCTACTGTCAGTAAAAACACATATTTTTTTTTGTATATACATTTATCCTTGATGTGGGAAGGTCGAATGCGCAACTTAAACATAGAGTAACATCAGTTACTCCGACCCAGTCTCGAGTTGCCTTCAGCAGTTTGGGATATTATCGATTATAATTGCCCGATAATTATGTTGCTGATTAAGTGATGGCTCAGCAGGAGTTCATACCGTTTATAGTGGTGTAGCAAGTGTTCTTACCACTACACCACGCTGCCGGTCGTTAGTAAATGATCAGGCAATAACACTAGGTTATTGCTGTTTGGTCTTTTTAACGGTGCATGATAAAATAAAAACAAAATTGACTATTTTTTACACTTCTATACTCAAAAACTTACTATATTTTACCAGTAACTTAACTTACGATATTACTTTTAAATTTATTACGTTTACTTGTCAATGGCCTGCCCCATGGTTAACACTACATTTGTTGTATTATGGTCTCAACTTGCAACTAATGTTTGCCCATGATAATTAATTTGTGTGTCACAAGTAACAATTTTATCAATTGGACATTTATATATAGATTAATAAACTTACCTTTTTATACAACAAAACTACCCTGTGTAATAAACAAAATATATATTTTTAATTTTTTAAGTAACTCGACTTATGGAAATGCACGGAGAGTCGTCATCTTCACAAACAACTGCTGCGAAGAGCGGTGACACTGGTGCCAAAGTGGAGCGAACTGGTGACGGTTACGAACCTCCAGTTCAAGAATCTGTTTAAAGATACTTGCGTGTCTTAAATATAACATCTAAATTTATGCTGTTGTGTTGTTTTGGTAATAAGTTAGGGTATTGGGTTTCGGAAATTTAGTTACCCAACAAAAAAGGCAGTTTAAGTGAATTGTAAAAAATTGTCAAGTTGTTGATATCAATTTAAGATACTTATTTTGGTATGGCATGCGTTTGCTGTTGTGTTTTCCCAAAATTTGATTTGCAGTTTTTTCAAAAATTATAGAAAATCTATTAGAGAAAGGGTTGGAGTAATTGGTTAAATAATAAGGTTGATAGGCTGTGTCTTATTGTCAGTGAAATTACGTTTTTATTCGTTTGGTTTTAGTAATGTGTTGCCAGTTTTTTGAGTTTTGCACATTATGATAAATTTATGTTTCCGCTAGGTAGTGATAGAGAGCTTTTCTTCAAGCTCTACATTCGTGCCAATAACAGGGCGATTTTAAATTTCGTAACAAGTCTAATAGTTTGTCCGGCCTTGGAATTTGATCACGGACTGTAAAGTTCTAAGTTTAAACTGCAGCAATGCCACCTTATTTAACTCCGGCCAGGTGTTTTAAATATGTGACACACTACATAATTGCAAACCCTTCTTAAATATTATAAGAAAAAGTTTTTTTGTATATATCTTTATCCTCGATGTGGAAAGTCAAATGCGCGACCTAAACAAAGAGTAACATCAGTTACCCCGACCCAGTCTCGAGTTGCCTTTAGCAGTTTGGGATATTATGGATTATAATTGCCCGATAACTAAGCTGCTGATTAAGTGCTGCCTCAGCAGGAGTTCGTACCGTTTATAACGCCTTACTCACGGGCGCTACAGTTTAAACACTTTATGATAAAATAATAAAATCATCGTGCTTTAAAATTAAATATTTTAGGCGTTTTTAATTTTTAGTTTTATAACAGTGATTATAAACATGTCAGTGTAGGTAATGTTATATTTGTAATGTACACAGATCTTCATAAAAACATTAAAAACTCACATTAACGTTCGCACATTAGGTCCAGAGTTACATGTAAGTTTAACATGTGTTTTGTAGATAAAAATAAAACCACGTGGCCGAAAACAAACTCGTCTATTCACAACATAACTTTAACATTAACGAATTGAGTCTCTACAGGAAATATCTAAACGTTGATCTCATTCAATGTTTTATGTTATAGTCTGCCAACTGTGCGACGTGTTATTAAGTATATTGAGCTTTTCTATGTAAATTGTTGCTTGTTTAACAAAGTTTCCGCAAAACATTGTTTTTAAATGTGTAAAAGCCCAGGGTTACATGTTAAATAAATAAGGAATTTTTGTTAACACGAAAAGGGTTTATGTGTAAAAATAATCTAGATTACCTGTAGTTTAAGGTCCTCAAAAGGAGTTTTTACCAGTTTTTCTTTTATTAGTATTGATTTACTTGTTTTAGTTTAAACATAAAAAAACCCAATTTCAAATTAAATTTACAAATCGATCACTTTTATCCGGCAGACAAACATGTATAAATAATTTAACAAAACTAAAGCGAGTCTTTAAAAATTAATGTATTACTCATTCTTTTACTCCCAACTGAGTCATGTGAGCCATTCAATTCGCCCAGCGGGGGAGCGATTGTATTTCACTGTTCAACTTTAAAGTCAAAGAGAAATTCAATATTAGTAATAAAAAGTTGTCTATTAAAAGTAGTAATTTTAAACCCTGACATTATTTATGGTAATTGTGTATTATTTTTAACTGGTTTCAATTATAGTGGCCTTTAAGTTTGTATAAATCGATTCACAATATTTTTCACATGTCATTTGAATGCTTAAAAACTGTTGTGCTGCTAAGGCTTTTTTATACAGGTTTAATTTTACTATACAAGCTGCATATCAAAAAAGAAGAGTGTATTTTAACAGTTTTCCAAGCTAAGGGTTGTGTTAATTTAAATTTAATACAAAACCAAGAGTAAATACTATATAGTCTTATAGTGCTCATTTTCCACTTTATAATTGTGCGCAAAAACTGCCGGAAATCCTTCATGCATGATAGGTACACGGAAGAGGAAAAGCGCGCGTGGAAAAGGCAAAGCAAGTGCGTGTGTTTGCGCGCTTTAGTGATTTGTATGTTTTAAAGCATGCTCTATTGAAATGAATGTGCGGTGCTGGCTAGGCTAAGGCAAGAAGCGTTTATTTCCCGGTAGAAGCTGTGCTCTTTTCATCATTTTTCCTCGTCTTGGTAAATTTTTCTGACGTGACTTATTACAAGGTCTGGCTAGACTTCAGTTTAAGTTTTTGTTGGTTAGTTAAAATAGTTGGCAGAGTCAAAAAATGTGGTTTTTAGTTTCAGCCCTTTTGCGTCTGTGTAACATTACATTAGTTGGCAATATTATAAAGCTTCGTTTATATTTGCGTGTACAACATTTTACGAAATACCTAAATCGTTTGTTTTACACTTTACTTGCTTTTTGGTATTAAAACATTCAGTTTATATCGAATTTTAGCTTTTTAGGCCATTGACGCTGACGCATTTGACTTGTCAGCTTGTTGACTCTTAGAGTTGTGGTTTATTTTAATCCATTTATGTTCGAAAAGAACGGTTAAAATTGCCTGAAAAATTGTAAAAACATAATTCTACAACGTCAAAATTTTAGTGACGATATTTTTGTACGAAATTCACTGCAGCACGTGACACCGCAATACGTTTTGAGGAAACGCCCAATGGTTTGAAAACTCGTTAGTGGCACGATAAGGAAGTAAACTCGATTTAATATGAGTTCTAAACACAAGCTCAAATGGTATCTACATTTACATAGAATAGTAAACAGTCGGATTTTACAGTTTCTGGTTTTTACACATGTTTTCTAGCTAAACTGACACGTGACGAACGCCAGTTGTGTCATTGCGCAATAGCTTACTGCGCTCAATGACGTAATACGTTAGTTTTTCAGAAGTTGTATTGCTTTCCCTGCAAAATAATGGGAGTTTAAAACATGCCTATTGTAAGCGTATGTTCTGTAGCTTGAATTAGGTATAACATTATTATTTTGCAAAGCTAGTTATATGTGTAATTGTAAAGCCTATTTTAAGCCAATTAAATTCAATGATTTAAATTGCTTGCGGTCAAAATTGCTTTTAATAGCGGCTTCACATTTCGTTCTAATATCCTGGTAATATAAGATGACAATTGCTTTTTATTTTGAGGTTTCCGCTGGTTATATTGTTATAGCTTGGAATTATATTTATCTAACAAATACTGCGTGGGGTTTAAGCAGGATTTTGCTATTTTAAACAAAATATCGTTTTTCATTAGGTAACTAACCATAATTTGGAGTAAAAAGGGCGCACGTTTGTTAGGAAGTTGTTATTTTAACTTAAAAAACAAGAAAAAAAAGTTTTGCCATTTTGGGAGTGGTGCTCGTAGTTTCTATGACGTCATAAATGTGGTTTTATTTAAAGGAGCGACTTGTCTGTCTGACAAAATAAAATTTATTTGTTTACGAAAAATTGCTCAGTTGTTTGGTCGCAGGTACATTTTGTTTTCTAATTAGTAACCTTTTGAATAAGCCTTTTACAGCTTAAAATATCCACTGATTGCAGAATTAAATATTAATACTGTTTGCACAATACATATGTCATTTAAGTAATAGGGTTTAGTCCGTATGCCAGCTGGTCTACTGTTTTAAATCAAATAAACTAATGTAGTTTCAAATAGGAGTATAAATACACTTGAAAATGACCGCACTAATCAATACAGAGAACGGGTTGTTTAAAATGTATCGCTATTTAAAAAAATTAGGTATTGGAAAGAGTCGTTTTTGGGTATTATAAATTTGGCTATAGTAAAATGACTGTCAAACGGTAATTAATTAAATTATTTTAACGTGAAAACTAATTAATGTAAAATGCTAATGATATGAACGCGTGGCAAATTGATACAAATAATTTTTGATTCATTTTTACCAGGAATTAAAAAATACTTTTTTTTAATTAATGATAAGTTTAGAAAATAATACGTCGTTAAACAAAATGGTATTTAAATCAAAAACTTGCAAAAAATCCCTGTTCTTTATTTATTACATATTATAATGTTATTTTGTGTATCATGACATTAAAATGTCATCTAAAAAACAAGTAAGGTCAAAATATGATAGTTGCAATTTAACAGAACTGCATTAGAAAATTCGCTTCGTTTTAGTGTCACTTCTATTGGCTTATATTCTGCAGTATAATGACGTTTCACAATCCCGGATATTACTCAGTATGAGTACACCAACGTTTTAAACGGGTAAAATTCCCTGCCATTGCATTTAAACGGAAACTAATGTTAGTACTGTATAGATTTAGGACAGCAGCACTGCTTTTAATAAGCTGATGCGGTTGTGTATTGCTTTAAAAGCGCTTTGTGTGCAAAAATGTGCAGTTGCTTTATGGGTTGAAATAAAAAAGCAACCGAATGGTTTACCTAAATTAAGTAAATTGACTGTTTTGAAACAGGATGTAGCATATCTACGTAGGCATTTGTAGCCTTCTCGCAACAATTCAGTATAAAATACAATTTTACATTTATTCTTTATATTTATTAGATAGGTCCAACATTAGACAGTATTTGTTACGTCAGTTCGCAAAGTATATAGCCGAGATATGTACTGCTTTGTACAATTGACTTGAAATTCGATTTAATTTAGTTTAGTTAATACAAAGGTAAAAGTACAGCTGTACATGGCCTTAAAATTACATGCCTGGTCGTTAAAGAATGTCGCTTGAATACTTTTAATTGCAATTTCGAAGAGCAAAACTGTGGTAAAATTACGCAGTAATTATTGGTTAGCCTAAAGATATAATTAATCGACTTCTCAAATTTTTAGTCTTGAAGCTAGCGCTAAGCATTGTAGTTAAAAATTGAAAGTGGTTAAATATATTTTGCAGTATAACAGTATTAACCTTTTTTTATATTTTTATGATATAGGCACGTATAGTTGAATTTACATTTTTTCTATTTGTTTAAACATTTGTTTTGTTGAAAAGAAGATGTCTGAGGCTAAAATGGACCTTTCCGGAATCGCGAACTTTGACAAAAATAATCTTAAAGCACAAACTACACAGGAAAAGGACGCGGGAAAGATAGGTAAAAATGCTAAATTTAAAACAATTTGTAAGCTTATTTTACTGCGAATTTTGGCATATATAAAATATATATTATACTTGGTTAAAATTTGCGCCTTTGTCAGTTAGTACATGTTTAAATTTTAACAAAAAACATTTAATTTTAAAAAATATTGTATAGTTTGCAACTTCGTTTACTTAAAAATATTCGAGCTTAGCTTGAATACGATATTGTTTTACCTTTATTACATCATGGATTTTTTAAAAAAATTTAGCAGCAGATCTCTGCCTACACTTTAAAAATAAGCGTGGGTTTAGTTTTAAAATTTAATTTAGCAAACTGAATGTTTTTTTAGGCTATACGCAAGAAAAGATGTTTGACCAAGTTACCAAGTTTGACAAAGCTTGTCTCAGTAATGTTGAAACTAAAGTTGAAAACTCATTGCCAAGTAAAGAAGGTAAAAAAATCAAAGTTTTTCCATTTTGTATAGGATCCTAAATTTTGATATAGCATCTTTAAATGTTAGCTTAGAATAGCCGATAATTATTTTTTTTCCTGCCTTTTTAAATGTCTTTTTTTATCTTCCAACTTTTATTTATTTATTTTTTTTTCAGTTATTGACGAAGAAAAGGCCGCAAAGTAGAAGGGTCATTTCTTATTTTTACCAATTTACGGACCCGTTTAAATTTAGTGTGTATCTATATTATTCAAATTTTTTTGCATACATAATTTGCAGTATTTATCAGTCAATTGTAAAGCATGAATATTTTTAAAAAAATTTCTTTTTTTGACTCTCTACTGTCCACTGACGGAAATAAGAATGTAGCCTCGCTTGCTTGGCTTTCTACTTGTATATTCGGAAAATATCCATTGTAAAATATGATGCAAAAAATGTAATAAAATTGACTGTAAATTTATGAAGAGTTGAATATATTCTTCGGTCTATGAATAAATTCTACTGCAAAAATTAAGTAAAATAGCAAACAAAAATTAAAAACTAAATTCCTACAGTTAAAAAAATTGATAAAAAATGGAGATTTGTCACGTGACCTATTAACGTTGTTACGTCCCATTAGTCTCACGTGACCAGCCTAATTATTTTGTATAAAAAACAAACATTTTAAAAATTAATTTTTATTTGTGAATAGATAACAACTATGTATAAACACCCTACAAACTACTAAGTATTATTTTATTTATTATAATTTGTAATATACAAGAAAATTATTTTTTTTTCTGTAGGCCGGTGAATAATTAAAATAAACAAAAACAATTAAAATACTTGAAAACTAATATACAAGGGGGTTCTATGTACAAAAAATCACACAAAAAAGGCAATCAAAAAATTTTCAAATGAAAAATACAGTGAAAAATTTGGCGTAGAAATTATTAAAATATATAAAAATTTAGTACAAATTTAAATCGTATAGAAAAATAAAAATACAAATTTTTTTTAAATAAATCTTTTCTGGCGAATTTATTGCACTAAGTGCTTTTAATTTTTACAAAATTTTTGTGTAGCTAATATTTTTAAATTGTGTTTATAAAAAAAGGCCAAAATATTAAAATGTGACTTCATTTAAGGACGGATTAAATGTGCAATGATGGAGTGGGTAAAAAAATCAGTGACCAAAAAAATTATTAAAAAAATTAAAAATTTTGTACTTTAAAAATAAAATGTTACTGGATTTTTTTTATACGCGAAATGTATTCAATTACACAATGCATTAGACAGGGTATTACTATTTTCCCTGCCCTAAACGCTATGCTGAAAAAAAAACAGCAAAAATGAAAATATTTTCGCATATTTTCGACTACTTTAAAACGGTTTGTGATAAGCTAGTTATAATTCGTACGCGCATTCTAAACACTAGGTGGTGATGTAACAATTAAGTGTCTGTGACGTCATACGCGTATGAGGAATACTTTAAAAAAAGAAAAAGGCAGGACAACAATCGCCCGAAAAATAAAAAAAAAAATAAACATCTAAAAAAATAATTACTCTAAATTTTTTTGTACCAGATTTTTTTGGAATCTGATATTTTATGTGTTTTATATTAAATTATGCGGGAAAAGTTAAATTAATACAATTTGGAATAATGTTTAATGCTAAATTAAATTGCTCAAAAATGCCAGCCATTTAAAATACTACGAGAAATTTAAAATTAGTTATGAAGAAACGCGGTAAAAATTTCTTTTTTTAATAATATTTTGGTCTAGTTCTTCCTCTGCATCGTGGTGAGTAAGTCTGTAAATGAAAAAAAAATTTTTTATAAATTTGATTTTTATTGTTGTTAGTTTGTAATTTTTTTTAGACTTTAAAAACCGTTTTTTGTTAATTTTTTTCTAATTTATTTTGATTGTTTTTGTATTAGTAAAATTTTAATTTAAAAAATTTTTGATTTTTAATTTTTATTATTAGATTACAATTTATTAAAAAATTATTAAACTAAAAACTCACAAATATTAGTAAAGATTATTTAAATTAAATAAATGGGTAAAAAAATGTTATTTGAAATCCCTTTTCAAAAATTTTTTATTCCCAAAAACATTCAAAAATTATAAATTATTTTTTTCACATAAAATATTGGTACCACTTGTATTCTAGGTTGACTTACTTAATATCGACGAGATCTTGGAGATGGACTACGACTTCGTCTCGGGCTCTGTTTATCGTATACCAAATATTTAAAATGTTAGTTCAAATCATTATTGTTTAGTGTTAATTATTAATTAATGTGTAAGTAATATAAGTGTTATAATTTGAGATTTTTTTAAGTAATGACGTATATGTTTTGAAACGTTTTTAATAAAAAAAATGTTTTAGTTGTAAATTTTTTCGAAAAATGAATTTATTTTTATTTTACCAGACTGCTTCTAGAGAGTCGGGATGAAGATCTTAGAGGACTTGGAGAGCGACTTCTTCGCGGAGAAGACAACTGCCAATATCACGTGAGTAATTAAAAGTATACATATGGCCGTTGTAGCTTATTTACTTAATTTTTTTCAGAATTGCTGGGATGAATTAGCTTAGTTTTTTAAGTTATATTTGTAGGTATATGCCGAAGGTCTTGACTCTTATACATATAAGTGCTTGTAAAAATGACTTAATTATTCCATATACCAATATGCCAATCATTTTCTACCAAAAACCGAGACGTTAAAATCAAATGTTAATAACCAAACAATCGTGAATTTAAATTTGAAATTTATTTTGCTCAAAAAATCAGATTTTTTTGAATTTTACTTACAGCACCACGGCGTGTTGTTGCCTCCCCTTTAATGAGAACAACGCCATCTTCAGTCAGTGCTGGCCACACGTGGTACGCCACTAGAGGAGCTGTGAACTCACTATCGTAACTACGGCGATACCTGGTAATAAAAAAATTTAAATAAAATAAAAAAAGAAAAAAGTTAAAAAAATTAAAAAATTGTTTAACAAAAAAATAAAAAAAAATGTTAAAAAAAAAAAAATTTTAAATTAAAAAAAAAAATTTTTTTATGATCTCACTTGGTCTCGCTCATGAGTTCTCCATCAGTCGCAAGCGGAATATCAAGCGGTGGTTCAAGTGCTTGCATGGAGTAAGCAACTCGGCAGACCTCGCGGATAAATGGGCTCACAAGTACAAACTCACATTCTGGCGGGAAACTGATCTTCGGGTTCACGTTCATAGCCCGAATAACATCCTAAAATCGGTAAATAAAAAAAAATTCATTAAAAAATTTACAAATTGAATAATAAATAATAAAGTTACAATATTTATTTACATTTTTTAAATTGGTTTAGTTTATATTTGGAAAAAAAGTCTATTTTTAATTTTAATTGGATTTTTTAACGTCACACTTTTTATTAGATTTTTATGACGTCACATTTTTGTTAGATTTTTATGACGTCACAATTTTTATTAAATTTTTATGACGTTACCTATTTTATTGGATTTTTATAACGTCACATTTTTTATTAGAATTTTATGACGTCACTTTTTTTATTAAATTTTTATGACATCACATTTTTTTTTTACGTCATACTCACATCGACGCTTCTGTCTACGTCATAGAGATCCAAGTTACGGACGATGTAGTCAGTCACTGCTTCCTCCAGACTTCCAGGTCCTCCATGGATGGGAGAAAGAAGTCTTCTTGCTCTTAGACGGAACGATCTGTACGCCATCTTGGCCACGTGGAACGACTCACAGACAGCGATGAAAATTATTCGTTTCACCATTTCATCATCATCTACAAACCTACGGAGGCGATCCTGGAAATTACGAGTGAGTTAATGATACAAGTGTTTATATATTAATATGTTATGTAGATATGTACGTGCTAAATTATTAAGTACGGGCAAGTATCAACCGGCAGCGGAGTCAGAACATTTGACTTTACTACACTAGGTCTTGGGTTCGATCTTCAGTGTTTTCATGCTGTAGCGCCGTTGTTAGAACACTTGACTATAGTACATAGGGTTTTGGGTTTAATCCCCACTGCTCTAATACTGCAGCGCCGTGGTCAAAACACTTGATTTTAGTACATGAGGGTCTTGGGTTTGATTTCCAGTGCTCTCATTCTGTATCGCCGTGGTTAGAACACTTGACTATAGTACATAGGGTTTTGGGTTTAATCCCCACTGCTCTAATACTGTAGCGCCGTGGTCAAAACACTTGACTTTAGTACATGAGGGTCTTGGGTTCGATTTCAGTGCTCTCATGCAGAAACGCCGTGGCCAGACACTTGACTTTACTACTTGAAATCCGGGGTTTGGTTACCACTGTTATCATGCTGTAACGACTTTGAGTAAGGCGCTATAAACGGTAAGCTCCTGCTAAGCCAATACTTAATCAACAGTTTAATTATCGGGCAAATATATTTATAATAATACATACAACATTTTTACGTATTTATAGTCACCTGCATATCTAGTCTATCAACTGCATAAAGATCATTGAACCTCGCAACAAGCCTGGAATGACGAATCGAGTTTGTAAGCTCAGCATGAGTTGGTGAACATGGTGGTGGCGGTAGTGGGCGCTCGTAATCACTCAATCTGTAGACAACAATATTGGTAAGTTAAAAAAATTAGTTTTTCAATATTTTTAAGGTATTTTTTAGATACAAACAGTTTAAGTTCTTACTAAAAATTACAAATTGTGAAAAATTAAAAAAAAAATATTTACTTTAAAATTAAATCATTTTTAAAAGTGTTAAATTACTAACAGATAGGAATGCCAAAAAAACTTATAAAATTTTTGAAAAAATATATCAAAAACAATTAAACCAACCTACACGATATATCTAATACCTAAGTGTGTTGTTAGTGAGTGTAATTAAAACCACTAACGGTTACATAGTTTAAATCGCTTTAAACAATACCTGGATTAGGTTAAAAGCGTTTGTTAAATTGCTAACTATTTAAAGCTGGTTTAAATAATTGTTATCGCTTGGTATTGAATACTGGACCACGCTTATTTATTGTGAAGAATTTAAATAGCATTGTAATATTAAACCTTATATGGTATATAATTAACAATAGCGTCTACAGTTTAATTATATATCTAAAAATATTTAAAATTTTTTTTTTTTGCGAAGTTTTTAAAATTTAATTTATATCGAATTTATTTTATTTAATGCGACTTAACTATTGGTATACCAACGTAAAGTAAAGAGGTTTTTGTTGTATTAGTATTATTCAAAAGTAAATATTATTGAAATTATTACAAAAACGCTTAAAAATTACCATAAAGCTATTTCTATTGTTAAAAAGAAATACTATTAAAACCTCAAGCATAAGTTATAAAAGAAATGAAAAAATATTTAATAAATTAATTAATATGTCAATAATTAGCAACTTAATTGTTATTTATAGTGTTTTCTTAATTCAAAAAAATTTTATATAGTTAATAATACCACAGATTTATGTTTATTTATTAAATATAAATTATTAAGTTTTGACAAAAATAGGCATACAAGTCTGTTCTTGCCTATTTAAACGCTATTCATAAATATCAAGTGCCTTTAATAAAGAATTTGGCTTATAAAAACATGCCAAAAAGTCTGATATTATATAGCTATATAAAAAACCCCATATTTAAAAAAGGTTAATTTTATATGTGGTTTAAATGGAATAAACGCTTAGTTAAAGCACTTGAAATATTTAGTAATTGTGACGAATTACTTTGTCGGTATTTGCCGGCTACTATAATAGCTCTTACCGAGTAATTACGTGAAACAATTCAATTTAAAACAAACCGGTGTCGCTATTTCATTTAAACAAGGAAATCCTTTAAGCCATTGTTCGATCACAATAACCTATTGTTCGACGCGTTCTTGAGCGCCCTTGACGAATTAAAGTTAACTAAAACCGACGGTGCCGAAATCGGCAATACAAATATAATCCCAATTTAACAAAGTTTTAAATTAAATTAATACATACAAAACATGGGTGTAAATATAAGTAACATTTACACAGTTTTATAATGCGAATAAATCAATTGTTTGAGCACGTGTTTAATTAGCGCGGGTTTTGACCACATTAAAAGCGGTGGCTAAAGCAAATACTTCAAAAATAAATACTAAAAAAACGCGAATCTTAACCGCGTAAATACTAAAAAAACGTAGTAATAAATACTAAAAAAACGTAGTAATATTTACGTACGATGATTTGCAGCGTATAGGGCTGCAGCTACGCCGTGCTGGACTTGTGCTACGTCGTGGTGGCGGGCTAGTACTTCGTCCTCTACTACGACGAAGTCTAATATTAATGATGGAGTGGTTAGTGCAGAATTAAACTAGAGTGGGTGTTTAATAAGTGGAAAAATTAAAAATTCTATTAGGTTGATATAATATTGAACAAATTAAAATTAAGTTTTAAATTTCACTAAATTATTCGAAAATTTGATATTTTTTATCAAAATTCGTTCTATAGATTAACAAAGGTATTATGATGAATGACGTCATAAAAACGACATTATGACATCATAAATTACCTGCTTTCTGTCAAATCGCGTTCGCCGCGAAGCAAACTGATCTCATCCCGAAGTCGGTCGATTTGTCGTTCATAATCTCCGACCAACAGTAACTGAGATTTATATCTGGAAGCCTCTTCCTTCGCCAGTCTTAAACTAAAACAATTTGGACAATTAGTTTAAGTTACTGTAGTGCTACTACAGTAAAACAAAAAGTGATTTTGTATTTAAAAAAATGTTTTTTTCCCAAAAAATGACGAAGTTGCTCTAGTACTTAATACCAACGGTATAATAAGCGTTAATCATTGCAAATTGCACGATTTTAAGCGTTCTCCCTCTGTATCTATATGCTTAGGTTTGCAAATAGACTGTAAAGGCTCTTTATATATATATTTTAATGTTAAACTTACTCTGCCCTTAGCAAGATAATTTCTTCTTCCGATGCTAACATAGTACCTCCTGATTCAACTTTCGTCTTTTCTAGCTCAGCGTGGCTGTCGTTCAGTCTAAAACGAGAATAAAAACTTCAGCTAATACGACGCTACAACATATCGTCCCCCAAGCTAAGAAAAAGCACGGGACAATGGAATATTGCTCTCCGGTTACCGAATCAAAGAGTTAAAGGTGAACAAATTATTTCTGTGTACAAGAAAGCGCGTCCTTCAGGGATCACGATTTTTAATTTCAATGATATTTGAAGAGCGACGCGGAAACGTATGGCCCGGGTCTATTGTTACATTGGTCCGTAATAGTAATTTTTGCCAATGTGTTTTCTTAAGCTGTTTTTGTTCAATATAGTTATTCTTATTGTGGAAATAATATTTCGCAATTGTGATACTTGATAATTGTTTTTTTTAAATGCCTTTTTAGAAATTTAGTCCAAAGTTAAACTATTGCAAATTAATGTTTTTTTTAAGTTGTGTTATATTACTTTCACTTAAAAATACCCTACAAAAAACAATATACAAAAAAAAAACTAATTTAGTGCATTTTTATAAATTAGATGCTTTTTCATTTATAAATTGGGCTTTAATATTAAGAAGTAACTTTTTTTTAGGATTTGTTTACTATAGATGATAAAAAAAATCTAGGCCATTTTTTACAAGAAACCAAAATGTTCAAAATATTAAATGACAAAAAAATATGAAACTTTATACAAGAGACATAAAACACACATTTACAAAACAAAAAAACATGATGTAAAAATAACTGTAACCTTATCTTTAAACATGATCTTAATGAATATGTTGTTTTTTGAAAACAATTCTTACTCGTCTTTTGCTAGGTCTAGTTCCCCTTTCGTTTCAGATAGTTCCGTTTCAAGTTTGAGTAAATCTTCGTTGTGCTGGGATTTAAGCTCAGATATTTTCCGGTCCTTGTCAACAGATTCCTTTGAAAAAAACATTTTTATCAACATAAAACAAAATTCACTATTTTGCATTTTATGTGCTTCCAATAATGGACTAACAATACTTATTTAGCCTACAATATAACAGCCTAAAAATTGTGCTTTTAAAATTGTAACCCCATTTTTACCTTAATTAAAGACAAACTAGTGTCGGGTGACACTGAGCTACCAGCTGCAATAAACCCAGCCCCAAGCCAGGGTAAAAGTCGACTTTTTAGGGTGTCCACCCCTCCATAAGTACCCCCCTCAGAGGCAGTTAGACTCATTGCAGTAAACAACTGGTTTTGAATCTTTGAGGTTAGTTCGATTAACTCGCATATTCGTCCCAAATTTGTATCACAATTGTTAATCTGTGAATTTAAAACATAAAATTAAAAAAAAATAATTTAAATATTTTTTTTGATATATAGAGGCATTTTTATACTAGTTTATAAAAATGGTCAGCATTTATTTTAATATAAATAGTCCCAAATTTATATATCAATATTTTTATATTTTATTTAAGTTGAAACCGTTGTGTAAATTATACATAAGTTAAATATTTGTAAAGATAGTTAGAGAAAGTATATTTAAAAAGCACTTTGTAACAACAAAAATTCAATTTAAAACCCAGGCATTCTTATTGTTTGGTAACATTATTTGTACAGCACTTCAACAAAATAATAAGCACAATGGACATGGAGTTTTGCCATACAAAATCTTAGCAACAGTCATATGCCTAGCAACAAATCAAAAAGTAACAGGACAGCAAAATGTAGTAGGCTATTTATTATTCAATAATGCTGGGCAAACAAAAAAGTAGCCAAAGGATTTCTAAATGAAAAACAAACAATAGTAGAACACTTTCTAAAAACATTTCGAAAAGCCAGGGCTTTAAAATCAGAATAAAAATGATGACTAATAAAAATAAAATGGAAAAATGATTGATAACACAGCTAGAGACGCTAACTTTGTGTACTTAGGACTGTAATAGCAAACATGGATGAATACATGACGTAGAAATTGGAATAATATGACGCAGTGCATTGGCTTCATGATGTCATCACCATTATGATCCATAGAATATTTAATTCTCCAAAACAAAATTTATTAGCACCACTAATTATGATTAAAAAACAATTCAAAATAAAGAGAAAAATTCACACAATACACACAAACTAAAGATTAAACAAATTTCTATATAATTATTTGTTCATATAGAACAATAAAATCATTTTTAATTTATTACAAAACTGTTTAAATTATGGTTTAGGTAAAAAAACATTATATAAAAGTACTTAATTATGTGTTGCAATTTTGTTAATTTTTTGGTTTGTTATTTTAGGCTGTTTTAAATTATTTAAAGGCAATCTTGTTTTAGTAAACTGCCTTATAATTTTTTAATTTAATGCAATTACCGCATAATTTTCTTTAAGAGATTCAAGTTTATCTTGCAAAGCAGAAAATGATTTTCCATTTGCCAACCTTCTTATCGTGTCAGACATCTTTGCTTGTAAGTGTTACACCAATTCCTAAAATTTACCTGTTTTTATTCAAAAAAATAAAACAAATTTGCAAATTACTTATTTAAAAATATTATGACTTTGTCTGACAGTCTTAAAACTGTAGGTGCAGGTTTTTAAAACATTAATAGACACGATATAAAAAAAGCATACTTGCCCTGTCTGTTTTCAATGCTATTGTTCAACAAACAATAAGTTACATCAAAAACACCTAAACAAAAATTTAAATAAATTAAACACCAAAACTAGCAGACTAGACCTCCCCAATAATATACAATTACATTCCTGTTAAAACCAGAACCATTTCTATAAAACGAGAAAAATGCACCCTATTAAATTACATGTCGTGGTCCTTAATAAAGGCAAACAACGACGATTACGAAACCGGGAAATTTGTTTACTTTTCTGCTACTACGCATTCACTGAAACCTGGGACGCTACGCATGCGCAGAACGCAGTACGCTTCGCTAAATTTCATTGGTGTTGTAACATAATGTTCAGAATGCGCGTGTTTAGTATTGGAGTTTGTAAGCAATATTTAAGAAAAAACGTTTTACCAAGTGTAATTATATAACCTAACTGATTTAAAATAAATGTAATGTTTAATTTTATTAAAAACACACTTTTTATAGATAATATAACAGCAAAGACTGTTTAAGTTAAACTTGAATTTTACACCTTCTCACCGCCTTTTCACCAAACACGAAATGAGAACATTATGTTTCTTTATTCTACTGTGTAAAATTTAATTATCACTAATTACTAATTATTAAGTGTTTATTTATTAAAATTTAAAGGTTGTTATTAATTTTTTAAATTTTGGTCAATTGTATATTATGATATAACTAACTCAAAAATAAATTAAAATTTTAATTTTTATCACTAATTACTTAATAAAAGGTGTTTGTTTATTAAAATTTAAAGGTTGTTATTAATTTTTTAAATTTTTGTCAATTGTATATCATGATATTAGTAACTCAAAAACGAATTTAATTTTTGTCACTAATTACTAATTAATAGGTGTTTGTTTATTTACATTTAAAGATTGTTATTAGGTTTTTAAATTTTGGTCGGTTTTATCTTATAATATTTATAATTCGAAAAAAAATTTAAAAATAATTCTCGTTTGTTTTTTATATTTAAATGCTGGTTTGTTCATTAAAAATTAAAGTTCGACATTAAGCATTAAAAATTTGTTATGATGTATTTTATAATATAAGTAATTAAAAAACATATTAGAAAAATAATTTTCGTTTATTTATCATATTTAAATGCTTGTTTATTTAATAAAAATCAATTTTAAGAATTTAAAATTTACTATAATTTATATCCTAATATCACCAACTTAAAACTGGGTTAAATATTAGTTTTTGTTTGTATTATATATATAAATGCTTGTTTGTTTATTAAAAATCAAAGGTTTGTAATATTCTTAGTTAATGTTTATGCATATCTATTTTTATTTATAAAAAAAAATACAATTTTGCTATATGTATACAATTTTGCATCATTGAAAGGTCGTGGCAGTTAGCTCAGTGCGAAAGGCCCACAACTCTCAGTACTGAGTTCCGAGGTTTGGTTCCCAACTTAGACTCCTCAAAATAAACAAATTACCAATTTTTCGTAATTTGCGTACATAGGGCCGGTCATATGATCACGTGACCTAAGCACACTAGTAAAAAAGTTTAAAAAAAAAAAAAATTTTTTTAAATCCAAAGATAACTATACCAATAAAACCGCACTGTTGTAACAGCCGTGCTTGCAAAAATTTTTTAGCAAACATTAATATTTCCGAGAGTTATGACAAATTTATGACATTGATTTCAAATTTTTTTAGAACTGTTTTGGTATAACTAATGCTCAAGATAAAGAAATTTTCGAAAATAATTAAAAGAACAAAAAAACATTTTTTTATTTCGCGTACATTAAATTGTTCGCGCGACCTTTTGACCTAATTAAACCCAAAATAAAAATTACCTCAAACTTTTGTTTTACTGGAAATTTTTACGAAATGTTTTATCTTGAATGTTAGTTAGGCCAATGCGCGTCTAATTAAATACAAAATTTTAGGTTTTAAGATTTCATAAATTTTTAATAAAAGTTTCATAACTTTTATGAATATTAATATTTTTGAAAAAAAATTTGTAAGCACGGTAATTGGACCTGTGCGGTTCTAACACAACAATTATTTTTCGATTTAAAATTTTTAATTTTTTTCAAAAAATTTGTATGCAATATCATTGGCCAAAAATAGCACGTGACCTAATTAAACCCAAAATAAAAATTACCTTAAACTTTTGTTTTACTGAAAATTTTTGCGAAATGTTTTATCTTAAATGTTAGTTAGGCCAATGCGCGTCTAATAAAATACAAAATTTTAGGTTTTGAGATTTCATAAATTTTTAATAAAAGTTTCATAACTTTTATGAATATTAATATTTTTGAAAAATATTTTGTAAACACGGTAATTGGACCTGTGCGGTTCTAACACAACAATTATTTTTCGATTTAAAATTTTTTATTTTTAAAATAAAATTTGTATGCAATATCATTGGCCAAAAATATCACGTGACCTAATGAAAACCAAAATAAAAATTACCTTAAACTTTTGTTTTACTGAAAATTTTTGCGAAATGTTTTATCTTAAATGTTAGTTAGGCCAATGCGCGTTTAATAAAATACAAAATTTTAGGTTTTGAGATTTCATAAATTTTTAATAAAAGTTTCATAACTTTTATGAATATTAATATTTTTGAAAAATATTTTGTAAACACGGTAATTGGACCTGTGCGGTTCTAACACAACAATTATTTTTCGATTTAAAATTTTTAATTTTTTTTAAATTTGTATGCAATATCATTGGCCAAAAATATCACGTGACCTAATTAAACCCAAAATAAAAATTATTTCAAACTTTTGTTCTACTCAAAATTTTTGCGAAATGTTTTATCTTGAATGTTAATTAGGCCAATGCGCGCCTAATTAAATATAAAATTTCAGATTTTGAGATTTCATAAATTTTTAATAAAAGTTTGATAACTTTTATGAATATTAATATCTTTGAAAAATATTTTGTAAACACGGTAATTGGACCTGTGCGGTTCTAACACAACAATTATTTTTCGATTTAAAATTTTTTATTTTTTTTAAATTTGTATGCAATATCATTGGCCAAAAATATCACGTGACCTAATTAAACCCAAAATAAAAATTATTTCAAACTTTTGTTCTACTCAAAATTTTTGCGAAATGTTTTATCTTGAATGTTAATTAGGCCAATGCGCGCCTAATTAAATATAAAATTTCAGATTTTGAGATTTCATAAATTTTTAATAAAAGTTTGATAACTTTTATGAATATTAATATTTTTGAAAAATATTTTGTAAACACGGTAATTGGACCTGTGCGGTTCTAACACAACAATTATTTTTCGATTTAAAATTTTTTATTTTTTTTTTAAAAAATTTGTATGCAATATCATTGGCCAAAAATATCACGTGACCTAATTAAACCCAAAATAAAAATTACCTCAAACTTTTGTTTTACTGAAAATTTTTGCGAAATGTTTTATCTTGAATGTTAGTTAGGCTAATGCGCGTTTAATAAAATATAAAATTTTAGGTTTTGAGATTTCATAAATTTTTAATAAAAGTTTCATAACTTTTATGAATATTAATATTTTCGAAAAATATTTTGTAAACACGTTAATTGGACCTGTGCAGTTCTCACGAAGCAATTATTTTTTAATTTATAATTTTTTATTTTTTTTAAAAAATTTAGATGCAATATCATTGGCCAAAAATATCACGTGACCTAATTAAACCCAAAATAAAAATTACCTCAAACTTTTGTTTTACCAAAAATTTTCGCGAAATGTTTAATCTTGAATGTTAGTTAGGCCAATGTGCGTCTAATAAAATACAAAATTTTAGGTTTTGAGATTTCATAAATTTTTAATAAAAGTTTCATAACTTTTATGAATATTAATATTTTTGAAAAAAAATTTGTAAGCACGGTAATTGGACTTGTGCGGTTCTAACACAACAATTATTTTTTGATTTAAAATTTTTAATATTTTTCAAAAAATTTGTATGCAATATCATTGGCCAAAAATAGCACGTGACCTAATTAAACCCAAAAAAAATTACCTTAAACTTTTGTTTTACTGAAAATTTTTGCGAAATGTTTTATCTTAAATGTTAGTTAGGCCAATGCGCGTCTAATAAAATACAAAATTTTAGGTTTTGAGATTTCATAAATTTTTAATAAAAGTTTGATAACTTTTATGAATATTAATATTTTTGAAAAATATTTTGTAAACACGGTAATTGGACCTGTGCGGTTCTAACACAACAATTATTTTTCGATTTAAAATTTTTTATTTTTAAAATAAAATTTGTATGCAATATCATTGGCCAAAAATATCACGTGACCTAATGAAAACCAAAATAAAAATTACCTTAAACTTTTGTTTTACTGAAAATTTTTGCGAAATGTTTTATCTTAAATGTTAGTTAGGCCAATGCGCGTTTAATAAAATACAAAATTTTAGGTTTTGAGATTTCATAAATTTTTAATAAAAGTTTCATAACTTTTATGAATATTAATATTTTTGAAAAATATTTTGTAAACACGGTAATTGGACCTGTGCGGTTCTAACACAACAATTATTTTTCGATTTAAAATTTTTAATTTTTTTTAAATTTGTATGCAATATCATTGGCCAAAAATATCACGTGACCTAATTAAACCCAAAATAAAAATTATTTCAAACTTTTGTTCTACTCAAAATTTTTGCGAAATGTTTTATCTTGAATGTTAATTAGGCCAATGCGCGCCTAATTAAATATAAAATTTCAGATTTTGAGATTTCATAAATTTTTAATAAAAGTTTGATAACTTTTATGAATATTAATATCTTTGAAAAATATTTTGTAAACACGGTAATTGGACCTGTGCGGTTCTAACACAACAATTATTTTTCGATTTAAAATTTTTTATTTTTTTTTTAAAGAATTTGTATGCAATATCATTGGCCAAAAATATCACGTGACCTAATTAAACCCAAAATAAAAATAACCTCAAACTTTTGTTTTACTGAAAATTTTCGCGAAATGTTTTATCTTGAATGTTAGTTAGGCCAATGCGCGTCTAATAAAATACAAAATTTTAGGTTTTGAGATTTCATAAATTTTTAATAAAAGTTTCATAACTTTTATGAATATTAATATTTTTGAAAAATATTTTGTAAACACGTTAATTGGACCTGTGCAGTTCTCACGAAGCAATTATTTTTTAATTTAAAATTTTTTTATTTTTTTCAAAAAATTTAGATGCAATATCATTGGCCAAAAATATCACGTGACCTAATTAAACCCAAAATAAAAATTGCCTCAAACTTTTGTTTTACTGAAAATTTTCGCGAAATGTTTTATCTTGAATGTTAGTTAGGCCAATGCGCGTCTAATAAAATACAAAATTTTAGGTTTTGAGATTTCATAAATTTTTAATAAAAGTTTCATAACTTTTATGAATATTAATATTTTCGAAAAATATTTTGTAAACACGTTAATTCGACCTGTGCAGTTCTCACAAAACAATTATTTTTTTAATTTAAAATTTTTTATTTTTTTTAAAAAATTTAGATGCAAAATCATTGGCCAAAAATATCACGTGACCTAATTAAACCCAAAATAAAAATTACCTCAAACTTTTGTTTTACTGAAAATTTTTGCGAAATGTTTTATCTTAAATGTTAGTTAGGCCAATGCGCGTCTAATAAAATACAAAATTTTAGGTTTTGAGATTTCATAAACTTTTAATAAAAGTTTCATTACTTTTATAAATATTAATATTTAAAAAAAATATTTTGTAAACACGGTAATTGGACCTGTGCGGTTCTAACACAACAATTATTTTTCGATTTAAAATTTTTTATTATTTTTCAAAAAATGTGTATGCAATATCATTGGCCAAAAATATCACGTGACCTAATTAAACCCAAAATAAAAATTATCTCAAACTTTTGTTTTACTAAAAATTTCGCGAAATGTTTTATCTTGAATGTTAGTTAGGCCAATGCGAGTCTAATAAAATACAAAATTTTAGGTTTTGAAATTTCATAAATTTTTAATAAAAGTTTCATAACTTTTATGAATATTAATATTTCTGAAAAATATTTTGTAAACACGGTAATTGGACCTGTGCGGTTCTAACACAACAATTAATTTTCGATTTAAAATTTTTTATTTTTTTTCAAAAAATTTGTATGCAATATCATTGGCCAAAAATATCACGTGACCTAATGAAAACCAAAATAAAAATACCTCAAACTTTTGTTTTACTGAAAATTTTCGCGAAATGTTTTATCTTAAATGTTAGTTAGGCCAATGCGCGTCTAATAAAATACAAAATTTTAGGTTTTGAGATTTCATAAATTTTTAATAAAAGTATCATAACTTTTATGAATATTAATATTTTCGAAAAATATTTTGTAAACACGTTAATTGGACCTGTGCAGTTCTCACGAAGCAATTATTTTTTAATTTATAATTTTTTATTTTTTTTAAAAAATTTAGATGCAATATCATTGGCCAAAAATATCACGTGACCTAATTAAACCCAAAATAAAAATTACCTCAAACTTTTGTTTTACCAAAAATTTTCGCGAAATGTTTAATCTTGAATGTTAGTTAGGCCAATGTGCGTCTAATAAAATACAAAATTTTAGGTTTTGAGATTTCATAAATTTTTAATAAAAGTTTCATAACTTTTATGAATATTAATATTTTTGAAAAAAAATTTGTAAGCACGGTAATTGGACTTGTGCGGTTCTAACACAACAATTATTTTTCGATTTAAAATTTTTAATATTTTTCAAAAAATTTGTATGCAATATCATTGGCCAAAAATAGCACGTGACCTAATTAAACCCAAAATAAAAATTACCTTAAACTTTTGTTTTACTGAAAATTTTTGCGAAATGTTTTATCTTAAATGTTAGTTAGGCCAATGCGCGTCTAATAAAATACAAAATTTTAGGTTTTGAGATTTCATAAATTTTTAATAAAAGTTTCATAACTTTTATGAATATTAATATTTTTGAAAAATATTTTGTAAACACGGTAATTGGACCTGTGCGGTTCTAACACAACAATTATTTTTCGATTTAAAATTTTTTATTTTTAAAATAAAATTTGTATGCAATATCATTGGCCAAAAATATCACGTGACCTAATTAAACCCAAAATAAAAATTATTTCAAACTTTTGTTCTACTCAAAATTTTTGCGAAATGTTTTATCTTGAATGTTAATTAGGCCAATGCGCGCCTAATTAAATATAAAATTTCAGATTTTGAGATTTCATAAATTTTAAATAAAAGTTTGATAACTTTTATGAATATTAATATCTTTGAAAAATATTTTGTAAACACGGTAATTGGACCTGTGCGGTTCTAACACAACAATTATTTTTCGATTTAAAATTTTTTATTTTTTTTTTTAAAAAATTTGTATGCAATATCATTGGCCAAAAATATCACGTGACCTAATTAAACCCAAAATAAAAATTACCTCAAACTTTTGTTTTACTGAAAATTTTTGCGAAATGTTTTATCTTGAATGTTAGTTAGGCTAATGCGCGTTTAATAAAATATAAAATTTTAGGTTTTGAGATTTCATAAATTTTTAATAAAAGTTTCATAACTTTTATGATTATTAATATTTTCGAAAAATATTTTGTAAACACGGTAATTGGACCCGTGCGGTTCTAACACAACAATTATTTTTCGATTTAAAATTTTTAATTTTTTTTCAAAAAATTTGTATGCAATATCATTGGCCAAAAATATCACGTGACCTAATTAAACCCAAAATAAAAATTACCTCAAACTTTTGTTTTACTGAAAATTTTCGCGAAATGTTTTATCTTGAATGTTAGTTAGGCCAATGCGCGTCTAATAAAATACAAAATTTTAGGTTTTGAGATTTCATAAATTTTTAATAAAAGTTTCATAACTTTTATGAATATTAATATTTTTGAAAAATATTTTGTAAACACGTTAATTGGACCTGTGCAGTTCTCACGAAGCAATTATTTTTTAATTTAAAATTTTTTTATTTTTTTCAAAAAATTTAGATGCAAAATCATTGGCCAAAAATATCACGTGACCTAATTAAACCCAAAATAAAAATTACCTCAAACTTTTGTTTTACTGAAAATTTTCGCGAAATGTTTTATCTTGAATGTTAGTTAGGCCAATGTGCGTCTAATAAAATACAAAATTTTAGGTTTTGAGATTTCATAAATTTTTAATAAAAGTTTCATAACTTTTATGAATATTAATATTTTCGAAGAAATTTTGTAAACACGGTAATTGGACCTGTGCGGTTCTAACACAACAATTATTTTTCGATTTAAAATTTTAATTTTTTTTTTTTTAAATTTGTGTGCAATATCATTGGCCAAAAATATCACGTGACCTAATTAAACCCAAAATAAAAATTACCTCAAACTTTTGTTTTACTGAAAATTTTCGCGAAATGTTTTATCTTGAATGTTAGTTAGGCCAATGTGCGTCTAATAAAATACAAAATTTTAGGTTTTGAGATTTCATAAATTTTTAATAAAAGTTTCATAACTTTTATGAATATTAATATTTTCGAAAAATATTTTGTAAACACGGTAATTGGACGCGTGCGGTTCTAACACAACAATTATTTTTCGATTTAAAATTTTTAATTTTTTTTCAAAAAATTGGTATGCAATATCATTGGCCAAAAATATCACGTGACCTAATTAAACCCAAAATAAAAATTACCTCAAACTTTTGTTTTACTGAAAATTTTCGCGAAATGTTTTATCTTGAATGTTAGTTAGGCCAATGTGCGTCTAATAAAATACAAAATTTTAGGTTTTGAGATTTCATAAAGTTTTAATAAAAGTTTCATAACTTTTATGAATATTAATATTTTCGAAAAATATTTTGTAAACACGGTAATTGGACGCGTGCGGTTCTAACACAACAATTATTTTTCGATTTAAAATTTTTAATTTTTTTTCAAAAAATTGGTATGCAATATCATTGGCCAAAAATATCACGTGACCTAATTAAACCCAAAATAAAAATTACCTCAAACTTTTGTTTTACTGAAAATTTTCGCGAAATGTTTTATCTTGAATGTTAGTTAGGCCAATGCGCGTGTAATAAAATACAAAATTTTAGGTTTTGAGATTTTATAAATTTTTAATAAAAGTTTCATAACTTTTATGAATATTAATATTTTTGAAAAATATTTTGTAAACACGGTAATTGGAGCTGTGCGGTTCTAACACAACAATTATTTTTTGATTTAAAATTTTTTATTTTTTTTTTTAAAATTTGTATGCAATATCATTGGCCAAAAATATCACGTGACCTAATTAAACCCAAAATAAAAATTATCTCAAACTTTTGTTTTACTAAAAATTTTCGCGAAATGTTTTATCTTGAATGTTAGTTAGGCCAATGCGCGTCTAATAAAATACAAAATTTTAGGTTTTGAGATTTCATAAATTTTTAATAAAAGTATCATAACTTTTATGAATATTAATATTTTTGAAAAATATTTTGTAAACACGATAATTGGACCTGTGCGGTTCTAACACAACAATTATTTTTCGATTTAAAATTTTTTATTTTTAAAATAAAATTTGTATGCAATATCATTGGCCAAAAATATCACGTGACCTAATGAAAACCAAAATAAAAATTACCTTAAACTTTTGTTTTACTGAAAATTTTTGCGAAATGTTTTATCTTAAATGTTAGTTAGGCCAATGCGCGTTTAATAAAATACAAAATTTTAGGTTTTGAGATTTCATAAATTTTTAATAAAAGTTTCATAACTTTTATGAATATTAATATTTTTGAAAAATATTTTGTAAACACGGTAATTGGACCTGTGCGGTTCTAACACAACAATTATTTTTCGATTTAAAATTTTTAATTTTTTTTAAATTTGTATGCAATATCATTGGCCAAAAATATCACGTGACCTAATTAAACCCAAAATAAAAATTATTTCAAACTTTTGTTCTACTCAAAATTTTTGCGAAATGTTTTATCTTGAATGTTAATTAGGCCAATGCGCGCCTAATTAAATATAAAATTTCAGATTTTGAGATTTCATAAATTTTTAATAAAAGTTTGATAACTTTTATGAATATTAATATCTTTGAAAAATATTTTGTAAACACGGTAATTGGACCTGTGCGGTTCTAACACAACAATTATTTTTCGATTTAAAATTTTTTATTTTTTTTAAATTTGTATGCAATATCATTGGCCAAAAATATCACGTGACCTAATTAAACCCAAAATAAAAATTATTTCAAACTTTTGTTCTACTCAAAATTTTTGCGAAATGTTTTATCTTGAATGTTAATTAGGCCAATGCGCGCCTAATTAAATATAAAATTTCAGATTTTGAGATTTCATAAATTTTTAATAAAAGTTTGATAACTTTTATGAATATTAATATTTTTGAAAAATATTTTGTAAACACGGTAATTGGACCTGTGCGGTTCTAACACAACAATTATTTTTCGATTTAAAATTTTTTATTTTTTTTTTAAAAAATTTGTATGCAATATCATTGGCCAAAAATATCACGTGACCTAATTAAACCCAAAATAAAAATTACCTCAAACTTTTGTTTTACTGAAAATTTTTGCGAAATGTTTTATCTTGAATGTTAGTTAGGCTAATGCGCGTTTAATAAAATATAAAATTTTAGGTTTTGAGATTTCATAAATTTTTAATAAAAGTTTCATAACTTTTATGAATATTAATATTTTCGAAAAATATTTTGTAAACACGTTAATTGGACCTGTGCAGTTCTCACGAAGCAATTATTTTTTAATTTATAATTTTTTATTTTTTTTAAAAAATTTAGATGCAATATCATTGGCCAAAAATATCACGTGACCTAATTAAACCCAAAATAAAAATTACCTCAAACTTTTGTTTTACCAAAAATTTTCGCGAAATGTTTAATCTTGAATGTTAGTTAGGCCAATGTGCGTCTAATAAAATACAAAATTTTAGGTTTTGAGATTTCATAAATTTTTAATAAAAGTTTCATAACTTTTATGAATATTAATATTTTTGAAAAAAAATTTGTAAGCACGGTAATTGGACTTGTGCGGTTCTAACACAACAATTATTTTTTGATTTAAAATTTTTAATATTTTTCAAAAAATTTGTATGCAATATCATTGGCCAAAAATAGCACGTGACCTAATTAAACCCAAAAAAAATTACCTTAAACTTTTGTTTTACTGAAAATTTTTGCGAAATGTTTTATCTTAAATGTTAGTTAGGCCAATGCGCGTCTAATAAAATACAAAATTTTAGGTTTTGAGATTTCATAAATTTTTAATAAAAGTTTGATAACTTTTATGAATATTAATATTTTTGAAAAATATTTTGTAAACACGGTAATTGGACCTGTGCGGTTCTAACACAACAATTATTTTTCGATTTAAAATTTTTTATTTTTAAAATAAAATTTGTATGCAATATCATTGGCCAAAAATATCACGTGACCTAATGAAAACCAAAATAAAAATTACCTTAAACTTTTGTTTTACTGAAAATTTTTGCGAAATGTTTTATCTTAAATGTTAGTTAGGCCAATGCGCGTTTAATAAAATACAAAATTTTAGGTTTTGAGATTTCATAAATTTTTAATAAAAGTTTCATAACTTTTATGAATATTAATATTTTTGAAAAATATTTTGTAAACACGGTAATTGGACCTGTGCGGTTCTAACACAACAATTATTTTTCGATTTAAAATTTTTAATTTTTTTTAAATTTGTATGCAATATCATTGGCCAAAAATATCACGTGACCTAATTAAACCCAAAATAAAAATTATTTCAAACTTTTGTTCTACTCAAAATTTTTGCGAAATGTTTTATCTTGAATGTTAATTAGGCCAATGCGCGCCTAATTAAATATAAAATTTCAGATTTTGAGATTTCATAAATTTTTAATAAAAGTTTGATAACTTTTATGAATATTAATATCTTTGAAAAATATTTTGTAAACACGGTAATTGGACCTGTGCGGTTCTAACACAACAATTATTTTTCGATTTAAAATTTTTTATTTTTTTTTTAAAGAATTTGTATGCAATATCATTGGCCAAAAATATCACGTGACCTAATTAAACCCAAAATAAAAATAACCTCAAACTTTTGTTTTACTGAAAATTTTCGCGAAATGTTTTATCTTGAATGTTAGTTAGGCCAATGCGCGTCTAATAAAATACAAAATTTTAGGTTTTGAGATTTCATAAATTTTTAATAAAAGTTTCATAACTTTTATGAATATTAATATTTTTGAAAAATATTTTGTAAACACGTTAATTGGACCTGTGCAGTTCTCACGAAGCAATTATTTTTTAATTTAAAATTTTTTTATTTTTTTCAAAAAATTTAGATGCAATATCATTGGCCAAAAATATCACGTGACCTAATTAAACCCAAAATAAAAATTGCCTCAAACTTTTGTTTTACTGAAAATTTTCGCGAAATGTTTTATCTTGAATGTTAGTTAGGCCAATGCGCGTCTAATAAAATACAAAATTTTAGGTTTTGAGATTTCATAAATTTTTAATAAAAGTTTCATAACTTTTATGAATATTAATATTTTCGAAAAATATTTTGTAAACACGTTAATTCGACCTGTGCAGTTCTCACAAAACAATTATTTTTTTAATTTAAAATTTTTTATTTTTTTTAAAAAATTTAGATGCAAAATCATTGGCCAAAAATATCACGTGACCTAATTAAACCCAAAATAAAAATTACCTCAAACTTTTGTTTTACTGAAAATTTTTGCGAAATGTTTTATCTTAAATGTTAGTTAGGCCAATGCGCGTCTAATAAAATACAAAATTTTAGGTTTTGAGATTTCATAAACTTTTAATAAAAGTTTCATTACTTTTATAAATATTAATATTTAAAAAAAATATTTTGTAAACACGGTAATTGGACCTGTGCGGTTCTAACACAACAATTATTTTTCGATTTAAAATTTTTTATTATTTTTCAAAAAATGTGTATGCAATATCATTGGCCAAAAATATCACGTGACCTAATTAAACCCAAAATAAAAATTATCTCAAACTTTTGTTTTACTAAAAATTTCGCGAAATGTTTTATCTTGAATGTTAGTTAGGCCAATGCGAGTCTAATAAAATACAAAATTTTAGGTTTTGAAATTTCATAAATTTTTAATAAAAGTTTCATAACTTTTATGAATATTAATATTTCTGAAAAATATTTTGTAAACACGGTAATTGGACCTGTGCGGTTCTAACACAACAATTAATTTTCGATTTAAAATTTTTTATTTTTTTTCAAAAAATTTGTATGCAATATCATTGGCCAAAAATATCACGTGACCTAATGAAAACCAAAATAAAAATACCTCAAACTTTTGTTTTACTGAAAATTTTCGCGAAATGTTTTATCTTAAATGTTAGTTAGGCCAATGCGCGTCTAATAAAATACAAAATTTTAGGTTTTGAGATTTCATAAATTTTTAATAAAAGTATCATAACTTTTATGAATATTAATATTTTCGAAAAATATTTTGTAAACACGTTAATTGGACCTGTGCAGTTCTCACGAAGCAATTATTTTTTAATTTATAATTTTTTATTTTTTTTAAAAAATTTAGATGCAATATCATTGGCCAAAAATATCACGTGACCTAATTAAACCCAAAATAAAAATTACCTCAAACTTTTGTTTTACCAAAAATTTTCGCGAAATGTTTAATCTTGAATGTTAGTTAGGCCAATGTGCGTCTAATAAAATACAAAATTTTAGGTTTTGAGATTTCATAAATTTTTAATAAAAGTTTCATAACTTTTATGAATATTAATATTTTTGAAAAAAAATTTGTAAGCACGGTAATTGGACTTGTGCGGTTCTAACACAACAATTATTTTTCGATTTAAAATTTTTAATATTTTTCAAAAAATTTGTATGCAATATCATTGGCCAAAAATAGCACGTGACCTAATTAAACCCAAAATAAAAATTACCTTAAACTTTTGTTTTACTGAAAATTTTTGCGAAATGTTTTATCTTAAATGTTAGTTAGGCCAATGCGCGTCTAATAAAATACAAAATTTTAGGTTTTGAGATTTCATAAATTTTTAATAAAAGTTTCATAACTTTTATGAATATTAATATTTTTGAAAAATATTTTGTAAACACGGTAATTGGACCTGTGCGGTTCTAACACAACAATTATTTTTCGATTTAAAATTTTTTATTTTTAAAATAAAATTTGTATGCAATATCATTGGCCAAAAATATCACGTGACCTAATTAAACCCAAAATAAAAATTATTTCAAACTTTTGTTCTACTCAAAATTTTTGCGAAATGTTTTATCTTGAATGTTAATTAGGCCAATGCGCGCCTAATTAAATATAAAATTTCAGATTTTGAGATTTCATAAATTTTAAATAAAAGTTTGATAACTTTTATGAATATTAATATCTTTGAAAAATATTTTGTAAACACGGTAATTGGACCTGTGCGGTTCTAACACAACAATTATTTTTCGATTTAAAATTTTTTATTTTTTTTTTTAAAAAATTTGTATGCAATATCATTGGCCAAAAATATCACGTGACCTAATTAAACCCAAAATAAAAATTACCTCAAACTTTTGTTTTACTGAAAATTTTTGCGAAATGTTTTATCTTGAATGTTAGTTAGGCTAATGCGCGTTTAATAAAATATAAAATTTTAGGTTTTGAGATTTCATAAATTTTTAATAAAAGTTTCATAACTTTTATGATTATTAATATTTTCGAAAAATATTTTGTAAACACGGTAATTGGACCCGTGCGGTTCTAACACAACAATTATTTTTCGATTTAAAATTTTTAATTTTTTTTCAAAAAATTTGTATGCAATATCATTGGCCAAAAATATCACGTGACCTAATTAAACCCAAAATAAAAATTACCTCAAACTTTTGTTTTACTGAAAATTTTCGCGAAATGTTTTATCTTGAATGTTAGTTAGGCCAATGCGCGTCTAATAAAATACAAAATTTTAGGTTTTGAGATTTCATAAATTTTTAATAAAAGTTTCATAACTTTTATGAATATTAATATTTTTGAAAAATATTTTGTAAACACGTTAATTGGACCTGTGCAGTTCTCACGAAGCAATTATTTTTTAATTTAAAATTTTTTTATTTTTTTCAAAAAATTTAGATGCAAAATCATTGGCCAAAAATATCACGTGACCTAATTAAACCCAAAATAAAAATTACCTCAAACTTTTGTTTTACTGAAAATTTTCGCGAAATGTTTTATCTTGAATGTTAGTTAGGCCAATGTGCGTCTAATAAAATACAAAATTTTAGGTTTTGAGATTTCATAAATTTTTAATAAAAGTTTCATAACTTTTATGAATATTAATATTTTCGAAGAAATTTTGTAAACACGGTAATTGGACCTGTGCGGTTCTAACACAACAATTATTTTTCGATTTAAAATTTTAATTTTTTTTTTTTTAAATTTGTGTGCAATATCATTGGCCAAAAATATCACGTGACCTAATTAAACCCAAAATAAAAATTACCTCAAACTTTTGTTTTACTGAAAATTTTCGCGAAATGTTTTATCTTGAATGTTAGTTAGGCCAATGTGCGTCTAATAAAATACAAAATTTTAGGTTTTGAGATTTCATAAATTTTTAATAAAAGTTTCATAACTTTTATGAATATTAATATTTTCGAAAAATATTTTGTAAACACGGTAATTGGACGCGTGCGGTTCTAACACAACAATTATTTTTCGATTTAAAATTTTTAATTTTTTTTCAAAAAATTGGTATGCAATATCATTGGCCAAAAATATCACGTGACCTAATTAAACCCAAAATAAAAATTACCTCAAACTTTTGTTTTACTGAAAATTTTCGCGAAATGTTTTATCTTGAATGTTAGTTAGGCCAATGTGCGTCTAATAAAATACAAAATTTTAGGTTTTGAGATTTCATAAAGTTTTAATAAAAGTTTCATAACTTTTATGAATATTAATATTTTCGAAAAATATTTTGTAAACACGGTAATTGGACGCGTGCGGTTCTAACACAACAATTATTTTTCGATTTAAAATTTTTAATTTTTTTTCAAAAAATTGGTATGCAATATCATTGGCCAAAAATATCACGTGACCTAATTAAACCCAAAATAAAAATTACCTCAAACTTTTGTTTTACTGAAAATTTTCGCGAAATGTTTTATCTTGAATGTTAGTTAGGCCAATGCGCGTGTAATAAAATACAAAATTTTAGGTTTTGAGATTTTATAAATTTTTAATAAAAGTTTCATAACTTTTATGAATATTAATATTTTTGAAAAATATTTTGTAAACACGGTAATTGGAGCTGTGCGGTTCTAACACAACAATTATTTTTTGATTTAAAATTTTTTATTTTTTTTTTTAAAATTTGTATGCAATATCATTGGCCAAAAATATCACGTGACCTAATTAAACCCAAAATAAAAATTATCTCAAACTTTTGTTTTACTAAAAATTTTCGCGAAATGTTTTATCTTGAATGTTAGTTAGGCCAATGCAAGTCTAATAAAATACAAAATTTTAGGTTTTGAGATTTCATAAATTTTTAATAAAAGTATCATAACTTTTATGAATATTAATATTTTTGAAAAATATTTTGTAAACACGATAATTGGACCTGTGCGGTTCTAACACAACAATTATTTTTCGATTTAAAATTTTTTATTTTTTTTCAAAAAATTTGTATGCAATATCATTGGCCAAAAATATCACGTGACCTAATGAAAACCAAAATAAAAATTACCTCAAACTTTTGTTTTACTGAAAATTTTTGCGAAATGTTTTATCTTAAATGTTAGTTAGGCCAATGCGCGTCTAATAAAATACAAAATTTTAGGTTTTGAGATTTCATAAACTTTTAATAAAAGTTTCATTACTTTTATAAATATTAATATTTAAAAAAAATATTTTGTAAACACGGTAATTGGACCTGTGCGGTTCTAACACAACAATTATTTTTCGATTTAAAATTTTTTATTTTTTTTCAAAAAATTTGTATGCAATATCATTGGCCAAAAATATCACGTGACCTAATTAAACCCAAAATAAAAATTATCTCAAACTTTTGTTTTACTAAAAATTTCGCGAAATGTTTTATCTTGAATGTTAGTTAGGCCAATGCGAGTCTAATAAAATACAAAATTTTAGGTTTTGAAATTTCATAAATTTTTAATAAAAGTTTCATAACTTTTATGAATATTAATATTTCTGAAAAATATTTTGTAAACACGGTAATTGGACCTGTGCGGTTCTAACACAACAATTAATTTTCGATTTAAAATTTTTTATTTTTTTTCAAAAAATTTGTATGCATTATCATTGGCCAAAAATATCACGTGACCTAATGAAAACCAAAATAAAAATACCTCAAACTTTTGTTTTACTGAAAATTTTCGCGAAATGTTTTATCTTAAATGTTAGTTAGGCCAATGCGCGTCTAATAAAATACAAAATTTTAGGTTTTGAGATTTCATAAATTTTTAATAAAAGTATCATAACTTTTATGAATATTAATATTTTTGAAAAATTATATGTAAACACGGTAATTGGACCTGTGCGGTTCTAACACAACAATTATTTTTTGATTTAAAATTTTTTATTTTTTTTCAAAAAATTTGTATGCAATATCATTGGCCAAAAATATCACGTGACCTAATGAAAACCAAAATAAAAATTACTTCAAACTTTTGTTTTACTGAAAATTTTCGCGAAATGTTTTATCTTAAATGTTAGTTAGGCCAATGTGCGTCTAATAAAATACAAAATTTTAGGTTTTGAGATTTCATAAATTTTTAATAAAAGTTTCATAACTTTTATGAATATTAATATTTTTGAAAAATATTATGTAAACACGGTAATTGGACCTTTGCGGTTCTAACACAACAATTATTTTTCGATTTAAAACTTTTAATTTTTTTTCAAAAAATTTGTATGCAATATCATTGGCCAAAAATATCACGTGACCTAATGAAAACCAAAATAAAAATTACCTCAAACTTTTGTTTTACTGAAAAATGTTTTATCTTAAATGTTAGTTAGGCCAATGCGCGTGTAATAAAATACAAAATTTTAGGTTTTGAGATTTCATAAATTTTTAATAAAAGTATTATAACTTTTATGAATATTAATATTTTCGAAAAATATTTTGTAAACACGGTAATTGGACCTGTGCGGTTCTAACACAACAATTATTTTTCGATTTAAAATTTTTTAAAAAAAATTTGTATGCAATATCATTGGCCAAAAATATCACGTGACCTAATTAAACCCAAAATAAAAATTACCTTAAACTTTTGTTTTACTAAAAATTTTCGCGAAATGTTTTATCTTGAATGTTAGTTAGGCCAATGCGCGTCTAATAAAATACAAAATTTTAGGTTTTGAGATTTCATAAATTTTTAATAAAAGTATTATAACTTTTATGAATATTAATATTTTCGAAAAATATTTTGTAAACACGATAATTGGACATGTGCAGTTCTAACACTACAATTATTTTTCGATTTAAAATTTTTTATTTTTTTTTTAAATTTGTATGCAATATCATTGGCCAAAAATATCACGTGACCTAATTAAACCCAAAATAAAAATTACCTCAAACTTTTGTTTTACTAAAAATTTTCGCGAAATGTTTTATCTTGAATGTTAGTTAGGCCAATGCGCGTCTAATAAAATACAAAATTTTAGGTTTTAAGATTTCATAAATTTTTAATAAAAGTTTCATAACTTTTATGAATATTAATATTTTCGAAAAATATTTTGTAAACACGGTAATTGGACCTGTGCGGTTCTAACACAACAATTATTTTTCGATTTAAAATTTTTTATTTTTTTTTTAAAAATTTGTATGCAATATCATTGGCCAAAAATACCACGTGACCTAATTAAACCAAAATAAAAATTACCTCAAACTTTTGTTTTACTAAAAATTTTCGCGAAATGTTTTATCTTGAATGTTAGTTAGGCCAATGCGCGTCTAAAAAAATACAAAATTTTAGGTTTTGAGATTTCATAAATTTTTAATAAAAGTATCATAACTTTTATGAATATAAATATTTTCGAAAAATATTATGTAAACACGGTAATTGGACCTATGCGGTTCTAACACAACAATTATTTTTCGATTTAAATTTTTTTATTTTTTTTCAAAAAATTTGTATGCAATATCATTGGACAAAAATATCACGTGACCTAATTAAACCCAAAATAAAAATTATCTCAAACTTTTGTTCTACTTAAAATTTTCGCAAAATGTTTTATTTTGAATGTTAATTAGGCCAATGCGCGCCTAATTAAATATAAAATTTCAGATTTTGAGATTTCATAAATTTTTATTAAAAGTTTCATAACTTTTATGAATATTAATATTTTCGAAAAATATTTTGTAAACACGGTAATTGGACCTGTGCGGTTCTAACACAACAATTATTTTTCGATTTAAAATTTTCTATTTTTTATAAAAAATTTGTATGCAATATCATTGGCCAAAAATATCACGTGACCTAATTAAACCCAAAATAAAAATTACCTTAAACTTTTGTTTTACTGAAAATTTTCGCGAAATGTTTTATCTTGAATGTTAGTTAGGCCAATGCGCGTCTAATAAAATACAAAATTTTAGGTTTTGAGATTTCATAAATTTTTAATAAAAGTATTATAACTTTTATGAATATTAATATTTTCGAAAAATATTTTGTAAACACGATAATTGGACATGTGCAGTTCTAACACTACAATTATTTTTCGATTTAAAATTTTTTATTTTTTTTTAAAATTTGTATGCAATATCATTGGCCAAAAATATCACGTGACCTAATTAAACCCAAAATAAAAATTACCTCAAACTTTTGTTTTACTAAAAATTTTCGCGAAATGTTTTATCTTGAATGTTAGTTAGGCCAATGCGCGTCTAATAAAATACAAAATTTTAGGTTTTAAGATTTCATAAATTTTTAATAAAAGTTTCATAACTTTTATGAATATTAATATTTTCGAAAAATATTTTGTAAACACGGTAATTGGACCTGTGCGGTTCTAACACAACAATTATTTTTCGATTTAAAATTTTTTATTTTTTTTTTAAAATTTGTATGCAATATCATTGGCCAAAAATACCACGTGACCTAATTAAACCCAAAATAAAAATTACCTCAAACTTTTGTTTTACTAAAAATTTTCGCGAAATGTTTTATCTTGAATGTTAGTTAGGCCAATGCGCGTCTAATAAAATACAAAATTTTAGGTTTTAAGATTTCATAAATTTTTAATAAAAGTTTCATAACTTTTATGAATATTAATATTTTCGAAAAATATTTTGTAAACACGGTAATTGGACCTGTGCGGTTCTAACACAACAATTATTTTTCGATTTAAAATTTTTTATTTTTTTTTTAAAAATTTGTATGCAATATCATTGGCCAAAAATACCACGTGACCTAATTAAACCAAAATAAAAATTACCTCAAACTTTTGTTTTACTAAAAATTTTCGCGAAATGTTTTATCTTGAATGTTAGTTAGGCCAATGCGCGTCTAAAAAAATACAAAATTTTAGGTTTTGAGATTTCATAAATTTTTAATAAAAGTATCATAACTTTTATGAATATAAATATTTTCGAAAAATATTATGTAAACACGGTAATTGGACCTATGCGGTTCTAACACAACAATTAATTTTCGATTTAAATTTTTTTATTTTTTTTCAAAAAATTTGTATGCAATATCATTGGACAAAAATATCACGTGACCTAATTAAACCCAAAATAAAAATTATCTCAAACTTTTGTTCTACTTAAAATTTTCGCAAAATGTTTTATTTTGAATGTTAATTAGGCCAATGCGCGCCTAATTAAATATAAAATTTCAGATTTTGAGATTTCATAAATTTTTATTAAAAGTTTCATAACTTTTATGAATATTAATATTTTCGAAAAATATTTTGTAAACACGGTAATTGGACCTGTGCGGTTCTAACACAACAATTATTTTTCGATTTAAAATTTTCTATTTTTTAAAAAAAATTTGTATGCAATATCATTGGCCAAAAATATCACGTGACCTAATTAAACCCAAAATAAAAATTACCTTAAACTTTTGTTTTACTGAAAATTTTCGCGAAATGTTTTATCTTGAATGTTAGTTAGGCCAATGCGCGTCTAATAAAATACAAAATTTTAGGTTTTGAGATTTCATAAATTTTTAATAAAAGTTTCATAACTTTTATGAATATTAATATTTTCGAAAAATATTATGTAAACACGGTAATTGGACCTATGCGGTTCTAACACAACAATTAATTTCCGATTTAAATTTTTTTATTTTTTTTTAAAAAATTTGTATGCAATATCATTGGCCAAAAATATCACGTGACCTAATTAAACCCAAAATAAAAATTATCTCAAACTTTTGTTCTACTTAAAATTTTCGCAAAATGTTTTATTTTGAATGTTAATTAGGCCAATGCGCGTCTAATAAAATACAAAATTTTAGGTTTTGAGATTTCATAAATTTTTAATAAAAGTATCATAACTTTTATGAATAATAATATTTTCGAAAAATATTGAGCTACCGGACTCGATATATAAGCGTTACTTATTTATATACATATGTTTGCAAGAGACTTTCGATAATAAAAAAAAATTATAATCAATTTTATTAAACAAAAATGATTTTATAAAGTTGAACAACCGATGTTGTTATGTGTTGTAATGATCAATACTGCCTGTAAAACAAAAAATATATTTAATAAAATGTTACATAACGTAATTTGAAAACTTAAATTACACGCGATATATGAATATAAACTGTATACGTAATATAAAAATGATGTAATTTTTGTTCTGTTCAATATTTTTTGAATTTTTTTTTATCTTAGGTGTTCTCTTGAGTGTTTTAACATAAATACAATCTCAAGTTAAAGTAACGACATCCAACTATTTTGAAGTACTTTAAAAATAAAATTTTACTATAATTGTTTAAGCCAAACACATTTTAAAAGTTAAAGCAAACGAGCCTAAAACCTAAAAGTAATCAACAAATTAAATTTATTTAAACTTGATAAACGCAGAAATGAAGTTTTGTGATCGTCAGTAGAGATATAACAATATTAGGGATAAAACAAGACACTTTGGCATGAAGAAATACTTCTGTAAACAGTTAATATTAATAACATGTTAAAACTATAAATTTAACTTCGTCCTTTTTAGGTTGCACTTGATGAACTTCTTTTGTTAACCTTCCAACTATTTACGTGAAAGCGAGAAAAGCCTAATCAAGAAGAAAAAAAAAATTACAATTTTCTTCAAGACGCTTCGGGGAACTCCCCGATTTCTGTTTTTATTTATCACGCTCGGATGGTTTTAGATGTAAATTGCTTTATTCTCGATTATATAATATTTCACGTTAATTAATATTTTACATTTTTAAATATAAATTGAATCACAATGTATGTAACAAATTTTTGTTCTTAGTAAGTTATTATTTTTTTGTCTTAATCAAAAATTTTAAATACAGTTAAATATTTCAAGTTTTCTTAAAAATTTACAAAAATTATCATTGGTTAACCAACTTTGATATATTGTTATTACTACATAAATATTTATTTTTTGGGATGTATTTATTTAGATTCCCATACTAAATCAAATACTTTAAAGCTCTTAAACTTTATACACTATCGAACACATCAAACAATCATTTAAATTTCTTAAATTTAAAAATAAATATCTATTTAATTTTTAACTTTTTTAGTTTTTAAAAAAATGCTAAATTATGTATTTAACTGAATGTTAAAAATTCAGTTAACTTTAAGATAACAAAAATTAGTTTTTAAAACTTAAATATGTTTTGAATCATTTTTTTAAATTTAACTGTAAAACAATTTTTTAATTTAATTATTTTTTTATTTTAATTTACTATTGAACCCTTATTAAGGTTCGAAATTTTAGATTTCGAAACATATTGTTATTGTCCGTATATTTATTATTATTTTTATTTTTATTTTTATTCTTACTAATCCGAATTTTGAAATCGAATAACTTTTGATTTTGTGTATATAAATTTTTAAAATTTTAGTATGTCGTTTATTATCATATTGTGTTTCAATCCTCCTATTTTGATAATTTTAATATTATTAATTAGCAATTAATAGGTGTTTGTTTATTAAAATTTAGAGATCGTTATTAAGTTTTCAAATTTTGGTCAGTTATATATCATAATATTAATAACTCGAAAATGGATTAAAAATTTAATTTTTGTTTGTTTATTATATTTAAATTCTTGTTTGTTTATTAAAAATTAAAGTTTGATATTAAGCATTTAAAATTTAATATAATGTATTTTATGATATTAGTAATTAAAATACATGTTTAAAAAATAATTTTTGTTTGTTTATTTTATTTAAATGCTTGTTTATTTATTAAAAATCAAAAATCAATTTTGGGAATTTAAAATTTAGTAAAATGTATATCTTGATATTAACAACATAAAACTGGGTTAAAAAATTAATTTTATTTGTATAATATATATAAATGCTTGTTTGTTATTAAAAATCAAAGATATGAAATATTCTTAGTTAAGGTGTAATTATTTTTTTTTTATAAAAAAACGAATCAGTGTGAGTTTAACGCTTAAATAATTTAATAGCGTTCTGGTCGCCGTCAAAAATCGTCCTTTTCGCTGTCCATTAAAGTAAAATATATTGGTTGAAAATTTAAGTAAAATGTTAAAGTATAAGTAAAAAATGTGTAAATTTTTTTTTTAATTGTTTTGTTATTATTATATTTTAATACTCGTTTGATTACCAAAAATTAAGATCGGTATTTTGCTTTTAAATTTAGTTTACTTTTATATTACAATATCAATGAATGCGTGTTCGTTTGTTAAAATTAGGTTTAAATTAAAAAAAGTTAATATTTAAATTTATAATTTATTTAATAAACCTACTAAATAAATTTTTTTTATAAAAAAAAATCAAACGATTTCGAACCATATTTTATTTATCAAATAAATCTAGTTTATTTTTATTATTAGCATTACTAATGTAAATAACATTACAATACATATCTGTGTTGTTTACTTAAATTTTAAAATGTGATTATTTGTAATTTATCAAGATGAACGTTTGTTCAAATAAACATATACAATCAAATTTTTAAAATAAAACTGTAAAAGCAGCTCTAGTTAACTTGAAATTGAAAAATTATCGACAAATTAATTACAGAGGGCATTTTTTATTTATTAGCTTTTTATTTTAATATCAGTATTTTTTTTCTAGGTTTCAAGAAATTAGTATCACACATTGAAATTTCGTGATTTAATATTTTTCAAAATTTGCAAATCTACTATTTCAAGAAAATGTTTTAAAAAATAAACACAGTTACGCAACAAAATTTTTATTTTTATATTTTTTATGACATTTTTTGCTAAAAATGAACCAAAACCAAAAACTCAAAATAACTTATATATGTCGCAAGTTGGCCTTGTTAACATTAAAGATGCAAAAATAATAAAATAATAATTGGAGAAATATTTGAAACTCAAAAATTAATAACATTTTTATTAAAAATTTTGAAATTTGAAAACCTACATCTGTGCATTTTGTTGTAACCTGGTGATAATAAAGTTTATTAATATAAGATTTTTTTAAATACTTTTTTTTTTGTCTTTTAAATTAAAAAAGTTTAACTTTTTTAATTTTTAGATTAAATTTTAGAAAAATAATACAACGATAATTTACGAATCATAACTATAAATATTTTTCTCACTTGAAACATTAAACATACACAATCTGTAATAATCCTTATTCCAGGTAATCAATTTCTTCAAGTTGTTTATAACTATTTGTTTACATCTTAAAATAATTCCTTATCAGCGTAATGAAAGAAATTTACACACAAACTTTTTCGTTTTCCACGTGGCGAAGAAATTGCCTCTAGCAGTTGCTAAGAGCGTTAAATAACGCATCAAGAGAAATAGCTTGACTTCTACGTAACTACAAGTTGGAAAGTAAAACAAAATAAATAATTTAAAGTTATTGTGCATGATTTTGTTATTAAGTGTAATTGCCAAAAAAATAAATTAAATTACCATCGATCATATCTTGAACTTTAACTTAAAACTTAACTAAGAATAAGGTTTACCAAAAAGCTCTTGTTTGTTTAAAATACCTGATCTATGTTATAATAGTTTTATTAAGGCAGTTGAACAATAAAGCGTACTTTATAACAAACAACTGAAAACAAAAGTTGCGCAAAACGAACGAAAGAAAAACTAACAACAGATTATATAGCAAGTACGTTACATAAAGTACGCTAGAAATTAAGTACAAATTACTGTGTTATTATTCTAGTATCGACAAATATCAAGGCCTATATTGGTACGTAACATAAAAGCCTGTGTATTGTTTTAAAAATATATATTACAAAAAAGATTACGTTTTATAAACGTAAAACTTACAAGTGATAAAATTGAAGAAAATGATTGACGATGAAACTTTGCTTTTTTTGCAACAGGAAGCTCGCGTCAGAGTCTGCCGACGTCATAATATTATGACGTCATCATAATAAAAACTAAGGTACAATAAGGCAAAAAATTATACTGAAGAGCAGCAGTTTATTGAAGAAAAGTAGGTATTTGCATCTTTAATATGGCTTTACCCTGTCCGGCAGCAGGTCTAATTTCAGGCAGTATAGAAATTAACTATGGCAGGATATTGGAACTGCAACATCATTCTGTTAAAAATCGCTAAAAACTACAACTAACAAATAATTGATTGGAACATATTGGGTAGCAGCAAGGCCAGGGTTAATTAAACCCAAAATAATATTTATAAACTACATTGCTTCTGTTTCCTTTTTGACTGGGACTTCATCTTCGTAATACTTGTTTGGGTTGTTCACCTCCTCCATCTTCGAAACTAGTCGATTCAACCGAGAAATAGTTGACGAAGTGGAAGCCTAATATAACACAACAATAATACAATCTTTTTTTAAGTTTTTGAAAATATTTTATAAAGTTTTATAGTTAAAAGTTACAAATACCAATTTTTGTTGTTTTTTTTTTTGTCCAATATGTTGTTTAACTTACATTAAGTGTAGGTGAGTATTTATAAGGCGGTGAAATTGGTGAATGTGTTCTTCTATTTCTAGATCGGGAATTTCCATTTTGGCCACCAAAGTTTGCCATATCTTGCCTCTTTGATCGCATAAGAGCCTGAAAAAAGAACCAATAAAATATAAGGGAACAAAAATAAAAATTAAGTAAACATTGGTATTTTTTTAACAATATTAATAAACTACTTACTTTATACTCGGAAATTCGGATCTTCTTTCCATCGATTATACAAGTTCGTTTGGGTCGAGGTTTGTATTTATAATCTGGGTATTTTTCAAGGTGAAGTTTACTAAGCCTAGCCTGTTCTTCATAGTAAGGTTGCTTTTCACTGTTGGTCATTTCTTTCCATTTAGCACCTAAACAAGTAATATAAACACAAGTTTTAATATGGTAAAATAAACAGACAAGATTTGTTAAAACAAGTTGTGTATATTTACCCTTTTAATATAAAACACTATTTCTGCGAACTGATTTAGGCCAAAAAATGACAATAAAGCCATTTTTGTAAGTCTATATTAGAATGTTATTAACTTTTAAATTTGATTGGTGTTTAAAGTTTAAAAAAATTTACCGAGTATTTTGCTTATATTTGAATTGTGCATATCAGGAAAAGCTTGTAAGATTTTTCTTCTTTCGTCTTTCGCCCAAACCATAAATGCATTCATTGGTCTCTTGATGTGATCGATTGAATTCGTTCGTATTTCTTTGTTCATTGAATCGTCTTTGGCAAAGTAGTTAATGTTGTCTATAAAATAAAAAAATATTTAACAATAACTAAAAAAATTAAAAAATAAATTAGATAAACTGTCTACATACTTGTTTTTTTTTATTTTTTTTATTTTAAAGCATTTAACCAAATGTGATATATTACATTTACTTAAATGTTATCATCTGAACTATTTAAATGTTATATATTCCAGCATTTTACCTGAATAGCGGTCGTCAGAACTTTCCCCGGAAAATTTTCTTTGTTTTTCAAAATCTTCTTTCTATAAATTCCAACAAAAAAAGAAAAAAATTAAATATAGGCTTTTGTCAAATTGATTGATTGACAATAAATATCCACAACGTGACGCTAAAGAGCAGGGCTTAACCAACTTTGTGAGCAATTATACTGCTGAGTTTTTGCAAAATGTGAAGTTGAAAAAGAAATTTACGTTTAAAAAACTGACTTGAATTTTGATACAAATTCAAAAAAAAATATAATGAAATTACCTCATGACGAAAAGAAGCCGAAGTTCGAGACGACATATTTGATTTTGTTCCATTTCCTCTACCTATAAATAAAGTAAGTTATTGTTTGTAAGTTGTCTTAAAAATTAACATATAATTTTATAAAAATATGTATATACATAAATTTTTGTTACAACACATTTTAAACTATGTCAAATAATTAATAATTGACGTACAAAATTCGATAAATTTACCTGTGCATTCCGAGTTCCTTGATTTCTGTGAAACGGAAGTTTTCTTGGACAAATTAATTGGGGCGTTGTCCTGTAAAAAATAAACAAAAACTAATTTAAATTTACTAAGGCAACAGAAAATTAAATCTTATATTTAAACAATACCTAACTAAACAATACCACGCTATTGTGTTCTGTCATCCAATTTTAAAATTACTTATTCAATTACAAAAAAGTTTTAAGCCAAATTCTGTATATATTTTTTGGTTAAAATTAAACGTATTGTGAAACGTATTGTTGTTGAAAATATACAATAAGCATATCTTGATATAAGGGTTTGCATATTTTCTAAGATAACAGCATACGCTGGGATCATATCACAATTATACTCGTTTGAGATAATGAAAAGCTTCCTGGCTTTTGTCGTCTTATTACTGAGCGCTGTCGATAACGAACAGTATTGTAACGTTTGAAATGCATTCTGACAACAATGAAAATAACGCGACGGTAATTTGAGAATTTGAGAGCTCGACTGTCAATACATATGCTTTTAATTACTACCTTCCTTTCTCGGTTATCAACATAGCTATCCATTGTTTCAATGATGGAGACAAAAATATAACCCAAACCGTTTACCAAATTTAAATTCAAATTTTTTCGATTTTTTAATTTTAATAATTGTTTATTTGTTTTAAAGTTAAACTACAAAGGCATTATTGATTATTGGTTTAAAGTAGTTGCCTTAATTTATTGATTGTGTTTATTTTGTAATCTATAATTAACCATTAAGCGACTTTTATTTAAATTTAATTTAAAAAGTGTTATTACATAAACTTATAAATATTATTATTGGCCTTTAAAAAGTGTTTTGAATAAATGGTCAATTTGTTAACAACGCTGATAATAGTAATCCTTTCAAAATTCTATATAAGGAATTGTTAAATAAAAGTTATAATGTGAACGCGGGTTCTAATCTCAATTTCCGGTCGATTTCAATTCGCTTAAAGAATTTTATTTATTTTTCTAATACAATAAACCGATTCATATTTCTTTCAATCGAAAACAAGGTAATACGTCACTCGAAAAGGCAAACGGGGCTAATTTACCGGCAGAGCGACGATAATGTTTCAATCCTTGTTTCCCTTTTGGAATTTTTACCCGAACACATGTTCCAATCCAAATGACACGATATTGTATGGGGACATTTTGAATGAACATTGGAATACGTATTAAAAATATGAGTGACAGAACAAGTAAGCGTTTTGATATCCGTCTATTGACATCGAAATATATTTACTTACCGTTTTGGTCTGTATTAGGTTAGGGCAAACTTCTGTTTCAGACATGTATGGGTATTTAACAATCATGCGCACAACTTTCGATGCTGAATAGTCAGCTTTGTTAACAGTGTCTTAATCGCAATTTAAAATAATTTGTTAAGCTGACCGCATATTTTCTAAGGATCTATTTGTCTATGATGGATCGTGTAAACATGTAAACACCATTACGCATAATGGACTATTTCGTATTTCGCGTGTTATTCAGATTAAGACATAAAAATGACATAATCGTCAATTTCCAAGACAATTAAATATCGTAAAGCCGTGTTCAATTTGGGTTGAAATTTTAGACGAGCGTAATTACAAAACCGCTTCTGTCCCAAAAAAGGCTAAAAACCGCAATTATTGTTTAGTGAAAGGCCCAGTTATGATCAGCAATAGCAATTGTTTGTTTCTATAGTTGGGATTCCTGCTCCTAGCGTGTGGTTCCCAATTCGAGTTCCTTTTAAAAGGTCTGCGTGTTTTATTAAAGCTTAAAGTATTGTTTGAAAAAAACAACGGCTTTCTTGCCAGCGATTAGATCAATGCACAATTAACCGCTCGTTAGCGAATAGATGCGCGTATCTATTTTGGTCAAGGTGATATCCTCAAGAGAAATACCAGCGCGCCTTATAAGATGGTAATTAAAACACCAAAGACCTAGACAACTGTTAGGTTAACTCACCGTTGTTGAGCTCTTGTCGTTGGCTTTGAATAACAATGAATGTTGCAATGAGCTTGGGCTTGGTAGGATTTTCTCTAAGGCAATCTGATCGCTCGAATTGTGAGAAGGTTTTCTGGTGTACGGCGAACCGCGTTTTGACATCAAATCGCCGTTTGATAGGAAATTTGAAATTGCGTTGCAGACTAAAAATAAATTTAGAAATACCAAGTCAAATTTTAACATTAAACTTCTTAAAAAGAAACTTTTTGTGAAAATTAAGTTCATTTTTTAGCTACTTAAAATGGCTTCGACAGGCTTAAAACAAAGTAATGTCAATAAATGTTTATAGTCTCACTCTTAACAACTTTAAAACGTAGAATTTTAACTTTGAAAAACATTTTTAAATACCTCCATTGGTGTTTAAACTGGCAGGCTGTGATGAAATGGGGATATGACTCGCGCCGGGTAAAAATCCGTTTTCTGGCAGATTTCCGGGGTTTAGCGCCGCCGACAATGCGTTATTTCTGGCAGAAAACAACTGCAGAGACTGCGTAAACAAAAACACGAAATTTTGGAATAAACAAAAATATAAATACACCTTAAAAAGGATATAATATGATGCCGTTTTATGTATAATGCATTGGCTTGTGGGTTTAGATGTAATGTTATAGCTTTGCGGCAAAAATAAACGCTGAAAAAAAGGGGGATATCTTATTGTTTAACACGGGATTTGGCAAAACAAACATTAAGCGTTGTTTCCTCTATTAGTTACTTGATATGCAAGCGTCTGTAAATTACTGGGAAGAAGCCTAAACAATATGGTGAACCTGACAGTTTGGTATTGTTATACTAGCATGACTTTTCTATTGCCCGTCCATACATAATGTTTAAATAATAACGATAGGCCTGTTTTAAAAACATGTTTTTTTGCGCTGTGCTGTTTAATGTATGAAAGTTTGAAACTTTGTATTTTACCTGCGCGGGAGTCATTCCCATCCCACTTGAGTTTAAAAGTTGCGAATAGGGATCTAAAAATTTAAAAATTAAAAATTAAACAGAAAATAAAAAATATATTTTAAAATAATCAAAAAAATCTAAAACAATTTTCTTAAAGTTTTAAAAGACATTCCTAAATTCTAAAGTATTTTTTTCTAAAATAAGAGCTATATTTTAAAGTAAAAGTTCCTAAATTCGAATGGAAAAAAATCTCTAAAGTCTAATGTTCCTAAAAAGTAAAAGAATAAGAGATAACTTAAAAATGGTGTTATTAAGTTTTATACTTACCAAACATTCCCTTATAAGTAGCGAAAGGTTGCAAAAATGGCGATTGCGTGAAAATATTTTCGTTTGGGATCGAATCTGGGGGCCTTGAATACATTTGAAGTAAAGGATTGTCAGGACTATGATACTGCTTCGTAGATGCCATATCCTAAAAGTTAACAAGTGAAATTATAGAGATTATAATCGGTAATACGCTCCTGTCACCAAAAAATGACAACCAGTGAAATTACGAATTTAATAAATTGTCTCCTCTACTCTTTAACTTCTGACCCCTGATTGACATTTCCATTATTTTTAGACTAAAGCAGACAAGGCCAAACGTTTAAATATATCTCGGCATTTCCGTTTCCATATTTTTTCGAATACAACAAAGATATGAATGCAGTTGTCGATCAATGTTTAACAGGCCCGACATATTTTAACAAACGATCAAATATTATCACGATATGTATATCCCTTATTTGTCGTCTGCACCATTCTTGTGTATTGTGCAAACACTTGATTTTACAAAATTGTTTTCGCTAATTTTTTGAAAATACGAATCAGTTTTAATGTATAAGATATTGTAAATATTGTAGCTTTTTTACAAATGTTTGGCACAATGCCAATATTTTTTCGCGTATATTTTGAATATCGCGTGCGCACATCAATTTAGTCTTCTTTACCTGTATCTGCTGCTGAAGTGCTTTAATCTTGTGCTGCTGTTCCAAAAGTTGTCTCTGCTGTAAACCGATCTAAAAAATAATATATTTGTTAGAATAAGGGAAAGGTTTCCTTTACATATTACGGGCCATGACAAATTATCACGAAAAGAAAGCTTCGTTTAAATAACACAGAGAACTGATTCCACATGATTAAAGTTGACTAAAATTTTATATTGTCAGGCGCAGCCTCTTGGGAAATTGTTCATTTTTCCATTGTTGTTCGGCAGAGGCGGATACAACAAAGCTGGTATTAACCCCCGCCATTCTATTGTTAGTGTTTAACTTGGTGCACTATGCTATGCTATACATAATACAAAAATAACTCGCGACAAGGATCTGGCCATTGGATTATTTCTAACGCTGGTTCAAAAAAAATTCTATCAAATTTTGCGCGGGCTTTATTTTGCTTATAGAAATTTTTTAAGTTTGTTTTTATTTTCGGTTATTTTTCGAGGGTGATGTCACTTTTACCACTTTTTTAATAGATTTGAAAACCAATTGTATTTTTATTTATAGAAAACAATATCTTTTAAACAGCTTTTTATTGAACGTATTATTTTACCTTAACTTTTATTAGGTAATAGCTTGTCGATTAACCCATACTACCAATTTAATTTTTGTTAAAATTTTTTGGGTATCAGTGTTTTTAGTCTATTGTTATATACACCTTATGTCAAAACAATATCACACAAAACAATCTCCATCAAAAACATGTTTGTAAAACAGATAAGACGACCTATGCTTGTTATGAGTGCTAAAAAAACAATAGAGAAATTATTGTTCAAAAATAAACACAGCTAAGCGAACCATCACCGATTTATAAAAATAACGCGCGCATATTTTATTAATTAATATGTCCAGTTTTTATCTATACGCCAATTAACCAACAAAAAATTGCACCTATGTCAGTTAGTTGTACCTACAAAAGTTATCCTTAAAAATACTCATTTTTATGAAGGAAAAATTTGAATTTATTTTTCTCAAAAATTAGTAAACAATTTAAAGTTTCAATTTTTATATAATGTAAGACGCTTTTTTTGAATTGTTGTTGCTTATTCTATTCCAAACTATGGGTATTATTATTTAATAACAATGCCCACATTGTTGACGTAGCTTATTGTGGGATCGCGAAAAAATCGAGGAAATTGCCGATACAATAGCGACAATTTTGAACAATAGAAACAATGCGAATAGACAATGGGCTTTTGGATAGAAAGAAGTGACAGAATTTGTTTTTTTATTATCCGCTTTTTCAGTGCGAGGAAATTAGAAAAGCCCGCCAATAAAACGGCATGAGCGTTTGGTTTATTTACCAAACCTTCCTTAACTGATATTTTAGCAGTTTCTGACCGCAATTTTTTAACTATTTATATAAATTATTTTACTATAAATTATATAACATCACCTCAATTCAACTTCTTAAAATTCTATTCAATTTTTATTTTAAAATACCCTTTTTAATACAATCTTATTACTTGTTATTGTAATGTGCAAGAACGCAAGTTTTACCTTCATTAACCTGCGTCAACGTCTATGTGTGTTAGCATAATAAGTTAGATAATCGATATAAATAACCAACTTTGTAATATCTGCATAATACAGCAAAAAAACAATGCTCAAAACAGTGACATATACCAAGGGCAAGTTTTTAATACTGATCTTTAATACTATAAAAAAGGGGTTATGTTTAGGCTGTTACTTCAAAAAAACTTGAGTTTTAAAAATAAGTTTTAAACCTGTTCTTGTTGTTTTCTTTGGAGTTCAACCTGTTCTTGCTGCTTCATAAAACTTTGAATCGCATTTTTTGAATCGTCCTCTTCCTTCAAAATAAATAACAAAAAAAATGGATAATTTTGAACGAAAAATTCGTGAAAATATAAATTGTTGTAGCGTCTTACCTTCGATGTTGCTAATTGTTTACGAAGTGAACTCAGTTGTCCGATCATTTCGGCAAGTTTTCGTTCTTTTTCGCTTACTGGGTGTTTTACTGTAACAAAAACACAAATACATAACTTAACAACATCAGTTAAGAAGCAAACCCTTTGAACCAGGTTAATTACAATATCTAACAAAAGCAACACGAGACTAGGCCGGAGTTACAAAAAGATACTGAATGTTTAAGCTGCAAAGTTGGTCTTTTACATCAAATGTAAATATGGTATATATACCATTCATTTTTAATTCTTTTTTGATCTTATTAGATTATAGTGTTATTGTTAAAGATGTTATTCTCTTAAGCAAGCTTGTACTGTCATTAGAAGTGATGGATTCGCAACAAAGGAAATATCTATTTATCATATGCCACCGTATTGTCGATGCTGATCAGGCAGCAGTTTACCAAGACAAAAAAGTGATAGGCAAGATTGCGCCACGTGAAAATTAATAGAGAAATTAAGCAATTAATTATAAGACAACAGCTTTAATATTGTTTAGTATGACACATAAAACATGGTGGTAAATTATGAACACAATCTAACAATATTAGCGCTACTTTAACGACGCCTGCAAGTTAAATTTAAACTTAAAAAACGGCAAAAAAAACTAAAATTGAAAACGGCAAAAAAACTAAAAATAAGGTTTAATTCATAACCTATGTTGTTGTACATTATAAAAACTGCAAACTAACCTTCGTTGTTATTCACAACATCTTCTGAATTCTCGGCAACATGGTTGCTGTAAAATCTGTTTAAATTTGCACTGGATTCGGAAAGATGTGAAATATTTCGCGGAGATGCCGGCGGGGATAATGAGGTACTGGAAAAAGCTGGTGAATTCGAAGGCAGAGGTTGCTGGTTACTGCTTTCAGCACCTATAGTGTGCTTAGCGACCATCATATTCAAGAACTAAATGTGGTTTTATGTTGATTGTTTAAGCAGAAAACTATTCTGTAAAATAAAAGATTGAATGTTAATATTTATTACATTTTTAACTTATTTTTAATAACACTTGTAAATTAATCGAAGTTTCAAGTCTTTAATTTACTTTTATATATTTCGCTACTATTAAAGTACTATTTTGCCTGTCTGTATTACTTATCTATTTAACCTTGCTTTTAAATATATTTTAAATATTTTAAATGTATATAATCGTGTATCAATTAACTTATTTCTACTTAAAAGTGCTACTATCTGCTGTTTAGCGATTGCCATTACTTTTCTAACGTAAGCGTTCGCTCTAGCTGTAGCCTTCATCTACGCTCTAAGTAAAATTCAATTCTCGCTTACGGCATTTGAATGGGAAAAAAAAGAAAAAGGGCATTTTCTTGATTACGCCCGCGAAGTGAAAGCATCAAAAATAAAATCTATTATTTCGCCATTTTATCATTTATCTGTATATTGATCACTAATTATAATATATATAAACCATATCTTAAACTTTAATTAAGATGTGAAGCATATAAAGTAATTAAAGTTCATGGTATAGCATAAATAACATGGTTAAAACAATTAAATACTCGTTAAAAACAGATTTAGTTTTTAATTTTGTTATTTAATATTTTAAACAAATTTTGTAACTTTTTGCAAATATGTTTTTAATAATGTTTAGTCGTTTAAATATTGAGGGAACTCAAAATAACAAAAATTAAAAACGCGGGGTTTAAAATTTAGCCCATAATAGTTTTTATACATAAAAAAATCACTTAAAAATAAAAGTTTTAAAATTTACAAGTTTCTAAAACGTTTACCATTAATTTATCATTGTTTAAAATGGACCGCCACGAAAGCTATTGTATAAAAGTTGAATTTTCGGTTCTATTTCAACTAAGCCTATCTTATTGTTAGTTAACGATAAACACAATACGAAAACAAGAATAAGAAATATAATACCCTTCGTTACGAGGTACTTTCAATGAAAATAATGACATCAAGACATGAAAGAAGTCTAGATTCTAATTATTCGCGCAGGCCTAATGTCCATTACTCTGTTTATTATACTGATATCATTACAATGAACAATAGCAGCCATGGTTTGTTAATTAGGCAACACACGGCCCATTAAGGCAGTCAATAAGCTTTGTTTCGAGGCACTTACGATTTACGAAACTTCTATGTAAACAACAACACTTTTACTAGGTTACATCAATCTTGTATTAAATAATGAGTTAAGGTCTAACGATTTATGATTGATGGCTATAAAATGTAATATTATTATACGCAGAAATTATAAGGGAACAAAAGTGTGTAAAATTTCATATAGTTAAAATAACGTTGTAGAATTTATACTATGGTATTACGTTTTAATAAAACAATTTCCCGTTATTATTATTTAATTTAATTCTATTACCGTAGTTTAAATATTTGAAAGCCCTCACTTTTTTTTTTACTAATTTATGTCATGTAAAGTATCAATTATATAAAATTTAATTTGCATTTGAAGTTAGGTTAAATTGTCAATCAAAAAAATAGTGTCTTGTTAATTGCTGTCTTACGCAACCTAGCGGATAAAAAATACCACCTACCTTGATAAATGAAATAATAAAAATACAGATTCGATTTCTAATAATAAATGAATACAATTGCGTTTCTATAAATATTACCTAAATGCTTTCAATTTTTTGTTTATAGATCTAAATTTCTAGATAAAAATAGTTTGGTTTTTATTTAACGTATTTTAATTAAGTTTACCTATCAACATAATTATTCACTTAATCTAATGCCAGATATTTTTGGAATCAAAATTCTTAACTTACTTTATTTAGAATCAGAATCGTTTCATAACAAAATCTTTACCTGTACAACTAAGCCTACTAATACAGTAATCTGTTATTAAGACTTTATCATAACACAAGCTCTATTGTTTATCAAACTACTGCCGCTACTGTCTAAAAAACCGTGTTAGTAAACATATGGAAGAGCTAATGATTGCCAACTCGTTTCTTATTTCCTATAGAATTTACATCCGCTCTAAGCGTTGTGTTCCTTTTGTTACATTAGTCAAGTTGAAGCGACACACCTAGCTGCCTTTTGTGCCTGCGAAAAACTTTTGAACAATCAGGTATTTTGGTTTAATTATTGATATTAATAATTCATTTACACTGAATGATCATCGCTATTCTTATTTAGCGCTTCGATAACTGTTCTTGGGGAAAAATGACAAGCGCTGTGGAACTCAATGGTCCCTGTTAGCGGCAAGCCAAGCGTAAAGACAATAGGCATATATTCAACAGAAGTACACAATAGCGAGCGTATTTAGACAATAGCTTGCGTTGACAGGATGTCGTCAGTAAGGGCGAGGCAGTTCGCCACCTGGCTTAGCAGGCTTTAATCCATCGTCGATTCCACCGTATTTTGATACACTTATTTGTCATGTATTGTTATTAATCGCATAGAACTTTCCTTTTTTAAAAAGTCTGTTGTTATTGGCCCGCTGATAACTTCTATTAGACCGGGATACTATTTTGATTAAGGATATTCGGGTTTTTATTTTTAAACAATCTCCATTGAGAATTATTTCGTTTTAATAACACGACATTGGAGGTCCTTTCAAAACGATTTAATTGAATAAAAGTTTTGTCATTAAGCGACGTTTTTTTTAATTATTTGTTTATTTCAAAACAAATATATATCTAATTTAATTAAAAAAATTGAGAAAAATTACAAACAGTGCATTTGATAAATAAAATATGTTAGTTTAAGTTTTTAAAAAAATTTTAAAGTGCGATTGAAATTATTGATAAAAAATATTTTCTGTAAAGACCTTTAGGTATACTGCATTATAATTATAACTTTGTTATTATAAGGTATACCTATTAAATATGTTGTTAAAATTTATACTCAGTCTCGCCCACTAGCGACGACTTAAAGTAATTTTTCCTACAAGTATGTGGTGCTACCTAACGGTATCTAAATAAAAATAATATTTCGTGTTTAAAATGGGGCGGTAGTGCGGTATAACAGTTATGCCATCGGAAAACAAGCCAAAAGGTCTCAGGTTTAAACCGCACCAATGCTACAATATTCGCACTTGAGCCCGCCCATTACGGATAGCTTAAAACACGTCCCAACAGCACACCCTTACCTAATAAAATTGAAAAAAAACCTATCACTTTAAGGGAATACGCATTTACAAAATTGTTCAAAAAACAATATTACTTTTTGGCGATACGAAAAATTACTATATATTGACTCAGTATGAAATGTAAATTTGAAGACTTTATTCAGTAATACAAAACAAATGACTAATAAAAAGCAAAAGATAATTATTTTTACATAATAAATTAACAGTTTAATCCTAGATTTAAAACAAATAATCGACTTTAAACACGATTGTATTTAAAACAATATAACACAATCTAAAGTCATATGTAAGATATTAAGAAAATTATTAACAAGTTTATATTAACACTAAAACTACGGCATGCGGTATTTCACTTTAGTCAGAACGAAGTAAGCTGCGCATTTCAGCACTCTGTTATTACCCGTGAGAGAAGTGACAAAACCGAACAGCTGACAGATCTCTACTAGTCAGTTCTAACTGCTTATAAGACCCGTCTTATCAATCCTACTGCACATTTTAAAAATAGATATATATGTAACTGTTGGACACAGAAGAAGGTTTGATTTAATATATAACTATAATATAACTTTTCGGTTTTCACATTTAGATCTGCTAGTTAGAAGTTATTGTTTATTCTTGTTGTGTTATACAAAATAAAGCCTCAAAATGGAAGCTATCAAAAAGAAGATGACCATGTTGAAATTGGACAAAGAAAATGCAATTGATCGAGCTGAACAGGCTGAGACTGACAAGAAATCTGCCGAGGATAAAGTCGTAAAAGTAATTTTCGAATTTATACACATCTTGTTAGAAGTTGATAAATGACTTATCCATATGAACAAGGCTGACATTTTAATAAAATGCCTCAAAAAATTGTTTTGATTTTTATGGTTTAAATTTCTGATTTTTTATGTAAATGCTAAGTTAAACACTTTAAAATAAATTAAAAGTAAACTTGTTTCAGTTCGAAGAGGAACTCCAGACCCTTCAGAAAACTTTGAAAGGAACTGAAGACGACTTAGATTCCGCACAAGAAAAATCGAAAACTGCCAACGATAACTTGGAATCCGCCGAAAAGAAAGCAACAGATGTAAGAACCAAATTATTACAAAACTAACTTAAAATATTGTAAATAGTAAAAAAACTTTAAAAAATGATTTGAATCCAATTTGCCCTTAATATAACTATGTACCAGACCTTTTCAAATTGCGCAATTTGTTAACCAAACATTCTTTATTTTATACAAGGCTGAACAAGAAGTAGCTTCACTTAACAGACGTATCACACTTGTTGAGGAAGAATTAGACCGGGCCCAAGAACGACTTACAATCTCACTCACCAAGTTGGAAGAAGCCGAAAAAGCAGCTGATGAAAGCGAACGGTTAGAAAACGTTTAAAGAAGAATTAATAAATAGATTAAAATAAAAAAAAAACAATTTTAAAGCGTACAAGAAAAATCTCAAAAGCTTACAGTTTTCACTAATGTCTATATAAAGATAAAAACATATTTAATTAATATATTGCAATAAAATTCTTATTATTTTGACCATTTTATATGTTTTTTACATTCTTATATGTTAATAATATCGATGTGAACTTAATAGTGGACGAAAGGTTATTGAAAACCGATCGTTGAAAGACGAAGAGAAATTGGAACTACAAGAGATTCAACTTGCTGAAGCTAAGAATATTGCTGAAGATGCTGACAGAAAATACGAAGAAGTTGCAAGGAAATTAGTCATGGTTGAGGCTGAACTTGAAAGGGGAGAAGAACGAGCTGAATTAGCTGAAAAGTAACCAAACTTTATTAAATTTACATTTAACATATACATTTTTACTCTTACTTTAATAATCTCTAGCAACCTAAACCCAAAAATGCCTAAAATTCAAAAGTGTTTGTTTTTTAATAGTATCAAGTTTAAAAATGTGAAAATTTACTACTATGATGTTTTAACTAAAAAACAATTGTTTATTATGTGACCTTGTCGTTAAATTTTTGTATATTTTAACATTTAATTTTATTATCAGCAAATCGACTGAGTTGGACGAGGAATTGAAAATTGTTGCCAACAACTTGAAATCCCTTGAAGCTGCAGCAGAAAAAGTAAATTTTACAACTAACTTTTTAACTTTAAATTAATTTAAAATGTTTTTATATATGTAATTAATTAGTAACAAATTAATTGAGTTTTCATTGTGGAGAATAGATAATTTAATATTGTTTGTGATCCATAAAGTTTAAAGTCTGCTTTTTGTTAAGTTTGGTTTCTGACTAATAGACAGCTGTCTTAAGAGCAGCTGATTAGTTACGTAGACATACTTCACACAATTTGATCTCTAGCGCGATCGTGTGACTTTTAATACCCAAATTAGATAACAGTAGTGGGGGCTAAAGTAACCAGTGAAACATTTATTTTTTTGTTTTTAGTATTCTGCTAAAGAAAGGACTTATGAGGAAGAAATTAAGACTCTTACTGACAAACTGAAGGATGTAAGTATTAAAAAAATAGACTAAATTGATAATTTTTTCTTTTACGACTTTATTTTAGTTCCTTAAATTAAAATATTCAAGTTAAAATACAAATCATTTTTTTAGTCTGAGACCAGAGCTGAATTTGCTGAAAAAACTGTCGTCAAGTTAGAAAAGAACATTGACGAGCTTGAAGGTAAAATTATTAATTTATTTCATTATCATAAAACAAACCAAATATTTATATTAAAATTTTCATTTTTCACCATAACGTCGGCTATACTGTATTAATAAATAATATCATGTTACTTTAAAATATAAAATTATTATTAAATTATTAAATTTGTTAAAAACCTTTCATTAGACGAACTTTACAAACAAAAAATGCGCATGCGCAACTTTAACGAGGACATCTCAGCTTATTAAGCATGACGTCATCACCTATCACGAGCACCATGACGTCATCTTCACTAAAAATCACGCAAATCACTTATTGCATGAAACAAACATTTTTTCTTTAAATTTATGCCATTGTGTATTTTTTCATTTTTAAAATAATAAAGTGCACATTGTTATTATAATTAGCATGTTACTTATTTGAGCATTCACTAATATTCACTAGAAATAAATTAGAATTCAGCTTTTAAAAGTAACTTTCACATTTAATTTGCCTGTTAAAAATAAGTTATGAATATAGTTTCTAATAATACTATGTAAAGAAGAAAGTTTGTTTAAAAATATAAACGTTTATATATTGTTCTGGATTATAGAGAATAACTAAAACAATAGAACAACTAACCATAGCTAAATTATTTATATATTATTTAAAAATATTTAAATACAACAAGATTACATTAAAAATATGTCATTTAACGTTTTTTCTAAGAGCAGTTACTAAAAATAAGAAATTAAAACCACGCCCGTATATTATAGAAAACTTAAAAAATGCTTTTTGGTTTTAAAGCTTTTGTTTGTACAAATATTGTGTGTTTTTTGTGTTTTTTAATACAAAGTTAATGTCAAACCTGTGATTCTGGTTACACAACCTTTAAACAACAAATTACAACGCATTTTTCCCTTTTTCCCGCCGATTTTTAGGCCGCTCGCTTTAATTACGCAACGCCACAGCACCTTGCAAAATATTCGAACCCCGCCCAAAATCGACGTCGTAACTTTTTTCTATGACTCAATGCGGTTGAACCGGTTTTGACGCTATGACTCTTGCACTTTTCTGTTGCTAGCATATCTTACGTGTTATATCGTTATGGTAATTTAATATATAGTGGACGGTTTACAATATTTTAAACTAGTCCAAAAGTAGATAATGACGACATCTTTTGATATAAACATTAGATGTCATTCATTTTAAATGGTTTAAAGATTTGCAATGCTACACTTATTTAAATCAAATTTAAAAACATTTTAATCACAAAATTGCATATTTTATTCAATTTTAAAATATTTTTTTGCATTTTATTCACATAAATAACTTAATCAATTTATATACAGAACAATCATGTTAAATTACATAATAACTTTGTCCATATATTTGTATATTCTATTTTTACTAACAGTGTTTAATTGTTTTTAGAGATTTTAAACGATTTACGTCAATAAATTATGTAATTATAATATTTCAGATAACCTGTATTCGGAAAAGTGCAAGATCAAAGCAATATCCGAGGACATGGATATGACATTGCAGGGCATTGGAGACTTGTAAACCTTAATCACTACAATTGTAATGTTAACCTATAACTATTCACACAATTAAACATGAAATTTAACGATCGAATAAAACATATTGAATGCTATTAATTCTCTTAATTCGAACCGCCTTAATACAAAGTGGTTTAAATATATGTGCTGCGATGTATAAGAGTTACAATTAAACTTATTGCGGGAAATGACTTACTAGCTAAGCGCCACCCTGCGATTGGCCGATGACGTAAGCATAGGACCACGCCTAGTAATTCGGAGCGGATACAAGTTTGCTGGTTATTAAGTATTTCAAGGGGAATCAGATAATATTCTGCCCGATCAGCTACGACACTTGATTTATATACTTAAAGTAATATGAACACAAAGGTAAATAAGCGTAACTGAAGATAAAAAAGCGAAGATTGTAAAAATATTTTATTTGCCCGTACCCGTTTGCGACAAGATCCTGTAAAAGTTCGTTTTTGAATTTCCTTTTTTATTTAACACCTTCGGGCATTTTGGAGAAAGCAAAAAAAAAATAGAAACAAAATATTTTTAACGTTTATTTGATTTCTATAGCAGTAAAAACCACAGAAAAATCTTAAGCCAACTTATTTTTTTTATTTTTGTTTTTTTTTGTACAACCATTAAAAAATAATTGCACTTTTATTATGATTTAAAAAGTGACATCATCAAAAATGCAATTTAAGGTTGCGTCAGCCTTTAATCGGAGTGCCTTGACCATGGGCGAGGCCGTTATGTTATCCATACATAAGCATCATCATTAACCAGATTACAGCCTAGTCTAAGCCGCTTAAACTATCTCATGGGTCAGTTAGGATAAAAACAACAAAGGCCCAATAGTGAACGGCACTGCTTATTTACATCCAGTCCAAATCCTTGGTTGGCAAATTGAGAACACATAACTGTACCGGCTTCACAGAAGATCCCGTACCGGGTCGGTATAGTTTTAACAATTCGAGGTAAGCACTGAAAGTCACTTTTAGCTTGGGGCAATGGCGTGAAGACCGCTTCCGGTAACGAAAAGCTCGTCTGAAGTCGCCTATTTTTCACGAATTGCCGATCGCTAATTTTTAAAATCACTATTTTTTGGGAAGCGTCAATTCTATTACGTTGCAATTATTTATTTTCCGAATTTTGAATCCCAACAATTTGACAAATTCTTTAAGAAAATACAGCTTATAATTAAACAATAATTGATGCTGCCAAAAACATTTTGATTACAGCTTTATAATTAATTAATCGTCGCTTTACAAATCTAGTTTATTTAACAGCAATATAGATAAGAAAAACTGCTTGTCATAATCCCTATCCATTAATTTACTTTACACATGTTTAACTTAAGTTACCAGTGTGTAAATTCTTACATATTTGGAAGGTGCCTTTTCATTACATCAAGTACCGCCTTGAAATGGACACAGATTAAAAGAATCCTTCTGCTCCAATTTCGGGCTATGTGCAAGTACGTAATGCCTACATAGCAATGTAATTACGAGAATTGTAACACTTTTCTTGGTCAGTATTGAGAATTAGCATCAACTAGAGGGTACCGATCGCGCAATATCAATTTCCTGTTACCAGAATATCCGCGGAAGCTTGATTTAAAGCCTTAGGCTGTAAGCGAGGCGAGAACCGTACGGATCGTACCACGCCCAAATATAACACCAAGCATAACGTAAAGCACAAACTTACAATTACCTTCTTTATTAACGCATTTGATAATCATCACTATTTTGAGAATAAACCATTAGGAAAACAAATTGTTTTTTTTGTAATACTATTTTCTAAATAGTCTTCACTTAAATTTAAATATTTATTAACACAATTAAGAATTTTAAATACAAAATAAATGCTATCATAAAATAAATATTTGCAATAATTTTCAAAAAAAAATTTAATAAAATTTTAGTTACATTTTTAGTTATAAAATTAGTTTTAACTGGTTAGTGTTACCCCCTAAATTTACGAAAAAAAACGTGTTTTTATTTAAAAAAAAAAAATATTTGCCAACAGAATTCCTCACAGAAGTTTGTTTAATTAACCTACTACTCGAATTTGGCCTAATTTACGATACATTTTTCTTAAAATCTAAAATAATTACTTCGGCAAAAAAGGGATTCAAGGCCAAACCCTGTTACTTGTAATGGAACCAGGGCCTCCGGCTACGCAAATTTATGCATAAAAAGGGAGGCTCTGTCCAGAAAATCATATCAAGTGATATTAGCGCACCAAGTCAAACGAATTGGGAGCCGTTGAAGCACAGTAAGTGAAGTGTTTAAACCTCAAACGAGTTGTTTAATTTAAACTTTTAAAAAACAAGATTTTAAATTTATTAAAAGTGTTGAATATTTGATGATCTAATACTCATTGAAATTACTTCAATTAATTTTCAAATGCTTTTTAATATATGATATAGATTTTATATTGTTTTTTAACGTCATTTATCTTTTTATTTAGCTGTCGACACCATGAATTTTCCGACGATATTTTGCATCCTATGCTGCATTGCAAGCATCAATGCTTTGACTGAATCACAAATTCTGGAGCTCCAAAAATTGGCAGCGGCACAAGAAACACAGCCACAAGAGAAAGTTAAATTGACCGAAGATCAAATTCAATCTTTGGCCGAACTAACCTACAAACTCGAAAACCAAAAACACCATCTTTATGAAGATCCAGTTAATATCCCAACCGGAAAAAGTAAGTGATAAGAATTATTTTGTTTTTGCAGCCGTTGACCTTTATATTAACTTTGCAGTTAATCTTAAAAAGAAATATTAATACTATATAGGAATATATTACGTTTTAAGGTAGCTTTTGATATGCAGAAATATAATATTTTATCCCAAAAGCACTTCTTACCTCATTTTTAGATATACAACATACCCTTCCTTAAACATGTTTTATATAAATAAATATATGACCAATGTTTTTTTTTTATTTAGATTGCTTCTACTCATCTGATTGCAGCGGGGATTTGATTTGCGACGATGTCAACTCAAATCTTAACCACTTGTTGAACGCCACCAACGCATTCAGCGAAGAACAGGTCCTCCGAAAGAAGGCCAACATCGGAACACAAAAGCAATGCGGTTACAATTTGGCCAACGTTATAGCTCAAATCCCAAAAGAAGTTGTACTTGAGAAGTTCACAAGTATGATGCACGAGATCGACGGAATCTTCGAAGCCTTGGATCTGGAACGAACTGGAATCCACATTGAAGCTTTATCCGCTAAATTTGAGGATACATTCGAGCACCGACTTGATGCCCCACTGGCCAGAATAAGTAAGTTATTTACTCTTAAGTCTACCAAATTTTGCAATTATTTGACTAACAAAAATATACAAATAAGCGTTTAATTTGTGTTTTTTTTTAATTCTAAAGCCCGATTTTTTTATAATTTGTAGTTCCAGCATCTAATAATGTTTCCTTTTTTTTAGCAACAACAGGAGGTTTTGGCGCCGGTCCCGACCTTAGCTCGATTGTATTTTTGTCGCTTGCTCTTCGTGGAAACGGAGATGGAAACCTTGACGAGAACACCCTGCTTCTTTTAATAATCTCGTTGATGTCCCAACAGTCTGCAGGTTTCCCCGGTCAACCTGAAGTTCTTCCTCAAGCGGGATTTGGAGGTGGTATTTTGAGCAATCCATTTATCCTGTTTTCGTTGCTTGGCAATGATGCAAGTAGTTCTAGTTCATCAAACAACTTACTGTTACTCTCAATCCTGTCTCAAGGCACCAACCTGGGAGTGACCGATCCCAATGCTCCAGTTCCAGCAGGCGGTGGTCTTTCAAATCCTTTAATTCTTTTAACTTTGTTGGGCAATAACGATAGTGGTAGCAGCAGCAGCAGCAGCATAACTGATCTTCTTCCACTCCTTCTCCTTAGCGGAGGAGGTCTTGGTGGTGGTGCCAGTGGAGCTGGAGGCATTTCTTCTATTCTTCCTTTACTACTTTTGGGTCAAAACAACACCAGTATTACCGACTTGTTACCACTTCTCCTTCTTAGCGGAGGTGGATTAGGAGGTCCGGTAACATATGATCCCGTTACCGGTGCACCAATTAGTGGTGGAGCCGGAGGCATAGAATCAATTCTTCCATTATTATTACTGTCTCAAAGTGATAGTAGCAGCAGCAGCAGCAGCAGCATAACTGATCTTCTTCCACTTCTTCTCCTTAGCGGAGGAGGTCTTGGTGGTGGTGCTGGTGGAGCTGGAGGCATTTCTTCTATTCTTCCTTTACTACTTTTGGGTCAAAACAACACAAGTATTACCGACTTGTTACCACTTCTCCTTCTTAGCGGAGGTGGATTAGGAGGTCCGGTAACATATGATCCCGTTACCGGTGCACCAATTAGTGGTGGAGCCGGAGGCATAGAATCAATTCTTCCATTATTATTACTGTCTCAAAGTGATAGTAGCAGCAGCAGCAGTAGCAGCATAACTGATCTTCTTCCACTTCTTCTCCTTAGCGGGGGAGGTCTTGGTGGTGGTGCCGGTGGAGCTGGAGGCATTTCTTCTATTCTTCCTTTACTACTTTTGGGTCAAAACAACACCGGTATTACCGACTTGTTACCACTTCTCCTTCTTAGCGGGGGTGGATTAGGTGGCCAAGTAACATATGATCCCGTTACTGGTGAACAAATCGGGGGTGGAGCCGGAGGCATAGAATCAATTCTTCCTTTATTATTACTGTCTCAAAGTGATAGTAGTAGCAGCAGCAGCAGCAGCAGCAGCATAACTGATCTTCTTCCACTTCTTCTCCTTAGCGGGGGAGGTCTTGGTGGTGGTGCTGGTGGAGCTGGAGGCATTTCTTCTATTCTTCCTTTACTACTTTTGGGTCAAAACAACACCAGTATTACCGACTTGTTACCACTTCTCCTTCTTAGCGGGGGTGGATTAGGTGGCCAAGTAACATATGATCCCGTTACTGGTGAACAAATCGGGGGTGGAGCCGGAGGCATAGAATCAATTCTTCCTTTATTATTACTGTCTCAAAGTGATAGTAGTAGCAGCAGCAGCAGCAGCAGCAGCAGCAGCATAACTGATCTTCTTCCAATTCTTCTCCTTAGCGGAGGAGGTCTCGGTGGTGGTGCCGGTGGAGCTGGTGGACTTGGAGGTATATATTTGTTTGATAGAATGTAAACTGTACATAGTAAATTTTACCTTACAGATAATGCTGATTAGGTCTATTAAAAGTAATTATTTCTTGATTGTAAATAAATTTTTAATTTTTTTAGGTATAGAGAGCATTTTGCCGATCCTTCTCCTAAACAACTCATCAAGTGGTACAAACTCAAATCTTCTTTTGTACTTCTTCCTATTTCTTCAGAGCCAGCCTCCAGTTGATCAATTTCAACAAATTTATGGTTAAGCGAAGATCCTTTTATTTATTTCGATTTTTTTAAATATTTAAAGTGATATTTTTAGTTTAAAATTTCTTCTTTGAATCAACGACGCGGACCTCTTAAGTTTTCGGTTTCACAACCTAAACTTTCGTTGCTATTTATTCAGAATTGTTTACTTTGTGAAATCGTTTTTGTTTCTTTTTTTATTAAATAACACTGCATTAAAAAATCTTAAAAAAAACTTACATTTCAGTTGCGCCATATGATTTTAATGTGCCAACTTTTTTTATTTTCTTGCATTTCGATAACGTCATTGTGATGATAATAAATACGTTACATGACAAAGCAATTGGAATTTTTTAACCTAACTAAAATCTCTGAGGATAAAAAATGTTTGCCCCAGAGTGTTGATGTTAACTTGATATAAAATCCAACTTTAACAAGTCTACATAATGTTTATGTCGCTATTTGATTTACAATTTTATTTTAATTGTTTTTTTTTATAAATTCAAAGTCATATTTGAAGATAATATTTTTATCATTTCTAATTATATGAACCCGTTTAAACACATTAAACATTAATTTTTAGAAGTTTAAGAATATTATAACATGTTCTACTAAAAAGTATTGCGCGCCTATTTATAATAAATTTGCCAGATAAACATTTATTAAAAAAAGGTTTTTTGATAACCTAAAAATTTGTAAACTAAATGCTTTATTTCTTAAGCCCGAATATTAGGAAAAATGACAGTTATAAAAAAGTGGTATAAAAGTGAAATGCTTTTGGTTAATGGTTGTAAAGTTGTTAATACACTTGGCTTTGCTACATAAACTCTTGGGTTCGATCCCACCTGCATAAGTCGCGATAAATTGTAAAAACTTTTGTTAAGCAAACAGTCTGGTTTTGTTTAATTTGGGTTCCTTAACATTCAGGGCAAGTGTAAAGATACATAAAAAAAGGTAGTGGAGTGTTTATTTTACTCTTTAACATCATCTAGTGGTTATAAATATTAACAAAAATCCTTTAAAAATAACAAAAGTCGAATATGTTTGACCAAAGAATATATAATAATACGCAGTTAACCAATGTATAAGTTTTATAGTTTAGAAATATATACGAAATATTTTAAATATAAAATTCTAAGAAATTGGTTCTTTATGTTTGCCCTAAAAGATTTTTAAAGGATTTAACCGTCAAGACCTAATTTAAACAAAAAAATTTTTGAATTTTAAATAGTGCAGTTAGTCCTTGGTATATTAAAATTTAACTTTTGCAAACGGTTTGAATGCTATTTAAAATTTTAGTTACTGTAGCAATATTTCACATGCTTTTTTTTCGTTGTTTTAATCGTTCAAAGTCGTAAAATAATAAACCTAAAAAAGAACAAGATTGACGAGATAACTAAGTGAACAAGTGCCAAAAAACATGTGTTAAAAATGTTAGACCCGCAATTCAAATCGTTAAAATAAGTTTTTGGGAAATTTGGAAAGGTTTATTACCCTTTTTATTCGTGAATAATTGTTTAAAGCCCCCGCCCTAAAATTGATAACATTTTTATTTTTAGTTTTACTACAAGCGAATCGACAACTTTTTTTACTACAAGCGAATCGACAAATCGACAAAATTGCAAACATTTTGTGTTAGTTAACCATATGCAATGTCTTTTTATTTTATCTATAAAGTAGGTAATTTTGTTTACAAAAATATCTATTTTAAACATAAACTTTTAAAAACATGTTACTCACAAATAAATGTAACTGCAAAGAGTTAGAACATTACCTTCTGTAACTATTTTTATCCGACTGAATTTTAATTGTTTAAAATAATTCGCGTAAAATAGTTCTTTGTTCTCAATAGAAGATTAGAACGAACATTCTTAAAATAGAAGACTCGTTGTCGGGCAATTAAAGTCGCTTTTACTATATTTCTAATAGACGATTTGATCAAAACAATAGAACAATACGATTCGTCGCGAATAGGTATAATTACCTTGAGACAATAACATATAACAAAAAATACAAAATGAATTTACAAGTCTTACAATGTATAACTTATATTAAAAAAATTGCACATTTTAATATTTAACAATTAAAATGCGATAATAACATGTTAAAAATAATGTACATTTTATTTACTAAGAAAGCTATATGCGCATTTTGCTTTCAACTATTTTGACAATAGTCTCAAGATGAGTTATATTTAAACTATAATTGTACGCACGTGAATTTAAAATATATGATTTTAACAAAAAAAACTTATATATATTACAATTAACCAAAACCCACAACATTTTTGCAATTGTTCACATTAAATTCCAATTTCTATATTATAATCCTTCAGTAAGGTTTGGTGACCATGCCATAACATACATTATAAATTCATGTAAACACGAATATTCATGGCATGTTTTAAATCATAAAATTAATCTTGTCATTTTTTCCCGTCGCGTTATTGTAATATTTATTGTAAATTTATATTTACCTTCATTAATGCGCAAAAAATTTAAAAAAATAAATAAAATAGTAAAAAAAAACTTAATTTTAATAAATAAATTAGTGTTTATGTTAACCATGCAATGCAATCGGAACTAACAATGCAATGCAGCTAACTAACAATGCAACTAACAATGCTAACAATGCAATCGGAACCATGCAATCGGAACTGCTTAAAATTGAAATGAACCTGCAATTCGCGGTACGGTAATTAAAGGGTTTAAAATTCAAAGCAACTTTCTCTCAGTGCCGACGAAAATCCTTTGTTCAATTAGATGCCATGCATGATTTAAAATAATAATAAAACGACGAGCAAGAGAATAAAATTGTCGCCCACTTTTGATTGAGTGACACAGAAACTTCTAATCATCCGACTATGGCCCCAGGCCGAATCACAAACTGGGTATAAAAAGGCAGGCCAGCAACAGGAATACATCATTCATTGTTCAGTAACATTTACAGTAGCAATTCAAACAAGGTAAATAAATAATATTTTAAATATTGTTTTAGTTTGCTTGAAAGTTAAAGTTTCTAAGTATTACGAAATGTGAAAATCTTGTCTAAGTAAAATAAATTATAGAAATAGCTAATGTTTTTAAAAAGTATTTTGTAGGTAGCTTCAACATGTTCTTAAAACAAACTTTTATTTTGCAAAAGGTAAAATACAAAAGACAATGAAGTTTTCAATCATTATTGCCATTCTTTCTGGCCTTGTTGCCGTACATGCTATCAGTGAAACTGCGATCCGTCAGCTCCAAGAACTGGCCGCAGCACAAGAAAATCCAACCAAAGGACAAGAATTAACCGAAGAACAAATCCAGTCATTGGCCGAGCTTTCCTTCCAACTTGAAACTAAACAACGACACATTCTTGAAGACCCAGTCAACATCCCAACAGGAAAAAGTAAACAACTTTAACAATTTACTGAAATTCAAATATAACGTCTTCGTGTAAATGTATTATGTACAGTCAAAAAAACTATAGAATTTACTAAAACATTGTCTTTGTCCTTTAGATTGCTATTATTCATCTGACTGTGAAGGAGATTTGATCTGTGATGAAGTCGAACAAAAATTCGACTGGTTGATCAACGCAACCAACGCCTTTAGCCAAAAAGAACTCCTCCGAAAGAAAGCCAACATTGTCCCACAAAGGCAATGCGGACACAACTTGGCCAATCTCTTGGCTCAGATCCCCAAGGAAGTTGCCATCGAGAAATTCAAGGGAATGGTTGAAGAAATTGACGGTATCTTCAAGGCTTTGGACTTCGAACGTGTTGGAATGAACAGTGACGAATTTGTTGCTAAATTCACCCAAAACTTCGAATACGAAATTGACGCCCCATTGGCCCGAGCTTGTAAGTTTACTTTAAATTTTTAAATAGATACAACAAAACATTTAAATTTAACCAAACATTGATAGTTTAACTGTAACATATTTGTAATTTTAGAAGTTTATAATTTTAAAACTGATAAAGTACCTTAATTTTCTACATGGCAATAAAAATATTCTATTTATTTCAGCATCATCTGCTTTCGACCCAACATCCCTTGTCTTCGTTTCTCTTGCTCTTCGAGGTTCCGACTCAACTGATGACAATACCCTCCTTTTCTTGTTGATCTCTTTGATGTCATCCCAACAACCTGGTGCTGGAGTCGGAGCTAACCCACTTAGCAACCCCTTCCTTCTGTTCTCTTTGCTCGGTGATAGCTCTTCTGATGGCAGCAGCAACTTGTTATTGTTATCTCTCTTGTCTCAAGGAACAAATTTGGGAGGTGGCTTTGCTGATCCATCAGCTCCAGTTCAATCAGGAGGTGCTTTGGGAAATCCTTTGATTCTTTTCACCCTTTTAAATGACGACAGCAGCAGCATTAGTGATCTTCTCCCAATTCTTCTTTTGAGCGGAGGACTTGGTGGCCAACAAACCATTGACCCACAAACCGGACTTCCAGTTAGCGGTGGACTCGGGGGACTTGAATCTATCCTTCCACTTCTGTTACTTGGTGGTGATAGCAGCAGCAGCATGACCGACCTTCTCCCAATCCTTCTCTTGAGCGGCGGACTTGGCGGTGCCGGCGGTTCTGGTGGTCTTAGCAGCATTCTCCCACTCCTTCTTTTGGGAGGATCCAACAGCACTGGTAGTGACAGTCTTACTGACCTTCTTCCCCTTCTCCTTTTGAGCGGAGGACTTGGTGGCCAACAAACCATTGACCCACAAACCGGCCTTCCAGTAAGCGGTGGACTCGGAGGACTCGAATCAATCCTCCCACTTCTGTTACTCGGTGGTGATAGCGGCAGCAGCAGCTTGACTGATCTTCTCCCAATCCTTCTCTTGAGCGGTGGACTTGGCGGTGCCGGCGGTGCTGGTGGTCTTAGCAGCATTCTTCCACTTCTTCTTTTAGGAGGATCCAACAGCACTGGTAGTGACAGTCTTACTGACCTTCTTCCCCTTCTCCTTTTGAGCGGAGGACTTGGTGGCCAACAAGCAATCGACCCACAAACAGGACTTCCAGTTAGCAATGGTCTTGAATCAATCCTCCCACTTTTGTTACTCGGTGGTGATAGCGACAGCAGCAGCTTGACTGATCTTCTTCCAATCCTTCTCTTGAGCGGCGGACTCGGTGGTGCCGGCGGTGCTGGTGATCTTAGCAGCATTCTCCCACTCCTACTTTTAGGAGGATCCAACAGCACTGGCAGTGACAGTCTTACTGATCTTCTTCCCCTTCTCCTTTTGGGCGGAGGACTTGGTGGCCAACAAACCATTGACCCACAAACCGGACTCCCAGTTAGCGGTGGACTCGGAGGACTCGAATCAATCCTCCCACTTCTGTTACTCGGTGGTGATAGCGGCAGCAGCAGCTTGACTGATCTTCTCCCAATCCTTCTCTTGAGCGGCGGACTTGGCGGTGCCGGCGGTGCTGGTGGTCTTAGCAGCATTCTCCCACTCCTTCTTTTGGGAGGATCCAACAGCACTGGCAGTGACAGTATTACTGACCTTCTTCCCCTTCTCCTTTTGAGCGGAGGACTTGGTGGCCAACAAACCATTGACCCACAAACCGGCCTTCCAGTAAGCGGTGGTCTAGGAGGACTTGAATCAATCATTCCACTTTTGTTACTTGGCGGTGATAGCGGCAGCAGCAGCTTGACTGATCTTCTCCCAATCCTTCTCTTGAGCGGTGGGCTTGGCGGTAGCACAATCGATCCAATTACAGGAGCTCCAGTACAAAGTGGAGGTAAATATCTTCATATATTTTGTCATTTAAACATTTTAACTACATAAATAAATATAAAACAGTAATATTATAAATCGTTTAACATGTAATCCAACAAGTTTGCGTCAATATTTTTCCAATTTACTAATCAAAGTTTTTCGTTCTAGGTCTTGAAAGCATCCTTCCTCTTCTTTTGTTAAACAACTCATCAAGTGGAACCGACTCCAACTTATTGTTGTACTTCTTTTTCTTCCTTCAAAACCAAGCGCCAGCAGTTGACCAATTCTCAACTCTGTACGGTTAAGGAGTTAGATCGAACACTTTAATTTATATTGCCAACATGACTACTCTACCTGCCCTTTTTTGTGACATTGTGATACTTGCCAATCCTTTTTAGTAGGGTATTATTATTGTTGCGAAATTGTTTTCTATTTTTTTATTATGGTTCGAAATCTTAGATTTCGAAACATATTGTTATTGTCATTATACTTATTATTATTATTATTATTATTATTGTTTTTATTATTATTATTTTTATTCTTTCTAGTCCCAATTTTGAAAGAAGATATCTTTAGTTTTTTAGCATTTAAAAATCTGAAATTTTAGTATGTTGTTTATTATCAGATTATGTCTTCATTCTCCTATTTACAACATTTAATTATCACTAATTACTAATTAATAAGTGTTTATTTATTAAAATTTAAAGTTTGTTATTTATTTTTTAAATTTTGGTCAATTTTATATCATGATATCAGTAACTCAAAAATGAATTAAAATTTTAATTTTTATCACTAATTACTAATTAATAGGTGTTTCTTTATTAAAATTTAAAGGTTGTTATTAATTTTTCAAATCTTGGTCAATTGTATATCATGATATTAGTAACTCAAAACTGAATTAAAATTTTAATTTTTATCACTAATTACTCATTAAAGGGTGTTTCTTTATTAAAATTTAAAGGTTGTTATTGATTTTTCAAATCTTGGTCAATTGTATATCATGATATTAGTAACTCAAAACTGAATTAAAATTTTAATTTTTAATCACTAAATACTAATTAATAAGTGTTTGTTTATTTAAATTTAAAGGTTGTTGTTAATTTTTGAAATTTTTGTCAATTGTATATTATGATATTAGTAGCTCAAAAATAAATTAAAATTTTAATTTTTGACACTAATTACTAATAAATAGGTGTTTGTTTATTTAAATTTAATGATTGTTATTAGGTTTTTAAATTTTGGTCAGTTATATGTTATAATATTTATAACTTGAAAATGAAATAAAAATTAATTCTTGTTTGTTTATTATATTTAAATGCTTGTTTGTTGATTAAAAGTTAAAGTCCGATATTAAGCATTAAAAATTTGATATGATGTATTTTAAAATATAAGTAGTTAAAAAACATATTTGAAAAATAAGTTTCAATTGTTTATTATATTTAAATGCTTGTTTATTTAATTTAAATCAAAAATCAATTTTAGGAATTTAAAATTTGGTATAATCTATATCCTGATATAAACAACTTAAAACTGCGTTAAATATTAGTTTTTGTGTGTATAATATATATAAATGCTTGTTTGTTTATTCAAAGATATGTAATATTCTTAGTTAATGTTTATGCATATCTTTTTTTATTTATAAAAATTCATGTTAAAAATAATCAAATAATTTCGAACCATATTTTATTTATCAAATAAATCTAGTTCTTTCTTTTTATTATAAAAACATAAAATCACAAAAAATACTATAAACGCTGTCAACGAATAATCTCTTCAGCGAAATAAACCTCATTTTTGCATATTTATGTCTGTGTTGTTTTAGCGACAAATTATTGCGCTATAAAATAAATGATTTTTGCATAAAACTTTAGTGTTTTTTTATAAACTTATGTTTACCCAAATATTATTCTATTAAAAATATAGTGCTGAGGAAACTTTAACCCAAACTTACCAACCCAATTTGGTAAAAGTTTTTGAAAACTATAGTTTTGCCTTAAAAAGGTCAGTTAATACCAAACTATTAAAGTTACTTAAATATTAATTAATAATAAGATTTAAATAATAAAACTTATATCCCTTAAACGAATTACTACATGAAATATCAAAGTTTATGGTCTTTTTCCCAAATACTTACCTTTAATTCAGAAGACTTAAAGTTTTTTTTATTTGAACGAAATTTATTAAAAAATAAACAAAACAAAAAAGAAACACTTGTAAACTTAATGCTGTAAAGCAACATTTCTAATCAATATCAACACATAAGAAAGGTCTCCATAAATTTCAAGACATATATTGTAGTGTCTTCATAGTAATATCTTGATGTTATTCTAGACGAAACAATTAATAATTATGACGTCGACGTCTGTTACCAGAGTAAGGTTGAAATCTTTTATTTCTATCGTTCTGAACTTTTCTAGAATATCGTTGGGTATCATGATTGTAATAGTTATGCTGATCTGAATCTATTTAATTAATAGTATAACAGTAAAACATATTTATATTAGGCATAGGTAAATAAATGTTTAACAACAAAATAAAAAAATAATATTACCATAATTCACTTGATTAAATTTGAAATGGTTGTTACCAAATGAAAATTGGTATTCCTGAAAAATATTTAAATATTAATTTTTGTTTTACATTATATAGTATGTACCACTATAACTTATATTACATTTCTTGTAGAAGATTGCTGATAATTGAACGACATTTTTGCAGAAGTTTGAATGCTGGTCAAGTCATATCGATGAGAACTGTAATTCTAAAATAAAAAAAATAAATAAAGACTTTTCTAAATAAACATCTGACTTAAATATTGTTAATGATTTTGAATCTAAAAGTATTTAGGCTTCTTAAATACTTTAAGCAAATGTATGTTTATTAACACACTGAAAATATTATATGAAAAAATGTAAGAAATGTTCTAATAAATGTCAAACTGAATCGTACCAGCTTGAGGTAAAAAGTTAGCTCAAAAAAAGTTAGCCTAAAAAAAGTAAGTGGGTAGTATGCCGGCTTTTAAATAGTGTTAAAACACATAATTTTAACAAATGCAACTTGAAAAATTGGGTGGGGTAACTTAAGAATATAATGTGAAGACAGCCTTTCTTAAACTAAATACAAAATAAATTTGTTAGAAATGCTTAAAAATATAATATAACAAATCATATACTTACATTAGAGTAATTATTTTGTGCCTTGGGTTTTCCGTAAATATCTTCATATCCTCTAAACATTTCATCAAACCGATTTTTATTTGGTTTGTTGTTTTCGTTATTGTTATTATCATAAGCATGTATTAGCACATCTGTAGTATTCATACTTATATCTACAAAAATGATAAGTTTTATAAAAAAAAAAACGGTTTGAACAGCATTTTTAACAAAAATTTACTAAAAAATTTAACAAAAAATATATAGGCTTACATAAAATTCAAATTTAGAAAAAAGAAATTATTATAGCACAAAAAAAAGAGTTTAAACCATACGCTTTTTTTAACTTAGAATAAATTAGGGTTTAGACTTAAAATCTTAATTTTTAGTACAAGCAACTACAGACTAACCTTTCAAAGCAAAATCTGTTTCTTCAACAAAGTTAGGATGGGTAGGTACACCCAATCCCCAAGCTTTAGAAACATGAGTTAACAAAATATTTGTCATTCTCCTGTGTGCCCATTTATTCCAATGTACTCCATCATTAGCTCGTCTGATTTGAAAAATATCCAAAGAAAAACAAAAGTTTGTGTTTTAATAAAATTTATAATAACATTATTCAGCAAAAAAAATTTATAAAAACTTTAAAAATTGGTTATCTACGCTGCCAAAAAAATCATAGAATGTTGTAGAAACATCATTTTAGAGACAAGTAGAATTATGAAACAGGGCAAAATATTTAATTTATTATTTACTTTAGAAAAAAATTTAATTTTACGTCAAAATTGATTTTTTTTTTCTTGTGATAAAAACAAAAGTAGTAAGTACACTCAGAAAATTTATAAAACTGGTATCTGGTAGAACAAAATAACAGAAATAGTGTAAATTACCTTCTTTGTTGCTCTGTAAACAGATAATGCATGTCAATTACATCATATTTATGTTTAGTTACAACTGCATGGGCAAGATGGTTTGCTAAATAAACATCCACCAACAACGTCTTGTTTCTATTAGCAACTTCTGCTGTTAGAAATCCTCCTTTTATGCTTACATCTACCTGAAATATTTAAAAGATATCATAAAATGTGAATTAAAATACCTAATGTATTAATAATAAAAAAATTAGTTTACAGTTAGGAAAGTAAATGTTAAATAACTTTAAACTAAAAAGTATTACTTGTGTAATATATAAGGCTATAAAACCATGACATTTTTTTAACAAAACTATACAATAACTGCTACAAAAAAAGTTAATATCAATATAAAATTTATGTAGTTAAAAATTTGTTTTAAAAATTTTGTATATTGAAGACACATAGTTAAAAAATAAGATATTAAACTAAGCCCTTATATTAACTAAAGATTTGACTTACTGGCAAAGTGGTTCTCCATATTACACAAGTTTCAACAGGAATCAAATCATCAAGACGACAACAAAACTTTTCAAGTTTTCTTTGATACATATTTTGCCAGTTTGTTTTACCGTACCTTGTAATTCAAATTTATGACAATATTTAGGAAAACAAAGAAACATAATTTCACATTTTTATTAACATAATTTCACATTTTTTTGTGATGATAGTTTATTAAATATTAATGAAATCAAAAATATATTAATCGAACTATAGTTAATAAATAGCATTTAAAATAGGCATTTAAAATGAGAAATACAAAAAAATGTTAAAAATTAAAAATCTAACCTTGTGATGTCCCAAAGACATGAATTAATCACAACAATATCAGGAACAGGTTGTTTTGGGTCAGAAAAATCCTTGAACACTGACTCCATGTAATCACTGTATATTCGAGTGACAAAATAAAACCTAAAACACAAATGTTATTATTGTATTTGTACAACAATTAATAATTTTGAAGTTAAACATAAGGCTCAAAAAATCTTTTTTACAAAATTAATCTTAATTTATTTATAAAATCAAAACAAAACTTTAATGAAATCATTTGCAAACACGTACATATATTGTAGGAGCTGTTTACCTAACAAGAGTATGACTGCTTTTGAATTCCCTAACCTCTCTATACCCTGTTCCATTTGTAAGTGGACTTCTTTCTACTAATGTATCATTGTAAAAACTATCTTCACCCTTAGAGAGTTAAAGGCCAGTTAATAAAAAAAAACTTTGATTTTTATTAAGATTTCTTTAACAGTCATAAATTTAACATTTAAATAAAAACAATTTAAACAAGTATAGATTTATCAAGAATATGTTGCACCTTTTTTCTTAATTCTCCATTAGTCATAACTCTTGTTTCTTGTAATAAAAGAACTAAATCTTTGTAACATGATCTTTGAACTAAATTAATAAACACTTGCTGCTAGTTCAACTATAAAAATATATAAGTTTAAATAGAGTAGGTCTAACCAATAGATATTTTTATACGTAACAGTTCTCTTTTTAAAAATGTCGGCAAATAAAAAAAAACTAAATTTTACAAGCTTTAAACCTTAAAAAGTAAATTGTATTATAAACTAAATTTATTAAAAAATCATCTCTAAAGAAATTTAAAACCATTTTTATGCAAAAACATGAAGTTTATAAACAGAAAATTGTTAAAAATAAATTTAAATTGTAATTATTTTTGTTTCAACTTATTCAATATTACCAACTAATTACCTGAATCTCCTAACATGACAATAAATTTGTTGTGCAAAAGTTTCTTTGCGTGATCACTTGAAAAAATACCCATTTTACCTTTTTTATCTTATAATATATTAAAATAAAAACATAACTCTGAATGAACAAAGATTAGTGTTAGTTGGAAAAAATATTGAAAAAAAGAATTGATGTACATAACATAACAAACACTGGATTTAAATTAAAGGTAAGACTTATAATTTCACAATTGATACTTTTTTCACAGTTAAAATAATTTAATATTGAAGTACAGTTAATATATGAGGCAAAAAGTTTAGTTAGTTGAAGTAAATTGTTTTAAAACACACTGACAAATACATTCTTTTTTTTATAAGTTATTAAGGTAACAGCAGTTAATAAATAAGGTTTACAAAGTACAATTATTTTGTTGTTAGATACATTCTTTTGAATAATAGTAAATAAAAAAAATTGAATAACACAAAATTAAATTGACACTATAAAGTAACACCAAAAAATAAAGGAACACTTAATTGTTACAAACATACTTGTGTAATTTATAAAACATTGCATTTTATATAGCAACTTTATAAGATAACCAAATAATAAAAAATAAGGAACCAAAAATATTGCAAAAAAGAACACTTAAAAAAAAAGCACTGAATTTAACACAAAAAGTAATCTAAATAAAAATAAATTTCAATGCACAAAAAGAAAAAAATAAGCGAAATATTTACATTAAATTTAATCAGCAAATTAATATTTTTAAAATCAGCAAAATTTTTTAGTTAAATTTATTTTGATTTCGATAAGGATTAGTATTTGGGTAAGGATTGTATTGATTTCGCTGGTGGCGTGGTAGTCTTGCCACAAATTGGTCACTACTCTCGTAATAACCTTCACGTAAGGGATAAGAATCTAAAGAATTAAAACATAAAATTTAAACTGTTAAAATTTAAAAAAAATTTCTATATTTAATGGTGTTTTGCTGACTAGTTAATTTATTTAATAAAAATAAGAAAGTACTACCAGACCAATACCATTCTAATATCTATACTACATAAGGCCCTGAGTTCGATTTCAACTGCTTACATGCTGTATTACAGCAGCAGTGGAAATTAAATATATTTGCACAATTGTAAAACTTTAAATTAAAATATAAATAAAGTAATAAAATTTTTACCATAATTATGAAATTGTAGATTTAACAAAGGTGTCAGCTGGGAAAATTCACTTAGTTGGGGGATTGGATCAACCTACATTTAAAAAAATAACTTTTAACTATGCCAAATATACAGAATAAAAACTGGTACTCAAAAATAATTTTTAAATCAATAGGATCTTAAGTTTGAGCCAGAATGGAAAAATGTTAACTTACAATAAAGTTTTGTGATGTAGATTGTATAGGGTTTGGAAGTAAACACAGAGGATTTGAGATTTCAAACGGGCGATGATTATAATTTTGTGAAATTTCATTCTTAATTAAAAATATAAGTCACTTACTTATTTGAGTAAATTTACAAAAACTAATGGTAACATATAATGTTAAACAAGTGTTGTAGTATAATGATTAAAACACTTGGCTTTACTACATAAGAACCAAGTTTAATTACAACCAATTTAATGTTGTAAGGCTCTTTAGTAAAGTATCCTAAACAATAGAAACTCTTGCCGAAACATGTAAAATATTAAGCAAAAATTTTTAAACTGCTTTTAAAAAGGCTTTTAAAAAAAATTTTAAAAGTAACTCAAGAATGTGTTAGTAACAAATTTTACACTTTGTATAGGTTGTGAGGTTAGCTTTTTTACATTGAAAATAAACAAATAAAAAAAAAACAATATTATAGTTCAACTATTTTTCAAAATAAGTAAACCTTATATATTGAATTAACAAATATGCATTACTACTATAATTTCAATATATTGATATACCTGTCTAGGATTGATTTGATTAAAAATGGGATTTTGTTGTTTAAACATAGTGATAGCTGATCGAATAGGTCCACCATATCTTTCTTCAAATTGCTGATCCAACAAATTAAACTTAGGCAAAGGTTGTTGATAATCAAAATTATTTTGCATTGCTGTGTCAGAATCTAAGTTTAAATTAATTAAATAACTTACTTAATGTACAAATATATTTATATTATCTATAAAACTACATTGCACAGAAAAATAATAAGAGCGAGCAAGCACAATATAATACTGACTTTTACTTTAGAAAATATGGTTGACTTTACCATATATATATTTTACCTAACAATTAAGTTTATTTTCCAATATAAAGTTTAAATGAATGTCTACTTACCATCGGTATAATATTGAATATCAACATATTCTGGTAAACCTAATAACCAAGCTTTAGAGATATGAATCAACAAAATATTTGTCATTTTTCGATGTGCCTGTGCGTTCCAGTGTAAACCATCTTCAGCTAAACTAAAAAAAATCCAATTTAAACAAAAAAACATAAAACACAAAAAATTAGTCAATATAAAATATTCTACAAAGTTAGTAAAGCAAAAAGAATTCACTACACAAACTAGTATTAATAAAAAAGATGTTAATAAATTGAAGATATTAAAAAATACTACCTCTAAAATTTATTACTTCATTTACTAGCAAAGTAGAAGGGAGTAAAAAAATAAGTTAAGGTCAGGTCTATTTTTTTTCTCCTTAAAACAGTATAAGTTTTTTATTTTAACCCAAACCTGTCCTGGTTAAGTATAAAATGAAAAAACATATCAACAACATCATATTTATGTTTAGTTGCAACAGCATGAGCCAAAACATTAGCAAGCACAATATCAGCTGGCAGTGTTCGATTTCTTAACGAATATTTACTTTCCGTAAGCAAGCCTGCTTTGATATGACCACCAAGCTGCATTTAATATATTAAAACATCTATTTTAATATATATACATGGCTACAGTGTTAATATACTTTAACTATACTATGATATCACTACAATGTGCAAACTAAATACCATGCAAAAATCTTTAAAACGAATTTTAAAAAAGTTGTCAAGTTTTACAAAAACTGCTAATTTTTGTAAAATATTTAAAAAGTTACTTTAAATTAGTTTTAATTTTTGCAGAAGATAAAATATATATATATATATATAAAAGTGGTTTTACAATAATAGATAAAAACTCACAGGTAAAGCATTTCTCCAAATAATACAAGTTTGAACTGGTAAAATCTCGTCCAAACGAGAACATAATTTTTCTAGTTTTTGTTGGTACCCTTGTTGCCAGGATAAACAATATCTTAAATAAACAACAATAATTCAATCTTTAATTAACTTTTAAAACCACACCTAGTACAGAAAATACTTAATTTGAAAATGCTATGCCAGCAGTTAAAATCAAACCCACAACCTCTAGTGATCATTCTGAAGGTTAAGGCAGTATAAAAATGAATATATACAAAAAAAGTATATATATAGAATTACCAAAAATTGCCCAAAAATCATAAAAAAATCTTGCTAATGAAACAATAGCAATTGCTAAATGTTAGTATAATACAGCCTTATTTTTTTTAAATAGGGCGATTTAAACTTTAAATTTACAAGTAAAATTTTTACACACACTGCCTAGTTTCTACACTTTCCTACTTATCAGATATATTTTAGGTAATATTAACACAATGTACAGCTTAACTGATATGATCCAATTTAAAAGTTAAAATAAGAGTGTTTAACCTGCTTATATCCCATACACAGGAATTAAGAATAACAACATCTGGGGTTGGTTGATAAGGGTCTTCAAAATCCTCTAAGACTGATTCAACATAATTGTTGTAGATACGAGTTATGAAATAAAATCTTTGGTGAATGGAAAATGTAATTATATTATATTTATATATATATTTAATAAATAACCTTACATTATAACACCTATTTTTTTTACCTTACTAGATGATGGTCAGTTTTATATTCTCTTACTTCCTTATATGAGCTATTATTTGACAACTTTTCACTTCTTTCTATTATTTTATCATTTAGAAAACTATCTTCACCCTTTACAATAAATATACATATATACAGAAAATGAATAAAGATCTTGATAAAATAAAATATGCTTAAAAATTTATTAAAAAAACAGCATTTTTTAATTATTTTTCTTTATTATTTATTGTCTTTTTTATTTAATGTATTTTTGTTTTATTGTATTGTTTAAATTAGTAATGGTATTTGTAACTGTAGTAAGTAGACATAAACAATTTATAAAACCCTATTATAAGCCTAATTTAAAGGCTGACAACAGATAAAAAACAGCTGTCAGCAAAAGAATATCATATTAAAATATTAACAAACTTACGAGGTTCAAATTTGCTTAAACAAATTGTTATGTAAAAAGTAAAGTAAAAATTTATTTATTACTTTTGTTCGAAGTTCATTCCTTGATAAAACTCGATTTTCTTGTAGCAAAAGAACCAAATCTTTGTAACATGATCGTTGAACTAAAAGTATTAAATTTAAACAGTCCGGCAACGTGGTGTAGTGGTAAGAAACCTTGCTACACCATATATAAGGTCGTGGGTTCAATCACCACTGATCTTATGCTGTAGCGCCCTTGAGTAAGGCGTTATAAACAGTATGAACTCCTGCTGAGCCAGCGCCTAATCAGCAGCATAATTATCAGGCAAATATATTCTATAATATCCCAAACTACCACAGGCAACTCGAGACTGGGTCGGAATAACTGATGTTACTCTATGTTTAAGTCGCACATTCGACCTTCCAACATCGAGAATAAAGATATATATATACAAAAAAAAACGTATATATATAATTTTTATTTTTTAATTTTAAAATTTATAAATAACAGACTTACCCGAATCTCCTAAAAACACCACAAATTTATTATGCAATAACTTTTTTGCATTTTTAGAATTAAAATAAGCTTCTAAAGTCATTCTAAAGCATTAATTTTGCAAAATATAAAAACGTGTTTGCTGCATTGAAGCATCAGCAAAACAAAGTCACGTGACAAGAAAAAAACAAAAACAAATAGTGTTGTCAAATAAAATACTTTTTTGACATAAATTAAATTTAAAAACCTTTTAATTTTTCGTTATTTATATATATAAAAAAGCATCATGTAATGTTTATTACTATTTTATTATAAAATTTTATCTTTGTTTGTCAAAACAAACAAATGAATTTGCCAAAAACAGTTTTAGCTTAAACGCTTTGAAATAACGTGGCGTTATACGTCGGAAATTTTTAGAAAGTTTTTTTTTAAATTTCTTCATACTTAACTTGGGATTTCTTATTACTTTGTATATGCTATGTAATGTTTAACTTTGCCTTTATTTATTTTAAATTTACATGTTACAATATTGCCAGTGTCAGGCTATGATAAAAATTATACGATAACTTGGAAGTCTGAAAGTAAGCAAATGTAAAACAACGATGGATGTAGAAAAAATTCGAAAATTCGTGGAAAAAAATAACTTTAAACGAAAGCATGTAAATGACATTGAACCAGTTCCCTGGCAAAACAATGAGCAACAAATATTTTCATTAGCATTGCCACTTGAGCAGCATATGGGAATCGAACCTGAGATTTTAGAGGATCATGTTTGGGATACTATAGAAACTAATGACATTGTTATTTGTCGTGTTAAATCGAAAACTGATCACCGATTGATTGGGGTTGTGTTGTGTTATGACTGTGAAAAGGCACAAGAAATAAAGGAATTTAAAATGAGAATGGAATGTCTAAGATCAGAAATTCCTTCCAGTGGTAGTCATGAAAATCCTCTCTTTCAATTTTCAACAGGGGATTTAATCCGTGGAAGAGTGTTATCAGTCGATAGAAGAGAAGAAATTGTCGAAATCACAATGAGAAATCATCACAAAAACCAAAACATTCCACTTGGACTAATCAGTGAAGAAGACCTACCATTATTATATAATAACCAACAAAAATACGAATCTTACAACCAACAGTTGCTATCACATCCCGGGTTTTTAAACCCTAATGTGGTTGACTGTTTAAAAGAGCAATTAATTGACGAGGGATCCTTATCATTAGTGCCTGGTTTGGATAACATAACTTTTCCATTAAAACTTTGTGCTGCTGCACTTCGCAAAAACCAATCCAGACTACTAGCAGACAAAAGTGTAGCCAAAGGACTTAAGTTTTTTAAAAAAGGTCGAATTTTAGAGTCACTACAGGAGTTTAACCATGCTTTGCAAATGGATACATCACATGTTGATGCATTGGTTGCTAGAGGTGCTCTTTTTGCTAATGAACGAACGTTTGCAAAAGCAATTGCTGATTTTGAGTTTGCAGTTACTTTAGAACCTGAAAATGAAATTGCAAAGTCAAGTCTGGTTCAAGTTCTACTGGAAAGAGCAAAAACAATTGCGGAGGTTGCAGTTGACGATTCACAAATTCGAGAAGTGAGAAATCTTTATAAAAGGGTGCTAAAACTTGATCCAAAATCTGAACCTGCAAGACAGGCTTTAAAGCGCTTTGAAAGTGAACAAACAAAAAAAAAGCGAAAATCTATATCTAGTTCAGATTCAGATGCAAATGGTAAAAATGCAACTATTGTTAAGTTTTGCCAATTGCTAAAAAGTGATATTGGAAGTTCAAAAAAGAAAAAGCATAAATCTCGAAAAAGAAGCAATTCGTCAAAAACTAGATCTTCCCAATCGGATGATAGTGATTCCTGTTTTTCACCAAAAAAACATCACAAGAAAGAATCAAGTCCGAAAAAATCTAGACATCATTCAGCCAAAAAATCAAAATCATTATCTGAGCACGAAAAACAAAGAAGATCGAGCCATAACAGTAATTCAAGCCAATATTCAGAAAAATCGAACAAAAATGATAAATATCGAAGACATTCCGAATCCTCTTCAAGAAGAAATTTAAACAAATCAAATTTTGATCGAAACAAGAGATTGTCAAGAAAGGATAATTCACCAAACCATAAGGAAACAACTGCACCTATTACTAAGGTCGATAAATCCACTTTTAAAAATATCTTAGACCAAATTAATCAATTCGAAGGTAAAAGAAAATCATTTTAAAATGATCGTTATTTTTTGTAAATAAAAAAAAAATTTTCACCTAAATGTCATTTGAGATTTGTTCTATGCATTAATTAAAGTGTGGTCTTTATCAATTTTAAAAATAATACAAGACTTACATTTTTTTGGATCACCAGTAATAGTTTATTGCATTGTTGTAATTATTAACATATTGGTACAGTAATAATATTATTGTTTTAAGCACTAGTTTGAAGGCAAAATTTTTACAGAACACCGACCTTCATTTAACACAAACATAAAAACTAAACAGGCACTCATAATATAATTCCTTTTTCCATAATTATTTTTATGTGTGTTTTTATTTTATTTGAGCATGCATGTTTAAAGAAATGTTTTTTAAGTGTTTTTTTCTTGCTTATGCACCAAATAAAATCAAACATCAAAAATTTGTGGCTTTTCAAAGTGATCATATATTTAATTCAACTTTTAACTTTGTTGTATATGACATGGTTTTTTGCTTATACTTTGACGATAATTAATATATAGCTTGAAGGTAAATCAATTGGCAATTAAAGGCATTAAAATTATTTAAGGAATCACTTCTAACTTATAAGTAACTTGCTTTGATGTAAATCTAAATAAAATATAAAAAAATTAATTGTTATTTAAAAAGTGCCTAATTAAGATTATGAAAAAATGACATGGCAATATTGGGAATCCAACCCAGTACCTTGATGGTAGGCCCTTTACAAATCCCTAGCTAACAATTAAGTTACAACGCAAAATACGAGCATTTTTAGTTTAACGGAATTCTTAATAATAATAATTTTTTTACCTTGAATAAGTATTATCCAGCACAATCGTGTAAATTCCACTTTTCTTTGCTTTTAATTTTCCTGAAAATGGTTCAACGTGAGAATTCAATTTTCGTGTGGGTACAACATCTAATGGTGCACTTGTCTAAAAAAACAGTAAAATTTAAAAATTAAGTGGTTTTAGTATATTTTTTGCCTTTAAACCAAAGCATTTGTCAAAGTTCAAACAAAGTATTAATTTAAGCATCAATATTTTTCAAATAGTCATTTATTTTATTTGTTTTTTATAGCAAATATAATAAGCCTTTATCAAGTTCTGATTTAAAGTAAAAAAAAATCGCAAATTTAACATTTTTTTACCTCATCACTTAAATAAAATAATCTGAAGTTGATATCACGGTCAGATGATATTTCCCAGTTCAAAGATAATCCTTCTTTCTCTATTGAAACTGGAAGAAGAATTTCTTTTTTAGCAGGAACTGTCACATTTTCAACACTGTTTAATTTCAACTCTTCCTTTGTTGAACTAATAAAGTGAATAAATAAATTAGTTAGAATGATGTACAAAATTTTTTCATGTTTATGTAAATAAATTTATTATAAATTTTGATAATTTTCTTTTATAAATACAAGAAAAAGTTGAAGTTTAATTTATATTTTTAGTGTATAAAATGATTCAAATATAACATGTCTTTCAATTAATTTAAATATTTCTGATAAATACAAATGCAAGATTACCATCTATATACAATTGAGCTTAGTAGATATTAAGCATGCCTATTTGAAAGTCTAGAAACAAATATAACTGTGGTTTGTAGTGCATAGGTAAATTATCATGCGCATATACTAGGTGACCATTTTACAACAAATAAAATGCCAACCGTAGAGCAGGCCATCGACCAGTTTAATTATCTACAATGTGTTTTAGTAGATCTATAAAAAAAATTAAATAATTGTACCTGGGTGTTGAATAAACTGTGTTGGACACAATATCAGAGAAACTTTGGTATAAAGATGGTGAAGGTTTTGGAACAATTTCTTCGTTTGTATTTTCTTCATATATTTCCTCAAAATGAGAATCTAAACAAAAAGTATTAATTTTTCGCAAAAATATAAGAAATTTAAACTTCATTTAATTGAAAAACCTTTCAAAATATGTTTTGTTTAATAAATTAGTTGCACATATACCTGATGCAATTGGAGTTTTAAAATCTTCAGTTGTATCTAGGGTTGTATTTAGTTTTGAATCTGGTTATTAAAATAGGATATTTAATGCAATCTACTTACATTAAGTAACACAGTAATACCCAGTATAATTTAAAGTATAAATAAATCATTAGTAGGTAAAATAAAAAACTAATTTTTGGAATTTTTTCAATGTTTAAAATAGTAATTTTAAAAATTTAAAAAGCATAAAAAGATGAATATGAAATATTTTTAATGTTTAGTTACCGGTATTTCTTGTTGCAAAACAGTCATCACAACATCTCAACCTTTTCTTGTTAATATTTACAAAATTGTCACTGCAATTTATACAGAAAATCTTTCCACATAATCTAAGAAAACGTAAAAAAAATATAAAAAACCCATCACTTTTTTAATTTATCATAAAATAAAAGCATCAAAATTTACTATATAATAATAACATGGGCGCTATAAGTGATATACTCTTGCTGACCCAATACTTGATCAGCAGCGTAATTATCAGGTATTTATAATCTATAATATCCCAAACTGGCAATGGCAAGAGTCTGAGTCCGGGTAACAGTTGTTACTCTATGTTAAGGTTGTGAAGTTGACCTTTCCACATCAAGGATAAATTTAAATAAAAATTAAAATTTTTTTTTAAAGTTTTTAAAAATTTTTTTGGAATAATTTAAAAAACAAAATACCTGCAGTGATGTTTTCTTAAAGTAAGTGTGAAATTTTGTTGACAACTGTGGCATTGTGATGCGTCATCGTCATTCACCCAATCACGTTCATTTAAACTTTCATTCCTTAACTTTTTCCACAAACTATCTTTATCACTAAAAAATTAAAAAAAATATAAAAACAAAAAAAATTTAGTTAGTATAAGTAATTTAGTTAAAATCTAAAAACTTACAATAATAATTCAGTTATTTTTTCCTTCAACTGTTCAATATCAGTATCCCGGTTTTTAATCTGACTTTCAGAATCAAGAATAATTGCAGAATTCTCCATAATACGGAGATGTAACTACAAAAAATAAAAAACTCTAAAAAAATGTTTTTTTTTATCATTTTAGTAATTTTAATAAATGACTTTTTATCAATTTAGATTTAAAAATTGGATTTTTTAATTTAAATTACATTTTCATTTTCTTTAGTTTTTTCATTTAACAAAGTTTTGTAGTCAGTTGAATCTAAAACCAATTTTTCGATCATATCGTGGTGGTTAGCCTTTTCATCCTAAAAACATAAATAAAAGATAAAGTTTTTAAATTCTGTCTTTTTCTTGTTCAATACATATTATGTTGATGACATAGTGCAGTGGTGAGAACACTCTGCTTTACTACATAAGGGCTTGGGTTTAATCCCCACTACATTCATGTGTAGTGTTGTAAACAGAACTAAATCAGGCCAAGTCAAAATTAAATTAGAAAATTATTTTTTTTGTGTATATCTTTATCCTCGATGTGGGAAAGTCGAATGCGTGACTTAAACATAGAGTAACATCAGTTACTCCGACCCAGTCTCAAGATGCCTGTGGCAGTTTGGGATATTATAGATTATAATTGCTCAGTTATTATGCTACTGATTAAGTGCTGGCTCAGCAGGAGTTCATAACGTTTATAGCGCCTTACTCAAGGGCGCTACAGCATGAGATCAGTGGGGATTGAACCCACGACCTCATGTGTGGTGTAGCAAGTGTTCTAACCATTACACCACGCTGCCGGTTTCTACCAATACAATCAACAATATCTTAAACTGCTAATACTACTTAAAGTTTAAGCAATTATGTTGGGCTTCTTATATCGAGAATAAATAATAAAACATTGTAAAATACCATATTATTGAGCAATTATGTTGAAAACATTTTTTTCTCAATATATTACCTGTAAAGTTTTATGCTTGTCACTTAATGCTTTAACAGTGTCCAGTTGAACGTTTAAACTCGATTGAGATAATTTAAATTGTTCTTCTAATTCTTGTAGTTGTTTTTTTAATTTCGATATTTCAATATTTTTCTGGTGTAATTCACTTTTTGATTCGTCATCTTTAATAACAGAAGAAACTAAAAACAAAATAATTTTTTTTAATAAAAATAAAATAAACTAACAAAAATAATAAGATTTAAAATACAACATTTATATTTTTATTTTTTGATACTAAAAAAACAACCACACGTAGCAAAAATTTATTATTTTGAAAATAAGTATTAATTTTAACTTAAACATTTAAATATTAATTGTTTTGTATTTATTTATTAAATTAATTATTAAAAAAGGTGTAAAAAAATATTATAATCGAGTTATTTTAAAGTTAATTTACCACATAAGTCATTGTAAGCTTGAAAAATATCTTGTAACTTTGTCACTGATGTTTTAACTTTAAAATCAAGACCTCCTTTGAATACATTTTCATTATCCTAAATAAAGAAAAATAATAATAAATATAGTAAATTGGATGCATAAAAATAGTCTTTCGAATATTCACAAATACCTCATTTTTCATGTCCTTTTCTTCAGCATTTCTTTCATCCACATTATTATTAGAACTAAAAAAGAAGAGTTAAAAAATAGTCTTCAATAAATTTATTATTTTTTTATGTTAAAATTAAGTTTTTGGTAATATTCTTAAAATCTATATTTATTTTACCTCATTTGTTCATTCGAATCTTCAATTATTTTGACCAAAATATTTAAATTTTTTTCCAGCTCCAAAACTTTATTTTTATTTTCCGAATTTTCTAATTTTTCAGCTTCCAAATGTGTGATCAGATTAGAAACAGCTTCATCACTGCTTTTAACCAACTCCTGAAGCTCTGTGTTAGTATCAAGCAACTCGTTTTCAGCTAAGCTTAGTTTTAGGTTTGTGTCGTTTAATTTCGAGCTAAATTTGTCCATGTTTTGAGTTGAAATTTCTAAATCGCTTCGTAGCGATGCTGACTTGACCTTTTCAATTTCAAGGTCGTGGTCTAATCTTTTGTTAAGAGAGTTGTGACGTTCTATTTCAACCTATAAAAAATAAATTTGTTGTGTTAATTTATTCTTGATTTGGGAAATAAAACTTAATATTTATTTATTCTCGATGTGAGGCAGACTTCACAACCAAAACGTAGGTAGCATCTGTTACCCTAACCCAGCCCCAAGTTGACTTTTGCAGTTTGGAATGTTATTAATTTTTTTGCCTAATTACTAACCTCCAATGTTTTTGACATTGCAGATATTAGAACTGTCCTTAAAAGGTAACATTAAATTAAAGAAAAGATCTTACTTGAAGTTCCTCAATAACAAATTCTTGTTCTCCTAATTCTTCCTGGATTTGTTGGGTCAAGGATTCAACTTCAACAACATGTATACTAAAAAAAATTACAAATATTTTTCAAATACATTAAAATACTAAAAATAATTGTTTAAAATTTTACTGTAGCCTGTATATTTAATACAAAAAAAACTAAAATCCCAATTACAAAATTTAAAAAGAACAAATATATAAAACTGAAATTTTAGTCATATTATTATAAGTAAAAAATGATATATGTTTTCCAATATGTGAATTATTAAATGTTGTGTAGAACATAAAATAGCATCAAACTACATGAAATTACTTCACTTTGACACATGAAAAGAATCAATAAAAGCAGACGACTTTAATAATTAATTTGTTTTTTTGTTACAGGGATTTTAATTGCAATGAAATTTTGTAAGAAAAAAATTAACTCACCTAACTATTAAGAATTTCTTTTTCTACCCTTGCAAAATTTCATCACAATTTAAATTCCTGAAACTTGTTTTTATTTAATTAAAATGGCAAAAATTTGACAAAATCTTTAAAACACAAAAATCATGCACAAAAAGACCAACAATCAAAGTAAGCATACAACAAAATTTTTGCCAAATAAATTTATGAATAATTTTTGTATTTTCATTTTCAAAAGTTTAAGATTAAGAAATTGTTTTATATTTAAATTTTTTACACCAATTTTCGATGTAAATTTGAGCACAGTAGGTAGTTAATGATGACAACTTCATATATTAAGTATTTAAATTATGTTTTAAATTCTGATGCCTGATAAATTAATTATGAAAGAGTTGTACAATACATAGGTATAAAACAATATGATTAAAAATCTATAAGTTTTGACCTTGGTATTAAACTTCAGAAACATTTTTTAAATGCCATAAATTGTTTGTATTTAAATATCACTAAAAAAACACTTAGCCCATTAAAACACATTTTAATATAAAAAAGCAGATTTTTAATTAAAAAAATAAAATAATTTTTTAAAGTAACAGCATACAAAATTAATTGGCAAAAATAAAATATGAGTAAAATTATTGAGTTAAAATGGTTTTCAAAACTATACCCTACAATAAAAATTAAAAGGCAAGCAAATAAAATTTGAAGTTAACTATGTCATGTTAAATTATTTAGGTAAATTGACTATAAATTTAAAAAGCTAAATTGCTAAAAAATATTAAGAAATTTATAAAAAAATATAGTGGCTAATTAATGCGTAAAAAAAATAAAATACAGCATTAAAAAAATTTAAAATTAATTAATTTTAATACCTTTCTTTCTTTCTAATTTCTTGTTCCAAAATTTTATTTTTTTTGTTCAGTTCTTCAATCTGGGATTGAAACTCGATTTTTAAAGTTTCCATCGCTTGTAAGTCACCCAACATTTCCACATGCTGGCGCTCCAGAGCAGAAACTTTTTCGTTAGCTATCGAGCAATCTTCTTCCAATTGAAGAATTTTTTGTATAGAGTCACTGTGTGAAGATTCTGTCTGCAACTATATATTAAAAATTTCCTTTTAAAAAAGTTTACAAAATTGAGAAAACTAGTCAAGCCTGCCTTTTGGTCAAAATATTAATTGTCTATAGTCCAAACTCTCAAATAATTCTTGCCTGCAAGAGTTTATCCGCATACCATAATCAGTAGTTTTTTTTTTTTTTTTTTCCAAGGGTATAAATTAAACATTCACAAAGCTTAATTACAAATAGATTTACAATTTAATATTGATTAAAATGGTTTAATTTTCAAAATAGATTGTTTATAATGTGACTGTTTTTAAAGTAAAAAAATATGAACATAATTTGTAATTTATTTTTTATTTATGTATGTTTTTTTAAAGTCTCTGTGTCACTGTAAGTAGATTCAGTCCGTAACTAATGATTCAAATATGTTAGTTAAATAGGTTTACAAAATTAAAGAAAGTAGTTAATAGCCAGTGCTACAGTCGGTATTGTAATTGTTGTAATACGATTAAAGCTCTCAACTAATATTTGCTGCAATAATTTACCCGCGCTCTACAAATGTCAGTTTTTTTAATTTTGCAAGAATATTTTGAAAATAACAAAATAAATTAGTTTAAATGTTGTATGCTGTTTTGATATTCATCAAATTATATAAAAAGCAAAAAAAAATTATCGGTTATTATAATCTTTTGTATAAAGAAATTTAATTACACAGCAAAACATTGTTTTATAAAATTTACCTTAAATTTTTCATTCTCTAGTAAAAGATTCTGACATTTTTGTTTAATATTTTCCACTTCTTCTAATGCAGTTGAATGTTCAATTTTTAAATTTTCATTTTCACCTAAAAAAAAACAAATAAAAAATAGTTTAAATTAACAAAAAAAGCTATTTAGTAGTTGCATATGGAATATGTTCGAGAAAGAAATAAAACATATGGAATATGCTAAACAAACTGTTTTAATCAAATAGAAATAAACTATAAATATTAACTTGTTATATATAGACTACAAATAAAAGGTAACAACATATTGTTGTTATAAATGTATATTTTAACTATTAACAAAGCAAGCATGATATAAATGAACTATAACTTTGTTGTAACTTTCATTTTGTTTAAGTTAAAGTTCTTTTAGATAAGGATATACAGAAAGTTGAATTCATTTCAAAAGGAAAGCGGATAAAATTAACGATACAAAACGAAAAAACATTATCATTGTTTAATCAGTTTTATGTAAATCAACCCAAGCTTAATAAGCTATTAAATATTTAAACCCGTGCTTTAATAAAAAAAAAACTTTTAAAATACTTTTTAAAGTTTCCATATCAATTGTTGAATCATCATTATTATTGGTTTGCATATTTTCTAATTCCTTTTTCTCATGAGTAAGCATTGCTATTTGTTTCACTACACCATCAATCTATAAAAAAACAATAATAATGAAAATTTGTATTATCAACAAATTAAATTTAAATTTAAATTAAATGTAATCCAAGAAAATAGTTTTAACTATTAATAAAAGACAGTTAAACTGTTCTTTAACAAAAAATGCAGATAAATTTAAAAAAATACCTGTGGCAAAGATTCTTGATTTTCGATATTTTCTGCTGGAATTACTTCACAGATTTTCAATAATAAATCCTTCGTAGTTGAATCTCTAACATCTGTTTTAGTTTTTTCCAACAAAAATGTCATATTTTCTTCCGCTTCTTCTAACTTGCATTGAAGCTGCAAAATTTCAACTTTATTCGAAGAATTCAACTGTCTGGAGTTTTCTAATTCCAAATCTAAATTCTGGTTTTGATCTCTAAGTGTTGTGATATCATTTTGAAGATCCAACATAAATGTGTTATCAGGCTTCTCGTCGGGGGTAATTGATGCCGATGACATCACTACTGATGATGTCACAGGGGTGTAAACATTTGAGTCAAAGTTAGAAGTGATATTGGACATCTGCTGGGAGCAAAGATCTTCCAAATTCCGTTTGTCTTCTTCAATTTGTTTAACTTTTTCTTTTAATTGTTGGTTTTTATCCTCGATTTCAAGCATTTTGATTGATAGGCCTGAATGCTTTTCCTGCCATTCTTGTTCTCTAGCCTGCACATAACACATACAAAAAAATAGTTAAAATTTTTTTTTTTAAATTAAGAAAAAATAATTGAAAAACCTAAATAAAAAAACAGAATTAAATTATAAGCCATATTAAAAAAGTTTTTTTTTTTCATTATTTTTTATAGCATAAAACTAGTTACAATTTATTAAATTTATTTTAAAGAATTTATTTAATATTCAATTAAAATTTAATATAAAAACAAAGTTGAAAAATAAGACATCAAGATATAAACAATCAAAATCTTAAGGGGTGGTGTAAACCTAATTTTATTTCAATAATTATTTTAAAACTAATTCAATTTAAAAATGAAATCAAACCTCAAACTCGTTACTCATGTGACTCATAGCATCTTGTAAGTGTCGATTTTTACTCTCAAGATCAGAAATAACTCGAGCTAGGATATCTTCCTTTTCACTCGTCGATTTTATCAAATTATCTGACTTTTCTTCTAACCGAGTGATCAAATTCTTAAAAAAATAAATAAAATATTGTTTTGATAATTATATAGAGGGTGATATATTTAGATTTAAATTAAGAAGCACTCAAAACAAAATTAAAAAAAAAATTTAATTAAAAAAAAAAACTTAAAAAAAAATAAAAATTCATTACCTCTTGTTCTTTAATTTTGTTATCTGACTGATCCAGCTCTAATACTAGGTCCTCGATCCTATGATCAACACTAGATGGCAGACTACTTCCACTTCCCTGAATGTTGGGAGTCTCCATCATTATTGAAGCATTTGTTAAACTTCCGAGACTGCCAACATGACTTCGAATTGCCCAGTTATCATAAGAAGGGGAAGGTTGAGGTTGTTTGCTATAAAAAGTTAGGTTTGTTTAATTGTAAATTAGATTTTAGTCAATCTATGCACTTGTTTTCAGTTTGACTATTAAAAAACTGCAATTATCAAGGAAAACATGTTGTTAAAAAGTTTAAGCAGTAGCAATATACTCGACTATAAAGTTTATTTTTATGATTTTTTTACTGCCCTTGTAGTGTTAACAATAGCCAATTAAAACCAAATTAGTAGTAGAAAACTTTACAGTACAAATAAAGCAATATAATAAACATGCATACAAGAAACAAATAGCTATTAAATCTAAGATTGGGCAATATTCATATGTCCATACTAAACAGCTTCAAAATACATACCTTGCAAAAGTTGGCCAACCCATATCCAAATCAAAACCTTTTGAATTTAAGTCAAAATTCACCCCATTTAAATCATACAAAGACATCACAAATGCTGTATTGTAAGTGGGATTAGCTAACACCGAATTCGGGGCTAGATATTGTTTAGATGTACTTTCATTCATCAGGCAATTTTGAAAACTATCAGCGAGAGTTTGGTGAACGAGGCAATACCTTATAAGAGCACGCCCTTTACCATTTGATGTTCTTAGCTATAAAAAATTAATTACAAAAATAATTATGAAATGTTTTATCTGTGATTTACAATTTAAATGTTAAAAAAATAAACTTTACAACATGATTTCAAAATTAATTTCATTTACAGACTTAAAAAAAGGCAAATGTCCCGGCACTAAATATCTTACCTCTTTATTAGCTTGTACATATCTTAAACCATCATTTAAACCTTTATTATGTCTCAAAGCTGAGTAAATCCAGTGCCAATAATTCTTCTTACCACCCATAATCTTTTCTTTGATGCTCGATGACAATAAAAACTCTAATTTTGCACAAAACCTAAAAAAAATTGTGGTCAACATCAAGTAACTATTTTTTATTAAATTCATGATATCAGAATTTTAATAAATATTAGCAACAGAATATTAGACTTTTCTTCATAGTATTATTTTAATCTTATTAAACAAAAGATTAACTTGACTAGGATATGAAAAAGAATAGCAGATTAATAAAGTAATCATAAAACAATGTTAAACTAAAAAATTTTAATATTAAAAATAAAAATTAATGAAACATTTTAAAAATTTAAATTTGCAATGAAAAAAACACATAAAAGATACAAAATTGCTAAAAGATATATATCACAAACAATTAAATAAAAAATAATTGTTAAAATACAAAAGATTAATTCAACTTACCTATGTAGAGCAAGATTGTCATCAGTAATTGGGTCATGACTTACATTAAAGTCATTTAAAAGTTGAGTGACCACATCTGTACAAATATAATCAAATAAATTTTATGTATGCAATAATATACTACTTTAACAAAAACATTTAGTTTCCATTTACAGAAATTGATTTTGCCTTTAATCACATTTTTTTCCTTTTTTGCGCACTGTTAAAAGTAGATAATGAATATAATATCCAATTAATATTACAACATTGCAATAATTTAAAACATGCCTTAAAAATTTTGGTTTATATAAACATTTTAAGTATGTTTTGGCAAAGTCACCAAACCCAGAATAGCATTGTCACCAAACCCAGTTTTTTTTCCATAACGATGTTTAATGTTGATTCAATTAACATAGACAGCAGTAAAAGACTACACATCAATGAAAAGGATAACACCAAGTATTTATACACAATTGCAACACAAAATTTAAACCAATTTACCTTGAATATCAGCTACAATTTTCGGTAAATTTTCCCGTTTAGCCATACTTCGATGTTTAACTGTTTTCGGCAAATTTTAGGCTGCCCGCCAATAGTGTTTGCTATTCAGCCAACGCCTTATTTTGATTAGTTAGAATATTATATTTATTGTAAAACTGCTTGTACAATTTTATTAAAACCACGCAACTAAATTGTTTAACACTAACAAAAAGTTGTTATTGTTTACTAAACTACCATGTTGATGTTTTCATGTGATTTGTAGGTTTGAAAATTATTTTACAAAAAAATGAAGTCATCTGTCCGTGACATCCAAAATCAAGCTTGTGACAACAATATCAATTCGGTGGCATTTGCTTGTGTGGCACAAATTAACTTTAGTTATTGCCCCTATTGTAAAATAGATTGTATATACTAATAATATAACATATATTATTAAAACAATATCAATAGCCAAATTTATCAAAAAAAAAAAAAAAAAAAGTAAAATTGTTTTATTAAAGGATGCTTTATATTTTATAATATATCACACTTACTAACTATAAATCACACTTACTAACTAACTTATGTTTCATTAACTCAACAATTACATACTTTAAAAATATCTCATTTTTAGTTGCAAAGTCTTGTCAAAAAAAAAATGAAATAAATTTTTTTTTTTTTGGAACACGCCCACTGACGAATATATTCAGAAGGAAGCTAAACGCCAAAGTTGAATTTTTCTAGTTTGATTGTTTTTTTAACAAAATGAACACGAAATAAATATTTGTTTTAATGCTCTGTCTTTTTTTACAAAATATTTTTATATTTATAACACAAAATTTCGCTTTTTAAACAAAAAATATTAATTTAACAAATTGTATGTCATTTTTCATGCAACTTAATTTTTAAGGATAAAATAAATTGTCGATGTATTGAATGGTAATATTTATGTACATTTGTATATCTGAGTTTCTTTATACAAAACAAATATTAACATTTGATTTTTCTCAGGTCGTAAACGGACGAAGATATTTGTTTAAATTTATAAAGTGTTGTAAACATCGTGAGAATTTTTAAGATAAACTTTTAAACAAACTTAAAACCCAGACTTTAATTGAATGACAATTTACAAAATTTACAAAAAAAGATAATTTAAAAAAACACAAAAATTAAAAAAAGGGTTTTATAGAATTATTAAAAAAAATTAATTTAATAAATTGTGAAATTGTATATTTAATGGATTAGAACTTTTAATAAGGCCATGTACCATATCGGCATATATTTAAGAACAAAGACTATTTGTTAACAAACATTGTTTTTTAATAAACCGAAATTGTTACAATTAATTTGAAACAAAGAAACAAACAAAAAAAAAACACAACTAAGTCAACAATAGTCTGACACAATTGTATTGTTTTAACATAATAAAAACAATTTAAATGCAGAAATTTTAAAGGCAGAAAATTGAACAACATTTATTAAATAAATTAGATTAAAAAATAGGTCTTGCAATTATGAGGTTTCAAAATTCACAACATTTTATATGCTGCTATTATATTAGTTTTAAATTGTTAAATAACTTAAAAAATCTAAAAAACATTAGTTCATGTGACAGATTTTTAATAATTGAACTTATCTGTTATGGTAAAAGGAAAAAGGTAAACCTATTTCCTTACAAAAACGTAACAACTAAGAAACAGGAAATAAAGATATAACGTAACCTACATATAAGTAAAAGTTGAATAGAAATCCATGAACACCTTTTACTATGACGTCATAGTAACTTCCTGGCGCATTCAGGTGCAACAGTGACGTCACAATCAAAAGTTACCTCACGTCGGTCAGTATGACCTCATAAAGCTTTTCCGGTTCGGAATTGCGTTACCTGAAAGAAAATACGAAGTCCTGTCGCGTTATGACACTGTTTGACATAAAGTTTTTACTACTACGTCCTAGTTATTATCATAGGAAATGTCCACTTAGAAGACTTGTAGTAAATGTCGAATTGTCACCGTGTCAAACCCAAATTCGTATAAGTTGTTTTGACTTGGTGTTATAAACACCAGGAGTGGTATATTAAAACTTTAGCGATATGACCGGTCTTTAACGTGTTTTGTCTACTGTATCCTTTTAATTAAGATTCTTTAAAAGCTAATGAACAAGTGATTAGTACGATTTACATTCCCAACAAAGGATATTCTAGTAAAAACAACATCGTTAAGATTTAAACCTTTTTGCTGACTTTCCAGACTGAACAAATCAAGTTTTGTTTAAAATAAAATGTTATTTTTTTTGTTCTTTGTTTACTATTTGAATGTTTTGTCGTCTATACCCTATTTTAAAATCGAAAAAAACTTTATTTATTTAAAAACATTTCTGTGTTGTTTGAAAAAAAAATATCGTAATTTAATTTTAAAAAACTAAAAAATAAATTAAAAAATTTCCCATAATTTTAATTTGGTTGTAAGAAGTTGTCACTACAAAAAAACCCAAAATGTAAATTTATTTGTAAAAAAATAAACAATACAAAAAAAATCCCCAAAAATATAAAAAAAACTTTTTATTTTAGTTTACAGAACTATAAGTAATGTTTACATGACATCATACTAATACTAGAAACTGGATAACCCCAACTAGATAACGATAATCTACCCACACATTTAAGCCGGTTCCTTATATGGAAATAACAATGGTTCCTAATAGCGGTGACGAATACGGTTTTTCTCAATAAGTAATTTTACCCAACTAGCGGAAAACTAGATATCGTTAAAAAATTGTATTATTATATTGCTAAAAATAGTCTCATTAAGAACCCTTTGTAGAATATAATGTTTTAATATAAAAAAAGAACTTGAATTATATATTAAAATTACTATTATTAAATTTTTATTCTGCTACAGAATATGCAAAAAAAGAATAATTTCTTCACACGCATATTAGGTAATATGTAATACAATACCATTGACTTATATTAATTATCCATTGTCTCATCATACTTTGTGTTTTGTATTTAATTATGTTTATATTTCCATCTTTAACTACAAAATGAGGTAATGGTGTAGTATAGGCTAGCGTGTTTTACAAATAAATTTAGCTTGAAATAAACAGGTAAGGCTCGATTTACAAGCTAAAGTTACCTACGTAAAAAGGAAAGGCGCCTAGCCTAAGGTCTCGACATTAGGTTCCTGATTTTTAAACAAAAAAGATTAATTTTAAATGTAAGTGGTGTAGCCCTTTTATGGGCATTTTACCAAAGCAATTAATATTTACTCTATAAATAGCACAATATACATCATAGTTTAATGTGCGAAAAAGTAAACAGAACCAAAGTTGGGGTAATTTTTGTTTTGCTAGTTCTGCTTGACCTTAGTTATTACTAAACTTATAAATATATCCTAACACGGTTAATCTTTAACGTTAAATTCGTGTGATAGAGTGTGCCTATATTTACTTTAACTTTGCGAAATGAGAACAACAAGCTTGTTAAGTTGTAAAACATGACCCAGCAAAGCGAAACCTTTTTTGCACTATTTTTAAAGCCACGAAACCAGATAGGCTATTTAAAAATAGTCTTGTTAACCTTATGTTTTTATTTACATTTAAATCAAATTTGCAGCACAATCTGAAATGTCAAAATCACCAAATTTTGCAGCATTTGTCCAATTTTTTTTTCATTTTTTGGCCTGTTTTTTGTGATTTAAATAAAGTGTTTTTAAATGCCTTGTTTGAATTTTGTAGGGCCTGCAATAAAATAAGAGTGTCGTCAATTTAGGTAAAAAACAGCACTTTCACTGTGGAGAGCTACAATATAACCACTTGACGACGGTTAAAAGTGGGTTAAGAAAGTTTTATTATTCCATTTTTTGTTTGTTTTACTCTGCCTACTGGCTATTGTTAACGGCTCGGGCCCTTCTCGTTTTTTTCGCGAGAGAGATAAAAGAAACAAAGAAATTATCGCCGACGAGCGATAGAGGCCTTTTTCTCTTCGTGTAGCGACCGCCGACAGTTCGTCAAAACAAAGTCGACAAATCGTAAAAGGTTTCAGTAGTGAAGTAGTTCTCAGTTTTTGCAGAAGCAATTGCTAGTTTGCAAAGTCGGGATGTATATATATAAAGTTGCAACTTCGCCAATACAGATTTATTTACAGTTAGATAATTTCAGAAACTGGTTGAAAACACTTACTAAAATGTATTAAAATTTAAAAATAAATTCTATTAAAAAGGTATATTATAAATTCGGAGGAATTAGTTATTGATTCAGGTCATTCTGTCATATTCTGTCATATTGGAATACTATATTTAAGGTTGTATGAACTGAAAATCGATATTTTTAGATAATAATAAATATGTCACAAGCAGTATATAGCTATTCTTTGCCAGGCAGCCAGGCCAGTCTGTTAATATTTAGTGAGCCTTTAAGGTACGGATATTCGCGATTCAATTAACACGATTATGTAGAATGAAGTAAGACATTTGATATTATATAGTGATCCGAGAAAGTTATATTTTAACACTTTATTAAACGCTCTGCAGCTGAGAAAATTTTACTGCTTAAAAATAAGTTATTTTTTTTAAAGTAATTGTATAGCAATGGTTAAAGTATAGGTCGTAGGTTTACTAATGCGCACCTGTGGGTATATAAAAGTACAACATTTAAAGACCAACTGACTTTATAGAGCTATTAAAAGAAACCTAACATTTTAAGCTATAAATATATAACTTAACTATAAGAGCAGTGATATTAATTAAATGCTAACTTTTTATTTTCAGAAATTATATTATTATTATATTTAAAGAGAAAACTGCTTTTCTAAAAAGAGAAAACTCCTGTATTATTTTCGTTTAAACTTTACTGGATTTTATATTCTACAAATTGTTAATGGAAGGACAATAAGAAATTAAAGAAAAAATAAAATTTTTGAAAAAATATGGCTCTTACTACATTGTTATTGTAAGTATTTTTTTTATTATTTAAAAATCTAAAAATAAATTGTTTTTATTTAAATTTATTGTTTTGTTACGCAGTTTGAATTTAAATATAGTAGAGTTTGTATATTTAAGTAATTACGTAAAAATAAACTTTTTTTAGAATTTTAACTTTGGAGGCACTAGTAATCACTCAAGCTGCGTTTCCAACGAACTTAGAACCAAAAATCAAGTTAGACTACAACGGTAAGTTCAAGTAAAAAATAAAAATAATAATTTAACTTACAAAAAATAAACATACCTTTCAAAAAAATCTTTAAAAAAATTTAACAGCATAAGATATTTAAAATATGAATATAAGATTTCTAATTTGTTTTAAAAGAAATAATTGTACGTTTTCTAAGTTTTTTCCTGGAAATAGAATTTTAATTATACGGATCGAAAATATCTAAATACTTTACGTAAGAAATACCCATTTATTACGTCATAACAATACTTGTTATTATCTTTAAAAAAACAATGTCGCGGCCTCCCGCTGCTGGGATATTAGCATTTTAATCGTGTTATGATGTCACGTGGTTTTGTGACGTCACAATATATGCGCAGGGAGTTAAAGAGCGGTCTGGTAAACGTTTGCAGAAACTTAATCCCGTTTTTTTACGCTTATAATCCGGACATTTGATATAACAGAATCAAGCAGGGGCAAAATCCTTTTAAATATTGTTTAAAACACTTTTAAAAGACGAATAGGATTCTATCCCGTCGGTTAGAACACAATCCGAACAACAGCACGCTGTGAATTGTCTAGTTGTGTTTTTATGCATAAAAACAATGCAAAAAGTTAGAATCTGTGTCACCTTAAAAACAACAACGACTATGTAATAATCATAGGATTAAGGTACGACCTGGGAGCCCAGTACGATGACTTTTCTATCATACGTGCTCTTTGCTATATAATTAATCATTACTTGCCTAAAATAAGGCGTACTATTTATTGCCAGAGCGCTAATTAAACCGCCACAGCCTTGCTGTTATACCAGCTTGTGTTATTGATTCAACACTGACGTGACAAAACAAATATTGTGACGTCACAAGGTATAGGTTTGTGTGTTCACAAGCAAGTGTGTCTAAGCGAGTAAGTAAAGAAAACAACTCCCAGTCGTAGAGTTTAATTTGCACGCGACGTGCGCTTAAATTAAACTTTCTCGAGTACGAAACGTCATAGAGGGTTATTGTGACGTGACATTAAAACGACAAACGGCCACGACGAGTGATTCTGTAAGCCTACAATCACAATAAAGCATGCTGCGCAGTACATTAGCGTTTAACTCATTTTTTCCGACTTTTTTTCATGAAAGATTTTCGATTAACCCCCCTTAGCGGAAAATGACGTCACAACTACGCGTTGATAAAAAATCGTGATCATAAATGTTCCCGAATAAATCTGGAAAATTATTTTTTAAACACGTGACTTTGTCTATGATGTCATCATAGAATTTACAATCATTTCAAGTTGGATTTAACTAGCGTACTCCTAATCTTGTGATTAATTATTAAAGGAGTGTATTGTATATTGTATAATGACAACTTATAGGCGGGGGTTATTAAACTTATCCTGGAGAAAGTTACTGTTGGAAATTAGCTCACCAATGTTTGGTTAAAAATCCTGGTAATCGCTTTAAGCACCTGGCCAATTGGTGTGTTTGTGTAACTTACGCGGTCCAGTGTCAGCGGGAAACCAATGGAAAGCGTGAATTAAATCGAGTAATTGAAACCTGTGTCCAATGAGAGCTACTGCGCCGTGACGGGTTAAATTTAATGTAAACACGAGCCCGTTTTTAAACGATTGAAAACCGTTTTTATTTACGTTTAAAATGCTTCAATTACGGTTGACAACTGCCCGCAATAACTCAAGCATTGCTAACGAATAAATAGAGATTATGACGTCATAAACGAGTGGGTATTCCTTGGAGATACCCTGGACAGTTACTTATGAATTATAACGTTGGAGATTTAAGGGTCGTAACCCTGAATTATCCATAAGGTTAATTGTAGGTTGCGGAGAATAACAACTGCGCTTTCGAATAGGTAATTGCTCGGGGCGCCCAAAAATGGCGGTCCTGTAACTAATCAGTAGTTGTTTCTACTAAAACTGATCCAATTTTCTCGCTCTAACAACAGGTGCATTGAAAAGTTAACCAAAATTAATCGAAATGTCGTTTTATACAATTACCATTTTCTATATTATCCCGAAATCGGTCGCTTTTATTGGATAATTACACTAATGATATGTTGTATAAATGAACGCTTTTCGAACAAGAGTTTTATTGGCCATTTGTTCTTATTCTTCGTTTAACAATGGGGTAAACGATTCCAGATAATGTACTGGCTATTTAATTATACTTATTATAAAATTGCCCATTTACAAATGGTATAAAAATATATAATTACTTCAGGAAATCGAAGTCTATAGACATATGGTTTTTAAAAATTTATTTTTGGCGGTTTGGTTTAAATTTAGATTAGTTGTCGCCAGTTTTAAGACTTCCCACAGGCCTGTGAATCGAGGTCTTGTCACACCCTAGTTACTAAACGCGTGTGCAGGAAAGACAACGGCGCCGGCTTTACCAAATGTCTTCACACTTTTTGTTTTTTTTGCAGAACTTTCAAGCAAGCTTTTTATCGGAGACGATTTGACGATCGAGAACCAACTGCGATATTTGCAAATCATAAAACGGATTGAGATAGAGGGAAAAGAAATCTTGTTTGTTGCTTCAAGGTAAAATCACAACTCCTTATAGAGTAAATGTAGTAATTTTTAAGCTACATGATTTAAGAGGCCATCCCACTTTTAAAGCCCATAATTTTATGCACCGATAAGGCCGTAGGTCTAAAATTAGACGGCTTAAAACTTATAGAAAATTTAAACCAATCACAGAGTCAAATTTTAGCATTTTAAAATTTCAAATAATGCAAACTTGCATTGGTTATTTTCGTACGGCAAAAATGTTAATTGATTAGTTGCAACAGTAGGACAGTTTATTGTCAAACACAACGTCCATTTATCACACTGTAAGGACCTCGCAATGCAAACAAACAAGTGTTTGCTGCTGTAATTATCACAAAAACACCACTTTTGTTGGTTTTTGGCGGACTTCGTGAGCAAACAGTTGCTAGGATAGACTTCTAGATACGATACAGGTATACACCTGATTTGGTAGGCCACCAAATTAAGTAAAACAATCCGTAGCAAGGCGCCGTACTCAAGTACCTTAACAACAAGCATTCAAATGACTGGGTGCGTAGAAAATACAATGGTAACGTAGGTACCTTGTGACGTCATAATCGAACACAGTTGCAAAATGTACACCTAAAAAATAATTTTTTTTCTTACAAAAATTGTTTTTTTTTAAATTGAAAATTCTACGCTTTTTGTTTGGTTAGGTTTTGATAAAGACTGACGTGTATTTTGTAAGTGGAACCGACGATAAGATTGTTTGTTAAAAAAACTGATAACATTGACGTTCGTGCCAGTTTTTCCGTCAAATCTTTGTTAAATCCCGGTCCACTATTCAACAAAGAACTGTACCTATAAAAATAAGTCCAACGATACTTAACAATTGATTTTATATTTACTCACACAATACGATAAATCAAAACTTGTATGTTATATAATAGAGTGCACCAGACACTGTATTTTAGGTTCATAAAAGACAAAAACACGTGATTAGACTAAAAACAAGCTACACAAAACATTATAACTTCCCGATTTTGATATCACAATAGGTTCCACCACTATAACGCTTTTTTAAAGTTTTTATTTAACAACGAAATAGTAAAGATCATTTTACAAAACGAACAGCCTAAGATAGTGGTTTATTTTACAGCCTTTACAACGTTATATTATATCTGGTTTTCTACTAGTGTTGTGTATTGGTAACCTACCAACGATTTACTAGTTAAGGCACCTGGCTTTATTCAATAATATCGAATTACATTACGCGTTAGCAATTACATTGATTTTAAATAAAGAATTGATTCTTTTAATCTAACTTCGTTCTTAATTAAATGCGCCCAGTAATCGACCAGCGGAAGCTTCACCACAAAGTCACGTGACTTGCGGTTAGGTTAACTACTGTAAATTACGAAGACTGGTTAACTAAAGTTAATCAATTTGGTTAATTTAGAAATTATCGATAAAATAAACGCGTCACTGTTTTAAAATAATCTTTTATTCATACTTTAATTGGGTTTTAGTATTTAAGATTAACAAAATTTGAATTCACGACAAAATAACGGCGAATTAATATATAAATATTTAATGTGCGTTGTCTTGAGACATCCGTCATAAATAATACATAAGAAATATAAAGTAATTGCATATTATATTACATGTACAAAGTAGAAAAATGGCGCTTTTTGGTTTTTGATTTTGGTTTGTATTTCAGTAAATAGGTTTGTTTATAAATAAACTGTTGTACACGTTAACTACTTCGAAATAGCACTTCTAAGACGATCACCAATTACGTTTTATTTATATTAAATATCAGCTGCCGCTATTTACAGTAATAATAAATACCTGGGTGTTTGTTTATATTAACTATTAACGTATAGCACCTGCATTTAAATACGATTTTTTAAGTAGACATACACACAAATTTAGGAGGGAATTAGTTTTTAAATCTTATTAAAGTATTGTTACAACATATTTAGTTTTTAAACGAGACAGTTGTCATGTTTTTATTGGATTTTAACCCAGACATAACGGTCGCCAGAAAACCTATAACTTATAAACACATTTATTAGGCTAATGGGCGTAAAAGTAATTTTTTTTAAGTCGTTTTTTGAGAGTCATTTTTTGAGTCATTCTGGCTTAGTGGGTTGGTTATGTTTCATTGAATTTGGGAAACCGCATCGTTTTTTAACTTTTCTTATAATGTTGTAAATTATATGTGAACCACTCCTCTGCTTTTGTTCCTTTCTTTCGATAAGAAACGATAATCAATATTTCAATTTAACTTTTATATTATATAGTTACTATTAACGGCATGTACGTAATAACTATGACTAGGCTATACAGCCTTTATTCAAGTCGTTCCTTTTATTTAAACAGGCTCTTATGAAACTTATAATAAAATACCCATTTCAATGGTGTGTATTTGTAAAGGTGTGTTGAGCATATAACAAAAGTAAAAGCCTCGTAAAAAAACATCTGTACAATATATATGAAATCACCCCACTTTAGAGTAAGTGTTTTGTTGAATATTACGTATGTATCTCGAGATCTCTTAAATCGGCGCTTTTCCCAACCATCACTCATATATCGTCATACTCTTAAAAGTTTTCTAATATTAAGGGAAAGTTAGATAAGGCACAATATTTTATGTGCTTTATCATTTTTCGGTAATCCAAGAAGCTTTACTCAGCTACTCGGTAAGGGCCATAGATTGTGATGTCATATAGTTGATCTGTAAACAAATAAAAGTCTCGACAAATAAAAATGTGTGTCACATATCGGCAGATCTTTTGAAGATTGGCCTAGTTGAATTCGTGTTTTATTGTATGGACTATGTCGTGTGCCTATCCATCATTTAACAACTCGTATACTTTAATTATGGGTTAATTAAACGTGCTCTAGCCTTGCTAGTTGTCTACTTTGTTAAACAGAGTTTAGTCTAATAATTACGTCATTATATTTACAGAGACAACCTTTACCTTATGAGCCCGAACAAGTTTGCCATAAGCGAGGAGGGCAATGTACATTATGACGCGGTAAGTAAAACAAAGAAACAAGTTGCATGGGTATTGTCACGTAACAATAAGTTTTTATGGTTGATTTTTTTTTTTTTTTTTAGGTTTTGACATGGTCGTCTAACGAAAAATCGAGGAGTCTTTGCCTAATGAAAGGAAATTCAGAGGTATATTCAAATATTGATTAGTATGACGTCATACTAGGGCGATTGTTTACTAACAAAAAGGCTATTATTATAATTGTGTGACGTAGTACCCCTTTTCTAATATAGAAAAAAATTAGCTTTTTTTTAATTATAACGCTCTAACGAAATTTTGGAGGGTCTATTTTCGTAATGGAAAAAACCCAAGCCTTTAAAAACAAGTAACTGTGCTTATTCCAACTTTAAATCAAGTCCAAAAACAATAGAAATCGATTTAAGCACACTTCAAATTTTCACAATTACTCAAACATACTCCCATCTCATTATATTAACTCCGGATACATAACGACAATACGTCATAGAGAGCTTGTTATTGTGACACAAAGACCATAAACCTGGTGTATTGTGACGTGTTCTTGTTTATACAACTACATGTTTATTACCTCAATTAGACACAGCTTTCAGATTTCGATTTTACGAATCAGACCAATAACTTTTATAGCCCATTTGATGACATGTATTTAGTACAGCGTAATAAAAATAGTGCTGATGACGCGATAACTAATTTTTATTGCAATTTATTACTTTTTTTATAGGAGCTTTGCCAAAACTACTTGAGCGTTGTCGAAAAAGTTGCTGATAATAAGATATTGGTGTGCGGTTCTAACTCTTATGATCCGATGTGTGGTTTCTATAACGTAAGTCAGATTAGTAGTTTTTCTGCAATAGATAATCTTCTGTGATAAGCAGGTTGACGTACATGTGTATTACTCATAACTTTAATTTTAATATTTAAAAATCAATAACTCTTTCAAAAATATACAACCCGGTTTTAAAGCCTTAACTGTAAATTTTGATAACTATTAAACAAAAATTAATCTATATGCAATATAATTTCAATTTTTGATTTAATTTGAAGGTTACTATTTCGAATGATGGTAAATACTCGATTGCAAAAGTCGATTCTACTGATTTTCCAGGTAAACAAAAAAGCCCTTTTGGACCCAACCAGCAAAGTTCGTCATTATTTAGCGGTAAGTTCTATTTTCAACAAACGTCAGTTTATTACACATCGAAAGTTAAATTTAATCGTCCTTATTTCCCTTAACAAACTTGTTTTTTTTGGTTAATGAAATTATAGTCGACATTCGTGGGTTTTTTCTATCGAAAACGCCGATTTTTAATCAAATTACCCAAGCCTATATCCGTACATAAACCAGTTTAAATTGGTTACTGTTTTTAGCCTGGCGCCGGTCGGTACAGCACTTGTTTATTCTATTATGACGTCATAAACCGAAAACAAAACACGTTTAAAAAAAAGATTAAATAAAAAGTAAAAAACAGATTAAAAAATGAAACAGTTTCTTTTAAGAGATAAACATTATAATATACTGTTTTGATAGCTTAACATTGAAATAACATTTATCCAGTTACGCTCTAAGCCTTTACAATGAAATGATAACTACCACAGGACATTTAAACTGGATTTAAAGGCGCCTCGGCTATATCTTTACCCCTAGCAACGATATCAATATGTATTCGTTTTCAAGATAAATACTGGGTTCCTTAATCGTTAACTAAACCACATCATAGACAGTGTACATGACAGATATAGAAACGCCTTAACATTATCCTTCCGTTGTTTGGCACTTAAAACTAAAGACCTTAAACTTAAAGCGTCACGGCAATTTAAAATAAATACATAATACTGGTTTTTAGATTATCGACATTCGATCCTATATGATAGGGATAAAAAAATCACGAAAATTAACTTGGTTTGGCAATTGTTTATTGGATTTAGCCTTGGGTGTTTTTTTAACTTAATAATTGCCACAATTTTTACACAGTTTAAAGTTCGTGGTCACAAGTCTTGTTTAAAGTTTATACGAAATGTCCTTATTAGGTTTTAGTTTTTTATTAAATTTACAAAGATTAAAACGATGTTTAAATAAAAAATAAAGGCTTATTTAGGTATAAATATTGCTGAATTTGTAGTTTTTAAGTTCTAGTTAATCATTATTAAAAAGTTTAATCCTTTTACAAACAAACTTATCGATTGTGCAAATTGACTTTAAATATAATTTGTTTTCTAGTTCCTTAAAATATCGGTCAATAACAATATACATTATTTTTATTCGAATTGCAGTTAAAATATAGCTTACTAAGCAAATTTACCACAAGAATATAAATATATTTAATTGCTGAGTATTCCATGGACTTTATAACCAAAAATATATTTTAAACAATTATAAATTTGCAAAGTGTTGGACTTGCAAAAAATTGTGCTTAACTTGTGATATTAATTAATGGTTTCAGTAATTTTGTTAATCTATTATGTTAAGTGTCTCAGTTGGTTAAATTCATTTAAGCCTTTGTACAAAAACCCGGTTAAATTTAAACATTTCCACAGAGCAAATATTTTCATTTACTTTCTGAGATCCAACTGTTAAGATAGCGGGTGACCGGTCACGTCACAAAACGCAAACAAGCCCTTATTGTGACGTCATAAATCGCGGACAGTTCATTGTAAAAAATGACTTTTAATAAAAAAAACGGCGCGAATCGTTAATAAAAAAGTTAATAAAACTTGAACTTATTAAAATGTAAAGCACCCGGGCTTTTAATTAAGCTCTTAAAGCCCGGCCTTCTAAAACCAATAAAACTTGAAATAAATTTGATTTTTTTATAAGGTTAATCATTTTTATAACTTGTTTTGTCAGGTGGTTCACTGTACTCCGCCACTTATCAGGACTTCCAGGGCAGCAGCCCCGTTATTGCCCGAACCATGGGAGAAAAAACACCTTTACGAACCCCGTCTATGTACGAGACAATGAACGGTAAATAAATCGTAAAATTTGAATTATTTCACAGAATTGTAATATGAAAATTAGTTTTAAAAAAAAATTGAAAAAATGTGAAAGCACATTATTTTTTAATAATTTTTATGTTTAAAAACTAGATTAACTTTTCTGTGTCCTTTGCTGGGATTTAGATTATTTGGTTTGCGATTGTGAGCGCCCACTTACGGTTTATTATTTTACTTTTTCAGAGCCGAATTTTATCTCGATGGCTGAGGACGAAGATCGTGTTTTTGTTTTCTTCAACGAATTAAAAGAAGTTTCGAAAGGTGAAAAACGGATGACGTCACAAGTAGCACAGGTAAAATTTAAACCGCGGACTTTGTTTTTTTTAATGTTCCCAAATGATTTTTTCTAAAAATTAATTAAAAAATAAATATTTTTAAGTTTTTCCGAATTCAACAAAAAAAATTTTTTTTTACGGATTTCTGTAAATGTCTAATTTTAAACAATTTTAGTGCTTAAAATTAATTTTTTGCGTTAATTTTAGGTTTGTAAGAACGACGTGGGCGGAGATCGTGTTCTACAACGAATGTGGACAACTTTTATTAAATCTCGACTGAATTGTTCTTACAACGGGTTCTATCTTAACCAGCTGCTGAGCGTTTCAAAACCTGTGAGAGTAAATGGAGTTGATACGGTATACGCTACATTCACAACACCAGAGTAAGTTAATTTTTTTTATTTTTACTAAATTTTATAATTTTACTTTTGCTATTTTTTTTTAATAAATTATTTAAAATTTTTTTCCCTTTTTACTTTTGATATCTTTTAAACTGTTAGCCATTAATCTAATTATTTAAAATGTGCCATTTTTTTATAAATTTGTTGCTCTTTGTTTTAGAAACTCTCTGCCTGGCTCAGCGATTTGTTCCTTTACCCTTGATGCTATCCGAACAGCAATGCTGGGAACTTTTCACGGTACTTCCGGGTATACTTCCGATAGCGTGGGAAATAATCTTGCCAACTCCAAGAGACACCCAGGAGCGTGCCCGAAACTCACTTTAACTGACGAAGAACTTATGTTTATTAAAACCAATCCACAAATGGAAAAACAGGTTTGAAATTCACTCATTTTGGGGTAGAATATATTTTTGATAATTTAAGTGGTTTTTCTTATTTTTTTTTTATTTAATTTTTTTTTTAATTTTTTTATAGGTTGAGGGAACACTTTTAGCAACGAACCAAGGCTCAAGATGGAGTACGGTGACTGCTGACGTCACTGCAGGACCTGATGACGTCACAATGCTATATATCGGTACGTCGGACGGTCACTTGATTCGATCCCTGGCACCAACTAAAGAATGGCCCCGTGGAGCTGAGATCATGGAACAAAACGTATTTGATAAGGACAGGTAAAAAAAAGTACAATTTAAAAAAATTAAAAATTAATGTTTTTTTTATTATAATTTAATAATAATTTTTTTTTTTTTTTGTAGTTGTTCTTCAGTTGAGCCTAGTGCTGACGACAAAGTAGTTATAAAAGTTGACATCGACCGGGACAATAATGTCCTCATTGTTGCGTTTCGTCATTGTATCATCTCAATTCCAATCTACAACTGTGAAGTTTACAAGTGCAGAAGGTAAAAAAATTAAAATTTTTTAGACAAAAAAGTTGATTAAAATTTTCTTGGCATGATTTAAATTTTTTTGTCTAAAAATAATTTTTACAAATTTGGAAAAGCTTTTAAACGATTTTTTTATTATTTTAGTGCTTGTATTGGTTCTGCGAACCCCTATTGTGGCTGGGGCGAAACCTGTGACCCCTATTTACACATCTCACAAAACTTGGAACAGAACCTGACCCAAGCGATCAAATTTCCCGAGACATTTCTCGCATGCGAAGAAACTTTAATCGAGGTCACTTCGTCGCCAAAATTTGTTAAAGTTCCAAATCACGAGCATGAAACTACACCAAAACCTGTAAATTCAAAACCGCTAGATGTCGGTAAAGCACAACCGAATATCGCAGTTTCAGATAGAGAGAAAATGGTGCCGATAAACCAGTTGATAACCGCAGTTGTTGTTACATTTATCTGCTCCATCATTTTAGTACTTTTGTTGTGCTTCATTGTCTATAAATGTAGAAAAACCGAACCAGAAAAGAACGACTTTTATAAGAACCAAATGAGTCAGCATTTAAAGGAGATGGCTCCACAGGATAAGGGTGGTTCGTTAACAAGGACAGTGCAAAGTAGCTATCACGACATTAAATGCTGGATAACCCGATCTGCAAGAAACACCCCGATTTCAACACCTCAGATTTCCAACAAAACCGATCAACCGATTTTCAAAAACTCAGACTCAATAAAAAGAAGACGGGAAAACGAATATTCCGAAGCCCCGACTCTTAAAAAGTCACCACCCCGTGCAATGGTGGAGCAAGCAAGGCGATCAAGGCGTACGTCATCGCGATTAAATAGTACCAGCAGTATGACGTCACAGAGAAGTGTAAACTTGAATGTTAGTCCTTACCAAGGTACAATTGATTCAAAATGCCCACCTTACACCCAACCCTTACTACAGAGAAGCCCAAATGAGGAAAATTATCCAAGTAAGTTTAACGTATATATTTAAACTATTTATTTTATCCACATTTTGTATTTTTTTTTAATTAAAATTTTTAACAATATTTTTTTCTTTTCTAAGGTGGCACACTTCAGAAGAGTGCTCCAGATTCTTGCTTTGTTCCCGTTACTCCTCCAAGAAGCGAGACTTCCTCCAACTCCGAAGTCTTCCCCAACGAGGAAGAAATCACAGCGTCCACTAAAATCCGAAGAAAGAACGCGTCAGCAAAAACCAACGAAATCATGCGAGATTCGGCTTCGGCGATCAAAAACTTTGACAAAACTTTTAGCCACATGGTGGAGTGCGGGTTCAATCAACCCATGCAGCAGCCAATTATGGCTCAACTGGCTAGAGCAAGACTGGATTCAAATGATAGCGGTAAAGGTGAAAGCCCAAGGAACTCGTTACAAACAGATTGGGAGCAGGTAAACTATTTTCTTTTTTCATATAGTAATCTATAATGCCTGAAAACTGAAGTAGTCTATACCAATTATTGAAATGACTGGTTTGAAAATAAGTACGACCCTAAAACTATGCGGTGTTTTTTACTTGTCCTTGTGGTTTAAGATTGTATTTATTTTGATTGTTTATTTATTTATTGCTTTTCTTTTTTAGCCTGTAAGTCGATACACAAAACAACGACCAAGCTCCCTCGATCTTCAAAATCGACCAATTCGAAAACGTCTTCATTCGGAGCCGACACAAAATTACCCTTACATCATGTCAACGGCACCCTATGTTACGTCATCGACAATGCAACGTCATCAGCAGCAAAAAAGGAGCTCGATCTCGAAACAGGGAAATTCGTCACGTTCGCAACCTACTACACCAGTAGAGGGCGGTTCGCCTCCAAGGCTGTCTGTTTTTAACCAAAACGCAGCAGTGCCCTCTTACGCCACCTTACCGAAGCATGATGTCGCTTTGGTTCCTGGAAGGAGGCAGCAACGCAATCAGCAGTATCACCAAATACAGCCACAGCGGGCATACCCAGTTGACCAAAGCCGCAGAGGAATGGTAACCAGGTCTTGCGGTTCACCGTCCAAAAATATACCAAACAGTTATGGTAGTTTGCAAGTACGAGGCTCATATTCAAGAAAGCCTTCGCTGCCTACTCAGAACATTATGGCTAAAGCGCCACCTCCTAATTATTATCCTTCATTACAACATAATAGTTCATCTGCGCCTTATGGTACTAACGTCAACAATAATAATTCCTACTCGAATAAAACTGGTTTTGAGCGTCCGACGACTCTACAACGACGCGAAAAAGTATCAACTGTATCAAGACAACAATCAATGCCGTTGTCTGGTGTAAGGCCTAAGTATTTTCCAGTACCAACTGTTCCTAAAGAAGTTGGCATGCTTTAAAATTTGACCACGAACAGTTGCTAACGTTCCAATTTAATCTATTAACAAAGCTGCTTCAACGAATTACCGACCTGCTGGCAGTTCTGTATGATATTTGCTGCATTTGCTTTTTTTACTTTTCCTTAGTTTTGCTTACGATTCATTCGTTTCAATTTATTGTATTTTGTTATTTTTTAACAACATGGCTAAATTTTGCTAGCCTGTTATTTAGATTTTACTTTGTTGCATAATAGCTATCATAATTCAAGCATTTAACTTTTTAGATTGCTTTTAAATTTTAAAGAAAACTTTACTTTACCGTGCCATCAATTACATCTGATTTTTGTTTACAAATTTTTTTATTTTGTTAATTTAGGTTGAAAATTTGCTTTTTTCCACTGTGTTTATTTCGTGCTTCTAACGCAATAAAATTTTTCTAGAGCAAATTTTTTTATTTTTGTTATTAGACTTTGGACAAGTCTTAGTTAAAACTATGCCAATGTTAGTTTTTTGCAAGTTTAAGTTATGTACTAGGCTTCAGTTGCCTAAAAAAGCTCCCAAAAAGTTTTACTAATGGGTAACTTCTTTAAAAATGGAATAACTTATTTTTAGCAACTTTAAGTTAGGGTTTCTTAAAGTTTTGGAGATTTATTAGCGTCGTCCGCCAATTTTACAAATGTGAAAAGGCGAAATTTTTATTGCCTTACCGTAATCTTCCCTTGTGAACTCCGCCCTTTTCCGCAATCATTTTAGTACTACCCGTTTAAACCGGCGGACGAGCTAATAGAGAAGTTTTTAGGCGACTGCAACCCATTTTTTTCCAATAAAACATTAACAGTTTTAAAGTGTTTTTTTAACACAATTTTTTGTTACATGTAAACACAGGTGCGTCATGCGCTATTGATTTCTCAATTGCATGAAAGACAAAGGTAGTAACTTAAAATAATTTGCGGCCGGTAAGAACTTCACTCTTACTTATTTTGTTTATGTGTAAATTATATAACCAAAAGCAATAACATAATAAATATTAATTTTCTTTTTACTTTTTGTTAAAAAATTTAATAATTTAGTAATTTTACCAATTTGTATGTGAATACTGGAATCTTATACAACATTGAGTAAGAATATATAACATATAAAGTCAATAAAATGGTTAAAACTGAACTTATTCACATTTAAAGTCAACACTTTACGCATAATTTTGTAATTTAGGTACATCCGTAATCGTAAACTGTCTACATTTCAGCTTGGCAAATAAATTAAAGCAGAAAATGAATTTTCTGGCAATTATGGGTCGTGTATAAGCTAAATTAGACCACCTAAGATGTAGCAAAATCGATTTAGTTAAATTTTAAATATTTGTTAAACTTAGTTAAGTATAAACAACTTTTTTTTAAAGTTATATATGTTATTGTGTTTTGTATGTTGAAGGCTTTAACTTTTTCACACCTGCACTTCTTTAACAGTTATTCATAAAAATGTTTTGTTTTTCTTAATAAACATATTTACCATTTTAAAACCAAAAAAATGTAGATTTTTTAATAATTTTAACCAAAATTTTGTTGTTTATGAAAATGTAACAACTATTTACAATACAGTAACTATGTTGGCTAAAAAAAACAGTCAAAATGAGCAAAAAATGACAAGTTATTTACTTTAATGGCTGGTTTCAATGTTTCATGCTTAGTTTAGCGTATGATTTTAGTTCTCTGGATCACAAAAGATTTAAATTTGTGAACTTTAGAATTCTAACGACTTAAACTACAGCAAAAAAACCCAAATTAAATCGCGCCATAACTCTCGAAAAGAGAAAAAACAAAACTTACAATGAACATATCATTGTATGACGTCATAAAAACCAACAAACAAAACGACTCGCAATACAATAATTTACAATTACATATATAATAGGATAGCGTAGCCTGCACTTGCAACTAATTACGTAGTTTATATACCAAGATAATTGAAAATTGTAATTTTAAATTGTAGGATTGTATTGCAAGGCCGCGGGTTATTCAATAGAAATTTGTTTTTCCCTTTTAAACAATGCAAAAGTTGATCATTTAAACAATAAAGTAGTTAGTCATTATTTATTTAATTATTTTCTATAAAATGAGCAATTTAATAAAGACAATAACGTTAGTCAATTTACTATAATAGAAAATGAAGGCTATTTAAACATTTTTTGGCAATTATTTTTTTTTTAAGTTTTTTAATGTATGTAACACTAATTTTTAAATATTTAGAGCAACTTTACATTTTCATTTTGGTGCGCCTTTAACATAGATTAAAATGTTACTATTATTATGGTATTTAACCAAGCGAAATAATTTAAACGGTTCTGTAGACCGTAAGCTTAACATTTTTAGCCTAATTAGTTAATCCAAGCAATATATGCTTAACTGAACTTTTATTTTTAATTTTCAATTTTTAAAGCGCTTTGAAGTTGGAATAAAATTGTATTTACGCAAACGCTTACACTTTCGTAATTCTATTCAAAAAAACTAACGCTCAATTTGGATATTTGATACTAAAATTGACCAATTATGTGAAGAATTTTATTATTTACAACCGAATTCTAAATATTTAATTCAAAATCAAAAACAAAAGTAAATTAACTTTAAAAATGTTTAAAAGCACGTTTGGTTTTCAACGACAAAGTTAAATAAACAAATCCCACAATGTTTAAACATTTCTAAAATGCCAAAACTTTAACGACAGAGGGTTTAATTATAATACACCAGTACTGAGAGGTACCTATATGCATTTCAGATATAGGCACGGGGTTATTAAAACGTAGTTAATAATAATTCCATGGTAAGGGATGACGATATCGTAGTTAATGTTTAATTACAGCATGTGGTCTCTGCAACTTTGCTGAAATATCTGCATTGGCTCTGGGAAAATAAAATACAGCTCACAAACAGGAATTTAAATGCAATCCTAGTGAAAATACCTGATTAGAAATCTACCATTTTTTGTTATTATTTTAATGACATTATTAAAAGTTGTGTGAATTTTTTTTTGTAAAAATGTTGGTCAATTGAAAATTACGGGTGGTCCTATTTATAAAAATAATTGGGTATGGATTATGCGTTCAATAATTTGAAAATAATTGAACCAAATTTTTACTTAACAATCACTCAAGTCTAACCAACATATTTAATACAAAATAAAACAAATTTAAGGGTAATTTTTAAACAACAATAATTTTGCAACGTTTACCCAATGTTTATCATTTACATACCGCATTCTTCGAACATACAATATATTTAATGAGTATAAACATTTAGCATGGTTATAATATGTTATAAAAGCTTTAAGCAAGTTTATGTATTTTCTTTGATTTCTTCATTGCTATTTCCTACTAATGTGGACTAACTTAAACTTCACAGCTAACATGATTATTGTAGTTCAGTCAAGCTGAAATCAATTCGACTCATTTTTAACCTTCGCTAATACGGTTCAGCAGATAAGGGCGAAATAATGTAAATTATGTATTTATCTACATGTTTTGTTATTGTTTAGAGCGACATTGACATAGTAGGAAGTTTTCAAGGTTTTTAATCCACGTTCTAAGTAGGTATGTGTACTAGAGTAAATGTTAGCATGTGGTTAGAGTAGGTTGAGCGCGCTGGTACGATTTGTTGAATATGATATGCACGTGAATAGTTATGTAAACATTAGAGTAAAAGAAAGGCGCTTTTAAGTTGTTGCAAAATGCCGGTTAAATAGTAACGTTGTGGACAAGTTTCTGCACTTTCATAGAACGCCAGTAAATTTTTGACCAACTACTGTTAAGTTTTTTGCCTGTTTTAGTGAAATTGTTGAATTTTTGATTGAATTCCTCTTGAAATTTGATTGAGCAAAAGATCTTCAAAAAAGGTGTGTCGAATATTTTTGTAAATAAAATTAGTTAAAGAGCATTTGAAGTAATTTTGAGTTAGTTTTGGCAAAAAAATAAATATAAAATTAATTAAATACGATAATTAACTAATTTTAATTTTTTTTAAACTAAAATAAAAATACGATTTTTGCTAAAAATCGTTTTAAAAATGGGGTTAAAAAAAACGAGAGGTCCTTTTATTGACCGACATTTTTTTCGGAATTTAATAATTTTCAATATCGAAAAAGTCACGACCCAAAAAATCAGGAAACTGGTAAAGTTCAGATGCAACGAACCAGATAAAAAACGGCACAAATCAAAATAAAAAATTACGTCATTTTGGCCAAAAATCTGGACGTAAAAAAATTTACGTTTTCCGAAAGAAAAAATGCCTAAAATCGTATTACTAAAAACAGCGGAATAATTTTTAAACCGTAAAAGCGCAAATAAAAAAATCGATATTTATATTATTTTTGTAAGTGGCAAAGTCGAAATAATTTAATATGACGACATAAAGGGAAACAGTATGTTTGTTTAAGAAACAAAAGACGAACAATAATTTGCTCGCCCAGTGTTATAATGTGCGGATACAACGCGGGCCGACGCTCAAAATCAGATTTAGTCAATTCTTTACAAAGCTTACGCCTTTTATAGATACACACAGCGAGCCCATTGTGACGTAGGCAACAAATATGAAAACCAATCGCAGTATCAAGAATCGGATCCTTTTGTAGAATTGTTATGAAGGCGAAGGCAGCGTATTATTTAAGGTTCCAACGTAATGTCACGGTGATACGAACTTGTTAGGCAGAATTCCTACAGAATGATAGACCTGACTCAAAGTGTTTAGCCAAGGCTAAGTTTGCGTGAAACTTTATTTAATAAACATAGTTCAGCGAGATTTAATTAAAAGAACATATAGCCCTATCAGCACGCGCATATAGTAAAACGGAACCATACGCTGTTAAAACAATGCACCGATGACGTCACTATAGCTAGGTGCTTTACCTAACGATAGTTACTGTTTACAAAAACCGTATGGTTATATTATTATTATTATTATTTATTCACGGTGCTAGTCAGGATCAAGCAGCAGCATATAACTAGAATTTAAACTGATCCCAGGCGCTGTCTATTTAGCCTAAGCGATGTAAGTTATAGCAGCAGGAAGTCTATAGAGTCGATTGTCTTTTGATACAGTATTAAAAGCATATGCATGACATGATTCGATATTACGCACATAACGGCCAATGAGGATATAGAATATTACCCTTTTATCTCCCTATAGAAACAGCAAGTTTTTTAAGCCACTTAAAGATACAGCATAAGTTCAATATGGGCTTTATTTAGCAGGATATAAAAACATGTAAACTGCAGGCTAGTTATTTTAAAGATAAAGTGAATAATAACAAAAGAGATGTTTTTTATGATGTTTTAATTTAAAGGCATTGTATATTCAAAATGATATAAAAATGTTAAGTATTACTACTGCATAAAAATGGATAACGATTCTATATTACTTCGTCCGAAGCGAAAACTGTCAAGTTCGGACGAAAAATGTTTCGATATTTCAGCACCTCCAGTCAAACTTCAACGAAATGAAGAAAAGTAAGTTATTTATCCTCCCAAAAAGAAACAGGCGAACAGAAAAGCAACTGATTTGTCCTTTGTTGGCAAAATAAAGCAGTGTGTATTATTTTGATATAGGACGGAAAAAAATAACGGTTTTGTATCGATAATAAAGGTTTAGAGTTAAGTCAATACACATTGGCATGCTGTCGAGGTAGTTTGAAAACAAATTTTTACATTTTTCAAATGACTGTATCTTATAATACGTCACCAAAAATAATTCATAGTTTAAATATAAGCAATGTAAGTTTGTAAGGTTAACCAAACTTCTACAATGCAAAAATTACATAAAAAAGAGTAGGCCATAATGAAGTAACTTTAATGTGGTAAAAAGGTTAACAAAAAACAATCTATTAGGCCTATACGTAGTTACTTTTGTTAAGTTATGTTGCTTTTATCAACATTTTCGATTAGGAACACACAGTTATTAGCAACTGAACGTAAAAGCTTTGAATTTAATCGAGATAAAATCATTTTTTGACCGTCGTGTTTGCTTATAGAGGTGAGTTGTACTTCTATTGTTCGCTAACAATGGGTCGCGCTTAACCATTGATCGAATGCCAGCGTTTCGCTAAATTCTCGTGTTTTTTAAATAAATCGGAAAATTGTAAAGATTTTTTTCTGGAAATTATAAATATTAACGCTTGAAGCATAAAAGGCCCTAAATGTGTAAAAAAGAGTCTTAAATCGAATTTATATATGAAATAAATTTATTTTTTTGTTGAATATTGGTGAAATTTTAATAGGCTATTTAATTTTTGTAAACATCCCAAAAATGATTAAACAAAAATACTAAGAATAGGGCAAGCAATTATATTTTAAATATTGCAAAATATAAAGCTATTTCATTTCGTTTACCAAAACAACATAATTATTGCAATTCTAATATTTAATTATATTTGCATAGTATTGTGAAAGTAGCATAGACATTTTAGTCCTAATGCCTCAAACAGAAAGTTATTTTCACACTTACTAACTTTAAATTTGTTTCTTAATCACTTTATATCAAATACGCAGCATCGCTTCCGTCTATTCAAAAATTAAAACCGGGTTTATAACAGAGATCTATAGTCGGATATGCTTATAACGTTAATTTAAATACAAACTAAATGTTGCTGAGCTGGTTTTTTTCTGTATAGGTTTACGTATACTTAGTGGGCCGAGCTCTTAGTCACATTTCCTTTCCTTTTTAGAAAGGTTTTAACATGTTAAGCCCATGCAGTAGTGTAGTTAAGAAATCAGAGTGTATTCGTTTTTTTCACAATGCTTTAGCTTAGTTCAATAACAATTGATCAAAACTCGTTCAATTTTTAAGTAAATTTGATCTATGAATATAAGGAAATTAACACAATGATACATATACAAAAGCTTAGTTTGTTAGCTTAGAAAACAATAAACGGGTTCTATAAAGGTTAAAATGCCTAAAAAAGCTTTTTAACATTGTATACATTGTTATAAACTTTTTTGTTTTGTGTTTCAGAATGACAGTTGACGGAATGGTTGTTGATCAAGGTAGCGCGAACGGGACTGCCCCTATTACAGGTGTCAAAGGGCTCCCAAACGAAGTTGTGTTAACAGAGTTAATGAATAGAACTGGGTACGCGATAACACAAGAGAATGGGCAACGTAAATACGGGGGCCCGCCCCCCGGTTGGGAAAACCGACCGCCCCCTAGGGGCACTGAAGTCTTTGTGGGTAAAATCCCGCGTGACGTATTCGAGGACGAATTAGTCCCAGTGTTCGAAACAGCGGGAAAGATCTACGAGCTTCGTTTAATGATGGATTTCGACGGAAAAAACAGAGGTTATGCTTTTGTTATGTTCCATACAAAATCCGAGGCCAAGGGAGCGGTTAAGAAACTTAACAACTACGAGATACGAAAAGGGCGTCTGCTGGGCGTGTGCTACAGCGTCGACAATTGTCGTTTGTTTGTAGGCGGGATTCCTAAGACAAAGAAAAAGGAAGACATTTTCACCGAAATGAACAAAGTTACTGAAGGGGTTGTCGACGTTATTGTTTACCCAAGCGCGTCTGATAAATCGAAAAATCGAGGATTCGCGTTCGTTGAGTACGACAGTCATCGAGCTGCTGCGATGGCTCGACGAAAACTAATCCCGGGTCGAATCCAGCTGTGGGGTCATCCGATCGCTGTCGACTGGGCGGAGCCTGAACAGGAGGTTGATGACGACATAATGGGACAAGTTAAGGTGTTGTATGTCCGTAACCTTATGCTGGATACAACCGAAGATACCTTACAAACTGTGTTCAGTCAATTCGTACCTGGTTGTGTCGAAAGAGTTAAAAAGATCCGTGATTACGCTTTTGTACATTTTAACTCACGTGAGACCTGCATGGAAGCCATGTCGAAAATTAACGGAACCAAAATCGATAACGCTGAGGTTGAAGTGACTCTGGCTAAACCGGTCGACAAAACTGACTACAACAAAATGGCAAAAGTTGGAGCAAAGGTTTTGTCACAAGCACCGGAAGTGACGCAACCGTCTCTGGTAAGTTGTAAAAAAAGTTTATAAAAAGGTCATGTGTAAAATTTCTATTAAATTAGGTAATGAAATATTATAGGTATTATAAAAAAAGAAAAAATGTTGCACTATATATCTTAAAATTTTCTATTTTTATTTAGGTTCAAACTCCTGCAGTTGTCAATCAAAACGGGATGATCGTTTACCCGGCCGGTGTCTACTCTCCAGAGCTCTCGTACTATCCTGTAGGTCAATACAACCTTGGGACCAATGCTCGACCAATCAGAAGCGACAGAGGTCGTGGCACTGGCGTTCGGACTGCAAACGGTAGAAACAGTTATCTAGGCTATAGTGCTGGCAAAGCAACGTACGGACGGTATTACTCTAAGAATAATCAAGAAAGAGGGCCCGACGGTATGCCTATCGAAATCTTAACACCTCAAACTTTAATAAATGGTCAAGCCGTTGCTGCTAATATTAATGATCAAATGTATCAAACAATGTATAAATCGAACGCTGGTGTATCAGCAATTGCTGCCGCTACTGCAGCAGCTGCTGGCCAACCTTTAGCAGCCTATGCGCCAGTCCAACAACTACCAGCAGTGCCACAAGTGTTACCCACCGTTGTTGCTCCAAAAAGCACTGAGCTGTTATTAGAAGAAATTTGCACACGACAAATGTGGGGCGCCCCGACTTATCAACTTTTAACAACCACAGGCCCGGATTCGAGGCCACTTTTTCTCTACAAAGTCACAATTCCAGCATTAGCAGGATGCTTTCCACAGCAACCATTTTTCCAGGTTAGTTGAAAAAAAAACTGCAATCATTACATTAAATTATTCCTTATATTGGCTGTGTTAAAGTAAGGGTTTGCAAAGTGCGCCAAATTAAAACTTTTGCAGGGTGTAGATATTGTTACAAAATTTTACCATGGAAACTGTTTCTAAATACTGTAACATCACAAGTACATTACTATAAATACATTATGATATAGCACTTTTACAGTTCTTATTTGATTGGCATAATATATATATATATAATATTTATTTTATGTAATGCGTGGTTTGTTACTTATTTCAGCCTAACAAGCTTTGCTTATCCGTTGAGGAGGCAAAATCCTACGCAGCCGAATATGTGCTCGCTCAATTAGGATTACAAGTGGAAAGTGCGCCGACTATGATTCCTATGCCAGCAATGATTCAGCAGCCTACGAGCGGTGCATATCAGGTAAATTAAATTGAAAATAGTCAGTTATATTAACGTGTTACTTAACCGTGCCATTTGTAATACTAAAAGGCACGTAAATTTCCAAGTTATGGATTATAAGCCACGTATTATAAAAGACCATGTAAAATATTTAATAGTTCAACATACTAAAAAGGACATGTTATATATTTGTTGACGTACCATGTACTTTGGTCGCCGCTGCAGTAAATAAAAACCAAATTAAGCGAATTTAAAGTGTTGACGACCTCGGTTATTAGTTCGGTGCAAATATATTTATCACTATCAGGCCTCGGCTTGCCTTTTAACTAAACAATGGTACCTTGCACCGCTATGCAGCATGCATTGTTAGCTCTGCTTATCATAACCTTGTTTACTTACCTCGTAATGTTTAAATGGTGCGGTGACACGATGCGATACAGGCATTTAAAATTTAAAGTTAACACGTTAAATTAGAGCAGGTTAAAAAATGCCAAAACAACTGTTGGAAATTGTTTAGCTACACGATCCACTCCCATGAATTTTCCTGTCTATAAATTCGCCGTCGGACAATTATTTTTATTTTCGATTTTACAACTCCTTTCAGCGCAGAAATAAGTGACATTTTATATATCCGAAAAGGGAGTTGTTAGTTTGTGTGGCCTAAAATAGAAAATTAAATTGAAAATAAACAAAATTCTGTTACTAACAAGCAAATACCTTCATTATGGTTACCTAAGTTTACAAGGGATAGTAAACAAACGTGTATTTTTGGCAATTAAAATCGCAAATAAATGAACAAAAATATATATTTAAAATGACATAATTGGTATGCCTTATTTTTATAAACTTAATTTTAAATAATTTTCAAAAAAACCCAAGATAATTTAACCGTCGACGTTTCAATTTATTTGAATAAACCAACCAGAAAAAGTGGTTTTTAATATGATTTGTATAGCATTAAATTAATATAAAACCATAAACCTGGTTTTAATTAAACTTGAAATAGCGTTTTATGTTAAGAAATTAACTTATGTTATTTTTCAGAATATGCTATCCCAGCCTCCTATACCATTACGTGCTAGCCCAACATCTCCTACCGCCCAGCCTCATGCAACTTACGTACCAGTAACTACACCAAGTCCTACTATTCAAATGCCTTTTGTGGACCCTTCTATGATGCAACCTATTACAGTTATGTACCAATAAGTCTGTTGTTATGACGTAAATGCTACTATTTTACGGTAGTGTTGCACTGGTAATGATATATTATTATCGTTGCTTAAAGTAGAGGAATAATGCTGGAATTTTGTGTGTATTCTGTATGACGTAATAGTGTTTTGTTATATTTTTTCCACGCGAAATACTTTTTCTAAATCAAGACCTAAATGTTAGGTTTTCTTTTTAAACCACTTGTTGCATTCTTTAGGAAGTTTCCTATATGTTTTAATTATTAGGAATTAGTAAGGGACTCGTACGCTTTTTTATATTTACACTTCATGCAAAACAAAAACTTAAAACAAGTGTTTAAATGAAGCTACATATAAGCTAATCAATTTTATTGACATCCTTGAGTTCTATTGAATGAATATGCAGTAAACTGTAATTTTTTCTTCTCACTTTACTTCATAATTTTATATTTCTTACCGTTTTTTTTGCCACTGACCAAATCAAAATTACTAAAATTTCAAAACTTGGTGCTCAGGAAAACTTGGTAGTGCAATTTTAAGGCATAATTTTAATAACAAAGAAGCATAACTTCAAAAACATCAAGTTATTATATTCTGTTGAATACTACTGCACCACTGTAGGCCTATATTTTTATTTAAGAACCGCATTTTAGCAACATTTATAAGAGCCTAAAGTGTGTAAATTTGTTTTGCTAAATTGTAGTTCTGTTTTTTAACTGTGCAAAAATCTATTTCTGAATTGTAAATATTTTTAGTATTATAAATTTTATTTTATGTTTTTTATTGTATTTTATTCATTTTTCTTTAAACGAAGTTAATAGGCACATTTTGTGACTTTTTCATCTTGTGATTTTTTTAAAATGTGCTTTACATTGTTGGCCAAACAAAAAGTTTCAGTAAAAAGTGTTTTTTAGAAGATTGTGACATCTTGTCTTGTTTTTATACAAGCAAGGCTTACTATCATGTTGGTATTACTTGTAGTGTTTTGGAAATGTTTTAAATAAACATGTAGTACCAAACATGATAATGAATTGGTAAAATTTACCATGGTCTTTGGGATTTATAAGTAAAAAGTAAAGAAGAAAAAATCCAGTATATAGAAATCAGGAAATAGTAATTCTTCTTTCGCCATTGTTATTTTTTTTAGGTATTTTAAGAAAAGACATAGCAAACAATATACAAATGATAATGAACCTTGTATATACTTACAAAGTATAAAAAGTTAAATACAATATGTTACATTTTACCTAGGAAGGAAAAGCGTGTTGTTATTCTTTTACATGTTTTGTAATTGCAAAAGAATATCATTAGCCACTAGGGGGCAAACAGATCAACATCTGAAGGATTTTCCTTGTTAAAATTAAAAAGAATTTTTAAATTTTAATTATGTACAAATTTATTTTATTAAAAAGTTTATGTAACTACCTCGTTTTTTGTTTCCATATGTTTCTTTACTGATTCCTAAAAAAATGAATCAAAAATAAAATCGAAAACAGAAATTTAAAATAAAAAAAAAAAATGGGTTATACTTCAAAAGTTTGAAGAACATGTTGACTAACTTCCATCAAATCTTCCAAACCTTTTCTGAATACTTGTTTTGCAGAAACACCTAGATGTAATACAAAGTAAAATTTTGATTGAAATTGGATTACATTTAGATTTTTCTTGAACTTTGACATTAATTTATTTAAAAATTAAAAAAAGTAAAAATAAAATTATTACCCAAATTTTTTTACAAAAAAGAACAAAATTATAGTTTAAAATTTTTAAATAAGTTCCTACCTCTTGTTTGAATTCTAAAATTAATTTTATTCTCAGCGGGATGGGGAATTGAATATCCACAGAACTCAACATCAGGACTTGATGGAATAAAAAAATATTTTATTAAAATTTTCATAAATTTATATTATATAAAATGTAATGAAATACAAGCACATAAAACCTGCCTAACATTCAGTACCAACATAGCATTACTTAGCAAGGCTTTCACCTAGTGCAAATAAATAGATTAAACAAAATAATACCACCAAAGCCAACAATATACTAAACTGGAGAGGCGAAATATTAGGAAATACATTAAGAACAGGTTATAAATTTGACCATTTAAATAGATATAAAAATTAAATTTAACAAATAAATCGGGTTAAATTACTTCTTCATAATAATATATCTCAATGCATTTCCCAGTGTATGATCTTCATCATGAAGAATAAATGTGCAACAGGTTAAGGGATTTCCACCTTCTACCTAGAATTAAAATATATTTTTAGCTTTTTTTATTGATATTGAAAAGATTGAATTTAGACATAAAATTAAAAGTATAATGCAATGCATTAATACATATTTCTTAAATTTCTGACTAACAAATTGAAAGCTGTATATGTGATTTTTTACAACCATTTATTTAATTACTGAACATTAATATTAAGGCTAAGATACAATCTAATGTCATTCTATCAACAAAAATACCAGTGAATGACATTTTAATCAATAACTTATAAAGCCATAAATGATATAAATTTAAGTGTTAAACAACGTTTAACTTTCTTAATACATAATTTTTTAAGATCAACCAATTAGTCGAAAAATACGAATTTTAGATTAGTTTTCAGTTATATAAAAGGCACGAATTAAAGACAAACCTGTTGCATTTCAAGCCTGCTTGTACTTTCCACCGTATCCATTTTAATTACAAAAGTTAACCAAAACAAAACCACGTGTTCTTAATCAATCACACAAAATATAGGGAAATCCCCCGATTACATTAAAACAGAAATCGTAACTTTATTGGATTCTTAACAATTTTAATTAAAAATATTTTATTCTAAGAATTAAAAAATTATCGAATTTTAATTTAAACTAAATATAATTTTTTTTAATCTATTTTCTTCACTACACAAGGCTTTAAGTTCGACTCCTTCTATAAGTACATAATAAATATACAGCAATTCTGTGTTGAATATTGCCAAAATGTTACTAATTTAATGGTTAAAACTAATATATATATTTTTAAACCACTCAAACTGTATAACACAATAAGCCTTGTAATTTATTTAGTTAAAAAATATACAATTTCCTAAATTCTAAAAAGACACTTTTTAAAATTAAAGACTGCTTTATTTAGGTATTTATTTTATTTCATAAAAGGAAAGTTAATCCAACTTCAGAAGCAGAAAAAAATATTATTCCATATTTATATTATTTAAAAAACCTAGTTTTATTTTTTTGGTATTTCTGCTTCCCCGTTATCCAGTTGTTTAAGAAGTCTAAACAACCCAGCAGCTTCCCTTATTCGACTGAATTCGATACAAAACGCTTGAACCTCAATAAATAATTCTTTCACGTTTATTATCCGATTTCTGATTAATGATTGCAGAAATACACAGACCAGTCTTACAAGCCGATTCTAAAAAAAATATCAAAATTAAACACAATTTTTCCAATTCAAAACAGCTATTTTTAATTTTATTAATTTTTTATAATTACCTGCATATATTTATCTTTGATTGTTTCACAAGTTGAAATACAGTTTGAAATATAAAGATGAATGAACTCAGTTGGTAGCTCAACGGCCGTCGTTAAGCGATTTACAACCTAAATTAAATACAAAATTTTGTAGCTTTACCTTCCAACTATTAAAATGACTTTAAAAAAAACGGCAGCGTGGTGTTAAAACCGGCAGCGTGGTGTAGTGGTAAGAACACTTGCTACACCACATATGAGGTCGTGGGTTTAATTCCCACTGATCTCATGCTGTAGCACCCTTGAGTAAGGCACTATAAACGGTATAAACTCCTGCTGAGCCAGCACCTAATCTGCAGTATAATTATCGGGCAATAATAATCTATAATATTCCAAACTGCCACAGGCAACTCGAGACTGGGTCGGAGTAATTGATGCTACTCCAAAAAAAAATATATAATTGTTACAAAAATTAAAATCAATTTTCCTACTTCCATTGAATGCAAAGACATATCCATATTAACAAGTACAGTAAAATATTCAGTTATTTGACTTGACTGCATAAGCATCAACAAAACTTCAATGGCAACTAAAGGATTATTTTCTACAAGATCAGGCAACCTAAATAAAAATAAAAAAATCAATTAGCAAAACTAAAAAATTATGTTTTTAACCTTAATAGCATTTTCATCACATTCATTTTTTATTTTAATGAACATAAGAGCACCCAGATATTTGTTAAATTATTATCAAATCTTTTAAAATATACAAGAATAAAGGAAAACAAAAATTGAAGTTAGTTTTCACATCAAGAATGAATATATTCATATACACACATCAAAAAATGAGCATAAAAATTAAAATATTTTAACAAACAAGATTATACTTACTTGTTAGGTGTTAAACCAACATGATAAACAAGTTTTGGGTCAATACTAAGTTCGTTTAATAATTGTTGTTGTTGTGGAACAAGTAAAACCCCTTTAAAAGCTTTCGCCATCAACCTCTTTACCTCAACATCTAAAAAAATCCAGTTTTTAAGCCCATGTCATCACTATTTTAACGCCATAACACAACCAATCTATAGCCTACTCAATTCACCTCAGTAAATGATATTTATATTTATACATGTATACATACATGTGTATGTTAAATTTATAGGCTTTAAAACTGTTGTATGTGGTAAAATAAAACAGTAGTTTGTGGTGCAAATACTAAATGAGAATTGCAACCATATTTCGACAATTTAAATGCCAAATCTGGCAAGCTATTAATGGGTATAAATAAATAAAAACTGAAAATTTGTTTTTTTAATTAAATTGATATTTTTTTAAACATTTCAAAAAAATTAAAGTATTTTTTTCTTAAACAAATCTTACCTGCATTAGTATTTTGTGCCATGTTTGTGTCCCACATAAAAGAATGTTTACTGGGGTCTGATGGGTTCATCCACACTAACTCACCCTGGCATGGGTAAAGTGGGGGCACAGGGCGAATAAATTCTGGTTTAAGGTTAGATTTTAAAGGGGCATGGGTCCCAGTCAATAAAGACTCGATAACATGTTGCGTTGTTTTATCTAAAGTCAAAAGAATTTGTGTAAAATGAAATACAACAATTTAAAAAAGTTTAACTTTATTTAAATAACTTTACACATAGCTAGTAGTACACATAAATATTTTAGTCGAATAACCAATCAGGTAGTTGCCTTAAATACAAAAAAACAGTCCACATGAGACCCGTATATTATTTTTGTCCTGTGTGGTAAATGTATGGTCCCGTATGTGTTATGTGGTTCTGTGTGGTACTTAGTAGGACTGTATTTAAATCCTTACAAATTTTTTAAGTCACTTTTTACCTGGTTGAGTTTTATCAAATGTATCGGGGTAAGATATCACGCAAGAAATTCCAGCTTTGTTTAATGCAGGCAGCTGAGATTGTTTTTCAACCAACGAGAGTTGCAAACCACTTACGTCGTAACTGTTCGTGTTAATTATTTCGTTTGCACTATTTTTATCTACCAGCACTGAAGCAGGTGTTTTCTTAAGTAGTTCCTTATGTGGTGATGAAATTAACTTAAAAAATAAACAGCACTTGTTTATAAAACTTACTGAATTAATCACACAACTTTTATAGAGAAATCTTTAAAGCCTTAACTGTACAGAATATATATATATATATACATAATTAATAAAATTTTTTTCAAATTAACATTTTATTTGTTGTTTTAAAAATGCGTCACTTAAAATATAATTGCAACAAACCATGAAAAATAGTCTTGATGTTTATATATATATATTTGCAATAAAATATTAAAAAATGATAGACCAAAATGGTTTTTAATTATGTAAAGGCAAACTTAGCTACAATAAAAGCTTTTTGCAATATAGAGTTACACAATAAATAACAAAACTACTTACTTGTGTTAAAAAGGCTTTTTCTTGCTGGGTTATTTCAGGAATTTGACCATAGGTAGCAGGATAGAGTGGATCTACTGGTAAAATATTCGGTGTCGTTGGTTGTAAAAGATGAACAAATACTGCAGAAAAGGGATTAGCAGAGATAGGGTCGGAGCGATACATGTCATACAACAAATAAATGCCGGCTAATCTTTGATGAGGTCCTGGTAATAGATCTTTATGGTGGAGTAGGATTACGATAGAACATCCCACTCTAAAATGATCCTTAAAATACCAAAAAGAAGTTATTGGCTTTCACATGTATTACATAGTTTTCACTATTTTACAGTTTGGAGTAGGGCAGTTTTCGACGAGATCACGTGCATGCAAGCGTACAAAATGATGTGACCATGTGTGCACGAGTACTACAATTTTCGGTTGATGCATGCACGCGTGATTTATGTTTGCATATTTTACTTTAATTTGGTTAAAAATGAACACCGCTTGATATGCAAACGCAAAAATTTGGCGTGCCTTTTTTTAACAAAAAAAATCTGCACACTGCCTTACTTTCCAGACTGGACTATTTCTTTGTTTTTTTATTTTTATTGAAAATCATTTTTATTTTCTTAATTAACTGTTTAAAGCAGATTTTAATTAAAAAGCAGTATATTATTTTACCAAAAATTATAGCTTATTTAAAGAAACATCATTTTAAAAACCATTAATACCTTTACTAGACATTTTTTAGTTACCTGTTTATTAAATCCCGCTCTTTGAAACGCAGCAGTAAATGAATCAAAACTTAAATTAATAACTTCATCTTCTTGTAAAAATCCAAGCAAGTTGCTAAGCTCTTTTAAAGATAATGCCATCTTATCTTATTGCAGTATTAAATATTGTTTAGTTTATGTTCGGCTAAAATTTCAGATAACTTTACAATAAATCAACTATCAGACTATGGAGGAGTCTGACAACGTATCTCTGCCATAAAAATCGTAAAAAAATTCTAAAAAAATAGAGGGGTTTCCCTTTGAAAAATTAATAAATTAAAACGATTTGGAAACACTGTAAATTGCGGGGGTTGAAGAGGTTATGAGAAGGATTTACACATGTGGAGTTTACACAAGAGTCTCGCGGGGCAATGATCATATAATATGGTTTTATGATCATTGCGCGGGGCTAGCGTTAAAAAACAAACTTATTGCTATAAAGCTTGTAGACATGTGGCATCAAAACAACTGCTGTTCTGTATTACGTTAGCACTATAAAATCATAAAATCTTACCAAATATGCAGTTTTGCACAAAACCCTTTTCAAGTTCTTAATTTTTTTTTAAATAACAAAGTGACACGTCATTTAGATTAACCCATCTTTATTTATTAACAATGCATGAAAAAAACATTATCTTTTGCCAACAATTCTAGGGTGTTCTACGTCACATTGCTATACTAAATATTTTTTACCCTAAATCACTACAAATTTACACTTTTAAACATTTGAATGTTTTTTCATGTATATATTTATTGTTGATGTGGAAAGGTCGACTTTACAACCTAAACAAAGAGTAACATCCTTCACCCATAACTAGTCTTAAATTACCCCTGACAGTTTGGAAATAAATATAGATTTATAATTCTCTTATAATTATGCTGCTGATTAAGTGTTGGCTCAGAAGAAGTTTATACTGTTTATAGCACCTTACACAAGGATGCAACAGCATGAAAGAATCTAATGCAGGACCTCATGTTTGTAGTAACTCTAAACACTTTAGTTTTATATAAAATAAATTTTAAAATCAAAATAATTGTATTGAGATAACTTCATTCACTAGGCTGATAGTATGGTCAAATTTTGGTAATGTAAAGTCTAAGTTAGTTCCCTAACCAAATAATATTAGGATGTAGATTTTTTTTTCCTTCAGTTTAATTTAGCAACAGCCCGTTGTGCAGCAATGAAGAATTTAAGGTAACACTTTCTTAATAAAAAAAATTTATTAGATGGTCTAAAAAAAAAAAAAAAAAAAAAATGTACTAATAATAATTGTTTTTAAGCTAAAATGTGTGTTTTTACACAGCAAAATAAAAACTAAAAGGGTTTAAAATTCATTCAGAAGGCTGTGAAGAACAATAACTAGAATTACAATAATAAAGTTTTATAAAGTTGTATGCATATTGTGTTTGATTTATTGTGCAGTTTATTTATTTGGGCTTTAATTGAATTGGTTTATAAACAATAATGGTTTTGGTATTATATTTATTTTCTATAATATCTTAGGTCTATAATATGCTTAAATACATTGAAAGGTCCATTGTATTTACCAGTTAAGGAAACTAAAGTTCAGCAGCCTTAACATTGTTCTACTATCAATTGAAGTTTTAAAACTGTTTTCCAAAAGAAATTAGTCATTTAATGGGTTTCATATCTAAAGGAATTTTGACTTACTTTTGTTTTTGTATTGCCATACTTTTTATTTTAATATTAACTTAAACAACAAACTGCTATTTTTTGAAATGAACAAATTAATTTTAAGTTTAATTATTTTGAGTTTAAATGCTGTTAATGGGCAACAGTGCTCGGTAAATTTGGTAAAAAAACCTTTTAGTCAGGCATTATGTGTTGAATATACTTTTGACTTAAATAAGGTGGTTTACACAACAGCAAAGGCAAAATGTGCAGAAATAAATGCTAAAATAGCCACTCCTAAAACGACTGAAGCTCATGAAGTTATTAAAAATATATTAAATCTACTTAAAAGTGGTAAGATTTAATTTTTTTTGGGCAGTGTAATACTGACTTAAAATCCTTAACTTTTATGATTAAGATTCAACTTTATGGTTTTGGATTGGACTCACAAGAACAGACCCAGAAAATGTTGGGTCCTCTTTTCAATGGACTGATGGGACAACTTTACAGAGTGACCAATATAACTGGTTGTCTGGTCAACCCAATGGTCAAAAATGTGTTGTAGTAACATCAAATGGAGAGTGGCGTGATATAGATTGCAACAATAATTATAGATTCATTTGCCAAAGGGATTCACCAAAACGTTAGTTAGCATGAATTATTTTTTTTGGTATATATTTATTTTGTAAAACAAAGTGTCATTTTATCTTGTAGGCGATAATTAATTTTTGACTAAACATATATTGTTCTAGTCTGTGTTATTATTTTTTAGTCTTTTATAAAAACGGAAAGCATTTTCAAGTTTACAAAAAAAATGTATAGTTAATGATTTTTTGGGTTAATTTGATGTATCTTTTCATTAAATTTTGGGTTAATTTGAAGTTTTGGGTTAATTTGAAGTATCTTTTTCATTAAATGTTTGAATAACAAAAAAATGGAAGTTCGCATTTATAATAAAATAAAATAAAATCTGTATAAAAAATATTTTTTTAAGATGAATTTTCAAATTTTTTTTTAAACCATTTATTTTTTAGATATTTGTATTGTTGTTTTATTTCTAATACGACCAACAAGCATTTATTAGATTTTTTAACAGCTACAACTGCCATTAGCATCACAACAGACATTTCAACAATAGAAACCATGACAACAACGGAACCCATGACAACAATAGAACCCTTGACAACAAAAACAGCTTTAAACCTGACAGCAAAATGTCCCGCTGCCCAACAACAACAATCTAAGGTTAGCATTTTTTTGTTACAGTTACTTATATGATAATAATTACATTTGCCTTTTTGAATTTAAATAATCTAATTTTAAGCATATTTTCCTAAGTATGATACATTTTTGTCGTCTTAAATAAAATATTTTTTATACAGATTTTACAACTTACAATAGGATTGGCAGTTACGTCAGGTTTTCTCTTTATTTCTATCATAGCAATTGTCATACTACTTTGTAAGCAGAAAAACAATGCAAACAATGGTGAATATAAGTGAATAACTGTATAGTTTATATAAAGTGATTTGGTTGCTATTTTGTGGTGTCACCATTTGTACAGTTAATTGTTATTTTAGTTTGATTGACAGGATTTATTTTCGCTGGATATTTATTTAAGCTACTTTGTTGAACCTTACTAACTCGTGAAGCTTAATTCTTCTTGGTGCGTCAGTGTTAACCCCTGATACAGCTTTATATTTTCGGGTTAATTAGGTTCTAACTTATATGGTCATTTCCGCACCAGGCGTTGCACAACTGATTATAGATTGCTTGCAGTTATTAGCCACGTTCATATTTTATTTGCATTGGCTAGCTTCACAATGTCCATACACATAATACAACCGTCCTTTAATGGGCCATTTCTCAAATCACTCCGTATCACGTAAAAGGATTGGTTGCACAAGCAACCAATTCCACATAACTACATCTTTTGGTTTATTTTTTTTTAATATAAAAGTTGCCTGTAATACTACAGAAGCTCTGCTTCACTTTACAGCCTTATTAAACATTTTAAATCATTTAGATAGACTCAGTTTCAAAATTGCACTTGTTCGTTTTGGACAAAATTATCTTGGTTAAAAATTTGAAACAACTTTTAATTTATTTTTACAGCTCGACCAAAAAATGTTTGTGCAAATGTTGTTGCAGGTAAACATAAGTTATTTCGAAGTATTTTTCACAATTGTTACATATACTGGTCACCATAAATATTTATAACCCCCTTGCAAACTGCTAAGATTTTTTTTTATAAATGCAAGCTTAAATTTAAAAAAAGCATTACTCACAATGTTTAAAATTTGTAGCCTATTTTAATAAAATTTTATTTTAAAAAACAGCTCAACCAGCGAATCAATATGTAGGTGCTGCTGCAGGTGAGTGCCCAAAAAGTGCAGTCAGGTTACTCTGTTTTGACATAAACCTACCAGACTAAAATATTTTTTTTTTTGTATTTTAACATAATGTGAAAGGTTTAAATGTTTTGAAAGGAAACAATGTAATAATAAGCCCAGTAAATGACGGGCATAAATGGCGAATAGAATGCCATAAATGGCGAATAGAATGAAACTGCCACACAAAAATATAGAAATAACTGATTGTTTAAAAAAAGTGCATATTGTTAGTTCCTTGTGTGGTTATATTCAACTAATTGAAAATTTATTTTTACAGTAAGATCAGGAAATGACCAAGCAGGCAATATTGCATGTAAGTATATTAAAGTGTTGATTGTAAAACTATCACGTCTTACCCTAACTTTAAAAGAGGTTGAATAGTATGCAAGCCATATTTATTAAAATATTTTATTTAACACAAATAGATTAATATTTATTTTAATTTTACAGCCACATCAAGAGGTGAATATGAACCAGCTGTTGCATGTAAGTATATTTTAATGCCCTCAAAACACTAAACCCTACTTTCCCCCATTTAAAAAAGGAATTAGCTATGTTAAGAAAAGTATTTTGTTTCTTTTTTTAATAAATTTAAAATTTTTTTTACAGCCTGGCGAGTAAATCAATTTGCAGACCCGAGCACCTGTAAGTATATTTAAAATGATCTTTTAACTATTAGATTGAGTGTAAAAAGAGTGTATAAAGACTATTTTGGTTTACACTGACTTACTAAGTTTTTACCAATCCAACTATATTAACATATAGTTTGATTTTTTATGCAGCTCAGTCAGATGATGTATACGAACCCGTTATACCATGTATGTACATTTCAATGCCTATTTAAACAAAATAATTTTGTTTCCTCATTAAACAAATTTTTTCTTTGTATTACAGCTAGACCAGACAATCGATATGCAGGTGCTGCTGCATGTAAGTTACTAAATTAGTCCTTTATTAAAACTAAATATCTTCTTAGGCTCCATAAAGAATATTCAGGCCCTTGGTCTACCCTAGGTTGTAATCAAAATAAAAAAAAACATTTTTAATCTTACCTATTATTTTGTTTTTCCTTACAGACCCACCCGAAGACGAATATGTTGTTGAAAGTAAGTTTATTTTATAGCCTTAAACCTTACTTAAGGTGCCTAACTTATGTATTTAAACCATCATTGGATATGCCTTCTTAACAAACTTATATATTAAGGCCTCCAATGTGTACACAATACTTAAAATATTATTTTTTATTTAAAATTCGAAATTAATTTTACAGTCAGGCCAAATGACGTTCAAGCAGGCGCATGTAAGTACATTTTAATGTCGAAAAATAGAAGATGTTAAATAGTTTATGCGAAGAGATATGTTTATCCAAATCTTGTTGTTTTTTAAGTTTAACTAAATTGTGATTATTATTACAGCCTGGTATAGATATCAAAATCTAGGTGGTGTTGAATGTAAGTAAATCTAAATGACTTGTGCTACGTGTTTACTCTTAACTATCTTTTTTTTTATTTTGGTTTTTCGCACACTATTGATAAAAGTAAATTATAAATACGATATACAATTAATAATACAACAATGCGACGGGAAAAAATGACAAAATCAATTCAATGATTTAAAACATGCCAAAAGTATTAATGTTTACATAAAGATTTATGTATGTTATGACATGGTCACCAAACCCAAAATCATCTATCATTTGCAAATGCCTATTTGATTTTATTAGACAATGATCGTACATAGGTTTTTAACTATTATCTACCTACGGACCTTTGCAAGAACAAAATCCATGTTTTACAAAATATTATTTTCAAACCTAATTCAAATTTAATTTTACAGTCAGGCCTGGATATATTCAAGCAGACGAAGACCAAGAGGCAATTTACGTGAACTAACTTACATAAAGAGAAACATACGAAGTTTTTCAGACTGTTTCTGACATTTTATGTCTATTTTGAGATTATTAATTTGACTTGAACGTTTTTAGGCTGGCTTTAGAGCCTAAAGCTCTTACTATTGATTCTAAACCATCGGGTTGCACAAATATACTATGTGGTTTAGACGCAGGCTGCAAAGCCAATTTTGGGGTAACACTAAAAAGAGGGAGTAAAAGGAAGGTAGTGAAGCACTACAAAAAAAAATTTATTAAACGTTGAAGATTGCTAATTCTAAAAGACATTACGAAAGTATTGACAATTTTCGCTGCAAACTAAAAGTTACTGCAAAATACTTGCTTTCCCTTGAGCCCCTCCTTCACCCTTTTCAGGGCTTCCTTGACTTCCGTTCACTCCCTACATTTAGTATTGCTTTTTTGCCTAAATAAGGGTAAAATTTATTGCCATCATGAAATTTATCGTCATCTTAAAGTTTTATAACCGCAACAACACAAATTGCTGTTTATTAATGAATGCGATTCAATATTATTTTATTATTATTATGGTTCGAAATCTTAGAAATCGAAACATATTGTTATTGTCATTATTATTATTATTATTAATCTTTTCCAGTGTCTTAATAAGCTGTAAATTTTGAGTTAGCATAACTTTTGTTTGTGAACTTTTACAGTTTTGAAATTTAGTATGTTGTTTAATATCAGATTGTGTTTTCATTCTCCTATTTACAACATTTAATTATCACTAATTACTAATTAGTAGGTGTTTATTTATTAAAATTTAAAATTTGTTATTTATTTTTTAAATCTTGGCCATTTGTATATCATGATATTGGTAACTTAAAATTGAATTAAAATTTTAATTTTTGTCACTAAATACTAATTAATAGGTGTTTGTTTATTCAAATTTAAAGATTGTTATTAGGTTTTGAAATTTTGGTCGGTTATATATAAGATTAACATTTGCTCAAAGTTAATGTTAAATTTTTCCTCACAAACATTATAATAAAACTATCTTGATTGTAAAAAACATTCACAGTAGGGGCATGTGTGTTTGAGTTCACTACTCATATCATTATCTAAGCTAGGTAGTCTTCCTTTGCAAGAAGTCTCGATCTTTTGCAAAAATCTGACAAAGAAGATTAAAAATTTCATTCTGGCTAAATTTTTTTACGCTTTAATATAATAAGCATCACAATTCTTTGAGCTTAAACAACCAGTAGCGTAAATAAAAGAGGAATATTAAATTTATCCCCACTACTCTACTGTACTTATCTACTTTAAAAGCAGTAACGTTATAACCCGATTACGTCACTAAATAGGTTTATGTCATTAAAAAAAAGCATATGAAATTTTGTTAAACAAAATTTATTAATAATATCAAAATAAGGGGAAAAAATAAGTCTAAAAACATAAATAATATTGACAACAGAAAAGAATACGAATAAAATAAGGCTAGGAACATAAATAATATCAACAACGGAAAGAAATACGAAATAAATAAGGCTAAGAACATAAATAATATCGACAACAGACAAGAATACATAAAAAATAAGGCTTAGAACACAATTGATATCAATAACATGAAAAGTACGTGAAATTAAGGCTAAAAACATAAATAATATCGACAACAGACAAGAATACATAAAAAATAAGGCTTAGAACACAACTAATATCAATAACAGAAAAGAGTACGTGAAATTAAGGCTAAAAATATAAATAATATCGACAACAGAAAGAAATATGAAAAAATAAGGCTAAAAACATAAATAATATTGACAACAGAAAGAAATACGAAAAAATAAGGCTAAAAACATAAATATTATTAACAACAGAAAGAAATACGAAATAAATAAGACTAAAAACATAAATAATATCGACAACAGAAAAGAATACATGAAATTAAGACTAAAAACATAAATAATATTGACAACAGAACGAAAAACAAAATAAATAAGGCTAAGAACATAAATAATATCAACAACAGAAAAGAATACATGAAATTAAGGCTAAAAACATAAATAATATCGACAACAGAAAGAAATACGAAATAAATAAGACTAAAAACATAAATAATATCGACAACAGAAAAGAATACATGAAATTAAGGCTAAAAACATAAATTATATCGACAACAGAAAGAAATACGAAATAAATAAGGCTAAGAACATAAATAATATCGACAACAGAAAGAAATACAAAAAAAAATAAGGCTAAGAACACAAATAATATCGACAATAGAAAGAAATAGAAAAAAATAAGGCTGAGAACACAAATAATATCAATAACAGAAAAGAATATGTGAAATTAAGGCTAAAAATATAAATAATATCGACAACAGAAAGAAATACGAAAAAATAAGTCTAAAAACATAAAAAATATCGACAACAGAAAAGAATACACGAAATTAAGGCTAAGAACATAAATAATATCGACAACAGAAAAGAATGTGTAAAATTAAGGCTAAAAACATAAATAATATTAACAACAAAAATAAATACGAAAAAAATAAGGCTAAAAACATAAACAATATGAAATAATAAGGCTAAAAAGATAAATAATATCGACAACAGAAAGAAATACAAAAAAATATTGCTAAAAACATAATTAATATTGACAATAAAAAAGAATAAAAAAAGAGACTAAAAACGTAAAAATGATCGACAAATATTATCAAACGAAAGTCTCAACTTGGCAAACATCATTGGGAAGTTGTAGCAACATCACCAGAAAGTGGTGACAACATCATAATGGATAGCAACATTATCAGAAAATGGTTGCAACATCATTAAAAAGTGGTAGCATTATCATTGGAAAGTGGTAGCAACATCATTGGGGGGGTAGTGACTCTATCGGAAAGTGGTAGCAACATTATCAGAAAGTTGTATCAACATCATCGGGACGCGGGGGGTAGCAACATCATTGAAAAGTTGGTAACAACATCATCATTTACAACATCATCAAAAGGGGTAGCAACATCTGGGGTAGCAACATCATTGGAAGGTAGTAGCAACATCATTAGAGGCTGCAACAATATCGGTAGGTAGCAACATAAGCATAAGGAGGTAACAATATTTTCAGGGGGTAGCGACATTATGTAAGGGCAACAACATCATTGAAAAGTGGAAGAAAAATTATCGGGGGTAGCAACATCACCGAAAAGTGGTAACAAAAGAATCGGGGGTTAGCGACATCATTGGGGGTAGCAACATCATCAGAAAGTGGGAGCAACATTATTGGGACGCAGGAGAATGGCAACATCATAGGAAGGTGGTAGCAACATTATCGGGACTCCAGGGGGTGAGGATAGCAACATCATTAGAAAGTAGAAGAAAAATTATCGGGGGGTGGCAACATCATCGGAAAGTGTTAGCAAAGGTTTTAGGGGGGTAACGGCATCATCTGGGTAACAACATCATCAGCGAGGGGTAGCAACATCATCAGCGAGGGGTAGCAACATCATCAGAAAATGGTATCAACATCATTGGGAAGTGAAAGAAAAATTTTTGGAGGGTAACAACATCATCATTTACAATATCATCAAAAAGCAATAACATTATCTGGGGTAGTAACATTGGAAGGTTGTAGCAACATCATTAGAGGCTGCAACAATATCGGTAGGTAGCAACATAAGCATAAGGTGGTAACAACATTTTCAGGGGGTAGCGACATTATGTGAGGGCAACAACATCATTGAAAAGTGGAAGAAAAATTATCAGGGGGTAACAACATTATTGAGGGGTAGCGGCATCATTTGGGGTAACAACATCATCAGGTAGGGGTAGCAACATCATCAGGTAGGGGTAGCAACATCATCAGGTAGGGGTAGCAACATCATCAGGTAGGGGTAGCAACATCATCAGGTAGGGGTAACAACATCATCAGGTAGGGGTAACAACATCATCAGGTAGGGGTAACAACATCATCAGGTAGGGCAGCAACATCATCAGGTAGGAGTAGCAACATCAACATAACCGGAAAGTGGTAGCAACAGAATTGGGGGGGTAGCAACATCACCATGGAGGGGTAGAGCAACATCATCAGAAAGTGGTAGCAAAATTATTGGAACACAGGAGGATAGCAACATCATCAGAAGGTGGTAGTAACATCATTAGAGGTAGCAACATTTTCTCTACGTGGGGGGGGGGGCGTAGCAACATCATTAGAAAGTGGAAGAAAAATTATCAGGGGGTGGCAATATCATCGGAAAGTGGTAGCAAAGGTATTAGGGGGTAGCGGCATCATTGGGGGTAACAACATCATCAGCGAGGGGTAGCAACATCATTAGAAAGTGTTATCAACATCATTGAGACGCGGGGGGGGGGGGGGGGGGTAACAACGTCATTGGAAAGTGAAAGAAAAATTTTCTGGAGGGTAACAACATCATCAAAAGGCAACAACATCATCTGGGGTAGCAACATCAATAGAGGCAGCAACAATATCTTTGGTAGCAACATAACCATAAGGTGGTAACAACATTTTCAGGGGGTAGCGACATTATTTGAGGGCAACAACATCATTGAAAAGTGGAAGGAAAATTATCAGACGTAGCAACATCTTCGGAAAGTGGTAGCAAAGGTATTAGGGGGGGTAACGGCATCATTTGGGGTAACAACATCATCAGCGAAGGGTAGCAACATCATCAGAAAGTGGTATCAACGTCATCGGGACACAGGGGGTAGCAACATCATTGGAAGGTAGTAGCAACATCGTCATCTGAAACCTTAAAAAAAAGCTGGAAAGCAGTTATCTATTTCTAATTACTAAAAAAATAGTTAACATATTACCTTGTCGTTTAGAAGACTATATGTTACCTATCTTTCTCGATTCAAAAGGTGACATCATCAGAGGGTGACATCATCAGAGGGTGACATCATCGAAGTGTAACCTAATCCGAAACACTGAAATGCATTAAACACTATGTAGACAAAATGACCTCGAAAAAAATTGAAAAGAATTAAATATGTTATTTGGTACAGTTTTTTAATTTAATTAAAAATATATAAAATGAATAATTTAGTTATATGTATTTACTGCATGAATACCAAACTTTTATTAAAAAAAAGGATAATATTAGAAAATAATTAAGAAAAATTATTAAAATAAACAAACAAATTGTAAGGTCATTAAAATAAATTAAAACACCAACCAACAAGTTATTAAACAAATACAATACACAAAATAGTAGCCTACTTATTAATAGTAGGTAACTGATAAACAAATAGCTAACAAATCAAATAGCAGGCATGTAGATCCCAGCTGATCGCACTCTAGTACGCCAACTAGCGATCAAATAGCAGGCATGTAGATCCCAGCTGATCGCACTCTAGTACGCCAACTAGCGATCAAATAGCAGGCATGTAGATCCCAGCTGATCGCACTCTAGTACGCCAACTAGCGGTCGACTCCGACGTCTACAGATCTCCATCTAGCGGATGGTAATATAGCTACGACAAATAAAGCGACGCAAACCGACGTGCAAACTGAAGCGGCGTAAACTGACGTTTAAGTCGAAGCGAACGACGAAAGCGACGAACAACGAACGAGAAAAAGCGACGAACAACGAACGACGAATGCGACGCAAACTAAAGCGACCAACGAAGCGTATGTTGCAACACGCGCACGAATTAGATTGAACGCAAGATTGTTGACCCGCTTAATACAACTAGGCTGATCCTAATAATTGGTCATTTTTAGTATATATCTGTAATCAACAATACCTCAAATTTGACAAGCTGAGGCCTTTGCCTTTAGGGTTAGGGTGTAGGACTTTTATTAGGGAAAATGCATATAGAAAGATGTACACTCAAAAATTATAAATAATGTTATTACCAATTTAATATATATATATATATATCTATGTCTAATTAAAAATTAAAATTAGTTAAAATATTACCTTGTTGTTCAGAAGACTGCATGTTACCTATCTTTCTCGATTCTTCATTAGATCCTTCAGATGTTCCTTCATTTTTCATAAAATCATCATCAGATCCTCTAGATGTTCCTCTATTCCTCATCAGATTCTCCAGGTTCACAAGATCGTCATCTGAAATCTGAAACCTTAAAAAAAAGCTAAAAAGCAATTATCTATGTCTAATTAAAACTTAAAATTGGTTAACAGATTACCTTGTTGTTCTGAAGACTACATTTTACTTATCTTTCTCGATTCCTCATTAGATCCTCGAGATGTTTCTTCATTCTTCATGAAATCATCATCAGATCCTCTAGATGTTCCTCTATTCCTCATCAGATTCTCTAGGTTCACAAGATCGTCATCTGAAATCTGAAACCTTAAAAAAAAGCTAAAAAGCAATTATCTATGTCTAATTAAAACTTAAAATTGGTTAACAGATTACCTTGTTGTTCTGAAGACTACATTTTACTTATCTTTCTCGATTCCTCATTAGATCCTCGAGATGTTTCTTCATTCTTCATGAAATCATCATCAGATCCTCTAGATGTTCCTCTATTCCTCATCAGATCCTCCAGGTTCACAAGATCGTCATCTGAAATCTAAAATCTTAAAAAGAAAGCTAAAAAGCAGTTATATATGTCTAATTAAAAATTGAAATTAGTTAAAATATTACCTTGTTGTTCAGAAAACTACATGTTACCTATCTTTTTCGATTCCTCATTAGATCCTCCAGATGTTCATTCATTCCTTAGGAAATCATCATCAGATCCTCCAGGTTCACGAGATCGCCATCTGAAATCTGAAACCTTAAAAAAAAGCTAAAAAGCAGTTATGTATGTCTAATTAAAAATTAAAATTAGTTAAAATATTACCTTGTTGTTCAGAAGACTACATGTTACCTATCATTCTCGATTCCTCATTACATCCTCCGGATGTTCCTTCATTCTTCATGAAATCATCATTAAATCCTGCGTGTGTTGCTCTATTTCTTATTAGATCCGCCAGGTTCACGAGGTCGTCATCTGAAATCTAAAACCTTAAAAAGAAAGCTAAAAAGCAGTTATATATGTCTAATTAAAAATTAAAATTAGTTAAAATAATACCTTGTTGTTCAGAAGACTACATGTTACTTATCTTTCTCGATTCCTCATTAGATCCTTCAGATGTTCCTTCATTTTTCATGAAATCATCATCAGATCCTCTAGATGTTCCTCTATTCCTCATCAGATCCTCCAGGTTCACAAGATCGTCATCTGAAATCTAAAACCTTAAAAAGAAATCTAAAAAGCAGTTATATATGTCTAATTAAAAATTAAAATTAGTTAAAATATTACCTTGTTGTTCAGAAGACTACATGTTACTTATCTTTCTCGATTCCTCATTAGATCCTCCAGATGTTCCTCTATTCCTCATCAGATCCTCCAGGTTCACGAGATCGCCATCTGAAATCTGAAACCTTAAAAAAAAGTTAAAAAGCAGTTGTGTATGTCTAATTAAAAATTAAAATTAGTTAAAATATTACCTTGTTGTTCAGAAGACTACATGTTACCTATCATTCTCGATTCCTCATTACATCCTCCGGATGTTCCTTCATTCTTCATGAAATCATCATTAAATCCCGCGTGTGTTGTTCTATTCCTCATCAGATCCGCCAGGTTCACGAGATCGCCATCTGAAATTTAAAACCTTAAAAAAAACAGCTAAAAAGCAGTTATGTATGTCTAATTAAAAATTAAAATTAGTTAAAATATTACCTTGTTGTTCAGAAGACTACATGTTACCTATCATTCTCGATTCCTCATTACATCCTCCGGATGTTCCTTCATTCTTCATGAAATCATCATTAAATCTTGCGTGTGTTGCTCTATTCCTCATCAAATCCGCCAGGTTCCCGAGGTCGTCATCTGAAATCTAAAACCTTAAAAAGAAAGCTAAAAAGCAGTTATATATGTCTAATTAAAATTTAAAATTAGTTAAAATATTACCTTGTTGTTCAGAAGACTACATGTTACTTATCTTTCTCGATTCCTCAATAGATCCTTCAGATGTTCCTTCATTCTTCATGACATCATCATTAAATCCTCCATGTGTTCCTCTATTTCTCATCAGATCCGCCAGGTTCACGAGGTCGTCATCTGAAATCTAAAACCTTAAAAAAGCTAAAAAGCAGTTATATATGTCTAATTAAAAATTAAAATTAGTTAAAATATTACCTTGTTGTTCAGAAGACTACATGTTACTTATCTTTCTCGATTCCTCATTACATCCTCCGGATGTTCCTTCATTATTCATGAATTCATCATCAGATCCTCTAGATGTTCCTCTATTCCTCATCAGATCCTCCAGGTTCACGAGATCGTCATCTGAAATCTAAAACCTTAAAAAGAAAGCTAAAAAGCAGTTATGTATGTCTAATTAAAAATTAAAATTAGTTAAAATATTACCTTGTTGTTCAGAAGACTACATGTTACCTATCTTTCTCGATTCCTCATTAGATCCTCCAGATGTTCATTCATTCCTTATGAAATCATCATCAGATCCTCCAGATGTTCCTCTATTCCTCATCAGATCCTCTAGGTTCACGAGATCGTCATCTGAAATCTAAAACCTTAAAAAGAAAGCTAAAAAGCAGTTATATATGTCTAATTAAAAATTAGAATTAGTTAACATATTACCTTGTTGTTCAGAAGACTACATGTTACCTATCTTTCTCGATTCCTCATTAGATCCTCGAGTTGTTTCTTCATTCTTCATGAAATCATCATTAAATCCTCCATGTGTTCCTTTATTCGTCATCAGATCCGCTAGGTTCACGAGATCGTCATCTGAAATCTAAAACCTTAAAATGAAAGCTAAAAAGCAGTTATATATGTCTAATTAAAAATTAAAATTAGTTAAAATATTACCTTGTTGTTCAGAAGACTACATGTTACCTATCTTTCTCGATTTCTCATTACATCCTTCAGATGTTCCTTCATTTTTCATGAATTCATCATCAGATTCTCTAGATGTTCCTCTATTCCTCATCAGATCCTCCAGGTTCACGAGATCGTCATCTGAAATCTAAAACCTTAAAAAAAAGCTAAAAAGCAGTTATGTATGTCTAATTAAAAATTAAAATTAGTTAAAATATTACCTTGTTGTTCAGAAGACTACATGTTACTTATCTTTCTTGATCCCTCATTAGATCCTGCAAATGTTCCTTTATTCTTCATAAAATAATCATCAGATCCTCCAGATGTTCCTCTATTCCTTATCAGATCTTCCAGGTTCACGAGATCGTCATCTGAAATCTAAAACCTTAAAAAGAAAGCTAAAAAGCTGTTATATATGGCTAATTAAAAATTAAAATTGGTTAACATATTACCTTGTTGTTCAGAAGACTTTATGTTACCTATCTTTCTCGATTCCTCATTAGATCCTGCAGATGTTCCTTTATTCTTCATAAAATAATCATCAGATCCTCCAGATGTTCATCTATTCCTCATTAGATCCTCCAGGTTCCCAAGATTGTCATCTGAAATCTGAAACCTTAAAAAGAAAGCTAAAAAGCAGTTATCTATGTCTAACTAAAAATTAAAATTGGTTAACAGATTACCTTGTTTTTCAGAAGACTACATGTTACCTATCTTTCTCGATTCCTCATTAGATCCTCCAAAAGTTTCTTCATTTTTCATAAAATCATCATCAGATCCTCCAGATGTTGTTCTTTATTCCTCATTAAATCCTTCAGCTTCACAAAATCGTTGTCTGAAACCTTAATAAGAATGCTGGAAAGCAGTTATATATGTCAAAATAGAAAAAATATTAATTAATTAGCTAACATTTTACCTGGTTGGTCAAGGGACTATAGGTTACCTATTTTCTCTTTACCTCATTTTTTCATCATCATCAGATCCCTCGGCTCCACAAAGTTGTCATCTAAAACCTTACGAAAAGAAACAACTAAACCGACGCAAACTGACAACTTTACAACCAAAGCGACGGAAGCGACGAACAACGAAATTGACGCAAACTGGCGTAACAACTGAAGCGATCGACGAAAGCGGCGAAGAACGGAAGCGACGATTGCGGCGAACAACGAAAGCGTCGAAAGCGGCGAACAACGAAAGCGTCGAAAGCGGCGAACAACGAAAGCGGCGAACAACGAAAGCGGCGATCAACGGGAGCGACGAACAACGAAAGCGACGCAAACTGAAGCGACGAACGGAGTAATATGTTGCAACACGCGCACGAATTCAATGTAAAGCAAGACTGACGACCCGCCTAATCCAACTAGGCTGATGTTAGTCTTAGGTCATTTTTAGTATAATATCTGTAATCAATAATATTTTAAAACTTTACAAGTTGGACCATAGCCTTCAAAGCTAGGGTGTAGGCCTTAGGTTATGAGGGAAACATGTAAAAGTTGTACAATGATAAATAAATTCATTATCTATTTAATATATAGATTTTTCGAAAAACAAGTATCTTACCGGGATAATTAAGAAATCACCTTTTTTGTCTTTTTCTCACAGCTTATCAAAGCCTAAATTTACAACTACCTGGGGCCCACATCACACCCTTCAATTTCTCTTTAAATCACCGTAGAATCGCCTAATTAGTACCTATTTGTCAGATCATCATCAGACACTCCCTTTCTGCGAGATCGTCATCCACAACTGCAAATATAAACTGGGGGCAGTTAAAATGTATAGTTAGGTATTATTTATTGATACGCTTTCAAATAGTGTTGTTTAATAAATACGCGGACTGTTAAACGCAATACGCCAAACATTAAAACAACGAATGTATCGATACGCGCACGATCCTACCCCTAACGCACTGCATAACCAATTAAACAACACCATATACACTAAAAAAATAACTACTAAAAATTATAAAATAATTCACTTAACTCGATTTGTTAAAGAAAAAGATGGCTTCGTCCTAAAGACGCTTTCGACATGGCTTAAACTCTCAACTTAGCTAAAACATAAAACAAATATCCTGAACACAGACTAACTTAAACTTAATGGCGGACAAGCCGATCCAAGAAGTCAAGTTGTGACGTCAGTTGTGACGTCAGTTGTATTCATCCGCAACGCATTATGCTAAAGGCGTATAAAGAAATAGTTTCTTAACTGGTCAAATTATAAAAAACTAACAACGTCGTTATCTTACGAAACAATTTAAAATAGAAAACTTTATTAATTTTAAATATTTAAGTAAATATTAACTTTATAAACATACTATTAAACTATATACCACATGTTTTAACACAAAACCTAAAAGCGTTTCTCTTAAATTCTGCGCTTCGCTAATTTCGGCGCTGATTGCCTGAAACGAATTACGCTTTTATTCGTAACATTTCAAATTTTTTTTACCACGACCTTACTAGTCGGGATTATTTTTGTTGTAATAATTATTATGCTTCGAAATCTTAGATTTCAAAACGTGTTGTTATTGTGAATATTTTTATTATTATGTTTTAAATTATAAAACATAATAAATAGTTTTATATTATAAACGTAACAGTTTTATATTATAATATTAATTACTTAAAAAGGAATTTTTTTTTAAAAAACATTTAAAATAATTTTGTTTTGAAATTTTTTTAGTACAATCATTTAATATGATTTTACTTTTATAACTAAATACGTAATATTTGATTTATTAATTTAGTTAATATTTATAATTAAGTAATGTTTATGCGTAACTTTATTTATTAATAGTTTTTAAAAATAATCAAATAATTTCGAACCATATTTTATTTATTAAATAAATCTAGTTATTCAGATTAATCTTTTCCAGTGTCTTATAAGCCGTAAATTTTGAGTTAAAATAACTTTTGTTCTGGAACATTTACAGTTCTGAAATTTTAGAATATTGTTTATTATCATTTTGTGTTTCAATTCTCCTATTTTGATAATTTAAATATCACTAATTACTAATTAATGGGTGTTTGTTTATTAAAATTTAGGAATCGTTATTATGTTGTTAAATTTTGGTCAGTTATATATCATAGTATTAATAACTCAAAAATGGATTAAAAATTTAATTTTTGTTTGTTTATTATATTTAAATGCTTGTTTGTTTATTAAAAATAAAAGTTTAATATAAGGCATTTAAAATTTAACTAGATTTATTTGATAAGTAAAATATGGTTCGAAATTATTTGATTATTTTTAACATAAAATTTTATAAATAAAAAATATATGCATAAACATTAACCAAGAATATTACATACCTTTGATTTTTAATAAACAAACCAGCATTTAAATATAACAAACAAACAAGAATTATTTTTTAATTCATTTTCAAATTATAAATATTATAAGATATAACCGACCAAACTTTAAAAACCTAATAACAAACTTTAAATTTAAATAAACAAACACCTATTAATTAGTAATTAGTGACAAAAATTAGAATTTTAATTCATTTTTGAGTTACTAATATCATGATATACATTCGACAAAAATTTAAAAAATTAACAACAACCTTTGAGTTTTAATAAACAAACACTTATTAATTAGTAATAAGTGATAAAAATTAAAATTATATTTTATTTTCGAGTTACTAATATCATGATATACAATTGACCAAGATTTAAAAAATTAACAACAACCTTTAAATTTTAATAAACAAACACCTATTAATTAGTAATTAGTAATAAAAATAAAAATTTTAATTCATTTTTGAGTTACTAATATCATGATATGCAATTGACCAAGATTTAAAAAATTAACAACAACCTTTAAATTTTAATAAACAAACACCTATTAGTTAGTAATTAGTAATAAAAATTAAAATATTAATTCATTTTTGAGTTAGTAATATCATAACATACAATTGACCAAGATTTGAAAAATTAATAACAACCTTTAAATTTTAATAAAGAAACACCTATTAATTAGTAATCAGTGATGAAAATTAAAATTTTAATTCATTTTTGAGTTACTGATATCATGATATACAATTGACCAAGATTTAAAAAATAAATAACAAACTTTAAATTTTAATAAATAAACACTTATTAATTAGTAATTAGTGATAATTGAATGTTGTAAATAGGAGAATGAAAACATAATCTGATAATAAACAACATACTAAAATTTTAGATTTTTAAATTCTAAGGAACTAAAGATATCTTCTTTCAAAATTGGGACTAGAAAGAATAAAAATAATAATAATAATAAAAATAATAATAATAATAATAACTAGATTTATTTGATAAATAAAATATGGTTCGAAATCGTTTGATTCTTTTTTATAAATATAATTTATTTAGTAGGTTTATTAATTAAATTATAAAATTTTATATTTGATATTGTAAAAAAAAAGTAAACTAAATTTAAAAGCAAAATACCGATCTTAATTTTTGGTAATCAAACGAGTATTAATATATAATAATAAAAAAACAATTAAAAAAAAAAATTTACACATTTTTGACCTATACTTTAACATTTTACTTCAATTTTTAACCAATTTTTTTTACTTTAATGGACAGCGAAAAAGACGATTTTTGACGGCGACCAGAACGCTATTAAATTATTCAAACGTTAAACTCACACTGATTCATTATTTTATAAAAAAACTAAAATATTGATTAAACGATATTTAGCTAGAGTTAAAACTTCATTTTAAATAGCAACATACAAAATAATAATACTAACAACATATTAAAATTTCAGAAAATTTAATCTTTAAATTTTAATAATAAAATATATTAATTAGTAATTAGTGACATTTAAATGTCGTAAATAGAAGGTTTGCGATTCGTTGGGATAATAACAAACATACTAAAAATTTAAAACTTTTACTTTTAAAGAACAAAAGTTATCGTCCCTCAAAATTCGGTCAAATAAGAATAAAAATAACTAGATTTATTTGATAAATAAAATATGGTTCGAAATCGTTTGATTCTTTTTATAAATATAATTTATTTAGTAAGTTTATTAAATAAATTATAAATTTAAATACTAGAACAATAGAAATAAAACTAGTCCAGACTCGCGACCTTAAAATTAAGTTAGACCCTAGAACAATAGAAATAAAACTACTCCAGTCCGGCGACCCTAAAAATAATAAAAGATAAAACTTATTAAACAAAGAAAAAATAAAGCATAACCAACGCGATAAAAATTCATTTAACCAACACAAAATTCCAATTTATGTATTAAACTTTATAATATAATTATCGAATAAATGTTCTTTGCACAATATTATGGAGTTTTTATAAAATTTATCATTTGTATCATGATTTTAAATCAATAAAAATGTAACAACCAAATATTGATTTGATTTTTAATAAAAAACAAGCAATTAATATTTATTATAAACAACCAAAAATTAATTTTTATACCGTTTTTGAGTAGAAACTTTTACACACATTTAACTTAGATTTTCATATTTTACTTATACTTTCAACCAATACTTTTTACTTCAACTCAGACAGCGAAAAAGACGATATTTGACGGCGACCAGAACGCTATTAAATCATTCAAGCGTTAAACTCACTCTGATCCATTATTTTATAAATAAACCCAAAATAATTAAACGATAATTAGCTAAAGTTAAATATTTATTTTAAACAGCAACATACAAAATAATAATAATAATAGCAACAACATATTAAAATTTCAGAAAATTTAACATTTAAATTTTAATAATAAAATATATTAATTAGTAATTAGTGATAATTAAATGTCGTAAATAGGAGGTTTGCGATTCGTTGGGATAATAACAAACATACTAAAAATTTAGAACTTTTAGATTTAAAGAACAAAAGTTATCGTCTTTCAAAATTCTGACTAGAAAGAATAAAAACAATAATAATAAATACACTGACAATAACAATATGTTTCGAAATCTAAGATTTCGAACCATAACTAGATTTATTTGATAAATAAAATATGGTTCGAAATTATTCGATTATTTTTAACATAAAATTTTATAAATAAAAAAATATATGCATAAACATTAACCAAGAATATAACATACCTTTGATTTTTAATAAACAAACCAGCATTTAAATATAACAAACAAACAAGAATTATTTTTTAATTACCTTCAAATTATAAATATTATAAGATATAACCGACCAAAATTCAAAAACCTAATAACAATCTTTAAATTTTATTAAATTAACACCTATTAATTAGTAAGTAGTGACAAAAAATAAAATTTTAATTTATTTTTGAGTTACTAATATCATGATATACAATTGACCAAGATTTAAAAAATTAATAACAACCTTTAAATTTTAATAAACAAACACCTATTAATTAGTAATTAGTGACATTTAGGTGTCGTAAATAGGAGGTTTGCGATTCGTTAGGATAATAACAAACATACTAAAAATTTAGAACTTTTAGTTTTAAAGAACAAAAGTTATCATCTTTTAAAATTCGAGCAAATAAGAATAAAAACAATGATTCTTTTTTATAAATATAATTTATTTAGTAGGTTTATTAATTAAATTATAAATTTAAATTTGAACTTTTTTATATTTAAACCTAATTTTAACAAACGAACACGCATTCATTGATATTGTAATATAAAAGTAAACTAAATTTAAAAGCAAAATACCGATTTTAATTTTTTAGTAATCAAACGAGTATTAAAATATAATAATAACAAAACAATTAAAAAAAAAATTTTACACATTTTTTACTTATACTTTAACATTTTACTTAAATTTTCAACCAATATATTTTACTTTAATGGACAGCGAAAAGGACGATTTTTGACGGCAACCAGAACGCTATTAAATTATTCAAGCGTTAAACTCACACTGATTCGTTAATTTATAAAAAAAAAAAAAATAATGATTAAACGATATTTAGCTAGAGTTAAACCTTCATTTTAAATAGCAACATACAAAATAATAATACCAACAACATATTAAGCGGTAAATGCGCAAGCTTTTAAAGTTAAATTTGGTGACAAAACGAGAATAAAGTCGCCAAAAAAATTTTTAACATTTGTTTTTAAAATAAGGAATGCCTCTTTAGTTCACTTTGTATATTTTAACTTTTTATCTCTTTTTATTTTAAATATATAAGTTAATAAATATTTCGAATGCGGGCCTTTACGATGCGCGTTTAAATAAACACTTCGCCCGGGCGAGTTTAAATATAGAAATTAGTTCTAACGCCGACCCTTTTTTGCGAGTAAAGTTGCACAAAAATGTTTTTTTAATAATTAAACTGAACATAGTATAAAACAAAATTCTAAATCCATTCAAGTTTAAATTAACCTATTTTTTCTAAATAGTACATTGTGTTTTTTAAGCTTAATTTAAAAAAAAAACTTTAAATGTTTGTGTAGATAATGCATTTTAATAAAAACAAAATATTGCGAAGTACGTATCAAAGTAAACTACAAAACCATAATGAAGTTATTGTACATTGATGATTTAAATAAAAAGAAATTATAAAATTAAGACAGAGTTACATATATTGTTACATATATTGGACAGTAGGACCTTAAATCATTTGTTTGACCATAATATAACTCCAGATATTTTTTAATCGTACAATACAAAAAAGAAAGAGGTAAAATACCAACTTCAAGAAGAACAAATTAAAAACAAACCTAATATAAAATAAATTAACTAGGTTCTTAACATTTTGAAATTAAAATAAAATTAAACAAAACATTAAAAAATTGTTAAATGCAGGAGTAAACTTTTGTATTAAACTGAAATATGTTAAACATGATGTCACAAATTGAGGGTTTTAACAACTTACCTATCATGGCGCTTCAATTTATTTCACACATTTTATAAAGAACAACGTACCTAATCACGACATACCTTCAAAAAAGTGAACAAACTTTTAGAAAATGGTCATACAAGGTGTAAACTTTGTATTTTCGTAATATACGCTAGATAAGTGACGTTACAAATTAGGGGTTTTGACTACTTACCTATCTAACTTCGGGTAGGCACTGAATTAGAGAATAGGCACTTAAACTGACAGCGTTTGCTACGCCACTATGAGGTCGTGGTTTCAATCCCCACTGGTCTCATGCTGTAGCACTCTTGAGTAAGGCGCTCTAAACGGTATGAATTCCCGCTGAGCCAGCTCTTAATCAGCAGCATATTTACCGGGCAATTATAATTTATAATAGCTTAAACTGCTAAGGTAACTCGAGACTTGGGTCGGAGTAACTGATGTTACTCTATGTACTTTAGTAAGTTCAAATGAGATGATTTTATAGTAGTCACATTAGTTAGTTTAGATAAATAAAGACTGTCACTCAAACTTGGGGTGGACATTAAGAAAAGTTAATTTTTTAGCAAATTTAAATTATGATATCCAAAAGTGAGCACCAAACTGTTAACCCGCTTATCGTTGATTACGGTAATTGACTTTTGCGTAAAAATTCAACTTTTAAGTTAATTTTAAAAATTATTATTGGACCTGTTAACTTTCGGTAAATTGTACTTCTGTTAATATAAGTTTGTTATCTCAATTTTTATAATCAAAATTAATAAATGATATATCAGCGCTGTTTCACATCATGTAATAGGTTATGGTTTTTGGAAAGCATTACCGCCTTTTTACCGTATCACATTATCAAATGTTATATGACACGTCCCCTTCAAGCTAAAGTCGTAAGACATTAGTTAAAATTGTGGCGGGGGGACTCCGCGGATAATTGCAAATTTGCCCTTAGATCCTATAAATTACTATTTGTGGTGCGTAATAATTTTGTAGAATTAATTTGAATAAGGCACCACAAACAAATATTTTTTTATGTCTTTTGTCTTCATTAACAGCTCCATCTAACAATTAGTTTAGATAAAAATAGACTGTCACTTCAACTTTGGATGGAAATTTAGGAAAGTCAATTATCTAGCAAATATAATTTGTAATATCCAAGAGGTGGGCACCAAACTGTTAACCCGCTTATCGTTGATTACCAAAGTTAACTTTTGCGTAAAAATTTAACTATTACAATAATTTTTAAAATTATTATCAGCGTTATTTCACAACATGTAATAGTTTGTGGTTTTTGAAAACTCCTGCTGAGCCAGCACTTAATCAGCAATATAATTATTGGGCAATTATAATCTATAATATCCCAAACTGCCACAGGCAACTCGAGACTGGGTCGGAGTAACTTATGCTATGTTTAAGTCGCGCTTCGACTTTCCCACTTTGAGGATAAAGATATATACAAAAAAAATAGTGACGGTTTACTTATAAACGTCTAACGACAAACTTTATTACATGTCTTTTCTGTCTTTTACAGAAGCATAGCGCACGCAAAACAAAGGGTGTAACTTAATTGATTAATACAGGAGAGAGTATGTCACAACAGCACACACTTTCTTAAAAATATAAAACCAACACTTTATGTTACGGAAAGGTTAAATGAAAAAATTTAAGAAAATAGACCGGTATATCGATTTCAGACCTGACACCGGACCACAAGCTGAAAAGTTTTCGGTTACAATGGCACTAATATCATACAATACGTTTCTTGCCCCAGGCAATTACGGAAAACACAACAAGGCGTCTTGTACGTGAAGAGGTCGAACATTCACGACCTAAACATAAAGTAACAACTGTTTCTTCGACGCAGTATCCAGGTGCTTTGACAGTTTCGAGATATTATTGGTTATAATTACCCAATAATTAAGCTGCTGATTAAGTACTGTAGCGAACTTTGTGCGCGATTTGACGCTAACACTTCCTCGGGGGCTCTAACTTACCTTGTTATCCATGAGCAACTTTTCTTATCATTTTTGTAAAGTGTTGTTACTTTTAGTGTATGCTACTTCTAATTTGATAGTTTAGTATAATCTTTTGGTTAATTTTGGAGAAGGAATATTATTATATGTTGCATTATTGTTAGTATATATATTTATAAGTGTTTTACTTTGATTCTATTTATATAAGGACGACTAAGTCAATAAAACTGTGATTACATGATAAAAGTGAGTAATTTTATAACAAAACCCCCACAGTACTGGCTCAGAGTTCATACCATTTATAGCGCTTTACTAGGTCGCTACAGCATGGGAGCAGTGGGGATCAAACCCAGGACTTCATGTAGTGTGGCAGGTGTTCTGACTACTACACCAAGCTGCTGGTTGTATATCAAACTGCTTTCTGGTAAAAATATAAAAACCTATCACTTCAAGGTGATAAGAGAAAAATATACAATTAGTTGTCCAGTAGTGTGTAATAATAGTGTTATGGTCATGGCAAAGAATTAAAAGCAGAAAAGTTTCGGGTTCGGTCCACATTAATGTAATACTGTAACAAATAGTCAAACTCTTAGTTTGTTCTTAATTATTTGGCACTATTTACTGTGCCTTATTTTTTTTATTTTTTTCATATTTCCTTAAAAAGGTATGCGGTTTGAGGACGTGTCTAAGCCATCCGTGAACGCCGGGCTCAAGTGCGAATAGTGTGGCGTTGGTGTGGCTCAAACCTGAAATATTTTGGTTGTAGTCCGACGCCATGACCGGTTCACCACACTACCTGACTTTACTGTGCCTTATTATTTAAATATCCGTCTGGCCCTTGATAAGGGCGCCACTGCTAGGCGGAAAGAAACTAACTGAAGTTGGTACTGTTTGAAAATTTTGCATTCTGAACAACCAGCTGAACGACAGTGTTGTGTTTGCCCATTAATTGTTAATAAACCTGGTATGTAAACTAGGTGCTAGTGTATAAATATTAATAAAGAATGGCAGTAAACGGACGAAGAAATCGTTTCAATACTAAAGCCCGTTGTTTACATTCAAAAAACAGCCCAGTCGTTGCCAATAAATACGTAAAAAATAGTTTGTCTAATACGGAAAAAAAGATAATACGAAAAAAACGTCGCACTCATGTTTTTTTTGTAGAGGCAGTAAGCAAATATTTGAGAAACATTTAGTGTTATAAGCCTTCAAAGATATAAAAAGGTTAGGCCAATAACAAGTTTAAAATTTAATAATCCTGAGCAATATTTTTAATTAAATTTATAATTTATTGTTGATAAATTATTGCCATAAACGACCTGTAAAACCTATTCAAAACAAAACGCAAAAAAACTCTAATCACGTACGTCATTGATTTTTTGAGTCACGCGCTATAGACCGTAGCCGTGCGTTCCAAGCAACTTACTTTTCGAAGATTGTTGGGACCCAGAGATTAAGAAAAAGAGACATAGGCTTGTTGGCGGAAAGGTTGTAAATTTAAATTGCAAATATGAAATTATTTACAGTTTTTGGGTTACTTTTAATGTATTTGTTCAATGTCAACGGACAGCGCATTCGCCCCTGTGGTAAGTTTTAAAACAACTTTATTACGGTATTGATATGGAATCTTATGCGTTTTTGCTCTTTTTACTAGATACTTTGCCGACTAGTCATTTGACCGTTCAAAATGTTCAAGATAGTTACAGTCTCGTTTTTGACAAAGAGAAACCAAAGAACGTTTCATTAAGATTAAATATTACATGGGAGTTAATAAACTCAATGGGGAAAGGTAAGTTATTAAACGATTCTGGTGGTGTTTAACCATTCAAGATTCACCGCAAGCTCTTACTTTATATGAAGGTGCGAACATTGATGGATTTTTGATAAATTTAAGAGATGTATCTACTGGTGTGGAAAGTTTGCCGGTTGACACATGTGCGATGGGGTAGGTTGTAAAATATATAAATAAACGTTTTTTCACTAAAACAGTTTTTAAGCATTACAAACAAAAGCCAAAAATCTTGTAATTACCAAGTTAGAGAAACAACGTTAATTTAAAAAAAAATTAATGATCTGCAGTTACGCCTGGCTAAACGCTGAAAATTGTACTGATGTTTACCCCAATGTTATGTGTGCTGGTCAATCCCCGGACAGATGCATTTGCCCTATATCAAATTGCTCTGTACTTGAAGATCCGTGTGTTGGAACTCTAAATATGAATAATTTTTTTTATTTTAATAGTGTAAGTGTTGTATAAAATTATTAATACGATATGATAATGTGCTTAACCAACAACATACGAAAAACACCATCCGACAAATTTCATGTTTCTAATACATTTTTAGGACACACGATCGGTAACGTTTAATGCGGTTTTTAGGCGAGCGTACTCATTTGAAATAATACCTTACTACAGGTGAAAAACTTTTTTAGTTCTTTACGCGTTGGATATACTTTAACGTTTATTGTGTTTACCGTTTTAGGCAATATGCTTCAGCAGGTCGTGGGTATTCCATCTCTGCAGCTTCAGATTGTCACAAGTTGGCTTTAACAGCATTTAACTTTACTCAATCACAAGCGATTACGTTTTGCTGCGGTAGGGTTAATGTATGAAGACTTCACAAAATTTAGTTACGTAAAATATCGAATACGAACCCATTGTTTTACACTTTTTAGATATTAATATTCCACAATTTGAGGTTCTAAATCCAAGTATACAACCATATAAGCCTTATAGCTGGAATACTGAATCTAGTAGCATTCTCTTAAGTTGGCTTTCACCAATCAACCAAACGGACAGTTTTAGGGTCGTCGTTCAGCCCCAAACCAATATTACCAATCAAGTATTTATTAATTCAATACAAAAATGTTGTTAAAAATAAATAAATCTTACCATTGAATTTATATTTAACTATTTTTTAAAATATATTCTTACTAAAGATCGTTTGCATTTTTAGAATGTGACTGAGCTGCCTTATAATTTATCTGGCATTGCGTCGGAATGTTATATGCCAGAATATCAGTACCAAGTAGTGATCGATGGATTTCAACTTGATATAAATTACACTATACACATCAGTTCGTTGGTCGACCGATACTGTGTCACACTTTTCGATTGCAGAACGCGTGATTTGTTCTTGTCTTTTAAAAGTAAGTAATCTGCATTTACATGCTAGGTGCGATTGTTAATTTTAAATTATTTGAATTGCTTAAAAAGATAACAGATTTTTTAATTTTTTTTAAGATTTTATAATTGTTTGAATAAATAAGAGTTTATATAATGTTTTAATTTATATAATACTTTTAAACTAAATGCTAAAATCAAAAAGGTTTACTTTTTGATAATTAAGTAAATGCTTTATTTTAATTTTTGCAAATAATTATTCTCACCGGTGATAAATTTCTTTACAGGCGTAAACATTTGTGACGCTGGTGGAAGTGTTTGTGACGCAACTGCTGATTGTTTTCGCCTTCAGGAAGAAAACTTGGCGTACTTTTCGAGCTACACCTGTAATTCTGGCGACAACGTAACTGTTATCGGTAAATATATATTTTTATTTTTCTAGGTATTTAACATTATATTAAAAATAATGATATATTATCATAAGTTTTCGTTGCAAAAAATAACATAATTTTTTTACTCTTGTATATAAATTCGTTCAAGCGTGTTGCGTAACAAAACCTTTATTTTTTTTGTTTAAGTAGAAACTTTATATCATGGCATTAAATTAACCTGTTTTGGCAACACTTAGCTTCTTTAACCAGGCGTTGCTAAACTTGACAAGGCGCCAAAATAAAGATTTTCACAAGATTTACACATATATTCATAGTTATACAAATGTTAACGTTGTAAGTTTGGAACAAACAATCGACTGACCAAAAGCCTAATGTTTTAGTTCTATTAATAACTTAAAGTGTTTTTTGCCTAGGTAATGATCTGTGTCCTAAACTAAATTTTTGTTTAACATCACGCAACAATTCATGTACCATTATTTCTGCAAACTTAGACCAACGTATGCCGGATTTAAATCTGCAATGTGTATGTCCAGAAGGAGAATTCGGCGATGGGTAAATTTTATTTTATATTTATCAGTTTATTTTTAATGCGATAAATATATTTCTAATGCGATGAATATGTCTAAACGTTGATAATTCTAACTGCTAAACAATTTCGCTCTACATGTTTTAGGTTATAATATTGTTTTCGGTAAAATCTTGCACTAATTTAATATTTTAAATCAGGTTTATTATAAAAAAAACACAATAAATTATTATTAAATTTTCCAATTTAATATACTATTCATGTAACCTATTTTTTATTTTTTCTCTTTATTATTTGACAGGGAAACAGAAGGCACAATTTGTCGCAATAGAGCAATTTTTAACATGCTAAGTTTAAACACAAACTTTTTATTTTTGTCTATAACACTTATTTTATTATTATGCAACTATTAATTATAAAATGTGTTTTAGTTTTTGCGTTGACTTTTATGCATCATATCTAAAATGTTTTTAAATATTAAAAAAAATCTATTTGCCTTAAATATTAAAAAAATCTTATAATCTAACAAAAGTTCTGGAATATAAAAAATTATGTATTGCTAAGTTTTATATTGTATCTGAATTAAAAACTTTAAACAAACAAAATTTAATAATATATTTTTCGTGTTTTTAATTTGCTGACGAATTTTATACACTAGTTAACACTTTAACGAGGGTTTTTGTTTTTTTTCTCGCACTTGTTCTTTTGTTGTTCCTTAAATGTCAATTAATTAACCCCAAAATTAACAGTCAAAGCCTTTTTTGCATTTTATCATTTAAGATTTTCCCCCCTCGTTTTTACTTTCCTTCTTTTTACGTTCCTTCATTCCCTGTTTTTTCATTTTCCATGCCCTTACTTTCCCGTTCTTTTATTTTTTGTTTTACATTTTTCGTTCCTTCATTTTTCATTTCTTTCTTTTCCATTCTCTCATTTTAGGCAACCCGGAGTTGCGACTATATTACTACAAATAAAATCCAGCCTGTAGGGCGATCTATGGCTAGTAAGAACTAAAGATGCTTGTTGGTATTGTTATAGTTCAAAAATTCTAGATTTCAAAACATGTTGTTAGTGTCAGTTTTTTTATTATGGTTTGAAATCTTAGAATTTGAAACATATTGGTATTGTCATCATTATCATCATTATCATCATCATCAACACCATCATCACCATCACCACCTAAAGATCGATGTTATAAACATTAATCTTAGATTTCAAAACATATCGTTATTGCCAGTATTATAATTATCATATTGTTATTGTCAGTATTATTAATATGGTTCGAAATCTTAGATTTTAAATTTTGAGTTAAAATAACTTTTGTTCTAGAACATTAACAGTTCTAAAATATTAGTATGTTGTTTATTATCATATCGCGTTTCAATCCTCCTATTTTGATAATTTAAATATTACTAATTATTGGGTGTTTGTTTATTAAAATTTGGGGATCGTTATTATGTTGTTAAATTTTGCTCAGTTATATATCATAATATTAATAATTCAAAAATGAATTAAAAATTTAATTTTTGTTCGTTTATTAAATTTATATGCTTGTTTGTTTATTAAAAATTAAAGTTTGATATTAAACACTCAATATTTAGTTAAATATATTTTATAATATTAGTACATAAAAAACATATTTAAAAAATAATTTTCGTTTGTTTATTATATTTAAATGCTTGTTTAATTATTAAAAATCAAATATCGATTTTAGGCATTCAAAACTTTGTGTAATGTATATTTTGATATCAACAACCTAAAACTGGGTTAATAAAAAAAAATTTTGTTTGTTATGTGTATTTAATTACTTGTTTGTTAATTAAAAAAATTAAATATTGATATTTTGAAACTTTTAAAATAATTTTGTTCTGAAATTTTTTTAATCTAATAATTTAATACGTTTTTAGTCTAATAAATAAATACGTAATATTAGATATATTAATTTAGATAATATTCATAATTAAGTAATGTTTATATATAATTTTATTTATTAATAGGGATTAATTTTAAAAATAATTAAATGATTTCAAACCATATTTTATTTATCAAATCAATCTAGGTATTTTTATTCTTACTAAATTTTAAAATAGAATAACTTTTGTCTGTGTATATATAAATTTTTAGTATATTGTTTATTATTATATTGTGTTCTAACCCTTCTATTTTGATAATTTAAATATTACTTATTATTAACTAGATTTTTTAATAAATAAAACATGGTTCAAAATCGTTTGATCATTTTTAATTAACAAGTAATCGCAAATGGAGCACAAACTACGGGATAAAGATTTTACACCACGCTCACAGGAATTTACAGCGCAGAACAATACAGACCGAGTAATATATAACTATCGAATGAATGTTGTTTGCAAAATATTATAAAGATTTAATAAAATTTATCATTTGTATCATGATATTTTATCGTTAAATATTTAAAATTTGACTTTTAATAAAAACAAGCAGTTAAAAATAATTCTAAAGAACCAAAAATTTATTTTTAACCCTTTTTCGAGTAGAATCCAAATATCATGACAAATAATTCAATAAACAAGTGTTAAAATATAATTAAAAAACAAAAATTAACATTTTACACACATTTCACTAATATTTACATCTTTTACTCATATTTTCAACCAATATTTTTTTTAACACGGACAGCGTAAAAGACAATATTTAATTTCGACCAGAACGCAATTAAATCATTTAAGCGTTAAACTCACACTGATCCATTATTTTATAAATAAACCAAAAATAACTAGATTAATTTGATAAATAATAAATGGTTCGAAATTATTTGATTATTTTTGACATAAATTTTTATAAATAAAAAAGATATGCATAAACATTAACTAAGAATATTACATACCTTTAATTTTTATTAACAAAAAGCATTTTTATATATTATACAAACCAAAACTAGATTTATTAGATAAATAAAATATGGTTCGAAATCGTTTGATTCTTTTTTATAAATATAATTTATTTAGTAGGTTTATTAATTAAATTATAAATTTAAATATGAACTTTTTTATATTTAAACCTAATTTTCACAAACGAACACGCATTCATTGATATTGTAATAGAAAAGTAAACTAAATTTAAAAGCAAAATATCGATCTTAATTTTTTAGTAATAACAAGTATTAAAATATAATAATAACAAAACAATTAAAAAAAATTTTTTTACACATTTTTGACATATATATTTTAAAATTTTACTTAAATTTTCAACCAATATTTTTTACTTTAATAGACAGCGAAAAGGACGATTTTTGACGGCGACCAGAACGCTATTAAATTATTCAAGCGTTAAACCCACACTGATTCGTTATTTTATAAAAAAACTAAAATAATGATTAAACGATATTTAGCTGGAGTTAAATCTTCATTTTAAATAGCAACATACAATAATACCAACAACATATTAAAATTTCAGAAAATTTAATCTTTAAATTTTAAAATTAAAATATATTAATTAGTAATTAGTGACATTTAAATGTCGTTAATAGGAGGTTTGCGATTCGTTGGGATAATAACAAACATACTAAAAATTTAGAACTTTTAGTTTTAAAGAACAAAAGTTATCGTCTTTCAAAATTTGTCGATTAAGAATAAAAACAACTAGATTTATTTGATAAATAAAATATGGTTCGAAATCGTTTGATTTTATTTATAAATATAATTTATTTAGTAGGTTTATTAAATAAATTATAAATTCAAATATTAACTTTTTTTAATTTAAACCTAATTTTAACAAATGAACACGCATTCATTGATATTGTAATATAAAAGTAAACTAAATTTAAAAGCAAAATACCGATCTTAATTTTTGGTAATCAAACGAGTATTAAAATATAATAATAACAAAACAATTAAAACAAAAATTTACACATTTTTTACCTATACTTTAACATTTTACTTAAATTTTCAACCAATATTTTTTACTTTAATGGACAGCGAAAAGGACGATTTTTGACGGCGACCAAAACGCCATTAAATTATTCAAGCGTTAAACTCACACTGATTCGTTATTTTATAAAAAAAAATAAGAATATTACATGTCTTTGACTAAGAATATTACATGTCTTTGATTTTTAATAAACAAACAAGCATTTATGTATATTATACAAATAAAATTATTTTTTTAACCCAGTTTTATGTTGTTAATATCAAGATATACATTTTACTAAATTTTAAATTCCCAAAATTGATTTTTGATTTTTAATAAATAAACAAGCATTTGAATAAAATAAACAAACAAAAATTATTTTTTAAACATGTATTTTAATTACTAATATCATAAAATACATTATATTAAATTTTAAATGCTTAATATCAAACTTTAATTTTTAATAAACAAACAAGAATTTAAATATAATAAACAAACAAAAATTAAATTTTTAATCCATTTTCGAGTTATTAATATTATGATATATAACTGACCAAAATTTGAAAACTTAATAACGATCTCTAAATTTTAATAAACAAACACCTATTAGTTACTAATTAGTAATATTTAAATTATCAAAATAGGAGGATTGAAACACAATATGATAATAAACAACATACTAAAATTTAAAAAATTTATATACACAAAATCAAAAGTTATTCGATTTCAAAATTCGGATAAGTAAGAATAAAAATAATAATAAATATACGGACAATAACAATATGTTTCGAAATCTGAGATTTCGAACCATAATAATAAATATAATAAGATTCAACATCAGCTTAAAATGTGCTAAACAAATTAACCTAACATATTTTGTTAAATTAAAACACAAAAATAACATTTTCGTTTACTATAAAAATAACCAAAGACTAACTTACTAATATTTGTCAAAAAAAATATACTGAGATACTTATCTTTAAAATAATGTTTTTTAACTGAATGATAAAAGCAAGAGTCGCATCCTGTTATATAGAGCAAAAATAGAAAAAAAAATTCTAGTTTTCGTGAGAAGTCTGGAGAGATTAACGATCACAATAATTAAATGCGAATTAACATTAAAACAAAAGATCTGCTAGATTTAATAAAACAGAGCGCAACCGACAGGATGAAGAATTTTATTCGGCCGTAAAGTGTAAAATTGGAGCGCGAAACTGTTTAGGTCTAGTCCTGTGACCTACAAAATCAACAAATTTAAAAAACAATCGAACGACAATAATAGAACGTAGCCACGGGATAGCGATTTATTGCGACGATAAACAGGATGCTGTAGCACTAAACAATGGAAGACCGAAGACCGGTATAGTATTGCGACCTTAAAAATATAATTAAACGATAACAAAAAAGTAGAGCTAAGTAATTATAATCGTCAACGCCTTTAAATAAACAACCCAAAAATAACTTTTAAATATATATTTATGCTATTGATATCGTAACACAGCGCTGACCTAAATTTGAAAATTAAACGACCACCTTTAAATTTTTTTAAACAAACACGTATTTAAATATAATAAACAACCCAAAAATAATTTTTAAATTTATTTTTATGTAATTGATATCATTATATATCATTGACCAAAATTTGAAGATTAAATAACCACCTTTAAATTTTTTTAAACAAACACGTATTTAAATATAATAAACAACCCAAAAATAATTTTTAAATTTATTTTTATGTAATTGATATCATTATATATCATTGACCAAAATTTGAAGATTAAATAACCACCTTTAAATTTTATTAAACAAACACGTATTTAAATATAATAAACAACCCAAAAATATTTTTTAAATTTATTTTTATGTAATTGATATCATTATATATCATTGACCAAAATTTGAAGATTAAATAACCACCTTTAAATTTTATTAAACAAACACGTATTTAAATATAATAAACAACCCAAAATTAATTTTTTAATTTATTTTTATAATTAAGTCATCATAATATAACATTAAACAAAAATTTGAAGACCAATGATTACCTTAAAATTTTAATAAATAAACACCTATTAATTGGTAATTAGTAATATTTAAATTATGAAAATAGGAGGATTGAAACACAATATGATAATAAACAACATACTAAAATTTAAAAAATTTATATACACAAAATCAAAAGTTATTCGATTTCAAAATTCGGATTAGTAAGAATAAAAATAATAACTAGATTTATTTGATAAATAAAAGATGGTTCGAAATTATTTGATTATGTTTAGCATAAATTTTTATAAATAAAAAAATATGCTTACACCTTAACTAAGAATTTTACATATCTTTGATTTTTAATAAACAAACAAGCATTTATATATATTATACAAATAAAATTAATTTTTCAACCCAGTTCTATGTTGTTAATATCAAGATAAAAATTTTACTAAATTTTAAATTCCTAAAATTGATTTTTGATTTTTAATAAATAAACAAGCATTTAAATAAAATAAACAACCAAAAATTATTTTTTAAACATGTATTTTAATTACAAATATTATAAAATACACTTTATTAAATTTTAAATGCCTAATATCAAACTTTTATTTTTAATGAACAAACAAGAATTTAAATATAATAAACAAACAAGAATTTAAATATAATAAACAAACAAAAATTAAATTTTTAATCCATTTTCGAGTTATTAATATTATGATATATAATTGACCAAAATTTGAAAACTTAATAACGCTCTCTAAATTTTAATAAACAAACACCTATTAATTATTAATTAATAATACTTAAATTATCAAAATAGGAGGATTGAAACACAATATGATAATAAACAACATACTAAAATTTAAAAAATTTATATACACAAAATCAAAAGTTATTCGATTTCAAAATTCGGATTAGTAAGAATAAAAATAATAACTAGATTTATTTGATAAATAAAAGATGGTTCGAAATTATTTGATTATGTTTAGCATAAATTTTTATAAATAAAAAAATATGCTTACACCTTAACTAAGAATTTTACATATCTTTGATTTTTAATAAACAAACAAGCATTTATATATATTATACAAATAAAATTAATTTTTCAACCCAGTTCTATGTTGTTAATATCAAGATAAAAATTTTACTAAATTTTAAATTCCTAAAATTGATTTTTGATTTTTAATAAATAAACAAGCATTTAAATAAAATAAACAACCAAAAATTATTTTTTAAACATGTATTTTAATTACAAATATTATAAAATACACTTTATTAAATTTTAAATGCCTAATATCAAACTTTTATTTTTAATGAACAAACAAGAATTTAAATATAATAAACAAACAAGAATTTAAATATAATAAACAAACAAAAATTAAATTTTTAATCCATTTTCGAGTTATTAATATTATGATATATAATTGACCAAAATTTGAAAACTTAATAACGCTCTCTAAATTTTAATAAACAAACACCTATTAATTATTAATTAATAATACTTAAATTATCAAAATAGGAGGATTGAAACACAATATGATAATAAACAACATACTAAAATTTAAAAAATTTATATACACAAAATCAAAAGTTATTCGATTTCAAAATTCGGATTAGTAAGAATAAAAATAATAATAAATATACGGACAATAACAATATGTTTCGAAATCTAAAATTTCGAACCATAATAAATATACGGACAATAACAATATGTTTCGAAATCTAAGATTTCGAACCATAATAAATACTAGATTTATTTGATAAATAAAATATGGTTCGAAATTATTTGATTATTTTTCATAGGTTTTTATAAATAAAAAGATAGCCTATGCATAATCATTAACTAAGAATATTACATATATTTAATTTTCAATTAACAAACAAGCAACAATAAATAATATTTAACCTAGTTTTAAGTTGCTAATATTAGAATACACATTATACTTAATTTTAAATATCTAAAATTGATTTTTGATTTTTATTAAATAAACAAGCATTTAAATATGATTACTAAACGATAATGATTTTTTGAATATAATTTTTACCTACTTATATTATCAAATACATTATACTAAAATTTTAATGCTTAATATCAGACTTTAATTTTTAAAAAACAAACAAGCATTTCAATATAATAAACAAACAAAAATTAAATTTTTAATTTATTTTTGAGTTATAAATAGTATAATATATAACCGACCAAAATTTCAAAATCTAATACCAATTTTTAAATTTTAATAAACAAACACCTATTACTTAGTAATTAGTAACAAATATTAAACTTTTAATTCATTTTTGAATTACTAATATCATGATATACAATTGACAAAAATTTAAAAAATTAACAACAACCTTTGAATTTTAATAAACAAACACTTTTTAATTAGTAATTAGTGATAAAAATTAAAATTTTAATTCATTTTTGAGTTACTGATATCATGATATACAATTGACCAAGATTTAAAAAATAAATAACAAACTTTAAATTTTAATAAATAAACACTTATTAATTAGTAATTAGTGATAATTAAATGTTGTAAATAGGAGAATGAAAACATAATCTGATAATAAACAACATACTAAAATTTCAGATTTTTAAATTCTAAGGAACTAAAGATATCTTCTTTCAAAATTGGGACTAGAAAGAATAAAAATAATAATAAAAATAATAATAATAAGTATAATGACAATAACAATAAGTTTAATAATAATCAGTATAATGAACCATAATAATAATAAAAAAACCATAATAATAAGTATAATGACAATAACAATATGTTTCGAAATCTAAGATTTCGAACCATAATGACAATAACAATATGTTTCGAAATCTAAGATTTCGAACCATAATAATTGTTGACTTCTAGTTTAAATTAGCAAGGTATAAATTTATTTTTTCAAATTCATTATTTTTAAAGAATTCTAACTCTTCGCCTACAATAATTTTAATATTCTTCAATATTGTGCCTTAAGAATTAATGGTCTGTTTCACTGTTGGAGTAAAAATCAATTATTTTAAATTAGAAAATGTGTAAATCGAAACTGCAAATAATGTGATTGCCTTCGTTGAATCTGTCTTTTAAGTGAAAAAAATAATTTAACCATTTGAAATAAACAAGTTCCAATTAAAGTAATTAACCGAACTTGAAAGACGGTTTAATAGTAGGCGTATGAGTATAAATATGAAGGTTTAACAGTAGGCGTATGAATATAAATATGAAGGTTTAATAATAGGCTTATGAATATGAATATGAAGGTTTAATAGTAGGCGTATGAATATAAATATGAAGGTTTAATAGTAGGCGTATGAATATAAATATGAAGGTTTAATAGTAGGCGTATGAATATAAATATGAAGGTTTAATAGTAGGCGTATAAGTATAAATATGAAGGTTTAATAGTAGGCGTATAAGTATAAATCCGACACTGTGGTGTAGTGGTAAGAACTCTTGCTACACCACACATGAGGTCGTGGGTTCAATTTCCACTGATCTCATGCTGTAGCGCCCTTGAGTAAGGCGCTATAAACAGTATGAACTCCTGCTGAGCCAGCACTTAATCAGCAGCATAATTAGCGGACAATTATAGTCTCCATAATATCCCAAACTGCCACAGGCAACTCGAGACTGGGTCGGAGTAACTGATGTTACTCTATGTTTAAGTCGCGCAGTTGACTTTCCCACATCGAGGATAAAGATATATACAAAAAAAAAATATGAAGGTTTAATAGAAGGCGTATGAGTATAAATATGACGTCACTTGTTATAAAGTAATAAACCTATCCCTTTAAAGCCAAGGTTTTTTACAAATAAAACTGTTTTTTAACACTTTGTTTCATATAAAAAGATTCTTGTAATTTACAAACAGTTTTTTTTGTAATCTAAAATAGAATAATTACAACTTATTTTCTAGATTTGCTTAGGTGCGTATTAATCTCATTACGTAATGCTATATCGTTGCGATTCTTTTATAATTACATCACGAATTTTAACTAAGTAAAAGCCGTGATAAAGTCCGAGTAGGGTTGTTTATTCACAACAAATTTGTAAAGATAAACGAATGCTTTTGTTATTGATGATTAGACATCGTCTGGTCATTGAAAATTGTCATTTATTTACCATTACGTAATTTTATTTTGAGAAATCTAGACCTAACCTAACCCAAGCCTAACCAATACATATTCTACATTAAAATTGATATTATTTTTTTCTATACAATTTCATTCTCAATATTAAATTTGAATAAACAAACACCTATTAATTAGTAATTAGTGACAAAAATTATAATTTTAAATCATTTTTGAGTTACTAATATCACGATATACAATTGACAAAAATTTAAAAAATTAACAACAACCTTTAAATTTTAATAAACAAACACCTATTAATTAGTAATTAATGACAAAAATAAAAATTATGTTTTATTTTTGAGTTACTAATATCATGATATACAATTGACCAAGATTTAAAAAATTAACAACAACCTTTAAATTTTAATAAACAAACACCTATTAATAAGTAATTAGTAATAAAAATAAAAATTTTAATTCATTTTTGAGTTACTAATATCATGATATACAATTGACCAAGATTTAAAAAAATAATAACAACCTTTAAATTTTAATAAACAAACACCTATTAATTAGTAATTAGTGATATTTAAGTGTCGTAAATAGGAGGTTTGTGATTCGTTGGGATAATAACAAACATACTAAAAATTAAGAACTTTTAGTTTTAAAGAACAAAAGTTATCGTCTTTCAAAATTCGTCAAATAAGAATAAAAACAATAATAATAAATATAATGACAATAACAATATGTTTAGAAATCTAAGATTTCGAACCATAACTAGATTTATTTGATAAATAAAATATGGTTCGAAATTATTTGATTATGTTTAGCATAAATTTTTATTAATAAAAAAAAGATGCATACACCTTAACTAAGAATAGTACATATCTTTGATTTTTAATAACAAACAAGCATTTAAATATATTATACAAATAAAATTAATTTTTCAACCCAGTTTTATGTTGTTAATATCAGGATATACATTATAGTAAATTTTAAATTCCTAAACTTGATTTTTGATTTTTAATAAATAAACAAGCATTTAAATAAAATAAACAGCTAAAAATTATTTTTTAAACATGTATTTTAATTACAAATATTATAAAATACATTTTATTAAATTTTAAATGCCTATTATCAAACTTTTATTTTTAATAAACAAACAAGAATTTAAATACAATAAACAAACAAAAATTAAATTTTTAATCCATTTTCGAGTTATTAATATTATAATATATAACTGACCAAAATTTGAAAACTTAATAACGATCTCTAAATTTTAATAAACAAACACCTATTAATTACTAATTAATATTATTTAAATTATCAAAATAGGAGGATTGAAACACAATATGATAATAAACAACATACTAAAATTTTAAAAATTTATATACACAAAATCAAAAGTTATTCGATTTCAAAATTCGGATTAGTAAGAATAAAAATAAAAATAATAATAAATATACGGACAATAACAATATGTTTCGAAATCTAAGATTTCGAACCATAATAATAATAAGTATAATGACAATAACAATATGTTTCGAAATCTAAGATTTCGAACCATAATAATAATAACTAGATTTATTTGATAAATAAAATATGGTTCGAAATTATTTGATTATTTTTAACATGAATTTTTATAAATAAAAAAAGATATGCATAAACATTAACTAAGAATATTACATATCTTCGAAGAAACAAACAAGCATTTATATATACTATACACACAAAAACTAATATTTAACGCAGTTTTAAGTTGTTTATATCAGGATATAGATTATACCAAATTTTAAATTCCTAAAATTGATTTTTGATTTAAATTAAATAAACAAGCATTTAAATATGATAAACAATTGAAACTTATTTTTCAAATATGTTTTTTAACTACTTATATTTTAAAATACATCATACCAAATTTTTAATGCTTAATATCGGACTTAAACTTTTAATCAACAAACAAGCATATAAAAATAATAAACAAACAAGAATTAATTTTTATTTCATTTTCAAGTTATAAATATTATAACATATAATTGACCAAAATTTAAAAACCTAATAACAATCATTAAATTTAAATAAACAAACACCTATTTATTAGTAATTAGTGTCAAAAATTAAAATTTTAATTTATTTTTGAGTTACTAATATCATAATATACAATTGACAAAAATTTAAAAAATTAACAACAACCTTTAAATTTAAATAAACAAACACTTATTAATTAGTATTTAGTGATTAAAAATTAAAATTTTAATTCAGTTTTGAGTTACTAATATCATGATATACAATTGACCAAGATTTGAAAAATTAATAACAACCTTTAAATTTTAATAAAGAAACACCCTTTAATTAATAATTAGTGATAAAAATTAAAATTTTAATTCATTTTTGATTTACTGATATCATGATATACAATTGACCAAGATTTAAAAAATAAATAACAAACTTTAAATTTTAATAAATAAACACCTATTATTAAGTAATTAGTGATAAAAATTAAAATTTTAATTTATTTTTGAGTTAGTAATATCATAATATACAATTGACCAAAATTTAAAAAATTAATAACAACCTTTAAATTTTAATAAACAAACACCTATTAATTAGTAATTAGTGATAATTAAATGTCGTAAATAGGAGGTTTGCGATTCGTTGGGATAATAACAAACATACTAAAAATTTATAACTTTTAGTTTTAAAGAACAAAAGTTATCGTCTTTCAAAATTCTGACTAGAAAGAATAAAAACAATGATAAATAAAATATGGTTCGAAATTATTTGATTATGTTTAGCATAAATTTTTATAAATAAAAAAATATGCATACACCTTAACTAAGAATATTACATATCTTTGATTTTTAATAAACAAACAAGCATTTAAATATATTATACAAATAAAATTAATTTTTCAACCCAGTTTTATGTTGTTAATATCAGGATATACATTATACTAAATTTTAAATTCCAAAAATTAATTTTTGATTTTTAATAAATAAACAAGCATTTAAATAAAATAAACAACCAAAAATTAATTTTTAAACATGTATTTTAATTACAAATATTATAAAATACATTTTATTAAATTTTAAATGCCTAATATCAAACTTTTATTTTTAATAAACAAACAAGAATTTAAATATAATAAACAAACAAAAATTAAATTTTTAATCCATTTTCGAGTTATTAATATTATGATATATAACTGACCAAAATTTGAAAACTTAATAACGATCTCTAAATTTTAATAAATAAACACCTATTATTTACTAATTAATAATACTTAAATTATCAAAATAGGAGGATTGAAACACAATATGATAATAAACAACATACTAAAATTTTAAAAATTTATATACACAAAATCAAAAGTTATTCGATTTCAAAATTCGGATTAGTAAGAATAAAAATAATAATAAATATACGGACAATAACAATATGTTTCGAAATCTAAGATTTCGAACCATAATAATAATAATAAGTATAATGACAATAACAATATGTTTCGAAATCTAAGATTTCGAACCATAATAAAATGTATTTTATAATATTTGTAATTAAAATACATGTTTAAAAAATAATTTTTGGTTGTTTATTTTATTTAAATGCTTGTTTATTTATTAAAAATCAAAATCAATTTCAGGAATTTAAAATTTAGTATAATGTATATCCTGATATTAACAACATAAAACTGGGTTGAAAAATTAATTTTATTTGCATAATATATTTAAATGCTTGTTTGTTTATTAAAAATCAAAAATATGTAATATTCTTAGTTAAGGTGTGTGCATATTTTTTTTTATTTATAAAATTTTATGCTAAACATAATTAAATAATTTCGAACCATATTTTATTTATCAAATAAATCTAGTATTCTTGTTTTTTTTTGTATATTTTGTTAATTTTTTAACCGCCAATTTTTAAATGGCCTCTCGTTAGTTATATTCGTTTAAATAGTTTGAAAATGTTGTATTAGTTAGCGTAGCTTTGTGAAAAAGTTGTTAATGTGTATTTTCTTATTATTCAAGTTGATTCGTTTGTATATCATATCATACTGCTAAGTTTAATTGGCCAGGTATGTAAGTTATTTATTTTAATAGGCACATACGACTGCATCATTTTATAATCGGCTTAATCTATTCTTTAATTTTTTAACGAGATTTAACTTCGTTACAAAACAAAGTTTAAATTTTAGCGGGGTGTAAGGTTTGCCCCGCTTATTGCTTATAACCCTGTTAAGTCTGGCGTTAAAATATTTTTAATTAGTAGTTTTATGTTATATGTTAAAAGCGTTAATCATAAAGTATATCATTTAAATTTTTAGTGTAACGTTTTTTATTAAGGTCGTTGTAAAAACTTGAAAATAAAAATATGCGGAACACTGCGTTTGTCGAATATCGGTTACCAGCATTGTTTGAAAAGTATTGTAGTCGAATCTGACTTAATCTACCTGACAAAAATATATATTTGACGGATCAACGGATCGAACGGATTAATGGATCAAGTTTTATTAACTGAATCGAATATATATTAAATAGATATTACATAATTCAAATGCATATTTGACGGATATTTAATTAAACAAAAAGTTTTCATGAATTAAACCCTTACCCTAACCCTCACCTATTCAGATTACCCATTAACACATCCGACCCTTTCGATCCTTCTATCCATCTAATAGTCAATCAATCCATACAATCCGAAAATATATTCTCGTCAGGTGGATTAAGTTACAATCATTGTAGTCATGTGCGTTAAAGAGACTTTAAGGTAGAAGCAAATAATAATTTTTATTTTAAAAAAATACAGCATGTTAGGTGTTATTTAAGTAATTGATTAAATAAAATGTTGCAAAGTCGACTTGTGCGTTATTCCTTACCACTTTGCCGGCGAATTTGCTTTCAACAATGTAATTCTGTTAAAAATTTTAATTTTTCAAGTAATGTTAAAACGGTAAGAGCATTTTCCATATCAACTAGAAAGAATGGATCCACAGATGAGGCGGTAAAACAAGCAGTAGAATCCGTGCCTTTTTTATTAAAGTCGGAGGTTGCTGGAAAAATTGTTGACCCGTCTTTTGCAGATATGGGCTTAGCAACTGGCTGGCTCCCTTACAATTATATTCAAGGTTTGTATGAATTTCTACACAACACATTTGATCAGCCTTGGTGGGCAACTATTGCAGTTGCAACACTGGCTGTCCGCTTACTTACGTTTCCACTTTATATATCATCAAAAAAGTTTGCTATTAATTCAAACAATAAAAGAGAAGGCCAACAAAAATTGGTTCAACAACTTGAAAAAGCAAAACTTAACAATGACTACATGAAAAAAATTGTAATGCAAAAAAAACTCATGGAGTACATGAAAAAACATAAAATCGGGCCTGGACGTATGTTAATTACGATTCCGCTACCGTTATTATTTATGTCTTGCATGATAGCTATTCGTAAGATGACACAACTACCGATACCATCTTTAGATGCAGAGTCATTTTTTTGGGTATCTAGTTTATGTGCCCCTGATCCCTATAGAATTATTCCACTTACAGCTGGAATTGTTTTGGGATTTACACTTAGAAGTGTGCTAAGTGCTGGTCATGCAGACACAAGAAGCGATGTTCTAAGAAAACTTAGCCCATATCTTCCTTTTTTGCCGCCTGTTTTTTTCGTCTTACTATTAGGAAAAACGGCTTCGATTGTAAGTATGTACATTTTAGTAAATGGCATATTTACTTGGGGGTCAACTTTGCTTATTTTAAACCCAACTGTAAAGAAAGCATTTAATATACCCGAACATATAGTAAAACCAGCAAAAAATGAAGAAAGAAAGGGTATTTTAAGCATGTACAAAGACCTAATGAAAGATTCACAGGAAAAAAGCAAAGCTAAAGCAGTAGTAAAACAATTTCAAGCGGATAAAAAACGGCAAGATAAGGAAAGAAAAAAGGAATTAAAGCGTGATCCACCAATCACTTTTGAAATTGGGTCAGAAGCGAAAGAACGGGTGTTTGTTCCGGATTTTGAAAGAGAATGGAAGCCTAAATTAACACGTCGGCAAGATTATATGTAACAAATATATAAACATGTAAAAAAAAACTTAAGTTAATTCTTTTATTTTTGAGTTATTTTTTATGCGAGAAATATTGTTACGGTTTCATACTATTTTCGTTGTTTCAATTTTAAATATTCAGATATTTTGACTTGTTTGTGTTAAACCTAAATTTTTTAATGTTCTTAACCAACTTCTCAAGTTAAAAACGATATAAATTAAACAACAAGTAATGCTTACTTCAATTTGAATCTTTTTTTTTTCAGCAATTAGCTTAAAAACTTTTTGAGCAATGTTGAAAAATATAGGAAGGTGTATTTTATCATTTAATGCGCATCTATCTACCGGTGCAAGATGTAATGCCAATCTAAATGGAAAAGTTGCAATTGTTACAGCTTCAACAGATGGTATTGGATTTGCAATAGCACGAAAACTTGGCAAAGATGGTGCAAATGTTACGATATGTAGTCGAAAGCAGGACAACGTAGACAAGGCAATTGAAAACCTAAAAGCTGAAGATATTAATGTTTCTGGGTATGCATGTCATGTCGGGAATCCTGACCATCGAAAAAATTTGTTGGAATGTGTAAAGGAAAAGCATGGAGGTGTTGATATTTTAGTCTCAAATGCAGCCGTAAATCCATTCTATGGTACTCTTCTAGATACCCCGGAAAGTTCATTTGATAAAATATTCGACATAAATGTGAAAAGTGCGTTTATGCTTGTAAAAGAAACTGTACCACTCATGAAAAAAAGTAGAAATCCTTCCATTGTTTTTGTGTCTTCGATTGCTGCCTATTCCCCATTCAATTTGCTTGGAGCATATTCTGTCAGTAAGACTGCTCTGGTAGGACTTACTAAAGCATTCTCAATTGAATTAGCGCAGCATAATATTCGTGTCAATTGCTTAGCGCCTGGAATTATACAAACCAGATTTAGTGAAGCACTTTGGCAGAACGAACATCTCAAAAAGGAAGTTGTAAAGAATGTGCCTATGGGAAGACTCGGAGTACCTGAAGATTGTGGAGGAATGGTTTCACATATTTGCTCTGACGAGGCTTCGTACATCACTGGGGAAACCTTTGTAGTAAGCGGGGGAATGCAATCGAGATTGTAACAGTTTTGTGATCTTAGTTTTTATTAATTTAATAGAAATTTATTTATATGCAATTAAGTGTTTAATTTTTTTATAATTTTTAGGTTTCTTATATATTTTTTTCATAGCGTAAAATAGGTTCTTTTTTAATAATATTTATTCAATCTGTTGCTCATATTGTACTCTATTGGTGTTATATAACAATGAAATTTTCTACGTTTTTTTAAAATAAATAAACTATTGTTAAAAATATTAAGGATTTTGATTTATATTTAATGTTATTTTTAATTTTTCTGCAGCTTTATATACAATTTTGTAAACTAGTTAAACATGAATACAAGTTGCAATTATAAAACACTTCTGCCTATACAACATAATAAATGCCGTTATGAAACCTGTGTTAAATGTAATAAGAAATTTATAACAACAAAAAGGTAACATATGTAAAGTATTCAATCCATATATGCCTTAAGCATTTGTTTGTTTTGTGTTTTAAAGTTTAACTCACAAAAAAATAATTTTTTTTAGGGAATGCAACAGTTTTTCTGAAAACAATTGGACACAACATCAATCTAGATCAACCCAAAATATTAATTTAAGGCCAAGTTTAAAACGGACTTATTCTGATAGTTTCACATTTCTACAGGACTCAATAATCCCAAAATTGCTGAATCATTCAGGAAAAAGATTATGCCAACATATAACAAAATGTACTGATAATATTTTTGAAGTATCTGAATATTTAAACATAATAAGTGTTTATCCTAATAATGTTTCATGCGAAATATTAGACGAAGTAACTTTACCAATCATCACACAAGTTTGTGAAAAATGGGCGAAACAACGTTACCAGTCAAGAGTTAATGAACAAAGCGAAATAGTTGGCAACTTAAGTGACCTAGCAAACAACAATAAACAAACAAGCTCCTATGTTAATCATACTAAGCCAAAACCTAATGATAAAAGTATATCTGTATCATCTAAATATGAAGATTCCTTTTTTAATGCATCTTTAAATGAATTCGAAAATAATGATTTACCAAGCTCACAACCACTTACTTCGAATCCTATATATGCCAGTACTCCACTAAAAACCATTGAGAAAAGAAAAATGAAATACTCATTGCATTGGGAATCACTAGAACTATTTTCTGCACATGAAGATATTAGTAAAAACCAAGTTTCAAGTAATACCGATTCCTCTTATGATTTATTTATGTGATTTTGAGTGCAATAAACTGTTTATTCGTTATGTTGTTTGCTATTGTAGCAAGTTTAATAAAACTTGCTCTTAAAAGGTAAATTTTTACACCAAACGTTTAAAGTTACAGTTTTGATATATTTAAATTTAACTAAGTATTTTTTTTATTTGCGTAGAAGAATTATTGATATTTTAAATAATGAATAATCAAACGCTTCATTTTTGTACATAAACTTAAAAAATAAGAAATTAGGAAAAGGCTAAACTCTATAGATGTTAAAGCTCAATCTTAAAAATGAGTAAAAATTGAATGTGACATGGTAATTAGGAAAAAATGTAATTTTTATATTGTAACTATTTTACAAATTGCATGGTATCCCTCCAGCAACAACAACGGTTTCTCCTGTGATGTAAGAACCTTCATCGGAGCACAACAATGCCACAATCCCACTGCAATCCTCCGGTACTCCCAACCTTTGCAGTGGAATACTTTTTGCTATATCCTCTTCTGCCCCTGGCCCATTATATATTGCAGAGCTGAACTTGGTTTTAATAATACCAGGTGCCAGGCAGTTTACTCGGATATTCATCGAGCTTAACTCAGGGGTGAGTGCTTTTGTTAAACCAAGTAATGCTGTTTTACTGATCGAATATATACCAAGTAATTCATTTGGTTTGTACCCAGCAAAGGAAGAAATTATAACAATAGACCCTCCACCTTTCTTTTTTATTAATGGAATAGTTTCCTTTATTAAAAGAAATGTAGCTTTCACATTGACATCGAAGATCTTGTCATAAGCACTTTCAGGAGTTGCAAGAATTGTTCCAAAATATGGATTTACTGCTGCGTTTGAAACCAAAATATCAACACCTCCAAAATCCTGTTCAGCTTTATCTAATAATGCTTTTCTGTCACCTGCTTTACTTACATGGCAAGTAATACCAGAAACCTTTAAGTTTTCATCTCTTAAAGTTTGTACAGCTTTTTCAACGTTTTTAGCTTTTCTGCTACTGATAATTACGTGAGCCCCTTCCTGCGCCAATTTACGGGCTATTGCAAATCCAATGCCTTCAGTAGAAGCAGTTACTATTGCTACTTTATTTTCAAGTTTCCCCATTTTGCAACGAAGTAAGTCGACCTTGTGTTAAAACGATACTATTGCATAGAGTTGATATTAATGCCTTTAAATCCCAGACTGTTAAGCAAAATATAGTAAATGATTAACTTGTACAAATTCACGCTATTTTTTTACGTGACTTAGCATTTTATTTTGTTTAACACAAGCTTACCTAAAAGGATCCCAACTAAATATAGTAACACTTTATAAAATTCTTCGAAAAACCTTAAAGTTACGTTAGTTAGATTTTTTTAAATATAGCATTACACTAGAAAGTAAACACTAACATTTTGTATCACTTTTGGGTAATTCCCAAATTAACCACGTGAACATTTGTAACAAAATATGAAAAACCTTCTTAACCAAAATTTTAGGGTAAAAAACAAAGTACAAAATTATATTTATATTACTATTAAAAATATTTAGGCATTAATTTTTACGCTTATTTTAAAAAGACCAAATGATCTTTATTTTTGCTGAATATGAGTTTGCTTTAGCATACGTTGACACTTCAAACTATTTTTGCAAAAAAATATTGTTTATTCAAAACGTGTACAAGTTATATGGCAGATAAACGCATGAATAATTTACAGTTAGGTGTATTAAAAATTGTTTTGCAAAACAATATCTGTAACAGTCGTGGTTTTGAGTTAGATAAAATAGGAAACTTTGCAGTAGGCTAAACATTTCAATGTTTAACAAGCGACTCGATACATTATTATTGACAAAATACCAAGAAGCAAAATAGTGCAATCGATGCACTTTTTAAAAAATTGTTAAACACAGTTATTGCAAGGCAATTTGTACGCTTAATATGGACAATAATTTAATTTTAAAAACAGCTTTTAATAAGCAATTAAACAAAACATGTTTTCAGTAAAAGCATTAAGCTACTACACAAAAAAGTGCGTTTTTAACGCTTCCAGTTTTCTTATATTTTTCAACATTTACATTCTTGTGGCTTTCACTTGTTTTACAGACGGCATGGTATCCCTCCAGCAACAATAAAGGTTTCTCCCGTGATGTAAGAACTTTCATCGCAGCACAACAAAGCCACAATCCCACTGCAATCCTCCGGTTCACCTAATCTTTTCAATGGAATATTTTTCACTAAAGACTCCCTCTCTCCGGGTCCTCTAAACATTGCGGAGCTAAACCTGGTTTCAATAAACCCAGGCGCTAGACAATTAACTCGGATATTCAAATTACCCAAGTATGTAGCTTTTTAAGAAGAATGTAGCTTTTACATTAATATCAAAATTTTTGTCGTATACACTTTCCGGTGTTGCAAGAATTGTTCCCAAATATGGGTTTACTGCTGCGTTTGAAACCAAAATATCAACACCTCCAAAATCCTGTTCAGCTTTATCCAATAATGCTTTTCTGTCACCTGCTTGACCAACATGGCAAGTTATACCAGAAACCTTTAAGTTTTCATCTCTTAAAGTTTGCACAGCTTTTTCAACGTTTTTACTTTTTCTGCTACTGATAATTACGTGGGCCCCTTCCTGTGCCAATTTACGGGCAATTGCAAATCCAATACCTTCAGTAGAAGCAGTTACTATTGCTATTTTATTTTCAAGTTTCCCCATTTTGCACAATTATTTAACAAAAATGCTTTAATAGACTTTAAAATAGTTTGGTATATTGACTGTTAAACAACATATTTTTTGAAAGGCTTTTTTCTGGGTGATTTTATTAAAGTTTACACACACATACAAAACTGATTACTGTCATATTGCCAAAAACCATTTTACCGAGTAGTTTTTTTACCGAAAATCATATGGTCGAAAAGTCTTTTTAACTACAGTACTATATTTTCTGTTAACCCCCTTTTGTCTTAACCCATTTTCTGCTAAATATCTTCAAATTAAAAAAAAAAACATAAAATGCGGTAAAATACACAAAATTTTGTTTTTCGGGTATACGCTTATTCGGTAAAATGCTTTTCGGCAATATAAGCGGATACCACACAAAACGTCATAATAAAAATATAATAAAAACATAATTTTCTTATTTAAAACAAATGTTGCAATAGTTCTAAACAGATAAATGACTATTAAAATGTATTTGCTAATTATAAAATAGCAAAACATTATAAAAATATATAAAAAAATTTATGATTTGATTTTAAAAGATTAAAATGATCTTAATCGTCTTTTAACATGCTAAATGTCCACCCGCATTCTGACTGTGACTCAATTGTTTTAACTTTAATCAAATACCAGCCCAGTTTACCAACTTCTTCCAACAAAACAACATGCAGTTCGTCTTTTGGCAAGCAAATTGCAGCAGATTTTTTCGTGAACCCGTAACCGTTCCGGTTGTGATTCGAAGGTAACTGAATCTTGTATTTTGAACACTTTGATGATTTAGAAACGGTTTTTATCACTCTAACGTTGTCCTCAAATGACTCCAAAACGTCTTGCAATGTTACCGTAACAACGTCTTCGTAGCCCTTAGTTACTATGGCAACAAAATCAACACTTTCTGATTTAAAATACAAGTGTGGCATTTTTGGCTGAAAAGTAATGTAATATATTAGCATTTAAATTGTTCAAACATAAGCCTTTTCCGCTTAATATCATTTCTATCGTGCAAATTACTAGGAATTATTGGTGCGTTACTACACTTTTTTGTTTGATTAATAAACTCTTTTAACGGCTTAATATAGATTTACACTTTTTACCAAACTTACTGTAATCCCTGCCTGTCTTTTTTACACATATATTATTTAGTATGCTAGTAGTAAAACCTAGTGAAACTTATTACCATAATGCTTTGAATATTTACTTTGGCCTGTCACAGTTTGTAAGCATTGGTAAACAAGCAGTAGGTTTTCGCCTTTCTCTGCAATTCAACTGATCTGAATATACCCGCTAGCAATAGCTGAACTGAACAGGCCAACAAAAACAATATTTAGCACCTTATTTAGCATAACTATCTACAATACAATACTCAGCAGTAAAGTACTTTATTTAAATATGTATCTGCAGTACAAAATTCAGCGGCGGAGTACTTTATTCAAATGTGTATCTGCTGTAGGAAACCATTAAGCTACTTGCTAGCAAAGCACAACTTTCCTATTTCGATTACCACAACACATTATCAATCAAAGTGCATGACGCAAAGCAATTCTACGCCAACTCGAAGCAGATTAATTTTATTACCATATCCTGTGGTATTGTATATTTGACCGCAAGATTTAATAAATATTGTAAATTCAAATTTAATATGCAACGAATTTGAATAATAAATTGAGAAAGGGTTTTAAATTTTAAATAAAATATATAAAAAAGCAAATAAATATAATATTTCTTTTGTTTATATTTTGATATTTAATTAGTTAAAGTCATGACTAACGTAGTGTCAAGTCAACGTCAATAAAAATTTTGTTTTTTTATAATAAACAAAACGCATTAATTTCTTGATTAGCAATTAACTGTCACTACACGTAGTTTACGTGTTAAAAAAATTACTATATTTTGTTTTAATTTTATTTTGGTATTTAATTTTTGTAGTAAAAAAACTTATTAATTTTAAATTCATGATGTAAAAAAATAAAATTAAGGCTTCAATGTTGTGATAAATACTGGCCGCTAGGTTGCAGGCAAGTGTCATGTAAACTATTTTATTTTTTTCACTAGTTTTTCTTAGTTTTATTAAAAATACGAGATTAATATATCTTGTTTTTTGATTAAATTTTTTTTATTTATTTATTTAACTAATAATTTTTGCTTTTTAAATCATATACTAAATTATATATCATTCAAATTATGTTTATTAACTACTACGGCGCCTAAATCTTATTTAAAATGGACCAAGTACATATATAAGAAATTTTTGAGGGTTAATAAATCAAAATTTTTGTTTGATGTTAACCGTATTGTGTATTACTCAGTGTGCTTTATGTGTAGTGTAAATATATTGTCTATGACGTCACGCAACGAAACAATATAACATACATTGCGTGAAATTTTGATTACTGGACACTTTTGACCCAAGAAAAGTCTTCTGCGTTGTTGACCTGCTGTATTAAGATTTTAAACTGTTGCAATATAACGGCAATAAATAAATGACGAAATCAAATAGATAAACAAACTAGATTGCTTGATTTTATTGAGCACTTCGCACGAGCTCAAGAAACAAATATTGTCTTCTGATATTTTTTAATTAGCATATTAAAATATATAACAATTTGCCTAAAATATTAACTTTTTTACAAAAATATAATTGTTTTGTATATGTATTATTTTTGTTGGTTGTATTAGAATGAAAACCAAATGTAAGGATTTGGAATATTGTATTCTTTTTTCTTTGATGCGCTTCCAGTTTTCTGTATCGCGACATAACAGAATGTAGGCCCTGACAGAAGGTGAAGTCGCTATAATATAATGTCGAAACCAAAAGTTATATATTTAGATAAATATTATAAATAGTTGCATAGAAAAATTATCTAAAGATATATGTTATTTAAATTTAATTAATATATAGAATATTGTTTTTAAATATTAGGTTAGTTAGCAGCATATACGTTTTTTAAACTAAACGTATATAATAGAATATGGTAATTTAAGGCTATTAATTTTTTTTATAAATTTCACTTGTATGTTTAAACCTTTTATAATTAGGTATTGTTTGGAATAATGAAACTAAATTCGTATAAACAATCTTTTGTAAAAAAAACTGACTGTCGAAAATTTAGCGGAAAACGAAAAAAAATTCCCGTAGAAAGAAAAAAAATTTACCGATGTCAAATTCTCGATCGAAATAATTTAATTTTTATTATTTAATTTTAATAAAAAATCTTCAAATGGTTATAGAATAACTAAAATTTATTATTTTTTTTGGTAAATTTAGCCATACATAATTAACATACATTTTTGTATACTACAATTCAGGGAATATACAACTTTAAAAATCGCATTAAGTTATAGGTATTGTTACCACATTATATATAACGTAATATACAACAAAATCTTTTATAATACTTAATTTATGCGTCGTGGTCAGTCATACGGAGTGGTCTAATCCTTGTTTTTTTCACTGAACGAAGACAAATAAAAGCGAAACGTGTGTTAACATATGGGCAAGTAGCAAAAAGCGAAAATCGAAAAACATTTATGTCAATTGTCTTGAGAAGGAATGTCAGATTCTTTAAACCTAAAATAGGGTTACTAATAGCTGAAGTAAAATAGGATTAATACAATTATTTAGAAAGATATAGACTGCCTACGAAGCTAACAGCATAGTTATCTTTCAATATTATATTATTAATGTCTAAAAATAATATTATTTAAAAAAATAGAATTGTTAAAGTTGTACAATTTGTTCATGTTATATAATCAAGATTGGTCAGTTAGTCAATTGTATTTAAATAGAGTTTCCTGCGTTTTCAGACAGTGTCATTTATATACTCCTTTTTATTGAATTAAATCAGCAAAAATTGTAGATTTGTCTGGAAAAAAACAAAAAAAAAAGAATTTTCTATTGATGTTGCAATTTATAAAATTGATTTTTATATTAAATTTGAGGGTTTGAGCCAAATATTTTTTAATAAAGCACAATAGTTAATTTGGCGTTTAATAAAAGGGGAATTAAGATACAGTGGGATTATAAGCTTAGAAATTGAGGAATTCTTTCGAGAGATAAAAGAGAAATCCCTTTTTTTTTCGAATGACAAATATTTCCTCTCTCTTTTTTGAAATTGTCGCGGCGTTTTTTTCGCTTTTCGTTTTTTCGTTTTCACTTCGTGTCGAATCATTCTAGTAGCAAGCGCGGCGGTCAGTAAAATAAAAGAAGATTGCGCGGAAAATGTGTTAAGATTTCTCTAATCAAGCGTAATGGGGATTACAGATGATTAAATTGTTAATGATCTGTATTATATTCCCTTTTGTATCCTGCTAAAGTTAGCACGTTATATTAAAAATCAGTTAATTTTAATTTTAACTTTTTTGCAGGTTGTGCCTTTGCTCTTAGGTTAAGATTCTGAGACTATTTTGTTCTGAATATTGCCCATAGCTTGCCGTTGAACGATACAGCAAAGGATTAAAGATTGAAAGAGGATTACAACACGCCAACCTTAATTTTCAAACTTAAAAATCCACTTGATAATGCGAATTATTTAGCAACTTTATTCAAAAATTCAAAAGAAAATTTTTCGACGAGCTTTAGCAAAATATTTATGGCCGTTTCTATTGCTGATTAAAAGAGAAGACGATTTCACAAATTCGTGAAAAAACAGAAGACGAAAATGATAAAAATATTGCTACTAGGAATTATAGCCGCGGCTACACAAGGTATGTTTCATTTTTACAAAAATTGTGTTTTTGATAAATATCAATACGGGCCTGTTTATTGTAAAAATTGCATTTTTTGGCAGTCGGTCGTCAATTTTTGTTTTGTTATTAAAAAGTGCATTTTTTATTTAGTCTACAACGGTACCACGCCTTTCGACCTAATATTGTGTTTAATCACTTTTAAGAGCACTTGATGTTTTTAAGTAGGCTGCTTGTGCGACCTGTCGCCCAGCCGATATTGCAACAGAAGTGTTATAAAATAACGTGTAGCCAGCATCTGACAGTATACTGCTAAAGCCTTGTTTACGTTTCTAAGGCGCTTTCGTAAGTAGCAGGCCTACTGCAAAACGCGTGAGATTGGCAGTGATTAAAAGGTCTCGTCAGCTTTTGTTTATAAAAAAATACTAAATCCTACAAATGTAATTTAAATGTAGACGTTCGACATTTTTGTCTGTTAGCACAACTAACCGTATGTTAGTTTTCTGGTATATTTTCGGTTCTTGAAATAAACATGACAAGCGTGGACACAAAGTATTGGAAATTCGACATACTAGTTCATTAACATACCTCAATCAAATTAAGTTTGATAGAATCAAGACATTTAACATTTCTTAATGGTTTTTAAATATCAAAACCCTAATTAAATACAACACTGAAATACCACAAACAACATAACTAAATTAACAGCGGTTTTTAAATCGGAATAATTAGAATAGAATGTGTATATTTCCTTTTAAAAATACCGGTGCCCTTCCGCTAACTCTTAACTTTTTTACAGCTTTTGTTTAGCCTAATCACTTTTATATATCCCATTCCGATAAAAACCAAAACATTGTTAAATAGGAAATAAAAGCTGGAGCAGCTGTTGCTTTTAAGATTTTGGGACAGTTTTTTCTTCACTCTATAAGATACAGTTCTATATTTCATTGATTTTTAGTTATTATTTAATATAAAGGATTTGCAATAAAACAGGTTTTTAATCTCTACGGCCTTTGTGAATTTGAAAAATATAAATCGATTTTTTTTAATTATTGCTTTTTTGAATAAGAATTATTACGATTAAAGTTTACAAAAATTGGCATACACAAAAAACAAAATAATAATCAACAATTAAGAATAATTATAATATATTCTTTAATTTTAAATTTAATTCCTAATTACAGTTTATTTTATTTGTTTTTAGTTTTATTTTTGTGTTTTATGTTTAAATAGGCGTAAAATTGTAACGACATTTTATAACTTTGTTTTTAAACTGGTCTGGTTATTACCTCGTAAAATCATTGACTATTATTAACACGACTTTAAAGAAATAAAGTTTATTTTTGTGTGGTTTGCGCCTGTTTTATTGGTCACAATAAAACCATTACTTTCTGTCGAAGGTGTTTGCAAAATATTGGTTGAACTCAAAAAAATTCTTCGGTTTCAAAATTGTGGAGTTCTCGAATTTCGTTGACGTTTGATCAGGAGCGCTGACCCCATTATTAGCGAATAATGACGTCTAAAAGAACAGCGATTTTTGGCCAATCCACTATTTTGCATAACCCGTACATCCTACAGTACGCTTAATAGGTGCGTTAACCACAGTTCTGTAGTTATTAGTACGCAAATTAGAACCTGACCGTGAGATAAGATGATGTTTTATTGCCGAAGCCGAATTAGAACCGTTAAACTTTATTAACTTAAAATATTTAAACTAACCGATGAGAATGTAGCCCGCCAAGGCAATTACCGCAAATCGACATTTTGTGACGTAACAATTAGCACCGCGTGCGCCTTATCGCTTCGTTGTTAACTCGTTAGTTTGGTGCCATTGTCTTAAACAAAAAGTTCGCAATGTTTTGATTGATAAGTTTCTCTGTCAGCACGACCAGTCAAACACACGATCGTTAGTGGCTATTGTTACACCGGCAAACGATATTATGACGTCACAGTGACCCGGTTTGCTTCCTGGTTCGATGCATTTCGTCGGTGCAACCCAAACCGTGTTCATATCGGGTCACGTGACGCGCGCTGACAGCGCTCCAAGAAGCAAGTACGACGAAATTACCGGGTTAACACGCGGAGGGAGCGCGACTCCATCGATTAATTATTCATCCGCGGCGAAGACAAGACAGCCGCGCATATTGTGTTACGTGAAAATTTGGGACGATTTTTATATATATACTCTATGAAAATAATCCTGTAATTGTATAGCATAAAACAATGACATTCAATCAGACAGTATCAATTGAATAATTTATATTTTTATACTTAAACTAGACACAGTCTAATTTCTTAATTGAGTGCTGCCGCATAATTCTACGTTCTTGTTTTATGAATGTTTTTGCGACATTTTTTTAATGGCCATCTGTCGACCGTCGCGTAATTCTTTTGGGCAATCTAATTCTTTAGGGAAAAGCTCACGTGAAACAATAACAGTTTTGTTATTATTCGTTTCCATTTTAAAACAACTCGAAATTGTTTTCTGCGGCTTTTGTTTAGTCTCAAATGCCAAAAATTTGATTAAGCACAAATAATGTTGTCTTCGTAATAAGAGCTCTATTGTTTCGCCATTGTTTGCTAAAAAATCGTTTATTTGTTGCGTCATAATCGGCAAGAGTTCATCATCGAATATTAGAAACTTATGAAAATATCAAGATTCGTTCGTTATTGACTTTTCGGCCGAATTTATTTGCTTTGCTCTTGAGGAAAGTAGCGATGTTCGTATATTTAGAAATTCCGTTATTATTTCTGACGGCCTGAATGTTGTTTGGTTGTTTTTGATTGCTTTTCTGTTATTTCGCAAGTCTGTTAAATAATTTGGGAGAATTGAATATTATTTTAAAACATGGTTTCGAATTTCTAAAAAAACAAAATTAATTTTACAATTTAAATATTATTTTTAAACTTTACCAAATTTATAAAATTTGTAAAAATTTATTTAAAATTAAAAAGGTTACATTTCGGTTTAAAAAAATTAGTTAAAATTTTACAAGAAATCTTCTTAAATTTCATGTCAAGTGCTTGGGTTTAACCAAATCCGTGGATTAAGTTACTGCGGGCCTGATTTCTGTCAATTAACAAGTTAAAACTGTAACCAACTTACATGTTATAGCCAACGTACACCCTACCTTCGATCTCACGCTCTTACAACCTTGTGACGTCACGAATAAAGTCACGTGGCCTGCCAATCAAAATTTTAATTTTTTTATGTTTGGAATTGAAATGATAAAAATTTTTTTAAATTGAATTTTTTTTTGTTTCGCGTGGCGCTTGTGCCAATTTCGGTCACGGGAATTTAGGTTTATGTGGTTTATTGGTTATGGCTTTCTGCGTCTTATACCAGCGATTTTTGATTAACAAATTTACAATAACAAATTTGCCCACACACTTTCTACAACAAAAACGCTTTGAATTGATTAAGAAGGCTTTTTATATTCTATAGTATAATTTAAACGGTGTATTAGGAATATTATATATTTTTTTGTGGTTTCCAATTATACAAACGCTAATTACCACGAGACGTTGGCTTCTTATTAACGAGGAATCGGTAAAAATATCGAATTATTGATAAAGATTGTGCGTTGAATATAAGTAATTAGGATGTATGATCGATTGATTTTTAACATCACTCTAACATAAATTACAACCGACAGGTTTAGTTATTTTATATATATTTAAAAAAATTTTATTAAGTTAATAAAATAATAATTCAAAAATAATATAACAAAATGCGTTTAAGCTATTGGAAACGGTGATACTATTTTTTTTAAATTAATTGAATCTGTTTTTTAACGCTTCTATAGTTACAGGAAAACCACATACCACAATTCAAATAAAAGCTAGGTTATTTTCAATTCCTATTTTTGTAAGACTAACCGAAAATTATAGACCAAAACTAGGTAGTATTAAACGCAATAGAGCATATCGCAAGCAATGACAGAATATGACGAATTTTTTGTGTACAAAATTTTAAAAGCACAAACAAATGGGTTAAATATTTTGGTATAAATACTATTATTGCCTGATGTTATATGAATAAGTTGTGATTTTTTTGTTAAATATGTTAATACGTTGTGTTAGAAAATAAAATTAACTGATTATAATGGATTAATATTGTTTAAGCTATCCGTACCATGAACGCTGGTTGGATTAATTTGAAATTTTTTAGTGATTCCTTTATTTTTAATCTTTATTTTGACGTTGAATTTTGACAATTTTTTCACATTCAAATTAAAATTTTTTCGATTGCTGATTAAGATTTGTAGTTATTGTATTTGTTAAAGTGTTTATTAGGTCGTTTTGTGTGTTTTGAGTACATACTTAATTATTTAAAATAACGGAATACCAAATTCAAATTCAAAATTGTTTTAATTTAAAAATTCAAAATATTTCTAACCTTTTTTGTCAAGGTTGTTTTCACACTAATATGAGAATTATTTCTTATAGGGAAAAATATTTTTTTAAAGTTGTCAAATAATTTGTTTATTTTAACAGTGATTTGTAAATTTACCGAACGCAGTCATGGCGCTTATGTCAATAAAAAAGTGTAAAAACTTGATTCAAGCGCAAATGTCACAACAAAATTTCGACCAAAATTGAAGGAAACGGTTTGTTTGGTTAAATTTAATCCAAACTACAAATATTTAAACTGTCTTTTTGGTAGGAATTTTAACCTGGTTTTGAATTTTTTTGCACAATCTTCAAAGCCAGTTTTTTTTATTGAACGACAGCATGTTACTTCGTTTTTTAGTATACTTGTAATTGCCTTAACCTGTTCACTCCCTTTTTGTTGGTTTGGGTGGTCTTTTAAAGGCAAATAGGCATTAAAAACATGTTGGTATAAAAGCTTTGTTTTGGACATGCTGAGCTACTCTTGTAAACCAATAAAAACTTAGTTAAAAAATTAAAATCTAAGTTTTTCAACTCCTTAGAAATATATTTAAAAAATAATTTGTTTTTAAAATCTTGAAAAATTATAAATGTAAGAAATTAATTAATGTAAAATGTAAGAATTTAATTAATGTAAAATGTAAGAATTTAATTAATGTAAAATGTAAGAATTTAATAAATGTAAAATGTAAGAATTTAATTAATGTAAAATGTAAGAATTTGATAAATGTAAAATGTAAGTATTTAATTATTGTAAAATGTAAGAATTTAATAAATGTAAAATGTAAGAATTTAATAAATGTAAAATGTAAGTATTTATAAATACCAAATGCCATTGGCTTTTATTTAAAATTTTTAACATTTAAATTCACGTATGGGAATGCTTTGAGTTTTTGCTTTTAAAGGTTATTATCTAACATCGCCAGCTGCCCGACTTTCGCATAAATATTTAATGCACCTTATTAAAAATTAAAATACTTAGTTCAATTGTATTATCGTCGTCGTTCTTACATGTACAATAAATGAACTCCATTAATGCATTGTCTTAATAGAATGACGTAATAATGAACTAACAATGTAATAAATTTAAATAATCAACAAATTTTGAGCAAAATTTAAAAACATTTTTGCTAATTTTTTTATAGTTTTTTTTTTAATCTTGTTAAATTTAAAAAAATTCTCTATTTTTTATTTTAAAATGGGTCAAAATGAGTGTGATTGTTACATATAACGTTTATATAGGCCATCAATAGCTTAGTTTAGCAAACATCTTGAAAAAATGGTAATTTTTGATTGAATTAGGAATTATGTGTAGGTTAATGCTATACACTTTACTTTTTACATAAAAACTTTAATCCTTTCTACAGGCACTTTAATATAACAAGGCTTTCATGCAATTCGACACTATAAACCACAAATAAATGTAAATTGATACTAAAGCATGTTTAAGATTATTTTTTTATTTTGGTTTTTCGCGCATTGATAAAAGTAAATAATAAATACGATATACAAATAATATTACAACAATGCGACAAGAAAAAATGACAAAATCGATTTAATGATTTAAAACATGCCAAAAATATTAATGTTTACATAAAGATTTTAAGTATGTTTTATGGCATGGTCACCGAACCCAAAATTTTGGCACTAAATGATATGTAGTATAACTGTGATAAATTTAAGTAAACAATTTCACAAAAAATTAAAATAATTAGATTGAGAATTTTTGTCACAAATCATCGGTAACTTAATATTGTTAATTGTTTAAAAATTTACAAACAATTTGTTGGAACGTTAATGTGTTATTACTTCTATCCGTTTCCAATCGTCGGGTTAATTTCGAATCCAGTGTTAACGTAAACCTATCTCGATCTTGCGGTTTAACTGGTAATTACCAAACGTTATCTGTGGTCAAACGATTCTAGTTAACGAATTATTTCGGCGACCAATTGACTGTAGGTTTCAATTTCAATCCATCTTAGTTAAAATTAACACGTGCGTTTTTTTTTCGACAGGTCAGTCGCCTGTTATTTATATCTTATAAAGCGGAGTTCCTATTTTTTCAGGTTAAACTATTATATCGGGCTCATTCGTCTTGTAAATCTGTCAAAAAATGTCAATATTAGGTAAAGATATACCCGCGTGTTATAAGGCACACAAGATGAATATTTTAAATTTTAATTTAATAAACAATAAATTTGAACAAAATTTAACTGAATCAAAAAAACTAATATTTAAAAAAAAAATTGTGTGTTAAAAAAATTGAGTGTTTATATATTAAAAATATCGATTTGTGCTTTATTTTAAATAATTTTTTTTTAGCTATTCCAGCTTCTCTTCCATCGGAAGACAACTTAGAATCTTTACCAAAACCCCTGGCTCAACGAAACTCGGTCCCAGAAGCCCCAAAAATTGTAGAACAACCCACAAATCAAATCGTTAAGAAATCAACCCCCAATGTAAGGTTGTATTGTAGAGCAGCAGGGTTTCCAACTCCAGTTATTTCGTGGCTTAAGGAAGGGAGACCTCTGAACGAACTTGGAAGTAGGATTTTTTTTTGGTTTTTTGTTAATTTATCGTTTTAGATTTTTTCCATCAACAAAAAATTTTAGTGACTTTTAAAAAATTATTTTTCACTATAATGACTCTACGCGATGCCTTCAGTTGGTTCCAAACTCAGGACCCCAAATACAGTAATCAAGGAACCTGTGCCTATAGCTGGTATCAAACCCTAGACTCTTACTACATTATTTAAGGACGCTTTACCTTTAGTTGGTATTAAACCACGAACCCAACTAAAATATTTAAAGACGCTATGCCTTTAGTTGGTATTAAACTTAGGACCTTAGGTTTTAAGGTGATGCGCACCTAAATGCCCTCTGCCATTGCTCCTACGTCACTTTTCAACTTGTCAAAATTCAATGTTTAGCACAACGTCAAAACCGTTTTCCATAACCTGATATAAACGGTTTAAAACTCTCTGTTTATTTATGTTTTCGGTTTTAAGTTAATCTAATTTTCACACGTATTTTGATGGAGAATTGTGTTTAATACGATTATAGGCAAATATTCACTTACTTATAACTACCACAAAATCTTTTCCGAATTAATTGCGCAAACTTTCAAATACCTTTAAACCGCACGACTTTTTAAAGCACCTAAAAAAACATCGAAAAGTAGCGAAATTGTTACGACACAAGGTAATGGGGATTTAGTACACTATATTGTGACGTCATAGCTAACAATAGAAATCTTAGGTCGTCTGATCCTGGATTTAAAATGGCAGTAAACATTGGAAATTCGATTATGTGAAAATTATAAAACGAAAATTGTTGTAATTTTTTTATTAAAAATAGCTTAAAAATTGCAATTTTGAAATTGTTACAAAAAAAGAATAATTAAACTTTAAAAAAAAAAATTGCGAATTTTTTTTACAGTTCGAGAGATTGTGATTCTTGGCGACGATTTAATCCTCCTAAAAATTATTGGAAAAGGCAAGGATGCGAATACAGGAGTATATCAATGTGTTGCCCGTAATACTGTAGGACAAGCTGTGAGCAGAAACGCTACTGTACAAATAGCAAGTAAGTCAAAATCTGTATTTTTAAACTCCCATTTTGTGTGATTGTATTATCTGTTACTAATGTAATTGATATTGTTACATTGTGTTATAATGATATGTGATGGGGGAGTGAAGTGTTATCATTTAGTTATCAGTAAAAATAGGGGGTAATATTAGAAGATATTTAAACTTTAGGTTTTAAAATTAACTTTATTAAAGCAAGGGTATTACAACTTATAATATTTGTTATTTTTAATGGCGAATAATTTTAATCAAAATTCGCATTCCAAACTATGTTATCATATTGGATTAAACAGTCAACTCGCTAGCTATATTGTTATCTAAATCGTCACAAAAAAACTTTAAAAATCACGTATTTTTATTTGTCTGTTATGTTTACCAGCTTCCAGTAATGGTTCAGTTACATTTTTGAAACATTTTATCAATTTAAATATTTATTTTCGTAGTCAATACTTAATACCGCGCAGAATATGATTAATATTTCATGATATTTAATATCAAATGGATAGAAATATGTTTTAAGTAAGTTTGTTTAACTTGATAACAACCCATTAAAAAATCCAATGTTGATATTTTGATAATAAACAGAAAAAAGTTGAATTCCAAAATTTGAAAATTCTCACAATTTTCAAGCGCGCTATCTTAAACACGTCACAATCCATCTTATTATCACGTCATATTGAGTTGTTATTATATTAATATCCACTTTTATTGGTTTCCTATATATTGGTTACTAAGGCGTTGGGATGTTTTTGTTTGGAAAATTGTCGTTTTTTTGTGACCCGTAATACAAACCTAACACCTGCCATTGACCACCTAGGCTTTCGGACTTTGATTCGCCGACCTTAGGACTATAAAACATGTCAAAAATACGATTTTTAACCTACTTCTGTACGGTGTGTATTCTTGTCATATAAAATTCCTTAGCAAAGATTTATTAAGATTGTGTAATTTTTTTAACATCTTTAATTAAATCGCTTTCGTTGCGGGGTAGCAATGTTATTTGTATTAGCTTGATATTTATTACCTAATATTAACTGTTGCAATATCATATTGTGTAATTCATTTATGTCTACATATGACTGGTAAATTTTAATAATTTGACCCCCTTTGGTTTTTGTTTATTTATTAGGCTGACTGGGTTTATTTATATTACATAATATTTTATGTTATAGACTGAAATTGTAATAAAAAATGTGTCATTTTTTGGGTGGCAAAAATTTAAGATTTTTTTGTAAGAATTTAAATTTTGCGTGACATTGTTTTTGGCCGCACCTGTTTGACAATTATCTAGAAAATCGAACTAAGCTTTTGACAGAGTCTGTTTAAAATTCGACACAAAAATTTTAATCATTTAAAAAAAAATTTTATAATTTTCTATACCATTGTTAATAGGTATACTACTAAAAAAGCAATTTTTAGACAATTTTTGATTTTTATTTAAAGTTTAAATGGGTACAAGTTGGCCTGCTCTAGAAAATGTATGTAGGGACTCCGAAATAATTCTTTATAAGTGAATTACCCGCTCTTAAATTCCAATTTGCTTGCTTGTAAGCGCTAGGCTAATTTAATTTCAGTTCAAGCTTCATTTTAAAGTTTGTGTTTTTCCTTAATTACTTGAAATTTTCACTCAAAATTGAAATAAAATCGATTAAATTTTCGTCTTGAAAGACCGGGTTGTTAAAATACTGAAATTAAAGTTAAAATTGTTTTGTTAATGTTCCGTCAATTTTTTCGAAATTCACGCCCGACTTTATTGCCAAAAAGTCATCAGTTGTAATTTCATTTATCTTGTGACGTCATAGACATTTGAAGTTCATATTAAAAAAATTTAAAATAACATTTTTAAAAGTTGTTACAAAAATTTAAAAAAAAATTTTGAATACTGTTTTATTAATCAATTTAAATATTACCGTATATATACACTAATTTTTAGACTTTAATTAACAAAATAAATAAATAATGTTGGTCTAATTATCAACAAATTTAAATTGAATATTGATAACCTTTTAACCTTAATTTAAAACTAAATTGATAATTGGTAAATAAAAGTTGGAATTTTTATTTCCAATTAACATAGAACAGGGTTAAATGTTATCTTAACGTTGTTAAACTTTAATAAATAATGCATAGGTTAAAAACAAAGTTGTTTATTTGTTAAATTTGTTTAGGACTACTTTTTAAAATTTTAAAAATAATTACATATTGGTCTAATGTTTTTTGTATTGTTTTTAAATTAAATTATAATATATCATCTAATTGTAACTGTCATTTAAACACTTAATCCATTTAAACCACCTTTATTAAACTATAAATGGCCTTTTATTAGGATTGACAAGTATAATAGTTTATTATCATCAATTCTCATGAGATTTTCTTATTACCTCTTGTGTTAGATATTGTATTTGAAGTTATATCGAGCTGTGAAAACTAATATAGAACTCTCTTAAATTACATCTCACCTTATTAAATATAAATATGCTTATACATTTTTTTGGGCGTTTTTTTTTGTAAACTATATGTAAACTAAAACTATTCAATTAGTTGGGTTTAAATAATTAATTAAAATAATAAATTATTAATAATAGGTATTCTAAAATAAAGGAGTCTATTGTAGAATAAACAGGTTTTATTTTAAATTTATTAATTATTCGTTAGTTTTTTTTAAAACTATAAAACTTCTTTGAGTAAACAATATTTTTAACCCGTACACTGTCTGTTGAATTATTCAACATTTTAACGCAATATCCTTTAAAGATCATTTTGTCTTTGAGATGAGTTCTTCCATAATTTATGTTTAAGAAAGATAAGTAATTACTTTAAAGGGCAAAGTGGTTTCGTGACAAGTTTATGTTACTAAAAATACTTCAAATATATTTTTGTTTTTAATATTACATAAAAGTTTGCTTTTTTGTCTGTTGCAAAATCTGGGTATTTTAACTTTATTTGTTTTTAAAAGTCGACTATACATAAACAAACATCAATTTGCCATTCTGTTATATATATAATGTGTCAAATTACAGAACCATATGAAACAAAATCCAAGTTCACGGCCTCTGCGGTAAATGTGTACAATTATATCTCAGTAATAAGCATGTAATTGTGTTTTGTGTTATTTGTTTTCGCAAACAAAGAGGTTTAGACATTGACTGATACAGAACGGGGTTTAATATAGAACCCACGGGTATAATTTACACAAAATTAGCCCAGTTATGGTATCAATTTAGGGTTAGGTTGACAGACTGGCAAAAAGCACGTGACAGGGTGATATATGCTGTCAAAATCATTTTTTCAGTCGTTCTTTGATCGCTTAACTAGCGCCATGCTTGAACGCTTATAAATGAGGCGAAGTATAGAACTGTTAAAATCTCGGTATCCAGATATCAACGCCTAAAAGACTCATAAAAATTCTGATCTAAACGCCTTTATATTTGATGTGTGTAAACGTGTGATACTGACTTTGATGTCAATCGTCGCCTTTCGTTTCATTAAGATTTAGATTTGGGTCGGGGAAAAATGTTTGTGAAGTCTCGACGCTCTATTCAAATATTGTTATCGAACGGAAATCAGAAGCTCTTTAATTTGTTCCTTTAAACTTCGCACCTGTGATATATATGGCACAGTTCCATATTTAACTACATCACACCGTGGGAAAGTTTTCAATGTTAATTTTTTTGTGCCTGTTGTAAAATACCCTTGGCAATGGTAACAATTTTTACCTACTAAAAAGCAGTTAAAATGCACTTAATAGATCAACTAGACTTAACATAGCATATCAAACAATAAAATAAACGGACCTTGAGTAGGTAATACAATATTAACGTTAAAAATACCTTTGATACGACTATATTAATCCATTGGCCGATATTTTATAATTCAAAGCCTAATACAGTTGTCCAGGCTTATCTACAAAGGCAGAGCCCAGCTTTACTTATAACCCTGGGCTTGATAATAACAGGTATATAGATCACAGATGTTGAAATAATACCTGGTCTTGTCGGTTTTATTGTATATCGCACGTTCGGTAGGCCTTTAAAGCTTTGAAGGCGGGTAACGAGAGCATATAACGTCATAGTATAATTTTGCAGGTGGTTTTGGGAATTTATTTTATTAAATTATTTGATTATTCGAAGTCTTTAAATTAATGTTAATTTAGTAGCGGCATTGGTGATTACTGTAAATTATTGTCAATTTAAAAATTAGGTTTTGTTATTTTTAAATGCAAAACTAATTCAATGCTGATTTTTCTTGAATTTTTATATTTGTTTTTTTATTTATGGATTTTATTTAAATTAAATTTTACTTTATATGGAACTTTTTACTGTAAAAACAAATTGATTTATTTTTAAACTCCGACCAATACACAAAACTCATTAAAATCTAAAAACACAAGATGACGTATTATCACCAGCTGCACAAATGTCAAAATTGTTACATTTTTAACTTTTCCTCAAAAAATGTGATTTGTGTTTTGTTTGTTAACTCGGCGTGACAATTCGCTTGTTTGTGATGTCATAATAGACCGACGGGAGACTTGTTGACTCACAGGTCACGTGCTGAGAAGGAATCTTTTAAATTATTCTGGAATTTGTAATAAATATTTTGACTTGTTTCCATAAAAAATCCAGCGTTGTCGACATTGCTTTATATGGGCATATATTGATAGTATACTAAGTTGTAAAGTACGTTGTCTAAATTGAGGATAAAATATCTTTTGTTTAAAATTATTTATTTTTCGGATTTAAAGAAAGATTATTCTAATACTATACCCGCTATTTAGATCAGCAATTTATTAAACATCTTATATTACATAGAGCTATGACTTAAGCTACTATTTCAAACGTTAAATTACGACCCGGCGACTTATTTTTACTTAATCTAGTCCACGATATTGCCTTCATGGTATAGGGTGTCATACGTTCTAGTTGTAACTTAACTCTCAATACCTTTAATCGCATTTTTCATTTTCTAAAATGTTTGGTTTTCGAATTATAAAGTGACGTAATTAGAACGAATTTGAAATCGTGACTTAGAAAACGTGATTTTTTTTTAAATGTAAATTGCATAATTTTCCGACGGAATTTGTGAATTGAAAATTTTTTCGAAAATTCAAGGGGAATTGACCACAAATTAGATTTTAAAGTGGATTATTATATCTCACCGAAACGGGGAAAAATATCATTGTTTGATTGCTACCTTTAAAATTGAACCTATTCCTAGAAATCGCTTTTTGGTTGGGCGGGTTTTTTGAAATTTTACGTCATCTGACGAAGGTGTTATCCGCAGACTTCCTGCATTAATGTATTCATCCGCCGTATTCCCACGTGACCTGGAAAATATCTCACATCGTAACCTTTCTTTAAAACCTAATTGAATCGTCTTTTACAGTCTACCGCCGATGTCTATAAAAGGATTAAACCGATTTCGCATATCGTAAACATATTTATATAATTTATAAAGTCCGGTGACTGATTTATAGTGACGTCATTTATTCTGTGACGTCATAATTGCGCGGAAACGCTAGGGTGATAGGGATCACAGTGGATTATGTCGAGCGTAGGTGGTCTTACGAATATCTCGATTTTTGAGAAGGTTTAAACTTAAACAATGCGACATGCTGGGCCATAAAACACTGGTGACTTTAATGTATTATTGTACTTGACTAATGGTGAGCTTTTATTGGCGAAAAGGGCAGTTTTTAACGCGTCTCTCTAGACGGTCATAAAATGTGTCGGGCCTCGATAATTGACTTAATAGCTATCCTGTGCGTACATGAGAAAATTATTTCGATTATTTTTTAGTCACTGATGTAGTTAAATTATGATAAATAAAAAATAACCTTTGGTACTTACATAAAAAATCGTTATTTTTGAGTTAAAAAAAAAAAAAATTTAATTCAGATATTTTAAAGTTTTCTATTTTCTAAAATTTTAAATATTTACTAAAACAATACGGTTGTTAAATTTATATCTGGTTTAATTTCGAATTAAGTTCGACCTAGCTCAATTAAGTTGAACCCAGTCTAAAGGAACAAAATATATGAGCTCAAATTTTTAATAACATAATTGAGCGTTGGTAAATATCCAATACGACCCACACACTTTAAATAGGACAGGAGTTTATAAGTTCTATGCAATTATGGCTCACACTTTAAAAGGATTATGGACAGCTTGTTTAAAAATAAATCAAATTTTTGACACATTTTAGCTTTTGTACTTGTAATTACAACACTCTTATAAAACCACATCCATGGCTTATTTGTGAGAAAAAAAAGAACAAGTCAATGTATATATATATATTGCCTTGTTTACATGCACGCTAAAACTAAAAATGTAATGCTATATTTTATTGACTGTTTTATATTTTAACTAGTCTATATTTTTACGTAAATAACACCCACATAATAGGCTACACACTTAGGTCAAAGTGTATGCAGATGAAACTTATTTTATCGCAAGAATAACCAACCAGCTGTACACCAGTTACAAGTCACTGCATTTTTCTATTTACCCAGCATTTCCAGATCATATTGTTATTAATAGTTGTAGCAAAACAATAGCGCTTATGTTTTGTAACAATACTTAACCGCATGTCTATAAACCATATCTGCAGAATGCTCATTTTTTGACTTATTGTTGGATCCGTTTTTTGAAGTGCTTCCTTAATTGTGGTGGATTGAATAAGGGTTGTAACCGCGTGCGCTATCTTCCGGAAAAGTTGTCAACCAGAAATTTTGTTATCAAATTTCGGGGAACTCAAACCCGTCTCCATTCTATTTTAAGGGTTCTTGATTTAAGATAAAAACCAAAGATTACTTGATTTCTATTTTCCGTTTAGTTTAAAAATAGGGACATTGATATGTGATGTGTTTGTGCGATTTGCCAACTTTGTTATTCAATTCTCAAAGAAAGTAACAGGATAGCGGTTAAGGTGCTATGAAGTGCAGCCATGCGCATGGATAGGAAATGGGGCTGTTTACTAAGATCTGAGGGTAAAGGATGAGATTTCAGGGAATTTATCATAACACCAATCACTAGTTTATTTCCAAAACAGTTAGTTTTTTTTGCGCTACTGCTTATCCAGCATCCTTGAATAACGTTTACAAAAATCCCTACTTGAAATAAATAAACAACTTTTAACTAATATTAGCGACACTTTTTAAAAATCGCATTTTTAAGTTGTGTTTTAAATTTAATTTTTGGATGATTGAAATGGTGTCATTTTACATGTACACATAGCTTGAGAATGTAGAATCATTTTGTATGTGTCAAGCCTTCTGCACTGACAACAAAATGCCTCGACTTCTGCACTGACAACAAAATGCCTCGACTACTTTTTGAAGATCACTTGCCGATAAAAACAGAGTTATCTAGTTTTTTTGTTTTGTTATTACAAATCAAAATACTGATGTACTGATAAACAAAATTGTAAATTTTTACCATATTTCCACTTTAAGTTAATTGATTTAATTGAATCATTAGGCGGTGCAATTTAGCTTATGCCCTAGTTGAAAAGGTATTTAGTTTCTTTAATTAATATGTATATACAAAGGTATTACTAACATTTAAAACCAGTGCTATATGTAAAGTCTTATGTGATCTGTTAAGCTTACATTGCTAGAATATTTTGATTTTATTTTAATTTTGGAAAAGTTTTTCTGCCCACTCTTAATTTGGCTTACCCAAGAATTTTTGTTTTTAAGCCCATATTTTATTGGCGCCCGCTCGAAATCTTTCCCTTTCCGGTGCTGCTAAAATCAATGTAAACGTTACTGACAGGTTTATAACCCCACCACATCAAAGAAATAAGCGAAAAGGTAGAAACCGTAGACGGAGAATTACGATTTCTGTGCCAAGTATTAAACCGAGTATACGAGATCGTCTGGCTTTCAATTACAATCAACCGTAACATATTGGGTCGCTAAATGCGCCCTGCCAATTATGAAATATATTTAAACAACAGACATGGCGTAGTCATTAAGATATAACCCCGTGACCCAAGGTAATAATGTTATGTAGAAGTCGCACGAAGGAAGTAACGAGTTCGCTTTAGATTTGCTGATAGGAAATGAAGTGACCCTTAGACCGGCAGTTCACTTTCCATTTGGCAATACTAGTTCTTGATAGGTTTGTGTTGTTAGTGTCTTTTGTTTTTAAGAAATATTTTTTTTGGCTCAAAACATTAAAAGATTTGAAAAATTTGTCTCAAAACATGAAAAAATTTGCTGAATTTTTCAATCTTGCAAAACTTTTAAAAATTTGGGTCAACTTTTATTTTTTAAGCCATTAAATATATTTTTTCTGTTAAAAATATGCCGTTACATTTAAATTAAACCATGCTGTATGAAAACAATATTAATGGACCACAATCTTTTTCCAACAACCATAAGTCGTTCGAAATGTTGACACAGCCTCAACTCAAGATTTTAGCCCGGTTTTGACAAAATACAACCTAGCCAAGCTCTCTTAAACATCGATTTTGGTTTTATATAGACTCCGAATCACTTAAAGTCGATTATATCACAGCATTTTGCTATTCCAAGTATGTACAATTATGTCATCAATAACTGTTGTGTGTCAATTTGTTTTTTCTAATTGTGTCTACACTTTTACTTAGTTCTGGAAAGGGATCAATGTACAAAAATCTGGTAAAACCTTTTTGTTTATTTAAGATTTCTACTTTTTGAACTTTGTCAGTTTTTTCGAGTTAGTTATTTAGGCTCGAGTTATGATTATATTGATGCTTGAAACATGCTAAAGTTGTTACAAATGTCAATGTGTGGGGCCTGGACTGTATATACAACTTTACACCATCACAATGATTTGTTTAGGCTGTGTTCAGTTCGTTTTTGTTTGCTTAAGGGCTTTGTCGATACAACAATTTCATGTTAAGAGTGTTATTAAAGTGTTTCAAATGACTCTGCAAATGTCGAGAATTGAATTCTCAAAAAATGAAAAAATGTCGACATTTTAAAAATTTTCGAAAAAAAATTAAAAAAAAGAAAAAAATTTTCAAAGATTTTATCCAGTATAATTTGTTTGTTTTTACTAAATGTCGGTGGTTATGTTTTATCACCGATAATATCAGACAGTTCCTGTTTGAAATCTAAACCCTATATATAGGAAATGAACATTTAAATCTTCAAAGCTCAACCAGGGGCGGGGGCAAAAAAGTTTTTCGTTCAATTATACATGACTAGCACCATGACTTACAAACGCTTGCTTTCTGTCGTTTAAAGTAGACATAACTGATCAAAACCCTTATTTTCTATATTTAATCAAGATTTCAAACTGTTTTGATTTGCCGAGGATAATTTCAAAAGTATTTTAGGAATAACATTTTCGGGCAATCTTTGAATATTTTTTCCCCGGAAACGATTTCAAATTTTTTTGAAGTATTTTTATTTCGAATTGTTTGAAAATTATTTTATTTTTTGATATCAACAACTTTTTCAAAAATGACAAACTTTATTTGATTTACTCAAGCCATTTTTTTATCTATTTAATTTACGATTTATTTTAAGAATAAAAATTAAATACTCCCCTCAAAAGATTTAACAATACCCCCCTTTATTACTTTTAAGTTACAAAAGATAATCTAAACAAAATGTCTTCATCTTTTTAAAGTCAATTCAGTGGGAAAATAATATTACAAATATTTACATTATCTCTTAAATTAGATTATATTAAATTTAATAAATATTTTTATTGGGGTATTTTTAATTTAATTTTTTGTCTTTTGTTATGAAATAAGATTGATGACAATTTGACAATATTGTTTAGAATTTTTTAATAAATTAGAAATAGTGGAACTATATTAAATTTTTTTTGTTATTTTTTTGCTTGGGTAAACCATATATCGATTATAAAAGTTTAACATGACATTACATGTAATTTAAATTACCATTAGACCTTAATTAGCCCAAAATCTCATTAATAAATAAAACTATGACGTAATTTAAATATTTACAAAAAAAAATATTTTTATGAACTTTTTGCATATTTTAATTGTGTCACGTGACTGGCATAATTCTAGAACAAAGTGCATTGTGTACGTCATCACTTGTCAGAAAGTAAAATTTACGGAGGCGCCTGTCTTGTCGATAAATCTGAGTTAAGAATTGCCAGTTGAAAGATCCGTCATATTTCGAATTTTCGCTAAAAGACAGCATTATATCGGTATTGAGTACCCTTTAAAAATTCCAAGTAATGCTTACGTTATAACATACTAGAGGAAAATAATAAAGATTGTATAACATTTTTTACATATTCTGGATTTAGTGACCTTATCCAACATAAGTTTTGTCATTTTTTCTGTGTTTAAATTTTATTTTTGTATGATTTAAGACAGAGTTATCACTTTAGAATGTATTTAAGTTTTATGCAATTACAAATACTCAAAATAACTAAAGTTAAACGCTTAAAAAAGTTTAACGGGACAATTGACTTATAAAATATAAAATCTTCGCTTATATTCTACGCATAGTTAGTATAGCATGCTGTTGTGACAATGTTTAAAATTTTTGTGTTTAATTTTTGCACAACTGACTTGGTATGCAGACTTTTAGGTTAAATTGTTGGATAGGCTACTTGAGCATTAGGTCATGAAGGTCACTTTAACATCCGGGCCACGTTGTTGCTAAAATTATCAGTTTTTTTTACAATAATTACCTACAATTTAACGCAAGGTTTTACTAATTACGATTGCGTTCTAAGTCTAGGTTTATGTTTTAAAAATGCATGAGGTTTGTGTTGTTTTGTATGTGTATGTCTTATTATTAATTATTCATTTTATTTAAATGCAAAACTTGGGTTTGTTACAGTTCAAATATTGCATAAAAGAGCTTCAAAGATTTTAAATTAAACGAACACACTAACACGCAATATGGCTTAACACTACAACCCTTACCTTACAGCCTTTTTTTAAATACTCAACGCTACTGAAAGTTTAAATTTACCTTTAAAATTGAATTTAAAAGGAGCTAAAATTGCTATTTTTATCACCTATTTAAATGCCTACTTTTTCCGTCTGTCAGTACCTCATTTTCTTTAAATTAAAGTGTTAGAACGGTGTCAGTTTTTATCCTAATCCCAAGTAGGTATAGGGTTACTTGGTAGCGGTAACATTATCCTTTAACTTACATTGAGAAATGCTTTACTAGCGACCACATTTTCTGTCTGCTTCTAGGTGCATTTTCATATATATCGTTATCCTCAATGTGTGAAGGTCGAATTCGCGACTTAAACATAGAGTAACATTTGTTTCCACGACCCAGTCTTAAATTCCTTTTGCAGTTTGGAATATTATAGATTATAATTGCCCGATATATACTGCCGATTAAGTACTGGCTTAGTATGACAGTTGATAGCGCCTTACTCAAGGGCGCTACACCATGAAAACAGTGGGGATCGAACCAACGCCCTGATGTGTTTTGGCAATGATGAATATTAGTAGATGTGTATGTACAATGTTTTATTACTGAGTTTGTTGGCCTTTTTCCCTGATATAAGCAATGTATGTGTTTTGACATTTTTATCCAACTAAATTAAATGTTTTTGTTATAACTGTTTAAAATTTGGTGACTCTTTAAATCTTTTTAAGCATTTAACCCCTTCTAAATCCTCCCATTTAGGTTTTGTTTACATTTTCGAATTTATTTATTCTCTGTCATTATGTAAACAGTGGATTGTCACATCCGGTCAAAACCCCTGTTCAATTACCCGAGAGACCATTAAGCCCTCTATGACATCACAATTAAAATCATGAGTATGGTTGAGTATGAGAAAGTATCTCCCGAAATGAGATCATAATCCGAACATTACATATTGTGACGTCACATAGGCTAGAAAGCCGGTGTATCATAATAACTTTAACAACGTGATTTATGAAAAAAATTTTAAATTTTTAGAACCTAATTTTTTAAAGGCCACTTGTCCTATATAATAAGGCACCAAATTTAATCCTAGGATTTTCGTGTAGCATTTTTTAAGTAGGTTTTGTTAATATAAGACGAAAAAAAAACAACAAACAAAAATGTTTTTTTTTTGCGACAAAAAATTTGAATTTTAAAATATTTTAAAAGCATATTTCTTTACAATCATCAGTAAAGGCAAATTTTTCTTACGAAATTTTTATTTATTGATAATGGAGATAGAATTGTTATCCTCCACTTTACATTCCTATACCAAAAAATCGACATTCAGCCGGACGTGCTTATTTTCACACGTATCCAAACCGACTGTTATTTACCCTTAATGTTAAATGCATCGAGTAGAAGTGAGAATAAGTATTGCGCACTTACATAAGCGACTATTTTACCAGATAAGATCTTTTCGCTTTCGTATGCCACCTGTATGTGGTAATGTATTATGTTTTATCTGCTCTTTTTGGTTAAGAATCGTTTAAAATGGAATTCCAAATAGCAGTACATTTAAAATTTTGTCGCTAGCGCTATAAGTGCCTTATTATGACGTCATAATACTAGGTTGCGGGCCAGCCAAGCGTGCTATCGAGTCCAGCCGAATATTTCCCGTGCGAACTTAGAAATTATCACCAGAATTCTATATCAGTCATTTCCTCTTTAATTATTTCCGCGGACGTGACGTCAGTTTCGTTGCCGTTAGATGTCGCCAGACCGGATAAAAATCTCCCGACTTTTCTCGAATTCGTGTTGTCTGTCAACATACCCACAATGCAATTTCATTTCCACTCGCTTTGTCGCTCTAACGACTTTTTCATTGTAATTCCTGTTGACCAACAAATACTTAACCCCTAAATCGAGTGTGGGTGAATTCACGCGCTTGGGGTGGCATTTTATCGCTTACCCATCTCATGACCCTGTGACGTCATAATCGTGCTGATAAAAACGATTGTTTGTCGATATAAAGAGTTAAGGTTTGTTGTGGTCATAATAACTTCTATTATGACGTATCGAATGTCAAAAATCGAGAAAATATTCTCACGTGGTTAAGAATTTCGCTGGCATTACACATTGATGACGTCACAAAGAGGTATTGTTACGCCTAATGGGTAACATTGTAAAGATTTCGTTGATATTAATGGATATTATCTTTATTCAGTGACATATTGTTATCGTGAATTGTTTGTATATTTTGTAGCATTTTTAGTGTGATACATCTTGTAGAAAAATTGTCTAAAAATTATAGTCCCATTTTTTTTTACTTAAAAATTAATAAAGTTGGTGTCACTGAACACAAAAATGGTTTAAACTTTAAATAATTTTACCTTTTTTTTTAAATTATACAACTTTAAAAAAAATAATTTAATTAAAATGAAAGGCCTTGTTTGTGATGGAGTAGAAAGTTCTAGCTTGTATACATTCATTACGTTAACTTAGTACTTTCTACGTCACACAAACAATATGGTAACCTGGTTTTAAAAATTAAATTGTAAGTACCACAGACATTATTCAGAGGTTCTAAAGGCATTTTGTGATTCAGTGTCAACCATACTAACGTGCTATATACAACACTTACAAAATTGCAAAAACTCACTAATATAGCACTTTAATATTTTGTGTATTTTAACAAGATATTTCAAATAAATATCACATCACTTTAAAAAGGCATATTTTAACTGAAACCAGGTGGCCTACTTATCATTAATGCCACATGATAATGTAATTTAAACCAAGACCACCTCGGTAGCTTAACAGGAATTCCGAATTTTATTAAATTCGGGCGTTTTTGAACACAATTTACACCTCTATCGTGTGTGGCATTAAACACTTGTGTTTTTATTCTATAAACTTTAATCCTCTTAGCTTATAGATCGCCTATTTCTTATAACTTTGTGTTTTTTGTTAACAGATTAGGTAGCTTAATTATATAAACATAAATGTATTAAAGTTTATAGGAATTTAGATTTGATTATGCTGTAAATATTTAAGTACTTACAAACTTAAAACGATGTTTATACTTATATCTACTTACTACCGTTTATTTATTATAGGTTTTAATAAAAAAGGCAATTTTACAAAAAGTAAAAAATAATTTTTTTGGGGATTTTTTTTGTTGAAATTATTGATTGGTAAACATATGGTGTTGTAAAAAGATTATCAAGTTATTTTTCCATTGTTTCTTAGCGTGACTAAATATGATAAACGAACCCAGTTGATATGCCCATTTAAATAACTCTATAATGGGATTTATTATACGCGACCTATGCGATAAACTATACAGACGCCATATGCTATTACTCGTACTTAAAGATGATATCATTTCTTATTAGATTCTATCTTAAAAATAAATTTTTATTTTTTTGATGTAAGAATATGGCTTTGACACTTTATGGGCGGGATTTAATCTTGTTATAATTCTAGAAATATGTGACATTTGCTTAAAAAGATTTTATTAAAATACTGTTTACCCATTTATTTTATACCAGTTTTAACATTTCATATCATTCTATACAGTTTAAATTATGTATTTTTGGCGGTATAGGCTGTTGTTAATATTCAAAACTTAAGTAATTTACCTAAAAAAAGGTTTTAAAAAGCGCTTGGTAATTTGCTTAATAACATATAAGAAAAAGAAGGCATTTTTTATGACCTTAAAATATTGTGTTTTTTTAATTTTGGTCTGGTAAAATAAATCACTAATGTTAACATTTTTGTGTGTAGGTATTAAAGACGAATTTCGTGTGAACCCAATTGACACGGTAGCCAGTGTAGGTGGTACAACGACCATGGAATGTGAAGGGCCGAGGGGAATCCCCGAACCTACGATCTCGTGGAAGAAAGACGGAAAGACGATTCAACCGAACGACCGAATTCAGGTAAATTAAAAAAAAGATCTTTTTTAAATTACTTAAATTTATGAACTTTAATTTTTGCTGTTTTTTATAAGAAATAAAATGCAAAATTTTAATTTATTTGTTACATTTTATTTTGTAATTATTATAAATCACTTTTTAGCCTTTAATTCAATACTAACTGAAATTTTTTATTATTTTTTTTCTGTCTATCCAATTAGTCTAAACTCTTGACCTATCGACATGCTTTAAAATACTTTATCAAAACCCCAGTAATTCGTTCAACTATCAAGCTAGTTTTACGGTTTATTCAATAAGTGGATCCGTTTAAATAAATTGTTCGAATATTAAATTACAAAATTGAAGCCGGATCGTCCAATTTTGGTTTTGATGTAAAATTGCTTTTAAATTCGATGATTATTGTTTATATCAATTTAAAGTTGGCGATGTAATTGCTTATGACGTCATAAAGTTCGATAAGACTCGTGACTAATAAATAATTTCAAGTTATTTTATTGTTTTGAAGTATTTTTTATCAACAATAAAATTATTTAATAAAAAATGGAAAAATACTTAACTTTTTATTGATTTTCTTATTTATTTTTTTTTAAATTTTGTAGTATTTTTATAGTATATTTTTTATTGCATTTTTTTTATTTTTTTATTCTAGATACGAAATGGAAATTTAATAATAACTCGAGCACAGAAATCTGATCATGGGGATTATGAATGTGTGGCGAGTAACTTGGCGGGAACGAGGGAATCAGCTTACGTCGTTCTTATGGTACAAGGTGAGTAAAAATATAAAAATTAAATCTTAAAAAAAAAAAAAATTAATTCTAAAAAAATGTAAAATGTAAAATGGTAAAATTAGTGAAGAATTGTAAAATAAGAAAATGGCTTTAAAATTAAAAAATGAGTGTATTTAAAAAATTGTAAATTATAGTAAAATGGTCTAAAAACATAAAATGAGTGTATTTAAAAAAATTTGTGTAAGATTATAAAAAAATATGGAAATGTAAAACGATCTAAAAATGTAAAATGAGTGTATTTAAAAAATGCGTTTAAAAAAATTTAAAAAACTTTATTAAATTAATCTATTTCATTTTGCATTATTTATTTAAGCAAAATTAATAAAAATAATATAACAATAAATTATGATTATTATTTTAAACTTTTTAAAGACCACACATAACATTTTAGTGATTAATTAAATAACAAAATAACAAGTTGTCATAGAAAGGCATTAGAGCATAACCTTAATAAATGAACTGTTTTATATTCTTTGTATTTATTTAAGAAATTGTTAAATTTGATTTATTTCTCTGTCAAAGTTTTGTTATTATAAACAAATTAGTTTATTAAATAAATAAATCTTCCTTAAAAACACAAAAAAAATATAATTTATTGCAAGTAAATTTCTAAAACAATTTTTGTGATTTTTTTTTAAATTTGTGAAAAAAATTTTTTTTTTTAGTTCCACCCCGAATTGTTGTAGAACCTCAGAAAAATAATCACGTGACAGCTGGGCAGAATATTGAGTTAAATTGTGTAGCAGAAGGGGAACCCCTTCCTAATATTAAATGGCTCAAAAATGGAGGACAACTTCCTAACGGAAACAGGTAAAAAAAAAACCTTTTTTTTTAATTTTTTTTTTATTTATTTTTTTTTTTATTTTGAAAAAATTGCAACAAAAATATTTTATTTTATTTTTTTTAAATTATTTTCAGTAAAAACACAGTCTAATTTACGACATTTTTACAGGATTTCGTCTTTAAATAACGGTAATCTTCTTATCTCACAAACCCAATTAAGTGACCAGGGTCAGTATACTTGTGTTGCAACCAACAGAGCTGGAAAGGATACGGCTTCAGCTTATATCAACGTTCAACGTAAGTTTAAATATTTTAAAACTATAAAAAATAAAAAAGTTTACTTAAAAAAATTTTTAAAGTATCAGAATATATTTTAAATTAACAAAATAAAATTGATAAGTAGTTTTTTTAATTGTTAAATTTTTTTTAGAATTTTTAAACTTTTTTTTCCATAAGTCAAAGTTAAGTTAAATTGCTAAGCCACTTAATATAAAAAAAAATGCTTTTTAATAACAGTTTGACGTGTGTAAAGTTGCTAATCTACATTTGTTTATATCTCTAACCACATTCACTTAAAATATTTTGCTTTTGTTATTTTTATAAAACGGAGAAAAATTTTAAATATTGGATTTTTCTTAAACCCGGATATTTCAATATATAACTACTTAACATTCCTTTTCAATAAATCGTTTCTTGTCACGGATTCGTGGAATAAAATTCTTATTAAATTTGGATTCGGTTTTATAATGTTGTCACGACGTTTTTTTAATATTAAAAATTAAAATTTTTGATTTTTTTGCGAATATTTTTTTTAATTTTTTAAATAATTTTTTTGATGTAGCATTTTAATTTTTATTCTTGATTTATTGTCCTAAAATGTTATGCTTTATTTAAAAATAGATTTTTGTGTTAATTATAAAGTTAATTTTTTTTTTAAATTAAATCATTTTTTGTTGTAGCTTTGTAATTTTGTAAACATATTTTTATTTAAAAAGGAACATCACTTTTTGGTATTTTTACCTAATATTTTTCATTTTTTAGCTAAGGCCTCGTTCAGTGAAATATCACCAGACCAAACAGTAAAAATGGGGGAAACTGTAACACTTAAATGTAGGGCCTCTGGGAACCCACAACCAACTGTTTTCTGGCGGGATCTACAAGGTACTTAGTGTATTAAAAAAAACAAAAAAAATTATATAATTTTTTGATGTATTATCAATGTAAAAATATGAACTCCATAGTCCGGTAGTGGGGTGAACAGGTCATGGCGTCGGACTACGAGCCGAAAGGTTTCGTGTTCGAGTCGCACCATCATCACACTATTCGCTTTTGAGCCCGGCGTTTACGGATAGCTTAAATACGTCACAATATCACACCCCTACCCTATAAAAATATCAAAACCTATCACCTTAAGGGTCCATAATGTGAAAAAAAAGAAAAAAAATATAAACTCTTTAGCCTTAATGTATGCCCATAATTTCTTTTTTATTTTTACAAATTTAGTTTTCTAGATATGTTAAACTATTAACCTACACTCAAAACCTTAAGATAAGAGTCTATAGGGCGGTAACCATTTAATAACATAGTAGAACAGGGTTTGGGCAAATTCCTTATTAACTAGCCTATAATTCTATCTCTACTAGTTAAAATAACTTGTTAATTTCGGATACTTAAGTTTATATATATTTATATAATGAGTCAACAGCTTTAGAAATAATTTTCATTTCATTTTAGAATATTACTTTTTGGAGAAAAAATATTTTTAATTTGTTGTTTTTAAATTGATTTTTTTTGTCTAGTACACATATATATTTCTAAGATTTTACAAATTTTTTCATTTTTTTTTTAGGTAACGAAATGTTTGTCAAAAATTCTTACCAAGACTCGCATATGGTCGTAAGTGCTGACGGTGACCTTATTATATATAACATCAACTTTAATGATGCTGGAACGTATAAATGTACGGCGCTAGGTGGCGCTGAAACGATCACAGCTTTAATACTAGTTACTGTACAACGTAAGTAAACTAAACATGAAATATAATTTTATATTTTTGTGTTTTTTGGTATGAGTTGGGCTGTGATTTATTTTAAAAGTCTAATTTTAACATATTTTTGAACGTTTCAACCTAGATTTTTTATATTTTTTGTCTATTTTTTTGTCTAAACATTTTTGTATTTTAATTTTAAAATGTGGATTTATTTTATTTTTATCTTAGTCGAAAAAATTCACTTTTTTTACTAGAAAAAAAATTCACTAAATTTTTGCATTTTAAATTCTATTTTTAAATGTTTTAACATAGCTCGTCAGATAGGTGTCCCCCCTCCCATAATAAGAACTGTACCTCTCAATACAACCGTAGTGGAAGGTGGAGTTGTTACTTTTACTTGTAACTCAGTTGTTTCAACAAACAAACAGACTTGGTTGGTTAATAAGATCCCCCTTCAATCAAGTTCAATCAGAATGAGACAAACGAGTAGTTCAGGGACGCTACAGATAACTGAAATCCAAGTAATATTTTTTAATTATTTTTTGGGGAATATTTAATTTGCTTTACTTTACAAAAAAAGTAATATGCCCAAATAATTTGGGGATTTTTGTGCTAAAAACTCTTTTTTATTATCATTTTAAATTAAAATACCTTTTTTTAACTTTTTAGCTATCGGACGCTGGTAGATATACTTGCAAGATTACCAGCGATTATGGGGTGTCTACTTGGGACGCATTTTTAACTGTTTTACGTACGTTTGTCAATTGTTAGTTTGTTTAAATGCAAAATTAATTTATATATTTGATGTTATGTAGATAAAAATTGTCTGTAAAACAAAAAAATTATAATTTTTTGGCGTAATATATTTTCAAATAGCGATATCATGGTACATCAAGATTCATGTATTAAAAATGTATTAAATTTAATATTAATTTGAAATTTTATTTTATTTTTTTTCTAAAGCACGTGGTAGCTTACCTCCTCCAAAAGTGACGTCAGCCGACTTCCCTAGCGCCCCCTTGCGGATACAACAAAGCAACGCAACCGATTCGAGTATTGGAATAAATTGGAACGTACCGAATTATAACGGAAACTCGGAGATCGCTTATTATACAATCGAATATTACAGGTAATTTAGAATTATTTTTTTTATTTTTAGATGACGAAATATGACGTCACAACCATTTAAATGTTTTTTATGCCACAAGTTTTTTTTTGTTTTTTTTTATCATTATTTTTTAATTTTTTTACTTCGCAAAAAATAATTTTGACACATTCTCTAAAATCACGTCTGTCATATTACGCCCAGACTTGTCTACCACAAATCATAAAGTCACGTAGTTCATGAGATAATGGACTTCATTGTTGTATAACTTATGATAACACATTCTCTCACAATGATAACATAAGTGTAACAACTCCACTGTTTACCACGAAATGGTTCAGTTTTCTATTAAGTTAAATACAACTACATTATGTGTAGGTATGTTAACATGACAATAAGATAGGTATGTGATAAGACGTTATGCATGTTTTGATTAACCAACAATGAAATTATTATTATAAATTTAAAATATATTTCAGGATGTGATATTAATAGAGATTTGACCTGCAAAATTTGATAATTTCATGTATTTTGAATTTTAAAATATTAATATTTACTCTTTGTTTTAAATAATTGAATAAATTCAAATTAACGCCATTTTTTACATAAAATATTAAATAATAACCCATAGTTTTATATATGGCATTTTAATAATAAATTTCAATAAAAAAATTTTTTTTTTGACTAGTTTTTTAAATTTTTATGTTAAAAAAATGTCGCCAAACATTATATGCATTTGGCGTTTAAAATCCTTCGGTTTCAAATTACATTTACCGTTTGTTTATGGGCTAAGAGAGGTTAAATATTGTCAGAGTGTTCTAGGCACGACCAGTTTTATGCTTGGCTACGAATAACAACAAAACACAATAATTTAACGTCAGATTTGGCAAATTTTTGATCCGAAAAGTGCTGGTTTAACAAGTTTAACGCAAAATAAGTCGAGTTTACTGTTTTGGTTTTGAGTATGTTTCTGTAGTATTGAATTACAAAACTTAAAAAAAATAATTGAAAATTTTTCGGATGAACTAAACTTGTTTTTTTACACAGTTTCGCACAAAATATTTATTATTTTACGATCTTTGATTTTATATAAATACATAATAATTTGATTGTAATTTGTAATTTATTTGTTGCAGAATCGGTGGTTCATCTATCTCGTGGGAAAAAATATCTGGGATTAAAACTCGATCTTTTATTGCTCGTTCGTTACTGCCTTCTTCTCAATATGTCTTCTTGGTTCGAGCTGTCAATCAAAATGCAATCGGTGAACCAAGTTCGATGTCGAAACATATGAAAACTAATGGTAAGATGGTGCTTTTGAAAATAGAATATAAGTTAAAAAAATTAAAGCTGTATATTTTGAAATACCCAAAATAACAAAAATATTAAAATTAAAATTTTTTGATTAATTTTGAAAAAATCTCTTTTTTAATTTAATTTTTAATTTATTAATAAAAAAATTTTGTGATTATTTAAACTTTTTAATTTAATGCTAGATGATATTTTAATTTAATTAAAATACCTAATATTTAAATATTTTATATACAATTATACGTAAAAATTCGAACCATAATCTCCCAATAATTTTAATTTATAAAAATTACTAATCAATTTAACTTATTAATACCGGATATTAATAAAATGATTATGAATTTGTGGTAAAGTTGTCCAAAAATTTAAAAAAAAAGAAAATTGAAATAAATTAATTTTGATTTTTTCAGCTATTGATATAAACTTGTAATAAAAACATGGCTATTAAAAAATTAAAGAACTTATTATAACTTATATTAACTTTATTATATTGGAAAAGGGTGTGCTTTTGTGACGTGTTTAAGCTATCCGTAAACGCTGAGCTTAAGGGCGAATAATGTGGTATTGGTGCGGCTTGAACCCGAAACCTTTTGAATCGTAATTTAATTCCATATTTCATATAACCAGATAACTTTTTAAATTAAAACTTATTTTTACAGCTCTTAGTGTCAGTTCTTCACTCGCAATAAACAAAATAGCTGTCACATTATTGGATGCTGTCCCATTACCCGACCCTACAACAGGCACTGGTTCTATTCGAATAAGATGGAGTACTACAAGTAGTTGTAATGATATTGATGGATTTAAAATATTTGCCCAACCTCTGACGTCAGATGGTGACGTCATCAGTGTAACGACCACGTGTGCTAACAGGTAGGAAGTTAGTTTAGATATGGTTGAGTGATTATAGCCTCTTTTAATTTTTTAGGGAGGGGTAATATAAGATTTTATTTAGTTTATTGGCTTAGGAAATTAATGTTAATTTTTTATGATTGATTATTTATATTTTATTAATTTTTTTTTCTAATTTTGTAATTTTATTGATTTTATAATTTGGTTTGAAATCTATATTAATTATCTTAGTTAAACAATTTTTCCTTATCATATTTTCCTAGATTTATATCTGCAATTCTGTTAATCTTTATAATTTAATAATCAATCTATATCGGTGATTGTAATCAAATATTATTTTATTCCTTTTTTTAAATTTTTTTATTTTTATTAACAGAGCTATTGATATCGATAACCTCAAATCAGGAATAAAATATGAAGTTCGTATTCGGCCTTATAAAGGACAATTAACTGGAAACCCAAGTCAAATAGAATTTGTATCTCTACAAGCTGGAAGTAAGTTAAAGGGTTAAAAAATAAAAAATCGTTGTCGGCAGGATTCGAACCTGCGCGGGCAGAGCCCAATAGATTTCGAGTCTATCGCCTTAACCACTCGGCCACGACAACTCTTGTTTACTCTCCTTGAAGCAGCTAGCGTGATTTTAATTAATTAATTAAAAATTTAATTTAAAAACTTAAATAATAAAACGTTGTCGGCAGGATTCGAACCTGCGCGGGCAGAGCCCAATAGATTTCAAGTCTATCGCATTAACCACTCGGCCACGACAACTCTTGTTTACTCTCCTTGAAGCAGCTAGCGTGATTTTAATTAATTAATTAAATTTTAATTAAAATAAAATACCGTTGTCGGCAGGATTCGAACCTGCGCGGGCAGAGCCAAATAGATTTCGAGTCTATCGCCTTAACCACTCGGCCACGACAACTCTTGTTTACTCTACCTAAAGCAGCTAGCGTAATTTTAATTAATTAATTAAAAATGTAATTTAAAAACTAAAATAATAAAACGTTGTCGGCAGGATTCGAACCTGCGCGGGCAGAGCCCAATAGTTTTCAAGTCTATCGCCTTAACCACTCGGCCACGACAACTCTTTTTTACTCTCCTTGAAGCAGTTAGCGTAATTTTAATTAATTAATAAAATTTTAATTAAAATAAAATACCGTTGTCGACAGGATTCGAACCTGCGCGGTCAGAGCCCAATAGATTTCGAGTCTATCGCCTTAACCACTCGGCCACGACAACTCTTGTTTACTCTCCCTAAAGCAGCTAGCGTAATTTTAATGAATTAATTAAAAATGTAATTTAAAAACTAAAATAATAAAACGTTGTCGGCAGGATTCGAACCTGCGCGGGCAGAGCCCAATAGATTTCAAGTCTATCGCCTTAACCACTCGGCCACGACAACTTTTGTCTTCTATTTTTGAAGCAGCTAGGGTGATTTTAATTAATTAATTAAATTTTAATTAAAATAAAATACCGTTGTCGGCAGGATTCGAAGCTGCGCGGGCAGAGCCCAATATATTTCTAGTCTATCGCCTTAACCACTCGGCCACGACAACTCTTGTTTACTCTCCTTGAAGCAGCTAGCGTGATTTTAATTAATTAATTAAATTTTAATTAAAATAAAATACCGTTGTCGGCAGGATTCGAACCTGCGCGGGCAGAGCCAAATAGATTTCGAGTCTATCGCCTTAACCACCTGGCCACGACAACTCTTGTTTACTCTCCCTAAAGCAGCTAGCGTAATTTTAATTAATTAATTAAAAATGTAATTTAAAAACTAAAATAATAAAACGTTGTCGGCAGGATTCGAACCTGCGCGGGCAGAGCCCAATAGATTTCAAGTCTATCGCCTTAACCACTCGGCCACGACAACTCTTGTTTACTCTCCTTGAAGCAGTTAGCGTAATTTTAATTAATTAATTAAATTTTAATTAAAATAAAATACCGTTGTCGACAGGATTCGAACCTGCGCGGGCAGAGCCCAATAGATTTCAAGTCTATCGCCTTAACCACTCGGCCACGACAACTCTTGTCTTCTATTTTTGAAGCAGCTAGCGTGATTTTAATTAATTAATTAAATTTTAATTAAAATAAAATACCGTTGTCGGCAGGATTCGAAGCTGCGCGGGCAGAGCCCAATATATTTCTAGTCTATCGCCTTAACCACTCGGCCACGACAACTCTTGTTTACTCTCCTTGAAGCAGCTAGCGTGATTTTAATTAATTAATTAAATTTTAATTAAAATAAAATACCGTTGTCGGCAGGATTCGAACCTGCGCGGGCAGAGCCATCGCCTTAACCACCTGGCCACGACAACTCTTGTTTACTCTCCCTAAAGCAGCTAGCGTAATTTTAATTAATTAATTAAAAATGTAATTTAAAAACTAAAATAATAAAACGTTGTCGGCAGGATTCGAACCTGCGCGGGCAGAGCCCAATAGATTTCAAGTCTATCGCCTTAACCACTCGGCCACGACAACTCTTGTTTACTCTCCTTGAAGTAGTTAGCGTAATTTTAATTAATTAATAAAATTTTAATTAAAATAAAATACCGTTGTCGACAGGATTCGAACCTGCGCGGGCAGAGCCCATTAGATTTCGAGTCTATCGCCTTAACCACTCGGCCACGACAACTCTTGTTTACTCTCCCTAAAGCAGCTAGCGTAATTTTAATTAATTAATTAAAAATGTAATTTAAAAACTTAAATAATAAAACGTTGTCGGCAGGATTCGAACCTGCGCGGGCAGAGCCCAATAGATTTCAAGTCTATCGCATTAACCACTCGGCCACGACAACTCTTGTTTACTCTCCTTGAAGCAGCTAGCGTGATTTTAATTAATTAATTAAATTTTAATTAAAATAAAATACCGTTGTCGGCAGGATTCGAACCTGCGCGGGCAGAGCCAAATAGATTTCGAGTCTATCGCCTTAACCACTCGGCCACGACAACTCTTGTTTACTCTACCTAAAGCAGCTAGCGTAATTTTAATTAATTAATTAAAAATGTAATTTAAAAACTAAAATAATAAAACGTTGTCGGCAGGATTCGAACCTGCGCGGGCAGAGCCCAATAGTTTTCAAGTCTATCGCCTTAACCACTCGGCCACGACAACTCTTTTTTACTCTCCTTGAAGCAGTTAGCGTAATTTTAATTAATTAATAAAATTTTAATTAAAATAAAATAAAAATTCGTTGTCGGCAGGATTCGAACCTGCGCGGGCAGAGCCCAATAGATTTCGAGTCTATCGCCTTAACCACTCGGCCACGACAACTCTTGATTACTCTCCTTAAAGCAGCTAGCGTGATTTTAATTAATTAATTAAATTTTAATTAAAATGAAAAATCGTTGTCGGCAGGATTCGAACCTGCGCGGGCAGAGCCCAATAGATTTCTAGTCTATCGCCTTAACCACTCGGCCACGACAACACTTGTGATGAATTTTTGAAGCAGCTAGCCTGATTTTAATTAATTAATTAAAAATCTAATTTAAAAACAAAAATGAAATACCGTTGTCGGCAGGATTCAAACCTGCGCGGGCAGAGCCCAATAGATTTCGAGTCTATCGCCTTAACCACTCGGCCACGACAACTCCTTTTCACTCTCCTTGAAGCAGCTAGCGTAATTTTAATTAATTAATTAAAAATGTAATTTAAAAACAAAAATAAAAAATCGTTGTCGGCAGGATTCGAACCTGCGCGGGCAGAGCCCAATAGTTTTCAAGTCTATCGCCTTAACCACTCGGCCACGACAACTCTTTTTTACTCTCCTTGAAGCAGTTAGCGTAATTTTAATTAATTAATAAAATTTTAATTAAAATAAAATAAAAATTCGTTGTCGGCAGGATTCGAACCTGCGCGGGCAGAGCCCAATAGATTTCGAGTCTATCGCCTTAACCACTCGGCCACGACAACTCTTGATTACTCTCCTTAAAGCAGCTAGCGTGATTTTAATTAATTAATTAAATTTTAATTAAAATGAAAAATCGTTGTCGGCAGGATTCGAACCTGCGCGGGCAGAGCCCAATAGATTTCTAGTCTATCGCCTTAACCACTCGGCCACGACAACACTTGTGATGAATTTTTGAAGCAGCTAGCCTGATTTTAATTAATTAATTAAAAATCTAATTTAAAAACAAAAATGAAATACCGTTGTCGGCAGGATTCAAACCTGCGCGGGCAGAGCCCAATAGATTTCGAGTCTATCGCCTTAACCACTCGGCCACGACAACTCTTGTTTACTCTCCCTAAAGCAGCTAGCGTAATTTTAATGAATTAATTAAAAATGTAATTTAAAAACTAAAATAATAAAACGTTGTCGGCAGGATTCGAACCTGCGCGGCCAGAGCCCAATAGATTTCAAGTCTATCGCCTTAACCACTCGGCCACGACAACTCTTGTTTACTCTCCTTGAAGCAGTTAGCGTAATTTTAATTAATTAATAAAATTTTAATTAAAATAAAATACCGTTGTCGACAGGATTCGAACCAGCGCGGGCAGAGCCCAATAGATTTCAAGTCTATCGCCTTAACCACTCGGCCAAGACAACACTTGTTTACTCTCCTTGAAGCAGCTAGCGTGATTTTAATTAACTAAAAATGTAATTTAAAAATAAATTAAAAAATCGTTGTCGTCATGATTCGAACCTGCGCGGGCAGAGCCCAATAGATTTCAAGACTATCGCCTTAACCACTCGGCCACGACAACTCTTGTCTTCTATTTTTGAAGCAGTTAGCGTAATTTTAATTAATTAATTAAATTTTAATTAAAATAAAATACCGTTGTCGACAGGATTCGAACCTGCGCGGGCAGAGCCCAATAGATTTCAAGTCTATCGCCTTAACCACTCGGCCACGACAACTCTTGTCTTCTATTTTTGAAGCAGCTAGCCTGATTTTAATTAATTAATTAAATTTTTAATTAATATAAACAATCGTTGTCGGCAGGATTCGAACCTGCGCGGGCAGAGCCCAATAGATTTCTAGTCTATCGCCTTAACCACTCGGCCACGCCAACTCTTGCGATGTATTTTTGAAGCAGCTAGCCTGATTTTAATTAATTAATTAAAAATCTAATTTAAAAACAAAAATAAAATACCTTTGTCGGCAGGATTCGAACCTGCGCGGGCAGAGCCCATTAGATTTCGAGTCCAACGCCTTAACCACTCGGCCAAGACAACTCCTTTTTACTCTCCTTGAAGCAGTTAGCGTAATTTTAATTAATTAATAAAATTTTAATTAAAATAAAATACCGTTGTCGGCAGGATTCGAACCTGCGCGGGCAGAGCCCAATAGATTTCAAGTCTATCGCCTTAACCACTCGGCCACGACAACACTTGTTTACTCTCCTTGAAGCAGCTAGCGTGATTTTAATTAACTAAAAATGTAATTTAAAAATAAATTAAAAAATTGTTGTCGTCAGGATTCGAACCTGCGCGGGCAGAGCCCAATAGATTTCAAGTCTATCGCCTTAACCACTCGGCCACGACAACTCTTGTCTTCTATTTTTGAAGCAGCTAGCGTGATTTTAATTAATTAATTAAATTTTAATTAAAATAAAATAACGTTGTCGACAGGATTCGAACTTGCGCGGGCAGAGCTCAATAGATTTCAAGCCTATCGCCTTAACCACTCGGCCACGACAACTCTTGTCTTCTATTTTTGAAGCAGCTAGCCTGATTTTAATTAATTAATTAAATTTTTAATTAATATAAACAATCGTTGTCGTCAGGATTCGAACCTGCGCGGGCAGAGCCCAATAGATTTCTAGTCTATCGCCTTAACCACTCGGCCACGACAACTCTTCGGATGTATTTTTGAAGCAGCTAGCCTGATTTTAATTAATTAATTAAAAATCTAATTTAAAAACAAAAATAAAATACCTTTGCCGGCAGGATTCAAACCTGCGCGGCCAGAGCCCAATAGATTTCGAGTCTATCGCCTTAACCACTCGGCCACGACAACGACTTTTTACTGTCCTTAAAGCAGCTAGCGTAATTTTAATTAATTAATTAAAAATGTAATTTAAAAACAAAAATAAAAAATCGTTGTTGGCAGGATTCGAACCTGGGCGGGCAGAGCCCAATAGATTTCTAGTCTATCGCCTTAACCACTCGGCCACGACAACACTTTTTTACTCTTCTTGAAGCAGCTAGCGTGATTTTAATTAACTAAAAATGTAATTTAAAAATAATATAAACAATTGCAGGATTCGAACCTTCGCGGGCAGAGCCCATTAGATTTCGAGTCTAACGCCTTAACCACTCGGCCAAGACAACTCCTTTTTACTCTCCTTGAAGCAGCTAGCATAATTTTAATTAATTAATTAAAAATGTAATTTAAAAACAAAAATAAAAATCGTTGTCGGCAGGATTCAAACCTCCGCGGGCAGAGCCCAATAGATTTCGAGTCTATCGCCTTAACCACTCGGCCACGACAACTCCTTTTTACTCTCCTTGAAGAAGCTAGCGTAATTTTAATTAATTAATTAAAAATGTAATTTAAAAACAAAAATAAAGAACCGTTATCGGCAGGATTCGAACCTGCGCGGGCAGAGCCCAATAGATTTCTAGTCTATCGCCTTAACCACTCGGCCACGACAACACTTGTTTGCTCTCCTTGAAGCAGCTAGCGTGATTTTAATTAACTAAAAATGTAATTTAAAAATAAAATAAAAATCCGTTGTCGGCAGGATTCGAACCTGCGCGGGCAGAGCCCAATAGATTTCGAGTCTATCGCCTTAACCACTCGGCCACGACAACTCTTGATTACTCTCCTTAAAGCAGCTAGCGTGATTTTAATTAATTAATTAAATTTTAATTAAAATGAAAAATCGTTGTCGGCAGGATTCGAACTTGCGCGGGCAGAGCCCAATAGATTTCTAGTCTATCGCCTTAACCACTCGGCCACGACAACACTTGTTTACTCTCCTTGAAGCAGCTAGCGTGATTTTAATTAACTAAAAATGTAATTTAAAAATAAATTAAAAAATCGTTGTCGTCAGGATTCGAACCTGCGCGGGCACAGCCCAATAGATTTCGAGTCTATCGCCTTAACCAATCGGCCATGACAACTCTTGTGATGTATTTTTGAAGCAGCTAGCCTGATTTTAATTAATTAATTAAAAATCTAATTTAAAAACAAAAATAAAATACCGTTGTCGGCAGGATTCAAACCTGCGCGGGCAGAGCCCAATAGATTTCGAGTCTATCGCCTTAACCACTCGGCCACGACAACTCCTTTTCACTCTCCTTGAAGCAGCTAGCGTAATTTTAATTAATTAATTAAAAATGTAATTTAAAAACAAAAATAAAAAATCGTTGTCGACAGGATGCGAACTTGCGCGGGTAGAGCCAAATAGATTTCTAGTCTATCGCCTTAACCACTCGGCCACGACAACACTTTTTTACACTCCTTGAAGCAGCTAGCGTGATTTTAATTAACTAAAAATGTAATTAAAAAATGAAATAAAAAATCGTTGACGGCAGGATTCGAACCTGCGCGGGCAGAGCCCAATAGATTTCTAGTCTATCGCCTTAACCACTCGGCCACGACAACTCTTGTTTACTCTCCTTAAAGCAGCTAGCGTGATTTTAATTAACTAAAAATGTAATTTAAAAATAATATAAACAAATGCAGGATTCGAACCTTCGCGGGCAGAGCCCATTAGATTTCGAGTCTAACGCCTTAACCACTCGGCCAAGACAACTCCTTTTTACTCTCCTTGAAGAAGCTAGCGTAATTTTAATTAATTAATTAAAAATGTAATTTAAAAACAAAAATAAAAAATCGTTGTCGGCAGGATTCGAACCTGCGCGGGCAGAGCCCAATAGATTTCTAGTCTATCGCCTTAACCACTCGGCCACGACAACACTTGTTTACTCTCCTTGAAGCAGCTAGCGTGATTTTAATTAACTAAAAATGTAATTTAAAAATAAAATAAAAATTCGTTGTCGGCAGGATTCGAACCTGCGCGGGCAGAGCCCAATAGATTTCGAGTCTATCGCCTTAACCACTCGGCCACGACAACTCTTGATTACTCTCCTTAAAGCAGCTAGCGTGATTTTAATTAATTAATTAAATTTTAATTAAAATGAAAAATCGTTGTCGGCAGGATTCGAACCTGCGCGGGCAGAGCCCAATAGATTTCTAGTCTATCGCCTTAACCACTCGGCCACGACAACACTTGTGATGAATTTTTGAAGCAGCTAGCCTGATTTTAATTAATTAATTAAAAATCTAATTTAAAAACAAAAATGAAATACCGTTGTCGGCAGGATTCAAACCTGCGCGGGCAGAGCCCAATAGATTTCGAGTCTATCGCCTTAACCACTCGGCCACGACAACTCCTTTTCACTCTCCTTGAAGCAGCTAGCGTAATTTTAATTAATTAATTAAAAATGTAATTTAAAAACAAAAATAAAAAATCGTTGTCGGCAGGATGCGAACTTGCGCGGGTAGAGCCAAATAGATTTCTAGTCTATCGCCTTAACCACTCGGCCACGACAACACTTTTTTACACTCCTTGAAGCAGCTAGCGTGATTTTAATTAACTAAAAATGTAATTAAAAAATGAAATAAAAAATCGTTGTCGGCAGGATTCGAACCTGCGCGGGCAGAGCCCAATAGATTTCTAGTCTATCGCCTTAACCACTCGGCCACGACAACTCTTGTTTAGTCTCCTTAAAGCAGCTAGCGTGATTTTAATTAACTAAAAATGTAATTTAAAAATAATATAAACAATTGCAGGATTCGAACCTTCGCGGGCAGAGCCCATTAGATTTCGAGTCTAACGCCTTAACCACTCGGCCAAGACAACTCCTTTTTACTCTCCTTGAAGCAGCTAGCGTAATTTTAATTAATTAATTAAAAATGTAATTTAAAAACAAAAATAAAAATCGTTGTCGGCAGGATTCAAACCTGCGCGGGCAGAGCCCAATAGATTTCGAGTCTATCGCCTTAACCACTCGGCCACGACAACTCCTTTTTACTCTCCTTGAAGAAGCTAGCGTAATTTTAATTAATTAATTAAAAATGTAATTTAAAAACAAAAATAAAAAATCGTTGTCGGCAGGATTCGAACCTGCGCGGGCAGAGCCCAATAGATTTCTAGTCTATCGCCTTAACCACTCGGCCACGACAACACTTGTTTACTCTCCTTGAAGCAGCTAGCGTGATTTTAATTAACTAAAAATGTAATTTAAAAATAAAATAAAAATTCGTTGTCGGCAGGATTCGAACCTGCGCGGGCAGAGCCCAATAGATTTCTAGTCTATCGCCTTAACCACTCGGCCACGACAACTCTTGATTACTCTCCTTAAAGCAGCTAGCGTGATTTTAATTAATTAATTAAATTTTAATTAAAATAAAAAATCGTTGTCGGCAGGATTCGAACCTGCGCGGGCAGAGCCCAATAGATTTCTAGTCTATCGCCTTAACCACTCGGCCACGACAACACTTGTTTACTCTCCTTGAAGCAGCTAGCGTGATTTTAATTAACTAAAAATGTAATTTAAAAATAAATTAAAAAATCGTTGTCGTCAGGATTCGAACCTGCGCGGGCACAGCCCAATAGATTTCGAGTCTATCGCCTTAACCAATCGGCCACGACAACTCTTGTGATGTATTTTTGAAGCAGCTAGCCTGATTTTAATTAATTAATTAAAAATCTAATTTAAAAACAAAAATAAAATACCGTTGTCGGCAGGATTCAAACCTGCGCGGGCAGAGCCCAATAGATTTCGAGTCTATCGCCTTAACCACTCGGCCACGACAACTCCTTTTCACTCTCCTTGAAGCAGCTAGCGTAATTTTAATTAATTAATTAAAAATGTAATTTAAAAACAAAAATAAAAAATCGTTGTCGACAGGATGCGAACTTGCGCGGGTAGAGCCAAATAGATTTCTAGTCTATCGCCTTAACCACTCGGCCACGACAACACTTTTTTACACTCCTTGAAGCAGCTAGCGTGATTTTAATTAACTAAAAATGTAATTAAAAAATGAAATAAAAAATCGTTGTCGGCAGGATTCGAACCTGCGCGGGCAGAGCCCAATAGATTTCTAGTCTATCGCCTTAACCACTCGGCCACGACAACTCTTGTTTACTCTCCTTAAAGCAGCTAGCGTGATTTTAATTAATTAATTAAATTTTAATTAAAATAAAAAATAGTTGTCGGCAGGAATCGAACCCGCGCGGGCAGAGCCTAATAGATTTCGAGTCTATCGCCCTAACCACTCGTCCACGACAACTCTTTTGCTTCCTTCTTGAAGCAGCTAGCGTAATTTTAATTAATTAATTAAATTTTAAATAAAATAAAAATTCGTTGTCGGCAGGATTCGAACCTGCGCGGGCAGAGCACAATAGATTCCTAGTCTATCGCCTTAACCACTCGGCCACGACAACTCTTCTATTTCCTTTTCGAGGCAGCTAGCGTGATTTTAATTAATTAAATTTATTTTGCAGAAATTCAACCGATCGCTCCAATTCTATTCTGGAAAAACTCGCCAAAAACAAAATCCATTACATTCTCGTGGGCGGCGCCTAGTGACGTATCAAGTGATTACGTCACAGGGTATAAGTTAGATTGTAATTCACTGGACAACCAAGAAAAACACACTTTATTTTTCAACGCGACTTCAACACAAACTACGTTAACGAAGTTACGAGTTGATACAACCTATGTAGCATCTTTAACTTATTTAACTCAACTAGGAGACGGGGTGACCAGTCCACAAGATAAAATAGCATTAGGAGGTAATGTAAATTTAACAAAATTTTTCTTTTATAGGAATGTATGTACATTATTCATTTTTTTGTAATTTTTTAAAATCAAAATATAAATTTTTTACAAATTTTTTTAGTCGTTATAAACCACTTCATTTTTTTACATTTTTTTAAAGATATTTTTTAAGACACAAAAAAGTTTACCCCTTTTTTATATTTTCTAGTTGTTATTACTGAGGACCCAACAGATGGTGGATTTGCTGGTTTAATCCAACGACAACCAGCAATAATAATTGGTGTTGCTATCGCATTGTTGGTCATAATAGCTATTATTGTTGGTGGTTGTTGTTATTATAGAAAGTCGAAAAGTCGAAAAGCTAGAGGACTTCACGGTAAAAATGCAAAAATAAATAAATTTGATTGCTTTTTAGTTTTTTTTTTATACAAAATGCTGCTTTTTTATAAAATTATTTTTTAGCATGTTTTAAAGACTTAAAATAACCACAAATATTTAAAGCTTTTTGGTATAACTCACTCTCTGCCTTTTTTTAAAAAGCGCATGTTTTTTGCAAATAAATTTTTTTTTCGTAAAAATTTTTATTTTTATTTTCTGCATGTTTTCTTTACTGACATTTTATTCTTATTTTCACTGCAGTTCGATCCTTCAGCTTCACCCCACAAGCAGGTATTACACGAATCTGTGTGTGTTGTGCAAATATTAATAATATGCATGGTTTGATATTTTTAACTATTTCTCATCAAAAAATTTTTAGTAAAATCGATTTTTTGTCACATTTATTGTTGTTGTTTTTTTATTTCTGTAATAAAAAACGGTAATTTTTATAGAAACACTCAAAACTAATTTAATTTCATAAAAAATAAGTTTATTTTTTAAAATTTTATTTTATTTTTTTTTAACAATTCAAAAACTTCTTTTTTTTAATTTTTAGGTGCACATAGAAACAATATAATCGACCGATTCGACTCCCCTTACACTTCAGGCTTCCAAATGACAGCAACAGTGCCCCCAAACATTGGGGGTGGCGATGTAGGGGTCAAGGATAACTTATTAGGGGGTGAAAGTGATGTGTACCTCCAACAAAGTCCCACTAATATTGGGGCCCCAACAAATGTGTCAAAAAATGCAGTGATCTATTATAATGCAAAGTAAGTTTCAAAAATAAAAAAAATCTTAAAATTTGTAAACTAAAAATTAGAAAAGTATTCTAAAATTCAATTTTGCAAGTTTTTAAATTATTTTTTTTATTTTTAAAATGCTTATCTTTTTTTAGAAACGGTAACACTCAAATCGGATTGGACGAAAAGCCAACCAATCAGGGCTCGTTTTCTTATGTCGCTGATCAGTTGACTAGTAAAACCGATATTCCTCCCCAATTCTCAGCAAGGTAAACAACCTCTTCCTAATTTAAATATTAAAACAATTAATTTACATTATGTAAAAAAATAGAAAAGGGAATACAGTCAGATGTAAAAAAATTTGCTAGGTAGTGTAATGGTCAAAACACTTGGCTTCACTACATGAGGTCCTGTGTTCGATCCACACTGCTTACATGCTGTAATGCCCTTAAGTAATGGCTAAAAACAGTATGAACCCCTGCTAAGCAAATTTAATCAGCAGCGTAATTATCGGGCAATTATATTCTGTAATATTCCAAACTGTTAAAGGCAACTACTTCGAGATTGGGTCGGGGTAACTGTTGTTACTCTATGTTAAGGTCGTAAAAATAATGTTCTTACAGCGAAGGTAAATAAGTATAAAAAAAATTGTTTCTTTGTAGACCTAGTATAATTTCAACCCAATCTAGCGTAACCCAACAATTACAACAACACCAACAACAACTCATACGTCAGCGAAGCGGAAGCAGCAATATGTTTGCACACGGCACTAACTCGACGGTCTCTATGGAACAAGATTATCCTCACAACGATTCGAGTCAGAATATTCGAGGGGAACTCCCACCACCGCCACCAAGTCCTCCTTTATCACAAAGAACCGCGATAAGTGACAGGTAATAAAAATGTTTTTTTTAAATAATAGATTTTGTATTAAAATATTTTTTGGGATATTTATTAATTTTTAATTTGTGAAAGTCGACTTCAAGACTTAAACATAGAGTAACATCAGTTACCCCAACCCAGTTTCGAGTTGCCTTTGGCAGTTTGGGATATTATAAATTATATTTGCCTGATAATTAAGTTGGTGATTAAGTGTTGGCTCAGCTGTAGTTTATACCGTTTTGGGCGTCTTACTTAAGCGCTACAGAAGAAAAGCAGTTGGGATCGAACCCACGACCTCGTGTAGTGTGGCCAGGTGTTCTGACCACTACACCACACTGCCTGTAAAATATGGAATAAACTCTACAAATAAACGTTTTTTAAAATTATAGAAGTCGTACAAGTAGTAATATGCAATCAACTGGAAGTAGATCAGGACAAAGATCGAGACGAACAAATCAAAGAAATCGACTTCCATCTACTCCTAAACAAACTAATTCAACAATTCAATATTTTCCTATGGATAATACTAAGCATCACTCACCGCAAAGGTATGAGCATTCTTTATTAGTTTAAAAAAGCAAAAGATTTTTTAAATCTAGCATTTTTATAATTTATTCACAATTTCTTTTATAAAACTCATTTAAAAAAAAAAGTTTTAATTAAGTTTTTTATTTTAGTTAAAATGTTTTTATTATTGATTATCTAGGAATGAGGAATATATTGGTTCACCTACCCCTGCTACACCCCCGGTTAGAGGGGCTTCATATCCTTATAAGGGTCAATCTGTACTTCAATTTGATAACAGGTAAACCATTTATCACACTTGTAATTTAAATGTTTATTTTACAAGAAATTCAACTAACCAGAAAATGTTTTTTATTTACTAAAAAATAGAAAAATCACTGTCGGTAGGATTCGAACCTGCGCGGGCAGAGCCCAATAGATTTCAAGACTGTCGCCTTAACCACTCGGCCACGACAACTGTTGTGTTCAATTTTTGAGGCAGCTAGCGTGATTTTAATTAATTAATTAAAAATGTGATTTAAAATTAAAAATAAAAAAACGTTGTCGGCAGGATTCGAACCTGCGCGGGCAGAGCCCAATAGATTTCTAGTCTATCGCCTTAACCACTCGGCCACGACAACTCTTGGGTTTTCTTCTCGAGGCAGCTAGCGTAATTTTAATTTTTTAATTAAATTTTAATTAAAATAAAAAATCGTTGTCGGCAGGATTCGAACCTGCGCGGGCAGAGCCCAATAGATTTCGAGTCTATCGCCTTAACCACTCGGCCACGACAACTGTTGTTGGTTGCTATCGGGCAGTTAGTGTAATTTTAATAAATTAATTAAAATTCTAAATAAAAAATCGTTGCCGGCAGGATTCGAACCTGCGAGGGCAGAGCCCAATAGGTTTCAAGTCTATCGCCTTAACCACTCGGCCACGACAACTGATAGGCTTCTGTATCGCGGTAGCTAGCGTGATTTGATAATGTTTTTAAATTTTAAAACAAAAATAAAAATTCGTTGTCGGCAGGATTCGAACCTGCGCGGGCAGAGCCCAATAGATTTCTAGTCTATCGCCTTAACCACTCGGCCACGACAACTGATAGTCAACAGCTCTCGACAAAGCGACCTAGTGCAGAGTTTCGAACTGAAACAAAAACCCACAATTGCGCTTGTTGAAATAAAATCAATTGTGTGTTTTTTATCTACAGAGACCCGACTTTAAACTTGGGTTATTTAGCTGGTCCTTCTGAAGGTGAAACCGACGTTGAAAATGATCAAGTCGGACAACTTCGTAATTTTAATCAAGATATTGATCCAAGAAACAGTGTAGCAGGTGAAGATTAATTTCAATATAAAATTAGCTTTTTTTATCAACTAATTTAAAAATAAATTTAAAAAAGACGATTTTTAATTATTTAAGTGCGTTATAATATAAAAGCAATAATTATCACGTATTTTATGATTACCTCATTTTTTTGTATATTTTTAAATTTCTTCATTTTTTTAATTTTTTAGTAATTTATTTTTTTATTTGTAGTATCAGGCGTGTCGATGATGAATGCTTATGGTTCCGAGTTAGAATCCGACCACGGATCAGATTCAAATGTTTCATCTGATGACGATTCTTTACACATGGAATCCGCATCACAGGTAAGCAAAAATAAGTTTAAATAAAAATAAAATAAAAATAGATTTTGAATTGTTTAAAGTTGAAAAAAGCGTTTAAAAGTCTTATATTTGATTTGTTTCATTAAGTTTGTCATTAAATCTATTTTAGTTTATCGTACTTTTTAAATTTTCTGGTGTTTGCTGTATTTTAATTCAATAAAAAAGGGTTTAAAATGTTTAGTTTTTTTTCTATTAAGTTCGTTCCTAAGTTGGATTGTATTTTTAACATAAAATGTTTTATATTTTCTGCCAATATCTTCATTTAAATACTTTAAAAACATTTAAAAAAAATTGCAAAACTTTAAGTTAAATTAATACTTTTTGGTAAAATAAATTTTTAAATCTTATTTTAGGTTGGTCCCAATATTTTATGTCAAGAACCCCAACCCCTTCCCCAACCTCGATCCTACAAACAACCAAACCACACCGACCAATCACCCAATCGGTTGTTCCCTCAACCCCCTTACACCCACCATGAGGGTATCCCCCTTCTACCTGATACCAATCAACATATATCCACCAAACCAAAGCCCCATCGAAAGCAGGGCAGCAAAGCAAGACGTACGACAGCTAAAAAGACCACAAATAGTAACATAGCACGATCTGAGACTAGCTCTTCTTCGTCATATCAGCAGAATACTGGAGATAGCGGTATGAGCGCTGGTGTTGGTTGTTCTACTGAACATAGCAGTCTTGGAAGTAGTGCTAGCGGGGGTAGCGCGAATAAAACTGGCTCAAAAGTCGCGCGAAGTCGAACCGCGGGGAATTTAACCCAATATGAAAACGTGGGCACCCCCCTTGAGAACACACCTCATGGTGAAAGTTATAATAATACCATGGACGCGATTCGAACCCAAGATGGCGGGTTCTCACCCGTTTCACCGAGTGCTAGTGAGATTTCGGAACAGAGTGGATATAACAGCACAGCTTCAAGTTGTTGGCAATACCACCAGCAACAACCACGGAGACCTCCGAGAATGGGAACAAATGGGAAAATGCCGGGGACCCCACAAAGACCTAAAAATTTTGCAGGTAAAATAGAAGCTAATTGTAAAAGAATATAAAGATTTTTATTTATATATTTAGGTATAAAATTGATACCTCAACGCTTTATATTATTTTTATTATCCCAAACTGCCAAAGTTCAAAATAATGTTAAATTTTTTAGATTCTGGTCCAATAAATTTTAATAATTCCCAAAACTCGGGACTTCATTCTCCCAATTACGGGGAAATCCCCTCTCCAATCTCTCCAGAGCTTACCCCGATCATATCCGATTATGACGTCACGCCTACTAACATTCCGCCCGGAATGACGCAGTTCCAGGTGGCCCGGGCAAATTTCGCCGACATCGGCGAGAAAACGGCGCTCGGGAAGCCGCAGAATCTTTCAGATGTCCCTGAGGTCTCGACCTCGGATTTTTGTGAAGATTACAGCGACCAGAGTCAATAAAATCTTGTTCCGAATATAGAACACAATTATCACAAATCGTGGATATTTATAGACAATTTATAAACCGCCAGTATCGTTTACTTTAGGCTATTTTATTGGCCACAATAATTGGTTTACGGCAGTTTGTTTTTTTTTCTTCTTTGTAAGTCTAGTTCCATTTTTTTATTTCCAGTTTTAATAATTTTTTATTCACTATTCGCACAAAGTTTTTTTTATTGTTTAAACGGGTTTAAATATTTTGCGGAAAAAAATTCCCGTCAATATTCTGCATGTAACTGCCACCAGACCGCATGCAAAACCACGTGGTCGAACACGTGACTGATGTTTTTATCACGTGACCGTTTGCTCATCACGTGACTCGATATTTTCTTCAGCTGGTATATTTAATGCAGTTTCAAGTTTTTGTTTGTTTATTGTTCGTAGGGTTTCTCGAAGCACAAACTTTACTTCTTTCTCGTATTTTCCTATTTATTGTTACCGTGATGACGTCACGTTCTATTTTTGATGACGTTATCGCACTCTAAACGCGTTTACGAGCTCTTCTTTCAATAAAAATCTCGTTTTTCATTTAGATTTTTTTTGTAGTGACAGAAAAAAAACTCATTTTTTTTAATTTTATTTTCAATACAAAAACACTTAAGGCAAGCTCTTATATACTAACTACTAAATGCAAAAAATTAAAAACATTTTTTCTCACATTGTGATAATTTTACATGAAAAAATATTAATAATTTTTAACTAGAGAGAGCTATCGCAAACAAAGGCAAGATGATTAGACAAATAACATGTAAACATCGACAAATTATGTATAATTGTGCAGTAATCACCGAAACTAACATAATACTTGTTAAAATGTTTTTTTAAAAAATAATAAACTCGATGGCCAGCTCCTGCTCTGATCTAACCCAGCTTTTAATGGACTACAATTGTGTAAGGGAAAATCAAGGAGTCGTTGTCCCGTTATTTGATGATTTTACACATTTTGGCCAATTTAAACCACCACACCCAGCTGATATAAGAAAATATAACACAACCTAAAAAAATGGAAAATTTTTAATAACCCTTTCCAATTTTGTTAACTAAAGAATTATAAATTTAATTTACTGTATAGATTTAAAAAATGGTAATATAATAATATATTATTTACCCTTTAAATAAACTTAAAAACCTTGAAAAATATAAAACGTTTTAAAGTTAATAACTTACAATTCCAACGATAAATAAAATGATCGTAAGTTTAAAGTTTTTCCACCATAATTTACGGGCCAGATAAGTGCTTTGTTTTTTGAAGGTGACAGCCTGCATTTAATTATATCAGCATTAAAATTTCTAATCAAAAATTTCAGATAATTTACCAAAAAAATTTGGGAAAATAAATAGAGAATTTGCATTTAAAATTTATGTCAATCAAGTTCTTAATGCTATACTTTTTAATAAAAAGCCTTTTTAATTTACTTTATTTAAAGTTTGATAATTAAACTTACGTTATCAGAAAGGTCTTCAGTTTTGTCAACAAGCAAATTTAAATTTTCTCCACGATCAGCTATCTTATCTATAAATTAATTTAAAAAATTCGATAACCTAATTAAAACTTATTTGTTAATAAATTAATTAAATTCATAAGCTTTCCTCAACTTAAGTAAACATTTTAAAAGATTACCAAATTAAATAATATGAAGTGGTCAAATAAAGAAGACTGTAACTTAATAATATTTAATATGGTAGGCTATTATAAATTATTAAGTATAATATCCTTAATTAATCTTATAATATACTTCACCATATATAGGCTTGTATAGTTAAATAAATTTGGGATAATTACCAATATTTTGAACCATAATTCCTTTTAACTCATTCAGTTGTCCCTGGACTTCATCAACTTTGTTAAAATCTTTTTCTTCTTTGCTGAAGTGTTTCATTTGAAGCATAAGGGTGCTAACAATTAAATGGAAAACTGATTAAAAATGTTTAAAAATAATGACAATTGGGTATTAATAAATAAAATTAAACATTTTAATTTTTAATTGCTAATGTTGCTGATTTTGTAACCTTGAAAACTCAGTGTCCATTGCATATGGTTGTGCAGTTTGTGCACTTTGTCCATATTGAATTTGAAATCTTTTTTTAATTTCGGTTAAAAATCGAAAAGCTTTCGATCTTTCAAAATCGTCTTCAGTAATTGCCATGTAAACTATTTGATCCTCACAAATATAATGGAACAGAAAACTAAAAAAAAAAAAATATTTGTAATTATTCATTCTTGATGTGGAAAGGTCAACTTCATTGCTTAAACATAGAGTAACATTTGTTACCCTCACCCAGTTTTAATTTGACTTTGGTAGTTTAAGAAATATTTAAATATTGCCTGATTATATTGTGCTGATTGGGTTTTGGCTTAACCCGAGTTTATAACGTTTAAAGCACACAACTTAATTTACTAAGGTTTACAGCATGGGACTGTGGGAGCAATGGGAACCAAACCAGGTTTTGAAAATATCAACACAACTATGTCTTTAATCCAATTTTTATCATTGAAATTTAATTATTTTGCAACAAACAATTAATTATGCGTTAAATAAAACATTACTTACCAGCCATGAGAATATGTTAACTTGGCATTTTCTTTCGATATTTTCGACAAAATTTGCTCAACGACTTCCTGAAAATTTCCAGCACAAGAAGCAAACCTTGCAAGCACCGTAGGTCCCCTGGCTACCACAGAATACAAAATCGTCATTTTTTAAAAACTTTCGTAAGTTTTAAAACTAAATTGTTCCAAGAACGAGTTGAAAACAAAATGAAATCAGCTGACTATGTTTTGTTTTTACTCACGTGACCTATCAACACTTTATGACGTAATTACAATCACAAAGTAAGTGTAGAGTTGTCAATTTTAGAAATAAATTAAGTTATATTTGATTATTTAATCACAAAATTCATGTTAGTAAAAATAATAACCATTTATTTTTAAGTTTGCTACTTTATTAATGTTGCTACAAGGTTAAGTAAATGTTTTTTTTACATAAATAGAGTAATTTATAAGCGTATAAAGTATTTAAGTTATGAAAAGACCAATATGAAAACTAAATAACTTAAATACAAGGTTTTTAAAAGTTTTTAAACCTTTAATTAAATCAATTAACCACATTTTTTAAGTTTTAGTAAGGGCTTAGTTGGGTGATTTGGCGCGTTGTATTGCGCCATCTAGTATAGTTGGTAAGGCAACAAACAAAGCGGCCTTGAGCAACACTTAAAACCACAAAAAGTAGGTAATAAAATCAACATTGTAATACTTCAAAAGTTACAACTTGTTTGCTACTTATAAGTGTAGAAAGTAACTACTTTTACTAATTTAAATGTTGTCTTTACATATATAGTTATACAATTAAATTTTCAGTTTAGCAGACAGATAAAAATAAACCTAATTTGGTTGGCTATCTGACTATATTTGTATCTCTAATTTTTGGTTAAATGTTTAAAAAAATCTATTAGAGTTAACTGTAGTTTTATCTTGGGTTATTTATATAATATTAAAGGGTTATTTTTGCAAAAATTTGCTTAAACATATTGGGTAGTACTAAAATACAGGATGCGGGAAGTTGCGGGGTGCGGGAAATACCAAGGCCGCATGTAAACGTTAACAAAAAAACGCTGAATGCGGAAAAGGACGGACTTTTTATACCCTTCCCTAATCTTTCCATGTGCTTTATATTCAATTTCGCATCATTTCTTGACCTTTAAAGTCAATCCCGCATCACCCCTTAGCCCTTTAGATTAAAACAGCAATCATCCCGCAGAAAAGTACAAAAATTTCGTTCCGTCCCGCATTCCGCGAATATTTGTTAACGTTTACATACGGTCCCGCACTATCCCGCATCCCGTACTTTAGTATTGTCCAACATATCCTATGTATTTGCTATTTGCTTATTTTTAATTTAAAATTAAATAGGTCTATTAAAATAATGAAGCATTTTTTTGCAAATAAAATTTATAAAAATATTCTAGTTTTTGGTTTTAGATGATAAAAATTAGAAATGGTTGATGTAGATATAAGTAATCCCGATCTTTTAAGAAATATTGATCCAATAAGAAAGGCTGTCTACGATGAAGGTATGTTTTATCTTTTATATTACCAAAACCAATAATAAAGAAGTCTACATAGTTTATGTCATTTAAAAATATTCTTAATACTTGCAAACTCAATTTTACAGCATAAAATATCTGCAAATTAGTTATGCTTTTTAGGTATAACTTTTTTAAATTTTTTGAAATTTACTAGACATAGGTACAATTGGAATAATTTTAAAGGCTAAAATTAAAAAAAAAATTAAAATATACTATTTTAGGATGGTTTAAATTTTTAACATTATAGTATCAGTTAATCAGTGTTTAGGGCATTTACAAAATAAACCCATTCATTCCAAACAATAGACATTATTGTGTGATTTTAAAGTGACAATAGATCTCATTGTTAGATCTTTAATTTTATTATAATGATTAAACTAAATGAATGGCGCTTGTAGGCTGGCCTTGTTACTTAGCAATTTGTTTTATTTATTTAACAAAAATTATATAATTTTGTAGTTTTTTGAAATAGTTAATTTACTTTACAAATTTTGTATTTAGAATTATATTTATAAAGAAATAATATTTGTTGAATATTAAATATTATAACATTTTTGTTTTAATTTTTTTTTAAATAACATTGTTTATTTTTATTTTTATTTTTTACAAATAAATTTGGATAAACTTTAAATTAATATTGTTAAAACAATTTTTTTGAAAGAATTTTTTATAGCTACCTAAATGGTTAATTTATTTTAAAATTTTATTCTCAATATGGAAAGGTCAACTTTATAACCTAGTAAAATCAGCACCTTATCGAAGGGCGTTACAGCTTAAGAGCAGCTAGGATCAGACCTAAGATGTTATGTAGTGAAGCCAAGTGTTTTGACCACTACACCACACTACTGCTGGCAATTTTTTATACACTTTTATAAAATAAAATCAATTTAAAATAACAATAAAATTTTTATTTTTTTAGGTGCTACAGCAAGTTTCAACATAGGACATTTAAATGAACCACAACCAGCAGACTTATATGGGTGGGCTGATAGAGAACGAGGTTCAAAAGCTCCCTATGAGTTAGTTGAACAAAATCAGGATGATGGTTTAGAAGAAAAATGGGAATTAGATGTTCGGCCTCTTATAAGTTCAACTAAATGGTTGAAAATTCATGGTCTTCAGAGGAATAGATTGTCCATGAAACAAATTTTGACACAGATAGGATTTAAGCATACTGAAGGTAACTAAAGATTTTAGTAGAATTTTTATTATAAAATTTATAAACAGGCTACTTTAAAAAAAGCAAAATAAGCATGAATAAAAAAATGGATATTCCAAAATTGTAATGTTACTCTTTAAACGTTAAATGAATTTTTTTGTTAAGCGAAAGGCTGAATAAAAAAGGTTAAACAAAAATTTGTAAAATAAGCTAAAATTTTCGATTATAATTTTGTTCTTTTAATTTTTTATATTTTTATTTGGTGTTATTTATATCAGATTATTTTTTTATGTTTACAGAATATGTTGAAACACTTGGCAGACCAGTTGGTTCTTATTATGGTCAAGGTTTATTTCAACAATTTAAAAGAAAAGATGGACAACTTTATAATGTAAGAATTCTACTAATATATGTATTTTTTAAAATGGATATTAATATTTTTTAACAAACGCTTCTTTATTTCTATATTACAACAACCGAATAGTAAAAAACTTAGCTTGGTATTTAAAATTAGGATTTATTTTTAATTTATTATTCAATAGGTAACAGTTGGAAGACCAAAATTAATTCAAATTGGCGAAAGTTTATTAAAATCTTCTCATTTATTTAAAAGAAGATTACAGTGGCTATCTACTGGTAGTAGGAAAATATTTGGAGTTATTCAGGTATGAATAGAAAAAAAATGCCATTTTTGACATTATTACCTATTTTTGAACTTAGCTTAAATCATAATAGAGTTTTTATTTGGTTTTTGAAGATCAAAATTTTAATTTTTAACAGTAGTTTTGTAATCTGCCTTAAAGGTGGCTATGTTAAATATTTTATTTCTTTTTAGGAGCATTTTTATTAGATTTTTAAAATGTCATATTTTTGTATACATTAAATATATATAATGTTTATTAGTTAACAGTATTTCTGTAACTTATTTTAAGAGTAGCATATGTCACATATTGTGTTTATTTTTAGGAGCATTGTATCTGTATAGTAATAGATGTAACAACAATGTCACAAACTCAGTTTGATTTGTACAGAGAATCTTTATGTCAAGTTATCAGGGATCAAGTATCACAGTTGGCTAAATTTAATATGATAAAGTAAGTGAACTGTTAGGTTTTAAAGTCCAAGATTTTATAACATGTAAACGCAAAAAAGGTTATGTTAAAAAAAAGTATTTGTTACCATGACATGGTTTTCAAAATTCTGAAGTTATTTGGCAGTTTTGTATATTGCCACCTAGTGGCTGGTGTGAAATATATGTATGGCTATTTTTACTGTAATTTTTTGTCATAATTTTCTTTACAACTTGAAAAATTTAAAACAAAAAAAATGCAAAAAAATGTGCGATAAAACGATTAAAAATATTTTTTTTACTAATAATTATAAAATACTCAGAGCACAGGCTGATATGCAAATGTGGCAGGAGCAAGCCACTCCTGTTACTGAGGTAACCCTCCAGTCTGCCATCGAGTGGATATGGAAGTTGGACAGAATGGCTGAAACATCGAGAACGGCTTGTGCAGAGGCAATCATGAAATCTTTGGAAGATGAAACGGTGGGTTTTGTTTTTGGTTAAAATTTTTTTCAAATAAGTTTTTAACATTCTAAAAACAACTTTATATTTTTTGAAAAATCTATTTAAAGTTTAAAATTGAATTAAAATTAATGTTTAAGTTATATATTTAAAGATTAAAAATAGGTTAAATTTATTTTTTAAAAGTCAATGGTTTAAAAATAGCCTAGCATAAGGTTTTACAATTTGTTGTGTTTTGATGTTACTAGATGATTACCTATAGGCTGCATTTTTACTTATTTGGCTAATTACTCTTACATCACTTTAAAGCAATATGCTCCAAACTAAAAGCACCACAAACAGCATTATTTTTATTTTGAAGGTCAATTAAGCAAGTGTCAAAATATTGTTTTCAAGCCAGTAACACTTTTTAAAATACACACACTTATAGATGTTAGCACATGTTTTACAAGTTTAAAGTTGTATGCACTTCTCCTACTTAGATGTTAAAGTGTACAAACACACTACTTAAGTTTTAACTTAAACTTAACGGTTGGCCATGTGAAGTGGGTTTTGAATAAACAATAATGTTGTAATACTGTTTTTGTTTAAATAGCTACAATATATTATTAGTTTTTAACAATACAGCTTAAGTATACTTAAAATTGTATTGTGAAGCAGTAGTGTATTTAACTGTTAGATTATCCACTATTTAAGTTTAAATATTTACTTAAAATTTGTGCCATAAAATTTTGATTTTTTTTAATAACTGTGATTTATGACATTATATTAAATAACAATTAATAATTTAAAGTTGTCATTATGTACATATTTTGCAGCTGGAATCTGTTTACTTATTTGCTGAAGGTGACGCTTGTGAAAGTTCGAAAGAAATTCTGAGACAGAAATTAACGTCATCTGAGCATGTACTTCATACAGTTTCATTTAATGCAACTAAATCTTCAACAATTAAGTTTCTGAAGGAGATAGCCCAAAGTGCTAATGGAAGGTATAAACAATACGTATTTAAAATCTGCTGATTTATATTTTTTATCAATAAATTTATGTGTTTTTTAAGCACTTATATATCTGAAAGTCATTTTTGATAAATACTCTCTTACTTTTTTATTTTGATGGTACTTCAAAATATAAAAAAAAAAAATTTTTATTGCTTATTTTTTTATTAAATGCTTTCAATAAATCTATTATTACTACTAGTTGATAGTTCACCCTATGATTGAATTTTGAATTATTATAATATGGTTTACAACTCTTACCTAATTCTAGCCTATGATAATTGACCCGAACATCACAAATGGCATTTTATTTTATTTTGTAGGCCTATAAACTGAATATGCACTTAAATTTTATCCACTTAACTTCAATATTTTTAAAGGAAAAATGTTGTTTTGTTTTTGTGGTAATGTGGTGAACCGGTCATGGCATCAGACTACGAGCCAAATGGTTTCGGCTTCGAGCTGCATTAACACTACACTATTCACCCTTGAGCCTGTCGTTCACGGATAGCTCAAACACATCCCGAACCGCACACCCTCACCTTATAAAACTATCAAAAACCTATCCCCTTTTGGGAATATGAAAATAAAATGTTGTTTATATTTTAATTTTTAAAAATGTTTTTCAGATTTCATGCATTTGTTGTGAAAAGCATTTACGAGACTGATGCTGAAGCATATCCAAGCTCTGCTGCTCCTCCTGGCGGTGATGCACAAAGGATCTCGGTGCGACTTGCACAGAGAGCAAAAGGTGGAGTCCCAGCTGGAGCAGGAGTCAGGGAGGATGTGTTCCAGATCTGGGCAGAGCTGGAGGAATGTAGGAATAATCACGCCCAGATTCAAACTCTGTTGACGGAAATTCCTGAAACTCAATCAGAAAATAGTAAGATTTTAAATTTTTAAAAATTAGGGTGAAAGACAAATTGCAACATCTTAGAAACTTAAAATACCCAACAAATTTCCGTAACAATTTAGTTATTAGGAGTAAATTAAAATGGCTAATTAGTTTTTGTTTAATACCAAAATTTTGTAAATTAATTTTAAACGGTTTTTAATTTTCTTAAAAATTTATTTTTATTTATTTTTTTTTAAATTTAAGTTTGCATAAAGTATAAACAATATTAAATTATAAATTACTTGTCTTTGTTTTTAGCTGTGATAGACAGACCAGCTATCACAAATGGAGGATATTCTGAACAATACATGAGCTCAAAAATGTGGTTAAAAAGACATGGTTTGGATGTGAAGAAATTAACAGCATTTCAAGTGTTAGCAAGTTGTTCTTTTAAACATATTGATGGAGTGGTGGATTTGAAAGGAAAACCAGGACCTAATAATAATCATTCATCTGATGCTGTAAGTAAAATGAAAAAAGTTTTAATGAACAAATGTTTTTTTTTGTATATATCCTTATTTCCGATGTAGGAAGGTCAAATGCGCAACCTAAACATAAAGTAACATTAGTTAACCCGACCCAGTCTCGAGTTGCCTTTGGCAGGTCGGGATATTATAGATTATATTTGCCCGGAAATTATGCTTCTGATTAAGTGCTGGCTCAGCAGGAGTGTATACTATTTATAGCGCCTTACTCAAAGGCGCTACAGCATGAGAGCAGTTGGGATTAAATCCTTGGGCACAAGTGTTATTACCACTACACCATGCTGCTCGTTTTTAGTTAGTGGACATAAATTTAAAAAATAATTATAACAAATATTACAAAAAATATGTGTAAATAATTTTTTTTATATTGATGTAGTATTTTGTATTTTAACTTGTAGTTTTTATAAAGTTTTGGCACCATAAAAATTTTTTTGCCTTAATAAATTTGTCATATTTTAATATATTATCTGTTGTTTAGATTTTTATTTACAAATTTTCCTTTCATTTTAACAGGATAATGTTCGTAAATTAGTGAATGCAAAATACTGTGAACACTTTGCTCATACAAAATGGAAGGACGGCTCAATTGTTCATGTTCATATCACTGCTGAACAACATAAAATGTATGAGAAAAAAATGAATACAACTTTGAATTCTATACAACAAAGGTAACAAAAAAATTATTTAATTAAAACAATATTTAAGTAAAATTTCAGTTGTAAAGAAGAATAAAATATCAAAACAGTTTAAATAAAAGAGTTGGCTATTTATTTATATTTTATAACCTAAGGTATATATAAAACCATATCTTAGCACTTAATCAGCAGTATAATCATCGGGCAAATATTATCTATAATATCTCAAACTGCCACAGGCAACTCGAGACTGGGTCGGAGTAACTGATGTTCTTCTATGTTTACCCACCCACTACAAATTAAGATTTTGATTATTTAGCTACATTATATATAGATTATTAAATATTGTGTATATTTTTAACATAAAAACAGCACTTTTTTATAAGACTTTTTACATTTAAACTTTTAATGTTATTTTAGAGTTGACTGGTTACAACAAGGCAGTAGAGAAGTGTTTGGGACAATATTAGAAGAACAAGTTTATATTTTAATTGATACTTCACAATCTATGAGGGAGAAGCTAGCTCTAGTTAAAGAGAAATTATTTCAACTGATGCAGGTAATAAAAAATTAGTTTAGAAAAATTAGTAGTTTATAAATTAAGCACTATAGTTGATTCTTTTTAAAATTTAATTAATGAAATTATAAATTTCAATACACAAATGCTTTAAAAACTAAACACAATCTTTTAACATTTAAAAATATGTTTTATCTGCTGTCCTACCCCAAAATACAGTAAGCAATCAAAAGAACTTTCGTTGGGTAATAAAATAAATTGTGTTAAAACTAAATATTATTTTATACTTAGGAGCAATTACGGCACAAAAGCAAGTTTAACATAGTTAAGTTTGACACCAAAGCTGTTGCATGGAAAGATAGAGTGGTGGATGTGAATGAACAAAACTTACTCAATGCTTGGAGTTGGGTTAAAGGTAATTTAAAGCTGATTACAAATATTAATTTATAATATTACAAAAAAATTAAGACCAAGTCAAACTTGGTACTTAATGGTATATGCAACAACAATTTTACCTAATAGACATACTTCCAAAAACCAAAGAGTAGAAAATGATATTAAAATTTAGGTCATAACTTTTAAAGCATTTTCTGAAAAAGGGTTGGGGTAGAAGGGGCTTAATAGAAAGTGTTTTATTATCGGTAATATGACATTTCTGGGCTTTTGGTTCTCAAAAAAGTGTATTTTTGGTAAAACGGTTTTTGATAATATATCAGTGAACTGTCAAATAGTCCTAAGTTTCTGTTATTTTAAGCTGTGAGTTTTCTTTTCTACAGGGATAAAGAGATTAAAAAATTATATTTTGTCCAACTTTACAGATATAGGGGTAGGAGGTAGCACCAATACATTAGCAGCATTAAGATTGGCTCTATCTGATCCTCATACTCATGCTATTTATTTATTATCTGATGGTAGACCTGACCAGGTTGGTATTATTACTATTCTCATTTGTTTTAAGGATTCTATAAAATAGTAACTTTTATATATAAAAATATTTAAAAGTATTTTTTGTTTCTAAATGTTTTTGTATTTTTTGAAAGAGTGTTTTTTGTTTATAAATGAAAATACTTAAAACTTTCAATTATTTGAATTAAGTTAACTGAATTCCTAATGAATTAGCAAAATCTGCAAAAAGATGTTAAATTGTGTTTTTATTTATAAACAATTTTTTCTTAAGCCACCTTGGGTAATATGGAAATTTATTCAGGTATATTGCATGGCTTCACTTTATTAGTATTTATAATTTGAGATCACAAATTATTATCCATATTTTCTTGCTACAGAAAAATATTAAATTTGCCAAAATATTCTTTAGCTTGCTATAAAATATTGTAAAATTTGATAGAATTTAGCAATTGCCAACACATACACCTTTTATATTTGAATTTTTTTTCAAATTTATATTTTTGAGTTTTAACATGACTTTTTACAATTTTTGAAGCCTTGTCTTCATATTCATGTTCTAAATATCATTTTTGCATTACAACTTAAAACATTAAATCATTTACATATATAAAAAGGAAATAATAATTGAACCTTTATATGTATGTTTAGTGTTTTTACAAGTAGCTTTCAGGGTTTTTCACTATCAATCAAATTTAAAAAAATCATGCATCAAAAAATCAACTTTGTTGATCAAAAACAAAAACTTAAAATTAGTTATTTTTTCTGGTTTTCTTTAATATAAAATTTACAACTTTTTTATTGATAATATAAAACTTAAATTTTTGTTGTTGCTTAGCAACCTCGTTCAATTCTCGCTCAAGTTCAACTCCAACACCCAGTTCCAATCCACACAATTGCTTTTAATTGCCATGACAATGAGGCTAACAAGTTTCTACACCAGCTCTCTAGTGACACTGGTGGTAGATATCATAACTTCTCGACAGACGGAGCTCTGCCTGATTCACCTCCGCCTTTCGAGGTAAAAATCTAACAAAAAATTGGTTTTTAAGTTTAACAGTTTTTTGATTTAAGAATAAATATAAGTTTTTCCGGAATGTTATTTTTAGTATTTTAAAAATTAAAGGACAAAACTTATTTTTGGTAATTTTAAAATCCAGTTTTGTCAATATTATTTAAAAGCAAAATAATTTAAAAAATTTTAAGTGATATTGGTAATAGTTATGCCCACTTTTTTCAATTTTGTTACATGCATTTGTGTTTTTTTGTCTAAAAACCTAAATACAACTTTATCTTAGTTAAAAACCATTTTTGAGAAAGGAATATAAAATTTTGTTTCTATTTCAGAGCGAAGATGTTTGTCTACTGAAGAAAGAAATTGAGAGAGGAAAATCTGATTTGGAAAAAGTTTCGAAACTTCGTGCGCGATGTGTTATGTTGGATTGGTATCATAACAATAATAACAAGGTTAAACTAATGAGATTAATTTTAAACTTAAAGTGCTATATTAGAGAATTTTGCAATTTTGTAAGAAATGTATATAGCACGTTAGTATGGTTGACAATAAATCACAAAATGCCAACCCCCTAAAAATGTCTGTAGTACTTACAATTTAATTTTAAAAATACTGGAAAATGATTAACATAAAAAACCAGGTTACCATATTGTTTTGTGTGACGTGGAAAGTACCAAGTAGCGTAGTGAATGTATACAAGCTAGTACTTTCTACGTCATCACAAACAGGGCTTCCTTTTTCTTTTTTTTAAATTAATTTTTACTTTTTTTTAAAAAGTTGTACAACTTAAAAAGTAAGTAAAATTATTTAAAGTTAAAACCATTTTTGTCTTCAGTGACACCAATTTTATCAATTTTTACGTGTAAAAATATCGCTAATATATGACTTTAAAAGAAGTTTATAAAATTTTGTGAAAAATGACTTTTAAAATAAAAAAATAGAATTGTAATAATGTATCAATAAAATAATATTGAATTTGTTTAGTTAAAGTAGTGTCAACCATTTTATCAACTTATTTGTTAATATTTTTTATTTGCAGCAAAAAGAGTTAGAATATCAAAGTTCATCGAGTAAAAGGTCGTCAAGGTCAACTTCGAGGTCAAGGTCATCAACTGCTTTAATGTTACACAAACAACAAAGACCACACAGTGCTTGCTCAAATACATCTGATAGCAGGTAACATTTATATTCTATTTATATTATATATATCTATTTCTATTATATAACATTTTTTGGGCTTATGTTATGGGTAAATAATTTTTTTATGTGTTTTTTTTTATATTAATCTTTTTTTCAGATATTTAGTATATTGTCTCTAATTTTTTTTGTGTAGTATTTTGTTTGTACTGGTTTGATTAAAGGGTAGTTTCCTTTAGCCTTTTTGTATATTTAAGCAAAATATTGTAGGTTTAATGTTGCTTAATTAGTAAAAAAATGACTAAAACTGTAGATCCAGAACTAGGTTAGATTCACTATTTTTCGTCTTTTGCTTTGGAATACCGGCATAGTTTTTACCAAATTTATTGATCTATTAGATAAATAAGCTCAAATTTGTAACATCTTTCAAAGCAAATTTAGGAAAATATAATATACTAAAGAGTTGTCAAAACAATTTGGCAACACTGTGTTATTTTATTCCATTTCTATTGTTACCAAACAATGAAAGTTTTTCTAAAACATTCTTGCTATAAAAATCTTCCTTCTGACCAAACAATAAAATGAAAAGAAAAAGTTTTAAAGACTTATATTGCCAAAGTAACAGTGGGGAGGGGTAACATGGGAATTTAATTTCAACAAAGGTTTGTGAGCAAAGTCAAGCTACATAGTAAAAAGTTTGTTTTTAATTTTGGGAATTAAAAGTATAGTGCATATTAGTTTATGTACGAAAGATTCTAACTATGCCTAGGTAAATAATTAGTTTGATTAAATGAGTAATATTTTTTGTGATTGTTTTTTATGAGTAACTATGGTAAAGATTTTAAAGTTTGTGCAAAATTGAAATATTTGGAAGTAAATAGTTATAAAAATAAACATTTAAGAAACATTATTATTAATTTGGGAAAAAGTTTTAAGTTAAAAAAAAAAACTGGCATAAGCATTTTTTTGCATTTTTTTCCATTTTTAGTTCAAGTAGTGATGATAGGAGACCCCACACAAGTCAGGGTTTTTATCGCCCCACACCCCCTTTACATCGTAACCATAGAGGTCAAAGGGGGGTGAATGATGAGGTCATCTTGAAACGAAGAAATAAAAAAAGAAGTAAACAAGGATATGGAAAAGGTAAGTGGATATTAATACAAATGCAATAAAAAAAGTTAATTTTTTAAACTATAATGTGTTTTTACTCTGTTTTTTTTTTTAATATCTGTTTTTTTAATATTTTAATTTAATAATGTCTTTAAATAAATTTTAATAAAATATTTTAGTTAAAATGTCAAATTTTTACGCTTTATTATTTTGGCATTTTAATTTTAATTAAATATTTGGAAAATTTTTCAAGGTCATCACGCTGGTCATACCAAAACGAGCCTGTTACGCTTGGCTGGTCAAGGTGATCAGGAATTACACGGTTGGATGCTTCCAGAGTCGAGAGATTTTATGCAGCGACAAATTGACCACTCGATGGAAGCATATCAAGGTAAATAACAATTTTTTTATTTTGACAAAAACTGTAGATTGTACTTTAAATGCTAAAATTAAATTTTAAATTTATTTAATCAAATGTTTTTTTTGAAAGTATTTTATTTAAAATTTATTTTTTCGGATTTTTATTATTTACTTATTGATTTCTTTTTACTTATTTTAACTGTTTTGTTGTTTAGATCTTGCAAGATTGAAGTTACAGAAGCAGGGAGGTCCAAAAAAGTCGGCTAAACCATTTAGAAAGTAAGTTTTATTTTAAATTTAATTTTAAACAATGCCTCGAAAATATACTTTATTTATTTAAAAGCATTAATTTTCTGTTCAATAACTCAGCCTAAGAACTAAATAACTAATCACATATAAAAATGTGTTTGTGTCGGTTAAGACCAAGCTAAAGCTTAAAAAAAATTTTTTTTTGTGTATTTTTGAAATTGTAGTAATTGAATTCTTGAAAGGGTTATTATTTGTATTTTTTTTTGTAAAAATTGTTGATTGGTCAAAATTGTATAGTAAAGTCATAGAAAAAACATAACTATAGATGCACATTATTTGTTTTTTTTCTGTTAGCAAATATATTAAACTACAATTACTTATTAGTTCTTTGGACATACCAAATTACAAATGGTTGAAAAGATATGGGTTGGCTGCGCGTAAACTAACAATAATGGATATTTTGTCCCCAACTGTTGTAAGAGTTTCACCAAAATATATTCCAGTTCTGGATACTTATGTGGTGTCAAAAGTTTTTAATGAGGTAAGCTGTGCTAGCTTTTGATTCTATTGTTTTTAATTTATTGTATTTTTTTAAACAGCATTTTTGTACTGCTGGGCTTTATTTTTTTAATATGTAACAAAATATTTAAAAGCGAGTCTTGTTGAATATACTCTTTTATTCTTAAAGTAAAAAGGGTAATTGACAACCTAAATTTGCAGATGATTATTGCAAAATTATTATTAGTAACATCACAAATTTCTGCAGTTATTTTGAGACTGAGTCTGGTTATTATTGTTTACTTCTATTTTGGATGAATTTTTTTTTATATATTTATTTATCTGGGATGTGGAAAGGTTGGCCTCACAACCTAAACATAGAGTAACATTTTTTACGCCGACTTAGTGTCTAATAGTTAACCTGCTAATTAAGTATTCACTCAGCACGAGTTCATACAGTTTATAGCACCTAATTTAAGGGCGCTACAGCAAAAGTGCAGTGCCTTGGACCGCATGTAGTGAAACTAAATTTACTGACCACTACACAGCGCTGCCGGTAATACAAAAAACTACCACATTTTAATTATAAATATGTTTTACTTTAAGGTTCTTCCAATAGCTCATGTATCCCCAAGATGTAAGCAGGCTGTGAGGTTGGTTAATCCTGCTGCTGTTGACTTAAATGGGTATGAGAAAAGATTGTTGGAAGCCCTGGGTGAATATAAGAACAGATTGGACATGATCGTGTGGAGGAATTTGAATCAAGAAGAAAGGGAGAGGTAAAAAGAAGTTTTTATAGTTTAATTAGATTCTTAAAAATAAATTTAACTAAGGTCCTGTTTTTTTTAATTGGAAATCCCTTTTTTCTGGTCTAGTCTTAAAATTTTTTTCTTATTTTTTTCGATTATTTTTTGTATAATTTTAAAATGTTTAATAGAAATAACATTTTTTTAATCTCTAATATATTTTTGTAATTTCGTCTTTTATGTTACAGAATAGTTTTATTTTAAAATGCAATATTTTAAAGCCATTAAAATGTACCATGCTAAAAAAATATTTTTTATTAATGTAGTTTTGGAGAAGGCCCAATATCCTATTTTGAAAACCAAACAGCAATTCATCAAGCTTTTGATAGGTTGAACTGGCCATATCCACAAGGAGACTTACAATTACTAGTGGATGAAATACATCAAGGTAAAATTGTCAAGTTAATAATTTAATTCATCCAGATGAAAGGCCCATAATTACCTTTTTTGGTTTCACAATTTATTTATATTAGCAATATATTGTTCTTTTAGGTCAGCGATATCTTCAACAATCTAAAGATATAACAGATGCATCAAAACAACATGGCATGGGAAAAAAGAAAGAAGAAGACAAAGAGGATACAAATAGATCCTTCAAGGTACAACAACATAATATTAAAATACGTTCAATATATTGCATTGTATATGCACACAAGTGTTATTTTAGGCATGCAATAACAGGTTTTACACTCTTAATACTTGGAAAAACTGTTCAGTTGTATTTAATTTCTTGGATCAATATTTTTCAATGAATTAGAAATAATTATTGTTTTGGATTATGTTTTAGCAAAGTGGTAAGGATAAAAAACATAGGAGAAAGAACAAAACAAAAGATGAATCAAGTCTGGATACTACAGATATTACAAGCTCAAGTGTAAGTCAATTTACCAATTTATTATTTAAAAACTTTAACGAAATTTGTAACCAAAATTTGTATATTTTCAAAAAATGTTGTATAAAATTAAAATTTATTTTATTTAAATTGGGTTATTAGGCAAGTCTTGTTAAATTGTTATTTTTTTAGAATGATGATGAAAAATCTAATAATCATGAAAAGGAAATTAAGGAAAGGAAAACACCAACCAGTGATGTAAGTAAAAGATGATTTTAAACAAAGCAAATAACCACTAAACCACATTTTTAATTTTTTTATTGTATTTGTATTTTAGTCAGAAGAGTCAAGCAGCAATTATGCTGAAGAATACCAATCCAACAAAAAACCAAAACCCAAAATTGACAGATTGAAAGGTCAAAAAGTAATTGCCAGGTAAAAGACTAGAAAAAAAATAGAATTAAAATGCTATGATCTACAATAAAAAAAATTGCAATTTTACTAACATTTTATATTTAGGGCATAAACTAAAATTAATGTTTTTTGTAAAAATTTATATATACTTGTGGATCATAACTTTAAACCTTTATTTAAAAAATGGTGTTTTTTTAAATCATATTAGACAAAATGATTTAAAATTATGTAAACCCAAAATTGATTATTTTAGATTTGAAGTGAATGGTTATTACTACCCTGGTATTGTTGTTAAGTCATTAAACATTCGCAAAGTTGTGGTTAATTTTGACTTTGGTGCGGAAGAAGTTATTCCAACAAGATATGTTATCCAAATGTCAGGAGCTATATCTTGCCCTTCATTAAAGGTAATAATAAATATTAACTAAAGTTGATTTTTTGCATATCAAAAGTTAGTTATTTTTTAATGGTTAATGTGTATTTTATTTATGTTTTTTTTACCAAAACCTAATCTTTTTATGTTAGGTCGGTGATTATGTTTTAGTTTTGTGTGGAAAAAAACATCCAAGATATGAACCGGGTCAGGTATTAGGAGATGCTAGGTTAAGTAAGGTAAACAACTTTACTATTTAAAAGTTTTATTTTGTGTTTGTTATTTTGGTTTTTCCTATAATTGGTTTTTACTTAATTTATGATAGTTATATATTGCTTAGTTCAAATTTGTATAGGACAATAACAATGTTTTGTAAAGAGAAATCTTAAATCTCTTACATTAAAAAGTTTAAAACACATTCTCTCTTTACTATTTTACCAACAGAGCCATTATAACAAGCATATAGTTGTTCTAAAACCTGATGGATCACAAGCAACAGTAAGGAGAAAAAAGTTGATCAAAATAAGCGAAACCCGATACAAGTTTGCTTCACGTTACATTCAACAAGCTAAAAAAATTGACACCACTGTGTAAGAAAATTTTTTAAATTAAAATTTTCTAAACATTTTGTAAAGTTTTAATCTTTGTATGCTTTTTTTAAGTACTAGTAAAAATCATTATTTTGTGATTTTAATTTTATTTTAATTTCAAAAGATTATTCTAGTAAAGTGATCATTATTCACTGCTAAAATAGGAGTAATATAAACAACTAATGTATTGTAAAAAATATAGTTTTTTGCCAAAACAACCTAAATCTGTTTTTCATTGTACAATAAATAAACTTTTTTTCTGATTTTACATTCATTTTTTAGACCCCCAGTAAATTTTGAACAGCCTGTGGAACCAGGAATTACTAAACATGACATCATAGATATTAAAAATCGACTCGATGACGTTCAGATTCAACTTGACGACCACAACAAGGAACAAAAACATCAAACTCAAGTAAAAACTGAATTAAATAATATTTTACAAAATAAATATTTAAAAGTGTGAAAAATATATTTTGTTCAACGCAGTTACTTTATAGAATCACAAATAGAATTTTTTTTTTTTTTTAATTAACAATTTGTTAGGAAATTTTCTTTAACTTGTACATTTGTTAAACCTTATTTTGATTTTGATTTTTAGATTATTCACAAAGGATTGGATAAAAACATAAAAGGAAAAGATGAAATTAAAAATTTGTGCAAAGAAAATAAGGAAGAGGTAACATAACTGTACATTGTCATCATTACAAATGCTTTAGTGTTTTAGTTTAAGTGGGCTAAAATTGTGTGTTTTATACTAAAAAATATAAGTATGTTTTGTTGCAAAAGGTACCCTTTGTTTTTGTTCTGTAAATTTTTATTTTTTTTAGATTATTGAAAACCAAGAAAAAAATTCAAAACTTGTGAAAAAGGTTATGAAAGAAATATCAACACAAACTAAAAATGAGGTAAAATAAATTAATTAAAATCAGTTTAAATAGTAAATAGCCTTACCTAAAACTCTAAAAACCCTAAAAATGAGTCTGTTACAAACGATAAAGTATATCAAATATTATTAATTTTTTTATATAATTAAAGTTATTTTAAGTTATATCATATAATGTCTATTATGTTATATGTTTAGATAATGACTTACAATACAGCTTGTACAAATGTGATAGCTGATCATATTGCTGCATCTACTGAAAATGTAAGTAATATTGGTTAAAAAATTTAATAAAAAATTAAGGTTTTCAAAGCACACGATAAGTACAGCAAATAAAATCATTATTTTGTAAAAATTTGTAAACTATTTTAACTAATGTATTTGTATAGTTTATATATCTAAATTAGACCAATAAATAATTTGAATGTTTGCAAATAAGGTTGTCAAGGAACTAGATTCGAAGTAAGTAGCATGGCTTAATGTGTGTTGTAGAAATCAACAGTCTGTAAAATATTTAAAAAAAATTAAATTTCTGTTGTGTAGTTTGTTATTCAAATACTTAAGAGTTGATCTCACTTCAATCACATAAAAAAAATTATGCATGTTAAGATTCCTTTTTAATTTTTTGTGTTTCATAATTACATAATTAATTATCGGTATCTGACTTTGCTTTTTAGACACAGTTTTGTGTTATTCAAGTGTTTTTTGTTTTCATAGACTGTATTGCTATTTCATGTTAGAGTATGTATTTGCATTTAATTGTGTGGTAGTTTTAAAAGTTATGTTAATTTGCTGACTATAGTGTCGGCTTATGTTAAATGCTTATCATAGGGCTGGCTATTAACTAGTTGAACCAGTTATATTCAAAATCTAAATTTAAGAAAAATATATGTTAGGATGGATTTTAAATCTAACCTTAAAGATACCCCAACCCAAACTGAACCCATGTCTTCATTTGTTCCTAAACAACCTGAGCCTGTTCCTGTAACAACTCCTGAAGAAGGTAAGGTTTAGTTTTGTTCATCTATTTTTGGATTTTAAAGATTTTACGTGTGACGATTTGATAATATACACCAGGTTTCGTGTTAATATTAATTGTATGCAGTGTTATTAATTTATTAACTTTTTTTGTAAAGCTGGTTTAATTTTAGTTAATTTTAATTTAAGTAATTTTGTAAATTTAATTTTTTGAAATTATATACTTATTATCATGTTATAAATAACAACTAAGGGTGATATTAAAATTATTGATTTTAAAGAGCAATCTTTACTAACAAAGTTGGTTTTACTAACATGTTTTTATTAGAATTGGTTGAAAATAATCCAACAATCGTATCTTTAAACAAGGATAATTCTTCTGTTACAATTACTAAAGATGATAAAGGAGTTCATATTTGTATGTTGTTTTGCTTTTAATGTATAAAATATGTTGTTAATATACTTTTTAATATTAATATGCTAATTTTTCAACGTTTTAAAATGTTTTTACAACATTTATTTGTATGTTTTTAATATGAAAAAATTTGTATATTTTAAATATTAAAACGAAAATGTTGTGCATATTTTTAAATATATGCTTTTATTAATATTAACCCCTAACACTTTGGCAGACTTAGCAATTTAGTGCTTTAGTTATACATACATTCTTGCTTAATATTTGTATTACTTGTTTTTATTTAGCACAAAGACCTTCACCCTATACTATTATTAATGAAGAAGTTTTATCTAGATGTGATCAAGATGGATGGTATTACAGGTAACCTGTCTAAACCTAGAATAAAGATAGGTAATATAACATTTTTTGTATATATTTATTCTTAATGTGGTAAGGCCTTATGTCCTAAGCATAGGGGTAGCATTTGTTACCTTGACCCACTCTCGAGAACAAGGTCTTTAGATTTTCTGTTATAAAACACGTTTAAATGTGGTTTTGGTTGTCACTGCTTTAATGTCTAAGGGTTTTTGTGAGAGCTGTTTCTAGACCTATTTTTTTTTACTTAAACAGGGGAACAGTTGAGAAGCAAAATGCTAATGGAACTTTTGCTGTTAAAGACACAACTGATTATGTTCAAAACACCTACAGAGATCATATAATAACTGATAAGGATGATGAAAAAAGTGTTCTAAAGGTAGTAATAAAATACCTCTAATTTTTGATATTGTATGATACTAATAAATAGAATGTAAACAATGCCAATGGTAGGAATTAAACAATGAACTGTAGGTTTGTAAACTTTTAACCTAGGGTTATTTATTAAAATATGATTTTATTATTTCGATAATTTAAATTGATTTTTGTTTGCTAATTATAACTTAACTTTATATTTTATTAGGAGAATGATTATGTTATAGCAGAAAGACCTGACTTCCCACATGCTTATGCACCGGCTAAAATTACAAGAGATGTTCAGGATAATTTCTACAGAGTTCAGTTTTACGACACTTCACTTGCTTCAATCAGCAGAGAAGAGGTATTATCAACTTTTACTACATGAAAGTTTTTAGAAATATTATATTTTAAAAACATGAACTTTTTAAGGAATAATATTTTTTGAAAGTTAAATATTTTTTAAGGGTTAAGGAAACTTAATTAAAAAAATTAATTTGAAATGGATTTAGTTAAATTAAATTATGAAATTTAAATTGTTTTACTAGGTTACCTAAATAAACTTTAAAAAATACTATTATATTTGCAAACTGTTTAATTTTAGTGTTTCCATTTAGTTAATTTATCTGTAAAATGTCTTATTATTAATATCGTATAAAATTATTCAAACTTTTTAGAAAAATTCAATATTAAAAAAACTTTAAAACTTAAACTATGACAATTTATATTTTTTATTAGTTGTACAAAATTCAGCCTCAAAGATACAAAGATGCTGTAAAATACATCGAAGAATGTGAAAATAAGTGGATCGGTGAAGCAGTTGTTGCTCGTAGTGATAATGATGGAATGTATCATTTAGGTAAAAATAAAATATGTAAAAAATTATAATTTTTGTTGTAAAAATGTTTGTAGAACGTTATTGCTACCTCAATGATCTAAAGGCTTTGTAATTTATTTAAAAAAAAGGTTTAATAAGAAATGTAACATAGCATGCCATAGCGCCTTTGAGTAAGACGCTATAAACTGTAAAACTTTTTGCTAGGCTAAAACCTGATCTGCAGCTTAATTATCACGCAATTATAATTTATATTATTGCGAAAGAAACTCGAAACTGGGTAAGGGTAACAATAGTTACTTTATATTCTGGTCGTGAGGCCGACCTTTTTGACATCGGGAATAAACAAAAATAAAGAAACAGATTTTCCGTTTCGCCATACGTTATCTTTCTTTTTTAATTTATTATAAATAATTTAATATGGGTACAAAAATTTGACTTTTTAATGAAAATTTTTGATTACTAACCCCTTCTTTATTGTGGTATTACTCTTAGCTTCTTGTCGAGATAAGGTGGATAAGAAACGAGTTTACCATATTCAGTTTGCTGATGGTAGTTATGGTTTACAACATTTAACTTGTCTATTTGGAGCCAATACAAGAAAAAGAAAATTCAAAACCGGTAAGTCTTTAATTAGTAACACGGAACCTATGACATTGTATTCTGTATAGTGATGTAGATATAACCACCTATTACAAAAATGAGAAGAGTAACTTTTGATAAACGTACAACTGCAAGGGTTAAAAAAGATTGGCTTCTTATTGGTGTATAAAACAAAACACTGTACAAATTTAACAAAAAAATCAAAAAATTCCAGCAGCCTTGTATACTAGATACGGTATTCGTTTACATGCTTGCTTAGGCTTAGATGACGAGACTTATCAAAGCAACACTATTTGTCTTTAAGCTTATGGATAACTGATAGCTTAAACACGTCACCTGGGACATTTTTCGTAATAAAAATACAAAAATACACAGTAATATGGCATAAAGTGAGCCTAATTGTGAAGCTCCAAAATGTTTACAAAAAACAATGCTTTTTATGATGTCACAGGTGATAAAGTACTTGCCATCTGTGATGAAAGAACTTTAGATTATCTTCCAGGTCGCGTTATTAATTCAGAAGGCCAAAAAATGACGGTTGAATTTTGTAACCGAGCAAAGTAAGTTATATAAATTCTACCGAAAATTTTGTAACGATATTTATTAATTCCTATCCTTATTAAAGAGGAACGACCTAACAGCTTAAACATGTTACTTATCTTGCCCAAGCGCAGTTTTAACGTGTATTTTTGACTTGTTGACATTGCCTGATAAGTTTAGTTTTAAGCTGGCAAATAAGGGGTTACCCATGGTATAAAAAAAACCTCGCTTAAAAACAGTGGGGATCGAACCCCAACCTTGTATTTTATTTGTGTGTTATATACATATTTTATTATAATTAAACCATCAACCATTTTTCATACTGAACAGATTAAATTCTGTTGAGCCCGACCAATGCTTCTGGCTATCCCGACAATATTATGAGTTAGCAGTTTCATTTTATCTGAGTCAGCAAGGTTGCGAGAAAGATTTTAATTAAAATAATTTTTGTTGTGCTAAAATAATTTGTCATCTTACGTCATTGTGAAATTATTTTTAAAGCTTTTTGAGATTGATTTTGTTTTAGGCACTGATTCACTTTAAAATGTAAGAATAAATAGTGTTTAGTTAAAGTGCTAAATTTATGTTAATTTTTAGGTCTTAAAATTTATTATCGTTTTAATAATGTAGCCGCACTTGCTTTTTATTTCGTTGTTAGTTTTTTAAAACGTACTGTAAAATGTAGAATTCGATAAAACGTAACATTTTAAGTAATAAAAAATACACACTTAACTTTTGTTTTATGATATCTTTTTTACCATATTTTTAAACTATTATAGTTTAAAGTCGCGCAAAACTTGTTCGAAACAGTTTAAAAGGCAATTATTTAATTTTGCTTTAACGTTTTAGGCTACAAATCATTTTTGCTTAACTAACAGTTGTTTAAATTGTATTTAAGTAGGCCTAAGCTTCGGAATATAAATGTAAATTGTTTAAATGAAGTTTTAATACAAGTTAAACTTATGTCTACATCATTAAAGGCTTCAGTGCGGTAAGTTTATGTTATGAAACTTTTTATATTTTTCTTTCTACTAGTAATATTAGGTGTTAGTGTTGTTTGTATTTTAGTATACTTTTCACATTTAAAATTTTAGAAATAACTCAGAAAATAACCTAATAAGGTTACTTTTTAACCACAGACCTACAGAAAAGTTAATAAAAGATAAAGAACTGCACTTTGAATTAATATTAAAGATTGTACAATAATTTTAAATGCGTTCTAAGTCACGAACTTGTTACGAGCATCCTGTAAGTTATAATTAAAACGAATTTTATCTAATTTTTTAATATTTTCCATTAAAAAAAATTGCGAAATATGACATCATTTGGTATTGCGTGTGTTTGCCTAATTAATATTATCTGCAAAGAAACGTGCTGCGGAAATTAACGAATATTTGGAATGCAGTTAATGACTTTGCGTAAGTTCAGATCCAATTTTACGTCACGATTATTATATAATAGGTATATAAAAGCTTCATAAAAGTCTATCTTTGTTTTGTAAAACTTTTAAGTTGTTTAGACTTTGAATTAACAAACTGTGGCTTCGGTTAATCTTTGACTAAGGCGTTTAACTTTCACATTTATTAAAATAAAACGTTGATATTAAGTTATAATGGCAACTGTAAAAAGTGCAGAGAACGGAATGGTAAAATGTGATGTGAAATTGGATGGCAAAACAGTTTTAATAACTGGAGCTAATTCTGGTTTGGGATTGGAAACTGCAATCGACCTTGCTAGGCGAGGTGCTCGAGTTATAATGGCATGTCGAAATATAGAAAGGGCTTCTACAGCGAGGGAAAGAAAGAGTTTTAAAAGAAGCTAAATGTGACCCAAATAATGTTGTTGTCAAGATGTTAGATTTAGCCTCGTTTGCATCAATCCGAAAGTTTGCTGCTGATATTATTCAAACTGAATCCCGTTTGGATATATTGGTCAATAATGCCGGGGTAATGGTTTGTCCTCTAAGTAGAACAGAAGACGGATTTGAACACAGTTTGGTGTAAACCATCTTGGTCATTTCTTGCTAACCAATCTTTTACTTGATCTAATTTAGAGAAGTGCACCTAGTAGAATAGTTGTTGTTTCTTCTCTTGGGCATACATTTGGCCCAGTTCATTGGGAAGATTTGAACTGGGAAAAAAATTATCATGAGCTGGAGGCTTACTATTCTACCAAGTGTATGAATATTTTGTTTGCACGCCAATTTTCTAAGATTTTAGAAGGTACTGGGGTGACTGCAAACAGCCTTCACCCGGGCGCTATCCATACTAACTTGTTAAAATGGGCAAACGATGAAGAAGGAAAACGTTTACAATATATTATCGAGAAAGCAAAAGGAAAATGGATAACGCCACTGGAGGGAGCACAAACGCAAATCTACGTTGCCATAGCACCCGAGTTGGAAGTTGTATCAGGAAAATATTTTGACAAATGTGAGATTGCCGAAGAAGCTGAATATGTAAAAAACGTTGATGATGCAAAACGTTTGTGGGATTTGAGTGTCAAATATACAAAACTTTAAGAAAACCAATAAAAGAACAATAACACGTTTTTATCATTTATAACTGTCAATGTAAATATATATATATATTTTTTTTTGTATATATCTTTATCCTCGATGTGGGAAAGTCGAATGCGCGACTTAAACATAGATTAACATCAGTTACTCAGACCCAGTCTCGAGTTGCCTGTGGCAGTTTGGGATATTTTAGATTATGATTGCCCAATAATTATACTGCTGAATAAGTGCTGGCTCAGCAGGAGTTCATACCGTTTATAGCACCTTACTCAAGAGCGCTACAGCATAAGGACAGTGGGGATTGAACCCACGAACTCATGTGTGGTGTAGCAAGCATTCTTACCACTACACCACGATGCCGGAATATCATTGTAAATAACGTTATTTAAATTTGAATTAAGTTAAATGTTAAAACTGGCTTGCCGAATAAAATAATTTTAAAGTTACTATAAAATTTCAAGAAAATGTTATTCTTAACTGATATTACCACAAACTTATTTTTAAACAAGTATGTAAAACACAAATATTTGTTCTCAAATATTATAGACTCTTTATTTTTTACAATTTCATATTAAATGTTTTAGTATTTGTAAACAAAAAGGTTAATAAATATGAGTTCTATAATGTAATTTAACTTATGTGAAGTTAATAATAATTAAATTATGTTTTAATAAGGTTTAAAACAAGTTAAATATTTGTCTCTTTAAAACGCTAAATTTAGGCCTTAATATATTTGATAAAAGCTTATTTTTTAGTTGAGTTGTTTATTTCATATTGCTTGCATTTTGGATAAGGTTTTTATTAAAATTCAAAACAAGCAATGGAAGTAACTTAATGAAATTAATAACAAACTTAAGGGCTATATTTAGAAGAAAAGTTCGTCAAAAAATAATAAACAGCACTATTAGTAAATGTTTGGTTAAAAGTTAAGATCAGGTTGAGTAAATGTTGTTAAAATCATCTGTAAAAAATCTTTATATAAGTTTTGTATATTCGACGCTTAAATCCCACAAACGTTTTGCATCATCGTTGTTCTTTGCATGTTCAGCTTCTTCGCCAATCTTACATTTGCCAAAATATTTTCCCGATACACCTTCCAACTCGGGTGCTATGGCAACGTAGATTTGCGTTTGCGCTCCCACCAGAGGTGTTATCATAGCATCCAAGTTTCTGTCGACATAGCTCTTAACACGTTTACCTTCCTCATCGTTGGCCCATCGTATTAGATCAGTTTTAACCATGCCGGGGTGAAGGTTGTTTGTAGTCACTCCTGTACCTTGTAATTGCTGAGAAAGTCGGCGTGCAAACAAAATATTCATTATTTTGCTGGCATGATAAGCGAGCCATTCGTCGTAACTTTTTTCCCAGTTAATATCATCCCAATAAATTTGTCCAAAATTATGCGCCATAGATGATACATTTACAATTCTACTAGGTGCACTTTTTTTGATGAGGTCAAGTAAAAGATTGGTGAGCAAGAAATGACCAAGATGGTTTACACCAAACTGTGTTTCAAATCCGTCTTCTGTTCTATTTAAAGGACAAGCCATTATCCCAGCATTATTGACCAAGATATTCAAACGAGATTCTGTTGAATTAATATCAGCAGCAAACTTTCGGATTGATGCAAATGAGGCTAAATCTAAAACCTTTAAAACTACATTATTTGGGTCACAATTTGCTTCTTTTAAAACTCTTTCCTTTGCTGTAGAAGCCCTTTCTATATTTCTGCAAGCCATTATAACTCGAGCACCTCACCTAGCAAGGTCAATTGCAGTTTCCAATCCCAAACCAGAATTAGCTCCAGTTATTAAAACTGTTTTGCCATCCAATTTTACATCACATTTTACCATTCCGTTCTCTGCACTTTTTACAGTTGCCATTTTTAATAACAGTGTTTAATCTTATAATTAACCAACTAAAATCAAAAAATAGTCAATGATGCTTTAATATTTTTTGGGTTTTTTAATTACCTAACGCTTGAACATTACAGTTATTGGTTTAGTTTATTATTTTTGGCAACCAATGGTATATTTGCATGCAATATCTCATACTTAATAACAGAATACAGATTATATACAGATTATATAGGCAATATATATTGCTTTAAAATGTTGTCCTGACCCTATTTTTTCAGGTTTTAATAAAAAAAAACTCAAAGGTAAAACTAATCTAAGCTATTTACTATGCACCTAATATTATATTTGTTAAAGTCACATATATTATGCTTATATAATAAGTTGAGGGCGTCGTCATTTCGTTTTTTGTTTTGTTTGGAAGTTAAGCGAATGATACAAAAGCAAATATATCAAATTACAGTTCGTCTGGTTGAATTGTTAAGTTTAACCTTTGTCATAATAAAACTTTTGTGATCCTAGCACTATTATTAAAATTGTCATGGTATGAAGTTTTGCTGTGTCATTTAAGTTTTTGCTTGGTCATCTAAGTTTTTGCTGTGTCATTTAGATTACGTTTTATATTGTTAAAATTTTTTTAAGATTTTCAACAAAATAAAATTAATACTGAAATGATCTTTATTAGTTTACTTTAAAGGTTTACGTTTTTTAACTGAAAATTAATTTTAAATTAAACTCTCGCAACACTTATCTTTAAAAGAAAATTTAATATTGCAGAAATTAAAAAAATTAAAATTGTAATTTTTATGTTGTTGGGTTTCTTTAAAGTTTTGTATATTTTACACTTAAATCCCACAAGCGTTTTGCATCATCATCGCTTTTAACATAATCCTTTACTTCAGCCATCTCACAATTATCAAAATATTTTCCTGATACACCTTTCAACTCGGGTGCTATGGCAACGTAGATTGACGTTTGTGCTCCCTCTAGTGGTGTTTGCCAGGCCACGACGGTTTCCTCTATAAAGTCTTTTACTCGTTTTCCTTCTTCGTCGTTCGCCCATCGTATTATTTCAGTTTTAACAGTGCCTGGGTGAACGCTGTTAACAGTTACTTCAGTGCCTTGTAATAGCTTAGAAAGCTGACGAGTAAATAGAATAGTCATACACTTGCTAGAATAATAAGCTTCCAATTGATGATAACTTTTTTCCCAGTTCAAATCTTCCCAATGAACTGGGCCAAACGTATGAGTAATAGAAGACAAGACAACTATTCTACTTGGTGCACTTTTCTTGATGAGGTCAAGTAGTAAATTTGTAAGCAGAAAATGACCAAGATAATTTACACCAAATTGCATTTCAAATCCATCTTCTGTTTTGAATAAGGGGCAGGCCATTACCCCGGCATTATTGACCAAAATATTTAACTTGGGTTCAGTAGAATTAATGTCAGCAGCTAGCTTACGAATTGATGCAAACGAAGCTAAATCTAATATTTTAGTAACGACATTGTTTGGGCCACATTTTGCTTCTTTTATAACTCTTTTTCTTGTCTTGAAAGCCTTTTCATAATCTCTGCAGGTCATTATAACTCTAGCACCTCGTCTAGCAAGGTCAATTGTAGTTTCCAATCCAATTCCAGTATTTGTTCCAGTGATTAAAACTGTTTTGCCATCCAACTTAACATCACATTTTACCATTCCGTTTTCTGCACTTTTCACAGTTGTCATTTTAATCAAAAGCTAATACCGATTTCTGACAATGTATGTATCTTAATATTTTTGTGACAGTTTACTAAAGTTGTAAAAAGTAGGTTAAAGTTATCGCATATTAAATTTTACCACGGTTCAATAGACAGTGCATACATTAAAGATAACAATTTTTAAACACGCCAGCTAAACGTAACTGCAAAGAATTTATTTAAACACGACTTGACATTTTAGCAACAGGAATTTTGTATTTACAAAACGACGTTAAAACTTAAAACCTGGTTATTTATCGTATATTTATGATATATTGTTTTAAAATGTAAAAACTTTTGTCAAATTGTACGAATTTGATCTGAATAGTTTTCGTCGTCCATTATTTGACAGTTTAAAAACGTTCACAAACAAATTATATTGAAATAAATTTAAAAAAATATTTTCCATTTTGTTGTTACATGTATTCGTTTGTCTAATTAACAATAAATGTTGCAAAAGTTTTTAATGTAGGCAATGTAGCAAATACTTTACACGCAATTAGTGAAACAGTTCAGGTATTCGTTTATTTAGGTCTTGTATCTGTTAAACATAGCCTAAGTTGTTGAAACACTAAAAACACACAGGTTGCGAGATGGTTAATATTTAGCTTATGCGTAGATAAACTACTTCTAAAATACACAGAGATTATGATTACTAAACATAAGTGAAGATAAAACGCCATATTCTTAGGCTATTTTATTTTTAGCAAGTTTTATCAGTAAATTTTTTGAAATTTAAAATATAAGAAATTTACGAGTAATTGTGTGTTTAAATAGCCTAACAATATCAATACATTGTTTAACTTCAAGGTTGGAGTTAAAATCGACAGAATAACTTTAAAATGGCAACTGTAAAAAGTGCAGAAAACGGAATGGTAAAATCTGATGTTTAGTTGGATGGCAAAACAGTTTTAATCACTGGAACAAATACTGGAATTGGATTGGAAACTACAATTGATTTTGCTAGGCGAGGTGCTAGACTTATATTGACATGCAAAGACTATGAAAAAGCTTTCAAGACAAGAAAAAGAGTTATAAAAGAAGCAAAATGTGACCCAAACAATGTCGTTACTAAAATATTAGATTTAGCTTCGTTTGCATCAATTCGCAAGCTAGCTGCTGACATTAATTCTACTGAACCCAAGTTAAACATTTTAGTCAATAATGCCGGAGTAATGGCCTGCCCCTTATTTAGAACAGAAGATGGATTTGAAATGCAATTTGGTGTAAATTATCTTGGTCATTTTCTGCTTATAAATCTATTACTTGACCTCATCAAAAAAAGTGCACCAAGTAGAATAGTTGTCCTGTCTTCTGTCACTCATACGTTTGGCCCAGTTCATTGGGAAGATATTAACTGGGAAAAAAGTTATCATGAATTGGAAGCTTATTATTCTACCAAGTGTATGACTATTCTATTTACTCGTCAGCTTTCTAAGCTATTACAAGGCACAAAAGTCACTGCGAACAGCGTTAACCCTGGCCCTGTTAAAACCGATATAATACGATGGGCGAACGACGAAGAAGGAAAGCGATTTCAGGATCTTGTCAAAGAAAAAGTCGATGTCTGGTTAACACCGCTAGAGAGAGCACAAACGTCAATTTATGTTGCCATAGCACCCGAATTGGAAAATGTATCAGGAAAATATTTCGATAATTGTGAGATGGCTGAAGTAAAGGATTATGTGAAAAATGAAAATGATGCACAACGCCTGTGGGATTTAAGCATCAAATATACAAAACTATAAAGAAACCATACAGTGTTAAATATGTGTTCAAGTTATGCAACTTTTAAAAAGAAAATTAAAATTAATTAAAAAAAAGAAAAGGGAAACCCTGTTTGTGATGACGTAGAAAGTACTAGCTTGTATTTCTCACGCAGGTACTGACTTTGCAACATTTTAGGTATCCGTTTATTTAGGTCTTGTATCTGTAACACATAGCCTAAGTTGTTGAAACACTAAGAACACAGGTTGCGAGATTGTTAATATTTAGCTTATAGCGTAAATAAACTACTTCTAAAATACATAGAGATTATGATTACTAAACATAGGTGAAGATAAAACGCTATATTCTAAGGCTATTTTATTTTTTGGCATTTTTTATCAGCATTTTTTTTTAATTTAAAAAATAAGAAATTTACTAGTAATTGTGTTTTTAAATAGCCTTACAATATCAATACATTGTTTAACTTCAAGGTTGGAGTTAAAATCGACAGAATTACTTTAAAATGGCAACTGTAAAAAGTGCAGAAAACGGAATGGTAAAATGTGATGTTAAGTTGGATGGCAAAACAGTTTTAATCACTGGAACAAATACTGGAATTGGATTGGAAACTACAATTGACCTTGCTAGACGAGGTGCTAGAGTTATAATGACCTGCAGAGATTATGAAAAGGCTTTCAAGACAAGAAAAAGAGTTATAAAAGAAGCAAAATGTGACCCAAACAATGTAGTTACTAAAATATTAGATTTAGCTTCGTTTGCATCAATTCGTAAACTAGCTGCTGACATCAATTCTACTGAACCCAAGTTAAATATTTTGGTCAATAATGCCGGGGTAATGGCCTGCCCATTATTTAGAACAGAAGATGGGTTTGAAATGCAATTTGGTGTGAATTATCTTGGGCATTTTCTGCTCACAAATTTATTACTTGATCTCATCAAGAAAAGTGCACCAAGTAGAATAGTTGTCTTGTCTTCAGCCACTCATACGTTTGGCCCAGTTCATTGGGAAGATATCAACTGGGAAAAAAGTTATCATGAATTGGAAGCTTACTATTCTACCAAGTGTATGACTATTCTATTTACTGGTCAGCTTTCTAAGCTATTACTAGGCACAAAAGTCACTGCAAACAGCGTTAACCCTGGCCCTGTTAAAACCGATATAATACGATGGGCGAACGACGAGGAAGGAAAGCGATTTCAGGATCTTGTCAAAGAAAAAGTCGATGTCTGGTTAACGCCGCTGGAGGGAGCACAAACGTCAATTTACGTTGCCATAGCACCCGAGTTGGAGGGTGTATCAGGAAAATATTTTGATAATTTTGAGATTGCCGAAGAAGCTGAATATGTAAAAAATGATGATGATGCAAAACGTTTGTGGGATTTAAGCATCAAATATACAAAACTATAAAGTACAGTGTTAATTACACGAATTATAAAGAAAAATTTTAATTTGTTTAACATTTATAATTTGTAATAATTTCTGTATAAAATGCTTGACAAGATATTTGTCAAAAACTCTATGCAATAACGTTTTGATATGTGAAAAATCATAATTAAAATGAATTATACTTTTAATTCTTAATATTTTTGCTAAATATAAAATCATAAATAAGTTTTGCTAACTTTAAAGTTAATGTAAGTTCAAAGTTAATGTTAAAGTTAATTTAAACTTATTTAAATAGAATCGAAATAAATATACATAATATTAGAATATGCATTCAACACTAAAAAAGAACTAGTCCAAAAAAGCTTACATCCAAAAACACATCTTGCAAACAATAAAGATAGCAGTAGACGTAAACACGTGACTAGAAGAAATAAAAGGTGTAAGCACGTGACTAAGAAGTAGATAACGACATTCCAATATTTTTACATTAATAGTAAAATAATAAATTTTTGTGACACTTCTAAGCCTTGCGAATATAAATAAACTTAATTTATAAAATGTATAGAGTAATTTTCATGTTGTAACTGAGTTTAGGGCAAATGTAAATTATTTTGGTTATGTTTTAAATTGTTTGCTAAATATTTTTTTAAGGGATGTTTTTTGTTTGCTAAATATTTTTTTAAGGGAAGTTAAAACGACAACCAAAGTTTTTTGATTAGTTTTATATATATTTGGTTTATCATGTTTTTTTTTAATTAAAATCCTACATTGGCAATAAATATATTTGGTTTATCATGTTTTTTTTTAATTAAAATCCTATATTGGCAATATTTTTAATTAAAATCCTATATTGGCAATAAGGTAAAAGGCATTTTTTTAAAGGTATTTTACATAAAATTTTTAGTTATTGGTATATATATACATTATAAAAACCTATTAAAATAAATATTAATTCTTTTACAGGGTTTAAATTTGGAGTGGTGTAAAAAATGTCCTGACATTGGGTTACCGAAACCTGATCTCGTTCTTCTCTTGGATCTCAAAATATCAGAGTCCGAAAAACGCGGTGATTTTGGTGGAGAAAGGTACGAACAGATAGACTTTCAGAAAAAGGTTTCACAAAATTACCAAAAACTTTTCGACAAATCTTATTGGAGGAATGTTGATGCAGATCGGCCAATGAAAAAGGTTACTTCTGATATGCAAAAACATATTGAAGATGCTATCAAAAGTGTTGGACAAACCCCTATTGAACAATTATGGATAAAATAACTTTTTTACATTACTTTACTTGGTCAATTTTTAAATAAATACTCATTATAAAAAGTGTTTTATACAATCATATTATTATTGTGTCAGTTTTGTAACATGAACAAATTATTTTTTTACTTTTTCTTAAATTTATATTGTAGATTTATTTAGACTGTATTATTTATTACACTAAGAATTGTTATAGGATCCCTGTGTAAGTATTGAAATATTAATAAAATTTTATTTTTACCATTGCTTTTAATTTTACCGGCAGCGTGGTGTAGTGGTAAGAACACTTGCTACACCACACATGAGGTCGTGGGTTCAATTCCCACAGATCTCATGCTGTAGCGCCCTTGAGTAAGGCGCTATAAACGGTACAAACTCCTGCTGAGCCAATACTTAATCAGCAGCATAATTACTATGCAATTATAATCTATATAATATCCCAAACTGCTACAGGCAACTCGAGACTGGGTCGGAGTAACTGATGTTACTCTATGTTCAAGTCGCGCATTCAACTTTCCCACATCGAGGATAAAAATATATAAAAAAAAATTACACTTTCTTAAAAATTTTAAAAACTGTCATTTCTAAATTTTTTTGCAATTTCCTATTACCAATATATTGTAGATTTATGTAAACTGTAAAAATTATTGTACAAAAATTGGTATAGAATATCTCTTATAAATCTTAGCCTATTGGATTTATGTTTATGTCTAAATTTTGTTAAATTATTTTGTTGTAAATTTGTTTTTTAAATATTTCTTTGTTGATAACTAAATTAAATGTCTGTGCCCACTATTGGTATGACTTAAAAAAGTTTATTGATATTATACTTAGATAACTTTCATAAATTAGTTAAGGGTAATTTAATAAATTATTGTAAAAAAGTAAAATAAGGATAAGATTTTTTAATTTAAAGAAATTAGTAAATCTGTTTTGTGTTTAATTTGTTTTATTTTTTAAATACACAAAACATAAAAAATGTATTTTGATTAAAATTTTAATAATAAACTTAACTAGATTTATTTGAAAAATAAAATATGGTTTGAAATCGTTTGATCCTTTTTATAGAGATATTAAAATTTAATATGTATATTAAAAAAATTTAAATGTTAACTTTTCTATAATTAATACCAAACTTTACCAATTAAACACACATTCATTAATCACGCAAGATATGACTAAATTAAGTTTGAAAGCAAAATATCGATCTTAATTTTATTATAAATCAAACGAGTTTTAATGTATAACTAACAAGAAAATGTGTTTTTTTTTATTTTTAGTGTTTTTATTTATGACACAAAAATGGGCGAAATTTGAAAGCAAAATATTGATATTTACATTTTATTAAATTAACAAGTGTTAAAATATAATTTTTTTTTTGTATATATCTTTATTCTTGATGTGGGAAAGTCGAATGCGCGACTTAAACATTGAGTAAAATCAGTTACTTCGACCCAGTCTCAAGTTGCCTGTGGCAGTTTGGGATATTATAGATTATAATTGCCCGATAATTATACTGCTGATTAAGTTCTGGCTTAGCAGGAGTTCATACCGTTTATAGTGACTTACTCAAGGGCGCTACAGCATAAGATCAGTGGGGATTGAACCTACGACCTCATGTGTGGTGTAGCAAAGGTTCTTACCACTACACCACGCTGCCGTTTTGTTAATTGTTTTTAAGACAAACATTTCATCATTTTAACCTTATCGAGAGAGGCACGCGCGTTGATTAAATTCACGCCAAGATTGCAATTTTCGGCCCCGGGTTTGCAAGAAGCGCAAGGAATTCTAGAACCTAAATCACGTGGCGCTTTCTTGTCTAGACCGCGTAGTAAAAGGTCTTAGAAATCTATGCTTAGTTTATATCAAGTTTTATCGTCAATTTTGAATGTTTTTTGCCACAATTCTACAAAAAAATCAGAAAGTGTAGTTATTATGACGTCATACTCAAGTGCAAACCATCTAGAAAGCGGAAGTACAAGAATTAATCGACAATTTATATTTTATGACGTCATAAAACAGTCAAGAAAGAAAAATGACATCTAGAATTGGAAATCAAATCAATTTTAACTTCAGAGGTCTTGAAGATCGATCTTACCTCTAATACGGTAAATCTAATTTTGTTATTTTTTTGTAAAATTAATTTTTGTTTAGAATTTTATGATTTTTGCTACGTTATCAATTGTTTAAACATTTGTTGGTTTTAAGAGTTTATTTTTTCTATAATTTGTAACATATAAAACGAAGATAAATCCAAAATGCCCAAATTGGCTGGTGCCGTTATTAAACTTTTTTAAATATTTTAGTGGTTAATTTTTTTACTATTTTGTTAAAATAATTTAATTTTTGCAGACAATGTTTCGACAAAAGTTAGCGCAGTAGAAAATGACTGACCGGTGGTCAGTGACGTTGATTGTGACGTATACCATGACGTCATGGTGATTTGGAAATTCCTTTAATTATTGTTAGTTCACTTAAATTTAGTTTTGTCAAATTAAACCAAGAAAAAATATTCTAAGCGCTATTTATTGCCATAACTTTAATATATTTTACAGTTTTAATATATGCTGCATGTTGCATGATTACTGTTGTTTGTTTTTTGTTTTATATTTGCGCGATGCTGCTGCGCGCTGCGTTATTGCTAGTTTAAATTTTAAGACATCTATGCTATAAGCTGCTGCGTTTGCTAGTTAACTAAATTAAACAAAATTGGCTGTTGTAGCGTTGCAACTACCTCTTCTTCATGTATTCCAATCTTTATTTCCCTATTTTCTACCAATGCGCTGCTGCTGCGAATACTGAATAAATATTAAATAGTTTTTTTTTTAAATACCTAAATTAATAAAGTTTAAAATATAATTTTCAGTTTTTGCCATGATTTACATATATTAACTATTTTATTTTAATTTTTTTAATTTTATCGTCGCTGGAGTCCGACATTTACAAGACTCTACGTCATGTGACGTCACCAGTTTTTATGCAACGTCACCATCCAAACAACCACCAATTGACGTCATCAATTCGACAACGTGAACGCCTTGTCGTCGAGGAAATGTAAAAATGCACCCAAATAAGTTTAAAGGTATTTGATTAAAATTATTTTCTTTAAAGTGACTTAACCTAATGTCAACCGGCAGCGTAGTTTAGTGGTAAGAACACTTGCTACACCACACATGAGGTCGTGGGTTCAATCCCCACTGATCTCATGCTGTAGCGTCATTGAGTAAGGCTCTATAAACGGTATGAACTCCTGCTGAGCCAGCACTTAATAAGTAGCATAAATACTGGGCAATTATAATCTATAATATCCCAAACTGCCACAGGCAACTCGAGACTGGGTCGGAGTAACTGTTGTTACTCTATGTTTAAGTCGCGCATTCGACTTTCCCACATCGAGGATAAAGATATGTACCAAAAAAAAATTGTTTGTAGTACTAAAATGCAACTTTATTCTTGTTTAAATGTATTTTGAGTCACAAATTGTTAGATCGGTTTAAGCCCAATCGTCTTTATAACTTACCGTGCATTAGTGACGTCATCACACCCTTTTAAAATTTAAAAAAAAAAATTTTAAATTATGCATTAAAATTTAATAAAAATCTACGATTAACTAAAATTTTTTTAATTATTTTTATTTTTTTGTTGCAGTGATAAGTCAACGTCACTTTTATGTTCATCTTGTCACCAGAAAGTGACGTCATCGCTAATAACGTCACATCTGATAAGATTAGAGCCCGAATTGGAACTGCTGTGTTTTACCGCCCTATGCTGAAGGTAAATTAAAAAAAAATTTTACATAAAATTTAATATTTAAATTTATTATAGAATTGTGATGTCGAGAGTTTTTGTGTATGACGTGTTATTTATATATATGACGTAACTTATCTGACTTAAAATGTGTTTTGCATCTGTATAGTCTTATGTAATGTGACTTTGTATAATTTGTGTATTATTTGTATTAGCACATTTTTAATAATTTTATTTACGTTTAGAAATCCGGAAAAATGATGTCGCTTCTTCCAATCTTGGTTACTATTGTTCCTATCTAAAATGACGATTTTAGATTCAACAATTATTACGTCACGTATTGTCAATGTGACGTAGAATTGGATCATTATTAAATGATCTGAAAACAAAGACATTGAGATGAGATTTAGATTTTTTAATTTTGATTACTAATTTTGAGGTCTTAAAGTACTAGAATTGGACAGAATTGTATGCAATATCTTTCTCTTGTCCCAGTGTATTTTTATTTTGCGGACTGTCCCAAACCTAGATTTACCCATTTCGCTTCGTGGGTCGGTCGAAGTTTGGGATCAAACAGTCAATGAGCGGATGCGTTCCCGGCGGCCATTTTTCCCAATACCATTGTTAGGTCCCCATAGGTGTCCCATGTGCCAGTACTAATCTGTGTTTTGGCCCTTATGGTCAGCAGAACCACGTTTCGCCAAATGGTCGTCCGGGCTGTCCCATGTTGTATATTTTTTTTCACATTTATTTTTTTATTACTGTTGTATTTCGTGCCATATCGTAATTTCATTTTTAACATAAACAACGCACAGCTCATCTGATAGGTTTAAAAACGCACCGAACTATTAAATGTGGGAGGCTTAACCTCAACAGCCAGGGACTAAACTTTAACTAAAGAAGCAACACGCTTGGGGGTGCAGCAGAGTTTATTATAATTAGAGTTTCGCGCTAATTAAATACCGGCATCTATAAACTCCGGTTTTCCACTTTCTATCAATTATTTTCTTCCTTAGTGAGCATGGTGCGATTTACTCGTGGGTAGTATATAGCACCACGCTTAGTCTGCAGAATTGTAAATTATTAGTTTGTGAAAATGGAAATTTAACTTCGCAGGGTAGGAGGAACTTGGATCAAACATGGATGGAACAAAATTAAGAGTTGAGTAAAAATAATTAAAACCTAAAACTTGAACCCAATTCTGTCAAATTTTCTGCCATGTATTTTTTGGTGTAACGTCATATTGTAATTGTTTATTAAATGCCATATATTAAATACTAGTTTCTAGTTAAAAAAAAAAAATTTAATTTTGTAATATAAAACAACTCGGGACGTTTAAATTTAAAATTTTATGTAATCTTAGGTAATTTTAACAAATAAATATTAAGTGTTTGGTTAATATGTAATAATTTAACGTTATTGTAACTTGTTTAAAACTTAGAACCTAAAACCAAATTATTTTACTCTTCTCCCAATTCTTTATTGTACTTGTATTAGGACAAAACTAAAATCGCGATGTTAAAATTTAAAGCAGTCTAGTTTTAAAAAAAATATTGTAACTTTGCTGGAGTTGGGTAAACCACAAAGTTATTAACATTGCCTAAAGTTAAACGATAGGAAGGTTAATTAGTTGTCAGTTTGCTCGGTATAGTTTTCTTCTTTCGTTCTGGTGAAAGAAAACTGGAATCCTATTTACATGGTAAGTTAAAAACACAAATATGGTCCGTTGCCATCTCTCTTACACTTTTTCTCTAACTATTTTTATTTTTACAGGCTTTTACAGGTTCTAATTATATATATTTATAGGCTATAAACCAACACCTAATTATTTTTTTACAGCCTTTTACAGCTTCTCCCATGCTGTACTCTTGGACTCTTTATCTTTAAGCTTAAAGTTAGCCTAATTTACTTAAACGGTTTAGTACCGTAAGATCAAAAACAGTTTCCTACTATACCGAGCATTAGAAATTAGTCGCGCACCCTCGAACTTAGTTTAAATTGGGGTTTGGAAAAAAAATTGGCTTATTACTAAATTAAAGGCTTTTATTTGGGATTTTTTAGGTGTCTTACCTTTCCAAGGTACCTTTAAAATCCCATCGTTTGCCTTCCTATTGGGTAAAATAACCTGTTGCTTTCTGGTTGACCTTGGCGTGGTGCAATGGCTTATTACCAACGAACCAGAGTTTTTAGACATAAATACATGATAAATGATGTCATTACCCTATTTTAATATAATAATCGTTAAATAAAATTCATTACGCTATTATAATTTATTTACATTTTAGATAGTAATTACTATACACTAAACATTTTTAAAAATAATGTCACGCAAATAGAAAATTCATTGTTGACGTACAACTAAAATAATTAAACACAATGAAAAAAATTATAATTATTTCCTGATTGCAATACAAAAAATATTTCAGTTAGCTAAATAAAAATAATACCAACTACAAACCAAAATTTCAATAGATTTAATTAATTGAAACAACATATATTCCTTTTCAAAAAAAAAATTGAAAATAAAAAGCAGACGATAACGATATATTTCGGAATGTAAGATTCGATTAAACCATATTAAAAAAATTTAAATAAAATTTCAAAATGCATTAGTTGGGATTCAAACTCGAAGGGCATTACACTTCGCAACCACCAAAGTCGACGTAAACTCACTCAGCATTGCCTTAAACTGTAAACAAAGTCACGTGGTTTGGTTTGTTTTGATTTTTTCTCAAACCCTTCATTTGTAACAGAGCGTTTAAAGTAAGAGACCATGTTTTTTAAAGTTAAAAGTTGGATTAGATTTTTATTAAACAGGTTTAAATTACTTTTATTTATGTTGGTATACAAAGAAATAAAAATAATAAAAATAGAAAAATATATTTCTGGTTTACAATGAGTTTTATATTTTAAAATAACGACTTTAGTACAATTATAAATCTTCTGTTAAACTATTTTCTGTTGTGCAGAATTAATATATTATATGTCTTTAGAAGCCAAGTTGATCTTCATATTAAAAGGACTAAATTTTCACTCTAAAAACTCTGTATTTTTGAAGGCAAGGTTTACAATATTTCATTTTTGTGTAAATTTTAATACTTTAAAAAAAACTTGAATATAAATACTTATATGTTTCGAATAAATATCATAACACTATTCTTATGTTAACTATTTTGCAAACGATTATTGCTTTTTTGAAGCACCAATCAACATTATTATTTAAACAGGTATCCATAGAATCGGTAAATAATAAAATACCTATTAAACTGGCCTAACTGTAACAACCGCCGAGGACCAAATAACATATTTTTAAAATAGGTTAAAATGATAATAATATACAAAACAATTATGTCACTACTATTGGAATTGTAAAATTCTTCAAACCATTAAAATTTAGCATTTTCTTAAAACTGCATTGTCCTAAATAACATTCAACAAAATAAAATCTAAATTCGCAATTTCCTGTATTGAACTACCTACAAATATTTTAAAATATACTTTACATTTTAAAAAGTTATGACACTTTTATTAGAATTTATTCATTTTTTTAAAACAGGGATTCATATATTTTATTATAACTGCATTGGTCTAATTAATATTCACGATAAAAAACAAAAGTTACAATGTTTTTATATGTTGTATTTAGATCTATGACATCGTCCTTTTATTTATGTTCAGGTTCGATATCAAATTGCAGAAACCTAATGCTGTAGCTATCATTCTTTTCATAAATGAACGTTTCACAACGTACCTTAAAATTAAATATTTAATGTTGTTTTTTTAAAAAGATTTTTATCGTTTTGTATATTTTTTTCGTATTTTTTAACTCGCTGTTCGATGTATATACAAAATTGTACTTGTTTAAATACAACTTCGATAGCCTGGTGGTGAGGTGTCAGTTCACAAATCTTAAATTTCAGGTTCGATTCCGATTTTGATTAGTTTTATATTACGATATGTGGTTGTTTGTTTATCAAAAATTAAAGATCGATTTTAAAAATTAAAAATTTACTATAATGCATATTATAATATTAGTAACCTAAAATCATATTTAATAAACAATAAAAAAAATTTACTTTTTTATCTAGTTTCTTGTAATAAATATTATCTGCATATTTCGTCAAAATTTTAAAGCGTAATATCTATTTTTAATTTTGTTAAACAATCAAGGATTTAAAAATAATAAACATATCAAAAATAATTTTTTTAATTTCTTTTTGTTGGTATTACATATGCTATTAACCAAATTAATTCTTTAATTATCAAATAACAAAAATAAATAATTTGTAACTGCATTATTAAAAAAAAAAATTAAAATAAAAAAAAAGATTTTATAATTATCATCAATATTAAGCTTAAAGATTATAGTTTTTAACTTTGTTTCAATAAAATTAAAAGGCTAGAAGTGTTATTAATGCGATTACAATATTCCAATATCAAATATCCAACTTATTTTGTAAATTAAACAAAAATATAATTAATTGCAAAGCCATATGACATAGCCCAACCTAGAGTTTTGAGATTTCATAAAATTTTAATAAAAGTGTGATAACTTTTATGAATACTAATATTTTCGAAAAATATTTTGTGAACGCGTTAATTGGACCTGTGCAGTTCTCACGAAGCAATTATTTTTTAATTTAAAATTTTTGATTTTTTTCAAAAAATTTATATGCAATATCATTGGCCAAAAATATCACGTGACGTAATTAAACCCAAAATAAAAATTAGCTTTAACTTTTGTTCTACCGAAAATTTTTGCGAAATGTTTTATTTTGAATGTTGGTTAGGCCAATGTACGTCTAATAAAATATAAAATTTTAGGTTTTGAGATTTCATAAAATTTCAATAAAAGTGTCATAACTTTTATGAATATTAATATTTTCGATAAAAAATTTGTGAACACGTTAATTGGACCTGTGCAGTTCTCACGAAGCAATTATTTTTTAATTTAAAATTTTTTATTTTTAAAAAAAAATTTATATGCAATATCATTGGCCAAAAATATCACGTGACCTAATTAAACCCAAAATAAAAATTAGCTCTAACTTTTGTTCTACCGAAAATTTTTGCGAAATGTTTTATCTTGAATGTTAGTTAGGCCAATGTACGTCTAATAAAATATAAAACTTTAGGTTTTGAGATTTCATAAAATTTTAATAAAAGTGTCATAACTTTTATGAATATTAATATTTTCAAAAAATATTTTGTCAACACGTTAATTGGACCTGTGCAGTTCTCACGAAGCAATTATTTTTTGATTTAAAATTTTTTTATTTTTTTTAAAAAATTTATATGCAATATCATTGGCCAAAAATATCACGTGACGTAATTAAACCCAAAATAAAAAATAGCTCTAACTTTTGTTCTACCGAAAAATTTTGCGAAATGTTTAATCTTGAATGTTAGTTAGGCCAATGTACGTCAAACAAAATATAAAATTTTAGGTTTTGAGATTTCATAAAATTTTAATAAAAGTGTCATAACTTTTATGAATACTAATATTTTCGAAAAATATTTTGTGAACGCGTTAGTTGGACCTGTGCAGTTCTCACGAAGCAATTATTTTTTAATTTAAAATTTTTGATTTTTTTCAAAAAATTTATATGCAATATCATTGGTCAAAAATATCACGTGACCTAATTAAACCCAAAATAAAAATTAGCTCTAACTTTTGTTCTACCGAAAATTTTTGCGAAATGTTTTATTTTGAATGTTGGTTAGGCCAATGTACGTCTAATAAAATATAAAATTTTAGGTTTTGAGATTTCATAAAATTTCAATAAAAGTGTCATAACTTTTATGAATATTAATATTTTCGAAAAAAAATTTGTGAACACGTTAATTGGACCTGTGCAGTTCTCACGAAGCAATTATTTTTTAATTTAAAATTTTTTATTTTTTTCAAAAAATTTATATGCAATATCATTGGCCAAAAATATCACGTGACCTAATTAAACCCAAAATAAAAATTAGCTCTAACTTTTGTTCTACCGAAAATTTTTGCAAAATGTTTTATCTTGAATGTTAGTTAGGCCAATGTACGTCAAACAAAATATAAAATTTTAGGTTTTGAGATTTCATAAAATTTTAATAAAAGTGTCATAACTTTTATGAATACTAATATTTTCGAAAAATATTTTGTGAACGCGTTAATTGGACCTGTGCAGTTCTCACGAAGCAATTATTTTTTAATTTAAAATTTTTGATTTTTTTCAAAAAATTTATATGCAATATCATTGGTCAAAAATATCACGTGACCTAATTAAACCCAAAATAAAAATTAGCTCTAACTTTTGTTCTACCGAAAATTTTTGCGAAATGTTTTATTTTGAATGTTGGTTAGGCCAATGTACGTCTAATAAAATATAAAATTTTAGGTTTTGAGATTTCATAAAATTTCAATAAAAGTGTCATAACTTTTATGAATATTAATATTTTCGAAAAAAAATTTGTGAACACGTTAATTGGACCTGTGCAGTTCTCACGAAGCAATTATTTTTTAATTTAAAATTTTTTATTTTTTAAAAAAAATTTATATGCAATATCTTTGGCCAAAAATATCACGTGACCTAATTAAACCCAAAATAAAAATTAGCTCTAACTTTTGTTCTACCGAAAATTTTTGCGAAATGTTTTATCTTGAATGTTAGTTAAGCCAATGTACGTCTAATAAAATATAAAACTTTAGGTTTTGAGATTTCATAAAATTTTAATAAAAGTGTCATAACTTTTATGAATATTAATATTTTCAAAAAATATTTTGTCAACACGTTAATTGGACCTGTGCAGTTCTAAAAGAGCAATTATTTTTTAATTTAAAATTTTTTTCAAAAATTTTTTATGCAATATCATTGGCCAAAAATATCACGTGACCTAATTAAACCCAAAATAAAAATTAGCTCTAACTTTTGTTCTAATAAATATTTTTGCTAAATGTTTTATCTTGAATGTTAGTTACACCAATGCGCGTCTAATAAAATACAGAATTTTAGGTTTTGAGATTTCATAAAATTTCAATAAAAGTGTCATAACTTTTATGAATATTAATATTTTCAAAAAATATTTAGTAAACACGTTAGTTGGACCTGTGCAATTCTAACAGAGCAATTATTTTTTGATTTAAAATTTTTTATTTTTTTTTTTAAATTTATATGCAATATCATTGGCCAAAAATATCACGTGACCTAATTAAACCCAAAATAAAAATTAGCCATAACTTTTGTTCTAATAAATATTTTTGCTAAATGTTTAATCTTGAATGTTAGTTACACCAATGCGCGTCTAATAAAATATAAAATTTTAGGTTTTGAGATTTCATAAAATTTCAATAAAAGTGTCATAAGTTTTATGAATATTAATATTTTCAAAAAATATTTAGTAAACACGTTAATTGGACCTGTGCAATTCTAACTGAGTAATTATTTTTTGATTTAAAATTTTTTATTTTTTAAAAAAAATTTATATGCAATATCATTGGCCAAAAATATCACGTGACCTAATTAAACCCAAAATAAATTAGCTCTAACTTTTGTTCTAATGAAAATTTTTGCAAAATGTTTTATCTTAAATGTTAGTTACGCCAATGCACGTCTACTTAAATATAACATTTTAGGTTTTAAGATTTCATAAATTTGTAATAAAAGTTTTTATGAATATCAATATTTTCAAAAAATATTATGTGAACACGTTAATTGGACCTGTGCAGTTCTCATGAAACAAATATTTTTTAATTTAAAATTTTTTATTTTTTTCAAAAAATTTATATGCAATATCATTGGCCAAAAATATCACGTGACTTAATTAAACCCAAAATAAAAATTATCTCTAACTTTTGTTCTACCGAAAATTTTTGCAAAATGTTTTATCTTTAATGTTAGTTAGGCCAATGTACGTCTAATAAAATATAAAATTTTAGGTTTTGAGATTTTATAAAATTTCATTAAAAGTGTCATAACTTTTATGAATATTAATATTTTCAAAAAATATTTAATAAACACGTTAATTGGACCTGTGCAATTCTAACAGAGCAATTATTTTTTGATTTAAAATTTTTTATTTTTTTCAAAAATTTTTATGCAGTATCATTGGCCAAAAATATCACGTGACCTAATTAAACTCAAAATAAAAATTAGCTCTAACTTTTATTCTAATAAAATTTTTTGCGAAATGTTTTATCTTGAATGTTAGTTAGGCCAATGTACGTCTAATAAAATATAAAATTTTAGGTTTTGAGATTTTATAAATTTTTAATAAAAGTGTCATAACTATTATGCATATTAATATTTTCGAAAAATATTTTGTGAACACGTTAATTGGACCTGTGCAGTTTTCATGAAGCAATTATTTTTTAATTTAAAATTTTTGATTTTTTTCAAAAAAATTATATGCAATCTCATTGGCCAAAAATATCACGTGACCTAATTAAACCCAAAATAAAAATTAGCTCTAACTTTTGTTCTACCAAAGATTTTTGCGAAATGTTTTATCTTGAATGTTAGTTAGGCCAATGTACGTCTAATAAAATATAAAATTTTAGGTTTTGAGATTTCATAAAATTTTAATAAAAGTGTCATAACTTTTATGAATATTAATATTTTCAAAAAATATTTTGTCAACACGTTAATTGGACCTGTGCAGTTCTAAAAGAGCAATTATTTTTTGATTTAAAATTTTTTATTTCTTTTAAAAAATTGTTATGCAATATCATTTGCCAAAAATATCACGTGACCTAATTAAACCAAAAATAATAATATCTCTAACTTTTGTTCTAATAAATATTTTTTCGAAATGTTTTATCTTGAATGTTAGTTAGACCAATGCGCGTCTAATAAAATATAAAATTTTAGGTTTTGGGACATCATCAATATTTAATAAAAGTGTATTAACTTTTATGAATATCAATATTTTCTAAAAATATTTGGTAAACACGTTAATTGGACCTGTACAATTCTAACAGAGCAACTATTTTTTGATTTAAAATTTTTTATTTTTTTCAAAAAATTTATATGCAATATCATTGGCCAAAAATATCACGTGAATTAATTAAACCCAAAATAAAAATTAGCTTTAACTTTTTTTCTAATAAATATTTTTGCGAAATGTTTTATCTTGAATGTTAGTTACGCCAATGCGCGTCTAATAAAATATAAAATTTTAGGTTTTGAGATTTCATAAAATTTCAATAAAAGTGTCATAACTTTTATGAATATTAATATTTTCGAAAAATATTTTGTAAACACGTTATATGGACCTGTGCAGTTCTAACAGAACAATTATTTTTTGATTTAAATTTTTTATTTTTTTCAAAAAATTTATATGCAATAATATCATTGGCCAAAAATATCACGTGACCTAATTAAACCCAAAATAAAAATTAGCTCTAACTTTTGTTCTACCAAAAATTTTTGCAAAATGTTTTATCTTGAATGTTAGTTAGGCCAATGTACGTCTAATAAAAAATAAAATTTTAGGTTTTGAGATTTCATAAAATTTTAATAAAAGTGTCATAACTTTTATGAATATTTTCAAAAAATATTTTGTCAACACGTTAATTGGACCTGTGCAGTTCCAAAAGAGCAATTATTTTTTGATTTAAAATTTTTTATTTTTTTTTTTAAATTATTATGCAATATCATTTGCCAAAAATATCACGTGACCTAATTAAACCCAAAATAAAAATTATCTCTAACTTTTGTTCTAATAAATATTTTTGCGAAATGTTTTATCTTGAATGTTAGTTAGACCAATGCGCGTCTAATAAAATATAATATTTTAGGTTTTGAGACTTCATCAATATTTAATAAAATTGTCATAACTTTTATGAATATTAATATTTTCAAAAAATATTTGGTAAACACGTTAATTGGACCTGTGCAATTGTAACACAGCAATTATTTTTTGATTTAAAATTTTTTATTTTTTTTTAAAAATTCATATGCAATATCATTAGCCAAAAATATCACGTGACCTAATTAAACCCAAAATAAAAATTAGCTCTAATTTTTGTTCTAATGAAAATTTCTGCAAAATGTTTTATCTTGAATGTTAGTTACGCCAATGCGCGTCTACTTAAATATTAAATTTTAGGTTTTGAGATTTCATAAATTTTTAATAAAAGTGTCATAACTTTTATGCATATTAATATTTTCAAAAAATATTTTGTGAACACGTTAATTGGACCTTTGCAGTTCTTACGAAGCAATTATTTTTTAATTTAAAATTTTTTATTTTTTTAAAAAAATTTATATGCAATGTCATTGGCCAAAAATATCACGTGACCTAATGAAACCCAAAATAAAAATTAGCTCTAACTTTTGTTCTACCAAAAATTTTTGCGAATTGTTTTATCTTGAATGTTAGTTAGGTCAATATACGTCTAATAAAATATAAAATTTTAGGTTTTGAGATTTCATAAAATTTTAATAAAAGTGTCATAACTTTTATGAATATTAATATTGTCGAAAAATATTTTGTCAACACGTTAATTGGACCTGTGCAGTTCTAAAAGAGCAGTTATTTTTTAATTTAAAATTTGTTATTTTTTTTAAAAAAAATTTTATGCAATATCATTGGCCAAAAATATCACGTGACATAATTAAACCCAAAATAAAAATTAGCTCTAACTTTTGTTCTAATAAATATTTTTGCTAAATGTTTTATTTTGAATGTTAGTTACACTATTGCGCGTCTAATAAAATATAAAATTTTAGGTTGTGAGATTTCATAAAATTTTAATAAAAGTGTCATAACTTTTATGAATATTAATATTTTAAAAAAATATTTAGTCAACACGTTAATTGGACCTGTGCAGTTCTAAAAAAGCAATTATTTTTTAATTTAAAATTTGTTATTTTTTTCAAAAAATTTTTATGCAATATCATTGGCCAAAAATATAACGTGACCTAATTAAACCCAAAATAAAAATTAGCTCTAACTTTTGTTCTACCGAAAATTTTTGCGAAATGTTTTATCTTGAATGTTAGTTAGGCCAATGTACGTCTAATAAAATATAAAATTTTAGGTTTTAAGATTTTATAAAATTTTAATAAATGTGTCATAACTTTTATGAATATTAATATTTTCAAAAAATATTTTGTCAACACGTTAATAGGACCTGTGCAATTCTAAAATAGCAATTATTTTTTGATTTAAAATTTTTTATTTTTTTCAAAAAATTTTTATGCAATATTATTTGCCAAAAATGTCACGTGACCTAAATAAACCCAAAATAAAAATTAGCTCTAACTTTTTTTCTAATAAATATTTTTGCGAAATGTTTTATCTTGAATGTTAGTTACACCAATGCGCGTCTAATAAAATATAAAATTTCAGGTTTTGAGATTTCATAAAATTTCAATAAAAGTGTCATAACTTTTATGAATATTAATATTTTCAAAAAATATTTTGTAAACACGTTAATTGGACCTGTGCAGTTCTAACATAGCAATTATTTTTTGATTTAAAATTTTTTATTTTTTTTAAAAAATTCATTTGCAATATCATAGGTCAAAAATATCACGTGACCTAATTAAACCCCCCAAAAATTAGCTCTAACTTTTGTTCTAATAAAAATTTTTGCAAATTGTTTTATCTTGAATGTTAGTTACGCCAATGCGCGTCTACTTAAATATAAAATTTTAGGTTTTGAGATTTCATAAATTTTTAATAAAAGTGTCATAACTTTTATGAATATTAATATTTTCGAAAAATATTTTGTGAACATGTTAATTGGACCTGTGCAGTTCTCACGAAGCAATTATTTTTTAATTTAAAATTTTTTATTTTTTAAAAAAAATTTATATGCAATATCATTGGCCAAAAATATCACGTGACCTAATTAAACCCAAAATAAAAATTAGTTCTAACTTTTGTTCTACCAAAAATTTTTGCAAAATGTTTTATCTTGAATGTTAGTTACGCCAATGTACGTCTAATAAAATATAAAATTTTAGGTTGTGAGATTTCATAAAATTTTAATAAAAGTGTCATAACTTTTATGAATATTAATATTTTAAAAAAATATTTGGTAAACACGTTAATTGGACCTGTGCAGTTCTAAAAAAGCAATTATTTTTCAATTTAAAATTTTTTATTTTTTTCAAAAAATTTTTATGCAATATCATTGGCCAAAAATATCACGTGATCTAATTAAACTCAAAATAAAAATTAGCTCTAACTTTTATTCTAATAAATAATTTTGCGAAATGTTTTATCTTGAATGTTAGTTAAGCCAATGTACGTCTAATAAAATATAAAATTTTAGGTTTTGAGATTTCATAAAATTTTAATAAAAGTGTCATAACTTTTATGAATATTAATATTTTTAAAAAAATATTTGGTAAACACGTTAATTGGACCTGTGCAATTCTAACAAAGCAAATATTTTTTGATTTAAAATTTTTTATTTTTTAAAAAAAATTTATATGCAATATCATTGGCCAAAAATATCACGTGACCTAATTAAACCCAAAATAAAAATTAGCTTTAATTTTTGTTCTAATAAATATTTTTGCGAAATGTTTTATCTTGAATGTTAGTTACACCAATGCGCGTCTAATAAAATACAAAATTTTAGGTTTTGAGATTTCATAAATTTTTAATAAAAGTTTCATAACTTTTATGATTATTAATATTTTCAAAAAATATTTTGTGAACACGTTATTTGGACCTGTGCAGTTCTAACAGCGCAATTATTTTTTGATTTAAATTTTTTTTTTTTTTTCAAAAAATTTTTATGCAATATCATTGGCCAAAAATATCACGTGACCTAATTAAACCCAAAATAAAAATTAGCTCTAACTTTTGTTCTACCGAAAATTTTTGCGAAATGTTTTATCTTGAATGTTAGTTAGTCCAATGTACGTCTAATAAAATATAAAATTTTAGGTTTTGAGATTTCATAAAATTTTAATAAAAGTGTCATAACTTTTATAAATATTAATATTTTCAAAAAATATTTTGTCAACACGTTAATTGGACCTGTGCAGTTCTAAAAGAACAATTATTTTTTGATTTAAAATTTTTTATTTTTTTCAAAAATTTTTTATGCAATATCATTTGCCAAAAATATCACGGGACCTAATTAAACTCAAAATAAAAATTACCTTTAACTTTTGTTCTAATAAATATTTTTGCTAAATGTTTTATCTTGAATGTTAGTTAGACCAATGCGCGTCTAATAAAATATAAAATTTTAGGTTTTGCGACTTCATCAATTTTTAATAAAAGTGTCATAACTTTTATGAATATTAATATTTTCAAAAAATATTTTGTAAGGACATTAATTAGACGTGTGCGGTTCTAATAGAACAATTATTTTTTGATTTAAAATTTTTATTTTTTTTTTGAAATTTATATGCAATAGCATTGGCCAGAAATATCACGTGATCTAATTAAACCCAGAATAAAAATTTGCTGAAACTTTTGTTTTACTAAAAATTTTTGCAAAATGTTTTATCTTGAATGTTAGTTAAGCCAATGCGCGTTTAATAAAATATAAAATTTTAGGTTTTGCGACTTCATCAATTTTTAATAAAAGTGTCATAACTTTTATGAATATTAATATTTTCAAAAAATATTTTGTAAGGACATTAATTAGACGTGTGCGGTTCTAATAGAACAATTATTTTTCGATTTAAATTTTTTTTTTGAAATTTATATGCAATAGCATTGGCCAGAAATATCACGTGATCTAATTAAACCCAGAATAAAAATTTGCTGAAACTTTTGTTTTACTAAAAATTTTTGCAAAATGTTTTATCTTGAATGTTAGTTAAGCCAATGCGCGTTTAATAAAATATAAAATTTTAGGTTTTGAGACTTCATCAATTTTTAATAAAAGTGTCATAACTTTTATGAATATCAATATTTTCAAAAAATATTTTGTAAAGACGTTAATTGGACCTGTGCGGTTCTAATAGAACAATTATTTTTCGATTTAAATTTTTTTTTTTTAATTTATATGCAATAACATTGATTTTTTATACATACACTAATTAGGTCAATGCGTTTTAATTGGTATAAATGAAATTTAATTTAAAAATTGTGATTTTTTAAAAAAAATTTTGACCTTATGTATTTACCATTTAATATATGCCAAAAAAAAAAATTTTAAATCGAATTTGAACCGCGCTAATAGAATCATATTAATCTAACTAACATATTTAAAAAAAAAATTAAAAAATATTAATAATTATTAAAGTTATGACATATTTATCATATTTTTCCAAATTCTCAAAACTTAAAATTAAACATTTTGTTAGATGCGTATTGATCTAACTAACACACTAGATAAGGAATTAAAAAAAAAATTAAGTAAAACAGAAATTATCAAATATAAAAAATTATAAATGTATTTAAAAAAGAATATTAGTTGAATTGTTACACTTTAATAATTATGGTTTGAAACTTTTTGGTTTCGATATTATGTTGGCCTCTTAAAACGTTTACGTTTTAAATCTTACATTTCGCTTATTTTAACAAAAAAAAGCGTTGAGAGAAAACGTAAATTTAAAGCCCGTAAGTTCAAATCCCGGCAAGCGAAAATTTTTTAGTTTTCTTTTAAATTAAATTAAAATCAATTCATGTTTTAAAAACTAAAACACTTGTTTCTTTTGTATGTTAATGTATAACTTTTTATGTGAAAATAAAATAGCGTCACAAAATTAAATATTTATTAACAACAAATTTGTTGACAATGATAAAACACCATAAACAAAATTTAAATAAATTTGGTTAGTACTATATATTTTATTTTAACAAATTGATTTTTTAAATTAATATTTAATTTAATTTAAAATATAAAAAATGATTGTTTACATATAATTTAAACGTTAAAACAAAAGTTGGTCTTACAAATTAAATAATAAAAAAAATACCTTAAAAACTTTAAAAAATATGTATACAAAAAGATAATGCACTAAAAATAAATTATTTTAAATATTGAAAAATTACAATATTGAAAAGTTTACGAAAATAATTTCACAATGTATAACTTATAAAGCACCGTTTAAAAACATGAAAAACATTTTTAATTCTAATTTTAAACATAAGTAAAACTATAAATTTATGTTTTTTTATACTTTGTATTTTTAATCAAACAAAATCAAAAAAAAAAAATTTAAACACATGATTATGGATAAAATAGAATCTTAGCGCAATTTAAAAAAAAAATCTACTAAAAAATGATTTCAATCTTACAAACTTAAAAAATAAAAAAACTTAAATTTTTAGGCTTGAATATTCAAAACCAAGATATAACATATTTATAGAAAACTTCGCAATTTTAAATAAACTTTGTTTCGTTTTACTTATGCATTTGCGAATGCCTTTTAATGCTATTAAATAGCACCCTAAGAAAGTTATACAATTCAAAAAAAAATTATATTTTAAACCATCACATAAAAACATAAAAATCTTAAACCTTCATTTTTATGCTTTACATTTAACATCAAGATTTACAAAATGTATTTATAAAAAATTAGCATTTTTGAAACTTTTATGTTTTATTTTTTACTTAAGCATTAGCATTAATATCACCATTAAGTAACGAAAGAACTTCATTAACCAAAACTCCATTGTTTCCATTGTTGTCAGTCATCAATTTACATTGTCTTTCATTAATTGCATATTGAAAAAATAACTTTTTTGAAATTTTCTTTTGGTTTTTGCAACAAAATAAAATAATAAAACACCATCAATGGATTACATCTAAAAAAAATTTAAACTTAATATTAAAATATGAAAAGTAATTTACTAAAATGGTGTTTAAATTTACAAATAGTTTTAAAATTATTAGTTAAAACAATAGTTATTTCAGTATTTTACTAAAATGGTGTTTAATTTACAAATAGTTTTAAAATTATTAGTTAAAACAATAGTAATTTCAGTATTTTACTAAAATGGTGTTTAATTTACAAATAGTTTTAAAATTATTAGTTAAAACAATAGTAATTCATATTTATGATTTTTGAAAATTTTTCTAAAGAATTTAAATTAATAAAAATTAACTGAATACCTATAAAATATTTTCCTAAATAACAAATCTATATTTAACTTCTTTAAATATGTAATCATTCTAACTTAATTTTTAAAAACATGCCTCTAAAACAAAAATTACTAATATTTATAATAGTTATTAAAATTAATAATTAATAAATATACGTTATTAATATTTATAACAATTTCTTTAACCATATTAATTATCAGTTTTAAGTGTACTATATTTGATGTCATTAAAAATTACTTTAGTTACTTGAATATTACCTTATATCAATAAAATGTTGCAATGTACTCTAAATAAGTGAAAGCTTTAGATATCAGAATTATTAAACAAAATAATAATTTTTTAAAATGTAAAAAATGGCTTTACACGCGGTTTTCACGTGACCAAGCTTATGTAAATAACTATGACGTCAAAAAATATAATATCGGGTTCAGATAAAAACTTACCTTTGTTAAACAACAGCTCAATGTAAACTAAATCACGTTTTAGACACCATTATCCATAAACTTCTTTAACTTTTCTTTATCTTACTTCGTTATAGTTTTATTTGCCCTAATCAGTTGATAGTATCCATTTTGCTACAAAGTATATTAAATACAGTTCCATCAACTTTTTTCAATATTAAAGTTATACGTTTTAGCTTATTTATAAATTTAAGGTTCATTATAAAAACCCTATAAAAATCATATATTATTAATTTTCTAGCCTATCCTTGCAATTTACAAAACCTACAACATGTATTATATTTAAAACTTCCGTTAACTTTGTGAACAAAGATTTCTTTATATAAAACTCCTATGTATCCTGGACAACGATTACTTTTAAATGAACAAGTGTCCGAATTGAGCCTTTTTCTTACAACACTTTGATGATTGAGGCAAGATACGCAAGCGTCCATTTGCCTTAAAACCAAAAATATGTAAACAACACCGAATTTAACTTTATTGAAACTGATAATGTTTATTAGAGTACAAAAAAGCGTAAAATGACATTTTTTGTTGTTATGGTAAAATTAAAATATTTTTTATAATTTATTTAGAAATAATAAATACTATATTTTGAACGTTTATTACAATATTCGTTAAAAGTATATCAAGTTTCAAATCTTTTAAAACTAATATGTTAAAAAAAAAATTATAAATTTTAATGAATATATTTAAGCAAAACTTTGTAAAGCCGGACTTAAGAGCAAATAATGTTGGATAAGGTCGGCTCGAACATAAAACCTTTTGGCTCGTAGTGCGGTGTGATTGTAAACCTTAACGCTCTATCCCCACCACGCGGAACTAAATTATAAATTATATTTCTACTTTTGCCAATTTTTAACAAAATACAAATTTTGTAAATTAAATACAAAAAAACATTTTTTAGTCCAGTAGTGTGGTATACTGGTCATAGCAGCAGACTACAAGCCATAAAATAAACAAAAAAAATGGCAAAAATTATTTAATAATTGTAGTGCACAACATATCATCAAAGCATGCGGTTGAAAAACGTTTTTGAATCAAGCCGCACAAGCCAATGCCGCACTATTCGCCTTAGAGCTAGGCTTTTACGAATGGCTCGAACACATAACAATATCACACCCCTCCCAATTATAATACAAAAAAGTCTCCCCTTAAAATGATTTAAAAAAATAAACAATTTCAAGTTTGATGCAATACTATTCCTACTCATCGGGATTCGGCGTTAACCGATAGCTTCCTTCACCTAATTGTAAGCACAAACTTACCCAACAAAAAAACAAAAATGTTGCCCTAATATAAAAAAAGCAGGTTAGTAAAGCTTACGGTCGGAAATTGTTTAGCTAAAGTCACATCAAGGCCATTTTACCTGCCCTTCACCCAGGATTTTACAATAACGTCACCCAAATCTAATTTCTACATTGTTTAAATACCTCATAATTTTAAAGGTCACATGGAAAACAATTTGGCTGGTGGTAAAAAAATGTGTTATTCAACTACATACATGGTTAATTGGTGCTCAAGTTTGACCTTTTTGGCTTGCTAAAGTTTGACCTAATTAGTGCTTAAGTTCCAAAAATACAATGCCTATTTAAAAGTTTTAATTAAACGCAAAATTTTTATTTCACTTACCATTTAACTTTCGACATTTGACATAAAGTCATGTCGTTTTCTTTTAATTATACTCATGTAACAAGATAGTTAAAGATGTGACATTAACGTGATAATTAGGTTAAAATTATTCGAATATTTTACAGATTAAGATTTTATTAACTATATTGTTTTTTACAAATTTTTAACAAAACCGAAAGCTCTTAATAGACGTGTATACAACCTTACCATTAAGGTTAACCGTATATATGTTTAAACCTTTACTACTATTTTGTTATAAGAAATATAAAATAAACATGAAATTTAGAAAGAAAACATTTGTAGGGTCGTATTGCAGACGCTTGTTTACACAATTCAATGCTTACGTTTAAAGTCGGTTTAATTTCGTGTTTATATAAACTACATCGCGTTTTGAAGCGGTATAATCGATGACTTAAACAATTTACACGTAGACATGTAAATGTGCCCTTGACAACGATTAGAGGTCAATTCTAATTGCAAAAAATAAACAACGCAAATACTGTCATATGCATGCCTTAAGCCCAGGATATAAATATAATCGGTGTTAAGCAACGTTACGTTGCATAAAAGGGCCAAAAAATAATATGCTATATAATATAGTCCTTAAATATGTATTTTTGATTTAATTAATATTTTAAAATAAAGACTTTTAATTACTGATTATTTCTTGATAAATTGCAGCTTTAATTATAGCTTGTAAATTTTAAATTAAAGGTTATTAGTATTTATCATTATATCATGTATGCATTGCCAAACATTTATTATATCCCAAATATGTAAATCGTGATAGATTCTTATTTATTAAACTAATAACTTCGTTTTTATTATAAATTATTTCATTAACCTATACCCATAATACAAAACGTGATAGAATAATAATTTTATTACAGACAAATACGGATTTTCATTATTTAATTAAATCACTTATTAATTCGGGTATTTTTGGCAACAATTTTACCAAACAGCAACTAAATATGAAAGTAGCTAAACTAAATATAAGCTTAGTTACTAATCTTAAGTTAACTATATCCTTAAGGCCATATATTATGGGTTACGCCCAAGAAAAAAATACGTTATTGGACACATTTATAAATTCAAATCACTTTAATTACAGAAATGTACAAAGTTAAATTTATTCAATTATATTATTTTTAGTTGTTCTATTTCGATAAGTATATTAATACAATTTTCTTTAATTCTGTTGGTGTAATTTATTTAAACGCCGTATGTATTAACTAAAATTTTAAATAAAAATATTAAAATCTTATAATTTGGAAAGTTAAAAAAATGGTTTTATAAATATTCTTAATTAAGTTTTAAAAATTGAACTACAGTTTCATAAACAGCATAATTCTGTTTTAAACAAAGAAATATATCGTTTAGATAATTTTTTAATAAGTGTCTTAAAAAACGGTGTGCTTTTTTATACAGTACATCTAACTGTATTCGTAAAAATGAGACGGTTTGCGAGATTTGTATTGTAAATATGATTTGATTTATTTCAATGCATTAACACTGCAGTTTTTTCCCACGTTTTACCATTAACTTATTACAAAACAACGTTCATTAAATAAGGATTAAAAAATAAATTAACGCTAGAATGTCCAAATATTTGGTTAAAAAAACTAGCCTTAGCACGGATTAGTAGATTTTCATAATGATAACAATGTTGCTGTAAATAAGAAAATAATTTTCGTGTATAAATTTTAATTAAGTAATTGATTTAAGAGTGGTACCTACTAGAGTACTGGTACCTAGGTATACCCAGAACCTAATATTTTGTTTAATTTGTGTCTGTAAATATAAAAGCGAGCCTACAAACTGGTCAAACATGATTTTTTCGTTAAAATAATTTTTAATTGCATAAATAAAAATGCAATGTCTATTGATTATGAAAATAAAACAAAATAATTAATTACTCGACCTTTAATGTTTCTATAATAAACTTTTGGCACAAGTTTGTTGTATAATTAAGGAAAAATTAGGTAATTAATATAAAGAACAATGATATATGTCTGTAAAGTGTTTAATAGTTACTCAGAAAAGGTTAAAAAATTTAACATTTTTTGACATATAAGTCTGATTCGAAACGAAATTAAAAAAACATGTTGTCGTAACGTGCCTTAACATATCGTTTACTAATAAACGTTTTTTTATTAATAAAATTATATCTAAATCATGGCTATTGTAGCGTTAATGTAATATATTTAAAAACGTTTTTAAGCATAAAGATCGCGCGGAAAATTTTACGTTTTTTGCTTTTAAAACTTTTCATTAAGTTTGTCATGAAATTTAGTTTCTGTGAAATAGAAATAAAAATTATTTACCTGGCATGAAATAATTTTAAAAATTTAAATAGCTTTTAACCATTCATCGACAAGTTAATATTAAGACAACAAAATATACTTAATCAAATGTTAAACCGATTAACCTTTTAAAATGCACTTAAACGAACTTAATCATTTTAACAAAAATATTTTAAGGTATTGAAATTTAATTTATTAAAAATAATTAGTTGACGCAAATCGTAAGTTTGGGAAATAAACGATTAATTTTTTTCACCGGTAAAAAAATGGTTTCGCAAAAAATTCTGACCATTAATTTTTATTTTAATCTTGGTAACCAATTAGTCTTTATTCGATGTTTGTTGTCTGAAAACAACTGCTAACGTCAGTCTACGTAAATCTGGTTACACAAATTTAAAATTAGAATTACACCAATTGATTATATCTAAAATGTGATCTAAATACGTAATTCATCTCCAAATGCGTAAAATGTGGTCAGCTTACATAAAAGATTGGTTATTCACCTGTTTGTTGCTATCTTTACCATTGTTTTAAACTAAAAACGAACGACAAAATATTGTATTAATATAGATCAAAACTGAGAAATTTTAATCTTTTAAATTGAGTAACAATTTAAAATTACATAAAAATTATTACTCACAAAATAACGACTAGACTATTCATTGTCATAGTGTTAGTGTCGTGAACATATGAATGATTTTCCACTTATTTTAGGACAATTAAGAAGAAAAACTGATATAAATAAATCGAATATTTACAATTTTAATACAACAGGATTAAATAATTTGAAATGACCTTATTTTGAAAGACATATTCGTGTAATTATCATTGTTATACTTTACGTGTTTGAAACATAGGTTAAAAACAATATTCGCATGTTTAGAGTTAGATAAATATTTACAAGTCAAATTGGTGCTACGTTATGATTTAACATAAGTCTTTAACACGTGGTTTCGGGGCGGGCAGTGTTAAGTCGATCCAAATACCCGAGCAATTATTTTACCAGGTCACATGACACGCCTTTTTTAAATCGTCAGTTCGTTTTTGATTGGTCAATTTTTTTTTCTTTTTTTCTTAGTTTTTAGACATTGTTTTTGATTGGAAGACGTGGCAAGAGTATTGGGTATATAAGACCGGTCATTTAGGCTATTTAGACATATCAGGTTTTTTGAACCTTTACTACTTTAATAGCTAAGTTGGAAACTCAAGAATGAAGTTCGCATTTGCTTTACTGGTTTTGGTGTCGTTGGGTTTATCAAGCGAAGGTAAATACTTTTTTTTCTTTAAATATTCGAATAGCAAAAAGATATGTTTTTTTTTAATTATTACAATAAATTTTAATTTTATTTTTAGACAAAAAAATTTTAACTAATATTTTTTATTATTTTTTTTTGATAGCTCTAAGATGTTGGACTTGCGAAAACCAAAGATCAAACGACGATTGTCTAGCTAACGGTGAAGTTCGACAATGCCAAGAAAATGAGGTATTTCCTTTATAATTTTAATTTTAAATCAAACCAAAATTTAAAAAAAAATATGTATAAATGTATAATAATTAATTGTAAGATAGGGCATTGCCAGTTTTAATTATTACAATTAAATATAAGTTAGTAAAAGAGTAACAAAAAAGAAATACTAAAAAAAAAAAACAATTTATTTTAATTCATGATTTCTTGATTTCCCTGTATCCTGAAGTTTAATAAGAAAGGTTGTAATAAACTTTCACAATATTACAGCAAGCTTGCCACAACGAAGTAAGAACTGACAACATTGGAATGCGAATCACCAAAAGATGTAAACAAGCACTTGCCTGCGAGAACAACTTTATTCAGGTAATTTTTAAATTTTTTTTTTTTTTTTTTTAAATTTTTTTCACCAATTACCATTTTTTGAATAATTTTCAAGTATTTTTCGTTTTTAAAATCAGCTGGTATTCCAAAAAGAAATATAGCTGCTATTTCGCGGTTTAAACGTCTTAACCACATGATACTATAACCTTCTATAGCGGTTATGTTTGTTTATAATTTAACCGATTCTTGATTATCCGATATCACCGCAACGTAAACAAATAGCAGAATTCGAAAGCTCACAACTTGGATACCTTTAAAATTTAAATTTGCTGTTTTTAGACGCATAATAAAACCCTAGGTTGTATTTTAATAAATCGTATATCATATTAGGTCTTTTAATCGTAATTTTTAAGTTTATTATTACTATTAAACGTAAAATAAATCACATATTAATACCTAAAATATTTGATAAATAATCTGGTGACGAAACTTCGCATGGTCAATGACTACGAAAATTAATGTTTTTAGCCAAATTTTAAAATAGACTTTTAAAACTACATTTTTATAGAACCCAAGAGCGGCCTGGTTTCCAACCCAATGTAACCCCAAAGTGCCACACACAGTTTGCCGATGCTGCTGCAACTTTGATGAATGTAATCGACCATCCCTCTTCTGCTTGGACAGTAAGTTTACATTAATTACATGCTAACCTACGCTTATAAAAAGCCCTGTGGGTTTTTAAATGTTTGCAAAGCCACTGGAGCTATGTTAGATCCCATGGTTAAGCACCATGTTTAAAAATAACCCTTAAAACTTAGGGTAAGTGATTGTTAAAAAAATTAGTAAAATATAGCCCGATAAAAGAAGTACATTTTTTTATTTGTACGTCATTGCCCTTGTTTAGTAATTTACGTTTCACTAGGTTTTGTGCATGTTTTAGGCATGTTAAACGCGGTGTAAAAAGCCTTAATATTGTAAATTAATCCTTAAAGTGTTGTACCCAGCCGTTAAACCAAAAAAATTTGTAACATTTGTCAAAACAGTTGACCTGTTGGTCTGGTTTCAAACGTTACAATTTAAGTCGTTAGGTTAAGCACGTACATGTAAATTATAACACATTTCATTTCCTATAATTAGGCTTTAACATGCCGGGCACATAAGATGGATTAAATATTTTAGCGCAATTAAGGTTTTGCTTTTCATTTCACGGAAATACGCCCGCGCAAAGAACTGTAAGGTGTGTCTGAAATTAACACTTATACCGCTTACATTAACATCTCATTATAACGCTTTATTTCCATATATAAATTAATTCTGCTGGGTCGTGACAGACTGTGTAGGCGAGCAAGTAATTAACGAACTCAATTTTGAAATTTGTTTTTAATGGGCCATATTAGGATCGTTAGCCTAAGTTAACTTTTAACTGTTGGTACGGGCAAGTTAAACCCATTTTGAACTAATAATAACCAATCCAGTACAAAATTAACTTGTTGACTAATTTTTAACTAGTCCTTGTACCTTTAATGGCAATTTTATCTACAGATTCGGTTATAAACTTATTTAGTCAGATTTTGGCTAACCTAGCCTTAGTATATCTAAATTTTCAAAATTAAAACTTTTACTTGAAACTTTATTTTGTTTTAGATATTCCAGATTGCGAACCAATAGGTATCCCAGCGAACGGAGGACGAGATTGTGATTTCGACCGAGTTTTCACTGAGCCTGGGAGCGTTTGCACTTTCCGATGTAACGCAGGTAAATACTTGCACAATTTTTTGTCGATTGGACTTACAGTTTTTTGATGTTGTTTGCTGTAGATAATAGTGAATATCTAGTGACTTTAGGCACACATTAACCTGTTATTAAAGTCGTTATTGATATTAAATAACCATCTCAAACGATTTTTTACACTTGTTTAATAGCGTTTAATGCTTATGCCTTTTATATGTTCTGTAACAAAAGTTTTCATTTTTTTAAAGGTTATGAACTTGTCGGGTCACCTGTAAGCACGTGCGTTTTATCTGAGGACAACAGCACAGCAGCTTTCAGCAACCCAGTCCCAACTTGCAGACGTAAGTTTAATCTAACTAACAAAATGAAACAGGCTTTATTATACCAGGTTTAAAATTTAATATAAAAATCAAAATAGATTCGGTATTTTAATATCATTTAGGCTTTAACAAAGTCTTTTTAAGTAGGGTAACATATAGCATAACATGGTTATACGCACATTTATAAGTGCCATTATCTTAACATATTGCCCTTTAAAGCAATTTAAAAGGTATTAAGTAAAATACTATCGTTTAATTTTTCTTATGATTTTAACAGCAACAACTTGCGATCCTCGCCAACGAAACCCAGTTAACGGCCGAGTTGATTGCTCAAACGGAAACATAATTGGAAGCCAATGTGAATTTACTTGTGGTCCTGGATTTTTCTTAAGAGGAGCCGATGTAGTCACTTGCAGTAAGTAAAGGGTTTCAACTTTTTAAATATCCCTATGTGGGACTATATGTTTAAAGAAGCGTTGTTTTTAGGCAAAAAACACATTTTTGCTAGCAAACATACACATAAAAATTAAAATAATTTATTTTAATTTTTAGCTGAAGATAGACTGTGGTCAGCAGCGCCACCAACCTGTGTTCGAATTCGATGCCCACCACCACACGTTGCGCCAGCTAACGGTGATGTCGATTGCTCCAACTCGAATTTCCTTAGCAGCCGATGCTCGTAAGTTAATACAATTTATCACCCCTTTTTAAGTTTAGAAATCGCAATGGTATTAAACAAACGCAATATAAATAAAAATACTTAGGCCATCACATATCGTTAACTTTTTAAATAACAACTGCCTTTAGAAATAGTTTATTTTTCAAAGCACCTTTGTAATTTTAGATTCACTTGTGATGTTGGTTTTAACTTGGTTGGATCACCATTGTCAGTCTGTAATGATGATAACGATGGCGACGCACAAGGAGAATGGACTACCCCAGCACCAACTTGCCAACGTAAGTTTTATTAAAACATTAACCTAATCTTTAAAGTAAATCCAAATCTTTAGACCATTAAAAGACATGTAAGCTTGTAGTCGTATTTTATAGGTATTTACGTATAGCAAACCTCAACTAAGTCTTTTTTAAGAGCCTCTCATCATAATTCATTCCACAGCACTAGACAAAAAACTCTTAACATTCACATATTTATTCTTCTATAGGAGTCACTTGCCCTGAACGAGTCGGACCACTTGATGGAGATGTCATCTGCACAGACGGAGTTTTCTTTGCCAGTGTTTGCACTTACACTTGCGACACAGGATTCGGTCTTGTTGGATCTATTCGATCTCGATGCCGAGCTGATGGAACTTGGTCTACCGATGTACCAACTTGTCAACGTTAGTAAAGTCATATTAATATTTAATTAGACTTAAGAATAACCAAAGACTTCTCCTGTTAATTATTTATGCCTTTTATACTGTTTTTTTATCATTTAAAATATGAAACTAATTATTAATGCCTGTTGAAACATAAAACCGTTTGAAATTGAATAAAATAGCTTTGATTGTTTGCAAAAACTAAGCTAAAGCTTTGTTTAAATGGTAATATAATAAAATATTAATTAAAATGTTTTTTATTTTTTTATCAGGAATCACATGTCTACCAGTCTTGGGTGATCCTGAATTCGGTGTAGTTTCCTGTACTGACGACAACTTTTACCAAAGTAATTGCGATTATATTTGTGACGCTGGATTCGCTCTTGTTGGGTCTGATAGATTGACTTGTGATGATGACTTCAACGGAGACCTATTGGGATTCTGGGTTAACTTTCCACCTCCAGTTTGCCAAAGTAAGTTGTCTGAACACAAATAATTATTCCTTTTATGTTGTTTTAAAGTTGGTTCTTCAAATTGTTACTAAATAGCAAAAATTTGCCTTTGAAATAGTAAAAGTGTAAAAAAAAACTTCTACAAGTGTTTAAATTTTTTACTGTATTATTTCTCATAAATTTAAAAAGGTGACTTAATTGCTTGGCTATTTTGTATTAAATAAAATTCCATTTTGGCTTCTTCTAACATTTTGTCGTCACAGGAATTCGATGCTTGCCCGACTACACTAGCTTCACCAACGGAAACGTGGTATGCACAGACTCTAACTTCGTCAGCAGCGATTGTTCTTTCAGTTGTACAAACCGATATTTCTTGGCTGGTGCTGAGACACTCACCTGTCTTCAAAACGGAAATGATGTCATCGGAGTGTGGAGCCAACCCGCTCCAGTCTGTGAACGTAAGTTAAAGCAACATCAAGTTTGTTTCATTGGACATTGTAGTTTAGTTAACGCCTTGAAACCTTAAATTACACAAAAAAATCACCTTTAGTCAAGCCCACAACTTCTACATTTTATTTTAGCATAATAAATAACCAATTCTATCATAAATTTACAGTTAAGATGTGTGACGACCCACCGCCAGCACCTGAAAACGGATTCCTGGTATGCACTGACGGTAATTTACTCGGATCTCAATGCGAATACGGATGTGTAGATTTCCACACCAGAACTGGACCACTTTACAGCAACTGTATTGAGTTGGGCGATGGTACCTTGTTGTGGGATAACCCAGCTCCAGTTTGTATTCGTAAGTGAAACAAAAGCCTTCTAATAACTTATTGAAGTTAAGGCCACATGCTAAAGTCGAGTTTATGGGACAATATATATGTCCAATTTTAGAGGCCTTGGGACTATGTACATGTTCATATAAGTTTAAAGTTGCGACGATATTACGACAAATAAAAAGCAACATGTAGAGCAGGCTATCGACTATTCCCAATTAACCTTTTAATTAACAACCAAATTAACCTATACCAATGCGCAAAAATATTCACAAAATACGAACAATAAATATTTTTTAATCCTGTGTAGAAATTAACAACAAATTAATTAACAATTAAAAAAACAGTTCCAAAGTTAACGACAACTCTTTTTACAGCTAACGAATGTGACATGCAAGGCCCACTTGAGCACGGACAAATCACTTGCTCAGACGGAAACTTTGCCACCTCAGAATGTGTATTTGAATGTCTCGATGAAGGGTATTCTCTTTTCCCCCCAGAAATCACTGACAACGTTTGTCTTAACGACACAACCTGGACCTTGCCAGAACCTTGTTGTACAAGTAAGAAACTAATTTTAATTTAATTTAAGTAGTAAAAAAATTTAAGCAAATATCCAAAAAACACAAATCTAATAATTATGTTTATTATTTCTATAGGACCATGTCCCCCATTTGCCGAGTTTGATGCCGTTTTTATTCTTGATTCTTCATCTTCTGTGGGACAAGAGAATTGGGACACCATGAAAGAATTCGTGAGAATCATCTTGTCGTAAGTTAAACTTTTACAACCTCAAGCTTACTGATACAAAGCATAAGATATATTTGCATTACCATACATAGAAAATATAGAAATGAAAGTATTTAAAAGTTGATTTTTATATAAAGCGTGATATAGGCGGCTATTTGCAGTGTCTAATTGAATATTTGTTTTTTTATTACAGGAGCTTCAACCTTGGAAACGATCTCGCTCGATTAGCTGTGTTCAGATACAACGGAGAAGTTGATACCGCTACCCAGATTCTGTTAGACGAATTCCCTAATTCAGGCGACATGGATGCTCTTCTTGCAGCATTTGATGCAATCCCATATGATGGATCAGGTACAAACACAAATGTTTTATTTATTCACAATCTAGTATACACTAATGCAGTAATGTACAAACTGGCTTAAATTGATTATTTATACCTGAAAAAATGCTTGGGTAAATTTGAGACAAAATTATGTAAATTTTGCCCAATTTTTTATTAAGATTTATTTTATTACAGGAACAAGAACTGGCCAGGCACTTGAGCATGCCCTTAATGTTGTTCTGAGACCAGAAAATGGTAACAGACCTGATGTCGATGACGTTGTTTTGGTGATTACTGATGGTCGATCTCAAGATGAAGTCGATGTTATATCTGAAGAATTGAGAGCTGCTGGAGTCATTGTAAGTCTAATTTGCTAACTTTTTTAGTTTTTGATGCCCCAAACGGCAAAATACTAAATAGGATTTACCATAATATTGCATTACAATATACCTTTATTTTTTATTAAGAAAGAGTCTGCTAATAGCGTGTTTAAGCTATCCATAAATGTCGGTATAAGAGCGCATAGTGTGGAAATTAGTTTGGCTGACCAGTATATTTATTTCCAACTTTTTTTACAGACCTACGCTCTTGGAATTGTACCACCAAGCGGCCAACTCGACCCTGCCCAGTTGCTTCAAATAGCTGGTGATGAACAAAACCTCATTATTGCTGAAGATGGTTTCAGTAACCTTGATGAAGAATTCTCAGCAACTCTCAGCTCCCAGATTTGCGGAGAACCTTGTGATACTTAAACCAACAACTTTTTTATTCTTATAGATAAATTTGTTTTAAGCGCTTAACCTTGACTGCCAAAACCGAATAGTGTGTTTAAATGTATTTTTGTCGATTATTATATATTATGTTTATATGTAACATGTGTTGTTAAAAATATAACGAATATAATGGGAATTTAAAAGTCTTTTTGATATATAATCCGATTAGGCAGCAGTAAGTATAAGTAACCATAAAAGTATTGACGTTTGGTATATCAGTATTTTCTATTCTTTTAGGTTAAACAAAAGACTGGCTTAAAGGCCCACTTAAAGTTGCTTGTCTTTTTTTAGTATGTCCTGTCTGCTTATGTTTTTTTATTTTAAATGTTTTTATGTGTTACGAGAACAAGTGACAGCGGAAATAAATGCAATGAAATTGAATATAATTAACATACAACCAAAATCTCAATTACGTGGTAACTAACTGACAAGCTGACTAAAAAATAGAATAACAGTCTGACTGTCTGACATACCACAAGCAGTTAGAATTCAGAATCTAACAATTTAATCGCTTTGACTGTATTACCCTTTTTATTTACTTAAATTTTACTTAGCACACATTAACACTGCATAAAATCTTACTCACCATTGTTTTATTTAGGCTTTTTAAGAGTAGGTTAAAAATATATTAGGAAAAGATGTTGTATGGGTCAGGAGAGTATGCTGGCCAGAGAGGTAACCAGACACTTCGGCCTCCGGACACTTCGGCCAAAATTTTTTTTTCAAAACAGCGGGGATTTTGCATTTTAATTACCGCGAGAAATTTTATTTTCGCGTAGTTTTATACAGTTTTTTAGACAGTATTTGAAACAAACTAAGCAGTAAATTAATATTTTTTTTTAATAATAATGTGCAAGAACATGTAATCTTTCTTTTGGCGTGTCAAATTTTTTAATTTTACAAACTAAAACCTATAAAAAACTAAAATTAAAAGCGCGCGCTTTTAGGTGACACAAAACGATGCATAATTATATCTCGTATTTTGCCAAATAGTGCCGCCTTTTCAAACAATATTTGAAGAAAATAGTGTGTTAATTTTTTATTTTTTAAACTGAGAATTATGCATAAATATGTTATCTTTCTTTTCCTGTGTCAATTTTTTAATTTTACAAACTAAAACCTATAAAAAACTAATTTTGAAAGCGCGCGCTTTTAGGTGACACAAGACGATGCATTATGATATCACGTGTTTTGCGAACTAGGGCCGTCTTTCTAAACAATATTTGAAGAAAATAGATCATTAATTAATCATTTTTTACACTGAGAAATGTGCATAAATATGTTATTAGTTATTGCCCGTGTTAATGTATATAAATTTATATACTAAAACACAAAGAATAAAACGTTTAAAGAGTTGCCAGAAGATTTGTCCTGCAAAAAAACGGCGGGAAGTCGGCGATGAAATTCCGGTGTATAAAGTCAGCGTAGGACCATATTTTACCGATATTCAAAATAAAATTTTGCATAAAGTACAGTATATATAAAAGTTTTTATTAGTTGTTACGTTAATGACATATGTTAGTTTTTAGAATATTATTTTTTTTTTAATTTTTGTTTCAAAAACCTTTTTTTAAAACCAACTAAAGACGGGTGTTTTTGGCCTGCAAAATTTTACGACTAATCGCTTTCGGCCTGCAAAATTTTTCTTTAAACTTTTATATATACTGTACTTTATGCAAAATTTTATTTTAAATATCGGTAAAATATGGTCCTACGCTGACTTTATACACGGAAATTTCATCGCCGACTTCCCGCCGTTTTTTTGCAGGACAAATCTTCTGGCAACTCTTTAAACGTTTTATTCTTTGTGTTTTAGTATATAAATTTATATACATTAACACGGGCAATAACTAATAACATATTTATGCACATTTCTCAGTGTAAAAAATGATTAATTAATGATCTATTTTCTTCAAATATTGTTTGAAAAGGCGGCACTATTTGGCAAAATACGAGATATAATAATGCATCGTTTTGTGTCACCTAAAAGCGCGCGCTTTTAATTTTAGTTTTTTATAGGTTTTAGTTTGTAAAATTAAAAAATTTGACACGCCAAAAGAAAGATTACATGTTTTTGCACATTATTATTAAAAAAAAATATTAATTTACTGCTTATTTTGTTTCAAATACTGTCTCAAAAACTGTATAAAACTACGCGAAAATAAAATTTCTCGCGGTAATTAAAATGCAAAATCCCCGCTGTTTTGAAAAAAAAATTTTGGCCGAAGTGTCCGGGGGCCGAAGTGTCTGGCATTCGGCCAGAGAAACTTTTCATCATCACCGGTTTCTCGAGTAAGACCCAAAGCAACTGGGATCGCTGATAAGCACAGAGGGGTGGGAATGTATTCTTGCTTAATTCAACCACAAATATCAAGTTTTGGCCGAACAAGTAAGATTATTTGATTTGAAAATAGTAAAAATTTAAGTGCTCGGGGTTCAAATGTGAAGGGTCCAAGTGCAAGGGGTTTAAGTGTGAGGGGTTTAAGTGTAAGGGGTTCAAATCTAAGGGATTCAAATGTAAAGGGTTCAAGTGTAAGGGGTTCAAGTGTAAGGGGTTCAAATGTAAGGGGTTCAAATGTAAGGGGTTCAAATGTAAGGGGTTCATATGTAAGCGGTTCAAGTGTGAGGGGTTGAAGTGCACGGGGTTCAAATATGAAGGGTTTAAGTTTAAGGGGTTCAAGTGTAAGGGGTTTAGATAAATGGGGTTCAAATGTCTGGCCACCCAAAATAACGACTAGACTATTCATTCATTATTAAAGTGTGTGTCGTGGACATATGAATGATTTTCCACTTATTTTAGGACAATTAAGAAGAAAAACTGATATAAATAAATCGAATATTTACAATTTTAATATAACAGAAAAAAAAATTAATATGACCTAATTTTTAAAAGACATTTTCGTGTAATTATCATTGTTATATTCTACGTGTTTAAAACACAGGTTAAAAACAATATTCGCATGTTTAGAGTTAAGTAAATATTTATAAGTCAAATTGGTGCTACTTTAGGTGTTTACATAAGTCTTTAACACGTGGTTTTGTGGCGGGCAGTGTTAAGTCGATCCAAATGTTTTTGATTGGAAGACGTGGCAAGAAAATTCGGTATATAAGACTGGTCATTTAGGCTATTTAGACATATCAGGTTTTTTGAACCTTTTCTACTTTAATAGCTAAGTTGGAAACTCAAGAATGAAGTTCGCATTTGCTTTACTAGTTTTGGTGTCGTTGGGTTTATCAGGCGAAGGTAACAATTTTTTTTTTAAATTGGAGTAGCAAAAATTTATGTTTTTTAAAATTATTTTTATATGGTTGGTTTTAATAAAAATTATTACGATAAATTTTGATTTTGTTGTTAGACAAAAAAAATGTTAATTATTTTTTTATTATTTTATTTTTTTAATAGCTCTAAGATGTTGGACTTGCGAGAACCAAAGATCAAACGACGACTGTTTAGCTAACGGTGAAGTTCGACAATGCCAAGAAAACGAGGTATTTTCTTCAATTTAATATAATTTGAATTTTAAATCAAACCAAAATTTAAAAAAAAATATATATATAGATGCAAAATAATTCATTGTAAGATAGGGCATTGCCAGTTTAAATTATTACAATTAAATATAAGTTAGTAAAAGAGTAACAAAAAATAAATACTAAAAAAAACAAACAATTTATTTTAATTCATGATTTCTTGATTTCCCTGTATCCTGAAGTTTAATAAGAAAAGTTGTAAATAAACTTTAACGATATTACAGCAAGCTTGCCACAACGAAGTAAGAACTGACAACATTGGGATCCGAATTACTAAGAGATGTAAACAAGCACTTGCCTGCGAGAACAACTTTATTCAGGTAACTTTTAAAATTATTTTAAAAAATAAAAATTCAAATTGTTTTCACCAATTACCATTTTTTTAATAATATTTCAAACATTTTTTCGTTTTAAAATCAGCTGGTATTCTTAAAAGAAATATAGCTGCTATTTCGCGGTTTAAACATTTTAACCACATGATACTATAACCTTCTATAGCGGTTATGTTTGTTTATAATTTAACCGATTCTTGATTATCCGATATCACCAGAACGTAAACAAATAACAAAATTTGAAAGATTACAATTTAAATACCTTTAATTTTTAAAGATTTTTAGACGCATCATTTTTAAGATACAATAAAACCCTATGTTGTATTTTAATAAATCGTATATCATATTAGGTATTTTAATCGTAATTTTTAAGTTTATTATTAGTATTAAACGTAAAATAAATCACATATTAATACCTAAAATATTTAATGAATAATCTAGTGACGAAACTTCGCATGGTCAATGACTACGAAAATTAATGTTTTTAGCCAAATTTTTAAATAGACTTTAAGAAGATAAACTTTCAAAACTACATTTTTATAGAACCCAAGAGCGGCCTGGTTTCCAACCCAATGTAACCCCAAAGTGCCACACACAGTTTGCCGATGCTGCTGCAACTTTGATGAATGTAATCGACAATCCCTCTTCTGCTTGGACAGTAAGTTTACATTTATTACACGCTAACCTACGCCTTATACAAAGCCCTGTGGGTTTTTAAATGTTTGCAAAGCCGCTAGAGCTATGTTAGACCCCATGGTAAAGCACCATGTTTAAAAATAACCTTCATTTTTAGGGGTGAGCGGGTGTTTAAAAAATTAGTAAAATATTCCCCGATTTTAGATGTACATTTTTTTATTTGTACGCCATTGCCCTTGAAAAAAGCCGATGTAAAAAGCCTTAATATTGTACGCGATGTGAAAAGCCTTAATATTGTAAATTAATCCTTAAAGTGTTTTTTTTACCCAGCCGTTAAACCAAAAAAATTTGTAACATTTGTCCAAACAGTTGACCTGTTGGTCTGGATTAGACGTTACAATTTAAGTCGTTAGGTTAAGCACGTATGTGTAAATTATAACACATTTCATCTCCCATAATTAGGCTTTAACATGCCGGGTACATAAGATTTGAGTGCAATTAAGGTTTTACTTTTCATTAAAGGAAATACGCCCGCGCAAAGATTTGTAAGGTGTGAAATTAACACTTACGTACTGTGTAGGCAAGCAAGTAATTAATAAACTTAATTTCGAAACTTGTTTTTAATGGACCATATTAGGATCGTTTGCCTAAGTTTATTTTAAAATGTTGGTACGGGCAAGTTTAACCTATTTTGAACTAATAATAACCGATCCAGTGCAAAATTAACTTATTAATTAATTTTTAACTAGGGCTTATACCTTCAATAACAATTTACTTTATAGATTAGGTAATGAACTTATACAGTCCTTGGCTAACCTAGCCTTAGTAAATCTAAATTTGGTTAAATTTTAATTAAAACTTTTAACTAAAACTTTATTTGTTTTAGATATTCCAGATTGCGAACCAATAGGTATCCCAGAGAACGGAGGACGAGATTGTGATTTTGACCGAGTTTTCAACGAGCCTGGGAGCGTTTGCACTTTCCGATGTAACGCAGGTAAATACTTGTACAATTTTTTGTCCATTGGACTTACAGTTTTTTGATGTTATTTGCTGTAAATGATAATAAATATCTAGTGACTTTGAATACACACTAAGCTGTTATTAAAGTCGTTATTAATATTAAATAACCATTTCAAACGGATCTTTTACACTTGTTTAGTTGCGTTTAATGCCTTTTATATGTTCTGTAACAGAAGTTTTCACTTTTTTAAAGGTTATGAACTTGTCGGGTCACCGGTAAGTACTTGCGTTTTGTCTGAGGATAACAGCACAGCAGCTTTCAGCAACCCAGTCCCAACTTGCAGACGTAAGTTTAACCTAACTAACTAAATTAAAACAGGATTTATTCTGCCAGGTTTATAATTAATTTTTAACAACAAAAAAATGTTTTTTTACAGGCAACGAATGCGACATGCAAGGTCCCCTTGAGCACGGACAAATCACCTGCTCAAACGGAAACCTTGCCACCTCAGAATGTGTATTCCAATGTATCGATGAAGGTTATTCTCTTTATCCCCCAGGAATTACTGAAAATGTTTGTCTTAACGACACAACCTGGACCCTGCCAGAACCTTGTTGTACAAGTAAGTAAACTTGCTATAAATGATTTTTTTAAGTATTTAGGTAGTGTAAAATCTTAGCGAGCATCAAAATAAACATGTATAACATTGAATAGTTTATTCTATGTTTTGAATTTAACAAATTCAACAATTATGTTTGTTATTTCTATAGGACCATGTCCCCCATTTGCCGAGTTTGATGCCGTTTTTATTCTTGATTCTTCCTCTTCTGTCGGACAAGGGAATTGGGTCACCATGAAAAGATTCGTGAGGACTATCTTGTCGTAAGTTAAACTTTAATTTCTTAGACTAACTTCTACAAAGCTTACGATATTTTGCAATACCTTACATAGAAAATATAGCAAAAAAAGGATTAAAGAGTTTATTTTTATATATGGCATTTGATTAAGCGGCTATTTGTGTTTATTCCAATTTCTGTTTATTATTACAGGAGCTTCAACCTTGGAGACAATCTCGCCCGATTAGCTGTGTTCAGATATAACGGAGAAATTGATACCGCTACCCAGATTCTGTTGGACGAATTCCCTAATCCAGGCGACATGGGAAAACTTCTTGAAAAATTTGATGAAATCCCATATAATGGAGAAGGTACAAACATAAAAGGGGGATTTATTAGGCAATCTGGTATATGCTAAGTAGAAAATATAACATTTAATGCTATTCAAAATGACTGATTGTAGGCCTAATGTACAAACTGGTTGCATTGATTGCTGTACCTTGAAAAATGCTTGATTATAATTTGAGGCAAAACATGTAAATTTTGCTTAAGTTTATAGAGATTTAATTTTATTATAGACACAAATACTGGTCAAGCACTCGAGCATGCCCTAAATGTTGTTCTGAGACCAGAAAATGGTAACAGACCTGATGTCGATGACGTTGTTTTGGTGATCACTGATGGTCGATCTCAAGATGAAGTCGATGTTATATCTGAAGAATTAAGAGCTGCTGGTGTCATTGTAAGTCTAATTTGCTAACTTTTTTAGTTTTTGATGCCCCAAAGGGCAAAATACTAAATAGGATTTACCATAATATTGCATTACAATATACTCTTATTCTTTATTAAGAAAGAGTCTGCTAATGGCGTGTTTAAGTTATCCATAAATGTCGGTATAAGAGCGCATAGTGTGGAAATTAGTTCGGCTGACCGGTATACTTATTTTCCCCTTTTTTACAGACCTACGCTCTTGGAATTGTACCACCAAGCGGCCAACTCAACCGTACCCAGTTGCTTCAAATAGCCGGAGATGAACAAAACCTCATTATTGCTGAAGACGGTTTTAGTAACCTCGATGAAGAATTCTCAGCAATTCTCAGCTCCCGGATTTGTGGAGAACCTTGTGATACTTAAACCAACAACTATTTTAATCTTATAGACAAATTTGTTTTAAGCGCTTAACCTTGACTGCCAAAACCGAATAGTGTGTTTTGTATTTCTGTCGATTATTGAATATTATGTTTATATGTAACATGTGTTGTTAAAAATATACCGATTATAATGGGAATTTAAAAGTGTTTTTAATATATAATCCGATTAGGCAGAATAGATAAGCATTAAAACTATACTATTATAACAATCGATGGTAAACTAAAGATTGTATAAAATTATACATTTATCAAGTTAGTTTAAAACCAAATTAGATTTTTTTTTTAAATAAAAAACAAAAATTAAAAAAGTGTTTACCGTAGTAAATAACATTCTGTGTTTTGTTACCGTGGAAACTTGAAGCTTTGTTAAAATTGTTCCGTTGGCGTTTTTTTAACTTTTTAATGGCATCATGTCGTGTTTATTTAATATTAAATCGCGCTAAGCGGTAGGTATAAGTAAGCATAAAAGTATAGACGTTTGTTAATCAGTATTTTTGTACTTTAAAATGATCCGGTATAAACAAAAGACTGGCTTAGAAGCAACTTAGATTTGTATGTCTTTTAGTGTTTAGTATACGTCCAATGTGGGTTGTATTAAAACCAGACACCCGACACTTGTTAGACACCTTTTCAGACACCTCTAAAATTCACTTTATCGTTGTTATTTTTTAATAAAAATGATTTTTCTGACTTTAGGACTATTGTTTCAGCTTGCTTCAACAATTTTTTTTTGTTTTAAAGTGTTGAAATTTGGGGCAAACTTTTTAAAATTTAGGGGTGCCGGAATTTGCGGCAATTTCATCCTCATCAGACACCTCTAAAAACCAACTAAATAAACATATATTTTAACAATAACTTCTAAAATAACATAAGAATGCTTAAATTAACTTGCCCCAGTCGTTTTTATTAAAAAATAATGGTTATAAAATGGTTTTTAAAGGTGTCTGAAATTGGCAATAACGACCATAGTTAAAATTTCTTCATCCTCAGACACCTCCAAAAACCAATTAAACAGTTATAAATTTTAATAAAAACTGCCTTAACAACATGAGAACGCTTAAACTAACTTGCCCCAGTCGTTTTTATTGAAAAATAATGGTTATAAAATGGTTTTTAAAGGTGTCTGGAAAAGTGTCGGGTGTCTGGTTTTAGTACATCCCGCCCAATGTCCTGTCTGTTTTTGTTTGTTTTTTTTTAAATGTTTTATTGTGTTACGAAGCAAAGTGACAGTAGAAATAAATGTACTGAAATTAAATATAATTTAATAATAACAAAAATCTCAATTACATGGTAACTAAAGAATAGAATAACAGTCTGACTGTCTGACGTACCGCAAGGAGTTAGAATTCTGACAATCTGACAATTTAACCGCCTCGACAGTCTAACCCTTTTTATATTCCCCTCTTTTACCTAGCACACAATAACATTGCATAAAATCTTACTCAACATTATTTCACTTAGGCTTTTCAAGAGCAGGTTAAAAATATATTAAGACAATATGTTGTATGGGTCAGGAGAATACGATGGTCAGAGAAACTTTTCATCATCACCGGTTCCTCGAGTAAGACCCGAAGCAACTGGGATTGCCGATAAACACAGAGGGGTGGGCATGTATTCTTGTCTCAATCAACCACAAATATCAAGTTTTGGCCGAACAAGTAAGAATATTTGATTTAAAAATAGTTGAAAAATACCAGAACATAATTCAAAAATTTTAACCTTATGCTTTATAATAACTTTGTTGCTTCAGTTAATAAATATCTGGTTTATAATTGCACCTTACCCTGGACCTTTAAACAACAGCTTTACTTTTTTCTATGTCCAATATTTACATTTTAACTAAAGGTAGGAAATATAATTCAAATCATAATCTAACTTTATTCATTGCAGATCAAACAGCAAACACAGAAATAAGACAAGTCAAAAAGAAGTCCCCAATATTGGTCGATCCAATTTATAATGATGGAAAATATTCAAATAGGAGCGCAAGACCAGTGCCGAGGGTTCGACCCGAAGCGGAAGAAGTTGCGGAAAAATCAAAGGGATGCATGGGAATGTTGTTCTCCAACTATGGAAAACCTGATCCATGTAAACAAAATTTTCTTTTAAGCATTGTTTAAATAAAATGCCAGTATTCTATACTACTTAAAATATGCTAATTGTTGTTTAATTTGTGTAAAATACTTTTAATTGGTATAGGATTTTGTCTACAATATTACATTTAAAAAAACAATGTGTAATGTTTAGATGCCTATGCAAATTCAAGAGACGAAAATATAAACCCCAAAGATGGCCCACTCCGCCAAGCCGGCGTCAGGAGTCCAATCTTGGTTGACCCTGTGTATCAACCTGGAAATTACTCTGGGAGGACTCCTCGGCCTGCTCCTAGAGTCCGGCCTGAGGCGGAGGAGATTGCAAATAGGTCGAAGGGAGTGGTTGGAAATTTATTTGTAACTCCTGAGAGGAGATATAATGAAATACCAAAACAAAGTAAATATTTTGACTTAAATTTTTTGTTTTTTTATTCGTTATTACTTTTAATTTTCAATAAATTCAATCAAGTCCCTCAAGAAAGGTTGTGTGCATTGTTTAAATGGATGCGTTTGTAACTGTACCCCTGTTTACTATACAGTTAAGTTTGGCAATTTCTGTACTTTTGACATGCATTAAACACATTGTACACAGCCTTCTAAAGGGATCCATTTAATACAGTATAAAAATAAAAAAAATCATCTATGTCATTTTATAAAGCTTGCCATTAAGTTAATAAAAACTTTAAAAAATGTAATTAACAATAATTGGAGCTACTAGATATGTTTTGCTTATTTTAAAATAATTAAATCCTTTATATAGAAAAGCCGGAAACAAATCACACGGCTGAAAATGTAAAAAGAATGAGAAAAATACAACGAGAATCAAAGGCAAGAGAACGAGAAAAAAATACAAGAAACACTCCTGTTAAGGCTCTATGGAAGTCAACACAATACGACAGTGTACAATCAAGAGTAAAAGATTATATGCAGGTCAAACTTTTTGTCAAAGTAGCACAAATTACTTGATTTTTGGTGCAATACCCATACCTTTAACGTGTTTGTAATCTGAAGTTTTATCAAAAAAAAATAAATGGCAAAACTTATTTTAAATTGTATGTCAATAAGACTTTGTAGGTCATGTCTTTTTTACAATTTTAAATACTATTATCGAGTCTAAATTATGATGTTTGATTGAATCAGGATCCCCCAAAAGCCCCAAGAGATCAACCAGAGAGGCCTCACTCAGCACCAGCTCGATCGAATCGAGTGACGGAAGAAAATAAAAATGAAACCGTGTTTCAACCAAAAAAATCAATGACACCTAGACAGGTGAACTAGTTTTAAAGACAAATATAAAACAAAACTTAAGCTTGAATAATTCCAATTTAACTTTTATATTATGGACATTGAATTTAGGTTTGCGTACAATATACACAAATTAATTTGAACTGCTTGATTTTGTTAGCCCAAGAACTTTATTGCACGAAATGCAAAAGTAGCAAGATCTTACGAGCTGGGAAGATCAAAATCACAAATGGCAGTGGAGGATGCAAATTCAAGATACCAGGAAGGTCTAAAGAAATATCAAATGAACATTAGAGGAAAAACACCGTCATAGTAAGAAAGTTTTTATATTGTTCAATAGTGTAGTACAGTAGGGGCATTGGACTACAAGCCAAAATGCTTCGGGTTTAAGTTGCACCATTGCCACACTATTCGTCCCTAAGTCCAGTGTTTACGGATAACTCCAAAATCATGTCACAACTGCACACTCTACCCCCAAAAAAATATAAAACCTATCACCCGAAGGTGATATGATAAAAAAATACTAATAAAAAAACATTTTCTAAACTAGCACGGGATCAATGTGACTAATTTCTTTAAAATTTCGTTTTTTTATTTAGTTTACAATCAAGACAAAAACAGTGGGACCGTGATGAGAGAACGCGAATAAGAAATATGCCGGATCCAACAGTACCTGAAGGTCACACCGTTCTTCCCGATCAGGAAAGAAGGGAAACCTTAAATACTTTGCAAACAAGTAAGTGCCTATTAAACTCCATAAAATAACAAGCATTTTGATGTTTAAAGGGTGATTTTATGTGGTTTTATGGATTTGGCAACAAGAATGGTGTATTTGTATGTGCTTTTGTACCTTTTTTTGCAATTTTGGACTTGCTTTAATTCTAACAAATTATAGGTTTAAGCCTGACCAGACTTGATAAGGTCATATTTAAGCAAACTGCATTAGAACAGCATGCCGGCTTACCTTTAACACCAAGCTCACACTACTACAATAAAAACATCTCTACATACCAAATTAATCGGGAAAAAATAAACTCAAACAAACTTCAAAAACTAAAGGAATCGTATCGACCATATAACGAAATGTACTATAACGATGATGACTATTATGATAGAGAACTTGAAGTACCACAAGAAGAGTTCTATGATAAAGAAGAACCAATTCAAACATCTTATATTTACCCACATCCACCTCAAAGGCAGAATTTCCATGTATCAGAAGAAATCACTACAACCAAGTATAACTCTTACTATGAAAAAGTTAATGATCCAATATCATCAAGTGACAGAGAATATTACAAGGTAAATCAACCTTTGGAGTCCTATTATAATAACCATGAAAACATGCAAGCAGAAAGCAATGATTACCCTATCATAAACATTCATGCGAATGACGGTAGCCCAGTATATGTTTATGCTCCTGGCAATGTGACCAACATTAAAAATCTGAGTATGCAACCAAAAAACAATTATAATGATGAATATATTTACAGTTCTGAGGCCAACAATCAACCAAATGATAGATACATACAACTATATGAGGACAATCAAAGTTTAAGAAAGCCTGACAAAGTAGATAGGTATACTGACACCAATTTTAGAGAAGATGATTACGAAAAAAAATCACCGTACAAATACAACTTTCAACCGCATCGTCCATATGAAGAAAAAACAAATGAAGAAAGCGAATTGTTTCCAAACAAAAGTGTGAGATTTCAAAGCCCTGTTGAAAAACAAAGTTTGGCACCCCAACATTTCGACAGAGAGACAAATCTAACCCCACAGCTGGGCCAAAATAAAATGAAGACAAGTTATCGCGATGCATTTGAAACTAACCAGACTGAGGTTTGAACAAAGAGGGTCAAGGAAAAAATAAAACTGTGCTGAAACGATTTGTTTTAATATTTTTTACATTCATCTTTAAGTGAGGTTTTGAGAAAAAAATCCAAATATTTTTTGTAATTAATATTTGTCAAATCGTTTTGGTACATTTTAGTTTTCTCCAAAGCCTTGCTTGAGCATGAAATGTAGAAAGAATGTAAAATAATGACAATACATCTGCATGCAGATATCCAGATTAAACAACAAAGATATTTTCGGGATCAAAATAACAATCGTCTATCTTTAATAAATGCACAATAGTAAAATACTGAATGTAATATTGCTATTAAATATTCTAAAATTAAATATTAACTAACCCACTAAATTATTAATTTTGGTTAATGCATGTTAGTGTTACCAAATATAAAATTTATTTTATATTGAAAAAGATATTTTTTTGTGATTTTCTTTTCATTTTTAAGTCAACAATTCATAATCAATCTATAACCCAATTAAGGTACAGTCTCCAATTATTAGATATCACTCTGAGTGTACAGAATTTTAGTAACCTAGTAAAAAAATTCCTTTAACAGTTTTATTTCTTTTCTATTTCATAACTGTAGTTAGAACACTGAAATTGCACAAATATTAACTAAATACTCCAATGTTTTTAGGCCAAAATGAATTACTGGAACAACACCGCCTCCTCCCAGTACGCTCAGCCGACTCTCTGGGAGTACGAAACAGGAAGAACGATCTCGAACGGAGGATCATGGAGGTAGACGAAGCAATCAAAGTTTTCTCCCGAAATCGAGTCTTTGTGAAAGTTGATGAATGAGAAAAAATTATAAAAAGGAATTTTTATCAGATTCAAGTTTATTAGCAGTAGTCATCTTACAAGATAATAATTGGTAAAGAGGTGAATGACAAAAAAAGACTTTAAAGTATTTTTCATTGTATATATGTTTAAACATTTTTTTAATTAGTAATTTTTTTTTGTACCAAATTGTTAAAGCGTCAATATTGTATTTTTATCCTCAACTTATAGTAACATGGCATTTTAAAAATAGTCAAATTATACCCGCACTGTGTTAGTTACAAATTGTTGTGTAGTTTTGTGTATTGAAAAAAAAAAATAATTTTATTTTAGCTGTTTTTATGTACTGTTAGTTTTAGTTGTATAAACTGCAATTTTTTTATTTATATCATAAATAAAACAAATTTTTGAATAAACTTGACTACGGTTAACCACAATATACGGTTAACCACAACTATTTAAATCATTTTTTCATATATGCAGTGTATTCACTGATGTAGTGTCTTATTTTATTGGAATTATAGAAAATTAAGCACAAAAGTATTGTCATTATAGTATTCTGTTTTGTATTTAAATAATAAATTAAAACATGCAATGAAAAATTATTGTTGAGCAAATAAAAAATCTTGATATTATCAAAATGATTTTCTTACTTATCTGATATTTGGTTTCATTTTTAAATTATTTTAAACAAAATTTATGGCCTTTAAAATTAAAAATCTATCAACAAAGTAAATTTGAAAGTTTCTTAAAAACTACGTATATACAATGTATGTGTTAAACATTGCATTATGTTAAAGAAAAGGCATATCATTTTGCCATAAACATTTTTTAAATTATTTTTTAATAAGGTTGAATAAAAATGAGTATCATTTCATTACGATTAATTTGTTAATAGGGTGATTAAGCCAGTGAAGAGAAATGTCATCTAAGTGATTGTCAAAATCGATCAGGTCCCTGTACACTTTACGGTCTAACAAATGCTGAAGCGTCCCAGAACTATCCTCCTCGAACTCAATAGTCCCTTTATGTTCCACCCATTTTCCATCAGAAGATCCCTTTTCATAAAAATGAAGGGATTCCCTTAACGGGACGTTAAGATTATCTAAAATCACCAATCGACTATCTCCAAAATTTTCTTGTAATTTATCGGCTATTTTTGACGCAAAATTAAAAGGCTCAACCGAGGCTTTCAAATATTCTGAAGCCTCGTAATACCCCGCTACATACAGTTGATTAGAATCACAATGTGAATCAACATGAGTTAGGGCTATCTCTAGCATGGGAGTAAGATAAAGGCATTGATGAAATAATGGTATTGCATCAACTATTGTCATTGTTTTGTCTTCTTTGAATCGTTGTTTGCATCCTAACAGCAAACCATTTACTGCACAATGTGGATATTTGGCTAAGTGAAGCTGGACTTTACTAAAAGCCCGACTTGAAACTTCAATTTTTTTGCAAGACATGTTAAGAGCTTATAATAATTTATCTAGGTAAGTATAAGTATAGTAATAAATATATATTAAATATTCTGTAGAATGTAGATCAATTTTCGGGACCTAAATTTGATGTTTTTTTTTACAGCTAGATCAACTAAGACTGTAAGACGATCTTTCTAAAAAAATTAAAAATATTAGCTGAATTTTAAATGAAAAACAGAGTTAAACACAAAATTTTATGTTTTCTTGTTATTGTATTTACTTACCGAACTTTAAAAATATTAAAAAGTATTCCGTTTAGACTTGAAATCTCGTAAAATAACGTTTAGAATCTTAATTAATGTTTTTGAATCTATTTTAACAACTTTCGAAATTTTAAGTCAAGACTCGGGATTTAAACTTTTACACCACTAGAAGGAAATTTAAAAAAATATTAATAAAATTTAAAAACTTTCTTTTTTTATTCCAGAAATTATATATTTTTTAAATTTTTTTTTAAAAAAATATTTGATTCCACATTATTTATAGAAAGCTATTAATTTATTTATTTTAACTTACAACTAACAATACGGTCTGACGATGGTGTTAAAGTCGATTTCAACCAATGAACATGTGGCTCAAAATGTTAGAAAGAAAATAAAAATTTTAAAAAAAAAAACGCTTAAAACATTTAAATAATTCATTTATATAAAGAACTAATTTAAAAATTTGATTTGGTATTTACACAGATTTCACAAAATCGTGGTCAATTATTTCAGTGATTCTGCAACATGCTTGATTGATAATTTCAAGATTACATGCATTTTAACAACATTTAAAACCTCTAAATTAGACCTACATTTTGCCTATACCAAAACAAATTAATCTATACTAATAAAAAGTTTTGTAATATGTTAATACCTTAATGTAATAAAAAGTACTTTAAACACACAACAAGCCGTAAATTTTGAATTGTTTTACAAGAAAAAGCAAAAACTCAAAAAATACCAACATTAAAAAACTAAAAAATGTTTTTTTAAACTAAAAACTAATTAAACATTTTAAATATTTATTATCATTCAAAAAATTATTTGCGGAAACATCTAACATACAAGTCCTCGAACAGGGAACTCCCCTGAATCACCTGATTATTATTTATACCCTACGTCATAATCACGTGACACGAAATTTCGTGTTATTGTTTTAGATGGGTGTTTGCCTTACATAGCAAAAGCATAAATAATTTATCTACTGTGTTGAAATGCTCGACGTTTACAAACAGACTAATAACCTGCTAACAGACTGTTTAAGCTATATTAGTATACAGCAAGCAGACTTGCCAAAAATTAATTATAAACTAATATAAAAGCGTAATAAACTTATATTTAAACTTTAAGTTAGAAATAATTAAACAAAAAATGACTGCAGCAGTACTCGAACCCAACGAACGACTTCGTATTTTGTTTGCAAAGGGTGAACAAGTTGACGTCAACAAAAATATTCCGATAAGAAGATATTACAGATCATGCCAAGAATTAATAAGAATGGTAAATACAGTTTTTTATATCCTAAACCTTAATGTGAAAATGGTTACATTACAGCCTATACACAGAGTAAAATTTATAACCCCAATCCTATTCCGAGCTCAGCTAAAGTTTGTACCATTTCTGCTACCCTACTTAACAACATTAAAGCAGTGGGAATTAAACCATTGACTTTATGCTGTGGAGCTTTGTATATTAAATTTAAATATTAAAAACTAATATATTGTTTTACAGGCTAATGTTTATTTTGAAGAAAGGAATTATGAAAATTCGTATGTACTGTATGCTAAATTCTTAATGTAAGTTTGTATTGCAATTTATTCCTAATCCTTAAACATAACAAAAAGCAAGCAATGTGTAAGATTATTCATTTGTATATCAAAGCTGCTGTTGCTAATTTCTCTAATATTTCTTTTTTTGCAGATTGTCCCTGGAAAAATTACAAACACATCCTGAATTTAGCACTGTTACAGTTGAGCAAAAACGAGCGAATAAAAAAGCTTTGAAACAAGCCTTCGAACGAGCTGAAAAACTTAAACCAGTATTAAGAAAAAAATATGAAGAATCCTATAAAATATATCAAGATGAACAAGTAGGTTTTAATAACTATTTATTTTCTTACCTAATGATTACAGCATACAACTTTGTCCACAAAAGTAATACTACAATTTCTAATATTTGTTTAAAGGCAAGATTATTGAAAATTGCAAAAGAGAATGAAGAAAAAAGGAAGAAAGAAGAAGAGAGAAAACTTCGAGAAAGAGAAGATGCAAAGAAGAGAATGGAAACGGAACAATTTGAAGCATTCTTAGCTGAGCAAAAAAGAAAAGATTTGGAGAAAGAAAGACTAGAAATAGAAGCAGAGTAAGTCTAACTGTAAAAATTTGCAGTATATATATGTAATGGTTTATAATAAGTAGACTATAAATATCAGCCACCAAAGGGCAGTGTTTTATTCTAACTACCATAAGAGTAGCATATAATGATGTTCCTATTTTTTTCGTCTTTTAGGTTTGGAGAAAAACTTGTAATAGACAACAATGGGCCCCTGCTACCCCCTGATTTTGCCCCACCCCCTAATATTCCACCCAGCTCCCCAAATCAATCAGTCACCCCAACAGTACCCCCTATAAGTATGCCAGGTAAACATATTTTTAAATTAATAGCCTATAGAAAATAACAAATGCCATATTTTTAACAATACTAAAAAAAGAAAAACAGTTATATATTAACTAGTAAAATATTAATTTTATTTAGCTAAACCTGCATTTGACCGAAACTTAAAACCAATCAATCTGACTGATACTTATGAACCTCCATCAAAACCAGAGCAAAATAGTAAAGACACTATTGCATTTGCTGCGTAAGTATTGCTAACTCAACTGAAAAATGATCTACATATAAGGTGTTATATAAAAATCATAACTAAAGGTAACTTGTTATAACTAATATGTAACTGAACAATATATACATATTTATGCCCAAGTTAGAGGCCTGCAAAATAAATAAAACTGCCAGTTGTGGTGCATGGGTAAATCATTGCTGACAAATATTAGTTAAGAGTTTTTTTTTGCAATCATATTAGGACAATAAATACCTCACCGTAGGTGGGGCTATTGACTAGTTCAACTAATATAAAAAATGCTACTTTTATATTTAGTTCCCTTACCCAATCTAAAAATCAATATGGTTTGCGAACAATTTTATCACCAGTTGATCTTCCTTCAAAATTTATGAAAATAGTTCATGGAAATACTTCAAATAATATTGAAACCTGTGGAGTTTTGTTTGGAAAATTGGTGAGAAAAAATATTTTTTTAAACTTTTTTGATTTACTTTCCGATTGTCGGTACCATGTTATAAAGTACCTCCTTTGATGTTTTTTTTTTTTTGTATATATATCTTTATCCTCGATGTGGGAAAGTCGAATGCACGACTTAAACATAGAGTAACATCAGTTACTCCGACCCAGTCTCGAGTTGCCTGTGGCAGTTTGGAATATTATAGAGACTATAATTGTCCGGTAATTATGCTGCTGATTAAGTGCTGGCTCAGCAGGAGTTCATACCATTTATAACACCTTACTCAAGGGCACTACAGCATGAAATCAGTGGGGATTGACCTCATGTGTGGTGTAGCAAGAGTTCTTACCACTACACCACGCTGCCGGTACTACACCACGCTGCCGGTACTACACCACGCTGCCGGTACTACACCACGCTGCCAAAAATAATGTTCTATTGTTTTCACTTAGTAATTTCCCTAAGCATTATGTGTTCATTCTTTAATAATCATATTCAAAAAGTTTTTAGTCAGTGTAAACATGCCATTGGGTAATCATAAATTGCATAATCAACCCAATATAAATTAAAGTGAATAGCCAATGAAACCAACCTTATGTTTAAAATACCCTTCAACTATAATATTGGGTCTATATAGCTCTTGCTATGAATAGACTGTCAAAGTAGTTATTAAACATCAAGGATAAATGAATATTAAAAATGAGTTACAAATTGTTCACAGGCAAATGAAGTGTTTGTGATCACCCATGTATTGTTACCTCATCAGAGTGGTTCATCTGATAGTTGTACAACCACGAGAGAGGAAGATATGTGGGAGTTTCAGGATGTTTATGATGGGATTTGTCTGGGTTGGATCCATGTAAGATAAAATATTCTATGTCAAATTAACCCTGAACAACTAGGCTTAAAATAACTAACTTAATAACACCTTTTACTTGTTTAATTATTTTAATAAAACAATCTAGCGAAGATTAAACTATTATAGGGCAGGTTAAAATGACTAAATACCAAGATAAAAACCTCAAACTTTAAGTTATAAAAAAATAAATTTCTCGCTGTAAATGCAATATAGTCTGCTAAATAAATTCATATTACTAAGCTTAAGTGAATAACATTAAATATAATTCTGATTAAACCAACTGATCTATGTTCTACTAACATAAATAACTTCAGAAATTTTTTTTAAACACCTTGTTTTTTAAAGACACATCCTTCTCAAACTGCATTTTTATCGAGTGTAGATCTGCATTGTCACTATCCTTACCAATGTTTAATGCCTGAATCTGTTGCGATTGTTTGCTCGGGAAAATATGACGAGGTAAATAAATAATTATTTTTCAATCTCTAATATACTGAACCGACAGGGTGGTGTAGTGGTAAGAACACTTGCTACACCACCATGAGGTCGTGGGTTCAATCCCCACTGATCTTATGCTGTAGCGCCCATGAGTAAGGCGCTATAAACGGTACGAACTCCTGCTAAGCCATCACTCAATCAGCAGTATAATTATCGGGCAATTATAATCTAAAATATCCCAAACTGCCACAGGCAACTCGAGACTGGGTCGGAGTAACTAATGTTACTCTATGTTTAAGTCGCGCATTCGACTTTCCCACATTGAGGATAAAGATATATACAAAAAAAAACATATATACAACAAATGTTTTTCATTCTTGTTTAAATTAACAACTTTTTATAACTTTTAGATTGGTTATTTTATGTTAACTCCACATCATGGGATGGATGTGATCGGAAAATGTAGAAAGCCGGGATTTCATCCACATCAGAAGAACCCACCTTTATTCGAAGTAAGTTTTATTTAAATTTATATTTATTTTTTTAAATTGTAAACATTCGGTTAAAAGGCGAATTGTTTGGCATTGGAGCGGTCCCTTTGAGCTCTTTGCCATGGCAAGTATACTGCTTATATACAAATTTATAATATATTTTTATAAATATTGTCCAATTAATGTAACTTCAAAAAAAAACTATCAATTGTGGTGCCCGGCAAATTTTTGTTGCAACCCCATTTTGACAAGTTATTTAATTGTAACCAGCCGAATTAGTAAAATGCAGTCCACCAAAACACGACAGGTTACAAATATGTAATTTAAACAATATAAGGTCTGGTGACCAAGCCAAAAAAAAAAGTTAAAATATTTGGTAACTGTGTCACTTTTTAAATCTTGAAATATTTTTTGTAAGTTTACCCACCTCATCACTTCATTATTCACTGTACTGTCAATGATGCATAAAAAATTAATAAAAAAGGTAGTTTTTAGGATGATGTGTACTAAAAAGTGTAAGTGCCTTAAGTCTGAAGGTATTATGAGTAAAACTAAACCAAATTTTCTTAAACTTTTAGTCATGTGATCATGTGAAAACAACCACAGCTGGATCTGTTGAAATTATCGATTGGAGAAGAAAATAAATTTAAACCAATCAGAAAGTTGTTGTTGTGCATGTTATGTCAGCATTTATGTATTCAAGATTGGGTTAAAAGTCAAAAATAACCCCAAAATCAATAACCTTTTTCAAGTTTTAGTTTTAAAATAAATTGTAAAAATCCTACTCAGCAATATCTTAAAACTAAATAAATACACATTACAAACACCAAGTGCTTGCTTAAATGGCTTATCCACAAAAGTTAAACAACAGATAATATTACGCAACTCTCTCAATATTTGCAACTGCTGCACTTTTTCTCATAAATTTATTTTACATTTCCTATACAATTGCAATGATATTTCACGTAAACCCGATTTAACGAATAAAATTTTAATTTAAAGAACAAAATATTTTGTGTTTTTCTTACTTAAAATATAAGTCTTGTTTTGCATAGAATTTCTCTTTAAAATCCAATTATTTTGCTTTTTCTTGTGGACTGAATATTGCGTTTATATAAAACTTATATTTATTTTTTGTATAAACATTCTTTGGGAAATGTACAACCCGATCTTTGTATAATAAGATTAGCGGCCCAATGGCCTCCATCAACACATTCTTCAGTGGGTTTATTTTGCACCAATTGAGAAAGGAAACCTAAAAATACCAGATGACATTAATTTTAAACTAAAAAAATAAAATTTTTGTTTTCTTATAAATAAGTTAACTTGCCTCCAACAAAAGCATCTCCAGCACCATTAGTATCAACAATTTGTGAAGTTTCCAAAGGTGTTACTGAGTAAAACTTAACATCATGGGGTCCTGCAAAAAAACATGTCACAAAAAAGTTTTAAAAAAATTGCATGTGGTAAAATAAATTTAGAACAACCAAAATGGGGTTTAATTTCTTTATTAATTGGTGCAAAATAAAGCCACAGAAGAAAGCGTTAACAGAGGTCACTAGGCCCCAAATTTTATGATTATAGCAATTTATATTTTAAGTATATAATAAACATAACATTTAAATATTAACAAAAAGGCAATAAATTTACTTTAAAATCTTAACTTTATAAGTAATTATAAAAACGTTTACATTAGCACATAAAAAATTTAAGCAGTAGAAAAATAGTTACCATTAGCAATACATGTGGGTCCACTGCCCTGTGTAATAACCACCATACGAGGTCTTGTGCTGTTGATTTTAGGTAAACCTGCAATCTTTTTTGCTATTTCATCAATCTCTTTCGTTTCAAATTTTTGGCACTCAGAAAAAGTTGCAGCTTCCTAAAAAACACCAAAATTTTTTCATATTTGCAAATTATTTAGTTTTAAAAAAAAGGTATACTTACTTGACAAAGTTTGTAAAAAAATCAGAAGACTTTCTAAAATATTTTACAGCTAATTCACACTTACAGTTTCGTTTCCGAATATGATGTCACAATATGGCATTATTTCCATCAAGGGTTTCATGAAAAATTGGGATATAAAAGGAGCTTCAAAAGTAAACAAAAATGTTAAGAAATTTAAGACGAAGAATAAATTAAAGTCCTGTATGTAACTTGGTCATGAACGCTTAGTTAATCATTAATATATTATAGAAATGATTTTTTTTATACAAAAGTAATATATAAACACACTAAATAATTATTAAAAACCATCAAAATTCAAAAATTGAAAAAATAAGTTTTATTAATATATGTTTTTTAACATTTCGTTTTTTTTGACATTTTGTTATTATTACCTGATAAATTAACAGCTAAACATTTTCCAGCTTGGGCAGCATGTCTTGCTATTTCTTGAGCACTTTCAGCAGAGGCAGTTAGAAAAAATCCCTAAAAAATAAAAGTTTGTTAGTTAAATCAAGCAAAACTTATTTAACTAAAAACACATTGTAGCATTAAAGTATACTCACAGCGATATATAAGTATTCTGCTTGTTTGACTAAATTCCAGTTTTCCTCCATTTTTAAATGATCCAATTTATATTCATTTGCTGCAGCTAAGTTGGCACACATTGACCTGTTAACAATAAATTTTTAATCTTGCTAAATATATAAAAACGTACATATGTATGAACAATGCCCAATGTCTTTAATTAAAGAAAAAACTACAGTTTATAATAGGTAAGTGAACATTTATTATGACTTTATTACAATCAATGTAAGGGCAGCTAGCCCCATGGTTTAAAAATGCAGTTTGTAGGGCAAGAGCTTAACTAATTTTATAATTAAATAATCTTTTATATAACAAATTTTTTATTATGGCATTTGTGTGTGGCATTTCAAACACACACAAAAACTTTATGTTTTCACCTGTTTAAGCCACAGACAAGTACAGCACACAGTCCAGTTGGTTCCTTAGTTTGTTTATAATAAGAAGTCCTTACTCCGATCTCCTCTGTTTTCTCTTGTAAGATTTTCCCGTACTTATCCTCACCAATACATCCCATAAATGTTGTTGCTTGTGGCTCACCTAGCATCCACTTAATATATAAAGACAATTAGTTACATACATACGCAACCGGTTGCAAGTAAGACCTAACATTTCCCGACACAAATATTGTATATAACTGCTTTATTACTATAACATAAAAGCAATATGCATTGTGTTTTAGTTCAATTATTTTTTGTACCATTTATTCTTTATTTAAAAGGGCCAATTTCACTGCTTAAACATAGGGTAATATTTGCTATCCTGACCCAGAATTGACCCATGGCACAAAGCAACAAAACATGTGTTCTAACCACTACAACATGCTACTTGTATTAGTATATACATTTATAAAAATTGATAGAAATAAGTATCATTTACCTGAGCAACTTTGATGGAGTTTTGAGTAGAACCTCCTGGGATGTAATCAACCGAAAACATATCGACCATTTCATCGTACATTGGTAAATGCTTCTCTTCGGCTAATATTGCGTCGTTCTCTTTCATTCCATATCTTTAAAATGAAAATAAGTCATTTATGGATGGTAAAACAGGATCATGCTTTGTTTTTTTTTAATAAGTAATTACATAACAAATGATAAATATTGAGCTGAAGTATATACAATTACGGCTAAGATTTAATATAAATTTGTAAGTTTAACATGGTAATTTATTTGTATTTAGAGTTTTTAAAACGTTTTTTTATATGACATTAAGTTTTAAATATGCTACAAAACCTTTTACATACTTTTCCAAATATCCTTTTCCACAGTTTGTACTAATATCTAAAAGAGGGTTTCCAATTCCAAATAAAATTCCTTTTCTAAAAAGAAATAAAGATGTTAGTAACTCCCATAGAATCTTTACATTTTTTTAACAATTTTTAAAGCATTAAATTACACATCAGTAAACAAGGCGCCAGTAAATTGTTTGTTTAAGTGTTGTTTAATATAACTATTTTTGTTTATTATAACTATAGAGATTTCTTTTAAATTTTGTGGGTCAAAAGTATTATTTTTTTAAGGTAAAAAAATACCGTTTTTTCATGAATTTTTTAAGGTCTAAAGTCTTATTATTTAGAGTCAAAAAAAGATCATTTTAAAGTTTGGTTAGTTTAAAATTTTTTATGTTTGTTGCAAATTTCTTACAAATTAATTTCTTTGGGTTTTTTATTATCAATTATTTCTTCTTCCGAACTATCATCACTTCCAAATAAAAAATCACTGTCATCACTACTACTACTCCTTTCTTCATCAGAGGTAAAATTATTTATTTCTTCTTCGTTACAAGATTCTAATTCCTCTTCAGATGAACTTACTATTGAGCCCATTTTTTATGTTATTTATTTATTGCTGTTTTTTAAAAAGTCATTTACAAATGAAAGGAAATGTTTTATGCAAAATAAAAGTAATATCAGTAAGTTTTTATCTAAAAGACCTATTCAATCTGCATTTCAAATTCTAATAATTTTAGTCCAATTTAAGCTAAAAATTTTAACACAACTTTCTTTGTACAGCTTTCTATAATTGGTACACTTAATTTTTAGTTCACAACCACCTTTTTTACTAATTATTACCCCTTTATTTTTTCTTTAAGTTTAATTTTAATATTAAAATAAAACTAACACTGACTGCTTAAATATATCACACGTTATTAATAAAGGCTCTCAATTTTTTGTTCTTTGACTAAATTGCCACTAAGAAATTAGAAATGTCCTGAGGCTATATATCAACTCAGGACTTAACTTTTTTCACCTTTGTCAAACCAGTTGCACTAGGACTGATCAGTTTATGGTTCGCAATATACAACAACATGTGTTTGAAATAAGTGTGTTAAAATAAATGCAAAGTTTATTAATGAAAATATTTAACATTATTGGTAGTTATTTTTAAAAAAAATGCCTATAACTTTTAAATTTAACTTAGTTGTTACCAAAAATACCAGTTTTTGCAAAATTACCTGTTTTTTATATAGCCTATAGAATATTAAAATTTTAATTTCTTTTAAATATTTATCTATGTTTATTGGCTTGTTTAATAATAAAAGAGTACAAGTAATTGTATATACAATTTTAGAAGTATATATATAATATATATATAAAAAAAAAATTGTTGTCTTATAAATTGTAATAAAAAAACAAATAACTTACTTTACAGTTGACATGATGATGTTGATTCAGTAAATTTACCCAAGTGCACAATAAAATAACCAATTTTATTAAATTTCTGCAATTCAAAAGCGTTTGTTTTAAAAATTTCACACTAATAGTTAAACAATAAACAAAATGATTCTTTATATCAAGTTTTAAGTGTATTTAAATTTTAAAAAGCATGTTTAGTTTGGCTTGAAGTTGTTTTAACAATAGCCCCATATTTCAAATATGTTTGTTTATCCCCAATATAAAGCAGACTTCACAGGTTTAACATTGTGAAACATTTGTTGCCCTGACCCAGAGCCAGTTTTCAGTTAATTTTTTTAGCAAAAAAGCAGTGGGAGTTGATCACAGGACCACGGTATGTCTTCTGATGAGTGATGACCACTATACTACGCGCCGAAACTGGGGTTAAGACAACTTTTCGTACAGACGTAATTAACTAAAACTTTTTATATAATAAAAACTAATAACAAAATTTTTTTAAACTATCTTAAGTTTATGTCTTACTTAACCATACAACAAAGAATTAAATAAAACAGCTTGCCTACATTTTGCAACGGGCTAAAAAGACTTAGGTCATTACATAACCCAACTACATAAACGCACGTGCTAACCACTCGAATTGTACATAACACATGAGGACTTTATCTCTCTCGAATTTCAATTTTATACTTCGTTCTTTTTTCTTTTTTTAATGTGCATGATTAATTGTGACCCTCTCGTCTAAAATATAAATTTAATTTTGCTCTGATTTCTATGTAAAATTGTTAAGTACAAAATATAAATATTATTAAGAAACAAAGATAGTTGATGTTCATTAAAAAGATCAGCAACATAATAAAATATCTAAAAAATAAAAATGTATTTAATGTAATTAGATAAATTCTATAAAAAGATCCCCGCAAGAAAAGTATCACTGAAAATTAGCACAACTAACATTTTTGTATTAGATCAAATTAATAAAAACGTAAAGCCAATTGTTATCTTATTTTAACAAGTTTTTATACTATGTTTCTTAAAATGACACCTTTTTACTATATTTTTTTGGTTAACATAAACTGAAAAAGAATTAACAAGATTTAAATAAAAGTTATTTGCAAATTAAATAAAAAATTGCAAAAAGGTAGAACTTTTAAATTTCGCGCAAACGCAGTATCTGTAAATATGATTAATTGCCGACCACGATTACTAACGTTATATCATCCTTCCTTCCGCGCACATATACAGCAGTTCGTTAAGCAAGGATTAATTTTGTGTTTATCATTGTTTAAGTGATGATACATATGCTGGCAATGTTTAAAAAGTGTAAGACTTTTTAAAATATTAAAAAATAAGTGTTTGAAAGAGGCCATTAATATAAAAGATTTAAAGAAGTTTAAAATATATTATAAATATCAAATAAGAGTATAGTTAAGTTTAACAAAATAAAAAATGTGCACATTCACAACCTTGTTTGAAATTAAACTAAAAGAAAGCACCACTGGTAAGTTAACTTAACAACTAAATTTTTTTTTAAATTAACAAACAGTATTATTTCTTTTTAAATATAGACCAACCTAAATTAGAAGTTGCTGCAGTTACAAAATGTTTGTCTGAGTTTAATTTTATCTTCCCAACTTTAAAAGGTTCTATCAAATTTCCGTTTATAGAACTTTATAAAAACATCTTACAACCTTCAAGGTAAGTTTTTAAACAATTGTAAATTAAAGGCATGTATAGTTTCCTCTATAACTCTAACGTTAATTTCCTTTAAAATTCAAGTGACATTGCGCTTATGTATATAGACATATGCTTATTATATTCATGTTTTTTTTCAGAGCAATTCTTCTATCGTGCTATCGAAATAACTTAATTACTTTAGACTTGAATGAATTTACAGATTTTGAAAACGAAGGACAACATCGAAAAGTAAAAATAAGAAAAACTGATAATTTGTAATTTATAAAGAATTTTACTGAAACTATTTTGCATTATATTATGTCAGAAGGTATTTTTTTAAATTTTTGAGATGTTAAGCAAGTTTTTTTCATTTTTTACAGTTTGCCCAAGAACTTCAAGACAAGTTAAAGAAATACCTTCCAAACAGTAAACACATAAAAAGGTAAAATACAATCATATAATCTCAACTTGAACGCATTTCATAATATATACTTAAATTCCTTACTTTTTTAAGAATTTCGCCAATTAAACGAGGTAGAAAAATTTGGAATTATTCGGAATATAGTGACGGTCGATTATGCGAAGAATCGTACACTGAAATATTATTTGATCAACAAAGTAAATATCAACAAGTAACGATTGCAAGATGTGAAGATTACGGCAATACCTTGATATTAGACGATCTAGAAAGTAAGCAACAAGTATTTCATTTAACAAAATCTTTGGTATTTAAATTTGCTAGATAATAGCATATGCTATATCAAATTAAATTTTAATCGTATTGATAAGATATTATTTTAAAACTACATAAACATAGCAAACGAAAACATATGAGTCAATATAGTGATACTATCAACAAAAAACATTATGACTTTATTATTTCTGCTGACTATTTTATATGATATAATAAAAAAGCACAAGTTAATTACGTTGAAATTATTGCATTTTGTGCTATATTAAGACAACTAGTAATTTTTTTTAATTAATTTGATATTTTTACTTCATAGACTTATCCGAAGGCGAAAATTCATACACTGTAGCTTTATGTGGTTTAGATGAAAAGATTGAATATAAAGGGAAAACTATTTTAATATTAGGGGGCGGGGATGGAGGTAATCTATATTTAAAACAACAAGTTAAAATTGGGTCTTTAAAATATTTATACAAAACTTTACCAAACAAACAAACTCTGTTTTCATACCTTAACATATACGAACCCTGTATACTAATACCAGTATTACTTATTTTAAAACATAAAGTTCTTAAAGGTATTTAGTAACTTCTCTTAAGGCAAAATAGCGTACCTAAAACGGCTATTTATAGTTCATACTAATTAAACATATGCACGGCATAGTAAAATATAAAATACTACATTAAAACAGAGTAACGTATCGGACATACTTAATATTTTCGAGAATAAACCTAAAAACCAAGTCTCTGTAACTGTTTACTAATTCTCCGGCCTAATTAATAAAAATTTTTGAAGGTGCTTTATATGAGTTACGAAAACGCCAACCTAGTATGATTACAATGGTCGAAATAGACGAAGTAGTTATGCAGGCATGTCGGAAGCATTTGAGAGGTTGCTGCGGAGATTCATTAGATTCTTACAACGGTGATAATTATGAGGTAAACAATGTGATTTTTATTATTTAATCCAGAAAAAGGCGGATAACTTTTTTAAGTTCCAAATACATGAAGTCCTGGCTTCGATCCCCATTGTTCTCATGTTATAGCACTCTTGTTTAAGGCGCTATAAATGATATAAACTTCTGTAGTGAGTCAATGCCTAAACAGCAGCTTATGATTATTAGACAACTATATTTAATAATATCCCAAACTTCAAAAGTCAACTCAATACTGTGTCGGGGTAACGAATGTTTTTTTCATGTTTCGACCATCAAAGATAAATAAATACGAAAAAATAATAATGAAAAATATATAAAAATGACCCAAGTATATATTACATTATTTTTTTTTATGATATATTTCTTGTAAGGTTTTTGTGTTAGCAAGCAACTTTATTTTTGTCTAGATAATAGTTGGAGATTGTTTAATTTATCTCGACAAATACATTAAAGAGGGACGAACGTTTGATTACGTCATCAGTGACATTACAGACGTTCCAATCGAAGTGACGTCACAAGAACCAAAATCAACCAAAGTAAATTCACAAAAAAAATTGTCAAAAAAGTTTTAAATTTTCAGGATTTTAAAAATTATCATTTTTTTAGGTTTCTCAAAAACATTTTCATGACGTGGGTGAGGGGGATTGGATATTTTTCGACCAAGTTTATAATTCTTGTTTAAAAATAGTAAAAGATGGCGGATTAATAATGACACATGTAAGATGTTGATATTTATTGCATTTTAACTTTAATTTAAAGATAACTAGTTTGGACTTTTAATATTTATAAAAAATACAAAAGTTATTTAATTATTATAACAAAATCTCATGCTGTAGCACCCTTGAGTAAGGCGCTATAAACTTCTGCTGAGCCAGCATTTAATCAGCAGCATAATTACTGGGCAAATATAATCTATAATATCCGAAACTGCGACAGGCAAATCAAGACTGGTTTGGGGTAACTGATGTTACTCTATGTTTAAGTTGCGCATTTAACTTTCCCACATCGAGGATAAAATAATATACAAAAAAAATAATACCCATAGAATATGACTATATATGTAAAAAAGTTATTAAAGTAAAATGTAAAAATTACATTTTCTAATTTCTGACATTTTTTTATTTAAAGGTTACAGCTGCGAAGAATGAACGCGGAATAGAACGCTTTAAGAAAAAAGTCGGAAGTTTTCAAAATGTTGAAATCAAAATGCGAACCGAATATATTCCGTCATTTTGCGAAGGGTAAATCCATTTTTTATTTTATTTAAAAAAAATTTGCAAGCAAGGACAATAACTTAAATTTTTTGTTTTTAGATGGACATTTTGTAAAATAAAAAAAGAGAAAATATAAAGAAGAATTTTTTTATTTTTAGTTATAAATATAGCCTACATATACAACACCATAATACATTATTTGTCTATTTATTGTTTGTGTGTATATTTTATTATAAATTTATTTACGAAATTTAATTATGAATTAGAAAAGCAAGAAAACGCAGTAAAATTACAACATGATGCTATTCCTTTATCCTTTTTTTAAATGAAAACTTAAGTTTTAAAATTAACAAATTTATAAATAAAACAAACAACGATGGGTAATATTTACATATTGCCTATTTACAAAACTTCAAAAAATACAAAACTTTACTTAAATCAATTAAAAAATTATAATTATAGGCAAATTTTTTGCTATTAAATTACAGCTAAAAAAAAAAACTAACACAACGGCAAAGAAAAACAGAAAAACATATTTTATTTACTAAATAAAGTGGCAACATTTCACAATGGCATTAACCTATATCTAATTGCGGTTTTTAACTAAAAAAAATTAACACTAAATTAAAAATTAGCCTAAAAATGCAACATAAAATAGAAGTCGAAATAACAGAAAAGAAAAAAATCAAATTTTAAATTAATAAAATTTGTACATAAACCAACAACTAACATGTTCTAATGCATTATTATATTAGAATATTGTAACTTATCTTTTAAATGCCCCCTTTTTTGAGGCCTCCAAAATAAAGTTAAGCAGAGTTTCTTTGTCTAACAATTTAAAGTTTTCAGTCTGGGTGACCTTGGTTGTGTGGTTAAGACAAAATTGGAAACAAAATTCTTGCAGAGACTAAAAAAAGTAAATCAATTTTATAAAAGCATTTTTTATTTAAAAAATAATATTTTAATGTTGAATTACGAATTTTGTCATAACCTTAACAAACTACTAATAATAAGGCTAATGGTAAGCTCTTTACTACAAAAAATTATCAGAAAAAAACTTAAATTTTATTTTTGGTAAAAAATGTTTACCTCGGCATTGTATTTAATTGCTGCAGCATAAAGTAGAGCAGCATTATTTTCACAAATCCCTTCCTTAATTAACTTTTGACACTGGAATTTCAATCCAATCTCACAATAAGAAGTAGCAAGATCCAGCAAACCTAAGATAAAAATATTAACAAATAAAAATTTTTTTTTTTAAATGTCGTTAGGAATGGACAGCGGTTTACTAACCTATAGCATCTTCAGGTGGCAGTTCAACATGGTCAGTATATAACCACTGAAGAAAAGAATAAATAACAGGGTAACTATAACCATTTATCTCAATCACATCTTGGTGGTTTTCATTCCAATGAGTTTGAAACATTCTGCGAAAATAATCACACCTAGAAAAAAATGGTTACATTTTATAACTATACCAAACAAAAAACTAAAGTTAATTCTACCTTACTTTATAAAATATGGCCATAACGTCTTTAAAATTAAAAAAAGAAAAAAATTCAAATTTAAATAAAGGGAAATCTTCGTTTAATAAGACTTAGTGGATAAATATATGTATGTCCAATTTGTTGACTTTTGATATATGGCGGACAAATACTAGTTGGGAGTTGCAATCATATTACAACAATAAGATGCCAATCTTAGGGTGGACTATCGACTAGTATTAACAAAAATATTAAAAAAAATTTAATCTTAAAATAGACCAGCAAGTTAAGAAAACAAAAAAAAACAATACAACTTTTATAAACCTTAACATTTAAATGCTATATTTATTGAAGTTATAGAAAATATAATAAAATACCTTATTTTTAACAAAGCTTTATGAACGTGAATAAATTTTCCATCAACACTTATTCTTAAATCAGTGGTTGATTCATCATTAAATGAAGTGGCAATACTTTGTGATAAAGACGGTTCTGCTTCATTACAAACTACCATTGGTTTCCAACATACCTGAAATATCCCAAAAAAATTGGTTAAATTTTTAATTTAAATTGTCGCAAAAATAAAATTGGAAAAAAAATTATTTAAAAAATTACATTTTTAAAGATGAATTCCTACATAAAAAAAATGAAAAAAACATTAACTGTTATATTGATATTCACACAATTATAAACAAACATTAACATTTTAACTTCTATTATAATGAAAAAATTTGAAATTTTAATATACATAAATAATAGTTATGATTAGTTAATACTTACTGGGGGTGCACTAAAGTAAGCAAACACTTGATCTAAACTGTTAAAAGGAGTTAGTTCTGGTATTGTAGCAGCTTGTTGCTTTAATTGTCCCCACATCCAAACCTGTGAACAATTTAATAAATATTTGAAACTGAAAATTAAACAATTATTTCGTGACAAAAAATTTTTAAAAGCCTACTGTGTAGGTGATGGGTTACGAAATTGTAAATTAAAATTGGTTTTATTGATATGACAATTTTTTGGTAAAAACCTGTCCGTTTTGATTTTGTGCAGCAGAGCAATGTGAATAATGCGATGCACCAATTTTAACAATTCTGCCAATATCTCCGACCACCTAAAAAAAAAAAATCTAAATAAAAAAATTACAATATTATCAAAATTTTGATTTTTGCTAAAAATAAAAAAAAAACTTACTGTAAAAATGCATAGGCGAAAATAACTTAAAATTTTTATAAAAAATAAAAAGATTAGGTAACATGATAACATACCTGCAAAGGTGTAACAGTGTTGATTTTGTACCCAGAACCAAGTTGTCCATAACTATTAGCTCCCCATCCAAATACATTTCCATCATCTGTTAAAGCTAGCGAGTGAGCATACCCACATTCAACCTAAAATTTAACAGATAAAATATGGTATTAAAAATGTACTAAAGACTCTTTTTTAACAGACATCAATTTTTAAATATTTAAGTGTATTGTAAGATTAATTTAGGTTTTTAAAAATTTAAAAACAGATAAAATATTATTAATTTTCAGTTAGGTATTATTTTGCAAACTACCACATATGTAAACTACCAAATATTGGTATTCACCTAATGTAAACTACCAAATATCGGTATTCACCTAATGTAAACTACCAAATATCGGTATTCACCTAATGTAAACAACCAAATTTGGTATTCACCTAATATAAACTACCAAATATAAGAATTTTTAAGAGCGACGAATATTTTACCAACTACTTTTTTTTTATTAACCTGGGTAATAACAACTCCTTGTAGACCAGCTATTCTGCATGGGTTAGTTTGATTGACGTTATTTCCCACCCCAAGTTGTCCATTTCCATTATAACCCCATGAAAATACTTCGCCACAATCTGTAACTGCCATCGAAGTTGTCTAAAAATATAAATTTTACAATAAACACCAATAAAACACTTGTGCACAATAATTTTTTTAAAAACTGTATTTAAATAATTTATGACTGCATTTAATAAAGCCTGATTTTTTTTAACGCGAAAATATTTATTTGTGAATTAGGAATATTAATTTAAGTTAAAGTGCTAAGAAAAAAATTACAAAGTAGTTTTATTACCTGTCCACAACTAATATAAACAATTTTCCTGGAGCCAATACAAGCTGTCACTTTTCTTGGTAAGCCCTGGTTTGCAGTTGACCCAGATCCAATCTTAAACATATTACAATTTGTTATGAAAAAGTAAAAAAATTGTAAACTGACAAATGATAACTTTACTGTTTTTTAAAAGAAAAAAATTAAACAGAAATGCCATGCTATTTTGATATTAAATATTGCTATAGTATTTAAATAGTTAAGTCAAAGTGTTAAAGAATTTAAACACATCACAACCCAATTGGCCTAATTAGTAATTACTATTAACAACTACCACAAAGGACTTTTCATTATAACCCTAACAACAATTGTCAAGATTTCATCAATGAAAATATCCTAACAAAAACTAAACAAATTGTCAATTTTTAACATAATTTAAATATTTACCTGTCCACAATTATTATATCCCCATGCCATCACTGAGCCATCTGCTGTTAATAACATTGAATGATGACTTCCACACGCAATTTGAATAACTTTTTGTGATATATTTCGTAGCAATATGGAAGGTTTTAAACTTGGAGCAGTTCCACCGTTCCCTAACTGCATGTAACTGTTGTGGCCCCAAGTGTATATTTCACCATCTAAATTAGAAAAATACAAATAAAAAGACTTGTTGTATTAATTTAAATACAGCTAAAACTTTTTATGAATTTAAAAATAGCTAACAACTTATTTTATTAATTTAAATACAGCTAACAAACACTGCATTTATATTATATTAAAAAATCTAGATTTTAACAGAACTTTTAGTTAAATTAAACCATATTGTAATAAAAAGTTTATAACAAACCTTTAGTTAAAACAAGTACATGAGGTCCACCTCCCGAACAAATTTCAATAATTTCTTTGCCGTCAAAATAATCGATACAACGAGGATTGAGTGCATTGTTATTATCCCCTACACCAAGACAACCGCTCGTGTTTGCTCCCATTCCATATACCTATTATAAACACACATATAATAAAATTAAAATAGAGCTTAGTGAAAGATATTTTTAATTTATAGGCCCACAAAATAACGAAAAACTGTTATTTGTCATGGGCGGGTAAATTATCAGGGATAAGTTTTAATTGAAAATTACAAAAATATAAATTCTGACTGAAGGCCTGTCTACTGACTAGTACAAACAATTATATCTAAAACTTAATGCAATAAATATGCAAAAAGTGAAAATTTTATGACCAACTATGAACAAAAAATGTCAATGAAAAATTGCATTAGTGCACATTGTCCACTATTTTCCCAAAACACACCAAGCCTTTTTGGTAAAACTGCACAAATTAGGCACCAATGTAAAACATGTGTATACAACATTAGTAATAAATATCTAACAAAATTGATTTGCAAAACAACTTGAAAATAATTTTACCAACCTTACGATCTGTCGTAGTAAATATCATTTCAGACCCAGATTGCCCAAATGCATAAACAAGATTAATTTTCTTCTTTAAAGGGTTTGGTACTAGATGTAAAAGTGGCCACATTTCTACATCACGAAACGATTTTGGTATTTCTGTTTTTGATTTTCTTGAACGAGATTTCGATGTTTCTGCATTATCTCCAATTGGTACTTGTTCTGACATTATATAAAGTATTATAATTTTTCAAAAATTGCCTACTTCTAAAAGTTAAGATATTTTATTGAGTAAGATTTATTAAACTTATTGTATTAAATTCTTTTTCTAAAAAACTTTTAGAGCATTGTGAAAAAATAAGACAGAAAACATTCAAAATATGGCCTTAGATGACCTTTTAACTGAATAAACGTTTTAAAAGCAAGGAGAATTGGTTTTTAAAACTTCAATACAAAATTTTTACTTCCTCGTTTTGTTTAAGAAATTTTAAAATTTACGAGACTGCAAATCAATTGTTTGTATAATGCAAGTTTTTATAAAGCTCATTAACTTAATGTCCTTTCTGTCTAATAGATGACATCACTTTTCCTATAACTTTTATTTTAAGTTTAATTTAACCACAAAGTATTTCGGAGACGTAACGTTAGCTTGTTTACTTATGGAAAAGTGATAGAGATACCACGTGATCAATTATCACTCAACCGATAAAAAGGAAAAAAAGAACTTCTCTTCCAGATTGTAAACACACAAACAAACCTAAAAAGAGAATATAAATTTTGTTAATTTCCGACGATAAAAAACGTGTCTGTGGTTTCCTATCTATAGTGTCAAGAGTAGAATGCCTACGGCCGTACATCAAGTTAGTAGTAGGCCAAGTAACTCTGGTTTAGATATGACACATCACGAGAACGGGAGTGGGGAGCCTTTTGAAGACGACAATATATTTTACGAAGAACATCCTTCACAACTGAAGCTTTTAAAAGTGAACGATCAGATTAGAAGATTGCAAACTATAATTCGTGACAAGTAAAATAAATTGTTTTGTTTAAAGGCTTTAAATAAATTGTGTTCTTGATTTTGTTAAGAGTCTGGTAAATTAATTAAAGAACAATGTACATTTGCAACTTGAACTTATATGTACAATAAATAATGGCCTAATGTACTTTGAAAAAACTGATAATTAATGTAAATTTGTAAAATGTAAACCTTAAGATTTATTTTTTCTCTTTCTGTTTGTGTATAATTTATTTGGTTTTTATTTTTCTTGTAATTAAAACAATGTGTATTATAATCACTTTTATTTTTTTTAGAAATTCGACTAGAAGTGAATTCGTGTTTAGTGCAGATCGATTAATTCGTTTAATTATCGAGGAAGGTTTAAATTTACTTCCTTATTCTGAGCACACTGTTACCACGCCAAGTGGGGATGAATATGAAGGAATCAAATTTAATAAAGGAAATTGTGGAGTCAGCATTATTAGAAGTGGTAATAAAAATTAAAAGTAGTTATATTTACTGTCACCTTAATGGGCCAAAAATGTAATTTAAAATGCTTAATTTTCCAATAAATAATTCTTTTTTTATTATCTGAAAAATAAAACTAAAGTTTTTTTTATTATTCTATTATTAATTTAGTCAATGTTTTTACAATTTTGAAGGGCCTTATACCCATTAAACCGATAGTTTTGTTGTTTTTTTCAGGAGAAGCAATGGAACAAGGATTAAGAGATTGTTGCCGTTCAATCAGAATCGGTAAAATTTTAATACAAAGCGAAGACGAAACTAACCAAGCTAAAGTTTTTTATGCAAAATTGCCCAAAGATATTTCAAGACGAACAGTATTACTTATGTACCCCATTTTATGCAAGTATTTTTTTAATTTTTTATTAGAAACTAGGCTATTTATAATTTTAAAATTGCAATTGATTGGGTGATACATTTTATATTACTTGGTTGGGTGATACATTTTATAATTGATTGGGTGATACATTTTATATTAATTGATTTATAAAATGTGGGTGATACATTTTATATTAATTGATTGGGTGATACATTTTATATTACTTGTATATGGTAATAACAAGTTTATAATTTTATAATGGATTGGGTAGTAACATCTATTTTACCTTAACAGCTTCTGGAAATACAGCTTTAAAGGCGATTGAGGTTTTGGAAGAGAACAGAGTTGTAGAAAAAAATATTATTTTGGTGACCTTGTTTTGTACCCCAGAAGGTTAAAAATTTTGCATGTTTTGATAAACCTACAACAATTATTTTGAAAATCAGCTGTTATCTTACAAAAATGATATATACATACTATTTAAAAAAAAGATTTTGAAAGACTTTTTAACATTTAGATAAAATCTACAACAATTATTTAAAAAATCAGCAATCATTCAAAAAAGTCTACATTAAATCAATAGCCTATATCATTTAAAGATATATTATAAAAAACTTAAAATTTTTTTAAATTAAAGTTAAATAACTAAATAAATATTAGCATTTAATAAAAATATCTTTTTTTAGGTTGCAATGCAATAACACAGAAATATCCATCAGTAACTATTTTATCGACTGAACTAAATCCTATAGCACCTGTTCACTTTGGACAAAAGTATTTCGGAACAGATTAAAAGTTGTAACGTTTTGTTTGCATATTTGGTTGTTGTGCTTTTGCTTTTTATGATTATGAACTGCAAAGTTTTATTAAATCAAATATTTGAATGTTTTTTTGTGAAATTAGAGTGTTTTGTGGTACAAATATTGTTTTAGTACTAAATTATTGTTAGCAATTTTTTTTTGTTTTTTTTTTATGTGAAAATATGGCTGTAATACTTGCATTACTTTTATATAAAAGTTAACTTGATAATGAATTATAAACATCCTTGTAAAAATCCACTCTTTTTTTAAATCATCAACTTTTTTAAAAACTTTTTACTCTTTTTATAAAGAAATTGTATTTGTAAATTTTTACTAGTAATAAACACTTTTGGCTTTTAATATAACAAACACTTATTACTAGTCGGACTTAAAGTATAGTAAGGTTAGTTTTAAGTGTATTTTACAATGTAAAATGTTAGACATAAGTTGCACAGGCAATATTAATTATTTAATTTACTAGAAACTAGACTAATGTAGAGGAAATAAGGGCCGTGAGCATGTAAAAATTTACCTAAAAAATGCAAAAAATAATTATTTGCACATATCAGCCTTAAAATAGATAAAAACCCGATTAAAATTGACGTGTTAATTATATATTAATTACCAAATCGTTGAGGATAAACTAAAAAAAAAGTTACGCATGATTCGGATTCAAATAGGTAAAAACATGACGTCACTCTCATGTAAAACGTGCGCAATAACAAACTAAACAAAAATTAAGTTAAACTTAGATGTTTCAGTAATTATATGGGTTAACACCGTATTTTAACTTAAGTCTTTCTAGATATTAAAATGTCTGTTAGGTATATGCTAACAAAAAGCGTGTGGAAAAAATGTGCTGTTAAATCAATTTCTGTTACCGAACAAAAGGATTTATCAACGTTTACTTCAAATCAGACGCACGAAAGTTACTTAAAAAGTTCTTTAACGTCTTTGAATCCAGAAAATTCTATTCTGAGATCGTATTCCAATACTTCAAACCCCATACAAACCAACTTAAGTTCATTTAAAAACAATCTTACATTGCACAACGTTGTAAACTTTAATTCTTTATCGAAAAACGTCAATTTAAGTTGTTTTTCATTAAGTAATACAACAACGCAAAAACGAAATTATTCAGATAAAAAATCAACCACTGATTCATCTGAAACCATAAAAAGTAATACCACAGATCAACAAAAAACATCAATTTTGTCATCTGTATTCACGCAAGATGAAGCATCGCAAGCTAACAGTGAAACCAAAGACTCTAGTAATAAATCTGATAAAAAATCAGAAGATTCAAAAAATGAAGATTCGGATAAAAAAGAAAAGGATGACCGAGAATCAGCATTTTTAAGGAGTCAACGGTATGCAAAATGGGTGTTACTCGGTAGTTTTGGGATTTTAACTCCAATGTTTATCATTAATAATGGTGAGCTAACTGTATTTACAATAGGCTACATTTCTTTTTAATTTTTTATAATTTATCTAAATTTTTGTTTGTTTTTTTTAGGACAACCAAAACATGATGAAATGGGGGAAGTTGTAAGTAATTTTTTTGAATTATATATATATATATATACTAAAGTTTAATAAATGCAGTTTCAATTTTTGTTATTTATGTTACATTAAATAACCCTAACATAAAATACTTATATTTTTAGATACCAGATGAATACTCACAATGTAAGAACCAATCTTTTAAAATATTTAATTTATAATTTTATAAAACTATCTAAGCACATTTTTTACTATATATATATATATATATATATATATAAAATTAATTTATCTGGTTTGGGTTTGTAAAATTAATTTTAATATTTAGATCCACTGGTATCAAGTTATATTAGAAGGGCGTGGGGAGAACTTAATTTGCTTAAACGGGTAAAATTATATTTTTGTTTTTTTTTAATATATTAGTGGTAAAAATTAATTTTTTCAAAATAATTGTGTAGGTAACAACTAAACATATATATAGACAAGCTTAAATAATTAGCCTCCATTTGTTAACATTTAATTTTAATTACCTTTGTTTACATGTAGGAAATAGTTGAACCCTCCTTCCAGAAACTTCTACCGGATCCCTTACAAGAACCTTATTACCAACCTCCATACACACTTGTTATAGAACTCATGGATGTCTTGTTAAGACCTGTTTATGATGTAAGTTATTTATAAGATACAAAAGCAAAAACATTACCAACAGTTGTTTTGTTACCCATACCCAGCCACAAGTTAATTTCGGTAGTTTGGTGAATTTTAAATATAATTGTCAGAAAATAAATTTGCCAATCGGTTTTTGGTTAAGCAAGAATTTGCTTAACAAGAAAACCACCACCTTAATTATGGGAACTAAAACTATTAAAGCAGTGGGAACCGACAACAACTCCCACTGTTTTAAAACCACTACATTTTGCTATTAGTTAAATATTTCATGTTTTATTTTTAGTCTGTAACAGGGTGGAGGTTTAAAAAGCGACCCGGGATTGAATATTTTCTGTCACAAATTGGACCTCCTCATTATGAGATTGTTATTTTTACAAGAGAGACTGGAATGGTAAAAAATAAGTTTAATAAAATATCTAAAAAAAATAATACATGTGCTATGCTATTAAGTTAATCTGAAATTTTTAGCATTTTCGAGTTTATTAAAATTAACCCTGAAAATTTTTTTGTTTTGTTTCTGTAGACTGCATACCCACTGATAGAATCAATGGATTCTAAGGGATATATAATGTATCGATTATTTCGGGACGCAGCACGTTATAAATCAGGTTTTTCACTCGGTAATCCATTAGATGGAAAAATGCCAAAACTAGACCCATATTATCAAAAGGTGATTGTCATATTTTTGTAAAAACCCTAGAAGGACAAAAATGAAAAATTTTGTATAACAAAGTTTGGGTAACCATTCAATTTATGGTGTGGGGGTTATTTTTGTGTTTAGTTTTTATTTTTTTAACTTACCTATTTTTACAGGATTTGACTTTCTTAAATCGTGATCTCAGCAAAGTAGTGATGGTAGATTGTGATAAACGAGCTTTTGAAAAACAACCAAGTAACGGACTCTATCTTGAAAAATGGGATGGTTCTTCAAATGATTCAACTTTATATGACCTCGCCAACTTTCTACAAAGTAAAAATTAATGTTTTATCTACTTAGTTATATGCTAAATTTTTAATGATGCCAATGTTTTGAAAAAGCTTAATATTATTAATATCTTACCTTATAATTGTTAAATTAATCTTAATTTTTAATGAGTGACCATTATATTAATTTTAAAGTGGTTGCAACCAGCGAAGTTGGTGATGTTCGGCCGGTGTTAAAACATTATTCCAATTACGAAGATCCTCTAGAAGCGTTTAAGCAAGCACAGGTAACATACCATCATTACAATATCAACAACATAAAAAAATATAAGTTATAAAATTTAATCCTACAAACACTACAAGCTGTATTTGTTATATCTTTAGCTTTCGACAGGTAATAGATTATTGGCAACTTAATAATTTTTTTTTATTTTAGGACGTTTCTTTGCAAAGTCAAGTTAGGCCTACTCCAAAGTCAAGTATGTTTGGAGCTGGTAGCACCATTTCCACACTTATAAAACGAAGATAAAATAATCAATGCTCAAAAATTATGAACTGTTAATTAAACTGTATAATAACATTCAAATTGTGTTTCACTAAATGAAGTAAAAAATACTAAAATATTAAACAAATTGTAATGAATTGTAAAATTAATATATTTAATGTTAATATAGTTAGTTATACTTTGTTTGGTTTTACTATTTAAACGGTTGTTTGATAACAATGTTGCAAATAAAATTACAGTTACATAATAATTGGCATTAATTAAAAAAATAGGCATTGAAGAAAATAATATATGAATATAGCATAGTACAAAAATATAAAAACAGTGCAAAAAATAAGTGTTAGAGTTATGTTAATCAATGGTGTTTGTAATTGCTTTCCAGTTGTAGTATAAACAATGATTGTAAGGTAAGGGAAAAGTATGTAACTCTTTCGTTTGATGCTTTAGAAAATATTGAAATCTCGTAAGGTTGAATTCATAATTCACACCGTCAATTTTTTCTGCTATATTCTTATACACATAATCAGTGTAGGTAGATTTATGTGAGTTTATTAACAGATTAGCTGTATCACAATGCATATGTCTACCTTCGCACAATTCTAAATTAAAATTCCATGAACACGGCAGTTGATTAAACTTGTCAGAATTAAATATCGCCAAAATATTTAGAATATCGACATCGGGTTTACGAATTACACTTTGAAATAGATTAAATATTGTGACGATCATATTTATATCCCATGCCATGGTGGTAGTTTGGTATTGACCAACATTGATTGGAAGCAAAGTTTGGTTAAATGCATTTTTTGCAACAGGGACAACAAAACTTGCTTCTTGTAAACGAAAAATATCGAACAACACAATTGATGTTCCAAATGTATTATCTAGATTTGAATAACTATCAGTGCTAAAGCACATTGGCTCTTTAGTAAGAAATGGCAATGATATAACATTACTATCTCTGTATTCTAACATATTTTGCCAAACTCTATCTACTGATGTAATAAAAATAGATCCAGTTTTTACATATAGGACAGGCTCAATGCCTTTTGAAAAAGTGGGTAAAAATACATAGGAAAAATCACACGATTTCCATTGTATATGCTTAAGGGAACTTATATCAAAATTTTGTTTAACAATTGATTCAGGATTCCAAGCAGGATGAAACTGAAACGAAATTCTGTGTAGTATTTTGTAAGTCCATTTACTTACTTCGTTAACAAGGGATTGAAACACATCGTCAGTAGAATAAATATGAAAATGAATAACGAGTTTGGAAAATAGAGCTGCTGATTTTATTGTGCGCATAGTATTTTGTACTTCATTAATAATAGAAATATTTCTATCCTAAAAGTAAAAAAATATTCTAATATGCTATATTTATATTTAATATTTTAACTTTACCAAATAAAATAATTTTATTTACCTTATTTTGGGTGAAATCATCTAGACAAGAGAAGATAACAATATTAACTTCTTTAAGAAAATGTCTTCTTGATTCTGCTGCATTATGAAATATATAATTCTGATTATTCAAGTCTTTTATTGACTTTGGAAAGTGGTCATCTACAGAACCCTCAAAAAAATAATTCCAACCATATAAAATTGCAGTCATTGTTGAAACTAACGATAAAACCCAAATTGTCATCCATTTTAGAGATATTACTTTTCTGCGATCTAAATCCACAATTGTATTAACAAATTCAGTAACATATTCCATTTTTGAAACTAAAATCTATAAAATGTCAATAAATTGCTTAAATAATACTTTAATTTTTTTTTATATTTATTTTTCCTTGATGTAGGAGGGTCAACTTTAGGACCTAAACATAGAGTAACATCAGTAACCTTGTCCCAGTCTCAAGTTGCCTTTGGCAATTTGGGATATTATCGATTAGAATTGCTTAATAATTATAAGATGCTAATTAAGTGCTGGTTATAAGATGCTGATTAAGAGCAGGAGTTCATTCCGTTTATAGCGTTTTTCTCAAGGGTGCTACAGCATGAGAGAAGTGGGAATCGAACTCGGGACTTGTCGTTTAGCAAATCTAATTGTTCTGACCAGTGACCATTACACCACGCTGCCGGTAATTTCAAGGTAACCCATAAAGAATTTACGTTATTACTTAACTTATACTAACTATAACATTACTTTGAAACTTAGTCAAATTAAACATTTTCCCTTTTTAAAAGATAGGCAGCACAATTTTAAGTTAAAACACTTTTTTATTCTTGCAACACTTCGCACTTAAGATTTTAAAAGTTTACCACACTTTGTTTGTTTACGTTTTTTTCATCCCAAAACTTTTTTCTTTTCTACTTCTCTCCTATTTTAAAAAGCTTGGTCATACTGTTCAAGGCGTAATAAACAAAACTAATTTTTAACTCAAAAATTAATTTATTGTAAAATATGTGAATGTATATTTAATAACAGCTAGTTTTTGTTACTACTAAACGATAACTATGTTGATATACACTCATAAGTTTTATTTGGCGTTTTTTTTGTTACATTAAATTCGGCTTTTTAAAAAATAGAACATCTGACCATAAATATAAATAAGCTGATGTAAAATTGTTAAGAAACTTAAAGGAATAAAATATTTATGTTACGTTTTTAGAAACTTTTAGTTATTAAAATGATGTTTTCTAAAAGTGCATTAAATTGTTTAAACCCGAGATTTTTTTCTCGTTCTTGGATTATTAAAAAGAATTTTACGACAGAAAGCAATAATTCAAACTTAGCTGGAAAATATGTGATGCTAATATTCCCTTTAAGTGGATTTGGTCTCGGTACATGGCAAATGAGAAGAAAACAATGGAAGTTAAATTTAATTAAAGAACTGGAAATGAAAACACATAGCGAGCCAATGGATTTTCCTGAAAATTTAAATGATTTGGAAAATTTAGAGTACCGACCTTTAACAGTAACTGGTACTTTTGACCATTCAAAAGAAATATTTGTAGAACCTCGAACTTTAATTGATCCAAGTAACAAAAAATCAATTGATTCCGGCTCTCTAATGTCAATTAAAACCAAAAATGTTGGCTTACATGTTATAACGCCCTTTCACGTAAAGGACAGGGACTTAACTATACTTATTAATCGTGGGTATGTCCCAAAAGCAAAAAAATACCCACAACTAAGACAACAAGGTCAAATTGAAGGTGAAACCGTGATTACTGGTCTTCTTCGCCACAACGAAAAGCGACCTCCGCTATCCCCTAAAAATAATCCATCCAGGAATCACTGGTTGTACAAAGATTTAGACCAAATGTCAGCAATTGCGGACACAAGTCCAATATTACTTGATGCTGTGGCTGAATCAACAGGACCTAAAGATGGTCCAATAGGAGGACAAACTCGAGTAACTTTAAGAGATGAACATCTTCAGTATATGATAACCTGGTATAGTTTGTCACTAATTACTGGTGTTATGTGGTATCAAAGATATTTCAAATAATGCCAGTCTTGTATTTTATGCTAATAAAAATTAATAAAAAAGATTTTTCCATTTAATAAGTAGAGTTTTGCCTATAGTAAGGGTTGTAAGTTGGGTTTCACACAGTAAAACTAAAATTTATAATAACTTACTTTTTTATGATAATATATCAACAAAGTTTAAATTTACTACCGAACCTTTTTTTACATTTTTAACATAAATCTTCTTGAAAATTTTGTTATAATATAACAAACAAAAATAAACAATTTAATTTTGTGAATAAATCTAAGAAACATATTTTTGTATATCATAAGCATTACTTATTACAGTTTTTGCATCGAATCTATGCAACATAAAATAAGCCTGGACTTGGGCCATGCTTATGTTTTGCATATTTTTACTCACACATTCAGAAAATTGAACTGCATCGTTTTCAGACTCATTAGGAAAGAAGTGTTTAAACGAGTTTTTTAGTTGATCTATATTAGCGTATGTTATTTCTTCTTTTAGGTCTACTCGACCTGGTCTTAGTAAAGCAGCATCTAACCGTTCAACATAGTTAGTTGTCATAAATACAATTCTTCCATCTGATGATACAACCCCATCTAAAGCATTTAAAAGTCCGCTAAACGTCACCATATTCATACCTTGATAGCGAGAGTCATTTTTCATCTCGCTGCGATCTACAAAAGCAGCATCGATGTCTTCTAACAAAATTATGCTCTGGGGTGGAACTGAAACCATAAAATGTAGGAGTCTGTCATCAGAGAGAGACCAATCGCCGACATTCAAAATACAAATGCTGTATTCCAGCTCTCCTGCTAGGGCGGTAATAAAACTGGTCTTACCACATCCTGGTGGACCATACAATAAGTAACCACGGCGATGGGGAATTCCCCTGTCAATATACCATTGCTGCGAAACCATGAATTGTTTAACGTCCTGCAGAATTTTATCTGATTGACCATTTGGTAATTGAACTGATTTTAAAGGTCGGCGGCGCTGGGCATTGCCAAACTGCCGCCACTCTGTACCAACAGGTTTAAAAATTAAGGTCATGCCTTCTCGCATTTGTAAAGCATTTTGTCTGGCTTCTAGTAGAATACTTTCAAAAAGTAATTTGTTTCTTCCAATTGTGGTAAGTGTCACAGTTTCAAATGGTACATGTTGATTCTGGTCAATCATCTGCTTTTCTCTTACCCTATCTACTTTTATTGGTAAACTTTTATACCAAATATAATGAGAACCGGGGCTGGGAGAAAAATTAAAACCGGTTGCGATTTTTCCGCTGTGGAGTTTTTGAAAAGCAGTCTGTACGCTCAGATGACAACTCATGTCTGGTCTTCTTGCAATCCATTCTAGAACCCACTTGTAGCTGTGATCAGATACCGGAATCTCCAGTGTGGTCATTAAATATCGGCGAAAAAATTGGTTCGCAACAACTGAACCTTTCTTTAAAGTTGCTGCAGCAAAGCCAACTGCAAATAAACCAAACCCTGCTCCGAAATAGGGGTTATCACCCAACGTTAATAATGCCTCTGGGAGGGGCATGTTTTATTATTTTATTTAAAAATCTAAATTGATTTAAAATATTTTAATTATGGATTTAAATAATTTTTAAGTATTGGTCAGATTTGTCAAAGTAGCAAATAACTAACAAACCTTTTTTATAAAGCAAACAACTTTTAAAAAGGTGTTTTACAATTTTCTGTAGCTGATTTTATTTAGCTCTATTCTTGAAGTAGACAGAAAGACTTTATGGCCTGCTAGGCATAAGTTGACATTTGTTACTTTCACTGCATCTTCAGATCTTGGGTTGCCTTAGCAGTTTAAAAAATATTTAATCATATTGCGTGCAGAAGTCATACTGTTTATGGTTTCCTGTTTAAGGGTGTTATTTGCTTTATGATATGAAAGCAAGCAGCATTGACTAAGTCCGGATAGTACAACAGTACGTGATAAAATTAACTGTTCTAAATACTTCATGCAGACATGACGCCACCAATTAATGATTTGTTAACAAAAAGTATTGCAGGTTATGAAATAAATGCCCACTTATCATATTGCAAGGTTTTGGTATCAAATCTGTACCTGGAAAATATTATTTAAATGAGAAAATCTCTGTTTAAAAATTATAATTTTTATACTTAAAAGTATTAAACAAACTGACGAGCAAAATGCCATTACCTTAAGGTGTATAAACATTTTGTGATAAAATAATTTAAACATGTTGTATACACCAACATCTATAACAAACTAAAAAATTCACTTACCTTAAACATAAATTAAGACTGGCAGACTGAATACACCTTTTCTTATTATAACTTAAATTTGGTAAAAATTATTGTTTTGCTCTCCGCGTGCGTTTCATGTATTTTTGTGGTAAACGCAATCAAATTATTTCTTTAAAACGTTTATCCTCTCACGTTATATTTTATTTTTTTAGTAACCGATTCAACAAAAATAAAATTTAATATTAACACCAGGAAGTATTTAAAACTTGATAATAAAAATCACAACCCAAGTATGTGAATTTTAAATAGTAACGCTCTTTGAAACACAATCTGGCATTAAATAAACATAGGGCACTTCTAAATTTTTGTTTCTCTCGACAATTTCGGCCCTAATTTGAACTAGATCTTTAGTAAACTCTTTTTGTAATTCTAAAACATCGTGTTCACAGAAAAGCCTTTCTGAAAACATGCCCAAAGCATTCTGAAAAACATAAATATTGCAAAATAAGAAACATATCGACATTTTCTTTAGCATATTTAATTTGGTAAACCTAAAATAAAGTAAGTCAATACCTTATGGTTCGTAGAAATCGATAACGAAGCTGAAATTGCAATGGCATTAATTGACTCTTTCAAGTTTGGTAAACTTTCGAATATAAGTTCTCTAGATCCCTTTAAAACAAATAATAAAGTAAGAATGTAAATACCATTGTAATCAAATTATACATTTTAAGGTGATTTAATTAAAACAAACATAAAAGACAAAAGCAAAAAATGTTTAAGAGTAATTAAATATAAAAAAATTGTCTAAAGTTGTTTTTATTAACCTCGCCCTTTTTATGAGGCGGCTTTTTCATACATAGCGGGCTGTTGGGAACAAATCTGTAGTTGTCGAGTTGACCATGGTTAACAGCAGCATATTGGACCGAACTTGTAAAAATCAAGGACGTACAAATCTCGATCTAAAAATGTTTGTTAATTTAAACAAATATTTTATTTAATATTAAAATACTTTTTTTGGAATAGTTGTATTATAACTAAGTAGTTTTAATAATTGTACCAATTTATTTAAAGAAATAATAACTTCAGGCATTCCTTTGCGGTTTTCATCCTCCCAACCAAAGCCCTCTTGCGCCACCTCACGGCACCAAGTTTGTAATTCAAAATCATTTTCAACGCACTGAAAAATAATACTTGAAAAGTTTAGATTACCGTAAAAATAACAATAAAAAATTGTTTATTTTTAAAAGATTTACTTTATCAGATTTGTAATAATGTTTTAAAACTCCTGTCACATATTTTTCCAAAGCGTTCCAAATTTTTAAGGCATCTTCTCTGTAGTAATACTTTTTCAAGCAAGGGCTGTCGGTTTCTGTTTAATATAAATTATTTTAAATTACTCTTTCAAATTACAAAATGTTTACCTAGTTTTAATATAATAACTCCTTACCTAATTTGTGTAGTAATTTGGGCAAGACTAAATCTTCAATATTAAACTCTTTGAAGGTTTTACTAACTAAGTCTTCGGCAACTGCAATAAAAACAGTTTTAACTTTATTTTGTTTAAAACACAATACGAACAAACTTTAAATAAAAAATAAAAACAATGGTTTAAGTAAATTTGTTTCAGTTTATACAAAACTAAATAAAGATTCTCTAAAGGCAAAGCTATTTAAATTGTATGCGGTGTTAAGGTCTGTGTCATATATTGTTAGTGGACACATCTTAAGACTTTTTTGCCTAACACAACAAAAAAAAAACTTAAAAAATATAGTCGTTAACTTATTGCTACTAATTTACCACTTACCAATTGAAAAGTTGGTGCCATGATTATCACTTTCGATTAGAAACCTTCGTACACTGTCGTTTGAAGTAATCACTTCTCGTAGATAGGGTCGTAAGAGTTTATATAAAGGGTGGGAACGGGGTAAGCATCGAAACAGAGAGTTAGCGAAAGGAACGCATATAGCATTGGCAAGACAGAAATTTGTAGCCCACTAAGTAAAAGTAAAAAAATTAAATAACCAGTTAAGTTAAAAGGTATAACGCACGATTTTGATTGTATAAAGCAATACAAGCTACTAATAATTTTATAGTTCATTGAATTCTACCCTTTTGGCTGTATATTTATTTATTTAATATTCAAAATAAAGTTACAAACCATTTGTATATTTGACAGTGCACATCTAAAATGTATTTTAGCTAACAGCCAATCATATTCTGAGTCGTTTGGAGTAAACAAATAATCTCTATCACCAGGAACTAATTGGATTGCAATGGGTACAAAGTCATCTTTGTTATTCATGTAAAATAAACCAACTGCATTAGCGCAATGTTTTCCATCGTTTCTTTTTAGGCCTTTTAAAAGCTCGTAAAAGTTGCAAATAAAGATTTTGCCGCCCTAAAATGTATATATTTATTTTTTATGTAAAAAGGTTGACTTCATGACGAGGTAAGATAGATTCGCATTGGTTTTCCTGACCCAGTCTCGAGCTGCCTTTGGTTTGAATTTTATAGATTATGATTGCCTGATAATTACGCCACTGAAACTTAAGGACGCTACAACGAGAGAGCAGTGAGAATCAAACCAAGTATCTCATGCATTAGAGCTAAAAGGTCTAACAAATGCATCAAGTTGCCTGTGCAGCGCCTATATAATCGTAGATTGTATTGTTTCTCTACATAATAATCGTAGATTATATTGTTTCTCTACATAACAAAGTCTCTACATAATAAAATACTTTTAAAAATTGCTTAAACCAAAGTGCGTATTACCTTTAATTCGTCGTCAAGACATTTTCCTATGTCCAACAATTTAACTACGTCATCATTAGTGACGTCAAAGTAAGACGGGACTTCACGACATTGAGAAAAGTTGGTTGGAGTTATTGTGTTTAATATTTGTCGACCAAATATTACATCGCTCTCCCAACTAAATATTTTTAAAAAAAATTGTTTCTGCAAATTGAAAAATATATATTTAAAAACTAAAGTAATTTTTTTTACTCTTTTATGTAGTTGGGTGTTAGTTTATGTTTGTCTTCTTTGTAATGTTCACTCAAATTCATGTAATCGGAAAAATCGTTTAACGGGTTGTTAAAATCTAAAAAAGACAAAAATGTTTATTTTTAATATTTTTTTGTTAAATTTCGTTAAAAAAATTAAGCTCAATATTTTAAATATGTACTATAATACTAAACTATAATTAAATTTGTAAAATTTTGTATTCTTTTTTTTATTCAAACTCACTTTTAAATTGCTCCACCACTTGTGTATACGTAGCATTTAACTTATTGTAGAGGATTTCTTGAAGATTTTCCGTGTTACGACCAAATAGTTGAACAAAATCCTCGGAATAACGTGGAAAACCTGGTAACATTGATACCTTCGGTTTCCATATAAATTGTTCTCTGTTTTTGGCGATTTCTAATTTTCTTGTAGTTTTTAAAACTTGGTGAGTGACATTTTGTGGCAAACATGCTAAAAATTGTTTTAAATGCGAATATTTTTTAGAAGATAACTAAATATGAAGGATAAGAGATCAGGGGTTTAAATCCTGTCATTAGCTTGTCGTAGTGTTATTGAAAAAAGTGTAAACTTAGATAATTTAAAGCTAATAATTGCTACGCGGGTACTGTTATAATATATATATCAGGCATAGACAATATATTTAACCTTAAACAGATTAATAAAAATCGAAATTTAAATAAAATACCTTTTCCACAGGGCACTGAAATTTGGTCCGTAACCCAATCATAGATAGGAAATATAGCTGGGTTGTTGTGATATGATATTATGACGTAATCAGCATACCACTCGTCTTTTAAATGACAGAAATGTAATTCTAAAAACATGAAAAAACAGCAAAATAAAAAGTAAATTTTTTTTTAATAACACTTGTTAAAATTAATTGACATTTTTTGAATAATAAAAAACTAATTTTGCTTTGAATTTTAATTATCTTATATTTTATATAACTTTGTTATTTTTACATACTTAAGTTTTTAACTATATTTTAACCATATTAATCAATTTTAACCTACTTATATTAAGTAGTATCGGTGCCCCAACGTCCTTTGTAACAATTGTAAACTCATCTGCTTTCCCCAAATACTGAGACAAGTTTAGGTGTCGAAGTTTAACCCAATGTGTGTGTTCCTGTTCTCCAACCAATTGAATGTAAATCGATTTCACAGTTCCCGATTCAGAAAAAATTGACGAAGTCTAGAAAACATGAATATTAATTTATAAAGGAATTAGAACATACGCTTTAGCTTCTTGGGCTAATTGTATTATTTCTAACACGTTTAGACATATTTGGTTACCGATGACTTGACAAATTTTTAAACGCGCCAAAGGCAAATTTTTAAAATTAACAGCATAGCCATAATTTGTTAAAATCTTTTAAATACGGCCTACCTAATTAAAAATACTTAAAAAGTGAAAAATGTTTTATATAAAATGGCTTAATATTGCTTTTTATGTTAAGTTTGTTTTCTGCAAAAAAAATTAAAAAAAAAGTACAACAAACGGGTCAGAGAGGACAAAATAAGAATATTTTCCTAGGTCTGCCAGCATATGATCTTACGATGATGACGTCGTGCGTCACGTGACTCGCGAGCGTTGGGACTTTCCCTATTCACAATATTTACCTTCAAATCCCGATATCTCAAAAACTACTTGACCAATTTTTAAAATAATGGTATCCTCGTGCAAGTTGGAAAAATTCCAACATAATTAAAAAAGAAACTCTACGACCGAACCATTTCTTTAAATACAACTGGTGTTTTTAAATTGCAATAAAAAGTAAAAAAAATGCATATTAAATAAAAATATGCGTATTAAATATATTAACATAAATAAGTAAAACTACTTGAACTTAGTAAAACTACAGACTTAAACAACTAGTTCAAATAAAGCATAAAACAAAAGATCCAGTCAATGTCATAGGAAAATATAAAATAACTTAAAGTGTAACAAATTATACAACTAACCTGAACCACTATTCCATACAATGCTTCTCCTTCACCTGGCTTCGAATCAGAGTGGCCCATTTTTAATTTAGTTTTACTTGTTAAAATTACAATTCTTTCAGCTTATCAAAGCAAAACACAAATGTTGTCATAATTTAGAAACTGTTTGTGTACAAGTTGTTAAAAACTTCAAAATATAATCTTAAATATTAAGTTCAGTATATAATCTAAATAACTTTCTACAGAGGAGTTACTTTGGTTAAAAGCTATATAGATATAATAAATCAATCTTATGCTTTAGCAGGAAGTTCTGATAGGTATTCCTGATATGACGACACAAATTTTTGTTTATATTCCCGTTTTTAGCGAAAGAGTTTACATTAAGTCTTTTGTAAAGGGTATTAAATAAAATATAGCATTATTAAAATAAATAATTTACAAATATTTTTCAACTAGATTTAGTTATTCAGATTGACAAATAACAATTTTTGTTCTTGGTTTATTTTTTGTTAAAGAAAGCAAGGTTGAATTGTTGTTATAATATACTACAAATTAATATTACCAGCTACTCTCAACTATTTTAATATGACGTCACAAATGCGTGACGTAATTAAAATAACCGCACCATAAAACTTAATAAAAGCTTTTCCGCGGGGTCCAGGGTTCGATACCCTGTCAAAGCCAACTAACTTACTCAAAGTATTTACAAAATTTGAAATTGATTTAAAATTATCTAGAAAAATTATTTTTGTGCTCATTTATAAAAGTAAATTAGAAAACAAATTTAAAATTATATCACGTGATTAGTAACGTAATTATGACGTCACGGTGCAAGGTTGTCAGTCAGCCACTGCTGGATCGGAGCTTGGTTTTCTGCCATCCACTCTATGTTAGTTTTAATCGAATTTACAGCTGATACTCTTCCGCTTGCTCCAGCTCCTGATTCGGGATAGCGAGCGAAAAATGATTCAACCTTTCAAATAAATAGGAATATTAATCAAGAGAAATTGCGGCTTTAAACGTTTGTTTATGAATCAGTAAATATTTCTGATTGAGTGATAGAACAACGAAACTGGTGACACAGTTTTATTTAAAATTTAAAACAATTTATTCCAGTATAATTTTATAAATTATACATAATACAAACTTAAAAATGTTCAATCTCTACTGCTCTCAGGCTGAAGCAATGTTAAAAAGTAGGCACTATAAACGGTTTAAACCGCGCCACCACTTAATTAGCAGCATAATTACCGGGCGAATATAATAAATAATATCCCAAACTACCAAAGGCAATTCGAGACTGGGTTTGGATAATTGATGTTACTCTTAATGTAAGTCTTGAAGTCAAACTTTCCACGTCGAAAAAAAATTAATATATAAAATTTTAACTTATTTTATTAATAATTTAACCAACCTCCCATAGTTGAAGTTCTGTGTTGTAATCATCAACAACATTTGGAACCAATCTTCCCAAGTTTCTGTCAGTTATACCAAACCTAAAAGTTAAAGTTACCAAGTTATAAGCGAACATTTTGTGCAAAGTAAAAGAAAAATAACTTGAAATAATACTTTACAGTAAAAAGACATTTTAAGCAAAGATTGCCTTATCAGCCAAAGCTAAAAATGTATACGAATTTACATAAAACTTAACATTCATTTTAAAAAATATACTACATTATATACAATTTGTAATATTTTTCTTACCTTTCAACCATGTATTCCCAGTTTGCTTGGATCCAAATCCAGGCCATTTTATTTCCAGTAATTGTATAAGAAACATAAGTGACACAGGTGAAAAAATCCTGGGTTCTAACCACGTTTTCATCCTTACATAACTCAAGTGTTCTGGAAAGTAATTTATAAATAATTAAGTATATTTATTTTTTTTGTTAAATCATTAAAATTTTTAATAGATTTTTAAAGAAAATCAGTTAAAATTATATACGTCACAAAGCCGATCTGTCAATCAAAATCACATACGTCACAAAACCCACCTGTCAATCAAAATTACATATATCAAAAAACCTAGCTGTCAATAAAATTAACATACATCACAGAATCTACCTGTCAATCAAAATCACATACGTCACAAAACCCACCTGTCAATTAAAATCACATACGTAACAAAACCTACCTGTTAATCAAAACCACATACGTCACAAAACCCACCTGTCAATCAAAATCGCATACGTAACAAAACCTACCTGTCAATCAAAATTACATACACAGAACCAACCTGTCAATCAAAATCACATATACAGAATCTACCTGTCAATTACAATCACATACGTCACAAAACCTACCTGTTAACCAAAACCACATATGTCACAAAACCCACCTGTCAATCAAAATCGCATACGTAACAAAACCCACCTATCAATCAAAATCACATACGTCACAAAACCCACCTGTCAATCACAATCACATACGTCACATAACCTACCTATCAATCATAGTCGCATACGTAACAAAACCTACCTGTCAATCAAAATCACATACGTCACAGAACCTACCTGTCAATCATAGTCGCATACGTTACATAACCAACCTATTTAACCAACCTGTCAATCAAAATCGCATACGTCACAGAACTTACTTGTCAATCAAAGTAACATCCTCGGTCGAAGTAAGTCCTCGAAGAAGATTGGTTTGCTCGGAGGCAACGGTTTCAACACTATATCTTTTCACCATTGTATTCCATTCATCTGCTCCACTACCAGCCACCCCGTATCTGTACACTAGTTGACGTGTATCGGGATACAAACTAAATTTTAAAGAAATGAGTTACTTGTTTGGTAGTGTGGTGTATCAGTCATGCCATCGGGTAACAAGTTGAAAGGTTTGGAGTTCGAGCCGCACCAATGCCACACAAAAAGTCTTCGAGTGTAGCGTTTACGAATAGCTAAAATACGTGACAACAGCAAACTCTTCTTTAATGGTATTAAAAATATTGTTACTTGTTCACTAAAAATAGTTACTGCTAAAATTACACATTGGGGCAAATTAAAGTTGAACAACCTAAATGTTACTGTTTTTTAGCATTTGTGTAAAACATCTTTTTGGTAATTTATACGACCCCTTTTTAACTTTTAACACGACCCTTCTTAAGCATTTTGTACAACCCCCTTTTAGCATTTTATACAGCATATCTAGCATTTAAATCGGTCCTTTTTTAGCAATATTTTGAAAAAATATTTATTTGTAAAATGTTTATTACTAACTAGTAAGAAGGGTCTGCAATCCAATTACCAAACTCCTCAGTTGCGGTGTTTAAAGCATCCATATCACCATAACGTAAAGATAATCCCAATACCAAAGGTCTATTCAATCTAAAAAAAAACGCGAATTAATTGAAATATTTGCTAAGTAAAAAAATTAAAATTAATTTTAAAAGTAAAAATTAAAAAAATAAAATAAATTTTAATTTACTGTCAAGTTGCTTTAAATTAGCTAAACAAGTATGCTTACTTATGTTAATAACACAATTTCGTATATACTTTGGCCACTAGGTTCCTAAGTTTTTTGAATTTTTACTAAACTTACTTTTCTGCATGGCTTCCCATGGATGCATCCCAGCCTAGTTCGTCAGCTGTCGGTTTCACCTTTGCTAAATAGTACTCCTAAACAAGCACAAAAATATTAACGAAGTAAAGTTTTATATGCTTGGAAAAAACAAAATTATTTTTTTTGTATATAATTTTATTCTCGATGTGGAAAAGTCGAATGCGCGACTTAAACATAGAGTTACAAAAGTTACTCCAACCCAGTCTCGAGTTGCCTGTGGCGGGATATTATAGATTATAATAGCCCGGTAATTATGCTGCTGATTAAGTGCTGGCTCAGCAGGAGTTCATACCGTTAATAGCCCCTTACTCAAGGGTGCTACAGCATGAGAGCAGTGGGGATTAAACCCACGACCTCATGGTGGTGTAGCAAGTGTTCTTACCACTACAACATGCTGCAGGTCTTTTGAAATTCCATTTAAATTTCAAATTTGCGTTAAATAAGGAAATTAAAAAATATTTCATAAACATATTATAAATAGAATGATAAATTTAGCTAAATAAGACTATTGCAAAAAAGGCTTAATAATAACGATTTTATACAATATTAAAAACTAAAAAAGGTCATACTTTAAAGTCTTGATAAATTGGAGTATTTTGAAGCATAATTCTGATGTAAGAACTTCCAGCAGAGAAAGCACTCCAGACATAGTAACTTCTTTCGTTTTCTAAATACCTTGTTAAGTCCAACGCTTGTGTGTATTCCAAACGCTGAGCTCTAAAAAGGTAAATGCAGCTCTAAAAACGGATTACTGACGTATTACGGAAAATCGTTTAAAGACCATATGTCTTATAACGCTACTTTATTGTTAAAGGGGCATTTTTATTAATTATCTTTACTCTACTTTTTCCAGGTAGAATGCCTTGCAGAAATAAATAGACGATTTTAAAATTAAGTTTTTCGAAAATACGACCTTTAGTCAAAACAGTTTTGGTAATATAAGCTGATACCCTTAAAAACGATTTTTAAAATGTTTATATATTTTTATAAACATTTTTAAAAAGCAAATAAAAATTTTAGTTTACTTACGAAGCTAAGTTGAATCCATCATCAATGTAATTAGAACGATCTAATTGGTCAATAACATCGTGACTGTTTAACAATGTATCAGCTATTATTGTCCACATTGTGTCGTCATAGTCAACTCTGTAATACTGAGGCTGCCTCGGGTTTAATTTTAACCAATAATCAGGGGCGATCCCAGGAAATACTTGAATACCTTTTAAAACAACGAGTCGAGGATAAATTGGTTTTAAATATATTTACATTTTTTATTACACATAATTTGGTAGCCTGGTGTGCCGACCATAGTATCCAATTGCGAGTCAAAAGGTTTTGGGTTCAAGCCGCACCAATGCCACACTTTTCGCCATTGAGCCTGGCGTTTACAAATAGCTTAAACACGTCACAACAACACATCCCTTTTTAATTAAATAGAAAGCCTATTTATTTAAAATAATATAAAACCTGTTACTGAATACATTTAAACCAATTATGTTTAGAATATGTACCTGCTGTATCTTCAATTAGCAATGTTTCATTTCCTGCTTCTGCCGTATTATTAACACTTGCATTATTCGCTTTCCAATTAACAAATACGTTCCAATCGTAACCATAAACAGATGGAGGTCTAAGGTCCAAATCTGCGTAGGGATCAGTAAGAAAATGGTCCTAAAATATTTTTGGTACTTGTCAGTAAACGATAAACAAATTTCTTTGATATTCTAAGCCTAATAAAAACTCAAGACTGCTTTCTTTGTACGTAAAATTAATTTAGCGTGCGGCCGATCAAAATTCAATATAAAATTAATTTAAAACTAAAATTTATATTCAGAAAAGAAAATAAGTTACTTGAACAACGGTTGTATCAGGTGATACAATTAACACAGGAAAGCCCATTTGGTTTATCCATGGATCCATTAAAGTTGCGATGTCGATAGCTACACCTACTTCATCTAAGTACTATAAAAAAATGTTCCTAAAATTTTTGGTTTAACCGTTTTTTAACCCAAAGTTTAAATTCTAAATACCTCTTGTACATCAGCCCATAAATCTTTCTCATCAGCATTACTAAACTTTCTGTTTTTCAAATATCTTCGAACACCGCCCATAAAGTGTTCACGTCCGAGAATATCTTGCATAATATTCAACACTGCTGCTCCCTTTAATAATGTATTTAAATATTTAATTAACGATTTAGTCTTTTTAAAAAAATCAATTTCAAAGTCTTAAGTATATAAATATATAAACAATTTTATTTAATTTTTTTTTAGTTTTTTATATATTTATTCTCGATGTGGGGAGATCGACTTTACAGCCTAAACATAGAGTAACATCAGTTCTCCCGACCCAGTCTCAAGTTACCCTTGGAAGTTAGGGATATTATAGATTATAATTGACCGATTATTAAGCCATTGATTAAATATTGGTTCAACAAAACTTAATGCTGTTTAAAGCGCCTTACTTGGGGGTGCTACTGTATGGAAGCAGTGAGGATCGAACCAAAGACCTCATGTAGTGAAGCCAAGTGGTTTGACCACTAATCAAGAATGCCGTTATCTTAAAATAAGAACATTATTAATTTACCTTGGAATAAGATAGGGTATCAAACACTGACGTAATCTGACTTGGGCTTGTGACGTCAACACGAACAGGATGTGACGTCACTGATTGATCAACACGCATGGCACGTTGAATTTCACCGATTGGAAATTGATCAAACTAAATAAAATTATAAAAAACAAAATTAAATTCAGAAAAAATGCTGTGAAACTAAAAAGGTTTGGTTATAAAACTTTAAATAAGCAATCTTGAAGTTTAAACAATTTGATTAAATAAATAACATATAAAAAATATTCCAATTTACAATATCCCAGTTTGGTTCCGCTATACTTTGTCCCTCATATTCAAAGAAAGAAGCGAATCCCTCATTTAACCACAAGTTATCCCACCACTTCATTGTAACTACGTTCCCAAACCACTAAAAAAATATTTTTTATATTTTAATATTAAAAAAAAAATTGTGTTTTGTGACAAATAATGAAGAACTAATTGTTCTTGCATTTATTATTAACTTTTTAGAATCTTTTCAACTTAAATATGAAAGCCTTGCAAAAATTCAAAAGATTAGTAGGAACTTATTTTAGAAATTAACATTAAACATCACCAAAAGTTAAGTTGCTACTAATCTTACTAACTAAATGTAACCGTTAAACAAGTGAAATGGCCTCAAAATTGAAGCAAATTTAATAATATTTAAATCTAGAATCGTTTAACCCTAGAAAAAAACAAGTCAAAAAATCAATTACATTAACATTTTTCTACTTTTTTTGTGTAAAACCTTCATAATTATGCCAACTTGCAGAACTTGAAATTAGATTTAAATTCAATCAAAGAATTAAAAATGACCTTTAGCAAGGTTCGAACCTATAACCTATCGACCTCGATTTATGTTAAAAACAAGCTTACCTGATGTACAAGTTCGTGAGCTATAACAGCCGCCACTCTTTGTTTATTTGAAGTCGAACTTTCCTTTGGATCCCATAATAAATTAACTTCCCTGTAAGTTATAAGCCCCCAATTTTCCATTGCCCCCGTTCCAAAATCAGGAATCGAAATCATGTCTTAAAAAAACGTAAAATATTAAGGTTTGTACTTACAGTGTGATGCGAGTAACAACAGTAACCCTAACCCAGTCCCGAGTTGCCTGTGGCAGTTTGGAATATTATAGAGTATAATTGCCTGATAATTAAGCTGCTGATTAAGTGCTGGCTTAGCAGGAGTTCATACCGTCTATAGCACTTTACTTAAGGGCGCTACAGCATTAGGTTTACTGGGATTCGAACCAAGGACCTCATGTAGTGTAGGAATTCTTTTTTTTTATTCTATTTTCTCCAAAATGTAATTCTTATTTCTCTAAAAAAAATTCTATTAACGTACCACATTTGGGCAGAGAGTAATCCATATCAAAAAAATCTTCAAAATAATCGAAAATACCTTTCATAACCTCTAAAGAATAATTAGCTTGACCAGAAGATAGTTGATGGGGAGGAATGTAAACACGAAGCTGGGTATTAAAAATATAATTTGAAATTAGGTATAAATAAAAAATAAGAATATAAGTTCAAGTTTTTTTTGCAACAAAATTACAACAAACATATAAAAATAAAAAACAATGTTAAATTTTTTAATTTAAATTCAAACTGTTATTGGTGTTTTTTTAAGTTAATAATTTTAGACAAATATTTATTTTAAAATTTAATGTTTATAATATCGTTTTTTTTTAATTATCACCAACTTTGAACAAGAATTTAATTTTTTAATTTCATTATTTTAAAATTTACAAAAAAATTATTTACGATGGCTTTATTCAATTAATATATAAACGATTTTAAAAAAAGTTACTGGTAGTATTTTAAACATATATATTACCGGTATGTTATTCTTGGCACTGAAAGCTTCAATGAAAACAAAATCACTAATTGCAAAACAACCTAGATAAGTGGACATTGGAACTGATTCCTTAAAGGAAGTTTCTTTCAAGCCATCTGTTCTGTCAGTAATCGTCTAGAAATAAAAATTAAAAATATACCAAAAAGCAATGTATATATTAATGTATAGACTATTTAATTTAATACCTAATAATATTATTAATAATTCAATTTAAGTTTTTATATTTTTAAAAAGCTTTTATTAACTAAAAAATTAAAAATAATCCTTTTTTTGGTCGATATTAAATTGTCTGCGCACCACAAACAGCAGTTTTTTATATTTTTAACCCCCACATATCGAACACACATAATCTTCCGGTATATTCCACTATATCTTAATTACTCTCAAATTTTCTTATTTTCACTCACATCGATGTCCATGTTAGATAGAGCATGATGACGGTCCTCATGAACCAGTGTGGTTGTATATTTGATCTTTAACGCTGGTTCGTCAAAGCAAGGATAAGCTTTCCTAGCGTCAGTGGGTTCCATATCTGACCCAACCATCGCTCTGTTTATAATGTCATAATAAAAAAAATTAATTTGCTCTCTGTGACGTCATCATGAGATTTTTTAAAGTAAAACAAGTTTTTAAAGGAAAAATTTTTAGATTGAAATTAACGAAAAAAATAAAATTTATAAGTTTTTAGGCTGCTAATTTTGATTAAGGTAATTTGCAATTCTTTAACAAATTCAGACTTATAAATTAATGTTTAACAAGCAATTTAAAATATCGCTACATAAATATATCGAAAATTTGAACAATATTTACTTTTGTTCTCCGGTCGAAGTATCAGTGTAAACAGCTTTGTACAAACCAACTATTCTACCTAGAAGAGGTCCCTCGAATTCCAGTGTCAACAAATAATGATTATCTGTGACATCATAAACCAAATACTTAATGACTTGTTTTTAGCTTACCATAAAATATGTAGTATTTGCATATTAGAATGATTTTTAACATTTAAATTAAAATAATCTTGTTTATATATAATAAAATCGTTTAAAAATCGTATTTATTTGTTTTATATTTTTTAAGTCCTAAACTTAGTTTTAAAAAAGCTAAATTTAATAACGGTTAAATTTGATAATAATTTTGTTAAAATAATACGAAAATTGCCTACCGGTAGTTGGCGCTAACATGTCCATAGATTCAACGACGTAATACTCGTACTCAGGATACCGAAAATGTCGTGTTATTTCAACTTCGCTTGAACTACCATCAGATTCAACTGACTCAAGTTTCACACTTGTTATTATCAAGTTCGCGTCGATGTGAACTAGAATGTGCTCCGTTTCCTGTGACGTTATAATATAAATATTGTTAAAAAAAACTGATTTTAAATTAATTTTTTTATATAAAATAATTTGCAAAAAATTATTATTCAGAATAATTTCAATTTTTTTTAAAGACAAGAAAAAATAATCATTAATGATTTATATTAAAGCATCTTCTTTAAATTAAATAATATTATCTCATTTTAAAATAGGTTTTACTAACACTAGCATATTTATCGCAGCAATAAAACAATTTTACCAAAAAAAAATTAACGCATTGTTTTCGGACAGTGAACTTTGTTAGTAAACAAACGCTTGCAATGCTGACGTCACAGAGCATTATGACGTAGTTATGTTAAGACATTATGCAATTACAACAAAGTAAAATATGATATTGTAACGTAGTTAAACTATCCGTAAACGAGTACTATTGGTGCGGCTTGAACCCGAAACCTTTCGGCTTGTAATCCAATACAACCGGACTAAATTAGACTAAAATGCAATATGTAATCACTTTATAACGAATAGAACGCTATTTGTGATGTAATAACTTACCTCTGTGACGTTAACACTCATAGCATTAAGGCCGGTATATCGGTCTGTTGTCATATTAGGATGAAGTGTTAAGGCGTAATGGTAAGGAATAACATTGGCAGGCAGACGATAATTTTTCCATGGTCCAACGCCTGTAAAAGTAAAGATATTTTCTTACCTTATATTGTAACGTTATCTGGTATATTTTGTTTGATTTATAAGAAGCTTAAACATTGTTGTAACTAAAAACATCAGTGGGTAGTGGGCACAGTTAACCGAAAAAGTAACTTCGTTAAATAGTGATTTGTTACGTTGATTAATAAAATTAAATGCAATGTAACTAAAGTTATTGGTAAGCGAAAAATTTAAATAAAACAAACTCAAAAACGACCTTTTTTTAAAAACACAATTGTTTGTACCTTCAGAAATTATAAAAAAACAAACATAAGTTTAAAAAAAGTTTTTAAAAATGGCCTAATGCCCAAACTACAGCGGCAAGGTAGTGGATACATACAATGTGACTAAAAATTTAAAAAACGATATAATAATAAAATAAACTAAATGTTTCTTTGAAATCGTTTTAAATCAATTTTAATCACCCTTAAAACCCCTAGTTTAAGATGGGCAATAAATTATATTTCACAAAACTTAGGTAAACACATAGAAATAATAAGTTTGGTTATTCTATTCTTAATACCGCGGTACTTAATCCTTGAAAACATTAATTTAGGAACTATTAAGTATTATGTCATGGTGTGTTCAACTTAAATTCGTATTCTAATCCTTACAGGAAATTTCATGTTAATGATTAAATATCTTTTATCGATTGGGGTAATTCGTTGACAAAGTAAACAACAAACAAACACATCTGGTAAAAACTATAGCTTTTTTTAAACCAAAATAACATTTTTTTTTAAATAAAATTAATATTAGGAAAAACCAAGAAAAAAATCGTTAATTTTTTAAAAACAATGTTTAATGACGTCATAACACTTACCTGGGTCTACTGAACCAGTAGTGGTGTCATCCGGTGTTTTAGTTGTGGTTTCGTTTGAGCCAACAGTGGTTGACTTTACTGGTGTCGTAGTGGTGTCTGGTGCCTTGCCTGTCGTCGTGGGTTCTGACACTAAAAATTGGTTATTTTTTTTAAAACACCAATCCGTCAAAAAAGTTTAACCAAATAATATCCAAAAAAATTAATTATTTTATTATATTTACTGCTAAAGTTGCTAAAATTCGTAATAACCATTAAAATACTATTTTCTATATGACGTCACACCTATAATTGTTTCTTGCTGCGACAACCCAACTCCAAGTCCTATGGCTAGTCCTCCACCAATCAGAAGCGAGCACGTCACCCATATTTTCCATGCCTAAAAATTTTTTTAATAAATAATTATTTGAATTCAATGAAATTTGTAAGAAAAATTAAAACGAAATATATAACAAAAAAATTAAGGAAAATTAAAAATATTAAAATAAAAAAAAAAATTAACATATTATTTTTCATTTAAATAAAGGTTAAGTTAAAAAGTTTAATAAATTTATTTAAAAATAATTTATTTACTGCACAGCCTTTCTTTTCTACTGGATCCTCCATTCCAAAAGATTCTTTCATTTTTAGGTTTTCTTAAATATTCTCTAAAAATGAATAAAATCCAATATAAGATACTGTTCTATATTTTTCAAAATGCAAAATAATCTATACGGCCCTAGCACTTGCATCAGCAGAATATTAAAAACTTATTGACTAATACTGACGCAATTTAACTTTATCGCCTAATAAACTATAAAAAAGGCTTAAATAATGATAGTAACATTTAAGTTTTATGACCATTGCCTAATTTATAGCATTTTTAAATAAATATTTTACAGGATTATAGCCAAATCGTTTAGTAATTTAAAAATGTTCTTAATTTTGAAATAGATATTAATATTATTTTTTATAAAATAACCGTTTTTTTTATAATCTTGTTCGTATTATATTAAAAATTATCTATTATTTAATGAATACGTAAAAAAAATACTAAAAAGTAAAATAAAATATAAAAACTAAATCTCAGTATTTAAAATGTTTACAAAAATAATTTAATTAAACTAACTTGACAGAATTTTAATTAAAATTAACTTTTAAAACAGATTTTAAACAATATTTTGTAATTAAATTTTTAAATCAACTAAATGCTTAACGAAAATTTTCGTTTATCTCGATTATCGCAAACAAAAATTACCTCCCAAAATTGAAAAAATGTTTGCTTTATAATCCATGCCGCTGCCTGTCACGGTGACGTCACAAACGAATGATAATGGTGTTTGTTCCTAGCTGATAAAACAATTCCTGACATGTTTTTGAGGTTTAGGGTTTGCCATGTTTACCTCCTTTGTTTACCTACATGCATGTGTGTACTAAGTTAGAATACACGAATCATGTTTAATTTCCCGCTCTGCAAAATTCAAGAGTTTTAAAAGTTTTTGAAATTAAAATTTTAAAGTCCTATATTGGCAATAATTTTTTACTTAAAACTTGATAAAGTTGGTGTCACTGAACACAAAAATGGTTTAAACTTTAAATAATTTTATTTACTTTTTAAGTTATACAACTTTATAAAAAAAATTAATTAAAAAAAAGAAAAGGGAGCCCTGTTTGTGATGACATAAAAAATACTAGCTAGTATACATTCACTACGCTACTTAGTAATTTCTACGTCACACGAAAAAATATAGTGGACTGGTTTTTAAAGTTCGATGCATTTTGGGATTTAGTGCCAGCCATACTAACGTGCTATATATATATCACAAACAAAATTACAAAACTCTTTTACATAGCACTTTAAAATAATGTGTATAAATATATACATAATATATTTTAGAAACTGTAAAATTGAGAAATTTTGCTAAAACCATTTAATATAAAAATTCACAGGCTATAACTAAATATTTGCTTTAAATAACTACTTTGTTAAATTTAAAAATCTTGTGTCTTACTGTAAACTAACTTAAAAGTAGAGCATTTACTGAAGCTGTGTTTATTGTTGTGTACGAATCGCGAAATTCCAACAAATTTCCCTTATGGACCGTGACGTCATAATTAAGGCGCGTTTTGTAGAATTCCTTTGAATTGCTGTGAGCGACGACAATTTTTGCAAAAAAATATTCTCAAACAAAAATGTTTTTATTTAAAAAACAGTTTCCATGCGAATTTTAAAAAAAAAACATTTGTAAAAATGTAAGCATTAAAAAACATTTTTTGTAATTAGGTAAAAAATTAAATTAGGAAAAATCTATTATATTTAGACAAAGTATTTTAACTTTTTGACAAATAAATTTAAAACTTGAATAAATGCAAAATTAAATGTTTATATTAAACATATCAAAATAATTAAAAACAATTTTAACATTATAAACTTTTTGAATTAGACAAATATATTACAAATACACGTTAATCAATAATTAACAAATATATATTTATATTTAGTTATTTAAATGAATTTGATTGGTTACACTATTTTTAATTATTATTACTCTTTTTTATACGCCGGGCTTAAGGGCGATTAGTGTGGCATTGGTGCGGCTCGAACCCGAAACCTTTTAGCTCGTAGTTTGCTTTTATGACCTATATACCACACTAACGCGTAAATGCCATTAAAATTCAATGTTAGGATTGTTTATAAAGTTATGCCATCTACCAATATTAGTGCCATAACTTATCCACATTACTCGCTCTCCTAGTTCTTCCTCGGTGTTTCTTTTGCACTCCCATAGATCATCAAGTACAGTTGTAGAATATCCATAAACATGACCGCTTGGTTTTGATACACCCAACGTTATATTATGCTCGACCCCAGGCATTTGTGGAACTCTGAAAGAAACTATTACTGCATGGTCAAGAACCGAATCAGATATTTCAACGGAGTCACTTGGAAGAGGTAAATTTAATCTTGCGTTGATACAAGACCAATATATATTTATTTAGAGTCATTAAAATGATACATAAAAATTAAGATACCAGTCAAGACATATATATACTATGGTGAATATTAAAGGTGGGCACTAAACCGTTAATGCGTTAATCGTTAATTAACGAAGTTAAATTTTTCGATAAAATTTAACTTTTAAGTTAACTTTAAAAATCGTTAACGGACCTGTTAACTTTCGTTAAATTGTGCTTCCGTTAAGTTAAATCCGTTAATTTAATATTTTTACAAGTTTACCATGGTAATATAAAAGTATATATGTTTTATTTTGCCGTTTATTGGGTTTAATCGTTTCAATTTTAAAGGATGTATTGACTGACGTATAAACGATGTATTGACGACGATGTATTGAAATTTTAAACGATGCAGTTTTGAAAACGTCATTTAAACTTACGTTCGTGTAGTTAAAATATCAACTAAGATAAAAACTGCTGTTTTTTTTAATAGGGTCGTTTCTTTGTTTGTTTTATTTAAATTTTAACGTTAACGTTTATCGATAACTACCGTTACATTCTGTTTAAATTAACTTATTAACGTTAACGAAGTTAATATACTATGTAACGAATTACCACTTAACGAAGTTACTTTCTCGGTTAACTGTGCCCACCTTTGCTATGGTGAATATTAACTTACAACCAACGACTTGGCATGCCCTGGCATGCATAAAATATATGTAATGTGTACAGTTCTAGTTTTTTTTACCTCCAGTAACAGCGTCGTGCTGTAGCGACTAAGCCACTTGGTTTTTACACATATGGTTTGGTTCGATTTCCACTGCATCCATGTCGTGTAAATGTAAATATATATTTGGCATGTATGTAAATATAAGTATTGTGTAAATGTGTAATAAGTGGCGTGGTCAGAGCACTGTACTTCACTATATGGAGTCATGGGTTCGATCCCCACCGCGTTTATGCTATTGCGCCGTTGAATAACAGTGTTAAGTCCATTTATATGAAAACTGATTTATATTTTCTCATTAATTTTAAATACAATTTCACACTCGGTTGGACACCATTAGCCGCTATTGTGCGCTTCTTTTGGATCGCCTTATCGCCTGGTCATTTCAAGTTTTTCCCTTTTTTCCAGCGTTCTTAGTCACGTGATTTGTGTTTCGCCTTTTTTGTCTTTATTTGTATCGTAACTTGGAATAATTTTGGAATTCTACTTTTAGTACGTCATATATTTAGAATACGATTCGCCCTGTTCTAACATTTCATAAATGGTCTTTAGTTAGTTTTTGTTAAAAGTAATATTGATTTGTAAGTGTTAAGCCAGTATTGTTTTTGTTAATTGTTTTTCTTGTGTACTGAATATTGAATACATTGTAGAGTATTTCAATTGTTGTATCAGTCGAGTTAGACAGTTGCAATTCTGGGCCCATTATCGGTATTATTTTTATATTAACTGAGATCAATCTGTGATCAAGGGGCGTATTTTATTCTCCGATCAACCTATTGTTGGTCACGTGGGGTATAGTTAGACAAACCCTACATTTATTTATGAATTGTATGACATTTGGTCATATCATTGAGTTATTAGAGATAGTTAGATTTGTAGATTGTTTGACTTAAGATCAAGTTTGGATTTATAAATTGGGATATATAATTTGGAAAGGATTTTTTGGATTTACATATAAGAATGAATCTGGAACCAAGTACCAGCGGTCAAGCTTCGACATCGAAGCCCGTCGAAGAACCCAGTGTCGATCCGAAGTCTGCCCGAAAAAATGCTTTGGCAAATTTTACTCGAATTGAAAACCAGCTCCTTAAAGAAATCAATGCTCAAAAGGAGGCAAAGCTGGTCACTGGATGCAAAGCAGTTTTCGACACCGCCTACGATAAATGTTTATCGGCGTGCAACGAATTCTTGGCTGTTCAAGCTGAAGTTGAAAAGCCAAAGGCACAGGCCAAAATTGATGAAGTTAAAAGCCGATATGCGACAATGAACGAAAGGTATCAAAGTTTTCTATCTTTGTGTGTAACCTCTGCTTCACCAACACATGGAGCTCCCTCAGTAATTGGGTCCCGCCATTCTGGATCTGTTAGCTCGCAAAGAAGCAGAGGTAGCGTCGAGGCGCTTAAAGTTCAAGCCGAACAAGTTCAAAAGGAAGCTGGATTAAGTCTTCGGCAGCTTGAAATTCAAAAGCAACAAGAAGAAGAAGAGGCAGAAGAAGAAGTCCGCGAAGCTGAAGCTAGGGCTCGTCGGAAAAAGCGCACTGCGGCCCTTAAAAGCATGGGCGCACAAATTGAGCTTGAAAAGGAAGTAACCAGGGCTCAATCCAAAGTTCTTGAAGCCGAAGCCGAGTTAGAGGGTAGCGTTTTTGGGTCTGACGGATTCGTAGAAAGGCCATCAATTTCACTTCGACAATTCGCTTCACCAGCTGCTTTGGGGATTGATCAAGCTATTAACAACTTATCACCCAAACGGAGTGACCCGACCCCTATCTTAGTTCCCCAAACGGGGCCGGTGTATGATTCCACGCCTATTGTCAAAGAAACCCAGCAAAGTGTGCCCCGTAGCCAATATTTGCCAAGCTACTTAGCGCAAGACGCCACCTTGCCAAGAATTACGATTGACAATTTTAATGGCGACATTTTAGAATATGATTCTTTCATCATGCAGTTTGATGAATTTATAGATTGTAAAATATCGGATGACGGCGCCAAATTGCAGTTTTTGTTGAAGTATTGCACTGGCGAGGCGTTTGAGGCAATTAAAGGTTGCAAAGTTATTCGTAACCGAACAGAGGCTTACAGAGAAGCGAGATCACGACTTGATGAAAAGTTTCGTGCGAGTGATCTTATCATGGAGGCGGCAATGGAAACCATACTTATTGGGCCTCCCATTTCTGAGTCAGATTCCGATGCTTGGAATAAATTGGCAGACAGCATGTACTACTGCAGCTGTACCTTAAATGCGGGAGGCTATGAGTCCGAATTAAACAGCCGTGAGACAATAAGCAAAATCTATCGACGATTGCCCGAACAAGTGCGGCGTGATTTTATAAAAATTTCAAAAGATAGAGAAAGAACCGGTAGGAAAACAACCTTCGATGATTTGTTACAGTTCGTAAGGGAGTTGGCCCGATCATCAAGGCATTACTACCAGCGCATTCATTTTGAGCAATGCGATAAAAAATTTTCCGACATGAAAGGGAGGCGATTTCAATCGAAATCAAATCGGCCTGCCAGCAAGAGCTTTAACGTGAAGGAGAAAAGTTCGGCGCCATTATCATTTGTATGCTGTCCTTTGTGTAGGAATGGACACCAGCTGTGGCGTTGCGAAATCTTTAAAATGAAAACGTCGATCGATCGATATAATTTCGTGAAAAATAAAAGGTTGCGTTTCAATTGCTTAAGAGAAGGCCACATGAATAACAATTGTCCGACAACAATGGCCTGCTAAACATGTAGCAAAAAACATCACACTTTGCTTCATTACAACAAACCACAACCGAATGAAAACTTAAACGCACCTACAAATAATGAGAACGCCGAAGAAAGAGCTGTCACCGCCTGCGGTACACAGAAAAGTAAAAATGTGAAACGGTTCAAGGTGCTTCCAGTAAAGGTTTGGGGCAGTGACCCAAACAAAATCGTCCAAACTTATGCATTTTTGGACGACGGTTCCGACACAAGTATGTGTACTAAAACGTTAGCCAATCAATTGGGGCTTAACAAAATCGACCGCCATGTACAGCTATTTACAGCAAATTCACTTACCGAATATGATACCATTGTTGGAGGTATGCATATTCAAGGCATTAATGAAATCGAGTCATTTAATGTAGACGAGCTTATTGTTTTAAACGACCTGGTTGATGTAAGTGAAAGTATACCCACTAAAGATGTAGCAAACCGCTACGCGCATCTTAATGATCTCACGTTTCCGAGACTTAAGAACGCAAAAATTGAATTGCTTCTTGGTAACAATGTACATGAAGCCTTTAGGTTGAAGGAGCAACGTGTGGGTAAACCTGGTCAGCCATTTGGCCTGCATACAGCGCTTGGCTGGACATTATTTGGTTCTGACTACTCTAAAAGGTCAGATAACAATGCACGAAAAATCAATTTTCTACATAGCCTAGATGGCATTGATGCTTCTTGTAGAATATTGGTCAACTCGTTTAATCAAGACTTTAAGGATTTAAACGACGTTCAACGCCATGAGGCCTCAATAGAGGATAAAAGGGCTTTGGGAATAATGAAATCGACCGTTAAAAAGGTTGACGGTCATTACCAAATTGGATTACCGTGGAAGGACGATCTTGCAAGACCGTCGAATAATCGGAAAATGGCTGAACGAAGGCTTCAGTACTTAAAGAAGAAATTGCAAGCTAACCCTGAACTTTTTTCCAGGTATAGGGATAAGGTTACTGAATATGTAAATAGTGGCCATGCCACAATGATTTTAGATGGTGAAATTAGGAATTTAAGTAACTTTAAATATTATATACCTCACCATTTTACAGGGCCTAAATTTCGTATTGTTTTTGATTGTGCTGCTAAACATTTAGGCCTATCTCTTAATGACTATTTGTTACAGGGGCCTGATTTAACTAATAATCTGGTTGGCGTGCTTTTGCGCTTTCGCCAGGAAAAAATCGCTTTAGTTGCAGATATAAAGGGCATGTTTCACCAGGTGTTCGTTGATACCAATGATCGGGATGCCTTTAGGTTCTTGTGGTGGCCAGAAAACGACCTGTCGCGAACTCCGGTTGATTACCGCATGAACGTTCATATTTTTGGCGCGACGTCATCGCCGAGTTGCGCTGCATTTGCATTACGTAAGACAGCTGACGACAACCTGACTGGTGCGAACGAACAAACCCTGAGTACTGTAAGGCAAAATTTTTATGTTGATGATATGTTAAAATCGTGTAGTAGTGTAAATGAAGCCTTGCATTTGTTACGTGATATTCAACCGCTTCTTAAAAGCGGCGGCTTCCATTTAACTAAGTTTATTAGTAATGACAAAACTATACTTGCTTCTGTTCCTTCTGCAGAGTTGGCATCGTCAACGTTAAATCTTGATTTACATGAGTTGCCAACTGAACGTGCGTTAGGTGTTTATTGGGACACCGCCCTTGATTGTTTTAAGGTGAAGGTAAACGTTAAATTAAAACCTTCCACTAGACGTGGTATTCTTTCTATGGTAAGTCAGGTCTATGACCCATTGGGCTTTGCCCAACCATTCATTTTACCTGCACGTAAATTACTGCAGGAAGCATGCAATTCACAAGTAGGTTGGGACGATCTGTTACCCAACAGTCATATCACTAAATGGAATGCATGGTTACGTAATCTAACCCTTTTGGAGCGTATAAGCGTTCCCAGATGCCTTAAGTCTTCTTTAAGCATGTTAAAAAGTATTCAGCTGCACACGTTTTGTGATGCAAGCAGTATTGGCTATGGAGCCGTTAGTTATCTTCGTATTGTTGATTTGCATGATGTGATTTTATGTTCTTTTGTTATGGGCAAGTCTCGCGTTTCACCTTTGAAACCTGTAAGCACGCCGAGACTTGAGCTTACGGCAGCTGTTATTGCCGTAAAACTAAGCACGCTAATTCAGCAAGAGCTTGAGTATAAGCTGGGCGACATTTTCTACTGGACGGATTCGACGACGGTGCTTCAATACATTCTTAATACATCAACACGATTCCACACTTTCGTTGCCAATAGATTGGAATTTATTCACGGTCTTTCTAAGCCGTGTCAATGGAGACACGTTGACACCAAACGTAACCCGGCTGACATAGCATCTCGAGGTCTTATGCCAGACAAAGTAGATAAGGCCGAAATTTGGTTTAATGGCCCGCAGTTTTTGGGTCAAGTTGTTAATGAATGGCCCGCTCGCCCACAAGTTTTGCCCCCGCTTGCCAACGACGATCCTGAGTTGAAACAAGAACCAGCAAAGTGCAATTTCACAAAAGAAATTAGCAGCACTGGCATTGAGCACCTTTTTTCTCGCTATTCATCTTTTTTCCGATTACAACGCTGCGTGGCATGGCTTCTTCGTTATAAGCAATACCTGAGGTGGAAGGCTGAAACTCGAAATTTAGCAGCAAGTTCAACTTCGTTTAACACCAATTTTCTTAGTCGTCAGGAGATAGATGCTGCCACTACCGCTATTGTACATGCTGTTCAGCACGACGTTTTTCCCGAGGTTATTAAGTTGCTTTCTAACCATGAGAACTTTCAGTCGCCTGTAGTAATGAGTAAAGGAGAACTTCGCAATTCCAAAGTTCTCAACTCGTTGCAAAAGTTGTCACCCATTTTGGTCAATAATGTAATCTATGTTGGAGGAAGATTACAAAAGTCTTTGGTTGATAGGAATGCAAAGCATCAAATGATCTTGCCTTCAAACCACCCTGTCACTGCCCTCATTATTTCGTCTCATCACATACGTCAAGGTCATTCCGGAACCTTGCATGTGGTAGCCTCTATCCGGGAAAGTTTTTGGATTTTGCGTGGCCAGGCAGCTGTTCGAAAGGTACTACGAAACTGCAGACAATGTAGACGATGGAACGCGAAAATCGGTGAACAAATGATGGCCGCATTACCCTCATCAAGGGTTACTGCCAACAGGCCACCATTCACCTGTGTTGGTGTCGATTATATGGGCCCCATACCTGTCAAGCTGGGACGGAGCCAAGTTAAGCGATATGCTTGTGTTTTTACTTGTATGGCCACCAGAGCAGTCCATATTGAGGTTGCACAGTCGCTTGAAACAAGTGCCTTTATAGATGCATACAGAAGGTTCATTTCAAGAGGGCCAACACCGAAACAAATTTTTAGTGACAACGGCACTAATTTCGTCGGTGCCGAACGTGAATTGCGTATGGGTATAAGGAAATGGAATAAAAAACAAATGCATGATGCTATGTTGCAGAATGAAATAGATTGGAGATTTAATCCCCCTGCTGCAAGCCATCAAGGCGGAGTATGGGAGCGTATAATAAGAACAGTTCGAAAAATTATACGTTCAATCACCGGTGAACGAGTTCTTGACGACTACGGTCTCATGACGTTGCTCACTGAAGTTGAAAGGATCTTAAATAACCGACCTTTAACCCCTATTAGTGATGATCCGCGAGACTTGGAAACGCTTTCTCCAAGTATGGTTTTAAAAGGAGCAATCGATATGTCATTGCCCCCTGGAGAATTTATAAAAGCGGATGGTTATAAAAAGTCATGGCGCCTGACCCAACTAGTCGTCGATCAATTCTGGACGCGATGGATAAAAGAATATTTGCCGCTTTTGCAATTGCGACAAAAATGGCTTCGGCCCGTGAGAAATTTTGCTGTTGGTGACGTAGTGTTGATTGTGGATGACACAATTAAAAGAGGATACTGGCCGAAGGGAATTATAGAACAATGTGAAAGTGACTGTAACGGACTTGTACGACGCGTGCGTGTAAAAACCGCCACAACGGTCCTTTGGCGGGATATTAGAAAGCTGTGCCTTCTCGAAGCGCAGCAATGACTTATAACGCGTTTTTCTTTCATTCATTATTGCATGTATCGTTATCATTTCACCTCATGTCACTCGTGTGAACTTTCGTATTTTCTTACCCTTTGATGTGTACGATTATCGTATATTGTTATAATGTAATATTTTCTTTTTTGACGATTATCTCACGTCATACTGTTTGCTGCATGCTCACAGTGTATATTGGTTTCGTTTTTGATATAATGTACTTTGTTTATTGTGAAATGACTTCGTATATTTTGTTGTGTACTCGGTCATTTGGGGCCGGAATGTTAAGTCCATTTATATGAAAACTGATTTATATTTTCTCATTAATTTTAAATACAATTTCACACTCGGTTGGACACCATTAGCCGCTATTGTGCGCTTCTTTTGGATCGCCTTATCGCCTGGTCATTTCAAGTTTTTCCCTTTTTTCCAGCGTTCTTAGTCACGTGATTTGTGTTTCGCCTTTTTTGTCTTTATTTGTATCGTAACTTGGAATAATTTTGGAATTCTACTTTTAGTACGTCATATATTTAGAATACGATTCGCCCTGTTCTAACATTTCATAAATGGTCTTTAGTTAGTTTTTGTTAAAAGTAATATTGATTTGTAAGTGTTAAGCCAGTATTGTTTTTGTTAATTGTTTTTCTTGTGTACTGAATATTGAATACATTGTAGAGTATTTCAATTGTTGTATCAGTCGAGTTAGACAGTTGCAAATCTGGGCCCATTATCGGTATTATTTTTATATTAACTGAGATCAATCTGTGATCAAGGGGCGTATTTTATTCTCCGATCAACCTATTGTTGGTCACGTGGGGTATAGTTAGACAAACCCTACATACAGGTATGAACTTCTGCTGAGCCAACCCTTAATCAGCAGCTTTATCGTCGGGCAGATATTATTTATAATATTTTAAACTGACAAAGCCAACTTGAAACTGAAGATTGGGTCAGGGTAACTGGTGTTACTCCATGTTTAGGTTGTAAAGTCGACCTTCCCACATAAAAGAAATAAATGTAAAAAATGAATAACAAAAAGTCTTACAACAAATCTTAGTTACATTATGTTGTGTTTAAAAAACAACAACTCAACTAATGTAATACAGTCTACTTTATGGTATAAAGATTAAAACATTGGGCTTTTAACCTCTATAAATCAAGCCAATAAATCTGCCATGTTTTCTAATAAATACACATAGATATTAAGCGATAATTACAATTTAATTTTCACCATCCACATTTACGGTATATAAATAAAATACATGATTTAAAAGCAATTTACAATAAAAAATAAAGCAAAAATTATGATTATTAGGTAACACACACCAGCAGGTTATAATAGTACTATTGCAAAAACAAACACCACTCTCAAAAAATGTAACTACAATTACGGATTGTTAATGTAGTTAAGCCATCTTTGTTCATTAGTGCCATAACTTATCCACAAAACTTGCACCTTAAGATTTTTCTCAATATAGTTTTTGCACTTTTGAAGATCCTCGTCATCTTCAGAAACTAAGTAGCCATAGACATGGCCACTTGGTTTCGTTACACCTAATTCAATATCACCAAATTGCTGAAAATCACTTTTTGGCCTTTGAGGAATCCTAAAACAAACTACTTCAGCCACATTTAAAATGGGGTGCGGTGTTGGGACTTGTACTTCTCGATTCTGCGATATTGAATATGCTTTAAGGTGATAACTGAGGATATTTTTGTAGTCATCCCCCAGCTTTGACCAATTAATAACTCCTTCAATTTTACCAGAACGATTGATAGGATTGGTTCGTATTTCCCAAGTATTACCCTTAAAATCCGAACATATCTCAACATTGCCATGTTCATATTGGGCACCTTTGCCATGCACAGCAGCAGTAAACTTTAGAGGAGGAAACTCGCTCAATTCTAAGAATATTTTGTAGATTTAAATTTTATATTCAGTTTTAAGTAAAGAAAGTCTTATTTTCTTAAAACAGATATTGTTTGAGAAACACTATCGTATATTTAATGTTGTTTACTGACAAAGTAAACATCTTATGTTAAACTTGGTCAACTTATGTTAGCTATTTTTACTTGCAGCATTTTCATATTTGTCACCAAGATGTTGTATAGTCGAATTAGTAATGTTGTATTGATTCTCAACCTTAGTTACTTCAACAGTTGTTTGCAAAGTTAAGTTCAAGGTAATTCGACCTACAAAAAAGTTTATAAATTGACAAACACGAATTTACAATATAATTTAAAATTTAATTATTATTTCTATAGCTAGGTTCCTAGTTTTGGTCAATGTAAAAGACAAATTAAAATACCCTTGGAACCGGCCACGAGTTTCATTAAATCCGCAAAATTTGAAGAATTCACATTAATTGGCTCCACCTTAACAAAGTTATAATGTTACCAAACAAAATATGACGATCCTACTAATTAGATGGTTAGGGCAGGGTTTAATTAAAAGCGTATTTGGTGTTAATCAAATGACAGTAAAACAGTCAACGCGTCCTGCAAACCAGTCTGGAAAGTAGGGCAGCGTGCACGCACGAGATTTTTTTGGTAAAAAAGATGCACGCCCGAAATTAACGTTTTATATATGTATATTTAAGGCAGATTTAAGTAAAGCACGCCAACATAAATCACGCGTGCACGCGTAGACCAAAAATCGTAGTACGCGTGCACGCGCGGTCACGCCATTTTTTAGGCTTGCACGCATGAGATCTCGTCGAAAACTGCCCTACTTTCGAGACTGGTACATATTCCTGTGTGGTAAATAGTCGCTCCTTGTGTGGTCCTGTGTGGTAATTTGTTAAACCCAAATATGATTTAAATTTTAGTTTGTGAGTTTGTAGATAAATAAATCTGTAAATAGCAGGCTAAGTAACATTCAGACAATATAGCTTTACTCTAGCAGTTTAGTTACTAATCACCTAGTCCCCGTGTTTAAATTGGATTTTTTTTAAAGAATGAACATTACATAAATAAGCAATTTATAAATTGATAATTAGAAGGATCTGAGGATTTAAATTTATATTACCCAATTTATTTCATTTCCATTCTGGTCTCCCATTCTTGTTGGATTTTATATTCACTTTAGTTAATTTATTCAAAATTTTTTCACTTAAATTTATATTAACACATTGAAAATGCTTTAAAATAAAAAATGCAGAATAATTTAGGTATTAAAAAAATGTAAAAATTTTATGTAAACGATCTGACGATAGTTGTACCTCTTTTAATTAACAAAATACTTACTAATTTAATTATTTTGATAATTAAAAAATTTTTACACACTTACATGCATTGGTAACTTGTAGTTTGGTGGTAATTTATTACTTTTATACACGAACAGATGAATGTATCAAGCTGACAGTTGTATATTAATAATAAAAAAAAACAAGAAAAGTTTCTATTTTCCCGCCATAAAAAAACACAACAGAAACTATAACTTATTTCCGACCCAACTTCTTAATATTTATTTATCCCCGATAAAATTTTATCATACTCATTATATAACATTGTAAAATGTATGGTCAATGTAACATCTATAAGCTCAGTAGGGTAGTCAATAGTTTGTAGAAATTATGTTTTGTAAACTATATCTTACTAATAATCAGTGGTAATTTTGTTTGTCAATTTTTATTTTTAAGTTTAATTTTGTATTAAACAATCTTCATAGCCGTATAGATAAATTAGCTATCTTGTACCCAAATAAAAAAGACATGATCTGTTATAATTGCAACAATATAAATTTTATTAACCAAGACATTAAATATATAAATACAAATCAACTATTTTTACGATAAACAAAACGATAACATAAATACAAAAAAATTAAAATATTAGGGAATTCATTTTTTTTTTTAATTTTTGGTTGTAAAAATCCTAAATATAATGAAAAAAAGGTACTTACAAAAATTAAGACAATAATAATATAAAATATACAGATACAAAGCTTATATTTTCACAAATTACTGTTACCAAGTAATTAAAACAGTGTAGCGGTCTCCGTCGACCCAATCGGAAGGTTTTATTAAAGTTAAAGACAGTTAATTGTTTTTCTTAACTAGCTAATTGCTCGTCTGCTGGTTAGGAATTCTTAAGTTAACCACGCAGGTGAATTCACTGTATAATTATATTATACGGCAATTTCTTCAAATCAAATTCAAATTTCCTTAACGGTAGGGCAAAAATTAAAATTCCAAAATTCAAAATACAACTACTTTGTAGAAAGGCATAAGAAAACTAATTAAAAGGAAAAACAAACAATCGAATCCCATGCCGAAAGCAAACCTCAGATTTTAAAAACAAGTTTAAGATTAAAAGACATATCAAAATAGGAGTTAATATAAGGTTTTGATGAAATCAAGAAACGATAACAAAAATAATTCCCACCAAATGTGAAATAGTTAAATTTAATTGTGAAAGGTTAGCTTATGCACAATTAGCTACAACAGTATTAAAATATCTAAACTAAAATGGGTTATGCTACTTATCGAATGCATTTTAATTACGTAGAGAATTACTTATAAATATTGATTTGCAAAGTTTATTCTTTCTCTGGATTGTTAATGTAGTTATGCCATCTACCGATATTAGTGCCATAACTTATCCACATTACTCGCATCCCCAGTTTTTCCTCAATATCCTGTTTAAACCACCGTATATCCTTATCCTTTTTAATTTTTAAGTAGCCATAGACATGACCACTTGGTTTCATTTCGCCTAATACTATATCTTCCCTAGAAATGTCGTTGTTTGGCATTTTTGAAACCCTAAAACAAACTATTTCAGCCTCTTTCAAAACGGGGTGGGGTTTTGGAACAAAGACATCTTCAGGTGCTATTGACCGAGCTTTAATACTTCTCTGTAGAATATTAACGTAGTCATCACCTAGCTCTAACCCAGAAATAACTCCAGTGATTTCACCGTCTTGTTGAACTGGATTGGTTCGTATTTCCCAAACATGATCACCATTAAAATCTGAACATATCTCAACATTGCCGAACTCATATTGTGCGTATTTGCCAAACACAGTAGCAGTAAACTCTTGTGGTTGAGAATCACTTATATCTATAATAATTTTATATAAAACATTGGTAGATTTTAAATTAATTAAAAAGCATGATACATAGGGATTTTATATTAAGATTATTCGTGTTTATTATTACTAGGTTATTAGACCTAATTTTACAAAAAAACAAAAAACAAATGAACTTACATTAAACTAAATTAAATATTAAATACAAACATCATTTACTTAAAGAGTATACAATTTTATTGAACTTAATTACTAAAAAAACACAAATTAATTTATTTTTAAATCATTCTTTACTATTTTGATATCAAAAAACAATCGATCAAAATTTTAGAACCTTTAATAAATGTTTTTAAAGTAATAAAAAAATAAATTTTTGTAAGTTAATATAAAAAAATAACTTTAAACATAATTACCACCTGCAGCATGCATAATATCATTTTCTTTCCCTTCTCTAGTTGCTTTAACAAAATCTGCAGCTTGGGTGGACTGCTCTTTAAAAATTAATGTTCAAATTTAAAAACATCTTTTTATGTTGTTTACCTAAGTGGCCAAATAAACTATCATGTGAGGAAAATCATGAGTTTTATTAAAGCTTATTTTACCAGCTGAATTTCCAGTATAGATGCCAAGATTTTCTATATTGCAATTATTAAAGTTGTATTGATTCTGGACCTCGGTTTCATTTTGAACAATAGTTAATTGTACATGGATGTTTGTTAAAAACGGAGCTACAAAAAAATAAAATTCTAACATAATATTTTTCAACAAATTTGAATTTACAAAGTATGTATATTATACAATTTTTTTTTATAGTTGATTTTTAGTTTCAGTTATTGTGTAAAACACATTAAAACTTAAATACAATGAAATATATAAATGAATTAATATATAACTACTGACATAAGAATAAATTTATATTTTTACTTACCATTTTTAGATACCACGATCTAAACAAAATTGTAATGTTATTTGGCAATTCATATATATATAGAAAAATAGCAGAAAAAATTGTTTACAAAAGTATTTTAAACATAGTGTTTAAATTGGCATCTCTTATAAAATTAACACCATATAAACGACCTTAGGTAAATAAGGAACTTATAAATCAGTAATTAAAATAGTTTTATTTTTACATTACCACATTTATTTGATTTTCATTCTGATCTTCCATTCTTAACAAGATTTTATGTTAACTATACTTTAATTTATTAAATTTTTTTAATTAAATTTATATTAACAAATTGAAAATAGTTGACAGCTTAGAATAAAATAAATGTAATATAACAAGTTCCTTAAAAAATGCAAAAATAAAATATGTTATGTGAACGATCTGACGATCTTCGATCTAGCCACTAACACTGTTTGTTAAAACTAATTTACGCATTTTAATAATTTCTAAAATATCAAACACCTTTAGACATTTTAAAAAGGGAACTAATCACTTTTCTCCATTAGTATGCGCATATCTTGAGCCAATTTCAGGATATAGCCGAGTTTATTTTTAGAAAAACCACAAAATGTTTATATTTTGCCGCCATTAAAAGAATAGCAACCATAACTCATTTCCGACTCCTTTTTTTTATTTATTTATCCCCAAAATAGTTCCAGCATATTTTATACATAACACTGTAAAATTTGTAGTAATTTTTATATTTATAAATCTTGTAAGCTGGTCAATAATTTGTCACTAAAACTTGTTGTCCTGATTTAGCAATAACAGGTGTGTGTTTTGTTGTCGACTTTGGTACGAAAAGACGTTATATTATGATCGACCTCAGGCATTTGTGGAACTCTGAAGCAAACTATTACTGCGCGATCAAGAACCGAGTCAGATATTTCAACGAAGTCACTTGGAAGAAGTGAATCTAATCTTTCTTGCGTTGATACAAGACCTAAGAAGTGCCGTGTAATCATCACATGCTTGTAATCCAGAAACAACACCTTCGATTTGACCATCCCCCATACCTAGTGGATGTTTTGGATTGGTTCTTATTTCCCAAACTTTACCCTTAAAATTCGAACATAACTCAACATTGCCAAACTCATATTGTGCATCTTTGCCAAATACAGTAGCAGTAAATCCTTGTTCTAAAGCATTATTCATCTCAGCAGTTTAAAAACCTATTTCGATTTATACTAAAATATTTTAACTTATTTAACCGAACTAATTTAATTCTTTAATCACTACCTACGTTAACGTTAAAACTTTGTAAGTGAATTTATTTTAATCGTCATATATCGTTCTAGGTTTACTTAGTCTAACGGTAAAATGCTACAAATTGAAACAAGTGTGTTTTATTAAATATTTATTCAGAGTCTTTATTAAAAAGATACATAAAATTACGATACCAGTCAAGACATATATAAACTATGGTAAATATTAACTTACAACCAATGACTTGGCATGCCCTGGCATGTATCAAATATGTGTAATGTGTACAGTTCTGTGCTTTTTACTTTAAACAGTAGCGTGCTGTAGCGACTAAGTTGTTTGGATTTTATACATACGGTTTGGGTTCGATCCCCACTGCATCCATGTCGTAAGGCAAAAGTTTACAATGGCCTATGCATTACAAAGACATGTATGGAAATATAAGTATTGTGTAATAACTCGCGTGGTCAGAGCACTGTACTTTACTATATGGGGTCACGGGTTCGATCCCCACCGCGTTTATGCTATTGCGCCGTTGAATATAAAGGTATGAACTTCTGCTGAGCCAACCCTTAATCAGCAGCTTTATCGTCAGGCAGATATAATCTTTAATATTTTAAACTGACAAAGCCAACTTGAAACTGAAGATTGGGTCAGGGTAACTGATGTTACTCCATGTTTAGGTTGAAAAGTCGACCTTCCCACATAAAAGAAATAAATGTAAAAAATGAATAACAAAAAGTCTTACAACTAATCCTAGTTACATTATGTTGTGTTTGAAAAACAACAACTCAACTAATGTAATACAGTCTACTTTATGGTATAAAGAGTAAAACATTGGGCTTTTAACCTCTATAAATCAAGCCAATAAATCTGCTATGTTTTCTAATAAATACACACATAGATATTAAGCGATAATTACAATTTAATTTTCACCATCCACATTTGCAGTATATAAATAAAATACATGATTTAAAAGCAATTTAGAATAAAAAATGAAGCAACAATTAAGATTAATAGGTAATACACAGCAGAACATTTAATGATATGGCAAAAAAAGCACAATTAAATAAATGTAATTATGATAGTGGATTGTTAATGTAGTTATCCCATCTACCCTCATTAGTGCCATAACTTATCCACAGGACTTCCAGCTTAAGTTTTTTCCCAATATTGCTTTTGCACTTCCATAAATCATCGATCACATCTGTTAAGTAGTAGCCATAAACATGACCACTCTTTATTTTCGGTACACCCAATACTATGCTTTCAAGGCTTTGTAGAACATTGCTTCGCGGCATTTTGGGAATTCTGAAACAAATGATTTTAGCGTGATCCAAAATTGGGATGGACTTTACATCTGCGTTGATGAGAGTTTTGAGAAGGGTCTTGTGATCGGTTCGTGACTTGGACTCAGAAATAACCCCTTTAATTTCATTGTTTTGTTTAATAGGATCAGTTCGTATTTCCCAAGCATTACCCTTGAAATCCGAACATATCTCAACGTTGCCGTACTCATATTGTGCATCTTTGTCGTATACAGTAGCAGTAAACTCTTGTGGTTGAGAATCACTTATATCTATGATGATTTTATATAAAACATTGGTAGCTTTTAAATTAATAAAAAGCATGATACGTAGGAATTTTATATTAAGATTATTTGTGCTTATTATTAAAATAAAAATATTAATTTTTTTTTTAAATTGTTGTTTTTGTTATTAAGGCTATACTATGTTATTAGACCTATTTTTACAAATAAACATAAAACAATTGAACTTACATTAAACTAAATATAATATTAAATACAAACTCCATTTACTTACGGGTATAAAATTTTATTGAACTTAATTACTAAAAAAACACAAATTAATTTATTTTTAAATCATTGTTTACTATTTTGATATTAAAAATAACAAATGATCAACATTTTAGAACCTTTAATAAATGTTTTTAAAGTAATAAAAAAATAAATTTTGTAAGTTAATATTAAAAAATAACTTTAAACATAATTACCACCTGCAGCATGCATAATATCATTTTCTTTCCTTTCTCTAGTTGCTTTAACAAAATCTGCAGCTTGGGTGGACTGCTCTTTAAAAATTAATGTTCAAATTTAAAAACATCTTTTTATGTTGTTTACCTAAGTGGCTAAATAAACTATCATGTGAGGAAAATCATGAGTTTTATTAAAGCTTATTTTACCAGCTAAATTTTCAGTATAGATGCCAAGATTTTCTATATTGCAATTATTAAAGTTGTATTGATTCTGAACCTTGGTTTCATTTTGAACAATAGTTAAGGGTACATGGATGTTTCTTAAAAACGGAGCTACAAAAAAAATAAAATTCTAACATAATATTTTTCAACAAATTTGAATTTACAAAGTATGTATATTATACAATTTTTTTTTTATAGTTGATTTCTAGTTTTAGTTATTGTGTAAAACACATTAAAACTTAAATACAATGAAATATATAGATGAATTAATATATACCTATACTGACTTAAGAATAAATCTATATTTTTACTTACAATTTTCAGATATCACGATCTAAACAAAATTATAATGTTATTTAGCAATTCATATATAGATAGAAAAATGGCAGAAAAAATTGTTTACAAGGGTATTTTAAACATAGTGTTTAAATTGGCATCTCTTATGAAATTAACACCATATAAACGACCTTAGGTGAATAAGGAATTTATAAATCAGTAATTAAGATAGTTTTATATTCACATTACCACATTTATTTGATTTCCATTTTGATTTTCCATTCTTAACAAGATTATATGTTTACTATACTTTAATTTAATAAATTAAATTTATATTAACAAATTGAAAATACTTAGCAGCTTAGAATAAAATAAATGCAATATAACAAAGTTCCTTAAAAATGCAAAAATAAAATATTTTATGTGAACGATCTTAAGAGCTAGCACTGTTTAGCTGTTTGTTTAAACTAGTTCTTTGTATATATATTTATCTTCGATGTGGAAAAGTCGAATGCGCGACCTAAACATTGAGTAACATCAGTTACTTCGATCCAGTCTCGAGTTGCCTGTGGCAGTTTGGAATGTTATAGATAATAATTGTTTGATAATTATGCTGCTGATTAAGTGCTGGCTCATCAGAAGTTCATACCGTTTATAGCGCCTTACTCAAGGGCTCTACAACATGAGATCAGTGAGGATTAAACCCACGACCTCATGTGTGGTGTACCAAGTGTTTTTACTACTACACCACGCTGCCGCTCAGTAGTTTACGCATTTTGGTAATTTCTAAAATATCAAACACCTTTAGACATTTTAAAAAGGTAACTAATCACTTTTCTCCATTAGTATGCGCATATCTTGAGCCAATTTCAGGATATAGCCGAGTTTATTTTTAGAAAAACCACAAAATGTTTACATTTTGCCGCCATTAAAAGAATAGCAACCATAACTTATTTCCGACTTCCTTTTTTATTTATTTATCCCTGAAATAGTTTCAGCATATTTTATACATATTACTGTAAAATTTGTAGTAATTTTTATATTTGTAAATCTTGTAAGCTGGTCAATAATTTGTATATATTTTTTAATTAAAAATTCGATTTTTACACTAAATTTCCACTAAAAATTTTATGATTTAGCAATAACAGGTGTGTGTTTTGTTGTCAATCTTGGTAAAGAAAGGCTGATCTTTATTAACCTGTTTAATCTTGTTATAGGTTTCAGTACCTCATTGCAAAACCTATTTTATTCTTTTTAGGATACACCAATTTATGGTTCAAAAATTATATACGCAAGTCTAACATGGCAAGCTCCATAATTTTGTTCTTATCTAAAAAAACATGATTTGACTACTCCTTACAGGTTAGTTTTTTGGGAGTTAGATTGTATTGAACAAGATCCATAAACTGTAAAGACAAATAAGCTATCTGGTACCCAAATAAAAAAGACATGATTTGATATAATTGCAACAATATAAATTTTATTAACCCACACATCAAATATATAAATACAAATCAACTATTTTTACGATAAACAAAACGATAACATAAAATCAAAAAAAATTAAAGTATTAGGGAATTCATTTTTTTTTAATTTTTGGTTGTAAAAATCGCAAATAAAATGAAAAAAATTGTTACTTACAAAAATTAAGACAATAATAATATAAAATATACAAATACAAAGCTTATATTTTTACAAATTACTGTAAATAAAAAATTTAAAACAATATTAAAATATCTAAACTAAAATGGGTTATGCTACTTATCGAATGCATTTTAATTACGTAGAGAATTACTTATAAATATTGATTTGCAAAGTTTATTCATTCTCTGGATTGTTAATGTAGTAGGACCATCTACCGATATTAGTGCCATAACTTATCCACATTACTCGCATCCCCAGTTTTTCCTCAATATACTGTTTAAACCACCGTAAACGCTTTTTCTTTTTAATTTTTAAGTAGCCATAGACATGACCACTTGGTTTCTTTTCGCCTAATACTATATCTTCCCTAGAAATGTCGTTGTTTGGCATTTTTGGAACCCTAAAACAAACTATTTCAGCCTCTTTCAAAACGGGGTGGAGTTTTGGAACAAAGACATCTTCAGGTGCTATTGACTGAGCTTTAATACTTCTTTGTAGAATATTCACGTAGTCATCACCTAGCTCTAACCCAGAAATAACTCCAGTGATTTCACCGTCTTGTTTGACAGGATTGGTTCGTATTTCCCAAGCATGATCACCATCAAAATCTGAACATATCTCAACATTGCCAAACTCATATTGTGCATATTTGCCAAACACAGTAGCAGTAAAACCCTGCGGTGGAAGATCACACGTTTCTGTCATTGTATTTTACTAAATATTTTTTAGCTGAATGTTTTATTTTAAGCGTTTTTAACTTTCTATTTCAAAAATATAGTAATTCAGTAATAATATGATAGGGTAAATAAAATTTTAAAATTTTAACTAAAAAAAATAATCTAAGATGTAAAACATCGTTTAATTCGCCCATTATTGCCCCACTTGCCTTTCTAACTGAATATTTTTATTAAAACAGGTTTACCAGGCAACTGATATAAAAGGTAAAATGGCACAATACAAAACTTTATCGTTTTATTGCTTATTTGTTTAAAGTCTTTATTAAAAAATACAATTAAGTTTCTGATATGCTACCAGTCACGACATACAATGTTAAATATTAACTGAACAAAAGGTTTGCCCGCCCTGACATGCATTTAAAAAATGTATTGTGTACAAGTATGTGTATTAAAATTATAGCTTAAAAAATTTTACTAATTCACTCTTTTAAAATTCTTTAAACATGGCTTAACTACATAAGCTTTTAAGCTCGATGTCAACTACGTTAATATTATGACACATTTAAGTAATGCAATTAGTGCACTTTTAAAACAAGTTAAAGTATTTTGCAAAATAATATTTATTTTTATTTAAAATTTTTATTAAATAAAAAAGCGACAAATATTTAGATAACAACTAGGAAAATTTAATTATAGTAATAATTTTTTTTTATTTTAAAGGTTTTTTCAAAATATAGTAGCGATTTGTGCAATACTTTCGATAAATCTTTGCAATTAAAAACAGTTTAAAATCTGTTTGGTCAAAATAAAAAATATTTTTTATTGTAAAACTCTTTAAAATTTAAGATTTCCTTTTTCATCTAAAATGTTAAAAATCTAAAATGTTAAAAAATTTCATTTTAAACAACTTTTTATTTGTAGCTATAATAGTGGTATAGTAAATCCAACAATACAATAAAAATATTTTATATAGGCAATAACTACAACAATAAATCTATGTAAAAGTTTATAAAATTTTTGTAAAAGAAATTAAAATTGTACAATCAAAATTTATTAAAGAATTAAAATAACATAAATTTATCAAACTAATCGTAAGGTTACTAATTGAAATTACTAATTACATTTATTTTTCTACATATGGGTTTGCAATAATTATTCTATTCGTTTATATAGGTATGCCATCTATCAATATCAGTGCCATAACTTATCCACATTACTTGCTTTCCAAGTTCTTTCTCGATATAGCTTTTGCACTCCCATAAATTCTTGTTGCCTTCTATTTCTAAGAAGCCATAAACATGACCACTTGGTTTTCTTATGCCTAATTTTATATAATCTCTCACTTCCATTTCGGGATGAGGCATTGGTGGAATGCGGCGCTCTGGCATTTGTGGAATCCTAAAACAAACTATTTCAGCGTGATCCAAAACGGTGTGCAGTTCTGGAAAATAAACCTCATTACAAGGTTCAATTAGACTTGGCCTAATGCAGTGTTTTAAAATGTCCTTGTAGTCATCTCTTCTTCTTCCCGTAACCCCATCTTCTTCCCGTAACCCCATAATAACTCCTTCGATTTTATAATCTTGATTTATGGGATTGGTTCGAATTTCCCAAAAGTAACCATCAAGATCCGAACATAACTCTATATTGCCAAATTCATATTGAGCATATTTGCTTCTAGGTACGGTAGCAGTAAAACGCTGACTCATTTTTATGAATAAATATTTCAGATTTTGTTTTAAACTATTGCTTAAAGCGTAAAACGGTTTCTATTCAATGTAAAGGCAAGTAAAAAAATAGTTGTGTAAAAAATTTACTAGTATTTAGCTAATAAAGTTAGTTTATAAAATAAAACCTAAAATAAACATTAACTTTTTTTGTTTTTTTTTATGACAAACCTACTTACAAAACTTATAAAAACGTAACATAATTTTACTTTTTGTAAACTGAATAAAATACTGAATTAAACCTTCTTTTATACCGAATAAAACCTATTCATCTTTTTCAGGAATAATTATTTAAATTTTTACTGTGTATTTTATATTGTTGTTTTATATTAAACCGTTAAAAAAATGCTTCAAGTTGAGACAAGCTTTTTTATTAAATTTAATTAAAAAAAATTACAATAAAAATTTAATATCAATCAAAAAAGTGACAATATTAAATACTGCCATTCAAACGACAACTTTGGAATACAAAGGCATCTTATATTCAACTCTTTTAATTCATACAGTGGCGTGGTTTAGCTTTTAATCTTTACCACATATAAAGTAATAGGTTATCCCCCTAGGTTTATACCAAAGTTTTTCTAACAAATTTAAACAATATTTGACAGGTAATTATTTAGCTAACTTTGTTGAAAGGTATTTAATAAAAAGATCCAAATCCAAATTAAACAAGCTGACATAACGGTTAAATTTTGGGTATGATATAGATATTAATGATTTTTCCCTTTTTTGATTAATTGAAAAGTTTTTTTTAATAAAATAAGTCCAAAAATATTGACGATTGATGAATAGATGTCATTTAAATATTAAGTCTGCCAAACAAAACAGCTTTTTAACACAAAAAAGCAGTATAATACAAATTGTCTTCATTTATCTAAAGTTAACCCAACTATAGGTACAATATAAATCTACTTTAGGTTTCAGTTTTAAATGTTTAAAGACTTTTAATGACGAAAAATAAAAAAAAACTTATTCTGATGGGATTTTTTGAGCAAATAAAGTAAGCAAAAAAGTTGTAGAAAATCCATAACGTGGTGTAAAAGTTTTAGTTTTGGAAACTTCCACATTCTGCTAAAAAACGCTGTAATGTAAAAAAGTGTTTTTAAAGCCCTCCTTATTGTTATTTTATTAAATCTATTTGTAAAATACAAACTTCATGAACAGTAAAAATAAATTGGCGATTTAGTTTTCATAAAAAAACATATATAAAAAACACAATTTGTTCTAATAGCAATATATATATATATATATATATATATAATTTTTTAGTTAACTCACACATGCGGATACTAATCTAATTTGTTTAAACAATAAACGGCGTGAAAACAATATTACAATAAAATTTAAAAATCTAAGTTTTAAAAATACATTTTTTTATATTTTTTTAATAATATTAAAAACAATACCATTTAAGTTAAAAAGATTTTTCATTGTAATTTTAATAGGTGCAAAAATGAAATACAAAAAGATAAAAGTTACGAAAATTTGACTTTAAACTTTTTTTGACTTTAAAAATTCACAGATTTTGACCGGACTAAATTAAATATTTAAAAAAATGTCAAAAAGTTTATTTACCAACTATTTTACAACCCATTGTTTATAAATAATTCACCAAAATTTATTGTATATAACTAAACTAAAGTGGGATTATTTTACTATTTAAATACATCTTATATTACTACTACAATTACTTTTAATGACTTGCAATATTTACTTTTTGTTTAATTATTTTATAAAAGTCTTCCATCTGTTCTCATTAGTGCCATAACTTATCCACATTACTCGCTCTTCAAGTTCTCCTTCAATATAGCCTTTGCACGCCCACAAATCACATCCTACAGTTTTTAAGTAGCCATAAACATGACCGCTTGTATCTTTTGGTCCCCCTATTACTATGTCATCTGGTCCAGAGCACTGTGGCATTTTTAGAATCCTAAAACAAACTATTTTAGCCTGTTTTAAAATCGGGGGTGTTGTTGGAACAAAATTCGATTTTTACACTAAATTTCCACTAAAAATATTATGATTTAGCAATAACAGGTGTGTGTTTTGTTGTCAATCTTGGTACAGAAAGCCTGATCTTTATTAACCTGTTTAATCTTGTTATAGGTTTCAGTACCTCATTGCAAAACCTATTTTATTCTTTTTAGGATACACCAATTTATGGTTCAAAAATTTCATACGCAAGTCTAACATGGCAAGCTCCATAATTTTGTTCTTATCTAAAAAAACATGATTTGACTACTCCTTACAGGTTAGTTTTTTGGGAGTTAGATTGTATTGAACAAGATCCATAAACTGTAAAGACAAATAAGCTATCTGGTACCCAAATAAAAAAGACATGATTTGATATAATTGCAACAATATAAATTTTATTAACCCACACATCAAATATATAAATACAAATCAACTATTTTACGATAAACAAAACGATAACGTAAAATCAAAAAAAAATTAAAGTATTAGGGAATTCATTTTTTTTTTAATTTTTGGTTGTAAAAATCCCAAATATAAAATATTGATTTGCAAAGTTTATTCTTTCTCTGGATTGTTAATGTAGTTATGCCATCTACCGATATTAGTGCCATAACTTATCCACATTACTCGCATCCCCAGTTTTTCCTCAATATCCTGTTCAAACCACCGTATATCCTTATCCTTTTTAATTTTTATGTAGCCATAGACATGACCACTTGGTTTCTTTTCGCCTAATACTATATCTTCCTTAGAAATGTCGTTGTTTGGCATTCTTCAAACCCTAAAACAAACTATTTCAGCCTCTTCCAAAACGGGGTGGGGTTTTGGAACAAAGACATCATTTGCAGGTGCTATTGACCGAGCTTTAATACTTTTCTGTAGAATATTAACGTAGTCATCATCTAGCTCTAACCCAGAAATAACTCCAGTGATTTCACCGTCTTGAACTGGATTGGTTCGTATTTCCCAAGCATGATCAACATCAAAATCTGAACATATCTCAACATTGCCAAACTCATATTGTGCATATTTGCCAAACACAGTAGCAGTAAAACCCTGCGGTTTCAGATCGCATGTTTCAGTCATTGTATTTCACTAAAGATTTTTTAGCTAAATGTTTTATTTTAAGCGTTTTTAACTTTCTATTAAAAAAATATAGTAATTCGGTAATAATATGATACGGTAAATAAAATCATAAAATTTTGACTAAAAAAAATAATCTAAGATGTAAAACTTCGTTTAATTCGCCCATTATTGTTTATAATTGAATATTTTTATTAAAACAGGTCTACTAGTTTTTATGTTCGTTAAAACAAGTTTTTATTTGCGTTTTATTCCACAGTTTTAAAACAACTTTTTTTATTTGACTTTCAGTGGCTTCTGACTTTACAGAACTATCTAGACATATTACGTAGTTTTTTATTAAAGCAACATTCTCTTGAACTGACGGAAATTCGTTGATGTTCATCGTTTCAATAAAATTAATTACTGACGACAAGACATTAGGTATTACTTGATTTTCCATATGTTCTTTTTCTAAGCTATTGAGTCAACATTATATTAATTTCATGTTTATGTTCTGGGATCAAATTTTTTAGCCTTTTGTTCTTGGAATTTTCTATTAAAATAATTCATTCTAATTTCTGAAATTGTTTACTGTATATGCGTACAACGTGTTTAAATTTGTGTATTGACGTTTAACAGTGCTTTCCAAACAGGAAATGCAAGTGATTATATTTTAGGTTTTAGCACAGCATGAGCTAATAACACGTTTTTTTACACAGCATAGCATGAGCTAATAACACAGCATGAGCTAATAACAAAAAATAGCATGAGCTTAGCACAGCATGAGCTAATAACAGCTAATAACACGTTAGAGAAAACACTTGTTATAGATAGAGAAAACATAGAGAAACAAACACCTGTTATTGCGACTAGTCTTAATTGTATTTAGCAGTTTTTAAATGTCATTTTTAAATAAAAAAATGCACAATTTATAAAATTTTAAACAATATTGTTTATTTATTTTGATTAATTACTTATACGTTGTTTATTAATCAAAAAATAACTTGCCAAAAGTGCAAACAACGGGAACGCGGAATTTGAGGAAATAGAAAATGAAGAAACGGAAAATGAAGGAACCGCAAAATGAAGGAACAGAAAATGAAAGAACCGGAAAATGAAGGAACGGAAAATGAAGGAACTGGAAAATGAAGGAACGGAAAATAAAGATAAGAAACGTTTGTAGCTTTTAAATTAATTAAAAAGCATGATACATAGGAATTTTATATTAATATTATTTAGGACGGGTTAAAGTTTTATTAAAAAAATGTTATTAAACCAAATTTTACAAATGAACATAAAACAATTAAACTTACGTTAAACTAAATTTAATATTAAATACAAACTTCATTTACTTAAAGGCTGTATAATTTTATTCAATTTAATTACTAATAAAAACAAATTAACTTATTTTTAAATCATTCTTCACTATTTTGATATCAAAAAAACAATCGATCAAAATTTTAGAACCGTTTAATAACTAAAAAAGTGTTTTTAAAATAATGAAAAAATTAATTTCTGTAAGTTGATAATAAAAATTAACACATTTACCACCTGCAGCATGCATAATATCATTTTCTTTCCTGTTTCTAGTTGCTTTGACAAAATCTGCAGCTTGGGTGGACTGCTCTTTAAAAATTAATGTTCAAATTTAAAAACATTTTTTTAGGTTGTTTACCTAAGTGACCAAATAAACTATCATGTGAGGAAAATCATGAGTTTTATTTAAGCTTATTTTACCAGCTGAATTTTCAGTATAGTTGCCAAGATTTTCTATATTGCAATTATTAAAGTTGTATTGATTCTAAGTGTGCATGGATGTTTGTTAAAAACGGAGCTACAAAAAAAATAAAATTCTAACTTAATATTTTTCAACAAATTTGAATTTACAAAGTATATATATATACAATTTTTTTTTATAGTTGATTTCTAGTTTTAGTTATTGTGTAAAACACATTAAAACTTAAATACAATGAAATATATACATAAATTAATATATACCTACTGACTTAAGAATAAATCTATATTTTTACTTACAATTTTCAGATACCACGTTCTAAACAAAATTATAATGTTATTTGCCAGTTCATATATAGATAGAAAAATGGCAGAAAAAGTTGTTTACAAGGGTATTTTAAACATATTGTTTAAATTGGCATCTCTTATGAAATTAACACCATATAAACGACCTTAGGTAAATAAGGAATTTATAAATCAGTAATTAAGATAGTTTTATATTCACATTACCACATTTATTTGATTTCCATTTTGATTTTCCATTCTTATTCAGATTATATGTTTACTATACTTTAATTTATTAAATTAAATTTATATTAACGAATTGAAAATACTTAGCAGCTTAGAATAAAATAAATGCAATATAACAAAGTTCCTTAAAAATGCAAAAATAAAATATTTTATGTGAACGATCTGAAGAGCTAGCACTGTTTAGCTGTTTGTTTAAACTAGTTCTTTGTATATATATTTATCTTCGATGTGGAAAAGTCGAATGCGCGACCTAAACATAGAGTAACATCAGTTACTTCGATCCAGTCTCGAGTTGCCTGTGGCAGTTTGGAATGTTATAGATAATAATTGTTTGATAATTATGCTGCTGATTAAGTGCTGGCTCATCAGAAGTTCATACCGTTTATAGCGCCTTACTCAAGGGCTCTACAACATGAGATCAGTGAGGATTAAACCCACGACCTCATGTGTGGTGTACCAAGTGTTTTTACTACTACACCACGCTGCCGCTCAGTAGTTCACGTATTTTGGTAATTTCTAAAATATCAAACACCTTTAGACATTTTAAAAAGGAAACTAATCACTTTTCTCCATTAGTATGCGCATATCTTGAGCTAATTTCAGGATATAGCCAAGTTTATTTTTAGAAAAACCACAAAATGTTTACATTTTGCCGCCATTAAAAGAATAGCAACCATAACTTATTTCCGACTCCCTTTTTTATATATTTATCCCCGAAATAGTTTCAGCATATTTTATACATATTACTGTAAAATTTGTAGTAATTTTTATATTTGTAAATCTTGTAAGCTGGTCAATAATTTGTATATATTTTTTAATTAAAAATTCGATTTTTACACTAAATTTCCACTAAAAATTTTATGATTTAGCAATAACAGGTGTGTGTTTTGTTGTCAATCTTGGTACAGAAAGCCTGATCTTTATTAACCTGTTTAATCTTGTTATAGGTTTCAGTACCTCATTGCAAAACCTATTTTATTCTTTTTAGGATACACCAATTTATGGTTCAAAAATTATATACGCAAGTCTAACATGGCAAGCTCCATAATTTTGTTCTTATCTAAAAAAACATGATTTGACTACTCCTTACAGGTTAGTTTTTTGGGAGTTAGATTGTATTGAACAAGATTCATAAACTGTTAAGACAAACAAGCTATCTTGTACCCAAATAAAAAAGACATAATTTGTTATAATTGCAACAATATAAATTTTATTAACCCACACATCAAATATATAAATACAAATCAACTATTTTACGATAAACAAAACGATAACGTAAAATCAAAAAAAAATTAAAGTATTAGGGAATTCATTTTTTTTTAATTTTTGGTTGTAAAAATCCCAAATATAAAATATTGATTTGCAAAGTTTATTCTTTCTCTGGATTGTTAATGTAGTTATGCCATCTACCGATATTAGTGCCATAACTTATCCACATTACTCGCATTCCCAGTTTTTCCTCAATATCCTGTTTAAACCACCGTATATCCTTATCCTTTTTACTTTTTATGTAGCCATAGACATGACCACTTGGTTTCTTTTCGCCTAATACTATATCTTCCTTAGAAATGTCGTTGTTTGGCATTCTTCAAACCCTAAAACAAACTATTTCAGCCTCTTCCAAAACGGGGTGGGGTTTTGGAACAAAGACATCTTCAAGTGCTATTGACTGAGCTTCAATACTTCTTTGTAGAATATTAACGTAGTCATCACCTAGCTTTAACCCAGAAATAACTCCAGTGATTTCACCGTTTTGAACTGGATTGGTTCGTATTTCCCAAGCATGATCACAATTAAAATCTGAACATATCTCAACATTGCCAAACTCATATTGTGCATATTTGCCAAACACAGTAGCAGTAAAACCCTGCGGTTTCAGATCGCATGTTTCAGTCATTGTATTTCACTAAATATTTTTTAGGTAAATGTTTTATTTTAAGCGTTTTTAACTTTCTATTTCAAAAATATAATAATTCGGTAATAATATGATACGGTAAATAAAATTGTAAAATTTTGACTAAAAAAATAATTTAAGATGTAAAACTTTGTTTAATTCGCCCATTATTGTTTATAACTGAATATTTTTATTAAAACAGGTCTACTAGTTTTTATGTTCGTTAAAACAAGTTTTTATTTGCGTTTTATTCCACAGTTTTAAAACAACTTTTTTTATTTGACTTTCAGTGGCTTCCGACTTTACAGAACTTTTTAAATTTGTTAGGTAGTTTTTTATTAAAGCAACATCCTCTTGAACTGACGGAAATCCGTTGATGTTCATCGTTTCAATAAAACTAATTACTGACGACAAGACATTAGGTATTACTTGATTTTCCATATGTTCTTTTTCTAAGCTATTGAGTCAACATTATATTAATTTCATGTTTATGTCCTGGGATCAACTTTTTTAGCCTTTTGTTCTTGAAATTTTCTATTAAAATAATTCATTCTAATTTCTGAAATTGTTTTCTGTATATGCGTACAACGTGTTTAAACGTGTGTATTGACGTTTAACAGTGCTTTCCAAACAGGAAATGCAAGTGATTATATTTTAGCCATAGGTGGGCACAGTTAATCAAAAAAGCAACTTCGTTAAATGGTTATTCGTTACACAATACAGTAACTTCGCTAATATTTTTTTGTTAAATTAAACCAAGTGTAACGGAAGTTATCGTTGAACGTTAACGTTAAAATTTAATTAAAACAAACAAGGAAATTACCTTTTTTATAAAAAAAATAGTTTTTTTCTTAATCGATGTTTTAACTAGACGAAAATGGTTTGGAAGAAGTTTTTAAAACTGGGATAGGCCTAATGCCGAAATAACAGTGGCCGGATAGTAATTACTTACATCGTTTAAAAATTGCAACGTTTAAACCCGATAAACGGCGATATTAAACATATATATTCCTTATATTACCATGGATTTACTTGTAAAATATTGAGTTAACGGGCTTAATTTAACGGAAGTACAATTTAACGAAAGTTAACAGGTCCGATAACGATTTTTAAAATTAACTTAAAAGTTAACTTTTAACAAAAAATTCAACTTCGTTATTTAACGTTTAACGCATTAACGATTTGGTGCCCACCTTTGATTTTAGCACAGCATGAGCATAGAGAAAACACTTGTTATAGATAGAGAAAACATAGAGAATCACCTGTTATTGCGACTAGTCTTAATTGTATTTAGCACTTTTTAAAAGTCATTTTTAAATAAAAATACACAATTTATAAAATTTTAAACAATATTGTTTATTTATCTTGATGAATTACTTATACGTTGTTTATTAATCAAAAAATAACTTGCCAAAAGTGCAAACAACGGGGACGCGGAATTTGAGGGAAAATGAAGGAACGGAAAATGAAGGAACCGGAAAATGAAGGAACAGAAAATAAAAGAACCGGAAAATGAAGGAACGGAAAAAGAAGGAACTGGAAAATGAAGGAACGGAAAATAAAGATAAGAAACGTTTGTAGCTTTTAAATTAATTAAAAAGCATGATACATAGGAATTTTATATTAATATTATTTAGGACAAGTTAAAGTTTTATTAAAAAAATGTTATTAAACCAAATTTTACTAATGAACATAAAACAATTAAACTTACGTTAAACTAAATTTAATATTAAATACAAACTTTATTTACTTAAAGGCTGTATAATTTTATTCAATTTAATTAATAATAAAAACAAATTAATTTATTTTTAAATCATTCTTCACTATTTTGATATCAAAAAACAATCGATCAAAATTTTAGAACCGTTTAATAACTAAAAAAGTGTTTTTAAAATAATGAAAAAATAAATTTTTGTAAGTTGATAATAAAAAATAACACATTTACCACCTGTAGCATGCATAATATCATTTTCTTTCCTGTTTCTAGTTGCTTTGACAAAATCTGCAGCTTGGGTGGACTGCTCTTTAAAAATTAATGTTCAAATTTAAAAACGTCTTTTTAGGTTGTTTACCTAAGTGGCCAAATAAACTATCATGTGAGAAAAATCATGAGTTTTATTTAAGCTTATTCTACCAGGTGAATTTTCAGTATAGATGCCAAGATTTTCTATATTGCAATTATTAAAGTTGTATTGATTCTAAGTGTGCATGGATGTTTGTTAAAAACGGAGCTACAAAAAAAATAAAATTCTAACTTAATATTTTTCAACAAATTTGAATTTACTAAGTATATATATATACAATTTTTTTTTATAGTTGATTTCTAGTTTTAGTTATTGTGTAAAACACATTAAAACTTAAATACATAAAATAGAATATATACATGAATTAATATATACCTACTGACTTAAGAATAAATTTATATTTTTATTTACAATTTTCAGATACCACGATCTAAACAAAATCATAATGTTATTTAGCAATTCATATATATATAGAATCAATTGTCATTTTTCTTTTAATTGTCATTTTTCGTTCTAGGTTTACTTAGTCTAACGGTAAAATGCTAAAAACATGTTTGTTTTATTAAATAAAAAGTTAAAACATGTTTGTTTTATTAAATATTTATTTAGAGTCATTAAAATGTTTTCTAATAAATACACACATAGATATTAAGCGATAATTACAATTTAATTTTCACCATCCACATTTGCAGTATATAAATAAAATACATGATTTAAAAGCAATTTAGAATAAAAAATAAAGCAAGAATTATGATTATTAGGTAACACACACCAGAACATTTAATTGTATGGCAAAAAAAGCACAATTAGATAAATGTAATTATGATAGTGGATTGTTAATGTATTTATACCATCTACCCATATTAGTGCCATAACTTATCCACAAGACTTGCATCCCAAGACTTCTCTCAATATACTTTTTGCAAAGCAACAAATTCCTTTTGTCTTGGATATCCAAGTAGCCACAAACTTGGCCACTAGGTTTGCTTACACCTAATACAATATCATCACACTGCTGAAAAACACTTTTTGGCATTTGGGGAACCCTAAAACAAACTACTTCAGCCACATTTAAAATGGGGTGCGGTGTTGGAACTTGTACATCTCGATTCTGCGATACTGAATATGCTTTAATATGCAAATTGAGGATATTTTTGTAGTCATCAGCTAGCTGTAACCAATTAATAACTCCTTCAATTTCACCAAAACGATTGATAGAATTGGTTCGTATTTCCCAAGTATTACCCTTAAAATCCGAACATATCTCAACATTGCCATGTTCATATTGGGCACCTTTGCCATTCACAGTAGCAGTAAACTTTAGAGGAGGAAACTCACTCAATTCTAAGAATATTTTGTAGATTTAATTTTTATATTTAGTTTTAAATAAAAAAAGTCTTATTTTCTTAAAACAGATATTGTTTGAGAAACATATTTAATGTTGTTTACTGACAAAGTAAACATCTTATGTTAAACTTGGTCAACTTATGTTAGCTATTTTTACTTGCAGCATTTTCATATTTGTCACCAAGATGTTGTATAGTCGAATTAGTAATGTTGTATTGATTCTCAACCTTAGTTACTTCAACAGTTGTTTGCAAAGTTAAGTTCAAGGTAATTTGACCTAGAAAAAAGTTTATAAATTGACAAACACGAATTTACAACATAATTCAATTATTATTTCTATCGCTAGGTTCCTAGTTTTGGTTAATGTTAAAAACAAAAACAAATACCCTTAGAACTGGCCACAGCTTTCAATAAATCAGCAAAATTTGAAGAGTTCACATTAATTGGTTCTGCCTAAACAAAGTTATAATGTTATCAAACAAAATATGACGGTCCTACTAATTAGATGGTTAGGGCAGGGTTTAATTAAAAGTGTATTTGGTGTTTATTAAATGACAGAAAAAATAGTCAACGCATCCTGTGTGGTAAATAAGCACTCCTGTGTGGTCCTGTGTGGTAATTTGTTGAACCCAAATATGATTTAAATTTTAGTTTGGGAGTAGCAGGCTAAGTAACATTCAGACAATATAGCTTTACCCTAGCAGTTTAGTTACTAGTCAGCTAGTCCCCGTGTTTAAATTGGAATTTTTTTTAAAGAATAAACATTACATAAATAGGCAATTTATAAATTGATAATTAGAAGGATCTGAGAATTAAAATTTATATTACCCAATTTATTTCATTTCCATTCTGGTCTCCCATTCTTGATGGATTTTATATTAACTTTACTTAGTTTAATTAAAATATTTCACTTAGATTTATATTAACACATTGAAAATGCTTAGCAGCTTAAAATAAAAAATGCAGAATAATTAAGTTATTAAAAAAATGTAAAAATTTTATGTAAACAATAGTTGTACCTCTTTTAATTAACAAAATACTTACTAATTTAATTATTTAGGTAAATAAAGAAAATTTAACACACTTATATGCATTGGTAACTTGTACAGTTTGGTAGTAATTTATTATTTTTATACACGAACAGACGAATGTATCAAGCTGACAGTTGTAGATTAATAATAAAAAAAACAAGAAAAGTTTCTATTTTCCCGCCATAAAAAAACGCAACAGAAACTATAACTTATTTCCGACCCAACTTCTTAATATTTATTTATCCCCGATAAAATTTTATCATACCCATTACATAACATTGTAAAATGTATAGTCAATGTAACATCTATAAGCTCAGTAAGTTAGTCAATAGTTTGTAGAAATTATGTTTTGTAAACTATATCTTACTAATAATCGGTGGTAATTTTGTTTGTTAATTTTTATTTTTAAGTTTAGTTTTGTATTAAACAATCTTCATAGCCGTATAGATAAATTAGCTATCTTGTACCCAAATAAAAAAGACATGATCTATTATAATGGCAACAATATAAATTTTATTAACCCACACATTAAATATAAAGTATTAGGAAATTCTTTTTTTTTTAATTTTTGGTTGTAAAAATCCCAAATATAATGAAAAAAAATGTTACTTACAAAAATTAAGACAAAAAAATATAAAATATACAGATACAAAGCTTATATTTTTACAAATTACTGTTACCAAATAATTTAAAACAGTATTAAAATATCTAAACTAAAATGGGTTGGTTATGTTACTTATCAAATGCATTTTAGTTACGTAGAGAATTACTTATAAATATTGATTTGCAAAGTTTATTCTTTTTCTGGATTGTTAATGTATCTTGACCATCTACCAGCACTAGTGCCATAACTTATCCACAATACTTGCATCCCCAGTGTTTTCTCAATATCCTGTTTAAACCACCGTAAAACCTTATCCTTTTTAATTTTTAAGTAGCCATAGACATGACCACTTGGTTTCTTTTCGCCTAATACTATATCTTCCTTAGAAATGTCGTTGTTTGGCATTCTTCGAACCCTAAAACAAACTATTTCAGCCTCTTCCAAAACGGGGTGGGGTTTTGGAACAAAAACATCTTCAAGTGCTATTGACTGAGCTTTAATACTTCTTTGTAGAATATTCACGTAGTCATCACCTTGCTCTAACCCAGAAATAACTCCAGTGATTCCATCGTCTTGTTGAACAGGATTGGTTCGTATTTCCCAAGCATGATCACCATTAAAATCACAACATATTTCAACATTGCCATATTGATATTGTGCATCTTTGCCACGTACAGTAGCGGTAAAACCCCGTGTTTTCAGATCGCTTGTTTCAGTCATTGTATATTACTAAAGATTTTTTAGCTAAATGTTTTATTTTAAGCGTTTTTAACTTTCTAATTCAAAAATATAGTAATTCGGTAATAATATGATACGGTAAATAAAATCATAAAATTTTGACTAAAAAAAATAATCTAAGATGTAAAACTTCGTTTAATTCGCCCATTATTATTTATAATTGAATATTTTTATTAAAACAGGTCTACTAGTTTTTATGTTCGTTAAAACAAGTTTTTATTTGCGTTTTATTCCACAGTTTTAAAACAACTTTTTTTATTTGACTTTCAGTGGCTTCTGACTTTACAGAACTTTTTAAATTTGTTAGGTAGTTTTTTATTAAAGCAACATTCTCTTGAACTGACGGAAATTCGTTGATGTTCATCGTTTCAATAAAATTAATTACTGACGACAAGACATTAGGTATTACTTGATTTTCCATATGTTCTTTTTCTAAGCTATTGAGTCAACATTATATTAATTTCATGTTTATGTCCTGGGATCAACTTTTTTAGCCTTTTGTTATTGAAATTTTCTATTAAAATAATTCATTCTAATTTCTGAAATTGTTTACTGTATATGCGTACAACGTGTTTAAATTTGTGTATTGACGTTTAACAGTGCTTTCCAAACAGGAAATGCAAGTGATTATATTTTAGGTTTTAGCACAGCATGAGCTAATAACACGTTTTTTTACACAGCATAGCATGAGCTAATAACACAGCATGAGCTAATAACAAAAAATAGCATGAGCTTAGCACAGCATGAGCTAATAACAGCTAATAACACGTTAGAGAAAACACTTGTTATAGATAGAGAAAACATAGAGAAACAAACACCTGTTATTGCGACTAGTCTTAATTGTATTTAGCAGTTTTTAAATGTCATTTTTAAATAAAAAAATGCACAATTTATAAAATTTTAAACAATATTGTTTATTTATTTTGATTAATTACTTATACGTTGTTTATTAATCAAAAAATAACTTGCCAAAAGTGCAAACAACGGGGACGCGAAATTTGAGGAAATAGAAAATGAAGAAACGGAAAATGAAGGAACCGGAAAATGAAGGAACAGAAAATGAAAGAACCGGAAAATGAAGGAACGGAAAATGAAGGAACTGGAAAATGAAAGAACGGAAAATAAATATAAGAAACGTTTGTAGCTTTTAAATTAATTAAAAAGCATGACACATAGGAATTTTATATTAATATTATTTAGGACGGGTTAAAGTTTTATTAAAAAAATGTTATTAAACCAAATTTTACAAAATGAACATAAAACAATTAAACTTACGTTAAACTAAATTTAATATTAAATACAAACTTCATTTACTTAAAGGCTGTATAATTTTATTCAATTTAATTACTAATAAAAACAAATTAACTTATTTTTAAATCATTCTTCACTATTTTGATATCAAAAAAACAATCGATCAAAATTTTAGAACCGTTTAATAACTAAAAAAGTGTTTTTAAAATAATGAAAAAATTAATTTCTGTAAGTTGATAATAAAAAATAACACATTTACCACCTGCAGCATGCATAATATCATTTTCTTTCCTTTTTTAGCTTTAACAAAATCTGCAGCTTGGGTGGACTGCTCTTTAAAAATTAATGTTCAAATTTAAAAACATCTTTTTATGTTGTTTACCTAAGTGGCTAAATTAACTATCATGTGAGGAAAATCATGAGTTTTATTTAAGCTTATTTTACCAGCTAAATTTCCAGTATAGATGCCAAGATTTTCTATATTGCAATTATTAAAGTTGTATTGATTCTAAGTGTGCATGGATGTTTGTTAAAAACGGAGCTACAAAAAAAAAATTCTAACATAATATTTTTCAACAAAGTTGAATTTACAAAGTATATTTTGACTAGTTTTTTGGGTTTTGACTAGTTTTTGGGGAATTAGATTGTATTGAACAAGATCCATAAACTGTAAAGACAAATAAGCTATCTGGTACCCAAATAAAAAAGACATAATTTGTTATAATTGCAACAATATAAATTTTATTAACCCACACATCAAATATATAAATACAAATCAACTATTTTACGATAAACAAAACGATAACGTAAAATCAAAAAAATTAAAATATTAAGTAATCAAATACTAAGCTTAGATTTTTACAAATTACTGTAACCAAATAACTTATAAACAGTATTAAGATATTTAAACTAAAATGGGTTATTTTATTTTTAAATATTTGCTTAAAATAAATAATTTCTTTCCGGATCAATGTAGTTTGACCACCTAAGTACATCAGTACCATAACTTATCCACATTACTTGCACCAGAAGTTTTTCTTCAATATACTTTTTGCACTTTTTCAATTCTTCATTGCCTTTACCATTTAAGTAGCCATAAACATGACCCTTTGAATTTCTTACACCTAACTCTATATCATCGCCTTTAATATTGCCGCCCTTTGGCATCCTTTGAATCCTAAAACAAACTATTTCAGCCTTGTTTAAAACCTGGTGCGGTGTTGGAACTGGTTCGGTGCAAGGTGATATTTCTGTTGCTGTAATACTAGATGCAAGAATATTTATGTAATTATCATCTGGTCGTAACCCCAAAATAACTCCAGTGATCTGATTTGTTTGTCGGTCAATGGGATTGGTTCGAATTTCCCAAATATTGCCTTTAAAATCCGAACATAACTCGATATTGCCAAACTCATATTGTGCATGTTTGGTTCTTCTTACGGTAGCAGTAAACCCTTGTGACGAAAGATCACTCATTTCTATAATTATATTTTACTATGAATGTTATAGTTAATTTTTTGTTTAAAACGACTATATCTCCTACTAAAAAAATGATTTTGTAACAATATATTACGGTAAATAAAATAAAGTTTTACTCTAAAAAAAATAAACTGAATTAAATCTAAGATTTAAAATTCCGATTATATTTAGCCTATTACTGCCCGACTTATCTTTATAACAAATACTTTTAATTTTCTTGAATACAAATATACCAGGCAACTAGTATAAAAGGTATAATGGCACAATACAAAACTTTATCGTTTTATTGCTTATTTATTTAAAGTCGTTATTAAAAAATACAATTAAGTTTCTGATATGCTACCAGTCACGACATACAATGTTAAATATTAACTGAACAAAAGGTTTGCCCGCCCTGACATGCATTTAAAAAATGTATTGTGTACAAGTATGTGTATTAAAATTATAGCTTAAAAAATTTTACTAATTCACTCTTTTAAAATTCTTTAAACATGGCTTAACTACATAAGGTCTTAAGTTTGGTGGCAACTACGTTTATACCTATAAGGCCTTTAAGTAATGCAATCAGTGCATTTTTAACAAAAGTGAAATATTTTGCAAAATATTATTTATTTTTATTTAAAATTATTATTAATTAAAAAAGCGACAAATACCTAAATAACAACTAATAAAATTTAATTATTGTATTAATTTTTTTTTATTTTAAAGGTTTTGTCAAAATAAAGTAGCAATTTATGCAATACTTTCGATTAATCTTCGCAATTAAAAACAGTTTAAAATCTGTTTGGTCAAAATAAAAAATATTTTTTATTGTAAAACTCTTTAAAATTTAAGATTTCCTTCTTTCCATCTAAAATTTTAAAAAATTTCATTTTAAACAACTTTTTATTTGTAGCTATAATAGTGGTATAGTAAATCCAACAATACAATAAAATTTTTTTATATAAGCAATAACTACAACAATAAATCTATGTAAAAGTTTATAAAATTTTTGTAAAAGAAATTAAAATTGTACAATCAAAATTTATTAAAGAATTAGAATTAACATAAATTTATCAAACTAATTGAAATTACTAATTACATTTATTTTTCTACATATGGGTTTGCAATAATTATTCTATGTTCCGATTGTTTATATAGGTATGCCATCTATCAATATCAGTGCCATAACTTATCCACATTACTTGCTTTCCAAGTTCTTCCTTGATTTTTCTTTTGCACCCCCATAAATTCTTGTTGCCTTCTATTCCTAAATAGCCATAAACATGACCACTTGGTTTTTCTATGCCTAATTTTATATAATCTCTCACTACAATTTCGGGATGAGGCATTTGTGGAATCCTAAAACAATATATTTCAGCGTGATCCAAAACGGTGTGCAGTTCTGGAACATTTTCACGATGACTCATTGATCTTGCCTTAATGTGGTGTTCGAGAATTCCCATGTAGTCATCTTCTTCCCGTAACCCCATAATAACTCCTTCGATTTTATAATTTTGATTTATGGGATTGGTTCTTATTTCCCAAAAGTAACCACTACGAAAATCCGAACATAACTCTATATTGCCAAATTTATATTGAGCATATTTGGTTCTAGGTACGAAAGCAGTAAACCCCTGACTCATTTTTATGAATAATTATTTTAGATTTTGTTTTAAACTATTGCTTAAAGCGTAAAACGGTTTCTATTCAATAAAAAGGCAAGTAAAAAATAATTGTGTAAATTTTGTTTAGCTAATAAAGTTAGATTATAAAATAAAACCAAAAATAAACAATAATTTTTTTTGTTTTTTTTATGACAAACCTACTTACAAAACTTACAAAAACGTAACATAATTTTACTTTTTGTAATCTGAATAAAACACTGAATTAAACCTTTTTTAATTCTTTTTTGATTATGCAACCCGTTGAACTCATTTCAACTCGCACTAGGGTCAAATGTAGGGTCAAATGTTTTGACCCTAGCATTTGACCCTACATTTGACCCTAGTGCGAGTTGAAATGAGTTTAACGGGTTGCATAATCAAAAGAGAATTATTTGTGATGAAATACGTGCTGATTCCTTAGAGAAACAATAAACTCAAATGGCACGGGCAGCGGCGATAATTAACAATACATTTCTCTTCGTTAAATCACCTGCCCAAACGCCAAAAAAACAGAATAGTTTTGAACGCACGAACAGATGGTAATCAATATTCAACAAAAAAAAACATTAAGCAGCGCTTTACGGCGCTAAAAATAACAAACCAAGAAAAGGATTAAACCCAAAGCACCCCTCGACTCATTAAAAACTCGTACGTCAATCACCACTCGTCAGGCACAACAACATTTCGGATATATAAACCCACAAATATCCCAAAACAGATATAGTGAAGGAAATTAAAATATGGTCAGAAGGCTGCGGCGACAAAGGGTAAAAATTGATATCTGAGAAGCTTGAGATGCAGTAGAAAATTACTGATCTAGGTTACTTAGGCTGCGTTTCTACATAGACGAGGCAACTAGGTTTTGTACCTTGTGGCAAAACCTGTTGCGTTTACACTTATTCAAAAACATCGTTCACACTTAGTGGTTTTCGCCACGAGGAACGAAGTTTTTAACATGTGTGAACGATTAAATTTCGTGCCAGGTTTCACAACGTGTAAAAAAGTGGTTTTCAAAATCAATTGTAAAGCACGGATAAACTGTCTGTTTATACTGTCGTTTTAACTGCTGAATTTTCTTCTGACAAGCAATATAATCCCTGTTTGGTATGCTTTCAGCGACAATTTTAAACACTTCTTTATGACTTTTGGCACTGGAAATCATTTCCATATAATTCCCCTACTATTAGCCATGTTGAAAGTTGATGAGCCAAACATTACAATAAAATATTAAAACTAGATTTATTTGATAAATAAAATATGGTTCGAAATTATTTGATTATTTTTAACATAAATTTTTATAAATAAATAAAGATATGTATAAACATTAACTAGAAATATTACATACCTTTGATTTTTAATAAACAAACAAGCATTTATATATATTATACAAACAAAAACTAATATTTAACCCAGTTTTAAGTGGTAATATTAGGATACAAATTATAGTAAATTTTAAATTTCTAAAATTGATTTTTGATTTTTATTAAATAAACAAGCATTTAAATATGATAAGTAAATGAAAGTTATTTTTCAAATAAGTTTTTTTAACTACTTATATTATAAAATACATCATACCACATTTTTAATGCTTAATATCAAACTTTAATTTTTAATGAACAAACCAGCATTCAATTGTAACAAACAAACAATAATTTATTTTTAATTCATTTTTGAATTATAAATATTATATGATATAACCAACCAAAATTTAAAAACCTAATAACAATCTTTAAATTTGAATAAACAAACACCTATTAATTAGTAATTAGTGACAAAAACTAAAATTTTAATTCATTTTTGAGTTACTAATATCATAATATATAACTTACCAAGATTTAAAAAATTAAAAACAATCTTTAAATTTGAATAAACAAACACCTATTAATTAGTAATTAGTAATAAAAATTAAAATTTTAATTCATTTTTGAGTTACTAATATTATGATATATAACTGACCAAAATTTAACAACATACCTCTTTCTACAGTGGCTACATAAACAACAACGCGTGATTAAAAAAGTTTTTTCGTTTACACTTACAACTGGTATGTTTTCGTAACTTAAGCGTTCACACTGGGATTTCATATCCTAAACCAGGCATGAAAACCTCTTATTTTACGCGTTGTGAAACCAGGTGCGAAACCTCACTTAGTCGTTCACACTTGACTTAATTTTCGTTCCTCGTGCCGAAAACCTAGCTCTGTACCTATGTGGAAACGCAGCCTTAGTATACCGGTCTTTACCCGGACGTCGACCCGCAGCCATGACATAATATGGCACAGTTATCGTATAATGTTAGCTGTATCAACGTATTTATTAACAAGTTTAACGCCTTTTATAGTGTTATGCTACCTTCACTGTTAATGTCTAAAGTTAGATGTATTATGTAGTTTTATTTAGCGTTTTTCACGTTTGTTTGATGTTTTAGTATAATCCGTCACCTCAAGAGTTATTGATGATCTGACAACAGATAAACAATTTAGTTTATAATAATGATAGACATAAGTTTGTTAGTAATAAACTATTATAATTGAATAACTGATCACAAATCCTACACTAGAAAGAATAAAAACAATAATAAAAATAATAAGTATAATGACAATAACAATATGTTTCGAAATCTAAGATTTCGAACCATAATTATGACAATTAAAAAAAATTCACTTACAAAGTTTTAACGTTATGGTTATATGATCATTGGGCAGACGTGCGATTTGTTTCTCCTCCTACAAGAGAATAAAAGAAAATAACAATGAAAAAGAGAGTTGCGTATCATTGGTGATATGATCATTGCGTTAACGTAGGTAAGACATCGTAGAAATGTTCCAGAACTGCACACCGTTTCGGTTCACGCTAAAATTGTTTGTTTTAGAATTCTACGAATGCCTGATCCCGAAATTGAAGTGAGAGATGATATAAAATTAGGCGTAAGAAAACCAAGTCGTCATGTTTATGGCTATTTAGGAAAAGAAGGCAACCATGATTTATGGGAGTATAAAAGAAAAATCGAGGAAAAACTTGGAAAGCGAGTAATGTGGATAAGTTATGGCACTGATATTGATAGATGGCATACCTATATAAACGAATAGAATAATTATTGCAAACCCATATGTAGAAAAATAAATGTAATTAGTAATTTCAATTATATTTAAATGGCAACCTTACAATTAGTTTGATAAATTTTGATTTTACAGTTTTAATTTCTTTTACAAAAATTTTATAAACTTTTACATAAATTTATTGTTGTAGTTATTGCCTCTATAAATATTTTTATTGTATTGTTGGATTTACTATATCACTCTTAAAGCTAGAAATAAAAAGTTGTTTAAAAGTAAATATTTTAACATTTTAAATTGTTAAGGGTTTTATAATAAAAAATATTTTTTATTTTGCCCAAACAGATTTTTAACTGTTTTTAATTGCAAAAATTTATCGAAAGTATTGCATAAATCGCTACTTTATTGTGACAAAACCTTTTAAATAAAAAGAATTATTACAATAATTAAATTTTCCTAGTTGTTATTTCAGTATTTGTCGCTTTTTTATTTAATAAAAATTTAAATAAAAATGAATATTATTTTACCTTATTTTTAACTTGGTTAAAAAATGCACTGATTGCATTATTCGAATGCCTTATAATATTAACGTAGTTGCCACCAAACTTAAGACCTTATGTAGTTAAGCCATGTTTAAAGAATTTTAAAAGAGTGAATTAGTAAAATTTTCTTAAGCTATAATTTAAATACACATACTTGTACACAATACATTTTTTAATGCATGCCAGGGCGGGCAAACCTATTGTTCAGTTAATATTTAACATTGTTGTATTTTTTAATAACGATTTTAAATAAATAAGCAATAAAACGATAAAGTTTTGTATTGTGCCATTTTACCTTTTATATCAGTTGCCTGGTAAAACTGTTTTAATAAAAATATTCAGTTATAGAGGCAAGTGGGGCAATAATGGGCGAATTAAACGATGTTTTACATCTTAGATTATTTTTTTTAGTTAAAATTTGACAATTTTATTTACCGTATCATATTATTACCGAATTACTATATTTTTGAAATAGAAAAGTTAAAAACCCTTAAAATAAAACATTTAGCTGAAAAATCTTTAGTAATATACAATGACTGAAACATGCGATCTGAAACCGCAGGGTTTTACCGCTACTGTACGTGGCAAAGATGCACAATATGAATTTGGCAATGTTGAAATATGTTCTGATTTTAATGGTGATCATGCTTGGGAAATAAAAACCAATCCTATCGAACCATATGGTAATAAGTGTGGTAAAATTGAAAAAGTTATTTCTGGTTTAAAGCAGGGTGATAATTACATAAATGTTCTAAAGACAAATATTAAGGCAAATTCAATATCACGTAATCAAGAAGTAGAGGTTCCAATACCGCACCCCGTTTTAGAAGAGGCTGAAATAGTTTGTTTCAGAATTCCAGAAATTCCCAACAGCGATATTACAGTGAGAGATGATATTGTTTTAGGTGTAGAAAAACCAAGTGGTCATTTCCATTCTGGTCTCCCATTCTTGATGGATTTTATATTAACTTTCAGACTTTACTTTAATTTTTTTAATTAAAGTATTTCACTTAGATTTATATTAACACATTGAAAATGCTTAGCAGCTTAAAATAAAAAATGCAGAATAATTTAGTTTTTAAAAAAATGTAAAAATTTTATGTAAACGATAGTTGTACCTCTTTTAATTAACAAAATACTTACTAATTTAATTAGTTAGGTAATTTAAAAAATTTTACACACATATATGCATTGGTAACTTGTAGAGTTTGGTAGTAATTTATTATTTTTATACACGAACAGACGAATGTATCAAGCTGACAGTTGTAGATTAATAATAAAAACAGAAAAAGTTTCCATTTTTCCGCCATAAAAAAACACAACAGAAACTATAACTTATTTCCGACCCAACTTCTTAATATTTATTTATCCCCGATAAAATTTTATCATACTCATTACATAACATTGTAAAATGTATGGTCAATGTAACATCTATAAGCTCAGTAGGTTAGTCAATAGTTTGTAGAAATTATGTTTTGTAAACTATATCTTACTAATAATCGGTGGTAATTTTGTTTGTTAATTTTTATTTTTAAGTTTAACTTTGTATTAAACAATCTTCATAGCCGTATAGATAAATTAGCTATTTTGTACCCAAATAAAAAAGACATGATCTATTATAATGGCAACAATATAAATTTTATTAACCCACAGATTAAATATAAAGTATTAGGAAATTCATTTTTTTTTTAATTTTTGGTTGTAAAAATCCCAAATATGATGAAAAAAAATGTTACTTACAAAAATTAAGACAAAAAAATATAAAATATACAGATACAAAGCTTATATTTTTACAAATTACTGTTACCAAATAATTTAAAACAGTATTAAAATATCTAAACTAAAATGGGTTGGTTATGTTACTTATCAAATGCATTTTAGTTACGTAGAGAATTACTTATAAATATTGATTTGCAAAGTTTAATCATTCTCTGGATTGTTAATGTAGTAGGACCATCTAACCTCATTAGTGCCATTACTCGCATCCCCAGTTTTTCCTCAATATACTGTTTAAACCACCGTATATCCTTATCCTTTTTAATTTTTAAGTAGCCATAGACATGACCACTTTGCTTCTTTTCGCCTAATACTATATCTTCCCTAGAAATGTCGTTGTTTGGCATTTTTGGAACCCTAAAACAAACTATTTCAGCCTCTTCCAAAACGGGGTGGGGTTTTGGAACAAAGACATCTTCAGGTGCTATTGACTGAGCTTTAATACTTCTCTGTAGAATATTCACGTAGTTATCACCCTGCTTCAAACCAGAAATTACTCCTTTAATTTTACCACACTTATTACCACAAGGTTCGATAGGATTGGTTTTTATTTTCCAAGCATGATCACCATTAAAATCAGAACATATTTCAACATTGCCATATTGATATTGTGCATCTTTGCCACGTACAGTAGCGGTAAAACCCTGTGTTTTTAGATCGCTTGTTTCAGTCATTGTATTTCACTAAATAATTTTTAGCTAAATGTTTTATTTTAAGCGTTTTTAACTTTCTATTTAAAAAATATAGTAATTCAGTAATAATATGATAGGGTAAATAAAATTTTAAAATTTTAACTAAAAAAAATAATCTAAGATGTAAAACATCGTTTAATTCGCCCATTATTGCCCTACTTGCCTCTATAACTGAATATTTTTATTAAAACAGGTTTACCAGGCAACTGATATAAAAGGTAAAATGGCACAATACAAAACTTTTTCGTTTATTGCTTATTTGTTTAAAGTCGTTATTAAAAAATACAATTAAGTTTCTGATATGCTACCAGTCACGACATACAATGTTAAATATTAACTGAACAAAAGATTTGTCCGCTCTGACATGTATATAATGTATTGTGTACAAATATGTGTATTTAAATTAAAGCTTAAAAAATTTTACTAATTCACTCTTTTAAAATTCTTTAAACATGGCTTAACTAAATAAGGTCTTAAGCTCGATGTCAACTACGTTAATATTATGACACATTTAAGTAATGCAATCAGTGCACTTTTAAACCAAGTTAAAGTATTTTGCAAAATAATATTTATTTTTATTTAAAATTTTTATTAATTAAAAAAGCGACGAATACTTAAATAACAACTAATAAAATTTAATTATTGTATTAATTCTTTTTATTTAAAAGGTTTTGTCAAAATATATAGTGGCGATTTGTGCAATATCTTGAAATCTTTGTAATTAAAGAAAAGTTAAAAATCTGTTTGGGCAAAATAAATTTTTTATTTATTGTACAACCCTTCAAATTTAAATTTTTTCTTCTTACCATCTAAAATGTTAAAATATTTACCTTAAACAACTTACTATAACCTTTAAACAAATAACGACGACATTAAATCTATGTAATAGTTAAATAAATTTTTTAAAAAGGGAATTAAAAGTTAATGAATAATTAAAATATATACAAATTTATTAACCCAATCAAACGTAATTATAGGTACATTACTATAGAAATACAGCTCAAACTAATAATAAAATTATTTCTAAATGTTGGCTTGCAATTTTATTTTTGTTTTATTGGTTTATGTAATTATACCATCTACCCTCATTAGTGCCATAACTAATCCACATAACGTCCTTTTGAAGTATTTTTTCAAGGTAGTCTTTGCACGCCCATAACCCATCGAGATTAGTTTTTAAGTAACCATAAACAGGTTTTCTTGGGTTTGGTTTACCTAACCTTATCCCTTTTCGTGGAATGCGGGGATCTGGCATTTCTGGAATCCTAAAACAAATTATTTCAGCTTCGCTTAAAACTTGATGCGGTGCTGGAACATGTACCTCATTGCAAGGTTCAATTAGACTTGGCCTAATGCAGTGTTTTAGAATGTCCTTGTAGTCATCTCTTCTTCTTCCCGTAACCCCATCTTCTTCCCGTAACCCCATAATAACTCCTTCGATTTTATAATCTTGAATAATGGGATTGGTTCTTATTTCCCAAACATGATCACTATATAAATCCGAACATAACTCTTTATTGCCAAATTCATATTGAGCATATTTGGTTCTAGGTACGAAAGCAGTAAACCCCTTACTCATTTTTATGAATAAATATTTAAGATTTTGTTTTAAACTATTGCTTAAAGCGTAAAACGGTTTTTATTTAATAAAAAGGCAAGTAAAAAAATAGTTGTGTAAAAAATTTCTTCGTGTTAGAAAGTTAGATTATAAAATAAAATCAAAAATAAACATTAATTTTTTTTGTTTTTTTCCGGACAAACCTAATTACAAAACTCATGAAAACGTAACATAATTTTACTTTTTGTAAACTGAATAAAACACTGAATTGAACCTTCTTCTATACCGAAAATAAACCTATTCATCTTTTTCAGGAATAAATATTCAAAATTTTTACTGTGTATTTTATATTGTTGTTTTATATTAAACCGTTAAAAAAATGCTTCAAGTTGAGACAAGTTTTTTATTAAATTTATTTTTAAAAAATTACAATAAAAATTCAATATCAATCAAAAAAAGTGACAATATTAAATACTGCCATTCAAACGACAACTTTGGAATACAAAGGCATCTTATATTCAACTCTTTTAATTCATACAGTGGCGTGGTTTAGCGATTAATCTTTACCACATATAAAGTAATAGGTTATCCCCCTAGGTTTATACCAAAGTTTTTCTAACAAATTTAAACAATATTTGACAGGTAATTATTTAGTTAACCTCGTTAAAAGGTATTTAATAAAAAGATCCAAATCCAAATTAAACAAGCTGACATAACGGTTAAATTTTGGTATGATATAGATATTAATGATTTTTCCCTTTATTTTAAAAAAATTTTTTAATAAAAGAAGTCTAAAAATATTGACGATTGATGAATAGATGTCAATTAAATATTAAGTCTGCCAAACAAAACAGCTTTTTAACACAAAAAAGCAGTATAATACAAATTGTCTTTATTTATCTAATGTCAACCCAACTATAGGTACAATATAAATCTACTTTAGGTTTCAGTTTTAAATGTTTAAAGACTTTTAATGACGAAAAATAAAAAAAACTTATTCTGATGGGATTTTTTGAGCAAATAAAGTAAGCAAAAAAGTTGTAGAAAATCCATAACGTGGTGTAAAAGTTTTAGTTTTGGAAACTTCCACATTCTGCTAAAAAACGCTGTAATGTAAAAAAGTGTTTTTAAAGCCCTCCTTATTGTTATTTTATTAAATCTATTTGTAAAATACAAACTTCATGAACAGTAAAAATAAATTGGCGATTTAGTTTTCATAAAAAAACATATATAAAAAACACAATTTGTTCTAATAGCAATATATATATATATATATAATTTTTTAGTTAACTCACACATGCGGATACTAATCTAATTTGTTTAAACAATAAACGGCGTGAAAACAATATTATAATAAAATTTAAAAATCTAAGTTTTAAAAATACATTTTTTTATATTTTTTTAATAATATTAAAAACAATACCATTTAAGTTAAAAAGATTTTTCATTGTAATTTTAATAGGTGCAAAAATGAAATACAAAAAGATAAAAGTTACGAAAATTTGACTTTAAACTTTTTTTGACTTTAAAAATTCACAGATTTTGACCGGACTAAATTAAATATTTAAAAAAATGTCAAAAAGTTTATTTACCAACTATTTTACAACCCATTGTTTATAAATAATTCACCAAAATTTATTGTATATAACTAAACTAAAGTGGGATTATTTTACTATTTAAATACATCTTATATTACTACTACAATTACTTTTAATGACTTGCAATATTTACTTTTTGTTTAATTATTTTATAAAAGTCTTCCATCTGTTCTCATTAGTGCCATAACTTATCCACATTACTCGCTCTTCAAGTTCTCCTTCAATATAGCCTTTGCACGCCCACAAATCACATCCTACAGTTTTTAAGTAGCCATAAACATGACCGCTTGTATCTTTTGGTCCCCCTATTACTATGTCATCTGGTCCAGAGCACTGTGGCATTTTTAGAATCCTAAAACAAACTATTTTAGCCTGTTTTAAAATCGGGGGTGTTGTTGGAACAAAATTCGATTTTTACACTAAATTTCCACTAAAAATATTATGATTTAGCAATAACAGGTGTGTGTTTTGTTGTCAATCTTGGTACAGAAAGCCTGATCTTTATTAACCTGTTTAATCTTGTTATAGGTTTCAGTACCTCATTGCAAAACCTATTTTATTCTTTTTAGGATACACCAATTTATGGTTCAAAAATTTCATACGCAAGTCTAACATGGCAAGCTCCATAATTTTGTTCTTATCTAAAAAAACATGATTTGACTACTCCTTACAGGTTAGTTTTTTGGGAGTTAGATTGTATTGAACAAGATCCATAAACTGTAAAGACAAATAAGCTATCTGGTACCCAAATAAAAAAGACATGATTTGATATAATTGCAACAATATAAATTTTATTAACCCACACATCAAATATATAAATACAAATCAACTATTTTACGATAAACAAAACGATAACATAAAATCAAAAAAAAATTAAAGTATTAGGGAATTCATTTTTTTTTAAATTTTTGGTTGTAAAAATCCCAAATATAAAATATTGATTTGCAAAGTTTATTCTTTCTCTGGATTGTTAATGTAGTTATGCCATCTACCGATATTAGTGCCATAACTTATCCACATTACTCGCATTCCCAGTTTTTCCTCAATATCCTGTTTAAACCACCGTATATCCTTATCCTTTTTAATTTTTAAGTAGCCATAGACATGACCACTTGGTTTCTTTTCGCCTAATACTATATCTTTCTTAGAAATGTCGTTGTTTGGCATTCTTCGAACCCTAAAACAAACTATTTCAGCCTCTTCCAAAACGGGGTGGGGTTTTGGAACAAAGACATCATTTGCAGGTGCTATTGACTTAGCTTTAATACTTCTCTGTAGAATATTCACGTAGTCATCACCTTGCTCTAACCCAGAAATAACTCCAGTGATTTCACCGTTTTGAACTGGATTGGTTCGTATTTCCCAAGCATGATCACAATTAAAATCTGAACATATCTCAACATTGCCAAACTCATATTGTGCATATTTGCCAAACACAGTAGCAGTAAAACCTTGCGGTGGAGGATGACACGTTTCAGTCATTATATTTTACTAAAGATTTTTTAGCTGAATGTTTTAATTTAAGCGTTTTTAACTTTCTATTTCAAAAATATAATAATTCGGTAATAATATAATTAGTACGGTAAATAAAATTATAAAATTTCAACTAAAAAAATAATCTAAGATGTAAAACTTCGTTTTATTCGCCTGCCTTACCTACGTTAACGTTAAAACTTTGTAAGTGAATTTATTTTAATTGTCATATTTCGTTCTAGGTTTACTTAGTCTAACGGTAAAATGCTACAAATTGAAACAAGTGTGTTTTATTAAATATTTATTTAAAGTCTTTATTAAAAAGATACATAAAATTACGATACCAGTCAAGACATATATAAACTATGGTAAATATTAACTTACAACCAATGACTTGGCATGCACTGGCATGTATCAAATATATGTAATGTGTACAGTTCTGTGCTTTTTACTTTAAACAGTAGCGTGCTGTAGCGACTAAGTTATTTGGATTTTATACATACGGTTTGGGTTCGATCCCCACTGCATTCATGTCGTAAGGCAAAAGTTTACAATAGCCTATGCATTACAAAGACATGTATGGAAATATAAGTATTGTGCAATAACTCGCGTGGTCAGAGCACTGTACTTTACTATATGGGGTCATGGGTACGATCTCCACCGCGTTTATGCTATTGCGCCGTTGAATATAAAGGTATGAACTTCTGCTGAGCCAACCCTTAATCAGCAGCTTTATCGTCGGGCAGATATCATTTATAATATTTTAAACTGACAAAGCCAACTTGAAACTGAAGATTGGGTCAGGGTAACTGGTGTTACTCCATGTTTAGGTTGTAAAGTCGACCTTCCCACATAAAAGAAATAAATGTAAAAAATGAATAACAAAAAGTCTTACAACAAATCTTAGTTACATTATGTTGTGTTTAAAAAACAACAACTCAACTAATGTAATACAGTCTACTTTATGGTATAAGGAGTGAAACATTGGGCTTTTAACCTCTATAAATCAAGCCAATAAATCTGCCATGTTTTTTAATAAATACACACATAGATATTAAGCGATAATTACAATTTAATTTTCACCATTTACATTTACAGTATATAAATAAAATACATGATTTAAAAGCAATTTACAATAAAAAATAAAGCAAGAATTATGATTATTAGGTAACACACACCAGCACGTTATAATAGTACTATTGCAAAAACATACACCACTCCCAAAAAATGTAACTACAATTACGGATTGTTAATGTAGTTAAGCCATCTTTGTTCATTAGTACCATAACTTATCCACAAAACTTGCACCTTAAGATTTTTCTCAATATAGTTTTTGCACTTTTGAAGATCTTCGTCATCTTCAGAAACTAAGTAGCCATAGACATGGCCACTTAGTTTCGTTACACCTAAAACTATATCATCAAACAGCTGAAAATCACTTTTTGGCCTTTGAGGAATCCTAAAACAAACTACTTCAGCCACATTTAAAATGGGGTGCGGTGTTGGAACTTGTACATCTTGATTCTGCGATATTGAATATGCTTTAAGGTGATAACTGAGAATATTTTTGTAGTCATCCCCCAGCTTTGACCAATTAATAACTCCTTCAATTTTACCAGAACGATTGATAGGATTGGTTCGTATTTCCCAAGTATTACCCTTAAAATCCGAACATATCTCAACATTGCCATGTTCATATTGGGCACCTTTACCATGCACAGTAGCAGTAAACTTTAGAGGAGGAAACTCGCTCAATTCTAAGAATATTTTGTAGATTTAAAAATCTACAAAATTTTTGGAAAAATTTTTGGAAAAAGCATTTTTGGAACCCTAAAACAAACTATTTCAGCCTCTTCCAAAACGGGGTGTGGTATTGGAACAAATACTTCTTCAAGTGCTATTGACTGAGCTTTAATATTTCTCTGTAGAATATTCATGCAAACATCACCCTGCTTCAAACCAGAAATTACTCCTTTAATTTTACCACGCTTATTACCATATGGTTCGATAGGATTGGTTTTTATTTTCCAAGCATGATCACCATTAAAATCAGAACATATTTCAACATTGCCATATTGATATTGTGCATCTTTGCCAAACACAGTAGCAGTAAAACCCTGCGGTGGAAGATCACACGTTTCTGTCATTGTATTTCACTAAATATTTTTTAGCTAAAGGTTTTATTTTAAGCGTTTTTAACTTTCTATTTTAAAAATATAGTAGTTCGGTAATAATATGATACGGTGAATAAAATCATATAACTTTAACTAAAAAAGTAAACTGAATTAAATATAATATGTAAAATTCCGTTTATATTTTGCCTAAGACCGCCTGACTTACCTTTATAACTAAATATTTTTAATTTTTATTAATACAATACCAGGCAACTGGTATAAAAGTAAAATGGCACAATACAAACATTTTTGTTTAACTATATATGTATTTAGAGTGTTATTAAAACAAAATACAGCTACCAGTCATGACATGCAATGTTAAATATTAACTAAACAAAAGGTTTGCCCGCCCTGACATGTATAAAAATATATCTATTTGGTACAAATATGTGTATTAAAATTATAAGTTTTTTCGGTGTCGGGATAAAACTTAACATTTTTAATTTTTTTTTAACATGGCTTTATTACACAAGGTCTTAAGTTCGATGCCAACTACGATAATATTATAAGACATTTAAGGATTCACGTTAACTGTCCGTACTCAGACAAAACTGATAAACACCACGTACCTCCCAAATTTACTCGTAGCTTGTACGCAACTCTCTTACGCGGGCCAGTCTGCTAATTAACAACAAACTTAGATGGGGTTAGGGTAAGGGTATATATATTTAAAGACTAAGATGATGTCTGCAAAACAACCGTCGGTGTTCAGTAAAGTCGCAAACTTAAAACAATAGGTCTTGTCTGACGACTAATGTTTATTATTTATTGTTTCTTGTTTATTCGCATAGGCTACATTGCGAGAGAGCTATCTCGTAAATATGACGTAACTCCTAAATTCACTGGTTTTGAGAACGTAACTTTTTTTTTGTTGAGTTACGGGCAGTTAACGTGAACCAAAATTTTTATTAAATAAAAAAGCGACAAATACTGAAATAACAACTAATAAAATTTAATTATTGTATTAATTCTTTTTTATTTAAAAGGTTTTGTCAAAATATAGTAGCGATTTGTGCAATACTTTCGATAAATTTTTGCAATTAAAAACAGTTTAAAATCTGTTTGGCCAAAATAAAAAATATTTTTGAATATAAAACCCTTTACAATTTAAAATGTTAAAATATTTACTTTTAAACATCTTTTTATCTCTAGCTCTAATAGTGGTATAGTAAATCCAACAATACAATAAAAAAATTTTATATAAGCAATAACTACAACAATAAATCTATGTAAAAGTTTATAGAATTTTTGTAAAAGAAATAAATTAAAATTGTACAATCAAAATTTATTAAAGAATTAAAATTAACATAAATTTATCAAACTAATTGTAAGGTTACTATTTAAATATAATTGAAATTACTAATTACATTTATTTTTCTACATATGGGTTTGCAATAATTAATTTATGTTCGGATTGTTTATATAGTTACGCCATCTATCAATATCAGTGCCATAACTTATCCACATTACTGGCTGTCCAAGTTTATTCTCGATATAGCTTTTGTACTCCCATAAATCATCGTTGCCTTCTATTCCTAAATAGCCATAAACATGACCACTTCTTGGTTTTCTTACGCCTAATTTTATATAATCTCTCACTTCCATTTGGGGATGAGGCACTGGTGGAATGCGGGGATCTGGCATTTGTGGAATCCTAAAACAAACTATTTCAGCGTGATCCAAAACGGTGTGCAGTTCTGGAACATTTTCACGATGACTCATTGATCTTGCCTTAATGTGGTGTTCGAGAATTCCCATGTAGTCATCTTCTTCCCGTAACCCCATAATAACTCCTTCGATTTTATAATCTTGATTAATGGGATTGGTTCGAATTTCCCAAAAGTAACCACTACGATCCGAACATAACTCAACATTGCCAAACTCATATTGTGCATCTTTGCCAAATACAGTAGCAGTAAACCCCTGACTCATTTTTATGAATAATTATTTTAGATTTTGTTTTAAACTATTGCTTAAAGCGTAAAACGGTTTCTATTCAATAAAAAGGCTATTCAAATTAAAAGTAAAAAAAAAATTGAAAAGTAAAAAATAAAAATAGTTGTGTAAAAAATTTACTAGTATTTAGCTAATAAAGTTAGATTATAAAATAAAACCAAAAATAAACATTAATTTTTTTTGTTTTTTTTATGACAAACCTACTTACAAAACTTATAAAAACGTAACATAATTTTATTTTTTGTAAACTGAATAAAATACTGAATTAAACCTTCTTTTATACCGAATAAAACCTATTCATCTTTTTCAGGAATAATTATTTAAATTTTTACTGTGTATTTTATATTGTTGTTTTATATTAAACCGTTGAAAAATGCTTCAAGTTGAGACGAGCTTTTTTATTAAATTTAATTAAAAAAAAATTACAATAAAAATTTAATATCAATCAAAAAAAGTGACAATATTAAATACTGCCATTCAAACGACAACTTTGGAATACAAAGGCATCTTTTATTCAACTCTTTTAATTCATAGAGTAGCGTGGTTAACGATTAATCTTTACCACATATAAAGTAATAGGTTATCCCCCTAAGTCTGTACTAAAGTTTTTTTCTAACAAATTTAAACAATATTTGACAGGTAATTATTTAGTTAACCTTGTTGAAAGGTATTTAATAAAAAGACCCAAATCCAAATTAAACAAGCTGACATAACGGTTAAATTTTGGTATGATATAGATATTAATGATTTTTCCCTTTATTTTAAAAATTTTTTTTAATAAAAGAAGTCTAAAAATATTGACGATTGATGAATAGATGTCAATTAAATATTAAGGCTGCCAAACAAACAGCTTTTTAAAAAAGAAGTATAATGCGAATTGTCTTAATTTAAATAATGTTAACCCAACTATAGGCACAACGTTAATCCATCTTAAATTTAGTTTTAAATGTTTAAAGACTTTTGTTGACGACAAAAAAAAACTTATTTTGATGAGATTTTTTAAGCAAATAAAGTAAACAAAAAAGTTGTAGAAAATCCATAACGTGGTGTAAAAGTTTTAGTTTTGGAAACTTCCACATTCTGCTAAAAAACGCTGTAATGTAAAAAAGTGTTTTCAAAGCCCTCTTTATTGTTATTTTATTAAATCTATTTGTAAAATACAAACTTTTCAGTACCTCATTGCAAGACCTATTTTATTCTTTTTAGGATACACCAATTTATGGTTCAAAAATTTCATACACAAGTCTAACATAGCAAGCTCCATATTTCGTTCTTATCTAAAAAAACATGATTTGACTACTCCTTACAGGTTAGTTTTTTGGGAGTTAGATTGTATTGAACAAGATTCATAAACTGTTAAGACAAACAAGCTATCTTGTACCCAAATAAAAAAGACATAATTTGTTATAATTGCAACAATATAAATTTTATTAACCCACACATCAAATATATAAATACAAATCAACTATTTTACGATAAACAAAACGATAACATAAAATCAAAAAAAATTAAAGTATTAGGAAAATCATTTTTTTTAAAATTTTTGGTTGTAAAAATCCCAAATATAATAAAAAAAGTGTTACTTACAAAAATTAAGACATGAAAAATAAAAAATATACAGATACAAAGCTTATATTTTCACAAATTACTGTAAATAAATAATTTAAAACAATATTAAAATATCTAAACTAAAAAGGGTTGGTTATGCTACTTATAAAATGCATTTTAATTACGTAGAGAATTACTTATAAATATTAATTTGCAAAGTTTATTCTTTCTATGGATTGTTAATGTATCTTGACCATCTATCGACATTAGTGCCATAACTTATCCACAATACTTGCGCCTCAAGTTTTTCCTCAATATACTGTTTAAACCACGGTAAAACCTTATCCCTTTTAATTTTTAAGTAGCCATAGACATGATCACTTTTCTTCTTTTCGCCTAATACTATATCTTCCCAAGAATTGTCGTTGTTTGGCATTTTTGGAACCCTAAAACAAACTATTTCAGCCACTTTCAAAACGGGGTGGGGTTTTGGAACAACTACTTTTTCAGGTGCTATTGACTGAGCTTTAATACTTCTCTGTAGAATATTCACGTAGTTATCACCTAGCTTTAACCCAGAAATAACTCCTTTAATTTTACCACACTTATTACCATATGGTTCGATAGGATTGGTTTTTATTTCCCAAGCATGACAATTTAATTCACAATTAAAATCAGAACATATTTCAACATTGCCATATTGATATTGTGCATCTTTGCCAAACACAGTAGCAGTAAAACCCTGCGGTTTCAGATCGCATGTTTCAGTCATTGTATTTCACTAAAGATTTTTTACCTAAATGTTTTATTTTAAGCGTTTTTAACTTTCAATTTCAAAAATATAGTAGTTCAGTAATAATATGATACGGTAAATAAAATCATATAATTTTAATTAAAAAAGTAAACTGAATTAAATATAAGATGTAAAATTCCGTTTATATTTTGCCTAAGACCGCCTAACTTACCTTTATAACTAAATATTTTTAATTTTTATTAATACAACTATACCAGGCAACTGGTATAAAAGTAAAATGGCACAATACAAACATTTTTGTTTAATTAAATATGTATTTAGAGTGTTATTAAAACAAAATACAGCTACCAGTCATGACATGCAATGTTAAATATTAACTAAACAAAAGGTTTGCCCGCCCTGACATGTATAAAAATATATCTATTTGGTACAAATATGTGTATTAAAATTATAAGTTTTTTCGGTGTCGGGATAAAACTTAACATTTTTAACTTTTTTTTAACATGGCTTTACTACACAAGGTCTTAAGTTCGATGCCAACTACGATAATATTATAAGACATTTAAGGATTCACGTTAACTGTCCGTACTCAGACAAAACTGATAAACACCACGTACCTCCCAAATTTACTCGTAGCTTGTACGCAACTCTCTTACGCGGGCCAGTCTACTAATTAACAACAAACTTAGATGGGGTTGGGGTAAGGGTATATATATTTAAAGACTAAGATGATGTCTGCAAAACAACCGTCGGTGTTCAGTTAAGTCGCAAACTTAAAACAATAGGTCTTGTCTGACGACTAATGTTTATTATTTATTGTTTCTTGTTTATTCGCATAGGCTACATTGCAAGAGAGCTATCTCGTAAATATTACGTAACTCCTAAATTCACTGGTTTTGAGAACGTAACTTTTTTTTTGTTGAGTTACGGGCAGTTAACGTGAACCAAAATTTTTATTAAATAAAAAAGCGACAAATACTGAAATAACAAGTAATAAAATTTAATTATTGTATTAATTCTTTTTTATTTAAAAGGTTTTGTCAAAATATAGTAGCGATTTGTGCAATACTTTCGATAAATCTTTGCAATTAAAAACAGTTTAAAATCTGTTTGGCCAAAATAAAAAATATTTTTTATTATAAAACCCTTTACATTTTAAAATGTTAAAATATTTACTTTTAAACAACTTTTTATTTCTAGCTCTAATAGTGATATAGTAAATCCAACAATACAATAAAAATATTTTATATAAGCAATAACTACAACAATAAATCTATGTAAAAGTTTATAGAATTTTTGTAAAAGAAATTAAAATTGTACAATAAAAATTGGTAAAAGAATTAAAATTAACATAAATTTATCAAACTAATTGTAAGGTTACCATTTAAATATAATTGAAATTACTAATACATTTATTTTTTTACACATGGGTTTGCAATAATTATTCTATGTTCCGATTGTTTATATAGGTATGCCATCTATCAATATCAGTGCCATAACTTATCCACATTACTCGCTCTCCTAGTTCTTCCTTGATTTTTCTTTTGCACTCCCTTAAATTCTCGTTGCCTTCTATTCCTAAATAGCCATAAACATGACCACTTGGTTTTTCTACGCCTAATTTTATATAATCTCTCACTTCAATTTCGGGATGAGGCATTTGTGGAATCCTAAAACAATATATTTCAGCGTGATCCAAAACGGTGTGCAGTTCTGGAACATTTTCACGATGACTTATTAATCTTGCCTTAATGTGGTGTCCGAGAATTCCCATGTAGTCATCTTCTTCCCGTAACCCCATAATAACTCCTTCGATTTTATAATCTTGAATTATGGGATTGGTTCTTATTTCCCAAAAGTAACCACTACGATCCGAACATAACTCTATATTGCCATATTCATATTGAGCATATTTGCTTTCAGGTACGGTAGCAGTAAACCCCTGACTCATTTTTATGAATAATTATTTTAGATTTTGTTTTAAACTATTGCTTAAAGCGTAAAACGGTTTCTATTCAATGAAAAGGCAAGTAAAAAAATAATTGTGTAAATTTACTAGTATTTAGCTAAGAAAGTTAGATTATAAAATAAAACCAAAAATAAACATTAATTTTTTTTGGTTTTTTATGACAAAGCTACTTACAAAACTCATGAAAACGTAACATAATTTTACTTTTTGTAATCTGAATAAAACACTGAATTAAACATTTTTTAATTCTTTTTTGATTATGCAACCCGTTGAACTCATTTCAACTCGCACTAGGGTCAAATGTATAGCATTTGACCCTACATTTGACCCTAGTGCGAGTTGAAATGAGTTCAACGGGTTGCATAATCAAAAGAGAATTATTTGTGATGAAATACGTGCTGATTCCTTAGAGAAACAATAAACTCAAATGGCACGGGCAGCGGCGATAATTAACAATACATTTCTCTTCGTTAAATCACCTGCCCAAACGCCAAAAAAACAGAATAGTTTTAAACGCACGAACAGATGGTAATCAATATTCAACAAAAAAAAACATTAAGCAGCGCTTTACGGCGCTAAAAATAACAAACCAAGAAAAGGATTAAACCCAAAGCACCCCTCGACTCATTAAAAACTCGTACGTCAATCACCACTCGTCAGGCACAACAACATTTCGGATATATAAACCCACAAATATCCCAAAACAGATATAGTGAAGGAAATTAAAATATGGTCAGAAGGCTGCGGCGACAAAGGGTAAAAATTGATATCTGAGAAACTTGAGATGCAGTGGAATAATTACTGATCTAGGTTACTTAGGCTGCGTTTCTACATAGACGCGGCAACTAGGTTTCGTACCTTGTGGCAAAACCTGTTGCGTTTACACTTATTCGAAAACATCGTTCACACTTAGTGGTTTTCGCCACGAGGAACGAAGTTTTTAACATGTGTGAACGATTAAATTTGGTTTTCGTGCCAGGTTTCACAACGTGTAAAAAAGTGGTTTTCAAAATCAATTGTAAAGCACGGATAAACTGTCTGTTTATACTGTCGTTTTAACTGCTGAATTTTCTTCTGACAAGCAATATAATCCCTGTTTGGTATGCTTTCAGCGACAATTTTAAACACTTCTTTATGACTTTTGGCACTGGAAATCATTTCCATATAGCTCCCCTACTATCAGCCATGTTAAAAGTTGATGAGCCAAACATTACAATAAAATATTAAAACTAGATTTATTTGATAAATAAAATATGGTTCGAAATTATTTGATTATTTTTAACATAAATTTTTATAAATAAATAAAGATATGTATAAACATTAACTAAAAATATTACATACCTTTGATTTTTAATAAACAAACAAGCATTTATATATATTATACAAACAAAAACTAATATTTAACCCAGTTTTAAGTGGTAATATTAGGATACAAATTATAGTAAATTTTAAATTTCTAAAATTGATTTTTGATTTTTATTAAATAAACAAGCATTTAAATATGATAAGTAAATGAAAGTTATTTTTCAAATAAGTTTTTTTAACTACTTATATTATAAAATACATCATACCACATTTTTAATGCTTAATATCAAACTTTAATTTTTAATAAACAAACCAGCATTCAATTGTAACAAACAAACAATAATTTTTTTTTAATTCATTTTTGAATTATAAATATTATATGATATAACCAACCAAAATTTAAAAACCTAATAACAATCTTTAAATTTGAATAAACAAACACCTATTAATTAGTAATTAGTGACAAAAACTAAAATTTTAATTCATTTTTGAGTTACTAATATCATAATATATAACTTACCAAAATTTAAAAACCTAATAACAAACTTTAAATTTTAATAAACAAACACTTATTAGTTAGTACATAGTGATAAAAATTAAAATTCTATTTTATTTTTAAGTTACTAATATCATGATATACAATTGACCAAGATTTAAAAAATTAAAAACAATCTTTAAATTTGAATAAACAAACACCTATTAATTAGTAATTAGTAATAAAAATTAAAATTTTAATTCATTTTTGAGTTACTAATATTATGATATATAACTGACCAAAATTTAACAACATACCTCTTTCTACAGTGGCTACATAAACAACAACGCGTGATTAAAAAAGTTTTTTCGTTTACACTTACAACTGGTATGTTTTCGTAACTTAAGCGTTCACACTGGGATTTCATATCCTAAACCAGGCATGAAAACCTCTTATTTTACGCGTTGTGAAACCAGGTGCGAAACCTCACTTAGTCGTTCACACTTGACTTAATTTTCGTTCCTCGTGCCGAAAACCTAGCTCTGTACCTATGTGGAAACGCAGCCTTAGTATACCGGTCTTTACCCGGACGTCGACCCGCAGCCATGACATAATATGGCACAGTTATCGTATAATGTTAGCTGTATCAACGTATTTATTAACAAGTTTAACGCCTTTTATAGTGTTATGCTACCTTCACTGTTAATGTCTAAAGTTAGATGTATTATGTAGTTTTATTTAGCGTTTTTCACGTTTGTTTGATGTTTTAGTATAATCCGTCACCTCAAGAGTTATTGATGATCTGACAACAGATAAACAATTTAGTTTATAATAATGATAGACATAAGTTTGTTAGTAATAAACTATTATAATTGAATAACTGATCACAAATCCTACACTAGAAAGAATAAAAACAATAATAAAAATAATGAGTATAATGACAATAACAATATGTTTCGAAATCTAAGATTTCGAATCATAATTATGACAATTAAAAAAAAATTCACTTACAAAAATTTAACGTTATGGTTATATGATCATTGGGCAGACGTGCGATTTGTTTCTCCTCCTACAAGAGAATAAAAGAGAATAACAATGAAAAAGAGAGTTGCGTATCATTGGTGATATGATCATTGCGTTAACGTAGGTAAGACATCGTAGAAATGTTCCAGAACTGCAGTTATATATATATATATATATATTTAAACAAATAGGGTTAAACAATACACAAACTTATACGCAAACTTAAAACAATAATACGTAATAATACGTAATAATATATATATATATATATATATAACTATACATAATAATAGTACGTAATAATAGTAATAGTAATACTAATACGTAATAATATAATAATAGTAATACGTAATAATAATAAATAATAATAGTAATACGTAATAATAGTAGTAATAATAATACGTAATAATACGTAATAATAATACGCAAACTTAAAACAATAGGGTTGTCTGACGACTAATGTTTATTATTTATTGTTTCTTGTTTATTCGCATAGGCTACATTGCGAGAGAGCTATCTCGTAAATATTACGTAACTCCTAAATTCACTGGTTTTGAGAACGTAACTTTTTTTTTGTTGAGTTACGGGCAGTTAACGTGAACCAAAATTTTTATTAAATAAAAAAGCGACAAATACTGAAATAACAAGTAATAAAATTTAATTATTGTATTAATTCTTTTTTATTTAAAAGGTTTTGTCATAATATAGTAGCGATTTGTGCAATACTTTCGATAAATCTTTGCAATTAAAAACAGTTTAAAATCTGTTTGGCCAAAATAAAAAATATTTTTTATTATAAAACCCTTTACATTTTAAAATGTTAAAATATTTACTTTTAAACAACTTTTTATTTCTAGCTCTAATAGTGATATAGTAAATCCAACAATACAATAAAATTTTTTTATATAAGCAATAACTACAACAATAAATCTATGTAAAAGTTTATAAAATTTTTGTAAAAGAAATTAAAATTGTACAATCAAAATTTATTAAAGAATTAGAATTAACATAAATTTATCAAACTAATTGTAAGGTTGCCATTTAAATATAATTGAAATTACTAATTACATTTATTTTTCTACATATGGGTTTGCAATAATTAATTTATGTTCGGATTGTTTATATAGTTACGCCATCTATCAATATCAGTGCCATAACTTATCCACATTACTGGCTGTCCAAGTTTATTCTCGATATAGCTTTTGCACTCCCATAAATCATCGTTGCCTTCTATTCCTAAATAGCCATAAACATGACCACTTCTTGGTTTTCTTACGCCTAATTTTATATAATCTCTCACTTCCATTTGGGGATGAGGCACTGGTAGAATGCGGGGATCTGGCATTTGTGGAATCCTAAAACAAACTATTTCAGCGTGATCCAAAACGGTGTGCAGTTCTGGAACATTTTCACGATGACTCATTGATCTTGCCTTAATGTGGTGTTCGAGAATTCCCATGTAGTCATCTTCTTCCCGTAACCCCATAATAACTCCTTCGATTTGACCATCTCCCGCACCTAGTGGATGCTTGGGATTAGTTCTTATTTCCCAAACATAACCACTACGATCCGAACATAACTCAACATTGCCAAACTCATATTGTGCATCTTTGCCAAACACAGTAGCAGTAAATCCTTGATTCATTTCTATAATTTTTTTTAAATAGAATTTATCTTTCAACTATTGCTTAAAGCGTAAATCGGTTTCTATTCAATGAAAAGGCAAGTAAAAAAATAGCTGTGTAAAAAATTTACTAGTATTTAGCTAAGAAAGTTAGATTATAAAATAAAATAAAAAATAAACATTAATTTTTTTGTTTTTATGACAAACCTAATTACAAAACTCAAAAAACCTAATATAATTTTACTTTTTGTAAACTGAATAAAACACTGAGTTAAACCTTCTTTTATATCGAATAAAATCTATTCATTTTTTTCAGGAATAATTATTTAAAATTTTTACTGTGTATTTTATATTGTTGTTTTATATTAAACCGTTGAAAAATGCTTCAAGTTGAGACAAGTTTTTTATTAAATTTATTTTAAAAAAATTACAATAAAAATTCAATATCAATCAAAACAAGTAACAATATTAAATACTGCCATTCAAACGACAACTTTGGAATACAAAGGCATCTTTTATTCAACTCTTTTAATTCATACAGTAGCGTGGTTTAGCTTTTAATCTTTACCACATATAAAGTAATAGGTTATCCCCCTAGGTTTATACCAAAGTTTTTCTAACAAATTTAAACAATATTTGACAGGTAATTATTTAGTTAACCTTGTTGAAAGGTATTTAATAAAAAGATCCAAATCCGAATCAAACAAGCTGCCATAACGGTTAAATTTTGGTATGATATAGATATTAATGATTTTTCCCTTTATTTTAAAAATTTTTTTTAATAAAAGAAGTCTAAAAATATTGACGATTGATGAATAGATGTCAATTAAATATTAAGGCTGCCAAACAAACAGCTTTTTAACACAAAAAAGCAGTATAATACAAATTGTCTTTATTTATCTAATGTCAACCCTGTTTAAAGACTTTTAATGACGAAAAATAAAAAAAAACTTATTCTGATGGGATTTTTTGAGCAAATAAAGTAAGCAAAAAAGTTGTAGAAAATCCATAACGTGGTGTAAAAGTTTTAGTTTTGGAAACTTCCACATTCTGCTAAAAAACGCTGTAATGTAAAAAAGTGTTTTCAAACCCCTCTTTATTGTTATTTTATTAAATCTATTTGTAAAATACAAACTTTTCAGTACCTCATTGCAAGACCTATTTTATTCTTTTTAGGATACACCAATTTATGGTTCAAAAATTTCATACGCAAGTCTAACATGGCAAGCTCCATATTTCGTTCTTATCTAAAAAACATGATTTGACTACTCCTTACAGGTTAGTTTTTTGGGAGTTAGATTGTATTGAACAAGATTCATAAACTGTTAAGACAAACAAGCTATCTTGTACCCAAATAAAAAAGACATAATTTGTTATAATTGCAACAATATAAATTTTATTAACCCACACATCAAATATATAAATACAAATCAACTATTTTTACGATAAACAAAACGATAACATAAAATCAAAAAAAATTAAAGTATTAGGGAATTCATTTTTTTTTAATTTTTGGTTGTAAAAATCGCAAATAAAATGAAAAAAATTGTTACTTACAAAAATTAAGACAATAATAATATAAAATATACAAATACAAAGCTTATATTTTTACAAATTACTGTAAATAAAAAATTTAAAACAATATTAAAATATCTAAACTAAAATGGGTTATGCTACTTATCGAATGCATTTTAATTACGTAGAGAATTACTTATAAATATTGATTTGCAAAGTTTATTCATTCTCTGGATTGTTAATGTAGTAGGACCATCTACCGATATTAGTGCCATAACTTATCCACATTACTCGCATCCCCAGTTTTTCCTCAATATACTGTTTAAACCACCGTAAACGCTTTTTCTTTTTAATTTTTAAGTAGCCATAGACATGACCACTTGGTTTCTTTTCGCCTAATACTATATCTTCCCTAGAAATGTCGTTGTTTGGCATTTTTGGAACCCTAAAACAAACTATTTCAGCCTCTTCCAAAACGGGGTGGGGTTTTGGAAGAAATACTTCTTCAAGTGCTATTGACCGAGCTTTAATATTTCTCTGTAGAATATTCATGCAAGCATCACCCTGCTTCAAACCAGAAATTACTCCTTTAATTTTACCACGCTTATTACCATATGGTTCGATAGGATTGGTTTTTATTTTCCAAGCATGATCACCATTAAAATCAGAAAATATTTCAATATTGCCATATTGATATTGTGCATCTTTGCCAAACACAGTAGCAGTAAAACCCTGCGGTGGAAGATCACACGTTTCTGTCATTGTATTTCACTAAATATTTTTTAGCTAAATGTTTTATTTTAAGCGTTTTTAACTTTCTATTTCAAAAATATAGTAGTTCGGTAATAATATGATACGGTGAATAAAATCATATAACTTTAACTAAAAAAGTAAACTGAATTAAATATAAGATGTAAAATTCCGTTTATATTTTGCCTAAGACCGCCTAACTTACGTTTATAACTAAATATTTTTAATTTTTATTAATACAACTATACCAGGCAACTGGTATAAAAGTAAAATGGCACAATACAAACATTTTTGTTTAATTAAATATGTATTTAGAGTGTTATTAAAACAAAATACAGCTACCAGTCATGACATGCAATGTTAAATATTAACTAAACAAAAGGTTTGCCCGCCCTGACATGTATAAAAATATATCTATTTGGTACAAATATGTGTATTAAAATTATAAATTTTTTCGGTGTCGGGATAAAACTTAACATTTTTAATTTTTTTTCAACATGGCTTTATTACACAAGGTCTTAAGTTCGATGCCAACTACGATAATATTATAAGACATTTAAGGATTCACGTTAACTGTCCGTTCTCAGACAAAACTGATAAACACCACGTACCTCCCAAATTTACTCGTAGCTTGTACGCAACTCTCTTACGCGGGCCAGTCTGCTAATTAACAACAAACTTAGATGGGGTTGGGGTAAGGGTATATATATTTAAAAACTAAGATGACGTCTGCAAAACAACCGTCGGTGTTCAGTAAAGTCGCAAACTTAAAACAATAGGTCTTGTCTGACGACTATTATTTATCAACAAGCGTACTTTTGGGACATAATCGAACTTATAACTGTTTAATTAAACTATATTACAGTTTAATTAAATTACATTACACTAAAATGTAGTAATTTATAGCTAATGTTTATTATTTATTGTTTCTTGTTTATTCGCATAGGCTACATTGCGAGAGAGCTATCTCGTAAATATTACGTAACTCCTAAATTCACTGGTTTTGAGAACGTAACTTTTTTTTTGTTGAGTTACGGGCAGTTAACGTGATCCCTAATTTTTATTAAATAAAAAAGCGACAAATACTGAAATAACAACTAATAAAATTTAATTATTGTATTAATTCTTTTTTATTTAAAAGGTTTTGTCAAAGTATAGTAGCGATTTGTGCAATACTTTCGATAAATTTTTGCAATTAAAAACAGTTTAAAATCTGTTTGGGCAAAATAAAAAATATTTTTTATTATAAAACCCTTTACATTTTAAAATGTTAAAATATTTACTTTTAAACAACTTTTTATTTCTAGCTCTAATAGTGGTATAGTAAATCCAACAATACAATAAAAATATTTTATATAAGCAATAACTACAACAATAAATCTATGTAAAAGTTTATAGAATTTTTGTAAAAGAAATTAAAATTGTACAATCAAAATTTATTAAAGAATTAGAATTAACATAAATTTATCAAACTAATTGTAAGGTTACCATTTAAATATAATTAAAATTACTAATTACATTTATTTTTCTACATATGGGTTTGCAATAATTAATTTATTTTCGGATTGTTTATATAGTTACGCCATCTATCAATATCAGTGCCATAACTTATCCACATTACTTGCTGTCCAAGTTCTTTCTCGATATAGCTTTTGCACTCCCATAAATTCTCGTTGCCTCCTATTCCTAAATAGCCATAAACATGACCACTTGGTTTTCTTACGCCTAATTTTATATAATCTCTCACTTTCATTTCGGGATGAGGCATTTGTGGAATTCTAAAACAAACTACTTCAGCCACATTTAAAATGGGGTGCGGTGTAGGAACTTGTACATCTCGATTCTGCGATATTGAATATGCTTTAAGGTGATAACTGAGGATATTTTTGTAGTCATCCCCCAGCTGTAACCAATTAATTACTCCCTCAACTTTACCAAATTGATTGATAGGATTGGTTCGTATTTCACAAGCATTACCCTTAAAATCTAAACATATCTCAACATTGCCGTATTCATATTGGGCACCTTTGCCAAACACAGTAGCACTAAACCCTTGTGGTGGAAGAACACTATTTCCTAAAAATATTTTATAGTTTTTATGTTTAGATTTTGTTTCAAGCATGTAAAAGCTTTACTTAAATAAAAAAGAAAATACACTTACCCAGTTGATGAACTTGCTTCTGCAAAAATAAAAAAGCTTGACTTTATTTTCGAACAAAACTTTTAATTTTAAAAACATTTTTTAAAGTTATTATGTATTTTACCCCATTGGTAGACTGGAGTTCACTAAGCACACTGCTTGTCTGAGTTTCAACACTTGTTTGAGTTTTAACACTTATCTGAGGTCCCACGTTTTGCTGACTTGATCCTTTTTATTGTACAAAATTCAAAAAAAAACATTTAATTTCTACGTTGTTTATTCAAGTAAAAAGTAACAATTTTATATTAAGGAATTCATAGGCAATATTTAAGCTTTATTTATAGGCAATATTTAAGCTTTACCAGCAACATTTTCTTTTCCAATAATGTCTCCAAGATGGTGTATAACTGCACCAGTATGGTTGTGTTGATGCTGGACCTCAGTCACTTCTTGGTGATGTATTTCAGTCAGTTGCTCAACATTAGTTTGTTCCAGTATATTAGTTTGATTCCCTATTATTTGTCCAACATTTTGTTGAACACTGTTACCTTGATGAAAATAGATGTTCATCAAAAATGGAACTGCAAAAAAAATCATTATAATATTTAATTTTCTTCATTATAATACTTAAATTTTTTTTTTTACAAATTTGAGTTTGTTGGGTAAAAAAATTAATAATGAAACAAAATAAATTGAAGTATGATGTGGAGATAAAAAAATAGTTTTTCTTTAAGTTCATACCTTTAGCACTGGACACAAGCTCTTTTAAAGCAGCAAATTCTTGAGAACCAGGTAACAGGGCCTAAACAAAGTTAAACGATACCTGATATTTTTAAAATTTGTTTTAAATTTAAGTTTATAAATTGATTTGATAAAATTAACAGTCAAACAGTCTATAATCAACTTTACATAAAAAATTAACTTTTTAAATTGGTATTACCAGACTTCTTTGATTTCCATATTGATCTCCCATTTTTAACAATCCAAAGTTTATGTTCACTATCTGACAACACTTTCAGATTTTAATTTATTTTAAATATAAAATCAACTAAAAATCTCTAGAATAAAACAATTGCATAAAATTTAGTTATTTAAAAATGATAGCTGTGCCCTAAAAAATTGATTTTGGGTTACAGCCCCAATTTTAACATAACACCATTTAAAAAAATCAACATACAAAAGTTTTCTTAAGGACGATTAGTGTGGCATTGGTGCGGCTCGAACCCGAAACCTTTCAGCTCGTAGTTTGCTTTCATGACCTATATACCACACTAACGCGCTTATGCCATTAAAATTCAATGTTAGGATTGTTTATATAGTTATGCCATCTACCAGCATTAGTGCCATAACTTATCCACATTACTTGCTGTCTAAGTTCTTCTTTGATGTTTCTTTTGCACTCCTTTAAATTCTCGTTGCCTTCTATTCCTAAATAGCCATAAACATGGCCAGTTCTCGGTTTTGGTACACCCAACGTTATATTATGCTCGACCCCAGGCATTTGTAGAATTCTGAAACAAACTATTACTGCGTGGTCAAGAACTGAGTCAGATATTTCAACGGAGTCACTTGGAAGAAGTGAATCTAATCTTGCGTTGATACAAGACCTAAGAAGTTCCCTGTAATCATCACATGCTCGTAACCCAGAAACAACACCTTCGATTTGACCATCCCCCGCACCTTGTGGATGTTTGGAATTGGTTCTTATTTCCCAAACATTACCATTAAATTCCGAACATAACTCAACATTGCCAAACTCATATTGTGCATCTTTGCCACGTACAGTAGCAGTAAATCCTTGTTCTGAAGAATTATTCATCTCGGCAGTTTAAAAACCTATTTCAATTTATACACCAATATAAAATATTTTTAACTTATTTAACCGAACTAATTTAATCACTACCTACGTTAACGTTAAAACTTTGTAAGTGAATTTATTTTAATTGTCATATTTCGTTCTAGGTTTACTTAGTCTAACGGTAAAATGCTCACAAGTGTGTTTTATTAAATATTTATTTAGAGTCTTTACTAAAAGCATACATAAAATTACGATACCAGTCAAAACAAATACTATGTTGAATATTAACTTACAACCAATGACTTGGCATGCCCTGGCATGTATCAAATATATGTAATGTGTACAGTTCTGTGCTTTTTACTTTAAACAGTAGCGTGCTGTAGCGACTAAGTTGTTTGGATTTTATACATACGGTTTGGGTTCGATCCCCACTGCATCCATGTCTTAAGGCAAAAGTTTACAATGGCCTATGCATTACAAAGACATGTATGGAAATATAAGTATTGTATAATAACTCGCGTGGTCAGAGCACTGTACTTTACTATATGGGGTCATGGGTTCGATCTCCACCGCGTTTATGCTATTGCGCCATTGAATATAAAGGTATGCACTTCTGCTGAGCCAACCCTTAATCAGCAGCTTTATCGTCGGGCAGATATTATTTATAATATTTTAAACTGACAAAGCCAACTTGAAACTGAAGATTGGGTCAGGGTAACTGGTGTTACTCCATGTTTAGGTTGTGAAGTCGACCTTCCCACATGGAAGAAATAAGTGGAAAAAAGTAATAACAAAAAAAAGTCTTACAACTAATCTTATTTACATTATTTTGTGTTTAAAAAACAATAACTTAACTAATGTAATACATCCTACTTTATGGTATAAAGAGTAAAACATTGGGCTTTTATGCTCTATAAATCGTGCCAATAAATCTGCCATGTTTTCTAATAAATACACACATAGATATTAAGCGATAATTACGATTTAATTTTCACCATTTACATTTACGGTATATAAATAAAATACATGATTTAAAAGCAATTTACAATAAAAAATAAAGCAAAAATTATGATTATTAGGTAACACACACCAGCACGTTATAATAGTACTATTGCAAAAACAAACACCACTCTCAAAAAATGTAACTACAATTACGGATTGTTAATGTAGTTAAGCCATCTTTTTTCATTAGTGCCATAACTTATCCACAAAACTTGCACCTTAAGATTTTTCTCAATATAGTTTTTGCACTTTTGAAGATCCTCGTCATCTTCAGAAACTAAGTAGCCATAGACATGGCCACTTGGTTTCCTTACACCTAAAACTATATCATCAAACAGCTGAAAATCACTTTTTGGCCTTTGAGGAATCCTAAAACAAACTACTTCAGCCACATTTAAAATGGGGTGCGGTGTTGGAACTTGTACATCTTGATTCTGCGATATTGAATATGCTTTAAGGTGATAACTGAGAATATTTTTGTAGTCATCCCCCAGCTTTGACCAATTAATAACTCCTTCAATTTTTCCAAAACGATTGATAGGATTGGTTCGTATTTCCCAAGTATTACCCTTAAAATCTGAACATATCCCAACATTACCATGTTCATATTGGGCACCTTTGCCAAACACTTTATATCTGTTTCAACAATTTCTTTTCAATAGATTCGGCGTCCCCGCAAAATTAACAACATAACCTTGCTTTGTTATAATTTTTTATAAACAGTTAAACAAATTAAAACTTTTTTAAGGTAAAAACAGCCTTTTATAAAACAGCAAAATATTGCTTTTTATGCCAAGTTCTTTTTTGTAAAAAAGCTGAAAAAGGGTACAAAATAAGATTATTTTTCCAAATCTGCCAGCGTATTACGACGATGACGTCGCGCTTTTTCAAAATAACAGCAAAAAAATACAAACGGTGGCATGACAAACACAATTCACACAACAAATTCACAATTACTAAAGCGCCATAAACATACCACTGCCAAAATTTTTGGTTAATAAATCAAAAAGTAAATATATATAAATTTAAAATATAATGACTTAACAAACGATAAAAATATCTGGGCCTATAATTCAAGTTTGCAAAAGATTAATTATTATCCATAAATACTTCGTACCGTGCAGTTAAAACGTTTTTATTTGATTTAATGCACACAATTATTGCACAATAAAATACCACAAAAAGGTTAGTTGTTTATTCAAATAGTTTCCAATACTTGTTTAGTTACACAAAGTACAAAGTTTTATTGTTTTTTTCAAAGCAATTCATTTCGTATCGCAATTCATTAACGAGTTTTAATAATTCTTATGCAATACCCTTTCTATAAAGTATTTTTAAATTTTTGTTTTAACGTTTAAACAAAAAAGTTAGTATAAATTATTAAAAAAGTGGGCTAAACAGAGTTTAAAAAAGGGCTAAACAGAGTTAAAAAAGGGGCTAAACAGAGTTTAAAAAAGAATCAGATAGAAAATTATTTAAATATTTCCCGAAATATTTCCCAAATAATGCCCTTGCTCTAAGGCTGTAACTAATAGTTAGGCAATATGAGAAAATATTAAGTTGCTTAACATTCTTACATTAAAAATTTTATATGTAGTGCAAGTTATATTTTAATTAAATAAATAGAATATTTGATTTTTTGGAAAAAGGTAAGTTTTTATAAAAAAAATTGAACATTTTAATTTATTTTATTCAAATTTTTAATATTTTCATTAAATGTTAAAAAAATTGTTTTTAACTAAAACATTAAATCGCCTAAGAACAAAAAAAGAGGCAAAATAACCAAAAACGCAGAAATTATTTAAAGATAATGTAATTTGTTTTTAAAAAATAAATAGCAACAATAAAGCACATTTTCTAAAACCCAGCTTTTCCCTTAAAATTTTATATATTAGAGTCCTATATTGGCGATTATTATTCACCCAAAAATTGATAAAGTTGGTGTCACTATAAACATAAAAATGTTTTCAACTTTAAATATTTTTACTTACTTTTTAAGTAAATAAAAAGAAAATGAAAGTAGTACTGACTTGTATGCATTCGCAACACCACTAAGTACTTCCTACGTCATACAAAAAATATGGTAACCTGGTTTTTGGTATTAATTATTTTTAATGTTAAAAAAAATTAGATTGTAAGTACCACAGACATTTTTCGGAGGTTTTAATTGCATTTAATAATTTAGTGTTAACCATACTAACGTGCTATATACACCACTTACAAAATTGCAAAACTCTCCAATATAGCACTTAAAAAAAGTTTGTCCTCGTTCTATAATTTTTCCGCAAATCGTTCTATAATTTTTCCGCAAAATTTTTGAGACTTCCACTTATGATTTTAAATAAAACAATTGTATTTAAAAAATGTATTTTGTTCCGCAAATTATCGATTATTTAAAAGCAATTCTAAGACCGTTTGAGGTAAAATGCTTTTCAAACATAAGTAAGAGCCATCTTTTTTTTCTTAACAGCGCTTTTTTTTAAACAGGTTGAACGGCTAAAACTCTTTCTGGAAACAAATATCTTAAGAGGCGTCAACCATTTTTTGATCTGCATTTACATTTTTAGGTAACCAAGTTTCATTTTTAAATAACATTTTTAACCCTAATTTTAATTTTTTTGAAAATTAAGTAGTGTTTATGTACTTCTTACAACTAAACCCTTTTAATCAAAATTTTTATTTGTAAACCCCTAACATGTAAACTTCTTAATATATCTAACCCTTACAAACCCATACTTTATATTTATATTGTCTAAACCTGCTTTTTATTAAATTATAGATGTTTATATATATATTTATATAGGAATACATATATATATATTGATGTAATGTTTTACAAGCAAACAATAAAAATATTTAAACATAAAACGTAAATGAATAAAAAGGTTTACAAGAAACTAAATTAATTATTTGCCAGGGTTAAAATAAATGCTACTTAAAACATAGTTTAAAATGTGCCAAAACCCCAAATTCTTTAGCCAAAACCTTGATGAATGCTGAACAGAAAACAAGACATTATCTTAGAAGACAAGACATTGTTCATAAATAACACGATTTTTTTAAAGAACACAACATTTTTTTACTAGACTGGGCCTTTTAAGACAGAACATTTTTTTAGGAGACAAGACATTTCTTTTAAAAGACAGGACATTTTCTTTTTAAATTTATAGGCAAAGGTTTAGAAGAGCCTTTAAAAAGTTATGGGCTTATCAACTGTTATAGTTATCATGCTTATAAAACTGGTGTTACTCCATGTTTAGGTTGTAAAGTCGACCTTCCCACATAAAAGAAATAAGTGGAAAAAAGTAATAACAAAAAGTCTTACAACTAATCTTATTTTCATTATGTTGTGTTTAAAAAACAACAACTCAACTAATGTAATACAGTCTACTTTATGGTATAAGGAGTGAAACATTGGGCTTTTAACCTCTATAAATCAAGCCAATAAATCTGCCATGTTTTCTAATAAATACACACATAGATATTAAGCGATAATTACAATTTAATTTTCACCATTTACATTTACGGTATATAAATAAAATACATGATTTAAAAGCAATTAACAATAAAAAATAAAGCAAGAATTATGATTATTAGGTAACACACACCAGCACGTTATAATAGTACTATTGCAAAAACAAACACCACTCCCAAAAAATGTAACTGCAATTACGGATTGTTAATGTAGTTACGCCATCTATCAATATCAGTGCCATAACTTATCCACAAAACTTGCACCTTAAGATTTTTCTCAATATAGTTTTTGCACTTTTGAAGATCCTCGTCATCTTCAGAAACTAAGTAGCCATAGACATGGCCACTTGGTTTCCTTACACCTAAAACTATATCATCAAACAGCTGAAAATCACTTTTTGGCCTTTGAGGAATCCTAAAACAAACTACCTCAGCCACATTTAAAATGGGGTGCGGTGTTGGAACTTGTACATCTCGATTCTGCGATACTGAATATGCTCTAAGGTGGACATTAAGAAGATTTCTATAGTCATCACCTAGCTGTAACCAATTAATAACTCCCTCAACTTTACCAAAATGATTGATAGAATTGGTTCGTATTTCCCAAGCATTACCCTTAAAATCTGAACATATCTCAACATTGCCGAATTCATATTGGGCACCTTTGCCAAACACAGTAGCACTAAACCCTTGTGGTGGAAGAACACTATTTCCTAAGAATATTTTATAGTTTTTATGTTTACATTTGGTTTTAAGCATGTAAAAGCTTTACTTAAATAAAAAAGAAAATTTACTAACCCAATTGATGAACTTGCTTCTGCAAAAATAAAAAAGCTTGACTTTATTTTCGAACAAAACTTTTAATTTTAAAAACATTTTTTAAAGTTATTATGTATTTTACCCCATTGCTAGACTGGAGTTCACTAAGCACACTACTTGTCTGAGTTTTAACACTTGTTTGAGTTTTAACACTTATCTGAGGTCCCACGTTTTGCTGACTTGATCCTTTTTATTGTACAAAATTCAAAAAAAAACATTTAATTTCTACGTTGTTTATTCAACTAAAAAGTAACAATTTTATATTAAGGAATTCATAGGCAATATTTAAGCTTTATTCATAGGCAATATTTAAGCTTTATTTATAGGCAATATTTAAGCTTTACCAGCAACATTTTCTTTTCCAATAATGTCTCCAAGATGGTGTATAACTGCACCAGTATGGTTGTGTTGATGCTGGACCTCAGTCACTTCTTGGTGATGTATTTCAGTCAGTTGCTCAACATTAGTTTGTTCCAGTATATTAGTTTGATTTCCTATTATTTGTCCAACATTTTGTTGAACACTGTTACCTTGATGAAAATGGATGTTCATCAAAAATGGAACTGCAAAAAAAATCATTATAATATTTAATTTTCTTCATTATAATATTTAAATTTTTTTTTTTACAAATTTGAGTTTGTTGGGTAAAAAAATTAATAATGAAACAAAATAAATTGAAGTATGATGTGGAGATAAAAAAATAGTTTTTCTTTAAGTTCATACCTTTAGCACTGGACACAAGCTCTTTTAAAGCAGCAAATTCTTGAGAACCAGGTAACAGGGCCTAAACAAAGTTAAACGATACCTGATATTTTTAAAATTTGTTTTAAATTTAAGTTTATAAATTGATTTGATAAAATTAACAGTCAAACAGTCTATAATCAACTTTACATAAAAAATTAACTTTTTAAATTGGTATTACCAGACTTATTTGATTTCCATATTGATCTCCCATTTTTAACAATCCAAAGTTTATGTTCACTATCTGACAACACTTTCAGATTTTAATTTATTTTAAATATATATATAAAATGAAACTAAAAATCTCTAGAATAAAACAATTGCATAAAATTTAGTTATTTAAAAATGATAGCTGTGCCCTAAAAAATTGATTTTGGGCTACAGCCCCAATTTTAACATAACATCATTTAAAAAAATCAACATACAAAAGTTTTCCTAATTACCCACACATGACCACAATAACTTGGTGTCTGAACAGCTTGAAAATACTTTTAAACTTTAAAAACAAAAAACGTCAAATATTGCAAAATACAATTTCTTTTTACAAAAACAAAACTGTTTTGTTATTTCTTTGTGTGTCTGTTAAAACATGTTTAGGTATTAGTAGTTATTTTTTTATTTTTAAGCTCTTTAGGAAATTGATAAGTGGGTAAATAAATACTTCTCTCTGTCTGCGCGTAGATATCTCAATCCTGCTGTAGATATTCCTAGAAACAAAGAAAAGTTTACATTTTGCCGCCACAAACAAAACAGCAACCATAACTTATTTCCGACTCAACACTTTTGTTTTTTCCTCGATATGGGCAAATATATTACTCTGTAATATTTATTGGTAATGTTAAATATATGGTTTCAGAAAGCTATTTAATAAGTTGTAAAAATGATTTAATTAGACTTATAAAAAAGTTTGTTCTGGATACTACCATAGATATTACATTACACTAGAACATATCATAAATACCGGCAGCGTGGTGTAGTGGTAAGAACTCTTGCTATACCACACATGAGGTCGTGGGTTCAATCCCCACTGAACTCATGCTGTAGCGCCCTTGAGTAAGGCGCTATAAACGGTATGAACTACTGCTGAGCCAGCACTTAATTAGCATCATTATTACCGGGCAATTATAGTCTCTATAATATCCCAAACTGCCACAGACAACTCGAGACTGGGTCGGAGTAACTTATGTTACCTTATGTTTAAGTCGCGCATTTGACTTTCCCACATCGAGGATAAAGATATATATACAAAAAAAAATATTAATTAGAGTACAATGTAATATCTATGCTGATACTACATCATACTAATAATAGTTAAAAAATTTTGTTTGTTGAGTTGAATCAACAAATCTTAGTTCCTTAATTCTTTGCACCCCATTGCAAAACATATCTTAACTTACAACAAATTATAAAAATATATAAAAACTATAATAAAATGACAATATTAAATATTACTACATTGCCAAACTCATAATTGTACATTTGCCTAACACAGTAAATCCTTGCGGTTAAAGATAGATCATTTCCATCATTTTTTTTAAATATAAAATATTACACTATTGTTTAATACGTGTATACGTTTTTTAATTGAAAAGTTATACATAAATATCAATTTTATTACTACACTATTTTTGTGCCAAAAAAAAACAAACCTAATGCTACACGTCTAAAAAAAAACCTAATGCTACACGTCTATGCAAGTAATTTTCAAAACCTAATGCTACACGTCTAAGCAAGTAATTTTCAAATAGAAAAAACCTTTGTGCAGGAATTTCAGTTAATAAAAATAAAATGCTAGTAACACAGCTTGTTTTTTGTTTAACAAAAAGAGCAAACTACAAGTTAGTAAGAGTCTTTTGTTAAGTTGCAATAACACGCTACAAGTTAAGACTTAATGTTAAAAAAACAACAAGATACAAGTTAGGAAAAGTCTTTTGTTGATTACAAATTTAAAACAAAACAAGTTAATAAAAATTTGTTGTTAAGTAAAAAAACACGTTACTGGTTAAGGATAGTGTATTGTAATTAGAAACAACGGGCAACGGGTATAAGACTAAAAAGTATTAATCTAAAATTATTTTTAAACATACAAAATAATATATATATTTTTTTCATATTAGTAGTTTGAATATAGCTTTTTTTATCTGCATTTTCAAGTGTATAACAAATATATTATGCAGACAAAACAAAAAATATCATATCATAACATTATAGTCCAAATTAATACCAATTTAAAGTCATATATTTTATAGCAAGATTGACTTCTTTAATCCAACCAACTACAGGATGTGAAAGATAGGTTATTCATTAAGTTTACTGCATAAGTTATAAAGTTTATTTTTTTTATGTTTAAAGGTACTTAAATGAAGTGCAAATGCTATTTACTTCTGCCGGGAATCAATCTACAGAACAATAACTTTAAAAGCTAAAAAATGGCTTATACACAGTAGACAAATAGTTTATTTTATTACCCATTTTGTTAATCGAAATGATGTAACTAAATATTCAAAAGACGTCGCGAATGGCGTAATAAGTTATTATTTAACTGAGCAATTTTTCAAAATATTTTGTTAAAATATAAAAATATATGACAACTCTGGTAGCTAGGACAACGTGACACGCAACAATGAATCCTTATGTACACAAATCCAAATCCATATTTTTACTGCGAAAAGTTTAAATAAAAATCCCTTTAAAAAATCACTAGAGATAAAACAACATGGATTATCTTGTAATACCCGACTATGTGGAAAGAAAAGGATCTTTATATCTTAGATCCGATCACATGAATTATAGTCGAGTTACGTTAAACTCAAATTGGTAAGATCTTTATCAGCTTATCGTTTAAAATAACAAAGTTGGAGATGGATTCGTTAAAATGTTGAAATTTCAAAATTAATTATTTGTAAAGGGATTTAAAAGTAGGTTTTTTAATATGGGTATCAAATTTTTGTATTTTTGTAAAAGTTAATATTTTTTTGTTTTAACAAACAGCAACAGGTAATGCTAGTGTTAAAAAGAAAGCCCAAGATTTTTAATTATGCTGCTGATTAATTGCTGGCTCAGCAGGAGTTTATACCGTTTATAGCGCCTTACTCAAAGGTGCCACAGCGATCAGTGGGGATTGAACGCACGACCTCATGTGTGGTGTAGCAAGTGTTCTTACCACTACACCACGCTGCCGGTTCACATTAATTATGTAATACCATAAATAGGGCAAATTAAAAACCAACATTAGTACAAGAATTAAGACAGTTTTAGAATTGTAGGTTAAATAATTACGAATATGAGTAATAAATAGGCCAAGGTTAAAAGGTGTTTTTACACATTGAGGACAAAACTATTTTGTTATAGGCACCAAGCTCGTGAGGCGGAACCGAAGACTTATGACATCAACAACTTCCCGGTTCCTCCAGGAAGAAATTTGCACACGACTACTTATGAGAGGATGGGAAGCTGTGATGAGGTTAAGATTTAATTTTTTGAGCTGATAAACTTAGAACCGGCAGCGTGGTGTAGTGGTAAGAACACTTGCTACACCACACATGAGGTCGGGAGTTCAATCCCCACTGATCTCATGCTGTAACGCCCTTGAGTTAAGCGCTATAAACAGTATGAACTCCTGCTGAGCCAGCACTTAATCAGCAGCCTAATTATCGGGCAAATATAATCTATAATATCCCAAACCGCCACAGGCAACTCGAGACTGGGGTGGAGTAACTAAGTTGCCCATTCGACATTCCCACATCGAGAATAAAGATATTTACAAACAAAAACTCTGTTTAGATTCAGAACCTATTTTTAATAAAACATTCTATTGAAACATTATTTGTAATTTTATATAGTATTTCTATATTAAGTTTAAGTAAAGTAATTAAATTCAAATTTAAAAATTAGACTTATTGCTTTAGTTTTGAACTTTAGATTTTATCTTTAAATAGTGTTATTTTTTAAAGTTATTAAATTTGTTTTTTTAATGTTGACATTTCCTATTTTTAAACTGAGTTTGCTTTTATGGTTATCAAAAATTAAACTTAAAACCATTTAGCCCTCACCACAAACAACAACTAAATCAGCAATGGAGCAAATAGCACTGAAAACCGACTTTACCGAACAAGATAGAATCAAAAATGTTGTTGATATCGGCTCTTTTGCTAACGCCAACATTTCAAGGTTTGTAAATAAAAATAGATAAAATGTAAATAAAAATATTTTTTTGACTGTAAAAACAAACCAACAAATGTATAGGCTTCTAGAATTATAATATATTTATTTTAATTATTAAAGGGAAATCCCCACAGCCCCCAAAATAGGGTTTGGGGCAGTGTTACCCCGACATCACCCTGATCACGACAAATTGTAAGTCTAAAATTTTTATTACAATTAAAGAATAAATTTTTTTAAATATTTTGGTAAAAAATAAACACACGCTTGTATAATATAGGTCCAGCTTTAAATTGATTATAACTTTTAACCCTTTGGTCCTTAGTAATAAACATTACTAAACTTATGTTTTAGGCACTTGGAGACAACACATCATGCTGACTTTACAGCTCCTTACTCTTTTACTCCTGCCCCGGTAAGTTGATGACATTGCTAACAAAATGTTTGATAAAATTAAATTCTAGTAGTTTGTACCATATATGTTGGTGTAGTTTTTTTTTGCTATATCATAATCCTTGATGCGGGACCTAAACATAGATTAACATCAGTAACTCCAACTCAGTCTCAGGTTGTCTTTGGCGATTTGGGGTATTATAGATTATAATTGCCTGATAATTTAACTGCTGATTAAGTGTTCGCTCAGCAGGAGTTTATATCATTTAAAGCTCCTTACTAAAGGGCGCTACAGCATGAGAGCCGTGGGAATTGAACCAACGACCTTATGAGGTGTAGCAATTGTCCTTACCACTACACCACGCTATAAGTACTTTTTAAAATAAAAAAAATCCCTAAAGTTAGTTTTAATATATTCCAATAGTTTTGAAATAATGGCAAAAATTAAGATTTTTTAAATTAATTTTTAGGAACGTCCACCAGAGTTTCCAGATAATTCCGGTGCATATCGTAAATGCAATTCTCAATTTACCGACACAGCTGACTATCGGCGACTCGGCAAAAACACCTGGCAGGATGAGTCGGGCAATTATGCAAACACCCCCAACAAAAGAAGGGTGTTCCCCAAATGTAACCCAATTCCAGAAAGATTAACAGAGGGGCTAATATAACTTTTTCGAATAATTTTTTTTTAAATTGCATTGCTGTTAAATAAAATGTTTTTTTTTTGATAATGTTAAAGAAATAGTGTTTGTTAAGTTTATGCAAATATTGCAGATAAATAGTGTATTGTATTGTTAGTATATTTTGAATGGCGTTTATATGTTTTTAGGTATTTTTAAATAAACAAATTTATCAACTTCATTACAAACAGTTATAATTTTTTTAATTATAAATAAAAATGTAGAAGTTTAATTAAAAGTAAAAAAAATAAAAAAGTATTGAAAATATTATTAGTTGCATAATAAGAACAAAATTAATATTCAAAATATTTCAATATTGTACAAAAAAATTAAGTTAAATTTCCCAAAATAAATCTTCCTTGTACCACTCTGACATCACAACCTAAATTGTGCATCCATTGTTTGCCCACAAAGCCCTTGAATAAGATTGTTAGCAGCTAGAACGGCCATTTTTGTCCTCGTTTCATAAGTTGCACTTCCAATATGAGGTAGAATCACTTTAAATAAATAAATATCGAATATAACATATTAGAACATTGTTTATATACAATGAAGCTTAGGTGATAGTTATAAATATATGTTTATACATATGCATGTATGTTTATACAGTATATGGGCTTTTAAAACAAAAAAAATACCATTTATTTAGGATAGGTTATTTATTATTGGGCAAATCGTGTGTACCGGCAGCATGGTGTGGTGGTAAGAACACTTGCTACACCACACATGATGTCGTGTGTTTAATCCCCACTGATCTCATGCTGTAGCGCCCTTGAGTAAGGTGGTATAAACGGTATGAACTCCTGCTGAGTCAACACTTAATCAGCAGCATAATTATTGGGCAATTATAATCTATATAATATCCCAAACTGCCTCAGGCAACTCGAGACCGGGTCGGAGTAACTGATGATACTCTATGTTTAAGTCGCGCATTTGACTTTCCCAGATCCAGGATTAAGATATATACAAAAAATATATATATATTAATTGGGAGTTGCGACCACTTTACAACAAATATAATGAAGTTTGTAAATGATTAGTTTCAATTATTAAAAAACATCATTTCATACAAAAAATGTAATTAAATTTAAAAAATTTTATTTAAAAAAAATATATAATTTTAATTTTAAAATTACCACAATTATCAAGTTGAAGTAAGGGGTGGTTGGTAGGAAGAGGTTCTGGGGTAGTAACATCTAACCCTGCACCTTGTATTTCACCCACTTTTAAACTTTTGTACAAGTCGTCTTGATTTACTACCCCACCCCTTAAAAAGAATAACAAATATTTTATTTAGAAAACTAATTTATTTTTTGCCAAAATTATTAATTATTTAGATAACTTGCCTTGCAATATTAATAAAGATTGCTGATTTTTTCATAGTTCCAAAAGCTTTTTTATTAAATATTTCTTTGGTTTCTGGAGTTAGCGCACAACATGATATCAAAAAATCACTTTTCTTTAACAAATCCTGAAAGGTTTCTAAAAAAATACCTTTTAAAATTATCTTTGAATTTTCATAATTATTAAATTGATTTAAAGATAAAATGGTCATCACTAAATAAACCAAAAAAATTACCAAAAATGTGATTATTTATTTAATTATAGGTTGTCTTTAAACTACCGTATGTAGCTCCAATATCGGTTTCAAAATCCTTAGATTTTCTGCTTGTTGTGTTATAGATGAATCTTTTTACACCAAAAGGTTTTAGTCGATTTAACACAGCCATCCCAATTCTACCCAAACCAAATAAACCCACTGTACTGCCCTCAAGTGTTGGCCCACACATCCACATTGGTTTCCATGTTCCCCAACTCCCACTTTTAAACAAGAAAATATATTTTACTGTTAGACTAAATTAATTTGATTATAACTAAGTAAATTTCAAAATAACAAAATAAAAACATCCAATCAAACATTAGTGTAACTGTGGGAAATTTTAATCAATTATATCCCAAACTGCCAAGGGCAAATTAAGGCTAAGTTGAGGTAACTGATGTTACTCTGTGTTCAGGTCCAGTATTTGACTTTCTCACATCAAGGACAATTAAATGCAAAAAAATAACCGTCTTTTAAAATTTGTAAACTATAGCATATTTATGTTGGCATTTATTAGTGAGGAAATTTTGTTTAAATAAACTGTCAAATTTGGTTAAAAAATCAAGATTGCTAACAACAGAAACTGTAAAAAATTAACTATTACTCTTTAACAGCTTTGGTTCCTTCAACAATTTTTCTTGAAGTTGCCAGCAATAACCCAACAGTTAACTCTGCCTGAGAAAACACAATAAAACACATATTTTGAGGCAAAAATTTATTGTCATTGGCTTAAGATAAAACTTACAGTAGCAGAGGTAAGTACATCAGGTGTATAACCAACTTTAATATTTCTTTGTTTTAACTTCATAAGATCAAGATGATCAACACCAACTGACATTGTGCTCACAACTTCTAGTTGATCACCTGTTCAAAATAAGAAATGGCAGTAAAATATTACCTTTGCCAGTCAGAGCATCATAAGCCAGCAGCATGGTGTAGTAGTCAGAACACTTGCTACACTTCATGAAGTCATGGGTTCGATCTTGACAGCTCTTATGCTGTAGTGCCATAAAGTAAGCACTATAAACGGTATAAACTCCTGCTTAGTCAGCACTTAATCAGCAGCTTAATCCTTGGGCAATTATAATCGATAATACCCTAAACTGCCAAAGGACATTTGAGACCGGATTGGGGTAACAGTTGTTACTCTAAGTTTAGGTCGTGAAGTCGACCTTTTCACAGTAAGGATAAAGATATATAAAAAAGGCTTAATAAGAAAAATACATCTACAAACATGACATAAATATCAAATATTTTTGTTGGCTAAAACTTGTATAAAATAAAAATAGAATTTGTTGATTACCAGCTGAATCTATCAAGTTTTTATTAATTTTATCTGTCAATAAACACAAAATTCCATCTTTTCCCTTTGCTTTCTCTATTAAGATGTTGTTTGGAATAATATCATCACTATCCCATACATCACAAACACATCTAAAAATATCAAGTTTTTTATTCTTAACGTTAATAACTAAACGTTTATACAAATAATCTATTGAAAATTAGGATAAACTTCCTTAAAATATTACTTAAACAGTCAAACAAATCTAGTAATAATATTGAGGTTAAACCTATATCTAAATGTAAAAAAATAAGTTAACCTAAGATATAAATTAATAAACAAATTGCTTTTACCTTTCTTTTAAAATATTAAGGGCAACACTGGGCAATCTTCTTGTTATTAGAACTTGGAATTTTATCGACATTTTACAAATATTTTTTATTTCAAATAAGGTTTCTAAAACTAAAAATAATACAAGCCTTTTATTGCAATTTTAGAACAATCTTTTTACAATAAACAGGAGATATTACTTAATATTGTTTAATTTAAAACTAAAAACATATATAACAAAATAAAATACTAATATTTTAAAATAGAGCACAATTAAATATAAAAAGTGCCAAAAGTTATTGCCCTTTTAAAAGAGAATTTTAATAATAATTCTGTAAAATATTATATACAAAATATTGGCACTAATATGGTTAAATAAAACAAAATATTTACCCCTGATATAGTTGAAAATACCGCACTTATTTGTTACATTTTTTTAACATATAAGCTTTTAAGGCAAAACATAATACAAGTTAAAATCCACAAAATGTTGTTCTAGATATAATATGTAAATAACACAAATTCAGTTCCCAAAACCACACAAAAACAGTATTTATAACACATCTAATATAACAAAATTAATTTGCCTACAATATATAATAAGAATAAAATGCTTAAATAAAAATAATGAAAACCAAAAATCCAAAAAATTTTATATATATTTATATTAAATTGAAATCTTACTAGCTTCGTTAAAAAAAATTATTAAAAATTTTAAAAAATAATTATTTCGGTCTTCAGTACAATTCTTCCACAGAAAAAAAAATTGAAGAAAATTGATTGCATCCTCAAGAATTTTTGGTTAAATTAAAATAAAATATTGATTTATCATGAGGGTAAAGTATCCAAATCAGGGCATGCTGCCGGTGTGTTAAACTTAGCTGAATAAACACAAGTCTCTTTTTCTGACACATATTTAAGAGTGTCTTGTGGAGCACATTTAAAGTTTATCTAAAAATAAAATTTTAATTTTAAAACATGATAACAATTAAAATATAAGCTATTAAAAAACAAAGTCCATTGCGAAAAGACATAATACACTACGCGTAAAATGATGCATTGTTTTTAAAAGGAAATCTATACATAACTAAGCTTAGTAGACAATATATATTTTTCTGTTCAATTTTTTGGCCTGCAAAATAAAAAAAAACAGCCACTATGGGTGCATGAATAAAATTATTCTGGGCACAAAATAGTTAAAAGTTGCGACCACATTGCGACAATTAAGATTCTAACCAAAGGAAAAAATTGTATATACTTATGTTTGCAAAAAATAAAAAAAAATAATAAAAAAATAAAAATAAGCCAAAAAATCCAAGAACTTTATTTTAATAAACAATTACACAAAAACAAAAAAACCTACAATAGTTGTTCTTTTCCTCCCATTAGGACAATGATCCCCGGCTCCCCCCTCCATAATCAACTTGAATCCTTCCTCAACATTCCCCTCCATCCTTCCTCCTACCCCTAACAACCATGTATCTTTTCCAATCTAAAATAAAAAAAGCAAAAGTGCAAGTTAAAAGAAATTATTCAATAACAAAGATAAAAATGACATTTTTTTTGAAATTAATTTGAAAGGAAAAATTGAAATCCTTATTTTTCATTTTTAAAGGAAAAAATATAATTATTTGTTGGTCTAAATTTTAAAATATATTTAAAGAATTATTATTTAAATAAATTAGGGCTTAATACCTGGCCTATAATTTAATGCACATAACCGAAAAGGATAGCCTATATAAAGTTTTTGTTTTCGAAGAAATTTTATGAATAAATAAAAAAAAATTAAAAGTCTTATAAAATTTTTTTTACAAAAAATTATAATATATTTGCAGGCGTAACTCAAACATTAAAATATAAAAATTTAAGAGTAGGATTTTTTTTGTACCTGGGATGAATTAAAATATGGACACAACTCATAAATATAACCTGGTGATTTAAATGCAAAACATTCTAAACTTAGTGAATAGAATTCTCCTTTCGGTCCATATTTCTAAAATCAATAAAATTAATTGGATTAAGTGGTTGTAATAAAAGATAAAATAGAACATTATTTTTTTTATTTTTTGGAATGCCACCACAAATTATAAAATTGTTTTAAAATATTAAAACTTATTTTTTAAGGTAAATTTAAAATTCTGTATTACAACCATGTGCCCTTGTTATATAAAACCAAATAATTACAAAGTAAATTGATCACTTGTACTTTGTAACTTTAGAAAAACCTAAAACCGTAAAATACAAAAAAAATAGCTAAAACCGTGAAGTAAAAGGTTTTTTTTGGAAAACTGTTAAAAACAAGTAAACCAAATTAATTATAAAAAAAAATTAATTGTTTTACCTTTTCATGAATATGGTCTGCACCAGCGAGTATGTATCTTGCCTTTGCAGTTGCACCTTCTCTTATAATATTCATTTCTCTTACTCTAGTATGCTCATAATCCATACAAGTATCTTTACAGGGAGCCAACTGAACATTCTCTGAAACTTAAAACTTCAAGTCAAACATTTCTAGCTTCACAATTAAAAAAAAATCGAATAAATACAATTTTTGCAACACTAAACTTAAAATGCTCTACCAAATTAATTTTTCCTAAATTATGCTATATGACAAAAAAAGGTTTGGTAATAATAAAAAATCTTTCTATTTAAATTTAAATTTAATAACAAATAAAATTTGTATATATCTATTCTAAAAAATAAATTCCAATAAAAAAAGGGGGTAGGTTTATACCTGGTAAGTTAAGGTCGGGTGACACAGTTACCCCTTTCCATTCATCGCTACCATCACAACAATCACAAATACCATCATTCACCCTCGATGATGGTAAATATTGGTGCTCTGGTTCGCAATAAAATCTGGTTCAAAAAACACCATTACCAAAATTAAACCAAAAATTTAATTTTTTTTTTTTAATTTTTTTTTTTTTTTTTTTTTGTTTACTAAAAAAATGTTTTTAATATAATGGACTAATAACTTTAAACATTGCAATCTAAGCTAAGTAAATTTTTGTACTTTGACCTTTTAACATTAATCATCAATGTTTGTGTATAAGTATTATGTATTTATAATGAAGCATAATAGACGATATATATATGTTCAATTACAGGCCTACAAAATAAATTAAAACTTCCATTTATGGTCCACCGGTAAATTAAAAAGGGAATATATATATTAGTTGTCAGTTGCAACCATATAACAACAAAAACCAGCAGTGTGGTGTAGAGGTAAGAACACTAACTACACCACACATGAGGTTATGGGTTTAATCCCCACTGATCTCATGCTGTATCGCCCTTTAATAAGGCGATATGAACGGTACGAACTTCTGCTGAGCCAGCACCTAATCAGCAGAATAATTATCGGGCAATTATAATCTATAATCCCAAACTGCCACAGGCAACTCGAGACTCAGTCGGAGAAACTGATGTTACTCTATGTTTAAGTGGCGCATTCGACTTTTCCACATCGAGGATAAAAATATATACAAAAAATAAAAAATAAAATGTCAACCACAGTGCCAGTCAGTTTTAATAGTTATCAATGTATATATATTAACCAATGTACTAACTAGACAATTATTTTACAATTCTGATCATATACCACATAATATTTAATTTTTTACCTTCCATTTTTGCATGCAGATGTCCCTGGTTCGTCTGTACCATCCAAACAGTCACAATAATCATTATTTACAGCTGACCATGCGACAGTTTGATTCCCATTTAAACATGTAAATTTCCCAGTTGATGATGGAACATAATATTTTCTAAAAAAATCAAAATAAAGGGTAGTGCATTGTGTGATAGTAATTAAGGTATGGTTATTGTAAAATAAGTGCAATAAAGTAAAAATGCATTTAAATAAGTTTTTTCTTTAAAAGCATTTAGAAATTTTGCTAATATAACTAACAGTTAAATATACAGAAAAAACAATTTCATAAATTAATTTTTTTATTCAAAATTTGATGAAAAAAGTAAAATAAACAACTGTAAAATAAACAACACCGTAAAATAAACAACTTATGATATCAACTTTTATCCCAGTACTAATATACAAAAGGTAATTACTGCTGGTATATATATTAAATACATATTTAAACTAATATTAACCTGTGTGCTTTCATAACGCCTCTTAAAATTGTCCCATTAACTTTTATTCCAATTTCTTTTTTTAATTTTTGTGCAAATTTTGGATTTATTGAAATCTCAGGTGGAGGCTAAACATAAATGACACTAAAATTTATGTTTTACGAAAAAAACACGCATCTAATTTTACTGTCAAATTAAAAAAAAATTACCACGGAATTGAGATGTAAATATTTTCCTTTATTGTGGTATTCACTTCCACTATTCATCATCATTTGTTGGTGTTTTTGTAAGTTTTTTAATATACTAGCCTGCAACAAAAAATAACGTTTAATATTAAAAAAAGGTTTGGATCTCTATTACTTTCGCACGCCCGAATTTAACAAGGCGTTATAACCTAAGTATGGCAATTGTTCAACCAGACATTAAAAATTAGTTGAAATATGTTTTAATGAGTATAACTTAGCCCGCTTTACGAGTCAGATGTGTTAATGGGTAAACTGAATATGTGAGGGTTAGGGTAAGGGTTTAATTTATGCAACCTCTTTGTTTAATTACATGTGCCGTATTTCGGTTACGCACCCTGTTTATGTAGGGCGTGCGAATCTAATAGAGATCCAAAGTTTTTTTGTTATCTCGTCTGAAAGCTTTACTACAATATTAGGATAGAATTCACAACATGGGGTCTTGGGTTCAGTCTCCTCTGCTCTCATGCTGTAGCGCCCTTTGAGAAAGGCACTACAAACGGTATAAACTAAGCCAATACTTAATCAGCAGCATAATTATCAGGCAATTATAATCTATAATATCCAAAACTGCCAAAAGCAACTTGAGGCTGGGTCAAGGTAACTTATGCTACTTAAATTAAGGTCGTAACCTTTACACGCCAAAGATAAATAAATGTAAAAACAACTGGTTTAAAATTATAAATAACTTTTTTAAATTTAAATAAAGATAAGAGAAAAATGTCAACACCAAAGATATATAATTGTAACAAAAAAATTAACAATTTAAAAGTTAAACAACATTATTTTAAATCATATTAAAATCTTGTTTTGCAATCTAAATTAGGTTCATAGTTTACCTGAAACATCATAAAGAACAAAGCTGTCATAAATAATGCAATCAAGGTTTGAAAAGGATTACTTCTGCCTCCCATTAACCGTATATGACGTTGTGCAGCTGGGTTATTATCCATATTATTTATTTTAAAATATCTAAAAACATTTAAACCAGACAGTTGTGTTAAGTTTTTAGTTTATTTTTGCCAAGCTTGCCTAACCCATTGTATAGAAGCAGATTTTTTTCATATATCTTTATACTCGATGTGCAAAGGTCAACTTTGCAACCTAAACATAGAGTAACATCAGTTACTCCAACCCAGTCTTAAGTTGCCTTTGACAGTTTAGGATGTTATTCATTATAACTGCTTAATAAATATAGGCTGCAGTATAACGGTATAGGTATTGCCTTAGTAAAAGTTGTTATGGTTTATAGTCAGACAGTCAGACTGTCAGATAAGATTGTAGGATCTTATCTAAGGGAACCAGAAGCTTCGGCCAGAATGTTCGGCCTGCAAAAAACGCGGGAGTCGGTGACGAAATTGCTGCGTAAATGTAAGCTTAAGACCATATTTTATCGATATTCAAAATAAAATTTGACAAAAAGTATAATATATAAAAAAATTTGAATAAGTTGTTACGATAAATATATATGTTATCTAAGGGTGTTCCAGCCTGAGAGCAGTGGAAACTATTGTAAAAGTGTTCTACTAGCTGACTAACAGACTTTAAAACATTGACGTTGCAGATATATCTTAAAAATAAAAGTTAAAAAATACAAGAAAACATTCTTAACATAAAATAGAAAAAATTAAAAATAAAGAACCATACCACCTCATTTTAAATATGTACACACAAACTACGTAATCTACTAACAACTGCATACTTTTAAAATTACCTTTTATTTAATTAGAAACGTAATTAAATAAATAGTTAGTTAATGTTTAAAATAGTTAGTTAATATTAAAGAATTCAGAAATTAAAAGTCACACTTTATTGAACTATGCGTGGCTCGCATTTATATTATTATACAAATTAGTATACTATGGTGATGCATCGAATGTTGTCAATTTATTTTTTGATTAATAAAAAATATATAGAATTATTATTAAAAAAAATAAAATAATAGTGTTTATAACTGTTTTACTACATAAATAGATTTAAAACCTTTTTACTCAAATATTGTTAATTGTTGTTTACACCATTATCAGTTTTTTTTTTGATTAATAAACAACGTATAAATAATTAATCCAAAAAGATAAATAAACAATATTGTTTAAAATTTTATATATAGTGTTTTTTACTTAAAAATGATATTTAAAAACTGCTAAATACAACTTAAGACTTAGTCGCAGTAACAGGTGTTTCTCTATGTTTAAGATGTAAAGTTGACCTTCCCACATTAGAAATAAAATGATACAAAAAGTGTTGAAACAGATAAAAAAATACAAAAATTAAAAAAAACGTGTTATTAGCCCATGCTGTGCTATAAATATAATCACTTGCATTTCCTGTTTGAAAAGCACTGTTAAACGCCAATGCACAAATTTAAACACGTTGTACGCATATACAGCAAAAAACTTTAGAAATTAGAATGAATTATTTTACTAGAAAATTTCAAGAACAAAGGGCTAAAAAAAATTCGCAACAAATTGATGAAAATCTGATTCCAGAACAAAAACATGAAATTAATATAATGTTATTGGGAGATAAAACTATTTGTGACGCAATGTTAACTTTACTTTCACTCAATAGCTTAAAAAAAGAACATATGGATAATCAAGTAATACCTAATGTCTTGTCGGCAGTAATTAGTTTTATTGAAACGATAAACATCAACGAATTACCGTCAGTTCAAGAAGATGTTGCTTTAATAAAAAACTACCTAACAAATTTAAAAAGTTCTGTAAAGTCAGAAGCCACTGAGAGTCAAATAAAAAAAGTTGTTCTAAAATTGTGGAATAAAACGCAAATAAAAACTTGCTATAACGAACATAAAAACGACATCAATGTGAACGAGTTGTATTTTTTAGAAAATTTGGATAAAATATGCGAGGAAAAATATATTCCAACCTTTGAGGATATTTTCAATGTTAAACGAAGTATATCATCCGCTGTTACTAGTGGTACAATTCTCTTAGAGGATAGGTATTACCAGTTTATTAATGTTGCTGGTCTAGTAACTAAACCCAAAAAATGGTTTGTTTTATTTAATCTTATGCACATGACTATTTTTACTGTTTCCCTTCCTTCATACAACGAAAAGTCAAATGACGGTGAAAGTTTCAACATGCTTGAAAGTTTAGAAGATTTTCGATCATTTCTTAAGATGCACTTTCGGTTTAAACCATATACCACGTGTTGTACATTTGTTTTGGTGTGCTTCTTTTACAAAGACAGGTTTTTAAAAATGTTAGAAACAGTGCCACTTTCCCAATGTTTCCCAGATTATGATGACAATAACACAAAAGAAGAAGCCCTCAAATATGTGACAGCTATGTTTGAGAAAGAAGGACCCAACCACTGTAATTCCCGAGGAGATATATACATAGCAGTGAGTACGCACTTCTCAAATTACTTTGACGAAGACGAGATTTCCCTACTTGGAATGCTAATACAGGACACACAGTCTCGTATGTTTGACATATTTCGCGAATACTATATAAAAAGTTAATTTTTCTGTTATTTATATATCAGTGTGTTATTTAGATAAAATACTGATATCAGTGTGTTATTTACATATCCTTCATGTAAGGTTTGCCATAGACAATATTAGTTATTTTTTTTCGGTTTTACATCTTCTTAAAATTTACTTATTTTAAATTGTCAACTATTTAAAAATACTGCAACAATTACAAAACGATAAGATCTGACATTTAAATCCTGTAACTAATTTAGTTTTACGAATTAAAAAAAATAATTTAGTTGTAAAGTCGAGTCTAACAAAATTTCTTTTGTATTTGGCTATATTGTATAAAACTTACCTGTATATTTTAAGTTTATTTTAAATATAAATGCTTTTAGTTTGATCTAAAGTTTAGCAACCATATATAAAAAATAAATAAACATGTTTAAATATTCAAGAGTCGTATTTACTATCCTCTTATGCATGACACGTATTTGTGTTATCAACTCATACACTATCAGTAACTTTCTTGTAAAAGTATTGCAATGAATTAAAACGATAAAAAATCCAACGATCATTTGAAAAACTTTATTACTGATTAATTTGTTTTAATATGTAAAACCTATTTGGTAAATTATGTTAAAAATATTCTTTTATTCAATTTAAATAAATATGTTTAAACGGCTAATTATCATAGCCTACAGTGTTTTTCAAAACGTGATATGAAAATTTGATTTCATTTCCTGATCGAAAACAGATTTTAAATTCAAAGCACAAATTGTAACAGTAAAAGATATTAACTGTGAATAACATTAAAAACAAAATGAATTATTTAAAAAAAAAATCTTAGGAAAGAAAAGCTAAAGCAATTTTCAGAGAAACAAAAATTAAATACATTTAAATTATATTTTACGCTTTTAAAAAAATATTTTTAAACGTCTTTTTGCTCATAATAAGCCCTTTAAAACGTGATGTGAAAATTCAGGATGTTATTTCCTAATCAGAAAACAGCTTTTAAAGTCAACCTATTTTATTTAACAATGTTAAGATATTGACTCTAGCAATATTAAATAAGATGGAATGGCTTAATAGAAAAACCCAGGAACGAAAAGCTAAAAAAATTTCCAGACAAATAGATAAGAAGCTGATATCAGACAAGGATGAATTTGCAATAAAGGAACAAATAATAATGCTAATAGGAGGAGATCAAACTATTTGTGATAGACTGTTTAATCTTTTCTCACCTGAAAGCTTTGATAAGCAGCATTTTGCTAATCAAGTAATACCTTATGTCTTGTCGTCAGTAATTAGTTTTATTGAATCGATAAACAACAACGAATTATCGTCAGTTCAAGAAGATGTTGCTTTATTAAAAAACTACCTAACATGTTTAAATACTTTTCTAAAGTCAGAAGCCACTGAGAGTCAAATAAAAAAAGTTGTTTTAAAACTGTGGAATAAAACGCAACTAAAAACTTGCTATGACGACTATAAAAACGACTTTAATATAAACGAGTTCTATTTTTTAGAAAATTTGAATAGAATATGCCAAGAAAAGTATGCCCCAACTTTAGAAGATATTTTACATGTTAGACAAAGTAAAACACCTGCTGTTACTAAAAGCAGTCCCTCTTCCTTCATATAATGAAAAAAAAAGAGATGGAGAAACTTTTAAGATGATTGAAAGTATAAAACAATGCAGAATTCTTTATGAAAGTTGTTATTTCACATCTAAATCTTATTTATTTATTTACTTCACCCATAAAGACCAATTTTTTAAAATGTTAAAAAAATCGCCACTTTCACATTGTTTTCCGGAATATAATGACACTAACACTAACAAAAATGCTCTCGAATTTATTAAAACTAAGTTTAGAGGTTATAACCTTTCGACTCATAGAAGAAGATCATCAATCTGTGATGTCAGTACCTTTGTTACAAGTTATTTTGGCGCAGAGGATCTAAAGAAATTTATTAAAGTTATTTTAGATGACACTGAAATGTTTTATTCAAAATTTCCTGTTAACTGCCTTGCATAATTACTTAATCTATTCGTTTTTATTTATGTATATTGTCCCAGCTTTTAGTTGTAAAGTATTTTTTTTGTATATATCTTTCTCCTTGATGTAAGAAAGTCGAATGCGCGACTTCAACATAAGTAACATCAGTGACTTGCACCCAGTCTCGAGTTGCCTTTAGCAGTTTGGAATATTATAGATTATAATTGCCCGATAATTATGCTGCTGATTAAGTGATCAATTGCTGGCTTAGCAGGAGTTCGTACCGTTTATAGCGCCTTACTCGCTACCGCATGAGATCAGTGGGGATTTAACCCACGACCTCATGTGTGGTGTAGCAACCACTACACCACGCTGCCGGTCAAACTTACCACTACACCACGCTGCCGGTCAAACTTAATCTATTTGTTTTTATAATCATGCATATCGCCCCAGCTTGTAGTTGTAAAGTATTAGTTATAATATACTGAAATAAATCCGAACTAAACGGACAAAATAATCTTTTTTTAATTCTTTAAAACATATTTAAAAAAAGATATTAAGAAATCCAGCAACAAAAAGGCTCTATAATAATTTTTAAACAATATTAATTATTTTATGCCTGTGCTACCTTACGTAAAAAGTAGCTGTACTGAGAAGACGTGACTGTTAATGAACTCATTATTAAATTTTTATTTTTTTCGAAAGCATTGAACGTTGTGTAAACGTGCGAAAATACAATGTCTTTAATACTGTTTATGTCTTTTATCCTATTAATCAATAACACATAAACAGAGCTTGGTTTTGGTTATAAACTTCGCAACAAAGTAACCACTGTTACGTCATAGTTAAAAAGTGTTCACTTACAGATCTTGTTTTGTATACCAAAAATTACCGCCAAAAATGAGTCAAAAAGTAACCAAATCATTTGTTTCAAAATGACGACACCTTATGATGTCACAAAGCGATGATTGTTGTAATCGTCCTAAATTGTTTTCGTTTCTCTTTAGGTGACGTCACTGACCGCAGTGCGTGTCAGCAAAAATAACGTTTAAAAAACCGAGGTCTTTTCGCTCTCCTTAAAACGCTTAAAAGTGCAACGAACCATTGATTTGCAGTCAACACAAATGGATTATGACGTCATGAAGAAGTGACAGTATCCCTTGTTTGCGGTCGACCCGTGTTAAAAGTTTTATTCGTATTTAAGAATAGACAGATTGTCTATATTGTCCCGTGAGTAGAAGGTTCATATTTAATGTTGTTAGTTTTGAAAACAAACTTAGAGAGTTTACATAAGAAATATATTGCGAGTAGAGGTTATACAAACTGTAAGGTCGAACATTCATGTTTTAATAAGGTTTGAAAGAGGTCTTACTATAAACATAGATATTCATTAAAAAGTGTATTAAAGTTTAACAGATAAAAGTAAAACTTATTTAAAAAAAGTAAATTAAAAAATTATTTTTATTTTTGTAAAGTGAATATTTGATAAGCTTTTAAATGATTTAAATAGCGACAAAGTATCATGCAATAGTATTCCAAATTTACAAGCAACTAGTGTCAATTGAAATTTCTGCACGCGACCGAGAGGATTTTTTTCCGTATTGAAAGAAGTCATATTAGGGCCATTGAATAAAAGTGGCGTCACTTAATTTACATCCGCTTTTTATTGCTTCCGATATTTACTTTCCTAATTTCGAATTTGTTATTGAATTATTAATTTTTTTTTCTTAAAGAGAAGGAGTTACAAAGATTTACAATTTTTTAGAAATGCGACTGCTTTGTTTATTTATTGTACATATTATATTTTCATATACTAACGGTAAGTAAAATTGTTTTTTTTTTAATATAAGTTAAACTAAATTTGATAATAAAAACAGTATTATTTTTAGACATCATATTCATAGAGAATTTTAAACAAAAACTTTAATTTTTTATTTTTAAATAAAATTATTTTTCTTCTAAAGTAGTTTAACGTCCCTAGCTAAAGTGTATTGATTTTTAAAAACAAAATTTTATTAACTTTTTAAGGAGATTAAGTAACCTTTTAGACTTTCTACTGAAAACTTAATATTGATTTTAAGCAACTAACTTATTCACAGAAAATGTAACAAAAAATTAAAAAATATGTGATATTTAGTCAAATAATTTATAGGTTACCTTATAGTAGAACATGATAAAACCCATGTTAAGTATGTTTGAGAAATGACTGATAGTCAATTTATTTAGTCGCCTGCGTAACGTTTACTAAAGTTACTTTCTCATTACATTGAATTTAATAACTGACAAGTTTACAACCAGACGACATCAAATTATTTAAATTAAAACATAAAACAGGCAATCTAAAATACTTGGGGGGTCATGTCATTAATTTTGATAAAAAATGCTTTTTAACAAAATATTTAAATATGTTTTTTAGGATTAAAATGCATGCGACCATCTGATGCTAGATTATTTACAACAGTTACCGCTCCACAACTTTGGCATGACCATGGTTGGCATACAGGCCTTCATTTAGCTACAGATAGCAGTAAGTACAACTTTTATTACTATTTCAAAACCTATGGTTTAAATACCGACGTAGGTATTTTTTTAATCAAAATGTAGAAAAATATTTTATTTAATTTTTTTACTATTTTATTTCCAATATTTTTATATACTTTTTTTTAAATAAATATAAAAAACAAAAATATTGTCTGTTTTTGACAAAAATAATGCTTGCAGTATAAAGTTGTAAACAACCTGTTTACCAAGTACTTACATTCACCTTAAATTAAATTATTAAAATAATTACAGGCGGGGTTGGAAAAGGAGTTGTTTTCACGAGACAAGGATCCCCAATATGGTGGTTACTAAACAGGGAACAAACCGCCCATTTTATTGTTACTGGCAATGAACAAAAGTAAGCTTTGTTAATAGAATGTTAAGTTTTATTACAAAAATTTGCAAAGGATAAAATAAGGAAAAGGATTAAATGTGAATCTAATCCCCTAAATGCAAGTCATTGATAAATTTTAAACAGTAATTAAATCGTTAGACATATTTAAGTTAAGTAAAGTGCTCTACCGACAATATTAACTGAAATAATGTTTTTGTATGACAGAATCTTGTGTGCCCAACTGAACGAGGGCTTAAAAGTAAATTGGTTTGACAATACAGCGGAAAATCGAGATCAAGATTGGTGTCAGTGGCGAATCGAAGAACAACCAAACGACCCTTCTTTTTTTAAGATGAAAAATATTGCACTTATTGAAGAGGTAAGACTTACTGAATATTGAAATTAATAAAACATAAGTTGGTACATATTATCACAGTGCTTTAGAACATTTATGTGTAGGCTACAGCTTCTATATATAGTTAGCGCAAAGAATTTGTTAAAATATAGTATATGCGCAAATAATACTAATTTAGACGACAATGTTAAATTTGATTTTTAACAACCATTTTAAAAATGCTTAGATGCCCGAAATTGGTTATGTTTACTTTGGCGAGACTGGCCTTTACTTCGACTATGACTTTAATGCTAAAAACGACGCAAGAAATCAAATTACCGAAGCCGAAAAAACTTTCAGGTGGACCAAAGCTAATCCGAGTCAAGTTGAATTTTTACAACTACCCGATGAGTGTGAAATTGGTAAAATTACTTTTAAATCTAAGTTAATAAATAGACTTTCGTGATGTTTAATATTATTGACGTCACATTTTATAAATTATGACGTCACAAATTATTATTATCACCGTTTATTATAAAGGACCCTCGGGGTATCCTTCATTTTTCATGAGAGAATCTGATGATGACGTCACAATGAGAGGAGCGACTGGAAGAAGAAAAAGAAGAGTTAAAGATTTGGTTTTTAAAAGTAAGAAAAATTACTAAAAAATAAAACTAAAAACAAAACTTAAAAAAACTTAATTATGCAAAACAATGATATGCTCTGCGTTATCAAATTCCTATACCAACTTTTACTAAAGAATGACATTTATGTTTAATAATATTGCCAACTTATATGTTTATAAAGGATGTAAGACTAACGTAATTATATTTTTGAACTACAAAAAAAGTACTAGAAAAATATTTTTACGTTCAAATTTCTGTTAATTTTAAATAATTTTTTAACAAACTAAATAAATTTTTTTTGTTTTAGATAAATTTGCAACATGCTCTCCGGGATGGTATTTAAATCAAAACAAGTGTTATCGAATATTCCGGTATTCAAACATTAACTTTGATCGAAACAACCGACTTTGCACCTTTTTTAAAGGAACTGCTGTCGTGCCAATGTAAGTAGTCTCAAACCAGCAAAAACAATGTCCATAAAAGGTTGTTATATTGCAAGTTTTTTTTTTTAAATAAAACTAATGGTATTTTTTCTGCGTAATTTTTAGGTGGTGACACTAACTTTCTTACAATTAATTGGTAGTGTTTTGACTTAATGATATTTTCCGAAATTTAATATCTTTAAAATCTCGACTTTACGAAAGTTTAAAAAAAATATTACTTGGCTACTCTTAATTTAAAATGACCTAACTTTCAGGAACAAAAATGAGCAGAAGTTTCTTTCTCGCTTAATAAGCCACTACAGCAGATCTGACCCCACAGCAACCTACTGGCTAGGAATGAAACGATTAAGTTTAAACAACCCAATCTACTATGACCTGAACAGAAACAGACTTAAGTTTAGAAGATGGGGGAAAGCTAAGAGTACATTGTAAGTAAAGAAAATAAGTTATTAAGTTTTCTAATAATATGTAATCACAAATGTGTTTATAATATCAAATACATCACAATTTACTTTTATTTTTATTCCTAGCATACCGTTAATAATAAAGGGTCAGTAACATTTATTTTTGCACAATTTAAACACAAATTAACAAGTAATTAAGCTTAAACAAGCAATTAAACACGAGTCAACAATTTATTAAACCGACATAGGAAACTTAACACCTGACTGGTACAAGTTTAGGTATTTGGATAAGCTCAAATTCCGGTCAAAATGTAATTTTATAATTAAGACAATAATGACGTCATTGATATGTTTTTGTATAGCGAAAACGACTTGTGTTCATACTGGAAGAAAAAAAGGTGGTACAGCGGAAGTTGTATTGCAAATCATAAGGCTCTATGCGTTGCCCGTAAGTATTTTCAACATCTTATAAAATGTTAAAGCTATAACCGGTGTCGTGTAGTGTAGTGGTCAGAACACTTGACTTCACTACATGAGATCCTCTTGAGTAAGGTGCTATAAAAGTATGAACTCCTGAAAAGCCAACACTTACCAAGCAGTTTATTTCTTGTGCATTTCTAATTTATAATATTCTAAGCTCCCAAAGCCAATTTAAGACTAACTCGGGGTAGCTAATGTTACTCTTTGTTTGGGTCGTGAAGTCGACCTTCTCACATCGAGGATAAATATATAAAAAAAATAATCGCGTCTAAACTTAAAAATGTAAACTTAAATTAAATTGTGATGTTTTTAGCGGCTGAAATTAAAAAGCGAGAAAGCTGCGGAAAAATCCAATTACCTTCGGTAGACGTAAGTACTCTTACCATTACTTTACCAGTTACATAAAAATAAAATCATTGTATAACAAAAAACATCGTTCCCAGCAACATTACAATATAACACTCCAAAATAATTGAAGAAATGTCTGATTTTAGAGTATTATGTTGTCGGAATCCCGTTACGGCGGTAGGGATGATGGAAGAATTGTGGGAGGAAAGACGGCAACCGACGGACAATTCCCTTGGCAGGTACGTCATAATAATTTAATATTACGTCACACAAAAAAACTTTGTTGAATTTTGAATTAAAAAAATTTTCAATGAACTAAAAAATTGTGAATGTTAACTCATAATTTACTAATAAATGGACGTCAGTATTTAAAACTAGTCACTTTTAACACTATAAAATACATTAGTGTAAGCCTAATGATTTGTTGTAATTTATTAAGGTAAGCTTCAGATTCAAGAGACCTGTACGGCAACGGGGACTTGTTATTTACCACAACTGTGGGGGGACGTTAATTGATAATTGTTGGGTACTTACCGCAGCACATTGCTTTCCAGAAAGGTAAATTAATGTGTTTATTTGATATTAAAAAACTTAAACAAAAACTCAAAGCCAAAAGGGAGAAATTTTTATTAATTAAACTGGCGTTTTTATATTTTTTGTAAACTTTAGTCATTTTTTTGTTACTTAAATTATTTTTTATTAGAGACCCACGCAAGTTTAAAGTTCGACTTGGCGATTTTAACAACGAAATCGACGAGGGAATTGAACAAGAATTCGACATTGAAACTTTAATTATTCATCCTGAATATACTTTTATTCCATCAGCGAGGAACGATATCGCGTTAGTAAGGCTAAAATCAGTCGGAGGACGATGCGCAAAGTAAGTGTAAATAGAAAGTTAGTTGATTAGTAAATTTGTTTATGTATTAGGGATTAAATACTGATATATTAAAAGTGTTGATAATGCATCAGTTAATTAACTAGTGAAAAACGTTAAATATAAAATGTAATCTAAGTTTACCATAAATATGTTGTCGTCAAACTAAGTTTAGTAAACTTTCAAATTTAAATAAGTAATCTTCAAGGATCTAAGACCCTACAAGTTTTGTAATTGCGTTACTACCATACCTTTAAAATACATTTTGATGCCGAGTATTTTAAAGAAACATTATACCAATTTTATTCAAAATGTTTCACAGTGACCTCAATTCTAACTATGTTTCTAACCTGCTATTTCTGCCCGAGCTATGTCTTATTCTATTAACCATGCCCTTGCATATTTCAAAAAAATTAAAATTACCTCATAGATTAAACGACAACATTCAACCTGCCTGCCTCCCGGACCGAACTTTCCCCATCCAAGAAGAAGATGAATTATGTCAAGTTAGTGGATGGGGCGTGACAAACACTAGTATAGGACAAGCTTGTAAGTTTCTAAATTTTATAGATTTTATTTAAATGTACATTACTATGTAGAAATACGACCTGGTATCCAAAACTGCCAAAGGCTCGAGACTGGGTCTGGGTACCAGATGTTAATCTATGTTTAGATCGTGAAGTCGACCTACTCATTTTAAGAATAAACATCTATAAAAAAGTTAAAAAAAATAATTAAACTAATTCAAAAAAATATATAAAGGGTTATTATTTTTTTGTAATCAAACGTATATTGTATAGTCAACGTATAATTTTAGTGGGCTTTTATTACAATAAAAACACTACCAAATAAAAAAATATTTTATTTAAATTTTTTTTCTAACTTGTCAAAACTTCCATATTAACAGCCTTAAAATGTAGTAGCCATTTTTAATTATTTGTAAACATTTACTGCAGATCTGTAGTTTACTTACATATAAATAAACTATCTAACAAACACATATTCTCTGTAGCTGCATCTGCTAACCTACAGTGGGTAACATTACCGACCTTAACGAACGAATATTGTAAATTAAAATATAACAAAGAACGTCGACATTCAAACAATGAACCGCTGGAGATTTTCGTAGATGATATTATGTTGTGTGCCGGCATGAGGGTAAATAAAAATGTAGTGTTCAACTGTATAAAAACATGTTCAAAACTGTATTTAACGTTATAATAGTAGCTTAATGTATTTTTAATACAGTAAGATCATAATAGAAAAATTAACCTATAAATATTGGTAATAAGCAATATTTAATTTGTAATAGGTGTTTTATAAAGAAAAGGTTTTTAAGTAAAAAATTAGTCAATTTAATTTGTAGTTAAAAATGCAAATTATGTAATGCGTATGTCACAAATATGCAAAATTATTACTTACATATGTTTACTAATATATAATATATAAACGTCTTTTTATATAGACGGGAGGTAAAGATGCATGTACCGGAGATTCAGGCGGACCTTTTGTTTGTAGAAATCAGAAAGGAAGATATGGTATAGTGGGAATCGTTAGTTTTGGTAAGTTTAAAAAACGCAAAAAAACGCATTTAAAGCCCTGTTCTTTTTATTAAACAATAAATGTATAAATTGTAATAATCGCTATAAAGGTAATAAAAAGCATGAATTTTGACCAAACCAAAATGATCAACAGATTAACTATTGAACAAATAAAATCAATAGTCTATGACAAAAAGTGGACAATATATTATACATATGTCCAATATATAAGCCTACAAAATAAATAAAACTTGCTAGGGTAAATTATCGCAGGTAAATATTAGTTCAGGGTTGCGACCATATTATAACAAAAAAGTCGACTTGAGACTGGGTAGGGATAAACTAATACTACTCTTAAATTTTTGGTTTTATATTAAAAATAACGAGTTTTATCTTTATAGGAATCGGGTGTGCAAGAGCAAAATATCCCGGAGTTTACACAAACGTTCGACATTATCTGCCTTGGATCTCCGCCAAAATAAACGCGAACGGAGGCGGAAATTTCGTACGAACGTCCTAATTATTACGAGTGATGACGTCACAATCAAAAACTGCTGAAATGTTTAATATAGCATTTAATTTTAAAATTGTACATAAAAATTGTTTTCTAATGCCATACCACCGTTAATATCTACCTTGTTTTGTTAAAAAATGTGCTAACGTGAACTATTTATATTTGTGAATAAATTCGTATTATTATTACAAGTTTTTAGATTTTATTGTACATAAATATATTTAAAAAAATGGTTTCTAATTAGTCGTTTTTGCAAATTTTTAATAATAATTAATTGTAAGTTTCATGACTCAGCCTTAATCGAACGCCTAATTCTACGCCTCCAAATTTAACGCTACGCATGGACAGGCACAGCGTAGTATCATGTGATTTTGTCATTCAGTCGTTTTTTGCCAGCTTTAAAGCAACAACTGACTAAACAAGTAGTCAGTCAGAAGGGTTGTATATGTTAGTTATATACAGCACATGCTTTTACGTGTATAGGCATAGCACAGAACTATAGTGTGTATTTACATACACTAAATATATTATTACACAATATACGGTCAAGCTAACAAAACGCATGAAAAGCATGGTAGTTCTTATCTTACCAAAACTACTATTGTAGTCAGGTAGTAGAACCAACTGTTAAAAAACTATCGATAATCCTAGTACCATAAGTAGCGGAAATATTATAGTTATTTACTTAAAAAAAGGCATTACATTATTCATTAATATTGACATTTTGAATTATAATAGCTTAAAGGCAAAATTTCAAATGTTAAAACATAGCCTTAGCTAAGGCTCTGTTAAATAATGCGGTTGTCGAATTTAGCGTCTAGCGTTATTTGTTCTTGATTTAATTGGCACCACATTATTTGCGTTGCATATTTTGATTATGGTGCAAATAGTCAATTATTTACTAAATGTAACTTAAAATAATTTTCTGTTTCAATTTTGCAGGTTTATAGCAGCTGCGTAGGCCTTATTTAAACTAAGTTTATTTCTAAATTAGTTATTTGAATACGTATTTCCGGTGGCCAACATGGGAAAAGAAAAGGTAACAAAATTACAATTTCAAATCAAATAAATCTGAAGTAATTAAAAATTGTTTTTGTAAATAGATTACCTAATTAGAAGCATTATTTTCACGTGTTTTTTAAACCTTAAAATAGGACGGTATTTGTATATTGTTTTAACAATTTAAAATTGTTTAAATTTCTAGAAATACACAGAATTGGACCCAAGTGCAAAGCATTTCGTATCAAACAAGGCACTAGCAATAAAATTTATCGGAGGGTTCTTAATACTTGCTTCAATGGCAACTGCATGCGTATTGTTTGGTTATTATTTCGGGTTTATTGAAGGCTTTAAAAAACAAGGTACTAAATAATGTTCGCTTAACATCTAAATAATGTTCGCGTATTTATGTAATGAAAAATGATGTGATTTTACGAAGTACATGCCACACCGATCGTTGTTTGGTAGCAACCCATATAATATTGCCACCACAACCAGTGATTTTTACACTATTTTAGGATGATACTGATATTTGTCCAGTTTTAAATTTGTAACCATTTTTTTTGTCCTTCGTTTATACCCATTTGATAATATACCCTTAAAAGCTGGTTGTAATATGGTCGTAACACATGAAATATTGCGTACCCCAACCCTTGATTTTTATGTTTGATATCCCAAGGGGGTATTTCCAATTAAAAATCTTATTACCCAAAAACAAAAGACGCGACTTTGTTTTTACACCCCAGTGATCAAATAATATATAAAAACAAATAAAAATTTGGGAACAATATTTTCAATATTCTAATTTAATGTTCTAAAAAATATTTAATTTATCAAGTTGGAAGCGATGGTATTGAGGAACCGTCAGTTTTACCTGAACCAGGTCCTTTCTCTTATTACGTTGGGGTAGGAAGAGCTGACGTCACAGGTCCAATCGTACAAGTTAATATGGTAAGATTTTTAATTAAGTTGTTTAGACTTTAAACTTTATTTTTATAAAAAAAACGAAATATTTGTGTCCGCTAGATGGGGTACGCAAACCCATCGCAAATCGCATCCGGACTTCACCAACGACTCTACTCACGTGCTTTTGTTGTGAGTGACGTCAGCAAGACAAATTGGGTTGCGTTCGCTTCGGTTGATTGCGGAATGGGGTCACAGGTGATTAAACTTGAGGTCATCAAAAAACTAAAACTCACTCACGGTAACCGGTAAGCAAATGATCGTAATTGTAATTTTCATACAGTTTAGTAACTTAAGGTTAAACCCTTGTCAAGTTAAAAACCAAGCGTTTTATGGTGTCTTGGGTACTTACATGTGGTGGCCCCAGAATTTGGGCATCAGACTGTGTCAATAAGCGTAAGTGAAGGTTCATTATTTTGCGTTTTCAACTCACAGATTCACGGAGAGAAACGTTGTGGTATCGGGCACACACAGTCACTCCGGTCCCGCCGGGTTCTTCCAGGACATGCTCCCGGAGGTGACGTCACTAGGCGCGATCAACGAAACTACTCAAGCGTTTATTAACGGAATTGTTCAAAGCGTCAACACCGGTAAATATTTAACATTTTTTTTTAATTTAACAATTCACGTATTAAATTGATGACGTCACTTTTGTTTAGCCTACTCCAACATGAAGGAAGGAAAGTTGTCGATTGGGTATGACGATGTTGTTGACGGAAATATAAACAGGAGTCCGAGTGCTTATTTAAAGAACCCACAAACTGAAAGAGAGTCGTAAGTTTAAAAAAGTTTTTTCTTAAATTGTAATGTTTATTTACAAAGTATCGTTGTAACAATGTTATTAAACAAAGTTAGCGATCATCCTTAAAATTAGTTAACGATTTTTGCTTCGCAAGAACCTATACTTGGAACGTAAATACTGTTTGTAATGTAATGCTGTTTTGGAATGTACTTTGTTTAATTGTATACTATTTAATTTTGACTTTCTGCATTGTATTCTAAAGATATGATTCAAATACTGAACATGAGATGACAATGCTTAAAATCGAATCCGCGACAGGTAAAACTATTATTTTTATTAATGATACAATATGCGAGGCAGCATTTAAACTACACCTTGCAACTGGACAAGTATTTGATACTCTTATATTTATTTAAAATGGCGTTTTATATGTTTTATTGGTTTATATGTTTATTGGAAAAGGGTGTGATGTTGTAACGTTTTCGAGCCATCAGTTAACATCAGGTTAAAGGGCAGATAGTGTGGCATTTATTCGGCTTAAACCCGAGACCCTTTAGCTCATTATTTGATGTCATGATTGATATACCAGACAACCCGAACTTTTTATTACTGATATTTTCGTTTTTATTACACAGGTCATCCTTTGGGCATGTTTACGTGGTACCCAGTCCATGGAACTAGTATGAATTTCAGCAACGAATATATCAGTTCGGACAACCGTGGAAGGGCGTCTGCGAGGTTCGAGCAAGACATGAGAACGAACAACGAACACGTGACCGGAAAAGTAAGTCAAACCAGTTATAGATTTTCAGTTAATCTAACAACAAAATTTGTATTTTTTACCTTGTAATTTAAGATTGTTTTTATTTAGGAAGCATTCGTTGGATCATTTGCATCAGCGAATCTTGGTGACGTATCACCTCGTACTAAAGGACCAATTTGTATCGATTCAGGTAAGAAGAAAAAAACTATTTAAATATTTTTACCAAATAAACAAACTTTTAAATCGATATTTATATTTGCCATAACTTTACAAAATGTATTTAAAATCATGTTCAAAATTAGTTTTAGGTAATATTTTGCTCCTAAGTTAGTATTTTAGTGTTTTGTATAGGACTTGTTCAGATTTTGTAAAGGTTCTGACTTTATTTATTTGTTCGCAGGTTTATCTTGTGATTTTGAAATGTCGACATGCGGAATCCCACCTCGAGTACAAAACTGTGTCGGATTTGGTCCAGGAACAGATATGTTCGATTCAACCGATATTATTGCTGATAAACAACACACTGCTGCCAAAGTTATCTACCAAAAGTAAGTAACCAATGGCCAAAAAACAACAAACTAATACACTCTATATGAATTAAAACCTAATAGCGTAATAAATAGCCCATCAAACTAACTAGGTCTTAAAAAGACAATTTTTAACATAGATGTCTCTATGCAACAAAAGCTGTTATTTTTAAACTTTGTTTTAGTGCAAAAGAAGAACTGACTGGGTCAGTAGGCTGGATACACCAATATGTTGACATGACCAAACAACCAGTTACCTTACCAGATGGAACAAATGTGACAACATGTCCACCAGGAATGGGATACAGGTAAAACAAAAATCGTTGCAAAATTGAACAAGTCATTTAAAAATAGAATCAATATAGAAAAAAATTACATATTGTGTTTGGTCACCATGTCATAATATACTTTTAAAATCTTTATGTAAACATTAATACCTATGGCATGTTTTAAATTATAAAATTGGGTTTGTCATTTTTTCTGTCGCATTATTGTAATATTATTGTATATTTTTTAGAACTTTTATTAATTTGGTACTCAACTTTCATTTGCATATGACCAGTTTTTTTTATTTTTACATTTTGTTAAATTTAGCTTTGCAGCTGGTACAACCGACGGTGCAGGTGCATTTGATTTCACCCAGAGTATGACCGAAGGAACAATTATGTGGGACGCTGTACGAGATGACGTCATAGTCCCTGTGGTGTGCACTGAAGCGCCACCTGCCGAGTATTACAATTGCCACAAACCGAAGCCTGTTCTTCTGCCAACTGGCTGTAAGTGTTAATTACTTATTTTTTTAATAAATAAATAAAAAACTAGTAAATAGCTTTTCGTAACATAACCACAAATATATTGTACACAAAAAGCTACCAATTTAGATAGGCTTTACATACCTTATCATTATTTTTGTGATAAACCAACAATTTTTCTACAGATATGGATAAACCATATCAATGGCACCCAAAAATAATCGACATTCAAATGCTAAAGATTGGACAGCTTATAATTATTGCTGTACCTGGTGAATTTACAACGATGGCCGGGAGAAGAATTAAAGAAGAAATTCGAACTCAGGCTATGAAATCTGGGGTCAAAAACCCAACGGTAAAAACTTTTTTTATTCAAAAAAAAAACTGAAAAATAAATATTTTTCCCCGCCAACTAGTAATGCACAGTGGCATTAAATATAATAATAGTAATACCTTTAACATAACGTTTTTTGTGATGTATGATAGGTCGTTTTGGCCGGTTTATCAAACGTCTACACTCACTACATCACAACACCTGAGGAATATACAGCTCAGAGATACGAGGGAGCCTCAACTATATTTGGACCTCACACTTTCCAGGCTTATTTCCAGAAATATTCGAGTTTGGTCAAGGATATGGTATCAGGAAATCAACGTAGGTTTTATTACTGTAATAATTATCCATTTAACATATAGTTTTAGCATATAAAAGCTAAGTCCAACTTTACAAACTATGTAACGAAATTTTTTTTAAAGATTAGCTATCGCATTTAAATTTTACTAATATAAATATAATTTGTATCATTCCGAGATAATATATTTGAAATTTTTGGGGGATAAATGGTGTACTGTAATGATGCGTTGTTAAGCTTTCCGTAAACGCTAAGCTTAAGGGTAAATAATGTGGCATTGGAAAATTTTTTTTTTTTTACAACAGAAAATGTACCTCCTGGCCCGCCACCTGCAGATGTAATCAGCGAGCAAGTTGAACTCTTATCCCCGCCAAATCCCGACAAAGTTCCCGATGGTAAAAACTTCGGGCAAGTTGTCAAAGACGTGAACGGGACTTATGCGCCTGGAGATAAACTTACTGTGACGTTTTATGGGGCCAATCCACGTCATAATATGAAGGTATGACGTCATAACAGTACAGAAAAGTTCTTAAAAATTAATCCTTACAACATCCTTAACAATAAAATTTTTTTTTTTTTAGCTTGGGAGTACTTATTTGGAAGTTCAACAATTTGTTAACTCGACATGGCTTACAGTCGCTGTTGACACGGATTGGGAAACTCTATTTAAATGGGAAGACGTCTTTGCAGAGCCATCTAGCGGCGTTGTTAAAAACATAATTACTGCAATATTTGATTTTATAGCACACTCGTTCGGGGTAAAGTTCGATTACGTGAAAGCAATGGATGTTTATAATAAAGGAGGGTTAACCTTGCTTAAAAGCTCAATAAGGGATGGCCGAATTGCGAAGAACAAAAAGCAGTAAGTCATTTTTTTTTCAAAAAAATTAGGTTTTGTATTTACATTCACTTGAAAAAAAATACATTTACTTAAAATACGACTAAACCGAAGTGGTCAAATTTTACTAAATAGAATAACTAACAGCTTAAATATACGGTATGTTTAACAATTTGTTCTGTTTATCAGGATTTTAGCTGAAATGGACAACGTACTTGAACTAACCCCAAACTACCACAAACTCGAAGGGGAATTACCGGCAATCGAGAGTCACGTGACGATCACGTGGTACATTCCCAGTGACCAGTCAAGCGGAAATTATCGAATTGTTTATTATGGGGACAGCAAGAATGAGCAAAATCAAGTTACACCTTTTACCGGCTATTCAAGCTTATTTGAGATAAAATAAACCCAATTAATTTTAAGTTTTTTTAATTCCAAGTGATTTTTGTTATTTCTATATAAGCCATTGCAAATTATTTGTTTTATTTTTGTTATGCTGTGATTTATGTTAAGGTAATTACTATGTGTTTGCATCATGTCTATGCATTAAACAATTTTGAACTATTGACCAACATAAAAAGTATTAACTACATTTTATATGCTGCTAACCTAACATATTTATACCACTTAAGAATTAATATTAACTGAAAGTAAATTGGTTTTTGTGGTAATAGTAAATGATTTTTTGTTTTAAATAAACCCTAATTTTGAATCGCGATTTTTTTTTCACCCAATAACCTTTATATAGACTACGTGCAGTAAATGGGATTTTTAAAGATATCCAGTTTCAATAATACTTTTTATTGACTATAGGGAAACGAATGCAATGTTTAAATATCATTGTTAAGTTACAACAAACGTTACCACTTGAAACGTTTAAAAAATTACAAAGAAAAAAAAACGTTTGGTAAATGTAAAAGTATGATGAGGCTAATATAAGAGTAAAAACTTTGTTTATTCTTTTTTCACCACAGATTGGTTTCAACTATTACACACATTGCTTGCCATTAAACGTGGGTTTAAGTGTCTGCTGATCTGACGAGGAAATTAGTTACACAACCCGTACTTAAATAATATTGACTGTAGTCAGGTTATGGTTAAAAAATTTAATTACTCAAGTTATTAAATTTTGCAAGGTTGCTATTTTAAAATTAAATCAAATTTGTTTATTGGGTATAGCATTTATTCAAGGCGTATTAAAATGTTGACTTATACTAAAATTTGTTGGTATAAAACCTAAGCTGTAAACGGTTTATGCACAGTCATGTTAAGTTTTACAGCTGAACTTTTAATGGCGGTTAAATCGATTTAAATTTTATATAAGTATATATTTGCCTACAACAAAATAAGACATAGACTTTTTATTAAAAACAAAATATCAATAACAGAATACTTATTAAGTTGATTACAGAATTATTGGTAATTAAAATAAAAATGAGTAAAAGTCGGCTTTGGATAGGAGTAGCGAGTGTGTTTGGGTTGTTATGTGCTGCGACAATCGGAGGTTTAGTGGGTTATTACGCTATTCAACAACCAAGTGAATGTACAGGTAATGTGCTTCTATAATAAGTGTTAAAAAATGCTTTTGTGGTGTAAAAAGTTCCTGTAGCACCTATAATAAGTGCAAAATAAGTTCAATAGCTCCATGTTAAATAATAAAGAAGTTACATAGCTTCTAAAATGTTGATGAAAGAGGCTTAAACGTCACTTGATTGTGTTTTATGCTAATTCGCAATAAATTAGCAAAAAAATTATCTTACTCAATTAATAAAAAGCAAAACTTTTTTACTTTTAGGCAGTTGTGGTACAGTTGTTACGACCACGTGTTCATCATACCCTTGCGACCCTGCATGTGATAATACACAAGCACCATGCAACGGGTTAATATTTGAGGAAAACTGGGATGATTTGGACATGGACAGATGGCAACATGAACACACGATGTCAGGGGGTGGAAACTGGGAATTTCAGATTTATGGGAACAATAGGAGCAATAGTTACGTCAGAGACAACACTTTGTTCATTAAACCGGTTAGTTTTGCAAATAATTTAACATAGTTAGGGTAACATCGGTTGTTTTTTACGTAATAATTATTAAAAAACACCAAAATTCCTGTTCTTGCTTGAAATAGCATTTAAAGGTCACGTCAGGCTATTTATTTACTGCAAATATCAACGTTAACAAACAACGGTCGCGATAAAAAATTATGAGAATGCGTATTAACCAAAAGCAAACAATAAGCTATTGTAAAAATTAAGCAATAAATAGTTTAACCCACAAACAGATTTTTTTTTTACAATTGTTAGCCTCGTTTTACCCAAAAACTTTTTGTTTTTCTAATTTTTCAGACACTGACAACGGACAAGTACGGCGACGATTTTCTTTCTAGTGGTACAGTCGACTTATGGGGAAGCATGCCTGCTGATTTTTGTACAGCAAACTCATATTTCGGTTGCAGAAGAACTGGATCAGGAACTAATTATTTAAATCCTGTTACTTCAGCCAGGTGCGTGGTTTTACTGACATAATGCAGGATAAATAGAAAATGTAAATCTACGACCACACATAAAACAACCATTTAGGAAACCGTCTAAACTTATTGCATTACAATAAACTTAAATAACTTTAATGGGCATAATTTATCGTTACTCATTTTTTAGGATTCGAACTGTTAACTCGTTTGCTTTTAAGTATGGTAGACTTGAAGTTGAGGCAAAAATGCCGACAGGAGATTGGTTGTGGCCAGCTATTTGGCTGTTACCCAAGTAAGTTTAACGACTCCTTCTTTAAAATGATTGTAAACAAGCAATTTGCACGATTTTTGATAAGCTTTTAAAGTATTGGCAACTTTAGACAGAATGTGATATTATTTTTAAGAACTTGTCAACCCTCGATATTTGAGTATAATGACCATAAAACAATTAAATATGTTTATGTATTTTTAGAACGAATCGATATGGCGGTTGGCCTGCGTCTGGTGAAATTGATTTGTTGGAAGCTAGAGGTAAAAAATAATTAGTAAACTAAAGTAAGGACATTATACAAAATCACGCATGTTTTAAATATTTTATGCGAGTAATTTGTATATTTAAATTTGTAAAAAATAATGTTGCGTTTATTATTCGTTTAAGGTAACCCCGACCTTAAAGATGTCGAAGGGGTTGGTCACGGTAATTCAGCGATGGGTCAAACTCTACATTGGGGTCCATACTGGCCTTTAAACGGGTACCCAAAAACAACACGCGAAGAGTAAGTATTCGAGTTTTACCTACCCTAATTTAATAAAAATCCATGAATAGCAAATCGCATAGGGTTTTGTATAAAATAATAGTTTGCCATGTCAAAATGTTGAAATTCAAATTTGCATCACTCGACACAAAGAGTGTGTATTTATATACGCAAAAACAAATATGTTGTTTGATTAGGTTAACTTTAATTGAACTTAAGACTTTTGCAATGTCATGATGATATGTTAAAAACTAGCTTCAACACTTTATGTAACAGTACTTCCTATTGCACAACAGTAAACTGGCTCGACTATTCCAGATTTTTCAATGTAAATCTATATTACCAAGCCGATAAGCTTATAAATAGTAGTATTACTTTTTTTGGTTAAAATTTTTCTGGTTTGAAAAAAGTTCAGACTGATTTTAAAATACAATGGACATACTTATAGTCTACACAGTTTTGTTTAATAATTTTAAAATATTAATCACAAAAACTTACCGTAATATACTGGTAGTCTTGCTGTTTTTGTTAAAAATTCATTCTAAAATCTTTGAGATGTTGTGTTGTAAGTTTTCCTAGCCTGTTGACTAAACTGTAGTGAATACTAATTACTTAAAAGCTGATTTTAAAGTAAGTTAAACTAGTAAAATTGCTTTGGGCTGAACTGTTTTCAGTATTTTGCGAACGACTGTTTCCAGTTAAAACAATTACGTGACGTAATAGACGACATTCTTAATTATTTATTTTTTATTTCTATGGTTTTGTTTTTTATGTAAACTAACATTTAAAGTATATCAAAGTTTAAAACATTTATTATTCTTTACTTTTAGACATGGCACATTTGCGGATGAGTTTCATAAATACGGATTTGTGTGGAATGAAAATGGAATTAACTTCACAGTGGACGGAAAAGATACGCTTCAAGTTGACCCGGGCAGCAATGGATTTTGGGATTTTGGTGGTTTTGAAGTAGATAATCCTGGCATTGATAACCCTTGGACCGGCAAACAAAGCAAAATGACCCCATTTGATCAAGAGGTAAACATATACAATTATTATATGTCAAAATTTGTGCCAATGCAAATATATTGTTAATGCTTAAATTACTTATTAACAAACAGTAAACCCTTTTTAACTAAACAAAAAAAAAATTGCTCATTTTAAGTTATGGCTTAGTTTAAAATATTAGATAAAATTATATGTTTTATTGTTTTTTTAGTACTATTTGATTCTGAACTTGGCTGTTGGCGGAACAAATGGATATTTTAGCGATGATTGGATCAATGGAAACGGTCCAAAACCTTGGAAAAACGATTCTCCCCAAGCTATGAAGGATTTTTGGGATGCAAAAGCGGACTGGTAAATTAGTTTACAATTTCTTTCTTATATTTTGGGTTTCAAAACTTTTGATTTAAGACCGGATCTTAGGAAACTAAACATAACTTTATAAATTTGATACATATTTGACTAGCCTTAGCCTATATTAAAATAGTGATTTAAAAATTAATTAAATTACTTGATGTATGTGCCATGGTTATCTTAAATCATTTACTTTAGGTATCCAACATGGAACGCTGATGTAAATAATGGTGAAGGTGCTGCTCTTCAAATTCGATCAATTAAAGTCTGGGCTGACGGAGTTTAACATTACTCGAAAGAATTAACATTAATATATAAATTAAAAACTGCAACAATACGTTCATTTTATGATTTACTCTGTACTTAGTAAATAAAAGTAGTTACAAATTGTATATTTACAAAACTTTGGCGTTGTAACACAGCCTGCACCACCGCATTTTTATAAGTCAACAAATAAACGATTTTACGTTTAACCGAGTATGTTTAGCCATTTCTTTTATGACTTCAGGGTTATCTAAAACAAACGGATTGTTGAAATCATTGTTTTAAACTATGCTATTGCGATGGGGTTGATATCATTGCAAATTAATGTTTAACTTGTTAACTAGGTATGTATAGTTACTGGCATAGACTGGTATCAAATATTAAGATTTATATACATGGAGATTAATTAAACTGGACTCTAGTTTTGGTTATTTGTTTACAGTTTAATTAAAAAAAGGTTGTTTTAAATAATAAAATTTGTCTGATGTTAATGCAGTCTGTAAGCCGAGCAAATGTTTGAAAAACGCAACTGAAATAGCATTTTATATTTTTAATATAGAGATTTTGGAGAAATTAAAACAGTGATAGGCTAAGAACAAAAAATGAAAGAGGCTATTAATTTGGATGAATTTGATGGGGTAAGCAGTTATCATTTACATCTTAATTTTAAGTTAAAATTTATTCATATTAGCTGAGGTTAGTAAACATAAAAATTTAATACACTAACGAAAAAAAGGACTAAAGTATTAATAGACTTGATTCAGTCAAACAACATTTTAAAAAAAATATCTATTTATATTTTTTTTTAGAAAAGACAAAGCGTTGAAGAAGCCAGAAAAGCAAGAAACAAGGCAATTTTCTGTAAAACCATTCTATTTGTTTTCACTCTAGCTTGTTTGGCAACCATAGGGGCTGTAACTGGGTATTATGTTAGTATGCCTTCTGAGCAAGCAGGTACTGTTAAAATTAACTAAAAATTTAATGGTATTTGTTTGTAAGCATAAGACTATTAAATTATTTACTAAATTCTTAGATATACCAAAAACAACAACGCCGTCCAAGCCAACAACAACGCCGTCCAAGCCAACAACAACGCCGTCCAAGCCAACAACAACGCAACCTACTACAACGCAAGGTTCAATTTAATTGGCTTAAATACTAACTTCCAATATAAAATAGTATTAATTTAAAATATCCGTTTATAGAGGGGTCTGCTTCTGAAAGCGAATACTTGATTGGTATAGGCAAGTATGACGTAACAGGTCCAATAGTACAAGTAAACATGGTAAGTAACAAACATTTCAACTTTATTTACTAACATACCAACATACTTGAAAATCTAATCAAGATTTGAAAATTAATGTTATGAATTTTATAACCTATATTTTATTAAAAAAGAAAAAGCTTATTTTAAGATTTTGGTGTTTTAAAGATTTAACAAATGACATTTTTTGCCCTTTTACTTTAATTTAAAATACAACAATGTTCTTCCTAGATGGGTTATGCGCATCCAGAGCAAATAGCGAACGGTCTTCATACCCGCTTATACAGCCGTGCTTTCGTCATCAGTGACATCACGCAAAAATCTGTTGTCGCTTTTGTCAGCTTTGATGGTGGAATGACATCACAATTAATTAAGCAAGAAGTTATAATAAAGCTACAGGCTCACTATGGATCAGATTTGTACGTTATATATCTTTATCCTCAGTGTGGGAAGTTCGACTTCACGACCTAAACATAGTGTATCAGTTACCTTGGCCCAGTCTCGAGTTACCTTTGACAGTTTGGAATGTTATAGAATATAATTGCCCAATAATTATGCTGCTGATTTAGTGCTGGATCCACAGAAGTTCATATTGTTTATAGCGCCTTATTTAAGACCGCTACAGCACAAGAACAGCGGGGATCGAACCACCGAACCTATGTAGTATAGCAAGTGTTTTGACTACTACACCACGCTGCCGGTTCAAAATATTAAATATACCTATTTTGTTGAAGATTTAATGAAAGAAATGTTGTTATTTCCGGCACCCACACTCACTCGGGTCCTGCTGGATTTTTCTCCTTTATTTTATTCGAGATGACGTCATTGGGTCATATTGAGCAAAGCACGGATAGTTTTGTTGATGGAATAGTTGAAAGCGTTATCAAAGGCATGCAGCTTTTACTTTTAAAAGTCAATGACCCTAAATTAATAAACTACATTATAACTTTGGAAAGATTTAAAATTGTTTGAGCCACCTACCCATAACGATAAAGTTTATGCGATACAATTTATATTTTGTTTTAATATTTAATACAGCAAAGGACAATCTGGAACCGGGGTCCATAAAAATTGGAACCCAAAATGTAAATGAGGGCAATATAAACAGGAGTCCTAGTAGTTATTTAAAGAATCCGAAGGAAGAAAGAGACAGGCAAGTATATACAAGTTAACGGTGTTTTTTTTTGCAACTACGAATTATCGTTCAAATTTATATTTCATTCTTTGCTATAACAGTACCATAAAAGCTGAACTGTCTATGATAAAGATGATATGCCTTTTCCCAATATTTATTAGTAAATTACAAGTTTAGTAATGTACATAATTGCTGTTCAGATATACTCATGATACGGAACAAGAGATGACATTACTTAAGTTTGAGGCCGCTGGAGGTAAGTTATCCTTAATCATTACTATAATACAAATTTGGTTATGTCCTGTATTTAAATAAAATTACAAATATGTTGTAGGTAAACCTGTAGGTGCTTTATCCTGGTATCCAGTACATCCCACTAACATAAACTTTACTAACTATCTGATAAGTTCTGATAATAAAGGAAGGGCCCAAATGCTTATGGAAGAAATGATGAATACTGATGAAGGAGCGCTAAGTGGAAAAGTAAATTAAAATTATATTACTGAAACATTTTAACCAAATTTTTATAAATTTTTTTGACTTTAATAACAGGAAGATTTTACTTCAAGTTTTGCCCAAGCAAATTTAGGAGATGTATCGCCAAGGACGGAGGGTACTATTTGTGTTACAGGAGAACAACAAGGTATTTCTATGGGTTTATTTTAAATATTGGCTTTAAGGACTTAGTATAGGTACATCTACCAAACATGGTTTAGGAAAATGTTTAAAAAAAACTAACAAATAGCTAATTCTATTGTAAATTTACAAAGTAATACTTGCTTGCATACTGTCTATAGAACACTTAGTAATAAAGAAAAAGATTTAGCGGATTTCAATTGTAAGTTTGTCTAGGTGAGGAATGTGATTGGAGATCAACTTGTAACAATAGATCTCAAGACTGTGTTGCTTTCGGACCTGGAGTAGATCATTTTGATTCGTGTGATATTATCGGAAGAAGACAACTGGAAGCTGCACTCGATATTTACAACACGTTAGTTGGCAAATTTGTTTAACCTAACATTTATGACTTAAAAACAATAGACAAATAGAAACTGGCACAAACATAGGTAGTTATGTATATTAATTTATATTGGTAATCTAAACCAATACTTTCAATTTAGTTGTAGATTTACAAGATAAAAATCAGAAAAATGTATTAAACTTTGGTTAAGACTTTATAGAAGATTAACAACAACACTTTATGATATAATATTATAACCATTATGAAATATTTTTTAGAGCTACTGAAGAATTGGTCGGCCCAGTGGGCTGGGTTCATAAATATGTTGATATGTCAAAACACGAAGTAAAATTAGATGATGGAGGAACTGTTTTAACTTGTCCAGCTGGAATGGGATTCAGGTTAGTTTTATAAAAAGTGTTGTGTACGTATGTTTGGAAGTGTACTACTTAAACAGATGAGAATATTACAATTTTATTCCATTACAAGCCTAAAGGCAAGGGTGTTAGATAAAAAACAAAAAACTAGGTTGTTTCCTATTTTTAGTTTATTTTATTTGTCTGTTTATTTTTTTAATACTAATTGGACCAGGCATAAATAACTTAAAATAATGCATTTTTTAATTAAGTTTTAAAACATTTTTTTATTTTTAGTTTCATTAAACTTTTTAATTTTAATTTTGCTTTTGATGTTTTTGTAGTTTTGCAGCAGGTACTACAGACGGTGGTGGAGCATTAGGCTTTTACCAAGGAATGACGCAGGCAACACCATTTTGGATCACCGTTAGAAATATATTGGCGGGAATTTTATGCACCACAGAACCACCAAGAAGTTATTATAACTGCCACAACCCAAAACCTGTTCTTCTACCAACTGGGTGTAAGCTAAACAATATTTCAAATTTAAAAACATTTGTGTAAAAATATCTTTATCGTGTACAAACATTCTTTGATATTAGGTCATAACAAATTTTAATTTTTCATTATGACGTCACAGATATGGATGTACCAGGGGCATGGCATCCATCTATCGTGGATACCCAGATGTTGAAGATTGGTCAGCTTATAATTATTGCAGCACCGGGAGAATATTCGACTATGGCTGGTAGGAGACTAAAAGAAATGGTTCGTAAAGAAGCAATTGCATCCGGGATGCCGGAAAACACAAAGGTTAGTGACGTAATGTTGATGACGTCACTTAGTTTAAATTTATATTTGAAAGTTTGCGTAGGTGTTTAAAAAAACGATTTATTTTATATATACTAGTCGATAACCCCCTACGTTCGGTATTTTAATTGTTATAATATGGTTGCAACTCTTAACAAATATTTGCCAGCGATAATTTACTCGAGCACCACAAACGACAGTTTTATTAATTTTAAAACCTTATCAATTAGACATACATAATCGCTAATTAAACTTTCTTAAATATAGATAGTTTAGCATTAAAATTTGTAAAACATGGTCATGGCGTCGGACCACGAGCCGAAAGGTTTGGGGTTCGAGCCGAACTAATAGCACACTATTCGCCCTTGAGCCCGGCGTTTACAGATAGCTTAATCACGTCATAACAGCACATCCTTTCCCAATAAAAAATATAAAACCTATCACCTTAAGGTAATATGAAAAAAAAATGATATTATTTTGTGCTTTTTTTAAAGTAATTGTAAATATTATTACAAGATTTTAATTTTTTTAAACTTGTTTCACTTTGTTAATAAAAGGTAGTAATAGCTGGTTTGTCAAACGTATACACTCATTATATTACAACACCTGAAGAGTACAAAGCACAGAGGTACGAAGCAGCTTCTACGATATTCGGCCCTCATACGTTTGAAGCTTATATGCAGATTTATGAGAGTTTAATTGCTCCATTAGTGGAAGGCAATCAAGGTAAATAAACTTGAATATAATGCTGTTTATATGCAACTTTAGCATAAACTTTACACGAAACGTAAAACTACGATAATAAAATAATTTTTTCAATGTTTTTTTACAAAACCTAGTTAGTTTTTTGTATTTTGTTTTCTATTCTTATCTTTACCTAAATGACATACTTTTATCTGCTTTTTTTCCCTTTATATATGAGTATACAGTTATATATTTAGTAGCAAAACTTTTTATCTTTTTTTTCTTCGCAGAAACTGTTTCACGAGGTCCTATTCCGCCTTACGAAAAGAAAAATCAATCCCGCATTGCACCTCTACCAAGTCCTGATTCTGTACCCGTAGGAATCAACTTTGGTGACGTCATTACTGACGTCAATGACACATATGTCCCTGGTGACAAAGTTTTCGTGAGTTTTTACGGCGCCAATCCACGACACAATTTAAAGGTCTACACACTGTTCCGAATTATTTATAATTTTAAATTACTTTAAAATAGAAAACTTGTTTGTAAAATTAATAAAACTTGTTGTTATCAGGAATCAAACCTGCAATATATGACATACTTATAATTTTAAATCGTTTAGGTAGAAGACACTTATGTTGAAGTTTCTGGCAAAGTTGAGTCGGCATGGAAGCCTCTGTACAACGACGCTCATTGGTCAACAAAGTTCACGTGGTTGGAGTCAGACGCCTCCCGAAACAATGACATCACAATGTTCGACACATTATTTGACGTCATTGCTGACGGAACTGGAGTTCGTTTTAACTTAAAAAAAGCAATGGAACTGCACGAAGAGGGAAAATTTGTGCAAGAGGCAGATGACGTCACGCTTGATAACGTAGATGGAGTTGTTGCCAAGGGTAACAAAGATAGGTAAATAGAGTTATTATCTAATATTATTAACTTTTTTTAGTGTGTTAAAATATATACACAAATAATGAAAATTCTTTTAAGATTTTTGGCAAAATTTTACGAATTGGGGGTCCTGTCTAACGAACCCCCTTCCACCCCAAGAGCTGACATTCCAGTTCAAAGCAACGTCACAATAGAATGGAAAATCCCCACTGATGTCATAAAAGGAGAATACCAAATAACTTATTATGGACACCATAAAGCGTTGAATGGTGTAATCACTCCATTTTCTGGAAAGTCTTCCACATTTACTGTTGGTTAAAAAAATTAATGTTTTTATATACAATAAACAAATAATTAACACAATTGTTAATTTAGCAAACTGCTTAAACTGTATCAAAAATTAAAACCAAAATTAAATGTCTATTAAGAACAAAATTTTTAATGTTTTAAGTCATATAATTTGTATTATACCTTTTTATTGTGTAAAAATGTTGTAAAAAATGTTATGTTGTGTTTGTTAAAGAATAACTTAACAAGTAAAAACATTACAATTGCGTTTTATTTTTTATTTTGTAACGTCACTTATAAGTATGTTTGTCATTGTTTTGATAAGTATGTTTGTCATCACTTAAAAAGCTGCCATTTATATATGATTTTTATTGTGTATAAAAGGTGTGGGTTAAGGGGATTTTTTTACTTTTGTATCGTGCAAATTTTTATTTTGTTTTGGCAAACTTATGAACTACGAACTGACGAATGTAAAGATAATATAATAAAGATGGATCAACGTTTGCAGCATATGCGGGAAAGGCAAAAGAAAAGAAGGGAAATCCTTGCTAAGCAGGTTGGGTTGCTTTTATTATAAATCGTGGTTGCATTCATTCTATTATTATGTTTAATTTTTCACACAAAATATATTAACTGATTAGTTAATTGATGTTATTTAAATTTTGGGTTGTTAAGTAAAATCAAACAAACAAACAAACGGACTTTTTTGTAATCAATATTTTAACTTGATATTTGTTAAGACAACAAATTATTTTAGCTTTTTATTTTAGCTTTTTACATGTGGTAGTATAACTTAAAGGAGCCATTTAATTTAATAAAGTGATCGAATTATTCTGAAATTTTACCCAAACCATCAACTAGGTTTTAAAGTTCTTACATTGTTATTTTACAAAATTTAGCTTGGTGTTGGTAGTGCTGATGATTTAAACAAAGCATTAAGTAGCAAGGAGGAACAAAAATCTCGTGAAGCCAAAAAGAGAGCTTCAAGTCCACCTAAAGTTGAAGTTGATAAAAAGCCAAAGAAATCTCACAAATTCGATAAAACTCATGAACTATCACACACTAAGGTGCATGTACATGCTAAACACTTTTTTTCAATTTAAATGAACTAAAATAGTTTATATATGTATTTTGTCTTTTTTATTAATATGAAAAATATTTATAAACCGTATATAACTTAATCAAGACTTAATCCTGTTATAAGTTATATGAACACATTTCAGTTAATTATCAACTAGGTAATTTAACTAGGGTAACTACATTTAAAAATTGTAACACAGTTAAAGACTGGATTGGCCAGTCATTTGGGTGTACTGTTGACCTACTTACATCATAGACTAATAAATAAACTAAAAATTATAACCACATATTTAACTTGCTTTCTATATTAATATATTAGAAAGATGTTGCTACAGACCAGGGTATGGAGGTATACAAGGGTTCAAGTACTTTTCTTAAAGGGACTCAAAGTTTAAACCCGCATAATGATTACTGCCAGAATTATGTGGATACTGGACAAAGACCTCAAAATTACATAAGAGATGTTGGTTAGTATACTTATAATAACAATAACAAATAAACATAAAATTCAATAAAATCAATAAAAATTTACAAACAGAACAAAAAAAGAAATTATAAAAATTATGAATCAAGAACAAATCTACTAGCATTTAAACTAATCTATGTATATAAGAATTATTAAAAATCTCAAAAGATATTGAATAAACTTTAGCTTTTTTGTCTTAGGCTTGGCAGAAAGGTTTGGTGAATACCCCAAACTGAAAGACCTAATTAGATTAAAAGATGATTTAATCAGAAGAACAAACACCCCTCCTAGTTATCTTAAATGTGATCTCAACACTTTTGATCTTAGGGATCTTGGGTAAGAAATATTTGATAAGAACGTGTATCTTTAATTAATAAATACCTTCAGGCAATTTTGGTACTTTGATTATGTTATATATTTTAAAGAATTTAATATTCATTATGTTTTTGCACAAATATTGCTTATATGAAATAATTTGAATATGGTAAGGAATTTGCAATTTCATTTATTTACCTAGTCTACTTTATACCTATATAATTTTTTTTTTGTTTGCCTTTTTTAGTTGTAAGTTTGATGTGATTCTTATTGAGCCACCATTAGAAGAATATAAAAAACAAGCAGGAATTCCCTTAAATGGAAAAGAAGCCACTTGGAATGATGTAAGTCAACTTTTGTTAATTTTTATTTTATCATCATTACAGAATTTTTGCAAAACTTTAATTACGGTTTTGATTTTTTTTTTAAATTTTTTTTTTATGTTTTTTTTGTATAAAATGGTGATGGTACCAATTAAAAAAAATGTATACATTATAAAATCAAATGGGGAGAATTGTCAAAAATCTTTTTTTTACACATGGTTTTATAGTTGTTTGTACATAAAGTTAAAGTTATATTTACTTACTAATTAAATGCATTTATAAAATATCAAAAAATACATCAATTTTAAGGTGATGTCTCTTGAAATTGAAGAAGTTTCTGCCCAAAGATCATTTGTGTTTCTTTGGTGTGGCTCTTCTGATGGACTTGATTCTGGAAGACTTTGTCTCAAAAAATGGGGCTTCCGAAGATGCGAGGACATTTGTTGGATCAAGACCAACCTGAAGAGGAAAAATTCATTGTCAGTTGATGAATCTTTGTTTGTTAGAACTAAGGTAAATAAATAGAATGATTTTTTTTATTTATTGGTCATTATTTTTTTTGAAACTTAAATTTAATACAAGAAACATTGTCTTAAAGTTTTTTGTACTTAAATTATCAAAATATATTGTTCCTTTACAGAAATAAAAATAACTTTTGTTTTATAAAAGGAACATTGTTTAATGGGGATAAAGGGAACGGTAAGAAGGAGTACAGATGGTGATTTTATCCATGCCAACGTCGATATTGGTAGCTTGAATTTATTACATTTGGCTTATTATTATTTATTTGAATATCATATTGACAAATTTGACAGCTTGCTGTAGTGGTTAGAACACTTGTCCTTATAATGTAAAAGCCTGGGCTTGATCTCCACTGCTTACATGTCATATGTCCTTTAGTAAGGCACAATAAAAGGGTAAAGACTCCAGCCTTTAATTAATCTATTAGTTAAATATCTGGCTGCTAAAGGCAACCGATAATAGGTTGCAGTAGCAAATGTTTCTCTATGTTTTGGCTGTAAAGTCGGCCTTCCCATGTGAAAAAAATTACAAATTTTTGACAAAAATTTACTTAGAAAAGGGCATACAAACATTTGTTTAAACAGAGTTTATAAATATTTTTAGATCTTATAATTGATGATGAAATGGAACCTGGTAGCAATGAAAAACCGGAAGAAATATTTCACATTATTGAACATTTTTGTCTAGGCAGAAGAAGGCTTCATTTATTTGGAAGGTAAACATGTATACACAATGATAATATTTAACTTAACAGCCAGTAGATATAAACGCACTGTGTTTTAGCTTGGCATTTAATCCCAATGCTTAAATAGTGTAAAATCCAAGAGTTTGGCAATAAAGACACCTGATTTTAAAAAAAAGTTAAAGTGCTATTTTTCAGGTTCATAATTAGTTATATCACCCCAATATTTACCAAAAATATTCAAGACCCAATCTTATGAAATTAGAGTAACTTGATAATAAGCCCAAGACAGTATATATTTTGGAAATCACTTCAAATAATATTATAATACTGAAGAACTAGAAAAGCTATGTATATTAACCTTTTATTTTGACAGGGACACATCACGAAGACCTGGTTGGCTAACACTGGGTCCACAACTAACCAACAGCAATTTCGAGAGGGACACGTTTAGTAATTATTTTAGAATAAGCGAAGAATACCCTGTTGGACCCGTTACAGGTAAATTGTTATACTTATATAAACAAAACTTAATATTTTTTCTGTATTTTGGTAACAGTATTATAGAAAATATTTGACAATGTAAAAAAATATGTTAAGGATGTACTGAAGAAATTGAAAGACTTCGCCCAAAAACTCCCCCACCTAGAGACAAAAAGATGGAGCGTGGAGGTAGCACTAGAGGTGGTAAAGGTCTGGGCACAATGGGTCAGAGGCGAGGTGACCCCACCTCAGGTCCAAGAGTAGAAAGAACAATGTCAGGCGGAAACAGAGAACCCATAACCTCTCCAAAGGGTTTTCCACCCTCGTTTCATGACCCAAGAGAAAGAGATTCGAGTTTTAAAAATGAAACAAGGTCTCAAGGGTCACGAAATAAGGACTGGGGTCAAAGGGGAAACTGGGAAGGTGGAAACCGTGATTATAATAGCTCAAGAAATGCAGATTATTCAGGACGATAAAATAGGCAATCATTTTATTTTGAAATGTAAACATTGATAGTAATTGTGATTTTAATACTGTTCTTAATAAACAAAAACAATATTGTATTAAATTTTTTTGTTAAGCCCATAAACCATTTTACAGTCTAAATTATTAGGCAGTATAGATTGTCTAAAATAAGGCACGTCGAGAATAAGCATAATTGTGTTTTTTAACAAAAGAGCGGAAGTATAAAAAAGAAGTTTGATTCCCGCTTAAAAAACGGTTTTGCCACAAAAGTAATGTGGGTAGCTTACTAGTCAAAGCTTTAATTTTTAATTAAACAATGTTACTTTTAAACTATGGTATTGGTTTTTATAAAACGAGTCCTTTATTTCTGTTATGCGATTAACACCATTTTTAAAGTTTTTTTTACCAAATAAGGCATACAGGAAAAATACAACTAAACAAAATAGTTCGTTTATCCTCAAAAAGTATTAGAATTTTTTTTTTTTTATAAAATCTACATTATGATATTATTTAAGAATTGATAATTCTAGTTTTACTTAATCATGTTTTTATTTACTGTTATATTTCATGGTTATAAATTTAAAAATTGCAAAACAGAAAAATTTGGGCGGATGAATATTTTAATATTACAAGTGGAAATTTCCATTAGAGACCACGTGGTTAAAAAAAGAAAAATCATTCTCTTTTTCTACATTTTTAGCAAAACAGGTTTCGTGAATTTTGTCTTTATTTTAGAAGATTTTTAGTTAATTTGACTGTACCAAAAATAGAAAATGGCTAATAACCCAAAGGTTTTTTTTGACATCACGATTGGCGGAGCTCCCGCTGGACGAATTGAAATGACGGTAAATTGTTTAGTTATCACTAATTTTTTTATTTATTTTTTACGTGCTTTTTTTACGACATTTAAGGACTTGAAATTTACTTGGGCGGAAACCTGTTAAGTGTTTATAAGTTAATATTTTGTTTTTATAATTTTCCAACTGACTGACATTGTTGACAGAGAAAAAAAGCTGTACAAACTTATGCTTTGCAATTAGTCGTTTGCAATTCTTACCTAAACTGTCAAAGCAACATAGCATTTTTAAGTTGTCAAGGTTTAATTTTGTTTAGCTTCGAGCTGACGTTGTTCCAAAAACCGCAGAGAACTTTAGAGCTCTTTGCACTGGCGAAAAGGGATTTGGATATAAGAATTCCAGTTTCCACAGAGTTATTACTGATTTTATGTGTCAGGTATAATTGTAAACCAATAATTAGTAGCAAATTGTTATAGTATTTATTTCTGATTTTTATTTTTTTAAGTTTTGCTTTATGACTGTGAAGGAGTATAAAAAAATTGTGACTTACAATGGCATAGTGTTTGGCATTGGCAAACAGGACTGTTTCTGTTTGAAAAATATTTTAAGTAACTAATTATACTTCATTGTTGCAAAGACAATAAATTATTCAGTTTAAAAGTAAAACTTATCAAGATTAATTGCAAATAAAATCTTTTGTAAAAAATTTTTGTTTAGTCTGCTTTGTATATACATGATATTTAAACTGATTAATTAAAGGTAGAAATTGGTATTTTTCGTGTTCTTTTTTTAGTTTAATTTTTTAAATTCTTATTTATATTTTTAATGTTTTAGCTGGTAAATATATCAACTATTTTTTTGTTAGTTGCAATTTTTTTTGCTACAATCTTTATACAATTTTAAACTGTTTGGTAATATAAATGTTTAAATTATTAATTTTTGTGTTGATTTTTAGTACAATTACCTTTTTAGGGGGGAGATTTTACTAACCATAATGGTACTGGCGGCAAAAGTATTTATGGAAATAAGTTTGAGGATGAAAATTTCAAACTTAAGCACACTGGACCTGGTAAGTTTTAACTTTTGAAAGCAATCTAAAAAAGTCCTAATTACTGATCGAAAACTGTAAATTAGTTTTAATAAATGAATTATTTTTAAGGAATTTTGTCCATGGCCAATGCTGGAGCAAATACAAATGGCTCACAATTCTTTCTTTGCACTGTCCAAACTGCTTGGTTTGTTTTTATAGGCTTAGTTGAATATAAAACAATAGTTTTTTCATATATATATATACTGGTGTATATATTTATCTTCGTTGTGGAAAGGTCGACTTTACAACCTAAACTTTAAAGTATTTTTTTTTACGCAATCCGGTCTCAAGTAAATATTATTGACTATGACTGCTCGAAATTTAAACTGCCGATTGCTTTTTAGCTCGACAGGAGTTGCATACCATTTATAGTGCGTCACTTAGAGGCAATATGTCATTAAAGCAGTAAGGATAAATCCAGAACCCCATTTAGTAAAAGCAAGGATTTTATTAGACTATTTTATTCTCGATAAAAAAAGGACAAGATAACGCTATTAACAAATTTTGTGTCTTGGAATCGAAAAACTAACTAAAAATGGGAACTTAAACTTAAAACTTTCATGCTAAGTTTCGAAAGTTTTGTCTTACAGTACATTCTTTTACAACAAAAGAATTTTTTTTAGGTTAGATGGCAAGCATGTCGTGTTCGGAAGTGTTACAAATGGAATGGATATTGTGAAAAAAATTGAGACATTTGGAAGTTCAAGTGGAAAAACATCTAGGCCTGTTGTAATTGCAGATTGTGGTCAATGTTAATAAGTTTTCCACTATAAATAAATGCCTCCATAAACTGCAGTTTGTGTTTAAAATAAATTTCACATTTTTAAAAAAAAATTCGATTTATAATCATGACTTAATTGCTTCTGTATTAACTTTTTGATATAAATGCTGCCAATAAATAACTGGAAAAAATATGAAATCTTGTTTTTGTAGGTTTGTGTGTCAGTTTTATTAATTTAACTTGAAAAAAAAACAGCAAATAAATATTAGTTCGTGAAAAAAAACTTTTCTTTAAAATATTTTTTTTGCAGATTGTCAGGTTAAAAAAAGGTTTAAAGTTATACAGGTTAACCGCGGGGTTTAATCATACATAAAATAAGGTATTGCCACAAGTTTTAGATTTTTTTTAGAAGGAAGTTAATGTAAAAATCATGAATATACAAGTTTTAAAATAAATTTGGAAACACTTGATGGTTAACGGCCATATTTTAAATTTATTTGTCCTCGATGCAAAATTGTCTTCCGCAACTTCAAGTTAGTTTCTCTTACCCTACCCAAGCATTTACATCAATAATAATCTTTTTTTATAAACAAAAAAAAATTGTTTAACGTCTTTTTTTACTTTTTTACATTAATTTTATGGTTACGTAATTTAATATAACTCTTATTCAAAGTCTACTGCAATGTCAATATTACTTAAAAAGAAACAAATGTAACCATTCACACTTTAATAAAATGTTTTACGATTCTTTAAAACGTTTTTAATTATCCACAATAAAAATATTTACCGCTATTTGTTTCGTTGGGTATAACCTCAAATCTTTCAATGAACAATGTATACACATCAAACATACTACATTAATTATTAACCTAACCACCTAAACACTTATAAGTCCAATGTGTATTTTCTCTCTTTTATAGGGTTGGGCTTATTTATTCATGTTATATATATTGTGCCATGCAAGTTTTTATAACTTTTTTGAACCCGTTTTATTTTTGTGGTGTTTTTGAGATATTTTTGGAGAAAATCTTTACAAAAAAAGTAAAAAATAGTTATTACAATATTATGTTAAATTAGAAAAAAAAACTAATAGGTAGAATTCTTTTAGTTTTGTTTAAATTAATTTTTTTGACAATTTAGTTAGACTAAAATATAATTCGAAGTTTTTATTGTCAATAAGAAGATTATTCTACAGTGATAAAATAAAACTTTAAATTAAAATATGAAGTGTTATTGAGTGGTAAAGTGTTATTTCAAGTAGTTGTCGAACTGTGGGTTCTCTTTTATTAAAGTGCATTTTTAACATTTAGGTCTCAATGTTATACTAGTTAAAATTTACTACACTTATTTAATAATGTTTATATTTTTAAAAAACAAATGAAGATAGATAAATATAAACATAATTTAGTTTTATATTAGATTAATTTATATTGTATATTATTTAGAATTGCTTATCTTATATGTATTAAACTGTACTGTACAAAAAAAAACTTAACAACAGTTAAATGAGGGTATTTTTTATTATCTTGTTTGTGGGCTCTATAAGTCACATAAATGCACGTAAGTGGTATATTTTAATTTCGATTAAATTAATTAGTTTACTTTCAATAATATTTAAACACTCATGTTTTGTTAAAGTTATCAAAACAAAACTTTTAAACTCCAGCTTTTTAAAGTTTCTTTTTGTTAAAAAGAAGACTATTTTAATTTTTTTAAATAAAAAAGTTTTTTTAGTAGGACAGTTTACTTATTTTACTTTAAACAATAACATTTTTTAGAGATACCTGTATTTCAACCCCATGACCAAGCCACAATGACAGGTAACCTGGTGGGAGCACAATTTTGTGAAAGCCTGGAAGCTAATACAGATATCTATACACTAATAGCTACTAATGGTGGTGTTGGTGAAACTTATGTATATGAAATCACTTCACCAGAACTAAGATCTTATGCTGAAGTAGATCCATCAACGGGTGTTGTCACTTTGACTAGAAAGTTTGATTATGAAGTAAGCAGTGTGATTAAAAATGCATTTCTTAAACTAAAACTTGACTTTTGATTTATTTTATCTAAAAAAGGTATCTACAATAATATGTAGGGATAAGTACAACTATACTGACTTATGCAAATTTTAATAAACAAAATTATAATTTTTACCAGATAACCAATAGTATTCAGAATGGCGTGCTTGTGAAAAGTGGTGCAGAGTCTGTAAGTTTTTTAACATCTGCTTTGCTTTTTACTTTAAAAAATGCATATTTAAAAAATTATTAAATAGATTACAATTTTTAACCAATATTTTGTTTTTAGGCATCAGCTGGTAGTTCTATTATCATTGTAGATGATAACGACAATGCCCCATTTTTCTACGACTTACCGTATACTGTACAAGACATTTATGAAGTAATAAATAATAAAATAACATGTCCAGCATAAACTAAATAATAATTATGTCTTCTATTAAGTTAAATCATTTAAATTTGAAAAACCTTAAACATATTTTAAAATTTATTTAATACAAATTATTTGTTTACCTAGTACCCATGGACAGCAGATGTATTACTTACAGTTAAAAGTCAAGATGTTGATAATGGAAATGCTGGAGCTGTGGATTTATTATTTTCTGTAAGTATAATATGTACTAAATGTTTAAGCAAAGCTAAGTTCACAGACCTAAAAAACATTTCTAACAAATTTATTTTTCATAATTTAAAAAAAAAATTTTGTATTTAGAATGATCTTGATATGCTACAGTTTGCAAACATAAAATATCCAGATGGAACCATAACTGCAGATGTAGTGTTGCTAGAAGGTAAACGATTAGATTTTGCAACGCTACCTGTTTTGGCTACCAATATTATTGCAAAGGTAAGTTATTTATTTATGACATTTTCTGGTTCGATTTTAAATTTATCTACTAACATTAGTTTTAGCCATGTAATGTTACATAACTTTTGTGTAATAAATTTTGATTTTAGGATAATGGGGATAAACCAGCAAGTCCACCTTGTGGGGGAACAAAATCCCTAAATACAACAACCTCTTTCATCCTTCAAGTTTTAGATGGCCCAAACATGCCACCAATATTTGATAGACCCTCTTATCAGTTCACTGTAGAGGAAAATGAAGATTTTGTAAGTTGTTACTATAAGTTTAGACAGTATTTTTACTTTTTATATTAAAGGTAACTTAAATGATTTACTTTTTATTTTAAAAGACAACTTGACATAACTCACTTGTTTTACTTCAATATTAAATAATGTTTGTGTTTTAAAATAGGCTGAGGAAGCAAAAGTAACAGCTAGAGACCAAGATTATACCTTGGAGTGGGCCATGGAATACTCAATACTAGGAACTGAAATGGATGGTATATTTTCCATTAACCTAACCACAGGAGTTTTGTCTGTTAATCAAAGTGCAATAGATAGAGATTCACAAACTGTTATTGACAATGGAGGTTTCTACAGGTTCACTGTTCAGGTGAGAAGGTTTTTGTGCTGTTTGTAATTTTACAGGCGGCACAATAAAGTGAATAGCACACTTTGCTTTATTGTATAAGGTCATAGGTTTAATCCTCAATGAATATATAAAGGAGCTATGAATGCTATAAAGTGTTCTTTTTACATCAGAGTTATATAAAATAAAACTCTATTAAGTATATGTGTAACTTATATTGTATATTGTTTTAAGTTCTAACATCATTTTTGTTCTTCATAATAATTTTCAGTTTTAAATTAATTTTAAATTACTTTTTTAAAACTTTTTACATATTTTGGTTTAGGCGGTTGAAGTAGTTCCCAATGAGAACACATTTTCCAATGATATTGTTAAATTTCCATTTAATGCAACAGCAGATGTTTCAATACAAGTGACTGACAAAAATGATAATTCTCCAATATTTTATGAGTAGGTTTTAATATGTTTATTTAACTATTAATCAGTAGATGGAAAGTGGTTGAAACACTTAGCTTCACTACATAATGCCATGCGTTTAAGGCATAGACTTAAAGCCTTACTTCTATGTTGAAGTAAGGTGCTTTAAACAGTATGAACTTTTACTGAGTTGAAAACCAAATAATAATCAGGCAATTATAATTAAAAAAGAATTAACTTTAGTCTGAGTCTAGATAACTTTGTTTTACTCTATGTTTGGCCATAAAATCAGCCTTTTTTGGACAAAAATAGCAATTTTATTTAAATTTAAAAGGAGTATTTTAATTTATTTTTTGTATACACTAGACTTGAAGACATCTTTTCTTTTGATAAAAAAGTTGAAAAAAATGTTTTCAATACCTCGATTGATGAAAATACAGCCAATGCAATTGCCTTACCTAATCTTAATATATTCGTCCAAGATATTGATGATGTAAGTAAAATTGGATTTATTTCTTTTAAAATTTTATTTATCATACAAGTAGGAAGGTAGCTTTCAAAAATTAAATAATATATATTTATTGACTTAGGTCTCAAGATAATTTTGTTAATAGTTAGGTGAAGTCAACATTATAGATGAGTTTTTGTTCATTATATACAGTATTAAAATATCAAGAGTTTTTGAACAGTATGTTCTATTTAAAAATCTCTGATACTTTTTATTTGCTATTCGGTTTTTACTATTAAAATTTTTTAATAGAAACATTTAGTTTAGTTGATTGGTAAATATTTAAATTTGATATATCTTTAAGCCTTCAATGGATTTGCAGGTAAAAGAAAAAAGTGTTTTAGGTAATTTTTACATTGCCCTTTTTTTGTTAAAAAACTTAAGCTTCCTTGAAAAAAGCTTTCTTTCCTATTTTTAAATCATTGTTTTGTGTTAATCAATTTTAATTTTTTTTTAAATCTTGTTTTATTTGTGTATATTTAAATACAAAACAACTATACTTTACAGACAATGAATGCTCAATTTGATATAAGTTTGGAGGGCAGTGGGGCAAAAGTTTTTTCAGTTTCACCCACGTCAGCTCAGGGAGAAGCTGTTGTTACATTGAGAGTAAGTAATTCAAGTGCCTTGGATTACGAAAAAGTTCAAGAATACACATTTACGGTAAGTTTAGTTATAAATTTTTACTGCTTTTACTATATGCGTTTTTAATAATGCAATATGCAAATGTACAAAGTTAATATTTAGTCTTTTAGTGTTATGTTTTATAAAAGATTGGTATTTCTAAAATATTAATTTATCAAAAAAAAAACATTAAGGCAAAAACAAAATTTTTCTTAGAACAGCATTTTAGAGACAATAAACATTGTTTAAATTCCAGCGGTCCAAACAAATCTGGTTATTAATTCCTTAAAAAAATCTAAAACTATTAAAATTTGCTAACGAAATTTAAGAAAATCTAAAATGCTTAACTTTATTGCTGATATTTACCTTTGTCTTTTGCTGTATAAATAATAATATTTTGGTTTTGTTAAAGATTGTTGCCAAAGAGGGAAGCAATAGTGCAACAGCAACTGTAACAGTAAACTTACAAGATACAAATGATAACTCACCTGTATTTGATGAATCGGGACCAATATCGGTCAATGTTAGTGAGTCAGCTTTAAGTGGAACTTATGTGACAACAATTACAGTAAGATTAACTTTTTTCTGTTTTTTTGGTAATTTTTAAAATGTAACTTAAATATAACATGCATTTAAATGTATATTTTTAACTAGGCTACACATAAATAAAATATTTTTGATAGACTTGTTTATAGTTAAAGAAAAACTTTCGTGATTAAATTTAGGATTCAGGATTGTGTTAGGGGAAAAAAAGTTTTAACTTGTGTGTATAATTTGTAGGCCACTGATGCTGACACTGGAATTAATAAAGAAATTACATATTCAATTGAACCAGACACACAGTAAGTTCTTTATTTTCAAGTCAAAATGTAATACATGTATGCTTTTTCAAGACTTAAGTTTTTGGGATGTCAAAGTTGTATAACATATATAAAAAAATAAGACAATAAAAATATTTAAATATTTTGAAAATTGAAGATTAAAACTTTGAAATTGAAACATTTAATATACCTTTGTTGTGCTATTGAACATGGCTTAATTAAATCTTTGTTTGCTTTCATTGTAAATTATTGAACAAAGGTATAATAAATCATCTTGAGTAATTAACTCAATATTGATTCGATACAAAGTTTAATATTATAACACCAATCAAAAAATCAGATTTTTTTTTTAAATTACAATTTTCTTTACATTTTGATTTTTTTCAGATTTGTTATAAATGAAACTAATGGAGTGGTAACTGTGAACGCGGATTTAAATAGGGAATCAATTTCAATTTATTATCTCACTGTTTCTGCCACTGATGGCCCGGGTAGAGTATCTATGACAACGCTGCAAGTTCAACTTTCAGATGAAAATGATTTGGCTCCAACGTTAGTTACCTTAATTTTATTTTTTTATAAATTTTATTTTTTTTTATTTATCAATTTTTAATGTAAAATGGCTGATTTTACAATCAAACTTAAAGTATCGTTTGTTGCTCTAACCTAGTTTTAAATTGATTTTGGCAGTTTCGGAAAATATTGAATATAATTGCCTGATAACATAAGTATAAATTGGTTTTAAGTTTAGCAAGGGGGCGTACCTGCATCTTGGCAAAATTGTTTTAATTACTAACTTTTATCTGTAGAAAAAGTTTCTTAATGCGACTTAAGTATTTAAACACATTTTTAAGACACTTGTTCAAATTTGTGTGAATATTCTAATGGTAAGTTTGTAATTCTTTTATAGATTTCAAAGGTCAGAATATTATGGAGTTATTAAGGAAAATGCTAATGAATTTGACACACAACTTTTGGTTTCGGTAAGTTATTTTTTATCAAGTTAAAAAGTTTATGTTTAAAAACTAGTTCAAATATTTAATATCATATAGCGCATGTGTTAATCTTTTACTACCTACCATTTTAGTATATAAAAATACACTATTTTATTTTGTTTTAACATTTTAACTTAATTACTTTAAATAAAATTGAAATTACCTTTTTTTCAGGCTACAGACAACGATGAAGCGGGCACACCTAATAGTGAGATAGTATACTCTATTATTAGTGGACCAATTATGGACAATTTTACTGTTGAACAACCAATTGAACAAGGAGGTGAAGGTATTTTTAAAGTTGTTGTAAAACGTTTTTTTTTAATTATTTAACAGTTGTGATCTTTAATATCCTAAACTGCTAAAGTTAACTTGAAACTGGGCCATTGTAACTGATGTTAAGTTGACCATCCTACATCAAGAAAAAATATTTTTCTGGTCTGATTTAAAAAGCAGAAAATAATATTAGTTATACAGATATTTGTCTGTATTATCTAATGACAATGTGTTTAACATTATCTATTTTAGTTAACTTCATTGATAAAATAATAAAGGTAAACTATTTTTTTGTTATAGTATGAACTTCTTTAATTTATTTCAGCTGAGATTAAAGTAAGAAACCCAATCAATTTTGAAGATTTACCTGAGGATATAGCTAATTGTTCTAACAGTGCAGTTGAAATTGTGTTGACTGTAATGGCTGAAGATCAAGGTAATCCTCCTTTAAATGGAACTACAAAAGTTACAATTCTAATTGAGGTAAACATATTTACACTATTCTTAGTTTGGTTAAAAAATATATAAAATTGGACATAAGGAGTTTTAATGTAAGGGGTTCAAATGAAGAGGTTCAAATGTAAGGGGTTTAAGTGTGTGGGGTTCGGATAAAGGGGTTCAGATATAATGGTTCAAATGTATGGGGTTTAAATGTAAGGGGTTTAAATGTAAGGGGTTTAGATAAAGGGGTTCAGATATAGTGGTTCAAATGTATGGGGTTCAAATGTAAAGGGTTCAATTGAAGGGGTTCAAATGTAAGGGGTTCAAATGCAGGGGTTCAAATGTCTGGCCACCATTTTTTTATATTGATAAGTCAATTGGAGACGATATAAAATAAAGTTGTTTAATATAAACTTTTAGGATGTGAATGACCATGCTCCAACGTTTATTGAATCTGAATACAATGCAGAAGTTCTTGAAAAATCTAAACAAGGAGTTGTTGTTGTAGAAGTAAGATATATTGTTTTCAATGTTCAATTTTTTATTGATAGTAAACCAGAATAAATGGTTTGATAATACACAAATAAATTTTGCTTTTTTCTGTGTTTTATCAAACCATTTTTCTATAGGCTTAAAAATCTTGATAATTTTTAAAAATATTTTAAAATTCTTGTTAAATAACATGAATAATTTATTTTGTACTTGAGTAAACTAAACTTTATTTGTTTTTTAAATACCGAATAAACTTTAGAGCAATTTTAATTAGTAAAAAGTTTGTGGAGCTATTAACTAATAAATATTGACATTATAAATTTATTTCTTTTCCTGTATAATTATTAACCTGATAATTAGAAATGTTTGATATTCGACGGCTTTAAAATTTTATTTAAGAGCTAAATAATAAAATTTTTACATTGTTGAATGCATGGAATTTAAAAGGAATTTTGCAGTTACAATTAAAATTTAATAATGCTTTTTATTATTAATAATAATGATTTTTAAGTTACCTAACTCTAACAATTATTTTTTATCTTTGATTTGGTCCATTTTTTGTTAGTACAGATTTATTTTACTTTAATATTACTTATTGGTTCAATCACTCATTATTTGCCATACTAAGTATTTGTAAAATTCTAATTAAATTTGTAGGTCCAAGCTACAGATGCCGATAGTTGTAGTCCAAATAACAATATTCAGTACCAAATTGGACCAAACAGTTTCCCTCTTTCCACAAGTAGTGCCTTCAAAATTACAACCAACTCTACTGATGCTGGCTACATCGGTGTATTAGAGGTAAGATTTTAAATTTATTTTAAAGCAGTTATCATTAGAAAGCACAGATTAGCAAATTTAATGTTGTTTTATTGGATTTAGACATTTTTTTGATATTTTTTGAGATCAGTTATTCAAATTATTTCTTAAAAAAACAGCTAGAAAAGTATGTAAAATTTATATAATACTACTTACAATTCTTACATGCGATATTTTACAATTTAAGAAAAAGGGTTAAAAAACACCTTTTAATTTAGTTTACAGACTTAAAAATGGTTTTAAATTTGAATGTATTTTCATACAAAACATTTTTTAGAGCAGAATTTTATTGTCATTTAACATTATAATTTCACATAAACTTAACACAAAAGAATTTTGCATAGTAAAGCCAGCGATAACGTAGAAACAGGTACAGTGACATACAATAAACACTACACACCCTCACTTCAAATATTTGTAGAACGAGAATAAAATCTTTTTGAAACTTAAGCAACGAATAGAAAGTAAAAATTTTAAACCAAATGTTAAAGGCGAATTTTAACATAGTACAAACATATTTTTTAACTTACCCTGACAATATGATATCCCTAAAACATATTTTTTTAAATAATTAGGTTTTTATTGCACAAAAATAGCTATACAAACTTTGATTTTAATTAATGAAAAAATATATTTATAAAAATATGCAAAAAGTAATTTTTTTTGTTTTAAATAATTTTGTAAACTTTGATATTGCTCGTTTCACTTTCACTAAGGTAAATAGCGCCAGTAGTGTCTACTTTTAAGTCATAAGGCGTGCTTAAACCATCAGCTTTTCTGTCGATCACATGACACTGGAACATTCCGTTTGTTCCGTCATAAGCGCTAACACGGTTGTTTCCCCAATCCGACACAAGCAATGACCCTTCTGCGGAATTAAGGGTTAATTTTCCGCCGGAAAGATAAGCGATTCCGCATGGGTTTATCATTTCACCATTGTTTGTCCCTGTTAATATTAATTAGTCGGGTTTTATTGAAAATATTATTAATTAAAACTTAGTACAGGATCAGCAAATTTAATAAAAACAATAAAAATCTGATCTGATATATACAAAAACAAAATTGAGAGTGGGAGAATACTAAAACCTTAAAGGCTAATTTAAATTTTAGAGTGTTTAGGTAAACCTCTTGAGCTAGATTTTAGCAAACATTGCGTAAATTAAATAAAATTTCACCAAAGCTTACTTAAAGATAAGTATTTATGTAACGTTAATATTTAAACTAAATTTTTAAAAATAAATAATTTTGTGACGTAACAAACCTTGTTTGCCGATTGTCATTGTTGGTCTTGTGTTTTTTCTTGCGTCATATGCAAAACAACAATTACTTTCTGAGTCACTCACATAAAATTGGTGATCACTGTTTTGTCTAAATCAATTTTTAATGTTAATTTATTTGACATTAGATAGGAAAAACTTTGGGTTCATCAATGGGTCATTTTAATAATATGCTCCTTTATAACTATAGTTTTAATACAAGTTACTGAAGCTTTTAATATACTGGGCAAGTGATGTAGTGTTTAAAACACTTGGCTTTACTTTATAAGGTTCTGAGTTTGGTTCCTAACTGCTTTAAGGTTCCTAACTCCAAGGATATAAAAATGAAAAAAAATAGAAATAATACCTGTAAGTTATAAATTCAGGCCATCCTATTTTTAAGTCTAGGTTTTTTGTTGAAGTTATTGAGTTTGCCACATCACCTTAAATGTAAATTTGGTTCAATTTCTGTCTAAATGTTAATTGGTTTTTAAAGTTTATTTTAACATATTAGTTTAAATAAATTGATATTTAGTTACCCATAATATTAAACTAGTTTTAAAATTGTTTTTTTGTCAATTTGGACTTACAGATAATGATTAAAACAAGTTTTTTGTTAGCTTTACTATTCTAAATTAAAAAACCTGTTCTTATATCAAACAACTTTAAACTCCAGTTGTGTAAATGTCTAATATCTGATGTCATAAAGGATTGGTTGTCAGGGTGCATTGTCACGCATCGCGGGTTTCGTAGCCCCGCCCTTTTCCCTATTTTTCTCAAAATATTTCCTTTGTTCACGTCAACGACAAATATTTTGCTTGAGCCGCAAGATGCACATAAAATATGGCGAGAGGTGTAAGATGCTATACCTCGTGGATAACCAGGCATATTTATTGATGATCTGTGTACAATTAATGAGTAAAATATTGGTTCATAAGTGGGTAAAATTTTTTTATTAATTGAGGTTGTTTGATTTGTTTTAAGTTTTAGTGAAAAATATTTAATTTTTATGGCTACAAACGCATATTTGCTGTGTACAATTGATTATTGGGTGATCTGCCGACAGTTTTTTTGGGGTAAAATATAGATTCTAAAGGGTTTTAATTTTGTTGGGTAATTTTTTCTTGTAAAATTTTTGGTTAGTTTGGTTAAAATAAGTCTTAGTTGAAATATGTAATTTTGATGGCTACATAATGCAAATTTTTTCGTTTTAAACTGAAAAATTTGGGGGCCTGGTCCCCTTTTTTACTGCATTAAGTAAATTTATATTAACATGTTAGTACTTATTTCCAACTATATATACATAATCATTAAATACTTTTTTATTTACTTACTTGTGTTTTCCATTGTTATCATAAACATCAATACAATCTCCATTACAATCTGAAACATAAATTTCTCCAGCTGTTTCTGGACCTGCTTCTGTGCCTGAAATTGGGTATATTTGGTTTTAAAATTTGTCAAACAATTTTGTTCTTAAACTTAGAATTTATAATTTGTAAAAATATTAATTGGTGTAGGCTATAAATTGTGTAGTTAATGCAATTTTAGCTAAAATGGGATTTATTAAAATTTAAGTGATTGTTTAAAATTACTTTTTAAATATACCTGGTGTTCTGTTAACAGCCACATATGGTACACTCAATGCACATTCACCATGAGCAATTTCTAACACTTTACCGTACTTAGCATAATCCCCCCTTATTAAACTGGGGCTCGGTGGTGCCCTGTTAAGGGTGTCATAGGCTGAGAAGAATGTAACCTGTGGGGCCCTGTAATAATATTTAATTGTTTTCATGTAATGTATGTTTGTCTTTTTAAGATTATAATAACTTTGTGATTTTATTTATCTTTTGTAAAGGTTTAGAACTTTATTTACTAAGATGTTGTTTTAAGTATAAGTCTCTAGCCAAATTATGTATAAGCTATACATAACCATTTGTTCCAATCACAAATACTGTTTTAGTAGAGAGTAGTTCTTAAAAAAGGTATTTTATACTGGTTTAAAATATACCTTCTTGGTGTAGCTCCACTATGCGCCCTTTCCTCTCTTAACAATTCCTTTTTATCAGCCACTGCTTTCACTTCAGTAACATTCACATAATCATCATCACTTTCTATCTCCTGGTAGTCCTGGCTATCAAACGTAGGACTCAAATGGTTGCCTAGCAACTTAGGGTCATCATATTCGACTGCACTAGGACCAGGTGGAGCAGTATGAAGTGTGTTGTAGGGTTCAGTGGTTTGTTCCAAAGGTGGTAAACTGTATAGACTGGCATTTAACGAGGAGTTAAATACTTCATCGTTTGCGTCGCTATTATCTTCGAAGCTGCTAATACTGACAGACGACGACGATTTTCGAGAGTTCGTTCGTAATGACGTCACAAGTTCAGTTAATGCGCTCACCATTGGTGAATTTGGTGGACTGTTTTCTTCCAATGGTGGTTGACTATAAATTGGTTCGTCATCTGGTTCGTTAGGTTTAAGATTGGTGCTCTCTGGTTCGAGGTCATCTGGTGTTTGGTCGTAAATAGCTTCGTCCATCTCAGTTGGTGTTTCATCATATATGACGTCAGTATCTGCGATATCAATGACGTCATTAGTTTGCGTGTCAATAACTTCTTTTATTGGGGAATTCTTTTCCATATCTTGCGGTGTTTCATCGTAAATGACGTCATCAAAAACATTTATTAGGTCGGTATCACGTGGTGTGACGTCATCTTTGGTTTCAGTTGTTACGTCATCTATTGGTATCGATGTTGGTACCTGATACCATTCGTTGATTTTTACCGGTGGATCATTCGGTATATCGTAAATAATGATGTCACCCCCATTTTGCGGATATGACGTCATCAGTTTTGAGTTGCGGCTTCTTCTTTGTGATGACGTCACGTATTTGTCGTCGTAAATTTTCAGACTGGTGTTGGATTTGCGCTTCGCTTCGTTTTTTTGTTTAATTTCATCGAGTAACTTGCGAAAGTCGTTGTTGTTATCGTCATTCGTGACGTCATCAGGCGTTTGGTCGTAAATTTGTTCGGTCATGACGTCGCTAGCATTATTTGCGACGTCACTAGGTGGTTGGTCGTATATTTGTTCGGTTTGTTCCAGTTGAGATCGAACGTAATTTTCCGACAAATTTTGTTCGTCGAAAAGAAGAATTTCGCTTCCCCTGTTTGTTGTCACCGAGCTAAAAAGAACTTTTTGGAACTGGGGAGAGCTTTCGTAGCTCGAATCCGAGGATTTAGAGCAACTAGGGGAGTACTCGGGCAGCTGAAGCGTGTTTTCCTGCTTCTTGGTCTTCTTCTTGCTCTTCCTGTCTCTTTTTATTTGTTTTGCTTCTTTTTTGGAAGTCGGTGTTTTAGGAGAAGGTGTGCGAATTTCCTTTGGGTTTCTCAACTTCTTTGAATCATTTCTTCCCAATTTTCTTTCCCGTTTTGGGGTCAAAAATCGACTGAACAACCCGGTTAAACCAGCACTCCTTCGCTCTTCCGTCTCCTCCGCATTTTCCGCAAACTTTTCCTCCATATTTTTATCATTTTTGATTTGTAGTTTTAATGGAGAAATTATCCTTTTTTGGCTTACGTATGTTGAATTATTTGTGACGACATTTGTATCAGGTGTTACGTCATTGCTGACGTCACTAGATTGGCTAGCCATTGTGACGTATTCATCCGTGACATCAGTTACCGACGATTCTTCTTGTTTTTTTGAAGTTTTAGGAAGGATTTTTGGACTTTGAATCAAGTTTTCATCTTTTTGAACATCATTTGGTAAAATATTTTCCGCAACATCAGGAGGTCGTGGTGAGATAAGTATTTGGGGAACGTTCAGCTCACATTTTGTGTCCATCTTCTCAGGTGGAACTACTTCTTTCTCGCAGTTCTCATCATCTGGTACCTGATCGTAAATGTCCTCGCTTTCAGTAACCCCCTTCTCTTCTATATCATTTGTGACGTCACAGTTGGATTTAGACTCTTCCTGGACCTCGTCACGTGCCACTTCGTCGTAAATTTCAAGTGTATCGCTCCCGGTACTTCCCCTTTTCTCTGGAACTGAAGATTTATTTGTTTCGTTATTTTTGGTATCTTCAGCAAGAGTTTTGTCTTGAATTTTTTCTATAAAATTTGTTTTACAAGGTGCTGTAACCAAGGTATCAATTTCTTGTATTTTTTCTTCTTTGATTACTGGGTTAACTTTTTGTTTTTGATTCTCAAGATCGTTCTCAGCCCGGAATTTTGTTATTTGCGCTCTGTCATAACCTAGCGGCGTAGAATTATCTTGTTTAATGATATCAGCGAAAACTTCGTCGATAAATTGGTATTCGTTTTCTTGTTCAATTGCACGCACGACATCTAGGTTGTTGTCCCAAGAAGTAGCGCGGTTTTTGTCGTCAATGATGTTATATCTGAAAAATAAACAAAAATTATGTAAACCCTTATGCGCTGGTTTGTAGTAATATAGTCACATCTTAATAAAATAGTAGTATTTAAATTTGTAGGCCTTTAAAAAAGCCGCTGTTTTTGATGCAATGGTAAATTACTATGGTCATTTTAGAGTTGGCAGTTGCGACTATATTATGACAAATGAAATTCAACCCGCAGGACGGACAATTAACTATAGTTAAACTAATAAAATGATCTCATGCTGTAGCGTCCTTGAGTAAGGCGTTATAAACGGTATGAACTCCTGCTGAGCCAGCACTTAACAAGCAGCATAATTATTGGGCAATTATAACCTATAATATCCCAAACTGCCACAGGCAACTCGAGACTGGGTCGGAGTAACAGTTGTTACTCTATGTTTAAGTCGCGCATTCGACTTTCCCACATCGAAGATAAAGATACATACAAAAAAAACTGTCTAAATTACTGGTTATTGAGATATACATTAACTGTCTTACTATACAAATAATATACAACGCTCAAAGTCTTTAATTATTATGCTTTTATCTAATAACATACCTTTTCCCTGAACTAGCTAAATGCTGTACAGAAGTTATTTATTAAGCGAAAAAAACGGTGTGCGTAATTAAAGGGTGTAACTTGTGTATTTAGTTTTCAAGTCCAATAAAATTTTCTTCACGGCCAATTTACCTAATATAAAACAAACCCTACTGTGACAAATTAAACTTTAAATCATCTTCGTATTTTCAAAACCACAAGCCTTCCTTTGTGCTTACTTTAAAATAGAAATATTTTACGCCTTATTAACTTCTCTATGAAACAAAATTATTCTTAACTTACTTTCGATATAAACCTTTAAAATCTGAAACAAAATTCCCTTGAACGTTTTAGTAAAACCTTGTTAGCTTAACTGGTTATGTATATACCGTGTGTTGAACATATGTTGTATGTAGCTACGTGGTATATTGAATTTAGTGCTTCAACTAAATTTCAAGTACTTTGTGGTATTTAACATTTTATTTAAAAATATGTAAGCGATTTTTATGGTTAAATTACCCGCAATTTTTTTCTTTAAAACCAAATTTTTTAAGCATTTTTTCTCTAACCTTCTTTTATAACCAGTGTCCTTTTAAGTTACTGTGACAGCATTTGTATCTGGTCTAAATGACTTAAATGTACCTCGTATTATTTTTGTAACAAAGTCTTTGTGTGTTATGGGAATACGCCTCATTTCAACCTTATATTTGTGGTAAATACTTCAAAGGGTGTTTACATATTTTAAAAGCTCTTAAGATATACGAACCAATATTATTTACTTTCTGTTTTTCGCACGCTTTGGTTTAGAAAAAAAGGAGGTATTGAAATACAATTTGTTTGACTGCCAGCCAATCCCTTTTGACCTCAATGTTTTGGGTTCGATTTCCACCCACAGCAAAGTTTTAGTTTAGTTTTACACAAAAGTATGCTTTTTTATGATGTAAACTATGCACATTAATATACGTTATATAATCATTTTATTACCTTGGCTCTCTGACGCCAGTAATATAACAAAGTTTCGTGTTTTTTTTGTTACTGATTTTGTACTTAAAAAACATTTTTACTAACACAAAAGTGTGACCTAAAATTCAGGTGTCGTTTAAATTTAAGTTTTTGTTTTTGATATAGATTTTTACCACTTATAACTATGCTGTATTGTTTTCTCACTTAAACGTTGGTTAAATATAACTTACTCGTTGTTTAAAAGTTGATCGTTTGTCGACTTTGTCCTTCTAAAATCAACATCCATTCCTCCGAAGTCGCTCACTTTGTCCCAATCACCTACGTCAGCTGACCTTCTTGGTTTTCTATGACGTAATTTGTGACGTCATTAGCTTTACTATATCAATAAAGGCACAAAACACAGTAATAAAATATAAAATCTTTACCTTAAAGCTCTACCGTTTCCTCCTTTTAAAATTCCGAACTTAGGTCTCCAATCTGTTTTCATTTCTTCGAATTCTTTAGTACCAAGTGTCCTCGATCCAGATGCATAACTTCTCTTGGGTTTGTTCTTGGGTAGTTTAAAAGATCGGGACGATAACTTTGTCTCGGCGGGGTTTCGTCGCTCCAATCCCGGTGAATTTCCAGCGGATCCACCTTCCCTATTTCGACGCCTACGCGTGTTAAGATTCAGCAACACACCGCTGACGTCATCAACATGAAAACTACCTGTCGATCCCGACGTCACTGGTTTCTGGAAAACCTTGGCGAGTTTATTCTCCTTGAGTTCGGTGCTTTTCGGTCGCAGACCTCTCATTTTAAGAGACATTGATCTTTTAACGCTGTTGAGTTTCTTGCCAGGCGAGAAATGTTTAAGGGTTTTGTTGTTTTGGGAAGAAGTCCTTTTCCTCATTTCATTGAATTCCTTTTCATCGAAACCTTCATCAAAATTTGGCGCTGATTTTCTTTGTTTCCGCACCGACATGCTTCGCTTCACGCTATTCAACGCTCTCTTTGGTGACGTCATCATATTTCTGACAGCCGCCATCTTGGATTCTTGTGACGTCATCGTGCTTTCGTTAACCACGAACGCGCCTTGGACTTCTAAGTGAATGGAACGAGATCGCTCTTTTGTTTTATTTAATCGCTCCTCTTCCTCTATGATCTGGACGTATTTTTGCTCTTCATCAATTGCCTTTTGTCTCTCTTCTTCTTCTTTCGTGATCTTTATTTTTTCCTTGTTTTGCCTATTTTGTTCTTCTTGTAAATTTTCTTCTTTTAAATTTAGTTTAACATTCTTTTGTTGGTCTTTAATTTTCACGATTTGCTCTCTAGCACCATCTTGTGGTTGGGTGTCAATAATTTTGGTTTCTTCTTTCTTTGCAGTGTTTTCTGGATGAAAGTTTGGTAATTTTGTTATTTTTATTGAAGATTGAGTGACAGGATTGATTGAAATTATGTTTTGTGTTTTATCGTTGTCATCTGACTTTGTTTCAGGTATATTTTCTACATCTGGCCTTTTGTTGATGTTTATTTTAGTTGCTTTTAATGATTTTTGTCGAACTACAGGCTTATTGGTATGATTTTCTCTTGGTTGACTTATCATTTTAATTTCTTCACTTTTTTTACTTTTATCATTTACTTTATTTTGTTTTAAATTTGCCTCTGTTGTTGTTTTATTGACAGATTTTGGCTCCACCTCTGCAATTTTTTGATTGACAGGTTTAAGCTTTACTACTGGGGAAATCTGATTATCATGTTTTATTTTTGCCTCTGCTTTATTTTGCTTAACAGGTTCAGGCTCCACCTCTTCTCTGCCTTGATTGACAGGTTTTGACTCCACCTCTTCTTTGCCTTGATTGACAAGTTTTGGCTCCACCTTTGCAGTTTTTTGGTTGACAGGTTTGGGTTTTACTGCTGGGGGTATCTGATTAAAAATTTTACGTTCAACTTCTGCTTTACTTTGATTGGCGGGTTTAGGCTCCACCTTTTTAGTCTTTTGATTGGCAGATAGGCCCTTCTCTTGTCTTTTTTGATTGACAGGGTTTAGGCTCTTTTCTTCTTGATTATTAGGTTTAACTTTCTTGTTAATATCACTTTTATTTACAGGTTTAATCAGTGATTTTTCCTGAGCATGTATAGTACCTTCAGATGTATTTAAATCATTGCTTTCATTGGCTTTTAAATTAAGTTGGTCGAACAGCGTATTGCTTGTTTGGTTTGCTGCTCTTTTAGGTGGCTCAGTTATTTGTATAATTGCTCTTTTTCTTCGCCTTGGCGCAGGGATCGGTATATTTTCACTAAGGTTCGTGCTGGAACGCGGCGATGGCGTTGGGCTAAGTCTGGATGAGTGTGAAGATTCGTTTAAGTCATTTATTTTGAGAATAACATTTAATTCTGATCCCGTCGACAGGGGGCGTTTTTGGAACATATTTCCTTGAGGTTGTTTATCCTTAACTGTTTCCGAAAACGCGACGCGTTTCGGTGACAGTTGTGTTTTTATGACGTCATTAATGTTTCCTTTAACTTCTTCTGACGAGTTAAGATTTCGGGCAAACGCGTTTAATATTTCGTTATTTGTTTTCTCGTGTTTGGGGCTTCCCAGTCCGCTTGATTTTCGACGAATTTCCAAATTTTCCAACAAGTTTTGATCATTCTAAAAAAATCAAAAAGAATATAAAACAAAAACCATATATTTAATATTTTAAATACAAATATTAAAGTCAGCAAATGTACAGTTTAGCTAAAACTATGTTTTTAATTGTAATTTAGACACATATAGTTACTAATAAAGATATTTATTTGTCAAATTACTTTAATATCTTCTTTCCTTTCTTTTCCTTCTAGTTTTAAACCTTCAAATTTTCGCAACAAATTGCTAAGTCCTTTCTTTGATGCCGACATTTTTAAAATTTTAAATAAATATTAGTAATATTCACATTATATTTATCAATAAACCGGATATCTAAACTTTTTATTAACCTTTCTAATAAGAAAACGTTTTTGTAACATTTAAAAGTTAGATTTTAAACCTTATTAGATGCCAATCCGTTTTAAGTTAATAAATTAAATTAAAAAATTAAAGTTGCATTTTTAAGAAAAAATTTAATTTTAATAAATATTTTGTTATTGTTAATCGTCGGCGTTTGATGTTTTGGGTTTTGGGCGTGAAATGTGACGTCATAATACAGCGTTTTTACGCGTGTTGGTAAACAATGCAATATTCGAGATTTCGGTTGAAAATCGAACGCTCTGTTGTTATAACATTATTACGTCACAAAAAATGCTGAAAACCTAAAAAAAATTATTTTTTTAACTTTATTTACACAAAACTTTTTTATAACTAATTAGAATAATTTTTTTATATCTCAAATTTGTAACTGTATTTTTTAATTAGCGTTTAGAATACAAAATACTAAAATAAAGCTTATTGGAACCAAACTTATATTAACCTTTCTCGGTAAATTTAACTAAATGTGGCACGCATAAAATGTCATTAAAACGCGGTAAATGTTACTTGTGTTTTGCTGCTTACGTGTTACTCAGGATATTCGCATCAAATTTATTGAGGAAATCGTCAAATTATGACAATTCTCTGCAAATTTGCACTTGTTTTTTCCTTAACTAATATGTGATATTTTAATTTAGAGACCCATTTGACCGCTTAAGGTAGGTTAGGGTCATCAACATTTTGCCTTTACGATCATCGCCAAAGTTCTTATTACTTTTATTTTTTTTTTTTTAAATATATATTTAATACTCTAACGCTAGATAAACGAAATTTTAACTTTATCATCACTATATGTCCAATTACAGATTGTTAGTGTTTTACAATCGCGAAAATAAATGCTTATTATTCTTATTACTTTACGGTTCAAGTTTTTTTAGGAACCGTAAACTGAAAGTTGTCCGAAAATACTAGCACTCAGTTTAAAAAAAACAGCATCTTTTCTATGTCTAAACTAGTTTTTCAAATACATTCTCTTTCGTTACGAATCCATTATTATTATGTGCATTGCAACATGTAGGCATTAACTCTTGAGCAAAGAGTGTGTTAACTACATAAACTCCTCTTATCCACTGTTTGTTTAATTGCATTCTTGTCCTAACCAACTAGAGACCGGTCACTTTTGTTTGCTCACTGCACCATATAAACTTTACTGACTCGTTGTATAGATCATAAAACTCAAATGTATTCTCGATTTTGTTTCGGCCTCTTATGTACTTGTGTTACGTCATAATAACTTTACTCTACCGTAGCCAAGCCCCGCCCTTTCTTCGTAGTAGATACCCTGTAGTCGTATAACTTCCAAGTTCTATTAATACGCGATTTGCATTTTGTAATAAAAAGTATTAGATGTTATATATTTATTTATCGTTGAAGAAATCGTTGGTTTATTGTAAAAAATTTGAGTTTTGAATTGTTTCTCCTTTCGTGAGATTTAATTTTCTCATTCTTTGCTTACCCACGGAAATACGCGTTTGATTGTTGTTGGTTTGTGATGTCATAATTAGAAACGGGATGTGAACAAAATATCGCATTGTTACGACACAAAAAAACAACAAAATTACCTTATAAGTCAACATTTTTTTCTACAATCAATTCGAAAACTACCTTAAAAAGATTTTTTTAATTTAAAATATACAAGCAGCATATATTTAATTAATACAATTCCTTTATTGTAAATATAAACAAAAATTTCAAAGCGCAATGAAGCTTCAAATTTTGTCAAAAGCTCAGCAAGTTTTTCTTGTATTAGATAACCAACCAGGTTGTATTTTATTTACAAATTTTAGGGAATTTATAAAACTAAATATTTGTGAATATTGTTAAAACAACTTTCTTTGATGTATTGTTTGTTAACTGATAAAAAGATGAAAGAGTTTTGATAACGTAAGCAATATGATAAAAGTGATACAAGTGAAATAAAAATAACATTTATACATTTTTTTGATTTTTGCAGTAAACATAAAGCAATTAACTAATTATATAAATGAGCAGTTATAAATAGTGTTTTATAGTAGTTTGATTTGCATATCATAAAGTATATTTTCGTTGGTTTAATCTTTTTGTTTTTCTTCTGTTTTTTTACCAGTAGTTTGTCGTGCAAAAACTTTGACATAATTAGTTGTTGACTCACTCACATATACCTTGCCATTTTCCCCAAACTTTATATATATAAAATTATATTTAAAAACTTATAAATTTATACATATATCTTAACGTATTTTTAATTACAGTTTGTAAGTATAAACTGGTAGCGTGGTGTATTAGTTAAAACATTTAGTTTCACTTCATGAAGTCCTGGGTTTGATCCCCATAGCTTTTATGTAGTAGCACACTTGATAAATGCGCTATAAAGGGTATAAACTTTTGCTAAGCCAAAAATAAATCAGCAGTCTAATTATCAGGCAATTAAAACTCTTAATGATTAAAAATCCTTTTATTGTCACATAAAGTAAAAGCATAGTAACCTGAATATTGTAAGGACAACAAACTGGAGATGGTGCGCCAATGCGATTTGCCATCAAGTAATGTTGAAAATCTCTTGTTATTGGATTGTAAGCTCCTACTCTATCATTGTACCAATCAGCTACTAGTAGAGAAGGTTCTGGGTATAATAGCCCACCACTCATATAAGCAATACCACATGGGTTTGATAGTTCACCTTGGTTGTCGCCTATGTACATTTAAATATAGGTTTTGTTGGTTGTGGGTATCTTTTTTTGCATTTTTAGTATTTATTTTTTACTTTTTTTTGAAAACAACATTTTATTAAAATTTAGGTCAGTGTGAGCAAGGCTTAGTAGATAATGTTTTATTGTCAGTAAGATGGTGCTTTTTGGCATACAAATTCAAGTAAATTATTTATTAGTTTTTGTATATATTTTTTTAAAGAATCTGGATTATAGACCACATACATATTTTTGTTACATAAAAAACTGCCTAATTTAACTTTAAATAGTTTTGTTGGAACTTTAAACAGTTTTAGCCTATATCTACCTGGCTCTCCAAATTTGTGCAAAATTTTATCAGGATTTCTCACATCACAGATTAGTATCTGATTGTGCCAAGAGTCCGAAATATACAAAGTATTCTCATCTCCAAAAGTAATAAATTCAGTCCAGCCACATGCGGTGCCTTCTCCTTTCAGAAAAGTTTGAACCAAACTACCTGGGAAATAATTTAAAGAAATTTAAAAAGTTTATCGATAAATAAGCCAAGTAATAATAGTCAGAACACTTGGCTTAACAGCATGAGATTCTCAGTTCAATTTTGACTGCTTAAGGCCATAGCTCTTTTAAGTAAGCTCTTAATAATCAGTATTATTCAAAATGGCAAAAGTCAATCAAGACATTGCTAGGGTAACAAATGTAACCATATGTTTAGGCTGTGAAGTTTCCTTTTCAACATTGAGAATAAGGATATAAAAAAAGGTTAATTGTTTATTTAAAAAATCACTCACGGTTTCTCAAATCAAATATCTTGACCGCACATTGATTAAGCCCTGGTACATCGGAAATAGCAACTAAAGATTGTTGAGCTGGGTTCTTGGCTAAATATCTTGGTCTTTTTAGAACCCGTTGTCCAAATGTCTCTCTTTGAGTTTTGTCTGTAAACAAGTATTACACTGGATTTAAATAAAAACTTTCATTTGAACTGTTATGTTGTATATTTCACAACTTTTTATTTACTTTCAATGTTAATGACTGCAATTTTCTTTGCTCTTGGAAATGCGCAAAGCAAATCATTTTGCTGATAAGTTGTTATGCCAAGAGGTTGGGCTTCGCAAGAAATTGTATGTCTAAAAACATAAATAACCAAAGCTTTTAAATATGTAATGGGTTACTCATTCGAAAGCAAATAACTTGTTAACTTCTAGAAAACCCAATTCTAACTTGTTGAAAGTTTAAAAATTATGAAATTAACAACCAGTTATTTAACTTACATATAATTTCCCTTGTCAGTATAAATTCTTATACAAGCCCCTAGTCTATCAGCAGTGTATATCTTTCCACCATCAAGAATACTTTGCACAGAAATGTAAGGAACTGAAGTTTTTTCCCTGTTTTCTCTTATCTCAATAATCTTCTCATACCCACCATAAGACCAAGTGTAAACATCATCGTCCTGATAGTAGGCTGTATGCATTCTGGCATTGTGGAAATTACCATCAGGTTTTGTAACCTTTTTCTAGTTTAAACCAAAAAAGTAATTATTTCAACCAAAAAAAAATACTCTTACATTTTTGCTATTTGGGCAGCAACTAAAAAGTTTTATTGACTTTCTTTTGTACTGTAGTGTCTTGTGGTCTTTGCATATAATATTGTTTAGCATTCAATATACCACTTACATTGACTTCTTTTGTACTGCTGTCTCTGCATGTCAATGCCTTTATTATCTTCTTTTTAGGCGACATTGTCTGGTGAAAAATTATTTTTAATAAGATTATTTAAAAGTTTTTTTTTTAAATATTCTCTTTGTTATATGTTTCAACTTTTGCAAATTTACCTGTTTTTTGATTGCCACCTTTTCAGATTCTTCTTTTGTGTTGTCATCTAAACAAAAATTTAAAAGTTTTGTTGTTTTTTTGACAAGACATGGAAACATATTTTACCTGTGTGAAATGCAGAAAATGTCTTTTTAGCTTTTGGTGAAAAGGTTTTCTTTAGTTTCCAAAGAGCACCTTGCTTCTTTCCTGGCACCAAAGCGGGCGTTTGATTAAATTCTTCAATATTCTATAATTATTTTTACAGGGTTTAAGAAAATCACACATTAAAATATTGGTTCTTTTTTGATAAATATTAGAAGTTATACATTATTGATAAAAGTATTAATGTGTAAACTTTATTTTAATCAGTATTACCTGATCCAAAATAGCCATTGCTTCATTCTGTTTAACATTTAGTTTTTTCTTTTCATCAAATTCTTGTGCAGCATCCAAAACTATAGCCTTTTATTAAGAAAAAACTTAAGTCTATATGAATTAATTATAATGCACAGAAAAAAACATTTTATAAAAGAAAAAGTTAAAAAATTTCTTGTTTATTTTTATCAACAAAGATTTTGATCATATTATAAATTGAAATTATATTCTGATGGTTTAGGTTTTTACTTTTATTTGTTCGTCATCACATTCTTCTTGTGCAGTTACAGTTATCATAACAACAGATTTTTCTCCATTTTCGTTGTATTTCTCTATCTTGTATTGACTTTTTATTGCTGTTTTGTTTAATGCAAAATACATAGGTGGTATAATATTTGAAGTATTGGTAATTAATATATTATTTTTAATCGTTGGTGTTAATTTTCACTTTATAAATATACAATATTAAGTTGGCTTAATATGATATTTTTATACCTCCACTTTCAGATGTTGGTGTTGCATAAGAATAAGCAGCCTCTCTACTAGCCTTTGTAGCAATTTCTTTTTCTGTTCTTTCACTGTCTTCCATTAATTCATTTAAACCTTCAACTTCTTTGTCCTAAAAATATATTTTCTTGTTAATTTTTCTGTTTAAATATTCAATAATTTTTAAGCCTATGACATACCTGATTATCCTTTGAGTAATCAACAAGATCTATCAAATCTGAAAGTATGTAAAAAAATATGATATTATAACAATAATTATGTTGTTTTTTTTAGTAATTTTAGGTATTTTGTGTGGGTACCTTCATTCTCTAAGTTATCATCAGCATATTGTGTGTTAGATGCTACAATAATGACAGGATTGAATGGTTGATCTGGTATCTGATATTCGTGATCTAGTGTTTTATCATCTTCATTACCTTGTTGAATGTCATCACCTTCTTGTTGAACATCTTGTTGCTGTTGAATATCAACATTCTGTTGCTCAACCTTTTGCTGTTGATTGTTGTCTTTTCGTTGTTGAATGTCATCTTCTTGTTGATCAACATCTTGTTGTAGAATGTCATCTTCTTGTTGATCAACATCTTGTTGTTGATTGTCATCATTTTGTTGATTAACTTCTTGCTGGGGATTGTCGTTTTCTTGTTGTTTATCGTCTTGATTTTTGTTAGCACCTTTATCTTCAATATTTTGTTGTTCTTCACTTTCTTGTTTGGTTTTATCTTCAATAATTACATCTTGTTGTTGATCTTCTGTTTTATTTTCTTGAATATCTTCTTGTGCACTTTCGTAATTTTCGGTTGATGTTTCACTGTTTTCAATAGTTTTATTTTCCTACAAGTTGTTAAAATATTTTTAGAAACACGTTTTTACAAATCAAAATATTTTTTTATAAGATACCTCGCTTGGTTTGGGCATGGTAACAACTATAGCTACTTCAGGTTTTGTTATATCAGTTGGTAAAGTAGCATAATGAGAAGTGGCTGCTGCAACTTCTATACTGTCTTGTGTAGAATCGGCAGCTTTGGTAAAATAAGAAAACAAGGGTTTAATTTTAAGCTTGGTAAAATGCATTCAACCATAAGTTTGCTGATAATATAAATAACTTGACTTATTTAAAATATTTTTTGTCTTTGTACAAACCGTTTTGGTTTTGGTTATCCTGATTTTCTTCATCTTGGCCAAACAAACTTTGAAATATTTCAATCTTGCTCTGGTGCTCAGATACATTTACCGATATTTCTTCATCATTAAGTTGGGCTTCACCAATATCTTTTATCTGAATAAATGTCAACATTTAACTCAAGTTATCTCAATGTAATGTTCAAGAAATAGTTAAAAATTTAATCTATGTGTTAGGAGTTATCACATATCTTTGCTGGTTGAATTTTTAATTACTTATACCTGTTGTATTCTTCCAGTTGGGTTTATGGACCCTTGAGTTCTGTAAAGTTTATTATTATTATCCATTTTTTTATTTAAACCTAGATTCTTTGCCTAATCCAACAAGATTTCTTGCCATAAATCTTTACAAAAAAAACGTATTTGTAAAACATAATTTAAATCTAGTTATATCTTCTTTTAATTATTAGTTTTACGAATAAATTTATAGTTTGTCTTTATTTAAAAATTTTGTGAAACCACAATAAAATGCAGTTTAGGGCTTGGTTATTGTTGATGTTATCTAAAAAGGAAATAAAGCTTCTCAAATTACATTTTAATTTATTGTGTATATGTTTGAGCTATAAATACACATTTCTTTGTTTAAATCATTTACAAATTCACTTTTTTTTTTTTTTTTTTTTTTTTAGCCTCTAAATTTTTTTTAGCCTCTAAAATGTAAATATTTGTAATTAAATTTTGACTTTAATTTGTCTTTAGGATGTTTATTAACTTATTTAAAACACATAAAAAATCATTATTATTTTTACCTATTATTTTACACACTTCGCCAATTTTTATCTTAGATAATTTTAATAAATAAAATCTGGTTACTGTGTTTAGCCTTTTATTTAAATGCAAATTTAAATCAGTTTTGTTTTATTTAAACTTTTTAAATCAGTTTAAAATTTGTTTTTTAAAGGTCAATGATGTTAACCTTGATCGTGATGAAATTAATGAATATGCAGTTGAAGTATTAGCAATAGATGAAGGAAGTAATAGGTTAACTGGTACAGCAACAATCTTTGTGACAATTACAGATAAAAACAACAAGAATCCTGTTTTTAATTCTACAACATTAGAAGCACTGGATGTTAATGAAACTGCAACTGATGGTGAAGGTACAAAATTAGTTTTGTGTTTTTTTTGTATATATCTTTATCTTCGATGTGGTAAAGTCAAATGCGCGAGTTAAACATAGTCTCGAGTTGCCTGTTGCAGTTTGGGATATTATAAATTATAAACGCCCGATAATTATACTACTGATTCAGTGGTCAGTGGGGATTGAACCCACGACCCCATGTGTGGTGTAGCAAGTGTTCTTACCACTACACCACGCTGCCGGTCGTTTATTAAGGTTAAAAACATTGTTATTAATAAAACTGGTTAATATGCTGAATTATATTTAAATAAACAATATGGTTTACTTTTTATATATTTATACTGCTAAAAAAATTGGTGCTGACTGTAATACTTCAATTTATTTAAGAACATATATCAATATTTGTGTATGTTTCAACCATTTATTCAAGAATTAATTTTTGATGACATTTTTATAGTTGTTCGAATCATAATTGCTACTGATTCTGATATGAATTCTGACCTTTTCTACAACATCACAAATTATCAGTGTTTTGATGAGAGTAATCGCCCACAAGCAGATATTTGTTCTGGTTGGTTTACAATAGATAATGTTGACCAGGTGAAGTATTATGAGTAGATTGATCTAACGCTAACCTTGCCAAATTAATAATAAATAAAAAAGTAATTTTTTTGTCTTTTTTATAATTTCAATTTCTGTATCATTTTATAATTCAAAATTGATTTTTTTAAAAATTTTATTCTTGATGTAGGAAAGTTAACTTTACGACCTAAACATAGAATAACATTAGTTTACCGACAAAGTCTCAAGTTGACTTTGACAGTTTAGGATAATATAGTTTTCTAAATAATCAATTATTTAAGCTGCTGATTAAGTGCTGGCTCAGCAGGAGTTTATACCTGTTACAGCGCCTTAAATGAAACTACAGCTTCAGAATGGTAGAGAATGAAAGCAAAACTTAATGTTGTGAAGCCAAAGGTTTTGACCACTTCGCCGAGCTGCCAGTTAATTTTCTAATTTGAAATTTTTTATCTTAGACCGGGTACCTGAAGGTAAACAATGAGTTAGACAGAGAGTCAGTGGAGTTTATCAGTTTACAAATTTCGGTCACTGATCTTAATGGAGAAACATCACAGGAAGTTACAGGTAAAAACCATCAAAGTTTAATGTGTAATAAAGGCCTTTTTTTCTGATCCAATACCAGTTATTTTTATGCTTGTGTAATAAAATTATTTACATTTTTATTGGTGTTTTTTAAGGTTGGATTGAAATATCTATAATTGATGACAATGATAATTATCCCCAATTTACTAACTTGCAAGATGAGTTTACAGTAAAAGAAGAAGAAAATGCTGGCTCATACATTGGAGAGGTAGGCACTTTAAAGTTGTTTCTTTTAAGTCTTTTAGATAATGTAGTGTTTATGAAATTAAATTCTCTTTTTTTTTTTTTTTTACAAATAGTTTCTTTAGAAATAATAAATCTAAGATATTGGGTTGGTTGGTCAGTGGTCATTCTACTTATTCTACTTTTTGTTTAATAGATTTCTGTTTTACTTGTTAAATTTTAAATATGGTGTCTTTTACGTAAAGATACTACATGTTAAAGCAGTGGGAATCAAACTAATAACCTAACGTAGATAAACCAAGTATTCTAACCACTACACCATGCTGCTGGTTTTTACTCTATTTTATTTTAGTTTTGTCTAGGAAGTTGCTGTTTTAATTTTTTTCTATAATTTAAAGGTAACAGCGACAGATGCAGACTCAGGGCCCAACGGGGAAATTGTTTTCTCAGTTGGACCAGATGGAAGGGAATGGGTGGAAATTAACAATGTTACCGGTAAGTTTTGTGTTAAAAAAAGTTAAAAAAACTTGTATATATATATATTTGGCAGCGTGGTGTAGTGGTAAGAACACTTGCTACACCACATTTGAGGTCGTGGGTTCAATCCCCACTGATCTCATGCTGTAGCGCCCTTGAGTAAGGCGGTATAAACGGTATAAACTCCTGCTGAGCCAGCACTTAATCAGCAGCATAATTACCGGGCAATTATAGTCTCTATAATATCCTAAACTGCCACAGGCAACTCGAGACTGGGTCGGAGTAACTTATGTTACTCTATGTTTAAGTCGCGCATTCGTTTTTCCCACATCGAGGATAAAGACATATACAAAAAAAAATATATATATATAAATAATTCTTTTTCTTTCTTTTAAAACTTAAGTTTTCTTATATTTAATGCAAACAATATGGTTTTATTATTGATGCAAAGTTTAATAACATTTTTTTTCATTAGGTTAATTTTTTATGTTTTTTTTTTATTTAAATATTTTACAACAAAAATGTAAAACTGCAAAAGTTTAAGTTTTTTTTAAATAATTAATAAAAAAATGTTTTTAATATATTAACAGGTCGATTGACCTCCAAGGCAGATCACATTGATCGGGAGGAGCAAGGTGATTGGTTGAATATCACCGTCATAGCAACAGATAACGGAAACCCCCCACTTGATAACAGCACAACAATTTACATTCGAATTATTGATATTAACGACAATACACCCGAGTTTTCACAGGTATATATTTTTAACATTTGACTTTTTTATGTATTTTTAAACATTAAATTTAAATCGACGAAATTTATAATATTAACTTAGTGTAGTGTAGTAAACCGGCAGTGTGGTGTAGTGGTAAGAACACTTGTTACACCACACATGAGGTTGTGGGTTCAGTCCCCACTGATCTCATGCTGTAGCGCCCTCGAGTGCTATAAACTGTATGAACTCCTGCTGAGTCAGCATTAATCAGCAGCATAATTACAGGGCAATTATAATCTACAATATCGCAAACTGCTACAGGCAACTCAAGACTGGGTCGGAGTAACAGTTGTTACTCTATGTTTAAGTCGCGCATTCGACTTTCCCACATCGAGGATATATACAAAGATATATACAAAAAAATATATATATTAGCTTATATATACATGTTTTATTTATTTTTATTAAATTTCAGAGTCAATATAATCAATCAATATCAGAAGATAGTAAGATAGGATTTGTGGTCATACAAGTTAAAGCTTATGACAATGATACAAATGAATCAATTCGTTATTACATCACAAACGGCGATGAATATGGACATTTTGATATTAATGAAACAACGGTATGTATTCATGATATGTTTTATGTAAATGTTTTAAGTAAAACATTAAAAATTATTTTAAAACTTAACTTTTAAAATGAGATCCTTAGAAGTTCTTATCTCTATAATGTTTTAAACAACTTTTTAGACAAAGTTATTTAATAAATGTATTTTCTTAATTTATTTAACCTTTTAGTTGTATGTTTTGAACAGTGGTGTTAATTTAAATAAACTTTTGTTGTACATTTTTAATATATATATATATATATAATTTTTTGTATATATATTTATCCTCGATGTGGTAAGGGCGAATGTGCAACCTAAACGTAGAGTAACATCAGTGACTTGCACCCAGTCTCGAGTTGTCTTTAGCATTTTGGGATATTATAGATTATGATTGCCCGATAATTATGCTGCTGATTAAGTGCTGGCTCAGCAGGAGTTCATACTGTTTAGAGCGCCTAATTCAATAGCGCTACAGCAAGAGGGCAGTGGGGATTGAACCCACGACCTCATGTGTGGTGTAGCAAGTGTTTTAACCACTACACCACACTGCCGGTATTTATTTCAAACTTTAAAGAAACTTTACTTTTGTTTAAATTTAATTTATAGGGTGAAATATCAGTAAGAAGTGCATTAGACCGAGAATTCATACCAAGTTACAGGTTAACAGTTGAAGCACGTGATAATGGAGGCTCTGGAAACAGCTTTAGTGAAACTGCAACAGTTGACATATTTCTAGAGGTGGGCATTTTAATTTTGTGCTTGTTTGTTTTAAAAAAAAAGTTAAATAAAAAAGTTTGTTTAAAATAAAAATTTGTGACTAATAACATTTGTCAAAGATAGTAAAAAACTTGTTCTACCTAATAATTGTTTTTATGATAAGGGAATTGTGTTATGACCTGTTTAATTCTCTACCTAATTGTAGTTTTTTTTATGCAATGCACATTTTATTCAATATATCAAATTGAGGATAAATTTTAACATTATATATTATAGGATGTCAATGATGAAGCACCAGAGTTTACTGCCAAAATATATACAGTATCAATAAGGGAAGATGCTAAAGTGGATGATCTTGTTACTGATAGAGTGCAAGCAGAAGATACTGATAGTGGAATTAATGGAGAAATATTTTATGGGATCATAAATGGAAATGAAGATGGTGAGTTTATGTTTGTTATTGTCCTACTTTATCGACATCAATGTGTAAATCACAAATAATATTGCTGAGCCAATTACTAGCAATATAGCAACCCGACCAAGAGCAATTTTAAGGTGTAATACTATATTTTAGTCATAGTGATTTTGGATAGGTTGTCAGAATGGGAATAAAATTTCAGATTGAAAACCATTTAAACAAAAATGCCATTTTTTAAACAATGAGTCATTTTCTGTTAACTTTAGCTAACTCTTACCTTTTTGCATGATTGCCTTTAATTTCTGAAAAACTCAATCTAAATTTCAGTAAAATGTTGTTTTGAAATTGTGATTTGAGGGCAAATGTTTCTTCAGTTATATTAGACGATATTATTAGAATAAAAATCAGAAACAAACTTACTGTCAAACAGAAAACTTTTTGAAAGCTCTGCTTAAAATCGACTTACATTTAATTTTTTCTACCTTAACAGAGATTTAAAAAAAAAAAAACATAATTGATAATAAAAATTGTTGCAGGTCATTTCAGGATCAACAACTTAACAGGTGAAGTGTTTCTCGCGTCATCTCTCCTAAACGAGGAAACAGAGTTTGTCCTCAATATAAGTGCTACCGATAGGGGGGAACCACCGTTTTCATCTAACTGTTTGTTGGAAATTGCAGTGGAGGATACCAATAACAACAACCCTGAGTTTTTAAACTTGCCAACAAATGAAACTGTTAGTGTTGCAGAGGTTAGTGTAGTTTATTGAGTAATTTAGAAATAAAAATATATTTTTAAAAGCAATGGGATTTGAACCTATGACCTTATGTTGTAAAGCCAAGTGTTCTAACCACTACAAGTTATTGCATAAATGGATAGAATACTAAAACAACATTCTTGTAAAGGGTATTTAAAAATGTATATTATTTTTATTATTTTAAGACCCATTTGTTTTTATAAAATAATTAAATAACATAATGTTGCTAAAAAAGACAAATCAATTTAATTTTTTTAAACATTTCTAAATTTTAAAACAGAATTACCAAAGATTTTTATATACAACTAAATCATCAATTTTTGAAAAAAATAATTTAGCATTCAAAAGCTGGTACTGTTGTCTTCAAAGTGGAAACCAGAGATAATGATACTGGGCCAAATGCAAATATCAACTATGAACTGACTGAAGGTTTCGATTACTTTAGCATCGATTTGGATGGATTTATTACAACTCAAACAGAACTAGATTATGAAAGTCTTAAATCAATTTTGGTAACTATTATGTAAAAAATAATCTCAAAAGTTTAAAATTATTTTATTTTTGATGTAAAACAGCTGACTTTAAAACCTTGATTATATTGTGTTAAGAAAAATTAATAAACTTTACATTTTGCTCTTTAATAAAAAACTATTAAATTTTAAGTTTAGTTTAAATTAAAGGTATATAATTTTTCTAAAAATATTTTTTATGTTTTATTTTTTTAAATTATTAGATGTTTCTGTTTTTTATAAATTGTTTATATTTTTAAACTTATTATTTTTAAGGTTCAAGTTTCAATTAAAGATGAGGGCTCCCCAGTGTTAGAGAACCAAGAAAGTTTGACAATTCATATCACAGATGTTGATGATAGCAATCCAGAATATATTAACGTAAGTTGTTTGTTGATTTCAAAAATTTATATTAGCATCCCTAATAATATTTTAAGTTGTCTATAGTAACTTAAGACTTGGTCAGGGTAACAAATTTTAAGGCTATAAGAATGACCTTAACCCATCAAGGATAAATATACACAAGAAAACAAATAATATCTTAAAGTTTGGTAATTTTATAAAATTAAAAATATTTTTTTTTTAGAATATGGAAAACTTGGCAGTTGATGAGGGAAATGAAGTGCCATTAGTAGTTGGGAAAGTAAATGAAGCTTCAGATAAGGATACAGAAGAAAACTCGATCAATTACTACTACATTGTTGGTAAGTAATTTTAAGAAATCATCAGTTCAATTATATCACCTAATATTGTTTTATTTGTTTTTTTTAATAGGGTTAAAAAATTAATTTAAATTTAAAACTATATAAATTTAAAAAAAATTAAATTTTTGTGTTGTTAATATATCTAATAATTATCTTTTTCGCAATATTTATTATTACAAACTTTTTGTGAACAGGTGGTACTGGAAGGCCTGACTTCAGCCTTAACAAGACTACAAGGGATTTGACAGCTAACATTGTACTGGATAGAGAAACTAAAGATTTATATGATTTGGTTGTGAAGGTAGGTACTTTTACCATTTACCAAATCAACCAAGCAAAAACTGATTATGTTTTTTATATATTTGTGTGCTATATTACTTTTTAAACATGCACTTATGTGTGTGTAGCAATTTAAATAAATTAAAGAACCAAAAAAGTCTAAACCAAACAAAGTATTCTTAAAAAAACTAGCAATTTTATTTAAAAGCTTGACAATATATACTTACTTTACAATCTCTAAAAATTTTGAATCATAACGTATAAAATGAAAGAACCATAAAAGCAAAAGAACAATATGATTTTATTACCATAGTTATAAAATACTAATATCTTGTCATAAGGATAGATAATGATTATTAACTTAGGATTAGTAGACTTAAAAATATCTATTTACAAATATGTATATTTTGAAGTAAAGCTGAAGAAATGAGAAATTTTGTAATGTCTATAAGGTTACTTAAAGTAAAATTTTATTTTAGGCTTCTAGTGATCCCAATTACGTGGTAGATGATGCAGATATTTCTTTCCCATCTAGCGATTTAAGTTTATTACTTGTTACTATCGATGTGATTGATATAAACGATAATGCTCCAGTCTTCTCAGAGGAGAATTATATCACAGGTAAGTTAATAGGTTAGACAATTTAAATACAAAATCACTAATTATTATTTTTATTAATAAAAAATTAATGATCCACAAATTTGTTATTAGTATTTTTTGTGGTAAAATGCTAAAAAATATTGACACAATATTAAAAACCAATCTAAGGCCATTTTACCTTTGATAAAACATTCTTTTTTAACCCTATTAACCCACATTCTTAAATTCCCCCCTAATTCCAATAAATGTTTAACCTCCCATTCGGTAAAATGGTAAAATTTTTTAACTTTTGGTTTTCGAAAATATGTTTGTTAAATAAAATTTTTTGGTAATTTAGACAAATGACATGGTAAAAATATTTTTCTGTGATTTGTAGATATACCATATGATACTCAGGCAGGAACAGGTGCCATAGTAATTGAAGTTACAGCCATTGATGATGACTTGTCTGAGAATGCAATTATTTCATATGAGATAACAGAAGCTGTATGGATTCTTGGTACATCTAGCAATGCTGAGGTAAGAAGCTTTAAACAGAATTTGACAATATTAAAAATTTGTTAAATAAAGGCTTAAATACACTATTATATTAAGCAAAACATTGTCAAAATATTTTTATCTACTAAAAGTCCAAACCGGCAGCGTGGTGTAGTGGTAAGAACACTTGCTATACCACACATCAGGTCATGGGTTCAATACCTATTGATCTCATGCTGTAGCGCCTTTGAGTAAGGCGCTATAAACAGTATGAACTCCTGCTGAGCCAGAACTTAATCAGCAGTTTAATTATCGGGCAATTATAATCTATATTATCCCAAACTGCCACAGGCAACTCGAGAATAGGTCGAAGTAACTGATGTTACTCTATGTTTAAGTCTCGCATTCGACTTTCCCACATCGAGGATAAAGATATACAGAATAGAAATAAAATACGGCTTACAGTGCAGTTTTGCCGTAGGGTGTTTTGCACCTGTGTTATAATGTAGTGGATAGAATTACAACTCTTGGTTTCATACATTAGGTTCCCACTGCTTTCACTTTGTAGTCCATAAGTAAAGTGCAATAAACTATACCCTAATAGCAGTTATCATTACTCTGTTTTCAAAATTTGGGTAAACAACTAAATCTCTATATTTTTTTAGAATTTGATCTACAATTACCTTTTATTTTAGGGGGTATTTGGAATCGAGACAAGAGATGGTAAGGGTCAGATTTCTGTTCAAAGAGCAATTAATGGAGACCAGCAAGGACATTATGAGTTAACAGTTACCGCTTCTGATGGGTATTTTTATAGTTTATATGTTTTAAATATGACAACTTCTTCTGTGACTATGTAAATCCTTAAATATTCTTTGACTTTTTCTATAAGGCTTGGCCTGAAAATCATCAATTTTTTTAGCTTATTAATCAGGAAAAAGTAACTTTGATACTTCACACAACACTGTTATCACATAGCAGCAGTGGTTATCGAACCTATGACAGCTGGTCTTAAAAGAAAAAAACTAATATCTGTAACAGAATTTACAGAAAATTTTTCTAATTTTTGCGTAAATAAGGCTTTAATTTAATTGTATTTGTTTCCAGAGTACCAGATCACCTGACCTTTACAACAGTTACTATTGGTATTGTACAGCAAGATGAAACTGTGGTTCTGTATTCAAGATATACGCCAGCTCAGTTTCAAGCAGATTATCAACAACAGTTTACTGAGTCAGTTAAGTTGATTTTATTTATATTAAACCTTACAATTTGACTTGCCAAATTTACAACTAACACAATGTTTTAATTGAAAAACTTAAAGGTTTTTTGTATTAATTTTTTATTGTTTTGTTCATGGACTTAAAAAACCGGCAGTGTGGTGTAGTGATTAGAACACTTTCTACACAGTTGTTGCCTTATGTTGAGGTCATGAATTCGATCTCCCCACATTAAGAATAAATCAATATATACAAATAAAACTTTACTTAAATTTGAGATTTTAATTTTAGTGATTTGGAAGCTATACTAGGTGCAACTGTTATTGTAACAAAAGTTATTGATCACGATGAAACAAAGGGATTTCCACAAGCACAGTAAATACTTTTATTTTCTTATTTGTTAAGTAGAGTAGATACTCCTATTTTTATGTTAAACGAAAATTTATTTATATACTTTTTTGTTTATTTAAAATATGTTATATAAAATACATATTTGTGTTTATATATATATATGTATATGTCCAATTTATCTGCCTAAAAAACAAAACTGCCGTTTGTGGTGCACCGGTGGGTTATCATAGGCAAACACTAGGTTATTGTTACACTTTTATCATGACAGTTAAACTGCATCCCATAAGACAGTAAACCAATGTGTTATTAAAAAAAATTAGGCTACTTGACCCATAAAATATCAATTAATTTTTTTTAGGTCAGATGTTTACTTTCATGCCAAAGCTGCAAATGGAACAGATTTAATTCCAAAGGAAGAGATTATTTCGTAAGTTGACAATTTAATAGTGCTTTAGAGTTTGTAAACTGATTTATGCAGTAGTAAAACTAGGGACTTCAAAACCAGCACCGTGGTGTAGTGGTAAGAACACTTGCTATACCACCATGAGGTCGTGGGTTCAATCCCCACTGATCTCATGCTGTAGCGTCCTTGAGTAAGGCACTATAAACGGTATGAACTCCTGCTGAGCCAGCACTTAATCAGCAGCATAGTTACTGGGCAATTATAATCTATAATATCCCAAACTGCCACAGGCAACTGGAGACTGGGTCGGAGTAACTGATGTTACTCTATGTTTAAGTCGCACATTCGACTTTCCCACATCGAGGATAAAGATATATAAAAAAAAAGTACCAAAATTACTACACCACGCCATATGTTTAGTTTTTCACTAATGGTGGGACAACAACATGGTGTTATGTTTAAAAAACTTGTTTTTTTATAAGATCATTGGTCCGATTTTTACTGCTTTAAATTCACGGTGCCCTTTAGTAAAGCAATTTAAACAGTGCATATTATATATTTGGTAAAAAAGCTTAACAATACCCAAAACTGACAAAGTCAACTCCAGTCTGGGTTAGAGTAACAGGTGCTACCCTGTGTTAAAAAGAGTCAATTTTTTCTTATTAAAGATATTGATGTAAGGAAAAAAATAAAAAAGTTCACCAAATTTCAGTTAGTTTTTAAATTTATTTTTATTTTAGTGCCTTAAATTCCAATACAGACCAGACAATTGGATTTCTTAATGATTATGGAATAATAGGAAATGAAGGTGTCTTTGTACCAGATACACCAGAGAATGATTACTTAAAAGCTGGTTTAATTATCGCATGTGCTGCTGTTGTGCTCGTTATTGTGTTGTTTACAATTGCAATGTGCTGCCAGAGCAAAAAGTAAGTTCATTGAATATTTTGTTTAGTTAACTACTACATATGGTGTATTAGTTAAAAAACACTTGTCTTTACTACATAAGATTCTGGGTTTATTGCCCATTGCTTTAATATTGTAGTGTCCTTAAGTTAGGTGCTATAACCAGTATAGAAAATTATAACAAAAATGTCCCAATGCAAAAGTTAATTTGAAACTGGGTTGGGGTAAAAAATGTTACTCCATGTTTAAGCAGTGAAGCCATCTTTTCACATTAAAAATAAATAAATTAAATAAAGATTAACATTTTTTTGCTATTTTTAAAATTCCTTATTTCCACAAAGGTCTAAACAGAAGATCTCAGTATTAAAAGCAGCAGAAAAAGCAAACACAGAAATGCAAAAGTTTAACAAAAAGACTGGAGATGGATTTGATTTGCCAACAACTAATGTTAATGCTTCAAAGTGAGTTGGACTTAAATTTTTATGCAGTTCATATGTTAAATAATGTATTGGTCTCATGTTATTACAATAAATTTTATATGCCTAAAAAAGCTATTTTTCAACAACAAAAAACCTATTTTTCAACAATCTATTACCCTAACTATCTCAAAATTTTTTTTAAATTTAAAAAAATAAATATATCCCAACACCCAGAAAAGTGGTATTTTTAAAGTTTTTGTTTTTAGATAAAAGTTCATTCAGTTATACAGGTTAATAGCAATAAAATTTCTTATTTTTTTTCTTTAAAACTGCCCTGTTAAATTGTTTTATCAATTTTTTTTTAGCCCCATATTCTCAGAGGACCAGAAAATAGATATAGACATGAACTTCTGGCAAGAAAGCTCGGATGACATTTCTATAGATGATAACGCAGTTGATTCACAAGATGATAGTGCTATTGGGGTGGAAAATAATGCCTTTGTGTGTAATTTTTTTTAACAATTTGGCCAGACTTTTTATTTTTACCAATTTATATGTTAAAACTCTCTTGTATTTGTAAAAAAAAGGATAATTTTACTTAATTTTTTATCTAAATTTTTTTATTGTTTAGTTGAATTATAAACCTAACAGTTTTTTATATTTTTAATTTTTAATGTAAAAAGGCCAACTCCATGGCCTAAATAAAAGTGTAACATTTGTTATTTGACCTAGTCTTGAGTTCGTTTATAGCTTTTTGCTCATGGTCACTAGCATAAAAGCAGTGGGGATTAAAAAATGACCCATGTAGTCTAATGACAAAACCGCCATGCTAAATGTTGTTGAGTATTATTTAATAAAGATTCATTTTTTTAAATTAAGGAGTCAACAGATGATGTGGATGACCATTTAGAAGATGATCTTGACATTGATTTTCAGTCACCAGATCATGCTCAGTTAGCAGCAGCTCTAAATGCTGCAAACCAGGCAAGAGGAGGCGAGAGCAATTTTGCCAACTTGTTCGACGTTGAGATGGGACCAGAAAATACAGCCATGTAGGTTTCCTATTAATTAGTTTAATTATTTTTCTACTTCAATCTAGACTACTGTGCGAATCATAATTTGTTCCATGTACATACTTATTAATTCAGATTTTTATAATTTTATTTCATAAATCCTTTTACTGTTTTATTTTGTTAATTTATGCTGCAATTTAAGGTTGCTATCTTTTCTTCTGTTCAAAAGTGACTAAGTTTGCCTTTTATATTTTCCTAATCAAAGTAGTGTTAATTTTGCATAAGGTACTTTAAAAGTGTTAAAATATCTGTAATGATGTAATAACTTTTATGTACTATTTGTTTATCTAAATCCTCGTTATTTTTTGTATGACAACACTTATTTTAATCCATATAATTTGGTGCAATTAAAGTTTTATTCTTAACAAAGTAATGTTACTCGTTAATTCGCAATTAAATTTGTTTTTCAAAGGACTTTTTTGTTCAGAATAGAAGTTAATAGTTTAGCTTTTTTATTTAGAAGTTTTTTTTGTATATATCTTTATCCTCGATGTGGGAAAGTCGAATGCACGACTTAAACATAGAGTAACATCAGTTACTCCGACCCAGTCTCGAGTTGCCTTTAGCAGTTTGGGATATGATAGATTATAATTGCCCGATAATTATGCTGCGGATTAAGTGTTGGCTCAGCAGGAGTTCATACCGTTTAAAACGCCTTACTTAGGGGCGTTACAGCATGAAAGCAGTAGGGATTGAACCAACGACCTCATGTGTTGTGTAGCAAGCGTTCTTACCACTACACAACGCTGCCGGTTCAAGTTAATAGTTCAGCTTTTTTATTTTATCTATTTAACAGCCCTTACGTTTAGAAATGGAAAAAAATAAATAAAATAACTAGATTTATTTGATAAATAAAATATGGTTCGAAATTGTTTGATTCTTTTTTATAAATATAATTTATTTAGTAGGTTTATTAAATAAATTATAAATTTAAATATGAACTTTTTTATATTTAAACCTAATTTAAACAAGCGAACACGCATTCATTGATATTGTAATATAAAAGTAAACTAAATTTAAAAGCAAAATACCGATCTTAATTTTTTAGTAATCAAACAAGTATTAAAATATAATAATAACAAAACAATTAAAACAAAAATTTTACACATTTTTTACTTATATTTTAACATTTTACTTAAATTTTCAACCAATATTTTTTACTTTAATGGACAGCGAAAAGGACGATTCTTGACGGCGACCAGAACGCTATTAAATTATTCAAGCGTTAAACTCACACTGATTCATTATTTTATAAAAAAACAAAAATAATGATTAAACGATATTTAGCTAGAGTTAAATCTTCATTTTAAATAGCAACATACAAAATAATAATACCAACAACATATTAAAATTTCAGAAAATTTAATCATTAAATTTTAATAATAAAATATATTAATTAGTAATTAGTGATAATTAAATGTCGTTAATAGGAGGTTTGCGATTCGTTAGAATAATAACAAACATACTAAAAATTTAGAACTTTTAGTTTTAAAGAACAAAAGTTATCATCTTTCAAAATTCGAGCAAATAAGAATAAAAACAACCAGATTTATTTGATAAATAAAATATGGTTCGAAATTATTTGATTATGTTTAACATAAATTTTTAAAATTAAAAAAGGTACACATAAACATTAACTAAGAATATTACATATATTTCATTTTTAATAAACAAACAAGCATTTAAATACTATATACATACAAAAATTAATATTTTACCCAAGTTTTAAGTTGTTTATATCAGGATATACATTAGACTAAATTTTAAATTCCTAAAATTGATTTTTGATTTTTATTAAATAAAAAAGCATTTAAATATGATAAATAAACAAAAATTATTTTTTAAATGTGTTTTTTAACTACCTATATTACAAAATACATTATATTAAATTTTGAATACTTAATGTCAAACTTTAATTTTAAATAAATGAACAATAATTTAAATATAATAAACAAACAAAAATTAATTTTTTTATCTATTTTTGAGCTACTGCTATTATGATATACAATAGACTAAGATTTAAAAAAAGAAATAACAATCTTTAAATTTTAATAAATAAACACCCATAAATTATTAACTAGTGATAAAAATTAAAATTTTAATTCATTTTTGAGTTACTAATATTATGATATCCAAATGGCCAACATTTAAAAAATAAATAACAATCTTTGAATTTTATTAAATAAACACCTATTAATTAGTAATAAGTAAAAACAATTAAAATTTTAATTTATTTTTGAGTTACCAATATCATGATATACAAATGGCCAAGATTTAAAAAAAATAACAAACTTTAAATTTTAATAAATAAACACCTATTAATTAGTAATTAGTGAAAAAAATTAAAATTTTAATTTATTTTTGAGTTTCTAATATCATGATATACAAAAGACCAAGATTTAAAAAAGTAATAACAATCTTTAAATTTTAATAAATAAACACCTATTAATTAGTAATTAGTAATAAAAATTAAAAGTTTAATTTAGTTTTGAGTTACTGATATCATAATTTACAAATGGCCAAGATTTAAAGTATAAATAACAATCTTTAAATTTTATTAAATAAACACCTATTAATCAGAAATTAGTAAAAAAAAATTAAAATTTTAATTCATTTTTGAGTTACCAATATCATGATAAACAAATGGTCAAGATTTAAAAAAATAAATAACAATCTTTAAATTTTAATAAATAAACACCTATTAATTAATAATTAGTAATAATTAAATGTTGTAAATAGGAGAATGAAAACACAATCTGATAATAAACAACATACTATAATTTCAAAACTGTAAATGTTCACAAACAAAAGTTATTTTAACTCAAAATTTACAGCTTATAAGACACTGGAAAAGATTAATAATAACTAGATTTATTTGATAAATAAAATATGGTTCGAAAATATTTGATTATTTTTAACATAAATTTTTATAAATAAAAAAAGATATGCATAAACATTAACTAAGAATATTACAAACCTTTGGTTTTTAATAAACAAACAAGCATTTATGTATATAATACAAACAAAAACTAATATTTAACCCAGTTTTAAGTTGGTGATATTAGGATATAAATTATAGTAAATTTTAAATTCTTAAAATTGATTTTTATTAAATAAACAAGCATTTAAATATGATAAATAAACGAAAATTATTTTTCTAATATGTTTTTTAATTACTTATATTATAAAATACATCATACCAAATTTTTAATGCTTAATGTCGAACTTTAATTTTTAATGAACAAACCAGCATTTAAATACAAAAAACAAACACGAATTATTTTTTAAATTTATTTTCGAATTATAAATATTATAAGATAAAACCGACCAAAATTTAAAAACCTAATAACAATCATTAAATTTAAATAAACAAACACCTATTAATTAGTAATTAGTGACAAAAATTAAATTCGTTTTTGAGTTACTAATATCATGATATACAATTGACAAAAATTTAAAAAATTAAAAACAACCTTTAAATTTTAATAAACAAACACCTATTATTAAGTAATTAGTGATAAAAATTAAAATTTTAATTTATTTTTAAGTTAGTAATATCATAATATACAATTGACCAAGATTTAAAAAATTAATAACAACCTTTAAATTTTAATAAACAAACACCTATTAATTAGTAATTAGTGATAATTAAATGTCGTAAATGGGAGGTTTGCGATTCGTTGGGATAATAACAAACATACTAAAAATTTAGAACTTTTAGTTTTAAAGAACAAAAGTTATCGTCTTTCAAAATTCTGACTAGAAAGAATAAAAACAAAAAGATATGCATAAACATTAACTAAGAATATTACAAACCTTTGATTTTTAATAAACAAACAAGCATTTGTATATATATAATACAAACAAAAACTAATATTTAACCCAGTTTTAAGTTGGTGATATTAGGATATAAATTATAGTAAATTTTAAATTCTTAAAATTGATTTTTATTAAATAAACAAGCATTTAAATATGATAAATAAACGAAAATTATTTTTCTAATATGTTTTTTAATTACTTATATTATAAAATACACCATACCAAATTTTTAATGCTTAATATCGAACTTTAATTTTTAATGAACAAACCAGCATTTCAATAAAAAAAAAAACAAGAATTATTTTTTAATTCATTTTCGAATTATATATATTATAAAATAAAACCGACCAAAATTTAAAAACCCAATAACAATCTTTAACATTAAATAAATAAACACCTATTAATTAGTAATTAGTGACAAAAATTAAAATTTTATTCGTTTTTGAGTTACTAATATCATAATATACAATTGACAAAAATTTAAAAAATTAATAACAACCTTTAAATTTTAATAAACAAACACCTATTATTAAGTAATTAGTGATAAAAATTAAAATTTTAATTTATTTTTGAGTTAGTAATATCATAATATACAATTGACCAAGATTTAAAAAATTAATACCAACCTTTAAATTTTAATAAACAAACACCTATTAATTAGTAATAATTAAATGTCGTAAATAGGAGGTTTGCGATTCGTTGGGATAATAACAAACATACTAAAAATTTAGAACTTTTAGTTTTAAAGAACAAAAGTTATTGTCTTTCAAAATTCTGACTAGAAAGAATATTTGATAAATAAAATATGGTTCGAAATTATTTGATTATGTTTAGCATAAATTTTTATTAATAAAAAAAAGATGCATACACCTTAACTAAGAATAGTACATATTTTTGATTTTTAATGAACAAACAAGCATTTAAATATATTATACAAATAAAATTAATTTTTCAACTCAGTTTTATGTTGTTAATATCAGGATATACATTATAGTAAATTTTAAATTCCTAAAATTGATTTTTGATTTTTAATAAATAAACAAGCATTTAAATAAAATAAACAACTAAAAATTATTTTTTAAACATGTATTTTAATTACAAATATTATAAAATACATTTTATTAAATTTTAAGTGCCTATTATCAAACTTTTATTTTTAATAAACAAACAAGAATTTAAATACAATAAACAAACAAAAATTAAATTTTTAATCCATTTTCGAGTTATTAATATTATGATATATAACTGACCAAAATTTGAAAACTTAATAACGATCTCTAAATTTTAATAAACAAACACCTATTAATTACTAATTAATAATATTTAAATTATCAAAATAGGAGGATTGAAACACAATATGATAATAAACAACATACTAAAATTTTAAAAATTTATATACACAAAATCAAAAGTTATTCGATTTCAAAATTCGGATTAGTAAGAATAAAAATAATAACTAGATTTATTTGATAAATAAAATATGGTTCGAAATTGTTTGATTCTTTTTTATAAATATAATTGATTTAATAGGTTTATTAATTAAATTGTAAATTTAAATATGAACTTTTTTATATTTAAACCTAATTTTAACAAGCGAACACGCACTCATTGATATTGTGATATAAAAGTAAACTAAATTTAAAAGCAAAATGCCGATCTTAATTTTTTAGTAATCAAACAAGTATTAAAATATAATAATAACAAAACAATTAAAACAAAAATTTTACACATTTTTTACCTCTATTTTAACATTTTACTTAAATTTTCAACTAATATTTTTTACTTTAATGAACAGCGAAAAGAACGATTTTTGACGGCGACCAGAACGCTATTAAATTATTCAAGAGTTAAACTCACACTGATTCGTTATTTTATAAAAAAACTAAAATAATGATTAAACGATATTTAGCTAGAGTTAAATCTTCATTTTAAATAGCAACATACAAAATAATAATACCAGCAACATATTAAAATTTCAGAAAATTTAATCTTTTAATTTTAATAATAAAATATATTAATTAGTAATTAGTGATAATTAAAAGTTGTAAATAGGAGGTTTGCGATTCGTTGGGATAATAACAAACATACTAAAAATTTAGAACTTTTAGTTTTAAAGAACAAAAGTTATTCGATTTCAAAATTCGGATTAGTAAGAATAAAAATAAAAACTAGATTTATTTGATAAATAAAATATGGTTCGAAATTATTTAATTATGTTTAGCATAAATTGTTATAAAAAAAAAATATGCTTACACCTTAACTAAGAATATAACATATCTTTGATTTTTAATAAACAAACAACCATTTAAATATATTATACAAATAAAATGGATTTTTCAACCCAATTTAATGTTGTTAATATCAGGATATACATTATACTTAATTTTAAATTCCTAAAATTGATTTTTGATTTTTAATAAATAAACAAGCATTTAAATAAAATAAACAAACAAAAATTATTTTTTAAACATGTATTTTAATTACTAATATCATAAAATACATTATATTAAATTTTAAATGCCTTATATCAAACTTTTATTTTTAATAAACATACAAGAATTTAAATATAATAAACAAACAAAAATTAAATTTTTAATCGATTTTCGAGTTATTAATATTATGATATATAACTGACCAAAATTTGAAAACTTAATAACGATCTCTAAATTTTAATAAACAAACACCTATTAATTACTAATTAATAATATTTAAATTATCAAAATAGGAGGATTGGAACACAATATGATAATAAACAACATACTAAAATTTAAAAAATTTATATACACAAAATCAAAAGTTATTCGAATTCAAAATTCGGATTAGTAAGAATAAAAATAAAAATAATAATAAATATACGGACAATAACAATATGTTTCGAAATCTAAGATTTCGAACCATAATAATAATAAATATACGGACAATAACAATATGTTTCGAAATCTAAGATTTCGAACCATAATAAATATACGGACAATAACAATATGTTTCGAAATCTAAGATTTCGAACCATAATAATAATAATAATAAATACACTGACAATAACAATATGTTTCGAAATCTAAGATTTCGAACCATAATAATAACTAGATTTATTTAATAAATAAAATATAGTTCGAAATTATTTGATTATTTTTAAAAACTATTAATAAATAAAGTTACGCATAAACATTACTTAATTATAAATATTAACTAAATTAATAAATCAAATATTACGTATTTAGTTATAAAACTAAAATCATATTAAATGATTGTACTAAAAAAATTTCAAAACAAAATTATTTTAAATGTTTTAAAAAAAAAAAATCCTTTTTAAGTAATTAATATTATAATATAAAACTGTTACGTTTATAATATAAAACTATTTATTATGTTTTATAATTTAAAACATAATAATAAAAATATTCACAATAACAACACGTTTTGAAATCTAAGATTTCGAAGCATAATAATTATTACAACAAAAATAATCCCGACTAGTAAGGTCGTGGTAAAAAAAATTGAAATGATACCGAAGAAAAGCGTAATTCGTTTCAGGCAATCAGCGCCGAAGTTAGCGAAGCGCAGAATTTAAGGGAAGCGTTTTTAGGTTTTGTGTTAAAACATGTGGTATATAGTTTAATAGTAAGTTTATAAAGCTAATATTTACTTAAATATTTAAAATTTTAAAGTTTTCTATTTTAAATTGTTTCGTAAGATAACGACGTTATTAGTTTTTTATAATTTGATAAGTTAAGAAACTATTTCTTTATACGCCTTTAGCATAATGCGTTGCGGATGAATACAACTGACGTCACAACTGACGTCACAACTTGACTTCTTGGATCGGCTTGTCCGCCATTAAGTTTAAGTTAGTCTGTGTTCAGGATATTTGTTTTATGTTTCAGCTAAGTTGAGAGTTTAAGCCATGTCGAAAGCGTTTTGAGGACGAAGCCATCTTTTTCTTTAACAAATCCAGTTAAGTGAATTATTTTATAATTTTTAGTAGTTATTTTTTAGTGTATATGGTGTTGTTTAATTGGTTATGCAGTGCGTTAGGGGTAGGATCGTGCGCGTATCGATACATTCGTTGTTTTAATGTTTGGCGTATTGCGTTTAACAGTCCGCGTATTTATTAAACAACACTATTTAAAAGCTTATCAATCAATAATACCTAACTAGACATTTTAACTGCCCCCAGTTTATATTTGTAGTTGTAGATGACGATCTCGCAGAAAGGGAGTGTCTGATGATGATCTGACGACAAATAGGTACTAATTAGGCGATTCTAAGGTGATTTAAAGAGAAATTGAAGAGTGTGATGTGGGCCCCAGGTAGTTGTAAATTTAGGCTTTGAGAAGCTGTGAGGAAAAGACCAAAAAGGTGATTTCTTAGGCATCCCGGTAAGATACTTGTTTTTCGAAAAATATATATATTAAATGGATAATAAATTTATTTATCATTGTACAACTTTTACATGTTTCCCTCGTAACCTAAGGCCTACACCCTAGCTTTGAAGGCTATGGTCAAACTTGTAAAGTTTTAAGATATTATTGATTACAGATATTATACTAAAAATTACCTAAGACTAAGATCAGCCTAGTTGGATTAGGCGGGTCGTCAGTCTTGTTTTTAATTGAATTCGTGCGCGTGTTGCAACACATTGCTCCGTTCGTCGCTTCAGTTTGCGTCGCTTTCGTTGTTCGTCGATTCCGTTGATCGTCGCTTTCGGCGCTATCGTTGCTCGCCGCTTTCGACGCTTTCGTTGCTCGCCGCAATCGTCGCTTTCGTTGTTCGCCGCAATCGTCGCTTTCGTTATTCGCCGCTTTCGTCGATCGCTTCAGTTGTTACGCCAGTTTGCGTCAATTTCGTTGTTCGTCGCTTTAATTGTAACATTGTCAGTTTGCGTGTGTCGATTTGAGTCGCTTTGGCTGTAAAGTTGTCAGTTTGCGTCGGTTTAGTTGTTTCTTTTCTAGATGACAACTTTGTGGAGCCCAGGGATCTGATGATGATGATGATAAAATGAGGTAAAGAGAAAATAGGTAACCTATAGTCCTTTGACTAACTAGGTAAAATGTTAACTAATTAACTAATATTTTTTCTATTTAGACATATATAACTGCTTTCCAGCATTCTTATTAAGGTTTCAGACGACGATTTTGTGAAGCTGAAGAATTTAATGAGAAATAACGAACAACATCTGGAGGATCTGATGATGATTTCATGAAAAATGAAGAAACTTTTGGAGGATCTAATGAGGAATTGAGAAAGATAGGTAACATGTAGTCTTCTGAACAACAAGGTAATATGTTAACCAATTTTGATTTTTAATTAGACATAGATAACTGCTTTTTAGCTTTCTTTTTAAGGTTTTGGATTTCAGATGACGATCTCGTGAACCTAGAGGATCTGATGAGGAAAGGAGGAACATCTAGAGGATCTGATGATGAGTTCATGATAAATGTGAAGGAACATCTGGAGGATCTAATGAGAAATCGAGAAAGATAAGTAACATGTAGTCTTCTGAACAACAAGGTAATATGTTAACCAATTTTAATTATTAATTAAACATACATAACTTCTTTTTAGCTTTTTTTTAAGGTTTTAGATTTCAGATGGCGATTTCGTGAACCCGGAGGATCTGATGAGGAATAAAGGAACACATGGAAGATTTAATGATGATTTCATGAAGAATGAAGAAACATCTCGAGGATCTAATGAGGAATCGAGAAAGGTAGGTAACATGTAGTCTTCTGAACAACAAGGTAATATGTTAACCAATTTTGATTTTTAATTAGACATAGATAACTGGTTTTTAGCTTTTTTTTTAAGGTTTTAGATTTCAGATGACGATCTCGTGAACCTAGAGGATCTGATGAGGAAAGGAGGAACATCTAGAGGATCTGATGATGATTTCATGATAAATGAAGGAACATCTGGGGGATCTAATGAGAAATCGAGAAAGATAAGTAACATGTAGTCTTCTGAACAACAAGGTAATATGTTAACCAATTTTAATTTTTAATTAAACATACATAACTTCTTTTTAGCTTTTTTTTAAGGTTTCAGATTTCAGATGGCGATCTCGTGAACCTGGAGGATCTGATGAGGAATAGAGGAACATCTAGAGGATCTGATGATGAGTTCATGAAGAATGAATGAACATCTGGAGGATCTAATGAGGAATCGAGAAAGATAGGTAACATGTAGTCTTCTGAACAACAAGGTAATATTTTAACTAATTTTAATTTTTAATTAGACATATATAACTGCTTCTTAGCTTTCTTTTTAAGGTTTTAGATTTCAGATGACGATCTCGTGAACTTGGAGGATCTGATGAGGAATAGAGGAACATCTAGAGGATCTGATGATGAGTTCATGAAAAATGAAGGAACATCTGAAGGATCTAATGAGGAATCGAGAAAGATAAGTAACATGCAGTCTTCTGAACAACAAAGTAATATTTTAACTAATTTTGATTTTATATTAGACATATATAACTGCTTTTTAGCTTTCTTTTTAAGGTTTTAGATTTCAGATGGCGATCTCGTGAACTTGGAGGATCTGATGAGGAAAGGAGGAACATCTAGAGGATCTGATGATGATTTCATGAAAAATGAAGGAACATCTGAAGGATCTAATGAGGAATCGAGAAAGATAAGTAACATGCAGTCTTCTGAACAACAAGGTAATATTTTAACTAATTTTAATTTTTAATTAGACATATATAACTGCTTTTTAGCTTTCATTTTAAGGTTTTAGATTTCAGATGACGACCTCGTGAACCTGGCGGATCTGATGAGGAATAGAGGAACACATGGAGGATTGAATGATGATTTCATGAAAAGTGAAGGAACATCTCGAGGATCTAATGAGGGATCGAGAAAGATGGGTAACATGTAGTCTTCTGAACAACAAGGTAATATTTTAACTAATTTTAATTTTTAATTAGACATATATAACTGCTCCTTAGCTTTCTTTTTAAGGTTTTAGATTTCAGATGACGATCTCGTGAACTTGGAGGATCTGATGAGGAATAGAGGAATAGAGGAACATCTAGTTCATGAAAAATGAAGGAACATCTGAAGGATCTAATGAGGAATCGAGAAAGATAAGTAACATGCAGTCTTCTGAACAACAAGGTAATATTTTAACTAATTTTGATTTTATATTAGACATATATAACTGCTTTTTAGCTTTCTTTTTAAGGTTTTAGATTTCAGATGGCGATCTCGTGAACTTGGAGGATCTGATGAGGAAAGGAGGAACATCTAGAGGATCTGATGATGATTTCATGAAAAATGAAGGAACATCTGAAGGATCTAATGAGGAATCGAGAAAGATAAGTAACATGCAGTCTTCTGAACAACAAGGTAATATTTTAACTAATTTTAATTTTTAATTAGACATATATAACTGCTTTTTAGCTTTCATTTTAAGGTTTTAGATTTCAGATGACGACCTCGTGAACCTGGCGGATCTGATGAGGAATAGAGGAACACATGGAGGATTGAATGATGATTTCATGAAAAGTGAAGGAACATCTCGAGGATCTAATGAGGGATCGAGAAAGATGGGTAACATGTAGTCTTCTGAACAACAAGGTAATATTTTAACTAATTTTAATTTTTAATTAGACATATATAACTGCTCCTTAGCTTTCTTTTTAAGGTTTTAGATTTCAGATGACGATCTCGTGAACTTGGAGGATCTGATGAGGAATAGAGGAATAGAGGAACATCTAGAGGATCTGATGATGAATTCATGAAAAATGAAGGAACATCTGAAGGATCTAATGATGAATCGAGAAAGATAAGTAACATGCAGTCTTCTGAACAACAAGGTAATATTTTAACTAATTTTAATTTTTAATTAGACATATATAACTGCTTCTTAGCTTTCTTTTTAAGGTTTTAGATTTCAGATGACGATCTCGTGAACTTGGAGGATCTGATGAGGAATAGAGGAACATCTAGAGGATCTGATGATGAGTTCATGAAAAATGAAGGAACATCTGAAGGATCTAATGAGGAATCGAGAAAAATAAGTAACATGCAGTCTTCTGAACAACAAGGTAATATTTTAACTAATTTTGATTTTATATTAGACATATATAACTGCTTTTTAGCTTTCTTTTTAAGGTTTTAGATTTCAGATGACGATCTCGTGAACCTGGAGGATCTGATGAGGAATAGAGGAACATCTAGAGGATCTGATGATGAATTCATGAAAAATGAAGGAACATCTGGAGGATGTAATGAGGAATCGAGAAAGATAGGTAACATGTAGTCTTCTGAACAACAAGGTAATATTTTAACTAATTTTAATTTTTAATTAGACATATATAACTGCTTTTTAGCTTTCTTTTTAAGGTTTTAGATTTCAGATGACGATCTCGTGAACCTAGAGGATCTGATGAGGAAAGGAGGAACATCTAGAGGATCTGATAATGATTTCATGAAAAATGAAGGAACATCTGAAGGATCTAATGAGGAATCGAGAAAGATAAGTAACATGCAGTCTTCTGAACAACAAGGTAATATTTTAACTAATTTTAATTTTTAATTAGACATATATAACTGCTTTTTAGCTTTCTTTTTAAGGTTTTAGATTTCAGATGGCGATCTCGTGAACTTGGAGGATCTGATGAGGAATAGTGGAACATCTAGAGGATCTGATGATGAATTCATGAAAAATGAAGGAACAACTGGAGGATGTAATGAGGAATCGAGAAAGATAAGTAACATGTAGTCTTCTGAACAACAAGGTAATATTTTAACTAATTTTAATTTTTAATTAGACATATATAACTGCTTTTAAGCTTTCATTTCAAGGTTTTAGATTTCAGATGACGACCTCGTGAACCTGGGGGATCTGATGAGGAATAGAGGAACACATGGAGGATTTATGATGATTTCATGAAAAATGAAGGAACATCTCGAGGATCTAATGAGGGATCGAGAAAGATAGGTAACATGTAGTCTTCTGAACAACAAGGTAATATGTTAACCAATTTTGGTTTTTAGTTAGACATAGATAACTGCTTTTTAGCTTTCTTTTTAAGGTTTATATTTCAGATGACGATCTCGTGAACCTAGCGAAGCTGATGAGAAAAGGAGGAACATCTAGAGGATCTGATGATGAGTTCATGATAAATGAAGGAACATCTGGAGGATTTAATGAGAAATCGAGAAAGATAAGTAACATGTAGTCTTCTGAACAACAAGGTAATATGTTAACCAATTTTAATTTTTAATTAAACATACATAACTTCTTTTTAGCTTTTTTTTAAGGTTTCAGATTTCAGATGGCGATCTCGTGAACCTGGAGGATCTGATGAGGAATAGAGGAACATTTGGTGGATCTGAAGGTGATTTCATGAAGAATGAATGAACTTCTGGAGGATCTAATGAGGAATCGAGAAAGATAGGTAACATGTAGTCTTCTGAACAACAAGGTAATATTTTAACTAATTTTAATTTTTAATTAGACATATATAACTGCTTCTTAGCTTTCTTTTTAAGGTTTTAGATTTCAGATGACGATCTCGTGAACTTGGAGGATCTGATGAGGAATAGAGGAACATCTAGAGGATCTGATGATGATTTCATGAAAAATGAAGGAACATCTGAAGGATCTAATGAGAAATCGAGAAAGATAAGTAACATGCAGTATTCTGAACAACAAGGTAATATTTTAACTAATTTTAATTTTTAATTAGACATATATAACTGCTTTTTAGCTTTCTTTTTAAGGTTTTAGATTTCAGATGACGATCTCGTGAACCTGGAGGATCTGATGAGGAATAGAGGAACATCTAGAGGATCTGATGATGAATTTATGAAAAATGAAGGAACATCTGGAGGATGTAATGAGGAATCGAGAAAGATAAGTAACATGTAGTCTTCTAAACAACAAGGTAATATTTTAACTAATTTTAATTTTTAATTAGACATATATAACTGCTTTTTAGCTTTTTTTTAAGGTTTTAGATTTCAGATGACGATCGTGTGAACCTAGAGGATCTGATGAGGAAAGGAGGAACATCTAGAGGATCTGATGATGAGTTCATGATAAATAAAGGAACATCTGGAGGATCTAATGAGAAATCGAGAAAGATAAGTAACATGCAGTCTTCTGAACAACAAGGTAATATTTTAACTAATTTTGATTTTATATTAGACATATATAACTGCTTTTTAGCTTTCTTTTTAAGGTTTTAGATTTCAGATGACGATCTCGTGAACCTGGAGGATCTGATGAGGAATAGAGGAACATCTAGAGGATCTGATGATGAATTCATGAAAAATGAAGGAACATCTGGAGGATGTAATGAGGAATCGAGAAAGATAGGTAACATGTAGTCTTCTGAACAACAAGGTAATATTTTAATTAATTTTAATTTTTAATTAGACATATATAACTGCTTTTTAGCTTTCTTTTTAAGGTTTTAGATTTCAGATGACGATCTCGTGAACCTAGAGGATCTGATGAGGAAAGGAGGAACATCTAGAGGATCTGATAATGATTTCATGAAAAATGAAGGAACATCTGAAGGATCTAATGAGGAATCGAGAAAGATAAGTAACATGCAGTCTTCTGAACAACAAGGTAATATTTTAACTAATTTTAATTTTTAATTAGACATATATAACTGCTTTTTAGCTTTCTTTTTAAGGTTTTAGATTTCAGATGGCGATCTCGTGAACTTGGAGGATCTGATGAGGAATAGTGGAACATCTAGAGGATCTGATGATGAATTCATGAAAAATGAAGGAACAACTGGAGGATGTAATGAGGAATCGAGAAAGATAAGTAACATGTAGTCTTCTGAACAACAAGGTAATATTTTAACTAATTTTAATTTTTAATTAGACATATATAACTGCTTTTAAGCTTTCATTTCAAGGTTTTAGATTTCAGATGACGACCTCGTGAACCTGGGGGATCTGATGAGGAATAGAGGAACACATGGAGGATTTATGATGATTTCATGAAAAATGAAGGAACATCTCGAGGATCTAATGAGGGATCAAGAAAGATAGGTAACATGTAGTCTTCTGAACAACAAGGTAATATGTTAACCAATTTTGGTTTTTAGTTAGACATAGATAACTGCTTTTTAGCTTTCTTTTTAAGGTTTATATTTCAGATGACGATCTCGTGAACCTAGCGAAGCTGATGAGAAAAGGAGGAACATCTAGAGGATCTGATGATGAGTTCATGATAAATGAAGGAACATCTGGAGGATTTAATGAGAAATCGAGAAAGATAAGTAACATGTAGTCTTCTGAACAACAAGGTAATATGTTAACCAATTTTAATTTTTAATTAAACATACATAACTTCTTTTTAGCTTTTTTTTAAGGTTTCAGATTTCAGATGGCGATCTCGTGAACCTGGAGGATCTGATGAGGAATAGAGGAACATTTGGTGGATCTGAAGGTGATTTCATGAAGAATGAATGAACTTCTGGAGGATCTAATGAGGAATCGAGAAAGATAGGTAACATGTAGTCTTCTGAACAACAAGGTAATATTTTAACTAATTTTAATTTTTAATTAGACATATATAACTGCTTCTTAGCTTTCTTTTTAAGGTTTTAGATTTCAGATGACGATCTCGTGAACTTGGAGGATCTGATGAGGAATAGAGGAACATCTAGAGGATCTGATGATGATTTCATGAAAAATGAAGGAACATCTGAAGGATCTAATGAGAAATCGAGAAAGATAAGTAACATGTAGTCTTCTGAACAACAAGGTAATATTTTAACTAATTTTAATTTTTAATTAGACATATATAACTGCTTTTTAGCTTTCTTTTTAAGGTTTTAGATTTCAGATGACGACCTCGTGAACCTGGCGGATCTAATGAGGAATAGAGCAACATCTAGAGGATCTGATGATGATTTCATGAAAAATGAAGGAACATCCGGAGGATCTAATGAGGGATCGAGAAAGATAGGTAACATGTAGTCTTCTGAACAACAAGGTAATATTTTAACTAATTTTAATTTTTAATTAGACATATATAACTGCTTTTTAGCTTTCTTTTTAAGGTTTCAGATTTCAGATGACGATTTCGTGAACCTGGAGAATGCAATAAGGAATAAAAGAACATCTGGAGGATTTGATGATAATTTGATAAAGAATAGAGGAACATCTGGAGGATCTGATGATGATCTGATAAGACAGGTAGTTGTTAATTGAGGTTTTAATAAGTTGTGAGAAGAACAACAAAAAGGTGATTTCTTTAACATACGGTAAGATATTTGTTTTTTAATAAATATATATATATTAAATTGATAAATAACATTATTTATAATTTTTGAGTGTACATCTTTCTATATGCATTTTCCCTAATAAAAGTCCTACACCCTAACCCTAAAGGCAAAGGCCTCAGCTTGTCAAATTTGAGGTATTGTTGATTACAGATATATACTAAAAATGACTAATTATTAGGATCAGCCTAGTTGTATTAGGCGGGTCGTCAATCTTGCGTTCAATCTAATTCGTGCGCGTGTTGCAACATACGCTTCGTTGGTCGCTTTAGTTTGCGTCGCTTTTGTCGTTCGTTGTTCGTCGCTTACGTCGTTCGTCGCTTTTTCTCGTTCGTTGTTCGTCGCTTTAAACGTTAGTTTACGCCGCTTCAGTTTATACGTCGGTTTGCGTCGCTTTAGTTGTCGTAGCTATATTACCATCCGCTAGATAGAGATCTGTAGACGTCAAAGTTGACCGCTAGTTGGCGTACTAGAGTGCGATCAGCTGCGATCTACATGCCTGCTATTTGATTTGTTAGCTATTTGTTTATCAGTTACCTACTACTAATAAGTTGCCTACTATTTTGTGTATTGTATTTGTTTAATAACTTGTGGATTGGTGTTTTAATTTATTTTAATGACCTTACAATTTGTTTGTTTATTTTAATAATTTTTCTTAATTATTTCCTAATATTATCCCTTTTTTTAATAAAAGTTTGGTATTCATGCAGTAAATACGTATAACTAAATAATTAATTTTATATATTTGTAATTAAATTAAACAACTGTACCAAATAACATATTTAATTCTTTTTAATTTTTTTCGAGGTCATTTTGTCTACATTGTGTTTAATGCAATCCAGTGTTTCGGATTAGGTTACACTTCGATGATGTCACCCTCTGATGATGTCACCTTTTAAATCGAGAAAGATAGGTAACATATAGTCTTCTAAACGACAAGGTAATATGTTAACTATTTTTTTTGTAATTAGAAATAGATAACTGCTTTCCAGTTTTTTTTTAAGGTTTCAGATGATGATGTTGGTACTACCTTCCAATGATGTTGCTACCCCCTGTGTCCCGATGACGTTGATACCACTTTCTGATGATGTTGCTACCCCTCACTGATGATGTTGTTACCCCAAATGATGCCGTTACCCCCCTAATACCTTTGCTACCACTTTTCGATGATGTTGCTACACGACGATAATTTTTCTTCCACTTTTCAATGATGTTGCTAAAACCCCGCCAACCCGCCCCCCCCTGCCCCCCGCCTCCTGATAATGTCGCTACCTCTAATGATGTTGCTACCACTTTCTGATGATGTTGTTACCCCTCCATGATGATGTTGCTACGCCCAATGATGTCGCTAACCCCCGACTCTGTTGCTACCACTTTCCGGTGATGTTGCTACCCCCGATAATTTTTCTTCCACTTTTCAATGATGTTTTTGCCCTCACATAATGTCGCTACCCCCTTAAAATGTTGTTGCGACTTTATGGTTATGTTGCTACCTACCGATATTGTTGCTGCCTCTATTGATGTTGCTACCCCCAATGATGTTGCTACCCTAAATGATGTTGTTGCCTTCAGATAATGTTGTTGTTTTCTGATGATGTTGTTGCCTTCTGATGATGTTGTTGCCTTCGGATGATGTTGTTGCCTTCTGATGATGTTGTTGCCTTCTGATGATGTTGTTACCCGCCGATGATTTTGCTACCCCTCAATGATTTTGCTACCCCCCGATGATGTTGCTACCCCCCCTGATGATGTTGCTAACCCCACCTGATGATGTTGCTACCCCTACCTGATGATTTTGTTACCCCAAACGATCCCACTACCCCCCAATAATGTTGCTACCCCCTGATAATTTTTCTTCCATTTTTTCAATGATGTTGTTGCCCTCACATAATGTCGCTACCCCCTAAAAATGTCGTTACCACCTTATGGTTATGTTGCTACCTACCGATATTGTTGCTGCCTCTATTGATGATGCTACTACAGATGATGCTGTTACCCGCCTAATACCTTTGCTACCACTTTCCGATGATGTTGCCATCCCCCGATAATTTTTCTTCTACTTTCTAATGATGTTGCTATCCTCCCCCCCCCGGAGTCCCGATAATGTTGTTACCTCTAAGGATGTTGCTACCACCTTCCTATGATGTTGCTATCCTCCTGCGTCCCAATAATGTTGCTACCACTTTCTGATGATGTTGCTACCCCTCCATGATGATGTTGCTACCCCCCCCTCCCCCCCCACTTTTCTGATGATGTTGTTACCCCCCCGATAATTTTTCTTTCATTTTCCAATGATGTTGTTGCCCTTACATAATGTCGCTACCCCCTGAAAATATTGTTACCACCTTATGCTTACGTTGCTACCAACCGATATTGTTGCTGCCTCTAATGATGTTGCTACTACCTTCCGATGATGTTGCTACCCCAGATGATGCCTTTTGATGATGTTGCCTTTTAATGATGTTGTTACCTTCCAGAAAATTTTTCTTTTATTTTCCAATGTTGTTGCTACCCCCCGCGTCCCGATGGTGTTGATACAACTTTCTGATAATGTTGCTACCACTTTCCGATAAAGTCACTACCCCCCCAATGATGTTGCTACCACTTTCCAATGATAATGCTACCATTTTTTGATGATGTTGCAACCATTTTCTGATAATGTTGCTACCCATTGTGATGTTGTCACCACTTTCGGATGATGTTGCTACAACTTCCCAATGATGTTTGCCAAGTTGAGACTTTCGTTCGATAATGTGACCAGTTCGTGCTTTCCTACTAGAGCTATATTGGGTTATATTATACGAATTATTTATTTATTAATATTGTTTTTTCGTATTCTTTTCTGTGGTCAATATTATTTATATTTAAGCCTTATTTTCCTGATTTTTTTTTATCGATCATTTTTACGTTTTTAGTCTCTTTTTTTATTCTTTTTTATTGTCAATATTAATTATGTTTTTTAGCAATATTTTTTTCGTATTTCTTTTTGTTGTCGATATTATTTATGTTTTTAGCCTTAATTTTACACATTCTTTTCTGTTGTCAATATTATTTATGTTATTAGCCTTATTTATTTCGTATTTCTTTTTGTTGTCGATATTGTTTATGTTTTTAGCCTTATTTTTTCGTATTCTGTTCTGTTGTCGATATTATTTGTGTTCTCAGCCTTATTTTTTTTTGTATTTCTTTCTGTTGTCGATATTATTTATGTTTTTAGCCTTATTATTTCATATTGTTTATGTTCTTAGCCTTATTTTTTTCGTATTGTTTATTTTTTTCGTATTTCTTTTTGTTGTCGATATTATTTATGTTTTTAGCCTTAATTTTAAACATTCTTTTCTGTTGTTGATATTATTTATGTTTTTAGCCTTATTTTTTTCGTATTTCTTTCTGTTGTCGATATTATTTATGTTTTTAGCCTTAATTTCACGTACTCTTTTCTGTTATCGATATTATTTGTGTTCTCAGCCTTATTTTTTTCGTATTTCTTTTTGTTGTCGATATTATTTATGTTTTTAGCCTTAATTTTACACAGCCTTATTTTTTTCGTATTTCTTTCTGTTGTCGATATTATTTATGTTTTTAGCCTCATTTATTTTATATTTCTTTCTGTTGTTGATATTGTTTATGTTTTTAGCCTTATTTTTTTCGTATTTTTTTCTGTTGTCGATATTATTTATGTTTTTGGCCTTAATTTTACACATTCTTTTCTGTTGTCGATATTATTTATGTTTTTAGCCTTATTTTTTTCGTATTTCTTTCTTTTGTCGATATTATTTATGTTTTTAGCCTTAATTTCACGTACTCTTTTTTGTTATCGATATTATTTGTGTTCTCAGCCTTATTTTTTTCGTATTTCTTTTTGTTGTCGATATTATTTATGTTTTTAGCCTTAATTTTACACATTCTTTTCTGTTGTCGATATTATTTATGTTTTAGCCTTATTTTTTTCGTATTTCTTTCTGTTGTCGATATTATTTATGTTTTTAGCCTTATTTTTTTCATATTTCTTTCTGTTGTCGATATTATTTATGTTTTTAGCCTTAATTTCACGTACTATTTTCTGTTGTCAATATCATTTATGTTCTAAGCCTCATTTATTTTATATTTCTTTCTGTTGTTGATATTGTTTATGTTTTTAGCCTTATTTTTTCGTATTTCTTTCTGTTGTCGATATTATTTATGTTTTTAGCTTTATTTTTACGTATTCTTGTCTGCTGTCGATATCATTTATGTTCTAAGCCTCATTTATTTCATATTTCTTTCTGTTGTCGATATTATTTATGTTTTTGGCCTTAATTTCACGTACTCTTTTCTGTTATCGATATTATTTGTGTTCTCAGCCTTATTTTTTTTGTATTTCTTTCTGTTGTCGATATTATTTATGTTTTTAGCCTTAATTTCATGTATTCTTTTCTGTTGTAGATATTATTTGTGTTCTCAGCCTTATTTTTTTCGTATTTCTTTCTGTTGTCGATATTATTTATATTCTTAGCCTTATTTATTTCGTATTTCTTTCTGTTATTGAAATTATTTATGTTCCTAGCCTTATTTTTACGTATTCTTTTCTGTTGCCGATATTATTTATGTTTTTAGACTTATTTTTTCCCCTTATTTTGATATTATTAATAAATTTTGTTTAACAAATTTTCATATGCTTTTTTTAATGACATAAACCTATTTAGTGATGTAATCGGGTTGTAACGTTACTGCTTTTAAAGTAGATAAGTACAGTAGAATAGTGGGGATAAATTTAATATTCTTTTATTTACACTACTGGTTGTTTAAGCTCAAAGAATTGTGATGCTTATTATATTAAAGCGTATAACTTTTTTATTTTTAACAAAAGCTTTGTGTAATTTATTATTAGTTGAATTTCCTCTTTTTTAAACCTTTTATATTTCAGTTGGGTTTTGCCTGGGTGCTTTAGTTTATCTTGGGATACATGGATACACTTCAGAATTGAGGAAATTATTTAGATTTAACGTTTCAATAGTTTAACTTGCTAACAATTTTATTTCTTGTTTTATGCATCATGGCGTTACCCAACAATTAGCTCTTGGTTGCAGTTTGTAAGTTTTCAATTAAAGATTATCTACATGAGTAAAATTTTATATTCATAAGATTTTTTATTTGTCTAATAAAAGGATTTGTACGTAAATAAAATTCCTTCACTAACCCAATGTTACCACTGGCTAAAAACGGCTTTACTACATAAGGTTTTGGGTTCGATTTTTAATGCTGTTATGCTCTTGAGTAGGGCACCATAAACGGTAACTTTTGCTAAGCCAACATTTTACACCCAGTTAAATTATTGGCAATTTGAATCAATAATATTCCAAACTGTCAAAGTCAACTTAAGACTGGGTTAGTGTTACACATGTTACTCTATGTTTAGGCCGTAAAGTTGTCCATTCCACATTGAGGATGATTAAATACAAAAAATGATTTATTAAATTTGTATTGTTTACAGTTCTATTTGTTTTCTCTGCATGGTTGAAAAATTAATTTAAAATTAAAATATTTGAAATTAAAATAGTTTTAAGGTTAGTAATCCTGAACTGTTTTTGCCAAGTTGACATTTAAAAGAAGGAAAAAATGTGCCCTCCACTAATAAAACTCTTCCATTTTCTATTGGACCTAGGTTGTGTATTGGTGAAAATTTAGCCAGAATGAAATTTTTAATCTTCTTTGTCAGATTTTTGCAAATGATTCGAGACTTTTTTCAAAGGAAGACTACCTAGCTTAGATGATGATATGAGTAGTGGACTCAAACACACATGACCCCACTGTGAATGTTTTTTACAATCAAGATAGTTTTATTATAATGTTTGTGAGGAAAAATTTAACTACTGACAATAACAATATGTTTCGAAATCTAAGATTTCGAACCATAATAATAAATATAATGACAATATGTTTCGAAATCTAAGATTTCGAACCATAATAATAAATATAATGACAATAACAATATGTTTCAAAATCTAAGATTTCGAACCATAATTATTAAAACTATTTTTTTAAGTTAGTTTTAAAAAAGATAAAATCAAAACGAACGAAATTAAAGTGTCAAAATTTTGGAACGTAATTTCCAAAATTTTGCAACAATTTGACACATGCTGCAAACGCGAGTCGAGCTATAGGTAAAGCATGCGGTCATAAAGAAAACAATGCGTAATAATAGGTTTGGTTATTCGTCGCGTAGCACAACAACTGAGGCATAACTATGTAAAGTCTCTAGTGCCTCATTTAAAATTGAGGCAAAGCAATACGCATTTGAAAAAATGCTTTTCAAATCAACAGCAATATTAAAAAACTGTCAAAGATTTCAAAATCTGTATTCAGGTAAAGTTGTTTCATATTTAATCGTTATGTTATTTATTTAAATATTAAGCTTTAAAATAATAAATTTTAGTGCAATTCAAAAGAAATTATGCAGCCTCTTCTTCATTTATTTGTTCACCTGACAAAATTCAATCTTATTATGATGCTGTTATTGTTGGAGGGGGGCATAACGGATTGGTTTCAGTAAGTTTAATGCTTTTTCAAGTATTATAATTCTAAAATAATATTTAGTTTTTTTGTATATATCTTTATCCTCGATGTGGTAAAGTCATATATCTTTATCCTCGATGTGGGAAAGTTACCCCTGATGAATTGTATGAATTATGAAACTAATGCAAATTGTTAACTTGGGCATTATGATTATAACTGCAACCTGTTGAAGCACTTTTAAGTGACACTTAAACGACTTAGTTTTGTTAAAAACTGAAATGTTTATTATCGGACAATTACACAACATTTTAGTAAATTGCAAAAACTTTTTGTCTAAACTAATCTATTAAACGTAATTATGTGTTTTTCTACAAAATTTGGATGATCACAGTTACGTTTAAATATTGTATATTGTGACATAACAACTAATTTGTTTTATGTTTAGGCTGCTTATTTAGCCAAGCAAGGATTGTCGGTAGGCGTGTTCGAACGGAGACATCTGATTGGAGGAGCTGCTGTTACCGAAGAGATAGTTCCTGGTTACAAGTTTTCTCGCGCTTCTTATGTTTTAAGTCTTTTACGTCCTCAAGTTATCAAAGAACTTGAACTAAAAGTAAATATGTTGAAAAAGCAATTTTTTTAAAACTATGTATAATTATTTATAACGTCACGATTTTTTGTGGGTTTGTTACCACATAATGTTATTGGGTTGTAAAAACATTTTCTTACAATAAAAATACAATCTTTTAAAAATGATTTATTTAGTTATGAATTTTATTTTAGAGACATGGTCTTGAGGTCTTTAACAGAACTACATCTTCATTTACGCCAATGTTAGAAGAATCAGTTATGGGAAAGCCCCCCAGGTCCTTAATGTTGCCATCAAATTTAAAAGAAGCTTGTTCTGAAATTGGGAAGTTTTCAAAAAAAGATGCTGCTGTAAATACTTTTAAATTTTTCAAATAAACTTAGTGTTTACATTTTTGTTTAAATTTGGGTTATTTTTTGCTATAAAATAAATAAGCTATTCAATTTTATTTATTTAAAAATGATTGGCATTGAGCTTAAAAGGTTTAGTTATAATGTTGATTATTACATACAAGGCATATCATGAATACGAAAGCTTGATGACGAAAATGGCAACCTCAGTTGCCCCTCTACTGGACACCACCTTTCCCAATTCAAACTCCTCTCTTTACAACAAGATTAAATATGGGTTACCTGTGTTAAAAGCAGGTAAAACACTTTTACTTCGAAAATTTTGATTTTAAAGGTCTTATTTTTTTGTATTAAATTTTTTTTTTTAATTTTAATTTAATAATTTATGTCATTTATTAAATTAAATGTTGTTGAATTTTTATTATAAATTAAAGGTAAAAATCTAGGAGCTAATATGTCGTTAATGTACGAGTTGATTACTTCTCCAATATCAAAGGTAAACTACATTTTTTTAATTTAATTTAGCCCAATCTTAACCTGCCTCCAAATCAAAATATTCTTAATTAAATATTTGTACTGGGTTTAGTAACAATGGCATTATACTATAAAATATTGTGTAAATAATAATATGTACTTGTTTTAAATCATAAAAGTGATTTTGTCATTTTTTTCGTGCAATATTCTTCTGTGACTTAATTAATTTTTTTTTATCATCAGATTTTAAATCGCTGGTTTGAATCAGAACCTCTTAAAGCTACCCTGGCTACCGATGGGGTTATAGGGGCCATGATAAGTTGTGATGCACCTGGAAGTGGGTGGGTTAAATAGTTTTACAAAAAAAAATATTAATTTGTTAGCACCTACTAAAAAACAATCGTATTTCTTTTTTTTTTGAAAAATGAGTATATATATATTTTGTAGAAAAATTGTTTTTTTTTTTATTTCATTTTTTTTATTTTAACCAACGTTAAATGTTATTTTTTTTCAGTTATGTTTTGCTTCATCATGTAATAGGAGAATGCAATGGGGTAAAAGGGTCCTGGGGCTTTGTTAGAGGGGGAATGGGAGCTGTATCGAATGCAATTGCATCATCAGCTAAAGAAGCTGGGGCTGATGTTTTTGTTTCTCAAGTAAGAGAAATTTTGTTTTTATTTTTTTTTGTGAGGTCATTTAATTAAATAAATAAAATTTAGAACATATGCTTTAAATATGTTATTTCTCTTAACTAGTGCTGACAAAAAATACAATATTGATACTAGCCCGCCTTACAGACGGATTTTAATTATCATTATATGGTGGCAACTATTATTTGCCTGCTAAAATTTACCCGCATACCACAAACAAAAGTATTTTTGCAGGGCTATAAATTGGTCATACATTTAAATGTTGTCCACTAAGCTCCACTATAAATAGATTGCCAACATTTATTTTAAATACTACTTTGTAGACAATAAGTTAATATTTTATTTTTTTTCTCCCATTTAGTTATTCTATTTAAAAAAACATTTTTGGGTTTTAACATTTTTGTTGTTTGTTCCAGAAAGTGAATGAAATAGTTATTAACAACAACCAAGTGGATGGTATTTTATTAAATGACGGAACACATATAAAAAGCAAATATGTTTTGTCCAATGCTACTCCTCATGTTACCTTTAATAACTTGGTAAAAGAAGGTTCGATTGATGATGTTGATTATTTGAAACATATTAGAGGCTTTGAGTATACATCACCTGTTACTAAAATAAATGGTAAGGGTAGTTATTAAGAATTTAAGAAAATATATTTGACCTGTTATTTTTATTTTGGTTAAAATAAAAAGAATATAAGGTTACTAGATTAAAGTAAGTTGCTGTTTTTAATAATGCATTATAACCGTTTGTAATGCTATTGTTAAACATAAATAAATAGGAAACCATTTAGGAAACTGCTTAATGAAATGTACTTAAAAAAAGAAACATTGTGTTGTTTTTATTATTAATAATTTTTTTAAATTAAATATTTTGAAGAACAAAATCTTTCTGTTAACTCATTTATTATTAAAGTATCTTCCAGTTAATTAAAAATTTATTATCTGGTTGCTAATATAAAAATTTAGGAAAGACAATGTTAAAAAATGCAAGATAGCAATAGTTATAATACACTTGACTTAAAGTGCAGAAGATTAATTATTAGTTGACATTTTTAATAACATTCCAAACTGTCAATGCAAGACTGGGTTAAGGCAACAAGTGCCGCTCTATGTTTAGGCCGTGAAGTCAACCTTCTTACAACAAGGATAAATATATACAAAAAACAATATAAGGATAAAAACTTCACTTTTAAAATGATATTTTATTAATTTTGTCTTGTTTATTTTACCAGTTGCTGTGGACAGGTTACCTAACTTTCTAGCCTTTCCCAACGAGAGTGAAAATAAGGTTGGACCACAACATAAAGGAACTATCCATCTAAATTGTGAACGAATGGAAATGATTCACGATGCTTACTTAGATGCTATGCAAGGCACTTCATCTAAAGTGTAAGTATACTTAATTTTAAAGTGTTAGTTATTTTATGACCTAGGTAAAATATGTTTTTTTTAAAACTGTATTTTTATTTTTTGGTGTTGTTAAAATTGTATTGCAGACCACAAATGGGAACATTTTATTATTACTACAATTTAAATAATTTATCTTTAAATAATTGAAAGCATAACAACTGTGACTTTTTGAATTTAATTTAATCTAGTCATTTTAACACATTATGCAAAAACAATTTACACTGTACAATCCTGGTTCTAGTTGAACAATAATTAGAACCACTACTACCTTGTAACAGTTCACCACAAATATGTGTATAATTATATGTTTTAATTGGTTACATCATGTTTTGTAAATGAATTACAAATATTCTTTTAAAGGACTTGTCTGTAAATATAATTTTTTTTTTGATTTTTAAAATTTATTTTGATTTTTTAAGGCCTATGATTGAAATGTGTATTCCAAGTTCAGTTGACGACTCTCTAGCTCCACCTGACCATCATGTGATTTCACTTTTTACTCAGTATACTCCATTTTACCTGAATGGAGATAAAGAGTGGACAGTTGAGGACAAACAAAAATATAAAGATTTGAGTAAGAAACAAATACTGGTTTAAAACATTTTATATTTTTAAAATATATTAGTAATGTTTATAATAGCTACAGTTTAACTATATTATCATACTTTTGCATTAAAATTTCACAATTTTTTTAGTATTTTCTTCTATTGAAAACTATGCACCAGGATTTAAGAACAGTGTTGTTGGATCAGAAATCCTAACTCCAAGTGATTTGGAAAATATTTTCGGTTTAACTGGTGGTGTAAGTACATAAAAATTAAATTAATTTAATTGTAGGATTACTATTGAGTTTTGGACACTTGAAATATACTCTCAAACTGAATCATGAAACTTTTTTTAACTGTCTACTTCTACTGTTCATTTGGGCTGTCAATATTTACTTTAAAAATGATTTTTAGTTTAATTTTATTTAAACAAAAATTTTTTATAAAATTAATTGTTGGTTATAAATTATAACTTAGTTAAACAAAGTACTTTGTTATATTTTTATTAAAGATTATTGTTTAGAATATATTTCATGGGGCAATGTCATTAGACCAACTTGCTATTACCCGCCCTACTCCAATTTACCCTTCTAATGAGACCCCAGTTTCGGGACTGTTCTTATGCGGCAGTGGCACCCATCCAGGTTAGTTTGAATAAATTATTATAGGATACACTGTTTTAAAAAAAAATGCTATTTTGGTTGGGTAACTCGTTTTTATTTTAAATTTGGACTGGCCAATATTCCATCTTTTTATTTAATAATGTTTAAATATTTGGGTCACATATGTTGTCCGGCTCTAGACAAAAATATGCCGTTTCCAAGAGAATTTAGGAGAGCCAAAGTGTGAATATGTTTTGTCTAGAACCGGACAACATATATGATCCAAATATTTTGTTTATTATTGAGTTTCTCCAAATACATTTTAAAATCTAATTTCAAGTCTTATTTGAATTTACATTTTTATTTCAAGGAGGAGGAGTAATGGGCTCATGCGGAAGATTAGCTGCACTTTCTCTTTTAAATCAACACAAAACTTTGAAACAAAAAAGAATGAAAAAATAAACAACTGTGTTGAAGACATAAGTAATAAATATTAGCAATACAATATTTCAGATGTGTGTAAATTTGCTTATATTGTTTTGCACTTTACTTAAATATTACGTGTCATAATTTGCAATGAAATTACAAAAGTTGGTAAATGCAATTTTATGAATGTTTAGGTACTAAATGTATATTTATGAAATAGCAATTGTTAGTAACTTTAGTTATCTAGTAATTTCTGTATTTGTTTTTAAATTTAATGCTTTTATTTATGTATTATTTTATTTTTCATTAAATTTAACTTTAATTTTTTTTTTACTAGTTAATAGTATATTTTCAAGCTGTTAAAATCTATTCTCAAATTGAAAATATGCAATAAATATCATATTTTTTAGTAACTTCTTAGTTCATATTGTTATGCAAAATCGTTCATTGTAAACAAACTTTCATTTTTGGTCATGGTTATTCAAGTAATATAAACTGTATGGTGAACATGTATGTATATATTGATAATATTTTATGTAAAAATTATTGTTAAAATATTCTTTTGTTTGTAAATATTTAAATTTGTGTTTAGCTTTATGTAAAAGTAATAAAGCTTTAAAATATATTCGAAAATGAATTTGGGCATTTGTTGGCTTTCTTATGGGATTTTATTTAGGGTTAACATAGTTGATGTATGTTGCTAAGATATACAGTTAAATAAACAAAAAATCATAGGTCGTACTTAATTCATTCCATATTTGTAGATTTGTTTAACAAAAATAAGCTTTTTCAGAAAAGGTTTGGGGTTATTAAAAAATGTTACATTGTTGATGAAAGGTTTTTAACCAAATAAAAGTGTTCCTAAAAGCGTTCTATTATATAAAAGTACTCCTTTCATTTTCGATTTCTTTCATTTTTTGTTTCTACATTTTTATTCCCTCATTTTCGGTCGACCCGGTGTCGCCATAGAGAATGACAACAAAATTTCTTTCTGTAAAGTTTGATTGTTTTTATGCATTTACTTTCATAAACTTAGGGTTTAAGTTATTTTGTTTAAGCTTTTAAGTTAAATGATTAATGCAAAGAAAAGTGTGGATATTGTTGAAGTAGTTGTGCGATGAGGCTGCCAGAAAACGAAAAGACATGGTAGACGTAGACAAAATATAAAAATATGAGGACAAGTTTTCTTGTTTTAATATCTGTTTCTATTAAAATGTTAAGAACGGTTAGGTTCAGTACGTTTGACACAGTTTTAGGAATGTTAAGTTAACGTATATATGCCCACAATTTAACATCCAGATTTAAAGTGTGCTCTGTCAGTCTGTCTGTCTGTGGTTAAAGTTTATGATAGTATAATATTTGTGTTTGGACTAATAGCCACATGAAGACAGGCAGAACTTTTACATAAAAATATACATTTTTTTTAATTGTTGTTTTTTTAGATTCATATTATTTAGGCTTTTAAACTTATTAAAATAATTTGGAGAAATGAAATCTCGAAGAAAAGTGTCTCTTGCTGTTCAGGAAGATCTCTCAGATGAAGAGGATGCTGCCTTTGAAGCAGAGGAGGCCAGGATAAAGGCTGAGAGACTAGAAAAAGAAATTGAAGAGCAAAATAAATTTGATTGTTTGTGCGACGGTATGTGTTCTTAAATTTAAGAGTATTTTCAAAGAATATTATTTCTATTATAGGTTTCGTGTTGTAAAGTTTAATAAAAACAACATAGCAGTTAGGGAAATAAAATTGACTGAACAATATTAATTAATATTCGTTTAATATATCAATAGACAGCTTTTTACACATTATATCAAAATGTTTTTTAGGAGTATCAAATTGTTTATCATTGGTTGATACATCATTCAGTGAATTGCTTGAGTTAAAGGATGAATTATTACAACATGATTTACCTCCCAGTTTGCTTGTTTGCTTAACTCTTGCTATAGGGAAAATGTTTAGAAGGTAAATTTTCAGAAAATTTTGAACAGTTTGTGATATCAAATAACTTAAGGTTAAAACATTTTTTCAAATATTTATTTATCCTTGATGTGGGAACGTCGACTTTACGACCTAAACATAGAGTAACAACTGTTACCCCAAACCAGTCTCAGGTTGTCTTTAGCAGTTTGTTGTATTATAGATTTATAATTGCAGATAATTAAACTGCTGATTAATTGCTGGCTTAGCAGGAGTTCATGTCGTTTATAGGGCCTTACTTACGGGTGTTACAGCATAAGGGCAGTGGGGATCAAACCCATGACCCCATGTAGTAAAGTTAAGTGTTCTGTCAACAACACCCCATGGCAGGTTTAAATAAAAACTCTTAAGTTATATTAATTTTAAACTTACTTTAAGCATCACTGATCTTCACACCCCTATCCAGGAACTAACAAGACTTGTAAATATTTATTCCATACCCTGGGAGCAAAGAAGTGAATCACTTAAAAAGTTGCATGCTGGTAATTTAAATTTTTGGTAATTTATATTAAAGTGTTTGTTTATTGTATATATAGTAAAATACTTATAGTGTACCAGGATAAGATTTATAAGTATTCTAATACTTCATACTTTTAAGTGTATTAGTAAATATAATAATACCCTTAATTGTATAATTAAATATAAAAATACTATTAATTGTATAAGTATATATTTAAATATTAGAATACTTAAAAGTTTATTAGTAAATATTGAAACAATTTTCACTGTACAACAGATAAGATTTAACTTCATACTTTTTTTGAAAAATAAACAATATTTTTTGATGAAATTAATTCACTGTTTTTTGTAAAATAAAATAAGGATTAAAATATATGTTTTTGTATTAGATTATGAAAGCAAACAGAGACAACTAAACATAGCAATAAGAAGGCTGCAACTTATTGATGCTCACTCTCGGAGACTAAATAAGGAAAAGAAAATAATGAACTGGGAGAAGGCTTTCGCAAAGGTTAAAAATGTTTCAATCCTTTTGTTTTTTGTTATATTAAAATAATAGAGCTTGGTGCTGCTATGTATATCTAATTTATGGGCCTTTAACTAATGAAACTGGAGTTCGTGGTGTGTGGGTAAGTGATTGCCAGCAAATAAGATTGTGAGTTGTTGACCATATTACAACAATTTAAATGCGGTCTATTGGGTGGTAATCAACTACTTTAATTAGTTATTAAACTATTGAACATTTAGTTAAAATAATGTTAATACTTTTTTTTTAGGTAACTAGTGCCAAATCTCATGGAAGAAGATGGAAGTTCATGATTGATGCCATTAAGAAAAAGGCAAAACAAGGGTAAATTATAAATTATTTAAAAGCAAATGTATGTCCAATTTTTTTTTACGACTTTATGCGTAGATTTAAATATTGTAAGTGTATGTTTTCGATTTTTAGTTGTCTGCCAAAATTTATGATATAAAGATGACCAGAATTTTTTTTAGGATAAGTTTAACCGATATTGATGTAGGAGATAGTGATGAAGAATCAGATAATGGACAAGGTATCTCTAAGAAAATATTTTTGTTTTTTTCTAATTGTTTTAGTTATTTTAACAATGCATTATTAAAAAACTTATATAAGTCAATTTTATTAATTTGTTGATAATGTAGATGTAGATGAACCAGATCAAAATGATGATGGAGTTTCAGAGAAACAAAGATTTATGTTGTCAGTCATCGCAGCTTCACCGCCACAAGACGATGATCAAGGTAAAGTTCAAGTTTTTTTTTTATGATTAAAGTAAAAATCTGGTAGTAAAACATAGTCTTTGCTAGAGGTGTAAAATATAAAGACTAAGCAATGACTTCGAAAATGGCGACATCATTTGAGGTCCTTTGTTAGATTCTTACTGTTTTTATTTCGAAAATACTAAAGAAGTATAGGCTGATTTATGTCAAAAATATCTAAAACAGGTTATTGTGACTCATAACATAAAAAAAAAAATATTTTTTATGTTTAGGCTCTGAAGTTAACATAGAGTAACATTTGTTACCATTAGTATTTTATCCTAACTTATATAATTGCCTAATAATTAATCTGTTATTTTTTTTACACTGACAGATACTCCTCAAGCAGAATCAGACATAGAAAGTGAAGCAGATGGAATTCCATCGGAAATGTCAGATAGTACTGGGAATGTAGAAGATGGTACAACACCTGAAAATGTGAAGGTGAAATATTTAAATATATATATTGTTACAGTTTTCCTGGATATCGGGTTGGATCTCATTTTACAAATGTGTCAAATCTAGTATAATCTAGCCATAACTGGCAGGTTAATAGTAATGCCAATCAATACCATTCCGGCATTATAATTAAAAGTATTTCAAACTGTCAAAGTCAACTGTAGACTGTTAGGGTAACAAATGTTACTGTACTACGAGGCTGTGAAGTTGACCCTTCAACATTTAGAATAAATAAATACAAAAAAAGATATTGGTTAAAAAGTTACTTAAAGTTTAGCCTAGAAAGTTGACTTTCTTAAAAAGTCAAAAATTTTTTTTTAGCCTCGACGCAGGAGTGTTAACTTTGGTGTGGCAGAAGTAGAGGTTGTAAAAGAACCCCCAAAACCCCAAGTCGAGGATAAAGGAGTGTGGACCCATGAGCCAGAATATACAAAAAAACTTGCTCTAAGGTTGTACAGGCCTGTAGGATTTAAAGGTAAATAAAAAGTTTTCATTTTTTTGATTAAATTGTTAAAATTGCTTGACTTTGAACAATTTCAATATAAGTTAGTCTTTTAAATTTAAGATTTGTAATAGCTATTTGATCTCAAATAATTTAATATAGTTAATGAACTAAAATTAAAATGTTAACGGCAAATTGTCAAATAAAAAATTAATTTGTGATTATTTAAATAGGAACAATTTGTTTTTGGAATAATAATTAAAAATTTAATAAAATTCTGTGTGTTAAAAAGTTATAGTTTTTAATGATGGTTAAAATAGTTCTCGCAATTTTTTAAGAAAGCGTTTTTTTTTGCAGACGATGACGGATCAGAAATAAGTTGCACAGTTAGTTTTGAAGGAAATAATAAAAAAACTGGGATTTTACCTGTTTCTACTCAACCAGTAGAAGAAGAAGTTGATGGAGTAATTATCTTGGTTTATTACTGTCTAAAATAGCTTGTCAATTATAATACCTAGCTGATAGCCTACCTTATGGTCAGGATTTTAATTGCCGTACATTATATGGTCACAACCCTCAACTAATATTTGCTTGCAATATTTACTTGTGCATTGCAAATGATAGTTTTATTTATTTTGTATGCTTATAAATTGATCATGCTTATATAGTTATGTATTATCCACTAAGCCCCATTATATATTGTTGTAACAAACTAGTCTGTGTTATTATTACATTTAAAAAATTAATATTTGTATTTTTGTTAATCAGGTGGAAGAAAAGGGAACTGCACAATTGGCTAACAGAAGAAAATCAATTGGATTTGCAAGTAGACCAACTAGTCCACCAGGTATATACTATTTTCATTTTAAAGTTTTTTTCTATTGAGAATAAATTAAAATAATTTAAAGTACAAATTTCATTGTTGGCAAAATAAAATTGAAAATGTGAACTTGTAAATTTCACCATTTTACAGCCTTGTCTTCTCCTACAATTAAGAGTGCATTGAAACCTTCGAGTATTCTTAAAAAAGTGAAAACAGCCTCAGATGATGATTCAAATATCTTTGTGGATAGATCAAAGTTTGAAGAAGTTTTATTCGATGTAAACGAAGATACAAGTGACTCTGTAAGTTTATTTTTATTTATGTTTATTGTTTTACTGGTGATATGGTGTAGTGGTTAGAACACTAGGCTCAACAGGATGAGGTCCTGGGTTTGATGCCCACTGCTTTTATGTCAGACCACCTTTAAGTAAGATGCAATAAACGTTTTAAACTTGTAATAATTTTAGTAGCATCAATTTATTAAATTTATCAATTGAATAATAATGTTTTTTATAACAACATTTTTGATTCCTAAGTTATTTGATATTTAAGTTGGTATTAAAATTGTTTTTAAAAAAAGTTTTCAAGTTTGTTATATTCTTGTTTAAACACAATTTTTTTTTAATTTGATTTATTCCAGGTAAGATTAGCAGTTCATGTTGGCGAGCAATCAAAGATGGTTTCTATGGCAACAATAACATGGAATGAAATTCTTGATAAGGTAAAACATTTAAATAATTTTTTTAACAACAAATACCTTATTAAGAATTAGATTTGTAAACTTTCTGGCATTCTACTAGATTTTAATATGTAATAAAAACCAGTCAATTGCCTGTACTGGACCCTTGTTTTAGTTATTGTTATAATATGGTCACAACTTTCTACTTATATATGTTGCTGATAATTTACTTATGCACCAAAAACAGCATTTTTTATATTTTAAAGGCCGTAATATATTTTTATATACATAAATATTGTCCTCTAAACTTTATTATTATATTTTAACATTCAATTTTTTTTCAGGATTTTTATTCAATGATAAGCAACACAATTGATGATGATGATGATGACAAAATTTCATTGGACGAGACATTGGCCAATCAGGAGTTGATGTTTTTACCATTACAAGGGATCAAATTGGGAATTGGTAAATTAAATCATTTTGTATCTTACCTGACTTACTTTTGTTTTTTATTTTAATTAATTTTGAAAAATCTTTGGTAGGGTAATATATTGTTATTTTCATGATTTATAAATTAATATAAGGCAAATATTTAATATTTTTAGGCAATTTTTAGGCAATTTTTTATTTTTTAATATATAAATATTCGTTTTTATTTAAATTAAAGGTGGGCATGCCCAAGAGTCTATGGGCCAAATCCCAGTTACTTGTTATTGGATTAAAAGCAAGATAGAGACTCATGTGAGCACTGAAGTTAACACTGACGGGGTTAGAGAACTAATACAAGATATCACAGGTTTAATTATTAATATTTTTCATCATTTAACAAAGTTATTAATATCAAGGTATTCCCTTTTGAATTTAAAAGGTAGATAATAATAAAATTTAATTTACAATTAATATTAAACTGCAGGAAAAAGTACAAACAATTTTTAAGGCACAAAAATTGTATTGATAATAAAAATACAGTTTTCGTGGGCCATTTCTTTTGTATGATTTTGTATTAACTAATATACTTAACAATTTCTTATATTTTTTTTCTTTTTTTTAGGAGTTGATATAGAAGTGACAAGCAAGGATCAGCTCATGGAAATGTTAGGAAGAGAATATAATGATGTTTGTACTTCTGTCATGTCTTTTGCTTCTTCCTCAAGCAATAAATCAGTAAGTGATCATCTAGTAATTCTTAGTTTCTGATTTTTCTTGGGGTAATTTTTTTAATTTTTTTGGGAATTTTATTTGAATATTGTTGAGCACATTGTTGAGCACATAGGGATAAACTTGTTTTGGGCTAACCAAGAGTTCATACTAGTTATAACATCTTAGTCAATTGTGGTATTATATGAAAGCAATGGCAATCAAACATATGATCATTTTCTTATAGTTAAAACCAATTATTTGCTATTGCATTATGTTTGGTTTATAATTATTTTTTCAAATTAAGGGTTACATTCCAGTTTCTGAGATGGAAGTTATCAAAGAACAACACGATATTGAAGTTAAAAATATCCAGGATGAATACGAACTAAAACTTAATCAACTTCTGATGGAGGTTGAAAGATTACAACAAACTCAACAAGTCAGTTTTTCGTTAAGGTTTTAATATTACTCCATGTTACTTGTGTTTTTACAATTTTATAACTAGTCAATTGCTTGCCGTATGGTTGAATTTTAATTGTCATAATATGGTCGCAACTGTTACGTATAATTTGTTTCTGATAATTTACCCACACACAAAAAACAGCAGTTTTATTTATTTTTCAATACTTTTAGTTGGCTTTTTATATATTGTCCAGTCCAATCAGTTACAATATATAAATTTTGTTAAATTTTTTTCTTAATTTCTGACATGGATACTTTGCACATTTTTTTTGGATTTGTCATTGGTGTAATTAACTAAGGAATTTTTTTGTTTAGGTTCAACCCGTTAGGATGAGCCCTGAAGTAACTTTTGCTGAAGATCTGGTCACCCAAACCAATTACATGCATTCAGGTGACAAACTGTATTTTTGAATTGTATTTATCAGATAATGTATTGGTTAATGCACTAAACTTCACCTAACTTTGGTATAGCCCCCAAAGTTATTATATTAAAGGTGTTAAAAAAGCTTAAATTTTGTAAGCACAAAAACCAATTAAAAGGTTTATAATCGGGCATTATTATTAGGAGGATGGTATTTTAAAATAATTATAATCTTTATAGTAGGACAAAGCTTGGGTAGTCTGTAAAGTTAGTAGCTGATAGAAAACTATAAAGTATACCTGTAGTGAATTGGAGCCTACTGTTGACCAATTTTTAAATTTTTTATCAGAGGAAATTCTTCAAGAACAACTAGAAACTAATGAGCAACAACAATCTGGCCAGTGGAGGGCACCAAAGATTCCCAACTTACCTGATTGGGGTGCTCACTTGCCAAAAAATGTAAATTTTAATACATGTTAAAGCGCTTTGCCTTAACACTATTGTTTTAATGTATTTAAATGTTTCACAAATTTATTATTAGTTATTTAGTCCTGAAAAGAGTGATTTAACAACAAAAATTGAAAAGTATTTTCTATGTGTTAAGTTATACTTATTAGAGGCTTTCCAATAAAGCTATTTTATGTGGGTTATATTGTTTAGGAGTTTTTTTTTTGTTGTATCCAATTACTAGATAATGTTATTTATAATTTAAAATTGAAGGTTTGGGTTCGAATGAGAATGTTGACTGAAGAAATGATTCAAAAACGACAACAACTTGATCATAGAATAAGAAGTCAGATTGCTACGAATATTGAGAAAAAACTTGCTTCACAATACAAGTACATAAAAAATTAGTAGTACAAAAAAAAAGAAAATTAGTAGTACAAAAAAAATGGTAAAATAAGATGGTTTTTTTATATAAAAAAGGCGTGAACTTTAAAGAAAAATCGCATAGGTTATTTTTTTAAAAAAATAAGTTGGAAACAAAAAAAGTTAAAATTTACGAAAAAATTATGCTAAGACAAAATCATTTTTTTTGCAAAAAAATAATTCAACCTTAACTTAACCTCCAGATTGCAACGTACTGACCCCCTAAAAGGCCCCCTACAAGATGTGTCACTACCCGCCTTATTTATGCCTTCCAGGGTGGGTAATGTGTACAACCCCCGTGCTCGGATGTATTTTCACCCGACAGGGACTCAGGGTGACCTTAGATTGACCCAACCTCCATCAATGTTTCAGTTGCCCCCGCTTCCAGAGAAAGCTGTGAGTAAAAAGTTATTGTTTTTTGAAATTGTAAAAACTTTAAATTTTTTTGGTGTGGTTTAAAACTCTAGATATTATCATATAATAACCCACTCTCTGAATGGCATTTTAATTGTCAATGTCTGAAGATCATCTTCACAGCCCAAACATTAAGTAACATTTTTTACACCCTCCCATTTTGAGTTGCCTTTAGCAGTTTAGGATATTATTAGGTATGGTTGCTTGATATTTAAGCTGCTGATCAAGTGTTGGCTCAGCAGGAGTTTATACCATTTATAGCGCCTTACTCAAGGGCGCTACAGCATGAGAGCAGTGGGGATCGAACCCTGGTTTGGTTGCAACTCTGAACTATTATTTTTCTCAGACAATTTATAGATAACTTAAAATTTCTGTCATTTTTTTTAGAAAATGTCGGTTCTTAATCTTTTTGAGCTAAGCAAAAACTTTCAACACAACAATGCATCTGATTGGATGACCAGAATTACATCAGTTCCTTCAAGGGGTTCAAGGGTCACCACGGCAGGGTCACGTGCTGCACCATTGACCCCGGCACCAACAGCTGTTAACCAACAGTCTGACGTCACAATGGCTTAGTGTTAAAACAAATTTTAAGCGTTTTTTTGCCTACTATGACATTTTAATTTTATTGAAAATGTAGATATTAGCTGTTTTGATAGAATAATGTTTTTATACCTTTTGTGCGATTTTTTAGTTCTTTTTTATAGTCTTTTGTTAAAATTGTCGGACACTGTGAAAACTTAATTTTTTTAATAATACCTACATTTTTTTTAATATATTTTTACAAGATTTTTTAATAGTGTTTTTATATCAAGTGTTCTGTAATGTATTATATTATAGGCTACTGAAATTTTTATTGTTTACGTTACCTAGTTTTATCTTTCTATAAGTTTAAATGGTGTGTAGTTCAAAACTGTGATATTAAAAGGTTTTATACACAAAAAATTATAAATCACAAACCAATCTGATGTTTTAAATTAAAATTTTCGAGCGATATTTTAAACTGCTTTTAAGCACATCTATAATATACAGTAGCCTAAGCACAGCACGGTGTCGTTAAAGATTGCTGTATAGAATAAATATTGTGCTACTTATTCTTAGAAAATGTCAGTTGAATAAGGCTTAAAGTAGTAGAAGATTTTGTAAAATATTATTTTTTTTAAACCAGGTTAAAAATATGAAATATTTGAACTAAAAAAACATGTGCTGTTAATTTTATTACAAGTGTCATTTGCAAAGTTTAAAATCAAATTGTTACAGCGATATACCAACTTACCCTGAGTTAGTTTATATAGCATTACATTAGCTGTCGTTCCAAAGGGTAAATGTATTAATTAACTTGAATTAAGATCGATTGTTTTTCCGGCGTGATACGGAAACGTACCCGATGTTATTCATTCCGATTTAAAGGCAGCAGTTGACTAAGTTCTTGTTTTATTCTGAATCAGTAGTTTACGTAAGCATTGGGTAATTATTACGTAATATCGTGTAGGAGTTAATGTTTTAAAGATTATTCGCGTAAAATTATAAATTTTTGATAAAATTTAAATTATAGTATATGGGTTGTTGGCAATTATACAGGCCTAATTTATTTAATTTAATAAAAATTAACGTAAATACCAAAGCAATATTGGTATTTTACTAAGTTATAATTTTTATGAACTTAGTTAGTCAGATAATAGTTTATGTAGGTGTACCATTAGTTGCATTTTTAAATGGTCATACTATTTGTTGTGTTTATTAACAGGTTATTATAAAGCATACTTAAATGTAACAAATCTAGTTTTATTACTGTAAGAAAAATGAGGGCACCAGTTGATTTTAAATCTGTTCTTCTAAACCAAATACTCAACACAACTATGTCATCATCAACAACAACGACGACAACTACCGTTTCTACGACAACGGATTTCGCCCAAGGTCGATATAATCTAACTCCGTTAATGCTGCTACTAGCTGTAGCCATCACGATTATATTTTTCTGTATTTGCTCGACTGCGTATAATTCAGTCTTGAAAAGAGAACATGAACGGGAAGTGGACACAAAACATATTACTTATGGGATGGTGTTTGACGATATGTGGCGATGTGGGAATATATTTTCAAAGTTTTGTTGGTAAGTTAAGTGTCGGGTAAATGTCAGTCTAATCTGAAGATAATCTAAGGACAAATTAACCTTAAAACACCCATTTTTCCAGCGTTTATTATATTAAAATCAATTTTTGATAGGTAAATTGTCCTTTGGGTTAAATTGACTTGTTTTTTTTATATAATTATTGGGTTGTCTATGTAAGTGTTATTGGTTAATTTTTTTAAAAGTAGACAAAACGTTTTCTTTTTTTAAACAAACCTTGAATAAGGTTTTGCCACGTGTTCCTATTTTTTTGCATTCATTCTAATCTTTATTTCTTGTAAAAACTTAACTTAAAAACAACTTTATTTTTAGCCTCAGTTTGTTCGTAAAACCTCATGTCGGCCATGACGACAACGCAATACCAGAAACGCTTCATTATCACAGTCACAGACTACAAAAAGACGAAGAAACCCTTCTTATTACTCCTGGCGAAACCCCTTTAAACTACGACACAACTAAACCTATTGAAAACGGGGGATTTGAAGTTGTACAAGAAACTGTAACCGATTCTAAGATGACGACCGTTTTAGGCTCTTGATACGAGACTAAAGTGACGTTATACGCCAATTTTTGTTTTTATTTTGTTATTGTTTTATGTATGTTATTTATTTATTGCGAAATTAAACGATAAGCACCAAAATTCAAGTGTGAGTTTGTTGCAAAACTAACAGAGATTTAAGTTTGAACGAAAACCTTAATTTATGCAGGATTTTTAATCAGAACAGTTTCTTCTTAGCTTTCCTAGTGATGTTATATAAACTATAACACAGACAAAAATTATTAAATAATAATTTTAAATTTATAAATTATAAATAATTTAGCAAATTAAAAAAATTCTTGCAAACTTGTTACTTTAAAAAAAATTTATATATTTATCCATAATCTTTTTAAAATTATCTGGCAACATCGCTATTTTTGCGCATGCAATAAACGATATGGCAGCGAGATAAGTTCTTTTTTACTATGCTGTGGTATGGCAAGTAGGGTATAATACAAAATGAAGGTAAAAACATATAAATATTGCTATAAATAAACCCAAATTGAAACTAATACAATCAATACGACCTAGGGTAAATATATGTACGTAGTTTATGGACGTATAAACAGAATTAGTATAGATTTAAATGGATACAAAATCAGTTAAAAACATTTGAAACGATACGTTTATTTTGTTTTTAGTTAAACGTATCGTACCCGGCGACGGGTTGTCAGAAAGTCTTTGAAGTCGATGACCAACAAAAGTTGAAGGTGTTCTATGATCGCCGAATGGCGCAGGAGGTTTCAGCTGAAGGACTTGGCGATGAATGGAAGGTATAAAAAGTTGAATTTTTTACAAATTTGTCAGGTCAAATTAGTAGCTTAATAATAATGACTTAACCAAACTAATAAAGTTAAGAAGAATGAAATTAAATTGGTGTTTTTTTGTTGTTTTTAAACTAATAAACTGAACTGACAAATTCCTATTATTTAATGTCATCTTTTAACGAAAATATTAATGTTTAAGGGTTACACTGTTCGCATCTCTGGTGGAAATGACAAACAAGGTTTTCCCATGAAACAGGGAGTTCTTACTGCTTCCAGAGTCCGACTTCTTTTAAGCAAGGTGAAAAAATTTATTAACAAACTTGATTCAATTTTTTACAAGTTTGTGGTTTTATTTTGGACTTTTTAGGGGTATTTTTGCTTGATACAAAATTGATATTATTCATCTATTAAATTGTGGTTCTAATATTTATGTACACCACGATTTAAATATTTAGTGAATCTAATAATTTCATGCGAGTCAAGGGTCAAAGCACAACTTCTTAAACCCATTTTAATTTTAAACTTATTAAACAACAAATTTGACAAATAAAACACAAGAAATTTTTTGATGTGTATATATATATATTTAAAATTTTTGCACACTTTTTGCCACCGACTCGGTCATTTTAAATACCGGAGTTGGTCTTTTCCCAGTGTTGCTAGATCAAGATTGATGGTTAATTAACAGAAACACTTTTTGTGGTTGTCTGTCAGTCACCATTAAACATTTTTAACAAATCTTTAAATTTAATTTAATATAAAATTAAGAATATATATATATATTTTATGATATCATGAATTATTCTGATTTATTATCTTTAAAAATTAACAAAAATCAGTGCTTTTGTTAATTAGAAATTTATGTGTAGGGTCATTCTTGTTATAAACCACGTCGAACTGGTGAGCGTAAACGAAAATCTGTTCGTGGTTGCATTGTTGACAGTCAACTCAGTATCTTGAACTTGGTTATTGTCAAACGAGGTAATTTCAAATAATAATTCTTTTTATTAATTCAAATTTTTGCACACTTTTTGCCACCGACTCGGTCATTTTAAATACCGGAGTTGGTCTTTTCCCAGTGTTGCTAGATCAAGGTTGATGGTTAATTAACAGAAACACCATTTGTGGTTGTCTGTCAGTCACCATTAAACATAACTTTTTTGAATCTATAAAGTTTGTTTAAATCTTGTGTACTTTACAGTTTTTAAACTTACTTATACTACCTTTACAGCTTTTATAAAACACTTACTACTTGCTTATACCAATTTTACCATATCTTTTAATACTTTTTTGGATGACTATAAAGTACATATAATCTAGTTTATATCAATAAATGTTAAATTATAAACCTTAAATTTCAGTGAAACGAATAAAACTGTAAAATATTTAAAAAAATAAAAACGATTTTGTGTGTTAAAATAAATGCTTAAAAAATGGAGGTACAAATTTAATAAATGATATAATTTTTTTACAGGCGAAGCTGAGATCCCAGGTCTGACTGACAACACCATTCCAAAAAGATTGGGACCCAAACGAGCCAGCAAAATTCGCAAGCTTTTTATGCTTACACCTGAAGATGATGTAAGGAAATACGTTATCAGAAGACCGTTGCCAGCTAAAGAGGGTAAATTAAGTTGTATAAATATTCAGAACAGGACTTAACGGTCAAATTTTATAATTGTATGTCAGAATTTAAGTAAATACTCAAATTAAGAATCAATATTTATGGTATGTAAAAGTATATAAAATAAAATTGGATAAAATGTTAAAATTTGATGTAAATGAGTTAAATTGCATGTGATGGATAAAACTGTGTACTCCATAATCACCATGTGGACTTTACCTTACACTAGATAGTATCTGATGCAATTTTTAACAACTTTTAACATTTTAATATTAAAATTATAAAAAATTTAAAGCAATTTTTTAAGTCATTTTTTGTGTATCTATTACAGGTAAACCCCCCAAGTCTAAAGCACCAAAAATCCAGCGACTTGTGACTCCACAAACTTTACAACGAAAGAGACACAGAATTGCAATCAAACGCAGGAGGGGTGAAAAGGCGAAACAAAACGAGGCGGAATACAAAAAACTACTTGCTCAAAAGCTTAAGGTTTGATACAGATTAAATTAATTTAAGAAATTTTTTTATATTTAAAAATTTTTGCACACTTTTTGCCACCGACTCGGTCAATTTAAATATCGGAGTTGGTCTTTTCCCAGTGTTGCTAGATCAAGGTTGATGGTTAATTAACAGAAACACTTTTTGTGGTTGTCTGTCAGTCACCATTAAACATTCTAAAAATAGTTTTTTTAATAAAATTTGTGCATTAATGGTTTACATTTTTAACACAAATTTTGTTTTTTTCCAGGAGCGCAAAGAGAAAAAGATTGAAGCGCACAAAAAGAGAAGACTTTCCAGTTTAAGAGCTTCACAGTCTCAATCTGTCTCTTCTCAGTGATTGTTTCTTCATATGACGTCACAATAAAAATAATAAAATTTACTTGTCTTTTAGTTAAGTTAATGTCAGATTCACAAAGAAAGTTAAAAAAAAAAGTTTATTAGGAGAATACATTTAAAAAATATAATTGAATAAATTTACTGTAATTACAGTTTAAACTAGTGCTATACCGGCAGCGTGAAGTAGTGGTAAGAATACTTGCTACACCACCATGAGGTCGTGGGTTTAAACCCCACTCTCCTTATGCTGTAGGGCTCATGAAAGTAAGGTGGTATGAACAGTATGCACTTCTGCTAAGCCTGCGCTTATTCAGCAGCATAATTATCGGGCATTTATAATCTGTAATATCCCAAACTGCTAAAGGCAACTCGAGACTGGGTCGGAATAACTGATGTTACTTTATGTTTAAGTCGCGCATTCGACTTTCCAACATCGAAGATAAATTTATATACGAAAAAAAATTATATAAATGTTTCTAACACACAAATGTGGGCCCCAAACCGTTAACCCGCTAATCGTTAATTAACGAAGTTAATTTTTGCGTAAAAATTTAATTGATATGGTGTGGTCGCAGAGTTCGTTTTTCAACTATGTCGGAATTTTTCCAACTTGCACGAGAATACCATTATTTTAAAAATTGATAATATAGTTTTCGAGATATTGGGATTTGCAGTTAAAATATTGTAAATAGGGAAAGTCCCTACGCTTGGGAGTCACGTGACGCACGACGTCATCGTCGTAAGTTCAAATGCTGGCAGACATAGGAAAATAACCTTATTTTGTCCTTTCCAAGCCGTTTGTTGTTGTTTTTTTAAATTATTTTTTGCAGAAAGCAAACTTAGCATTAATAGCAAAATTTAGCCATTTTATATAAGACAGTTGTTACTTTTTAGGTATTTGTTAACAGTCTAAGTTTTGTTAAAAAAGGCAGCAAACACTAATATTTGTTGCCAGGGGTACAAGTACTTATGTATACTGTACGTTATAATAAAAATTGCTTGGAATTCTAAATTAAAAAAACACATAGAAAATGTCAACAAGAATATTCAGTATTTATAGTTTAATGATGTATAATATACATATGTGTCTTAACCCATGTGACGTTTAGTGATTAGGACGATTTTTTTATATAATACCCAACACAATTGTCAGATATTTTTTTTTTTTTGTATATATCTTTATCCTCGATGTGGGAAAGTCGAATGCGCGACTTAAACATAGAGTAACATCAGTTACTCCGACCCAGTCTCGAGTTGCCTTAGCAGTTTGGGATATTATAGATTATAATTGGCCGATAACTATGCTGCTGATTAAGTGCTGGCTCAGCAGGAGTTCATACCGTTTATATCGCCTTACTCAGAGGCGCTACAGCATGAGAGCAGTGGGGATTAAACCCACGACCTCATGTGTGGTGTAGCAAGTGTTCTTACCACTACACCACGCTGCCGGTGATATATTAAGTTTTAGCAAAACTTACTGTTCTAATTTTTCTTCAGTAACTAACACTCAGTTGACTTGTCTTTTTCTTGTAAGTGTTTGTCAGCTAATATCAACCGTTTTTGGCTGATAAAATTTAGCAACATAACCTTAACTTGTTAGAATTTTTCAAATACAGCCTACCTAATTAAAAATACTTTAAAAGTAAAAAATGTCTTATATAATATGTCATAATTTTGCTTTTCGTGCTAGTTTGTTTATGAGCTGAAGTCATAAGACCTAAGACATTAGTTAAAATTGTTGAGGTGATGAGACTTATTTTGTTTTTCTAGATGTTAGCTGTTTTTGCTGGACAAGGATGTAGTAGGCAGGGTGAAGTTAAAAGGTGGGTAACTTGGTGGAAATGACGTCACAACCCCTGTGTGCCACATTCTTATGGCCAGATTTAATAACTGCAAGCTCGCGCTAGATAACTATTTTGTAGAATATTTATTTTTTCATTTAAAAGTTCAACCAAACTGCGATTTGATGCGAAAGGATTGTTTTATTTCAATTTTAACGTCAACGATTAACTTTGGGTAGGCACTTAACATAGGGTAGGCATTTAAGATAGAGGTAGGCACGCTGCTGGTCAAACTACTTCAGTGAGTTCATATAGGATGGTTTTATTGTAGTCACATTAATTAGTTTATATAAATAAAGACTGTCACTTAAACTTTGGGTGGACATTCAGAAAAGTTAATTACCTAGCTAATATAAATTATAATATCCAAAGGTGGCCACCAAACTGTTAACCCGCTTGTCGTTGATTACCGAAGTTATAACTTTTGCGTAAAAATTATCTTTCAATATAATATCATATATTATTAAATGTTATATGATACGTACCCTTCAAGTCATCAGACAGTAGTTAAAATTGTGGCGGGGGACCCCACAGATAATTGCATATTTGCCCCTACATCTTCTAAATAAATATCTTACTATTTGTGGTGAGTAATAATTTTGTTGAATATATTTAAACAGTTAACTTTCGTTAAATTGTACTTCCGTTAAAATAAGTTTGTTATCTTAATTTTTATAATCTAAGTTGATAAATAATATATCAGCGCTATTTCGCAACATTTAATAGGTCATGGTTTTTGGAAAGCATTCTCGCTTTTTTACCGTATCAACATAATCAAGTGTAATATGGCACGTCCCCTTTCAGCTAAAGTCATCAGACAGTAGTTAAAATTGTTGCGGGGGGACCCCACAGATAATTGCACATTTGCCTCTACATCTTCTAAATAAATATCTTACTATTTGTGGTGAGTAATAATTTTGTTGAATATATTTAAACAGTTAACTTTCGTTAAATTGTACTTCCGTTAAAATAAGTTTGTTATCTTAATTTTTATAATCTAAGTTGATAAATAATATATCAGCGCTATTTCGCAACATTTAATAGGTCATGGTTTTTGGAAAGCATTCTCGCTTTTTTACCGTATCAACATAATCAAGTGTAATATGGCACGTCCCCTTTCAGCTAAAGTCATCAGACAGTAGTTAAAATTGTTGCGGGGGGACCCCACAGATAATTGCACATTTGCCTCTACATCTTCTAAATAAATATCTTACTACTTGTGGTGCGTAATAATTTTGTAAAATAAATTTGAATTAGGCACCACAAACAAAATGTTATTTTTATGGGTATAGCGTTTTATGGCACTTCATAATTTCGAGATCATATGTACGGGCTCGTTCTAATCATTTGTATCTTTTAACTTTCCTGTTTTCATTAACAGCCCTATCTAACAAATGGAACCGGTATGAATGCCTTTTTGTTTTTCTAGATGAAAGCTGTTTTTGCTGGACAAGTGGAAGGAGCTCCTTCTGTGGTTGGATGTCTCTTTTCACTTACGGGATGGAAGAATCAGGGTCAAGGTAAGGTGGGAAAGGGAAGGCAAGAGGGAAGGGTAGGCGGGGTAGGTTAGAGGTAAGGGTATGTGGGGTGGGTAGGATATTGGGGTATGCGGGATGGGGCAGGCGGGATCGGGTAGCCGCAATTTTCGCAAGATTTTGTAAACGATTTTCTTATATTAGATATTTTTAATTAAAATTTAAAAAAGGAATCCCTATTTTGGCAAAGAAACGTAACGCAACGCAACATTACCATGTCGTGTGAACAAGCATTAACGGTTATCGATAACTTTAGTTACATTGCATTTAATTTCCCTAAATGAAGTTAACGAAGTTAACGTATTGTGTAACAAATCACTATTTAAAGGAGTTACTTTTTCGGTTAATTGTGCCCACCTAAGGCAACACGCTAATTTAGGAGGATATTTTTATGACAAGAAATAATCTATTGAGGATAAACGACATTTGTGAAGTGCTGGTAACGTTCACCAACAGCAGCAGAGTAACAATTAAACGAAAATTACTTTTTGTGATAAAAACTGTAAACAACAACGTTATATAATAAACAAATTAAATTAAGTTAGAATAATAATAGAATAATGATTTAAAGAAATGGATGCGTCGCTTAGCGTGCCTCACAATATTAAAACTTTAGTCCAGGCCGTACGAGACGGCGATCCTCAAAAAGTTGAACTAAAGTTGGATCAAGGTATTTCGGTCGAAACTACTGACATTGATGGTAATAGTTTGCTTCATATCGCGGCAGCAAATGGCCACGAAGGTGTAGTTAGACTGCTGGCTATTAGGGGAGCTAGTTTGGACCGTCAGAACTTATATGGATGGACTGCTTTAATGCAGGCATCGCGGCACGGTCACGAAAATGTTGCACTTCATTTATTAAACAAAAAAGCGAACATTAACATTGTGACCACAATGGGTATAAACTGTGTAACTTTAGCCATCTATGGTGGGTATAGTAAAATGGTGGATTTATTATTTGATAACGGTACCACGCTTGACACATCGGAAAGTGTAACATGTTTTACTTCATCGATTTCCGTGGCAACCATGCATGGAAGGGATGACTCATTAAGGACACTGCTAAGAAGGGGAATCCCCCCAGATCAGTACTTTAAATATACTGAATGGACCCCATTAATGCTCTCGGCTTTAACTGGCCAAGTTCCAATGGCTCGGTTATTAGTTGACAAAGGATCGAACCCAAATTTTAAAAACAAAAAAGGAAAAACTGCGTTGGAGATTGCTACTGACTGTGAAATGAGAGAAGTAAGGGGGTATTTGGATCGGAAAACAACCAATAAACCAGAACGGGTCGCAGACAAAACTGACAGTATTATTACAGCTGTGAAAGAGGGAGATTACCAAAAAGTTCTAGGTTTGTTGACCAACGACGGAACCCAAGCAAACAAATCTTCGTCTGATGGTGCCACTCCATTAATGTACGCAAGTATAACTGGTAAACTGCAAATGATTCAACTTTTGATTAAACATGGAGCCGACATTGATGCTAGAGATTATGAGAATGGGTGGACCGCTTTAATGCAGGCGACATACTATGGAAAAACTAACGCCGCTATTCTTCTAATAAAATGTGGAGCCAATGTTCATATACCAGCTCATAATGGGGTAACAGCGTTTGATATGGCAATGCTTATAAACCTAACAGACACGACATTATTTAGATTACTTGCTGATAAGGCAATGCAACCAAAACCTTCTGCAAATGGTGATTCCCCAAATGTGACACAACTAACTAAAGCATGGGGAAGTGGCAGTGGGACTTCTTTATTGGGTGAATCTGCTAAAACAAACCAGACCGGATTGTCCCCAAGTAAAAAGAGAGGTGATTGGTTGTCGAAAGTGACAAGAACAATGAAAGGAATGAAGTTAACGCGAACTTTTAAGAACAGTATTTTCCCGAATAAACTTTCATTCGAAGAAACTTTAATTGCATCAGATGAACAAGAAGATACCCCAATGTTTAACCCTAGTAACGGAAACAACGTCACAATGGGCGACCCTTATTCCATGACAACCCCTACTACCCAATTTCCAAAGGACAAACTGGGGCCAGTAACACCCCCATTTCAAACTTTAACTGGGGTTGACAAACAGACAATGGAGACCCAGCGCAAAACCTCTGGGTCCAAAACTTCGATGTCAAATAGTTTGAACAGCAGCGGGGAAAGCTCAGTAAGTAGGAGTGTTGTTAGACCTCACAAGTTCCTCCATCATTCGCCAACTAGTTCAGGTCGTTACAACCCACACAATAACAATAACAACTCGCCTCATTCTTCTGATGGCGCAACATCGGTCAAGTTTACTCATCTTAAAGGTGACTTTCATTCAGGTGATCGGCATTCAGACACTGCACTTACAAGTCTTGCTAAAAAGAATCAAAGAAAACATGTTTCTTCTTCGAATAGTGTGGATGGGGCTACTGGTAAAATTCGGGGGGCAATGTCAGCTGAACAACTTTCCTACAACGCTCAGCAAGCACAAAGAAGAAGCCGGAGAAGCAGCAAGGCAGGATCTATTGCATCTTCCCACAGCACAAGTTCTACTTTAACTCCACCTCAGACTCCAAGAGGACATCGAGTGGGGGATAGATTCTCTGACACTTCGTCCAAACGGAGCAGTAGAGCACCTCAAAGTATAAACAGCGAGGATTTAAATGATTTGAGTTTAATTCTAAGAAAATTATCTTTGGAAAGATACCGACCGATTTTTGAGCATCAGGAAATTGACATGGCAGCTTTTCTGACTTTAAGTTACAACGATTTATCAGAGTTGGGAATTACCCAGGAGTTGCCAAGGCAACAGATTTTGCAAGCAATTAGTCAAATAAATGTCGGAAAGGATAACGTTGATGACTTAAAACAGGATACAAGAACATCTTCAAACAAACGAAATTCAACCAGTTCCAGTAAAGTTTGGCCTTAATTTTTTACCATCTGTAGCATTTTATTTTAACTAGTTTTATTTTGAATTTTATACAACATATTCTTTTATAGTGGAATTTTACACACTTAACATGTTACTGTTGTTGTAACTTTTAAAGTATTAGATTTTATTTCCAAGGTCATCATGATATGTTTCTGAGTTGTAAAATATTCCTTTTTACCTTTTTAGACTATTTTTGCCAAATTATGTTACAAACTATTCATATTTACGTTATTTAAATAAGTCAAATTTTGCCTTAAATTATTTTTTTATTTTACCAAAATTTTTATTTTGAAGTGCCTTTCTTGGATAGATTTTTAAAAAACATTTAACTTTTGGTTGATTAAATTAGTATTATCATTTTAATATTTTATTTATTTTTGCAAAGTATTTGTCTGGATTATTAAATTCATAATTTCTAAAGGTTTAATATAAGTTTTCCTAAATTTCTGTTTTGCATCCATTTTACATACATGAAAACCAAATTGGGTACTAGTATTTTTTAGTGAATATGCAAATCTGAACTATCTGTAAAACTTTCTTCTATTTCTTGTTTTTTGACAATGTGCATTTTCGCAGTAAAATTTTACCTAACTTTTTGTTTTTTATCTTTTAGATATATTCTAAAATTAGAAAAAAATATTAATTATGGCTGGGTTAGTTGATTTCTCTAATGAAGAAGAAGTGAAGGAATACTTGAAAAACACCGAAATTGAATTTATGTTTGGTTGTCATAGGGAACACCAACAAGACAGCTGTTATCGTCTTGGCGAATTTCTTGAAACGATTCGTAAAAAATTTAAGGAAGCTGGGACTGTGTACAGAGAATGTTGTACTCAGTTTAAAGATGCACCATGTTGTACTAAAGCAGGACATTTTCATATGTTAGGAAAGGGCGGCCTCGAAAAAAGCAAACTTGAAGCTTTTAAATGTTATCATACTGCCTGTTCCCAAGAACTTTACACTGACCAAGGCAAAAACGACCGTCTTTCAATTTCTTGTTGTAATTACGGGATTTTGTTATGCGATGAAGAATTTCGAAACCAAAACAAAGAAATAATTGCTGAAAAAAGCAAAGAAAATGTACCTACAACTATTATAAATGCTTTTAAAAGGGCATGCAGCTTACAAGATAGGCATGGGTGCACCTTGTTATCCCAATTTTACATGAACGATTTTGGTGACGAGAAAACAAAGAATTTAAAGCTGTCAGCTCATTATGCTGACAAAGCTTGTGAAATGGGTGACGTCCGTGCTTGCCATAATTTATCTATTATGTACGCCCGTGGAGATGGAGTGGAAAAAGATTTGAAATCAGCGAAAAAATATGCAGATATGCGGGACAATTATGCTCAAGATGCCCTTTCGTTAACCTTTGGGGACGAATAATTGTTTACTATTAATATGAAAAGCCAAATTTTCTTAATTTAAAACTAATTTTTTGTTGTGTGTTTTTACAGGAAATTAGGATTATTAAATTATTTTTTGTGATAAGCCAAAATGGATCCAAGTTTACTAAGACAACGTGAAGCATTTAAAAACCGAGCTCTATCGTTACCGGTTGTTGAAAAAGCAACTGTAAAACGTGGCTCGCCAGTACCAAGTCGTAAATTGGTTCGACCAGAAAGCAAACCCATAACTTCCGTTGCTGGGCTTCAACGACCGGCTGCTAATAAACATAAATTTGCGTTGCTGGCTCAGATTGTCAACCATATGAAAGTTAGGCATCAAAATGGCGATACTCATGCCTTAACATTGAGTGAAATATTAGATGAATGTCGACTTGAAGACACGATATCAACTGTTCACAAAAACTGGCTTCTAAACGAGGCCTTAGTGAATAATCCGAAAATAGAAGTTGTAAACGATCATATGAGAAATGAAATACAATTCTGTTTTAAACCGAAGTATAATATTAGAGACAAAAAGGCGTTGTTAAAATTACTTGATCGACACGACCAGAGAGGCTTAGGTGGGATTCTTGTGGATGATATAATCGAGGGATTACCCAAAGCGAAAAAATGCCTTAAAGCGCTCGCTAATAAAATAATTATCGTCACCCGAAATGACAAAAAAGAAATTGTTTTTTACAACGACAAGAGTTGTGAGGTTAGAATTGATGAAGAATTTCAAAAACTTTGGCGTGGGATCGCAGTAGACTCAATTGACGATAATAAAATAAAAGAATATTTAGATCACAATGGGATAGTGTCGGTACAAGATAATACCGACATTGCACCGGTACAAAAACGTAGGAAAGTGAATCGTAAACGCAAGTTTAAAGCACATAATGACCATTTAGACGGGGTTTTACAAGATTATTCTGAATCCAAAAAATAAAAAAATTTAATTTTTATTTGCAATTAAATAGTAACAAAAAAATCATATTTAACGTTTAACTTTTAAAGTTAAAAAAGGCAAGAAGAGGTTTTTATTTTGATTACTTTGCAAATGGAATAATTTTTAAATTGCTCGCTATTTATTATTTTTCAACATTTTTTAATGAAATACTGTTTGTTAAGTTGCATTACGTTTATATTATTTTTCAAAAAATTAGCAATTTAAAATATTCAGAAATTAATAAAAAAAACATATTTCTTTATAATTTTATTTTTTAAATTCTTTTTTCTTAAATTTAGACGTTTAAAATGAATAATAAAAACGAGGTGTTAATTCAAGCTGTTGATGCTGTTGTTAACAGTTTCCGAAAACATTCAGAGCAAACAAACAGGGATATCGATGCGGTGGAAGCTCTTCAGGAGTTCTGGCAGATGAAACATTCCAGGGGATCAAACTCTGGAGCAAAGATCACCTACGAAGAGAATCTAGACTCTTTTGTCTCCTATGTTAATCTTCCAGGTGGTTCTTGCTTTGGGAATTTTGAAGTTGCGGAAAATATTAAAAATGCGAAACAAAGCGCAGCGAAAATTGCACTCATGCATTCAGTTTTAAATGAGCACCCCTCGAGTGTCCTCGATGCAAACAAAATTAAACAAATTCTTTCAGATTCTGTTATTTCATTCCAACTAAAAAGTAATGACGAAGCGCAGTTTAAGAAATCGAGGACTGCTTTTAAAAACATGCTCGAATCTTATAAGGGACAGAGTATGTTGAAATTTCAAGAAGGAGTTGCTGTTTTTCAGTTGCTGCATTGGAACGGAAGTTTAAAAGCAATGCAGAAACGAAATTGCTTTAGAAATGAGGTGGTTCAACATTACTCGATGAGGAGTATTGACTCGGCTATGAGAGAACAAATGGCTTTGGATTGGGTGGCAAGAGAAAATCAAGAAGAAAACACGATTAAAAATGAACTTGATAACACGAGAAAAGAATTGGATGATCTGAGAGAAAATGGAAAAGAATTGCGTTTTCCGAAAGAAAAACTGGAGATTTTGGTAATTGCTCAAAAGAAAATAAACGAACAATAATTTAGAATTTTGTTTCTCCTTCAAATGCTAAAAATTTTTCACACAAAATTTTGTTTTTAATTTTTGGTCTCATATAAATATTTATATTGCTTGATAATTTGTATTTCTTTTTTGAACAATTTTGGTATATACTTTTTATGCTTATTTACTTATAATGTACTAACAGCCACTTAAATTTTGTATATTTATTGTTGAACTCATGTGTACTTACTAAAATCACTGTTTATTTTTTCACATATTACACTTACTTTTCTTGCAATTTTATGTCATTATTTACCTGAATTTTATATCTTATTCAAGGCTGCAATTTGATAATAGTGCTACTTGTATAATACTTATATATTTAATGTTGTTATTATGTACTTTGGGTATTTTATCAGTATTATTATGTTGTTTTTTGAAGGCAATCATTTTTTTCTAAAATATATTATTTTAAATGTAATGATTTCTTTTTGTGTTTTTAGGTTTGGTAAAGTAGGTTAAGGTGGTGTTTAAATGCTGAAAGGGGATTTGTACATAAAAAAATTTTACCCTATTTTGAAGGCATGTAGACAGTTGATAAATTTAAAAAAACTTGGTTTGAGAAAGGAAATATCAGTCGTACAGGTATATTTTATGTTATTTTGGGTTTTGTGATATTAAGCATAATTAACTAAGCTAAATAGATTAAACTAAGCTAACTTCTCTTTTTTTATATGTTTTACTATTATTGTAGCTTTTATTACAGGTATAAAGGATTTTTAAATGCCCAATTTGAAAGATTTTTAGTACTCAAACCTTGGTGCTTGTATTTACTCTATCAATATCAGAGCAGTGATATTATTTCTGGCTCGTTGAGTAGCAACTTTTTATCAGTTTTATTTATTTAAATAAAATCAATAACATTTTATTTAGATATCATCTGGCTCATACTCTACTTATCCAAATTACTTGAAAAGTCAAGAATATTTTTCCTTAAAATTTAAAATGGAAAAATTTGTTGAAAAACAGCTTGAATTATTGGAGCAAGAACATGAAGCTGAGATTGAACAAAAAGATGCTGATAATACAATTTACTCAAAAGCAACCTTAAAAAGGTAATTTTCATTTTACTTAATTTCACTAATACAAATATAAATAATTAATTTTACTTGGTAATCTTAGTAATATTGTCATAACAAACCAATAATTTTTAAAGTTTAAGTAGATTTTAGTTTATAAAACTCCTGCTGAGACAATGCTTATTTAGCAGCTTAATTATTGGGCAATAATAATCTATAATATTCCAAACTGCCAAGGTCACTCTAAGACTGGGTCGGGGTAACTTGTGTTACTCTATGTTTAGGTCATGAAGTCGACCTTCCCACATTAAAGATAAATAAATATATTAAAAAAAAGTTTTATTATAATCTGTAATAATTAAATTGCGTTAAACATGCAAACCTATGATTTATTTATTTAATTTTTCCAGGAGGGGTTTATTAGTAACAGACCTTGAAGTAAGTTCATTAAACTCAGGTCTTTATGGAAGAACTATTGCCACCTTTGCTTTAAGAAGACAGGACAAGATTTTACCATTCAATGTTATTTCTAATGGTTAGTAGTTTTTTAATTTAAATCTTTGTCTTTTTTGTGCTAAATTATGGTGTTGGTACTAGAAACGTTTTTTTTAGGTGAAATTAAAATTTTCCAAAGCATTAAAATTTTACTATTTTTTAGAATTTTTGTCTAAAAAAAATAATTTAGAATTTTGTCTAATTTTCTGTCAGTTGTAATTTTTTGTTTTTAGGTGACATTGTCAAATTGTATCAACATACAGAAGATAAATTCACAGGAATTGTGAACCATTCATCAGATAAACATATCTCAGTTGTGTTTGATGATCCAGAAATACAAGAAAACTTACAGAAATATAAACACAATAATGTTGGCATTGTGAAAGTCTCATCAGAAATTACTTACAAGTATTTACATATTATTCAATATTAATAAGACTTTTTTATTGCAAACAGTATTTTTTTTTAAAAGCATTACAATTTTATACTTTTTGCTTAAAATTACAGTTAAATGTCCAGTATGTTGCTATTAATGTGGTGTAGTGTATAGAACGCTTGGCTTCTATACATGGGGTTTGGGGTTTAATCCCCACTGCTTTAATGCTGTAGTGCCTTTGTGTAAAATGCTCCAAATGGTATAAACTTCTACTAAACCAAAAACCAGTTACCTTATTAATATATGTACAATTATAATCTATAACATTTGATATGTACAATTATAATCTATAAGTCATTTGATTCTGGGTCAAGGTAACAAATGTAAGGCTATGTTTTATTGTAAAGTCAGCCTTTCTACATCAAGGATAATTAAAAACAAAAAATATCTAAAATGCAACCCAATTAAAAGAATGGGGCCAAAAATTAAATACATAACATAATATTAAAGTCCATTTATTTGAAATACTGAAAATAATTTTGCAGGAGACTTAAGAAAGGTATGGAACAACTTAGGACTTGTGAAAATGGAAAATCAAAACATTTAATTGAAATTTTGTTTGGCAACGCTGCACCTACAATTTCACCTTCTTTGAAAGGTTTATTTTAAAAAAAATTGTATTCGTAAAAATTTAAATATATAAATAAAAATGGGTCAATTAAAGTTCTAAATTTATTAATAATCTTCTTTTTATGTAAATTATTATCTAATTTCCTTCTATAAAAAATAATAATTAAAATGTAATGCTAAAATACTTGATAGATATAATAAAGATAACCTACAAAATGTTTTATTAAATTTTAATTTAATTACTAATACATAACTTCCCAAACTAACTTCAAGATAAAAATTTGCTTTTACTGAATTTTTACTGTTATAGGCATGATCAAATTTGAAATTTATTAAAATTATTTTTTAGAGGTTATCTTTTTTAATAGAGGATTGGATGATAGTCAAAGAACTGCAGTTAAATCTTCATTACAACAAAATGAATTGTCTATTATACATGGACCTCCTGGAACGGGGAAAACAACAGTAGTGGTTGAAATTATAATGCAACTTGTGTTTTCAAACAAAAAAGTAACTTTAAAATTTGTTATATTTTAGTAAATTCGAAAATTTTAATTTTTAAGTCTTAGCCAAATGCCTTATTTAATTTTTATATATATTTTTATTAGGTATTAGCATGTGCTCCATCTAATGTTGCTGTCGATAATTTAGTGGAAAAATTAACAAAAAGTAAGTTTGTCTTCTAATTAGCAAATTGTTTACTAAATTTTAAAAGTTTTTTAAAATAAAAAATTAAATTTTTAATTCTACTTTTGCCACTAATTATAAACTATATAGACTTTTCCATTTTTTAATGAACAAATATTTGGTTTTTAATTTTAGATAAACTGACTTCACGTAAAATGAAAATAGTGAGATTAGGTCACCCTGCCAGAATGTTAGATGATAATGTTCAATGTGTTTCGTTGGATGCTCTTATTGATAAACATGATAATACTTCACTTATTAAAGATATTAGAAGAGAAATTGATGATCTAGAAGTTTGTATTATATTGAAATTTAATTTTTTTTAAATGGGTTCTAAAAGATAAATTTTCTATAAAATGTTTGTAAACTTGCAAAAAAAAATGTCATTTTCACAAAGCTTTTTTATTTAAAATCTTTCATAATTTTTTCTATTTTTTTTTGTATATATCATTATCTTCGATGTGGGAAAGTCAAATGCACGTCTTAAACATAGAATAACATCAGTTACTCCGACCCAGTCTCGAGTTGCCTGTGGCAGTTTGGGATATTATAGAGACTATAATTGCCCGTTAATTATGCTGCTGATTAAGTGTTGGCTCAGCAGGAGTTCATACCGTTTATAGCGCCTTACTCAAGGACGCTACAGCATGAGATCAATGGGGATTGAACCCACGACCTTATGTGTTGCATTTAAAGCTGATGATATATAAAATAACTATTATTCCAGGGCTATTATTCTATATTAGAAAAGAAATTGATGATTTAGAAGTTTGTATTTTATTTTAAAAATCTCTGAAAATTAGATTTTCTATAAAATGTTTTTTGATTTGCAGAAAAAAATGTCATTTTTACAAAACTTTTTTATTTAAAATCTTTCATAATTTTTTATATTTTAAATTATTCTGTTACTTTTTTTAGGTAAAAATGAAGAAAAGTCGTGGAAAGCAGTTTACTTCTTTACGAAATGAAAAGAAATTACTTTTCACCGAGTTAAGAAAAAGGGGAATAAATGCACAACGAGATATTTTAAAATCAGCTGATGTCATTCTAGCTACAAATGTTGGTCAGCATTTAAATATGTATTTTATTGGTTTTTAATTTTAAAAATACCAGAAGCGTTTTTTTTTGAAAATTATATATACTTATAAAATAGGTTTTAATTTATCAGCTACTAGACAATATAGTTATCATCTTTGTTTTACCAATTATTACATCACAGGGGCTCATATGTATGGACCAATCAAGAACCTTCCTCGTGATTTTATAGATGTTTTATTAATTGATGAATGTGGGCAGGCATTAGAAGCTGCATGTTGGTTACCACTACTTCAAACTTTTAAGTTGATATTAGCTGGTGATCATTTACAACTTCCACCTACTATTATTTCCCACAAGTAAGTTTTCTTATTTTGTAAAATGTTTTATATTTTTTTATCCTTGATATTAGAAGGTCGAACTTACTATCAGTAAATTTTTTTATATTTATTTATCTTCGTTGTAGGCGTTGTAGGAAGGTCAACTTAATGACCTAAACATAGAGTACTATTTGTTCCCCCGACCCAGTCTCGAGTTGCCTTTGACAGTTTGGGATATTATTGGTTAAAATTGCATGATAATTAAACTGCTGATTAAGTGTTGGCTCAGCAGTAGTTTATACCGTTTATACCTCCGCACTCAAGGGCAATACAGCATAAGAGCAGTGGGAATTGAACCCAAAACCCTTTTTAGTTTACAGTTTTATGTCAAATTTTGAAAGCTTTAAATATTTCACAGTGCAGCAGGAAATGGATTGTCGTTATCACTCCTTGAACGACAAATTAAATTACATGGTGACTCAGTAGTAAGTATGCTGACTCAGCAGTATCGAATGAATTATGACATCATGGAGTGGGCATCTAATCAGATGTACGATGGAAAGTTAACGGCAGACTCATCTGTAAAAGATCACTTGTTAAGGTTAGTTATTTTAAACATTAACTATTTTTTAATTGGGTAAAATAAATAAACAATTTTAAATAAAACAGTTTATTGGATTTTTTTGTATTTTACTGCAAAAATATTTAACTTTTCCTTTTTTTTAGTGATTTACCAAATGTAGAAAGTAATGAAACTACAAATGAGGCTTTGGTATTGATTGACACTACAGGATGTAACATGCATGAAGTAGAGGTAGATTATGAGATCCTTACCTTTATTTTCTTGGTCTGCAAAATAATATTTTTTTAATGTAATTTTGCGGTAACTTTTAATACCCCAGCCCAGTCTAGGGTAGTTTGTTCAATTTTTTAAATATTATTCAATTGAGACTTTTCTAAAGTGGTGGGATGTAGTGGGTAGAGCTTTTGGATTCACAACATGAGATCATTGGTTTAATTTTCAAAATCTGTTGGTTAATTGTCAGACAATTATGATCTCTAACATCTTAAACTGCCAAGGCAACTCAAGGCTGGTTGATGAGGTAGCTGACGTTAACTTATGTTTTGGCTGTCAGGTCGGCCTTTCTACATTAAGGATAAATATATCCAAAAAAGAGACAAGAGACATCAGAGTTTGAGCCCTTGTTTGTAATGTACAGTGCTTTAACCTAATAACTAACTTAAAATATTACTAGGCAGATGAATGTGATTCGAAAGGAAATATCGGTGAAGTAAAAATTGTTTATCAACATGTTATTCAACTGCTTGAAAGTGGTGTTAAAGCTAAAGACATTGCTGTTATTTCTCCATATAATCTACAGGTAAACCTACAGAAAAAATTAAAAGCAAATTTTTTGTTATAAATTTTTAAAGAATGTATTGGCTAGCTTATGTGGATTTAAAAATTTAATATACATCTGTAACCAATCTTTACCTATAATTTACAATTCAATTGTAATTTGTGCAGTATAGGATGAACATTCTATTAACATTATGTCAGTATTGCACATATTTAATTTTTAATTTAATTCATAATTTATTTCATATTTAATTTTCTAAAGTTGTAATTTAAATTGTAGGTTGATTTACTTCGTCTTTTATTTCACCCGAAATATTCAAGTTTGGAGATAAGGTCTGTGGATGGATTCCAGGTAAAGTTAAACTGTTTTAATATATACAGTTTTAAAATAGAACTTTTTAAAATTGAAACAGCTGTATATTAGTTTATCATGTTGTATATCATATTAAATAATGACAATCACATTATACTTTAAAATTTGATGCGACAAAATGTTGGTATAATTAATATTGACCACTTTTTAAGTTAGTTTCTTTTTTTATGTTACTAGTCAATAACCCTCTTTAGAGTTGGCTTTTAAATTGACATTTAAAAGCATTTAAAAGCTGTTTTATTTATTTTATATACTAGAAATTAAACATATTGTTCATCAAGCTATATTATAATAGATTGCAAGCCTTATTTTTTTATATTTTTAAATATACCCAGGGTAGAGAAAAGGAAGCGGTTGTGTTGAGTTTAGTTCGCTCAAACGAACATCGTCAAGTTGGTTTCCTTGCCGACGATAGAAGATTAAATGTAGCTGTTACTCGTGCACGAAGACATTTATGTGTTGTGTGTGATGTGCAAACTGTGTCAACACATAATTTTATAGAGTAAGTTCTATTTTAATTTACTAATATTATAACTTTTTAACAAGTTTACAATTTGGAAAATTTTTCTGATTAATTTTTTTTGATTAACACCATTTTTTGCAGATTAAATTAAAAAAAAAATTGATGTTATCTAGGATTAATTTTGTTTGCCTTTTTAAAAGTTTTTAAAACATAATTTTTGTCGTTTTTTTGTATCACAGAACCTTAATTGATCACATGACAATTAAAGGTGAGATTAAAAGTGGATTTGAATATGATAACTTTGATGCAGATATTAATGTTCTTAATAAATATGCTTTTACTTCACCTAAATTTGATGACGCAAATATAAAGGTATAACTTTCTTTTATTTTATCCAATATTATGTTAAAGTTAACCGTATTATTTGTTAAATTAACAACTAGTAATTTGGTAAATAACAAAATTTAGATTTTTTTTAAAAACAATTTTTGTAAGTTCCTAAAAAGTTTGTAAGTTCCTAAAAAAATTTTGTAAATTAAAAAAATTTTTAAATCAATTAACCAGCATTTTGCAATATAAAATGAAGTTAAATTTAATATCTTAATACATAATTTTTTATTTTTAAGAAGCAACAACCTTTAAAATCTCAGCAGCAAATTGTTGATCAAAAGCTAAAAGAAAAACAAAAAGAAGAGGAATTCCAATCTAACAAAAATAAATATCGAAAAATAATAACTTCTCAAATTGAAAACAAAAAGACCAATTTACCGAATAATGATGAATATGTGGTGTCTGAAGATGGTTCAGAAATGGTGTTTTCAAACCAGTTAACTGGTTTTCAAAGAAGCACCATTCATGAGGTGTGTCGGGAATTAAAACTAACAACAAACAGTGTTGGGTTGGGTAAAAATCGGCGTATTATCGTCAACTTAAAATCAAAATCTTCAACCCAAGGTTCTGATGAAATAGCTCAAGTTAAATCCGATACAATTTTAAAGGAATTTGGTATAAATAAAGATGAAGTTGCATTTGTAAATGACAATCTTACAGCTGATGTACAACACTCCGAAATTCCAATTAAAAATGTCAGGAAAAATAAGAACACTTTGCTTTCTGATGCATCTAATAAAACCGTTGTTCAAGTTTCTGTAAAGCAATTACATACCGATCAAAGTAAAACTGAAGTTATAGCAAATCCTAAATTAAATATACAGGAAAATGATTCCAAAAAGATTAGTGAAAATTTAAATCTTGTCAGTAATAAACACTTGTATTCAAAATGCTCAATTTGTGATAAGAATTTACCTAAAGACAATTTACAAATTCATTTATTGCATTGCGAGAGATCAATGAAATTAAAAGCTAAAATGCAGGAAGAAAATAAGAAAAAAATTGAAAATGTTGAAATTAAAAAAAGTGGAAAAAATAAAAAGAAAAAAAGCGGAAAACAATCTGCAACTCCTACGGTAGTTTTTGTTTGTTTTCGTAATAAATATAAATCACCTACTATAGGCTTTATTATTATTTTTTAATTAAACAATGTTTTTTAATAGGTATTTATACTGATTATATGTAAGGGTAATAAAATGTTAAAGTTTTTATACAAAATTACCGTATAATTCTTGAACTTCAATTTTTTTTAAATTTTATAATTTTTTCGTAAACTTATATATGGTTTATTTTAGGTTGCTTCCGATGATTTTGATGATTTAATAAATGAAGCGATTTCATCGAACAACAAATGTGGGAATAGTAATTGTTCAACTAGTATTACCACTATAGGGCAGTATTGTGTGTATTGCAATAAAACATATTGCCTAAAACACTGCATACCCGAGGTAACCCTTTATTCCTTTTGTAGTAATTAAAAAAAAAAAAAAAGTATTATTTTTTCAACTTAAAAATATGTATTTTTTTCTAACTTTGGTAAATTTAAATTCATTTTCGATTCTTTTTTGATAAATGTTTTTTTATTTATTTTAAAATTTGAATTTTTCATTATTTAAAATTTTGTATTTTTTACCATTTCAAAAGTTGTAGCTTTCTATATTTTAAAATTTTGTATTTTTTGTTACGTTTGAAAAATTTAACTATGGAAACAACTTTTGATTCATTAGTAAATGTGAAATATTTAAAGAATTTCGTACTTTTTTAAAGGTTCATGGCTGTGGTACAAAAGTTGGAAATAAGGAAAGAAAACAGTTTTGCAAGGGAGGTTATCTTTACAACACTGCAGGCAAATCCACCGACAAACATCAAAAAGCTGCTACTAAGAAAAAGTTTAATGACAAAGTGAAAGAAATGCAAGATAAGCGTAAACATAACTCAAAAACTTCATAGTTAATCTAATGGTATGTTTGTTTATTTTTAAAAATGTTGGAATATTAAAAAAAAAAATATTTTGGTGTAGTTTTGGGTTTAAAACTATAAAATTTTTGTAAAAGAATCAAAAAAAAATTTAATTCTAAATAATTATTTTTAATTTAAGTAACTTAAACAAAACTGTTATTTTTTGTAATATATTGACTAAAAAATTTACTAAATATACAAAGAAATGGTGTTAGTATTTATTTTATTAAATTTTAATCTGTTTTTTTTTTGATTATTTATAAAATGTGTGAAATAGTGTGTTGTGTGTAGCTATATAACTATGCATATAGTTTAATAAGTGTAATGCTATGTTGATTAAATATAAGAATAATAATTAAGTGTGTTTTTTTTGTATATATCTTTGGCAGTTTGGCATATAATAGATAATATTTGCCCAATAATTAAACTGCTTATTAAGTATTGGCTCAACAGGAGTTCATACCTTTTATAGCACTCAAGGCTGCTACAGCATTAGATCACTAGGGTTCGAACCTTGGACCTTAAGTAGTGTAGGAAGTGTTCTGACTACTACACCATGCTTCTGGTAAATTGTTATTTGTTAGTGTGTAAATTTTTATTGGTTAGTGTTTATATTTTTTAGGTGTTTAATTTAAATTTATGGGTTTTTGTAAGATTTTCTTAATTGGTGTTTTTTAAAGATTTCATAAGGCATTTCTTTATATATTTTTAAAAAGGCTAGACTACTCTTTCTATACCTTTCTTTTATATTGAAGCTATTATAAAAGAAATTGTAAGAGTCTAAAAAAATAGTGCAATTATCTAGTCTATTGTGGTCTATATTTACCATGAAAAACTCGTCCTTGACGAGCCTTGAGTTCGATATAAGATAATATGTTGAACATAATGCTCAACAATAACTATATTATTTTCGGGTCAATGCTTACATTAAGTGGTATTGTGTTACGTGTATTCGAAATACGTTTGGTAACCCTTTAAGCATCAAATGGCGATATTTTGTGCCCATAGGGTATTCTGTTTAAAATTTAGAAATGTTTATATATTTAATACGCACATTTGAATATTTAATACGTGCATTTTTACGCCAATATTTATAACTTTTTTAAAAATCTATTTAAATTAGCTAGATATTTTTTTCCTAAATTTAATTGTTCTATTAAACATTGGTTTTCGCCTAACTACGCAAACTTATAACTTTCATTACTATTTAATTTAAACCCTTCTGTACAAATAACCAAACCATATTAAATAAATTCTATCTATTCTTCGAAAAAAGCAAATATTGTTTTCATGTTCTTTTATTTGATTTAAAAATATATTAAAATTTAATTGTTGTTAAGTGCATTACTATTAGCTAAAACAAATTACAAAAATAACAAAAAATTGACGATTTTTATTGATTTATTCGTTTAAAATATAATATACAATCTGCTTTTTCTTTAATTTGGTGTGCTGTTGGTGTTATGAGACCTCCATTTTACAGTATTGGTTGGCGGAATGCCAGTCAGTCGTTTCTTGTTGTCAGTTTGTCTTGAAAAGTAGTAACCGCAAGTAGGCTTGCCAATACTTGCAAACGGTGCTTGCGAATTGGTATTTGTCATCCACATTGCTGCCTTTACGCTGTCGGGTTCGTCCTGTGGTTTTCTAGGTGGCATGTCTTCGGTTTCGTGTTTTGCTGGAATGTCGAGTCTGTTGTCAAGCCTAAACGGTGCCGAAGTGCGGCCCTTTTTCGCTGGTTTATCGTACAGGTGGCGCGAGTAATACAGGTGCATGACATCTTGGTTTTTGTCCGTTACAATTCGGTTACTAGCGTTCATAGGCATCCAAATAGTTCCAAAAACGTTAGATTTTGGTGCTCTTGCGTAGTAGGCTAACTTAACGGAAGGTAACTCTCTTTTTCCAACTTGGCCAGCCCGTCCAAATTTCTCAACATCTTGTTGATAAGTTTGTTCAATCGCAGAAGGCATTTTTTTTTCTAAGTCGATTTTTCTTCGGTAATTTTTTTCTCAACGAAGTTTAAGCTTCGATGGGCATATATTTGAATAAGTAGTTCTTAATTTTGTTCTAATTTTGCATTGAATTATATTTTTTGGCCCTAAAATTTGCCCTAAACTAACAAAAACATTCGCTATGCGTTGTTATTGCGAAAACATATTCAGTAAAAAAATAATTGGATATGTCTTTCTTTGCGGAGTGATTTGTGACGTCATAATTGAAACAAAGACAATGTCTGACTATATGTATTAGATTTCATAACTGCCAACCCTTTTTTATGTTTGTTTTTATTATGTCTCCGTTATTTTTTTGGCTAAATTTATATCTTACTATACAGGTTTTTATTCCAGTTAATTGCATTTTAATTTTGGGTATATTTTTGGCAGTAATTTTGTTAAAAAACGATAGTTAAAAATATTTTGGTAAAAAAATTATGAAATTTTTTTCAACAATGAATTTTTGTGACGTCATTTTTTATATTAACTTTACTAATAATTATTAAAATTAAAAATTTAAAATAAAAATTGCCAGATCTAATTTTAGTTCTTGTAATAACTAATATGGGATAAATTAAACCAAGTTATTAAGTATTTTGCCGATCCAACGGGTCTGAGATTTTTAAAAACGGTAAAAAATTTTTAAAAAATCATGATTTCTGTTTGCAACGAAGTTAAGCCTTTACCAACATGGAATTTTCATAAAATATCGCTAACTTATTTAAGTGATAACTTAGCCTCACCGTTACAACTACCATTCCGTGATACAGTGCCTAGAAGTCAGTAAGTAAAATTTTTTCTCTGATTTTTTAAACTATAAAAAGTTGAAAATTTAACCCACAATACGTTACGCTATTTTTAATTTTTTTATTAACTTCTGTTTAAAATTTACTATTTTATTAGCAAACTAATTTATATTTTAAATAATTTGCTATTTTTAAATATGCGTTTAACGTTTTGTAAATTATCGAAACTCTATTTTATCAGGCCTGGCCTTTAGTCCTACATTTTTTATCAAATAAGTTTTATTATCTCGTCAATAAATCATAAAGTTAGGTAAATAAACTGGTTTCTGGTCATCTTTTAAAAACTTCTCTCTGGCGCCATTTCTGGTGTAAAATTATTTGTTATACGGTCAAAATAAAAGTTATATTTAAGGCTGTATTTTGTATAATTTTTTATAATAATTAAACTTTGAAAAAAATATTTAAACCGTCTGGCCATTTTTATTTTCTCTGTCTTTCATTATATTTTACAGAATCTTTATTAAAATTTATGTTTTTTTCAGTATTATAGCAGAGGGTACTGGGCGAAGATTTCCTCGTATAGAATGGGCGACATTTACTTCAGATTACTGGGGAATTGGGGATTTTCCCTTCCTGGGTAAACGAAGAAGGAGATATGAGGAATTATTAACGCCACGTGGTCACCGCCATTTTCTTTCAAGTTGTGGAAAAATGAGGTCATTTTCTTTTAACCCGAATAATAAAATGGTTGTTTTTTTAAATATTTTAAATTGTAACGTTTTTTTTTAAAATGGCCGTTTTTTTCAATTTTTTGTTTTCAAGTTGTATATTTTACGTTTATTTATTATAAAAGTGTTGTTTTTTATTAAAATTTTAAAATTTTTTATTGTCAATAATTTTTAAGAAATGTTGTTTTATTTTTTAAGACATGACGTAGTACAACCAAGTAAAATAACTTCGCTGTTGGAAAGTAATTTGCCACTAAGTGACGAATTTATTTTATCCCCGAATCGAATAAATTCAAAAGAAGTCATGTAAGTTATCAATGTCTTTAAATAGGCGCCATCTTTTTACATTCTATTGAATATGACGTCATAATTAATTTAACGTTTTTATTAAATATTCTTCTTAAATATAAAATTTTTACAACATTTTTAAAAAAAATCATAAAATTTAAAACGTAAAAAAAATAATTTTTAGTTTTTTTTCAAAATTTTTTACCGTATTTAATTTTTTTTAAATTAATTTGTAAAAAAAATTGCGCAGAATAATGAAGGAGAAAAATCACTTCGTTAAAGAGCCGGTTTATTCTTCACATGTATCTAGGAACGAAATGTTTCCAAAAAGTCGGATCGAATACGACTGTAAGTAAAAAATCGAATAAAAGAAAGCTGGTTCAGATTAAAAAAAAAACAGTTTATTATTAAATTTTAATTTCTCAAAAATATTTTTAGTTATCCATATATATTTTTGTTTGTCGGGAAGGTTTATGATAATGTAACGTGTTTGAGCTATCCGTAAACGCCAGGCTCAAGGGCGAATAGTGTGGCATTGGCGCTTTGAACCCAAAACCTTTTAACTCGCAGTCCGACGACTTAACCGCTATACCACACTACCGGACTACTTCTTAAAAATATTTTTTTTTTAATTATTTTAGGCCCTCCTTTAGCGAGAGAATTTCGCCAAAAACAACCCCTTAGCGACACCACGCGACAGGGGTTAATGGAAGTGGCAAATCGTCGCTACAAAGTAACTTCATACGCTAACCACTACCCTGGGTTCTACTTTAACAAACAAGGTTGGTAAAAAAATTAAAAACAATAAAATCAAAAATGGAGCTAAAATCTAAAAATTGGATTTTTATTTAAAATAATAAAATTAATTTTATGTTTAAAGAACAAGAAAATTCTGAAGTCAAAAGCAAAAAACGAATTTTAACTCCAAAACATGAAAGTTATTCCTATAATAAACCGACAGATAAGCATACTGTTAAAGGTACACTTACAACAATACATAAAAAAAAATTTAAATAACTCTTGTAAAAAATATGAAATTTGAAGGTCTATGTAGTCCCACTAACAGTAATAATTTAACTAGTTAATATTGCTTTAAAAATGTAATTTTTTTTTTAAATCTTAAAAATCTAAAAAAAAAATTTTTTCTGATTTATTTTGTTGATTGAATATTTTAGGTGTTTGGCCTTGCTGGCCCACTAGTAACAACTATATAGTTTCCGACGCCACTGGTCAAATAGTTGAGAAGAAGGATGTGGTGTCGTCAGATGATAAGAGGGATTGTAGAATGGATACAACACCCACAAGGTTTTAGACTTATTGTTTAAAACTTTAAAACATGTCTATATATTCGATTTTATTTTGTAAATGCCGAAATCATTAGTGGGGCCTGAACTCGCATTCTTTTTGACAACAATCATTTTTCTTTGTATATAATTTATCTTCGCTGTGGAAAGGTCGAATGCGCGACCTAAACCATAGAGTAACATCAGTTACTCCGAACCGAGTTGCCTTTAGCAGTTTGGGAAATTATAGATTATAATTGCCCGATATTTATGCTGCTGATTAAGTGTTGGCTCAGCAGGAGTTTATACCGTTTATAGCGCCTTACTCAAGGGCGCTACAGCATGAAAGCAGTGGAAAATGAACCCACGACCTCATGGTGGTGTAGCAAGTGTTCCTACTACAATATCCCGCTGCCGATAATCTAATTCTATGACCAGTTTTCGTAGCAAATCGGTTAGCAAATTGATTTTTTTAACAGTGTGTTTTAAAATTGGTGTGCTTTTTGTTATAAATGTCATTTTGCCTAGCAGTTTTCCTTCACAAATATTATTTTGGCTTGCAATTTAAAAACTTGCACTGCCTTAATTTTAGGTTTAAAACCTGACCAAAAATCACATTTTATTTACAGGACAAAAATTTAAATATTTCTTTCCACAGTGAAAAGATTTTGTATGAACCTCACCAATCCGGTAAATTTAATTCGTTCGCATCGAAGAATTACGTTCCAAACACAACAGTTAATATATACGGGTGCGGTCCGGGTACCATCGGGAACGAAAACGTTGACCGGGAGATACCAAGCGGGGTGAGAAATCACCGAGACCCCCAAGTCGAGGACCTACAGAGGTATTAAGGGTCGTTTTATACCCAATAAGGGAATTTGCCTTACTGTAAAACAGTCTGCATATTTTAATATTATTTATGTTGTTTAAAAAATTAGATAATTTTTCTTTTTTGTTTATTTATTCTCAATGTGGGAAGGTCGACTTTACCAACTAAACATAGAGCAACATTTGTTACCCTGACCCAGTCTCAAGTAGCCTTTGGAAGTTTGTGATATTATAAATTATAACTGCCCCATAATTACGCTGCTGTATAAGTGTTGGCTCAGCAGAAGTTTATACCGTTTATAGCGCCTTACTCAAGGGCACTACATCATTAGAGCAGTGGGAAGTGCACCGAGGACCTCATATAGTAAAGCAAAGCGTTCTGACCACTACACCACGCTGCCGGTCAATTTTTAAATTATTTTGGCCTTTTTTTTAGCTGTGTAGCTGTTTTTTTTTTAACTAGCCCTTAAAAAGTTTTACATTAAATAAGTTCGCGTTAGTTTTTTTAAGTTGTCGCTGTTTTTTTAGAATACCTCGTCGATTAGCAGTATGGGAACCTTCGACTCACGTTTGCGAGAAAAAAGTGATCAAACCCCCGCCGAGTAACAACTATTCTCTCCCTTCTCAACAACCCTGTGAATACGGACACCAGAAATACTTACAAAAACTTCAGAGCTTGGACAGAAATGTTGCAAGTCAAAATATCGATTATTCTATGCAAGAAAGATGGGCGTTAGATAAGGTATAGTAACGTAAGCTTCTTGGTTTAATTGTTACTCCTTTAAGGTAGTGAGGGCCTTAGGACCTACTTAAAAAATGTATTTTCTTGCTAAAGTCGTGTGGCCTTTGACACTTACAGCGCCTTAATACTGCCTAGCCTGAAAAATAATCAGTAATTAAATAACTATAGGCAACATTACCAAATAAGTAGTAGCAAAATATCTTAAAAGACTGAGTCATTGCAACTTGGAATACTCATTAATTTGTCTTTAAATATATTAATTTATTCTATAATTGTGAAAACGTAATTCATGATTAACTTTGTCGACTATTATTTAATAGAAAATGGATCGTTTACGCGAACGAATGGTTTGTTGCCCGACTTCACCCGAAACTGAAATCGAAAAATCAGAAAGCGAACTAGAGGTGATTTTCTTTTTCCGAAATGTTTTTCTTTGTTTAATTAAGTTAAAGTGTCGTTAGTCTTTTAGTTTTGTTTGGCTTTGAATACTGTGTAGTTTTATTTAATTTAAAACTTAGAAAAAAGCGTGGTGTAGTAATCAGAACACTTGGCTTTACTACACAAGGTCTGTGGTTCAAACCCCCAATACTTTTATGCTGTAAAACTCTTGAGTATGGCTCTACAAACGGTATTAACTTTTGCTGAGCCAACACTTAATTAGCAAATAAATTGTAGGTGATTAAAATATAAAATATTCCAAACTGCCAAAGGCAATTTTATATAGAGCTGGGTAACTAATGTTACTCTATGTGCAGGTCGTGAAGTCGACCTTTTTACGTCAAGAATAAATAAAAGGCAAAAAAAATGGTGAAATGTAATTTTTTGTAGCTTGAAGATATTGAGGAAAAAGATGATAACGAGACTTCGTCCGATAAGCACGTGACTTTTACGAGCGAGCCAATCAGCGACGAGTTGGAGCAGAAAAACGACGTGTATCCAATCTCGCCTTATTTTACAACAAGAACTAATTACGGATGGGAAAAAACAGGTAAAAAAACAACCGCCCATTTTTATCTTGCTTTCCTTTGCTTTAGTATTTTTAAAATTTATTTATCCTTGATGTGGAAAGGTCGACTGCGCGACCTAATTATAGAGTAACATTTGTTCTTCAGACCCAGTCTTAAGGTTAGCTTATGCAAGTTGAGATATTATTGATAATAATGGACGACTAATTATAAGCTGCTTATTAAATGTTAGCACCATGTATAGAGCTTACTTTTGACAAAAAAAACGTATCGATATTACTTTTTTTACTTGACTATTTTACGACGTAAAATATTTTGTAAAACTAGTCGAGAGCCCGCCCTGCAGTCGGGATTCAAATTGTTGTAATATGTTTGCAACTCTAAACCAATATTTGCCAGCGATAATTTACCCGCGCACCACAACTTGCAATTTTTTAATTTTGTAGCCCTATAAATTAGACGTATCGTCCACTGAGCTTCAAGATTACCTTAAAGAAAAAATAGTAATTTTTTAGCGTTTTATTGCCGGGGCCTATATATAAAAAAGTTTTATAAATTTTTAGTCGAGCCTTTACGATCGAAAGACAACTTGTTGGTTTCGTTAGAACTTGCCCAAAATACGAGAAAAGTTTCAGATTTGTTAGAATCAGTGACAGCTTGTGATAAGGATAGGGAAATAAAGGAATTAAGACGAAAAGCTAATCAAATGGCAAAATTAGAAAAGGTAAAATACTTGAAGTAAATGTAAACTTGCAATATTAAAAAGCAAATCATTTTTAAGGCATAGAAATAAAATAACTCTACAGCGCTTAGTGGTTACAGTACAGTACATAACGTCCCGGGTTTGATTCCAACTGCTTCCACAACTTTTTTTAGTAATGCACTATGAACAATAGGAAAAACGTGCTAAGAATAATATTAGCTTCTGCTGAGCTAAAAACCTATCCGCAGATTATTTATTAGGCAAATTTAAAAGTTTTTTTTTTGTATATCTTTATCCTCGATGTGGGAAAGTCGAATGCGCGACTTAAACATAGAGTAACAACTGTTACTCCGACCCAGTCTCGAGTTGCCTTTAGCAGTTTGGGATATTATAGATTATAATTGCCTGATAATTAAGCTAATGATTAAGTGCTGGCTCAGCAGAAGCTCATTCCGTTTATAGCCCTTCACTCAAGGGTGCTACAGCATGAGAGCAGTGGGGATTAAACCCATGACCCCATGGTGGTGTAGCTGCCTGGTTAGTGGGGTAAAAAATATTATTCCATGTTTAGGTCATGATGTTGACTTTTCCTTATTGAAAATAAATAAATATAAAAAAATTAGAGTTGTTTTATTAGGTCAAAGTAATTCTTTAGTAGATGGGTTAATATTTTTAAAAATTACAACATTTTTAAGGTTGAAGAAGAAAGATGTGCAGCAGATAACTTTACAAGAGCTTACAATAGTTCAAGTATTAAACTTCCACCCGAGCCTTTATGGACTTCACTTCAGTATGATGGGGATAGGTAAGAATAAATTGATTAGAAAATGGCAACCAGCAGTGAGGTGTGGTGGTAAAAACACTTACTACACCACACATGAGGTTGTGGGTTCAACCCCCACTGCCCTTATGCTGTACCGCCATTGAATAGGGCGCTCTAACCAGTATGAACTCTGCTGAGCCAGCACTTAATATAATTATCAGGCAATTATAATCTATAATATTCCAAACTGCAACAGGCAACTTAAGACTGGGTTGGGGGTACATATGTTACTCGTTTTTTGGTCACGCATTCGACCTTCTCACATCAAGGATAAAGATATATACCAAAAATTGCTGAATAATTAGGCTGTTGTTTAAGTGATGGCTTAGTTAAAGGTTATACCCTTTATAGCACCTTATATACTCTCAAAATTAAAATTGATGTAAAACATTTAGGATAAAAAACTTAGATATCTCATGCCACCTAATTTTTTCCAATTTAAAATTTTGTTTTAAATAGGGTACCAGATCGACTAGGTGTAAGATTTAAGACGGTTGCATCAAAGCGGTACCATGGTGTTTACCCAGAACCAGTCCCTGATTTAAGAGAATTGCGGCCAACTTTAAGGAAAAGTCGAATATTAGGTTACCATACCTCCATATTTCGGTAGTTAAAAATAAAGGGGAAATTTTTTTAACATGTTAGTGATTATATTCTTGGATAAAAAGGTGTTACATTGGCTCAAATTATTTTTGTATTTACACTCAGCATGGTGTAAAATACTTAAAATTACTATACATAAAGTCCTAGGTTCAATCCCCACTGCTCCCATGCTGTAGCGCCCTTGAGTACGGTGCTATAAACGGAATAAACACCTACTGAGCCAACCCTTAACAAATTTATTATTGGGCAATTATTATCTATATTATTCTGCCAAAAGGCAGCTACAGACAGGGTCAGGGTAATCAATGTTACTCTATGTTTAGGTCATAAAGGCTACCTTTCCACATTGAGGATAAAAAAATATAAAAAAAGTTCAGTATAACCTTGAGCTAATGACATCTTGTTTAATAACTTTAGTACTAAGTTGATTGACTTTCCTTTTATACCCACAGCTAAATTAAAAGAATACTCAAAAAACTAAAAACCTAATTTTATTTCATCAATTTTAAGTTTGTTTATTATAAATTTTATTGCTTGGTGGAAAAATTTTCAAGTTCACTTTTTTGCCACGGTTTCAAGGTATCTAAATAAAAATATAATAGGTAATAACTTTTAATATAGTAAATACTTTAAATTTGATGGGTTTTTAAAAAATCTTATTGCAACCCATAAGAAGCTTGGTGTAGTGGTAAGAACACTTGCTACACCACCATGAGGTCGAGGGTTCAATTCCCACTGATCTTATGCTGTAGCGCCCTTGAGTAATGCGCTATAAACGGTATGAACTCCTGCTGAGCCAGCACTTAATCAGCAGAATAATTATCGGGCAATTATAATCTATAACATCCTAAACTGCCTAAGGCAACTCGAGACTGGGTCGGAGTAACTAATGTTACTCTATGTTTAAGTCGCGCATTCGACTTTCCCACATCGAGGATAAAGATATACACAAAAAAATGCTTTAAATTTAATGGGTTTTAAAAAAATCTTATTGCAAACTACAAAGAAGTAAAAAACTACAAATTAATTAACCTTTGTGTTTGGTAAGTGTTTGTGCAGCTGTTTTAACTAAAAAAGCATGGTAATATCCTCTTTTTCGATACAGTCGAAGAATTGTTGCGGATTCATACTGTGTTAGTTGATAATCACGATGTTTCAAATTTAGGTAGCATGCTCTCCAAAGCATTTTCTTTAAGTGTACAGATCCTAAAATAAATTTATTGGTATTATTCTATTATTAGATTATTAATTTTAATATAATGGGGTGTGATGTGATTAAGCTATTTGTAGGTAGTAGTGCGTCTTTATGTCATGACTGACCCCGACCCCAGTCTTAAGTTGCCTGTTGCAGTTCGGGATATTATAGATTATAATTGCCCGATAATTAAGTTGCTGATTAAGTGCTGGCTTAGCAGGAGTTTGTACCGTTTATAACGCCTTACTCAATGGTGCTACACCATGAGATCACTGGGAATCAAACCCAGGACCTTGTGTATGATAGAGAGTGTTCTGACCACTACACCACGCTGCTGGCGTGAAAAGTGTTTTCACCATTATACCACGCTGCCGGCATTTTACCATTGTAGGCTCCATATTGTAGTATATCCAGCAGCTTCCTTAAATGTAAATGAGAACAACTTTTTATAAATAATTCCTGGTCTAGTGCCAAATTTTCCATGTGCATTTCAAATCCTTGTTTTAACAATATGAAAACTGGGTCATTTGCTTTGCAATTTCTTATTTGAGCTTTAATACATCTTCGAATATCCTGTTAATTAAATATATTTAGATTTAAATATAAATCATTTTAAATTTATACAAGGTTTATATATTACACTGTTACTAGAAACCCAATATTTTGGATTAGGATTATGGTTAGTAATAATTGCAAGTTTTAAAAAACTAATTTTGTTATCTGCCAATATTTAATTTATATTTTGACTTATGTTATTTTAATGGTAAATCAGTCTTACCGTGATTGACATTTCATTGATTTTAGATTGAATATTTTTAATAAGATGTTGAAACGTTGAGCTGTTAACAGGCATTCCAACAATCAAAAAAAGTTGATAAAAATAACTTAAATCTCTGGCTGGTAGAAGTTGGCAAGTCAAAATTGTTCTTTTTAGTAAAAGTTGAAACCTTTCGTCATTCAAAATATGATTTTGAACTTGTAAATCTGGACCTATGGCAAGTTCCATGTCAGAAAATGAATCCGTTAAATGTGTTGCTTCACTTGAAATATCAAGGTTCTGTGAAAAGTCAATTTCTGATGTTTTTTTTAGATGAAAAGGTTTATGTTTTAAAACCAACAAAGCATTAAGTTTGCCATAGTAGAATATAAGATCATCATCGCTAAGAATATTCCGGTTATGGTTCTCTTGAGCAAAATTTAAAACTTCATTAGCAGTTTCAAATTGCCCCAAAATTTGTTTAAAACTTGGTGCACTTGGTTCCAGTTCTTTCACTCTATGATGAAATATTTGCTTGTCAGTGTAGTCTGTTAGATCAAAAACACTCTGTTCATTAATTTTCGTGTCGGAATATTTTGTGAAATTTAAGTAAATTGGTCTCTTTGAACTAGGCCATATTGTTTTTACAACATTTAAACCGGTTCGGTGTTTAGCTATTGAAAAGAGTTGAACTTGCAAGACTTTTTGAAACATTTTAAACAACATTACTTCTGGAAAACAAAATATTCAGTTGATAAAATGTAAATTTGACAGAATTTGCATTATTTAGCTTGCTTCTTGTTCGACATTCAACTATTTTTATTCATTATCAATCAAAAATTCAAAAAGGAACAGAAATACATAGTAACTACACAATTAAATCACAATAAAATTTAATTTTTTATACATCTTAAAAGATTCATATTCGAAATTAAAAACAAAATATTAAATTTAAAAAATTTAATTTAAAGTGTATCGAGTCTTTTTTTCGTATCGTCTAATTTTTTCTGGAGTCTCTTTTTTTTCGCTTCCAGCCACTGTCTTCGGTAAGATCCAAATTGATATCCGACAACGCAACCAGCAGCAAAACAACAAATTGATACAACTATTAGTTGAGTGTCTCTTATTTGACCCATTTTTTACATAAACATTTCCTATAGTTTCTACCTATTTTTTGGAAAAAGAAAAATAAATTGTTAGTTTGTAGCACCTCATATTTACAAGGGGTTAAAAAAGCATTTTTAAAATAGTCATGATTAAGAATTTAACTTGAATTGCCAAGTTAAAGAAAGAATGTACACAAGAGGCAAATAAAGGCAAAAATGTGGCTAAAATAATTTAAGTTTGCCCATTTGTTGAGGGTGTGTGAAACTGTATAACCATCAGTTTCTTCGTCACCTTCTGACCTAAACATTGAACCTAAATAAGCAAGATGCATAATATTTATTACAATCCACGTTAGGTTAAACAATTTTCCCCACAAAGGCGTCCTACTTCTATCACTCTTTGGCTTTTTTCGTGCTCGTATAGCATCACATTTGAATCTCTTGGATAACTTGTATCTTAAAGTATGTTCCGTGTACGTGTACAAAGCTAGCGATAAAAGAATAGCAGCTAAATGAAAACTTAGCCCATGAAGCATTGCGCTTGCTATGTATGTAAACAAAACTGCTGCAAAATCACCTAAAAATCGGGAATAATTGAAAACATATTTCTTTAGCCAAAGGCTCATAGGAATATTCCAAGCTACCACAACATTGAGCATTGAAGTTGGGATTTCAACATCCATAGGTCTAGTTACGACAAATTTATTCCATGTGTATTGAGTTTTTAATTTTTTATCATGTGATAATTGGTTAACTTTATCGTCCGATTTCAATTTCTCGCCCTGTACTTTCACGGCGCCAACACCTGATAATAATCCTGTAAATGTGCCAAGAAAGCAAACGTAGTAATGGCTAAAATGAAATGATACTGCGCTCATATAGGATATCATCCAATGATTTCCAATAAAGGGAAGAACAATTGGCATATGTGGATCTAAAGGATCAGCAAATAGGTAAGGAAAAACACAAGTTGACATCAACATACATAATGAAGCGAACACAAATGTTTTAACTACACAAATCAACCAATTTCCACTAAGGGGATAAAAGTTAGAATACGACTCAATAAAATCCTGTAATGATGTCCAAGGACCAAAAATTAATGTACCAGGGTGTAAACAATATGCAGAAAATTCAAAAAGATTTGGGGGTTTTAGCAAGTCCCTGTTATCAAGATCAATAGCAACGGATATAATTTTCATTGCCAGTAATAATAAAATTCCACGCATGCGATTATATATACCGGGTAATGAAAAATAAAACTCAATTACAAGTATTGAAAGTATGGTGGTTATAGAAATAATAAATCCGCCTTTAAAATGCAATTTATAAAATATCCAAATAAACAAAAAACTACCCAAAATAAAATAAACAAAAATCGAAATTAAAACTTGAAATATATCGGAGTACATAGAATACAAAACATATACTCCAAGAATTGTGCAAATAAAACAAAAAATATATGAAAAGAATTTACTTGGTTTTGCAAAATAATAAAACAAAACTGGAATTGCACGCAAAATTAAACAACACAAAATTAGGACCTTAACCTGTTCAATCCCTTGCAAAAAAACAGTGCCCATGCAGTTTTCAGCTAAATAAAAAAGCTGTTGTTTTGGACTATGGTTTTCTATGCGATGTTCTAAATATACGAGGGCTTGCTCTTCATTCAAATGATATGAAAGACCATTGTAATCTTCGTCATAATCTATATAATCATCTAATAACTCGGAATGGTGACTATCAACCATATCATAATCCATATTTACTTTAAAATTTATTTGATCTGGAGTAAATTAAATGTGGAAAAACTTAAACTCCGAAGCTATTTTGTCAAGAAATTGAATAACATTAACAGCAACGCGTTATTAACATTTGAATATATTCCCCTTCGTTGATATACAGCAAACTTTTTTCTTTTCGCCTCTCTCAAAAAAACGTTCTCTTTTAAGTTAAATTTTTTCTCGACCCTTTCTTGTTTTTGTCATTGCGTTTGTCGTCTGTTTGTAGTTGTCTTTTTGTGTGTAGATTTTTTTGTATATATCTTTATCCTCGATGTGGGAAAGTCGAATGCGCGACTTAAACATAGAGTAACCTAAGTTACTCTGACCCAGTCTCGAGTTGCCTGTGGCAGTTTAGGATATTATAGATTATAATTGCCCGATAATTATGCTGCTGATTCAGTGTTGGCTCAGCAGGAGTTCATACCGTTTATATCACCTTACTCAAGGGCGCTACAGCATGAGATCAGTGGGGATTGAACCAACGACCTCATGTGTGGTGTAGCAAGAGTTTTTCCCACTACACCACGCTGCCGGTGATATAAGCGACAATATTTAGGGTCAATCAAAAAATTTTATAAAATTCTATTTTCGTGGTTCATATAAAATAAATAATATTCATTAAAAAAGAACTATTTATCGAAATTAGAAATAAATACTTTTTGCAAATTGTCGGACATTATGCTACTGTATACAAACATTTGGGATCGAACCAAGGACCTATGTGGTAATGCCAAATATTCTGACTACCTTACTACCCTGTCCTATATGTTAAGGAATATTTTTTTTTTTTGGTATGAAAGAAAACGACTTTAAAGACTAAAAAACATTTTTCACTCCGGGCAATGATCATATGTTGTATGATCATTGTCCCAACCTAGTCTCTAGTTGACATTGGCATTATGGAATTTTATTGATCAAAATTGCTCACACAGATTTGAATATTGTCTGGCAGGGCGTTCATAGCATGAAAGCAGTGGAATTCAAACTAAAAACCTCATGTAGTAAAGCCAACTGTCCTACTGTTTTTCTAACTAATACATAAGGATGCCGGTAAAATCTTTAATATCTTTATTTTTAAATATACGGCTGGAAAATTTTGTATTTTAGAAGTATTGTTATACTTATATTCTATATTTAAAAGCAATATTTATATTTGTATAAATACATAAAAAAACAATAAATTTGTATTCGTACTGAGGATAATTAACTAATTAATTAAAAATCAAATTTCGTTGGAATGTCATCAAAAACCCGGGAACGTGTCTTGTGACGTCACAGGGCGTTCCTGAAAGTTCCTTATCGCGTTGTACTCTTGCGATGAGCACGTGTTTTTTGAGCTCTGTTCTTAGATGTTTCTTAAACGGTGAGTGTTAAATTTAATAAATACTTTATTAATAAAAAGAGTTTAACAATTTGTTTATTTTTTAAGTGTTTAATTAATGCTTATATTGTTTTTTGTTTATTTATTAAAACTTTATAACGGCACAACTTACAATAACCTGCAGCGTTAGCTATTAATAATGTAACTTATTAATTTTTTAAAGTTAATTATGCGTTTTTATAACATTTTTAAAGGCGCGTTTTATGTTGTAATTAAGAATATAAGCACACTATAAGCATGTCATTTTTTGCCCTAATTATTAAAAACACCGTTTTTGCGCTGCTTTAGTATTTGGAATATAATTGTGTAATTTAAATAAACTCTGTTTACAAAAATGCCGTAAAGTTGTTAAATGCAGGACGTTTTAAAATATAAGAAAGGTTATAAGTAGTATTAATATAAAAATTATTAAATTGTTACGAATAACAGTTTGCTGGAATTATGTTTCGCCTACACTTTGTCTAATTAGGCGCTAAAAACTGTCTGGACACCTTTTGATTCGGTGCGTTACTGTTTTTGGCGCGAATTACCTGCTTCAATGTTGTTACTTTTTGGTAGTTGCGTTTTAAACTACCTGCTGAACAGTTGTGTTAGTTTTCGTGTTGTATGACTATCGTTTTTAACTAATTTGTTATATGCGGAACTCTGTGCTAGGTTAAGAGTTTACTATTATGAAACAGTATAAACCAAGAAAACATTACAAAATTTAGGAGTAGTATCTTAAAAGCCGTATGTTAGCGTTTTTTTTAGTGAAACATAGAGATATTATTAGCGTGGTAATATTAAAACAAACGTAATTAGCTTAATCGACAAAAAAATATTAGTAGCTTTAAGCAATAAGTCGTTTTTTAAAAATCGTTATAGATAAAGAGTTTAAAAATGTGTTGTAATCGCCCAGCTGGACTAGTAAACCCTTTTAATACATTTGTCAACTATCGTTGCCACAGTTTAAAACACGTGGCACTTTACGTTACATTAACTAGTGATCTTAAATACATTAAGAATCACTTTAGTCATGTAATAATATGCGATTGTTAATGTTTAGTGCCTTTTAAATGCCAAAATGCCCATTATTTGTTTTAGTTTTATCAATATTCTTTGCAAAGTGATTGACATTTATTTATTGTTTCTAGACATTTCCACATTCAGATCACTGAAAAACTACATAAAAGTCATCAATGGAAGACTTAACTGGAGAATCTTGTGAGAGCATCATTGGGATGACTTTATCAAAGCACATTACAAAATCACAATATTGGGGCACATTATCGGAGCACATAAACCGATCACTTCATTGAAGCACATTAACCGATCACTTTTTTGGAGCACCTTATCAGATCACTTTATTGGGGCATTTTTTCCTTTAGGACTTTGTTGAAGGACTTCTTTGGAAAAACTTTGTCGGGCATTCAATGGAAATCTTTCTACTAATTAGGTTTTGGGACCAAAAGTAAGTTACAGAACTTTATGTGACTAAAATAACTTACAGACTTAAACAATATCAGAAACAATGAATATATAAGAAATTTAAAAATTAATTGAAATGATTTAGTGCAAAACACTTTTATTTTTCAGTTATTTTTATTGCACACTTTTAAAAATAATTATGTATTTATATATATTGTAAAAGGAAGCAGATAAATTTTTTACCTGGTTAACTTACGTTGTGAACTAACGCCATTATTGGTTTAATGTAAAAAATGGAAATTTATACCTGGTTAACTTACGTTGTGAAAGGACGCAATTATTGTAATAATATTAAAAAAACACAAATTTATACTTGGCTAATTTATATATATTGTAAAACAACGCAATTATTGTAATAATGTTAAAAAGCACAAATTTATACCTTGTTTACCTATATTGTGAAAGTACGCAATTATTGTAATATTATTAGAAACACCAATTGATACTTGGTTAATTTATATGTATTGTAAAACGACGCAATTGTTGTAATAATATTAGAAAACACAATTTTATACCTGGGTAACTTAATTTAAATCGAAAGTCTGCCTTACAATTATATAAAGATTTAAAAAATTGTTAACTAAGCTGATAGTGTTAAGTACTTGCGAATAGATTTACGATAACTTTGAAAACCAAACCAATATTTATTTCAAAAAAATTGAAAGTCAGGTTTATAAATGCATTTTGTCCCCCCGCTCCCAATGCATGAATGCTGCATGAACTGCATGGTTTTATTGTTTGTGTTACTAACTGCATGCTGCTGCATAAGCTTTCTGCGATCATAATTATTTGCGCTGCAAAATTGCAATCCCCCAAAATTTTATGAACTTTACCCTCTAATTTTTTCAGAAAAAATATTGGTTTTGGTTTTTAAAGTTATCGGAATCTATTTGCTACTACTTTTCATTTTTAGTAAAGTTAACATTTCTTTTAAATTTGTATATTATTGTTAGGTATTACTGGATATTAAGTTGAGTTAAACTGAGTTAGTTTTTTTATAAGGCACAAATGAGTACTAAAGTTTTCACTTTTATAAACATATATTTGATTTGTATTTAATATATTTCTTTACATTTTACGATTTGTATTTAATATATATATTTACATTTTTCGATTTGTATTTTATGTATATTTCTTTTGTGGAAGAATTGGATTTATTTTGAAGCGGAATTGGATTTATTATAAAACAGACTTGGTTTATTATGGAAGGGAGTTGGATTTATTTTGGAACGAAATCGGATTTATTTTGAAATCAAACGGATCTATTTTGTGGGGGAATTGGATTTATTTTGCAATTTTTATGTACACAATTTGTATTTTATGCATCTTTTTTTACGTTTTTTGATTTGTATTGTATGTAAATTTATTTTGTGGAGGAATTGGTTTCATTTTGTGGAGAAATTGGAATTATTTTGGAACGGAATTGGATTTATTGGATTAACTAGATTTATTTTGCAATTTTTATGTACACGATTTGTATTTTATGCATCTTTTTACGTTTTTCGATTTGTATTGTATGTAAATTTATTTTGTGGAGGAATTGGATTCATTTTGTGGAGGAATTGGAATTATTTTGGAACAGAATTGGATTTATTGGAGTAACTAGATTTATTTAGTAATTTTGATACATATACACGATTTGTATTTTATATATCTTTTTACATTTTTCAATTTGTGTTTTATGTAAATTTATTTTGTGGAGGAATTGAATCCAATTTGTGGAAAAACTGGAATTATTTTGGAACGGAGTTGGATTTATTATGGAACGGAATTGGATTTATTATGGAATTGGAATTATTTTGGAATTGAATTGGAATTATTTTGGAACGGAATTGGAATTATTTTGGAACGGAATTGGATTTATTTTGGAATGGAATTGGATTTATTTTGAAACGGAATTGGATTTATTATGGAACGGAATTGGATTTATTATGGAACGGAATTGAATTTATTATGGAACGGAATTGGATTTATTTTGGAATGGAATTGGGATCGAAATTTGATATATTTTGAAACGGAATAGAAATTATTTTGGAATGGAATTGGAATTATTTTGGAACAAAATTGGAATTATTTTTTGGGGGAATTGGATTTACTTTGCAATTTTTATACATTTACACGATTTGTATTTTATATATCTTTTTACATTTTTCGTTTTGTATTTTATGTTTATATATATATTTATTTTGTGGAGGAATTGAATCCAATTTGTGAAAAAACTGGAATTATTATGGAACGGAATGGGATTTATTATGGAACGGAATTGGATTTATTTTGGAATGGAATTGGATTTATTATGGAACGGAATTGGATTTATTATGTAACGGAATTGGATTTATTATGTAACGGAATTGGATTTATTATGTAACGGAATTGGATTTATTATGGAACGGAATTGGATTTATTATGGAACGGAATTGGATTTATTAATGAATGGAATTGGATTTATTTTGAAATGGAATTGGATTTATTTTGAAATGGAATTGGATTTATTTTGAAATGGAATTGGATTTATTTTGAAACGGGATTGGATTTATTTTGGAATGGAATTGGATTTATTATGGAACGGGATTGGATTTATTTTGGAATGGAATTGGATTTATTTTGAAACGGGATTGGATTTATTTTGGAACGGAATTGGATTTATTATGGAACGGAATTGGATTTATTATGGAATGGAATTGGATTTATTTTGAAATGGAATTGGATTTATTTTGAAATGGAATTGGATTTATATTGAAACGGGATTGGATTTATTTTGGAATGGAATTGGATTTATTTTGGAATGGAATTGGATTTATTATGGAATGGAATTGGATTTATTATGGAATGGAATTGGATTTATTATGGAACGGAATTGGATTTATTATGGAATGGAATTGGATTTATTATGAAATGGAATTGGAATTATTATGGAACGGAATTGGTTTTATTTTGGAATGGAATTGAATTTATTTTGGAATGGAATTGGATTTATTTTGGAATGGAATTGGATTTATTATGGAATGGAATTGGATTTATAATGGAACGGAATTGGATTTATTTTGGAATGGAATTGGATTTATAATAGAATTGGAATTACTTTGGAACAGAATTAGATTTAATTTGGAATGGAATTGGAATTATTATGGAACGGAATTGGATTTATTTTGGAACGGAATTGGATTTATTATGGAACGGAATTGGATTTATTATGGAATGGAATTTGATTTATTATGGAATTGGACTTATTATGGAATTGGATTTGTTATGAAATGGAATTGGATTTATTTTGGAACGGAATTGGATTTATTTTGTGGAGGAATTGGATTTATTATAGAACGGAATTGGATTTATTATGGAACGGAATTGGATTTATTATGGAACGGAATTGGATTTATTTTGTGGAGGAATTGGATTTATATGGAATGGAATTGGATTTATTATGGAATGGAATTGGATTTATTATGGAACGGAATTTTAATAGAAAAACTGGATTTCTTTTTTGGAGAAATTAATCTTTTTTTGATGACAATGCTTTCTATTTCAACCTGCTCCATGAACCCATGACATCAATACTGGTTGTTCGTAAAACAACAATTTCGAGATTAAACTAATCTTGACACTATTCAATCTAATTAAGATTATGGTCTTTAAAACATTATCCTATCCCATGTGCTCTTTGAAACACCACTGTGTCTGAAGTGGTCTTTGAAACACCATCTTGTTCTGATGTGGTCTTTGAAACATTATCCAATGTAATTTGGTCGCTAAATCACCATCCTATTACAATCTGGCCTTTTGAACGCCATCCTATATGATGTGGTCTTAAAACATCAATTCGTTTGGTGTGGTCTTCATTTCAACACCATTCTGTTGTCAGTTTATCAACCATCTAATTAATAAGGTATGTTTGTTTTATAATTTTTTTATTTATGTGAAATATTTTTAAGTTAAAGTATGCATTTAAATGTGAGTTTCTTAACCAATTAATTCTAACTTGTTTATATGTTGTAGCTTACCATTTTAAACTAATGATTAATATTCCGAAAAAATTTCTTAACACAATTTTTTTTCGCAGGGACACTCCTGGTCAAGCGCTGAATTTTGATCTGTCCTAAACAATATTGAATGCACAACAACACTCTTTACCGAGCCTTGCCTACAATATTCCTGTAATCAACTAAGAAGAGACACAAAAAGAAATCAATTGAAAAGACAAAGTTACCACGATATAAGGTAATTTCATATTAATTTTTTAACCTACTTAATGTTGGTATTGATATAATTAAAAAGCTAAATTTTTATCAATATATTAATATTTGTCTTCTGTCTAGGTTACTTTGTCATACAGTTTCAAGCTATACAAGAAACCCAATAAACAGCTAAACAATTCAATTTTAACAGGTTATACTTTGAAACTATAGTAAAATTTTATAAACTGTTTGTGTGGTTTAAATACTTCGAAATTGTGGACTTAATTTGGTGCAACATAAGTAAAACAGAATTTATTTTATTTATACAGGCATAAGTTACATTGCCTAATTTGGATGAAGGCTTTTACCATAAAAGCAATGAAGTTTAAAGCCATTCCTATAAAGGTAGGTAGTACTAGTAACAATCTGTTGCTTTGCTTTAAAACTTTACCTGTAATCCTGAAAATGTAATTCTTTTATTTTTTGTAATTTTTAAATAAAATTTGTTAATGGTTTGATTTTATTTTAGAAGGCTGAAAAATGATTTTTCTTTCTCCAAACAAGGCAACAAACAGCAATTCAAAATTTTCTTATTCAATGCCTCAATCTACTATCCAGGTGGGTATTCCGATACTTCTATTAAAGTTTTAAAATAATTAAATATAAAATAAATTTGGTATACATATAATTGATTTTTAAAAGTTAACTTATAAGCCGTTGATTTAATGTTAGTTTTTACTACATACATTGAAAATTGTTTCATTTTTCAACTAAACTTCATAAAGTTAATTATTTTTGGTGTTACAGGCAAACTAAGAATTGAAAATCTTTGAAGTCAAAGTAACTGCTTTGAAGCAGTTTAACGGATGTTAACATTACAAACAAAAATACCATTCTGTCCAATGTGGTCTTTAAAATACCATTCTGTCCGATGTGGTCTGTAAAACACAATTTTGTTTGATGTGGTCTTCATTTCAACACCATCCTGTTGTCAGTAATGTTTTTTCTACAACAACATAAACCACTATTAGACATTCAACCATCTAATTAATAAGGTATGTTTGTTTTATAATTTTTTTATTTATGTGAAATATTTTTAAGTTAAAGTATGCATTTAAATGTGAGTTTCACTGCCCTTTTAACCAATTAATTCTAACTTGTTTATATGTTGTAGCTTACCATTTTAGACTAATGATTAATATTCCGAAAAAATTTCTTAACACAATTTTTTTTCGCAGGGACACTCCTGGTCAAGCGCTGAATTTTGATCTGTCCTAAACAATATTGAATGCACAACAACACTCTTTACCGAGCCTTGCCTACAATATTCCTGTAATCAACTAAGAAGAGATGCAAACAGAAATCATTCAAAAAGACAAAGGTACCACGCTATAAGGTAAATGCATATTAATTTTTTAACCTACTTAATGTTGGTATTGATATAATTAAAAAGCTAAATTTTTATCAATATATTAATATTTGTCTTCTGTCTAGGTTACTTTGTCATACAGTTTCAAGCTATACAAGAAACCCAATAAACAGCTAAACAATTCAATTTTAACAGGTTATACTTTGAAACTATAGTAAAATTTTATAAACTGTTTGTGTGGTTTAAATACTTCGAAATTATGGACTTAATTTGGTGCAACATAAGTAAAACAGAATTTATTTTATTTATACAGGCATAAGTTACATTGCCTAATTTGGATGAAGGCTTTTACCATAAAAGCAATGAAGTTTAAAGCCATTCCTATAAAGGTAGGTAGTACTAGTAACAATGTGTTGCTTTGCTTTAAAACTTTACCTGTAACCTTAAAAATGTAATTTTTAAATAAAATTTGTTAATGGTTTGATTTTATTTTAGATTGGCGGATAATGATTTCTCTTTCTCTTAACAAGGCTACAAATTCAGCAACTTAAAATCACCTTGCTTTAGGTAATTATTTAAATATTTTTTTGAAAAGGGTGGTTTTCAGACTGTTTTAAATTTTGGTAAAAAACATGGTACATATTTTGAATATTAATTTTTTTAAATTATTGAAATTTTGGTTTATTTTTCAATGTAGGATATGTGTAACATAAAACCCATTTAAATTTTGAAGCTGAATTTTTATAAAATTCAGTTGGAAACCATTATTTTGTAGTAGCTTTCAACAAACTGTAACTTTAAAATTAACATTTTAATTTTAGTGATCCCAAAAGAAGTAATATCGCGATTTTCTTTTGAAATTCAAATTTTTTTAACACTTCAATTCAATGAACAACTTAGTTGTACCAAAACACTAAAGGTAATTACCAACTAAAATTATTTTTAACCAATAATGTTATTTTTATCAAACAAGCAATACTAATTGTTTATAAATGCATCAATTCAAAATGTTTATTGAACTTTTGTCATGATTTTAGAAAGCTTCACAAGAATTTCTTGCTGAAAATAAGGCAACCAATTAAACAAGGTTCACTGCTTATATCTATTCATTCAACGCTTACTTAATTGTTCAACAATCTTCTTATTCAATACCTTAATCTACTATCCAGGTGGGTATTTAATACTTCTATTAAAGAAATTTGGTATACATATAATTGATTTTTAAAAGTTAACTTATAACCTGTTGATTTAATGTTAGTTTTTACTACATACATTGAAAATTGTTTCATTTTCAAGCTAAAATTCCCAATGTTAAATTTTTTTGGTGTTACAGGCAAACTAAGAATTGCAAATCTTTTGAGTCGAAGTTACTGCTTTGGAGCAGTTTAACGGATGTTTACATTACAAACAACGACACTATCCTGTCCGATGTGGTCTTTGAAATACCATCCTGTCCGATGTGGTCTGTAAAACACAATTTTGTTTGATGTGGTCTTCATTTCAACACCATCCTGTTATCAGTGATGTTTTTCTACAACAACATAAACTACTATTAGACATTCAACCATCTAATTAATAAGGTATGTTTGTGTTATAAATTTTTGTTTCCGTTAAATTCTTTAAAGTAAAATAAAGTATACTTTTAAATGATAGTGTTACTGCTTTTTTAACTTTAACTCCTTTTATTGGTTGTAGCTTATCAGCTTAAACATATTAATTTATGATTGAAATTGCAAAAAAAAATTTAAAAACACCTTTTTTGCAGGTTCGCTCCTAGTCAAGTATGAAATTTTGATCTTTCCTAAGCAATATTAAATGCAAAACAACACTTGCTTAATTTACTAAGCCTTGTCTACGATATTTCTGTAATTAACTAAAAAGAGATGCAAGCAGAAATCATTTAAAAAGACAAAGTTACCACAATACAAGGTAATTATTTTTTATTTTGTTTAAATTTAATGTTTTTTGTTTGTCTTAATTAAAAAATTTTGTCTTAACAATATTTTTTTTATCTTAGGTAACTTTGTAATTCAGTTTCACGCTATACAAGAAACCATTTAATTAGCTAAACAATGTAATGTTAACAGGTAAACTATACAACCAACTTTAGTTTTTAAATTTTACTGTAATTTTTATTAAACAATTTAAATATTTCTGTTTAAGGTTTGTAATAATTTATTAAACATAAAACAAATTTTGGTATACCTAAAATGGATTTTAAAATGTTAACTTGAAAACTGTTGATTTTATGTCGTTTTTTTATTGCATGCATATTGCATAAACATTAAAGTTGATTTATTTTTTAGCTAAAATTTCTCTTGTTTAATTTTGTTTTTATATTACAGGCAAACTAAGAATTAAAAATCTTTGGAGTTTTAAGTTGTTGCTTTGTAGTAGTTCAACAAACATTAACATTGCAAATTGTTGGACATCTTGTAACTTAACGAACTGTTTTGCTAACATTTATGGCAAAAAAATATCATTCAATTTAAAGACAAAGTTATCACAATACAAGGTAATTACTTCCTATTTTGTTTGTATTTGTTGTGTTTTTTCATCTATAATATAAAATTTGTCTTAACAATAATTTTTTTTATTTAGGTAACTTTGTAATTCAGTTTCACGCTATACAAGAAACCATTTAACCAGCTAACAATCCAATTTTAACAGGTGATTAGCAACATACAAAAACTTATTTAAAAAATATGATATTATTTTTTTTATGAATTTATCTCTTAAATATTGGTATTATTTTTTATGAATTTATCTTTCAAATTAAACCTAGAATTTATTTTTACAGGCACAGTTACAACGCCTAATTTGGATGAAGGCTTTTAAATTAAAAGCAATAAAGTTGTGTCTGATCCTGTATAATGTGGTCTTTATAACTGTATCCCATGCATTGTAGTCGTACACCATCCTGTTTGATGTCATCTTTAAAACACCATCCTGTTTGATGTCATCTTTAAAACACCATTCTGTCGATGTAGTCTTTTAAAGCACCATCCTGTTGGATGTAGTCTTCAAAACACCATCCTGTTCAATGTAGTCTTCAAAACACCATCCTATTTGATGTAGTCTTCAAAACACCATCCTATTCGATGTAGTCTTCAAAACACCATCCTGTTCGATGGAGTCTTCAAAACAGTATCTTGTTCGACATGGTCGTCAAAACACTATCCTATTCGATGTAGTCTTCAAAACACCATCCTGTTCGATGTAGTCGTCAAAACAGTATCTTGTTCGACATGGTCGTCAAAACACCATCCTATTCAACACGGTCTTCAAAACACCATCCTGTTCGATGTAGTCTTCAAAGCACCATCCTGTTGGATGTAGTCTTCAAAACACCATCCTGTTCGATGTAGTCTTCAAAACACCATCCTATTCGATGTAGTCTTCAAAACAGTATCTTGTTCGACATGATCGTCAAAACACCATCCTGTTCGATGTAGTCTTCAAACACCATCCTGTTCGATGTAGTCTTTAAAACAATATATTGTTCGACATGGTTGTCAAAACACCATCCTATTCGATGTAGTCTTCAAAACACCATCCTGTTTGATGTAGTCTTCAAAACAGTATCTTGTTCGACATGGTCCTTAAAACACCATCTTGTTTGATGTGGTCCCCAAAACACCATTCTATTTGATTTGGTCCTTAAAAACCATTCTTTTTTATGTGGTCCTCAAAATGTGGTCCTTGATGTGGTCTTTTTGATGTGGTCCTTGATGTGGTCTTCAAATACCGTTTTCTCAAGTGTGGTCTTTATTTCAGGTAAAAAACTGAACATTTAATAAATGGTATGGGTTAATGTTATGAAAAAATGCGCTAAAAATTAGGACGATTTTGTTTTAGGGATCTCTTTGGCTTAAATAAAAATCTTTGAGTTAGTGATTTTTGTATTTTAGAACCACTGCCATAACACTATGCAATGATTTTCTATAAATAATTTATACAGTTATATTAAAGGGTTTTTAATGTACTTTAACATAGTCATTAAATAAAACCTTTGAAGAAATGTTTGCATTTCCGTTTAAAATAATAATTTTTTCTGTTTTTAGATTGCTGTAACCTAACTGAAATAAATACCTAAATAAAGACAAGTTCGCAGTTAGACTATCCAAAAATAAAGGTAATTTAAAATGTTGATATTGTTTAGTGGCAATAATCTTATCCATAAGTGTTGTATTTAGATATTAAGGGCCACTGTGGACTTTGACTAAAATTTAAATTATAAATTTATTTTTTATATTCTCTAATTGTAGTTTTAATTTTACAGGCAAAGTTACGTTGTCTAATTTTGGATTAAGGCTTTTATCTTAAAAGCAATGACGCTTCAAACCAAACCATTCACGCCAAAGGTAAGTTATTAAAATTATTTAAACTCACTCTTTTAAAGTTTATTTACCCGTAAGTTTATTTAAAAAAAAATTGTTAAGTTAAATAAAATAACATATTTGTGTAAAAATAAATTCAGAATTAAATATATTGTTTTTTTATTTTAACAGAATGGTTAAAATGATGCGCAAAATGGGCATCATAATTATTTAAATGACCATAAGAAGCCAATTTCAACAAGGTAAATTTAATTTTTATTCTTTTTTTTTGTATATATCTTTATCCTCGATGTGGGAAAGTCGAATGCGCGACCTAAACATAGAGTAACATCAGTTACTCCGACCTAGTCTCGAGTTGCCTGTGGCAGTTTGGGATATTATAGAGATTATAATTGCCCGGTAATTATGCTGCTGATTGAGTGCTGGCTCAGCAATAGCTCATACCGTTTATAGTACCTTACTACAGGGCGCTACAGCAACGAGATCTGTGTAAATTGAACCCACGACCTCATGTGTGGTGTAGCAAGTGTTCTTACCACTACACCACGCTGCCGGTCTTAAAACATTTGAGGTTCAAAATGTCTGCGATAATTTATAAATGTTTCATTTTTATGTCAGTAGTAATTCTAAAGTATTTTGTATTGTTATTTAATTGTCAAACTTGAGTTAGTCTATGTTATTGGACAAATTAGTTGTTAATGCTTTAACTATTGTTCTAAATTTAAAAAAGGAAAACCTTACAAATGAATTCTTTATCTTACAATTTATTATTTTTTTTACAGATTCTTTACAATCTGGATTCATTACAAATTCACCAATCCTTCATAATTTGGATTCAATACAACTAAGCTAATCGAGCCTCAGTGGTGTAACACCACACAATCGTTACACACTACACAATCGAATCTCATGGTAAAAAACCTCATTAGTTAAGTTAATTAACTCTATCTCTTTTACTATTTAAACTCTTCTTGATAAATTTTCACTAGGCTAAGATAGCTCTAAATGTGTAATGCTTCGCCCTCTGGCACTTTCTAATTTTCAACTAACTGCAACATTGTTGCAACTAAGGCACTTAACAAATAGGGTTAAACGGGGGGGTCATGTTAGGTTAGGATAATGGGGGGGCCATTAAACTGTTAAACTAAAATAACTTAACTTAAATAACTTCGATAACTTAAATGTAAATATCTGTAGAGGACAGCCTCAAAATCGGTTTTTGTAATTACGCAGCGAATCTGGATGTATACGGATATCGGTAAACTCGCGATCGGATAACCGAGCGTAATTTCCGCCGCTCTCCATCATATCAGTTTCCTAACTGCTATGATCTTTTTTTATCTTTCTATTTTAAAGTTTGGTCAAGTATTTTCCATGCTTGGGTTAAAATGTTGTGACATTATTTGAAGTCTTCGCAGAGCAAAAAAGGAGGAAAAAGATTTTGGATGAAGTCTTCAGTTTTTTGTAAAATTTAAACTTATTTTTATAGTTTGTAAAGTTTTATAAAAGTTGGTAGTTGATAGTTTGTAACTTGTATTAGTAACTGTTGATGTCAAAGGATTTTCTGAGACTTTAAAATTTCTATCGAACTCAGACCTAAAAACTCAGGACTGAAGATGAAAAATATCAAACTCGGGAATAAAAATAAAAAATAACAAATTTGGAACTGAAGATGGAAACAAAAAGGTTAGTTGCTATAATATCCACTAATGTGGTGTTATAGTTCAAGTTAAATTCTTTCAGAAAAGAATTTTAACTTACTTGATACAGTATCACTTGTGTTATATTGTGAGTGTGTTGCGACATTCGTTTGAATGAAGTCGTTCATTCTTTGTTCAATTCTTCCGAAAAAGAATTTAAACTTCGGTTTACGCTCGCTTGCGATTTCGCCTTAAAAGTTGTGATAGAAAGTAAATTATAGATAGACAAGAGTATAAGTTTTAAACTTAAAAAAAAATGAAAATAAGACAAATAGAAAAGTTTTAAAAGGCTATTTAGTTTTATATGTACTATGGTTAGAAAATTTGCAGCCCTAAAAATGTTCAAGTTAGACTATTGTATTTTAAGCTCGGTGGTTTAGGTAATTAATTTAGTATAGAACTTCAAAAATGAAAAAAATTCAAGAATGAAGAATTTTCAAGTTGTTTAGCAATTTCAAGTTGTTCAACAATCTTCAAGTTGTTCAACAATCTTCAAATTGTTCAACAATCTTCAAGTTGTTCAACAATCTTCAAATTGTTCAACAATCTTCAAGTTGTTCAACAATTTTCAAGTTGTTCAACAATTTTCATGTTGTTCAACAATTCTCTATCTGCCTATTAATCAATTTTTGGGTAAGTATTGTCCCCAATGTAAGTATCGCGGCCAATTTTTTTCACCCAACTAACCCCTAACCAATTTCTTTTTTCAGCTCTACAGGCTAACTAATTAAACTAACCCCTAACCCATTCTTTTTTCAGCTCCACGGATTAACTAATTAAACTAAACACTAAAACCAATTTTTTTTTAAATAGCAGGCTAACTATTTAAACTAACCCCTAATCCATTCTTTTTTTCAGCTCCACAGGTTAACTAATTAAACTAAACACTAAAACCCGTTAAAACCAATTCTTTTTTCAGATTTACAGGCTATTCAAATTTTTTCTCAATCAAACTTCAAACTTTTTACAAGATTTTTAGTCAACAATATAACAGAAATATCATCATAACAGTATTACAGTTCAGTTCATGTTACTTCAGGTTATCCGTTTTTAGTGGTTCAGAACCAATCGCGGCTAGATCGATATTCTGCTAATAAGTACAACCACCGAGAATTAGTTTTAGTCCGCCGTATACATCCAAAGGTTTTTGCCGGGTTTTATGGGTTTCTGACCTTACCTCCTCCTGACGACTCCCATAAAATTCCGGTGTTGGCCTAGAACTAACCCATTGCTTTCTGGTTGACCTTGTCGTGGTGCAATGGCTTATCACCAACAAACCAGAGTGTCCTGGTTTTTAAACAAACAAATTTTGTTAGAGCAAATAATTTATTATCAAAAAATATATAAAAACCAGGACACAAAAATTGTTTAAATAATTAGGGAAAAAAACTAAAACTGTATTAAATGTCACTTAAAATTTAAAAAGAAATTGGAAATTTAAATTTTTCTATAAATAACTTTTTGTTTTTTGAACTTTCAATTTATTATTATTAAATTTTACAAAATATTGTTAATGTGTTCATTAATTCAAAAAAATATTATTTTTTGTGTTTTATTTAAAGCCAGTTATGTAAAGCTGGTAATGTTACAATAAATTATGGTTTAAACAAAATTAATTGCTGTCTTTTATAGTCGAGTTAATTAAAGTGGCTGTTTCGATGACCTTTTCATGGAACTTCATCTTTTTGAGAAAAAACTAAATATTTAAAAAAAATAAATGTTAAACTTTAAAGTGACATTAATTTATTATGAAAAAGAATGGATAGGTGTTGTGACTACAACATTGGATGATTTTTTAAGTTGCATATTTAAATAAAGTAGCGAAATTTATCTTTAGTGATTAGAATGACTGCACAGTTGAAACCTGAGTAACATTTATAGCCCTGACCTAGCCTCAAGTCGACTTTGGCAATTTGGAATCTTCCTTATTTAAGAGACTTCGGTTTTTTGTATATATCATTATCCTCGATGTTGGAAAGTTGACTGTACGACCTAAACATATAGTAACATCAGGTACTTCGACCCATTCTTGAGTTGCCTCAGCAGTTTGGGGTATTATATATTATAGTTGCCCGATAATTAAGCTGCTGATTATTTTTTGGCTTAGCAGGAGTTCATACCGTTTAATGTTATGTAGTAAAGCCAGGTGTTTAATCCTTTACCTTTTGCTTCAACAACTACACTTAGAAGTTAATCACATTTTAAAGTACAAGTTAGGTTTATTATTTTTAAAGCATCAATCGAAACAAAAATAAAAAATAAATTGAAACATTTCAAATTCTTTTTGGAGATTTTAGATCACCTGAAATTTATAAACTATGCAAATGATTATGGCTTAACTTATTTTTGTCTGTGTTGATTATAGGGTAACGTAAAAATAGAAAAAATAGTATATGTAAAATAGAAAAATGGTACTTGTGATTTTTTGAATGAAATAGTAAAAATAGAACAGTTACAAAAAAAAAAAAAATTAAAAAAGTAATTTAATGGGAATATAAACAATCTACATTAAATTTGAAATTACTCTATTACTAAAAACGCGACGTATTAGTTGCTTATGTTTAAATATTTAAAACGTAATTTTTATATGCAGATTAAGTCTTGTTGTAGACGATGAGGATAACTGAAAAATATAAAAACAAATTGATAGAGAAAAAACTGCTTTGATAAAAGTGTCTACCAGTTTTACGATCGATTTTATAAGCTTGCTACGTTCTTAAAGGATTTAGTATTTTGTCAACAAACTATGTAAGTGTCTTGTCAGACCCAATAACCCAGTACAAACAGATGACAGTGAATAATATTAAGTTTAAAAGTAGATTACCAAGGTTACCGGACAAATACGAATAATATTTAAGCTATATATTAGGCAGAGAGGTACGGTTAATAAAATCAACAACCAGACAACGGAATGATTTATTTAAAAAATAAAAATATATTTTACGTGATAAGATAAATTTTTAAAAAGACTATGCAAAAAAGTATCACGGAGGAATAGCATAACTAATACATTTATATTAAATTTAATGAATAAAAACGTATTTTTAATTTCTTTTGCTCATTTTTTATTTTTTTTCTGGTAAGATGTGCTCAGTAAGTTATATATATTATTCCAAAGATAACCTTACATATAGGTAGTTGAATATTAGTTCTTTTGTTGTCATATTGTCTGTATAGACTTCCTACACGCCCCCTTTTTTTGTCATTCTGCAATACAACCTTATTTAATAATATTACAAATTTATATATTTTTGTAGGTTACAATATAAAGGCACTAATTTGGCTGGCTTATATTTTGTAAAATTTGTATAAGCAGATGGAAATTACTAACTAGATAGTAAGAAGCTGATTGGATTTACCAAAGTACCAACATTTAAGCATTCAATTTTGGAAATATTGGTGTTGGATTATAAAATGTTATACAAGCAACCTTAAAAATGGCTCTATTATGCATTAGAGGTAAGAAGTTACCTGCATTATAGCCTATTGAACACTTTTTTAATTTAATTCTATATGCTTTTAAAAAAATAATTTTTAAAATGTTCTTGCAAATTTTTTTTTTATATTTGCAAATTTTTGTGAAAAACATTAATTTTAAATAGTTATAATCGAAACCTATGGCACTAAAAATTTGTACTGAAAATTGGGACTATAAAATTTTCTTGTGTAAACACTGACCTAACTTTGCAACACACAAAAGTTGTGGTAGCTAATAAATAAACTTACTGTAACCCTTTAAACAAAGGTTTTGTTTTTACTGCTATATATCATTTTTTTTTTAAGAATTATCAATATTTGACTAACCTATTTTTTTTTTAATAGTGAAACGTGGAAAACTGGTTGGAAACAAAGGTAAAAACTTTTATTTAATAGTCGCACATTAAATTTATTCTATGCAAACACTAAAAACTAATATACTTTTTTGATATTTACACTTTTTCACTTTTCCAGCCTACTTAGTAAACTAATGAGAATTTAAATATTTACTTTAGCATTTATTCAGCTAGTTGCAATATCTTTATTTAATGTCACACCTATCTTAGACTTCTTTATTAAAATGTTAACTTTTTTGGAACACTTAGTTTTATTTATTTTTTTTTTTTTTAATTAAAAAATGTTTTTTTTGTTTCATTTTTTTATAGACAAGCTAAACACATACGTTACTTTGAAAGTTCAAAATGTAAAAAGTACAACCTTGTGTGTTAAAGGGGCTGAACCAGTCTGGGAGCAGGACTATATGTTGTAAGTTAACTTAATAACTTAACTTTTCACCTAAAAACACTGTGTCTAGGATACCAATGTTTTTCACGTAATATTCTTGCTATTAGTTATTCAAACAAAAAAGTAGTTATTCAAACAAAAAAGGCCTATTTTAATAATATGACAATAGAAATTTAAATTCTTTATTTACTCGGCAAACAGTGTTTTTATTATGTTTGTATTCTGACTATAACTAAATTAAATGTTTTAGCATAAAACTTAAAGTTGTGATGTAAAATTCAAGGAATCAGTTTCTAAGAATACTTATCTAGTGTACAACTTTTAATATTGTGTTTAACTTAACTTGTTTTTAATTAGTGAGATAGTGTCGGTTGATTTGGAATTAACATTAGAGATATGGGACAAAGGAATGTTCTGGGATACCTTGCTTGGAAGTTTATGTATACCTCTCAATAATGTGAACTACAGTGACGAGGTAAACAACTAATTAAACACTTTTTTATTGAAGAATTTACTCATTTTTTTGTAAGCTTTTAATAGCTATATGAAAATAGTAATGCAGTTCTTTTTTGGAGGGGATTTTAAAGTGCATATTCTTAACGATTTAAAAATGGGTTTATTACTAACCCTTTACTTAAAGAGATTTATCTATGTATTTATGTAATAATGATTAAACTTGTGTAAAAATGTATTGATTAATTACTTTCCTATTTTTACCACAGGAAGGTGATGGGTTATGGTACCAATTAACCTCTAACACAGAAGCTAACAACTTATGTGATATTCACTCAATTTTATGTGATCTTCATTTTGAATTACCATCTGGTAAATAATAAAATATTTACTCAATTTTAAATTTTTTAATGTTTTAAATTTTTAAAGTTTTTTTTTTTAAATACTTTTTGTAAATATTTATAAATAATTGTGTAAACTATAGTCAAATTTAAATTTCAGACTTGTTTTTCACTTGTTTTGTTAACAAAAGCCTTTACCGATACGTAGAAAACCTATTTTCGTAAATATTAATAAAAAAAAGGATTTGGAATAATCTTTTTGTTTATTTAACGTTATTTTTCCCCTTACACCATTTGTGTGTTTTCAAGCTTTTGTTCACTTAAAGTTTTTCTTGGTTATATTACAATTCATGTAAGGTGTAGGTGTAACTTGTGTTTTTAATAATGTCTGGTGTTTTAGATTTATCTGAACAAGAAATTTTAATTCTTCAACAAAAGTTAGATTCAATTAATGAACTACAAGATGAGAATTGGATGGTATTTTAAAACAAATTTGTTTTTAGAAATTATTTTAAAACATTATATTTTTAAACACATTTCAATTTAAAAAAAAAAAAAAAAATTTTTAGATTCACAATTTATTTTAAGAATTAGCTGCGTTAAAATGTTACCGTTTGTGGTTAGATTCTTAGTAATTATTAAGTTCAAAGAATTTCAAATTTAGAAAATGTGATTCATAAATGCAAAGCTGTTACATGACATTAAAGCTAAAACAAATTATTTGCAAAGATTAAAAATTCTAGTAGGCCTTACTAATGGTCTACAATATATAAAAATCAATTTATGTTTTAAAACTTTGGTTTATTTTTTTAGGTAGACCGTTCCACCAATCTACTGGGCAAGCAGAATACAACAAATAGTTCAATGTGTAAGTAAACAACCTTAAATAATTATTATTGTTGTTGTTACATTTAAATTACTCTCTAGTTAACCATGATTATATTGTGTTAATTAAGCTTTGGTAGGGTTTACTGTTTGTAAGCATTTGGTAATGAATTGATTTTTTGAAAGTTGATTTAAAACAAAATTAAATAATTTGTTTTTGAAGCTATAGACAGTGATTATCGAAGTGATGCAAGTGCCTCTAGTTTTCATCATACTCCCCAATCTATGAGTGTTTCATTGTATGGAGCTCACGCTATGCTTTATCCCAATTCACCTAAAAAGGTTTGTTATTATTTAAGCTGCAAATAAATAAAAAATATTTAAAAAAATGAAATTTTTTTTGGCAAATTATTTTGAAGGATTTTTCATTTTGTTTTGCTATTAAACTAGCTAAAATTTACTTTTTTTTCATACAACTAAACTTTAATTTAATGTTTTAAAATGGTTTTGTAAATTCATTTTATCTAAAATATGGTTCAACACGAAGAAAAAGTTCAATTGAATTTATAAAACAACATTTTTTTATTCAAAAATTTGAGAAAAAAAATTTAAATTTTAAATTTATTTAAGAAACTGTCGATACCCAATGATAAGGAAACAGATAAATATCAACATGAGGAAAATAACTCGTGCGTTAATGATATTGGATCGGAAACTGAATCTTATATTTCTCATTTCAACGCTGAACCAGAAAGGTATTTTATTGATTTTAATATTATAATTGTAATGGATTAATCTGTATTGTGTATTTTGGGTTAAAAATTTACTTATTTTTTATATTTCTTTGCTTGAGTTAAGTAAAAACACATTTTTTTTATTATTAATCGATAAAAAAATAACTTTATCATTTTTATTTTATTTTTCGATAATTTATTTATTTAATTTTTTTTATTACAAAATTTTAAAATGAATGCTAATTTACTTAAACCTCTAAAAAAACTAATTTGTTAATGTTGTTTAATAAAATAAATCTTGTTTTAATCTTTAAAGTATAAGAAGAAATGATTCCTTAGTAGAAAGTGATGATGAAAGAATATTTGTTGAAAATGCAAGCAATGGAAGGAAAGATAGTGTTACTACAAGTAAGTTATAACTTTTTATTATTACATTTTTAGTATAGCAATATACACTGCTAAATTTTAAAGTAAATTGAATAATTTTCACATTATTAGAATGCCTTAAACATACAACTCCATTTAAATAAAAAAATTATGTTAAAAAAAAAATGACATTAAATAAAAGGTTTATTAACATTACAACTATAGGCTAAGGTGTTATGTTTTTAAAATTAAAATTAATGTTTTTTTTACTTTTTAGTTGGTTCGTTGGACGAATATTTTAATGGAACTAGTTCACCCAATCATGAAAAAACTTTTTCACCGGCAAAATTTCGTTGGATTCGTGCTTTCAATAAAGTTCGTGTGGAAATAACCGGAGTAAGAATAAAGTTTAATTGATTTTAAATGAAGGTTAAAGATGTGTTGCCGAAAAGTTTTACATCAAATGAATGTTTCGCCGAACACTATTAGCCTTTAAACACCATTTTACCAACAATTAGACACTTTCTGTAAACCCCTTTTTACCCTAACCCCCTTTTGGGAAATACCCTCTGCTATCTGATTTTTAGGTCGAATGGTTTTTGGTAATATGGGGGATTTTTATCATAGTCTGTGTAAAAATGTAGGGTTTTTGTCTTAGTCTGTGCAAAAATGTAGGGTTTTTGTCTTAGTCTGTGCAAAAATGTAGGGTTTTTGTCTTAGTCTGTGCAAAAATGTTCATTAACTTTAACTTTTGTTTCAGGAAAATGAAGATCAATTAGGGGAATTACCAATTAAATCTCGCAAGACTTCATTATGGAATATCGGGTATTTTAAATAGTTTAAAAATTTTATTTTACATAAATTTATAAGTCTTGGTATGGGTAAAAATTTAATTGTCATTTCTGCGTTTAATATCACACTTAATTTTTAAGAATATTTTTTTTATAATAACAATTTTGTATTAATTTTAATTTTTAATCTTTTTTTTGTAACAGAGCAAATAGTAATTTTTACTCAAGTATTGACAGTATGCCCGATATTCGACCCAGAAAAAAATCAGTTCCTTTAGTCAGTGATTTGGTAAGTTTACTTCAACCAAAAAATATTATTTAAAAAAATTTTTTTAACAAATAATTTTAATTTTTTTTCTGCTTGAATATTTATAATTTTTGTAGTGTCTGTTTTTTTAAGCCCTATTGTTTAAGATTTTGCAAGTAGGTTATAATAAAAAAGTGGAATTTCAAAGTTTGTTGTGTTATTGTTGGAAGGTTCATTGAACCGCTTTACAATGCTTTTTTTGGCAGTGAACTGCATCAACAATGGATTTAAAAAAAATTTCAAATCTATTTTTAAACATTTTTTGTTAATTTTTTAAATTTTTTTGCAAGTTGAAAAATTTTTGTGTGGTTTGGTATTTACAAACTAGGTTAAAATATTTTTAAAAATTTATGAATTATTTTTGCTTGTAACTTAAGGCTTTGGTAAGTTTAATTGTTGTAAAAAATATCATTTTTGTGATAATGGTGTATATATATGTTTTGTTTTTATGTTGTATGTTCAATTTAATATAAATGTATCTCAAAGTCTTTTAAGGTTTATCATAAACAGCTTAAAAAACAAATAATATTTTAATAAATAAATCAATTTTTGAATACTATTTTAACCTTTGTTTTTTTATAACATTTTGAAATTAAATTTCGAAAAAATATGATTTTAATTATTTTAAATCTAAATTAAACTTTAAATTTTTTTTTTAATTTTTTTTTATTTAAATTTTTTTTTTCCATTTTTCAATTTTAATTAAATTTCCCAGTCGATAGCTGTGATGAAGAGACATCCAGGAATTACCTCAGCTCTCGTTACCTCCCGCGCTTCTTTAACTGATGAGGACCTCAAAATGCATGTTTACAAGAAAACTCTACAAGCTTTACTTTATCCGATCTCATGCACTACACCCCATTCATTCTCTGTAAGTTAAAACCGAATTTAAATTTAAAAATATTTTGTAGAAAATTGCTGAATTTTATGTACTTTACAGTCCTCCAACGATTTTAAAGCTATAATAGTAAATAAAAAAAAAAAGCTATAATAGTAAATAAAAAAAAAAAAAATATATAAATAAATATAATGGGGTTTTTATTTTTTTTCGTTTAAATTTATAATTTTATTTTGTATATAAATATCATTAGGTATAGTATATTGCTTTAACCAAACTATAAATATTTCCATAATAAATATTGTTGTATAATTTTTTGTTTAGTAAATATTTAATTTTTATAGAAAATACCAATATCTGACAAAGTAAGATTTTATTTTGAATTTAATTTTAAATTTTTTATTTTGATGAAAACTTTTATATATATTTTAATATTATCATTTAAGAAATAATATTTAAATTCAAGCATAACAAAAAGACCTAAGTGCTTTTTATTTTAATTTTTTATTTACAAAAAAAATCAATTATTTGCAAATAAATTTAAAAAATGTTTTGATTTTTTTTTCGATTCCATTTTCGTTTTTTAAGTTAAAGTAATTATCTTTAAATAATTGATCAGACCCATTAAAAATAAATAAGCTGTTAACATACATTATGTTGCTTGTATAAGATTTGTTAACTAACTAAGACATGTTTTGATTTGATTTGTTTTAACTGTTGATTGATTTTGGATTTTTTTTTTTTTTGAGTTTAAAAAAAAGATTTTTTTTTTAAGTTAATTTTTGATTTATTGCACTAAGTGTTATCTTAAATTTTTAATGATTTTTTTCATTTAATTTTGATGATATATATATTAAATATTATAGGTAAATTAAAATTTTATTTATTAAAAGATTTTTTTCAAAGCAAAAGACAAAAATTGTACGCAATTATTTTTAAATGTAATTTTAATCCATTTAATTAAAAATTTAAAAGATTTTTTAAATTCGAATTAAAAAAAACTGGCATAAATTTAAAATTTTTAAAACGTTATATGTACAAATATTGTTATTCCTACAAAATGGTGTTTTTATTTTTTTTTTTTAAATATCTTTATCCAAATTTTATTTTTTTAGATATGGTCGGCTACTACCCCAACATATTGTTTTGAATGTGAGGGGTTATTGTGGGGGATTACAAGACAGGGTTTAAGATGTTCGGAATGCGGGGTTAAATGCCATGAAAAATGTCGAGATTTATTAAATGCTGATTGTTTACAAAGTGAGTCAAAATTCATAACAATAATTTTTTTTAAATTCAAGTTGTTTTTGAAATAAAAAATAATTTAAAAACATAAGCATTTTTTAAATTTTTTGCGGGGAATCTTTGTATAAATTTTGAAGGTTTATTCTAAATTTAGAAGTTTATTAAATATAAAGTAGATTAATTTTAGTAGTAATAGAATATTTATATTTAAATTCTTGTTTTTAAATTTGAGTTTTTCATTTTGGATCAAACATTTATTGATTAATTTGACATGGGAGAATTTAAATCAATATTTGACATTTTTTAAAATGACTAAAGAGCTTCTACTATAAACAACAAACTAACAATTTATATCAATTCTAAAAGTTAAAATTATAACAAAACATTAATAATAAGTCAACCAATAAAAAAAAAGCATTTATATTAATTTGTAGGCCTATAAATTGAAATATATAAACGTATATTGTAGCCACAAAGCTCCATTATATATAGATGTTTTATAATAACATTTACCATATTCATAAAACAATGACGAATTAGATGAAATAAAAACACCCTATTGTAAATGGTAGCATAATTATTTGGATAGATCCAACAACATAATAATCTCTAGTAAAATCTAGTTTTTTCAAAATCACATTTTTAATTCAACTTTAAATAAAAAATGTTAAGGGGCTGCAGAGAAAAGTTCAAAACACGGAGCTGAAGATAAAACCCAACATATTATTAAAGCTATGAGGGATCGAATGAAAATAAGGGAGAATAATAATCCCCAAATCTTCCAAATATCACGGTTCGTAATCTTTACATGTTCTCAAAACTGTTTTTTTTTATCTTAAATTTTTTTAATTCGAAAAGTTTATATAAATTTCTAAGAAAAATGTTATGTATTAAAAAAAACTTTTGTTGATATTTTTTTCAAAAAGTATTTTTTATTTTAAATTGTAAGGTAAAATTATTAAAATACTTGACAATTTTTTTCTTTAAAAGTATTCATTATATTTTTTTAATAAAAAAAAATTAAAAAAAATTTATCTATTAAATTTTTGAGACAGTTTTATTATTTTCAATAAAAAGTTAAAAAATTTTGTTTACAGTGAAGTTTTTGGAATATCAAATGAGAACCATGCTAAATTAATGGAAGTTGCAAAACAAAATGTGCTCGATGGCACCTCCAAGTGGTCAGCAAAACTCTCGATTATTGTAATCAGTGCCCAAGGACTTCAGGTCAGTGAAAATCTAATAAATTTGTTAATTTTAAATTCAACTTTTTTTTCGAAATGTTTTTTGTGTAATTTATGTTATAGCATTTCGCTTAAAATTTAATTTTTAAAAGTTTCTAGTTTTTGTTGCATAAAAAATATATTAAAAATTAAATTTGTGTAAATATTCGTACAATCTTAATTTTTAGTATAATATGAAATGAACTATGAATGTAAACTATTATAAAGTAGGATAATTGCACATTTATTTTAAAAAACACCCTACAAAAAAAAACTTATTTCATATAATTTTTTAAAACTTATATTTATGTTTTAGGCTAAAGATAAAACGGGGTCAAGTGATCCTTACGTGACTGTCACTGTTGGAAAAACTAAGAAAAGAACAAAAACTATTTATGGAGATCTTAATCCTTCGTGGCATGAAAAATTTCATTTGTAAGTTATTAGAATTTTTAAACTTTTTTTAACAGAAAAATTTTAAATTTAAAAAGGAAAAAATTTGAAGCTACTGTTTTTTTTTTCTTAAAAGGTTTTTAATATACCTTTTTTATTAAAAAATAATAGTCAAAATCTGGTAAACAAATTTGATCTCTATGAAATTTTAAAGTTACGTAGTGTGGCCATTTTGTATAATATCTTTAATTGACATTAGTTACAATGTTATGACATCACAAGTAATGATTTAATGGCATTTTAGTTATTCTATGATGTCACAAAAATGATTTAATGACATTCTAGTTGTTGTATGACATCACAAAAATGATTTAATGACATTCATTTATGATATCACATAAACAAAATATCGCCATTAAAAATAAATCAATTTTTTTATGACATCATAGTGAATGTCACAATTCAACGGATCGAATAAAAGTGCGAGTATGGGATGAGGACGATGATATAAAGTCGGTGATTAAACAACAATTTAAACGAGAGCCAGATGATTTCCTTGGCCAAACTATCATCGAGGTTCAGACTTTATCGGGGGAGATGGATGTGTGGTATAACCTCGGTAAGCAAAATTAAATTTAACAAATGGTTTTTGGTGGAATTTTTGACTTGAATTATATTCTCAATAAATTAAGGATTTGATTTTGGTTAATTTAGTTTTATAGACTTGATTTTTAATTTTTTTTATTTTTTTTGTGTGTGTTTAAAAAAACACTTTATAAAAAATATATTTTGTTATTATTACCCTTGAATTATAAAACCTTAGTAACTAAAGTTTAAATACGAAAAAAATTATTTGTATTATTTTTTGACTTAAATAAGCTTTTAATTTTTGTAAATTTAATTTTTTTGACTTAGTTTTTAATTTTTTTGATGTATAATTTTTTAAAAACCTCTTTATAAAAGATATACTGTTGTTTTTATGATTTTTACATTATTTTTTTGGTAAATTAATTTTTTTTTTCCAATACTTTATAATATTTAAATTCTGATAAACACCTTTATAAAAATGAAAATTTATAGACAAAGTATGTTTGTATCCCATTTTAGTCCTTTAAAACTAAAAAAACTGCTATTTGTGGTTTCCTACCCAAAATTTGGTAGCAAATATAATTATAAAAAGCTATTTAATATTAAACCTGCAAAATGGATAAAAATGCAACCCAATGGGCAGACTTTTACTAGTATTTATGAACCCCAATTATTTGTAGAAAAAAGAACGGATAAGTCAGCAGTATCAGGTGCGATAAGATTGAAAATAAACATGGAAATAAAAGGGGAAGAAAAAGTAGCACCTTACCATCTCCAATATACTTGTCTACATGAGGTAACGAAAATATATTTGAAATTTTTTTACAGATTTTAATAATTTTTTTTGATAATTTTAAAAGGTGACAATTTTACCTATAAAAATTTTAATGTTTTCTAATGTGTATATTTAGTAGGATTCAAGTTTAATAATGCAAAACACTTATAAAAATAACAAATCATAATTTTTTTGCTTTAAAAACTCTAAATTTTTCTTTTTTTAGAATTTATTTCACTACATTTGTAAAGAAAACGATGACATGGTTAAAATACCAACCAAAGTAACCAGTGAACCGTGGAAATTATATTTTGACCAATCAGGGCAGGAGATTGTGAACGAGTTTGCAATGAGATACGGGGTTGAAACTATTTACCAAGCTATGACGTGAGTAAAATTTTTGGGGGATTTTTTTAAATTTTAATTTTAAAAAATTCTGTTTTTGTTTAAATTGTTTTAAAGAGTTTTTTGGATTTTTTAGAATAAATTATTTTTGATTTGACTTTTTGTTGGTATTACTTTTGGGTTTAATATTTAAAGTGCATCATAATATTTGTTTGTATATAAATTAATTTTATTCATTATTTAGCATATTTACAACAATGTTTTTGTAGATTATCTTAGTCTTTTGGTGTCTTCATAAATTTTTTTTACTTATGATTTAAATTGCCCTTTTTTTATTTTAAATTGTTTTTTTTTGATTTTGCTAAATCACAGATAATTTTTTTAATTCAAAAAATTTAAATTATTTCAGTCATTTTTCGTGCCTATCTTCCAAATACAAATGTCCTGGTGCACCAGCTGTTATGAGTGCTTTATTAGCAAACATAAATGCTTATTATTCTCACACTTCACCCACTACTCATGTGTCTGCAAGTAACCGATTTGCTGCTTCAAATTTTGGGGTAGGAATATTTCGAAAATTATTTGGGGTTATTTTATAATCATTTACTTAAGTATTCAATGAAAGCGTTTTCTTTTTAAAAATAAATTAGGGGACTGATTTTTAAAATTTAATTAAAAGATTTTTTTGCAAAAAACAATAGAAAATTGTATAATATGATTTTATTTATACATTTTTTAGGATTTTAGTTTATTTAATGTTTTTTATTGTAAAATTTATTACATAAGACTAACTACAATATGGTATACAATATTACAATTTGTAATTTTTATTTAAAAATATTTTTATTTATTAAATTTATATTTTTAGACGGAAAGATTTGTAAAATTATTGGATCAACTTCATAACTCTTTAAGAATTGATTTATCTATGTACAGGGTAAGTTTAAATAATGTGTAAAAAATACTTTAATTTACCTTAATTTAAAGCTCAAATTACACTGAATTATTAAACATTTCAGAATTATTTATGTTTTCATTTTTTTAGAAACATTTTCCAGTTTCTAATACCAAGAAGTTAACTGATTTAAAATCGACGGTTGACCTTTTAACCAGCATTGCTTTCTTCAGAATGAAGGTAAAAACATGCTTTTAAATTTCAAAATAAATTAAAAATAAAAATAACAGTCGATGTACAATGTTTATACATAAAAGATAATACATGGAAAATTACTTAAAAGAATCATTTTTTAAATATTTAAATTAAAAACAATGTTTTTTTTAAATAAACATTTCTTTTTTTCGAATATTGATTTTCGAATAGTTTGGTAAACATCTAAATTACCTAAAAGAGAAAATAAAAGCACAGTGTGCTATAGAAAAAGCTTATTAATAAATCATGTTAATTTAGTAACAGCTTGCAAGTGCATTAATATTTAAAGAGTAACGGAAATTAACTGAACACTTCAATTAAGTGAACTTTTGTTACAATTTCATAAAGTTTTTGATTTAAAATTTAAGAAACACAAAACAGTATTCTGCAAGGAAAATAATGACATTTTTTTAATAAAGGGCATTAAATATTGTAAACGTAAATGTTTAGATGATATAATTGAAGAATAAATTATTTAAATTTAATTAATTTTAACTCTTTTTTGTGTTTGTTAAATTAAAAACTGAGTTTTTTATGTTATTTAAAAAAAGTTTAGCGTTTGTAAGTTCAGTTAATAACAATTTAGTTACATAAGTTTTAAATTACTGTTGATTGATTTTTAAAGTTACAACACAACATTGTGTTTAATGAATTATTGATGCAGTTTTACAATGATTAAATGTAGCTTTAATTAATTGTTTCAAAAGCAATGTAACTTTTAAATTGCTTCTGTCTGTAGAAAAATTTGATTTATTTAATATGAAAAAGGAATAGCATTATTGTTTTAATGTAAAACCCTATATTTATTATCTAAAGTTTAACTAACTAGTAAAATTGTTTTTATTTGAAAATAAATTTCACAAATATTTTTAATAAATAAATTTGTAAAAAAACACTTAAAAAACAAAATTTTGTTTAAACAAAAGTTGGATTTATTTTAATAGTATTTTATTCCAATTTTTTTATTGATTTTTATTTTTAAATTAATTTCATTTTTTTAAATATTTTTATTTAGTTTATTATTTATTATTAGGTTCAAGAGTTACAGAGTCCACCCAGAGCAAGCCAAGTAGTTAAGGATTGCTGTAAAGCTTGTGTTAACTCAACATATCGATATATTTTCAATAACTGCTCAGAAATCTATTCAAGAGAATACCAAGTTGAAAAAACTGTAAGTTAAAAATATTTTCCTGAATAAAAAATAACAAAAAAACAATTTGTCTAAATTAAAAAAAAAAATCGGCCAAAATTGAAAAAAAAAGATAAAAAAATGAAATTAAAAAACTTATATATTTTTTTACAAAACTAAATAAATGAAAACTCTTTTTTTTTCTACTGTAAAAAAACTTTTTAATTTATTAATTTTTATTTAATTAGAATGAATCGGGTAAAGATGAAGGGGTAGGCCCCCAACTTGATAGTTTGGATTTCTGGACCAAATTGATCTCATTAATGGTTGCTATAATTGAAGAAGATAAAAATGTTTATTCAGGTGTTTTAAACCAGTAAGTAAAATATTGACTAATCTTTTTTATGATCATTTTTTAACAATTTAACTTTTAAACTGTCACTGATTCAAGTTTGCAATAAAAATGATTTCTAATTTGATCCATACGTAATTTGAATTTTGAAAAGATAAAAATAGTTAAATTTCAATATATTCTTGTATATTAGCGTCTAATGAATGGTGCACAATATATATGCAATTAAAATAATAAAAATAGTTGTTTGTGGTGCCTATGTTATTAGTACAAGCAAACATTTGTTAAAACCACATTACAAAAAGCGATTTGTTAGTAACTGGCTTAATAAGTAAAAATACAGTGTGTTGGGCACCTAACGAGTTTTATATTTACTTCTTAGATTTCCTAATGACCTAAATGTTGGTGATGTTAGCGCCGCAGAAATGTGGAAATTATTTTCTGAAGATTTACACAACGGTCTAAAAGATCACACTAAAGATCGATTATGTAAAACAACAGATTACATGAACTTACAGTTTAAAGTGAAGTGGTTGTATAAACAGTATGTTGGTTGTTTGGAGGAATATAAAGATGCTGTACCTACATACCCAAGGTATTTGTTTTTATTTTTTTTAAGTTTTATATTAGAGAGTTTTGCAATTTTGTAAGTGATGTATATAGCACGTTAGTTTGAATATTGGAAATAATTAACAACGAAAACCAGGTTACCATATTTTTTATGTGACGTAGAAATGATTAAGTTGCATAGTGAATGTATACAAGCTATTACTTTCTACGTAATCACAAACAGGCCTTCCTTTTTCTTTTTTTTAAATAAATCAATTTTTTTTTAAAGTTGTATAACTTAAAAAGTAAGTAAAATTATTTGTAGTTAGAACCATTTCTGTGTTCAGTGACACCAATTTTATCAATTTTTGTGTACAAAAATAGGAATTTTAGCAAATCATGATTTTAGATTTAACTCTGTCTAGAATTTTGTCAATTATTTTTCTCATTTTAAATTTGGTTAAAAAATTTAAAGATTTGAAGTTTGTTATTTATTCTTATTTTTAGCTGGTTTGAGCCGTTTACATTCGACTGGTTAACTGAAAATGAAAAATTATCACTGGATTTTCTTTATGGAGCTTATGATAGAGATAAACGAGATCAGGTAGTGTAAATTATTTGTTCTTGTTTTTAAAATTAAATTTAAAGGGGTTATTAAGCCACATAGTTTATTTTTTATTTAAATTATTGTTTTTTTAACGTGCATGAGGATACCATTATTTTTAGATATGATCAAGTAGTTTTTTAATTAACGCAGTTTAAAGTTGCAAAATTCTAAATAGAGAAATTAAAAAATGCCAGTAAAATTAGACAATAAATCCTGTAGCTACACTATCTCTTTAAAAGAATTTTTGTAAAGAGAAAAAAATTTATTTTAAAAAGGCAAAAATTTTTTTTTTTTTTTTACTTTAGTTTCAAGAAAGTTCGGAACATGCTTTATTCTCATGCTCTGTCGTTGACGTGTTCACTCAACTAAATCAGAGTTATGACATCATAAAGAAACTTGAATGTCCAGACCCAAAAGTTGTCGATCAATACATGAACCGATTTGCTAAGGTGAAAAACTTTATTTTTTGAATTTAATTTGTGAGACTTCTATTATTTTTAATTAACTTAAAATTAGAAAATTCTTTGGAGTTTTGCGCATTTAAGAACTGATGGTCTTTAGTTTAAATTTGACTGCTAGCATGATGCAACTTAAGACTATGGATCTAAAATAAGTTTAAAGCAACTTTAGTATTATTTACACTTTTTTAGAAATTTTAAAGAGCCTTTTTTATAAAATTGTTAAGTAAAAATGATGGTTTTACCTTAAGTGTTAAGTGTAATAACATTTTCATTGTAGCAATAAGTGTTATATTCCTATTGAGAAGGCTGATGTGTTTAAGCTACCTGTAGCAGCCAGGCCAAAGGGCGAATAATGTGACCTTGGTGAGGCGCAAACCCAAAACCTTAAGGCTTGCTATCTGTAGCCTGGACCTGTATGTCAAGCTACTGGTCCTTAATGTTAACTTTGACATAATTTTAAAATAAGTTTTCTGTAACAGACGATAGAAATGGTGCTACATAAATATGGTGAAATGGTGGCCAGAGACTTTTCTGAGTTGTGCACAAATGAAAGGGTGGCTTGTATTTTAATGAATAACATGCATCAGTTAAGAGTTCAACTTGAGAAATTGTTTCAGTCGATGGGAGGAAAAACTGTAAGTTGATTTCTAAATTGTTTTTAGTCTATTTTATATACCAACAATTTAAAATGGTTGTTTTTTTATTAAAATATACCCTTTTTATTTTTTAATGTATTTTTTTGATGTTACTTAATATTGTTACATGGTTAGTCTAATAAACTATATGTTATTACATTTTTGTAAACTAAAATGCGCTATCTTAATCTTACCTTTTTTATCCTAAAATTTAAAATATAATTAATGTAAAAACTATTTTTAAAATAAAATCTTTTTCATTACGTATTTTATCCTAAAAAAAATTTTAAATAAAATCTAAAATAAAAAATCTTTATTTTTTAGTTGGATGCAGCAGCCAGTGCGGTTTTAATCGAATTACAGAAAAAATTAAACACTAATTTAGACCACTTGGGGTCAGTGTTTGGAGCTAGTTTTAAACAGAGAATTGAAAAGAGTATAAAACAACTTGGCAATATTTTATACAAGGTGAAATATACTGTTGAAATATTTTGATTCATTTAAACAATCTAGTTAATTGTTGGTCCTAAACTCTTTAATTAACTGTTGTAATATCAAAACAATAGACCTAAACTTGTTAATGCACAACAAATGGCAGTTTTTTGTATGCTTATAAATTGATGTATATTAGATAAGGTTTTTTATTTAACATTTAGCTAAATTTTGGTTTAAATTCATTTATTTGTTTTATAGATGCTATAATACTCAAATTTTTACACTTTTTTAAGTTTTTAAATTTTTATTTTTTCAACATTTTGTCATAAACCTATTCAAGAATGTTAAACTAGGTTAATATAAAAATGTATAAAGTTTAATAACATTAAAATATTGAGACTTTTTAAAGTTATTCTTACCAACTTTTTAGATAAAAGGAACAGACCAAACTGGGCAGGGTAAAAGTACGACTCATATTGAAGTTGATAATGTTTTAAGACCTTTGATGGATTTACTTAGTGAAAGGTATTTAAAACATTAAAAATATTCAACGCTCAAAAACCCCCTTTTTTAAAAAAACACATTATTAAAATACAATTTTGTATAAAATTTAGTGAAAAATTGTTTTTTTTTGATAATTTTCAAACAATTTTTTTTTAGTTTGGAGTTATTTGCGAAAAACAGCGAGAAAACTGTATTGAAGAGAATATTAAAAGAATTGTGGAAATTGGTTGTGTCCAGTTTGGAAACAACCATTGTACTCCCACCCCTTAACGATGCCACTGTAAGTTAGTTGGACCAGAAGGTCTTGGGTTCAAATCCTTGAAGAAGCTTTTTTTTAAATATTTTTTATCATATTCTTCAGAGATTTTTTTGTTAAATTTTTTCGGGGATTTTAAAGTTATTTAGCCGTAGAGATTATAACTTATAAAATAATTGCTTTAAATAATTGTTTTCTTCTAGGGCTCTCAGTTATTATTAACGGCAGCCAAAGAAATTGGACAATTTTCATTTAAGGTAACTACTTTTTCAAACTATTTTTATACATTTTAAATTACAAAATTATTACAAACTTTTCTTGTAATAAAAATTAACCAAAAAAATTTATAAAATTATTACTAATTAAAAAAAAATGTTATTACAAATTAAAAAATAAAAATTTTAATAACAAGATTTGACCCATCAACAATAAACTAAAAATCCATTGTATTTAAATATATTTTAATGTTAATATTTTATATTAGGATGGGTCTAGAGATGAATCAAGTAAAGGGTTAACCCCAAGACAATGCACAGTCCTAAATCTTGCTCTAGACTCTATTAAGGTATTGTAATATTATATTTTGATATGTTTTTTGTGATATTTTGGTAATGATAAATATTTTTCAAATACTTAAAAATTTTTATTATATTTTATGTCATTTTTGAGCTTTTTTTGGTATTTTATCTGGCGTTTATGTATAAGTATTTTAAGAATTAAATTTAAAAGAAAAAAATCAAAATTAAAAAAAAATTCACAAAATTAATAATTATGGTCGACACTTTTTATTTTTTACCAGGTTTACTTTCAAGGTGGTGGTAGTGGTTTACGCAAGAGTTACTTGGATAAAAGTGACGCCCTTCAGTCATTAAAATATGCATTAAGTCTTTATACTCAAACCACTGACTCCCTTATTAAAGTATTTATCGAAACTCAAACCCAACAAGGTATCTATTTTATGCAGTAATTTTTGACAAGTTTTTTGTTCATTTATTAGGATAATTTCATAGAATTTTATTAGTATGTTATAATATTAAAAATTTGGATATTTTTTGTGTCTTTTTATGGTAAAAATCAGATTTTTTAGCTATTGTAAGTGTTTTATACTAATTTTTTTTGCTAAGCTAAAGAACTTACAAGAAGATATTTGTAAATGCTACTAAATATTAAAATTTAGACCTAAAGTATTTGTTGGTTAAAAATTTCTTGTTGGGTTTATATTTATATAATGATATATACTACTTTTTCCAAATGTAAACTAAGTTATAGAAATAGATAAATTTTAAAAACAGTATTTATACTAAATTAATCTAGACAAAAAAAATTAAAGTACATTTATCACCTAATTACTGTGTTTAAAAAACTAAGTAATGAATAAATTTTAAAACAATATTTTTTTAATTACTCTTGACTTAAATGTATTGATTTTTTTACAGATGAGCCGAGTATAAAACAACCACAAGGGGATGTCTCGGTGCAAATTGATATTTCAACTCATCCTGGAACTGGAGAACACAAAGTTTCTGTAAAAGGTAAATTTAAATTTAACAAAAATTAAGAACCAGAATTTATTCTGTTGCATTTGTACTGAAAGTTTAAGAACATGTTTTAACTGTCCTTTAAAATATGGAAAAAAGGAATGTTTTATCATATAAAAAATGGTTGATCACAAAATTTTAAATAATGATTTCTAAAAGTTAAAAAAAAATTCATTATTTAAAACATTAAAAAAATATAAAAAACTTAAGATTTTCAATTTTTAAAACTGTTATCATAAAAACAAGATTTACATAAAATTTATAATAAAAATTTATTTTTCTTACCATAGTTGTGGCAGCAAATAACTTGAAGTGGGTGACCACCGGAATGTTTCGCCCTTTTGTTGAAGTTAACGTGGTCGGACCCCATCTGAGTAACAGAAAACGAAGATTTTCAACAAAAAGTAAAAGTGGTACCTGGTCTCCAAAGTTTAATGAAGCCTTTAAATTGTGAGTTTTATTTAAAGTTAAAAGTAATAAAATAAAATAGTTATTTTAAATAATTTAAAAGTTAACTTTGTTTATATTTAAAATAACATTTTCTTATAGTAGCTAGATAAATGTTGATGTGACGAATATAAATATAGATGTATTCTCAACGAATTTTTAATATATTTCTTAAAATTTTTCCTTATTATTAAAAAAAAAAACATTTTCATCTAGCTATACATAATATTTTTGTAATATGATCACCTTATCCTTAAAGAATTTGTTAATTATTATTTTCCCAATATAATTGCAAACTTAAAATCTCAAATTTTTTTTAAATAAAACTTTTTAATTTCAGTGATTTAACGAATGAAGCCCCAGTATCAGCGTACGAACTTCATCTTTGTGTGAAGGATTATTGTTTTGCGAGGGACGACCACATTGTTGGGGTGGCAGTCATGCAACTTAAGGACATTGCTTCAGAGGTATTTATTGAACTTTATATTTTTTTTTGATAATCCTTTTATAACGAAGCTAAGTGGATATGTACACCTACATATTTATACATTGATGTCATAATTTAAGCCTTGCAAAATAAGTAGAACTGTCGCTTGCAGTGCATGGGTAAATTATCGCAGGCAAATATTAGTTCATAATTGCGACCATATTACAACAATTTAAATCTATTTCTATTATAGCATAGGTTATAGACTAGTAGGCCCTACAGACAACATATATATATATATATATGTGTATGTATGTCCTTTGTTTTATAAATATATGATTGTTCTTTAAATTACTTAGTTATAAAAATTTTTATGCTTTTAACCTATCAAAAAAATATAAAAAAAAACTTTACTAAAATCTGAAACCTTTTTTTAACTTTAGTAATTATTACAATTTTTGTGTAATAATATTTAAACTTACATTTTATTTGTTTAGGGATCTTGTGCATGTTGGTGTACTCTTGGAAACAACGTTCATTTAAATAAAACAGGATGGACAATATTAAGGATTCTTTCACAGAGAAATAATGACGAAGTTGCTAAGGAATTCGTTCAACTTAAATCTAGTTCAAGGTTTGATCTAGCAAAAGAAAATACTCAACAACAACAATCTTGATACAAAAATTAATGAAATAAGTTGAAACATTGAACAATTTTTGAACACTTGAAAGAGTATAAATTTCCTTTTAAATTGGACGAAAAGTTTTTGCACAGAATTAAGATAGAATTTTCAGTTTCAAATATTTGGATATTAAATTCTAAAAAAATGACAAGAAAAAAAAGTAAAAATATGAAGCAAGTTATACATTATAGAAAAAGTAATTGGATTCGATCTACTAAAGTTTTGAATAACAAAGTGTCATAAAAAAAACTTTAAAAATCACCGCAAAATTCTCAATTCAGCAAAATTTGGAATTATTTAAACAGTTACCCTCAGTAAAATAACAATAAAATTAAAGATATACTTAAGGTTATACACAATATATATAAAGTCCCTAACAACATAATTTTGTGTTTTTCAATCCAATAAATAAACACAACATATTGTTGATGACATCAAAAGACATAAATATTTGGTGCTTTCTTAAGGGGTAAAATATAAAGTCCTAATCTGTAGGTAGAGTTAAGTAAGTATTACCTTGTTTAATTTAATTAAAGATATTAATATGTAAGAACTGTGCTTAAACATAAGGTTATATTTAATTATATGTTAATATTTTTTCTTGATTTTTGAACTTAAAAACAGTATTTAAATTTTATTTGTATTCTCAATTTTGGTGTTTAAAATAATTCTATTTTAAATATTATTTTTGAACTAAGCAGTAAAAATATATTTTTTTAGGTTGCCTTTTTAATTTTTAAATGTTGTTTTATTGTCTTCTATATAGTTGTTATTTATCCATAATGTAAGTGTTATAACTAACGTGTTTTTAAATTTTATTTTATTCATGACTTCATTTTTGAACTATTTCTGATAACGTCGATGGTATTTTATAAGAACCTCATTTTAACTTTTGCAATTTTTTATGGTAATCAATTTTGTTATTTATAAATTATTATTTTGAATTTATTTTTGTTCAAAATACCAGAAAATGTCAATATTAATAGATTCTAGTATTTTTTAGGCTATTATTACTAAATTAAATAAATATTTTTTATTAAAATGCTTTGATAAGTAGAGTGTATTAAAAATATGGCAGTATTTTGATTTTGTGATTAATGAAATTTCGGCCTAAATTTTTTCTTTATTGAAAATATTGTTATCTTCAGAATAATTAATTTTCTTCAATTTTTAAAAGTAACTAAAACTGTTTTTTTTGCGTGGTGTTTTAAATTAACAATTTTTAAATTCTCTTCAATTTTTATTCTTCATCATCAACTTTTGCACCAATAATCATTAAGTATTTGCACAACTCTTTAAATTAATATTGATGTTTTCAAGTTAACATTTCCAACAAAAAAATGAAGTTACTATTAACTTAACTCTATTTTAAGGACTAGCCCTTTTATAAAGTGGCTCATATTTTTAGTATATGTGTTAAATGTATGTAGTGCAACAAACTAACATCCACTATTTCATTTTCTGCTTCAATTTTTGTATTTTAAGCCTGTCATTTTTCTGTCCGAATTTTGTGCAATTTTCTCTCTTTTATGGATCAATTTTTTTCCCATTTTCCGAATTTTTGTTTTAATTTAATGCAGTCTAAACCGAATATTATTTATTTTTATTGTTTTGTTTATTAATATTAATAAAAAGTGTATTAACTTAATGTGTAGATAAAAATAAAGATAGGGATAATATTTTAAAGGTTTTTGATATCATGTAACCTATTTACATGTATAAAAATATAGGCTAAAATTAACAGTTTGTGTCAATTCAATAAGAAAATAACTTAACACTGGACAAACTAGCCTAATAACACCATTTTTTGTGCGTTTGTTTAAAATTATAAACCTTAAAAAGTTTAGTCATGTTTAGGTTGATTTGACCTGTCACTAAAGTTAATGTTTGTTTAAATTTTACCTCATTAAATATTAACAACCTTTTTACTACTAGACTATTTGTAACTCAAACTCATAAAAAAGGTTTAGCGTTATCAAAATAACGTTATTCGGACGCCCACATAAGCTATGAATTTATGGAATACTATTTTTTGCCTTTTTTTACCAGTTATTATGAGTATAAATTTTGCTTAGTTCAGTATATTACCGCAATTTATAGCATAGGCTATTAAATAACAAAACATGTAGACAGCATTCTGTATTTTACAAGGGATTCGATTGTGGTTTAATACCACATTTACAGATAAAATAGCTTTAACTTTGTGGTTTTTTAAATTTTCAGGTATTTTCTAAACTAAAGCATGCTATGTATTATTCTTTGTATACGTAGTACCTAAAAAGCACGTATTTTTGGGTAGCACCATTACGTCACATGGTATAATATGAGGAACTGTAAACAGTAGACAGCAATTTTTGGGTTTTTTCTATTACTTAATATTTGTTTAACGTATGGATTTTTATCCTTGTAGAATAGATATTACATACCACGTTAAACGTCAAAATTAACCCAGATGGTAGTTTTCAAAAGACCTTTTTTGTGTTTAAACAATGTTGTTAGTCAACTATTACTATGAAGGTTACAGCGTATATCGCGATACGATGAATTGTCTATTTAGAACTTTAATTAACGACCTCCATTGTAATTATTACAGCATTATGATAAAACAATAATTAAGTTCGCTTCCTCACCGAACGAGCAAATAATTCGAGAATAGCTTGAGGCATATTAAATTTTAAAGGCTAGAAAACTCTCGAAACAGTTTTTGGTCTTTTGTATACTATTTTCTTTCACTGCGTTATAATTCAGAACAGTTTTATTTATAAGCTGTTTAAGTACCATAAGTAGACCATCATTTAGTCATGCTAGTATAATATTTAATCGAAATAGGTTGGTGAGTAAGTTGCAAGACTGTTTGCTTAGTTTTACAATAACTTTTAAAGCCGCTTTTTATTGTAAAAAGAATATACATGAGTAGTATTTTCGATTCTTGTAAATTTTAACATGCAGTTAGCGTTCTTAATTTAGCAGAAATTAAATAGAAAAAATGTTATACTGTCAGCTCTTTATAATTTTTTAGTAAAAGGCTAGCATTTCAAATTTATTGTTATTTTATTCCTAGGTTGCAGAATTAGCTAACTTGCGGAAGTTTATATATCAGCATAAATACAAGTTGACATTTTGATTAATGGGCTTTTACGACACGCATTCGAGTATAAGATATCATAAAATATCATGAAATTTTGATGGTTTCGAAAGGCTATATATACATTATGGTTAATAATTGAGCAATATAAGATATTTTTCAAGCTTTATAGGATTTCTTTTTTTGTTAGAACGTCTAAAAAACAGCTTGAATAAAGTAAAAATTAGCACAATATATTGAGAACTAAACTGTTTGAAGGCTTACTGTAGTATTGAATGTTAGTAACCTACTTTTTCCTGCTTGGTCAAAACGTGATTTTATATGAATGAAAAAGGCCAAAACTCAAGTCATGAAATGTATTTTTTTCAATTATGCTCAAATAGCGTAAAGTTTACTAGAGAAATTTACTCTGAAGCTACTAGAAGCCAACACAGTTAAAGAGTTTAAATCATCTATGCTTACACTGGGTTAATAACATATCTATACATTTTTAAAATAGTGCTTTGATTTAGGTTATATTTTCAGATAGTTTATATAGTAGAGAATGTAGGCAAATCCTTACTATTACTAGTGCGTAAACTTATGCTGAGTAAATAGCTTAAATAGAACGTAGAGAGAGAAAGATATGATAACAGATCTGAATGTTAGCGTGTTAAAACATTTGAATAGTTATTAAATTGTATGAATAATAATTTTATTATTTTCACTTGTAAAATGAAAATTAAATTTGTTTAAAATTTTTTTTGTTCGCAGATACAAAAATGACAACTTTATTAAATTGAAAAAAAAATGGATATACGTTTAAATATACCTTTCACCAAGCTATGACATATCATTTTACGTGACTTAGATTTCAAAAAAAGACAATATTATCAAAATGCCTAATACTAATAAGAAGTTCAAATATTTAAAACTGGCAACAGTTAAAGTAACAAGGCATAGAGTTACTATTGGAACTTTATTTCAAATCTTATTAACTTTTTCGTTCGGAATTGTAATCGGTTTTAACGTCAGAGATTTACTTATAAGAAGCGATCATTCTAAGAAACATATTTATATGCACTCTATACAACAAGCGGTGAAGCCAGTCGAAGTGTAAGTAATATTTTCTTATCTTTTTATCAAACCGCACAGTCAGACAGTTAAGCTGTAAGTAGGTAAACATATAACCTCCATAAAACATACGTTTTCCTACTTCGGTATATATTAATACATGTCTCATATAATACCAGAAAATTTTAACAAAGAAATGATCTATTATCCAAAATACAATTCAAATCTAGGTTTGTGGTATTACACAATAAATAAAAAAACTAAAAAACTTTTTATTAAAATTGGCTAAATAAAAAAACGAATTGTAAGAAAAGTAAAAGTAAGTTAGTGACAAATTTCGCATATGTCTTGTACCAGTATTAATAACATCCGGAAAATTTATCTGTTACTATTTTCTTTTATTTTAATATTCGAAACATGCGCGTCGTGAAAATGGTGCTAGTCGTGCATTGACTCAATCCCTGATTTAATTAAATAAATTAATTTTAGCTTAATATGGTAAAAATGGACTGTTTCTTTAAATACATACATAAAACGTTTGTATTAAAAAGTTGAATGGTAGTTTAAACCAGTTTTTAATTGTAAAAATGTCGTTAGCTAGAAAATTTATTTTCAAAGGTTTTTGGACCTTTGGTTTCAATTGGAAAAATTTTTGGAGCTACTCTTTTTTGAAACAATTACTTTATTTGTTTATGTAAAAGGTTCCAAAAATAAAATCCTTATGCAAACAAAACGTAGCATCTACGTAATCGTTTCAATTAAATTTATAAATAAGTGAAATTATTATGAGAATTTTATCCTAGTCAAAACAATTTCTTTTTTTCTACGTAGGAGGCAGCCCCAAAGACGACCGCCGGTCGTATTCGAACGCCTCCCTGCTTCTTTAGCTGTTAATATAACCCGAAAAAAAGCCGCCAACAAATATAATTTATTGTAAGTGATTCAATTTTAATTAACAAAAAATAAGATCCTGTAATATATGAGAGAAAATAGAAGTTAAGTTAAAAATTTTAAGTAAGTTAAAATTTTAAGTGGTTTTATTAATTAATAGTCTAAAAGTAAATTTTGAAAGTTTTTGGACGATCGGAAGTGTCCATTTCTAAAATATAAAATAATACTTTTGATCGATAGTTTTTTCAATATTTTAGCTTCAAAGAAAAGGGCTTTAAATTTTATATATACAATTAAAATGTTAAAAACACGTAAACAGATTGGGTGATAAATGTAGTGGGATTCAAACCTGGGACCCAACAAATTTTTTTTATATTATCTTGCTGTGATAAGTATTAAACTTTTGTGAAAAGTAGGCGTGTTTTTTTATGTGTTTAAGCTATCCATTTACACCTTACATACGCGTAAAGAGAGTGGCATTGGTGCGACTCGAACCCGAGATCTTTAGGTCCGCAACCCGATGCCATGACCGGGATTTTCGGCTTGTTTTTAAAATTATTTTTTTTATTTTTTTAGACCCTGGAAACTGATTAATTTTATCTCGAATGAAGAGAACAAATATTTTATGACATTTGTGGTGAAGTCGGCTCGTGGAATGTCGGGAAGAAGATTTCTAGTTCGAAAAACTTGGGGGTCGATCGACAATATCAACGGGGACAAGTAAAAAACTGTTAAAACGCCTAAAAAATCTGACGTATTATAATTTAAAAAAAAACTTATTTTTTGTTTAAAATATTACACATTATCTGTTGCAAAATAAATAACGCAAATTTTATTTAAAAAAAATCTCTTTTTTAACCTTATATTTAATTGAAAAAGGTTTAACGTTTACATCCTTACTTTATGTTTTTTTTTGATAATTTATGCTTATTAAATCTCTAATTGTTTTTAAACAGTTTTCAATTTCTTATTTTAATATATTTTTGAATTTAAAATTGGTTTTTTGCGTTTAGATTTGGTTTATTTTTTATAATTGGAGCAACCCTGTCAGAGGAGGAGCAACTTTTGTTGGAGAAAGAAAATAAAATTTACGGAGATATTTTACAAAGTGATGTGAACGACGATTACGTTCACTTACCTTCCAAGGTAAATACTTTTCCTTGTGGTAAACATTTTTTTTAAATTACAGTAAACACTTTTTTGGAAATACAGTAGACATTTTTTAAAAACTACAGTAAACACTTTTTTTGAAGAATAGTAAACACTTTTTTAAAAACATTAATAAACACTATTTTAAAATTACAGTAAACACTTTTTTGAAAGTATAGTAAACACTTTTTATAGGTACAGTAAACACTTTTTTTTAAACTTTAATAAACACTATTTTAAAATTACAGCAAACACTTACTTTGTAAATGTCATTTTTAATTATTAAAAACTGAAAACCAAAACACTTAATCAAGAATAAAAATTTAATTTTTTTAGATCATGTCCGCCCTCCAATGGGTAGCCGACGTGGCTGGCGACATCAGCAATTATTACGTCACAACGGATGACGATTGCGCAATTAACATTGCAGCTACTTACGATTATTTTATCGACGAACAGAGTAGAAAAATGGAATTAATTCACTGTGGGTATATCTACGACGTCAACCACACTCCTGTCCGAATATCAGGGCCTATGACGTAAGTATGACGTCATGTGACGTCACATAATTATGGTGTGACAAATAAGTTTAATAATTTTGTATTTTATTAATATTAGCACACATTTTTGTCTGTTATAATTTTTAGTTAATTTTGTAACGTTTTTTTATAATTTGATTATGAATAATTTAAACATTTGTGAAACATAATATCTACTCTTGGTGTAAATTATTTATAAAAGATATTTTTATAACAATTGTTACGTAATTTCGTAAAAAAAATTCATAATTTTAAGTGTTTGAAATTTTTTTTTTTTTAATTCATTTCTGAATTTTTTTTTGATAAATTTTATTTTTTCAGACGTACTAAAGAAAAATGGGGGATTTCTCACGATATATACCCGGGTCCTAAATATCCTCCATTTTGCCATGGCGGAATGACCATTTTATCGTTTCAAACTTTATCTAATATTTACCATACCTCTGAAATAACAAACTACACTTATTTCCATCTCGAAGATGTGTTAATGAGTGGTATATTACGTCATAAATACTATAACAATTCAAATAACCTGGCCAAAATCGGACAGGATGGAATGAAAGGGAAGTTCATGGCACGGCAGAAGTTGGTGTTTCATCTGGGCACGATTCGACGCTTAGAGTTCGTGTTTAATTCCCGCTGGAGCCGTTTTCAAATGTTGATGGTGCTCGACTTGGAAGATGACTTGACTCACAAGTTTCCTTTTGCGCATAAATACAACGCAACGTCGCGAATACTTTCCACCATCGAGGGTTTACAGCTTAACGAGACAATGAAGTTCTTTGTGACGTCATGGAGAGCTATAAAGAAAAAGGCGGCCAATGCCGCGGCTGTACAGGAGGCAGCGGGAAAGGAAGAAGAGGAAGAAGTCCAACAGGACGATCGTCCGATCGGAGACGATGCTTCTATCGTCGGGGGCGATGATGACGTCATAAAAGAAACTGATAATGACGTCACAAAAGTCGATGAGGAAAAAGTTTTAAAAATGAGAATTTCGGATAAAATTAAAATTTCTCTGGTTCAATAAAATTCGTTTTAAATTATTTTGAATTTACTGTTTTTTAACTGCACTAAGTTAAGTTATTTGCCATTTTTCTACTATTTTATTGTGTTTAGTAAATTTTTTAAAGTTTTATTTTTTGAATGCTATATTTTATTTCCAAGCTAGTTAAAAGTATAAACAATTTTTTTTAAAAAAGAACCAAAAATAACTAGATGAAACTTTTATGAAACTTTTGATTAAGTATATTTATTGCTTTACTTGAGAATCGTACAAAGGTAATGATTAACTAGCGTTAAGTCAACAGGGAAAGTATTTTATTAGGCAAGTTATACGCGATACATTCATTCACTATATCTAAAATTTAAGTTTCTTATTTAAAAAAATATTTTACAGGTTGGGCTATTTTAATTCACAGAAAAACTTAGAAAAACTTATATTGATTTAGCTTGTGCTGACTAACTTAACTCGGTGTAGCTTATGTTTAAAAGTTAAAGTCCTATAAAATCTATATTGTTATTTGAAATGGGAAACAAAGCAAAAAATCGAGCAAAACTTTCAAGAATCTACAAAGAAAATGGTAAAAATAAGTTGCCAGTGGCAGTTTCAATGTCCAAAGCCAAACAAGAACTAGAAAATGCAACTTTAAAAAACGAAGTTAAAACCTGGTGGAGTAAGTTACCTAAATGGAGAACTGTTTACATCACTGCTGAAATCTTTCTAGCCATTTTGGTGATTGCTATTACATTATACGTAGTCCAGACCAACAAAAAGAATACAAAAATTCTAAAAAAGGCTATCGAGGAGGCTGAAAAAGATTTAAATGCCGAAGAAAAAGTGGAAAATATTGTACAAATGAATGAGTATTGTCTTCATAATGATTGTGATAAAAGTGATATAAACTTGGACACAAATAAATATAATTACGACCCAGAAGAATTTGACTTTGATTAAAAGTTTTGTTACTGCAAAATGTTAATATTTTGATAATATTCTAGCACATTATATTTTCTCAATACTTTGGTTATATATAAGCTTTTTGTTAATTTATTATAAAGCATTTAGCTTTATTCTTGCATGTCAAAAATTGTTTAAAATTAACTTTTGATAAAGTTTACAGTTTACATTACATTATTTCTAGAGGATAAATTATAAATTAGTTTCCAACCGACTGACTCGGTAAACGACAGAAGGCAGATTATGACGTAATAGTAACCAGCGATCGGTAGCTTTTTTACCTGAAATCTAACATTTTAAATTCAATGCGTTTGGTAATCAGTTCTATTCGGTAACTAGGGCAATATAATTAGGCTATTGGTATTAAACTTAATGTAAAAAGTGACATGTAAGTTATAGGTATTAGAGAGTAATGAAACAAAGTAAATAAAAAGACGAACGAACGAGCAGACGATGAGACGGCAATGTCTGAATGAGAAGTTTTTAAAACTCCTATATCTAAATATATAACGTAGCGTGGTGGTTAACACTTGGCTACGTAAGGTCCTTGGTTTGACCCGCCATGTCCTGAAGCTATTATGTGACAGTGCACTGTTTTATATAATAAATATTATCTGTATATCAGTATATGGTCTGTAAAGCCAGCCTCTCTGATCGAGGATAAAAAGAAAAAAAATTCCTGTAAAAGTTCCTGTAAAAATCTAACCAACCAAAATTAACTTTGTTATAAAATATACTATTTTTAGTCTTAGAATATTTAAAATAAAGATCTATTCAATTGTAAGTTCTAATTTGATTTTATTGCGTTAATATTATCAAATAAAACTAAAATACCTAACAATGGATTCTCCAACTGAAGTGCCACCAGCAACAACTGAAATCTCGTTATCAAATGGAGATCATGAAAACGAAGCTCAACAAAATGAATCGAACTCACAGGTTTGTTTAATTTTTGGTTTTACCTATTTTTACGCAGTGTTCTTAATCATCTTCTGTAATTTAAAAAAGTAAATATAATATATATAAAACAGTTGCTAATAAATACAAAAATTGGTAATATTAGTAATAATAGACAATAAAAATTAACTATTGTTTATCTTATACTTTAAAATAACTTAAGTTTTATATTGAAAATGTTAAAATTAGTCACTATTTTTAAAAAAATGATGCCTTAATTTTAAGTATATTAATAAAACTTTAAATTTTTTTAATGAAATTATAAATTTAATTCATATACCTTGTATTTTTTTTAGCCTTCTCCTTCAGTAAGTCCCGGTCTACCCAACACTGCGATTGGTGTGAATGGTAAGTGAAGTCAAGTACTTGTTTGCTTAATATAGGGAATTTTGGCAACTGTTGGCCTAACTGTAATGTTGGTATTACTTAGTGTATAATTAGTTACATATGACAGGCAACCGGTGTGCCATATTTGTTGTTAGTTTGTTATAGTTTTCATAGAATATACAAACCCTAATATTTTTATGCTTTATAACAATTAAGGGTTAGACTTCTAGATAGAGTTAGTTTAAATATTAAATTTTAGTTTATAGTAAGATTTTATTAAGTAGGTTTACATGTATATATAGTATATACAATTTTTATACTTGTTTAAATTTATAATTAAGCTATAGAGGGCTACTAGTACTAACTAAATTTTAATTTTTTAGAATTTATATACATTGTCTATTTTTTTTGTTTATCGTTAATGATAAAATAATAAACATAAAATTCTTTAAAAAGATTTTTAGTTACATGCTAACACTAGTAAAAATGCATTAATGTAGCTGTAAAAAATTGTGGTTTAAACCTCTACGCAACTTGCCCTAACTATATAACCATTTACAATATTTTATATAATTTCGAAACCCTGGTTTGTGACATATCAATTGTTTTATAAAGAATCCTAAAGTGGAGTTATATCCTGTTATATATTGATTGGTTACAAGTGCCACTCACAAATTTTTATTCAAGCGTGTCATATATAAAGTCTAGCCTAGGGCTATGTGATGACATCATATGTTACTCTACTTCAAAGTTACACAAGTTATTATATTGTGGTTGAGTCACATGATTGTTGATGTAGGTATAGATGTTTTGTCCTACAGAAAGGCAATTTAGTTTGGTATTTGGCATTGAATAGGTTATTACTGATTTATTGAAAATTTAGCTTTAAAATACTTTAGTTATTTATTAGTTTTGTTTTAAATTTAGGTATTTAGCTAGATTTTGTTAACCGGTATTTTAGAAAAATTGTTTAAATAACTTAATTTTTAAAATGTATCATAATGGAAGCCGAAGTAACTCATTTAGAGGTAAAGGAATAAATTCTGAATTCTCTTTTAAATGTATTATTCAAGCTAATTAAAATTTTTCTATTAAAAAAGCTTTAAAGTTAGTATAACGTATAGTATATATATTCCTTTTATTTTATGTATGTTTTATTATGTATTAAGAGTAGGTTATGTTACCGTTTAATGAGGTTTAATGTCACAGGTAACTAAACATGACTACAAAATGTTTAATGTAAAACACTTTACACTATATACCGAATACTTAATACACGTGGTAGAAACATGCTGGTTAGTATGTCATATGACGTCATCTGTTTATTTAACTATAACCCTTCTAGTTCTATTGTATGTAAGTTACACTAAAATTACAAAGGATTTTACTTTAAAGGATATATTGTATATGTTGTTTTTAATGCTAAACATTTAAAAAGTGTTTGATAAATGTTATTTTTAATATAAAATCAGCTAACTAAATCTAAAAAGTTCTTTATTTTTGATAGGCTAGTTATGTCAATATTGAAATAAAAATACAAATAAAATAGCCTGTTCTTTTTCCCATCTATTAGCTAGAAGAATCAATTAATCCCTTATCAAAATGTGCCATTTATAAGCCATTTGTATCTATTGTTAAATTTCCTGTTTCAGTGAATTGTGAGGAAACAACCTAATACGTTGTATATTACGGCAGTCTCACACGAGTACATTTCAGTATTAGTATCTCTTTTTTAATAACTGTTAAATTTCGAGCGGAAAAATGCCAGGAACTTTGCTGAATGAGCATGGTCAGATTATTTGTAAGTCTTATAATTTGAAGGAGTTCGTAAAGAAGTTTGGGCCTTATAGTGAGATTACTTTTGATGTTAATTTATTCTTTGACAGTTAATTATTACTTAACGTGGTTTTGTTTATTTTTTAATAAAGCTATTGATTGCTTTAATTACACCTAATTTGTTTGGGTAAAAAAAATAAAGGCAGTTATTTCTAAAAACTAAAGAGGTTCAAATTGGGTTTTTGTGTTTACATATATATATATTTTGTCAGTTTTTATTAGCAAAAACTATATACTAACTTTGAGAATGTGTTGTTTTGGTTAGATAAAACCTAAGGTTTAACTTTAAATCATGCTTAAATCTATCTCTTAGTTTGCAATTGTCATTTATTTTTCAGAACCTTTTTTAAAAAAGGTTTAAAAATTTATTTTTGCATTTATATTTCTCTTTAAGTTTTTGATTATTTTCTTTAATTTAAATAATTTTTCAGGTAGTCAAACTTACGGAGGGTCCTCGAATGTCGGAAGCAGACTAGCAGGAGAGTCAGCAGTGGGCAGTAGACTCGCTTCAGCAAGTTTATCCTCACATACACAATCAACAACTGACCAAAACCAATCTCCGATGTTTAAATCAAATCTCAGTACTTCAAAGTCGAATATTAGTAAGTTCTAATTTTTGTAAAAAAAAATTTTGTATTTTTTGAAGAAAATTATTTTGGATGGTAATTACTAGATTGTAGTGGTAGTGTTGTTCTTTTGCAACATATTTGTCAAAAATAGGTTTAGTTTTTTAAAAGTTTTAATTATTTTTAATTTTAAATTATATAAAGCGTTATAAAAAAAACTTAAAAAGTGTTAGATATTCAAGCTATTAAGGAATAATTTTGGCATATTTTTTTGGGGGAAAACTAATTTTATTACTTAGCTCTACATATTGTATTTTCAAAAGCCTGTAAAACTTATAGCACATGAAATTTAACAAGTGGTCTTAAACCACTTTGTTTTTTTTTTACCTCATATCTGGTAACGTATAATTTAATATTACACAATACCAACAGTGAAAATTGAACACAATAGCTAAGTATTTGTTCTATAATGTCTCGCTTTATATTCAGTTTCATTTGACTGTTAAATAATTGTGTTTAAAATTTGTTCAATATTAAATTGAAATTTACTTTTTAAAAATGACTTTTTTATCTCAAATATCTTTTTTTTATAACTGTTTTATGTATTTCATATTTATAAATTTTTTTGGCCTAATAGTGAGATTTTTTTGATGTTAATTGCTTCTTTAACAGCTAATTATTACTTTAACGATGGCTTTGTTTGTTTTTTAATAAAGCTATTGATTGCTTTAATTACATCTAATTTGTTTGTGTACAAAAAATAAAGGCAGTTATTTCTATTTAAAAACAAAATAGGTTTAAATTGGGTTTTTGTGTTTGCCTATATATAAACATTTTTAAAGATGTTGGTAAATTTTTTTGATTGCAATATATACCAAACTGTGTATTTAATACAGTTAAAAAACAGTTAATTAAAACACAATTTTAAATTATTTTTGATTTTTTTAACACAGGTTTTGGAAACCACACTAGTGTGAAACCTGCAGTAAAAACTATGACATTACAAGAAGTTCAACAAGCTGCAGCAGTTAAAGCTGAGAATCTGAAGACATGGAGTGTTAAAACATACAAGGTAGTTAGTTACATTTAATGCAATTTTTTAATGGTTTTTACCATAACTGTTTAGTTAACAGAAAAAAAGTGAATTTGTTTGAATAAAAGTAACTTTTAAAATAAAAAAAAATGTTTTTTTTAAATTCTTTTTTAATGTGTACTTAAAAAATGAAAATGTGTTATTGATAATTTCATTTTTTTTTCTTTTTTTAGTGCACAAAGCAGTTGTTGTCGGAAAAATTAGGTAAAGGAACGAAAACTGTAGATTTGGAGTTGGAGGCCAAAATTGAAATTTTAAGAGATACAAAAAGAAAGTTAGTGTAGATTTTTTTTAAAAACAGACATTAACAACATTTTTATTAATCAAAAGTATCTGAAATAAAAATGTAATGGCATTCTTAATATTTTTTTTAATTTCTAAATATTGATTTTATTTAGATATGAAAACTTGCTTATACTTACCAAAGCATTGGCAACTCACTTCAGTTCAATCGTACAAACTCAAAAAGTACTAGGAGAAGCATTTGCTGAGTTATCATCAAAATCTCAAGAACTACAGGTAACCACAAATGGCATGATATTTTTCGCAAACCATCTAAAATATTTGGTGTTTATTTGGAGCAAGTACCAGCTGTGCACCACCTTCAGTGTGGTTGTCATTCTATTATACTTGCTAGATTATTAAGAGTTGTTTGAGACTTTATCTATTTACCGTTGGATATTGTTTTAGGAACTTCACACATTTAATATTTTTTTTCAAAAAGTTGTTAAAATTTATAAAAAAAAGATGTAAACTTTATTTAAGTTAATAACAAATACTTTAAAAATTATTTCAGCTATTATTTTAAATTTTTTTTATACATTTTTATTCTTTTATTTAAGTCATTATAAATATATTTTAAGATCCAAAATTTACAAAAAAACTAAAAATTTCCGAAATAAAAATTTTAAAAACTCAGAATATTGTTATTTTATCCACAAAACTACAAAGAAAAAACAAATTAAATTTCCTTTTTATTATTTTGTAGGATGAATTTCGGTATAATGCTGAGACACAACTGGTGTTGGTTAAAAATGGCGAAACTTTATTATCGGCAGTTAATTTTTTCGTGGGTGGTTTAACGACTCTGTGCTCTAAAACGATGGATGATAGTTTATTGACTGTATCTAGATACGAGTCTGCTAGGTATGTTAAACTTTTTCTTTTCTAATTTAAACTAAACTTTATTTTTCACTTATGAATTTTAATAAAGAAAATAATATAGATAGCCACCAAAATTTTAGTGTATTAAATAGTTTTTATATTAATTATTTAATTTATTCCATTAACTTAATTTATTTTAATGATAGGGGCGTGTATTAATAAAAAAAATGGGTTAATAAGATTATTAAAAGTATTATTAATATATTTAAATTGCAAATATACAGTTAAGAGTACTGTTCAATTTTATAAATTTTTATAAAATCCTCCAATATACATTTTCCAAAAATTGCCCTTTTTTTGTGTACTAATAATGTATATATAATTCATTATGTATACATTTTTATAACTCTTTTGGGAATTTTACAATTATTTTTTAATATGTTCTAATAGGTTTATCTAAATTAAACTGGGTTCAATAATTGATTTTCTTTTTTTTATCAATATTAAATTAAATCACACCAATTGTATGCTTAATATTTTGTTATGTTTTATAATTACTACTTAATGTAGTTGTCTAATTTAAAAAAAATTTCACCTAATTATTGAAATTATTAATCTTAAAAATCAATTTATTTACTTAAACATGTTCTTGTATTTTTTAATTAAGTAACAAGATTTTATGATTCACTTTTTATTAATTTACTAGAAATATTTTTGTAGTACTTATAAATTATTTTTCAAATATTTTGAAATTTTTTAAACATATTTATTTTATTTCAGAGTTGAGTTTGATGCATATAGAAGTGAGTTGGAATATTACAATCTTGCCCCAAGAACTGAATCAAACATAGCAAGATTATCGACTGCACAATCCAACTTTAATAAACAGAAAGAAATTTACGATAAATTGAGAAGTGATGTTGGGGTAAAACTTCAGTTTCTGGACGAGAACAGGGTAAATTAATTTAAATTTTTGAAAAAAAAACATAAAAAATAAAAAAAAATTTTGAAATTTTTTTTTAATCAAAACTGTAACAATTTTGTTAGGTTTTGGCTAAATTTAAAGTCATTTTTCATGTAAAGTGGGGAAATAATCTATACATAAGTTTTAATTGATGTATGTAGGAAGGTATAAATGTCTATTTTAAAATTGTTTAATAAAAAACTGCCATTTGTAGTGCGCGGCGAATATAACTTCGTAGTTGCGACCATATTAGAACAAATAAAATGCAACCCAAAGGGTAGGCAATTACTAAGTAATATCCTTAATTAAATTAATTACTTATTTGTTTCTAGGTAAAAGTGATGCAGAAAAATTTGTTGTTGTTCCACAACGCTATCACAGCTTATTTTGCTGGCAACCAACAAAAACTAGAGGCAACAGTAAGTCAGTTTAACATCAAACCTACTCCTTCTTCATGGGTGGAAAGAGATTAAATACAATACTTCATTGGAATTTTTTTACACGAAAATGGCGGATTTTAAACACCATTTTCAGGAAGGAAATGCTTGTTTTTGTATCATAGACTAAGAAGACAATAGTTTTTATCATAAAAAAACATTTTTTAATTTTTTTTTTTCATCCAAATAAAGTTTGATAAAATTAGTAAAGTTAGTACACAAAGATACTGATAATTGTTTTGGCAATCATCAAATAATAAGTCAGAGAATTAATCTTTTTTAATATTGTCTGGATTTTTTATATTAGTATGTTTTTTCCAGATTATTATGTATGTAGTTTAATAAGATCTTATTTTCTTTGCATAAATTTTTTGGGTTTATTTGTGTTATGTTAACATTTTCTAGGTACTTGTTGAATAAGAATTGTGCTGTAACATTTTATTTTATGCAGTTTTAAAGCTGGTGACTAAAAAACAATTTTCATTGTGCCATTATGGGTTTAATATCAGTTACTTTTTTTCTGGCAAGTTTATTTTTACACAGTACAAATTTTTGCACTCGCTTAGAATATTTTTTACCAGTTAAAAAATATTATTAATTTTAGGTCTAATCTAAAAGTGTTTTATAAAACAAAAAAGTAAAGTTAATTAAAATTTTATCAGTATGCTTAGTGTTAAAATACTTAAAACAAGTAGCAAATAAATTTCTGTTATGTTTTTATAACTTTTTCCCATGTCTCTTTTTATAAATTATTTTAACCAACTTTTAATTCTATATTTCTTTGTAAATTATGCTCATTGTAATATTATATTTAACATAACGCATATATATCTACGCCTAACTTTATTTGCTTTTGTAGTATAATTAGTTATTTTTAGATTACGTGCAAATTTTGAATATCCATAATAAAATAACTTATTCAAGTAACTTGAAAAACTGACTAAACAATATTTTTTCTATACTTGTTTAGTTTTCACAGGTTAAATGTTAATTTAAACTAAATTTATTTGATAAATAAAATATGGTTCGAAATTATTTGATTATTTGTAGCATAGATTTTTATATATAAAAAAGGTATGAAAATGGTTAAATGTTTATACGTCTTTGTTTAATTAAAACATTTTGGCTTGGTAATTTTAATGACCTAACAACGATGGCATTTAAAAAATTGCTATTTTTAATATGGTCACAACATATGAAATATTGCGCACCACAACTTTATGTTATTTTATATTAAACTGATATTTTAACCAAGTTTTAATAAATATTATTTTAATAAACTACGTACATGTTATGAAATTCACAACTTGTTTAAGAATCATAACTATCTTTTAAGGATTGCAGTTTTAATATAATTGCCAGGTTACCGTAAAATAACATAACTTTGTCCTAAAACATGAAGAATAACTTAAAATTGGAACAATTAACATCGAAATAACTTAACAAAAAATTATTATTATTTTTTTTTTTTGTATATATCTTTATCCTCGATGTGGGAAAGTCGAATGCGCGACTTAAACATAGAGTCACATCAGTTACTCCGACCCAGTCTCGAGTTGCCTGTGGCAGATTGGGATATTATAGATTATAATTGACCAGTAATTATGCTGCTGATTAAGTGCTGGCTTAGCAGGAGTTCTTACCGTTTATAGCGCCTTACTCAAGGACGCTACAGCACGAGATCAGTGGGGATTGAACCCACGACCTCATGGTGGTGTAGCAAGTGTTCTTACCACTACACCACGCTGCCTAAATTTGTCATCAAAAACCATGCTAAATATAACCTCTTAATATAGTTATAAACATCAGAAATTATATTTAATTAACAAGTTTTTTCCATGCATAAATTAATACATTAAACTTAAGGCCAGGTCAAAGTAAAACAATATATTTTGATATTTAATAAGTCCAATAAAAAATGTGATTAAAAAAATTAAACAGCACCTTTTCAAGAAAAAACTCAAGAAATAGTGTTAAGAGCCCTGCAGTTTATTAACTATAGTTTTAAAGGTCATAAAAGTATATTTAAGGGGTATATTAAGGTATAATTTAAGAAACAAAGTTTCAACAATGTGTTTGTATTGTGTTTCTGTTAATGGGTATTCAAAAAGCTAATGCTCATTAAGCAGTGCATTTTATTTAACAAAGCGTTTCCATAACTTTTGATACCAAATTAAAGTTTTTGTATTCTCAATTTAATTTTATTGGAAAGCCTAACCTTGGTTTTTCTAACCCTAATCGAGCTCAAGCTCGAGCTTAAATATATTTAATACTACTATTTGCTGTTTTGAAATATGTTTAATACAACTATTTTTAGTCTAAGTTCTGCTAATGTGTTCAAATAAAACGAATTAATGGATTGTAGTCACTAAAATTTATCAGTTATCCTTCCCGCTAGATGGCAGTGGCGAGTAATATAAATTTGTAAATTCACGCGTTTCTTATCGCGTTCTATATACGTTTTACTTTTATAACCTATATTAAAAATCTAAACTAAGTTTAATTATAAAGGATATTTTAAAACATTTAAATTTTGTTGTAACGCACGAATTTGACACATATTAATAACCGAACTCGTTGTTGATCTCTGCTTAAATAACAAAAATTGTTGATCTCTGCTTAAGTAACATTACATTTTTCAATAAATATACGGACAATAACCTTATGTTTCGAAATCTAAGATTTCGAATCATATTTAATACACTGACAATAAGTATTTGTTTCGAAATCTAAGATTTTGAACCATAATAAAAAAAAATTAAAAATACTTATTTTATGCTTTTTTTATTGGACAATTTACAAATAATTACACCACTGGTAGCTAATATTATAAGAAGCTTTTTTAAAATTGTGATTTATTTAATAATAAACTTGTGTTTTTGCCCCATTTGTTGCAAAAAATAACTAAAACGTGATTTAAAAAAAAAAACTTTTATTGAGGATAAACAAATTTATGTTTAGTCACGTGATTTTGTTTTGAAATCTAGCGACCTCTTACGTAAAAGGTTAAAAACAAAAATAAGTTTGTTGTGGTTGTCAAGATAAAAGTAAAACCAAGTTAAAAAAAGTAAAATTACAGGTAATTTAAATTATAATTATTAACAAGATATTGTATTTGTTTAAGCTTATACATTATATTTTGTTTAATCTTACACAGCTTAGGTTGCTAATTGCACACTTTTGCAAACTGCAATTTAAATATATTGCGGTATTTGAATTGCTTAATTTAATATAGACACTATTTTTTTAAGTAAATGTTAGCAAATTGCGTTTATTTTTGTAAGTTTGATAAAGTTTGTTGTTGTTTATATAGTGTATTCTGTCACTGTTAATAATTGAAATATCTTTAGTTTAAATTTATTAGGAAGTTGTCATTAGGAAATGCCAGTTTAAAATAAATTATTTTCAGGTAGTCGTATGATTTTTAAATCAAGTTTTTAATTTGACAGGCTCACAACATAGCAAGAATACTTAGGTAGAATTATAATGGTGACCACTCCTGGAAGTAAAGCAGTAAGTAAGACTGGAAGCAGAAGTTTCAACAGACCTAAGACTCCGCCTTCTAATTTAAGCATAGGTCAGTACTTGGTTTATTTTAGGTTATTAGTTAAGTTTTTACAAAAATAAAGTTGCAACATTATTATTTAAGTTAAAATTCAGTAGTGTCCTAAACTAATTTGTTGTTTAAAAAATAACAAAAATTTTAATATTGCAAAAATATAAAGTACGTAGGACTTTACTTAAAATCAATTTTTAGTAACAATAAAACACAGTTAAACATATATTTCTTACAAATCACTGAGAAACTAAGTATTTAAAATAGCATAGCAACATAATTTATTGCATTTAAATATACCGGAGTAAATTTACTTAGTATTGCAAAAAGTTTAAACATTTTAGGAAATCACAATATAGTTGCAAAATAATTTAAAATAATTTGTGCTTTCATAACGTTAACACCAGTCCCATAATGTGTCCCATCGTAACTATTAACCCCTTTTGTTATACCCCTAAAATCAAACATGGGTATCCCATAAGGCCTGAAATATTCCTCGAGTTTTTGAGTGTATATAGTAATAGCTTTGTCTCCTTGTATTGAGAAATATATCGGGGGTTTTAGAAGACCAATGCTCAGTGGTGGGGTCCATATAATTCGTGGCCAGCTATTTTTGTTGTGGTTTAATTGAGTGAGCGCAGGGCGTAGAAAATTGTTAATAATTTTGTCAGCATCACATTTAAAGTGAAGACCTAAAACAAGTTTCTCAAATTAATTTAAAAAAATTAATTTAAATACAGTTATTAGAATTTTTAAAATTGATGTAAAGACAGAATAGTTAAGATTGTTTTAAATTAAAAGTTTTTAGTTAAAGTACAGTCTAAATTTGTAAATATGTTGAACTGTTTCTTACCTATTCCCAACACCACATAAGTATTTTCTTTTCCCTTTCTTTTTTCTAACAAATTAAATAACTGTTCTGGTCCCATAGCCCATAAGAATGATGCGTCAAAATTTCGTAGACCATCACAAACATCATGTTTTAAATTGTCTAGAGAATGAGCTGCAGCAAAATCATGGCATTCGCGCCGTAAAAATATGTTCTCATTGATGCAAATATCCTGAAAAAATTTAAATTATTTAAACAGGGTAAAATGCTATCTTTAAGATGTCGTTTTAAAACATACTGGTATAAAAGATGCAAATAACCTTACAATGCTAAAGTAGTGAGATTCGTTTTTAAAAATAACTTTTAAAAATTCATTTTAATTTTGTTGTACTTACTTTTAATTCGTCGGTGACACATTTTCTTAAAATATTTTGGTTTTTGTTGATCAGAACACTTTCCAATCCCATAAATGTGTTTCTTATTAGGGAATCTCCCAAAAACAATATCTCAGCTGGTTGTTGGTTTTTGGCAAGGTTATTTAAGATTGAACAAGCTTCATGTTGATTGTAATTATTCCATTTACATCTAAAATTTAAATTACATTCAAAATTATTTTTTGTTTTAAACTTTGAGAAATTGCAGGTTAAGTTAGTTTGGGTTTGCTTATGTTATTTCTATAATTTTTATTTTAAAAAAAGGTTTAAAATTATTTTTTTTATATTAAACTTTTTTTGTTAATTTTTATAGCCTACCTTTGATCATTTGTATGCCAAGTTGATAACAATGCATCATGATAATTTTTCGTGTTTACACATTTCTTACAATTACAATTATCATTCGCTTTTGAAATCGGGGCACAGACCCCTTTTTCATAGTCTGTACAACATGGTTTTTTACTTAATGGGTCACAAAAACTACCAGACTGTGGCCAGGAGTTTGTGACACGTTTTGATAAAACACTGTAGCCACATTGTCCATCTTCTCTCCATTGTTCTGTAACAATGCCTTGATGTTTTCGATAGTTTAGGTGGTCTATGTTTATCTGTTTAACTTGTTTAAAGTTGTTTTGTTCATTTTTCACCCATTTTCCTTCTGTGATGTTGTGCAGAATATTTTCACATTCTGGCATTGGAAAATCTTTTTTTAAATCCAGATCTTTATATTTATGATCAATTTCCTTAGTAGGAAAATTTGAGCATAGTTTTTCCACTCTATTAGCATGATATTTTAGAATATTAACTGCAGTAGGTTCCCAGTTATATTTGTGATAATCCACATATACTATAATGATTATTAGCAGTAAAAGAAAAATTATTATTCGATTTTTATTACCAAATCTTTTCATTGTTCTGTTAGTATCCATTTAAAAAAAAATAGTTAAATTCTGTAAAAAAACATAGCATTTTTAAATTTGCTTTTTTATTGGAAAGCAGGATAATGTTATTTTTAATTTTTATATAGATGGTAAAAATAGTTCACATTTTCTGTATTGTTTTAACTATGAACATAATTGCAATATTCCTATTTTACTGCCAAGCTGCAACTATTACAGCAATTAAGATATGGAAAAAACAGCAAATTAATATGGACCCATATATATTACAATCGGATTACCTACCTAACAATACTGAGTACTACCCAACTATTTCAAATGGATTTATTGGGATGAAATTATTTGGTAATTCAATTTATGTAAATGGGATTTATAATGGAAGGAAAGGGAATAGCCATAGAGCAAGAGTTCCAAGCAATACTATCCCCTATATTTTAAACCCAAGCACAAATAAAACTAATATCAAATATATTCAAGATATGAAAAATGGGGTTTTTAAAATACAACTTAAGAATTTTAATTATGAATTAGAAGAAATTTTTTATGCACATAGAATATATTCAGGGTTATTGGTACACGAAATTAAATTAACTTTTTATAAACCTGGTGTTTATAATATCAAGTTGTATTCATTATCTAGTAACCTATCTGATGATTTTGAATTCTCAAATCCAATACATTTGAACTTCATTGCTTCAACATGCAAATTAAATTTGTGTAGATATATCTTAAATGCAGAATACAAAACTGGAAGCACAAAAATTTCTGAAGAAACGTTTTCAGAAACATCAAAAGTTTATATTATTTCAACCCAATATCCAAATGAAATAAAAATAAACGTTGAAAAAAGTGATATAGGAAAAAGTATTACTTATGTTTTTGTTACTTCAATCGGACTATCTTATAAAGAAACAAAAACCAATTACAAAGTTGCAATTGCAAACGTTGTAAACCTAAAAGAAATGCACGAAAATCAATGGCAAAAGACCTGGCAAAATTCCAACATTTTACTCAATTCTGATGACAACACAAGTAAAACAGTAACATCGTCACTTTATTACCTCTTAAGTGCATTTCCATTGTTAAAAGATCAATTTAAGTTTTACGGAGTTAGCCCCGGCGGTTTAACCAATGGAGGTAAGGGCCAAGATTATTTTGGGCATGTTTTTTGGGACCAGGATTTTTGGATTGCTCCAGCCTTGCTACCTTTACACCCAGGTAAAAGTAACATGTTTTAATTCAAAGTTAAAATGTTTAACAAGGCCTAAATTATAAATTATTTTTTCCTGGCAAATTTATTGATAATAGTTAAACTGACAAAGAACTACTTGTAAAAGTTTGAGAACCGAATAACGATTTTTTTGTGATTTTGAAACAAATTTTATGTTCACAGATTTAGTGAAAGAAGTAATCAAATATCGTGCCTCAAACCTTATCCCAGCCATGAACAAGGCAAAACAATTTGGTTATAAGGGTGCAATGTATCCTTGGGAGACAGCGCATACCGGTTATGACGTCTGCCCTGGTGACAGTTACATTAAACTTGAGATCCACGTCACAGCGGATGTAGTACACCTGTTACAGCAATACGTTTATGCTACAAACGACTGGGAAATCTTAAAAGAAAACAACGTTTGGATGATGTTGCGGGAAATCGCCACGTTTTTTGAATCAAGGGTTGTTTATAACTCGACCCTTCATTGTTACGTCATTAATGACGTCATGGGGCCGGACGAGTGGCATTCGCCAGTCAATAACTCGGTTTTTACGAATGTTGCAGCCAGAAACGCCTTAAATTTTGCAGCTGATGTTGCATTTAAATTGGGAGATTACGAAAAAGAAGCTCTTATATGGAAAAAGATAGCTTCTAATATGTATATACCACGTAAAACTTATCAAAAATCGGGATATTATCATCCCGAATTTGGCGGCTTTGACCCAATTAACGATACAGTGAAACAAGCGGATGCTATAATGCTCGGATTCCCGCTTATGTTAAATATGTCAGTTGCAGAACATCGGAACGATCTTGAAGTTTACGCGGGGGCTACTACGGAGGAAGGCCCGGCAATGACCTGGGGTATGTTCTCAATTAATTATTTAAGCGCTGGGGAAAAAGAAAAAGCTGATAAAATGTATTTAAAACAGTTGAACAATATACAGCAGCCTTTTCTGATTTGGTCTGAGCAGGCAGACGGAAATGGCGCCACTAATTTTTTAACTGGAATTGGAGCCTACTTGCAAAGTCTGTTGTACGGTTATTTAGGTATAAGATACCTACCTAATAAAATGTTACTAAACACAAAGTTTCCTCCATTTAATTCAAACGAACGTGAGATTAGAATTTATGGTATCAAGTATAAAGGGATTTCATTTACAATTAAAATTGAAGAAAAGAATATTGAAATTCGCCTAAACTATTTGGCGAAGTCTGGACAATGTCTTACAATAAGTTCTAATTATAAAAAGTTTACGTTATGTAAACCTTATCAGAATATACGAATACTGCATGGGCTCATTGAAATAACTTAAATTATCTGTGTGCAATTTTCTATTCTTTGTATATCTTATTTGTCTAAATTTTTTGTTCTACTGTTGTTTAACTTTTATTTCCTGCTTGCCAAATTCTAAATTTTATATTTATTTGTATTAAATTTAACTGTTTAGTTGACTACTACCTAAATGAAATTACTTTTTTTTGAATTCTACTAAATAAATTGCTAAAGATCTACATGTACTGCGCTTAAAATCGAACCTAATTCCACCAAAAAATACTAAAAAACTAAATTCTGCTACCGCGCAAAATTTAACAGGTTTAGAAAGTAACAATTCCATTCAACTTTTTATTTATATATCATAAACCCTTTATATTACGCGCCGTTATACAAACATCCTTTTTTAAACCAACCGTTTTTTTAGATTATATTCTATTGAGGCCTTTGTTCTACTTCGGTATCTCATTTCATTTGTTGCTATGGAACCTGATTACAATTGATCCATTTTCTATACTCTCATTTATTCACATAGTGTTGTGGAGCTGTTAATTAAGTTATATTTTTAAAAGATGTCTATCTTAAAGTTGCTTATAATTACACCTTTATAAACCATATAAACTTATTGCTGTTGAATTAATAATATGTTTTAAGTCAAGTTTTACGAAGTGTTATAATATAATATATAAGGAAGTTGTCTTTAAGGAAGGGATTTTTAAACAAAGATAGCCTTATAAGGCTTACAGTTTTTAGACTTATAGAAAAAGCTTTCCTGTTTAATTTTAAGCACGCTATAATTAAGTTAAACTAAGGCAATGTGGAGTGTAGCAAGAACTGCGTCGTCCAAGGGCAAGTTGTCAGCCATGGCAGCTGATTCACCTTCTACGGTTCATCCACAAACTGCTTCGACTATTAACGAAGGCGATGTTGAAGACGGTAAGTCGAAAACCTAAGGTAATGAGTTCGATTCCAGTCCTTGCGATTTTTTTGAAATCGTTTTAATTAGAGCGAATTTTGCAGTTGTGTCTCTACTTAAAACCAAACCTTACTTAATCTTCGTTATTTTGCTGATTTTTGCAATATATCTAAATCTAAAACTTAAGTTTTTATAAAAATAGCCAAACCTGCCTTTTCTAAAGTTGGTATTATTAAACCACCTATTGTCCAAGAATTCTTAAACAAAACATAAAAATTCTAAATATTGTAAAACAATTGTGTTTTAAAATCTGTACTTGGCTTATCTGCTACATAAAATTAGCCATTTTTAAAAGTTACAATACTACGTAGGCTAAATACCATGTAAGCTCTGTGGGTCATTCCTTTGCTTTAAGTATTCCACTGGGCAAATAATATCAAAATTCGGGCAAATTCTATTGTGTTGTAAATGGGTGAATGAGCGTAAATAACGGGTCATATCTTGTCAAAAGAAATGTGCTAACGTATAGTATAAAGCTTGTAACACAATAATAGTTCGAAGCGTTAAAAAGCGTATTTGACTTGACGGCCTGTAAGTCAATAGAAGGCGTAGTAGCGCTTATGAATCTCTGTAGTGGTTGGTTGCTATGACAATGTAGTGTGCCAATTATTAATATCGATTCGAACAGTCTGTAAAATCAAAGTCGTCGTTTGTTAAAACTGAATTATGTCGTCGATTTCAAAGCTAACTAAAAGTAAGTAAACTTATTAAAAACTTCAAATGTTAATGTTTTTAACAGTTAAGTTTGTAAGTTTATAGTGCTGTAATAATTGTTTAAATAGTATAAACAGACAGACAAAAACATATTTACAATTGTCTAATTGTTAACTTATTTTTACATTGTTTGACGTAAAAGTCCTTTTTCTATGTATTTTTTTTTATAAGAAATTAATCTAATTAACAAAACTATTACAGCAAGCTGGCTAGAGCCTTAACCATTGGATTTTTTATATATAGTATTCAAGTAGCAATGTATCTTCTTCTACGAAACTTAAGCAATATATATAGAAATTTTTTTTTGATTTATAAAAATAATGTTTTAGAAACATACAAATCATGTGTTATATGTTTAGATAAATCAAAGAAGAAGATAATATCTGGGACCCCTGATAAGCCCCCCTCTCCAGTCGAACAAAAAAACAATGATGTGATTAATAATGAGGAGATACAGAAGCTTGCGATTAAAGATGAAGATCTAAAAGAAGTAACTATTTTTTTAAAACTTTAAAAATACTTTAAAAAAATAAATTTAAAAAAATAATGAAATTGAAATGTTTCTCTAAATGCTAACCTTTTTAAAATACATTTTTTAATTTTTTTTGGCTTAATTGAATGAAACACCATTATTTAACCACACAGCTACATTTGGTTCATGAAAAACCATTAGACACCAGCAGAGAACCAGTTTCAGAAAACTTTATAGTTCGAAGAGTAAAAACATCAGAATTACCAGTTCAAAAACCAACCAGACGAATATTGGTTGCTAGACCAGCACCCCCTGATGCACAACTTAAACCAATTGATTATTCTGGTCCATCTGGTCCAAGGTAAGTAAAAAATATGGTTGTTTTTTATTATAAAATATAGTGTTTTTTTAATTTAGAAATTTTAATTTGGTTTTTTAATTTTAATTCGGTTCAAAAAAAAATTAAATAAAAAACAAAAAACAAGTTATTTAAAATAAGGGTCCGTAAATTACCAAATATTTTTAATTATGTAAATTTTTTAAATTTTATGTTATTAACCTTTAAACAATTGTAAAGGTACTTGCCTGATGGTAGAATTGTTCCATATAGTTTGTTAGGATCGGTTGAAAATTTTGTAAGTGAAGCTGTGAAAAGAAATGATATGAGGGTAATTCTTTAACTATAAATTAGTCAAGCTTTGTAATTAAATTAAATGCCCTGTTGTTAATTACTTCTTAAAGTTATTTTTTGTTACAAATTTTTGTGTAAAAGTGATTTTTTTAAACTTTTGATATAAAAAGGCCAATTTTAAAGCCTTAATGTTGTAAAATTTATCGAATTTTAAGATTATTTATTGTTTTAAATTATTTTTGATTATGAGGCCAACTTTAAAGCCTAAACATTTTTACTTTTTTTTTTGTATATATTTTTATCCTCGATGTGGGAAAGTCGAATGCGCAACTTAAACATAGAGTAACATGTTACTCCGACCCAGTCTCAAGTTGTCTGTGGCAGTTTGGAATATTATAGATTATAATTGCCCGATAATTATGCTGCTGATTAAGTGCTGGCCCAGCAGGAGCTCATACCGTTTATAGCGCATTACTCAAGGGCGCTACAGCATGAGATCAGTGGGGATTGAACCCACGACCTCATGTGTGGTGTAGAAAGTGTTCTTACCACTACACCACGCTGCCGGTATTTAGTAAAATTTGTTACCTTAACTCAATCTTGAGTTTACTTTGACAGTTTAAGATATTATTGATTATGATGAAACCAGAAAGCAGTTGAACCTTATGGAATAATGTTTAATTATTGATTTTAAAAAATTTAAAATATTTTAATTTTTAGCCCGACTCTCCCGCTGTTACTGAAGTACCTGACCTTCAACCTCAGAGGTTAAAGGTAAAAAAATACGAGAGGCCGAGAAGTGTTGCCAACGACAAAATTCCAACTGCAATTAATCAGGAGAGAGCATTGTTGCACTGGAGAAGAAAAATGGCTGACAGAAAGCGCCAGCAAGGACATATTTCGAGTAAATTGTTAAAATTTATGTTTTTTTTGTATTTTAAAGGGGTTACAATTGTGACTTCGAGTTTTAAATATTATTGGTTTAATTTGTCTAGTAGTTGAACTGTGATTGGTATTTGGTTTAGCAAGAATTATGCTGTTAAGAGCTTCTTACACAAGGGCACTAAGGCATAGATCTATTGGGGATCTAACCCAGGACCTTATACAATAAAGCCAAGTGTTTTAACCCCTAATATACCGTGTTGGCACTAAAAAGATTTTAATGTAAAATATTTTTTAAATTAAATATTTTTCAGATCTGTTAGAGAAACCACTGGATAGATTGGTGATGAATCAGGATGGAAGGTTTAGGTCGATGCAGGAGAAAAGAAAGTTGGTGGATCGAGCTATTCCTGCTATGGACTATGGAAAGGGGTGTAAGTTTATTAAATAGAAATAAAAATTAAGATTTTATTATGATAAGAATGTAAGTTATAGATATGGAGGTGGTTATAATTTTTGATGTTAAGTTTTACATTTTTTTATTGCTTTAAATTTAAATAATTTAATTTGTAAATTAGTAAAATGACTGAACTGTTTTTTGATTATTACCTGAACTTATTTTTCTAAATGGGTATACTTACAAAAAAACATAATTGTAAAACTTTTTTCGCCGAAATTATGTTAATTTTTTTAAAATTATGTTTCCAGAATAGGGTAAGGGCGAGAATGATTTTATAAAAAACATCTCAATTGTGTTTTTAGTAAATTTAAAATTGATTAAACATCTAGTATATTTTAGATCGGGTTGGAAGTGAGTTCTGGAAACAACAAGAAAGTTTTGGTGATGACCTCACTGGAATAAAAATGACCTTGACAAAAACTGAAAGGGGAAGCCCCATGGAGTTTGGTAAGAAAATATAATATTAAGTAACAACTAGTTAAACTTTATTAAATAAAGTTCAAGAAACTTAGTTTTTTAATTTTTTTAAACAAAATTAATATCTGGCTGTTGGCGTTAATATTTAAGGTTTAAGTAAGGTGCTATAAGTGTCTTATAAGTGGCAATATGATTAATAACATCCAAGACTGTCTAGTCAATTTGAGACTAGGTCAGGGAAACTAATGTTACTCTAAGTTTGGGTCTTTTTTGTTTTGCAGATAAAGATATTAAAAAATATCTGTAATTTATTTATTTTTAAAATTTTGAAATTTTTTCAGAACATATTGGCAAACCCCGAACAGTTCAACATGAAATAGGAACAAGAAACAAAGGAGAACAACTAACAGTTGACCCTCGTAAAACTTGGCATTCAAGTCAATATTTAAGAACTAGAACTCAACAACTTAAACCAGTTTTAAATGAATTGGATCCATATCATCCTGTACGTTATAAAGCGGTTTCAAAATTTAAGAAAAAATCTTTTTTTGCAATTTTAGATATACTTTAAATATGTGATTATTCATTTTATTTTTATTATGTTCGGGGCACTTTTAAATCAATATGTAATAAAGCTTACTGAAAAATATATTCATATACATATATATGAATATCTAATTTACATGCCTTCAAAATTTAAAATATTAAAATTATGCAAAAAATGTTGTTATTTTTGTTTGTATTTTAAATGGTATTTTTTTAAGTTAAATGATTCCAAATAATTTTTTCAGGATTTAAACAACCTTGAAGTGATTGGAAATAATGAGGAAAAATTGGAAGTACTGCCAGGAGCAAATAATTATGAAAATGGTGAAATATACCCACCACAACAACCTGAGTATCAAGTAAAAAATTAAAATACTTAAAACAAGTTGCTAATTATTTAATATGGATAAACTTTTTCACTAAAATAGTAAATTAAATTTTTGTAAAATTTATTTATTTGGCTCAATTTTAAAATTAAAGTTTTTTTGACAAATTTTTGTCGCAAATTTTAAACAAAATTTTATATTTTAGAACCCACTCGATAAATACCCCGATGTTATAATGGAACCTATCACAGGACCTTCTATTATATTTGCCAGCCACCAAGCTAGTTGGGTAGGAAATAGTACAGAACATAAAGGTAAAAATAATCAAAAAATAACCAAAAAAAATTAAAAAATTCAAATCAGATATTACTAATTGTTAAACCTTAGATATTGTTATTTGATTTATGTGGTAACTATTATACTTGTTAACGATAAAATTTACTGAATTTGAAGAAATTTTATGCATAAACTATAATTTTTTGCAAGTTTTTGAAAGCATTAGCTTGTTAGTTATTGTTAGTTAGCTCTACAGACTGAATTTCAGCCATTAAGTTTCTTGTTTTTATTATGTTAGCAATAAATATTTACCTATGCACTACAAATGATAGTTTTTTTATTTTAATAGCATATAAATTATACAAGTTGATTTAGCTTTAATATTTATAGATTTTAAAATTTAAATTATTTTTTAACATTTTATTAAATTAGGTGAAGTTGGATTTGAAACTCGTGTAACATTTGAAGCAAAATCAAATGAAAGATCGACCCAGTATTTAAGTGTAGAGAATAACGGAACAACTGCTATTTATTATGAATGGACAAAAGTGCCAAAAGTTGTTGCATTCGAAGCTTTAAAAGTGGATCTTACTCAGAGATTTTATTTCAATACTGGAGAAGGTAAGTTAAAAATCTCATAAATATTTTGGATCAATATACTTTATAGTTTCTGAAATTTATAACGTTTTTTTAAGGCGTATTTAATATTACCAATACAACTTTAAATTTTGTGGGTAAATTTTGTAAAAAAATAAATTTAATTCTTATTACATTTACCCTTTACTATTTTTAAGTGAAAATTTAATGTTTTTATCATATATTATTTTCTGTTACTTTTTTGTCATTTACTTAAACTTATTTAACAACTTTGATTTATTTTGTATAGGAGTAATATTACCTGGGGACACCCGAAAATTTCCGTTTATTTTCAAATCCGCGATTGCTGGAATTTTTACTGAAACTTGGAGGTTGACAACTAAGCCAGCTGTGATGGGCGGAGCCTCACTACAGGTAGTTCGATTGACAGCCGATGTTAAACTTAAGATATTTTTTACTTAAGGCCTAAACACTATTAAAATAACATATTTATAGTTTAAAAGTGCTTACACTATTCAGAAATTTTAAAATTGTTATTAAATTGCTTTTAAAAAATTTGCAATCCTTTTTGGGCTGAACTATAAAACAAACACAGTATTTGTTTTTTTTACATGTATTTATTCCAAATGTGAAAGGCTTAATTTATTACCTTCACTCATTGCTAAATTTGTTACTTTAACCCAGAATTACATAGACTTTGTCAGTTTTTGGACTTTAGCAGTTTTTTTTATATAATGGCGCTATTTAAAAAATATATTTATGTCAAAAATTTATATGTCTACAGAATAACTAAAACTGTCGTTTGTGATGCGCAAATTAATGCAAATATTAGTTTTAACTATATTATTCCAAATGAAATTTTGACGGTGCGGCGGGCTATCATTTAGTTAATAATAATAATTGCCTGATAATTAATGTGTTAATTGTTTTTTTGGTTCGTCAGAAGTTCATAATATTCCTGTTATTTTTTTTTTTTAAATTTGGCTTAAATTTATATTTTTACCAGGTTGTATTGAAAGGAGTTGCAGTTGATGATGAAAGAACGACAGTTTGTCGAAGTCACATCGAGAATGAGTTGGAACAACGGGAAGCTAAAGTTTGTGTGAAAAATATTATTGAGGAAATAGTGAGAAGTATAAAAACACCAGATAGGTGAGTTTAAGTAAAAGTTATGTTTATGCCATGTTGTTTTCTCTCATTTTAAAGATATTAGTTAGATATTATTTTTAACATTTTAATTTTTTTTATTTAAAATGTTGTAAAATTTGTGTTTTTATTATTTTTTTTTAAATTTTTTTATAATTTTAAAAACATATATATTTTTTTAGTTTAACAATTATATTTGTTGAAACTATACCCAAACTGCATTAAAAGTGAAATAAAAATTTAAACTTGAATTAATTTTAAATTTGAATTTTAGATCACCATCTCCTATTGATTTGTATATAACTGAAGAAGAAATATTTGAGCGAAAAAATCCTGGCAGATTTTATGATCATGAAACTGTTAACGAACTGAAAAACATCTATCTACAGGTTATTGGTGTAAATTATAGTTAATTTTTGTTGTTTAAAATTTGATTTTTTAAAAAAATTGTGTTGTAAAAATTTTTTTTTAGTATTAATGATAAATTTTGGTTGTTTTATTAAAAAAAATATTAATATTTAAAAATTTAATAAAAATCAAGTTTAATTGGCTGTTTAAAAATGTTTTTTTTCTGGAAAACTATGAAAAATGCTTTTTTTTTTTAAAGAATCGGTGTCGTAAAAAGGTTTTTTTTAGTATTGATAATTTATTTTTGTTTTTAATAAAAAAGGTGTTTTATTTAAAAACCTTATTGAAATAAAGTTTAATTTGCTTTTTATATATTTTTTTATTTAAAATAAATTCAAAAAATAAAAGGAAAAAAATTTTAATATTTAACTTTTTTTTCAGTTATTTACTGAGGAAGACAGGGAAGGCAAGGAGTGGGATTTGTCCTTGGATGACCTCCAATCCTGCGTCAATTTGATCCCGGATGAAGAGGCTAAGGAAGAGTTGTTAGCCGGAGTCAACACTGTGATCAACAAGCTCTCAAATCCTCCGCTTACTCCGGCACAAAGAAAAATGTATACGGCAGGGTAAGTTCTGCTAGATTTCAGATTTTTTTTAATTAAAAAATAAAAAAAAATATTTATTTTTAGAACAAAATTGCTGTTTTGATATTTTTAAAATTCTTGCATGTATTTTTATTTAAATAATTTTATTTACTAGTTTTTTTTAATTGAAATTTTTTATTTATTTTGTATTAAACTTTGTTTATTTCAACTATTTGAAAATTTAACTAATTTTTTGTTGATGTTAAATTGTGGCGATTTATCACATGCTAAAAAAATCTGAATAAATTAAAATTTTCTACAAAGTTTTAACAAAAAAACTTCTATTTGTTTTCAGTATATTTCAAACTTTATTTTTTTACCAAATAGATACAAGTTATGGCAGAATACAATAGATAATATATCTGGATGTTCGATGTTGGTGCGGAATATAATGGGTTTACCTGAAGTCATTATGACAGAATCATTCAGTGAACCTGAACCCTGTAAGTTATTGGTGTTTTATTTATTTCAAGTTTTAATATGCTATTTGTATTGTTTGTTAATTTTTAGTATAAATTGATAAAGTAGGCTTTTATAAGCCTAAAATTTGGATGTTTTATTGGGTAAATATTTAAGTAATATTTATATACCTTCTTTTAATAATTTTTTTTTAAATATTAGTTTAAGTATTGCATAATATAGATATACAATATTGAAATCAGTTAAACCATCAAATTATCGGCGTTGAATTTATAGTGTTTAAAATATCACCAAATAATTTAATTTTTGTCTAATTAGCCTCCACTGCAGCTATACCCCCAGCTCAAACTAAAGCTGACTCAAAAGGCAAGCTAGTTTGTGAAATTCACGCTTTGCTTTTTGTGACGAGTTTGCACATTTGTTTTGCCAAAACATTTTTTTTCTGGCTTGTTTTATTAACCAAACACCAATGCTTAATAACATACTTCAGCAAAAAAATAACCAAGTTTTAATCTACTAGCTATTTCTATTCTTCAGTTAGTAATAAATAAGATTTAAGGCTTATTTTTAAACGGAATTCCATCAGTTTTTATCTTATAGCCAATACTTTCTGCTTTGCTTTTCATACTAAATATAGAAGAATGTTGTCATTACATTTCACAAGAAAAGTTTTAATTTTAACACAAAGTTAAACTTATTGTGCTTACTGAATATAGGCTAATAAAGCAAGTTAGGCAAGGATTTTAATTTTGTTAACTCTACAATAAAAAGGTTTGTGCTGAGATTTAGAGTTTTTTTGTTTTTAGTGGTGTCAGCCAAATCTATTAATTCACAAGCTTCAAGTCAAGGAAAAAGTAAGTCAGTCTACTAGTACATTACAACATTTTAACTTGGGACTTAGAGAAAAAAAGGGGGCAATATATTTTATTTAGAATAGAATAAGCAAGTTAAATGAGCTGTAATGGGTAGTAACTATGAAACTATATTATTTATAGAGTCCAATATATAAGTTGTGAGTGGATGATATACAATGCTTTTTGTTTCATTTATTTTATATTGCTGTGCATTTTTTTATTTTATAAAGTGTGTTTTTAATATAACATAACCTCTTTTTATAAATAACTAAAATAGATTTAATTTTTATTTTTTAACATTGCTTTTCTTTTCAGATGATAAAAAAGGCAAGGGTAAAAAGAGTACTGGTAAAGAGGGGAAAGAAGATAAAGGTAAAAAGGGAGGCAAAAAAGAAGTGAGTTTTTTTGTTTTGGTTCTATACAAAATATTTTCAAGTATCTATTAAAAATTTTTCTTTTATTTTTTTTATTGATTTTTTTTATTTTGGTGCTGTAAAACTAAACGAAAATTTTAAGATATAAATAAGATTTTAATTTCCCGATGTTATTTATGTATTTAAGACTTTAAACTATTTAAGAATTTCGGGTCGGATTTTAATTGTTGTAAAATGGTCACAACTTTCAACAAATATTTGCCCGCGATAATTTACCTGTGCACTAAAACAGCAGTCTTATTTATTTTGTAGGCTTATGAAATAATCATATTTAAATATATATCGTCCCTAAGATCTATTATGTATGTTTGAACATAAGTAAAAACACACATTTTGTTAAAATATTTTCAGAGGCCAAAAAGTAAAGGAAAGGGAGGAAAACAACCTGCCCAGAGTCCAACAAAGGAATTATCTGTTGATCGTGATATTGGCTCTAAGACACCATCTAGTGTTAGACCAGTACAGGCCGATACCTTGGACCCAGCAACCAGAAAAAAATACACAGAAAAAATGTATAGTCAAGTAAGTGTACGATTTTTAAGTTTTTGGCACATTTTTTGCATTTTTGTTTTATTTTATATAAATATTGTAGTAAGTATATAAAAAAATGTATCTAAAATAAAAAAATGTAGTATTAAAAATTGTGAAAAATTTAATTTTTAATTTAAAAAAATAGTTTTTTTTTTAAATAAAATTCTTGATTTAAAGGTTTACATTTTGTTGGTTGAAATGGTTGACAGCATGACCTTAGCATTTTCAGAAGCTGAGTCAGCGGAATAATTTTATTTTAATTTTTTATTAAACGTGTACCCAAATTTTTATACTTTTTGTTGCAATAAACATTTATTTTAGTTAAATGTCTGTTCACTCTAGTATAGGTTAAAATGTAGGCACTTATTTAGTTCGAATACACATTCACTTTTTTGACACAGTTTTATTTTTTTGTTTATAAGTCATTCTGTTTTTTGGATATATTTTGAAATTATTTAAAAAAAAAGTTAAGCAGAACCTATTTCGCCATTTTCTTGTTTACGCTAGGTTGTTATCTCCCTTTAGTCATGTGTTTACACCTTTGATCACGTGTTTACACCTACATGTTAGTTTAACTGTGTTGATATGAATTGTATGGTAAACTCGTGATGCTAGTTTGTAGACGATTTTACGTTACCAAACTTTTAAATTCAAATTTAACGGTCTTATTTCGAGTGCATATGACTTGAATATCGGTTAAAGAAATTGGCAAAAATATGTAAAAACAAAAAATATACGCCAATTTTTTGCCTTGACATGTTTTTTTGGCTATATGACGTCATAGGTATAAATTATTTCGTAGATTTTTTTTAAATTAATTTTTTCGGATTTTTAATTCACTTTACCAAAACAACCGTAGAGGCATAATAAACGTATTTTAAAAATATAATTAAGAAATATTAATACGCATAAAAGATATAAGCATAAGTCATAAAAAAAACTTTTAAATTCAAATTTAATTGTCTTATTACATGTGCATATGCAAAACTTAAATACCAGATAAAGAAATTTTCGGAAAAAATCAAAAACAAAAAAAGTTAAGGATAATATTTTGTTTGGGTAAAAGTCCAATGTTTTGTGTTGCATTTAATAAGTGATATTGTTTTATTACACAAATATTGGAGAACTTGTTTAAGAATATATTCAACAATTATAAAATGAAAAAGTGAACAATTTTATGCATTTTAATTGGCGTTTAAAATATGCTTCAAATTAAACGAAATCCAAATTATTATTTTTTTTGGTTAATTTTTTTTTCCATTTCCTCTTATTTACGCAATATTGCAAAAGTTTTTAAATCGCGTTGTGGTGTAGTGGTTGAGGTTCATGCGTTTGAATTCTGAAGCTATGGTTCGATTACCACTGTGATCATTCAGTTCCACATAAGTTTTTTAACATTTTGCAAAAATTTTTAGTAGAACAAAAGTTTGAGCTAATTTTTATTTTGGGTTTAATTAGGTCACGTGATATTTTTGGCCAATGATATTGCATATAAATTTAAAAAAAAAAATAAAAAATTTTAAATCAAAAATAATTGCTCTGTTAGAATTGCACAGGTCTAATTAACGTGTTTACCAAATATTTTTTGAAAATATTAATATTCATAAAAGTTATGACACTTTTATTGAAATTTTATGAAATCTCAAAACCTAAAATTTTATATTTTATTAGACGCGCATTGGTGTAACTAACATTCAAGATAAAACATTTTGCAAAAATATTTATTAGAATAAAAGTTAGAGCTAATTTTTATTTTGGGTTTAATTAGGTCACGTGATATTTTTGGCCAATGATATTGCATATAAATTTTTTAAAAAAAATAAAAAATTTTAAATAAAAAAATAATTGCTTCTTGAGAACTGCACAGGTCCAATTAACGTGTTCACAAAATATTTTTCGAAAATATTAATATTCATAAAAGTTATGAAACTTTTATTAAAAATTTATGAAATCTCAAAACCTAAAACTTTATATTTTATTAGACGTACATTGGCCTAACTAACATTCAAGATAAAAAATTTCGCAAAAATTTTTAGTAGAACAAAAGTTTGAGCTAATTTTTATTTTGGGTTTAATTAGGTCACGTGATATTTTTGGCCAATGATATTGCATATAAATTTTTAAAATAAATAAAAAATTTTAAATCAAAAAATAATTGCTCTGTTAGAATTGCACAGGTCTAATTAACGTGTTTACCAAATATTTTTTGAAAATATTAAAATTCATAAAAGTTATGACACTTTTATTGAAATTTTATGAAATCTCAAAACCTAAAATTTTATATTTTATTAGACGCGCATTGGTGTAACTAACATTCAAGATAAAACATTTAGCAAAAATATTTATTAGAATAAAAGTTAGAGCTAATTTTTATTTTGGGTTTAATTAGGTCACGTGATATTTTTGGCCAATGATATTGCATATAAATTTTTTGAAAAAAATAAAAAATATTAAGTCAAAAAATAATTGCTCTGTTAGAATTGCACAGGTCCAATTAACGTGTTTGCCAAAAATTTTTTGAAAATATTAATATTCATAAAAGTTATGACACTTTTATTAAAATTTTATGAAATCTCAAAACCTAAAATTTTATATTTTATTAGACGTACATTGGCCTAACTAACATTCAAGATAAAACATTTTGCAAAAATTTTCAGTAGAACAAAAGTTAGAGCTTATTTTTATTTTGGGTTTAATTAGGTCACGTGATATTTTTGGCCTATGATATTGCATATAAATTTTTTGAAAAAAATAAAAAATTTTAAATTAAAAAATAATTGCTTCTTGAGAACTGCACAGGTCCAATTAACGTGTTCACAAAATATTTTTCGAAAATATTAATATTAATAAAAGTTATGACACTTTTATTAAAAATTTATGAAATCTTAAAACCTAAAATTTTATATTTAAGTAGACGCGCATTGACGTAACTAACATTCAAGATAAAACATTTTGCAAAAATTTTTAGTAGAACAAAAGTTTGAGCTAATTTTTATTTTGGGTTTAATTAGGTCACGTGATATTTTTGGCCAATGATATTGCATATAAATTTTTTGAAAAAAATAAAAAATTTTAAATCAAAAAATAATTGCTCTGTTAGAATTGCACAGGTCTAATTAACGTGTTTACCAAATATTTTTTGAAAATATTAATATTCATAAAAGTTATGACACTTTTATTGAAATTTTATGAAATCTCAAAACCTAAAATTTTATATTTTATTAGACGCGCATTGGTGTAACTAACATTCAAGATAAAACATTTTGCAAAAATATTTATTAGAATAAAAGTTTGAGCTAATTTTTATTTTGGGTTTAATTAGGTCACGTGATATTTTTGGCCAATGATATTGCATATAAATTTTTTGAAAAATATAAAAAATTTTAAATTAAAAAATAATTGCTTTGTGAGAATTGCACAGGTCCAATTAACGTGTTTACCAAATATTTTTTGAAAATATTAATATTCATAAAAGTTATGACACTTTTATTGACATTTTATGAAATCTCAAAACCTAAAATTTTATATTTTATTAGACGCGCATTGGTGTAACTAACATTCAAGATAAAACATTTAGCAAAAATATTTATTAGAATAAAAGTTAGAGCTAATTTTTATTTTGGGTTTAATTAGGTCACGTGATATTTTTGGCCAATGATATTGCATATAAATTTTTTGAAAAAAATAAAAAATATTAAATCAAAAAATAATTGCTCTGTTAGAATTGCACAGGTCTAATTAACGTGTTTACCAAAAATTTTTTAAAAATATTAATATTCATAAAAGTTATGACACTTTTATTGAAATTTTATGAAATCTCAAAACCTAAAATTTTATATTTTATTAAACGCGCATTGGTGTAACTAACATTCAAGATAAAACATTTTGCAAAAATATTTATTAGAATAAAAGTTAGAGCTAATTTTTATTTTGGGTTTAATTAGGTCACGTGATATTTTTGGCCAATGATATTGCATATAAATTTTTTGAAAAAAATAAAAAAATTTAAATAAAAAAATAATTGCTCTGTTAGAATTGCACAGGTCCAACTAACGTGTTTACCAAATATTTTTTGAAAATATTAATATTCATGAAAGTTATGACACTTTTATTGACATTTTATGAAATCTCAAAACCTAAAATTTTATATTTTATTAGACGCGCATTGGTGTAACTAACATTCAAGATAAAACATTTTGCAAAAATATTTATTAGAATAAAAGTTAGAGCTAATTTTTATTTTGGGTTTAATTAGGTCACGTGATATTTTTGGCCAATGATATTGCATATAAATTTTTTGAAAAAAATAAAAATTTTAAATCAAAAAATAATTGCTCTGTTAGAATTGCACAGGTCCAAATAAAGTGTTTACCAAATATTTTTTGAAAATATTAATATTCATAAAAGTTATGACACTTTTATTGAAATTTTATGAAATCTCAAAACCTAAAATTTTATATTTTATTAGACGTACATTGCCTTAAGTAACATTCAAGATAAAACATTTTGCAAAAATTTTCGGTAAAACAAAAGTTAGAGCTAATTTTTATTTTGGGTTTAATTAGGTCACGTGATATTTTTGGCCAATGATATTGCATATAAATTTTTTGAAAAAAATAAAAAATTTTAAATTAAAAAATAATTGCTTCGTGAGAATTGCACAGGTCCAATTAACGTGTTTACCAAATATTTTTTGAAAATATTAATATTCATAAAGGTTATGACACTTTTATTGAAATTATGAAATCTCAAAACCTAAAATTTTATATTTTATTAGACGCGCATTGGTGTAACTAACATTCAAGATAAAACATTTAGCAAAAATATTTATTAGAATAAAAGTTAGAGCTAATTTTTATTTTGGGTTTAATTAGGTCACGTGATATTTTTGGCCAATGATATTGCATATAAATATTTAAAAAAAAATATAAATTTTAAATCAAAAAATATTTGCTCTGTTAGAATTGCACAGGTCCAATTAACGTGTTTACCAAATATATTTTGAAAATATTAATATTCATAAAAGTTATGACACTTTTATTGAAATTTTATGAAATCTCAAAACCTAAAATTTTATATTTTATTAGACGCGCATTGATGTAACTAACAATCAAGATAAAACATTTAGCAAAAATATTTATTGGAATAAAAGTTAGAGCTAATTTTTATTTTGGGTTTAATTAGGTCACGTGATATTTTTGGCCAGTGATATTGCATATAAATTTTTTGAAAAAAATAAAAAATTTTAAATCAAAAAATAATTGCTCTGTTAGAATTGCACAGGTCCAAATAAAGTGTTTACCAAATATTTTTTGAAAATATTAATATTCATAAAAGTTATGACACTTTTATTAAAATTTTATGAAATCTCAAAACCTAAAATTTTATATTTTATTAAACGTACATTGGCTTAACTAACATTCAAGATAAAACATTTTGCAAAAATCTTCGGTAGGACAAAAGTTAGAGCTAATTTTTATTTTGGGTTTAATTAGGTCACGTGATATTTTTGGCCAATGATATTGCATATAAATTTTTTGAAAAAAATAAAAAATTTTAAATTAAAAAATAATTGCTTCGTGAGAATTGCACAGGTCCAATTAACGTGTTTACCAAATATTTTTTGAAAATATTAATATTCATAAAAGTTATGACACTTTTATTGAAATTTTATGAAATCTCAAAACCTAAAATTTTATATTTTATTAGACGCGCATTGGTGTAACTAACATTCAAGATAAAACATTTAGCAACAATATTTATTAGAATAAAAGTTAGAGCTAATTTTTTTTGGGGTTTAATTAGGTCACGTGATATTTTTGGCCAATGATATTGCATATAAAATTTTTGAAAAAAATAAAAATTTTAAATCAAAAAATAATTGCTCTGTTAGAATTGCACAGGTCCAATTAACGTGTTTACCAAATATTTTTTGAAAATATTAATATTCATAAAAGTTATGACACTTTTATTGAAATTTTATGAAATCTCAAAACCTAAAATTTTATATTTTATTAGACGTACATTGGCCTAACTAACATTCAAGATAAAACATTTTGCAAAAATTTTCGGTAGAAAAAAAGTTAGAGCTAATTTTTATTTTGGGTTTAATTAGGTCACGTGATATTTTTGGCCAATGATATTGCATATGAATTTTTTAAAAAAAATAAAAATTTTAAATCAAAAAATAATTGCTCTGTTAGAATTGCACAGGTCCAATTAACGTGTTTACAAAATATTTTTGGAAAATATTAATATTCATAAAAGTTATGACACTTTTATTAAAAATTTATGAAATCTTAAAACCTAAAATTTTATATTTAAGTAGACGCGCGTTGACGTAACTAACATTCAAGATAAAACATTTTGCAAAAATTTTTAGTAGAACAAAAGTTTGAGCTAATTTTTATTTTGGGTTTAATTAGGTCACGTGATATTTTTGGCCAATGATATTGCATATAAATTTGTAAAAAAAAATAAAAAATTTTAATCAAAAAATAATTGCTCTGTTAGAATTGCAACGTGTATACCAAATATTTAAAAAAAATAATAATATTCATAAACGTTATGACACTTTTATTGAAATTTTATGAAATCTTGAAATCAAAATTTTATATTTTATTAGACGCGCATTGGTGTAACTAACATTCAAAATAAAACATTTAGCAAAAATATTTATTAGAATAAAAGTTAGAGCTAATTTTTATTTTGGGTTTAATTAGGTCACGTGATATTTTTGGCCAATAATATTGCATATAAATTTTTTGAAAAAAATAAAAAATTTTAAATCAGAAAATAATTGCTCTGTTAGAATTGCACAGGTCCAATTAACGTGTTTACCAAATATTTTTTGAAAATATTAATATTCATAAAAGTTATGACACTTTTATTGAAATTTTATGAAATCTCAAAACCTAAAATTTTATATTTTATTAGACGTACATTGGCTTAACTAACATTCAAGATAAAACATTTTGCAAAAATCTTCGGTAGGACAAAAGTTAGAGCTAATTTTTATTTTGGGTTTAATTAGGTCACGTGATATTTTTGGCCAATGATATTGCATATAAATTTTTTGAAAAAAATAAAAAATTTTAAATTAAAAAATAATTGCTTCGTGAGAATTGCACAGGTCCAATTAACGTGTTTACCAAATATTTTTTGAAAATATTAATATTCATAAAAGTTATGACACTTTTATTGAAATTTTATGAAATCTCAAAACCTAAAATTTTATATTTTATTAGACGCGCATTGGTGTAACTAACATTCAAGATAAAACATTTAGCAACAATATTTATTAGAATAAAAGTTAGAGCTAATTTTTTTTGGGGTTTAATTAGGTCACGTGATATTTTTGGCCAATGATATTGCATATAAAATTTTTGAAAAAAATAAAAATTTTAAATCAAAAAATAATTGCTCTGTTAGAATTGCACAGGTCCAATTAACGTGTTTACCAAATATTTTTTGAAAATATTAATATTCATAAAAGTTATGACACTTTTATTGAAATTTTATGAAATCTCAAAACCTAAAATTTTATATTTTATTAGACGTACATTGGCCTAACTAACATTCAAGATAAAACATTTTGCAAAAATTTTCGGTAGAAAAAAAGTTAGAGCTAATTTTTATTTTGGGTTTAATTAGGTCACGTGATATTTTTGGCCAATGATATTGCATATGAATTTTTTAAAAAAAATAAAAATTTTAAATCAAAAAATAATTGCTCTGTTAGAATTGCACAGGTCCAATTAACGTGTTTACAAAATATTTTTGGAAAATATTAATATTCATAAAAGTTATGACACTTTTATTAAAAATTTATGAAATCTTAAAACCTAAAATTTTATATTTAAGTAGACGCGCGTTGACGTAACTAACATTCAAGATAAAACATTTTGCAAAAATTTTTAGTAGAACAAAAGTTTGAGCTAATTTTTATTTTGGGTTTAATTAGGTCACGTGATATTTTTGGCCAATGATATTGCATATAAATTTGTAAAAAAAAATAAAAAATTTTAATCAAAAAATAATTGCTCTGTTAGAATTGCAACGTGTATACCAAATATTTAAAAAAAATAATAATATTCATAAACGTTATGACACTTTTATTGAAATTTTATGAAATCTTGAAATCAAAATTTTATATTTTATTAGACGCGCATTGGTGTAACTAACATTCAAAATAAAACATTTAGCAAAAATATTTATTAGAATAAAAGTTAGAGCTAATTTTTATTTTGGGTTTAATTAGGTCACGTGATATTTTTGGCCAATAATATTGCATATAAATTTTTTGAAAAAAATAAAAAATTTTAAATCAGAAAATAATTGCTCTGTTAGAATTGCACAGGTCCAATTAACGTGTTTACCAAATATTTTTTGAAAATATTAATATTCATAAAAGTTATGACACTTTTATTGAAATTTTATGAAATCTCAAAACCTAAAATTTTATATTTTATTAGACGTACATTGGCCTAACTAACATTTAAGATAAAACATTTTGCAAAAATTTTCGGTAGAAAAAAAGTTAGAGCTAATTTTTATTTTGGGTTTAATTAGGTCACGTGATATTTTTGGCCAATGATATTGCATATAAATTTTTTGAAAAAAATAAAAAATTTTAAATCAAAAAATAATTGCTCTGTTAGAATTGCACAGGTCCAATTAACGTGTTTACAAAATATTTTTGGAAAATATTAATATTCATAAAAGTTATGACAATTTTATTAAAAATTTATGAAATCTTAAAACCTAAAATTTAATATTTAAGTAGACGCGCGTTGACGTAACTAACATTCAAGATAAAACATTTTGCAAAAATTTGTAGTAGAACAAAAGTTTGAGCTAATTTTTATTTTGGGTTTAATTAGGTCACGTGATATTTTTGGCCAATGATATTGCATATAAATTTGTAAAAAAAAATAAAAAATTTTAAATCAAAAAATAATTGCTCTGTTAGAATTGCACAGGTCTAATTAACGTGTTTACCAAATATTTTTTGAAAATATTAATATTCATAAAAGTTATGACACTTTTATTGAAATTTTATGAAATCTCAAAACCTAAAATTTTATATTTTATTAGACGTACATTGGCTTAACTAACATTCAAGATAAAACATTTTGCAAAAATTTTCGGTAAAACAAAAGTTAGAGCTAATTTTTATTTTGGGTTTAATTAGGTCACGTGATATTTTTGGCCAATAATATTGCATATAAATTTTTTGAAAAAAATAAAAAATTTTAAATCAGAAAATAATTGCTCTGTTAGAATTGCACAGGTCCAATTAACGTGTTTACCAAATATTTTTTGAAAATATTAATATTCATAAAAGTTATGACACTTTTATTGAAATTTTATGAAATCTCAAAACCTAAAATTTTATATTTTATTAGACGTACATTGGCCTAACTAACATTTAAGATAAAACATTTTGCAAAAATTTTCGGTAGAAAAAAAGTTAGAGCTAATTTTTATTTTGGGTTTAATTAGGTCACGTGATATTTTTGGCCAATGATATTGCATATAAATTTTTTGAAAAAAATAAAAAATTTTAAATCAAAAAATAATTGCTCTGTTAGAATTGCACAGGTCCAATTAACGTGTTTACAAAATATTTTTGGAAAATATTAATATTCATAAAAGTTATGACACTTTTATTAAAAATTTATGAAATCTTAAAACCTAAAATTTAATATTTAAGTAGACGCGCGTTGACGTAACTAACATTCAAGATAAAACATTTTGCAAAAATTTGTAGTAGAACAAAAGTTTGAGCTAATTTTTATTTTGGGTTTAATTAGGTCACGTGATATTTTTGGCCAATGATATTGCATATAAATTTGTAAAAAAAAATAAAAAATTTTAAATCAAAAAATAATTGCTCTGTTAGAATTGCACAGGTCTAATTAACGTGTTTACCAAATATTTTTTGAAAATATTAATATTCATAAAAGTTATGACACTTTTATTGAAATTTTATGAAATCTCAAAACCTAAAATTTTATATTTTATTAGACGTACATTGGCTTAACTAACATTCAAGATAAAACATTTTGCAAAAATTTTCGGTAAAACAAAAGTTAGAGCTAATTTTTATTTTGGGTTTAATTAGGTCACGTGATATTTTTGGCCAATGATATTGCATATAAATTTTTTAAAAAAAATAAAAAATTTTAAATTAAAAAATAATTGCTTCGTGAGAATGGCACAGGTCCAATTAACGTGTTCACAAAATATTTTTTTTAAATATTAATATTCACAAAAGTTATGACACTTTTATTGAAATTTTATGAAATCTCAAAACCTAAAATTTTATATTTTATTAGACGCGCATTGGTGTAACTAACATTCAAGATAAAACATTTAGCAAAAATATTTATTAGAATAAAATTTAGAGCTAATTTTTATTTTGGGTTTAATTAGGTCACGTGATATTTTTGGCCAATGATATTGCATATAAAATTTTTGAAAAAAATAAAAATTTTAAATCAAAAAATAATTGCTCTGTTAGAATTGCACAGGTCCAATTAACGTGTTTACCATATATATTTTGAAAATATTAATATTCATAAAAGTTATGACACTTTTATTGAAATTTTATGAAATCTCAAAACCTAAAATTTTATATTTTATTAGACGTACATTGGCCTAACTAACATTCAAGATAAAACATTTTGCAAAAATTTTCGGTAGAAAAAAAGTTAGAGCTAATTTTTATTTTGGGTTTAATTAGGTCACGTGATATTTTTGGCCAATGATATTGCATATAAATTTTTTGAAAAAAATAAAAATTTTAAATCAAAAAATAATTGCACTGTTAGAATTGCACAGGTCCAATTAACGTGTTTACCAAATATTTTTTGAAAATATTAATATTCATAAAAGTTATGACACTTTTATTGAAATTTTATGAAATCTCAAAACCTAAAATTTTATATTTTATTAGACGTACATTGGCCTAACTAACATTCAAGATAAAACATTTTGCAAAAATTTTCGGTAGAAAAAAAGTTAGAGCTAATTTTTATTTTGGGTTTAATTAGATCACGTGATATTTTTGTCCAATGATATTGCATATAAATTTAAAAAAAAAAAAAAATTTTAAATTAAAAAATAATTGCTTCGTGAGAACTGCACAGGTCCAATTAACGTGTTCACAAAATATTTTTCGAAAATATTATTATTCATAAAAGTTATGACACTTTTATTAAAAATTTATGAAATCTTAAAACCTAAAATTTTATATTTAATTAGACGCGCGTTGACGTAACTAACATTCAAGATAAAACATTTTGCAAAAATTTTTAGTAGAACAAAAGTTTGAGCTAATTTTTATTTTGGGTTTAATTAGGTCACGTGATATTTTTGGCCAATGATATTGCATATAAATTTTTTGAAAAAAATAAAAAATTTTAAATCAGAAAATAATTGCTCTGTTAGAATTGCACAGGTCCAATTAACGTGTTTACCAAATATTTTTTGAAAATATTAATATTCATAAAAGTTATGACACTTTTATTGAAATTTTATGAAATCTCAAAACCTAAAATTTTATATTTTATTAGACGTACATTGGCCTAACTAACATTCAAGATAAAACATTTTGCAAAAATTTTCGGTAGAAAAAAAGTTAGAGCTAATTTTTATTTTGGGTTTAATTAGGTCACGTGATATTTTTGGCCAATGATATTGCATATGAATTTTTAAAAAAAAATAAAAATTTTAAATCAAAAAATAATTGCTCTGTTAGAATTGCACAGGTCCAATTAACGTGTTTACAAAATATTTTTGGAAAATATTAATATTCATAAAAGTTATGACACTTTTATTAAAAATTTATGAAATCTTAAAACCTAAAATTTTATATTTAAGTAGACGCGCGTTGACGTAACTAACATTCAAGATAAAACATTTTGCAAAAATTTTTAGTAGAACAAAAGTTTGAGCTAATTTTTATTTTGGGTTTAATTAGGTCACGTGATATTTTTGGCCAATGATATTGCATATAAATTTGTAAAAAAAAATAAAAAATTTTAATCAAAAAATAATTGCTCTGTTAGAATTGCAACGTGTTTACCAAATATTTTTTGAAAATATTAATATTCATAAAAGTTATGACACTTTTATTGAAATTTTATGAAATCTCAAAACCTAAAATTTTATATTTTATTAGACGTACATTGGCCTAACTAACATTTAAGATAAAACATTTTGCAAAAATTTTCGGTAAAACAAAAGTTAGAGCTAATTTTTATTTTGGGTTTAATTAGGTCACGTGATATTTTTGGCCAATGATATTGCATATAAATTTTTTGAAAAAAATAAAAAATTTTAAATCAAAAAATAATTGCTTCTTGAGAACTGCACAGGTCCAATTAACGTGTTCACAAAATATTTTTCGAAAATATTAATATTCATAAAAGTTATGACACTTTTATTAAAAATTTTTGAAATCTTAAAACCTAAAATTTTATATATAAGTAGACGCGCATTAACGTAACTAACATTCAAGATAAAACATTTTGCAAAAATTTTTAGTAGAATAAAAGTTAGAGCTAATTTTTATTTTGGGTTTAATTAGGTCACGTGATATTTTTGGCCAATGATATTGCATATAAATTTAAAAAAAAAAATAAAAAATTTTAAATCAAAAAAATAATTGCTCTGTTAGAATTGCACAGGTCTAATTAACGTGTTTACCAAATATTTTTTGAAAATATTAATATTCATAAAAGTTATGACACTTTTATTGAAATTTTATGAAATCTCAAAACCTAAAATTTTATATTTTATTAGACTCGCATTGGTGTAACTTAACATTCAAGATAAAACATTTAGCAAAAATATTAATTACAATAAAAGTTAAAGCTTATTTTTATTTTGGGTTTAATTAGGTCACGTGATATTTTTGGCCAATGATATTGCATATAAATTTTTTGAAAAAAATAAAAAATTTTAAATCAAAAAATAATTGCTCTGTTAGAATTGCACTGGTCCAATTAACGTGTTTACCAAATATTTTTTGAAAATATTAATATTCATAAAAGTTATGACACTTTTATTGAAATTTTATAAAATCTCAAAACCTAAAATTTTATATTTTATTAGACGTACATTGGCCTAACTAACATTTAAGATAAAACATTTTGCAAAAATTTTCGGTAAAACAAAAGTTAGAGCTAATTTTTATTTTGGGTTTAATTAGGTCACGTGATATTTTTGGCCAATGATATTGCATATAAATTTTTTGAAAAAAATAAAAAATTTTAAATTAAAAAATAATTGCTTCTTGAGAACTGCACAGGTCCAATTAACGTGTTCACAAAATATTTTTCGAAAATATTAATATTCATAAAAGTTATGACACTTTTATTAAAAATTTATGAAATCTTAAAACCTAAAATTTTATATTTTATTAGACGCGCATTGACGTAACTAACATTCAAGATAAAACATTTTGCAAAAATTTTTAGTAGAACAAAAGTTTGAGCTAATTTTTATTTTGGGTTTAATTAGGTCACATGATATTTTTGGCCAATGATATTGCATATGAATTCTAAAAAAAATAAAAAATTTTAAATCAAAAAATAATTGCTCTGTTAGAATTGCACAGGTCTAATTAACGTGTTTACCAAATATTTTTTGAAAATATTAATATTCATAAAAGTTATGACACTTTTATTGAAATTTTATGAAATCTCAAAACCTAAAATTTTATATTTTATTAGACGTACATTGGCCTATCTAACATTCAAGATAAAACATTTTGCAAAAATTTTTATTAGAACAAAAGTTAGAGCTAATTTTTTGGGGGTTTAATTAGGTCACGTGATATTTTTGGCCAATGATATTGCATATAAATTTTTTTTAAAAAATAAAAAATTTTAAATCAAAAAATAATTGCTCTGTTAGAATTTCACAGGTCCAATTAACGTGTTTACTAAATATTTTTTGAAAATATTAATATTCATAAAAGTTATGACACTTTTATTGAAATTTTATGAAATCTCAAAACCTAAAATTTTATATTTTATTAGACGTACATTGGCCTAACTAACATTCAAGATAAAACATTTAGCAAAAATATTTATTAGAACAAAAGTTAGAGCTAATTTTATTTTGGGTTTACTTAGGTCACGTGATATTTTTGGCCAATTGTATTGCATAAAATTTTTTTGAAAAGAATAAAAAATTTTAAATCAAAAAATAATTGCTCTTTTAGAACTGCACAGGTCCAATTAACGTGTTTACCAAATATTTTTTGAAAATATTAATATTCATAAAAGTTATGACACTTTTATTAAAATTTTATGAAATCTCAAAACCTAAAATTTTATATTTTATTAGACGCGCAATGGTGTAACTAACATTCAAGATAAAACATTTAGCAAAAATATTTATTTGAACAAAAGTTAGAGCTAATTTTTATTTTGGGTTTAATTAGGTCACGTGATATTTTTGGCAAATGATATTGCACACAAATTTAAAAAAAAAATAAAAAATTTTAAATCAAAAAATAATTGTTCTGTTAAAACTGGATAGGTCCAATTACCATGTTTACAAAATAATTTTTGAAAATATCAATATTCATAAAAGTTATGACACTTTTATTAAAAATTAATGAAATCTTAAAACCTAAAATATTATATTTTATTAGACGGCCTAACTAACATTCAAGATAAAAAATTTTGCAAAAATTTTCAGTAGAACAAAAGTTAGAGCTAATTTTTATTTTGTGTATTATAAGGTTAGGCTATGTCTTATGGCTTTGTAATCAATTATTATTTTTTGTTTTATTGACAAAAAGAGTTGGAAATAAGATTTTGAGATGTTGTTATCGCATTATCGACACTTTAAGCCTTTTAATTTCATTGAAAAGTTCAATTTTATAATCTTAAACTTAATATTGTTGTTAATTATAAAACTATTTTTTTAATTTTAATTTAATTTTTTTTTTTGAAAATCTGATGTAGTTGCAATTATGTAAAGCTTAACCATCCATCCTCATAGCTTGAAAGTTAGTAGTCTCGACTTTTAATCGAACTCACGGTGATCGAACCCAGCTTAGAGCGCAAATATTTTTATTATTTTTTGAAATCTTGAATTTCAAAACACATTGTTATTGTCGATATTATTATTTTGGTTCAAAATCTTAGACAAAATCTTAAATAACGGATTAAAAAATTAAACTTTGTTTATTTTTTTATATCGAAACGCTAGTTTTTTATTAAAAAATTAAGATCAATATTAAGCATTTAAAATTTAGTCTAATGTATAATATCATATTAATAACTTGAAAACAGGTTAAAAAATTAATTTTGTTTGTTTATGATATTTTTATGATTTTTTATTTATAAAAAATCAAACTTTTATCTTAGGCTTTCAAAATTTTGTATAATAAATATCCTAATATAAACAACAATCTTAAACTGGGTTAAAAATGGATTTTTGTTTGTTTAATATATTTAAAATCTTGTTCGTTTATTAAAAACTGGTATAATTATAAGTTTAATTTAACATATAACATAACATCATCAACTCAAAAACTGGTTTTAAAATTAATTATTTTGTTTATTTAAATTCAAAAATAAAAAATATTCAAAATATTTTATTTTTAAATTTAAGATTAATATTGTAAAGATTTAAATTTTGCTGTTGTAAAATTGTTGTTTAAATGCAATATTAAAAATGGTGGGTGGAAGTGAAACCACCCTGTTTAATCTAATAATTGAAAACATTTGGTTTATTGATTTATTTAATATCCTCAGTTAAGTAATATTTATGTTAATATTTATTTAACTATAAATATTTATATGAAAAAGCTACAAAAAAAGGTGTATAGTCAGGTGTTTTTACTCCAAAAAAATTTGTATAGTCAGGTGCTTTTTGGCACATTTTTTTACTTCTTTTAGTTTTTTTTTAAAGATTGTATTAAGTATATAAAATATGAATATAACTTAATAAAATTTAGTAGAAAAAAGAATAATTTTTAATGTAAAAAAATTAATTTTTGATGTAAAAAAATATATAATTGCAATAAACATTTATTTCAGTTTAATGTGTGTTCACTCTAGTATAGGCATAAATTAAGGCACAGTTTCATTTTGTCGTTTAAAAAAAATTTAATTTTTTTAATCGAAATCTTTTAAAAAATTTAAGAAGCACCTGTTTTGTTTTTATCACTGAATCACCCTATCTTAAGTTGTTATCTACCTTTAGTCACGTGTTTACACCTTTAGTCACGTGTTTACACCTTGTCTCTTTAACGTGACTGGTAAGTTTAACTGTGTTGATATGAAACGTTAAATTCGTGATGCTAGTTTTTAGACGGTTTCACTTAACTTTTTACAAACGAGGAAAATTAGTACGGCTTATTATGCAAAAGAAAACAGACATATTGTTACGTTACACACCATCTAAAGTTAAGAAAAAACTAAACCCAAATTTTGCCAAAAATTTATTTACATTCCTAAAAAATATTTTTAACACGCGAAAAAGCATGCCGAATAAAAAGACTAACAATAAGCTTTAATGTTATAATTTTACGCTTTAAAATTTAACACAATTATGAAACACTGCCTTAGTTAATTAATATAATAATAAGCATGTTTTAACATAGCACGTTACTTTAAGTAAAATCAAATTCAATACAGAATATATATCATAGTTTTCAATAAAACTAAGCAATTTAAGGAACGGTATTGGATCAAATCATTATGCATTCAGGTGGATATTTATATAACTGGCTATTTGCTCTGCTGTGTATTGGACATTCTAAAAAATATTAATAATTTTGATGATGTTAATAATAAATAGTTTATCATATGCAGATATTTGTAATTTATTAACCGCATTTTTTCACAGTTTATGCTTAAAAATTGATGTTAAAATTGTTTTTAGATAGCTCATCTAAAAGCTACATAGGCTTTTTTGAAATTTTAAGTAAAAATCGTAAACCTTTTGCTTATATTGTTGTTTTTTGTAGGTTAAACTGGCTGCGTGGTGTAGTGATAAGAACACTTGCTACACCACACATGAGGTCGTGGGTTCAATCCCCACTGATCGCATGTTGTAGCGCCCTTGAGTAAGGCGCTATAAACGGTATAAACTTTCGCTGAGCCAGCACTTTATCAGCAGTATCGGGCAATTGTAATCTTTAATATCCCAAACTGTCACAGGCAACTCTAGACTGGGTCGGGGTAACTAATGGGACTCTATATTTAGGTCGCGCATTCGACTTTCCCACATCGAGAACAAAGATACATACGAAAAAACAGTTACAATAAAGAATGTCGATTATTTAATTTGGATTTACCTTTTTCGCAATGAACCCCGTAATATCCAATTCCAAAACATTTGCATTCCAACCCTGTTTTATCTTTGGTCGAAACACAAATTCCACCATTTAGACAAGGTGAGCTGGTGTCGCAACTTATTTTTATATCTGAAATTAAAAATTTTATTTAGATATTTTAGCTTTTAATTTTCTTGAAATATAAAACGTATTTAACTGGAACTACTAATAGGTTTTAAACTTACTGGTTTTTAGTTTTTTGTTGTTCTTGCATTCTTTTTTATTTTTGAATTGAAATGGGTTTTCACATTCTTTCACTCTTTTTCTGCAATCACATTTTTTTCCATTAACAAGATTACAGCCTCGCCAATTCTTTTTCCGACATTTTTTGCTTTCGCCGTAACCAATAGCAACAAAAATCACTAAAATTAAATAATTTATTAAAATTAATTTTTTTTAAATTTTGCTGATAAAAATAAATGTTTAATTTGACACAATGCTTACGTCATATGCATATATTATTTCGTAAATAATTAAAAAAAAAATTTTCAGATTTTAAAATCACTTAAAAAACTAAAAGCGGCTTAATAAACGTATTTTTAAAATATTGATAAAAACTAATAAGACCCATAAAAGTTATGAGCATATCCCATAAAAACCCTACGTTTTGAATCAATATAGATTAGGTTATTACATGCGCATAAGAAATTTGCAAAAATATATAAAAACAAAAAAGGGTTTACGTTAACTGTCCGTAACCACACAAAACTGATAAACACTACGTACCTCCCAAATTTCTCCTACGCAACGCCTTTTTCGTTTTAAACTTAGATAGGGTTGGGGTAAGGGTATATATATTTGAAGACTAAGATGATGTCTGCGTACTGCCTAATTTGGGACATAATCGAACCTATAACTGTTTAATTAAACTATATTACAGTTTAATTAAATTATATTACACTAAAATGTAGTAATTTATAGCTAATGTTTATTATTTATTGTTTAATATTTATTCGCATAGGCTACATTGCGAGAGAGCTATCTCGTAAATATTACGTAACTCCTAAATTCACTGGTTTTGAGAACGTAACTTTTTTTGTTGAGTTACGGACAGTTAACGTGAACCCAAAAAAGATACGTCGTTTTTCTGTCTTAACATCTTTTATTGGCCCTATGACGTCATAGGTATAAATTACTTAGTAAATTTTTTTTAAAAATTATTTTAAAATATTTTTCAAATCAAAAATAGTATTAACCTTTTTTAATAAATATTTAAAAAAAAACGTATGTAAGACAGTAAAGTAAATTTAAAATAAAAAAAAAAATTTGAATTTTTTTACAAAATAATGTATGGCTATGACGTCATGCGACCGAAGGCTGTGAAATTAGTCAAAACAAAAAGATAACGTATTTTTTTTGCTTTCGCATTTTTTTGCTCATATTTTAACTAATTTTAAAGTTATACAAATGCACGAGTTAAAAGAACCTTTATTTAATTTTAAAGAGTTGGAATTTTTATAAAAATAAGCTTATATCTATTATATATATTATTTTGTTTTTAAAATATTTAAAAAATACTTATATTAGGTCGCTGCGATTGATAAGGTAAATAAAATTTAAAATCTGGAAAAAAAATGTTTTTTTACAATGACGTCATAACCAATGAGCCTATAATGGCATGTAGCCAATGGCCGTAAAATCTTTTAAATAAAAAAATACCGTAAATTTTTTTTACATTTTGTTGATATTTTTTTTATCTGGTATTTGAGTTAAACAAATGCGCATGTAATAAAGTTTTTTTTATAAAAGGAATTTTTATAAAATTTATGCTCTTAACTTTTATGAATATAACTCTTTTTAAAAATACGTTTATAAGGCCGTTGCGGTTGTTTTAGTAAAGTGATTTGAAAATTTTATAAAAATAAGTGAAAAAAGTAAAAATATATACATACAAAATTATATATAGTTATAAACAAACTATATAATTATGGCTTTCATACGACAAACAGTTGTCAAAATCTGTTTAAACCGAATGTTGGCGTAACTTTAGTTATTTTTATTGAAGTGTGCATATGACGTCACGGTGTGAAATGTTGTTAAATTAAATTAACAAAAAAAAAAAATTTAAATTTAAAAATATTTTTTTTTTTTAAAGTTACCCAAATTCTCATTAATAAAGTCGTTTATATTTTAATGTTAAAGATTTTGCGATTTGTATAAATTTATATATCTGTTCAAATAACTAATAAAGATTATTCAACATATTTATTTTTAAAATCATCACTCTATTAATCTTAAGCTTAAATTTTAGGTGACATTGTTACATAATATATAAAATACAAATGTTTAAAATTATATTGTTAAATATTATTAAGCACAAAATGAATTTTTCAAAATTTAAATAAGAGCAGCATTTATGTAATAAATATGTAATTTTTATTCAGGCTTTTTTTAGTTACATTTTTAAATTTGTTAAATTTTTAATACAAATTAGAGCAATTGTTTTACTTTTATAAATTTTCTTATTTTAAAATTATATTGATGCTAAGTGTAGTATGCTATTTCACTACTTAAATATATTGTATATTTTTCCATTTTAGCTAAACGATATTCAATTCAATTGTTATTACATAAAATGGGTAAGTAAGATATGCTGGGTAAACGTATATAACCCTAAATTTTCGCCTTATCCTTTTGAATGGTGATTTCTAGATTTAAATAATCCAAATTGCAAGGCATATTTACAAAAATCCTTAAAACATACGCACAATTTTAATGTTTTGATTTCTAAACTGTATGCTATACAACCTTATATTTATAACTAAATACCGCGTTATGCTTTTAACAATATAAAGTAACCTATCGTGCTATTGCTTAAGGCAAGTGTTTAATCGTTTTGTGCTTTTAAACTTAAGTTATATTACTCGTTATTGGGTTACTTATACAGTGCAGGAGGCCATTATTGCAAAACTAATGCCTTTTAAAGTTTGTGGAGTCTATCTGATTTAATATTGCTACAAAACTATTGTGAAACTTGTAAATTAAGCAAGCAATTTAAATTACATTTTCTAATTTTATGTTAATAAGTAATCTAACATATTTTGCTTACCTAGAATTGCTAGAATCCAAAATAAACCCTTCATTTTCTCAAACTTTTTGTGCTAAGAACTTCAAGATAAAAAACCAACTGCTTCGACCGAACAAAGAAAGTTCTGATTCATCGAACTTGACATTTTGTGACGTCATAATACCGCGATTGTGGTGAGGGGAATACCCAGAGTTCGCGTGATTTCTTAGCAAGCTTGGTTTCACATTACTTGTAAATTTACATTTATTCGGTTCACCATTCCATTACTTTTATTTTAGCTACTATTCTGTTAGAAAAAATATAGTTAAATTATTTTTAATGTTGCATTAAGTATTTACGTATTTACTAATCATTTATTAGAGCTGATAAGAAGGTAAATAAACTCATTGTTAAGGCTAACAACAAATTATTGTGCTCGATTTTGAGTGTTTTGCTGGGCAAACTACAAAGGTTTAACATAGCAAAAAAAGAATTATAACATTCAAACTGCCAGAAATAAATAGTAAAACAGAAAAATATAAGTTTTTATATAAAATATTGATTAAATTTTTTGGGGTTTTCTAAGCGTCATTTATGTATATATTTAAATCAAGAAAATTATGATTACAAAAACGATTTAAAACTTTAGAAAAGTTAAATAACCGGAACTAGGAACTAGCACGTGTTTGCTAAAGTAGTATAACTTACGTAAACAAAACAGCAGAACGTTTAGAAAAAAGTCTCAAATTTTAAAATTTCTTAAAGAAGTTTATTTTTAGCAGTAATAAGTAAAAAATGTCATGTTGTTAGCATTTTTAAGCAGTTGGTTTTTGATCAAATAAAAATAATCAATAACTTTATTGAGTTAATCCATAATCTTGGCAATAATTTTTTTTAAATCGCATTAACCATTGATATTAAATGTATTAAACATCCTATTGCCCTTTATTTAATACCTGCAATACAAATTAATGTTTTATAAAATATTATTACGTCACAGACGTTTATACACGTTTTTACATTTATGTTTATAAACTTACAGTTTGACTTTAAACTAACTATTGGTTTAAATAATTCTAATTTAACAAATTAAGTATTACTGACTTTAATACCGAAACCAGAAATCCCCGATTTAAAAGCTTTTTTGATATGTAAACAATGCCTACTATTAATGTATCGTTTGTTCACAGTTTACACTACTCTTAATCTAAAGCAAAACAACGCATATTTTGCCCGAAACCGAAAAAAGTCGTTTTTTAAAGTCTGTAGAAAATAAACCAAATTTTTTCAAGCGTAATAAAGTGTTTTAAAGAGCCAAGGAAATAACTTTTGCTAAATAAGTTAAGGTATGAAACAAATTAAATCTTTAACTATTTTAGAAATAAAAACCATGTTTTAAATGTTAAAACGGTTTTAATAAAAATGTCACATTATTGATAAACTGTCGTTTTTTGGCAACATGATAATAAACACTTTTAAAACATATGACCTAAATAATGGACCAAAATATTAATGTTATTACGTCATCAACAAATGACGTTGTTTCCAACTGTTTTACATATCCTGCAAGGTTTTAGTTTATTAAAAATGACGCCACGTTGTCAAGCGATACAAATTCGCTTTTCTTTGGTAATTCGAAGCTTTAAAAAACAATGGATCAGGAAATATGTTATTAATTAACTACATCCTTTGATTGTAGTAATTAAGTAAATAATTAAAAAAAAAAATTTCCCAATTTCTTATTACCTTTAAATAATAATTAACTTTTAAAATAAATAAGCAATATTAATTTAATTGTATTAAAACACAATTTAAACTTGATTCCGCAAAAAAAGAAATTTTTTTACAAAATTTGTAAGTAAATTTTTGTAATTGAGTTACATCTAATTAACATAATGACCTCATAATGCCTATACACACACACAATAATCAAGTCACGATTGTAAGACAACAGTACATTGTGTGTTTTGAATGCATTGAAGTTTTTTGTTAAAGAACAATACTTAAGTTGCAAGCTCACAAAGTTAAAACTAAACAAAGACATTACCAAGTGGCAATTTAAGTTGTGGTGTTAGAGCCTCTGTTGCTGTATTTTTACCTAAAATATTGTAACAATAGATACTAAAAACAGTAAGTTGACAGAAAGTTTATGTTAAATACAAATAAAGTTTATGTTATCCTTTCCCTATTGCCTTTCGTTCGTTTATCTTAGTATTAGAATAGTTTTACAAGTGAGCAGTTATAGTTATAAGTAGACAAGATGCCTTCAGTACAAGAAAGACGAAATTCAATACTGGAAAAATCTATAGAACCTAAGGGTAGTAAAATAAATTCACTAATTTAATTTATAGTAATATTTTTATATTTTATTAGACTAAAAAACCAATCAAGTTAAATGTATCTATAAAATGCTATATTGGTATTGTAAACTGGTCACATAATGTAGTGGTTTGACTATATGGTTGAGTTTTATTTCCACTGCTTGTATGCTATAGTGTGCCAAATTTTTGCGCTATAAACAGTATAACTACCAGTTAAGCCAAAGCCAAATCGTCAGATGAATTATAAGGCAATAATAATCTATAATGTCTATAACTATACTAATGCCAACTAAAGACTGGGTCGGGGTAACAAATGTTACTTTACGTTTAGTCAGTTAGGTTGTTCTTTTCATATTGAGAATAAATAAAAAATTGTTTAGATCAATTTTCTAATATTTTTTTTTGTATATATCTTTATCCTCGATGTGGGAAAGTCGCGACTTAAACATAGAGTAACATCGGTTACCCCGACCCAGTCTCGAGTTGCCTGTGGCAGTTTGGGATATTATAGGTTATAATTGCCCGTTAATTACGCTGCTGATTAAGTGTTGGCTCAGTAGGAGTTCATACCGTTTATAGCGCCTTTCTCAAGGGCGCTACAGCATAAGATCAATAGGGGTTGAACCCACGACCTTATGTATTGCATTGAAAGTTGATGATATATAAAATAACTGTTATTTCAGGGCGCATGTTAAACGACAATGGATGCGGAATTGATCATCTTGGCACCAGTGTTTATGCACGAGCTTTAGCGAACCAAATCAATGATGTAAACACACCGGTAACTTTCGGGATCTTTGCTCGCTGGGGAAGCGGAAAATCGTTTCTGATCAAACACATTCAAAGTAAGAGTTGTAGAAAAAGTAAAGAGTTTTTATAAAAGACACACAATTATTTCTAGTTTAAACAAATTACATTTAAATAACCCGTTAAGGCCTGATATTTATAACATCGTTATTACATAAACGATTTTTTAAAAACAACTTGTATATTCTATCTAACGTTTGCCCTTAAAACAAACCCAAACTCTATAATCACAATATATCTAATATCAGTTTATTATTATTTTATATTTGCAATATGTAAAATAATTAAAAAAGGCTATTTTATATACCTAAAGTTAAAAATTTAATATTTACTTTTTCATAATTTAACACAGGCATTCTTCGAAAGCAAGATAAAAAAAATCGACAAAAACCTAAAAGTAATAGCTGCATATCAATTTGCAAGGTTCTGTATAAAGCCGTAGCATTTTCTGTTTTATTGACTATACTGGCAGTTTTATTAGCGCTAGTCGTTGTCCCGAAACTATTTGGTATTGTTGAGGCAGAAAAAATTACAACCACTAGAATCGCTGTGGGGTGTGTTATAATTTTGCTCGTCATCTTATTTGCTCTGGCTTTTCGCAAGCGCTTAAAGTTTAACAAACACGGGTTCTCGAAAATATTGGTTCTTATGTATGCCAAGTTCACTAAACTGCCAATACTTGAGCCTGAGCAAAATATTGCTGGGGTTAAAAAAGAAGAACATATACATGTGAAGTTAGCTGAAAATGAAACTGAAAACAAATTGGATAATTCAAACGAAGGAAAATCAATAAGGTAATTCTAACTAGTGTTTACAGAGTTAATAATGACTTAACACATTAAATTAAATATTCAAATTCCTTTGTATTGTTTGTATTTTTAGATATATTTTTGTTGATTTTAATGCATGGAAATACGCGGGAAGTGATAACCTTTGGGCCGGGATCGTACTTGCACTTGCCGAAGCTGTAGAAAGAGAATTCAGTTCGGTCACAACCCGACTTTTCCGTGGAATTACTTTGCAAAAAGTTGCGAAATCAATATTTAAATCACAACCTATTTATGTTAAGATCCACGACACAGAATGTACTGTAATTAATCTAGCTGAGCAGTATGGTGACGTCATCAGTTGCAAGAAATGTAAAAATGTCGATCCTAATAACGTCGAAATTTGGTGGTCGGTAAGATATTCGTCCAATGCACAGGCCGATCTAGCCGTTCGAATGTTAGAAAGACGGTTTATAAATACCGAAAGAAAAGATCCTTTTAACGAAAACAACACCTCCGCTAAAAGGAAAAAAATGAAAAAACCTGGATTTTGGGTGCATTTAAAGAAATATGCTAGAAAGCATTGTGGCTTTGCAGACTTATATTGGGTGCTAATCTTTCTGATCTTAGTGTTATTCATACCAATAACTGTTTTTAGTTTTCTTGATGTTAAATCTGATAAATCAAGTGATGAGGTATGTGGATTTAAATGGCTAAATGTTGGGCCAAAAGAACCGTTAAGATGTTTCTAATAATTCTTGTTTTTAAGCACAACTGTTGTACAATATAATATCCTTTTAGTATTTATAGCATGCTCACACTTTTGATAATTTTGTTTTATACAGGCATCAGATGCAGGAGTAGTATTCTCAAAGATAATCGTGTTGTTGCCAGCAGGATTCACGTTTATTTATGTCTTAGTAAGCAACGCTCATTCTATGGTTAAATCACAAACTAACCGCTTGGTGACGCTACTGAAAGGAATAGAGGGTAATCTGGCCAACGAGTTGGGATTCATGCACAAAGTTAAAGAAGAGGTTTGTACATTAACTAATCTTTTATACGCGCAATTAATGAGAAATGTTAAGTTTCCGGTACAATAGATATTACCATTTAAGGTCACGGGTTCGAATCTTACTGTCACTACATTGTAAAATATTTTTTTAGTAAAACAACAACTTTTAGGTCCAGTAGTACCTCATTGCGTTGGACTACGAGCCGAAAGGTTTAAAACCCGATAAAATAATCAAAACCTATCCCCTTAAGGGGATATGCAAAAAAGTTAGAACGATAAAATTAGGGCAATAAAATTAGGTTAACAATAATATAAACTTAAAGGTTCTCTTACGGGTTAACAAATGTTATAATTGTAAATTATTTACAAATTCTCTGCTTGAAATAGGTTGAATACATCACAGATCTTATTCACACTGTCGAGTTCGTTTACAACGTCAAATACAAAGTAATAATTGCGATAGACGATCTTGATCGTATTCCTTTACCAAAGGTAATGCAAGTTCCTAAAAACCTAATTAAACCCTTCTAATAATGTTTAATTTAAAGTAGAGCATGTTTTTTAAATCAGATTCGATTAGTTTTGGAGTCGGTGAATATATTGCTGAGTGATCGTTCGTCTCCTTTTGTTTGCCTTATTGCTGTCGATTCCCGAATCGCTGTGGAAAGTTTAGAAAAACCTGACCGTGATAATGAACAAGTTCCTCGCATAAGTGGGCACGAATATTTAAAGAAAATTATCAACATCCCATTCTGCTTACCAGAGGTATTTTCATAACAAGATAACCTACACACTTAATGTGTCTTTATAACATAAAAATAAATTTATAGTCCAGCAGCATAGTGTAGTCCGCCAGCGTGGTGTACTGGTCAGAACACTTGGCTTTACAACATGAGATATTGGGTACGATCCCCGCTGCGCTTATGCTTTTGCGTCCTTGGGTATAGGCACTAGAAACGGTATAAATTTCTGCTAAGCCAACACCTTAATCAGCAATTCAAATATCCGGCAATTATGTTTTATTATCAAACTGACATAGGCAGCTCGAGACTAACTAAAGTTACTCTATGTTTGGGACGTGTAGTCGGCCTCTCCGCATCGAGGATAAAAAATTATAAAAAAAGGCAATAATTACAGGTTAAAATACTGTACAGCAAAGAATTAAAAAAAATCTTTTTTTTACCAAATTTTTTAGATAACCCGATTGGATAAAAAGAACTATGTTGCTGGACTGATTGACGAATCAGATAACACAACAAAACACAACAAGAAATGTAAGTTTTAACAAACATTAAGTTTATGTTAAACCGTATTACAATTAAATTGTGTAATATTTTAGATCATGATAAGCCAAATGCACAAGAAACAAATCAAGCTAAAAGTAAGCCAGTTTTAAAAAATAGGTCGCCTTGCTAATAAATCTTAATAATTTTTGCGTATTTAAAATTATTTTATTAAAGTTTTATTCATTATATTCAGTCAAAGGTAACATAACCTTAATAAATTGCCCATTTATATCTTATTATTATGGTGTTAAAAATGTGAACAGAAAAAAACGACAGAAATTGTTTAGATATAAACTACAGGGATGGCGAACCCTTTAATTCGGTATCTGAAGAATCTAAAACACAGTGTTTTGAAATGAAGAATTTACTACCAGAAGCTAGCAATTCTCAAGTTAAAAATCGTGATCCAATGTTTAAGAACAAACATGGGGATTCTGTAGAACAAATAAACGAAACAGAACCAATTCTAATTTCTTACAATAACATTTCTCAGCAAAGGTTTTCTGAAAATCAACCAGAATCGCAAGGAAATGCATTGGGCATCCGAAATGAAATACCGAAAGAATTTAATGATCAAACTATCGGGCAATCGCCACTTTTATCTTGTCTTTCTATACCCATAGAAGAAGAAGAAGAATTTATAACCATTAAAGCTGGATCAAAACCAAGTACTTCAACAGCATATGTCCCTGCTATGGTACCAGGTTTAAACGAAAGTCAAATAGTTGAAACTTCTGCAACAGACGACTCAAAAGCAAGACTTGATTCATTTTTATATAACTGCAGGTTTTACATTTTATTGTGGTTTAACTTAAAAATATATATCATTTTTGTTGGCATGCCAATGTTTTTTTTTAGAATTTTAACGTTATGTTGTTTTGAATTCAGACGCCATTTTTTGGATGACGTTTTGATAAACCATCTGGAAGGAAACCCAAGAAATATTAAACGAATTTTTAACGTGATTTCATTGACCGCTTTAGTCCTTGGTTGCCACCAAGACAAGGCAAGTGTAAACATTAAATTTTTTTAAATTTACAGGCCCTAATAATGTATTTTCCTTTTTTTATTTACGCCAACAAAATATTTTAAATGGTGTTAGCTTATGAGACTTAAAATGTTGAATTATTTTACAGGAAGAGCGGGAAAAAGAGATTAGTAAGATAGCAAAACAGTCTAATCCAGATCTACAACAAGCTAACCCAAATACAAAAAGTCCTTATAAAAAACCTAAGCATAACATGGGTCAGAAAAAAAACAATTAAAAATAGAGCAAATGCACTTAAACTATTTGTAAAATAAACAATTATTTTTAAGGTTTTTTATGCCACCATTTTCTGTTTTTATTTTAGATGACGACCTTGCTAGGAGCATTGTCACGTGGGTTATGTTAACCGACCAATGGCCGTACAGAAGCAGTTACATTCTTCAAGTTATCGAGGACTCAGACCAAAGAATTGATGACAAGGAAAGTTTTATAGCTGATGATACGAAGTTGTATGAAGTTTTTGTAAAGTAAGGTTATGTAGAGTTAAGTTTGCTTTGCTAATGTGGTCTAGTAATAGAAACAATTCTCGGAAAGTGACTAATTTAAAGTTTTCAGATAAGGACATGAGCAAGACCAGTCTGTATTTTGATATGTACTTGTTATAGTATTGTCCCTGTACAACAAATAAAACCAGATAAGAATTTAAGTTTTTATATTTTTTTTCATTTAACCTCTTTTTAGATTTGTAATTCCTGAAATCAGCATCGAAGAGAAAGAAATTTTAAACTTGGACGGCGACCCCGACATCTTTAGACGGTTTCTACAAAAACAACATCTAAGCAAGGGCAGAGTTAAAACCCTGCTTAAATATACAATCAACCTTGATCAAGGCCTGAAAAACAAAGTCGCCATAAACCGATCTATTAACTATATTAAGACAAAGCAATACCAGCACCAGGAATCTCAAAGTTCGAACCCAGAGAAAAAGGCGTTTGGAGGGGATTTCCCTAGTTCATTGACTACGTCATCGTTAGATACGTCAGCATCACTACCTGTGTCACCACAGAAAATTCCAACAGGTCTTGTCGAAGTTGATACTGGAGCAGGAGCCAAAAGTAGTAAAGACCAAACTAGACCAGCGGCTGAAGCCCTGGGGTTTGTTAAAGGCTAAACAACAATCAACAATCCCAAAATTTCAAAGGTTTTTGTTTCTTTAAAAAACTAAAATTTGAAATAGGAAAGTTTTAAAGGTTTTGCAGGCCTAGAGACAAGTAGAAATAACAATTAACTTCTTTTTTAAAACTGTAAATAAAATAGGCGCGAGAATTTACGAAATTAACACCTTTTTTATTTTTTGTTATGAGCTTTTTATTTGAAATCACTGTAAACTTTTATTATTATTTCTGTAGTATGTGAATGATTAGTGTATAATACAAATTACTCTAAAATGTTGATGTTAACTTAAAGAAAATGAAGTTAACGGGCAAAGAAATCGATTTCTAATTTAAAAAAATTATTGCCATTTAATAACCTTTTTATATTAAAAAATAGAACCAATTTACCAAAAGCGACTCTTGACCGAAAACGGTATTTGAACAAAATCAATATCCCATCATAAAGTGATGTCACAGCTATGCATACCACGAACAATAATTTCACGATAATAACCAAAACACTTTGTGTTTTAGGTTGTACTTTTTATCAAAAAACAATTGTTAAAACGTTAGGCATAGTTTAAATGCGTGTAAAGTTGAAAATAAAACAACTATCGATTCAGACTTAAAAAAACACTTTTATCAAAGACCTTTTGTTTTAATTGTAAAATGTAAACAAAGGCTTGTGCTATCATAAATATTTTTTGAGTACTAGTCATCTAACAATAAGGATATTACACACTACATACAAAACATAACTATAATATTTGTTAAAGAATTAGTTTAAAATATTAGATAGGGTTATTTTAATTTTACAAGGTACTAGAATTAAAAAAACATTACTTACAATACTTGTTAAACTATTTATACGAATCTAGTCTTAGTTTTATTTGTGTTTTAGGGTGGTTGGTATTTTATTTAAATACACAGAAATAAAGAAGATTAAAAATTATGCCTCCAGTTAAAGAAAGGCGAAATTCTTTGTTAGTTAAGTCAATAAAACCAAAAGGTAAGTTTAAAAATAACAGCAAAAAGTTTTTTAATGTAAGTTAGAATGCCTGTAGGTAAATATATAACAATAACTTGACAACTTTATAATCTTTTATTATTTCTAGTTACACATACAAATTTCATACCAAAAAACTAAAATTTATTACATATTTGTAATTCCAGGGCGCATGTTAAACGATAATGGATGCGGAATTGACCATCTTGGCACCAGTGTTTATGCACGAGCACTAGCGAACCAAATCAATGATGTAAACACACCGGTAACTTTCGGAATCTTTGCTCGCTGGGGAAGCGGAAAATCGTTTCTGATCAAACACATTCAAAGTAAGAGTTGGGGTTCGATAATATGTTTGCCAAATTGTATGCATTTTCATTGTTAAACTTGTAAAAATTAAACAATATTTGTTCAATTTTTTTATATTTTTAAAAGAGGTCGTGGGTTTAATTCCCGCTGCTCTTATGCTGTAGCGTCCTTGAGTAAGACACTATAAACGGTATAAACAACACTGCTAAGTCAGCACTTCGAGTCAGCAACTCGAGACTTGGTCGGTAACTAATGTTACTCTTGTTTACACATCTGGGATAGAAATATATAAAAATTAAAATACGTTAAAAAATATTTTAAAAGAGCCATCAGAACTTTAACTTATATGTGGTTTTATACATTTTTTTAAGTAAACCTTTTTAGGCATTCTTCGAAAACGTGAACGAAAGAATCAATTAAAACAAAATGATATACTGATAGAAAGATCCACTTGCAAAGTTTTTGTTGAATCTATCTCGATACTATTTGTATTAGCTGCACTAGGAGCTTTATCAGGATTGGTAATACAACCTGAAAAATTTTGCATTTTTAAAACAGATCAAATAAAATACACTAGGATAGGGATAGGGTTACTGCTGGGTTTGCTTGTGGCTCTCTTAGTCTCGTGTTTTTACCAGCGTTTAAAGCTCAACAAACACGGTATATTTAAAATCATGGTTGTTATGTATGCAAAGTTCACTAAACTGCCAATACTTGAGCCTGAGCACAATATAGCTGGGGTTAAAAGAGAGAAATATATAAACTTGAAATTGGATGAAAAAAGTGAAAACACAAATTTGCAAAAATCTGAAAAGCAAGATAGCTCTGCAACAAAAAATTCAATAAGGTATGTTTTATATTTTCTATAAGCTTATTAAATATAGGCAATTAGATTTTTAGCTCATAAAATGTTAGTACAAGCCTTTTTATACTTTATAGGCCAGTATGGATTTAATACATTGCCTAAAATTTTTATCATTTTTTTGAAACAATTTTAAGTTAACAGCGCAATATTTGGCTGATATTTCAGATATATTTTTGTTGATTTTAATGCATGGAAATACGCGGGAAGTGATAACCTTTGGGCCGGGATCGTACTTGCACTTGCCGAAGCTGTAGAAAGAGAATTCAGTTCGGTCACAACCCGACTTTTCCGTGGAATAACTTTGCAAAAGGTTTCAAAATCGGAATTTAATCCACAACCTATTTATGTTAAGATCAACGACACAGAATGTACTGTAATTAATTTAGCTGAGCAGTATGGAGACGTCATCAGTTGCAAGAAATGTGATAAAAATGTCGATTCTAAAAACAACAAAAATTGGTGGTCGGTAAGATATTCGTCCAATGCACAGGCCGATCTAGCGGTTCAAATGCTAGAAAGAGCCTCAATTAAAGCCCAGCGTGAACACCCTTTTAAAGAAGCTCATACAGAAAAGCAAAATATCGAGAAAACTCAATTTCTAGCGCATTTAAAGAAATACGCTAGAAAGCATTGTGGCATTGCAGACTTATATTGGGTGCTGATCTTCTTGGTCTTAGTGTTATCCTTGCCAGCAGCTGTGTTTCTTATAACTAAAGCATCATCCGATAACCCAAATGGCCAGGTTTGTATTTTTAGTAGATAAAATTGTGTTTTAGAGAACTGATAGTGGCATTTTTCTATCGATGAATCTTTGTTAAGCTAAAAGAAAAACTAATCTTTATTTCTATTAAATGTTTTTGTTTTTAACAGGCAACGGATATAAGTCTAATATTCTCGCAAGTCATTGCATGGTTGCCAGCAGGATTCACGTTTATTTATGTTTCAGTAACAAACTCTTATGCCATGGTTAAATCACAAACTAACCGCTTGGTGACGCTACTGAGAGGAATTGAGGGAAACCTTGCCAACGAGTTGGGATTTATGCATAAAGTTAAAGAGGAGGTTCGTGCATTATAGTTGTACTTTATAACAAAAATAAATATTTTAAAAAGGTAGCGCAGTGATTGAAATACCATTTCAAAGGCCCTGGGGTTGATCCCAACGAATCTTACTCGCTTTAAATGCAAAAACAATTTGCTGGCATAGAATAAGACAATAAACTTGCTAAAACAACTTATATCTGAGTAATGCAGTTGGCAAAAGCTTGTATAGAAAACTCATCACGTTTCCATTTATTGGGTTTTGTATAGGTACAATACATCACAGATCTTATTCACACTGTGGAGTTCGTTTACAACGTCAAATACAAAGTTATAATTGCGATAGACGATCTTGATCGCATTCCTTTACCGAAGGTAACTTTTAACAACTTTATTTAGAATATGAATGCAACCAACGAATTAAAAACCAACCTAAATCAACTTTCTTAAAAAAAGTTAAATTGAAAAAATAATTTGCAGCTTGTAGTAAAGGTCAGATCACTTGGCCACATTACGTAAAGTTCAATTCTCACTGCTCTTACGCTGTAACGCTCTTGAGTAAGGCGCTATAAACGGTATGAATTTCTGTTCAGCCTACACTTAATCAGCAGAATAATTATCGGGCAATTAGAATCTATAATATCCAAAACTTGCAAAGACAACTGAAGACCGATTTAGGGTAACAGGTGTTACTCTATGTATAACCACATCGGGGATAAACAAATATATAAAAATATATGCTTGTTATTAAGATTCGACTAGTTTTGGAGGCGGTGAATATATTGCTGAGCGATCGTTCGTCGCCTTTCGTTTGCCTTATTGCTGTCGATTCCCGAATCGCTGTGGAAAGTTTAGAAAAACCTGACCGTGATAATGAACAAGTTCCTCGCATAAGTGGGCACGAATATTTAAAGAAAATTATCAACATCCCATTCTGCTTACCAGAGGTATGTATTGGAACGTACGTATACTATAGTCGTTAGGCCTTATATCATAGAACAATTAAGACTAAAACATTGAAAGGTAAAGGCACAACAGGTACCGAAATGATTTTTTAACGTAATAACACCTTAAATTCACATTTTCCCAAATTTTTTATCAACAAAGAATTTAAAGTAATTTTAAATATTCTGTTAAAGATCACAGAATTGGATAAAAAGAACTATGTTGCTGGACTGATTGATGAATCAGATAACACAACAAAACACAACAAGAAATGTAAGTTTTAACAACAATTTTTAAGTTTATGTTAAACTGTATATTAATTGAATTTTATTACATTTTAGATCAATACTTAGATGAGCCATTTAAACAAGATACTCATCAAGCTGAAGGTAAATTTGCAACGTTTTTTTATATAACTAACCACTCCCTTATAAAAACTACATCATAAAAAACATTTTTTACATCATCTTAATCCTAAATAGTAAGAATTGTAACAGTTTGTAATAAGTTATTATTGGTCTTTATAAACGTTTAGATAAAACACAGAACCTTATAGAAGGTTTACCTTTTGATGATGATGTATATGTAAAATACGAAGAACCATCTTTAGAAAAAACTGCAATCGAAACAAGGAAAATTTCAACAAAAGGACCAGAAACTCATAAACAACAATTTCGACGTGGAAAAACAAAATTAGAACGTGGAAAAACAAACAAGACCCAAGAAAATTTCATGTACATCAAGAATAAAGCTTTATACGACAGAATGATTAATACTCAAAAAAGAATGGTTAACATTCAGGATGATGTTTTATACGATTCCACAGTGGCAAACAACGATACAAGCAATTTTGAAGATTATGGCAGTGTGAACTCAGAAGCGTTACCGTTGCCCGGCAAACCTTTCACAGGGAAAAAATTAGATAGAGCTGACATATACGTCGAGTTTCAACCCAAAAGTTTACCACCACCCCCTATACCACAAAAGCGAATCACAAAATTACAATCCTTTACTTTAAATGACAAAATACAAAAACGACCCAAAAATCAACGACCTGAAACTTTACCATCAAACGACCCAAAAACCAGACTGGATAAATTTTTGCTAGACTGCAGGTATGCTTAACAAGTTTATCTTTTTAACACAACTAAAAACGGCTGTAATTTTTTATTAGTAGTGATATAGTTATTACTACAAATTCAGCATGTTTACAAATGCGACACATTCTTTTTCTTTTATTTAGAACGAACTTTTTGGACGACTTTTTGATACAGCATTTGGAAGGAAACCCAAGGAATATTAAACGGATTTTTAACGTTATCTCGCTGACCGCTTTAGTGGTTGGTTGTCATCAAGAAAATGTAAGTTTAGGCTTTCATTTTCTTTAAGTTACAGACCTTAATTTATTTGCAATTCTTATTAACACAAATGTTTTTATTTAGTTTAAAATCGTATAGGTTTTTATTTTTTAAACGTTCACTGATTTTTAGGAAGAGCAGGAAAACAAATTGAATAGAATAGCCAAAAAATCAAATCCAGATTTACAACAAGCTAACCGAAATACAAGAAGTCCATATAAAAAACCTAAGCATAACATGAGTACGAGAAAAGTGGATTATTTGTATATTATGCATTCTGTAAAATCTGGATTTTTTATGTTATATAAACATTGCTCATACAACGTTCCGTATTTGATATTTATTTTTTATAGTTGCTTTGTTAAACTATAAGTCAGTATATTATATTTGAAAACAAGTTGTTTTTTCAGATGACGACCTTGCTAGGAGCATTGTCACGTGGGTTATGTTAACCGACCAATGGCCGTACAGAAGCAGTTACATTCTTCAAGTTATCGAAGACTCAGACCAAAGAATTGATGACAAGGAAAGTTTTATAGCTGATGATGCCAAGTTGTGTGAGATATACAATAGGTAAAGTTGCAATAAGTTAAAATATGTAGGCATGAACCGGTAATAACTTTTGTTTATGTACTTACTCAAGTACTTATAAAAACAATTTCCGGAAAAGGACTAACGGTTCGAAGTTTTTTTAAATGGTTGTTTTAACAATAGGTATTTTAAGATGAATTTGCACTTTTAATTTCCTAAAAAAAAACGAATACAAGTATAATTTAAATTATATTTTTTTTTATTAATACTTTTTTAGATTTGTGATTCCTGAAATCAGCATCAAAGAGAAAGAAATTTTAAACTTGGACGGCGACCCCGACATCTTTAGACGGTTCCTACATAAACAACATCTAAGCAAGGGCAGAGTTAAAACCCTGCTTAAATATACAATCAACCTTGACCAGGGCCTAAGAAATAAAGTCGCCATGAACCGAGCTATCCTCTATATTCAAGCACAAAAGAAACAACTACAACAAAATACAAGCTCAGGTAACAAAGAAAAAGCCCCTTTACCGATTCCACTACGGGATATGACGTCAGATCTACGTCATCGCCACATAGGTACGTCATCAGTACCAAGGTTACCTAGCAACACGCAGACAGGACTTACTGAAGTAGATTCAAAGAGAAATTTAAAAAGGGGTGAAGATTATGTTAACGGTGATCCAGTAGTTAAAAATAAAAATCGTTTAACTACCCAGCCTTCTATGAAACCGGCTGAAGTGTTGGGTTTTAGTAAATAAATTCAAAATCGTAGTCTAATAAAAAGCGTTGAGACCTTTTTGTTTTTTTAAGCTTAAATATGCTTGTTAACAGGAGCATATTGCAATTTATAGCCTTAATATACGCAATGAAATGTTTAATTATTTGTTGCTTGTAAATTTAAGTTGTGATTCTAAGTATTCGTTTAATCGGGTTTATTTTAAAGTGTATACCTTTATCTTGTTTTTTTGCATTTTTATGCCATTATTTTTTATAATTTTTATGTTAGTTACCGCGTAGTTTCTGGGCTTTTACTTTATATTTAGAATAATATTTTACCTGTGAAATAACCATGTCAAAAAAGGAAATAAACAAAGTTCAAAACATTAAAAAAAACAGACAGAAGCCAACCAAATGCATAATAACATGACGTCATAATGATGAATTATTATTACCCGTCACCTTGTTAGAGTTACGGCGCCCGGCAGTGTACATAACTTTCAAAGGTCGGCGTATTATGCCTTCATTGCATTTATTAAGCAAAGGATACTAAGTTTAGATGAGGTGTAAGATTACACTGATTAAAAGGGGGGGGTTAGGGGTTAATTGGATTAGTAATTAAACATACTTCTAGGCATGGGAATTTAGAAACTGATCTGTTGAAAGGTCGGTGGGTAAAATTGAAATTTAAATACGAAAGTAATTAAAAATCGAACCCTTAATTAATTAAAGTCACGTCTTTCTATTTGTTAATTGACTTTGCATATTAGCGTACACAATTTCTCTTATCAGTTCGTTTGAGCTGTGTGTAGTAAATGGTGCCATTAAAAGCTAGCGACTGTCTCAAATTTGTGACGTCAGGGCTCTTGTTTCGATTTTTGTGACACGTGATGTAATGGAAAAAGTGCTTTCTTATCTGTGTAACGTTAGCCAGGTCGCAAGACTGACATCTCTGTGACGTCATATTAAGTATTGAGTGAATCACAAGAAGTGTCGATACGAAAAAAGAAAAAATTCTGCACAACATTTTTTTAAATGTATTTTTTAACTGATATTTATAGAATTTTGTACAAAATTTCCTTTTACTATGTACTTAAAACTGTTAAGTTTCATTTAACCTACTTAACCTATTAGTCTCATATTGAAAATTACTCTTTTTTTGTTTTTTCGACATAACTGAAACTCTAAACTTGAAAACTAAGAACTGTCTGCACAATGCCCAACTTAATATGGTCTTTAAACTTCACTAAACTTTTCAAACTTCTTAAAATATCGCTATTTGATATCTATAAACTTAAACTAATTAACTAAAGTAGGATAACTATACTGTTTATGTAATGACGTAATCTGAAGTCATGGTTTAGGTTTAAATACCAGTAATTTAGGTGTCTGTTTTTGCTAAACTGACAGTAATCCTTATTAGCAGTTTTTTACTAAGCCTTTAAAAAATTGGCCATTTTTAGGTACGCATTTTACAAAGCTACATTTTACTGTTCAAAATTTAACCCACAATTAATTGCAAAAAAATATATTAAGCAATAAATACTGCTTTTTATAAGTAAATAAAAAAATACAAATATATGCATGGTTTAAGCCTACATTTTAAACAAATGATATCGTTAAATGCATAAAAAAAAGAATTTTTGAATATTTTTATTTCTATTAAATATTTGGTGATGCTTTAAAAAACTGATTTTTTCTCTAAAAAACAATAAATCATTATAAGTCGGTTTGTAGCCTATGCGGTCGCCTTACAACTTACAAACTACAGTGGTGGTCTACAGACCAAATCATTTTGTAACCTTACAACTTAATTTATCATACCTAAAACTCAGAAAGTACTAAAATAACATTATTTTGATCACATTTTTGCGGAATTTGTCAGCAATTATGCTTTGTTGGAACTGTAATTTAACCAACAAACTTGAAAATTGTTTACTATTTTTAAGTTACAAAAAAAATGATGTTTGAAAAATGCAAGACAAAAATGGTCACCAGTTTTTTTAAGGTAAGCAGCCATTGCTGGTTTAGTTTCTGGTTAACCAAGATTAAACAATTTAAAATAAATGTCAGGCTGGGTTAAATAAACTGATGCTACCCACCACAAAATGCGTCTCTAAATTTGTTGATTTTGCACTCCATTAATATAAGAAACAATGTGCTCGGTGTGTTAGTTTTGATTGACACTTTGTACAAAACCAAACAATTTGTTTGAGCACGAGCTAAATATTAATTGAGAAAGAATGTCGGTTTATTCTCGGCGAATAAAATCGACACTTAGACACGTTTTAAGAGCGGCGTCTTAATTATTTAGTAAATGAGCCGTGGGGTTGGCTAGCATTGGGTTTTTGGTACAGTATGTGTAATACTACACCGACTGGGTGATTGTAATGCTTGTACTGCACATTCCTTGCTTTGATTTGCAGAAATAAATAAACACAATTGGATACAATTTTAAAATTTAAACGACACAGTTTTTAAGAACCTGTAACCTGTAGAAATAAAAGCAAAAATCAAATCTGACCGCTAAAACATAAATAAATATTATACACAATGACCAAAATAATGTCATAAACTTCCCTTTTAGCTTATAACAATGTTGTATAGTGATTCGGTGATATTTTATTCAGAATGATTGTATTTCAAGGCGCAAACAAAACGTTACAAGAATTTTTACACGAGGCAAGAAAGAAAAAAACAACGTTTACCCTATTTTTAAATACAAAGAAACGAACAAGAAATTAACTAGGTAGGATTTACATTGCAAAAAAGCACAAAAAAACACTGATTAGACGTAAAACAAATAATAATTAGCAGGTTTTATTTATTGGCAATTTTATAAACGCAGGTTCATTGCCTTTAAGTTAAAATCAAAAAATTAGCAGTCACGGTATACGGGCATTTTACTTAACAACTTAAAGAAAATAAGATAATTATTAAGCTTAATTAGATATGAAACTACGCGGCCTTGAATCACAACAAAACAAAATATTGAGATGAAACTTAAAACTAAAAATTTGACTTTTATTAAAGTCGAATGTTGGTAAAATTTCTAATTTTCTTAAGACGAATAATTACAAAAACACAACAAAAACAAAATAATAATAATAATATAAATAGTTCCCTAAACCAGATACCTTATTGATATAAAAAGAGGATAAACGAATATATATAAACTTCAGGAGTGAAAATAAAGAAAGTTTTGGATTTAAAACAAAGAATTGTAATGGCAGTCTAACAAAAGAATAAAAATACAAGTTTAAGGGTGTAAAACTTAGAAAATTAAAAGTGCAACTTGAGAATTTAGTCCGAATTGTATAAAAGTTAAGCAGCAAGTAATGATATATAAATGTGTAGCATTTTTTTCTTATCTAAAATTCCAATTTTAGACTTTGAATTTCAAATATTTTTTTCTAAAATTTAAACTTTTTAAAATTCCCCCTATTATCTTACCCCATTTTGTAGATTTTTTAGAGTGTTTCGACTGTTAGAAAGTTGCTGAAATGAAATTAAAACCAACCTATCAATGATAAATAAACAAAACTCCATTCTTTTTTATATAACGGCTGGCTCTGCCTTTATATACGGTGAACGGTGTCCGGTGTATCGTGCGTAAGGGTGATATTGGTGAAAATGGCGATTTACATTTTTTAAGCTCGAATTGGAGTTAGATCCAGTACCATATAAGGCTGTAAGTCCATTGTATGATAAAGAACCTTGAGCACTTGATTCTAATGGCAAATGGGGCGACGTTGACGCTTGATTATCTAAGTATTGATGGTTATTCAATTGGGTAGAATTATGGAGTTCGCCTTCGTTTAAGTATTTTGGATCTGTTGGATTTTCGCCATTAAAGTACAAGGCAAGTGCTGAATGTGAAGCAAGGTCGCTTGAAGTAGCTGACGCTGTCTTTTTATCGAACCCCTCAAGTCCAGATTCAACAACATATCTTGACATCGGGCTGTAACCTTCCGACTCGGGAGAAGAGCGTATTTCCCTAATACGTCGTTCTACGCTGCTATCTGCTGTCGTGTTAGCTCGGGCGTTACCTATTCCCGAATCTGGCGACGAACCGTCAATATACCGAGGATGGTTCGCCCCATTCTCATTTGACAACACCGGAGAAACACTATTTCTATCTACAGAGGGGTTAGTGGAACTTATATTCCCAACCCCCATTAAGTGACTACCATCCATTAGGGAGGTCGATAACATCGAGGACGACATCGCACTGTCTGCGGCAGAAACATCAGCCTGCCCCGGCTGATGAACCAACGAACCTATCGGGGCACCTGTAACGTACGAGTTGTACATAATAGGAGACGACGTAGATCGCTTACTTTGTGGTGTTTTCTCCGGCTCGGGGTCTTTAGCGGCCCGCTTTTGCCCCTTACCCTTACCCTGGCCCTTTGGTTTACGTTTTCGGGTCTGTATGCTGTCTTTTTTCATCGTAGGGGGTCGGGGGACCTGTTTACGGTAATACATTAAATCAATCTCGAAAGTTAATTAACTTTTGGGGTCAAAGTATTTAAACTTTGGATAGAATTTAACAAAACTAAAAATGTTAATCGAATTATCTAGTTTACAGATCCGTTTGTATCAAAACAAAGCAACAAATATAAATTGTAAAAATTTGTAAAACTTAAAAATAACTTTGCGCGAATTTTAATTAAAGTTATAACTTTTTGGCAACTTTGCTACAATAATTATTTCAAAATTAAAATCATATCCTTAATAGCAATAAAGAAATTTCAACCTAACTTTTAATTTAAAACTCAGAAAAAAAATGTTTATATAATCCTAAATAAAAAAAAGATAAAAAAATTTAGCGCATTTTTGTAAAGACAAATTAAAAAAAACTAAAAATATTAAAAAAAAAATTATTTTAAAATTTAAAAATTATTTCTTTACCCCGTGAAGTTTTTGATAAAGTCCACAAGCATTACAGACTGGATTTCCATCCGGGCTTCTTCGCCACAGAGTTGTGACGTCAGTATGGCAGTTAGAACACACTTGTCGTCTGCACGGCGCCTACAAAACAACCATTTATAATGACACTCTATAAGATATTGACAACTGTTGTGCCCATATACAGTATGTTTGTATTGATACAAAGGCGCCTCATGATATTTATGATGTCATCAATTTGCTTGCAAGTTTGTTAGAATCTGCATTTTATATTTATTTGATAAAAACAAACTAAATTTTTAGTCCCCCTATTTTTTAATTAAAATCCAAATATTAACGGCTATATCCTAATAGGAGCCAATTGAATCAACAATTTATCAATAAATAATAAATTCCTGGTATTAAAGAGATCAATACTTTATATTAGTAAATATAAAATGTATCAATCATGTCTGGGTAGTGTGTTATATACTCTAGAGTGTATGTTTACTTTTAATACTGTCATGGTTTAAAAGGATTATATATAACATAAGATTTATGGTTAGGTATTTACATACGGTTAAATTTAACAATTTGGTCGTAATTTTTTGTTCAGTAAAAAATGGAATAAATAATAAAAAATACCTTATAAAAATTAAATAACCTTATATTTTTTTTATAAAAAGTGGAATAGTTAAATTTAGAATTTTTTTAGTCTAATTGAAATGTATAAATGAACCGTCTTAGAAAATTAAATTTTTCAAACAACTTTAAAATAAAAATAAATTTACCATTTTTCCCTTTGATTTAACCCCAGATCTTAATTGCCCTCCACCTCTCCATATAGAACAAGCATGACATAGAAAATGATGTCCTTCTCCGTCCCTTCGCCATGGTGTTGTTATTGCCCCACAACTCATACATTCCTTTGCTTCTAAAAAAAATTAAACAAATATTTTTTAAGATCACTAATTTTTTGTTAATTAATTCAGAGTAATATGTTTTTTGGGCAATTCAATTTTTTTCACTAATGTAAAAGTGTTTTTAAAATATCAAAAAAAAATATTAAAAACTGGTTTAAACAGTTAATGAGAATACTTGATTTTAATTATTTTTTCCAAGAAAAATTTTGAAATCTTTCTAATCGAAAAGCTAACGGAAATCTTAAATATTTCGCAATAAATTAACGAAAAATTATAAACCGCAAAAACATTTTTATTATACTTTCACATAGTAAAAGTTGGCCACAATTGATTAGAAAACTCAAAATGAATTAATTAGAGTGAGAAATTAAAATTTAATCAAGAATTTATATTAAAAAAGCCTAAATCGTGTGAATAAATTTTAATGTGGTGCGGTTTTAGAAGGAAAAAGTAATTTCTTAACTTTAAGTTAACGCCCCAAGTTATATTTACTCCCTGAATAACTTTAAGGTTTAAGTCGAATATTTAAAAAAAAATCGACAGCTAATAAATAAATATCAATGATATTATCAAAACAATATGTTACAAATTAGTTTTAAAAAGCTTTACAAAAAATTCAAAAGATTATATAATAACACGAACTTTGATTTGATTTACTATAAACCTATTTTATGTTTATAAATAAGCTCTATTTTAAAACATGGATGTAGTAAATTGAACTGACATCGAAGTACAATTTGTTTAAATATCTTAAAACATGACTTCGGTAAAGTTTCATGTTATCTAAATTGTAAACATGTTTTAACCTAGTTTAATACTCAGTGAGCATGTCAGTTCTCCAAGAAACCCGGTTAATTAGAACAAGAATAAACATTCAATTTTGCCGATTTGTCCTCAATAAATAAATGCAAAAATTATAACATTTAAACTTTAATTTAGGTTTCCTTAACATAATGTTGCAAAAAATCATATTTTTAATATTTTCGCGCATTTTAAGTGATAGTTGCATATAATTCGACTTTTAAATTTTAAAAACAAACGCGTTTTGAACTTTTGTTGTATTGTCATGTATTCATTACCAACAATTTAATAAATATATTTACGTCCATCAATTTATTAAATTACTTTGCAAAAAAATCTCCCTTTAGGTTCTTAGCACCTGCGAAAATGTGATGATAAATAATCGAACCGATGTTTAGTCTTAAATTAAAAGTAACTCCCGTTTTTTGAAGCACTAAAGGGCGTATTAAATGCAATATTAAGCAATACAAATTCTCGTTATCCTAATGTGGCAATTTTTAACACATCAGACAATCACTTGAACACAGTTATCAATCATTGTAGGTTTTATTCATATAACATTATCATACAGATGTTGTTCAATAAAAATCGTAAGATCATTATTTTTGGCGATATTTTAACTCCTTTAAGTTGCCTCGTAAATATATCAATAAAGTTAAGCCTAATTTATTGCGGTAGCTTATTGGTATTACAGTCTATAACAGCGACTTTTATATTGCCATAATGTTGTATTACAATATAATAAGCCTTTAAAGAATTTTAAAAAAAAAACTTTAAAAATCGAAGTTAAATTTTTTAAAGTCTTTTTTTTCTGTTAATAAAAATTAAATGCAAAATATGAAGTGTTTTTAACTTGAACAAAACCGTTTTTTTTTAAAACTAAGCAATGCATATCTTTATCATTGCAAACCTTATCTTAAAACTGTCATAACACACTCGCGGTGTATTAACAGCACGCGCTTTGAACATTTTAACAAGCCTAACTTTATCAGTTATGATAGGATAAATAAATTAAACACATTTTTTATTTGCCAAACATCTAAGCGGTGTGGTTTGACTTTTTAAATCCATATTATAAGGATTATTATAATTACAAAAAAACACAAGTTTAAGGCTTTTTTTCTTGGTAATAAATGCAAGTTTACGGTATTTAAAGTTTTAAAAATTGACCCTAATTAGGCTTGCATATTATAGCAATTAAAGTGAAGATTGTTTTGGTAATTTTTAGGCATTTTTAAGACTTGGAGCTTTTTGCAAATACTTCAACAAAAACGAAATTTTTTCCCAACTGTAAAATATTAAAATATAAAACCAATTAAACTTACCGTACTGAGAACCTGACAGGCTTCCCATATATGAAGAAGGATGATTTATTGAAACCCCGTAATTCATCGCAGCTGCTGCTGCCAGTGAATCATACCCTAAACCTGTTCCAGATGCATTCCACAGATCAGGTGAGCTCATGTAACTGTAACCGGTGGTCCCGGTTCCTTGGGGCAGGACCGGAGCTCCGGGATAGTCGCAAGGCTGCTGGGCACCGTAAGTTGAACTATTAGGGAACGGGCTGTAGGACTGTTGTTGATTTGAGCCGTATAACGAAGAATTGCTGCCTTGCATTGAGTAAGGCGTGCTTTTAATACCAGATAAGTGAGAAGCTGAGAACGAACCAGGATGATAAATACCGCTGTCGCTCGATCCGCTGTAGAAACTTGATCGAGATGCGAAATCTGGTCGAAAATCAAGATCGGAACCAACACCGCTGCTTATCGAGGAAGGTACGACTGGTAGGCGGGAGAAAGATGACGATTTCTGGGCGGGATTGTAAGGCTCGACACCCCTCGACGAATAAGAATCAAACAAGTTGAATTGGTTTTGACAGGGTTTTACAGTTCCTGATTTTCGGTTATTTTCAGTCGAATTTCGATCCAATCTTTCGCCGTCGTTTGACTCATATGACATTGTACGACGTTGCTCACAAGGCACAACTTGCTCGTGCGGACTTATTCCGTCGTTTTCGCCAACTGCTGGCATTGCATTCGTCGAATTCACAGCTCCCAGTGCAGCTTTAGTCATATCACACGAAGAACCTGGCGAATCTACATTCCTAGCATTAAACAACAAGTTACCATTTGTACCGCCAGCAGCAACAATATCTTCGCTAATCGGCGGGGTGTAAGTGTGGACGGGTGAGCTATTTTCGCTAGTTTTGATAAGAGCTTGAGCACTGTATGATCCTAGCGACGTTTCTTTAATCGGGTTTTGCTTGGAGTTAGGTCTGTAAGTATAGCAGTATGCACCTAATTCTTCATTAGTTGAATACCTAAAAAAATTATAAAATAATTGTCAGTATTGCATACATAATAGTTTTAAAATGATATTGGTAATTTTTAACCAATTACTAAGACCTTATTAGGTTTTTAGCATGGTATTCTATGATTTAATTGGCGTTTTAGTATAGCTAGAATTTAACTTTTTGCAAAGTTCAAAAGTATAACAGGGTTGCAATCAAGACCTGGCCCTGTCGTAAAAATTTGTCGGATATCTGCAATCGACCTACATATAAAGTCATTGCCGTTACTTGAGTTGAACTAAGTTATCCGATTTGTAAATGAGATTAATTAATCCACGTTAACAGATTTATTCATACGGTAAATAGGGAGTAGTAACACAAGGAAATAAACAACCGAAAAACGACAAAAAGTCTAGGCAGTATTTGTGCAATTAATTAGGCTAATTTCGCGTTTGTTTTACCTCGAAATCTTGTAGGCAATTTTGCACAAATAATATTTGTAATATGTATTTGCATAACCTAATTTTATAATTGTAAAAGTTTAATATTTAGAAATATTCTACACAGAAAAATGTTAAGTTAGTAAATCACAAAAATATTGCTTAAATTGAATTGAGTTTTTCAAACTTTAATTCCAGAAAAAAATCTACTCACTTTGTTTCTTTTTCGCGCTCACAAATTCCAGAATCATCTGGAGAAACATATTTGAGGGCGGATTGCTTCATTGCTTCCTCTGTATTCATCCGTCGAAACGGCTCAGAATTTTGCTGCGAGTAAATAGATCCATACGCGGACTGATACATAGTTTACAAATCTTTATTGACCAGTAGTGATGTTTATTTTCTTTCCAAAAAAAAATTTTCCAAAAGTAAATTTTTCTTCAAAAAAACTTAAAATTAGGAAAACAAAAATTAAATTAAATAAAAAGCAAAATAAATCTGAAAAAAAAAACATTAATTAAATATTCAGAACTTTTAAACAACCCACATCTAAATAATAAGTAAGTTTAACACACTCCTTCCTTTCCTAGGCTGAAATAATCAACTACTGGTGATACCGACTAACTTACTCTCGATGTTAACTGAAATTCAAAATGGCAACTCGCCTTTTTTGTCTCAAATTTTTTTCGCGAGTTTCTCTTTCGATGAAAACCGTAAAATTTGCATGCATCAAAATTTGAAGTTCCATTTTAAAAGTTTTATATTTAAATTACAGAATATTGAAACAACAAAACAAAACAATTCACATTTTAACCCTATACTATAAATATAATTGATCAAATGAATAGCTACACTATATATTAAAACAGTTGACTACTATTTTACCATTATACGCACAACAAGGTAAATTTAAATAACAATTTAGTTTACAAAATGAAAAATTTTAAAAGTTCTTTGAACACGTGATAATAACAACTAACTGTCAGACAATACATGCGGCAGTCTGCGTTTTAAACAAAGCTAAAACTAACCATAACACCGGTAACAATGAATGCCCATTTCTCGCAATGCACGACTTTAAACTCCTTAAAGCAAAAACACAACTCCTATTTCAGCAAGACTTCACATCTTAAATCTTGTAAATTAAAAATGCACTTGCTAACTTGGCCACAATCATTTACTTACAAGAAATAAAAACCGATGTATGTGCATTGGTTAAGATATTTTTGCAATTTTTTTCATGTAGCATTTCCAACAATTTGTTTACAAGTAAATACAAAGTTTTAGTGTAAAAATAATCTAAGGCTCCATATCTTTACTACAAATATATCTGCTATCAGCCGATGTAAACAAGCAAAAAGTTGATTTTTATCAGTTTTTTTGCCACGCGACTGGATAGATATAGATTTGCTTTTATCAACTGAATAGATAGCTTACAAAATGTTGTGTTGATACTAAGATTACAGACTTTATGAGCTGTGATAATTAGGTGTGGGAAAATTATATGAAATATGGATTAACATTTTTTTAAATTCAATAAAATTTTATTTTAACAACATATATCAAAAATTGTTAAAACAATTCTGATAAAGTTTATATTTTTTTAATTTTGAAATTTATATGTTTACGTTTTATAAATAAAAATTATAAGCAATTAAAAAATTAAAAAAAGATTACTGAAATTCGTATTACAAAAGTTCTAGCTATGTTAAATCAAATAAAAAAATAAAAATAAATTTAAAAACATATTAGCTTTAAATAAATCATCTTTTGTTTCTAGTAAAAGTAATAAAAACTGAGAATTTAGTGTAAAGTTGTTACGGATATATTATTAGTCACCGTTAGCTAACAACAAAAATGTTTTAAATACGACCTGCAAAATGTCTAACACAGTCCGAATCAACAAATTATTTTCACGACCCGAGGTTGGGTTTATTGACATAAATGAAATCATTGTTAACTCATAACTCAATATAACAAGTTATACAAAACGTATTTAAGTAGTGACTATCTGCTTCCGAATTCTTAATTTTTAGTTGACGAGCTTTTTAATTTCGAAAATGAAAATCGAAAATTAATTAACGCAGGTGCTTTTTGACCCAGAGTCACATTGATAGTAAACACTTCAGGTTTTTAAAAAATAAACGAGAAAATAGATAAAAAATACCCGAAATTATACAAAGCAAGTGACTCATATTATTTAGTGGATATGTAATATGGAGACAACCTATCTTAAAATTACACATGAAACATCACGTTTTAAGTTAAGGACTTGCAAACACAAGTGAATGGCTGTCGCTAATTCACTTCGACTAATCACATCGAATACTCAGCGAAATGGCAATATCGTCATCATTAGTATACCGGTAATATCGTCTTAGTGTTTGCTGGATTCTGTCAGTTTTCCTAAGCGAAAAAAACTACCTCGGGTTGATTAATGAGTGTTTCACGGTGGCGGTAAGTATTAGTTTATATTAAGAGAGAACGAGGAGACCTACAAGACGAGAATTACTACAAGTTGATTGAGCATAATTTGACTTCCGTTGTTGGGCGGTCAAATAGGGTGTGCGCATGCGCAAACAAGCCACGAGACGCTGGCAAAACAACGGAGTTAAGTGTATAACGTGTCACACTGATGCCCATTAATGATTTACCGCTCTCGCTTTTTCAAAACTTAAACAGATACAAAATTGATATAATTTGAGTAAACATTTGCGCGCGACCTGTAGGGTCAAACAACAGCAAAATATTCAAGGTTCTGTCGTTAAGTTGTTTACTTTACCGTTCGCTTTTGGAAACATTATAAGCCTTAATCAAACAAGGTTATAAGAGACCAGTTGTCTGTCATAAAATTAGCAATAAAATCAATTGACAATTAAACCCATTTATTTTCAAATTCAACTACCGGCTTTCTATTGACATAAACTGTTAATTTAAGTATTTGTTCAAGCATCTTTAATTGCTAACTATATTTAACATTCTAACCACATAAAACACATTAAGGAATAATAAATAAAACACTGTGAACTGTAACTAGCAAGACTGAGAAATTGCGTTTTTTGGAACGCAAGCGGCCTAAGCGTTAATTAGTTTTGTTTTTTTGCTTTAGGTTTTCTTGTTGAAAAACGCGACTCAAGATCTGTCAATCAGACGCGGTTGTTTTTAGTTGTTAAGCAAACACATTGCTTATTGCTGAAGTGTAATAATCCCACCAAAACGTCGGTGTTTAGTTATTTTTAACTAGATGACGTAGTGGTCAAACATTTAATGAACTGGTCCAACATTAACAGTTTTATATTTGAAAGTTATAGTTCCCAAAAATAACTTTCAAAGAGTAATAAAATAAATACCCCTTTCTTTTGCATTTAAATTCAGCATTTTTTTGTCTTTTATATTTATATTAAATATTCAAAATTTTTCTTAAGCTGCGCATTTATTTTCAAATTTAAAACACTTTTTAAATGTGTTTATTTGTTGTTTTTCGGGCAAATTAAACTCACAGAATTGTGGGTAAACAGGTCACGTGAATAGGGGTTACATCACAGAGCCTCATAACTGGGGCCCACACGCCGTTCGCATGTCGTTTCGCTCAATTAAACCCAGGGTTGAATCGAACTAGCGCATTAGGCCCGGGCTTAAGTCAGATTAGGTTGTATTGTTAGCGGGGTCACGTGACCTTTCATGCAAGCGCCATAATTGTTTTCGTTAACTTTTTATTTGTTTTTCTTTTTAAAGCCCTAGTTAGTGTTACGTCATATAGATTGTATTAAATCTATTTAAGTATATTACTCTATTGCTATTTTTTTAGAGTAATTTTTTTTGTAAATCGTTTTCAATGACGGCCAAACTAAACAGTTTTAATTCTGACCAACCCAACACTCGTTCACGCCTTATTACCCGATCCAACATCTAACCCCTAAGGTGAAATCGTTCACATGACCCCACCGTCCATTCTAATCGACCCCCACCGACGCTTCAACGTTTCGTTTCAGCACCCTCTTTTGATTGGGTGTCGCGTAACCTTAGACAACCGGGCAGTCATTATGTTTTTGTTCGTCTGTTTGTTTTAAAGCTTACTGGTTGTAGATGTCTGACAGCAGGCATACTGCTCAATCTTAGCTACGGTCAGATTTAACTCCGTTTTCTGCTGATGTATCGAGTAACAAATTACACTTAGGGCTGACTTTAAACTAATCCAATCACACCAGAAAGTAAGATTAAAATCCGGGCTGCTGAAGATTTAAATCGACTGGTGCTCGCTTACGAAAAAAAACAATACGCCTTTGATTTAATCAAACGTAATTTAGATTTGTTAAAATAACAGTTAACCAAAAATCAAAAATATTTAGGCAAAAAAAATTAAAATAATTAAAACTAGGTGAAGTCCTTTTTATGCTTCAATTTGTAATTCTTTTTTAACTTTATTTACTTAAAACTAGGTTCACTTTTTTAACAAACTACATTTTTTGGTATTCTAAATCACCAAACTTCTCAAAAATCACATGCTATACATTAAACCCTTTTATTAAAATTCACACGGAGTCCTGGTAAAAGTTATTCCCGTAAAACTTTTTTTCTTATCTCATCCATCATTTAACTACAAGTGTCTTAGGCGCCGAATTCGAATAATTTTGACATCCAAACTTAGGGTTGAAATCTATTAAAGATGCCTATACTATAAATGATATTAAAATGTAAGTCACTAATGTATGTTGTATGATATTGTTTTATTGTTATAAATATTTAGTAGATGAAAAAAATAAAAATAAAGCTTGGAATAATATTGAAAAACATGAACACTTACTTTTTTGTCTGTTATTTAAAGTTAACCCACTGTGTCACTTTATTTATTTAGCTAAAAAATGCTATTTAAAAAATAAGACAAAAAATAATTTTATAATGTTAAAAGAATTATTTTTTTTTAATAAATCGTTGTAAAATATTAGTTTAAAAAGATGAGTTTTTTTCCCACTTAGCTCTTGTGTTTATTTATTAAATTATAGTCATTGGTCAGTAAGCTAAAAATAAACCAAAAATCATGCGAAATCTCTAATGTAAGATCCCTCTGTCGATGTGTCGCATCCTTACGTTAGCTTCTCAGTCGTTTTGGCGCCGTTATTTTGACAACCACAGTAAAAGGGCTGTTTTCTTACAACGAGTCGTTTTAAAACTGGTAAAAACTTTATTGTTAAAGCCATTCCACTTTAAACTGTCGCGTATTGAGAGTTTGAAAAAGACCACATCTCGGAAACATTAATATTATGACATCACCATTAAAAGCGACTATAGTGGTGGCTGTAAATTATAAAGAACTGTGAAACAACGAAATATTATTAAAATTTTTTTCAAAAACTATAGCTTTTTTAAAAATCACGTACAAAAATTTTTAAGCAAAACCACAGACATTGGACTAAAAAAATTGTATTAGTCAGTTAGAATATAAAACTGCTTAACGTTTAAGACATCCGTGGGAACCAGTTTAGAATACACTGCACAGACATTTACCCTATAACTTGACGACTATTCATTCATCTACATAAGACAGCTTGTCTGTCAATAAAAGGGCGAAGGCCATACCAAGAACATTAACCAGTTGTATAAGTTTAAATAGCGACCACCCTTATTTTATTGTTAAATACATAAAACCGTGTGAAAATTTAGATTTATACTAAAAATAGATATACAGAGTTGATCTTTTTTTGGTATATTAATTAGGCACTAAATATCTATAAAAAAACTTAACTTGTAGTCCTTGTAAATACGTGGATAAGACCAACTAAGAGTATAATATATCATTCCTTTAGTTAAATAATTGAATCTTGAACAATTGTTTAAATGGTAAAAACATGAACTAGGACATCAAAAATATATATATCTATATCGCCTTAAGGGGTTATGTTTTTTGATATTTTTTTAGGGGGTAAGGGTGTGCGGTTTGGGATGTGTTTAAGTTATCCGTGAACGCCGGACTCAAGGGCAAATAGTGTGGCGTTAGTGCAGCTCGAACCCGAAACCTTTCGGCTCGTAGTTTCACGCCATGATCGGTTTACCACACTACTGGACTTCAAAAATATATTATGGGCCTTTTTTTAGAAATTAGCTCTTGTGCATACTCTACCGGATAACAAAATACTCTCACATACGACAAAACTGTATTGGAAAATTGTGCACAAGTTTGCTAGAATTTATTTTTTGCCTTTAAATATCAAATATCTAGAATAAATTTTTAAAAAAAGTAATAAAGCACAAAAATACGCACCAAAAGCAAAATCTAAATAAGCAATATGGCTTGAAATATTAATTCCAAAAAAAATGGTTTTGATATTTTTTATTAAAAATAAAAATTTAAACGAAATAAATTTGAAATTGCATAATTTTATCCAAAACTTCAGATACCAAAACATGACCAACATTTTCAGCTTTAAACTAAATAATTTAAAAACTACAGAAATAAAAAATCAAAAAAAATATTTGGATAAAAAGTTACTACCCTTCTGTTATCTCGGATATAAAATATCATAATGTCCTGGTCGATAGAGTAAGTGTAATGACGGTTCACAACCATCGGGGAAGTCGTGGCATGTTACTTCATTGCCACCACCCCTGTCCATATATGCTACGCGAACTTTGGCACCGAGAGCAGAGGTTAGTGCAATTATATGAATATGGTCACTCTCAAGATACATAGGTTCTACTTCCTAAAAATTTAAAAAATAATTTTTTTTTTATATTTATATTTATTCTTGATGTTAGAACGTCGACTTCACAACCTGAACATGGAGTAACATCAATTATCCCGACCCAGTTTCGAGTTTTTTTTGGCAGTTTGAAATATTATGGATTATAATTGCTGGATAATTAGATTGCTGACCAAGTGTTTGCTCAGCAAAAGTGCATACCAGAACAGTGGGGATCGAATTTAGGACCTTAAGCAGTAAACCCAAGTGTTACATGAGATTCTGAGTTCGATCTCCACTGCTCTCATGCTGTAGCGCACTTGAGTAAGGCGTTATAAATAATATGAACTCTTGCTAAGCCAACACCTAATCGGCAGTATAATTAGGCAATTTTAATCAATAATACCTCAACTTGCATAAGTTAACCTCAAGACTCGGTCAGGGCAACTAATGTTACTCTATGTTTCAGTCGTGAAATCGACCTTTCCACATCAAGGGTAAAACAATTTGTTCGCTATGTGAGGTAATAGTTGGTTCAATATTCAAGTAAACTTTTATAAAATTGATCTTACAGTTTTACAAAATTCAACAATGGTTTTTCCTCCATCAACAAAACATTGATAAAAATCTGCTTCACTTTGTAACTGACATGAAGCAATTAGTCTTAAGTACACCACAAAATAATTTGACGTTCCTTCATCTCTAAATGTGTTAATTAATTCTGATATTGAAGTCGATTCAATTGAACGAACTGTTGCCATAAACTAAAAAAATAAATATTTGTTAATAAATTAGAAAAATAAAAATTTTAAACTTCACTACTTTTTAATATTCTGCTATTTCACCAATGCACAAAAACATATTTTGGTATTGGCAGCATTTTAAGGAAGTGTTCAACCGACATTTAACATTACCTTAATATTGTTTTAAAAACCACAAATACATGAGAAATACAACTTGTCTTTACTTCATTAGGTCTTGGGTTCAAATTTCACTGATGTTATGCCGTAGTGCCCTCAAGCTAAGTGCTATAATCAATAATATCCTTAACTGCCAAAGGCAAATCGAGACTGGGTTGGAGTAACTGATGATACTTTATGTTTGTCGTTAAGTCAACCTTCCCACGACAATCAAAAAAATGAAAACAAACTTACATTATCAAAGAAGTCTTCTACAGTAAATGAAGGATATTTCAAATCCATTAATTTCTTAAAAGTGCCGTTCGCATTTTTTTCAAACCTTTAAAAAACAAAAATATATAAAATCGTAATTAAAGTTTTAAAATTATTTAGGTTAATTACTTACTCGGGATAATCATCTCTGTTGTTTAACATTTGTTCCAAATAACCAAAACCAAAAGCTCGAAAGAAACAATTTCCGTCACCTCTTGTTTTCCTAACGTGACTGTATTTCTTCTTTAAAGCCTATTGAAATACAAAGATACTTAGAATACATATACTTAAATTAATTAATTTCAACTGGAAAAAAATCAAATTTATTTTAACCAACTTTTAATTTGCTCTGATACTCCACATCATCTAAAGAATATTCTCTTTCCAAACACTCGATGTCACATTTTTCACCAACTAGGTAAGAAGATGCAGCTATCTAAGACAATTTATATAAAATATAATTATGGCGGACTTTTAGTATAAAACAACTTTTATTTAAAAAGTATTTGAAATGTAAAACTAAATGGCACCCAGACTGTATGAAGGTAAAAATTTCTTGTACTTTTTTTTTGTATATATTTTTATCCTTAATGTGGGAAAGTCGAACGCGCGATTTAAACATAAAGTAATATCAGTTACTCTCAGCGGGAATTTATACCGTTTATAGAGCCTTACTCAAGGGCGCTACAGCATGAGATCAGTCGGGATTAAACCCATGACCTCATGTGTGATGTAGCAAGTGTTCACATTGTATTTCTCTAAAAAATATAGTATTGTAAAGTACAAGAGATAATCAAAAAAAAAATGTTAAATACAAAAGAGAAATGATACCTCCATAAATTCAATTTTTGTTTAAGAACCGTTAAATAAAATTGATTTAAAGGTATAGAAAGGTTTAACCAATTCCATGTTAAAAATTTACAACCTATTTCTTGTTTGTTTATTGTAATTAAAAGTAGATAAAATTTTTATTTAAAAAGGCTTATGCTAAAGTTTCATTACCTTAAAAAAAGTGAAACTTATACAAACAAATTATAAAAAAAGGACAACTACCAGACTACAAGAACAGGCTGGATAAAATACCTCATTTTGTATATCATTTTGCATAGCATTAACTGCTTCATCAAATTCCTGATTGGACATATCTATTTTGATAAAATAATATAATGGCAATTAACGTTAAATATGAACCCACTAATATTATAAAAATCATGATTTTAAAAATTTTCTTTGGTAAACTACGTTTAAATGCAGTAAGGTACGTACTTTTTAAGTTATCTTGTTCATTATTAACATTGCTATCATTATTCTCCATTACAATCTTCCAAAATCTATAATATCTTTGAATAATAAATAAATCTTACGTAAACAAAGGGAACCGATTTAAAGTGTTTAAGATAAGGAAAAATATTTTTGTTTTGTTTTTATATTCTGCATGTAATTTCCTAGTGTTGCCATTTTTAAAGGCTATAAAATATTTTATATTACATCCAAATTTACTTCAAGTTTTAGTTTAGTTAATAAACTGGTATAAAGTTAAGTTAAAAAATATTATTTATGTTGATAAGATTATGTTAATTATCAAGGTTATTATACGTTGTTAATTAATTGTGCGTCATAAACGAGTTTAGTTGTTTTCTGATGACATCAAACTAGAAGAAGTTGTGCTGCAGTTTAAGAAAGTGTTTTTAGATAATTTTCACATTTTTCCAGTTTTAAACAGGGATTTTTATTTAAAAGCAGTCAATTAGTGAAGGCTAAATCTAGTTTAAAATCTTAAGAAAACATTTTAAAGGTAAAGTTACTGAAAATGGAAGAATCTTCAAACGATGTCAAGAACCAGTCGCAGGAATTGAACGAATCAAATAACTCAGAAATGCAAACTGAATTGAACGTCCAGCAACCAGGGGAAAACGAAGAACTAACAAGCGACCTTAAAATTAAGGACGATAGGGGATTCGGGGAATACTTGCAAGCTGCTGGCAATGCCATTACAAAACATGCTTGTGAAATGTGGGTGCCATTATTTGAAGAAAGCGATCACTATGAAAATTATTTCATTGAGCGAATAAACGAGATGATACAGCAGGTTTCAAATATGGAAGAAAGTCTTATTCAGCAGAAAAAGGAACTGGTTGAAAGGCTAAATCTAGTGCGACAGAGCCTGCAAATACCAATTTAGGGTGTAATTTGCTATTAGGACTGAAAAACCAATTAACGAGATTACTGACTAAATTAAAAGCGTAGGGCTACAGCGTATTGGATTTTGCTAGAAAAAACAACAAAATATAAGCATAAATAACTGGTTGTTCTAAATTAATTAAAAGAAATACCAAAATCCACGGAATAAATTGTCTAAATTAGAAGTCTTTTTTAATGATTGTATACACATTTTTTAGGTATCGTTGTTTTTTTATTGTTTTTCTATTAAAATGATATTATTTATGAGCGTCTTGTAATCTTTAAAAAATCAAAGCCAAAGTAGCATTACGCTTTTATTTTTCCATAATATTACCAGCAACAAATATCCAATATACAACAACATGCCAATAACTTCTGTCACCAAATAAAGGGAATGAATGCGGCTGTGTGGAGACTAAATTTAAGCAAATGACAATAAAACGAAAATAAAATAGCGACCAGCGCATATCTAGTTTAAGTTTATCACCAAAAATAAACACCAAATTTGACTACTTAAGGCCTAAACCCAGATAGATAACATGCGAAAAAATAATTTGTTTATAAGAATAATTATTATAGAAACAACACAACAATCAACTACATTACATTCCACCTTTTCACACCCGTGTTTTATAGCAAACCTATTGTTGATTACATTTTAAAGATACCCATTAAAATAAACAATCAGAAAGTGTAATTATGGCAAAAAAAAACAATTTTAAAATTTGGTTTTAACATTTCATCAAATAAAGTATTTACATGAATAGGAGAGTTTATTAACACGTTTTTGCAGAACGCACAAAAATTAAAACCAAAAAAATGATAATATATTGGTACATTAAGTAAAATTAAAAAAAAGGAGAATTGCGATGACGTATTTGATTGATGATTACGTCATAAAACGACCGATTGTTATGTCACAATGCAACACAAACGCGAATATTGGAGTTAAATAAATACGAACGACAACAAAACAACTACTTCTTGTGACGTCATTTTTTGTAGTGACGTCATTTTTAAAATCATGTCAGGAAGAATTAAGAAAATGTTGTGCTATTAAATTTTTGTTAATTCCAATTTAAAAATGGTCGCTGCTAAGTAAAAGAAATGAAAGTATAAATGTATTAAAACAAGAATAATAACAATGGAATAGTAGATCAATATAATAGAGCATTAATACTGTAACAGTTTTGGTCTATATTGAAAACCAGCTATTTAAATTTTGACATTTGTTAGAATTTATTTAAAAAAACAGTTTTTCTTTTTTTTTAGAATATGAATAAGATATAAGATTAATAAATAAACCCGAACCAATATTTAATTTAATTCCCGTGAATTATTGCAGTAGATAATCCACTTTTGATTAGGTAGAAAGGTAATTAAATTCAAATTAAAATTGAATCTAAAAAATTGTGTAAAAGGAATTAAATTTAATTATGCCAAAGATAGGAAATATTAACTAAAAATAAAATCAAAAATAATATTTTTGAATCAACTAAAAATAATGAAAGATTCCAAATTATTTTTTAAGTATATAAATTAATTTGGTTAAAATAAATTGAAATTTTTTTTTTGTAAATTTTATTAAATTAAAATAGCACGGAAACTAAAGCTATACCATTGGTCCGAACGGATTGTTGGGGTTTAGGGACTGCCCCCCCGGGGTAGGTCTAGGGGGTTGTTGCATGAACTGTTGCCCGTAAAAAGCGGGTTGTTGCCCCATCATCATATTAGGCATTACACCCTAAAATTTACAAGTAAAGTTTTTTTTTGTTAAAAATATTAGATGGATTTTATAAGATAGGTCAAAGTTATTAGATGGGTCAAAGAAAATGGGTAAAAGGTTATGAAATGGGTCAAAAGTTATGAGATGGGTAAAAGAAAATGGGTCAAAAGTTATTAGATGGGTTAAAAAAATTTTTTAGATGGGTTTTATAAGATGGGTTAAAGAAAATGGATCAAAAGTCATTAGATGGGTCAAAAGTTATTAGATGGGTCAAAAGTTATTAGATGGGTCAAAAGTTATTAGATGGGTCAAAGAAAATGGGTCAAAAGTTATTAGATGGGTTAAAGAAAATGGATTAAAAGTCATGAGATGGGTCAAAGAAGATGGGTCAAAAGTTATAAGATGGGTCAAAGAAAAAAAATTATTAGATGGATCAAAGTTTTTTATAACCTTAAAATATTTAATTTTAGAAATTTTCACCCACCATATTTGGGGCATAAACCTGGGGTTGCATTTGCCCCATCATTGGGTTCATCATCGGTTGCCCGTAATTAACCCCAGCATGTACGGGGCTTGGGTTAAATGTTGTTGCCCCCATCGTTGGGGTCGCATAATTATAACTCATTCCTCCAGTTAATTTCTTTTCTGGTTTTGGTTGAAAATCTTTGTTTGCCCTAAAAAGTTTAAAAAGTTATTAATAAAAAAAATTAAATAAGCTTTTTAAGTTCTAAATTACATAAAAATTAACAACAAAACAATTTATTCCAAAAAATTATTTTTCTACCTTTGGCCACCGACATTTAAATTGTTTACAAGACTAGCCAGGGAAGATTCTAAGTCACTACTAACAGGTTGTTGGGTGGCAGTAGTTTGGGGAATGGGTTGAATTGAGGCCAAGGGGGTAGGGGCCAAAACATCAGTCGCAAATATATCTGCTTGCTTACCTAAAAAATTAAAATTTTGTCGTTTTTTTTACATAAGTTCAAACTTTTCATTTTTTTTATATAAATTTATCCTAAGTGTGGAAAGGTCAACTTCACGACCTAAACATAGAGTAACATCAGTTACCCTAACCTAGTCTTGAGTTGTCTTTGGCAGTTTGTAATGTTATAAATCGTAATTGCCCAATAATTAGGCTGCTGATAAAGTGCTGGCTTAACAGAAGTCTATGCAGTTTATAGTGTCTTACTTAAAGGCATTACAGGATGAGAGCAGTGGGGATCGAACCCAGGACCTACACCATGCTGCTTTTATATAACACTTAATATATACTTATGTTGTATAATAAAGGTTTAAAATACTAAGTTTTACGTATGTTTATATACCTGGTGAAGCAGTTGCAGTGTTAGGGTAGTTGGCGAAAAAGTTGGGTTGTTGTTGTTGTGGTTGCTGTGGTTGAGCTGGTTGTTGCGCAAAATTGTTAGTCATACCTGGAATAAAAATCAAAACCTTGATTTATTTACAGTTTGTTTTATCTTAAAAATGAATCACTTGTACTTTGCAGTCCTCAAAAAATTTAAGATCACTAAGTTTGCAAAAAATCAACTAGGACTGTGAATTATGAGAAAGAATCAGCAAGAACAATAAAATATGAAAAGAATAGAGAGTAAGTGAGGACTGAAAGAGAGTAAGTGAGGACTGTAAAATACAAGAGAGAATTAAGAATCAACCAGAACCATAAAGTACAAGAGAGAAACAGCAAAGACATTAAAATTGGGGAAGAATTGGTAAGAACCGCAATGTACACGAGAGAACTGGCAAAGACTGTACAAAAGTTTTTTTAAAGACAGTAAAATGTAAGTGATTCTCAAAAAAATAGACAGTTTTACAACAAAATGAAATAAGAATACGGAATGTTATCTAAAATATTTACCTCCATTAGTCCCAGAAAAACTATCCCATCCATACATTCCACCTAAATAAAACAAAATATTTAATTAAGTATACAAATCTTTACACATTCAAAAAAATTTATTTTTAAAATAAAGTTAAACTAACAGGAATTTAAAAAAATAAATGTATTAAAATATTTACTTGTTGTCGATGCTTGTGTTTGTGGTGGTGTCATCAGATCAATAACATTATTGGACACTGGGGTGGGCTGTTGAGCTGTAAAACTATCGAACAAATCAGTCCCAAATCCATCCTATATTCAATAATCAAACCAGTGATTTTATTGATTTTAATGAAGAAAAATAATCGACAGAGTGGATTGTTTATTTTAGTATTAAATTTAAATACATAATTTTAAATAAAGTTTTTATAAATTTACACAAAGTATTCGCAACAAAAATATTTTTTACAGAAATTTTTACTAATGATAAATAACAAAAAATGGCCTATCATAAGTTTAATAAAATCATTTTTTAATAATTTAATATTTTGTTCTTACAGTTGAGGTGGTGGCTGGTGGTGCAACTGAGACAGGTTGAGAGGAAGGCAAACTTTGAGAGACTTCCCCTTTTTCCTTTTCTCTTTGTTCCTTGAATGCTTTCAATCTCTCTTCTTCTTCAATTAACGCCGACTAAAAATAAATTTTCAACAAAAATTTTAAATTAAAAAAAAAAATGCAGTTTTAATAAAAACAGTAATTTTTTTCATGGGAGTTGTTATTTTATTATAACTTAGATTTGAAATTTTTTTAGCAACCTTTTGGTCTTTTTCATCGATTTTCTGCAAAGAAGTGCTCATAGTATCAAACATGCTAACTTGTACTGTCGGGGTCGTAGCTCTGCAAACAAAGCATCAATAATTAACCACACATACTTGCATTATGTAATCAATGTCCATGCACACGGTAAAATTTTAGAAATTTTAATTTTTGAAATGACACATAAAATTTTGTTTTTTTTGGCACTGCAAATTTAGCACTTTTTATTTTAGTTATGGAATAACTATAAGTGTCAAATGAACCTAACTGCATTAAAACAAAAAATAACAGTTTTCAAGGCATATACAGTGGGCATATTAATTATTAACTACAGGTTAACAATGCAAAAGGTATGCCACCACATTTTACAACATAAGCAACAAAATTTTTTAAACTATATTATTTTACCTTTAAAAGTTATTGCCGATATCAAAAATATGTAATATATTATTGCACTAAGTTTTAAGCAACTTTTAATGCTCTAACAAAATAATTAGTAAAATTGAAAAATAAAATGTTTTCTTACTTTGCACTTCCTTTTTTGCCCTCCATCGAAGCAAGATGTTGTTCAAGAGCATCTAACAAACTACTTGGTGCCTTAAAACATAAAAAATCAGATTTTTAAAGTTTTAATTCATATCAAGTATTAATACCTTGCAATAAAATAATATCATAAAATAAGTGTTACAGTTAGGAATATAAGATAACTTTGTATTTTTTTCATCGAAAATATATATAACAAATTTATTAACAAGACTTTTTGTTATCACATTTCTTAACTTGTTTATTATCAGATGTGATAATAAAAAAGTTTATATCAAATCCCGTCATATCTATTGAGTAACATAGTTAGTTTTATTTTTACAATAATATGACAAAAAATTGCCATCAGTATTAGTAATTATGCTGATTATTCATAGTTTTGTATTGATGTTAGGTTTATTATTATATACTGGTTCGTTTAATTAACTTTTACAATAAAATGATGTTAAAAACCAATGTTTGAATAAAAATTAACAATTACTTGTTAATTAGAAAAGTTAATTTAATATTTAACAGCTAATTGAATAACACAATTGCTATGATTTTATGGTAATAATAAAATAATGAAATAAAATATTGTAACTATTATATATGCTTTTGGTAGGTTTAATTAAATTCATGCCAACATAAAAAAAATTAAAATAAATAACAAAAAATTGTGCACTATCCTCATGCTTATATATTATAACTTAAAATGTTTAAATTTTTATTAGTTTAATTCTTCCTACTAAAAATAAAATAATATTTTTATTACATGCATATAGGAATTTATGTATTTGCGTAATTATTTTGATAAAATGTAGTGCTGTGATTTAGTTATATAAACATCACCGCCTGATTAAAACAAATAATTAAAATTTTATGAGAAATTAGAACCAGGCATAATTAGTTTAACAACATACACTGTCATTGTTGGTATTTTCTAAGCAGTTATCCATCTAAACGCAAACAAAAACTAAACATAAACAACTTAATCTTAAATGACAAGCACAAAAATTTCCAAATTTTGAAGACAAAAATAAAATTTTTTTTGTCTATATCACCTAATAACATTAAACGAAATTAATGGTATTAAAATTATCCAAACCAAAAAAGTGGACTACAATAATTTGCTTAACAGAATAGTCTTTTAACCTTATTATTTAGTTAAATTCATTCAGTTTTTTACAATTGGTCAAACTTTAAAAAAAATGTTTTTGGCACATTGTAATTATTTTTCAAATTATGTTTAAAAACCAAATACAAAAATAATAATAAAAAAATTAAAATATCCGTTTCTGCAGCAGCTTAACATCGACATTAAATTTAAATTATAAATAAAAAGCAAAAATAGATCACAAGTAAAAAAACAAATTAAAATTTGATTAAAAAAGTGCAAAAAAATGAAATTATCCAACATTATTTATATATAAAAACAAACAAAATAAAACTAATTATTAAATAATTAAAAAAAAAAAAATATAATAAAATCACTTATCATAAAAAATTGAATTAAAATTTTACAAATTTTACCTTGGTAAGATCTGGGATGTCTCCTTTATCGATACCAACTTGTTCTGCCACTTTCAGCACTTCAGAAACCTTAGTCATTCTGATGAGAAATTTTTTGTAAATCTCAAGACCTTCCTTGCATTGTTGTTTCTTCATCTCAAAATATTTCTCTAAAAAAAAAAAAAGAAAATTTCGGTCTTGGGTATTTTAAAGTTCTTAAATTTGTTAATTTTTTCTGTTTCTTGTAAGACTATTTATGTTCTTACAATTCCAACCAAATTTCTTATTACTTTTAAATTTTTTTTTAAATTAGTATATGCGCTTAACTAACTATATATATACTTTTACTTTATAATAACTTTTTATGTCTAACATTGGGTTATTATTATTTTTAAAATTCCTATAAATTAATAAATATATTGTTCTTGTTACTTTCAGTGTTTGCATCTTAATACTTTTCATTATTTTAACATTTTTGAAGCCCCATCAAAAAATATAATTTAAAAATTTTATATAAAAAATTATATTTTAATTAGATTTTATATAAATATATATATAAGTATATCTTTTGTCTAAAATAACAGTAAAGTTCTTAATTTATAAATTTTTTTAGAAAATATTTCGTAATATAATATTTTTCTAAAAAATTTTGGAGGTCTAAAAATAGTTTATTGTTGGGTGCGTTACTCGTAAAAAATTCTAAGTTTAGAGCTCACCTTTATTCAAATTTAAAAAAAATAACCACTATAGTTATAAAAGTTCATGACTAAAAAACTATGTTTAGTCTTTTCTAAACTTAAGTCATTTTTTATTTGTAATGTGCGTTGACAATAAAAAAAAAATTAAAACATAATTTTTAATATTGATTTTATTAAATTTTAATATAATTATATAAACCTTACCCAATAAATTGATGATGCCATCGTTATAACAAGCAAACAGTCGAATAAGGTCTTTAAACACAAGCATAAAAGCTGAATTAATCACCCCATTACGTAATTCATTTGGGTTGGCCTGTTTAAAGAGAAAAAAAATTAAAATTAAAATTTTAAAACATAAAAAACAGAACTGTTGTTTAATATAGATAATAACAAAATAAATACCCTATTAATGAGAAGACTGTACTAAAAATTATGTTAAATTTTAAATGTTATATTTTAAGTTATATTATCATTATATTATTATTGTTATTCTTCACTAAATTTGTAACAAAATAAATAATTTAGTTGTGAACAAATAATTGTGGTAATTATGTTACGAACTCAAACTGATCATAAGAATACAAAGAAAATAATGTAATAAAAATATTGGGCGTGTTAGACCATTTTGTTTTATTATAGACTATTATTACATTTATATTTATAACTGGCGGCTTAATAAAATAAATTTTTTCTTTTAAAACAGAAAGATTTGCCTTTTTAAAAGTTAGCTAAATAAGAGGTATAAAAATCATGACAATCTGGACCTATGACAAACTATTTAAAATGTCCTTTTTTTAAATCACATGCTGTTAATACTTACATCAAATTCTAGTAATGCATCAAGTAAGTTCTGCAGAGTTGGTAACGTTTTCAACAACTTCTCGGCAGAAAAGGAACGAAGCATGCCGTCATTTTTACTAAAAAATAAAAAAACAAAGTTAGAAAAACATTTTATTTAAAATGTCAGCAATTTTAGTAAATAGTCGCCTGCCATCAAGGTTTTATTTTATTGTTTAAATACAGTTACTGCTTATTTTAAAGCCTTTTAAATTGGACATACAAGCCTATGTATATATATATATATATAATGTTCACTTAACTCTTTATATATATATATGCGTTAAATGGTATTTATACAGTTTAATGTTTATGGAAATATAATCGTTAATACACCACTTTATTTTGTACTTTTGTTAACGTGTAAGTTAGTTAGACATATTAATACCATTTTTAACTGAATGAGTTAGTTAAGAGTTGTTGAAAGTTGTTAAGTTAATCTTGTTCAAAGAATGCCCTTAGGTTGTTTCAATTAAAGGTTGTAAACATATTTAATTGACCAACAAAAAAGTTAAAAGATTTAAAAACTTAAAATTTAGAAGGTAATAAAAAAAAAAAAAAAAAAATATCTCTCAAAAAAAAATTACAAATTTTTTTAAATGCAATTTATGGAAAAATATTTAAAATCTTTTGCAACTTGCAAAAGTAACATGAAAAATATTTTTAGATTTTGAGGAATTAAATTTTTTATGCGTGTGTGTCAAGAAATTGCTCCATTTACTTTCCTATGAAAGAAATCTTAATTATTTCCTGTATTTAAGTCCTTTCAAACAACAACTTATCAAAAAACATTGAAAATTTGGGAAGGAAATATCAAGCTTTACCGAGAATTCGAAAAACAAATTTTTGAAAGCAATTTTGATTTCTATTTTTAAAAGATTTCGTAATTAGATTTTTACTGAACAAATTAATTTGATAAATTTACTTTTTAATTTAATAAAGAAATGTGTGGAAAAATAAAAAACTATTTCTACAAAATTCAAAAACATAAAACTATCAAAAAAAAAAAAAGTTGATAACAGATTTTTTTTTAAAAAACAGTAAACCAACTTATTTTTCTATTGAAAATATCCTAAAACTTAAACAATCTTTTATTAAATTACTCAGCCAAACATTGCTCATTAAAAACCAGCGCTCAAATGAATCAAACTTACCCTCTCTTAACCCTTGTAAAATCGAATGCCACCACTCTGTATGCCAATCCCTTTTCATTCAAATACTTTGCATATCTTCTGATGTATGTGCTCATGTCATATCCTAAATAAACAATTAATCATTGCAGCATCATAACAATAAGACAGACTAGTTGACACAGTCATCAACAGTGTGGCTATAGTATGGAATTTTGCTATGTAGTATGGAAAAAAAGAAAAAAATCATTTTTTTTGCAGTTCAAGACACAAAAAATAATTCTTTTTTAAGATTTTTGAATAAATACTAAAGTTTATTTTTACACGAAAAAAAATTTATTTAATAAAATTAATATTAACACGAATCAATTTGGTCACATTTCTAATTATTGCTAATCTTTTCAGAGATTAAAAATCTTGAAAAATGTTCTAAAAATAATTAAAACTCTAATTCTTTATCACATTGTAATGGTCTTAAACCGCTTTAAATTCCTGTGGATTGTGGTAAAAAAAGCCCACAGGCAAAAGGTTTATTTTAACACCAAAAATATTAACATTGTTTCTGTCTACAACATCTTAAATCGATAAAATTTTACTTAATCTTTTGTTTTACCTTGAACACCTGTTTTGTCCAAGAAGTTTCCTAAATTAAAAAGTGAATTTCTAGAAGCGAGATGCTGCAAAAATCTCTGTAAATCAAAATTATTTTAAAACAAAAAAATACAAATTCAATAATGTAAAAGAAACTTTTTTATTGGTATATACAAATAACAATACATAAATACATAGGAGAGCTTCGTTAATAATCAATAAATATGTATGTATGTACATTTTATAGGCCTTCAAAATAAAAAAAACTGTCATTTGTGCTGCATAGGTAAATTTTGCAAACCTATATTACAACAATTTAAATGTAGCTCATAAGGCACAGTAACTAGTATCTATAACCGTATTAGAAAAAGATTGCTTAGAAAGTTTATAAAATACTACTTATTGCGCTGTGAAAAAAAAAAAATTTAATTAAAAATTTTAACAAATAAATACTCTCAATACCCATTTATTAACCATAGTTAATCATTGTTAACCATTAGACTATACCAAAAAGCAATTAAACTTCATCATATTAAATTCACATTCTAATTTTAAATAATTCACTTTCATTAGACCATATTAAATATTAATAAAAAAAACAAGTGCTTATAATATTATAAAGAAATGATTTTATTAGTATGTATATGAACAAGTGTCATTGGGTAAATATAGACTCTTATTTATTAACATCATATAATAAATATACTGAAAATGAACAGTATAAAAAAGTAAACATATATTTGAACCTGATTTAGACATTTTCAAAGTACAATAAAGATATAAAATTTATCCAAGTAAATTTACATAGCTTAAGTTATAAGATATTGTTGTTTACAAACTATAAAATAACGAATAACCAAAACTGTGTTTATATATATTTGGTTAACAGTCGATAATATTATGAATTAACGAATTAAATATGTAACCCAATTAATCAAACTACAGCTACATATTTATCATTCGAAAAATGACTTGACACAAAACCAATGCAGTGTAAAACATGAATTATGATGTCATAATAACTGAAACAATGCCAATGAATTTAAAAATAGGAAATCATACGATTTTTATTTTGAAATTTATGTAGTGATCCAAAAAAACTAAATACAAAATTTTTTTGCGTAATTATTAACGCCAACACTTGAAAAAACATTTTTTCAACTGGTCAAGGGTTTAACACATTTTGTTTAAACAAGAACTGGTGAAGAGTAAAGTCAACAACCAACTGGCCGGATATTATTGATTAAACAAAAACCAATCAAATCTCGTCACCACATAATAATGATCATCATTAATTAGGAAAAAAAAAACAAAGCACAAAATATTTTAGTAGTTTTTTCTTAAATAAATATGTTATTTTTAACACCTTGATAAGTAAATTTAATCCAAAAAAATTTAATTTTTACGCATACATATAATTCTTAATTAATTTTTTTAATTTTACATCTACTATGTATGGGTAATTGTTGTTTTAATTTTGTTTAATAAGTTTAATAAAATAAATAAACACAATTCAAACCAAAATTTTTAAATATTTCTTAAAGTTTTAGTTATGTAGCTTTGGTAAGTTTTGTGTAAGTATAACACAACAATTTTAACAAAAAAATAAAAAGAAATTAAAGTAAGTATGGTAATTACTAAGTCTAAAACCACCACTTTAATTTATTTTAAAAAACAAAAATCAATAGAAATGCATTAGAGCGCTTTTCTTAAACCTGCTTATAAAATATTAATATTTCTATGGCATTACACCATAGCTAGCTAAACAAATTTCTTATATAAAAGATGATACATCCTTTAAACCTTATTGTTATAAGGCCACTTTGATGTAAGTATAAACAACTTATTCTTATTTATCACGTCAGTAAAATTGAATAGGTGCAAAGGTCAAAAAACAAGTATAGAAGTATTCTATATAAACCATATAAGTATTTTATTGAAGTATGATAGATATAAATACCAAGAAAAATTAAAAAAACTAATTAATACCCAACCAAAACAAATACAAAATTACAACAAAAATAAAATTTAAACAAATAATATGCTATCCCAATTTCGACTGTAATGAGTCAATAGGTAAACAGGTTAAACCGCTACTTAGAAGTAAACAACAAGATAGAGTGTAGGTGTAAAATTACCTTAACCGATCTCTGACTTAAAGATAAACAAACAGAAAAATACCACAGCTTTATAGGTGATGCCTAATTCAAAAATGCCATCATAGTTGCCCACCAAATTGTATATATAGTTGGACTTATTGCGAATATTTTTATTGTAAGTTACTTGGAATAAGATCAGAATATTTTAAGACTACAGCAGTTACATGTAAATTCAACATTTTTTTGGTAAAAACAGCGTTTGCTTGTTGGCAAAATTTTAATTTAAATTCTTATATTCATAAAAAAATTCCTTTTCAATTTTTAAAACTGTTTATTAGGAAAATACAAAAGTATATATGTTAAATTTATATATTGATAATAGTAACATTTTTCAAAATAAATAATAAACAATGGTTAACCAAAAATAACAAAGTGCAACAATACCTTAAAAAATTTTAAAACTTGCAAAATTAACTTTTACAAAACTTGCAGAGTTAGTAGTTTTTACCTCGTTTCCATAACACATGAGATGGTGGGTTGTTACGAGAGTTTTAAACACAATCACCCATTTAACTTGTTTACTTCTTTCAACCAGGATATCGACTAACTCTGGGATGTTAATATTCGGTTCAAAAGTTAAAGAATGCAAATCTAAACAAGAAATTAAATGTTTGAATATTAATATCTTAATGTATTATTTTATAGTCGCTGTGGGTAGCGTTTAAATTGTCAAAAAGTTATGGTTTTACAACTCTTAACTAATATTTGATAGTAATAATTTACCTGCACACCACAAATGGCAGTGTTATATATTTTGTAGGCCTATAAGTTAAGTTAGACATACATATATCGTTCACAAAAATCCATTATTTATAGATAACTAAAATAATAATTCTCTGCTGTATAAATATACAGACAAAATATAAAAAATCACATTTTAAATACACAAACCTTTAATATATACCATAGAAATTTACAATATAGTTTTAATTTTTTTTTTTTTTTTTTTTCGCACATTGATAAAAGATATACAATTAATAATACAACAATGCGACAAGAAAAAATGACAAAATCAATTTAATGATTTAAAACTTTATATGTTATTGATTTTTTCTTAAATCTTAATCCATTTTTAGTACAAAGCTACTGAAGATTTAAAAGCTTTGTTAATAAAAAGAATTCCTCTGTAATAGTCAAATTATACCGTTTCAAGGTTTTCAAATTTAATTACAAATTTATTTTAACAGAATAAAAAGCCCTTATTTTTACAAATTTTAATCTTATGTTTTTTAAACAACTATTCGGGGTCAAATCAGATAAAGCCCTTTTTTAACCTTATAGAAGTTTAAAAAAAGGAAACAATTGAAAACTGTGTTTTGACAATAAATAATTCATTTTCCATTGTTCTTTTTCTATTTTAAAAATTAAGCACCAAAGATGACAAAACAGTTTTTTTTTTAAACCAGCCAAAAAAAATTTTGAAAATTGATCAAATATTTGTGGTCCAGTGCCTTCGATTTAAACCAACAATAAGAATAAAAAACTATTGATTCCTTTATGTGCCTGATAACAAAAGCTATCATACTATTAAAATAGATTTAGGTTTTTCTCAAAACAATAAGAACCATGTTAAAGGATTGACGTCGGTTATCTAGAATATTGATTTCAGTTGAGATGTCAAGAAAAATTACCTTTAAGTTTATGGTAAAACAAACTTCTCTTAATTCTAATTAACTAAAAACAAAATATTTGAAAATTTTCTATAAGACCATTTTTTTTAATTTTAACAAATGCTATCCCATTTATATATTTTATTCTGTTATAGTAAAGTAACATTTTTTAATGTTTTTATTAACTTAAAGGTTCAAAGTCAAAGTCTAACTTAACAAGGTTATGTATGTCTCTGTATATTATCAATCATTAACAAAAAATAAAACAACATAATTACAGTTCATGTTACTTAGGTTTTTTAATTGCTTAGTTAACCTAAGTAACCCGAATCAATAAAATTTAATTAAGCCAGAAAATTTAAATTACCACAACAGAAACATATTAAATTGTTAAATTAAACAGATCAATGTTGAATTAATTTAAGTTTAATTTCATAGGTTTTTCCAAATTATAAAAAAATAACATAAAAAATCACATTGTCATTGTGGTTGTTTTTATGTGAATATTAATGGAAGAAAATTTGTTTAAATGTTAAAATAGCATAACATGAAATACCCTTAACCAAATTTGTATGGCTTTAAAGGGTTATATAAAACCATAAATCAATATTTTAACATGATTAACATATATATATATATGCCAACATGAAAAAAAAAATTAGAATTCTATGTAATATATATATATACATAAAACTTTGTATCAAGCCAACATTTTAATATTTAAATATATGAACTTACAATCAAGATGCTTCTTTTTGGGGCCCATAATTTCACTTGTAGTAGCTTTGCAAATACTTTTTGACATATCTGAGCCAATGATTGTATGTTGGGCTGCCACAATTCGATCTCCAATACTTTGACCAGCCATTTTTAAGGTTACCGATACAGATCACAAAAATATTTAGTAAATAGAATCTATGTTAAGATATATACAAACCTAAAGACATTAAATTAGGTTTATTAGTCAGAACCATCATGATTTTACGGTTAGTTCCACAATTAGTTTTCACATTTCTGTTTTTTTACTGTTTTCTTTAAACTTAATAAGTAACCCATTGTAAAAGGAACAAAACTGTATATATATATATATAAATATATAGGTTATATATTTGCTTCCTTAAATTGTTAATACTTTAATTAAAGACTAAAGACAAGTTACATGTAGCAGCTGCATAAGAGGAAGTCTCTTCTTGTTTAATTGTTTTTTCCTGTGTAAACTGTTCTTACTTAGGCAACACAAGTAAGGTTAATATAATTTTATAGAAGTAATATTATATTATTGTTTTTACAAACAAGAAATACTTGTTAATAAAACTACTGGTTTAAAAGTTTTACAGCTTAACAGTTAACATTAAAAATAAAGTCTCTGATAAAAAAAAATTTCCAAAAAGAAATTTATTTACTTTTAATATTTGTCTTCCTGCATATCTGGTTACATAAAATAAAATTTTGTACTGCATATTTTTTTTAACTGAAAAGACAACATTAATATTGTTGGATTGTAATTATAAATGTAAAGTTAAAAAAAGAGTTTCAAAGATTAGTGTTAAATATAAATTTAAAGAAACAATATCGAGTATTATAACCTTCTAATCAGCTAGTTGCCCTTATCTGTTTATAGTTAAGAAATATATTAATAAATGAAAGTCTACTGAAAATTAAATTATTTAAAATCCTTCACCCAACAATTCAAATAGCTTAGTCAATTAATAATAATTTTCATTACAGAACACGTCAACAACGCATAAGTAAGTACCTGCAAATGTCTTTCCTATAAAACAGATAAATAACTACGCAAATACCATATTAACATTTTTATTTTTTAAGGTGTTAAATTTTTATTAACTTACTTGACACAAAACCTATCATTAAGATTATTTATACAAAACATTAACTAAAGTTAACAACACTATAATAACCATATTTAAATAAACTTAAAAGAGCTGCCTTCCTACATTCTGACAGTAACTTGTACGTTCGTTCAACTTCTAACATCGTCGTCCCTTAAAAAACAATTTTATTTTCTATTTTTAATAATGTTTCCAAATAATAACAAAAACTTTTTTCTATGGGTCCAATTGCTTTATCCTCATTTGGTTTTTCTAAGCAGCTATTTTTTATTTATTGATAAATGTACATACAAAAAATGACATAAAATGAATACTTCATTGTTGCAAAGTAAAAAAAATTTATGATTTAAAACATGCCATAAGCGGCAATTTTATGCAAAAATTTAAGTATCTGTCACCAAACCCAAAAATTTTAAATGCCTTACTCTTAAAATTAATTTAAGTAATTAATGCATAACTTTTAAAATTAATTTAAGTTTTTTTTATTAATATTATACTTGTTAGTAGTATAATGTAAATCATAGTTTACACCAAACTGTTACACAATTCATATTATTTTAAATCATTTTTCATTTTGAAAAAGTTTAGAAAAAATATATAAAAGTTAAGTTATATTTACTTAATTTTTACAACAAAAATTATTATTTATAGTCAAAAACCAGAATAATTATTATTCACACAAGTAAAGCACAAGAATTACTGCAAACATATTAATAATTGTTTTCCGTTAGTGGGCGGTAGAGGGTGCTGAAATCTTCGCAAAGCTTCGCGCACGTGGATTGGTTGAATCGAACATTTCGAAAGAACGTCGTCGTCTATTCCAGTACCTTGTTTTCTTTTTTTACTCTTCTTTGTCTTTTTATTTAAATCGTTTAAATCTTCTAGCCTTGACCAGGCGTTGTCGGCTAAAAAAATAACATAAGTTTGTTAAAACTACGACAAAGTTACAATAAACCGTTAAAACACTTCCTACACTACTGAGGTCCTGCGTTCGATCCCCAGTGATCTCATGCTGTAGCGCCCTTGAGTAAGGGGCTATAAACGGTATAAACTTCTGCTGAGCTAGCACTTAATTAGCAGTAAAACTACCGTGCAAATATTATCTATAATATCCCAAACTGCTAAAGGCAACTCGAAACTGGGTCGGGGTAACTGATGTTACTCCATGTTTAGGTAGCGCATTAGACTTTTCCACATCAAGAATAAAAATATATACAAAAAAAACTGATTACTGTTTTTATGATTGTGGGGTTACATTAAAAGCAATAAAGAAACTTTTGTTTTTTAGATTATAATTACTAACACAAAACTTAAAATTACAGCTTGAAATTTAATTTATGTTTAGCGCTTTAAAAATCAAAATAATTCCGAATTCAAATGCTTTGAAGAGGGGCGTTGATAATTCGCTGTAATTACAAGACTTGCTGCACGATGTAACCAGAATGTACAAAGATCAAACGCAAAACAGGACAATTTACTGCACTTTTAAACAGGCACAACCCAGCTTTAAGCTATGTGATGTAAATTGCTAATGTTATACGAGTTCAATTTATGATTACAACATACATGGTCCAAACAGCTGGGTAATTACAGTGTCGTTTACTCTGTCATAATTAGCAGGTTCTTATGGATACGACATTAGCAATTAGCCCTAATTCTTATAGCGGGTAATTCCTGAATTTTCGACGACTTGATTTTAAAATCGTAATTATGCTTTCTAGGAAAAAAAAATCGAAGTTTCTAGAAAGATTTTTTAAATCGTGATGTTGTAAAATTCACGGTATTTTAATAGAAATACTCGGCTCAACCTATCCTACTGTTTACGCAGTAACAAAAATATAATTGCAGGAACGTGATTTGTAATTGGCTACTTCAAACGATGAAAGTTAAACCTGAAAATCTTCTTACCACCTGTTTTTAATTAGAATTTTTCGATCAAATGAAAGCCGACTTCCAAACGTAATTTATCTAGGTCATAATTTAAACTAGCGTATATTGAATATTACTCATATTTATAAACAAAAATGACATCAATAGTTAAAACAAGAACTATAAAATTTAAAAACTTTACTTAAATTGCACATATTTAGTATTAAAAGTTTAAATTTTATTATTTTTTGTGAATTAATTTTCAATTATACAAATTTCAAGCTAAATTAGCACATTATATTAAAATCAGTCAAAATGTAAAATGAGGATAAACTAATTACCTTCGTTAGGAGGCAGTGAAGCGGAAGGAAAAGGAATCATTCTGTTCACGTCATCACTGGAATTTTCTTGTTGTAATAACAAACAAACATCAACTATTTCAGCTACCTATTAAAACAATAAAAAAGTAAACTAAATTAACAAAAATTTTCAGTTTAGAGGCAATTCAACACTAAATTCAAAATGGCGATGTCAAAGCGGCTCGTCAGAAAAAGAAATAACTTTTAGCTTTGCAGAATAATTTACTCCTGGGGTTAAGTAACAATGCTATAATATACTATAAAATATTTGTGTAAATATTTTGAACATGGTATATGTTTTAAATAATAAAATCAATTTTTTTTTGTCGCTTCAATATAATAATTATTGTACTTTTTTATTTACTTAATACGCAAAAAAAACCTAAAATAAATCAAAAAAAAATATATTGTAAAAAAATAATGTATCCAATTTTTTATAAAATTTAATTATTAAAAACTAAAAGAAATATTCAAAATGCTCTTACTATTTCGTGAGCAAAGTAGGCCAGAATTTCCCATGCTACATCGTTTAATTTAGAACTTAATTGTTGTATCATAGGATCATAACATTGTCGAAATTTACCCATTTTCTTAGCTAAAAATATATACTTTAAATCAAACAAAAAATTATTTAAAAAAATACCCAAATTTTAGGAAAATATAAGCCTTGATTTTTTACTATATTTTTTTTATATTTTTTATTAGAAAAACTTTTATTAGTTAAAATAAAATAAAGATATTTTTACCAAACGTTACTTGTCTACATTGCGAATAATTCAAATATTGATCGTACGTCATACATCTAGTTTGCCTCTCTGCCCTCTATAACACAAAAAAAATATTGAATTGTTTTATTAAATAAAAAAAAATTAAAAAAAATTAAATAAAATTTCTTTTTATCAAAATTTAAACATTTGATCACGTGATGTTACTTACTTCAGCGCGTTGCCTCCACATGTCGTCTTGTTGTTCTACGTCACTATCCATGAAGTCATCGATTCCAAATTGATCAAGACACTGTCGAATTCGATCAAGCATTTTGCTAGTTGAATCTAAAAAAAAATATATTTAATTTTGTATTTATTTTTGTTAATTTTTTTAATCTAGGAATTTCTAGGTTAAAAAAGGTAATTTTAAATTTTTATATTTTTGCTAATTTCTCTTATTTAAAAAAATTATTTTTAGTTAGTTTTTCTTATTTTTAATTACTTTTAATAAATTTTTTAATTTTAAGATTTTTAAATAAAAAATGTTATTTTACTTTTTAGGTAAAATTTTATTTTATTTAAAAGTTTAATTATATCGTACCTGAATCATCGTTATTTTCTAAATCATTTGATGCGATATTTTTTGAAATCGACCCCTTTAAATCTTTAAACTGGGCGTGGTTAATGAAACGAGATAACTTGGTTGGATTGTTACGTAATAAAAATATAAATTCTTCAATCCCAATGTGTTCGGAATTTCGTTGTTCAGCCACCGATGCAACCTTAATTAACTAAAAAAATATAAACTTAACAATATGTTTTTTTTATATATTTATTTATCCTCGATGTGTGAAGGTCGAATGCGCGACCTAAACATAGAGTAACATCATTTACCCAAACCCAGTCTCGAGTTGCCAGTAGTTTGGGATATTATAGATTGTTATTGTCTTATAATTAAGCTGCTTAATAAGTATTAACTCTGCTTAATATCGTTTATATCGTTTATTATGCCTTACTTAAAGTTGATACAGAATAAGAACAGTGGGAATCGAACCCAGGACCTCATGTAGTGAAGCCAAGTGTTCTGAGTACAACACCGCGCTGCCGGTCCATTGTGGTAAAAATTGTATAAAAATATTATTAAGTAATATAATTTTTAATTTTACTTTAGCAGTAAATATTTTGTAAAAAAGCTTACCAATTTATTGATTTGATTTTGGATAATTTCATCCACCAACTGACAAGTTTCTTTATTAGGTTTCCAAACATCTCCTAACGCATGCCTGAATAAAAATTAAGGTATAAAATTAAAATTTGCAAAAACTTAGCCAATTTCACACATTAAAACAGTGAAAGGGAAATTTATATATATTTAACAATAAATTGACGCGATTGAAAAAAATGACAAACTTTAATTCATTATTTAAAACTTGCCAAAATATAATATATTTGAACATGATTTTACAGTATAATATAACATTGTCACCAAATCCATCTAAAAGAACATTTTAGTCTTATAAGTATTTTAAGGTAAATATATTTAAAACATTTGTCGAAAACTCAAATTAAGCACCTTTATAACTTATTAAGTTTTTAATTATTTAATTATTATTTAAACAAACTATAACATTTTTTAAAAAAACATACAAAAGGCCGTGGTTTAAGTCCTAATAAAAAAGCAATTTTTTACAATTTCTCGACCAAAACCCAATTACCAAAACTTTTGAACACACAACCAAAAAACAAGCAATTTGATCCCTAATGAGATGATAAATTTACAAGTACAAAACACCGAGGTTAAAGGCCAACTACAGAAGCCAATTACATTTGTAAGAACAAGTCTTTTTGCACCAAGAAAAAGGGGTAAATCTTGTGGGTTTAGTAGGGTACGGGCGCCACGTGGGATCCAAACCACATTTAAATACAATATAAACGCGTGGCACTAATTTGTAAAACGATATGGAGTTAAATCGAAAGGCGACAATAATAATAATACCCGACGACTAGATTTTAATTACAGCAATTGGCAACGACGCCAAATTATTACAATATCAATTAATGACACGTTTTGAAAAGGATTATGTCCTAGAAGTAGTTGAATTGTACGGCTATCTATGAATACAGCGTTAGCTTAAGGCGCTGATTGCTGCTCATTTTTCAGTATGACTAACACTGGACCATATAATATAGCAGCTATGATTAAACTTTCGCTTTACAACCTTGCCTTGACAAAATGCCCGAGCTTGTAATACGCACTTGGACAACGTTAAAGTCGCCCACACCATGCTATTAAAACAAAGTGTTCATCGAAAAGAAATAATCGGCTATTTTAGGAAATAACAATTAAAATGAAGCCGATGGGCTTTTTTGTTTAGTTTTCTTTTCCGAAAACCTAAAAATAGACTCAAAGTTAATCACTGTGTAGTTTTTGTCGCGAATCGTAATTACCTAATTACAAAATTAGTTTTTGTTAAGCTATTTATAAATTAAAAATAATTTTCACAAAATTTGGCCTAGCTGAAGATCCTTAATTAATAAATTAAATTATAAAAATAAAATTATAATTGGGTATAATATAACACCCATTTTTCTAAATTTTACAACAAATAAAAATGATTACATATTTAGAATCTGATCTCTACGCGAAAACCTTAATTTTTTTACCAATTTCAATATTTTTCGAGTTTGTAAACTTCACTTAACCCCTACTCGACAAAACAACCTGTTTACGATGACCACTTCACTCACGTTTGCAATTCGGGGGAGTCCCCGGCCCTTCAGGAAATGACACCTGTAAGAAACGTGATCAAGGATCGATAATGTGCACGGGCGCGCTACTATTATGACGTAACAAGGCAAGGTTGATTAGGCAGACAGGGGTCAAGCGCTGGGTCACAAAAGGTCAATTAATAACTGAATTGGTTGTCGCTGTTTGATCGCTATCTGATAATCAGCGCTCAATGATCGAATACTAGAAAAGTGCAGCCAAAGTCTACGACCCGCGACCCGAACAATCGCGCTACAGTGACGTCACAAAACTCGCTTTGTTACGTCAGAACGACTGCAATCAGACAGCGCGTCTAGCAATGTACAGAGTTCAAGGCTTCTGCGCGAGAGTAAAGTTGTAGCGGTCGTTTTTTCTTTTTGAGGCTTATGTTTCATAGAAACAAAAATTAAATTCGAGTTAAAACAAACCCAGTTCTCCGAAAATCGTTTTCAAACTTCGTCAAGAAATTGGAGATGGAATAATTTCGGTTGACGACTGACATCTTGGATAACCGCACAATCGCAGCTAGCATTCTCAACCATTTCAAACTTAACGCCGAGCAACAGCAACCTGACAGCCCTACAACCCTTTCCAACCAATATACCCCTTTAAACCATGCATGTAGAGCTAATTAATACCATTTCTTCGAAGACTTATTAAAGCCGATCTTAAAGGGTGCCGGCTTGACAATTGTTTTGTGTTTTGTATGTTTTGAAAGAAGCAGCTAACTTGTAATAGGCGCTATGCAAAGGAAACGAAATCATGTTAAAATAGTTTAAAGAGAAGTATTTGATTTCAATTAGATCGGGCTGCAAAACGTTTGATTGCTGAATGTATATCGTCATTTTTGCAAATTTACAAAGACAGCCCAACGCATTAAAAATCCGAGAATCAAAAATAAAAACTCTTTCTATACAAAAAATACAAACAACTAGAAAATGTAAAAATTTGCGTTTTTGCTTTAAATTTAGACCCATAACCTATTAAGAATACACATTTATGTACATAACTCATTATTTAACTTGTCACAAGTACAATTTGGATAATTGTTCCACGTTATGTAACATAATATGACACCTCTAATACAATAACTATAGTCTCGAATAGGAAGAATAACCAAATACATCATTATGAATTCTATAGAAAAAATCATTTTTTCTATGGTAAAAAGAAACGTAGGAAAAGATAGGTAATTACAATGTGAAGTCCGCCCGCTAAGGTTAATTAGGAAATTGTGGTTATTATTGAAGGTCATTTTTCACATTGTATTATTCATAACCATTTTTAATTTGTTAAAATATAAACACCTGTTTTTTATTCGAATTTATATGGGACAAAAACGACTAATATTAAATTTGTTAAACGGTTTTTGCCAATATTTGCAATTTTTTCAAATTTTTAAGTTAAATTATTGCCATTTGTCGCGACTGTGAAACTTAATACGACGTTGTGTTAAAAATTGTAAGTGCTTGTGCCTTAGTTCAAGATAAAATAAAAACTTTTTTGTTGACGATTCTAAGTCAAGGGCATCAAACGATAATCTATCAGCAAAAAAATACTCGAAAAACAATTTTTTTTCGTGTGCGAAAACTGACGAATTGTTTTTTATCCTCGAATTATGACGTCATGGTCATTAGAGGTAACGCTAAGTTGGAAATGTAGTGTAGCGTATTGGAAAATGTCGCAGGTGCTTCCAATGCTTATGATTCACCGAAATAAGGTCACTAGAGGTCAAGTTTGGTTGCGAGTATTTGTAATTTTCCTTAAATAAAAAGATCAAAAACAGATTCTTTACTAATATTCCAAATATTATCTTTGAGTGAAATAAGCGTAAAAAATAAAATAAACTCTTGTTAAAAAATTATTTAAAACTACTTGATTTTTTTTTATTTTAACAAATAAACAAATAAAAAAAAAATACAACCTTTTTTAGTTTAAAAAGTAAAGATAACAGAGACTTAAATTTACAATATTAAATAAATAAATCTTGGCGCTAAATTATCTTTTTTTATATAAAAAAATTTAATATTTTATAAACTTGAAACAGAACCAAAACGAAAAAAATATAGCCGGGTTTAAAAGCCCGAAACCCGGCGTAGAATTAACCGCAGAGCCGGTGTTCAAGCAAAGAAGAGAACGGTAACAAATCGCATGAAAAAATCATCGCCATATTAAACGGTAGCCCGAATATTACTCGACGATCCAACAGTTTCTGATAGGCTATAGCCAGAGGGAAGCGTGAAGATGAATAAGTGATATATTAATGCAACTCTCAAGTGTTAAAACTGAAGTTGAAATTAAGAAATCGTTGGGAATTACAAAGTGTGTGACAGTTGTCTAAAAGCACGCGTCTAATAGGTAAAAGTAAGGATTTGGTTTCTTATTATTTCACGAGTTCTCAGCAGTTCAAAACCGGGAAAAAATGACCTGTGAGGCCCTAGATTAAGTAAGCATAACCGAGAATTGAAAGTGATATCTCTACTGCGTGCGAATTGCAGAGTTTACTCGATTCCTTATTCCCAATATCTGTATAAGCACAATGTCGTGGTTACAAAACATTGGGTAATCAGTTTGGCAGTGTAGTAAGCCTGGTGCCGAGGTGTTGTAACGCAAACCTGGCAAATTCACCCGTAACCGTAACTCTAGATTTAGCGACTTGGAAAAGGCACAGACGCTTACGTAAATTTAGGCTTGAGAATAACAATAACTCTACACTTTAGACAGCAGTTTTGCAATACCCAACAATAGCTAAAAGAAACTTAACGCAGAAATCTTCGCTTTTTATTAAAATTCAGGCAATACTGCCCTGTGAAATCTTTTTAAATTGATATTTAAGCCTTTATTTAGCTGAGAATTTTATGTACGCTAACTGAAGACCCCAAGTTAGAAATAAAGTTTTTTTATCGTCGGTAAATATAGAATCAATGTCAAAAACCACAGTTGAACCGCGGAATGAGATTAACTTTGACGTGTGGTAAGTTCGCGGAGTAATATGTTTTGTTGTGGTGGGAAAAGGTGAACCCAAGGTCACAGATGACCACGTGGTAAAATTTTAAAACAAAAAAAGGGAAAATTTGGAATTTGTGAATTGGATATTGATTGGAATTTCATAGACTCATTTTTGGGTCAATTCTAAGTACTTGTGAGTTTTTAAATTAACTAAAGCAATAGAAAAACAATGTTGTGTAAATTAGAAAAATAATTAAAGTTATTCAACTTTAGAATTAGTTGTTAAAATTAAGTTTTATATACAGATAACTAGTTACTAGTTAGTTAGATTTACCAAAATTCGCACACTACTATAGACTAAGCGTGACCTATGTACTTTCAATTTCAAAACACAAGTGTTTTATGATTCTAAAATTTCGTCTAACTTAGCAAACTTATAACTCAGTCGAGACAAAAACGCTGAAATCGGATAACTAATCCCACATGGGACATTGTGACGTAACAAAGTAACATTATTACGTGATAATTACACGGAAGAGGTTAAAGATACAATTACAGTGGTCATCTTAGAAAAAAAGTTTCAATTTTGGATAAAATTAACTGACCATTTTGTCGACTATACCAAAACTTTTCCTTTTATTTATTAAGGCACCCAGTTAGATTAAAAACCATCTTATTTTTAACAAAAATTTTTGAGTAAATTTTTAGTTTAGTATTAAGCCTTATGTAAAATACAAACTTACCAAAAAAAAGTGTTAAAAAGACGAAGAAATCAGTCGATATATTGTTAATATTGAGTTGTCATTAATTAATATTTCCGTTAAAAAAACAAGTCTTAAATTTTACATTTAAATTTTAGCTTAAAAATTTTTTGAATGTTTTCAGAAAAAGTAAAAAAATTAAAAAAAATCTAAGTTTGAACCGTTGTGAGAATTATGATGATGAACTTGGAAAGTGCACCGTCTGCGCATGCGCACCACCACACCAGGATTGATTTTTATGACATACACGCTCACATATCAGCGGGTAAGTTTTTAAATTTAAAAAAAAAATTTCTAAATATTAAAAAATCAAAAATTGTATACTTTTAGTTTATATAAAAACACTTTAAAAATATCTTTTTCAATTCTATTTTATTAGCCAACATTTAGTATAATTCTTTTACGATTTTTTTCCACAAATTAAGTAAATTCCCCCCGTTTCTATTAAAAGTATCTATTGTTTATTGTATATCTAAAATAACGTGGTGAAGCTAGCACAAGTATGCCACATCCTTGCTGTACATTATAACAATTATAAATCAATTCTACTAAGTGTCACATTGGCTCAACCTAATTTTAGTTTCAATTTAAAGTTTTGTCGTGAAAAGCTATCAATTTTCGAAATGATAAATAACGTTTTTTTGCCCCCATAATACAATTGACAATTTGTTTTTTGTTGGAGTATTTTGTAGTAAGGCGTAATTTTAAATTGCTTACAAATCTTTTGTAAATTGTGTTGGATGTATTTGTTATTTAAAAAAGGTTAAAAACTGTTATTTGGCGTTGAGTTGTCTCCAAGGATTTCAAACATAAAATGTTATGTTTTGAGGGCTTAAAGTCCTTGATATTAAAATATTAAACGCCAATATAAGAATAATAATATGATTGAAAAATGTTTTATAAAAATGACACGAAATTATATATATACTTTAAATTAATAATTATTTTTTCAACGACCTTAAAAAAAATGAAATGTTTCTAAAATTAGAATTAAATTTTTTCTGTTTATTAATTAAATTTTTTCGCCTATTTTTAATTTAAATACAATAGTGTTTTATTAATGCCAAAAGAACGGCTAAAACGATACCATGTTTTTAGTGCATTGAATTTCGTCTGATAATTAATGTTTTTATTTTATAAAGAATAGAAAACCGAAATCGCGGTTAGGTATCATATTTTAATTTGCATTGTATTAATATAGTGCGGTTTTCCACAGACCTATCATTTCCATATATTATCACCTAATCGCTAAATCTAAGGCCCAGCACAGGAAAAAACGTAATAACTCATTTAAATTGCAAATTCTTAGTATTAACATAACCCAGTTTTGAGCAGAAATTGTGGTTTAATGTGGTTGATATGGTATTCAATAAAAGGACACATGATGAAATTGTGAGGTAATAACATAAAATAAATTCACCGGTTTTCTGGGAAAAATTTTTCCGCAGGTTAAGTAGGAAACAACAACATTGGTTTTTAATTACTTAATATGTTAAAAAATTAGATTTTTTGCGTTTTTTGAATATTAAAATGCATTTATGCAATGTCTTATTAAAGGCTTATAACCTTTATGCTTTACACCCCTTGACCAATTTTAAAGAACATAACAGATATAATACATTAACAAATTTACATATATAATAAAAAATTATTAAATACCCATTTTTTACTTCTTATTCACTTAAACTTCACATCCTAAATTACAATAACGGATATACATTTTCTAAGAACGATGGAAAGGGATAATTAGCCAATTTAACAACCGGTTTTGTATCGGATTAACGAACTAAATCCTGGGTGTTATTTACTTATAAATTTAATTCAGTTATGTCTAACGTTTAATATAAAGTAAAACTGAATTAATTGGGTAACAGGGAAATAAGATATTGATATTAAACATAAATATTATTGTTATACAGTAAACGGTGAAAATGTAGCAAATTTAGATTTAAAAAGACCACCCTAGATTTACTTTTAACGGTTAAAATGGTTGTAATTTTTTGTTAATACCTTATTTTTTACATAAAATACTAGCCCTTATTTTTGTATATATAATACTTTTACTTTACTATACTTAAAAACCCATAATAATTAAAATAAATATTTAAAAATTTACTTTCTAAAAAACCTTATTTTACAACATTTAGGTTATAATTTAGAGTTATGTTTATGTAGCTATAGACATTGTATTTTAACCAGTGAAAGGCACTAACCTTTTATGGAATTTTTTTAGAAAAAAATTAAAGCGCTTTATATATTAAATGGCAATTTTAAAGATGCATGTAAAATTGATATACAATATTATTGAGCATAAACAAATTTTTTCGTGGTCAAATTTTTAAAAACATTTTTAAATAACCAAATGTAATTTTATAAATATATATATTAACCAAAATCAATACAATATTTTTGAACTCAGTTCTTCTCTTTGATTTTAATTAACAAATTTAAATTTAATCCACAAATTTCTAACTTACAACATAAAAGTGATTTCCTGAGTAAAAGAATTTTGCCCTTCTTCTATTTCTTTAGGAGCATCAAGATTTTGCTAAAAAAATTGTTTTCAATAAAACTGTCATATTAGTTGTTTGTTATACATTAGCATTATTAAATTAACATCACATTTTGTTGGATTATAAAACGTACAATAAAGTTGGGTTTTAAACCTTTTTTTAATTATTATTAATCATAAAAAATAGGTTAAATTTCGAATACTCTTAGACTGTAATGTAGTAAGAATACCACAAACACAGAAATACAAAAAATTAGTTTGCAAAAAAATTAACGAAATTAAACTATTTTAAAAATGAAGTTTGTTTTTTTTATAAAAAATACAAAATATGAACCTTTGTATCCAAAGTAATTGATTGGTGTTTTCGCTTTTGTTTTGGTTTTGTCATTCTTCGAATAAATTTTTGATCAAAATTTAAAACTGTATTTAGTTAGTTAGTAGCTTGCCTAAAAATATATATAAATTCAATTAAAGTAAAGTTGCCTAAACATAAGAAAAGATGACATTTTTACTTTAAGGTTTTAAAATTACATGTTTAGTGACACTTGACAGTAAATGTATAGCCCCTTACCCCCCCTTTATTGTTGTTGTTTATCCTCAATATGGGAAGATTGACTTCACGACTAAAACATATTGTAACATTTGTTACCCCAACCCAGTTTCAAGTTGACTTTGGCAATTTAAAATAATATTAATCTTAAAAGTTCATACCGTTTATAGCGAAAAAAAATGTATAATATAAATAATTTAATATATAAATATTTAATTTATAATTATTCTAATTAACAGAATATTTGGAAAAGATTTTTATTCACAGTTAAAAAATAAAACGCGGGTTGTTGTTACAAAATTCTCACAAGCGGGGATTTTTTAGTGTTTCCAAGTTAAAAAAATATTACTTATAATAAAAAACATTTATAATATAACAAAACTAAGTTCTTTATTGGTAGTGTTCTAATTTACACTGTAAAAATAACTGCAGCTATTTTAATATTTAAAATGCGGTTTACAAAGTCTAAAAATAAATTTTTCTAACAATTTTTATAATTACCGGGCAATATTTGCTACAGGCAAAATAACTACCTTAAACTTAATACCAACAATTAAAACCAATTCCAACCACTTAATAATACTCTTTGTAATTACACCCTGTCCGACAAAATACCTTCCGCCAGGTAGAGCCAGAGGTTTGTTCCGTAGCTCAGAATTTATAACCAGACTAAACGAATATCGTGCGCCACGTTCATCTAACTTGAACTTGTCCGCGTTTTGAACAAACAGAGAGTCGATCTCGCCTCCGACACGCTCCGCTAGACATGGCTGACGATAAGCTTCGCTCGACGACTTTTTGATTACACTGCGATGTTTCCGTATGGCTAGTATCATAACCGGAAAACTTATACGCATTAGAAGTACTCGAGTTATAAATTTATGTCAAGGCTAGACCACATGGCGATGTACAACAACAAGTGTGTTTTAATGTGTGATAATAAAGAGATAGAAGGATAATAAAAGGGCGAGGAGCTAAGGCTATTTCGCCACAATACACACAGAAAAAAGGGAAATGGTCAGTAGTAGTACCGCGAAGCTGTTAGCTTCAAGTTTCAAATTCAAGCTTTTTACGATAGATATTAAACTTTATTCTTAGTTAATTAAACTTTAGCCTAATAATTTTAACGTCTTGGTAAGGTGAAATTAATTTTTACATGAGAAATAGAGCGTTAAGATATATGTATTGTTAGAAACGTGCCCAAACAATAGATATGATTGTTACGCAGACAGTCGTTGAACTTCGATTGATTTTTTAGCGAAATCGAATTATTTTGAACCTAAACTATAGTAGACGTTTTACTTATATCGCAAAAAGCTTATATATTGTGACATAGATAACTATATATTATGATGTCATGGACCCGTGAAAGATACTTGTAAAAATCTATTTTGAAAACATATAATTTAACGTTGTTTGTGTGCAATTAGAATGTAAAGGCAGACTATATTGATTTCAAGTCGTAACTCAAAGTGTTGTATGTTATTTATTTAAATGCACTTGACTTTGTATTAGTAATGTCGTAACTGATAAAACACCCACGCGCTATTGTAGAGTATTAGGTTTATAAGTTTTTTCTAGATGACAAAAAATTGGGAAAACTTTACTGAAATTTACGCAAATGAGTCAGTATGACTATGACCACAAAAACCTATTTTCTGGTTCACAGATTTTTAAATGTCATGTAGTTAAAGTTAGGATTGTTTACCACAATTTTATTTTTGTACTGTTTAACCGAACTCAATTTCTTAATTTTGTGTATTAGTAAAAATAATTTTAACATTTTATTTTATCATTTATATTACTATAAGTTTTATATTGCAAATAAGCAAATTTAAAGAACAATACTTTTAGTTATGAAATATGTTAAATTGTGGGTATTACAAATTTGGTTTACATAAAAATACCTAATTTAGTTTTTATAAATTGTATTTTAATGAAAAGTTATATTTAATAGTCTCCAAATTTTAACAATTTTTTTTTAATTTTTAAAATAGAAGATAAAAATGCTTTAAATTTACAATAAATTTTTACACAAAATAGTAAATATTTTGTTTTTATTATTCTTCTTATTAATAATGCATAAGTTTTAAGTATTAATTAATCAAAAATACTTTGGTAATAAATTGACAAAAAGTGTCAAAAAATTTAAAAAGAAAAATGTTAAAAAAATACTTTTATTTAATAATCTTGTAACAAATTATTTTTTTCTATAATTTTCTTCAAGGCTTTATTGTTACTTATTGGTTTTAGAATATAACCTAAAAATGCTGTTTTATTTTTGATAATAATTATTTAATTATAAATCAGCAATTTATTTTTAATTTAAAATTTTGCGACAAAAAAAATTTGATCTTAAAAATTTTTTTTTTTGATTTTAAAACTTCCCGCCTTAACCAAATACTGCCCACGTGACCTGTACCCCGATTAACCTTTCAATCAGGGTTCAAATGTTGGTCAATACTCTACGTGCAGAGTTGTTTTGCGTGTGTTTGACCGGGTATTTACAACCATCAATAAGCCAATGGAAACCCGCAGGAACGTGCATGTGACCGCCAATTCGCTCTTTAATTAAGTTAAACGCCAGGAAAATTACAAGTTCTACCCTTTGGCAAAGGCCAAGTAAAATCGTCTAATGTCATCCTGAGTTTGTTTTGTTGCAAAGTCAGTAAGAGATGTGTTTTAAGATTGGTTTAAAGCTGAGACAATACACAAGCTGGTTAGATTGTGGTAATGGTAGACGGGTTAGTCACCACAAAAACTTAACATATATACCCACTCAAAATGAACTAAACCCGCGTAGGCTAAGGACCTTCAAGCAGGGCTTTAAAACGAAGAAGTCTAGCTCATTGACGCGTGCTTTAATGATCATTTGTGCCAAGTACAGTACTTTTAGGGGTTCATTGGGTAATTTGTTTTAAAAAATGAAATGCAAATTACAATATAAATAAGTATATTCCATAAAAACAAGTTTGATAGTTGGAAAATTCTAAAAAGTGTTGTCCTTTTCTTTTTTTGGTAATGCTATTTTCTTTTTAATTTGTAGCTTTTCTTTTAATTTCTAAAAACTTGAACTTTCAACGGTGTTGTTATTTTCTTATTAATAATTTATTAACTTTTAAGAAACAGAAATGCTTCGACAACAATTTGACTTCCTACTCACTTATACAATTTTTCTTGGTAAAACTTAAAAACTTTCTAAAAAATGGTCCTAAAAATATTTCTTTTTAAAAATTGACTCATAACATTCTCTGTAATCAGATTATTAAACTAAAAGAAGACATAACAAACAAACGTGCTTTCTGTACCTTAAAAATAGATTGTTTATAACGATTTTAACCCGTTTTACAACATATTTTCTATAAAGGTGAAACATACTAAAACTGAATTACAATTTTCTGCATTGTGTTTTAATGATTCATGGTCAGAATTGAACAGTTTTGCCCAATACCCAAGTTTTATTTTTCGGCCACAGACAGAGAAAGATTAAGCTCTTTTTGGTATAAACACATCGGTTTAATATGGGATGAAAATAGATGTTTACCTGGGCTTTCGTAATCTCGACGAAATGAACCGCCTGAGGCAAATCGGTTGCGAATATTATAAAACTGAACAACCGTACTGTTAACGCCACGTTAGTTGTGTATTCGAGGCTAAGTATTTATTAAGCAAAAACGCTTCACCAAATTTAGGCTCGGTTTTTGTGTTTTAAAACAGCAGCACTTTTGTGCTAGTGGGATAGCCTTAGTGTTTATGATTCTTGCGGTTAAATATATCGCATTAAAAGCGGTAATTGCGATAAATAACAACGTGCAATAGTAAAAGTAGTAAAATTTACGAGTCATGGTTAAAGTGAAACATGGCAATGTTTGCCTGCGGTTTGCTAGTTCAACTGTTCGGTTTGCATAGAGAATTAGCTACGTGACTTTTTAAGAAGTGGTCATGACGTCACGATAACCCGTACAGACAAAGGGATTGGATAACCTAAGCAATTGATTTTTTTCAACGCCTGCATGAAATTCTGACTAACAAATTAAATAATTTATCCTCTTTTAAGTTTAATTTTACTATCAAATTATGCGCTAGTTTAAAGAAAATTAAACTGTTGCAATGTACATTGTTTAAATATAAGTTATAATAACCTAAAGCTATCATTTTAACTACATTTTTGGTGTGAATATTAATGATATTGGGTATTTTTTGTTAATTCTATTTAAATAGGATTTATATTAACATATAGGTTAATTTTTATAATAAATAAGTATTATGCAAATATATAAAATCTGATATTGATAGTGACAATGAATCTGTTTAATTTAAAATTAGTTTTAAGCAATAAATAACTATAAAAATTAACTAATATCGCAACAAATCTGTTGGGAAATATTTTCCAATAAATTATGTGTAATTGCAAATGTTATACTAATATAACAACCAACATTTTAGTTTGTTCTTTTTTAAAAAATTATATTTTTTAGTTCTTTAAATTTTTTATTAAAGATTCTTATTGAACTATGTTATATTAATTTTATATAAATTTCAGTAATAGTTTGTTTTTTAAGTTTTTTGTAAAGTTTTAAAATATATTTTAAGTTTGACTTGACTTTGAGCATTAACGTTTAAAAATAATTTGATAAAATTTCAGCTCAAAGTTAAAATTTAACTTTAATTAAATTTCAGAAAATAATATGATTTTGTTTAATACATTATACTTTACACGTTTTAGTATACATTAAAATTGGTAAAATATATATAACTATATTCTAAATAAATATCAATATTGCAATAAATAACATATATATTTTTTAAAGTAAAATTATTCCTATTTATTAAGCATATAGAGAGTACATTTTTTATACATACAAATGGATTTTTAAAATTAATTAAAAAATAAATCATACAATAGCTTTAGTAAATCTTTTAAAACCTGTAGGAATTGTAAAATTGACTTAAAATCCTTAAGTTAAGAATTATGACACAGTTTTGAAATATGTTTTTGGAAATTATTGCAAAATATTTTTCCATTGCAACTCTTTCTTTGATTTTCTGTTAAGATAAATTTCCTGTAGCACCAATTAAATTTGTTTTTAAATAAATTTGGGGCACATACGACTAGTTAAGAACAACGAAAAGGAAAAAAATGAAAGATTTTTCAGATTATCAGGAATCGGAAATTGTTCAAAATTGTTGACCGAACAAAATGGCGGATTTTGTTTTTTTAGAAAAGTTGTTTGGTCAGTTCTAGATCATTTTAAATTCAAGTTCAAGTTTAAGCAAAACAATTTGACAATATCTTAACGTACATTATACAGGTTATGTTAAAAGCAGAATGTTATTTACGTTTGTCGCTAACAAATATACTTTAAATTCTCAAGAGACAGTTTAAGTAATATTTGAGATCTTATATTTCATACAGAAACCTTTAGTTTATTTTAAAGGTTAGATTTTCAAAAGCCAATACAAAATATAAAATAAAACGGTTAAATTAATATAACAAGTTTCATATACGTGTTTAACTGAAATAATTGCTTTCATATACCATACTTAGCTTAACTGTTATAAGTTAAAGGTAGCATTAAAATTAATTTAGTTTAGCCAACCTTGTAAAGTACAAGGATATACCATTTCGTGTGATGTTTAAATGTGTATTGTAGTTAATTAAACCCAAGTTTTGTATGTTTCTAGAACACCAGTTCCACCAGCGACATATTAACCATAACTTTAGGCATCAGCTAGGCTCTCATGCTCTTGTTGGTCCTAGTGAAGTTTACCATCCAAGTTGTGAAAAAGAACGTAAAGAATATGAGTCGCTCAAGCTAAAAACAAATCGAAATTACCCGCACAAACGAAGCTATTCTACTGGTGGTCATCCAGGCCAATACGAGCAAAACAGCAAGCGACAGTTTGCCATAAACGAGAAGCATTTTGGTGATGATTCTAAGTTTCTGTCGGTCGTCTCTTCACCGCCTAACACACCGAGTTGTCACGCTGCTCCCCACTGCGATTCTAATTTCTACAACCAGGACTTAACAGCCGAACATTGTGACTATAATAATAACAACCAGACACGGCCTTCTCCTACTCGATCTTACTGCTCATACGAAAGCTATAACTACAGCGCGTACGAGGGGCAGCATCATAGATCAGTATCACATGAGCCTTGCAACCAGCACGCATTTGAAAGGCAAGATCACCTGCGAGGTAATATTAACGAGACGTACAACGGAGCACACATCCCTGCCGAGTACCAACACCCGTACCAGCATCATACGCCCTACAATTACTACCAAACCAAGCCTAAATCGACTGGCACATACGGGGAAGGATCGAGCATGCCTGGCACACAGGCAATGAGTATGAATTACGGTGGAGCTAATACTCAGCAGCATGTAGGTACGAGCCGCCATGTCGTAGACATTTTATCTGATCATCAAGGCGAGCTTATAAAAACGGACAGTCCTAATTTTCTATGTACACCTTTGCCACAGCATTGGAGGGTCAATAAGTCGTTACAAACCCCATTTAAAGGTAACAAAATCATTTTTAAATCTTTTTAGTTTGGTTAAAGTTCAAATTTTAGTTTTAAAATTACTTTAGTTAATTTTGCATTGCCTTTTGTAATACATTTTAAAACTTTTACTTTTTTAATAAAAATTAACGCCCATTTTAGACTAAAAATAGACATAGGGTTATTTTGAAAGGTTGACCTTTCTGTGTATAATACTTCTTTTATTTCATACAAGCACAAAGAACAAATAATAACTCCATAAAAATATACGTTTGGTTATATACAATACACTGAATACTTTTTTGTGAATGTTTTGTTGTCATAAGTTGGCCTACTTTGATATTATTTGTAAGAAACTTTATGTATATATAAGATTGACCCGATTTAAGATTTACCCCATATGTGTAACTTGGTATTATAGAATTTTCGTCTTTAATTTCAATTTTTACATTTAAAAAAAAAAATTTTAAATACATTTGAAAAATCCTTTATATATTTTGCCCTTAGATTTTTTTTACTTTATCTATTTCATATTTATACCCTATACCAATACCCAAAAATTATTTTATACTTTTAAATAAAATTAATTTATTTTTTTAAATTTAATTTAACCCAAATTTCAACCAAACAATTATATTTAAAATGTTCGATACCCAAACTAAAAAAACAAATAAAATTATTTTTTAATAGTCGTGGCTTTATGTGAGATTCCGGATGGAACGCCGGTGTCCGTGATGGCGGGGAATGATGAAAACTATTCCGCGGAATTGCGGAATGCGACCGCCACAATGAAAGGTTGTGTCGCAAGATTTAACGACTTGAGATTTTTGGGAAGAAGCGGGAGAGGTAAGAAAAGCGGTCAACAGTTGGTGTTGTTTTTTTGGTCATGGTGTTTTTTTGTGGTTATGGTGTTTTTTTGGTCATGGTGTTTTTGTAATGGTGAATTTTAAACTTAGTGTTGCTTTAGAGTTTTTGTTTAAGGTGTTTTTTGGTGTTTTTTGGTCTTGGTCTTGTTTTTTGTCAAAATTTGCATAAATTTAAATAGTTAATGGGGAATTTAGTAAATAAAAGCGGTACTTTTTAAATACCAATTAATTGATATAATAAATATATTTGGAATTTCGGTTTTCGACAAAAGAAAGATTTTTAAATTTTTTTTTATTTTATTCCTAGAAATTATAGATTTTTTTAAAAGCTGTCAAAAAAATTTACAGATTTTATGATTTTGTTAATACAGCTAAAACAATCTTTTAAAAATAATGATAAAGTTATAAGTAAAATAACATTAAAGATTATAACAAATCATGATTCAAAAATTTTATAATTTTTTTTGATTACTAGTCTAAAAAAATCCAATTTTTGCGTTTGTTTTTCGAATGAATGGTTTTATTCATAATTTTCCACAACAGCCTGAATTATAACAAGCTAGAGGCATAAAATAATGACGTCACGCACTTAACATTTACATTGGAAATCACCTAACAGTGTAAAATCATAAACTGTTTTCCAATTACAGTCGCTTCTATTTTAAAATAATTTCCTTTAACAGCTTTCAAAATTGAAGTTTTAATATATATTTTTTATTAGATTTTTATGGCAAAATATGTAAAAACTATGTATTTATATAAATACATATAAAAAAGTAATTTAACAACTTAAATACACTTAAAATGTCACTTTTTAACGCTACATTTTAGCCATTGAATTTTTGCTTTTTGTATTCAGCAATTTTTTGCGTTCAGGTAAAAGTTTTAACCTGACAATAACTATATTCTCCACACCGCCTCAAGTGGCGTCGTATCAGAGAGCAATTAAGATTACAGTCGACGGGCCGCGTGAACCAAGAAGTAAGAAATTAAAATTTATATTGTGTAAAAAAGTCTAAAAATAAATAAATATAGGCTTTATATATCGTTTAAACATTGTAACATTTATGTTAAGAGCTACAAACCTAAATATAGCTTTACATAGCGTTTATATAGTATACCAATTTAAAGTGATGCCAAAATTCTTCTAAATACAATGTTAGTCTAAACCCTCCTAATTTAATACTTGATTTGTTATATGTATTTTTTAAAGGTTTTTTTTTGTTATTAAGCATAAATCAGTGTTTTATTTGCATTTTAATTTAAATCCATACTTAAACTGTAGAGTATATAAATTGACTTTATTTAAATATTGCTACATCATAAAATCCCCATGTTATATTACATTTTAACATACTCTATAGATACCTATACGTTAAACTTGGACATTTTTAATACACAAATCATAATTGAACAAAACAGAACATCTTTTTATACAATTTCCAAGAAAAGTTTTTTTTCTCTGTACTATGGGAGTCACAGGCTTAAAAGAACTTGCGCCATAAATTGACTTCCCAGAAAAGGAGATTTTATTACAGAGTTAGTTGAGCTTGAGTACGTGCAAATTCCAGTTTCACACAACCGCATTTTCTCAATAAAAACAACGTATTTTTTGGTTAACTTTGGTGATTCGTGGTATCCCAAAAAGTCATAAAAACTGTGTTAAACCATTAGTTATTGCCTTACACATTTTTTTAGTAATATTTTATTATTTTTAATGTTTAAAGACGACTCTCTGACCTAAAACAAAGAGAATCTAACATTTGTTAACCAGTAGACCAGTATTAAGTTAACTTTGGCAGTTATTTATACAATAGTTTGATCATATAACCAAACTATATTTAAATTTTGACTCTAAAAGAATTCGTACCGTTCACAGCACCTTACTTAAGTACGCTACGACATACAAAAAATATGTAGTAAGGCTAAATGTTCTAACCACTACACCAAATTGTCGTTCCTATTTTGAAAGCATTATAATTTTAGGGCACCGCCAAAAGCAAATGGAGGAACGAGCTAAGAATGTTTTATTTTCGGAAGGTTTTCATTTGGACGGAATTAGAAGAAACCCCGCCTACCAAGGACAAGGTAAGGTCACGTGACTTTATAAAACCAATTTTAAGTTAGTCAAAAACGAATTTTATTCCCCAATAAATCCAAAAATTGACTAAGTCCGTATAAAAAAGCTTGTTTAATTTTTTGTATAATTTATAATAATTTTAACTACAGTAAAACTAAATATATTTCAGTAGTTTAACATTTTATAATTTTTCAACTATTGAATCAGTGTCAAATGAGTGCATATTAAATATTAGCTAAAGTTGAACAAAGTTTATTTTAACGTTATATGAGCTTGCATAAGAGGTAATGAAATGTAATACAAAAGTGGTTTGAAATCAAATTATATTTCTAATGAAGGTTTATGTTTACTAATTAACTCTTAGATCACGGACAATTAGGTTTTATTAATTATTTATACAACGTTTGTATGAGTTCAAGTTTAATTTAAAAAAAAATCAAGTTCAAAAAACGTAACATCAAGCAATATAAAAGGCCTAATATTAAACAAGCAAAAATACAAATTTTAAATGCGTATTTTTTAAAAAAGGCCTAATTAAAATTTAAAAAAAATTAAAAGTAACTGTTACAGCGAAACTTTAAGAATTTTTTTTCGAATCACGTGATTTTCGAGCGAAAAACGAAAACAAAAAACACGTTTCGTTGCGGTTCGATATCGCTATGAACTTGACACGAGGGCCAGTCGCTTGTTTGTTTTAAAATTTACTTTACTACGCATTTCACTTAAATTTTTTGCTATTATGTGACGCCCTAATTTAGTTATATAACTATTCCATATTGCTCTAGTTAAAATAACTGTAGCGAATTAACATTTTTGCTCCAAAAGAAGACTTTTTTTAAATTTTAATTAAAAATAATTAAAAAGAACAATTGTTTTTTTTTAAAATTCCATTCCCGATACATATCAATTGACGGCGTAGGGACCAAACATTAAACAGGATTAAAGTTTTGCTCAGACAAGCGCGGTCTGCGGAATGTTCCAAGATTTCGTCCCGAGTTAACCTTGAAGTTTACTCAGTTTTTGGCCATGTAGAGTCTATGATCGTCACGGCTAACCAGGTATAGGTTAATGTGGTTGATCGGTTGCGGGTTTAAATGTTAGAACAGGGATTTTATCTTTCGTGTTTTCAACAGGGATTAAAATGTAAACTTGGGAAGAAATTAGGGTGTTTGTTGATAAATTCACCCAATATTTTAACCCGATTTTTTATAATTATTGACCAAAAAGCACCATAATAACAATAAATGTTTTAAAAAGTTTATTTGAACAATTTTTAAATAAAGTTTTTAAATATTTTTTTCGGTTGAGTTTTACCCACTCGCCTTAAGCGCTTTTGCAAGCTGGTGAATAACGCGGGAACGAATCACGTGACGCAAATTTAGGTCGAATACGTTTCGGTCTGGCGAGCAGTAAATTGAACTTGAACCCTCTAGCCGCAGACACTCAACAGCACACTCACACAAGCAAAGATATCGCACGTGCTCGACGAACGCACACACACGACTCGTTTTGTTTGTGCGCTGTTAAGAGTCTTCAAACACACACGCACAATATCGTCTGGCTTTAGGAGAAGAGATCCACTTCGTCTGCTCTAAGTCTATGCAGTCACGGATATTTCTACACTCACTAGTAGCTCGTACATCTCGCGGTATTTGAATACAAGGGTCATTCCGCATGGCCTTGATTTATGTAGCCCCCATACGCTTACCACTCTGTTTGTCCAAGTCTCGAACAGCGTTACGTCATCATCAGGTTTCTGGTTCCAGGTCCTTCATCAGCGCTCGCTCTCTCTTTTTCTCGAACGCCAATCCACCGCATTCCTGCACGTGTTTTAAACACAGCCACAAATCCACACCGCGCTCTAATACGAAAGACTTAACGCGGGTGTGCCTCCACGCGCGTGCGTTGGACGCTTGGCAAGTTAGCCATGGGCTATACGCAGCTATGAAGCGCGCAGGCACACACACTTTTGCTTGGCTTAGCAGATAGCATCGTCTATCCAATAGTGTATATTGGTGGTTTTGTGGGAGCGATCTGATGTTGCAAATCTTAAATTCGCCTGCGGCCTATGATAAGCCGATTGCATTGGCGTTCGCTCGTAGGAAAAACTCGAGAACAGATTAAGTTATTCTTCTTCTGTGGCCCTATACATGGGTACTAATTACGGGTCAGGTGGTGGTACACAATAACACGTTAGCTGTGACGTTTACAACGATTAAAACTTTGACTCATCGAGTTAAAATTCGGTTTCGCCTTAAAATTTTCCACGCAAATAATCGTAAAAATTGACCCACCAGAATACCCACGTTTATTTTATAATTACCTATTGTATTACAGTTGATACGAGAGGAATGGGGACTGGGGGTTGGGGTTACCCACAAGCGCAATTTCCCTATCTTACCCCATCACAGCACGCCGCAGCAGCTGTACGTGCCCAGTCTGTTGTTCGAGCCACTAATAACTTAACACCGGGCTCTCTCGCGCAAACTGGCTCCATCACGCCACCTGCCGGAATCAATATGATTAAGGTAATGTCATTTTTTTCCAATTTTTTTTATTTATATTTTTTCACGATGTTAAAATGACGACTTCATGACCTAAACATAGGCTTATATCAGTTACCCTAACCTAGTCCCGAGTTGCAGAAGTTCATACTGTTGATAGCGCCTTACTCAAGGATACTACAACATAAGAGCATTGGAAATTGAACCCACGAACTTATGTAGTGTAGCAAGTGTTTTAACTACTACGCCACACTTCCAATTGTGTCAAATTTAACGCAAAAAACAAATGCTGTTAGCATGTTTTAGCAGTTTACTTGTCAAAATAACTTAAAATAGGTAAAGTTAATTTCTTAAAAAGCAACTGTTTTTATAGAGAGAAGACAGTGGAGGGCATTTATCTTCTACAAACGGGGTCTCAACGACTTGTAATAACAGCAATGGAACTGGAAACGAGTCTTTAACCATTAGATTTTCAGAAGTTTGTTATTTTGTGTATTCCCCATTAACCTTAATTACCCAATCTTATCTTTGTGTATCCATCAATTTAAAGCTTTGAAAAATTGTCTTAATGTCTTTATTTTAATTTTTCTGATAACGTTAAAATTTTTAAAATTTAATTTTTTTGCAGAAAAATTATCATAACTGCTTAAGAGTTTAAGTAATTTTATCAACTTATAGTTAAAATTAAAAAAAAAAATTAAGTAATTTTTGTGGAATTTTCTTATTATTTTTGATTTTAATTTTTTGATAACGGTTAAGTTCCCAAAATTTCGACTAGAATTTAAATTTGTTGCAAGAGAGTATAGTTTGAAAAGTTTAAATTAATTTTTATTAAATTATAGTTTATAAGTCTAAAAACTTTCATAAAAATAACAATTTATCAGAAACCACATTTAAAACAACTTTACGCTAGTTTAGTTTTTGTGGTTTTTGTTTACGCTTCGCTTGGTTACGCGTATTTAACAAATAACAGCCCCTAAAATAAACTTATGTACTTAACTTTTAACGCTGGCATATATACGAAACTATATTTATAAAAAAAATAGTTAAAGTATTAGGATAGGTTGCCACGTGGTAAAGGCTATGTAAATTATATGTATATAAATAACATTAAAAAAGTTTTAAAGAGAGCCAATTTTGATTGTAAATATAAATACTTATTTGTTTATATAAAATTGTTTTGATATGTATTTTTTTTGCTTAAAATTTTAAGTATTTTGTTTAAAGTATACTTTAAATAAACGCATATAAATCGTATATTTTTTTATTATAGGTCCATGTAGAAGGAAGATTTGGAAATCGATCTTTTGTATATCCGAGTGGGAGCGCATTTTCTGGGTACGATAGCTCCATGTTACCAACAGGTTAGTTGATTAGGTTTTGATACAACACCAAGCAAATAGTATACACAACAAAATGTGCATATACTTTGTACACAACTAAACATAGCTCAAGATGTAATTTTTTCCTAAAGATTCTGTGCGAATTATGATCTGTAATTGAAATTCAATATATGCTTAACCCGTTAATAAAATAAAAAGTGTTATCCTAATTTAACCAGAAGGCAACTCAATTAAAAAAACAACCTAATAACATCTTATTTTTGTTAATTGATTGTATAAACGATGGTTAAATTGTCCTCGGATTTAGTTGTCTGTGGGTTGAGCTGACTTGTTATTTAACAAAGAGAAATCTACAAACTTTTATTTTCTAAAATTTAGAATTATAAATAAAATAATTTGTTTTAAATTAACATGAAATTAAATATATTCCAGGAACGGGATCACAATCAACAAATAATCCATACGGAAGCGGACACTCCGCTGCAACCGCCGCGGTGGGTCCCTACTTGTACCCCGCTGCTCTCTACCCTGGCGGACCCCTTTCCTCTTACAACTCGATGGGTCAAAACTATGACGTAAACAGCAGTAACAACAACAATGCTTCGTGCTCTAACGCCATCGTGTGCCGGAACGACACCGACGTGACTAACTCGCCGACGAACGGGACCGGGAGGAACCGTACGGGACCCTCGTCTGTTGGAAGCGAGGGGGATATCTCGACAAATATGTCGCCAGGTGGCGCGTCAGGGGGTGGAAGGGAGGCGCGGGACTCCCACTCTTCTCTGGATGCTACTGCTCTTAATTTGCTGAACGCTGGAGGATTACACGGACAACGCTGGGACGGAAACGGGGGCGTCGTCGCTGCGGCATTAGAAGCGGTAAGTCGCAATCAGCGCGACGCTATGGAGCACCATCAGCTTGGAGGAGGAAGCAGAGGGGGTCACCCAGCCCTTAACCCCGCAACAGTTGGGTTAGAAGACGTGTGGAGACCCTATTGGATAACGCCTTCGACCACGTGATTTTGATCATGCGAAAAATAAAACTTGGAATCCCATTCTTGTAAAACAAGGGGTTATGATATGGCTTCGTATTCTGTAAACTAAAAATGCTAATGCTACTAATTCAATTATGTCAGCTTCGGCAAAACTTTCAGTTTAAAATGGGGGTGGTCTCTCGGGTTAAAACCAAAAATGAAGCTAATAAAGAAATACTGTTCGTTTTTATTGTACCGCTAGAGAGAGATGAAGAGCCAATAACTGAGTGACTAATAGTTGAATAAGTTTTATTTTTTTACTTTAAAGCTATGAAGTTTGACATTGACTCGCTTTTTTTTCAAAAATAGTAATTTTTACATACGAGTATTAAAAGACGTGAACCTAAAATATTGGCTTTAAAATTTTAAATTGTAAATAACAACTAAGCCTTTGTGCACTGTGTATTAAAATTCGGATCTGCTTAATTTTACTAATTATCTACTGTTCAAAAGAAAGTAATTGCTTTTAAAAAAGAAAAAATAGTAATTTTTTTTAACGGTGAAAAATATCGTTATTTTAAAAATTTTATTTTTATGGATTTTTTTCCATTTATCCCGCCTTGAAGATGTTCTTAATATGTATTGTTATAATGTATAAACTTTAAGAGCTTAAACGTGTTAAATCTTTACTAAAAAATGTTTTTTTTGCTTTGTGTTTTTTGTTTTTAAAAAGGGGGCGCGAAATATACCGAGCGCATATTTTTACCTATTCCTAATTTTTGTTCAAAAACGGAATTAAAAAAGTATTTTTTTTCCCACTAAAGTTCATTTTTTTGTGTGTTAGTTCCAATTATGTGCTGTGTACACCTTTATTTTACCACTATAAATGCCTGTGACTATCATCGTTATCACATTATCATAACAACTCTGTTTAAATTATAACTAAAGTTCAACTTACATTGACATGGTCAACGATTTGTGTTTAAAGGTATTTAATACAACCCCATTTATTTTAACAATTATTGTTTTTTATTGACAAAAAAATTCGCGTTTTTTTTTTGTTTATGTTATGTCCAAATTGACTTATCTGCAAAACTAGCAAAAATATAATCATTTTACGATTTTTTTTTCGACAACTATATAGGCAATTTTCATAAGTTTGCAATTCTTGCTTATTATTAAAATTATTTGTGACAATAGGCAATCTTCCCATAATGCTTTCTATAAAAAATCTGCTGCACATTTTATCTAAATTAAATATAAAAAATTAAAACAACATTATAAGATATAATTTCAATTGTGACGTCGTCGCCCTGTGTTTATGACGTAACATTGCTCCAGCACTGCTGTCAGTTATGACGAATTTGATCGCTTAGCGATGTTAATATTTTTGCTACTGTGCCTACTCCGCCACCGACTTATAAAGTACAAAAACATTACTTGCAAATTTTTGTTTGATTTTTTATAAAAATGTCATAGCAACAGTTAGGAATTTAAGCAGTTAGGAATATATTTAAAGCACTTCTTAAGTCTTGTATTTAAAATATTGGCAATACTTCAAAAAAAATATGATTATGATGAAAACTATGAAAAAATGTTAAAATTTAGTGTCTTACACAAAACAGTGTTTTTGTACAAATATTTCTACAGCAATAAATAGAAATTTATGTTACAATTGTTAAAGTATTTTTTGTAAAGAATTGGCAAACTTTAAAAAATGTTTTAAGTATATAAAAACTTCAAAAAATGTATTTAGTTTTAGCAAAAATTAAAAAAACTATGCTGAAATACTGTGGAAATTTAGGAATAAAAGTATTTAAACCAGAATAAATTTTAGTTGTTTTTTATACATTTTTTGCTTTTAATTTTTTTTTGTACTATGCTAATAGAATATATTTGTAAAGCAATCGTCACCTTACAAGAAAAATTATTAGAACAAAACAATAATAAATTTAAATTTATCTTATTTTTAAAGTAATGCCTCCTTTTAAAAAGATAACTTGAAGAAATTTTCAGAATATAAGAATATATTTAAAAAGCAACCGTTACGTTGATTTAAAAAAAAAATTATTAGAAAAAAAAAAAATTATATTATAATTTTTAATTAAAGAAATGTGACTTTTTTAAATAACATAACTTAAAGAAATTTACATACCTTCAATATTATTTTAAAATTATTTAGTTATTAATCGCATTTAAAAAACATATTTTAAAATATTTCGAATAAAAATTTCCAAATTAAAACAAGTGCTTACAAAGCACCCTCAAGCCATATCTTGCAACAATTTAAGTGATACAATTTCCATACCACATAACTCGTACGAAACTTGTCAAACCTTCAGCTAATATATTGAAGGGTCAGGTGCACAACAGCTGGAACCCATAACCCTATACTTTCTATTTTCTACTCCCTACCTAACAGCCAGGCCCTCAGCGCTTGAAAGTGGCCGGTTAATATGGTTATACTAGTTATAAGTCGTTAGTATTATGTGGAGTATCAATCCAAGGACGTTATTACTCTGCTTGGAGATTGTTGTACTGCAGATGCTAGTGATTGTGTCGTCATAACAGAGTTATTATGTCATAATTAAAAGTGACAGAACGATTGGCACTTCGTTAAATCAAATTTTAAAATAGTTTAAATTTAGTTTTTTTTTATTTAAAAATACTGAAAAAACACTAAAAACGGGCTTAACTTTTATCCTAATTCATGAATTCATGCTTAAAAAATAACAATAAAGCTTAAAAATGTACAACAAACCAGTTTTTTTTTGTAAAGAAGTTTGCTTTTAGATGACTGGTGATACGAAATCCAGCGTCGCCTATACTGTCATATTACACTTGTCTTCTGCATTGTTGTTCAGCATAGAGGCGACCGACCGTCTATGTTGTTTTAAGATCGGACATTTCGCTATTAACACGCGGCAAAACAAGACAATAAGCAACATTTCGGGACTGTCAAAATGTGCGGAAGTAGGTAACACTAGGGTTTTAAAGGGAGGTAAACTACAAATATAGGTGAAATAAATCAGTAAAATTTATTCATATTTTACTACATTCTATCTTCAAATGTAGAAATGTTTAAAGTTTGACAAAAAAAAATGGTGAAGTAGATTTTTGGGGGTTAATTTTTTAATTGGGTGAAGTTATGTTAAACCCCCCCTTTTGACCCACCCCTTATAGTTGAATCGCGCCTGGAAGCCTAATACCCGCAGACCAGGATAAGCTGTCTTTTTATGAGCCGTGACTTTATGTTCAGAGGCTTTTCTAATCCCTTGCGATGCCCGAACGCGCGCGTTTTATTTGCAATTCGACTTAGAGACCGAGTCACCAAAAAAAACGAATTTTTATTCACCAGAATAAAGAAAAAAAGAGAGCTAAATTTCAGCGCACGGAGAAATCAATCAAAGCAAAAGGAAATCGCAGTCACGTGACTCGAGATCAGATCCACAGACGGGCTGTTGTTTGGACAACACCGACTACCTGGCGGTGGAAAAACCTATTTTTCAACCTTATCAAAAGCCTAAATGGAGGGCCCCGTAATCGGATTGAATTCAATCAAAAACTCGTGTCTTCACGCGATTTTCAATTCATTTTTTTCGGGTACTTATAACGATATAACCTGTAAGCTTCCCTGTCAGGATATTTAAACGTATCTGTGTTTGTCCGGGTGGTGGTCGAAGTTATAAATTTAAGCCGAAACTGGTTTTATTCTTAATCGAAGCGATGGAATTTAGTGCTTATTAGATAAAAAATTTTAGTGTAAAAAAAGGCAAAAACAACTTTAAGCGAGTAAAAGAGTTAAACTTATTTAAAATGATACAGTCATGAAATTAACTGTAAAAATAGGCAAACGAAAACCATAAGCAGGTTAATAAAGTTAAAATAATTAGTTTTAAGCTAAAACTGTAAAATAATTTTGACTAATTTAGCCGATAAAATTATATGTTTTTTTAAGGAAAATTTAGAAATATTTTTTTTCGAAAATGCTAATTAAAAATTAAATTAATTATTTTTAAATTGTTTGCAAAATTGATAAACAAATTAGTCAGAAGTAATAGAGTTTTATAAAATTCTAACAATTAAAAATTTTTTAGTTGGTAAACCCAGTTTAAAAAAAAATTAAACTCAGTAGAAGTGGGGTATTAATATTCGTATTATCGCGAAATAACTCGTGGAAAAGTAATAGGTTGTTAATTTACAATCACCATTTCTTTACAATATCAAGTAGCTACTTACATTAATAGGGGTGGACAACAAAATATGAAATATATTGTATTGGGGGCAACGAAGTAAGTAGCATAATTGTGTATTGTTTAAGATAACTTGAAACTAATTGAGAGAGGGTATATAAGATGGTGATATTGCGTGTTATGTAATTAAACGTAGAATGAATAAGTAAAAAATAATTTTTAAGCATTATTAAAAAAGTACAGACAGTTTGGTAATAAAAATTAAGAATTTGTTGAAAAGTTATACCATATATTTTTATGAGATGTACGATTTTATTTATCTTAAAAAAAAACCTAAGTTAATATTTAATATATTTATCATCTAAGAGAATATTAATACCCTACGTTATGATATTTATATGCTAAATTGTTATTCAATATTCACTTATAGATGTAACGTAAGTCTTACCTATTTAAAATTTTTACTTTTTAGTGTTTAATTATTGTAAAGTTCTGTTAAAATAAACCGAAATGGAGAAATGCATTGCAAGAGATTTGAACCCACCAAATCTTCGGGTTCGTGACATGCCGCCATTTTGTTCATTTTCACCGCCATTTCACCTCGAAAATTACTGGGACAAGTCACCGGGAAAAATACTCCCGTATGGCCCCCAACAACAGTTTTGTTTCCCAATTTTAAACCCAAGCGACCCCAAAATGCAACTTCAAAATGGACCCCCGAGCAAAAAGAGGTGTCTTAATAACTATTTAATAAATCCGATACGAAACATCCAACAGCAAAGACCTAAACATCAGTTAAACAACATTATTTTGCCGCAGCAGGTTCCTCATATAGATAGACAAGATATTATGCTTAACAAAGATATATTAATACCCCCACCTTTGAATTTTTCTTACCCCAATTCACCTCCAGTATTAACCCCACCATTTGTACCAAACTGGTTAGCTCTTGGCAGAATGGTACTAAACTACAAGCTCCTTCAGCAACAGTTGTTAAATTTTCCTGCGCCGCTAGCTGGTGTCCCGTCGCCCCAAATTACATCGCCGGACCCGCTTCAATATGGTTCGTTGTATTACAAACACTTTAAAGATATACTGGAGAATAAAGAAACCCATAATACCGTCGAAACCAATTGCTCCAAAGTGAACACTACAAAAATATTTAAACCAGAAAATCATAATAACACCAAGAAAGATACAAAACCATTACTAATATTTCAACCGAAGAGAAATCCATCTGTAAATGAACACTGTTCAATAACAGCCAACAATAACCATACTTGGTCGCATTCAAAACCAGTTTTCAAGTTCGAGTCTAAATCTGAAATCGAATCCACTAAGAAAGCGAATAATAAATATATAACTTCACTTAAACATCCTGGTGTAACTTCGTTGAAAGATAAGAAGTCGCATAAGTGTATATATTGTGGAAAGCTTTACTCGAGAAAATATGGTCTAAAGATTCATATTCGTACTCATACCGGTTATAAACCTTTAAAGTGTAAGGTAAGTTGAAGTCTTATTATTAGTTTGATATTTTTTGTTTGTTTGTGAAAAGCGTGACTGCACTTAACAAATCTTTGAGAAAAAAATTCTATAAACAAAACTTAAGCAAAGACAATTTAAAGTTTAAAACATGGACAATCTAATTGAAAACCCATATAAGTAATTAATGTTTAAATAGACATGTAAATTAATGAAATCTGATAACAAATTCGTTCTGGACAAACCAACTTAATAACAACTTTATCTTATTTGTTTATTTAATTTATATATCGGTTCGATTGTCTTTTGGTTAAAAATAAAATAAAGTTAATTTTTTATCCTTGCAACTTGCACTGACACAACTATTAAAATTATAGTTTCTTTAACTTTATAATTTTTTCGCATCACTTTAAGGTGATAGGTTTTAGTATAATTATTAAAAAGCGGTGTTCTGTACGGGGACGTGTTTTTGAGCTATTTGTAAACAACGACCTTACTTGACGCGGCTCGAACCTAAAACCTTTCGGCTCGTAGTTCGATGCCATGACCTCTACACCTACTATAGAATATACTTACAATACAACTAAGATTTTACAATTTTTATCTAGGTTTGTGGAAGACCGTTTGGTGACCCAAGTAATTTGAACAAACATGTTCGTTTACATGCTCAAGGTGAAACTCCATATAGGTGTGATTATTGTGGAAAAGTTTTGGTGCGGAGACGGGATTTGGAGCGGCATATCAAGTCCAGGCACCCGGAACAGTGCCCGGATTTTGTCATTAACTGCCCTCCAGCGGACCCACGCCTTTGGTCCAAATCTTAAAGATCAAAAATTCAAAATTTTTTCTTGATTTGATTTTTATTCAAAATATTTTTGTATATATATTTTCCCGACATTTTTAAATCGTGGTTTTGTTTTTTACTTTTTTCACAAGTTCCTGTGTTACATTTTGTGCTTTTTAATTTTTAAATTTAGTCGTAGCTCTTTCTCGCCAATAAATTTAGACAGGTACACCCTGTACCATACAAATTGTATTACAAATTCGTTGTTTTTACGAAGGTCTAAACAATTGCAGTTATAAAACATATATTTCTACATTTATTGCACATTTACAAACACTAAACACAAGAACGGGGTAAAAAAAGTCGCTTTAAAATTAAAACAACGTGGAGTTCAGTGGGGGTTTTAATGACGTTACCATAATCAAATCAAGTTATATGACGTCATTAGGGAAGATATGACGTCATGAAAAGATATTCGCCGTCTTTGATATACAGATAGTTTCCGGAAATCGAAAATTCGGAACTACATTTTACTGAAATTTAGGTCGAATTTTTTTGAACAATATTGAGCTTAATAGGCAATTTTTTTGGTTAAATGTCAGTTATATTTATAAGAATCATGAATTAATGGTTATGACGTCACAAAAATTGATATTTTTCAAGTCGCAGCTATATCAATAGAACACTTGCGTTAATTTAGAGACTACTAGAATATGGAAATTAACATAAATCAAATTCTTCGACGACAGGGGTGGAATTTGTGTTATCCGGTTCACCTTGACCTAAAGATGGATCAGAATCAGCGGGCAATTGTTCAGAAGTTTTAGAGGACCCGGACGAGGGGCCGGCGGCGTAACCGGGAACCCGTAGTGACCGGGCTAATTTTGCATACGCTGTGTCCATGTATTTAAATAAAGGGGCGTTAAGAATTTGAGAAGCTTTAGTTTGATCTCCTTGGTCGTAAGCCTCGATAAGATTTTGTAGGGCAAAGAATTCGTCACTCTGTTCAAAACCCTCAACTTTTTCGCACGAGTCGTACATACTTTGTTCAGCGCGAACCTGGGCAATGGTTGGGTTCATTATTAAAGGGGTTAAATCATGAAATTGTTTATATACCATAAATAAAACACGATTGCACTACTCATTGCATAACTACACTAACAAAATAGCCTAACAAGTTAAATTGGAATGTTTTTCTAGGTATTTTCTAGATTGTAAGCCATCGTGTATTGTACCCATCTTAATAATCCTATCCATATTCTTTGTCTTGAATAACATTATATAGCTGTAATCCTGTATTAGTAACCATTCTGCATTTTTTTACAGTGTATATACATATTTTCTATTACTACTTAAACAGAATTAAGCATTAAGTTATTCCTTAACCATTTGACAACATGTCGCTTTGTAAATTAAATTTAAACCTAAAACTTACATACAATAAAAAGATTACGTTTGTAAAGCAATACTTTAATTTAAAATTCTGCTTCTGATATATTAATTATTTAGTAGCTTACTAAACCCCAACTCTGCTGTCTAATAAAACATTTTGTATAAATCCTAAAATATTTCATTGGTATAAACTGTTATGTTTAAGTTAACCTACTTTTACTATACTTCCAATTAAAAATAGATGCTCTATCTAATTTTAATTTTTTTTACTTTTTAAGCCTATTAACCATTGCTATCAAATAATTTTGTTAAATAAATATATATAGAAAAGTTAGTAACAAAATTCAGTACACTTACAGTACTATACTAAAATAAAACCTAATTTAAAGGCCAAGTAATGCAAAACTTTAAAAAATCAATATTAAACAGCACTAAGATCTATACAACTTTACAACTACAGAATGTTTAACTTTTGCTGTTAACTTCTTATATTTTAACAGTTAAATATATAAATTTATACGTAAAGCTAAATCAACTTAACCCAACTCAATTAATAGCTTAATTAATACCCGAATTTCAAATCATAAAAAATATGAAAAATTTAATGTACCTGATCACCAATATGTAGATGTACAAGAACTATTGAACAGGTAAGTCTACTTCTTGCTCCGTTATCGTTATCAACACTCCCCCATAATTGCATTTCATGTGAAAGTGTTTTCAGAGCTTCATTTAGCTTGTTGCAACGGACCTACAAACAACTAAGTTAGTATATGAAATTTTCTGCTATTACCAATACCGCTTTATATTTAAACTATGCCCTTGCTTGCCCTAACTCTATAAATAATCTTAATCTATTATCCTGCTTGTCCCAATTATTGGTACTGGTAGTAGCAATTTTTAATATTACTGTTAAATGTAGTGTCTTTTAAAATCTCTGTAACAATTTTGACAACACATAATAGGCATTGTATTTATCTTATTTTTTTAACTGCATATATCTATTTTAATTATTTGTTTATATAAACTTGCCACAAAACTATAACAAAATTGTTTTTAAAACTATAAAAAAATTGTTACCAATTTGGAAGTAATTTTTTTACCTGTAATCTTGCTGCTTTTCCTATAAGCTCAGCAGCAGATCTAAATCGTGTGTCATCCTCATTTTCATAAATCTGAGCAGCTTTCAAGTAAGAACTAACCGCCCAATCTGGGTTTGAGGCTTCAACGATCTTCCCAACTCTGTCCAAACACAAAGCAGCAGTATCTGGAGATCCTTCTTGGAGGTATAACTCGGAGGCATGATCATAATGTGTCATTGCTTCAAATTTTAACATTTTTTTTGTTTTAAAATTGTGAAAAATAAATTTTAGAATCATTTTGTGAATATAACATAAAAAATTATAATAATAATATAGGCCTACAAATTTATAATAATAATAACAATAAAATTCGTTTGTTAATTTACCACATATATATACAAAGAATTCAAAATAATTAACCCAAAAAAAATGTTAGCTTATTAAGATTAATATGACAATAAAGTTAAAAACAGAACTTAATATAATAAAAACTGTTTAATACCTTTTCCAAAATCCTTCATTTCTTTACAGATTTGTCCTGCTTCTTCGTAAGCTTTCCCAGCATGAAATCTTGCTGAGTTGCTGTAGTGAGCTTCTGCTAACTTAACATAAGTATTACACGCCTCTTCTAAAGCTCTGTAATTAACAAGCCATTAAAAAATTAAATTTAATTAAACATTTAAACTAATTAGATATTTTAACAGTCTATTCAAGATTGCAAAAGTTGTAGCAGGCAACACCATAAAAACGATGCGATTACTTAATATTTAGTTACGACCTACTTTCCGTTTCTGTAACACAACGCTGCTTTTTGGTAACACGCTGCAGCGCTATCGTAATCTGGTCGCCATTTAAAAAATCCAGTTTTTAAATGTTTTTCCGCTTCTGCGATGTAGCCATTTGCTTCTTTAATCTTTGAGTTCATAATATTTGCCGGTTTTAACTATTTTATACAGTTTAAAATACAGTTTAATAGCAAAATTCTGAACAAACTTTTGTTTATAAACTGCCAGTTGAAAGAAATAAAAGAAGAGGCAATAGCGCTTAGTCTGTAATAGGTGTGTATACAATAGCTAAATATACAAACTTGATTTATCCTCGCACAAAGTCGTCTTTTAATTTGTTTATATAAATTTATATTAGTGTTTTACAAATACAAAAAAATTCTTTATCTTTTATTTTATTATATCATTGTTTAATATAAGCCTACACCAAAAACTGTTCGCTAAATTAGCCAATTACACTATTATAATTAAAATTAAAAACATCGACTTTATATTTATTCTATTGCAACAACTGTATGATACACGTAATCTTCTTCCAACTCTGTCACAATTGACCATTTATCGTCCTCTATTTCGTATTTATGAATAGACTTTTGTTGCTGGCGACTAAAATTTAAAAAAAGTTTTTTTTTATTTTAAACTGTTTAAAAAGAAATATTAAACTGCATACTTACCCTCCTACAATATAGATCTCATCTCGAATTAAACATCCAGCAAATGAGTTTCGCTCTACCAACATATCACTAACATTGTTCCATACATTTGTGCTTACATCATACATTTCCACTGATTTAATACCTGGAGTTCCACTTACAGACCCTCCTAGCATTATAAAAATTAAATTAATAAAATTCTTTTAAAAAAAATAATATTTTTCGCAATATTTTTTTACCTAAGACGAAAATTGAATTGTAAGTTGATATTGCCACAAATCGACATCGAGAAAATTTCATAGGAGCAACAAATTTCCATTTATTTTCAGTAGCGTTGTAACATTCAACAGAAGCAAGTGACTCATTGCCAACTTTACCACCAATGGAATATAAAACACCTAAGAATAAAGGTTTGATTTTCTGTAAATGGGCAAATATTTTTTTTACCTATTTTTTTTTCTTCAACCTTGATGTGGAAAGTCGACTTCACGACCTTCACATACAGTAACAACTGTTACCAGTTGCTGCTAGAAGTTTGAATTTTAATTTATTATAATTGCCCAATAATTAAACTGCTGTTTAAGTGCTGGCTCAGAAGGAAATCATGCCGTCTATAGCGCCTTACTCGAAGGTGCTACAGCATCAGAACAGTGGTGATGGAACCCAGGACATCATGTAGTGTAACAAGTCTTCTTTCCACTACAAAACCCTGCCGGTTTAAACCGACTTAGGACATTGTGTTGCAAATAAAAATACTTAATAAAGTTAGCATAAAATATTAACACATACTAGTAATAACAAATTACCATTTTGTTAAAACAATTTATCTTGTTGTGTTTATACAGTTTTTTTCTTAATCATCACTTACCTTTATGTTGAACTAGTCCATGGTAATGTCTGGGCTGTAGCATTTCTAAAAATTCATTCCATTTATTTAATGTTTCTGAATAATATTCACAAGTGTTTGTAGAATTCCAACCACCAGTAACATAAATTGAGCCTAAAAATATTAACTATTAAATTTCAAATTAAAAATTTGAAGACCCAATAATAAAATAAAGTTTTTGGACTTTTACTGCTTCAGTACAATAAAATATAAACCCACTTAAACGGATATAAGAAAAACACGACTACAATTACTTAAATTAATTAAAAATTTTTTACAGAAACATTTTTAATTAGTTATTATCTTTCACATAACACACTACAATGGAATTTGAAATTACGACTTTGTCTAATTACCATTAACAACCACAACTCCTGGAAACCTGCGTCCATGATTCATAGATTGCATTTTCTTCCATGTTGGTGGATTGTTGTTCATGTTCAATTTAAATACTGTGTTTAAACTATTTTGATCATCTTTGACACATCCACCAATAACATAAATCGAGTTATTTAAGACCACACAACCATGGCCATATTTACCAAGCGGTAATACCTTCAAAAACAATTTGATTGTACTTAAATACATGTTTATATCGTAATATAACATTTTTAAGCACTATAATTTAAAAACATATACCCCCAGTTTTTCAAAATTACACTCTGTGATGTTATATTGAATCATTTTATCTTTGGTTGTTAAACCTCCAATAATAACTAATTTTTCTACATTCAAATTATTATTTACAAATTGACCTACAAAAAAAATATCAAATTTAGAAATAAATAACTTCATTAATAACAGCTTATAAAAAATCTTAATGAAAAATTGATATAACAAACAACCTTTCGAAGTAGCAAATTTTCTTATGGAGTTAAGAACTAACTTAAGGTAAGCATGATTTTCCACGATAAATTCCTGCAAATAATTAATGATTAATTACCAAGGTAATGACATTAAAAAGTTTCTTAAGTGAAAACTAAAAACCTCTACAGCAACAACATTGTTTAAAAATTCCAGTGGTAATTGAGAAAGTTTAAGTTCAACTTTGTCAAGAATTTCAATAAATCTTTTTTTCCTTTCATCAAGATTAAACTTTATCCATTCAGAAACAGCAACAAAAAGTGACTTTTTATCAACCTAGAAAAAAAATATTCAAATTTAAATAATATAAATTGGTTATATTATTTAAAAACTAAAAAATATTTGGTTTAAAAGTAGAATTAAATAGTTAAACTTACAACTTTCATGTTGGAACAAAACTCATCTTCATTCAAACTTTTAAACTCATTTCGACTCAAAATTGTTTTAATATTTTTCTTTGTGAACTGTCTGACTAGGTAAGTAAGTTGATTAATGTGATAACTTACACTTAAAATACTGAGAGTAAAGATATTTTGGCAGCTAATAGCTTTGCTCAAATAGTCAGTACAATGAAGCTTCAAATCTATAAAACAAAAAAATATTTAAACTAGATTCAAATGTTCAATCATATACTTTGTTATCTAGAAAAAAAATTAAATAATTTAAATATAGTTACCATTAGCTTGTAAATATTCAGCAGCTTCAAGCAAATCACAAACATTTTTGGTGTCAATGTCAATATCTCCACTGTAAAAATAATCCAAAATCAACTTCATTGAACCAGAATTTATTCCTTTAACATCAATTATCCCACCATACTTTTCTTTCATCTAAAACAAATTAATAAACCTCATTTTTAATACACTATCATCAAGTCTAAACCATTTACAAGTTGCAAATATATTTAACTAGAAGAAAATGTTAGATTAAGTAATATTTAAAATAAATTTAAATTTTCTAAAACTTTTCCATTTAAAAATCAAATTGGTGTATTATGTTAACTTAAAGTGTTAAGAACCAAATGTATTGGATAATTTCAATATGCCCAAAAACAAAAAATAACAATCAACTGACTTCAGATTGAAAAGCTTTCTGAAAGAAAACACTGAAGCAAGACAACACCAACAAATTGGCCGAAAAAACTTGATTTTCTGTTTGAATCTTGACATCATTGTATGATTCCCTATTCCTTTAAAATAAAACATTTAATAATTATTCAATTGACCAGTAAACATTGACATTAAACAAGAAATCACATGAAACAAATTTGAAAATAAAAGACTTACTGGTTAACAAAATGTTGTAGATGTGGAACATTATTTTTCCTGCTATATTTTATGACTCCAAGTTCTGAAGTTCCAAAGATTGTGAGAAACACCATTTTAAATCACAATATACTTATAATGTTAAACAAAACCTATTATCACCATGCAACCTAGTATTATTGTTCTAGTAAAATTTTAAATTAATTATTTAGATGATGCAGTTTTAAAGATTAAAAAGCTAAGCAACTGATAAATATGTAAAAAATTAAAAATCACACACTAATCTCCAATATTAAAATTAATTAAACAATTAAAAAGGTGCTTAATAAAACAAAATATATAAATGTTTTAATAAACAATATTTAACATACAATATTAATAGAGTTTAGTGCAACAAACTTGTAGTAATTAATCACAGCATCCAAACTGATAACAAAACCTTTATATTTTTGCTACAGAATAAATAATGTTTACGCAGATTTTGAATTATGTAGATTTTTTAAATTAAATTAATCTGTTTAAATCGGTCATTTCAATTTTTATTAAATGACTTTAGCGATCACTTTATGAGCAGAAAAGTCATCATTAAGTTGTGTAACAATACACCATTCGTCATCTTCAATGTTGTATTTGTGGATTGATTTTCGCTGCTTCCGTCTATAATGTAATTAATCATTTATGTAAATAAAATGTAAGTTAAAACATTTACCAACTTATTTTAGCAAACTTACCCTCCTACAACATAGATATCATTATACACTAAACATCCTCCAAAAGATCTGCGTTCTTCCAACATATCACTAACATTGTTCCATACATTTGTGCTTACATCATACATTTCCACTGATTTTAAATCACCAACATTATTGCAACCACCTGTTAAAAGCATTGCGTATAGTTTAAATATAAAAATTAAATAATTCTTTTTTATTGAAATTTGTATCCATTTTAGTTTACAATAGTGTTACCCATAACAAAAAAAGATTGATTAGTTGCCGTAGAAACAAACCAATGTCGTGCAATTTGCATAGGTGCAACTAACTCCCATTTGTTTTGATTTGAAATATAACGTTCTACTGAGTTTGTAGTTATATTATTTGTTATTCCACCAATTGAGTAAAGATGACCTTATAAAACAATAAATTTTGTTAAAAAATTTTAACAACATTGAATTTAGTTTTATAACTTTACGCTAAATGTATTGGGTTTTTATTTGTATAATTGATTGGGAATGTAATAACATTTTACCAGTACATTCTACAAGTTCATGATAGTGTCTAGGCTGCAACATGTCAGAAAAATAACTCCATTTATTTAACTTTTCTGTGTAATATTCACAAGAATTTATTGCATTGAAACCCCCAGTAACACAAATTAATCCTAAATCAAAACAAATATTCATAATTTAATTTCAACATAATTTTAAAAACATAATATGTTAGTTTACATTTTCAGAATTTACTAACATTAAAAATACAAAAAAAAGTTGGATATAACACCATTTTTTTTATTTGGCATTTTCATTATTTAAATTTTAATTATACCATCTATTAAAGTAGATCCGAATCGAGATCTTCCAATGTTCATGGATGCAACTTGTTCCCATGTTGGAGGATTTTCTTTTAAGTTTATTCTATAAACTAAATTTAGTGCTCTTTCAAAAATTTTAGCTCCACCAAACACATAAACTTTATCATTTAAAACCACACAGCCATGTCCAAATATTTTAAATGGAAGATCCTGTTATTAAAATTTAAAGTTGTTCGTGAAAATTGTATTACCTTATAACCAAATACAATAATTCCATATTTTGATATTCTACATATTTATATTTAAAATTTTTTAAAACAAAATTTATCATTAAATAAACAAGTTGCAATTACAAACAGTAATCTAAAAACCAATTAACAGGTTTCACAAATTGAATTAAAAAATAGTCTTTCCACTGTAAACATTATTTAAATGTATGTAATTAACCAGCAGCGTGGTGTAGTGGTAAGAACACTTGCTACACCATGCATGAGGTCATGGGTTCAATCCCCACTGACCTTATGCTGTAGCGCTCTTGAGTAAGGCACTATAAAAGGTATGAACTCCTGCTGAGCCAGCACTTAATCAGCAGCATAATTATCGGGCAAATATAATCTATAATATCCCAAACTGCCACAGCCAACTCAAGACTGGGTCGAAGTTACTAATATTACTCTATGTTTAAGTAGCGCATTCGACTTTCCCACATCGAGGATAAAGATATATACAAAAAAAAAAAAAAATAGAAATTGTGTAAAATTTTTTTAAAACTACAAACCTCCTTTTTTTCAAAATTGTTTTCTTCAATGTTGTATTGCAGCACAGTCTTTAAAGTTGTAATTCCACCGATTATAAGAAGATCAGCTAAAACAAAAAAATAATTTATTGACAGCAATGCTTTACTATTTCTGTTTAAACACATAAGTTTTTAAGAATATTTACTATACAAATTAATAAACATACAATGTGTATAAAAACCTTTTTTTACTGAAGTGTGTGACCTCATGGCATCATTAACAAGATTCAGATAAACATTATTACATCGAATAAATTCCTGTACATTAAAAAAAGTTAACATGAGATGTTTAAAGTTAATAATCTACCTAATTTAAAAGAAAAAAAATTTTGTTATATATTTTAATACATATTGTTTTACCTTGAGACTAACAACATCAATTAAAAACTCAAGTGGTAATTGAGAAAGTTTATGTTCAACTTTGTAAAGAATTTCAATAAATCTTTCTTTCCTTTCATCAAGATTAAACTTTATCCATTCAGCAACAGCAACAAAAAGTGACTTTTTATCAACCTAGAAAACCTAAAATTAAATCTTAAATAACTTTAAGTTGTTAAATCATTTAAAACAAAAATAAAATTATTTTATTAACTAAAACAAATAGTTTAACATACAACTTTTATATTTGAACAAAACTCATCTTCATTCAAACTTTTAAACTCATTACGACTCAAAATTGTTTTAATATTTTTCTTTGTGAACTGCCTGACAAGATTGGTTAGTTGATCAATGTGATAACTTACACTAAGAATACTGAGAGTAAAAATATTTTGGCAGCTAATAGCTTTGCTTAAATAGTCAGTACAATGAAGCTTTAAGTCTAAAAATAAAAAGAGTATTTAAACTAGATTCAAATGTTTAATCATCTACATTATGTTATGTAACAAAAAAGGTAAAATAATTTAAATAAAGTTACCATTAGCTTGTAAATATTCAGCAGCTTCAAGCAAATCACAAACATTTTTGGTGTCAATGTCAATATCTCCACTGTAAAAATAATCCAAAATCAACTTCATTGAATCAGAATTTATTCCTTTAATATCAATTATCCCACCATACTTTTCTTTCATCTAAAACAAATTAATAAATGTTATTTTTACTACATGATCATTAAGTCAAAGACATTTACAAGTTGCAGATAAATGTAACTAGTAGAAAATGCTAGATTAAGTAAAATTTAAAATAAATTTAAATTTTCTAAAACCAGTTCATTTAAAAATCAAATTGGTGTATTATGTTAATTTAAAGCAGTGTTCCCTCTAAGAAAACCCCACAGCACAGGCGCCTTTTTGTTTTAAAATTAGGTGCACAGGTTTCCAATTTTTTTAACCCACAAATGTCCCTAAAATCTATTACCTACTCTTTCCAAGCCTTATTAACATAACTGATTAAGATCAATTTGTGTGTTTTATTAAATAAACTACTTTTTTGGTATTTTACCATTTTGTTTTGGAACTGTACTCCCCGTAGGTTGTAGTCTAGTTGCAGTTGCGAATATGTTTATTATAATGTGAGCATGATATTAAATCATTATAAGCGTGTTTAATATAAAGAATCAACGTTAAAACTACTTGCGTTATCTGTAGTTAACGAATAAAACTGCTGACATTTCAATTTTGCGCTTACTTAATCGTCTTTATTAATACGATAGCAATTATCGTTTTAGTATTGCATCGTTCTGTGCTTTTTTTAAACTTTTTGTGGTGTATTTTTAATTCAAACTGCGGGTCTCTTGTTTTAAAAAAAGTTTTTTACTTTTTCGTATATACTTATTACACCGAATCCTTAAAATATCGTTAAATTGGCGTCCTTTTTTGTGCAGTCCCCAAAATTTCACTACGCAGGTGCCCTGCAAAATTGCACCTTTTGCGCACTATTTAACGCTTAAAGGAAAAAGTTAAATTAAACAACTTACCTCAGATTGAAAAGCTTTCTGAAAGAAAACACTGAAGCAAGACAACACCAACAAATTGGCCAAAAAAACTTGATTTTCTGTTTGAATTTTGACATCATTGTATGATTCCCTGTTCCTTTGAAATAATAAATTTAATAATTAGATGAGATGGCCATTGGACAATAACAATAAACTAGAAATCACGTGAAACAAATTTGAAAATAAAAGACTTACTGGTTAACAAAATGTTGTAGATGTGGAACAATATTTTTTCTGCTATATTTTATTACTCCAAGTTCTGAAGTTCCAAAAATAGAAAACACCATTTTTAAATTACTTAAAAAACAAAGTAACAACAAACTGTTTTTGCAAAGTAACCACGAAGAGGAAAAGTTTAATATTTTGAGTGCCTGTCAAAGGTCAAAAATGTTATCATACGATTGGGGATTACCCGTTCCTACTATGGAACGCTGCCATTTTACCAACAACCATTTTACCTAATAAACATTTGATCTTTGATTTAAAACAAAAATATACCTAAAAAACACTATTTTACCAATAATAAGTTATTTTGTATAAACCCTATAACATTATTTTTAACCATTTTCAGTTTAGATTGCAAAACAGGCACAAGTCTATATATTAATGCCAACGAAATATGAAAATATTAACTATGAAAATACGTACCTATTTTGAACAGCCAGGTGTGGACAATTTTATATATTGTGGCAATTATATTCGGTTTTTAAAATTGATAGTTTTCTCTACCCCGAAAAAGGGTTAGTAAAGTGTACCACAAACGATAACAGCTAGTCTACTACCTTAATAAAAACGTTGGCTACTCTAGCTTATTAAATTTGCAGCAAACCGATTTGTTAGTTGAATGTTTATTTTTGAACATATATTTAAAAATTGATCTTATAAATATTTTGTTCCAGTAAATTATCTCGTTTTAAAAAATCATTCCTCAGCGCAATTTGTTAAATAATCGCATCATCTTTATATTAAAGTATAAACTTGTGTTTAAGTAAGTATTTTATGAAATTTAAAACAAAAATGCCGAAACAGGCTCACACTTTGGCTTTAAAAAGTAAATCGAGGTGTAAAAAAGAGCGATCAACCGTAGTATACGTCGTAACAATTCTGATGTCATCTATCACTACGAACTAAATTTACGCAACGTATGTTAACACAAGGCAGTTAGGGAATATCAGCGTTCCCTTCACTTGTTTGGAAAAATGCTGAATAGTTAGTTTTAAAAAAGCCATTGTTAGGCTTATTTTATTGATTAAGTTTTAAAACAAAATGCACGTAAATTATTATCTACGTCAAATGTGTTTTTGTGTAGTTTAGCTAAATTTAAAATTTTCTAAATAGCAGTAGCAGATATGCTAAATATAGATAAATTATACACTGTATACAATCTATAATTTTGCCAGAAGTTTTTAAATTAATTAGCTGTAATTTATCTTTTTCATTAATTAGGGCTCTAAACTTTACATTATTAATTGTCAATCTGTCAATGTCAACAGTTAATAAATAATACAATAATTCAGTTATAACCTTAGTCCGTTAAACAATTTAGTATTAAATGCTTAACAATTTAAAATTTTGTATATTTAGTGAATTACTATTTGATATATTAAAGTTTTGCATTTAAACATGTGGTCAGGATGGGCGTATTTACTTCTGTTTGCTATATATATGGCAAGAATTGGCCAGGTAAGGTTTTATAATTTTTTTTTGTATATATCTTTATCCTTAAAAGTATGAAAGTCAAATCCGCTTAAACATAAAGTAACATCAGTTTCTCCGACCCAGTCTCAAGTTCAATTATCCCACCATACTTTTCTTTCATCTAAAACAAATTAATAAGTTTAACTTTTATTGCAATATCATTTAATAAAAAAATAAATCAACTGACCTCAGATTGAAAAGCTTTCTGAAAGAAATCACTGAAGCAAGACAACACCAACAAATTGGCCAAAAAAAACTTGATTTTCTGTTTGAATCTTGACATCATTTTCTGTTTGAATCTTGAATCTTGACATCATTGTACGATTCCCTATTTCTTTAAATAATACATTTAATAATTGAGTGAGATGGCCATTGAACAATGACAATAAACTAAAAACACATGAAATAAATTTAAAAATAAAAGACTTACTGGTTAACAAAATTTTGTAGATGTGAAACATTTTTCCTGCTATATTTTATTACTTCAAGTTCTGAAGTTCCAAAGATTGTAAGAAACACCATTTTAAATCACAATATACTTATAATGTTAAACAAAACCTATCATCACCATGCAACCTAGTATAATTGTTCTAATAACATTGTAAAAATTAATATTTAAATGATACAGTTCTAAAGATTAAAAAGACACAACTAAAACATGTAATAAATTTAAAAATAATCACTAAATTGTAATAATAAAATTCATTGAATTAACAAATAAAAAATAAGAAATAAAAAATATAAAAAATTTAAGAAAAGATTTTACAAACACAATATTTTTCATACAACATTTATTAATTCAACACAAAAAATCTACAATATAGTTTCAACTTTTGCATACTAAATTTAGTACAAAAAAAATTAACAACTAGTTTTTCAAACAACTTTTCAACAAAATATTAAAGTTACATAAGTTATAATTGTCAAATTGTCAAATTGTCTTGCTTAGTTAAAGTTCTGTAATTTTCTATTTAATAAGTAACCACTTTGTGGCAATTAAAATTATCATTGAGTTGTGTAACAATACACCATTTGTCATCTTCAATGTTGTATTTGTGAATTGATTTTTGTTGTAGATAACTTGAAAAACAAAATATTTTTGAGTAATACATAAGGTTGCAAAACTTTGCATTAATTTTTTCCCTAAATTTTTAGTATCTTACCCTCCTACAATATAGATATCATCATGTACCAAACATCCTCCAAAACAACTTCGCTCTACCAACATATCACTAACATTGTTCCATACATTTGTGCTTACATCATACATTTCCACTGATTTTAAATTACCATTTTGATTTCTACCACCTGTTCCAGTTAATATTAATAAATTTATTCAGATTATACTAAAATTAAAAAAACCTAATTAACACCAAAAGTAATATAAAGTTAACACACAAAATAAAATGGTTATTAAATATTTTGTTTTAATTGGAATGTATTAATTACTTTTTATTACCCATGACAAAAATAAATTGATCAGTTGCCATAGCAACAAACCATTTTCGTGCATTTTGCATAGGTGCAACTAACTCCCATTTGTTTTGGTTGGAAATATAACGTTCAACTGAATTTGTTGTTTTATTATTTTTAGCTCCACCAATTGAATAAAGATTACCTTAAAAACATAAGGTTTAGCTTAAATAGCTATGGGTATTAAAGTATATATTTTATTTTTATAAATACTGCAGATTATATCAAAGGCTTTCTTTCCACCAATTTTTAATTAAATTTTTAAAAACATGATTGTTGCCAATTACTGATAATTATCTGAATACAAATTAAAAGAAATTTACCTTTGCATTTAACTAGCTCATGATCAAATCTAGGCTCCAGCATATCAGCAAAATAACTCCATTTATTTAACATTTCTGTGTAGTATTCACAAGTGCTTGGTGAAATTATACCCCCAGTAACAGAAATCAATCCTAAACCACAGCAATTTAAAAAATATAATTACATAAATATCATAGATTAAATTGCAACAAATATAAACTACAATAATTTGTATAAAAAAGTTTATAATCTTGGTGACTATGCCATAAAATACTTAAAATCTTTATGTAAACATTAATACTTTTGGCATGTTTTAAATCATTGAATTGATTTTGTCATTTTTTCCCGTTGCGTTGTTGTAATATTAATTGTATATCGTATTTATTATTTACTTTTATCAATGCTTGAAAAACCAAAATAAAAAAAAAAAATCTAAATAACTTCATTTAAATTTGCTGTTAACAGTAATGTTACTTAAGAGTACCGTCTGATAAAGTTGAACCAAATCTACATCTTTCAATGTTCATTGATGCAACTTGCTCCCATGTTGGAAAATCTGCTTTTAAGTTCATTCTGTAAACTAAATTTGATTTTTCAGTATTGTAATCACCGCCTCCAAACACATAAATTTTATCATTTAAAACCACACATCCATGGTTCGGAAATTTTTGAGGCAGGTCCTGTTTTTTGTAAAAAGGAACTTTTTTGTAAAAAGGAAGCAAATAAATTCCTAGATTCAATAGAATTAATATGAGTTCAATAATAATATTTTTTTCACTCACATGTTAACAAATAAAATAAATAAGCTATAAATTTACCTCAAGACTAACAACATTAATTAAAAATTCCAGTGGTAATTGAGAAAGTTTAAGTTCAACTTTGTCAAGAATTTCAATAAATTTCAATAAATTCTCTCTACCAACATATCACTAACATTGTTCCATACATTTGTGCTTACATCATACATTTCCACTGATTTTAAAGGATTCCAACCACCTGTTACAATTAGTATTAATAACTTTAGTCAGATTATACTTGGGACAAAAAACAGTTACCACCAAAATAAATATAAAGTTAACACATAAAATAACTTGGTTATTAAATAATTTATTTTAATTGGGTAATGTATTAATTACTTTTGATTACCCATGACAAAAATAAATTGATTAGTTGCCGTAGCAACAAACAATTGTCGTGCAAATTGCATAGGTGCAACTAACTCCCATTTGTTTTGGTTAGAAATATAACGTTCAACTGAGTTTGTTGTTTTATTATTTGTATGTCCACCAATTGAATAAAGATTACCTTAAAAAACAAAATCTATAACATAAATATTCTATGCTGCAGATATATTTTTTAAACAATTAATAGGTTATTGTTATATATCGTAAACGTTATTTGTTTAGTATGTGCAAAACTTTTAAAATATAAAATACCTTACCCTTGCATTCAACTAGTTCATGATCATATCTAGGTTGCAGCATATTAGCAAAAGTTGTCCATTTATTCATTTTTTCTATATAGAATTCACAATTGCTTTGTGAAAATGTACCTCCAGTAACACAAATTAACCCTAACCCAAAACAATTAATAATATTTAAATTAAACGTAGTATAACACATATGACAATTGCACCAGATTGTAACTGTAACAAAATTAATAAAATAACAAGATGTTGCACAAGCCTAAATAAATTCATGCTTTAAACTTTTTAAATTTCAATGTTCTATTACAAAGGGTATAAGCAATAAAATTGTTATTATTAAATGTATTGCAAAATAGTTAATATACCATCCATTGAAGTAGATCCAAATTGACGTCTTTCATTGTTCATAGATGCAACTTGCTCCCATGTTGGTATATTTTCTTTCAAGTTCATTCTGTAAACTAAACTTAATTGTTGACCATAAGATTTACCCCCTCCAAACACATATACTTTATCATTTAAAACCACACATCCATGACCACAAAGTTTGACTGGAATATCCTGTTAATAAAATAAACAAAAATAAGTCCATATTTTACTATTATAAATACAAATAGTAATAATACAGATGAATAAAGATTTTAAAATTATTTAAAAACCACCAAAACTGACATGTCTCACTGTAAATATCATTATTAATCTTTTTAATATATGCAATATGTTTATTTATTATTAGACAAGTTGGAAATTACAAAAATTATTAAAAATTTGTAAACCTCTAATTTTTGAAAAGTGTTCTCTTCAATATTGTATTGCAGCATAGTCTGTAAAGTTGAATTTCCTCCAGTGATAAGAAGTAAAGCTTCTTCAAAAATAAAGATTTAGAATAAAATATTTTTTACAATTAAAGAAAATAAAAATTATCAAAAATTAAAGATAATCAAAAATTAAAATATTTAGAATAAAATATTTTTTAAACTTAAAGATAATTAAAATTATCACACAAACTAACTTTTTTTTGCTGAAGTGGGTGACCTCATAGCACCAACAACTAGATTCAAATAATCTATATTTCGACAAATAAATTCCTGAAATAAATAACAATTTTTATTAGTTTTTGATAGTAACTAATTTTATTTACAAATAAGTTAAATGTCAAAAAAAGTTAACCTCAAGACTAACAACATTGTTTAAAAGTTTCAGTGGTAATTGAGAAAGTTTAAGTTCAACTTTGTCAAGAATTTCAATAAATCGTTCTTTCCTTTCATCAAGATTAAACTTTATCCATTCAGCAACAGCAACAAAAAGTGACTTTTTATCCACCTAGAAAACAAAAATTCCTATTTTTAATAAAACAATAATCTTAAAAGGACTAAAATACATAACATTTATACTGTGATATTAGTTTCAAACAATTTTTAAATTGAAATTTGGGGTAGAATTTAAAATAAATAGTTAAACTTACAACTTTCATGTTGGAACAAAACTCATCTTCATTCAAACTCTTAAACTCATTTCGATTCAAAATTGTTTTAATATTTTTCTTAGTGAACTGCCTGACAAGATTGGTAAGTTGATCAATGTGATAACTTACACTAAGAATACTGAGAGTAAAGATATTTTGACAGCTAATTGCTTTACTTAAATAGTCAGTACAATGAAGCTTCAAATCTATAAAGCAAAAAGAATATTCAAACTAGATTTAATTATTTAATTGTTTACTTTAAATTATTTAAAAAAAAAATATATATAATTTAAATAAGGTAACCATTAGCTTGTAAATATTCAGCAGCTTCAAGCAGATCACAAACATTTTTGGTGTCAATATCAATATCTCCACTGTAAAAATAATCCAAAATCAACTTCATTGAATCAGAATTTATTCCTTTAACATCAATTATCCCACCATACTTTTCTTTCATCTAAAACAAATTAATTAACCTCATTTTTACTACACCATCATTAAGTCAAAAAATATCATCAATATATTAAATTAGTAGAAAATGTAACATTGATTACTTAAAAATGACCAAAAGTTTACAATTTAGAGTCAAAATGTATGCCTAAAAATTACAAATATTTTTTAGAATGTTGCATTTAAAATAACATTAGTCTAAATGTGTTAACTTCATGTATTAAATAAATATTGAATTAAGGTAAAAAACAATATTAAATAAGTTAAAAAAGTCAGGAAACAAGAAAAGTTAAATAAATCAACTGACCTCAGATTGAAAAGCTTTCTGAAAAAAAACACTGAAGCAAGACAACACCAACAAATTGGCCGAAAAAACTTGATTTTCTGTTTGAATCTTGACATCATTGTATGATTCCCTATTCCTTTAAAATATAACATTTGATAATTATTCAATATTGACCAATAAACAATAACAATAAACAAGAAAACACATGAAACAAATTTGAAAATGAAAGACTTACTGGTTAACAAAATGTTGTAGATGTGGAACATTATTTTTCCTGCTATATTTTATTACTCCAAGTTCTGAAGTTCCAAAGATTGTGAGAAACGCCATTTTAAATTACAATATATTTATAATGTTAAACAAAACCTAACATCACCATGCAACCTAGTATAATTGTTCAATTAACATCGTAAAAACTAATATTTAAATCATACAGTTCTAAAGATTAAAAAGACACAACTAAAACATGTACAAAATTTAAAAGTAATCACTAATTGTAATGTTAAAATTAATTAAATGAACAGATAAAACTTGAAAATAAAATATGTAATCAATATAAGAAATGGTATTACAAACACACGATATTTTTTCATACAACGTTAATTAATTCAACACAATAAATCTAAGGTATAGTTTCAACATTTGCCCACAAAATTAGCTACAAGGAAAAAAATTAACAGTTAGTGTGTTAAACAAATTTGCTACAGAATACAAAATATATAAGTTACATAAGTTATTATTGTCAAATTATCTTGCTTAAGTAAGGTTCTGTAATTTTCTATTCAATAAGTAGCTACTTTGTGGAAACTAAAATCATCATTTAGCTGTGTAACAATACACCATTTGTCATCTTCAATGTTGTATTTGTGGATTGATTTTTGCTGATTGGCCCTAAAAATGAAAATAAACATTTGAACTTAAAATGATATAAGTTCAAACTTTATCCAACTTAGTTTAAAAAATTTTAAATCTTACCCTCCTACAATATAGATCTCATTACGTACCAAACATCCTCCAAAAAAACTACGCTCTACCAACATATTACTAACATTGTTCCATACATTTGTGCTTACATCATACATTTCCACTGATTTTAAACGACTCATTTTATCCCAACCACCTGTAACAGTTAGTAATCATTTTAATTAGTTAAACTTTTAAAACTAAAAAGTGTCAAAAAACACCTATGTGTAAGAAATAGGCGTTTTTCAGTTTTATATACATTGCAATAGAAGTAGTAGCATTTTTAATAATTATTGTTACCCATGACAAATATAAATTGATTAGTTGCCACAGCAAAGAAAGATCGTCGTGCATTTTGCATAGGTGCAACTAACTCCCATTTGTTTTGGTTGGAAATATAACGTTCAACTGAGTTTGTTATTCCAATATTTGTATCTCCACCAAGTGAATAAAGATTACCTTGAAAAAACAATATTTGTGTTTTAAACGTCTTAGATGCAGATTTTTTAATACATATTCAATAGGGGATTGTTGTATATGGTGAACATTATTTGTTTAAGATGTGTAAAAAACTTTGAATTAAAAATGTCTTACCCTTGCATTCAACTAGTTCATGAGAATATCTAGGCTGTAGCATATTAGCAAAATTATTCCATTTATCCATCTTTTCTGTGTAGTATTCACAAGTGTTTGATGAATTAAAACCCCCAGTAACAAAAATCAATCCTAAACCAAAGCAATTTAAAAACTAAAATTAAATAAATATTATAAATTAAAATGCAACAAATATAAACTACAATAATTTGTATAAAAAAGTTTATAATCTAAATAACTTTATTTTAATTTGCTTTTAACAGTAATGGACTCAATAGTACCGTCTGATAAAGTTGATCCGAATCTACATCTTTTATTGTTCATTGATGCAACTAGCTCCCATGTTGGAGAATCTGCTTTTAAGTTCATTCTGTAAACTAAACTTAATTTTTCAGTATTGCAATCACCGCCTCCAAACACATAAACTTTATCATTTAAAACCACACATCCATGGTTCTGGAATTTTTGTGGCATGTCCTGTTTTTGTAAAAAGAAACTTAGTTATTTGATGTTAAATTAATATTATCATTAATGTTTAAATAACAAATGTTACAAAGAAAAAATTTAAATAAAATCAACTTACAAACCTAAGTTAGCTTGTAAATTTTGCACATACTTTTGTAAATAAATAAATAAAAACAAAATACTAGTATTATTTTGATGCAGTTTAAAATAAAGTGTTGTTTTACCGATAATGCAATATTTTTATAAATTAAATATATACCTATGTCAAATATTTGCTGCACATATTTTCATGCATAAAACTTCAAAAAAAAATATTTAAAAATACAAACCTCTTTTTTTTCAAAATTGTTTTTTTCAATGTTATATTGCAGCATAGTTTTTAAAGTTGAAGTTCCTCCAATAATGAAAAGTGAAGCTTTATAAAATTAAAATAAAATATTTACTTCAACATTATTTATTTTTAAATAAAGGTTTAAACATCAAACAATTAATAAAAAATTAATTGACCTTTCTTTACTGGTTTACAAGACCTCATGGCGTTAACAACTAGATTCAGGTATACATTGTTAAGATAAATAAACTCCTTGAAAAAAATATATAATATTATTAGATTATTTATAAATTTTAGCAACAACAATGTCCAATTTTTAGAAGAATATAAATATACCTCAAGACTAACAACATTGTTTAAAAATTCCAGTGGTAATTGAGAAAGTTTAAGTTCAACTTTGTCAAGAATTTCAATAAATCTTTCTTTCCTTTCATCAAGATTAAACTTTATCCATTCAGCAACAGCAACAAAAAGTGACTTTTTATTAACCTTAAAAATTAACAAATTAAATCTTATATAACTTCAAGTTGTTAAATCATTTAAAAACAAACAAAAATATCTTTTATTAACTAAAACAAATAGTTTAACTTACAACTTTCATGTTGGAACAAAACTTATCTTCAATCTTCATTCAAACTTTTAAACTCATTACGACTTAGAATTGTGTTAATATTTTTTTCCATAAATTGCTTAACAAGTTGACTTAATTGGTTGATGTGATAACGGAGACTAAGAATACCAAGAGTGCAGATATTTTGGCAGCATATAGCTTTGCTCAAATAGTCAGTACAATGAAGCTTCAAATCTAAAAACAAAAAGAGTATTAAAACTAGATATAAAAAATTTGTATTAACCCAAATAAAGTTAAACAGTTACTAGAGTTCTATTATATAAAAACTGATCTAAAACAATTAAAAATGTATATCTTTAAGCATAAATTGACTACTGTAAAGTATTTAATAAAAGTGTTAAAATAATTTTAAATAAGGTTACCATTAGCTTGTAAATATTCAGCAGCTTCAAGCAAATCACAAACATTTTTGGTGTCAATGTCAATATCTCCACTGTAAAAATAATCCAAAATCAACTTCATTGAATCAGAATTTATTCCTTTAACATCAATTATTCCACCATACTTTTCTTTCATCTAAAACAAATTAATAACTTTTACTTTTACTACACCATCATTAAGTTAAAGACATTTACAAGTTGCAGATATAATTAACTAGTAGAAAATGTTAGATTAAGTAAAATTTAAAATAAATTTAAATTTTCTAAGACCATTTCATTTAAAAATCAAATTGGTATATTATGTTAATTCTCCCACAGCACAAGTGCTTTTTTGTTTTAAAATTAAGTGCACAGGTTCCCAATTTTTTTAACCCACAAATGTCCCTAAAATCTATTACCTACTTTTTCCAAGCCTTATTAACATAACTATTTAAGATCATTTTGTGTGTTATATTAATTAAACTACTTTTTTGCTATTTTACCATTTTGTTTTGGAACTATACTTCCCGTATGTTGTAGTCTAGTTGCAGTTGCAAATATGTTTATTATAATGTAAGCATGATATTAAATCATTATAAGCGTGTTTAATATAAATAATTGACGTTAAAACATACCATTTGCGTTATCTGTAGATACGTAACTAACAAATAAAACTGCTGACATTTCGTTTTTGCGCTTACTTAAACGTCTTTATTAATATGATAGCAATTCTCATTTTCTTATTGCATCTTTCTGTGCATTTTTTAAACTTTTTGTAGTGTATTTTTAATTCAAACTGCGAGTTAAAAAAGTTTTTTACATTTTCGTATATACTTATTACACCAAATCCTTAAAATATCGTTAAATTGGCGTCTTTTTTTGCCCTGCAAAATTGCACCTTTTGCGCACTATTTTACGCTTAAAGGAAAAAGATAAATTATACAACTTACCTCAGATTGAAAAGCTTTCTGAAAGAAAACACTAAAGCAAGACAACACCAACAAATTGGCCGAAAAAACTTGATTTTCTGTTTGAATTTTGACATCATTGTATGATTTCCTATTCCTTTAAAATAATACATTTGATAATTATTCATTTAACCAATAAACAATAACAATAAACTAGAAATTACATGAAACAAATTTAAAAATAAAAGATTTACTGGTTAACAAAATGTTGTAGATGTGGAACATTATTTTTCCTGCTATATTTTATTACTCCAAGTTCTGAAGTTCCAAAGATTGTGAGAAACACCATTTTAAATCACAATATACTTATAATGTTAAACAAAACCTAAAATCACCATGAATAACATTGTAAAAATTAATATTTAGATCATGCAGTTCTAAAGATTAAAAAGACACAACTAAAACATGTAATAAATTAAGAAATAATTGCTAAAATGTAATGATAAAATTCATTGAATTAACAAATAAAAAATAAGAAATTTAAAAAAGATTTTACCAACACACAATATTTTTCATACAACATTCATTAATTCAATTTTTTTTGAAGTAAAAGTTCCACCAGCAATAAGAAGTGAAGCTATAAAAACAGAAAAAGTATTAACATTTCAATCTTTAATATAAAACAAAAAAATTAAAACTATTTTTACATTACTAACCTTTCTTTACTACATTATGTGACCTCATCGCATCAAAAACTAAATTAACATAACCAATGTGGTGAGAAATAAATTCCTAGAACAAAAAAAAATGTCATTGGTCAATTTTAAGTAACTCTATGTTAAAGTATATCAACCAAGTTTATAAACTGGGTTGATTAACAAAAGTAACGATTCAATAAAGACTTGATACCATGTTTAATCTGAAATAAATAAGAAATATATACCTCAAGACTAACAACATTGTTTAAAAATTCCAGTGGTAATTGAGAAAGTTTAAGTTCAACTTTGTCAAGAATTTCAATAAATCTTTCTTTCCTTTCATCAAGATTAAACTTTATCCATTCAGCAACAGCAACAAAAAGTGACTTTTTATCAACCTAGAAAATCAACAGATCAAACGTTAAATAACTTTAAGTCGTTATATTATTTTAAAACTAAAAATTATTTTGTTTTTAGTTAAAACAAATAGTTTAACTTACAACTTTCATGTTGGAACAAAACTCATCTTCATTCAAACTTTTAAACTCATTACGACTTAAAATCGTTTTAATATTTTCTTTTGTGAACTGTATGACAAGAAAGGTAAGTTGATTAATGTGATAACGGAAACTAAGAATACTGAGAGTGAAAATATTTTGACAGCTAATAGCTTTGCTCAAATAGTCAGTACAATGAAGCTTCAAATCTAAAAACAAAAAGAATATTTAAACTACATTCAAATATTTAATCATCTATTTTATGTTATGCAAAAAAAAGTTTAAAATAATTTAAATAAGGTTACCATTAGCTTGTAAATATTCAGCAGCTTCAAGCAAATCACAAACATTTTTGGAGTCAATGTCAATATCTCCACTGTAAAAATAATCCAAAATCAACTTCATTGAATCAGAATTTATTCCTTTAACATCAATTATCCCACCATACTTTTCTTTCATTTAAAACGAAATAAATAAATTTTACTTTTATTGCACCAATTAATAAAAAAAAATAAATCAACTGACCTCAGATTGAAAAGCTTTCTGAAAGAAAACACTGAAGCAAGACAACACCAACAAATTGGCCGCAAAAACTTGATTTTCTGTTTGAATCTTGACATCATTGTATGATTCCCTATTCCTTTGAAATAAAACAATTAATAAAAATTCAATTGACCAATAAACAATGACATTAAACAAAAAAGCACATAAAATAAATTTGAAAATAAAAGACTTACTGGTTAACAAAATGTTGTAGATGTGGAACATTATTTTTCCTGCTATATTTTAATATTCCAAATTCTGAAGTTCCAAAGATTGTGAGAAACACCATTTTAAATCACAATATACTTAAAATGTTAAACAAAACCTATCATCACCATGCAACCTAATATAAATATTCTAATGGCATCGTAAAAATTAATATTTAAATTATACAGCTCTAAAGACTAAAAAGCCACACAAGTGAAAAACATGTAAAAAATTAAAAATAATCACTAAATTGTAATGTTTAAATTAATTAAATTATCAAAAAAAATAAGGAATAAAATATTACCAAAACACAATATTTTTTCATATAACATTATTTAATTTAACACAATAAATCTAAAATGTAGTTTAAAAATATTAACAATTAGTCTTTTAAACAAATTTGCTACAATACACAAAAATATTTAAGCTACACCAGTTAATATTGTCAAATTATCTTGCTTAGTCAAAGTTCTGTAATTTTCTATTTAATAAGTGACCACTTTGTGGGAATCAAAATCATCATCAAGTTGTGTAACAATACACCATTTGTCATCTTCAATGTTGTATTTGTGGATTGATTTTTGTTTTTTACATCTTAAATTTATAAAACTAAATTACGCAAAAATTTGCAATTAAAATATTAACCAACTTAGTTTATACAATTTAAAATCGTACCCTCCTACAATATAGATCTCATCATATACCAAACAACCTCCAAAACACCTTCTCTCTACCAACATATCACTAACATTGTTCCATACATTTGTGTTAACATCATACATTTCCATTGATTTCAAATCTTTATTTTTATCCACACCACCTGTTACAGTCAATATAATGCCTTAGTCAGATTATATTACAAACTTTAAATATGAAATTAAAATCACCAAAACATATGCAAAATTGACAAAAAAGGGAAATTAATTTTTTTTAGTGATTGTTTTAGTTAATCTTAGTTACCCATGACAAAAATAGATTGTTTAGTTGCTATAGCAACAAATGAATGACGAGCAATTTGCATAGGTGCAACTAACTCCCATTTGTTTTGATTGGAAATATAACGTTCAACTAAGTTTATTGTTTTATTATTTGTATGTCCACCAATTGAATAAAGATTACCTTAAAAAACAAAATCTATAACATAAATATTCCATGCTGCAGATATATTTTTTAAACAATTAATAGGTTATTGTTATATATCGTAAACGTTATTTGTTTAGTATGTGCAAAACTTTTAAAATATAAAATACCTTACCCTTGCATTCAACTAGTTCATGATCATATCTAGGTTGCAGCATATTAGCAAAAGTTGTCCATTTATTCATTTTTTCTATATAGAATTCACAATTGCTTTGTGAAAATGTACCTCCAGTAACACAAATTAACCCTAACCCAAAACAATTAATAATATTTAAATTAAACGTAGTATAACACATATGACAATTGCACCAGATTGTAACTGTAACAAAATTAATAAAATAACAAGATGTTGCACAAGCCTAAATAAATTCATGCTTTAAACTTTTTAAATTTCAATGTTCTATTACAAAGGGTATAAGCAATAAAATTGTTATTATTAAATGTATTGCAAAATAGTTATTATACCATCTATTGAAGTAGATCCAAATTGACGTCTTTCATTGTTCATTGATGCAACTTGCTCCCATGTTGGTATATTTTCTTTCAAGTTTATTCTGTAAACTAAACTTAATTGGTAACCATAAAATTTACCCCCTCCAAACACATAAACTTTATCGTTTAAAACCACACACCCATGACCACAAAGTTTGACTGGAATATCCTGTTAATAAAATAAACAAAAATAAGTCCATATTTTACTAATATAAATACAAATAGTAATAATACAGATAAATAAAGATTTTAAAATAATTTAAAAACCAATAAAACTGACATGTCTCACTGTAAATATCATAATTGATCTCTTTAATGTATGCAATATGTTTATCTATTATTAGACAATTTTAAAATTACAAAAATTATTAAAAATTTGTAAACCTTTAATTTTTGAAAAGTGTTTTCTTCAATATTGTATTGCAGCATAGTCTGTAAAGTTGAATATCCTCCAGTCATAAGAAGTAAAGAATCTTCAAAAAAAATATTAAAATAATATATTTTTTAAACTTAAAGATAATCACAATTATAACACAAACTAACCTTTTTTTGCTGAAGTGGGTGACCTCATAGCACCAACAACTAGATTCAAATAATCTATATTTCGACAAATAAATTCCTGAAGAAAATAACCATATTATTTGTATCAATAATAACTAATTTTATTTACAAAAAAACTAAACAATTAATAGAAAAGTTTTACCTCAAGACTAACAACATTGTTTAAAAATTCCAGTGGTAATTGAGAGAGTTTAAGTTCAACTTTGTCAAGAATTTCAATAAATCTTTCTTTCCTTTCATCAAGATTAAACTTTATCCATTCAGCAACAGCAACAAAAAGTGACTTCTTATCAACCTACAAAATTTTTTTATTTTTTTATAACTTTAAGTTGTTACAATATTTAAAAACTATTTGGTTTGAAATTAAATAAAATAGTTAAACTTACAACTTTCATGTTGGAACAAAACTCATCTTCATTCAAAATTTTAAACTCATTTCGACTCAAAATTGTTATAATATTTTTTTTTGTGAACTGTCTGACAAGATTGGTAAGTTGATTAATGTGATAACTTACACTAAGAATACTGAGAGTAAAGATATTTTGGCAGCTAATAGCTTTGCTTAAATAGTCAGTACAATGAAGCTTTAAATCTATAAAACAAAAAAAGAGCTTAAACTAAACTAAAATGTTTAATATTAGCTTATATAAGTTAAACAGTTACTAGAGTTCTACTATATAATAATTAATTTAAAACAATTAAAAATGTATATCTTCAAGCATAAATTGACAATACTTATTTACTGAAAAGTGTTTAAAAAGTGTTAAAATAATTTAAATAAGGTTACCATTAGCTTGTAAATATTCAGCAGCTTCAAGCAAATCACAAACATTTTTGGTGTCAATGTCAATATCTCCACTGTAAAAATAATCCAAAATTAACTTCATTGAATCAGAATTTATTCCTTTAACATCAATTATCCCACCATACTTTTCTTTCATCTAAAACAAATTAATAAGTTTTTCTTTTACTAAACTATCATTAAGTCAAAAACATTTACAAGTTGCAGATAAATGTAACTAGTAGAAAATGTTAGATTAAGTAATATTTAAAATAAATTTAAATTTTCTAAGACCATTTCATTTAAACATCAAATTGGTATATTATGTTAATTTAAAGCAGTGTTCCCTCCAAGAAAAACCCACAGCACAGGTGCTTTTTTGTTTCAAAATTGAGTGCACAGGTTCCCAATTTTTTTAACCCACAAATGTCCCTAAAATCTATTACCTACTCTTTCCAAGCCTTATTAACATAACTATTTAAGATCATTTTGTGTGTTTTATTAAATAAACTACTTTTTTGGTATTTTACCATTTTGTTTTGGAACTATACTCCCTGATATTGTAGTCTAGTCGCAGTTGTGAATACGTTTATTATAATGTAAGCATGATATTAAATCATTATAAGCGTGTTTAAAATAAATAATCGACGTTAAACATACTACTTGCGTTATCTGTAGATACATAACTAACGAATAAAACTGCTGACATTTCGTTTTTGCGCTTACTTAATCGTCTTTCTTATTTCGATAGCAATTCTCGTTTTCTTATTGCATCGTTCTGTGCTTTTTTTTAAACTTTTTGTAGTGTATTTTTTATTTCAAACTGCGGGTCTCTTGTTTTAAAAGAGTTTTTTACATTTTCGTATATACCTTTTACACCGAATCCTTAAAATATCGTTAAATTGGCGTCCTTTTTGCGCAGTCCCCAAAATTTCACTACACAGGCGCCCTGCAAAATTGCACCTTTTGCGACTATTTTATGCTTAAAGAAAAAAGTTAAATTAATCAACTGACCTCGGATTGAAAAGCTTTCTGAAAGAAAACACTGAAGCAAGACAACACCAACAAATTGGCCGAAAAAACTTGATTTTCTGTTTGAATCTTGACATCATTGTATGATTCCCTGTTCCTTTGAAATAATAAATTCAATAATTAGATGAGATGGCCATTGGACAATAACAATAAACTAGAAATCACGTGAAACAATTTTGAAAACAAAAGGCTTACTTGTTAACAAAATGTTGTAGATGTGGAACATTTTTTTTCCTGCTATATTTTATTACTCCAAGTTCTGAAGTTCCAAAGATTGTGAGAAACACCATTTTAAATCACAATACTTATAATGTTAAACAAAACCTATCATCACCATGCAACCTAGTATAATTGTTCTAATAACATTGTAAAAATTAATATTTAAATGATACAGTTCTAAAGATTAAAAAAACACAACTAAAACATGTAAAAAATTAAAAAATATTCACTAAATTGTAATGTTAAAATTAATTGAATTAACAGATAAAAAATAAGGAAAAAAAAATATAATATATAAGAAAAAGTATTATCAACACACAATATTTGTTTATACAACGGTAATTAATTTAACACAATAAATCTAAGATATGGTTCAACTTTGCCTACAAAGTTTGCTACAAAAAAAATTAACAGGTATTCCTTTAAACACTTTGTTACAGAATACAAAATATTTAAGTTACATGAGTTAATATTGCCAAATTATTTTGCTCAGTTAAAGTTCTGTAATTTTTTATTTAATAAGTGACCACTTTGTGGGAACTAAAATCATCATCAAGCTGTGTTACAATACACCATTTGTCATCTTCAATATTGTATTTGTGTATTGATTTTTGTTGCGGATAACTAAAATTATTTACATTATAATTAATTTTTAAATTTATATCGAAACAAACCAAGTTAAAACATCCAACTACAAGTCTTAAAATCTTACCCTCCTACAATATAGATATCATCTTGTACCAAACATCCTCCAAAACAACTTCTTTCTACCAACATATCACTAACATTGTTCCACACATTTGTGCTTACATCATACATTTCCACTGATTTTAAATCTCCATTACGACTCCCACCACCTGTTACAGTCAATATAATGCCTTTAGTTAGATTATATTACAAACTTTAAATATAAAACTAAAATCACCAAAACATATGCAAAATTGACAAAAAAGGGAAATTAATTTTTTTTTAGTGATTGTTTTAGTTAATCTTAGTTACCCATGACAAAAATAGATTGTTTAGTTGCTATAGCAACAAATGAATCACGAGCAACTTGCATAGGTGCAACTAAATCCCATTTGTTTTGGTTGGAAATATAACATTCAACTGAGTTTGTTTTTTTATAATTTGTTCCTCCACCAATCGAATAAAGATTACCTTAAAAAACAAAATCTATAAAATAAATATTCCAAGCTGCAGATATATTTTTTAGGCAATTTATAGGTTATTGTTGTATATAGTAAACATTATTTGTTTAGTATGTTTGCAAAACTTTTAAAATATAAAATACCTTACCGTTGCATTCAACTAGTTCATGATCATATCTAGGTTGCAGCATGTTAGCAAAAGTTGTCCATTTATTCATTTTTTCTGTGTAGTATTCACAAGTGCTTTGTGAAAATGTACCTCCAGTAACACAAATTAACCCTAACCCAAAACAATTAATAATATTTAAATTAAACGTAGTATAACACATATGACAATTGCACCAGATTGTAACTGTAACAAAATTAATAAAATAACAAGATGTTGCACAAGCCTAAATAAATTCATGCTTCAAACTTTTCAAATTTCAATGTTCTATTACAAAAAGTATAAGCAATAAAATTGTTATTATTAAATGTAATGCAAAATAGTTATTATACCATCCATTGAAATTGATCCAAAATAAGATCTTTCATTGTTCATTGATGCAACTTGCCCCCATGTTGGAGGATCTGCTTTCAAGTTCATTCTGTAAACTAAACTTGATTGTTGACCATATGATTTACCTCCACCAAACACATAAATTTTATCATTTAAAACCACACATCCATGGTTCTGGAACTTTTGTGGCAGGTTCTGTTTTTGTAAATAGTAACTTAGTTATTTAAGGTTAAATTAATAATATCATTTATGTTTATATAACAAATATTTCAAAAAAATTTTTTAAATAAAATCAACTTACAAACCTAAGTTAGCTTGTTAATTTTGCACAAAATATTGTAAATAAAAAAATAAAAACAAAATAGTAGTATTATTTTAATGCAGTTTAAAATAAAGTGTAGTTTTACCGATAATGCAATCTTTTTATAATTTAAATATATCTTGGTAATCTATATAACATTTTTGCTGCACATATTTTCCATGCACAAATCTTGTTTAAAAATACAAACCTCTTTTTTCTCAAATTTGTTTTCTTTAATGTTGTACTGCAGCATAGTTTTCCAAGTTGAATTTCCTCCAATAATCAAAAGTGAAGCTTTAAAGAATTAAGTGTTTTATTTAAACATAATTTAAAATTGTTGTGTTTAAATAATGTTAAAAAAAAATTGTTTAAAATAGAGTTTGTACAATAACCTTTCTTTACTGAAGTGTATGATCTTGCTGCTTCAAAAACAAGATTCAGATAGCGAACATTTGCGCAAATAAATTCCTAAAGTAAATAAAACTAATATTAATTTGAAAATAACATTTTAATTATGCTGTTGTTAACAAATAAAAAATAAGCTATAACTTTACCTCAAGACTAACAACATCGTTTAAAAATTTCAGTGGTAATTGAGAAAGTTTAAGTTCAACTTTGTCAAGAATTTCAATAAATCTTTCTTTCCTTTCATCGAGATTAAACTTTATCCATTTAGCAACAGCAACAAAAAGTAACTTTTTATCCACCTTAAAAATTAACAAATTGAATATTATATAACTTCAAGTTGTTAAACCATTTAAAAACAAAAAAAAATACTTTTAACTAAAACAAATAGTTTAACTTACAACTTTCATGTTGGAACAAAACTCATCTTCATTCAAACTTTTAAACTCATCATGACTCAAAATTGTTTTAATATTTTTCTTTGTGAACTGTCTGACAAGATTGGTAAGTTGATTAATGTGATAACTTACACTAAGAATACTGAGAGTAAAAATATTTTGGCAGCTAATAGCTTTGCTTAAATAGTCAGTACAATGAAGCTTCAAATCTATAAACCAAAAAAAGTATTTAAACTAGATTATAATGTTTAATCATATACTTTGTTATATAGGAAAAATTAAAAATAATTTAAATAAGGTTACCATTAGCTTGTAAATATTCAGCAGCTTCAAGCAAATCACAAACATTTTTGGTGTCAATGTCAATATCTCCACTGTAAAAATAATCCAAAATCAACTTCATTAAATCAGAATTTATTTCTTTAACATCAATTTTCCCACCATACTTTTCTTTCATCTAAAACAAGTTAATAAATCTTATTTTTACTACACGATCATTAAGTCAAAGACATTTACAATTTGCAGATATATTTAACTAGTAGAAAATGTTAGATTAAGTAATATTTAAAATAAATTTAAATTTTTTAAGACCACTTCATTTAAAAATCAAATTGGTATATTATGTTAATGCCAACTTTTTTAACCCACAAATGTCCCTAAAATCTATTACCTACTCTTTCCAAGCCTTATTAACATAACTATTTAAGATCATTTTGTGTGTTTTATTAAATAAACTACTTTTTTGGTATTTTACCGTTTTGTTTTAGAACTGTACTCCCCGTATGTTGTAGTCTAGTTGCAGTTGCGAATATATTTATTATAATGTAAGCATGATATTAAATCATTATAAGCATGTTTAAAATAAATAATAGACGTTAAAACATACTACTTGCGTTATCTGTAGATACGTAACTAACGAATAAAACTGCTGACAATTCATTTTTGCGATTACTTAATCGTCTTTATTAATACGATAGCAATTCTTGTTTTAGTATTGCTTCGTTCTGTGCTTTTTTTAAACTTTTTGAAGTTTTTTACATTTTCGTATATTCTTATTACACCGAATCCTTAAAATATTATTAAATTGGCGCCATTTTTTGTGCAGTCCCCAAAGTTTCACTGCACAGGTGCCCCGCAAAATTGAACCTTTTGCGCACTATTTTACGCTTAAAGGAAAAAGTTAAATTAATCAACTGACCTCGGATTGAAAAGCTTTCTGAAAGAAAACACTGAAGCAAGACAACACCAACAAATTGGCCGAAAAAACTTGATTTTCTGTTTGAATCTTGACATCATTGTATGATTCCCTATTCCTTTAAAATAATAATTTCAATAATTAAGTAAGATGGCCACATTGGACAATGACAATAAACTAAAAATAATATAAAACAAATTTGAAAATAAGACTTACTGATTAACAAAATGTTGTAGATGTGGAACATTATTTTTCCTGCTATATTTTATTACTCCAAGTTCTGAAGTTCCAAAGATAGAAAACACCATCTTTAAATTACTTAAAAAACAAAGTAACAACAAACTGTTTTTGCAAAGTAACCCCGAACTGCAAAAGTTTAATATTTTGACTGCCTGTCAGAGGTCAAAAATGTTATCATACGATTGGGGATTACCCGTTCCTACTAAGGAACGCTGCCATTTTACCAACAACATTTTACCTAATAAACATTTTATCTTTAATCAAAACAAAAATATACCTAAAAACATTATTTCACCAAAAATAAGTGATTTTGTATAAACCCCATAACATTATTCTTAACCATTTTCAGTTTAGAATTTTTCTGTTTTTGAGAAAATGTCCATTCGATCAATGGATTTCGGTAATGTAGGTGAATTTTTATTTGACGTATTATTATAACACCTGCTGATTTAAACCTAAATTCGTAAGTACTTTCATACTTGTAAAACTTTTTGTCTATGTTTTATAAGGTGCTACATTCAAGAAAATGTTAGTAGCTTAATTTTAACGTACCAAAACAGGCACAAGTCTATATATTAATGCCAACGAAATATGCAAATATTAACTATAAAAATACGTACCTATTTTAAACAGCCAGTTATGGACAATTTTATTTATTATGGCAAATATATTCGGTTTTTAAAATTGATAGTTTTCTCTACTCCGAAAAAGAGGTTAGTAAAGTGTACCACAAACGATAACAGCTAGTCTACTACCTTAATAAAAACGTTGGCTACTCTAGCTTATAAAATTTGCAACAAACCGATTTGTTAGTTGAATGTTTATTTTTGAACATATATTTAAAAATTGATCTTATAAATATTTTGTTCCAGTAAATTATTTCGTTTTAAAAAATCATTACTCAGCGCAATTTGTTAAATAATCGCATCATCTTTATATTAAAGTATAAACTTGTGTTTAAGTAAGTATTTTATGAAATTTAAAACAAAAATGCCGAAACAGGCTCACACTTTGGCTTAAAAAAATAAATCGAGGTGTAAAAAAGAGCGATCAACCGTAGTATACGTCGTAACAATTCTGACGTCATCTATTACTACGAACTAAATTTACGCAACGTATGTTAACACAAGGCAGTTAGGAAATATCAGCGTTCCCTTCACCTGTTTGGAAAAGTGCTGAATAGTTAGTTTTAAAAAAACCATCGTTAGGCTTATTTTATTTATTAAGTTTTAGACAAAATGCACGTAAATATTCTACATCAAATGTGTTTTTGTATAGTTTAGCTAAATTTGAAATAAACCGTATAGCAGTAGCATATATGCTAAATATAGTTGAATTATACGCTGTATACAATCTATAATTTTGCCAAAAGTTTTAAAATAAATTAGCTGTTATTTAGCTTTTTTTATTATTTAGGGCTCTATACTTTACATTATTAATTGTCAATCTGTCAATGTCAACAGTTAATAAATAAAACATTAATTTAGTTATAATCTGATCCCTTCGGTCAATTAAGTATTAAATGCTTAACAATTTAAAATTTCTTATTTTTAGTGAATTACTATTTGATATATTAAAGTTCTGCATTTAAACATGTGGTCAGGATGGGCATATTTACTTCTGTTTGCTATATATATGGCAAGAATTGGCCAGGTAAGGTTTTATAATTTTTTTTTGTATATATCTTTATCCTCGATGTGGGAAAGTCGAATCCGCGACTTAAACATAGAGTAATATCAGTTACTCTGACCCAGTCTCGAGTTGCCTGTGGCAATTTGGGATATTACAGATTATAATTGCCCGATAAATCTACTGCTGATTAAGTGCTGGCTCAGCAGAAGTTCATACCGTTTATAGCGCCTTACTCAAGGGCGCTACAGCATGAGATCAGTGGGGATTAAACCCACGACCTCATATATGGTGTAGCAAGTGTTCTTATCACTACGCCACGCTGCCGGCTTATAGCAGAGTATTGTATGATAATACTTATTTGGTTAATATTTTTAGGGTTATGTTTTGTCCATTTTCGGGCCAACATTACTCTATCTTTCAAACCAAGTAAATGTTGATGTAGAGGGCTTTTCATTGGTGTTTAGTTCGCTTTATATTGGTTTTCTTGTTGGTGGCTTAATAGTTGGCTTCGTTGAGCATCATACCAGAGATAAAATCAATTCTATTTACCTAACAGGTTATTAAAATAATTTAAAACAATTCATAAATTATGTTATATATATTATGTCGCCAAAAGCTACTACTATTGTGATGCTGCTTATTTAAAAAAAAAGCTTCTAAAATTTAAGAAATTTACAATAAAAATAAATTTAAATAACTTATCTTTGGATTTTCACAAATTTTTTTTTTTTAGCAATGGTGATGAGTATTGAAGCACTGAGTGCATTTGTAGTACCATGGATTTATTCTTACTGGGTCATGTTTTTTATCATTCTACTTGGAGGCTTAACATTCGGATATCTTGATGCTGGTATTTAAAAAGAAGTCTATAAGCTTGTTAATAAGACAAAAAATAATAGGCCTATAGAAAAGTGAAATTTATAAAAATAAATTGAATGTTTAGATTGCGTTGTCGTAGAATTGGGATGTATTTTTTATTTTATAAAAATTTCGATTTTTTTATTGAAATTAATATTTAATGCGCTGGGATGTTGCTTAAATCACTTCCTTCCTTATTGCAGTGTGTATTGTTGCTTCTGCAAACTATTCTGTTATTCTTAAATTCTATAATTTATTTGACTTATAAATTTAAACCAAGAAGTTAGCAATTTTTAAAATCAAATAACATTTTTTGGGGGAGTTTTGACATTAGTTAAGCATTTTTAGTATTCACAATTAATATAGTTTATTATTATTTTCTAATATTTGCCGTGTTGTCATTTTTTTGTTGTAAATTAGGTAAAAAAATTAAAGATTAACTATGTTGTGTTTGTCAGAATTTTACCTTTAAGATATTTTAACACCTACAAGTTTTATAAGTCAATTGAAAATTTAAGATCCTGTTATAAAAACATTGTGTGCACTTATCCATTATTTACCCAGGAACCCTATATATATATTTTTTACTTAACATAATTCGAAGTATTTATACACTTTGTATTTTAAGATTTAACTTAAACTTATATTTAGGCATGCAAGCTTTGATATTAAGAGTATGGGGAAATGCAGAAGCAAGACCTTTGATTTACCTTTATCATTTTGCAACGGGTTTAGGTGGTTTTATTGCCCCATTAATTGGTAAACATTTAAATTTTTATGTGGTCTTATACAATGGGACAGTTAGAATTCATTATTTGTAATTAATTATGTTTTTTAAAAAGATTATTTATGTTTATATTTTTGAACTGAAAACTGGCTGCGAGGTGTAGTGGTCAGAACACTTGGCTTCATTGCATGATGTCTTGGGTTTGATCCCCACTACTCTCATGCCAAGGCGCCCTTGAATAAGGTTTTGAAAACTGTATGAAATCCTGCTGAGCCAATACTTAATTAGCAGCTAAATTACCTGGCAAATATTATCTATAACATCTCATACTGACAAAGGCAACTTAAGACTGGGTCAGCATTACAAATATTATTCTATGTTTAGGTTGAAAGTAATCTTTCCACATCGAGGATAAATAACTATAAAAAAAAATGTTTATATTTTATAATTTTATATTTGGTAACTTGTAGTTTTTTGTTTTTTTTAAGCAAAGCCATTTTTGACAACTGTTTATAAAGAAGATGCCCTTGACAAAAATCCAAACTGTCCTGGCGCTGTTAATACAACAGCAGTTCTTAAAAATATGACTACAACAGCCCCTGACAATGTTACAACAGCAATAGTAAATGAATTCGATGTAAGATTTCTTAATATTTAAACGCTTTAAAACAATCTCTTTAAAGAGAGTTCATAATATGACAAAACTACAAAATATTCTAATTATATGGCAAAGATAAATAAGTCATTTGAAATTTGCGTAAAATGTTATTTTAAATTTTGTAATACTTAAAATGTTATGGTATATTAGTGATGATTTATGGCACTTAAACCCGGCTTTTTATGCTTGACTTGGCATGAATGAAATTTTTCTAAAACTTTTTTTTTAATACGTGTCATTATTTTAAATCTATATTTTGTCTGTTTCAAATTTTAAATTTCTACCTACTAATTTTTATTTTTAGAATTATTTTTAAACTATTTAGTTAATTTCAAAAATGGGCCTATAAAATGTTTAAAATATTAACAGTAATTCTGTAGGTCCTTGTTTAATATTATCGCTTTAAAATGTATATGTAAAATATTAGTTAAACGAAGTTAACAAAAATTATGTTTTTTAGTTTAATCCTGTTGCTTGGACATACATTATGGTTGGTTTATTTTTATTCATCATCTCGATTCTGGTGTTCGTACTCGCTTGCTTTAAAATTGACGGTAAATTTGACATCATGAACATAAAGAAACATTAATAATATATTTGATTAAAAATTCAAAGAAACATTAATAATATATTTGATTAAAAAAATAGCACTTTAGCTAAAGATGCTACATCATAAAAGCAGTAGGGATCAAACCCAGAACCTCATGTAATTAAGCCAACTGTTATAAAAAAACGATAATTAGTTTTTATGTAAAGCCAAAAACAGTTATATATTTATAGTCTTCCTCAAATAAATTATAGTAACAATTATAAAATTAAAATGTTATCCATAAATAAAAATCTAATTTAAATGTTAACAAATTTTAGTGAAAGTTGGAAAAAGTTTCTCGAAACAAGGAGTTGAGGTAGAAACGAGACCAGAGGAGCCTTTGTGCGATGTGATCATGATTTTTATACCCAGCTGTTTATACTTTTTCTGTAGCATCGCCGGTGAAATTCTTTTCGCAAATTTTATTTTTTCGGTATCTGTATGCTCTGATCTTGCATTCTCGGTGAGTAGACTTGTCATTTTTATGATTTTTTTGTGTATATCTTTAATCTCGATGTGGGAAGGTCGAATCTGCGTCCTAAACATAGAATAACATCAGTTACCCTGACCCAGTCTCGAGTTACCGGTGGCAGTTTGGGATATTACAGATTATAATTGCCCGGTAAGTATTCTGTTGATTAAGTGCTGGCTCAGCAGGAGTTCAAACCATTTATAGTGCCTTACTCGGGGGGGAGGGGGGTACATATTTTTTTTTACTACTACACCACGCTGCCGACCGATTTTATTTTTAATGCACAAAAATTGCGATCAAATATTTTTATGTATATAATTTTTCAATTACTTAACAAATTTGTTTTATTTAACATTAAAAAAAAAAAAAAATTTAAAATTTGTTGTATACATTATTATTATAATGAAAAAAAGTTTTTATTATTATGTGTATACTTTTAATGCATAAAATTTTGATTACAAATTTTTCTATATATATAATTTATAAATTATTTTACAATTTTTAAGTTTAATTATTTCCCAATATATAATCAACTTCGTTTAATTAAAAATCTAAAAAAATAGTATTTCTTTTTAAGACATTATTTAAAAAAAAACAATTTAACGAAAATATATATTTCAATATTTTTGTTAGGTATCTGACGCAACTATTATTAACTCATTATTCTGGGGTGGTAGTTTTGTAAGTCGTGGCTCTGGTATATTTACGGCCTCCCGGATTAAACCACATATTATTGCACTACTAAGTATAGGTGGAACTATACTAATGTTGGTATGTAGCTCAATTTTTTTTAAGGGTACCAATAAAAATAGAAATTCTGTGAACTCTTTTATTTTGGTTTATAAAATGAACTTTAAAAAACTTACTATTTTTTATTATTTATATTTTTTTTTTGTAAAACTGGTTTAATATATATTAAAAAGCATATATCAATATTCATGAAGGTAATATTATTGTACCCAGATGTTGGTATACATTGTTAATGATCATTACATTTATACACCATGTTAATAGACGATTAGTTCCTGCTTAACTTAATTAAGCACAATTGTTTCCTTTTTACATTTAAACCTAATTAATAACCCTGGGTAACATCATTACTGTAGCTAATTGATATCTAATAAAAAAATAATTTTATTGTAGTATATAAATAAATAAAAACTCTAAAAAAATTTTTTTAAGAGTATATTTTTATTAGTCATAATTTTTTAACTTGTTTTATTTTTTTTTGTGTTATTTTTTATAGGTTGTTTTTGTTTTCTTTGCTGGAATGACAAAGTGGGTGGCATTTATTGTTGCTGCATGTTATGGGTTATCTGTTGGCCCCCTTTATCCATCAGGTTATTATTACATAGAAATTTTATTTAAATTTTAGCAACCCAATTTTTGATTTTAAATATATATGTTAAAATTTTTTTAAGTTTATTCACAAATATTAATTAAAATGTTTTAAAAGCATTTTTTTGGTCTGGTAAGAGTTATTCAAAATTTTGTAATATGTTCTATTTCTAAAAACTTATACGTAAATTTGGGGTTTGGTTTGTATTATAATTTGGTATTTAGGGATAATGGAAAATACAACTTTTCTTTACACAAAGTTTTTGAAGCAACACCTAGGCTTCTTAAACACCTTGAAAAATATTTTTTTAAATTAAAAATTATTTTTTTAACTTAATTTTTTCAACTTTAGTGTCAAAAATTGTTTTACCTAATTTATTCAGGAGTTACTTGGATATCTAAGGTTACAAATGTGACAGGAAGATATATGACCTTATTTGTAATAGGAGGGATGACAGGGTGCATTGTTATGCTGCCTATTGCTGGGCTGCTATTTCAAATAAACCCCTACAATGTGGTATGTAAATATTAATAAATAAAACAATATATTATGCACCTTTTTGATGTGTTAAATATATGCCTTAATATAAATGAATAAGGTAATTGTTATAACAAAACAAACTAAAACAATATAAAGTAAATAAGATATTGAACTGTTAGTGCATGCTGTCCAATAATTAAGTAACAGTTAATCTTTGTAAATATGAAACATAGAATAAGATTATAGATTTCTATAATATAAGCATGTACATATAATACTACATAGAGATTGTGATTTTTATGTTTGAGATTTTAGAAATTCGATTTTTATCTAATTTTAAATTAGGGTCAAGTTTTTATTACCAAAATAAATGCATACATGTTATTTGGTGGTATTTGTTATTACATAATATTGTTTGCTTGTGTTTAAAGTTTGTGCAAATATTATTCTATTTATTCATTTCATTGCGCGATTTGGGTTATAGAGTAAACCGTATTGTGCTGACTGTATTGTTTTATATTTCCTGTTATAGCAATTGTAATATGATATGGTAGCTGGAATCTTTTTATTAACTATGTGATATTTCACATCTGTTTATAAGGACTTTGAATTATCTATTTTAACCCCCTTCATTTTATTTGAAAAATTTTTCTATAACATTTAGTAAAATTCTACACAGTTTTTATTACAGCTGATTTTTTTTTATTTAATTTTGATTTTTAAAAAATGTTTATTAGGAAAAAATGTAACTATGAAATTGTGTTTAAAAAACATTGTTTTTTTTTATTTTAGATTTACCTTTCTCTAGTACTTAACTGCATCAATGCTGTTGTGTTTTCTCTTGCTTTATTTGCTGCGAAGATCCACAAACGTAAGAAAGCAGACCTGCAAGTTACTGAAAATAAATCTGAAGAACTACAAACTCTGAAAACTCAAGAAATGGCTGAAGAAGCTCCGCGTATTTAAAGCATTTGTCGACATTTTGCAGTACTTAGCTCACAATTCTGTAGCTTCACAATTGACTGTAGTGCCTTAAAATGCCACTAAGTTACTTATAATGTAAAGTTATTGAAATTTATTATGTTTTTTAAATAGACAATCTGCTAATATATAAACCTCTAAAATAGTTTAAATTTTATTTGTGTTTATTGTTAAGTATTGCTCTTAGTTTAAATAACTACCTTGGTTATAACTATTAGGTGAAGTGCTTTTTGACTTAATTATGTTATTGTGTATATTATATTGCTTATATGCATCACCCACAAAACGATTTTTTCTTCAAATTTAGGTTTCATGCATTATATATATCCACTGTAACACCAGTAAATTATATAAATAATTTTAAAAACATGCAGTTTGTTAAAAATGCGCTTTTATTTGTAAGTACATTTTACCTGGCTTCTATTTATTAGCAATATTTTTTAATTTTTTACCCGAATTGTATATCTATTTAAATTTAAGTTTACGTTGAATAATTTAAATAATTAAATTTTATATCTATTTATTCAATTTAATGTTGTATTCGCCGCAAAAATGTATAGCAAAAAGTGCTTTGTCTTGCTAGATTGTTTACTTTTAAGAAGAATTGTAAACTTAAAATTGTTTTAGATGAGTTATAAAGCGGTACAGTACTGCGTAGGTTATAATTTTGTCAACACATATACTCATTATAAATTGGAATTAATATTTCATACAATATATTATATTTCGGTGCTGCATTGTGCTTTATTGTTTGTTTTCTGTTTTTGTTACTAAGTTATATACAAATGTTACTTTTCGTATTATAGCATATTATTTATATAGATGTAGCAAATAAAGTTTCATAGACAGAAAAGTTGCATTCTATTTATAGGGTAGTACATAGGTATTTAGATGATACCTGTTAATCAACTTTAACAGCAGCGTGGTGTTGTGGTTAGAACACCTAGCTTTCAGCGGCGTAATTATTAGGCAATTTATAAAGGCAACTTGAGACTGGGTTCGGGTAGCTAACGTTATGCTATAATTAGGTCATAAAATCCACATTATTACTTTAAAGATAAATAAATTAAAATGCAGAAAAAAAATTGTTGAAATAAAAGTTGTGACACTTACTTATAGGAGAGTGCTTGTGCGGAGTGTTTTGATTTTTTTAATTATTATTTTAAAAAAATGTTTATTGACGTCACTTATGGTGACGTCATCGAAATGTTATGTTGGTACGTTGATAGGATAAGGTTAACATACAACCATCTGTGGTACATCAAATGTAGAAAACTATACGCAGCATATACTGATAAATGATAATAATTTTTAGGCGAAAATGACGTCATAACCCCTGTGTGCCACATTTCTAATGCCTATTCCTTAAAATAAATTTAATTTGCAATCGAATGATGCTATCTAGAAGTTGGCACAAAGGGGATGAAGGGGTCAACGAGAGCATTATATGACAAAATTATGCATTTCGATTATCAGATTTTGGGCGGAAATGACGTCATAACCCTTGTGTGCCACATCTTTATTGTCACGTTTCCTGAGTTATTGATAATAGTGCCTACCTTTGAGTTATTGATAAAAGTGCCCGCCTACTGAAATATTGGTCAAAGTGCCTAACTCTAAAAAATAGGTAAAAGTGCCTACCTTCTGAGGTATTGATAAAAGTGCCCACCCTCTGATATATTGGTAAAAGTGCCTACCGCTAAGTTATTGGAAAAAGTCTTCCTACTTAAAAAAGTGCCTACCTCTAAGTTATAGGTAAGAGTGCCTACCTCAGAGTCATAGATACAAGTGCCTACTTTAACTAAAAGTGCCTATTTTAAAGTTTTAGATAAAGGTGCCTACTTTTGAGTTATTGGTAAAAGCGCCTACTTTGAAGTATTAGATACAAGTGCCTACTTCAAGGTTAAAGTGCCTGCCTCTAAGTTATATTTACAAGTGTCTCTTTTAAAGCTCAAGGTAAAAGTGCTCACTTCAAAGTTATATTAAAAGTGCCTTCCCTAAAGTTATAGGTATATATGACCTGCCTATGATTTATAGCTAAAAGCCCCTACTCCAAAATTATAGACACGAGTGCACATCTCTAAGGTCTGGTTATATACGGCCTACCTCAGAGTTATAGTTAAAATTGCCTTCCTTAAAGTTACAGGTAAAGGTGCCTAAATTTAGGGATAGGCACAAATGCCCACTCCGAAATTTATAAGTAAAATGGCCTACTTCAAATTATTAAGTAAAAGAGCCTAGGTAGGCACTTTAATCAAAGTTATAAAGACAAGTGCCTACCCTAAGTTATAAGTAAAAGTGCTCACCACAAATTAATAAGTAAAAGAGCCTGCGTCAAAGTTATAAAGACAAGTGCCTACCCCAAAGTTATAAGTGAAAGTGCTTACCCCAAATTAATAAAAATACCTGCGTAAAAGTTATAGATAAGTGCTTACCTTATAGTTATAAGTGCCTACTTCAAAGTTATAGGTAAAGGTGCCAAATCTAGGTATAGGGACAAGTGCCTACCCCAAAATTTAAGTAAAAGTGCTGACGTGAAATGAATTAGTAAAATAGCCTATGTCAAAGTTACAAATCAAGTGCCTACCCTTAATTCTAAGTAAAAGTGCCTATCCTTAAAGATATTTGCAAGGCGCCTTGCTTAAGATTAACAGTTTCCAAGTTTCTGCCTACCTTAGAGCCCAGCTAAAAAATTAAATTACTGCACCTAAACAAGCATAACAAAAAATCAAAACAAAACTGAAACAACAAGAAAACACAAAACAAAAAATAAAGAATGAAAAAAAAATAAAAGTATCGATTTTCGTAGTTAATTAGCAGTAAATATCGTAGGTTTGGTGAATAACGACGATATTTCAATTTACCCATACTTCAAGGGTGGGTTCATTAAAGACATCTGAGGTGATGCTTGTCTGATCCAATTTTTCCAAATGTTTCTTTTGCTTCTTATCCAATTTTCCAAATATTTTTGCTTCAAGTTAACCAAAAATTGCCAAAATTTTTTAGTTTGGTTTTCCTTTATCTTGGAAAGTTTTTTCTTCCGTAACTTTACGGCTAAATAAACAAATATTTATTATGTTATTAAAAAGATTTAAATTTAAAACATAACTAACTTTTATATGGAAAAAGTGACTTACTTTTGGTGCACACAATGAAAGCATTATTCAACACTTTTTTATCGGGTTTAGGTTATCTTGTTAAAGGTTGGAAGGTTCCTAATAAAAGAGTAACGCAAGTTTTCAAACAGTTTATCAATATTTTTAATTGGTATATTATTCTTATAAGTCAAAAACTGAGCCAAAAGACTTACATGAGTGTATGCACATTTCTTGATCTTTATTTATTTGAATAACATAATTTAATCAACAACTGATTTCACCTTTCTGACAGGTTGAAAGGTCACAACTAGATAAACAAGCGAAAATAAAAATTTTAAATTTTTATCCAGTAAACTACTATTAGACATGTACATTTATTCAATACAGAGACAAAAATATTATGTTAAGTTATTTTTAAAATTAAAAAAAATATTTAAATAGAAATATTATCTTACTTTTCGTTATATCTTTCTTATCATTTGTTTAGATTACAATTTCTATGTAAAATATCAATTTCGTTGAACTTAAATAAAAATATGTTTGGTAAATTTATAAAAAAGAGCTTTTTTTAAGAAGTTATAAGTTTATACAAAGGCTTACCTAAAAATAAAATAAACAACAAAAGCGCCTACCCATACTTAAATTGTTCGAAGATGCTAACATTAAAATATTATAACAAGTGGCTACCCATATTTTAATTACTATAAAAGAGTTTAACACAAAAGTGCCTACCAACCTTTATTTAAACAAAGAAATTTTTATCTAGAACTAATGGGATCACAGAAATAAACTTACCCAAAGAAAGTTTTCGAGTTGAAATTTGTTGTTTAATCTTACTTAAATTTGGACCCAAGAGGCTAGGTTCAATAACAAAAATTCACTTTCTCAGAAGACTTCTAATACAGTAACTAAAATAATATAAGAATTGATTAAATATTTTATATAGTATTCTAAATAGTTATATTATTTCTATTTTACCAAAAATGAGTAAAAGTACATACATAAGTGCACTCACATTTCTTGATACTTATTTTTCGATAAAAATGTTTCATTGATAACTGACTTCATCCTCTTGGGAGGTTGAAAGGTCGCAACTAAGAAAACAAGCAAAAAATAGTAATTCAGGTTAATATAAAAATTTTAGTTTGATATTTTAAACTAGTAAAATACTTCAACCTGATTTGGTATAGTGGGTTATGAAACAAACTTTTATAACTTATCAATAATAAATAATCTAGCAAATTTTAATTAACAAACTATCAGTTAAATAATACAGGGACAAATTAATATAATAAGTAATTTTGTTACCATACTTTTTTGTATATCTTTGATAGCGTGACATTTTTTTTTTCTCTTTATTTAAGCCAATAGTTTAATCTTACTTAAACTTAAACACAAGATGCTAGGTTCAATAACAATGTCAGTCTCGGAGACTATAAATAAAAGTTTAAAATGTAATTACAATGCTATAAATTTAAAGACTCAAAATAAAAATGTACTTACTGTGGTGCACACACAAAGAAGGTTGCAACGGTCTCAAGACAGTCCCAAGAATTGTTAGAAGGCCAATCCAAATGTAAAATTAGACTAGTGGCTACCCAGTATTGAAATATATAGGTTGGTAAATGGAGATAATATTTCAGTTTCACTTATACCTTAAGTGTAGGTTGAATGAAGACTTCTGAGATAATGCAAAACTGATCCAATTTCGACAACTGTTTCTTTAATTTATTAATATCCAAAGGCCGATAAAGTTTTTGTTTGGTTACTCCTCGTCTTTGAAAGTTTTTCTTCTTTAAACTTTACAAACTAAAAAAATAAAAGTTTAGTATGTTATTATAAAAATTTAAATTTAAAACTTAACTAGCTTTTATATTAAAAAAAAAAAAAAAAAAAAAAATTGAAAAAGGGTTTAATTACAGTTTTCAGCACTTGGGCAAAAGGTCTAGCGACTATAAATAAAAGTTAAAAAAGTATATAATTTGAATGCTTTAAATTTAAAGTCACAAAACATTGAAGTACTTACTTTTGGTGCACACACAAGAAAAACTTTATTCATTTTTTTTCTTATTGGTTTAGGTTATCTTTTAAGAAAGTTCCTTCACTTTTTTAAAGCTTGGAAGATTTCTAATATAGTAACGTATGTAAATAGTTAAATTAAATATTTTGAATTCGTGTATTAATTTTATATTATAGTAACTGGGTGAAAGTACTTACATAGGTGCTCACAAATTTCCTAATGGTTTTTTTTTATTGGAATATCTTACGGACAACTAACTTCAACTTCTTGGAAGTTAAAAAAGTCAAAACTGTATAAACAAGAAAAACTAAAAATTTGAAATTAAAATTTTTGTCTAGTGAGCTAGTATTAGACTTAAGTAAGTTTATTTAATACATGGACAAAAATATTATATTACGTAATATTTAAAAGTAACACAAAAGATTTAAATATAAAATATTACCATATTTTTATGTAGGTCTTTGGTAATGTTTATCTAGATTACATTTTCTGAGTAAAATACCAATAAAGTAGTGCTGAAATAAAAAAAACCTTTGTTAAATTAAAAGTTTTTTTCTAAAGATGTGCTTCTTTAAAAATATTAGTTAAGTGCTTACTAAGAGTTACGTTAAACTAAAAAGTGTCTATCCACATTTAAATTTTTATAAACAGGTTTTTTATACAAAAGTGAGCTAGTTGTTAAAACGTACTTAAACTTGGATACAAGAGGTCGTGTTCAATAACAATGTCTTCAAGGACTAATGGCAAAAGATCTTAAATCTATAAATAAAAGTTTTAAAATGTAATAAGAATGCTTAAGATTTAAAAACTAAGTTTAATGTAATAAAAAAAATACCTGCTTTTGATGCACACACAGAAAAAATTTATTTAATTCTTTTTTCGTTGGGTTCAGATTATTTTTAGGTATGTTACTTTACTGCTGAAGGGTTAGAAGATTTCTAATAAGAGTAACCCAAGTAATTAAATAGTGCATTGAATATTTTATATAGTATTCTAAATTGTTCTACAGTTTTTATATTACAAAAACTGAGTCGAACTACTTACGTAAGTGCCCACAGATATCTTGATCCTTGTTTATTCGATTAAATATTTAATCAACAACTCACTTCACCTTTTTGACACAATAAAAGGTCACAACTAAATAAATACGCAAAAATTTTAGTTTAAATAAATATTGTATGGATTAATAAAGATACAAAAATATTACGATAGTATTTAAATAAAAATATTACCATATATTTATGTATGTCTTTGGTAATGTTTATCTAGATAACATTTTCTGAGTAAACTACCAAGTTTGTTGTGCTAAAATAAAAATATGTTTGTTTAATTTAAAAAAATGATTTTCTAAATTTATTGGTTTGTAAAATTGCTTACCAAGTGCTACGTTCAACTATAAAACATGACAACCCATATTTAAATTAATCTGAGAAGTTTTTTACACAAAGGTACCTAGCAACCATTCATTAAACAGAGAAATGTTTATCAAGAGCTAATTTAGCTACAGAAAGAAGCTTACCTTGTAAAAAGTTTTGGAGTTGGTTTTAATCAGGTCAGTTGTTGAATTTTGCTTAAACTTGAACACATAACACTAGGTTCCATAAAAAATGTCTTAAGGTCTCAAGAGCAAAGGTCTTAAAATAGTTCCAGAATTGAAGGGTCTCAAGACTATAAATAAAAGATCTTAAAATGTAATTGAAATGCTTTAAATTTAACGACGAGAAATAATAACCTTTTTTACTTTAGGTGCACACACAAAGAAAACATAATTTTTTTTTATAAGGTCGAGGTTATCTTTTAGGTAAGTTACTTCACTTTCTTAAAAAGCTGAGTAAACAAGCAAAAATATTAATTTAGATATTTAATAAAATTTTTGTTATATATATTTCAAACTACTTTAATACGGTTCTAACACAAAAATATTATAAAAAGTGTTAGAAGTAATTATATTACAGAAATAAGCTTACCTAAAGTTAAGTTTTAAAGTTGGTTTTGTTCAACCCAGTTGTTTACTCTTACTTAAACCTGAACACAAGATGCCTGGTTAATAACAATGTCTCAAAGGATTAGGTACAACAGTCACGAAAAAAATTGGTAAATAAGTCAATACAGATAGGCTTGGTAAAGTCTGAGCCGATAGGTCAGCTGCATTAATAGAAGTTTAACATGTTAAATATGAAGATTACCATTTAAAGAAATATGTATATAACTTTTTAACTCACTTCTAGTGCCCACACAGAGAAAACGATATCTAATGCTTTTTTATTAGGTATTTTTTAATGACAACTGATTTCACCTTCTTATAAGGTTCAAAGGTTACAACTGTAGAAACAACCAAAAATAAAAATTAGTTATTAATATTTTTTTTCTTACACGTAAGTGGCTTCTAAGACTTCATTTCCACAATAATAAATTTATTTATAGTTAATTTAGTCAAGAAATAAGCTTACCTTATTTGTTCGATCCTTGCTAGGCTTTAAAAAGGGAGGCTTGGTTCAATAACTATGTTATAATCGTCTTTAAAGGCTTTGTGATAATGAAAGTAAAAAGGTCTATAGACTGTAAAAAAATGATAAAATTTAGTTAGTATCATGGGGTACTATAAAAAAACTTTCATAACCCTTTATTAATAAATAATTTTGTAAAATTTACAAGGGTAATATAAAATGTGCCTACCACGACTTTATTCAAAAAAATATATTTATATCTTAACTCAATTTGGTTACAGAAATAAACTCACCAGAAGTAAAGTTTTTGGGTTAATTTTAACTAAGCCGGTTGTTCAAGTTTCCTAAAACTTGTACACAAGGTGGTGGGTTTAATAACTGTCTTCTTGGTCTTAGGTGCAAAGGCAGCGAGAATGTCCAAGAACACAAAACATTTTTCTCTATTCATCAAAGAGGTTGCTGAGTCAATTAAAAAAAAATAAAAATAAGCATAAATAAAAGCACCTAAAAATGTATATAAAAAGTTTTTACTTGAGTGCACACAAAGAGAAACTTTCTTGGGTTGCAGAAATCTTGATTGTTCTTATTTTACGTTCAGTGATTCTGAACAAATTTGCCGAACTAAGAAATTAGATAGATGATTAAATACTAAATCTTTTGTTCATTATTTTTAATATGTATATTACTTTAAAAATAAAAATCATTTACTTTAAAAACTATACTTATAAGTTTAAATTAGAAAAGAAACACTTACTCAAAAAAATTTCACATTTGAAAATAAAACGAGTTTTTAATTATATAATTATATTATGCTTACCATACTCATAGTGATATTTTATTCTGATTCAAGAATTTTTTTGAAACGAATTGAACTAGTTTCTTTAAATCTTCTTTTTTAGTATAATTGTTGCTAGCAAAAAAATCTTACCGAACATTTTACCAGCAATGTAATTTAACCTCATATGTAAGTTTTATATATAAACTTAAATAATAACAACAGCTTGTTAAAATAAACAGATATTTTGTACTTCACAGTCCTTAATATTAATTAGGACCATAAAGTACAAAAGATTTAAGAACTGTAAAAATAAAGTGATTCAAATAAACAATTGTTCATTAAACGAAACAAATTTTAATTAATAAATATTGTACAAAACAAAATTTATATATTAAAAAAAATGGATAACAATATAAGATTTTCATGTTTGTATGGATCATGCATATAATAACAATATTTAGAAAATAAATAGACATCTTATGCCTGATGGCATGCACATTAACTTACTTCTTTTTCAGTCAAGTACCATAACCATAATAGCAATATTTACAATCTTTATACCATGCACACATGCCAGAATGTTACCAAGCAAAAATGTGTAAGCTATTCTGTGACACGCCTGTAGCATAATTCTGCGTACGATTTCTAAAAATAGACCCTGTGAAACGACTTAGATTGTTTAAAAACTTTTGGCACAGAGTCATTTTAATCAATCCTGGGATTGTTTATGGTAGGATATTAAGAAAGACTTGGTAGTGTATATAGCTATGTAAAATTTGGTTTTGCAGTTAAAAATTAACCTTTAGCAAATTTGAAATTTTTGTTTAAAAAAAAATTTTTTTTAAATCTTTTTTTTTTGAAAAAGAATTTTTTTTGCCTACAACATTTTACATATTTTAATAGTTTTAGTATAATTTTGACCATAAAGATGTTAAGGAATTTCAAAACAATAACATCAAAATATAAGCTTAAATAATTTCATTTTTTGCATGTTTAATTTTTTTTTTCGGTTTCTAAAAAAAATAAAGAAAAAAGACATTGTGATCACAAAGAATGAACACACTTTAATTAGAAACAAAGAAGTTTGATTTTGTGTTATAAATGTATAGTAAACATGTGTTATGTTAAGTTTGCCAGGAATAAACTAACATAATCACATCCAGTTAATCGAGTGTTTTTTGCAAAATATTTCTTGAAGCTTGACACAAGTTTTTTTTAAGTGGTTGGGCTTTGAATTTTCTTTGCGTGGTTATTATTTATTTGTGCTTTAACAATAAGCAATTCAATAACTAGCTGCTTAGTTAATTTTGCTTGAAAATTTGGTTTCATTCATTTTTTGCCATTTTTCTTTTCCAACAATTTTTTTTAAATTAGTAGTTTGGCATGTTTTTATAAGCAGTTTTTTTTTCATTTTTTTCAATTTCATTTTTTTCATTTTCATCTTGTTGTTACATAAAAATAGTTTCTAGTTTTTTTTATGCACATTTTTTCTTTTTTGGTTCACCAGCAAAAAACATTTTATTTTTCCTTGATTTTCAATTCATGTAAGTAATTAGCATTGTAGTTTTCCATGATTCTATCAACAATTTCCTTTTTCACCTTTTTAAAGGATTTTTAACATGCTTTTAGTGTTTTCAATGTTTTTTCAGAGCAAGTTTTATTTTGTTAGAGCATAACAACAGCAAAAATAAACCTCAAATCTTAAAAAGAAACGATGTTCAAGTTTTTATACTGCGTATGTCATGAGTAAAACTTTTTACTCAGTATTGCTTTTTTTATATTTCTTTTCAATGCTTTTTTTATGTACCACAGCAGTATTTTCAGTTGTTCATAAATTCGTTGAAGTAAAATTAGCATAATGTCTGCATAGTTTTTTTGATATTGCTTTCCATTTCAGATAATTTTCGTTTTATTACTATTTTACTTGATGGTTTCGTAAAAATAGTTTTAGGTTTTTTTAGGCACATTTTTTCTTTTTTGATTCACCAGCAAAATACATTTCATTTTTTCTTGTTTTTTAATTCATACGTAGAATTGTAACCACTTCATCCCTTTTTTAATATCAGCATATTAATTAGCACTTTTACTGTTCTCAGGTTTGTTGTCGATTTTACAACATCATAGTTTTTTTGGAGTAATGCTTCTAGAAAGGTTTGTTTTAACGTTTCAACATTTTATTGAACAAGATAACAAGATATCAGTGCCCAAATGATATCCGATTGCTGTCAGCTCCATATTTTGCAATATCTGTATGTGTTTTTTTTGTGTTAATGTTTTGCAAAAAAATTGTTTTATATTAAAGCATGTACTCCAGGAACGACCACACTTTAATATCGAAAAGAAATTTTCTAAAAATTATTTATTATTCAATAAAATAATAAAAAAAAATTTGTATTGTAGCAGGTACTCCAGGAACGACCAGACTACAATAATCAAAAAAAAAAAGTTTTAATATTTTAGTGGGTTCGCCTCGAATGACCACACTATATATAATATTTAAAAAAAAAAATTTAAACTTCTTATATTTTGATTTATTGTTAATAAAAAATAATTTAGTTATGGACTTAACATCATTTTCAGTATTTTTTTTTGCAAATTTATAAAGAGAGATTAAACGAGTTGCTTTTTTTTAACAACTAGTTTTTTTTTATGTATATAAATGTTGTTTAGTAAAAAAATTCTTATTATTCTCTAAATTTTGTCATATTTAGTTTTTTCCCAAAATTTTTTTTTTGATTAAGTTCTAAAAATAGGTCAGAATATATTAAACTAGATTGCATTACATGGCTATAAGTTGAAATACCAATCATTGTATCATAATTTTGACATAAATTTGTACATAATTTTTATTTTTTTAATAAAAGATTAATAATTTTTTTTTTTTTTTTATAATTTAGAAACTCTTTTGCTTATTTTATGTTATCCCACCAAAATTAAACAATCCCATGACAGTATTCTAATTTGAAACAATTTTTTGGATTTTAATGTTTTTTTTGTAAATTTAACACTCCATGCCAAAAGCGTTTAAACAATCTGTTGCCGTTTCTACGTAGAGGTCTATTTTTAGAATGCGCAGCAGCATGTATGCTACCTGCGGACCACAAAATAACTTAGCCATTTTCGCAGGCAAAAACATTCTTGGAATGTGCACAGAGTACAAAGAATTATAAAGATGCCACATGGCTATGTTACTCAACTGAAAAGATGTCAGCAAGGTGAATGCCACAAGGAATATAGCATATATTAGGTCCAAACATGTTACTTTATACATAAAACATAAAGACATGAAAACACATACTGATATCCGTTAATTAAACTAACAATTAGCACTAATAAAAAAGTTAATCTGGTTTTATAGTGAATGTAAATGCCATATGGTAACAAGAAGAACATAAAACAAATTATAGATATTTTTATCAATATTTACAAAGCTTTTATATCTAGAAAACAAAATTGTGCTAGGGTTAATAAATTGTCATTTTGGTAGATATAAATATATCCCTCTTGTTTTTATATGACATGCACATCCACTATTAACCTGTTAGGCAAAGGTGGGCACAGTTATTTAAAAAGTTAACCTTAGTGAGTGTTAATAACCACCTATTCCGTTAATTGCTAAATTTAAATTTATTATTAAAAAAAATAAGAATAACAAACTGATACTAACAGTAAATATTGTCAGAAACCTAGCAGGATTAAATGATTTTTAGAGTCCCTTTAAACATTTTAGAGTCACTTTAAAAAGGTTTATTGCTCATCTTTGCCAAGTCATAACTTTTAATAACATAAAAAAATAAGTAAAATCTTACCTAGTCCGAAAAGTAGGGCAGCGTGTACACACAAGATTAAAATTTGGAAACCTGTATAAGCACAAACACAATCATGCCAGATCATGTCGTAAGTGCCCTATTTTCCAGACTATGTCCCTACCACATTTTGGTTGTAAAGAAAGTGTATGCATTCAACCGTCTCAGTCCAGGTCCTGATAATCCAATCATGTTTTGAAGATCTTTTAAATAACAAAATGTTAAATAAATAATAATTTTTGAAAATATAAACATTAAAGTATATCATGTATGTAGCTGGTTTAAAAATTCAATTTGCGAAAATAACAATTTTTTATACGACGTTTGTCTATCTATAACTTTTTGTTTTCCTTTTTTATTATCTTTTTACAAAATTAACTTTTATACCTTATTGAAGTATTTCCATTTATTGATATACGACTTGTCTTATTGATTCTTTACAGGCTCCGGTAAATATAGATTAATATTATTTATTAACATTCTTAAAAAATCAATAAATCACTAACAAAATAGAAAATTTAGCTTATGTTATCAGTAAAAAGCGAAAAAACTTTTCAAAAAAGCGCCGATTTCGTACCTTTTACTGATAACGATACCACGTGACAAAAAAGAAAAAAATTTATAAAAATTAGTGTTTCCCCAATAAAAGTTTAGTTTTTTTTTAATTTTTAAACTATAATGTTCTGTTAAAAAACCTTATTAAAATTAAGTAAAATTGATAATGCTGTTTAAGCCTTTTAATCCAAAGTTTTTAATCTATTTTTGAGTTTCAACCTTGCGTAATATTTAAAATATCAAAAGTTAAAAATTGGAATAAAATTAAGAATTAATAATAGGTTGCCTAATATAGTCTACATTAATATAAGCGACTGTAACTTATGATATATAAGTTTTTAACATATGGAAAACAAATGTACGATTGCAAATTCAATTTACTTTGGCGTCGTGGCAATAAAAATGTGGCACACAAGGGTTATGACGTCATTTCCGCCTAAAAATTATTATCATATATCGTTATCTGCCGCGTATAGTTTTCTACATTTGATGTACCACAGATGGTTGTATGTTAACCTTATCCTATTATCGTACCAACATAACATTCTGATGACGTCACCATAAGTGACGTCAATAAAAAATTTAAAAAAATAATAATTAAAAAAATCAAAACACTCCGCACTTTGCACAATAACTCCGCCTTTTACATAGTGCCATATTTTAAAACGTGGTTTAAAAGTGAGATCGTTAGAAATCAGCTTTTAAAATGATTTTTGTTAATTTAAATTTGTTTAGCCTACTAAACACTTATGTTTTTACAATAATGGCCAGCTTATAGATAACTTTTTAAATTGCATACATATAGCATTATTTAAATAGTACTACTCACAACTAGTTGACAACCATAGACACAACTAATGTTCCAAATTCAGCATGAATTGGATGCAAAAAGAAAAGTAAGAAAGTGGTGCTCCTACACTTTAGTTTAAGGTTCTACATAATGTAACAAGTCTTGTAATATTATTTTGTAGAGGACTCCCAAAATGATTTATTTATAGAAGTTTCATTTTAAATTAAAGTTTTAAAAACTGAGATTTTTGTACTTTAGAAATCGGAATGGCTTTCTTTTTAAAGAGGAACGAAAAATAAAGGTATTATATTTAAAAAATTACTTAGTAGGTTCAGTGGGCTACTACATTTATTATTTTTTGTATAACTTAAAAATTTGATATTTATATATATGTTATCAAAATTCATAATGTTAGGCTATTTTTAGGAGCACTTTGGTAGAATACAAGCAGAAAAACGAGAGCAAATTAAGGATAAAGAGAGGTCAAAAGGAGTAAGTCAAGATTTGTTAAATCTGGCTTATGTTTCAGCAACTGCTAGAAACTCGTTTGGTAAGTTTTTAAAGTTGTTACTGGCAGTTTGAAATATTTGATATTTTTACAGTTTAACAATTCTGCTAAATATATTTGGGAAAAAGGAGTAAGTATTGTTTCTGCTGATTTACTTAAGTGCACTATTTTTTTTTTGTTTATATGTATCTTTATCCTCGATGTGGGAAAGTCGAATGCGTGATCTAAACATAGAGTAACATCAGTTACTCTGACCCAGTCTGTAGTTGCCCTTGGCAATTTGGGATATTATAGAAAATATAATTGCCCGGTAATTATGCTGCTGATTAAGTGCTGCCTCGGCAGGAGTTTTTATCGTTTGGAGCGCCTTACTTAAAGGCGCTATAGCATGAGAGTTGGGATTGAACCCTCAAGCTCATGGTGGTGTAGCAAGTGTTCTTACCACTACACCACGCTGCTGGTCAAAAAACTATGATATAAGGGTTAATCACGTACCTAAAATATACACAGGAAATGGTTTTCATTGATTCTGCATTGGTTAGGGTCAAAGATAGGGTTTAATTAACTAGACCCTGTAATTTTAAAGTTACCTGAGTGAAACCTTATGTATTAACTTACCCGCAGCGTGGTGTAGTGGTAAGAACACTTGCTACACCACCATAAGGTCGTATGTTTGATCTCCACTGCTCTTATGCTGTAGCGCCCTTGAGTAAGGTGTTATAAACGGTATAAACTCCTGCTGAGCCAGCACTTAATCAGCAGCATAATTACCGGGCATTTATAATCTCTATAATATCCTATACTGCCACAGGAAACTCAAGACTGGGTCGGAGTAACTGATGTTACTCTATGTTTAGGTCTCGCATTCGACCTTCCCACATCGAGGATAAAAATGTATATATACAGAAAAAACACTTTACTTAGATTTCTCTTAAAATAGTATTATATATATATAATTTTTTAAAAACCTATTTTTCAGATGAACCAAATAATCCCACTCATGTTGAGGCTTTAGAGGGTTTGCTGGAGAGTCCGATTAAAAAAAAGAACAAAAAAAGAAAAACTAATAAGTCAACTGGTATCCATTTAAACATGTTTTTTGTAAAATTTTATATATATATGACAAATTTTTATTTTTGTTTTAGTTCCAAATTCACAACTAACATCCAGTTCTTCACATTTTTCACCCTTTAAAAATAAAATAAATAGTGGAAAAAATGAAGAAGAGAAAAATTTAAAGTAAAGAGCTTTTATGTTTGCAATGTTCTGTGATTGTATTTTGATAAAAGCCCTTTTAAAAGTATTTTTTATATATATCCTTTTTTTTTAGTAAATAAATTTCTTATAACTCCTTTTGTTATATTATAATAATTGTCAAATTATAAATTAAGGAATGATCCAGTTTTGAACTCATTTTCATCTTTTAATGAAGGAATTGATAATTTAATTTTTACTCAATCAACACCTTTAGTATCTAAGGTTAGTAACAAACATTAATTTAATAGATTTATTATTTTTGACTTTTCTAAATCTTTCTATATTTTATTTAGGTTGTAACAAAGAAAAGAACAAGTTTGCCAAGTAATTTAGCTGATAGTTGTATACCAGGTATGTTATACTTTGTTTTGTTTAAATAAAAAGTTAAAATAGTGATTACAGTTTTTTTTTCTTGAAAGATATTAAAAAGTTTTCTGATATGAGTAAGTTAAATTTATTCTCACCAATCTCTACCTCCAAGCAAGACAACCAAAATAACAACCAAATAATAAACAAAAATCACATTAATCAAAATAGGTAAAAACTTCAAATTTTGATTTTTGTTATTAGTGTTTATTATAGGATTTATGTTAATTTAATAACCTCTATTTTCAGCACTTTACAGCAAATTGTATTAGAAAAAACAAATTCTTTTTTACAAAACCAAGATATAATTAAACCTGAATATCAGTTAAATTATGAAGAAAATAGTTCATATTTAAATGATGAGTATGATATTAAACTTGAAATGGAACAAAGAAGTCCAAATTTGAATGTAAATAGTAGAAGTTCGAATTGTAAGGAAACACCATTCTATCAACCTACAACTGAGGTTAACTAATACAAATTGTTAAAGAAATGCTTTTCTATGTTTCTTAACTATAGTTAAGTTTTTTACATTGTGATACAATATAAATATATATTTTTTTGTATATTTCTTTATCCTCGATGTGGGAAGGTCGAATGCGCGACCTAAACATAGATTAACATTAGTTACTCCAACCCAGTTTATAGTTGCCTCTAGCAGTTTGGGATATTATAGAGATTATAATTGCCTGGTAATTATGCTATTGATTAATTGCTGGCTCAGCAGGAGTTTATACCGTTTATAGCGCCTTACTCAAGGAGGCTACAGCCTGAGAGCAGTGGGGATTAAACCCAAGACCTCATGTGTGGTGTACCAAGTGTTCTTACCACTAGACCACGCTGCCGGATATATACACAATTTTCTAGAAAACGTTTTTATTAATTTTTATAGACTACTTATGAGACTCAAAAAGAAATAAATAAATTGAATTCTGAGGAGAATCTTTTTGAAACATTTAATGCAGATAAATTTGAGGAATATTTTCGTTGTTCACCATCGTTATATGATGAGGTATTATTTAAAAAATTTTGTAAACATTGGTAACTTGGGGTAAAGGTAGTTCAGTAAGGGTCTTTTACAAGCCCCACTATTGCTTTTACCAACTTTTTTGTATATATATATTTTTATCCCTGATGTGGGAAGGTCGAACTCACAATCTAAACATAAAGTAACATAGGTTACCCTGACCCAGTCTTGAGTTTACTTTGCCAGTTTGGGATATTATTGATTATATTTGCTCAATATTTAATCTGCGGATTAAGTTTTGGCTCAGCAGGAGTTCATACGGTTTATAGCACGTTACTTAAGGGCACTACAGCAGGAGATTACTGGGGATCAAACCCAGGACCTCATGTAGTGTAACAAGTGTTCTGACCACTACACTCAGATGTCAACTTGTTAAATTCAGATTTTAAAATGCAGGGTTTTGAAGCAAATGAGTTTATATCCAACCAAGAAAATTTTGACTTATATGTTGATAATTTTAATACTTTTCCAACATTACCTTTGTCTTATTCTGATTTTGAGCAAAATAAATATTTAAATAAACAAATATCTTCAATTTCATGTAAGTATAGTTTTACTTACCTAATAAATGTCTATTAAAATGTATTAAATGTGGCATAATAATTAAAATATATATTTTACAGGTTTTGATAATATTTCTGTATCTGATGAATCTATATTTTTGAGTGATAATAAAATAAATGCTTATAGGTAAGTTTGTATATAAAAATGTTCTTTATATTTTAAGATAAATTAAATATAACTTTGTGTCAAATGTGTGATGTTTTTTATATATTTATTCACCAGTAATGTGGAAACAACAACCTTACAACCTGAACATAAAGTAACATTTGTTACCCAGACCCAGTCTTAAGTTGCCTTTGGCAGTTCAGGATATTATAGATTAAAAGTGCATAATAATTGCTTATTAAGTGTTGGATTAGCAGGAGTTTATAGCGATTATAGTTTATACCATTTTACACTCCTTACTCAAGAGTGCTACAGAATGAAAATAGCGAGGATCGAACCCAAGATCTCATGTAGTGAAACCAAGTTTTCCAGCTACTACAACATGCTTTCAGTTAAATGTAATTTTTTTTGGAATTTGTAAAATGCATAATTTTTTTAAATATTTACACGTTTTTATGAGATTTATAACATTTATGTTAAATCATTTTTAAGAAATCAAAAGTTGATGTCACCAGATTTTCAATCAAATCCAATTTCCTATTCACCCAACCTTGATATATTGTCCCCTGATTATAATTCTTTTTCTTATTCACCTAATACACCTGCTCTATTATCCGACCATTTAGTAAATAATCCAGACCTAATTAATTCACCTAAACCCCCCGAAATGGACCAAAAAGTTGATCCAAATAATGATAGTAATTCTCAAATCGTACCGCCATTACAGTCTGTTAGAAATTCAACAATTATTTATAAAGATATTGCTACAAGTCCTATCAAATGGCCCATGATAAGCAAAAGTATGCAAACTGAATAAAAAATTGGTTATTTTAAGTTTTTTTGTTTATACAAATTCTCTTTAAAAATTTATATTTATGTTGATTTTGTATTAAATGTTCTTTAATGATGAATTTATGTTTTAAGTTTTATAAATTATAATTGTTTTTTTTTACCTTAATATATTAAAAAAAACAACAACAGAAATTTACAAATTTTACAAGAAGATATATTTCACAGATTTATATACCCAAGAATTTTTACTAAAATCTACAAAAATCTAGTTCTACAGTTTTCTACTAATAAACACAAGCTAAAATTTTCACGTATGAAAGCCAAGTAAATTAAAAGCATATTTAAACAGTTTTAAAGTGAAGTTTAATTAACTTAAAATTCAGTTATTAAATCGGAGATTTTAGGGGAAAAATAGTCATTGAATTCCTTATTAAAAGTACTTTTAAAATTTCGTATTTTGTTTTACAAATTATCTACTTTTACAAAAAACAATAATTTATATAATAAAAACAATTTGGCAAATTAAACCCAAAAACAAGAAAAAATTTCCATGTAAATTTTCCTTTGCGCTAAATATATTTTGCAGGACTTTGTTTAGAAAAATTTAACAAATAAAAAAAACGGTTTTTAATACTTCTATATTTTGGAAAAAGTATGATAAATCAAAAATTATTTAAAAAAATCACAAGCTTAGTTGACATGTAAAAACCTGGCTTCGTTTTTACGATAAAACACCTTTTCAAACCCCTGTCGTCTGTTTGCCTTTTTCATCGTTTTGGTCCGTCGCCTCTCTCGTATCCTCCGTACTCTCTACTTTTGGTACCCCAGGTAAATCCTGCTGTGCCATCCAAACCGCATCTTCCTCGTCTAAGATGCTCTCATTATCGATGCTGTTTAGCCCAGAGTCGTAACTTCTTCCTATCCCCTCGTCTTCCTTTAGAAAGTCCAGATCTTTTTGTTCTTGTTGCTTTTCTTCTTTGGTTTTTGTGACCGCCATACGTTGAGCCAGAAGCACATCAAGTTCAATCTAAACAAAAATCAAAAAGTTTTTTGGTCAAAAATGTTTACGTTTTTTTCAACTTTTTTTTTTATAAAGGTGCAGTTAACTATTATGGTAGTTACTTACCAAATGCATTTTTGATAAAGAAAAAAAATAGTAATGTTTAGAATTTACCGGCAGCGTGGTGTAGTGGTCATATAACTTGACATCACTACATGAGGTCGTGGGTTTAATCACCACTGCTCTGATTCTGTAGCGCCCTTGAGTAAGGCACCATAAACGGTACAAACTTCTGCTGAGCCAGCACTTAATCAGCAGCTTAATTACCGGGCAATTATAATCTATAATATCCCAAACTGCTAAAGTAAACTCGAGACCGGGCCGGAGTAACTGATGTTACTCTATGTTAAGTTCGTTAAGTCGACCTTACTACATCAAGAATAAGAATATTTTAACTTAAAAAAATTAAATTAAAATTTCTTTATTAATATTACCTGCGCTTCTTTTGGTAATGCCATATTTAGACTTGTAACAATCTGATCATTCTTAACGGGCATACCGGGCAACGGAATGTGCCTACCCACATCAATGTGAACATTTGATTGTGAGTTAATGCTCCTAGCAGCCCCAGATTCGCTGGAACTTGGCCTGGTTGTCGAGGCGGAGCTGGGGATCGATCCCGGGACTTCGGAGTAGTTTTCTTCGTCGCATTCTTCTTTGATCGTAGCTGGGAATCTGCCGGTGTTAAAAATCTAAAAAAATAATGTTTTCAGTAGGATTGCTTGTACCTTATTTAGGCATTATTTAAGTGTAAAGAATGTCATATTACTAAAGCGGCAGCGCCGTGTAGTGATAAGAACACTTGGCTTCATTACATAAGGTCATGGGTTCAATCCCCACTGCGCTTATTCTGTAGCGCCCCTGAGTTAGACGATATAAACAGTATAAACTTTTGCTAGGCCTGCACTTAATCAGCAGCTTAATTTTCCGGCAGTCATAATCTATACTATCCTAAACTGCCAAAAGCAACTCGAGACTGGGTAAGGAAAACTAGTGTTACTCTATGTTTAAGTCGTGAAGTCGCCCTTGGCACACCAAGAATGAAAAAATATAAAATAAATAATAATAAACTGAATTTTTTTGTCATGAATGCTTATATTGCCCAAGTCATGTGCGTATTAGTTTGTTATAATCTTGAAACCCGCAAACCTGTGGGAAAATATGAAGAAGTTTTCCGATTCTCTTCTGCCTTGCTGGTCCATCGTCTGTGACGTCATGGTCCGAATTAGAAGAAGGCATTTCGAAGCTGATACTGTTGCGGAACCGGCGGAGTCCATTGGCCACGTTAAGCCCCAATATTCCGCTGTGGGGCGTGACCGGAGAGCCCCAGGAGGTCCCGAACCATTTGTGACGTCGAGCATCTTCTCTTACCTAGTTAAAAGTTTAAATTTAACATATATTTATGGCTAAGAATGAGATAGTTTTAAAGAAAGGGGTATTATGTCCAATGTAAAATAAAAGTTTGTCTTTTTGTATTAGCAGGAGTTTTTAACAGTTGAATGAAAAACCAACAAGCGTGGTGTAGTGGTCAAAACACTTGGCTGAACGACATGAGGTCCTGTGTTCAATTTCACGGCTGTAGTTTATACTGTTTATAGCCCATTAAGTAAAGTGCTTGCTATAAACGGTATAAACTCCTGCTAATCCAACACTTAATAAGCAATTATTGGAAATTTATGATCAATAATATCCCAAACTGCCAAAGGCAACTCGAGACTTGGTCGAGATAACTGTTACTTTATGTTTGATTACTCCCAACCTAAACATAAAGTAACACATATATATATATATAACATCTATACCATTCTAAACTACCCCATTTGTCATTTAACGTTATTGAGGTCAACAATAAACATTATCCTATTTTAATTGACGTCACTAAGTTAATCTTACCTCTGAGTTACACAAGCAGTGAAACACGAATAAAAAGAATCCTTGCAGAGAGTTAACTGTAGCAAACACATACTGAAACATTAAAGTTTCCTCGCTTAATGATAACAACCCAAACAGCCACGTGGTTCCGAGTAAGGGGAATAGAAAGATGCTTCCTTTAACAGCATTTCTATAAAAGAAAAGTTATTTATCATTTGAATGTGAATTGTTTACATAATAACATGTTAAATTTAGTGTAAAGAGCTTGGCTACTTGCTTTAAAATTATGTTTTAAAATCTGCCTACCTTGACCACCTTAAAAAAAAAACATGCGAAAAATTTACCTTTTTTGTAAAATCCTAAAAAATCTTACCTGAATTTCGATGCTTTCACGTGATTCGATTTCTCTGGTTCGATGTTGACGATGACTTTCACGACCGTGATGAGTATCACGGTATTGATGAGTATCACGAGCAACGCAGGAGCAGCGAACGCCCAAATCGAGTTATCATGAGGTGATAACCAACAACTACAAAAAAACATTTTTTTGATATTACTTAAAGGTTTTTTGATTTTTATTAGAAGGTTGTGTTGTTGTGACGTGTTAAAGCCATCTGTAAACGTCGGGCTTCAGGTTGTATATAGTGGCATTGGTGCGGTTCGAACTTAAAACCTCTTGGCTTGTAATTCGATGCCATGACCGGTAAGAGCCTACCAAAGTCCAGTTAAAATAGTTATTCATATTTCTTTATTAATTTCCAAAAAATCAATACATGAAGCTTAATTTTTTTTTTAAATATTAACTTTTTACATAATTGAAACGTCAACCACATTTTTAGGTTAGATATTAGTTAAGTTATCGTTTAACAAGTGGTTTACTTATACGAAAAATCTTATTATGTAAACTTAAAAAAAAATTATGGAGTATTTAACTGGTGACCAAGTTTGTTTAGTTTATCCTTTATCCTTTAAGTTAAATGACTACGTCTTTTTTAAGGACCTGTGAAAATCGTGGGGATTAAGTTTAGAAACAAAATAAAAACAACATCGATCAACACAAGTGTTGCCACCTCTTGGAACTTAACGATACTTGTTAGGTCTTTAATACTATTTCAAACGGTTTAGGCTTTGTGTTATTAAGTCCTATTTTACTATGGGTTTGTTTAAGATTTTGCTACCGGTTTTATACTAACGAATATTTATTTTATTCAAATTAATCAGCAGTTTTGGCAGCGTGGTGTAGTAGTTAGAACACTTGCTACACCACACATAAGGTCGTGGGTTCGATCCCCACTGCTCTTATGCTGTAGCGTCCTTGGGTAAGGCGCTATAAACGGTATAAACTCCTGTTAGGCCAACACTCAATCAGCAGCTTATAATTAGCTGGCAATTTAAATTTTTAATATCTCAAACTGGCAAAGTCAACTTGAGACTGGGTTGGGGTAACTGGTGTTACTCTATGTTTAAATCGTAAAGTCGACCTTCCCACTAATAAATAGAGCATTATATGATGTCTATGAATGGAATTTCTTTGAATTTCCAAGCACTTTGTTTACCCGAACTGTAGTGTTTTTCTTATTACTTTACTTAACACTTGTATTAGTACTCACATTCCGTTAGTGCCCAACTTTACGTTAAGAATGCCCATTGAAATGGCCAGAATGACGACGGGAATTCCCCAACCTGCTACTATGTAATATTTGAACCATCTACGAGCTGATACGAATACAACGACGACTTGGGAATAAAGATGTACTCCTGAAATTTAGTAAATTGTTTTAACAAAAAAAGACAAGACTGAAATGTAAAATTTACACAGCTTATTTTTTAAACGTTGAATTTATATATATTTAACCGGCAGCGTGGTGTAGTGGTAAGAACACTTGCTACACCACACATGAGGTCGTGGGTTCAATCTCCACTGATCTTATGCTGTAGCGCCCTTGAGTAAGGCGCTATAAACGGTATAAACTCCTGCTGAGCCAGCACTTAATCAGCAGTATAATTATCGGGCAATTATAATCTATATAATATCCCAAACTGCTAAAGGCAACTCGAGACTGGGTCGGAGTAACTGATGTTACTCTATGTTTAAGTCGCGCATTCGACTTTCCCACATCGAGGATAAAGGTATATACAAAAAAAATATATATATTCAGCAATTAAAAGCGGTGCCATAAACGGTATAAATCTCTGCTGAATCAGCACTTAATCAGCAGCGTGATTATCAGACAATTTAAATCTAAAATATTCCAAACTACCAAGGGCAACTGTGGGTTGGGATGACTGATGTTACCTCATGTTTAGGTCGTACAGTCGACCTTCCCACATCGAGGATAAATGAATATACAAATAAAATGCTATTTGACATAGAAAAACATTTAAAACAAAAAAGTAAAGTTAACCACAAATATTTAAATCGGTGAAACTTAAACCAAATATTTGTTAATTTATTTGGCCTAAGTGCTTGTGACGTCACTTACCTTCTATTAGCATCCATGCCAGCACTGTCATGTTAAAGTAGTAGAGTAAAATGGTCACCACAAGACACCAACTTTTTGAACTTTCCGCCAAAGCTTCGAACAAAAATAACAAATCTGCAAAACCTACAGCTACTCCAAGGTTAAAATGGATCTTCATATTTTCAGTATGGAATCTAAAGTAACAATATAATTACAAGATTACACTAAAATACGTAATAGGCTTTTGTTTTTTAAAAATCGGATTTAAAAAGTTAATTATTCACTATATTTTTAAGTCGCATGTTGGCGCTAGTGCGCTAAAATTTATTCAAGCATTCTGTTCTCGTATTTTTTTATGCTACTTAACCGATTTTTTTTGGTTTAAATAACACAAAAAATATTTGTACATTAAAGTTATGTTTAACTAGTTAGTGAGTTGATAATTTAAACCTACTTTAGTTTAATAAATGCAGCGCACATTACTACAACACCAAGCAGAGACAGAATGCAACCCACAGTTGAAATAATACTCAAAGCTTGTCGGTGAATCAGCGAAATTTCGTCATCTATATTATAATCCACAATCTATACATAAAAAAATGGTTTTCAAGTTTAAAAATAAACTTATATTCAAAAATTTAGGTTGTTGTAAAGGTCGTGTTGAGAAAAAATCATTTTACAATTTCGTTTTATTTTTTTGTATACCTTTTTGAAAAATTATGACAAATACTTTAACTGTATTTTAATTGCTTTAAATGAACACTTTAATTAGTGCAGCAGTTAATATTTATTCACTTATTTCCGTTTTCTTAAATGAAAACTTTAAACAGAAGCCTGATAAACACTCTTGAACTTTAAACAACTCGATTTAAACCGGGTTAAAGTCCAAGTTTTAAGTTTTAAAGTTTATGTTGATTTAGTTTTTTTCTTGGGAGAGTGTTTTCCACAATTCTTTTAAGTTAATCTTTTTATATATGTGTGTGTTTTATATTACAGTTCTTTAAGTTAAACAATGAAGTAGCACAATGAATTTAAACTTAAAGCATTTAATTTTTAATGCAAAATAAACAACTAAATAACCTGCAGTAAGATTGCAAAACTTGTCAGATGAACGCATTCACAAGTTGTATGTGTCAGGTTCGAATCCACCACCGTGCAACCTCGTGTCGACCAAGCCCCGCCCCCTTCGTCACTGTAATTTAATTATGACGTCATATGCAACGTAAAGTCATTTAATAAGTAAAAAAAAACGAGATAAAAAACTCGTTTTTGGAAAATAAATATAATGACGCCATTAAAATACATCGTGACGTCATTAACTAAGTATAAATTGAAAAGCAATTGGTTTGCTTAATTACTGTACATTAAAAGTAGAAAATTAGGGTTTTTTTGACAGAGTAAACTTTGACCAAATAAAACGTGCTCTCGTGACAAGGTCGTGACAAGGTCGGGGCAAGACTTATAAGTATCTCCATTCTTAAGCCATAAGCGGACGTGACAGTAAAACCAAATCCGATTTTTAATCTCAGAATTACATATTTTTGTGGCCATCATAACTTGATTCGCACGCGACTCTCCTTATCTTACTCGTTGTAACTTGATTAGTCGCAAAACATGTCGCATTGCCAGAGATTATCACATGCAAGTGTTTACGATTAAGCCAATTTAAAATGCTTTAAGTTTTGGTTTCTGCTTATTTTTACACGCCCAAAAATGTCAGAATTTATTTCATTTTCAAGTCCGGTTATCGTTAATTTGAAAATAAATTTAAGCTTATTTTCACATACTTTGACTTAATTTCGGAAATTCCATAAACGCCGCAATATATTTATACTAAGTCGATGTTATTTCAGTTGTTAAAAATGTTAAACACTCAATTTTCGATTTAAAGTTCTCAAAATTACGAAAATAATATTATTCGTGCTGGTAAATTTTTCGAGCTATTTATAAAGTTGTCACGCGAAGTCTTATCTCTTATTCTAGATCTTAACCAAAAATCGCGTAGTTTGGTATTGACCAAATATTGCAACATGTAACTTGATTCTGCAATAACAGAACAATATCTCCTTACTTAAATTTTGACATATGTACGTTTGATCACATATAAATGGCTTTATATTAGACTACGGTAATGTTTATAGCAGAGTTTTTAATCATTTTTAAATAGTAAGGGTTCTATATCAAAGTGATTAAAATATTTCAAGTTATTTAACAAAAAATATCAGTTTACCTTTCATCACCGGCTTCCCAATATACACAATGTAAATTTTCCTCGCTAGTTATCCTCGGCGTGCTTTTATCCGCCGTTGGCGCACTTGTCGTGGCGTTCTCTTGGCGTGCAGTGGGTTCCTCCACGCCAGTAATATTCCCGCGTGCAGGACGTTCATGTTTGAATACTATAACAACCGGATGGGTTTGAAACACACCGACAGGTGGCCTGGGGAACACACTTGTCGTTATCACCGCGCTGTTAACGGTGCTTGACCTGATTTTTGCTTGTCTGGGCAGGTCACTAAACCAACAGAAGTTTCAATTAGTTTCAAGTTTTTTTAATAACCCTTGTTGAAACAATATTGTTCCAACAACATGACACATTTTTTCAATGACCTTTTTATGTTCCTAACAAACTGAAATTTTAAATCGAAACTTGATTTTTAAGGATATTAAATCGCGTTTTGTTTTTGGAGTGTTTTTTTGAGCTGTTGACTAATTTTTCCGGCATGTTGTAAATATTTTTGATTTAATATCATAACATTATGATTAATAATTCGAATCGTGTGACTCATAATTCTTAAGCTGAATTACAAATCGACCACAAGCGCATTGCAAAAAAATAACAAAAGAGTTGCCAAATATTTTTAACAATATTAATAAAAATAAAATATTTAATTGCACACTTTAAGAATTAATAACAGTGTAATTAAAAACAATGTTGTAACATGTGGTTGACTTCGTTTCCATGTGCGTGTGAAGCTCGAGTCGTTGGCCTAAATCAATATTTCATATCTCTTAAACGTTAAAATAGTTACAGAATTCGGAAATAAAATCAGATGGTGATAAATATTAGTATGAGGTCGGTTAATCACGGTCGGGCCCGGTCGAACTCACACGCTACCTCGCGTGACACGCTGAACATTGCGTGCGGATAAACTAATTAAACACTCGTAATATTTTAATAGACCTTGCAAGAGAGGCGAGCCGGTATTAAAGTATGAAAAAAAAAGTTTTTTTCGTGGTTTACAGATTTAATCTTTGTCACAACTTTAAAAATAAAGTATTAGGAGAATTTTCAAGAATTTTTAAATGATGACATCACTTGCTTTTTAGAGGTGACCACTTTAAATAAGATAATAAAAATGGATAAAATCTTTTTAAATCTTTTTTTTTACATACAAATAACAGCTAATAATATTGGCTTTTTCGGTGACCATTTTAAATAAAAAAAATTACCTTTTTTGAAAATAATTTTTTTTTTAAATTGTTTTAAATTTTTTTTATTTTACCCGTCATCCTCTTTTCTGGTTGGCATTGCTTTATTGATATCCTTGTACCTAACATTAACCACGACGGACTTGCTTCCAAGCGCTTTTTTGGGCAACGAAATCCAATCCTGAAGAAAATCAGCCTTTTCTGTCTGCTGTGTCGAGACTAAAATTACCAAAAAAAGTTAACATAGGCACTCGTTGTATTATAAAAACAGCCTTATAGTTATAAAAATACCTATTAACATAGGCTTAAATTTATGTTAATTGGTATAACAGTTACACAGTGTTCGCTTAGCAGGGTAATTTAGTTAGATTGTAAGATATTAAGTGGCTTAAAGTTACACCTAAAGCTTACAAACTTCCTTAACCTTATTTTAAGTTAAAAAAAATTTTCAAATTTAATTAAAATCTGATTTTAAAACTTACAGGTTGAGTAACCATTGTTCGGTTCCCGGGTGGTGGATTGTTGCGCTGAGTGCTCCGGGAAGCTGTAAACCTCCTCCGACCCCCCCCAATTACTCCCCTCCCCGCTGTTCCCCTCCGCCCCCGGTGCTTCCCCTGTTTTGTGCTCACTGCTGTAGCTTTCAGAAGACTCGGAGGAGCTTTGCTGGAAATTGTAAGAACTTTCCGCGTCACGACCACGTGCTCGGTCTGGTGACTCGCTTGTGTCTGTTTCGATGACGTTCATCCAAAAAGCTAAACAAAAATATTTATGATTTTAAATAAAATAAATTTAAAATGACTTTTAAAAAAATTATATAAGCTAAAATCTGCTTGTCATGTTTTCCTTGAATGTGATTTTAATAAATGTTTCAAACGTCAATATTGCGATTTAAATGCCAACCAAGTAGTTGCAATTAAATTTGAAGCTTTAACTGGAAAAGGTAACTGTAGAACATAACATTTAAAATACAGAAGTTTAAATTAAAATTAGAAAATAACATTTCATGATTGCTACAAATTCTAACTCTTTTTCCTATTAAAAAAAATTAATTAATTTTAAAATATTTGGAATTAAAATTCTAATTACCGACTGACGTTCCTTCAGTTGTAATTGTCTTTGTTGCATTCGGTGACGTAAACAATCGCCTGCTGACGTCATTACACAACACTTCCGCTGACGTCACGATATCTGCCACGCCCGAGGAGGCTGGGCTCTAATTAGAAGTAAAAATAGGGTTTGTCTGATTATAATTATTGGTATCCTAATTTGGAAAATTTTAAAATTAAAAAAAAATTTAAATTTTTTTTTAAATTTTTTTTTAGAAACGCAGAAACGTTGTCAAAATAACGTTTGGTTAAACAGTGACGTTAATAATAGTTGATTATGACGTTTTTGCGTAAAAACGTGATCGGATTTTTGCCAAATCTCGGCTACTATAAAGTCGACCTTGGTGTTTATATATAAGCCAGTTTATATACGGGAATTTTCTTGCAAATTTCTTGTTAATGTGTTAAGCCCAACAACTTAAGCTGGGTGTGAATTGCTGAACTAATTTGAACGATCTTGAAACAAAAAAATAAAATTCAAAAAATGCCATTTTATTTTTTTAATTTCGAAAAAAATGCATTTTTAAAAACAGATTTTTGTTGACCCTTTTTTTGGGTTCGCGTTTCAGGGTCACGTGGTTTTCGCAAGTTCATGTTTAGTTCGTTCCGGATTATGACGTCATATAAATACCACAATTAAAACGAACATGATGCGAAGAAACGTATAATTATATTTCTGCCCGATATAAACCCGATCGTAATTTCATTGAAAATTGAAAATTCAAGTTTTACAAAATTTTGAGACTTTGTTAAAAAACGTCGAGCGACAATTTTAATTATTTATAATTCAGTTCAATCTTAATTTTGTTAGGAAAGATTAGTAAGGCTGTTGTAAAATATCACAAAAAATATTCAGGCAATTCAGTTACGTTTTAAAAGTTTTATTTTTTAAATTTAAATTTAAATTTTTTTAAAGTTTTTTTATCGGACTTTAGTATAGCGTGACTATATACCATTTAAGCAGCCAAAAATTCCGAAATTAATTTTTTATGAAATTAAATTTGTAATTTCAAAAAAAATTAATTTCGATAATTACACCGTTAATTATCAGCATCACGCGAGCATGTATTAATAAAAAAGCGAATTTTTACAATTTTTAAACAGTTTTTAAAATTGGATTTTAAATTGTTAATGTAGCAAAACGGACAAACAAACACTTAAAAGCAATAAGCCATCAGCAGATGACAGGCAACCATGAGGCTAAAAGTTTATATTTCAAACGAAGCACTTACGTAAATAAGTCAAAAGTTCATACTAGATATAATATAAAGGCATCAAATAATTTTGAATCTCGATTGATTTACTATTACATCCTTCGATTGAGTTACATTAAAAAAAGGAAACAGGAAAATTGAGAGGTATATATATAACAGCGCATATACGGTACGATATGTTATTAAACCCTATAGCAACGAAACTCTGTATGTTATATGTGTAAATCTACACGATTTCGCGATTTCCGTCCGGTAAAGGGTGCGAACGGAAAGCGTTGGCTTGTAAATTAAATTTCTGCATTAAGCAAAGGTTTAAGGGTGATTAAATTTAAAGAGAAATTTAATGCAGTAAAGATGTAGCAATGTTAGTGAAAATAAACTGCACTTAAGTAATTTAGTCGTCGCAAAGTCATGGAAGATTCTAATTTTTTTTTAAATTAAAAAAACAAAAATCTCTTTTTTTAAAATTTGATATTTTTAGTATTAACATTTGTCAATTATATCATACCCGACATAAAAGGGCAAAAGTAGATTTTTAGTCTATAACAGTCACCTTTAAATGTCAAGTTTTAAAAATAACATTACGCATGCAAGATATATTTCAATGACGTAAGGCTCCCTAAATAGACAGAGGTCAGTAGTTTTAAGTTCTAACACTTCACAAGGTTACAAAGAATGAAAAAATTCATACACATGCAGTGATAACCGCATTGTCCTTTGTTCAGTTAGGTTTAAGAATAATTTCGGCTTAGTCAGTTTCCCTTATTTGCTCCAACCGCATTGAAAATAAGTTTATGCGATCTGATAAAGGCAAATTGCAGAGCAACTTATAATTTAGTCGTTGTGTCGTTTATCAACTATAACAATCTGTCATCTAGTTTAAGTTTTGGTTTATTCTGACTTCAATTTTTATAAATTAAAAAGAATAAAAAAGTATTTTACATTTTTGTTATGTGATTTCACTGCTGAAAGCTATTTAAAATTGATATTTAAACAGTGTAGGCATTTAAATGTGACAGACATGCATAGCGCTTTATTATTACCTTCGGTTAGAGTTTTCTTTTAACTTAACTTAATTAGTTTCCATCTTTGTGACATTTCGCTATAAGTCGCGCGAACTATAAATCAAAGCACTCCGTAAAATAGTCACGTGACCCTTCTAAACAGTATAAAAATATTTGACTAAGTAAGGTTAGACAGGGAGTCATAAAGAAAAATCGCCACACCCCGTTCCCCGCGTTTGTTCGCATACAATAACTTCCAACCTATTCTCTTTCTTTACATAAGTAAAGTGTAATTTATAGTGGCAAAACGCGTAAGGCACTTACAAACAGCGACCGGGTTTAATGATAGGTTAACATAATGGTTATGTTATGTAAGGGAAATGCTAGATGGCAGACCGTGAACTGAATAAAGGTCATACTAAAATAAAATCGCACAAATCCCCCTTTTTCAACTTTTGGAGTGTTAAAAGTAAAGCAAACTTGCCCTTCTGGACTTGGAGTTGGTACTAGTTACAACCGGTTTGTTTTGATTTTTCACCGGTTTAAAGTTCTCATATTTTTATCATTTAAGTAATCAAGTCAATGGCAGTAATATTAGCTTTTAAATTTGTATGATTTAAAATCTATGGTCGATCAAAAAAAAGATGATTTTAGTATTCTTAATTCTCGACTGGTAGTGATAAAGTGCGACAGTTATGGCGGCGGTAATTAAACTAAGTCTAAGATTTATGTTATCGCGTGCCACCATTAAAGTTCGGAAAACGAGTCACGCCGATGCCTTCTACGTCAGCAAATTCTTTCCGCGGAAAAAAAACGAGTGGTAACCGGTGCGTTTGTCACGTGACCGGGCCACAAAAAAACTTAGAATTTTCTAGGTGAGGGTTGCAAGTCCAACTTTCGGTTCGTTTGTCACGTGATCTTTTTCCTGGTAACGGAGCGTTAAGGGGTGAACACGACATGTAATGGATAGGTTTAAGGTTCGCGCCTGTAATTGCAAGTTGCGGAGACAACCAGACAGATATCGCGTGTGCTCGCTACACTCTGCCTTATACAGATATACTCTAAAACATCACATGAGCCTGTTCAAATTTACTTAACAGTAAAGATTATACGTGCAAACAAATGCGGAATTCGACCGATGTAACAAAAAACTGTTACAGTTCAAAGTATTAAAAGTACTACTAAAAGGCCGAAGTCAGGTTTTATTGAAAAATTTATGAATAGGAGAAAAAATTCAATGTCAAAATTTTGCGGGTTTTCTTTTGCTTTAGCGAAGTTATCACGACTTAAACACCTACGTGCCCTTCAAAACTATTCTTAGCCGGCGCGATAACCTGTAAAGACTACCTTGGGTTTATACAGCGAAGTAGCTGTGAAATATGTTTACCTGCGGTTCTTATCCTAAGCCCTTAATCGTGCAAACGTATATTCAGTAACGCATTACGCATATCAAAGTCTCAAGAGACACGTGTGCGCTAAAATCGCTGATTATTTAATAAAATATCGGTTTTGAAATCCCGTGACGGGATGAACTTAAACCTACCAACAAACTCGTTGAACTCTTAGTGCGCGGGCCCCGCTTATTATCTGATCACGTGACAGGAACGGAAATCGTCTCTTGGAAAGAGAGCATTACTGACTGGCAGCGGCGCGTGACCATTCTGTTGACCGTAACCGGCCGACTAGTTTGAACGGAGAACTGCGCTTAGGTCTCAGTTAACTTTTAAATCGGGAAAGCCATGGCCCAGTAAACACGCATAGAGTGAACTCACCGCAGTTTAAGTGGATATTTTGATATAAGAAGGCTGATCGTATCAGTCGACTGCCGACTGCGAAAAAGAGAGGGACGGCTCGATTAAATTATAAAGTTATGAACGACATTCTTGTTCGTTTTTAAGTCGTTGCAAAACAAGATGCAGCGAAAATTGAGGTACTTACCAGATTCTAGATAAGTTAGATATTTTATTATTTTAAGTTTATGCTGCTGTTTTCAGCCAATTTTACGCGTTTTTCAAGTACAATAATGTAGCTGACAGTTACATTTGGGCCCAAGAATTTTCCGGAATTTAATAGTTTAACTAAATATAGTAGAAGTGCTTTTTGTTAGGTAAAAGCCGCACATTTCAGACTTTGGCGTGATTTAAATTGCAGTATTTACGTTTAACCTTTATTTATAGGTTAGAATTTGTGCGTTTTTCGAGGCTTGTAAATTAAGTAAAATAGTCGATGCTTTTGCACACGGAACCAGTAGCTTTATGAATGAAATGCGCTGTCACGAATTTAAAATGACGATATCAAAAGACAAACAACATGGCGAGTTTAGCTAAGCTAGATCGCGTGCTGCCGAATTCGTGAAGTGTACCAATGAGCTATAGTAACTTATTGACAGAGGCAGCAGGCTCATAAAATCTTTAGTAAACTCTAAACTTGTCGAGTTCACTGCTTGCTATTTTCAATACAAATAGTAGAGAGGTGCACGCGACCGTTTAGTAACAGATTTAGGCAGCAGCTTTATTTGTTTGTATTCAGCTGCAGTCTATTTATTTTAGGTTTTTTCTAAAGTGCAATGGTTTCCAAGATTTAAAGATATCATTTCAAGACCGTTATAATCTTGTATGTTTTATACCTTATAGGAATAATAATCGATATTACTTTTTATACAGGTAGTAGGTAGAAATGTGAGGCCGTTTTGTTAACAAATAAAAATAAACAAAAATCATGGAATTTACTTTCGACGACGCAAAATATCTTTTTTGCAATCCTACTTTTTATCTGGTGATGTGGACGTGTATTTTTGGGCTTATCCTATGGTGGATTAACAAGAGAAAATCCCAATTTATTTTGCGTGCGTTTGCTTTGTATTTACTATAATCACAAGAAATCTTGTTAACATGTTATAATTAGGTTTAAATTGGATGTAAAACACCTGATATAATTGGCCACGATTTCTTATATAATGGTTAAGTATTCTCAAGCTAAACTAGTTGGTGTAGTTACGCTTTAGTAGCATATTTAAAAGTAGCAAAATGGATGAAATTGTAAAGCCCCTGGCATTTTTAATACTAACATTATTTGTTCAATGCATATTTTTAACTTGAAATATTTTTGTGTTAAATTTACAATCTTTTTATATGAACTTATTAACTTTTGATTTGATTTAGGAGATGGAATAAAAGTACCAGTTAAATCATTCTACGATTTGCCCATGCCACCCAGCTATCCAATATTGGGTAACATTTTATCGTTAATGGAATCACCACATACAGTTTTGACCAAATGGTCCAGAAAATATGGGCCTTTTTATCGAGTTAAAATGGGATGGGATGATACGCTTGTTATTACAGGATACGATGCTATAAAGTAGGTTAAAAACTTTGAAGTATTGTCAAGTGTTTTTAAATAAGTTAACATATGTAAAGAATTTTTTTTAATACTGTTTTTGCGCATTTAAAGATGTAATACATCAATTAAAACCATTTTTTCTTTGATGTACAAAGATTTATTAATTGTTTTTATGTGTAATAATACTGTACCGATTTTTTGTACTTTGCTCTAAAAAAAACTTTGCCGTAACTTAATTGTTTTGACTGACTGAGTGCTACATAACTTAACGCTAATGTATTAAGTGTTAGTTATATTTAAACATGCTGCGGGACTACCCCATAATGACTAACGAATAATAAATCACCTTGCTTTAAATATCTACGGAATGTTGACCCCGACTAACGAGTTCATTTGAAATTTTGCAGAAGAACTGGAATGCGGCAATCCGTTGCATTCGCGGGCAGACCAGCGAAAGAGACGTTCAAGATAATGTGCGAAGGTTACAGCCTTACCTTCTCAAACTACAGGTCAATAAGTGTTTACTAACATACATAGGACTTTGCCTTACATGTTCTTGTTAGATTAAACCACATGTTTGACATACCTTATTAATGGAATATCATTCTGACTAGTCATGACTTATAGCCTATATTTTATAATATTCGTTTTTACATGAATAAATATAAATAAATATTCACCAGAACGTTTTTGTTTTGCGTTAAGACATCTGCTGTAACGGAATGTTAATGCAATTTTCAGTCTATTCTACTTGCTTTGGTGTAACCATAAACACTGTATTTGCTAACCTTTGTTTCTGTTTATGCTTTGAGTTTAATTATCCGTTATTTGTTATCACTAATTGTATGTATTTTAGTGCAACCTGGCAAAAACAGAAGGATAGCGCGCGGAGTGCTTTTCGCACTTTTACAGAAGGCAAAGACAGACCGGTTGTCGAAAAAGCAGCGTCGATGCATGTGCATCAACTGATGGAGGACCTAATAAACGGCGCCGATAAGGTGAAAAAAGTAAACTTAACAAACCAGTGTTTGCATATATTTATATAACGTGACATTTAATTGTGTCGTACGAAAAAAATTTGAATTTTTCGTGTGTCTGAAAATATAATGCACTTGCTTGAATCTGACCTTTATAACAGCATTAGATTACGAAACAAAATTATTATATTTATCACAAGCTTTCTTTGTCTAAAATCACGGGGAAGTCGTCGGTTACGCATTTCTATTGTTAATTCGCGCGGAAAGGCCTCAAATATATAAGTACTTTAAAAGTTTTACAGCTTTTCAAGTCTTTAAAGATTTTTCGATCGTAATAACCTGGTTTTATAAATCCATAGAAATCTTATTAAAATTTTAAAATTCTTTTGCGCAAAAGCTTTTGTTTAAATATTATAGATTTTTTAGGGTCATTAGATTATAAATAGGCAGTCGTCTGTGAAAAATATTTTAAAGCCATTTTAGATATTTTTTGCACATAAAACTGGACAAAACGACTACTACTATATAAAAAAATAAAGTAGAATTTAAAACTATAAAAACAAAGCATTAGAATTCAATTATTTTTAACCTTAATTAATATTTTTTAGGACGGGATAGTCAACTCGAGACAATCTGTGCTTGTCAATGTCACAAACTCCATCTGCTCGGTTTGCTTTGGAAAAACTTTCAAAGCAGGAGAGCCCATTTTCAAAAGATTCCTTTCAATAAATCAACACTTCGACAAAGCAATGGGAGCTTCACAACCCGTGGACTTCTGGCCATTTCTGAAGAAAGTACCTATTTTGGGAAGGCCATATAACGTGCGTTTGTTTATTTTGGTATTAGGTCTTATACAATAACAAGCCCTAATCATAACATTATAGTGAACTGCGGTAGCGAATAATAGCTTAAGACGCTATTATAATTTTTATTTGATTTTATGGGTATAAATTCATTCGTGTAGAAAATAGATTTTGTAATAATTGAATGATTACGTTTGACTGTCTTTAAAAAGAAATGTGTATAGAGTTCCGGTTGGTTTAATTTAAATATAAAGGTGTGTTGTATTAGACTAAGAACGACTTACGTTAAAGTAATATGGGTTGGGTTATTAGTATCAGTTTTATAAAAAAATTATAGTTACATTGCTAATATATAAGTATAAAAATAACCTAGCTTATTCAAATTGTAATTTAAATAATAAAATCTTGCGTTTTTTTACATAGGATCTTTCTGTGTACACGAAAGCGTATTGGAACTTCGTCTCAACTTTGTTGAAATCTCATTGGGATACTTACAACCCTAATGTTATGCGAGATATAGCAGATTGCCTTAACTTAGAAAGCAACAAAGCTGCTAAAATATACCCCAACAACAATCTACCTCATAAAGTCTCATTATCAAACGGTAACGGAATTTCTAATGGAATATCTAACGGGCTATCCAATGGTAACGGCATTTCAAATGGACATACTCACACTAATGGCCATGCTTATGCTAATGGACACACAGTTCACAACAAACAGAAACATTTTGGGAGTGAAATTATTAAGACCAATCCTTTGCTTACCGATTTTGATTGTAATATTTCAAAAGAAGAGCTTGAGTTACGACAGAGAATTGCCTTTACCGCTGGAGATATATTCGGAGCTGGTTATGATACGATGTACACTTTTATGCAATGGTCTTTTCTCTATCTTGCCGTATATCAGGACTCGCAGAAAAAGGTTAGAACACTATTCAATCTTAGCCTAAGTATTTTTAACTTGCTAGAAAAACTTCCCAAAAAGGTGTTTTTAATTTGCAAAGTCTAGTTTTCTGTAAAAAAACTAATTTTACCCGTAATTTTTGACCTACTCACGTTGCTCTTTACCGCCATTTTGTGTTACAGTTACGCGAGGAAGTCACCCGCGTGATGGCCACGAACGAGGAGTCTTCGTTCATGTTACATCACCGCGATTGTCCCTACACTCAAGCCTGGATTTACGAGGTACTACGTCATACCTCCTTGGTGCCGTTGTTAATTGCTCATGCGACTACGTCACCAATTTTGATCAACGATTATTTAATTCCAAAAGGAATAACTGTATTGTTCAACTGCTATGAGGTAGGTCTTATCTTTGTTTGTTTTAACTTTTGTTATTTGATTGTTTAGTATTTGTCTAGATTATTTAGTAGTTCTTGTCAGTCAACTTTGTTATTGTAGTGTATTTCATTTAAGTAACAATACTTATTTTTTATTTTTTTATTTATAATTTTTATTTTTGGGTGTTTTTTGGATTTTTATTTTTGGGTGTAAAATTTTAAATGTTCCAACTACAGAATTTTTACGTTTTTTGTTTTTTTTAGGCCCATATGGACCCCACGGTTTGGAAAAACCCCGAGGAATTTAACCCAGAGCGGTTTTTACAAATTGACCCGGAAAATAGTCAATATAAAATTCGTAACGAAGTTGTTACTAACTTAATAAGTTGGGGGTTCGGAAAACGTCGTTGTTTGGGCGAAAAATTATCAAAACAATTACTTTTTATGTACATTTCAACTGTAGTTAGAAATATCTTAATTGAACAAGCCGTGCCGGGGATCGAACCTGTGGTCCCCTGGCCAACAGAAATGGGTTTAACAATTAAACCAAAACCATTTCGCATTAAAGTTTCAAAAATTTAAATTTTTTCAACATTTTTTTTAAAATTTAGGACACGTTAACCAGCATGTAATATAAATTATATTTTATTGTTTTGTAAATAATTTAGATTTTTAATATTTTGACATTTTATGTTTTTAGTTTATTGTAAAAATTGTGCGTTAAATTTATTTTAAATTAGACCTTTTTCGTTTAAAAATACTAAGGTTACATGATATTTAAAAATTTAAAATAATAACAACCTAAAATAATAAAATGTTTATTTTAAATATTTGTAAACGCTATTTCACAATTTGAATTACACTATTTCAATTTTAAATTTCTGTGTTTTTTTTCAATTATACAAAAACGGTTCATATTTTTTCGACTTTTTGTTGAATTATTATTTCCATAAATATTTGCCCATCTTGCCCAATGTGTTTCTCCAATGTACATGTCTCCTCAATTTAATAGAGTTATAATCTTTTTATTATTGGTCATTGGTGTGTGTTTTATGTACAGTGTTTTTCACATATATTAATAAAGCCTAATAAACTTATGAGTTGTGTTTTGAAAAAAAAAAATTTGGTATGATATAATTTTGATCAAATGTAAACTAATATTTTTTGCCCTTTTTTAAACTTATTTATTCTGGATGTTTAAAAGTCGACTCAACGGCCTAAACATAGAGTAATATTAGTTACTCCAACTCAGTATCGAGTTGCCTTTTGTAGTATGGAATATTATGGAATATCATCACCCAATAATTTAGCTGCTGATTAAGTGTTGGCTCAGCAGGAGTTTTCATCGTTTATAACGCCTTAATTAAGAGCAATACATCTTGTAAGCAGTGGGAATTGAACCCGGGACCTTATGTATTAAATTCAGATGTTCTATTCATTACACCACGCTACCTGTATCTTTGCTTAGATTCGACCCCTAGACTAAATAGACCGAAGTTTAAAGTCACAGCCATTTTGTTTAACGTTAAAGCTTACCCTCTGCGTTACTTTCCAAGCTTCTGTATAACTCGGATTGATTAAAACGCTGCTTACGTTTGCTGCAATTCCCGTGAAGTCTTCTACGCCATCTAGCGGCGCGTTTAAAACCGGATTGAGCTTCATTACGAGCTGTTAAATTTGGTATAATTTATTTTATGACACCGTAAACGTAAAAAATAAAATAACTCTATGCACATTTTTAAATGCTTAAATTAAACAATAGAAACGCAAGTAAAATGCATACAATATTAGCTTTAAAACTTTATTTAAGTAATTTTATATAACTAGTCCAAATCCTGCCTTACAATTGGAATTTTAATTGTCTTAATATGAACACCACTTTTAACTAATAGTTGCTCATAACAATTTACCTACGCACCAAAAACTGCAGTTTATATTTTTTTTTTGTAGGTATGTTAATGGTACATGTATATTGTTAACTAATCTTCCTTACAAATAAATCATAACAGAGTTTAAACTTAAAAATTTATACAATTTAGTAGAATTTAAAACTTATCGAAATTGAATATAATTTTTTACCAATAACGACTGAGCTGCGATTTCGAGTTCGCTCGGCAAAACTGAGACACTTTTTTCATCGTCGTTTTCCGAACTTTCTTCGCCGGGATTTGGGTTGATTGTGTCCGCCAACCAGTTTAAAACTGTCCCGGCCTCTCCGATGCTTATCTCGGTTAGGTTTTTTAAGCGATCCACCTGTTGTGACGTCATAATTTGATGTGATTGTGACGACATAATTTTGGTGTGATTGCAAAAATGTTTATTAAGAAAAAATTATTCAGGGCAAGCTTTAAATTATGCAAAGTAAAAAAAAACAATATTTTTCAAATTTTTTTAAATAGTTTTTTTAACTTTTTCTGGCATTTCTATATCAAATTATTATTTTTTTAACTTAAATTAATAAAAAAAAGTTTTTGTAAAAGAAAATCAAATAAATTCAAAGTTATACAAATTTTTTTTAATCAACTGATTTACTTAATTTTAATTAATATTAATTAACTTTTAACACTATGTACCTGCTCTTCAAATTTCCTATATTTTAACGACTTCTTTTCGTAATAATCCCAATGATATATCCCATAGGGGTCATCGACGAAAGTTCCCGGGGGGTTATAGAAGGTAGGGGGCGCTGTGTCCCGCGCCTTTTCGTAGGTGGAGCAGGCTTCGACTTCGGCACTGTAACTAAAACTCCGACAAACAAAGTTTTGATCTTTTAAGCAATTGTCGAGACATTCTGATAAAGAGATTGGGGCCCACCAGAAGTTATATTCATCTGGAAAAAATTAAAATAAAATTATCTGTAATTTTTTTAAGTATTTTTTCTACAAATTTGTTTTTTCCCCTTTTGTTAAGTTTTTTTAAATTACCGTTAAATAGTAAACTTGTTTTTTTTAGATAACTTTTTCTGAATTTTAGATTCAAAAATTTTTTTTCTTTTTTTTCTGTAATTTTTGTTTTACGTAAAACAGAAGTTGTAACTTACCCATTTTCATCCCGCGAACCACGATAAAATTTAAAGCAACTGTAATAAAAATATTAAAAAAATATTGTTAGAGCAAAAAGTAGAAAATAGATTAAAAAAAAACTTTAGACTAAAAAAAATATAAAAACACATAAAATCTCACATTTGAAGCAATGTTAAGATCTAAGTGTGCTGTAATAGGGTAATAAAATTTTTTATTTTATTTAAAACTTCAATAATTTAAATTTTATTTTTAAATATGGTTTTTTATTTTTGTATTTTGTCCCAAAATGTGGTTCGATATATTTTAAACGAGTAAACATGTTGTTGCGTAACAATGCTGGCCATTCTGACGTCACACTAATGAAAAGGACCCACTTAAGAGGCTAGGTTTTAAGTTTTCTTAACATACGAAAGCCCCTAGTTTAAGTTTTTTAAAGTAATTTTAAGCAAATAGTTGATTTTCGAGAACTTAACGGGTTATAAGGGGTAATAAAGTGATTAAGTTTTAAGTTAAACAACAGTATTATAAGTGTTTTAACTGCTTAAATGTAAGGTTGTTTAGACAATTAAAAAACTTTTAAACTTAAGCTATATAAACGTAATAAAAAAAATCTTATTTTTGTTTTTAAATTTTTACTAAGTATCTTAAATTGAAATGTGTATATTAAAGTTGCAATGTTTAAAAAGTTGTTAAAAAGTGCTTTCAAAAAAATTACAAAACGCCTTAAATTTTTAAACTTAAGTTATAAACAAAATTGAAAACAAAAATCTTAAATTAGTTTTTAATTTATTATCGAGTATTTTAAACTGGGGTTAGAATATTAAATTTTATAACATAAAATGTGTTAAAAAGCACTTTAAATAAATTTTACAATTTAAAAATTAAAGATCAGGTTGTGTTTTTATTAGTAAAATAGATTAGTTTAAAATAAGGTTAAAACGTTTTAGTTTTTGTAAATATTTTTTAATAGTTTACTTACTTCTATCTTCTACTTCTTGTATCGATTCTCCATTTACAAAAACAAAACAGGAAAACTAAAAATAATTTTTAAAAATTCACTAGATTTTAAAATGTATAATACTTTTTTAATTTCTATATTAGCCGATGCTACTAAATTAGTTCCCATACAAGCGTAAATAACTTCAAAAATGTAATTTTAAAATCGATTTTTTTTTAGAAATTACGTTTATTTGTGTCTTGGGAGTTTAAATTTGGTTTTAATCATAAACTTGTTGTACTTTTATGATGTAATTCAAATTAGTAAGATAATTATCAAGAAAATATAATTAACAATATACCCAAATTCAAAAATATTATTAAAGCTAAAGTTACAACTGTTTCTTTATCTTTATGTTTTGGTCGTAAAGTTGGCATTTCCAACGAAAAAAAATAGAAATACAATTTCTAAAATAAAATTTAACTTACCAAAGAAATCACAAAAAAACGGTAAAAGATTTGTTTCATGGCACTTGTCTACTAACTAAACTACAAATAACTCTCAAACTGATTAACTGATAATATGCGATACAATTTCCGAATTAAGAGTTTTTAGTTATCCGTAAACTTGACCAATCACCATTCTTCTTTTTAAATTCGGTAACATTTAATAAATTAAAAACAAATCTAAAACAAAAAAAAAATATTATTTAAAATTTTTTTAAAAACACTTTAATTATTTTATCTTAGACTCTTTTTCAATGAACATGGTTAAATAAAATCGTCGCTTAAATTATTATTTTTTAAGTTTACGAAACCACAAAATTTAAATTTCAATGAGTTGATGTCCCCCGCCTATGATAGGTTTTGATTTCGTAACTAGAATCCAAATACTGATTATCCAAACATTTCTTTTTGTCCTCGAATTCCTAAGCAAACAATTCGATCTAAACATTATGAAACAGTCGTCGAATCGGTTCTTTCTAAGTACATTTCCTTCACTGAAAATAGCCTAAGATTGCGATCGAAAACCAAAGAAAAAAGTTTCAAGCTCCTGTTTCTCTTTGTAAAAATAACATTTCCAACAAATTGGGTTTCCTTAACGAACGAGCACTTGTTGATCTCAAGTGCCTTGCTAAGTTAATTCTTCAAGCTTCAACTTTCAAAGATTTCACTTCAAAACTAGACCAATTTAACCGCCTTGCTTTAACAAAACGCATGAAGCTCGCGTGTCGTTTGCAACTCAATTGCCTTCGTTTTCTTAAGTAGCACTAGAATACTCCTTCGGCTTGTTAAAAGTCTTTATACTTAAGGATTTTGCAAATGATAATATATCATGTTACTGTTTAAATCCATTTTTTTAAACAGTTCAACAATGTGATTTTTAGATAAATTGTTTCAAGTAAACAAATGGGGTGGCCTGTATATAAAATCTTTTATCTTAATATTTTTAAAAACATAAAAAAAAAATTTTTAACCTTTTTTTAAATTTATACTTTTATTGTATGCAAAAATTTTTTAAATATTAAAAAAAACAATGCACGCTATTTATTAGACATTTGTTTTTTTATTACTTTACTAAAACAAAACTAGAAAAATGTAAAGTTTTTTTACAAAAACTTGCTATTAATTTAAAAACAATTAAAAAAAGTATATTTAAAAATTATGTTTAAAAAGATAAGTTTAAATAAAAAAAATATTTAAACCTAAAAAATTATTTTAAATTTTGATCAATTTATAAATATTGTCTTAAAATTTTTTTTTTTTAAATTTAAAAAATTTAAATAGTATTAAATTTGGAAGCACTGGTATATAGAAAAGTGCTGAGTAACAATTAGTCTGCTTAAAATCACATGTTTGACAAAAACAAAGATTTTTACTTTAAATAAATTAACTTAAACTAGTTAATTAATAACAAAAACTAGAAAGAATAAAAGGTTTAAATTAAATTAATAAAACAGTTTTGTGTTTAACTAATTAAAAAGTAAATAAAGCTTAGAATTATTGGAAAGAAATACGGTTTTGTTTTTTCGAGTCAGTGAGTGTCGAGTGATTGGTTTTTAGAATTTCCTGAGTAAACTTTTTTGTTAACGTTTAGATACGGTCCCGCACTATCCCGCATCCCGTACTTTAGTATTGTCCCTATTAGAGTCGTCCGCGAAGTTTGTAAAATGCGGAAGGGCGGTATTTTTATAACCCTACCCTAATCTTCCTTTGTACATTCCGCTCTTTCCGTATTTATTTTAGTGTTACTTATTTAGATCGGAGGACGACGCTAATAGAGCTCCCAATTTTAGTGTAAAGTAAAAAAACCCGAAAATTTTTTAATTGTTAATTAAAATTGTAAAACTAGCTTCACAATAAATGTAACTAACTATTTCAACATTTCTATAGACAGGATAGATATAAATAAAAAACACAATCTAACTAGATTAACCTTATTTTAAAAGTTGATCTTATCCAATCATTGGGATGACAGATGTTCCTGAAACTGCTCCTGAGCATTGTCCCGGCACAGAAAGTAAAGAAGCTGGAAAAGTTGCTGCATGTGCTGGTTGCCCTAACCAAAAAATCTGTGCCTCTGCCCAGCCCCAACCCCCAGACCCAGATCTCCTTAAAATCAAGCAGAGTTTAATTAACGTGAAGCACAAGATCTTGGTACTTTCTGGTAAAGGCGGAGTAGGTAAAAGTACGGTCACAGCACATTTAGCATATGCGCTAAGCAGCAAAAATGTTGATCAAAATATCGGGGTCTTGGATATTGATATTTGTGGCCCCTCTATGCCCCAAATAATGGGGGTTTTAAACGAACAAGTCCATAACAGTGGGTCAGGTTGGTCTCCTGTTTTTGTGGATGACAACTTGTGTATAATGTCCCCCGGATTTTTGCTCTCAAGTCCCAAGGATGCTGTGATATGGAGAGGTCCCAAGAAGAACGGATTAATTAAACAGTTCCTTAGGGATGTGGATTGGGGGTCATTGGATTATTTATTAGTTGACACCCCGCCAGGAACTTCTGACGAACATTTGTCGATTGTTAAATTCATCGCAGAGGCGGGAATAGACGGAGCAGTGATAGTAACTACACCACAAGAAGTAGCTCTACAAGATGTCCGCAAGGAAGTGAATTTTTGCAAGAAGGTTAATGTTCCTGTTATTGGAATTATTGAGAATATGAGCATGTTAATATGCCCGAAATGCTCCAAATCTTCCAACATATTCCCTACTGTTCCAGGTGGAATAGTTGGTGCAGCAAAAGATATGAATGTTCCATTTTTAGGTAGTATTCCAATCGATCCCCTGATTGGAAAATGTTGTGACAATGGAAAATCTTTTCTTGAAACTTCTCCAGACTCAAAGGCAACTTTGTCTTATTTGGATATTTGTAAAAATGTTGAACTTTATTGTGCAAATAATCAAGATACAGCAATGGAAACTAATTAATAGTTTTAATTATATTTGTAAATATGTAAAAAACAATTAAAAAATTTATATAAATTATTTTGAATCTTGATTGGCATTCTGTTTTTCTTTCTTTTTGGAATTTTAAACAGCTATGTGTTAGACTTAAATGCCAGTAACAAATTATTTGGTCTATTTTTATATTATGTTAAATTTGCTATGATATTTGTAGGTTATCTATTACTAGGTGATCTTACTTTTAGTAATTGTTGTCAAAAAGTTAAAAATGTATAAACTGTATTTATAAGTTATAAAATTCTTCTTGTATTACATTATTAATTTATATTTAGATGCCAAAAATTAAAAAATGTTTCTTAGAAAAAGTGGTTTTATAATTAAACAATCTTGTTTGCCTTTAAAGTTAATGAAAAAATCGACTAATAATCAACTTGTGAGCAATTGTTTAAAACAATCAAGAACTCTTCACATTACAAAGACAAAATTGTTAACTTCAATCGATCATAGTTCAAGTGAAATTTCATATGACAATTCTTCAAAAAAAATAATAGTTTCTGATTTTTTTAAATTTGATGACGAAATAAATGAAACTTTAAAGGATTCTATCTCGCCATCGGTACCAACCCATTCCAGCACATTTTCAAACTACATCAGCCATTCAAAAACTTTGCAAGCACTTGCTATGCTCAAAGTTGAATTGTTTAAAATTGAAGAAATCTACCCAGAAACTCTCCAATATTTTGTTAAACTTGATTTAAATATCGATGTCAAATCAAAACTTGATTTTTTGATTAAAAATGGAGTTTCGGTCGAGGACTTGGGTTCAATTCTCACCAAAAATCCAATATTGTTGGACCCGAAAACAAAAATTGATGATCTACAAGAAATGTAATATTTTAGATTTTTTTGTATGTAGGCTATTTTAATATAGGTAAAGTCATATATTAGCGATATTTTTATACTCAAAAATTAATAAAGTGGATGTCACTAAACACAAAAATGATTTTAACTTTAAATTATTTCACCTACTTATTAAGTTATACAACTTTAAAAAGAAAATTAAAATTAATCAAAAAAAAAGAAGAAAAGGGAAGCCCTGTTTGTGATGACGTAGAAAGTCCTAGCTTGTACGCATTCACTACGCTACTTGGTACTTTCTACGTCACACAAAAAATATGGTAACCTGTTTTTTTGTAATAAATTGGTGTGGGCAAATATTAGTTAAGGGTTGCGATCATAATACAATGATAAAAATACAGCCTGTAAGACAGGCAATTAATTTGTTAAATTAATAAATCGTCTCCATATATTCACATTTTTATATGGTTTACATAATTAAAAAATATCTGAGATCCATTTCTTAAAATAATTTGACAAAAAACTTTGTTACTTCTAGAGTTGATTATTTAGAGTCAAAAAAATTCCAGAAGCTGCAAATAGCTTCTCTAATTAGCAGACTACCCTCAATTTTCCATTTTTCGGTGCCAAAACTTGATGCAATGTTTGGTTTCTACCAAAAACTACCAACTAATTATGAAACAAGCATTATCACTATAAAGGGGAACGATTTACGAAATCTCGTGTTAAAGTAAAAACTATTTTATTTTTTTTTTAAATTTCTTTCTTAGAACAAAGTAATAAACATAATTTTTAGTCAAAAAGGGTTAACTAAAAGTTAAAACTATTTTTTTTCTTAAAGAAAAAGGGTAGTGGGAATTATGTAACTTAAACATTTTTATGATTTACTTTTATTATTCTAAAATTTTTATCTGATTTCTGTTTGGTAAAAAGGTAACAACTTTTTTATCGTGTTACAAGTAACAACTTTTTATCATGTTTTTAAATTTTTTATATTATCCATACTAACATTCTTATAGATGTCCACAATTGTTGCAAGAAGACACTCAAGAAATTTTCTTGAAAATCAAATTTTTTCAGATATCTTGCGGTTTTACTATTCCTCAAATTAGAAAAATGATTCTTGACAGACCAAACATTCTTATTCAAGGTATATCAATCAAAGTGTCTTATTTTTATTATTGTGTTCAAAAATCGAAAATTAATTGGGCTTTTGCCATAATTTTACCAGCAGCATAGTTTAGTGGGAAAAACACTTGGCTTCACTACACAAAGTCCTGGGTTGACTCGCTATTACCCATGCTTTAGCTTCCTTTGAGTAAGGGCACTATGAAAAAAACAAATTTTAGCTGAGCCATCGTGCAAATACAATCCACAATATTTTAGTCATCGGGCAATTATAATCTACAATATTCCAAACTGGCAATGGCAACACGAGACTGGGTCCGGGTAACTGATGTTACTCTATGTTTATAAAGCAGTGAGAATCAAACCCGGAACCTCATGTTGTAACATCTTCTAATTAAAATATTAGTTTTAATGGTCTTTACACTCTAAATTTATTTTAATTGTTATATTTTATTAAGACATTAAGAAAATAGAAACTTTGTACAAATTGTTAATGAGAGAAATGGAAATAGAAAACGAATTAATAAGTAAATCATCTTTCGTATTTGGAACGAGAATAAAGGTAATATTAGTCTATATATCCCCATATATATTACAAATAATGCAATAACATTAAAAATATAGGAATATATTAACACATTAGCATATTAATATATGGAAAAAAACTTGTAGATTTTAGAGACACGACATTTTTACTTAAAATCCTTGGGAAAAAACAAATATAAGGAAGATGGACCTGGGTATATATCGTTATATGATATTACATGCTCCACTAATGAAGATTTTTGCAAGAAATGTGAAACCGGTTCTTTGGAGGACTTTGAAAGATTTATGAAGACAATATGATGTCATATTATATAATGTTGGAAGGACGTCACAAGTAATAGTGTAAGTTACGACGCCATTACATAGGTATTGCCTTACAGTATTGGTATACCGATAACAGCCAAAAATCTTACTGTATATTGACGTACAAAATAGTATTTGAGTAAGTTACGAAAATAAAGATTGGTTTTCTATTATAGCAAATATTGATCTTTAAATATAATTATTGTAAAAAGTTCATGACAAAAAGTTTCTATTTTTAAATAAATGCCGACAACAATAAAGTAATTAATTATTTTTGTTTTTAATTAAGTGAATTATATGAGTTTGCATATAAATAAATTAAGTTTTATTTTTGGCTTGATGGGTGCATGTTTAAACTTCATAAAGCAATGATTTTGCACAAAAATAAATTAGTTTTTTTAATTATTTAAACTCCCATTTTTAGTTCATTATGCCTTTAAAATAAATTTTTATTTTTTTGATTCAATTTTGTTTGTGACGTCATTCCAGGGTTTTAATGACGTCATATTTAGTTACTGTTTGTACGTTTTAGTCCTGGTTGTTGTTTTCTTTGATCTCTATTTCCATACTTTCTGGAAAAAATACGTTTTCTTCACTCTTACCGACCTCTTGTATGGCTTCCAGGTTCAACTCCGTCGTATTCTCTTTGTTGTTGTTCGGAGTTAACAAAGAACTTACGCTTGATTTCGAGAAGACCTTGCGGTCCACATCCTCCATCACTTGAGCTACGAAATCACCTTTTGACGGCTGGTATGACAAAAAAACGCTGTCATCCCCTGCTTCTGAGACTTTATCCTTTTTGTTGAGGCGAAAAGTTTTTCGGATTTTCGAAAATCGACCACTTTTTCGTTTATGTGTTTCAACATTTGTTTGGGTGGCCACTGGGTCTAATGTACCGTTTATAGTAACTGTTTTGTTTATTTGCACGCCCGTCGTATCTTGATTTTGACTAAAATCGTCATTCCTTGTCTTCCTAGTCAGCAGAATCACACCTGCTGATAACCTACGCCCTCCGTATGCAGCATGTGACCAACAACGACCAATCAGATCACCAAGATTTTCAAACGTGTTTCTGTACATATTTTTAACAGCTCGTCTAAACCCTTTATCTCTATTACTGTATATAAAAAAGTTCCAAAGACTGTTAAGAACCAAAATGAGGGTGCTAATAAATTCGCTGGTGTTTACCGCTACAACGTCGCGGACAACCAGTAGCCTAGGCTCCTGGGCTACAGCAGTTGGAATAGTCAAGCTGACAATGGATACTACGGCAACAGGTAACACGCTTAACGTGAGCACCACGACCATAAGAACCAAGGTTTTAGCTACATGGGCCTCTCGCTTCGCGTGCGTTTGATTTGAAAGTTCGGTCATTACTTTGGTTTTCTTTTTAAGTACAATATACGTTGCAATACTAACACCCCACATTATCACAATTGGAATTGCACCCAAAATAATATATATGACCAAAGCTTGCCTTCCAGTTAAGGAAACAACGAAAGATACCACGATTCCGTAGCTTAAACTGGGTGTTAAAAACGGTAAAATCGATAGTACAATCCCTACTATCCACAACGTAACGCAGACTCGTTTGGTCCATTTTTTGGCATTAAATCGGCCGTATTTTATAGGTCTATACACAGCTAATAACCGGTCAAAACCGGCTGCAGCCAGAATATACACTGATACAGCTAATGACAGTGTTGTAAAGAATCCTATGGCGCTTACATACGGCGTAGGAAAATTTGCCATGTAGCTGTACGAAGCTGAAGTAGCCCTGCTTGTAAGTACGTTGTTTGTTAAGTTAAGACCTTGCATAGCAAATTGCTGGTTAGGCCTTCTTACCAAAGTAGTCGTCCTTCGTGCAAGACTTGAGATAAAAGTAGGTAAAACAATAAGGCCTACTAGAAGGTCAGCTATGGCAAGTGACAGTCTGTAAATCCCAGGGCTCGTTCGAAGTTTTGGGTTGTATAGAATGACTGAAATCACGGATAAGTTGGCTATGGTCACAGCTATTGCAAGCAACGCGCAAACGACCATCGTTGTTATAACTCTTGCCCTGCAACTAAAATAGATGAATTAGTAATATTGCGTTATTATGCTGTATTTAAATATTTATAAAAAGGGGATTTTGATTTTAAACAAACGAACATTTCTAAAATAAACCTCTTTTGCATTTTCAATTTTAGGTTGCATTTTTAGCAGTTATTTATGCATATTAGTTAATATATAAGCGCGCGGTAAACTGGTAAAACACTTGGCTTTACAATATGAGGTTGTTAGTTTGATTCCCACTAGCGCCCATTAAAAAAAAAAGCGCAGCCGAATACTTCAGGGATGTTAATAAAACAAAAAATACCTGCTAGGCATGCACGTCCAGGCTGACAATCCATATTCCTCTATGTAACTACCTTCAAGACCGCACCATATTATACTACATGCTGGTATGTCCAACTGATTTACTTCGTAAAACACAAAGTCTGGTTCTTTATGTTTAGCATCGTATATTGCTACCTGGACGCAAGGTTCTGAGAGATCTTCCACATTAAACCTTTTATAAGCTATTTGGGCCGTTAAATCGCGCCATTTTTGTATTTCTTTGCTTACAAATTGTCTGTCATTAGGACTTGAACCCGAAAATTCATCTTCATTTGAAATATATTGAGTAACATCTTCAACAACTGTAAATGGTTGTAGTTTTCGAGCATTTTCTAAAGCCACTTCAACTGTTTGAACACACTGTGTTGCAACACTTTCGTAATTACAATATAGGTCGTAAACAAGTGATGTATAAGTGTTGTGGGCAAAAGTTCTGTCTCTACATTCTTCTTCAAGTTGAGGGCAGTTCCAGCCCCTTAAAACCTCCAAAAATTTTGTCAAATCAATGCTTTCTGACACTGTAGCCCAGTTAAAATAGTAATCTTGTATTGTTCGGTTGCAGCATCGTAATCTAGTGACATTTGTTACCGGGCTGCTTGGATTAAACAAGCATACTGGCCTGGAATTGTTGTCCCGTGTGGTGTTAAAGCTTATTGAAGTAACGGTTGTGACGTCATTGTTAGTCTGGGTTTGTGTTGTAGTAATACAACTCACAAATACACAAATTTGTATAAGTATGAAGATTACTAGTTCCATTTTTGCAATATGGTTTAATTTTTAGCTAATATTGCTGTATTAAAAATAACAAAAGCATTAACTTTATAGCTTTAACGTATTTAAAACAAAAAAACTCTACGCTGTAGACCTATTGGATTTTAAAAAAATACATTTTTGCTTTTTAAAAATGTTTACGTTACTTCTACTGCTTGGTTTTTGTTCTGCCTTTATATTTCAACCATTTTTATAAACACTATGCAATGCCCTATCTTTAACCTTTTTTAGCACAGCTATAAACGAAACCAACTAATTTCTGAGAATTTTCGTCTGGAATAAAAAAGTTTACACAATTATTTATTATAATATATTTAAATACAATTTTAATAATTCCAACAACGTAATGTCACGAATTTCATAAATAACAATATCGTATTTAGTAAAACATTGGAGTAATGTCACGTTACGCTTTAATTTTGTATTCAAAAACTAGAACAAGTATTGCAAATAGAATCACGTGTGTCATTATTATATAACACGTTTGTATGAGTCAATATCAAATTCTTTAAAGGGAAACTGAATTAAAAAATCGACAATATTATATAATTATATAAACTGTACTAAGTTAAGAAATATGATTAAAACATTTTGACGTTTATAATAAGGCTGCTTTGAGGCTTTAAACTTCGACGCAAAATTCATGTGACGTCATTGCCGTTTTTTACAAAATAAATTAATATACAGCTCAGTGACGTCATATACGGTTTGGGTTTCAAGTTTAAGGCCTTAAAGCGACCTAATGACGCTCCCAAAAATGAATATTTACATTTTTAATCGACAGCTAAATTTAAAATACAAGATTTTCAGTTTAGCTCCTGTTTAAAATCATTAAACAACATGCACCATTTAATTACCCTATAACATTTGAATATTCTTTATATGAGTATGCCTACTATTCTTAGTAATAACAATTTTACGAATGTTAAAATTTGTGTTTTCAAGTTTATATTTTACTATCAGTATTTTTTTATTTTTTGTCTTGAATTTTGTTTGCATCATCTTTTGAAGTGGATTGTTGTCGTTTGAAAATATCGTGTCGTAAAATCATCGGTAATGCTGCTGGTGAGGTAGGCAAAAACAATGGGGTGCTGTTATCTCGTTTGAATTCAGATGGTAATACAGTTTCTTCCATTTTCGGGGCATTTTCTTCCGTAACTTTATTTGAATTTGACGAAGTTTTCATTATTATTTTCCGCCGTGATTGTGACTTTGAAATTTCAGTTTTAGAGTTTTTGTAAATACAAGATCGCAGGCAAATTATTCGACTTAATATTTTCTTTTTAGCAACCCGAAAGTCTTCGTCTCGCTTACTATAAATCAGCAGGTTCCATAAACTGTTGCAGAATAAAAACACAAGCGTCAGAAATTCAACTGAATTGAAAGCTGAGGCTGCAAAGGGGTCAAGTTTCTTTGGCAAGCTATAATCAATATTACCAAAAAACACCGAACATATCAAAATAATAACGGCTGGTAGCAGACTTCCAGAAAATGCGCAAACCATTGCTGATAACATTCTCGCTAAACGATATTCCAGCAACATTGCCTCGCCACTGAAAGCGCTAAAGTGCGCCCTTAGTTTGGCTCTGTTAACGGTGTGCTTTCGAGCCAATTTATGTGTCATGATTGTCGCTATTAATAGAACAACAAACGGCGCTAGGAACGCTATGATGTAATAAATAAACGCTCCATTTCCAGTGGCAACTATTAGAAGAGACGCCACCATTTTATATTCCAATAAGTTGTCATCTAATACAAATGGTCCAATAGAAAATATCACTGCAATTAACCAGGTGGCAATGATAATTGTCACAGCGCACTTTTTAGCTTTTATTTTGTTATATTTTAACGGGCAGTATACCACTAGAGCCCGGTCAATACTGGCAACCATTAGAGTGTAAATTGTACATGATAAAGTCATCATAGTGAAAAATCCAACTGCGTTGAGATATTGGCAAGAAAATCGGGAAAAATTTAAGGCTTCATCTGCAAATAATTCCGTTGAGTTAAAATTCAAGGTATTTGTTAAGGGTTTTTCCCAACTTATAATCCCCATACTTGATATAAAAGTTGGCAAGACTACAAAACCGACTAAAATTCCATTTAAGGCAAGAGAGGCTTTAAAATAACCTTGGATGTTTTGTAACTTGGGGGTAGTAAGATGCACAGCTATGATAAGTGTGTTAGCCAGAACTATTCCAACTGCTAGAATAGAGCACAAAAGCGTAATGATCAAAACACCTGCCCGACATCTAAAAAACAAAAAAATGTTCAACATTTATTTTTGTTATATTGTTTTATGATTAGGTTTTATTTTAAAAAATCTTTAAGCAATTTATTTTTAAAAATGTAATGCTTTAAAGAATAGTAATATTTCTAGCAAATTATTAAACAATGTATGTTTTTAATCCATTAAGTATGGCACTATTTAATTGTTGTAATATGGTTGCAACCTACAATAATATTTGCCTGTGATAATTTACTCTCGCACCACAAACGACAGTTTTATGTATTTTTACTCTATGATATATAGATAGGTGTATAATTTTCACTTACCCATGAGATAGGCAATTCCATGTTGTGATATCCTGATAATTCGAATTAAAACCACACCAAGATATTACACAAAACGGGATTTTAACATCAATAAACTCTTGATAACCATTTTCGTCAATCAAATATTGTAACAATTGGCTATAAGCTGACTTGGATTGAAAATTCGATAAGTTGTTAAATTTATTTTCCAGTTCGTATTTCGAATCAAGTTTTATATTTCGTATTTCGGTAATATTTATTTTTTCGATTTCAGTTGTACTTTTTTTGTTAAGAAATGTCCTGTCGCAAAAATACTCATACATTATTTTGCTATAGCAAGTGAAGTTGTATTTTGGGGATTGACATTCTTCGTAATATTGATTACAATTCAAGGTTTTCAGTGTTCTTAGGTAGTCAACTAATTTATATTGTCCACTGGTCCATTTTAGAGCATAATTTTCGACCGTTTTGTTACAAAGAAGTTCATAATCTGTTTGATTTGTATTTGTTAAGTTCTTACGTAGAAGTTGACTGTTTAGGTCAGGATATGCTCCGTTGTTAATCTTTGCTTGAGTGATATAAATGTTTTCAAATGCAATAAGAAAACTCAATACAAATAGGAATAAATTATGCATAATGTTTTATCTGACAAAAAAGAAAATAATTTTATTTTCGAAGTCCTTGCATTTTTTTTCTTTTAACCTTATCTAGACTACTTGCAGTAACTTGTAGTTTATACTAAAATTTAATTCCATTTTTAAGCTAATATTTTCAAATAATACCTGCTATGCCAAGCCATATATACTACAGTTAATATAACTGCAAAACTACTATAAATTTCTGTTTAAAATAGCAACTAACTATTAATACATCGATTGCAATTTGATACCTAAATCACCAATTCATAAAACACTTTAGAAAAAGAAAAAAATTCTTATTTGGCTTTAGGCATGCTTGTTTTAAGAACTATGCATTTATGGTCAATAGCACCCGCTATTAATTACTGGATAAGTTTAATCCATACCAGCATATTTGAAGTAATTATATACTAACACAAGTGCAGTTTCTCCTTATGGTGGAAAGGCTGGCGCGTAGCTCTTTAATTAAAATTGTCTAAAACTTCGTTGAACATTTTGCTAACATGTCACAGATTATCAATTAAATTTAAATAACAGCTATTTTGCTTTATTTTTGGTAACTTTTTTATTGTTAAAATTATGTTAATATATTTAAAATTTTTAAACCTTTGTTCAATAACTCTAATTTTGTAGCTCTTGAAAACATAAATCTCAATATTTTAACAAGTCAGCTATTTTTTTTTTTAAATAAAAATCAATTTAATGGCACAATTTTTATTTGCGACACTTAAAGTGCTATCTATTACGACCTGTATTTTATTACACAATTTTCTATGATTTTATTTGTTCAATATTGCCTCAGGTGTTTTAAAACTTTCATGGAATTGGAAATTTTCTACAATAACAACAATGTTTGAAAACTAACATTTAATCACCACTTGTTTTAACCACTATGCAACAACAAAACATTTTTGTAATTTGTTTAATAACACTTATAAATATATATAAAACACTCAATTTATAACTAACATTAAATATCAAAAAAAAATATATTTATTTTTTTTAATATACAATTTAACTTTAGTAAAATTTGACCATGAATTAGCTTAATAAAGTTGTTTTTATTAATTATTTCAAAGCTTAAAATTAACCTGCTTTTAAACTGAAGATAATCAGTATCAAAGTATTAAAAAAACATACAATATTACCAGTTAGTAAAAATTAAAAAAAAATCAATTTAAAAGATATCAAAATCAAGAAGACTAAGGCAGCGTAGTGTAGTGGTAAAAACACTTGCTACACCATATATGAGGTCTTAGGTTTATTCCCTACTGCTCATGCTGTAGCGTCCTTAAGTAAGGCGCTATAAACGGTATGAACTCTTGCTGAGCCAGCACTTAATCAGCAGCATAATTACCCATAACAATATTAAAATAAACATAGTAGCAAAAACCTGACTAAACAATATTAATAATATTTAACACAATAACGCGCTAAAACTATATTTTGGAAACAACAGCAACATGTCACAAAGTTATGCAGAAAACGTTAACATCAACATGGGGTAGACGAGTTTTGGCAAATTCTTTCTCTCCAGTGACATCATCAATATATTCGTCATACCTGGTGGATTTAAGAGAAAAACCACCAAGTTTTTTGTTGATAAGTTGTGAATATTTCGACGTACAAACTGAGACAATATATTTGCAGTTCTTTTCTTGAGCTATATCGAATAGTCTTAAAATAAAATGTATAGTAAAGGTTATATATACTCGAAGACAAGACAACTTGTAAAGGTGCGTGGTGCAGTGGTCAGAACACTTTTTACACTACATGGAGTCCTGGGTTCAATTCCCATTGATTTCATTCTGAAAAATATTAATCAAACTTACAATTTCCATGCGGCACTTGCTATTCCCATGTTTGAGTATCGTGTTTCTGTTGCTGCGCATTCGACCATAATGTACTTTGAATTTCCAACTACTGTGTTTGGAATGTCTCCTTCCATTTTAACAAGAAACTAAATAAAAAAGTTATCTCGCTAGATAGTGTAAGAGGGCTTTTTGCAGAAAAATTGATTAATAATTGATGATAGTGTCCGGTAGTGTGGTGAACCGGTCGTGGCGTTGGACTACGAGCCGAAAGGTTTTGGGTTCGAGCCGCACCAACGTCACACTATTTGCCCTTGAGCCCGGGGTTTACGGATAGCTCAAAACACGTCATAACAGCACACCCTTCCCCAATAAAAGAAATAAACCTATCACCTTAAGGTGATATGAAAAAAAAAATTTGATGATAGTAGCCCGTTTGTGTGGTTAAGCGGTCATGGCAGCGAACTATGAGCCGAAAGGTTTTGGGTTCGAACTGCACCACTGCCACACTATTTGCCCTTAGGCTCGGCGTTTACGGATAGCTTAAAACATGTCATAACAGCACACCTTTTCCCAATAAAAAAAACTATTACTTTAAGATGACATGGAAAAAAATAGTCTAGGTGTCCAATAGTGTGGTATACTAGTCATGGCTTTGGACTGCGATCCAAGAGGTTTTGGGTTCAAGCCGCACCAATACTACACCATTCGCTCTTGAGTCCGGGGTTTACAGATAGCTTAAACACGTCCCAACGCACACTTTTTTTTAATACAAATAAAAAAACCTAAAACTTACAAAAACTTTAAGGTGATAGAAAAAGGAATTGCGAATGCATATAAAAAATATTCGTTTATTACTCTTGTTTACAATATTTCAAAAAAAATTTTAAATAATAAATATAAATACGATCACGATATTTATCAAACCTTGTTTAATTTACTAACATGTTTTTTACCCTTGCCAAAATTGTGATCCCTTTATCCTCACTATTTTCCTTGTTATATTGTTGTTTTAACGTAGACATTGAACACAACAAGATCGCTATTAATTTGTCAGGATTTTTGTCAAATATTCCGATGCTGACATCATGGCTTAAAAAACTCTAAAAAATTATGAAAAGAAGTTTATATGATTGCAACATAAATTTGCCTTTTGTAACTTATACATGTAAAACAACTGGCAGTTTTTATATAGTTTTCTTATAATAATAAATGCATGAAACTAAAAGTATAACTGGTAAAAATAACTTATTATTGTTAAATTTTATATATTACTAAATTAACTATATTAATAATGCTGTACAAGTAATTTTAAAGCAATTTAAAGTCATATATTGGCGATATTTTTTTACTCAAAAATTGATGAAGTTGGTGTCACTGAACACAAAAATGATTTTAACTTTAAATAATTTCATTTACTTTTTAAGTTGTACAAATTTAAAAAAAATTTAATTAAAACAGAAAGAAAAGGAAAGCCCTGTTTGTGATGACGTAGAAAGTACCAGCTTGTATATATTCACTACGCTACTTCGTACTTTCTACGTCACACGAAAAATTGTGGTAACCTGTTTTTTACGTTAATCATTTTCCAGTATTTAAAAAAATTAAATTGTAAGTACCACAGACATTTTTTAAAGGTTCTAAAGGTTTCGGGATATATAGTGACGTCATAAATGTAGCGACTTGCTTTCGAAATCGCATGAGCTAGGGCTTGAACTCAATTAGGGTTAGCAAACCAGGGTTAGCGATTCCAACAAAGTTAAATCGAGTATACAAAAAAGTTTTAAACGATGGAAAAAATTATATAAACACTATTGGAAATGAATTTTTTTTTTAATTAAATTTAAATAAAGTATTTAATTTTTTTAAAATAAAGTAATATTTTTTTTAAATCGAAGGGTTTCGGGTTCGAGTCGCACCAATGCCATACATTTTACGTCCTAATAAAAACTTCAAAACTTATATTACTTTAAGGTGACACAGAAATAAAAGTGTGCCTACTGTAAAATACTTTTCATCGTTTTTGTAAATATTATCCATCTTATAAGTTGTCTCCAAGGCTTGGTAGGTGGGTTCTTGCTTAAAAAAATAAGTGAAAACTAAATGTAAAACTTGGTCACGGTCACTGCTTGTTAATTTTCGAAATCCAAACTTTTTCCCATTTCTAGCAACTATACATTCTGTCGTCATATTTTCTTAAACTGACTCTACTTTTTAAGTAACAAGATAAACAACATAAGATAGAACTGTTTTGGGGCATATGTAGATTTATTTCTAATTTCCTGTGCACCAGACCTTTTTCCTAAGTTAATTAATGAAACGTGTTTTAGGAATTATTATTTTAACCAACATGTTTTTCGCTTGAGGTCTGGATTTTATAGAAATTCCAAACACAAAAGCGACTAAAATTGGCATTAAATTTAAAGTATAACGTTACAAAAAACTGTTTATACTCAGATAGTAACACTATAATGTAAAAATTAACAATAATCCTTTAAACTCTTGCACATACACGCGCCAAAGTATCTATCAAGAATGTAAAAATTTTGATTAAATAAAGTTACTTTGTATTCCAATTTTTTCTGACAGTTTGCTAACTAGTTTTTAAATATAACAAACAGAAATATTTTTTTAAGCTTTCGAGCATAAGTTAGAGTTATACAAGACATACAATAAATAATATAATAATTCAACATAAAAAATGGATAAAATTAATTTAATGATTTAAAACATGCCATAAATATTAATGAAGACACTAAGATTTAAAATATGTTATGGCATGGTCACCAAACCCACAATGTTGCACAATTATATCGTGAATGAAATTTGTTTTATTATTGATGTAAAATTTGTTAGTAAAACCGTAAAATTTTAAAACACCACGATGTTATAATTCAATACACATCAAACGTGTATCAACATGAGGTAGAGGAATATTTGCAAATTCTTTATTCCTAGTGACGTCATCAACGTATTCGTCATACCTGTGTGTCTTTAGTGACCAACCTCCAAGTTTTTCGTTAACAAGTTGTGAATATTTCGACGTACAAACTGAGAGAACGAATTTGCAGCCATTTTTCTTCGCCGTTTTAATACATCTTAAAGAAAATATTTGAAATATTATTACCTGTAAAAACTTTAAAGTTTTTTTTATATATCTTTATCCTTGATGTGGGAAGACCGAATGCGCGATCTTAACATAGAGTAACTGACCCAGTCTCGAGTTGCCTTCGCCAGTTTGTATATTATATAGATTAGAATTGCCCGGAAATTATGCTCTTGAATAGGTGTTGGCTCAGCAGAAGTTATACCGTTTATAGCACCTTACATAAGGGCGCTACAGCATAGGTGTAATGGGAATTAAACACACGACCTCATAGGTGTTATTAACATTTACTTACTCTTTCCAAGCGGCTCCAACTATTCCTATGTTTGCATATGAAGTTTTAATTGATGCACATTCGACTACTAAGTAGTTAGAATTGCCAACTACAGTACTTGAAATATCTTCTTTAAAGGGACCTAAAAACTAAGCAACATCAATTATCAGCATTTGTTTAATCGTGGTTTGAACTTGTTATTTTGTAAGTTTTGATACTTCACAAATAAATTTATGTTATTGTTTTATTAAAGTCTTTGTATTATTTTTCTACTTCTTGTAAATTTTTTTGGGGATTTGCAAAGGGCTTTAACGCATAAAATAACGTATATGTTACCCCGACTCAGTTTTTAGTTGCGTTTTATTTGCGCTTTAGTTTTAAGCCCAGAAGAAACATTTACCTAATATATCACCTTACTCAAAGGTGCTACGATATGTATAAATAGAATATGGGAATAAACCAATAATACCATGTTATGTGACAAGTTAGTTAACCAAATTTGAACTTTACCCTTTCAAGGATATCAGATGTTTTGTCTTCGCTATTTTGGGCAAATTTTGTTTGTGGAAGATTTGAAATTGAACATATTAGAAATCCTATCAAGCTTTGTGGATTTTCATCGTAAATACCAATGCTTGCGTTGTGACTTAGATAGCTCTTTAATGTTAAAATAGAGTAAAGTTAAAAACTACTTGATATTAAAGTCGACTTAACAACCTAAACATAGAGTAACTTTATTTACACTACCCAGTCTCAAGTTGCTTTTGGCTGTTTGAGACAGTAATTATATTTGCTCAATAATTAAGCTGCTGATTGATTTCAGTTTTGCAAAGGTGTATTTTATCTATAGCACCTTACTTAGGTGCGCTGCAGCAATAAAACAGTGGGGATCAAACCTAGGACCTCGTATTAAAGCCAAGTGTTAAGTACTACTACCTACACCACTTCGCCACTATTTGACAATAAAATGTATAACTTGTTAATATGAAATAAACACTAGGAGTTTTATTAAATTTGCATTCTCTTACTAAATAATAACTTCCGCAGATTTCCTCGGCTTGATTTATTTCATAAGTTGACTTCATTATTTTAAAAGTTGGTTCTTCATTTTCAAAATATTTTGCCATTAAGCGTAAAACTTCATTTCTATCATTGTTTGTTAAATAACAAAAACCGAATTGTTTTCCATTCTTTGAAACTACATAATTTGCCGTCATTTTCAAATAAATTTCTACATATGTTTAGTGAAGTAATGCAAATATTGACATTTATGTTTTGTTGTGTGTTTTTTATACAACACACTCTTATTCTAATTTCCTTTATTTGTCATTTTTGGCTTAATTAATTTAGACCCATATGCTAAGAGATCACCAACGTTTGTTGTTACATTTTTAACGTAGTAAATTGTTTTAACAACATATATAATTAGGTATATCTGTGTAGTAAATATTTATTAACCATTTCCTATACGTTTACCAGTTGGTTTCTTAATAAGCTATATAAACAAATAATTTTGTTATAAAAAAATTTATGAGAAGGTATTTGTTTTTAAAAATTTTTCTAGCTAATTATGTTTGGTAAAACTTGTTTTTTATATTTTATGATTTAATAAATGTTCTATAAATTTATGTGCTTCAAATTTTTAACACACCTTAGGCCACGTTTAGTCATAACTTTCCCTCTAATACAAAACGCACGTGCGATTTTTTAAAAACAGTTTTTATGTCTTTGGAAAATTACATTTAAGTGAATGTATACTAAATTAATCAAAATAAGAATAAGCATGTCAATTTTACTTAAAGTTATGATTCCATGCAACTTGTGCAGTTGGTAAAAGTTCGAAGAATAACCACGTGGAATTCTGGGTTTATTTTTCCACTGATTCCACGTTACTGCGCTATTGAGTAATGTGCTAAATACAGTCACATATACCTACTAGCAATTTAACGATATCGAAACTAGTAAAAACAACCAACAGCCTGTTTAGTTATTTTAAATAAGGGGTAAAGTAATTTTTATAAAAATAAAACATTGCATTTAATACTGGGAGCTCTATTAAAGTCGTCTGCCTGTTTTAAAAATGCGAAAAAGACAGAATCTTTATACCTTTTTTTGTATACCCTAAAAATATTTTTTATTTTGTATACCCTAATCTTTCCTTTTATTCACATACCATTTTTTTTGTATATATATAAATTTATCCTTAACAAAGGTCGAATGCCGACCCAAACATAGAGTAACAACTGTTACCCAGATCCAGTCTCGAGTTGCCTGTTGCAGTTTGGGATATTATAGATTATAATTGCCTGATAATTATGCTGCCTTATATAGTGCCTTACTCAAGGGCACTACAGCATGAGAGCAGCGGGAATTGAACCCATGACCTCATGTGGTGTAGCAAGTGTTTCTTACCTTACACTATGGTGCCAGTCGAATATAATCTTTTATATTTAAGTGTCAGCTTTTTCATAGCTTACAATGTTTATAATTCTGGGGCTAAATAAGTGGAGCTCTATTAACATTGTTGCCTGGTTTAAAGATGCAAAAAGGAACGAAATTTTAATACCTTACCTTAATCTCGAATTTTGTCCTTTTCTGCTTTTATTTTAGTACTACCTGTTTAAACCGTCGGACAACGAAAAAAAAGCTACCCATAAACATTACCACCTACAGCATATTACAACTTACAAACATTATTATTGGACCCATATTCTACTCCATTCTTAACACAACTATTTCATTCCCTTTGCAAAATGTGTTTAAGAATTATATAAAAATGCGGAGCAAAAATGGGAGAACAAGATTTTGTTCAAGAATTACATAAAATTGCGGAGCAGAAATGGAAGAACAAGATTTTTAATTAGAAGTTTGGCACCAAAAGCGTAGGTAAACTTTAACAACTAAAACTTTAACAACTAAAAAAATAGTAGGTAAACTTTAACAACTAATACTTGATAAAAAAAGAAACAATAATTAGAAATTATTTTTAAATACTATATCTGGTGCTTATTTATGATGTCATAATTGTGTTTATTGTATTTTAACAATTCAGGAAGTTCTGACAGTTTTTTGGACTTCCAAACTTATTGTCATTCTATTTAATTTTTATTTTTAAAAATATTAAAAAAAGGGGATAAATATCCATTCATGTCAAGGAAGTAAACAAATCCTGTGTGCTCTATATATTACTAAGGCTTATTATTTTTGAATCATTTTATTTAAACAACAAACTGATTAGTTACAATATGAACAAGTTAGTTTTAAGTTTGATGATTTTAAGTTTAAATGTTGTAAATGGGCAACAATGTTTAAAGTTAGTAAACGGGCACTTTAAGTTTACTCATGAGAATGTAGAATATGATTTTAGTGTAACTCAGGTTATCTATGCAACAGCAGTGGAAAGATGTGCAAAAATGAACTCAAAGTTGGCAACTCCCAAGACACTGGAAATCCGTAATTTTATTAAACAAACAACATATTTATTTGGAGGTATGGTCAAAAACTTTAAAAATAATTATTTTAAATTTTATATGTTTTAAACTTCATTAAACAACTTTGAAAAACATGATTTAGCAACAAAAATTTTATCTTTTATGTTGTAGGACAATATAGAAATTACTATATCGGTCTTACAAGAACAAACTCCTCTAATGACGATTCCTCTTTTAAGTGGAACGATAACACAACTTTGCTGAGTAACCAATCTAACTGGGCTGATGGTGAACCTGATAATGTGGGAGGGAATGAGAATTGTGTTAGGTTATATGGTGATGATACAAAGTGGTGGGATACTTCATATTATTATAGAAACAGATATATTTGCCAACGAAATTTACCAGCATGTAAGTAACTTATATATTAATTCCGAGTTATTTATTTTATTTAAGTTTTTTAATATTTTTACCCTAAATTCTGTTAAAATTTTGTTGATTTTTTTTTTTGGTCGACATTTTAAGTTTTAAACTTTCAGTAAGATCTTGTATTTAAATAAATATTTAAAATTTAAATCCTACTCTCCTAATCATTTATGAAAGACTTTATTAATATTTTGTTGTTGTACAGCTATGACTACAACCACTATTACTAGTATGGCTATAGACAAAAAAAAAAAAAGTTCTGTAACAACAAAAAACATGAAAACAGAAAGCGAGGGCAGAGATGGGCAACAATGTTTAAATTTAGTAAACAGGCACTTTAAGTTTACTCGTGAGAATGTAGAATATCATTTTAGTTTAACTAATGTTTACTACGAAACAGCAGTGGAAAGATGTGCAAAAATGAACTCAACGTTGGTAACTCTCAAGACACTGGAAATCCGTAATTTTATTAATCAAACATTATATTTATTTGGAGGTATGGTTTAAAACTTTAAAATATTTATTTTTGTTGCTATATGTTCTAAACTTATTTGAAACAAAATGTTTATTTGGAGGTATGATTTAAAACTTTAAAATATTTATTTTTGTTGCTATATGTTCTAAACTTATTTGAAACAAAATGTTTATTTAGAGGTATATATGGTTAAAATTTTTAACCCTTAAATGTTTATTTTATTGTTATATGTTTTTTAAACTAATTTGAAACAATTTTTTAAATCATTAACAAAAATTTTATCTTTTATGTTGTAGGACAATATACAGTTTACTGGATCGGTCTAACAAGAACAAACTCCTCTAATGACGATTCCTCTTTTAAGTGGAACGATAACACAACTTTGCTGAGTAACCAATCTAACTGGGCTGATAGGCAACCTAATAATGTGGGAGGGAATGAGAATTGTGTTTTCTTATGGGGTGTTCATACAAAGTGGGCGGATTATCGATGTAATTATTTAAACAGATATATTTGCCAACGAGATTTACCAGCATGTAAGTAACTTATATATTAATTCCAAGTTATTTATTTAAGTTTTTAATATTTTTAATTTGAAATCTGTGAAATCTTATTTGAAATTTTAACAACTTAAAAGCTTACTGATTATACTAGAAGCAGGTGTTTGTTAATTTAATAAAATATCAAAATATGAAACTTACTCTCTTATTCATTTAAAGATAAGTTGTTAAATTTTTGTTATTGTACAGCTATGACTACAACCACTATTCTCACTACAACTACAGTCAAGAAACAAACAAGGGTTGTAACACCAGAAACCAAAAAAAATGATGCCACGACCCTAAAAACCGGAATGAATGATGCCACGACCCTAACAACCGGAATGAATGATGCCACGACCCTAAAAACCAGAATGAATGATGCCACGACACCAAAAACAGCTTTAAATCTAACAACAGAATCTTCTACACCCCAACAAGAACAATGCAATGTAAAAAACTTTATTTTTTAAAGGTTTTTTTAGATCTTTTACTTTTTTTTATTTATTAGGCAATAATTTTATACAAATTTTAATTATATATAATAGTTACTAAATTTTTTTTTATTTAGGAAATTCCTCTAATATTAGGATGGGCAACTTCAGCACTTTTTCTTCTTGTCATCTTCTTTCTATTTTATAAACTGAAAAACAATGGTTCATGTAAGTTTAAAACATTATTTTAATTGCATGGTAAGGTTTTATAACCTAATTATAAAGCAACTTTTGTTACCCCAACCTATTCTTTTGTTGTTTTTGCAAGTTTTATATATTTTTCATTTTAATCTTCCAGCCTTGCCAGTAAAATCTTTTGTAAATTTAGAGAATTTAGATAGAATTAAATAATTATGTAAGTTAAACTAAATTAATTTTTGTTTTCAGTTGAACTAATATTCAATTTATTTTTGCAGCTCAGGCGGTAGACTTAAATGCTGGTGCTGTTGCAGGTAATAATGTTCTATGTTAATTGTTAAAATTTTACATTTTATTTGATTGGTAGTGTGGTATACTGGTCATGGCATTAAACTACGAGCCAAACGGTTTGGAGTTCAAGCCGCACTAATGCCACACTATTTGTGCCAGGCGTTTACAGATAGCTCACACACTTCACAACAGCACACTCTTTCACAATAAAAATATAAAAATCTATTACCTTAAGTGGATATGGCAATATATTGGAATTAAATTGTTTATAAAATACATCATTAAGCTATTATTTATTGATTTGTTTTTGCGGTGGGTCAAGTAATAGAACTTGCATGTGATGCTGTAGGTTATTTTTTTAATGTTTTTTTCAATATTCTTAAATGGGTTAAATGATTTATAAATGCTTTGTTAAAAATTTTGATTTTTATTTTAAACAAAATTTATTTAAATTTTACAGCTCGACCAGAAGACCAATATGAAAATGTTATTGCAGGTAAGTTTATACTAAAAACTTTAAAATTTTTTTATTTTTAACTGTAGTCAGCATGGTGTAGTGGTAAGAACACTTGCCACACCACACATTAGGTCGTGGGTTCAATTTCCACTGCTCTCATGCTGTAGTGGCCTTGAGTAAGGCGCTGTAAACGGTATAAACGGTTGCTGAGCCAACACTTAATTAGCAGCTTATAATTAGATGGCAATTTAAATCTTTAATATCTCAAACTGGCAAAGTCAGCCTAAGACTGGGTCAGGTAACTGATGTTACTCTGTGTTGAAGCCATGAAGTCGACCTATCCACACCGAGAATAAATAACTAACAAACAACACTTGATAAATTTAGTTTAATTTTTTAGCCCAAGCACAAAATGTTTGTACAGACGCTGTTGCATGTAAGTCCATTTCAATTTTATTATTTAATTAAACTTATTATATATGTATACAGGTCGTCTTAATGTACCTTAAATTCTCACTATTTGAGATTTAGAATAAACCGTAACTAAAGATCGGTAATTTTACTTTGCTTTGGCGGGAATCTGTGCATTTAATGCGGTCGATTTTATTTATTACCCTCTAAATCCATTCTTATTTTTTTGGCGTTTCGTTTTTTTAAATAACTATTTCGTTCAACTTGCGTTTACGAATAATTAAAACTATAACCATACAACATAGTACCCTGTTAATTAAACTTGTTTACCAAATGTTAGGGTAAAGGGTTTTATTGTTATATTAACATAATTAAAATTAAAAAAAACATTGAAATTATATTTTTAAAATGTTTTTTTATGTAATATTTTGTGATATTAACCGCCATCTTACGCATTTTCTTGTGCGAAGAATTGCAAACTTAATTAAGTTTTTATATTTCAAACTAACATTTTGCTGCGTTTATTTTTTTATATAATTGATTTTAAAATTAATGTTGTTTAAAAAAGGCGTGGCAATAAAATATCGTACCAAGATAATCACTGTTTTTTGACGTCGTCGTATGCTGTTTAGCGTATTTTTAATGTTTTTTTTCAAAATTCCTAAACGGGTAAAATGATTTATAAATGTTTTGTTAAACAATTTTTATTTTTATTTTAAACAAAATCTATTTAAATTTTACAGCTCGACCAGAAGACCAATATGAGAATGTTATTGCAGGTAAGTTTATACTAAAAACTTTAAAATTTTTTTATTTTTAACTGTTGTCAGCATGGTGTAGTGGTAAGAACATTTGTCACACCACACATGAGGTCGGTGGTTCAATTTCCACTGCTCTTATGCTGTTGCGCCCTTGAGTAAGGCGCTGTAAACGGTATAAACTCCTGCTGAGCCAACACTCAATTAGCAGCTTATAATTAACTGGCAATTTAAACCTTTAATATCTCAAACTGGCAAAGTCAGCCTAAGACTGGGTCAGGTAACTGATGTTACTCTGTGTTGAAGCCATGAAGTGAACCCATCCACACCGAGAATAAATAACTAACAAAAAACACTTGATAAATTTAGTTTAATTTTTCAGCTCAAGCACAAAATGTTCGTACAGACGCTGTTGCATGTAAGTCTATTTCAATTTTATTATTTAATTAAACTTATTATATATGTATACAGGTCGTCTTGATGTACCTTAAATTCTCACTATTTAAGATTACGAATGTATTGTACTTTAAGACCGGTAATTTTACTTTGCTTTGGCGGGAATCTGTGCATATAATGCGGTCGATTTTATTTATTACCCTCTAAATCCATTCTTATTTTTGTTGGCGTTTCGTTTTTTTAAATAACTATTTCGTTCAACTTGCGTTTACAAATAATCAAAACTATAACCATACAACATAGTACCCTGTTAATTAAACTTGTTTACCAAATGTTAGGGTACAGGGTTTTATTGTTATATTAACATAATTAAAATTAAAAAAAAAACATTAAAAATATATTTTTAAAACGTTTTTTTTTTGTAATATTTTATGATCTTAACCGCCATCTTACGCATTTTTTTTTTGTGCGAAGAATTGCAAACCTAGTTAAGTTTTTATATTTAAAACTAACATTTTGATGCGTTTATTTTTTATATAATTTATTTTAAATTTATTTATTTTTGCAGACAACGCGCGAGCAGTTTACGTGGACTTTAATTAAGAAAAACAAAAAACTTTTTTCGTCGATTTTATTATGGATATACATGCGACAATTTGTGTAATAGTAATTTTGCAAAAGACTTTAGTATTTTTTGCTAATCTTTTTTTAAATATTAGCAAGCTTGCTGGTATTGATTATTATAAATATTGAGGCTTGCATTTCCTTCTATTTTCAATTCATTTTTATTGAAATTTAGAAATTCTATTGCGTATTTTATTTTAATTTTTACTTGTTTCTTTGTTTCAAATATTAGCAAGCTTGCAGTCATTGATTATTATAAATTTGTTAGGCTTCTATTTTTAATTCATTTTTTTTTTTAATTTTGAAATGCCATTGTGTATTTTATTTCGGACTATTTTATGAAAACCCCGGATCGAAACCTATTCATAACTTATATGACTCCGTTCTATTCTTCAAACGCATTCCTTCTAGTAATATTCTATTTTTTTACTGTTATAAATAACAAGGCAGCAGTGGGAATCGAACCTCTGCTACCAAGTCTCGTAAAGACAAACCACCACTGCGTTTTTATTCTTTATTATATAAGCTTTGTTCCTTCTGCTTTAAAATCTTTGCTTTTTTTTTTATGTAAATACTTATTTTTTTGTAAAATGGTTAAATTTCAAGTCTGTCAAGTGTTGTTATTTTTAAGTAAATATAAAGGGCCTATTTAATTTTAAATTACTTTAATTAAATCGTGATTAAACTTTATAAATAGGTGTTTGTTTTTTAATTAGGATTTTTATCAGAATTTTATGTTTAAAAAAACTATAAATTTTTACTCAGATTTTAAAGCAGCTGATATTGACTCTTATTTAAAGATATAATCTACTAGTAGTCGACATGTTTGGTTAAAAACCCGCAAAAATTTGATGGTTAGTTGAACAACAAAAGACATGAAATGATTGATAACAGCATTTTAAATGGATTGTAAGCTATTGTTATTTTAGTAACAAAATCCTGAATTAATATGGTTAAAACTGTCATGTATTCACTAGGTCTGATGTATAACGTACTTTAAAATAAATAGTAGAACTACATTTTATTTAAATGAAGAACGGGTTAGAGTTTTATTTTATGTTGTTTAAAAAAGGCGTGGCAATAACAGATCGTACCAAGATATTGGCGTAAACAGGAGTTGTTGTTTTAACTTTATTATTCCAAAAAACCACACATTAAAAATGTTCGTTTTAATCAATAACGTAAACGCTTTAAGCACAGAACAAAGAAAATTCTATTGATTAACTACGCAAATAATCACTGTTTTTTGACGTTGTCGTATGCTGTTTAGCGTATAGGTTTGCGCTTGAAATCAACAATACCTACCCTGTTTACTCAGGTTAAATGAAAACATCTATGTTTTTCTATGTATAAATACCATGGGTGTAACGTACATTTATTATTCAGTGTATTTAGGCCTTCAAAAAAGCACTTAATGTCTTATTTCGTGGTTTTCAGACCTAATTGTATATTTATGATATTTTTAAACTAGCAGATAAGGTTACTAATTTAGTAAAAGCATAATGGAAATAAATACAAGCACAACGCAAGATTATGGAATATTTTTGAACATAAACAAATCAACTACAGGTACATTGATCTTCTTATAACAAAAATAGTATAAGCTAAATTGAATATACGTAAAACTCTGTAATATTTTAACGTTTAGAATATGTGGTCGTTGCTATGGTTTTAACATTAATTATTATCGGGGCAACCCTGGGAAATGTGCTTGTAATTTGTGCCGTGAAACTGGAAAGAAATCTTCATTCACCTGGCAACTTCTTGATTTGTTCTCTGGCAGTAACCGACTTACTGTTGGCTTGTCTCGTTATGCCGTTGAGTGCATTGTATGAGGTAGGTTATTAAGTTATGGTTAAATAGAATATCCTGGCTTAAGGACATGAGGTCCTGGCTTTACTATGTGGGGTCTTGGTTTAATTTTTACTGATATTATGCTGTTGCGCTCTTAAGTAAGGCGATTTAAACGGTAGAAATCAAATACTTAATCAGCAGCTAATTCATCGGGCAATTATAATTTAAAATACCCCAAACTGCTAAGGTCAATTCAAGACTGGGTCGGGGTAACTAAGGTTACTCTATATTTTGTTGTGAAGTCGACCTTTCTGTGTCAATTAAAAAAAGACAAAGTGAACGAAAAAATTATAAATTGAACAAAGAATTATATATAGTTATGCATAATTAAAAGTAAAAATTAGATTGTTACTTCTAATATGCCGAGATTTAAACTTCAGAATAGAAATAAACTTTAGAATGAATTTCTTTTTTTAAAAACAAAAGTTGTTTAACATTGAGATTTTTTTTACTTAGATAACTGGCACTTGGCTGTTAGGAGAAGCTTTATGTCAAGTGTGGACAGCTACTGATATTTGTTGTTGTACTGCCTCAATTTTACATCTATGTGCAATCGCTCTTGAGCGCCACCGCTCGATCAATAACGCCGTCAAATATTTTACCAAAAAACGAAAAAATGGGTAAAAATTTTATTTGAATATACTAGCTTTTTTGATTTTTTTGACATTTATTAATAATGCATTTAAAATACATTACATATATTTGTTAATAAGTATTTTTCGTTACAACTCTTCTATTTATTTTAAACAGGGTCACATTTAAAATTCTACTGGTTTGGTTATTAGCAATTTGCATTAGTATTCCTCCATTATTAGGCTGGGAGAAATCGACCACCAACAAAACAATCAAATATTCGAACAACACCAAATCTATTCCAATTCAGTGCCATGTAAGATCGTATTCAAAATTAGTTTTTTAAGGTGTAAATGTAATAGAATTTTTTACATATCAAATGTAGTCAATTTTTCACCTTATTGACTGCACTGTTGTTGTCGTAATATGGTCTCTAACTAATATTTGCCAGTAGTGACCAGTAATCAATTTTAAAACCAGTAATTTTTATTTGCGACACTTAAAGTGCTTTCTATTACGACCTGTATTTTATTACACAATTTTCTATGATTTTATTTGTTCAATATTGCCTCAGGTGTTTTAAAACTTTCATGGAATTGGAAATTTTCTACAATAACAACAATGTTTGAAAACTAACATTTAATTACCACTTGTTTTAACCACTATGCAACAACAAAACATTTTATTAATTTGTTTAATAACACTTATAAATATATATAAAACACTCAATTTATAACTAACATTAAATATCAAAAGAAAATATATTTATTTTTTTTAATATACAATTTAACTTTAGTAAAATTTGACCATGAATTAGCTTAATAAAGTTGTTTCTATTAATTATTTCAAAGCTTAAAATTAACCTGTTTTTAAACTGAAGATAATCAGTATCAAAGTAATAAAAAACATACAATATTACCAGTTAGTAAAATTTAAAAAAAAATCAATATAAAAGATGTCAAAATCAAGAAGACTAAGGCAGCGTAGTGTAGTGGTAAAAACACTTGTTACGCCACCATGAGGTCTTAGGTTTATACCCAACTGTCTTAGGTTTATACCCAACTGCTCATGCTGTAGCGTCCTTGAGTAAGGCGCTATAAACGGTATGAACTCTTGCTGAGCCAGCACTTAATCAGCAGCATAATTACCCATAACAATATTAAAATAAACATAATAGCAAAAACCTGACTAAACAATAATAATAATATTTAACACAATAGGACGCTAAAGCTATATTTTGGTAACAACAGCAACATGTCACAAAGTTATGCAGAAAACGTTAACATCAACATGGGGTAGAGGAGTTTTGGCAAATTCTTTCTCTCCAGTGACATCATCAATATATTCGTCATACCTGGTGGATTTAAGAGAAAAACCACCCAGTTTTTTGTTGATAAGTTGTGAATATTTCGAGGTACAAACTGAGACAATATATTTGCAGTTCTTTTCTTGAGCTATATCGAATAGTCTTAAAATAAAATATTTAATAAAGGTATATATACTCGAAGACAAGATAACTTTTAAAGGTACGTGGTATAGTGGTCAGAACACTTTTTACACTACATGGAGTCCTGGGTTCAATTCCCGTTGATCTTATTCTAAAAAACATTAATCAAACTTACAATTTCCATGCGGCACTTGCTATTCCCAAGTTTGAGTATCGTGTTTCTGTTGCTGCGCATTCGACCATAATGTACTTTGAATTTCCAACTACTGTGTTTGGAATGTCTCCTTCCATTTTATCAAGAAACTAAATAAAAATGTTATCCCGCTAGATAGTGTAAGAGGGATTTCTGCAGAAAAATTGATTAATAATTGATAATAGTGTCGGGTAGTGTGGCGAACCGGTCATGGCGTCGGTCTACGAGCCGAAAGGTTTCGGGTTCGAGCCGCACCAACGTTACACTATTCGCCCTTGAGCCCGGCGTTTACGGATAGCTCAAAACACGTCATAACAGCACACCCTTCCCCAATAAAAAAATATAAAACCTATCACCTTAAGGTGATATGGAAAAAAAAAAAAAAAAAAAAAAATAATTGATAATAGTGTCGGGTAGTGTGGCGAACCGGTCATGGCGTCGGACTACGAGCCAAAAGGTTTCGGGTTCGAGCCGCACCAACGTCACACTATTTGCCCTTGAGCCCGGCGTTTACGGATAGCTCAAAACACGTCATAACAGCACACCCTTCCCCAATAAAAGATATAAACCTATCACCTTAAGGTGGAAAAAAAATATTTGATGATAGTAGTCTGTTAGTGTGGTTAAGCGGTTATGGCAGCGTACTATGAGCCGAAAGGTTTTGGGTTCGAACTGCACCATTGCCACACTATTCGCCCTTAGGCTCGGCGTTTACGGCCGCACCAATACTACACCATTCGCTCTTGAGTCCGGCGTTGACAGATAGCTTAAACACGTCCCAACGCACACTTTTTTTTAATACAAATAAAAAAACCTAAAACTTACAAAAACTTTAAGGTAATAGAAAAAAGAATTGCGAATGCATATAAGAAATATTCGTTTATTATTTTTGTTTACAATATTTAAAATTTTTTTTTAAATAATAAATATAAATACGATCACGATATTTATCAAACCTTGTTTAATTTACTAACATGTTTTTTACCCTTGCCAAAATTGTGATCGCTTTATCCTCACTTTTTTCCTTGTTATATTGTTGTTTTAACGTCGACATTGAACACAACAAGATCGCAATAAATTTGTCAGGATTTTTGTCAAATATTCCGATGCTGACATCATGGCTTAAAAAACCCTAAAAAATTATGAAAATAAGTTTTTAAAATAAGCAAAATAAATTAATTATCGTAATATGGTTGCAACATAAATTTGCAACCATATTACTACCTATTGTAACTTATACAAATAACTTTTTTTTTTTGTATATATCTTTATCCTCGATGTGGGAAGGTCGAATGCGCGACTTAAACATAGAGTAACATCAGTTACTCCGACCCAGTATCGAGTTGCCTGTGGCAGTTTGGGATATTATAGATTATAATTGCCCGATTATTATACTGCTGATCAAGTGCTGGCTCAGCAGGAGTTCGTACCGTTTATAGCGCCTTACTGAAAAGCGCTACAGTATGAAAGCAGTGGGGATTGAACCCACGACCTCATGTGTGGTGTAGCAAGTGTTCTTACCACTACACCACGCTGCCGGGCTTATACAACTTATACATTTTTAAAGCCTATAAATAGTTATCTTATAATAATAAAGGCATGAAACTGAAAGTATAACTGGTAAAAAGAATTTATTATTGTTAAATTTCATATATTACTAAATTACCTTTATTAATAATGCTGTACAAGTAATTTTAAAGCATTTTAAAGGTTTCGGGATATATAGTGACGTCATAAATGTAGCGACTTGCTTTCGAAATCGCATGAGCTAGGGAACTCGATTAGGGTTAGCAAACCAGAGTTAGCGATTCCAACAAAGTTAAATCGAGTATACAAAAAAGTTTTAAACGATGGAAAAAATTATATAAACACTATTGGAAATGAATTTTTTTTTTAATTAAATTTAAATAAAGTATTTAATTTTTTTAAAATAAAGTAATATTTTTTTTAAATTGAAGGGTTTCGGGTTCGAGTCGCACTAATGCCATACATTTTACGTCCTAATAAAAACTTCAAAACTTATATTACTTTAAGGTGACACAAAAATAAAAGTGTGCCTACTGCAAAATACTTTTCATCGTTTTTGTAAATATTATCCATCTTATAAGTTGTCTCCAAGGCTTGGTAGGTAGGTTCTTGCTTAAAAAAATAAGTGAAAACTAAATGTGAAACTTGGTCACGGTCACTGCTTGTTAATTTTCGAAATCCAAACTTTTTCCCATTTCTAGCAACTATATATTCTGTCGTCATATTTTCCTAAACTGACTCTACTTTTTAAGTAACAAGATAAACAACATAAGAGAGAACTGTTTTGGGGCATATGTAGATTTATTTCTAATTTCCTGTGCAACAGACCTTTTTCCTAAGTTAATTAATGAAACGTGTTTTAGGAATTATTATTTTAACTAACATGTTTTTCGCTTGAGGTCTGGATTTTATAGAAATTCCAAACACAAAAGCGACTAAAATTGGCATTAAATTTAAATTATAACGTTACAAAAAACTGTTTATACTCAGATAGTAACACTATAATGTAAAAATTAACAATAATCCTTTGACTCTTGCACATACACGCGCCAAAGTTTCTATTAAGAATGTAAAAATTTTGATTAAATAAGTTACTTTGTATTTCAATTTTTTCTGACAGTTATTTTTGCTAAATAGTTTTTAAATATAACAAACAGAAATATTTTTTTTAAAAGTTTTCGAGCGTTAGTTAGAGTTATAAAAGACATACAATAAATAATATAATATTGCAACGGAAAAAATTGACAAAATAAATTTCATGATTTAAAACATGCCATAAATATTAATGAAGACACTAAGATTTAAAATATGTTATGGCATGGTCACCAAACCCACAATGTTGCACAACTATATCGTGAATGAAATTTGTTTTATTATTGATGTAAAATTTGTTAGTAAAACCGTAAAATTATAAAACACCATAATGTTATAATTCAATACACATCAAACGTGTATCAACATGAGGTAGAGGAATATTTGCAAATTCTTTATTCCTAGTGACGTCATCAACGTATTCGTCATACCTGTGTGTCTTTAGTGACCAACCGCCAAGTTTTTCGTTAATAAGTTGTGAATATTTCGACGTACAAACTGATAAAACGAATTTGCAGTCATTTTTCTTCGCCGTTGTAATACATCTTGAAGAAAATATTTGAAATATTATTACCTGTAAAAACTTTAAAGTTTTTTTTATATATCTTTATCCTCGATGTGGGAAGACCGAATGCGCGATCTTAACATAGAGTAACTGACCCAGTCTCGAGTTGCCTTCGCCAGTTTGTATATTATATAGATTAGAATTGCCCGGAAATTATGCTCTTGAATAGGTGTTGGCTCAGCAGAAGTTATACCGTTTATAGCACCTTACATAAGGGCGCTACAGCATAGGTGTAATGAGAATTAAACACACGACCTCATAGGTGTTGTTAACATTTACTTACTCTTTCCAAGCGGCTCCAACTATTCCTATGTTTGCATATGAAGTTTTAATTGATGCACATTCGACTACTAAGTAGTTAGAATTGCCAACTACAGTACTTGAAATATCTTCTTTAAAGGGACCTAAAAACTAAGCAACATCAATTATCAGCAGTTGTTTAAACGTGGTTTGAACTTGTTATTTTGTGAGGTTGGTACTTCACAAATAAACTTATGTTATTGTTTGTTTTATTAAAGTCTTTGCATTTATTTTTCTACTTCTTGTAAATTTATTTTTGATTTGAAAAGGACTTCAACGCATAAAGTAACATATATTACCCCAACTCAGTCTTAAGTTGCACTAGGCTTTAGTTTTAATCCCAGAAGAGGCATTTACCTAATGTATCACCTTACTTAAAGGTGATACAATATGTATAAATAGGATATGGGAATAAACCAATAATATCATGTTATGTGGTAAGTTAGTTAACCAAACTTGAACTTTACCCTTTCAAGGATATCAGATGTTTTGTCTTCGCTATTTTGGGCAAATTTTGTTTGTGAAAGATTTGAAATTGAACATATTAGAAATCCTATCAAGTTTCGTGCATTTTCATCGTAAATACCAATGCTTGCGTTGTGGCTCAGATAGCTCTTTTATGTTAAAAATGAATTAAACTTAAAAATTACTTTAGTTTAAAGTTGACTTAACATACTAAAAATAGAGTAACTTAATTTACACTAACCCAGTCTCGAGTTGCTTTTGGCAGTTTGAGACAGTGATTATAATTGCTCAATAATTAAGCTGCTGATTGATTTCAGTTTTGCAAAAGTGTATTTTATTTATAGCACCTTACTTAGGTGCGCTGCAGCATTAAAACAGTGGGAATCAAACCTAGGCCTCACATTAAAGCCAAGTGTTAAGTACTACTACCTACACCACTTCGCCACTATTTGACAATAAAATGCATAACTTGTTTATATGAAATAAACACTAGGAGTTTTATTAAATTTGCATTCTCTTACTAAATAATAACTTCTGCAGATTTTCTCGGCTTGATTTATTTCATAAGTTGACTTCATTATCTTAAAAGTTGGTTCTTCGTTTTCAAAATATTTTGCCATTAAACGTAAAACTTCATTTCTATCATTGTTTGTTAAATAACGAAAACCGAATTGTTTTCCATTTTTTGAAACTACATAATTTGCCGTCATTTTCAAATAAATTTCTACATATGTTTAGTAAAGTAATTTAAATATTGACATTTATGTTTTGTTGTGTGTTTTTTATACAACACACTCTTATTCTAATTTCCTTTATTTGTCATTCTTGGCTTAATTAATTTAGGCCCATATGCTAAGAGATCACTAACGTTTGTTGTTACATTTTTAACGTAGTAAATTGTTTTAACAACATATATAATTAGGTATATCTGTGTAGTAAATATTTATTAACCATTTCCTATACGTTTACCAGTTGGTTTCTTAATAAGCTATATAAACAAATAATTTTGTTATAAAAAAATTTATGAGAAGGTATTTGTTTTTAAAAATTTTTCTAGCTAATTATGTTTGGTAAAACTTGTTTTTTATATTTTATGATTTAATAAATGTTCTATAAATTTATGTGCTTTAAATTTTTAACACACCTTAGGCCACGTTTAGTCATAACTTTCCCTCTAATACAAAACGCACGTGCGATTTTTTAAAAACAGTTTTTATGTCTTTGGAAAATTACATTTAAGTGAATGTATACTAAATTAATCGAAAATAGAATAAGCATGTCAATTTTACTTAAAGTTATGATTTCATGCAACTTGTGCAGTTGGTAAAAGTTCGAAGAATAACCACGTGGAATTCTGGGTTCATTTTTCCACTGATTCCACGTTACTGCGCTATTGAGTAATGTGCTAAATACGGTCACATATACCTACTAGCAATTTAACGATATCGAAACTAGTAAAAACAAACAACAGCCTGTTTAGTTATTTTAAATAAGGGGTAAACTAATTTTTATAAAAATAAAACATTGCATTTAATACTGGGAGCTCTATTAAAGTCGTCTGCCCGTTTTAAAATGCGAAAAAGACAGAATCTTTATACCTTTTTTTGTATACCCTAAAAATATTTTTTATTTTGTATACCCTAATCTTTCCTTTTATTCACATACCATTTTTTTTGTATATATATAAATTTATCCTCAACGAAGGTCGAATGCCGACCCAAACATAGAGTAACAACTGTTACCCAGATCCAGAGTTGCCTGTTGCAGTTTGGGATATTATAGATTATAATTGCCTGATAATTATGCTGCCTTTTATAGTGCCTTACTCAAGGGCACTACAGCATGAGAGCAGCGGAAATTGAACCCATGACCTCATGTGGTGTAGCAAGTGTTCTTACTACTACACATGGTGCAAGTCGAATATAATCTTTTATATTTAAGTGTCAGCTTTTTCATAGCTAACAATGTTTATAATTCTGGGGCTAAATAAGTGGAGCTCTATTAACATTGTTGCCTGGTTTAAAGATGCAAAAAGGAACGAAATTTTAATACCTTACCTTAATCTCGAATTTTGTCCTTTTCTGCTTTTATTTTAGTACTACCTGTTTAAACCGTCGGACAACGAAAAAAAAGCTACCCATAAACATTACCACCTACAGCATATTACAACTTACAAACATTATTATTGGACCCATATTCTACTCCATTTTTAACACAACTATTTCATTCCCTTTGCAAAATGTGTTTAAGAATTATATAAAAATGCGGAGCAAAAATGGGAGAACAAGATTTTGTTCAAGAATTACATAAAATTGCGGAGCAGAAATGGAAGAACACGATTTTTAATTAGAAGTTTGGCACCAAAAGCTAAATAGTAGGTAAAATTTAACAACTAATACTTGATAAAATAAGATAAGGAAACAATAATTAGAAATTTTTTTTAAATACTATATCTGGTGCCTATTTATGATGTCATAATTGTGTTTATTGTATTTTAACAATTCAGGAAGTTCTGACAGTTTTTCGGACTTCCAAACTTATTGTCATTCTATTTAATTTTTATTTTTAAAAATATTAAAAAAAGAGGATAAATATCCATTTATGTCAAGGAAGTAAACAAATCCTGTGTACTCTATATATTACTTAGGCTTATTATTTTTGAATCATTTTATTTAAACAACAAACTGATTAGTTACAATATGAACAAGTTGGTTTTAAGTTTGATGATTTTAAGTTTAAATGTTGTAAATGGGCAACAATGTTTAAAGTTAGTAAACGGGCACTTTAAGTTTACTCATGAGAATGTAGAATATGATTTTAGTTTAACTAATGTTTACTACGAAACAGCAGTGGAAAGATGTGCAGAAATGAACTCCACGTTGGTAACTCCCAAGACACTGGAAATCCGTAATTTTATTAATCAAACATTATATTTATTGGGAGGTATGGTCTAAAACTTTAAAAATAATTATTTTATTGTTATATGTTTTAAACTTCATTAAACAACTTTGAAAAACATGATTTAGCAACAAAAATTTTATCTTTTATGTTGTAGGACAATATACCTATTTCACCTATTACTATATCGGCCTAACAAGAACAAACTCCTCTAATGACGATTCCTCTTTTAAGTGGAGCGATAACACAACTTTGCTGAGTAGCCAATCTAACTGGGCTGATGGTGAACCTGATAATAGGTATGGGGATGAGAATTGTGTTGGGTTATATTATGGTGGTGATACAAAGTGGGGGGATTTTCCATGTGATTATGATAGTTGGCGATATATTTGCCAACGAGATTTACCAGCATGTAAGTAACTTATATATTAATTCCGAGTTATTTATTTTATTTAAGTTTTTAATATTTTTACCCTAAATTCTGTTAAAATTTTGTTGATTTTTTTTTTTGGTTGACATTTTAAGTTTTAAACTTTCCGTAAGATATTGTATTTAAATAAATATTTAAAATTTAAATCCTACTCTCCTAATCATTTATGAAAGACTTTATTAATATTTAGTTGTTGTACAGCTATGACTACAACCACTATTACTAGTATGGCTACAGACAAGAATAAAACAAGTTCTGTAACAACAAAAAACATGAAAACAGAAAGCGAGGGCAGAGATGGGCAACAATGTTTAAATTTAGTAAACGGGCACTTTAAGTTTACTCATGAGAATGTCGAATATGATTTTAGTTTAACTGTGGTTACCTATGCAACAGCAGTGACAAGATGTGCAGAAATGAACTCAATGTTGGTAACTCCCAAGACATCGGGAATCAGTGATTTTATTAGACAAACAATATCTTTATTTGGAGGTATGGTTTAAAACTTTAAAATATTTATTTTTGTTGCTATATGTTCTAAACTTATTTGAAACAAAATGTTTATTTAGAGGTATATATGGTTAAAATTTTTAACCCTTAAATGTTTATTTTATTGTTATATGTTTTTTGAACTAATTTGAAACAATTTTTTAAATCATTAACAAAAATTTTATCTTTTATGTTGTAGGACAATATACCTGGTACTGGATCGGCCTAACAAGAACAAACTCCTCTAATGACGATTCCTCTTTTAAGTGGAACGATAACACAACTTTGCTGAGTAACCAATCTAACTGGGGGTATGGTGGTGAACCTGATAATTGGGGAGGGAAAAAGAATTGTGTTTCCTTAGGTGGTGGTCATACAAAGTGGGCGAATTATTCATGTAATTATTTACACAGATATATTTGCCAACGAGATTTACCAGCATGTAAGTAACTTATATATTAATTCCAAGTTTTTTATTTAAGTTTTTAATATTTTTAATTTGAAATCTGTGAAATCTTATTTAAATTTTAACAACTTAAAAGCTTACTGATTACTAGAAGCAGGTGTTTGTTAATTTAATAAAATATCAAAATATGAAACTTACTCTCTTATTCATTTAAAGATAAGTTGTTAAATTTTTGTTATTGTGCAGCTATGACTACAACCACTATTTCTACTACAACTACAGTCAAGAAACAAACAAGGGTTGTAACACCAGAAACCATAAAAAATGATGCCACGACCCTAAAAACCGGAATGAATGATGTCATGGCACCAAAAACAGCTTTAAATTTAACAACAGGATCTTCTCCACCCCAACAAGAACAATGCAATGTAAGAAACTTCATATTTTATTATAAAAACTTCATTTTTTAAAGTTTTTTTAGACCTTTCACTTTTTTTTATTTATCAAGCATTAATTTTATTTAAATTTAAATTTTTTTTTTTATTTAGGAAATTCCTTTAATATTAGGATGGGCAACTTCAGCACTTTTTCTTCTTGTCATCTTCTTTCTATTTTATAAACTGAAAAACAATGGTTCATGTAAGTTTAAAACATTATTTTAATTGCATGGTAAGGTTTTATAACCTAATTATAAAACAACTTTTGTTACCCCAACCTATTCTTTTGTTGTTTATGCAAGTTTTATATATTTTTCATTTTAATCTTCCAGCCTTGCCAGTAAAATCTTTTGTAAATTTAGAGAATTTAGATAGAATTAAATAATTATGTAAGTTAAACTAAATTTGTTTTTGATTTCAGTTAAACTAATATTTAATTTATTTTTGCAGCTCGGTCGGTAGACTTAAATGCTGGTGCTGTTGCAGGTAATAATGTTCTATGTTAATTGTTAAAATTTTACATTTTATTTGATTGGTAGTGTGGTATACTGGTCATGACATTAAACTACGAGCCAAAAGGTTTGGAGTTCAAGCCGCACTAATGCCACACTATTCGTGCCAGGCGTTTACAGATAGCTCACACACTTCACAACAGCACACTCTTTCACAATAAAAATATAAAAACCTATTACCTTAAGTGGATATGGCAATATATTGGAATTAAATTGTTTATAAAATACATCATTAAGCTATTATTTATTGATTTGTTTTTGCGGTGGGTCCAGTAATAGAACTTGCATCTGATGTTGTAGGTTATTTTTTTAATGTTTTTTTTCAAAATTCTTAAATGGGTTAAATGATTTATAAATGCTTTGTTAAAAAATTGTAATTTTAATTTTAAACAAAATTTATCTAAATTTTACAGCTCGACCAGAAGACCAATATGAAAATGTTATTGCAGGTAAGTTTATACCAAAAACTTTAAATTATTTATTTTTAACTGTAGTCAGCATGGTGTAGTGGTTAGAACACTTAGCTTTACCTCATTTGGTCCTGGGTTCGATTCCCACTGCTTCCATGCTGTAGCTCCCTTAAATAAGGCGCTTTAAACGGTATCTGCTCTTGCTGAGCCAACACTCAATTAGCAGCTTATAATTAACTGGCAATTTCAATCTTTAATATCTCAAACTGGCAAAGCCAGCCTAAGACTGGGTCAGGTACCTGATGTTACTCTGTGTTTAAGCCATGAAGTCGACCTATTCACACCGAGAATAAATAACTAACAAAAAACACTTGATAAATTTAGTTTAATTTTTTCAGCCCAAGCACAAAATGTTCGTACAGACGCTGTTGCATGTAAGTCTATTTCAATTTTATTATTTAATTAAACTTATTATATATGTATACAGGTCGTCTTGATGTACCTTAAATTCTCACTATTTAAGATTACGAATGTATTGTACTTTAAGATCGGTAATTTTACTTTGCTTTGGCGGGAATCTGTGCATATAATGCGGTCGATTTTATTTATTACCCTCTAAATCCATTCTTATTTTTGTTGGCGTTTCGTTTTTTTAAATAACTATTTCGTTCAACTTGCGTTTACAAATAATCAAAACTATAACCATACAACATAGTACCCTGTTAATTAAACTTGTTTACCAAATGTTAGGGTACAGGGTTTTATTGTTATATTAACATAATTAAAATTATATTTTTAAAACGTTGTTTTTTTTTGTAATATTTTATGATCTTAACCGCCATCTAACGCATTTTTCTTGTGCGGAGAGTGGCAAACCTAGTTAAGTTTTTATATTTAAAACTAACATTTTGATGCGTTTATTTTTTATATAATTTATTTTAAATTTATTTATTTTTGCAGACAACGCGCGAGCAGTTTACGTGGACTTTAATTAAGGAAAACAAAAAACTTTTTTTTGTCGATTTTATTATGGATATACATGTGACAATTTGTGTAATAGTAATTTTGCAAAAGACTTTAGTATTTTTTGCTAATATTTTTTTTAAATATTAGCAAGCTTGCTGGTATTGATTATTATAAATATTTAGGCTTGCATTTCCTTCTATTTTCAATTCACTTTTATTGAAATTTAGAAATTCTGTTGCGTATTTTATTTTAATTTTTACTTGTTTCTTTGTTTCAAATATTAGCAAGCTTGTAGTCATTGATTATTATAAATTTGTTAGGCTTCTATTTTTAATTCATTTTTTTAAATTTTGAAATGCCATTGTGTATTTTATTTCGGACTATTTTATGAAAACCCTGGATCGAAACCTATTCATAACTTATATGACTCCGTTCTATTTTTAAAAGCATTTCCTTCTAGTTATATTCTATTTTTTCACTGTTATAAATTACTAGGCAGCAGTGGGAATCGAACCTTTGCTACCAAGTCTCGTAAAGATAAACCACTGCGTTTTTATTCTTTATTATATAAGCTTTGTTCCTTCTGCTTTAAAATCTTAGCTATTTTTAATGTAAATACTTATTTTTTGTAAAATGGTGAAATTTGAAGTCTGGCAATGTTGTTAGTTTTAAGTAAATATAAAAGGCCTATTTAATTTTAAATTACCTTAATTAAATCGTGATTAAACTTTATAAATAGGTGTTTGTTTTTTAATTGGGATTTTTATCAGAATTTAATGTTTAAAAAAACTATAAATTTTTACTCGGATTTTAAAGCCGCTGATATTGACTCTTATTTAAAGATATAATCTACTAGTAGTCGACATGTTTAGTTAAAAACCCGCAAAAATGTGATGGTTAGTTGAACAATAAAAGACATGAAATGATTGATAACAACATTTTAAATGGATTGTAAGCTATTGTTATTTTAGTAACAAAATCCTGAATTAATATGGTTAAAACTGTCATGTATTCACTAGGTCTGATGTATAACGTACTTTAAAATAAATAGTAGAACTACATTTTATTTAAATGAAGAACGGGTTAAGGTTTTATTTTATGCTGTTTAAAAAAGGCGTGGCAATAAAAGATCGAACCAAGATATTGGCGTAAACAGGAGTTGTTGTTTTAACTTTATTATTCCAAAAAACCACACATTAAAAATGTTCGTTTTAATCAATAACGTAAACGCTTTAAGCACAGAACAAAGAAAATTCTATTGATTAACTACGCAAATAATCACTGTTTTTTGACGTTGTCGTATGCTGTTTAGCGTATAGGTTTGCGCTTGAAATCAACAATACCTACCCTGTTTACTCAGGTTAAATGAAAACATTTATGTTTTTCTATGTATAAATACCATGGGTGTAACGTACATTTATTATTCAGTGTATTTAGGCCTTCAAAAAAGCACTTAATGTCTTATTTCGTGGTTTTCAGACCTAATTGTATATTTATGATATTTTTAAACTAGCAAATAAGGTTACTAATTTAGTAAAAGCATAATGGAAATAAATACAAGCACAACGCAAGATTATGGAATATTTTTGAACATAAACAAATCAACTACAGGTACATTGATCTTCTTATAACAAAAATAGTATAAGCTAAATTGAATATACGTAAAACTCTGTAATATTTTAACGTTTAGAATATGTGGTCGTTGCTATGGTTTTAACATTAATTATTATCGGGGCAACCCTGGGAAATGTGCTTGTAATTTGTGCCGTGAAACTGGAAAGAAATCTTCATTCACCTGGCAACTTCTTGATTTGTTCTCTGGCGGTAACCGACTTACTGTTGGCTTGTCTCGTTATGCCGTTAAGTGCATTGTATGAGGTAGGTTATTAAGTTATGGATAAATAGAATATCCTGGCTTAAGGACATGAGGTCCTGGCTTTACTACGTGGGGTCTTGGGTTTAATTTTTACTGATATTATGCTGTTGCGCTCTTAAGTAAGGCGTTTTAAACGGTAGAAATCAAATACTTAATCAGCAGCTAATTCATCGGGCAATTATAATTTAAAATACCCCAAACTGCTAAGGTCAATTCAAGACTGGGTCGGGGTAACTAAGGTTACTCTATATTTTGTTGTGAAGTCGACCTTTCTGTGTCAATTAAAAAAAGACAAAGTGAACGAAAAAATTATAAATTGAACAAAGAATTATATATAGTTATGCATAATTAAAAGTAAAAATTAGATTGTTACTTCTAATATGCCGAGATTTGAACTTCAGAATAGAAATAAACTTTAGAATGAATTTCTGTTCTTAAAAACAAAAGTTGTTTAACATTGAGATTTTTTTTACTTAGATAACTGGCACTTGGCTGTTAGGAGAAGCTTTATGTCAAGTGTGGACAGCTACTGATATTTGTTGTTGTACTGCCTTAATTTTACATCTATGTGCAATCGCTCTTGAGCGTCACCGCTCGATCAATAACGCCGTCAAATATTTTACCAAAAAACGAAAAAATGGGTAAAAATTTTATTTGAATATACTAGCTTTTTTGATTTTTTTGACATTTATTAATAATGCATTTAAAATACATTACATATATTTGTTAATAAGTATTTTTCGTTACAACTCTTCTATTTACTCTAAACAGGGTTACGTTTAAAATTCTACTGGTTTGGTTATTAGCAATTTGCATTAGTATTCCTCCATTATTAGGCTGGGAGAAATCGACCACCAACAAAACAATCAAATATTCGAACAACACCAAATCTATTCCAATTCAGTGCCATGTAAGATCGTATTCAAAATTAGTTTTTTAAGGTGTAAATGTAATAGAATTTTTTACATATCAAATGTAGTCAATTTTCCACCTTATTGACTGCAATGTTGTTGTCGTAATATGGTCGCTAACTAATATTTGCCAGTAGTGACCAGTAATCAATTTTAAAACCAGTAATTTTTATTTGCGACACTTAAAGTGCTTTCTATTACGACCTGTATTTTATTACACAATTTTCTATGATTTTATTTGTTCAATATTGCCTCAGGTGTTTTAAAACTTTCATGAAATTGGAAATTTTCTACAATAACAACAATGTTTGAAAACTAACATTTAATTACCACTTGTTTTAACCACTATGCAACAACAAAACATTTTATTAATTTGTTTAATAACACTTATAAATATATATAAAACACTCAATTTATAACTAACATTAAATATCAAAATAAAATATATTTATTTTTTTTAATATACAATTTAACTTTAGTAAAATTTGACCATGAATTAGCTTAATAAAGTTGTTTTTATTAATTATTTCAAAGCTTAAAATTAACCTGTTTTTAAACTGAAGATAATCAGTATCAAAGTATTAAAAAAACATACAATATTACCAGTTAGTAAAATTTAAAAAAAAATCAATATAAAAGATGTCAAAATCAAGAAGACTAAGGCAGCGTATAGTGTAATGGTAAAAACACTTGTTACGCCACCATGAGGTCGTGGGTTTATTCCCTACTGCTCATGTTGTAGCGTCCTTGAGTAAGGCGCTATAAACGGTATGAACTCTTGCTGAGCCAGCACTTAATCAGCAGCATAATTACCCATAACAATATTAAAACAAACATAATAGCAAAAACCTGACTAAACAATAATAATAATATTTAACACAATAACACGCTAAAGCTATATTTTGGAAACAACAGCAACATGTCACAAAGTTATGCAGAAAACGTTAACATCAACATGGGGTAGAGGAGTCTTGGCAAATTCTTTCTCTCCAGTGACATCATCAATATATTCGTCATACCTGGTGGATTTAAGAGAAAAACAACCCAGTTTTTTGTTGATAAGTTGTGAATATTTCGACGTACAAACTGAGACAATATATCTGCAGTTCTTTTCTTGAGCTATATCGAATAGTCTTAAAATAAAATGTATAATAAAGGTAATATATACTAGAAGACAAGACAACTTGTAAAGGTTCGTGGTGCAGTGGTCAGAACACTTTTTACACTACATGGAGTCCTGGGTTCAATTCCCATTGATTTCATTCTGAAAAATATTAATCAAACTTACAATTTCCATGCGGCACTTGCTATTCCCATGTTTGAGTATCGTGTTTCTGTTGCTGCGCATTCGACCATAATGTACTTTGAATTTCCAACTACTGTGTTTGGAATGTCTCCCTCCATTTTATCAAGAAACTAAATAAAAAAGTTATCCCGCTAGATAGTGTAAAAGGGCTTCCTGCAAAAAAATTGATCATCAAGACGTCGGACTACGAGCCGAAAGGTTTCGGGTTCGAGCCGCACCAACGTCACACTATTCGCCCTTGAGCCCGACTTTTACGTATAGCTCAAAACACGTCATACCAGCACACCCTTTCCCAATAAAAAAAATAAAACCTATCACCTTAAGGTGATATGAAAAAAAAAATAATAATTAATGATAGTAGTCCGTTAGTGTGGTTAAGCAGTCATGGCAGCGTACTATGAGCCGAAAGGTTTTGGGTTCGAACTGCACCATTGCCACATTATTTGCCCTTAGGCTCGGGGTTTACGGATAGCTTTAAACATGTCATAACAGCACACCTTTTCCCAATAAAAAAAACTATTACTTTAAGATGACATGGAAAAAAAATAGTCTAGGTGTCCAATAGTGTGGTATACTAGTCATGGCTTTGGACTGCGATCCAAGAGGTTTTGGGTTCAAGCCGCACCAATACTACACCATTCGCTCTTGAGCCCGGCGTTTACAGATAGCTTAAACACGTCCCAACGCACACATTTTTTTTATTACAAATACAAAAACCTAACACTTACAAAAACTTTAAGGTGATAGAAAAAACAATTGCAAATGCATATAAAAAATATTTGTTTATTATTTTTGTTTACAATAATTAAACATTTTTTTTAAATAATAAAATATAAGTAGTTTTACGATATTTATCAAACCTTGTTTAATTTACTAACATGTTTTTTACCCTTGCCAAAATTGTGATCCCTTTATCCTCACTTTTTTCCTTGTTATATTGTTGTTTTAACGTGGACATTGAACACAACAAGATCGCTATTAATTTGTCAGGATTTTCATCAAATATTCCGATGCTGACATCATGACTTAAAAAACTCTAAAAAATTATGAAAATAAGTTTATATGATTGCAACATAAATTTGCCTTTTGTAACTTATACATGTAAAACAACTGGCAGTTTTTATATAGTTATCTTATAATAATAAATGCATGAAACTAAAAGTATAACTGGTAAAAAGAACTTATTATTGTTAAATTTCATATATTACTAAATTAACTATATTAATAATGCTGTACAAGTAATTTTAAAGCAATTTAAAGTCATATATTGGCGATATTTTTTTACTCAAAAATTGATGAAGTTGGTGTCACTGAACACAAAAATGATTTTAATTTTAAATAATTTCATCTACTTTTTAAGTTATACAAATTTAAAAATAATTTAATTAAAACAGAAAGAAAAGGGAAGCCCTGTTTGTGATGACGTAGAAAGTACCAGCTTGTATACATTCACTACGCTACTTAGTACTTTCTACGTCACACGAAAAAATATAATAACCTCGTTTTGCATAGTAATCATTTTCCAGTATTTAAAAAAATTAAATTGTAGGTACCACAGACATTTTTTAAAGGTTCTAAAAGGATTTTGTGATTCATTGTCAACAATACTACCGTGCTATATACATAACTAACAAGATTGCAAAACTCTCTTATATAACACTTTATAGGTTTCGCGATATATAGTGACGTCATAAATGTAGCGACTTGCTTTCGAAATCGCATGAGCTAGGGCTTGAACTCGATTAGGGTTAGAAAGCCAGGGTTAGCGATTCCAACAAAGTTAAATCGAGTATACAAAAAAGTTTTAAACGATGGAAAAAATTTTATAAACACTATTGGAAATGAATTTTTTTTAAATTAAATTTAAATAAAGTATTTTATTTTTTTAAGATAAAGTATTATTTTTTTTAAATCGAAGGGTTTCGGGTTCGAGTCGCACCAATGCCATACATTTTACGTCCTAATAAAAACTTCAAAACTTATATTACTTTAAGGTGACACAGAAATAAAAGTGTGCCTACTGTAAAATACTTTTCATCGTTTTTGTAAATATTATCCATCTTATAAGTTGTCCCCAAGGCTTGGTAGGTAGGTTCTTGCTTAAAAAAATAAGTAAAAACTAAATGTAAAACTTGGTCACGGTCACTGCTTGTTAATTTTCGAAATCCAAACTTTTTCCCATTTCTAGCAACTATATATTCTGTCGTCATATTTTCCTAAACTGACTCTACTTTTTAAGTAACAAGATGAACAACATAAGAGAGAACTGTTTTGGGGCATATGTAGATTAATTTCTAATTCCCTGTGCACCAGACCTTTTTCCTAAGTTAACTAATGAAACGTGTTTTAGGAATTATTATTTTAACCAACATGTTTTTCACTTGAGGTCTTGATTTGAATAGGAATTTCAAGCACAAAAGCGCTTAAAATTGGCATTAAATTTAAAATATAACGTTACAAAAAACTGTTTATACTCAGATAGTAACACGTTTTCGAGCATAAGTTAGAGTTATAAAAGACATACAATAAATAATATAATAATTCAACATAAAAAATGGATAAAATCAATTTAATGATTTAAAAAATGCCATAAATATTATTGTTTACACAAAAAGTTTAAGTATGTTATGGCATGGTCACCAAACCCACAATGTTGCACAACTATATCGTGAATGAAATTTGTTTTATTATTGATGTAAAATTTGTTAGTAAAACCGTAAAATTTTAAAACACCACGATGTTATAATTCAATACACATCAAACGTGTATCAACATGAGGTAGAGGAATATTTGCAAATTCTTTATTCCTAGTGACGTCATCAACGTATTCGTCATACCTGTGTGTCTTTAGTGACCAACCTCCAAGTTTTTCGTTAATAAGTTGTGAATATTTCGACGTACAAACTGATAAAACGAATTTGCAGTCATTTTTCTTCGCCGTTTTAATACATCTTAAAGAAAATATTTGAAATATTATTACCTGTAAAAACTTTAAAGTTTTTTTTATATATCTTTATCCTCGATGTGGGAAGACCGAATGCGCGATCTTAACATAGGGTAACTGACCCAGTCTCGAGTTGCCTTTGCCAGTTTGTATATTATATAGATTAGAATTGCCCGGAAATTATGCTCTTGAATAGGTGTTGGCTCAGCAGAAGTTATACCGTTTATAGCACCTTACATAAGGCTACAGCATAGGTGTAATGGGAATTAAACACACGACCTCATAGGTGTTATTAACATTTACTTACTCTTTCCAAGCGGCTCCAACTATTCCTATGTTTGCATATGAAGTTTTAATTGATGCACATTCGACTACTAAGTAGTTAGAATTGCCAACTACAGTACTTGAAATATCTTCTTTAAAGGGACCTAAAAACTAAGCAACATCAATTATCAGCATTTGTTTAATCGTGGTTTGAACTTGTTATTTTGTAAGTTTTGATACTTCACAAATAAACTTATGTTATTGTTTGTTTTATTAAAGTCTTTGCATTTATTTTTCTACTTCTTGTAAATTTATTTTTGATTTGAAAAGGACTTCATCGCATAAAGTAACATATATTACCCCAACTCAGTCTTAAGTTGCGCTAGGCTTTAGTTTTAATCCCAGAAGAAGCATTTACCTAATGTATCACCTTACTTAAAGGTGCTACAATATGTATAAATAGGATATGGGAATAAACCAATAATATCATGTTATGTGGTAAGTTAGTTAACCAAACTTGAACTTTACCCTTCCAAGGATATCAGATGTTTTATCTTCGCTATTTTGGGCAAATTTTTTTTGTGGAAGATTTGAAATTGAACATATTAGAAATCCTATCAAGCTTCGTGCATTTTCATCGTAAATACCAATGCTTGCGTTGTGGCTCAGATAGCTCTTTTATGTTAAAAATGAATTAAAGTTAAAAATTACTTTAGTTTAAAGTTGACTTAACATACTAAAAATAGAGTAACTTAATTTACACTAACCCAGTCTCGAGTAATTATAATTGCTAATTATAATTGCTTAAGACAGTGATTAATTATAATTGCTTAAGACAGTGATTATAATTGCTCAATAATTAAGCTGCTGATTGATTTCAGTTTTGCAAAAGTGTATTTTATCTATAGCACCTTACTTAGTGGCGCTGCAGCATTAAAACAGTGGGGATCAAACCTAGGACCTCGTATTAAAGCCAAGTGTGAAGTACTACTACCTACACCACTTCGCCACTATTTGACAATGAAATGCATAACTTGTTTATATGAAATAAACACTAGGAGTTTTATTAAATTTGCATTCTCTTACTAAATAATAACTTCTGCAGATTTCCTCGGCTTGATTTATTTCATAAGTTGACTTCATTATCTTAAAAGTTGGTTCTTCATTTTCAAAATATTTTGCCATTAAGCGTAAAACTTCATTTCTATCATTGTTTGTTAAATAACAAAAACCGAATTGTTTTCCATTTTTTGAAACTACATAATTTGCCGTCATTTTCAAATAAATTTCTACATATGTTTAGTGAAGTAATGCAAATATTGACATTTATGTTTTGTTGTGTGTTTTTTATACAACACACTCTTATTCTAATTTCCTTTATTTGTCATTTTTGGCTTAATTAATTTAGGCCCATATGCTAAGAGATCACCAACGTTTGTTGTTACATTTTTAACGTAGTAAATTGTTTTAACAACATATATAATTAGGTATATCTGTGTAGTAAATATTTATTAACCATTTCCTATACGTTTACCAGTTGGTTTCTTAATAAGCTATATAAACAAATAATTTTGTTATAAAAAAATTTATGAGAAGGTATTTGTTTTTAAAAAATTTTCTAGCTAATTATGTTTGGTAAAACTTGTTTTTTATATTTTATGATTTAATAAATGTTCTATAAATTTATGTGCTTCAAATTTTTAACACACCTTAGGCCACGTTTAGTCATAACTTTCCCTCTAATACAAAACGCACGTGCGATTTTTTAAAAACAGTTTTTATGTCTTTGGAAAATTACATTTAAGTGAATGTATACTAAATTAATCGAAAATAGAATAAGCATGTCAATTTTACTTAAAGTTATGATTCCATGCAACTTGTGCAGTTGGTAAAAGTTCGAAGAATAACCACGTGGAATTCTGGGTTTATTTTTCCACTGATTCCACGTTACTGCGCTATTGAGTAATGTGCTAAATACGGTCACATATACCTACTAGCAATTTAACGATATCGAAACTAGTAAAAACAACCAACAGCCTGTTTAGTTATTTTAAATAAGGGGTAAACTAATTTTTATAAAACTAAAACATTGCATTTAATACTGGGAGCTCTATTAAAGTCGTCTGCCCGTTTTAAAATGCGAAAAAGACAGAATCTTTATACCTTTTTTTGTATACCCTAAAAATATTTTTTATTTTGTATACCCTAATCTTTCCTTTTATTCACATACCATTTTTTTTGTATATATATAAATTTATCCTCAACGAAGGTCGAATGCTGACCCAAACATAGAGTAACAACTGTTACCCAGATCCAGTCTCGAGTTGCCTGTTGCAGTTTGGGATATTATAGATTATAATTGCCTGATAATTATGCTGCCTTATATAGTGCCTTACTCAAGGGCACTACAGCATGAGAGCAGCGGGAATTGAACCCATGACTTCATGTGGTGTAGCAAGTGTTTCTTACCTTACACTATGGTGCCAGTCGAATATAATCTTTTATATTTAAGTGTCAGCTTTTTCATAGCTTACAATGTTTATAATTCTGGGGCTAAATAAGTGGAGCTCTATTAACATTGTTGCCTGGTTTAAAGATGCAAAAAGAAACGAGATTTTTATACCTTACCTTAATCTCGAATTTTGTCCTTTTCTGCTTTTATTTTAGTACTACCTGTTTAAACCGTCGGACAACGAAAAAAAAGCTACCCATAAACATTACCACCTACAGCATATTACAACTTACAAACATTATTATTGGACCCATATTCTACTCCATTCTTAACACAACTATTTCATTCCCTTTGCAAAATGTGTTTAAGAATTATATAAAAATGCGGAGCAAAAATGGGAGAACAAGATTTTGTTCAAGAATTACATAAAATTGCGTAGCAGAAATGGAAGAACAAGATTTTTAATTAGAAGTTTGGCACCAAAAGCTAAATAGTAGGTAAAATTTAACAACTAATACTTGATAAATAAGATAAGGAAACAATAATTAGAAATTTTTTTTAAATACTATATCTGGTGCCTATTTATGATGTCATAATTGTGTTTATTGTATTTTAACAATTCAGGAAGTTCTGACAGTTTTTTGGACTTCCAAACTTATTGTCATTCTATTTAATTTTTATTTTTAAAAATATTAAAAAAAGGGGATAAATATCCATTCATGTCAAGGAAGTGAACAAATTCTGTGTACTCTATATATTACTTAGGCTTATTATTTTTGAATCATTTTATTTAAACAACAAACTGATGAGTTACAATATGTACAAGTTGGTTTTAAGTTTGATGATTTTAAGTTTAAATGTTGTAAATGGGCAACAATGTTTAAAGTCAGAAAACGGGCACTTTAAGTTTACTCATGAGAATGTAGAATATGATTTTAGTTTCACCTGGGTTAATTATGCAACAGCAGTGGAAAGATGTGCAGAAATGAACTCCACGTTGGTAACTCTCAAGACACTGGAAATCCGTAATTTTATTAAACAAACATTAAATTTATTTGGAGGTATGGTTTAAAACTTTAAAATATTTATTTTATTGTTATATGTTTTAAACTTCATTAAACAACTTTGAAAAACATGATTTAGCAACAAAAATATTATCTTTTATGTTGTAGGACAATATAATTATTACTGGATCGGTCTTACAAGAACAAACTCCTATAATGACGATTCCTCTTTTAAGTGGAGCGATAACACAACTTTGCTGAGTAACCAATCTAACTGGGCTTATAGGCAACCTTATAATTGGGGAGGGGTTGAGAATTGTGTTTGGTTACATGGTGATGATACGAAGTGGGCGGATTATCGATGTGGTTATAGTCGGCGATATATTTGCCAACGAAATTTACCAGCATGTAAGTAACTTATATATTAATTCCAAGTTATTTATTTTATTCAAGTTTTTAATATTTTTACCCTAAATTCTGTTAAAATTTTGTTGATTTTTTTTTTTGGTCGACATTTTAAGTTTTAAACTTTCCGTAAGATATTGTATTTAAATAAATATTTAAAATTTAAATCCTACTCTCCTAATCATTTATGAAAGACTTTATTATTATTTTGTTGTTGTACAGCTATGACTACAACCACTATTACTAGTATGGCTACAGACAAGAATAAAACAAGTTCTGTAACAACAAAAAACATGAAAACAGAAAGCGAGGGCAGAGATGGGCAACAATGTTTAAATTTAGTAAACGGGCACTTTAAGTTTACTCATGAGAATGTCGAATATCATTTTGGTTTAACTGTGGTTAACTATGCAACAGCAGTGGAAAGATGTGCAGAAATGAACTCAATGTTGGTAACTCCCAAGACACTGGAAATCCGTAATTTTATTAATCAAACAATATATTTATTTGGAGGTATGGTTTAAAACTTTATAATATTTATTTTTGTTGCTATATGTTCTAAACTTATTTGAAACAAAATGTTTATTTAGAGGTATATATGGGTAAAATTTTTAACCCTTAAATGTTTATTTTATTGTTATATGTTTTTTAAACTAATTTGAAACAATTTTTTAAATCATTAACAAAAATTTTATCTTTTATGTTGTAGGACAATATAGAGGTTACTGGATCGGTCTAACAAGAACAAACTCCTCTAATGACGATTCCTCTTTTAAGTGGAACGATGGAACAACTTTGCAGAGTAATCAATCTAACTGGTATGATAGTCAACCTAATAATGTGGTAGGGGTTGATAATTGTGTTTTGTTACATCCTGGTGGTACAGAGTGGGGGGATTATCCATGTGATTATAAAAGTTGGCGATATATTTGCCAACGAGATTTACCAGCATGTAAGTAACTTATATATTAATTCCGAGTTATTTATTTTATTTAAGTTTTAATATTTTTAATTTAGAATCTGTGAAATCTTATTTGAAATTTTAACTACTTAAAAGCTTACTGATTATACTAGAAGCAGGTGTTTCTTAATTTAATAAAATATCAAAATATGAAACTTACTCTCTTATTCATTTAAAGATAAGTTGTTAAATTTTTGTTATTGTGCAGCTATGACTACAACCACTATTTCTACTACAACTACAGTCAAGAAACAAACAAGGGTTGTAACACCAGAAACCGAAAAAAATGATGCCACGACCCTAAAAACCGGAATGAATGATGCCACGACCCTAAAAATCGCAATGAATGATGCCACGACCCTAAAAACCGCAATGAATGATGCCACGACCCTAAAAACCGCAATGAATGATGCCACGACTCTAAAAACCGCAATGAATGATGCCACGACTCTAAAAACCGGAATGAATGATGCCACGACCCTAAAAACCGGAATGAATGATGCCACGACTCTAAAAACCGCAATGAATGATGCCACGACTCTAAAAACCGGAATGAATGATGCCACGACCCTAAAAACTGCAATGAATGATGCCACGACTCTAAAAACCGGAATGAATGATGCCACGACTCTAAAAACCGGAATGAATGATGCTACGACCCTAAAAACCGCAATGAATGATGCCACGACCCTAAAAACCGCAATGAATGATGCCACGACCCTAAAAACCGCAATGAATGATGCCACGACCCTAAAAACCGCAATGAATGATGCCACGACCCTAAAAACCGCAATGAATGATGCCACGACCCTAAAAACCGCAATGAATGATGCTACGACTCTAAAAACCGGAATGAATGATGCCACGACCCTAAAAACCGCAATAAATGATGCCACGACCCTAAAAACCGCAATGAATGATGCCACGACCCTAAAAACTGCAATGAATGATGCCACGGCCCTAAATACCGCAATGAATGATGCCACGACCCTAAAAACCGGAATGAATAACGCCATGACACCAAAAACAGCTTTAAATCTAACAACAGGATCTTCTCCACCCCAACAAGAACAATGCAATGTAAGAAACTTTATTTTTTAAAGTTTTTTTTAGATCTTTCCGTTTTTTTTATTTATTAAGCATTAATTTTATTTAAATTAAAAATTTTTTTTTTATTTAGGAAATTCCTCTAATATTAGGATGGGCAACTTCAGCACTTTTTCTTCTTGTCACCTTCTTTCTATTTTATAAACTGAAAAACAATGGTTCATGTAAGTTTAAAACAATATTTTAATTGCATGGTAAGGTTTTATAACCTAATTATAAAACAACTTTTGTTACCCCAACCTATTCTTTTTTTGTTTTTGCAAGTTTTATATATTTTTTATTTCAATCTTCCAGCCTTGCCAGTAAAATCTTTTGTAAATTTAGAGAATTTAGATAGAATTAAATAATTATGTAAGTTAAACTAAATTTGTTTTTGTTTTCAGTTGAACTAATATTCAATTTATTTTTGCAGCTCGGTCGGTAGACTTAAATGCTGGTGCTGTTGCAGGTAATGATGTTCTATGTTAATTGTTAAAATTTTACAATTTATTTGATTGGTGGTGTGGTATACCGGTCATGGCATTAAACTACGAGCCAAACGGTTTGGAGTTCAAGCCGCACTAATGCCACACTATTTGTGCCAGGCGTTTACAGATAGCTCACACACTTCACAACAGCACACTCTTTCACAATAAAAATATAAAAACCTATTACCTTAAGTGGATATGGCAATATATTGGAATTAAATTGTTTATAAAATACATCATTAAGCTATTATTTATTAATTTGTTTTTGCGGTGGGTCCAGTAATTGAACTTGCATGTGATGTTGTAGGTTATTTTTTTAATGTTTTTTTCAAAATTCTTAAATGGGTTAAATGATTTATAAATGTTTTGTTAAAAAAATTTGATTTTAATTTTAAACAAAATCTATTTAAATTTTACAGCTCGACCAGAAGACCAATATGAAAATGTTATTACAGGTAAGTTTATACTAAAAACTTTAAAATTTTTTTATTTTTAACTGTAGTCAGCATGGTGTAGTGGTAAGAACACTTGTCACACCACACATGAGGTCGTGGGTTCAATTTCCACTGCTCTTATGCTGTTGCGCCCTTGAGTAAGGCACTTTAAACGGTATCTGGTCTTGCTGAGCCAACACTCAATTAGCAGCTTATAATTAACTGGCAATTTCAATCTTTAATATCTCAAACTGGCAAAGTCAGCCTAAGACTGGGTCAGGTAACTGATGTTACTCTGTGTTGAAGCCATGAAGTCGACCTATCCACACCGAGAATAAATAACTAACAAAAAACACTTGATAAATTTAGTTTAATTTTTCAGCCCAAGCACAAAATGTTCGTACAGACGCTGTTGCATGTAAGTCTATTTCAATTTTATTATTTAATTAAACTTATTATATATGTATACAGGTCGTCTTGATGTACCTTAAATTCTCACTATTTAAGATTTAGAATAAACCGTAACTAAAGATCGGTAATTTTACTTTGCTTTGGCGGGAATCTGTGCATTTAATGCGAACGATTTTATTTATTACCCTCTAAATTCATTCTTATTTTTTTGGCGTTTCGTTTTTTTAGAATAACTATTTCGTTCAACTTGCGTTTACGAATAATCAAAACTATAACCATACAACATAGTACCCTGTTAATTAAACTTGTTTACCAAATGTTAGAGTACAGGGTTTTATTGTTATATTAACATACTTAAAATTTAAAAAAAACATTGAAATTATATTTTTAAAACGTTTTTTTTTTGTAATATTTTATGATCTTAACCGCCATCTAACGCATTTTTCTTGTGCGAAGAATTGCAAACTTAATTAAGTTTTTATATTTAAAACTAACATTTTGCTGCGTTTATTTTTTATATAATTTCTTTTAAATTTATTTATTTTTGCAGACAACGCGCGAGCAGTTTACGTGGACTTTAATTAAGAAAAACAAAAAACCTTTTTCGTCAATTTTATTATGGATATACATGTGACAATTTGTGTAATAGTAATTTTGCAAAATTTTTGCTAATATTTTTTTTAAATATTAGCAAATTTTCTGTTATTGATTATTATAAATATTGAGGCTTGCATTTCCTTCTATTTTCAATTCAATTCTATCGAAATTTCGAAATTCTATTGCGTATTTTATTTTATAAAAACTCCGGATCGAAACCTATTCATAACTTATATGACTCCGTTCTATTTTTAAAAGCATTTCCTTCTAGTTATATTCTATTTTTTCACTGTTATAAATTACTAGGCAGCAGTGGGAATCGAACCTCTGCTACCAAGTCTCGTAAAGACAAACCACCACTGCTGCGTTTTTATTCTTTATTATATAAGCTTTGTTCCTTCTGCTTTAAAATCTTTGCTTTTTTTTATGTAAATACTTATTTTTTTGTAAAATGGTTAAATTTCAAGTCTGTCAAGTGTTGTTATTTTTAAGTAAATATGAAGGGCCTATTTAATTTTAAATTACCTTAATTAAATCGTGATTAAACTTTATAAATAGGTGTTTGTTTTTTAATTGGGATTTTTATCAGAATTTAATGTTTAAAAAAACTATAAATTTTTACTCGGATTTTAAAGCCGCTGATATTGACTCTTATTTAAAGATATAATCTACTAGTAGTCGACATGTTTAGTTAAAAACCCGCAAAAATTTGATGGTTAGTTGAACAACAAAAGACATGAAATGATTGATAACAACATTTTAAATGGATTGTAAGATATTGTTATTTTAGTAACAAAATCCTGAATTAATATGGTTAAAACTGTCATGTATTCACTAGGTCTGATGTATAACGTATTTTAAAATAAATAGTAGAACTACATTTTATTTAAATGAAGAACGGGTTAGAGTTTTATTTTATGTTGTTTAAAAAAGGCGTGGCAATAACGGACAATACTAAAGTACGGGATGCGGGATAATGCGGGACCGTATGTAAACAAAAATTAATGCGGGACCGTATGTTAACAAAAATTAGCGGAATGCGAGACGGAACGGAATTTTTGTACTTTTCTGCGGGATGATTGCTGTTTTTATCTAAAGGGGTGATGTGGGATTGACTTTAAAGGTCAAGAATGTTGCGAAATTGAATATAAAGCACAAGGGGAGATTAGGGGAGGGTATAAAAAGTCCGTCCTTTTCCGCATTCAGTGTTTTTTTTATTAACGTTAACATACGGCCTCGGTATTTCCCGCACCCCGCAACTTCCCGCATCCCGTATTTTGGTACTACCCGCAATAACAGATCGTACCAAGATATTGGCGTAAACAGGAGTTGTTGTTTTAACTTTATTATTCCAAAAAACCACACATTAAAAATGTTCGTTTTAATCAATAACGTAAACGCTTTAAGCACAGAACAAAGAAAATTCTATTGATTAACTACGCAAATAATCACTGTTTTTTGACGTTGTCGTATGCTGTTTAGCGTATAGGTTTGCGCTTGAAATCAACAATACCTACCCTGTTTACTCAGGTTAAATGAAAACATTTATGTTTTTCTATGTATAAATACCATGGGTGTAACGTACATTTATTATTCAGTGTATTTAGGCCTTCAAAAAAGCACTTAATGTCTTATTTCGTGGTTTTCAGACCTAATTGTATATTTATGATATTTTTAAACTAGCAAATAAGGTTACTAATTTAGTAAAAGCATAATGGAAATAAATACAAGCACAACGCAAGATTATGGAATATTTTTGAACATAAACAAATCAACTACAGGTACATTGATCTTCTTATAACAAAAATAGTATAAGCTAAATTGAATATACGTAAAACTCTGTAATATTTTAACGTTTAGAATATGTGGTCGTTGCTATGGTTTTAACATTAATTATTATCGGGGCAACCCTGGGAAATGTGCTTGTAATTTGTGCCGTGAAACTGGAAAGAAATCTTCATTCACCTGGCAACTTCTTGATTTGTTCTCTGGCAGTAACCGACTTACTGTTGGCTTGTCTCGTTATGCCGTTAAGTGCATTGTATGAGGTAGGTTATTAAGTTATGGATAAATAGAATATCCTGGCTTAAGGACATGAGGTCCTGGCTTTACTATGTGGGGTCTTGGGTTTAATTTTTACTGATATTATGCTGTTGCGCTCTTAAGTAAGGCGCTTTAAACGGTTGAAATCAAATACTTAATCAGCAGCTAATTCATCGGGCAATTATAATTTAAAATACCCCAAACTGCTAAGGTCAATTCAAGACTGGGTCGGGGTAACTAAGGTTACTCTATATTTTGTTGTGAAGTCGACCTTTCTGTGTCAATTAAAAAAAGACAAAGTGAACGAAAAAATTATAAATTGAACAAAGAATTATATATAGTTATGCATAATTAAAAGTAAAAATTAGATTGTTATTTCTATTATGCCGAGATATAAACTTCAGAATAGAAATAAACTTTCGAATGAATTTCTTTTTTTAAAAACAAAAGTTGTTTAACATTGAGATTTTTTTTACTTAGATAACTGGCACTTGGCTGTTAGGAAAAGCTTTATGTCAAGTGTGGACAGCTACTGATATTTGTTGTTGTACTGCCTCAATTTTACATCTATGTGCAATCGCTCTTGAGCGCCACCGCTCGATCAATAACGCCGTCAAATATTTTACCAAAAAACGAAAAAATGGGTAAAAATTTTATTTGAATATACTAGCTTTTTTGATTTTTTTGACATTTATTAATAATGCATTTAAAATACATTACATATATTTGTTAATAAGTATTTTTCGTTACAACTCTTCTATTTACTCTAAACAGGGTCACATTTAAAATTCTACTGGTTTGGTTATTAGCAATTTGCATTAGTATTCCTCCATTATTAGGCTGGGAGAAATCGACCACCAACAAAACAATCAAATATTCGAACAACACCAAATCTATTCCAATTCAGTGCCATGTAAGATCGTATTCAAAATTAGTTTTTTAAGGTGTAAATATAATAGAATTTTTTACATATCAAATGTAGTCAATTTTTCACCTTATTGACTGCACTGTTGTTGTCGTAATATGGTCTCTAACTAATATTTGCCAGTAGTGACCAGTAATCTGTAGTGTCGCGGAACGGTCTTGGCGTTGGACTACGAGCCGAAAGGTTTCAGGTTCGAGCCGCATCAATGCCACACTATTCGCCCTTGAGTCCGGCGTTTACGGATAGCTCAAACACGTCCTAATAGCACAAACACGATAAAAATGAGAAAAAAATTACAATAAAGATATAGGAATAAATAGAAAAAAATATTAACTATAGTGGTAATTTACCTGCGTACCACGATTAGTTTAAATCTAATAATTCGTCCTACATATTTTTAAACTAATTAAATAAATTTATTATAGGTTGGTCATCACCCTGGTTACACAGTATATGCAGTCTTGGGTTCATTCTACATTCCTTTATTTCTACTACTTGTCGTTTACTCTAGGATATATTACATGATACATAAACATATTAAGAAATCTCAATCTAGGTCTCATTTGTCTTTGTTATCTGCCGACGCTATTTCTTTAAGGTAAGTTCATATAAGTTACATGGAGTTTCATTATTAGACTTTGACGTATTACCTTAACGTTAAAGGTTATAATATATTAGAAAAGGGTTTGTGTTCAAGCTATACATGCTAAGTTCGATAGCGGATGGTGTGACATTGATGCGGCTTCAATCCAAAATCTCTTGGCTGGTAATCAAATTTTATGACCAGTCAACCACATTACTAAACAAACTTTTATTAAAAGATTAATTTTTTTTTTATTGTAACAGAATTAAAAACTCGCCAACAAATCGAGGGTTTCCACTTTCTTCTCGTTCGCGCGTATCAAGAAAATCTTCCGGCACTTCCATTGTGACGTATGGAGGTCGAGCACGCGAGTCCGTCGATTCGCGGATGAATACACGAAAGTTGTCCAAGCAGACGACGGGAAAGAGTTCCGCCTACCACTCGATGTCGCTGCACTCGAACGACGCCACCCATTGGCAGCCGAAACATCGAGCGTTCAATCATTCGCAGATGACGTGGCGGAATGGTCACGTGACCGAGAATTGCGGTCAAATTTGGGAGAAAGCTGTAGACCAGATTCGGGACTCGAAGCTGAAAAACAAAATTTCATTGAAAGGAAAGCAACCGGAGCAAACTTTAAATGTAAATAACGGTAGTCAACCACTATCCAGCAATCTGTCAGCGGCTCGACAGAAAAGACTGTCTTCTCTGTGCCGGCAGTTGGCGCTAGATGACGATCAACATTTAGATAAAATTGAGGCAGCAAAATCAGAACCAAATCACTCAGATTATCCTTTATTTTACTTTCAGTCGTTTCAAAAAGGGCAGAATATTAACAAGTAAGTATTGCCATAGCTCGTAGTTATTAAATAATGGATTATTTTTAAATTAAATTTTTTTTTAGCTTGAAAAGTGAACACAACAACGTGCGAAAAACGTTATCCGAAAATGACGTCACCAAACTCAAACCGCAAAAGTCTTTCTCGAAATTTATTCGGCCAAGAACTAGAACTGCCAGCGCTCGAGTACGGTTCAAAAGTGTAACGCCGCGAGATGGCGCACATGAGCTACAAAATGACGCGAAAAATACTCCAAAAAAACATTCTGTCTCGCTTTCGGGAAGCCAAAATTTTTCAAAAAATTCACTATGCTGTTTACCCGAAAGCTTATGTTTCAAAAAGACAAAAAATGAAAGAGTTATCAATGATTTAAGTAACCGAAGCCCACTACTGTTGCACTCTCTAAGTATGCGAGCAAAACTTAAAATGCTTAGAGCTCGGGAAATAAGAGCTATTCGAACCCTAGGTACTATAGTAGGCGGTTTTATTCTATGCTGGTTACCATTTTTTATAGTTACTGTTTTTGCTCCGTTTTGCGACTGTGTAATTCCGCGAGCATTAAAAGATGTGGTGCTGTGGCTCGGTTACTGTAATTCCTTACTCAACCCGGTTTTATACGCCGCATTTAACCACGACTTTCACTGCGCCTTTAAAAAATTACTAGCAAGACGCTGTCGAATTTTTTAGTGTGTTTTCTCAGTTTTTTTTTACTATAACACAACGTGACAAAGCCTCTAGCGTGACGTCATAAATATTATAAAACTACTTCAATGTGCTTGTTTTATTTTAATTTTATCAATTAAATATATTTTTTGTACTTTATTAACGTTTGTTTTGTCTGTTTTAACCTAACCTCGCGTAAAATAGAATAAATTTGGCAATGATTTGAACTCTATCTATCAAAATGAGTGACACAAGCAACGAAATATGCACGAATGAGGATAAATACCCGACCTGCCAAGTTTATTTACTGCCTTATACAATAGCAAGTAGTTTTAAACGAATTTTCACAGGAGATTTTTCAAGACCTGATGACGACGTTTTAGTTCTTAGCATCTTGCTCGGAATAGTATTAATATCTTGGTAAGGATTTTTGTAAATAGTTTGGAATAAATTTTTTTTTATTCTCGTTGTGGAAGTCGACTTCAAGGCCTAAACTTGGAGTAACAACAGTTACCCTGAGCCAGTCCCAAGTGTCAGTTTGTAATATTATACCTGTGTCAGTTTGTAATATTATAAATTAAATTTGCTCGGTGATTAAGCTGCTGATTAGGTGTTGTCTCAGCAGAAGTTTATATCGTTTATAGCTTTATTTAGGGGGCCCTACAGCATAAAAGCAGTAGAGATCAAACCAGTGACCTCATGTAGGGAAAGCAAGTGTTTTGACCACTACATCGCGCTGCCGGGATTTTACTTTGTTAGGGTTTAGTTGTCATCGAGTAAATTAACATTGAAAGATGGGTAATAATTAAATAGTTAAACAGTGAGTTTTTGTTGTAGTTTTATACAAGCAAATCGGGTCTTTTTTACTGGTGTAGTCCTTTAACATTTTCGAATTTCAAGTTCTAGACAGCGTGTTTTAAAGCACACTTTCTATATTTCAGGCATCTAACCTACACCGGAATTTTGTACTACAAACGCAAGAAAATACAAGTACCCAACACAGACAACGAAGTAAGGCAACATTACAGACCACGACATTTTTCGAGGCAGCGTATTTTTAACCGTATTAGACAACGAAACGGCCAAAACGACGACCACGGAACGGAGGGTACACCTGTAGAGAGCCCGCCAGCAGATTACAGGTAAAGCTATTTTGAAAAACCCGGTTATAGTTTAAAAATTGCCACAAAGAACCTTACAATGTTAAGTTTTTTTAAAGATATATAAATGTTATATATTTTTTACATAGTTTTTAAGTCATGCATTATAATAGGTAATGTGTATATCATAGAATATACTGTTTATAGTCTTTTACACAAAAGTGCTACAGTATAAGAGCAGTGAAGATCGAACCCAGGACCTCATGTGGTAAAGTCAAGTGTTTTAACGACCACTCGCTTGCTGCAGGTTTTAAGATGAAGCTTTTTGTTTTAGAGCAACTGGAGATTGTTGGGATCCAGATGAACTGGATCCTGATTATGACCTCAACAATGACATGATTGTGATGATGTTGCAGGAGGTTAACGAAGACGCAGATGACGATGAAACGGAGGAAGAGAATGAAGTTGTCAGAAGGATTATAACGGTTATACAATAAAGCCAACAGCCTGGCGTAGAATTAAGATTATTTAACTTTACTACGTGAGGTCCTGGGTTCGAATCCCACTTTCTTTTAAGCTGTATCAGCGTCTCAATTATCGGAACATAATATTCCAATCTGCTAAAGGCAACTGAGTAGCGTTAACTGATGTTACTTTATGTTTAGGTAGCGAAGTCAATCTTTCCACGCTAGGGTTAAATAAACGTTAAAAAAGAATAAGGACGATCTTTTACAACTATGTTGTTAATAGCTACCACTTTATATCTTCATTGTCAATTTTTTTAGGCCGGGACGGATGAAGAGGCTAGAGCAGTAGCCATTGAAAATTTGGAAGAAATATCAGAACAAAACGAACAAATAGAGCAGGTTTGCTTTTTGTTTATTTGTTAAGGTTTATCGAGCATCAAGTAATAAAAATATATGCAATACATATCACATTAATGAAAAATGGAAAATCAATTTTATGATTTAAAACATGTCATAAATATTAATGTTTATACAACGATTTTCTTTAAGTAACATTAGTAACTCTGATCCAGTCTCGAGCTGCTGATTAAGTGCTGGCTTAGTAAGAGTTTATATACTGTTTATATCGCCTTACTCAAGGGCGCTACTGCATTAGAGCAGTGGGGATTAAACCCACGACTTCATGTGCTGTTATATTATGGCATTGTCACCAAGATCAAACATTTTTAACAAAAAAGGAATTATTTTGATGAAAGTTTTTTTTATTTTTTAAGCAATCAGTTAGCCCTATTCATATCCAGGAACAAGTAAACGCAGTACAAATTAATACTCGGCCAAATGAAAACGAATCTTCTTAATTTATGTGTTTTTTTGTAAATACAAAAAGTTTAATGCAGTTTAGAGAACAAATCATTTGTAGATCGAAAAAAGATGATCAAGCATTTACAGAATTCGTTTTTCCTCTTATATCATTATTCTGTATTACCACAATTTTAGGGCAAATATGTATGGGAAATTCGCCTTAAAATTAAAGCGATTTTTAAAATGTTTTGGTTGCCCTGTAGTAACTTTGAGCAAATGCAGCTAACCGTTAAGTGAACAGCTTTTTTATTCGTTTAAAAATTTTTGTTCTGGTATGTTATTAAACGCTAAGGCTTTTTAAATGTAAAAATATAAAGATTTACTATTCATTAGATGCTAGAATAAAATTATATTGTAATGCAGTAAGTTATTTTTTAATATAAATAATAGTTTTAAATGTTAAATTTTGTGTTTTACTAGATGTTACTTAACCTTTTGTTTATATAACTTAAAAATAGGAATAGGAATATTAAAAATGCAATATGGAAATATTTTGAAGTATTTTGACATGCTTAAGGTATGGAATTTCTTTAATATATATTCTAATACGTTTTTGAACAGTTATTTTTGAAATATTATTAACTTATTGCTTATATGTGTAAACGCAAAGATTTTAGACAAATATATTTTAAAAACGAAAAATATTTAGCTACTATTATTTAATAAATCTCTATAATATGTTTAATTGGCCAGCAGCGTGGTTTAGCGGTAAGAACACTTGCTACACCACCATGAGGCCGTGGGTTCAATCCTCACTGCTCTCATGCTGTAGTGTCCTTGAGTAGGGCGCTATAAACGGTTTAAACTCCTGCTGAGCCAGCACTTGATCACCAGCATAATTACCGGGCAATTATAGTCTCTATAATAACCCAAACTGCCACAGGCAACTCAAGACTTGGTCGGAGTAACTTATGTTACTCTATGTTTAGTTTGCGAATTCAACTTGCCCACATCAAGGATAAATATATAAACAAAAAAATATTAGGTTATCAAAAAGGGAAATAACTTAACCGCTAGATGATGTTAGAGAGCTATTGAAAATCAGTTGGCCAAATTTTTTTATTAACTTTTTTTTATATTTTTTTTCCCTTTAAACGTCGAAGAAGATATGTATTTGTAAGTCGCAATGAAATGTAGTAGTTTAGTTGACCATCACAAAATGTATTTATTAATGCTTCACTTTACTAAAACTTAAGATAAAGGTAAGATATTTATTAAGTTAAATATGTTTTAAAATAGGTATTTTTCGAATAACTGAAAACGAAATAACCCGAATAACAAAAAAATGAAATCACTAAAAACAAAGCGCAAGAACTGACAAACAAAACAAGTTATTTAATATCTGTAACTTGAACATTCATGGTAGGTAGGAGGTTATTTTGGTAGTTTAAACTGGAATTGCAAATACCTTGAAATATAACCCTTAGTTTGGTTTAACGTGTTTATTGTTTAATTTGGTTTTCAGTGTTTTCTATATATTGAGTGACCATTAAGTTAATATAATACCTAATCTATTTTGTTTTTTATTTTGTTAAGTTTTATAACGTAAAGCTTTAGATCGTTTGTATTTTATAATTTTAAACGAATTATAGTCCAATATTTTTCCTACATCTAACTCACATCACTGTTTATCTAATGGAAGATTATTATTATTTTAAAACATACGCTAACTCTATATTTATCATAACTATATACCTTAAATAATAATTAAAACTATTTCTAATTCTGATGTGTAATGGATATTGTTCTTGTTCTTTTAAACTACAATTGGTCACAACATTTTACGTTTTTTTATGTAAATTTATTTTCAGAACTGCATTTAGTACAAAAAAAAACCTTCACAAAGTAACATATTTTAAAGTAAAACAACTCACATGATTGTACTTTTAAATAACTTATCGTCAAACATAAATAAAGTAGAAATTGTATAAATTAAATTATAAGCAACCAGCACTGAGAACAAAATCCGATCAACGAATTTGAAGGAATAAATAATAATCTATTTGTAAATGCTGAATTTAAAACTATAAAATAAAATAAAATAAATAACACTTAAAAAAGCACAGTCAATAAGGTAAAAAAGGGGGCAGGCATAAATAAGAAATAAGTTATAATAAATTGAAGACAAAACATAAGAAAAATTGCATTTTTTGATTTAAAACATCCTGTAAACTAAACATCATTTTTTGGTAATTTGTTGTCCTCTATTTTCACTTTTATTTCTTGTTTTTGGTTTGTTGTAACTGCTACAACTTTTCCAGGTAATTTTCTTGAGAATGAAATGTTTGAAGTCGAATATTTTACTTCTCGAGGTTTTGATACAACAGCAGTTGTTTTCGTTGATAAAAGATTGTTATTTTCTGTTGTAATTTTAACGCAAGTTTCTTTAACATCCATTGTACGTTGTTGAGGTTCAATATTATTTTCAGTTTCTTCATTATTAGGTCTTCGCCTATTCAAAATAAAAGAGTTTCAATTAAAAAACATAAGAAACAGCACAACTTTTATTTTTATACTCCTGAAATCTTGTCAAACATTTCTAAATTTGTTTATAAAATAAAAGTTCATATACTCAACTGACCTTCTTATAAAAACAGCAACAACTAAAAGGAATGCAACAGTTGACAAAGCAGCAAAAACCGCCACTTTATCAAGATCAACATCGTTTATTGGGCCTGAGGGGTTGATATCAGTTTCTGGCTCGAATATTGATCGTACATTTACATATTTTTCTTGGCAATTTTCCCCGCGCTTACTTGCCGGGCACCTGTATCGATATAGGAAGTAGTTAATTGCTGTGTTTATAAGATTACGGAAGCCACATAAGCAGCGCGGTTAGCCGACCTTTGGTTACGTATTCTTTATTTTTAAGAATTGCGAAATTGTTTAAAAATTAAGATTCTGTCAGAGCCTAAAAAAGCAAAATTTCTGGGCCTTTTATTACAATTTCGTCTTTTATTTTTGGTTTTATATTTGTGATATGACAAAAGGGGTCATTGTTTTATGATAAATATGTCGTGATTACTTACACACAACTTTTTTGTCCGGTCATTTTAGTCATCAAACATATCCCGGCTTCGATGTTGCCTTCTGGTCCCGAACTGCCCCCGCACGGACCCTTAAAATCTTCCGGTCTCGGGCATAAGACTTCCTCAGATCGCCTTCGAGTAGCTGTATTAAAATTTGAAAATAATTAACATCAAACTTTTAAAAATTTAAATTTTAGAAGATTTTCTAGGCATTTTAAATTACGTTGCTACACTTTTTAATTCGCATAAATTAAATTTAAAATAAATTTTGATATTTGAATAATTGAATTTTAAATCGTATTCGTCACTTTTATTGGTTAAAATACATATTGGCAACTCGACATACCTTTACAAAATTTTCTCGGCGTTGTTCGCCCCCCGTTTTTGCTTGAAGGGACATATTCAACAATTGGAACATCTTCCTGGTGCTCGCAAGCGTACGCCACAACTTGACAAATATTCTTGAAAAATATCGCTCTCTTACCAGGCTGTGCAGACAGAAAAAAAATTTTAGTCCATGACAATGTAAAGTCAATATTAAACGGCTTAGAATGCGTTATACATTATACATGAATTTAATTAGGCGAGGCTGGAAAGCATTGGTTATTAAGTTAACTGTCTAGCTTGGAAGGGAATTTGTACTAAATAGTAGTTGTACTAATTTGACCTTTTTAAAAAACGTTATTTAATATACGAATAAATTAAATTTGGAAGGTTAACTTTTTATTAAAGTTCACAAAGTAACTATAGTCTTACCTTTTTAGGGCCACAGTAGATACTAGTATCCCATAATGATGAAGAACAGTGGAAACTACATAAACAAGTATTTGTCTTCTTGTCGCAATGCCCCCCATATTTGCATTTACCGTTCTCATCGCAGGATGGCATCTTTCCTCTTGATTTTGAAGATTCGACGATTGTTGAAAACTCGATTAAAACTGAAAGAAAAATTTATAACCAGTAAGTGATAAAGTTTATTATGTTTACCTAATAAAAGTTTACGATATTTGCTAAGCAAAAAGTTTTTTTACTGATCACATTTATTGTGAAACTTACTTATAAATATTGAAGAAATAATAATTAAAAATGATGTTGTGTTGAAGTACATATTTCTGTACGGGGATTTTAAATCACAGTAAATTCAATTTAATCTTCGGTTAGAATAGAATTTTTCATAAAATACTGCTTCGTTTTTTTAAAAAATATTAATTTTTTTATTCACGTTCTGTAAAAAAAAAAGATCAGTTAGTACAATACCAACGTTGTTTATTTCTTTAACTTGGCCTGACTGAGGCTCAAGTTTATCTTAATATGTTGCGGTTGTTAAGCTGTTTGACTTGCACAAGGGCCTCTTTTATATATCTATACAGACAATCAAAACGTTGTTAACGTACAGACAATCAAAACGTTGTTAACGTACCCATTTCTGTTCCAGTACAGTTAATCGTCTATGCTCGCTAATCGTCACTAAGTTACTTAGAATTTTAAAGACCTTTATAAATAATTTTATATCACTTAATATTCAGCAATTACGTTGTTTTAATAAACGTTACTCTTTTCTATACGAAATAGTCCTAAGAAATGTTTTTAGTTATTCTGATAATTGTTTTTTGATAAAGACTGAGACGTTCTTTCGACTTTGTTACAATTGAATTCTTTTCTGCTACTTGAGCTTGCGTTACCTTTGTGTTGAAGGTAACTGATGCCCTGACGTTCTGACTTTCTTGCTTAAATACACGAGTTGCTGACTGTTTTGCCTCTGCAAGCGAGAGAAATTACGAGAAAAAAGGGAAGAGACAGACAAGCGACCGCAGTGCTTACAACGTTCGGTTTAAAAAAATCAAAAACTAGACTGAACTTATCGTTGAACAAGTGCTGAAAACTGTGATTTGTATTGAGAAAAGAGTCGAAGTGTGAAAGCAACATTATGTTGTACACATATTTAACAAGGTTTTAAATAAAACCGCGGAAACGACTGTTTAATTTCAACTTTAAAATCTCTCAGCACGTGCGGTAGGGGGACTTTCTTAAATGCAAAATTAGAGACCAATACTTGTGATTTTACACGATCATTACAGTCATAAATGACGTCAGATTGACCGATAACTTCCGGTTTGGACAAAAATAATTCTAATTTCACAAAAATTAAGTAAACCCATTAAAATAAAGCAAACTCGGGCGTTTACCTAAAAAAATATGATTTATGTCTTGTTGTATAAACGAGTGCAAAATACTGACTTTATTACGATTGCTATAAGTCATCATGAACAAATATTTGGGGCAAAATAAAGTAAACTTGAACTTATAAAGGGCAAGGCATCTAAAGTCAATTTACTGTTGCAAACAGACTTATTTTTAAGGTGATTAACGCCAATAAAATGCCTAATTCACCAACTCCAGTCTACTAATGTTGTGCACAAAGTATTTATTTCTATTTGCTTTATTCATGATATTTACAGAAAACAGTAATTGGAAATTAACTGATGACGATTTGCGTTTATTTTAAAGCATTTGACGCTGGGTAGTATGTTACAGTTGCGCATGGTTAAGTAAACTACGTTAGTTATTACGTTAACAGGGATTACTTTTTTCTATCTGTCGAAAATTGGTTTTGTTATTTGGCTGATCCAAAAATTCCATTTTCATTTTTAAATATTGATTGATTTAAAGCAGATTCAATTTCGGTTTCCAGTTTTGTTAAATTAATAAAAAAACATTGATAAAAAATGCACACGTCTGACTTACAATATTAAATTCTCGACAAAATTTTCAAATTTTCCTCGAAAAATCGACTTTTTACAAAATTTTGAGACGTTTTTCGATTTTCCGGAAATAAATTTTAATCAAACCGACCCTGAAATTATTTTTTACATCTTTAAAGTCTAGGATTATGTCTGATGACCCCTGTAACCCGACGTGACCCAGGCAATTGCAGGGGTCGAATACACTACAATTAAAATCATTTTGTAATGAACTTGTCAAATATAGAAACAATTATTTCACATTCCAAACTGAACATACTGCAGGCTATTGACACCGGTTCTCTAGACAACTTTGACAAGATGATCTTTTTAGATTAATTGCTTTTCAGTTCAACGTGTGTGGCATTTAAGGTTGGGAGATTTGAACTCGCATGAAAATCAAAAACGAACGAATTTAGCGCGCGCATTTTTAGACTGATTAAGCGAAACTGTGAAGCAAGCCAAAGGTCGCTGGCCTCGTAGTAAAACATAGACTCCCATTAGTTTAAAAGTTCGTTTTTTAAGGTTCTTAGTACTGACCTGCGCAACGTGCTTATAGATTCGTGACAATAGTCAAGGGCCATTCAGGGGTCGATTAGACTCACAAGGGCGCCGATAATTAAGAGAAAACTTTACATTTTTAATGAGCAATGATGTCATCTTTACTCAATTTATCATTTTCTCTCAAAAATTGCCAATTTCAAATTTTTATTTTTTCAAAAAACTTTTTTAACTAGCGCAATTTTAAAATTAATTTGTTAAAAAAAAGTTTAACCAAAAAAATTATGATTTGCGGCCAATATTTTTGCTAGGAGTTTAAACTATAGAATATAGCATAAAGATTTTATTTTTTTAAACACATATTAGTGCTTTTAATAATTAAATAACATACTAAATTCACTTTTGATCTTAACTGTTTTTCCAAAAAAAATATTGTCTATATAAGGTAAATTTAACGATAAGATTAACATAAAACATCTATATTTAGAATTTTTATTTTTGCCTTTAATTTTTTGGCACCTTCCACTTAAAAATAAGTTACAAATAAATAGGTGTGTGTGACAAAATATGATGTCACAGATGACGTAACAAGGGGTCAACTGCTTTTTTTAAATCTCACCATTTAAAGTAAGTTGCGACGACATTTTAAATTTGTTTCTGTAACTTGATCGGTATATTGACAGACAAAGGCTTGCAAACGTGAGAAAAGTCACATTTATCTTCACATTTTGTTAATACTTTATGCAGAAGACTCTAGTGGTTTACTATAGGTATTTGAATATTTTTATTTTAAACAAAAATGACCTAAAATAAATACAATTTGATAGCAAATGTTGTTGCCTTTATTATTGCTTATTTTCTTATTAAAAGTTAACATTATATAACTTTTAAATTAATGTTAAATTTAAAAAGTTGTTGTCCTAAAGTTTATTTGTAAAAAAAATTGTTTATATTTTCGGTTTTATAAATTATTTTTAAACTATGATTTTAATTCCAATGGTCGATAAAATATCGTGGGCAGACTTAAGACGTTTATTTAGTAAATACTTTTTTATTTGTTCATAAAAACACTAGGTGGCATTTCAAATTAAAAAGTATTTTAGTATTTCTATGACTCGGAATTTTTTGTTTATAAGTGCACCTAGTTTCTAAACCGAAATAATTATTCAACTTTGAGTCACAATCATTTTGATCATCTTCTGATTTTTCCTAAGCGAAGATTTATTTATTTAAAGACATCAATTAAATCTAAGAATAAATATGAGACAAAATTGTTTGAAAAGCGCGGTATTATATTGGTGTGGTTTATATATTGTTTATTATGAGCGTAAACAATGATAAAAGATGACACAATTTGTTAAAAGTGTCATTGGCGCAATTAGATTACAGTTATCAGATTTTTATATTTTTGAGGGCCTTTGCGGTAAATATATGACTGGCAAAAAAAAGATTTTAATCAATCTTTATTTTTAGTAATAATATTTTTGTTTGCTCAAATTTTGTAGTATTTTTTAAGAGGCGTTTAAAATGTTAAAAAAATTTATTATTTTTTTGCTATATTTAAAAATGCTGTAAATCAAATTTATTTCTGTGATTTAAATGAGTTAAAACTGTCGCTGAAATTAATACTGCGATGAAACATTTGTTTATGTTTTATGATTTTACTTAACCATGAAATTTTCTCGCGACATATTATATCGTTTAATTTTCCAAATAAGGTTTCATCAGTCTTACGTCACCGTGTTCACGTGACTTTCTCCAATTCGCGTGACGTAGCATTCATGTCCTAAACAACGAGATCGGAGTGATACTGGAAGTAAAAATACCGCAATTTAATTGGTTAAAATTATTTTTTATCGGATGACTGATACGCAAATCAAAATGATTATTTCCATATTTAATCCAGGCCTAAATCGGGCACAAAAATGAGTTATTTTTATTGGCTCACTGCAATCTACTCTGAAAGTTTTTATGAATAAGATTTGACTTGTGAATGATTTTCTCATTTAATTTGGTTTGTTTTAATAAAATATTACTCGAAAATTCGTTAATTTGTTTAAAAAAACTTGGTATTATTTTCGTTTTTTTGAATCAAAAATTGTTCACAAAAACATATTTTTAGAATTAAAAATAAATTTGTTTTATTAAAAATAAAATAATTTTGCTACCTAGTCAATATAATAAGTCATTATGACTTATGAGTTTAAATATATTTTTTTAATATATATTTTATCTCGATGTCTAAAGGTCGAATTTACGACCTAAACATAGAGTAACATTCGGTACCTCTAGCTAAAGTATGAGAGCAGTGGGGATCGATCTCAGAACCTCATGTTATTGTATTATCAATAAACCTTTCTTCTACATTTCGGTTTTAAATGTAACTTTGCTAAAATAATTCTTTAATATATTTCTATATAAACTTTATTTTTTAATTTCTCTAGATGGCTAACCTTTTAAAGTTTTTTTAAACAGTTGGTACTTCATGTTATCTCAAATTTCGCTTTAAATAGTATTCAAATAACAATTTATCAAGCTATAATACACTACCAACTATAACTAAATATACAAACTTCCTTGTTTCAATTTTAAAAACCTATTGATAGCCTCGTTAATCATTCAGTAAAGTTGGCGGGAGTATTAATTGCAGTAGTAGGCTGAACACAGGAAAAAATGAACAAAAAAGGCCATGGTTAATGCACACCAATTCAACCGTGAACAAATAGAAGCGAATCGGTGCAAATCTATTTTTAGGTTTTCCGTTTTAGAAAATTTTGTCATTTTTTTAAATACCGAAAAATGGTTTTATCTTTATAAGTTGAAGGTCAAAAATTATAAAAATTTTATATAAATTAATGGCTAAAAATCATAATTTTTTTTATTTATAAATTATTGGCTAAAAATCCTAATTTTTAAAAATTAAAGGCCATTAATTGCACAATTAAAGGCTACAAAAAATATTGCATTTGCATTTTGATATAGTTTAACTTTAGTAAAAGAACGCCCCCGCAAAAAGTTGAGCATATTTTAATCAATCAATCATGCTTTTTGTTGATAGGTTAAATAAAACGCTTCGCTAATTATTACGTCATAACGGAACGTCAAAGCGTTCGCACGGGTCCATTGTTATATAACAAACAAGGCACAGATAATGAAGTTCCCATATTAGGTTAACTTGACCGTCTAATAATTTTATCGAAACACCTTTAAGTGACTAACAATTATATTCTATTATGACGACGACGTTAAGAAACGTTCTAGAATGTCGAAACCCCCGTTTTAGTTTTGAATAAACAAAATCTGAGTCAAAAATATCCGATTTTTTTTAGTTTACTCAATTTTTTTTTGTTTTATCCAAAACACAGAAACGCCTGTCGAGAGAACGCTCGTAACAATTACGTTTAAACTGTGATATTCTCGCACGCGCGAAACCTATTACGTCATTAGGTAAACTTAGTAAAATTTCGCCGGCTCTCATGGGTTAGGTGTAAATGAACATCAATCATATTTATTGTTATTTGTTCAACGTTTCGCCCCCCTGAAAACTAATCATTGTTAAACAAACATAAAGTCGAAGATATAGTGAAAATAGATCACCATTACTTGTCGTTTTTAATTTTTATGATTTTTTTATTTGTTTTAAATTGTGAGTTGATTTATGTGATGTTAGTTCAGGTGGTGTTTTATGATTTTAATTGTACGAAAATTTTTTGTTTTTTGTCAAATAAAATTTTTAGTTATAAAATCTTTTTAACTATTGTACTACAAATAAATTTTATTTTAAAAAAACTTAAAAAATAGATTTACAATAAAAAAATAAGTTTACGAGCTTCGCCAAATTTTTTAATATTTTATCAGTTTTTTAAAATATATATTAAATATATAATTACATACTCCAAATATATATATATTTTAACCATTACTTTACATACCTACATATTTAATAATAGACAATCATTATAATTTTATAGTGATGATAATTAACAAATTTTGCTCTGGTTACCTTTACGGTTCTTATTTCTTTTTAAACATTTACTGTTCTAATTTTTTTTAAAGGACCTTAAACTACAATTGTTTTCAAACAAAATTCTCTTTAACCTTTTATTAAGCTTATGCAAATATTAAATTCACAATGTCGTAGTGATATCGAATAATAAAGAACGATTACGTAGATTAAAATCTTCAACAGTTATTCAAATATTTTCCAAACTTTTTAAATTTTGATATTTGCAAATTAAGATGACGTAGAACCTGTGACGCAGTTTTACATTGTGACGTAGAATTAACAATTGTTTATATATATTAATAGACTTACGATTTTTAGTATTTTTTACATAGAGAATAATGGACAATTGTTTTTTTATTTTTTAAATTTTTTAATTACTTAATTAAAACTTACAGGCAGTTCTACTGTAATAACAAAGGGATTATTTCATGCGTTTGTTTTAAATAAAGCATTGCTTGTTTTATTATAAGACAGTTTGTATTTTGTGAGACGGTTTATTCGTTTGAACAATTTATTTTTAGATATTAATAATGACAAAATGCAAATTTAAAAACTTTTTTTTTTAATTAATTTTTTGTAATTTTAAATAAAATTAATTGTGTTATCAGTGTCAAAAAATGTGTTTTCTATTTGAAAAAAGGATAGTCTTTAAAACGTTAATGACAAATCGTATCCTTTTACCCTATAAAGTCACCTTACAATTTTTTGTATCAAATATTTTCTAAAAATGGTTTTTATTAATTAATTTTAACATATTTTTGATTACTTATGTGAGTTTAACATACTAGTTAAGCCTTTTGTCTAGACCATATACTAAGAAACATGCTGTGCCTTTAAAAAATGTGAATCATTAAAGTTGTTGTCCTTGGAGGATAAGTGTAAATCATATTTTCTCCCTAAATTTATGACAGTTATTTTATTTGTAGATTTTTGTCGCTGCATGAAAGTGTTTTTAAAAGATTATGATTAAATTTGATTGTCAAAAATTTCTATTTTTACAGAATGATAAATTGTTATTAATAGTTAAATTTCAATGGTCTGTAATTTAAACACTTCGGAAAAAAATGAAAAAGGGGTTTATGGTAATTTTTACTTTTAATTCTTTGTTGTTTTTTAATTGCTTGTTTATTTTTTTGTGAATTTTTTGAATTAAAAATGCTAGAAATTTAAAAGTTTGAATTATTTTGATCTAAAATTTTGGATAAAACTTTTCTCATTTTTTAAGTTTTTAAACAACTAAACCATTCAACTAATTATTCTCTATTATAAACCCACTAACAGTTAGCTATAATGTTACAAATTTAACCACTAATCCCACATTGTATTTAAATTTAAGTATACAATTATATGTGGATTTAAAACAGGTAATTATATGAATAATAAAAATGAAACGTATATTAAACCCAGAAAATTATAAGTTTGTTAAATATTAATTATACATATACAGTCTGGGCAGGCAAACCTTTAAAAGAAAGTTTTTAGTTTTTGTTTTATTGGTAAAAAAATAAAAGATTTTTATCGATGAATAATCGAGGCAGATCTAAACGTTTAATGTCTGTATCTTAAGCGTGTAATGATGAAAAAAAATCGTTTTTTGAACTTGGTTTTAACCTGGGTACACCTATACGTTACTAAGTTGATTTGTCATTCGGCTTTTGCGTAAGAAGTAAGGCTCAAAAATGCGACTGAGTCAGTAAAATATGCCCTGGACGAGATCGACCGCATCCTGGCGACATTTTTCCCGCCGATTGATTCAAAACTGGTCCGGTCTTTGCGGCATTCTCACGTTCTCGAGAATGCTTTGATATTATGCGTCTGGTACAACAGACTGAGCAGAAAAAATCATGTAACCTTTTGTATGCTTTGAGTCTGGCGGTATTGCCGTACCGTATACATCCTTAATTACATTTACGGGTCACGCTTTAGCGATAAAAACGCTTTAGCTATTTCACCAATGAGGTCTATGAGGTCGGACCTATTGTGACTAAATACACAGATTCCTTTATCAATAACTTTGATTGAAAAACCATTTACGGTAACTACCGGTCAGCGACCTTATTTTGATTGACAGTTTTGCGTATAATGAGTTTTTCTTTGTTAAGGTCATTTATTTTAGGATGAGGTAATTTGAGAAGAAAATGAAATATGTAAATTAGTTCATTTTTTTTAGTTCAAGCAGTATGACTTATACTTTAACATTTAATTGCTCAGTGTTTTTTTTTAAACCAAACTGCAAAGAAAAAAAAAATTTATACGTCTAAAAACTCTATTAAAATTTTTAAAATCACCCTTTCAAAGTCTACATAGCCACAACTTATCATTTTCAGGCAATTATGTAATAAAGATCGTATCCCGTAAAAACTACGTAGTAAGTATACCGGCTAACATCATCGTGTTTAGATCATTCCAATCTTCTCCTTTTTAATTTAGAGTGTGTCATTTACTTTCCGATCTTACTATATAGTAGGCGTACTCAAATATGTTGTCATCTCGTTTACTTTACTTGTATATTACATGTTATGACAATTGTATTGAGAAAGTTGTATTTTTGCACGTGTTTTTTAATAGTTTTTTAACTGGTAAGAGAGTTTTTTTCCCGGCTGAGTAAACTTACTTTGAGTAGATGTTAATTGAGTCTCATTCCCGAAAAACAAATGTTAGTAAACTATAGCCCAGGTGTTTATAAGACGTTTCAGATTGATTTTTTCCATATTTGTACAAGAGAAAGTACTAGATATTAGTAATAAAGTGTTTGTCTATATTACCACATTTAATAAAGTTCACAGGAATACCAAACGGCCTTGATCGAAGGCTTGAAATGTCATTTTTAAATGGCAACCGAGGCTAAACAATTTTTTTTTCGGTTTTTTGCGCTTTAATTAAATAATTAAAAAATATGCAAAAAATTACAAAACCAATTTATGATTTAAAACATGCCAAAAGTATTTATGTTTACATGTAGATTTTAAGTATGTTATGACATGGTCACCAAACCTATAGCTATTAAAAATAAAACCATATACTAGTCCTAGAAATTTCAATATTTTTTAATAAAAACACAACAAAGGCATACAAGTATTTGCCTATACATTATCAACACAGCATGACCTCAAAAATGTGTAATTTAATGTGGTATTGGGTAAAGAATAATAGTGGTTTCATGGTATTCTACAAAACTGTAAACAATCTTTTGTCAGCATTTTGAATTGAACTTCCAAAAATTTCGATACATTTTATTTTTAAATTTCGTTTTTAATTTATTTTTTGATTTTGAATAATTTACAAATTTTTGGGACAATTAAAAATCCTTTCCTTAATCATCAGACTTTCAAAAAGTTACGATTACGTTTTTAAATCACTTTGTGGTTCAGGTTCAAATTGAAATATCCTGTTAAGTAAAATCTTTTAATAAATGTCAAACATCGTAAGATTGTGAATAACATCCTTATACAAGAATGGCCTGATTTTTAACTCTTTTTTTCGTTATTTGATAAGTTCATTTATTTTTAAAATTTTTTTTAATTTTGGAATTTTTAGTGCTACTTTTTTAAACATTACAATTTTTAACTTTCTACACTAATATAATGTATTAGTTACGGTGTTTTAACTTACTAAAGTCACTTTAAAATGTGGTTTTTATGAAATATGTTTATTTTTAAATTTCTTGTTCTTTAATTCGCAGGGGATTTAGTTCTAGGGATTATATAACAAAAATCCCTTTTTTAACTCGTAAACCAAACCAAAATCCTTCTGTGAGAACCAGTTAAAATGTTAATCAGTTTCCTTTTTGATAATTCACAATTTCGTATCGCTAAATATTTGAGTTGTGAAACGATTTGGAAGCCGTGACATCATCGGCAGTTGAAATCCCAAACCACTTCAATTTCAGTATCAAATTTTACCGGTTGACAAAAATAAACAATTCGCTCATTTTTATTTGTTTATATTAGGTGTTTTAGTACGGCTTTTTTGGAGTTTTTATGGGTCTTTTATGGGCTATGTTGTAATATATTTAAATTATTTATAAATGACTTATATTTATGTGTCGAAATTTTGGAAATTTAGGTAATAAATTTAGAATTGAAATAGTTATAAGATACGAAACCGTAAAAGAAACAAAAAGAAAATCTATTAAGTAATAAAGACAAATAAAGCATTATCTATCATTTGGTATATGTATTCAAGCTATTTATAGGGTTAGGGTATTTTAAAAAATATTTTAAAAATCGTAAAATTTCGTGAAATTTGTCCAAAGCTGTAAACTACAAAAATTTAAATTAATGTCGTTATCGGAACAATGTTTTAGGTGCCTAATATAAGCCACACTACATTAAGTTCTGGGTTCATTCCCCAATGCTCTCATGCTGTAGCGCCCTTGAGTAAGGTGCTATAAACAGTATGAACTTCTGCTAAGCCAGTACTTAATTAGCAGCTTAATTGTCGGGCAAATATAATTTGTAATATCCCAAACTGCCACAGGCAACTCAAGATTTTTTGAGGATAAAGATATATACAAAAAAATTTTAAATAATCAGACTTCACTAAATTCACATTTAAACAAAAATTTTATTGTTTTTGAAATATTTTATTCTTTAAAAAATATTTATCAAAACTTAGATCACTGTTCTTAGTATTCAACAACCCACAACTAAACAAACTTATAGATAACAAATTGGATTAAAGGCTTATGGTATTAAAGTGTATTTGCATACAATTAACAAACGACTATTAAACTCCAATTACACTTGATATGGATATACATCAAACACAGACGACTTTGTGTAACTTTTAATAATACGGAAACCCATATGGTCTTTATAATAACCCCCGCTAAGAAGTGTGTAACGCATTCAACGTTTACCGAATATACAATTCCTCGGTTGTTTATACAAGGTCGTGTGAAGGCCTCTTTAAAGCTATGTAAACACTAGGCAGTGTTGACTTAGCTATTAAATTGTTTTAAACTCGTATATCAATGCGGCGGGAGGCCGGTTTGTTAGTCATCGTTGTAAAGTTTGGAATGCCGACTGCAAAACATATCCAGACTAAAAGTTCAATAAAAATAGTTTCGTCTGTATCATTTTTTGATTGATTAGTGTACTTTTTGCTGTTAAAATTAAGCTATATTTGTATCTAAGTTAAATTTCACTTAATAATTAAAATTTGGAAAAAAAAATTTTATTTCTTTTTTTCATCTAAAAATATAAACTGTTTTAAACGCTACATAGATACATCGTTTTTGCAATTTTACAATAAATGCTTCTTTACAGAACTTTCTTTCATTTATTCGTCGGAAGCGATCTCGAAATTTGACAACATAGCGTACTTCTTACGACACCTAACGATAGCTTTCAACCACTTTAGGTAGTGTGGAACCTAAATTGATCGCAGCAAATTTTTTTGCCTTTATTCTTTTTAAATTGCTTACAAATAGGTAGTTTAAAAGGAAAATAAGTAAAATAACTTAACTACTTTACAAAAAACTGTCTGTTGTATTCATATATATATTAAAATGTATATTTAAATTTTAATATTTATTTTTCGCAGATAAAAATGAAGAAATTTTGGATCCGAAAAAAAGAATTTTTAAACAATTTTATTTTGGTTGATCCAATTTATCTAGTAAGTTTACAACAACAGTTCAGGTTTGTTTATTTCAAATATCATTTTATATAAAGTTTTAAATATTTTTCGATATTCAATATTGTTTAATATTTTATTAAACACTTTAATTATTTTTTGATATTATAACAACCTATTTGATATATTTTTATTTGCTGAAATTATTTTTTAAAAAAGTCGCGTGTTGGCGCTATAACTCCATTTATTTAAACTTTAGCATTTTAGGAAAATTGTCCAGCAAAATTGTCCAGCAAAATTGTCCGCACCAATGCCAAACTAATTGCACTAAGCCCAGCGTTTACAGATAGCTTGAACACGTCACCACAGCAAACCCTTTCCAATAAAAAAAAAAGTAGTAAAAAAATTGAAAAGCCCTATCGCTTGGGTTTTTTATTGAAAATTTTATTTTTTCTTAAATTTCGCAGAATTTTTAAAAATAATTGACAACAATTAATTTTTCAGTCGATTCACACGCCTTTGTTTTTTTTATAGTTTTCTATAAACACAATTAACCCGTAACAATAACACATTCTTAAGCAAACAATCAAAAAACAAATTGCCTTTGTTTTGGACAAAAAAGGTTGCTCGTTAATTGATAATTGCAAGCGTAGCTAATTAAAGTCAAAAGATTTCAAATGTTTTTGATTCGCGTCATTTATTACAGAAAACTTATTGACAGGTGCTCTCTTGATGTTTAAAGCGCTTTTGCAGTCATAAAAAAAAAAGTTTATCGCAAAATTTATAAAAGTTCCCTTAAAAAATTTAAAAACATTTTTATTTTTAAATAATATTTTTTATATTAAATGGTTTAGAATTTTTGATGTGTACTTAACGGCCCTTTAATTAACTTATTTACCTTTACGGTCCTCGCTAAATTTTTTTCTTTACTTTTACAATTATTTTAAAATATATATTTAAATATCTTTACCTTATATAAGCTTTTAATGTATATAACCCTTATTTTATAATTACTAAATAAGGTGTAGTGTTCTTGTTACTTTTACGGTCCTTTATTTTTTTGGAGAACCGTGAAGTAAATATGACTTTAATTTAATTATTAATAAATGTTTTTATTCTTAATATTGAGGTCAATTTTTGTGTATTGCTTGATTTTACAAGAATAATATCAGTTTCACACACGCATTACAATAGAATGTCATTTAATTGTGTGTTTAAATTCATGGTTACTTACAATTAACCAACGCCGTGTCGTGTTAATATTTACATCAATTTTAATTGGAAATTTAAACAAAAAACACCACCCCCTTGTTAGTAAGATTGACGTCCAATCCTTCAATATATAACAGCGTCTGCTTATGTGATTGACATGTAAGGTTTTGTAATACGAACACAATAGACATATTGCTTGTATTTGAGTTTTTGCGGTGATATTGTGTTTTAAAGCGTCGTATTTTTTGAATGGGGATTAAATTATTGCCGGGCTTAAGGTTTTTAACCCCTGGTCTTATTAGCTTGGGTTCTTATTTTAAATCCACGCTGCTATTGACTTAATATGTTACGTATCGCCCTTATAAATGATGCAATCACAAAGCTAAGCAAATAGAAGTTGGTATTGAAACAGTTTCTAAACACAATAAGTTGTCGTTCTCGCTCAACCACGTGACCTTTGCGAGGCTTGTATCACGTGACCTTAAAGTTTGAGTCAATATTATTTTAGGCAATGTCCCGTCACAATTAAACTGTTTTATTGGCTTTTTACAAAGCTTCACTTTGACATGCGCACAAATGTCATGTATCTTGGCTTTAATTTGATGTTTAATTAGTGTTCGTGTTTCGGATACTTGCCATTTAAAAGAAATGTGGGTTTGTACGCATTTCCATGACTTTCAAAAATCATTTCGATATTTTGTAGAAATTAATTTGATGTCGAAAAAATTGTAAATCATTTTTTAAAGAAACTGCAAGATAGTATTAAGTAAGTTTGAATCACTTGTACCTAACCGTTCTTGGGAAAACTCGGAACCGTAAAGTACAAGAGAGAATCAGCGGGGCCCTTAAATACGAGAGTTTTTCTAAGAACCGTAAAGTACAAGTGATCCAAAAGTGGACCAAGATTTTGAACATATAGTAAAGTAATTCCAAAAAGTTTAAAGTAAAGTAGTTCCAAAAAGTTTAACTGCGTTTAAATATTTACTCTTTAAAAATAAATATTCGGAAATGTTACTTATAATAACTTCAATATTTTTTTGTTTTTTTGGCATTTCGTTTTTCTCTTAATCCTGACCGATAATCTAGGCACTAAGTGTAAACATATCCACATAATTGTGGTTTAAAACAGAGGATGTATAGCTATAGGCCATGCACCTCTACTTCAAATTTGTATTTGAAGAATTACAGTAAAGTAATGCTAATTTTGCATAATAATATTGACATAGTTTTGTTAAGATTATTTAAACACCCATAATAAATTAGATTTATTTAAAATACAGTTATTAAATAGACAGAATTGATTTTAAAATAGATTCAGAAGTCTAGTAAGTATGTTAAAATTTACAAGTAGTTTTAAAATTTGCTAGTTTTGAAATGTTTTATATCAGATTTGGCGGTACGTTAAATATAAATATGACAAAATTTAAAGAATATTTAAGTAAATTTTGGCATGTTTTAAATCATTAAATTGATTTTGTCATTTTTTCCCGTCGCATTGTTGTAATATTAATTGTATATCGTATTTGTTAATTACTTTTATCAATGCGCGAAAAACCAAATTGTTAATCAAAAAATTTTTTTTAAATAATTAAAATAAACATGGTTGCAAGCGTTAAATTAAATTGTGAAATAAAGGAAATAAAAATCTTAGCAACTTATCAAACCAAGTTGGAGATTTCCTATAAGATGTGAACAATTAACAGCAGTTCTACTATTTTAACAGTTCATTAAAACAAGTTTTGTGTATTACAAATAATGTATTTTATATGTTTTAGGTTCATATATTTTTCTTAATTTGTTGATATTAAAAATTAATTTTATTTATTTTTTTGTTATTTTATTTTTAAAAATCACAATTGTTTTTAGTTAATGATAATTATATGGTAATTAGAATTGATACAATATAAAACAAAAGCTTTCAATTACTTTTATTCAGCTTAAAAACTTGAATTTCATGCTTGTTAGTTATTAGTTATTGTTGCAGACCTTTGACAAACAGTTAAAGTGTTTTTAATTGTTATTCGACATTCGCACGTGTTCTAGAATGCGACAATGGGTCGTAATAATTACGTAACAATCACCGAAGTTTTCGGAATAGGGCGCAGTGTGTCAGTCTATTACAACGACGTAGAAAAGAAAAAGGGAAAAAGTGTCGTTTATTCAAATTTGATCTATTTGTGCGACTGCTTTATTCGAAACTGAAAGCATTTCATTTAAAGCGGCGGGCAGTACACAGCTACAAAAAAACGAAAATATTACTAAATATAAACAAAAAGGACTAAAATAAATTGATTTATTTAAATGTAATAAGGCAGTTTATTAATTTACAAAAAAAACGACATTTTTAAAGTTAGAAATATTGAGTTATGATACATTTATACTTTTAAAGTCAGTTTTAAATTAAAGCTTTGATAACCAATAAATTATGAACCCTTCAACAATTTGCCACAAGCTTTAGAAAAAGGAGTCAAAAAGTGGCATTTTTATCGTAAAAAACTCAAGAATTTGGTATTTAAACAACCTGCGGTTTGTGGATTTCTGTTGTGGTAATATTGGAGTATTTGGTTAGGCCTGCTGGCGTCAGTACTACTATAAGAAATCCTAGTAACTATGTAGCCTTGATTTTGTTAATTAGATTGTTTTAAGCATAGGCTGTTAACTTCAAAGTTTTTTTTGGTAATCTAGAAAATTGTGGATAGGTTTACAGTGCGTTTTTAGCCCCCTGTGCAAAGAGTGGTTAAAAAATTTGAGGTTTAGATTACGTAATTTTGGTAATTCTAATTCCTCACAAAATCCCTTTTGTTTTTTCAGGTTTGGTAAACTTGTTTAACATTTACGGCAAAACAGATTTGGCTGCGTTATTCAATTACTCTTAACCTGCGCGTGACAAACACTTTACCCCAGAACAATTTGCAACTTGTGGCGGAAAACAGAATGACGAAATCCGGCCAAACGCAAATCAAGTCCCCGATGTGTGAACCGATGTTACAGAACGGTCGAAGATGTTCACCAATTGAGAATCAACGACCCAGCATCGGAATTTGTGTTTTAATATTTTTCCTAACTCTTAGCTGTGGTGTAGCGGTCATTACTTCATTAACATTTGCCAACAAAGTCTTAGAGATCGAAAAACAGCAAAATTTACCCTCAATCGAATGCAAAACAAAACTGGAAAATCAGCAAACGCAAATCCAAAAACTACAAATTGACGTTTCAACGCTAACACAACGTCTTGTGTCAATGGAGACAAAATTCAATTTTGAAAAGGTAAATTTTATTTTCGACAAGATTTTAATTTTTGGTGTTTTTACAAAGCAAAATTTTGCGTGAGAGTGTTTTAAGCTTTAAGGTGGTTGATTACTTGATTAGATGAATAGTAAATTGTACACAACATGTTTTAAAGAACTGTTATGGGTTCGGCAAAACGCTATAGATCATTACATATATAAACATTTTAAAAAGTATCATTTTAAAGCTTTCATTTATTTAAATATTTTAATGTTTGATCGTTCTTTATAATAACAATAAATTAAAAAATTCATGTTTTTGGATAGATACATAATTTGCTACAATAGGTAACTTGATATTACATGTCCTTTAATACATGTGGTTAGATGGTTCATTTATATTACTCATAATAATCATTAGCGCATAAGGCTTTGTGGTATGTTAAGGCCCGACCGCTGGTGTTTTGGCTACTGCGATTTACATGCTGTTTTTTTTTCGGTTTATATTTTCTTTTGTTAAAGTTAAAAGGAACTTTTAGGGGCGGTGCCGTTTGAATTGCCTATTACACTTTCATTTGAGTTGTTTTCAAATGTCTTGTTAACTTTAGTTGAGCATGCTTATATATTTTCGCTCTGTTTATAAGACGAGGTATGACGTTATTCTATGCGAGCTGAAAGTTTTAAAAAGAAAATTGCGAAACCCTTCGCCGACCGTGCGATTTATAAGACTACAATATAAAGTTAACTATGATATGACGTCGTTATTAAAGGGTTCAAAGACTAAGTTTGTTCTTTAAAATTGCGTTTTTTTTAACTTAGAATAAAAAAAAAAAACAATTGTAATACGGGTTGTGTAATACGGTAAGTTGTTTTAATATTTTAGTAAAATGCGTTTTCTCATACTAATTACCTTATTACACTCTGTTTTATCGTAAATAAACTTCTAGTTAAACAAACTCTGATTTAAAACGTTTATGTTTTCCATACGAGTTTATTAAAGCGTTAAACCAATTTAACCACGCAACGAGCACCCTTCCAAAATTGTCATTATCTTAATCAAGTAATTACCGGGGTGATATTAGGTAACGATAACTTAAGTTAAGGCTATATCGTACAAGTTACTTTTATATTTAAAGCAACTTTGTCGCTAAATAGGTGAAATTACAATGGAATATCGCAACTAATAACTGTTGTTAATTGTTTTAATTATGTTTACGGCCTTAATAAATATTCCATTTGTTTAATATTTCATCACGATTTTATTTTAAAAATTAAATTCCGTCAATTGTCTGCAAATGTAAAAACACATTTCTTCGGTAAGTGGATTTATATCGGTAATATTTCCATATACATATATTTTATGTAATTTGTAATAAATGTTTAAGTGCCCTTGAAAGGTATATCGATATCATGTATTGATAAGACGGAATGGGCTTCACTACAAGCGGTATTTGTTAATAGAAACGACCTAACCTAAACTAAACATTATAGCGAGCAGTTCTTACGCCGCGGCGTTTTGTATATTTATGTATTCACGCTTGGCAGCATTTCTATACCTCGATAATGACCTTAAAGCGCTACTTAATATTCGCCGGCGCTTTATAATGTAAAATATTACTTTTTTGCCGCTAAATTTAAGCCTAAAATCCGAGCAAATAGGGCTGCGTATAATTTAGAGATTTACTATCAATAAAAGACTGTGAAATGTTATTAAACATGAACCTGGATTTAGGATGTTTTTTAGACTGATAACACACTCAAATTGACTTTAACAAAACGGTATTTTTTGTACAATTGATCAAGACATCGACTATCTTTCAACTATGTTTATATTTTGCCGTGTAATTTTAGTATATAACCTGTAATAAGCGATTGAGTATAACGCATAACCACTGTAATTTTCGTCTAATGTGTTTGGTTTATTTTGCCAGATTAGTTTAGATTATAGTCCAACGAATCGCGAACGACTTGTAGTTTTACAGATAATCTCATTTTGGTGAAAAAATTTCCTTTTTACGAATTATTTGTTGTACGAAATTCACATTTTGTTTAATTTATGTTTATTTACATTGTATTATGTTGTTGTATTTGCAAAGCTATCTAACTAATCTCACAAATCTTAACTTAACAAGGGATTAGTCTGTTACATATTTACGTAAGATAATCAACAAAAATTGACTTGGGGATTATGTTTGATTTTTAGAGACCCTTTCAACTTGAAAAACAACAACGTGTAAGAAGATCAACTACCTGTTCTTGTCCTGCTGGTGCCAAAGGTAAGTTGAAGTGTTTTGACATTTTTTACCCATATGTAAAGTTGCTAGTTTGGGTATACATAATACTCTAATTTTTATAACTTGACAAAATACTTGAAAAACTTGGATTTTTATAAGGTTTACACAATACAGTAAAAAAAAATTAATATTTAATGTAATATAGAAAAATCTTAATGAACATTATAGCGATGTTGTTTGTTTTCCTAATGTTTTAACGTTAAGTTTGTTCTAAACAAGTTTTGATATCGTTTAACTGAAAGCCTATACTTAAAACATGATTTTATTTGCGAAATCTGACAGTGATTGATGAGACTTTGTTGGTATGCGCTCTCATATTATTTAAAAAAACATTAGCCTCGTAATTCTTGGTAGAAAATACTTGTACAAGTTTATTATAGAATATATATTCATAAAAACAAGCTGTGAAACTTAATATTTTGTTCCGTCCATTTTGTGGCACAACCGTACGATCAAATTCATAAATATTATGATGTCTATTGCGTTGCCTTGACGACCTATAAACAGTTAAAATTTTTGGAGTTGCCACAATGACCACAGCAGCGGCGACTTCAGACACACAAAAAGACACAAAACAGTTTAAACAAATGGTGATTAGGAACGTATTTGTAAATGTCATCGAGTTTTTTGTTCCCTTTTCTTAGATTACTGGACGATAGGCGCCTCTGCCAGGCCCATTGGCCTGTTTAAAAGTTTATTTTAATGTCAGCAAAAACAATCTTGATTTTCTCTGTCTTTTCTAAACGACAGACTAATTTAAAATATAATGTCATGTGCTAAAAACCTAACCCTTATCTGTAGTTTATTGTTAATGTTACTAAAAGGGAAAAAACTGTATCAAGCATATCTCCCGAATTTGCGGCGTCAAAAGGAGCAGCATTTTTAAATTTATATCAAGTTTATTCAGAGTTTAGTTACCCATTCTGTTATTTCTGCTCCAGTTCAGACTGACATTCGGCATACAACCGATACATTTCAGTTCTTAAACTTTATCCGTTAAGTGAATTTAATGGTCAACGAGATATACTTAACCTGTGTCACTGTTTGTGATATGACGTTTTTTACCTTAAAATTAAGGCGTTAAGTTTCATTTTTGGGGGAAATATTTTAACTGTGAGAAGTAATGGGTTTGTAAATGGTAGTTTTATTTACTGTTACCAGTTATTTTATATAACATGCAATTTATCAAACACATTTTTAGCATTTGGACCCAATTTTTAAGTATTGCCTAGTTAATGTTAAATAGATTCCACTTTAATTACAATTAACAATGTGTGAAAATAATTAGCCTAATGGTCATTGCAACAGCTTTGACTGTCAAACATCAATTCAATACACAACAAATTATCTTACTTCCCATCAATTTTCACGCCTAAATGTGTTATTATAATCGCTTCACACTACTCGTGTCGACAGTTTGTCCTTTTGATCCATTAAATTTTAATCCGTTTGTAGCGCAGCCTTAGCCTAGCTGCTGCCAGTGTTTACAAGCCCATCCATTTAAAATAAAAGCTTAGTTTGTGGCGTTTATAGCCCACCTAAGCCTATGTTCAAAGGCCTAATTTCTGATGTTCCACATGTTGTAAATCCAATTATATTTGACTGAATATTTGGCCACCCGTTTTGGCCTAGATCGAAAATCCTTTAAAGTATCCTGCAGCACAATAGACCACACCGTTGGCCAGTCACAAAGTAGTTTAAGGGGCCTAAAGTGTTTGGGAAAATTAAATATTTGTTTTCGCTAAATTAACTATTTTCTTTGATCGTGTATATTGACAACGGTAGACACACCGAGCCACATCCAAAGAGTTATTTGTTTTGTTAATAAATTATTTATAACGGCCTTATTTGCTGTTATAATAATCATGAGAAAACACTGTAAAAGCGCGCCAGTTTTAATGGATAAGTCGTGCTTAGTACCATATTGAAAGTCAAGTGCGGTAACCCCCCATCAAGATTTAGTTTTTTATTTTAGTGTTTTTAAAGAGTGATTGTGTTTTACTGTTTTTACAACCTGCCGTTTTCCGTTTTTTTATGTTCTTTTAATTTTCGGTACAAAAGTAACTGATTTACGATCACGTGCAGTCATCTAAACAATATTCCATCGCAGGTGTGAAATTAATTCCCAAATATTTTACGAGCAGGTCTCGTTAAAAAATGACAAAAGCTATAATTGATCGGTTATTACTAGGAACAGAATAGTGTATCGTTGACGTATTTTATTGCTTTTTGAAGTACTTTTGCTGTCGGTACGGGTTTATTTTCATGTTGCGTACCTTTGAAACGGAAAACTAATATTAGAACGAGTTTTTATTGGGTGTGAAAATGGTCGTAAATACTGTAGTTGTTAACTTGTTTGTAAACAAATGTGATTATGTCACCGTCACGGCCTCTTTCCTAACAAATAGAAAACATCGGTTCGGCTCTTCGTGATTTTAAACTAAATATTTTATCAGCTGGCGATTAAGTTTGTCTGTTATTTTTATATTGTGCCCTGTCTTTTAACTTAAACTTAAAAAAGTAAGCGTTGCGTGGTATTAACCTGTTTGGAAAGTTGTTTTATTTTAGACGTGTCGTCTGACTCATTTATTTAAAACCAATTAATCCCATATAATATTTACGTAACATATCGAATTAGTGAACCTGTTTAACTTGCCTCTAAAAAAATGTATAAATAGAATGTCTGTTAAATATGATTCGAACTGTAGGGCGATTAAATTAGTAATACCAAAATGTTTTGGGTATTGCTGTTAGACGCTTTTTTGCGAAATAACGTTTAGATAAACACCCTACTGGCAGCTGTATATCGAGTATACATCATTGCTACAAACCACAACTTAACTGTTAGTTTAATTATTTACAAGCTAAATAAAACAGCTTTTAATTTTGAATTAATGTTCTGTGTATATATAAGCAGTATAGAGCGCCTGAAAATGCGGTAAACTGTTAATTGTAGGGTATTGCCCTTATAACCTTCGTTAGATCTTGTTATGAGGCAAAGCGACTTCTTGATGGGACGTTTTTCACGCGTCACAAGTCGACTGCAAACGAGTTCAATACGTCACAACCAGCAGTATCAAGAGTATAGGCCGCGTTTGTATTTAAAGTGTGAATTAATGCAATATCATAGAGTGTAGCTTATCGTATGGCCTAATTCCCTATAGTATTATGATGTAGTTGCCTTTTGTGGGCTCTAATTCATAGCTGAATAATATGACAAAAATGCCTTTGAATTGTTGATAAAAAAATTCGTCAGATTCAACCGGTTTTGAAGTACAATTTGTAGATTAATTTAATTACGGTTTTACATCCTTGTTTGATTCATAGGCCCACGCTTTATTATTAATATCCAGTTGTATTAGTAAGATTATGATATGGTTATGACATGTAAAAAGGATCTTAAGGGAAATTTGTATTACACAAAACTTGTGCAATAACTTATACCACTTATAACCGTGAGTAGCGGAAATATATCTCGTTTAAATTTACCTAAGTTTTCATCTTGAGTGTTACTTAAACGCCCCTTCATTTCCAGATGATTTGAATAACCTACAACTTCACGTGCAAACTTATAAGCTAGCACAATGCCGTTCAATTGGGGGTAAAATGGCAAGTGTAATTTGTTTAAGCTATCGTGGTTTCCCAATAAGAATAAAACCGGTGATTTAATGGCTTAAAATAGATCGGGTTCGCGTGTGTCCTAAGCTATCGTTTAATGCAGTAAGAACTATCATTTCACTGCACACGAATATAATAAACAGTTTATTTTCTATCTGTGTGAATACAATACGCTCTTATGTATGTTTAGTACATAGCGTTGTTTTCAGTGCTTATTTTAATGGAATCGAGGCATAAACTAGGCCAAAAGATCTAAAAAGGACCGCCCGTTTAGTGATTATTGATCTATTTTATTCAAAATGATTGAGAAAAGTTACTTTGAAAAAGTTTTGCAGATTTTATTTGATCAAGTGGCCAATGACACCAAAAATTGCGACACCCTATCGTCACTTATGTTTGTTATTGTTACTGGTGGTTTGAGCGACTGGCGACATGAAATTAAATCCTTAAAAGCCTCGCTGATTTAACTTGTGACAAATTAACCCCTTAGCCACCAAAGAACACACTTACTCACCTAAAACGTATGTATCTAGTCACCTTTTATGATTCAAAGGGTTTTAAATAAATGTACGGAAACCGAAATTCAAACAAAAGTTTCACTTTATTTTTACGCTCGCAAAAATAAACGCGATTCTGTGTTTAAGTGACGTAGGCACAGACGTCAAATCACCCTAGTAACCACTGACCCTCTTTTATCAATTTGGCAAATTCGTTCAGAATACAGGCTTTAAGTTTCTTTGTATTTTCAGTTATTTTGGTCTGGACATTAGTTAATTGAAACAGTCCTTTATTTGAAATTCTTAATCTTGGAGTATTAAAAATAATCCAAATGGCGACAACTTCTGAGGCGTGTTGAAAAATTTAGGCAGTTTGTCGATAAATGCTGTCACCCTACAGCTCAATTTACTTACATTTTTTTGCTTCCACGAGTCGTGGGATTATGCTTGTCGTAATGCTCTGAAAACTACCAGATTTTAAACCTCTATTTAAGTATATCGCGCAAATGACAGGCCATTAAATAAAAACGTTTTTGTAGTAAAAAAGTGATAAAAATTTCGAAATTGAAAGCATTTTTTGACACCATTTATATAACGAGAGAATATACAGAAAGGGTTAGACAATTTTTAACCGATTATTTTAAACGTTTTTTGGTACTTGTTTTAATTTAAAAAAAGTGGCAGGTATTGATATAAATCAGGCCATTAAGGGTTTAAATAGTGGCAATATATAAAGTAGATTGCCTCTTGAAAATGTTTAATAACCTTTTTGTAAATGTAAATTCAGGTTTTTATTGCTTAAGCGTTGCCTTTTTTTCCACAAAGTTTCAACAAAAAAAATTATTTTATTTTTTTTTACTTTCTTTTTTTGTTACATTAAAATTTTAAGAGGACAAACTAAAAATTGTATTATTCGGGTTCAGGTGTATTCGAACACCAGATGTTGTGACTTCCTATTCACCATTACAAAACACTTTTAATCTTTTATGTCAACTCATAATATCTCAAACCGTGCGAAACTACTAACTCTTTTACAATATCTGTCACCTAAAGTTAAACTTGTGACGTTATATTTAAGTATAGGTGATTACCGATGGTTTTTAAAGAGTTAATTTATCCGCTTTCTAGAGGTTTTGAAGTTAAAAATAGATTAAACTAATTTCCTATCACCATTTCCTATGACTTGGTCCTTTATAATTTTAGTAAGTAATCATTTTCTACTGGTCACCAATACCAACATTAATTTCCCATTATCAGACATAAATGATCTTGTTTTTGTTGTAAAGATCATTTTATCCTAACTTCAAGTTATCATGATACCCCGAGTATAAATTATACAAATTTTTATTCTTATCAGCATATACGTTAAAAGAAAATCTTGAGCCTAATTCAGTGGTTATGCGGTTATTACGATTTCTAGTGTAATAAACGTCACTTATCTTTCAGTTGCATTCCGTAGATTACAGATACGAGTAAAGGTTGATTATATTTCAACCGGATCCCCGCGATTTTTTATTATCTCCTCGAATTTAAAGCCGATTTGAAAACAAGTTTGCCAAAAGGTCAGGTCTGCATGACCCCTTGATAACAGCTTCGCTTCATGGTTTATTGCCAACCCCCATGGGTGAAAGCTGCGAATTTGCCGCGGTGATTAAATTTCGTTGGCACACTTTCGATGTTCAAGAAGCATACGCGAATGCTTGAGCACATTCGTGTGTATATTGACCCATGGGTTGAGTGACAGTCGTGACATTCTTTAAACCGCAGATAACACAAAGGTTTTTATTGTGACGTCATAATTTAACCGCAGTATTGCGTTTATGACGACATTGTGACATCTGCAATTTGTAAATGGTATCTTAGTTAAAGTCGTCCAACAAAATGACAAAAAATCTTGTTTATACAAAAGATAAGTTTTGAGAAAATTTGTAAGAAAAAAAAAACTGTTAAAAAGAGCATGCGTCATCTGCAATTGTACAATCTTTTTTTTTGACAAATTTGAACAAATGCAATCGTTAGGGGTAATTTTCAACTGGGAGTGAATCAGTTTATGAGTCACAAATAGACTACAATGGGTAACTATATGTTTACAATCTCTTGATTGTAACCCCAGCGACAAAGAATTCAATTGTTTTTAAATCATGGATCTATTCTGGAAGTCTCGTTTGAAACCTAAATATTCCCTGTTTCAACTTGACAACAATTGCTAAATATGCCAGGTATTTATTATACTTGTACCAAAAGTGTTTAGTGCCATCGATATGCTTACTTTTAAGTACTTTAAACCATAATGTCCTCGTTGGAACTTTAATAAATTCCTGGAGCGAAGATTAGGTTACTTTTGGCCCGCTTTCCGGCGATGATGTTACTGTGTTTTATAAACAAACTGACGAGGACTGTATTTAAATACCCGAGACCCCCCTTTTTGTTAATTAACTGTCGATGCCGACTGCAAAAAAGTTTGCCTGTTGGTAAACAAATAAAGCATTTAATTTAGGCGACAGGGCCGCGGTAAAATTGCTGTCACCGGACGACGCTAATTTTGATCGTTTACTGCAATCTACTGGCAGTTCCGTTTCAATTAAAGAGTTGAAAAGAAGGCCAATTACCTGCTACAAACAACTAGCAGTCGTACACAAATATATTTACGTCGTCTGCGTGACTTTTATTACAAAAGGAATTCATTTATTATTTTTATAACGTTTTTAGAATGTCGCATTTTGTCTGGCTGGCTTACTGAAAGACTGATTACGCTGTCAGAATAAGTTGATCTTTATCTTTTGTTGCTCGAATTCGTCATGGTACAACATTAATAATTCAGTTACAAAATTTTTCAAAGGATTACCTTTTCTTTTGGGGTTCATTATATTTGAGAATAGAAGCTAAATTAAGTGCCTTTCACAGTCAAAGAGTTGAAATTGTAATGTGCTTCGTGTAAGCCAATATCAAGAAGTGTCATAAGTATGTATGTTAAAATATTAATAAGATGCTTTGGGAATTCTGTCGCGTAAAATTTAATAAACTCCTATATTTTCTCATTAAAAACTTGGCCCTCTTATTACTATATATCTTTGAAGTATCTATGTAATAACATATAATAAAACGTATTAGATTAACTATATCAAATATCAGTTTCCGTCCAAGTTTAGAATATCAAGTTTGGCTTAACACAGTTATATAATGTATTCATGGTTTGTTATAAATAAAATATGAAATGTGACGTCATTTTCTGGAAATATTTTAAGAAAAGTAAAAATTTATTTGACGTTTCGTTATACGTAATTGTTTTACCGAATTCAAATACCGTAAAAACTATTTTAAAATGCTGTTATAATTAGTAATTAAAAGCCCATAACAACCGCAAGTTAGTAACAGAAGCGTGTGAATTTACTTCAGGTTTAATCCAAATAGATCATAACTGAACGTATATGAAAACGTCCTGCGGTTTGAGTTGTCATATAGTACACTACTTAACCCTTTACCTTCACGCTATTAAATTTGCGTTAGCCAAACTCAGTTTTTCGCACCAGAAATTGTGAAAGGGTTAATGATTTTCAATGGCCCCTATCCGGATTATAAAATACCTTCGATGTATATATTAGTCTTGTGTGGGCAACTGGCTTTGAACTTTTTGTTTTAAGTTACTGTTATTTAATTTAACAAATTTTGTTAAAGAATTTACATAATTATTTATCCTATTAGAAAGATCCAAATTTTTTTAAACATTTTTTCAGAATAAATTTAATTTGTTTTAAGAAAATCAATTTTACCGACGTCATGGGGTTTTTATAGCTGTGACGTCACAATACGCAACGCCAATATAACGCTGTTAACAATGCGACAATGTATTTAAAGCCAAATCTATAAAAAATATAATTTTTTTCGTACCTTCATCCGAGTTTATATAATGAATATAACTAAATTTACTATGATGTATTTTAAAATAGATTAAGGTATTTTTTCTAATGTTTTTATAAGTAGTCGTACAATAACGTTTAAAAAACTTTTGTCTGGTATTTTTGGTGCTGTGCCGTTGTTTAAATTTTCATTTTACTGCTTGTCAGTATTTTTTTTCAAATTCCAAAATTACAAACATTTATGTTTATTAAATACAAAACAACGCACCTACAAAAAAGCGTCAACAAAAAAGAAAAAATGTAGTAGACATTTTTTTTAGTATTAGGGGTTATATAAATAAAACTGAACTAAAAGTAACATAATAGTTTTTGAGGAAAATTATGTTTCGTGGATAAAATTACATTGACATTTCTATTGGTCATAAATATCATATAACAAATGGACATACCTTTTAACAGGTGTTTTTATTCATTGATATTAAAAGACACGCTATTGTCTATTTAAATATATATATTATATGTCTACGTAATACAAAATTAATTAACTTTAAAAAAAATAAAGCATCTGGATTTTGGTAATTGGCATTTGGTAGTTACGTTAATTTTAAATTATTTGTATACTAATATTTATTTTAAAATTACTTATAGTTAAGAGAAACAATAGATCAAAACTGGTTAAAGGCGTTATTTGTTGAAGCAATTTGTTTAAAACAAGATTTTAAACACTCTAAAATGTGTGAAATTTTTTGGTTAAATAATGCCAAGTGTTGAAACTGATATTGTAAAAAGTTCAAGTTTAAATGACCCGTTTATTGTTATTTACACTTTGTCTCAAGTGCCCTTAACATGCACTAATGCCTTTAATTGTGACTTAATTTTCTGTCCAAACATTTTTATTCGTCTGGTCCGGGTTAAATTACGTTGCTAAGCCTCTAAATTGAAAATAGTTTGGTAAATTTGGCAGTGAGTTAAGCGTTAAAGTAAAGACAATCTGTCTGTCAGCTGCTCTAATGGATAGGTGTCATTTTTAAACTAGTTTTATTACCTTACTGAAAAAAGTTTTGGGCCATCTATCGCTAAAAACCTAAATGTAAGTTGTTGTTAGTCAATTTCTATCCAACCAAAGGCTTCGTTTTGTTGATATAAGTGACTAGCAGGACAATTAAAAGGTGTTAACGGTTGGCTTCGAACTTGATTGATTGTCGAAACTTGATAGGTGACCCGGCGTTTGGCGGGCTGCCGAATGTCTCGCATTTTTTTCAAGTCGCACTTTGCTGATTTAACACTTTTTGACTTGAATTGTCGTTTTATTGCAAAATCAACTGCAAATTGAGTAGTTGAGTTAAACATACAATTTTCTTCTACGTTGTAAATGCTTTTTTGCAAATGGTGATTAATTTTATAATTACATAATTTCAAAAACAACTATTTTAATTATATTTTTAACTTAAGTTGTCCTTTTAATTGCAAAAACAATTGCAAACTACGTAGGTAAAATTAAACACACAATTTTTTTTACACTTTAAAAGTGCATTTTTGCAAAATTTTATATTAACATATTTCAAAAAATATTTTAAACAATATTTTAAAATTTTTTAAAAAAATAAATTTTTCTTGAATTTTTAAATACTTTTTTATTTTCTCAGGTGATACTGGAAGACCTGGGAGCAGAGGCCGAAGAGGTGGGTTTAACCATTTAAATATTTTAAAAACAGTAGAGTTTTAAATATCAACTTTTAAAAAGTATCTTTTTATTGTAATATATATTTAATTTGAAGCATACTTTTGTAATACAGTTTTTTATATTAAAAAAAATATTTATTAAATTTTAATCAAACCAAATTTATTTTTATTTTTTATGTTGAATCTTCAGGAAAAATGGTAAGATACTTGCTTGCAAATTTATTAGCACAAATAAAATCAGTTTGTACTATCACAATATATCAATATACACTCATAAATTATTTGATAACATTCAAAATTGTTTGATTTTAATATCAAAATTGTGTTTATACAAACTGTAAGCTAGTTATATATACCTATGGTGGCATTGCTTATAACCTAACCAGGTGACTAATTCTAAAAATTGCTGAAAATGCAATAAGTCATTAAATTAAATTGCTAAATGTTTTCTCTAAAAGTGTTACTAAGAATTCCAAAAATAAATTCAATTACAAAAAAGTATTGTTAATGTTTAGATAAAATAATGTCCTAATTTTTTCTAATTGGTATATTTAAAGAGAAAACATGTTATGTGTATTCATATACATTTTCATATGTCAAGCATTGCTTGCGCGTAATTCTAGTCAAAGTTTGTTATCAAGTCCAGTCCTGTTTGTCCAGATCAAAAAAAAATAATTGCAGCTTTCTTATATTTAATAACTACTAAAAATGAATAACCAAAAAGTGTTTAAAAAACAAAAAATGTAGCGGCATAACTTTTTAAAAATAAGAAAAATTAAATTTGAAATTTAACTTATAGGGTTTCCCTGGCAAAAACGGATTTCCGGTATGCCTTAGTTTTATTTTAAATTTTAACAAAGCATTTTGACAACCCTGCATGTATATCAAATGGCATGACTTCGTATTTCATTCAATCATTATTTAAACGCATGTAAAATATCTCAATTCCTAAATAATCAACAATAACTCAAAAACAAAACATAAATTTATGTGTTAATTATATAACTACATTACTTGAATATAAATAATACATTTAAAATATAAATCATTTTTATTGTTATCGAATTCAATGCATGAAAATCAAACTCTTATCATTTTGCATTTATATGACATGCATGTTAACTAGCTTTAACTTATCTATCTATTCTTAACTTTAGTTTTCAGAGATGGTAATATCGGTTGTTATAATTGTTTAACTAGTTTATTTCATTCTTAATACACACTTAATATTTCCTGTGCTCTACACAATGTTTTACACACTGAGCTTTTGTGTACACTTCTATGGAAAACAACAGTTTAGAACATGGTAAGCTTTTTAATAACTTATATTAATTAGGATAATTAGATTTTTTCAATAACTTTACTTATGTTATATTTATCATTTTAGTTTTTAAATCAACTGATTTAATTATAAATTCATTTTCATATATATAAGAACTGTCTAAACAAAAAGTTTATTCAAATAAGATAGTGTTTTTTGTATGTAACAATTATAGTAATTTTATGTTGCATATAGATAATGTTTTATGCATTATCATATGCCATATGTCAATGCATGATTTTAAATATATATAGGGAATCAATTTACTTTTTGATATAATCACTTTATATAAGCATGACCAATTATTTGATGTAGTAGATTGCATTTTGTCTTAAAATATCTACCAAAATAGGGTTTAAACTAGGTTATAGGTTAAATTAAATAAAATATTAATTAGGGCATTGATTACTAGTGAACTTTTTGATTTAAATAAATTTAAATTTATTAAATGCAATAACACATAAAAGTTTTAAAATTAAGCGCAGCAGAAACTTTTCAATGTAATTTTATCACCCAATACAATTATTTTATTATAAAAGTAGTGTTTAAAATTATTTGTAGGGACCTATTGGTTTCCCTGGACAGACTGGAATAAAGGTAAACCTAAAACCCTGTTTCAATTACTACAGTTTACTTTTTTATGTCAAAAATTGGTGATGGTAGTTTAGTTAGTTGTTTGACGTAGCTGTGTTGTGATAATTTAAACATATATTATCACAAACCTGTAAATTTTACCTGAAAAGGAATGCAAAATTGGGCAATCTACTTGAAAAATTATAATATTTAATTTAAAGAAAAAATAATAATTTAATTTTTTGCAGGGGATGAAAGGATTTCGTGGTTATTCTGGCTACCCGGTTTGTATATTATAACACACAGCACAATAAAACACACCAATGTTAATACAACCGATATTACCATCTTAATAACTTATCGCTACATTTTTTGTAATCTTTTTTTTAAAACATATTTTTAATTTTCTCAGGGTCCTATTGGCATGACCGGAAAGCCAGTAAGTACAAAGATTTATATTACAACAACTGTTATGTGAAAATAATCAGCTAAACACTTAAGCTATTGTTATGTAACTTATATAAACCACTTCAAATGTACTTCATGGATTTTACTTGTGCTAAAGTTTTTATAAATACTCAAGAGTTTATAAATTGAAGTTTATTGTCTAAATCTTTTGTCTTGTTATTTTAGGGATATCCAGGACCTAAAGGCGAACCGGTAAGCTTTAAATCTTATATCGACCTTAACTTTAATCTAAAGAAAGGGCCAAAATAATTCTTTTTGAATCATTTGTGTTAATATTACAATGGTGATAAAACTCTTTCTTTTGCCAATCCAAAAATTAAGTTGATTATCACTAAATATATATTAAAAAAATCAAATTGCCAAGTGCAATAATTTAAAAAAAGTTTATTGCATCAGTTTTAAGGAACAAAGTGTCCAATAAATTTATTTCATTTTAAGGGTTTAACTGGTCTTCCTGGTGTAGACGGACAGGATGGTGCAAGTGGTTCTAAGGGCCAGAAAGGAGATTGCAAGAGTCCAGATTATACTAAAGAATTGGTGAGTTTTTGGTTGTTTAAATGCTTCAGCATGATCAGTGTTTTAAATCAATTCAATAAATAGAAAAACGTTAGCTTTGGTGTTTATTCTTTGTATAAGTTAAGAAAATATTGCTTTTTATTAACATCCTACTATCTTTTGCAAAATATAGATATGTAGTTCCCAGTTTAACTGTTATTATTATGTAAACACTCTGAAACAAGGTGTTTGAGATTTATAATACTGTGCCTTAATACTTTGTGGTGATTTTAAACAGTAGTGTTCTAGTATTCATCACTTTAAATTTAAAGATATTTATTTTTATATTTTGGTGTTTTATTTAAATTTAAATTGGTGAATACTTAACCTAATGTGTATGTTGATCACTAATCATTTTGCTAAATTGCTGTGTTGTTTGTTTTCGCATGCTTTGTTGTGGTATGCAACCACTAGGTGGCAGCACCCTTGGTGTCACGCGCTCCCGGTTTCCATAACAACCAGATCTCGCAAGAGGAACTGGACAATTATTTGCGCATTCATGAAAATCAGAAGGTAGTAGCATGCCCACACCAAAATTTTATTCTTTAAAAAAGAGACGAGTATTCTATCCCATGCTTTTACATTGTAGCATTTCAAAAGAGTATTTATAAAACTACTATCAACTTTTAATTGTACTTAGTCCACTGTAATGCTTGCTGATTTGAAACATTTTTAGCACAGCTTAAAATTGTTGTTGCTTTTTTGTGATTTTAAAATTGTTTGCTAGTTTTGGGTGTTTGGTTTGAAATTATAACCATTAAAGTTTGCTATTATGGTAGATTTAGACATTTAAACATTTTTATTCTATTTTAGAATCCAATTACAAAGTTTAGTATGATCTCAAGGAAAATGAAACCAGAACTGGCTGAAGATGTAAGTTTAAAACAAATAAATATTTCATTTATATTTTAGCTAGTTTAAATATTCTAGTAAACTATATACCAACTAAATGCACTTTTAGTTACTTTAAACTGTATATTTTCTTTGTAGAATAATGATGATAAATTAAGGGGACCTCCCGGCCCTCCTGGACCTCCTGGGCTCCCAGGACCTAGTGTGTCAGGGGTAAGTAATAAATTTCATAGTTTTTTCTAAACCTGTGATATCTTTTTATTTTAAACTAAAAAAAGTAGCAATAAAATATTTTAAATGTGTTTTTTACGGAATGCTAAAAAATAGGCAGTAAAACACTATAAAAATTTTGGAAAACACTATAAAAAAAAGGGTTGAAATAATGTTATAGTGTTAAATAATATTAGACTTGTAGTAATAATAAATATTTAGAATGTACTTTAAATCGAAGGCTAAAATAGAAATTTGTTATTGTAAGTATTTATCAATAATATTTTTTTAAAAAACCTTTTTTTAGCCTCCTGGTCTTCCTGGTCTTCCTGGTGCAACTGTAAGTATTGCTTTAATTCATTGAATTAAAAGAAATATTATTAATAATTTGTTAACACAAAAAAGTAAAGGCTTATGCTGTATTTTAATATACTCAGTAATAGTATATACCTTTTAAATAGTTTATTTTTATACTTATCTGGTTAAATTTATTTGTTAATTTTCAATTTTGTAAAACAAAGTAAATTTAAATTTATTTTGTAGGGTTTGGATGGGCTCTCAGGTTTGAATGGACAAAAAGGAGAAGTTGGTGAACCTGGGCCAAAGGTAAAATAATAACCACTGTTGCATATTGTTAAAGGTGTTTAATGGGGAAAAAGATTATATTAGTTTTAATGGTTTTTTAATCTTTTTTTTTCACAATTTAAACAAATATCATTATGTAAGGGAGCTTAGTGGACGGTATATATATATGTAGCCTATGTCTAGTTTATAGGCCTATAATAGAATTAAAACTGTCTTTTGTGGCGCACTTGTAAAATCTAGTGAACAAATATTAATTTGGAAAAAAAGGATGTGCTATCAATTTTTTTTATTTTCAATTTTAAAATAATTTTTTTTTGTAATTTTAAATGGTAATAACATGTATAAAATAATTAAATTTAAAACAGGGTGAAAAAGGCAGACAAGGTTATTCAGGAATACCGGTAAGAGATAATTTAAATTTATTAACGAATGTGGGTGTTTTCTTTCGAAATTTCTTTTCCGACTTTTTAGCATGCAATTTTCGATTTCTGATGCTCTTATTTTCCTTTTAAGTTTTTTATTGTAAGACGAATAAGATTTTCTAGAAAGCCTTTGAGAGGCTATGTGTATGTTACAAAAAGAAAATCTTTTCTTTGCAACATCACATTGCAGTTTTCTATTAAAGAAAGCATTTCTCTTGGCTTTAACTTTTAAAAATTCAAAAGTGTTAAAACTGGTTGCTTGGCAACGGCTTAGTTGTGCCAATCTGGTATTGGGTAACATTTTTTGTAAGCAGAGAGGCAGCTCAGGGTCAAGTTTTTTTGACCGAAGCTATGGTCTTAGTAATGGAATAGGACATCTTCCAACCGCGGTATATAGCGTGTGTTTTGTGTGGTACATCATCAAGCATTTTAAAATATATTAAACAAACCTGGCATCTATTTTAAATTATCATAGTCCCAATGTTGACTTGAAACTCTAAAATTTATTTATTTGATAAACAATATAAATTTAAAAACCTGCAAAGTTTTAATAGATGCCAATTTGCATAATATATGCTTGAGTGTAGCAATAACATTGTTTTGCTGCTGATTTTGTTGTTTTTTTGTTCCATGATCATATATGTTCCCCCTGCCGAGAGAAATAGCATTTGAAGTGTTGTGTTTTTTTTTAATTTGTTCAGACTAACCAGTTTTGATTATAACCTGCTTTATATATGTTTTATGTTCCTGTTTAAATCATTTTAGCTTTTGCAAAATTGACCAAGAAATTTAAGTTAAATAATCTATTAGACATTGATTTAAATAAGTTGTGATTTTATTGCTTGCACTTAGCTGCCTTAACGCTTTTCCGTTTTGTTTTTTGCATGTTCTTTGCTTGTTGCTGTACATAAAAAAAGGGTAAAAACGGCAAACCTGGCCCACCCGGCGATTTATTACTCTTTCTGAGTTCAAAGGTATACCCAAACCCTTCATATCACTTACCCAGACATTTTAATTGATTTTTTCAAATTTGGAATAAATTTTTTATTGGCAATGTTTTGTTAAAAACTATAAATTTTAATATTAGTTTGGGTATTGTGATAAAAATTCATGTTTTTAACTTTCATATCTACTTGTATAATACTCAATGTTTACTTAATTTTCCTTAACTTTTGCATAGCAATATGCCTTCAAGTAAAACAAGCTTGAAATATTTTAAATTAATACTTGAAATACTGTTAAAAATGTGTGAAAAATCACAAGTTTCTAGCTTTTACTAACTTCTTTTTTGTGTTGTTTGATTTCTTAGGAGTTGGAAGACGCTATTAAGGTGCGTTGCTCATTTATTCTTTTTATGTTTCACGTTGTTTTAACTTTGCATAGCTACTGCTTAACCTACTTACCTAAAGATTGCACATTTACACTAAAATACTTTATTCTACTTAACACTGCCTTTGGTTAAAATATTGTAGTTTATTATTAGGTTGAAATAACCATCTACAGTTAAATTTCTGTAAATAATCATAATTTTTTTTGGCCGAACTCTTTTTTAAATATTGATATGTTTTGATTATTATTCACTAATTTACTTGCTTGTGAATATAGGGTGCACTTCAAGTCCAAGTACCAGGTCAAGTTGGACCACCAGGACCCCCAGGACCTGCAGGAAATGATGGAGCCAAAGTAATTAACATTTTTACAACATATATAAAAGTTTTTAGATTTTTAGTGTTACAAAATTTTTTTTGTCAAGCCATTACAAGTAAAATTTTAATATTTTCTTGACGATAATTTTTATGATTTTAGGGTGCTAGAGGTTATCCAGGAGCTGGTATTCAAGGCAGAAAGGTAAAAATTAATCTTTATTTTTAACATTATTAGTTGGCAAACATGATTAATACATCTACATACCTAACCTTGTAGAACAAAATTCCATATAGGACATATGGCCTTACCAATACTTTTATTCTAGTTATAGATTTTATATATCACATGACATTATTCTGAAAACTATATACCACTTATATTAGTTGTCTCTTTGTTGTTTTATGATAGTTTTTATATAAATAGTTAATTATTTTAAATGAACTTTGTAATTAGGGTGATCGAGGTGAGGTGGGGTTCAAAGGATTGGATGGCCACATTGGTGTACCAGGACAACAGGTAAGTTGTTATATTATTTGTTGTTATTAAAACATAAAAACAAAAATACACTTACTCAATTTCACTTTGTAAATGTAACGTTGATTGTTTTTTTAGAACACATTTTTAGAGAGATATTTCCTTTTGTAAAAAGTGCTTAAGTTATTTTTATTTTTAATTGCAAAAACCTTGAAACAACAATGTAAGGTTTATATTTTAAATAAATGTTTTCTGTTAAGGGACCACCTGGATTGGATGGTATTGATGGAGAGAAAGGGGACACAGGAGAAATTGGATTACCTGGTGTAGTGGGTCCTGCTGGTGCCAAGGTAAAAGCTAAATACTAACTGTTAAGAACCTATTTTATATTTGCTTTAAATGGTTCTTAATATCAACTTTAAAAAAAGTATATCCTGATTTAACATTAGTACATATATATATATATATATACATAATCAAGCTTGGTATACCAATGTTCAATTTATATGTCTGTGAAATAAATAAAACTACTGTTTGTGATACACAAGTAAATTATCACAGGAAAATATTAGTTGCCTTTTGCAACCAAATTTTGACAAATAAAATGCCGACCATTGGGCAGGCTAATGAATATTTTTTTTATAGTTTAACTTAAATTTAAATCATTTTTTATTTCACTATTCATAAATAAAATATTAATAATTCCTTAACATTATTTTTTTTAACCAAAAAAACAAATGTTAAACAGGGGGAAGAAGGTAGAGCTGGCCAGAAAGGTGAAGCTGGTAACAATGGTGCACCTGGGTTACCGGGTACCAACGGTGTAGATGGGGTACCAGGAACTAATGGATCAAGTGTGAGTTTGCATGTAGTGGTGGAATTATTTAGATATTTGATTGAAATACAAAAACCATTCATTTTACATTAAACTTAGATAGTTTTTGATATAAAAAATACATTTTTATTGGCCTGCATCTCTTAAAAGTGTACTTTGGAAGAAATTGTTTCTTAAACCAAATTAAGAATTATGTTTTTCTATATTTAAAATGCCTTATACGAAGTCTTCAAAATGTCACGAATTTGTTGATCTTAAACAAAAATTGAAAACATTATTTCACAGAACTGTACATGCATTGCAACTAGTACGGAAAAAGGCCTACAATACGTACGATAAGATACACTAGATGTGGTTTAAATTTGACAAACACGCTTGTTATTTGTTGTTTTAGTGCAGTTTATCTCTCTTTAAACTTGGCAAATAGACTGGAAAATGTCTATTTACTTGCCTTTATGTTTAAAGAGTTATTTCGGTGGCTTAGCATAAGATAATATATCACTATAAAACTAAAAACTAAAAATTTGAATTTACTAATCTTATATAGTTGTTGTTTAATTGTTGGTTTTTTGTTTTGTTATAATTTCTTTTAAATTATAACATTGAACTGTTGTGTAACAGAGTTTGAAAAATAACTTATGTAAAGTAATTAGTAGTTGAAACAGTTATGAAAATTAAGTGTTCTTAGGCTTTAGAAAGAGTTTAATTTAGATGGATGTAAAAACATGTTTGTTTACTTTGGTAATTAAGATTTAAAACACATAGCTTCGCGTAATTTTCTTAAGTTAATTGATGTTTAAACTAATTAAAGCATGGCTCATTTTTAACTGCCAATCACTAGTTAAATAATTTTAAAATGCGGTGTTGTTTACATGTTGTAAAAACAAGATTTTGTGATGTCACAAAATATATACTTATTTAACTTAAAATTCACAGAACTACCAATAGAATTATAAAACAATAAAGCTATCAACTAAATCTATAAAAAAAATTAAGGTTAAATTAAAATCAAAAGCATATAATGTATGAAAAATATTTCGGCCCCCAAAAAAGTTTTTAATTTTTAAAAACATTATATTGACTTAAACTTTGATTTGTAGGAAGTTTATGGAGCACGAGGTCCTCCCGGTCTTCCTGGAGCACCAGGTCCAAGAGGAATGTCAGGAACTGATGTAAATTTATTTATTTTTGTGAAAATTTTAATTTAAAAATATACTAAACAAATATTAATTAACCATTACTGTTGTCTGTTTTTGGATTATAAATTTCTGGTCTTTTATAGATAAATATTAACTTAATATTAAGTTTTTAGCAAATATTTTTTGTGTTTTGTAATTTGTTTTTTTGAGTAATTAATTAATTGATAATGTAATGTTTAACAGGGTACCACTGGACAACAAGGAGAAAGGGGTGAAAAGGGAGACTTGGGACCTCTTGGTTTGCCGGTAATTATTTTTTATTTATAACACATTTGGTATTTAAATATATATTGTAAACAAAACTTTTAAAATACTTAATTTCAAATGTAAATGAGATATTTCATTAGTGTTTTAAATTTAAAGAAGTAAATGTTTTAAAGAAAATATCTTATAGTTTTAACTACTAAATTTTATTTGAAAATTGGTTTATCTAAAGTAAAAATGAACATTTTTTTCTAAATTAAACTTTTAAATTATCCATTGTCAGATAACAGATAACTTCATTAATTAATTTAAATGTTTAATAAAAAGGGATATTAACATTCAATAAGAGTCACTTTATATTTTAAAGCTCAACTTATTTAAAATATTTTTACTAAATTAGGGACCTTCTGGGTTAGATGGTTACCCAGGTGAACCAGGTTTACATGGATTACCTGGTTCCAAGGTAATAGGGGGTGTTTTCAGGGGTGGTCACCCCCAGTGTGAGGGGGTGGTTCAGTTTATCTTCAATTTAAATAAAAAGATTTAAGGGGTGGTTTTGTGTGAAGGTGTTAAATAAAAAATGAATTTAAAAAAATATTTTAAAATAAATATAAAATTTAAATTATTTGAATGCATGTCATTAAATATACTGTTTTTTAATCGATTATTTCTTTTATTTACCTTTTTTAGGTATATTTTTGTGCATGTTTTTACAATTGTAACTTAATATTTTTATTAAACCTCTTTTTTATTTTCTCCAGGGCAATAAAGGTGATATTGGATCAATTGTAAGTACTTATATATATATAAAAGTTATGTTATGTAATAACTAGTTTTTGGTTATTTTCTAGTGTATCAATAATGTTATATTATGTTTGCAATGTTTTTATTGTTAATTATATTAATTATTACGTTATAATTAAATTATAAATTTTAATTGTTTCAGGGTTTAAGTGGACCTCCAGGACAAAAGGGCAACCAAGGACCACAAGTAAGTAAAGAATTTCATTTCATTATTTAGAATTGTGAAACATTTTGACCTTATATTTTTTGTGTAAGATATTATTTAAAAATTCTGTTAGTGTGATATACCTGTTATGACATTAAGTTACAAGCCAAAAAATTTCTGGTTCAAATCCAATTATTGCTACACTTTTCACCTTTTAGCAATTTTTAAATTTCCTTTAATATTTTAGTTTTGTTATTTAGTTACAAATTACACAACATTCATGGAAAATATTTTATATGTTGTTCAACATAGTTTTTACTCTATTTTAATTTTCTGTTACTTTTTTAGGGCTGGACAGGACCACGAGGACCTCCTGGTTTAATTGGACCCCCAGGTCTTAAGGTAAGCACTTTTTTTTAATATAACGAGTGTTTACCAAATTTCATAAAAAAATATTTTGTAGAAACTTTTTATAGTATAGCATACTACTTAGCTGTTGTAACAAGAAAAAATTTCCCAAAATTTGAAATTTTTTTTACATTTTTTAGGGTCCAAGAGGTTTAAGGGGAATCCCCGGCAAGGTAGGCTTTTTATATCAATTATTTACTTATTAATTAAGTTAATTATAAAGCAATCTAGCATGTGTTCTGTGATTTTGTCAATTTTTAGCATAAGCATAAGAACCATGTCATTTATGTTAAAACTTTTTGTAAACAAAATATATTTTGGTGACATGTAGTTAAATTTAAATTTAAAATTGCATGTAAAGCATTTAAGTAATTCTGAATTAAGATCTGAAATGTTTTAAGTCTGGTGTTAGTTTTGCATAAAGCATAATTAAGAAAATGTTTGATATTGTTTTGTACATTTTATTATTGTCGAATTCTCTAACTTGATGTGTTTATTTTTTTCATTGTCTTGCATTTTTGTCATTCCTAACAACTAACTCATTGTCGTGCTTTGTGACGTCATAACAGCGAGGACGACGCGGAAGACGAGGCTTTAAAGGATCAATGGGCGAAAGCGGGGCACCCGGCCTTGACGCGCCCTGTCCACTGGTAAGTAAACCCCAGCCCTACCTAAAACTGATGACGTCATGTTACGTCACGCCGATGACGTAGTTATTACGTCATAATCGTATGTGCGAGGTTGCGAAAAGTGTGCTTGTGATTGTTGCCGAGATTTAAATGTTGAGTCGCATGAATTATTAGCGTCCACGTGGTGTTCATTACATTAACAAAACATTAAATTAACTTGTGCAATTTACAAAATATCTACATAATATTCAACATTCTGGCCATTTCTGATAATAGAATTCATTTAGATTATGTAGTTTTTTGTAAATTGTACAAGTTAAAAGTTAAGCCATTTATGTCAGCCATCTTGAGTTTGAAATTGCAAGAGTGTAGATATTTGAATGTCATTGGAAAGCATCAACTAACCAAAACTACATCAGAAGATTTACATCTGAACAAAACATAGTTATATCTTTTTCTACACAAGTTACAACTGTTTTTATGTTAAATATCCCTTTTTCAATATATTTTAGATCACAATTTTTTTATGTACAAACATAATATTTATTTCTTTTAATTTCTTATATCTAAAACACACTTTTTCTTTTTAGTAATTGAACCTTTACTATTTTTATACTTTTTTAATTTGTTAATTTGCACACGAAATTTTATGTATTTTTTCCCTTTTTTCTTTTCTCTCGCACACGAAATAGAATGGAAGAAGGGGAAGAAGGGGAAGAAAAGGCGACATAGGAGAGACAGGGGCGCCCGGTTTAGACGGACGGGATGGTTTTCTTTACGATTGTGAAGTGGTTCGTAAAAAAAGACCACTTACCGAAACTAGAGTAGTGTGTGTTAGGAATAAGTGTGTGTATCTGTGTGAAATAGTGTGTCCTGGTATATATGATACTGTGTTAAACTTAAGCTAGTTTTTTTTGCTGTATATGTAAATTTATATTAATTTTTAGACTTTTATTAGTATTTTTTTAACTTAGTTATTAATATTTAAATTCTTATAAATTTAGTTTAACATAATGTAAGTATTTTACAATTTATATTCAAGAAAAAATGAAGTTCTTTTTAATTTCAAATTTTAAAGTTTTTTTTTGATTTTTTTAGGGACCAGATGGATTACCCTTGGCATCGTGCTGGCAAAAGGTGACTAGAGGTTCAATTAGGAGGGGCAAACGGGGCGGAAATAAGGCCCTAAAGGGAAAACGGCAAAAACGAAAGCGCCAGGCGCCCGCCCCTAAAAAGCACTGAAAAAACGGTTTAATTTTACGTACTGACTTGTTTTGATTTAGATATGACAAATTTGTCATTAGCGAGCGGGGCGATTTTGGAAAATCGAATTTGTTTTGTATAATTTTATGTTTGTAAGGTCGATTTTTTGATAATTTTTTCTTGTTTGACATTTCTAGCATTCCATGACTTTTGTTAAGTTGCCAGTCGACTATAATTTGATTTGTTACAAAACAGAGACAATATATTTTTTATTTTTTAAGTCCTCTTTAATAGGATTTCCGTTCGGTCAAACTACTTTTTTATTGTGTTGTCCCCGAATTGCTTTAAGTGTTTTAAATATTATGTTGTTTTATTGTTTTATCTCAAATTTTGATACTGAATAACTTGTTAAATAACAGTAAGGCCCAGTTTTTGTTTTAAGCCTTTTTATATTTTGTGGTACAAGTAAACTTGTAGTTGTAACACGAATAAACGATCTTCAATAAATAAAAACCTGTCTACAGAACACACAAGATGAATTTACACAGATAAACAATAATACTAACAAACACAATTTAACAAACGCATTTTTGGATTTTCACCAATGCCATATTTTTATTAACAAACACAATTTTGTTGTTGTTTGGTAGCTTGTGTGGTTGTTTGTTTGCTGTTGTAGCTTTTAACATTGTTTTTGTTGTTGTTGTTTTAAAAATGCAGCCGCGCTGGGGATAAATTTGCGCTTTGAAATGTTGCTGCATACTTTAATAACGGGTGGCTTATTATCACGCTGGAATGAATCACGTGACTGAAATGACGTCATCCAATTACGTGTTAACATATTTTTAATTTTTTTTAATCGGGAAACGCTGTAAAATGTGTGGAAATCAAAATGTTTGTCCTGATTAGAAGCCGTTTTCCTAACCCTTAATTTATAAAAATTTAATCTACTAACAAATTATTATTAAATAACTTTAATTTTAAGGGTGAAACTTTGTCACATATTTAAAAAGATTTTAATTTTGGCAAAGTTTTACCCTGGGTGTTTTAACTTTAATTAATTTTTAACCTTAATATTAAGTTTGCAAAAAACGTTTTGGTGTTTGAGCAACTTCGAAACCGAGTTGCTCGACTAACTTTAAACTGGGTGTTGAAAAACCACTAACCTCGTGTTTTTATATATTTTCCTTTCACGTCACGTGCTTGCATGAATGTCGTCATCAATTACGTCATCGCCTGCAACGTCATCACTTGCTTCATCATTTATTGGGAGCAGAGGTAAAGTGAAAGTTTACCGCGTTTTTGCGCGCATCATCGTTCCAGCCCAAGTTGTCATCCGTCGAGATCGTGACGTCATCGTCTTCAACGGTCATGACGTCATTGGCGTGATCAAAGCATGACGTCATTATTGTTCTTCAAACATTGTGTGCATCGGACACTATTTTTACGTCTCGGAAATATCGTGACGTCATATTCGCATGTGTCCGTGACGTCATAAACATAATTATGACGTCATTAGGCAGTGTTGCCAAAGTAACTTTTTTTGTTATTATTTTTTTAAACTTTTTTGTTACAAAATGTTAATAGGTGTAAACTTAGTTTTCTGTCAACTTTAAAATCACAAAACAAGGTTGAAATATAACTTTAATTAAAACAATTTATTTAATTTACAAAAACATTTAATTAACAATCTTGAAAGATGTATTTTAAAAGTTATGCAGTATTTTTAGGGAAATTTAAATCAAGAAATATTAATTTTAAAACCTGTTTTTTTTGCATGGTTTTTAACTTTGGTTATCAGCATTTTTATTTACCTCATTTTGTACAAATTGCCTTACCTATGTGTTTAGCCATTTTTTCTTATTTATTAACTCTTATCTGTATAGTTGATAAACTTTAGAGCGAGCCATTATAAATTTTAACAAAATTTTTATAATTTTTTTTTAGTTAATAATATGAAATTTTCATTTTTTGTCGAATTTTATGAATTTTTTAATCTTGATTTTTGTAAATATTTTTTAAATAAATTCGCAAAAATTAAAATCATTTTTAGTGATCATTCGCATGAATTTACGCTAATTGAATTAACTTTTAAAAATCAGAAACAAAAACTTTTTTTTAAGTATTTGGAAATGAATTGGGGATTTTGAAACAATTTTAAAGAAATTGAGAGAATTTAATTTGATGCATTTTAAGAAGAAGGAAGAATGTAATGTGGTGATGCTTGAATAATTTCGTGGAGAAAAAGAGTGAAATTTACAAAACTTAAAATTTTGTAAAATTTATTTATTGATTGATTTATATGAAACATATTAACAATATTTATTGAAACTTTTTTAAAAATTTATTTTCTGACGAGTTTATTTTATTTTTTATTTATTTAAAAATATTAAACATCTTTTATTTGCACAATAATCATAACAACAAAAAACAAAAAGTATTGTTTTGCGTAGAAACAAAAAAGTGGTTTAAGGGCAAACTAAGAAATAATCGACGTTTAAGTTTATGCGCTTCAGCCTAAAGTAAGAAACTTGTTTTTGTTTTGCTGGTTGTACAGCTGCATTCTTTGTAAGAAAGATTAGAAGTTAGTTATTTTATAAGATTGTTTGTATTTCAAGTTATTGTTTGGTTAGTTTAATAAAGTTTTAAATATACAAAATTATTATGAAATAGTAAAATTACATGGCAACTATATCTATATTATACTGTATTCATAAAATGTTAAATATATATCAAATCCAAGGCTATATAATGAGTAAATGAACTTCATAGTGTTCTTTTATAAGTTTTTTAAACTTGGCTTTAAATTAATTGTGCTAATAGAATGAAATATTTAAATGTTAAATTTTTTTTTTAGATATTTAGTTTTAATATGTAATACTTTCAACTCGAGACTGGGTCGGAGTAACTGATGTTACTCTATGTTTAAGTCGCGCGTTCGACTTTCCCACATCGAGGATAAAGACATATACAAAAAAAATAAAATAAAGTACTCTTTGTCGATTTACTCTTTGTCGTTTTACCTTCTAAACATGAAAATGCAATTGGAATTGAAACAATTATTTTACATCTTCGGATATAGGTAAAATTTGTATTTGTTTATTTTATTAACTGACAATTTTAAGTAAAATATGTTTAAAATTATGCTTATATGATTACACCAACGCGCAGTTTATTGGGTTTAATGTTAAAATGTTTCACCGCTGTACCGCGCTATGGAGTTAAGCAATATGTTGCCTGCATTTTTATTTTTAATTGGGTTATCTAAAAGTTTTTACTGTTACGAAAATTCAATTCCTAATGTAGATATACTTTATTTATTTTACCCAAATATATTTACATTATCAAATTATTTTCTGAAATCAAAAATTACAAAATATGAACTGCAAATCTTAAAAAAAATACAAAAATAACATTTTTATTTAAATCGACTTTTGGCAATCTTAATTTACATGCAATGTTTAATAATATATTAAATACATAAAACGTTTAAAAAAGCATTTTTAACATATTTTAAATGGTAATAACACCAACTCTACTATTTAATATAGCAATATATTTCTAATAAGATAAGCTTTTTAAAACACAAATCGTTTTTTAATTTAACTAAAAAAGAGCAACATGATATCTTTGTCGCTTTTCGATCACCCGAAATCTAGAACGTTTCCACACAACTCTTACTATGACATCACAATGCCATACTCCACTTGATATCACAACTCGGCAAAGTTCAAAGTCTTAAACTTAAACTCGGAAATAAATTTGTAAGTTGTAACTTACATTCCACTTGATGCGTATGATTGGATTAAAAATAATTCGATTAAAATTAAATTCTTTTTGTTTTAGTTTCCGATTTTCGGCCTTATAATGGGTTTGTTAAACGTGATTTTAATTTAGTCTTGCGTTAACCTAGCAATAGTAAAGCTCTATTAGCATCGTCCTCCGGTTTAAACGGGTAGTACTAAAATAAATGCGGAAAGGGCGGAATGTACAACGGAAGATTAGGGTAAGGTTATAAAAATTCCGCCTTTTCCAAATTTTATAAACTTGGTGAACGACGCTAATATAGCTACGCAATGGTTTATCAAAAATTGAGATCAAGTTTTTTCTGGGTTTGTTTTTGTACAAAAATACTTATTAGGAAATGTTTATTCGAGTATTTTTTTAATTTTTGGATTTTAGTTTAAATGTTATATTGACGATTATTTTTTACTCAAAAATTAATGAAGGTGGTGTCACTGTAACTTTAATTAATTTTACTCACTTTTTTAAATTAAAAAAAAATAGGGAAGCTCTGTTTTTGATGACGTAGAAAGTACTAATTTGTATACATTCACTACGCTTTTTATTTTTAACATATTAATACCAAAATCTACCCAAAAAAAACTATTTTTTACCATAATTTAAGCCGACGCAGGTCGCGCTAACCGGAATTGTGACGTCATATATAGCGACGAGTGTTTTTGCGAAGAAGAACGCGATTCAAGAAATTATTTTCGGCACTTGTTCAGAGAGAGATAGCGAAAGCAAAGTCGGAAAAATTTTCGCGAAAATGAAAAATCATTTAAGAGAGAAAATATAGCGAGATAGCAGCGTTTATATAAAATGGTGAAGTATCAAGAATATTTAGTCATTTCTAACACTCTAAGCTCACAATATAATATCTAATATATTTAATAAATATTACAAGTATAAATCAAAATATTGATTTTAAGAATTTAAAAATGTGTAAGCTTAGGCCCAAAAAAAGTTAAAATTTCTAGGTTTTATTTGTAATAAAATGTAAAGTTTTAGAGAATAGATTATCAGAGATTTACTATTACAAAAATATTATATTTTAGAAAGCAAATTGACTTGAATTTTAAATTTAATTTGATTTTATAAAATTGTGAAGTTGTCACAAAATTTGTTGAATAATGAACTGGGGCCCAGCTATGGCAATGCAGGGAACCTCACCCATGAGTCACCCATTTAGTGGGGCTCCAACCCCACATAGTCACATGACAGGGCTGGTTCCATCGAGATCTGGTAAGTTTAAATTATAGGGGGTCATTTTAGGGAATATTTTTTATGGGGTCAAAATTGATAAAATTCATAATTCTTTTTTTTAAGTTGAAATGTGTGGTTTAAATTTTCAATTGATTTTTTTTGATATTTTATTCTTTATACGGTATTATTAAATGTTACATTATAAGTATTAATAAGAAATTTTATTGTCTTTTTTTTATTGCTGTTTTACAATTCCAAAACAAATATCACCTTTAAATAGTAAATAATTTTTACTAGAAAAGATTTATTTTGTTTTACTTGATTTTTGATAACTTAACACTTTCTAATTGAAGAGATATGGTCAAAAAATATCGTTTAATTTGAATAATTGACGATAATTGTATTTCCTTTAGTAATGAGTCTATAGGGAAAATATAGTATTGTTTCCGCCATTTTAATACTGTTACTAATTGATAAAAATAAAAAAATTGAAAATAAGGCTTTTTTTGGCATAATTAAAAATTAATATAGTGGTTTGCGCTACTTATTATAAAAAATATATTAAACTAAAATGGATAGCTTAAATAATTTTACTGATTTTAATATAAAAATTTCACTTTTAAACCTTTTAAATATTTTAACATTTTTGACTTAAAATTTTAATTGCTAAATTAGTAATTAATGATCGGAAAATAATTAACTGATCAGCGACCGATCAAAACCGACCGATTCCCATGAGCCAGCAATACAATTTGCACGCATTCAACGATATCTTATTCTCACACCGTTTCGATCGCTTTTCGCGGGCAATTTTCTTTGTTGTGAATGAATACGAGTAAATTTCAATCCGTCTCGTCGATAATTTTTTCAAATATTATTAACTTTTTGGTTTGTAATTTAAATGGGTAAAAGTTTGTTAATTTTTAATCGTAAAAAACATGTGATTATAAGCTAGATAAACTGTAATGATATAATAGTTTTAAACTTACTTTATTTGTGGCAAAAAGAGTTTACGTTTTAATGATAAAGTCAATAACTTTAAGGCAAATAATTAATAATTTTTTTTCTTTTGATTTCATACAATTATTATGTGACATTTTTTAAATATAATCTTATTGTTAGTAGTATGTATTGGGTTATTGAAAAAATTATAAACTTAATTAATTAACACATGTTGTTTAAAATTGAAAAAAAAACTAAGTTTGCAAATTAGTGAATGCAACTGTTTATTTAAATTCAAATAATACTTAAAAAAAATTGTATTTGGTCTTGTTTAAAACGAACTTCAGATCAGTATTATCAGTTCATATTTAGTTGTTATGTTAAGACCTTTGGTATATCTGACCGCGCCCTCCAATTTTCAAGTAGCTATCCTTTTTGTTCCCCACACCCGCTCTTATAATACTCAAGAATATAAAATATTGAGCATTTCAAGATAAAAACCTTTGCTTAAATATACCTTAAACAGCTGGTATAATACTAACACAATGTCGTGGGTATTAAGCCTTAGCTTTAGCTAGTGTTAAACACGTGTTCTTGTGTACAAATGCTACTTTAGTTGACAAATGACATATAATAAAATACTAGTTTGTGTTTCTACGATTTAACGTATGTTATTTTAAAATTTTAACGCGTTTGTATGTATAGTAAACAGCATATTTTTTAAATTATATCCAATTTGTTGAATAGTTGTTTAGAAATGACATTACATTTCGGTATTTTTGTGATATGTAAATTGTTAGAAACTGACTTTTATATCAACCTAAAACCGTCCTTTACAATTCTGGTCTCCCGTTGTGAAATAGCTATTGAGATATTGTATGGATTTATATTGTAATACGACTAGTGATTAATAATAGCTTTTTGGTTTTTCATTTTTATACAAAATCACATTACTGAAATTTTGCAAAAAGCAAATATACATGGTTATATATAAACCACGTTTAAAAAGGTCTACCTAGTTTAAACTGTGTATACGCGATTTGTTTGTTACGTCATAAAGCCATGTAATTGTTTCCGAGTTAGTTTTATGGTTGTTTTCCTGGGTGGTTGTTTTCGCCGCGGCGTCGGAAATTATGAAATAAATTTCTTTTATTTGAAACGAAAATTAGATTCGCGAATTTGTGAAAAGGTTGATTCAGTTCTGAGTCGGCCAATTAGAATCTTGTTTTATGACTTGATTGTCGTTGTTAAAGTTAATTTGGTAAATTAGGAACCCGCAACTGGGTAATGTAATACACTTTGTATTGAGACATTTATTTAAAACATTTTATTTTTTGTGTTTTTAAAAATATTTTTTTACCTGAAATTCTAAAAAAAAATCAAAGCGTTTGGTTTCCGCCCTTAGTTCGTTACATTACTAATTGTGACGTCACTTATAATATCAGGTGACGTCATTTGTAACCTGTAATCACCTTTGTCCAGGGTCGTCTTCAGGAAACGAAAAATTATCGGTTAAGGTTTTTTTACAGATTTTATTTTGCAAAAGGAAAGGGTTTGCATTAAATTTCGTAACAACTAATTATGTAATTAGGTTTGCAAGGATGTCTATGTCACTAGATCGAATAATGACGTTTATATTTTAAGTAATTTTAATTTTATTGTCAAAGTATAATGGTGTGATTTGCAGTAATAATTTTTTAATTCATTTTAATTTTCATTTTTTATAAAATTTTTGTGCCACAATTGGGCTAATATAACTTAATGTAACTTATATTTTATTGACAAAATATAGTTGTGCGTATTGTAGTAATTAATGGCCTTTAAAAAATTAGAATAAACTGAGATTAAAATTGCAAAAAAAGGTTTTTTAATTTTTTACCACAATTAGACAGTTGTAACTTTTCGGTTAAACTGTTCATGTTTTGTTCAAGTACAATGTTCATTGTTTCCAATGTGTCGTCTTGAAACTTCTTATTGTAACAAATCCTTTGTTAAAAACCAGTAAGAGATAAGAATGTGCTGAGACTTTACTGTCAAGTGTCATTTTGTGCCGTTTTGTAAAACTTTAGTTTAACCCTCTATCCATTATTTTAGTTTAATTAAAATTGAATTAACTTTTAATTGCCTAGTGATAATTTTTAAATTTTAGTCTATTTGGTACTAATGGATTTCGTATTTAATAGTTATGTGTAGTTTTAAATAACATTTTTAATTGCAATTTAAATATATTTTTCTTTAGTTGAAGTTGTAAAAAAGTTGTGTTTTAAATTCTTTAAATTGGCCTACAAACTTTTTAACTTGTTTTGTAATGCATGGAAATTAGATGACAATACTACTAACTTAAATATACATTATCAAGTTAACTTAATTTCTACATTTTTTCGATTTTCGTTACAATGTGTTCAAGTTTTAAGAGTTGACCACTTAGCAAACAATGTCAATTGCGACCGGTCAGTTTAAAACTCCTTCAAGTTGTTACACTTAAACTATAAGCACCACGAGTAAACGGATTATCTAAAACTTGGTTTAAAAATGTTTGGTAGTTTGAAAAAGTTAAGATTTTTGAAATATATTTTTTTTGGAAATAGGTTTGATTTTTTTTTTTTAATTTCTTGAAATATTAATTTATTAAAATACTATTTTTTTTTTTTAATTATAGTTTGAACGATCAATATAACACAAAATTTTTTTCAACGTAAAATCTAATCATCACAATGCAATTTGGCTTAAAACTTTAATAACTTAAGCAAGTAGTAAATTAAAACTACAATTACAGGCTTGAAATAGTTGAACAGGGTCTAACCACCTACTGGGTTTTATAAATTTTCGTACATTTTAAACGTGCGTACGTTCGCGTATTAAAAGCAGGTGAAAAATCTACTTAAGATAGCTGCAAAATCAACTTGTTTTCATAAACTTATTTCACGAAACTGAACGAACGCGCGCTCTGCGAAAGGGCGTAGAATTTTCGCGGATGTTGTTTTTTTAAACAGCCAACGAAAGTTATCTTTTTTAATTGAGTTTTAATGATATAATTGAGAAAATATGCGCCTAGGTTTGTGTAATTCGTTTTGGATTAGCAATTTTCGTTCGTTGATTTTAACAGGTTATAAATTTTTATGATTATTTCCTTGAATTGATTATTTTTTATCCCTTGGAATTTCAATCTTTTCTAGCGTTTTTGGTTTGGTTACTTTTTGGTGGTTTTACCAAGAAAAGATTAATTTGAAAGTTTTAACATATTCAAGGCAAAATTTATAACTTTTAGCAAGTCATTGTACATATCAATAACAACACAGTTCACATAATATTGTTTGTAATTAAAAATAACTTAAAAGTGTTCTTAAAATTCAAAAAAGCAACGGTAACCTAACCGTAAAATCCTTATAATCCACAAAGTTAAGTTTAACTTTAAATCCTGGCACACTTTTTGCCAGTTTTAACCATAAGAGTGGAAAATGATTAACTCTATGAACCGTATCATCTTGTATGCCCAATGATCGTATATAAGAGGTCTTATAAGATAGCACTCGGAAACTGTTGGTTAAATTTTAGGAAGATTTTATGGGGTAAAAGTGCTTTTGATCGGTCTAAAATCGTGTGGTTTTGTCAAAATATTAAAGTTATTAATAACACTTAATATTTGAATTGACAAATTATGATTAAATGTTTTTTTTTAATTTTAAACAAATCTACTTCAATTTAAAGACTCATTTTTTGCACATTTTTGAATATTTTTTGTACCAAAACTCTTTTTTAGTTATTTTACAAATTTACATGATATATATTATCTAAAAAGTCTGCGCTCAAATTTGAGGTTACCTTTCTTTGAACTATTTTGTATTCTTAATGCTCTGATAAACCGAAATTGCGAGGCTAATAATAAGATTAAGAAATTTGAATGCAAATAATCAGAGCGAAGAGGCAATAATTAGGATATTTGACCCCATGAGAGTTAGACGTGTCTAGAAAATTAAAAATTTAAATTTTTGTTGAAAGAACTTAAAATTATAAAAAAAAAATTAACTAAAAAACAAAATTAATTTTGTTCAAAATACTTAAATATTTAAATAATAAGTTGAATTAAAATTTTATTACTTTGTTCAAAAAACCTGAAATTATAAAACTAAAAATTTAAATAAAAAACAAAAGTTTGGAATTAACTTTAAAACACCTGAATATTTAGATTTTTTTTGTGAAGTTTTTTTGCATTTAAAAAAATATGGCGCAAAATTTTAAAATATGAATGCACAATTTTGTTTAAATTTTTTTGTTTAGGTTTCATATTTTTTTATTATTTCTTTTTAAAAAAAGGGAACTTTTTCTTTATTGTGAACTGTTTTCAAAAACCTAAATCCGTAAATTGATACAGTTGTAAGGTCTTAATTATATGTTAAGCGTAAGTTTGTAGTAAAAAAAGTTAAGCAGGCAAGCAACTAACTGTGAATTGAGAAAATTCAATGAAATGCATCGAAATGGAAAGTAAGATAACTTAGCTTTCGATTGATTTAAGAAAACGGGTCAAAAGTCAAACGGATATCGCGGACACGCGGATTCGATTTGTCGCGTTTGCTTTAAACCAAACACAACAAAGATCTCGGCAAAGTGTAAGCTCCGTGTTTAGTACAAGTTCATAGCTCTTTTGTGGAGGTGAAACGGTGGGGATCGAACCGTAAACTTTCGGCGCTTTGCACCTATTGTTAGCGCGGTTTTTTGACAGTTTAAACGCTGCCTAACCAGCCCGAAATTTACACTTATGATTTACACTTTAGATCTTCTTGAAGAATTAAATTAACTCTTTACACCTTGTGTTATTAATAGTAAAAGGTATAGTGATCCTGGTTGCCCAGGCGTGTAGTGGAAACAGTTCTTCACAATAATAACATCTTGGGAGAGATCTGAGTTGTTTCAGATCCGTGTTTTTATCTTAGTTAAGCGTGTCCAAGCGTTCCTTCATGGCGAATTGGTTTTGAACCTGTGTAGTTGTTTGTAGAAATTAAATTGGCCGCTGCGGATCGCTCGAGCGAGCTTTCCGCCTTGTCAATTCACACAGAATTCATTTGACGGCGTGGGAATAACAAAATACACGGAAATTTGTCGATTTTTAATTTATAGAAATTTAAAATTTTTAAAAAATAATATGCATTTTTTTGTTTAAACTTTTCTGAGCCTATTTATGTGATTTTGGTAAATACTGAAATACTATTGGTAAATGCTAAATTTTTTGTATATTGGCGTAAGAATATTATTATAATATTAATATTCTGGTTGCTATTTATTTTGTTTTTTTTAATTTCACTTAATTTTATTTTTGTTTTTGACTTACATTTTAAAAAAGTTTTTTTTCCGCCATTTTGTTAAATATTTATTTTTAAACAATAACCAACAAAATTTATTAAAAAACGATTTAAGATTTTAATGTTTTGATAAATTTAAAATATTAGTTTATTTGGTTGAAATTTTATTTTAAAGTTTAGTAAATTAAATCAAAAAATAAATTTTCCGCCATATTTATTTTTTCTAAAATTTATTTTTTCTTCTAGGACATGGAGGAGTCAACCAACTAGGAGGAGTTTATGTCAACGGAAGACCACTTCCGGATCAAGTCCGGCAGCAGATCGTGGACCAAGCTCATCATGGAGTGCGCCCTTGCGACATCGCGCGACAACTTCGAGTCTCTCATGGATGTGTCAGCAAAATTTTAGCAAGGTGAACAAAAAAATTAAAAAAAAAAAAATTAAAAAAAAATTAAAAAAATTAAAAAAAAAAATTAAAAATTAAAAAAAAATTTTTTTTTTATGCAAAACAAATTTTTCCAGAAATTATATTTTTTATTTGTACTTTCAACGGATAAAAACTTTATAAGACCATTTTTTAATGTTTAAATTATAATGTAAAAATAATAAAAAAGTTGTTAAATTGTTTTTCCATATAAAATTTGTGCATTGTGAATTAATTTAAAAAATAACTATTGTTTATAAAAAAAACTAATCCAAAGAAAACTGATAATAAATTCTAAGGCCTGCATTTTTAAAACTAAAAAATGGTTTCTTATTTTTAATATAATTTGCTTTATATTCTAGGATTTATAAATTTCTAAGGATTGTATATTTAAAATATATAAATTTTTTGCAACATATATTCTTACTTTATTTTTCTTTTACTATTAATATTTTAGGTACTATGAAACTGGCAGCATACGGCCTGGCGTAATAGGAGGAAGTAAACCTAAAGTTGCCACACCCAGAGTTGTTGAGAAAATTTGTGATTACAAGCGACAGAATCCGACAATGTTTGCTTGGGAGATACGAGACCGACTTTTAAGCGAACGAATTTGCGACCAGGACAATGTCCCAAGTGTTAGTTCTATTAACAGGTCAGTTTATTTTTTTTTTATTTATTCATTCTCGGTGTGCGAAGGCCGACCTAACAACTTAAACATAGAGTAACATCAGTTACAAATCTCGAATTGCCTTTAGTAGTTTGGGACATTATAGATTTTAATTTCTCAAAAATTATAAGCAGCTGACTAAGTAATGGATCAGCAGGAGTTTATACTGTTTATAGCACCTTACTCAAGGGCAGTATGAGGGCAGTGGGGATTGAACCCAGGACCTTATGTAATGAAGCCAAGTTTTTTGCCAACTACGCCACGCTGCCGGTGATTTAATGAAATATATGTAAGGAATGGTAGATTTAAATCTTAACATGTCTTTTTGACAGCCTGCTATTTACATATTATATTTACTATACCTGTGCAGTCTATTTAACATGGCTGTTTCGAACAAAATTAAATAATTGGCCATTTTTCGACATTCTTGTTTTTATTAAGGGATAAGTAGTTAATTTGGGCGGTAAACTCGGTAAATTTCGACGTAATTGAATCATGAAAAACATATTTTACAACCAATTTATTGGGGTATATTGCATTCGAACCAAATTTAAAATTTAAAAATATTGTGCGGTGTATAAGTATTATAATAAAACGTAAAAACTGAAAATTTTTAGGCATTATTTACCTTAAATTTTCATGATAAGCCCAGTAAATTGCCTTGGATTTAATTTATAAACATCTTGGTAGGTACTACGACAGCAAATCATTTATTTATATTTAAATTATTTTAAACAAAAGGTTTTAAACCCAACCAAGTGGAAATAATCATGTTTTAAAAAGTGTTTAGACTCTAAAAAAATCCACAAAATCCAAGATAAGCTATTGGTGTTTTTGCAATAAGTAATTTTAGGGTTATGGGTTGAAAAAAGTGATAAAATTTAAAAATTTTTGTTACCTATTTACTATTTAAATATATATATATATATATATGCCATCAATCTTATTCAAATATGTGCACGTACACAAAAACTGGTAATATTTCAAAGTCTTAGTAATCATAATTGAAAAATGTGGGAAACCTTTTTTGCAATTAAGTTTGTGTTTCTTCATCGTAAAAGATACACCTGCTCGAAGTAAGATTTCAGGTTTTTAAAAACCTGTCCACATTCCTTTCTTGTTTGTTGTTTAAATATTGCAAACTGAAACAAAAAACGACGCGATTTCCCTGGCGGTTAAAAAATGTCTAGAAATCTTTTTTGTTTAAAAAATTTTCAAAAAAGATAAAAAAAATAATAGTGAAATTTTAAATTAAATAATACAAAAAAATTAACATTTTTGTTAGTAAAACATTTTTATTTTTATCTAAAGTCCAAAACTGTGGGTTTAGTATCTGGTTTTGTTTTTCTATGGTGTTTAAAATAAAAATGTTATGTTATTATTTTTAAAATTTATTTTTTTAATTTTTAAATTAGGATCGTAAGAAATAAGGCTGCTGAAACAGCAAAAAATCATCAACATCATCAGTTATCTCACGTGGTTGGCATGTCTTCTAGTAGTATAGGTAAGATATAACTTAAACATACACAAGTATTTAATAAAAACTCAATGCAAATTTCGAATAAATAAATTGTAATATGTTTTATCTTTGGTTTTATATTATTATATATTTTTTTCTTTGGTGTTATAAAATAACTTAATTAGAGAATAACTTAAAATTTCTGCTAAAATGACCAAAAAACATTATTTTGTTGGAATTTGTATAAATTTAAATTTTAAAATTTTGTTAATTTTTTTTTAGTTTCTACAAACGGGGGACCCCCTATGATGGTCGACCATGCCCCATACACAATAAACGGAATCCTGGGGTTAGCTCCTCCAACTACCCCCCAGATCTTACCGCCCCCTCCCCCTATTAACGTGTCAGAAGCTTACCCGGGGTACCCAAAGAACTCTCATTTCACCCCAGTGACGTCACATGCCATGTATCCCCATCAACAAGGTAAATATGACGTCATAATCGGTTGTTTTTTATAATAAGGTCTTAAAATGTACAAGACGCTTAAATTTTTTGGATCTGAATGTTGACTTATTTTTGAAGTTTGCAAAGGGACTCGTATTTGTTAATTTAAAGTTATACTACTCACGTATTCCCAGACTTTTATCTATAAAATAATGACGTTATAGAAATAATGACGTGTTACAGATCGGGTTTAACATTTTTATAGGCGCGAATTTTTCCTAATTTGTTTTACGACGAAAATCATCAAAAATTTCGGCCCCGTTAAAATCGAAATTGCCCGAGGATAAAAGCGCGGCTTCTGCTATTTATTGTATCAAATATCAGCGAAGTAATTTCGATTCGAAGTCGCGCTAAAATGTCGGGGTCGCCTAAAAATCGAAGAAAAGACAAAAAGGAAAGGCGGATTCTCAAAAAATAAAACGCGGAATTGCTTGCCTGTTTATTTTAGGATGTTGTTGTTTATTTATTAACTAAATATCGACAATAAAAAACTTTTTATTAACCCCATCTTAACCTAACTCTCTTTTGGATAATGCAGTTTAATTTCTAAAATAATATTGACCTAAATACAAATAAACTGTCAACGCAATTTCCGCGTTTTACTTTTTTTAAGATTCCGCCTTTTTTTGATTTCCTTTATTTTCCGTTCCTTTAAATTAAGCTTACCCAAATGTCAGGCTAGTGGGTGAATCATAGGTTGTATGTATTGTACACAAAAGTATATGAGTGAAAAATAGTCGCGCGGGGTTTTTGTTACTTGTGACAAGCGATTACAAATGAAGCACAATTTAATTCCTGTAATCACCGAAATAGGATCTAATTACCGGTTCTTTGTTTTCTAAGTTGCGTTAAAATATTTTAAAAGGGGGAAATTTACACGAAATACCAAAGTGGTGATAAAAAATACTTTTAACAACATTTTTAATAAAATAAATCAAAATTTGTTTTGTTATATGCAAAAACACAAAATTTATATTTTTTTAAAATAATTTTGACATGACATTTCCATGTTAAAAAAGTTAAGTTATAAAAATCTAACCTATAAAAGATGAAGCTTAGTGTTTAATTTATGTCCAATTTAAAGGCCAACTTATATAAGAATGCCATTTACCATATTACGCGACCATATTACGACAACTAAAATCCCAACCCACGGGGTATCGACTCCTAGTTTTTTAATAATTAAAAATCAAAAGTTAACAAAAAATTTAAAAATACAAAAAATTACTGTTCCAAAAAAATTGGGATAAACTTTAAACGAAATTAATGACGTCATTTTTTAAACGTTTTCTTCGAAATATAATTACCTTAAGTCGGGGCAAATACGTAAGAAAATGTGTTTACACTCTAATCAACTATTACCTGACCTGAAGAAGCAATGTTTGCGTGGGTTTAGATTGTGGCACGTTTAAAAGATTATTCATAATCAAACTATTTTGATATTTACGATTACACTTTTGAAAATAGTAAGAAACAGTTATTATTTATAGTAACAATATCGCTGATTCATTTTGTTGTTTAATTATAAAAGTTTATTTTTTTAAATTATGATGATTTGTCTAAAAATTCTAAATATAATTTTGTTAGTTTGTTTTTTTTAAAAAAAACTTTTTTTTCATTGAAAGGTAAAGCTGATAACTGTTCGTATATAAACAGATGTAGGAATTTTAATTGACTAGAAAATAAAATTAGCCCCAAAAATTAAAGCTAAAATTCGACAAATTTGTTCTAGTGTTTATTTTACTTATTAATAGGAGAAAACTGCTCGCCAAAATCACTTAACTAACGCCATTCAAATTTATTTAATTAAGTTTTTTTAGTTGAATATATTATAAATATTAGTCATCTTTAATTTAAAAAAAATTATTTTTTTTCTTTTTTTTCTAAAACAAAATAGCTTGTTATATTACCTAATCTTAATCCAATTCTCCCTTAAATTACAAGCACAGGTCAGTCGGTCGTCTTAATATAATGAACAATTCACCTAAGCCCATGATTTACGTTCAAACAAAATAAAGGTATCTTAACCCTTTGAGGTACCCTAAGCCTAGATAAAACATTAAATCCCACTATATCTTTAGCCCCAGTAGTTGGTTTATAATCATATGATAAATTTTTAGTTTTTCTTATAAATTTGAAAAGATTAAATAGGGTTGTTTTGTTGAAAGGGTATTTAAAATAGTGCTTTTAAAAATAAACTACAACATTTTATTTGACCTTTACACACTGATCTTTAAATGCATAATTTTTAAAGGTTTTAAAAACAAAATTTATTAGAGATAGGCTACCTTTTTTGCAGCATAAAACAAGAATAAAATTAGGTTGGCAATTTTAAACTACAATAAAATTATGTTCGGCAAAATACCTAACAGAAACTAACACTAAGGTAACAGAATGTAAAACTCTATAAACTTTTGTTGGCTTGGTGGGCTTAAAATCAAATAAAATTGTAAAATAAAAAAAACTGTTTAAAATAAATTATTTTCTACGTTTTAACATAATTTTAAAAATGAATGAGTGTAGGTTGGAAAAAAACTACTTTTTTAAAGTTGAATTAAATTATTTTTTAGATAACAGTTATCCAATCCACGGACACCCTCCACTAGATGTCGCTACACGAACCATGAACGGTTACCACGATCGGTTCGGCCAGGTACCGTCCCCCGGCACCGCAGGCCACCACAGTAACCATGTTAGTTCATCCATGACTCAAAATCACCAACAACGACCATTTTTGGACATTCGCGAAGTAAAGGAGAATATAGATAATAAGGTAACTATGACGTCATAGTAAAAAAATTAATTTAATTGTTTAAGAGTGCTTAAAGTTATATTTGGAGTCTTATGTATTTTATTTTTAAGAAAAATATTTGTTAAATATTTGTCAGATAAAAACCTTAACTTCTTTATTCATAAACAGTTTTAAAAACACCGTTTTTTAACTTATTTTTGAATGTGTTTATCGGCATATAATAGCTGCGGTATTTGAGTATACAGTCTTATTTTTCCATATCGTACAACGTTATCATTAGTCCCATACCCGTTTCTTAGAAATAGGAACTACATACAATACAATCTAAAAAGAACGTTACTTAAAACACGTATCTGGTATTTTAAGCCCTTTACCCGGTAATAACACGTTCGACGATTTTAGTCTTTTCAGTATTGATATAGAAGGGTAATTTGGTAGGTGCGTTGTTTATGGCATTTTTCGAGTCTCTTAGCTATGGGTAAAACAACTTTAGTGCCCTTTTAATTTTTTTGGTTAAAAATTTGCTAGAATTCTATCCGTATTTTTATAACGTTATTTAATTTGTTAATATTTAGAAAGTTATATTATATTATGTTAAAAAATGTAACTTTTTTTTATATTTAAAAAAAATTTTTTTTAGACTTTTTCACTTGGCGAATATGGCGGATATAGTCAATGCGTACCACAACGAGATACACCGGGATCTCCCAGCGCTCATGGCGGAAATATGTCGTCCTATCGCCCGCCAATTTCAAATGGGAATTACCTAGGTAGGTTTTATATTCGAAATACCTAATTTAAAAAATACACTCTTTTTTATCTTGTTTAAATTAAAATTCACAAGATTTAAATTGTTCAGTGTTATTAAATGTCACTAGCTTTATATCATTGGCATTTTTTCTCCATATTTTTAATAGTTTTAGACTGCAAAATACTTTTACCATATAGCTAAACGTACATTTGCTTTGTTTTTACAATAAGTCTATGTTGTGCATTGTTTTTTGTATTTTAACATTTTAATGTTTTTGTTTTTCATTTTACACCAAATTCATCCCCATTTCATTATCAATCATTCCATCAAAATCATAACAAAACATTAGAAAATTCCCATTTACAATCAAGCATAGATACCAACTTACAAAACGAGGTCAACGTTAAAGTTGAACCTTCAGGTCTAAATGCGATACAAAATAGGGCAAGTCCGTATTCAGCTTCGCCTCAAAACGTTCGCTCGACGTCAAATTCGCCAAATATAGCAACTCTCACCCCGTTAAAAAACGCCAAACAACTAGCGCCGTCTAGCGGTAACCCAATTCTTCCCCCAATATCTAATAACAAGTCTGTAAACGCAGTTGAAAGTATGGAAAAAGATAACCAAAGCTATGAAACCCTTAAAAGAGTAGCTCAGAACGATTACCTTCCTATTACGTCATCAGTTGCTACGTCATACACACAACAAGGTGCTTTAAACAGACCCAGTTACTTAGGCGGGGTAAGAGGGGTTTACCCCAACAACGCTTTTCACACATCTCCCTACAACACCCCCCGTCCCCGTTTTAATTCACCCTACCCTAATCCGTCGACATTTACCCTCCCCCCAGTTCCCTCTTTTTTGCAAGGCTCGAGCCAAATACGTCATCATCATGTCGTGACGTCATCATCGACAACGACGTCATCATCATCACGTCATTTTATGTCAGCTGATTTACAGCAGCAAGCAGGTACAGTCATTAAGCTATTTGCTGCTTTTAGTCACGCTTGTAATAAAGCATGTGCAATCACACCTGCAGGGTACGCCAGAGTAGGCCACATCTTTTTATCATTTATCACGTTATACTTTTCTAAACACCTTGTTATAACACGGCTTGTTTGCATGATGCTTTAATGCTTGGCTGCTTTTCTTGTGCTTGTGCATTAATTTTCGTTATCTTAGTATATTTTTCCTGGTTTCAAAGCGGTGGTGTTTACTGCGGTTTAAGTTTTTGCGAATCGAAGGTTGTTTGTTATGCAAATCTCTTCTTTTTAAGAAATCTGTGCTGTTCGAAGCATAATGTTTACAGAAACAATTTTAAATTGGAATCGGTTAGGCCATGATCCTTGTTTGTATATTATATGCCCTCGCAGTTGATACTGTCTATAAAAATAAAACCTATGAACCGTAACTAGCTTATACTCTATGATCCGTGTTTAAAATCTTGTCAGCTTTTGCAATTATTTTTGCTTACAATAACTTTATCTTTGGTTTTACAGTTGGTATAGTTATTGTTTAACAAAAAACCACAGAATATGACAAATATAGGCAACACCTGGCTGTAGAAAAGTTAAATACATAATCATTGTTTTCGACACGGTAGAGTTGTTTTGTTGTTTTAGGTTTGGCACATTATATATTTTCGAGACAGTTTCATTTTCGGCAATATTCGGCAAGTCGGATATTAATTAACCAAAATGTTTAAAGCTCAATATTTACTTTGAGTGGGTAAATGTTTAGCAAACATACAGCTTTGCCCTAAAACTTAAAACCAAACTTTTTTCGAAAATTTAAGGTAGCTCCTACATCCAGAATACAGTACGTAACAAAAGAAATCTTTGTTTGGGTCATAAACTTAATTATGCCCTAATGAGCTCACAGTTTTAAGTTAAGTCTTGTTTAAAATTTGACAAAATTCGCTCATGCGGAATGTTGCCTAAGCTTTAGCGATAGTAACTAAGTTTTGTCTGGGACAGATTTTCGACAAAAATTTACAACCGTTATTTAGAATTAAAATTTTGCGACATTTTATTAGTAAGACAATTTATATTTTGTTACTTTTAAAACATTTTATTTTTGATTCTTTTGATTACAAAACCAAAACAAAATGTTTTTTGGAATTAATAACTAAATATTTAAAAAAAATCTTTTGCATATAAGCAACAGCTTGCATTTTCAATTTATTTACAAAAGCTTTATAACTGTTTGTATACTAAATTGTAATATAATACAGCTGGCTGAAATCCTAAACTTTTTTCAAGTAGATAGCTAACGTACGTCCATTAAATATAACCCTTGGATGTATTTTATTGCTTTTTAAATTATTGAAACAAATTAATATTTAGTAAATTGAAGAAAATAAATTTTAAAATTAAAATAATTAAAAGTAAAAATTTAAGTTTTTCAAAAAAATTGTAATTTTTTTTCAGGTGGAATACCACGTGACTCTCGTCGTTCGGAAAGTTGCGAAACAAACAGCAGTCCCGGATGTATGTCTTCTGCATCTTTGAATTCAACATCTGTTTCTCCGCACAGCACGTTTCCGGCAACCTCCAATTACTCGGTGCCGCCAAAGTCTTCCCTGGTCCTTGCTCCTGGCTCTGCGATGTATGGAACCGTAGCCGGTAGGTGGCAGGAATTTTTTAAAGTTGTTAAGAATATATAGTTTGGTAGTGTGCTAAACCGGTCAAAGCGTTGCACGAGCCAAAAGGTTTTGGGTTTGAGCCCCACCAATGTCACACTATATTAATCCTTGAGTCCGTCGTTTACAGATACCTCAAAAACTAATAATACTCCCTTTTAAAAATACAAACCTTTAGAATTATAATAAGGCATACTGGTCACGTCATTGGGTTACGCTCCTAAGTGTTAAGTTTTTTGAATTTTATCTTTATATTATGCACCTGAACGTCATTATAATCTCCTGTAAAAAGATTTCGTGGAAAAAAACATTTTTTTGATTTATAAACCCATTACCCTACGTTGTCGTGACAAACTACCCTAATAAGCCTTCATTTACTGAACATTTAATCTTGAATTCTTGCTCCTCAAGTGAATATTAATCCTCGACTAATACGAGTCACCTGAAAATGAGGAAACGGAAATTAAAGGAAAGCGTTAAACGGAGAGGCGGAATCTTAAATTAAAAAACAAAAATTTTCGTTGGTTGTCTCTCCGCCTTTCCTTTTTTGGCTTTCTTCATTTTTAATTCCCTCAAATTCCACGTCCCCGACTAATACATAACCTATTTTCTCTAATATGATACCATATAAGTAATTTAATTACGTATAAATAAAGCATTCTAGTGATCCGTAAATCTTAAAAATAATAAATGATATGTATCGTGTCACAAAAGCACCTAAACAAACTTAATATATATGACCGCTTGTAATTCCATTTTCTGATACAATCTGTATATTAGCATTTATTTATACAACAAAACTTAGACTTGACTGCACGTTTACAGATCAGTGATTAATTGTGTAGGTGTATTTTACAAACATGCTTAGTTTATTTTAGCAACAAGTTGTTGTCAATAAGTATTTCTTGCTATATAGGAAGTGAATACCAGCAACAGGTCTACCATCCTTATGCTTCATACAGCTCCGAATCGTGGCGGTTTCCACAGATTGCAACCACAGGTGGGCTAATGTATTACTATTAGAAATTTTTAAGTTTATTTTAAAATTTTTTGACTGCTTAATTAACTTAAAGACAACTTAACTTTACGAATTTATCATATAACAGTCATATAACATATAACAGCTTTACCTTTAGTCATATAACAGTCATATAACAGCTTTACCTTTAAGGTTTATTATTTTATTATCACCTGGTTAGAAAGACATACATCCAGAATTTTTAAAAATTATTATTATTTACAAAACTTTTTATTTTAAAAGTCCTTATCTTATAACAACATTCTCTATTTGGCTAAAGTATAAAAAACATAAAGTATTTAAAAACAATTTTTTTTTGTTTAGTAAATTTATTGATGTTGTTTTTAGATCCCGCGCCGTCAATAGATCACAACAGACCAGGAATAATTGAAAATAAAGATTTAAGCCTAGAAAATTTAAGATGCCGAGCTAAAGAGCATGCTATGGGCTTGATTAGTGCCCAGTAAAAAATTTTAAACATTAAGAATAACAATCAAATATTTACTTTATGTTTACGCCAAAGTTATAATTTTGTTCTGTAAAATTGTAAGTGAATTGCTGTTTTTTTATCAAAGTGTTCTTATATTTCATTTACTTCAATTTTTGGTTCTTCAATTTAGAAAATTTCTTCAAAATATAAATTTCTTCAATTGAGACATTTCTGTGTTTTTAACAAAATATTATCAATTCTTCAATTTGTTTTACATTTTAATTTTCCGATTCTGCAGTTGATTTTTTGTATTTTATAACTCGTATTTTTATTCGCCACCTGAATTATTTCTTCAAAATTTTGTATAAAAATTGACTTTTTGTGTCTGTGTCGTATTGTAAAACTAGAAAAAATTGTAGTTTTTTTTAAATCCATATTGTTATTACGTCCATACTTATGTTTTTGAGTTAATGTGTTTAAAATGTTGCTAAAAAAATGTCAAAATTTTGAAAAAAAGTCAATGAATTAGCAGCCATGTCTTCTTTGTTATTTGCGTATCTATTTACTTACTTTATATATTTAAATTTGAATTTTTTGACTATAAGGCTTGTTATAGGCTATTGTTAATACGTAAACATATACCAAAATTAAAAACACTGCCAATTTGATTACAGCCATTTACAGCAAATATAAATTGCCATAGTAAAATGTAAATAGTCTGTTATTTAAATCATATTTTTAATTGTATCATTTTAAAAATTATTTGTTTTAATTGGTAAATATGTTTTGAACTGCTATAGTTGTTCGTTTATGTTTTTGCTCTTTTTAAATAAAGTTATGCATTTTCAACACAGTTGCGATTCGAATCAGAAACAAAAAATCTCTGTTTTGAAAAAATTTGGATTGCGGTTAAATTGTTTTTAAAACTTAACTATTTTTCAATGTAACTTTAAATATTGATATATTTACAATGTGTAATTGACACAACTTTTAATATAAATCCCAACTGCTTGTATCATTTTTGTTAAAAGTGGTATACAAAAACTGAAAAAAGTGAGGATAAACGAAAATAATATTGTTCCACATCATTGACTTTTTTGTTTTTAAAAATGTAAACAATGCACAACTTTATTTCCTTTTGCATCTTTACACAATTGAAATAACGTATTAAGCCTAAAGGAAATGCAATTCGATACGTATTTCTTTTGGAAAGAGTCGTTTTTTAACAGAGAAGGGCAACAAGAAAATGTTTTAATTGAGAAAATCTAAATTTTTAAAAAAAATTTTAAATCAAAAATTAATTGTACCTTTCAAACAGCAATATGCCAATTAACATAAATATAAAATAATTTTGAAAAATATTATTATTCAAGAAAGTTATGACAGTTTTGCTAAAAATATGTCATCTTTCAAAAAATAAAATTATGTATTTTATTAGAACCGCGTTGACCTAACTAACATTCAAGATAAAGAAATTCATAGAAATAATTAGTAAAACAAAAGTTACAGCACTTTTATATATCGCAAGTTGACTTACTTATATTACATTATAAGCGCCTGTGCACGTGATTTTGTGACGTCACCTACCAAAAAAATTTACTTAAAAAAAATTTTAAATCAAAAATTAATTTTATTATTCGAACAGCAATATGCTAATAAACATAAAAATAAAATAATTTTGAAAAATATTATTATTCAAGAAAGTTATGACAGTTTTGCTAAAAATATGTCATCTTTCAAAAAATAAAATTATGTATTTTATTAGAACCGCGTTGACCTAACTAACATTCAAGATAAAGAAATTCATAGAAATAATTAGTAAAACAAAAGTTACAGCACTCTTATATATCGCAAGTTGACTTACTTATATTACATTATAAGCGCCTGTCCACGTGATTTTGTGACGTCACCTACAAAAAATTGATGAAAAAATTTTTAATGCTTAATATCGAACTTTAATTTTTAATGAACAAACCGGAATTTAAATATAACAAACAAACAAGAATTATTTTTTAATTCATTTTCGAAATATAAATATTATAAGATATAACCGACCAAACTTTAAAAACCTAATAACAATCTTTAAATTTAAATAAACAAACACCTATTAATTAGTAATTAGTGACAAAAATTAGAATTTTAATTTATTTTTGAGTTACTAATATCATGATATACATTTGACAAAAAATTAAAAAATTTACAACAACCTTTGAGTTTTAATAAACAAACACTTATTAATTAGTAATTAGTGATAAAAATTAAAATTCTATTTTCTTTCGAGTTAGTAATATCATGATATACAATTGACCAAGATTTAAAAAATTAACAACAAAACCTTTAAATTTTAATAAACAAACACCTATTAGTTAGTATTTAGTGATTAAAAATTAAAATTTTAATTCAGTTTTAAGTTACTAATATCATGATATACAATTGACCAAGATTTGAAAAATTAATAACAACCTTTAAATTTTAATAAAGAAACACCCTTTAATTAGTAATTAGTGATAGCGTCTTGAAGAAAATTGTAATTTCTTTTTTCTTTTTGATTAGGTTTTTTTCGCTTTCACGTAAATAGTTGGAAGGTTAACAAAAGAACTTCATCAAGTTCAACCTAAAAATGACGAAGTTAAATTCATAGTTTTAACATGTTATTAATATTAACTGTTTACAAAAGTATTTCTTCGTGCCAAAGTGTCTTGTTATATCTCTTATATTGTTATATCTCTACTGACGATCACAAAATTCATTTCTGCGTTTATCAAGTTTAAATAAATTTAATTTGTTGATTACTTTTAGGTTTTAGGCTCGTTTGCTTTAACTTTTAAAATGTGTTTGGCTTAAACAATCATAGTAAAATTTTATTTTTAAAGTACTTCAAAATAGTTGGATGTCGTTACTTTAACTTAAGATTATATTTATGTTAAAACACTCAAAAGAACACCTAAGATAAAAAAAAATTCAAAAAATATTGAACAGAACAAAAATTACATCATTTTTATATTACGTATACAGTTTATATTCATATATCGCGTGTAATTTAAGTTTTCAAATTACGTTATGTAATATTTTATTAAATATATTTTTTGTTTTACAGGCAGTATTGATCATTACAACACATAACAACATCGGTTGTTCAACTTTATAAAATCATTTTTGTTTAATAAAATTGATCATAATATTTTTTTATTATCGAAAGTCTCTTGCAAACATATGTATATAAATAAGTAACACTAATATATCGAGTCCGTTAGCTCATCGCGTAATGCCATACGTTGTAAGTAGAAAAGTCTAAGGTTCGAAACCCAGCTTCCCCATTGAAAATAATTTTTTTTTCATTTATTTTTTTCACGCATAGCTATAGTCACGACCTGTAATATAAAAAAAATTTATATCATGAATACGCAAAGAAAAAAGTGCTCAAATTTTTGTTTTTTTGACTTTTTGTTTTGTATTTCATTAGACGCGCTGTGGCATAACTAACATTCAAGATAAAACATTTTGCAAAAATTTTCAGTAAAACAAAAGTTTGAGGTAATTTTTATTTTGGGTTTAATTAGGTCACATGATATTTTTGGCCAATGATATTGTATACAAATTTTTTTTAAAAAAATAAAAAATTTTAAATCGAAATATAATTGTTGTGTTAGAACCGCACAGATCCAATTACCGTGTTTACAAAATATTGTTCAAAAATATTAATATTCATAAAAGTTATGAAACTTTTATTAAAAATTTATAAAATCTCAAAACCTAAAATTTTGTATTTTATTAGACGCACATTGGCCTAACTAACATTCAAGATAAAACATTTCGCAAAAATTTTCAGTAAAACAAAAGTTTGAGGTAATTTTTATTTTGGGTTTAATTAGGTCACGTGATATTTTTGGCCAATCATATTGCATACAAATTTTTTGAAAAAAAATCAAAAATTTTAAATCGAAAAATAATTGTTGTGTTAGAACCGCACAGGTCCAATTACCGTGTTTACATAATATTTTTCGAAAATATTAATATTCATAAAAGTTATGACACTTTTATTAAAAATTAATGAAATCTCAAAACCTAAAATTTTGTATTTTATTAGACGCACATTGGCCTAACTAACATTCAAGATAAAACATTTTGCGAAAATTTTCAGTAAAACAAAAGTTTGAGATAATTTTTATTTTGGGTTTAATTAGGTCACGTGATATTTTTGGCCAATGATATTGCATACATATTTTTTGAAAGAAAATAAAAAATTTTAATTCGAAAAATAATTGTTGTGTTCAAACCGCACAGGTCCAATTACCGTGTTTACAAAATATTTTTCGAAAATATTAATATTTATAAAAGTTATGAAACTTTTATTAAAAATTTATGAAATCTCAAAACCTAAAATTTTGTATTTTATTAGACGCGCATTGGCCTAACTAACATTCAAGATAAAACATTTCGCGAAAATTTTCAGTAAAACAAAAGTTTGAGGTAATTTTTATTTTGGGTTTAATTAGGTCACGTGATATTTTTGGCCAATGATAATGCATACAAATTTTTTGAAAAAAAATAAAAAATTTTAAATCGAAAAATAATTGTTGTGTTAGAACTGCACAGGTCCAATTACCGTGTTTACAAAATATTTTTCAAAAATATTAATATTCATAAAAGTTATGAAACTTTTATTAAAAATTTATGAAATCTCAAAACCTAAAATTTTGTATTTTATTAGACGCACATTGGCCTAACTAACATTCAAGATAAAACATTTCGCGAAAATTTTCAGTAAAACAAAAGTTTGAGGTAATTTTTATTTTGGGTTTAATTAGGTCTCGTGATATTTTTGGCCAATGATATTGCATACAAATTTTTTTTAAAAAAATAAAAAATTTTAAATCGAAAAATAATTGTTGTGTTAGAACCGCACAGGTCCAATTACCGTGTTTACAAAATATTTTTCGAAAATATTAATATTTATAAAAGTTATGAAACTTTTATTAAAAATTTATGAAATCTCAAAACCTAAAATTTTGTATTTTATTAGACGCGCATTGGCCTAACTAACATTCAAGATAAAACATTTCGCGAAAATTTTCAGTAAAACAAAAGTTTGAGGTAATTTTTATTTTGGGTTTAATTAGGTCACGTGATATTTTTGGCCAATGATAATGCATACAAATTTTTTGAAAAAAAATAAAAAATTTTAAATCAAAAAATAATTGTTGTGTTAGAACCGCACAGGTCCAATTACCGTGTTTACAAAATATTTTTCAAAAATATTAATATTCATAAAAGTTATGAAACTTTTATTAAAAATTTATGAAATCTCAAAACCTAAAATTTTGTATTTTATTAGACGCACATTGGCCTAACTAACATTCAAGATAAAACATTTCGCGAAAATTTTCAGTAAAACAAAAGTTTGAGGTAATTTTTATTTTGGGTTTAATTAGGTCTCGTGATATTTTTGGCCAATGATATTGCATACAAATTTTTTTTAAAAAAATAAAAAATTTTAAATCGAAAAATAATTGTTGTGTTAGAACCGCACAGATCCAATTACCGTGTTTACAAAATATTTTTCGAAAATATTAATATTCATAAAAGTTATGAAACTTTTATTAAAAATTTATGAAATCTCAAAATCTGAAATTTTATATTTATTTAGGCGCGCATTGGTCTAACTAACATTCAAGATAAAACATTTCGCAAAAATTTTCAGTAAAACGAAAGTTTGAGGTAATTTTTATTTTGGTTTTCATTAAGTCACGTGATATTTTTGGCCAATGATATTGCATACAAATTTTTTGAAAAAAAATAAAATATTTTAAATCAAAAAATAATTGTTGTGTTAGAACCGCACAGGTCCAATTACCGTGTTTACAAAATATTTTTCGAAAATATTAATATTCATAAAAAATATGAAACTTTTATTAAAAATTTATGAAATCTCAAAACCTAAAATTTTGTATTTCATTAGACGTAATTGGCCTAACTAACATTCAAGATAAAACATTTTGCGAAAATTTTCAGTAAAACAAAAGTTTGAGGTAATTTTTATTTTGGGTTTAATTAGGTCACGTGATATTTTTGGCCAATGGTATTGCATACAAATTTTTTTCAAAAAAATAAAAAATTTTAAATCGAAAAATAATTGTTGTTTTAGAACCGCACAGGTCCAATTACCGTGTTTACAAAATATTTTACAAAAATATTAACATTCATAAAAGTTATGAAACTTTTATTAAAAATTTATGAAATCTCAAAACCTAAAATTTTGTATTTTATTACACGCGCATTGGCCTAACTAACATTTAAGATAAAACATTTCGCGAAAATTTTCAGTAAAACAAAAGTTTGAGGTAATTTTTATTTTGGGTTTAATTAGGTCACGTGATATTTTTGGCCAATGATATTGCATACAAATTTTTTGAAAAAAAATAAAAAATTTTAAATCGAAAAATAATTGTTGTGTTAGAACCGCACAGGTCCAATTACCGTGTTTACAAAATATTTTTCAAAAATATTAATATTCATAAAAGTTATGAAACTTTTATTAAAAATTTATGAAATCTCAAAACCTAAAATTTTGTATTTTATTAGACGCACATTGGCCTAACTAACATTCAAGATAAAACATTTCGCGAAAATTTTCAGTAAAACAAAAGTTTGAGGTAATTTTTATTTTGGTTTTTATTAGGTCACGTGATATTTTTGGCCAATGATATTGCATACAAATTTTTTGAAAAAAAATTAAAAATTTAAAATCGAAAAATAATTGTTGTGTTAGAACCGCACATGTCCAATTACCGTGTTTACAAAATATTTTTCAAAAATATTAATATTCATAAAAGTTATGAAACTTTTATTAAAAATTTATGAAATCTCAAAACCTAAAATTTTGTATTTCATTAGACGTAATTGGCCTAACTAACATTCAAGATAAAACATTTTGCGAAAATTTTCAGTAAAACAAAAGTTTGAGGTAATTTTTATTTTGGGTTTAATTAGGTCACGTGATATTTTTGGCCAATGGTATTGCATACAAATTTTTTTCAAAAAAATAAAAAATTTTAAATCGAAAAATAATTGTTGTTTTAGAACCGCACAGGTCCAATTACCGTGTTTACAAAATATTTTACAAAAATATTAACATTCATAAAAGTTATGAAACTTTTATTAAAAATTTATGAAATCTCAAAACCTAAAATTTTGTATTTTATTACACGCGCATTGGCCTAACTAACATTTAAGATAAAACATTTCGCGAAAATTTTCAGTAAAACAAAAGTTTGAGGTAATTTTTATTTTGGGTTTAATTAGGTCACGTGATATTTTTGGCCAATGATATTGCATACAAATTTTTTGAAAAAAAATAAAAAATTTTAAATCGAAAAATAATTGTTGTGTTAGAACCGCACAGGTCCAATTACCGTGTTTACAAAATATTTTTCAAAAATATTAATATTCATAAAAGTTATGAAACTTTTATTAAAAATTTATGAAATCTCAAAACCTAAAATTTTGTATTTTATTAGACGCACATTGGCCTAACTAACATTCAAGATAAAACATTTCGCGAAAATTTTCAGTAAAACAAAAGTTTGAGGTAATTTTTATTTTGGTTTTTATTAGGTCACGTGATATTTTTGGCCAATGATATTGCATACAAATTTTTTGAAAAAAAATTAAAAATTTAAAATCGAAAAATAATTGTTGTGTTAGAACCGCACATGTCCAATTACCGTGTTTACAAAATATTTTTCAAAAATATTAATATTCATAAAAGTTATGAAACTTTTATTAAAAATTTATGAAATCTCAAAACCTAAAATTTTGTATTTTATTAGACGCACATTGGTCTAACTAACATTCAAGATAAAACATTTCGCGAAAATTTTCAGTAAAACAAAAGTTTGAGGTAATTTTTATTTTAGGTTTAATTGGGTCACGTGATATTTTTAGCCAATGATATTGTATACAAATTTTTTGAAAAAAAATTTAAAACTTTAAATCGAAAAATAATTGTTGTGTTAGAACCGCACAGATCCAATTACCGTGTTTACAAAATATTTTTCGAAAATATTAATATTCATAAAAGTTATGAAACTTTTATTAAAAATTTATGAAATTTCAAAATCTGAAATTTTATATTTATTTAGGAGCGCATTGGCCTAACTAACATTCAAGATAAAACATTTCGCGAAAATTTTCAGTAAAACGAAAGTTTGAGGTAATTTTTATTTTGGTTTTCATTAAGTCACGTGATATTTTTGCCAATGATATTGCATACAAATTTTTTGAAAAAAAATAAAATATTTTAAATCGAAAAATAATTGTTGTGTTAGAACCGCATAGGTCCAATTACCGTGTTTACAAAATATTTTTCGAAAATATTAATATTCATAAAAAATATGAAACTTTTATTAAAAATTTATGAAATCTCAAAACCTAGAATTTTGTATTTCATTAGACGCACATTGGCCTAACTAACATTCAAGATAAAACATTTCGCGAAAATTTTCAGTAAAAAAAAAGTTTGAGGTAATTTTTATTTTGGGTTTAATTAGGTCACGTGATATTTTTGGCCAATGATATTGCATACAAATTTTTTGAAAAAAAATCAAAAATTTTAAATCGAAAAATAATTGTTGTGTTAGAACCGCACAGGTCCAATTACCGTGTTTACAAAATATTTTTCAAAAATATTAATATTCATAAAAGTTATGAAACTTTTATTAAAAATTTATGAAATCTCAAAACCTAAAATTTTGTATTTTATTAGACGCACATTGGCCTAACTAACATTCAAGATAAAACATTTCGCAAAAATTTTCAGTAAAACAAAAGTTTGAGGTAATTTTTATTTTGGGTTTAATTAGGTCACGTGATATTGTTGGCCAATGATATTGCATACAAATTTTTTGAAAAAAAATAAAAAATTTTAAATCGAAAAATAATTGTTGTGTTAGAACCGCACAGGTCCAATTACCGTGTTTACAAAATATTTTTCAAAAATATTAATATTCATAAAAGTTATGAAACTTTTATTAAAAATTTATGAAATCTCAAAACCTAAAAATTTGTATTTTATTAGACGCACATTGGCCTAACTAACATTCAAGATAAAACATTTCGCGAAAATTTTCAGTAAAACAAAAGTTTGAGGTAATTTTTATTTTGGGTTAAATTAGGTCACGTGATATTTTTGGCCAATGATATTGCATACAAATTTTTTGAAAAAAAATAAAATATTTTAAATCGAAAAATAATTGTTGTGTTAGAACCGCACAGGTCCAATTACCGTGTTGACAAAATATTTTTCGAAAATATTAATATTCATAAAAGTTATGAAACTTTTATTAAAAATTTATGAAATCTCAAAACCTAAAAATTTGTATTTTATTAGACGCACATTGGCCTAACTAACATTCAAGATAAAACATTTTGCGAAAATTTTCAGTAAAACAAAAGTTTGAGGTAATTTTTATTTTGGATTTAATTAGGTCACGTGATATTTTTGGCCAATGATATTGCATACAAATTTTTTGAAAAAAAATAAAATATTTTAAATCGAAAAATAATTGTTGTGTTAGAACCGCACAGGTCCAATTACCGTGTTGACAAGATATTTTACAAAAATATTAATATTCATAAAAGTTAAGAAACTTTTATTAAAAATTTATGAAATCTCAAAACCTAAAATTTTGTATTTTATTACACGCGCATTGGCCTAACTAACATTCAATATAAAACATTTCGCGAAACTTTTCAGTAAAACAAAAGTTTAATTCAATATAAAACATTTCGCGAAACTTTTCAGTAAAACAAAAGTTTAAGGTAATTTTTATTTTGGTTTTCATTAGGTCACGTGATATTTTTGGCCAATGATATTGCATACAAATTTTTTGAAAAAAAATTAAAAATTTTAAATCGAAAAATAATTGTTGTGTTAGAACCGCACAGGTCCAATTACCGTGTTTACAAAATATTTTTCAAAAATATTAATATTCATAAAAGTTATGAAACTTTTATTAAAAATTTATGAAATCTCAAAACCTAAAATTTTGTATTTTATTAGACGCACATTGGCCTAACTAACATTCAAGATAAAACATTTCGCAAAAATTTTCAGTAAAACAAAAGTTTGAGGTAATTTTTATTTTGGGTTTAATTAGGTCACGTGATATTTTTGGCCAAAGCCTAACTAACATTCAAGATAAAACATTTCGCAAAAATTTTCAGTAAAACAAAAGTTTGAGGTAATTTTTATTTTGGGTTTAATTAGGTCACGTGATATTTTTGGCCAATGATATTGCATACAAATTTTTTGAAAAAAAATAAAAAATTTTCAATCGAAAAATAATTGTTGTGTTAGAACCGCACAGGTCCAATTATCGTGTTTACAAAATATTTTACAAAAATATTAATATTCATAAAAGTTATGAAACTTTTATTAAAAATTTATGAAATCTCAAAACCTAAAATTTTGTATTTTATTACACGCGCATTGGCCTAACTAACATTTAAGATAAAACATTTCGCAAAAATTTTCAGTAAAACAAAAGTTTGAGGTAATTTTTATTTTGGGTTTTATTAGGTCACGTGATATTTTTGCCAATGATATTGCATACAAATTTTTTGAAAAAAAATTAAAAATTTTAAATCGAAAAATAATTGTTGTGTTAGAACCGCACAGGTCCAATTACCGAGTTTACAAAATATTTTTCAAAAATATTAATATTCATAAAAGTTATGAAACTTTTATTAAAAATTTATGAAATCTCAAAACCTAAAATTTTGTATTTTATTAGACGCACATTGGCCTAACTAACATTCAAGATAAAACATTTCGCAAAAATTTTCAGTAAAACAAAAGTTTGAGGTAATTTTTATTTTGGGTTTAATTAGGTCACGTGATATTTTTGGCCAATGATATTGCATACAAATTTTTTGAAAAAAAATAAAAAATTTTCAATCGAAAAATAATTGTTGTGTTAGAACCGCACAGGTCCAATTACCGTGTTTACAAAATATTTTACAAAAATATTAATATTCATAAAAGTTATGAAACTTTTATTAAAAATTTATGAAATCTCAAAACCTAAAATTTTGTATTTTATTAGACGCACATTGGCCTAACTAACATTCAAGTTAAAACATTTCGCGAAAATTTTCAGTAAAACAAAAGTTTGAGGTAATTTTTATTTTGGGTTTAATTAGGTCACATGATATTTTTGGCCAATGATATTGCATACAAATTTTTTGAAAAAAAATAAAAAATTTTAAATCGAAAAATAATTGTTGTGTTAGAACCGCACAGGTCCAATTACCGTGTTTACAAAATATTTTTCAAAAATATTAATATTCATAAAAGTTATGAAACTTTTATTAAAAATTTATGAAATCTCAAAACCTAAAAATTTGTATTTTATTAGACGCACATTGGCCTAACTAACATTCAAGATAAAACATTTCGCGAAAATTTTCAGTAAAACAAAAGTTTGAAGTAATTTTTATTTTGGGTTTAATTAGGTCACGTGATATTTTTGGCCAATGATATTGCATACAAATTTTTTGAAAAAAAATAAAAAATTTTAAATCGAAAAATAATTGTTGTGTTAGAACTGCACAGGTCTGATTACCGTGTTTACCTAATATTTTTTGAAAATATTAATATTCATAAAAGTTATGATACTTTTAATAAAAATTTATGAAATCTCAACACCTAAAATTTTGTATTTTATTAGACGCGCTTTGGCCTAACTAACATTCAAGATAAAACATTTCGGTAAAATTTTCAGTAAAACAAAAGTTTGAGGTAATTTTTATTTTGGGTTTAATTAGGTCACGTGATATATTTGGCCAATGATATTGCATACAAATTTTTTTAAAAAAAATCAAAAATTTTAAATCGAAAAATAATTGTTGTGTTAGAACCGCACAGGTCCAATTACCGTGTTTACAAAATATTTTTCGAAAATATTAATATTCATAAAAGTTATGAAACTTTTATTAAAAATTTATGAAATCTAAAAATCTGAAATTTTATATTTAATTAGGCGCGCATTGGCTTAACTAACATTCAAGATTAAACAGTTTGCAAAAATTTTGAGTAGAACCAAAGTTTGAGATAATTTTTATTTTGGGTTTAATTATTTCACGTGATATTTTTGGCCAATGATATTGCATACAAATTTTTTGAAAAAAAATTAAAAATTTTAATTCGAAAAATAATTGTTGTGTTAGAACGGCATAGTTCCGATTACCGTGTTTACATAATATTTTTCGAAAATATTAATATTCATAAAAGTTATGAAACTTTTATTAAAAATTTATGAAATCTCAAAACCTAAAATTTTGTATTTGATTAGACGCACATTGGCCTAACTAACATTCAATATAAAACATTTCGCGAAAATTTTCAGTAAAACAAAAGTTTGAGGTAATTTTTATTTTGGTTTTCATTAGGTCACGTGATATTTTTGGCCAATGATATTGCATACAAATCTTTTGAAAAAAAATAAAAAATTTTAAATCGAAAAATAATTGTTGTGTTAGGAACCGCACAGGTCCAATTACCGTGTTTACATAATATTTTTCAAAAATAATAATATTCATAAAAGTTATGAAACTTTTATTAAAAATTTATGAAATCTCAAAACCTAAAATTTTGTATTTTATTAGACGCACATTGGCCTAACTAACATTCAAGATAAAACATTTCGCGAAAATTTTCAGTAAAACAAAAGTTTGAGGTAATTTTTATTTTGGGTTTAATTAGGTCAAAATGTCGTCTCTTGAGCATTAGTTATACCAAAACAGTTCTAAAAAAATTTAAAAATTAATGTCATAAACTTGTCATAACTCTCGGAAATATTAATGTTTGCTAAAAATTTTTGCAAGCGCGGCTGTTAGAACAGTGCGGTTTTATTGGTATAGTTATCTTTTGATTTCAAAAAAAAAAAAATTTTAAATGTTTTTACTAGTGTGTAGGTCACGTGATCATATGTACCCAAAATACAAAAAATTGGTAAGTTGATTTTTTTGAGGGGTCTAAGTTGGGAACCAAAATTCGGAACTCAGCACTGAGAGTTGTGAGCCTTTCGCACTGAGCTAACTGCCACGACCTTTTAATGATGCAAAATTGTATACATAGCTTAAGTAAGCACTTGTAATAATAAAAAAATAGATTTATTTGATAAATAAAATATGGTTCAAAATATTTGATTATTTTTAACATAAATTTTTATAAATAAAAAAGATATGCATAAACATTAACTAAGAATATTACAAACGTTTGATTTTAAATAAACAAACAAGCATTTATATATATAATACAAACAAAAACTAATATTTAACCCAGTTTTAAGTTGGTGATATTAGGATATAAATTATAGTAAATTTTAAATTCTTAAAATTGATTTTTATTAAATAAACAAGCATTTAAATATGATAAATTAACGAAAATTATTTTTCTAATATGTTTTTTAATTACTTATATTATAAAATACATCATACCAAATTTTTAATGCTTAATGTCGAACTTTAATTTTTAATGAACAAACCAGCATTTAAATATAAAAAACATAAAAGAATTATTTTTTAATTTATTTTCGAATTATAAATATTATAAGATAAAACCGACCAAAATTTGAAAACCTAATAACAATCTTTAAATTTAAATAAACAAACACCTATTAATTAGTAATTAGTGATTAAAAATTAAAATTTTAATTCAGTTTTGAGTTACTAATATCATGATATACAATTGACTAAAATTTTAAAAATTAATAACAACCTTCTAAGATTTCGAACCATAATAATTTTGAAAAATATTATTATTCAAAAAAGTTATGACAGTTTTGCTAAAAATGTGTCATCTTTCAAAAAATAAAATTATGTATTTTATTAGAACCGCGTTGACCTAACTAACATTCAAGATAAAGAAATTCATAGAAATAATTAGTAAAACAAAAGTTACAGCACTTTTATATATCGCAAGTTGACTTACTTATATTACATTATAAGCGCCTGTCCACGTGATTTTGTGACGTCACCTACCAAAAAATTGATGAAAAAAAAAATTTAAATCAAAAATTAATTGTACCTTTCAAACAGCAATATGCCAATTAACATAAATATAAAATAATTTTGAAAAATATTATTATTCAAGAAAGTTATGACAGTTTTATTAAAAATATGTCATCTTTCAAAAAATAAAATTATGTATTTTATTAGAACCGCGTTGACTTAACTAACATTCAAGATAAAGAAATTCATGGAAATATTCAGTAAAACTACTGGGATTCGAACTGGGGACAAGGGATTCGAAGTCGGTCGCCTAACGCATCAAGCTATCGATGTTGCTATTTAGCAGTTACAATGCTAGGTATACATCAAATTGCACATACTAAAATATAAAAAAAAATAAAAAAAAAGTTAAAAAATTCATTTAAATAGCCTTACTAAATAAATTATTCCAAGGGCATAGTGAACGCCACTCCAATAAAATTAAAATGTCTATCTGCATTGCGACCGTGACCCATAACAAGACGTTGGTGGTGTCATCGAACTTAAAACAAAACACAAAAATTGCTGGAACTTTTGTTTTATTGATTATTTTTATTTATCTTAAATGTTAGTTAGGTCAACGCAGTTCTAATAAAACACATAATTTCGTGTTTTGAAAATTGACACAAATTAAGTAAAACTGTCATAATGTTCTTGGATATTCATCGTTTTTTTTAAATATTTTATAAATAAGTTTGTTGGTGTACTGCGGTTCCGATGGTAAAATCATTTTTTAATATTAAATTTCGTTTTCAAATTTTTTTTAAAAATTGTTATTGGTGCTGACGTCACAAAAAAACGTGAACAAGCGCTGATAAGGTAACACAAGTAGGCCTCCTCGATATATAAAAATGCTGTAACTTTTGTTTTATTAATTATTTTTTTGAATTTCTTCATCTTGTATGTTAGTTCAGTCAACGCGGTGCTAATAAAATATAAAATTTTGTGTTTTAAAAAATGACAAGTTTTTTGTAAAAGTGTTATAACTTTCTTATATATTAAAAATATTTTTAAATATTTTAATTGTTAAATATTGATAATTTTTCAAATATTTATTTATAACGTCGTTGGTGTACTGCGATTTTAACGAATCGACTAATTTTTGTATTACATTTTTTTATACGTAATTTGTTATTAGCGATGACGTCACACAGGCACGTGGTAAGTTCTGATAAGATAATGTAGCCTAAAAAAGATAACATGGAAAATATGAAAAGGTAGCGTAACTTTTGTTCTGTAAAATATTTTCGTGAATTCCTTTTTTTGAATGTTAGTTAGGTCAACGAGGTTCTAATAAAATATAAAATTTTGCGTTTTGAAAAATGACAAGTTTTTTGTGAAAGTGTCATAACTTTCTTATATATTAAAAATATTTTTAAATATTTTAATTGTTAAATATTGATAATTTTTCAAAATATTTATTTATAACTTCGTTGGTGTACTGCGATATTAACGATTCGACTAATTTTTGATTTAATTTTTGTATTAAATTTTTTTTCTACGTAATTTGTTATTAGCGATGACGTCACGCAGGCACGTGGTAAATTCTGATAAGATAATGTAGCCTCAAAAGAATAACATTGAAAACATGAAAAGGTAATTTTTGTTCTAAAAATATTTTCGTGAATTCCTTTTTATTCGAATGTTGTAATAAAATACATAATTTTATGTTTTGAAAAATGACATATTTTTATTAAAAATGTCATAACTTTCTTATATATTAAAAATATTTTTAAATATTTTAACTGTATGTTAATTGGTGTACTGTGTTTTAAATGGTAAAGTTATTTTTTAATTTCAAATTACATATTAACATTTATTAAATATTTAAAATAATTAACTTAATAAAAATAGGTTAGCCAAATTCTGTGTTTTGAAAAATTTTTTATTTGTGCGTTTGTCAGCCCTTAATTAATCAAAACTTTTTTATATAATATGAGACATGTTTCCTAAACAATATAAATATGTAAAATTCACACACAAGTTCAGGGAAAAATTCGGTATTGTACTAGAAATACCCAAGTCTTCGTGGTCTCAGATGCACTCTATTAATCAGAAAAAAATGCTGATAACAGTGTAGTTTATTCAACAACAAAACAACATGATAACAAACATAGAACGCGATCAAATGAGGATATAAAACGGAGTCTGAAAAATATTTATTGCTTAGCACGTTTTTCGGGAGGTAAATCGTCAAATAATTCGTTTGCAACTTCCAAAAGAGCTCTTTTGTTTTCATTTTCGACCGGATTACGTAGAGTTTCATGGTCGCTAGATTGGCGTAAATTATTTAAAACGGTCACAAGGTCACTCTCAGTTTGATGCAATGCCTGTGTTGAATTAACCTCGACTGTATGGTCTTGTATGCTTTGAAGAAGGTCAGTTATATGGTGTATAGATCGTTGCATCTGTGCCTCGGTTTCATTCGACTGCCAGCTTTGCACGATTAGCCCATGTTCCGGCCCCGGGGGAAGTTGACTTTGGACCCCTTCTGATTGAGGTTCATGATTTTGGGTTACAAATGGTTGAAACGAGTTGGGCTGCGTTGTTGAAACAGTCGACTCATTTTGTCCCTAAGAACAACATAGGCTTACATTTAAATAATTTTTAATAAAACAAAAGTTGTCTTTATCATGCTCTGCTGTATAGACATATTTATCTTCGTTATCCGACCTAGACCAAGTCTCGAGTTGCCTTTGGCATAATTGATTTTAACTGGACGATAATTCAGCTGCTTATTAAGTAACAGCAGAAGTTTTTACCGTTCATTGCATGTTACTCAAGAGGCTACAGCATGAGAGCAGTGTGGATCAAACCTAACCATAGATAAAGTGAATTCAAGTGTTCTGACTACTACACCTGCTAGTCATATACGCAGTACAGGACCGCAAAGATTAGAGCCAAATACAGCGCATAATAACCTCACAGGTAGTTTAAATGCGTTGGTTTAAGGCAAACTTAAGAAATTTTTTAAGATATAGAGAAATTTGTATTTAGCGCGAGCCTACATATTTCTACCTGAGGCTCATAATTACATTCCTGAGTCTTTACTATTGTCCCGTTGTGATCTTCACCTAACAGTTCCTCCAGAGAAAATGGCGCGTTCTCCGGCACGCTAACCGTCGTCGTGGGACTTGATTCAATCTCTTGTATGCTTTCAATCGCTTGAATATTATCCGACAAAGATCGACTTTTCGAGTTAGCGTGTCGACTAAATAAATCAATTCCTTCTTTTTCGAGTTTTTTCTTGGCCTTATATACACCGAGTCGAAAGTAAGTAATTTTTGGGTAAAATCGACGGTTTGATCTTGATGGAGGGATTTCGCCTTTAAAGAGTTCGTTTTCAACATAACATTCAAGTCGTTTTTGTAGTTCAGTGACGTTAAAAATTCCTTTGTCGGTAAGTTCTTGAAGTTTAACGTGCAACCTACGATCTGTCGCTTGCAAAAGACCAGCCTCCTAAGCATTCAAAATATTGTTAAAAAATTAAAACAATAATCAAGAACAAAAGCTACAACTTAAATTAAAAATAACAAGTTTTTGTTAAAAAATAATTATCACTATCTATATAAAATATAATCGATTTTATGACACTATAAACTAATTAAAAAAAAAATTTATAAGCTACAAATTTAAATAACCAATTAAAAAAAAAATTTTGATTTTTATTCTACCTCCCCTAGTGGATGAGTGTGTTGTTCATTTGAAGGAAATTTAACTCGACATTCGAATATTTTCAAAACATCTAAATCATGTTGCAAGGCCGTTTTTAAAGCTCGACTTTTTAACATTTTGTAATTTTTTGTATTTTTAGTCATCTAAAATCAAACATAAAATTTTAATACAAGAAAATAGTTTAAATAGCATTTTTTAATTTAAGTTTTCAACCTAGTTGAAAAAACTACCAAAATTTGAGATCAGTTGTGCTTTATGATTCTATAAAAAAAATAGAACCATGAAGTACAAAAAAATCAATGAATTAGCAACGAAATGTTTATATTACAGAAAGCCATTTTGACCAAATTAACATTTCACCAAAAACCAAATTTTTGAAAATAATTTGTATTATAATTGAGGTTAACATTTTTTTTTAAATTAAAGGGGATTTCACAGAAGCTGGTAAGGGTGATAGGGATTTAATAGAAAAACATATTTTAGTGTAGGTAAACGGCATTGTCGGTCACAGGGTTTTCGAAATGTTTATTTAGTAAATAATTACTCAATTACAAAAATCTTACCCTAAATTGTGGAAAAGTGTAAACAGAATAAATAGAAAGTGTAGCTTTACAATTCATTTTCTTAGACATGGGACATTTATCCTCCTCACCCTGCTCCTTCTTCACATTTCTTTGGGTTTTTCTCTAAAAAAAAAAAAAAAAAAACTACTCACAGTACCAGTATTTTAAATCAAATAAAAACAGTTTAAATTTTAGACAAAAATGTACTTAAAAAAAAAAAATTTAAAAAACATATTTCTTAGGTATAATTTGGTCAATGCTAACTTAATACAGTTTATATAAACTTAAAATAACATTAAAAGTTTTACTTTTGCAAAAAAATCAATTTTTATTATAACTTACTGGTGTTAAACTTCTTCGTTTCATATTACTTTCCAGGTTTCGGTTTTTAGCTCGTCTACATTCCATCTGTGCTGACTCAGCAATTAAATACGGAATTAAAGTGGTTTCATCCCATCTAACTCTACCTTTTGAAGTGTCTAAAAAAAAATTCCCCTATTTTAATTTTAACTGGTTTGCGATATTAAAAACACATTTAAATTGTCAAAAATAGATATTCTTAATAAAAATGTGTTTTGTATTCAAATTTCGACTAATAAATGTAGCATTTTTATATTTAGAGTAAATTTATTTAAACTTGTCATTTTTAAAACTGTTTTATATATTTTCATATAATGCTATACGTGAAAACCTAAATTCCAATTTAAAAAGTGCATATAATTTGTTTTTAAAGTCAATTTAAATTAAATTAACTTATTGTTTTTTTAGAATCAAGTTAAAATAAAATGATTACCATAAGCTCTTCTGTTAATAACAATAAATTGAGACATCGTTGTTATTTCAAATTTCTCTATTGCAGCTTTTGCAAATTCTTTAGTTGGAAAAACCTAAATTAAAGAAAGTTAAAACTGCCTTATATTACCATTTTTTACAAATTATACAAGAAACTTTTAAATGAAAATTGGATTTTTTAATGTAGCTTAAACTTAAAAAACTTAAATTATTTTACTTACCTCATAAACTTCACGTTCACCAGAAAAATCCATTTTGGTTTCAAAGTTGTCAGTTTCTAACTCCAACTAAAAAAAATACAGGTATAAAAATTAACAAAATACCAACTGTATCACACTTTATATAATGTGGCCTCATGTGGCCTAGTTAATAAAGTATAATATATTATGGCTAGTTTATATCCTTTAATTAAAAAAAACGCTGATTGTTTAAATTTAAAAAATGCTGACAAAAAGCAAAAATGCGGCTCATAGGATGTCCAACTAGTAAGTACCTTAAAATTAATAATCATTAATTTTTTTAATTAATTTCAGTAACAATAATGCTAGGTCCCTTTACCAAATTATAAAATAAATAAATTATTCACAAATTTCACCTGTAGAGAAACACAATCTTCAGAGTTATGACAACAAGGGATTGGGTTAAGTGGAAATTTGATGCACCAACCAAGTTCCTTAATAAGAAGCTCGTCATTAGTTTCTAACGCCGACCTGATCTTTTTCCGGTCAATTCTTTTTACATTGTGGAATGAACTTTCTTCAGAAAGGTCAGCCTGTGAGTAAGTAGGTTGTTTTTTAAATTTTTCTTACAGAAACAAGGGAATTCTAAATTGCATGACAAAAGCTATACAGAATACAAAATTTTCTATGGCTTTTTAAAAAAACTTTTAGAAAAAGTAAAATAATAAAATGAATGAAAATCTAAAATATGTTTTACATTTTCTTAAAAATAATAAGCAGTTTTAAACATTTTTATGTTGTTGGTTTTTAAAAGTTTTATATTGTTAGTTTTTTAAATTTGTCTTTTTTACACTAAAGGTTAAAAAAAAGCGTCAGAAAATGTAAAATGTAAAAAATGTAAAATGTAAAGAAAATGTACAGAAAATGTAAAATGTAAATTTTAAAACGTCAGAAAATGGGAAAGCGTTAGAAAATGTAAAATTTTAAAACATAACTATGAAAATAAAAAAATGATACTTACAAACTCTCGATATCCCGGAAATTTCATAATTTCTCGAATAATTATTTGCAAATAACAATTTGTTCTACGCCAACCTTTATAAGTATTAAAAGCACATTCACCTTCGTCCTAAAAAAATTAAAACTTACTCAACTGAAAACAATATTTAAAGAGCGTAACAAATATTATTTAAGCTTTTAAGGGTTTGTGATATTATTGATGTCTTCAGTAGTTTCTTTTTAATAAAAATTGATTGTTTTATGCTTTTCACTTCCTTAGTACAGCTAAAAGTGCAAGCTTTTAACTTTAAATTTCTATTACAAAAAACTACCCCGAACATTTTTACTTAAAAGTATTCAGCTTTAAAAAATTTTGTGTAAGGCAAAAAAATATAACTTAATAATGCAAGCAATGGCAACGATCACCATAATAATAAAGCAATCACATTAAAATTTACTTAAATTACCAATTTAACTAGAATCTAATTTTACCCCATTTTCAAAACCATTTCCTTCTACTTCTTTCTTGATGTAATCTTTTGAACCTTTACATTTAAGTTCACTGTGTCTTAACACAATAAAAGGATCCAAACTTCCTTCTTCCTTTTGTATTTTACATTTGGTTGGGTCTAAGAAGTAAAAATAAAACAACCAAAAATTTATTAAAATATTTTAAATTTGGTTAAATGTATATTACTATTAAATAATCTCTACCCCTGATAATTTTCCCCTGCACCACAAATGGCAGTTTTTTATTTAAATTTCAATAAGGCATTAATAATTAGCTAGTATATAAATAAATACAAGCACAAATGTTCGCTGCGTTTGTGCCAATAACATTTTCGGATAGCAAGCAAATTAAAATTGTGTTAATTTATACATGCCATTAAACTCCACAAAATTGTAGAAATGATGTTTTTATAACTGTTATCAAACAATGTCTACAGTAGTTCATATTATCCAGTTAAACTTACCATAAACATGGTCGTAAGTTTTAACAAGTTCCGTCTGCATGTCATCTTCAAATTGACCCACAGCCTCTCTTGCACTTTCCAATGAATCAAAATACTAAAATAATTTAAAAAAATATTACAAATGTTAATACAAACTGAAGTTGATGTAGCTAATATTGCCTGTTAACCTTTATTATTTAGGTGGAATACTTTTAGATATTTATCCTTGATGCGGAAAGGTCGACTTTACGACTTGAACATAGAGTTATATCAGTTGCCCTGATCCGGTCTAAAGTTGCCTTTGGCAGTTTGGGATATTATAAATTAAAATTGCCAAATAATTAACCTGCTAATTAAGTGTTGGCTTCTTAAGAAGTTTTTACTGTTAAATGTGGATTACTTAAAGAAATTACAGCTTTTGAATTTAGTTTTGTTTATTTTTTACTTCAATTTAAACTGAGCATTTGAAGTCAGACAAAGCAAAAGACTTTTAAGATAGAACAGCAAAAAATTTAAAACCTACTTTCCATTCCCACAGAGTTCGTTCTGCCATTCTTCATTTAATTTTTCGATCTTCTTTTAGTCTTTACTTTAAAAACAAACAGAAAGAACGTAAGACAGTTTTAAAAAAACCTTTCGGAGCTAAAAAATATACAGTCTGACAGTTGACTGGTAAATAAGAAAAAAAGAGCAATTACAATTACACTTTTACTACCTAATAGCACTTAGTTTACATTCTTTGCAACGTAAACCAAAGAAGATATGTTGCCTGAAATTAATAAGTTTGTGTTTTGAAAAGACGAGCAACTTTTACACCACTTTATTCTACAAACTTTCCCTAACCTTGTCCGTTAACTTTAACCGCTCGACGGTAGCACAAAAAAGGCTGCCACTTGTTCTAGAGTTTCCAATTTAAAACCTGAGGTAAAAAGTAACATTTATCCTCTATTTAATATTAAAGCTGCCGCGTGCTGCCCACTATTTTTTTTTTGTATATATCTTTATCCTCGATGTGGAAAAGTTGAATGCGCGACTTAAACATAGAGTAACATCAGTTACTCCGACCCAGTCTCGAGTTGCCTGTGGCAGTTTGGGATATTATAGATTATAATTGCTCGATAATTATGCTGCTGATCAAGTGCTGGCTCAGCAGGAGTTCACACCGTTTATATCGCCTTACTCAAGGGCGCTACAGCATGAGAACAGTGGGGATTGAACCCACGACCTCATGTGTGGTGTAGCAAGTGTTCTTACCACTACACCACGCTGCCGGTACTATATTACAAATAAGTTTATTTTATTTATATCAGTTAAAAAATAAGTTTAATGCAAGATTAAGGATTTGACAGGTTCAAAAATAAGTGTTTTAACCTTATGAAAATACAATTTTAATATGGAGGTAAACAAAACGATAGCAATTTATTTAATTTGTACAAAAATCTATTTATTATTTAAACTGCACTAGCACTCATTCTAATTAAATGAAACCCACTTCCAAATTTATCCATTTTATTTCAGAAGAAATTCATAAAAGAAGAACAATGACGATGGTTGAATTTCACCTTAATGAAGTTTATTTACAAATACCTTAAGACCTAACAAGTTAAACTGATGATACAAGCATTTACAAGAATATAACAGTGCCAATATGTAACACCCAATTAACAAACCAAAAACTGTAAAATTTACACAAATTTAGACCAATACATTTATCTTAAAACAGTTGACATTTATTATGAATAAAAAAGGCAACATTTGTGAAATAAAAAATTTCCTTTTTTTATTTCCAGACCGAACACATGAAAATTGTCATATTGTTTATCTCAAAATTTTAAATAACTTGAAAAAATTGTTGTAAAAAAAATCTGGGAAAAAACTGCAAATCCAGATTCCAAACCAAAATGTTTTCAGGCAAAAATGCACAATTTGTGCTATATCTATAAAAAACAAATACTGTTTATTTTCAATAGAGCATGAACTATATCCAAGAGTATTTAAAAAAATTATTTTAAATGTTTTTTATTAACTTTTTGTATATATATGTTTTATTTTCCTTAATGTAAGAAACTTTTGTTGCTCAAACGAAAAAATAATTTTTTTGCCATTTTGGGAAATTTTTCTTTAGTGATTACCTTACCATTATTTTGTAAATGGCCCTTTTGTCTTACCATCAACCTATAAATAGTTGGCCGGCCTTGCACTATAAATATTTCCCATAATTGCACCGTGTATATTAACTTAATAAAAAAATTAACTTACTCCATCAACATCAAACCCAACTTTCTGACTACTTCTTCCCGCTGGATGTGATTTGTAGTTGATCTCAATCTCCTCTTCGGAACTATCACCACACGAGTCACTAGAGCTGATCACATCGTCTTTATGAACAACAGTTTCCGTGGTTGTGATGTCATCGAACATGATGTCATTTTCATCGTCATGGGCAGTAGAAACGTCATTAATTTTGGCTTAATTTAAAAAAATAATAATAAGTTAAAATTTAAAAAATGTATACATGTAAAAACATCTTTTAATTTCTATATATATTTAAACTTATGTTTAAAAACTAGGCTTATTTTTATCGCAGTTCTAACTTAATGTTTTTATAACAAGCTTTATTGGAAATGAAATATAAATTCAACACTGAGTATATATCTATATATAGCATTACCCACTAGATATAATCACCTAAAAAATATATATAATAAAAACAATCAAATTAACTTCAAAAAAATTGCAGTTTTCATTAACTTACCACTATCTGGAAGCTCCCCATAAAGTTTTAAATTTCTTGCTTCATCTGCGCTGTACTTCATAATAACATCAGCTTTATCATCTTGATAATCCCGCAAACCGATCAATATTATATCTGACTGATTTATCCAAACCTTTAATAAATGTAAAAAATTAGAGGACGAAAGTATTATAAAAACCAAATTAAACAACCGATAAACACTAAATAAATGTTAATTACACTTAAACTAATTAAGCAATATTTATAAACATTAATTTAAATTCAAAATAGTCATATTTAAAATATTATAATACTTAATTCTAACTAGTTATAGTTTTTTATTAAAAAACAATATTTTGTATACATTTTATTCGAAAATTTTAAATAAAACTACTTTTTTTCGTAGTTTTCCTCTAATGTGACATAATCGATTTTTTCCATCAAAACAAGAAGCTTCTAACCTCCCGTTACCAAGCATTTTTAATACCTGAAAAAAAGTAAAATAATGAGAATTTGAATTTGGGTAAATCAAATAAAAAAAATGTTTTAAGTTACTTGTGCATATTCTTGTCCATCTTCTTTAAAAATTAATTCCCTTTTTTCTCGATCATTTTCATTCTTACCTCGTCTTCGATTTTTACCTCCCTTTCCTAATATTAAAAAATAGATAACAGTTTTAAGTTATATATATTAAAAGAGTGAAAAAAATATTTTTTATTTTTATTGATTTTCAATGTGTAAAAACTGGCTTTACAGTTCAACAAAAGATATTATTTGTTTCAAGTTGGCATTGTCTTCAGTAGTTTTGAATTTTTGAATATTTAGACTAATAATTAATTTGGCTTTGTAAAAGTTAGTTAAGTTATACTTAAGCCTTACATATATATATAGTTGTAAGTTAATTTTTTTTGTATATATATATATATTTATCCTCGATGTGGGAAGATCAAATGCGCACCCTAAATATAGAGTAACAACAGTTACTCCGACCCAGTCTCGAGTTGCCTGTGGCAGTTTGGGATATTATAGATTATAATTGCCCAGGATTTATGTCGCTAATTAAGTGCTGGCTCAGCACGAGTTTAAACTGTTTATAAAGCCTTACTCAAGAGCGCTACAGCATGACAGCAATGGGGATTGAACCCACGACCTCATGTGTGTAGCAAGTGTTCTTACCACTACACTACGCTCAGACGCTGCTGGCTTTACATATAGTTGTAAGTTAATTGATAAGTATATATTATTAAATGTAGTTGTTTACCTTTATTCTTAGGCATATTGAGATAGTAAAAAGTTTGTTAAAATGTTAATGCTTAACTAAAGTAGTAGGCCGTAAACTAATAATCACAGAAAACAATAATTTACAGAACGCTTGACTGTTCGTTATAAACGTAAATTATACAAACACAACTACTTAAAAATCCTACTAAATAAATATATTATTTAACAAAATGTTTAATAGTATAAATGTACGAAATCTACATTAATTTTCAACTTTTTTATCTTTATTAATTTAAAAATTTAAGCCTTAAACAAATTGTTAAAAAATTATAAAAAAATTAAACCCGAAACGTGAAAATTAATATAGGAATTGTAACTAACGTTTGACCAAAACTATCAAACATCTTTGTTTGCAAAGTAAAATTATTAAATAAAGTAAAAATAAATATGATAAATACCCCCAAAAATTAAATAAATTTAACAAAATAATAAATTTATGCTTTACAGTAAATAATAATACTTTGATTAACATTTATTAAGTAATATCAATTTAGCTTAAAATTCCAATATGAGGTTATAACATTTGCGCAAGTTTCGCAACCTTTAGGTAGGCACTAATTTAGTAAAGACTTTTACGATTCATTTTGTACCTTTATAAAAAAAAGGCGTATATCAAAAAAATAGTAAAATCAATATAATTTAACAAAATCAAAAAACAAATCTGTTTTTGTAACTTTTATAAGTCCCGTTCAAAAAATCTACAAAAATTATCGAAGAAGGTTAAAAAATCTAATACTACTATAAAGGCATATAATACCACTACAAAATTAATGTAACAATAAACATTTTTGTGTAAATAAATACTAAAATTTTAAGGTAACTTTTAAAATATTTATTATTGTTTTATTTATTTTATATTACAAATAATTTTATAAGTAAATAGTGAAATTAAGGCTGTACACAGAAAACAGATACTTCCTTGCGTCAGGGCATCCTTTTTCAAAACAAAACAAAAATGACATCATTATATACAACACTAATTAAAACTATATTATAAAAATATATTTAAAACAATATTGTAAGTGTGCATTTTAAAGGGTTTTAAAATTAAGTTGATTTACTTTTAAAATGGATCTCGATAATTCTGTAACTGACAAAGAGAATGCAGGGACCAGTCAAAAGCGAAAAATTGTTTGGAGAAATGTTTTTATTTTCATTTTCCTTCATTTTTGGGCTTTATATGGAATAGTCTACTTCAGAAATATGCATGTTTATACATTTTCAATGCGTAAGTCACAATATATATTTATATGGTAAAAAAGCGAAAAAAAAAAATTTCATATTCTATTTTTTTTTATATTAAAAACCGGTCATTTATTTTGTGATATGTAAAGAGTTTGTGATAGGGTTTAGTACCTTATTAGGAGTAAATGTTGGAGCACATAGGCTATGGTCACATCGCTCCTTCAAGGCCAAACTTCCACTTAGAATCATTTTGGCTTTTATAAACCTTCTTGCTTTTCAGGTAATTATAAAAATTTAAAAAAAAAAATTATTTTCTAAAAATTGTATTAAATCTGTTTTTATGACGTTATAGAATTCGATATGGGAGTGGTCACGTGACCACCGGGTTCACCACCGGTTCTCGGAGACCGATGCGGACCCGCACAACGCCCGGCGCGGATTTTTTTTCAGTCACATGGGTTGGCTTCTGGTCCCCAAACACCCGGACGTGAAAAGAAAGGGAAAAGAAGTTGACCTTAGTGACCTTGAAGCTGACCCAGTTGTCATGTTCCAAAAAAAGTTAATAATTTTTTTTAAAGTTTAACTAACCTAAAAAATAATTTATTAAAACCATTCGTCTTAAATCATAAACTTGTTTTTGCGTTTTTTTAACGCATCGCCATAATTCAGTACCTGCTAATACCTTCCAAGACTATTCTATAGATTAAACTCATGCATATTCCAAAAAAATAAAATTTAGAAAAAAATTTTTGGTATTACAGCAGTAATTCAACAATCTGTCCTGCTCCGTTTCAATTGTTACATTGCCTAACAATTTAATTAAAAATTAACAAAATAAAACTTAAGTTTTCCTAAAATTTCGACTCAATAAATTACAAGTATCAAAAGATAATAAATCCTTAAAGTCTATATCTTATACTTTTTATATTTGTACTTTTATTTGCTTGAAACTGAACTATCGACATTTTTTAAAGGTATTACATTCCGCTTGGTGTCCTTTTTAGTTTCGTTCTACCAACAAGTAGGTTTTCATTTTCTTGTCTTATTAAAATTTTTGTTTATATGTATTTATCTTCAATGCGGGAAGGTCGACTTTACAACCTAAACACAGAGTAACATTAGTTACCCCAACCCAGTCTCGAGTTGCCTTTGGCAGTTTAAGATAACAGTAATTATATTTGTCCAATAATTAAACTGCTGAATAAGTATTGGTTCAGCAAAATTTCATACAGTTTATATCGCCATACTTAAGAGCGCTACAGCATAAGTGGGGTGGGGATGGAACCCAGAACCTCATGTAGTAAAGCCAAGTGTTCTGACCACTAACTATGACCTGATATAAATCATTAAAACATGTTAATTAACAGTAATTCCGATCGTGCTTTGGGGTGAGGGCTTACACTTAAGCTACGCTGTGACTATGCTCCGCTACACCATGACACTACATTCGACTTGGTCAGTTAACAGTGCTGCTCACTTATGGGGTAATCATCCTTATGACGTCACAATTAATCCGGCAGAAAGTAAAATTGCTAACTTCTTTAGTATGGGTAACTACTTTTTTGATGAATTGTGTATAAATTAAAGTTTCTATGTTTTGAAAATATCCCTTGCCCTGCTATTTACGTGGCTTTGGCTTTGGCCTCTATCTAAAAGGCGAAAAAATACACACACACACACACACACACGCACATTTTTTTTGTGTTTTTAAATACTAAAATCAAGTTTTACTCATTTTTAAGAGTAATTTAAAATTTAACATATTGAGCTTAATTTTAGGCGAAGGGTTTCATAACTACCATCATACATTCCCACACGATTATGCTGCCAGCGAATTCGGAATGTATTGGAATTTTGGAGCGGCAGCAATCAACTTTTTCGAAAAACTGGGACTGGCATACGACCTTAAAAAAGTTTCACAGGCTACGATTGATGCAAGAAAACGACGGACTGGTTGTTTGAGTGATAAAGTTACGAAAAAAATTAAAGAAAATTAAATTACCAACTGTTACAAATATCATTTTGCATGGCAACGCTTACATTCTTTTATTAATTATGTATAGGCCTGGCCTTTTTTACAGCTTAAGCATTTAAAAAAACAGCAGCGTGATGTAGTGGTCAAAACACTTACTACACTAAATAAGGTCCTGGGTTCGATCCCCAGTGATCTCATGCTGTAGCGCCTTTGAGTTAGGTGCTAAAAACGGTAAGAACTCCTGCTGAGCCAGCATTTAATCAGCAGCATAATTATCGGACAATTATAATCTATATTATTCCAAACTGCCACAGGCAACTTTAGACTGGGTCGGAGTAACTGATGTTACTCTATGTATAGGTTGCGCATTCGACCTTTCCACATCGAGGATGAAGATTTATACAAAAAAAAAAACTGTATTACATAAAGCATATTTATAAATTGTAAACAAGTTAATAGTAGCGTTTTAATTGATAAACAATCAAAGTTTTTTAACATTTTTGAAAGTTGTATTTTGAAAACAAATTGTAACCAGTATGGTCAATAGTTGAGGTTATTGTTTATGTTGACATCTAAGTGTGGTAGCATTTCTAATCAACAGAACACAGAATTAAATATACAAAATACACAAAAATTTTACTATGTTTTAAAATAGCATTTTTTTACATAATGACCAAAAATATATCAATAGAAAAAATATGTGTCCAATGTTTGGGTAATATATAATATAGTTTTTTGTCCTTTTTAACAACAAAAGGTTATCCAAATAGTACGATTAACGCACGAGTTATATTTACTTTTCGTGGTTTATAGTAGATTTTCTGCAATACAGTCTTTAGTGTGTAATAAGGAATTTTTTTGCCATCGTTGGCGACTTAAAACATGGGATTTCAAAAATCCTGTAAAACAAAAAACCTTTAAAGAAAGAAATTTAAACAATTTCAAATCATTTTTAAAAAATTAACCAAATTTAAGAACAATTTACATCTAACTAAAGATATTTTTAATTTATTATTTTTTTTTATATATACAATTACCCTCGATGTGGGAAGGTTGACTTAACGACCTCAACATAGAGTAACAACTGTTACCCCGACCCAGCATCGAGTTGCCTGTGGCAGTTTGAAATATTATGGAACATAATTGCCCGGTAATTATGCTGCTGATTAATTGCTGGCTCAGCAGGTATTTATACCGTTTATAGCGCATTACTCGAGAGCACTATATCATAAGAGCAGTGGGGTTTAAACACACGACCTCATGTAGTGTAGCAAGTGTTCTGACCACTACACCAAGCTGCCAGATTTAAGTTATAAAGTAACAACTCTTTATATGATTTCAAAAAAAACACGTTAACAAAAAATATTATTTTTAATTTTGCCTACCTAACATTTTTCACATCCATAATAATAATTTCCACCTGTTGTGTAACACCAAGCACCTAAGCTACCGGGTATACATTTAAAATACTTGACACCACTGTATGTTTGTGGAAACGGAAGACATTTAGGGCCATTGGAACAATATTGTTCTAAATAAAAAGTGTGGATTAAGTTGTGGTAAGTAAAAATTTCGGATGTTAATTGTTTTTTATTTAACCTGTGTTGTCGTTATCCACATTTTCTGGTGTTTCTGTTGTTGTTGACGTTGTAGTTGTTGTTGTGGGTTTTGTTATTGTAGTTGTTGGTTTTGTTGTAGTTGTTGTTGTGGGTTTTGTTGTAGTTGTTATTGTGGGTTTTGTTGTAGTTGTTGACGTTGTAGTTGGTTCTGCTGTGGTTGTTGACGTTGTAGTTGGTTCTGTTATAGTTGTAGATGTTGTAGTTGGATTTGTTGTTGTAGTTGTAGTGAGTTCTGATGTAGTTGTTGTGGGTTCTGTTGGTGTTGTAGTTGCTTTTGTTGTTGTAGTTGTTGTGAATTCTGTTGTTGTTGTTGTGGGTTCTGTTGTTGTAGTTGTGGGTTCTGTTGTTGTGGGTTCTGTTGTTGTTTTTGTAGGTTCTGTTGTTGAAGTTGTTGTTGTGGGTTCTGTTGTTGTAGTTGTGGGTTTTGTTGTAGCTGTTGTAGGTTCTGCTGTTGAAGTTGTTGTTGTGGGTTCTGTTGTTGCAGTTGTTGTTGATGGCCTCATTGTTGTGGTTGTTGATTTGGCTGGCATTGGAATATGTTTTCTTTCTAAACAAACAAACTAAGCCTATCGAAATTCGATTTCTTTTAACACACAAGCCAAAGTTTAAATCATATGATATCAATAATACAATACCATTTAAGCAATTTCTGTTGTTTCGAAATTTTAAATCAGGATAATATGGACAGGATGTTGATGAAAGAGATATCAATTTGTTTCCCCGATAATAACTATGATCTAATTCAACGTAATTCGTAAAAAAATCAAAAATCAAATAGAAATATTTACATTTAAACATTTCAATTATACTTACAATCGTCAAAAGATTGTCTTATGGTAGGGGTAACTGTGGTGCAATTTACATGTTCTATGTCAAAAGGCATGGGGCGGGTATGCCTAAAAAATAAAACCATTTTTGTAATAGTATGAAAATAATGGTATCATAGTTGGTACGAATCACTTGTAATTAACGGTTCTTAGAGAAACTTAAGACCGCAAAGTACAAGAGAAAATTGGCTAGGACTATAAAACACGAAAGAGAATTAGCTAGGACTGCAAGTTACCAAACTTTTTTCAACAACCGTAAAGTACAAGTGATCCGTTAATACGAATTATATATAACAACATATTAAAAATAAGAATGTAATTAGTTGATAAGTAAACAAAACAGTTCTTGCCTTAATATAAGCCAGTCAAGCTGAATTAATCCCGTCACAAACTTACAACTACAGTTCCATCTGTTTCCTTCAAGATACAGATCACTGAAACGGGGTGATGATAATACAATCTGAGGGGAAAATGATACCAACAAATTATTCTGAAGTCTCAGGATGCGAAGATGTCGGTAACAAGAAAACGCGTCAGGTTCAATAACTCTGATATTAGAATCACGTAAATCTAGCTCCCGTATTTTATTGTTGCCAGAGAAGAAGGTATTTCTTTTAATCACTTCAATACCAGGTCTCATACCCGATAACCGAAGAATGCGAAGTCGTTTAAGGTTGTCTATAGAGATAGATCGAAACTTGTTGTTACAGAGGCTAAGTTCACGTAACGACACCGGCAAAGTATCGCGATTTATTAAAAACAATTCGTTCGAATCAGCACGAAGAATTCGAAGTCGGGTAAGGTAACTAAGGTCCCCCATATTTTGAATCTTATTTTTTCCAATCGAAAGTTTGATCAGACCAAATGGTAAGAACCTTGGCACTTCGGTTAACGAATTTCGTCGTAAAACCAACTGCTCAAGGTTGGTGTTAGACCGGAAAGTGTTATCAGAAACATATGTGAACTTATTCGCTCCCAGGTTCAGTTTTTTAAGCGGTAAATGTTGAAGACTTCTCGGTACTTCCGTCAATTCGTTGAAATGGAGATCAAGTCTAAAAAAAAGCAAATGGCCAAAGTTTAAGATAAAATCTTAAAATGGACTTTATTTAAATTTTTCTCAGCTACAATTAAAGTGACATCATAAAAAATGTTAACAATAACATTACAGCAGTGAAAAAATAACTAAATTAAATCGATGATTTAGAACATACAATGACTTTAAATACAATAACATAAAACACAGTAGAGCTAAGATAAGTTACATTAAAACTACAATTGCTCACGTTTGTAATAAAGGTGTTGAATTAAACGCGTCTTCTTCAATCGTTGTGATTTTATTTTTGAAAAAACGCGCACTTTTCAGGTTTGAAAGAACGGAAAAATCGCTCGCTCGTATGGTTGTAAAGTTGGACTGTCTGTTGGTTAAATATATAACGTTACTTTAAACATTTTAAAATAAATGCTGATAAAGGTTAAGTTATCAAATTTTTTGTAAAATTAAATATTTTATTCTCATACACATTAGAACGTGGTGTAGTGGTCAGAATACTTTGTTTTGCTACATGAGATCCTAGGTTCGATGCCCACTTTTCTCATGCTGTAGCGCCCTTGAGTAAGGCGCTATAAACAGTATTAACTTTTGCTAAGCCAACACTCAATCAGCAGCTTGATTATCGGGCTAATATTATCTAAAATATCCCAAATGGCAAAGGTAACTCAACATTGGGTCGGGGTAACTGATGTTACTTTATGTTAAGATTGTAAAGTCGACCTTCCCACATCGGCGATAAATTAATATAAAAAGTAGTAACGCAAATGTAAATCCTATACAATCGAAAATATTTTACAACACTTACAAAGTCATTAAATTTAAACTATTTTTCACATACCTTGATACTGTAACGCTGTAAATTTTTGAACCCTGCCTTTCAGTCATATTAGAAGTGGGCAGATGACTTAAACAGTTGATTTTATTACAAACAACTTCTCTTTTACGTCTGCATCGACATGTTGATAAACAAACACCCTTTGCTTCACGTTTTGCACGAGTTAAACTTCTTGATTTTCCCAAAAAGTTGTCTGATTTAAGGCTAAATTGCTTTTTATGTGATATACATTCACAGAACGTAACAGATAAAACTATTAACAAAGCAACTGTGAATCTCATTTTGATATCAGCCAAACCTACGTTACTCTATAACAAATAAAGCAAGAAAGAGTTATATACATAAGCTTAACATATTAAACAAAATAAAAAAAGACAAAAATTCCAGACAAAATCCTAAATTATTAATTTAGCAGCATATGCACTGTGTCTAACATTATGATGTATTAATGTCTCTACGGACCTTATTTTTGCATTAAAAACTTATTTTTAAAACCATTTATAAAGAGATAACAGGCATCTTCATTTATATATGACTAATTAAATAATAACCCTGTTGTAATGTACATAACTTTACTAAAATAATAATATGATATAAGTGCACGTAAGACCTTTGTATTTATATATATAATTTCTGTCACAAAAAAATTAATAAATCCATTTTATACCCAAAAATCCTATACGCCAAAAATGCATAATATTAAACTTTATGCAATGGATGTTTATTGTTTTGGTAAAATCATATTACCTTAAAAGGAAAGGGTAAAACGTAAATTTTGAGATATTACTACTAGATAGTCGTATATAATAACACACATTCTTGCATAATAAGAAAAACAAAATAAACACCGTACGGAAAAAATGACGAAGTTAGATTAACATCTATTAAAGAAAACAACATTTTAAACTTCAAACCCCAATGGTATGACGTATTCATTAGGCTATACTATCAGATTTTATATAGTGATAAATATAATTTAAGTTTCTTTGCGACTTTACTGCGAAATTGCTCAATTAGGTGATGTAATCTTACACCAAAGTCTTAACCAATATCTGTTCATAAAGTTTTGATTTACAAAGATACGAAGTTATTAAAAATTTCTGCCTAACGTTTGTTATACGGTCTAGTAGTTAACATTGGCAAAAAAGTTAAAAAAAACTTTAAAGTAAGTTAATATTGCATAACGGTAGCTAAACTTCCAAATAATTATTTACTAAATAATGCAATTACTTTAAAATATATTTACCCTCTACTTAATAAAGTAAAAATATGAAAAAACATATTTTTATATTGAGTAACAGTCGCTCAACTTAAAAATGTTTTTTAGGCCGAATAGTTTTAAAAATACCTACTTACTATTTAAACAAAATAATGATGTAAAAAAACACAATTTATGAAATGATATTGTTAACTAACAAGATACCAACATATTTAAATAAGCATTACTTAACGGTATATCTAAATATTTTAAGCATAACTTTGCGAAAATAAACCCACGCAAAAATGAGTAGGTGGCAATATTTTAAAGTCGAATATTTAAAGCGTTACTATGTTATTATAACCAACTATCATAAATACGAAACTAATTTACAATGTAGTCAAACGAAGCGAAAATGACAAAGGAACTTGTTAATTTTACGCCAAGGGATCTTAAATAAGTTTCCTCGAAATACGGTGTCTAAATTTCTTGTTTTAAATTAAATTATTACAAACAAATTTAGTCGCTTAGAACGACCTTGAATTGATCGTAAATCAAAAAAATCGTGTGAATTTATTATAACAAACTGTCGCAAAATTTTCATGGCGCAAAATTTAATAAAATAAACCCAAAATCAACGTTGTTTGATCGATCAATATCTTGAACAAACAAATGATTATACCACGCCGTAAACAGGTACTTAAACACACAATATTAAATTAATTCTACGTCTAAAAGCCATAAATTAAAAATCCTATTAAATAAATATTGATTCTTAACCTTTTATCATTCATAAATTTGGCCAAAAATTAAAACTATAAGATGCTATTAAACTGCTGATATATTGTATACATTCACAATAGCTTCGCCTATTTTTTACGGTATTTTAAGCAATGATGGTTTCAAAACGCCCCTAACGACTGACCATCTGAAAAGAAATACCCAACTCTACGCCCTATAATCGAGCTATACTACGATATTAAGTTACAACTAAAATTACTACCCCCAACTAGATTGGTTTACAATACTACTACATTTTATTTCAAGGAATTTTAATGTTCAGGACTAAAACGACGAGACTTACGTACTTGGAAAACTGGAGAGCTTTTAGGCTGTGCTTAAATTTAAGAAAAAAAAAAGAATTCGCTCTTAGCATTGTTCGTCTGGTCGTTTTTTCTCGAATTCAGTTTTAAAAAAGCACTCTTTCTATTTCTTCGTAAAAGTACACAGTTTGTGACGTCACAATCTTTTTACTATTTGACCTAGACACGTGATCAGTATAACACGAGGTAACTCCTGGTCACGCTTTCCAAAAGCTTTTGTGAAATAAAAATAAAAGGACCTAAGATCTATTGATTCGAGGCCGATAGAATGGAGAAAAGTAACATCGTACCATAGTAGTACGATAGAAATAAGCGAAATAACTTTCTATTGTAAATAGAAACCATTATGCTACACTTAAGTCTTAACCCGTTAAAATGTTAATAAATACGTTTAATTAACATTATATATATGAAAATTTACATGTTCTTAGACAATGCGCTTGGGTAGTAAAAAATCCTTTTTTATAGACTGTAAAACCGACTTTTAATTGCGATATTAAATTATAAAAAGTTTATACTATTTATAATACTTTCTTTCTATAAATAAACCGATACTCTAAATAAATCAATTTCTTTTTAAATAACATTTATTTTATAACAAGCTGTCTTACAAAATATTTTATTTGGTTAAATTGGATATAATTACCAATACCAGCTGCAGAAATGTTTTATATCGGTTAATCTTATCAAAGTGGTGAAATGACAATTCATAATACTACTCCCTTTTTCAACAAATATGCCTTGGTAGTTTAAGTTCTATATTATTGTCTATATATAAAAACAAAAATTAACCAAAACGAACAAATACAAAACGCGCGAAATTTTTCTTTTAAATAAAGTATGTTTTTTGGAGTTTATTTAAAAAAATATTTGCCCATTTTCCCATATTGGTTGTGGTTTATTTTCCGCAAAATAAAACCTATAATTTTTGGAAACTAATACGCGATACCTTATCTCAAATATTTGTGCGAATTTCTTCGAAAATTTGAGGTTTTAACAACGTTCGAAACGTATATTTAATATAAAAAGTCTCTTTTTTAACACGTGTATATACAACTATAAATAAGTAGGACTAGCTTACATTTTTAATATTTTTACCAAACCAATTTTTTAATTAATTCTTTTAACTCTAACCTTACTAAATTTAATAAAAACAGGTGTTCAAAAAAGTTAAGTGCCCGTAATGACTGCCACGACTTTAGTGACATAAATTTGATTTATATTTTTATCGATTTTACTTAAATTTGTCGACTTATGTTTTCAGACATCAAAGAGTCTCCATTAAACTATAAACGCTTCAAGAGAGATTTTATTTAACAACTAAATTACCATTTCCATATCCTCTATCTCACTATGACGTCATAGTAACCACTGTATATTAACTTCTCGATAATAGTTTCTCATAGCGAATTAAAGCAGCTAAACCCTAAACAAAACCCCTTTAAAAACGCTTTTAAATATTTTTAAAATTTTTCCACTCTATTTAAAGAAATGTACAGTAGCTTTAGTATAAAATGATTTATCTTCCTGGCCTATATACATGTTTTATGTATCTTGAAAGTATGTAAACAAATGAAACATGTACATTAGCCCAATTTACATTCTACTTAATGTTTACTTTTTAATGTTTAACCTCAAAGATAATGTAAAAGCAAAGATGTTTGTATTTTGTCAAAAAAGACTAAACTGTTACAAAAAATACTCATTTTGTTTTTGGTAAAAATAAACATTTATTTAAATTCCCGCCAGCAAGGGGCGCTAGGAAGTTAAACTTAACGTGTCTACAAAGCTAGTAGTTTTAAAGATCTGCCTACGAGCCAAAAGGTTTTAGGTTCGAGCCGCATCGATGCCATATTATTTGCCATTGAGCCCGGCGTTTACGGATACCCGATAAAAATATCAAAAACCTATTATCTTCAGGAAATATAGAAAAAAACAGTAGACTTGTAGTTTTCATATAAACCACGCAGTCGGGTTACAGACTGAAGGCCTGTTTACACGACAGGGTAACGTTGCGTTGCGTTACGTAACTTTACGAGTTCTAGGGATTTTTTTTTAATTTTAATGAAAAATATCTAATAAAAGTATACCGCTTACGAAATCGTGCGTAAATTTCGTTTCAGCCACAAAACTTTACGAAATCTTACGTAACTTTCGTACGTGTAAACGACCCTGTTCATTTTAAATGGTTGCGAAATCTTACATTACGTTGCGTTGCGTATGCCGTATGAACGGGCCTTAAGAGGTTTTGAGCTTAAACCACACCAATGCCTGCACGCTATTCACTTTGAAACCCAGCGTTTAGGAATAGCTTAAACATGTCCCACTAGTTAGAACCTTAACCTAATAAAAAAAAGCTTTCTTAAAAGACTAGAAATTAAAACGTAATTTAATAAGGTTCTAATATATTTAACAACGTAGGAAAGATTAAATCCCAATATACAATTTGATGTAAAGACTAACATGAATTTTACACCATTTTTGTTAATTTTTATGTTTGTTTTTCACTGAACAATTTAATAATTAAGCAACTGGAAATACTAAATTGTGAGAATAGTTGCAAGTACCAAAAAAAGAATATATTAATGTACAGATGTTGGTTAATATAGTACAGATATAGAAAAAATAAAAAAGTTACAATTGTCACAATTTTTGTAATGTTTTAAGAGCTACCATTGTTTATCATTCGTTTCTACAATAGAGTTTTCCAGGAAAGAGAGCATTGTATAATGAATATTACTTAAAAAAGCTGGTAACTAAAGTGGCATAGTTATTCAGAGTCAGTTACAGTTAATATAATGATTCGAAAACTTTACAAAAATCGACTATTCTTGCTTATTATATTAGGGACTGGGTTTATATTATGGAAAAAATATACCAAAGTCAATGTTTTTAATAAGGTGGCCAAACTTAAACAAGTTAGATCAAGCAAGGAAAAGGATCTAAAAATAATGAACACTACTGAGCCAATAGTTGAACAATGTCAGCCCCATAAATATTTTGTGTTTATTAGAACACATAAAACTGGAAGCTCTACAGTACACCAAGTGTGTAGAAGTTTTATAAAAAAAAATCATTTATCAAAGGTAGGTTTGTTTACTAAAAATGAATGAAAATTAGTTAAATTGGTTTTATATTAACTTATCCCAAAGCAAACTAACCTAAACATAAAGTAACATTTGTTACACCAAACCAGCCTCGAGTTGCATTAAGCAGTTTGAAATATTATTATTCATAATTTGATTAAGTGTTAGTTCAGCAGAAATAACCGTTTATAGCGACTAACTCAAGGGCGCTACAGCATAAAAGCAGTGGGAATCAAACCCAGGACCTCATGTAGTAAACCCTAGTGTTTTGACCATTACACCACCCTGCCTGTATATATTTAACAAAAATTGCTGTAAAAACATTTTTGATTGTGATATTTTTTTGATTATAATTTGTTTAGACATCGTCTATGATCCAAAATTTTTTCCCGGCTACCCAGGTTCGATTGAAAGCCGTTTTTTGACCAAGAACTTTCATGGTAAAGAAATACCATATCAAAAAGTTGGCGGTGTTTTGAATATTGTTTCCAATCATTTTAGATACAATTCCTCGATGAGAAACTATATGCACAAATTAACAAAGTAAATAAAAATCTCTTAATATTATTTTTGAATATTTTGAGATAATAAAACTAGGTCATTTTTCTGTTTCTAGATATTTCTCTGTAGTCAGACAGCCTTGGCAGCAATTCAGGTCTTCATTTTATTATTTCTATATATCTACTAAAGATCCACTTAATTTTAATTGCCACATTTATCCATATTTTCACTTATCCAACGGGGAGCCGATGTCACTTTTGGATTTTCTCCACCGAATAGAAGATAAATTAGACAAATCAGTTCCATGGTACTTCAGGTAATATTAAAACCTAATAGTTTTTGCAAATATTTATAAATCTTTTTTAGTATTTCACTAGCTGAGTTATTTATACTTACATAAAAAGTAACTTATATTTATACATTTTATACTGGGAATGTCATATTTTGTCAAGGTTCCTATACAGCCTATAAGTTGTTATATTAGAGTCTAATAATTTTATAAATAATAGTCTCTATAATTACTACAACATAAGCTTTCCCTTAACACTCAGCGTAAGTTTCGGTTAATTTTTTTTTTATATATCTTTATCTTCGATGTGGAAGGGTCTTTATCCTCGATGTGGAAAAAAATGCACGACCAAAACATAGAGTAACAAAATTTACCTTGACCCAGTCTTGAGTTGCCTGTGGCAGTTTAGAACATTATAGATTATAGAATTATGCTACTGATTTAGTGCTTGGTCTGCAGGAGTTCACACTGTTTATAGCGCATTACTCAAGGGCTCTACATCATGAGATCACTGGAAATCGAACCAAGGACCTCAAGAGTGTAAGAAGTGATTTAACCACTAAACCACGCTGCTGGTTCATGTTGGTTACGAATTATAATATTAAACGAATTACAATATTAAACACGAATTATAATATTAAACCAGAGGGCTTAATGCACAAGCTTACGATCTTGGTCTTGATCCTTTTCTCACTGATGACGTCATAATTAAAAAGGAAATTAATCGCTTGTCGAGCGAGTTAGACTTAGTTTTGATACAGAAGCATTTCGACGAATCCTTTATACTCTTAAAGGTATAACTAACAAGCAAAGTCAAAATGTAAACCTTAGAACGGGCACTTGACTATAGTTATCATAAAAACAAATGTTACAGGATTTGTTATGTATGGATTGGAAAGATGTTACTTATGGTCATGAGAAGGCTTCAACATTATATGATCGCAGTTCAACTTTATCAAAATCAGACCAAGATTTATTCGCAAAAATATTCAAATTGGTAAAGTCCTGTGTTTTAAAATCTAATTACTGTAATATAACTTATAAAAAGATGCTTAAAGCTTTGTTTTAATAGGATTACATACGACGATTTTTAAATATATGTGGATTGAATTGTAAAATTTTATATTTCAACATAGGATATAGCTTTATATTCTCATTTCAATAAAACGCTATGGGAAAAAATCGAAAAATATGGCAGAGCAAGAATGGAAAAAGATGTTGCAAAACTAAGATCATTTCTTGAAAAAACGCCACCTCAAAACGATATTGAAGCCGAACCAACAAAACTACTTCGTTTGGAAGATCAAGTTACGGTTTTAGATAAAAACTATTACAAAAAATCTTTAAAAAACAACTGGCAAAAGTTTATCCTTACTAAGCGGTTGTCTTATGTAAAAAAAGTAACAGATAATTTTGAAGTTAGCGACTTGGCAAATTATATGATAGATAATTCGGGAGGCTGCCCCTTATCAAATCTTTAAAAAATCCATAATATTTATTTCTTTAAAATTCAATTATCTCTTCATTGCAAAAATTTCAAATATTACATAGCTTAGTATACTAGCTATGTATAGTATTTAAACAAAATATTAAACACTGACATAGGTATACCACGTGAAAAACTTTTCAAATTATGCTTTTAGCAGGTTTTTTAGAAATTCAAAGGTATAAATTTAGTTGTAGTTGATAGTACTTAAAAAATATAATAAAATAGACAATAAACCGATACTGTTTAACCAGTAAGATTTTGTTAAGTCAGTTAGGAAAATTTGGGCTGAAAATAGAGGAGTGTTACTAAAAAATCAGAAAAAAATATTAATATTAAGGTCAAATTAATAATTAAAACCACAATTCACTAAACCCAAACAACTCATGATTAATTAACTCTTAGTAGTCACGTTGTTAATAAATAAGAAAGGGTTTACTGTTAAAAAAACACAAACTAATCATATTTTCTGAATCAAATAACTTATATCAACAAACAGGTTAAGATTGTGTCGGATAATCTTCAAACCAATTTCCGAGGTTGACAAAATGTGTCATCTAATCTCTCAAAACGACGACTTTCGACAAGATTATCCTTTTAACAGAAAAGTATCTGTGACGTCATTACCTATCAAAAATTAACCAGAAATACCTGATTAGATTGTACATCTAATAGTATTTTGTAGATAGCAGATAGATGAATAGACCTGAGTTTAAGTAGGATTTATTCTTTGATGGGGCCAAATATAAAGACATTTTTCGCATAAACACAAAAAACATTAAACTATAGCGTTAATTACAAAAATTTTAAACAACTGATTTCTTTTTAAAAATTAAGACAACTAACCAACGAAAAAAGGACCCTTTTTTAGCTTAAAACCTAAAAACATGGAAACTTGCCCATATTTTGGGTTTGGTGACCATGCCATATAACATACTTAAAATCTTTATGTTTTGATACTTATTGTATGTTTTAAATCATTAAATTGTCATTTTTTCTCGTCGCATTGTTGTAATATTAATCGTATATCGTATTTATTATTTACTTTTATCAATGCGCGAAAAACCCCCAAAAAAAAAACGAAACTTAGGTCAAATTTCTTTATGAAAATTAAAGCGCATTTTATCGAAAAAACGGGTAGAGTGAAGAGTAATACAAAATATGGGTAAAATGTGAGTAAAATGGCGTTTCAAGCATAAAAACTTTAAATAAAACGCCTTTTTGGTAAAATCGTTTCACAAAATGTCTGCTGTCTAAATTCAAGCAAAAAATCATAGCTAAAAATAAGTTTTCTACAGTATCCAGTGAGTAATAGATAAATATATTAAGTACGTCCTTTTATTTTTGATTAATCATTTCAAATCTTTTGCTTTGTATAAATAAACAATTAAGACTTTACGCAAAGCTATACATACTGCCTCACCCGGTATTAAGTACGTTTTAGGATTGTTACGTCATAAGCGTGCGTCTATTATCTAACACAAGCGTCCGGGATCAAGGTTAAATGTGACAGTAAGTTAGATTAAGATAAACTAACATGTCAAAACAACTAAGGCCAGGTGCAATACTAAAAGCAATATAATTTAACTTTGTCATGTTTTTTTTACACCAGATATCTCATAAATTAAGCCTTATATCATGTTTTATTATACATTATAAAAACTAAAAAATATATTTTTGATGTTAGGCAAAAAACACAATTTTAAAAATCCATTTTTGCTGGTTTTATCTTTTAAATTAAATGCACTTTCAAGATAGGGTAAGTTATAAAGTTTAATCTTTATACCATAACAACACGCTAAGACATATCTTTTGACAGCATTTCGTTAACTCTGGCAGTTTGTGTATTATCTTAAATCTGCTAAAAAACAAATCTCATTTACCATACTACTAGCAGTAACATGTTTTTAACATTTAATAATCATTTTACTTTCTTAAAGGTATGCAAATGCGGTTAGAAATTGCACTTTAGTCTGTTATTACCCCAAATGTTAAAAAATAATTGTCAAAACAAAAATGATTTATTGCAAATCACGAAAAGACGACAAACCGAGACAGCGGTTGTGACTTAATCCGATTTTCGACATATTATCAAACAAATATTCAGTTGATTGACAATTTAAACTGCAACATTAAAAAACTAAATATTATTAAAACCGCTGACGTAGGTAGGCTGTAGGGGGATTAAAAATATATACAATGCCTAATTGTCTAACAACAAGTTTTTCGCGCGTCGATATTTGAAATACCTGTAAAAACCGCAAGAATTTAATTCTGCAAAATTGAAAAGCAAAATTCAATCAAAACCATTGTTAAAGATATTGCAAAAAAGTGTTTTTTTACTTTGCTTTTGCGGTGTTACCCATAACAACGTTTTCATGGTTAATTTTTCAGCTATCAAGACGTTTACGTTTGACGTATATAAACAAAAACATTGATAAATTAACGTAATAATTTGCTACATCACCGAGCCTCGAATCAGACAATAAAAAAGCGTGGTTACATATTAACCTCGGGGTAGCAGGCCTAAACAAATGACATCATGTGTTATTAGCAAATTTAGCAATGGCGTAATCTTCTGAGCTAGAGATACAACTAGCTTTTGTTCTTACTATCTAAACACACCATTGCAGTTCGACCGGAATTTATAGCAAAAGCGATTAAGAACCTGATTACATCAAGCCTTAAACAAGGTCTTTACACATATCAAAAATTAATTCGTTTGCGGCCACAAGTGAGTAATAATTAATTGGTGGTCCCTGCTATTTTTTCCTTTTTCGTAAATACGGGGGCGTTTATACCTAAGCCCAAGACAAATACTACTTCACTGTAAAACTTGCAAGCAGTAGCAGCAGTACGAAAAAGCTAAAAATTTTATAAAATTTTAAAATGGAGTTGACTGGTTTTCGACTATGCCAAATGATCTGGTTTTTTGTACTTTGTAATGAAGCAACTTCAACTTATAATTTAAGTAACGATATGGAACCACATCCTAGTCGAAAAGTTGGAAAAAAATCAATAAAAGCCGAAATAGTCGTCAGAAATTGTAATCTTATTTTAGGTAAGGGTTTTAGAACTATTTAAAAAATATACAACTTTCTCATTTTGTTTTGAAATAAAAAAATACTTTAAAATTATTTTAGCAGTTTTTTAATATTAAAAAAATTAAATATTAGAAAATAGTTTAAAAAATTATTTAAAATTTTTTTTTGAAACAAAATAGCTGTATAGTTTTTAGGCAATTGAAATATAAATAAAAAATGGCGGCTAATTTTTTTTACGGATGCCAAAAAAATTATATTTTATGTCATCTCTTTAAACATTTTATTAGAAAAGGGCTTAATTTTTTCAGTTTAAGCTATCTGTAAACGCCGGGCTCAAAGGCAAATAGTGGGGCATTGGTGCGGTTCGAACCAGAAACCTTTTAGTGGGTTTAAGTTATCCGTAAACGCCGGACTCAAGGACGAATAGTTTGGCATTGGTGCGGCTTAAACGTAAAACCTTTCGGCTCGTAGACCAATGCCAGGACCGGTTTATAACGCTACCCGAACTACTTTAATATTTTGACCAATAACTGTCAATTATTTAGACACAACAGCGCGACCTGGCGGGAACTCAACATGTTTATATTACGGGCGAGAATACCAAGAAAATGAGAAGTGGATAGATATAGAAAACTGTCGTATTTGTTTGTGTCCAAGTGGAAATCCAAATTCGATAAAAACTACTTGGTGTTGTAAAATGTAAGTGTTTTTATCAACAAAAAACAAAGAAATTTTCAATTAAAAAAAAAAACAAATTTAAATTCAGAAAAAATTAGAAATACAAATTTAAAGTGACTTAACAGCTAAAAAATTATGTTAAATTTAAACTACCATAACAATAGTTAAACATTTTTAAAACAAATGCTTTTTTTTAACTATTTTGGTAAAAATATAAATTTTTAACTAAGTAGAAAAAATCCGATACTAATATTTTAACACAAGTTAGTTTTATAACCAAAACAGTATCATTATAGTATTTAAAAATTATTATAGAAACTATAATTTTTTTTTATTGTTAACCAACTTTTTTTAACAGGGAAATGATTCCCGTAAAGTTACCTAAAAACTGCCAAGTCGATCCCGCTGGTCGCCATAGCAACCTACCTCCCCCAGCCCAGTGTTTTGCCCCCCTCACCCGTATAGGGACAACTATTCTACAACCCAAAACACAACGTGCGTGTAGATCCCAACGACTTCGAAAAAAACTCGCGGGAAAAGATTGGGTTCCTTCCCGCGATGAACTGATAAAATTCGCGATGTCAATACCGCGTCGTAGAAGTAACGTTCGCCGTAACGCGATACGAAAAACAGAAAGAAACTCCATGCAAGTTTCAACAAGAATATCGTTTGAAACTTTCAAACTTTTTTGTCAAAACAAAAAGTAAAATTTTAAAATATTTTTTTGGATAAATTTTTTTTGAAAAATTAACTTATTATCGCTTGTTTGTATATTATGCATCACTGTTTTTATTTATTAAGTTTCTTCCTTTTTTATTCTTATGTAAATACTCTATATTGCTATTTATTTAATAAATCCCCCAATCAAGCAAAAAGGCAAAGTTTAAATCAAACTTTAAAATTTGTAAATAAATGGCTTGTAATTTGGTAATAGGAATAATAATAATAAGAATAGCATTTCATACAAGTAAAAAGGATAGGCACTAATATAATTAACATAAGAGCAATTATTAGAAGCAAGGGCATCGATATTTACAACAAATTACAGAAAAAGCGAAGAATGTTCAGTTTTATATTTTTACATGGCCGGTAGAAGGCAGCAAAGAGTTTGTGAAACTTATATAAATTTTCTTATTAGTTTTTTACATAGTAAAAAACAAAATATACAAGTCAATTTTTTAAACGCACCTTTTAATACTTATATGTATCAATTTTTAATCTAGTTGGTAATAAAAAAAAATTTTTTAAACGTGATTGTCAGCAAAATTATTACAGAAATAAACAAAATAATATTTTAGTTAATACTGCGAATATTTCTTACAGAAATTAAATAAAAAAAACTTAAAAAGCACATCTTTTGAATTTATAATATGAAAAATCAGTAAAATTATAAAAAAAAACTTAAAAAAATAGTTGTAAAAAAATGAATAGCTACCGAAAATTAATTAATTTGTATTTAGAACCTTAGAACAAACTAACCAATTTTTTTTGTGTTTAATTAATAATTAAATGTTTTATTTTAATTTTTTTTTTATATTTTTATAAATTTTGACTTTTGACCGAATTTCTTCAATTTTTGGCATAATTTTCCTAATCGATGACGTGTTTGTTTACTTAATGACGTCATCTTATATTATGATGTCATTTAATGTTGTAAATACAGGAAAAACATTTCCTTTACACCTCGACCTTCGATTCCGTGCCAATAAATCCGTTGTTATATGACGTCACAAAGTAACTTCGCCAACAGAATGTCGCGAAGTATGACGTCATAATATTATCAGTTTCGAAAAATTACCAAATTTAAAAAATAATTGAATAAATATTTAAAAAACCAAGAATAACAGAACGAAGTTCCCATTTACAATGACGTAATAAGTAGAGTGTTATGACGTCATACAAGCCCGGTGCGATATAAATTTTTCATGTTCCGAGTGCGCACGTGCTCGTCGTCGATTTCCTTGCAGTTAAAAATGGGGAACCACCCGGTTTCGCCGTCTCTTAATCGCTCCCCTTCCAACCAGCCTGTGACGTGGTGAAATATTATTAAATAGTTTATCCCCAATACTTATGCTACCAAATATTATATTTCGACTTAAAAATAAGATGAAAATAATTTGTTTAATTTTAATTTTAACACACCAACCCATAACAGTTAAACTTTAACTAAATTTATGTATTTTCATACCACAAACATGTTACTAGTTTGTCTTAAAATGTGAATTATGCTACCAGTTTGTCTTAAAATGTAAATTATGCTACCAGTTTGTCTTAAAATGTGAATTATGTAACCAGTTTGTCTTAAAATGTAAATTATGTAACCAGTTTGTCTTAAAATGTGAATTATGCTACCAGTTTGTCTTAAAATGTAAATTATGTAACCAGTTTGTCTTAAAATGTAAATTATGCTACCAGTTTGTCTTTAAATGTGAATTATGCTACCAGTTTGTCTTAAAATGTAAATTATGTAACCAGTTTGTCTTAAAATGTAAATTATGTAACCAGTTTGTCTTAAAATGTGAATTATGTAACCAGTTTGTCTTAAAATGTGAATTATGTAACCAGTTTGTCTTAAAATGTGAATTATGTAACCAGTTTGTCTTAAAATGTAAATTATGTAACCAGTTTGTCTTAAAATGTAAATTATGTAACCAGTTTGTCTTAAAATGTGAATTATGTAACCAGTTTGTCTTAAAATGTGAATTATGTAACCAGTTTGTCTTAAAATGTAAATTATGTAACCAGTTTGTCTTAAAATGTAAATTATGCTACCAGTTTGTCTTAAAATGTAAATTATGCTACCAGTTTGTCTTAAAATGTGAATTATGTAACCAGTTTGTCTTAAAATGTAAATTATGTAACCAGTTTGTCTTAAAATGTAAATTATGTAACCAGTTTGTCTTAAAATGTAAATTATGCTACCAGTTTGTCTTAAAATGTGAATTATGTAACCAGTTTGTCTTAAAATGTGAATTATGTAACCAGTTTGTCTTAAAATGTAAATTATGCTACCAGTTTGTCTTAAAATGTGAATTATGCTACCAGTTTGTCTTAAAATGTAAATTATGCTACCAGTTTGTCTTAAAATGTAAATTATGTAACCAGTTTGTCTTAAAATGTAAATTATGCTACCAGTTTGTCTTATACAAATGCCAACATTTCATTTCATAAGCCAACATAGTTAAATCTTAATTTTTAATCTAATATAGGAAGTAGTTGACACTGTTCAATTTATTTTATTAAATTTTGGTCGGTGGCAATTCAAACGAATTTTAACAAATTTTTGAGCACAAAATATTAAATAAAAATTGTGTATTTTATAATAAATCCTTAGTTAAAGATTTAGCCTGTAAGTGTTTACTGGTTAAAATAACCTAAAATTACAACAAAATGAAATATTTACCGTCAGACGTTTTCTTTAATACTTGCATAACATCATCAGTATCTATTGACAATTCATCAGGTTGTTGAGCTTCATAAGGTTCAACACAAACATATTGGGGACAATCTAAAGTTAATTTAAATTTAAAAAATTTTCAAACAATGAAGTTATAAAATTTTTTTAATAATAACTTACCCCAACTTTCGTAGATGCTTTCACCCTCCCCTGAAGGGGTAGGGGGGCTTAAAGCCTTCGTCCAACGAGATAATTCGTTTCTATGGTATCAAAAAAAAACAGAAAAAATTTTTAAAAAAGTGAAAAAAAAATTTTTTTCGGCAATTTTAAATTTAATTTATTTTCTTACTGAGCAACTGGATTCAAAGTCATTTCAACTCTTTTCCCAGCTTGATTCTCCAGTAAAACCAGAAAAATAACATTGTCCTGAACAGCTTTTTCATTTACACAGAGAGTTGATCTTTTGCACCAATCAAGTACTTCAAATCTTGTGATATTTCCTGTTTCCAAGTAACTGAAATAACAAAAAGATAATTGCAATAATTAAAAAATTAAATAAATTTATGAAAAATGCCCTTTAAAAATAAATGATTTAAATTACATTTGCCTAATATATTAAAATAGATTCTTGTTTATTATGTTTAAATGTTACAAATTTTAACCTTTTTTTCCTGGCAATAAATAAGACATCTGTAAATAAAAACAACCACAATTTGCTGGTTTTTGTTGCTTTCTTGTTGTCTGTTGCCATTGAAACCGACATCTCCCCTTTTTTAACCAAACTCCTAAAAAATGTCCAAAAAAATAAAAATAAAAAAATGTCTAAAAAAAAAAAAAAAAATTTTTTTAGCCATATTAATTTAAAAATTGCTCAAAAACAACAAAAAAAATTTTTTACCAAACTTTTTTAAGTGATATAAATAAATTAGCATACCTAGACTGTGATACAAGAGCGAAGGTTTTAATAGAAAGTGAATAATCGAGTTGACTTGCTATCTCAGCTAATTGTTCGGTTTGCTGCATTTTTCGTGCACCTTCGTTACATTTCTTCACCAACTAACATTTACCAAATTAAAAAACATTTATACTCTTGTGCACTACAAAGTACCAGCATAATTTGTACACAGTCTTAAATGCACATAATATAAATAATAAGCAGGCAGAATTATTTAAAAAAGGGCCAAAACATAGTTTTTTTTTTTGTTTTTTTTTCCATATCACCTTAAGGTGATAGGTTTTATATTTTTTTATTGGGGAAGGGTGTGCTGTTATGACATGTTTAAGCTATCCGTAAACGCCGGGAAAAAGGGCGAATAGTGTGACGTTGGTGCGGCTCAAACCCGAAACCTTTCGGCTCATAGTCCAATGCCATGACCGGTTCGCCACACTACCGGCCCAAACAATAGATTAAGTCAAATTTATATATATTAGAGATTAGTAGACAAGATAAGTTTGTATATATGCTCATTTTGTAGAAATAAAAGAACTGCCATTTGTGGTGTGCAGGTAAATTATTACAGGCAAATATTAGCATATTACAAAATTTAAAATGCAGCCTGTATGCAGGCAATCAAGTGGTTTCTATAATATTATATTAACCAAAAGCTACTTAACTTAAAAATTCAGATATTAACCCCCAAAAAAAACTTTAAATTTTTTAAATATATTTTCTTACCTTATTTACAACACCCAGAGCATGTTTAGCTTTCTGGCACATTTGTTTATTATTCGCAGAATCAGCTGCTTTAATAATAGCTGATACTAGTAAAGGTAATCTTGTTACTCTCTGCATAGGCAACATGAGGAATGAGAGCAGTGGTAATTTATTACAAACTGGAGAAGCTTCTAAGCGACATAACTCTGCACTGAAGTTATCGAGATTTCGTCTGTCCAGGTTTAAAAATTACAAAAAAATTAATATTAAATTAGAAAATAATTTTTTACACAAGTTTTAAGGACCAAAAAATATTTTTTTATATAATCTATGTATAATAAAGCTTAGTGTCCTTATATGTATGAACAATTTATAGTCATATAAAATAACTAAAAACTGCCATTTGTGGTGCACGAGTAAATTATAGCAGGTAAATATTAGTTGAGTGTTGCAACTATTTTACAACAATTAAAATCCCATACATAGGGCCTGCTATCGACTAGTAAACTATATTGTATTTTTAATAAAACAAAAAAAACCTATAATGTAAGAATATAAATTTCCTTAATTAAGTAATGGATAATCACTATTAAGCAAATAAGAAATTCATCCAAATTCGATTAAAAAAACCACATACAAAAAAAACTTAAATTAAAAGCAAATGTATTAACGTGTAACACTTATTTTTACTAAAAACAACCGGAACTTGAAAAAAATATCACATTGTTAATATGTATATACAATTTTTAACATTTTTCTATAACTCATGAAAAAAGAAAATTGTTAACTTACTGTAGTTTAGTTAGAACTCTGTCTTGGTAAACTTGATTTTGAATATACAAAACATAAACGTTGAAATCAATCTGAGCATATTTTGCAACCAATTCGCAAACTTTCGACAAGTATAAATCCTTCCAAAAATGTTTTTCTAATTCTTGTAGAAACCTTAAAAAAATAAAAAGATTTTTAAAAATTTTGGCATCAGGACTTTAAAGTAAAAAAAAGAATCTTAATTTTTGTTCTTACTTTTTCTCAATAGTTTGTACAGTCTCAATATTAGAGAACAGATGATGTCTTTCTTTAAGTGGTAAAATGTCATGACTTTCCATTGCCCAATCTTTCATGAAATGTTCAACCAAAATATTCAAACTTCTTAAATATGAGGCTTGGGAGGTCAAAACCTCAAATTGGGCCTAAAAAATTTCAAAAATAAATTTTAAATCTTCTTATACGAAAATCTTGTATCCAAAGACAATTTAACAAAAAATAATTTAAAAATTCTGTTACATATTTTTTTAAACATGAATAAAGTATTTTAAAAAATAAAAAATAAATATCAAATGACGTACAATTTAAATTTCAGATATTTACTCAAAAAAATATAAATTTAAAAATTTGAAGTGTTTACTAAGAAAAATTTTAAAAGAAGGTTGCTACCTGTTGAAGTTTAATTTCTTGTGGAGTCATTTCTTTGAGAAATGAACTTCCCTCGACCTCTGGAATCGATCTCCAAAGAGTTGAGGTCCCAAGATCCTCGGACATAAATTCACTTTTCCATTCAGTAACTGAAAAAAATTTTAAAAAACAAATTTTAAAAAATTTCAAAAATAAATTTTTTAAATTAAAAAATTCTATAAATTTGTAATTTTGTTTGTATTTTAAGTAAATATTTTCACCTGGTTCTCCTCTCTTAGTTTTTCTGTTCGTCCTTCTCGCCATTGAAGCACAAGACAAAGTTCTATCTCGATATATCTGACAATGGAGAATTTTAAATTAAGACCAATTAGTAAGTTAAAAATTAATCCAGAAACAACAAAAAATATTTTTTTAAAAAGAAATAAAAGGCAACAGTAAAATAACAATTTGTTCAAATTTTAATGAAAAATTACCAAATAATAACCGATAAATTTAAAAATTGGTTAAAACTTACTTGATACAGAGGTTCTGAATTAAGAAATTTTGAAGAGCCAAGTTCATCATTTTCTGTATAAGGAGAAGGTGGAACTACGCTGGTAGCTAAAATAAAAAAATCTGGTCAAGTTTCACTATCTATACATTATAAAGCTTAGTGAACAATTTTAATGTACAGTCAATTTATAGGCTTACAAAAAAAATAAAACTAATACTAGTGGTGTGTGGATAAATTATCATAAGCAAATATGAACTAAGAGTTGCACCAAAATTAAGACAATTAAAATTCCGACTGTACAGCAGGCGATTAACTAGTTTTAACTTAAAACTTAATTTAGCAACAAGAAAATATTAAAAAATAAATATTTTTGTACAAAACTGTAAACTCTAATATAAAAAAATATAAAAAAATCAAAACTTACGATGAACTTCATCGTCACGATCTGGCAACGGAGGTGCAACATCTTCCGCCATGTCATAACTCACTTGATCACTACTTCCATCCACTCTCACCATCGGAGCAGGGGTTGTGACTGTGTTCTGACCCGGTATGACAAGCGGGCTGGGACAATGTGGCCGTGACATAAGTCTCTGCATATTTGAAGTCATGAGCCCTGTTTTGTAGTCACCACCGTTGTTTGTGTCCGGTGGAAAGGTTATGACCTCGTTGTTGGAATTAACCCTTGGGGTAGGAAGAGGTTCACGTGGAGGTAGAGGTGGATCTTGGCGGGGTAAGGATGAATCGCGGGGCAGTAAATTGGGGTAAGGGGGTTCAGAATAAGATTTTTCATGTTTAATTGTTGTTTTGGGAGATCCATGAAGAAAACTTTGAACTTTTGGAGCATCTGTGGTGATTATAAATTATAAAAATTAAGTTATTTGATATATTTTATATTATCAAAATTAATTTATTAGTTAAAATTATTCTTAAGCTAAAATAATGAAAATGTTTACATAAATTTAAAGCTAAAAAAATGCAAGAATTTAAAGCTAAAAAAATGCAAGAATTGACTTTTATAATTAATTTATTAAACCTATATTTTAAAATGACATATTTTTTAACTTACCATTTTTGTTATCCTTTTTTCCTACTTCTTCTAAAGCTGGGTAACTTAATGTTGTAACCCCTAATTGCCCCTGACTTAAAGATTTTTTCGTGTTACGAGGCCGGGGTAAGGGTGGGTTACTGTTTGGAGTATCCTGACTTTTGCGGCGACTTACTGGGGCCGAGTTGTCATGGGGTAACATTTTCTAAAACCCAAACAAATGAAAATTAAAAATTATACAAAAAATAAAAAAAAAAACAGTTGTTTAAAAACAAACTAAAATAAAATCTCAAAAATCTGCAAATTTTTTACCGTAGGATTGATATTAGGTTGGGAATTTCCCTGTGTTGCTACCTCCCCATCTCCAGAGCTTTGCAAACTTCCCCCACTAACCCCTGATGCACTTCTGTTAAAATATTAAAGTTTTTCAAAAATAAAAGTTATTAGTTAAGCGATAACATAATTTACTTATGGTAAATAGTCTAGTAATTAACAACTAAATATACATTTATTTTTAATAACACAAAAGATTAAAATTTTTTGAATTTATCGATAGTCTAGTAACTAACTTATCTTTATTGTTAAACTATTTATATATTACTATTTTTAAATGTCAAAACTTGATCATAAAACGTTTAAATGTTTACCCAGATTGTTCAGAGTTGGTGTTCATGGTTTCAACATCATAAGTCCCGGAATCTGACTCAAAACTTTTCGAGAGAGAGTCGTCACTATTTTGATCTTTCTTGTTCTGTTTAAATTTATAATTTATTTGTTAACTTTATGATAAGTTTTACTTTACCTAATAAAAATAAGAAAACAAGTAGTAACAAACAATTGGTGTTATGTTTATTATAAAATTAAAAAAAAAAACTATCTAATATTTAATAAACATTTTTATAAAATTTGTATATACTAAAATATGGTAAACAATTTTATAATTTATATAAAAAATATAGTTCTTATAACTTTAAAATTTTTTTTTTAGATATTATATGTTTTATGAAATGTTTTTAATTTACCCTTTTGTCATTCTTTTTCTTTTTTCTTAATATTCTTTCACTTATTCTTTTCTTTTTGTTTCGTTCTTTACCAAAATCTGTCAAAACCTCATTTTCATCCTTGCAAAATAAATTTTACAATTTACAAATGTTAGAAAAAATAAATAAAGTGCTGTATTTTAACACAAGTGGAAATAAGCGATATAAACATATCAAAAAAACTTAAGCTATAAACACCTAGTTTAAAATTATTCAAAAAGGTACAAATTAATTGCCCCAAAAAAGAATGCACTTGACAGTACAAAAAATTCAATTAAAAATTTTCTTTATTTAATGTTTAATTAATTAATGACATATTTCCTTAGTTTAAAAATAATATTTGTTTTTAATTACCAAATAGAAAATATTGTGCCTACAAAAACATATTTTTAAAGTGATAAAATGTTACAATTTAATTGCACAACCTTCCCTTTAATGTACAAGAAAATCCAATTAAAAGCAAAACTTTGTAAAGGAAATTTCTTTTAAAACATGTTTTTAAAGATATTAGGTTACGGTGGTTGACTTTTTTATGTATTGTTCATTGATGTGACGCAACAAATCTAGTTCTCTATTCTTTAGAAATTAACTTAAATAAGGTGAATATAGAAAGTACCTCAAACAAAATTATTACAGTAATTTAATTAAGTTTAAAACTAAATATATCATATTCATAATGTAATATAACATTCTTTAAAATTTAATAATAACTATCATTTAATTATATAAGTACAAAATCAACAATAAATTTAAATTTAATACTTAAAACACCCAATTTTATCTTCTATAAATATTTACATATATGGTTGAAAGCTGTATAAACAATAAACAGAAATTGGCCGGTGTCTGAAATAAAATATGAGTCAAATATAAGCAACTTGATTCTCCATAGAATGACATAATAATTGTGCAAAACAGTTACAGCCTTAAGGTAAAAGAAGAGTCAATTAAAATAAAAGTTGCTACAACACAAATTAAGCTGACAGAGCACAGTTAACGCTTACGTGATAATTAACTTATTGCTACTTGACATCTGAAGTTTTATATACTTCAAAGTGCATTTTATTTGCTGAAACTGATTTATTGAATTTTTGCAAACACAAAATTAGCAGCAATGTTATAAAGACTAAGTGTTTATCTTAAATAAAACAATTAGTTGTAAATGAAATATATATATTTAAACAACTATTATAACTGATACCATAAAATAACACTAATATGTTAATATTAATAATACTAGTGAATGAATTTAATATTTAGTTCGAAATTGCATTATTTTTTTGGCAAACACTTAGAAAAAAGAAAAAAAATAGCCAATTTTTTTTTTAACAAACTAACAAAAAAAATGCCTAAATTTCAATACAATCTAAATAAATTGATAAAGTTATGGGACAAATTTTTTATTATAAATTCCCACACGAGACACCTGTTTGTTGAGTAACAAGAAGTCATTGAGAAATTAACAATTACAAATGCCCATTTTTTCTCAGCCCTCTAAGAAAATTTTGGCTTCAAAAGTCCAATAAGGAAATGAGGGAACTAATCAAAAGCTTTTGACATTACAAAAATAATTAATCCATTCGTTTTCAAGTAAAATTAAAGGGTGTAATAATTGTAGAGTATATTTAGAAATTAACCACCAGAACCTATTTATTATGTGTAAGTTACAACTATTATTTTTGATTATTGAATCAGATAATGTTAATTAAATCAATCATTACTAAAAAAAATTTAAAAAAAAAAAATAATTAAAAAAAAAAAGTCAACTAAAAAAAATTAATAAAAAATTATGATAAGCGCTATATATATTTTTTAAATTTTAAACTATAAAATTTAACACAAATTGAGCACATAACTAGTAGAACACTCATAAGCTAAGTACCATATAAATCAACAAACCACAGTAGAATAACCATTTGCGTTAAAAATTTTAACAAATATAAAAAAGCTTATTTAAAGTTATAAGATTAGCATACAATTTCCAAAACAACCTAATATTCTATTTTTGTGAAGGTGATGATCACGTGTATTGAAACGTGATATTTAAATAAACAAGAACTTTAAAAATATAATTTAAATGACAAGTATCAACTATTAAACTTCTTTAATAAGGATACGTGACATAATAACATATAAAAAAACTGTCAAAGTATGAATACAAATGTCACAAAAACATATAGTTAAAAAAATGCAAGTAAATGTAAATACAATCTATATGTTATCTTAATTTAGATTATATATATAAATATTTTTAAAAAATATAGTTTTTCGCAAGTTTTTTTGTATTTTACCTTATTTGTAGATTTGGATTCTGTTTGTTGGTTATCTTTACTTGAAAAAATATTGAACGGTTTTTTCTTCTTTGTTTTCTTTGTAGTTGAACTAGATAACCCTTCTTCACTTGTACTAAAATTAAAATTATAAATAAATGTTTATTTTTAAATATAATAACATAGTTAAAAAATTTTTAATTGATATTTTTTAAATTTATTTTATAATGATGAAATAAAAATTTTAACGAAACTTGGGTTAACTTTTAAAAATAGATATTGACAATTATTTTTAGTGCATAAAACTCTTAATAATTTTTTGGTGGCGTAAAAAAAAAATTGCTAATTTAAAGCCTTCATAAAAAAGTAAAATAAAAAAAAATATATATATATATATTAATTTAAAAACATTTAACAAAACATATAACTACAAAAAAATTAGAATCTAAAAATAGAAGATATGATTAATATCATACCATTGAACATAATCATTAGAAACAATAAAATTGCATCATAGATTAAAATAAGCAATAAAAATTATAAACCAATTTCTCCCTACAAACAGTTTCAGTTCTACTTTTTATTTATAAAATTTCAAATGATTTCACGATTAGAATTATTTACATTCACAGTCAAAGTAAATAACCATCAAAATGTCTGCATCAACCGCAAATTATTCAAACTTATTTATATAAAATTTTCAATGGTTGCTAATAATAAATTTTATTTTATTACTTAACTTATAATAGGATATAACATTTTTTGGCCTAAAGAACAAAATAAAAAGTATATATATAAAAATACCAATAAAAATGCATACTGAATATGCATTTTAATATTATTTACATTTATTTCAAAGAAAAAATATTTTCAACCATTTTTCAAATATTAATGAAAGTTTTTAATTACCCCGATCCACTTCTATTCCTTGTTTGTGGAAATTCACCCCCAGACAAAACAACAACATCGGAATAATTAGTTTTTTGACGTACAGGTAATTGCGGTGAGTTGTTGTTACTTGAAGTTACTTCAACTTCTATATAATTCAACTTCTTTTCTATAAAAAATAGATTATATAATGAGCAATTTTAAACCGTAAATTGGAATGTGTTACATTGTATTGTGTTAATTTCATAAAATACAGGAATTCTGCATAAAAGCAGAAAAAAAAACAGAAATAAATGCTAAATTTAAGTAATTTGTTACAAAATTATCTTTTTTAAAAGTTTTAAAATTATCTATTTTACAATAAAGCACCCTAAGAAGAAATTGTGTCTCTATTACAATTGAGTTTTTAATAAAAAATTAAAAAGTATGTTGTCCCCCAAAATTAAAAGAAATTATCTAATATCCATATTAAACACCTACAACAAATTGTGATTAAAAAACCTAATAAACTTTTAAATAAATGTTAAATTTCATCAAATTACCTTGCCCAGATTGATTACTTTTTGCTAATTTTTCCTTCAAATCATTTACAATCCTTAACTGCTTGTTTTTACTATACATCTTACTTCTTCGCCCCACCGAGTTATCAGGGGGTAATGGTGGGGGTTGTGAGGATAAATTATCATCCGACAAAGGTCGAGACTTGCCCCTTGAAGGTAACTTTGGGGGTTCGCGATCAGGGGGTGGTGGGACTAGAAAATAATAGGGGATTTTATATGAGATAAGAATAGGTTTGTTGGGTGAATTTCGTTCCATATTTAAGTTTAAAAAATTTTGATTTTTAAAATATATAATCTGGAACAAATGAGTATAAGATAACGGTCAAGTTTTAAGATGTACTTTCCTGCAGTTTCTTATCATGATTAAACTGCCAATATTTAATTTTTACTTTTCTAAACTGTTAGTTTAGTCTAATGTCTATATAATAAGGTTTAAATTTTAATTTTTTTTTATCTCATAAAACTACTTTCAGTATGGTATAAGTGATAACATATTAGAATATATCACAAAATTTTAACAAAAAAATTTAAGTTTATTTTCAAATTGAACATCTGACTTTTACTGGTACAACTTTAAATAATTTTAGAAGTTCTTATACAAGCTGCAAACTCTACTAACTAAAGACTGATTTCTATAAAACTGTTTAAAATAAGTTGTCATTCATCAAAATCAATTAAATGCTTAGATCATCAAAACTAAATGCAACTCTTACTACAAAATATAAAACTTTATCATGAAATATGCTTAGCTTTGATAAAGTTCAGTCACAAATTGCACTACCATAAAAAATCTCTCAAGAGAAAACAGCTGCATTAGTTAACAGTTGAAAGCACAAACACATCAGCAAATTATTTAACCCTTGCTTATTATAACACTGTGTAACTCTCTATATGATTTAAAAGATAGATTTCTTTAAACTTTTTATTAATAATTTTTAAGGTGTCGCTTCCTGAAAGTGTCAATCATATCTATATTTTTTTTTTTAAGTATAATATTATTGTATATATAAGACAAACATCTAAGATTTTTATAATATTTCCTAGAAAAAAACAGGTGCAGTTACAAATTAAATGTTTAAGTTATACAACTACTTAAAAATAGTTTTAAAATATTTATATTAACCCTTTGACCATGAGTTATTTTGTATTCATGTATTTAATTTCACAAATATAAATTTCTGTTTTATTCAGTAAATTATTCAGTCAGTAAATATATATAGATGTTAGAATTATTGTCTTAATCCCATTTTTTTACTTTAAAATCTTATTAAATATCATTAAAGCACGAACAACAACAACAGGTTGTGTTACATACCGTTGGGATCTATTTCGTGGTATTCCCTCTTGGATTTAACATTAACTGGTGCAGGTACAACTTGATTGCTATAATCTATCACTGGGTACTAAAAAAATATTTTAAAAATTCACATATTCAATTTTATATAAATAACATTATTAAATAGGAATTAATTTTTTCTATATTTTGAATACACTTATTTCTAGATTTTACCATTTTAAGGTACTGTTATATTCTAACCCAACATCAAATCAAAAAAAAAAATAAAATCCTTTTTTAAAACTAGACAACCAACTAAAAAAACTTATTTTCTAGTTACCTACTAATAAAAATGTAATTATATAGCCGGCATTCAAAGTTTAACAACTTAACACATTTGAAATGTGAAGAAATGACTAAAGTTTAAAATTCTTACTAACACAAAGTAATTCTTAGAATATACCCTAAGGCAACAGTTAATAAATGTGACAATTTAGTTAAAAATTTACAAAAATTAAGATAAGCTAAGTGCATGTAAACAAATCTAGAATTACATTAACTCAATATTTATTTTAAAGTTTATGGTTAGACCTAATTAATTGATGTTTAAATTTAAATTTTTTTTTTATTAATTTTTTTGGTGAAGTGAAATAGAATTTTTTATTCTCACCTTTTCATCAATATCTAAAGTTTTTGGCTTCATTTCAACATATTTAATACTGGGTGACGATGTTAAAGTTGACCCTCTCATGGGTAAATATTCCTGTGGATCATAAGACCCAGAAGTTGGGGGTTGGATCACCATGTTTCCAAAATTGTTACCCTCCATTTCTGCTTGAACTTCATAAACACCCGAGGTTATTTCATCACCCTCAAAGTTATAGGATGTTGAAGTTTTGGGTGAACCTTCAGTAAAATCATCTAAACTTTCATAAATTCCAGTGGGAAGCTGATGATCTAACGCTTCTTCGAAACTTTTTTCATAATCGTCGCTATCATGATCGGTTATTACTTCAATGTTTTGATTTATTGTTACAATTGTATCATTGTTGTCACTTTCATTTTCTTGTTTGTTTGTTGTTTCAATGCTTTCTGTGTCTTTAGGAGAAATGGAGCTTACAGATTTGGATTCTTGAAAGAAAAATTGAATACTACAATTAAAAATTTAGTTACCATATACTGCTTACAAGTTGATATTTTAAATAAACAATTTAGGAGAAAGTTTATGGGTTGATTGCTTGCTATAAAATTTTAATTAAACCATAAACTTCTTAACAAGCTGTGATCTAGATAATTAAAAACTATTTTTAATTATCTTACTAGACAAATAAAAATTGCTTACATGCAAATAATAAAAAAGATAATTGTTAAACAAATATTAGAAATGTAAACAAATAGTTACCAGTTAAATCGGTATTCTCAATTTCTTCAGTAATTTTTATGTCATCTTTTTGACTTTTGTTTTGAATTGAAGTAATATCATATTTAAAAGTATTTTGTGCAACTTCTATTTTTTCTGTTTTGACTTTGAATGGTGCAGGGCTATAAACCTCAATTGATGAACTCCTATTTCTTGATTGTTGATTAACCGATGTTAAATAAGGGGTTGGACTGCTCACATGTTGCCACTGATTTGATCTTTGTTTAGATAAAGTTGGTTTAAGTTTAGGTTTTGTGTTTGTAGATTCTTCAGGTTTAGCATCAAACATTTTCTTGATGGTATCAAAACCAGGACTTTTAGGACTCCTTTTAAATGATGATCTTCAATAAAATTAAAAATTTATTCATCTAGTACTTTAATTTTTATACGTTAACAAGTTTTTTTTAAACACTCAAATATATATTGATTAAAGTTTTATAGGCACTTTTTTGCAAATATTGTTTAGCTTAAATGCATAACAAATCGTACCTCTAAATAAAAATAAATATTTCTTTACCTATTTAATTGCTTTCCTCTGTCTTTTACTTGCAATAAGTTCTTAGAAACTGGAGGAACTTTAGTGTTTAACTGTTTGGATTCAACAATTTTAGGTAAAGATTTGTGCTCTGTATCAGGAATATTTAATTTTGCATCAACTGTTGTTTCATCTTCTAATGCTTTATTTGTATTTAAAGTTTTTGTTTGTGTGGCTGGCAAAGTTTTTGGTTTATTTAAATTTAATTGAGGTGCAGGTCTCCATTTTTTCTCGAACGGACTTTTTGGTTTCATTTCTTGACTTGTTTTAACTTCAAGTTTAGAGTGACTTGTATTTTCTTCTTTTATTTCAGTTGTTACACTTTTTGTCCAACTTTTAGGGGTCATGTGGGTCAAAGAACCCATTCTAGACAGTTGAGTGTTAGAATTATTATCACCACTTTCTTTATTCTTTTTTACAGAGGTTAAATTTGTCGGTTTTGTAGCTATAACAGGTTTTGTTATAGTTTTGACATTACTTTGCAAATTGTTATTATTATTCATGTTTCTTTTTGCATAATCCATTTTTTTATAGTTTTAAGAATACTAGAAAATAACATGGTTAATTTAAAAATTAAAGTCTTTTAGCGGTTAACTATCAGACTATACTTACGTACTGTACGTAATCTCTGACTGTAACGGAGAAAAATATGGTCTAACAGTTTAAAAATAGATTGATTAAAAATATACAAAACAATGCCCAATTACAAAAATACTGAGTCAAAGTTACTACCGCATTACCTGGAGCCTACTAATTTCTTGTATCACTCACTACTAGTTATTTTTAAACTAGTTTTACAAGTTAGATACAAAATTGAGTGGGCTACATTTTTAATTTTAACTTTTTATTACCAAGCCACCTACAACGTACCTCTATACAACTAGAGTTATTGTTTTAACTTTTTAACTAATTGTCTTTTTCATTATCATAACATTACTAATTATTAAAGCTGTTTTTGACAACCAACGATGCTCACCACAATGCTTAATTGTTCTTCAATTGTTCCTTGATTTTTGTAATCGGCAATTTATATTAAATTATTTAAGTGTTTCCCCTACAAAAATAAAACATTTAAAATTTTATCCTCTATTATTTAACAAGATTATATTTGTAAAACAACTGCACATTTTATCTTTCGAAAGCTTTATATAATTGTTTATTAAACGTATCTTAATGTGCTTTTTAGTAACTACTATATTTAAAAGTTTATTTTTTGTATTTTTTTATAACATGATTTTTTTTGTAATAAGCTTACTAAATGTATTGTTAAATAATTACTTCTTAACCATATAAACTATAAAAATTGTTAAACTGAAAATTCATAGATGTTACTACTTGAACCTATAGTTTAAAGTTACTATGTAAAATCTATGAACTTGGGCTGAGAGTTGCATTATGGTATTTAACTTTTAAGGTTAAAAAAATAAATAACATCACCTAATTAATATAGCTTTGTTATTATTTTTTTTATAATTAATTGTTAATAATAATAAAAACATTTTAATTTATTAGGTTTAAAATATTATTCAACTTTTTACTAATTCAAAAATATTTTAATTTATTAAGTTTAAATTTTAACTCAAAATGAAACTTATAAATATTTTTATTTACCAAGTTTAAAATCTATTTAAAATTAATCTCATTTTTTAAATTGATCAAGCTAGATAACTTTCTAAAAAACACAAACACATTTTTAAACTGAACAGGATTTCTTTTAATTCGTGAACACAAACAAATTTACTGGCAGAAAACAAAAGCTTCGAACAAAAGTGTTTTACAGATTTAAACAATTTGTGATGTCACAATACAAGAAAACGAGTGTGCCAATAATTTAACTCCAATTCCAACGAGAAATGCTGTTGAAAATTTGCATAGCAGTAACTTAATCTCGATCTTTTGTTTTTTGCAACACAATTTTAAACAGGGGGATTAAGTACTACCCAAAACCAAAAGAAAAAAAATGTTTTTTTAAAGTTTCAAAATGTTTTCAGATCTCCATATCAAATTGATCATCTTCTTCAGCCTTGTGATAATCTATTCAGAGAAGAAAAAGCTTAAAAACTTTCCAAAAATAAATAAATAAATGGCGAAAACTCAAATAATAAAATTGAACTATTTACACACAGAACACAACACAAACTGTATGAGGAACATATAAATTTTAACGTATTTTACTTCGTGAATTATTTTTGGTTAGGGATCACAAATTGACATGCATTAAAAGAATTTTAAATTTTATCACCGTTAGTAAAGCGTGCAAATTGTTAAAAGCAATAAAAAACTTGCAAAATCTTTTAGTAAATACATGCAATAAAAAACATAACAGTAAATATAATTAACACACAACAAAACAACAGTGAAACCCATGCAAAAATGTGCTTAGTGGCATTGTGACTAAATAACCCTGTGTCTTGTGCTAGCTTACTGAGACAAATTTCCATCTCTTTTATCTACGGAGCTGATCTGGTTATAGCCATGCATTGGGTAGTGCTGTCTGCCTTGTTGGGACATAAATAATTTTTCCATTTGGGGGCAGAGGTTTCCAGGTATTTTGTTACTTATTCCTCGACCCCGGCCTCGGTTTAGCACAACTCCATAAGGTGGCATTGATTGAAATAGATTGGGTGATGGGTTCTGGGAGTTATTGGCTTGGGACATTGCTTGAGTGATGGCCTGGTTGATTTTTGCTTGTCTCCAAACACTGAGTTGACTGGCTGGGTAGTTTGCACCAGGAATTTTGACCGTAAAACTTTGAGATTTTACTGGAGAAGGGGTAAACGAGTGGTGGTGATGCCAATACCCATCTCCATGGCTGTTCTGGCTTGAAATGTTGTTATTAGGGTCAAAATAGGGATGAGATGGGTGATGGTAAGGGGGAAACTTAAACATGATGGGTGAAATAGGGGACGGGGTGCTATTGTAACTTGAATCGTACATTATAGATCCATGATGTTGCTGCATGTTTCTTTGTCTATACTGCTGTAGAGGACCTTGTGGTTCCATCCCATAATAAGCCATGGGACTTGGAATAATACCTGATCATGCAAGGCCATGCAAATTACAGCATGTTAATTAACAAGTAATTACAATGCTAAAAATATAGTTATTACAAATGCTAAAAATATAGTTATTACAAGATCTAACACGAATATTGATTAGTTATTTAGTAAGCATTTGGATTAGTGATAAATCACCATGGGAATTGTTTACTACAAGCAAAATGAGTCAATATTTTGACAGGAAGTTATTTATAAATGATGCAATATAATGTCATGCTACTATAATTACAATTAAAAGCCCAATTTCCATACAATGATGTAATTGGCATGCAGATTATTGTTAACAAACAAAAATTAAATCTACTACCTATTTTTTAAAAAATGATATACAATAAAAATATGGTATCTAATTTTAAACAAAATATATACAATAAAGCCTATGGGGCTATTTGAAAGGCAACAATGGGATTATTCAAAAAATAAAAATTTATTGTATATATACATCAAAAAAAATCAAATCTACTCAGACCTTTCTTATTTTCTTTTCCGTTCACCGGCTCTGGCTCCTCCACGATCTTTGTGATTGCCTTCAACGAGCTTTTATCTGGACTTGTAACTCCTGGGATGTCAGGAAGATTTGTTGGTGGCGTGTTCGACATTGGAGATGCTCGACATTTCAGTAAAAACGATCGATCGTAAATAATACGAGTTCCTAAAAAAAACATGATATGAATATGCCAATTGTATAAACAAAATGAGTTATTTAAAGCTAGTAAATAAGTATAATTTGTATAATAAAAGAAAGTTACAATACAATATATATATAAAGTATTAAAAGAACAAACAATAAAGTTGATTCCTTGCCACTTTGGTGTTTACTTTACAAAATCAACTTAAAAATAATTTGACACACCGTCTTACAACAATAAAACAAACAATGACAAGTCAAAAACCAAACATTCGATCCTTAAAAGGTTTCACCATACACTGTAAGGGACTTGATTAAATTTCAGGAAATGTAACACGATAAAATAAGATTTTATTAGGTGAATTACCTCCAGGTGTTGTGGAAAAGTAAGTTCCACCGGGTGTTGTTCCATAATCATTGGGTAACTCGGAAAGATGAGAAAGCTAATTAAATTAAATAAATATTGTTAAAAAAAAAAAAAAAAAAAAAAAAAAGCCTAAACCACTTTTTTATAATACATAGAACTGTCAAAAACAGTTGTTAAAAAGCTGTTTGTTCACAAATCACAATGCCATAAAAGCTAAATATATTTGTTTAAGATCCATAACAGTAGGCCTGTTATTCAAATAGAATAGTATAAGTATATATACTCTTTTTTAATATTATAAATGAATATTTGCCCAAATTATTTAACAAGGTATAAAAGCATGCATTAAAGTTGGTAAAGGTGAAATTTATTAAAATTTAGCCTGAGGGAATGATATAATTGTAATTACTCAATGCAAGTCATTATACCTTCACAAAACTTTATGCTTATAGAAAAAAAACCTTAATTAGAAGTTAATGAAAAAAACTTTAAATTTACCCTGACATGGCGAATTGGAATTCCTTGTGGAACGCTGGATTGATTCATGTTGTTCACCCTTTACCTAATACTACTTAATTGTTAATGTTAATTACCTGAAAATTAAATAAAAAACACATAAATGTTAGTTCAAATATTGCTAATTACAGTTTTCTATAAATAGATAGGCCTATATAGTTTTTTAATTGATAATATTACTTTAATGTTTTTGGTTCTCCTATTTATCGGGAACCTTCTGACATGTTTTATCTGTTTAAGTTTGTTTACTCTGTTATTTAACACAAAGAGATGGTAAACAAAAGAAAAATCAAACCTCAGCTTTTTTGCAAAACTTAATCCAGCAAATATAATTTAAAATAAACGTTACCTAATAATTGAACAATTTCGCGTAATATTTTGCTTGCTTATACAAAATTAGGCAACTATTATCGCACTAGTATGCAATTATAATCTCTTTCCCTTAATTACAGTACCAGACTTGCTAGTTTATAATTGTCAACAACTAGATCAAACCCCTAGAGGCTAAATATAAGTTTAAGCCTTTCTAATTTGATCAGACTTGACTATGCACTAATTATTGCAAAGCACAGGGTGGTTTAGGTATAAATTATTGATAAACTGGACCTGCCATTACAAATGATTCCGAAAAATGAGGTTCCTATTTACGCGAAACTTTCACCATCTATGGGAAATTTACTTTACGACTCACTAGCGATAAACAAATACACTTACTGACTTACAGTCACGTGGTTATTGAATAAAGATTTACTCAAAACAACAACAGCTTAAGTATCACAACGTCCCCACAGAACTTATGTTAACGTGTTGGTTCAAATTACGAAAACGTTTGAATGTTCGTTCAACCAATATCAGTCGCAGCGCTTGCGCCACCGCTACGTTTGTTTGTTAACGCAATGTACCTTATATATAAAGCATTTGTTGCACCATTTGGCATTCGTTTCTCCCAACAGATTAAGCCCTAATGCAAGCTAGGCTTAACAACCTTAAACTGTTTACGGCACCAACGCGTAGAGCAATAAAACAACTTGCAAACAAAACAAGATCAAGTAAGGTCAACAACGAGACATGAAGACATTTTGCAACACCGTGATATGGTCGGCTGACTAACTAGGCCAAATGTTATTTATTATTACAATGTAAATATTAATATTACATAATCTTTAAATTAGTAAAAATATTCTAAAAATATTGCAAAAACCCACTTTTATAAACAAATCATATTTTTAATGTTAATTTAAGGTACTAAAATTGTTTATTTAATAACATATTGCGTTTATCCTCAACACGTCGCCGTCTAAAAAGTGTTTGCAAAAATAATTGAAATCGGAAAAAACGTGAACTGTTCAATAGACATTCAGTTACCTTGCGGCGCGAAGCATTAAAACAATCCAATGTAGCAAAACCTAATCATGTAAATAATATATTAATTAAAGGTTTATATATAAAATTTGCGCATGTTTTTTTACAGTACACTACTGGTCTTTCAATTTAAACGTTATTTCTTTATACAGTAAAATTTGTGGAAAGGGTTTCTTTAAAGAAAAAAATATTTCGAGTTATGTAAGTAAAGAATTAAGTCACATCACGAATGCAATTAAACTACAGGTCATTTATTTAAAAATTAAGCTTTCAAATTCCTTTTAGACAAGTAATTAAATATTGTCATTTATAGCCACGTTTATATAATTTATAATGTTGCCTAATGTTTGTTAAAGTAAATTTCAAAAGGCGCTTTTTGTCAGTGTTATAGCTCAATCTGATTATATTTGATCTAGTAGCTGACTAAATATTTTATAAAATTAGAATAACACGATTAAACGAACTAAAAAAATATATTTACACTGCATAAAATTTGGCACAACGCATGCTACAAAAATAAAAACAAACATAAAAACAGTTAATAAATTCCAGAATCTTCCGACCACTTTCTACTAGTTTTACAATTAGAAATCAAAGCATGTTTGTGTGGAAAATATGTCAGTTTTGGATTTGGAATTAGCTTAGGTTTTGGCTTGTTATTTTGCGCTTTGTCATCGTCGCTATTAGTACCAGAATAACCCTCATCTGGGCTGTTCATTAATGGAACATTAGGCAATTTATTTGGTAATAAAGGCGGGATTTTAGGAAGAAAAACGTTATAATTAAGAAATCGTTGCCTAAGAGCAAAAAAGTTTCGATAAGCAGGCGAAAAATAGTTTAAATTTTGAGCAATTTTAGGCAAAGTTTTCTTGCAGTTATCGTCATTACTAATCAGTTTATCAATAGACGTAAAAATGCTTTGCTTAGCCTCTGAAGTAGATGGCCTAGACTTTTCCAGCCTATTAGTCAACCCTATGTTTTTAGATGGAATTGCTGGGTTCGAATAAAAAGGTATTGGAGTCACTTTAAATGGTGAAACTGGTGAGACAACTCTGTCTTTCGTCGGTTGTTTACCAACGTTTACATTTGAAGATTGTGATACAACGTAGGACATGTCCTTGATAGGAGAGAAAGCTTGGCCAGCATGCACCTTTAAAAATAAAATAGTCGGGTTAACCTTTTAAAAATAAAGTTTCGTCTTTCTATTTATTTATCCTCGATGTGGGTCGACTTTACGACCTCAACATAGAGTAACATCAGTTAACCCGACCCAGTCTGAAATTGCGTTTGGCAGTTTGAGATATTACAGAATATAACTGCCCGATAATTTAGCTGCTGATTAAGTATTGACTCAACAGTAGTTTTTATTGTTTATTGCGCGTTACTTAAGGGCATTACTGCACGCGGGCCGTGGAAACCGAACCCAGTAATAACATACAAAATACTGTGTAGGATTCCATTAAGTTAACTTGTTTCACTATATAATAAACAAATATTTTTACCTGTCTTTGATGTCGTCGCAGACTGTTAATATGTCGAAACTTTTTAGCACAAACTTTGCACTGGTACGGTTTCTCTCCGGTATGAATTCTCATATGAACTGTAAGAGAGCCGAGCTGACTGAATGGTGTCGCACAAAACTTGCAAGAGTAGGGCTTCTCACCAGTGTGAACCTAAATGTAATTATTATTAAAATAAATGTGTTGCAACTTTCTGAAATAATTTAAAATTAAAAACATATTTTAAACTTACTCTTTCGTGAACTTTTAAATGGCACAGATACGAAAACGTTCTCTCGCAAAACTTGCATCGAAAAATCTCCAACTTTTTTTCTTCTTCAGCTGGTAATGACGTCACCTCTGACGTAGGGTTAATAACAGTGACATAATCTTTTGGAATAACCGTTGTTTTATCCAGAGGCTTTGGCAGTTCTGTTTCTTCGTCTGTAGTAATTGGAGATATAAATGGTCTTTGGTTGTACTCTAATTTGACATTAGACGATTTTTCAATTGTTGAATCAGCTGTGGAGTTTGGTAAAAATTTACAAATTTCTTGTTCGAATAAACATTGAGGCTGTAACGTGTTTTGACGAACACGTGGTTTGTTGAGACACATTCTCTTTGCCGGGGACTCGCTGGGCGGTGAAGGCGGAGGGGTGTTGACGTCATAGTCAAGAGCATTGTTCTTATTCGTGACGTAAGGTTGAAATATTTGATCTTCTTTAGTTCTGTTAATATCGGAAATATTTTTTTCTTTATTCTGTTCTTTAACTGATTCCTCATGATCTGGTTTCGAAAGTTTTAATTTCATTTGCCGAAACGAATTCATTTTAAGGCCGAAACTGCTACAAAACAATATATCCTAAAATTAATTAAATAAAACCTGCAAACGTCTGCATTTAAAATAAGAAAATTATAATTTAAAAGTCTGTGAAAAGATTTTTTAAACTCTTGCTACTGCATCAGAAAAATACTTTACAAAAATAACTAAAATTGTAAAACTAAATTGTTTTTTTCTCAACTATTGCCACTGTAAAAGACAAATACTAAAAAAAAACTGACTTGATTTTGTAAACTAAATAATGACGTAATTACCCACGTGACATATGTGTCTGGTGACAGCGATTTCTGAAACTGATTTCTCTCTCTCTCTAACTTTCGCTTTTCAACAACGAGAACAATAAAATCTCACGACTGGTTCCTAGAAAATTGGATTGATTTAAAAATGTTGAAGTTGATTCAGGGAATTCTTACGTGGACCGGAGTTAAATGCAATCAGGTTACACGTGCAAATACAAAACTGCGTTAAAAAAACAAACAAAAAATATTTCAATTAAAATTAAAAAATTGTTAAAAAAATTAAAAAGTTGTTAAAAATATTAATAATTGGTGTGCAACTAAAAAATTAATAATATATATTTAAAAGTTATTTAAACAAAAAATATCGAATGGAAATTTAAACTATTTAATGATATTTTTTAAAACAAATAAAATAGTATTAATTGTACAATTAAAATTTAACAACTTTTGTTAGCCACCAATTCTTTTACTAGCTTTAAATATAAGCAAAGAATATTAAATCTAACCTTGCAATAAATATATAAACTTAGCATTTAATTATGAAGTTTAAACCGCCAAGATATACAATTGTTTTACGAAATTACATTTAAATAAGGTAATATAAGAACTTGACTATTTATTGCCTAATTTGCTTCGGAGAAAAACAAAGTTTTATGATTTTACTTTAGAGAATTGACATCACTTACTTTTATATTTCTCGTTAAAGTACTTTAGAATATATGTTATTTGAGACAGAAGGTTATATTACACAACTTGACACTTCGGTTACGTTTGCAAAAATCAATTTTGTTAAAGTCTTTGTCATCTTAGATTACAATCAAGTTCTAATCAACATAAATTTTTTTGAAAAGTTTAAAAATTTTTCAAGTTACATTTACATATACTTAAATTTAAGTTCCAATAATTTTTTTTTCCTAATTCAAAGTTGCTTTTATATTTAAAATTAAATCACAATTCAATTTTAAAAAATTTGGCAACCTAAAAATCATTTCTGAAGTTATTTATTTAGCTTAAAAAACATATATTTGAATTTATACTTAAAGTTTTGTTTAATTTGTTTTTCTAATAAAAATTTAATCCCTTTTCAATTAATTGCAAAAGCTTGGTAAGTTAAAATTTTATTTTAAAATACAAGAAAAAACATAAATTAATTTTAAAATAATTAGCGTTAACTAATTAAGTTGACATAATATACACACGTGACTTAAGGTTGGTGAGGTCACAATCATATAACATGACCTTTCGTCGTTATTGGCAACCAATAAACTTCACTCGACATCCGACCTCACAATTTACAACCTTACGTCATTCTCAGGAAAAGATTACGTGGCTTGTGACGTCACAAAGTGGTTTGTTTATCCCTTTGTTTACAAGAGGGTGTCAGGATCAAATTAAAAGCCGCCGAATCGGTGCGCGCTTATTACGTAATAAGCGTTCATTGTGACGTATGAGCGCTAAAGGGCGAGTTGGTGACGCAATGACAAGATTAAGATTTGTGGAAACAACAAAAGTTGGTGGATTAATTTCTTTAACTTTTTAAAATTTTATTTTCTTTTTTTTGGTTCATTTTTAATTCAAAATAATTAAATAACTTATTTGTTTTTTTTATAAATAATTTAAATTGTTGTAAGTTTTATTTAAATATGCAAATTTGCAAGTTTATATTAATGGGGATTTTATTAACAGTGTCACGTGATACATTGATGACGTATTTGTTTTTGTGTTGTGCTAAAAATATCCAGATTTTGAGAAAAATTAAACTTCGTCATAAACTTTCTAAACTGAACGAACTTCCAAGAAAGCAGTGACGTAACAATGAAGCTTACTACAAAGTGGTTACGTCATAATCAGCCCCATTGTCCTGTGTGTTCCATCGAACAATTTAACTTTAATTAAATTCGAGATTTAATCTCCTGAAAATGGTCAGGTAACCGAACGAGCATTTGTCTCCATTAAATAAACATTCAAACAATAACGACTCGTGACGTCATAGAGAATGAACAATGAGGTAATGATTAAGAAACAATGATGGTAGAGATATTGGACACATGTTTGCTAATTACTGAAAATAGATTTATTTTTAAAATTCTGCTTTTTGAAATAGTATTAAACGGGTTTTAAAGATTTAAATTATAGCAATATTAAATTGTGTTTAAAATTAAAGCTGCAGTCTTTGTTTATTATTGTTTATCTATTTTAATTACGCAATAAAATATATAAAAATTTACTTACATGTCTGCAGAAGAAACCGATACTGGTATTATATAAAAAACAATATTTTTAGCTTATGTGCTTTAAATTTTTAAATTCTTGCATTTTTACATTTTATTTAACTCGTATGTTTTTAACAAACAGAAACATTGTTTTAAAAGAGAACGACCCCTAAATATATTTCCCACTTTTATATAGGCTATCATTTTTTCAGTCTAAAAATCTAATTGGTTTTGTAACGCATTTTAATTTACTTTATACGATATTAAAAAAAATATTTGAAGCCCTAAAACTGATTTAAATATTCTGTATATGTTTGTTTTATTAAGAAATAGTGTGCAAATTTGAACTGGATAATATAAGCAGCGGTATTTGAAATATACGCAAAAATAATATTTAATATAATCAAGTAATAATTAGCAGGATTAAATAATAGCATTTTGATCAAATACGGCTAAAAAGAAATTAATAATTAAATATTTTTGGAAGATTAAAAACATAAAATAAAAAATAATTGTTTTAATAAAGCAAAACCCAAAATAAATTTTACAAATTCAAATTTAATATTTTTTAATGATTTTTTTTAATTTTAAATTAATTTCTTGCTTTTTGTTTTAATTATTATACCGTTAATTAATTAGGTACCAGATTTATTTCCTTTATTCTCCTATATCACCTTGTAAAAATACTTTATCAAAATAAAACGTTAAAAAGTTCAGTAAAAACTTTTTCCTTTAAAAATAAAGTTCCTATGGATTACACTCAACAATAAAATATTGCAACTCGGAGTAGTGACGTCACTGGGTTATGACGTACTCAGTAGTGACGTACTCAGTAGTGACGTCATTGACGGGGTACGAGCCTGCGTCGGCCGCGTAATAAAAGTGGGGTCGATTTAGAACGGGAAAGACCCCCGGTTTTTGAAGTAGAAGAGGGTGAAGTAAAGGCAAAGTGGGAAGAGCTGGGAAGAGAGGAACTCCGGTGGATCCCCGACCTCTTCTCGAAACTCCGAATCATGTCCTTTACTAAACGGGAATCCCGCTTAAAAACACGTGGGGAATTCCCGGCGTCGGTATCGTTTAGTTTAGGCTCGGATTTAAACCGAATAGACGCGAGTTCGATTCCCGCTGCGGTCAACCTCGGTTGATATTTTTTCGGTGACGCAGAGAGACCGATTCGTTCGGATTGCGACCTCCGGACCCGGTTGTTACCGAATTTGTACCGGGAAGATACTGAAAGTGATGGGGAATCACCTTTGTTGTTGTCATAGGAACGGTACGGAGTCGGGGTAACCAAGGCGAATAAATCCTGAGTGTTACCCCGCTTTGAAGGCGGGGTGTTTTGAAAAGGGATTATGACGTCATGGGGGTCGGCTCTGACGTCAGAAGAGTCAAATTTTGAAACAAGGTGACGAACCGCGGGGGTCGGGGTTTCTTTGGGTGGAGTTTTATCAACAGGGGGACTTCCCCCCATTAAGAGTTGGTTGATGACGTTGTTAGTAGCCGCGGTCGCCTTCTTCGATTTCTTAAAGCTCTTGCCCGCCAACTTGCGGACACTTTTTTCGATCTCCCGCGCCATGTTTCGCACCAAACCTCGTTTGTGTTTATGCGAGCTTGATTGGCTAGATCGTGACGTAACAATCGATACGTCATCGTCGCTACTTCGTGGTAAACTGCTGTATTGTGAACCAACCTTTAAATACATCCAAAAAAATTTAAAACAAAATTTTAAAGATTTTTATAACTTACAAGAAAAAGGTTTTTCCTCTCTGGTTAAGCGGTCATGGCAGCAAACTACGAGGGGAAAAGTTTCGGGTTCGAGTCGCGCCAATGCCACACTATTCGCCTTTAAGTTCAGCGTTAACGAATAGCTCAGACATGTCCTAATACTCCTTAATAAACATACTAAACCTTTCACCTTAAGACGATTTGAAAAAAATAAGTGTTTACCTCTCTTATAAGATGTAAAGTTTCCTGCGACAAAGTTGTTTGAAGCAAAGGTTTTTCTACAATTGTAAAAATCTCGGTATCACAGTTGATTTCAGACAACACATTGTTATTATTGTTGTTGTTATTGTTGTTGTTGCATTCTAGTTTCTTTACAGTGGCTTCCGATTCATCGATATAAAAACTCGGATTTTCGTTTTCGACTTCGCAAACTGGAACGAACATTGGGGATGGAGAGAGATTTTTTCGCCGGGTTGGCATCGACATTGTCCGCTGAATATTTACAGTTGGCTCGGCCTCTTCAAGTGTCCCGTCCGGAGAGTACCGGCTTTCGATTTGAGTGACGATTTTTTTCACGGATAAAACCTGAGCTTGGGTCTCAGAGTAGGACCGACCTCGGGCTTGTGTGGGATCGGTGGCGGGAATTTCGACGTTGGTGACGGGCGGAAGGGAGATTGTTTTCTGGTGTCCTTTCGTAAAGTTTTCGGCGGGATTTTTGTCGTCGGGAGATGACGCTGTGGAGTTATCGATCGGAGATTCAATAACGGCGACGATTTCTCGAACTGGAATCGAAGCTTTAAGCGCTTTCACGGTCGCCTCGTTTTCACTTTTTTCCTGCGTAGTTGGTTCCGTAAACCTAGATTTTAATGACGTCACGTCGACAGCTACCTTTATGACGTCATCGTCTGCTGTAATAGGTTCAGAAGTAAGAATGGCTGGCGACGAGGCGCGCTTTTTCGGCGTTTGTGTTGTACGACTTGTTCTATGACGTAATAAAAAAATATGACGTCATAATTAAAAATCAAAATTGTTTTAACATAATTTAAAAATGTGAAAAAACAGTTTAAATTTAAAACGAATATTTAATTAAATTAATATCTTAAATCTCGCACGTGTGTATATTTATGTTTACACAAAGTTATTTAATTTAAGATAACAATTTAATTAAATTAAATATTAAAAAATAATATTGATAATGTACTTAGATGAATCAATAAACGCCCTGAAAAATTAAACAAAAAACTAAATTTCCGATTTAACTTTTGTCAGTTGACTTACCCATCATGTACAAACACACTGTCCTCACTCTGCGCCAACTCGTCCAAATTTAATTCCTTTTCCAGCCCTGCTTGCTTCCGTAAGTGGGCGCGCTTGGTCGTAAAACTTTTCCGTAATTGTTGAGCTCTTTGAATTCGTTCGTTGTCCGATCCGGTTGAAATTAAAAGTTCGCCGGGCTCGGATGTATTTCGATTGTTATGTGCTAAAAATTAAAAAATATGATAAAAAAATAAATAAAATTGAAAAAATATTTTTTAAACAAATTTTAAAAGAGATTTGATTGTTCGCAAAAAAAACTTGATTCAAAAAATTAAATTTAGATATATTTAAGACAGAAAAGTATTATTATTTAAACAAAAATAAGTAAACAATAGAAAAAATCCTAAATTGTTGGCAAATTTTTTTAAATAATTTAAAAATAATTATAATTAAAAATATAAAAAAACGAAAACAAACTAAAATTAAAGTTCTTAAAATAGTAAGCCTATAATTTGTAGGTTAAACTTAATCTAAAACCTAAAATTCTTTCAAAATTTTCTCCCATAAAGTTTAGGTAAAAGTATGTGGTTTAATGTGAGTTATAGCAATTTAACAATCACGTTTTCACAAACAGATTAACCACAAAAAAAGTTAAAACCAAAAAATCCACAAATTTTCGGTGTAATCTATGCTTAAAATAAAAACGTTTTCGAATTTAGGTCAAGTGTTAAACTCACACGTATTGGTGTCGTGTTCGTTGTTATTGTTGGATAGATTACTTAGATCGTTGTGAGAATTGTCAGGAACGAAACAGGTTCTTCCTTCTTCGGGCGACCAAGACTTAGGTCGATGTACCTTAAAAATAAAAAAACGATTTTATGGGTAAACTTTTAACATAAAAAAAATAAAAAAATAAATAATAAAAAAAGGTATTGATTTTAAATTTTTCTTTTGAAATTATAATAAATTAACTTTTTAAGTCAAAAATTTAAGGGTAAAGTTAAGGAAAAAAAAGCTACATGAAAAATGAAATAAACTAATAACGGCTTTTAAAAATTAAAATTAAATAAAATTCTTATAAAATATATTATTTTTAAATAAAAACAAATACTGATCAAATAAAAAGAAATAAAAAGTTTTAGAAAACGAAAAAATTATTAAAATTTAATAAAACGTTTAAATTTATTTTTCCTTTTTTAATTTTAATAAAAAACTAAAAAATACAAAAAAACTAAAAAAAATTACTTAGAATTAAAAACTTTTTCTTTTTTTTTTTCTTTTTTTTAATTTTCTTCCACAAATTTTTTTTTACCTTTGGAACTGATAGCGTCGCAATATCCAAAAGATGTCGATTAAAATCAAAACTCTCCTCCAACCTCATATTCGTTTGATCCTCATCCGGGATCATGATCGAAGGAGCAACGGTGGATCGCGGTGACATTATGACGTCATCATTGGTGCTGGGCTCTGATAGGCTGCTTTCAGAGCGCGATCGGAAAAGTTTATTATGGCGTTGTGCACTAAATTTAATTGTTTAAATTATGACGTCACATTTTGAATAAATAAAAAAAAATTCAAGAGTTAAATAAACCTAAATAATAAATTTAAAATCTAAACAAATTAAAAAAATTTAAAATAAAACCAATTCAAAAAACAAAAACACAAAAATTAAAAAAAAAATGTCCAATATAATATACTGGTCTAGGCAACGAACTACGAGCCATAAGGTTTCGGGTTCAAGCCGCACTGATGTCACATTATTCGCCTTTAAACCTGGCGTTAACAAATAGCTTAAACACGTCACAACAGCACCCAAACCAAATAAAATACATAAAACCCATCACCTTAAGGTAATACAGAAAAATAATTTAAATTTTCGCAAAAATGAATATGACGTCATAACAGTTATTGTTTACCTTGCAACTAATATTCCTTCATATTCTAGTAACTGAGCTCTAAATCCCGGATTAGGATCAGTAATACTTCGACAATCGTTCACGTATTTTAACGCTACATCACGTGACCAACTATTGGTTTTCATTAAATATGCTGAGACGGTGGCAGCCGATCTACTTATTCCCATACTGAAATAAAATGAAATTTTTAATGAGAAAATAATTTAAAAAAAATGTTTTTAAAAACGTAAAATATTTTTCTAAATTTTATTTTTTTGGGAAAAATTCCCTTTTTTTAATTGAATTCAGTTTCTCAAATATTTGTTTTATATTTTAGTATAAAATATAATAAATTAGCCAAGTAAATTGTTAAATATAAAGCCTTAATAACAATATTCACTACAAAATAACCTTAAATTTAATTTAAATTAGACACAATTTAAGATCTCGTTTCAAACGGTAATAAGGTTTAATTTCAATTTTACTTCAATTGAAAGTTTATTAAAAGGGCGTTAACGGTAATTATATCCGCTCAACCTTAACAAAAATCGGAGGGATTACATAGTTAATTACACTATTAAAATAATAACATTTTTTAATTATATTCGCTTATACTAAACTATGTACTTTCAATATAAAATTTTAGCAATAAACAAAAAAATTTAAAACATCGCATTTTTTCAACAGGTTTTGAAAACTTTTTAAATATTTTGTTTAAACCATTAGTGGGACTGTACACCTTAACATTACAAAAAAATATATAAGAATTTTATATTAAGTCAAATAGTGTGGTATACCAGTCATGGCGTTTCGGGTTCGAGCCGCACCAATGCCACACTATTTGCCCTTGAGTCCGGCGTTTACAGATAGCTTAAACACACTAAAAGGTTTCGGGTTCAAACCGCACCAATGCCACACTTTTTGCCCTTGAACCCAGCGTTTACAGATAGCTTAAACACACCAAAAGATTTCGGGTTCGAACAGCACCAATGCCACACTATTCGCCCCTGAACCAGGCGTTTACAGATAGCTTAAACACACCAAAAGATTTCGAGTTCGAGCCGCACCAATGCCACACTATTTGCCCTTGAGTCCGGCGTTTACAGATAGCTTAAACACACTAAAAGGTTTCGGGTTCGAACAGCACCAATGCCACACTATTTACCCTTGAGTCCGGCGTTTACAGATAGCTTAAACACACTAAAAGGTTTCGGGTTCGAGCCGCACCAATGCCACACTATTTGCCCTTGAGTCCGGCGTTTACAGATAGCTTAAACACACTAAAAGGTTTCGGGTTCGAACAGCACCAATGCCACACTATTTACCCTTGAGTCCGGCGTTTACAGATAGCTTAAACACACTAAAAGGTTTCGGGTTCGAGCCGCACCAATGCCACAGTATTCGCCCTTGAGTCCAGCGTTTACAGATAGCTTAAACAAGTCATTATAGCATAAACCCGATAAAAATACAAACTACCAACAGAGGTATACCAAAAAAAAAATTACATTTACCGGCAATGGACTAAACACTTCCCTCCACTCTTCCTACAATCGTTAATAAATTTCCAAGTGTGATTCCAATGAGGTAAAAGATCAGATTCTGGTACGTCATATAATCGAATATTTTTATATTGAAATTCACCAGGGAAGAAATTATCGATTTCCAAAGTAACATTTAATATGTGGGTAATACTACAAAAAAAAATTATTGGAAAATAAATCGTCGGTAGCCACGGTAAGTGATTTTTAATTGTCGTAATATGGTTGCAACTCTTAACTAATGGTTTACCTAATTTACCTGCACACCACAAACAACAGTTTAATTTATTCTGTAGACCTATAAATTTTTTTTATTTATATTAATTTATCCTCGATGTGGAAAGGTCAAATGCGTAACCTAAATATAAAGTAACAACTGTTACTCCGGCCCAGTCTTGAGTTGCCTTTGGCAGTTTGGGATATTATAGATTATAATTGCCTGGTAATTATGCTGCTGATAAAGTGCTGGCTCAGCAGAAATTTATACCGTTTATAATGCCTTACTAAAGTCGCTTCAGCATGAGATCAGTGGGGATCCAACGCAAAACCTCATGTAAAAAGGACATAAATATAAATTAAAGTAAAAACAAATTTAAATGGCTGTTCAAAAATTTTTTAACAATTGTTAACATTTATTATTCAAAAATTAAATTAATTTTGTTACCCTAGTTGAGTAAGTTCATCAATATTCGAAGCATTCCATTCAGAACCCAGAAATAAATAATCTAGAATTTTTGAAGCACAATCCATTTGACCCAACACAGTTAACATTTCATTATCAATATATGTTTTATAATTTGTCAAATCTTGGTCAATCTAAACAAAAAAAAAAAAAAAATTAATTTGGGTTTGGTGACCATGCCATAATATATTATAAAATCTTTATGTAAACATTAATACTTTTGGCATGTTTTAAATCATTAAATTGATTTTGTCATTTTTTCCCGTCGCATTGTTGTAATATTAATTGTATATCGTATTTATTATTTACTTTTATCAATGCGCGAAAAACCAAAATAAATAAATAAATAAAAATTTGTTTGATATAATTTTAGGCTATGTAAGATAACTAACTTATTTTATATAAAAAGTTATTAAAAATAATTCCAAAAAATAGATCAATTTATTTTGATTTCAAAAAACTAAAAAAAAACTTTTATAAAGAATAACAAAATGTGTAAAATTTTATAAATTATACTAAATGTAATATTGTCATCTAAAATGATTTAAAAAATTAATTCTTATTATTTTAAACAAAATTTAATCATACCACTTTTTCTAATTCAACCCGAATTTCTTTACAAGTTGTGTTATCTAAATCCATCGGCATCATAACTTGTTTTAATTTACTTCTAATCAACGATTCAACTGGAACTCTGTCAGGGTCTCTGCAAATAAAAAAATAATCTTCAAATCATATCATCATTAATATATTAGGTTAAAAATATACATAGAGTATTTATTAAAAATGACTTCTTTTTTTCATTTTTTCATTCATTTTTTTGATTATTTCAATGTTAAAAGCGTTATTATATAGTACAAGTTAATAGCCCACCCTACAGTCAAAATTTAAAAAGTTATAATATAGTCACAAATCTTTACTAATATTTGCATGCAACTGCGCACCACAAACGACAGTTTTATTTCTTTTGTAGGCCTATAAATTGAACATATACATATTGTCCAGTCCAATATACTTTATCATATATACATTATATGCAGTTTTATTCTTTTAGGTTTACAAGATTAGAATATACATTTAACAACCGACAGCATAGTGTAGTGGTAAGAACACTTGCTACACCACACATAAGGTAGGGGGTTCAATCCCCACTGATCTTATGCTGTAGCGTCCTTGAGTAAGGCGCTATAAACGATACGAACTCCTGCTGAGCTTGCACTTAATTAGCAGTAATAATTATCGGGCAATTATAATCTATAATATCCCAAACTGGCAAAGGCAACTCAAGACTGGGTCGGAGTAACTAATGTTACTCTATGTTTAAGTTGCGCATTCGACTTTCCCACATCGAGGATAAAGATATATACAAAAAAAAACAAAAAAAAAAGTGTTAAAATTTGAACTACTTACGCTACTTCAAAATAGTTAGGTTTGGTGGAGAATAAATCATCAAAGAATTCCCATTCGTTTATATGCAACCTCTCAGATTTAATTCTACTCTGGTAAAAGCCCGTCCAAGTTAAATAAAGACTTCCCTCATAATAATTATGTCTAACTGCAGTATCAACACATCTGTGAAGAGATTGTAAGGCTGACCTAAAAAAAATTGTTTTTAAATTTGTGATATATTTCAACTGGCCATCAAATTATAGTGTTAACTAAATGGATTAAAAATATAAAAAGGGTTAAATTTAATGTTTAAAATTAGTTTTTCATGGTAAATAGGAAAAAAAAACTGACAAAAATTTATAAACAGTGTTTTTTTTTGTAATTACATTTAAAAAATGGTGTAACTAAATTTTTTTTAGTAAATTAATAAAATAAAAAAAATTGACATAAAAATATATTTTGTTTTTTTGTTTGTTTGCTAAATATATGAATTTAATAAAATTTTTACCAAGTTTTAATAAGAAAATCATGTCTTTTAAATAAATGACTGGCCTAGTTAAGTTAATCTTACAGATTAGTATCAAGATTAAAATCAAAATGTTAAACCCAACTAAAATATTACAAAAATGTTAATCTCAAAAACATAGTGGACAAAATAGCAGAGTTTTCACATAAATAGTAAGAAGAAAATAACTTAAAAATACGTAAAAAAAATATAATTTATGTTTAAAAAAAATTATTTTATGTCTAAATTAATTTACAGTTTTTAGTGTCAAAAGTAATAAAATATAAAAATTTAGATTAAATTTTTTATTTTTAAAATTTAGGTGAAGTACCAGAAAGAATTTATAAAGAATTTTAATACCACAAATATGTTTATATATAAATATGAGCTTACCACATCGCTTGTACGGATACTGGTTTAAATATATGAGTTCGAACTCTGGATACAACTTGAAAACCTCTGTAATGAAAAACAACAGTTTTTTGAAACAAAAAAATTAATAATTAAAAATTTTTAATTAAGAAAATGGTTTAAAAACAAATACATTTAAGAAAAAAATTAATTTTACGATACTAATTAAAAACCATTTTTTAAAACCAGCACTAATTAAAGACCATTTTTAAAACCATTACTAATTAGAGACCATTTTAATAACTTTTACCAAAAAAAAAAACATTTCAAAAAAATTACTAAATAAAAACCATTTTTTTATAGCTATCACCAATTAAAGAGTATTTTCAAAAATATTACAAATGAAAGACCATTTTTACAACCATTACAAATTAAAAACCATTTTTAAAAACCATCACTAATTAAAAACGAAAAAAAAAACATTTTTTACCCGTCACCATTCAGTTTTATACTGGTGTCACACCATATCGGTAACACCAGACCAATGGTGCATGTGGTGCTTTCTTTGGTGGCAAAATCGCAACCAACAATTATACATTCATCAGTATCTTGTCTTCCTTGTGTGCTTACTATGACCAAATATCTTCGATGTGAATCCTGCCAGCTTTCCAGTCTTACAGCCTTTAAATTAAATAAATTTGAAGATTAAAAATAAAACATTCTTAACTTTTAGGTATTTAAAAAAATAAATTATTTTTAACAAATGTAAATTCAATTTTTAATTTTTTTTTCTATTTATTTATACTTAAACATAGAGTAACATTTGTAACCTCGACCCAGTCTTAGGTTTTTTTTATTAATTAGGAATAGAACAATTGTTTATATAGAAAAAATGCAACTTGTACAATAACATAAAAATTTACCAATTTAATATTGTCTTGCGGTCTTAAATGATGAAAAATGGCCCTTAGATGGCGCTGTAGTTCTCCTAAAAATAAACAATTTTTATATCTTTATAACAAATAAAAAATCCATTAAATCACTTTCAATTTAGTAGTAAACACTAAATTTAAAGCGTTCCTATCTTTCTTGCAATAAATACGTGTTTTAAAAGCCTAATTGTGACGTCATTTAAAGCAAATTTATGACGTCACAATCAAAATAAGAATCGAGTATAATCAGGATGTCGAAACATCGATAATTATCAGACCACGTGACCACTCATCGCAGTTGATTAACTACGAGACAGTCGAAATAAAAATCGTTGTTTTTCAAAACAGTTTTGGTTGTTAGGGGTAAAGCGAAGTCAAAACAAAAGACACAATAACATGATAATAACTCATAAGTGTTATTTAACTATAACGACAAAGTGTTAAGTATTACTACAACGAAACCTAATTAACAACTTATAACTACAATTTAAAGGAAAACTGAATAATTATTTTATTGAAACTGGGTTTGGTGACCATGTCATAATATATTATAAAATATTTGTGTAAAATTAATATGTATATATATGTTTTAAATTATAATATTGATTTTGTCATTTTTTCCCGTCGCATTGTTGTAATATTAATTGTATATCGTATTTATCATTTACTTTTATCAATGCGCGAAAAACTAAATAGAAAAGAAGCATATAGATGTATAATATTTTAGTTATTGTATAATTTCTTGAAATAGGTCTATTTTAAACCAATATTTAAACCAATAAAACCAATATTAAAAACCAATAAAACCAGTGTAGTTATTGGTTAAACACTTGAGCCAGCAATTAATAAACCGGTCGACTAATTTGTAATTTAATTAAAGTGTTTAACTTGTACAACTACTTTGTAAGCATGGTTCAACTGAATAAGTAATGTAAGTCCTAAGGCCAAATCGTGTAACCTTTTGGCTCAAATTCGATTTCAATTGAACACGGAAAATCTGGACAAAAATCAATCAAAAAACGTTACAAAAAAACTTTTAAATCGATATTTTGTAAAGTAAAAAATTTATGATGTCATCACCTTGTATTAAAAAAAAATGGTGAATCTTTAAAAAATCGAAAATTCGTTGCATAAAAAAATCTAATTAAAAACTTTTCTAGAGATTCGAAAATCCCGTTTTAACAATGGTACGTTATTGTGACGTCATTAGCAGAAACCTTTTGCATAATTAATGATGAGAAAAAATAAATCCTAAATTCAAACCTTGAGGTAGCTTAAACTGGCATTCATTTGTTTTCGTCATAATCACTTTGACTGCTACGTCACGCAACGTCAAGCGTGACGTCATAGGGTCGGTCAACACCGAGGACCCGGACCGGTTCCGGTACCCTTCATGGGTGACCGGAAGTGTGATATAGGGTTGAGAATGGGTGGATGAGGATTGAGGTGAAAGGTTGGGGTATGCGACGACGCAAGAACACATTTTTGAAAAGTTTTTGTTTTTTTTTTACATTATTTATAAAATTGCCTAAATAAATATTCTGAAATTCCCAAAACATAATATTTTGTAATCAGCTATTTTTTACATTTTTTTTGTTTTTTCGTTTTTTTTTTGACATTATTTGTCGAATTTCCTAATATTCCTTTAAGAGCTATTTTAAAAAATATATATTTTGTTTTTTAAAGCACATAATTTTATAAATTTTATATAATTAATAATAAGCTGGTAGATATCTCATTTATTTTCCTTTTTTTAATTATTAAAAAAATACTCAAAATATTAAATTTGTCCAAAAAACCGTGTGAATATCTGAATATCATATTGATAAAAAAATTCAACTATTATTTTTTTACACAAAATTTAAAAACTACTTTCTTTTACTTTTTAAACTGCCTTAAAGTTGAACAAAAACATTTTAAATGTTGTAACATCGCATAAAAAAAATCAAAGCTTTTATTATTTTTCTATAAATCTAATTTGTGAAATTACTTAAAAAATAAACTCAAAACTGATTCAAGACAAATATATTTCTTTCTGCCTTTCAACTGGCCAATAAAAAGATTTAAAATGGTAAACAGATAAATTATTAATTATTCAGCATAACGGTCAACCTGTATTCCTGACGTAACAATAATAACACCTTACAGTTATGACGTAACAATAAGCTAGCTCAACAAAATCAGAATATGACAAGCAGTTTGTTGACATCTGCATTACACATCAAATGTGAATGTGACGTCACAAGAAAGGTGATTAACCTAATTCGGGAAACAACAACAACGGGACTTCGCGGAAAATTGAAATTTCACCGGTTTGCCATTTACTTAAAAGTTTAAGAGTTTTTTTTAAGGTTAAAATTTACGTGTTACAATTTCCTCTTACCATATACAACAACGTATTGTTAAATTACTTAACCTTATATGGAAACATTTCTTTAATTAATTTACGAAAAAAACTTACTTTTTTATGTCTGTTAATTTTATTGTAATATCTAAATAATATTTTCTAAAAATGTTGTGCTTTTTTAGTAATTTTTTTTATAAAATATATATTTTTTAATTTAATTTATTGGATTTTGTCTAAAAGAGAAAAAAAATTGTCCATAATTTCAACTCTTTATATAACAAAACTAGCGATTTATTTTATCCATTCATAAATTCACGTTTTTTGTGACAATTTTAACCCATTACCTAACCACGACCCGGTTATATTTTTACACAAAAACCACCAAAAAAACGAGTTCAAAAATTTTCCGCCCCACTTCAGTTAACCATGCGTTAATTCGGTCACAATGCTTATGCATTCTTTAAGGAAATATCTAACATACCACGCTTATATTTCACTGTGTTGACCCGTATCAACTAAAGGGAAACGAATTTTCGACAATATAAACTTGTTATTATATCAAACCGGTAATTAGGTTATAAATATTTTTTTATAATCACCTTTTTTATGAATTTAAATTTTAATAATGAACTACTTATAACTTAAAAAACGTTAATATTTTTATATACGTATTTTTAAAGTAATTTTAATTTTTTTTCAGTAATTTATATTTAAAACTAGCATTAAATTTCTATTATTTTGTGTTTAGTATCTACAAAACCATAACCAAACCCTTACTGTGGTTTATTTTCCCAAATATCAGATAATTCTTTAGTTCAAAAGTTTAAAATTAACGTAATTGGCGACATTTTAGTTTAAGTTTTATTGGAACCAAATTTGTTTCCGTTTAAATGTTAAATAACGAGTTATTTTTTATTCCAAGCATTGTCTTATAAGTAAATTAATATTAAACCATTAATAATAAAACAATTTACCAAAAAATGAAATAATTTCAAACATTTAAAAAATAGGCCTACTAATTTAGAACAACTATATCCTGAACTAAACTAACGCTAGACTTTAAAATTTAACTTTATATTAGTTTTTAGTTTAACAAAAGATTCGAAATTAAGTTTTTCTTAAAGAATAGAACAATTTAAACGTTGTTGCAAAAGGGGTTATGACGTCATTTCCCCCTAAATACTGTTGATTGGCTTTTGAAAAAGCCTAATTTAGTTTTATTCTAAACTCTTTGTTTTTAAAAATCATTAAAAAAAACTTATTCTGTTTATAAAAGCTTGTATAATTAATGTTGTGGCTATGTTAAAAACCTAATTAATCTTTAATTTGGTGATACGGGGTTTTCGCTAATGCTGTTTAACTTTTAACTACTCTACAGCATTTATACTACCTAATGTTAATTATTATCTTACAAAAAATTGATTTTTAGATAAAAAAATAAATAAATACATTTTTAATATGTGACTAAAATTCAAAATTCGAGGTTATTTTTCTAATTTTGTAGATATGCAGATGATTTTAAGGCTACAATATACTTCCCTATCCTTTACCACATTTTTTTACTTATAAATAAACTAAACTGCTAAACTATTCTGTGTTTTAAACTTCAACTGAACGTAACACGCGCTCACAAACTACTTCAATTCAACCTTTACTTGAAACACACATGCAGCATATATATAAGAGAGAGGGCATTATGACGTCATAAGCACTCGGTGCTGTTGTTGAACGCATGCTAGCCAGTCCTAAAACAAAGCACTTGTAAATTTAAGCTTGGATTTTTGCCCTAACCTTTTGCCTATGCTTGGTATTTATCGATTTTGGTAGTGTAGGATTATAGGTAACCTTGAATTCGGTAAAATTTGCCCCTTTTTCTCTTTTTTTACTGATATTTCGATATAGTTATGACTCCTTTTTTATTGTTTTGTCTCAATTTTTTACACGTTCTATTATTCTGAGTAATTCAAAATAATACGCAAATATTTCTTAACCAAAATTTAATAAATAACTGGGATTATTTTCTTATATTTACATAATATTTACATTAACCTTTAAACAAAAATTCAAATTTTTAAAATAAAATTTTGGTTTAATTAATTAGCCGCTTTTTTTGGCCAAAATTCATAAATTAAAATGTGAATTAAATGTTTAAAAAATATGAAATTCCTTTTAATGATTGACGTTTGTTATTTTAAAATCTAAATAATTCAAAATTAAAAAAAAAATTCTGATTTTGCAAAAAAAAAATGAGATCACATTCCAAACTTAACCTATTGTTACGTAACAATCACCTTTCTACGTCACAATGCGAAGGCGTATTGCATGAGCAAATATAAATCTAACTGTATGCGTCAAACTACGTAACGATTACTACATAACAATAAAAATATAAAAGATTTTATAGTAATATTACTACTTCAAAAACGTATTAAAACATGTCCTGTAAATTTAATTAATTGCCCACTAAACTATATTTAAAAATGACGACAAATTTATAGTTTAATTAATTGTCTAATTGGAGGTCTAAATATGAGATAAATATTAATTATAATTAAACATGAGATTATAAATTATGTACAGGTTCTATTTTAATTGTTGTTATTGTTTATGAGATGTTATTAAATGTCGAAAAACAAATTAATTTAAAGCACAATCAACCCTCAAAATCTTAATGTAAAATTTTTTTAAATTGATTTTTTTTAATTCGAAATGGAAATTTTTTTATTGGAAAATTCTTAATTTGTTTTTCTTATTATTTATTAATCTCAATACTCGAGTATTGGCAATAAAATAAAATAATTTTTATTAATTTCTCCAAATTCAATAACTTTTTGATATTTCCTGTTTCAAAATTTTAAGCGAAAATTCCTGAACTGCGTTTGGTGTCAGCACGTGACTTGGTACTGTGACGTCATATACACCCGCGTGAATCATGATTATGACGTCATAGAGCACTGGTTTTATCAATATGCCCCATTTAAACAAAAGATATATAATTAAAAAATATTTAACTAGTTAAGAAAAAAATATTAAACTATTTTTTTAACCTTTTTATAGACTTTATTTTTAATGTTTAGATCTATATAAAGAAACTTTTATTTTTCATTACTTCAATATCTATTTTTTATATGTCCTATATTTTTATCTATAAGCTAGTTTATCTTTATCTGAAACCTGTAAACTGACACTAATACAGAGCAAACGTTTGCAGAGTAAATTTCCTTATAGAGAGAGACAGCAACATGATATATTACACAAGGGAATTTAAACATAAAAAACAAATAATAAATAGGAACCTTACAACACGATAATAAATACACATTAAAAAATAAGCTTTTTTAGCTAAACTAACCAATTTTTCACCCAAAACTACGCTATTGGTAAATTTATAATCTTTACGCTAATTTAATTATAAGAAATTTGCAAATTTTATTCTAATTTAAAATAAAATTAATAAAAAAAAGTCTAGCCTTAGGCTAGTCTGAAATTGAGACATATTTTTACTCTAATAAAACTTAAAATATAATCTAATAATTTACTACTAACATTAAAAACCATAAAATGTGAATTTTAATAAAAATCCTTTAACAAATACCTTAAAAAATTGAACGATTTATTATATATGTATATATATGTATTGTATACAGCAGTATATGGGGTAATACATTAACAACCTTACTAACTTTAAACTTACTATAAACCCAAAAAACCATTTCAAAATAATGATATTCACTCAACTGAACTCCCCAAAATATTCAACCCTCCTTATACGGCGAGCTTGCGCGTGCTCTGTGACGTCATAATCAATTTTGTTTGCGCACAATCGAAAGCTACACGGCGTTGTTTGTTTTAAGATTTTAAGGTTTAGATAAAGCGTCGGAGATTCGAGTTTTTGAATAAATCAAACATGAATAAACGTCAATTGTCAGCTAAATCTTAGTAATATTACAACTATCGTAAATTTCGTCTTAACCAATATGAAAGAAAAATAAACAAATCGAATTGACATCTGCGACGTTTACAGGCTCGTTTTTAAGTCTACATGGATATATCACTAACTTAAAAGCAATTTTTTTTTGTAAATTGTCATCCATTCTTAATATAAACATCGATAATATCAAAAAAATACATGTTTTTAAGAAAACTTTCCAAATATTGATTTTAAAACGCCAGATAGTTTTTAATAATAAATATCTTGGTATTTGTACAAAAAATTTAAACAAATATTAAAAAAAAGAGATTAAAAAATTCGATTTTTAATAAACTGATATATTGAAAATTTATCAGGTTATATTGGGAACAAATTACATGTTGCAATCTACGTTCTAGATTTAGGTGAATAGAATAATTTGCTTTATGTCGAAATCGAGCAACAAAAGGACAAGCAATTACACCGCGCGGGTGTATACCTTATTTCTATTCATATTTAATTGATATTTAGTTATTAATTTAATAATATTGGTTACGAACGAGCTTGTTATATTGAATGGAATTAATTTTATACATCGGCGCCAGCGTTTACTACCATTAAAAATTAGTATTTTTAATTACAAAATTAATTGGGTTTACTAATTTAGATTTTAAAGTCTTGTTTAAAAAGTTATATTTCATTATGCTATAATATTATGCCAAAAAAATTATTAATACGCTTACATAGAATTTAAATGGTTTACTAGTTTGTCATTTTTATACATAAAATATTTGCAATTACCGACCAAATGGTGTAGTGGTTAGAACACTTGATTTTACAGCATGAGATCAATGGTTTGATCCCCACTGCTCTCATGCTGTAGCACCATTGGGTAAGTAATAATATGACACAACTGGGTTTAGTGACCATGCCATAACATACTTAAAATTTTTATATAAACATTAATATTTATAGCATGTTTTAAATCATTAAATTGATTTTTTTCCGTCGGATTATTGTAATATTTCTCGTATATATTTTTATTCAGTGTATTAATGCGTAAAAAAACGAGACAAAAAAAACACGAATAAATTCTTACCTCCGAATTGTTTAACTATTTGTAGATTAGCAATTGCAATACTTGTTTGTTTGGGAAGAATTAAAGCCGCTCCTTTAACAGCAAAAAAGTTCTCGCTGACACTTCTGTAATGCAAATAAAAACAAATTTATTGGTTGAATAAAATTATATTAATGTACAATTGCAAGTAATAATTTGAAAAACACGATTTTTTTAAAGTTTTGTTTAAAATACAAATTTTTCCGTTTTTTTCGAAATCGTAGAAAAGTGAATTCCTAATTTGCAAAAAAAAACATTGTGTGTGTAAAAAGAATATAAGTGTTTAATTAGAAACTAAAAAACTGTAACTTGCTGAGGAAAACGTTAAAAAAACACTTAAGAGTAGCGACAACTTAAAATTGCTCTTTAACGCCAACTTACGGGTAAATTTTTCAGTAATTTATTGCAAAATTTAAAAGTTAAAATTTTTACGTTTTTTTCTTTCTTTAAACTTACATGAAACATAGCTTTCATTTTTGTAAAAGGCAACCAATATTGGAATGCGGTTATATTTATTTTTAATAAAATTTATGGGTCGATAAAGAACCAGGAAGTATATAAAAATTTAACAACTTGTTTGTTATCAAACAACGTCACAGAAATCATGTTTCCAAATAAAAAAAAACTAATAAAATTTTAAATTTTTACGTCTATGAAATAAATTTGATAACATAAAAGTTATTAATATACATTTTATTTAAATGTAGTTCTTTAATTTGTCAACCAGAATGTCTAAATAACTTAATTAACGCAGTTATTAATTAATTTTTTTGTGAACACTGTATAATGAGTAATAACATGAAGTATTCAAAATTTCAGTAAGTCAATTTTTTTTCCTACTTTAACTAAGCTGACTTGACAATAAATTTAACAATGCGTTAAAAAAATTCTACCAAACCATTTAGTAGTTTATTTACACAAAAAAATCGGAATATTTTTCAGAGTAGAAAAATGAAAACAATATAGTTATATATGAAAAAACCAATAGTATGTAAATAAATATTAAGAATAAAACACGATTTTTAAAACCATTTACCAAGTCCTAGTGGCTAAGTAATATTATTACTTTTTTCTAGTTTTAACTGTTAAATAAATGTAAAAAAAAATTCTAAAACTTAAATTCTAAAAAAAACTTTTTTGCAGTTTCTACATTTTGAGTACTTACCCTTGCCTGACTAGTTTTTTGTTTCCAGATCTAGCTGGTGAGGAAATTGAATGTAATTCACCCAAACCTTCATTTTCATCAGTAACTGCATCCTAAAATATATAAAAAAATAATAAATAAAAGTAGCAAAGTGTAATACTAATATGTAAAAAGCAATAAACTGTCAGTTGAGAGTGTCCAATTTATAAAAATTTTTTTTTTTTGTATATATCTTTATCCTCGATGTGGGAAGGTCAATTGCGCAACCTAAACATAAAGTAACATCAGTTACTCTGACCCAGTCTAAAGTTGCCAGTGGCAGTTTGGGATATTATTGAGATTATAATTGCCCAGAAGATATGCTGCTGATTAAGTGCTTGCTCAGCAAGAGTTCATACCGTTTACAGTACCTTACTCAAGAGCACTACAGCATGAGAGCGGTGGGGATTAAACCCACGACCTCATGTGTGGTGTAGCAAGTGTTCTTACCACTACACCATGCTGTCGGTTAATTCAAATATATATATATAAAAAAATCAATTGCTTTGTTCATTTAAAGTGCTGCAACAAACAAACAACTACTTTAGCATTTAAAAGTATAATTTTTATTAGGTCAAAAATAAAAATTTTAAGTAAATATAACCACAACACATAAAACCTTAAATTATAAGAATGTCTAAGTGTTCGTAAAAGTTAAGAAGGATTTAATCCAAATATAAGTCCCTCCTATACCAACAAATATCTCCATTTAAAATAACTCAACCTTATTCAAGCATTTAAATTCAACAACTGGAAAAGTATTTCTTTCAACATTTACTAAACATTTAATTAAAAAGTCGAAAAACTCTTTTTATTTTCGTTTAAAAGAATTTAAAATTTTTTTTAAATTTAAAGAAAATTCTAACATAAAAAAATTAGTTTTTTAGCAAGAATATTAATGTTTTAATTAACTTTAAAAGGCCAAACCAATGCAATTTAATTTATCATTATAGACTTTGCAAGTACTATTTATTACAATATAACAAAAATTATTACAATAATAAATAAGATTGGGCAACCAAATAAATTTAATACAAGATCAAGACAATCAAAAAGGTAATAATTTTTTTTTAGTTTGTTTTATAAATTTTTAAACACTTTTTTTTTTGTTTTATAAATTTTTTTTTAGTTTATTTTTAACTAGTTTGTTTTATAAGATAATACAGTACAGTTCATGTATTAGTTTTTATATACAAGAGCTAAATGAAAGGAAAAGGATCTCTGTGATGTCATATCCTGTTAGGGGGAACCACTTTAACTTGAATAAGAAACAACTTAATGACAGTTTATGTTAACTTTAGAAAAAATTCACCTATTTTTAAATGTATTATAAGTGTCTTCAATAACCTTTAAACACATTACTTTTTATAAGAATTCAATTTCTGACCGTTTTTTAATAATATTTTTTTGAATATATATAAATTTTGAAAACAAAATGGGTATATGCTTTTAACATTAAACAATATTTTAAATTTAAACATTTATTAAAAACAAAACTACACATTTTTTACCATTTACATTATCATGTTTTTTTGTATATATATCTTTATCCTCGATCTGGGAAGGTATAAAAAGGCCTAAACATAGAGTAACATCAGTTACTCAGACTCAGTCTCGAGTTGCCTTTAGCAGTTTGGGATATTATATAGATTATAATTGCCCGATAATTATACTGCTGATTAAGAGCTGGCTTAGCAGGAGTTCATACCGTTTATAGCGCCTTACTCAAGGGCGCTACAGCATGAGATCAGTGGGAATTAAAGCCACGACCTCATGTGTGGTGTAACAAGTGTTCTTACCACCACACCACACTGCCGGTTATATAGTCCCCTACTTAAGGTTGCTACAGCAAAGAAGCAGTGGGAATTAAACCCACAACCTCATGGTGATGTAGCAAGTGTTCTTACCACTACACCACGCTGCATGTTCAACAAAATGCAAATTATTGGCATAAAGATAAAACTTTTGAAGCACAATTATTAAGATTTTAAGTAATTGTTTATGTTTTTGCAAAGCACAAGCAAAAAAAAATGCAAAATATACTCTTAGTTAAACTTTTAAACACATTTTTTAACATAAAAATTTAAATGTAAATTCTACATATTAATATATTAAATGCTTACCATTTCTGATGAAACCTCTGATTCGGTTCTTTCAATTGTTACAAGCGCCATTTCTTGATTTTAATTGTCAGTTTTAGATGCAACAACCTTAATATTTTTGTCACACTAAACAGCTGCTTTTATACTTTACTTGGTTTTTGCTTAGGCCGCGTTGTTGCTATTCCATTTATTAGGCAGCCATTATATTTTATTGCTCATATATCTATAAAACGTATACTGTATATGCTCAATAAAATTTCCGTATTCGTTTTAAGTAAAACTAAAATGTAAACAAACCTGTGGCTGTCAATTTACAAAATTTAATCATGAGCGCCCACACGTGTTTTTAATCCATCAAACTTTATCATACCATATAAGGAATACTTTTGTAAAACTGTCCATTTAAATAAAAATATAATTAAAAATATAACAATTAACTTATACATTATTTTCAACTAATAAAAATAGACAAATCTATTTGATCTGCAAAAATTTTGTGCAAATTAATTATTATTTAAAATATCTATGTGGTTCTTTCCCTGTCTCGGTACAAATACGTCACTACAGTTTATTTGTTTACTTTTTTCAATAAAGATTTTTCGTAAAAAACCGTAAATTAAAATGGCAAAAAACGTCGCAACTTTGGTAAAACAATTTATAAATACAAACAGGGTTGCTGTGTTCTCAAAATCGTATTGCCCGTTCTGTAATCTTGCTAAGGAAGTTTTAGAAGATTCAGGAGTAAAAAATCCAGGTGTTATTGAACTAGACAAAAGGGACGACGGCTATTTAATACAAGTATATATGTATTAATGTTAAATTAAAACATGCTTTGGGTGGACGTTTAACTGGAATGTATACTTACCTAAAAACCAAAATTGTAAGGTGTATTTACCATTTTAACTGGCAGCATGGTTTGTGTAATGGTCAGAACACTTGATACACTACATAAGGTCATGAGTTCGATTCCCACTGCTCTCACGCTGTAGCGCCCTCAAGTAGGCGCTACAAACAGTATAAACTTCTGCTGAGCCAGTACCTAATTAACAATTGTCTGGTAATTAAAATCAATATTATTCCAAACTGTCAAAGGCAACTTAAGACTGGGCCAGGGTAACTGATGTTACTTTATGTTTAAGTCGCGCATTCGACTTTCCCACATTGAGAATAAAGATATACACAAACAAAAATGATGTTACTTCATGTTTATGTCATAAAGTCGACCTATCCACATTAAGAATAAATTTATATATAAAAATAATTACATAAAACACAAATTTTACTATGTTTAAATGGAAAGAAATTTTTTTGTTGTTTCAGGATGAACTTACCAAGTTAACAAGCGTCCAAACCGTTCCTCAAGTATTTATAAACAAACAATTTATAGGAGGGGGGACAATCTTGCAACAACTACAACAATCTGGAGAATTAGAAGAAATATTAAAACAATCGGAATCTTAAAAACTATTTTAACCCAAACGTACTAACTAGTAGATATAAGTTTTTTTAATTTTGATTACCTCTAAATTTTAGTGTTTTTAGGAAATGTTTGATGTAATAAAATATTGCAGTTTCATTTCTGTTGTTTTTGTAAAAACTTTTAGGCAGAATAATATGATAAATTTATTGCAAATGTAATAAAAATCAAAAAAATAATCAAGTACAATACTAATTGCTAAATAGGTATATATCAAAATCACTAGAAAAATAAACACTGGACATTTTCAAAACATAATTTCGTAAAAAATAACTGGAAATTTTTGTACAATTTTTTGTACAAGCGTAAATGACATTAAATTTAATAGTTTGTAATATAAATCAGAAATGTTGGTAATCAAAGTCGGTATGACAAAAAACTAAAATATCTTCAAAATCAAAGTAAATTGGTTTAATAAAAATATGAATATTGGTATAAAAGATTAAGATTTAAATATATGATCGTCTAAATATGATTAATTTGTTTATTTAAGCTCTTGATTGAAGTTGTAAAGATTTTGATATTTTTTGAAATTCACCACCTTTCCTCTTTAACTGATCTAGAATTCGAATCTTAAAATAGAAGGAAACAAATTTTTACAAGATAAAACTAAAAAATAATATTTTTAATTTATAAAATTATTGATTTACCATTGCTTTGACATTTGCAATTCCATGCATGTTAGCCATATTCCACATGTTGATGGCAAGATGCTGCATCGCTTCTTCTGTGATGTCAGAATGAGCAATTATGACCTCAAACAATGACAATGCACATTCACTTTGACATTTTGGGTCCTACAAAATCACAACAAAAAAAATTTTAAAATTTTTTCAAGTAAAACTACTTCGGATAAACATTCATTTTTTTTAATTTTGGAATTTTTTTGTTAAATTTTACTTTGTCTCCAAGGGACACCAAGTAGCCTAATATTTCATCCAAAACCTTGGTTCCAATATTTGAAACCTCTTTCAAAAATAATGGATCCTTGCTGTACAGATGCTCATTGGAGTCAACTAGAAAAATTCAATGAAGTTAAAATTTGACATTGCATATATATCTACATATAATGTACATAATATAATGACCGGCAGCGTGGTGTAGTGGTAAAAACACTTTCTACACCACCATGAGGTCGTGTGTTCAATCCTCACTGCTCTCATGCTGTAGCGCCCTTGAGTAAGGCGCTATAAACGGTATGAACTCCTGCTGAGCCAGCACTTAATCAGCAGTATAATTATCGGGCAATTATTATCTAAAATATCCCAAACTGCCACAGACAACTCAAGACTGAGTCGGGGTAACTAATGTTACTCTACGTTTAAGTCGCACATTCGACTTTCCCACATCGAGGATAAAGATATATACAAAAAAAAAGGAGCTTGGTGGACAACCGGTTAATAAATTTATAGTCTACAAAATAAATAAAAAACTGCCATTTGTGGTGAGCGAGTAAACTATCACCGGCGATTATCAGTTAAGAGTTTGTATAATGGTGAAGAATTTTTCAAGTTTTTTAATTTTTCAATAAAGTAAATCACTTTACCTTTCGCAATCCTATAGATGTACTGATCCTGGCTAAATGCAGTGAGTAATGATAAAACTTTGATGTAAATTTGACACTTTACATCCAAATCAATGGAGGTATCAGCAACTACGTTCAAAAACCCTTTCAACAAATATAAAACCCCATTTTCCAAGTTATCCTGCATAAAAAATACTTGGTAGTTAATGTAAATCTGACATAAATCAGCATTTTAACAAATAAAAAATATAAATTTAATAAGATAAAAGAAATGTGGATCAAAAAATAAAACGGTGAAGTAGTCAGAACACATGTTTCACTACATGAGGTTGTGGGTTCAATCCCCACTGCTCTCATGCTGTAGCGCACTTTAGTAAGGTGCTATAAACGGTATAAACTTCTGCTGAGCCAGCACTTAATCAGCAGTTTATTTATCGGGTAATTATAATCAATCATATCCCAAACTGCCACAGGCAACTTGAGACTGGGTTGGGGTGACGATTGTTACACTATGTTTAGGTCGTGAAGTGGAGGATACAAATATAAGTTTAAAAAAACAGGGTTATAGTAACAAAAAACAAGTATACTTACAGGTACAGTAAGCAAACTTGAGAGAAAATTAGAGATGAAACTGAGAAGTGTTTTCTGTGAATAAGTTTTGTTTTCAGTTGTTTTTGTTAGATCAACCAACAAACTAATTGCTGAAGCGTACATAGCATCAGCTACAAAAAAATAATTTAAGTTTTATAACAATATTTTTTCATTTTTAAATTAATATTTAATCTAGTTCTTTAGGGTAATAAACAAATTATTCAAAACATTTTTCATTGAGAATAGGTGTTATTTTTATGTGTTTTAAGCTTTTCTTAAAACCTTGTAGCTCAATGCCATAAATACCATCTTACAGAACTCAATTTTATCCTGCTTTCAAAAATTAAAAAAAAACATGATTTACACTTTTTTTTTGAATATATCTTTATCCTTGATGTGGGAAAGTCGAATGCGCGACTTAAACATAGAGTAACATCAGTTACTACGACCCAGTCTCGAGTTGCCTGTGGCAGTTTGGGATATTATAGATTCTAATTGCCCAGTAATTATGCTGCTGATTAAATGCTGGCTCAGCAGGAGTTTATACCGTTTTTACCGCCTTACTCAAGGGCGCTACAGCATGAGATCAATGGGGATTGAACACACGACCTCATGTGTGGTGTAGCAAGTGTTCTTACCACTACATCACGCTGCCGGTTAAACTTACATACAAGAGTTGATATTTGATTACCTTGGGTTATGCACTGACTAATAAGAGCAACCTCCCCCGATTCCAGGTAGAGAGAAAGTTTAACATTTACATCAAACAAAGATGGTATTGTTATGAATGAGTATGCTGTACAAGCCTGTTAATAAACATAAAATTAAAGGCATTTAAATCTAAAGAATTTAATAAACTATGAACAGTGGCTTGGTGCAGAGGGTAAATGCGCTAAGTTGTAAAACTGTATTTTTTTCAAAAATTAAGGTCTTGTGTTCGATTCCCACTGCTGTCATCTTAAACACTCTGAAGTAGAATTATCTACAAAATAGGTAAGAAATAAAAGTATAGATTTATTACAAAAAATTATATTACCCTGACAAAAGCACTAGTTTTTCTTGTGTGGTTGCCCTTTACTATTTTATTAACTTGAGCATTGAGGTTGTTAACAGCATGTACAAGCATAACAACCACCTCATCCAACCTTCTAAACTGGGATCTACATTCCACATAAAAACTTAATTGCTGCTCGAAATCCTTGCCAAATGTAACCTATGAATGTGGTATATAAAAAGTGAATAAAATAGTTCATAATTTTTAAATGAGATATTATGTGTTTAAAAAATTAAATAATATAGTTTTTGATTGTGTTACCATTTTAATAAGAAATTTTTTTGTTTTTAGAGTTGAAATATTTGGTGACAGTTGCCACCAATAAAACAGTTTGGTGGCATGGTAGGTAGACCACTTGGCTTTATTACAAAAGGTTGTGAGTTTAATTTCCATGCCGAAGTTCCCTTAAGTTAGTTAATACAGTACAAACTTCGGCTAAGCCAAGACCCAAGACTGGACTGGGATAACAACTGATTTAATTAATATGGGTAGGCTTTAAAGTCTTCACATCGAGAATAAATAAATCCAAAAAAAAATCAAACCAAAATAATGAAGTCAATTTCTACCAACCTTCAATATAACTCCACTTATTAACGAGCTCACTGTTTTTCTCAAGTCATACAAACTTAAAGCACTAAAATTTAATAAAAAAATCGATTAAGAAAAACAACATAACAACCTACAGTGTCAATATAGTTGTAATACTTACTCAATAGTGTTGTGCATTGACTTGCAAGTATACATTAATCCATTGATTGCTATTAGGTCTGAAGTCACGTTGTCAGGATTTCTAAAAAAAAATTTAAAATTTTTAAAGTATCGACAAACATGAATTGATATTTTTTTATTTAAATATTTTTAAAATACTAACTTTGTAAAGAATGTGGCAACAGTTTTACAGACTTCAACTTTATGTTCTTCTTTTTGAAACATGTCAATAAATGGAAGAAATCGATCCTGAAATTAAAATAATGTAGTAGTCATTAAAAATAATAGTCAATTACCCGCCCTATGGTTGTAACTTACAACTAATATTTGCCAGTGATAACATACATGGTCACCACAAACGGTAGTTTTATTTTTGTATAGTACTGGCAGCGTGGTGTAGTGATAAGAACACATGCTATACCATACATAAAGTCGTGGGTTCAATCCCCACTTATCTCATGCTGTAGCACCCTTGAGTAAGACACTATAAACAGTATAAACTTCTGCTGATCCAGCACTTAATCAGCAGCATAATTACCCGACAATTATAATCTATAATATCCCAAACTGCCACAGGCAACTCAAGACTGGGTCGAAGTAACCGATGTTACTCTATGTTTAAGTCGCACATTCAAACTTTCCACATTTTAAGCCATAGAGTTTGCCTTCAAACATTAAAGGTAAATAAATATAAAAAAATCTTTTACTTTTAAAGTGCCATGGGCTGGTGAATATAAAAAAAAATTGAAAGCTTAACTGACCATTGCAAAAATGTCGGTGAAATCAGTCATGTGAGTTAATATCTTCTGGACAACTGAGTGCATCTAAAAAGAAAATTCAAAATTTTAATTAAACGTCATTCATCTCGAACATATTCTTTACTTTCATATCTTTAAAGGTTTATAACTCTTAATCTTTTGCACGTAATGTATAAAAAAATTAATTATTTGTGATAGTTTGTTAGTAGATAAAAGTATTCCCCATTTGCTTAAATAACTTTTTTCACCTCAGTATAATGATCTTCAAAAGCACGATCAGGAGTCAAATGTTTGATAATGTCGCCCAAGATTTTATTGACCTCATTTTTCTAAAAGTAATATTTAAACTTTTATATATACAGGGTAAAAGTTTAAATTCATTTAAAATTTTTATTTACTAATTTTAATTAAAATTCACATAATGAAATAATTAATAAATTCATTAAAAATTTCCATAAAAAAATAATTCTTATATTCAATTGAAATTCACACAATACAGTTATTAATTCTATAGAGTCCATTTAAAACTTAAACAATTTAAAATACTTACGCTAAAATGCTTTGCTGCGTATTCAATCCAAATTTCGGCACAGCTTATATAGTTCTATAGAACCAAAAACAATGAAATAATTTTGCTCAACAAAAAGCAAGTCTACAATATTAACCCCTGATACAACTTTTAAAAAAATGCTGGCCTGTCGTAGTTGTTAAAACATTTTGCTTTTCTCATGCGCTAAAAGTGATATAAACTCCTGCTAAACCAACTTTCAATCAGCTGCTTAAAATTGGTCAATTAAAATTTATAATATCCCAAACTGCCAGTGTCAGCTTAAGACCGGGTCAGGGTAGCAAATGTTACTCTATGTTAAAGTCAGCCTTTCTACATATATGATAACTAGAAAAAAAAGGTGATATAAACAACACACTTTCTTGCAAAGCCGATAACCAACTGAACATTAGACAAAAAGTTGACTATGCAACATAAAGAAATAAACCCATACACTTTACAAGTTACCTTTGGATCTCTCATCTTGATAAAAAGCTTCCATACATCGTTCAGAAGATTGAGTCGATCTTCTTCGGGGGGATCGGATTCAACTACTTTGATACCAAGTGTTCTGAACACTTCAAACTAAAATAAAATTTATTATTTTATTATAAGTTTAAGCATAAAAATATTTAAACTTTAATTTTCTTGAAGTTTTTTTAATACAAATAAATTAATATGCAAAGTTAACTAAATTATAAAACTAAAAAAACAAATTTCACCTTTGGAAAAAGTTGGTCTTCTGATTTGTTGATAAAGTTGCAAAAAGCAAGAGCACGACTTGCAATATAATCTGATCTAAACGCTGAGATGCAGCAGTTTAATAACAATAAATTGTTTCCAGTTTTACTACATTTCTCTAGCACATCAGTCAACATTGCCTAAAAAAATTTAAAAAGTTTTTGAAAAAAAATTTTTCAAAAAATTAGAATTTGCAAAAAAACTTTATTTAAAAAAAGTTGCTGTTTTTTTATAGTTAAACTAGGGTTATTTTACCTCATGTCCCTTATAAGCCAGACAAGATAATATCCAACTAAGAGCTGGGTTGAAGTAACCCAAGTAAATCCCAATCGTGACTTTTTGAGCTGCCATTATGTTTTGTACAGGACTGGTGTGAATCTTATTAAAAAAATTAGTTAAAAATACATAATTATTTTTTAATTTTAGCTCCAAATTTATAATAATTAACAAGCAATCTTTCTTTAAAATTTTTAGAGTAAAAGTTTAAAATTTTTAGAGTAACATCAGTTACCCCTACCCAGTCTCAAATTACCTTCGGCAGTCAGGGATATTATTGCGTAAATTTACATCATGTATACAGCCTTACTGATAAGGCGTTATTGTATGAGCATAGCGGGGATCAAACCCAGGACATTATGTGGCGAAACCAATGGTTTCAACCACTCTGCAGGTGAATTACAAATGCTACACATATTTAAAAACAATAGTTCATCTCACCTGCTTGTACGAAGCCAGAAAGTCATAAAAGTTTTGCTTTAGATGAGCTTTAAACTTAGGTGCATGGGTTACTCCAACCTATTATATTATTAATACATTCAATTTGGTAAATAAGAAACCTTCATAGTTTTTTCTGAATGGTACAAAAAAGTCCTAGATATTTTAATTTAACACCTTTTTTCCCAAAAAAATAAACAATTTTTCATTTAAAAAGTGATTTTTTAAACAATTTAACAAAGTGATAACCTGGCATAAATAGGTCCTCATATAAATGCTAACAAGTGGATCTCCAATTCCTCTTGCTGTATTGGTTAACCTCACTAGAACACTGTTGCACTCACTATAACATAACAATAAATAAAGTTAGTTGTATCAAACTGTTTTTTACATGATTTAAAGGTAAACCACATTAATTGCACTATATTAAATGGGCATAGTTTTCATAGTAGTGGGTTAATAACAGTTGGCAAAACCGTGTAGTGGTAAGAACTGTTGCTACATCACCATGAGGTCGTGGGTTTAATTCCCACTGCTCTCATGCTGTAGCGCCCATGAGTAAAGCGCTATAAACGGTATAAACTCCTGCTGAGCCAGCACTTAATTAGCAGTATAATTACTGGTCAATTATAATCTATATTATATCCCAAACTACCACAGGCAACTGGAGACTGGGTCAGAGTAACTGATGGGACTCTATGTTTAGGTTGTGAAGTCAACCTTCCCACGTTGAGGATAAAGATATATAAAAAAAACATGTAAAGTATGACTATTTTTTAATAATATTCACAAGTTAAAAAAACTGATAAGAAAAGGTTTGTGTGGTTTGACATTTTACGAAGACCGGCCTTATTTTATTTAAAAGCAAAGTATTCCTAAAGACACAAATTTAAAACAAAAAATAAAAATAATTTTTTTTTTATAAACTTTTAATAAACAAAACCTTTAAGACTTTTGATAACAAAACAAAAATAGAAATAATAAAACCCACCCATCCTTAATAAACTCATTGCATTTTAATGTAGCAGCTTCTATGTAAGCTCTTGGTAGTAACTCCCTAATTGAAGAAATTTTTAACATCCAGTTTAAACAAATTTCCTTCGCATTTTCAGGTACCTCAGCTGGGCAAATTTTATCTTAAAAAAAAAATAAAAAATTTAATTTAAAAAAATTCTTAATTGCAAAAAGGTAGATTTTAAAGACAGTTTTTGAATTTTATATTTATTTTTTTGTGTATATCTTTATCCTCGATGTGGAAAAGTCGAATGCGCAACTTAAACATAGAGTAACATCAGTTACTCCGACCCAGTTTCGAGTTGCCTGTGGCAGTTTGGGATATTATAGATTATAATTGCTCGATAATTATACTGCTGATTAAGTGCTGCCTCAGCAGAAGTTCATACCGTTTATATCGCCTTACTCAAGGGCGCTTCAGCATGAAATTAGTGGGGATTGAACCCAAGACCTCATGTGTGGTGTAGCAAGTGTTCTTACCACTACACCACGCTGCCGGTTTGTGACCTCTAATTAATATTACCTCTTTCTATGTTTGGGCACATTGAAAAAATCCTCTCAAAAACCAAAGCCCCTATAAAATGTAAATGAATTCTTTATTACTTTTTAAAATCTGTGAGCAAAAATACTCTTTAAAAATTTTTTTTAATATTTAAAAAAAAAAAAAAATTAATATTTTTTTAAAAAAAAAATCGCCTTTATTTTGTATGGTTAAATTTGCCGAACCATGTTAAATGTTTTTACCATTTTTTCGCCTTAAAAGTTATTTGAAATTTAAAAACATAAATGTTTAAACTAATTACCAAATGTGTTAAGTAGATCACTCACTAATACATATTTGCTTGGATAAAACTGAAGGACTGAGACATCACCCAACAGTTTAGCACACTACAACAAATAGAAAACAAATAATAATGTTTTAAATATACTAGTCCTACATTTTATTTTGCATAATATGGTCGCATTTTTCAACTAATATTTGCCTCCAAGAATTTACCTATGCACCACAAATGGCAGTTTTATTTATTTTGTAGGCCTATAAATTGGACATATATACATATATGGTTCGCTAAGCTTCAATTTTTTAAAACTACTTAATACTAGACAAAAAAAATTCTTAACAATTGCATATTTAAAATAAATATGAAGAGCAATAATTTAACAGCAATTTAAAAAAACTTGAATTAATGGTAAATTCACCTGAATTGCAATCTTCAAAGCTTTAACTTTTTGATTTGTATTCCAGGCTTGAGTTAAAGTTGAGTTAAGTGAGTGAATTTTATCGATAAATTCTTGTTGAGTTAGATTTTGCATTTCAAGAAAACCACCCTATAAAAAAAAATTTATATTGTTAAGCCCGGTTTGTAAAAATAAACAAATTACCACAAGCAATGGGCAGTGTGGTGTAGTGGTCAGAACATTTGGCTTCGCGACTTTAGGTCCTGTGTTCAAACCCCATTGCTCTAATGCTGTAGGGGCCTTGGTAAGGTGCTATAAAATTTTTTAACCATTTGCTTAAATATCGGGCAATTAAAATCTATAATATCCCAAACTGCCAAAGTCAACTTAGAAGTGGTTGGGGTAACAATTGTTACTCTATGGTTAGGTCGTGATGTCGACCCTCCCACATCAAGAAAAAAATTTTAAAAAAGGAATTTACAAAAATACTTTAATTTATACAAATCGAAAAATCTAAGTCAAAAATTTAGGATTTTAAAAATCTTACCTCTTCATAATCATCTAGTTGGCCGAGTCTATCCTTTAGTTTATCTGAAACAGTCGATCCTTGTCGATTTTTGTTTTGACCTGGAATGTATATAATTCATAAGCTTTTTTTTTTGTATAAGTATAGGCTATCTTTATCCTCGATGTGGGAAAGTCAAATGCGCGACTTAAACATAGAGTAACATCAGTTAATTGGACCCAGTCTCGAGTTGGCTTTGGCAGTTTGGGATATTATACAATTGCCAAGTAATTATGCTGCTGATTTATTGCTGGCTCAGCAGGAGTTTATACCGTTTATAGCGCCTTACTCAAGGGCGCTACAGCATGAGATCAGTGGGGATTGAACCCACGGCCCCATGTGTTGTGTAGCAAGTGTTCTTACCACTACACCAAGTTTAATTCGGGTCACATAAATTGTAAAATTTTTAACTCACCAAGTTTAGAGTCTCCTTTTGCTATTGAAGTCTGCCAAGACAAAATTAAAAAAATTAAATACAAAAGTTAAACATATATTACCAAAACGTAGGCAATATATTGTATGCATTACCAAAATTAGCACTTGATTTTATAAATTATCAACACATAGTTACCATAGACATGGAAAGTTTTTCATCAGTTGTGTACTTGTTCAAAATATTTAACTTTCTAGAAGACCAAGGTTCAAAATCCTCTCCGTAAACTTCATTTTTTTCAGAACTAACCAAAGGTGTTGATCCTTCCTAAATACATGTTTAAAACTGAATAAACTTTACACAATCAAAAATTAATGCCAAATAAGAAGTATTAGGCCAAAAATTAACTTAAAAATAGTAGGCTATTGTGTATATAAAGTTAACAGAATGCAAGATTTTAAACAATAATATTTTTACAATCATTATTTTAACCTTAGTAAATCCAGAATTTTCATTTTTTGTTTTTTCTGGAGATGAAATATTAGAGAGTGGGTCAGAAATTGATAATGCTGATAGTGGGTCAATAAAGTCCTTTAAATCAGCCCCAGAACTAGACCTAAAAAAATTTTAAATACTTGTTACAATTTTTTAATGCAGTTTACTTTGATACATTTAAAATACTAGTAGTAGTTACCTGCTACTTTTTGTGCTTCCGGCATTTGCTTTTCCAGAATGTGAAACTTTAACTGATGTAGCTTCTGTTACTGTAATTGCCTTTAAAGGATGATAATCAGAACCTCTCACTTTCTTGCTTGGTAGTTTTCTTCTATTTGCTTCAACTTCATAATTAAATGATCTCGGTTTCCTACAATATAAAATAAAAAAATCAGTTTTTAGATTAATTGGTAAAGTATGTTCTCATTTTTACAATCATTAAATTTGGCAAATAAGTAAATGATCTCTTGAAATCACTCAAATTTTTAGTATTTTTACCATACAAAAAGAAGCATACTTAAAAAATGGGTATTTGGGGGGATTGGATTATAAGGGTGCAATGTACCCATGTTCCAAATTTGGGAAATTTACATCTTTTTAGACTAAACACAACATAGTAAAAATAACAAAATATAAACCCACGTTAAAACAAAAACGAAAAAAAAATTCAATGATTTAAAACAATGTATAATTTACCATAAAAGGTTCGTCCCACTATTACTGGAACGCTTTTTTGCAGACATTTTTGATGGTAAATTCTCCTGTCAATGCTGGGGTAAAATTCGGTGAGATAGTTGCATACCGAAACAAACATAAAAGGTTACGCGCGAATGCACTACGAAACCAAGTTATTAAACTTTTTCGATAAACCATAAAATTTACTATTAAACTAATCGAAATATTGAATTAAATAATATTTAAATTTAAATAAAAAGTTTACGCAGTAAATCCCACGTTTTCGAGTTTTAATTTTTTCCTTTGTGACGCCACTGGACGTGGTTTGCGTCACGAAACTAGAGTATCGTATTGGATCGGTGCCGACTTACATTCCAAAGTTGTTGTTTTCGTTTAAAAGTTTAGTAGTCGACTATGCGTAGACTACGAAAGCAATTAAAGTGTAATTATTATTAAGTTCAAGAAAAATGGAGATTTTATTTTGAAAAAATCTACTATTTTACCTATAAAAATACAATTTTTTTATTCATGTATCAGTATATTTATTTTTATAGGTGGTTTAGCTCAAGCTGTATAAAGTTAGGTTATGGATTTGATCTATGTGCTTTGTTTTATTTTTTATTTGATTCGAAATTGCCATGGACAACTACCTGAGGTTATACTTAATCAATGTCGTGGTGAAAGCTGTTCTATATTTTCACACGATCGTCGAAACAAAAGTATAATCAATAACATAACCTGCCAAATTGAAAATAAATCATGTTTTAATATACCCGAAAGGCAGCACACTTTAGCTAGTATAAGTCCACCACTTTTAAAAAAAAAACGCCGAAATTGGTATTTGTTTAAAGAAGGAATCAAACAAAAAATAGCCCTAAATTTTTCTTGGTCACCAAACAAGGATTCTTCTGTCGAAGGATTAAGAGGATATCGAATAAATGTTTTAAAAAAGGGTGCTATACCAGATTTGGGCTTTGAGAGATCTTTATATTATTGCCTTTACACAAACATTAGTTTTTTTTCCTTCGATTTTAATGCTGAGTTTTTTTATGATTGTTTTGGAAAAAAGGAAAAAAATCAAATTTTTCCAGGGGATCTATTTAGAGTTACAGTCTACAGCATTCCGTACCCACCTACTGGATATGATCGCTTTACTATTCCAACAAGCTCGATGGAAATCATAATTCCTAGATGCAGCGATGAAGACCAATTGTTTAACGTATCTTCATGTGTTGCAAAAAGACGATTTGTAATAGAATTGAACCATATTGATTGTACAAGTCGCACTGCTAGTTTTTTCTACAATGTTCCTGAACAATATGGTGACAGTGCTATTATATTTTTTGCCGAATCATCTGGAAGTTCTATTTTACGTCTTAGGGAGCAAAATCTAACTTCAGATAACTTTATATTTTATTTGAATAAATCGTTTTTCTTTAACACTACGTACAACATTTTGGTTTGGGGAAATGAAACTGGTAACTCTAAACGACAAACTTTAAAGTTTAATTTTACAGAATGTATTCCACAAAAAATTCTACTCCATAAAGAAAAAAGTGACTTTACAACTACTAAGCTTACTATTTTACTAGTTTGTTTAATAATCCTAGTTATTATCATGGGCCTATTTATGTATGGTCTTTTTAAATTTGAATGGAATTTAAAAAAGTTAATTAAAAAAATTTGCTGTTGTTTTAACTCTGAAAAAAACAACAAAAACTATATAAATGCCTTGTCCAATACTAACACTAACACCAAGTTTCCAAATGTTTCGAAGTCAGTTAAAGATGATGGGCCAATGAAGGTGTATATTGTCCACGTAGCAGATAATGAAAAGCACAAAGGAGTGGTACTTAGGTTTGCCACATTTCTACAACATGACCTTGGTTTTGATGTGATTATTGATCTTTGGAATGACTTAGAAGTAAGCAAGGATATTACTTTATGGATGCAGGGCTCTATTGACCAAGCCCAAAAAATTATTGTTATTTGGTCACCAGAGGCAAACTTAAGATGGCAAGATAATTCTGAAACTCTAAAACGCGATATGTTTTCGCCTGTTGTGCGGCACATTAAAAAAGACTTGTTCCTAAACAAAAATTGTGACAAATATTTTTTTACTTATTTCCCTTACTGTAATGAACTGGATATCCCGGTTGAGTTTCGATCTGATTATAATATTGCGAACCGTACTTTTCTTTTAATGGAACAATTTGAGCGTCTCTATTTCCTGTTAAGTGACATAGAAAAGTTTGGGCCTGGCGAGGATAAAATACAGAAAAAGGCAAGGTTTGATAGTTATTATGACCCTGCTATCAACATTTATGGCTTAACTTTAAAACAAGCCATTGAAGACATTGATCATGAAGAAGAAGTTAAGGATATCAAAGCATCGATTGCACCAACAAGTAAAGAAAGTTTATCAACCCCTATTGAAATGATTAGCATTGACTTTGTACCACCTCAAATGCTTGCGAATAAAGAAAAAATTGAACAAAAACAAACAACTGCAGAAAGCAACAAGCAACCCATTGTTATTCCACATAAAGAAAAACCACTTCAACAGCAACTACGACAACCTCAAGAATCTGATGATTTTATTCCCAGCTTAGAACCTGCAATTGAATTTAGTTGCACGCCAGAGCCTAGCTTTGAAAATCCACCAAGGCAAGTTTATAATGCCCAACAACACAGAAATGCATCCATAAAACAACCTACAGAACACACAGATGGGCCTACGAGCAGCGAATTTTTTTCCGAAGCAGATCTTAATCCCAATTACCAGAGAGAACCTCACAATGAAGAATTTTGGAAGAGCCAACATTTGCCTATTGGTTATAAGTCTTCGTACAATAAGTTTCCATCCTACGGTGACAAAAGACCAAGTTACGAAAACATGAACACACTTGTATCGAATAGTATAGAAGATAACAGTTTACAATATCAATATACACCACCACCCCCACCACAGCAAATTAATTTGCCATATAAACCGCCCGTTGCTCTTGTGCCAATTGATATGGTAAGCGATCCGTTGAAATCACTGTCTTACCTCAATGACGCACGAGAAACTTAATTTTCTTAAAGTTAACTCCTTTTTAGAGATTAAACAAGTGCATATTTGCATTTTAATTGTTATGTTGTTTTATATTTCCATTAGTTAAACTGCCTTATACCCTAAAATGTTCATTTAGTCAATTTTCCATTATTTCAAACTGCCATAATTTGTATATTTTTTTTTGTTGGTGTATTATTAACAATCATGATGTATTTTTTCCTTTTGTTTGCTAGGAGATTAAGTGCCATAGTGTAAGTAGTTCAAACTTGCAATAGTGTTAAATGTAAAATTATGTGAAATATTTTTAAAACTTGCCATTTAGTAGTCAAATTTTTTTTTTTTCATTGTACAAGTACTAGTAGTAGTATCAAATTTGTTTTTAATTTAAATGTACTAAGTAGCTTTTTATGTGTTTTATAAAATGTTTTATTGTTTAAAAATTTGAAATTAACCTACCTTATCATTATGTGTCTGTAAAAATATTATTTTTTAAAAATTTTAATCATGAATTTGTGCCAATTATTTCACAAACTGTAAAATTTTGATCAATATTTTTTTAATTATTTTCCTCTTTCCTTTCATTGTTGAAATTTGATGATGCCATTATAATTTTCGATAAGTAGTTTTTCTTGTTTCGATTAATAAATACTCTTTAAGTTTGTTTATCGCATTTTTCCTTGAAATTTCCCCGCGATTTTCTTAATTTGGTCTCGAAATTTAACGCATAGCCATTGGGCATTTACAACATTTAATAACTTTCGTATGCATTTCATTGATATTCAAAAAAACACAATATTTTAATTATATTTTCTGTCAGTAAAGTCATGAATTCATTAGTCATCATAAATTCTCATTATTAATTACCTCTTTTTAATAAGTAAAGGGAAAATTAAATCGTATTATCTATATGTATGTGCACGTTTTCTTGCGCAATAATTTCTTACGTTAAATACATCGAAAATTAGTAAAACGCCGTTATTTTGTAACCACAAACAAGTCAGATACAAAATTCTACAAAAACAACAAAGTGGGCATGCTTAGAAATGATATACTAGTTATTTTTTGACTTTTTTTTGGCATTTTTGTAAAGAAAAGCAACCAGAAAATTTCTACGCGTTTAGAAATAGGTTTAATTATTATAACCAGATTAGTATTTAAATTTGAACAAATTTGTTAAAAAAAGTTATTTAAACATTACAAAAAAACATATTATATTTAAAAAAATGTAAACTAAAATCTGCTTTTTAAATAAGGATAAAAATTGTAACCTGACACAAAATAAACGTCATACTACTATCAGTGATCACGAGAGGGAGTAAAGGGCAATTTAAACAATTCGTCACGTATGACGTAATCACAAGCCAACTTTTATTCATTGTGAAATAAATTGGGATTGGGCCGTTATTTTAAAATCAGAGTAATTCTTTTTAAAAAGATAACGTTAATTAGAAAATTAAAAGTACAAAAGTTTATTTGTTAAAAAAAAAATTGGCTTTTTGTGATTATATTGTTGTCTAAAAATGATTTAATTCTGCTTCAACTAAATCTCTCACGCACTGGCAGTCCAACAGTCTAAACTGATATATTTACTAAACAAACTTAATTTCTTTTGTAGGAGATTATTTAGCTATTTTTAATTAGGAGGCAAAGTTATTTTCCAACCATGGGAAGTGCATTTTCAAAGTTGTTTGACAGTCTTTTTGGCAAAAAAGAAATGCGAATTTTAATGGTGGGGTTAGATGCTGCCGGAAAAACGACAATCCTCTACAAACTAAAGCTTGGGGAAATTGTGACGACTATTCCAACTATTGGGTTTAACGTAGAAACAGTCGAATACAAAAACATCACTTTTACAGTATGGGACGTCGGCGGTCAAGACAAAATTAGACCCTTATGGAGACATTATTTTCAAAATACACAGGGCTTAATTTTCGTTGTGGACAGCAATGATAGAGATCGTGTAATGGAAGCAAAAGAAGAATTAAACCGAATCATAAGCAACGACGAGCTCCGCGATGCTGTTGTTCTTGTATTTGCCAACAAACAGGATCTACCTAATGCAATGCCGACTGCTGAATTATCTGAAAAGCTAGGATTGAGCAATATGAAGCGAAACCAATGGTATATTCAATCTACTTGTGCAACCACTGGAGATGGTCTTTACGAGGGATTGGATTGGCTTTCCAATACACTCAAAAATGTGAATAAATAAGTTTTTATTGATATAGATTGGTTGTGTTTTTAATGCAGTTTTCTTGGAATATTTATGTATCTGGAAAAACATTTTTAGCTTTTTCACCCATTCCTTAAATTAACAAAAATTGCAATTTTTATTATTAAAATTATTCCTAAATGCAAATTTGCGAAATATCATTTGAGTGAAAAATTTAATGCGCACTGCACTATATTTAGTTTTCTTAGCATCTTTTTTGCTTTAATGAAATTTAAAGTTTATAAAAACTATGAATTACACTGAACAATACTAATAACATAGTTTGCATTTAAAAATTTTAAACTTTTCTTATATCAGTTACTTGAATTCATTTATAATCTGTCAACAATTTTATTTATAAAACAATACTGCTGAAAAAATATATTTTTATTTATATTTTAAATATAATCAACATTAAGTAGCAATTTTATAAAAAAACGAGGTGCTAGCGATTCAATGAACTTTAAAAAAAATTAAATATAATTATTTATTTTGATTTTTTTACTAAATTTTATCATTTTTAGGATTTAAACACTATGTATATCAATTGCTTCATTGTAATTTTGTTTTGTATATAGACCTTATAACTCATATTAATAAATAGGAAATATTTTAAACCAAATATGTGTTTTTGATTTTTCTGTTTTAATACATTCAAGGTTCCAGTATTTTTATAAGGAAAAAGGGGTGAAAAATATGAAATATATTAGGTGCACACTAGTGCAAATACTAAAGGGTGACCAAATACTGCTGGGCAAAAAAAGACGAGGTTTCGGAGTGAATAAATGGAATGGATTTGGTGGAAAATTACAAAAAAATGAATCGGTAAAATGTGCAGCTGCTAGAGAGGTGTTAGAAGAATGTAATTTACAAGTTAACGAAAAAGATTTGCTTCAAATTGGAATTCTAATGTTTGAGGTAGTCGAACGAAACTTAATGATCGAGATTAATATTTTTAAGACAACTAAATTTTCTGGAGAACCTCAAGAATCTGAAGAAATGACTCCAAAATGGTTTCAAAGAAAGACTATTCCTTATTCAGAAATGTGGGCAGATGACATACATTGGTACCCTTTTATATTCGAAAATCAATCCTTTTTTGGCTACACTAAGTTCACGATGGAAAATGTCATGCTGTACAAAAATTTCAAAATAGTAAATGACGTGATTGACATGAACAGGTTAAAAAAGAAATTTATTGAAGACTTTGATGACAAATTTGAAGATACTACCACTTTAAGGAATGACAGCTAATTTGAATAAATAAGATATATATGAAAACACTTTTAATTGGTGCACTGCCAAGTGTTTTATTAGCTGCTACATAACTCTACAATAATCTAGTATATATTTAAATTTTATATGGGCCATTTTTTATAATTTTTGTTTTTATCTGTATGCTTATTTTTATTCACTGTATGCCTACTTTTATTTCTCAAAATACAATCCAATTGTTATGCTGCTAACCAGACCTTTTAACCATTCAAAAACTTTTACTATTTAGTTTTTTTACGATAAGTGCTTGTATAAATTAGAATGAAACATGTTGTTGCCATGGTTTCGGACTTTTTTTACCCAAATGTTGGTGGTGTAGAGAATCATATTTATCAGTTGGCTCAATGTATATTAGCAAGGGGTCATAAGGTAAATTGTTAAACTAGGATAATCATTATTTAAATATTTATTTGTAAAAACTTAGATAAAAAAATATATGCTATGCACTAAAGCTTAAGCTATTCTACTGAAACTAGCTTATAGGTATTAGCAATAATTTGTATTGTTTTTTGACCAGGTTATTATTATTACTCATGCATACAAGGACAAAAATGGTCTGCACTTTTTTAAAGGACCATCAACAGAAATGTTGAAAGTCTACTACCTACCTCTTATTGTGTTTTACAATCAATGTGTGTTACCAACTATCTTATGCACTTTACCATTATTCAGGTAATGCACCCCTTTATATATAATATATAAAACTAAATCAGTTCTGTTTTAGTATGTGGCCTACCTAGTTTAAATGTGTCCTATCTAAGTAAGAGTATATTTATAGTAAGCTATGTAATATAAGACATAATTTTGTAGGCCACAAGTCTTTGATACTAAAACCTTATTCTATAAATACCAACCAAGAAAATGAATCAAAAAATGGCTGTCAACTAAATGTATTATCTTTATTTGTAGAACAATTTTTCAACATGAAAAGATAACTATTGTACACGGCCATTCTTCCTTTTCTACACTAGCACATGAAGCAATGTTCCATGCAAAAACTATGGGAATACGAACTGTTTTTACTGATCATTCTTTATTTGGCTTTGCTGATGCTAGCTCGATAATTACGAATAAAATATTGGAACTGTCACTGGCTGATGTTAACAATGCAATATGTGTATCACATACTAGTAAGGTAAACCCTTGTAAAACAAATAGCCCTTTGCATATCACTTTAAGGCAATAGATTTTATTTATTTTATTGAAGCAAAGTGTGTCGTTGTGATGTGTTTGAGCTATTAGTAAACACTTGGCCTTAGAGTGAATAGTATGGCATTGGTGCAGCACAAATTAAAAACCTTGTAGACCAATGCCAAGACGGCTAAACAAAACAAAATGTATTATAAGTAACATTTATAAAATGTGATGTTTTTGTGCCTAACTTTTTTTACTAAAAAAATTGCTCTTTTTTATTTATAGGAGAACACAGTTTTAAGAGCAAACCTTAAGCCTCCTGATGTTTTCGTAATTCCAAATGCGATTGATCCATCAGAGTTTAAACCAAACCGAAAATTTTACAACCCAAACAACTTAAATATCATTGTAATGAGTAGACTTGTGTATCGAAAAGGTTAGAAGAACAACTTGAACATTAGAAAATACCTAACAAACTAATTCCAATTTTAGTGGCATGTGTTGTGGACAGAACACTTTGCTACACTACATGAAGTCAGGGGTTTAATCCCCGCTGTTTTTATGCTGTAGCACCCTTGAGTAAGGCGCTATAAACAGAATAAACTCCTGCTGAGCCAGCACATAATCAGCAGCACAATTGTTGCCCAATTATATATTATAATATCCCAAAGTGCCAAAGGCAACTAAAGACTGGGTTGGGGTAACTCTAACTGTAATTGATTATGTAAAAAAATTTAAACAACTAGTTTTATCTATATTTAGGTATGGATTTACTAGCAGGGATTATACCAATTATTTGTAAACATCACCAAAATGTTAACTTTATAATTGGTGGTGATGGACCAAAAAGATTATTGTTGGAAGAGATGAGAGAAAATAATCAACTTCATGACAGAGTCACTTTCCTGGGAGCTTTATCGCATAAAGAGTAAATTTAAAGAGTTTATATGTTAACTCAGATATTTTAAAAAATAATTATGCTGCTGATTGAGTCTTGGCTCAGCAGAAGTTTATATCGTTTATAGCTCCTTACTAAAGAGCGCTACAGCATAAAATCAGTGGGGATCAAACCAAGGACCTCATGTGGTGAAGCTAAGTGTTCTGACTACTACATCATTAGATTTTTAAATTTATTTTTTAAAGCATTATTCAAAGTTTGAACTTTGCAAAATCAAGTCATCAACATTTTTATTTTTGTTTCAGTGTCCCAAAAGTATTAAATAAAGGAGATATCTTTATCAACACTTCCTTAACTGAAGCTTTCTGTATGGCGATAGTGGAGGCTGCATGTTGTGGATTACAAGTAGTCAGCACTAAGTAAAAATTGTTGGTTTTTGAAGTTGTTTGGTGAAACAAAATAGGCAAAATGTTTCAAAAATAACAACTTAATATTATTCGTATAAATTTGTAAAATGTTTGAAAAAACTTTCCAAATTTGAGAATTTTAAAAGTTTTTTATTGTGATTTAGGATGACTTTTTTGTATTTTGAAGCCTTATACCCCAGATCCAATTTTCAAAATTTTTCCTGTTTGATTACAGTGTAGGTGGAATCCCTGAAGTGCTACCAAACGACCTTATATTCTTAGCCCAACCAAATATTCCCGATTTGGTGGAAGCATTAGAGAACGTTATAATGAAAATCAAATTAAAACAAGTTTTATCCCGTACGCAAATCCATGATAGAGTAGCACCTTTATATACATGGCCAAAGGTACTCTTTGTTTAAATTAAATATAGTAAATCAAATAATATTTTGAAAGTTAATAAAGTATATCAACTATAGGAAAGTCTTTTTTTATTGCAACTATATGTACACACAATTAAAATCGAAATTTAATAATTGTCCTTAAATTCAATTTCAGGTTGCAAAAAGGACAGAGAACGTTTACAACAAAATAATGAAGCAAAAACCATTAACTTTACACACAAGATTACATAAATTCAATAACTGTGGCCCCATAGTAGGTAAGCATCTATATATAAGAAGCTAAGTGGACGATATGTCTAATTTAAAGAGCTACAAAATAAATAAAACTTCCGCTTGTGATTCCCGCGAGCGAATTTTTGGTGGAGAGTTGCAACCGTATTATGACAATTAAAATGCCGACTATAGGGCAGACTAGTAATAAAAAAAAAATCATGCTTATTTAGTATATATATTACTTAGCCAAGTATATATATAGTTTTTAATTATAAATACAGATAAGGTATTGGCCAGTGGGAAAAATGGACCATAAATCAAGCTTAAAAAAACTTGTTTTTAGGTACATTGTTCATGATCCTTATAATCATAAACGAACTTATCTTCAAGGTTTTTGAATGGTTTAAACCAAGTGAAAAACCAAAGTGTTAAACCAATTTGAATTGGCCCACTATATGTTACACATCAGTTTAATATGCAGATTTTTATGTTTTTATTTATTCGAAGAAATTAAATAAACCCACTGTGAAGTTTTTAGTTGTTTTTGTTGTCTTTTAAAATCTCAGGGAATAACTCTTCCATTCCTTCAGCTAATAAAGTCTAAAAAAATTTTTACAAAATTAAATGACAAAAATAACAAATAATAATTTTAAGTATATTTTACTTACATAAAATAAATGTTTGTTGAGCTTTTTATCTTGAAGAGCGTGAAAAACTTTAAGGATTCCTCTTCTTCCATTTTCCTGGCCCACAAGTCCGTTTAAAGCTTCCGGAATATTCTGGAGAAGTTTTACCTGTAGCTCCAGCTTGGTTTGAAGTTTTTCCTTTAGAAATTAAAAAATTCCAACACATTTTAAACATAGTTATAGAAATAATAAAAAAAAAAAAAAAAGGTTTTTTACGTCTTCAGTTCTTTGTGGTGGAGTTTCAGCAAGTTTTCCATTAGGCCACATCGAAGAAAGAAAAGTTTGGAGGTAAAACACCATCATCGGTTCAGATACCAGCCAAGCACATGTTTCACGAACTTGCCTGAATATTTAAATGTGGTTTATTTAACAGTGTAGTTAACTTGGCAGCGTAATGTGGAGTTTAAAACACTTGGCTTTACTTAAAAGTTTCTGGGTTTGATTTTCATTGGTTTTATGCTGTAGCGCCCTTGAGTAAGGTAGCGCCCTTGTACTTACTTTTTTGAGCACAAAACAATAAGCATTTTAATTATCGGGCAGTTTTAATTATATATAGTGTTCTAAACTGCCAAAGCAACTCGGTAAGAGTAACAAAAGTTATTTTTGGGCTATGAAAACTTTAGAACATAAGGTAAAAAAAACACAGAAAAATGGTTTGGAAAAAAATGACATTCGTTAAGTGGTTGTAATAGGCTTAATATTGTAGGTAAGTGTTTAGGAACAAAATTACTTTTTATACAATCATGCTACTTCATAAAAAAAACTCCATAAAGTTAATTAAACAAAAAACTTAAAGTTTAATTAATAAAAATAACCATACAAACAAATATTGAAAAAATCACAAAATTTTTAGTGACCTATCGTTTCTTATATCTGTTTTTTATAGATTTTGTAAGTGAATTAGATATTAATTAAGGTAGGGAGAAATATTAAACTAATATTTGATTTAAGGTTTGGTTTAAAAGGGTCACTTAATTAATGAGTAAATATTGACATTATCATCAAATAATATATGTGAATTATTTTACTTAGAATTGCATACTAATGCTAAAATTAGAATAAACAACATTATATTGACTATATTTATTATATAAAAATATAAATTTTTTTTCAATAAAAAATATTTAGATTCTAGATTTTGTTTTTTTGTAGACTATTATGTATTACAGTCCTATGTACATTAAAAGCAACGTTTAAGTAGATAACTAACCTGTCGATGGTTCTTCCAAATGCAACCCTCACAAAAACAATTAAACTTTGTCTTAAGAATCTGAACAGGCCTTGAAGTTCAAAGATTTCACCAATAAGTAAATACAAGGGGGCAGCAACTGAATCTTTCTCATATGAACTAAAATAAAATAACATTTTTTTGTATTAGATTTTTTACAATAACAAAAAAACTTTTTTGTTTATTTTTATCCCTGATGTGAAAAAGTCAAATGCACAAACTAAACATAGAGTTACAACAGTTACCTTGACCCAGTCTCGAGTTGGTTATAGCAGTTTGGGATATTATTGATTATTATAGGTATAAACTTTTACTTAGCCAAAACTAACTGGCAGGTTAATGTGCATTGTTATCTATAATATCCCAAACAAGGCAACTCAGGACTGGGTTAGGGCGGCAAATTTTTACTCTATGTTAAGGCTGTAAAATCAACTTTTCCACTCTTAAGAATAAAAAAAAAGGACTATTGTATTCCTTACAATAATACTTTTTCAACCCTAAAAAATAAAAAATTTTTGTAGAAATGTAATTCAAAAATTAAACTACAAACTTTTCATCATCTTCCGACATAATTTCCAAAGTTCCTTCTTCCGTCATTTGTCTTTCAACTCTATCCATTAAATCCTTAGGAATTCTTTTCAAGAATCCTCCAAGTTTAGACGGAAAATTAATAGATGCAGTTGCTGTTTGTTCGTTGTCTGTATTTGAGAAATCTGTTATATCTGGACCAGGACTGAGGAAGCAGTAAACAATCTGACTACATCTTAAAATATCATCCTAAAAATTAAAAAAATGAAGGATTATTTTTTGATTTATTTTGTTAAGTTAGAATAGAAATGTAAATTTTTAAGTATCTTTATGATTTTTAGCACAGTGGTGTAGTGGTTAGAACACTTGGCTTTACCACATGGGGACCTGGGTTCAATCCTCACTACTCTCATGCTGTAGCGCCACAGAGTAAGGCACAACGTTTCATGTTTGATAACTTATAAAAAAATAACTTTTAGAAAAAATCACAAAAAAAAACCTTTTTACAAACCTTTAATATATCTTGGAGATATTCATTTAAAGTTTGTTTAGAATCTTGTATAAATTTATCAGTAAGACCACGTAATCGAAACATTGGCAACTTTGGAAGTTTGACTTTTTTCATCCATTGACTGCACTGTTAAAATATAAAATATTTTACTATCAACTTGAGACTGGGTCAGGGTACAAATGTTACTCTTTGTTTAGGCCATAATATTGAATTTCACACATCAAAGATAAATTTATACAAATAAGCCACTGGCAGCGTGGTGTAGTAGTCGTAACACTTGCTACACTACATAGGCAACTCGAGACTGAGTTGGGGTAACAAATGTTACTTTAAAAAAATGTTTACCTCTTTCAAGCTTTGATGTAGTGCGTGAAATTCATTTAAAGTTTTAGTGACGACCCAACCAGCTACATCATCGTTACTTTCATAAAATGGAACTCCCGAGCATTGCACTATCACTGTATATATTAGAGTGGCTGGTCCTGTGGAAATTTATTGTTAATAGTTAATTATTGATAGGAGAAACGTAAAGTAGGGCAAAAAATGAGCAAGGACTGTAAGATAGCGTGGTAAGAACACTTGCTACACCACATGAGGTCGTGGGTTCAATTTCCACTGCTCTCATGCTGTACCGCCCTTGAGTAAGGCTTTATAAACTGTATAAACTCCTGCTGAGCCAGCACTTAATCAGCACCTAAATTAATTAGCAATTAAAATCTCTATAATATTCCAAACTGCCAAAGACAACTCGAGACTGGGTCAGAGTAACTGATTTTACTCTATGTTTGGGTCGCGCATTTGACTTTCCCACATCGAGGATAAAGATATTTACAAAAAAAATGTTAAAAAGGATAACAAGCAAGTATCATAAAGTATAAGTAATAATTAGCAAGGATCATAAAGAATGTAGGAGAAATCGCTGAGAAAAGTACAAGTAATCAATTTTATCAAACTTTAAAATAATGAAATAACTATGTCACAAATTTTCACACACCTTTCTTAAATTAAAATACAAAAAAATTAAAATATAAAAAAATGCCTACCGTCTTCGTGAGAGTCAACGACATCCCCAACAGAAGCATTCCACTTTCCCATACTATCCCACCAAGCATTTGTCCGTTCCATGTGTAGTTGTTGTTTCCATTTAGCTTGTTGAAGAACAATAATCTCACAGGTAAGTTGCTCAATAACCTTAATTTTAATAAATTTTATATTTTTTTGTTATAAATGTTATACTAGTTTTTTTATATTACAATTAGCAATTTAATGCAAATAACTATACACTTATTACAGTCTGTGTAGAATAAATACAATCAAACATAAAACACACTGGTTAAAAAACTAAGAAATCAGTAAAGCTTTAGGAAGGGGGTCAATTGAAACACAAAATATGCAACAAAACTTGCTACCGCATGAAGCGCCTTGATTGACCTATTTAATAATATTTTTACCACCACCAAAGCAAAGCACAACATTTTTTTTTAACAGACTTTCAAAAACAAGATTTAAAAAGTTTTTGGAAATAATTTTTTTCACAACAAAACCTACCTTTGGATCGATCTTGGGGGTTCCCCTTAAACTTTCAAGTACTTGAGCTTTGTACTCGAGTTTTTCCTCAATGAATCTCAAACGCTTGAGTGAAGCGTCTACCGAGCCTTCACTCCCAAAAGCTAAGTTAAAAAAATTGAAAAGTTATAAAAAATGTAAAAAAGAAAAAATGGTACAACGTAAAACAAGGTACCATGTAAAAAAATGGTAACAATGTAAATGTTTCATTCTAATTCAATATTAAAAAATAAAGAGTATTTTACCAGCTTTCGAAAATTCTTCTTTGTCAAGGATTTTATTTTGTTCAATATTTTGATCGATCATCTCAGGTAGAAGTTGAAAGGTGTAAATATCACTCACCATGAACGAAGGATAATGATCTTTTTCAAGAATTTCAAACACCTAAGTAACAAAACAAACTAATTACGATCAACATGTACTTTTTAAATGTCTGGAAAAAGTTGTTGGTTAAAATAATATTTGAAAATTCAAGTTATTTATTAAGTTATAATATTGTCAAAATCATTAATTTGCCAGTAATATGAAAAAATGCTTTAATATTAGATTAGAAGCAAAAATATTGAGGTAATAAGCCATTTCAAACTGCATATTATTAAAAACACTATATTTTTGGCACTTTTTTGTTTTTTTTTATTCTTGATATAAGAAGACCAACACTATGGACTAGTTATAAGGTAACATTTGTTACACCAATCCAGTCACAAGTTGTCGAAAGCAGTTTGAAATATTTTTGATTATATTTACTAGGGATGGGCCAATATTTTAATACTCGTCGAGCATTTTTAAGTTCTCGGACGCCGAGTATTAATTTGTTATTCAAGATCGTATACGATTTCCTAAACATAAAAAAACATATGATGCTAATAATTTAAAATCTACTCTCAATTATATCATGTTGTTAAAAAAAAAAAAATTATTGCGCAATAAATACACTTTTTACTTGGTAAAATTTTACGCATAATAAATTTGAGACTTTTACATTTTCGTTTGGACTTAAAATGATATTGCTATCAGCGGTAAGTAGTTTTGCCAACGTTAAACACTTTATAATCCATAAGTGTTTTTTAGCAAATTTTGCAGTTTAAAATTATGCGGGAAAGATTCTCGTGAACAGTTATATTCTTTTAAATGACGTCATAACCGAGTACTCAGCATGTCAAAAAACTCGGGCTCGTCGAATCCGAGTAATTTGGATTTCAGCCCATCCCTAAATTATTTACTCGATAATTAAATGTTCAATTTGGTTTTTAGCTAAGCAGGGTTTACAATGTGTATAGCGCTGTACTGAACTCAAATGCAGTACAGCATTAAATCAGCCGGAATTGAACCCAGAACCACTGAAAAACTAACACAAAACATATAAAGTCATAATGCTATTAGTCTCAAAGATAGTGTATGAGTTACCTGCTTTTGTATGTGGTAAAAATCAGTTGGTGATTTATTGCCGAGCATACATTCCTGCATTCCTTTCAGAACAAGTTTATCTATTTCAACTGGAATTAAATCCATTGAACTTTGTAAAATATAGGTCTGGTAAGTATGTGTTACAACTTTTGCCATATCTTTACTTGAAGGATTGATTGATTTGATCATTTCAACCTGTAGTTAATTATAATATTGACACAGTTTATCATATTTCAGGAAACAGGAAAATGATAATAAATAGCTAATTTGGAGCCAGCTTTATGTGTGTAAAAACACATGCATGGGCTTATATTGAACATTTTTTATCTAATATGAAGGCTATATAAAACTACAATATATATATCCTTGGCCTATGTGATATTTTGTTTGGTATGTAAGTTTTTTGTGATTACGTTACATACATTATAACGCTAGTAACTAAAGTAAGTAAAAATACATTACTTAAATTTAAAAATACTTAATAACTTAAGATAATTAAAGTATTTTACAACAACTCAAATAAAACAATTTTTTCACGAACCTCGTTCCAGAATTTTAGTAGCGATCCCTTTCCAACTTTTTTAAGATATTTTAAGAAAAAACTTCTGGCAATAGATGACTCCATTATTGCATTAAACGACAGAGGCTACAAAAGTAAATTAAAAAATGAAAAAAAAATACCAGTAAGCCAAACGTTAAATTAAATAAAATTTTTTAGTAGTGAAACTAAATAAATGAAAATGATTACAATTTTAGGTATTTAGTTTGCGAAATTTAATCATTAACTATTTTGATGTTTGAATTACCTAATTCTTATGACTGTTTATTATATATTTTACCTGATTTTCAGTGGCTATGTTGTTATCAGAATTTGAGGCAGTTTTATAATCACCCCCTCCCAAAAGTCTACAAACAATTTAATAAATATTTAGTTTAACTATATTTCAAGTTGACATATTTTTAAAGTTGATAATATCAAATTTTAAGGTCTACCTGATTTTTTTTTCACATTGTTGTTTTGCTACTTGGCACTGGTTGAGATATCGCTTTAAATCTCTGTTGATCAGCAGTTCACCCTGTTTAAAAACAAAATGTCGATAATTATCAAATTTAGCAGTTTAATTAGCGAGCAATTATAATTCTTAATATCTATAATATCCCAAACTGCCACAAGCAACTTAAGACTTGTCCAGGGTAACTGTTGTTACTCTATGTTTAGATTGCGTGTTAGACTTTTCAACAACAAGGATAAAAATATATAGAAACAGAAACTTTATTATTAAGATCCTGATAAATATTCAATGATTTGTAAATGCACAACAAACATTTAATTAATATGCATCCATATATATATTGTCTAAGCTCTTTGTATATAGATTACATATATTTTAAAATACAATAATTTTTTGTATACCTTGTCCATGCTTCTTGCTTTTCCTGCTTTGCTCTGGTCTTTCTTTATACTACTAATAGTGGTGGCATGTATTATCTCCGTCATTATTCGATATCTGCAAATTAAAAGTTGTCACAATTAGAATTTAGCAAACAACTTTAATATTTGGTAGGTAAATCACTTATATCTAAAAACATTTTTTTGGTATTTTTACCTTATTTCTCCTAACACTTCGACATTTTTACATTCATTAATGATTTTAATGAAATCCTCATAAGTGGCAGCATAGGCATAAGCCCTGCTCTGTTCTTCATGCAAATGTTCTCTCTTTTGTAGATAGGCTAACATGGTCTGGTTAATGTAATCAGGTTCACACATACCATCAACCATGGGAAGAAGGGCTAAAGAGTTTGAAATATTGTCAGTAAAGTTAAACAATTTTTATTGTCATAATATGGTTACAACTCTTACCTTATATTTGCTGGTAGTAATTTAACCACCTGCCACAAACGGCAATTTTATTTAATTTGTAGTCTTATAAATTAGACGTTAATATATATCGTCCACTCAAATTTTACATAGACTAAAGAAGGTATATAGACTAATAGGTAGTTTTTTTAAACAACATTTTTGGTTAGGTAGACATTAATTGTTGCTGTTTTTGTGCATGTTTTTAAATTTAACTTATTTTGAAAAAATTTTGATATAAAAATTTCTAATAACATTCGAAATGGTTTAATATTTTAAAAGCAGCCAAAACCAACTTTTTTTTGTGTTCTTTTGCCATATTAATAGCAACTTAATAATAACTGGTCAAAAGGATAAAAATATAGCCCATAGGTTATAAATAAGTAGGAGTAACCAAAAAAAACTTATTAACGTAGTAACAAAATATAAGCATTTACCTAGACCAGCAAAGACTTCGCGAAGTATAAATCTAAGACTTGAAATTCTGGCAGATTCTGGAGGAAGGGTAAGAATAAGAATATAATCACTAATATGCCTCAAGTAAGTTAGTTCAGTGTTTTTATCTCTAAGACAAGGATGAAGCGCAAAAGCTGGTTTTTTATCTGTTTTATCTCTAAAAATATTAGAAAAAATTAATTTAAAATCATAATCATTGTTACTTACAACTAAAAGCAATTGTTATTACATAAAAAAACATACCAAAGCTTATAAAAAAAAGGTAAAAACGTACCTGCTAAAAATTAAAAAAAAAAAAAATTTTTACTTACATTTTAGAAGTTTGTTTCAGTTCTTCAAAATGCTTTAAAGTGCATTTCACACATCGATTCATCACCAAATTAACAGTGTCGACCTTTGACAATCTCTCGGAAAATGCTTTAACAATATCCCAGTAATCTGCTCTTAACATTTTGTGAAAATTACCGCGGTCCGAGCTCACTTTGCTATACCACGTTTCCACATAATCTCTGTATGTGTACTCAAATATTCTGTGCATGATTTCGTCGATACTTTGTGACACACAAAATGTGGAAGCTGTGTTGTAGGCTGTTGGACCATAAGCACTGGTCAACATTTCTGCTGGTGTTTGACCATATGGTCGGATGGTTTCGTATATCCCCTGGTTCGGGCGCAGTGCACCATTACTGCTAAAAACCGGGTGTTTTTGGAACGAAACAATAGAAGATTTTTCTATTTTAAAGATTGCTTTTTTAGCAAAGTTAAGCAAACCAGTATTTAACTGATTTAACCATTGTTTTAAAATAAAACTATTATTTGCTACGGCCTGTCTATCACCATTATTTTGGCTCGGTTTCACAAATTTAAAATCGTTTTTCTCTAAATAATCAAGCGATTTAATGACGATAAAAATACCAAGTAGGCTTCCCAAAATGATTGCAAGTAAAGTGGTTAACATATTTACAATGGTTATAATTATAGTAGGTTTTGCTACTCCAATTCCAATTAACAACACCAGACATGTTATGCCAAAAATTCGTTGGCGTAGTGCAGACATTTTAGATTGTTTGTGAGTTTTTTAAATTGTTTTTTTTTTATAGAAATTCGGGGAAAGTTTTAATCCCGCTTTGGCTTGCGGGGTATATCCTCGGTGTAAGCGGAATAAACAAAGAGAAATAAAATAACATGGACCATAGCAACTGCTGTTAGTGCAGATGGAACAATGCTGTCATCGTGTGACCAACCAAAGTAATCTTCGTATAAATATCTCCTAAGAAAAATTTTTTTTTTTGTATATATCTTTATCCTTGATGTGGAAAATTCGAATGCGCGACTTAAACATAAAGTAACATCAGTTACTCCAACCCAGTCTCGAGTTGCCTGTGGCAGTTTGGGATATTATAAAGATTATAATTGCCCGATAGTTATGCCGATGATAAAGTGCTGGCTCAGCAGAAGTTTTACAGCGCCTTACTCAAGGGCGCTACAGCATGAGAGCAGTGGGGATTAAACCCCTAGTGGTGGTGTAGCAAGTGTTCTTTTCACTACACCATCCTGCCGGTTAAAAATTAAAATGTTTTTTACACCCTTTTAAATTTCTTATGTACCTAAACATGTAAATTAAAAAAACAACCAAAACAAAAATAAATTTTAAACATTTTAATACATAAACTCCTTTTTTGCTTATTTTTATTTCTTGAAGTAAACAAGCAAAATTAAAACTGAAGAAATTATAATTTGAACGAATAACTTTGCTTACTTTGATAAAAAATATGATGAAATAGGAAATGTGACCATCATAAAAGTATAAAACAAAAACTTGACGACTGTACCAGTTGAAATAAAAGGTTCATCAGTTATAGGACGTAAGTTATCATCTCTGAAATCAATATTTTAAAATCAGTAAAATGGCCTTTTAATTATAAAATCATAAAAAAATTAATTTAAAATTGTCTAACCTTCTAGGTAGATTGCGTTGCCTAAGATCAGTCGACATTATTTCATTTAAAATAAACAATTATAAAACTTCTAAAAACAATATTTGCAAATAAAAAATTTTCTCTAAATATTGGTCTGATCAACGCGTTAGCCTATTTTCTATTATAAAAAAGGTTTAAATACAACAAACCTAGCTCTCAACCAACCCAATTTATTTATTAAATCATATTTATTTCTACATAAACACGTGCTTTACTTTCCAACTAAACTAATTAATTTTCGTTAAATATTTTGCTGAGCAATCTGCTGAATAATGTTTTTATTCGTCATGTGCTTTTCTGCAGGGTTGTCAAGTTATTTTTCATAAAATTAAATTTTTTTTTAAATGCTATAAAGTCTGTAGTATTTTTTACGGCCAATATAACTAACACAAAGAAAAAGTCAATTTAAATTTGTATATTTATCTACGTTTCACTACATAATAGTAAATCATGCCCACAACACAAATTTCACCTTTCTTATAAATACACTTGATATAAATATGTGATAAAAAATGCAAAAACAATGAAATCGATTGACAAATGCTGAACTTAAATACCTAGAGTTAAATACAGTACCCAGTTATTATTAATTCTTATAGAAAAAGTTTTAAATTGCCAATAAAATATAAATAAAAAAAGGATTGTGCATTACATAATTTTGAGATCAACAGAATAATATTTTAAAATATTTTTATGCAAAGTGTTATTTAGTGCAAAAAATAACAAAATATGTAAATATTTAAACACTATTGCACACTAAAAATTAAACTATAATTTAAGTATAAGTAAATCAATTGCTAAATAAAACATACACACATAATATAATTAATAATTCAAACAAATTGGAATGTCCATTTATAAAAATATAAATATCTACCATTACAAGAATTATATGAAATCAAAATGTGAATAATGTTGTTATCAATTGGTCTGTCCAAAAAAAAAATTTAACTTAGTAAATTTATAAATTTAAACCAAATATTTCGATCCATATATTTTTGTGTAAAAAACATGATAATCCTTAAAAAAACACATAAAAATTGTGTATTAAAATAAACAAATTAAAAATTAGATCAAACATAATTGCTTTGTTATTCAGTACCTATTCAAGTACAGCTTATAAATAAAAAATTTACTAATAAATACATTTTATCACAACAAAAATACATATATACTAAAGCTAAACTAGTAAAGTTTAGTTTAATTAACACACCAATAAATTATCTTTTTACCCTACTATATTATCACACTAATTATATTTAAAATGAATACCCCATATTATCAGTATTACCACGCTTATCAAGAAAAGTTGTCACGTTTTTTTCAGTCCATTTAACAGCATCATTTACCCCTATAGTTTGACCGGAAGGTAGTCTGGTTATATTGTGACCGGTGTTGATTAAAAATGTGTCTAACTCTATTGGGTTACCATCTGAAATCATTAAAAGAATTTTTTTTAATTAAAGAATTTGATTAAAAATACACAGTAATATTTGGACCTATGGTAAAGCATGAAAAGTATATTCATTAAAGTAATTTAAAATATAAAATAACCGAATTAAATTTTTAACTCAATTTTAATTGATTTTAAAAAGATTAATTTATAAATGCATTGAAAAATATTGATTTGAAATAAAATTATTTAGTTTGACAAAGTTTAACAGTATATACCTTCAATTAGAAGATGGTAGGGTTCTAATTGTTGATGGATTCTAGGATTGTTTATACTTGTCTTTATATTTATACCTTGGAAACTGTTAAGTATTGTTTGTGCTAAACCTAGTTAGATAATAAAAAATATCAATATTCATCAAAATTGTCTATAAAGTATTAAAAATTAAAAAACCTACAAAAAATATTTAGCTATAAAAAAAAAATTAAAAATTATTAAAAATTTTTTAAATTTTTCAAAAATAAACAATAATAATTAATAAAATTTTCATTTAGAAATTCTTTTAGAAAAACAATTAATTGTTATAATAGGCTTTTAAGTAAAATATAATAGACTTTTAAAACTTACTAAACTAATAAAGAAAATTTGAACAAATTATAAAGTTTCTATTTTTGCTACACCACACTTAAGGTCGTGAGTTCAATCCCCACTGATGTCACGCTGTAGCGCCGTTGATAAGGCGCTATAAACGGTATGAACTCCTGCTGAGCCAGCACTTAATCAGCGGTATAATTATCGGGCAATTATAATCTTTAATATCCCAAACTGCCACAGGCAACTCGAGACTGGGTCGAAGTAACTGATGTTACTCTATGTTTAGGTCGCACATTCGACTTTCCCACATCGAGGATAAAGATATATACAAAAAAAACATTTTTTTATTTAAAACACAAATTTAAGTTCTTACTTGATATAGTTTGAAATCCAAACATTCCATTCAAAGCAAAATATTTTCCACATTTACTCCCAGATGGAATAACTAGTACTGGTACCAAAGATGAAATTGGTTGTTTCTTCCCAGATATTATGTTCCCCTAAAATTAATATTTCAGGTCATAAAAATCTTTTTTTTATATAAACACATCTTTAGAACATTATCTTTATTTTTTTAAAAAAACACAGTTTTATTAGAAAAAATGATATCGCAGTATCAAAAATTAGTTTTTTTTTGAAATTAAGTGGCCTATATTTTGTTAACATTCACTACAAAATTACCCTTTTCTTTGCCAAATTAATTAACAAATTTGTATCACATAAATGTAAGTTTTTTGTAGAGAAACCATTTTTGCAATAAAAATAAATAAATAAAATATTAAAAATCGAAAAACATAAATAAAATATTAAAAATCAAAAAAATATCAAAATATTTAGGTTTTTGCAAATTAATAGACACCCCATTGTTTAAGTATTAAATTACTATTTCTTCACTAGAAAAAAAGTACGGAGCTTAAAAAATTTTAAGTTTAAAAGGAAGTTTTAACCTGAGAAGGGGGTAGTCCACTCGTATCATCTTTATTCTTTCCCTCCCAAGAGAAATCCAACATTGCGTCGTTGAGAACCAAACCAGAGACCATTTGTTTGGACCCAAAAGTGGATCCTAAACTTCTGTAAATTAAAAATACAAGTTCGAGTAAAAACGGTGTTCACCATTTTTAAAAAAACAGTTGATTTTCAGCCACATTTTTATTATCCAAAATGAGTGTAAAAGTATTGGTCTATGGTGCCCTTGCTAAGCAATTTGATTTAATTTTACAGGTCCACTATTCATATATAAAAATACATAAATTGTTTATTAAGCTTCTTTATATAGTTGTTTTTTAGATTTGTATAAAATGTTAAGTCCTAATTTTTAACAAGTTTTTTTTTATTTTTAAACTCAATTTTAAATTATTTTGTTAAAGCAATTGACAAAGGCAATTAAGTATTTTCTAAGAGTAAAATCAATCTATATATATAACAAGGCTTAGTGGAAAACGGATATATATGTACAAAAAAAGGCCTTTAATATAATAAAAACTGCTGTTTATGGTGTGTAGGTAAATTAACGCAGGCCAAAATATTACATTTTTAAATTTTTTTTTGTGTATATCTTTATCCTCGATGTGAGAAGTGGAATGTGTGACTTAAACATAGAGTAACATCAGTTACTCCGACCCAGTCTCGAGTTGCCTGTGGCAGTTTTGGGATATTATATGGATCATAATTGACCGATAATTAAGCTACTGATTAAGTACTGGCTCAGCAGGAGTTCATACCGTTTATAGCCCCTTACTCAAGAGCACTACAACATGAGGGCAGTGAGGATTGAACCCACAGCCTCATGTGTAGTGTAGCAAGTGTTCTTATCACTACGCCACGCTGCTGGTTGTAACCCATATGGCAGGCAGTCAACTAGTTTTAACAATTATTTAATGTGTTTATAATATAATTCATTTTTTTAACATTTAATAACTTACAATAAAATGGTGACCACTTTTCCATCTGCCCCAATTGCTGCAACATGTTGTTGGCCAATAGTTGATAATGTTAAAGGTTGGTAACCTCTCAAATAATGTTCAACTGGATAGGAGGTGTTGTCAACTATTTTACTTCTTATAGTCGAACCAATATTACTAAAGATTTAAATGTTGTTAAGATACTAATTAAAAAACTTGATATATATGATTGCAATAGCAAATATATTACAATTCTTTGACTAAATTGGTGAGTAAGGCATTACAAATGACAGTAATTTAAATAAACCCACATAATAATAGTCAAATTTTAAAAGTAAGAATTTTGAGATATCAAAGTTTTTAAAACCTAATAAATTTATAAGATGTACCTTGGGCTCCATTGTTTTGAAGTGTTATTATTTGAATCATCTTTGTTACCTAACTCAGCTAGAGAATATTTCAAAGTCTCAGCTAACCTATGTGCCTGTAAAATTAAACAATAATTAAACCAAATTTATTTATTTATTTTAACTTCTATTCAGTCACTCGAAAGTTGTGATTTCAGTTGTCATAATATGATTACAACTCGTAACTAATATTTGCCTGCAATAGTTTACAATAGTTTACTAAAACAGCTGTTTTTGTGAAATGGTCGACTTCACGACCTAAACATAAAGTAACAACTGCTACACCATGCAGCCGGTTAACTTATATATAGATTAATCACAATTAATTTAATACCATCAATATATAAAATTGAATTTACTGAAACTATTTATTTTTTAAATACACTAAAAATACAAAGTTAGTTAAACTTAATATTATCAATGTTAAATATAAATCTTTTTGATTAGGTGTTTTAGACTTACTTGTAGAAAATGAGTATCGGGATTTGTTGTAGGATTTTCATAACCTGACATTGCTGACAACGTTGAAAATAATGCTGGTCCCGATGATGGGAAATCCCCTGTTAGAGCTATTTGATCTAAAAAAATTGAATGTAAATTTTTGATAAAATTTAGATGGAGAAAATTTATATAAAAATGTAAAGTAGAAACACATAAAACCAGAAGAAAGAAAAAATAAATAAATAAATCTATATGTAATTGAGCTTGGTGGACGATATTTTTATGCTCCTCCAATTTATAGGCTATTTTTGGTGAAGGGGTAATCGTTTTTGGTGAGGGGTAATCGTTTTTGATGAGGGGGTAATCATTTTTGGTGAGGGGGTAATCATTTTTGGTGAGGGGGTAATCGTTTTTGGTGAGGGGGTAATCATTTTTGGTGAGGGGGTAATCGTTTTTGGTAAGGAGGTAATCATTTTTGGTGAGAGGGTAATCATTTTTGGTGAGAGGGTAATCGTTTTTGATGAGGGGGTAATCGTTTTTGGTGAGGGGGTAATCGTTTTTGGTAAGGAGGTAATCATTTTTGGTGAAGGGGTAATCGTTTTTGTTGGTGAGGGGGTAAATCCCCATTTTCTGACGACTAAAATGCTGCCCCACCCAATTGTCTATCGCCTAGTAAAAAGTAATTAAAAAAACACAAATCAATTTTATTAACTATCGATTAAAATCACCTTCTAATTTAATTTGATTTACAACGTTGGTTGATGTTGGTTTATAGTTTGCCATATCATTAAAAGTTAACACACCGCCCAAGTCTTGTAAAGATTGAACAAAATTTTGAGTGTTTGTTCCATTATAAATTACATCTGTTCCAAAATCCGCTACTAACTGTTAAAAAAAATTAAAAAACAAAAATATTTAAATTTAAAATTAGAAATGAAATTATAAAAAAAGTAAAAAGCAAAAAAAAAATTAAAAAAATTTGAAAAACAGACTTGAAAAAATATTTAAAACCAAAAAAATTAAAAAACACATTTAAAAAATTATGAAAACTAGCGAAATTAATACAATTATCTTGAATTTAGATGTAAAAATTCATATACAAAATAAATTTAATAATTTACAGACTCAATGCCACAGAAATCTTACATTTCATTTTCTAAGCAAAAAGTATTTAAAAAAAAAAAAAGTTATCTCATTACCTGTAATGTAACAGCTAGCAATGGTTGCTTTAAAATATCACCAGCTTCTAATTTCACCGATATATTTCCTGGTTTAGTGACCAACGTTCTTAATTGTGTGGGAAGGTCGTCTAATTGTAGAGAATCAATTGCTGAAGCTAGTTGAGGAGAAACTGGGAACCCATCACGAGCTATAGGGATCAAATGAGTAATAAGGGAACTAAATGTGACCCTTTTAAAATATAAAATAGTTATGATAAGGTGTATTAATTTTTATTTATGACTAATAAGTAAATTGTACAATTTCATTTAATTGAATAATGATATGATTAATATCATGTCTTTACTAGATTTGAATAAACATACAAAAAATTAAACTTACTATGAATTGCATTAATTTTGATAAATATTTTATTTTTTTTGCAATTCAAAAAACATCATACATTTTTGTATAATTATTGACCTTGTACAATTTGCTTACTACATGAGGTCTTAAAATTAAACCCAGCAAATAAGAATAATAATATACAAAACTGCCAAAAGCAACATAAGACTTGATTAAGACTAAAAGTGAAATAATTACTATATTTAGAGTGTAAAATCAACTTTCCCACATTAAGAAAATAGAAACATATTATTTAAATTTTACAAACTAAATTTAACATACTTTGAGTTGTATTTTATATGTAGCATTTCAAGTCCTTTTAAAACTCCAGGTACAGCTATGCTTGGTCCAACAGCAACTTCATCTCTGGATTTTCCAGTAAAATGTTCATCAACTGCAGAATTATTGTCGAAAATCGAAGAACTCATTTCACGAAAGTTGTAAAATTCTGTTGAGTGTGATTTTTTCTGTTGGTCATGAACCAATGCAAATCCACCACTAAAACAATAAAATTAAATTTTACAAAATACCCAAAAATATTTTTATGTTTAATAAGGTCAAGTCAATTTAAATATAATAAAAATAGTGGCAATATAAATATGTATATCCAATTTATAGCCCTACAAAAAATAAAATATGTGGTACACAGATAAATTATCAGGGGCAAATATTAGTTAACAGTGGCAACCATATCACAAAAATTAAAATCGTGATTGCGAAACAAGCTTTCAACAAGTATTTATAACTTCAACAACAGTTATCTGTAACTTAATGTAAAATTTTTTAAATTTTTATTTAAACTTTAATTAAAAGCACTAGAAAGTATTAAGAACAGACAACTTTTTAAATATTTAACTTTTTTAACAAGATCTATCAAAAAAGATTTTAAACATATCATAAAAATTAATTTAAACAATCAATTTTTTTGATTCACAACTCCACATACCCTCCCATAGAAGCAGCATGGGGTTGTGTTACACAAATACAAAGAGCAGTTACAATTGCTGCATCAACTGTGGAAGCTTCCTTCATTTTCAGGACTTCAAATCCAATCTTTGTGCAGTAAGGATCATCTGATACTATTCCACTATGTGGGTTAACCTTATAAAAAAATAAATTAAAAAAAAAAATTTAGTAAAAAATATTAAGATAACTAAAAAATTGAATTCAAATTTTTGTAAAAGAAATTTTCAGCAATATTTTATGAAAACTAAAAGTTATTATTATTAAATCTTTAGTCGTTACACTTGTAAGAATAACATTTTTATTCAAAACAAAAAGATTTAAATATGAATGGAACAAAACTTACTTGAGGAGCACCCACATAGATTTGAATAATAAGAGCAACTGTTATACTGATTGAAAATACAACCATGCTAGTTATTATAACACACAAGTTATCAGCCTGCCGCAAACATCTAAAAATAAAAAGTAACAGAAATTTACCATACCAAATTTATAAATATATGCAAGATTAACTTGACTTTTACAAAAGGTTATATTTAAAATTAAAGGACTTATATTTAAATGGTGTTAAAAAGTAGTTTATACCTTTAAAAAATTTACAATTTACACATGTTTAACAAGAAACAATATCCTAAAGTAAGGTACAGTTTAAGTCTAGTGTATTTACCATATGTTATCTACCATATGCCTTACTCAAAACTTTAAAAAAGTTACTTCGAAAAAATCGAAAATTTTTAGTTACCTTGGTCGACCGAAGGGGTCAGATGAGGTTTCTTTTAAAGGTGAAGTTTCAGCTAAAACCGGAGACATTATAAACACGTTGGCAGACGATTGCCCGTCAGTGTCGGTACTTGTAGTGGAGTGTTCAGGAGTTAGGTTAGAGACAGGAGCGTTTGTGATATCTTTTAAACATATATTTTAACGTTTTAAAATGCTTGGTTATTTCATGTAGCTGGCATATTTCTTTGTTTAATAATAGACTGATTATGATTTTACTAGTTGTTAGCATAAAATTACATAACTACATCTATTTAAAATTTTGCTATTTGAAATAAAAATAAATTGTTAAACTGTAAAAAATATAAAAATAAGTTTTTAAGAATATTACATTTATTAAAAATTGCACTCAAAAAAAAATTTTTTTTAATTTTTTCAGAATCCTAAATTTAAAATCTGTTCTTAGAACTCCCACTACATGCCACCAAAATTTGATTTATTGATTAAAGACATAACATTGTTAATTATTGCCGTGTGGCTTAGAACAGAGTCATCAAAAGTCTAAGCAAATACACATGCAAAGTTTAAATGTTGTTAAACATGCACAACTAGTCATAAAAAAGTCGTTGAATGTTACAACCATTAAAACTGCTCATTATATAAAAGCATGCAAACATAAGCTCATTTTTTTATTAATAAGCAAAAATGTGAGTTAGAGAAGACAACAGGAAACAGACAGCATGTTGTTGCAATTAAAAGCATACTTTTTTAGAATATTTTGTCATTAGTTAAATTTCAATACATAATTTAATTTCAAATTTTTTAAGCGCCATGAAGATTTTAAAACTTAACGTTAAATTTAATAAAATTGCTGCAATTCTATTCGTTTTAACAATTCTATCTATTTATGGATTTCTGTTTTTATGGACTTCGCAACATATAATTGATACTATTCAAGAAAAAACAACCAAGTCTCAAGTTAAAATAGAAAATCAAAAAATTGTTCACTCAAACGAGAAAAAAATTTATTGGTTAAATGGAAATAGAAATCAAAAATTTAAGGAAGAAAAGTCAGAGTGTCAAACTAAATTAACAGAATCAGAACAGCATTGGTTTAATTCACGTTTTAACCCAGAAATTAATCCTCTATGGTATAAACATGGTCCACAGATTGATACAGAAGTTATTGATTGGTGGTTGACATTACAAGAAGGCAAAAAATTTGATGTCGATGAAATTTTAACTGAGTTATATTCTATGGGGATTTCAATGATAGATTTTTATCAAAGAAATGTTAAAGATCATGTCTGTAGAAATTGTGCAATAGTTGGAGAATCAAATGAAATAAAAAACCAAGGACAGGTTAATTAAAAACTTGTTAAAAATTAATTTATTTTATAAGCAAATATAAATAAATTTAATAAATATTTTAATACCTCTGCAAATTTGATATATTTAATAATTTATGCTTTTTAGATCATTGACTCAAATGGCTTGGTTCTTAGATTTAAAAACATAAAGAATAATCACACTAATATAGGTTCAAAAACAACACATCTATTTACCATACCAGAATCAACACAAATTAAATTAAAACCAGGTAACTATAGATTACAAGGAATCAAATAATTCTTTTGTTTTTGAATTATTCTTTTTAATTTATTTTTTAATATAAAAGAAATTAGGTATTAGTCCCAACATAAAATCTACCATTACCACATACAAATTAATCTGCCAATTCATGCAGAATTTTTGTTATTAGTAAAGCATTAATTATTTAAAAGCACAGCAAATTATTGTCAAATTTTAATTGCTAATTAATAGCAAGCTTGTTAAACTAAAGAAAACATACCGGTTAATATTTCAGTAGAAAAATAAGTTCTTTAAAATCCTGTCAAGAAAAAATTGTTAAAAATTAAAATATTTTTAACTACAAAAAAAATATTTTTAAAGGTGTTAGTTTAGTATTAGTGCCGTTAAATCCAGGAGATTTAAAGTGGCTTTTGAATTCAATAACACAGCACAACAAACTTATATGTGACCAAGATAAAATTATTATTATAAGCCCAGCTTTTTTAAGGTAAGCTTTTGGTGCATTTCAGATACTGTTTTGCCAATACAAAAAGCAAGTTAATAAAATAGTATTTAACAAAGGCATTGTAACAACTTTTACCTTTAAATATCATCACACACAAATTAATTTTTAGTAGAAATTATCTATATATATATATACTATGTATAATTTGGGTTTGGTGACCATGCCATAACATACTTAAAAGCTTTATGTAAACATTAATACTTTTGGCATGTTTTAAATCATTAAATTGATTTTGTCATTTTTTCCCGTCGCATTGTTGTAATATTAATTGTATATCGTATTTATTATTTACTTTTATCAATGTGCGAAAAACCAAAATAAAAAAATAATAGGGCTTAGTAAACAATTATATACTTTAATGTTTAATTCAAATGCTTTTAAAATAAAACAACTAAAATGCAGTTTAAAAAGTGGGCAATTGACTAAATAAAAAACACTTAAATTTACTTAACTCTTCTTTTATTTTTTAGATATATTTATGACAAATGGACACAACAGCATGGAAAATATCCATCATTATCATTTATTGCTATAATATACTCTTTACATTACTGTGATCAAATCAACCTATTTGGATTTAAATCGCAGTCCAGTTTATGGAAAAACAACAATGATATATTCCATGATTTAAATTATGAAGAAAGCATAATCAGACAATTGTACGAAAGCAAAATAATAAACATAATGTAATGTTTATAACTTAATTTTTGTTGTACAAATAAAACTTCTGATATTTTTAAGTAAAATGAAAAAAAAATATAACACATAAACGCTGTAATGTTATAATTATTTATACTTTTATATCGACTAACCTGTTGTTGCAATATAGGCATTTGCAAAGTTATCAATATTTTGAAATTCTTTTTTGTTGGATTCAGTTGATTTCTTGTATAAAACTTTGTAATTATCATTCATTTTTAATTTAGTTTTGATTATAAACAAGTCTTACTAATCCTAGAGACAGACATAATATGAAAAAGTTAATACAAAAATAATTTACAAAAAATTTAGAATAATAATTTGTGTTAAAAAAACTTTTTCTATTTGTCTAATAGCAAATTTAGCGCCTTTATATAATTAGTTTTACCGTTCTTTTGTCTATTTGTAACCTTAAAAAAAATAATAATTTTTTTTGTCCATTAAACGTTGTAAACAATAGAATAAACAGATAAAAAATAGTTAAGAGACCACCCACGAAACAATGCCTTTTGTTTTAGTGACAATGCGGTAATTATCGATTTTTTACAAACCTCAAACTTTAAATTGAACCCAAACTTTAAAATACATAAAGAATACCAACTTAGTAATTATAAATAATCGATTTTTTTCGGCAAACAAGTTTTACTTATTCGCCATCTTAATACGGATTTGTCTAACTGTGTTTACATCACGTGACTAAAAATACGTGTTGCCAACTGTTGTCAAAAATAAATGTTTCTTTAAACAACCTAGGCAAAAAACTATCCCTTAAATGCCTTTCAATTTGAATGGTGTAAATACTTAACTATCCTGTGAAAAAAGGTAGTTCCATATCAAACATTTAAACTTTAAATAATACAAGTCTTACAATTTTTACTTTTATTTGCTTTACAGACTTATTTTGCCAAAACTGCATTTTGTCATTACTACAAGAAAAAATTATTTAATATAATATATATAATTAAAAGAATGTTATTTACAGCTAAGACAGTGATGATTAATAATTAATAATATAAAAACAGTTTCTTGTGAAGTTAAAAAAACATGATTAAATCCATAGGCCATTACATTACCGAAATATTGATAATATTCTAAACAATAATAATAAAATATTAACAATATCAAAAACACAAACAATATCAATTAAAGTAATAAACAAACTAACAGTGTTTATTAATTACTCACAATTACAACACACTATAGCTAAAATTCTTACAGCAAAATTTGTGAAGTTTATATATTCTAAAGTACAAATACAGTGAAAATATGAAAATAAATTTATACAACAGCTTAGAAAATTAAAATGTGTAAAATATATTTTTTTATTAACAAAATGTTTAAACTTTAAGTTTGTCTTTGCTACCAGTGCTTAAGGAATCCTTTAATTGCGCAACTTCTAAAAATATCACCAAAAATTTGTGATATTTAATATTTATTAATAAACTTTTGATTTTTTTTTAAGTGACATATGCTAATAAAAGTTTAAGCTCTTTATTAGATTAAAATAATTTAAGTCTTTCTATGTAAGCCATTATTTTTTTTTAAAGGTTCAATAAAATAAAGTTTAAAAAAAACTAAATCTATTCTTTGTTTTTTAGATTTTTTAAGTTAAAATCCAATCATTTGTTTTTTATAGATTTTTAAAGTTTATCAACTTACCTAGCTTAAGAGTAGCATTAGATTGCATGAGTTCACTATTTCTAGAGTTAAGAAACACAGCATCTTGGATAGCATCGTCCAACAATCCTCTCCATCTATTTTCCAACTCAACCTTAAACTCCTCAAATACCTGAAAAATAAAACAAATAACTTGATTACTTCATATTTAAATAACTATGTTATAATTAAATAAAAGATATCAGAGTATGTTGAGTATGTAAATAAATTAATGACAGTGTATTAGTGGGCAGACTCATGATTAATAGCTTTGGCGAAGCCACATGGGGTCCAATGGGTGCCATGGCACCCACGGTCCGAATTTTGCCATTTTTGCCAATCGCTGAGAACCGAAAAGAACCGAAAAGTTTTTTTTATTTTTTTGTTGGAAGGAGGTTAAACGTTTACATTTGTTATTACATGTACTGCAAAATTTAAATTTTTCGTTAATAAAAAAACTACATTTTGTATAACGGAATGCGAGTATTAAAATAACTGATATATATATCCGAATCGATTGTGATGTCATAGATGAAGGATTCACGATGTCACCTAATTGAAATTTTTTTAGTGGTTTTGTTTTAAATTCCGCAAAATTTCTAAAATTAAATAAAATAAGAGACAGTCCTTTGGAACACTTCAACGGGCACCCCCCGATTTACATCCTGTCTACGCCACTGATTAATGGTATTCCAAAACAAGTGGATTAACTATGCTAACATCAAGTTAAAACCTTTTTTTTCAGGTTTTACTAGGTTCCTTATTAGGTACAATATATACTTTACACACTTTAATTGATTTTATTTGTTAAGCCCAAATTTTATTTAAAAATAAACCTTTTCGTAAGTATTTATTTACATTGGTCTTTTACATATTTTCGAAGACCTCTTCAAAACACTTTTTAACTTACCTCGCGATATGCTCTGAAAGTTTGTAGATTTTGAAGCTGTTGTATCTCCAACTCAGTTGAATGTTTCTCAGATAAAATCCTGAAGTGATCGTTCATTTGTGACATTTCTCTGCGCAAGGCATCAAGCTAGCACAAAACAAAGTTTAAAATAAGTTTAAATATAAATTTTACATTTCATACAATTATTGATAAAATCAATTATAGAGTAGAAAAAGTGGACAAACTTTTTTAATTTTTTTTTGTATATTTTTATTTACCTAGATGTGAAGGTCAACTTCCTGACCTAAACATAAAGTAACTTTTGTTACCCCGACCCAATCTTGAGTTGACTTTGGTAGTTTGGGATATTATTCAATATAAATGCCAAAAAATTTAGCTGCTGAATAAGTGTTGTCTCAGCAGGATTTCATACTAGTTGAAGTGCCTTGTATAAGGGTGCTACAGCATGAGAGTAGTGGGAATTAAACCCGGAACCTTATGTAGTACAGCCAAGTGTTTTGACCACTACAGCTCGCTGTTGCTTAATTGTCTTTTGAAAAATAATTTTTGGCTTAGATCTACTAAAATTACCCCCTTTTTTACACCAATAATAAACACTTACTTGTGTGGTAATAACAGCTTTCTCGGCTTTTAGTGTTGCAAGTTCAACTTTATTTTCAAGAACCTCTTCGTTTGATTTAAACAAATTGTTTGACGACATTTTCATCTGAAGATCACTTTTCTTATGTTCAACTTCCAACTAAAAATATGTCTTAATTTATTAATTTAAACAGAGAATTACTCACATTATTGTAAAATAGCAAATAGACCGCCCTACAACCAAAATTTCAATTTGTCTTAATGTAAGTGTAACTTTCAACTAAAATTTGTCCACAATAATTTATCCCCGCATCACAAATGGCATTTTTTCTATTTAGTAGGCCTATAAATTGGACATATACTTACATATATATGGCACTAAACCCTGTTATACATAGATTGTGCGTTAAAGTTATGCCAATGCAATTTTTTTACATTAAATTTGATTTAAAGTTATTTTTTTGAAACGTGATGTGTAAAAACCCAATAAATTTTTGCTGTATGTAGGTAAAAATATATATACCATTCAAAAAAAATTTAATTTTAAAAATGAATAAATTAATGGACAATAAAAACAAGTAAACCTTCATTCTTTGCAGTTCATCTTCAATAAGCTGCTCATTTTCTTTCTTGGTGCTTTCCCTTTCATCCAACATCACTTGGAAAGCAACTTCAAATCCAGATGAAGCTTGTACAACACCAGCCTAAAATATTTATATTAATTTTATTGTGAGATAACTATTAATAAAAAAAGGTATTATTGACTTTAATGTATAACAACATAGAAGTATAAAACCAGCAGCATGGTGTAGTGGTTATAACATTTTCTACACTACATGTGGTCCTGGGTTCCATCCCAAGTGATCTCAAGCTAAAGCGCACATGAGTGAGGCGCTACAAACGGTATTAACTCCTGCTGAGTCAGCACTAAACCAGCAGCATAATTATTGGGGAATTATAATCTATATAGTATCCCAAACTGTCGAAGTCAACTCAAGACGGGGCCTGAGTAACTAATGTTACTCTATGTTTAGGTCGCACATTCGACCTACCCACATTGATTATAAAGATATATACAAAAAAAAACTATAAAGACACAATTTACTTGTAATAATTTTTTCTTATAATTTTTTTCTTATAAAAATAATTTTTTCTTTTTCTATTTTTTTTTTTTTTTCAAAAGTAAGAAAAAGTTGAAAAAAAAAAAAAATTGTTCCATTTCACTAGATTGTTCAACTTTTACACATTAAAAATAATTGATTTCCTATTTTATCACCTGTCTTTCTGCTTGTAATTTTTCCTGAGAATCTTTAAGTTGAATTTTGATTTCTTTCAGTTTTTCCCCTTCTTTGCTTGATTGTTCTTTCATGACTTGAATCTTTGATACTCTGGCCTTTGCATCTTTTTCATTATTACTACCTAGAATTTAAATCAAATTTTAGCTAAAAATAAAAAGTATGCCTACTAAACAAAAAAAATTAAAAATTACTAAAGTTTAAAAACAGTTGAAAATGTAACTTTAAAGAGTGCATTAAAATTGCTTAAAACACTAATTTTAAAATCTATTTAACAATAGTTTTAATAGATTATCGCATAACTGTACAAATAGTTTATACCAGAATTAATAGCCTGGGAATATTCATCGATTTGTATTTTAAGATCTGTATTTAGTTTGTCAGAAACTTTCCGTTGTGCTTTGTACTCTTCTGTCAACTTTAATACATATGTTAATAAATAAATAAATAAGTTAATTAATTCAGTAAAAAATGAAAGAGTGAGTAAGATGGTATTGTAGAATACAGGTAAAGTTATTCAGCAATTAAAATATCCGGCAATAATAATCTTTAATATCACAAACTGCTTAACTATATGCTTAGGTCGTGAGATCGATCTTTCAACATCAAGAATAAATAAATATGAATAAAAAATAAGTTATTTTATCTAAGCAATTACAATAAATGTGAATAAAAAGTATTTATTATTTTCCTTTTAAGAACCTTAAAAATGCGACATAATTTACCTTGTCTTTTAAAGCTTGTAGTTTTTGTAAATTTTCTCGATTTATTGGACGATTTGATTCCAAAATCCACAAAAGACCCCTAGATATAATTAATTATATTTTTTATTCAAAAAATGGTAAATAAGCAGTTGACTTATTATATTGTATTTAGAAATAAAATGTAAATGTTAAATCAAGTAATAACTAACACTACATTACTTGTTGAAATAATGAATTACTGTGAAAGTTTTAAACGAAAAAAAAAAAATTTCAAAACACTTTTAATGCAATAAATAAAACTCTTAAATTAAATTAAAAAATCCTTTGTACTTTACAGTCTTTGGAAAGATTAAAACCATTATGTACAACAGAGAATTAGCAAAAACCAAAAAGTACAAGTTATCAAAACTTAAATATTTTTTACTTGTTAGCGAATGTAGTTCTCCTTTCAGCATAAAACTGATCAGATTTTAAAATAGTTTGATCCCAGCTAAACTTCTTAGTTTCATCCAAATCCTTCAACAACTTCTCCATGTGGTTTAAGTCACCTGAAAGGTAATAAATTTTAATGTTGTTAGGTCTATTTTAATTTTCTTTATAGGTTAAACAAACATTTGTATTTTAGGCTTTAATACAGTTCTATCGAAACAGGAATTTAAACTGGCAGCATGGTGTAGTGGTAAGAACACTTCCTACACCACACATGAGGTCAAGTTCAATCCCCACTGCTCTCATGCTGTAGCGCCCTTGAGTAAGGCGCTATAAATGATATAAACACCTGCTAAAATAGCACTTAAATAGCAGCTCAATTATCAGGCAATAATAATCTATATAATATCCCAAACAGCCACAGGCAACTCGAGATTGGGTCGGGGTAAATGTTGTTACTCTATGTTAAGTCGTGCATCCAACCTTCCCACATCAAAGATAAGAATATACACAAAAAAAAAATTTAAGTTATTGGTGTTTCTATATAAACATTTCTTAAGATTTGTTAACAGAATATAAAACTATTACTTTTTAGAAGAAAAATACTTTAAATTTTAGACCTCTGTCTGGTGGTGAAGTAACTGCAATTCTGTCTCTAACTTTTCCTATCTCTGATCTCAAATGTTGTAGAATTTTATCACTTTCGTTATTGTTGGGTTTAGGCTGAGAACCAGATCCATTCAATTGCTCCAAGGTTGATAAAATGTTGCTCATCTCCCTTAGGTTTCCATCTAAAAGTAAGGATTTTAACAAATTAACTAAAGTGTTTCTATAAAAACAAAATTAAACTTTTTTTCTGGTCTTACCTTTTACCACACAGGACAATACATTTACTACACAAGATAAAAAATAAAATGCTGGAGTGCGTAAACTGTTTTTTTTGTGTTAGGACGGTGTTTTTTTGTGTTAGTTTTTTGTGCTAGAATTTCAAAGAAGAGGGTTAGGCCGAGGTTTAATAAAATGTGTCTCATTGTCAATATTTGGTGTTTATCAAATCACAGAACAAAAAAATTAAAATTAATATGCAAATTAATTTTTTAACCTAACATGAATTAAAACCATTAATAGTGCCTTTCTTTAAAGCATTGGGATTTTGAAAAAAAAGGGTAATGCAGATTAAACACAGGACATTATAAAGTAAAACTAAAATATGGGCCAGAATACTGTAAACGAATATTTGTATCTTAAAACACCATAGTTACACACCTTGTTCATTGACTTGAGCAAATACGTGAGCATTGTTGTTGTTTAAAACAGAATCAGCAACTAGAGTAAGTCCAACTTTGTTGAAATCTTGTTTAAATTTACCCCTGGATTGAGCAACATTTCCAAGAATTTCATTCACCCTAAATCATAAGTTAAATGTTCACTGAATATAGATCAAACTAAAGTAAAAAAAATATTTGGATAACTTAAAATTTGCTGTACATTTATACATCTATATATATAATAGAGTTTAGTGAACATTATATATGTATGTATATCCAATTTATAGGCCTCTAAAACAAATCAAACTTCCATTTGTGCTGGTTGGTAATTATCATGGGCAAAAAACTTTTGTTAAAAGTTGAGACCACATGACAACAACTGAAATTCTAACAAAAAGATAGGCTATTAAGTAACCTAGTTTATTTAAAATGTTTAAGTACACTTAAATGCTTAGTTATGTTAAGATAGATTATACCTGTTTATGTTTTGCTTGTTTGCAAAAACATTGAGGAGTCTAAACTTTGAAATAATTCCAGGAGCTTGCTTTCCACCTTTATCATTATTTAAAAATTTAATTAAATATAATTGTTTTTACAAAACCAGTAAAAAATAACACCAAATATACTTTAAACCTTTTAGAGTAAAGTTTTAAATTTAAAAAAATTTTAAAAACAGTTAAGCAACACAAATAAATGTGTGGCCAAAATTATTAATACCAAGAAAACAATTTAAAAATAAAATGTTGTAAAAACTATAATTTTTAATTTAAATTGAACCTGTAATAATGTGAACAAAAAAGACAAAATACCTGTTTGTCTTTGCAGTATTCTTACAGTAAGTAAAGTAACAAACAAGTTGTTCTTGTTAGTAGAACTAGCAAGTTGAAAGCCATCCTCATATAGTTTAACTACTTCTTCTGCTGATGAACAAACACAGTTACTAAGCTCACTTACGTACCTAAAAATATTTGTAAAATTAGTTCAGTGGCCCAAAAATGTGGTGTAGTAGTTAAAACACTTGGGTTTATTACATAAAGTCCTAAGTTTAATTCCTATAGCATCCATGCTGTAGTCCTAGAGTAATGTGCTATAAAAACATCCTAGAGTAATGTGCTATAAACTGAACAAACTTTTGCTTAGCACATTATAAATAAATAATAAATTGTATTTACTACAAAAACTATACAAATTAAAAAATAACACCAGAAAATAATGATCTTTTTAAAGTTTAAGTTAAAAAAAACACCTTAAAACCTTGTTAATGCAAAAATTATTAAACTCACATGCCGCTTGTGGAATGATTTTGGATTTCCATTTTTCTTGGATGTGGGTTAATAAGGTCCTGAAGTTGGTTATTCTCCGATACCTGTTTAACAAAATATATATAACTTTATATTAACCATTTGTTCTTAATGTAAAAAATGACATGAAGAGGTAGGAATTAAACCCAAGAATTCATGTAGTGAAACCAGCAGCACGGTGTAGTGGTAAGAACATTTGCTACACTACACATGAGGTCGTGGGTTCAATCCCCACTGATCTAATGTTGTAGCGCCATTGAGTAAGGCGCTATAAACTGTATAAACTCCTGCTGAGTCAGCAGCATAATTAACAGGCAATAATAATCTATAATATCTCAAACTGCCACAGGCAACTCGGGACTGGGTCGTAGGAACTGATGTTATTCTATGTTTAAGTCGCACATTTGACTTTCCCACATCGAGGATAAAGATATATACAAGAAAAAAAAAATTAACAATAACTTAAAGACTAAACAAAAATTATTGAAATGTATTCAAAATTAAATTAATTTATGGTTTACCTCTACCATGGATGCAGAAATCAAAAATTCAGATTTGTTATTTTGATTGAGTTTTTGAAAAACATCTTTGCAAGTTAAACCTAATAATGATGATGTAGAATTTAAGTCTGGAGATCCTGTAAAAATAAAAACAAAATATAAATATACAGACCTACAAAAAAACTGCCATTTGTGGTGCGTTGATAAAAAAGGCTATCGACCAGTAAAAAATAATAATAAATTTATAAAATTTTAAACAACCTGCAAGTTCATACAATTAAATATTTCATAAATTTGATTAATTTACCAAAAAATCCCAATGTAAAATCCAATCCAGAACAAATATCAGAAACATTTTTCTTTACTTGATTTTCGTAAACATTTTGGGTTGATGTATCACTAAAAACTCCCTCAAATTTAAAAGATTTTTCTGTCTAAAAAAATTTATAATGTTATTAATAGCTTGCTTTATTATATCGTTTTCTTTGTTAAAAATATTTTTTATATACATATGGTTAACCTTAAGGCCTTAGAGTCACATTTGCTACTCAGTCTTAAGGTTTGGCATAGCAAAAGTTTGTATTTTTATAACACCTTATTTAAGAGTGCTATGTCATAAAATGCATAGAAAAATGCCTATAACAGTTTACTGTTAATACAAAGCTCTATCAGCGTTGTCAGCCCAGTTTAAATGAGTAGTACTAAAATGAAGGCGTAAACGGACAAAATTTTTATCCCTTTTTCTAATCTTTTTTAGCACAGACTGAGAGATGATGCAAGATTGCTTTTTAAAGGTCAAGAGAGATGATGTAAAATCGACTATAAAGCGCAAGGGAAGATTAGAGAAAGTTATAAAATTCTGTCCTTTTTTGCATTTATAAACTGGGCAGACAACGCTAACAGAGATCCGTTATTTCAAGTGTTTAAGCCATTTACAACATAGCATTAACATTTGGGGACCAAAAGCTTCAACCGTGAGAAGCATCGGTCAAAAGGTTTAGCCCCCCAAAAAATGGGGGGTTCGGTGACGAAATTGCAGTGTAACATGTCAGCTTAAGACCATATTCTACCAATATTCAAAATAAAATTTGACAAAAAGTATAATACATAAAAAATTTTTAATAAGTTGTTATGATAAATATATAAGTTAGTTTTTAGAATATTTTTTTTTTTTAAATTGTTGTCTTAAAAATGTCCTTTTAAAAGGGATTAAAGACAGGCGCTTATGGCCTGCAAAATTTTTAATTAATTTTACCTTTTTATCAAACTGAACAGAAATTTTGTCTTTAGAAATCTTCACAGTTGAAGATTCTTTAGCAAGACACAAAGTTTTAATCGTCATTTTAAATTTTACTTGAAACAACTTAAAACTTAATCAACTTAAATTAAACAAATTGTTAAAATCTTATAATTTATATTGCTACTTATATTAACGTAAAATACCCTGAATAAAATAACAATATTGTCTGAAAATCGAATTAAATTAAAATTCAAAAATATTAGAAATAAAATATAAAACAGTAAGACAATCACTTAACAGTAAAATAAGTTTTTCGATTGTTCTTAACATCTACTCCATTATTCCAGACAATACGATTTTATGTTTTATTGTAATTTAACGTAAAAGTAAATATTAGGTTTTGTTTATTTACTTCGTCAAGCGAAAACTCGTCTGAGCGTAAATAGCGTCTCTTTGCTGTGGAAACTGACGTAATTAATGACGTCACAAAAGTAAGTACTCTTTAGCGACACAAAAGTAAACACTTTTAAATTTATCCTCTATAAAAAAATTCAATCTTTTGCTAAATTTATCAAAATTAATTAAAATAAAAAAAAGATTTCAAATTTTAATTGATTTTATTTTAATAAAACACAAAAATACAAATTTTAAGTTGGTTTTGCTTTATTTTTCTTTTCTTTTTTAATATATTTATTTTTCGAAACAATATTGTGAAAATATGTAAAAAAGTACAATAAATTATCATATTGTCCATTATATTCCCCAATAAACAAAGAATGATATTGTCTTAAAGCTGAATGTAAAGCTTCAACGGTAGCAAGGTAAGTATCTGGGCATCTAACCTGTTTTCTCCAATATTGAGTTTTCTGATCAGTTAATTCAACCAATGGAATACCTATTATATATAAAATACAATATTGGAACATTGCTAAAAAAAAGTAAAAATATAAAATAAAACTTTAGTTTAATTATAGTCATGCCCGTGTTAAAAATAAGAAACAATTAGCAATTTTTATTATTATTATTTATCCACAATATGGGAAAATCAAATTTACAACCTAAACATAAAGTAACATCAGTTACCCGAGCAAGTCTTGAGTTGACTTAGACAGTTTTGGATAACATTTGGGCAATTAACCCAAATTGTTAAATTTGGGGTAACAAATGTTACCCAACGAAAATTAAACCTTTAAAAATAGTTTTTTTTATATCAGAAATGCAAGAATAAATAGATTTTTTTGATTTAGATTACCTTTCAATCTCTCATCAGTTGTTATACTATGAACCTGATTCCATGTACAATCAATTAACAATATCTTCTTAAAAGTTGGTGCTATTTGTATTTCCTCTTTATCACTGAAAATATAAAATCTAAGTGTAAGCATATACTGAATTAGTGAAAAAAACACTTTTATTACAATAAAAGGATCACTTGTACTTTTCAAACCTTAAAAAAATTAGAACCGTAAATGTAGAATTAGCTTAAACCATAAAGTACAAAAGTAAGGTAATTAAGGCAAAATTAGTAAAGATGGTAAATTTTGAGAGAAAATTAGCAAGAACCATTAAATAACCGGCAGCGTGATGTAGTGGTAAGAACACTTGCTACACTACATGAGGTCGTTGGTTCAATCCCCTTTGCTTTATGCTGCAGCGCCCTTGAGTAATCCGCTATAAACAGTATAAACTCCTACTGAGCCAGCATTTAATAAGCAGCATAATTACAGAGCAATTATAACCTATAATGTCTTAAACTGGTAAAGGCAACTACAAACTTAGTCAGAGTAACTGATTTTATTCTCTGTTTAGGTCGCTCATTCGACCTTACCACATCCAGGATAAAGATATAGCCAAACAAAAGTTTAGGAAAATTTACCATTTTGCTTGATCATGGTTTTCTGTTTTATCTTTATTTGCGCTTTTATTTATTGTTTCTTCATTTTCAAATTTAATTTGTTTTGGTTCTGTATGGTCACATGTTTTATCAGGAGAATGAGATCTCTTTTGTGATGTCACAGAAGGCTGTGATGATGTCATAATTTGTTTTGAATAAAAACTTAATGGCTGTGAATTTTCACTAGGAAATACCAAAATATAATCCTAAAAAATTGCAAAAAAATAAAAAATTATTTCAAATTTTATTTCAACAATTGGAGTACTTTTGTTCGAAATTTTGTTTTTATATTTTTACCTTAATGTTGTTGGCATAATTAGGAATAACAGGATAAGTGTAAATTGTAACATTTGGGGACAAAACCGCCGCATGAACTGCAGTACTTTTTCCATCCAACTCCTTTGAGTGTTTTATAATATCAACATCAACCGGCAACTAAAATTTTAAGAAAAATTTTTTTTCAGTAAAAACTCAAATTTTTGCACACAAAAATAAAATATCGAAATGCTTAATGAATATATATTTAAACAAAATTTGTTATTTGTACATACAGACTAAATTAAATATTTACTATTATAATGTAATTAAAATAATTATATAGCACCGGCAGCGTGGTGTGGTGGTAAGAACACTTGCTACACCACCATGAAGTCGTGGGTTCAATCCCCACTGCTCTCATGCTGTAGCGCCCTTGAGTAAGGTGCTGTAAACTCCTGCTAAGCCAGCACTTAATCAGCAGCATAATTACCGTGCAATTATAATCCCTATAATATCCCAAACTGCTAAAGGCAACTCGGGACTGGGTCAGAGTAACTGATGTTACTCTATGTATGGGTCGCGAATTTGACCTTCTCACACCAAGAATAAAGATGTATATAAAAAAAATTTATATACTAAAGTTTAAAATTTAAAATAGCAATTTTTTACATTTAGTTTTATTTAAATCTTTTTATATACATATATATATACCTTAACTGTTGGGAGTTGGTCAATGGGGGCATCCTCAACAAATTTATAACAAGTATAACAAAAATACATCCTTGATGCTTGGCATTTCGGGCATTTTGATCTTTTCATATTTTCAAGTGGTTCGTGCGAAGAAATTTTTAATGATTTAAAAACATTATTTTCTGTTTTATCATTATCAACCATTTTCGTTAGGCCTATTTACTTTTAAATAAAATTCTAATAAAAGAATAATAATACAATTCAGCACACAAAATATAGCAAGGTAATTTTGATTTTTAAATAACTTGACTATTTGTAAAATAGGTATTTTTATGGTTTTATTGAGTAATATTTTTAATGAAATATTTGTTTAAAAAAAAATAAGTATTTAAAACGTTAAAGCAATTAGAAATATTTTGAATTACAAAAAAAATGTTGTAGCAAATAGAAAAAAACCAAATAAAAAGTGCCCCCCACCCTTTTACAAGTTTGCTTGTTGAGATAAAAAGTTTCTAATTCGGTGCAAAAGTTCTTTTTTTACTTCATCCGGTACCAGTTGTCTGGCTTTTGGGGTAATTTCATTAAGATCATCTACAGTCACGTGTTCAAGCCCTCGATCTCTGACAATTTCTTTACAGTTCTGCTTCAATTTGTCCCGCCATCCACATTCTGATAATCGGACTCGCAGAAGTTCTTTTAATTTTTCGCGCTCTCCAGTTTCAACTAGTTGCTGGTTAATTGCTGCACGCATCTGGCCGTCCCGTGATTTCTTTTCCCCACCGTAATCCGCCATTGTATATGATTCGCAGCAAAATGTTTAAATATTATTTTGTTTTTAATAACAACCCTTTAAAATTACTTCACTATTCTGCTATTACGCACTTGAACTGGAACTCTTTTAATATTTTAGAACGTGTGCACCGTCTAGCGGGGTTCTAAATACTTGAATAAATTTTAGTAACCAAAAATTTTTATCCTCAAAAAGTTTTACAATTTTTTTTTTAAATTGATATGTTGTAAGTGAAAAATGTACAATACACTATATAAATATTTTATTGTGAAATAATGTTTACAATAAAAAAAGTCACAATGAAAACAAAAAATGAAACAATACGCAAAAAAATTATCTTTACAAAATGAAGTGCAAGTGATGCATATTTTCTCTAAAACCATATTTTTGCGGTATGACGAATTGACTAGGCCTTATAAGTAAATTGACATTAATTTTTAACAAAACTATGTTGTTTTTAAATGGAATTTAATTATAAGTTATCAGAACGCGACTGCGTCTCTTGTAGAGTAGACTCAACAGCGTATGACTCCTTTCTAGAAGTTGAATAGCCACTAATTGTGGTTGCTGACGTTTTTCTTGTAGTTGTAAGTGCAAAGGCAGATGAAATACGACGTCTGCCGTCGTGGGCCACAGTGTGAATACATCTTTTGCATGCAAACCAGCCAAGAACAGTTGCAAGAGCTTTGTATTTCTTGTTTGTAATATCCCGAAAGTCCTTGTTACGTATGCTGTATATAAAACAATTCCATAGACTGTTACTCATAAGAATAATGCCAGCAACAAACTCTGCTGAAAGGTAGGCAGAAGCAGCAAAAGAATTAAGAGTAGCAGGGCGGTTGTAATGAATATTAGGCAGGAATTCGGCTACGATTATTACTACTATCACAGGCAAAATACTGATAGTAAACACACTGATCATAATGCCAAGAGTTGTGGATAGTCGTTGCTCCATACGACGTATAGTGCCATGTCTATCCGAAGTCATGTTGCGTCTAGTAAGAGCATGTCTTCTTGACGAAAAATATGTCCCCAATATAAAGAACCAAACTAGAATAAACGGAATGCCCAAAGCAACGCCGTATACGAGTTGGCCTATAAACCCAGATGCAGCAACTATAATACCAGCAGCTATAATACTATATGGCGCAAATCCTGGCACAAATGTTGGTAGTATAGAAAAGACGATTGCTAAAATCCATAACACAATCGTACCCCTCTTAGCCGTTTTCAAGGCAGTTTCCTTGCTATAATGCAGCGGCGAAATAATAGCTCTAAATCGATCATAGCCCCCAAGCATGAGAGTATAGATAGATACGACTAAAGAAAGAGTTGTTACAAATCCAATTGCACTAAGATAACCAGGCGGGCTGTTTAAAGGTACATATGATGTAACGCCGCTAAACTCAGTAAAATTTTCATCGGTAACAGTATAATTTAAGGATTTATTGAACGCTGTAGCGACATCTTCCGACGAGTAATTTGGCTCGTACTGTGTGACTAAAACTGGAGCTATATGGCCGATATATAACGTAGCAACAAATGAAGGGAAAACAATAATTCCTATTATTAAATCAGCGACCCCAAGTGACAGTTTGTACACCATTTGACTGGTAGGAAATTTACTGTTTCCAGCAATCGCAAAGATGACTGTGATGTTAGCAATTGTGGTGATTATAGCAAGTATAACACTCACGATCATTACAATAATGATGTTCACTTTACATCTAAAAATTTAAAGTTTTTTAGATAATTAAAATCTTTACAAAATGGCAGTAAATAATATAAACTAGCAATACATTACAAAATACATAAGAAAATATGACAAAGTTCTATAGTTTAAAACAGGCCCCAGATATCAACATTTTACGTTTGATTTAATAGTATATCATAGCCTAGTAACATTATACTAGTTTTAGATTAACCCAAAATAATTAGTATAAAGTATTAGCCATTTATAATTAAACCAGCAACAGCCTTGCGCATAAAAGGCACAATTTATGAACTAACTTACATTTGAGGATAGCATTGGTATGCGCTATAGAAATATCCATCTTCCTGCATTCGTAATGGAAACCCACAGACAACTACGTCACAGAATGGAATATTTTGTCTGACGACTTCGACAAAGGGTTGCCCGAACTCATATGATGCTGCTTGTATACAGGAGGATTGTAAAGCTCGCTCGGCAAAATATTCAAATGAAACATTCATGTTTGCTGAAGAAAAAATTGAAAAGTTTTGTTAATAAATGGGGTTTACATTTTGAGATGCAGAATAATGAAAGTTGGGGTTATTAATTTTTAGAAAAGTTTAATCTTTTTGGTATTTACCAATACTCAATAATATAACAAGTGTGCTACGGCATGAGCTACTTATATTAACGTAAAATACCCTGAATAAAATAACAATATTGTCTGAAAATCGAATTAAATTAAAATTCAAAAATATTAGAAATAAAATATAAAACAGTAAGACAATCACTTAACAGTAAAATAAGTTTTTCGATTGTTCTTAACATCTACTCCATTATTCCAGACAATACGATTTTATGTTTTATTGTAATTTAACGTAAAAGTAAATATTAGGTTTTGTTTATTTACTTCGTCAAGCGAAAACTCGTCTGAGCGTAAATAGCGTCTCTTTGCTGTGGAAACTGACGTAATTAATGACGTCACAAAAGTAAGTACTCTTTAGCGACACAAAAGTAAACACTTTTAAATTTATCCTCTATAAAAAAATTCAATCTTTTGCTAAATTTATCAAAATTAATTAAAATAAAAAAAAGATTTCAAATTTTAATTGATTTTATTTTAATAAAACACAAAAATACAAATTTTAAGTTGGTTTTGCTTTATTTTTCTTTTCTTTTTTAATATATTTATTTTTCGAAACAATATTGTGAAAATATGTAAAAAAGTACAATAAATTATCATATTGTCCATTATATTCCCCAATAAACAAAGAATGATATTGTCTTAAAGCTGAATGTAAAGCTTCAACGGTAGCAAGGTAAGTATCTGGGCATCTAACCTGTTTTCTCCAATATTGAGTTTTCTGATCAGTTAATTCAACCAATGGAATACCTATTATATATAAAATACAATATTGGAACATTGCTAAAAAAAAGTAAAAATATAAAATAAAACTTTAGTTTAATTATAGTCATGCCCGTGTTAAAAATAAGAAACAATTAGCAATTTTTATTATTATTATTTATCCACAATATGGGAAAATCAAATTTACAACCTAAACATAAAGTAACATCAGTTACCCGAGCAAGTCTTGAGTTGACTTAGACAGTTTTGGATAACATTTGGGCAATTAACCCAAATTGTTAAATTTGGGGTAACAAATGTTACCCAACGAAAATTAAACCTTTAAAAATAGTTTTTTTTATATCAGAAATGCAAGAATAAATAGATTTTTTTGATTTAGATTACCTTTCAATCTCTCATCAGTTGTTATACTATGAACCTGATTCCATGTACAATCAATTAACAATATCTTCTTAAAAGTTGGTGCTATTTGTATTTCCTCTTTATCACTGAAAATATAAAATCTAAGTGTAAGCATATACTGAATTAGTGAAAAAAACACTTTTATTACAATAAAAGGATCACTTGTACTTTTCAAACCTTAAAAAAATTAGAACCGTAAATGTAGAATTAGCTTAAACCATAAAGTACAAAAGTAAGGTAATTAAGGCAAAATTAGTAAAGATGGTAAATTTTGAGAGAAAATTAGCAAGAACCATTAAATAACCGGCAGCGTGATGTAGTGGTAAGAACACTTGCTACACTACATGAGGTCGTTGGTTCAATCCCCTTTGCTTTATGCTGCAGCGCCCTTGAGTAATCCGCTATAAACAGTATAAACTCCTACTGAGCCAGCATTTAATAAGCAGCATAATTACAGAGCAATTATAACCTATAATGTCTTAAACTGGTAAAGGCAACTACAAACTTAGTCAGAGTAACTGATTTTATTCTCTGTTTAGGTCGCTCATTCGACCTTACCACATCCAGGATAAAGATATAGCCAAACAAAAGTTTAGGAAAATTTACCATTTTGCTTGATCATGGTTTTCTGTTTTATCTTTATTTGCGCTTTTATTTATTGTTTCTTCATTTTCAAATTTAATTTGTTTTGGTTCTGTATGGTCACATGTTTTATCAGGAGAATGAGATCTCTTTTGTGATGTCACAGAAGGCTGTGATGATGTCATAATTTGTTTTGAATAAAAACTTAATGGCTGTGAATTTTCACTAGGAAATACCAAAATATAATCCTAAAAAATTGCAAAAAAATAAAAAATTATTTCAAATTTTATTTCAACAATTGGAGTACTTTTGTTCGAAATTTTGTTTTTATATTTTTACCTTAATGTTGTTGGCATAATTAGGAATAACAGGATAAGTGTAAATTGTAACATTTGGGGACAAAACCGCCGCATGAACTGCAGTACTTTTTCCATCCAACTCCTTTGAGTGTTTTATAATATCAACATCAACCGGCAACTAAAATTTTAAGAAAAATTTTTTTTCAGTAAAAACTCAAATTTTTGCACACAAAAATAAAATATCGAAATGCTTAATGAATATATATTTAAACAAAATTTGTTATTTGTACATACAGACTAAATTAAATATTTACTATTATAATGTAATTAAAATAATTATATAGCACCGGCAGCGTGGTGTGGTGGTAAGAACACTTGCTACACCACCATGAAGTCGTGGGTTCAATCCCCACTGCTCTCATGCTGTAGCGCCCTTGAGTAAGGTGCTGTAAACTCCTGCTAAGCCAGCACTTAATCAGCAGCATAATTACCGTGCAATTATAATCCCTATAATATCCCAAACTGCTAAAGGCAACTCGGGACTGGGTCAGAGTAACTGATGTTACTCTATGTATGGGTCGCGAATTTGACCTTCTCACACCAAGAATAAAGATGTATATAAAAAAAATTTATATACTAAAGTTTAAAATTTAAAATAGCAATTTTTTACATTTAGTTTTATTTAAATCTTTTTATATACATATATATATACCTTAACTGTTGGGAGTTGGTCAATGGGGGCATCCTCAACAAATTTATAACAAGTATAACAAAAATACATCCTTGATGCTTGGCATTTCGGGCATTTTGATCTTTTCATATTTTCAAGTGGTTCGTGCGAAGAAATTTTTAATGATTTAAAAACATTATTTTCTGTTTTATCATTATCAACCATTTTCGTTAGGCCTATTTACTTTTAAATAAAATTCTAATAAAAGAATAATAATACAATTCAGCACACAAAATATAGCAAGGTAATTTTGATTTTTAAATAACTTGACTATTTGTAAAATAGGTATTTTTATGGTTTTATTGAGTAATATTTTTAATGAAATATTTGTTTAAAAAAAAATAAGTATTTAAAACGTTAAAGCAATTAGAAATATTTTGAATTACAAAAAAAATGTTGTAGCAAATAGAAAAAAACCAAATAAAAAGTGCCCCCCACCCTTTTACAAGTTTGCTTGTTGAGATAAAAAGTTTCTAATTCGGTGCAAAAGTTCTTTTTTTACTTCATCCGGTACCAGTTGTCTGGCTTTTGGGGTAATTTCATTAACAAGATCATCTACAGTCACGTGTTCAAGCCCTCGATCTCTGACAATTTCTTTACAGTTCTGCTTCAATTTGTCCCGCCATCCACATTCTGATAATCGGACTCGCAGAAGTTCTTTTAATTTTTCGCGCTCTCCAGTTTCAACTAGTTGCTGGTTAATTGCTGCACGCATCTGGCCGTCCCGTGATTTCTTTTCCCCACCGTAATCCGCCATTGTATATGATTCGCAGCAAAATGTTTAAATATTATTTTGTTTTTAATAACAACCCTTTAAAATTACTTCACTATTCTGCTATTACGCACTTGAACTGGAACTCTTTTAATATTTTAGAACGTGTGCACCGTCTAGCGGGGTTCTAAATACTTGAATAAATTTTAGTAACCAAAAATTTTTATCCTCAAAAAGTTTTACAATTTTTTTTTTAAATTGATATGTTGTAAGTGAAAAATGTACAATACACTATATAAATATTTTATTGTGAAATAATGTTTACAATAAAAAAAGTCACAATGAAAACAAAAAATGAAACAATACGCAAAAAAATTATCTTTACAAAATGAAGTGCAAGTGATGCATATTTTCTCTAAAACCATATTTTTGCGGTATGACGAATTGACTAGGCCTTATAAGTAAATTGACATTAATTTTTAACAAAACTATGTTGTTTTTAAATGGAATTTAATTATAAGTTATCAGAACGCGACTGCGTCTCTTGTAGAGTAGACTCAACAGCGTATGACTCCTTTCTAGAAGTTGAATAGCCACTAATTGTGGTTGCTGACGTTTTTCTTGTAGTTGTAAGTGCAAAGGCAGATGAAATACGACGTCTGCCGTCGTGGGCCACAGTGTGAATACATCTTTTGCATGCAAACCAGCCAAGAACAGTTGCAAGAGCTTTGTATTTCTTGTTTGTAATATCCCGAAAGTCCTTGTTACGTATGCTGTATATAAAACAATTCCATAGACTGTTACTCATAAGAATAATGCCAGCAACAAACTCTGCTGAAAGGTAGGCAGAAGCAGCAAAAGAATTAAGAGTAGCAGGGCGGTTGTAATGAATATTAGGCAGGAATTCGGCTACGATTATTACTACTATCACAGGCAAAATACTGATAGTAAACACACTGATCATAATGCCAAGAGTTGTGGATAGTCGTTGCTCCATACGACGTATAGTGCCATGTCTATCCGAAGTCATGTTGCGTCTAGTAAGAGCATGTCTTCTTGACGAAAAATATGTCCCCAATATAAAGAACCAAACTAGAATAAACGGAATGCCCAAAGCAACGCCGTATACGAGTTGGCCTATAAACCCAGATGCAGCAACTATAATACCAGCAGCTATAATACTATATGGCGCAAATCCTGGCACAAATGTTGGTAGTATAGAAAAGACGATTGCTAAAATCCATAACACAATCGTACCCCTCTTAGCCGTTTTCAAGGCAGTTTCCTTGCTATAATGCAGCGGCGAAATAATAGCTCTAAATCGATCATAGCCCCCAAGCATGAGAGTATAGATAGATACGACTAAAGAAAGAGTTGTTACAAATCCAATTGCACTAAGATAACCAGGCGGGCTGTTTAAAGGTACATATGATGTAACGCCGCTAAACTCAGTAAAATTTTCATCGGTAACAGTATAATTTAAGGATTTATTGAACGCTGTAGCGACATCTTCCGACGAGTAATTTGGCTCGTACTGTGTGACTAAAACTGGAGCTATATGGCCGATATATAACGTAGCAACAAATGAAGGGAAAACAATAATTCCTATTATTAAATCAGCGACCCCAAGTGACAGTTTGTACACCATTTGACTGGTAGGAAATTTACTGTTTCCAGCAATCGCAAAGATGACTGTGATGTTAGCAATTGTGGTGATTATAGCAAGTATAACACTCACGATCATTACAATAATGATGTTCACTTTACATCTAAAAATTTAAAGTTTTTTAGATAATTAAAATCTTTACAAAATGGCAGTAAATAATATAAACTAGCAATACATTACAAAATACATAAGAAAATATGACAAAGTTCTATAGTTTAAAACAGGCCCCAGATATCAACATTTTACGTTTGATTTAATAGTATATCATAGCCTAGTAACATTATACTAGTTTTAGATTAACCCAAAATAATTAGTATAAAGTATTAGCCATTTATAATTAAACCAGCAACAGCCTTGCGCATAAAAGGCACAATTTATGAACTAACTTACATTTGAGGATAGCATTGGTATGCGCTATAGAAATATCCATCTTCCTGCATTCGTAATGGAAACCCACAGACAACTACGTCACAGAATGGAATATTTTGTCTGACGACTTCGACAAAGGGTTGCCCGAACTCATATGATGCTGCTTGTATACAGGAGGATTGTAAAGCTCGCTCGGCAAAATATTCAAATGAAACATTCATGTTTGCTGAAGAAAAAATTGAAAAGTTTTGTTAATAAATGGGGTTTACATTTTGAGATGCAGAATAATGAAAGTTGGGGTTATTAATTTTTAGAAAAGTTTAATCTTTTTGGTATTTACCAATACTCAATAATATAACAAGTGTGCTACGGCATGAGCTACTTATATTAACGTAAAATACCCTGAATAAAATAACAATATTGTCTGAAAATCGAATTAAATTAAAATTCAAAAATATTAGAAATAAAATATAAAACAGTAAGACAATCACTTAACAGTAAAATAAGTTTTTCGATTGTTCTTAACATCTACTCCATTATTCCAGACAATACGATTTTATGTTTTATTGTAATTTAACGTAAAAGTAAATATTAGGTTTTGTTTATTTACTTCGTCAAGCGAAAACTCGTCTGAGCGTAAATAGCGTCTCTTTGCTGTGGAAACTGACGTAATTAATGACGTCACAAAAGTAAGTACTCTTTAGCGACACAAAAGTAAACACTTTTAAATTTATCCTCTATAAAAAAATTCAATCTTTTGCTAAATTTATCAAAATTAATTAAAATAAAAAAAAGATTTCAAATTTTAATTGATTTTATTTTAATAAAACACAAAAATACAAATTTTAAGTTGGTTTTGCTTTATTTTTCTTTTCTTTTTTAATATATTTATTTTTCGAAACAATATTGTGAAAATATGTAAAAAAGTACAATAAATTATCATATTGTCCATTATATTCCCCAATAAACAAAGAATGATATTGTCTTAAAGCTGAATGTAAAGCTTCAACGGTAGCAAGGTAAGTATCTGGGCATCTAACCTGTTTTCTCCAATATTGAGTTTTCTGATCAGTTAATTCAACCAATGGAATACCTATTATATATAAAATACAATATTGGAACATTGCTAAAAAAAAGTAAAAATATAAAATAAAACTTTAGTTTAATTATAGTCATGCCCGTGTTAAAAATAAGAAACAATTAGCAATTTTTATTATTATTATTTATCCACAATATGGGAAAATCAAATTTACAACCTAAACATAAAGTAACATCAGTTACCCGAGCAAGTCTTGAGTTGACTTAGACAGTTTTGGATAACATTTGGGCAATTAACCCAAATTGTTAAATTTGGGGTAACAAATGTTACCCAACGAAAATTAAACCTTTAAAAATAGTTTTTTTTATATCAGAAATGCAAGAATAAATAGATTTTTTTGATTTAGATTACCTTTCAATCTCTCATCAGTTGTTATACTATGAACCTGATTCCATGTACAATCAATTAACAATATCTTCTTAAAAGTTGGTGCTATTTGTATTTCCTCTTTATCACTGAAAATATAAAATCTAAGTGTAAGCATATACTGAATTAGTGAAAAAAACACTTTTATTACAATAAAAGGATCACTTGTACTTTTCAAACCTTAAAAAAATTAGAACCGTAAATGTAGAATTAGCTTAAACCATAAAGTACAAAAGTAAGGTAATTAAGGCAAAATTAGTAAAGATGGTAAATTTTGAGAGAAAATTAGCAAGAACCATTAAATAACCGGCAGCGTGATGTAGTGGTAAGAACACTTGCTACACTACATGAGGTCGTTGGTTCAATCCCCTTTGCTTTATGCTGCAGCGCCCTTGAGTAATCCGCTATAAACAGTATAAACTCCTACTGAGCCAGCATTTAATAAGCAGCATAATTACAGAGCAATTATAACCTATAATGTCTTAAACTGGTAAAGGCAACTACAAACTTAGTCAGAGTAACTGATTTTATTCTCTGTTTAGGTCGCTCATTCGACCTTACCACATCCAGGATAAAGATATAGCCAAACAAAAGTTTAGGAAAATTTACCATTTTGCTTGATCATGGTTTTCTGTTTTATCTTTATTTGCGCTTTTATTTATTGTTTCTTCATTTTCAAATTTAATTTGTTTTGGTTCTGTATGGTCACATGTTTTATCAGGAGAATGAGATCTCTTTTGTGATGTCACAGAAGGCTGTGATGATGTCATAATTTGTTTTGAATAAAAACTTAATGGCTGTGAATTTTCACTAGGAAATACCAAAATATAATCCTAAAAAATTGCAAAAAAATAAAAAATTATTTCAAATTTTATTTCAACAATTGGAGTACTTTTGTTCGAAATTTTGTTTTTATATTTTTACCTTAATGTTGTTGGCATAATTAGGAATAACAGGATAAGTGTAAATTGTAACATTTGGGGACAAAACCGCCGCATGAACTGCAGTACTTTTTCCATCCAACTCCTTTGAGTGTTTTATAATATCAACATCAACCGGCAACTAAAATTTTAAGAAAAATTTTTTTTCAGTAAAAACTCAAATTTTTGCACACAAAAATAAAATATCGAAATGCTTAATGAATATATATTTAAACAAAATTTGTTATTTGTACATACAGACTAAATTAAATATTTACTATTATAATGTAATTAAAATAATTATATAGCACCGGCAGCGTGGTGTGGTGGTAAGAACACTTGCTACACCACCATGAAGTCGTGGGTTCAATCCCCACTGCTCTCATGCTGTAGCGCCCTTGAGTAAGGTGCTGTAAACTCCTGCTAAGCCAGCACTTAATCAGCAGCATAATTACCGTGCAATTATAATCCCTATAATATCCCAAACTGCTAAAGGCAACTCGGGACTGGGTCAGAGTAACTGATGTTACTCTATGTATGGGTCGCGAATTTGACCTTCTCACACCAAGAATAAAGATGTATATAAAAAAAATTTATATACTAAAGTTTAAAATTTAAAATAGCAATTTTTTACATTTAGTTTTATTTAAATCTTTTTATATACATATATATATACCTTAACTGTTGGGAGTTGGTCAATGGGGGCATCCTCAACAAATTTATAACAAGTATAACAAAAATACATCCTTGATGCTTGGCATTTCGGGCATTTTGATCTTTTCATATTTTCAAGTGGTTCGTGCGAAGAAATTTTTAATGATTTAAAAACATTATTTTCTGTTTTATCATTATCAACCATTTTCGTTAGGCCTATTTACTTTTAAATAAAATTCTAATAAAAGAATAATAATACAATTCAGCACACAAAATATAGCAAGGTAATTTTGATTTTTAAATAACTTGACTATTTGTAAAATAGGTATTTTTATGGTTTTATTGAGTAATATTTTTAATGAAATATTTGTTTAAAAAAAAATAAGTATTTAAAACGTTAAAGCAATTAGAAATATTTTGAATTACAAAAAAAATGTTGTAGCAAATAGAAAAAAACCAAATAAAAAGTGCCCCCCACCCTTTTACAAGTTTGCTTGTTGAGATAAAAAGTTTCTAATTCGGTGCAAAAGTTCTTTTTTTACTTCATCCGGTACCAGTTGTCTGGCTTTTGGGGTAATTTCATTAACAAGATCATCTACAGTCACGTGTTCAAGCCCTCGATCTCTGACAATTTCTTTACAGTTCTGCTTCAATTTGTCCCGCCATCCACATTCTGATAATCGGACTCGCAGAAGTTCTTTTAATTTTTCGCGCTCTCCAGTTTCAACTAGTTGCTGGTTAATTGCTGCACGCATCTGGCCGTCCCGTGATTTCTTTTCCCCACCGTAATCCGCCATTGTATATGATTCGCAGCAAAATGTTTAAATATTATTTTGTTTTTAATAACAACCCTTTAAAATTACTTCACTATTCTGCTATTACGCACTTGAACTGGAACTCTTTTAATATTTTAGAACGTGTGCACCGTCTAGCGGGGTTCTAAATACTTGAATAAATTTTAGTAACCAAAAATTTTTATCCTCAAAAAGTTTTACAATTTTTTTTTTAAATTGATATGTTGTAAGTGAAAAATGTACAATACACTATATAAATATTTTATTGTGAAATAATGTTTACAATAAAAAAAGTCACAATGAAAACAAAAAATGAAACAATACGCAAAAAAATTATCTTTACAAAATGAAGTGCAAGTGATGCATATTTTCTCTAAAACCATATTTTTGCGGTATGACGAATTGACTAGGCCTTATAAGTAAATTGACATTAATTTTTAACAAAACTATGTTGTTTTTAAATGGAATTTAATTATAAGTTATCAGAACGCGACTGCGTCTCTTGTAGAGTAGACTCAACAGCGTATGACTCCTTTCTAGAAGTTGAATAGCCACTAATTGTGGTTGCTGACGTTTTTCTTGTAGTTGTAAGTGCAAAGGCAGATGAAATACGACGTCTGCCGTCGTGGGCCACAGTGTGAATACATCTTTTGCATGCAAACCAGCCAAGAACAGTTGCAAGAGCTTTGTATTTCTTGTTTGTAATATCCCGAAAGTCCTTGTTACGTATGCTGTATATAAAACAATTCCATAGACTGTTACTCATAAGAATAATGCCAGCAACAAACTCTGCTGAAAGGTAGGCAGAAGCAGCAAAAGAATTAAGAGTAGCAGGGCGGTTGTAATGAATATTAGGCAGGAATTCGGCTACGATTATTACTACTATCACAGGCAAAATACTGATAGTAAACACACTGATCATAATGCCAAGAGTTGTGGATAGTCGTTGCTCCATACGACGTATAGTGCCATGTCTATCCGAAGTCATGTTGCGTCTAGTAAGAGCATGTCTTCTTGACGAAAAATATGTCCCCAATATAAAGAACCAAACTAGAATAAACGGAATGCCCAAAGCAACGCCGTATACGAGTTGGCCTATAAACCCAGATGCAGCAACTATAATACCAGCAGCTATAATACTATATGGCGCAAATCCTGGCACAAATGTTGGTAGTATAGAAAAGACGATTGCTAAAATCCATAACACAATCGTACCCCTCTTAGCCGTTTTCAAGGCAGTTTCCTTGCTATAATGCAGCGGCGAAATAATAGCTCTAAATCGATCATAGCCCCCAAGCATGAGAGTATAGATAGATACGACTAAAGAAAGAGTTGTTACAAATCCAATTGCACTAAGATAACCAGGCGGGCTGTTTAAAGGTACATATGATGTAACGCCGCTAAACTCAGTAAAATTTTCATCGGTAACAGTATAATTTAAGGATTTATTGAACGCTGTAGCGACATCTTCCGACGAGTAATTTGGCTCGTACTGTGTGACTAAAACTGGAGCTATATGGCCGATATATAACGTAGCAACAAATGAAGGGAAAACAATAATTCCTATTATTAAATCAGCGACCCCAAGTGACAGTTTGTACACCATTTGACTGGTAGGAAATTTACTGTTTCCAGCAATCGCAAAGATGACTGTGATGTTAGCAATTGTGGTGATTATAGCAAGTATAACACTCACGATCATTACAATAATGATGTTCACTTTACATCTAAAAATTTAAAGTTTTTTAGATAATTAAAATCTTTACAAAATGGCAGTAAATAATATAAACTAGCAATACATTACAAAATACATAAGAAAATATGACAAAGTTCTATAGTTTAAAACAGGCCCCAGATATCAACATTTTACGTTTGATTTAATAGTATATCATAGCCTAGTAACATTATACTAGTTTTAGATTAACCCAAAATAATTAGTATAAAGTATTAGCCATTTATAATTAAACCAGCAACAGCCTTGCGCATAAAAGGCACAATTTATGAACTAACTTACATTTGAGGATAGCATTGGTATGCGCTATAGAAATATCCATCTTCCTGCATTCGTAATGGAAACCCACAGACAACTACGTCACAGAATGGAATATTTTGTCTGACGACTTCGACAAAGGGTTGCCCGAACTCATATGATGCTGCTTGTATACAGGAGGATTGTAAAGCTCGCTCGGCAAAATATTCAAATGAAACATTCATGTTTGCTGAAGAAAAAATTGAAAAGTTTTGTTAATAAATGGGGTTTACATTTTGAGATGCAGAATAATGAAAGTTGGGGTTATTAATTTTTAGAAAAGTTTAATCTTTTTGGTATTTACCAATACTCAATAATATAACAAGTGTGCTACGGCATGAGATTTTAGGATTCAATTCCTACTGATGTCATGCTGTAACACCCTTTAGTACGTTACCATAAATGGTATTAACTTCCGCTGAGCCAACACTTTAACAACTACATAATTTTTAGCCAGTTATTTTTTGTAATATCCCAAACTGCTAAAATTCTACTTGAGACTGAGTCAGGATAACTGTTGTTACTCTATGTTTAGGTCGCCCATTCGACCTTAACACATCGAGGATAAAAAAATAATAATGATATAACTTAAAAATATAATTTTAAGGTCGTATATTCCCAAACAGTTTGTGGTGTGACACTTATTGCAGGGGAGTTAGAATTTTATATTTATACATATTTTTGGTCACGCAACTTTTCTAATTAAAGAAATATTAGAAAGTGCAAGAGGGTAGCATAACCTGATGACTACATGCAAACGTCTATTTATACCAGTTTCATATCCGATTTTTAAAATATTTTTAAATCGACAATATTTTATAAAAAAAATAATATAGCCGAAAATTTTTAATAATTTAATGCGAATTTATAGGCGGTCAAAATTGAAATCTTTTAAGTAGTGTTAACTTGAAAAAGTAAATACAAACAGCTTACAAAGAGCCCACGCCAAAAAAAGTGACAAAAAACTTAATAAAAATAGAATTTTGTCTGTCATTTTTGACAAAAACAAAAAATCCTTTATGTTGTATGTCTAAAATTAAATTAAAATTATGATTAATTGATTTTAAAACCGGAAATTTTGGTTTTCAGACATTGTTGTTTAATGTAATTATGGCTCATATTCGCCAAACATTAATTTTAAATCTTAAAATTAAGTGTTTTTATATTTTTAAATTCGTTTTTTTTTTCTTTTTTATAACATAAAGTTAGGTAAAAATATGTTTTGTTATTTTTTGTCGTATTAATAAATTATTTATTATTGTTTATCTTTTAAACACTTTTAATGACAAGCGATAAAAAATAAAAAAGGCTGTAAAAAAACTAATTCCAGTAACAACGCCATTTAAAAGCTAACTTTAAAAAATACCATTTTAGATTTAATCTGTTCAATTTAGTATTTTAATTACCTGAAGAGTTGGTAGGTAAAAGCCCAACATCATATAAATCCGGACCACATTCTTTATAGAACTTTTCTTCCTCGCAAAATCGATCATATACTCGGTCAGTATATTGGTTAAAATTATAATACCTTTCCCGACAAAATACTTCAAATTGTGGACACTTCCAAGCCCGCATTTTCTCCAGCTGATAAATCAACCCACTTTGGCCGAAAATAAAACGGTTTGAGAAATCTCGGAATGTGGTGTTGCAGCAATGGAGTCCACCTAACCTGTAGTCTGGGTCTCTAGCACTCGGGCAAAACTCCTCAGTTTCATTTACATTTGAAAGATGATTTCCACAGCATCCCACTACCAGCATACCCAGCAGGAAAACAGAGATACTAACATACCCCATACTTGACTTCCCTTCTTACTTACAGCAGTTTATACAGCAGATATGTATATAAAACCACACCTAATATAATATGCTTCTGTGTGAAAACACAATAAGTTATTACAATAGTTTGGCTGCTGGTTAAATAACAAAACTCGTGCTGAAAAAAAGTCACGCAGCTCACTAAGTTGTTAAGGTTTTCTGCGAAAAGTGAGATTTTGATATTTTAATAAAAATCTTTCTTAACCAAAACGTGATGATCGTTATGTTAGTTTACCTAACGCCCTGGTGAGACCTTATGATGTGTATTATTACGTAATAAAAGAAACATTATGTTGTATCACGTTTTGATTAAAATATAAAAGCAAGACGGATTTTCAAAAACCATAACAAAAAAACTAAAACTTTTTAAGTAATATAGTTTTGAATTATGTTAAACTTTTTAAAGTAGATATTTGGCTACATCTGTATAACTAATACATTTAAAGCCTGACTATTCTGATGCGATTAACATAAACTGTGCCTGCAATAATACTATAATCATGTTATTTTAAATCGAAATCTACTTAAAAAAATTTGGCAGTTAAATTGTGGTGTTAAATTTGCTTTTAATCGATTTTAAATGATCGCTATTTACTATCGCAACTTAATCATTTATTTCTCATTACGACTGTATAAAATAGGCCTGCTAAAAACTGAACTATAACACATAATAGTATTGTATTTTGTGATAACAAATATGTGGTAAACCGACTATTTACATGTATACTACAGCTGGTTTTGGTGTTAGCTCGACACTTAGATGCAGTACCCTGTTCTTATCGTTATAACAACAAAATACTACTTAACTTTAGCTGGGTTTTTAGACAATATTTTTTTAACATTTCATTTTTATCAAAAAAGCATAACATTAGTTTAAATTTTTACGTAAGCTGCAACAATTAATAACCTCGGGCTAAAAAAGCACAGCTTCCCTACGTTTTATTACGTTATTCTCACGTATATAACTTAATCTTTAAACCTTAAAAAAACTTTGTTAATGTTATGAATCCACTGCGTAAGATTTCAGTGCCCGTGGCTTATAACTATAGACTTATTATGACATAATAAATATCCCCTTATTATCAATGGACCACATTTTTCAAAATATTTATTTAATTAACCAATTACAACTAATGATTTAATCGACTACTTTACGAACCGTGATTTTTACCCGTTTTGTATTAGTAAATAAAGTCGAACTACAAAGGGCAAATGTAGAAGTAAATAAGTTTATAAACCCCTAGGCTGAAAAAGTTTTATTTTAAATATAAGGCCCGAATTTTTATGAGATTGGGTTTTAAATCCGAAATTACAATCTATATTCTATATTTAATAACTTGTTATTTAGAATATGCTGTTATTATAAAGCGCAATATTAGCTCTAGATGTTTTCACTTATATATAAAAGATTGCAAAGTTATAACATTAAACGTGATAAGCTATTGGACTTTTTTCAATTTTGACATTTCATAAATTTTTAAAATTTTATTTAAACTTTTACATGAACCCAATCGTTATTTAGTTAAGTTATATTTACAAGCACATATTTATAGAACAAGCCGAACATTTGCATACAATATTTAACCAAATTTTAACATTCTGCATAGACAAAAATGCAAGTAAATGACAAAATAATATTTATACTTAAAAAATGTTTTTTTTTACATTTTTTTTATTTAAAACAATAATTACATTACAATTAAACATAGTTTTTTTAAAATGTTTGTGTGTATTGGTTAATATTTAAACATAAAAATAAATTAATTTTTTTTTCTCTGTTAAAAAATAAACAGTTTTAAATTATTTTGCTGTAATGTAGTAATATGATATGACTACATTGTATTCAAGATATTTCTGTGCGATATTTTATGTGAAATAGTGTTTGTTGGCCAAGTTTAAAGTAGGTTATGTGGTAATGTTATGTAGTAAAAGTTGCATAAAAGAACGACATCCATTTTGTTCGTATTTTATTTTTTTGATTTATCTTCCAGGACTTTTCCATTCTCATCCAACTCAATCACCTCTTCCGGGATATTCTCCATGACTGACATAAACAATCGATCCGCGTTTGCGTCGATCGCAAAAGAATCAAAAACAGAATCGTTAGTTACAGATTTGTCGATATTTTTCGGATTTCGCTTCGGTTTTTTAACACTTCCCGACTTCGTTCCAGAATTGAAACTAGTCTCAGTTGATAAATTAGTTTCAGAGTATTTAGAACTTGCCTTTCCATCGCCTACCTCAGTTGAGCCGTTTGTTTTAGTTTGAAACACGGAAGACGACCCGCTAGTGACGTTAGTTGTGACTTTAGTCATTGTAGTAAGTCCTGAGCTCTGTCGTCTGCCAGTTTGACTTGTAAGAGTAGGTAAGGCGGAAAAACGTCGTCGGCCGTCGTGTGCTACCCTGACTGCGTAACCCTTTGTCGACCTCCAGCACGAATTGATGCCAGTCCTGTCTCCAAATGATCCGTACATCGAATTCACTGCTGTTTTAAATTCCTGGTTTCGAGCGTTGTAGATGAAAAAGTTCCAAAAACTGTTAAGGACTAGAATCAGCGCGGCTGCAAATTCGGCGGATACAATAGCAGACGCTGCATACGGATCAAGCTCTCTCGGGTTGTCAAAGTAAATCGTAGGTATAAACAAAGTAACGACAATCACAACTACTACAGGCAGGAGACTTAGAGTGAATACCCCAGACATTATCCCAAGAGTCCGGGCTAAGCGAAACTCAATAGATTTCGATTTGTCTTTTGAATCCGAACTTAAATGCGCTCTTGCTCTGGCATGTTTTCTGGTTGACAGAAAGGTAAGTATGCTGACTATCCACATCGTCAACAAAGGTAAAATAAACATGATGGAGTAGAGAACTAGAGCTTCAGGCCCGCCAAGAGATATAAGAAATGATGACACAAGACCATATTCCAAACCGGGAACAAATATTGGCAGAATGGCAAAAAATATTGCAAGGACCCAAAGAGCTCCAGAAGTATATTTCGCCAATTTTTTTGCTTTATCTTTTCTGTATTTGAGCGGACGGTAAACGGCAGATAATCTATCGAACCCCGCAATAGCAAGTGTATAGACTGACACCATTAATGATATAGTGGTAAAGAAGCCAATAAATTGGATATAGCTGTCCGGAAATTTAACTGAAAATTGTCCAGCGAGTTCTCGAACTTGAACCGTTTCAGTCATATTGCTTATTCGACCATCAACTCTTGGAAAACCTGTGACGTCGATTAACCTGTTTGGTACACGTTCAGTTTGCGTAAGTCGTATCAGAGTACTTATAAAAGTCGGCAGGACAATTATTCCTGTTATGACGTCAGCAATGGCCAGACTAAACTTGTAAACAGATTGGCTGTGACGTAGTTTCGGGCTAAGAGCGATCGCTAGAATGACTGAAAGATTTACAAACGTCACAAATACGGCAAGAAAAGCGCAGATGACTATAATAACAATAATACCAGCTTGGCAACTAAAAAAAAACAAAAGATAAATTTAAACAAAGTTGTTTAAGATATGTTAAATGAATAAAACTTGCTAGTTAAAATATACAAGAGAACCCCTGCGTAGCTTAAATTTAGTTTTCAATACTAGGTCTAGTATTTAAAGCAGGACTATAGTTTTAATTTTGTTTTTATAATTATAGTGTGTTAAAGTCTTTACATATGATTTTTCTTAATTTAACGTATCTTTCAATAACTTTAAATCATGTCTATGAAAAAAGCTGCTTAAAAACACAACTTCAAATTCAAAATTTCAAAAAACAAAACCTTACTTTGAGGTGATGCAGAGCCAAGTTGAGATAGATCGACTTATCAGACTGTCTCCATGAATTCCACACCACGCAATCCCACATGAAGGGATATCTGTGTGAATTATTTCCTGAAAATCACCTATGTGGATTCCCTCTGACTCATACAAAGCAACTTGTAGACAAGGCTGAAAGATTTCTGTTATAGTCAACAGGCTTTCGTTGATATTATCAAGAAGGAATTGCCACTCTTGGGCTACTACTGGGTCCAAAGTGTTATTTAAATCTATTTTTAAAACTGAATCGTTGAAGCTTGAACCCTCAAATGTGTTTTCTGATTGCAGTTGAACCGAAGTTAAACCTGTTTGGTTTAATAGGATTGTACTTGTATTAGTAAACGTAAAGTTGTTGGAGATCGTAGGCTGCACTGTTGTATTAACCGTATCAAAGCACTGCCTTACTAGTGAGTTATAGTCGCAATATAAGTCGTAGACTAGTCTAGTGAAAGGTGTAAAAGCAAAAGTTTTTAATTTGCATTCCTCTTGAAATTGGGGGCATCCCCAGGATTTCAATGTTTCCAAATATAAAGTCAAATAAAGGTTTCCATTTGACCAACGCAATGTAAAATCTTCTTCCATTATTTCACAACATTCTAGCTTTCTAGTCTCATTTAAGAAATACAATCCTGGAGCAAAAAGACAATTTTCCTTTTCAAGCGGAAGTGACGTGTTTGCTTGACCATATACTTCGCTGGTGACCGTGAGGTACAACACAAGAGTTGTAACCGATATGTGAAGCCACATTTTTTAACTTTAACTGTTCTAAAAGTCTAAAATAAGTATAATAATACTGACAGACAATAACTAGTTAAACAATTTTATTAAGTTAATTTACTATAACTGTTTTTTTCGTAAACAAATTAATTTTAAGTTAAATGCATATTCTAAAAGTTAATTATAAAATGACGCTTTCATTTTCCTGTGTTCGTGCTTTAAAAACGTTGAGAATAATAAAGAAATGTTTAAAATCGTCGAATTAGTCATTTAATGTTTTATGTTTTTAATAAAATTAGGTCGTTTTAGTTTTTGGGATCATCCAATTTTATCGTGAATTTATTCATTATAGTATGACGTGGAGATAGTCAACAATGCATCTTTAATGACGATGAAATATATTTATAAATTACCCTATAATGTGAAATTAATAAAAGAAAAATTTTAAATATCACATTTAAATATATTTTTTATTAATTAATAATACAAATCTTGCCTAATTAATAATTTAAAATTGGCAAGTTTGCAAATTCTTTAATCATTAATATTTATGCCAATTTTTATGATATCAGCAAAAAATATGTTTTAATTTACTGATTTATGTAATGTTATAAAAGACATGGTTTTTATTTAATTTTTTTATAAGATAATATTTATTTATAGCGTAAGAAACTAATGTATAAACGTATATGGAATTTTTAATAAACATTTACTACATAGATATACCTAATAAAACAAAAAATTACTACTTTAAAATGTAACAACAAACGTTAGAGTCCTCTTAGCATATGGGTCTAAATTAATTAAGCCAAAAATGACAAATAAAGGAAATTAGAATAAGAGTGTGTTGTATAAAAAACACACAACAAAACATAGATGTCAATATTTAAATTACTTCACTAAACATATGTAGAAATTTATTTGAAATGACGGCAAATTATGTAGTTTCAAAGAATGGAAAAAAATTTGGTTTTCGTTATTAAACAAACAATGATCAAATGACAAAATATTCAAAAACTTTAAATAAAATGTAGTTCTACTATTTATTTTAAAGTACGTTATAAATCAGACCTAGTGACTACATGACAGTTTTAACCATATTAATTCAGGATTTTGTTACTAAAATAACAATAGCTTACAATCCATTTAAAATCTTGTTATCAATCATTTCATGTCTTTTGTTGTTCAACTAACCATCACATTTTTGCGGGTTTTTAACTAAACATGTCGACTACTAGTAGATTATATCTTTAAATAAGAGTCAATATCAGCGGCTTTAAAATCTGAGTAAAAATTTATAGTTTTTTTAAACATTAAATTCTGATAAAAATCCCAATTAAAAAACAAACACCTATTTATAAAGTTTAATCAACATTTAATTAAGGTTATTTAAAATTAAATAGGCCTTTTATATTTACTTAAAAATAACAACACTTGACAGACTTGGAATTTCACCATTTTACAAAAAAATAAGTATTTACATAAAAAAAAAAGCAAAGATTTTAAAGCAGAAGGAACAAAGCTTATATAATAAAGAATAAAAATGCAGTGGTGGTTTGTCTTTACGAGACTTGGTAGCAAAGGTTCGATTCCCACTGCTGCCTTGTAATTTATAACAGTGAAAAAATAGAATATTACTAGAATGAATGCGTTTGAAGAATAGAACGGAGTCATATAAGTTATGAATAGGTTTAGATCCAGGGTTTTTATAAAATATAATACACAATAGAATTTCGAAATTTTAAAAAATTGAATTGAAAATAGAAGCCTAACAAATTTATAATAATCAATGACTACAAGCTTGCTAATATTTGAAACAAAGAAACAAGTAAAAATTAAAATAAAATACGCAAAAGCATTTTAAAATTTCAATAAAAGAATAGAACGGAGTCCTATTATGATTAAGTTTTGAATAGGGGTCGATCCGGAGTTTTTATAAAACAAAATACGTAAAAGCATTTTAAAATTTTAATAAAGAATAGAACGGAGTCCTATTATGATTAAGTTATGAAAAGGTTTCGATCCGGGGTTTTTATAAATCAAAATACGCAATAGAATTTGAATTGAAAATAGAAGGAAATGCAAGCCTCAATATTTATAATAATCAATAACAGAAAATTTGTTAATATTTAAAAAAAATATTAGCAAAAATTTTGCAAAATTACCATTACACAAATTGTCACATGTATATCCATAATAAAATCGACAAAAAAAAGTTTTTTGTTTTTCTTAATTAAAGTCCACGTAAACTGCTCGCGCGTTGTCTGGAAAAATAAATAAATTTAAAATAAATTATATAAAAAATAAACGCAGCAAAATGTTAGTTTTAAATATAAAAACTTAATTAAGTTTGCCACTCTCCGCACAAGAAAAATGCGTTAGATGGCGGTTAAGATCATAAAATATTACAAAAAAAAACGTTTTAAAAATATAATTTCAATGTTTTTTTTTAATTTTAATTATGTTAATATAACAATAAAACCCTGTACCCTAACATTTGGTAAATAAGTTTAATTAACAGGGTACTATGTTGTATGGTTATAGTTTTGATTATTTGTAAACGCAAGTTGAACGAAATAGTTATTTAAAAAAACAAAACGCCAAAAAAATAAGAATGGATTTAGAGGGTAATAAATAAAATCAACCGCATTATATGCACAGATTCCCGCCAAAGCAAAGTAAAATTACCGGTCTTAAAGTACAATACATTCTAAATCTTAAATAGTGAGAATTTAAGGTACATCAAAACGACCTGTATACATATATAATAAGTTTAATTAAATAATAAAATTGAAATAGACTTACATGCAACAGCGTCTGTACGAACATTTTGTGCTTGGGCTGAAAAATTAAACTAAATTTATCAAGTGTTTTTTGTTAGTTATTTATTCTCGGTGTGGATAGGTCGACTTCATGGCTTAAACACAGAGTAACATCAGTTACCTGACCCAGTCTTAGGCTGACTTTGCCAGTTTGAGATATTAAAGATTTAAATTGCCAGTTAATTATAAGCTGCTAATTGAGTGTTGGCTCAGCAACAGCAGATACCGTTTATAGTGCCTTATTTAAGGGCGGTACAGCATGAAGGCAGTGGAAATTGAACCCACGACCTCATGTGTGGTGTGACAAGTGTTCTTACCACTACACCCTGCTGACTACAGTTAAAAATAAAAAAATTTTAAAGTTTTTAGTATAAACTTACCTGCAATAACATTTTCATATTGGTCTTCTGGTCGAGCTGTAAAATTTAAATAAATTTTGTTTAAAATTAAAATTACAATTTTTTAACAAAACATTTATAAATCATTTAACCCATTTAAGAATATTGAAAAAAAACTTAAAAAAATAACCTACAGCATCACATGCAAGTTCTATTACTGGACCCATCGCAAAAACAAATTAATAAATAATAGCTTAATGATGTATTTTATAAACAATTTAATTCCAATATATTGCCATATCCACTTAAGGTAATAGGTTTTTATATTTTTATTGTGAAAGAGTGTGCTGTTGTGAAGTGTGTGAGCTATCTGTAAACGCCTGGCACGAATAGTGTGGCATTAGTGCGGCTTGAACTCCGAACCGTTTGGCTCATAGTTTAATATCATGACCGGTATACCACACCACCAATCAAATAAATTGTAAAATTTTAACAATTAACATAGAACATTATTACCTGCAACAGCACCAGCATTTAAGTCTACCGACCGAGCTGCAAAAATAAATTGAATATTAGTTTAACTGAAATCAAAAATTAATTTAGTTTAACTTACATAATTATTTAATTTTGTCTAAATAATTTACAAAAGATTTTAATGGCAAGGCTGGAAGATTGAAATGAAAAATATATAAAACTTGCAACAACAACAAAAGAATAGGTTGGGGTAACAAAAGTTGCTTTATAATTAGGTTATAAAACCTTACCATCAATTAAAATAATGTTTTAAACTTACATGAACCATTGTTTTTCAGTTTATAAAATAGAAAGAAGATGACAAGAAGAAAAAGTGCCGAAGTTGCCCATCCTATTATTAGAGGAATTTCCTAAATAAAAAAAATTTAAAATTTAAATAAAATTAATGCTTAATAAATAAAAAAAAGTGAAAGGTCTAAAAAAACTTTAAAAATGAAGTTTTTATAATAAAATATGAAGTTTCTTACATTGCATTGTTCTTGTTGGGGTGGAGAAGATTCTGTTGTTAGATTTAAAGCTGTTTTTGGTGTCATGACATCATTCATTTCGGTTTTCAGGATCGTGGAATCATTCATTGCAGTTTTTAGGGTCGTGGCATCATTTTTTTTGGTTTCTGGTGTTACATCCCTTGTTTGTTTCTTGACTGTAGTTGTAGTAGGAATAGTGGTTGTAGTCATAGCTGTACAATAACAAAAATTTAACAACTTATCTTTAAATGAATAAGAGAGTAAGTTTCATATTTTGATATTTTATTAAATTAAGAAACACCTGCTTCTAGTATAACCAGTAAGCTTTTAAGTTGTTAAAATTTCAAATAAGATTTCACAGTTTTTAAATTAAAAATATTAAAAACTTAAATAAAATAAATAACTTAAAATTAGTATACAAGTTACTTACATGCTGGTAAATCTTGTTGGCAAATATATCGCCAACTTTTATAATCACATGAATTATCCCACCACTTTGTATCACCACCACCTAACTTAACACAATTCTCCTTCCCTCCCCTATTATCAGGTTCATCACCATACCGCCAGTTAGTTTGGTTACTCAGCAAAGTTGTGTTATCGTTCCACTTAAAAGAGGAATCGTCATTAGAGGAGTTTGTTCTTGTTAGGCCGATCCAGTACCAGGTATATTGTCCTACAACATAAAAGATAAAATTTTTGTTAATGATTTAAAAAATTGTTTCAAATTAGTTTAAAAAACATATAACAATAAAATAAACATTTAAGGGTTAAAAATTTTAACCATATATACCTCTAAATAAACATTTTGTTTCAAATAAGTTTAGAACATATAGCAACAAAAATTAATATTTTAAAGTTTTAAACCATACCTCCAAATAAACATTTTGTTTCAAATAAGTTTAGAACATATAGCAACAAAAATAAATATTATAAAGTTTTAAACCATACCTCCAAATAAATATATTGTTTGATTAATAAAATTACGGATTTCCAGTGTCTTGGGAGTTACCAACATTGAGTTCATTTCTGCACATCTTTCCACTGCTGTTGCATAATTAACCCTGGTTAAACTAAAATCATATTCGACATTCTCATGAGTAAACTTAAAGTGCCCGTTTACTAAATTTAAACATTGTTGCCCATCTCTGCCCTCGCTTTCTGTTTTCATGTTTTTTGTTGTTACAGAACCTGTTTTATTCTTGTCTGTAGCCATACTAGTAATAGTGGTTGTAGTCATAGCTGTACAACAACAAAATATTGATAAAGTCTTTCATAAATGATTAAGAGAGTAGGATTTAAATTTTAAATATTTATTTAAATACAAGATCTTACTGAAAGTTTAAAACTTAAAATGTCGACCAAAAAAAAAAATCAACAAAATTTTAACAGAATTTAGGGTAAAAATATTAAAAACTTAAATAAAATAAATAACTCGGAATTAATATATAAGTTACTTACATGCTGGTAAATCTCGTTGGCAAATATATCTTTGTAAATAATCACATGAAGTATCAAACCACTCTGTATAACCACCCTGTAACCAAACACAATTCTCATCCCCTCCCACATTATAAGGTTGACCATCTCTCCAGTTAGATTGGTTACTCAGCAAAGTTGTTTGATCGCTCCACTTAGAAGAGGAATCCTCATTAGTAGAGTTTGTTCTTGTTAGACTGATCCAGTAAAAGTCGTATTGTCCTACAACATAAAAGATAAAATTTTTGTTAATGATTTAAAAAATTGTTTCAAATTAGTTTAAAAAACATATAACAATAAAATAAACATTTAAGGGTTAAAAATTTTAACCATATATACCTCTAAATAAACATTTTGTTTCAAATAAGTTTAGAACATATAGCAACAAAAATTAATATTTTAAAGTTTTAAACCATACCTCCAAATAAACATTTTGTTTCAAATAAGTTTAGAACATATAGCAATAAAAATAAATATTTTAAAGTTTTAAACCATACCTCCAAATAAATATATTGTTTGATTAATAAAATTACGGATTTCCAGTGTCTTGGGAGTTACCAACATTGAGTTTATTTCTGCACATCTTTCCACTGCTGTTGTGTAGGTAACCCTGGTTAAACTAAAATCATATTCTACATTCTTATAAGTAAACTTAAAGTGCCCGTTTACTAACTTTATCGAACATTGTTGCCCATTTACAACATTTAAACTTAAAATCATCAAACTTAAAACCAACTTGTTCATATTGTAACTAATCAGTTTGTTGTTTAAATAAAATGATTCAAAAATAATAAACGTAAGTAATTTATAGAGTAGACAGAATTTGTTCACTTCCTTGACATGAATAAATATTTATCCCCTTTTTTTAATATTTTTAAAAATTAAATAGTATTACAATAAGTTCGAAAGTTATAAAAAGTGTTAGAACTTCATGGACTATTAAATACAATAAACACAATTATGACATCATTATTGTATTTAAAAATATATGAGTATAATAGCTAACAAAAAATAACTTAAAAATAATATTTCCTTATTTTAGTTTATCCTTAATTGTTTGTTACAGTTGTTTAAATACTATTTGTAGGTACCAGCGTGGTGTAGTGGTAAGAACACTTGCTACACCACCTTAAGGCCGTGGGTTCAATACCCACTTTTCTCATGCTGTAGCGCCCTTGAGTAAAGTGCTGTAAACTCCTGCTGAGCCAGCACTTAATCTGCAGCACAAGTACCAGGCAATTATAGTCTATAATATCGCAAACTGCCACAGGCAACTCAAGACTAGATCGGAGTGACTGATGTTACTCTATGTTGAGGTCGCGCATTTTACTCTTCCACATTGAGGATAAAGATATATATAAAAAAAAGAATTTAAATAAATTTGAAGTTACCTTTTTGGTGTCAAATTTCTAATTAACTATCATGTTCTCTCATTTCCTGATACTTTATTTAGTATTAAAGTTTTTGTCACATTTCGTAGAGGTTGAAATAGTTGTATGTGGGATAAGGGGTCCAATGATGTTGGTGGGTGATATTAGGGGGCAATTTATCAACCCCCAGATTTATGATTATTAGTAGTTTACAAAAAGTCCAAATCAAGGGTGCCACAAAAAAAACAAACAAAACGACAGAGATTTATAATTACCATCTGTACCATACATAAATTTCAATATTAATCTACAAAAAAATCCCAAAGAATGTGAATTAAAACTTAAAATATTAATTTTATTTGAGTAAATATTAAAGTTAAGCGCTGTAAGAAGTGTCATAAACACTGGATTTTACCTTAGTTATTGCAGAATAGATCCAATCAAATTTATAATACAAGGATTTTTTATATTTGGCTGTAAGTTTTCTTTATGTGTGCCGCAACATTTTGAACTTACCGGCAGTGTGGTGTAGTGGTAAGAACACTTGCTACACCACACATGAGGTTGTGGGTTTAATCCCCACTATTCTCATGCTGTAGCGCCTTCAGTAAGGCGCTATAAACAGTATAACACCTGCTGATCCAGCATTTAATTAGCAGCATTATTATCAGGCAATTATAATCTATAATATCCCAATCTGCCAAAGGAAAGTCAAGACTGGGTCGGGGTTTGGTTGTAACATTATTTTTAGGTCACACATTCAACCTTTCCACATCAAACATAAAAATATATACAAAAAAAATGGTATGTGAATAAAAGGGAAGATTAGGGTAAGGTATAAAAATTTCGTCTTTTCGGCATTTTTAAAACGGGCGGACAACTCTATTAGAGCTCCCAGTATTGAATGCAATGTTTTATTTTTATAAAAATTTGTTAACCGCTTATTTAATAGAATACCTAAACAGGCTGTTGGTTGTTTTTACTAGTTTCGATATCGTTAAATTGCTAGTAGGTATATGTGGCCGTATTTAGCACATTACTCAATAGCGCAGTAACTTGGAATCAGTGGAAAAATAAACCCAGAATTCCACGTGGTTATGCTTTGAGCTTATAATAACTAAACAGGTAGCAGTAATCTTACATTTAGATTAATAGATTTTTTATGACTCTAAACTAAATGTAATTTTCAATGAAATAAAAAACTGGTTTTAAAAAATCGCACGTGCGCTTTGTATCAGAGGAAAAGTTATAACTAAACGTGGCCAAGTTGTGCTAAAATTTTGAGGAACATAAATTTACATTACATTCATCCAATTATAAAATAAAAAATAAGTTTGACCAGCAATAATTAACTAGTATTCTAAAACCAATCCATATTTTTTCGATATACTTTTTTATATAATTTATTATAAGAACATTGAAGATAAGTACGAATAAAAGGAATAGTTAAAACTAGTATTGCACTATAATACACAATATTAAAACAAACTAAATAATCAAATAAAAAAAAAAATAAATAATAAAAAACATAACATGTAGAAAGACACAAAAGAATATTTTTTTAAATAAAAAATGCTTTTTTGTTTAATTAAATTCAATATAAAAAAGACACAAAAAAGTATAATATTTTGTTAAATATTTTTGTTTTTTAAAATTTTACCCAATTTTTTAAGATTATCCATAATTAGAAAATCATTGGGTTTTAGTTTTAAAGCCTTTTCGTAGCTCATTTTGGCATCTAAATATTTTCCTTGCAAATGTAAGATTGCCCCTAAGTTCATATGCGACGAAGCAAGCTAAAAAATCAAATAAAAATAATAGTTGTTAATAAAAAATTAAATAAAATTTATCAGTATATACTTAACTGTTGTATTAAAACATTCAAGTTTATAAGTTTATTGTTTGAATCAGTTTTGAAAATATTTAACTAAAATAAAATTAAAAACATTTTTGTTCATATATTTTAATTTTAAAATTGATTAAAAAATTTTAAAAAAATTTAACTTACTTTTGGTTTCATTTTTGTACATGCTCTATAATAATGTTCAGCTCTTTCATGTAAGCTAGCTTGCCTATAAGCGGCTGCTGCTTTAAACATCGATTCATAGCTGATTTCATGAACATTTTTCTCAATATAATTACCTAACAAGATGGCGGCATTTTTATATTCTTTCATTAAAATCAGAAAATCACCTGAAAAAGTTATTTTAAAGAAAAATTTTCAAAACAAGTAAAAAAATATTTTTTTAAAAAAACTATACATCAACACCATTATTCATATATATATTATAGTTTAGTGTACGACTTATATACATTTATACAAAACTATTTATGTCCAATTCACAGGCCTACAGTAAATAAATGCAGTTAGGTACACAGGTAAATTATGGGACCAAATATTAGTTGAGAGTTGCAACCATATTACGACAATTATATTGCAGATCGTAGGGTGGACAATCGACTATTACGTTTTATTAAAAGAAATCAACAAAAATGCAATATTAACCGGTAGTGTGGTTAAGCGGTCATAGCTTCGGATTACGAGCCGAATAATTTTGGGTTCGAGCCTCACCATTGCCACACTATTCGCCCTTGAGCCCGGCGTTTACGGATAGCTTAAACATGTCACAATATCACACCCCTACCCAATAAAAATATAAAACCTATCACCTTAAGGTGATATGGAAATAAATAAAAGAAAACAACAAAATGCAATATATATCCGGTTAGCTGTGCAATTTTTTAACATACGCCTTACATGATGTAATTCAGAAATTTATCAAAACAAAATTTTTTTTCTTGATGCGCTAAAAGTTTTACAGAAATGACATTTAGGAGTGAGTAACTTACTATAATACTGGTGAACGAGATCACTGTTTTTGTCGATTGTAAGCGCAGTTTTGTATAGTTGCCTTGCTTCGTTCATTCGGTTAAGTTTAGTTAATAGGCCAGCGTAGGTTAGATATGCAGAAATATGATCTGGTTTTTGTTTTATCGAGTTTTGAAATGCAATTTCAGCGTTTTCGTATAATTCAAGTTGTACAAAAGATTGGCCTAAAAAAAATTAAAAGTTTTTGTTTTGTGTTGTAAAATCATGTAAGAATTAAATCCCTTTTAAATAATAAGGCGATGTTAATTTAATTTTGCTAATTTAGTTTTAATGAAGTAATAAAACTAATAGAAGACCGTTTTATTAAACGCATTTATATATTAAAAACAATATTCATAAATCAAAAAAAATCAAAAAAAAAAAAAGTTAGTCGTTCAAACTACTGAAAATCTATAAAAAACATTACATAATAAATCCATCAAAAATTTACCCAATTTTTTTCCAGCCACTGCTTTTTGCCATTTACATTTCGCTAAATCGATACTGCAATTCGTCATTCACTACTTACCGAGCATATTGTAAATACGGTGAGCCTTGTAGCCATATCTCAGCCTGTCTATCGCCTTCTGATAACAACTAACAGCATCAAGGTGATTCCCCTGATCAGCGAATAACGAACCAAGATTGTAAAGTGCTGAGACTTGACTTTGTAAGTGAGTTTGTTGGTCTTTTAACCCATAGCCGTCTAAAGATGCCGCCTTTTTATACATCTGTGAGAAAAAAAAATAGTTTTTATGTAAAGTATTTTAAAATATTAGCGATTTATTAAATATTTAGTTAGTTGGTTAAAAATTTTAAACTGCCAAAAACAGTTTACTTTAAAAATAAAATCAAGCAAGAAATATAAAAGCAAGCAAAAAGATTTAATAGAGCATGCCTGATCTGAACTCTATTAACAATTGATACTGTTACGTCACATCTCAGTTCGAGTGATTACATCTACGGTAAAAAATTGGCACGAAATAATTTTCGCGTAGAATCACAAGCGAGGCGAAAATCAGCCAAACATTAAATATTTATAAACTTCTTCAACGTAAAGTAGAAAGGTGACAATGTTAAAACACCAATTTTGTATATATTGTTTAGTTTTAGAAAAGCTTCTTAATTCTGAGTCAAAATTGTTACAAAAAAAACACCAAGTTTATATAGTTATGACGTAATCGTATGACGTCACAAACAGTAAGTGTTATTCACAAAAAGTTGATGATAAAATTTTTGTTTTTTTTGCCCAACTATTTGCTTTAAACGGTTTAAAAACATTTTTAATGTTAGAAGCAGATTTTTACCCTTTCTCTTTTGTTTTAAGGTAGCAGTTTATTTCAAATGTTAAAGCAACAATTAGTGCAATGACCTGTGAAATTTTTCTTTTTAGAACTTGCGAATTTTTGTTCCGTGAAATATAAAATTTCAGTTTACACTTGAAGAGATTTAAGAAGAAAATAAACAAGTCGTGGCAATTCTAAATTGTATTTATTAACTCTAGTTCAAATTTATTTTTATTCAGTTACAACAAGATATAAGGCTTGTTCAAAAAAGCTCAAAAATTTACTCGTTTTAAAGCACATTAAAAATAGATAAATATAACTTTGTCTCAATAGGAATCTTGTGTAACGGTAACAGTAAAAGTCTTATTAAAAATTATATTAGTTATGTGTATTTAAATCATTGTTAATATTTGCACTTTGTTAGAAATTATTAATTGCAAATTTATTTTCTGTAAACGTACGCTACGATCTGTGTCTAAAAGCAAATAAAACTTCTTTAAAGATTTTTAAGCTAACGGTGCGGGTTATTTATTCAGCGTTTTTTGTTTTAAGATTTTTGAATCGATAGGGTTATGTATTGGATTTTGAGATAGTGGTGTACAGTGTTATTTAGGGTTGACGTTTACATGTTTTTAACCTTTGTTTATATTGCTTAATTCGTACCGCGTTTTTAAATGTGAAATTAAACAGTTTGGCATTTCAAAAAAGGCAGGCTTCAAATCAAATCTATCAGTTTACTTAGAAATTTTTTACGTAAATAAATTTTAATATATCAATTTTAAATAAACGTAAAACATACAGGCAGAAATATATCGATAAGATATAATTACGAACTAGAATACGATTTGGGATTTAAATTAAAGTAATATTGATAAAATATGTAATTAAAAAGCATTTTTGTCAAAGCGGTATTGATTTTGGATTTTCTATTCTTCTTAAAATTAATAATCTTAATCCATCTTAGATTTAAATGCATATACTAGAAATAAATGTCATTTAAATATGGTATGTTATGCTTTATATTTATAAATTTATATTATATTTCATTTAAATTTAAAATGTTTTTTAGATGTAAGAAATAATTTAACAAATTAGGTTCAAAATGGAATATTATGTGGAATACGATCTTGCAAATAAAAGTAATTTCAGCAATAACAATAAAAATTTAACCAGCAATATTTATATAACAGAAGAGTTTGAAGGTACGGTAACTTTGATTCATTTTTTTAAAGTAAATTGTAATAAAAAAAGCCGTTTTTGACTTCCTTATAAATAAGTTAGCCTGCAGCTAGTGTAGTGGAAAAAACACTTGCTACACCACACATGAGGTCGTGGGTTCAAACCCCACTACTCTCATGCTGAAGCGCCCTAAGTACGGCGATATAAACGGTACGAACTACTGCTGAGCCAGCACTTAAACAGCAGTATAATTATCGGGCAATTATAATTAATAATATCCCAAACTGCCACAGGCAACTCGAGACTGGGTCGGAGTAACTGATGTTACTCTATGTTTAGGTCGCACATTCGACTTTTTACTCTAATAGTTTTAAAAGCCTCGCTTTTATTTAAATTAAATTTTTTTTTACAGCTACTAGACCTGACAATTGGTTAATAATTTTCGGTCAAACGGTTGCCGTAGCAACGTTATTACTTGGTGTTTTTGCCAACTCGATCACAATAGCGGCTTATAAACGAAGTCGAAAATTACAGACATCTTTTAATTGTCTAATTACTAATTTATGTGCAATGGACTTAACATTTTCAGCACTGGTAAGTAGATTAGATATAAATTATTAACTTTATTGTAATCTTTTTACTTAAAATAAGAAGGGAATAAAAATTAACACCAACCTTAAAAAAAGCGCAAGTTTGTAAATTAATTAAAAAAATATTTTTCAACATATTTTTTTATTTTTTTTACTAATATAAAATCCTTCTGTATTATCTAATATACCTTATTTTCTAAAATGTAATTTCCTTTATCGGATTTAAATCTAATGTATATTTCATTGCCGTCTATAATCTTGCAAAATGCATTTTAATATTGCCATATGTATATAAAATAAACTTAAATTATTTTAAAAATTCTTGACACATTTTTTTGAATATTCATATTAAGAACATTAAATTATCATCCAACAAATAAAATTTTCAATATTTTAGTTTATTTTTTGTGGAAATAATTAATTGACACAATTTGTCGGCTTTTGTTTTTGATATGGGCAAAGTTTTTTGTGGGTTCGGTTTATTTGTGGCATTGGAAAATCCGTTGAATTTAACGCTAAACATTTCTTTAAAAAATAATAAACCACTTTAAAGTCAAGCCGACAAATAGTGTCAATAAAAAATTTCATCGCTTGTGAAATTTAAAAGTTAAACTATTGTCTTAATTTTTATTTAATTTCTTGTAATATTTTTATTATTTAAACAAATTAATTTTTTGTTATTTAGCGATTTTAGCTTGCGAAATTTTTAACTTTTTAGTAAAAAAAAATACTTTTATTTTCAAAACATATAAGCTTTTCTTTAAATAAATCCTTTTTTTTAATTTTAGAGTTTTTAGGGCAGTTAAAACTTGTTTTAAAATAAAGTTTTGTGCCAAAATTAGAGTCTGTTTAAATCGATTTCTATCCTTTTTTCGAGACACATTTTTTAAAAACTATTTGCAAATTTAAGTGACCTTTAATTAGATGAGCGTACAGAAATAAAATTATAAGGCAAATGTGTTTTAAAACGACATAAAAATTAATATTTTATCTTTTAGGTTATGCGCTTCTAATAAAACGTTTAATTTTGGGTTTTGACATTTAGCATAAATTTGGTAAATGTGTCATAACTTTATTAATTATTAATATTTTTTAAAAATGTTTTACCACTATGTTATTTAGGTCAATGCGGTTCAATTGGATTAATTAAAATATTTTTTCAAAATTTTGATTTTTTTTTAAATTTTGTTAGTGTTATAGGATGATGACATGTTTACAAAAAAATTAAATTAAAAAAATAAAAATTTACAAAATTTTTCAGGTTATGCCGCTGTATGGGTTTGTCTTAAAAAACCGGGAAGCCCCCATACCGATATATTGCTCAACCGTTGGTTTTATATTCAATTCAATGTTATCAGCGTCTGTACTCAATCTCGTGTTTATAGCAATTAACAGATATGTCGGAATCGTGCATTCATCCAAGTGAGTACTTGTTTAAAGAGATGGTTCGGTCGTAGAGTTTATTTTTTAATTATGTTGGAATTTTTCCAACTTGCACGAGGATACCATTATTTTAAAAATTGGTCAAGTAGTTTTTGAGATATCGGGTTTTGAAGGTAAATATTGTAAATAGGGAAAGTCCCAACCCTCGCAAATCACGTGACGGCAGGCATAGGAAAATGACCTTATTTTGTCCTCTCTGACCCGTTTGTTGCACTTTTTAAAAAAAAAACTCTTTAAGTATTTGTCGTTGCTAACTATCTTGTTAAAAAAGAGTATTTTTTTTATAAACAATTAGACTGTATCTCGCCTTACATTTAGTATTTTAATTGTCGTAATATGGTTGCAACTCTTAATTAGTATTCACCTGCGATAATTTATAAGAGCTTAACACATGCGACAGTTTTGTATATTTTATAGGCCTAATAGAACATAGTTATATATCTTTCATCTATATAGCTAAATTAATGTATTGTACCATACGACAAGAAGGCCCCTTAAAACACTGTAATAAACCGAACCTTTTAACTTATCTTCTAATATTGCCCGCCAGTACTTTCTTAAACCTATCCCTTGACAAATTTCCCTAAAATCTTGACCATTTTAAAATCAATATTCGTAAGGCGGTGTTAGTACATTGTATAATAATATTTAGCTTGAAAAAACAGTTAAGTCCGGTAGTGTGGCGAACCGGTCATGGCGTCGGACTACGAGCCGAAAGGTTTCGGGTTCGAGCCGCACCAACTTCACACTATTCGACCTTGAGCCCGGCGTTTACGGATAGCTCAAAACACGTCATAACAGCACACCCTTCTCCAATAAAAAATCTAAAACCTATCAGTTTAAGGTGATATGGAAAAAAACGGTTAAATTAGTTAACAAATATATTGCTTCGTATTTATTTAATTTTTTTTCCAGGTATCGTATTTTATTTTCAAGAAAGTTACTGAAATGGTGGGTTATGACGTCATGGATAGGAGCGCCTCTACTTTATATACCTTTTTTGTTTAGTAAGTTTAACTTTGCCCTTAAGGGGGTTTTACTTTTCCTCTTTACTAATAAGTAAATTTATTTAATATAAAAAAAGAAAAAAAAACTTCTGTTAATCATAAAAAAATAATTTGGACAAATTTTATTTTATTTTTTTATTCAATATTTTCAGCTAACTCTTTTAATTGGCGGGAAGAAACGTTGTCATGTGACCTGACTATAAAAAAGGGCGGGAACCGTATCGTGGTATCGTATCACGTGACCATCATAGTCATTTTACAAGTTTTACCGATGTTTGTGCTTGTCATACTATATCGGTGAGAAAATTTTTCAAATTAATTTTTAATTTATTTTATTTTTAATTAGAATAAAATTACCCCGTCGCTTTTTCTATTAAATATTAACATAGTGTACTGTTACAATTAAAATTTTATTACATCAAAATCATTCCATTCTTACTGTATTAATTATTAAATTACCAAAGTTAAGTTGCTTTTGGGAAGTCCAAATACATAAGAGCTTAGTGGACGGTACATATGTAAGTCCAATTTATAGGCTAATAAAATAAATAAAACTGCCGTTTGTGGTGCGCGGGAATTTTTTTTGCAGGCAAAAGTTAAGAGTTGCAACCATATTACAACAATTAAAATATATTTTTTTTGTATATATCTTTGTCCTCGATGTGGGAAAGTCGAATGAGCGACTTAAACGTAGAGTAACATCAGTTACTCCGACCCAGTCTCAACTTAACTGTGGCAGTTTGGGATATTACGACCGTGGCAGCCTATTGACTATAGTATAAATAAAATTATCAAGTTTTATTCTATAAAGTATTTGAATGGCGATAATATTTTCAGTTAAAACCCGCCAAGAATGATGAAATTATTTTTTTTCTTTTGTTCAGAGAAATTTTGCATAAAGTCAAACGGTGCCGAAAAACGATGGAACACTACCCCGCACCAAGTCCCAGCTCTTGTGCGACGTCTGGCGGCCGTGATTTTTTAAAGCGAATTCGTCGTATAAGCGGCGACTCGACTTCTAACAACTGTAGTCAATTAGAGAAACGAATGGGTTCGAGCCCGACACGTGATTTTGCACACGACTCTTATCTCAAAGTCCCGGGCACTTCAAGCATTAACACAAGTTTAAATAAATCAAGACAAATTGATGATGGTAATTTACAAAAATTAAATTCTAAAAATATTTGACCATAAAAAATAATTTGTACTTATTGGATTTTTTTTTATTACATCGCAACTAATTTTTGCCCACATAAAATTTTACCCGAGCACTAAAAACGATATTTTTCTACTTTATAGGCCTATAAATTAGAGATATATATATGTATAAGTATTGTCCACTAAGCCCTATTATATATAGACTTTTTTTTGTATATATCTTTATTCTCAATGTGGAAAGGTTGAATGCGCGAATTAAACATAGAGTAACATCAGTTACTCCGACTCAGTCCCGAGTTACCTGTGGCAGTTTGGGATATCACAAAATATAATTGCCCGGTAATTATGCTGCTGATTAGGTATTGGCTCAGCAGGAGTTATACCGTTTATTTCGCCTTTTTCAAAGGCGCTTTAGCATAAGATCACTTGGGATTAAACCCAGGATCTCATGTAGTGTAGGAAGTGTTATGACCACTACACCTCGCTGCCGGTATATAATTACCAAACAAAATTTTATGAATTTTTTTCAAATATTTTTTTAGCACAAACTCCTCGCCATTCCAGCTCACCTAATCTTCAATCTCACAAAACCGAAAATTTAAAGTTAAAGAAGGATAACCGAAGAAAGAGCTGGGAAGGTAGATAAGTTATTTGACCGAAAATTTAATTTTTTTGTTTTCAAGTGTATGGATATATAGATTTGTACCAGTTAAATAAATGTATTAGCATTTCTTTTTTAATTTAAGTGAAGTGATTTTTTTAACAATAGCAACCTTTTGTAAGTTGCTTTAAACGGTATAAGCTTTTTGCTAAGCTAAAAATTAATAAACTGTTAAATTATCGGGCAATTATATTTTGTAATATTCCAAACTGCCAAAGTCAACTCGAGGCTGCGTCAGGGTAACAAATGTTACTTTATGTTTAGGTCGCGCATTCTACCTTTCCATAATAGGAATAAATAAACAAATAATTGTTAAATATCATTAGTAATCATAATCAAGGTAATCAAATGCATTAAAACTAATTTTTTGTTAACAATTTCACACCCTGTTACATCCTATTTTGATTTATTAAACAAAGTTGGTATAAAAGTTAGGTTAACAGAGTTTTAATTAATGTTAAAATTTCCAATTTTAATACAGATACAACTTCAAAACAAAGTAGCGACCATGAAATAGAAGTTGACGAAAAAACTAATTTTTCAACTCGAAACAAAATCGAATATTCGCTCTTATCGACAATTGAATCGGAAACTAAAAGTCCACAATCTTCCGAACAAATCGAGAAAGAACTAAATCACAGTTCGAATATGACGTCACAAACACCTTGTAGCCTCAAAACAGACAGCTCGACGAGCTGCGAGGAAATAAACGAAACGAAAGCAAAAAAATTAGATTTAGATCAAATTAAAATCCAAGTTCCAAATCTACCTCACTTAAAACTCGCGCGACAAAACAGCATACGTCATCAAGCCATGACGTCAACGCCTTCGAAGAACGGCCACAGACTGGTACACCGTCACAAATCAGCCCCAACCGGGGTAACCCCCGATTCCGAGACAAGTTTGGACTTTAACAAAAACGAGGAGAGTTTTATCTTTAATTCGGATTTATACCAAAGTCCCAAAGCGAAAGAGGATGTTGCAAAACGAGGATACTCCGTGAAGCTGAGAAGAAAAATCTCCAAGAAACTGCAGAGATCGAACTCCGTCGGGGGGCAGCCGAGAGCTCAAAAATGGAGCCGGAAAAAGAAGTCGACAATTCGAATCGTCATCGACAATCCTTCATCGGATGGTTTGGGTCCAAACGCGTTTTCAAAATTAAAGAAAAATAAATCTAACAGTGAGGATAAACAGTCGCGTAAATTTTGTACTCCGTTGAAGAGGTTTAAAAGAAAGGAGAGCGCTAAAAAGCAGAAGAGTCTAGAAGCAACAAACTCGGCTGATAAGAAACAAAAATCAAAGTCCAACGAGCTGAACGGATTGCAATTACCAAACAAAACCCAACAAAGCCAAAAGAACTTCTCTGATTTGAAATCAATCGGTTCACCTGAGCATCTTACTAAACTTAACATTAATGAAGATCGTAGGTCGTCCATTGGAAGCAGAATTTACCGCTATTCGTCCATCGATGCCGAAAAGTCTTCACGGCGGGAATCCTACGCCAGTTTTACCGCAGATTATCGCACAACAAGGACCCAACTGAGCCCGAGAGAATGCAGCCCCAATAGCTCTATATTTTCGCTCGACAGGAGACCTAGTCAGTTGCTGGACAGCAGCAGCGCGTTACGAACTTTTTGGTCCCGCCGAATCTCACGAAGAATGTCCAAATGCAGCAGTAATGCATCTTCACACGCGAGCCGCAGAAAACGCCGCCGCATCGCGGAGCGCCACCTAACGTACAGCGGAATCGTGATTTGTCTAGCACTAATGGTGTACACACTACCTACCTCAGTTATATTTGTTTTAAATAGCACAACGCATATTTATTTTTCTCCCAATATTACATTTGCGGTGTCGATTTTACCGTGGTTACACGTCATAATTAACCCATTGTTGTATGGATTTTTAAACCCGCAATATAGAGTGGAATTTCGTAAAATGTTTTAAGAATAAAACAGCTTTTCAAAAAGTGTTACAACAAAAAATATTGACTAAATTTTTGTTTAAATTGTTTTGTTAGATAATATTTTTTACACTTTTGTTTTTGGCATTTTTAATTTTTAAAATTTTAATTTTTTTCACACTGTTTCACTTTGTGTTTTTGTATTCAAAATAAAAAAACAAAAATTTTTGAAAATCTAAAAAAAAATGAAAAAAAATTTCTCTTACTTTTACGGCTTCGTCAGTTCTCCCTAGTTGCTTTAACACCACGCCAGAGTTAAGATATGCGATAGCTAAGCTTGGTCGATAAAAAATGGCTTGTTCGTATGAGAGTAAAGCTTTGTGCATTCGCTTAGTATCTTGGTATAGTAAACCCCTGAAAACAAGCAACAAATTACAATTTGTTATTAACTTTTTTGTCCAAATGACATTATAGTGACAAGTTTTTGTACTATTATTAGAAAAAAGTGTGCTGTTGTGACGTGTTTAAGCTATTTCTAAACGTTGAACTCCAAGACCAAAATACATTGGTGCGGTTTGAACCCGAAACTTTTTGGTGTGTTTAAGCTATCCGTAAAAGCTGGGCTTAAAGACGAAAATTGTGACATTGGTGCGGTTCGAACCCGAAACCTTTTGGTGTGTTTAAGCTATCCGTAAACGCCGGGTTGAAAGGCGAATAATGTGGCATTGGTGCGACTCGAACCCGAAACCTTTTGGTGTGTTTAAGCTATCCGTAAAAGCTGGGCTTAAAGACGAAAATTGTGACATTGGTGCGGTTCGAACCCGAAACCTTTTGGTGTGTTTAAGCTATCCGTAAACGCCGGGTTGAAAGGCGAATAATGTGGCATTGGTGCGGTTTGAACCCGAAACCTTTTGGTGTGTTTAAGCTATCCGTAAACGCCGGGTTGAAAGGCGAATAATGTGGCATTGGTGCGGTTCGAACCCGAAACCTTTTGGTGTGTTTAAGCTATCCGTAAACGCCGGGTTGAAAGGCGAATAATGTAGCATTGGTGCGGTTTGAACCCGAAACCTTTTGGTGTGTTTAAGCTATCCGTAAACGCCGGGTTGAAAGGCGAATAATGTGGCATTGGTGCGGTTTGAACCCGAAACCTTTTGGTGTGTTTAAGCTATGTGTAAAAGCTGGGCTTAAAGACGAAAATTGTGACATTGGTGCGGTTCGAACCCGAAACCCTTGGTGTGTTCAAGCTATCTGTAAAAGCTGGGCTTAAAGACGAAAATTGTGACATTGGTGCGACTCGAACCCAAAACCTTTTGGTGTGTTTAAGCTATCCGTAAACGCCGGGTTGAAAGGCGAATAATGTGGCATTGGTACGGTTTGAACCCGAAACCCTTGGTGTGTTCAAGCTATCTGTAAAAGCTGGGCTTAAAGACGAAAATTGTGACATTGGTGCGACTCGAACCCGAAACCTTTTGGTGTGTTTAAGCTATGTGTAAACGCTCGGCTCAAAGATGATTGGTGTGGCATTGGTGCGACTCGAACCCAGAACCTTTTGGTGTGTTTAAGCTATGTGTAAACGCTGGGTTCAAAGATAAATGGTGTGACATTGGTGCGACTCGAACCCAGAACCTTTTGGTGTGTTTAAGCTATGTGTAAACGCTGGGCTCAAAGATAAATGGTGTGACATTGGTGGGGTTCGAACCCGAAACCTTTTGGCCCGTAGCGCTATGCTATAACCGCTATACCACACCACCAGTAATAAAGTAAAAACAAAACATATCAGCCTTTGAAATACCAGAATTTGAAGGGATAATTAATTATTACAATTTTAAAGCTAGGATAAACTATAACTCATTTACCTAGCCTAGCCAACTAGTAGTTGTATCGTTAGACCCATTCATTACCAATACAATCAACCATTATTTAAAATAACTTAGTGTTTTAATTAGTAAAAATTAACATTTTTGTTTTGCATGTAGCTACCCCTTAAATATATTAAGGCTAAACAATAAACCAGTTGTTTTAAAAATCTTAATTAATTAATATTTTAAATAAAGGTAAAACTAACTGACAAAAAACAACGAAATATTATTACAAATTATGCTTGAAAAATCGCTATAACAAAGCGTACAATATATTCTTTACCAGCAATATTTAAAAAATTTAAAAGTTTTAATTAGTTAAACAATGTTCAATTGTTTAACTAAAAATGATGTATTGTTAGGTAACAATACTTCGTTATATATGTTTATATGACGCTATTATTCTAGTATATAACAGTAATACAGTTTTTAGATCAATTTTTTTAAATCTAAGTAGGTTTTCAATTTGGGAGGGGGGACAAAAAAAAAATTTAACTGACCACAAATAAAAAAATCTCCTGTTCGCATTTTTACATTATGTTTTAAACAATTGAATTTCAACCCACAACATACTAGTATTATTTTCGCTTGTTTTGACCGTTCTAAACCACTGAATCGTAATGACTTCGTATTTATTTTCTATTTGTGGTTAACTTTGTTTCTTTACCGAATTTGTTAAGAGAAAATAACGCGATTTTGAGTTAATTAGCGTTAATGGTAACCTGAGATTGAGTTCAACAAAAAAAAGATTTTTGTAATTTTCGTAAATGTTTTTTAAGTTTTGATTGTTGTAATACTTAGCAACATAATTAAACGTTAACAACTGTTTAAATTTAATTAAAAAAATATAATAGTCACTTTTTTAAATTAAAAAGGTCAATAAAACGACCGATTTTGAAATTATATCATTTTAAATAATAATGTCATATTCAATATTGCCGCTGGGTGGCGCTAAACAGTAAATATTTTACCATTTCTATAGTCTAAATGTTGTCTATTAGTCCTGCAGTGTGGTATTTTAATCATGGCTGCTGACTACGAGGTTTCGAGTTCAAGCCGCACCAATGCCACGCTATTCGCCCCTTTGAGCCCGGCGTTTACAGGAAGCTTAAACACATATCTAAACAGCACACCCTTACCCAATAAAAATACAAAAACCTATTACTGTAAGGTGGTATAAAGGAAAAGAAAAACGAAAAAAAATGTAAAATTTTAAAAACAGGTTTAACTTACAAATTATAATGAACATCAGCCATATTCGATCTATGTTTTAGGGCTTCGATGTAAGATTCTTCCGCGGCCTTCAGGTCGCCTTTTTGCCGCAAAACATTCCCCAAATTCCCGAGCGATTTTGCTGGATTCACGGGGATACCGGACCTAAATTTTATATTTTTATTTAAATTAGTGACAACACATGTAAAAATATAAAATTTATTTAAAATATAATTTTATAATGGTAACAAAATAGCATAAGTAATTAAAAATACTTTAATATTATAAAATTAAGTTAAAATTTTAAAATTGAATATTTTACTTGTAAAGATTAAATTCGTTTTTCCAATCCTTATTACGATTCCAAGTTTTATTTGCAAACAACAAAAGAAGAAGTGACGTAATAGTAAACAACAGAAACCTAAACAAAATATTAATTTTAATATTTTTTTGTGGAAAGGTCGAATGCGCGATCTAAACATAGAGTAACAACTGTTACCCCGACCCAGTCTCGAGTTGCCTGTGGCAGTTTGGAATAATATATAGAATATAATTGCCCGATAATTTTACTGCTGATTAAGTGCTGGCTCAGCAGGAGTTTACAGCGCCTTATTTAAGGGCGCTACAGCATGTGAGCAGTGGGGATTGAACCGACGACCTTATGTGGTCTAGCAAGTGTTTTTACCACTACACCACGATGCCGGCTTAAATGTATGTGTTATACTTCATTAAGGAAAAAAAAAGCAAAAATTAAACGTAAAAAGCAGTAGTTTCTTAAAGTAAACAAAAATTACCTTTGGTTAGTTTTCCTTTTAGTTTTAATTCCCTTTTGTTCGATCAAATTATTCAACTTTTCAACCAAGTAGAAAATAAGTTCAGTTAGAAGCATACAAGAGCCAATACTAGGGATATATAGAACACGTTCTGCTATAACAAAACCAACGTGAAAAAACAAGTTTGAAGATGAAAGGAAAGATAAAAAAAGAAGACTGAAGCTAAATTGAATCACGTGACTCCGGTCATCAGATACGTCATCTGTAAAAAAAACGTTTTTTAATTTTATGGTGAAAAAATTGTTATAGATATTAAATAAAATTTGTCAAAATTTTTTAATAAAAATTAGTTTTATATTTTTACCTGTATTAGTTTTTATTTCAGTTATAGCTTTAAAGTTTTCTTGATCATTTTTATCTAACAAATCCGAAGATTTTGCCATCATTCTATCCCGTTTTCTTAAAGTAACAGAATAAATTAACACGCTTAAAAAGATGACGTAAAATCCCAGGGTTTCCAAATTTCTTACATCGCACACATCTGTGATTAATGGAATAGAGTCCATACTCCAATCAAAACTTAAAATATTTGGAAACACTAAAAGTTTTGCGTTTTGAGCGACTAAAAAATTAAAAGTTAAAATTCGGGTCCCCAAATTATCACATGACGCAGCTGGGTTGTCGCTGGGTGAAAAGGTAGGGGTCATGACCCTTGACCCCGATAAAATCAGGGGTAAAGTTATTCTTGAAACACAGAATAATAGACCGACCAAAATTGATAAAATACTCCGCATTCGAAGAGAATTTAACTTCGGATCCTAAAAGTAAAAGAAATATGTTACGCATACAATTATTTAACAAAAGCAATTGAAAGCTTATATACAATAAGCGTACGTTTAACAAATTCTTAAACACTTCATATTTGTGTATTATAAAAACACAATTCAAATAGCTATGTAGATATATAAATTTAACACAGTAATGATAAAGAGCGTTATATATACATTTTTTTTGTTTTTTTGCGCGTTAATGACAGTGAATAATAAGATATATAATAAATATTATATCAATGCGACAGGAAAAAATGACAAAATCAATTTAATGATTTAAAACACGCCAAAAATATTAATGTTAACATAAAGATTTTATGGTTTGGTCACCAAACCTAATTATTACTAAGTTACAAGACTTGAAAAACATTTTTAAAGTAGAATTAAAATTGTTTGAAAAAAGCTAAAATTAAGACATTTTAGGCCAAGATTGATGTTAAAATTTACACAAAAAAACACAACTTAAATTTAACCACTTTTCTTTTGCACATCTGGCATAAATAATTGGACTTTTGGCCTTTTAAATTTAACCCCAAATTACCCCAAATTGAAATTAAATCCGTTTTTTTGTTATTCATGCGTAAAATTGTGACCAAAATTGTTTAAATTATAGACAGTAAAACATACAATTAGGTTTTAACGGAAAAAGTGTTTATTTATATTAACAACACCGAAAATTTTAAAATATAAAAACCTAAAAATATATTTTTTTAATATTTTTGTGATGTAACTTAATGGCGTTAGGTAAGATAGTCTTAAAAAATTTTAAAAAAAGTTAAGCAAATACTTTTTAGTTTGAAGTACTTACCTTGAATATAATTGCTCGGATTCCACTTTTAATTCCAAGTTTATGTCGAATGAAAATGTCGTGGAAAACGCAAATAAATAAAGTGAAATATCCCAACTCCTTGCTTAAGAGTGAACATAAGGCTAACAAGCAAGATATGATAAATAAAACAAAGTTCGTTTTCGTAAATCCACAATTTTTATGAATATTTTCTTTTGAAGCAGATTTAACCATTTTATTGTCCAAATCACGTGACTTTTTGCTGAGATCACGTGTTCTTTCGTTTTTGTCACGTGATTTTTTTAAATCTTTTTTTTCCGATACCTCCTTAAATTTGTTTAGTTCTTGTTCGGTGAAATTAGCCTCTGTAGAATCTTGATTACTATTTGAGCTTGTTAGGCTATCATAAGTATCTGTAGTTGCAGTAGAATCGTCAGATACTGAACCGTTTTTACTTAATACTAAATCACTTGAAATATCTGGATTTTCGTTAAGGTCGAAACTTGATTTTGTTTTTTCTTTTTTTGAAATTTTTTTGCGACGAACTTTACGATTTTTCTTTAATTTTTTGTGATCGTTTTTGTGCGAAAGGGATTGAATTTGAGTGACTTGGTCTTGAGTTTGATTTTCTGTTAATTTTATCAAAGTCTTGTCTTGTGCTGTTTGACATGCTTTATCATATACTAAAAAACCTAAAAAAAATAAAAAAATATTTAACAAAAAATTTAAAAGCTACAAATTGGTTTTTTAAATAATTAAAGTTGTTTAAAAATAATTAAAAAAACAAAAAATACGTTTGTTAACGTCATAAACTTACTGGCCAATAGGAAAATAGCGGATATGACGTCAGCCCGGCCGACCAATCCAGACACAGCTTCAGTGTGAATCGGATGAAGTGAAAATAATAAACCTAAAATTAATTTAATTAAAAAAAATTGAGCAAAGTTTAAAATATTTAGTAAAATTTAAAAAAATCTTGTTGATAGTTTGCCCTACGGACAAGATTTTAATTGTCAAAAAAAACTCGCAACTCTCAACTAATACTTGCCCGTAATAATTTATCCGCGCACCACAAACGGCAGTTTTTTTAAATTTTGTAGGCCTATAAATTTAACAAACGTATCTATTGTCCACTAAGCTGCATTATATAAGAACCATGAACAATTCGGTATGTTGAACCGGTCATGGCATCGGACTACAAGCCGAAAGGTTTCTGGTTCGAGCCGCACCAACGTCACACTATTCGCCTTTGAGCTCGGCGTGTATGAATAGCTTAGACACGTCCCAATACGCACACCCTAACCAGATAAAAACATCAAAAAATCGATTCCCTTAAGGAGACATGAAAATAAAAAATTAAAACATTACTATTTTTTTAAATTTATTTTTGAAAGTTCAATATTATTCGATATCTTATAATGTACGAGGTAAAAGTGTTTATATAACCATAAAAATGTAATTTGAAAAATCTTACCTGAAATAATTCGTTTTTCGTCTTTAAATCGAAATATTCTCAACATTAAACAAAACAATATTGTTGAAATACAATGAAGTAATACATTGGTCACGTGATAGGGCCCCGACCAATCACTGAACAGTACGTAATTCGATCTAAATACATAATTTTATAAATTTTGTTATTTTTTTAATGTTGGTCAACTTTACAGCCTAAACATAGAGTAACATCAGTTACCCCAACCCAGTCTCGAGTTGCCTTTAGTAGTTTAGGATATTATAAATTATAATTGCTCGATAATTAAGCTGCTGATTAAGTGCTGGCTCAGCAGGAGTTCATACCGTTTATAGCGCCTTACTTAAGGGCGCTACAGCATGAGTGCAGTGGGAATTGAACCCATAAATATTTAGACTTTTGGCCTTTTAAATTTAACCCCAAATTACTATATATGATATTATAAATTATATTTGCTCGATAATTAAGCTGATGATTAAGTGCTGGCTCAGCGGGAGTTCATACCGTTTATAGCGCCTTACTTAAGGGCGCTTCAGCATGAGTGCAGTGAGAATTGAACCCACGACGTCATATAGAGAAGCCAAGTGTTCTGACCACTAAACCATGAATCGGTTAATATCGTAAAAAATATTTTAAAAAATCTATTCCTAATTTGTATAAATAATATAACTTTAAAATGCATGTAACACACTTATGTTTAGTAAACTTAATCATAAGTTATCGTATCTAAATTATTACTGAAACCAGCTTGAAAGTTTATGTACTTACCTAAAAGATAAAGTTGTTAAAGGCCTATACGACCCATGGCTTCCACTATCACCTAAGGGGGTTCCCCAAAAATCGTTAGTAAAAATTTGGAGAAGCGAGTTAGTTGATGTGACGTCACCATTCTTTAAAATTGCTCGACTATAGAAAAATAAACAAAAAAAAATTAAAATTTTTAGATTGATGTGACGTAATAAAGAAATAAGGTAATTTATTTAAAAAAAATTGAGATTGCATTTTAAACCCTGTAAGTTTAATTAATATTCTATTTCAAATAATTCATTTAGTGTAGCCTATTTGTAAGTTTAAACACCTAATTTTAAGCCTATATTACATAATATTTAATTGGTCACGAATCACAAAATGTTAATTAATAAATTAGACAAAATATTTGAACAACATTTTGTAAGAAAAAATCTAATGTAATATAGAACATAAAAATTCAAAACCAACTGTATTAATTTTATTTTTATATTACTCCTATTGCTAAACCTTCAAAAATAATAAGTTGTATTTGTAAAAACTTAATAAAATTTTTAAAATCAGTCCTTTAAAAGTTGATATTTTTACCAATTTTTGTTATTGTTAAAGCCTGCTTTGATGTAAAAATAACTTTTCGATTTAGTTTTGACAAGAAAGGTTTAAGCTGTTAGAGTTAAAATAACTAAAATCCGTTATTTTTTTCACGTCGTTTCACACAAAAACAACTTTTAGGGTTTAGTTAAAAAAACAAAAACAAATTTAAAGAACACTTTTGCTACAAAAACTCTAAAAACAAAATTTAAAAAGCCGAACCTTAAATTTACTTAAATTTCTGATTTAAAAACACATAGACATTTTTATGTATTGGATTTTAACTTTTGAAATTTCGTATTTTAACAAAAACAAAACTTTCAAAAACACAGTTTGGAATTAAATCACTTCGGTTTAGAAGTCATTTTCGGCTCAGCGTGATATTCAATTGTGTAGCGTTATGACGTCATAGACAAACCCATTATTACGCATAAGTTGCCCTACTTCATGGCAGCGTAAAACTATTATCAGTATTACGGTCAATTTAATTTGGTAATTGCTTTAAAAACTATGTGAAAAAGTGGAATTTAGGACTTAATTATATTATATATGAAATAAAGAAGTATGTATAAAATAAATAAGTAAACTATAGTCCAATTCAATGATATATTATTATAATATTTAAAGGTTGGTGACCATGCCATAACATACTTAAAATATTTATGTAAACATTAATACTTTTGGCATGTTTTAAATCATTAAATTGATTTTGTCATTTTTCCCGTCGCATTGTTGTAATATTAATTGTATATTGTATTTATTATTTACTTTTATCAATGCGCGAAAAGCCGAAATAAAAAAGATCTTATTAATATAACTATGTTTTTAAAATAAAAAAGCACTAAAAATCATAAAAAATACTTTTTTATACCAACAAAAAATTCAAAAATTGCTGAAATTAAAAAAAAAAATTTATTTGCGGTTGGCACTTTCATTTTTGTTTTCTTAACATGTTATGATATTCAAGTAGTTATAAGTATAAGCATAGAGGTGGTGGCCATACTCAAATATACTCAAAATTTCTACTTGAGTTTTAAAGAACTCTTTTAACGGCAAGTATAGACTTATAAGATATACTCAGAAAATATGAGTAGCTTTAATAAACGTTTGCTGAGAATTTTAGGTTTATTTTTATTAAATTGAATAATGATTTATAACATTTTGCGTTTTCAATTATTTTTACCTCAATTTTTTTGTGATATTTTTGTTTATTTTTTTCTTTATTATTTATGCACTAATGTATTTTTCTTTATAAATACTTAAACATAAGCGCTATGCCAAGATATCGTTCCCTGTAATACTTATGGGGATTTATTTTAATATCTTTATGTCAACAAAAATCAATTTACGGCACTGCTTGCCCTTTTTGACCCGGAGAAAAAGTGTAAAAAAGCACGTGTAGTGAGATTTATTTATCAAATAAATTCTGTCATCACATTTGAAGAATGTAGTTAATTAAATAAAGTTAAGTGTAGTTAAGCCGTTAATGGATATTGTTAATTTATAACTTATATTACAACAAAGTTGTAGCAAAATAAAGTTTATAATTTTTTAACCTTTATTTTTTTTAATACATAAAAATTAATTTAAATTTTATTTCAATTTTTTTTTTTAAGTAAGCTATATTAACATATGCATTTTATAAATATTTTATTTATAAAACAACGTTGATTTGTAATTTAATTCTAAACTTTCAAAATTACCTAAAAATTAAATGCAAACGTCGAATGACTTTGCTTCGGTTCGATTCGCTAAATTAAACGTACGAAAAGTTAAAATAGGTAATACGGACAATTTAAGACTGAGTAGATGGATCACTAAAAAGAACATCTGCTTATAAAAAATAACATTTAAAACTTTAAACCTTTAAAACTAAATTTCAAAAATTTATTTGATTGTTTGAAAATGTGTAATTTAACTGGTTACATAATAGTCGATAGCCCGCCCTAAGGTCGAAATTTTAAATGTCGTTATATGGTAGCAACTCCTAACTAATTTTTACCTGTACCTACGCACCACAAACAGGAGTTTGTTTTTAATATTGTAAACCTATAAATTGGGCATAATTATAAATACACTTTTTGTCCACCAATCCCCATTATATATACATATAAATGTAGATCGTGTACTAAAAATTGTATAAAAATCTGGTAGTGTGGTACACCCGTCACGGTGTCGGACTACGAGCCGAAAGGTTTTGAGTTCAAGCTGCACCAATGCCACACTACTTGCCCTTAATCTCGGCGTTTACGGATAGCTTAGACACGTCACAACCGCACACCCTTACCCAATAAAAAACATCAAAAACCTATCCCCTTAAAAGGGATATGAAAAAAAAAATTAGTAAAAAAAAATAAAATTTTACTAAAAATCGATATTAATATTAACAAAACTTTTTCTTATATTTAGGGTCAAATTTAACCCCCTAAATAAAATGATATCACCCTAAATGTCAACAAACTCCTTTTAAATGATTAACCCCATTGTGATTCATAGACAGAATATAATCCTACTTGTTGATCGATACAGATCACGTGACCTTCTGTACGTGTCTGATTTAAAAACTTAAATTTTTGGTTTCAATTTTTAAGTTGAAAGTTTGTTTTAAAAAGATAAAATTACCTTAAAAAATTGTTAATTTGTTGTAAATTCATTAATCTTATTGTTTTATGTCTATTTTTGTGTAAAAATTTTAACCTTTTATTTATTTTACCTATTTTTTTTAGGTTTAAACAATAAATATGCTTATTTAAAACTATATTTATTTTTATAATAAAAGTGTAACATTTTTTATTGAAATCTCCGCCGCTTGACCAAAAATGAATTAAATATAAAGAGTTGTCAAAAAATCAAATTTTAAAAGGTTTAAAGCATTAAGTTAAAAACGCGTCAAACCCCTTTATTTTCAAACGAAAACCCCCCACAAAAAGAGATATAATTCAATACAATATGACACATAGTTGATAGTCAACCTAACCCAGTCTCTATAGAATAAGCCAGTCTTGTTTAACGGTTAGATGAATATAAATAAAAAGAAGTCTTACAATAGAACTACATTATAACATATCCTCAAAAAAGTCAAAATCCCACGTGAAAATTTAGATTTTAATTAAAGTTTATTAAAGCATAGTGATATAAACCCATATTCTATTATAATATAAAGGTCTAATTTTGGTAAAAATACGAATAATTTTTGATATTTTTTTGTTTAAAAAAGGACATTTTCTACCATTTCTATGTTATTATTGGCTATAATTTAACATAACTTTATTTTTAATTAGTGTTAATCTTATACCAATATAATGTTAAGTTATTATAAAAAAAAAACAATCTTAAAAAACGACCTGAAAAATCAAATCGACAAATTTAAAAATTCAAATCGACAAAAAAAGACCTGAAAAATACAAATCGACAAATTGAATTTAAAATCTACAAAAAAGCGAAATTTAATTAACTTGTTGGTCACGTGACATTCGTCAGAATCGTTAAAAACTGCGTCGACAAAAAGATCGATCATTTTTCTTACTTTGAACTTTTGCAATCGATAAACTGAGCATTAAATTAACTCCCGACGGAGAAAAACGAACAAATATAAAAATTAAATTGCTCGAAAGACTTAATGACGTCATAAAATATTGCTACGCTTGAGCGGTTTTATTATTTATGAAATAATTTTGTTTATAATTTCGAAATCTTGTTTAAAAATATTGATAAAATAGATTTTTTTTGCAGCGTAAGGGCTATTCAAATAAGAATTTATTATTAATAAAACTTTTTTGAAATAATTTTTAAAGTAATTATTAAATTTATGCTAAATTTTGTTTATAAAAATAAGATAATTAAATTAATATCAATTTTTGCGCGCGAAAAATCTGAAATAAAATTCGAGCCAGTAAAATATCAATTTTATATCGAAATTATAAAAATATTAGAGAAACTCATACCCATGAGAGTTAATAACAGTAGGCAAGGGAATTTGAATACCAAATACTGCGACTATATAATTTTTTATTCAATAAATTACCTATCCTATATATATATATATATATAATAAACAGATTACAAAAAAAAAGTTTATAACTAAATATTTATTTGTTAGATTTTGTATAATGTGTAATTATATATTACAAGAAACGTAATTTACGGAACGGTTTATAGCGTATATATTTAAAGCCTAGCCTATACCTTTTTAAATAAGGCAAAAATTAACGTTTGCTGAATTTTTTGGTGGACTTTTAAAAAAAAAAAAATTTTTTTGGTGGATTTTTAGCAAAAATTAACGTTTGCTGAATTTTTTGGTGGATTTTTATTCTTTGTGGAATATAAAATTATACATCAAATAAAATGTATAAAAATAGAATACATTTGTGCTTCAAATCAAACTTTCAAATAAATGTATGTTTGAAATTAGATACTTTTGTAAAGAATTCATTTAACCCAACACGAGCGTAACGGAAAACTTAATTAACACAAAGATGAGGTAATTTAAAACTTTCCGGAATTAATTTCTATCGTTTGAAGTAAGATAGAATCTAATCATAAATTAACCACATAATTACAATCCATTAAATGATAATTTCATAACGTATTTTAATATTTAACGTAATTGTGTAATAACTAATTAGTAAATCGTAGAAAAATTACCAAAATTAATAAAAAATTCCAAAAAAAAAAATTTTAATATGCTTGAAATTTTAAAACTAAAACCTTGTCATGTATAACAAAAGAATAATAGACTCATTTTAATTAGTAAAATTAAATTTTTAAAACGTGATAGCAAGTTGTTTAACTTATACCTAAATTTATTGACATATTGGTATCAAAGTGTTATTACTTACTGATCGTCGTATACAAATTCCGCATCAAAAGTATTCGAGTAAATCACAAAAGAAGCAAGAACACAAATAACTTCAACTTTCCAAGAGAACTCCATTTTTTATTAACTTTCGCTGATTTTAAACGACATTAAAATTCCAATATATCGATCCCAACTTTAGTTACAATAATACTTCAACTGTCTGTATAATAATAAGTTAAATAAGTTTAAAATAAATGTTTTTTTTTAAGTTTGCTCTGTTTTCTACAAAACATTGTTAAAAATTAGTCAGATTTTGTCATAAACTTTTGATTTTAAATGAACCGCGGTTCAATTACGAATGATCCAAACTTTTTACTTTTAACTAAAAAGCGTCGTTTTTGCCTTTTTCTTTCGGCGCTTCTCTTTTTCCCGCATTCTCTCATTCGCGGCGAGAAATATTTTTACGACAAACGCCGAAAACTAAGCGCGTGAATTTTTTCGTAGAATCATTAAGTCCAGAATAAAAAGCATATTCAATTTTAAAAATCATTTATAGTATACTCTATATAGTATACTCTAATTAAAAAAGTGATCTAGCCTTAGCCATTAACGATGTGCATTTTTAAATACTTGGTAAAACTCATTTTCTTTATTTATTAAGTAAATTTATGCTTCTATTTTAATAACTAAATTTTGCAAACTTTAAAATCAAAGTCGAAATAAAAAAAAAAATTAAAACCAATTTTAAAAATATTTCTGGTATTTTTAATAACTTTACATTGCCATGACTTCAACATTGGATTTCCCGATATCATTTATTATCCTATTTTATAACACCATTTCATAGAAATTTATAATAATTAAGCAACATCTTTGACACATTTACTAGTTTAGGTGAACGGTAATTACCTATAGATAATTAATGTTTGTTAAAACGGAAAATCTGTGTAATAATACCCAGGATATAGCTGAAGTTAGCGTCTGCATCTAACTTAGAATTGAATAATTAATTTTTTGTATAACTTCCGAAAAAAGAGATTTCATGTCTGTAGCCTTGACTGTTGCATTGAAAATAAGTTCAATCCCCTGAATTGTTCTTTTGAATGCGAATATGGATAAGTTTTTTTAGTTTTAATTTAATTTTGATGTAAAAATAATAATAATCTATAATATTTCAAACTGCAACAAGCAACTCGAGACTGGGTCGAAGTAACTGATGTTACTTTATGTTTAGGTCGTGCATTTGACCTTCACACATCGAGGATAAAGATATACAAAAAAATAACTTAACAGGCTTAACATTAAGTAACTTTTATTAACTTAACCAGTTTTAAGTTAATTTTGTCATTTTTAAATAATATTAAACTGATTATACTAACCAATAAATGCTATTTGCCTTTTGAAAATCGGGTATTAATTTTATATTTCTTACAGGGGTAACTAAAAGTCGCTACGACATCAAAACAGTGGGAACCAAACTCATGACAGCAAGTATTACAAATCCTAAATACTACCAAACGTTGTTTAATTTTCTGACCTAAAACGGTAGTACTGGTGGAAAGCACAACAAATTAAATGTCACAGTATTCACCCTGGAGCCCGGCGTTTACAGATAGCTCAAACACGTCATAACAGCACACCCTTTCCAATAATAAAAACTATTCCTTAAAACGTAAAAATATGTTTTTTTTGAAACTGTCTGTTTTTTCTCTATTAGAATATTTTAATTTTTTTTCATATTAAAAATCACGAATCGTTGTCAATTTGGTCAATTTATTGCAGTAATAATTGTACCAAAACCCAATTTTATACAGCTACAATTCTATCAGTAATTAATGAATAATACAAGTTAGTATTGAATATAGTGGAGTTATATACAAACAATGTAATGTTGATATAGAATAATACATGTGTAAACTGCATAGAATTTAATATCAAATTTACTGTCCAAAAATAATCGTTATTTTAACATCAAAGGCAGTTCTGTCAAAGTTTTTATGTTTTAGGTTGAATATGATCTTTAAATGTTTAAGTGCATTAAAGTTGACGTTTTTCGTGTGGTTTTTTAAGACTGCATACGACCCTAAAAAAAAAATTAACAAAGATTTAAAAAAAATAATTTTGAACTATTCGAAATGTTGAGAATACATTTTAAGTGTAACTAGACAAGTGTTAGAAGTTACTCTTTACTGCCAACTAACGGCGGAGAAAAAATAACTCATTTAAAAAAAAAAAAATAACTCAACTTTTAATTTTATACAGTTTTAACAAAAACTAAAAATGTAAAGCAATTATATATATTTTAACCATTGTAAAATATAACTTAAACTCAGTTAACCATTGGACAATAAGTTTAATAACATTAAAAAACTGAAAAAGGCAACATTTGATATTTTAAAAGATCCCTATATAAAGGCTGTAAAGTTAGCCTTGTACATAATATATAAGTTTATAAGAAGGTCACATGCGCAACCTAAACATAGAGTAACAACTGCTACCCCGACCCAGTCACGAGTTGCCTGTGGCAGTTTGGGATATTATATAGATTATAAGTTCCCCGATAATTTTACTGCTGAATAAGTGCTGGCTTAGCAGGAGTTTATGCCGTTTATAATAGCGCCTTACTCATAGGCACTACAGCATGGGAGCAGTGGGAATCAAACCCATGACCCACAAGTGTTTTACTACACCATGCTGGCGGTTTACATTTAAATTACCACAATTACCTTGAGCATGTTCTCAAGCTTGATAGCATCTGCACTGAACTTTCTGATTCCCTCTCCAAGCTTCTCAACAGCCATAGCATCCTCGTTATGAAGGAACCTGTAAGCTGCCTCATCCAAATGAATCTAAATAAAAAACGTTTTTGACAATTATAATTTATTTTTTTTACAAATCTATTTATCCTTGTTGTGAAAAGGTCGATTTCAAGACCTAAACATAGAGTAACATTAACTACCCCATCTTAAGTTACCTCTACCAGTTTAAGCCCAGTGGGGATTAAACCCACGATCTGTAGTGTAGCAAATATTGTAAAAAAAATTTTAATAACAATCAGTATCTTAAACTTAACAATAGTTTGGGACTACTATAAATAATAGTAAAATAATTAAAAGTGCTAAAATAAGTCGCTTGTGGCCTATAGATCCTGAGTTTGATTCCTAGTATTGTCATTTAAATTCAGTTTGTCCTTTAAAATTATTTAAATTTTAGCAAACAAACTCGAATAACCAACATTATCTTAAATTAAAAACAAAATCTCAACAATAGGTCAGGTAACTATCAATAACTAATCATAAGATTTAAAATCATCTTTATTGATTTAAAAGCATAAATTAAGTAAAATAAAAGCAGATTAATAAACTAGCAGAAATATGTAATATAGCTCAAAAAAACACAGATTTTAGTGTAAAATTTACCTTCTCATCACAACTTTGTTTGGCTTTTTCAACACTTAAATGTTGTTCCAATGGCCCATGGTCATTTTTCAACAATTCCAGCAACTTTGGTCTAAATTTAAAAAAATTTGTTAAAAATTAAATATTGTAATACATTTTTGTCATTATTAACATTACAATATAAAACAGCAACCATAAAAATTAAAAAAAAAATTATATTTAATTTAACAGTAATATTTTTGATTTGTTTTTAATTTTACAGTAATAACACTTTAGTAGTAATACAGTAGCAGCAAGAGCACTATAGTAAAAAACTAAAAATACAAATTTTATAACAAATACATATTATAACAATTAATAATCAAAATCCTATGGCAAATTAGAATTTGGCAATTTAAATGATACAGTTCCAAGTTTTGGGATGTTAAATAAACTTTAGCAACTTATACTTAAACCCTTAAACAATGATTATAGCTAAATAAACAAAATATTAAAATTTTAAATTATATGATATCAAGCCACTCTTTAAAACATTTAGCATTTTTAAACATATTTTGATTTTAAATCCAACTAAAAATTGTTCCTGGAAATGTTAAGGTTTAATGCACAGTTAGTCAAGCATACTGGGAATTCTATTCACAAAGGTGTTTTGTAATTTAACATACTAGAAAATATAAAATGCAGCAATACTTGTTTAAAGTTAAGGTTACTATAAAAAACACAAACTGTTTAAATTATTAAAATATAAAATTTTCATTAGTATGCCATAAAGCTGTTTACAAAGTTTTAAAATTAAATCGCTATTTAACAGAATTTTAGTGAATCTAATATAGTATGAATCCTGTAAATTTCAACGAAAAGTATTTATATAAAATATATTTAAATATAGAAACCCATATTTAATTACAAATTTAAAACCCTGACAACACAAAACATACACTATAAAACCAAGTAGCAAAACTGCAGTTTTAAACATGTTAAAATGAGAATATATATAACAAAAATAAAACTTACGAAATAGTGAGCAAATCACAACCAGCAAGAGCTTTAATTTGGTTAGTGTTTCTGAACGAAGCACCCATTACAACTGTCTTGTAATCATATTTCTTGTAGTAGTTGTAGATCTTGGTCACACTTATTACACCTGAATTAAAAAATAAAACATGTTAAAAAAATTTTATATATAAAAAATAGTTGTCTAGTAAAAAATTAACACTTATTTTTTACTAAAAACTCTTTAAAACAGCAACAAAATGAATTGAACTCAATAGAACTGTAATAAATAGTGCCATAGTGCTTTAAATTAAAATTGGCTACCGCTTTTGATATGTGAAAACTCAATAATTTGCTGTCATAGTTCTTTAGTTATAATGTAATAGGCCAAAATAGGATTTAAACAAGTAAATAATATTAACCTGGGTCTTCCAAGAGCCCGTAATCTTTTACTCCAGTATTCTTGACAAACCAGTCAAAAATTCGACCAACAAAAGGGGAGATTAAGGTTACTCCACCTTCAGCACATGCAACAGCCTAGAAAATAATTTAACTTAAGTTAAATACATTTTCAGTATTTAATTTACTTTGATATAACAAGTAAATTCTACTATTTAAGACAATTTTTTTGTAAAGTCTAAATTTACAGTAAATAAATTTTAAAACAAAATAATAATGATTAACATAAGATAATGATTAACAAAAAGTGTTTTAGTATAAATTTTTAAGGTAATAGTATTTAATAATACCATCTTAATTCATTATTTTAAATTTATAAAAGATTTTACTAAAAAAAACAATTTATTTTTTTGTTTTGTATAATAAATTTAAAATATTTTTTAAATACTATTTTGTTTAACCTGAGTTAATTTGTTTTACTATTATAAGTTTACAGGCAATATCTCAAAACCCTAATTTACATGCAAATACCTTTTGTTAATTTATTAAATTTTACCTGAGCAAAAGAAAACAACAAAGTCATGTTACAATGAATCCCCTCAGCTTCCAAAACCCTAAAAAAACAATTTTATTTATTTACATTTATTAACTATATATATATAAATATAAAATAAATTATATTGTATTTGTTAATTTAAAACACAAAAACTTATAAGAAAATGAAATAAACTGCAGAGAAAAGTAATAAAAAGCAAGTTAAACATTGAGATTTAGTTAAAGTAGGAGCTACAGTATTTAAATTAGTTTCTATAAATAACTAAAAAATTCCAAAGCTTAAAATTTTTAAAGTTTAAGCAATTTATGCAAATAATTTAAACAGTTTATACTAGTAACACATTTTTGTTTTAAAATTACAAAATTTTGAGAAATTGAAAAAATGATAAATATCAACAAATCTTACTTAGCAGCTTGAACTCCTTCCCATGTTGTGCTGAGTTTAATAAGAATTCGGTCTCTACTAATCCCAGCTTTCTCATACATTGCAATAAACTTGCGAGCTTTCTTTAATGAACCCTCAACATCAAATGACAACCTGAAACATTAACATTTTCAATGAAATAATAAAGTATTTAGGTTTTTGTGTGTCATATAAATTTTAAAGAGCCTTTTTGTATTTATTTAACTTTGGAAAAGTCAACTTCATGGCCTAAACATAAAGCAACGTTTGTTACCCTAACTTAGTTCTAAGTCAATTAAGGCAGTTCGGGGTAAAATTGTTTATATTTGCGCAATAATTTGTCTGCTGATTGTTTTTTAATTCAGTATGGGTTTATACTGTATATATATACAAAATTCATACATTACTCAAGAATTAAAGATGTAAGTTTTAATAATTTAGTAAGTTTTAAGCGAAATTAATATTTTCCTGATGCAATTTTTTTATAGTTTAAATTGCTGCCATTACTAATGAGTAAAAATGTGTGAAAATAAGGTTTATACCTGGCATCAACTTCAGTTGAAACTCTTCCAGGAACAATCTTAAGAATTTCAATCCCAAAATCAACAAACAATTTGTCCATTGCCGCAGTAACCTGCTCATCTAAATTACTGAAAAATAAAGAAATATTAAACAAGACAAGACCTAAAAATTTTGCAATACCTACAGAATCCTACACAAAATATATTAATTTAATGTTCAAAAGAAAGAAACTATAATTTGGGGTAAACTTATTAGCAGTCGAATGTGTTTTAGCAAAAAAAGGTATATTCTTATTGCATTTTTTTATTAATGCTATAAGTAATGATAAACTAAAGATACCGCTTGACAAAAGTGTTAACTTAACAATGCTAAACTTCAACATTTTTGCAAACAAGCCCTTTTTTTACCTTCCATTATCCTTTCCAAATGCTATAGCAGCATCGATAATATGTTTGTACGTATCAATTTGTGCTGCAGCTAACAATAAGGATGGATTTGTTGTAGCATCCTGTGGTTTGAAAGTTGAAATTGCTAAAAAATAATTTGATTTAAATATTTTTAACTTTTTTATTTAAGACCGGCAGCTTGGTGTAGTGGTTAGAACACATGGCTTCACAACATGAGCTCCTTGGTTCGATCCCCACAGCTTCCATGCTGTAGCACTCTTGTGAAAGAAGTTATAAATGCTGTAGCACCTTTGTGAAAGAAGAAGTTATCTTGTGAAAGAAGTTATAAACAGTATAAACTTCTGCTGAGCCAATACTTAATCAGTAGCTTGATTATCGAGCAATTATAATGTATATAATATTCCAAACTACCAAAGGCAATTCAAGACTGAGTTGGAGTAACGAATAGTTACTCTATGTTGAGGTTGTAAAGTCAACTTTTCCATATACAATAAATAAATATAAAAAAGAACTACAAAAATTACTTTAAAATTAAAAAAAAATATATATAAATAAAATTTAACATGTAAAAAAAACAGTTTTAAATTTAATTTTATATATACATTTAAAACAATAATCTAATACAAAAATAGGCAAAAACAACTCTAAAATATTTTACCATTAAAATCCCCAGTGTCAGCAACTACAGTTGTGAATTTTTTTAAAGTTTCCAAATTTGAAGCCATTTTTTACAACTTTTAAAATCAAAAAAACTTTTCTAAATCAGTAAAAAACTAAAAAAAAACAAAAAATTGTTTTAACTTTGTAAAAAAAGCTGCAGGAAATAGCAATTGCGTTTTTTTGACGCTTTTAGCATAATAAGCTGTACGTTAACACTAAAACAAGGCAACCAATCTAATAATAACAGGAAGATAACATGAATCATGAAATTTCGTCACTAAATTAAGCACGACTTCCAAACGTACAAGCAAAAACGTGACAACAAAAAGTAACGTTATTTTAAACAGGCTGATAGAATAAACTTTAAAGTTTTACGCAGAAAATTATACAACTTTTTTTTCTGATTTTTTTAGCAAAATTTCGGCTAACCTTAACTAGTCAACTATGCTTTTTATCCTTAACATTATATACGAAAAAAGTTATGTAAAACAAAAAGAAGGTCAAGCAATAATTAAAATCACCATGACTTGACGAAAACTAATTTGTTTAGTCAAAAAAATCTTATTTACCTCTTTTAAATTGTTTCAAGTGACGTCATCCAGTCCAAACGTTTTCTCTTTACCCTCTAGCGCTTAAATTTTTTCTATTTAAACACCTTAAAATAAACCTGCTTTAAAAATTAACCTTTCTAAATTTAATTAAAATCAAAACAAATTTTAATGAGCGCTTTATTTTAGTATAATAAAATGCTTGGTAAAGTACTTGAAGTTGCAGAATGAAAATGCATAAAATAAAAGTTAGACAGAATACAAAGTTAGATAAACTTATTATATTTAATAAAATAATTATGGAAGTTATATATTTGATTTAAAAACACTGTTAACATTTGAAAGAAATATAATATTAGTAACTAGTTAGTAAAGGGCTTAAATAAGAAAATAATGGAACAATAATAATGCCCAGTTTTTAATAAAACAGTTAAACAAAAACTTTAAAGTTATCATGATACAAATAAATGTTAATATATTTGATGTAGAGACATGATACAAAAAGCAGAAACTAAAAAAAACTACAAAACTAAGCCCTTTAAATCACTAAGATTGTCAAAAAGTCTTAAATTTTTAAAGTGATTCTCTACTAAAAAACAAAAATTTTAAATGGCTATTTTGAAAGAAATAAGAAAAGAACAATAAATGGACTTCATATAAAATATTTTTTCTCAGAACATTATTGTAATTTAAATTCAGATTTTCTGTATAACATTTTTATTGCTACCTATTTTTGTTCCTACAATTGTTCTAAATAACTTAAGGTATTACAATGTTAATATATGCCGGAGTAAAACATCATTGAAATCACAAAAAAACATAATTTCAACTAGCAACCAAAATAAAGTTTTGCTAAAAATTTTTTTAAATATATTCGTTAACTTAGTTAGTATTTAAATAAAGTCAACCTTATGAAATGCCAGTAACATAAACTTGAACAACGTATAACTATTTAAAAATGCTTCTATGCCGCTATGTTAACAAATATATCAAATACTTAGTTATAGTTATACAGCTCTTATAACAACATGGCCTTTGAAGTTATATTCTAACCTAATGCAGTGTTAAATAAATGTGAGTTTATTTAATTGGCAACAACTGAATCGTCGAAAGGTTTTAATCCAAATAAATCGGTGTCTGGTTTTTCATTACTAAGTCGATAACTGAAAAAATAAAATTAAATTAATCTATTTTAGGTTAAAAATAAAAAAAAAAATTAAATATTTGAAAAATAGATATACTAAAAAAAAATTAAAATTTTAAATTTTTACTCGACAGGTATGTTGTTGTTTTTTCTGTTGACCCCTTTAACTTTTGACCTTCTCGACCTTCTAGAACCACCCCCACTACTGGCACTGCTGCTTTGAGACTCCCTGCGTTGTCGTTGGCGACGGGATTGTGATTGGTTGTCACTTGATTCCTTTGATTGTTCTTTAAAAAATTTAAAAATTATAAATAAACCAAAAAATTTTTTTTAAATTGAAAATTTTACTTGAAATAAAATAAAAATAAACCCGATAACTGAAATAAAAATAATATTTGTGCATAAGGAAAAATATAAGATGATTAAATTAAACTTTTTTTAACCTTAAAATATGTGTTAACTTTATAGTAAGCATAGTAAATAAAAATTGTCTGCTTTGCTTTTAAAATTATTTTTTTATAAAAGTAGCAAAGGTTTTTACAAAATTTTTTGAATTGTTTTTCTTTTATCTATAATAATATAAATGCTAAAAAATTAAAATAAACATGCCTGGCCTCTGTTATTTAAATGCAACAATAGTTAAAAGCTCTTAGTTATATTAACTCAGAAAATGCTTTTAACTTAGTAAAGCACAAAACAAATTTCTCTTCAAAATAAGCCATAGCAGTTTGCTATTAGTTCAAGGGGCAAAATTCTCATGCAAAATCATAAGAAATAATGCTGAGGCCTAGTTCAAAAGCCCTAGTTCACCATTTTACCTTGATAGGATAATTTTCTAACATTTGAATTATTTTTTCTATATCGGACTGCTCCTTTACGATTTAGGCGATTCGAAAACTACATAAAAGAGCATAGGAAATCATTAGAAAAAAGGTTTATAATGTGAGGGAATTACTAACCGCGACGAACCACAAAAGGGGAATTCCCAAATAGGTCTCTCGAATTTTCGATGGAAGTTTGTGAGGTTTGCATTGAGTCACCTTCAACCCCCAAAAAAAAGAAAAAAAATTTAATCACAAAACAAATTTTTTTTTGTAACACAAAAACTTAAAAAAAGGCCGACTAAAAATAAAAAAACAATTTTTAGCAAATAGTTCATGCATAATCAAAAAATATTTGTAACTAAAAATATGTTGTTATTAAAAAAAATGAAAAAAATTTATGGATTTACCATCATTAGGTTGAACAGCAAAAGGGGCGGAGTCAAATGGGTCATGTGACTCCTCACTAGTTTGATTGACAGGTGCAGGAACATCTAGTACAACTTCAAAAGGTGTGCTCCCAAAAACATCAGAATTTTTCTCATCTGTAGCATTAATGTTTGATCACATTAATTAATTTTTTTAGTGAGTTCAATAACTGACATATAATCAAAAAACATTTTAATATAATGCAACATTTAAATTAACCCTGTCCTTTCTTATCTAATTTTTAAGAACTTTTTAACTACTATTTAGGTAGTTTGGGTTCTAGAAAATATATATGTCAAATTAATAAAAAAATTTTTTAGTAATATCGGCAAACACCCATTTATTATTGCTAATGTATCTTGTAATACTATTATATTATACTAGCCAACTGCCACCCTACATCTAAAATTTAATTTGTCGTAACGGAATATGGTCGCTACTCTTAACTAATATTTTTTTACAATAATTTATCCACGCACCACAAATGGCAGTTCTACTTATTTTGTAGGCCTATAAATTGGACATACACAATAATTATTGTGCCCTAAGCTTAGTTATATACAGATTGTAAATCCTATTGTATTCTTTTTAAAAAAAATTTACCCAAAAAATTCCAAAAATAAAAATAAAATTTTTTTACTTGTTGCATTGAAGAAAGGAGCTTGTGAAAAAACATCAGATCCGCTTGATCGATTTTGTTTATCCTCATTTGAAAAAGGTTTTGATCCAAAGATGTCACGATCCGGAGGTGAATCGGATTCGATAAGGTTTTGATGAGCAAACTCATCTTCTTGCTCCGAAGCGGATGATGAGGTAAAATGAAGATCTTCATTGTCAGAAGAGAAATCTTCCTTGTAATCTCCAGGAAGACTGTCTGGAAGAGGAAAAAATAAAGTTAATATGAAATAGTCAATTTAATCCAAATTAAAATAACAAAATAACAATCATATTTTTTCAGCTTTTAATTGTAGAACCAAAAATTGAATTTTAATGTGAAATATTCTAATAAGTTTTAGTATCGATTTATAATTAATGTCAAAAGGTTGATTTTATGGCTAAAACATCAAGTAACATTTGTTACCCCAACCCAGTCTCAAGATGACATTAAAAGTTTGAAGTATTCTTAAATTTAATTCTCCGTTAAATAATCTGTCGTTAGTTTTTGGCTCAGTTTTTACCAGCGCCTCACTAAATAGTCTACAGCATATAAGCAGTGGGGATCACTTTCAAAGCCTTATGTAGAAACCAAGTAACTACTAAGACCAAACCACCAGACAAATCGATTTATAAGGATTTTTAAATATTATTTTACTATATTAAACTTTTTAAATACTTACCATCTTTATTAGCATCCAATGTGGTATACCCAACTATCCCAAACACCCTTAAGCCTTCAGTTGATACTGCACTTTGAATCTTGGTCTGTTGTTCAACATTTACAAAACTATCTGCTTCAAAAATATTCGCCGATATTTTGTTGTGGTCGCCATCTCCTTGCAATATATCCTCCATTAAACTAATGTCTGTTTGGTTGCCGTGGTATTTTGTTTCCGTAGCGACGCTGGTAACCTCACCAACGTCGCCGTGCAAGTTTTTTGCTTCGGTTGAGTTGTTATAGGTTTGGTTTTGGGATTTGTTGTTATTAGCACGATCATCTATAAGAAAAAAAATTGAGCGATTTTTAAAATTTTTATTATTAAAAAAAATAAATAAAAAAAATAAAAAATTGGTTTGGATATAAATAAATAAAAGAAAAATGGCAATGAAAAATAACAAAATTGCCAATGAATTATAAAAAAATGAATAAAAAAATAAATAACAAGTTTTGTTGAAATATACCAAAAAATAGAGTAAAAATAAAATACAGTGAAAATCCAATAAAATTAAAAATTTTTAAATAAACTTTATTTTAAGTTAAAATATTTAAATAATATCAAAGTAAAACTCACCAGAATTTGGGTTCCTTGTGGTCAGAAATTCATCAAATTCTAGATCTGTTAAACTATCCGGGGTAATTCCCGCAAAATTATCGCCCCCAAAGTTATCCCCCTCAAATGGGTTCCATGTTTCTAGGGTAGGGGTCAAATTATTACTACTAGTACCTGTGAAAAAAAATAAAAAATAAATTTAAAAAATAGTTCTTAAAAAAAAGTAAAAATTTAGGTTTTGACATAAAAGAAATTTGTATATAATAAAGGTTAGTGGACTATCTATATAAAGATGTCCAATTTATTGGCCTATAACGATCAGTGGACGTTTAGTGGACGATATATATAAATATGTCTAATTTGTTGGGTATAAATTAAATAAAAACTAGTGCTTTCGGTGCGTCGGTATATAATCACTGGCAAGTATTAGTTGAGGGTTGAACCATATTTCAACAATTAAAATCTAGCCACTAGAGTGGGCTATTGACTACAAATAAACAATCTTACTACGAGAGTTTAATTAATGATATATTTTAAATTTTGAGTTTCTTACTTTTTTGTTTCTCATAAGTTGGTTTAATTGGATTGTTATTGGTTTCACTATGCAGCACTTGCCTTCGTTTTAATGAAGCAGCCATACCTGTAATAAAAACAACAATATTCAAAATATTAATTTTGTGAACACTTTACAAATTTAATTAAAAATATTCTGGTGAATACACTTAATTTTATTGGTGTTTATATAACTTAATTTTTACATTAAACCGCTATTAAAAATGCTAAAAACATGATAGTAAAAAACATTTTTATGTAAAAGTTTTGCAATATTATCCTATATAATATTTTATTTACGAAAAATATTAATATTTCTAAATGTGACTTTTTACAAAAATGGAAGATTTTATTTTATTTAAAAAAAAACTGACTTGAAACATCACTCTGAGCTCTTCTATGTGATTTAACATTTTGTTCTTGCAGCGTTGCCGTTTGATTGTTAGTTTGTGTGATAGACATGCTGCCACCAAAGGTAATTGGCAACACTTTAACACCTTGTTTGTGTAATCCTTTAGGTTTTGTGGTTACTTCTGTTTGTGGTGCTGTGTAGGCAGCCTATTCAAAATTAACCACTTTTTTATTGTTTATTCATTTTTTAAATACCAATTTTTTAAAATAGATCGCATTATATTTTTATAAATAAATAAAAACCACAACATTTTTTATTTTTCAACAAATGTGTCTTTTTTACACATTAATATACCTGCTGTCTTTGCTTCTGTTGTTGTAATTGTTGCTGTTGTTGTAATTGTTGGTGTTGCTGCTGCTGTAATTGTTGTTGTTGAATTTGCTGTTGCAACATTTTTTGTTGTTGTAGCTGTTGTTGTTGAAATTGCTGCTCTTGTAAATGTTGTTGTTGCAAAAGTTGAGAATTTTCGTCTCGTTTTGCCTGTTCAGCAGCTTGTTGCATTAAAACCTGAAAAAATATCCCAAATTAAAAAAAAACACAAAATGCAAAAATAATTAAAAAAAATTTCCTAAAAAAATCTCAAAAATTTTAAAAACGAATACATTATGTAGAATAAAAGTTGACTTAAGACCTGTTTAATTTGAAGGCTTGCTTGTTGTATTTGTTGCAGTTTATTGTTGGCATTTTGAAGAGCTTGCATTATTTGAGAACCTTGCTGTTGAAGCTGAAGAATTTGAGGCTAAAAAAGAAGAGTTTTGAACATAAATGTATATACAACAAAGCTTAGTTATGTCAGATTTATAAGCCTACAAAGTAAATTAAACTGCTGTTTGTGGTGTGCAGGTTAATTTACGCAGAAAAATATTAATGGAGAATTGTGACCATAATACAACAATTAAAATCCTGACTGTAAGGTGGGCTATCAACTTGTGAGGTCAATGATTAAAAACTGGATTGATTGGTTACCAACTCAAGTCATTAAAACGTTCTTTAAAAAGTCTTACTTTTAAAACTTGACTTAGCTAAAAAAAGTTGTCTATTTAATTATTTATAAAATCAAAAAAAACAGCATTCCCCTTTTTTGTTAAAAAATTATCACATATCCCTTTTTAATTACAAAAGCTGTATGCAATTATTTATTTAAACCTTTTTTATTTAATAAACCAAAAATACCTGGACAAGATGGGCTAATGCTGGCTGTTGAGAACCCTGCAGGTGTAATGCATTAACTTTTTGTTGAACGACAAATAATTGTTGTTGAAGAGGCTGCATCTGCAACATCAACTTCTGAGCACTGTCGTTCAACTGGGTCTGCTGCAAAACCAGCTTGGGGTCAATTCCAACATGTTTTGGGCCCCCTTGTGCAGGGTTTGGGGCCAGATGGGGGTTATTTTGCATCCCCATAGAAAAGTTTGCACCGGGGTTGGGATTAGATTGTGTGGGTAAACTTGGAGCTGGGTTTTGAACAAGATTGGGCTGGTTTTGAACTTGAGGTGGTTTGGTTTGAATCTTGGCAGGCTCTGGTATAGTTTTAGGTTTGTTTACCTAAAAAAATTACAATTTAAAAAGAAAATTTGTAACACTATAGACCACCAAAATTAAAATTTGCACGAAATTTTTTTTAAATTTAAATATTGCTTAGAATTTTATATTAATATATTGTTGTGGTTGTTTATATAGTGTGCCTTTTAATGAACATACAAAATAGGCATCAGAATATGCTACAAAAACCAGTATAACAAATAGACAATATTATCAGCTACATAACATCATTTATTCATATTATGCCAAAAAAATAAAAATTTAGATCAGACAAAAACAAATATAAGTTAAATTTAAGCCTACCTGTGCTACAGGTTTGGGTTCTGCTGCTTTGGGCTGGGGTCTTGGCCTTTGTTGGGGCAAAGAGAATTTACCCTGGGGTCTTTTACGAGGGGTAATGCTGGTTTCTGTGGGGCCATCGGATGCTGATAACCCAGCTTTTAGATTTTGGGCTTCTCTGCAAATACAAAAAAATAATATTTAACAAAATATTTCTTTTTAAAAAGTCTGAAAACTAAATAGAATTATAGAGATTTTCTTTGGCCTTTACTTTAAATCTTAACAAGAAATAGCAGTATAGTTAGGCCAAGGTAGAAAAAAGGGTTAGTTTTTCAAAAAAATCTTTTTAAAAGGGAAAAAAAAATCATGTTTTTCTTTTAACTAATATTTACCTGTGATAATTCATTTGCGCACCATAAACGGCCGTTTTTTATTTTAAAACACTTTAAACTAGATATATCGTCCACTAAGCGTCTTTATATAAAGTTACTCAAAATTCTAAAGTAACCTGAAATCAATAATTTAACAAACCTCGTTTTAGCTTGCTCCTTTAATTCCTCAGCTTGGCTTCGAGTTAGTGGACAAACCAGTTCCTTTGCTATTTTACTGTTCTGTAATAATAAGAAAGGTTAAAATATGACCTTATCATAAGAAAGTTATATCCTTATTAAAACTATATTTAAATTTTATTGTTATGCTTTTAAAAATAAATAAATAAGAAAAAAAAATTGAAATGCCTACTTAAAGAAATATAATCATTTTTTAAATGCAAACCATTAACGCAAATATACTAGTTCTTGTATATATAGATTTTTATTTGTTTACCTTGGTGTTTAAAACTGGGTTGTTTTTGTTGGCAATTTTGAAAGCAAAATGGGCAACTTGATAAATATCAGGTCGTTTATTAGGATCAGGTTCAAGCATATATCCTGGAAAAATATATGAAAAATATTTAAAATTTTATGGGTTTTATGTGAGAAAATATTTTATAAGCTTTCGCCATACAAGAAGTAAAAAAAAAAAAAATTTTATTAACAAAAAAAATTTATAGTGTTTGGAAAAAATAAACAACAAAAATTTAGACAAAATTACTTTAAATTAATAGCTAAAATCAAAAGAAGTGATTTTATAAATTATAAAAACTCAATTTTTAGCTTTAGTTTCATGTTATTTTACCGCAAAAAGATTAGTAATTTTGAGTAACTTTTAAATTTAAAAGTGAATACACTGTTTTCAGTTCTATTTTTAGTAGTTGCGAATAGTCATAGGTTGAATAATTCATAATTAAAAAGTCTGAAGCATTTATTAATAACAAAAATTATAAATCCAAAAATCGTGTAAAAAAACTTAATCAGCAATATCATTATAAAGTGTGATAACAATAACCTTATGGTAGCAAAAATATTAATAAAATTTAACCAAAGCCTACCTAATGGTTTAATATATACCATGTTTTTATATTAATCCACTTAAGTTGACAAAATTTGGTTAATAAGGTTAACTAGAAAAGCCTTACCTTTACAGTATTGTATTTAAAATGTTGTACTTACTTATAAGGCAATGAATATCCTTTGAATATTTTGAATTATCTGGAATAGTGAGCGTTCCACTTTGTATTGCTAAGGTACTTTCGCCAAAAGGTAATTCAAAGAAACATAATTTGTATAATAAACAACCTAATGCCTGTAATAATAAAAAAAAAAATTAGGTATAAAAAACATAAAATAATATTTTAAAAATATAATTCGGTAATTGTAATTAGTAAAAAAATTATTGATATCATTTTATTTAATTAATTTTAATTGATTTTTTAATATTCACATGACATTAAAGCATGATAATTAAGAACATATTATCAAAAACAGACTTTAAATAAATGTAAAAATCGATATAAGCATGCCATAGCCATTTTACATTTTTTCTATTTTAATATTAAAAAAAAATCCAAAAATATATTAATTACATCATTGCAATTATTTAAAGGTTGCCTCAAAAATAAAAGTACAAAGTACAATTACACAAATGACATTAACTATTTAAGTAACTACAAAAATGACATAACTATAATATATACAAGCCTACATATTTTTCTAAAAAAAAAAAAAAAACACAATTATACAACATAGCCGTTTAAAATTACCTTAAAAAATTGAACAAAAAAAAAACAAACAGCACAAAAATCTTACCCAAATGTCAGAAGGTAAACCGATCAACTTTCCTCTAAATAAATCTATCATTTCAGGAGAACGATATGATAACGTCGTGTATCTGAATAAAAGTTTAGATCACTAAGTTATTTAAACAACACATCTATGTATTCATAGTGTATATTCTAAAATAACAAAATTTATATACACTACTTTTGATTAATTATCCAGATTTAAAATAATATAAAGTTTTCATTATATAAAATTATTTGATTGTCTGCTTTATAAGTTGCTTTTTAATCGTAATAATATGGTTGCAACTTTTAAATGATATTTGCATCTAATAATTTAGCCGCACACCACAAATGTTAGTTTTATTTATTTAGTAGGTCTATAAATTAAACATACATAAATATCTTTATGTCATTTATTAAGCTCAATTATATAAAGATTGATTTATAACAAGATTATTCTGGAGATTTGTAAATTGTTTAAGCCACCTAATTAAACTTTACAAGTGGCAACACATTGTAATTAACTACCTTTTAATTAAATGCCTAAATGCCAACAATTTAATATTGATTTTTCTGGCTTAGGTCATTTAATAATTTGGCTTTTAGTTTTAAATTATTAACTATTTATTTTTATTACAAAAGAACAATATTTAATAACATTTTTTTTCTCTAATTTTTATAAATTTCTTAAATTGAATTTTTTAACATTATTTTCTATATAATTCTTTTTAGTACAATTTTCCTAAACAATCCCTTTTTATTTTTTAAAATTTATTTAAAATCTTACTTAGATATTTCTTCTTCTATAGATTGTCTTGATCCAGCACATTTAGGATCCATTATAGATGTTGTAGCACTTCCAAAATCACATAAAACATAATTCCCTGAATCATGTAACAACACATTTTCCACCTTGAAAAGTTTAATAATATTATTTAAATATGTGATAAAAAAATTTATCTTAATTTTTTATGATTATTCTATTATTCTATAAAGTCCATATAAATATTATTAAAAATAAAATTATAAATATAAAATAACATAAAATATCAATATTAGCACTGAAAATAAGCATATAAATTACTTATAAATTTTTGATTATTTTATTAATATATTTCCGTATTGATTGGCCTGCCATTAAAGTGTTAATAAAAACAAACAAACTATAAATAGATCTTACTTATATTACATACTTAACAAAGGGAAAGTGCTATTAACAAAACTTTTACTATTTAAAAAACAACCTTTTAATATAGAATAGAATATTAACCTTATATATATATTATATATGTGTATGCCCAATTTATGCGCCTACAAAAAAAATAAAAAACTTTCGTCGTCCAAATACAATTTGAGAGTTTTTTTTTCTATATATCTTTATTCTCGATGTGGAAAAGTCGAATTCGCAACCTAAACATAGAGTAACATTAGTTACCCCTACCCAGTCTCGAATGGCCTGTAGCAGTTTGGGATATTATAGAGACTATAATTGCCCGATAATTATGCTGCTAATAAAGTGTTAGCTCGGCAGGAGTTCATACCGTTTATAGCGCCTTACTCAAGGGTGCTACAGCATGAGAGCAGTGGAAATTGAACCCACGACTTCATTATGGTGTAGCAAGTGTTAGTTGCAACCTTATTTATTCATATTTACCTTTAAGTCCCTGTGTATAATAGGTGGATTGGATTGATGCAAACTAGCAACAGCCTCAACTATATCACAGAATATTTTCATGAGTTCGTGTTGTTGAAACCCTGAACCGATTCGTGAGTTCATCAACTGAACTACATGACCAGCTACAAATATTTAAAAAATTTTACAAAAAGTAAAAAAGGTGAATTGGATAATGAAATTTAAAAAAAGAAATGTTAGTCAGACTAGAACCAGACTATAAAACACAACGGGACAAACTGTACATAAAAATTGCTTAAAAACAACAAAAAAATTAATTTAATTTAAATAGCCTATTTAAAACAAAAATTGTTTTTTATGCACATAGATTTGTTTTTTAACTTAATAAAAAAAATTCAACAATTTTAATAAAATAGTCGATGAAGATTACAAGCGAAAACACAAAAATAAGATACAAAAACCACTGACCCCTACAATACTCCATCAGCATGAGAACTTCATACACACCAAGGTTGTTTTGTGAAGTACTAATATGGGCATCTAATAACCTTACTACGTTCTTATGACTGTGGTGTTGTTTCTAATAAAAAAATACAATTTATAAAGAGATTCCATACATTTCAAATATTTAGTTAAAAACTTGTTTCATTTAATTCATAAAAAATACATAATAAACCTTTTTATACTTCACACAGTCGTGGTTAAATTCAGAGTAAAAGGTTTTACCATAATGTCAATTTCTTGTTGGCACACAATCAGATCCGGTTTACTATTAACAAACATTCTTTTTAATGCAACCTTCTGACCATTCTGCAGTTTGCCCAAAAACACCATCGAAAAACCACCTAAAAAAATAATTTATTTAGATTCTTCTTTATTTATCAATTTATCCCTGATAACCAACTTATTTAACAGCTTATTAAAGCAGTTTTTTTATATATCTTTATCCTCAATGTTGGAAAGTCAACTTCACGACCTAAACATGGAGTAACAACTGTTACCCCAATTTAGTATTGAGTTGCCTTTGGCAGTTTGGACTACTATTGATTCTCATTGCCCGATAAATTAAGCTGCTTATTTAGTGTTGGCTTAGCAGAAGTTAATACAGTTTATGGCACCTTACTCAAGAGCACTACAGCATAAAAGCAGTGGGGATCGAACACAAACCTTCATGTAGTAAAGGCAAGTGTCTAAGCAATTTGACATCTACACTACTTAAAACATTCGTTCCAACTTAGTCAATATTTTAAACAAGAAGTTGAGACAATCAAGGCAAAAAAGTGTAAAATACCTTCAGCAACAACATCTTCTATCGTGACACTAAAACGATTAACACGTAGAACCTTTCCAATAAATTCACTGCCAGGCGTTTGCGCAAAAAACTTTTTCATTTTTAAGTCTTACCAGACCGCTTTACCCTTTAATTTAACTACTATAAATAAAAACTAATACTTATTAGACATATTATAAATTATATTATACTTTATCATTATGTTACATAGATTAAAACATATAATTTTAACTTAAAATTTAATTAAACTGACTTTAATATTTTGTTGTTTTATTTCCTATTACAAATATATAATTTCTTAATGTGACCATTACGTCATGTTATTGATTAATAGACCGTAACAAAAAATTTATCCTCAAAATATTTACTTTTAAGTTGAATATTATTCGTTGTAGAAGGAATAATTTTAGGCCAAAACTTTAGTTTGTTTAATTACTTAGAGTTAATCTCAAAACGACTTTATTATATTAAAATTTTTTACCTTTAAGCATGGTCTTTTTATTAACTCCCCCCTTTTAAAAGTTTTGCACATTTTTAGGGCTTTCCCAATGTTCTCAAAGTCAAAAACAACCTTAACCCAAAGATTCCAACACTCAAAACAAGTTTTAATTAATTTAAAAACTTGCTTTTGGATATTACAGGCTCGTTATGGTTTGTAAAATATATGTTATATAAAGATAGTGTTCATATATATTTGTTTCGAAAAATTAAAATACTGCTAACAGCAACAATATTGGGCCTTAGAGTTTAAAACAGTCTACGTCATCTTTTTTGTAACGTGATAATTGTTAATTACCTTAATTAATAAAAAACGCAAATCGACGTAAACATTTGTCTAACCATAAACCTACCGGTTTATGACAACCAAGAATACGTAAAATAAAAATAATTATCTATAAAAATTAAAAGTTATTCGTAATTTCCGTGTAGTAAAAGCGTCAGTTAATAATCTTAAATGATGATCTGTTAAGCAATAATACGTCATTTTCTTGTATGTAATAGAGCATATCTTGGTGTTGTATTACGTATAATAACAAAGTCTAACACGTATGTTATGCATGCATAAGACTACTTTTAATGTGCGTAGTTAGTGTGTTTTTCCTACCAATTTAAGTAATGGTATAGCATATACTTTTATTATTATAATATTTATTATGAAATATTTTACACAGGTTTTTTAAAAATTTTTTACTAACATATTGTTAATGCACTAAACATATGCCTGCCTTAGAAATTAAGTATAAAACAACGCTGGATTTAATTAAAAATCCTGATTCTAAATAAATTGATCACAGGGTAATACTTTTTTTTTTAATCTTAAATTAAAGCAATAACACTTGTTAAAACAAACATTTTTAAACTGTCATGCTGTACAATAGTAGTACAAGTTTAATGCATGATTGGATAATTATAGAGCAAAACTATTACTTATATTGCAATAAAGCTATACTTTATGATACTATTATTAGTTTTAGGAACACAAAATAATTACTAATGTCATTTTTGAGCATTTGAATACAGATTACAAATTTTAACACTTTTTGATGAATAAAAAAGCCGCAGATATTAAATAGAAAAATTAATAAAAAAACATTATTTAAACATTTTAAATAAAACAAAATAAGTCAGCAAGAAAATACAACTATCAAAAATGTTCACGCAAATAATGAATAAAAATATATTTTGAATTAATTTAAATGGAAAAAAATATTCTAATAACAAATATAGGAAGTTTAAATTTATGACATTTTAGGACCTTTATAATTTATAGTACTCAAAAATCAGCACATTTTTTGCATAGAAATTAAATAATATAATTGAAGGCAAATTTAAATTAAGGATTGAAATTGCACAGGCCTAATAGGTTAAGGTGCAAATTAATATTCTAATCTAATGTCATAATTTAAGCAAAAACTAAAATAAAATTATTAATTTTAATATTATGAAACTTTTACACAAAAAAAAATACAAAATTTTAGTAATTAATCTATGCAGTGCACATATGCCCTTAATCTAAATAAAACTGGTTAATCTTTTGATGCATTAAGACCAAGGTATTCCTTAAAAAATTCATAAACTGTAAAAGCAATAGCTTGCTGAGGTATAACTCGAATATAATTAACAGATAAACCGCGATATAAACCCTTTATAAGTCCATCTTCTTTATAAACATGACTTAATGTGGACCAAATACCAGCATATTTATGTGAGTTTGGTAACATGCTTGCCAACTGCATTCGTCGCCGTGCCACGTCAAGTGGAAAAGACACAGTTTGTGATATGGCACCTGCCATGCCACCACACAAGCCTGACACATGTACTTTCAATACTAAAGTGTCAGGAGCATTGACATCAGGCCTTGCCAAAAGTTCAGGGAAAAATTCAATGCATTTCTCCTTTAAGGTATGGAAGGTATAAAATGATATTCCAGCATAGGGAACCATGCCTATAAATGAAGCCGATACTCCCCTATACAAAGCCCTTATCCCACCTTCTTGTGTATAAACCGTAGTAAAGGCATTCCAGTTGTTATGGTAACGATGCTGGCCTGTTATTTGGTAAGCAATTCTTGCTCTTATGAAATCAAGAGGATAGGTAACCAATGTGGCAGTAAGGCCAGCACATGACCCTGCTAATAACCTGTTAGTTTGTTTACTATTAATATGTTTATTAAACAGATTGTAATAACGTTCAAAGCACAGGAATTGAACTCCAGAATATGGAAAAATTCTTATCATCATCATAGTGTTTCCCTTCCATAACGAACCCAGGCCTTCTCGTCTTATAATTTCGTAGATGCATCGAAAAACGCCAAAGTCTTTATAATAAGGGTGCTGGGCTTGTAATAACAATTTGGTTCTGTCTAGAGGTGCGATGCAGGTTTTAGTACAACATCCAGTAAGACCTCCTGCTACAAACTCAGTAATTGCTCTTTTAAGTTTAACCATAGTTTATAAAACCTGAAAATCAAAAAAAATATTAATGTAAGAAACATATGGTAATATTTAACAAAATAATTAATATCACAATTGTATTGTGTGGATTTAGGATTTGAGTGTCATTTAGGTCTTAGGTCAGTAAGTTGGTCTGTTAGTTAGTTAGCCTTTATAAATTTAAAAGTGAACTTCTACAATATTGAAAATAAGTAGGATTAAAAACTATTAAAACACATTAAACTGTAAGACTAATTGGTTACAAACAAAACATCCGTAAATTCCATTAACAACTTTATACTTTAACTTGTAAGTCGTAACTGTCATAGAGGACGCATTTAGATTTTTTTTATCATACAAGCCAAAGCTTTTTTACATAACACTCCCCAACTATCCCGTTTTGCAAAATTTAACTACCTCTATCTTAAGGCAAAACATCGCCATGTTTGTGCAAACAAATAACGTAAGAGCGATCGCGTTTTAAAAATACAAATCGACCTTTGTAACTTCAATCTGTCAATTGTAAAATATTAAAATGATCTAGTAAACACTTTAACATAGTAAAGACTTTAACTAAATTAAAAGCTCAATTTTTCTAAATACTTGTTCATATTTTTGCAATTTATGTGTAGATTAATTTTTAATTTTAAGCAAGTAATGCATTTTTTATTAATATATTTAAATCACTAGCAAATTTTACCACTTGTAATGTAAATACGAACATTTTGCTATCATATTTGTTTTCATAAATGCAAAATAAATATATTTGTACAGTTAAAAAAATTTCTGTAACGATTTTACTGCTGTACTTTTTTGTGATTGCATTTTGTAAACAATATTATTGGGACAAATTAGAGTCACAACTGTAACTGTTGACTGGCTTATAAAATATATACACAACCTCTGTTGACTTTTACTTTTAAGAGAAAATAAAAACAAATCCCATTTGTGTTTGATATGTTATTAAAGTTATATACATAATACGAATCGTGCCAAATGTTTAAGCCAATTTTTAACAGTTTATACTTTATAACTTACTTATATGTATTTCTAAAACTGTTTTTTATTTCAGATTTTATAAAGTGGAAAAAAATGGATTACGAATTTAAAAAGAAGTTAATGAACATACGCAAAAAAGTAGAGGATTTGTACGAATATGAGGGTTGTAAAGTGGGCAGAGGGACTTATGGTCACGTCTATAAAGCTATCAGTAAAGATCCAAATGAGAAAAAGGAATATGCACTTAAACAAATTGAAGGAACTGGGATTTCTATGTCAGCATGTCGGGAAATTGCAGTATGTTAATTAGTCCAAAATTGTTTTTATGTATACATCTAAAACTAATTTACTGACCTAAACTTAGAGTAACATCTGTTACTGCAACCCAGTCTCGAGTTGCCTATGGCAGTTAGGAATGTTATAGATTATAATTGCTGATAATTAAATTGCTGACGGTGGTGGCTTAGTAGGAGTCTCTTACTAAAAGTGCTACATCATAAGAGCAGTGGGGATAAACCCAAGACCTTATGTAGTGAAGAATTGTTTTGATCACTACACCACGCTGTTGGCGTTGTACTTATATTTTTATAGTCATTTTAAAATGTCAAATCGTAATAATTTAAATACTAATGTAGTCAAACTCAATCCCAACTGAATATTATATAAAATTTGCCTCCTTTTTTGTTTTATAACTTATGCAGAAAAAATTTATTATTTGAAGGTATGTAATGTAACAACATTATATATTTAATTTTAGCTGTTGCGAGAATTAGATCATCCAAATGTAATCTCACTTCAGGGTGTTTTTCTGTCGCATTCTGATAGAAAAGTTTGGCTTTTATTTGATTTTGCAGAACATGATTTATGGGTAACTTAATTACAAAGATTCTAATTTTTTACTAATAACTATATTACATTTAAATTACTGTATATAAAATTTCTTTCTGTATTTTTTGAGAGGGGCATTAATTCATCTAATTACTTTTTAATTTTGAAACTCTTTTCTAGCACATTATCAAATTCCATCGCGCTTCAAAAGCAAACAAGAAACAAATGAGCAACATTCCACCAGTAACAGTAAAGTCTTTGTTATATCAAATCCTAGATGGAATTTATTACTTGCATTTGAACTGGATCCTACACAGAGATCTTAAACCTGCAAATATTCTCGTGATGGGAGAAGGCCCTGAACGAGGCAGGGTAAGAGGTTGTCTATTTTTGGATTAATATAAATTTGTTTTATTAATAAATCTCATTTACATTTTTTAATTATCTTTATCCTTAATGTGAAAAGGCTGTCTTTGTGGCCAAATGGCAAATAACATAACTCTTGGTCAATCTTGGTTAGTCTAAAGTCATAATATTTACAATTATTAAATAGTTAATTAGCTTAATGTTAAACTGCATGTTTATTAACAAAATCAAGGTTCTAAGTTTATTTTTCAATAATTGTTATTTTATATGAAATAAAAATAATTTAATTATTATAACTAGGTTAAGATAGCAGACATGGGGTTTGCCAGGTTGTTTAACTCTCCTTTAAAACCTCTCGCTGACCTTGATCCGGTGGTTGTTACATTCTGGTACAGAGCTCCTGAGTTGTTACTTGGAGCTAGACATTATACCAAAGCTATTGGTGAGTTGTTATTGTGTCTCTTTACTTGATATACTAGTCGATAATCTTCTTTATGGTTGGGACTTAAATTGCTATAATATGGCCACAACTCTTTACTATTATATTATTAATTTAGAGGCCTATTGATTATACATACAAATATATATTGTCTACTAAGCTATATTAGGTATATGTGTGTGTACTGTACTAATTTTGTTTTATAAAAAATTCTAAGTTTTTTTTAAATTATTTATTATTTTAAATAATAACTTGTTGATTTATTAAATAATAACTTGTTGGTTAATATTTTTAGATATTTGGGCAATTGGTTGCATATTTGCTGAACTGTTGACATCTGAACCAATCTTTCATTGTAGGCAAGAAGATATTAAAACTTCAAACCCTTATCACCATGATCAGTTAGACAGGTTCAAATTAAAGCTAACTTTATAACTAAACACACTGGGTAATAGTCTACCTTAAAATAGGCATTTCGTTGTTGTAATATGGTCGCCAATTGCAACTAATATTTGCACAAACAACAGTTTTCTATTTAATTTTTAAATTATATATATACAATATTTAAAATAAATTTTCATTGTTTTTTGGCTACTTATTAATGTTGTGATACAGTTAGCTATGTTACAATTTTTAATCTTGTCTTTAAAAAATGTTTTATTGCAGAATATTTCAAGTTATGGGATTTCCAATGGAAAAAGATTGGGAGGATATCCGAAAAATGCCAGAATTTCCAACTTTTCAGAAAGATTTTCGCAAGCAAAATTACGCTGGATATTCACTCATGAAATATTTAGATAAACATAAAATTAAACCAGAACATAAATCTTTTCAACTTGTAAGTTTTCAACTTTATTTTAAAACAATTCCAATTTTCACTTTTTCTTTTACAAGTATATATACTATTTAAATGAGCATTATATATTTTTTTTGTATATATCTTTATTCTTGATGTGGGAAAGTCGAATGTGCGACTTAAACATAGAGTAACAACTGTTACTCCGACCCAGTCTTGAGTTGCCTGTGGCAGTTTGGGATATTATATAAATAATAATTGCTCGATATTTATGCTACTGATTAAGTGCTGGCTCAGCAAGAGTTCATACTGTTTATAGCGCCTTACTCAAGAAAACCCAAGACCTCATATGTGGGTAGCAAGTGTTTAAATAAGTTAAACTTTTGTTGATTGTTTTTTAGTTGTCTAAGCTCTTAATAATGGATCCACTTAAAAGAATCACTTCTGAACAGGCAAAAAATGATCCTTATTTTAGCGAAGAACCACAGAAAGAAAAAGAGTAAGTTAACTTAATTATAATTGATAATCCATATATAACAGAACAAAGTAGACAATATAATTATAAATATGTATGTCCAATTTATAGATCTGTAAAAAAATTAAACTGACATGGGTGGTTTGTGGGTAAATTATCAAGGGCAAATGTTAGTTGCGACCAAGTTACCACAATTAAAATCCTTACAAAAAGGCAGCCTAAATGTTTGCAAAATTTTGGCATTTTTATTTAACATTCTTTTATTTGGAATGCCTAAGTTTGTCTTCTAAAAACAAAATGTTGTTAATTAATTTTGTTTTATTTATGTTTAAAGTGTATTTGGAAACAACCCCATCCCTTATCCGAAAAGAGAATTTTTAACGGATGATGATAATAACGAGGATAAAGAAAAAATGAAAAATATTAAGGTAAACATTTTTTAAAACTTATTTATCCTTGATGTGGGAAGGTTGACTTCAGAACCTAAACATAGAGTAACTCCAGTTACCCCGATTCAGTCTCGACTTTGGCGGTTTGGGATTTTTTAGATTATAATTGCCCAATAATTCAACTGCTAATCAAGTATTGGCTCTGCAGGAATGCAAACTGCTAATAGTGTCTTACTCAAATGTGCTACAGCATAGAAGCAGTGGGAATCGAACCCAGGACTTTGTGTAGTAAAGCCAAGTGTTTTAACCACTACACCCTGCTGCCGTAAAATGTCAGGGTAACAACTTGAAATATTTTAGCATTGTAAAAATTTTTATTTTAGCAACAACAGCACAATCAGAGTAGTCGTGACAACAACAAGACAATGATGAACGACAACCTGGGGGGTCAACCCCCCTCAAAGAGGATAAAGTTTAGTTCGGGAAAAGATGCACAAGCCGGAATGCACCACCAACAACAGAACATGCGGGGTAACAACAACCAATATAACCATGATATGAACAACTCTGTAACCATCCACCAACAAAATCACCAGTCTAACTCGACTGTGATGTCACAGAACAATCGTCATCATAACAACAATCACATGCAACAACAAAATCACCATGGAAACTATTCAAACTCAAATTCGTCGTCCAATTCCAGAAACCCGTACCGATATTAATTAAGATATCACAATAAAATCGTGAAGCTTTAGGGGTATTGGTTATGACGTCATAATAAAGATTAGTCTTGTGGAATTATGGATTTAAAACGAGATGCTGTTTTTGTAAAATTTAATAACAGAAAGGGTTTTATTTGTCAAAATAGATCATGCTGCCCTTTTTTATTATTAAGAAAAGTTTGTTACAATTTTTACCAGAATATTGTTCTTTACTACAGGTATAATAAATATATTGGTGCCATGCCATTTGTAATAGACTTAATATTATGGTATGTGCTTCTTATTATTGTGTATAGCATTGGTACTTTCTTTCTAACTGTTTACCTTTTATTTTTTTTAACACTTTTGTAAAGTTAATTTTTTTCCTTTATTTATGTATATAACAACAAATACTCTCTTAATATTGTTTAAAATTTAATGATTTATCAAACGATGACGCCATTTGAATGCTAAACGTCACTTACTGACGATGACGTCATTAAAAATAATACAATATTACGTTTATGCAATTCCTAGAAGTTTTGTAAAGAAGGAAATTGGGTTGAATTTGTCGCCATGTTCTGAAAGGTAAAAAATTATAACAATAAAATAACGAAATACCAAAAATTTGTGGATTTAATTAAAGGGTTTATTGTTTAGTTAACTAAGGGACAACTTAACTGCGGTCACCTTCACCTAAATACAACCCCCCCCCCCCCCCCCCCCAAAAATACCACCCTTTAGTTTGTTTATTTAAATAAAATAAACTACAAATAGGCTAAATCGCGGGCTAAAAAGACCAGTCGCCAAAAGTAGGTATAGCTACTATAGATTTTTTTATTTGCTATAAGCCTTCTTTTTTATGCGTCTAGGAAATATATTAAAAATAAATAATAATTGTTTAATATTTACCGATTTCGCAACGTTTTCTGCAGGCTGTACATCGAAATTGTTGCACAATTGGTCCAAGCCTACATACCAGGCATAATTTCCTGGCATTAAGTTGACACACGTCGAAAAAAGCCTCGTTCGATTCTGTACGGTTGCCTAAAAATTATTAGCTTAGGTTTAGCAGTTTTAAAAGCCTTGCACTTACAACTTATTTCATTGTAAAGGTAAACTATATATTTGTGAGATAGTTCTAGGCTAACAGGTTACAAGTTTTTTATTTTCTAGCTAGGAATAAGGCAACTTTTGTGTAAAAACCACAACTTTAGGACTCAAAGTTACCGCAATATTCTTCTCTGATACAAGCAGAGCATTGATTTTCCCTGGCTGATCTTCTACGTTCAAGCTGTTGTTCAGTAAAACAGACATTTCTACCCTGGCAAGCAACTAAACATGTTTCTAAAGCTGGAGCTTGAGTAGTTGGTGGTAAAGTAGGAATTGGTTGCGGCAATAGTTGAGGTAAAAACTCTATAATTATTGCTGTAAAAATAAAGTAGAGACAGGCTTATAAGTAGTACAATAAATTTAGTATAGCTGTAACATTGATAACTAATTTATAAAAGAAAAAAATAACTGCGCTATATGAGATTGTGTTTAATTTAAAAAGTAGGTTATAGTTAACGTTAACGTATTTCGTCGTTATTGCAAGACAATTTCTCATTGTATCCTAACAATTATAAATAGTTCGCAAATAGTTGTTAATATAAAGTCTACCTAATACAGGAGGGCATATAGTAATGCAGCCTAAACACCCAGCAAGCCTAAAAAATGGTAATTCGTTTCTACATTCTGGTAAATACTGCCTGGCTAACTCAGCACACCCGTCTTGACTGTTTTTGCCCATTTGATTTTCTAAAATGCAAGTTAAAGTTAATAAGACCGGCATTGTGGTGTAATTGTCAGAACACTTTTTACACTACATGAGGTCCTTGGTTTGATACCCACTGGTTTCATGTTGTAGCACCCTTGAAAAAGGCGCTATAGACGGTATGAACTCCTATTGAGCTAACACTTAGTCAGCAGTATATTTTTCGGGTACATATTATCTATAATATCCCAAACTGCCACCGGCAACTCGAGACTTGGCCGGAGTAACTGATGTTACTCTATGTTTAAGTCGCGCATTCGACTTTCTCACATCGAAGAAAAATTTATATACAAAAAAATATATTTTTTATTTTAATTTTTAGACAAAATTTGCAGTAAAACATATCATAATATTCCTAAATCAATTTTTGTTTTAATTGATATCGTGTCAGTTAATTATTTCATAAAAATCGATTTACAATTTTTAATGCGTTTTTAATTTCAAGTATTTATTTTTAGCTTTAACATTTTACTTTTTTTAAATTTACAATCATTATTGGAAAAAAACTAATTAATCGCAAAAAATACCATATTAATGTTTTCTGAAAATCTAGATATTAAAAATTGTTAATTACTTAAAAAAAACAGATTTTAAATTGCTTAAACTTTTATTCGATTAAAGCGGTATACTCGACAGCGCGGTGTAGTGGTCAAAACACAAGAGTTCACTACATAAGATCCTGAGTTTAGTCTCCACTTTTTTGCTGTAGTGCCCTTGAGTAAGGTGCTATAAACAATATGTGACGGTATAAACTCCTACTGAGCCTACACTTAATCAACAGCTTATAATTTGCAGAGAATTATATTCAATAATATCCCAAACTGTCAATAGCAACTTGGGACTGGGTTGGGGCAACTGATGTTACTCTATGTTTGGGTCGTGAATAAAGAAGATATTCAAAAAAAAGCAAACATAATGTTAATTTAAATTTAAACATTTTTTTTACCACAAACTGTTTCGACTTCATTAACACAGGCTTCAGTTTCATAATTCTGCATTACTTCGGCATTAGTGGGACAGGTTAATGGTGATTGGCAATCTTTTATACAAACTGCAGACCGAGCAATTTGTCGAATATCGGGTAAATCTTTCATGCCCTGCCCTACACGACCTATTAAAAATAAGAAGATTAAGTTACGTAGTACGTATTGCAGTGCGCTTTAAGGTTAGTGGCTTGTTTATACACAATTGTGCATTTAGATAGCTCACTCTGTTATGAGCATTTTGATTGTTGTAATGTGGTCGCAACAAAATATTTGCCCGCAACAAAATATTTGCCCGCAACTTGAACAAATATTTGCCCGCAACTTGAACAAATATTTGCCCGTGATATTTTACCAGCGCATTATAAATGACAGTTTTATATATTTTGTATGTTAATAAATTAAATCGCCCACTAAGCTTTAATATATGTAAGTGCATCATTTAGTTAACTGGTTAACAAAATTATAATTTTAATAATATAAGGTCACTGAAAAATGTGTTACCTTGAAAAGGTGGGCATCGACTCAAACAAATACCACATCTCTTCATTCGGTTTCGTGGGGGAAAGTCTAAAAATAAATAGATTAATGTTGTTGTGAAAAAATGTTGTTGTGAAAAAATGTTATTTATAAATAATATTAACATCTAACATCGTTTTTGAAAACATGGCCATGTCGATATTTAAAAAAAACGTTGCGGAAATTTTGGGGGTTTTGTGTAATTCAAATTGACCAAGCGGTTGTTTAAAGGGTTGACCTTTTTGTAGTTGATTTCACGAAAAAAAATTGTTTTTTGTTTAAATTGTTTTTGTGGTTTTAAACAAAGGGTTAAACTTTTTTGGGTAAAATTGCCCACACGATTCTTAAACTAAGGGTTAACTTTTTGCTTAACCAGAATTTACCCCATAAGTAAAAATAGACGACATTTACTCTAGAGTTTTACCTTCATTGCCTTCATTTGCTTTAAATTCGGCTTCAGTCGGGCACATTCGGTTTGATTGACAGCTGCGAGTACATTCTAGGGACCGGATAAGTAACTCAACCTCATCTTGTGCATTAAATTCGTCCGGATTGTCTGGGCTCGGCGGCTGTGCCCGAATGGTAACCGCTAAAATTTTTAAGTTTTCGTTATTTTTTAAACAATATTTAAAAAATTAAATAAAGTCGTATGGCGCTTCAATTTAGTTTCGTATCTCTTGTACTTTACGGTTCTCAGAAAACCCTTGTACTTAACGGTCCTAGCAAATTCTTTTCTATATCTGGTTTTACCTAATTTTCACTTGTATTCTGCGGTCTTAAGTTTTTTTGGAAACCGTAAAGTGCAAATGACTCTATTTAAAGTTTCCGTTTGATGATTAAAAAATAATACAACGTTCTGTATTACGTTTATAGGCGTAAATTTATCTTAACAAAACCGGTTTAATTTCTATGAAAACGCGTCGGAAATAAGATTTTGGTTTGTGGTATAAAGATTAAATCTATGGCAATAAAAATTTCTTAAATACATTTTAACCTTTTAAATACCTTCATACGTTTTTCGTATAGAAAACGATTCAAAAATAAGCTATACTTTAAAAACCATAACTTTACAAAACTCTAAATAATTGCCTTATCTTTTAAATAAGTAATTTGTTACCTGATAGAATAACGATAAAAGCCCACGCAAATATCTTCATTTTTCTAACTACAAAAGCTAATTTCACTTCTGCAACAAATTAAAACTAATAAATTTTAAAGCAAAATACTTGTTGTATATAAAGGGCAGACAATTTTAAAATCCAATTTTTGTTTCCACGTTTTTGGCAATTTTTTGTCATTAATTCGGCCAAAATAATAAATAGCAAGGCGGGGTAATTAGTCTGAGTAACGTATTTCTATTCCTGTATATCTTGTTATAATTTATCTTGTATAACTCTGGCACGAATTTGAGAAAAAACAACAAAAATTCTGAAAAATCTGCGTATATACATCACGATATCGTAAAAGTCTACTTAATTTCTATTAACTACATTTAAAACGTGGAATTTTTTATATGGTCAAATAAAGTAATTTCGTTAAAGCCTGAATGTGCCTTTAGTAATGATCTAAATATAAGTAAACGTTATAGATTGCTATAAACTTTGTATTTAAATCTGTGATTTAAAACTTAAATATTTACCCTAGTTTTTTTGAAATTATTCGTAACAACATGCCCTGTGGCAAAATTATATTCATAACAAACCTAAAATATGACATTTTAACGAAATTTTAAAACACGTCTAACGTTAATTAAAAAAAATTTCAGGTAATGATGAATTTATTTAAAAAAATTTATATTTTTTTACAACGAAATTAAAAATAATTTACAAAAAAAACAACATTAAAAATTAAATAATTTTTACAAATTTCAAAATTGGCCTTCTTTAAAATTGCTAGTAACGGTTGCTACGGTTGATTGTCGTCGGGTTTTGACGTCATCATTTTTATTTTGGCGCCAACACCGTCCAGTCAGTGACGTCACTGCGCGATATGTTTCCAACCTCATTTTGCTAAATAATTAATTAATAATTTTTATTTCAGTGAGCGCTTAAAATGGGTTATTAGTTTAATTATTAATGTTGATAATTATAGATGAAAATTATAGCAATGACTTTAAAGGTAGACAATTTTTTTAACGTTTTCTCTTTACCTTGAAGCTAGGTTATAAAACACGGGGTTAAGACACTCGCTAACTCTTAGTAACATATGTTCGACCATTCCAAACCAATAATGAAACATTCTGTCATATTCTGTATTTAGTGGGAGCTTCGTTGTAATGATGTAGTAAGCTGTGGACAAAAAATATTTGGTTAAATAAAAAAAATAGATTTTAGTATGTTTTTTTTATAGTATTAAAATTAAAGGTTGTGTTTTGCTATCTTAAGTGTTGCGTCCATATTACGCCCAACCATAAAACCACCAGTTTTTGTGCGATTTTTTTTGTGTATTGCATTTTTGTGTAAAACAAACCATAAATTCACCAGTTTTTGTGTGCTTCATTTTAGTGTTGCGACCATATTGCGACCAAACGATAAAATCGCCAGTTTTTGTGATACCAAATTTTTTGTATGTTGCGACCATATTACAACTAAACCAAAAAATCACCAGTTTTTGTGTGCTTTATTTTGGTGTTGTGACCATATCACGACCAAACGTTAAAATCACCAGTTGCAGTGCGCTATATTTTGTGTATTACAGACCATATTACAACCAAACAAAAACAAATATTTACCGCAGTGTGGAATATATCCCACCATGAAAGAACCAACAATTAACGCGAGTTGAAGAATTGCGTGATTTTCTTTTTTCTGTCTCGAAATTTCGGTTTTTGCATCCACATGGTTCACGTTCGAATCCCGGCGACGGCGCTCTTTTTCTAAATTTGGAAAAATATAATTTTGCGATTTCTTAGTACCAAAAACCCCAATTTTTAAATTTTTTTATTATTAAAGTTTTTCTGATTGCAAAATTAGATAAGATAAGGTACTAAAATAAACCAGATAATAAAGTGATGTTTTAATATTCAACCAAATTTCGTTTATTACATAACGTTTTAAACAAGTATTAAACAAGTACAAAACATGTATTAAACAAGTTTTATACAAGTACAATTATTTTTACTGGTGTTTAAATTTATGGTGTTGTAAACCATTTCGTTGGGGCCTGTAATATGTAACAAAATCATTTTTATTTACCGTCCACCCGCTGTTTTCTTCTTGACCAAATAAGGATAGAAACTCCGACGGAAATTGCGATAATTAAAATCATTGGACAATAGAAGAATAACGAATAGCCGAAGATTGTGTAATATTGAAATTGCTGCACCCTAAGGGAGAAAACAATTATTTTTTTAAGGCAAAGTTTTTTTCTTATCTCTAAAGTGATAGAAATTTTTATTGGAAATGGGTGTGCTGTTGAAAGATCTAGAAAACGCCGGTCTCACATTATTAAGATTCCAACAATAAACCAACTTTATAAATATGAGAGTAAGAAGGGTTTTGGGTTCAAATTGTACCAAAGCCACACTAATCTTTTTTAAATAGCTTACATATCCTCGAATGTCTAATAAAAATGTGATAATCTATGTGATAAAACTACCAAAAACAACTTAAAACCGAATTGGTGGAACACAAATTAATTTTGACCTTTTATATCGAGGATAAACTAATATAAAAATTAAATAAAGTTTTACCATTCTGGAGATATCGTGCAAGAGGGCCACGCATTTTCCGAACTGCTAATTCTTCTATCAATTACTCTACTGTTCATCCAGATAGCGAACGGGACCAGCCCACAACCTAGTGATATTATCCAAGTAGATAATATAATACCCTAAAAAAATGATAGTTTATTACAATAAAACTAACTAAGGTTTAATCAAATAAACCTAGGTCTACAAAATCACAAACTATACTAAGTTACTTTTTTTGTATATATCTTTATCCTCGATGTGGGAAAGTCGAATGCGCGACTTAAACATAGAGTAACATCAGTTACTCCGACCCAGTCTCGAGTTGCCTGTGGCAGTTTGGGATATTATAGATTTTAATTGCCAGATAATTATGCTGCAGATGCTTAGCAGGACTTTATACCGTTTATATCGCCTTACTCACGGGCGCTACAGCATGAGGGCAGTGGGGATTGAACCTACGACCCCATGTGTGGTGTAGCAAGTGTTCTTACCACTACACCACGCTGCCGGTACTTAGGTAATATCAAATTGTTATTTGTTTGTTTAGGAGTTTAAAAAAAGGTGCTGATTTTTAAAACAAAAATGGCGTCAAAAATTATTTAAAAGTTAAAAGTAAATAATTTTTATACTTACTACTGTGTGGTTTACTTTTATTCTTTTATATAACAGCGGGTGAGCGATTGAGATCAACCTAAAAAATGAAAACCCTAGAATATGAAACGAGGTGGCTATTGAGGTCATAACATCTATTCCCCAAAATGTCTAAAAAATAATAAAATTAAAAACATATTCATCATTATGAAAGTTATTGTAAAATAAAAATTTTAAAACGAATTTTCTACTATATATAATATAAGACTCGTATAAAAATTAAAGTTTTTTAAACAAAATTTCTAAACAAAATCTTTTTTTTACTTAGATAAACATATACTAGTATGAGTAATAAAGTGTGTTTTTTATGTCATTATATAAACTTTAAAAAACTATTTACTTACTTTGCATAAAAAACTTCCGATAGCCCAATATTTAAAACCCCAGGTCCTTCTGTATAAGAACAAGGGAGCAATCAGCGCTGAAAGAAAATCAGAAACACATAAACTTGCTATCAGAAGATTAAAAACTGACCTAAAAAAGTATTTGGTTATTTTTATTGGATAAAACATATTTTGAGTTTAGTTTATAAGCCAAATTGAGAGTGTCTAACAGGGTATTATGTTTAATAACCGATAAAGGTCGGCTTTAAACTGTTTATTTAATTGTTACAATTTATTTTATTGTAAAATTTATTTTATTAACAAAAAAAATACGTTTAAAAAGTTTTAAATTGAAAAATTTTACCATAAACTTTAAGTATTTTTTCAACCTAAAAATACACTGTTTGAAATTTAAAAACAACTTTATAATATATATCTTTATTAAACACTAAATTATACACACTTACCTTAACTTTCTTGACCTCCAAATCACGTAAATCGTTATTCCGTTTCCCACTAACCCTATAACAACGAGTGGCAACAATATTACAGCTGATATTAAAGCGCCTGCTTTTGTAAAAGGAACATCAACGAAGCTGTAAAAATAAGTAAATACATAAAAAACATATAAAGTTATAATCCATTGTCCAATTTTTGGTAAATTTAACAAATCTATATACATTTATTCTTAGTTTTTGAGTAACTTTAAAATTAAAATCTTTATTTTAGTTTTTACCTTTCATTTTGTGTGGTTAGAAAATCTGTTGAAGATGTAAATGATAAAACTGTTGTAGAATTATTCATAGACATTCTAGATTAATTCAATAATAACCACAATAAGATTACACTTTATTCAACCCACTAAATTATAACCTTTGCATCGACCTAAAACATAAAAATAAATTTTGCCTAAAAATTTCGAAATTTATACCGATTGGGAATAGAGAACAACACGCAAACCCAACCAAAAAAGGTGTTTAATGTCGAAGTAAAATTATCTTCTATGGTCTTATATTAGCATATTTTTTAAAGGATTTTTAAAATTACGTGGGAAAGAGCAAGATAGTTGTTCATTATTAATTAATAAAACTCATTTAGTATGTAAATAACGTCATACTAGTATCTTATTTTTTATTAATACACAAGATCTATTGTGAAAACTGCGCATTTCAAATCGGGTTACAGAATTTTTAGTTTTAAAAAAATTTATATTTAGAAATGTGGTATTTTTTCAAGATCTGTCAATAGAACTTTACCCACTTAATTTTAATATTTCTAAAAAAACATTTACATCGAATTTTTAATTTGCATAGTAACTTAAAACAGCTGATTTTTTAGTAATATAAACAATGATGTTATTGAGATACAAAAACATAACCTAAACATTAAAGCATTTGGCATTTAGCTTAGCCTAGAGCAGTCTTTGCTTTAAATCCTTTTTAGGACATCGTATTTAAATCCGATTTTAAAATTGATTACAAACATCTTTTGAAAACAAAATATTTGTTAAAAAAATGCTAAAATCTTTTATCATTTAATAAGCAATCTTACATATATTATAATCTTTAAAATATTTATATATTTTTGTTTGTTTCTTCTAACGATTTTAGTATATGTTTTCATCTAACTATTTTCAAATGTAAAACAACACCTTTTCTGTTTTCAAAATTTCGCCAATATTTTACGAATACCTTTAATTTTAAACCTCACCTTACTTAATAGAATGACAAAGCTAAGTTGTGTGGTATTTAAATATCCTAAACTGCTAATTAGTAACCAAACTTCGAATTTAATATCCTTTGAAGTAACTTAGGTTATTTTCCGGCATTAAATTATATGTACCACGAATTGAATTTCAATTTAATGGTGTTCAAATTTTTGCTGTTAGTCCCAAAACGGATTAGATTATGTTGATAACAATAATATTTTCTCGATTAACTCCTTTAGGCAATCACGAATTGATAAGTTCAAATTTTAAGTAAAAATTCGGACATAAGAAATATTGTTAAAGTTGTTTTTTGACAACTAGACCTAATTTAATAAAAATTTTTACAAATGCTTTAATATGTTAGCAAAAAAAACCTTAAAAATTTTAAACATTTTGTCTTATTTTACAATGAAATATTTATAAACTCTTAACCAATGCAAAAGGTTAACAATTTAGTTTCACTAAAGTTTATTGTCTTATTAAGTATTTTTTTAATTTTTTTTTGTAAAAACAAATTTATTAAAAGCCTATTTAAAGTATTTAAATTATACAAGCATTATTTTCCATTAAAGATTAAAAAATGCGTAAATACATGAAACCGTGTGAGAATAAAAAACGTTTCTTTTACGTTAAATTCCCGCGAGTTGCAACGGCGCGAAATGTAATTTATGTGAAACCGTTTCCTGAGAAAACTTTGTAATTCGCTTGCTTATTAAACGTAGAAATAGATTATAGATAAAAGTCTTAAGCTCAGTGCGCTTAAATTAGCTTTGTTAGTCTGAGTTGTTTTTTTTGCGTTTGAAGTTTTGGGTAGTTTTTTTAAATAACATTTTAGCACGGTTTTTTCAATAACGAAAAGTATACAAAAAGCAAAAAACTTATAACACCTGTCTGCTTTATATATTTTTTTTATTGCAAGATTTTTTAGCTAATTTTTATTCACTTAATTTTATCAATAATGTTTATCAATTTATGCAAATATTAATTAATTATGTTTTATCAGCTTTATAAGTAGCTTCCCAAATTTGTGCAAATTTTTTTCTTCAAAAAACAAATTTAAAAATCTTAAAATGTTTGAAGCAAGACTTGTTCAAGGAAGTTTGTTGAAGAAAGTTCTAGAAGCGTTAAAGGACATCGTAACTGAAGCATCATGGGACTGCACATCATCGGGCCTCAGTTTACAAGCCATGGACACTTCTCACGTCTCATTGGTCCAACTCACTTTACGGTCTGATGGTTTTGAGAAATATCGGTGCGATCGTAATCTCGCGATGGGAATTAACATGGGAAGCATGTCGAAGATCTTAAGATGTGCGGGGAACGATGATGTCATCACTTTAAGAGCTGATGACACTGGGGACATGCTTGAAATGATGTTCGAATCGGCAAAAGGAGAAAAAGTTTCAAATTACGAGATGAAATTGATGGACATTGATTGCGAACAACTTGGGATCCCCGACCAGGAATATAGTTGCACAATTAAGCTTCCATCCCACGAGTTTGCGAGGATTTGTCGGGATCTAAGCCAAATCGGGGAATGTGTCGTAATCACATGCACAAAGGACGGAGTTCAATTCTCGGCGAAGGGAGATTTAGGAAGTGGAACCGTTAAACTGTCGCAGAACACAAGCGTTGACAAAGAAGAGGAGCAAGTGACGATCGAGATGTCTGAGCCGGTCCAGCTTACTTTTGCAATTAAATACCTCAATATGTTTACAAAAGCTACACCCCTGTCTAGCTCCGTTTGTCTCTCGATGTCAAACGATGTCCCTCTAGTGGTGGAATACAAGATCGAAGACATGGGACACATCAAATATTTTCTTGCTCCAAAGATTGAAGATGAAGATGCGGACTAAAAACAAAAAATCTTGCTAACAATTTAAAATTTTTTGCGGTTACATTGGGCACAATTTTGATCTAGAATTGTTCACTTTAAGTTCACTTGGTATTTAAATTTTTAAACAAAAATTATGATTTGTTATTTGGTTTAATAACTCAAGTAAAAATCTTGTATATACATTTTGCCAAGAAATCACTTTTACATAAAAAATAATGTTATGTTAGTACAATTTCCTTTTTTGTTTGAAAAACATTTTGTTTTTGTAAGTAGTGGCAACCGTATTTAGTTTATATTAATTTTTTTTTTAAACATTTAACCCCAAAAAATGTTGTTGTTAACTTGTAATACTGCCGTTGTGTTTATATTTTCAATAATGATATTGTTATTCTACCACTGCCTAGTTGTCATATGTTTACAATATTAATTTTGATTTTGAAGTTCATTAAAAAATCAACATAAGTTGATTTATTAAAATATAAACTTTAAAAACTACAGCAAATAAATTTGTAATAAAACTAATTTTGTTTTTGATTGTTAATAGGTTTAGGGAAAAATTAAACCATGAAGTTTTTAATAAAATTTTTAATTTTAATATTGATTATAAATTTTGGAAATTCTACACTGTCTCCAAACAAGAAAAAAACTAAAACAAAAACACAAAAGGTGGTAAATCAATTGTAGTTTATACAATATTAAATAAAGTTGTATTATAAGGTTTATAAGTGTAACATGCTTTGCTGTATAATTTTGCAAGTTTTCCATTGTATTGTTTAGCAGTTTTGTATTGTGTAAACTATAGGAAATAATTAAACAAACTAGGTTTTGTTCTATAGTTATTTATATTGGGATGATGGGAAAATTTAATGTTTTTATATCACAATTTTTGATTGGCTATTTAAATTTTTCATTATAATAACAAATATTTTTAAATTTAGATAAAATATCCCAAAACTAATGTTTTGCAACGGGGTTTGGTTAAAGAAGAAATTACACCGACAGAAATAATTGAAAATCATTCAAAATATTGTGAAGTTGAACGATTAACTAGACAATTCACAACTGGTGAAGTATTGGGATATGTAACTCCTGTAAGTATTAAAATTTGTTCACTAAAATGTTTATAAAAATGCCTTGAAAAGAGTTGCGCAATCTAAGAATGTTGTTTCTTTATGCGTATTACATGTCAATAAAACAATAAGAATTACATATTTCTATTGTACATTCTGTTTATTTCGTTTTTTTAGTTATTATAGTTTAACTAAAGATGTTTTCTTAAACTGTATATTTATTAAAAATGCTTTAAAAAATTATCCTTTTCTAAAATGTTATATCCTAATTAATATTTTTTTAAGTAATATAATTTACTTTATTCAATTAAAAAATATTTTAATAAATTTGCTTTTTAAAAAGTGGAATTCACATGGCTACGATGTTCCTAAAATATTTGGAAAATTTACGATGTTAAGTCCGGTTTGGTTACAAATTAAAAGAAAACCAAGAGGAAAATATGTGGTTACTGGAACCCATGATATTGACAAAAGTAAGACTTATGTAGTTATTACATTTACTTTAAACTTATATTAATGCCTGGGTTTTACATAAAGCAAAATGCTTTGTGGATATATAAGTAAGCAAATTAATTATCGTTCTTAAGTAATTATTTTTGATTTTATTTTTTTAGATTGGTTAAAGGATGTTAAAAAAACGAATGAGGACGTTAAAATATGTAAGTTAATTATTTAAAAAGAACTCCATTCATATCAAAATGTAGTGATGAAAAAATTCTATTAAATAATTAATAGAATTTTTAATTAAATTTGATTTATTGTTTTTTATCGATTTATTTTAAATATGATAAAACTTGCTGGGAAAGTGAAGCAGTGGGAATTAAACTCAGGACTTCAAGTGCTTTGTCGCTTTTTTTTAATAAATGTTTTTCTACTTTTTTAATTTAATTTTGTAATTAATTTTATTTTCAAAATCTTAGTTTTACTGTAAATTTCAAAATTGTTAATTTTATGTTTTTTCAGTACCCAGGGTGTTGTTTGATGGCTGGACTATCTCAGATTTTAAGAAATTATTCACAGGAGATCATAATGAAGATGAGATTGAAGATTTATCCGATGAAGTTGTTAAAACTTTGGTAAACGAAGATTTAGATGGTGCGGTAATTGAATTATGGAGTCAGTTGCCAAAAAAATATACAAAGTAAGATTTGATATATCATAATGTTACCCCAGTTCATTGTTATTTGGCTTGAATAGTTCCGTGGGTAATATAGTTTGTACAATATTGGTCTGATGATATAGCCTATTAAGTAATTTTGGGTTTTGGCAATTTTTGTTGTTATCCTTAATGTGGGAAAGTTAAATGCCCCATCTAAACATAGAGTAATGACAGCTACCCCAACCCAGTCTCAAGTTGCCTGTGACACTTTGGGATATTAATAGATAATAATTGCCCGGTTATTATACTGCTGATTAGGTGCTGGCTTAGCAGGAGTTTATACCTTTTAAAGGGACGTACTCAAGGCCGCTACAGCATAAGAGCAGTGGGGATCAAACCCAGAACCTCATGTGGTGTTGGAAGTGTTTTGACTATTACACCACGCTGTTGGTTTAGTTAAAAGAAGTTGTACAATAATTTAGTTTATGCAAGATATTCAGATTTTCTAACCCTTTCATTTTAAAACACATAGACTACAATTCTATAATGATTTTACCTATAATATTTTATTTAGTTATTGTTTTTTAATTCTGTTTATAAATATGTTTTATTTACAGACATGCAACTCATTTAATAAAACATTTAAGTGAAGCTTTTAAAACTGAAAATTTAAAACTTGGATTTGTTATCCCACCATCCATTAATTATAAGTAAGTTTAATGACCAACAAAATTATAAAAATGTAAATTTATGTTTTTTAAACTATTCCATTTATTATTAGTCTTTTGCATTTTTAGTATTTTTTTTTTTAATAATAAAAGTATTGCAATTATTAAAAATTAAACTAATTTAACCCCGTATTAAATTCCAAAAAATGTAAAACTATTTTTAATTAAAGATTCTTGATTACAGAAATGACAACGTCGGCTTCCTACGTGACAATTTTGAATCTTTAGAACCCCTCGTCGACTTCTTTAGTTTAATGACCTACGATTACTCAGCTGGATCGGGTAAACCGGGGGGAAATTCCCCTCTACCTTGGGTGAGGGCGTGTGTTGAACAAATAGACCCAGAAGCACAACACAGGGGGAAAATTCTGCTTGGGTTAAATTTTTACGGGTTCATGTACTCTAAGCAGGGTGGAGGTCCCATATTGGGGCATCAGTAAGTTTTTTCTTTTTGTGATTCTTTTTTTTTGATAAAATAACTTATTGTAAAAAGTTATTCAAAATTTTTTTCTGTATATATCTTTATCTTTGATGTGCGAAGGTCGAATGCAGGACCTTAACATAGAGTAACATTAGTTACCTCGACCAAGTTTCAAGTTGCCTGTGGCAGTTTCGGATATTATAGGTTATAATTGCCCGATAATTATGCTGCTGATTAATTGCTGGCTCAACAGGAGTTCATACCGTTTATAGCGCCCCTAAGGGTGCTACAGCATGAGAGCAGTGCAAATTAAACCTACAACCTTATGTGGTGTAGCAAGTGTTTTAACCACTACACCATGCTGCCGGTTATAAACAACAAATTGCTTGGGCTTTTGAACGTTATAACAGCACAATATATTGTTTTACTTCAGATATATTGAACTTCTGAAATCTCAAGTTAACACTTTTCAATGGGAACCAAACATTGAAGAACATGTTGTACAACAATCTGATGGTGAAGAACTATTAAGTGCAGTAATGTACCCAACTTTAAAGGTAAGTTTACCAAATTTGCAATATATATTTATATAAAAAAAAATTAAAATACTTTTTACTGTTAATTTTTTTTATTTTTCTGTTTTTTTTTAGTCGATTCATAATCGCATTGAGTTAGCAAGAGACCTCGGAACTGGGATAGCAATTTGGGAGATTGGGCAAGGTCTTGATTATTTCTACGATCTACTTTAATTTAAAGATCCATTTTTTCCTTCTTAAGTGAAGAATATAATTACTTTGCTTAACTAAACAATAAACTTGGATAAAAATGATGTAATTGATTTTTATTTTAGTATTCGTTAAAACGAATTGATTATTTTTGTGTGGTAGTTACAATTGCTATTTATTTTTTGTGTGGTTTGTAGATTGTATTGTAAGCATTTTTATTACTATCCAAGAATTCTATACCAGTACTTTATTCTATACCAGTACTTCAAAGTACATCTTTTTTGCTGTTTTTTTGCGGTGCTTTCTGTTAGTATTGTGCAATATCTTAATTATAATTAAATGTGCTTTTAAAAATTATATCTTGGTCTTGTAATAACAGCATAATTAGCAAGATTGAGATTTATTTTAATAAATAAAGATGGGCAAAGCAAAATAATCACAGGCATTAGTTCTAGCAAAAAATAAACAAAGATGCAATATATTTAAACAAATGACAAAAACAGTGTTTTACATAATTTTTTTAACTAGAACAAAAACAATTACCACTCTTGTACTTTTTTACCAACAACATATTTTCCATTCGGTTCACTTTTATCCTTCGGAATCAAAGCTAGATAAACCGGGGTTATAGCTCCCTCATCTGGTGACTTAGTAGCCTGTGGTGAGGTCATATCAGTTCGAACCCAACCAGGACAACAGGAGTTGACCAAAACGTTGTCACGACCTTGTTGCCGGAGCAACCTTGCTTGTAATTTTGCCAAAGTCATTAAACCAAGTTTAGATATGCCATAGGGTGAACTAGGAAAACCACTTTTAACATGTGATTTACTCTCTGTTAATTTAACAAACTTGTTCATTAAAGAAGCAAGCTCTTCTTCAGTAATGTTATCAGATCGGAATTTATCTTTAATCTCCTGTGAGCAGTATTTTAAGGCTGTGACGCCAACCATACTTGAAATATGGACAATCCTACCATGATCTTTGATGCATGGAAGTAATATATCTGAAGTTTGAACTGTCCCAAAATAATTAGTTTTAATTGTGTCCTTGGCTTGAGTGTATAATGGTACTTTATCAGTTCGTTTGAACATAATTCCAGCATTGTTTACTAGCACATCTACTCCTCCATAATTAGAAATCATGTAGTCCTTTAGTTTTTCAATACTCTTAGTGTCATCAACATCAATTTGATGAAACCTAGGTTTAAGGCCTTGGGATTCAAGTTTTTGAATTGCTTCTTTTCCTTGGTCTTCCTTTCTGCATGTCAAATAAACTTGGCCTTCAAATTTCTTGCATAAAGATTGAACTATGGCATAACCCAGACCTTTTCTGCTACCAGTAACTACTGCGACTCTATTAGCAGTCATTTTTTTAGAATTTTGATGATATTTAAATTAATAAAAAGAAAGAAAAACACTATAAAAATCGTTGTGAAAAGGTATCAGAAGAAAAACAACATACTAAATGAAGTTCAGCGTAATAAAGTCATTCAAAATGTTGCGTTTTCAAAAGATTATATAACCATTTTTTGTCATCTTACGTAACTCATTAAATTAGATCAGTAATAAATGGTGGAAAAACATAAAAAACACGTGCTGAGAAGGGTAAAAAAATTAAAGGTAATTTAAATGTTTAAGTTTATTATTTTTATATATTTTACTAAAATTTTATAAACAAATGTGGGCATGAAGTTTATATGCAAAATAATAAATATATGCAAAATAATAAAAAACACATATTTTTTACACATAAAAATTTATTGATACAAGTTGATTACATTTTTTAGTGTTTAAACTGTTGCACAAAAAGTAAAATTTTGATTTACTTTCTATGGCCTGGAGCACAACCTAAACGTGTTATGTTTTTTGTTCACTTTTAGAGATAGTTTAAAGTACACGAAAAAAACAAGATGTAAGTTGCTGGAAACTGAATAAAAATTTGGTTGTTTTCGGCTAAATTAATAAGAAATTACGCCGTCAAAATGTAGGGTTTTTAAATATCTTTTTTAAATAAAAAATTGCGCACAGGACGGCCGTCAAATTTATGGTATTTTTTTAGATGAATTTTTCGATGGAAGGCACGTGTGCTCTGGAGTACAAAGAGCAATTGTGTTTGCTGCATGACCCACAATACGACCTCCATTATGACGTATTAAACGCCGTTGAGCCAGATCCACCATGCTATAAACTTCCAACTTTAACCAACCATACTTATCCTGAGTTAATTTTATTGAGTTCAGTTCAATTATTTACTCATTTAGATAACTACACAGCTGGTATGTGTGCAGTGGTTTACTTTTATGCAACTTGGTGCCCGTTTTCAATGAAGTTAGCCCCAGCAATTAACTCAATTGGCCACATTTTTCCAACTGTTCCAATATTTGCAGTTGATTTTGAAACCCAGTTAACATCAACAAATAACCACATAAGGTGAGTGAAAAAATCTTATATTCATTTACTATTTTATGAATAATTAAAAAAACATGAATTTTTTTAAACATTTATTTATCATTGTTGTGGAAAGGTCGACTTCACAATCTTAAACATAAGTAACATTGGTTACCCCATCCTAGTTTCAAGTTGTATATGGCAGTTTGGGATATTATTTATATCCAATAATTAAACTGCTTAGCAGGAGTTCATACTGCTTATAGCGCCTTACCCAAGGTGGCTTGAGCATAAGAGCAGTTGTAATCGAACCCAGGACCTCACGTAGTGAAGAAAATGTTTTAACCACTAAACCACGCTGCCGAGTAATTTTTATGCTCTTTCCTCAATTACACTATATTTTATTGGCTTTTATGGTTGTTTTTTATTTGGTATAATAAGCTACCATCTAATTGCAATACCAACTTTTGGGGTTCTTTTGTAAGTTTCCATATAGATAACATACTAAGTTTACTCCTTGCCTTATACATAAAATCAATGGGAATTAAACTCAAGGATTGCTTGATGCCCAGCTACTTTAACTCATATTAACAGTATGAATATTTATCACCATTTTGTTGATATTTAATATCAATCATAACCTTAAATATTACTGGTACAATTTATTATAAATGTAACTTATTGTTAATTTTTAGGTTGGTTTTAAAAATAAAACTAATTAAACTCTCTTAATTTGATTTGTTTTAGATTTGGAACATTGGCTTTGCCAAATTTAGTGATATTTCAAGGACCAAAAGCTATTTTAAGGTTTAATCAATCTGGTACTGATTTGGTTGATGTTATTAAATTTGTTCAACGGACAACTAAAGTCCTGGCAAAGCCTATTGGTTATGTGGGGAATAATCTAACTTTAAAAAATCAAAATTTAAGTATTTTTAATATAAGCGAAAAAGATTTTAAAGGTCCGATGTCAGTAACTTACAAACCAGAAACGGATTGGATGATGATTTTGTCATCTGTGTTTTTAATATATTTAATTTACTTTAAATTTAAACGAAAAAATTAGTAAAAATTATTTTACCTTTAATTAGGCCATGAAATTATTCACTAAATATTTTTAATTAACTTTTACTTTACTTTGTTGTTTTATATATATAAAATCATGATTTTATTTAAAATGTGGGTATGTTTTTTTTACTCCATTTTTCTACAAAAAGGTGGGTTTTTCTTATTCTTCACTGAGGTCCAACTTTTGCTGATGGCAGCTTATGAATGGATTTTACAATAATGTTGTATGCACGGCTAGAAAATGTGTCTTCCATTTTTTGGGAGTCCTTAATAATTGGGGATTTCATGGCATCTGACAAAAATGTTATATGTACTATGGTTACAAAGTATCACACAAAACTACAACATTTAACAATTTTGTTTGGTAAAATTAAACGCAACTTGTTATTTGTGTTTTAAAAGTAATGGAATCATTATAAAGATCTTCCTATGAAGATTTATAGGTGTCTAATATACGATAAGGTACGGGTTAATTATATAAAGCCTAAATAATTTTTGTGAGGACACAAAAAATTTATTTGGTTTTATTGCTGGCTAGTAGACTTTTATTTTACTGCTGTCATTGTTATACTACCGCGCCAAAAGTTAAAACAGTAATATACTGCTGATTATGTAAATAAGAAAGGTGAAAAAGGGTTTTTAGCGTGCATTTATCTACAAAGTATTAAAATCTTACGTACGCAGACCTGAACTGTGCGAACATTAATGCAAGCTGTTTTTATGCTTTTACCTGTAAAAACGTTAAGCCCGCCTAGAAACGGATTAGGTGATCGAAAACTTATTGGTTTCGGACCTTCACACTGGCCCGACGCTAAATAATTCTGATATCTTTTAAAATCGGGTGCTTTGTCTGATAACTTGTTACAAAAACTTGCTAATTTTTTCCCTGCAAAACTTGTAGGCTCTATTTTGAATAGTAAAGGGTTAGAACCCCAGACTGTGTTATCAAATACATTTTTGATAACACGAATTGTGTTTAAGTCGTTGGGAAAATCTTTTCCAGATACTTCTTCTCCATACGATTTGGCAGGGTATACTGACGACATCTTTTTCTCTATGGAAACCTGGTTAAAATTAAATCTATGTTTCTGTCATGGTTAAAGTTATATGTAAATTTAATGCAGTACACGATGGAGCTCTGTTTGCGTCGTCCGCCAAGTTTATAAAATGCAGAAAAGGCGGAATTTTTATAACCTTACCCTAATCTTCTTTTGTACATTCCGCCCCTTCCTTAATTATTTTTGTACTGCTCGTTTAAACCAGCAGACGACGCTAATGTAGATCCTATACTTTAGTTAAATATCTCATTCTAAATTCAAAATAAGGGGCTGTTTATAGAGGTAAAATAAATCTAAATATCTACTTCAAAGGTACATACCGTGCTTTTAAATTTTCGAAATAACTGTTAGATGTCAGTCAGCCAATTTAAATTTATTTGTAATATACAAGGTTTGGATTTTGCCTGATTTATTTGGTATTGTTACATCATATAACCCAAGCCATAACAAATTGTATTTATAAATATATTTAAATATTAAATTAATCAACTAATTAATAAAAAATGTAAAAGTATTTTTGTTTTGTATAAAAGAAAATATTTGTTTTCTTTGTAATACTTTTATTCACACATAAATGATAAACACAAAAAGCGATTTCAGTTCTGTTTCTGTTAAACACAAAATTTCAGTTAAACACAAAAAGGATTTCAGGGTACAGCTTTAACCTGGTGACTTTACTTTATAGCTATTGCGATAAATCACTTTTTCCCATAATTATTGAACACTTCTAATTTAAATTGATTTTTAACTTATGTTAAATAAATATTAATATACTGTTGTGAAACTACTTTTTAGCAAAACATTTTACTTAAATTTTTTTTTTTAAATTAAACAGAAAAAAAGTGTATATATATATATCTAAAGAATTTGGAAAAATTATCTTGGTAAATTTCAGCTTTTACAACTTGAAAAGCTAATCATTCTTTCGACCCCGTTCCTTTTCCGCACTTTCCTAATAAATTAAACAAAATTTTGTTTTAAACGAAGTAGTTATAATTCAAATTTAAGTTAAGATTTTATAGTATTTGTAAAATAAATAAAATATTATGGCATTTTCTTACCCAGCGAAATTGACCAAGTCTAATTTTCTGAAAAACTTTTTGTGCTTCCTGTTCCACGAACGAGTCTACTGCTTCATTGTTGAAATCTATGTCGTGATCCACTATGATTACAAAATTCTCATCGCGACCTTGAAAAATTAACAATTTGTTGGTCACACTTTTTGTAAGTGATAAAGCTTTTTAAATGATAAAAGGAATATAAAATAAAGCAATTTTAAAATATGGTGGTTTGCCTTCGACATTTTAAATTTTACTTGTTTGTTGTGGCAGGGTCAAAAATCAGAATTATTTCAATTAATGTATTAAATTTATTTACCATACCTGTATTTTTATTGCTTGCAGCATATACGTGATCAAAAGCAGTTCTAAAATAAAATCAGAAAGTGAAAAAGTTTTTTTTATGGTGTTTAAAAATGTTTACATACTATTGTTGCATTATTACCTATCAAGAGACCTATTAAAGCCAATTTCTGCCCCTCTATCAAGAATGAATTTTTTCAAACAAATTGCGTATTCTCTTTTCTAAATGTACATTACCAAAAATTAAAAATAGCAAAATTTAAGTCTTATAGCTTTGGTAAAATATATGTCTTAACTTTAATTGTTAAATCTTTGGTTTTTTGATTAAACTAGTTAATATTGGGTATTGGTATGTTGCTATAACAAATCTTTAAATAAAACAATTTTATTTTTTAAATTAATTGTATTACAAACAAAAAGTAATGTCGTTTAGACACACTTTTGAGTAATTTAGGTTCGCGCAAAATTAAGAAGTTATCTTTTGTTCTTTCAACCTTAGTAAATTGAAACTGGTTTTATGTAAAAAATAGGTTATTTCGGCTCGCAAAGAGTTTTAAAGTTACCTCTTGTTCTTCATACTCCCTAAAAAAATCAATAAGGAGACGTCTTATATCACTTCCATCGTCCATGGTGATATACTTGATATTATTTTTATTTAGGCTATACCTTGCTTACTTCAAATTTAAAATTTATAAACCTAAAATGAACTTTAACTATTTAATTAAATTATAAGAAACTACTCGACTAAATTGTCTTATACAGAGAAAGTTAAATGAAAGTCAAAACGAAGATTGTATAGTATTTCTAATGTATACAAACAAACCAAGTTGAATTAAAAATAAAATTCACCTGTATTATTATTTTAGCTTTGACAATAAACCATTTTATATAGCTTAAACAAAGGAACTGGTTAATAACAGGTGCTTGTTCCTGTTTTTATAATCCTTTTACCTTTAGAGACGCCTCATAAGTTAATTTAATGTTAGTTCGGTTAATGACTTGTTATGTTTTATATTTGTGATTTGAACCACTTTAAATCTGTTCTTCTATACCGTTAAGTGTCTAATATTAAATAAACCCTAACAGATTTACCTACATCAAAGTCAAGACCAAAGTTATAAAAATATTTCAATGTTATAAAGAACAAATCGTCTTCAAAATAATTCTCGTTTGTACAAAGCGACTTATAAATATTATTTTATCATTGGCAATAACAGGCGCTGCTACTCTTCGTTTAATCTTTTAACCTTGGAACGGTCTTATAAGTTGATTTAATGTTATTTAGGTTGATGACCTGTTATGTTTTTTATTTGTGATTTGAACCACGTATTAAATATTGTTAAACAAGTTTTATTTGCGTTTCAGGTAACCAATAAAAATAGGATTTGAATCAACATTTATTGTGAACAACAGGGGCGTTTGCGCAGTTTTATGATGATTACTTTTGCAATGTTAAAGGTATGCAAATATTATATGATGTATTTATTTACACTTAACAATAATTAAATATTTTCCAGTAAAGTTTTATATTTGCATAATTAATGGCTTTAGGTAAATGGGTTTGTTTTATAGTTGTTTGTTTGTTAAAGCTGCGTTTTTGAGGGCCAATAACCTATGGGATGTCATTAGGTAGTTTTTGTAAATCAAAAGATTTAACCTTTTTGTATATTTAGTTGTATTTTGCTTTTTTTGTATTTGTTAATTTAAAAGATTGATAAATAATATATTTTCTTTTTTAAAGAAAAATTATAACTGTAATATAAAGTTAAATATAAAGTTGTGTTTTATATTGTTTATTAGTAAAGGTTTGATATTCTGAAGTTATGCATTGTATAGCACATAATGTTAAATCGAATATTCAGGACACGTTTAGTATAAACTTTAAACTTTATTTCTTTAACGCTTTTTCAATACTTTTAACTTTACTTTTACTTCTTTTGATATATCACAGAGATAATTATATTAATGTTTAAATATTAAAACGAAATTAAGAGGTTCATAGTTTAAAATTAATCATTATAAATAAAAATTTTAGGGTGGTGACAAGTAAAACTTAAAAAAAAATATATCCGCAAGTGGGCTTTCGAGAGCTAATTTAATTTTTACACGTTTTGGGGTTTCATTTACAACTAATATTTTTAGCTATAAATAAAATAAAAACATAAGTTAAGCGATTGTTTTTTATTGTTGAACAAGCACAATTTTGTAAATTCATTTGAAATGGTAATGACACTTGAATTAAATTTACAAAACTCATATTAAGCAGCTTTAACTAAAAAAAGTACAACAAACGGCTTAGAAAAAGCAAAATAAGGTTATTTTCCTATGTCTGCTAGCATATGAACTTACGACAATAACGTCGTGCGTCACGTGACTCGCGAGCGAACAAAATTGCGTTCAACCCAGTGACGTCACAAAGGGTTTGCCGTCGAAGTTCAAAACATCGAATCAGGCTTATTATAGGCCCGAAAATATCTATAGTTACAGTTTTAAACTCGGTACAGTTTTAAAAAACATATTAGCTGGCCCTTTTATTCTGTGTGTGTGTGTGTGTCCAAAGAACAGCACAGATTTTAAAAACATGTTAAAAAGTAAAATTTGCATTGAAAATAAGTATCAATATAGGAGTTAGTATTAAGTTTTAATGAAATATAAAACGATAACAAATAATTCCAACCAAATATGTTAAATTGTTTCTAATGTTAATAAAAAGTTAGTTTATGCGCAATAAACTACAATGAATCAAACATATAGTCATCCTTTTAATTTCATTGATATTTTTGGTTTTAAAGTTTAAGTGCTAACTAAATAAGATTTAACTTTTTTTTTAATACTCGCAAACGCAATACAAATTTTCATTCTACATTTTAACGCAAATAAATTGTTTTAGAAATTTTATTTGAACTATGGCAGCAAAAATATATACACTTAAAGCAACTATGAAGTTAACAAAATTCTATAATTCCAAATTTAATAAAAAAAATGACGATATTTAGGATTTGGTAAGTTATGTTAAACGTAAAAAATATGGTAAAATAGCATGCATTTCTAGTTAGCCAGTTGGATACATTTATAGTTAGAAATCAGATAAATGCCCTCTGCATTTAACTAAACAAAAAAAATCGCCCTTTGTTGATGTCATCAATAATTTCCTCTGCTATTTGCGTTACAAGGTCGTCTAATGGCTCGTTTTTAAAATTAATTTCACGACGAAATCCGACAGCAAAATCTAAAATAATTACAAAAACAATTTTGACTTTATTACAATGACAATTTAAAATGTTCAACAAAAGCTTAGTTACTTTTCTGAAGTGATACGTTAAAAGTTTTAATTTATCAATACTAGTATGTAAAAGGCATTTGGTATAACAATTTCTTTATGTGTAACATTATATAGACACCAGTTTTAACAAAAGAGTCATCGTAGTCACATTTTTACCCAGTCTTTGATCGCTTACGTGAGCCATGTTTACTGGGTTGTTTCCAGCATCATTAGGATTGCTAAATAAAAATATATTTACATTCAAAGTGCTTATACATTACAACTTGTTAGTTAATCATTGTTTAAGCATTACTATAACCACAACGGTTTACAATTTATTAGCTTCATAAATTTAAATGACTGCCATTCAAAAATTATAACGTTGCCAATTTACAATTTATGTTATACTACAATACAGCTTAACTTGGCTATAAACGAAGGAACTTGTAACCAAATATATATAGCCCTTTCAACTCTGTTATGCTTAAAACCCTTTAGCTAAATAGTTTACTTTTGAACCCATATGTTTAAATTCCTTACATTTAAACCCCGATATTAAATTCCTCATATTTAAATACACTTATCCAAATTCTTTGTCAAAATTTAAGGCAACTATATGTATGCTATAAGATTCTGTTAAGTTTACTTGTTTCAAATTTGATATAAAATTTCTCTTTAAACAACTTAACAAAAATGCAAACTTAATCTTTCTTTATGTGAAATAAAGCACTGTACATGACATAATCTTTCTATGAAATAAAATAGGAAAAGATTGTCAGTTTAACGAATAAAAAATACATAATATTGATATCTGTTAAACAGAACAAATAACTTAATATGCATAAAATTATTTGTTGCACAATTTTGTGCAAGATTAAAATGAGATTAACAGATTGGATATAGATTGGTTATTTATGAAATTCTTTAGCATTACTATTCTTACAGTGATCTTTTTATAAATGTAATATAATTTTGGTGAATATAATTTTGGGTTCCATTACATTTGAACCCCTCACATTTGAACACCTTTTATTTGCACCCCTTTATTTGAACCCTTTTTAACTGAACCCCTTACATCTAAACCCATTTACCCAAACCCCCTTACACTTGAATCCCTCTTATTTAAACCCCTTCATCTGAACTCATTACATTTTATTCCCTTACATTTAAGCCCCTTACATTTAAACCCCTTACATTTAAACCTCTTACATTTAAGCCCCTCACATTTAAACTCTTTACATTTGAACCCCTTTCACATGAACTCCTTACACTTGAACCGCTTGTAAGGGGTTAAAATGTAAGAGGTTTAAGTGTATGGGGTTCAAATGTCAGGGGTTCAAGTGACAGGGGTTTAAATAAAGGGGTTCAAATGTAAGGAGTTTAAATGGAGGGGTTCAAGTGTAATGGGTTCGAATAAAGGGGTTCAAATGTAAGGGTTTTAGATGTAAGGGGACAGATAAAGGAGTTCATATAAAGGGGTTTAAATGTATGGGGTTCAAATGTAAAGGGTTTAAATAAATGGGTGTAAATAAAGAAAAAAATGTATTATATATACCATATTAAATAAGGTTGCCTTTTAAAACTCCTTTTAGCTGAACTTCATACAACTAACCCTCTACATTAAAAATTAAAACCTTTTATATTTTAACACATTTGATTAAGCATTTTACAATTAAACTCCTCAATTTAACCTCCCCTATTACTCCCCCCCCCTTTTTTTAAATTTTTTTTGAAAAACCTTTCGCATTTGAACCTTACAAAAATCTGCTAAACCTTTTTGTTTGAACCTTTTTTAAAGGACTTTAAATATAGTAGGTTTAGGTATTTAGGGTCAAAATTTTTAGAAATTGGATGAATAAAATAAGATATAAAAAAATGAAAAGAGGATTAAGTTGAATAGGTTTTAATTATTAGTAGTTCTTTTAAAAGTAAGTTTAGTTATAAGTTAATCAAGTAGTGGGGTTAGGTTGTAAGGTATGTAAATGTATGAGGTTTAAGTAGGGTTTAAATATAAGAGATTTAGTTTAAAAGGGGTATAACCAAAAGGGTTTAGTTGTAGCAAGTTAAATAGTAAGGAAACTCCAAAACTCTGTATCTTATTTTTATTTTTAAGTATTTGTAGTTTGAACTTGAACTTAAGGATTTTAGACTTTTATTTTCAAAATATTGTTTAGTTACCTGAATATATAAATGCAAACCGTAAAATTGTTTGCTCCTCTCAAAAACTCGGTTTTCAGAAAAGCTTCAAGCTTTTCTACCTAAACATAAAGTAAAAACACATTTAGCCACTACAGTATGACTCTGATTTTATACTAAAAAGACGTTTTACCTCAGTTGGGATTAAAATGGCCTTTAAATATTCAATTATTTGTGGAAAAAGAGACATTTTTAGATAAAAGAGTTTTTTTTTTAAATTTTAGAAATTAAAGTACAAAAGCGGAACTAAATCCGCGCATGCGCAAACTATGCCTATGTAATAAACGTTTACAAACTCGTAGTTTAATATAATTTTTTTAATTTTACAAGCAAAATTCCTAGTCAAAACTAATTTTTAATATTTAATAAAAATATAAAATATAAAAATATTTAATTTGTAAGAAACTTACCTGTTTTCTTTAAAATTGCTTTTCCTATTCAGTAATTGTAATATAACTTGCCTTACAATGTGTCCAAAAGCATTTATAACAATTCAACCTTTACTCCTCTATTGCTAAATATAAACGATATTTTAACAAAAAATGTTTTTATTATTTACTGTTCGATGCCAATTTACTTGTAAAAATATTGAATTAACAGACTTTAATTAACGAAAGCACAATTTAACAAAAGTTAACAAGTCCAATAATAATTTTTAAAGTTAACTTAAAAGTTAAATTTAGCGAAAAATTTAGCGCAAGCATATTTAGGCCTACTGCTGTTTGCAATACTTGCATGTAAGTATTTTGTTAAGATAAGTTTTTTTTAGATTATCTCTGTTTAAATAATCTTTTTAATTAACTACTGAATTGCTGTTTAAATTTTACCTTTATAAATTCCAAGGTATGTTAATACAAAAACGCCAGGCGTCAACCCAATATCGTAAAATTATTATTACAAATCGCGCTGACTTTATTAATACTATTACGAAACAATATCGATATAAGAAACTGGGTATCTGTTATAACTTTTTAGTTTATTACAACAACACACTTTTTTATATTTTAATTTATATATTTTAAGAAAACTATCTGGCTTAACTATTTTTCGCATTTAAAAATGCTCAAAAAACTGAATTCGTTTTTATGTAATTCACGGTTAAAGATTATCCATAAAGTTAACTACATTTATGATTTAATTTTATTCGTAATAATGCCGTCATTAGCACCTGTTACTGTTAATTTACCATGACACAGTGAATTGATATTCAAAGTCTAATATTAAATTTGTTACTTGGTAACTAAGCTATTTAATTAATCGTTGCGTGTAATTAATATTTGGGCAACTGTTAAAAAAACTTATTCTTGTGAAAAATGCGTGGCATATGTTCTTTAATAACGTAAAGTCGTCTCTTGATAAATTAACCTTAAATAGAAAACTAAAATCAAAGTCAAGACCAAAGTTATAAAAATATTTCAATGTTATAAAGAACAAATCGTCTTCAAAATAAAAACTCACTTGTACAAAACGACTTATAAATATTTTTTTAGCATTGACAATAAACCATTTTGTATAGCCTAGACAAAAAGCTGTTATATTATGTTTCTGTGCCCTGTTTTTATAATTTTTTTCCTTAGGAAAAACTGATAAATTAATTTCACAATACATATGTGGATTTTATATTTGTGTTTCAAATCATATATTTGCGTTATAAGTTTTATTCATGATTCAAACCACATATTAAATATTGCGAAATAGTTTTATTTGTGTTTCAAGAACCTTTATATGAAATTAAATTTATATTCTTATTGTTGGCTGATCATAATTCGTAGTTTTCTTTTATTTTGTGCAAGTAATAATTTATTCAAGGCTATGTTAAGGTGATGCGAATATTATAATTTATGTACGCTAAACTTTAATTAAATAATTATTTTTTTTTAAGTTTTTATATTTGCATTAATAATTGATCTTGGGGTAAATTGGTTTATTTTTAATAGTTTGTTTGTTAAAAATGTGTTTTTAAGGGTCAATAACCAAAGTGACGTTTTAGGTAGTTTTTGTAAATCAAAAGATTTAACCTTTTTGTGTATTTAGTTGTATTTTGCTTTTTTTGTATTTGTTGTATTAAAAGATTGATAAATAATATATTTTCTTTTTTTAAAGAAAAACATATTATAACTCTAATATAAAGTTAAATATAAAAAGATGATTTTTAAGCTGATGACAAGTAAAATTTACAAAAAATTCACCCGCAAGTGGGCTTCCGAGAGCTAATCTAACTTTTTACAATTTTTTAAATTTATTTCAAAACTAATATTTTTAGCTATAATTAAAATAAAAACATAAGTTAAGCGATTGTTTTTTATTATTAAACAAGCACAATTTTGTAAATTCATTTGAAATGGTAATGACACTTAAATTAAATTTACAAAACTCATATTAAGCAGCTTAAATTAAAATGCAAAAAAGTTTTTGTCTAATAATTTACATTAAAATATATACAATATGTTGAACCTTTTCTTAGAACTAAAACATGGTTGTATTTGGTTGTGAATAAATCTAAAAACAATTAATATGTTTTCTTAAGACTAAGGTTTTATTGCACATCTTTTAATTGAAATTTAAACCAATTTTAACTGTTTTAGTTTAAAAATACCTTTCAATTTTTTAACAAAACAAAGTTTTATTATACATATGCTATAAGTAAATGATATTTAAAAAGATAACAATTTTTATCCTTTTTGTTGTTTATTTGGTAGCAAAATTAACTTACTCATTCAAATGTTCCATTTTCTAAATGTTTTACAATAAGGTTAACGTGATATTCCAAAATGTCTGCGGTAATTTCATTTCTGTAAGTGAATTGTTCACTTAACACCAGCTTTAGTTCGTTGTCTTTACTATAAAAGAAAACAAAATTTACCCCCGACATTGCTTTTTATATATATAGAAAGAAAATGGTCTACATAAAAAGCCTTTGCTACAGTTACATTGCACTTTAATATATTAATTAACGCAATATACCCAATCTTAATTTCTTAAAAGTTGTTGTTTATTTAAGCATTATGTTTTTTTACAATTTTATTATATATTGTTAGGTATTACGACAAAATAAGAAATTAACCAAGCTTATATTTACCTAATATTAATGATTACTTGAAATGCGGAACTAGCTCTTAACAGTAAACCCTCTTGCTGGGAAAAAAGGAATATATTTAAATTGACACAATCTATTTAACTAAATATATATAATAAAACATTGTACGATTGGTTCATTTGTTAAATAAGTATAATTTAAGTAAGTAGTTTTAGTTATGTATACCTATACACTTATGAACAGCTACAAGTTACTTTTAAAAATTATATATTAAATGACTTACAAGGTTATATAAACCATTTTTTAAATCCTTTATGATCTGTTGTTGATGTTTTTCAATAAAATCTGATGAGGCTTCATTTTCAAAAAGAAGTTCTTTTTTTAGCACAATTGTTGGCTGTTGGTGATAACCAATTTCACTACAAAATCAAACAATGTATTTAACTTTCATTAAATTAGGTAAAGTTATGTTTAAAAAACATAATTGGATTATGCAACATTAGTGTTTACGAAATAAAAATTTACTTGATTCTTTGTGTGGTAAAGTAGGTCTGCAGCGCTCCACCCTAAAAAAAGATTTTAAAATTATATGCGGTTTCTTTTGTTTAAAACACTAAATTTAAAATAAAACTGGTTAAGTGTTATGGGTTTCAAATCGATATTGATTTTAAATTATGCAATTACTATTTAACTTTGTATTGACTATACTTTATTTAATAACAAGTTAATTCTAGTATTAATATATAATTTTTTGCATTTTCTTATAATTACCTGAATGGATCGGTTTTCATGGTTATTTATTAAAATATTCATATTTTGTTTTTAAGCTATTAGTTGCAATTAAATTAATCGGAAATAATAAACGCCCTTAAGTTTTTCTTTAAAGATAGCTCATACATGTCCCTTAAAAGACAGCTTATACATGTCTCACATTTATCCTTAAACTCAGGTAAAAAGCAACTTATAAGACAAGTTAAAAGACAGCTTAAAAAACAAGTTAAAAAACAGCTTATACACGTCCCTTATTCATCCTTAAACTCAGGTAAAAGACAAGTTAAAAGACAGCTTAAAAGACAAGTTAAAAGACAGCTTATACACGTCCCACATTTATCCTCAAACTTAGTTAAAAGACAAGTTAAAAGACAGCTTAAAAGACAAGTTAAAAGACAGCTTAAAAGACAAGTTAAAAGACAGCTTATACACGTCCCACATTTATCCTCAAACTTAATTAAAAGACAAGTTAAAAGACAGCTTAAAAGACAAGTTAAAAGGCAGCTTATACACGTCCCACATTCCTCCTTAAACTCAGGTGAAAGACAGCTTATACACGTCCCACATTTATCCTCAAACTTAGTTAAAATACAAGTTAAAAAACAGCTTAAAAGACAAGTTAAAAGGCAGCTTATACACGTCCCACATTCCTCCTTAAACTCAGGTGAAAGACAGCTTATACACGTCCCACATTTATCCTCAAACTTAGTTAAAAGACAAGTTAAAAGACAGCTTAAAAGACAAGTTAAAAGGCAGCTTATACACGTCCCACATTCCTCCTTAAACTCAGGTGAAAGACAGCTTATACACGTCCCACATTTATCCTCAAACTTAGTTAAAAGACAGCTTATACACGTCCCACATTGATTCTTACTCTCAGGTAAAAGACAGCTTATACATGTCCCATATTTATCCTTAAACTCAGTTAAAAGAAATCTTAAACACATCTCATATTTACCCTTAAACACTATTTGGAGACAGCTAATGCATGTCCCATGTTCACCCTTAAACTCAGTTAAAAAACAAGATGTACACGACCCAGTTAAAAGGCACCTAATACTAAGTTCACCCTTGAACACAGTTAAGAGACAACTAATACATGTCCCGTGTTCACTCTTAGACCCAATTTTGACAGATAAGTAATACTTGTTCATATTTGCTACTTTAACCCAGTTTGGAGACAGCTTTTCATGACCTGTGCTTTTTATTGAACTTCAACTGCATTTTGATGAGGTTGACTGATTTTGAAAGTGTTGTGAGTCATTACCAAAAGTTTTAACAGATAGATTTTTATTGAAATTTAACAACTAATTGCTTTTCTATAATTTTTTTAATAACACCATCCTTAATTATTCTTTTTAATAAAGATATGTCCTACACAATACCACAAATTTTTATTTTATTCCAATTTTATATTCGGCAATTTTTTTTTAATATTCCCCTAAAGTTATATGAAATACGTCACGTGACGTAATTTATGACACTCTCTTTTCGGGGGCTAACATTATACCGCTCTTAAAAAAAATGCAGAACTTTCTAAATAAATAAGAAATTTGGAATATTTTATTTTACTTTATAACAAAAACTTTAAACCAAAAACAAATGAATCGTAAAATCTTACAATATAACACAACTTTATTATTTTTTGCGAACAATAAATACCCTGGAATAAACGCATGGCAAGAAAACGTAAACACGTACGTAACTTTAACTTGACTTTTTATAGTAGTACACAGCTAAAAAAAAGAGTATCACAATCCCTGTTGGGTATTAATCCATATAAGGTTAATAGAAGGAAAATAAAGTTATAATAGTTTTGAAATATAGCGACATCTTTCTAATATATTGGGGATTATCCTCGTTTTGGTTTTGAACAACTAATGTCAAAAAAAAAACTGCTGTTGGGTTTTGTACTTTGGTTTGTATTACATTTGTTGTAATTTTTTTAGTTTTTTTATTGAGAATGGAACTGCGTGTAAAATGTTTGAGCATATTACATTGTTGTGGCTAAAATTTTTTAGTTTAATAATATTTAACAAGTTATAAACGTTTACCTGTACGGTAGTTTGGTGTGTTTCTTAACATCATCTTTTGGTAAAGTTCAATGCTTCAGTCTTCACAATAAATCCATTTTCCATTTTTTTATTAGGATAAACTTATTTTTATGTCAAACCTTAGCTGAAAAATATTAAATATTTTATTTTTGCAATTTTTTTCTTGTCTTTCGTTTTGTTATTTTTACAATATAAAACTTACAATATAAAACAATTTCATTCGTTCATTTGTGTACAAACTAAATACATTGAAATAAACGTATGACAAGAATTAAAATTAAAATCGGGACTAACATTAAATTATTTTTAAAAAAATTATTTTTCCGACACATTTACTTTTTTTAGAAAAAAGTAAAAAGTAACTTTAATTTCTACCACTAAACATTTCCCCTTTTTAGTTTTTATTATACGTAAGAATAAAAGTAAGTTTTGTACTGTTTAACTTGGTTAAATTACTATTATTTCCTTAGCCTATTTGTTATAGAAGGTGTTTATTACTGTCGTCTATGGGTGGGTAATTTTTTAAAATTACTAGTCATCTCTGTACCATATTCTTCAACGTATACCTTTTTTTACATATTCAAACCAAACCCATGAAGGAAGATTCTTTTTTTATTTTGGCCTAACATACAATTGTGAATTTTTGCGTGTTTAAAAATAAATTTCGTTTTTACTTTTTTTTTATATCTTCTGCTTAGCAAATATTGTAAAATTTTATATGTATACGCCATTTATAAGAAAAATGGAAGTTTTTTTTCTTGTTTGGGATTTAGTTGCCTAAACAAAGAATTTTATTTATTTAACTCAAACGGACTTTTTACGAATTTAAAGCTTAGGGTATATACGAGAACATAAACAGTTACCACTCTTATACTTTTTACCAACAACATATTTTCCATTCGGTTCATTTTTGTCATTTGGAATCAAAGCTAGATAAACCGGGGTTATAGCTCCCTCAACTGGTGACTTTGTAGCCTGTGGTGAGGTCATATCAGTTCGAACCCAACCAGGACAACAGGAGTTGACCAAAACGTTGTCACGACCTTGTTGCCGTAGCAACCTTGCTTGTACTTTTGCCAGAGCCATCAAACCAAGTTTGGATATTCCATAGGGTGAACTTGGAAAACCACTTTTAACATGAGATTTACTCTCTGTTAGTTCAACAAACTTGTTCATTAATGAGGCAAGCTCTTCTTCAGTAATGTTATCAGATCGAAACTTATCTTTAATCTCCTGTGAGCAGTATTTTAAAGCTGTGACACCAACCATACTTGAAATATGGACAATTCTACCATGATCTTTGATACTTGGAAGTAGTATATCTGAAGTTTGAACTGTCCCAAAATAATTAGTTTTAATTGTGTCCTTGGCTTGAATGTATAATGGTACTTTATCAGTTCGTTTGAACATAATTCCAGCATTGTTTACTAGCACATCTACTCCTCCATAATTAGAAATCATGTAGTCCTTCAGTTGTTCAATACTCTTAGTGTCATCAACATCAATTTGATGAAATCTAGGCTTAAGTCCTTGGGATTCAAGTTTTTGAATTGCTTCTTTTCCTTGGTCTTCCTTTCTGCATGTCAAATAAACTTGGCCTTCAAATTTCTTGCATAAAGATTGAACTATGGCATAACCCAGACCTTTTCTGCTACCAGTAACTACTGCGACTCTATTAGCAGTCATTTTTTTAGAATTTTGATGATATTTAAATTAACAAACAGAAAGAAAAATATTTCAAAATCGTTGTAAGAAAGTATCAGAAAAAAAACACCACACAAAGTGAAGTTCAACGTAATAATGTTATTCAAAATGTTGCATTTTAAAAATATTATATAATCATTTTACGTCATCTTACGTAACTCATTAAATAAGATTGTTAATAAATGGTGGAAAACATGGAATACACGTGCTGAAAGGGGTAAAAAAAATTAAAGGTAATTTAAATGTTTAAATTTAATATTTTTATATATTTTACTAAAATATTATAAACAAATGTGGGCATGAAGTTTATATGCAAAATAATAAATATATGCAAAATAATAAAAAACACATATTTTTTACACATAAAAATTTATTGATACAAGTTGATTACATTTTTTAGTGTTTAAACTGTTGCACAAAAAGTAAAATTTCTATTTACTTTCTATGGCCTGGAGCACAACCTAAACGTGTTATGTTTTTTGTTCACTTTTAGAGATAGTTTAAAGTACACGAAAAAAACAAGATGTAAGTTGCAGAAAGCTGAATAAAAATTTGGTTGTTTTCGGCTAAATTAATAAGAAATTACGCCGTCAAAATGTAGGGTTTTTAAATATCTTTTTTAAATAAAAAATTGCGCACAGTACGGCCGTCAAATTTATGGTATTTTTTTTAGATGAATTTTTCGATAGGAGGCACGTGTGCTCTGGAGTACAAAGAGCAATTGTGTTTGCTGCATGACCCACAATACGACCTCCATTATGACGTATTAAACGCCGTTGAGCCAGATCCACCATGCTATAAACTTCCAACTTTAACCAACCACACTTACCCTGAGTTAATTTTACTGAGTTCTGTTCAATTATTTACTCATTTAGATAACTACACAGCTGGTATGTGTGCAGTGGTTTACTTTTATGCAACTTGGTGCCCGTTTTCAATGAAGTTAGCCCCAGCAATTAACTCAATTGGCCACATTTTTCCAACTGTTCCAATATTTGCGGTTGATTTTGAGACACAGTTAACATCAACAAACAACCACATAAGGTAAGTAAAAATATTTTATTTTATTCGTTTACTATTTTATGAATAATTAAAAAAACATTTTTTAACATTTATTTATCTTCTTTGTGGAAAGGTTAATTTTTTGAACTAAACATAAGTAACATTGGTTACCCCATCCTAGTTTCAAGTTGCCTTTGGCAATTTGGGATATTATTGATGCCTAATAATTCAACTGCTGATTAAGTGTTGGCTCAGAAGAAGCGCATACTGATTATAGCACCTTACTCAAGGACATCATAGCATGAGAGCAGTAGGAATCGAACCTAGGACCTTGTGTAGTGAAGCAAGTGTTTCGACTACTACACTTCACTTTATGCTCTGTCTTTAAATAGACTATATATATATTATTGGAATTTTCGGTATAAATAAGCTACCATTTAATTTGCCGTACCCAATTTTGGGTCCCTTTGCAAGTTTGATAATAGTAAAGTTTACGTCTTGCCTTATACATGATAGCAGTGGAAATTAAATTCAAGGATTGCTCGATGCCAAGCTACTTTAACTACTGTGTCATATTAACAGTATAAATATTTCTCACTATTTTGTTAATATTTAATATTAATCATAACCTTAAATATTACTCGTAGTATTTATTATCATTTTTTCCCGCCGCATTGTTGTAATATTAATTGTATATCGTATTTATTATTTACTTTTATCAATGAGCGAAAAACCAAAATAAAAAATTGTAAACGTAAGTTATTGTTAAAATTTCTTTATGTTGATTTTAAAACTAATTAAACCCTCTTAATTTGATTTATTTTAGATTTGGGACATTGGCATTACCAAATTTGGTAATTTTTCAAGGACCCAAAGCTATTCTAAGATTTAATCAATCTGGTACTGACTTGGTTGATGTTATTAAATTTGTTCAACGGACAACTAAAGTCCTGGCAAAACCTATTGGTTATGTGGGGAATAATCTAACTTTAAAAAATCAAAATTTAAGTATATTTAAAATAAGCGAAAAAGATTTTAAAGGTCCGATGCCGGTAACTTACAAACCAGAAACGGATTGGATGATGATTTTGTCATCTGTGTTTTTAATATATTTAATTTACTTTAAATTGAAACGAAAAAATGAGTAAAAATTATTTTACCTTTAATTGGGCCATGAAATTATTCACTAAATATTTTTAATCAACTTTGGCATTGTTATTTTATATATATAAAATCATGATTTTATTTAAAATTTGGTTATGTTTTTACTCCATTTTTCTACAAAAAGGTAGGTTTTTCTTATTCTTCATTGAGGTCCAACTTTTGCGCTTGGCAGCTTATGAATTGATTTTACAATAATGTTGTATGCACGGCTAGAAAATGTGTCCTCCATTTATGGGAGTCCTTAATAATTGGGGATTTTATGGCATCTGACAAAAAGGTTATATGCAATATGGTTACAAAATATCACACAAAACTACAAAATTTAACAATTTTGTTTGTTAAAATTAAACGCAACTTGTTATTTGCGTTTAAAAAGTAATGCAATCATTATAAAGATCTTTCTATGAAGATTTATAGGTGTCTAATATATATTAAGGTATAGGCTTATTATATAAAGCCTAATAAGTTTTTGTGATGACACAAAAAATGTAATTTATTTTGTTGCTGGCTAGTAGACTTTTATTTTACTGCTGTCATTGTAGTACTACCGCGCCAAGATTGGAACAGTAATATACTAATAATTATGTAAATAAGAAAGTAAGAAAAGGGTTTTAACGTGCATTTATCTTCAAAAATTACATCTTACGTCGCACACCTGAACTGTGTGAACATTAATTGTTAAATACTCTTTAGCTAGCACCTAGTGGTCAAATGCCGGAGTATTTAATATGGCAACAAATTTGTAACTGCCTATAGCCGCTTGCCTTATAAAGTAAGTAGCGCTTAGAGGCACACTACAGCAATAACTCTTCTTGGATAAAAAACATGTATTTAACACGAATAATGGCACACAAATTTCATCCACGTTCAAGAATTAGTACCCGAAGTTTCTGAAAGAAACGAATAACGCGTGTGAATATACAAAAAATATGATAACAATAACTACACAGGTATTAACTATAGTAAGACACAAATTAAGCTTACCAACACAGTATGCTAACCGCTCAAAATACTGGCAAATTCGGCAAAAACAGTGATACAATAACAGTAGTGAACACTAGAAGAATAAAAAACCTAACGTTAGTCTATATGCATTAATAAGAGGTTATTTGGCATAAAAGTAGATCCATTAACAAAATTTACAAGTATCAATAAAAAACATACCAGTTATTAAAAAAGGTGTTCAACTCTTAAAGGGCAGTGTGACACAATAAGGTAAGCTGCTCACTCACTGCAATAGTAGGCAAGCATGTTAAAAATAAGAAATTACAGTCTACATCAAATAACACAAATAGCAGTTAACAATACAGCAATATTAAAATACCTGATATCCAGTCAGTAAGATCTAACAGAAAAACAGTGTCAACAAACAGTACTACCCAAGTGAACAATCACAGTTCTAAAAGTGTGTTATAAAAAACACTGTTAAGATACCCCAAGACTATGTATGTTATTGGCAAGTTTTGCACGTGGTTAAAGATTAAGACATATTTTAAACATTTAAAAAACAGATTAGTAACATATTTACACTACAAAGAACAAAAAATAATTACCAGAAATTCCAATCAGTCAATGAAAGATCCGCCGTGATTAACAATGAACTATTATATCAGTAAAAACTAATTTACATAAAAATTCTTCCAAATTGTAACGATTTACTTCGACAACAATCAGTTCTAATGACTGTTCTAGAAAGTTCTTTTACGACATGTGGTGCAATACATTGCATGAGAGTATTAACCGCAATACGATTCAAAATTGAGGATAAACATATTAGCGCGTATTTAACACTCCCCCCAAAAATATGAAGAACACAGAAAGCATATTTTTCCCCTTGAGAATACGCGCGAAACAATAACACTACAAAAAAGAACACTAAAAGAAAACAAAGTTAAGGGGTTCTAAGTTCATTTTGAGTCATTCACAAGACCCATTCACCCCCTCGTCCAAAGGTAGTTTCTCTGCCTGCTTCTGGGTCTTCAGCTCCACCCTTGTCTTAGGTTTTATCTCCGGGTTCCCTTCACGGGATGCACCCATCCTCATCTCCTGGTTCCCTTCACGGGAGGTACCAGGCCTTATCTCTGGGTTTGTTTCATTTGAGGAACCTCCATCTGCTTCCACAAGAAGACACAGTTTTGTAATTGGTCTCCGGACGTGAGAATAACCAATTCTCACAAAGACTGATCTAACGAATCCGACCTTGTCCGAAAAAACTTTTAAAATCCTGCCCATTTTCCATTGACCTCTGGGCAGACCGTCGTCAACAATAGCCACAATGTCACCCACTGCAGAATTTCTGCGCTGCTCCCTCCATTTTGGACGGATTGCAATAGATGGCAAATACTCCTTCACAAACCTACTCCAGAAGTGATCAGAAAGTCTTTGAATTTGCCTCTAACGAGCAGCAGCATAACAATCCCGATCTGTAGTGACAACTGGTGGCAAAACCGAAGGTGTTCTCAACAGCAACAAATCACTGGGAGTCAAAGGCTTTTGACTTCCAGGGGCAAAGGATAAAGGTGTAAGTGGCCTTGAGTTTATCATTGCTGCCACTTCAACAAACAACGTCATTAAGGTTGAATCAGAGTGAGTTCTTCCCATTGCCAAAGATAGAAGAATTCTTCTCACCGATCGAATTTGTCTTTCCCAGCTCCCCCCAAAATGACTTGCGCCTGGTGGATTAAATTTCCAGACAATCCCCTTTTGCCGAAACTCATCTATAATCAATGACTGATTCCAACCCCTTATTGCATCCTTCATAATCTTCTTGGCTCCAATAAAATTTGTGCCATTGTCTGAATAAATGTGTGTAACACAACCACGCATCATAGTAAAACGTCTAAAGACCAACAGAAATTCATCAGAGGAGAGACCAAACGCCACTTCCAGATGGACAGCTCGAGTAGTCATACATGTGAAGATTGCTCCCCACCTTTTGACCTCACTTCTTCCTTGTTTTACCAATAAAGGCCCAAAGTAATCGACCCCGACGTGACTAAAGGGACTTTCACCTACACGAAGGAGAGCATATGGCAAATCAGCCATAAACTGTTCCCCAGATTTCCCGTATCGACGACGACACCCAACGCATTGGCCAATAATCTTCCGGATTACTACGCTTGCTTTCTCCAACCAGTACTTTTCTCTTAACAGTGTGCCAGTGTGATGAAATCCAGAATGGCCACATCTCTGATGTGCCTCCTTCACGAACAACCTGGTAACATGCGAATCGCAGGGCAAGATTGCAGGATGTCTCTGATCATACGAGATTGGCGCTTTATCTAGACGTCCACCAACCCGCAAAACTCCGCCTTCCACTAAGGGGTTGAGCCGTTTCAGCCATTTGGGCACATTCACTCGTCCACTGCCTTGCTTTTTCATTAGCGAACTTATAATTCCACAGAAATATTTCACTTGTTCATACTTCACCAAAGATCTTTCGACAGCCTTAAGTTCAGACGCTTGAATCCTCGGTTCCGGTTTGTCTTCTCCAATTGCCTTTTGGGCAAGAAAACTGCCAAACCGCAATATCGATGAAGCTGCCACCTTTAAACGGTTCAAATCTGAGAAATGACAGATTAACCTCTGTGTGGCACCCCCTTCAAGATCACTGATCTCTGCATGATTGCTTACAACTTTATTAGCAACTTCAGCATGCACTTCTACTGCCTTTGATTTCATCTTGCAAGGCCACAAATCTTCAGAGAACTTGAGAACTTGTGGTCCTTCAACCCACAAACCTGATTTGACAAATGCTTTTGCACCTAGCCCCCTTTAGGCCTGGTCTGCTGGGTTAAGATTTCCAGGAACATGTCGCCAAGACTCGACACTTGTTGTTCTTCCTATCTCCTCCAGACGATGTGCAAAGAATATCTTAAATCTGCGTTTTCGATTTCTGATTCAATGCAATACTGCCTCTGAATCAAACCAAAAAATTACATTACAAGTTAACTGGAGTTCGTCCCTTAGTAAAGATGACATTCTAGCTGCCAATAATGCTGCAGTCAGTTCCATCCTCGGTATTGTCATAGCACCCTTTTTTGATAGCAAGGCTTTTCCCATCAGAAAGACACAATCGATTTCACCAATACAATTTTCTGTTCTCAAGTAGGCCACAGCACCATACCCTTCCAGCGGAGCATCCGAAAATATATGTATTTCTCGCTTGTTGATTTCTTGCTCAACATTTATTGCTGGCTCCAGGCAGCGCCTAATCTTAACCTCCCTGAGAACATGGAGTTGCTACAGCCAATTTTCCCATAACACAACATCTTCATTATCAATGGCCTCATCCCAACCAAGTCCCTGTTCGATAAAGTTGCGTTGCAGCTTTCTGGCCTCTAACACCACAGGAGCCACAAACCCCAAGGGATCAAACAAAGAATTTATTGTAGATAGAATTCCTCTTCGAGTGTAACTGTTTTCCTTTGGTCGAACCTTAAACTCGAATCTGTCCCCTGAAACTGACCAATAAACCCCGAGCAACTTTTCCTCTACATCATCGCCTAGCGACAATTCCGTTAAGCATTTAGCATGACTTTCTGCTGGCAACGAGTCCATCACAGCCTGACTGTTGCATAACCACTTTGTTAGCACGAACCCTGCCTTTAATAACAGCTCTTTTAAATTAGCAGCTATTGCGATACCCTCCTCTTCTGTCTGCCCCGATAACAAGCAATCGTCAACATAGAAGTTTTTTCTTACCACAATAGAAGTCTCTGGTGGAAATAAATGCCCAAATTCAACAGCAACTTGCCTTAGACAAAAAGCAGCAATAGAAGAAGAACTTCGACTTCCGAACAAATGAACCAACATCCCATGTGGCACAGGATCCTTGCTCATATCACCACCTGGCCACCACAAAAACCGAAATGCATCTAACACCATCCCTGAGTTTAATTTCTTCTGCATAGTTACTATCTATATACGATTGCATCTTCTTATGATATTTCACCCTTGGCAAATCTTCTCTGGGGGGATCTCAGACGGTTATGGGCAGATGACACAACTCAACTTTGGAACTTTGTGGTAGGCAATAGTGACCATCCACCAACTTGACCGTGTCCTTTAACATCTGGGACACTTGGCGATCCTCTGCAGACTGGTCTCTTCCTATCTCACATACAACACTGGACCCAAATGGCTGTGACAGTTCACTTTCCAAACTCTTTGTCACCACCACATTATTCATAGCAGCTGTCGACAATGAGCTCTGACCCCAACAAGTGACAATCCCAATTTTGACTTCATGACTGTCGGATCATTACAACTGCTTCCAGAAGCGACGACCTTCCATTCATGTACATGGCAAGGTTTGCTCCGAGCAGAAGTGTTACCCTTCCCTGATCAATGAAAGGAAACGAAAAATTTTTAAGATAGTCATACCGCTGTGAATTAAAGTCCTCGGGCAAAGGGTTAGGAGAAGCTGGAATTGATGGCACCATCACTACATCCTGGAGAGACATGACTGCATCAAATGCCCGATCCGTTGAGTGCACCTTAAAGGAGAAGGTCTGTGTTTTTTCTAGCTTGTCTCCGTTCACTGTCTTCAACCACAGATTACATGTTTTTCCCTTCAATTTAAGGTTCTGAACTAGCTCTGGGATGCAAAACGATGCCGAGAAGCCAGGATCAAGCAACGCATATGTCTTGAACTCCCTTCCATTAGAAAAAACAACAGACACAACATTTAGACAACATGCTGTACCTCCCATAGCAACCGAGTTTACAGAAGCCTCTGCAGCGCCCTCTTGCAGGATTAAAGATTTCTTATCGTCTGGATGTAAAGTCCAATGATGTCCATCACTCTTACATCCCTTTACCGAGCACAACTTCTTCTTTACGCAATTCCTACTAAAATGCCCAAGATTAAGACAGCAAAAACACAGCCTTGAATTCTTTACAAGGTTTTTTACAAAACAAATATCGTGTACATATATATGATTTACCATTGATTAATATTTTTACTATATTTCTACATGTGTTTATTAAGTCTTTTAAAATTTTTTTTGCAAAATATTAATAATTGAATTAACAAGACAAGTGTGGCTATATGTCTAGGTGTAGGCCTGCAGTTAAACAGAAGCTTATACATATTTTATTAATACATTCACTTTATATATATCAATATAATCTTTCAGTTTACATACAAGTACAAAAAAATAAAATAAAAAGCATTTTTTATTTACATTTGATGCGTTTTTAGTTAAGCAAATACAAACACTGGGTAAAATATTAGCTCCTACTTTTTTACGGCAGAAAAATGTTAACATTAACATTACGTTTGCTAATACACAATTTAGGTCATGAGAAAAAAATAATTCTACATTCTAATGTTGTCATAGTTTTGCATTAACATTCATTTTTAAAAAAAATTCTAGACGATCTAAAAAATATATATGTCAATTGGAATATAATAATAATAAGGAACTTGATATTTATCACCTATAATATGTGATTCTACAGTTTATATTGTATTAAAAATGGAAGAAAATGCTGGGTTGTGGTTAAAATTTTCCAGTCCTCTCTGTTAAAACAAAATTTAATTTTAAGCAAGATGTATAAATTTATTTAAAAGATAAAATATATTGGATTGCTTTATATCACATTATTTGTTTGTAACTAGTTAAAAAGTAAAGATAAAGTTTTTCAAACAAATATTCTCCAAAGAATAAATATTTAAATTCTTAGTGGAAAATGTTTAGCTTCAAACCTGATTTTATTTTTTCAACCTTTTTAGTTTAAAAAAATCAAAAAGATTAAATTCGGGTAAAAAGTTATTTTTTTTAGGCGGATAGGGTATATTTGTATAGTCTACAGAAACGTGATAACTTACGTTTGTTTCTATATACCATTATCCTGTTCCTTATCTTTGTTCTGGTATGTTTGTTATGTTAAAATTCATAATATAGTAAAACCACGTGACAATTTGAAAACAAATTGTAAGATTTTCAGTTACTTTATTTGCTAAAGTAAACTGAATTGATTGTTTAGGCTATTTGGTTAGAACACAAAAATATGTTGCAAATGAGAATTGTTTTTAAAGTTGTTCACAAAACATTTTAAACGAAACGACATGCTTACTTAAGCTTGAACGTAGAACAACCCTTCCTCCACGTCCTTTAAAATCATATGCAAAGTTTCGTGGATAAAATCCTCTAAGGCTTCATTTTTGTGGATTATTTCACGTCTAAAGTAAGCTGTGTAGACTAATTCATTTTGAACTAAACACAAAAAAAATAGGTTTAGGCAATATGTAAAAAATTAACTCTAATTTAGAGATATAGTTACTCTTAATTTTATTTTTTACTATAATTTTAACATCTTTATAATACCTTACAAACGAATTGGCAATTCTATTCTTTAACTTAGGTAGATATTTTTATTTATTTGTTTTTTTTGATTTAGTTAAACATTGATTTAGATATGTTTAATTAAATTCTTACTGTTATTGTTATTGTTCAAGGCGTTTTGATTCAGTTGAACTCTGAAAATATACATAGTATTTTAATAAACAACTTTAGTTTAATAAAAAATATTTTATATTGTAGTTACTGGGTAAGAATGTTAGCCCTAACCAAAACATAAATTACAGACTATTTATAAACAAAAAAAACTAATCAAAAAACCTAAACCAAGTTTAAATATTACCTTATTATAATTGAAGGGACCTCAAAGTTGGTTTTCCCTTGCAAAACATGGTGCCTCAGATAGTTTTTGATTTGTATTTTCTAAATCATAAAAAACATACCATTTTCTAAATCATAAAAAAACATTGCACCGGCAGCGTGGTGTAGTGGTAAGAACACTTGCTTCACCACCAAGAGGTCGTGTGTTCAATCCCCACTGATCTCATGCTGTAGCACCCTTAAGTAAGGCGCTATAAACGGTATGAACTCGAAACTGGGTCGGAGTAACTGATGTTACTCTATGTTTAAATCGCGCATTTGACTTTCCCACATCGAGGATAAAGATAATACAAAAAAATACTAAACAAGAAGAACAATAGTGTGTTTGTTGTCTCATTTGTTAAAGTCAGTAAACAGATGTAGTTATATGAACCTACATTTAAATTCTTTCCTATGATTTGCTTAAAGGGTTTCAGATGTAAGAGGTTTAATTGATACTGGGGGTAAACGTGTAACCTTTAAACCCTCTACAACAAACCCCTTTATATAAATTTCTACATTTAAATTTTTTCCATGAACCTCTTTGGGAGCTTCACATGTAAGAGGTTCAATTAATACTGGGGGTAAACTTGTAACCTTTAAACTCCCTACAACAAACTCCTTTATATGAATTCCTACATTTAAATTTTTTAATATGAACCTCTTAGGGAGCTTCACATGTAAGAGGTTCAATTAATACTGGGGGTAAACTTGTAACCTTTAAACTTCCTACAACAAACTCCTTTATATGAACTCCTACATTTAAATTTTTTCCCATGAACCTCTTAGGGAGCATTAGATGTAAGAGGTTTAATTAATACTGGGGGTAAACTTGTAACCTTTAAACTCCCTACAACAAACTCCTTTATATGAATTCCCACATTTAAATTTTTTCCCATGAACCTCTTAGGGAGCTTCACATGTAAGAGGTTCAATTAATACTGGGGGTGAACTTTTAACATTTGAACTCCTTACAACAAACCACATACATTTAAACCCCTTTATATAAACCCCTACATTATTTTTTCTTAATTGCTTAGAGGGCTTCACATGTAAGAGCATTACATGATACTGGAAGTAACCTTATAACATTTAACTTCTTCATCTGAACTAGTTACTCTTAAACTACTTTATTTAAACTTTTGAAAACAATATAGGTTCAAGGGGTTTGGTTGTTAGAGGCTAAGATAAAGAGGGTTAAATGTAGGCAGTTGAAAAGGTTTAATTGTCTGGCTCTTGCTTGGAATATAATAGCTTTTTGTTTTAATTAAAATTTATTAATTTGTAAATTTTTACGCAAAAAATTATAAGTTTGTTCTAAACAGATTATAGATATATATTTTTGATTGATATATATTTTTGATTGGTTTTTAAATCGTACTTATAATAATTTAAGCATACAATTTCTCTAAATTTTTAGGGACATTTTAAATATACAAAATGTAGCTAAATTTAAAGCTTTTAATACTATTGCTTTTATTTAAAAATAGAATTCTAAAAGCGGTCACATTGGCAAAAATAAATATATGTTAAATCTTAAAACCTGTCTTAACACGTGGTCGTTAGGCTTGAAACAAATTTTATTGATTACCTTTATGGTATAGCATATAACGTACAATTTATAGTTGTATTGTTAATAGTTAGTTTTTTTATACCTGTGCTGGCTGTTTATAAGAATATTTAAATAATTCTATTAGTTCAACAGGTATATTCATTTTTTTACAGTTTGATTTTCTTAGTTTATTGGGTAAGATAACGTTTTTATTTCATAAAAACAAGAATTAAGACTGATTTGTGCCACCGTTGGGGGCATTTTTTATTTAGCACTATTTATATTTTTTTGATTAACTTGTATTACAGGGTTAACATTTCAAATAAAAAACATTCATATTTAAAATATTTTTAACCAACATATTTAAAGTTTTTGGGTAATAATTATACAATTCTTACCTTTTATATTTGTTACATTTTCTACTTCTTATGAATGACGTAAGAATGTTGTTACGTGACGTGTTGTGTTACGTTACTGCAAGTTATAAATGTTTACCTGTACGGAAGTTTTTTCCGTTTCTTTTCTTTTTGAAGAAGTTCAATGTTTGAGTCTTTATAGTAAATCCATTTCCTTAAATCTAGTCACAACGTTATTTTAAATTTTAATAAGCTTATTTTTACAGTAAACTTTAGCTAAAACATATAAAAAGTGCTGTACATGACTTTTATAAAAGCGTTATTAATTTGCGAAACGAGATGAATTGTTGGTTGAAAAAACAAACTGTGTACTTGCGTTACCAAACAAATATTACGAACTAGTTTTAATGAGCATTATGTGCAGTAAATTAAATATTTCTAAAGCAATGACAATATTAACATTTTAACTGCGTGGTACGGATTATTTATTTTGAGTAATAATTAATATTTTACTTTCAAACTGTTTGATGTAAATCAAATATAGGCCTAGATAATTTTATCCTTTGTAACTTTAATATATTTTTAACTAATATATATATATTTTGCTACACCACACATGAAGTCGTGGGTTCAATTCCCACTGCTCTCATGCTGTAGCGCCTTTGAGTGAGGCGATATAAACGATTTAAACTTCTGCTGGGCTAGCAGTTAATCAGCAGCAAAATTACCGGGCAATTATAATCTATAATTTTAAGCGGATGTTGTCAACTACCTATCATAATAATTTCCTTATCCACATATTAAGTTTTTTATACTATTCAGTAGTACCAATATATTTTTAGACTTTAAAACATATTTAAAAACATTTGGGAGAGCAGTGGGAAAACATTTGAGAGAACAGTGGGAAAACATTTGAAAGATCAGTGGGAAAACATTTGAGATAGCAGTGGGAAATAGCGAACTGTTATATTTTAGCTTTATAAAACAATTTTAACTTTATAAAACAATAAAATACAATATCAGAAATTTAAACAGCGTTGAAATTTAACACCTGGGCTTATTTTGTATCTGTAGTTTTTTGTAACTTTATGATGAACTAAAACACACTTTATTTAACAATAACAGATTGAGTATAAACATGGTCACTTAAAGTCGATGTCGCGAGGATGGTAGTCAATAGCAAACAGTAGTCGTGTTTCAAAAAAAAAAGTAGTCGTGTTTCATATTCATTCTGATGTTATAGCTAACAGACACCCCATAAATTTCATATTTATTCTGATGTTATAGCTAACAGACACCCCATAAACCGAATCTCTAAATAACTTACTCAATTTATTTTATTGCGTAACCGTGTCGCGATAAACACTACACCGACTTAATTTATACATACACCAAATATTATAAATCTGTTTCATTGAAAAATTTTATAAAAAATATACTAAATCCATTATAGTAAGTGTAACTTAATTAGTATGTTTATTATTTATTTAATTTTACCTGCACACATATTTCTTTTGTTCTATTTTTTAGAACACCTAGTGGTGTTTTATTAGCACAGGTAAGCCAGACTCTACCTATTTCTTCTTATAGTACTAGTACTAGCTTTTTGTATCGGGCTATAGGATACTTAATAATATGTTCACCTAAAGACTAACCTATCAGTCTTTACCTCCTAAAAAAAGGCTTTCTGGCGTTAAAATATTATTTTTGTTATAGCGTCTATCAAACAGTGTCTATTTATACGTTTTATTTAAATATTGCGATATAATAACAAATGTTGTTTCGTGCCACCTTCTTTCAAATAATTAACAACGAAGAAAAAAACGTTTGACAGATATAAAATAAGTCCAGACTTTGGGTTTTAGTTGCAGAGTCTATGAAACTAATTTTTAAATACTTTGCAAGTTTTATTCAAAGCCTACACACTTAACAAAAAACAGATATCGTGTACATATATATGATTTACCTTTGATTAATATCTTTACTATATTTTTATATGTGTTACGTTTAACATTTTAATAAAGAAAGCGTATGCTTGTGCCTTGTTCAATTTAACAAAACTATTTAAGCACATCTTTTGTTTTTCGGGATCCATATGTTTTTTTAGTGTTTATATTTAAGGTAAGGTTTTATATATATTGCCGTGTTTGTTAAGGTCATGTCTGTGGTATTTGATTTAAAAGAGACCATCCTAAAAAGCAATTTATTTGTTAAATAATTGTTTTCTATACAGTGTGTGATGCATGCAGTTAAAATAAAGTTAATATAAAATGAGCATTTTTTAAAGTCTTCTAAATATTTTTTTAAAAAAAAAATATATTATTTTTTTTATTTTACAATGTTTTTTTCTTGTTTTTGTATTAAGTCTTTTGAATTTTTTTTTGCAAAATATTAATAATTGAATTAACAAGACAAGTGTAGCTGTATGTCTAGGTGTAGGCCTGCAGTTAAACAGAAGTTTATACATATTTTATTAATACACTCACTTTATATATATCAATATAATCTTTTAGTTTACATACAAGTACAAAAAATTAAATAGAGGGCATTTTTTATTTACATTTATTGCGTCTTTAGTTTGTAGCGTTGTTAGTCGTTATTTAAGCTACACTCTTATTGTTTTGTACTCTGACTCTGTATTTACGATCTCCAATCAAGAAGGGAAATCAGTTATCTTAATCTCGTAATAGAAAGACTCAGAGAAACGGTAACTCAGTTGTAATTTTATTGTACAGTTTGTAAACAGTTAGTTACGTAGTTATTTAAACTCCCCTTACACATACAATCACATGACTTTATATAGTGGTAAGGGTGATGACAATACTTAAACAACTGTTATATAAATTTAGTTAAAAGGTGTTTATAAGACCTAATTCAACGACATTAAAATTGATTATTAAAACACACACACACAAAGGCATAATACCGACTAACACAATAATAAGAAAACACTCGTTTACCATAAAAAACATAACATGTGTATTTTCCATAAACATATGAAAAATGAGCTGTTATTGCTACAAGTTAAGTAAATACAAACACTAGGTGAAACATTAGCTCCTTTTTTATGGCAAGAAAATGTTAACATTTACATTACATTTGCTAAAACAATTAGATAACATTTTAGGTCATGAAAAAAAAATAAATACACATTTAGGTCATGAAAAAAATAATTCTACATTCTAATGTTGTCATAGTTTTGCATTAACATTCATTTTTAAAAAAAATTCTAGACGAACTAAAAAATATTTATGTCAATTGGAATATAATAATAATAAGGAACTTTATATTTATCACCTATAATATGTGATTCTACAGTTTATATTGTATTAAAAATGGAAGAAAATGCTGGGTTGTGGTTAAAATTTTCCAGTCCTCTCTGTTAAAACAAAATTTAATTTTAAGCAAGATGTATAAATTTACTTAAAAGATAAAATATATTGGATTACTTTATATCACATTACTTGTTTTTAACCAGTTAAAAAGTAAAGATAAAGTTTTTCAAACAAATATTCTCCAAAAAATTTCATAGATATTTAAATCTTTAGTGGATAATTTTTAGCTCTTAACCTGATTTTATTTTCTTCAACTTTTTTAGTATAACAAAAATTAAAAAGATTAAATTCGAGTAAAAATTTATCTTTTTTAGGCGGATAGGGTATATTGTTATAGTCTACAGAAACGTGATAACTTAAGTTTGTTTCTATACACCATTATCCTGTTCCTTATCTTTGTTCTGGTATGTTTGCACTTATGTTATAGTTCATAATATAGTAAAACCACGTGACAATTTATTCTTTTTTCAGTTACTGTATTTGCTAAGGTAAACTGGATTGATTGTTTAGGCCATGGTTAATGATTGGAACACAAAAATATGCTGCAAATGAGAATTGTTATTTAAAGTTGTTCACAAAACATTTTAAACGAAACGACATGCTTACTTAAGCTTGAACGTAGAACAACCCTTCCTCCACGTCCTTTAAAATCATATCCAAAGTTTCGTGAATAAAATCCTCTAAAGCTTCATTCTTGTAGACTATTTCACGCCTAAAGTAAGCTGTGCAGACTAATTCATTTTGAACTAAACACAAAATAAATAAGGTTAGGTAATATGTAAAAAATTAACTCTAATTTAGAGATATATTTACTCTTAATTTTATTTTTTACTATAATTTTAACATCTTTATAATACCTTACAAACGAATTGCCAATTCTATTCTTTAACTTAGGTAGATATTTTTATTTATTTGTTTCGTTGATTTAATTGAACATTGATTTAGATATGTTTATTTAAATTCTTACTGTTATTGTTCAAGGCGTTTTGATTTAGTTGAACTCTGAAAATGTACATAGTATTTTAATAAACAACTTTAGTTTAATAAAAAATATTTTATATTGTAATTACTGGGTAAGAATATTAGCCCTAACCAAAACATAAATTACAGACTATTTATAAACAAAAAAACTAATCAAAAAACCTAAACCAAGTTTAAATATTACCTTATTATAATAGACGGAATTTCAAAGTTGGTTTCCCCTTGCAAAACATGGCGCCTCAGATAGTTTTTGATTTGTATTTTCTAAATCATAAAAAACATACTATTTTCTAAATCATAAAAAAACATTGCACCGGCAGCGTGGTGTAGTGGTAAGAACACTTGCTACACCAAATATGGGGTCGTGGGTGACTCCACTGATCTCATGCTGTAGCACCCTTAAGTAAGGCGCTATAAACGGTATGAACTCCTGATGAGCCGAGACTTAATCGGCAGCATAATTATCAGGCAATTATAATTTATAATATCCCAAACTGCCACAGGCAACTCGAGACTTGGTCGGGGTAACTGATGTTACTCTATGTTTAACTCGGGCATTCGACTTTCACACATCGAGGATAAAAATACATACAAAAAAATACTAAACAAGAAAAAAAATAGTGTGTTTGTTGTCTCATTTGTTAAGGTCAGTAAACAGATGTAGTTATATGAACTCCTACATTTAAATTCTTTCCTATGATTTGCTTAAAGGGTTTCAGATGTAAGAGGTTTAATTAATACTGGGGGTAAACGTGTAACCTTTAAACCCCCTACAACAAACCTCTTTATATAAATTTCTACATTTAAAATTTTTCCCATGAACCTCTTTGGGAGTTTCGGATGTAGGAGGTTCAATTGATACTGGGGGTGAACGTGTAACATTTAACCCCCTACAACAAACCCCTTTATATGAACTCCTACATTTAAATTTTTTCCCATGAACCTCTTAGGGAGCATTAGATTTAAGAGGTTTAATTGATACTGGGGGTAAACTTGTAACCTTTAAACTCCCTACAACAAACTCCTTTATATGAATTCCTACATTTAAATTTTTTAATATGAACCTCTTAGGGAGCTTTAGATGTAAGAGGTTTAATTAATACTGGGGGTAAACTTGTAACCTTTAAACTCCCTACAACAAACTCCTTTATATGAATTCCCACATTTAAATTTTTTCCCATGAACCTTTTAGGGAGCTTCACATGTAAGAGGTTCAATTAATACTGGGGGTGAACTTTTAACATTTGAACTTCTTACAACAAACCACATACATTTAAACCCCTTTATATAAACCCCTACATTATTTTTTCTTAATTGCTTAGAGGGCTTCACATGTAAGAGCATTACATGATACTGGAAGTAACCTTATAACATTTAACTTCTTCATCTGAACTAGTTACTCTTAAACTACTTTATTTAAACTTTTGAAAACAATATAGGTTCAAGGGGTTTGGTTGTTAGAGGCTAAGATAAAGAGGGTTAAATGTAGGCAGTTGAAAAGGTTTAATTGTCTGGCTCTTGCTTGGAATATAATAGCTTTTTGTTTTAATTAAAATTTATTAATTTGTAAATTTTTACGCAAAAAATTATAAGTTTGTTCTAAACAGATTATAAATATATATTTTTGATTGATATATATTTTTGATTGGTTTTTAAATCGTACTTATAATTATTTAAGCATACAATTTCTCTAAATTTTTAGGGACATTTTAAATATACAAAATGTAGCTAAATTTAAAGCTTTTAATACAATTACTTTTATTTAAAAAAAGGACTATTGCTTTTATTTAAAATTGCTACTATTGCTTTTATTTAAAAATTTTAATACTATTGCTTTTATTTAAAAATTTAATACTATTGCTTTTATTTAAAAAATGGGATTCTAATTGCATTCAAATTGGCAAAAATAAATCTAAGTTAACCCTTAAAACCTGTCTTAACACGTGGTTTAGGCTCGAAACAATTTCATTGATTACTTTCTGGTATAGCATATAACGCACAATTTGTAGTTGTATTGTTAATAGTTAGTTTTTTATACCTGTGCTGGCTGGTTATAAAAGTATTTACATAATTCTGTTAGTTCATCAGGTATATCCATTTTTTATAAAATGACTTTATTTCCAAATTTATACTACAAAACTAAGTTTTAGTTTTTCGATATAGTTAACAAAGAAACTATTTTTTATCACGTGTCACCAGCGGGGACATTTGAGGATAAATTTTTTAACATTATTTTTTTTGTGTAAAGATTGTTAAAATTTAGTTTTAAATAAACAAAAATTTAAAATATTGCGATTTGCTAAACCAAATATTTTAAATATTAATTTTATTTCTTACCTGAATTTTTTCGTTTAAGTTTTCATATTTTATTCAATTTTCTCATGATTTAAAATAATATTATTTTAACTTTGTATATTTGGAAAATAATTTTTTTTTATAATAAGTTTGCTTTAAAACATTTATATTCCAAACAAGATATAAATGTTTAAATACTTTTAAAACGGCATATTTTATGACGTAGTAGTGGTGTAACAAACACACTCGCCAGTCAGGTATTTAAAAAAGTTATTAATAAATTTTAATATACATTGGCTAACTATTTAAAAAAAATTGGATCAAATTATTTTGAATTTTTTTACTTATTAATAATCTAAAATAATGTTAATTTTTATTATTTAATAAATTTTAACTAAGTTAATTTTTATTGAACTAAACTAATTTTAAGGTATACCCTAGCTAAAAAACGTAGATCATTTTATGTTTGTGAATAATTTTTATTTATTTTTATATTAGAATATATATATATATTTTTTTTTTATACACAAAATTCTTTCATTTAAAAATGCCAATGGTATAACACTGAGTAGTTACAATAACAAATTCTAACTGTTTAACTTGTCTTTACATGTCAATAATGACATTTGTCTGCATATTGTAACCAATATCAGATGAAGTTTCGAGAAAAGACTTGGTATATCTCAGGCGCAGCACGTTCTTTCGATAACTGATCGAGTAGAACTAGTACCTTATAAACACAACTTTAATAGAGTTTCACAAACCCTATTGGGTATTAATTTATGTATAGGTTTAATCGATATATTCAATAATGGGTTAAGTTTTCTTTAGATTTTTAATTCTTGTTTTATAGGGGTATCTTTTGTACGATAGTTTTGTGGACGTAAATTTATAATACAAGCAAAAGTGAATTTATAATACTATATTACAACTAAGAAAGGTTGGTGCCATTGACCGCTTAAAACCGAGTTGAAAAGTATTACGTTTGGGAAATTTTTTTCAAAAAACGCCCGACTAAATGACGATTTCAAATTTTTTATACAACAAAGTTATTTTTTTTAAATAAATCCGATATGCTTAGAGATATTTTCTTTCAAGCCACATTCAAACAGCTATAAATCTTTATAAACTAAAACATTAGGCTTTTTTTTTACTTTCAGCTTGCCTTTAATTTTTGCTAACGAAATTTAATATTTCGATGAAGAAAAAAAAAATAATAACTGATTTTTCATATATAAATGTATATGAGTTGTATATATAATTATATTTTGAATAGCCATAAACCAATGTTTATTGAAATAATATGTTGAGCCATTTTATTAGTCAGCCATAAAAATAACATTCTATTTTTTTGTTGTATGGCACTATTTTTTTTTCAAATTGATTAACTTGTATTACAGGGTTAAAATGTTAAATAAAAAAAATTTATATTCAAAATATTTCCAACTAACATATTCAAAGTTTTTGGGTAATAATTATACAATTCTTACCTTTTATTTCCATTACATTTTCTACTTCTTATATCCCAATTTTAATTTAGCATATTTTTATAAAATTTTGTTGTTCTAAAATTTTTATAGTTAAGTGTTGTCAATTGTGTCTAAAATCTGCGTTATATTTTTTAGTGTTAAGGTCTCAACCCCCTAAATTTATACTGGTTGCGTCCCAAAGCAAATTTGTTTGTAGTATTTTCACCTTTGGAGCAAATCAAATTAAACTTTTTGTTTCAAAAAGTTGCCGAAAACTTTATAACAAAAACTTTAAACCAAAAACAAATGAATCGTAAAACTAGTACCTTATAATATAAAAAAACTTTATTGCTTTATTGTGTACAATGACTAAATACATTAAAATAAACGTATGACAAGAATTAAAATTAAAATCGGGACTAACATTAAATTATTTATATATTTTTCCGACACATTAACTTTTTTTATAAAAAAGTAACTTTAATTTCTACCACTAAACATTTTATTTTTATAATTTTCATTATACGTAAAAATAAAGGAACATTTTGTAATGTACAGCCTGGTTAAATTACTATTATTTCCTTAGCCTATTCTTTAAAGAAGGTGTTTATTTCTGTTGTCTATGGATGGTTGATTTTTAAAATTACTAGTCTTCTTCTACCATATTCTTTAACGTATACCTTCTTGTTATTGTAAAACGTAAATACCTTCAGTTAGGCATAACCAAAGAACATATACAAACCAAACCCATGAAGGTAGAGTCTATTTTAATTTGGCCTAACAATTGTGAATTATTGCGTGTTTATAAATAAATTTCGTTTTTAACTTTTTTTATAACTTCTGCTAAGCAAATATTGTCAAAATTTTATATGTATACGTCATTTAAAAGAGAAATAGAAGTTTTCTTGTGTTCACCAAAAATGGGATTTAGTTGCCTAAACAAAGATTTTTATTTATTCAACCCAAACGGACTTTTTACGAATTTAAAGCTTAGGGTATATACTAGAACATAAACAGTTACCACTCTTGTACTTTTTTACCAACAACATATTTTCCATTCGGTTCATTTTTGTCTTTTAAAATCAAAGCTAGATAACCCAGGGTTTTAGCTCCCTCTTCTGGTGACTTAGTAGCCTGTGGTGAGGTCATATCAGTTCGAACCCAACCAGGACAACAGGAGTTGACCAAAACGTTGTCATGACCTTGTTGCCGTAGCAACCTTGCTTGTAATTTTGCCAAAGCCATCAAACCGAGTTTGGACATTCCATAGGGTGAACTAGGAAAACCACTTTTAACATGAGATTTACTCTCTGTTAGTTCAACAAACTTGTTCATTAAAGAGGCAAGCTCTTCTTCAGTAATGTTATCAGATCGGAATTTATCTTTAATCTCCTGTGAGCAGTATTTTAAGGCTGTGACGCCAACCATACTTGAAATATGGACAATCCTACCAAGATCTTTTATACTTGGAAGTAATATATCTGAAGTTCGAACGGTGCCAAAGTAATTGGTTTTAATTGTGTCCTTGGCTTGAGTGTATAGTGGAACTTTATCAGTTCGTTTAAACATAATTCCAGCATTGTTTACTAGCATATCTACTCCTCCATAATTAGAAATCATGAAGTCCTTTAGTTTTTCAATACTCTTACTATCATCAACATCAATTTGATGAAATCTAGGTTTAAGGCCTTGAGATTCAAGTTTTTGAATTGCTTTTTTTCCTTGGTCTTCCTTTCTGCATGTCAAATAAACTTGGCCTTCAAATTTCTTGCATAAAGATTGAACTATGGCATAACCGAGACCTTTTCTGCTACCAGTAACTACTGCGACTCTATTAGCAGTCATTTTTTATAATTTTGATGATATTTAAATTAACAAACAGAAAGAAAATAACTATAAAAAGAAAGTAAGAAAGTAAGAAAGTATCAGAAAAAAAAAAAACTTACAAAATGAAGTTCAATGTAATAATGTTATTTAAAATGTTGCGTTTTTAAAATTATTATATAATCATTTTTCTTACGTAACTCATTAAATTAGATCAGTAATAAATGGTGGAAAAACATAAAAAACACGTGCTGAGAAGGGTAAAAAAATTAAAGGTAATTTAAATGTTTAAATTTAATATTTTTATATATTTTACTAAAATTTTATAAGCAAATGTAGGCATGGAATTTATATGCAAAATAATAAAAAACCACAAATACATATTTTTTACACATTAAAATTTATTGATACAATTTGATAACATTTTATAGTGTTTAAACTTATGCACAAAAAGTAAAATTTCCAATTACTTTTCTATGGCTTTGTTGACAAACTAAAATGTGTTATATTTTTTGTTTACTTTTAGAAATAATTTAAAGTACACAAAAAAAACAAGATGTAAGTTGCTGGAAACTGAATAAAAATTTGGTTGTGAGAAATTACGCCGCAAAAATCCAGGGTTTATTATTTAAATATTTTAATTAAAAATTTGCGCACAGGACGGCCGTCAAATTTATAGTATTTTTAATTTTAGATGAATTTTTCGATATGAGGCACGTGTGCTCTGGAGTACAAAGAGCAATTGTGTTTGCTGCATGACCCACAATACGACCTCCATTATGACGTATTAAACGCCGTTGAGCCAGATCCACCATGTTATAAACTTCCAACTTTAACCAACCACACTTATCCTGAGTTAATTTTATTGAGTTCAGTTCAATTATTTACTCATTTAGATAACTACACAGCTGGTATGTGTGCAGTGGTTTACTTTTATGCAACTTGGTGCCCGTTTTCAATGAAGTTAGCCCCAGCAATTAACTCAATTGGTCACATTTTTCCAACTGTTCCAATATTTGCGGTTGATTTTGAAACCCAGTTAACATCAACAAATAACCACATAAGGTAAGTGAAAAAATATTTTATTTATTTACTATTTTATGAATGATTAAAAAAACATGAATTTTTTTAAACATTTATTTATCCTTGACATGGTAAGGTAAACTTTTTGACCTAAACATAGAGTAACATCAATTACCATATCCCAGTCTTGAGTTGCCTTTGGCAGTTTCAAATAATATTGATTATAATTGCTCCATTGTTAAACTGCTGATTAGGGTTGGCTCAGCAGGAGTTTATACTGATTATTGCACCTTACTCAAGGACATAATAGCATGAGAGCAGTAGGAATCTACCCAGGACCTTGTGTAGTGAAGCAAGTGTTTCGACTACTACACCTCGCTTTATGCTCTGTCTTTAAATAGACTATATATTATTGGAATTTTGTTTGGTATAAATAAGCTACCATTTAATTTGCCATACCCAATTTTGGGTCCCTTTGCAAGTTTGATAATAGTGCAAGTTTGATAATAGTTTGATATAAATGATCTACTAAGTTTACGCCTTGTATTATACATGATAGCAGTGGAAATTAAACTTAAGGATTGCTCGATGCCAAGCTACTTTAATTACTGTGTCATATTAACAGTAAAAATATTTATTACCATTTTGTTGATATTTTATTATTAATCATAACCTTAAATATTGCTGGTACTATTTGTTGTAAACGTAAGTTATTGTTAAAATTTCTTTATGTTAGTTTTAAAAATAAAAATAATTAAACTCTCTTTATTTGATTTGTTTTAGATTTGGAACACTGGCTTTGCCAAATTTGGTAATTTTTCAAGGACCCAAAGCTATTCTAAGATTTAACCAATCTGGTACTGATTTGGTTGATGTTATTAAATTTGTTCAACGGACAACTAAAGTCCTGGCAAAACCTATTGGTTATGTGGGGAATAATCTAACTTTAAAAAATCAAAATTTAAGTATTTTTAAAATAAGCGAAAAAGATTTTAAAGGTCCGATGCCGGTAACTTACAAACCAGAAACGGATTGGATGATGATTTTGTCATCTGTGTTTTTAATATATTTAATTTACTTTCAATTTAAACGAAAAAATGAGTAAAAATTATTTTACCTTTAATTAGGCCATGAAATTATTCACTAAATATTTTTAATTAACTTTTACTTTGTTGTTTTATATGTATATATAAAATCATGATTTTATTTAAAATGTGGGTATGTTTTTTTTACTCCATTTTTCTACAAAAAGGTAGGTGTTTCTCATTCTTTACTGAGGTCCAACTTTTGAGTTTGGCAGCTTATGAATTGATTTTACAATGATGTTGTATGCACGACTAGAAAATGTGTCTTCCATTTTTTTGGGGTCATTATTAAATGGGGATTTCATGGCATCTGACAAAAATGTTATATGTACTATGGTTACAAAATATCACACAAAACTACAAAATTTAACAATTTTGTTTGGTGTCTATTATACGATAAGGTATAGGCTAATTATATAAAGCCTAATAAGTTTTTGTGATGACACAAAAAATGTAATTATTTGGTTTTATTGCTGGCTAGTATTGACTCTAATTTTACTGCTGTCATTGTAGTACTACCGCACCAAGAGTTATAACTGTAATATACTGCTAATTTTGTAAATACGAATTGTGAAAAGGGGGGTGTTTAGCGTGCATTTATCTACAAAAATTATATCTTACGTACGCAGACCTGAACTGTGTTAACATTAATTTAGGCTGTTTTTGGTTTAATCTACTATAATACATTTACCTGTAAAAACGTTAAGCCCGCCTAGAAACGGATTAGGTGATCGAAAACTCAATGGTTTCGGACCTTCACACTGGCCCCGCGCTAAATAATTCTGATATCTTTTAAAATCAGGTGCTTTGTCTGATAACTTCTTACAAAAACTTGCTAATTTTCTTCCTGCAAAACTTGTAGGCTCTATTTTGAATAGCAATGGGTTAGAACCCCAAACTGTGTTATCAAATCCATTTTTGATAACACGAATTGAGTTTAAGTCGTTGGGTAAATCTTTTCCAGATACTTCTTCTCCACATGATTTGGCAGGGTATACTGCTGACGACATCTTTTTTCTATTGAAACCTGGTTAAAATTAAATCTATGTTTTATGGTTAAAGTAATATGTAAATTTAATGCAGTACACGATGGAGCTCTGTTTGCGTCGTCCGCCAAGTTTATAAAATGCTGAATGAAAGGAATTTATAAAACCTTACCCTAATCTTTCTTTGTACATTCCGCCCTTTATTTATTTTTGTACTACTCGTTTAAACCAGCGGACGACGCTAATGGAGCTCCTAAACTTTAGTTAAATATCCCATCCTAAATTCAAAATGAGTGCGTTGTTTATAGAGTTAAAATTCATCTAAATATCTACTTCAAAAGTACATACCGTGCTTTTAAATTTTCAAAATAACTGTTAGATGTCAGTCAGTCAATTTAAATTTTTTTGTAATATACAAGGTTTGGATTTTGCCTGATTTATTTGTTATTGTTACATCATATAGGCCAACCCATAACAAATTGTATTTATAAATATGGTTAAAATATTAAATTAATAAACTAATTAATGAAAAATGTAAAAGTATTTTTGTTTTGTATAAAAAGAAAATATTTTTTTTCTTTGTAATACTTTTATTCACACATAAATGATAAAAACAAAAAGGGATTTTAACTTCTATTTCTATTTTAGTTCTGTTTAAATTATAAATTAAAAAGTAACCACTTATGAAAGCAATACAATTTTTATTTATTATACACCTTGAAACTTTAACGAATATAAATTTATAATTTAAAAAAATAATATTAACAAAAAATACAGCATATTTATAGCATTTTTAATTTAATAAAGAACAGCCTCCGTAAAATAAAGCACTTTTTAAGTTTAAAATTAAATTTTATTTAAGCTTTAAACGCAGCAAATGCCTAGTAGCAGTGTTAGTTTTGTTATATTAAAAATTATAGTTATTTTTAAACTGTTGTTCCAGTATTATAGTAACTGTAAACCGAACCTTTAGAAAAGCATTTTTACAAAGGCACTTTTTCAAAAAAATAAATACCAATTTGATTTAATACAATCAATATCACGTGGCTATTTATGAATTATGACTTTACTTTTGACTAAGCGGACAAGATAGTTAAGTTAAATTAAAACAAACTTTAAGAAAAAAAAATAACCCTTGCTAGGCATTTGGCCAGTTTTTATAATCATGAAAGTATGTGCAACCTAAGTTATATCACTTCAACACTTCTATACTATATACAATGATACGTTAGCTAGCATTAAAACAGAAAAGTTTTACAAGACATACATTTGGATGCTAAAAGTCAGATGAACACACGTTGCATTTAACTGAACAGAAAGAATAATCCACTGTTAAGGTCATTCATAATTCCTTCAATTGCTTGTTCAATAAAATCATTAATGGGTTCATTTCTGAAGGCAATTTCACGGTGGAACCCGATAGCAAAATCTAAAATTACAAAAACAAATAAACCTGTTGAGTTATTAAAGGTTACTTAATCAAGGTTCACATACTTGGTCTTTTTTTAAATCTTTGTTTTTGATGTGGAAAGTCGACTTTACGGCCTAAACATAGAGTAACATCAGTTACCCTGACCTAGTCTCGAGTTGTCTTTGACAGTTTGGAGTATTATAGATCATAATTGCCCAATTTAAATTGCTAATTAAGTATTGGCTTAGCAGGAGTTCATATACCGTTTATAACACCTTACTCAAAGGTGCTACAGCATGAGAGCAGTGGGAATTAAACACACAATCTTATGTGGTATAGCAAGTGTTTATGCCACTACACCATGCTTTTAGACAAAGACAATAACTCAAATAGAAAAATAGATGATAAAATGTTATATATATTTACATATTTTACCTAATCTTTGGCTATTGTGGGGTCCATCGCTAAAACGATTGTTGCCAAGCTGACCAGAGTCACTAAATAACAATTTATATTTTGCAACACAGAAGCAATATTTTTATAATTGGTCTATCTCACATAACTTTATTCAAAATATTTTTTAGAGGGCTTTTAAGCAAAGGAAATACTTTATAAAAAAGTTGTGCGCTCTTACCTTAGTTTGACAAAAAAAAATAAAAATATTTAGTTTCAACTTCAAAAAAAATGTTAATTATTCTTTAAATGTTTATTATTGTCTTACCTGAAAACGTAAATCACAACCGAAAAATTATTTTGGCCTTGTAAGATTGGCGCACTAAGAACATTTCTGAATCTTTCTATCTACAAACAAATTATAAACTCGGTTAACTACTTTAGAACTGTTCTATATTCTGAAAAAAAAGATTTTACCTCTGTTTCGCCAATATTTAAAGTTACATAGCGGCCTATTTGAATTAAAAGTGACATTTTTGTAATTAATTTAGAAGATAGAAGATATTATGTACGTATAAAACAAAATAATTATAGAATAGGGTAAAAACTTTTTGTTTCGTTTAAAAAAAAGTTAGTGCTAATATAAAATTTTTTGTGTTAATATTAATAACATTTCAAACGATGTTAAATTTAAGATTAAAATATTAAAAATATACTAATTTAAAATAGAAGCGTTACAACTAATCACGTGACTGCGAAATTAATCACGTGGTTGCGACGATTGAAACGCGGGTATTTAAATTTTTGATAACAAATTGATTTTGTTTTGTAATGACTACAACAAAATTAAATGTTAAAATAAGACAATTATTTTAAAGCTATAAAAAAATAATATATTAAAAAAAAAATTATATAAAATATTGAAAAATATAAAAAATATTGAATATTAAATAAAGAACAAAGACAAAAAATACGAACGCGAAGTATACTCGCCGCTATATGGCATAGTTTCAAAAAAATACGCAGTTAAATAATTTTTAATATTAAAATGACTTTTTTTGTAATAAATACAGAATTAATTTAAATGTTAAATATAATACAATTTTTTTCAAGTTATTAAAAATTAATTATCTATATTGTTTGTTGAGTGTTTATAAATAATATTTTGTTTGAAAATAATTTTCCGTCATAAAATTTATTTTTTTAAGTTTTAAAGTAAATAGTTGTTGTCACTCTCAGGTATATAATACTTCAAATATTTGTTTTCCTTAAATTATTTCTAAACTTAAAACTTACGTTGTTACAAAATTTCTTCTATAGAACCTAACTTATATTGAAAAACTTTCACAATAATTTTAAACCTATATCACTTACTATACCAGATCGTATCATGATTCTTATGTAGATGTGTCATGTTACTTGAAAAAATTTAACATTTGTTTGGTAACCTAGAACAATGCCAGGCAAAAACAAAACAGGAACATCATTGTTTTACACATTCTCAAATTTCCCAAACAAAGGATTTTAAGTTTTCTAATTTAATAGGGTTCATTTTAGCAATATTGATTTTCTTGAAGGCTTTACAGTCAATGTATATTCAACCCAGGCTATCACCGTTGTTAGCGTTTATATGAAAAACCTCTAATATCTACTCTTATGCCAAGAGTTAACAGATAGCTTATCGCCTTATGTTAACCCTTAACATCCGATTACTTATTCTAAAAAAATAAACAAAAGCACGCTATTTCACTGTTACAGTTTGTAGATATGGGTTTTTACTAGGCATTTGTGGAAAGCATCGGGTACAAATTAGTTTGAACAAAAATGAAATTAGTTGAAAAGTTAATGCTCTTCGATTTATGACATTTCTTATAATACAAAGATATGCCTAACAACTGTTTTTACGGTTCTGAATTTGTTACTTAATAAAAGTTGCGGGTATTACGTGTTGCAAAATATTGTGATTACTAATGAAACTTTATTCATACATGGCCAATACTTAAGTGGTTTAGAAATTTTTACGTATTATTTTTAGATCAAGTAAACTGCATTAGAATATTGCCTTATCAGATTAAATAACCCACAGTGATTTATTTTAGCCTTTACTCGATTTAAACAAAATTGCCCGCTTGGTGTCAGTAAAATAGCATTTTGGTTTTTAAGCTCAGCTGTAAGGTTTTTTTTTTAATCCGGTAGTGTGGTGAACCGATCATGGCGTCGAACCACAAGCTAAAAGGTTTGGGTTCGAGTGGCACCAATACCACGCTATTCACTCTTGAGTCCGGGGTTTACGAATACCTCAAACACGTCATACCCTTTCCAAATAAAACACGTCATACCCTTCCCCAATAAAAACATTTTAACCACACAGGCTTACCTAATAAAAATATCAAAAACCTATTCTCTTAAGAGGATGGGGGAAATGGGAAAATAGATATCTTGTACCAGTCCCATGTTAAACAGTGTTAACAGTTAGTCTATTCACTTCTTATATTTATCAAGTCTTGTTAAATTACAGTTTTATTTGGGTACAGCTTTAACATGGTGACTTTACTTCTAGCTACTGCAATAAATCACTTTTTCTCATAATTATTGGGCACTTCTAATTTAAATTGATTTTTAACTTATGTTAAATAAATATTAATATACTGTTGTAAAACTACTTTTTAGCTAAACATTTTGCTTTGATTTTATTTTAAAAATTAAACAAAGAAAAATATATATATACATATATCTAAAGAATTTAAAAAAAATATCTTGGTAAATTTCAGCTTTTACAACTTGAAAAGCTAAGCATTCCTTCGATCCCGTTCCTTTTCCGCCCTTACCTAATAAATTGAACAAAATTTTGTTTTAAACAAAGTGGTTATAGTTTAAATTTAAGTTAAGATTTTATAGTATTTGTAAAATAAATAAAATATTATGGCATTTTCTTACCCAGCGAAATTGATAAAGTTGAATTTTTTGAAAAACTTTTTGTGCTTCCTGTTCCACGAACGAGTCTACTTCTTCTTTGTTGTACGTTGTTTTGTGATCCACTATGATTACAAAAATCTCATCACGACCTTGAAAAATTTAACAATTTGTTGGTCACACTTTTTGTAAGTGATAAAGCTTTTTAAATGATAAAAGAAATATAAAATAAGGCAATTTTAAAATAGGGCGGTTTGCCTTCGACATTTTAAATTTTACTTGTTTGTTGTGGCAGGGTTAAAAATCAGAATTATTTCAATTAATGTATTAAATTTATTTACTATACCCGTATTTTTATTGTTTTCAGCATATACGTGATAAAAAGCAGTTCTAAAATACAATCAGAAACTAAAAAAGTTTTTTTTATGGTGTTTAAAAATGTTTACATAGACAATTATTTTAAAGCTTTAAAAAAATAATATATTAAAAAAAAATTATATAAAATATTGAAAAATATAAAAAATATTGAATATTAAATAAAGGACAAAGACAAAAAATACGAACGCGAAGTATACTCGCCGCTATATGGCATAGTTTCAAAAAAATACGCAGTTAAATAATTTTTAATATTAAAATGACTTTTTTGTAATAAATACAGAATTAATTTAAATGTTAAATATAATACAATTTTTTTCAAGTTATTAAAAATTAATTATCTATATTGTTTGTTGAGTGTTTATAAATAATATTTTGTTTGAAAATAATTTTCCGTCATAAAATTTATTTTTTTAAGTTTTAAAGTAAATAGTTGTTGTCACTCTCAGGTATATAATACTTCAAATATTTGTTTTCCTTAAATTATTTCTAAATTTAAAACTTACGTTGTTACAAAATTTCTTCTATAGAACCTAACTTATATTGAAAAACTTTCACAATAATTTTAAACCTATATCACTTACTATACCAGATCGTATCATGATTCTTATGTAGATGTGTCATGTTACTTGAAAAAATTTAACATTTGTTTGGTAACCTAGAACAATGCCATGCAAAAACAAAACAGGAACATCATTGTTTTACACATTCTCAAATTTTCCAAACAAAGGATTTTAAGTTTTCTAATTTAATAGGGTTCATTTTAGCAATATTGATTTTCTTGAAGGCTTTACAGTCAATGTATATTCAACCCAGGCTATCACCGTTGTTAGCGTTTATATGAAAAACCTCTAATATCTACTCTTATGCCAAGAGTTAACAGATAGCTTATCGCCTTATGTTAACCCTTAACATCCGATTACTTATTCTAAAAAAATAAACAAAAGCACGCTATTTCACTGTTACAGTTTGTAGATATGGGTTTTTACTAGGCATTTGTGGAAAGCATCGGGTACAAATTAGTTTGAACAAAAATGAAATTAGTTGAAAAGTTAATGCTCTTCGATTTATGACATTTCTTATAATACAAAGATATGCCTAACAACTGTTTTTACGGTTCTGAATTTGTTACTTAATAAAAGTTGCGGGTATTACGTGTTGCAAAATATTGTGATTACTAATGAAACTTTATTCATACATGGCCAATACTTAAGTGGTTTAGAAATTTTTACGTATTATTTTTAGATCAAGTAAACTGCATTAGAATATTGCCTTATCAGATTAAATAACCCACAGTGATTTATTTTAGCCTTTACTCGATTTAAACAAAATTGCCCGCTTGGTGTCAGTAAAATAGCATTTTGGTTTTTAAGCTCAGCTGTAAGGTTTTTTTTTTAATCCGGTAGTGTGGTGAACCGATCATGGCGTCGAACCACAAGCTAAAAGGTTTGGGTTCGAGTGGCACCAATACCACGCTATTCACTCTTGAGTCCGGGGTTTACGAATACCTCAAACACGTCATACCCTTTCCAAATAAAACACGTCATACCCTTCCCCAATAAAAACATTTTAACCACACAGGCTTACCTAATAAAAATATCAAAAACCTATTCTCTTAAGAGGATGGGGGAAATGGGAAAATAGATATCTTGTACCAGTCCCATGTTAAACAGTGTTAACAGTTAGTCTATTCACTTCTTATATTTATCAAGTCTTGTTAAATTACAGTTTTATTTGGGTACAGCTTTAACATGGTGACTTTACTTCTAGCTACTGCAATAAATCACTTTTTCTCATAATTATTGGGCACTTCTAATTTAAATTGATTTTTAACTTATGTTAAATAAATATTAATATATTGTTGTGAAACTACTTTTTAGCAAAACATTTTGCTTTGATTTTATTTTAAAAATTAAACAGAGAAAAAAAATATATATATATATCTAAAGAATTTGAAAAAATTATCTTGGTAAATTTCAGCTTTTACAACTTGAAAAGCTAAGCATTCCTTCGATCCCGTTCCTTTTCCGCCCTTACCTAATAAATTGAACAAAATTTTGTTTTAAACAAAGTGGTTATAGTTTAAATTTAAGTTAAGATTTTATAGTATTTGTAAAATAAATAAAATATTATGGCATTTTCTTACCCAGCGAAATTGACCAAGTCTGATTTTCTGAAAAACTTTTTGTGCTTCCTGTTCCACGAACAGGTCTACTGCTTCTTTGTTGTACGTTGTTTTGTGATCCACTATGATTACAAAAATCTCATCACGACCTTGAAAAATTTAACAATTTGTTGGTCACACTTTTTGTAAGTGATAAAGCTTTTTAAATGATAAAAGAAATATAAAATAGGGCAATTTTAAATAGGGTGGTTTGCCTTTGACATTTTAAATTTTACTTGTTTGTTGTGGCAGGGTTAAAAATCAGAATTATTTCAATTAATGTATTAAATTTATTTACTATACCCGTATTTTTATTGTTTGCAGCATATACGTGATCAAAAGCAGTTCTAAAATAAAATCAGAAACTAAAAAAGTTTTTTTTATGGTGTTTAAAAATGTTTACATACTATTGTTGCATTATTACCTATCAAGAGACCTATTAAAGCCAATTTCTGTCCTTCCTTTAAGAATTAATCTTCTCAAATCATTTTCGTATTCTCTTTTCTAAATGTACATTGCCAAAAAGCAAAAATAGCAAAATTTAAGTCTTATAGTTTTGGTAAAATATATGTCTTAACTTTAATTGTTAAATCTTTGGTTTTTTGATTAAATATTGGTTATTGGTATGTTGGTATGCTATAAAGAATCTTTAAATAAAACAAAAAATTATAAACAAAAAGAAGTAATCTCGTTTGGACACACTTTTGAGTAATTTAGGTTCGCGCAAAATTAAGAAGTTATCTTTTGTTCTTTCTATCATAGTAAATTGAAACTGGTTTTATGTAAAAAATAGGTTATTGAGGTTCGCAAAGAGTTTTAAAGTTACCTCTTGTTCTTCATACTCCCTAAAAAAATCAATAAGAAGACGTCTTAATCTATTTTCATCGTCCATGGTGATATACTTGATATTATATTTATTTAGGCTATACCTTGCTTACTCCAAATTTAAAATTTATAAACCTAAAATTAAATTTTAACTATTTAATTAAATTATAAGAAACTACTCGACTAAATTGTCTTATACAGAGAAAGTTAAATGAAAGTCAAAACGAAGGTTGTATAGTATTTCTAATGTATACAAACAAACCAAGTTGATTTAAAAATAAAATTCACCTGTATTATTATTTTAGCTTTGACAATAAACCATTTTATATAGCTTGAACAAAAGAACTGTTTAATAACAGGTGCTTGTTGACTATAGTAGTTTGGGATATTATTGATGCCCAATATTTTAACTGCTCATTAAGTTTTGGCTTAGCAGAAGTGCATACTGTTTATAGTGCCTTACTCACTACAGCATGAAACAAGCGGGAATTAAACCGCTGACCTCATGTAGTTAAGCAAGTGTTTTAACCACTAAACCACGCTGCCGAGTAATTTTTATGCTCTTTCCTCAATTACACTATATTTTATTGGCTTTTATGGTTGTTTTTTATTTGGTATATTAAGCTACCATCTAATTGCAATACCAACTTTTGTTTTTTTTTTGTAAGTTTCCATATAGATAACATACTAAGTTTACTCCTTGCCTTATACATAAAATCAATGGGAATTAAACTCAAGGATTGCTTGATGCCCAGCTACTTTAACTCATATTAACAGTATGAATATTTATCACCATTTTGTTGATATTTAATATCAATCATAACCTTAAATATTACTGGTACAATTTATTATAAATGTAACTTATTGTTAATTTTTAGGTTGGTTTTAAAAATAAAACTAATTAAACTCTCTTAATTTGATTTGTTTTAGATTTGGAACATTGGCTTTGCCAAATTTAGTGATATTTCAAGGACCAAAAGCTATTTTAAGATTTAATCAATCTGGTACTGACTTGGTTGATTTTATTAAATTTGTTCAACGAACAACTAAAGTCCTTGCAAAACCTATTGGTTATGTGGGGAATAATCTAACTTTAAAAAATCAAAATTTAAGTATTTTTAAAATAAGCGAAAAAGATTTTAAAGGTCCGATGCCAGTAACTTACAAACCAGAAACGGATTGGATGATGATTTTGTCATCTGTGTTTTTAATATATTTAATTTACTTTCAATTTAAACGAAAAAATGAGTAAAAATTATTTTACCTTTAATTAGGCCATGAAATTATTCACTAAATATTTTTAATTAACTTTTACTTTGTTGTTTTATATATATAAAATCATGATTTTATTTAAAATGTGGGTATGTTTTTTTTACTCCATTTTTCTACAAAAATGTGGGTGTTTCTCATTCTTTACTGAGGTCCAACTTTTGCTGATGGCAGCTTATGAATTGATTTTACAATGATGTTGTATGCACGACTAGAAATTGTGTCTTCCATTTTTTTGGGGTCATTATTAAATGGGGATTTCATGGCATCTGACAAAAATGTTATATGTACTATGATTACAAAATATCACACAAAACTACAAAATTTAACAATTTTGTTTGGTAAAATTGAACGCAATTTGTTATTTGCGTTTTAAAAGTAATGGAATCATTATAAAGATCTTGCTATTAAGATTTATAGGTGTCTATTATACGATAAGGTAAAGGCTAATTATATAAAGCCTAATAAGTTTTTGTGATGACACAAAAAATGTAATTTATTTGGTTTTATTGCTGGCTAGTATTGACTTTAATTTTACTGCTGTCATTGTAGTACTACCGCACCAAGAGTTATAACTGTAATATACTGCTAATTTTGTAAATACGAAAGGTGAAAAGGGGGGTGTTTAGCGTGCATTTATCTACAAAAATTACATCTTACGTACGCAGACCTGAACTGTGTTAACATTAATTTAGGCTGTTCTTGGTTTAATCTACTATAATGCATTTACCTGTAAAAACATTAAGACCGCCTAGAAACGGATTAGGTGATCGAAAACTGATTGGTTTCAGACCTTCACACTGGCCCCGCGCTAAATAATTCTGATATCTTTTAAAATCAGGTGCTTTGTCTGATAACTTGTTACAAAAACTTGCTAATTTTTTTCCTGCAAAACTTGTAGGCTCTATTTTGAATAGTAAAGGGTTAGAACCCCAAACTGTGTTATCAAATCCATTTTTGATAACACGAATTGAGTTTAAGTCGTTGGGTAAATCTTTTCCAGATACTTCTTCTCCATACGATTTGACAGGGTAAACTGACGACATCTTTTTTCTATGGAAACCTAGTTAAAATTAAATCTATGTTTCTGTCATGGTTAAACTAATATGTAAATTGAATGCGGTACACGATGGAGCTCTGTTTGCGTCGTCAGCCAAGTTTATAAAATGCAGAAAATGCGGAATTTTTATAATCTTACCCTAATCTTTTTTTGTACATTCCGCCCCTTCCTTAATTATTTTTGTACTACTCGTTTAAACCAGCGGACGACGCTAATGGAGCTCCTAAACTTTAGTTAAATATCCCATCCTAAATTCAAAATGAGTGCGTTGTTTATAGAGTTAAAATTCATCTAAATATTTACTTTAAAGGTACATACCGTTCCTTTATATTTTCGAAATAACTGTTAGATGTCAGTCAGTCAATTTAAATTTTTTTGTAATATACAAGGTTTGGATTTTGTCTGATTTATTTGTTATTGTTACATCATATAGGCCAACCCATAACAAATTAGATTTATAAATATGTTTTAAACAAATTAGATTTATAAATATATTTAAATATTAAACTAATTAATAAAAAATGTAAAAGTATTTTTGTTTTGTATAAAAAGAAAATACTTGTTTTCTTTTGTAATACTTTTATTCACACATAAATGATAAAAACAAAAAGGGTTTTCAACTTATATTTCTATTTTAGTTTTGTTAAAACTGATTTAAAAAGTAACCACTTATGAAAACAATACAAATTTTATTTATTATACACCTTAGAACTTTAACGTACATAAATTTATAATTTAAAAAAAAGTAATGTTAACAAAAAATACAGCATATTTATAGCATTTTTAATTTAATAAAGAATAGCCTACGTAAAATAAAGCACTTTTTAAGTTTAAAATTAAATTTTATTTAAGCTTTAAACGCAGCAAATGCCCAATAGCAGTGTTAGTTTTGTTATATTAAAAACTTATAGGCATTTTAAACTGTTATTCTAAGTATTATAGTAACTATAAGCCAAAACCTTCAGAAAAGCATACGTTTTTTCTAAAGAATTTTTTTTCAAAGAAATAAATACCGATATGATTTAATACAATCAATATCACGTGGCTATTTATAATATTGTGACTTTACCTTTTACTTAGCAGACAAGCAAGTTAAGTTAAATTAAAACAAACTTTAAGAAAAAAAAAATTAACCCTTGCTAGGCATTTGGCCAATTTTTATAATCATGAAAGTATGTGCAACCTAAGTTATATTACTTTATCACTACTCTAATACACAACTGTACATGTTAGCTACCTTTAAAACAGTTTTACTAGGCATACATTTGGATGCTGAAAGTCAGATGAACATACGCTGCATCTAACTGAACACAAAGAATAATCCACTGTTAAGGTCATTTATAATTTCTTCAACTGCCTGTTCAATAAAATCATTAATGGGTTCATTTCTGAAAGCAATTTCACGGCGGAACCCGATAGCAAACTCTAAAATTACAAAAACAAATAAACCTGTGGAGTTATTAAAGGTTACTTAATCGAGTAGGTCCACATACTAGGACTTATTTTAAATCTTAGTTTTCGATGTGGGAAAGTCAACTTCACGGCCTAAACATAGAATAACATCAGTTACCCTGACCTAGTCTCGAGTTGCCTTTGACAGTTTGGAGTATTATAGATCATAATTTTCCAATTTAAATTGCTAATTAAGTATTGGCTTAGCAGGAGTTCATATACCATTTATAGCACCTTACTCAAAAGTGCTACAGCATGAGAGCAGTGGGAATTAAACACACAAACTTATGTGGTATAGCAAGTGTTTATGCCAGTACACCACGCTTATAGACAAAGACAATAACTTAAATAGAAAAATGGATAATAAAATGACATATATTTACATATTTTACCTAATCTTTGGCTATTATGGGGTCCATCGCTAAAACGATTGTTGCCAAGCTGACCAGAGTCACTAAATAACAATTTATATTTTGCAACACAGAAGCAATATTTTTATAATTGGTCTATCTCACATAACTTTATTCAAAATATTTTTTAGAGGGCTTTTAAGCAAAGGAAATACTTTATAAAAAAGTTGTGCGCTCTTACCTTAGTTTGACAAAAAGAAAACTAGTTTGAACTTCTAAAAAAATGCTGATTATTGTTTAAATGTTTATAATTGTCTTACCTGAAAATATAAATCACAACTGAAAAATTATTTTGGCCTTGTGAGATTGGCGCACTAAGAACATTGCTCAGTCTTTCTATCTACAAACAAATTATAAACTCGGTTAACTACTTTAGAACTGTTCTATATTCTGTAAAAAAAGATTTTACCTCCGTTTCCCCAATATTTAAAGTTACACAGCGACCTATTTGACTTAAAAGTGACATTTTTGTAAGTTAAAATATAAAAAATATTGAATATTAAGTAAAGAACGAAGACAAAAATACGAACGCGAAGTATACTCGCCACAATGTGGCACAGTTTCAAAAAAATACGCAGTTACTTAATTTTTAATATTAAAATGACTTTTTTGTAATAAATACAGAATGAATTTAAATGTTAATATAATACAATTTTTTTCAAGTTATTAAAATTTAATTATCCATGTTGTTTGTTGAGTGTTTATAAATTATATTTTGTTTGAAAATAATTTTACGTTATATTTTAAATTGGGTTTATTTTGTGCTCGCCGTTTTTAATATTTAAGAGAATAACGTTACTTTATTTATGAATCATCTTTTTAAACAATAATTTTTTTAATTTTAAAACTAAAGTACAAAAGCGAAACTGAATCCGCGCATGCGCAAACTATGCCTATGTAATAAACGTTTACAAACTCGTAGTTTAATATAATTTTTTTTAATTTTACAAGTAAAATTCCTAGTCAAAACTAATTTTTAATATTTAATAAAAATATAAAATATTAAAATAATTAATTTGTAAAAAACTTACGTTTTTCTTCAAAATCACTTTTCGTACGTACGAACGACTCTGTTCATTTTAAATGGTTGCGAAATCTTACACTACGTTACGTTGCGTTGCGTACGCCATGTGAACAGGTCTTTATTGTTTGTCATAATTTTAATTTGGGTTTATTTGGTGCCTTCGTTTTTTAATTTCTAAGGAAAAATTGATGCTTTATTTAACTTTTAAAGTAAATCATTGTTGACACTTTTAAGTATATAACTTCGCGTTTTTTTTTGAATAATTAGATAATTTATCATTTTTTGTACCTTTAAAATGGTCTTGTTTTAAACAAATAAAATTGTTTTTGTAACTTAAAAGCTCATATTGTTATACGGTTTAAAAAAACTTTAATTACATTTATCCATGAAATTGTCATATCACTTTTCGTACGTACGAACGACTCTGTTCATTTTAAATGGTTGCGAAATCTTAGACTACGTTACGTTGCGTTGCGTTGCGTACGCCATGTGAACAGGTCTTTATTGTTTGTCATAGTTTTAATTTGGGTTTATTTGGTGCCCTCGTTTTTTAATTTCTAAGGAAAAATTGATACTTTATTTAACTTTTAAAGTAAATCATTGTTGACACTTTTAAGTATATAACTTCGCGTTTTTTTTTGAATAATTAGATAATTTATCATTTTTTGTATCTTTAAAATAGTCTTGTTTTAAACAAATAAAATTGTTTTTGTAACTTAAAAGCTCATATTGTTATACGGTTTAAAAAAACTTTAATTACATTTATCCATGAAATTGTCATATGTGATACTATAAATTTTTAGATAATACCTTACAAAATTCAACTTACAAATAATATTTCTAAACACTTTTTTAAAATTTTTATTGAAGACTCCGACCATAATTTTGTAACTGACGCCTGTAAAGAATAAATTACTATAAAATAAATTATTCCTGCCATACCTTCATTTCGGTATTACCTAATCTATACACTTTGTTATACACTTTCTTTTAACAGATATAGTGTTACGTTGTGTAAGGTGATCATACTAGTTTATTTTCCTGTCCAACAATGGTAATTAAGCCAACGCCATACCTTGAAAGGAAACAATAAACCTAGTGTTTTTTATGATTTATGTTATTTTTACAATAAAATTTTAAATTTTCCTAAATAATTAAAACAACATTAAATATAAAATTTAAAAGGGTTTATTTCAGTAATATTACTTTCTTTGATAGGGCTTTACAGTCAATGTATACCTAATCCAGGCTATCACTGTTGTTAGCGTTTATATGAAAAACCTCTAATATCCACTCTTATGCCAAGAGTTAACAGATAGCTTAACGCCTTATGTTAACCCTTAACACCCGATTACTTATTCTAAAAAATAAACTAAAGCACGCTATTTCACTGTTACGGTTTGTAGATATGGGTTTTACTAGGGATGGGTTAAGTCGAATCCGAATCCGAATACTCGATCCGAGTATTCGGATGTTTTTAGGATTCGGGCTCGTCGAATATTTTTTTAGGGTTTCGGCTGTCTTACGCATGTACATTGAATTACTTGTCACATTTTAAGAAAGTTTTTTTTTTCTTGTCTAGACAGGCTTGCTTTTGTTGCCGAAACAACGTTTGCCGTAATTTAACGAAATCTGCGCAACCATACAAAGCTTATAAGATAAAAGTTGACGGTGTGCTGCCTTTTATATTTAAAAAAATGACATCTGAAACATCGTGCGTGTAAGATTATACGAGCAGCACATGAAAATTTACGTCATTCAATATTTTGCATCTCTGCGTATTAAATCTACTAAATGTCCAAGTTTGGGCGAGCCATCGCAATGAGCGCCCAGCGTTGTTTAACTTTTTGTTCTTGCCCTTCTACATGTGTTTTATTTAAGCCGTTTAGTTCGTCTAGGGTTGTAGTTTTGCCAATGCGAAATCGTTTGAAGTCGAAGCATGTAGAAATGTTAACATTTTTACACGTGAATTAAAAAAAATTAGTTATTGCTATTAATTAAGTTAATTGCTATTAGTTTATTTTCGTGTAGATTTGTAATAAAAAGAAAAAGTAAAATAGCTCTCTAATATTGAAATTGCGCAGTTTCCTTCGACTTACCCTTATTAACATTTATATTGATGACGTCATACCCGAGTACTCGGATTCGATCGTATCTGATTTTTAATTACTCGGATTAACTAATCCGAGTAATTTTGATTTTGTCCCATTCCTAGTTTTTTTCAGCAGGAGTTTATATCGTTTATAGCCCCTACTACACCACGCTGCCGGTTAATGCTCTTCGACCTATCACATTTCTTATAGTGCAAAGATATGCTTAAAACTGTTTTTACGGTTCTAAATTTGTTACTTAATAAAAGTTGCGGATATTACGTGTTGCAAAATATTGTGATTACTAATGAAACTTTATTCATACATGGCTAATACTTAAGTGGTTTAGAAATTTTTACGTATTATTTTTAGATCAAGTAAACTGCATTAGAATATTACCCTTCCCCAATAAAAACATTTTAACCACACAGGCTTACCTAATAAAAATATTAAAAACCTATTCTCTTAAGAGGATGGGGGAAATGGGAAAATGGTTATCTTATACCAGTCCCATGTTAAACAGTGTTAACAGTTAGTCTATTCACTTCTTATACTTATCAAGTCTTGTTAAATTACAGTTTTATTTGGGTACAGCTTTAACCTGGTGACTTTACTTCTAGCTACTGCAATAAATCACTTTTTCCATAATTATCGGACACTTCTAATTTAAATTGATTTTTAACTTATGTTAAATAATTATTAATATACTGTTGTAAAACTACTTTTTAGCTAAACATTTTGCTTTGATTTTATTTTAAAAATTAAACAGAGAAAAATATATATATATCTAAAGAATTTGAAAAAATTATCTTGGTAAATTTCAGCTTTTACAACTTGAAAAGCTAATCATTCCTTCGATCCCGTTCCTTTTCCGCCCTTACCTAATAAATTGAACAAAATTTTGTTTTAAACAAAGTAGTTATAATTCAAATTTAAGTTAAGATTTTATAGTATTTGTAAAATAAATAAAATATTATGGCATTTTCTTACCCAGCGAAATTGACCAAGTCTGATTTTCTGAAAAACTTTTTGTGCTTCCAGTTTCACGAACAGGTCTACTGCTTCTTTGTTGTACTTTGTTTCGTGATCCACTATGATTACAAAAATCTCATCACGACCTTGAAAAATTTAACAATTTGTTGGTCACACTTTTTGTAAGTGATAAAGCTTTTTAAATGATAAAAGAAATATAAAATAAGGCAATTTTAAAATAGGGTGGTTTGCCTTCGACATTTTAAATTTTACTTGTTTGTTGTGGCAGGGTTAAAAATCAGAATTATTTCAATTAATGTATTAAATTTATTTACCATACCCGTATTTTCATTGCTTGCAGCATATACGTGATCAAAAGCAGTTCTAAAATAAAATCAGAAACTAAAAAAGTTTTTTTTATGGTGTTTAAAAATGTTTACATACTATTGTTGCATTATTACCTATCAAGAGACCTATTAAAGCCAATTTCTGTCCTTCCTTTAAGAATTAATCTTCTCAAATAATTTTCGTATTCTCTTTTCTAAATGTACATTGCCAAAAAGTAAAAATAGCAAAATTTAAGTCTTAGTTTTGGTAAAATATAGTTTTTGTAAAATATATGTCTTAACTTTAATTGTTAAATCTTTGGTTTTTTGATTAAATATTGGTTATTGGTATGTTGGTATGCTATAAAGAATCTTTAAATAAAACAAAAAATTATAAACAAAAAGAAGTAATCTCGTTTGGACACACTTTTGAGTAATTTAGGTTCGCGCAAAATTAAGAAGTTATCTTTTGTTCTTTCTATCATAGTAAATTGAAACTGGTTTTATGTAAAAAATAGGTTATTGAGGTTCGCAAAGAGTTTTAAAGTTACCTCTTGTTTTTCATACTCCCTAAAAAAATCAATAAGAAGACGTCTTAATCTATTTTCATCGTCCATGGTGATATACTTGATATTATATTTATTTAGGCTATACCTTGCTTACTCCAAATTTAAAATTTATAAACCTAAAATTAAATTTTAACTATTTAATTAAATTATAAGAAACTACTCGACTAAATTGTCTTATACAGAGAAAGTTAAATGAAAGTCAAAACGAAGGTTGTATAGTATTTCTAATGTATACAAACAAACCAAGTTGATTTAAAAATAAAATTCACCTGTATTATTATTTTAGCTTTGACAATAAACCATTTTATATAGCTTGAACAAAAGAACTGTTTAATAACAGGTGCTTGTTGACTATGGTAGTTTGGGATATTATTGATGCCCAATATTTTAACTGCTGATTAAGTTTTGGCTTAGCAGAAGTGCATACTGTTTATAGTGCCTTACTCACTACAGCATGAAACAAGCGGGAATTAAACCGCTGACCTCATGTAGTTAAGCAAGTGTTTTAACCACTAAACCACGCTGCCGAGTAATTTTTATGCTTTTTCCTCAATTACACTATATTTTATTGGCTTTTATGGTTGTTTTTTATTTGGTATAATAAGCTACCATCTAATTGCAATACCAACTTTTGGGTTTTTTTTGTAAGTTTCCATATAGATAACATACTAAGTTTACTCCTTGCCTTATACATGAAATCAATGGGAATTAAACTCAAGGATTGCTTGATGCCCAGCTACTTTAACTCATATTAACAGTATGAATATTTATCACCATTTTGTTAATATTTAATATCAATCATAACCTTAAATATTACTGGTACAATTTATTATAAATGTAACTTATTGTTAATTTTTAGGTTGGTTTTAAAAATAAAACTAATTAAACTCTCTTAATTTGATTTGTTTTAGATTTGGAACATTGGCTTTGCCAAATTTAGTGATATTTCAAGGACCAAAAGCTATTTTAAGATTTAATCAATCTGGTACTGACTTGGTTGATTTTATTAAATTTGTTCAACGAACAACTAAAGTTCTTGCAAAACCTATTGGTTATGTGGGGAATAATCTAACTTTAAAAAATCAAAATTTAAGTATTTTTAATATAAGCGAAAAAGATTTTAAAGGTCCGATGCCAGTAACTTACAAACCAGAAACGGATTGGATGATGATTTTGTCATCTGTGTTTTTAATATATTTAATTTACTTTAAATTTAAACGAAAAAATGAGTAAAAATTATTTTACCTTTAATTAGGCCATGAAATTATTCACTAAATATTTTTAATTAACTTTTACTTTGTTGTTTTATATATATAAAATCATGATTTTATTTAAAATGTGGGTATGTTTTTTTTACACCATTTTTCTACAAAAAGGTAGGTGTTTCTCATTCTTTACTGGGGTCCAACTTTTGAGTTTGGCAGCTTATGAATTGATTTTACAATGATGTTGTATGCACGACTAGAAATTGTGTCTTCCATTTTTTTGGGGTCATTATTAAATGGGGATTTCATGGCATCTGACAAAAATGTTATATGTACTATGGTTACAAAGTATCACACAAAACTACAAAATTTAACAATTTTGTTTGTTAAAATTAAACGCAACTTGTTATTTGCGTTTAAAAAGTAATGGAATCAATATAAAGATCTTCATATTAAGATTTATAGGTGTCTTATATATAATAAGGTATAGGCTAATTATATAAAGCCTAATAAGTTTTTGTGATGACAGAAAAAATGTAGTTTATTTTGGTTTATTGCTGGCTGGTAGACTTATATTTTACTGCTGTCATTGTAATACTATAGCGCCGAGATTGGATCAGTAATATACTGCTGATTATGTAAATAAGAAAGGTGAAAAGGGGGTTTTTAGCGTGCATTTATCTACAAGAATTACATCTTACCAACGCAGCCCTTAACTGTACGAACGTTAAAAGTTTAACGAACTGTTCTTAAATTTAATGTACTGTAATGCCTTTACCTGTAATAACGTTAAGACCGCCTAGAAACGGATTAGGTGATCGAAAACTGATTGGTTTCAGACCTTCACACTGGCCCCGCGCTAAATAATTTTGATATCTTTTAAAATCAGGTGCTTTGTCTGATAACTTGTTACAAAAACTTGCTAATTTTCTCCCCGTAAAACTTGTAGGCTCTATTTTTACTAGTAAAGGGTTAGAACCCCAGACTGTGTTATCAAATACATTTTTGATAACACGAATTGAGTTTAAGTCGTTGGGATAATCTTTTCCAGATACTTCTTCTCCATACGATTTGGCAGGGTATCTTGACGACATCTTTTTTCTCTATGGAAACCTGGTTAAAATTAAATCTATGTTTCTGTCATGGTTAAACTAATATGTATATTTTATGCAGTATACGATGGAGCTCTATAAGCGTCGTCTGCCAAGTTTATAAAATGAAGAAAAGGCGGAATTTTTATAACCTTATCCTAATCTTCTTTTGTACATTCCGCCCCTTCATTAATTATTTTTGTACTGATCGTTTAAACCAGCGGACGACGCTAATGGAGCTCCTAAACTTTAGTTAAATATCCCATCCTAAATTCAAAATGAGTGCGTTGTTTATAGAGTTAAAATAAATCTAAATATCTACTTCAAAGGTACATACCGTGCTTTTAAATTTTCAAAATAACTGTTAGATGTCAGTCAGTCAATTTAATTTTTTTTAATATACAAGGTTTGGATTTTGCCTGATTTATTTGGTATTGTTACATCATATAGGCCAACCCATAACAAATTGTATTTATAAATATGGTTTAAATATTAAATTAATAAAAAATGTAAAAGAATTTTTGTTTTGTATAAAAAGAAAAGATTTGTTTTCTTTGTAATACTTTTATTTACACATAAATGATAAAAACAAAAAGGGATTTCAACTTCTATTTCTATTTTAGTTCTGTTAAAATTATGAATTTAAAAAGTAACCACTTATAAAAGCAATACAAATTTTTTATTTAATTCTACAGCTTAGAATTTAACGAACATAAATTTATAATTTAAAAAAAGTAATATTAACAAAAATACAGCATATTCATAGCATAATTAATTTAATAAAGAATAGCCTACGTAAAATAAAGCACTTTTTAAGTTTAAAATTAAATTTTATTTAACCTTTAAACGCAGCAAATGCTTAATAGCAATATTAGTTTTGTTTTATTAAAATTTGTAGTTATTTTAAAACTGTTGTTGTAGGTAAATAATAGCTATGAGCCGAAGCTTCAGAAAAGCATAGGATTTTTTCAAAGAAATAAGTACCGATATAATTTAATACAATCAATATCACGTGGCTACAATTAATATCACATTATGACTTTAATTCCTACTAGGCAAGCAAGCAAGTTAAGTTAAATTGAAACAACTCTTAAGAAAAGAAAAAATAACCCTTGCTAGGCACTTGGCCAGTTTTTATAATCATGAAAGTATGTGCAACCTAAGTTATATCACTTTATCACTACTATAGTACACAACTGTACATGTTAGCTAGCTTTAAAAAAAAGGTTTTACAAGACATACATTTGGTGCTGAAAGTCAGATGAACACACGTTGCATCTAACTGAACACAAAGAATAATCCATTGTTAAGGTCATTCATAATTCCTTCAATTTCCTGTTCAATAAAATCATTAATGGGTTCATTTCTGAAGGCAATTTCACGGTGGAACCCGATAGCAAAATCTAAAATTACAAAAACAAATAAACCTGTTGAGTTATTTAAGGTTACTTAATCGAGTAGGTCCACATACTAGAACTTATTTTAAATCTTAGTTTTCGATGTGGGAAAGTGAACTTCACGGCCTAAACATAGAGTAACATCAGTTACCCTGACCTAGTCTCGAGTTGGTTTTGACAATTTGGAGTAATATAGATCATATTGCCCAATTTAAATTGCTAATAAAGTATTGGGTTAGCAGGTGTTTATACCATTTCTAGTACCTTACTAAAGGGCGCTACATCATGTGAGCAGTGGGTATTGAACTCACGATCTTATGTGGTATAGCAAGTGTTTATGCCACTACACCACGCTAATAGACAAAGACAATAACTTAAACAGAAAAATGGATGATAAAATGACATATATTTACATATTTTACCTAATCTTTGGCTATTGTGGGGTCCATCGCTAAAACGATTGTTGCCAAGCTGACCAGAGTCACTAAATAACAATTTATATTTTGCAACACAGAAGCAATATTTTTATAATTGGTCTATCTCACATAAGTTTATTCAAAATATTTTTAAAGGGCTTTTAAGCAAAGGAAATACTTTATAAAAAAGTTGTGCGCTCTTACCTTAGTTTGACAAAAAAAAATAAAAAAATTAGCTTGGACTTCAAAAAAAATGTTGATTATTGTTTAAATGTTTATTATTGTCTTACCTGAAAATGTAAATCACAACTGAAAAATTATTTTGGCCTTGTGAGATTGGCGCACTAAGAACATTTCTGAGTCTTTTTATCTACAAACAAATTATAAACTCGGTTAACTACTTTAGAACTGTTCTATATTCTGTAAAAAAAGATTTTACCTCTGTTTCGCCCATATTTAAAGTTACATAGCGGCCTATTTGACTTAAAAGTGACATTTTTATAAGTTAGAATACAAAAAATAGTGAATATTAAATAAAGATCAAAGATCAAAATACGAACGCGAAGTATACTCGCCACTATATGGCATAATTTCAAAAAAAATACCCAGTTATTTAATTTTTAATATTTAAATGACTTTTTTGTAATAAATAGAGAATTAATTTAAATGTTAAATATAATACAATTTTTTTCAAGTTATTAAAAATTAATTATCCATGTTGTTTGTTGAGTGTTTATAAATTATATTTTGTTTGAAAATAATTTTACGTTATAATTTTAATTTGGGTTTATTTTGTGCTCGCCGTTTCTAATATTTAAGAGAATAACGTTACTTTATTTATGAACCATCTTTTTAAAAAATAATTTTTTTAATTTTAAAACTAAAGTACAAAAGCGAAACTGAATCCGCGCATGCGCAAACTATGCCTATGCAATAAACGTTTACAAACTCGTAGTTTAATATAATTTTTTTTAATTTTACAAGTAAAATTCCTAGTCAAAACTAATTTTTAATATTTAATAAAAATATAAAATATAAAAATATTTAATTTGTAAGAAAATTACCGTTTTTTCCGAAATTGCTTTTCCTATTTAGTAATTGTAATATAACTTTCCTAACAGTGTGTCAAAAAGCATTTATAACAATTTAACCTTTACTCCTCTATTGCTAAATATAAACGATATTTCAACGTAAAATGTTTTTATTATTTACTGTTCGATGCCAATTTACTTGTAAAAATATTGAATTAACAGACTTTAATTAACGAAAGCACAATTTAACAAAAGTTAACAAGTCCAATAATAATTTTTAAAGTTAACTTAAAAGTTAAATTTAGCGAAAAATTTAGCGCAAGCATATTTAGACCTATAATGCTGTTTGCAATACTTACATGTAAGTATTTTGTTAAGATAAATTTTTTTTAGATTATCTCTGTTTAAACAATCTTTTTAATTTACTACTGAATTGCTGTTTAAATTTTACCTTTATAAATTCCAGGGTACGTTAATATTAAAACGGCAGGCGTCAACCCAATATCGTAATATTATTATTGCAAATCGCGCTGACTTTATTAATACTATTACAAAACAATATTAACATAAGAAACTGGTTATCTGTTATAACTTTTTAGTTTATTACAACAACACACTTTTTTCTATATTCTGTAAAAAAGATTTTTGCCTCTGTTTCGCCAATATTTAAAGTTAGCGACCTATTTGACTTAAAAGTGACATTTTTGTAATTAATTTAAAAGATAGAAGATATTATGTACGTATAAAATAAAAAAAATTATAGAATAGGGTAAAAACTTTTTGTTTCGTTTAAAAAAAAGTTAAAACTTTTTTTTTGTGCTAATATAAAATTTATTTAATTGTTTTTGTGTAAATATTAATAACATTTCAAACGATGTTAAATTTAAGATTAAAATTTTAAAAATATATTAATTTAAAATAGAAGCGTTACAACTAATCACGTGACTGCGAAATTAATCACGTCTTTTTTTTAAGTGTTTATAAATTATATTTTTATTCAAAAGGTTATAATTTTAATTTGGGTTTATTTTGTCACAACCGTTTGTAATTTCTCAAAAAAAAACGTTTTTTGCTTTATTTAACTATTTTATTTATTTTAAAATAAAAAATTATGAATTTGATGTCACTTTTAAGTTAAGCCGCGTTCTTATTGATGGGATAATTTACCATTTTTGTACCCCTAAAAATGGTCTTGTTTTATAAGAATAAAATCGATTTTGTAACTTAGAAGCTTACGTTGTTATATAAAAACTTTATCTAAAAGACTTTATCTAAGATTCAACTGTTTTAATTACCTTTTTATGAAAAGTCACCTCAAGAAATACTATTACTTTTGAATAATACCCTGGGTATAAAATATATATTTTAATTCAAAACTTTGACAAAAATCTCGTTTTCGGCACAAGAAAATTGAATTACTTCTACCAGACCCCGGGGTTAATAAGCTTTATTGTGTTTTCCTTTTTGTTTTTAAGTTTTTATCAGATTTTTGTTTGGCGTCACTTTACCAAGGTATCATCATGTGACATTACAATAGGATAAAACAGCGTACAATTAAAACCTATTCTTTTATAAAACAATAGGGTTTCTGACAAAACAACCAGTATCGTGTGTAACAACCTTTTTGTTTTTATACACAATACTTTACATTGTTCAAATCAGTAAAAAAAAAGGGGGAATAAATTCGTTTGGGGGTTCTTTTTGGTCAAAATATTTTCACTCGATGAGGGTTTACAGTAACTTTCAAACTACATTAACCGTAAACCAGGTGTTAGCGTTTATTACGCATACTACTGTTATTTATATCTACTGTTATTCATAGCCCAGCGTTACCTATTTTTTCAGTGTCTCCTATTAACTTTTTAATACACTTTTATCAAATAACTTAAACACAATTTATATCTATACTTGTATATGCAGTATCGAAAGGTAGCTTATACAAGTTTATTTTAGCCCTGGACCCAGTGTTAACAGATAGCTTAAATACGTCCAATATTTACCCTTGGATCCAATGTTAACAGATAGCTTATACATGTCCCATATTCACTCTTGAACCCAGTGTTAACAGAAAGCTTATTATACATGTCCCATATTTACCCTTGAATCCAGTGTTAACAGATAGCTTATACATGTCTCATTTTTACCCTTGAATTTAGTGTTAACAGATAGCTTATTATACATGTCCCATATTTCCCCTTAAACCCAGTGTTAACAGAAAGCTTATTATACATGTCCCATATTTACCCTTGAATCCAGTGTTAACAGATAGCTTATACATGTCTCATTTTTACCCTTGAATTTAGTGTTAACAGATAGCTTATACATGTCTCATATTTACCCTTGAACCCAGTTTTAACAGATAGCTTATACATGTCCCATATTCACCCTTAAACCCAGTGTTAACAGATAGCTTATACATGTCCCTTATTAAAGATAGCTTATACATTTCCCTTATTGATTTTTCATAACATTTGATATAAAATAGCTTAAACTAAAATTGTAATTGTCATGAACTTTGGTTTTATATCTTGTATATAACATATAAGAATAACACCCGATTAGTTAGTCATTAATCGCTTCGAGGCGAAATAAAGATGGGGCCATTATAACTACATTCAAGCGGGTTGGAAGATGCGCTACTGTCTGCTGGGGTATTACATTAACGCTTAAAGAGGTTAATAGAGCAACTCTATGGTCGCTTTGGGTTTACTTTAGGTCTTTAAGGTACTTGTATATGCAGTTTAAGTGGTTGTTTTTAAACTAGAAGCGTGTTATCAGTGGTGGCCAACTAAACAATGTAAAGTAATACCCAACGTCTAAAATTATTTTTTCCATATGATTTTTTTCTCTTAACTGTAACACCATCGTTATCCACGCCACCTTACACGACGTGAATTTGGAAACATAATCCTATTTTTTTTATTACATTTCTTTGGCATGTTTTAAAAAGATTATTGCGTCATAATAGGGTGTAGTGATGATATTTAAACCCGATACGTATACGTTTGCTCCGTCCAAAATCAGATTTATTTAATCAAATTTAATTAAAACATAAAAAATCAATTTGTTCATAATACATCATATAAGTTTTGATTTATTGGTGTTAACAGTGGTTTTACCTTCAAAATTTACCCAAAAATTAATTGTTAACGAATAGCCCAATGTTAAAAATAGGCTGTCATGTCCCATATCCACCATTGAACCCAGTGTTACTAGATAGATAGCTTATACATGTCCCATATCCACCATTAAACCCAGTGTTACCAGATAGATAGCTTATACATGTCTAATATCCACCAATGAACCCAGTGTTACCAGATAGATAGCTTATACATGTCCAATATCCACCAATGAACCCAGTGTTACCAGATAGATAGTTTATACATGTCCCATATTCACCATTGAACCCAGTGTTACCAGATAGATAGCTTATACATGTCTAATATCCACCAATGAACCCAGTGTTACCAGATAGATAGCTTATACATGTCTAATATCCACCAATGAACCCAGTGTTACCAGATAGATAGCTTATACATGTCCTATATTCACTATTGAACCCAGTGTTACCAGATAGATAGCTTATACATGTCCCATATCTACCATTAAACCCAGTGTTACCAGATAGATAGCTTATACATGTCCCATATTCACGCTTGAACCCAGTGTTAACAATTAGATAGCTTATACATGTCCTATAACCACCAATGAACCCAGTGTTACCAGATAGATAGCTTATACATGTCCCATATCCACCATTGAACCCAGTGTTACCAAATAGATAGCTTATACATGTCCCATATCCACCATTGAACCCAGTGTTACCAGATAGATAGCTTTTACATGTCCCATATCTACCGTTGAACCCAGTGTTACCAGATAGATAGTTTATACATGTCCCATATTCACGCTTGAACTCAGTGTTAACATATAGCTTATACATGTCCTATATTCACTATTGAACCCAGTGTTACCAGATAGATAGCTTATACATGTCCCATATTCACGCTTGAACCCAGTATTAACAGATAGCTTATACACGTCCTATATCCACACTTGAACCCAGTGTTACCAGATAGATAGCTCATACATGTCCCATATTCACTCTTGAACCCAGCGTTTACAGATATCTCATACACGTCCCGTATTTACTCTAGGATCCAGTGTTAACAGATAGCTTATACACATCCCATATTCACCCTTGAACCCAGTGTTAACAGATGGCTTATACATGTCCCATATTCACTCTTGAACTCAGTGTTAACATATAGCTTATACATGTCCTATATTCACTATTGAACCCAGTGTTACCAGATAGATAGCTTATACATGTCCCATATCCATCATTGAACCCAGTGTTACCAAATATATAGCTTATACATGTCCCATATCCACCATTGAACCCAGTGTTACCAGATAGATAGCTTATACATGTCCCATATCCACCATTGAACCCAGTGTTACCAGATAGATAGCTTATACATGTCCCATATCCACCATTGAACCAAGTGTTACCAGATAGATAGATAGCTTATACATGTCCCATACCACCATTGAACCCAGTGTTACCAGATAGATAGCTTATACATGTCCCATATTTACGCTTGAACCCAGTGTTAACAGATAGATAGCTTATACATGTCCCATATCAACCATTGAACCCAGTGTTACTAGATAGATTGCTTATACATGTCCCATATCCACCATTGAACCCAGTGTTACCAGATAGATAGCTCATACACGTCCCATATTTACCCTTGGATCCAGTGTTATCAGATAGCTTATACACGTCCCATATTCACCCTTGAACCCAGTGTTAACAGATAGCTTATACACGTCCCATATTCACCATTGAACCCAGTGTTACTAGATAGATTGCTTAGACATGTCCCATATCCACCATTGAACCCGGTGTTACCAGATAGCTTATACATGTCCCATATTCACCCTTGAACCCAGTGTTAACAGATAGCTTATACACGTCCTATATTTACTCTTGGATCCAGTGTTATCAGATAGCTTATACACATCCAATATTCACCCTTGAACCCGGTGTTAACAGATAGCTTATACACGTCCCATATTCGCCCTTGAACCCAGTGTTAACAGATAGCTTACACATGTCCCATATTTCCCCTTAAACCCAGTGTTAACAGATAGCTTATTATACATGTCCCATATTTACCCTTGAATCCAGTGTTAACAGATAGCTTATACATGCCCCACATTTATTCCTAAACCCAGTGTTAACAGATAGCTCAAACATGCTCCATATTTATTCTTAAACCCAGTGTTAACAGATAGCTCAAACATGCCCCACATTTATTCCTAAACCCAGTGTTAACAGATAGCTCAAACATGCTCCATATTTATTCTTAAACCCAGTGTTAACAGATAGCTAAAACATGCCCCATATTTACCCTTGAACCCAGTGTTAACAGATAGCTTATTATACATGTCCCATATTTACCCTTGAATCTAGTGTTAACAGATAGCTTATTATACATGTCCCATATTTACCCTTGAATCTAGTGTTAACAGACAGCTTATACATGCCCCATATTTATTCTTAAACCCAGTGTTAACAGATAGCTCATACAAGTCCCATATTTCCCCTTAAACCCAGTATTACCAGATAGCTTATACACGTCCAATATTCTCCCTTAAACCCAATGTTAACAGATAGATAGCTTATACATGTCCCTTATTAAAGATAGCTTATACATGTCCCTTCCGATTAGTTAGTCATTAAACGGTTCGAGGCGAAAAAAAGGTGGGGCCATTATAACTACATTCAAGCGGGTTGGAAAATGCGCTACTGTCTGCTAGAGTATTACATTAACGCTTAAAGAGGTTAATAGAGCAACTCGATGGTCGCTTTGGGTTTACTTTAGGTCTTTAAGGAGATGTTTAAGCGGTTGTTTTTAAACCAGAAGCGTGTTGTCAGTGGTTGCCTACTAAACGATGTAAAGTAATACCCAAGGTTTAAAAATATTTTTTCCATATGATTTTTTTGTCTTAACTGCAACACCACCCCTTACACGGTGTGAATTAGAAAACATAATCTTATTTTATTTTTTTTATTACATTTCTGTGGCATATTTTGGAAGGATTATTGCGTCATAATAGGGTGTTGTGATGATATTTAAACCCGATACGTATACGTTTGCTTCATGGGTATAAGCTTCAGCAGCTAAATTATCAGGTAATTAGAACCTATAATACCCAAAACTGCAATAAAACAGTTGTTTCTCTATGTCTATGTCGTGTAGTTGACCTTTCTAGAGATCGAGGATAAACTTATATGCAAAAAAATGTATCAACTATTAATTTTTTTAAAAGTATCATTAATTAAATAAAGATTTGGGTTAAGGTAGTATTTTAAAATGTTCAAAATTTAAATGTTTTAAATTTTTTTTAATAAAGCTTTAAGCGGTAATACAATACCCCAGCAGATGGAGCGCATCTTCCACACGCTTTAAAGCGGTTAATGGATCCACCTTTTTTTCTTCGAAGCGATTAATGGCTAACTAATGGCCTGAAAATAAACTAAATAATTGTAAAAATACCAATTGTGTTTTTGTAGTTACATTTATTACATGATCAAATATGCAATTAAACAAAAAATATTATATTGAATATTTTAATAATAACTTATGTCCACAAATCTAACAACAATTTAAATGTTAACAAATACTAGCACCATTAAAAAAACTTCAGCAACTTCTATAGAAATTGCCTTTTTTAAAACAGTGGTATGTATATATATATATATCTCTGTGTGCTTTTCATATAGCATTGTTACCGGAAATTACTTTAAGTTTTTAAGGTTTAATATAATCAAATATGGATTAAATTAACAAACAGAAAAAAAAAAACAAATGTATGAAACACAGAAAAGCGTTTATTCACAATTAAACTAAACTTATTTCATAAATAATTATTGATTAAAATCATTTGGTCTTTTATTAATTTTTACATACACACAATCATATTAAGATATTACAAAAATTTAATAAATTACTTAGTTAGATGAAGTTTTGTTAAAAAAACTAATTTGCAGGTCTGTGTTGGTCATTTGGGTTTGGTGGTTCCTTTAAAAAAATTGATAATAAAATAATTTAAGCTATGATGTTCTAAACTTATAAATTTAAATTTAAAATTAAATATGAATTATTTTAAAACAATTTTGTTTTATTCACAAGCTGTATTTTTTTATATCTTTTTTAGTATTGATAAAAACTGAGTCGGGGTAACAGTTGTTACTCTATGTTTAGGTCGTGAAGTCAATCTTCTTACATCAAGAATAAATTTATAACAATAAACAAATGACGTGCTTTAAATAATATTTTCTTACCACCGAGAATTTGCCTGCAGCAATTTCTTGGAGGGCTCTAGCTGCCTCTGTTTCGGCAAAGTTTTGTCGAGCATTTATTGCATCCTCGTCTTCCGATGAATGCTGCAGGTTCGCAACACTAGAAGCATTAATGCCGCGGTCGAAACTAATGATGAATTCCTCACCAGCTGAAAATAAAACATCAGATAAATCTTACTTAATTTTGAATTAAGTATTATGTGTGTTGTATACCAAGTTATGAGTAATTGTTAGATTTGCCAGATTTACAGTAGTTTAAAACTATTTTGTTACACTATAGCTATCCAAACTTTTAAATTCGCTGGCAGCGTGGTGTAGTGGTAAGAACACTTTCTACACCACACATGAGGTCGTGGGTTCAATCCCCACTGATCTCATGCTGTAGCGCCCTTGAGTAAGGCACTATAAACGGTATAAAGTCTTGCTGAGCCAGCACTTAATCAGCAGCATAATTACCAGGCAAATATAATCTTTAATATCCCAAACTGCCACAGGCAATTCGAGACTGGGTCGGAGTAACGGATGTTACTCTATGTTTAAGTCGCGCATTCGACTTTCCCACATCGAGTAAAAGATATATACAAAAAAATCAAATTCACTCAACATACGGTTATTTCCAATCATTGCAGCATAATCTTGATCAAAAGCAGTTCTAAAATATTAACATTTTACTGAAAAGAATCAATATTTAGATATAAAAATATATTTTTACATAAAAGTAACTTAGTTAAAAAAAATTAAAGATTTTTTAACTTAGCATTGGTACCTAAAAATGGATCTTTTAAGTCTAATGTATAACTTTCCTTCGTCAATATCTCTTAGTAATTGTTCTTCAAATTCTAACCTCTAAATGCACATTGAAAAATTATTATAAATATTTAAAATATTGTAGCAAAAATAAGGTATCACAGTTTTAATGTTTTTTAAGAATAAAAATACAAAAAATTCCAACTTAATAAAAAAAAAATAAAAAAAATTCAAATATTTTTGAAAATCAATGAAATTTTAAAAGCGTTTTTTCAAGTTACTTGTTAAAATTAATAAAATAAAAGTTACAAAAATTATAACCAAGTTTTCTTAAGAATAGGTTCATATAATAACAAGAGTTTTTTTCTAAAATGTTCTAAAATACGAAACTAGTTTTGTATTAATTTACATAACTACTTAATATCCAATTTTTTCAGTAAAAATATAATGAACCAGCAGCGTGGTGTAGAGGTAAGAAAATTTGCTACACCACCATGAGGTCGTGGGTTTGATCCGCAGTGATCTCATGCTGTAGCGCCTTTTAGTAGGCGATATAAACCGTGTGAACTTCTGCTGAGCCAGCAGTTTAATCAGCAATTATAATTCGTATAATATCTTAAACTGCTAAAGCCAACTCGAGACTGGGTCGGGGTAACTGATGTTGACTTTATGTTTAGGTCATAAAGTCAACCTTTCCACATCGAGGATAAAGGTACATACAAAAAGTAAATAAATAAAATTATAATACCCGAAATATGTTTTTGAGGTTTAAGTAAAAACTAAAATTAAAGTTTTAAGACAATAAGGTAATACTACAGCTTATAATTTTGCATAGTTTAGCTTTTTATTTATTCATATTTGCAAAAAGTTTTAAAAATACCTCTTGTTCTTCAAATTCTTGAAAAAACTCAATAATAAGACGTCTTCTTTTATTTTCATCGTCCATGGTGATATATTTGATATTATATTTATTTAGGCTATACCTTGCTTACTCCAAATTTAAAACTTATAAACCTAAAATGAACTTTAACTATTTAACTAAATTATAAGAAACTACTCGACTAAATTGTCTTATAAAGAGAAAGTTAAATGAAAGTCAAAACGAAGGTTGTATAGTATTTCTAATGTATACAAACAAACCAAGTTGAATTAAAAATAAAATTCACCTGTATTATTATTTTAGCTTTGACAATAAACCATTTTATATAGCTTAAACAAAGGAACTGGTTAATAACAGGTGCTTGTTCCTGTTTTTAAAATCCCTTTACCTTTAGAGAAGCCTCATAAGTTAATTTAATGTTAGTTCGGTTAATGACTTGTTATGTTTTATATTTGTGTTTTAAACCACTTTAAATCTGTTCTTCTATACCGTTAGGTGTCTAATATTAAATAAACCCTAACAGATTTAACTACATCAAAGTCAAGATCAAAGTTATAAAAATATTTCAATGTTATAAAGAACAAATCGTCTTCAAAATCAATTCTCGTTTGTACGAAGCGACTTATAAATATTATTTTAGCATTGGCAATAACAGGCGCTGCTACTCTTCGTTTAATCTTTTAACCTTGGAACGGCCTTATAAGTTAATTTAATGTTAGTTAGGTTGATAACCTGTTATGTTTTATACTTGTGATTTGAACCACGTATTAAATATTGTTAAACAAGTTTTATTTGCGTTTCAAGTAACCAATTAAATTAAGATTTGAATCAACATTTATTGTGAACAACAGGGGCGTTTGCTCAGTTTTATCATTATTGTATGATTACTTTTGCAATGTTAAAGGTATGCAAATATTATATGATGTATTTATTTACACTAAACAATAATTAAATATTTTTCAGTAAAGTTTTATATTTGCATAATTAATGGCTTTAGGTAAATAGGTTTGTTTTATAGTTGCTTGTTTATTTAAGCTGCGTTTTTGAGGGCCAATAACCCATGGGATGCCATTAGGTAGTTTTTGTGAATCAAAAGATTTAACGTTTTATATATTTAGTTGTATTTTGCTTTATTTTGTATTTGTTATATTAAAAGATTGATAAATAATATATTTTCTTTTTTAAAGAAAAACAAATTATAACTGTAATATAAAGTTAAATATAAAGAAGTGTTGTTTCAAATTTTATTTTGTGTATTGGTAATGGTTTAATATTTTGAAGTTATGCATTGTATAGCACATAATGTTAAATCAAATATTCAGGATATGTATTTTATAAACTTTAAACTTTATTTCTTTGACGCTTTTTCAATACTTTTAACTTTACTTAAACCCTTTTTGATATATTACAGGCAAATATATTTTAACGTATTACCATCATAGTCAAATTTATTTTATAATAACTAACATTTAATTTTTAATTGAAAATTGCAGGGTGCATAGTTAAAAATCTAATAACATGAATTAAAATTTTAAACAAGTAAATATGTAAAATACATATCCGCGAGTTGGCGTAAGAAGCAAATTAAACGCGCAATTTATAATCGCGACTTCTTGAATTTATGTAACGTAATTTCGAACTATTGTTTTAAAACAAATATAATAAAATAGATTTTGTTTTATAGTTCGGGTATGCATATTTAACTTTGTTTTATCTTCATAACATAGTTGAAAATCTAATAACATGAATCGGTGCATAGTTGAAAATCTAATAACATGAATCGGTGCATAGTTGAAAATCTAATAACATGAATCAAAATTTTAAACAAGTAAATATGTAAAATACATACCTGCGAGTGGGCGTACGAGAGCAAATAATCTTGAAATGACGTAATGTAATTTCGAACTATTTTTTGACGTAATGTAATTTTGAAAAATAGATTTTGTTTTATAGTTCGGGTATGCAAATATTTAACTTTGTTTTATCTTCATAACAACCTAGAAAGGCGTTGCTTAATGTAATTTTTTTTAAAAAAGGTGATAATAATTACACTATTTACCCAAAGTGCTTTAATGACATTGTAACATTACGTTTAGCTTAAAAAATATGGTTTTTATGTATGTCAGTATACCAAGCCTTTTGTGGGAACTTTATAAAAAGGAATCTGTTCGTGACAAATATATTTTATATATGGCGTTCAGGATTTCGCTATAAATCAGTGACTAAAATAGTGTACATAAAACACATAATAGCAAGATTGTATTTTTAAGAACAAAAATAATTTGCACAAAATGTTGGTTGTCTCATTTTTATTCACAAAACCGCCATAGCACCAACGTTTAAATTGTATCGTAGTCAAAAAAATAATCAAATCTTTAAATAAAAACTTGCAAAAACTTTAAATTAATTAGGTTAAATGTTTAACATATTTTTATGGGGGGTTTTTCGCACATTGATAAAAGTAAATAATAAATACAATATACAATTAATATTACAACATGCGACGGAAAAAAAACCACAAAATTAATTTAATGATTTAATTAAACATGCCAAAAGTATTAATGTTTACATAAAGATTTTAAGTATGTTTTGACATGGTCACCAAACCCCAAATAAATCAATTCAATATTAATTACGATGAAATAAAATACATTAATACACATAAAAAATAAAAATGAAATAAAGGAGCGAAGGAAATAACAGAACAAAATTGTAAAAAAAGAAAAACAATAACGACACCTTTTATTTATAATAATAAAGCAATCCTATGATGGAACTTCTTACAGTGTGGAATAATCTACATAAGAATAATTACATTTAATATAACCCAGTATGGCTCTAGTAGGAAAGCACGAGCTGGTCACAATAAATTGCATGTGATAAAGACACTAACCGAAATAAACCAACTCAAAGAAAGAACGTTTCAGAATGGTCTTTCAAAGCGTATTTGACATACAATGCACAAATATATTAAACCCACTAATTAGTGGGGGTTTACATACATGAAATAAATGAATATATATGTTTAAAATTTAAGAACATGAGAAAAGAAAGAAAAACTTGATAAATTAAAATATATTGTATTTCTCATGCTTATGTTAATAAAGATGGTATTTATTTATTTTAAACTGTTGTAAAAAATAAGCATTTTGACTTTAAATTGACCACATACGATATAATTGTGTTGTATAATATAATATCTACTTAAATAAACAAATTTATAAACAATAAAATTGAAAATCTTATTCTAGCAAGCCCAAAAAATTAATATAGTTTATGAATTAGATAAGCGATTATTCTAAATACAGGGACATTTTGAAATTTTTACAAAGAAAAAAAATTAACTTTATTAAATAAAAAAATATCAGAATAATAATTATTAAAAAAACTTTTACAATTATTAAATTACTATTTTTTTATTATTATGATTATTGAAAGTTATGACATGGTCTAGATTACGTTATTTTGTTTTATTTAAAATTCTATATTCTATTTCTGTAGTATTGCTTGGGTAGCAGGTGAAATTTAAAAGCGTCATATGATTTAGTTAATAATAGCATGGCAAGTTATATATGCAGCTGTTTCAAATCTGAATATATTGCAACTTCGTCTTAAATCTAAAAAAACAGTTTTCATGTGAATTGTTAAGCCTGTGCAACGTTGTTAAAATTATAATTTTAAATTAATAACACAATAAATTATATAAGTTATACTAAGTTTTGCAAAACCAGGTCAAGTATTCGGGTAATTGCCAGTCTCATATCATCAATCAAGTTTATATAACTTACTAATGAAAGTTAATATGGTTCATATCGGTTATTATCATTTGTACAATTTCTTCTGCAAAGTCCTCTGAAGCCATGTTTTGATAAACCAACTCTCTTCTTAACACGAATCTCCTAAAACAAAACAATCTAAGGTACTTGTAATAATAAAAAAAAACTTGGCCTTATTGTGTGATGTAACTTAAACAGATCATAACTAAAGTATATAAGACAAAAATGTATCTAAACGTTAACAAAATTATGCGACTTGTGAAACAAAACAAAATGTAAGTACTTTGCTATAAGATGCAAAAGTTTAAAAAGATGGTATGTTTCTTAAATACCAGAAAATATTGCTGGATTAAGTTTAAAGGTCAAGAAATATTGCAAAATTGACTTCAAGGCGCAATCGGCGGAAAAACTACAAAAAAATTTAAACATTTACACAAGGTGTTTTTATTTTCTGCATTTTGCAACTTTATGCAATCTGTACTTTAAACTATCCTGTTGAGATTAAGTAAAATTTAATATTATATCATTAAAATAAAATTTAATTGTGAAATATATTATATCACTAAATATTATATCATTAAAATAAAATTTGATTGTGAAATACGGCTAAAAAATATTTATTTTAACTTTGCCTAGTTTAAAAATAAAATTCGATGTAATTTCGCGTCTATTAATCTGAGTCTGACGTTCAGAACCTTGACGCCAACTCTATTACGTCATTAGGTTTAACAAAACTTTTCACTGCCAAGGTTCTTTTTCTACCCGGAAGATAATAAAGAAGTCTCCCTAGAAAATAACCCCGGGTCTCCTTAGAAAATAACTCGGGAGTCTCCTTAGAAAATATTTAGGGGGTTTCCCTAGAAAATAACTCGGGAGTCTCCCTAGAAAATAACTCGGGAGTCTCCTTAGAAAATAGTTAGGGTGTTTACCCGAATGGTGTTTTAAGCATTTAATTAAGTGAAAATGCTTTTTGATATTTCTGCACCTTAAACTGAAAAGAAATGTGGCCTGTTGCCTAAACTTAGCTACAATTTGTTATAAAGCCTAACCTCTGTCAAGTGTTCTATTGAACAGCTAATTAACTGACGCTAAAAAGGGTTTATTCTTTATCTTTGTGAATTGTTTTAAAAAAATACAATGAAAAGCTTTTAAAAATTGGAACAAAAGAGTAAATGTTGAAACAAAAAACACGAACAATGGTGTTTCGAATAAATTTCTTTTCGAAATATTTATTTTGTCTGATAACATTAACATTGAACAACTTATATATAAATTTATTTTATTTTTACCTGTTTTGTGATGGTGCAATATCGGCAGGCGTGTTTACTCCTTGTCCCATTTTCTGTAAAATTAAGAAATCCATCAAGATATTCTTTTTAAATCAACTTTGTATTGGAGCTATTATTTAAACTTTAGTAAAAATAGATGTTTTTAAAGTTAATTTGGTTTAAAAAATGATTGTTATTTAATTACGAATTATTATTTTTTATATTCTTGTTTTTTATAGTTGCTTTAAGTTTATAACATATTGTATATATATTTTTTTGAAAAAACTAGCTATAAACGCCTGGCTTAATTTTCTGAATGATACTTTACTTATGTACAACTATAGCTTATTTACTAAAGTATATAAACCGAGCTCTTAGTTGTACAGTTAATTTCGTTACCACATGTCTGTTGAATATAACTTACTATTACGTAGAGACCGTTTATCATGTCGCTGATAATTTGTTGGCGACACATTTCTTCGAAATCTTCCATAGGTTCACCACGATACCTGATTTCTCTTTTACTTTTAACTTCCCATTGTTGGTCCAATCCACTAGAAATTTAAAATTTTAAATGTTTTAGCTGAACCAAAATCAATCCCGCAAATTAATTATCGAGCAATTATAATTACTAATATCTTTAAAAATGCAACCTTGGACTGGGTTTTACAATTTATTTTAAATATCACATATATTTTTTATATATCACACATATATATATTTATCACACATATACTTTTTTAAATATCACATATATGTTTTTTTTATAAGAACACAAAGTTTTCATTTATTATAAAAGTTTGTCTTATGTTAAATAATGTTTTGGTTTTTTACAATATTTATAAAGTAGCGTTTTATTAAGATTAAAATGATCTAAAATCAACAAAAAAATATAAGTTTGATTTGTTGTGTTAAATTAAATAGAACACATATCAAAAAAAAAGAAAAGTAACAAATCATGGTCATTGTAGTAGGCTTAATAATAAAAGAATGTAATAAGATTTATTTATAGAATATTTTGTTTACCTGATTTGCACTAAAATATTGAAGTTAAAAATCCAAAAGTGATTTTGATGTATTCTATTTCTGTTGTTCTGTAGACAAAATAATTTGACATGTTAAGTAGAAGTTATAAAAAAAATGTAATCTCTCTCTAAACACATCGAAGTTTAGCACTTTAAATTTTTAAGAAACAAAATAAAATTTAGTATAGTTTTTTTATGGTTCAAATATTTTTGATTAGTATATGTATACTATAGGTATTTTATAACGAAATCATTTTTTTGCTGTGTTTTCATTAACACAGCTTGTTTTTTTGGTTAAAAATGTTATAACTATAATAAAAAAAATTTAAACAAAAAATCTGTTAACGTACACTTGTTCAAACAAATAAAAAAACATAAAAGCAAGTATTATATTATGATCCGCCATTTTGTTTTTTTTTATGTTTTTTTTTATTTGTCTTAATTAATGTGTAGGCTTGTCTGTTACTGTTATATTAATTTTAAAAACATACGACCCATGTCTACTTTATTCTGGGCCTTAGATTAATTTAATTCAAAAAAACATGACTCGGCGAAAAAAAACGGGCTTTTTTTAGTAAACGCATATGCGATTTTGTTATTTTAAGCAATATTTTTTTGTTAAAAAGCAAACAACTGAATAAAATTAAGTTGTGGAATAAAATTTAAATAGTTTTTAGTCAGTAATTAAATCAAATACGCAATTAATCAATTTTAAAACGACAGTTAAGCTGTGACCAATAACATGCCAAACCACAAGTTTTATAGTAAAATATAGGTGGATAGTCTGACATGAACTGTTATTTTATTTATAAATGGCTGTATTAATTGGGTTACTGTCAATTTCAATGTGTAATCTAACAAAAAAGTTACCTACAAATATCTGTTAGACAGTAAAAATGCCAAATTGTATGGTTTAAATTTTACAGACTGCCAAAAAAAAACATTATTAGGTTTGTTTAAACACAACTGAATCTGTTTTCTAGAATAAAATAGTATAAGTGGTGTGTTAAATGGTATAAGTAGTTAAACAAAAAAAGAAAACGACTTAAAACAAAAAAGCTGTTTAAAGAAAGACAAGTTAATATTTTTACTTAAAATTTGTTTTTTTTTATGCAATAAACGGGGACCAGAAGCTTCGGCCGTAAGGAACGCGAACTTTTAACCCAAAAACATTAAAATTTTTAAAATTCGTTTTAAAAATACATTTTTAAGCCAAAAATTCTAATAACTAACATGTATACTCTTATCGTAACAACCAATTAAAATCTATTTATGTATTATACTTTTTGTTAAATTTTATTTTGAATATTGGTAAACATTTTCTTTTTACGCGGGAATTTTGTCACCGACCCCCCGCGTTAAATTTGGCCAGACAAATAAAAAACTCTAAAAGAAAATTATTGAATTATGATCCGCTATTTTTTTTTGTCTGACTAAATGTGTAGTTCTTTTACTGTTATATTAATTTTAAAAACATCGCTGGATTAAAAAATTGTAAAATTCCTAAATATATAAGTTTTTAACGTTTGCACAACAATAAAATACTTAAAATATTACCATAACTGACTTTGCATTAGCTAAAAAAATAAAATGGTTTTGCATCGTAAAAGACGATTTTTATTTTAAACTTTACGTTATTTTTTAGTAATACTAAATTTTACTGTTTTTTGTAAATTTTAAATAAATTTATTAATATTTTTATTTTATTATTTTCTGTAAGTACCTGAATAAGCTGGTTAGCTTGATTATCGAATGGAATTGTCATAATTAAAATTCACTCTTTTTTAACTTGATAAGTTAAATATATTTTATATTTGTTATACGAATTAACCGTCGATCTAGAATACATAAAGTTAAAAACTAGTTTTGTTAAGGTAAAGACTAAACGCTAAGTGATTTCTAGATGCTGTTTCTTGTACGTCTCCTTCCTTAAAAAGGGAACAAAATCTCTCTTTATGACGTCGTTACGACGATGTTAACTGTGACGATGTTGACTTTGTACCTCGTTTTGCTACAGGAATTTTAGTTTAGGCATCTACACAATAACCTGAATGCCTTTCATATTTTAAATTAATTTTCATAAAAGCGTTTGTATTTTTTTTAATAATTTTTTACAGAAACTTATTTATAAACTATTTATGTTGCTTAAGTGATATTTAGTTTTACCTATCTTATTACGTGGTACCTACAAAGTTTAAATGTTGAACTAAATAAATTTAGATTTGATATACAAAATAATATATTTTAAATATTATAAAAAAATAAATTAACTAATTTTTTTTTCGCTGTCGTGACCGCTTAACCACACTACCAGACGTTAAAATAACTATTTTATTTTCTATATCACCTTAAGGTGGTAGGTTTTATATTTTTTTAGTGGGTTGGGGTGATAAAAAAAAACTATTTTCTTGCCGTCTTTTGTAGCTAATACATTGGCGCCACCTGATGATAAGTCTAAAAAAAATTATTGAGCGTTAGATAACTTACCTTTTTGAATGTTTCCTTTGTTTCATATTGATATTTTCTTATTCCCCAGATTTTTAATAGTGGAAGAAAATTTTTGTTTAAAACTAGTACAGCATTGTAGATATTTTTTTAAACTATAACTTCGGTTTTGTTACCCTGTCATCTATCTATACGGCATAAACGATGCTGTTTTTTCACCACAGCAAGATTCGCCTTCACTTACAATAAAATATCTGAGACAAACTTGTATTAATATAGCAGTGATTTTTGTAATAATATTTACTGTTACTATATACACTTTAACATCATGTTTTCATAATCTAACAAAATGCATCGCTTCTGACGCTGTTATATTGTGTCATGTTTTTATTCAAAATATTGCGATAACTATTGTCTTAACCCTTGACAATGGTGTGCTATTTGTTTTTTTACGAGTTTCAGTGCCTTATTATTGTAACGTAGATGTCAAAAAGGACACTTTAAATACTTTTTAAATACTTTTTGAAGGACACATTTTAAATACTTTTTGTTTTTACTTTCTTCCAACGTTTTAACAAATAGCTTATTTAAATTATATATAGTTGCTTTATTCGTATTTTGTAGCCTACTTGCAAGTAACCTGATGCAAAACAAAAATATTCTTTATATATATGTGGGTAAACAAACAACTTAGGCATTGCGTTGTCTTGGGGTGCATTATGTTGCGTTTTTGCTCTACGCGAGGTTTTAAACAGTCGGATTCCCCCGGACCTTACCAGTTCTAAGTCAGCTGTTTGACGCGGGCTAAACTGGCCGAGCCTGGCGTAGCTGCGGCAGTCCATGAGTAATAGAAACGAACACAGGTCCCCAAACCCCGCTTCGTGCCCCAGCCCGACCGACCCAGCTCCTAGAGCCAATCCTTTTCCCGAAGTTACGGATCTAGTTTGCCGACTTCCCTTACCTACATTGTTCTATCGGCCAGAGGTTGTTCAACTTGGAGACCTGCTGCGGATATGGCCACCACCATTTCTTACGAGGAAAAAAAATCGTTTTTAAGCGTTTTACTTTTAACAAAGTTTGTTATAGTTGTCATTATGACAGGTTTAACCTTAGTGCTCCATTCAATAAAAATTTACAAAGAACTTTGTTAAATTAGTTTATTGAAGCTCAAGTGATTATGTTATTATAAATCGGAATATATTTTTCATAGAAATTTTAATACTACAGAAAGGCAGTAGCAGACAGTTTATATTTTAACTTCTAAACCCTTTTTGTAATATACAGATTCTCCTTTTTTTGTAAATTATTTTAAATATTTTTTTACTTCGCAAACACCTGCAGGTAATTATTTTTTGGCTATTTTTTTTTGGCTATTTTTTTTTAATATTTTCTATAAATAAAAAACATTTTTAGGTTTTTTAAAGCGGTAGTTTATTTATTTATAACTAAGGTTAGACTTAGTAGCATACGCAAAAACAAAATGATTTTTACAATTTTGTGTATGATTTAGATTTAAAAAAATATGTTTTAGGTCACACAATGATTGTTTAATAGTTGAAATCTACTTTTTGTTGTCAATTTTTTGACTTTCAACTTGTAAAACTAGTCAGCAGTTGGCAGCATTACTTTTTTGGATTTTTCTTTAAAATAAAACACTGTGGTTAGAGTTAAAATAGTCTGTTAGTAATTCCGATTTTTAGTGCTTTTGTTGTGTATTAGCCTGAAAAATAGTTTAAATTATAGAATATTAATATTACCTTTATATAAGGGGTGGTGGCCAGACATTTAAAATTTTAAATCTTTTATCGGCCGCGTGGAGAATCCCTACGTGAATGTCAAAACTCTTGGCTTCACTACATGAGATCCTTGGTTTCATTCCCACTGCTCTCAAGCTGTACCGCCCTTAAATAAAGCGCTTTAAACAGGATGAATTTCTGTTGGGCCAACACTCAAAAGCTTGACTAAAGGGCAATTATAATCTTTATAATATCCCAAACTGCCAAGGCAAGTCAAGACTGGTTCGGGGTAACAAAAGTTACTCCATGTTTAGGTCGCTCGTTTGTTCGGTATAGAACTGGTAGTAGTTAATGAACTCTCATGTCATTAAAAACGTTTAAAATTTTATTTCTAGATTTTTCTTACCCAGCAACACTTGGCAAATTCGATACCGAACACAAATCGTTTCTCCTGTTGCCTTACAAACCCACCCACGTCAGTCACATGTTGATTTAGCAGCTCGAATATTAAACTCCATCGTTTGGAGTTTAATACTTTTTTTTGAGCGTTTTGTAATTCAATCTCAAATTTGAAGCCAAAACAAAAGTACTTTTCCTTTTTTTCCCCAAGCACAAAATCGCTTACATGTTTTTTCTGAATTTACAAAAAAATGTCAACAGTTATATGAAAAATTTTAAACCAGAACTTGGCTAGAATAGTCACCAAATGTTAAGCGAATACTCTAGCACAGAGGGTTTATTTGTAGTGAGTTAATCAGTAATATAATAAACCAGTAAGTTTATCATTACTAGAATAACCTACCACATATTACCAGAAACTGAGTGTTCAACTAACATAATGATTGTTTAACGTATTAGGCTTAATTTAATAAAAACAACAATCAAACCTATAAAAAAATGTTACAAAAAATTAAATAACAGGAATTGAAAAATATTTATGTTACTCTATTTGTTGTTTATGTGTCTGTTAAAAAAGTTTTAGATGTTTATTTAATAGTTTAATCTTTTTAATTAAACATAATTCACTAGTTAATATTGAAAATATATTTTAGTAAATAATCTCACCCAATCAATTTCAGTTTGTGCATAAGCCATCAGGAAAACTTTTTTTTATTTCTGTCCACTCTCGACTAATCACTGCTTGCTTTTTTTCTTCTGTAAATACAAATTTAGCATGTATATATATATATTCAGTGGCGGCTCGTGTATGGAGCTAATTGGGCTAAAACCACCAACTTTTTTTAATGGTTTTATGTTTTAATTTATATATATTTTTTTTAATTAATATTTATTTTTTTAAATAATATTTATTTTTTTGCACTGTTTTTTGCTAAAATTATTTAAAATATTAAAAAATAGCGCTTATTTTGGCCACAAAATTCGCAAAAATTTTCGAAAAACGTAGCGTAAACATGTGAGGGCTAAACCAAAATTAGCCCCACGGGCTGCCAAATACAAAATATCATAACGCCGTTTTTGCTGTCAGAATTCCAAAATTTGGAAAAATGTTGAGAACTTTGATCGAAATGTGGGGCTAAGATCACCATAGAGTTGCCAAATATTTTGGCAATTTCAAACGTTGCATATTAACAAATTTTATCGTTTTTGTTTAACTATTAAACAAAAATAAAATAAAATAGGTGTAAACTGGGTATTTTATTCTTGTTTAAGGAAGTTTTAAGGCCTTAAATAATATTTTTAAGTTAAAAAAATAGAAATACTAATCGTTCCATTGAGTATATTCTCACATTATATTTATGATAAAAAGGTCGCTCTTAAGCCTCGCTAAAGCTAAAACAGCAAGTTTAAATCAGTTTTTGCATTCTTATTAAAGAATTGTATGTTAATTAATGCTTTTAATTTCGATTAAGGCAAGTTTTTAAAGATAATCATATTGGATTTACTGCCTGACAAGAAGACTCAAGAGCAGGTTGCCTGTTTGCCTGCCTGTCAAAAGAGCATAGATAAAGTTTGCCAATGAAAAAAAAACATGCAATGTACATAGTTTACTAGTGACTGTAAATATTGAGTCATAGATTAAGATGACAGATAACTGTTGAAACTCATAAAAAAGTTGAAAGAAAAAGGGCACATTCTAAGTAACTTTATCAAACCGCTGACATTTTGTGATGTGCATATTTTGATATGTAAGAAGTTAATTAAACAGCAAACTTTTGTAATCAAGAAATATTTTGGTTATTTGCAGCTAAAAGCTTAGTTCGACATCATTTTACAGGAGCATTTTGTAAGTGCAACAGTCATTAAGTGCACTTCTCTGTCTGTCGGTTTACTATTTAAACTGTGTTGGTGGAATACACTAACAAAAGTAAGGTTGATTTTATTGCAGCTCAACCAGATAAATCGACTAATATTAATACAATTTGCAATTCCTTTTAGGTTTATCGTAAAAGGTTATTCTGTTAAACAGTTTTTGTTATATCACAAGGTCAATGATCTTACATGATAAAACATGTGCAATGGGTGAAAAAATTGCTTTCAAAATTAAAGTAAGTTATGTAAAAATAAATACTTTTTGAATAGCACATTAGATAAATAGCCTTTTTTATTGCAAACATAGGCTATTTATAAATAGTTATGTACATTACACAAACACTTAAACAATAAGAGTAGGACAACAACATGTACATAGGGTGATGTTGTAATTGTACTGAAAAGAGAATGAAAAGAGGAAGAATGACTAGGAAAAAAAGGAAGGATATGGGGTGGTGGAGATTTAAGTATGTGGAGAAGATGGGAGAGATTTGTGATATATTGTAGCGGCCCCTTAGAGACACGTGATTTTGCCTGATAAGAAGTCTGGGCTACAGTCTTATCTTTTGCCTTTTTTGTATTATATTGTGTCTTATAAACCGACTACCAATTCGTTACTTACTTAACTGTTTTTGCTTAACTGAATAATAAATTATATTGTTACAATTTATATACGCTAAATTGGTGACCCCGACGTTTTAAAACGAAAATTTTAAAACAATATGACGCAAGAAAATGCTGTAGCGGTTAAACTGCCAACCTTTTGGTCGCAACATGCCAAAATTTGGTTTAACCAAGCAGAAGCCCAATTTACTCTGCGAAATATAACAATCGACGAAACGAAATACTGCCATGTTATCGCAGCACTAGACCAGGATACAGCAAAACGCGTAATCGATTATATGGAGAATCCACCAACAAAAGGAAAATATATTGCAATCAAAGAACGACTTTTAAAAACGTTTGAGCTTTCCGAAGAAGAACGAGCCCAAAGGATAATTGAAATGCCAGAACTTGGAGATAGAAAACCTTCTGCTGTGATGAACGAAATGCTGGCATTGATGGGAAATCACGGATCGTGTTTTCTCTTGAAACATATTTTTTTGCAACTACTGCCCGAGGAAGTGAGAGTTGGTTTAGCAACCCAAGAAACAACAGACATGAGAGAATTGGCTTCAAAAGCAGATAAATTATGCTTAGCTAAACCCCAATTTTCTGGGTTAGTTTCTAAAGTTTATAGATCCCATGAAACTGATTGGAAGTATAATAAACGTCAACCAAATAAAAAAAATCTATGTTTTTATCATCAACGTTTCGAAAATAAAGCCAGGCAGTGCTGTCCACCTTGCAGTTTTTCGGAAAACGAATATGCCGGTCGTCAATAACGATGAGGGTGGCCGGCAGCACGTTTAATTTATACTTCGTTAAAGACAAGTGTTCAAAACAAAACTTTTTAGTTGATACTGGAGCTGAAATAAGCGTATACCCACCAAGAAGAATTGATCGATATAATGGCTCTAACCAGAAAAAAGCTTCAAACGGCCAACGGAAGCGAGATTAAGACGTACGGTCAACGCCTATTACATTTGGATTTACCGTTTGGTAAATTTAAATGGATTTTTACAATCGCAGAAGTATCTCAACCACTGCTCGGGGCAGATTTTCTTCGAGCCAATTCACTTTTGGTACACACAACTGTTCGATTGAGTTGTTAGATGTCTCAGCCCCCAGAATAAACGCAATTGATTTACATCAAAACCAATATGCTGCTTTACTCGCACAATTTCCACTGATAACAACTCCAAATTTCCAACAAAAGCAAACCAAACACTAGGTGGAACATTTTCTTATAACAAACGGGCGACCGATTAGCGCTCGTGCACGTAGACTGCCACCAGACAAACTGGTACAAGCCAAGCGTGAATTCAACAAGATGGAAAGCATGGGTATTGTCAGAAAATCAGCCAGCCCGTGGGCATCTCCATTGCACATGGTTAAGCAATCCAACGGTGATTGGAGACCATGTGGAGATTACAGACGACTAAATGCTGTTACTACACCCGATAGATACCCCATACCACATATTCAAGATTTTTCTGCGAATTTAGAAAACGCAAACATATTTTCAAAAAAAGACCTTGTTAGAGGCTACCACCAAGTATCTGTTGCAACAGAAGATATTCCAAAAACTGCAGTCATTACTCCTTTTGGCTTATTTGAGTACATTTGGATTAAAAAATGCCCTTTGGATTAAAAAATGCAGCACAAACTTTTCAAAGACTGATGGATTGTGTGTGCCGGAATCTTAATTTTGTTTTCGTGTACTTAGATGGTATTTTGGTAGCAAGCAAATCAAAAAGCGAACATTACCAGCATCTCAAAGAATTGTTTACGCGTCTGAATGAAAACGGTCTAATAATAAACGCGACTAAATGTCAATTCGGACAAACAAGTATTGAATTTTTAGGCCACCGCATCGACCACGAAGGAGCCAAGCCTTTACCAAATAAAGTGGAGGTAATAAACAATTTTTCACGACCAACCTCATTTCAAGAACTGCAACGGTTTGCTGGCATGATCAATTTTTATCATCGTTTTCTACCAAGAGTGGCTAACATCATGAGACCGATTTACAAAGAAATTAAAAAAAATCTAAACCTCTACTGTGGAGTGATCAACTAAATCACGCATTTGTTAAAGCTAAAAACATTTTAGTTAATGCCACTATGCTTTCCCATCCACAAGTAGGAGCGCCAACTGCGTTAACTGTGGATGCTTCCGATATAACTGTTGGGGGAGTACTACAGCAAAATATACATGGTTTGTGGAAACCATTGGCCTTCTTTAGCAAACATCTACGGCCACCTGAAATAAAATACAGTGCGTTCGACCGTGAACTACTAGCATTACATCTTGCTATTTGTCATTTTAGGTACTTTTTGGAAGAACGGCACTTTGTAGCTTTTACGGATCACAAACCACTTACTTATGCATTAACTAAAACTACTTCACCGTGGTCAGCTCGCCAACAACGACAACTTAGTGCTATTTCGGAATACACTACGGATATCCGCCATATAGAAGGAAAAAAGAATTTTGTTGCTGATGCATTATCAAGATTCAGAATAAATGTCATACAGGCATCTTTAGGAATCAATTTTTCAGATATGGCCTTAGATCAAGAAAGAGATAAAGAAATTATAAATAAATTGAAAGCCAACTCTAGTTTAAAAATTGAAAAATTTCCTTGCGACAAAAACCAGACTTCGCTTTTATGTGACACAACAACTGGATCACCGCGACCGCTTGTTCCGGAATCTTGGCGTCGAAAAATATTTGATTTAGTTCATGGTTTATCGCATCCATACGAAGCACAAAGAAACTAATTGCTGAAAAATTTGTTTGGAAAGGACTTAAAAAACAAATTGGCGAATGGGCAAAACAATGTGTTTATTGCCAAAAAGCTAAGGTCCACAAATGCACAAGAGCCCCACTGCACCACTGTTCATTGCCTGTAAAACGATTTGATCATTTAAATATTGACCTTGTGGGACCTTTGCCGCCATCTCAAGGTTTTAGATATTTGCTTACTGTAGTTGACCGGTTCACAAGGTGGCCAGAGGCGTACCCACTGCAAGAAACATCGACAACATCATGTGCAAAAGTTTTTATTCAACAATGGATATCTCGTTTTGGAATACCGTCAACATTGTCGTCAGACCGAGGAGCACAGTTTACATCAAAACTATGGTCAGATATTGCTAAGTTTATGGGCACTTCTTTGCAATTTACCACAGCATTTCACCCACAGGCCAACGGCCTGGTGGAGCGATTCCATAGACAACTTACGGCATCGTTGATGTCGCGACTTAAAGACAACAATTGGGTTGACGAACTGCCTTGGGTTCTACTCGGAATTAGAACCGCACCCAAAGAAGATTTAGGATGTTCCTCAGCAGAAATGGTGTATGGAGCACCATTCACCATTTCAGGCCCTTTTGTGGAGGCTACCGACCACAACAACGCACCTGGAGATTTTTTACATAAGCTCCGCCACGTTATAAAACAAGAAGCGCCTCGTGGCATTGTAAATCAAATAGCTACATATCTTCTGATTTAAAGAACAGCTGCTTTGTTTTTATTAAAAAAGTGGGATACAAGGCGCCACTTTGCACCTCATATAAAGGTCCATATAAAGTTATTAAGCACGGATTAAAAACTTTTAAGATTGATATCGGCGGACGTACAGAAATCATTTCGATTGATCGCATAAAACCTGCGTATCTGGATCGCAATATGCCTGTACAACTAGTCCAACCAAAGTTACGACGCAGACCTCGTAAGCAAGTAATTCTAGAAGAAACGAACGTAAAAACCCATATAGAGACGAAAACAAACTGTCGAAGAGATGGTAACAAGCGTCAAATTAAACCACCACAACGGTTTACCCATTTAACGTGAACAATTTTCCACTTCTGGAGGGGGGTAATGTAGCGGCCCCTTAGGGACACGTGATTTTGCCCGATAAGAAGTCTGGGCTACAGTCTTATCTTTTGCCTTTTTTGTATCATATTGTGTCTTATAAACCGACTACCAATTCATTACTTACTTAACTGTTTTTGCTTAACTGAATAATAAATTATATTGTTACAATTTATATACGCTAAAATATTTTCTTTTTTTAAAGAAAAACAAATTATAACTCTTATATAAAGTTAAATATAAAAAGATGATTTTTAAGGTGGTTACAAGTAAAATTTTAAAAAATACACCCGCAAGTGGGCTTCCGAGAGCTAATTAATTTTTTACAATTTTTTTAATTTATTTTAAAACTAATATTTTTAGCTATAAATAAAATAAAAACATAAGTTAAGCGATTGTTTTTTATTGTTAAACAAGCACAATTTTGTAAATACATTTGAAATGTTAATGACACTTAAATTAAATTCACAAACTAAAAAAAGTACAACAAAAGAGATTAGAAAAAGAACGTCGTGCGTCACGTGACTCGCGAGAGAACGAATTCGCGTACAACCTGGTGACGTCATAAAGGGTTTGCAGACAAAGTTTAAAACATTGAATCAGGCTTATTATAATACATCTTTAGTTACAGTTTTAAACTCGGTACAGTTTAAAAAAAACATATTAGCTCACCCTATTTTTCTGTTTTACATTAAAAATTTACATTAAAAGATAGAATGTTTTTAAGGTGTGTTAATATACAATATATACAATATGTTGATTCTTTTTTTAGAACTAAGACATGGTTGTATTTGCTTGCGATTAAATCTAAAAACAATTAATATGTTTTCTTAAGACTAAGGTTTTATTGCACATTTTTTAATTGAAATTTAAACCAATCTTTACTGTTTTAGTTTAAAAATACCTTTCAATTTTTTAACAAAACAAAGTTTTATTATACATATGCTATAAGTAAATGATATTTAAAAAGATAACAATTTTTATCCTTTTTGTTGTTTATTTGGTAGCAAAATTAACTTACCCATTCAAATGTTTCATTTTTTAAATGTTCTACAATAAGGTTAACGTGATATTCCAAAATATCTGCAATTACCTCATTTCTGTAAGTGAATTGTTCACTTAACACCAGCTTTAGTTCGTTGTCTTTACTATAAAAGAAAACAAAATTTACCCCCGACAGGGCTTTTTATATATATAGAAAGAAAATGGTCTACATAAAAAGCTTTTGCTACAGTTACATTGCACTTTAATATATTAATTAACGCAATATACCTAATCCTAATTTCTTAAAAGTTGTTGTTTATTTAAGCATTATGTTTTTTTACAATTTTGTTATATATTGTTAGGTATTACGACAAAGTAAAAAATTAACCAAGCTTATATTTACCTAATATTAATGATTACTTGAAATGCGGAACTAGCTCTTAACAGTAAACCCTCTTGCTGTGAAAAAAGAAATATATTTAAATTGACACAATCTAATTAACTAAATATATATAATAAAACATTGTACGATTGGTTCATTTGTTAAATAAGTATAATTTAAGTAAGTAGTTTTAGTTATGTATACCCATACACTTATGAACAGCTACAAGTTACTTTTAAAAATTATATATTAAATGACTTACAAGGTTATATAAACCATTTTTTAAATCCTTTATGATCTGTTGTTGATGTTTTTCAATAAAATCTGATGAGGCTTCATTTTCAAAAAGAAGTTCTTTTTTTAGCACAATTCTTGGCTGTTGGTGATATCCAATTTCACTACAAAATCAAACAATGTATTTAACTTTCATTAAATTAGGTAAAGTTATGTTTAAAAAACATAATTGGATTATGCAACATTAGTGTTTACGAAATAAAAATTTACTTGATTCTTTGTGTGGTAAAGTAGGTCTGCAGCGCTCCATCCTAAAAAAACATTTTAAAATTATATGCAGTTTCTTTTGTTTAAAAAACTACATTTAAAATAAAACTGGTTAAGTGTTATGGGTTTCAAATCGATATTGATTTTAAATTATGCAATTACTATTTAACTTTGTATTGACTATACTTTATTTAATAACAAGTTAATTCTAGTATTAATATATAATTTTTTGCATTTTCTTATAATTACCTGAATGGATCGGTTTTCATGGTTATTTATTAAAAGATTCATATTTTGTATTTAAGCTATTAGTTGCAATTAAATTAATCTGAAATAATAAACACTCTTGAGTTTTCTTTAAAGATATCTCATACATGTCTATTATTTGACTATACGATAAGTGACGTCACGAGCCCTAAGATGTTTTTAATTTGATTTTTTTTTACTTTAAATCATTGACATCTTAGTAACCACACATTTCACTTTAAAAATACGTTTTGTGATTACTATTGAACCTATTTTTACAGATGACTTTCTTATGTCTTTTATTAGACCTTGGGCCCAGTCCGACAGATAGTAAAAACCTATCTAATATTTAAATTTAAGTTCAATTTTAATTAGTAGCTTTTTTATATCCTATATTAACTCATACATGTCCCATATTTATCCTTAAACTCAGTTAAAAGACAGCTTATACACGTCCCACATTTATCCTCAAACTTAGGTAAAAGACAAGTTAAAAGACAGCTTATACACGTCCCACATTTATCCTCAAACTAAGGTAAAAAACAAGTTAAAAGACAGCTTATACACGTTCCACATTTATCCTCAAACTTAGGTAAAAGACAAGTTAAAAGACAGCTTATACACGTCCCACATTTATCCTCAAACTTAGGTAAAAGACAAGTTAAAAGACAGCTTATACACGTCCCACATTTATCCTCAAACTTAGGTAAAAAACAAGTTAAAAGACAGCTTATACACGTCCCACATTTATCCTCAAACTTAGGTAAAAGACAAGTTAAAAGACAGCTTATACATGTCCCACATTTATCCTCAAACTTAGTTAAAAGACAGCTTATACACGTCCCACATTTATCCTCAAACTTAGGTAAAAGACAAGTTAAAAGACAGCTTATACAAGTCCCACATTTATCCTCAAACTTAGGTAAAAGACAAGTTAAAAGACAACTTATACATGTCCCACATTTATCCTCAAACTTAAAAAAAAGACAGCTTATACACGTCCCACATTTATCCTCAAACTTAGGTAAAAGACAAGTTAAAAAACAGCTTAAAAGACAAGTTAAAAGACAGCTTATACATGTCCCGTATTTATCCTTAAAATAAGGTAAAAGACAGCTTATACACGTACAATATTCATCCCTAAACTTAAGTAAAAGACAGCTTATACACGTCCCACATTTATCCTCAAACTTAGTTAAAAAACAAGTTAAAAGACAGCTTAAAAAACAAGTTAAAAGACAGCGTAAAAGACAAGTTAAAAGACAGCTTAAAAAACAAGTTAAAAGACAGCTTAAAAAACAAGTTAAAAGACAGCTTAAAAGACAAGTTAAAAGACAGTTTATACATGTCCCACATTTATCCTCAAACTTAGTTAAAAAACAAGTTAAAAGACAGCTTAAAAAACAAGTTAAAAGACAGCGTAAAAGACAAGTTAAAAGACAGCTTAAAAAACAAGTTAAAAGACAGCTTAAAAAACAAGTTAAAAGACAGGTTAAAAGACAAGTTAAAAGACAGCTTATACATGTCCCGTATTTATCCTTAAAATTAGGTAAAAGACAGCTTATACACGTACAATATTCATCCCTAAACTTAAGTAAAAGACAGCTTATACACGTCCCACATTTATCCTCAAACTCAGTTGAAAGGCAGATTATACGTGTCCCACATTCATCCCTAAACTTAAGTAAAAGGCAGATTATACATGTCCCACAATATATCCTCACACTTAGGTAAAAGACAGCTTGTACACGTCCCACATTTATCCTCAAACTTAGTTATTGTAGGACATGTATAAAAGACAGCTTAAAAGACAAGTTAAAAGACAGCTTATACATGTCTCGTATTTATCCTAAACTCAGGTAAAAGACAGCTTATACACGTCCCACATTTATCCTCATACTTAGTTAAAAGACAAGTTAAAAGACAGCTTAAAAGACAAGTTAAAAGACAGCTTAAAAGACAAGTTAAAAGACAGCTTAAAAAACAAGTTAAAAGACAGCTTAAAAGACAAGTTAAAAGACAGCTTAAAAAAACAAGTTAAAAGACAGCTTAAAAGACAAGTTAAAAGACAGCTTAAAAGACAAGTTAAAAGACAGCTTAAAAAACAAGTTAAAAGACAGCTTAAAAAACAAGTTAAAAGACAGCTTAAAAAACAAGTTAAAAGACAGCTTAAAAAACAAGTTAAAAGACAGCTTAAAAGACAAGTTAAAAGACAGCTTAAAAGACAAGTTAAAAGACAGCTTAACGGACAAGTTAAAAGACAGCTTAACAGACAAGTTAAAAGACAGCTTAAAAAACAAGTTAAAAGACAGCTTAAAAAAAAAGTTAAAAGACAGCTTAAAAAACAAGTTAAAAGACACCTTAAAAGACAAGTTAAAAGACAGCTTATACACGTCCCACATTTATCCTCAAACTTAGTTAAAAAACAAGTTAAAAGACAGCTTAAAAGACAAGTTAAAAGACAGCTTAAAAAACAAGTTAAAAGACAGCTTAAAAGACAAGTTAAAAGACAGCTTATACATGTCCCGTATTTATCCTTAAAATTAGGTAAAAGACAGCTTATACACGTACAATATTTATCCCTAAACTTAAGTAAAAGACAGCTTATACACGTCCCACATTTATCCTCAAACTCAGTTGAAAGGCAAATTATACGTGTCCCACATTCATCCCTAAACTTAAGTAAAAGGCAGATTATACATGTCCCACAATATATCCTCACACTTAGGTAAAAGACAGCTTGTACACGTCCCACATTTATCCTCAAACTTAGTTAAAAGACAAGTTAAAAGACAGCTTAAAAGACAAGTTAAAAGACAGCTTATACATGTCCCGTATTTATCCTCAAACTTAGGTAAAAGACAAGTTAAAAGACAGCTTATACACGTCCCACATTTATCCTCAAACTTAGGTAAAAGACAAGTTAAAAGACAGCTTAAAAGACAAGTTAAAAGACAGCTTAAAAGACAAGTTAAAAGACAGCTTAAAAGACAAGTTAAAAGACAGCTTAAAAGACAAGTTAAAAGACAGCTTATACACGTCCCACATTTATCTTCAAACTTAGTTAAAAGACAAGTTAAAAGACAGCTTAAAAGACACGTTAAAAGACAGCTTAAAAGACAAGTTAAAAGACAGCTTATACACGTCCCACATTTATCCTCAAACTTAGGTAAAAGACAAGTTAAAAGACAGCTTAAAAGACAAGTTAAAAGACAGCTTAAAAGACAAGTTAAAAGACAGCTTAAAAGACAAGTTAAAAGACAGCTTAAAAGACAAGTTAAAAGACAGCTTATACACGTCCCACATTTATCCTCAAACTTAGGTAAAAGACAAGTTAAAAGACAGCTTATACACGTCCCACATTTATCCTTAAACTTAGGTAAAAGACAAGTTAAAAGACAGCTTATACATGTCCCGTATTTATCCTCAAACTTAGGTAAAAGACAAGTTAAAAGACAGCTTATACACGTCCCACATTTATCCTCAAACTTAGGTAAAAGACAAGTTAAAAGACAGCTTATACATGTCCCACATTTATCCTCAAACTTAGTTAAAAGACAGCTTATACACGTCCCACATTTATCCTCAAACTTAGGTAAAAGACAAGTTAAAAGACAGCTTATACATGTCCCACATTTATCCTCAAACTTAGTTAAAAGACAGCTTATACACGTCTTACATTTATCCTCAAACTTAGGTAAAAGACAAGTTAAAAGACAGCTTATACACGTCCCACATTTATCCTCAAACTTAGGTAAAAGACAAGTTAAAAGACAGCTTATACATGTCCCACATTTATCCTCAAACTTAGTTAAAAGACAGCTTATACACGTCCCACATTTATCCTCAAATTTAGGTAAAAGACAAGTTAAAAGACAGCTTAAAAGACAAGTTAAAAGACAGCTTATACATGTCCCGTGTTTATCCTAAACTCAGGTAAAAGGCAGATTATAGGTGTCCCACATTCATCCCTAAACTTAAGTAAAAGACAGCTTATACACGTCCCACATTTATCCTCAAACTTAGTTAAAAGACAAGTTATACATGTCCCACATTGATTCTTACTCTCAGTTAAAAGACAGCTTATACATGTCCCACATTTATCCTCAAACTTAGTTAAAAGACAGCTTATACACGTCCCACATTTATCCTCAAATTTAGGTAAAAGACAAGTTAAAAGACAGCTTAAAAGACAAGTTAAAAGACAGCTTATACATGTCCCGTATTTATCCTAAACTCAGGTAAAAGGCAAATTATAGGTGTTCCAAATTCATCCCTAAACATAAGTAAAAGACAGCTTATACACGTCCCACATTTATCCTTAAACTTAGTTAAAAGACAAGTTAAAAGACAGCTTAAAAGACAAGTTAAAAGACAGCTTAAAAAAAAAGTTAAAAGACAGCTTAAAAAACAAGTTATAAGACAGCTTAAAAGACAAGTTAAAAGACAGCTTAAAAAACAAGTTAAAAGACAGCTTAACAGACAAGTTAAAAGTCAGCTTAAAAAAAAGTTAAAAGACAGCTTAAAAAACAAGTTAAAAGACAGCTTAAAAAACAAGTTAAAAACAGCTTAAAAAAAAAGTTAAAAGACAGCTTAAAAAAAAAGTTAAAAGACAGCTTAAAAAACAAGTTAAAAGACAGCTTAAAAGACAAGTTAAAAGACAGCTTAAAAAACAAGTTAAAAGACAGCTTAACAGACAAGTTAAAAGACAGCTTAAAAAACAAGTTAAAAGACAGCTTAAAAAAAAAGTTAAAAGACAGCTTAAAAAACGAGTTAAAAGACAGCTTAAAAGGCAAGTTAAAAGACAGCTTATACATGTCCCGTATTTATCCTAAACTCAGGTAAAAGACAGCTTATACACGTCCCACATTTATCCTCAAACTTAGTTAAAAGACAAGTTATACATGTCCCACATTGATTCTTACTCTCAGTTAAAAGACAGCTTATACATGTCCCACATTTATCCTCAAACTTAGTTAAAAGACAGCTTATACACGTCCCACATTTATCCTCAAATTTAGGTAAAAGACAAGTTAAAAGACAGCTTAAAAGACAAGTTAAAAGACAGCTTATACATGTCCCGTATTTATCCTAAACTCAGGTAAAAGGCAAATTATAGGTGTCCCACATTCATCCCTAAACTTAAGTAAAAGACAGCTTATACACGTCCCACATTTATCGTTAAACTTAGTTAAAAGACAAGTTAAAAGACAGCTTAACAGACAAGTTAAAAGACAGCTTAAAAAAAAAGTTAAAAGACAGCTTAAAAAACAAGTTAAAAGACAGCTTAAAAGACAAGTTAAAAGACAGCTTAAAAAGCAAGTTAAAAGACAGCTTAACAGACAAGTTAAAAGACAGCTTAAAAAAAAAGTTAAAAGACAGCTTAAAAAACAAGTTAAAAGACTGCTTAAAAAACAAGTTAAAAGACAGCTTAAAAAAAAAGTTAAAAGACAGCTTAAAAAAAAAGTTAAAAGACAGCTTAAAAAACAAGTTAAAAGACAGCTTAAAAGACAAGTTAAAAGACAGCTTAAAAAACAAGTTAAAAGACAGCTTAACAGACAAGTTAAAAGACAGCTTAAAAAACAAGTTAAAAGACAGCTTAAAAGACAAGTTAAAAGACAGCTTAAAAAACAAGTTAAAAGACAGCTTAAAAGACAAGTTAAAAGACAGCTTATACATGTCCCGTATTTATCCTAAACTCAGGTAAAAGACAGCTTATACACGTCCCACATTTATCCTCAAACTTAAGTAAAAGACAGCTTATACACGTCCCACATTTATCCTCAAACTTAGTTAAAAGACAAGTTAAAAGACAGCTTAAAAGACAAGTTAAAAGACAGCTTATACATGTCCCGTATTTATCCTCAAACTTAGTTAAAAGACAAGTTAAAAGACAGCTTAAAAGACAAGTTAAAGGACAGTTTAAAAGACAAGTTAAAAGACAGCTTAAAAGACAAGTTAAAAGACAGCTTAAAAGACAAGTTAAAAGACAGCTTATACATGTCCCGTATTTATCCTAAACTCAGGTAAACGACAGCTTATACACGTCCCACATTTATCCTCAAACTTAAGTAAAAGACAGCTTATACACGTCCCACATTTATCCTCAAACTTAGTTAAAAGACAAGTTAAAAGACAGCTTAAAAGACAAGTTAAAAGACAGCTTAAAAGGCAAGTTAAAAGAAAGCTTAAAAAACAAGTTAAAAGACAGCTTAAAAAACAAGTTAAAAGACAGCTTAAAAAACAAGTTAAAAGACAGCTTAAAAGACAAGTTAAAAGACAGCTTAAAAAACAAGTTAAAAGACAGCTTAAAAAACAAGTTAAAAGACAGCTTAACAGACAAGTTAAAAGACAGCTTAAAAAACAAGTTAAAAGACAGCTTAAAAGACAAGTTAAAAGACAGCTTAAAAGACAAGTTAAAAGACAGCTTATACATGTCCCGTATTTATCCTAAACTCAGGTAAAAGACAGCTTATACACGTCCCACATTTATCCTCAAACTTAAGTAAAAGACAGCTTATACACGTCCCACATTTATCCTCAAACTTAGTTAAAAGACAAGTTAAAAGACAGCTTAAAAGACAAGTTAAAAGACAGCTTAAAAGACAAGTTAAAAGACAGCTTAAAAAACAAGTTAAAAGACAGCTTAAAAAACAAGTTAAAAGACAGCTTAAAAAACAAGTTAAAAGACAGCTTAAAAAACAAGTTAAAAGACAGCTTAAAATAGAAGTTAAAAGACAGCTTAAAAAACAAGTTAAAAGACAGCTTAAAAAACAAGTTAAAAGACAGCTTAAAAAACAAGTTAAAAGACAGCTTAAAAAACAAGTTAAAAGACAGCTTAAAAAACAAGTTAAAAGACAGCTTAAAATACAAGTTAAAAGACAGCTTAAAAGACAAGTTAAAAGACAGCTTAAAAGACAAGTTAAAAGACAGCTTGAAAGACAAGTTAAAAGACAGCTTATACATGTCCCGTATTTATCCTTAAACTTAGTTGAAAGGCAGATTATAGACATACAATATTCATCCTTGAACTCAGTTAAAAGACAAGTTATACACATCCCATATTTACCTTTAAACACTATTTGGAGACAGCTAATGCATGTCCCATGTTCACCCTTAAACTCAGTTAAAAAACAAGATGTACACGACCCAGTTAAATGGCACCTAATACCAAGTTCACCCTTGAACACAGTTAAGAGACAACTAATACATGTCCCGTGTTCACCCTTAGACCCAATTTTGACAGATAAGTAATACTTGTCCATATTTGCTACTTTAACCCAGTTTGGAGACATCTTTTCATGACCTGTGTTTTAAATTGAACTTCAACTGCATTTTGATAAGTTGACTGATTTTGAAAGTGTTGTGAGTCATTACCCAACGTTTTAACAAATAGAGTTTTATTGAAATTTAACAACTAATTGCTTTTCTATGATTTTTTTAATAACACCATCCTTAATTATTCTTTTTAATAAAGATATGTTCTACACAATACCACAAATTTTTATTTTATTTTAAGTTTATATTCGGCAATTTTTTTTTAATATTAAAAACGGCCTAAAAAAAAGCAAAATGTCTGGCTGGTAATTTTTCAAAGTTGACAACATAACCTTAATTTGTTAGAATTTTTCAAATACAGCCTATCTAATTTAAAATACTTTAAAAGTAAAAAATGTTTTATATAATATGACTAAGTATTGCTTTTAAGGCTACGTTTGTTTTCTGCAAAAAATAAAAATAGTACATATGACAAATAAGAATATTTTTCTTTGTCTGCCAGCATATATACTGACGTCGACGACGACGTCGTCGTGCGTCACGTGACTAGCGAGCGTAGGGACTTTTCCTATTTACAATATTTTAACCGCAAATTTCGATATCTTAAAAACTACTTGACCAATTTTTAAAATAATGGTATCCTCGTGCAATTTGGAAAAATTCTAACATAACTAAAAAAGAAACTCTGCGACCGAACCATTTCTTTAAATAGTTTTGTTGATTTAATTAGTTAATATTGGTTATTGGAATGCTGCTATAACGAATCTTTAAATAAAAAAAAAAAAATTTTAAATTAATTGTATTACAAACAAAAAGAATTAATCTCGTTTAAAAAAACTAAAAATGTCTTTTACAGTTTTAAAGAATTGAACACAAAATATAATTAAGATTTCATGTTTAACTTTACTATTATACTATTGAAGTTCTTGCATAAGTTAAAAGTTTTAATATAATCACTTTTGAGTTTTTTTAGGTTCGCGCAAAATTAAAAAGTTATCTTTTGTTCTTTCTACTTTCTATAATTTTTTTAATAACACCATCCTTAATTATTCTTTTTAATAAGGATATGTCCTACACAATACCACAAATTTTAATTTTATTCCAAGTTTATATTCGGCATGTTTTTTTTAATATTAAAAACGCCTTAAAGTTATATGAAGTACGTCACGTGACGTAATTTATGACACTCTCTTTTCGGGGGCTAACATTAAAACACTGTAAAGAATTACAGAAATTTCTAAATAAATAAAAATTTGGAATATTTCTAAAAAACAGAGAAGGAAAATAAAGTTATAATAGTTTTAAAAATATAGCGACATCTTTCTAATATATTGGGGATTATCCTCGTTTTGGTTTTAAACAACTAAAGCCAAAAAAAAAAACTGCTGCTGGGTTTTGTACTTTGGTTTGTATTACATTTGTTGTAATTTTTTAGTTTTTTTTTATTGAGAATGGAACTGCGTGTAAAGTGTTTGAGCATATTACATTGTTGTGGCTAAAATTTTTTAGTTTAATAATATTTAACAAGTTATAAACGTTTACCTGTACGGTAGTTTGGTGTGTTTCTTAACATCATCTTTTGGTAAAGTTCAATGCTTCAGTCTTCACAATAAATCCATTTTCCATTTTTTTATTTAAATAAACTTATTTTTACGGCAAACTTTAGCTGAAAAATGTTAAATATTTTATTTTTGCAATTTTTTTTATTGTTGTTTTGCAGTATTTTCTAATAAACTAAATAAGTTTGTCAGGATAAAACTAAATTTTAAAACAAGGTTTTAAAAAAGTTTAAGTCAATGTGACCCTCTTATACTTTTTGTATTGTATTTTTTCGTATTGTAATATTTTATATATTGGTGTTTTGTGTAGTAAATTTGTTTAAATGGTTTTGCTGAATTAATTGTAGTTTGTCTTCTAAGCGTAATTTTTATTAGTTTTCTGATATTTAATAACGTCAAGATTTAAAAAATATTGCTAGAATAACCTAAATAGTTTCTAGTTTACGTTTGCGTTTAACCCCTTTTTTTATAAATCTTTGTTTAGTATATTAGCATTTTTTATTGTTCCTATATTCGTTTCTTATAAAGTAGACAAAAATTGGTTTATGTAAATTTACAATTCGATTTTTTAACTTATAACGAACTTATAAGTTAAACATAGATTGTTATTTATGCAGTGAATCTAATACGCAAAAAAATTAAAAATTATGTTGTTTAAATAAATTTAATCGGTATATTTTAATAAAAGATTTTAACTTAATTAACAACAAGCTGTAAATTTATACTAATACAGTTTACTTTTTTTAACTGTTTTTAATTTCTGTATTGTCTTTTAATAAAAAATATAATTTATTTTAAAACTCGTCTAAAATTAAACGAAATTCGTGATTGGTCGATTTAACTTTCTTTTACTTTCTAACTTTTAAAAATCTAAATGTACCTATATGTCGTTGCATATCACTTCAAAACGACAAATTATAAGTGTCTGCTTAATGTTATAACTGAGCTTTATCAGCTGTGGTTTAAAGATTAAACTAAGCTATATATTATTAAAAAACAGGGTATACCCCAAAATACGTCCCCATCTTCTTTTTGCTTCGAAGCCATAAATTGCTAACTTATCGGGTGTGAAACAACGCAAAAACGCCATATCATAAACGCCCTAAAACGCCCAACAACAAAAATTCATAAAATTTAACTATACTTTTCTTGTCTTTCGTTTTGTTATTTTTGTTAATAAAATGGTATATTATATTCTAAACTAAAAGTTATTTAAATGTTTTCATTCTTAAAACTGTGTTGTGTTATGTGATCTATTCACTGTATTAATTTTATATAAAATTTTCGCTAAGCTAAAACTTCGTAAGTGAATAGTAGTTTAATTGAAATTGATATTCATTACGGCATAACTAAATATCCATGCACGTTAACACGCTATTAAATTAAATTATTATTATTTTGATAAAAAGAATCAGCAACGCACTAAGGCACCGTAAATCGTGCGATTAATTAGTGAATATTGGTCTTTTTTGCTTATATTTGGTTCACACATTTAAAGCAAACCAAATTAAACTTTTTTTTTAATTTGCCGTAAACTTTATAACAAAACCTTAAACCAAAAACAAATAAATCGTAAAACTAGTACCTTATATTATAACACAAATTTCATTATTTCTTTTGTGTACAATAACTAAATACCCTGAAATAAACGTATGACAAGAAAACATAAACACGTAACGTACCTTAACTTAACTTTTTATAGTAACTCACAGCTAAAAAAAGAGTTTCACAAACTCTATTGGGTATTAACTTATGTATAGGGTGAATCGATGTATTCAATAATGGGTTTAGTTTTTTTGGATTTTTAATTCTTGCTTTGTAGGGGGGTATCTTTTTTACAATATTTTTGTAGACGCGAATTTATAATACTATAATACAACTAAGAAAGGTTGGTGCCATCAACCGTTTTGAAGCGAGTTGAAAAGTATTACGTTTGAGGAATTTTTAAAAAAAAGCCCGACTTAATGACCATTTCAAATTTTTTATACAACAAAGTTATTTTTTTTAACATAAATCCGATATGCTTAGAGATATTTTCTTTCAAGCCACATTCAAACAGCTATAAATCTTTATAAACTAAAACATTGAGCATTTCTTTACTTTCAGCTTGCCTTTAATTTTTGCTAACAAAATTAAATTTTATGTGTTATATTTCAACCAAAAAAAGATAATAACTGATTTTACACATATATGTTTATGGGTTGTATACAATTATATTTTAAACAGAAATAAACCAATGTTTATTAAAATAATATGTTAAGCTATTTTAGTCAGCCATAATAAAAACATTTTATTTAGTTATGGCAGTTTGTTTAACTTGTGTATTATTGGTTTTTAGGTACCATAGCAAGCTACTTAATTTTTAAAATGAACTGTAGTGTAGATAGTATTATTATTGGTAAACCTTATATATATAGTGAATTTCAATTTAATTTTGTTCAGTTATGCATAACTTAAACGATCCAAACAAATGAGCTTCCCTAAATTTACTTCTTTTAATATTTCAATTAAATAAAATGTCAAACATAATTTTAACATTTCAGAACACATTTGTTTATTATATAGGCACTATGGTGTAGTAGTCAAAACACTTGCTACACAACATGAGGTCATGGGTTCGATTCACATGTCTCTAATGTTGTAGCGCACCTGAATAAGCCGTTACAAATCAGTATAAACTTCTGCTGAGCCAACGCTCAATTAGTGGCTTAATTATCAGGTAAATATATTTTATAATATCCTAATCTGGCAAAGTCAACTCGAGACTGGGTTGGGGTAACTGATGTAACTCTATGTTTAGGTAGTAAAGTCGACCTTTTCACATCAAGGATAAGGATGAATAAAAATATTTGTTAAAGTTATATATAAGCGTTTTTTCCTCAAAAATTGACAAAGTTGATGTCACTGACCACAAAAATAATTTAAACTTTAAATAATTTTACCTACTTTTTAAGTTATCCAACCTTTAAAATTAATTTAAAAAAAAGGGAAGCCCTGTTTGTGATGACGTAGAAAGTACCAGCTTGTGTAATTTATTCACCACGCTATTTGGTACTTTCTACGTCACACAAAAAATATGGTAACCTGTTTTTTTATGTTAATCATTTTCCGGTATTTAAAAAAATTAAATTGTAAGTACCACAGACATTTTTAAAAAGTTTAAAGTCATTTTGTGATTCGTTGTCAACCATACTAACGTGCTATATACATCACTTACAAAATTGCAATACTCTTTGATATAACACTTTAACATCAACGAACCGACAGCGTGGTGTAGTGGTAAGAACTTATGCTACACCACACATGAGGTCGTGGGTTCAATCCCCACTGATCTCATGCTGTAGCGCCCTTAAGTAAGGCGCTATAAATGGTATGAACTCCTGCTGAGCTAGCACTTAAACAGCAGCATAATTACCGGGCAATTATAGTCTCTATAATATCCCAAACTGCCAAAGGCAACTCGAGACTGGGTCGGAGTAACTTATGTTACTCTATGTTTAAGTCGCGCATTCGACTTTTCCACATCGAGGATAAAGATATATACAAAAAAAAAAAAACTAATCTATTTTAAAAATAAATTAAAGAAAAATTTTTCAACAAAAAGTTTTTATTTCAAAAACAAAAACAGCATACCACATTATGAATGTTTACTAAAAGTGTGTATAAATTGCTAACAACAATGTCTTTTAAGCAAAAGTTAAATAATATTTAAATTAACTGTTTTGTTAACACCTAGCAATTTTTAACACCATAGAAAAAAATATTTTACAAAAAGTTGTACATTTATATGTAAATAAGTACGAAAAAATATGAATTTAAAAAAAAAGAAAAAGTACATGGTTTATACCACCATTAAGATAATTAAATTACAGTAGTTAAATGTATCAGTGAAAAGTTAGTTAGCTACCAGAAAAAACGAGGCTGCGAATGCAAATTGCCATAATTTATAGCACAATACAGTTAAATACAAAAATATTTGGTAATGAAATTAGTTTGTATGACTTAGCTACCAGGGAATAAACGCACTTCAGTTGCAACTTGTCATAACTGTTCGCACAATACAGTTGAAAAAATGAAATAAAAAAGTCATGTAACTAGTAAATTTGACACGAGCTTAAAAACAATGTCATGCAGCATGGCAATGTTAAAAAAACTACAAAGGTCTTACATATACATTGACAAACAATGTATTATACTACATGAAACTAAAGTACTTCAAATAGGAAAGCATCAAAATTGAATTTACATTACGTTACACAGCCATTTCAATTGTGTTGGGCAAAAAAAGATAAAGCCCAGTCATTCAAATTGATTTGGATAAGTAAATTAATCAGCAGCTTATAATTATAGGGCAATTATAATCAATAAAAAGCCAAGGCAACTTGAGACTGGGTCAGGGTAACTGATGTTATTCTATGTTTAGATCGTTAAGTCGACCTTACCACATCAAGGATAAATAAATGTGAAAAAAGGTAAAAATAAAATTATTTAAATTGTGCTGGATAAGGAAAGATCAAATTCGGTCTTTTAAGTTGTTTTGGATGGAGAAAGATATACGAAAAATTGAGCTGTGATCTATTAACCTCTTGTTATTCCTGTTAAAACAAAATTTTAAAAACTGTTTTAATGTGTTATTAAACTATTTTAATAAACAAATACCGATAATTTATTATTGGGTGGATATAAATTCAGAACAATATTTCTTTGACTGTTTATGATTTTTAAATTAGATCACTACAGAGTCCAAAGGTTATTATTTGTTACGATACGGTATTGTGATTTAAAATGACTTAGCTTTACTCTGTCACTTAGGTTAAGTCATGTGTTTTTTTTTAAACCAATTTAATAAACAATTTTCTGTGTGCTAAGTCAAATAGAACCGGTAGCCTATGTATAGGTAATTTAAGTAAATACAAAGAAAAAGTTTTTAAAGTAACTGAATAAAGAACAATGTGACTATTAATTTTTGCTTAAATTTATGAAGTGACTAATAACATGGACAAATTAAATGTATATACTTACCAAAAAAAAATAATCCATCTCTAAGGTCACAAAGAACCTGCTGCTTCACAAAGGCAACAAAATCCTCCATTATTTCCGAATTGTACACAAACTCTCTTTTTAGGAAAACTGTAAATCGCATTGGATTGCCTAAACAATAAAATGTGTTAAAAATTTGTTAACTTTTTAAAACATTAAATAAGAAATGCTTTACCTATTTTGAACTTATAATTTTAACATTTTAGTCTTTACTGCATGCTAGAGGTGTAAGACCAATAATGAAAGTTTTAATTTGCCTATTAGGTTTGCATAATTTTAACCTAATGTCTATTTCTGCATGAAACACTTGATTTGTTATATTAACAAAAGGGTTTAAAACAAAATAAGATTAAATTTTAATGTTACCTGGCTGTTGCATAATTAAATGGTGGTTGTTGTTGGGTACAGTTGGATTAGGGGACCTTTGAAAAAACGACTTGTTAAATTTGGAAATTTTTTTGTAAGAAAGTTATGATATATGCAAGTTATTAAGGTTGACTTAAATTTAAATAATTTACTAACCAGTTTATGACGAAGGAAACTGAGAAGTTTTTTATATCCTGCAAGACCTGACCTCTTATAAAGTTTGAAAGGTCTTCCGAATTCTAAATATATAAAGTTGATAAATTTAAACAAGACACAAAATCACATTTTATGTAGCAACTTTTTGCCCGGCAGCTTGGTGTAGTGGTAAAAACACTTGCTACACCATCATGAGGTCGTGGGTTTAATCCCCACTGCTCTCATGCTATAGCACCCTTGAGTAAGATGTTATAAATGGTGTAAACCCCAGCTGAGCCAGCACTTAATCAGCAGCATAATGATTGGGTAATTTTTATCTATAATATCTCAAACTACTAATGGTAACTCGAGACTGGGTCGAAGTAACTGATGTTACTCTATGTTTAGGTCCCGCATTCAACCTTCTCACATTGAGGATAAAAATATATACAAAGAAAATATTTAATTTAATTTCTGGTTAAAATATGTGTTGGATTACTCAAAGTATATGAATATAAGAAAAACTAGTTGGTTTGTGTTAGTAGGATTTAAAAGGGTTTGTTTAAATAAAGTTTCTTTAAATTTATTAAACATTTTATACTAGCTTGGAGTAACAATTGTATTGGTTAAAGTAGTGAACTATTCCTTTTAAATAACTCAGCTAAATAACATTTTTTAAGTTAAATACTAAATTGTTAACTAATAACTGCAGCTAACCAGGTTAATTAAAATTATTTTGCCAAACTATATACTCAGATAAACTAGTCAGCTTTTGTTTTAAATACATTGTTTAATAGATAGGCTGTTACAAATTAAACAAAGTTGAATTGGAGACAAGAAAAATATATATAGTTACTGAAACAATATATATATATATATATACAGGTTTTTGTTTTCAGTAAATTTATTTGTCTTCCATTTACCTGAATAAGAATAATAACTAATGTTATTACTTCACTTGAAATTGCCATGTTCTTAATCAACCAATAAACTTCACGTTTTAAAATTTGTAAATTAAGACTTAAATAAACGTAGTAAGAATACCAAATATTACTAGGTCAAAAAATTGTACATTAATTTAGCCATAAACCAATAAAAATAGTCAGAATTAACAAATTTATAAATTAAAAAAAAAACAGATATGCTGTGCCACCACGCGTTAGAGACGACATTTGACCGTGACGATTTATTATTTTATATATTCAGAAATATTAAAATTAATAACTTTTTTTTAAATAATTGTAGGGATTAATTTTGTTTTGAAAAAATAAAAAAATTTGTATATCAAAATATATATTTTATTAAAATTAAAACTTTATATTACCTGACTTTTCCATTTTCCCCTTTTTCTTTAAATATTAAACTTTTTATTAACAATAAACAATATTTTTTTAAACTACCTAAACATATTAATACATTATAAATATATCCTAAAATAAAACATATGTTTTTATTTATTTGTCATACTCTTGTAAGGATAAATATTGTTCAGTATTTTTTTAATCATTCAAGTGTAAAAAAAATATTAACCAATAGGAAGAAAGTAAAGCGCGCATAAATTTTTGAAAAAAGATTAACCAATAGGAGGAAAGTAAAGTGCGCATAGTTGTTTGAAATAAAGTCACTACTATTTCATAATCATATTACCTATTATCTTTTTTTTTCTGTAAAATAAGTCTTTTAAAACTATTCAGAGTCTAACAATTTTTTCTTTTTTCGTCTAACTATATTTACTGAATTTAAACTAATTATTAATTTAAAACAAATTGCTAAAATATTGTATTTCAAATGTTAAAAAATGCGTTTAATATCTAATATCTAAATCTTAACTAAACAAATTTATTGCCATCCTTGCGTTTGGAAAAAACATTTTTTTTTACCTATGGTGAAGGAAGTAACTATTGTACACTTAGACCTATGGTGAAGGAAGTAACTATTGCACACTTTTTACCTATGGTGAAGGAAGTAACTATTGTACACTTAAAAATTTAACCTATGTATTAAGTATAGTATTTTTAGTACCATATAGCCTAATGTTAAATGCAAAGGTGGGCACTAAACCGTTAATGCGTTAATCGTTAATTAACGAAGTTAAATTTTTCAATAAAATTTAACTTTTAAGTTAACTTTAAAAATCGTTAACGGACCTGTTAACTTTAGTTAAATTGTGCTTTCGTTAAATTAAGTCTGTTAATTTACTATTTTTACAAGTTTACCATGGTAATATAAAAGTATATATGTTTTATTTTGCCGTTTATTGGGTTTAATCGTTTCAATTTTAAAGGATGTACTGACGATGTATTGACTGACGTATAAACGATGTATTAACGACGATGATGATGTATTGAAATTTTAAACGATGCAATTTTAAAAACGTCATTTAAACTTACGTTCGTGTAGTTAAAATATCAACTAAGATAAAAACTGCGTTTTTTTAAAATAGGGTCGTTTCTTTGTTTGTTTTATTTAAATTTTAACATTAACGTTTAATGATAACTACCGTTACATTTTGTTTAAATTAACTTATTAACGTTAACGAAGTTAATATACTGTGTAACGAATTACCACTTAACGAAGTTACTTTCTCGGTTAACTGTGCCCACCTTTGGTTAAATGTATATGTTAAAAAATGTTTTAAATACACTTCAGCGCTTTTAAATACACTTCTACAAAAGTAAAATTTAACAGCGCCTAAATGCTGTTATAAATTTTATACCTAAATATAACTAGCAACAAACAAAAAATTTGTAACAATAATCTATTCTACATAGCATAGCCTTGGTATTATTCTGTATATAACTTTACCGCGTATGTCCTATCAAATAACCAGGAAACAGAAGATTACTCAATTAATAAGCCTAACTTTATAACACTTGCATTTTACAATTGAACTTATATTTAGTACCAAAACTAAGCTTAAACTCTTGATATAAGTTTTTAACATTACCAAAGTAGAATTAAAGTTTAAGAAAAAAATTTTTGTTTTAATATAATTACATCTGTTGCAACCTTGGCGCGTATGCCCATATGAAATACCGAGGAAACAGGAAGACAAAACAATTAAATAAGTGCTTTATAAGCGTTCTATGATAACTAACTTTAATACCGCAACTAAGCATAAGTTTTCGATAACCTTAAAATGAAAATAAAGTTTAATACAAATTTAAAACGAAACTTGAACATATATTTTATTTTCGTTCTGGTTTGCTCTTTGCTAATTCTAATTTAATTTATAATATTGCTTTCATTATTAATCAGAAGAAAAAAATATATATTTTTTGTATATCTGGTTTAACTGTAGTAATACACAATTAGAGTAAGTACGTTTTTTAGACCCTTTTTACCGAGTTGGGATTAAACGATGTAAATATACAAAGGTTAAGTTTTTGATAGTTTTATTAACATAGGCCTCACCAACACAAAATAGCAATTAGTAACTTTAATGCGAAAAAGAATGGAAGTATCGATATTTTTGGCTAAATTGCTATTATTTCCTAAGTCTATTCATTAAAATGTGTTTATTACCCTTGGTATAGGTGGGTGTTTTTTTTTAAATTACTAGTCATCCCTGTACCATATTATTTTAGGCATAACCAAACAACATATACAAACCAAACCCATGAAGGTAGAGTCTATTTTATTATGGCCTAACAAACAATTGTGAATTTTTGCGTGTTTAAAAATAAATTTCGTTTTTACCTTTTTTTTATATCTTCTGCTAAGCAAATATTGTAAAATTTTATATGTATACGTCATTTATAAGAGAAATATAAATTTTCTTGTTTTTACCAAAAATGGGATTTAGTTGCCTAAACAAAGATTTATATTTATTTAACCCAAACGGACTTTTTACGAATTTAAAGCTCAGGGTATTTGCCTTAAATTGATTTATAAATAACAAGAACTAAAAAGCTTTTATTTTTGTTCAAAAAATATAAATACATTTTCTAATTAAATAAAACAAAATTTGCATGTGATAATATATTTTATGCAAATAGCGTTGGCACATTTAAAATACAATAAATAAACTTATATCAATTTATAAAAAAGGGGGTTAATGTTATGACTAAGGGTTAAAACAAAAGTTGTAAAAATAGTTCGTCCTAAAATACATTATGTATAAAGTTTCCCATTTTTTATTATATATTGTTTTATTAAAATATGCTTAAATTGTATGCGTGGATATTATTGCTAGAATAAAAAAAAAATATTGCTAGAATAACCCAAATAGTTTCTAGTTTACGTTTGCGTTTAACCCCCCTTTTTTATAATTCTTTGTTTGGTATATTAGCATTTTTTATTGTTCCTATATTCGTTTCTTATAAAGTAGACAAAAATTGGTTTATGTAAATTTACAATTCGATTTTTTAACTTATAACGAACTTATAAGTTAAACATAGATTGTTATTTATGCAGTGAATCTAATACGCAAAAAAATTAAAAATTATGTTGTTTAAATAAATTTAATCGGTATATTTTAATAAAAGATTTTAACTTAATTAACAACAAGCTGTAAATTTATACTAATACAGTTTACTTTTTTTAACTGTTTTTAATTTCTGTATTGTCTTTTAATAAAAAATATAATTTATTTTAAAACTCGTCTAAAATTAAACGAAATTCGTGATTGGTCGATTTAACTTTTACTTTCTAACTTTTAAAAATCTAAATGTACCTATATGTCGTTGCATATCACTTCAAAACGACAAATTATAAGTGTCTGCATAATGTTATAACTGAGCTTTATCAGCTGTGGTTTAAAGATTAAACTAAGCTATATATTATTAAAAAAACAGGGTATACCCCTAAATACGTCCCCATCTTCTTTTTGCTTCGAAGCCATAAATTGCTAACTTATCGGGTGTTAAACAACGAAAAAACGTTATATCATAAACGCCCTAAAACGCCCAACAACAAAAATTCATAAAATTTAACTATACTTTCCTTGTCTTTCGTTTTGTTATTTTTGTTAATCAAATGGTATATTATATTCTAAAACTAAAAGTTATTTAAGTGTTTTCTTTCTTGAAACTGTGTTGTGTTATGTGATCTATTCACCGTATTAATTCTATATAAAATTTTCGTACTTTGTAGGTAATTAATAGAAAGTTAATCGAAATTGATTTTCATCACGGCGTAACCAAATATCCATGCACGTTAACACGCTATTAAATTAAATGATTATTATTTTGATAAAAAGAATCAGAAACGCACTAAGGTACCGTGAATCGTGCGATTAATTAGTGAATATTGGCTTTGAAGCGTGTATGAAGGTGTTAGCAAAATCATTTAAAAAATAAATACAGTGAGCGTAGTAACGTAACTTTTTTAAAGCAAATCAAATTAAACTTTTTGTTCAAAAATATTGCCGTAAACTTTAAACCAAAAACAAATAAATCGTAAAACTAGTACCTTATAATATAACACAATTTCATTATTTCTTTGTGTAATGGGTTAAATTTTTTAAGATTTTTAATTCTTGTTTTGTAGGGGGTTATCTTTTTTACAATATTTTTGTAGACGTGAATTTATAATACAAGCGTACAAGCGAAAGTGAATTTATATTACTATAATACAACTAAGAAAGGTTGGTGCCATCAACCGCTTTGAAACGAGTTAGAAAACGCCCGACTTAATGACCATTTCAAATTTTTTAAACGACAAAGTTATTTCTTTTAAAATAAATCCGATATGCTTAGAGATATTTTCTTTTAAGACACATTCAAACAGCTATAAATCTTTATAAACTAAAACATTGGGGATTTCTTTACTTTCAGCTTGCTTTTAATTTTTGCTAACAAAATTTAATATCTTGATGAAGCGTTATATTTCAACCAAAAAAAAAATAATAACTGATTTTTCATATAATGTATATGGGTTATATATAATCATATTTTAAACAGAAATAAACCAATGTTTATTAAAATATTATGTTGAGCCATTTTAGTCAGTCATAAAAAAACATTCTATTTGGTTACGGTAATTTTTTAACTTGTGTATTATTGGTTTTTAGGTACCATAGCACGCTACTTTTTTTTAAATAAACCGTATATAGTAATAATAACGGTAAACCTTATGTCTACAGTGAATTTAAATTTAATTTTGTTTAGTTAAGCATAACTTAAACGATCCAAACAAATGACTTACTCTAAATTCAATACTTTCAATATTATAATTAAATAAAATGTCAAACATAATTTTAACATTTCAGAACACATTTGTTTATCACATTTGTTTATTATTATATAGGCAGCGTGGTGTAGTGGTTAAAACACTTGCTACACTACATAAGGTCGGGGTTAGATCCAAACTGCTCTCATGCTGTAGGGTCCTTAAAGAGATGGTTCGGTCGCAGAGTTTCTTTTTTAACTATGTTGGAATTTTTCCAACTTGCACGAGGATACTATTATTTTAAAAATTGGTCGAGTAGTTTTTGAGATATCAGGATTTGAAAGTAAATATTGTAAATAGGGAAAATCCCTACGCTCGCAATCACGTGACGCACGACTTAGCATGAAAAGCAAAATGTATCCATATTATTTAAGACAGTTGTTACTTTTTAAGTATTTTTAATTGGGTAGGCAGTGTTTAAAATTTTTTAACATATTATGGCTATGCTGTTAATTTTGAAAGTTTACCAGCCAAAAATGCTTACAACTTTTAGCAAGAAACAGACAGGTCAACTAAGTCTTATTAACACAGTCTTAGTTTTGTTTAAAATAAAATTACTTTATTGTTGTTAACTAATATATTGTCAAATTTTTCAAATAAGCGTATATAGCCTATATAGAGGATATATACTTTTATTTTGGTTATACTATAACGATTATTTAGATTATATTTTTACAAGTGTAAAGCACAAACTAAAGTTAATAAAGGCAGCAAACACTAACATTTGTTGCCAGAGGTACAAGTATTAAAAATTTTTTGGAATTATTAATTAAAAAAATACATAAGATGTTAACCAGAATATTTGATTTATAGTTTATTGATGTATTATAACCTTTATGTGTCTTAACCCATGTGACGTTTAGTGATTAGAACTATTTTTATATAATACCCAACAAAATTGTCGTATATATTAAGTTTTAAGCAAAACTTACTGTTCTAACAGGTAAACTTTGCTTGAGTAACACTCAGTTGACCTGTCTGTTTCTTGTAAGTGTTCGTCAGCCAATAACGGCATGTAAATTTCCAAAATTAACAACATAACCTTAATTTGTTAGAATTTTTTAAATACGGCCTACCTAATTAAAAATACTTTAAAAGTTAAAAATGTCTTATATACTATGGCTAAATATTGCTTTTTATGTTAAGTTTGTTTTCTGCAAAAAAAATAGAAAAAAGTGCAACAAACGGCTTAGAAAGGGCAAAATAAGAATATTTTCCTATGTCCACCAGCATATGATCTTACGACGATGACGTCGTGCTTTACGTGACTCGCGAGCGTTGGGACTTTCCCTATTTACAATATTTACCTTCAAATCCCGATATCTCAAAAACTACTTGGTAATTAAAAAAGCGGTACCTATAAACTATACAGGATCGAATGGATCGAATGGATCGAATGGATCGAATGGATCGAATGGATCGAATGGATCGAATGGATCGAATGGATCGAATGGATCGAATGGATCGAATGGATCGAATGGATCGAATAGATCGAATAAATAGAATGTACTCAAACGTATATCAAATGGTTTTTGATTAAACCAAATGGATCGAATGGACCAAACGGATCGAATGAACCGAATGGATCACATGCATTATGCTTATTCTGAATGGGTGAGGGTCGGGGTAGGGTTTAATTTATGCAATATTTTTGTTCCATCCTATCCATTTGATCCATTCGATACATTTGATATACATTCGATCCTTTCGATCCATTCGATCCATTCGATCCATTCGATCCATTCGATCCATTCGATCCATTCGATCCATTCGATCCATTCGATCCATTCGATCCATTCGATCCATTCGATCCATTCGATCCATTCGATCCATTCGATCCATTCGATCCATTCGATCCATTCGATCCATTCGATCCATTCGATCCATTCGATCCATTCGATCCATTCGATCCATTCGATCCATTCGATCCATTCGATCCATTCGATCCATTCGATCCATTCGATCCATTCGATCCATTCGATCCATTCGATCCATTCGATCCATTCGATCCATTCGATCCATTCGATCCATTCGATCCATTCGATCCATTCGATCCATTCGATCCATTCGATCCATTCGATCCATTCGATCCATTCGATCCATTCGATCCATTCGATCCATTCGATCCATTCGATCCATTCGATCCATTCGATCCATTCGATCCATTCGATCCATTCGATCCATTCGATCCATTCGATCCATTCGATCCATTCGATCCATTCGATCCATTCGATCCATTCGATCCATTCGATCCATTCGATCCATTCGATCCATTCGATCCATTCGATCCATTCGATCCATTCGATCCATTCGATCCATTCGATCCATTCGATCCATTCGATCCATTCGATCCATTCGATCCATTCGATCCATTCGATCCATTCGATCCATTCGATCCATTCGATCCATTCGATCCATTCGATCCATTCGATCCATTCGATCCATTCGATCCATTCGATCCATTCGATCCATTCGATCCATTCGATCCATTCGATCCATTCGATCCATTCGATCCATTCGATCCATTCGATCCATTCGATCCATTCGATCCATTCGATCCATTCGATCCATTCGATCCATTCGATCCATTCGATCCATTCGATCCATTCGATCCATTCGATCCATTCGATCCATTCGATCCATTCGATCCATTCGATCCATTCGATCCATTCGATCCATTCGATCCATTCGATCCATTCGATCCATTCGATCCATTCGATCCATTCGATCCATTCGATCCATTCGATCCATTCGATCCATTCGATCCATTCGATCCATTCGATCCATTCGATCCATTCGATCCATTCGATCCATTCGATCCATTCGATCCATTCGATCCATTCGATCCATTCGATCCATTCGATCCATTCGATCCATTCGATCCATTCGATCCATTCGATCCATTCGATCCATTCGATCCATTCGATCCATTCGATCCATTCGATCCATTCGATCCATTCGATCCATTCGATCCATTCGATCCATTCGATCCATTCGATCCATTCGATCCATTCGATCCATTCGATCCATTCGATCCATTCGATCCATTCGATCCATTCGATCCATTCGATCCATTCGATCCATTCGATCCATTCGATCCATTCGATCCATTCGATCCATTCGATCCATTCGATCCATTCGATCCATTCGATCCATTCGATCCATTCGATCCATTCGATCCATTCGATCCATTCGATCCATTCGATCCATTCGATCCATTCGATCCATTCGATCCATTCGATCCATTCGATCCATTCGATCCATTCGATCCATTCGATCCATTCGATCCATTCGATCCATTCGATCCATTCGATCCATTCGATCCATTCGATCCATTCGATCCATTCGATCCATTCGATCCATTCGATCCATTCGATCCATTCGATCCATTCGATCCATTCGATCCATTCGATCCATTCGATCCATTCGATCCATTCGATCCATTCGATCCATTCGATCCATTCGATCCATTCGATCCATTCGATCCATTCGATCCATTCGATCCATTCGATCCATTCGATCCATTCGATCCATTCGATCCATTCGATCCATTCGATCCATTCGATCCATTCGATCCATTCGATCCATTCGATCCATTCGATCCATTCGATCCATTCGATCCATTCGATCCATTCGATCCATTCGATCCATTCGATCCATTCGATCCATTCGATCCATTCGATCCATTCGATCCATTCGATCCATTCGATCCATTCGATCCATTCGATCCATTCGATCCATTCGATCCATTCGATCCATTCGATCCATTCGATCCATTCGATCCATTCGATCCATTCGATCCATTCGATCCATTCGATCCATTCGATCCATTCGATCCATTCGATCCATTCGATCCATTCGATCCATTCGATCCATTCGATCCATTCGATCCATTCGATCCATTCGATCCATTCGATCCATTCGATCCATTCGATCCATTCGATCCATTCGATCCATTCGATCCATTCGATCCATTCGATCCATTCGATCCATTCGATCCTGTATAGTTTATAGGTACCCTTAAAAAAGAAACTCTGCGACCGAACCATCTCTCAATGTTAAGATCGTGAAGTCAACCTTCCTACATCAAGCATAAAGATATATACAAAAAATGATTAACATCAACAAATTTATTTTAAAAATATATTAAAGAAAAATTGACAAAGCAGTAATGTTTCTAAAGCAAAAACAAAACATACTAAAGCAGTAATGTTAACCAAAAGTTTTTAGGGGGAAAAATTGCTAACAACAATGGCTTTTAAGCAAAGGGTAAATGATATTTAAATTAACTGTTTTGTTAACACCTAACAATTTTTAACACCATAGAAAAAAATATTTTACAAAAAGTTGTACATTTATATGTAAATAGGTACGAAAAAATATGAATTTAAAAAAAGAAAAAATACATGGTTTATACCACCATTAAGTTAATTAAATTACAGTAGTTAAATGTATCAGTGAAAAGTTAGTTAGCTACCAGAAAAAACGAGGCTGCGAATGCAAATTGCCATAATTTATAGCACAATACAGTTAAATACAAAAATATTTGGTAATGAAATTAGTTTGTATGACTTAGCTACCAGGGAATAAACGCACTTCAGTTGCAACTTGTCATAACTGTTAGCACAATACAGTTGAAAAAATGAAATGAAAAAGTCATGTAACTAGTAAATTTGACACGAGCTTAAAAACAATGTCATGCAGCATGGCAATGTTAAAAAAACTACAAAGGTCTTACATATACATTGACAAACAATGTATTATACTACATGAAACTAAAGTACTTCAAATAGGAAAGCATCAAAATTGAATTTACATTACGTTACACAGCCATTTCAATTGTGTTGGGCAAAAAAAGATAAAGCCCAGTCATTCAAATTGATTTGGATAAGTAAATTAATCAGCAGCTTATAATTATAGGGCAATTATAATCAATAAAAAGCCAAGGCAACTTGAGACTGGGTCAGGGTAACTGATGTTATTCTATGTTTAGATCGTAAAGTTGACCCTACCACATCAAGGATAAATAAACGTGAAAAAAGGGTAAAAATAAAATTATTTAAATTGTGCTGGATAAGGAAAGATCAAATTCGGTCTTTTAAGTTGTTTTGGATGGGGAAAGATATACGAAAAATTGAGCTGTGATCTTTTAACCTCCTGTTATTCCTGTTAAAACAAAATTTAAAAAACTGTTTTAATTTGTTATTAAACTATTTTAATAAACAAATACCGATAATTTATTATTGGGTGGATATAAATTCAGAACAATATTTCTTTGACTGTTTATGATTTTTAAATTATATTACTACAGAGTCCAAAGGTTATTATTTGTTACGATACGGTATTGTGATTTAAAATGACTTAGCTTTACTCTGTTACTTAGGTTAAGTCATGTGTTTTTTTTTAAACCAATTTAATAAACAATTTTCTGTGTGCTAAGTCAAATAGAACCGGTACCCTATGTATAGGTAATTTAAGTAAATACAAAAAAAAAGTTGTTAAAGTAACTGAATAAAGAACAATGTGACTATTAATTTTTGCTTAAATGTTTGAAGTGACTAAAAACATGGACAAATTAAATGTATATACTTACCAAAAAAAAATAATCCATCTCTAAGGTCACAAAGAACCTGCTGCTTCACAAAGGCAACAAAATCCTCCATTATTTCCGAATTGTACACAAACTCTCTTTTTAAGAAAACTGTAAATCGCATTGGATTGCCTGAACAATAAAATGTGTTAAAAATTTGTTAACTTTTTAAAACATTAAATAGAAAATACTTTACCTATTTTGAACTTATAATTTTAACATTTTAGTCTTTACTGCATGCTAGAGGTGTAAGACCAATAATGAATGTTTTAATTTGCCTATTAGGTTTGCATAATTTTAACCTAATGCCCATTTCTGCATGAAACACTTGATTTGTTATATTAACAAAAGGGTTTAAAAACAAAATAGTGTTAAATTTTAATGTTACCTGGCTGTTGCATAATTAAATGGTGGTTGTTGTTGTTGTTGTTGTTGGGTACAGTTGGATTAGGGGGCCTTTAAAAAAACGACTTGTTAAATTTGGAAATTTTTTTGTAAGAAAGTTATGATATATGCAAGTTATTAAGGTTGACTTAAATTTAAATAATTTACTAACCAGGTTATGACAAAGGAAACTGAAAAGTTTCTTATATCCTGCAAGACCTGACCTCTTATAAAGTTTGAAAGATCTTCCGAATTCTAAATATATAAAGCTAATAATTTAAACAAGACACAAAATCACATTTTATGTAGCAATTTTTTGCCCGGCAGCTTGGTGTAGTGGTAAAAACACTTGCCACACCATCATGAGGTCGTGGGTTTAATCCCCACTGCTCTCATGCTGTAGCACCCTTGAGTAAGATGTTATAAATGGTGTAAACTCCAGCTGAGCCAGCACTTAATCAGCAGCATAATGATTGGGTAATTTTTATCTACAATATCTTAAACTACTAATGGTAACTCGAGACTGGGTCGAAGTAACTGATGTTACTCTATGTTTAGGTCCCGCATTCAACCTTCCCACATTGAGGATAAACATATATACAAAGAAAATATTTAATTTAATTTCTGGTTAAAATATGTGTTGGATTACTCAAAGTATATACATATAAGAAAAACTAGTTGGTTTGTGTTAGTAGGCTTTAAAAGGGTTTGTTTAAATAAAGTTTCTTTAAATTTATTAAACATTTTATACTAGCTTGGAGTAACAATTGTATTGGTTAAAGTAGTAAACTATTCCTTTCAAATGACTCAGCTAAATAACATTTTTTGAGTTAAATACTAAATTGTTAACTAATAACTGCAGCTAACCAGGTTAATTAAAATTATTTTGCCAAACTATATACTAAGATAATCTAGTCAGCTTTTGTTTTAAATACCCTGTTTAATAGGTAGGCTGTTACAAATTAAACAAAGCTAAATTGGAGACAAGAAAAATATATATAGTTACTGAAACAATATATATATATATATATATATATATATATACAGGTTTTTGTTTTCAGTAAATTTATTTGTCTTCCATTTACCTGAATAAGAATAATAACTGATGTTATTACTTCACTTGAAATTGCCATGTTCTTAATCAACCAATAAACTTTACGTTTTAAAATTTGTAAATTAAGACTTAAATAAACGTAGTAAGAATACCAAATATTACTAGGTCGAAGAATTGTACATTAATTTAGTTATAAACCAATAAAAATATACAGAATTAACAAATTTATAAATTAAAAATAAAACCCTTAGATATGCTGTGCCACCACGCGTTATCAGAGACGACATTTAACCGTGACGATTTAATATTTTATATATTCAGAAATATTAAAATTAATCCCCTTTTTTAAATAATTGTAGGGATTAATTTTGTTTTGGAAAATTAAAAAAATTTGTATACCAAATTATATATTTTATTAAAATTAAAACTTTATATTACCTGAATTTTCCATTTTTCTTTTTTTCTTTATAATTACTATTTTTTAACAATAATCAATATTTTTTTAATATTACCTAAGCATATTTATACTCTAAAATATATTCTAAAAAAACATATGACATTTATTTTATTTTCTATATTAATGTAAGGAGAAATATTGTTTAGTATTTAGTCAAGTGTGCTATGACGTAAAAATATTAACCAATAGGAAGAAAGTAAAGTGCACATAGTTGTTTAAAATAAAGTTACTACTATTTCATTATTATATTATCTTTTATCTTATTTTTTCTGTAAAATAAGTCTTTTAAAACTATTTAGATTCTAACAAATTTTTCTTTTTTCGTCTAACTATAATCACTAAATTTTTTTTTTGGATATATATTTATCCTCGATGTGGGAAAGTCGAATGCGCGACTTAAACATAGAGTAACATCAGTTACTCCGACCCAGTCTCGAGTTGCCTGTGGCGGTTTGGAATATTATAGAGATTATAATTGCCCCGTAATTATGCTGCTGATCAAGTGCTGGCTCAGCAGGAGTTCACACCGTTTATATAGCCTTACTCAAGGGCGCTACAGCATGAGATCAATGGGGATTGAACCCACGACCTCATGGTGGTGTAGCAAGTGTTCTTACCACTACACCATGCTGCCGGCGGTTTTAAATACACTTCTACAAAAGTAAAATTTAACAGCGCCTAAATGCTGTTATAAATTTTATACCTAAATATAACTAGCAACAAACTAAAAAATTGTAACAATAATCTATTCTACATAGCATAGCCTTGGTGTTATTCTGTTTATAACTTTAACACGTATGTCCTATGTATTAAATAACCAGGAAACAGAAGATTACTCAATTAATAAGCCTAACTTTATAACACTTGCATTTTACAACCAAAACTTTAGTACCAAAACTAAGCTTAAACTGTTGATTTAAGTTTTTAATATTATCAAAGTAGAAGACAAAACAATTAAATAAGTGCTTTATAAGCATTCTATGATAACTAACTTTAATACCGCAACTAAGCATAAGTTTTCGATAACCTTAAAATGAAAATAAAGTTTAATACAAATTTAAAACGAAACTTGAACATATATTTTATTTTCATCCTGGTTTGCTCTTTGCTAATTCTAATTTAATACATGATATTGCTTTCATTATTAATCACAAAAAAAAGTACGTTTTATAGACTCTTTTTATCGGTTTTTTTTTTAAACGTTGTAAATATATAAATGTTAAGTTTACATTGATAGTTTTATTAACATAGGCCTCACCAACACAAAATAGCAATTAGTAACTTTAATGCGAAAAAGAATGGAAGTATCGATATTTTTAAAACGGTCTCCTAACGTATCGTAACGTATCCTTCCTTTATTGTATATCTTAATATGTTTTTGTACGTAGGCGTCAGAAGTCTAGCCTTTTTATTCTTTTGTTTTAAAACGTGCCTTGTTAGTTGAACTAAGTTAGCGAAAGTTACTAACCGGTTGTGTAAATTGTGAGCAATATTTTAACCGTAAACTAACCATGCTGCTTATATGCAATTAAATTCGGGACTAACATTAAATTATTTTTTTTAAATATTTTTCCGACACATTAACCTTTTTTTTATAAAAAAGTAACTTTAATTTTTACCACTAAATTTTTTCTCTTTAAAATCTTTATTAATGGTAAAAATAAAAGTAATTTCTGTACTGCACAACCTGGTTAAATTGCTATTATTTCCTAAGTCTATTCATTAAAATGTGTTTATTACCCTTGCTATAGATGGGTGATTTTCTAAAATTACTAGTCATCTCTGTACCATATTCTTCAACGTATACCTTTTTGTTATTGTGAAGTCTAAATACCTTCAGTTAGGCATAACCAAACAACATATACAAACCAAACCCATGAAGGTAGAGTCTATTTTATTATGGCCTAACATACAATTGTGAATTTTTGTGTGTTTAAAAATAAATTTCGTTTTTACCTTTTTTTTATATCTTCTGCTAAGCAAATATTGTAAAATTTTATATGTATACGTCATTTATAAGAGAAATATAAATTTTCTTGTTTTTACCAAAAATGGGATTTAGTTGCCTAAACAAAGATTTATATTTATTTAACCCAAACGGACTTTTTACGAATTTAAAGCTTAGGGTATTTGCCTTAAATTGATTTATAAATACCAAGAACTTAAATGCTTTTATTTTTGTTCAAAAAAGATAAATACATGTTCTGTTTAAATAAAACAAAAATTGCATGTGATAATATATTCTATGCAAATAGCGTTGGCACATTTAAAATACAATAAATAAACTTATATCAATTTATAAAACAAGTGCGTTTATGTTATGACTAAGGGTTAAAACAAAAATTGTGAAAATAACTTGTTCTATAATAATATATTCACAGTTTTAATACATTCAATATTTTTCAATAGACTATTAAGTTTCGGTACATTATGTATAAAGTTTCTCATTTTTTATTATATATTGTTTTATTAAAATATGCTTGAATTGTATGAGTTTGGATATTCTATTTAAGAGCAAACAAGGAAGTAGATATAAGCTTAAACTAATCTTGAATTTAGTTAAAAAAAAACTTTTATCTTGATGTTGGTTTTTGGTAAAGTTTTTAATTTTTGTAAGATATCTTCAATAAAGTAATATTAAGTTTGGTTATATAAATACAATATTATTACAACGAATACTGATTAAAAAAGTATAATATAGAATAACGTAGTAGACTAAAATTTTTTTATGTAAGGTTTAAATATTTAGTGTATGTAATGATAGTAAGCTTAACCATATGGCTTTAGAAGACGAAATTATCCAACAACTCGCACAAATTTGTGACCTCGATGGAAAAGAGTTAAAACCAAAACAATCTGCAAACCTTTTCCATAAACTTGGGTTGATTTACAAAACTGAAGGATTACAACAAACTGACAAAATTAAATTAATTCAAAGTGCAGCTTTGCTTAATACTGCAATTGTTAGAGATCCTGAAAAAATTGAAGAAATTAAATAAGATCTATGTCAGTTTTGCTCTGAATTACTTAAAGTTGCAAATGCATTAAATCGTTGGGCAAACTTATTGGAAATTGCCAAAGTAATTGCTGAGGATGTTGCAAATATGAGAATTACAGTTAATAAAAGATTAAGTGAAGTTCGTTTAATTCCTAGTCATACATCAAACAAAGAATTTCAAAATCGTAAAAAAGGGAAAGTTGTTAATATATTCAATCTTCAATATTATGTGAGTAAAGAGTATACAAAGATTATGAAACGTCTTGCTGGGTTTTGTAAAAAAGTAATGGGAAATCCTCCATGTAAATATGCTTTAGTGGGACTTGGATCACTTTCACGGGAAGAAATAACTCCCTACTCTGATTTTGAGAACATAGTAGTTCTAGAAAACAATATTATAACTTTGTCACAAAAAAAGCGGGAAGACGTTAAAGAATACTTTAGGTGGTTTGCTGTAATCTTTTAAATTGTCTTATTTAATCTTGGAGAAACTATTCTTCCTGCTGTTCATATTCCAAGTTTAAATAGTGAAGATCCAACAAAATTTAACTTTTATGATGCTGTTACACCTCGTGGCATTTCCTTTGATGGAATGATGCCACATGCTTGTAAATCTCTACTTGGAAGACAGGTTAAAACAGAAAACAAACCATTTACACTTGAACTGATTCAAACTGTAAGCAAAATGGCAAGTTTTATCGGATCAGATGAGAACAGAAAAAATGGGTATCACTTGGCTGATATGTTGATAACGTCATGTTTTGTTTCTGGTAGTCGAGAAATATACCAAGAATTTTAAAAGTTGGCTGTTAATAAAATAAATTTAATGGGAACGGAAAAATTTAAATTGTTGATTAGAAATCAAGTTTTCAAAGATAGAGACAATTTTTGAGTTTTAACTAAACTTGAGCAATTGAAAGAAAGTTCCGAACTAAATATTAAAGTAACGGTTTATAGAAGTTCAACTTTATTTGTTTCGGCAATCGGTAAAATTTATGGCATTAAAGAATCTTGTTGCTTTGACATTTTGGACAGGCTTGTGTACCAAAAAATACTTGCTTAAAATGTTGGTTGTGATTTTAAATTTGCCATTGCTGTTGCATGTGAAACAAGATTAAGAGTTTACATGAATAAAAAGTCTCAAGACGATGTGGTTCAGCTATCTGAAATAAAAAGTCAAATATTTAATAACACGGTTGGAATTCAAACTATCTTAGAATATTTTTTCATAGTCACTCCTTTTCAAGAAAACATTTTTGATCTGGAACAAATATCAACCCCCAAAATAAGTTTGGTTCTTCAAATCTGTTTTTATCTACAAAATTTTTCTTATGCTATAAATTGGGCAAAGCAGAATGACTTTACTCTTAAGAAAATAAATAGGCCAGAAAAAAACACTTTATGTACAAAGTAATTCTGATATTGGATATTCGTACTTTTGGATAGCAATGTGCAAATTCAAACAAAATCTATTCAAAGAAGCGTTAGCCGATTTGTACATTTCTCTTGATATTCATTTAAAAGATTTCCAAAGCTTTAAAAGTAGAAGTTCTTGGTTATCAGGTTGTTATTATTGGATAGAAAAGTGCAAATACAATCTCGGAAATTATAAAGATGCTTTATACGCTATTTTCACTTAAAAAGGATAAAGAAAGTAACAAAAATTCAAAGAGCAACAGATTAGCTGACTGCCATTATAGCATTGGAATGTGCAAATATAAGCTCGGTCAATATAATAATGCGCTAAACAGTTTAAAAACTTCACTCGAAACTCACAACCAAAATACGACATTTACAAATAAACAAAACATCTCTAGATGTTACTATCGGATTGGATTGTGTAAATTTGAACTCGGTAAATATAGCGATGCTTTAACCAACTTTTCAGTTTCAATCAAATCTGGGGAAGATAGTAATTCGTTCACTCCAAATGTTATGTATGCCAATTGTTATTACCGAATAGGACGGTGCAAATACCAATTACAACGCTTTGAAGACGCGTCAAATGACTTAGAAACTTCAACTGAAATTTACAAACAGTTAGCTGAAAATTCTGAAGGCAATGCGTTTGTAGCAATCTGCAAATATTACAGTGGAAAGTGCAAATATAAATTAGGTTATTATGTAGAACCACTAACAAGTTTGCATGGTTCACTTTCAATCTACAAACGAATAAAAACAACAGACTCGTCTGTAAACCAAGAAGTTGCAAAATGTTATTATTGGATAGGAATGTGCAAATACAAGTTGATTCAGTATCAAGAAGCATTGTTTTACTTGGAAGCCTCTTTTGATTCCTTTAAGCAAACTGAAAGCGAATTTAACAATTATTTAATAGAAAATTGTAATACGTATATTAACGAATGTCATCCAAAACTTGAACAGAAACTTGTTGCTTAAAAATGATATTTTAATTCTTTTTATTAGCAGATATTAATTGATTACTAGATACTAAAACAAAAATAAAAATGCCCATATTTGTGTTTTAATATTTATTCGTTGTGTGTGTTTTATTAGAACAACTTTTAAATTTTTGTTTTTGTTATTTAAAAATGGTGGAAACTCTGTACATGTGGGAAAAAAATGATTGACAACTAACTAAAAAACATCACAATCTGACAATTTTGAATATTTCTAACGTTTTTGATGTGCTTGAAAATATTGGTTTTAAATAGAAAACAAATAAAATGACAAGATGGGCCCGACCTTCGTTGCAGCAGAAAACTGAACATTCAGGAACAAAATGGAAAGATTTGCAAAAAAATAACAAAGAAGGTAAAACGGGTAGTACTAAAATACGGGATGCGGGAATTTGCGGGGCGCGGGAAATACCGAGGTCGTATGTAAACGTTAACAAAAAATCACTGAATGCGGAGAAGGACGGAATTTTTATACCCTCCCCCAATCTTCCTTTGTGCTTTATATTTAATTTTGCATCATTTCTTGGCCTTTAAAGTCAATCCCCTATTAACCCTTAGCCCTTTCAATAAATACTGCATTTATCCCGCAGAAAAGTACAAAAATTTCGTTTCGTCCCGCATTCCGCGAATTTATGTTAAGATTACATGCCGTCCCGCAATATCCCGCATCCCGAATTTTAGTTTTGTCCGGTAAAACTTTAGAATCAGAATATTTATATTTATAAATATTTATTTGTCAGAGACTGATTAAATATTCATTGGTATAATTTATGAATTGCAGCAATCTTACAATGTTGTGCAACTTAATTTACATTCTATTATTAATGAATTTGGTAAATTAGGAACTGGCCAATCTGAAAAGTAGGGCAGCGTGCACGCACAAGATTTTATTCATTAAAAAATTGCACGCCTGAAATTAGCGTTTTGCTCGCCTGGTGTCTTAAAAAAAATGTGCACGCGCAGTACTGACCTGCTAACATATATCACGCGTGCACGCCTAGACCGGAAATTTTGGTACGGGTGCATGCGCAGTCTTGCATATTTTTATGCTTGCATGCACTAGATCTCGTCGAAAACTGCCCTACTTTTCAGACTGGGGAATGGTGTAATGACTGCCAAACGGCAGCAGGTTGTAGTAGTTAGAACACTTACTATATTACATGAGGTCGTGGGTTTGATCTTTACTGCTCTCGTGCTGTAGCACTCTTGGGTAAGGGTATGAATTCCTGCTGAGCCAGCATTTAATCAACAGCTTATAAATCATTGGGCAATTATATTTTATAATATCCACAACTATTAAAAGCAACTCGTAACTTACCGGCAGAGTGGTGTAGTAGTAAGAACACTTGATACACCACACATGAGGACGTGGGTTCAATCCCCACTGAGCTCATGCTGTAGCGCCCTTTAGTAGGGAATATAAATGTAAACTCCTGCTGAGCCAGCACTTTTTATTCAGCAGCATAATTACCGGGCAATTATTATCTATAATATCCCAAACTGCCACAGGTAACTCGAGACTGGGTCGGAGTAACTGATGTTACTCTATGTTCAAGTTGCGCATGTGACTTTCCCACATCGAGGATAAAGATATATATACAAAAAAAAAAATGGGCTGGGGTAACAAATGTTACTCTATGTTTAGGTTAGGCATTCGACCATCCCACATTGAGGATAAAGATATATCTAAAACAAATATTTATTTTTGTTAATACCGTAAACTTTTTACAGAAACTGAAAGTAAAGAAACCAAACCAACGCCGAAAACATCAATATCAGATCGATTGACACAACTTAGTGCTGCTCATTCGCTTGCTATTAAGAAAGACAAAAGATCTGAAAACAGGAGAATAAAAAGGATTAGGAAAAAAGAATCGACCAGAGTAAGAATATAACATTTTTATCATTAGGTCAACCGTATATCTAAAAGGCAAGGGTTTTAACCCTTATGTGATGTAAGAGTTAGAACCCTTGGCTTTACAATATAAGGTTCTAGGGTTTAATTAATGAGGTAAAACAGTTAGCAGGTTTTTCATCAGACAAACATAGAGTAACTTTAGTTATCCCAACTCAGTCTCAAATTATGATTTGTAGCTTGTGATAACATTGGTTATAATTGTCGATAATTTCTCTGCTGATAGATTTTGGCTTGGCAGAAGTTTGTGCTGTTTATAAAGCATTATAACTTAAGACTGGGTTGGGTACTGATATCTAATTTAATTTTATGTTTAAAAAATAAATAACCTGCTGACTGTTCTTTCCCATCATTTTAACCCCATTGAAGCAGCGGGGATTTATCCCAATGCCTTAAGTAGTAAAGCCAAGTGTTTTAACCGACACTCCACTCAGCCAAAAGTTGCTCTTTCGACGCTCAAATGAATATTAAAAAAGTTAAAACTAATGTTTTTCAGGTATGTTTTCACTGTAGAATCTCAGGGCATGGAATGGCAGACTGTCCCATGTTAAAAGATGACGTAGAACAAGGAATCGATATTTGTTTTAAATGTGGATCAACTGAACACACCTCTAGTGTCTGTTCTGCTAAATTACCTCCAGGTATTTAGTTTGTCCTGAACTTAATTTTAATTGACCGGTAGCAGGGTGTAGTGGTAAGAACACTTGGCACCACAACCATGAGATCCTGGGTTTAATCCCCACTGCTCTCATTCTGTAACGCCCTTGAGTAAGGCGATATAAACGGTATAAACTCTTGCTGGGTCAGCACTTAATCAGTAGTTTATTTATCAGGCAATTATAATTTATATAATATCCCAAACTGCCACAGGTAACTTAAGACTGGGTCGGAGTCACTAATGTAACTCTATGTTTAAGTCGCACATTCAACCTCCTCACATTGAGGATAAAGATATATACAGAAATTGATTTTTTATTAAAAAAAATTTTTTTTTTAAGGCTTTCAAAAATTAAATCTTTTCTTATTTTTTTTATGCCTCAAGGCAAGGAATTTATGTTTGCAAAATGTTTTGTCTGTGGCGAAACGGGGCATTTATCAAAATCATGTCCTGATAACCCTAGGGGGGTTTACCCAAAAGGGGGGTGTTGTAAACTATGTGGTTCCGTCGAACATTTTCGCAAAGATTGCCCTGATCGAAAGGTCAAAGAGGAGGTCACGTTATATAGAATGAAACCTGGTAAAGGTAGAAACTTTCATGTAAGCATCGACGACGAAATGTCGTTGTACGAAGATATTGAAACTAAAATTAAACCGGTTAAAACCAAACCAAAAGTTGTCAAATTTTAAGATTTCTTTTTTTATATTTTTTGGTAATATTTCGATAAAGTTAAATTTTGCTCAGAGTCTGAAATAACTTTATATTTAAATATCGATATTTTATTTTTTAGTAAAACTGTTTTTATTTCTAATAACATATATCTAAGTTTTTGTGTATTTATTAAAGTTTACATACCTTAATTTTACCTAAATTTGAGTAATTAGGGTTTTTGGGGCAGGTTGTATATTTAAACATAATAAAATAAAACATTACAAAAAAAAAGTTTGTATTTTATTCTAATTGAATAAAAATGCTTCTGTTTTAACGGCTTTTTAGATTTTTGTAAACGTGGCATTTCTGCCAAATTATCATAAAATTTATCGTTGATAGAGTTTATAATTTCCTTAGTTTAAGTTAGACAGGATAACTGTTATCGTTTTAATCTCATTTATCTATCAAAAGTTACATTTATTTTGTTCAAACATTTTCATTTTCTATCAAGTGATTATTATTATTGATTCCCTTTAGCAGATAGCAATAGAAAAGCTTAAACGATGAGGTACTTCTGCCATTTCTAAAAACTAATTTCCGTAAGTTTTGTGCAATATACAGTAGGTGATAAATGTTGAATAATGATTATTATTAGTTCATTTATGCCTATATAAACTCTACAGTTTAACTAAGTAAATGTATGGTTGATTGTTAGATTGGGCTTGCATTTTGAAGTGCATTTGTACGTAAGCTAAGGCATAGCTAAAGGTTTCGTTTCAAGTGTATTTTTACAATAACGCTACGTCCCAAAAGCATTTTTTTAAAAGTCTTTTGAACTTATAGGTTTCCGAGTTTTAACCAACTTTATATTTAAATAGTTTTAAATTATCTTTAAATTGCTTATTTTTTAGTTATTTTTATATTAAAATTAAACTCACGAATCTAGAATTATGAAAGTTGTCGGAACTCTAGTGGTATTGGTTCTGGTGTGTTTTGGTAAGTTTGATTGCATTTAAAATTGTGTAAATTTGCTCTTGTTGGTTTATTTTTAATTTATTTTGTTTCTTTTTTTTTCAGTGTACGAAGCGAGTGCAGCTGCACCTTCACCAGTTAGTTTTTATTTATATAATTTGAATATTTACAGTTTTAAATAACTTACATAAATGCTTTTGAAACTTCTAATTTTTAATTGATATTTTTTGGATTTTCACTGATTTATTTTTAGAAATGTGATGAATGCCAGAAAGTTACTGTACTTGTTGAAGCATCTGTAAAAAGGATAGGAAATCAAGCTACCGTAAGTTTGATAACATGTAATGAAATTTATAAAACACAAACCTAAAATGTGGTGTAGTGATTAAACAACTGGCTTTAATACATGAGGTCTTTGGTTTGATCCCCGCTGCTCTCATACTGTAGCACTCTTAAGTAAGACGTTTTAAACAGTTTAAAAACATGCCGAGCCAACACTTAATTAGCAGAATAATTATATCGCAATTATAATTCTATGATAAGAGATTTATAAAAAATGCAAAAGGCAATTCGAGACTGGGTGGGGTAACAGTTACTCTATGTTTAGACTGTGAAGTCGATCTTATCACATCAAGGATAAATAAATTAATAAAATAAAATTGTTTTATATGCTTAGATAAAAGCTCTTACAGGTGATAAGTTCTGTGATGACCCTTTGTGTCTTAAAGCAGTCAAAGTCTTGGCTCCAGTGCTTGAAGCAGCTATAAACGCTGGCCCTAAAGAGATTGCTTCAGTGTGTGATGCAATTAACGCATGTTAATTGTAGGTAAATATTTCTATATTTTCATTAAAATCATTTTAAATAAAATTTACTTTTGCTTTTAATATTGTAAAAAAATACACAACATTTTATATGAATATACTTGATTTTTAAATATAATTATTGAAAGAAAAAATTTTATTTTACATGTTTTTAGAGTCCTTTAAAAAAACAATGTTTATAAAGAAACGAAATGTGAAGAATTTTTTTTTCAAATTTTTTTTTATTAAATTTAAATTTTTTAGTAGTAATATATATCAAAATAAATTGTTTCATTTTGAAAAATTTTTTGTTTATTGAAATTTATTCATTGTTAGATTCACTAAAAAATGAATGCTGAAAATATGTTTTTTTGAACAGAAATTATATGTGGAAAAATAAAGAAATATAAGAGAAATTTTGTTGTAATATTTATTTAGTATTTTTGGTGCAATAAAAATTTAAAAAGTTTTTTTTTTTATTAAAATTTGAATAAATCACCTAAACATGAAAAATAGGCTTCTATTATTAATACATAGTCGATCGCCTAAACCTTAATGTAGACATTTCAATTGTTGTAATATAGTTGCACCCTTCAACTAATATTTGCTTGCGATAACTTACCTGTGCACTATAAATGGTGTTTTTTTGTAGGCATATAAATTGGACATACAAATATATAACGCCCACTAAGTTTCTTTAAATAAAATGAAATTCTTGAGAATTAAATAAAATGAAATTCTCTAATACTTACCTCCGACAAGTTGTAATACTTACTTCCGACAATGTCGTAATCTAATCGGCCCAATACCTATAAAAATATTACTAGGCAAATGTTGTTTAAAAATCTTGTATAGTTTTAAGTAAGATAAAAAGTATAAATTTGATCTAGCCGATATTCTTATATTAAAAATAAATTTGTATTATTTATTTAGGAATTATCCATAAAACCATATATTATTTGACCGAAAACTAAAATTTAGACACCGCCATTTTCAAAAAACAAAATGGCATTTTTAGTCTAAAGTTAGGGTAGGCTGGGGTTGACACAAAGTGCTCTATTGTCGGTAAAATGACGTATACGGACATTGTGTTTTCGGTAAAATGTTTATTTGGTTAAATGACAGAAATTTCATTTTTGGCGTCAGCAGTTATTTTAAAAATGTACTCTAGGGCAAAGCTAGTTTTTTTTCTAGATAAAAAATAGAGATGATAGATATAGATTTATGAATATTTTCACAAAATGTGGTTAATGCAATTTTGTTCTAAGTCCAAAACCTTTCAGCAAATCAACAATAGCATTAATCAATAATATTTCAACTTCTAAACCCAACCCAAGACTAGATCGGGTAACAAATGGCCGTAAAATCAGCCTTTTCGCATAAATAAATACAAAATAAACACTTAACTTCTTACTATGAGGTCGTGGGTTCGATTCTTACCGGCTTTATTTTGCAGTACATTACTTTAAAACGCTGTGAACTATACGAACTTCTGCTTAGCCTAAAACCAACAGCAGTTCAGTTACCCGGCAGTCACTGTTTAATTTAGAAAGTATTTTTTTTGTATATATCTTTATCCTCGATGTGGGAAAGTCAAATGCGCGACTTAAACATAGAGTAACATAAGTTACTCCGACCCAGTCTCGTGTTGCCTGTTACAGTTTGGGATATTATGGATTATAATTGCCCAATAATTTTGCTGCTGATTGAGTGCTGGGTCAGCAGGAGTTTATACCGTTTTTAGCGCCTTACTGAAGGGTGATACGGTATGAGATCAGTGGGGATTGAACCCACGACCTCATGTGTGCTGCAGTTATCCTTTCCACATCAAGGTTCAATAAATAAAAAATGCCATACCCTTATAACGTTGGAGTTGGAGAATTTGTATAAGCGCTGTACGTAAAAATATATTTAAATGAAATAAATGTTGTTAAACTGATTGTCATAAATTTATCGTTTGTGGAAATCACAATTTCCTTTGTTTAAGTAAACTAGGATAATTATTCTCGTTTTATTCCCATTAACTGTCTGAAGCATTTCATTTATTTTGTTAAAATATATTTAATATATTTAGTTATAATTATTACTAATTCTTTTTATAGCAGATTTGTAAAAAGTAATGGAAAATTCTAACATATATCCAATGTGTTAGTATTAAATATATAACGTGGCAGTGCCTTTGTATATTTGAAAAACCAATTTCCGTAAGTTCCGTGCATTATACGGTTAGTAATAAATATAAAATAATGATAATAGCTTTATTTATGCCTATATAAACTTATCAATTTAACCTGGTAAATAAAGAATACGTCGTTTGGTTAGGTTTGTATTTTAAAGAGCAAATGTAAAATAAATTTAAAGTACTGTTAGGAAAACGTTTTATTTAAAAGGAATTTTATTTCTATGTGGTGGGACTGATTTTATATTCTAAAAATAAGTTAATTTTCGTTACCCTGGTGTAGTCTTATGATGACTTGTAGCAGTTTTAAATGGTATTGACTTACTTATTGTTGCAACCTCAGCAAAAGAAAGTATAGTCAACACCTTATTTAAGGGCGCTACAACTTGAAAGCAGTGGGAATCGAACTATAAACTACTGGAACACAGTGCTGTTCGCTACACCACGCAAACTTGTCCTAAAAAAATACGCAAAAATTCACTTTCAAATTAAAAAAATTTTTTTAAGTTTTTAAATATTTTAAAAATGTTTAGGTTAGTTTTATACAAATTAAACTTACAAGTCTAAAAGAATGAAAGTTGTTGGAGCTCTAGTGGTATTGGTCCTGGCGTGCTATGGTAAGCTTGGATATATTTAAAATTAAGTAAAAAGTTTTGCTTTTTTTTGGTCTTGTTTTTAATTTTTCTTTTTTTTTAGTGTACGAAGCAAGTGCATTTACAAGTGAGGAGGTAAGTTTAACACGACTTGTTGACAATAAATATATTTTAAAACTTCTGTATTTTGGTTTGTATGTTTTTTACAAATTGATTGATTTTTGTTTTTATTTTTAGAAATGCGCTGAATGCGAAAGGATCTCAAAGATTGTGATAGAATCGGTGAAAACGAATGGAAAACCAAAAACTGTAAGTTTAACTACATTTTAAAAAGTGCTTATGACATAATTATACAGGATCGCATGGATTGAATGAATCGCCTGTTTTAAGTGATTTACGAATGAGTTAGGGTTATATCTATGTGATCTATTCCATGTTTCTATTTCACGTATTAATTAAATGTATTTCAAACACTTTATTTAATTCATGTTATCCATGTGATACTAAACCTAGAGTTTTTTTGTATAATTTTTCCTCGATGTGGGAAAGTCGAATGCGCGACTTAAACATAGAGTAACATCAGTTACTCCGACCCAGTTTTGAGTTTCCTGCTATAATGGCCCTATAATTAAGCTGCTGATTAAGTGCTGGGTCAGCAAAAGGTAATACCGTTTATAGCGCCTTACTCAAGTGCTCTACAGCATGAGAACAGTGGGGATTGATCTCACGACCTCATGCGGTGTAGAAAGAGTTTTAATCACTACCACGCTGCCGGTAATTTTGAGAATCCAATATATAAAGCTTTAAACATATCTTGATTTGTGTTTTATTTATTCAGATTGAACTCTTTGTAAGTGGCAAGTTATGCGGTGATAGCAAACTTTGTCAGCAAGCACTTATCAAATATCATGGCATTCTTACAATTCTGATCAAGCTAAGTAAAATTGAGGAGTTTTGCAACAAAGTGTCAATATGTCCAAAATAGGTGAGCTTATAATTTTTTTAATAAAAAAAATGCCTAAAAATTAAAATTTACCTATACAGAAATAAACGCAGTTATAAATTGAAAATTCAATAATTAAACACAGTTGCTAATTCTTTATGTAGAAAAGACGATAATTTAGCTTAAAATTTGTTTGGAATAAAATTTGTTAATATATGTTTTTATAGTTAGAGAAATATTAAAATGTAATTGGTATTAGCCTCTGTGAACAGCGTTATTTTAAAACAAAATTTATTATTTTTTTTAGACAACAATGTTTTTAGAGAAGAAAAAATAAAGATTTTTTGTTTAAACCTTTTTTTTTATTTTGGTTTTAATTTTAAAGTGATAATATATTTCCAAAATTTTTTTTTTTAAATTGTTTTTTTTTTGGTTTATTAAAAATTATTTATTGTTAGATTGGTTAAGAAAATAAATGCGTAAAAATATGTTTTATTAAACGGAAATTATATATGGATAAATAAAGAAATTAAATAGAAATTTTGTTGTAATATTTTTTTCGAATTTATTTCGTGTTTTGTCACATGAAAAACGTTACAAATTGTAAAGAGTTTTATTGAATTAGGATAAATATATGGCAACTCTTATTTAACTGTTGATAATAAATTAAATTAAGGATATATAAACACCAGCAGCACGGTGTAGTGGTAAGAACACTTTTTACACCACATGAGGTCGTGGGTTCAATCCCCACTGCTCTCGTGCTGTAGCGTCCTTGAGTAAGGCGCTTTAAACGGTATAAACTTCTGTTGAGCCAGCACTTAATCAGCAGCATAATTATCGGGTAATTATAATTTGTATAATATCCAAAACTGCTGAAGGCAACTCCAGACTGGGTTGGAGTAACTGATGTTCTCTATGTATGGTCGCGCATTCGACCTTCCCACATCGAGGATAAATATATATACAAAAAAAATTTATATGTGACGTCATCAGTCATTATAAAAAACATTTAAAACCACGTGTGATTCAAAAAGACATTTTTTATAGGTAAGAAGGAAAACTTCTTATAAAACTATAAAATTTAGGAATTTTACATTTCTTAACTAGATGGTCGTACCTAAAAACTGTAGCTTCGTTTCTTGTTTGATAAAAAGTAGGTTGTCCATGTGAAATACTGGAACAATTTAAGCAGAATAATACAAAGGCAGAAAGGGTATATTATTTTGTTTTAAGTCTGAAAGTAAAAAATCAAAAACTGTTGTACGTCCAATCGCACTAATCTTATTATTTGCCTTAAATTTAATATTTTAAACAAGTAAGTTTTTGTTTTCTTAGAGAACTAGGAAAGTGTATAATTTAATACTGTGAATAAATCAAATATATTAGGCCAGAAGCATTACATAAAGTTATTTTTGTTAAAAAATTACTGTAAAAACAGGTATAAATGTTGCTTATAGTTACAAAAATCTCTCTTTTTTAGTTAAGTTTCAATGGCTTATATTTACACTTTTGCACTTTTTATTTTTGTATTAAATCTTGATCAAACAAAACAGTATAATATAAATATGTTAGTACATTTACTTTTATATTGTTTATTAGTAAGATGTAATATTAAAGATAAATTAACTTGATAAATTTTTAGGTTTTTGTAAACGCCGCTAACTTGTCAAGCCGTCATGAACTTTATCGTTAATAAAAATAAAAATTTCCTTGGCCTTATTAAACAGAAGAATTAATATCCTTTTTGTTCTCATTAAGCTGTCGAAAACTTAATTTATTTTGTTAAAACAAATTAATTTTCTGTTAAGTAATTATTATCATTAATTTTTTTTTTTTTTAAAGAAAATTAATATAAACTAATAAAAAACACAAAAAGAAGAACTAAAACGGTGGCTGCATTTTTGCAAATTTTAAAAACTAATTTCTGTTAGTTTTGTGCACTATATAGTCAATGATGAATGCTGAAAAAAATGATTGGTTTCTAAATGGCTATAAAAACTCTCTGCTTTAGCCTGGAAAGTAAATAATTCTTTGATTGGCTTTGGGTTGTAGATTAAATTTAAGTTTATATTAGTCTTACGATGAAGCTTTGTGCTATCATCTTTGTTGTAATTGTTCTTTTTACAGGTTAGTGTCTCATTTTATTAAATATTAAGTGTATTTATTTTTCATTCAATTAATTTAAATTAATTTATTTTAAAAAGGTAAATTATTTTTTACTTGTAGTAAGCGACATTGCTGCTGAGATGGTAATCAATTAAATAATGTTAACATTTGTTTTTTGTATATATCTTTGTCCTTGATGTGGGAAAGTCAAATGCGCGACTTAAACATTAAGTAACAACTGTTACTCCCCATCCTGTCTCAGGTTGCCTTTAGCAGTTTGGGATATTATATAGATTATATATGCCTAATAGTTAGGCTGCTGATTGAGTGCTGACTCAGCAGGAGTTTATACTGTTTATAGCGCAATATTTAAGCCTATACCGTGAGAGCAGTGGGGATCAAACCAACGATCTCATATGGTGTAGCAAGTTTTCTTACCACTACACCACGCTGCCGTTTAATCAATAACTTTTATTACATTTCGTTTAATTTAACTAATCAACGTTAACAAAGTTATTTATTGTTTTGTGTAACAAAATACCATTTAATAAAGTTAGTTTTTCTGGTAACCGTGCAATTAGTTTTTTTTTTAATAATTAGTATGTTTTTTGTTAAACCAATGTATATTTTGTTTTATATAGTCTTAATGTGAGCTTTGCAAGTTTGTTACTAGATCACTAATAAGAACCGAAAGCAAGGTTGGGGTTCATGCTACTGTATCTATTTTTCAACATTTCAAAACTATCTTTGTAAAAAATAGTAGTTAAATGTAAATCTTGATTGTAGCTACTAGAAGTTCAGATAGGAAGTATATGTGGACACTATGAACCTTGCAATCAATTTATGGATATTTATAACACGGAACTACTAATGTCTGTTCATTATAATATTCTTGAAAACTTCTGTGAACGTCTTATGATTTGTTAATAAGGTAAATATATTTAAAATTATTATTTCTTTTTAAGCGGAACAACCTTATTTTAGGGTTTTTTGTTATTCTGTTGCTTTTTTAGCTGCTTTTTTAGCGATTTTACCGGCAGCATGGTGTAGTGGTAAGAACACTTGCTACACCACACATGAGGTCATGGGTTCAATCCCCACTGATCTCATGCTGCCCTTGAGTAAGGCGCTATTAACGGTATGAACTCCTGCTGAGCCAGCACTTGATCAGCAGTATAATTATTGTGCAATTATAACCTATAATATCCCAAACTGCCACAGGCAATCAAACTACCACAGGCAACTTTCCCACATCGAGGATAAAGATATATACAAAAAAAAAAAAACTTAATAATATTTCATTATTATAAAATTATCTTTTTAATATTTGCTATTTTATTGTCTGGTTTTAAACTTAGTTAGTTAGTTATTAAATGCTTAAAACTGGTTAAAGTTACTTAAATTTATTATGTTATTTTGTAGGGCACTCCAATAGTAATTCTAAATATAAATTTTGGAAATTTTATATGGAAACAAGAATTAAAATATTAAATAAAATGTAAGATTATAGTGACTAAAACTTAAATGATGTTTATTGATATCATAACCCTTTAAAGCTGTCTTTCATGAAGTTGTAAATATATTTGGTGTTTAACAGAAAATTCATGTGGTTAAATAAATATTAATAAAATGTAGCTTGAATAACATCAGTAGCTTAACATTCAGTATAACATTCAGTAGCTTAACATTCAGTAGCTTAATTATCTTTTGGCGAAATATTTAGTTAAATGTTATTCTTTATATGGTAGTCGACATTGCATTGAGAAATTAATTTTTAAACTAAACAAAATAACATTATTTAATATGTCACAATTTATTTATGTTTAACATAAAACGGTTATAATAATTAGATTTAAATTTGTGACAATATTATATTAAAAAAATTGAGAAAAACAAACCAGATAATTGGGTTACATTTTTGTGTATAAACTGCTAATAAAAACAGGTAATAATATTACCATATGTGTAGGACAATATTTTTACATATTAAGCTAACAAATTAAATTTTATGCAATAAATCGTAGATTATTTGGCAATTTTAAAATAAAAAAACTTAACAGTTATTTAGTATACCAATGGCAATGCATTTAGAATTAAAAAAAATATAAAGTGTTAGACTTAAAATTAAAAAAGGGAACTTTTACAATTTTTACAAAAATTACAGTTCTCCCAGTAATATTATTCTTGCTAGAGTGAGATCCTCCTTATATGTAATTTTAAACATATTTAAATCTCCTTTCACGATCTTCGGTTTCATTTTAAACTTTTCTGCGACATGTTTAAGACTACCTCCAGCAGTTGAGTCTAATTCTGCTTGCGAACTTTGATCATAAGCTTCAAAAAGCATTGAAAATAAAAACCCCTGCGGCATTTCACTTGCCCAGTGAGTTTGGCGGTTCAAAGAGTTAACCATAAAGTCATTTTCGTCTAGTTCGACAACTGTGGACACCATCGGCCTTACCACCCCTACCACTTTATGTTCAACTGTTGTTTCAGCCACATTTAGAATGGTTTCTTTGCTTATTACTGGCCTGGCTCCATCATGGACTAAAACTACTGAATATGGATCAAACTTTGATTTATTTGTCAGTTCTGTTTTCAGGGATTTTAGAGCATTTAGAATGGACTTATGTCGAGTTATCCCACCTTCAACTAGTAAAACTTTATCATGCTTCCATTCTTTAATTATTTCTCTCATTCCAATTTGCAATTCTTCACATAATGGTAACGTAACAACAATTACATCAACATTTTCAATATCTTCAAATACTTTAATTGTATGAGAAATTACAGGTCTATCTCCAATCAGTTGGAACAATTTTGGATGCTCTTTTCCAAATCTAGTGCTTGTGCCCGAAGCGGGAATGATAACATGAAATTTTTGACTTTGTGGATGGTTTTCCATAACTCGAAATATTTAACTTTTTTAAGGTACGTTCTACGTCGCAATGTTTTAAATAGGAAAGTAACTCTAAGAGTCTATTTAAAATAATTCTGGTTATAAAAAAGCTGTTTAAAAACGGAACTCGTAAAAAAACGCCCAGACTACATTTGCGTACAAGTTCTTTTTCTCAAACCGTAACTGTTATAGTAGTAAAATTTTTATTTGTTTACTTAACGTTTTTATTTTGTTTACAAATGATATGATTGGATAATATGGAGGCTTGGTCAATACCATAATAAGAAATTATCTCATTTTATTATTAAAATTAAAAAAATTATTTTATATAGACACATTCTTTTTTATTTTCTAAAAATGGTGAACAAAAGGTTTTAATGAATGTTTTTTGCCCACTCGGTTTGTTTTAATTGAGGATAAATATTAAAATAATAAAAAACGCCATTTTGTTTCTGCCGTAAATTGTACTTCGGCTCAATGACGTCATAAATTTCGTGAATTTATCGGCAAAACAGAGAAAATAGGATTAAGTTAATTCAGTTCTAGTAAATTTAGAGTATAGCGTGACATGTTAGTTAATCACTAATAAGCAAACCTACCGCTTATAATCTTGCTTTTTAATTTTTTTGAGAAAGAAACTAAAATTTGTTTACCACCTGATTTGACTGTCAGACTGTTAAATATAGTAACTTTATAAAAGCAGAAAACAGAAAAGTAAGCGTTAATTTACTTTTAAAAGAAAAGCCGACGTTAAAATTTTTATTAGATTAAATTCAAAACCAGACAAAAGCATTTTTCTTTTATTTAAATTGACTTGTCAGCTTGTTAAGCGTAGAATGGCAAAGTTTTTTCTGTATAAAATTTGAAAGTGAATTAAAAAAAAAAAACTGAAAAATTTCTTTTTAAGGTGATTCAAATAGAATAAATGATGATTCCGACTGTTATGAAAGTGTTTTTAAGTGACGACACATCTAGTGTAGTCGATGTCCCGATAACTCCAAACACGACTGCTCTGGATGTGATCGATTGTTGTAAAGAACCTGGTGAAACAAAATGCCACTTGGCGGAGCTATGGAGAGGTAAAGAGCGATGTGTAAGCGAGAACGAGAAGCCATACACGATACTTCAACAGTGGGGCTCACATGCACCTGAAGTGAGATTCTGTTTACGACATTACGAGGCCGGGGGTGATAACACTAGTTTGGACTGGGGTGGTGGTGATAATGTGACCAATGGATATGTCGCGAAGGATGGCATGATTATGACACCTGCAGGAGCCGAGATGACCTTGAGTGAGTTGAAAGAAATTGCCCAAAAACAACAACAACAAATCGAGAATCAACAACAAACGTTAGTTGGAAAAGAACAAAGGCTAAGGTCAGTTTTAGAAATTTTTACTGTGATTTAAAGTAAATTTGTTTAAAATCAACTAAATTTTTCACCCAAAAGATGTGATTTCAAATGGAACATCCAAACTGTTTATTTATAGCAATCAGATGAAATATTACAACTTTATGTGGAAATAACTACTTTTAAATATGTTAATTGCTATTTATTTTTATATGGTTTCAAAAAAAAATCTTACTTTTATGATATATTAATTGTTTTTTTTACTTACAGGTTTTTAAAACAACAAATGCAGCAACAACAAGCCATGTTGGGTGAAAATGAAAAGTTGAGAAGATTAAGAGAGAAGGCAGAAGCTCAGGAAGCAAAGTTGAGGAAAATCCGAGCTCTCAGAGGAAGAGTAGAACAAAGAAGGTAATCTTAATGTCAAGAAAGCTTACTTAACTAAACAGTTTATTAATTTTTGACTGAGATTTTGTTAAATTTAATCCTAATGAATTTTTGATAATATTTTGACAAGGTATACCTGCTTTATAAGTTGTGTTTTGTGAGAATATAATTTTTCCTTTTTAAGTTTGTGTCATATTTCTTACTTTTAAATGTTAATGTTTTGTTTAAAAACTGCATTTTTTCTTAAAAACACTAAACGTAATAACAAATATTTATTTAAACAGTTTTTTTTTAATTATATCTGTAAATAAAATTGTATTTTGTAGGTATGACAATACAACTGTTTCAACTGAGTTAGAAGCTGTAAAAAGTTTGTTTGATGAAAAACATTTGGAATTAACAGGAGCTATGTCTAAGGTAAAACTTCAAATTTTCTTTAACTCTTTAACAATAGCAGAGTGTTTATGTCAAATGTATGAAACCCATATATATACTATATATTTTTAAATCAAAATTTTACACAGTAGATTACTTTATAAAAGTAAATATTAGAAAAAAAGAATTTTGTAATAAAAACCATAATTTGTAATTACTAACTAGTAAGGCTTTTACCTTGTTGTTATTAAAAAATCAATAAAGACTTACATGACATATTTTAATTCCATTTACATTTGATTAATATTAATATAGGTTCAAGAACTGAGCAATCAACTTGATGAACTTAGAAAGGGAAGAATGGGAATAAATAACTCACAAAATATTGTAGCCAATGGAACAGATAAAGGTGAACATTTTGTTAAATTAAATATAGAAAAAGTGCAAATTTAGTGTTTAGATGACATATTAAGTTAGTTTGTGTTTAAGTCCACTAACTTATAACACAGAAAATTTTTATTGTGCACTTAATGATATAAACTGCAGAAGTCTTAGGTTTGATTCCCAGTGATCTCATGCTGTAGCGCCCTTAAGTAAGGCACTATAAACAGTATGAACTCCTGCTGAGCCAGCACTTATTCAACAGTTTAATTATTGGTCAAATATAGTCTATATAATATTACAAACTGCCAATGCAACTCAAGACTGGGTCGGGGTAACTGTTGTTCCTCTATGTTCAGGTCGTGCATTTGAGCTTCCCACGAAAAAACATTGGGTTGTAAGTTAACATTACTTCAAGGTCTAATGAAAAGTAAATTTTAAAATAAATTAATGAACTTGAAGGTCCAAACAATCATTCCAACGAACTTGATAAACTTCGCAAAGAAATGTCGATTTTGAATCGGATGAATGAAGAACAACATAAGAGACTAGATGAGCAGAGAGGACTCTTAAAAAGAAGATCCGAAGATGCAGGTGATCTTGATCGAAGGATTGATGATCTCACGATGAGGTTGAGACAGAAGAAGATAGCATCCGGAGTCAATTTAACAGAGAGAGATCCCAAGATGCATACAATTGTTGCAGCGGTTGAACCTCTTGTTAAACAAACTGATCCAAAGGTTTGTTTTGTTTTTTATGCTATGAAAATCTTGAAAAACTGATACCCTAATTACATGAAAAACTGATACACAAATTATAATCCTATAAATAATGAGGATATCTTCTTACAAAATCAAAATTTTAGTCAGCGAAAGTTGATATTTTTTGTCCATAAAAGCAATTTTTTGCACAAGAAAAATTTAGAAAGTAGCTTATATACTAACTAGTTGATAACTCCTTTATTGTCAGCATTTTAATTGTCGTAATATGGTTGCAACTCCCAACTAATATTTGTCCGTGACGTGATAATTTACCCACAGACCACAAACGGCAGTTTTATTTATTTTGTAGGCTTATAAATTGGACATATATATATATATATAATACCCACTAAGCCCCATTATATATAAATGTCAAAAAAGTTGTGTTTGAAATCTTCACACTATAATGTTTATTATAAACTTTTATTTAGATATCTGGCCCCCCTTCAAAGAACATGAATGGGGTTTACAAACAAGACCTAGCTTACCCCTCAAACTATGGAACCCCAACTTCCAACGGAATAATCGGACGAATAGATCAAGCTCCTGGGTTCAATAGGGGGCAACCAGAGGGGTCATTTAACCAACCAGGTGCTTTCCCTTTTCCAGTTCCCCCTTATTATGGAGATCAGGGTGGTGACAAGAATAAGTCACCTGGAGTGGCACGACCTCAATCTGCCATGGCACAATTGTTTCCGACCGATTCAATGCCGAATAATTCAAAACCTGAATCTTTGACTGCAAAAGTTCGGCCGATGTTTGCCAAAGGCAAACCAGAGTCGCCATCTAGTGGTGGTGGGTATTACTCGCTCAACTCCAAGGGAAACCCTCCTGCTTCACCCAGCAAATCTGGCGGTATTAACCTGTTTGCGTACAAGCCCCCACCACCCCCAAGTACAACCCCTTCAAGTGGATACGGTTCCAACGTCACTGTGTTACCAAGCGGTAACGTAAAGTACACCCAACCAAATCAGCCCCCGCCACCTTACCCCACATCATTAGACGGGGGTTATAACCCAGAGAGATCGATCACAGTTGATATCGAGGCACTAAGACGGAAATTTGCTCATGCACCACGACCTTTAAAGAAACGAAGTTCAATAACTGAGCCAGAGCGTCCGCAAGGTCCTAATTTACCAAAGTTGTTGTACGACCAAATCTACAAGAAAGCAGATACTCCGTTTTACCGACCACATCTTGAGCGTGCCACGCCACCTCCGGCATATGTCGAACCTGCCCCGGCAGATGTGCCACAGCCACAATCAGGGCCACAAGCAACAGACCAAGCCGGACCCAAAGAGGATAGTGTGTCGTATGAGAGCAATGTTACTCCTGCTCAGTTTCTACGGCAACACCAACAAAGAACAGCGCCCCAAAGCAGTCTTTTTTCATCCCAACTGGAAACAATCCAAGATGAGGAAGATCCAAAATCTCCTCCGGTTCCACAAGAGGATTCCTCATCTGATGTTTCTGCGGCAACCAAACCATCAATGCCAAATTTGTCGTTAGTCCCAACCAAAGGGATTCTTAAGTAAGTTCAAGTTTTAGATGTTTTTCTAAATTCTTTTTTTTTATTATATAACTAACACCAACAAGTTTTTTAATTTGTTTCAATTTTTTGGCATAAAATATAACTTTTATTGTAACTTGTTTTTTAGGCCATTGAATGCTCCATCAAAAGGTCCAAACCGTCGTATCCGATTCGATCCGCTAGCTCTACTTCTTGATGCCTCACTAGAGGGAGAATTTGACCTTGTGAAAGAAATCATTGATCTTGTGAGCGACCCTAGTGGTGCAAATGACGAGGGCATCACGGCACTTCATAATGCTGTATGTGCCGGACATTTTGACCTGGTCAGATTCCTAGTGCATTATGGGTAAGTAAAAGATGTTGTTGTCATAGGGATACGAAATGGCTATTTTAAACATAGTTAATGCCATTTTTTGGGCAATATTCAAAGATCAAAATTGTATCGAAAAAATATTGTCAAATTAGCAAAAAAAATATTGTCAAAAATCTTATTAAATTTTTACTGTAAAATTAGCCTATAAAGTTTTAAAATTAGCAAACATAATCCCTTTTTAACCACAATTGGCAATTTTTCATTAAAATTAACAACTTTTTTTTATCAAAATTATTAAATTTTTCTTTCCTAAAATTCTGAATTTTTGTTGTCAGGAGTGACATAAATGCCTCAGACACAGATGGTTGGACTCCTCTTCATTGTGCTGCATCATGTAACAACCTCCCTATGGCTCGATTCCTCGTCGAGAACGGGGCTTGTATCTTTGCTGCCACACTTAGTGACGGAGAGACTGCGGCAGATAAATGTGAGGAACTGGACGAGGGTTACCTTCCCTGCTCCGAGTATTTGTACTCAATCCAGGTAAATATTAATAAATTAGGCTTTTTTCATATTACCTTAAGGTTATATGTTTATTATTGTATTTGGAAGGATGTGCTGTTGTTTAAAGTGTTTTGAGCTATTTGTAAACACCAGACTCAAGGGTAACTAGTGTGCCATTAGTGGACCCGAAACCTTTTGGCTTAAAGATTGTTACCATGACCAATATAACACTTTACTAATTCAATACTTTAAATTGCATTTTGATATAATGTAGCTTGGAGGATGATATATATTATTCCAAGTTAAAGGTCTTAGATTTACAAAAACTGCCGTTTGTGATGGGCTGGTAATTTATCGTCGGCAAATATCAGCTGAGAGTTGTAACTTTATTATTTGAATTAAAGTACCTACCATAAGGCGGGCTATCAACTAGTTTCTTAACATCTTAAAAAAATCCTATTTTTAAACAAATTTGGTTATTAAATCATTAACAATTGTTCAAAAAAAATTGTTTATAAGCCTGGAACACTTCACCCAGCTTGGCTCTAACTTTAAATAATCTTGACTTAATGTTATATTTATAGGAGAAACTGGGAACTATCAGACAAGGTCAAGTTTATGCTTTGTATGATTATGAAACAACTTCTGATGATGAACTTTGCTTTAAAGATGGGGATTTTATTAACATAGAAAGAAGAGGGGATGAAAAGTAAGTTGGATTTCAGTTTGTTCTTTAAATTAAAAATTAGTTGCCAAGTTTAAAAGGCATTTAAAATCCACTTTAGAATTTTTATATTTTTGTTGTCTTTTTTTATAGTTTTACACTTTTAAAGACAAGTCATTTTTTTATGTTTTTTTTCATTTTAAAAAAATTTTTTTTTCCTTTTTTTTTTTTTTTTTGCGGACAGTAAATTCAGTTCTTTTAACAAAACCCATTTACCTTTTAGTGAGAGAGAATGGTGGTGGGCAAGAATAGGAGAAAAGGAAGGATATATCCCTCGTAATTTAATCGGAATGTGGCCTCGAATCAAGGCCAAAGAAGACCATGAATAAAAAATATTAGTGGAAAAAAATTATAATAAGTCACATTTAAAAACTTGCTTTTAATTCTTGTAAAACATCAAGAAAAAATGTGTTTTAACAAATGTAACAAGAAAGTTAGCACATATTTAAATTTAAAAACAACCATTTTTTTGTAATGATATTTTATTAAAATTTAATTTTTGTTACAAAAAGGTATATTAATCTAATTTGGTACATTTAAAAATCAAGTTTTTGTTTTATTTAATTCGGTATTATTATTATTTCTATGGTAAGCTATCCGTTACACCAAAATTTTCAATGTGCTGTTTATGTTATGGTATGGTTAACTAAATTCATATACTTACACAACTATCCAACTTTTTACACATATGATGCTGTACAATTCTGTTAAAGGTACCAATATAATGTATTTCATATGCTGTTAATTTGTAAACTTAATAATACTGTTCTTTAATAGGTGCTATGGTATAAACACAGTATTCAACAACTTCATATTTTTATAAAATATCTTGCTGTAAATTTCATTGCAATTTTGCATTCATATATTAAGTGTTATGTTAATTTTGTAAATATTTTTGCTTTTTACTAACTCTTGTATAGAAAAATGCCATAATTGTGTAATTCTTAACACAGACAATGGTTTTAACAATGCTGATTGTTGTCACTATTTCATTGTTATAAGTATTGTTATAAACAATTGTAATAAATTACATTGTATTGGGTGAGATCTTGTTTACTAAAAAATTAAAACTTAACTTTAAACATAATTTTAGGTTAAATTTTACAACGTTTTTCTTTAATTAGGTTTTTGCGCATTAATTAAATTAATAGAAAGATATATATAAATATTACATAAATGCGATAAAATCAATTTAATAATTTCAAACATGCCATAAGTATTAATGTTTACATAAATATTTTAAGTATGTTATGGCATGGTCACTGAACCCAGTTTATATATACTTAACGTTATTATTACCTTAAAAAGTTCTCAATTTTTATTAAAAAGCGTTTGGATAGGTCTTTTTTAATAATTTTTTAATTCGGATAGGTTTTAAATTTTCAAGTCTTTTTTTTAATTCGGATAGGTCTTTATTTTAAATCTAAATAGAAGTTGTTTAAAAAGGCCAAAAATATAGTCTGCACTCGCTACGCCCTGGTGAACCTACGTCACGGTTTGTTTTTATATTTCGAGCTCGTGTGTTTTTTGTTCGGTATTAAGTAGTAATTAAGGAAAGGGTGTACACGTTATAGATATATAAATATGTCTGGTATAAATCTAAGGGTGATGTCTTCAACTTTAAAAATACCAATGCCGTCGAAAAAACATAAAAGTAAGTGATTATTTAATTAATATGTTGACAATATTTAATCGTCTGATTGTTACGTTTTTAATCGTTTACCGATTAAGATAACAATCAACAATACTTACCATCTTTTGTTAAACAATAGTTAAGTCTATTTGTGTTGACTTTGTCATTTTTTACTTGTTCAATGTAATTTTTAAAAACAACATTGTTAAGTATATCTGTATGTAAATATATTTTTATTTGGTTTGTTGATACATTTATTTTTTAATTAGGATGATTTTTTTATATTTTTTGTTTGTTGCCTTTAGGTATATTATATCAACGTTAATTTATATATATTTTTAATGGGTTTGTCTAATAAATGTAAGGAAAATATAAGTAATATTACTTCTACTTTTATTGGTTATTTCGAGTTAGTAGTTTTTAATTGTATAATTTCAAAGTGGGAAGGTCGACTTTACATCCTAAACATGGAGTAACATCATTTACCCCATCCCAGTCTTAAGGTGCCTTTCAGCAGTTTGGAATATTATAGATTATAATTGCCTGATATTTAAACTGCTGAATAAGTATTGGATTAGCAGGAGTTTATACTGTGTATAACACCTTACTTAAAGGCGCTACAGCATGAGAGCAGTGGGGATCGAACCCTGGACCTTATATAAAGCCTAGTGTTCTGACTACTACACCCTACCAATAAACATTTTTCGACCTTATTTTCGATGTTTTATAGAATTGAATGAGAATTGGGCAGACAATGGAGAATCAGTTCTAGAAGGTCAACAATTTATCACAAAATATCTTGGAAGCACTCTCGTGGATGGACCCAAAGGAGAAGAGATGTCGGCATCGGCGATTAAAAGAATAGTTACTATGGTAACTACTGTGTGCATAATATATACCGGCACTATATTGGTCAGAGGAATTTGATCTTACTATATGAGTAGCTTAATCAGCAGCTTAATTATCAGGCAATTATAGTCTATATTATCCCAAACTGCCAAAGCCAACTTAAAACTGGGTTGGGGTAACTGATATTATCTTATGGTTTCTTGTTGAAGTCAATAAACAAATAAATATTTGTTTATTCGTTTATTCTTACCACATCGAGAATAAACAAATAAATATTTGTTTATTCATTTATTCTTGATGTGGGAAGGTTTTAAATTCATTAATCTGAAATATCCGTTAATTTTTAACCACAATTGTATGTAAATATTTATTTGTTTAACAATTGTCTTAAATGAATTACTAGCCCATGTAAATTTTAAATAAAAATTACTAAGTTATATTCAGATTTTTTTTTATATATTGATCAAAGCTTTTCATTTTTTTCTTTAAATATATCATTCAACAAATTACATTTTTCACAGAGCAAAGCTAGTGGGCAACAAAATCCTCCAGTTCTTTTAACCATCTCAGCTCACAAAATATTGATAACTGATCAGGAGAGTGGGAATATTATTGATGATGTCGATATAACAAGGTAGCCGTAATTGGAAGTTTTATTTTTATTTACTTTTGTAGATATGGTTTACCTTTGATTAGTCTTAAGTTGACTAAATCATTTTTAAATAAAGTTGAAATTTAACCGATGTAGTTCTGTTTGTTGGGTAGTTATTGTTTTAGCAAAATTAAACACTGTTGGCACCCTTGTATGGCAGCAGTGGGAATCAAATTTTTTGTTTTTCTCTACACAGTATTTTTAAATGGACTTAAATTACCAGTATTACCTTAGTATATGTTACCTAATGAGGCCACTAACTAGTTTAACTTTAATAGCCTAATTTTTAAGTGGGCTATTTAAAATTTTCCATTTGTATAAATATGATTTATTAAATAATTTGTGTTATATAATAGTGATTCATAAATTAATTTTATGATATGATTTGTATATATTTGTGCTTATCAAATTTAAAACTTTGACACAAAAAAGGAATATTTTTAATACCTTAATTTTTATTTAAAAACTTATATATTTATTTTTAGTTTTATATATGTTTAGTCATTTGTTTATATAATATTATAAATACTGTTTATTACAAAGAGTTCTACTTATAAATAGAAAGTGACTTATTATACCAACAAACTTTAATTTCACTAAAGTTTATAAACATTTAACTTTTTTCTAGGATTTCGTTTTGCACAGCTGACAAGCATTACGGCAAAGTTTTCGGATATGTGATGCAGAACAAGGTTCATGACACATTTGAGTGCCACGCTTACATGTGTGGCAGCCGGAAAGAGGTTACAACTCTTATATATATATAGATTTTTTTTTTAATTTTTTTAATTTTTTTTTCAATTGTTTTTTTTTTAAGTTTTATATAACACAAATTTTTTTTTTAAATTTTTGTATAATACTTTACCATTTTATATATGATAAACAATATGATATTATTTTGTGGTTTACATTGTTAAGCTGCTATGGCTTATATATTTGAAATTATATTTTGTATGAATTATTAATGTATTTCTTAGAAGCTTAGAAATCTATGCAGTATTATTTATTTATAAACTAGTATATACCTACAACATAATTCATGTTATATGTTGTTGAATACATAATTTAACATGCTTTAATTTATTAATCTAATAATTAGATTACCCTATGTTTTTAATCTGTATATTTTTTTTTAAATTTGATTTATTTCGAAATTTTAAAATAGGTTTTTATAACTTTCATAGTGAATGTTTTTATTCTGTTTATGAAAGCTTTGTGGTTTTACAGACCAGTAATAACATGACTTAACACAGGAATATATAATTTCACAGCCTTTGTGTTTTTGGAATTGGCTTTTCTAGAATTTTAGGCATAACTTATACTGTAATAGTGGCTGCATTAATTTTAATTTTTATAAAGTGTAAAAATTTTGAACTTTTTTTTTAATTTTTAAATGTCCCATTTTTTAATCTATTTTTAAATATTTTTTGACTGCTTTTTTCTTACCTTGTATTTTTTTTTAGGCTCAAGCTGTAACCCTGACAGTTGCTCAAGCCTTCAGCGTAGCATTCGAATTATGGAAAAATTCGAAAGTTGAAAATAAAAAGATGAATAACGTGAACGAAACTTTTCCTGGTGTAATGGATTCAACGGAGAATAAGTAATAATTTTATCTTTAATTAATTGTAAATACAATTACAGGCAGCATGGTGTAGTGGCCAGAACTCTTTATATTACAACATGAGGTCCTAAGTTTGATCTTAATGCTTGCATGCTGTATTCCTCTTAAGATAAGCACTAAAAACTCCTGCTCAGCGAGCACTTAATCAGCAGCGTAATTATCGAGCAATTATAATCTATATAATATTTCAAAATGCTAAAGGTTCATGAAACGGGGTTGGGGTAACAGATGTTACGTTGTGTTTAGGTCATGAAGTTGACCTTCCAACATCGGGGATAAATAAATATCTAAAAAAAACTACTCATAACATTAGTTATTTTTTAACATATTTAAAATGACTTATTTTTTTTATATATATATAACAAATATTTAAACTATTTTTTAATTTAAATGTATAAAAAACAACCAGTGATATTTCAAAATTTAATTTAGTAAAATATGGATAAGATATAAAAAACATGAGCACTATATTAAAATCTTATATCTCAAGACTTAAGTACCTACATACATATTACATAAGAGCTTTAAGATGTCGATCAATATATTATTAATTTCATGTTTAATATTAAATTGTATTACAACACATTGCATAAAAAAGTAATTTTACCACCATTGCAAAATACTATTGCAACATTACCCAATAGCCTAAGGCCAAAAATTATTAAATTTTTAATTATTTGAATGTATCAAAAATAAATGTAATTTAAATGCTGTAGCTTAATTTAATAATTTATAAATTTTCATAAATAAAATGATTTAATTTTTTTTTTAAATTTTAGTGGATCTCCGAATACGGCAACTTCTGCAGCAAAGGCTGAGTCAAAATATAGAAGGTAAGTGTCATAATAAGGAAACAATAATCCATTGTAAGGAAACAATCACTTGGTTTACAGCTGTTTAATTACCAATAGTAATTAATTTAATAACCTATACTCATAAAAACAACTCATTTAATCTCTGATGATTTTAAAAGTAATCATAAACAAAATATTTGTATTATTAATAATCAAAAGTTGAAAAATGAAATTTGTTTTTTAAAGTAATTATAAAAACACTTAAAAGTTTAAACCTAAATATCTTAAATGACATATCTATATATAATTAAACTTAGTGAACAATATACATAAATGTCCAATTTAAAGACTTTTAATATAAATAGAGCTGCCATGTGGTGCACATGTAAATTATTACAGGCAAATGTTAGTTAAAAGTTGCGACTATATTATAACAACTCAAATGCTAACTGTAATCGAATAGATTGTTAAATATATTGGCAACCTTGGCTTAAAACAATATTGGAAGCCTTGGCTAAAATGTTTAAATTTTTCATATTCAATTTTTTTTATTAAAGCAATTAATAAATATAGTTATTTTTTTTTGCTAACTTTAAATTAGCATTTTAATAAACGGACGCTTTTATGATAAACCTTAATTATACAACTCTGAATTAAAATAGAATAATACAAGTTATTTCGAAAACAATTTTAAAATTTTTATCAACTCTTTTTTAAAGGTTATCCGATGGTGAAGACATTATCAAATTTTCAACCCAGGCTATGGAATCAACCCCTCAACCCCCAATGACCCTTAACCCCAACAACCAGGATACCATGCCTTCTTTTCAACCAATTATTGCTCTTCAAAGACCAACTGTTACTAAATCGACTGGTAACCACTTTTTTGTTTTATTTATTAAGAAATATATATAATGAAGTTAACTTTTTTGTTTAGATTAATATTTATGTAGTTGGTCTTTTGTAATTTTAATTTTTAAATTTAAAAATGGTTTTAGTAAAACTGTTTTTAAATTTATCTTATTTAATTTTAAATTAAAGTGTATCTATTAAACCCTTTTATTTGCTGACAACTCTAAGTTGCAAATTAGTTTTTGTTGATAGATTTTTATGCAAGGTTGTAAAGTCAAACTTAATGAGTTGTGAAATAATTTATGTTTCAACTCAGACTTTGTACTTTAATCTGTTTCACCATCAGCTGTTGCAATATTGTAATTTAATAAAACATTTTAAATTAATGAAGTTGGTATATACTAGTATATACTATTATCGTTAATTAATAGGCAAACTTGGTATGTCATCAATATCCAAATTGGCAATTTTTTTATATTTATTTATCCTTGATGTGGGAAGGTTGATTGTGCGACTTTAACATAGAGTAACATTTGTCACCCAGTCTCAAGTTGCCTTTCCCAAGTTTTGAATATTATAGATTTTTAATTGCCCGATAATTATGCTGCTGATTAAGAATTGACTCATCAAAAGTCATACCATTTATAACACCTTACCCAAAAGCACTACAGCATAAGAGCAAGTGGGGATCGAACATTGGACCTCATGTAGTGTTGTGAAGTGTTCTGACAACTACACCTTGCTGCCAGTATATTGAGGCTAAGTGGTAGTGAAAATTAACCAATGTTAAGGCGGGGTGCCATGATAAATTTAATTTTATATTTAAAAAATGATTTTAGATCCTACATCAATTAAGTTACCCCCTCCTACAGGAAAATTGGTGGATGTTACATTACCCCCTCCAAGTAAAACTAATAAAAAGCAACATGTAAGTTGATTTACTTGAAAACAACATGTAGTTAAATATATATTTAGATTTTATTTAGTATTTTTTGTTTTTTTGCATTAGGAAAGAACAGAATCTGAAGACTTGGAATTTGGATTTGCAGAGTAAGTACTTTTAGTTTTTTAATTTTATTATTATTTAAAGTTCTTACTTTGATTTATTTCATGAAAGTAATATTTTATATTTTGATTTTTTCTTAAAATTTAGGTTAGCATTATCCAGAACCTAAATATTTTCCATGGGAGCTCGATTTTAACAAGTTTTTGTTTCATAACTTAAGTTGAGTAAACATTAATATTTGTTACACTTTCTTAATATTGCATTTTGGGTGCAATTTTTTATAAATTTTTACCAAGTATTAACGTTTTTGTATACTAAGTGCTATAGTATTGCTTTACCTATTATTAGCAAATAATCATTCTTTATTCACAAGTAGTACACAAATAGTTACTATTATGACATTTATATTGCCATTTTTTATTAATATTACCAGTTTTTAGGATTTAAATTATTTTTTTGACATCGACATTAGTTTTGACATATTTTTAACTAATTTTACCCCTAAATATTGCGCGAAAATGTTACTTAAAACTATATTTAACCTATTGTTTTATATCTTATTGCTTGCCATGTATTAAAATGTCGTTAACTTTAAATTAAAAGCCTTTCACAATTTCAAATCATACACTTATACCCATTTTAGCTACTTTATGTTTAGTTTATACACAATACATTCTAAAATCAATCAATTTTTAGAACACCATAAATGTTATTAGGAATTTTTTAATTTTATTTCAAAAATCATACAAATTACACCAAAAGAAACTTGCAATTTTACAACTTTAAATCAATTCCTAAAATTCAAATTACTATTTAGCCATTCCTTCAAACTTATATTTTTCAAACTTATATTCATAATGTTTAGAGCCATCTTCCATTACACTTTTACTTCCTTTATGTTTTAATCACTTTTTTATCGATACTGAACATTGTAACTTCATTAAATTTATTTACAACTTATCGTATGCTGTGATATGAAAGAACTATTGGGTTAAAAGACTTAAAATTGTGTTTAATCTAAAGTTAGTTAAATTTTACTGATCTAAAGTATTTAGACTTTAATTTCTGCATCAGATTAAAGCAATAGACTTTTGTATTTTTATTGGTAAAAAGTGTGCTGTTGTGACGTGTTTAAGCTATCCGTAAACGCTGGGTTTAAGAAGGAGTTGTGTGGCATTGGTGCGGCTCGAACCCGAAATTGGCTTGTTTTCCGCTGCCATAACCGGTGAAAAAAACTAAAAAAATACCAAATCTCTGGCTTTATACTCCATAGGCTATCAGGTTTACAAGATTGTCATTTTTTTATTAAAAGTTTATACAAGAATATCTATAAGTTTTTTAAGTTGGTAAAAATGGAATTATAAAAGAAATGTTTATAAAAACTATCCGATCAAAGAAAGGTAATAAAAAGCACTGTAAATATTATTTTGTTAAAAATGAGTTATCTACGCGATTCAATGTAATATTACTAACAACTGTTCAAAAATACAAATTGATAAAAAAAATTAAAGATACAAAAAATTGTTTTAAGAAAAAGTCTTAAAAAAGATTTGAAATTGGAACGTTGGTGCAGGTTTGTAGTTCACCAAACTCGTTGTAGAAGTTGGCTGAACACTGCCCACAAGTGTTCATCGAGCATCGAGCTAAAGGTGAGGAGGGACAGGAAGTAAACAAGCACGGATCGAAATCACATGAGACTCTAGGTTGAGCGCAAGGAGCTAAAAGTAAAAAAAAGCTTTGTAAGAGCGCCGCTTACATTTTTAAAACAAACAAATTAGTTTGAATTTTTTAACGGCTGCAATTAATATTCTAAACTATAATTTATATTGAATGACTTTTAAAGTAAAAAAGTTTTGTTGTATGCGCGAAACTGCTAACATTTGATGTGGTTTGTTGGCGTTTTAAACTTTTTTTAATTTTTTTTTCTTATTTACCTAATTGTCTAAAGTACCACTAATTTTTACATTCAACAACATAGTTATAATTAAAATGTATATATAACACAATTATCTAACGACATTCAGTAGCCTGTCCTATGGTTGGCATTTTAATTGTCATAATATGGTCGCAACTTTCAACTAATATTTGCCTGCAAGAATTAACCTGCGTACCACAAACGGCAGTTTTATTTATTTTGTAGGCCTATAAATTGGAATTGCACAAAGGTTTATTATATATAGATTAACTTACGTAGGTCTCTACATTGAAATTCAGTTAATGGTATTCCGTCCAATACCCATTCAAATCCGCACGATCCGCAAACCCTTCGTTCGCACGTTGCCAGGGGAAACGTTTCGCACAATTGACCTTGACAGGGGTCACCTAGACACGTGACCGCAGGTAAGCCTGGTGGGCATTGTGGTTCGGGGCTTTCTAGAATAAAACAAAAATATTTTGCATTTTATGACGTCATTAAAAAAATAAATAAAAGAAGTTTCTGTTTATAGCATTTCGTTACGAGTCAAAGGGGTTTGGGTTCGAGTCGCCCCAATGCTCACATACTAATATTCTGTAGCGCCCAATAAACGGTATAAACTACTGCTCAGCCAACAACCTATTAGCAGCTTAATTATCGAGCAATTATAATCTATATAATATCCCAAACTGCCACAGGCAACTTGTGACTGGGTCGGAGTAACAGATGTTACTCTATGTTTAGGCCGTGAAATTGACCTTTTCACATCGAGGATAAATAAATGTGAAAAAAGATCTATCTTACACCATAACATTTACAAGCACCACAAACTTGTTTCAATCTCTTAATACTCTGTAGAACATCTTGTCTTAAAGTGATATCAAAATTAAAATATTTAAAAAATAAAACCTTCGAAGAAGAAAATTTCGACACAAACTAACGCGCAACCATTGGTACAACAAAGCTGTGTCGGCCCACAATCGGTGCTTCCCCTGCATTCTGGGGTACATTGGGTTGGGGTGAAGTTGGGCGGGGGCGGGCACATGGGGTCACCCACGGTAAATGGGGGTGAGGTCGTCGTCGGTTGGGTTGTAGTTGCTGCAAAATAATGTTTTGTTTTTTACTCGAAAATATTTATTGTATGACTTCATTCGTGAAAAAATGACGTCATGTTATAATACTATGTTTGTAACGACATTAAAACAATTGTAGTGACATTATTTATGTTTAGAAAGTCGAAATTAATAATTTACCAGAGCACCACAAACGGCAGTTTTATTTATCTTGTAGGTCAATTTATTGGACATTTATGTTGCCCACGCTCTATTATATGTAGGTAATTAAAAAACTGTTCATGACGTCGTACTACTAGCCGAAAGGTTTGGGGTTTGATTCGAGTTAAAGCTACACTATTTGCCTTCAAGCCCGGCGTTTACACATAGCTCAAACACGTCACAACGGCACAAACTGCTCCAAGAAATTATAAAACTTATCACCTTATGTTGATATTAATTTAAGATAGTATAAAAAATAAATAATTTATAAACTTGGTATAGGGGTTGTTGTTGTTGTTGTGGGCCTTGTTGTTGTTGTTGTAGGCCTTGTTGTTGTTGTTGTAGGTCTTGTTGTTGTTGTAGGTAATTGTGTTGTGGTAGTAGTTGTTGTAGTTGGTAGGAACCGCATTGTGACTGGTCTTCGAGTAAAAGTTGTGAATCGTGTGGCTTCAAATTCACTGGCAGGGCAGTAGAGGCACGAACTGCCACAAGCTGTGGCACAACAAACATGGTAGCGTGGACAGTGTGTTTGGTCCCTAAAATTTAAAAGAAAAATTAAGATTTTAAATACCTTATGAAAATGAAAAAACAAAAAGCATTTTGGTCTCTAAAAATTAAATTTTTTCTTAAAATATAAAAAAATAAATTATTTTAAAAAGAATGCATTAACTTATAGAATTCGATAATAAAATGAGCGAAAAATTGCAAAATAATATTTAAACATGTTAAAAAAAATTAAGAAATATAAAAACGATATTTCTTTTAAAAAAAATTTTAAAAAGTAAATCAAGCGAAAAAATGTTTTACCACACCTGCAAAAATATCTTTTTCTAAAACAAAATATTGAAGCTATAAACGAAACACGTGGACAAAATCGATTGTAAGCAATTCTTCGTGGAACATAGACGTCTGTGACGTAATAAACAAAATATTAATGACGTCATATTAGTGTATTATTTTTTTTAAATATATTTAAAATTTAAAAGAAAATTTTAAAACTTAAGGTTAATTTTTTTGATAAATAGATTTACTTACTATAAGTAGCTTCGGCGTAATAATTGTTTACTGGTGACGTCACAATTAAAAACAATCCTCGAATAATCCAATTCCAAATATTCATTTTTGTTTTAAAATTTAAAAACTTAAAATCTAAATTATCATTCTAAAAAAAATAAAAAAAAATAAAAAACTTTTTTAAAATTTTTTAATTTATTTGAAATCTAATTAATAATTAAACCAAATTAATTTTTATTAAAAAAAAATAAAAAATATTAAAACTGAAAAACTAAATTATCATTCTTAAACAAAAATTAACCTTTTTTTTAATTTTGTAATTTTTTTACAGTTTAATTAATAACTAAATTAAATTAAAAATTAATAATTTTTTTTATACATTATACCCTAAATTTGTGTAAAATAAACTTGTACAAATTAGTCGTCTATTCTTTACCTAAACTTTTTACAAGTGAAATTAATTTCGCTAATTTTTTTCTAAGTCTGGAGTTGAATTTTTTTCACGGAAATTTTAATTGCTAATGTCTATAGCTAGAACTGGTGATCACTTTTGTCACCAAATCGGGTAATTACCCAAAACAAATCGAACCTTGTGATCGCATTATATCCACTATGACGTAATAATGAAGTGCTTTGTAGAAAGCACTTAATCAATTTAATGGAAAATGAGCAGTTCAAAATAAGTTCTCATGTAAATCAAAGCGAATTTTAAAAGCTAAAAATCACAATTCCAGAATAACACAGCCTATTGTTCGTTAACAAGTAAATTGCGCAGCTGTTTATAGGAAGTAGAGACTTGAAATATTCTAAATTGATTGAAAAAATCTTCATTTAATTTAACGTAATTACAAGTTTAAAGAATTGCAATTAATTTTAAATTGTAGCCTAAGTTTTTAAGTTGAAATACTACTTTATTAAATTCCAGTTAAACTTTCTATTTAAATTCAAAATAAATAATTTAATAAATACAACTCAAATTGTTCAAAATATTTAAGTTAAAATACTACTTTATAAATTCAGTTTGAAAAAATTAATTTTAATTTAAAAAAATTATCAAAAACGGCAACTAAAATTTAAAATACTTTTAAAAAACACTTTAACGAAATGTCTTAAACACTTTTTTGACTTTCTGTTTTTACTAACTTAATCTTCCCAATTTAACCTACGATATAAAACTAAAATGTAAATGTTTTCGTTCAAAAAGTTGTCTTTTTATCTACCCTGTACCCTGTTATGATATAAATCTTAGAATGTGGTGTCCAATTTTACTTATTTTATCTCTCGTGATATATAATACTATAATCGACCATTAAATGTAACAAAAATGGTAAAAAAAACCTTGTTATATGTCTTAATATGGATGTATACATTTAGTTTATATTTAGATTAGGTAACTTTTGAATTGTGTGGGTGTGTTGTTATATTAAAATTAAAAATTAATGCATTTATTAATAAAAAAAATCTTTTTTGCTGTAGTATTTAATTTTAGGCCCCTAGGCATTATTTGTTTAAATTCACATCGATTCAAACAATTTTAACCTTGTTGAAACTCTATAGAGTGTTTCAAAATTTGTGAGAATAAGATTATTGTGTCCTAATATGACGTAACAATGCTTGATTTACATGGGACTAGTAGAAAGGCGTGTCCACTTGACGTTAAACTGATTTATGAGAATTACAAATTAACTGAAATAAAAATTACGTCACAATTTTTAAAAGCATATGAATACTTTTGTAATATAAATGGTTTTATTTTAAAGGTAAATTATAAAATACTATTTCTTTTATGTTAAAGTTTTTTATTTATGATTTTTATTAATGTAAAAGCTTTAATAATTCCAATAACTTAGTTATAATCGTTGAATTTGTTTTTATTGTTTATTAAACGTTCAAACTGTTTATCGTAGTTTGATGTAAAAGTTTTAGTTTTTTTTGTCTTCTGACCATCACCAGTAAATTGTTTTTTATTTTCTAAAAGGAAATAGTTTTCTATATATTTATTGTGTAAGGGTGTGCTGTTGTGTTTAAGCAATCCGTAAACGCCGGGCTCAAGGGCGTATGGTGCGGCATTGGTGTGACTCGAACCTAAAACCTTTGGGTGTGTTTAAGCTATCCGTAAACGCCGGGCACAAGGCGAATAATGTGGCATTGGTGGGGCTCGAACCTGAAACTTTTTGTAGCCCGACGTTATGACTGGTAAACTGCACTACTAGATTTGAAAACGTAGATTTGAAAACGTATGTTAAGTTTATCTTGCGTTAAATTATTACATTTTTTTCTGAAATTGAACTTTGAGATGACCGTTAGGTTGCAGTAGAGAGCTACTAAATTGGCTAATGTGGATCTTCACTTGGGTCCAAAACTAGGTCATTTATCTTTGTTCTAAAATTGTAATATTAATTTTAATAATATGTTAATGATCTGTTTTTATTAGATTATGACAAAATACTAAAAAAATAGTAAAAACAAATTTTAGAATTTTTTTATTCTAAAATTTTGGTTACGCTATTTATTTAACCTAATTATATATTGAAAATAGATTAGCAGTCAAAAAAAGTAGTCAAAAATTAACTTTTTGTTACTTTATTTAAAGTCTATTCTAATATTAAGAAAGATGACATTGCAGATTGTTAAAAACAATCGTAAAAAAACACAATCATGATTGTGTCGAATAATGGAAATTGTTGTCTTACATGAGTAACAATCCTTATTCAATGACAACAAATCATTAATTTTGAAATCCCACATTTTTATTAAAGACAATTTGAAACTGTTAGTATTTTGTATTCAAGGTTAACATTTAATATATGATATTTATTCTTGGAATGATAAAGCGAATACTTGTTTAGATTGAATATTTATATAGTTGAAGGCTTAAATAAGGTGTTTTAAACTCATTTAACTTAAAAAAATCGTAAATTTAATAAGAAAATAGTCACATGACTTGGCTGCTCAGCAAACATTGATAACTAAATGTTTTGGTTGTTATTTTAGTTTATAATATTATGTTACAATTAAATAGAAAGACCTACAGAATACAGACTGACAGAATTTAGCTTTTATCAGTTTTTGTTTATTAAATACTGTGCTTAGACAGTGTTGACCTTAGTAGGATATTCAATTGCTTTTTGGATTAAAGCCTCTATTGCCACACATTTTAAAATAGACAGACTTACCTACAAATTATAAACTGTCAGCACCAAGCTTTTATTCAATACTCTGCCTAAACATTTAAGAAACAAAAAAAAGATAGTCAATTGGGGTTAAAAATAGACTAAACAAATCGATAAAATAAAAGGGCGCATGTATTTAATCTCAACTTTAACCCTTATTCATTAAGATTACACTTAATACTTGAAATCCATTCATTTGAACTAGTATACCTTACATCCATTTAAACTAGTATACCTTACAGGTGCCAGATGTATATACATAAACAAAACATCTTGTTTTTTTTAAAGGTTTAGTTAGTTAGTTTGGTCTAAGTCTTTGGCATATTGAAATTTTAAGAAAAGTTAAAATTTGATTAAAAATGTTGTAATGGATATTATCAACATTTCAAGATGGAATAATGATCAGGTTATACAATGGTTTCAAGGTAATGCGTGTTATTTAAATAAAAAAATAGATTTTAGTCTAAAACATTATAATATTATAGCATGTATATACAGGATATATATAATGTTAAAACTTTAAACAAATATATATATAATTGTTTTATGATAAATTGTTAAAAATTTGGTGGTTATTAAATATATTGGCAAATTTTAATATAAAATGTTGTTAAAATCGTTATACGATTTAAAATAGAATACTATAGTAAACTGTTTTTTCACATAAAGTTATATTTTTAAAAAAAATCCTTGTTTTATTAATAATGTAATGTTGCCCTTTAATTATCATTAACAAACCCATAATTTAATAAATATTTAAACAAATTTATGATAGTTGGTATTTTATTATCGTAGAAAATATTGTTTTAAAGCGGTAAAGTAGAATATATCGATCTGATCATAAATAATTAATGAGTAAATGTCTGAAAATTAACTACATGCACAATATAATGCTTTTTCTATAGAAGTCTATATTGTATATTGGCCAATCCATAAATTATTAATTTTTAATTAATTCCTGCAAAAATTTGGTATGGACAAAAATGTATATATATGAATTTATTGTAAGGTTATTAATATTGTTAAATAATTAATATAATAGAAAAATGCATGATTTAAATGTTAAGGGTAAAAATATATTTATATCCTGAAAATTTTTAAGTTTTTTTTTGTGTATATCTTTATCCTTAATGTGGGAAAAATGCGCGACTTAAACATAGAGTAACATCAGTTACTTTGACCCAGTCTTGAGTTGCATGTGGCATATATATATAAATCATTTTTTAATCACCTATTAGATTACATTAAAATTCTTTAAACAATTAAGTTTTTAAATTACTCCTTTATTTAAATGTTTGTGGTTTGAATTTAAACTGAAGTGGCTCATTCTTTAATTTCAACAAATATTTCAAGAATTTCTTAATTTTAAAGCAAAGATTTTTAAAGTTTTTATCTAGATTTTTATGAGTAATTTTCACTAATTTGATTTTTAAATGAAATAGTTTTAAAAAAATTAAACTTGTAAAAATCTTATTAATATTAAGGTAATAATTTTTTTTAATTTTAAACAAAAGTGATTTTTAAAATATTTTAAGCAAATAAAAAAAAAAATTGTAAATAATTTATAAGCTAAAATTATTATTCCTGATTTCAAATATAATATAGTATTAAGATAATGGTAAAGTCATGTTCAGTTTTATGTACTAGTTGTTTATACTGAATTCTAACAAGTTAGTAAAATGAAATCAATGCTTTTAAAAAAAAATATATATTTAATACTAAAAAAACTTAATTCTAATATTAAAAAAAACTTTAATTTTATATTGGTAAGATTGAATAAATGCTTAAAAAAAATAGTATATAGGCCTTAATTATTCATTAAAAAATTTTCAATTCCAAAATTTTTTTAAATATATATAAAAAAAAATCCACCTTTAAAATAGGTAATTATATGTCACAGTTATTCGCTTATGACATCATAATTGTAAAGTTATGTCAAAATTGTCAGATTTCTAATAAATGCTTAAAAAAAATAGTATATAGGCCTTAATTATTCATTAAAAAATTTTCAATTCCAAAATTTTTTTAAATATATATAAAAAAAAATCCACCTTTAAAATAGGTAATTATATGTCACAGTTATTCGCTTATGACATCATAATTGTAAAGTTATGTCAAAATTGTCAGATTTCAGTCCAAAAGTCATGAAGTTTACTTTTAATTACATGCTTTAAATTTTAAGGTAAACTTTATAATTGGATGAAGGTCAAGATTCAAGATTTTAAAATGTTTATGTGATATATTTTTTAACAACTATTTTAAAATTAAATAAAATATATTTACAACAAGAATTATATTTGTTATATATATAACTTAAAATGAAAATTGGCTAAAAGTTTTTTTTTAATTTGTTAATTTTTTTTTAATTTTGTCTAAAACATAAAAATTTAAGAATATATTTTAATAAAAGTCTGTTTTATATCCCAAAGTTATATATACATGGTTTGAAATAAAAAAGTTCAAAGATTTTTTTAAATTTTCCAAAATTCAGAATTTTTTTTAAAAATTTTATTTTAGACATAAAAACTTAAAAATATGTTTAACTTAAGTCTGTTTTATATCCTAATAATTCCCACAATGAATTGGTTTATGACCTCATAATACAATGTGGTTAATACTCTCAATATTAAGAACAAATTATTTTATTTTAAAATAAGAAAGAAATCAATATTTTAATAAGTCCCAAAGCAATTTCAATAAAATTCAATAAATCAATAAACAATACAGACCACAAAATTTTCCCGAAATGGCAATTTAAAAATTAACTATTTTAACTAAAAACCATTTTCAAAATGTTTATTTTTTGATAATAAATAAAAAATCAATCTAATTTTCATGCTGTCTGGTTTTTCTCTGTACTTTTATGACATTACAATCTCCATTGTTACCTCACAGTAGGTCATTGTTTAGACTAAAGGCTGGGAAAGGGGAAATAGAAGTGTTTGGTTTCGTGTAAAAATATCGCAAAATTTTAAAGAGAAATTTACTTTTTAAACCATTAAAATTAAGATAAAATCTAAATCTATATAAACTGGTTATATAAGAACAAATTTATTGGGTATTTTTAAACTCTTCATTAATGTTTTTAAAAAATTTTTAACAATAAAACGTAAACTTATATTAAATTTAAAATTAATTACAAAAAATTACGTAAAACAATAAATTTATTAAATTATTTTTTTTATTTTAAAAATTTACGAATTTTTACCATTTTTAAATTGATCCTGCTTTAGTAAATATTTGAATACACCATTTAATTATGACGTCATAATAAAATAAGAATCACATGACCTATACCAGACGCTAAACGCTTGTTTTGAAATAATATTGGAATGTTTAAATTGTTGTTTTTTCATCGTTAAAGTGTTGATTAAGTGCGACTGGTATGTTAACAATACCCATTGTTAAGTCATTGTTTGGTTTGTACTCTAATAATAAAACCTTTTTTAATATTTTAAGGGAATTTTTAAATTTCTATTAATAAAACAAATACCTTATATTATAAATTTGATTTGTATAAAACTGGCATTAAAAATTTATTTTATATATATACATAAAAATATTAGTACTTTTGTAAGGCTATTAACATTTTTAAAAATATTTATAACTTAAATAAAGACAATGAATTGTAAAAATTAAAAAAAATGCCAGTTTAAAAATATAAAAATTTAACTGTTTTATTTCTTTTATTTAACTGTTTTATTTTTTGAATTTTTAAAACATTTCTAGAGATTTTTCAAGCATGTAGTAGTGTGTTATTTTACTAAATAATAGTAATTTGGTTTTCTCTTTATTTTACAAATTCTTTAAATTTTTTAAGTTGTGAAATTTAAAACCGGGTAAATATTTTAACCTGTTTTTGTTTGTTGATCGGAATTTTTATTTTTATGGATTTCATTAAATTCATCTTGGGTAATACCAATAAAATTTTATGGTTAAAAAATCTTTTTTTTTTTATTGTATAATAGCCTACCAAATATGTCAAAAAAAAATTTAAAATAAAATTAAAATCATTAAATTTAATTTACAAGTAAAATAGAAATATGGCATTAAAAATGTTTTATATTTATCAAATTTTTATGTAAAAATGTCGACTTTATGGCTTAAACATAGAGTAACGTTTGTTATTCTGGCCCAGTCTTGAGTTGGGTTTGGGATATTATTGATTACAATTGCCCGATAATTAAGCTGCTAATCAAGTGCTGGCTCAGCAGGAGTTCGTACCATTTATAATGCCTTACTCAAGCGCGCTACAGCATGAGAGCAGTGGGAATCAAACTCAGGACCTTGTGTAGTGAAGCCAAGTGTTCTTATCCCCTACACCATGCTGCTAGTAGTCCTATACCTTGAGTAAATATACATACCCTATAAATTATATAGTTCAAAACTTTTATTTTTTTAAAAATTTAAATTCTAGGTTTAGATGATAGCTTACGACAATATGTTGCTAACTTGAAGGAATCAAACCTCACTGGTGAACAATTATTATTGCTGACTCAGGATGACTTGCATAAACTTGATGTCCACTTGGTGGGGCACCAGGAACTTATCCTCGACTCTGTCAGACTTCTACAACAATTAGTAAGTTTAATTTTTTTTTATTGTTTTTTATCCATTTAAATTTGATGTGGGGTAGCTGACTAAGCAGTTAATTTAACTTTTTAGGTGGTTGGCCAAATTGTATTTTATGTTTTTTTTTTTTTTTTTTTGTATATATCTTTATCCTCGATGTGGGAAAGTCGAATGCGCGACTTAAACATAGAGTAACATAAGTTACTCCGACCCAGTCTCGAGTTGCCTGTGGCAGTTTGGGATATTATAGAGACTATATTTGCCCGGTAATTATGCTGCTGATTAAGTGCGGGCTCAGCAGGAGTTTATACCGTTTATAGCGCCTTACTCAAGGGCGCTACAGCATGAGATCAGTGGGGATTGAACCCAATATCACTACACCACGCTACTGGCAAATGTTCATTTATATATGTATGTCAATTTATAGGCCTACAGAATAAATTTGTGGTGAGTGGATAAATTATCACAGGCAAACACTAGTTGAGAGTTGCAACCAAATTTTTTTCAATTAAAATTCCCAGCCATGGGGTGGGCCATCAACTAGTGGTAGCAATGGAAAATAAATCTGGACTTAAAACTTTTAAATATTTGTGTTTAATATTTTTAAATACCTACATAGTTGTGATATAATTGGACATAAAATTATTAGTGTAACAAAACGATTTTGTAAATGATATTTTTTATTTTCAGGATTATGGTTTAGATTCCGAAACTCTCCAGTCCAGAGCTTTGTGTTTAAAATGTCGATGCAGAGGAATGAAAGCGAGCATCAACGGACGCAGGAGAGAGGCAGAGGATTATGGATATGATGGAGGAGTCTCCCTCTTAAGAGGATCAACAAATCAACTTCTGATCCTTGCATCCGATGTCCTGGATGAAGGAAAACAGCTCATCATGTGGCTGGATAGGTAAAGGATGGGAAATAAATTATACAAATATTTTATTTTGAAAAAAAAATTATTTTTTTTTTTTTAACATTTTTTTAGGTTAGATGAATTAGTTTTTGCTTTGAGAAATTGAATCAAGTTATTTTTCTTGTGGATTATATCTTGTATTAATTTAATTTTATAATTGTAAAATAAAACTAAGTTTTTTGTAAAAAGCAGATAAGTTTTTTTTTAATTAAGTGTTTTTGAGTTAAGTTTTTTTGAGTTAATTTTTTTTTAAGTCAAGTTTTTTTTGAGTTAAGTTTTTTTTGAGTTATATAAGTTTTTTTTGAGTTAATTTTTTTTTGAGTTAAGTTTTTTTGAGTTAATTTTTTTTTAAGTCAAGTTTTTTTTGAGTTATATAAGTTTTTTTTGAGTTAATTTTTTTTTAATTAAGTTTTTTTGAGTTCTGTTCATTAAAAAGTGGAATTAAGTTTTTTTTGTGAGTTCTGTTCCTTACAAATGGAGTTAAGTTCTTTTGTGAGTAAAGTTCTTTATGTAGATTATATTTTATAATAATTTAATTTATTTTGTTTAGAATCCCTTTTAATCAAAAAGAGGAATTCCAATCAATGAGGGATTCAATTGTTAAACTTTGTTATGAGCTTAGTGTAACTATGCAGCAGGTATCATCACAGTTTTTCACTATTTTTAGCATTTTTAATAATTTTTTAAATAGCTTTTATTTTAGTAAGGGAGGTAATTTAAATGAACAACTGTAAATTTATTTATTTTATGAGTTTAGAGTGTGTTTGCTTGTGTTATTGAAGATGCAGCTTTGTCAATTTGCACAGAAATGGAAACTGCTGCAGAAGGGTAAATATTTTTATTTTAACTTGATTTTTAACTATTTTAAAACTTTAAATAATTGAATACAATGTTTTTCTTTTCCTAAAATTAGTTGGTTTTAAATAAAATAATTTACTATTAAATATTTTTTATACTAGTCAATAGCTCAGCCTATGGTTGGTATTTTTATTTCATAATATGGTCGCAACTCTCAACTAATATTTGCTAGAATAATTTGCCCAAGTACCACAAACTGCAGTTTATTTATTTTATGGCCTATAATTAAGACATACACACAAACAAATATATATATATATTATCCACTAAGCTTTATAATATAAGATTTAATACAGATTTTTATTTGTCTATTGCGTTTTTTTCCAGTTTTAACATAAGTTTTTTTTAAAGTAAATTTTTTTTTCGCTTAACTAATGACAGTTTTATTTATTTTGTGGTTCTATAAACAAGACATATATGAATATTTTCTGCCAAGCTTCATTATATATAGATCGTTACTTGTTAAAACTTTTTTAGTTTTAAAATATTACAATAACTAAACTTACAAAATTATTTTTTTTAAGTGTCATCCAATCTAATGACCCCCTTACTATCCAGCCAGTCACCATTGAGCAAGTTTATCTTAAGGGCATTGACCCCTCCCAAGGTCTGGGGTTATTTATTAAGGCGACCTTCGAGGGTCACCATGTTGTTACGGGGACAAGGTCAGGGTCAGTGGGGTCAAGGGCAAGGAAAATTAGCCCTGGTGACGAAGTTATTGCTGTAAATGGGAAAGCTGTGGTAAGAACTTTTTTGTAAAATTTTTAAAGTTAATATTTTTTTAATTAAATTTTTTTAAAGTATTTTCTTTTTAAAAAGTTTTAAAAAGATTTACTTGTTTGTAAAATTGTAAAAGTATTTACTTTTTCGTAAAGTTTTGAAAGTGTTTACTTTTTTGGAAAGTTTTAAGTGTTTTTTTTTAATAAAATTTATTTTATTTTTTTGGAAATTTTTTTTAATGATATTAATTTATGTTTATCCTCGCTACAGGTAGGATGGACACTAGGAGCACTGGTAAGTTGTTTGAAAGAAAATGGTGAAAATGTAAGTTTACTAATGAAGAAAAGACCTCAGATGTTAAGTTATTCTTCTTCCAATCTTCTTACTCATAAACAAAGGCAAGATTATAATCAAGGGTAAGAAAAAAACTAAAATAAAGAAGTTTTTTTATGGGCAAAGCTTAAATAGATATATTTTTTTGTTTTTTTATCCTCGATGTTGAAAGTTTGACTTTACAGCCTAAACATAGAGTAACATTAGTTACCACGACCAAGTCTTAAGTTGTCTTTTGGTAATTTAGAATATTATTAATTATAATTGCCCAATAATTAAGTTGCTGATTAGGTGTTGGCTCAGCAGAAGTTCATACCATTTATATCACCTTACTTAAGGGCGCTACAGTATGAGAGCAGTGGAGATCGAACCCAGGACCTCATGTTGTAAAGGTTTTACATAAAATTGTTTTTTAAATTATTTAAAACCTAACTTAATAAACAACAATTTTTGTGCAATACAGTTGGCAATTATGGTAAGATTTATTTTTTTTTATTCACTTTTTTTTAAATTTACAAAAATGATATTTTTACAAATTATACAAACATAGGGATTTATTTAATTTTTTAAAATTAAAAATTTTTTTATTTTTTTTATATTTTTTAAGTTCTCGTCACATGAGAGCAGCAGCACCGGTAAGGCGTATCCATGGCAACAGGCAAGTCAGCCAATCAGCTGTTAACTTGAGAGAGGTGGAGCCTATTGCACCAACCAATGGAACGTGGTCGACACCAACAAATAATAAAAACAGGTTTTTTGAAATTTTAATTTTTACATATTTTTTTTATGTCAGATTTCTATTTTAACTAACAACTATTTTTTCGTGGGATACTTTTATTAAAAAGCTCATTTAAAATATTATTATCGGTATTCGGTATAAATTATAAAAAGTAAATGTGAATAAATGTCCAATTTTTGGCCCTTTACTATAAAAAAACATGCTGTTTTTGTTGCATAGGTAAATTCTTAGATATTATTTGCTAGCTACAACCATATTACAATAACTTTAATACATCAATTGGCCTATTAATTATAATACATTTTAAACCTTTTTCTAATAATAATTTTTTTTGAAGTACTGCTCGGCACCAATATAATCATCCTGAGAGGATCGTGCCGCGGCATCGAAGTTCCTCGGCATCGACTGATTACTCACAAAGTTACAATTCTCCCTCATCTGCTTTTAAACACAGTAAGTTATCTAAAAATAAAAAATAAGGTATAATTTTCAGATTTTATAGAATTTAAAATTATTTTAATAACATTATTTATATCTGTTTTTTAAGTTTCAGTTTTTGCAGTGCTGGCAAAATAAAAAGTTGTTTTATAAAATATATTTAATTGATTTAAGTTGCATAAAAATAGCATATCTTGTTTAAATTTTTAGATTTCATAGAATTTAAATTTGTTTTATGCATTATTTTTATTACTAGCAGCGTGGTGTAGTGGTAAGAACACTGGCTACACCACCATGAGGTCGGTGGTTCAATCCCCACTGATCTCATGCTGTGGCGCCCTTAAGTAAGGCGCTTATAAATGGTATGAACCTATTCAGAATTGAACTTCTTCTTAATTATCAGGCAATTATAATCTTTATAATATCTCAAACTGCTAAAAGGCAACTAGAGACTGGGTCAGAGTAACTGATGTTACTCTATGTTTAGGTCGCGCATTTTGTTTAAAATGTTTGAAATATTTAAAAATTAAAAATCTTTTAAGGATCAGGAAAATCGTTTGACAACACTGAACCTCATTTCAAATTTGAGAGTCCCCAAAAAATTTCAAAGATTCTTCCCCGCCCCCAAATTCCAGTTATCCCCCAAACTCCACAAACTCCGATAGAAGTTTTAAAGATTCCACCTCCTCCTCCAGAACCTTACACCCCCAAGTAAGTTGCAGGGTTGCCAATAAACTATATTTATTTTTATTTTTTGTGTTGCCAAAAAATTGTTGGTTAATTTTTTATTTTAATTTTTGTTGTTAAAATTTTATGATTTTTTATTCATTTTAATAATAATTGACTTTTTAAGGGGTTGCTGAATTGGTGGTTTTAAAATCTTTTTTTAATTTTTTTTTTTTTAAGAGCTGAAATGTCGAGATTAGCTGTACAATCAACCACACGAGGTCATTCTAGTCGTTCTGCTTCACCAAACTCATTACTTGACATTGACCATCGGAGGCGCTATACTGTCATCGGAGATTCTGAAGCTGACCAAGCATGGTAAAAAGAATTTAAAATTTGATTTTTTTTAATTTGTTTTTAAAGTAAATTGATTAATAACACAAATTTTTAAATAAGTTTGGTAAAGTACTTGTATTTAACTATAATATTAGCATTTTGCAATACACTAGTTATTATTAGTTACTTTATTTTCTAAATAATTCTTATTATAAGCTAATATACATAATATTACAATAATGTATATCACAGTTATATATATATGAGGCGTGGTAGTTATATGTAATTGCCTTTGTTTCCTGAAAGATATGAAATCATCGTTTATAATAAACAACAACCAGGCTTAATTATATACAGATGCTTGTTAGACTTTTAGATATTGCTAAAGCTATGTGAATTAAATGTAAACAACTGTAGTTATTTGTATTACAAAGAGTTAATTTTATGGTTAAGTTTTAAAATAGTATGAACTCTGTATATTGTTTATAGTTTAGTTATATAGTAGCTTACTTTTATTTAAATTTTTAGCATAATGTAGCTGCTTAAAATAGATTTTTTTTAAGTATATGTTGAAGTATTGTTAAATTTTTCTATTTGAACAAGGCTTATTTTGTTTTAAACCTGGGTAAATTATTAATTTAATTTGGCTATATTAGAAAATACCCTCTTGTTGACTTTTATTATTTTTAGATATATAGATATATTTATTAGGTGATATATAGTTCTTCTTTTTATGAGGTTTTAGAGTAGGTTAATATGATTTTAAAATAGTTAGTCTATTAGTAGGCGTTAAAATTTAACTACTGCAAATCAAGTATGTAAATTTATAACTTAAGTTTTTATTTATTTAAATATTTTGAAGCAAGGTTTTAGTTAAAATTTTAATAATAGTGGTATTATATAGATCAAAATATTATTAAAAATATTGAGAGTATTGTTATAAAGCTTATGAAATATCAAGTATATTTATTTTGAATAAAAAACAGTTAAATATATATGTAACCCTTATTTATTAACTTAATTTCATTTTTTAAATTTTTTTTAGGTACGACGATTTTATATCGCAAGTCAATAATTGTAATTGTGCTCCATCCAGTGGTAAAACTTCCTGTGACATTTCCTCCTCGGAAAGTGTGTTCACTCCCGTCCACCAGAGGTCACAAGAGGTCCACGATCACTCAGCTGTGTAAGTTGATCATGATTTCATAATCAAAAAAATTTTTAAAGCTTTTATCATTTTCAATAACAATTTGAAAAATATTAAACAATTATGTTTAAGCAAAAGTACCTGTAAAACAAGTTGTTAGCCTGCCCTACAGTTGAGATTTTAATTGTTGTAATATAATCACAACTTGCAACTAATATAAGTCAGAGTTAATTCACCCGCACATCACAAATTGCAGTTTTTATTTTATAGACTGATTAATTGGACATACATATATACATGTGATGTCCATAAAGCTTTATTATATATAGATTGTCCATAATATATTTAAATTAAATATATGTTATTTTTTTCAAATTGTAATTAACTTGTGTTAACTTAGCTTAGATTGTTTAACTTTTATCCTCTCATAACAGTTTTCCAAAATTTTAGATTAATTTAATTTTTTTTTAAAAGATTGTATCGTCGAAAAGTAAAAACCCAACCCAATCGTCCAGTTTCTATGCCCCCTAACTATTACAGCCCCAGCAAAGTTTACCCCTCTAAGTTATTAAACTCAACTCATAATATTTTGCATGAAGAGCCAAGTGATTATTACAAACAAACCAAAAACAATCGGTAAATTAATTATTTCGAATAATTTATTTTTATTAAATGAACTTTATTTACTTTTAACATTTTTTTTTATCTTTTGTTCAATTCACATTTTTTTTTTGATTTAGGTTTTCTTTTTTTTTTAATTATTTATATTATTTTTTGTAATTTTAATATTTTTCTATAGTTTTTTTTAATTTAAATTTTTTTATACAATTTAATCATTAAAATTAAAGTAGGGTCTAAGTTTAATAAAAAAAAATTGGCCAATTTTTAACAAACCAAACTATTTCTAAATTTAAATTGAAAACTTACTTACTAGATCTTCAAGTAACCCAAAATCCCCCGAAAACTACCCTGGGTCTAAGTACGGGTGGTACAACAGTACCAACAACAATAATAGCTCAACAAGCACATTAAGTAGAGAATACAACACTGATACTAACAGCAGCAAAAACAGTTACAAAAACAATAATAATTCTCTTGAAACGAAGTTATTGAAAAACAGTGTTGCCAAAAAAGTTTTAGAAAACAGCGTTTCCCCTCCAAAACCACCTCCGAGATCTTCTTCAATTACAAAACTTATGACTCAGCGAAATTCTGCTGACCTTGCACAAATTGCGGAGAAATCTTCAATTGTTAAATCTAGTGATGAAAATATGAATTCAAATAATGATGAAAAGTAACTATTTTTTAGTTAAAGTTAATTCTTAAATTATTATATGTCTTAAACGTAGTTTGTTAAAAATATGTTAAATTTTTGTTTTATTAACTTTTATTAATTAAAGTTTGGTTTTTTATTTTTGTAATTTATTTTTAATAAAACCAAAACTTTTCTTATTTTTAGTGAAAAACAGAATTCTGAAAATTTAATAAAAAAATCGAGAAAATTAAGAAGCTCAAGCACACCTTCGTTACACCAAGTTCAACAACCTACTATGACATCACAACAAAAATCTATGACATCATCAAGGACCCAGGATATTCCCCAGATCGTGATTGGTGATGGGGTGAAATCGGTGGACTGTAACCAACGACCGATTCCAAAACCGAGACAGAATGTAAAAGCAAGAACAATTTCTCATGACGGTAAATTTATGATTTTTTTTTTTTTAAATGTTTGTCGTGATTTTAATATACAGTTTTATGTATTTTATTATTTTTTTGTAACCTTTAATTAAAGTTAATAAAACTAGTCAATAGCTAAATCTCAGTTGTGATTTTATTTGTTGTGAAATGGTCGCAACTCTTAACTAACATTTACCTACGTTAATTCACCCATGCACCACAAACAGCAGTTTTTTTTTTTTGTTTTTTTTTTGAATTTTGCAGCACTATAAATTGGACACATGTATTGTCCACTAAGCTATATAGATTAGGCACTTACTGTATTTATTAAAAAAATTGTAAATATTTAAATAAATAGAATTTTATTTCTTGTTTTACAACATTTAAAAATTAAATTGTTTACCTTTTTAGTTACTGGTCGACAAAGTTATCCAGAATTATTACCAGCCCCCGTAGCCAATAGGAGAAGGCGTAGTGAAGGTTTTGTGCCCAATAAAAGTCAAGTGACCAATGGAAGAGAAGTCAGTCATGTGACCAGCAGAAGAGAGGACAAACAAATTGACGATATTATTGACAGGCTTAAACTTAAACCTTCCTCTGAAAAGGTAACAAAATTATTTAAAATAAATTTGCAATTTTTTTCATTTTTTTATTTAGTTTTACATTTTCTTTTTCTGGTTAAATTGTTTAGTTATTTTTCTTTATGCTATTCCATCTTTTTCAGAAACTAGATATTATTCATTAATTTTTACATTTGTTTCGGAATTTTTCATTTTTATTTTGCAAGTCATCTCATATTTTATTTTACTCCATTATTAGCCTGCTGTGACATCACAATCACCCACTAACCAGGTCACAATAAGGTCATTGTCACCCAGAAATTCACCCCCAACTTCAAGAATATCTTACACCTCAGCTATAGCAAGTATGTAGTTGGTAAAAAAAAAAAATCAAAATTAAAAAAAAAAATTTGTCACGACCTGTGTTAAATCAAATATATCGAATTAAAAATGACTTGAGACCGAATTATTTTTAAACTAAATTTTATTCCTGTTGTTAAATTAAAAAAAAAATCTAATTTTGTTTCAAAAATGTTCTAAACATTTGTAGTATACTAACTTTATTAATCAAAAATTTACTATTTTTTTTGTAAAATATTTTAAATTTTTTCTGTTTTTTAGATAATGAAAACTACTCTTCACATTCTCTAGAATTAACAAAACCGAATGAAAAAAAATCACAAAAAAATTCACCGAAAAAGAGCCAGCAAAATAAAAGGTAAATATAAATTTTAATCCAAGATATCCAAAAATTAATTTTAGTTAATTTATTTTTGATGTGAAAAAGGTCAACTTTAAAGTTTAACATTTTACTATTTTAATAAAATGCAGTAGGATAATTTTGCAGTTATAGTTTATTATAGGAAGACAAATACAAAACAAGTAAAAAATTAACTTTTATTTGTCCAGCTTAAGCCCAAGTTTGCATGATAAATAAACTTTAAATACAGATAAACATATGTATTTAACAAAATGCTAAATAAAAAATGCTTGTATATTGGTAATCTGCAAACATTAAGCATTTTGCGCCCAAATTTTAAATATCAATGATCTATTTACTTTTAAGTATGTTTACATAGTGTTAAATATTAACTAGTTCATGTTATAAAGTGTTTATTTGTGGAGGTGTGTTGTGTAAGTATTATAGTGGTTTTCAGAAAGAATTTAACATTTTATGAATAACAAGAACCTCATGTACTAAGTTTTTTATGTCAAGTATTAGGATAGATATTTTTTACCATAATTTAATAAGGCTTTTTCTCTATATTAAAACTTCAAGACCTTTTTTTTCTAGTTTTCTCTTATGTAAAGGGCTCTTGTCATTCTAGTTTGAGTTTCTTAGTAATAGTTATCTTACTTTTCAAGAACTTGTTTTCTAAAGTTAAATATTTGTTCTATAACTAACTAGGCATTGAAAAAGTTTTGAAAAAAGGTAAAAAACTATTGTCTGGTAACAATAGTTATATTTTAGCAAGTTTAAAACAAAAGTAATTGTTTAGAACAATCAAAGTATGACCAAAACAATGAATAAATGAACAAAACATAATATAGGTTTAAGTTACAATAAACAGCTATTAGTATATAAGCTGTCAAAAAAAACAAAGCCAAAAATAATTCAAAAAGAAAAAAAAAGTTTTTAGCTAAGGCAAAAATGCTTCATTATAAATGTTATCTATAAGTAGTTACGTCATAAAAATGTAAGTGCAGTTATTAAATCGTTAAGTTATGAATAATTATATTTAAAAGCATTTTAACTTGAAGAAGTCGTTAAAATGAAAAGGTTAAACCATTTAAAGTAAGGCTAAAGTAAGAATTAATAAAGTTAAAGTAATTAGATATAGATTTAAGCATTAAAGAAGTAAATATTAAACTAGGACAAAATTTTTTTATTTTAAGTTAACTTTTCAATTTTCCACTTCAACTAAATAAACAATAACAAAAGCTACTTGTTACGTTATTATGCACAACAATGTGACGAATTCTAGTATTTCAAGCCTCGTTGCACACGAGTATACGCCCCAGGTCACCTGTATTATGATGTCACAGACGGTAAAACAAAGCTAAGTAAAACTCAAACTTGAAATCAAGTTTTTCGAAAAATTCCAAAAATTTTAAGTGTTTTTTTTGCTACCAGAATTCTGGTTTAATTTAGTTAGTTTTAGTTTAAAAAGCTTCCTAATTGAGTGAAGTTTTATTCAATATGATAATAATGTAGTTTCAGACCAGTTTTAGTTGTAGCCTGTTTATTTTGATTTTGGTAGAAATTATAACATCACCCTGAAATGTCGAACAATAGTAACTGTTGCGTCACAATGGTAACTGTTTTGTAACAAAGAAAATGTTACGTAACAATAAAAATCGATGAAATTTTACTATGGAATTTGCGTAAAAAAAAATAGCGTGTTTTGATGGATAAAAGATGTATAAGCAAAACTGAAAGCTTTAAGACCCTTAATAGCTAGATTTAACTGTTGAACAAGTTAAAAAGTCGTTTTTATTCGTAAGTATCGGTATAACTTTAGTTTAATACTGAGCTCCATTAGTTGGTATTTTGTCATTAACCACAAAAAATGTTTTTGGCCATTGTGACGCAACAGTTACTATTGTTCGACATTTCAGGGTGATGTTATAATTTCTACCGTTTATTTTAGTATTAAACTATGTTAACGATATTGTTAATATAACTTTAATCTATAACGATTTTTTTAGAGTTTTTAAAATTGGTACAAAAAAGGAATAAGTACCTGTAAATATATAGATTGTTGAATTTTTGGATACAAGTAAATTGTTAAGGTTTCTATTAAAGGTAGGTCTTTATTTTGAATAGTTTTAAACAGGGTAAAAATTATATCGCGCCAATGTGTTTAATTTCACACTGTTTCACTTCAAACTGCGATATTTGCTTATTTTAAACAACACGAACCGATGTCAATATTTACTAACCAGCCCAAATTGTTGTTTTTTCTCATTTTAAATAATTTGCAAAATCGTTGAATGAGTCAATTATGACGCCATAGTTTATAGACGGTTGGGTATTGTTTTAATGAAATAGTCATTGTGCTAACGGTAGCTAGGCCTAATTTTTTTGTAATTTTGCAAGTTTTTGAGGTATAAATGGCGCGTAACCTAATTCGTAGTACTTCCAAACGGTAAGTTCAACTTTGTTTTGTTAAAAAAGATTAAGTAGTACAAGCATTGTAAGTAATGCAACTTTAAAGTTTAAAAACTGTTTGGTTATAGCATTACAAAAGCAGCCCTATTATCATAATTGTTCATTATTTTGTTAATTACGTTCTGTAATTAGTAATTTAGCGTCTAACACTTAGTTCAGCTTAATTATATAATACTACAAGGAAATGTAAAAGTAATTTATATTCTGTTAAAATGTTATTTTTTTTAATTAAAAAAACCTTTAGTTTTAAAATGTAGATGGATTTATTTTAGTGTATGATAATAGTATTTTAAAATTCGGGAATTGCATTTTTAATGTATTGTTTTGTATATATCTTTATCCTCGATGTGGGAAGGTCGAATGTGCAACCTAAACATAGAGTAACATCAGTTACCCAGTCTCAAGTTACCATTAGCAGTTTTTATATAGATTATAATTGCCCGATAATTGAGCTGCTGATTAGGTGCTGGCTCAGCAGGAGTTCATACCGTTTATAGCGCCTTACCCAAGGGTGTACAGCATTTATAGTCAGTTATAAATTCGTGTTCTTTGTACAAATGCAGACATTTTTTTGACCAGTTTTACTAAGTTTAAATTTTTATTCATTTTGGTTGCGTTTTCGTTTAGTTGTTTATATTTAGATTTTTATAAATTTAACCGAAATCGGGTCAATTTAGTCACGAAGTATATTGTCTATTACGTAATAATGTTGTTTGTTTACTACAAAATCGCATACATCTTTTTAATGTAACATTTTTTTCGAGGATGTTTATCATTAATTCAATTTTTTTCAACTGAATTTAATTTTTTTTTCTAGTTTTGAAAGTGCATTAGTTGCTGGTGTTCCAGTTCGACTTAGAAAGGTAATAAAACATTTAAATATTTAAAAGAATTAAAAAATACTAAAAAATAAAGCAGTTCTAAATTTTAAAGTTTTTAAACTAGTTTTATTGTTCAAATATTTAGAGATAATAACTTAGCTATATACATGGCATTGTGTACTACATAAGAATAGTATTTACAGTTTCTAACTTTATTTTGTTCCTATTATTCTATTGTTGTGAGCCTAATTATGTCTACAAAATTATCTTGAATATTTTATAAACTTTTAAATAATTTATTTGTAGAGTTTAACAAGGTTAACAAGCACAAGCAGTAGTAAGGTTTGTTATTTTTTAATTATTGAATAATAAACTTTATGATAATATTTATATAGCTTTTTTTTGTATGTATCTTTATCCTCGATGTGGGAAAGTCGAATGTGCGACTTAAACATAGAGTAATATCAGTTACTTCGACCCAGTCTCGAGTTGCCTGTTTGGGATATTATAAATTATAATTAAGTGCTGACTCAGCAGAAGTTCATACCGTTTATAGCGCCTTACTCAAGGGCGCTACAGCATGAGATCAGTGGGGATTGAACCCTCGACCTCATGTGTGGTGTAGCAAGTGTTCCTACCACTACACCACGCTGCCGGTATATCTTTGTATATAGTTTAATAGTCACTTTTTTGCACTTTGTTTAAGTAAAATATGACTTTTTTTATTTTTTAAATTTAAAGTAATTGTTTGTGAAAACCTTCATAATAATTATTTGCTATTCTTGTGTAATTTTTTTAATTTTATAAAAATCTAATTATGGTTCGAAATCTTAGATTTCGAAACATATTGTTATTGTCATTATATTTATTATTGTTTTTATTCTTATTTGACAAATTTTGAAAGACGATAACTTTTGTTCTTTAAAAGTAAAAGTTCTAAATTTTTAGTATGTTTGTTATTATCCCAACGAATCGCAAACCTCCTATTTACGACATTTAAATGTCACTAATTACTAATTAATATATTTTATTATTAAAATTTAAAGATTAAATTTTCTGAAATTTTAATATATTGTTGGTATTATTATTTTGTATGTTGCTATTTAAAATGAAGATTTAACTCTAGCTAAATATCATTTAATCATTATTTTAGTTTTTTTATAAAATAACGAATCAGTGTGAGTTTAACGCTTGAATAATTTAATAGCGTTCTGGTCGCCGTCAAAAATCGTCCTTTTCGCTGTCCATTAAAGTAAAATATATTGGTTGAAAATTTAAGTAAAATGTTAAAGTATAAGTAGAAAATGTGTAAAATTTTTTTTTTAATTGTTTTGTTATTATTATATTTTAATACTCGTTTGATTACCAAAAATTAAGAACGGTATTTTGCTTTTAAATTTAGTTTACTTTTATATTACAATATCAATGAATGCGTGTTCGTTTGTTAAAATTAGGTTTAAATTTAAAAAAGTTAATATTTAAATTCATAATTTATTTAATAAACCTACTAAATAAATTATATTTATAAAAAAGAATCAAACGATTTCGAACCATATTTTATTTATCAAATAAATCTAGTTTAAAATTTGTTTTCCTTATTTAAAAATAAAAAATTATTTTTTTTAGTTATCTCCTGATAAATCACCAATCCATGCATTATCAGGTTAGTTGTAGCTTATAATCAACTTTATTTCGTTTTATGATTGCTGCTTACAGGTTGCATTTATTTGCAAACTTTCACTTACGCTGCAAAATTTTAACAAGTTGTATACTTAACATACTGCACCTATTTACTTTATGCTTTTACCTGTTTTAGGATGGTTTAATCGACCTTTATTATACAACAAAAGCCTGTATTTTTATTCAGTTATAATGAGCTGTGCTTTGAAAATAATTTTAACATTTATAAACGATGATTTTAGATTTAGGTTAAAGTGATTTTGAATAAATACACGAATTATTTTTTAGAAAAAAATGCTATAACCGACTCTTATAATATAACCAGTAGCTTGTGAATTTATTGTATTTTAATATAACGTGCTTCAAAACCAATTATAATAATTTTAAAACAAGTTAAAATGGATTTTTAACAAATGTGCTAATTTTTTGGGGGATAAAATTAGATTTTTTTTTGGATTTAATAATTTCTTTTATTCTAAATTTTTTTTGTTTTTATTTATTTTTTTTAAATTGAATTAAATTAATTTTTAGCTGAAATGAAATCTCAACGTCGAATTTCTTGCCGTGATTTGGGTCAATGCGACTGCAAGGGTTGGCTATGGAAGAAAAAGAACTCCACCACGTCGTCTAGCGGTGGCCCACTTTCGAACAAATGGTCGAAACGCTATGTCGTTATTAAGGGAGGCTCGCTGTATTGTTACCGTAGCAACGCTGATGACGACAGCAGAAGGGCGGAGTCGTTTATTAGTTTGCCAGGTTACCAGGTAAAGTGACGTCATAATCAAAACTTAATCACAAATTCATTAAAAAATAACGTTTTTTTGTTTTAAAATTTTTTTTAGAAATTGTTTTTGAAAATGTGAATTGAATGACGTCATAAAATGTAGTAATTATGATTTTATTGTTACGTAGGTTGCCCCCGCGCCCGAGTGTAAAAGGAAAATGGCGTTCCGGATCTCGCATTCGAAGCGGAAGACATTTTACTTCGCAGCAGAGAGGCAAGCTGATATGAGTAAATGGATGAATAAGATGGGATTGGCTTCGATCGAATATTATGAATCGGAAGAAAAGAAAAAAGAAAAAGGTGGATTTTTTATATTTATTATATTTTAGGTAGTTTTAAAAGTGACGCCTGGTGTTTAAAACAAAAACCGGCAGTGTGGTGTAGTGGTAAGAAAACTTGTTACACCACACATGAGGTCGTGGGTTCAATCCCCACTGCTTTTATGCTGTAGAGCCCGTAAGTAAGGCGCTATAAACGGTATGAACTCCTGCTAAGCCAGCACTTAATCAGCAGTATAATTATCGGGCAATTAAAATCTACAATATCTCAAACTGGCAAAGGCAACTCGAGACTGGATCGGAGTGACTGTTGTTACATTGTGCGCATTCGATCTTCCCACATTGAGAATAAAGATATATACACAAAAATGTGTATACTAGTCGTGGTAGCAGATTCTAAATCTAAAGTTTTTAAATTCAAGCCGCACCAATGCCACATCATTCACCCTTGAACACAGCGTTTACAGATAGCTTAAACACGTCAGAACAACAAACCCTTTTCCCAATAAGAATATATAAAACCTGTTACCCTAAGTAATTTGAGAAAAATTTACTTAAAAAATACGCTATAATTTAACAGCATTAGTAAATAATGGTCATTTTTATTACTAATATGTTAAAGTGAAAAGTTTTTTACATTTTTTTGAAAGCTTGTGTTGTGGGGACGTATTTGTGCTATCGGTAAATGCCAAGTTTAAGGGTAAATAGTGTGGCATTGGTGCGGTTCGAACCCGAAACCTTTTGGCCTGCAATACAATGCCATGACTGGTTAAACACGCCACCAAACGATAACGTTTACTTCTTGATTAAATTTTGTTTAATTTAACAGAAACCCACCCAAGTGGAACTAATTATTACAGCGAGGCGAGCGACGACGAAGATTTATCCTCAATCAGTGGGGATTCCCCCTACAAACAATCGTCCGATGACGTTTTCGATAAACACTCGCCCCGTCCCGGTCGCAACAACGTGACGTCACAAAATGGCGACATACGCACGCGCAGTGAGTCGGAATCGGTCAAGCGTGAACTCAACGTCATCAGTCACGCGGCGTCGACTACGTCACTAGTCGAAGAAGGCGACCCCAAGAAAAAGTCTTCTCCGAGACTAAAACCGTCAGTGTCGCCCGAACATCGACGTCACAAAGGAAACAAACAACGTCACAATGTCTTGGGAATTACGTCATCGGCTAGTTTGAACTCTCTAGTGTCAGCTAGTGGTGATAGTGATGATGAAAGTGTGAAAGAAATTCGAAGAATCAAAGAGCAAGCAGCTAAACAGGTTTGTTGTCATATTTTTAAAAATATTTTTAATATTTTTCTTGAGAATATATTTTGTTAATTTCTTTAAAATTTGAATTATTATGTTAAGCGTTTTTTTTTTATTTCCATAAGCTTTTAAATTAAGTCAAATTTTTAATTTTAATGCCTTTTGATTTGTGTTATTTTATTTAAACTTATTAAAAAGTGGTTAATTTAATTTTTTTTTTTATAAATTTTTTTTGTTAATAACAATTAAATTTTTTGTTTGTTTATTTTTAAAATATTGAAGGCTGAGCAATTAAAGAAAGGTCGCCATAGTTCGTTAACCCCAGCAATTACAGTTGACCCCGGGTCACCGATTGAGACATCTAGTGGTCATACTAAAAGGTAAGAAAAAAAAATTTTTATAAAAAAATTTTTTTTCAACAATTTACGAATAAAATTCTAAAATGGAAATTTAAATATAATTTTGAACAAATATTTAACATTTTTTACTTTATTTTTATATCTACTTTTTTCTGAGTTTTAAATCGTTTTTAAATTACTGCAATTATTTCGTTTTTTAAAACGATCAATCTAAATTAATATATTAATATTTCTTTCCATACCACGTGATTGTTCTATTATTAAAACACAATGACTTGATTATCACGACTCGCTTACTATAGTAAATATTTTGCCGGAAATTTAAATAATTTGCAACACAATTTTATATTATTTTTGTAACAGATCAGAATTAAGTAGATCAACTTCATCACAGGTTAGTTTAAAATATTTTAAAGTATATTCAAGTTATTCTAAAGTGATTTAAATTTAAGATAAAAGTTTTTATTTTAGTTTTTATTTAATTTTTTTTAGTTGTTTGTAAATAGTTAAAAAAAATTGTCACTTTTAAAAAAAAATAATAATTTTTACAAAAAAAAATTGGTAAAAAAAAATTGTCACACATTTTTATTGTGACGTCGTAATTCTATTAATTTCGTCACAGGTGGATGGTTTACCTCGAAGGGACGGTGCGGGAAGACCTAAGATTACAAAGAAGGAGAATATGACGTCACAAAACAGTAAGTATTACCTCACAATTTAAGATTAAAAGTTTCGATTTTACGTCATTAAACGATTGTTACGTAACAGAGTCGAATACTCCAACCACTAGCGAGAAGGTGACGTCATCAGAAACTGGGTATGAAGAATTATACAAAGCCCACAAGGGGGCAGAATGTGATTTTCGGGGAATCAGCAGAAAGGTGACGCTAAGAAGAAAGATGACGATTCTGTCACGTGATCCTGTGCAAAACGAGAGAATGCTGAAAAAAAGGGCGCTCGAGAGAGATCTGAAGGCAAGAAAACTTTTTTAATTGTTATACAAATTTTTTTGCTTTAAATTTAATTTTTTTTATTTATTCTCGATGTGGGAAGATCGACTTCACGACCCAACCTTATGGATTAACATTTGTTGACCCAGTCTGGAGTTGAATTTAACAGTTTGGGATATTATATAGATTATAATTGCCAGATAAATAATCTGCTAATTAGGTGCTGGCTCAGCAGGAGTTTATAGCGCTTTACTCGAAGGCGCCACAGCATGAGAGCGGTTGGGATTGAACCCACGACCTCATGTAGTGTTGCCAAGTGTTCTGACCACTACACCACACTGTTGGATTATTTCATTAAGGTTGTTAGTTACTAATAAATAACGATTTTTGTTTAATCATTTTCAGGCAAAAGAGTTAGAACTGGCCTACTACAACAAATTATTTTTCAACCCTCAAATTTCTTCGGAAATTCTTCACGAATGGATTAATAATCATCGTTCCCTCGTTGCCGATTTGGGAACAATGCGTCGAATGTCAAAGCGCAAACGCCCTACACTGGACACTAACACTGACAATGTTAATCCGAAAGATGGCACTAGTAACTTTAATGAGAACAACAACCACCGTTCCCGACCTCGGTCACGTGCTTTAAAGAATGACGTCATTCATATTCCGGTACCAAAGGAACGTGCGTCACGAAAATCGTCATCTCCGGTGCACTCGAGCGTAACGAAACACGTGGTCCGGAACATGAAGTCGTATTCTGAATCTAGACCCCCATATTTGGAGACCGATCTTTGAAAAAATGTTTTGTGTTATTTAATGGAAACTCTGAAAACTTCAATTTTGTGTTGTTTGGAAACCCTGACAAATTTTTTTATTGTTGGAAACTCTGGGCGAAATTATATTTTTGTTGGAAACCCTGACAAAAAAAAATTTTTGTTGGAACTCTGGGCGAAATTGTATTTTTTATTGGAAACCCTGATAAAATTGTTATTTTTTGTTGGAAACACTGGTGGTATAGAAATGGTTTTACAAGTTATGCAAGAACAAGCCATTATATATTCAGTGTGCAATTTTCACAACTATTCGTACGTCCATTTGTGAATTTAACTGTCGTGTTGTTGTTTCAATAGTTGTCAAAATAAAAAAGGTATAGCAGGGTTAAAACTTTTCTTAATAACAAAAACTTAAAACCACAATTTTTAAGAATTGATTGCTTGACTACCCCCGGCTTGATGTAGTGGTTGGACTACTTAACTTCATTACATGAGGTCATGTGTTTGATTCCCATTTAGATTATGTCTATAGCGCCCTTTAGTAAGGCGCTATATACGGTATAAACTACTGCTAAGCCAAAATTTATCGTCAGATAAATAATCGGGCAACAGTATATAGTAATACCAAAAAATTGCAAGGTAAGTTAGAGATTGGGTTGGGGTAGCAATAGTTAACCCCATGTTTAGATCGTAAAGTTTTTTTTTTTTTACATTAAAACTAAACAAAAAACAAGGATTGACTAAAAATGGTAATCCAAGCTATATCTTGGCAAGCGTTGTTTTGAAAATCTTTCGAATTCTAAGAATTCATGTAAAACAATAAGGTAGTCATTTAATGTTTAAGAAGGTATTTTTTTCACTAATGACTCACTAAAACAAAGGTTTATAGTTACCTTGTTATATTCTACTATGGAATATAAAAAAACGCTGCGGTATTTAGAAATCTGTAACTTCAATTCGTGCTCAAGTATTATGTTTATTGTACCGTTAAAAGTGCTACACCTACTGAAGCATAAAAATCTAAACAAATATAAATAACTTTAACATTTAGTCAAGATATTTTAAACTGTAAAACTAACATGGGGGAAGCCAAACAAGAATGTATTACTAAAAAACTTGAAGATTATGGGAAATTGATAGTTAATGGAAATGAACTAAATTATCAAGATTCAGTGGCTTGGTGTGGAAAACAATCATCAGAATTGGCAGTTATACCAAACAATGATATATATTCAAAGATCGTAGATGTACTGAAGCAGGTATATGTGGAATCGAATTGTTCTTCAGAAAGGCTTCACAGAATTGGTCTTTTTAGTAAAGACGAAGGCGCGACATTTAACTGGATAGATGGTAATATTTACGAGCCTTGGTACTTGAAGTACCGTTTAAATAAGAATCTAGATAAATTTCAAACTCTTGCTATAAACGAGTTGAACCTTGGGTTATACTCTTTTGGCCCGGAACGAAAAGCTCCATTTATTTGCTTAAGTAAAACTGCAGAGACAGCAGGCAAGAAACTTGCTAGTACAGTTACTCAAACAACTACGTTGTTAAACCAAACCACTTTTCCAAGTTATGATTCTGTGCTACCATCTCCAAACCACTATTCAAAACTTGTTTTTGGTGTCGTTATATCTATAATAATTCTGGTAGTTCTGGCAATATTTTTAGTTTATGTTAGGCTAAGGTTAAGAAAATCCCGAGAAACTCGAACTAGGAACGTCAACCGAGTTGCAAGACAACAAAAATCAACCCATGTTTATGAGTGTGTCCGAAATCTTAACCCACCCTCGCCGCTCGACACAAAATCCAACAATGAAGCTCAAGTTGATGACGATGGTTACCTGGCTCCACTTAACCACGAACCAGAATATTTAATTCCTATTAATTCTAGTAATTTAAATGAGGACTCAGAGGGGTATTTGGCGCCAATAATTTCACAAGAAGGGGAAAATTATTACAGCATGATCAAGTAAAATACTACAATTAACGAAAAAGAATGTAGACAAGTTGGACCAAAAAACATTGAAATAATTTTAACATTATCTTGTAAACTTATAAAAATAAAATGTCGGAAAAATGTGTTTATGTACGCTTTCCTTTTTGTTAAATAGTAAACTGTATAAACAAAAGTAAACTAAAAAGTGTAAAGCATCACAATATAATAGTCATTTTTTAAAGAGGTTGTATTTTCTACAATAATGACTTATTGAAAGCAAAGTGAAGTAACTATGTTATATTTTACTAAGAAATAACATGACATTGTAGTGGTAAAAGGGGCCGTGAAATTGCATAACGAACAACTATAAAGCAGTATCTAACGTACCGTTAAGAATGTCACGGGCAACGGGGCATAAATATCTATAAAAAAGGGTTTATTTCCTTTCATTTTTTTTAAATTTAAGTTTTTGTAACTAGAAAAACATGGCTGATGTCAACCAAAAATGTGTCATCAAGATTCTTGCAGATTATGGCGATTTAATAATTAACAGAAATGCAACAAATTATCAAAATTCCGTGGCGTGGTGTAAAAAGCAATCATCAGCACTAGCAGTTATACCAAATAATGAAATATTTTTAAAGATTGTAAGCGATCTGTATGAGATAATTCGATCCGCTGTTTCTACTTGTTGTGAAGAAGATTTATATAGGATTGGACTTTACAGTAATAACAGTGGTAAAACATACAGTTGGAACGATGGAAGTACTACTAAACCTTGGTTTTTAAGTTATCTTTTAAAAGATGGGACAAGCACTTTTAAAACAGCTGCTATTAATCCGTTAGGGTTCCAATTATTATCTTTTGGCTCAGAGATTGAACTTCCGTTTATTTGCCTTAGTAAAGTTGTAGAAACCGCCGATGAAATTTACGATACAGTTACTCAGACGCAAAAATCACTGAACCAAACAACATCCTTACGTTTTATTCAAAGCACCATGAACATACAAACTCAGACTACTGTTCAGTCATATTCAAATAGCAACTATATAGTACCTGTATTGGCCGCTATGATAGGCTTACTTGCTGTAATCATAATCATTTTTACTGTGGTTACTATTAAACGTAGATTCTCGCAAAGAACCAAATCGAGCAGCGCCAGGCAAGAAGTAACCCAACCAAATACACATAATAACTTCAACGTTGAGCCTAACTGTTATCCTTTATTGCCAACTGACAAAGAATTCAACTTAGTAGGTTCTGTTTATTAAAAACTTGATTGACTTGTAGCACGTAACAAGAAACCAGAAAATTCCAATTAATTCTCACAATTTAAAAGGAGAATCGGTTAGATCTTTGGGCCTGTAACTCGACTAGAATAGAAGACCTATATTATTTCACAATTAAATGAAATACTTCAAATTTTAAAACGTAGAAGGGCAATTGCAAGTTATGCTAAAAACATTTTATTTGTTGTAAAGATATAATGAATATGTTTGGGTACATTTGTTGAATTATCAACTACAAACAAAAAATAAAAAAGCCACCCTTAAGCTTAAATGTCACGATATAATTGACTAAATAATTGGTTAAAGTGTTTTGCTTTATGTTTAGTTTTGTGTTAAATATAATCGACATATAAAGAAATGAAATAACCCGAATAACAGACCAAAGGTTTGTCTACGTCATTAAGAGAAAGGCAAAGCATCACAAAAATTTTCAAAGTCGAACGAACCATTTTTAATATTCACTTAACTACACTTGTAGCCATTTTTTAATTTAATAAAAAATAAAGTTTTCATAGCGTTTTCTTACTTGGTCATTAGGTGATTTTTGAAATATTTAAAATGATCTGTCAGACCATAGTAAGCCAAGTAAAAATACATAGGTTGTTCTAACCGCACTGCGGTTTTAAGGTAGACTGTTTTGCTATTTCGCTGTCTGAGGGTAGATAAATAGCGACGCAATGTGTTTGCGGAACCTTTGTTAAATATTAAGTAAAAGTTAGTTACAAACATGGGCAATTCTAACTCAGAAATTGTGACCGAGGATCTTCCAGATTATGGTGAAATATTAATTAACAAAAAAGAGCGTAGTTTTCTAGATTCAGTAGCTTGGTGTAAAGAACAATCATTGGAACTAGCTGTAATACCAAACAATGACATGTTTGTAAAGGTTATTAACCAACTAGATTACTGGGATAAATGGTACAGAATTGGGCTATATAGTAACGACAGTGGTACAATGTACAGCTGGGTAGATGACAGTATTACAGAACCTTGGTATTCAAGTTACCCGTTAAACACCAACACCGAGACTTTTCAAACAGTTGGTATTAACCCGACCCGCTTTCAATTTCACTCTTTTTCCTCAGAACAAAAACTCCCGTTTATATGCCTGAGTAAAAACGTAGAGGCCCCTACTGAAGTTTTGTACAAGGAAAAACAGAATCCTATTCCATTGAACGAAACTGATTTTTTTCCAAATCAAACGTCACCAGTTTACAAAGCTGAACCTTCATTTTTAGGCAGCAATTTATTTTATGTTATGGCTGCTATTATAGGCCTACTTGTTATTACTCTGATTTTATTCGTAGTAATCATAAAAGTAAGAAGCTCTAAAAAAAGAAAATCCAGCAACACAAACCAAGAAGTAAGATATGAAAGTGTGCCTAACAACTATGAGCCGGCCCAAGAAATTGATTCAACTTCACTGCTTAATGAAGAACCAAACAACGTTGAACAAGGACCTAGCAATATTGACGTAATTAATTTTAACCGTAGGTCCGGTTACTTGACGCCTATCACCCAGGAAAAAAATTACCAAAATCAGGAAGCAGTTTATTATAGCACAATAGAGTGAATGGTACAAAAACACTCGAAATTAAATTTGAAATTGTGAAAACACATGCAATATATAATAATTGTGTGAGTTTATAATACATGTATATAGTAATGATGCTTGTTATAACTTTTTTATTGTTCAAGTTTGAAAATTCTTGTAAAATGTAGGGTTGTTTGAATTTGCTTTTTACTAGCAAATAATAAAAAAGGCTGGCTAAAGTAAATACCTATAACGCCTTAATTAAACATGTTCGTCATTTCAGCAGTAAAAATCGATAAAAAATCTTTTTACGACAACTTTATTAAATACAAACCTTTGCTAGTAAAATTTCAAACGATGTTTATTAGTCTAAAGATATTTACCAACAATTTATTTGCATTTTTAAGTTTATAAATTGTCCAATGTAGTTTTATAATTTCCTTATTTTGTTTCTATGATATTGTAAATATTGTAAACAGCTTTTTAATAAGAAGAAACAAAAAAGTTTTTGTGTTTTTTAATAATAAGAAACAAAAAAGTTTTTGTATTAAGGTGCCACTATGTAAAAGGCGGACTGCTTGTGCAGAGTGTTTAAACATTTTTTCTTTTTTGTCACGTGGTATCGTTATCAGTAAAAGGTGCGAAATCGGCGCTTTTTGACGTGCTTTTTGCGCTTTTTACTGATAGCGTAAGCAAAATTTTCCATTTTGTTAGTGGTTTATTGATTTTTTAAGAATGTAAATAAATAATATTAATCTATATTTACCGGAGCCTTTGAGAAACAAAAAGACAAGCAATATATCAATAAATGGAAATACTTCAATAAGGTAAGTTAATTTTGAAAAAAAATAATAAAATGCTTAAAATTTGTTTTAAAAGCAAACAAAAAGTTATAGCATAGACAAACATCGATTTAAAAAAATTGTTGTCTTTACAAATTTAAACCAGCTACATACATGACAGATATACTTTAATGTTTATATTTTTAAAAGTTATTATTTATTTAACATTTTGTTATTTAAAAGATCTTCAAAACATGATTGAATTGTCAGGAGCTGGACTGGGACGATTGATCTGCATACACTTTCTTTACAACGAAAATGTGGTAATTGTGATTGTGCTTATACAGGTTCCCAAATTTTAATCTTGAGTGTACACGCTGCCCTACTTTTTGGACTAGGTAAGATTTTACTTAATTTTTTTATGTTATTAAAAGTTATGACTTGGCAAAGATGGGCATTAAACCATTTTAAAGTGACTCTAAAATTTTTAAAGAGACTCTAAAAATCCTTTAATCTTGCTAGGTTTCTGGCAATGTTTACTGTTAGTATCAGTTTTTTATTCTTATTTTTTTATAATAATTTTAATTTTAACAATTAACGGAATGGGTGGTTATTGACACTCATTAAGGTTAACTCTTTAAATAAGTGTGCCCACCTTTGCCTAACAGGTTTATAGTAGATGTGCATGTCATATAAAAACAAGAGGTATATATTTAAATCTACTAAAATGACAATTTATTTACCAAAGCACAATATTGTTTTCTAAATATAAAAGGCTTTGTAAATCTTTATAAAAATACCTATAATTTGTTTTATGTTCTTCTTGTTACCATATGGCATTTACATTTACTATATAACCAGATTAACTTTTTTATTAGTGGTAATTGTTAGTTTAATTAACGGATATCAGTATGTGTTTTTATGTCTTTATGTTTTATGTATAAAGTAACATGTTTGGACCTAATATATGCTATATGCCTTGTGGCATTCACCTTGCTGACATCTTTTCAGTTGAGTAACGTAGCCATGTGGCATCTTTATAATTCTTTGTACTCTGTGCACATTTCAAGAATGTTTTTGCCTGCGAAAATGGATAAGTTATTTTGTGGTCCGCAGGTAGCATACATGCTGCTGCGCATTCTAAAAATAGACCTCTACAGAGAAACGGCAACAGATTGCTTAAACGCTTTTGGCATGGAGTGTTAAATTAAAAAAAAAATTAAAACTTAAAAAACTGTTTCAAATTAAATTACTGTCATGGGATTGTTTAATATTGGTGGGATAACATAAAATAAGCAAAAGAGTTTCTAAATTATAATAAAAAAAAAAAAAAAAATTATTAATCTTTTATTGAAAAAATAAAAAATTATGTACAAATTTATGTTAAAATTATGATACAATGATTGGTAGTTCAACTTATAGCCATGTAATAAAATGTAGTTTAATATATTCTGACCTATTTTAAAACTTAATCAAAAAAATAATTTTGGGAAAAAACTAAATATGACAAAATTTAAAGAATTTTTTTACTAAACAACATTTATACATAAAAAAAAATAGTTGTTAAAAAAAAGCAACTTGTTTAATCTCTCTTTATAAATTTGCAAAAAAAATACTGAAAAAGATGTTAAGTCCATAATTAAATTATTTTTTATTAACAATAAATCAAAATATAAGAAGTTTAAATTTTTTTTCTTTTTTTAAAATATTATACATAGTGTGGTCATTCGAGGCAAACCCACTAAAATATTAAAACTTTTTTTTTTGATTATTGTAGTTTGGTCGTTCCTGGAGTACCTACTACAATACAAATTTTTTTCTTATTATTTTATTGAATAATAAATAATTTTTAGAAAATTTCTTTTCGATATTAAAGTGTGGTCGTTCCTGGAGTACCCACTTTAATATAAAACAATTTTTTTGCAAAACATTAACACAAAAAAACACATACAGATATTGCAAAATATGGAGCTAACAGCAATCGGATATCATTTGGGCACTGATTTTGAGCTATCTTGTTCAATAAAATGTTGAAACGTTAAAACAAACCTTTCTAGAAGCATTACTCCAAAAAAACTATGATGTTGTAAAATCGACAACAAACCTGAGAACAGTAAAAGTGCTAATTAATATGCTGATATTTAAAAAGGGATGAAGTGGTTACAATTCTACTTATGAATTAAAAAACAAGAAAAAATAAAATCTATTTTGCTGGTGAATCAAGAAAGTAAAAATGTGCCTAAAAAAAACTATTTTTACATAACCAACAAGTAAAATAGTAATAAATTAAAAATTTTCTCAAATAAAGAGCAAAACTAAATAAACTGTGCAAACGTTATGCAAACTTTCCTTCAACAAATTCATGAATAACTGAAAATACTGCTGTGGTACATAAAAAAGCATTGAAAAAAAATTTTAAAAAATCTAAAAGCAATACTGAGTAAAAAGTTTTACACCTGACATACGCAGTATAAAAACTTGAACATCGTTTCTTTTTAAGATTTGAGGTTCATTTTTGCTGTTGTTATGCTCTAACAAAATAAAACTTGTTCTGAAAAAACATTGAAAACACTAAAAGCATGTTAAAAACCCTTTAAAAGTTAAAAAAGGGAATTGTTGATAGAAACATGGAAAACTACAATGCTAATTACTCACAAGAATTGAAAATCAAGAAAAAATAAAATGTATTTTGCTGGTGAACCAAAAAAGAAAAAATGTGCCTAAAAAAACTAGAAACTATTTTTATGTAACAACAAGTAAAATAGTGATGAATCGAATATTTTCTGAAATTTTGAGCAAAATTGAAAAAACTGTGTAGACATTATTCTAATTATACTTCAACGAATTTACCAACAACTATAAATGGTGCTGTGGTACATTAAATAAATTCTTGAAAAGAAATAAAGAGCTTCAAAAAAACAATACTGAGTAAAGAATAATACACATGACATACTGCAGTTTAAAAACATGATTTCTTTTTAAGATTTGAGGTTTATTTTTGCTGTTGTTATGCTTTAACAAAATAAAACTTACTCTGGAAAAACATTACAAACACTAAAAGCATGTTAAAAACTATTTTGAAAAAGATGAAAAAATTAATTGCTTATAAAAACATGCCAAACTACAATGCTAATTTAAAGAAAATTGTTGGAAAAGAAAAATTGGTGAAAAATGAATAATAACAATTTTTCAAGCAAAATTAACCGAGCAGCTAGTTATTGAATTGCTTATTATAAAATTCAAAGTGTAACCACTTAAAAAACAACTTTTGTCAAGCTTTAAGAAATATTTTGCAAAAAACACATGATTAACTAGATGTGATTATGTTAGTTTATTCCTGGCAAACTTAACATAACACATGTATACTATACATTTATAACACAAAATCAAACTTCTTTGTTTTTTAATTGAAAAGTATTCATTCTTTGTGTTCACATATCTTTTTTCTTTATTCTTTCTAGAAACCAAAGCTAATATAAGCTTAGTTAACAAAAGCATGTACAAAAATTTCAAAATTTCAAAGTATGCTTTTTATTAAAAAAAATGAAACATGCAAAAAATAAAATTATTTAAACTTATATTTTGATGTTTATTGTTATGAAATTCCTTAACATCTTTATGGCCAAATTGATACTAAAACTATTAAAATAAGTAAAATGTTGTAGGCAAAAAAAATTCTTTTTCAAAAAAAAAAAGATTTTAAAAAACATTTTTTTTTAAACAAAATTGATTTCAAATTTGCAAAAGGTCAATTTTTAACTGCAAAACTAAATTTTACATAGCTATATACACTACCAAGTCTTTCTTATTATTCTACCATAAACTATCCCAAGATTGATTAAAATGACTCTGTGCCAAAAGTTTTTAAACAATCTAAGTCGTTTCACGGGTTCTATTTTTAGAAATCGTACGCAGAATTATGCTACAGGTGTGTCACAGAATAGCTTACTCATTTTTGCTTGGTAACATTCTGGCATGTGTGCATGGTATAAAGATTGTAAATGATGCTAATATGGTTATGATACTTGACTGAAAAAGAAGTAAGTTAATGTGCATGCCATCAGGCATAAGGTGTCTATTTATTTTCTAAATATTGTTATTATATGCATGATACATACAAACATGAATTTCTTATACTGTTATCCAATTTTTTTTAATATATAAATTTTGTTTTGTACAACATTTATTAATTAAAATTTGTTTTGTTTAATGAACAATTGTTTATTTAAATTACTTTATTTTTACAGTTCCTAATTTTTTTGTACTTTATGGTGCTAATTAAAATTAAGAACTGTAAAGTACAAAAGATCTGTTTATTTTAACAAGCTGTTGTTATTATTTAGGTTATGTTGTATTATAAAACTTACATATGAGTTTAAATTACATTTCTGGTAAAATGTTCGGCAAGATTTTTTTGCTAGCAACAATTATACTAAAAAAGAAGATTTAAAGAAACTAGTTCAATTTGCTTCAAAAAAATTCCTGAATAAGAATAAAATATCACTATGAAGATGGTAAGCATAATATAATTATATAATTAAAAACTCATTTTATTTTTAAATGTGAAGTTTTTTTGAGTAAATGTTTCTTTTCTACTTTAAACTTATCAGTAAAGCTTTTATAGTGGAAAATGATTATTATTTTTAAATTAAATCAATATTAAAAATAATGAACAAAAGACAAGTAAAAACTTTTTTATATATATTTTTAGATGCTTTTAGTTATGCTTATTTTCTTTTCTTCAATTAACTCAGCAACCTCTTTGATGAAGAGAGCAAATTTTTCGTGTTCTTGGACATCCTCACGGCCTCCGCACCTGAGACCATGAAGACAGTTATTAAACCCACCACCTTGTGTACAAGTTTTAGAAAAATTAAACAACCGGCTTAATTAAAATCAACTCAAAAACTTTACTCCTGGTAAGCTTATTTCTGTAACCAAATTGAGTTAAGATATAAATATATTTTTTTGAATAAAGTCGTGGTAGGCACATTTTATATTACCTTTGTAAATTTTGCAAAATTATTTATCAATAAAGGGTTATGAAAGTTTGTTATAGTACCCAACAATACTAACTAAATTTTATCATTTTGTTACAGTCTTTACACCTTTTTACTTTCATCATCGCAAAGCCTTTGAAGATGATTATAAGATAGTTATTGAACCAAGCTTCCTTTTTTAATGCCTAGGAAAGAGTGAATAAGGTAAGCTTATATCTAAGCTAAATTAACCCTAAATAAATTTTTTTATTGTGGAAATAAAGTCTTAGAAGCCACTTGCGTGTAAAAACCTTTGTAATCCAGATAAACATTACCAAATATCTTCATAAAAATATGGTAATATTTTATATTTAAACCTTTTGTGTTACTTTTAAAGATTATGTAATATAATATTTTTGTCCATGTATTAAATAAACTTACTTAAGTGTAATACTAGCTCACTAGACAAAAATTTTAATTTCAAATTTTTAGTATGAAAGTTTGTTATAGTACCCAACAATACTAACTAAATTTTATCATTCTGTTACAGTCTTTAGACCTTTTTACTTTCATCATCGCAAAGCCTTTGAAGATGATTATAAGATAGTTATTGAACCAAGCCTCCTTTTTTAATGCCTAGGAAAGAGTGAATAAGGTAAGCTTATATCTAAGCTAAATTAACCCTAAATAAATTTTTTTATTGTGGAAATAAAGTCTTAGAAGCCACTTGCGTGTAAAAACCTTTGTAATCCAGATAAACATTACCAAATATCTTCATAAAAATATGGTAATATTTTATATTTAAACCTTTTGTGTTACTTTTAAAGATTATGTAATATAATATTTTTGTCCATGTATTAAATAAACTTACTTAAGTGTAATACTAGCTCACTAGACAAAAATTTTAATTTCAAATTTTTAGTTTTTCTTGTTTATACAGTTTTGACTTTTTTAACTTCCAAGAAGTTGAAGTCAGTTGTCCGTAAGATATTCCAATAAAAAAAAACCATTAAGAAATTTGTGAGCACCTATGTAAGTACTTTCACCCAGTTATTATAATATAAAATTACTACAAGAATTCAAAATATTTAATCTAACTATTTACATAAGTTACTATATTAGAAATCTCCCAACCTTTGAAAAAGTAAAGGAACATATGTGAGAAATGACCTAAACCCAATGAGAAAGAACTGAATAAGGCTTTCCATGTGTGTGCATCAAAAGTAAGTACTTTAATGTTGTGTGACTTTAGATTTAAAGCATTCTAATTATTTTTTTTTATTTAGACTTTTAATTAGAGTCTCTAGACCTTTTGCTCAAGTGCTGAAAATTGTAAATAAACCCAGACTCTTGTGTCCAAGTTTAAAAAGGATTGAACAATCAGGTTAATTAAAACTAACTTTAAAACTTTTTTATGGTTAAGCTTATTTTGTGACTAAATTATTAACACTTTCCTTTGTTGAAAAATATTTTTGGTAGGCACATTACTTTTCAATAAGCTTTTTCACCAACCAAGTTCTTTAAAAAAGCACTTAAATTTACCAAACATTTTATTATTTTAGCCTGACAAAAATGGTATTTTACGGAGAAAATGCAATCTAGATAATTGCTTTAAAATATATTTGAAAAAGTATGATCAAGAAATGTGCATACCCTCTGTAAGTACTTCAAACTCGGTTTTTGTAATATAAAAATAATATTACGATTTAAAAAATTTAATAACTTATGTTACTCTATTAGAAACCTTTCAACCTTCAAGAAGATAACCTAAACCCGATAAAAAAGAACTGAATAATCTTTTTATTGTGTGTACCAAAAGTAAGGAACTTTTTCAATATAAAAGTTAGTTATGTTTTAAATTTAAATTTTTATAATAACATGCTAAACTTTAATTTTTTTAGTTTGTAAAGTTTAAAGAAGAAAAACTTTCAAAGACAAGGGGAAACCAAACAAAAACTTTATCGACCTATGGGTATTAATAAATTAAAGAGACAGTTGTCAAAATTGGATCTGTTTCGATTATCTCAGAATTCTTTATTCAATGTTTAAGTGAAACTGAACTATCATCTCCATTTACCAACCTTTATATTTTAATACTGGGTAGACACTAATCTAACTTTACATCTGGATTGGCCCTTCTAACATTTCTTGGACTGTCTTGAGATCATTGCAACCTTCTTTGTGTGTGCACCACAGTAAGTAATTTTTTATTTTGCATCTTTAAATTTATAGCATTCTAATTACATTTTAAACTTTTATTTATAGTCTCGGAAACCAACATTGTTATTAAACCAGCATCTTGTGTCCAAGTTTAAAAAGAATTGAAAAATCAGGTTAATTAAAACTAACTTTAAAACTTTTTTATGGTTAAGCTTATTTTGTGACTAAATTTTTAACACTTTCCTTTGTTGAAAAATATTTTTGGTAGGCACATTACTTTTCAATAAGCTTTTTCACCAACCAAGTTCTTTAAAAAAGCACTTCAATTTACCAAACATTTTATTATTTTAGCCTGACAAAAATGGTATTTTACGGAGAAAATGCAATCTAGATAATTGCTTCAAAAAATATTCGAAAAAGTACGATCAAGAAATGTGCATACCCTCTGTAAGTACTTTAAACTCGGTTTTTGTAATATAAAAATAAAATTACGATTAAAAAAATTTAATAAACTATTTAATAACTTATGTTACTCTATTAGGAACCTTCCAACCTTCAAGAAGATAACCTAAACCCGATAAAAAAGAACTGAATAATCTTTTTATTGTGTGTACCAAAAGTAAGGAATTTTTTTAATATTAAAGTTAGCTATGTTTTAAATTTAAATTTTTATAATAATATGGTAAACTTTTATTTTTTTAGTTTGTAAAGTTTAAAGAAGAAAAACTTTCAAAGACAAGGGGAAACCAAACAAAAACTTTATCGACCTATGGATATTAATAAATTAAAGAAACAGTTGTCGAAATTGGATCTGTTTCGATTATCTCAGAATTCTTTATTCAACATTTAAGTGAAACTGAACTATCATCTCCATTTACCAACCTTTATATTTTAATACTGGGTAGACACTAATCTAACTTTACATCCGGATTGGCCCTTCTAACAATTCTTGGACTGTCTTGAGATCATTGCAACCTTCTTTGTGTGTGCACCACAGTAAGTACTTTTTTATTTTGCATCTTTAAATTTATAGCATTCTCATTACATTTTAAACTTTTATTTATAGTCTCCGAAACCAACATTGTTATTAAACCCAGCATCTTGTGACCAAGTTTAAAAAGGATTGAACAATCAGGTTAATTAAAACTAACTTTAAAACTTTTTTTCTGGGTAACCTTATTTTGTGACTAAATTATTAACACTTTCCTTTGTTGGAAAATATTTTTGGTAGGCACATTACTTTTCAATAAGCTTTTTCACCAACCAATTTCTTTAAAAAAGCACTTAAATTTACCAAACTTTTTATTATTTTAGCCTGACAAAAATGGTATTTTACGGAGAAAATGCAATCTAGATAATTGCTTCAAAAAATATTCGAAAAAGTACGATCAAGAAATGTGCATACCCTCTGTAAGTACTTCAAACTCTGTTTTTGTAATATAAAAATAATATTACGATTTAAAAAATTTAATAAACTATTTAATAACTTATGTTACTCTATTAGGAACCTTCCAACCTTCAAGAAGATAACCTAAACCCGATAAAAAAGAACTGAATAATCTTTTTATTGTGTGTACCAAAAGTAAGGAACTTTTTCAATATAAAAGTTAGTTATGTTTTAAATTTAAATTTTTATAATAACATGCTAAACTTTTATTTTTTTAGTTTGTAAAGTTTAGAGAAGAAAAACTTTCAAAGACAAGGGGAAACCAAACAAAAACTTTATTGACCTATGGATATTAATAAATTAAAGAGACAGTTGTCAAAATTGGATCTGTTTCGATTATCTCAGAATTCTTTATTCAACGTTTAAGTGAAACTGAACTATCATCCCCATTTACCAACCTATATATTTTAATACTGGGTAGACACTAATTTAACTTTACATCTGGATTGGCCCTCCTAAAAATTCATGAACTGTCTTGAGATCATTGCAACCTTCTTTGTGTGTGCACCACAGTAAGTACTTTTTTATTTTGCATATTTAAATTTATAGCATTCTAATTATATTTTAAACTTTTATTTATAGTCTCCGAAACCAACATTGTTATTAAACCCAGCATCTTGTGTCCAAGTTTAAGTAGGATTAAGTAGGAAACATCATTCATTTTAGCACAACAAATCGATGATTTACTTGTTATGTAATCTAGAAAATTGTCTTGCTAACAAAGATATACAAAAAAAGTATGTTAATGAAATTACTTATTATATTAATTTGTCCCTGTATTATTTCACTGATAGTTTGTTAATTAAAATTTGCAAAATTATTCATTATTGATAGGTTATGAAAGTTTATGTATGTACTTTTACTCATTTTTGGTAAAATAGAATTAATATAACAATTTATTATAGCCTACTATATAAAATATTTAATATTTTAGTTACTGTATTAGAAGTCTTCTGAGAAAAAGTATTTTTGTTATTGAACCTAGCCCCTTGGGTCCAAGTTTAAGTAAGATTAAACAACAAATCTCAACTTAAACTTTTTTTGGGTAAGTTTATTTCTGTGACCACATTAGTTCTAGATAAACATTTTTTTGTTTAAATAAGGGTTGGTAGGCACTTTTGTGTAAAAACTTTTTTATAGTAATTAAAATATGGGTAGGCACTTTTTATAATAATTTTATGTTAGCACCTTTGAACAATTTAAGTATGGGTAGGCGCTTTTGTTGTTTAACTTATTTTTAGGTAAGCCTTTGTTACAAACCTATAACTTCTAAAAAAAGCTTTTTTTTATAAAAATTTACCAAAAATATTTTATTTAAGTTCAACGAAATTGATATTTTATTCAGAAAATGTAATCTAGATAAATGTACATATTTTTTTTAATTTAAAAAATCACTTAACATAACATTTTTGTTTATGTATTAAACTAATTTACTTGCGTTATAATAGTTAACTAGATAAAAATTAAAATTTTTGCTTGTTTATTTAGTTGTGACCTTTCAACCTGTCAGAAAGGTGAAATCAGTTGTTGATTAAATTATGTTATTCAAATAAATAAAGATCAAGAAATGTGCATACACTCATGTAAGTCTTTTGGCTCAGTTTTTGACTTATAAAAATAATATACCAATTTAAAATCTTTGATAAACTGTTTAAAACATTGCGTTTCTTTATTATTAGGAATCTTCTAACCTTTAATAAGATAACCTAAACCCGATAAAAAAGAGTTGAATAATGTTTTCTTTGTGTGCACCAAAAGTAAAAAAAATTTTCCCCCCAAAAAGTTCGGTATGTTTTAAATTTAAATCTTTACATTAACATATTGAACTTTTATTTGTTTAGTTGTAAAGTTTAAAGAAGAAAAAACTTTTCAAGACAAAGAAAAACCAAACAAAAAACTTTAATGACCTTTTGGTATTAAGAAATAAAAAAAAGTCGTCAATATTGGCTCAGTCTTGTTTTATCTCAGAAGTTTTTATTGAACCTACCCTTAAAGTTCAAGTGAAACTGATATATCGACTCTATTTACCAACTCTATTTACCAATTTTAATACTGGATAAACAATAGTTTAGCTTTAAATCTGGATTGGGCCTTTCTTCAATTCTGGGACTGTCTTCAGACTGTTGCACCTGAGACTTTTAAGTATGTGTTATTCAGCCTCTTGTGTCCAAGTTTAAGATTAAACAACCTGCTTAATCAAACCAACTTAAAAACATAAGTTTCTATTAGAAATCTTGTGATCTTCAACAAAAATGAAACTTTACCCAGAAAATAACCTAAACCTGATGAAAAAGAATAAAATAATCTTTTTCCCGCGTGTGCACCAAAAGTAAGTAACTTTTGTATTACATAAAACCTAGTTTTAATTTTGAAGCATTCTAATTACATTTTAACTTTTATTTAGTTTCAAGACTTTTGCCCTAAGTTCTTGAAGACTGTTATTAAAACCAACATCTTGTGTCCAAGTCTAAGAATGATTAAGCAATTGGCTTAAATACCGCCAACTCAAAAACTTTACTCTGGGTAAGCTTATTTTTGTGACTAAGTAACCTCTAAATAAACTATTTTCTTTGTTTAATGTAGTCTTGTTAGGCACCTTTGTGAAAAAAAATTCCTTAAATTAATTTAAATATGGAAAGGCACTTTTTTACCAATAACTTCAAAAAAAGCACTTTTGTACTAGTTTGTTAGACACATAATTTAACTTTAAACTTTTATTTTTACTTTGTCATCCAGTTTCGACCTTTCAACCTCAAAGAAAGAAGAAATCAATTGTTTGTTAAATTATTTTATTTAAATAAATCAAGATTAAGAAATGTGCATACACGCGTGTAAGTACTTTGGATATTTGATAAACTATTTAATCACTCCTGTTACTCTTTTATTAGGAACCTTTCAACCTTTAATAAGAACCTAAACCCGATAAAAAAGAGTTGAATAATGTTTTCATTGTGTGCACCAAAAGTTAGTCACTTTTTCCATATAAAAGTTAGTTATGTTTTAAATTTAAATCTTTTTAATAACATATTAAATATTTATTTATTCAGCTGTAATGTTAAGGAAAAACTTCCCAAGATAAAGGAAAACCTAACAAAAAACTTTGACAATTGGTTAGTGGTTAACTTTAAGCAAAAATAACATTTGGAAAAATTGGATCAATAGCAAAAGAGGCATGCTGAAAAATTGGACAAACATCACTTCAGAAGTCTTTATTTAATAAACTTACCCTTGAAGTAAAATTAAAATATTGTCGTTATTCACAAACCTACGATATTTACTGCTGATTAACTATGAAAATCGATACTTTTTTTTTCATCGTATATTTTTTTGTTTTGTGTTTCTTTGTTGTTTTGTGTTGATTTTGGAGTTATGTTGATTTTTTGTTGTGATTGTTTTGTGCAGTACTTTAACTTTTAGCTAGGCTCTAAGGTAGGCAGAAACTTGGAAACTGTTAATCTTAAGCAAGGTGCCTTGCAAATATCTTTTAGGATAGGCACTTTTACTTAGAATTCAGGGTAGGCACTTGGTCTATAACTTAGATGTAAGCTCTTTTACTAATTTATTCCACATCAGCATTTTTACTTAAATTTTGGGGTAGGCACTTGTGCATATACCTACATTTGGCACCTTTACCTATAACTTTGAAGTAGGCCCTTATAACTAACTGTAAGGTAAGCATCTGTCTATGACTTCGATGCAGGCTCCTTTACTTATTAATTTGGGATTTTACCTTAAGCTTTAAAAAAAGGCACTTTTATCTATGACTTTGAGATAGGCACTTGTATCTATAACATAAGGAAAGGCTTTTTAACCTAAAACTTTGAAATAGGCATTTTATCTATAACTTGGAGGCAGGCACTTTAACCTTGAAGTAGGCACTTGTATCTATAACTTTAAGGTAGGCACATTTACCTATGACTCGGAGGTAGGCACTTTTACCTATAACTTTGAGATAGGCACTTTTGCCTATAACTTTGAAGTAGGCACTTTTACCAATAACTCAGATGTAGGCACCTTTACTTAAACATTTGAAATAGGCACTTTTATCTAAAACTCAGAGGCAGACACTTTAACCTTAAAGTAGGCTCTTGTATGTATCACTTTAAAGTAGGCACCCTTACTTATAATTCAGAGGTATGCACTTTTATCTATAACTATGAAGTAGCCACTTTAACCTTCAACTTAGAGAGGTAGGCACTTGTTAATATAACTTTAATGTAGACACTTTTAGCTTTAACTTAGAGGTAGGCACTTTAACCTTGAAGTAAGCACTTGTATCTTTAACTATAAGGTAGGCACTTTCACCTATAACTCGGAGGTAGGCACAGGCACCTTTGCCTATAACTTAGAGGTAGGCACTTTTACCTATAACACAGAAGTAGGAACTTTTTCCAATAACCCAGAGGTAGGCACTTTCACCCATAACTCAGAGGGTAGGCACTTTTACCAGTATTTCAGAGGATGGTCACTTTCACCAATACCTTTGAGGCAGGTACTTTCTACCTCAGAGGGTAAGCACTTTTACCTATTCTTCAGAGGTAGGCACTTTTACCAATATCTCAGAGGTAGGCACTTTTACCAATATCTCAGAGGTAGGCACTTTTACCAATATCTTAGAGGGTGGGCACTTTTACCAATACCTTTGAGGCAGGTACTTTCTACCTCAGAGGAAGCACTTTTACCTTTTCTTCAGAGGTGGGCACTTTTACCAATATCTCAGAGGTAGGCACTTTTACCAATATCTCAGAGGTAGGCACTTTTACCAATATCTTAGAGGTAGGCACTTTTACCCATTCTTTAGAGGTAGGCACTTTTACCAATATCTCAGAAGGTAGGCACTTTTACCAATATCTCAAATGTAAGCAATTGACGTCACTTATGGTTGGGAACGTGGCAATAAAAATGTGGCACACAGGGGTTATGACGTCATTCCGCCTAAAAATTATTATCATTTATCAGTATCTGCTGCGTATAGTTTTCTACATTTTATGTACCACCGATGGTTGTATGTTAACTTTATGCTATCATCGTCCTAGCATAACATTTTGATGAAGTCACTATAAGTGACGTCAGTAAAAAATTTAAAAAAAATAACTATTTTTTGTACTCCGCATTCCGCAAAAATCAAAGCACTCCGCACTCCATACAAGCACTCCGCCTTTAACGTAGTGCCAATTAAGGTGATTACAACTTAATCCACCTGACGAGAATATATTTTCGGATCGTATGGATTGATTGACGGATAGAAGGATCGAATGGGTCGGATGTGTTAATGGGTAATCTGAATAGGTGAGGGTTAGGATAAGGGTTTAATTTATGAAACTTCTTTGTTTAATTAAATATCCGTCAAATATGCATTTGAATTATGTAATATCTATTTAATATATATTTGATTCAGTTAATAAAACTTGATCCATTAATCCGTTCGATCCGTTGATCCGTCAAATATATATTTTCGTCAGGTAGATTAAGTCCGATTCAATTAAGGTTAATGTAAACAATTTACGGAAAACAAACAGTTTTTGTTAAACTTTACAGCTGTAAGGTTAGATTTGTAATTAATTACTGTATTACGTTAGTAAAACTATTCGGTAATATTTTTTGGGGGTGTGTGAAATAGTTTGAAAAGTCATTTTTGCTTTTTTAGGACAGACTACTGTTTTTTAGTTTTTTGTATTTCAATTTTTTAGATGACTTTAAAATTTAACAGGCGAGAGTTACCGATTTAATAACTCATTTTTTCAATTTGTCAATTTGTGTGTAAAAATAAATAAAAAGTTAAGTTGAATTTAACGCAAATCCTACATAAAAATAAAAAAGACCTGCTTTTTTTGAATTAAAAAAAGGTTTTATTAACAAACCTTACTTTAATCCTTATTAGAAAGTTAATATAAAGTTTAATTAACAAAATTTTGTATGTGTTTTTAAAGGTTTCCGTTTATACTTTGTGGATTTTATTTTGGTAGTCTGGTAGTGATTTTCTAAAGATCCTATGTGTCTATGGCGGGCCAGTCTGGAAAGTAGGGCAGTTTTCAACGAGATCTCATGCGTGCAAGTGTAAAAAATGGCATGAACGCGCGAAAAACCAGGCGTGCAAAATGTTAATTTCGAGCCGGCGTTTTTTTCACCGATAAAAGTCTCGTGCGTGCACGCTGCCCTACTTTTTAGACTGGATGGCGGGTACCTATATAATATAAAGGCCCATACTAGTTTGAAAGCTTTAAACAAAATACATGGAACAAAAATTGGAATAAATTGCTTGGATTAAACCAAAACCCATTTGAAATTTGCTTAATACAAGCAATCCATAACAATTTATTCTATTATTTAGGATCCTAAATTTGTGTATTTGTCAAATTTTATAATCCCCAAAACTTGTCATAAATAAGTTTGTAAAATGCAGTAAGATTACAAGATCAAATATTAAGAAAAGATTTTAATAATTAAAGAAAGAACATTAAAAAAATTTATTAATACAATAAATATGTTTAGATATATTAACAGATATTTTTGTAATAACTGGATAAAGAAAAAATTAAAACTTCCAAAATGGAGATATTTTAAGAAAAATTCGATGAACTTTTTTAAGCGCCGACGAAAACAGACAATTGTTTCAGTTTCAAGCGATATTAATATAGATCTGGATGGACCAAAACAAAAAAGAGAAACTAAAGTTGGATTTAATTTGAACGGATATCATGATTCTGAAACGAAAGTGTTCGAGGTAAAAAAAGAATTATGTTCAACTTGCTTTGAGAATTATATCTAATGTAACCTTCTTTTCTAATTTTTAAAGTGACACATTTTTTAAAAGAAATAACGACTTTCAAGTCTAAACGAGTTATATTTGTTACCCCAACTTAGTCTTAAGTTAACTTTGCCAATTTGGGATATTGTTGATTATAATTTTTAATAATTAAAATGTTGCATGTTTTTAACAAAAGATCAAAGCAAAAATAGAACTTGACTTAACAACATTAAAACATAAATATAGTGAGGATCATACTTAAAAGTGCTTGTAGTGAAATTAAAGAATATTTAATACTGGGCTTTGACAGTAACCTTATGTTAATGCTGTAAAATTGTTTTAACTTAAGACAATTATTTGTGTTTTTAGGAAGCTCTAATAAAGGAGAATGGTGATGAGTTAGTTCCATCCACCAGCTCCCAACAAGACCATGGTAATTTAAATAAATAGAAAAAGCCTTGGAAGCTCACCAAATGTTTATATTGTAAAAGTTGTTGTAGCTAAAGTATTTTTTTTTAAATAAATAAATTTTTTTTCATCAGAAATCAGATCATCAAATAATGATCTTCAAAATCATTCGATTATGACATCACATAAAGATGAAAGTGAAGAATTGTTTCCGAACGGCAATATTGAACTTTCTGTTCCACAAGTAAATAAAAAAATATATTAACAATTGACTTAAAATTGTAGTTAATTTGTAAATACTTTTTTATCCTAACTTATTTTTTACACCACAAACTGTAAGTAATAATGGTTAATATATATTCATAAAGTCATATATTAACAATATTTTCATACTCAAAAATTGATAAAGTTGGTGTCACTGAACACAAAAATAATTTTAACTTTAAATAATTTCACCTACTTTTTAAGTTATACAACTTTTAAAAAAAAATTAAAATTAATTTAAAAAATGACGTTAAATGATGTAGAAAGAACTAGCTTGTTTACATTCTTTATGTTAACTTAGTACTTTCTAGGTAACACGAAAAAATATGGTAACTCGTTGTTTTTATGTTAATCATTTTCCAGTATTTTTGAAAATTAAATTGTAAGTACCACACATTTTTTAAAGGCTCTAAAGCCATTTTATGATTTATTGTCAATCATACTAACGTGCTATATACATCACCTTCAAAATTGCAAAACTCTGTAACATAAAACTTTAATTGTAATTTTATTTCTTATAGGCTGAACCTGTTAATGAGGATTCAAATAATGTTATGAATACAACGCAAGTAAATGAGAAATTACAGCAGTTAATGAAGTTGTATGCTTCTATAATTAAGGGGGACAAAAGTGAAACTAAAAAAATATTGGCAGGTCTGTTAGTTTTAAATTTATTTTCCTTTTACTTTATATTTATTGTCAATTTATTAATTTAATTGTGTTTTAATTTGTTTTTTCAAGTATATACATTATATCTTTATTTTTTTGCTAAACAAAATTAAACTTAAGCAATTACTGTTAGTACAGTATTTTTTTATTTTTAAAAATCTAAATTTTGTTTCCAGCGTTTCCCGAAATAATTGAAGCCCCAGATAATTTTGGGAGAACCCCGTTAATGTATTGTGTTTTATCGGATCGTATTGATTGTGCAAAGTTGTTGTTGAAATTAAAATGTAATTTGGATCAAGTTGACAAAGCTGAAAGAAGTGCCGTCCATCTTGCAGCACATAAGGTCTTGTATTTGTTATTAATTTTTTATATTTGTAGTAATATAACTTTAAACTTTAATCGTTGCACCCAAAAAATTCACATTATTTGTGCGCTGCCAAACTTTTTTTAATTTGCTCAGTACAGTTATATGCAAATAGAAAAAGTTTTTGTCCAAAGAACATATTATTTGGAATAAGCATTAAGGTGTAAGTTATGGCAAATGTAGAGAAATTTTGTATAGCCTATCATATTTATATATTAAGTATTTTAAACTTTTTTTTATAAGCTTCTGGTAAGACTCTTATAACTCTTTACTAATATATAAAAACTTATTTTTGTCATGCAAGCCTAATTTGTTCTACTTTATTGCACATTTGGATACTTTATCTGTCATATTTTTTATGTGTTGTCATTTTTTTATAAAGTCCTTCCCTTTTTTAGGCAAGTTACAAATTTCTTGAACTTCTTCATAATCGTGGAGGGAGTATCGAAACAAAAGATAAAGACGGGCAAACTCCTCTACATCTTTCTACAAGGAATGGAAATGCAAAATGTCTTGAGTTTCTACTCAAAAGGTTGAGTCCAGGCATGGTGGATGTTAATGATAATGTAAATGTAAGTCCCTGGTTTGTTTCCCGTTGAGGGCAGAAAAATAATTTAATTTACAAAATTGAAAAAAATGATTTCAATTTTTTTTTTTTTTTTAGAAAATAGCATCTTACATATAAGTTTCACGCAAACATTAAAAAATTAGAAATTTGTTTAATAGCATTTTTAATTTCTACTTGATAATATTCAAAATTACGAAACTGTTTGAAAATATTTTGAATTTTTAACAGAGAACAGCTTTACATTGGAGTGCAGCATTCAGTAACGCCGAATTTGTCAAACTTTTGATCAAATACAACAGCAATGTTGCTATGCCTGACAGTGAGGGTAAAACGCCGCTGCATTGGGCTGCTAACACACATGCAACGAGTGCCGTGGCCACCATGAAAGTTCTGCTTGTAAGTTACACCACAATTTTAAGATTTTTGTTATTTTAAGTTTTATGAATCTTGTAAAAAATTCAGTTTATAGAAAAAAAAATATAAAAAATTTTTTTTTTTTTTTTTTTTTTTAACATTTTCAACTAAAAATAAAAAAACTTGTATAAGTTTATAAGTAATATTTGTCTGTGATAATTTACCCACGCACCACAAACGACAGTTTTATTATATAAAGATAGTATTTGTAATATTTTAAACTGTTTTATTTAATTATGTTTCCAGGATTCATCTTCTAGTATATTAAACTGGCCAGATAGGGAAGGTAGAACTGCATTACATTATGCTGTAGCTCATGAAAATGTGCCTGCTGTTGAGTATTTACTGGGATTTGAACCGGAGACCTGTGAAGTGGACAGATTGGATAATTCATTCAGAACTCCATTGCATTGGGCTGCACAACTGGGTTTGTAAAATTTTCACTTCAATTTTGTTAGATTTTAATTTTTTGTTAAGACTAGGTAAAAAAAATTTCAAGACGAAAATTTTTATTTATTTTTAATAAAACTAATATTTTGTAGTATTTAGTTTGTCTTTTGTTGTATGAATATTGGCTTTTTGGTAGCCTATGTTGTTTTTTAGTTTTTAGATATTTTTGATTTTAATTTTACTAGCGATTTTTTTTTTGGAATAATTCATAAATTTTAGGAATAATTTTTAGGAAAAAATGTTATTTATTTTTTTAGATTAACATTTTTTTTATCAATCGACTATTAAAATTTAGTTTGTTTTAGTTAAATATAAATAGGCACTTTTCAAAATATCATTTTTTTTAAATTAAGTAATTACCCATTTTTGTGCTAAACCATTAGGCTTATTTTTTCAAAGCTAGTTAATATATTACAGTTAATGTACTACTTTAACTATTTTTTTTTGCTTTTTATTAATTACTTAAACAAAATATGTGAATGAAATTTTTATTCAATGAAATGGTATATACCACTTTAGCATACTCACAAGCTACTTAATGTCACAAATATTTAATTAATCGAATCATCAAAATATAAGAACCTACTTTAATTTAGTTAATTGTTTTTATGTGGTATTTGATAGGAACAATTTAATAATTACGTAATTTCTGAATTGAATTTTTTTCAACTTTTTGTCTTTAAATTTAACTTTTTTTGTGCCAAAGCTTTAAGAAATTCAACCTGTTTTAATTTTTTTTTTTTAATAAACTAAATTATAATTTATAATGCAATTGGTTTAATAGATTTAACTTTTTTTTTGATTTAAAAAAAATGTTTTTTGTTATTTTTTGAACTATGAATTTTTTATTCACAGGCAACACAGAAATAGTGAAATTATTGTTGTCAGTCGGAGCTAAAAATTCAGTTTCCGATTCAAACGGAGCAACACCATTGTTATACGCATCACTGAGCAATAACGCGGTAAGTACTTTTACCCATGCAACTAATATTTTAATAGAGAAAACACTTTTAAGTAATGTGGGTATATTTTAGAAAAAAAATCAATTTAAAGCTGTATAGCTATTTGTGTCAAAGGTTTTGCAAAAAGGGTATTGCGTTTAAATAGAGTTAGTACTTCTCCAACAAGAAGTATAAATATATTACTGAAACTATTTTAATTTTTGAGGACTTTTGCCTGTGATTGACTATGCTTTTCTTAGTTTTATTGCATGTTTTTTGTCAAAAGGAAAATAGCAATATACTGATTTTTTTCATAAACATAATTCGATTTAAAAAAATGTAATAAACAATTTAGTTTTAATATTATAATTTTTTGTTAACCATATTTAAATATTAAAACAAAATAAAACAGAAATTTGAAAACAAATAACAAACCCCATGTTTTTAAAATTTATAAATGAAATTTTATTGTGGTTGAATAATTGAACTAATTAGAAGTAGATTAGATAACACTTAACTTTAATTCTATATCACTTAATACATATAAGTGGCCAATTGAAATTCAGTCTTTTACATATTTTTTACATAACAAACTTTTTTCCTTTGATTCAGTTTATAATTTTAAAAACTACTATTCATAAATTATTTGTAATATTTCATTGTTTAGAAAGGTGTTACCTTACATTTTTAAAACTATATATAAAAAACATTACCTACATTTAGCTACATACCATCTTGTGGATGTATGTTTAACTGTAAATTAAGATTTTTTTTCAACAAATAAATCTTGAAATAAATCTTTTTTCAATAAATAAATATTTTTTCAATAAAATCTTTTTTTCAATAAATATATCTTTAAGCATAACATTAACTAATCACAGTTACTAAATTTTTTTTTACATTGGTGGTTGGTTAAATCCGTTGTTAATTTTTTTTGTACTTTTTTATCCTTGATGTTAAAAGGCCAACTTAATTGCCTTTGGCAGTTCAAGTATTATAGATATATAATTACCCCGATATTAAAACTCAAGATGGGGTTTTTGCTTAGCATAAAGTTATACTGTTTATAGAGCCTTACCTAAGGGCAATACAACATGGAAGCGTTTGGGGTTCAAACCCAAGACCTCATGTAGTGAAGCCAAGTGTTTCAGCCACAAAGTCAAATATAACTTATATTTAAAGGGTGTGTTACTGGAGATAGTGAAGAATGATAACAAAGTGTTGGAACAAGCTGATATAGATGGGAGGAATGCATTGATGTGGGCAGCTGGGAAGGGGGCAAATGAAGTGATTGCAACTTTGCTCAACCTCAAACAACCTGAAAATCCTGCAGGTTTGGTCATCCAATTATTTAATTATAAGTTTCTTGTTGTATTATTTTTTTTAAATAAATATTATCCTCAATGTAAAAAGGGCAAATTTAGGCCTAAACATAGGGTAACATCAGTTTAATTTTTAAATGTTTTAGTACTATATATATTAGGTAAATTTTTGGTTTTATAAATATTTTATATTGCTAATTGAACTAACAGTTAAATTTAAATTCTATTTGCAGTTTTATTTATTGCGCAGAATAAATTAATAAGTTATCAAATAAATACCTTTAAAATATTTATTAATTGTGATTATTTTAAATTGAATAAGAATTTTTTTAGTTTTCTTGGAAACAAATTTTAATTAAAAAAAAAAACTAATTGTATTTATATTTTTAGAAATCCAAACCCGATCAACGATAAAGTTTAAACATTCTTACGTCGTAGATGTTAACAGAACAGATAATAAGGGAAACACTGGTAAATTAATTATTATAAACATTGTTTTATTTGTTTAATTTATATAAAAAGAAGGTTAGTGGACAATGTAAGTGTATATGTATGTCCAATATAAATACATACAAAATTAAAAAACTGTGGTTTGTGGGGCTTGAGTAAATTATTATTGGCAAACATTATTTAATAATTGGGATTACATAAAGACAATTAAAATTCTAACTGTAAAGACGGTAGTTTTACTTAAAAAAAGGATAACTGTACTTAAAAAAACTAGAAACTGTGTGATAACTTTTATTCTTAGCTTTTTTTTATTTAAAAATTGTTTTTTGATTGATTTAGCTCTTCATATGGCAGCATATAATGGTCACGCTCAATCAGCTGACCTACTGTTGACCTTCAAATCTCGACATGACCTTCAAAATAACATGAACCATACCCCCTTGTTTGGTGGGTGTGAAAAGGTAAATAAAAAGTAAATGTTAAAATGTATAAAAAAATATTTTATTTTGTTGAGCTCTTTAAAAGTAATAACAAAGTAAAAGTTTTAACAATATATAACTGGTAAAGGCAATTCTTTAAACTTTCAGTGAAAGTAATGCAATTAACTTTATATTCACATTGTAAAATTACCTTTGTTACATGTGAACAAATTCAATATGTGTATATATAGTAATTACATAATTATCATTTATATTATAAGGGTATAAATTATAATTTTTTATCTCAGTATTTTTTTATCTATGTCACCAAAGGCTTTATGTGATAGGTTTTTGTATTTTTAATGGGAAAGGGTGTGCTGTTGTAACATGTTTCAGCTATCCGTGAATAACAAAAAGGGCTAATATTTAGGCATAGGTGCGACTTAGACCTGAAACTTTAGGTGTTTAAGCTATCTGTAAACATTGCGCTGGTGGGCAAATAGTGTGGCATTGGTGCGGCTTGAACCCAAAACCTTTTGAACTGTGGTTAGCTGCCGTGATTGAAATACCACACTGCCTAACATCCTGTATAAAGAATTCCTTAAAAAAATTTTTTTTGTTCAGGGCCATCTAGAAGTTGTAAAAAACTTATTAGATTACAACGCGAGTATTTCACTGATTGACCTTGAGAAGAGGTCACCTTTACATTGGGCAGCTCTTGGAGGTCATGCTGATGTTTGTGACTTTCTCATCAAGAAAGGTGAGTTTTGTGTAAAATTTGTATTTTAAAGTAAAATTTAGTATTTATTACATACCAGTTCTTAGATACCCTCGGTTGGAATGTAAATTTATTATGTGGTCACATACTTTAACTAATATTTGCCTCTAAAAATTTATTCATGCAATCTACAAATGGCATTTTTTTATTTTTCAGGCATATGAATTGGGCTTACACATTTATATATTTGTCCACTAAACTTAATTATATAAATATAGTTTGTTGTAATTTTCACAAAATTGAAAATTAATGTTTTTTCAAATTTTGCTATTTAACTATTTTAAACATTTTAAAAGCGTTGTACAAATAGGTTTAAACCCCTTTTTCTTAACTTTAACATTTTCAAATTTTTAATTCAAGTAGTATTTATATAGCTTGAAAATTTTAGCACAATTATTGCTCTATTTTAATGTGTTATTTTTTCTCGTTGTCTTAGAATTTAAAATTTTGTCTTCGAATAAAATTAAAGAATTGATGGATTTAGATTTTTGGAATTAATTTTTTTTTTGTCATTTAATAATATTTAATTCTTGTCATTGATCTTTTTATAGATATATTCAAGTTTAAACAATTAATTTAAATAAATACTTGTTAAATGTAGGACTGGATCCTGATATAAGAGATGGTTACAATCGATCTCCACTTCATTGTGCAGCATTTGGAGGTTTTATAAACTGCATGAATTTACTTCTGGAGAACAAAGCTAATGTTGATCTACAAGATTTTGAGGTAATTTTCCTAGGAGCAAAAATAAGAATCAACAATTTTAAAGTTTGGATAATACATAATTTTATTTGTTTTTTTAAATATGTAAGTTATAAATATGTTAAAGGTTTTTACAATCTTTAAATCAATATGCAGAAAAATGTCAGCATTTATTCATAAAAACTTATTAACAATTATGTTTATTAATAAATTCAAGGTTTAAAATATTAGTTTATTCATTTTTTGAGTATGTTAATTATAAATGTCCTAAAATGTTCAGAAAACTGTCAACTATTAAAACAATATGACAAAAAATGTAAAATTTTATTCACAAAATCAAACAAAAAAAATTTTTAGAAACTTTTTTAATCATTATTGTATATACTAAATCCCTGCTTGATAAAAAACAGAAAATTTTTTGTTTTATTTAGGGTATGTCAGCTTTGCACTGGTCAGCACATTCCGGTCACCTCGATGCCACCAAACTTTTGTTTCAATGTTCAGCGTTTCCAAATTTAATGGAGTTTACAGAGGAAAGGTTGACTCCACTTGATCATGCTTTGTTGCATGAGAGAGATGAAGTAGCACAATATCTTATTGAACAAGGTAATAAATGATAATTTATAATATATATGTGCTCTTTAAAGTATTTTTTATTAGTTAAGTGCCTATTGTATAGGTTGCATTTTTTACACACATTTTATATGCTGGTCGATTTTAATTGTAATAAGATTGTTGCAATTCTCAATTAATATTTGCCAACGATAATTTACCTGCACTGTACAAATGGCAGTTTTTATTAACTTTACAGGATACATATTGAATATATTTATCTTTTGAGCCTTGTTTTATTCTAATAAACAGCTATATTATCTAATGATGTTTAACATAACATGAATGTGTTGTATTCTATATCTTTTGTAACTGATCTATATGAAAATGTTAAAAACTGAAAATATTTATAAATATTATTGGTTAAATGCTTTTTAGACATTTTGTTAAGTTATTTAATTTTTTTTTATAGGAGCTTTATCATCTGAAACAATTAGAGATATTGCTGCTGCTAGAATACAAGCTTGTTATCGTGGTTACCTGGTATATAATATTTAATGTTTATCCTTAATATTCATCTGTATTTTTGCGTAAGAAAATTTCAAATAATGTTTTTATTCTATTTTTTTTCAGGTCCGAAAACATTTCCTAAAAAGAAAATCTTTGTTATTTAAACATGAAGCTTTAAAGAATAAAAACAAAAAAGAAAAGTAAGAATAATTTAAAAAAAAAAATTATTAAAAATATTTTTATAAATTATTAAAAGTGTCATACTTGTAAAAATTAATTTTACTTTCTATCCAATTATTATTTTTTTTTTAATTTCTAAAAATTTTTTGAATGCATATTTTTCCAGTGTTTCCCAATATTTATCATTCATTTATTATTTATCCTCGATTTTAGAACACGGGGCAAACACAAACACTTAATGGTTGGTGAAGAGTTTATCCCCAATTCTCCTTACAATGACTCAATATTTGCTGACTCAGCATATTCCGGTGATGATGCGTCACGACAAGACACTTTGGATGTTGAGTCACCTTTACGAACAATCAAGTCAAAGGTCATGACCTTGAACGAACCTGGGACCCCACAACCCCAAGTTGAAATTTTAAACGAAGGTTGAATATTTAAAAAAAAAAAAATTTTTAATATTTTTCACAATTTAACATTTTTGTTTAATCTTAATTTTTTTTACCACTAGGGAGCGTAAAAGAGTTTCAACGAAATGAAGACCCCCTAATTTACACCCCCACAAAGATAATTGTCACTGAAGTTAATAATAATGCAACTGAAAGTGGAATCTTTGAGGCTGAGGTGAAAGAAGAAAACAACTTGGAAAATTCGGAAAAAGAAAATAATTTGGAAACTCTAGAAAATAAAAATTTATTTGAAAATAATTCGGAAACACTAGAAAATAAAAATTTGTTGGAAAATAATTCGGAAACTCTGGAAAATAAAAATTTGTCAGAAAATAATTTGGAAATCCTAGAAAATAAAAATTTAACAGAAAATAATCTGGAAACCCTAGAAAATAAAAATTTATTGGAAAATAACTTGGAAACCCTAGAAAATAAAAATTTAACACAAAATAATTCAGAAACTCAGGAAAATAAAAATTTGTCAGAAAATAAACTGGAAACCCTTGAAAATGAGAATAAAAATTTAGAAACTCTGCAAACTACAATTAATAATTCAGATTCGAATAATACCAAAAGTTTGGTTACACTAGAAAAAAAAGAAAATAAGGAATTAAAAGATGATATAGAACAAACAACAAATAAAAATCACGAAAATTTAACAACTTCTAATAATGATGATATTATAAAGAAAAACTCTGATAAAGAAATTGTTGAAAATATTAAAGATTTAAAATCTACTGATAATGATGAAATAAAAGAAAATGAATTATCTAAAGAAAAATCTGTTAATATTAAAAAACAAAAAGCAAAGGTAAAACTGTTTAAAATAATAAATTATTTTTATAAACTTAAATTTAAAACAAAATGTTAATTAAAAAATTTTTTTAATATTTTTCTTAATTTTATATTTTTAGGATTTAAGTTCAACTCAACCTCAAAGTTCATCTGGGGGTCAACCACAGACAACTGATGATGTCATAGTAAATGATGTTATAACTCGAAAAAGTGAAAAGAAAAGAAGGAAAAAGAAATCACGAAAACAATTAGAAAAACCTCAAATTTCGACTGAAAGTGACGATCAAAAAATTTCAAACAAAAAAATTCAAAAACAAAGTTTAAAAAGTTCTCTAAGTAGCAAAAGTTCAGATTTAAATCAAAAAATAACAAATAATCCTGAAAATTCACAACAAAATGAAAAATCTAATAAATCTTCTGTTGAAGATATCCGAGTAACTCAATCAGAAAACTCAAAAACTGGTAATTTATCTAAAAATTCGGTTGAAAGAAGTCAAAAAAATATTTCCCAAAATCAAATTTCTCAAATAATTGAGGTACCGCATGTGGGGAATTCCCCTCAGAACCTGGATGTTGATAGTATTGGAAAAGACGAGGATATTAAATTCACAACCGTTCATGGAATAGCATATAAAGATGAGGATAAATTAGAAAATGAGCATTGTTTTATCGACACTTCACCAATACAACAAAACAGGTAAATAAATTGTATTTTGACTTTTAGGAAAAAAATAATGCAACTGAATTTTACAAATTTTAATATTCATTTGGTATCTAAATAAAAGTTGTATAAATAATGGAGATTAACCAATTTAAAGGGTTACAAAATAAATAAAACTGCCGTTTGTGATGAGCAGGTAAATTACAACAGGCAAATATTAGTTAAGAGTTGCGACCATATTACGACAATTCAAATTTCGATCATAGGGCAGACTATTAACTAGTGATTAAATAAATTTTTTATTGCAAAAAAAATGTTAAAATTTGTGTGAAACTTAAAAAACTAAATCGATTTTTTGATTTAAGTGACCTGCCAATGTCTGAATATATTGAAAGTTTAATGCAATTATCTGCGCCTGAGAGAAAAGTTTTGGAAACCCTGCAACGAAACAGAAAATTAGCTTTTAAAAAAGTTACCACCGCTGCAATCGTTCTTCAGCGAGCATGGTGGAGGTAAAATTTTCCTATTATTTTAGGGGATATTTTTTTTTTATATTTTCGTTTAATTGTTTTTATTTTTTTTGATTTAATAGGCTACTACCTTTTTAAATATTTGATTTCAACAAAATCTAATTAATATTTTGCCTTATAGTCGGCATTTAAATTTTTATAATATAGTCACAACTCTCAGCTAATATTTTCCAAAAATAACTTAAGCACCCCAACTGATAGTTTATTTATTTTGGCATAAATTGTCCACTAAGCTCCATTATTAGTGTTTAATATGATATTTTTTTATATTATAATTTATTTTTTTATATTTTATCAGATATTTCAAAAGAAATTACCCTGAGCTATACAAGAAAAGGTGCAAGAAACGACAAAATCAACTGAAAACTACCACAAACAACCACAACTTACCACAAAATATCTCAAACCAATCTTCTGTTCAACCAAATATGCAAAATTCACACAATTTTAATAGTTTACCACGAAGTGCTGCAAGTTACCACAATTTACCACAAAGTACTGCAAGTTTTAATAGTTTGCCACAAACTACCTCAAAAGTGAACCCAGTGAAGCGAAATAAAACTCGACCCCAGACAAGTGGAGGTCACCTGGGTCATGACCCCATGCATGAAAGGTCAATAGACGTGACCTCAGTACTTTCTAGTGAACTTGACCTCTATGAAAGGTCATTTTCGAAAAAAATAAGTTTTTGTAAATTTATTAAAAAAAAATTTTTTTTTTTTTTCAGAAAATATTTTGATTAATATAAAATATAAATTTATTTAAAAAAATTTAATTATTTTAACATTTTTCGTAAATATTTTTAGGAGAACGAAAAAATCTCGTCCAAAAACCGAACATAGCAACCACCGGAGGCATAAATTAATTATTTCGAGTCATGACCTCACAGACGAGAGATTGGATGACCTCATTAAAATTTATGGTAAGTTAAAAACTAAAATTTATGGTAAGGAACAGAGGGTTAATGATAATACTAGGTTTGGTGACCATAAAATACTTTTGTAAATTAAATATTTTAAATTATAAAATTGAAATTGTCATTTTTTCCAGTTGTATGAATGTTTTTATTATTTTGGTAAACTTTTTATTTTTTGCATTGATGCCCAAAAAACTTAAACAAAAATAATATTTAGTTTAAACTGGCAAAGTTTTTCTTAAAATTTTTGGAGGTATAAGCGTTGTTTTGTTTTTAGGTAATAAGGAAGCTTTTCTACATAAGAATTAATTAAAAAAATTTATATAAAACTCGAAAAATATTTTTTTTTTAAATTATCTAAACAGAAATTTAAATATTGATTTTAACTAAAATTTTTTTAAGGTAAATCAATGGCAGTTTTTGATCATCGAAAATCAACTTCAAGGCCACGACCCTTGACCTCTGTACATCGACCTATGACCTCTCGGCCTCGAAGGGTTTCCAAAGAGGATTTAGAATTTGCTCGGCAGGATGATCCGATAACGGAAGTTGAGTATTTGGCGATGGGAGGCAGAGAGTGGAAAAGTTCGAGTTCTAAAATCAAGTCAGTTTTCACAATTTTTGTGGTCAATAATTTTCGTTCTATGTTATTTCTACTTAAACCAACTAAGTCTTGGGCAACTCGGACAAACCAACCATTTAAACTTTTACTTGTATATTTATTTTATCAATATAAACCCCTAAGAGTTGAATTGGGGTTGAAGGTTTAGTTTTTTAAAATAAACTAGCAAAAAAGGTAGTATTAGATTGGTTTGTTTGTTTCTCCAGGGTTTAGTTAGCAGTTGGTTTAACCAAGATTTTTAAATTAATAAAGTTCTGATTTAATTTAACACTAAGTTTTTTCACCTTTTTTAATTGAGAATTTTTATTTGTGTTTTAGAAACCCAAAACGTAAATCAGCAAAAGTAAAATCATCAGAAAAATTCCAAAGTCGAAGAAATTATAAATTTTATGAATCTGAGGTGCACAAAATGCCGTTACAGTGGCAGAAAATGTGTAAGTTTAATTATCACAACTTATTGATAGCCAGCCCTTCATGTGGAAAGGTCGAATGCGCGACTTAAACATAGAGTATCATCAGTTACTCCAACCCAGTCTCTAATTGCCTGTGGCAGTTTGGGATATTATAGATTATAATTACCTGAATAATTATAAGCTTTTGATTAAGTGCTGGCCTAGCAGAAGTTTATACCGCTTATAAAGCTTACTTAAGGCGCTACAGCATGGGAGTAGTTGAAACCCTAAACCTCATATAGTGTATAAAGTGTTCTGACCACTACACCACGCTGTCAGTTTTCTTATAGATTATGGCATACTTTTTATGCAAAGTTTTAATAAACATAACTTTAGTTTAAAAATAATAACTTATATGTAAATTTTTATACTTAATAAATAGTTCAAATTCTAAAATAAATCTTTTATAACCATTCTATTTTTAGTAGTAATTTTTTAAAAATTTTTGTAACAATTTAACTTTAATAATTTTAGATTCAGATTTGAAAGGATCATCACAGTACAATCAAACCAATCCATCTAGGTTCTCTTATAATATGAGAAACTATTAAACAACAATACAGCCATTATTACATCTTTATTACTCATCATTACATTTTGTTTTTTATTTTAAATTGTCTAATTTCTTTTTTAATTTTTTTGCCAATTTCTACCCATTTTATACTCTAACTATATGATACTTCAAAATGATTTTTTTTAGTATTTTTATTAAGTTATTAAAGGTGCCAATTTTATTACTTCTTTGTACGGTACATATGTTTTATTAATATTATGTTAATTCCTAAAGTAGTTTATTTCTTTAAATTTTTTTACTATTTGTTTTATATGGTATTAAAACATTAATTACTGTTCATTATTATTTTGTATATAAGTACCATTTGTTCAATTTTTTACCTTAATTCTGTATATTTTGAGTTAAAACGTTTTACATTCCATTATTTTTAAACGATTCCTCTATTTTGAGGATGAATTATAAATTATTTTGATTTTTTTTCTACTGTGAAATGATTTTTTTTTCTTGCCGAATACAAATATTTTTATATAGTTTAAATTTTGTGCTAATTTTTGTTTAAATCTATACTTTTTTGAGATATTATTGATTGTAATTGTCAAATAAGTAATTGAATTGCTGATTAGGTGCTGGCTTAGCAGGGCTGCTGATTAAATGCTGGTTTTATTTTGTTTATAGCGCCTTACTCAAGGCTGCTACAGCAGAAGATCACTGGGGATCAAACCCCGGACCTCATGTAGTGAAACTAAGAGTTCTGACCACTACACCTTGCTGCTGTTTTTTTTCTTATTTCATAAGTATAACAAATGCTATTGCTACTTAACCTAAGTTATAGTAATAAAAAATATATATATATTTCTATTTATATACAATTATGTTGAATTACCTTAATCAAGAAATCCACTTAACCTGTACAGCTTTCTATAAGTCTAAAAATCTAATTTTCTTAAGGCTAGTATAAAGTACTTTGCATTATGTGCTATTATATATTACTAACAAGTTAAAACAAATATTTAGTTAATTCTTAAAACAGCTTAAATACAATAAAAGAGTGCTAAAAACAATTCAGTAGTAAATGTGGTTTAAATGACCTTCCTACTGCGAGGATAAAGCGACAAAATGTTAGTTTCTTTATTTTACAAATGCCCCTATGTCGGACATCTTAATAGTAATGGTAACGCTTCCATTCTGGCACAACAAACAATTCGTATTTTTTCTCTTTTCGGTCGGCTTCAATTGGGCGAGTAAAATGATTTATGACCCCGTTAAAACGCTAAACTAATCGTTGTTTCTTTATTAAAAAGGCTTTTTAGACGCTATAAAACTTCCAGGGCATGGTGACCTAAGTATAGTGGATTATTAGTGAAAGAAAATTGCTTAAATTTATCGCAAAATTTAAGAATAGGTGAAATGAAAATGGATAAAGAGCAAGCTAGACTTAACAACGCTATAAAGGCTTGGAATGAAAGTCGTTTGGATTTATTTGGAATAAGTCAACCAAATAAGGTAATACATAATCAAATATTACAATTTTTCTAAATATTTTAAATGTTATTCATTGTTTGAATATTTTTTAATTGTCTAATTGTTAGAACAAAAGATAATTACTATGTTAAGTTTATAAACAATGGGTAATATAAGAATAACAATGGAATATTATGATTTACAATAAACAATTACTTTAACAATTCAATTGTGATTTAAGAATGTAAATCATAAAGTTAGACAACATTTTTTAAATTTTTAAACTTATTTAATAAAATAAAGGCTAACCGATACAGGAAATATATTCTAGTAATTAGGAAGTAATTAAACTCTTATTGTATTGACACCTTCTTTCTAAAATAACATTGTTAAACTGTCATTTATAATTTGAGATCTTTGTGATTTAAATTATCGCGTAATTTTAAACAATTTTTTTTTATAATTTGAATAATACAAAGTGGTTTTAATATTTTTTAAATTGAAGGTCATTGTAACATTTTTTAAATTAAAATTTTATTTTTTGCTTAAATTATATTAAAATGTTATTGTATGTGGTATGATAAGTTAAAGTTGCGGTAAAAATATATGCGTAAAGTTTAAAAAAATTATTTTTAACACAACTAAAATTGCTCTGTTTGTAAAAAAAGTGTCTACTCAACAAACCAAAACCCAAATAAAAAAGTGTTTACCCTATTTTTTTCTATAGTTTTTGTTCTTTTAAACAAAATTTGAACAGTTTTTTAGAACAACATTTTATTTTATATTTTTGACAACTTTTTTCCTACCAAATTTAAATTTTTTTAGGAATTTGAATTTCATGGAGTTATCAGATTCTACCACCAAGATTCCTCGAACAATGCAAAGTACGCCACCAAGTGTGTGAGGGTGTCGAGCACTGCATTCACTTATGATGTCATAGAAACATTAGCTGAGAAGTTTCGGTCTGACATGAGAATGTTGACGAAACCAAATTATGGATTATATGAAGTTCATGTTGATGGAGGTGTGTATAAAATTTTTTATAATTAATTAAGTGTTATAGTTGTAAGCCTGCTTTACAGACATTTTAATTTTCATATTATGGTTGCAACTAATCTATATTTCTGCAATTATAAACTGCATACTATAAACTGTATACTGTGATCTTTTATAGTGGGAAATTTACTTTGTGTATTTTACTTCATATTTTTTTTACACTTATATAAAAAAATATATTGTATGTAGCCTATTTTAGTTTAAGGCTATTTTTTAATTTGCAAAATTTTGTTATGTTTTTATTAGATATGAGAGCCTTTTGTTTTAAATAAATGTTAGATTGCTTAGTCTAAGCAAATTTAAAGTAATTTTTTTAGTTTGTGTAAAATGTTTTATGTTTTAAAATGCTGATATTTGTGTATTGTTGGTATTTCTAGTCTTTATAAAACTTCAAATAGAAATAAGATGGGTTGTGTATTGTAAAGGTCATTGTTTGGCTTTATGAATATTTTGTTATAGAAAGCCGGAAGCTAAAAGATGAGGAAAGGCCGTTATTAGTTCAACTTAACTGGATCAAAGATGACAGGGAGGGAAGATTTCTACTCAGGAATGAGGATGATAAACGACCGGTGAGTTCAAAGTTATTTCATTTTACCTAATTAAAACAACAAAACCTGGTAAATATATATAATAATTAGAATTTTGATTCATATAATTTTTTACTAATGTAAAGCCAAACTATAGTTTTTAGTAAAAAGGGTATATATATATATATATACACATATATATATATGATTTAACAGAGTTATTTTAAAAAGTTTTGCAATTTAAGACCAGCAAATTTTTTAACAAATTTACTTAAATACTATGAAGTATTTAAAATTAACTTTTTAAATTTTTATTTTAGTTACAAAAATCTTATAATAAAAATTAAGTTTTGTAATTTACTGAAATATTGTAAAGTCGTTAAAATAAATTTAAATAAACACAATTTTTAAATTCTGTTAATTTACTTCAAAAATCTTATAATATAAACTTTTGTATTTTGATGTAGTAATGGCTAATCTCTAATAAAAATTTTTCACATGCTTAGTGTGTGGTAATAATCCCATATTTAATCCTGTATAAGGGTTCTTATGTAACATGGATATATTTAATGGATTATATTGACCATGTTTACGTGTTTATAATCAATATATTTTACCTTTATACTTTAAGGTTTAATTATGCATTTAAGAGTTTTGATTACTTTAATGTAAAGTTACAACTAATGCTTATTTGTTATTATTTGTTATTGGTTTTTTACTTAAAGATGACTTGGTCTAATTAGGGATTTTTTTGCAATTTTTTGATGTATTTTTACTAATTTTTTTTGTTATTATTTGTTATAATTACTTAATTTTTTACCTAACTATGACTTGCCTAATTAAAATTTTTTTGCTAAGTTGTGTTTACAAATTTTTTTTTTTATTTTTATTTTTTTTTTAACGTTTTTTTTGCCCAAATTATACAGTGTGTTTTTACCCAATCTTATTAATTTATATTGTATTTATTTTCACACAGCTTCAAGTAGGGAATGGGATGTACGAAGAGAGTGAAGACACCATTAAGGGTTTTAAACTTACAAGAAATTTGACGAAGAAGGAAAAGAAACAAAAAAAGAAAAAGGAAAAAGAGAAAATTATCAAGAATGAGAAAGAAGGATTGCAAAAACCAGCAGAGGTAAATGATATACCCTTAAAACAAAATAAGTTATTGAAAAGTATATATAAACATTCTTAAAAAATAGAAAAAATTTATAATAGCAAAGTTTATGTCATTAGTTAAGATTGTATAAAGCATAGGGTTTTATACAAATTCGACCTATAAAATAAATATAAAGTTTTAAAAGAGATCTATTAAAATAAGTAGTAGTTTTTTGGGTAGTTATTTTTAATTTCAGTTAATTAATTCAAAATAAATTTTTTAAGGCTTTTTATTTTGATAAAATTTGTTTTATGTTGAATATACATTTAATTTCTTTTATGCTGATCTTATCATAATAATGTCTATGAAATACCAGAGAACTTTATTTAAAGGTTATTTTATTCAATTTTATTTAAATGTTTGTTCAAAGCTATTATTTATTATTTAAGTGTGTACTTTAAAACTATTTTCTTTATAACTTTATTATTTGTTGTTTTCGAATATTGTTTTTTTTGGGGTCAACTTAGTTTAAATTCAAATATTATTATTATTTAATTAGAATAAACAAGTTACTTTGTTAAGTACATTATTTTTAACGAATGTTAGAAGTTTTGGTTACTATTTAGAAATATCCAATAAAATTATTTAAAAAAACAAAAAAAATTATGCTCTTATTTTAAAACATGTAATTTAATTTATTGTAAGATGTATTTTTTTTGTGTTAAAAATTTTTTTGTTGATAAAAATAGATATTAGTATTCTATATAATAGTCAAAAGCTTTTTATTTGAGACGCATTTTAATTTTTTGTAATATGGTTCCAACTTTTAAATAATATTTGCCAGTGATAATTTGATAACAGGCCACAACTGTCATTATTTTAATTTTAAAGTCCTATAGATTAGACATTCATACTTACATTTTACATATTATAAGCTTTATTTTATATAAGTTGTTGCTACTATTCCAGGTACGACAAACAATTTAAAATAGTAAGATCGAGAAAAAGATATGATTCTATTTGTTTAACAGGTGTCTGCAGCCAAACAGTTATACAACCAGGTCCCTGAATCAACTTTTACAAGAACTGTTTCGAACCCTGAAGCTGTCATGAAAAAAAGAAGAGAACAAAAACTACAGAAGAGAGGGGGTAAGAACTTTTATTTGTTTTGGTTATGGTTGGTTGGTAAACACTTATTTGTTTATTTTTGTGGAATAAACTATATATGTTTTTTATCAAAACCCAAGTTTAAAAACATATTTAAATAGTGCAAACTTGCATTTTTAAAATATAAATACTTGTTTTAAATCTGGCTTACTTTTAATTTTTTCTATCTTTAATGGCTTTTTGTAAAATGAGTTAAAAAATGAAATATATTAAAAACTATATTTGTGTGTTTAACTTAAAAATATTTTTTTTATAATATTAAAAGACTTTTTTTCTAAAATAAGTTTTAAAAAATTTACAATAATTTAAAAGTACTTAACTTACACTTCTATTAAGTTGTTAGTTGAGGTAACTTATTGGCAGCCACTAAATCCACTTATACCTTGTACTAGATTGCAATGTAAACATGTTAGCATACTCTATAACATATTCAAACTAGTTTAACGAAATTTAACAAATTTTCTTCTAATTAGATCACTCGATTTGTTAAACATTTGTTTGTTTCATATTACTATTTTATAACATCTTGTATATACCAGTCGAAAGCTCATTCTATGGTTGTGGTTTTAATTGTTGTAATATAGACACAAATCTTAAATAATTTTTGCCTGCACTAATTTTATTGCGCACCACAAATGGCACATTTATTTATTTAGTAGGACTATTGATTGGACATTTATATTCACCAAGCTCTATTATATATATTGGTTTATTAAACTTTAATTTCTTGCTAATGTTTTGTTCTTATTTAATTTGGTTTACCTTTTACATTAATTTAGCAGAAAAAAATGCTAAACAAAAAAATTTATTTTATAAAGACAGTTTAATTATTTTTGGAATAATTTAGCGGAAACGCTAAAGATTTACGGAGACAGCATCAACCACGAGATCCCGTACAAAACTTTATTACTTCTGCCAACGGACAAGACGGACACTGTTATACGGGATACTTTGGACAAATATTCACTCGGACGAGATAAAACGTCAGACTATGACATTGTCCAGGTAAAAAAATATTTTTAAAGATCATATTTAAATTTTTGTTAATGTATTTCAAAAACATTTTTTTACTTCATGGTTTTAAAATTAACTTAAATACTTTTGCATTTTTTTTTAATATATATACCCTAACCCCAAATATATCCTACATATATACCTTAAATCTATAATTGCTATATATATATATATATCTTTAGAATCAAAAGTTATTATTATTATTTTATAATCGCGATAATTAATATATATTGTATTGTTACTTTCACGGTTCTAATTTTTTTTTGGGAGAACTGAAAATTTGACATATTTTGTATCTTGATTTGGTCATTTATTTTTTGGGAAAGAATATCTTAATGCATATATATATATAGGCTATATATAAAAAAATTTCCTTTTAATTTAGTTAATAAAATATTTACAAACTTTTTTTAGGTGGTTTTACCTCCTGGTTCCAAACCTGAAGAATGTCTGGAAGGGGGTTGGGGTAAAGAGACAATACTGGGACCCAATGAGTGCCCTCTTGATATTGAACAAAAATGGCAGCCCCATCAAGGTAACAGCTTGATTAAAATTGAACATGTGTATTAAGTTAAACTTTAGATAACTTGCTATTAGACCACATTAAAGGTCAAGAGGTTAATTAAAGTTTTAGCTATGTTTAAATACTGGGTTCCTTTTAATTGTTTGTATTTTTGATTAACTTTGGTTTACATTTTTATCTATTTTTGTGTTTTAATCATTGTTAACTTAGGCTTTACTTATAATAACTATTTTGTTAAGTTACCTGTATCATTAAACTAGTTAAAGTCTAACAATTTTATAATTTAATTTGATTTTAATTATTGGTTGTTAATGTTAAAAAATGTTTAGTAAGTGTTTAATATTAAAACCAATTTAGAATATAAGGAAAAATATTTCGTTGTAAAATATTAGGATGAAAAAAAGGTTATACTTTCGATTATACTAAGTAAAACGCTATAACTTTTTGCCCATATTATTTCTATAAATTATTTAGGTATTACAGCACTTTAATTAATTAATAAATTTAAGTGTAATAATTTTAAATATAATATTTTATGGCCACTTAATTAGAAGTGTTAATTATCAGTGAAATATTAAAATAAATTGTAAACTTAAAGTTAAACTAATTACTTAACAACCTTCCCTTAGGCTATAATATATGGTTAAAATACTTAGGCTTTAAAGCTTTATAGAATGGGTTTGTTTAATTTTTATATTAATCTTTTTAAATATCAAGTTTTTGGACCGGTTTGTATAAATATTAATATTTAGGCATTTCTATTTTTACATCTTGTTTTTGATGAAATCCTGATATTTTTCATAGAAATTTAAAATATGTGGAATACAAAAAAATTACTGAAAATTGTTCATTAAAATATTTACTGTTACATTTAAAAATAAATTAGAAACTTTGTTATGATTTTACATTTTGTCATTGAATTATTTTTTATATCATTCTAAAAGGACTTTAAACTTCTAATAAATAGTCACATATGTCTAAATTATAAATTTATAAAACAGAATTAGACATTTACGGTTATAAGTTTTGCCAATAAAATAATTTTTGCCAATTAAAAAAACATGTACTAATAATATTTTTTGATTTTAGTTTTTAAAGAAAAAGTTTTGCCACTGTACTATTTTTAGGTATAAGTTTAATCAATAAATAAAATGTTTATTTTAACAGGCACACTTGTGTTTCAACTTCGTAAAAACATCAAAAGATCGTCAACAAACAACAATAACTCAAGAAATAAAACTTCACCAAAAACATCAACAACTTCAATTAATTCAAATGAAAAACAACCTGAGGAGACTAAAAAAGTAAGTTCAATAAAATATCAATTAAAAAATATCTTTAAAATTATATTTGCGGCACTTAAATTAAATAAAACTTGGCTTATTTAATAGCTTTTTGCAATAACATTAAACAAAAGTGATCTTGTGCTATTAACAATAAAAGTTTAATTCATGATTTTATTCTATTAAATAAACTTTGCAAATCTTAAATTTTTATAATAATCTATACTATGTTTTACTATTAGAATTTTTTAGAATTTTGTTATATCTTATTTAGTTACATGTAATTTTTTTTATAATTTTAACCTTTTTTTAGTCTTCTTTGAAACAAAAAGAACCTCAGCGAAAAGATCAACGTAAACGAACAACTTCAGAAACTGAGAAACAAGATTCAAGAAAAAATGTGATTCCAAAATCTGTGGTTCCTAAATTTGTGGAATTTTCTACAAGTAACTTTTATTTATGTTTTACAAATAATATAATTATAACTTTAGTATTTAGTAAAGTTTGTTTAATTAAAAATTGGTACTAATTAAAATATGAATTGAAAAGTTGTGCAAAAACATAAATTAATTTACAATATTTACACATAACTAAGTGATTTTAAAGAAGTTTAACTTTGTCATTTTTTTTTAGCAAGCGACAAGTTTCACATTCATGATATCGCCCCAAATGTCACAGAGATTGGAAGTAACCGAAAAAGTGCAAACTATGGACCTTTCATTGAACTTCGGGCAGTTCCTGGTTTGCTTTCTGCACATTGTGTGGTAACAAACATGGACTCTGTTGTAACAGTGAGTTTTTATTTTAAATTTAATTGATGTATTATTGCCAACACTATAGCAAAGTTAGGCATCACATTTTTTACTAAAACCCTGAGTTTGATTCCCATCATTGACATTATAGCAATTGCAATTATTTTGCTATGGCTTTACCTTCTATTAAGCCAAAAACCAGATTATTTGGTTAATTCTATGGCAATAAATGTTAGATTTATATAAAATTTGCTTAACAGTTAGAAAAAAATCCAAATTATTGATTTATTATAATAAAAGCGAAGTATTTTCAAATTATTATATTCTAAAAGTAAAAATTTACAAAATTTATTACTGACCGCTATTTATATATAAAATGATTTCAATTAAATTTATTCTTCACTCAGGTTACACCACATGAGGGGGGTGGAGAGGTCTTTGTTGACAATCGAGTGATCGAGGAAACAACAATGTTGTCCCATGCTGACATCGTGTGGTTGGGAAGAAATAAAGAACTCGTGTTTTGTGAACCTAACAGAGATTTACTGGCAAGACATTTTTTTAATTTTTAAAAATAAGAAATTATTTTTTCACCATTTTTTTTTTAATTATTGTTTTTTAATCTTTGTTTGTATATAATTTAATTTTTATTTTCTTTGTTCTTAGATTCCAGAAATTAGAAAGAAAATTAAATTCATGTTTCCACAAATAAAACACATGAAAAATAAAGCTCATGGAAACACTGGTAATTATTTAATTTTTTACTAAGTTTTTAAAACAAATATATTTTTTAATAAATTTCATTTTTATTCTTAGGTAAGATTGAAAAAGTTGATAATTATCCTCAGTCTCCAATTAACAAATTTGAACAAAGAGGATCTGGAAAAAGACAACAGGTTAAAAATGTAATTAAAATAACAAAAAAAAGAAAAAAACATTTTTTTGAGCTAAAAAAATTAATATCTTTGCATTTAAAAAAAAAATTGTTTTTATTTTTTTTTTGTTTGTCTTCAGGAAATGAAACGTCAATATTCTTCTCAACAACAACGACCTCATTCGACCTCATCGGGAACTCAATCCGACCTTTCACCCTATCACCATGAGGGGAAATACCCAGAGGGTAAATACCCCAATGCAACTCTGCCAGCTTATCTAAAGATAAATCCTGAAGGTAAATAAAAAAATTAAAAAAGATTTTAAGATGTCATACATATAACCATTGGGTCTTTGGTTTGATCCCCACTGCTTAATTAGTTCATTTTTCAAAAACTAAAAGTAAAATTGATTTTTAATTATTTTTAGCTGAAGAAACTTTTTTGAGTGAAATTTTATCAGTAAACGGCCATTCTCTTCACTTTAAATTATCACCAGCTTACTCTATATACTTGGCATTAAGGGATCTTTTAAGTGAAAATAAAACTTCTTTTATTAATGAGTTCTTGATCACAGTTACTGATCTACTAGAACAAACTATACAGGTAAAGTTATAATTTAGATATTACTTAAAAATTCGTATTTTTTAAATTTTTTAAATTCGTATTATAAATGTAATAAAAAAAAACTATTGTTTTAAGTAAGATAGTGTTAAGATTTTAAACAAGGATTCTTAAATTTTACTAAGTTTAAATACACCTACATCCTATAAATGATAAAGTTAGACTTAATTCTTTTCAATTTTATCAATTTTTTATAATTTTTTTAATTATCATAGTTGATTAAGCTCTAGCCCAGATAAATTTTAAAGTTTTATTTATGGTTTTTGTTTTCGAAAGGCCTACTCAAAAAAAAATTTTGGTTAATTTATTTTTTTTATCAATATTAGATTCATCGAACATCAGTGAGTGAGTTATCCTTCTGGATGGCGAATACTTCTGAGTTATTAAACTTTGTTCGACAGGATCAACAATTATGTTTGATTACTGGAGAAGCTCAGGATACGTTCGCTAAAACTGTTCAACTTGCTTTCAGGTAATATTAACATTTTCTATAACTTGCATTTTATTGTTATGAGGTTGATAATTACAAAGGGGAATTATTTAGGGTAAGAATGAAAAAAAACTTTACTTATTTAAAGTTAAATATGCCTTTGCTTTATATAATTTTTTTAGTGTTAAATTTTGAATGTTTTTGATTTTATAACTAAATCTGGTTGATAGCCCACCCTACAGTAGGGTACTTAATTGTAGTAATATAGTCACAAATCTTAACTAATATTTGCCAGTAATAATTCACTCATGCACTACAAATGTAGTTATTTTTTATTTTTAAAGCCTTTTTTGAAGGTCTATTAATTGTAATCGTCTACCAAACTCTATTACAAACAAAATTTGTAAATCGTTTATTTTAATTTATTTAATTTTTTGTTTATTTTTATTTGCTTTACAGACACTTGGTTCAATGCATGCAGAGAACATTATTTGCTCTGATGCCAGCTTTTCTGTCGGAATCTGATGAAGACCTGCCGGGAGAGGGAGCTGTTGATCTCAAGAAACAGAAACAAGGGAGTGAAGACCCTACTATGTGTAAGTTAAACTACTTTATTTGCTACTGAAATTTAAAAAAAATTGTTATAAAACTTTTTTTTAACCTTTACTGTTTAAAGCTTAGGTTGTAAAATACTAAATGTAAAAATAAAATTTTGACCTAATATACAGGGTCATGGTAACTCAGAGTTGTCCTAAAATTATGTTAAAAAAAAAATCTAGAGTAACTAGTCAATAGGCCACCCTACGATCAGAAATTTAATTGTTGTAATATGGTTGCAACTTGCAACTTATAATTGCCTTCGATAATTAACTCTCACCTCACAAATGGCAGTTTTATTTATTTTGTAGACCTATAAATAAGACATACGTACATATATTGTCCACCAAATTTGCCTCCAAGAATTCACCTGCGCACCACAAATGGCATTTTTTTTTATTTTGTATGCCTATAAATTGGACATACATAAAGCGTTCACTAATTCCAATAATTTTAGATAACTTAATTTTCAAACAAATTTTTTGTAAAGCGAGTTAAAAAGCAATTTTTTTGATTGCTTTAGATGACATCTTGCATATGTTAACATCGGCGATGTCACTTCTTCGTCGTTGTCGTGTCAATGCCGCTCTCACCATCCAATTATTCTCCCAACTCTTTCACTCGATCAACATGTGGTTGTTTAACAAATTAGTCACCACACAAAGTGCTAGAGTGCTATGTTGTAGGCAATGGGGAATAAGGATTCGGGCGAGGTTGGCATTGGTGGAAACTTGGGCAGAAAAACAAGTAAGAATTTGATGTTAAAAAGTTGGAAGTTTTGTTATGAAAGTGTAAAGTTGTTCTGTTGGTATGTATGTCAATTTACGGAATTATTAAAGTTTTTTGGGCACAATTCTGTTTTTTAACTTGTCTAAATAGTAAATTTTTTAGAATATGATGCTTGTCTTATATCACTAAACTGTGCAGTATAAAAACCTTTGTAGATTTCGCCAAACATAAATGTAATGGTTAAGGGGTAGCAAAGTACAACACAGGAAAATTATGATTACAATCTGACCACAAATAAAAGTTATAATTACAAGGCTATTTCTATGTACCTACAGCTTGGTGTAGTGGTAAGAACACTTGCTACACCACACATGAGGTTGTGGGTTTAATCCCCACTGGTCTCATGCTGTAGCGCCCTCAAGTAAGGCTGTATAAACGGTATGAACTCCTGCTGAGCCAGCACTTAATCAGCAGCATAATTATCGGGCAATTATGATCTATAATATCCAAAACTGCCACAGGCAACTTAAGACAAGGTCGGAGTAACTGATGTTACTCTATGTTTAAGTTGCGCATTCGACTTTCCCACATCGAGGATAAATTATATATATAAAAAAATGTTAAAAAAGTCTGTTAAAATTCCATTAAAAAAGTCCTAAAAATATCACTTCTATCAATTCAAAATATTTTTACTGTCCACAGGGATTGGAGTTAGCAGCTGACTGCCATTTAGCACGAATCACCCAAGCTACTCATCTACTCCAAGCTCCTAAACAATCAGCTGAGGACATTGCTGCCATCAGTGGTACATGTTTCAAACTCAACTCCCTCCAGTTGAGGGCGCTGTTGAGCAACTACCAACCACATACTGAGCTGGGGGAGAGGTTGATTTCAATGGAACTTATCGATAAAGTGGTCACTGTGGCGGAGGGTTCAGCTGATGAGGTATTTTTCAACTTCTTTTTTTTAATTTTTTCCAGATTTAATCTTGCTTTGTATGGATTTTTGTTAACCATTTCAAATTTTTATGTTATATTTTGTGATTGTTTATGGAAGTATGTGCCGGAAACTGGCCAAGTCTAAATCTTATTTAGCTTGCTTATCAAAAATTGATTTTACTTTGTTTTTATTTTAATCTTTTACTTAGATATTTTTATGTCATTTTATACACAACAAAATTAACTGAAATGCTTTAAACATAAATAATACTATTTTAAGAATTGTTTTAAGGATGATCTTAAAGCAAAATGTTTAGAATTTTAAACTAGTTTTAGTACATTTTATTTTAGTTAAAAAATATAAAAATGTTCAAAAAAATAATAAATTTGTTTTTTTTAGTTGACAAGGTCTGATGGTCGAGATGTGAGACTAAAAGAAGATCCTGATCTACAACTTCCTTTTCTTCTTCCGGAGGATGGTTACTCCTGTGATGTAGTTAGGGGAATTCCCTCTGGCCTCACGGAGTTCATTCATGCATATCAACAAGATGGTAGGAAATTGTTATGAAAAATTTTTCAAAATATGAAGAAAAAAATTTTTTTTTTTAATTGTATAAATGTCTGTTTTAAATATTTTTATATTCTTTCTTTAATTTGTTTTTATTGAATTAATTTTAATATATTTCGTTTTTTATTTTTTACCTAAGAAAAATTTTTTAAATGTATTTGTTTAAATGTACAAATATGTTTTGTTTAGATTTGTGTAGTTTTGAACCTGAGCCTGAATCAAATGGAAGCTGGACAGTTTATTTTAACAACATGGCACCTAATATTGTGGTGGGTTTTCTAATTTTAGTTTGATTTTAGCCAATTTTTGTTCAGCAACTTTAATCATTTTTTAATTTTACATATGCTACACTTATATGTTACTTTGACAATCTTATGTTGGAAAGGTATTTAAAGTTCACAAAAGTATTTCAAAATCTAGAACTTTTTTAACTAAATTTCATTAAAGTTTAAAAAATTGTATTTTTTTAAGTTACTTACTAATTTTATTTTAGGCCCAAATTTCAACTACCCCCAGAGAAGTCCCAAGTCCACAGTTACCTCCTACCCCGGAAGTAATCTCTATCACCTTCAACAAGAAGGGAGGAGGAATGGGGCTCAGTATTGTAGCAGCAAGGGTGAGTAAAAAGATTTTTTAAATTTTATAAATTTATATTTTTAAACATCAGATTGTAAGTGATTTTGTTATAACAGTTTAATAATTGATGTTAAACTAGCAGTTATATTTAATTTAACAACTGGAGTAACAACAAATGTATTGACATGTTTATTATATTGGGAGTTTAATTTAAAAAGTTAAATTTATTTTTACAAATGTTCGTTTCTGGATTTAGTAAAACTTACTTTAAATGATTGTTAGACTTTTTGTAAAAATAAGCTGAATAACAACAAATAAAACTATCAATATTGTTAAAACTTTAACAGTTTTTTACTAGTTATTTTATTTTTGCCAAATAAGTTGTTATATAGCCTAGTTGTTTTGGTGAGATTTGAATAAAAACAGAATATTTGTAACATTTTAGTTATAATAACATGCTTAGATTATTCTTATTATTTAAAATGGTTGTACTGTTGAGATATGGTGAAAACAAGTAATTTAAAATGGTTAAACTTGAAAAATATTGGTTCTGGTTTTGGTATGATTGTGCAATTTTCCAGAATATTCAGTCCTAGGTTTGTTGTTTTAAGATTTTCGTTAAAGATTATTTGTGTCCAATCTCAAGTAGTTATTCAATAATTTTTGTCATTTAACAACACCCATTGTGATTTAATAATAAAAGAATTGTTGTTATAACAATTCAATAACGATGATACTTGAAATGATTTTAAATCGTGATTTTTTACAAAATATTTTCGATATTATAAAATGTTTTAAATTTTTCGGAGACGGATAAAAATATTTTTGATGATTTTAATCAAAATATTTTGTTGTTGTAATAGTGTCTAGGTCCGGGGTTTAATTCTGGGCAAAAACACATTTCTTATGAATTTTATTTTTTAATATAATTTTTAACCTAATTTAACCAAGACTTTTAATAACCTTGTAATTTTTTAAAAATTGATTTTTTGTTGGGATTTAAAATTAAATGCTCATTTTTAGTAAGTTTAATATACTATTGATTTTAAATTGAAAGTAAAAAATAAATAATACTGAGTTGTAAAATAATTGTTAAAATATTTCCATAACCTTGAAGTAATACAAACTGGTATTTGTGGTTTAAAAATATTTCCACAATGATGAAATATTTGAAAAACCTTCAACATTTTCACACAAAACATTGTTGAAAAGTTTAACAACTAACACACACTATATCAAGTGCTTACGAGTGCCCGTTTAAGTGCTTTCCAACGTGAAGTTTCACTGTATTTTTATGGTTTTATAAACTTTTAAGCACACGTTCTATAACATGAAAACTAATTAAAATCACTTCTATTGGCTTTTTTTCAGAAATTTTGTACTTTATTTAAGGCTAGATCAATTAACTTTATATATATGCTAATTTTAGTTTAAGTTTAGCTATTATGTATTGTTTAAAATAATTTATGTAAATAATGATAGTATATTTTAGGTAGATAACTACCATTAAAACGGGTTTAATAAGTTTTGTACAACATATAAATACAGATAAATAGATAATTTAGGTCGCTCAATTTGTTTTTAAAAAGAGATTTGATTAGAAAAAACTTGCATAAATTCTTTAATGTCATTTTAAACAAAAAATTCAGCTTTTTTTTACTTTGAATTCATGATTTTATGTTTTTAGTACTTGAGTATATTTCATGTGACCTTACTCAGTATTATAATAATAGAGAGAGAGAGTTATTGAATAGATTGACAAAATAGTAATAGCACTGTAATGTTATTGTTCCATTGTTAACTTATTCCCATAAAAACCTAGTTTAATTCCAAACAAATAACAAAAGATCCCTCTATCTCTTTTGTTAACTTAAAATGGAAACCATAGGTGGAAGGCATGGATGGGCAAACAATTTTAAAGATTAAAATATGAAAAAAAAAATTTTACTTTTTTTGAAATTTAAAAAATTCAAAAAAACAAAAAAATTTCATAACTTGACTATATGCCTATGTTTTGTAAGATATATACAGAGTAGTATTTCCTATTTAAATGTAGATTTAGTTAAAGCCATGATCTAATAAGTAGGAATGTTGTTATTTCTTGCCAGGAATTAGAAGTTTTAAATATTGACATTGTTGCTATGATATTGTGAGCAAATATTGGTTGAATGTCTGAGTACAGTCACCAAATATGTCGAGAGTTGTAAAAATGCCAGCATGTGCTAAAACACAGTTTTTCCTTTTTTGGAATTAAATAGATTTGGATAAAATGATTTTTGTGGAATAATTTTAGGGAAAATTAAAGGGTTTTATATGATATTGTTTGGCATAGTTTTAGAATCATTTAGTTTAAATTTTCGGGATTTATAGATTAAATTGAATTTATAAATAATTTGAGATGAAAGATTTAATTTAAAAAAAAAAAAATTAAATGGTTTGAGTTTTATTTAAATAGTAAAATGGTTCAAATGTAAAATGGTTTAAATGTAAAATGGTTTAAATTTTATGTTAAAATAGCATTGTAAGATTTTAAAAATAATCCCAAGTAAAAACACTTTCTTTAAAAATACACGGAAATCTTAATTTTATTAAAAATCAATAAAGTAATATATTAGCAGGAGCAATAATTCAGATGATGCATTCAATATTTGTTTATTCCATATTAGCACAGGCCTTCTTTGTAATGGTTTATTTGTTGAATGACGTAAACTTTATTCAAACATGATTTTAAAAGTGTTTTACATTAGTGAGCTATTTATCAGAACAGGATTTTAAAGTTTTTGATGTTTTATGTTGTTTATGATCAGCTAGAGTAGGGCATAGTTTTATAAAGTGTTAAAGTATTTGATTTTTGATAAAAGTTTTAAGTTTTGCCATGCATAAAAGTATATTAAAATAAGTGTATTAATATATTAGATAGTTAGAAATCTATATTTAGTTAATTCTTCGAAATAAATTTTAGATCATTTTCTTTATATAACAAAGTGTTAATTTTAAACATTTGTATTTAAAACTTTAATTAAAAACTAAATCATAAAACTAGTCACTAATATTGAAAAAGCACTTATGTTAATAATTAAACATAAGTGTTTGAACACCAACACTCATGATTTATATTATATGTTAAATGTTTAATCAGGATTATTAAATTAATCTTTATTTGTTTTAATATAATAATTAATAAAGTTCTTGTTAGAAGTGGTTTGTTGGTGTATAAAACAGAAATAAATAATAATTAAATAAATATTAATTTGATAAGTTTTAAGTACTTAATATACAAATGGTTATATTTTAAAACAGTATAGTTAGTTTTAGTTTGGTATATTACATGAAAAGGTAAGTTTAGATAGAAAATTAGCTTAGTATCAGTATTGGGCAAAACCTTAAATTGGATGAATCTTAAATTATCTGGGTATGTTAAAATCCTATTTTTTTGTATCAATAATTTTTTAATTTTATGTTAAAATAAAAAAAATAAAATAAAGTTTTACAAAAGGTTTAAGAAAACATTAAATTATTTTGAAATCTTTGCATACAACTAAAACTATTTTAACTCAAAGGATAAATAAAATAAAATCATTTGATTATAACTGTTTAAATGAAATACATGCTTTTATATTTTTAATATTTCATATTTAATTATTTGTTAAGCTTAACATTAAATTAAATTTATCCTCTTTATATTACAGGGTTCTGGGCAAAGTAAGTTGGGAATTTATGTGAGGTCTGTTGTACCAGGGGGTGCTGCATATGCGGTAAGTACTTTTATCCGATCTATTTCTTAAGTAAACACTTTTTGTTTAAACTTGAAGTTTGTGTATGCTTGGTTAATATTTAAACATCAATTCTACTGAATTTAACAAAGAACTTTTGTAATTTGTTAAGTTAAAGTTAAATTTACTTTTCTATTGTTTGGTAATTCAAGTTTATTTAATATTTCTTAGTTTATTGTGTTACTATATGCAACTTCTTTATAGTTTATGTAATATAGTGTAAACATATTAATTTATAATTTCTTTTGTATTAACAGGATGGAAGGTTGTTGGCTGGTGACCAACTTTTAAGTGTTGATGGAAACTCTTTAGTTGGACTTGACCAAGAAAAGTAAGTTTGCATTTTTTTAAATCTACTGTGAAGATTTTTGTGTATATTATTTGAAAAAATTCAAATAATATGCTCATAAAACATATTTTATTTATAGATTTAATAAAATTTAATAAAATTTTATTTATAGATTTAATAAAATTTTAAAATGAAATGTGTTTTTAATTTTTAAATAATCTTTTACACATTTTTGGTTTTAAATTTTAGAACTTTTAAAGAGCATTTTTTAAATTTTAAGACCTGGTTGTCAGTTGTAAAGTTTTACGATGTTTTTCAAAGTAATGAAATCTTGATTTAAATAAATATGAAAAAAAATTCTGTTTGCTTAGACATTAACAATTTAATTTATTATCCCACTTAGTTTTTAAAATTTACAAATTTAAAAAAAAAATATGTTAATTTTTTTTTAAATTACTTAAATTTATATTTTTAGAGCTGCGACGCTTATGACAAAAACTGGTCAAACTGTAACACTAGAGGTCGCCAAACAAGGTGCAGTATACCATGGTCTTGCCACACTTCTGTCACAACCCTCCCCCAAACTTCAAAGACCCCCCCAACAGCAACAACAACAACAACAACAACAACGCCCCTTTAACCCCAGACCCAAGAGTGAAGGTTTTGCTCTGACTAATAATAAGGCGGCACGTGGCAGCGGCCACAACTCAGCATATAGTTCTCTGTTTGATAACGAAGGAAGACCGTTTAAACCCCAGGCTAAACAGAATCCAAATTTAAACAAATCAACTCCTCACCTAAGTATTTATTTTATTTATTTTTTCTATTTTTTTGTTAAGTTTTAGGGTTGTTAATATTTTTATATAAATTAATGTTAATGAAATGTCAACGGCACGACTCGGGTCACCACAACACATCTACAACCCTCGCTCAATTAAACCGACAAGGAGGGATGCTGACACAATTGTGACACCGACATTGTGCCACCAGTCTTCTTCTGCGGCATCACTTGATGGATCAAGTTCGACTTCAGACTCAGGTTTTCAATCTGTTCAGACTCCGAACCTTCTTTTGCCTTCTCCAAACTCTGCGTTTAGTCCTCGTGGTTTACAACAAGCATCGAGCAGCACTCTTGACACAAATATGAACATGTCACCACCACCACCACCGGTTACAACTTCTACTCTTGATTCAAGTTACGAAAAAAGTTTTGAGGAAAATCTCCCATCATCTCAAAATGATGATAAATCTTACTCAATGCCACGAAGTCGTAGGTCACGACTTCGTGACAGGAGAGAGGTGGCACAAGAGCCACCAAAGTCATCATCCTTGGCCCGGAAAGATTCGCTGTTGAAAAACTTTATCAGTCAAGCGGAAGAGCGTGATCGTAGAGCGCGACGAGAGCAGCGAGCCATGACAAAAAACACAAGAAGTCGAACCCGAAGCGCTTCACTAACTCGACAACCAGTCGCAACCCTAACTCCAAGATTATATCGATCAAACTCAACTGCATCAGAATCCTCGTTTCGGATGTCAAGGATTCAACGATCCAACTCAAATGTAGACGTCAACAAAATTGTAAAATCAGCTGAGTCACGCGATCGTCATGCAAGAGTGGAAACCGCAAGGTTGGAGGGACTTATCCCGCCGAGACGATATCTTGGTCCCAAGGAGTCTGTTCACATCTGGACCAGAAAACCCGCATCTGAGATCATCAAAGATTTTGAGTCATCGGTTGATGGGGATTCCCCGCGAAGTGAACTGTCACCCAGGGGTCAAGAAAATGAGGTCAAAACTTCTCCTGAGCGAAAACATCGAAAATTTTCATCATTTTTATCAAACAGTCGACTTACACCACGTACTAGTCAGAATAGATCGGGTGGTTATAACTCTGACGGAAATGCTGGTTACTCCTCTGACAGTTATGCTGACTCACCACGAAAATCTTTTAATTATGACTCATCAGAATCTTACAGATCTCCTCGAAAGTTTAATTATGACTCATCAGATTCTTATAACTTTCCAAAGAAAAATGACTTGGCAGAATCTTACAGAAGTTATTCAGCAAGAAGTTATAAATCGAGTAACAATTATGCTGAGCAAGCAGAAAATCATGTGAACAAGGGTTATGACACTACGGATAATTCTTATAAGTCACCAACTTCTACTCATAATTTTTCTCATTTAAGGAGAAATAGGTTAAGCACAACAGAAGGTGAAAAAATGACAAAAATTACAAAAAAAATGCGAATTTGGGGCTAGCAAAATGTCTGCTATATTTATATTTAATCAATTTAAAATTAAAACTAAATAGGAGATTACAATTTCATCAGCTTTGAGTTTGTAAATTAAGCTATCAAAAATTTTAAATTATAAATGAAGTTCAAGAAATGTTTAAATTAACTCTAATTGTTATTTTTCTAAAAAATTTGGATGAATATTTTATAACCACCTTATGTTTAATGTTTAGATGAGAAATATGAACCGACTAATCAGAGGTTACCTAGCAACAACAATCCCCCCAGATCTGCCATGTCAATGCAAAACTTACAGGTTTGTTATTATTCAATCTTTAAAAATTTCAGCAATATGTTTTAAAAACTTTTGTGTTTTTTAACGCTTCCCAATTTTATCAGCAGAAAGCTAAGTTAATTTTTTTAAATATCTGATTATTTTTGCTCTTTTTTAATTAAATTTATTACAATATTTACTCTCACAGCAACCTAATGTTGATCCTGAACATAGAAATTCTAGAAATTGGAGACAAGATTCCCACGTTATGGCATCACAATTAAAACCTTCTAAAGAGGCAAGCTATCAGGTTAAAACAAAAACAACATTTTTGATATTCTAGTTCAAAAAAATGACACAAAAATCTGTTTTACCAAAATTGGTTATAATTGATTTACAGAATCAAAGACAGAAAGCAACATCCTCTACAGCAATCTCCAAAATTCCAAACCAACATGAACCTGCTCGAATTGAAAAACCTAGGTTCGAATCCCAGGACAGGTAATATTTTATTTGTGTAAAAATATTCTAAAATTTACTTAAAGTTTGCCTTATTGGATGGTATTGTAGTTTACTAGTTTAACAATATAACAAACTTACAAAGGCAACTTAAGACTGGGTCAGAGTGACAAAGATTTTTTTATAATTAAACTGTGAAATCAGTCTTTTCACATCATTCCTATACAGGAAACCTTTTTTTTATGACATAAACTTAGGAAAACAAATTTAAAAAAAGCAAAAAAATATCAAAAATTAAATTTTTTTCAGATTCAAACCTCACAAATCTTATTCCCATGACAACCTGCCTTCCCCTCCATCTCTGACCAATGAGATCACTCGAAATTCACCCCACAGTTCTCTTGATAACCCCAACTATGATCACTTCCCATTACCCCCTCCTGACTTAACAGAAAATGCCCCTTCAGATAAACTGTCAACCCCAAGGTAAAATCAAATGACGTCTTTACAAATAAGTTAAATTAAACTTAAAAATTTTAAATAAAAAATAAAAAATGTTAAAAACAAAAACAATTAAACAACAAAAAAATAAAAGTTTCAAATAAAAAACTAAAAAAAAAATTTTAACTTAGATTTAAGGAACCTTCCCCAATGCCAGATGGGAAATCCCCCAGACAAACACAGGGATCAAAAACCTTAGGTAGAATGACAACAGGGAAAGCACCTGAAGTTGCTAGAGTTACACCAACCCAGGTGAGTTAAAAAAAATTGAATATTTTTTTACTTTTTTTTTTTAAATATTTTTTTTTGCAAAATTGTGTTTTTACTTTTATATATTTTTTTGAGAGTTTTTTTAATCTGATTTTACAACTATTTTTTTTGTAGGTTTTTAAAAATTTTGTTTAAAAATTTTTTTTAGAAAAAAGCTCCAACTCCAAACAAAGAATCCTCATCGAAACCAACCTCCAAACGTGATCCTAAATCTTCTACTCTTCCTCGACATTTTAAATCCACATCTGTGTGGGAGAGAGATGAAAGAGAGAAGCAGGAGCAAGCAATCCAGGAGCAACTTAATGCTCTTCGAGATGAGGAGATCGAAGAGTTGGAGGCAAAAGATAAAGAGGAGTTAAATTCACATGAGAAGGATAGGTGAGTAAAGTTAAAAATATTTTTTGTAAATAAACAAAATTTGTTTGTACATTTAAGTTATCGTTTTTAGCAATTTATAACATATTTTTACTCTTAAAATGTAGTTTACAAGATTCTTTTATTCTGTAAAATTTAACTTAAAGATAATTAATTGTTTATATCTTTACCTAATAAAGCTAGGTGGACATGCATGTATGTTTGTCTAATTATTGGAAATTTAAAATAAATAAAACTGTTGTTATTAGTGTTTGTGTGTAAATTATTACTGCCAAATATTAGTTGGTATTTGTGACCATATAACGACAATTCAAATGCTAACCATAGTGTGAGCTATTGACTTGTTAATTAATTACCATTCTCTGGGCACAAAACTATATCATATTAAAAGAAAACCTAATATTTCAGACTAAAGAACTTGCTCCAAGAAAGAGATTTCCAGAATCGAGTCCAGGAAGAAAAAATGCGAATTTTCTCTGACGAGGATAATTCTGAAGAGGTTAGATTCATAGAGTTTTTGGATTTTTAAAAATTAGAAAATTTTGTTAAAGATATTGCAGAATTTTTTTAACATTTAAAAAAATAAATATTTTGTTTATTCTCGTTAAGGACTTTAGTGTTCCTGATCGACCAGATCGTGACCGATTAATTCGAATTCAGGATGCTCAGGGTCAACGAAGTGTGAAGGAAGAGAGAGAGGCTGAAAAAAAAAAGGAAATGAAAGAGAGAGAAGCTGAGAAGTTAAGATGGGAGGAAGAGCAAAAAAGGAAAAAGGTAAAATTTAATATTAATTATATGGAACACAAGTTTTAAATGAAGTATATTGCGTTACAAAAACTGTGCTAATTTAAATGTTTTAAATTAGAAAAATATTTGTTAAAATAGGAGGAAGCTGAGAGAAGGGCAGAAGAGGAAAAAGAAAGAAGGGAAAGAAGAGCAAGGTATTTAATTTTTTGTAATTTTTGTTGTTAGAATTTTTTTTTTAATAATTGTTTTACATTTTTATTGGTTAAATTTAAGTTAGTTTAAGTTATATTAATTAATCTTTACTTTTCAGTTTATGTGCTGCAATATTTTCTACTGCTAAACCAATTTATAGACACAATTTATCAATTAATTTAAAATTTTCACAGAGAACGTGAAAGAAAGAGAATTGAAGCTGAAGCCTTGGAGGAAAAAAGAAAGGCAGAACGTAGAAGAGAAGAACAAAGAAGGTTTGAAGAAGAGAGAAGGGAAGAAGAGCAAAGAAGAGAGGACCAGAGAAGGGAGGAAGAGCAAAGGAGAGAGGATCAACGTAGAGAAGATGAACAAAGAAGAGAGTATGAGAGAAGAGAGGAAGAAAGAAAAAGGCAGGAGGAGAGAAGAAGGGTGATGTCACCAAGAAGTTACAATAACGAAAATGTTCCTAGGAATTATAACGATCAAATGAGCCCAAGAAATTATAATAATGAAAACAAGTGGAGTGACAAACAGAGCAACATTAGAAAAGTAAATTTTGATTTCCATTCTTTAACATTGTTTCGAATATTTAAAAACAAGACTTTGTTGAATTAAATTATTTTTTTTTTTAAATTCTTTTTCCTCACAGATTAGAGATGAAGAAGAAGAACAGAGAAAAAGGTTGGAGGAGTTGAGGAGAATGAGAGAAGAAGAGGAAGAACATTTGAGAGAACTAAAAGTAAGTTGTTATGCAAACCCTTTTTTTAAAGTATATGCTATTCATTTTGATTGAATCCTTTATTTTTATTAGTAAAAAAATATTTTTTATTTTATTTTTAAATATATCTTTAATGTTTTAAAGTTTATAAGCATGTTGGGGGTTCGCTTACATAAAAGGTGAAAATTTAGGCTTTAAAGAAATTTCTTAAAAAGACATTACAAAATGCTAAAAATGTTGTTGTACGTTAACCTAAATTGAATTTTTTGACAACGGCTTAAAAAAATAAAAACGTAAGATTAAAAAAAACTAAGAGAACTTAAAAGTTCGACTTATTAGGCCAAGCGTGAAGCTGAGGAAAGAAATTATCGATTTGAGAACGAAAACCGACGTCGTCAAGATAAATTATTGGTACAAATTTGTAGCAAAGTAGTACTGTCTAGTAATTTGACCATTTTAATCATTTAGCAAGCTTTGACAAATTGTAATTTTTAGTAGTCTATTAAAAATTAGTTAACTTTTACTTTCTACTCCTTCAGTAACTAAAAAATATTAGTAATTTGCAGAATCTTATAGAAAATTAGTTTTAAATATTTCTCATTGTTTTAATTTCTTCTTAAGATTACATTGTAGCTTTCAACTTTTGTTTTTTTATCAAGTACCTTAAACATTTAGTTTTTAATTAATAATTAATTATAATAATAGTAGTATTAGTAATTTTAGACTTTAATTCATGTTCAAATGCATGCTATTACTTACATAAAATTAGCAAATCCAATTTAGGTTATTTTTAATCTATTTTCAAATAGATTCAGTATTTAAATTAAGGAATAACAATAATTTATTTTTATTTAAAAATACTTAGTTAGTGATTTTAAAGTAATTAGTAGTTAAAGTAAATATACTAATTTATTTCATACATTAAATTTCATTTTAATTTATAAGTCATCGTTTTTAAATTTGTCCTTATATTATTGTTAATTATGACATCACAGAAGCAGAAGGAAGCAGAGGAGAGAGAGGAGGCAGAGAGGGAATTCTTGGAGGAAAAATTGAGTCAGGGAAAGAGACCAAGTTTCTACAAGAAGTCACCCTACCAGGGGGGGACTTCCCCTCAACCCTTTCACCCGAGATCAACTTCCACTTCTAATTACAATCGCTTCTCACCCGATTCCAACTTAAGGTTTGTTTGTTGTTGTTATTGTTTATTTAAGGGTAAACTGACTTAAGTTGAGTAAACTTAACCCTTGAGTAAAGTTAATTCAAATTTGAACGACTTTTATTGGAGAGTTAACTGTTTGACAACAGACTTTAATCCTGAAAATAGTGTATGCTTGCCTTATAGTGGCTTCTAAAAAGGTTAACTTAAACTTGTAATGTAATTTATGTTTACTCGAGTTTAATACAGTTTTACTAACTTTAAAAAATATGTAACTCAAACTAAATCTGGGATTAGTGTCAACTGTATTACAACTCAACTTTAGTACCCCCAAAAAAATTGACTTAAATTTAATTCAAGGTCAGAGTTAACTTGACTTTAGTGATGTATAGTATGGGAAGAAAGGGGTTTTTACCAGTCTTAAATTGAAGTTGAACCTTTTTTTTACTTTGTGTTAACACATGTTTTATATTATTTTAGCAAACCAGTTTTACGAGAAAACAGTGGTCGCTCAGCCATGCGACCAGTTTCTGATGGTTACATGCTTGGAAGACAATGGGAGGATGAGGTACAGGGTTGTCAATTTTTTATTCAAATTTTAAAACGAAAATTTTTTTTAAATTTTTTAATCCCCTACTAGGAAACTTCTCCGGTCCCAGCAGTTACCCCGCCCCCTTCACGTCGACCAATCAGCTATGTTGCCACTAGTAGGACACCAGGGGTTATAGGGTCACAAGAGGTTTATAATGACCCCAGAAATAAAAGAGAAGCTACGCTTAAAAAGTAAGTTTTTGAATTTAAAAAAAATATTTTTTCTGTTAAAAAATTCATTGGTTTCCCCCTAAAAAATCAAGAACACTTTTTTAAAGTTTATCCTCAATTTATTTAGAGAGCAATCGTTCAAGCGTAGAGCGGCTGATCCATCAAAACTGACGTTTAAAGATCGACAGCGTTTGTTCCAAGCTGATCGAGGAAGTCCAATCAACAAACCAAAAACTTCGCGGAAGTTACTCGAGCTTGAGCAAAGTTTAAAAGGACATATGTAGTTTTAAAGTTAAATTTGCAACCATCAAAGCACAAAAATGTAAACTTTCAATTCTAAAATTTAAAGAGAGTTGGCGTTTGTTACAAAGGTCTTTTTTTTTGAAGATCTTAACCAATATCTTAACAATCGATATTTTATAAGAAACAAAATAATTAAAGTAATATATTAAGAAAACAATTAATATCAAAATCTTGTTAACTAAGGCCTTCATTTATGATTAGTTTATGGGTAAAATGGACTTAAAATTTTTATTATTAATTAACGAATTTTGTTTAAAACAAAACATTTTGTGCTTACTTCTTAAAAACTTAAATCAAATTTTTTTTTATCCAACTCTATTCTGGAATTCTTTCTGTTTCATTTGCACCATGAAACCAGTTTGTACATACCACCACTTTAGCTTTCATTGTGATATAAATGACGTCACATTCTGATTTGTGTGACGTCATAATTCATTGTGGTTCTACGAATTGCACATTTAATTAATTAGGAAGCACTTAAACGCATTTTATTGTGATGTCATATTGCTTCCTTTTGTTTGCTTGCGTCGCTTCTTATTAAAACAAAGGAGATTTTATTAAATCAAACATTTTTTACCATATTGTGACCTCAGAAATTGTAGTATTATGACGTCATATAAATAGGCTTGCTTGCCTTTGTGTTTATTGTTTTTAAATCATTGTTTTACAACACGTCATCGCATGGTGCTTTCCCTGACCATTTATAACGTCACAAACTATAAATATGACATACTAGTTTTACTATTTTTGTATTTAGTTATAACCTTGTTTATTTCATATCAAATTGCTGGCATAATTTCCAGTTTATTTTTGTACACGTTTTATAATTGGTATTAATATATAGTCACACACACATAATAGAGAATTGTTTTAGTTTATTATATGTGCTAATAAACGCGTGTGTCACCAAATTAAAAATCTATTTTTAACACAATTTGATTTTAAAGACAATATGTTACAAGTTAAAAATTCTTATGCACAAACAATAATAATGTATGCTATCTAAGACTATGCCATTTTTATAAACGATTGGGATACTTAATACTTTACATTAAAAGCTAACGAATAAGGTATAATACAATAATTAAAACAATATGAAATCATAGATCATGTATGTTGTCCGGTTCTAGACAAAACAATGTGCTGTTTAACATAGGAGAGAGTTCTCTCGAACCGTAATCCGTAGATGGTAATTCTCTCGCACTGTAATCCAGTTCGTCAATTTCTGCTAATATACAAGTTATAATTGAACCACCGTTTTTACAAAAATTACATTTTTTTGTTTAAATTTATACCTGCCTTTAATGTATGTGACTTAAAGACAATTTTATACAACAAAGACAGTATATTGGTATAAACGTAACAATTTTGCTTTCTACCTTAAAATAATAAAAACTAACGAAATTTATCGTTAACCGTTAACGTTAAACTTAATTAAAACATACAAAAAATGCCCTTTTTTTATAAAAAAGTTTTTATCTTAATCGATATTTTAACTAAACGAAAGTGAGTTTAAAAGAATTTTTTAAAACTGACATAGGCTTAGTGCCCAAATAACAGTGGCCGGAAAGTAATTACTTACATAAAATTGCGGTAAAAATTGTGACTTTTAAACCCGATAAATGTCGATATTAAATATATATATCTCTATATTACCATGGATTTACTTGTAAAATATTGAATTAACGGGCTAAATTTAACGGTGGCACAATTTAACGAAAGTTAAACAGGTCCGATAACAAGTTTTAAAATTAACTTAAAAGTTAAATTTTATCAAAAAATTTAACATCGATATTCAACGTTTAACGCATTAACAATTTAGTGCCCACCTTTGGATACAACCAAGCATAAAATGCAGAACATAACGCATAAAGCCACAGGGATACAAAGGAAAGCACAAATAGTCCAACATTTGTCAGGTATCTCGGTAGAATCCTGATAACTTGGTGTGTTATTAGTAAATGTATCGCGGTATCTCGTCGGTACGTAATTTGTTGAAGAAAAATTACCCTCATCGTAATAGCTTGGTGTGGAATAATAAGTTGGGGAAAAGCGATATCTTACATTTTCTCCACTGTATGATAAATCTTCATTGACGTAAGGAGATATTTGTCTCGTCGGTACGTAATTTGTTAAAGAAAAATTACTCTCATCGTAATAGCTTGGTGTGGAATAATAAGTTGGGGAAAAGCGATATCTTACATTTTCTCTACTGTGTGATAAATCTTCATTGACGTAAGGAGATATTTGTTTCGTGCATAATTCAATCTTCTCATCCAGTTCAATTTTGTACTCTGCTAAATTTACAAAAGAAGTATCATGAGTAATTCGAAAGTTATGAAATTTATTTCTGGAGTAGTCATTGCAACTTTGAACTACAAAAGAACCTTGTGTATGAACATAGCCCTTATTATTTATAATATCCCTTGCTATTGTATATTGTTCCAATGCTTCTTCATACCTGTTTAGATTATATAGTGTTTCGCCAAGTCTATAGTAACAAACCATGACATATTTATCAGTTGTTTCATTTCCAGCCAGCTCTCTTGACAGTTGCAAAGTTTTCTTGGCTTCTACTAATGCTGAACCAAATTCTTTCAATTGAAAATAACATTCCCATTTAACTTTGGTACATTCAAATTGTAGTAATTTACCTTCTTTGTTATTTTGTTCTAGATCTTCACAAATCTTTAGTGCTTTAGAAATAAATGTTCTGTGTAGTTGCAAACCATTTGCATAAGCGAGACTTAAATGAAACATTATTTTATTTGTGGTTTCATGGTTCAGGTTATCGCACAACTCTTTTCCTTTTTGATAAAGCTTATCAGCTTTATTCGTATTATAATCTGTATTGGAAAGAGCCTGCATGCATTTTAATGTAGCAACAATACAATTCACATAGTGTTGATTGGATTTTTGGTTACTGGATTTTTGGTTACTACTTTTTTTGATATCAATTGCTTCAAGAAAAACTTTGTAGGCTTCTTCATTTCTCTGAAGTCCTTTTAAGCAGATTGCCTTATTGCCTAAAAGATCACTTTGTTTAAATTTATACTCTACAGACTTGTTTTCGTAGTTTTTCATTGATGTTAAAGCATCATTAAAACAGTTTAGTGCATCATCATACTCATTTAAACGATATAGAATTAGCCCCTTGATATCATATTTGTCATGAGGGGTATAACTTTTGTTGGTCATTTGTAAATAAGTTTTCTGAAAATAGTTTGCAATTTGGAAATAGTTAACTACATTATCTTTTTTTATATAATCATTTATTTGAGTGTACCAATGGTTTTCAGCAAACCTAAAAACGTCGCTTTGTTCGTGTTTGGCCATATAAACTCGGAGCCGAATAGTATGTGCAATGGCAACTGCATATTCAAATTCATGCTTATCTTTAACTGAAATGACATGTTTTTGTTCAAGGTGTTCGATTATGTCAAAGCTTGATCTGGCTTCAGTTAGTTTGTATTTTCTACAAAGAAAAACAAGAAACAGAGTCATAGTTCGGTAAATTGCTTTTTTGAGATCAAATTTTTCATCAAACGAAGAAGTAGAAAGACATTCCAATGCCTCAAATGATTTCAAGTTTTGACTTATACTTTTGTTAATTTCTGTGGGATCACCTGTTTTAATTTTTTATTGATTTCGCTGGAGAAATCGTCAAAAAGCTCAAACTTGCCACCTACAAAACAAAACACAGGTAACGGGTTTATTAAAGAATCTTCTTTAATCATTTCAGATGCAGATTTAATATATTCATTTTTTCCATTTCCAAGTGGATTTTTACTAGCAGTTGGAGAAAATCCGTCTGGAGATATCCCACACACCCCTTTAACATCATAAAACCAATTATTTTGGCTGCTGTTTGGATCATTTAAACTTTCAATTGCAGCAAATGGAATGATCATTTCACCAAAGTTAATAAGAATTAATTGGTAAATAACAGAAAGCCAACGGAAATATTCCAATGCAGATTTTGTATAATTATTCTCTAAAATAATAATGTGTTCAAAATCAGAATATGGAGTCATTTCTTTCTTTGCCAAAGATCCAAGGCCAACTAAAGCAAATTTGCATGGACTAGGTCCCATAATTTTTAAACATATGTTTAAAATTTCTCCAAAAACCGACTCCATTTTACTTGTAATGTTGGGCTGTAGAAATTTTGCTTGCTTAATCAGTCTGTTTTTGTCTTTGTAATCTTGAGAAATGTGTTCATTTGTCCAAGCTCTAATTTGTTTGATTTTATTATAAAAATAGTTTGACGTTTCAATGAGATCAGTATTGTCTAATTTTGCATTTGAAGATTCCAACACAAATTGACAAAGCTCTTGAAGACCATTTTTGGCAAAGTTAATGTTATCTGGTTGTCGTAGCATAGCAGCATTTAATAAAACTGCACTTTTAAGAAGATTTATTTTATCGTAAGTTCGGTCTTTGTAGAGCATTCCAAGTTGATGAAAGATTTTAGCAGATTCAGCAAAGTGTTCTGGTTTTTCGCATCCATTTGGGTAACAATATTTTTCTTTTAGTTCAATGGCAAGTCTCTCTTCTGTTTGGTGTTGAAAAAATTTGGAATACATTTTTAGACGTATTATTCAACATTAAAATCAAGTTTAAAATTTATTTCTGAAAATTGCAAATACGTCCTATTAAATTTTGTTTTTTTATTAAGTTTGATGTAGTTATGGTTTATTCTAACTTGTAATTGTTGCATTTTGTTTATTATGGTAAAAGCGTTTACAAGATAAAGTTATTTTGTACAATCATTTTTACTTTAACTGGTTGAACGTATTTTTTTATAAAAACATAAAGATTGTTTAAAAAAACTTTGGATTTGGCCAAGTTTTCCTATCACCTAAACGATTTTTACTACAACATTTCTATCTTCAACCATCTTTTACATCAAAAAATTTTAATTTTATATATATTTTTTAACAATGTTTTTTATACGTAAGCAAATATTTTTATTTAAAGTCAATAATAGCAATAACATTTTATGTTATTAGTTCTAGGGTGTTAAAAAATTTAGTTCTATAAGTTTATGGTTATAGCTGCTTTTTCTATCAATATGACAATAAAAGTGAGAAAAAAAGAGAAGCATGAAAAAGAGCATACACAAGTTTATTTTAATTATAGTAACATAGCAAGAACTAAGGCCGGTTCACACGGCGTACGCAACGCAACGTGATGCAAGATTGCGCAACCATTTAAAATGAACACAGTCGTTTACACGTACGAAAGTTTGCAAAAGTTACGAAAGATTTCGTAAGCGTTATAAATCCCTAGAACTCGAAAAGTAACGTGAAGCAACGCAACGTTACCTTGTCGTGTGAACAGGCCTTAACACACACTACTATAAAAAAATAAAAATTAAAGACATTTAAACCTACTAATTAAAAAAGTTATAAATTTGCTTTTTAATCGACGTTTTTTAGAATTTATGTACACTAAAAGGTAGAATTTATATTGTTCGTTAAATATATTAATATTCTAAGATAGACTAACATACTGTACCCTAAACTTAAGATTTTAAAATATACATGCTAATTATCAAATACCCTACAATGTAAATTATAAGCGCTTTGCAAAACTTAATTTTGCGCAGCTAATTTAAAATCGTAATGTAAATTGTTAATCTATCGTTAAGCCACTAAAATACACAGTTTGTATTGTTTGTCTGGCGCGTTAAAACATATATTGTAATTTTTAAATAATTAAATTTCCTTGCTGTATAATTTCTGGTCGTTTACAAACATATCGTTATGCAAATTCTAACTACCAAAACTACTCACTATTATTCCCAGTCATAGGTAATGTTAAAATAAAAAAAATTTCAAGTCACGTATCCTTAAACGATGAAAGATAACATCAATATAAGCTCAAAATAATATTGTTTCTAATTTCTTTATCAATTAAAACTATATTAGAGGCTACTTAGTATTTTTATACTGTTACTGTCCGCCAACTGTATTCTTTTACTCTTTCTCTAAACTTGAAAGATCTTTAAAAACATGTTTCTAACATCAAAAATTTGTTTTTCACTTTTTAGTTATATTTAGTTTCTTTTTTTATGGATGGTTGCGCCAATACATGCGTAATTGGTAAGAATCCGGTATAACCTACAAATAACTGGTTTAAACTTGTATTAAGAGTGAACAGAACGCCAATTTATAAACGAAATTCAAAGTTAAATGAAAAATTTTAAAGGCTTGTTTCATTGCGTTATGCTACATCGTGTTAAAGGACTATAATGTTAAAATGTTCATTGAAACCTTTTTAAAAATAAACTCTAATATTTGTTGCAAAATGAAATTTCAGATATTTTTTGGGAGGGGGGGGTTATTTTCGGCAATAAAATATCGCTAAATCTTTACCTATTTAATAAAACAACACAGAAAGCAAGAGAGCACAACATTTTTAGATGCCTATGACTGTATTTTGTATACTATATTTAAAAATTTTGGAAACACTGTTTTTACAAGTTTTGAATTTTACTTTCTTTTTGTTTATACAAAATTTTTAAGTTAAAATATTAAATGTTATATAATATATGCTATACAATAACAATATTAACAAATAAAATGAGTTTGAAATTTTTTGGATATTAAAAGAATTTCTAATTACTTTAAAACTAAACGCGTGTTACCAATGATTTTAGAAAGGTGTATTAAAAAAGACAGATTTTGTTTAAACTTAAATATTTGATGCTATATTTTAATTTTAACAGGTAATAAAATATAAATTAAAATATTTTACACAGATACTAGTAATTATTTATTAGTTTAATGATTAAAAAAAAGTTTTTGTAATTGAGGAATTTTTTCCGCATATTTCAGCCAACCGGCAAAAAGAGATTTGCAAACCAAATTTCCAAAAAATCAATAAACAAAAAAAACATCAAAGTTGTTTCGTGCGTAAGAAAACGAAAAACATTTTAAGAATTTAAAGTTTTACAAGATTTAAACATAACTTATAGTGGACAGGCATGCTATTTTTAACGTGTATAGTAAATGTATATGTTTTAAATTGCAGTTGCGTTTTTAATTGCATTTCGATTTATCGATTAAAAAAAATAAACCGCATTTAAATATTTAAAAGTAGAATTAAATATTAAAGTCAGTCAAAAAAAAAATAAAAAGCATTTTTGAAAGAAAGGTTGGGAAAGTTATATTTTTACAATATTTAATTGTTTTTTGATTTTTGTTTAGAATATCTTAGTAAGCATTTTAGAAATTATAACTTGAAAAATTTATGAAATGAATTAAAATTTTAAATTAGTAAAAATGTCAAGAAGAACAAGTCATGAGAGTGCAAAATCAACTGCTTCTAATTCAGGACGGAAAAATAAAACTAAAAACAATGCAAATTTAAACGGTAAAGCAGTCATTGTTTTCTGATTTTTTTATTAGATGCTTGTTTTTTGTCAGTAGTTTGTTGTTTTATCTTTACTAATATTGAAATCATTTTTTATTAAAAAGGCAATTTAATACGACCGGCAGCGTGGTGTTGTGGTAAGAACACTTGCTACAACACACATGAGGTCGTGGGTTCAATCCTCACTGCTCTCATGCTGTAGCGCCCTTGAGTAAGGCGCTATAAACGGTATAAACTCCTGCTGAGCCAGCACTTAATAAGCAGCTTAATTATCAGGCAATCATAATCTATAATATCCCAAACTGCTACAGGCAACTCGAGACTGGGTCGGAGTAACTGATGTTACTCTATGTTTAAGTCGCGCATTTGACTTTCCCACATCGAGGATAAAGATATATACATAAAAAAAAATAAGAAATAAAAAAATAAAACTCTTTCTACAATAACAAGCTGGTTAATATAATATAGCATTACATGAAATTTTGAATAAATTTGAGTAGAGTTTATTAATAATAAACCAAAATTAAATTGTTTTTAGTTGAATTTTCATGGGAGAAATACTTACAACAAACAGGGATGAAACCGGCACCTTCAGAATATTTTAAACATTCAACAAATCAGAATCTTGTAAATAAATTTGAAGTAGGCGAAAAACTTGAAGCCAAAGATGCCAGAAATCCATCTGCAATCAGTGTTGCAACTATAGTTCAAATACAGGTAACTAGTACTGATCTGGTTTAATTCTCACTGCTCACATGCTGTAGTGCCCCTCAGTAAGGAATTATAAATGATATGAATTCCTGCTGAGACTTTGTTAGCAGCGTAATTATTGGGCAATTATATTCTATAATATCTTAAACTGCCAATGGCAACTCGAGACTGGGTTGGAGTAACTAATGTTACTCTATGTTTAAGTCATTAAGTCGTGAAAATTTTTAAACAACATTTAAAAATTTTCTGTTTTTAACAAATATTTAATAATAAAAAAACGGTTTAGTTTAGTTGTTTAAATGATGAACTACATCTTGCATATAAATGTTTGTTTTATTCGTTTACAATTGTTTACTTACTGTCTAGTGCTGTGCAGTATATAATGGTTAAGGTGTTAAAAATTAAATTACAAGACTTCCTGTGGAAATTTCAACTAACTAATTACTTTTGGCTACTGTTAACTAAATATTTAAGGTTAGCTTGCAATGTGGTATATATTGTTAAACTTGGCTAGTGTATAAGTAAAATTTTTTTACAAACATTAAAAAAAAGAAGATTAAAATTAATGTTAACAATATTTTCTTTTTATTAAGGGTTTGAGATTATGTTTAAGACTGGATGGAACGGATGGCTGCAATGATTTTTGGAGATTAGTTGATTCAAAGGTGAATTTCAAGTCTAATTTTATTTTTATTGCTTAAATATATCTTTCTGTTTATATACATGAGCCTATATATAATGTTTAAATTACTAACATTTTCTTTAAAATGATTTAAAGCTGATTAATTTTGTAAATAAAACTTTAATTCAGTTAATAATATTGCAATTAAATATTGAAAAACAGTTCTTAAAAGAAAAATTGTAATATACATTTAAAAAGGCTCTTGAAGTGTTGTGTAAAAAATGAAATCCAAGATTATATTTAAAGCAGGTAGTGTTATGACGTCTAATTTTTAAATAATTAATTTCATTTATTTTTAGGATATTTTTCCACTTGGCACTTGTGAAGCTCATGGAGGGCTACTTCAACCCCCTCTTGGCTTTACTAAAAATGTTTCAACTTGGCCGCTGTTTCTTAACAAAACTTTAAGCAATTCAAATCATGCCAACCAATCATCTTTTCACCCTGTAAGTTGTGTTTTTATAAAATTAGTTTACAAGATATTTTTACTTTCAAAATTTTTTGTGATTACTCTTAAATATTATTTATTTTTTTAAATACAATTGTTAAAGTAGTTTATGATGAAAAAAACTTATGAAAAAATTCATCCAAAAATAAACAGAATTATTCATGTTAAATTTTTTTTATAAATATTTATGTATAATATACATGATATTAAAGTATGACATTACTATTTAAATATGACACTTTTTTATCAGCTAGATTACACATCAATAATGTTGACATAAAATATAACATAAATATATTAACAAAAATTATTATAATATATAATATAAAACAAAAATAACTTATCTTTTAATGAACCCGTAATTTTTACTTAAGTTTAAAATCACATTATGCCTGACTATAATCAAAACTTAATTAATATTTATATTTTTAAAATTAAACATTTATTGAATTAGGAACCAGAAGGGTCAGATAACAACCTGTTTGAGGTAGGAATGAAGTTGGAAGCAGTTGATAAGAAGAACCCGCATTTGATTTGCCCAGCTACCATAGGAGATGTCGACGGTGATCAGGTATTTTAAAATTTATGTTTAAGTTAGACTAAGTGTTAAATAAATAGCCTATGCTATGTTAATGTTATTTTATACAAATTGAAATTTTTTGTGTCATATTGACTTGTACATCCATTAGAAATAAGCTAAATCACTTGTACAAAGTTATGATTTGTATTATAGTTTTTAATATTTTGTTGTTGGATTTTAGGCCAATTTTTTTGTATTTATTTTAAATTTCTCTCCTTTTTTAAATTATTAATTATTTGGTGATTGTATAAAATGCAGTTGTTTAAATTTTAAGTTACTTTTTAGTTTTAAATTTAGTATAGTTTTGTTAGCTAATATTATTTTAACTTGGCTAGTCCTGATTTTTGTGTTATTTAGCTTAAAAAAATTATTATAAGTTTTTGATTCTATTTATATAAAAGTTCTGTATCGATTTTTTGATTAAAATTGCTTATACTTAATTGCCTAAATTGAAAAATCTTGTTTTAAAATTTTCTTTACACTCTAGCAATAAAAAATGAATTTAGATAAGAATCTTATGTAGATAAATTGCTTCATGGTCTGGTATGTTGGTTGTTCAGCTATGTGCAGATGACAGATTTAATCCATTAATAACAACTTTTCTGTTTTACTTACTTAAACACTTGTTTCACTTCATTAACTTTTTGTTTTCATTTTTAAAATAAACGATTTTTTTTTGTCGAAAGATTAAATTATTAATTGATTTTTTAAAAAGGAATTACTTTAAATTATGCTACACAACATTTTCTTTAAAAAAGGGTATATGTATGTTAAATAATTATGTAATTGTTAAAAAAACCATAACTTTTTTATTATAATTTAATTGATTATCTGTCTGTTAAATGAAATACCTTTATAAAGTAGGCCTATATTAATTTGATTTTTCACTAACAATTTTTAAATTCCGATGTTATTAAAAATTTAAGTATTCCCAAATGGCTTATATAATATAGTTATATAAAATATAAGAAATTCATTATCTTTGTCCTATATCTTAACACAGGATATCATGTCTTACTTAAGGATGTAATAATAGAAAGTTAAGAAGTTTGTTTAGATAATTTGGTTATAAAAGCAGTGCATGAAAGTTTAATATGATACTGTATTTTTTTTAATGTTGTTTTTTTTATATATATACCTTTTACATTTTCAGATTTTATTTAATAATATAAAATCTTTTTATTAAAAATTGTTGAAGCTTTTATCATGAACTTTTTAGTTTATTGATGTTGTAACTTTTAAACTGGGTCAAATAATTTTAAAACCCCTTTTCAAAGCAATGTAGATTGGTTTGACTTATATTGATTTTTTCTTTCCATTGTGATTTTAAATCAAATTTCACAAAAATTGAATTAAATAGAAAAAATTACAAACCACAAAAATGGTTGTATTTAAAATTGTGTTATTCTATGTAATATATAATGTTAACCATTTCCTGTACCTGTTAATTTAATAGAATATAGGTTAAGTTTATTTGATGTATATTTTATCTCTAAATATTCTAAAATGAAAAGGGGCATATGAATTTTACAAAAAGCATATGAAATTTTATATTGTTATTTAAACAGTAGCCTACCACTTTTTTCATCTTTAAAAAGTTTTTTTTCCAATTTTGAATTGTTCGTAATGTTTAATAATTTTCCTAATTTTTAGTCTTTTTTTGATTTAGTTTTTTTTATATATAATTTTGGTTTGTAAGTTTAATATATTTTTTTGTACAGGTCTTCTAAAATGTTTAAAATTAATTTTCACAATTTTATTTCAAAATTCTTTAAATTTGGTTTTAGGTTTTTATATCATTTGATGGGTGGAGGGGGACGTTTGATTATTGGACCACTTTTCAATCTAGGGATATTTTTCCTGTTGGTTGGTGTTCTAATAATGACCATTTCATACAACAACCTGGTTTAAAAGGTATGGTTTATATTAGGTCATTTAACAACCTGGTGTTTATTAATGACCATTACATTTAAATCTGGTTTATGATTTTTTATAATTTAATTTTTTGGTAAACATTGACTACAATCTGGTTTGTAAAATTAGAAGACATGGTTTTTCTTGGTTTAAAGTTGATTTTTGGTGTTTTTAATGGTTAGGGCTAAAAAATATATTGATCACGCTTTTGATAAATTTCTATTTGATTAATTTTGATTTTTATAATTGATTTTTTAGGAGATAATCCAACGATTAGCGATAAAATTCACTCAGCAATTCAGCAACAAAAAAGACAAACCAGAAGTTTGAGAAATTCTGAACCGATAATAAGAACTAATGAAATAAAAGGTTGGTAGTTTAAACAATTATCTAAAAGTCAAAATATTATATTTGTTTATTTTATCGAGTTAAAAATTAGTGAAAAATCGTTTTTAATATTTCTTGCTTAGATAAGTTTAATAGTTAGTGTTAAAAATACTTTAAAAAGGTCATTTAAATTATTTTAAAACTTGATTTAAAATTATAAAATTTTTGTGTTTTTTATTTTATTTGAATCTTGTGTAAACAAAATGTTAATTAACTTTTAGTTCCCACGAAAGAAAAACCACAAAAAAGAAGAAAATTGGAGAAAATTTTAATAGTTAATAAAGAAGAAAAACCTGTTATACCTCCAACTAAAGTAATCCTTGTTTAATTTAAATTTAAAAAAGGAGTTTTTTTAATGTTGCAGTTTTTTAATTTTAATTTACCCCAATTTTATATTTTAAAGCCTATTTTTTTCCAATGCTGCAGTATGGTGTAGTGGTCAGAACACTGGACTACATGAGATCTTGGGTACGATTCCCACTCTCATGCTGTAGCTTCCTTAAGTAAGGTGCTGTAAACGGTATAAACTCCTGCTGAGCAAATACTTAATCAGCAGATCAAATATCGGGCAAAAACAATTTATAATTTTCAAACTGCTAAAGGAAACTCAAGGCTGGGTTGGAGTAACAAACTTTTTACTGCCATAAATATAAAATACAAAAAAATGTTTTGTATATATGTTTTTTATTTTATAATTTTACTTATTAATAAAACTAATTTACTTTTTAGAAAAGCACTCCATCAGCCAAACTTTCAAATTCAACCAATTCTGATTCAACATCAACCGATGAAACTGATTCTTCAGCTGACGAAAAAACTAAAAAGACAGACAAAAATACAAGTCAGTGTAAATGGCTTTTAAACTAATATTGTTTTGTTTATATTAGTTTGATTGTATTTATATCCTAAAAGTTTTTAATTTTCTGTTTTGTTTAAAGCTGTTATCAGTAAAAAAAAATATTTTTTACTTTTTTTTTAATAGTTAGTTTGCAATTTTTAAACCGACTATATTTTTCATAATTTTTATAAGTTTTAAATTTTGTTTTTTAGGTAATACTAATACACCATCAACTACTAAACACAAGAAATCAAATATTTTAAAGAAAGATGAACTCATACAAAAACAAGTACGAAAGTCACAGAAATTTGTTAATTTTTGATGTTACAAAGTTAATTTAAATTTTAAAATGGTTGTGTAGTAAAACAATCTTTATTATTTAATATTTGATTGTTGTTTATATAACAGTGATTATAACCTAAATGAATAGTTTATTCAATGAATAATCAGAATTAGTTTTATTTTTAAAATGTATTAATGTTAAACAGTTAAAAGTTTAATTCTTTATATTAGATTTAATTAAAACTCAAAACAAACAAATAAATTTTTTATATTTTTTTTAGACAAATGAAATCGAAAAAAGAAAACAAGAACGAAACATTCGAAAACAAAAACGACAAAAACGTCGCTTGCTAAAAGCACTCAAGCGTGCTGTGAATATTGAGGATAAACTAACATCGGAACAAATATTAATGTTAACTTCGCCTCATAAGATCCCCCCAGAAGTTATTGAAAGTGAACTTAATAAAGTAAGGGCAATTTTTATTTTTTTTACAAATTATTTTTGTTTGTTTTTATATAAGTTTTAATTATATTAAAAAAGAAAAAAAATGTATTAAATTAAAAAAAAAAGAATTTTGTATATGGTCCTATGTAGATTGTTATTATTTGAAATAAGTTGCATATAGATACTTTTTTTGTTTAAATAATATCAAATATCTTTTGAAATACTTTAGTTTAAAGTTGTATAGATTTTTTTTTATATATAATAGCAATTTTCAATTTGTAATATGACAATCATTTTTATAGTATTGTTTACAAAGGCCTTATTATTGTTCAAGAAAATGTAAAATATTTTTCAAAACCGTAAGACCTAAAAAATTCAATTTTATTTATCCAATGTTTATAAATAATTTAAATATTTTAAACCCAGCTATTTGGAAGTATACAGTTCATTAAACAGAATAAGCTTTCTTAATGTTCTTTCCTAATAACTTAACTACTACCTATAATTTAAACAAAACATAAAAACTTTTGTAATAAAACCAGCTAAACAAATATAATATTATGTCAAATTTATAGTTATTTATACATTTGTAAAGCAAGGCCCATCTTTATTAGATGTTTTTGAATTCACATATTTACAAAAAAAAATTATTATTGATAAATCTAATCTAAGTGTAATGTAACTTAATGAATGTCTTATTTATAAGATGTCTTAATAAAACTGCCATTTGTGGTGTGCAGTTAAATTACTATGGAAAAATATTTGTGACTATCATATCATGGTAGAAAAATGCAATCTGCAGCGTGGACATTAGGCAATCAAATAATATTGTATTATCTTATGCAATTTTAAAAGTATACTGTATTTACTAATTTAAAATATTTTGTAATATTTGCAGGTTAAAATGAAAAAGAAGAAAAAACGTCGTAAAAATTTGGAGCAGGCTTACACCAGGTTGGAAGGTTTTGGTTTAAAAGAAAATAATCCAAGTATGTTTATGTTGTAAATATTTCGTTTTTTTAAATTTTGGGTAAAATAATTTATATTATTTGATTTTTTAAATGGGAAATTTTAGAGGAACTTCAAATTAAATTTTTTTTTGTAAGATACATGTGTAGATTTAAGTTTAATTAATATAAAATTAATTTTTGTTTTTATTTATTGAAAGTCACTTAAAGTCATTTTATCGCGATACTAAGTTTTTTAATAAAAAAATTGTTTATTTTTAGCAACTCCAACCACTCCCAATACTGAGGTCCCAAGTTCTCCCTCCTTTCTTTCCCCCAACACCACCCCTTGTTCCCTGTTTGGAGTGGTAAGAGAAGCTACACAGGGGTGGCCACTAAGGTTAAAGGTGGGCTCAGTGGTAACAAGTGATAACAAGTTGGGAAATTTTAACTGTTTGAATTCTACACAAGGTGTGTATTTGAAAGAGTTTAAGAAATTTTTTTGTATATATCTTTATTCTCGATGTGGAAAAGTCAAATGTGCGACTTGAACATAGAGTAATATAAGTTACTCCGACCCAGTCTCAAGTTGCCTGTGGCAGTTTGGGATATTATAGATTATAATTGCCTGATAATTAAGCTGCTGATTAAGTGCTGGCCCAGCAGAAGGAGAACGCCAAATTAATCACTTGTAACAGAGTGTCGAATATATTTTACCGGCTACATGGTTTAAGAGTTAAAACGGCTTTTCTACATGAGGTTTCGGGTTTGATTTCTATCGCTTTCATGCTGTAGCGCCCTTGAGTAAGATGCCTTGAATGGTATAAACTTTTGCTGACTTAAAACCAATTAACAAAATATTTTTCGAGCAATTATAATCTGTAATATCCCAAACTGCATAAGGCAACTTAAAATTGGGTTAGGGAAACAAATGTTACTCTATGTTTAGGCTGTGAAGTCGGCCTTTCAACATCAAGATAAAAATAAACACAAAAATATAATAAGGTTTTGACTATGTATTAAAAGTTTTACATTTCAAAATATTTTTTTCAATTTTTTATACTTAATTTTTGTTTAGATAAAACTTCTACTTCTATATTAAAGAACAACGATGAAATTAAACCAACTGACCCAATAGCTCCATCGTGTGTCACCACCACAACCAATCCACCACAACAGAATAAAGGTGATTTATTATTGTTGAACTTTGCTTTAAAGTTTTTTTTTTAAATAAAATAATTTTTGTTAAAGTTTTTGTAAAAATATTTTTTTCTACATTTAAATTTTTTTTGTTTTTTTTATCTTATTTTCACAAAAAACTTCTTTTTTTTAAATTATATTGAAGTCAACTTATATATGTGTTAATATAGATGAAAGAGCTACACCTTCCCCCTCTGTAACTAGTACAACTAACATTGAACAAACTAACTACCAATCAGATAATGGAGGTTAGTCTATTTTGTTACTTTAAAAATTTAAACAAAATTTAAAAGTTTTTACATTAGTACATTAGTAAAAACTAGTTAACTACCCAAATTTTTAGCGGTGTCATCAACAACCAATATAGACATCACTTCTGTTTTACCGAATAAACAAACCACCCCCGACCCCCTTGTGACCACCCCTGAGGTGTCATCGTCACGGCGATCACGTAACCCTCTTAAGTGGTCAATAATAAACACAATCGAGTTTGTCCGAGAGAAGGAACCAGCATTACAACCTTACCTACATTTGTTTCAAAAACATGTAAGTTAAATTTTGGTTGGTTTTAAATTACTTTTCAGGTTTTTATTTTGAGGTAAAAAGATTAAGCAAATAGGTTAACTGTTATATTTTTTAATAAAAATTGATAGTTCAATTTATTATATTTTTGTAGTATTTTTCGTAAATAAGTCTTCAAAGTTAATTTTTAATTAGTAAATTAACTTATACTTGCCTTTGCAATTTATTGATGTATTCACAACATGCAGGCTGCTTACTTGTCATCATATGTTTGCAATATTTTTTAAAATTTTTTTGTAATTCACCTGTGATAAATATAAACATATATATCATTCACTAAGCTCCATTAAATATAAATAGTATACACTGCCTTTTTTATATTAATTATATTTAACTTAATTTTAACTTTTCTTTTTCTGTTATTTTAATAGGAAATAGACGGTGCTGCCTTCCTACTTCTTAGTAGTAACACCATAGTAAAATATATGGCCCTTAAACTTGGACCTGCTCTTAAGTTAACCAACCTTGTGGAAGACCTTAAATTATATGTTGACCACCATAAACAAAAACACAAGAAAAAATAAATGGTGAAATATTTTTTCGAAAGTCATTTTGGTGGAAAAACTAATGTTCAAAATAATAATGGGTTTTAACAATTTTTTTCAGTTTCTCACAAAAAAAAATCTTTCAAAAAAGAATTATAAAACTTAAAAACTAAAAAAGTGTATTAAGCATATTTTAAATCTATTTCATGTATATATATAACAAATAGATGCATTTTTTTACCAGGTAACTTGCCTAAAATATACAACATAAATATTGCCTTCACTACTTCAAATATTTGTGAAAATTTGTTGCTAATATATAAAAACTGTAAATTATGAATCATGACGAAGTCTTACTAGTTATACATTATATGCTGGCAATTTACAATCAAAATAATTTCAAATTGTGTAAGTAAAAAATTGTAAATATTTAAAGATATGTCGATTAAACTTTGTTGTTATTTAACTGTGGAATACATCATGTTTTTTGTTTATTATTACTATTTCTGTTTTTTTTTTTAATTTTTATATTGCCATTTATGTTTAAAAGTATCTTGAAATTTAGTTTTTTCGATTTGACATTGTTTAAAAATTGTTAATTTAATTTTCAATCAATTAAAATTTCAAGCTTTTTTCACTGTGATCAGTCGATTAATTAAAATTTTTTTAAACCAGATCAAAACATTTCTAACTGGTTAAAAAATAATGTCTGAAATATTTTTTTTTTTTTCGTATTTTTTGTTATTTACAGCTTCCTATGTTAATCAAGGTATTTTGTTTTTTTTTACAGTTTTTTATATTTATTTCATCAAAATAGTTTGTATATATCAATCATAAAACTTATTTCTGTACTTTTAATAAATTTGTGTTAGAATTTAAGTCTGTTTATTTCTGTTGTCCTTTTTAGGATACCTAAAGCACCTAACCACGTGACCGTGTGACGTCATACCAATAACAAATTTTTAAAAAAAATTAAAAATTACCGTGGTCACGCGATATTTTTGGCCAATGATATTGCATACAAATTTTTTGAAAAAAAATAAAAAATTTTAAATCGAAAAATAATTGTTGTGTTAGAACCGCACAGGTCCGATTACCGTGTTTACATAATATTTTTCGAAAATATTAATATTCACAAAAGTTATGATACTTTTATTAAAAATTTATGAAATCTCAAAACCTAAAATTTTGTATTTTATTAGACGCGCATTGGCCTAACTAACATTCAAGATAAAACATTTCGCGAAAATTTTCAGTAAAACAAAAGTTTGAGGTAATTTTTATTTTGGGTTTAATTAGGTCACGCGATATTTTTGGCCAATGATATTGCATAAAAATTTAAAAAAAAAAAAAAAAAAATTTTAAATCGAAAAATAATTGTTGTGTTAGAACCGCACAGGTCCAATTACCGTGTTTACAAAATATTTTTTGAAAATATTAATATTCATAAAAGTTATGAAACTTTTATTAAAAATTTATGAAATCTCAAAACCTAAAATTTTGTATTTTATTAGACGCGCATTGGCCTAACTAACATTCAAGATAAAACATTTCGCGAAAATTTTCAGTAAAACAAAAGTTTGAAGTAATTTTTATTTTGGGTTTAATTAGGTCACGTGATATTTTTGGCCAATGATATTGCATACAAATTTTTTGAAAAAAAATAAAAAATTTTAAATCGAAAAATAATTGTTGTGTTAGAACCGCACAGGTCCGATTACCGTATTTGCATAACATTTTTCGAAAATATTAATATTCATAAAAGTTATGAAACTTTTATTAAAAATTTATAAAATTTCAAAACCTAAAATTTTGTATTTTATTAGACGCGCATTGGCCTAACTAACATTCAAGATAAAACATTTCGCGAAAATTTTCAGTAAAACAAAAGTTCGAGGTAGTTTTTATTTTGGTTTTCATTAGGTCACGTGATATTTTTGGCCAATGATATTGCATACAAATTTTTTGAAAAATAGTTGTTGTGTTAGAACCGCACAGGTCCAATTACCGTGTTTACAAAATATTTTTTCAAAAATATTAATATTCATAAAAGTTATGAAACTTTTATTAAAAATTTATGAAATCTCAAAACCTAAAATTTTGTATTTTATTAGACGCGCATTGGCCTAACTAACATTCAAGATAAAACATTTTGCGAAAATTTTCAGTAAAACAAAATTTTGAGGTAATTTTTATTTTGGTTTTCATTAGGTCACGTGATATTTTTGGCCAATGATATTGCATACAAATTTTTTGAAAAAAAATAAAAAATTTTAAATCGAAAAATAATTGTTGTGTTAGAACCGCACAGGTCCAATTACCGTGTTTACAAAATATTTTTTCAAAAATATTAATATTCATAAAAGTTATGAAACTTTTATTAAAAATTTATGAAATTTCAAAACCTAAAATTTTGTATTTTATTAGACGCGCATTGGCCTAACTAACATTCAAGATAAAACATTTTGCGAAAATTTTGAGTAAAACAAAAGTTTGAGGTAATTTTTATTTTGGGTTTAATTAGGTCACGTGATATTTTTGGCCAATGATATTGCATACAAATTTTTTGAAAAAAAAATTAAAAATTTTAAATCGAAAAATAATTGTTGTGTTAGAACCGCACAGGTCCAATTACCGTGTTTACAAAATATTTTTTGAAAGTATTAATATTCATAAAAGTTATAAAACTTTTATTAAAATTTTATGAAATCTCAAAACCTAAAATTTTGTATTTTATTAGACGCGCATTGGCCTAACTAACATTCAAGATAAAACATTTCGCGAAAATTTTCAGTAAAACAAAAGTTTGAGGTAATTTTTATTTTGGGTTTAATTAGGTCACGTGATATTTTTGGCTAATGATATTGCATACAAATTTTGTAAAAAAAAAATAAAAAATTTTAAATCGAAAAATAATTGTTGTGTTAGAACCGCACAGGTCCAATTACCGTGTTTACAAAATATTTTTCGAAAATATTAATATTCATAAAAGTTATAAAACTTTTATTAAAATTTTATGAAATCTCAAAACCTAAAATTTTGTATTTTATTAGACGCGCATTGGCCTAACTAACATTCAAGATAAAACATTTCGCGAAAATTTTCAGTAAAACAAAAGTTTGAGGTAATTTTTATTTTGGGTTTAATTAGGTCACGTGATATTTTTGGCCAATGATATTGCATACAAATTTTTTGAAAAAAAATAAAAAATTTTAAATCGAAAAATAATTGTTGTGTTAGAACCGCACAGGTCCGATTACCGTGTTTACATAATATTTTTCAAAAATATTAATATTCATAAAAGTTATGAAACTTTTATTAAAAATTTATGAAATCTCAAAACCTAAAATTTTGTATTTTATTAGACGCACATTGGCCTAACTAACATTCAAGATAAAACATTTCGCGAAAATTTTCAGTAAAACAAAAGTTTGAGGTAATTTTTATTTTGGGTTTAATTAGGTCACGTGATATTTTTGGCCAATGATATTGCATACAAGTTTTTTGAAAAAAAATAAAAAATTTTAAATCGAAAAATAATTGTTGTGTTAGAACCGCACAGGTCCGATTACCGTATTTGCATAATATTTTTCGAAAATATTAATATTCATAAAAGTTATGAAACTTTTATTAAAAATTTATAAAATCTCAAAACCTAAAATTTTGTATTTTATTAGACGCGCATTGGCCTAACTAACATTCAAGATAAAACATTTCGCGAAAATTTTTAGTAAAACAAAAGTTCGAGGTAGTTTTTATTTTGGTTTTCATTAGGTCACGTGATATTTTTGGCCAATGATATTGCATACAAATTTTTTGAAAAAAAATAAAAAATTTTAAATCGAAAAATAATTGTTGTGTTAGAACCGCACAGGTCCAATTACCGTGTTTACAAAATATTTTTTCAAAAATATTAATATTCATAAAAGTTATGAAACTTTTATTAAAAATTTATGAAATCTCAAAACCTAAAATTTTGTATTTTATTAGACGCGCATTGGCCTAACTAACATTCAAGATAAAACATTTTGCGAAAATTTTCAGTAAAACAAAATTTTGAGGTAATTTTTATTTTGGTTTTCATTAGGTCACGTGATATTTTTGGCCAATGATATTGCATACAAATTTTTTGAAAAAAAATAAAAAATTTTAAATCGAAAAATAATTGTTGTGTTAGAACCGCACAGGTCCAATTACCGTGTTTACAAAATATTTTTTCAAAAATATTAATATTCATAAAAGTTATGAAACTTTTATTAAAAATTTATGAAATCTCAAAACCTAAAATTTTGTATTTTATTAGACGCGCATTGGCTTAACTAACATTCAAGATAAAACATTTTGCAAAAATTTTGAGTAAAACAAAAGTTTGAGGTAATTTTTATTTTGGGTTTAATTAGGTCACGTGATATTTTTGGCCAATGATATTGCATACAAATTTTTTGAAAAAAAAATTAAAAATTTTAAATCGAAAAATAATTGTTGTGTTAGAACCGCACAGGTCCAATTACCGTGTTTACAAAATATTTTTTGAAAGTATTAATATTCATAAAAGTTATAAAACTTTTATTAAAATTTTATAAAATCTCAAAACCTAAAATTTTGTATTTTATTAGACGCGCATTGGCCTAACTAACATTCAAGATAAAACATTTCGCGAAAATTTTCAGTAAAACAAAAGTTTGAGGTAATTTTTATTTTGGGTTTAATTAGGTCACGTGATATTTTTGGCCAATGATATTGCATACAAATTTTGTAAAAAAAAAATAAAAAATTTTAAATCGAAAAATAATTGTTGTGTTAGAACCGCACAGGTCCAATTACCGTGTTTACAAAATATTTTTCGAAAATATTAATATTCATAAAAGTTATAAAACTTTTATTAAAAATTTATGAAATCTCAAAACCTAAAATTTTGTATTTTATTAGACGCGCATTGGCCTAACTAACATTCAAGATAAAACATTTCCTAAAAATTTTCAGTAAAACAAAAGTTTGAGGTAATTTTTATTTTGGGTTTAATTAGGTCACGTGATATTTTTGGCCAATGATATTGCATACAAATTTTTTGAAAAAAAATAAAAAATTTTAAATCGAAAAATAATTGTTGTGTTAGAACCGCACAGATCCAATTACCGTGTTTACAAAATATTTTTTGAAAGTATTAATATTCATAAAAGTTATAAAACTTTTATTAAAATTTTATGAAATCTCAAAACCTAAAATTTTGTATTTTATTAGACGCGCATTGGCCTAACTAACATTCAAGATAAAACATTTCCTAAAAATTTTCAGTAAAACAAAAGTTTGAGGTAATTTTTATTTTGGGTTTAATTAGGTCACGTGATATTTTTGGCCAATGATATTGCATACAAATTTTTTGAAAAAAAATAAAAAATTTTAAATCGAAAAATAATTGTTGTGTTAGAACCGCACAGGTCCAATTACCGTGTTTACAAAATATTTTTTGAAAGTATTAATATTCATAAAAGTTATAAAACTTTTATTAAAATTTTATGAAATCTCAAAACCTAAAATTTTGTATTTTATTAGACGCGCATTGGCCTAACTAACATTCAAGATAAAACATTTCGCGAAAATTTTCAGTAAAACAAAAGTTTGAGGTAATTTTTATTTTGGGTTTAATTAGGTCACGTGATATTTTTGGCCAATGATATTGCATACAAATTTTGTAAAAAAAAAATAAAAAATTTTAAATCGAAAAATAATTGTTGTGTTAGAACCGCACAGGTCCAATTACCGTGTTTACAAAATATTTTTCGAAAATATTAATATTCATAAAAGTTATAAAACTTTTATTAAAATTTTATGAAATCTCAAAACCTAAAATTTTGTATTTTATTAGACGCGCATTGGCCTAACTAACATTCAAGATAAAACATTTCCTAAAAATTTTCAGTAAAACAAAAGTTTGAGGTAATTTTTATTTTGGGTTTAATTAGGTCACGTGATATTTTTGGCCAATGATATTGCATACAAATTTTTTGAAAAAAAATAAAAAATTTTAAATCGAAAAATAATTGTTGTGTTAGAACCGCACAGGTCCAATTACAGTAATTACATAATATTTTTCAAAAATATTAATATTCATAAAAGTTATGAAACTTTAATTAAAAATTTATGAATTCTTAAAACCTAAAATTTTGTATTTTATTAGACGCACATTGGCCTAACTAACATTTAAGATAAAACATTTCGCGAAAATTTTCAGTAAAACAAAAGTTTGAGGTAATTTTTATTTTGGGTTTAATTAGGTCACGTGATATTTTTGGCCAATGAGATTGCATACAAAATTTTTGAAAAAAAATAAAAAATTTTAAATCGAAAAATAATTGTTGTGTTAGAACCGCACAGGTCCAATTACCGTGTTTACAAAATATTTTTTCAAAAATATTAATATTCATAAAAGTTATGAAACTTTTATTAAAAATTTATGAAATCTCAAAACCTAAAATTTTGTATTTTATTAGACGCGCATTGGCCTAACTAACATTCAAGATCAAATATTTCGCGAAAATTTTCAGTAAAACAAAAGTTTGAGGTAATTTTTATTTTGGGTTTAATTAGGTCACGTGATATTTTTGGCCAATGAGATTGCATACAAATTTTTTGAAAAAAAATAAAAAATTTTAAATCGAAAAATAATTGTTGTGTTAGAACCGCACAGGTCCAATTACCGTGTTTACAAAATTTTTTTTCGAAAATATTAATATTCATAAAAGTTATGAAACTTTTATTAAAAATTTATGAAATCTCAAAACCTAAAATTTTGTATTTTATTAGACGCACATTGGCCTAACTAACATTCAAGATAAAACATTTCGCGAAAATTTTCAGTAAAACAAAAGTTTGAGGTAATTTTTATTTTGGGTTTAATTAGGTCACGTGATATTTTTGGCCAATGATATTGCATACAAGTTTTTTGAAAAAAAATAAAAAATTTTAAATCGAAAAATAATTGTTGTGTTAGAACCGCACAGGTCCGATTACCGTATTTGCATAATATTTTTCGAAAATATTAATATTCATAAAAGTTATGAAACTTTTATTAAAAATTTATAAAATCTCAAAACCTAAAATTTTGTATTTTATTAGACGCGCATTGGCCTAACTAACATTCAAGATAAAACATTTCGCGAAAATTTTTAGTAAAACAAAAGTTCGAGGTAGTTTTTATTTTGGTTTTCACTAGGTCACGTGATATTTTTGGCCAATGATATTGCATACAAATTTTTTGAAAAAAAATAAAAAATTTTAAATCGAAAAATAATTGTTGTGTTAGAACCGCACAGGTCCAATTACCGTGTTTACAAAATATTTTTTCAAAAATATTAATATTCATAAAAGTTATGAAACTTTTATTAAAAATTTATGAAATCTCAAAACCTAAAATTTTGTATTTTATTAGACGCGCATTGGCCTAACTAACATTCAAGATAAAACATTTTGCGAAAATTTTCAGTAAAACAAAATTTTGAGGTAATTTTTATTTTGGTTTTCATTAGGTCACGTGATATTTTTGGCCAATGATATTGCATACAAATTTTTTGAAAAAAAATAAAAAATTTTAAATCGAAAAATAATTGTTGTGTTAGAACCGCACAGGTCTAATTACCGTGTTTACAAAATATTTTTTCAAAAATATTAATATTCATAAAAGTTATGAAACTTTTATTAAAAATTTATGAAATCTCAAAACCTAAAATTTTGTATTTTATTAGACGCGCATTGGCTTAACTAACATTCAAGATAAAACATTTTGCAAAAATTTTGAGTAAAACAAAAGTTTGAGGTAATTTTTATTTTGGGTTTAATTAGGTCACGTGATATTTTTGGCCAATGATATTGCATACAAATTTTTTGAAAAAAAAATTAAAAATTTTAAATCGAAAAATAATTGTTGTGTTAGAACCGCACAGGTCCAATTACCGTGTTTACAAAATATTTTTTGAAAGTATTAATATTCATAAAAGTTATAAAACTTTTATTAAAATTTTATGAAATCTCAAAACCTAAAATTTTGTATTTTATTAGACGCGCATTGGCCTAACTAACATTCAAGATAAAACATTTCGCGAAAATTTTCAGTAAAACAAAAGTTTGAGGTAATTTTTATTTTGGGTTTAATTAGGTCACGTGATATTTTTGGCCAATGATATTGCATACAAATTTTGTAAAAAAAAAATAAAAAATTTTAAATCGAAAAATAATTGTTGTGTTAGAACCGCACAGGTCCAATTACCGTGTTTACAAAATATTTTTCGAAAATATTAATATTCATAAAAGTTATAAAACTTTTATTAAAAATTTATGAAATCTCAAAACCTAAAATTTTGTATTTTATTAGACGCGCATTGGCCTAACTAACATTCAAGATAAAACATTTCCTAAAAATTTTCAGTAAAACAAAAGTTTGAGGTAATTTTTATTTTGGGTTTAATTAGGTCACGTGATATTTTTGGCCAATGATATTGCATACAAATTTTTTGAAAAAAAATAAAAAATTTTAAATCGAAAAATAATTGTTGTGTTAGAACCGCACAGGTCCAATTACCGTGTTTACAAAATATTTTTTGAAAGTATTAATATTCATAAAAGTTATAAAACTTTTATTAAAATTTTATGAAATCTCAAAACCTAAAATTTTGTATTTTATTAGACGCGCATTGGCCTAACTAACATTCAAGATAAAACATTTCGCGAAAATTTTCAGTAAAACAAAAGTTTGAGGTAATTTTTATTTTGGGTTTAATTAGGTCACGTGATATTTTTGGCCAATGATATTGCATACAAATTTTGTAAAAAAAAAATAAAAAATTTTAAATCGAAAAATAATTGTTGTGTTAGAACCGCACAGGTCCAATTACCGTGTTTACAAAATATTTTTCGAAAATATTAATATTCATAAAAGTTATAAAACTTTTATTAAAATTTTATGAAATCTCAAAACCTAAAATTTTGTATTTTATTAGACGCGCATTGGCCTAACTAACATTCAAGATAAAACATTTCCTAAAAATTTTCAGTAAAACAAAAGTTTGAGGTAATTTTTATTTTGGGTTTAATTAGGTCACGTGATATTTTTGGCCAATGATATTGCATACAAATTTTTTGAAAAAAAATAAAAAATTTTAAATCGAAAAATAATTGTTGTGTTAGAACCGCACAGGTCCGATTACCGTGTTTACATAATATTTTTCAAAAATATTAATATTCATAAAAGTTATGAAACTTTAATTAAAAATTTATGAATTCTTAAAACCTAAAATTTTGTATTTTATTAGACGCACATTGGCCTAACTAACATTTAAGATAAAACATTTCGCGAAAATTTTCAGTAAAACAAAAGTTTGAGGTAATTTTTATTTTGGGTTTAATTAGGTCACGTGATATTTTTGGCCAATGAGATTGCATACAAAATTTTTGAAAAAAAATAAAAAATTTTAAATCGAAAAATAATTGTTGTGTTAGAACCGCACAGGTCCAATTACCGTGTTTACAAAATATTTTTTCAAAAATATTAATATTCATAAAAGTTATGAAACTTTTATTAAAAATTTATGAAATCTCAAAACCTAAAATTTTGTATTTTATTAGACGCGCATTGGCCTAACTAACATTCAAGATCAAATATTTCGCGAAAATTTTCAGTAAAACAAAAGTTTGAGGTAATTTTTATTTTGGGTTTAATTAGGTCACGTGATATTTTTGGCCAATGAGATTGCATACAAATTTTTTGAAAAAAAATAAAAAATTTTAAATCGAAAAATAATTGTTGTGTTAGAACCGCACAGGTCCAATTACCGTGTTTACAAAATTTTTTTTCGAAAATATTAATATTCATAAAAGTTATGAAACTTTTATTAAAAATTTATGAATTCTCAAAACCTAAAATTTTGTATTTTATTAGACGCACATTGGCCTAACTAACATTCAAGATAAAACATTTCGCAAAAATTTTTAGTAAAACAAAAGTTTGAGGTAATTTTTATTTTGGGTTTAATTAGGTCACGTGATATTTTTGGCCAATGAGATTGCATACAAAATTTTTGAAAAAAAATAAAAAATTTTAAATCGAAAAATAATTGTTGTGTTAGAACCGCACAGGTCCAATTACCGTGTTTACAAAATATTTTTTCAAAAATATTAATATTCATAAAAGTTATGAAACTTTTATTAAAAATTTATGAAATCTCAAAACCTAAAATTTTGTATTTTATTAGACGCGCATTGGCCTAACTAACATTCAAGATCAAATATTTCGCGAAAATTTTCAGTAAAACAAAAGTTTGAGGTAATTTTTATTTTGGGTTTAATTAGGTCACGTGATATTTTTGGCCAATGAGATTGCATACAAATTTTTTAAAAAAAAATAAAAAATTTTAAATCGAAAAATAATTGTTGTGTTAGAACCGCACAGGTCCAATTACCGTGTTTACAAAATTTTTTTTCGAAAATATTAATATTCATAAAAGTTATGAAACTTTTATTAAAAATTTATGAATTCTCAAAACCTAAAATTTTGTTATTTATTAGACGCACATTGGCCTAACTAACATTCAAGATAAAACATTTCGCGAAAATTTTTAGTAAAACAAAAGTTTGAGGTAATTTTTATTTTGGGTTTAATTAGGTCACGTGATATTTTTGGCCAATGATATTGAATACAAATTTTTTGAAAAAAAATAAAAAATTTTAAATCGAAAAATAATTGTTGTGTTAGAACCGCACATGTCCAATTACCGTGTTTACAAAATATTTTTCGAAAATATTAATATTCATAAAAGTTATAAAACTTTTATTAAAATTTTATGAAATCTCAAAACCTAAAATTTTGTATTTTATTAGACGCGCATTGGCCTAACTAACATTCAAGATAAAACATTTCGTGAAAATTTTCAGTAAAACAAAAGTTTGAGGTAATTTTTATTTTGGGTTTAATTAGGTCACGTGATATTTTTGGCCAATGATATTGCATACAAATTAATATTCATAAAAGTTATAAAACTTTTATTAAAAATTTATGAAATCTCAAAACCTAAAATTTTGTATTTTATTAGACGCGCATTGGCCTAACTAACATTCAAGATAAAACATTTCCTAAAAATTTTCAGTAAAACAAAAGTTTGAGGTAATTTTTATTTTGGGTTTAATTAGGTCACGTGATATTTTTGGCCAATGATATTGCATACAAATTTTTTGAAAAAAAATAAAAAATTTTAAATCGAAAAATAATTGTTGTGTTAGAACCGCACAGGTCCAATTACCGTGTTTACAAAATATTTTTTGAAAGTATTAATATTCATAAAAGTTATAAAACTTTTATTAAAATTTTATGAAATCTCAAAACCTAAAATTTTGTATTTTATTAGACGCGCATTGGCCTAACTAACATTCAAGATAAAACATTTCGCGAAAATTTTCAGTAAAACAAAAGTTTGAGGTAATTTTTATTTTGGGTTTAATTAGGTCACGTGATATTTTTGGCCAATGATATTGCATACAAATTTTTTGAAAAAAAATAAAAAATTTTAAATCGAAAAATAATTGTTGTGTTAGAACCGCACAGGTCCAATTACCGTGTTTACAAAATATTTTTTGAAAGTATTAATATTCATAAAAGTTATAAAACTTTTATTAAAATTTTATGAAATCTCAAAACCTAAAATTTTGTATTTTATTAGACGCGCATTGGCCTAACTAACATTCAAGATAAAACATTTCGCGAAAATTTTCAGTAAAACAAAAGTTTGAGGTAATTTTTATTTTGGGTTTAATTAGGTCACGTGATAATTTTGGCCAATGATATTGCATACAAATTTTGTAAAAAAAAAATAAAAAATTTTAAATCGAAAAATAATTGTTGTGTTAGAACCGCACAGGTCCAATTACCGTGTTTACAAAATATTTTTCGAAAATATTAATATTCATAAAAGTTATAAAACTTTTATTAAAATTTTATGAAATCTCAAAACCTAAAATTTTGTATTTTATTAGACGCGCATTGGCCTAACTAACATTCAAGATAAAACATTTCCTAAAAATTTTCAGTAAAACAAAAGTTTGAGGTAATTTTTATTTTGGGTTTAATTAGGTCACGTGATATTTTTGGCCAATGATATTGCATACAAATTTTTTGAAAAAAAATAAAAAATTTTAAATCGAAAAATAATTGTTGTGTTAGAACCGCACAGGTCCGATTACCGTGTTTACATAATATTTTTCAAAAATATTAATATTCATAAAAGTTATGAAACTTTAATTAAAAATTTATGAATTCTTAAAACCTAAAATTTTGTATTTTATTAGACGCACATTGGCCTAACTAACATTTAAGATAAAACATTTCGCGAAAATTTTCAGTAAAACAAAAGTTTGAGGTAATTTTTATTTTGGGTTTAATTAGGTCACGTGATATTTTTGGCCAATGAGATTGCATACAAAATTTTTGAAAAAAAATAAAAAATTTTAAATCGAAAAATAATTGTTGTGTTAGAACCGCACAGGTCCAATTACCGTGTTTACAAAATATTTTTTCAAAAATATTAATATTCATAAAAGTTATGAAACTTTTATTAAAAATTTATGAAATCTCAAAACCTAAAATTTTGTATTTTATTAGACGCGCATTGGCCTAACTAACATTCAAGATCAAATATTTCGCGAAAATTTTCAGTAAAACAAAAGTTTGAGGTAATTTTTATTTTGGGTTTAATTAGGTCACGTGATATTTTTGGCCAATGAGATTGCATACAAATTTTTTGAAAAAAAATAAAAAATTTTAAATCGAAAAATAATTGTTGTGTTAGAACCGCACAGGTCCAATTACCGTGTTTACAAAATTTTTTTTCGAAAATATTAATATTCATAAAAGTTATGAAACTTTTATTAAAAATTTATGAATTCTCAAAACCTAAAATTTTGTATTTTATTAGACGCACATTGGCCTAACTAACATTCAAGATAAAACATTTCGCAAAAATTTTTAGTAAAACAAAAGTTTGAGGTAATTTTTATTTTGGGTTTAATTAGGTCACGTGATATTTTTGGCCAATGAGATTGCATACAAAATTTTTGAAAAAAAATAAAAAATTTTAAATCGAAAAATAATTGTTGTGTTAGAACCGCACAGGTCCAATTACCGTGTTTACAAAATATTTTTTCAAAAATATTAATATTCATAAAAGTTATGAAACTTTTATTAAAAATTTATGAAATCTCAAAACCTAAAATTTTGTATTTTATTAGACGCGCATTGGCCTAACTAACATTCAAGATCAAATATTTCGCGAAAATTTTCAGTAAAACAAAAGTTTGAGGTAATTTTTATTTTGGGTTTAATTAGGTCACGTGATATTTTTGGCCAATGAGATTGCATACAAATTTTTTAAAAAAAAATAAAAAATTTTAAATCGAAAAATAATTGTTGTGTTAGAACCGCACAGGTCCAATTACCGTGTTTACAAAATTTTTTTTTGAAAATATTAATATTCATAAAAGTTATGAAACTTTTATTAAAAATTTATGAATTCTCAAAACCTAAAATTTTGTTATTTATTAGACGCACATTGGCCTAACTAACATTCAAGATAAAACATTTCGCGAAAATTTTTAGTAAAACAAAAGTTTGAGGTAATTTTTATTTTGGGTTTAATTAGGTCACGTGATATTTTTGGCCAATGATATTGAATACAAATTTTTTGAAAAAAAATAAAAAATTTTAAATCGAAAAATAATTGTTGTGTTAGAACCGCACATGTCCAATTACCCTGTTTACAAAATATTTTTCGAAAATATTAATATTCATAAAAGTTATAAAACTTTTATTAAAATTTTATGAAATCTCAAAACCTAAAATTTTGTATTTTATTAGACGCGCATTGGCCTAACTAACATTCAAGATAAAACATTTCGTGAAAATTTTCAGTAAAACAAAAGTTTGAGGTAATTTTTATTTTGGGTTTAATTAGGTCACGTGATATTTTTGGCCAATGATATTGCATACAAATTTTTTAAAAAAAAATAAAAAATTTTAAATCGAAAATAATTGTTGTGTTAGAACCGCACAGGTCCAATTACCGTGTTTACAAAATATTTTTCGAAAATATTAATATTCATAAAAGTTATGAAACTTTTATTAAAAATTTATAAAATCTCAAAACCTAAAATTTTGTATTTTATTAGGCGCGCATTGGCCTAACTAACATTCAAGATAAAACATTTCTCGAAAATGTTCATTAAAACAAAATTTGAGATAATTTTTATTTTGGATTTAATTAGGTCACGTGATATTTTTGGCCAGTGAGATTGCATACAAATTTTTTTTAAAAAATTATAAAATTTTAAATCAAAAAATAATTGTTGTGTTAGAACCGCACAGGTCCAATTACCGTGTTTACAAAATATTTTTCAAAAATATTAATATTCATAAAAGTTATGATACTTTTATTAAAAATTTATGAAATCTCAAAACCTAAAATGTTGTATTTTATTAGACGCACATTGGCCTAACTAACATTCAAGATAAAACATTTCGCAAAAATTTTTAGTAAAACAAGAGTTTGAGGTAATTTTTATTTTGATTTTCATTAGGTCACGTGATATTTTTGGCCAATGATATTGCATACAAATTTTTTAAAAAAAAATAAAAAATTTTAAATCGAAAAATAATTGTTGTGTTAGAACCGCACAGGTCCAATTACCGTGTTTACAAAATATTTTTCGAAAAAATTAATATTCATAAAAGTTATGAAACTTTTATTAAAAATTTATGAAATCTCAAAACCTAAAATTTTGTATTTTATTACATGCGCATTGGCCTAACTAACATTCAAGATAAAACATTTCTCGAAAATTTTCATTAAAACAAAAGTTTGAGATAATTTTTATTTTGGATTTAATTAGGTCACGTGATATTTTTGGCCAATGAGATTGCATACAAATTTTTTTTAAAAAATAAAAAATTTTAAATCGAAAAATAATTGTTGTGTTAGAACCGCACAGGTCCAATTACCGTGTTTACAAAATATTTTTTCAAAAATATTAATATTCATAAAAGTTATGAAACTTTTATTAAAAATTTATGAAATCTCAAAACCTAAAATTTTGTATTTTATTAGACGCGCATTGGCCTAACTAACATTCAAGATCAAATATTTCGCGAAAATTTTCAGTAAAACAAAAGTTTGAGGTAATTTTTATTTTGGGTTTAATTAGGTCACGTGATATTTTTGGCCAATGAGATTGCATACAAATTTTTTAAAAAAAAATAAAAAATTTTAAATCGAAAAATAATTGTTGTGTTAGAACCGCACAGGTCCAATTACCGTGTTTACAAAATTTTTTTTTGAAAATATTAATATTCATAAAAGTTATGAAACTTTTATTAAAAATTTATGAATTCTCAAAACCTAAAATTTTGTTATTTATTAGACGCACATTGGCCTAACTAACATTCAAGATAAAACATTTCGCGAAAATTTTTAGTAAAACAAAAGTTTGAGGTAATTTTTATTTTGGGTTTAATTAGGTCACGTGATATTTTTGGCCAATGATATTGAATACAAATTTTTTGAAAAAAAATAAAAAATTTTAAATCGAAAAATAATTGTTGTGTTAGAACCGCACATGTCCAATTACCGTGTTTACAAAATATTTTTCGAAAATATTAATATTCATAAAAGTTATAAAACTTTTATTAAAATTTTATGAAATCTCAAAACCTAAAATTTTGTATTTTATTAGACGCGCATTGGCCTAACTAACATTCAAGATAAAACATTTCGTGAAAATTTTCAGTAAAACAAAAGTTTGAGGTAATTTTTATTTTGGGTTTAATTAGGTCACGTGATATTTTTGGCCAATGATATTGCATACAAATTAATATTCATAAAAGTTATAAAACTTTTATTAAAAATTTATGAAATCTCAAAACCTAAAATTTTGTATTTTATTAGACGCGCATTGGCCTAACTAACATTCAAGATAAAACATTTCCTAAAAATTTTCAGTAAAACAAAAGTTTGAGGTAATTTTTATTTTGGGTTTAATTAGGTCACGTGATATTTTTGGCCAATGATATTGCATACAAATTTTTTGAAAAAAAATAAAAAATTTTAAATCGAAAAATAATTGTTGTGTTAGAACCGCACAGGTCCAATTACCGTGTTTACAAAATATTTTTTGAAAGTATTAATATTCATAAAAGTTATAAAACTTTTATTAAAATTTTATGAAATCTCAAAACCTAAAATTTTGTATTTTATTAGACGCGCATTGGCCTAACTAACATTCAAGATAAAACATTTCGCGAAAATTTTCAGTAAAACAAAAGTTTGAGGTAATTTTTATTTTGGGTTTAATTAGGTCACGTGATATTTTTGGCCAATGATATTGCATACAAATTTTTTGAAAAAAAATAAAAAATTTTAAATCGAAAAATAATTGTTGTGTTAGAACCGCACAGGTCCAATTACCGTGTTTACAAAATATTTTTTGAAAGTATTAATATTCATAAAAGTTATAAAACTTTTATTAAAATTTTATGAAATCTCAAAACCTAAAATTTTGTATTTTATTAGACGCGCATTGGCCTAACTAACATTCAAGATAAAACATTTCGCGAAAATTTTCAGTAAAACAAAAGTTTGAGGTAATTTTTATTTTGGGTTTAATTAGGTCACGTGATAATTTTGGCCAATGATATTGCATACAAATTTTGTAAAAAAAAAATAAAAAATTTTAAATCGAAAAATAATTGTTGTGTTAGAACCGCACAGGTCCAATTACCGTGTTTACAAAATATTTTTCGAAAATATTAATATTCATAAAAGTTATAAAACTTTTATTAAAATTTTATGAAATCTCAAAACCTAAAATTTTGTATTTTATTAGACGCGCATTGGCCTAACTAACATTCAAGATAAAACATTTCCTAAAAATTTTCAGTAAAACAAAAGTTTGAGGTAATTTTTATTTTGGGTTTAATTAGGTCACGTGATATTTTTGGCCAATGATATTGCATACAAATTTTTTGAAAAAAAATAAAAAATTTTAAATCGAAAAATAATTGTTGTGTTAGAACCGCACAGGTCCGATTACCGTGTTTACATAATATTTTTCAAAAATATTAATATTCATAAAAGTTATGAAACTTTAATTAAAAATTTATGAATTCTTAAAACCTAAAATTTTGTATTTTATTAGACGCACATTGGCCTAACTAACATTTAAGATAAAACATTTCGCGAAAATTTTCAGTAAAACAAAAGTTTGAGGTAATTTTTATTTTGGGTTTAATTAGGTCACGTGATATTTTTGGCCAATGAGATTGCATACAAAATTTTTGAAAAAAAATAAAAAATTTTAAATCGAAAAATAATTGTTGTGTTAGAACCGCACAGGTCCAATTACCGTGTTTACAAAATATTTTTTCAAAAATATTAATATTCATAAAAGTTATGAAACTTTTATTAAAAATTTATGAAATCTCAAAACCTAAAATTTTGTATTTTATTAGACGCGCATTGGCCTAACTAACATTCAAGATCAAATATTTCGCGAAAATTTTCAGTAAAACAAAAGTTTGAGGTAATTTTTATTTTGGGTTTAATTAGGTCACGTGATATTTTTGGCCAATGAGATTGCATACAAATTTTTTGAAAAAAAATAAAAAATTTTAAATCGAAAAATAATTGTTGTGTTAGAACCGCACAGGTCCAATTACCGTGTTTACAAAATTTTTTTTCGAAAATATTAATATTCATAAAAGTTATGAAACTTTTATTAAAAATTTATGAATTCTCAAAACCTAAAATTTTGTATTTTATTAGACGCACATTGGCCTAACTAACATTCAAGATAAAACATTTCGCAAAAATTTTTAGTAAAACAAAAGTTTGAGGTAATTTTTATTTTGGGTTTAATTAGGTCACGTGATATTTTTGGCCAATGAGATTGCATACAAAATTTTTGAAAAAAAATAAAAAATTTTAAATCGAAAAATAATTGTTGTGTTAGAACCGCACAGGTCCAATTACCGTGTTTACAAAATATTTTTTCAAAAATATTAATATTCATAAAAGTTATGAAACTTTTATTAAAAATTTATGAAATCTCAAAACCTAAAATTTTGTATTTTATTAGACGCGCATTGGCCTAACTAACATTCAAGATCAAATATTTCGCGAAAATTTTCAGTAAAACAAAAGTTTGAGGTAATTTTTATTTTGGGTTTAATTAGGTCACGTGATATTTTTGGCCAATGAGATTGCATACAAATTTTTTAAAAAAAAATAAAAAATTTTAAATCGAAAAATAATTGTTGTGTTAGAACCGCACAGGTCCAATTACCGTGTTTACAAAATTTTTTTTTGAAAATATTAATATTCATAAAAGTTATGAAACTTTTATTAAAAATTTATGAATTCTCAAAACCTAAAATTTTGTTATTTATTAGACGCACATTGGCCTAACTAACATTCAAGATAAAACATTTCGCGAAAATTTTTAGTAAAACAAAAGTTTGAGGTAATTTTTATTTTGGGTTTAATTAGGTCACGTGATATTTTTGGCCAATGATATTGAATACAAATTTTTTGAAAAAAAATAAAAAATTTTAAATCGAAAAATAATTGTTGTGTTAGAACCGCACATGTCCAATTACCCTGTTTACAAAATATTTTTCGAAAATATTAATATTCATAAAAGTTATAAAACTTTTATTAAAATTTTATGAAATCTCAAAACCTAAAATTTTGTATTTTATTAGACGCGCATTGGCCTAACTAACATTCAAGATAAAACATTTCGTGAAAATTTTCAGTAAAACAAAAGTTTGAGGTAATTTTTATTTTGGGTTTAATTAGGTCACGTGATATTTTTGGCCAATGATATTGAATACAAATTTTTTGAAAAAAAATAAAAAATTTTAAATCGAAAAATAATTGTTGTGTTAGAACCGCACATGTCCAATTACCCTGTTTACAAAATATTTTTCGAAAATATTAATATTCATAAAAGTTATAAAACTTTTATTAAAATTTTATGAAATCTCAAAACCTAAAATTTTGTATTTTATTAGACGCGCATTGGCCTAACTAACATTCAAGATAAAACATTTCGTGAAAATTTTCAGTAAAACAAAAGTTTGAGGTAATTTTTATTTTGGGTTTAATTAGGTCACGTGATATTTTTGGCCAATGATATTGCATACAAATTTTTTAAAAAAAAATAAAAAATTTTAAATCGAAAATAATTGTTGTGTTAGAACCGCACAGGTCCAATTACCGTGTTTACAAAATATTTTTCGAAAATATTAATATTCATAAAAGTTATGAAACTTTTATTAAAAATTTATAAAATCTCAAAACCTAAAATTTTGTATTTTATTAGGCGCGCATTGGCCTAACTAACATTCAAGATAAAACATTTCTCGAAAATGTTCATTAAAACAAAATTTGAGATAATTTTTATTTTGGATTTAATTAGGTCACGTGATATTTTTGGCCAGTGAGATTGCATACAAATTTTTTTTAAAAAATTATAAAATTTTAAATCAAAAAATAATTGTTGTGTTAGAACCGCACAGGTCCAATTACCGTGTTTACAAAATATTTTTCAAAAATATTAATATTCATAAAAGTTATGATACTTTTATTAAAAATTTATGAAATCTCAAAACCTAAAATGTTGTATTTTATTAGACGCACATTGGCCTAACTAACATTCAAGATAAAACATTTCGCAAAAATTTTTAGTAAAACAAGAGTTTGAGGTAATTTTTATTTTGATTTTCATTAGGTCACGTGATATTTTTGGCCAATGATATTGCATACAAATTTTTTAAAAAAAAATAAAAAATTTTAAATCGAAAAATAATTGTTGTGTTAGAACCGCACAGGTCCAATTACCGTGTTTACAAAATATTTTTCGAAAAAATTAATATTCATAAAAGTTATGAAACTTTTATTAAAAATTTATGAAATCTCAAAACCTAAAATTTTGTATTTTATTACATGCGCATTGGCCTAACTAACATTCAAGATAAAACATTTCTCGAAAATTTTCATTAAAACAAAAGTTTGAGATAATTTTTATTTTGGATTTAATTAGGTCACGTGATATTTTTGGCCAATGAGATTGCATACAAATTTTTTTTAAAAAATAAAAAATTTTAAATCGAAAAATAATTGTTGTGTTAGAACCGCACAGGTCCAATTACCGTGTTTACAAAATATTTTTCGAAAATATTAATATTCATAAAAGTTATGAAACTTTTATTAAAAATTTATAAAATCTCAAAACCTAAAATTTTGTATTTTATTAGGCGCGCATTGGCCTAACTAACATTCAAGATAAAACATTTCTCGAAAATGTTCATTAAAACAAAATTTGAGATAATTTTTATTTTGGATTTAATTAGGTCACGTGATATTTTTGGCCAGTGAGATTGCATACAAATTTTTTTTAAAAAATTATAAAATTTTAAATCAAAAAATAATTGTTGTGTTAGAACCGCACAGGTCCAATTACCGTGTTTACAAAATATTTTTCAAAAATATTAATATTCATAAAAGTTATGATACTTTTATTAAAAATTTATGAAATCTCAAAACCTAAAATGTTGTATTTTATTAGACGCACATTGGCCTAACTAACATTCAAGATAAAACATTTCGCAAAAATTTTTAGTAAAACAAGAGTTTGAGGTAATTTTTATTTTGATTTTCATTAGGTCACGTGATATTTTTGGCCAATGATATTGCATACAAATTTTTTAAAAAAAAATAAAAAATTTTAAATCGAAAAATAATTGTTGTGTTAGAACCGCACAGGTCCAATTACCGTGTTTACAAAATATTTTTCGAAAAAATTAATATTCATAAAAGTTATGAAACTTTTATTAAAAATTTATGAAATCTCAAAACCTAAAATTTTGTATTTTATTACATGCGCATTGGCCTAACTAACATTCAAGATAAAACATTTCTCGAAAATTTTCATTAAAACAAAAGTTTGAGATAATTTTTATTTTGGATTTAATTAGGTCACGTGATATTTTTGGCCAATGAGATTGCATACAAATTTTTTTTAAAAAATAAAAAATTTTAAATCGAAAAATAATTGTTGTGTTAGATCCGCACAGGTCCAATTACCGTGTTTACAAAATATTTTTCGAAAATATTAATATTCATAAAAGTTATGAAACTTTTATTAAAAATTTATGAAATTTTAAAACCTATAATTTTGTATTTTATTACACGCGCATTGGCCTAACTAACATTCAAGATAAAACATTTCGCGAAAATTTTCAGTAAAACAAAAGTTTGAGGTAATTTTTATTTTGGTTTTCATTAGGTCACGTGATATTTTTGGCCAATGATATTGCATACACATTTTTTAAAAAAAAATAAAAAATTTTAAATCGAAAAATATTTGTTGTGTTAGAACCGCACAGGTCCAATTACCGTGTTTACAAAATATTTTTCGAAAATATTAATATTCATAAAAGTTATAAAACTTTTAATAAAAATTTATGAATTTTCAAAACCTATAATTTTGTATTTTATTACACGCGCATTGGCCTAACTAACATTCAAGATCAAATATTTCGCGAAAATTTTCAGTAAAACAAAAGTTTGAGGTAATTTTTATTTTGGTTTTCATTAGGTCACGTGATATTTTTGGCCAATGATATTGCATACACATTTTTTGAAAAAAAATAAAAAATTTTAAATCGAAAAATATTTGTTGTGTTAGAACCGCACAGGTCCAATTACCGTGTTTACAAAATATTTTTCGAAAATATTAATATTCATAAAAGTTATAAAACTTTTATTAAAATTTTATGAAATCTCAAAACCTAAAATTTTGTATTTTATTAGACGCACATTGGCCTAACTAACATTCAAGATAAAACATTTCGCGAAAATTTTCAGTAAAACAAAAGTTCGAGGTAATTTTTATTTTGGGTTTAATTAGGTCACGTGATATTTTTGGCCAATGAGATTGCATACAAATTTTTTGAAAAAAAATAAAAAATTTTAAATCGAAAAATAATTGTTGTGTTAGAACCGCACAGGTCCAATTACCGTGTTTACAAAATTTTTTTTCGAAAATATTAATATTCATAAAAGTTATGAAACTTTTATTAAAAATTTGTGAAATCTCAAAACCTAAAATTTTATATTTAATTAGGCGCGCATTGGCCTAACTAACATTCAAGATAAAACATTTTGCAAAAATTTTAAGTAGAACAAAAGTTTGAGATAATTTTTATTTTGGGTTTAATTAGGTCACGTGATATTTTTGGTCAATGAGATTGCATACCAATTTTTTGAAAAAAAATTAAAAATTTTAAATCGAAAAATAATTGTTGTGTTAGAACCGCACAGGTCCAATTAGCGTGTTTACAAAATATTTTTCAAAAATATTAATATTCATAAAAGTTATGAAACTTTTATTAAAAATTCATGAATTCTCAAAACCTAAAATTTTGTATTTTATTAGACGCACATTGGCCTAACTAACATTCAAGATAAAACATTTCTCGAAAATTTTCATTAAAACAAAAGTTTGAGATAATTTTTATTTTGGATTTAATTAGGTCACGTGATATTTTTGGCCAATGAGATTGCATACAAATTTTTTTTAAAAAATAAAAAATTTTAAATCGAAAAATAATTGTTGTGTTAGATCCGCACAGGTCCAATTACCGTGTTTACAAAATATTTTTCGAAAATATTAATATTCATAAAAGTTATGAAACTTTTATTAAAAATTTATGAAATTTCAAAACCTATAATTTTGTATTTTATTACACGCGCATTGGCCTAACTAACATTCAAGATAAAACATTTCGCGAAAATTTTCAGTAAAACAAAAGTTTGAGATAATTTTTATTTTGGTTTTCATTAGGTCACGTGATATTTTTGGCCAATGATATTGCATACACATTTTTTAAAAAAAAATAAAAAATTTTAAATCGAAAAATATTTGTTGTGTTAGAACCGCACAGGTCCAATTACCGTGTTTACAAAATATTTTTCGAAAATATTAATATTCATAAAAGTTATGAAACTTTTATTAAAAATTTATGAAATTTCAAAACCTATAATTTTGTATTTTATTACACGCGCATTGGCCTAACTAACATTCAAGATAAAACATTTCGCGAAAATTTTCAGTAAAACAAAAGTTTGAGGTAATTTTTATTTTGGTTTTCATTAGGTCACGTGATATTTTTGGCCAATGATATTGCATACACATTTTTTGAAAAAAAATAAAAAATTTTAAATCGAAAAATATTTGTTGTGTTAGAACCGCACAGGTCCAATTACCGTGTTTACAAAATATTTTTCGAAAATATTAATATTCATAAAAGTTATAAAACTTTTATTAAAATTTTATGAAATCTCAAAACCTAAAATTTTGTATTTTATTAGACGCACATTGGCCTAACTAACATTCAAGATAAAACATTTCGCGAAAATTTTCAGTAAAACAAAAGTTTGAGGTAATTTTTATTTTGGGTTTAATTAGGTCACGTGATATTTTTGGCCAATGAGATTGCATACAAATTTTTTGAAAAAAAATAAAAAATTTTAAATCGAAAAATAATTGTTGTGTTAGAACCGCACAGGTCCAATTACCGTGTTTACAAAAATTTTTTTCGAAAATATTAATATTCATAAAAGTTATGAAACTTTTATTAAAAATTTATGAAATCTCAAAACCTAAAATTTTATATTTAATTAGGCGCGCATTGGCCTAACTAACATTCAAGATAAAACATTTTGCAAAAATTTTAAGTAGAACAAAAGTTTGAGATAATTTTTATTTTGGGTTTAATTAGGTCACGTGATATTTTTGGCCAATGAGATTGCATACCAATTTTTTGAAAAAAAATTAAAAATTTTAAATCGAAAAATAATTGTTGTGTTAGAACCGCACAGGTCCAATTAGCGTGTTTACAAAATATTTCTCAAAAATATTAATATTCATAAAAGTTATGAAACTTTTATTAAAAATTTATGAATTCTCAAAACCTAAAATTTTGTATTTTATTAGACGCACATTGGCCTAAATAACATTCAAGATAAAACATTTCGCGAAAATTTTCAGTAAAACAAAAGTTTGAGGTAATTTTTATTTTGGGTTTAATTAGGTCACGTGATATTTTTGGCCACTGATATTGCATACAAATTTTTTGAAAAAAAATAAAAAATTTTAAATCGAAAAATAATTGTTGTGTTAGAACCGCACAGGTCCAATTACCGTGTTTACAAAATATTTTTCGAAAATATTAATATTCATAAAAGTTATGAAACTTTTATTAAAAATTTATGAAATCTCAAAACCTAAAATTTTGTATTTTATTAGACGCGCATTGGCCTAACTAACATTCAAGATAAAACATTTTGCAAAAATTTTAAGTAGAACAAAAGTTTGAGATAATTTTTATTTTGGGTTTAATTAGGTCACGTGATATTTTTGGCCAATGAGATTGCATATAAATTTTTAAAAAAAAAATTAAAAATTTTAAATCGAAAAATAATTGTTGTGTTAGAACCGCACATGTCCAATTACCGTGTTTACAAAATATTTTTCGAAAATATTAATATTCATAAAAGTTATAAAACTTTTATTAAAATTTTATGAAATCTCAAAACCTAAAATTTTGTATTTTATTAGACGCGCATTGGCCTAACTAACATTCAAGATAAAACATTTCGTGAAAATTTTCAGTAAAACAAAAGTTTGAGGTAATTTTTATTTTGGGTTTAATTAGGTCACGTGATATTTTTGGCCAATGATATTGCATACAAATTTTTTAAAAAAAAATAAAAAATTTTAAATCGAAAAATAATTGTTGTGTTAGAACCGCACAGGTCCAATTACCGTGTTTACAAAATATTTTTCGAAAATATTAATATTCATAAAAGTTATGAAACTTTTATTAAAAATTTATAAAATCTCAAAACCTAAAATTTTGTATTTTATTAGACGCGCATTGGCTTAACTAACATTCAAGATAAAACATTTCTCGAAAATGTTCATTAAAACAAAATTTGAGATAATTTTTATTTTGGATTTAATTAGGTCACGTGATATTTTTGGCCAGTGAGATTGCATACAAATTTTTTTTAAAAAATTATAAAATTTTAAATCAAAAAATAATTGTTGTGTTAGAACCGCACAGGTCCAATTACCGTGTTTACAAAATATTTTTCGAAAATATTAATATTCATAAAAGTTATGATACTTTTATTAAAAATTTATGAAATCTCAAAACCTAAAATGTTGTATTTTATTAGACGCACATTGGCCTAACTAACATTCAAGATAAAACATTTCGCAAAAATTTTTAGTAAAACAAGAGTTTGAGGTAATTTTTATTTTGATTTTCATTAGGTCACGTGATATTTTTGGCCAATGATATTGCATACAAATTTTTTAAAAAAAAATAAAAAATTTTAAATCGAAAAATAATTGTTGTGTTAGAACCGCACAGGTCCAATTACCGTGTTTACAAAATATTTTTCGAAAATATTAATATTCATAAAAGTTATGAAACTTTTATTAAAAATTTGTGAAATCTCAAAACCTAAAATTTTGTATTTTATTACATGCGCATTGGCCTAACTAACATTCAAGATAAAACATTTCTCGAAAATTTTGATTAAAACAAAAGTTTAAGATAATTTTTATTTTGGATTTAATTAGGTCACGTGATATTTTTGGCCAATGAGATTGCATACAAATTTTTTTTAAAAAATAAAAAATTTTAAATCGAAAAATAATTGTTGTGTTAGATCCGCACAGGTCCAATTACCGTGTTTACAAAATATTTTTCGAAAATATTAATATTCATAAAAGTTATGAAACTTTTATTAAAAATTTATGAAATTTCAAAACCTATAATTTTGTATTTTATTACACGCGCATTGGCCTAACTAACATTCAAGATAAAACATTTCGCGAAAATTTTCAGTAAAACAAAAGTTTGAGGTAATTTTTATTTTGGTTTTCATTAGGTCACGTGATATTTTTGGCCAATGATATTGCATACACATTTTTTGAAAAAAAATAAAAAATTTTAAATCGAAAAATATTTGTTGTGTTAGAACCGCACAGGTCCAATTACCGTGTTTACAAAATATTTTTCGAAAATATTAATATTCATAAAAGTTATGAAACTTTTATTAAAAATTTATGAAATTTCAAAACCTATAATTTTGTATTTTATTACACGCGCATTGGCCTAACTAACATTCAAGATAAAACATTTCGCGAAAATTTTCAGTAAAACAAAAGTTTGAGGTAATTTTTATTTTGGTTTTCATTAGGTCACGTGATATTTTTGGCCAATGATATTGCATACACATTTTTTGAAAAAAAATAAAAAATTTTAAATCGAAAAATATTTGTTGTGTTAGAACCGCACAGGTCCAATTACCGTGTTTACAAAATATTTTTCGAAAATATTAATATTCATAAAAGTTATAAAACTTTTATTAAAATTTTATGAAATCTCAAAACCTAAAATTTTGTATTTTATTAGACGCACATTGGCCTAACTAACATTCAAGATAAAACATTTCGCGAAAATTTTCAGTAAAACAAAAGTTTGAGGTAATTTTTATTTTGGGTTTAATTAGGTCACGTGATATTTTTGGCCACTGATATTGCATACAAATTTTTTGAAAAAAAATAAAAAATTTTAAATCGAAAAATAATTGTTGTGTTAGAACCGCACAGGTCCAATTACCGTGTTTACAAAATATTTTTCGAAAATATTAATATTCATAAAAGTTATGAAACTTTTATTAAAAATTTATGAAATCTCAAAACCTAAAATTTTGTATTTTATTAGACGCGCATTGGCCTAACTAACATTCAAGATAAAACATTTTGCAAAAATTTTAAGTAGAACAAAAGTTTGAGATAATTTTTATTTTGGGTTTAATTAGGTCACGTGATATTTTTGGCCAATGAGATTGCATATAAATTTTTAAAAAAAAAATTAAAAATTTTAAATCGAAAAATAATTGTTGTGTTAGAACCGCACATGTCCAATTACCGTGTTTACAAAATATTTTTCGAAAATATTAATATTCATAAAAGTTATAAAACTTTTATTAAAATTTTATGAAATCTCAAAACCTAAAATTTTGTATTTTATTAGACGCGCATTGGCCTAACTAACATTCAAGATAAAACATTTCGTGAAAATTTTCAGTAAAACAAAAGTTTGAGGTAATTTTTATTTTGGGTTTAATTAGGTCACGTGATATTTTTGGCCAATGATATTGCATACAAATTTTTTAAAAAAAAATAAAAAATTTTAAATCGAAAAATAATTGTTGTGTTAGAACCGCACAGGTCCAATTACCGTGTTTACAAAATATTTTTCGAAAATATTAATATTCATAAAAGTTATGAAACTTTTATTAAAAATTTATAAAATCTCAAAACCTAAAATTTTGTATTTTATTAGACGCGCATTGGCTTAACTAACATTCAAGATAAAACATTTCTCGAAAATGTTCATTAAAACAAAATTTGAGATAATTTTTATTTTGGATTTAATTAGGTCACGTGATATTTTTGGCCAGTGAGATTGCATACAAATTTTTTTTAAAAAATTATAAAATTTTAAATCAAAAAATAATTGTTGTGTTAGAACCGCACAGGTCCAATTACCGTGTTTACAAAATATTTTTCGAAAATATTAATATTCATAAAAGTTATGATACTTTTATTAAAAATTTATGAAATCTCAAAACCTAAAATGTTGTATTTTATTAGACGCACATTGGCCTAACTAACATTCAAGATAAAACATTTCGCAAAAATTTTTAGTAAAACAAGAGTTTGAGGTAATTTTTATTTTGATTTTCATTAGGTCACGTGATATTTTTGGCCAATGATATTGCATACAAATTTTTTAAAAAAAAATAAAAAATTTTAAATCGAAAAATAATTGTTGTGTTAGAACCGCACAGGTCCAATTACCGTGTTTACAAAATATTTTTCGAAAATATTAATATTCACAAAAGTTATGAAACTTTTATTAAAAATTTGTGAAATCTCAAAACCTAAAATTTTGTATTTTATTACATGCGCATTGGCCTAACTAACATTCAAGATAAAACATTTCTCGAAAATTTTGATTAAAACAAAAGTTTAAGATAATTTTTATTTTGGATTTAATTAGGTCACGTGATATTTTTGGCCAATGAGATTGCATACAAATTTTTTTTAAAAAATAAAAAATTTTAAATCGAAAAATAATTGTTGTGTTAGATCCGCACAGGTCCAATTACCGTGTTTACAAAATATTTTTCGAAAATATTAATATTCATAAAAGTTATGAAACTTTTATTAAAAATTTATGAAATTTCAAAACCTATAATTTTGTATTTTATTACACGCGCATTGGCCTAACTAACATTCAAGATAAAACATTTCGCGAAAATTTTCAGTAAAACAAAAGTTTGAGGTAATTTTTATTTTGGTTTTCATTAGGTCACGTGATATTTTTGGCCAATGATATTGCATACACATTTTTTGAAAAAAAATAAAAAATTTTAAATCGAAAAATATTTGTTGTGTTAGAACCGCACAGGTCCAATTACCGTGTTTACAAAATATTTTTCGAAAATATTAATATTCATAAAAGTTATGAAACTTTTATTAAAAATTTATGAAATTTCAAAACCTATAATTTTGTATTTTATTACACGCGCATTGGCCTAACTAACATTCAAGATAAAACATTTCGCGAAAATTTTCAGTAAAACAAAAGTTTGAGGTAATTTTTATTTTGGTTTTCATTAGGTCACGTGATATTTTTGGCCAATGATATTGCATACACATTTTTTGAAAAAAAATAAAAAATTTTAAATCGAAAAATATTTGTTGTGTTAGAACCGCACAGGTCCAATTACCGTGTTTACAAAATATTTTTCGAAAATATTAATATTCATAAAAGTTATAAAACTTTTATTAAAATTTTATGAAATCTCAAAACCTAAAATTTTGTATTTTATTAGACGCACATTGGCCTAACTAACATTCAAGATAAAACATTTCGCGAAAATTTTCAGTAAAACAAAAGTTTGAGGTAATTTTTATTTTGGGTTTAATTAGGTCACGTGATATTTTTGGCCAATGATATTGCATACCAATTTTTTGAAAAAAAATTAAAAATTTTAAATCGAAAAATAATTGTTGTGTTAGAACCGCACAGGTCCAATTACCGTGTTTACAAAATATTTTTCGAAAATATTAATATTCATAAAAGTTATGAAACTTTTATTAAAAATTTATGAAATCTCAAAATCTGAAATTTTATATTTAATTAGGCGCGCATTGGCCTAACTAACATTCAAGATAAAACATTTCGCGAAAATTTTCAGTAAAACAAAAGTTTGAGGTAATTTTTATTTTGGTTTTCATTAGGTCACGTGATATTTTTGGCCAATGATATTGCATACACATTTTTTGAAAAAAAATAAAAAATTTTAAATCGAAAAATATTTGTTGTGTTCGAACCGCACAGGTCCAATTACCGTGTTTACAAAATATTTTTCGAAAATATTAATATTCATAAAAGTTATAAAACTTTTATTAAAATTTTATGAAATCTCAAAACCTAAAATTTTGTATTTTATTAGACGCACATTGGCCTAACTAACATTCAAGATAAAACATTTCGCGAAAATTTTCAGTAAAACAAAAGTTTGAGGTAATTTTTATTTTGGGTTTAATTAGGTCACGTGATATTTTTGGCCAATGAGATTGCATACAAATTTTTTGAAAAAAAATAAAAAATTTTAAATCGAAAAATAATTGTTGTGTTAGAACCGCACAGGTCCAATTACCGTGTTTACAAAAATTTTTTTCGAAAATATTAATATTCATAAAAGTTATGAAACTTTTATTAAAAATTTATGAAATCTCAAAACCTAAAATTTTATATTTAATTAGTCGCGCATTGGCCTAACTAACATTCAAGATAAAACATTTTGCAAAAATTTTAAGTAGAACAAAAGTTTGAGATAATTTTTATTTTGGGTTTAATTAGGTCACGTGATATTTTTGGCCAATGAGATTGCATACCAATTTTTTGAAAAAAAATTAAAAATTTTAAATCGAAAAATAATTGTTGTGTTAGAACCGCACAGGTCCAATTAGCGTGTTTACAAAATATTTTTCAAAAATATTAATATTCATAAAAGTTATGAAACTTTTATTAAAAATTTATGAATTCTCAAAACCTAAAATTTTGTATTTTATTAGACGCACATTGGCCTAACTAACATTCAAGATAAAACATTTCGCGAAAATTTTCAGTAAAACAAAAGTTTGAGGTAATTTTTATTTTGGGTTTAATTAGGTCACGTGATATTTTTGGCCAATGATATTGCATACCAATTTTTTGAAAAAAAATTAAAAATTTTAAATTGAAAAATAATTGTTGTGTTAGAACCGCACAGGTCCAATTACCGTGTTTACAAAATATTTTTCGAAAATATTAATATTCATAAAAGTTATGAAACTTTTATTAAAAATTTATGAAATCTCAAAATCTGAAATTTTATATTTAATTAGGCGCGCATTGGCCTAACTAACATTCAAGATAAAACATTTTGCAAAAATTTTGAGTAGAACAAAAGTTTGAGATAATTTTTTTTGGGGTTTAATTAGGTCACGTGATATTTTTGGCCACTGATATTGCATACAAATTTTTAAAAAAAAAATAAAAAATTTTAAATCGAAAAATAATTGTTGTGTTAGAACCGCACAGGTCCAATTACCGTGTTTACAAAATATTTTTCGAAAATATTAATATTCATAAAAGTTATGAAACTTTTATTAAAAATTTATGAAATCTGAAAACCTAAAATTTTGTATTTTATTAGACGCGCATTGGCCTAACTAACATTCAAGATAAAACATTTTGCAAAAATTTTAAGTAGAACAAAAGTTTGAGATAATTTTTATTTTGGGTTTAATTAGGTCACGTGATATTTTTGGCCAATGAGATTGCATATAAATTTTTTAAAAAAAAATTAAAAATTTTAAATCGAAAAATAATTGTTGTGTTAGAACCGCACAGGTCCAATTAGCGTGTTTACAAAATATTTTTCAAAAATATTAATATTCATAAAAGTTATGAAACTTTTATTAAAAATTTATGAATTCTCAAAACCTAAAATTTTGTATTTTATTAGACGCACATTGGCCTAACTAACATTCAAGATAAAACATTTCGCAAAAATTTTCAGTAAAACAAAAGTTTGAGGTAATTTTTATTTTGGGTTTAATTAGGTCACGTGATATTTTTGGCCAATGATATTGCATACAAATTTTTTGAAAAAAAATAAAAAATTTTAAATCGAAAAATAATTGTTGTGTTAGAACCGCACAGGTCCAATTACCGTGTTTACAAAATATTTTTCGAAAATATTAATATTCATAAAAGTTATGAAACTTTTATTAAAAATTTATGAAATCTCAACACCTAAAACTTTGTATTTTATTAGACGCGCATTGGCCTAACTAACATTTAAGATAAAACATTTCGCGAAAATTTTCAGTAAAACAAAAGTTTGAGATAATTTTTATTTTGGGTTTAATTAGGTCACGTGATATTTTTGGCCAATGAGATTGCATACACATTTTTTAAAAAAAAATAAAAAAATTTAAATCGAAAAATAATTGTTGTGTTAGAACCGCACAGGTCCAATAACCGTGTTTACAAAATATTTTTTGAAAATATTAATATTCATAAAAGTTATGATACTTTTATTAAAAATTTATAAAATCTCAAAACCTAAAATTTTGTATTTTATTAGACGCACATTGGCCTAACTAACATTCAAGATAAAACATTTCGCGAAAATTTTCAGTAAAACAAAAGTTTGAGGTAATTTTTATTTTGGGTTTAATTAGATCACGTGATATTTTTGGCCAATGATATTGCATACCAATTTTTTGAAAAAAAATTAAAAATTTTAAATCGAAAAATAATTGTTGTGTTAGAACCGCACAGGTCCAATTACCGTGTTTACAAAATATTTTTCGAAAATATTAATATTCATAAAAGTTATGAAACTTTTATTAAAAATTTATGAAATCTCAACACCTAAAACTTTGTATTTTATTAGACGCGCATTGGCCTAACTAACATTTAAGATAAAACATTTTGCAAAATTTTTGAGTAGAACAAAAGTTTGAAATAATTTTTATTTTGGGTTTAATTAGGTCACGTGATATTTTTGGCCAATGAGATTGCATACAAATTTTTTGAAAAAAAATAAAAAATTTTAAATCGAAAAATAATTGTTGTGTTAGAACCGCACAGGTCCAATTACCGTGTTTACAAAATTTTTTTTCGAAAATATTAATATTCATAAAAGTTATGAAACTTTTATTAAAAATTTATGAAATCTCAAAACCTAAAATTTTATATTTAATTAGGCGCGCATTGGCCTAACTAACATTCAAGATAAAATATTTTGCAAAAATTTTAAGTAGAACAAAAGTTTGAGATAATTTTTATTTTGGGTTTAATTAGGTCACGTGATATTTTTGGCCAATGAGATTGCATACCAATTTTTTGAAAAAAAATTAAAAATTTTAAATCGAAAAATAATTGTTGTGTTAGAACCGCACAGGTCCAATTAGCGTGTTTACAAAATATTTTTCAAAAATATTAATATTCATAAAAGTTATGAAACTTTTATTAAAAATTTATGAATTCTCAAAACCTAAAATTTTGTATTTTATTAGACGCACATTGGCCTAACTAACATTCAAGATAAAACATTTCGCGAAAATTTTCAGTAAAACAAAAGTTTGAGGTAATTTTTATTTTGGGTTTAATTAGGTCACGTGATATTTTTGGCCAATGAGATTGCATACAAATTTTTTGAAAAAAAATAAAAAATTTTAAATCGAAAAATAATTGTTGTGTTAGAACCGCACAGGTCCAATTACCGTGTTTACAAAATTTTTTTTCGAAAATATTAATATTCATAAAAGTTATGAAACTTTTATTAAAAATTTATGAAATCTCAAAACCTAAAATTTTATATTTAATTAGGCGCGCATTGGCCTAACTAACATTCAAGATAAAATATTTTGCAAAAATTTTGAGTAGAACAAAAGTTTGAGATAATTTTTTTGGGGGTTTAATTAGGTCACGTGATATTTTTGGCCACTGATATTGCATACAAATTTTTTGAAAAAAAATAAAAAATTTTAAATCGAAAAATAATTGTTGTGTTAGAACCGCACAGGTCCAATTACCGTGTTTACAAAATATTTTTCGAAAATATTAATATTCATAAAAGTTATGAAACTTTTATTAAAAATTTATGAAATCTCAAAACCTAAAATTTTGTATTTTATTAGACGCGCATTGGCCTAACTAACATTCAAGATAAAACATTTTGCAAAAATTTTAAGTAGAACAAAAGTTTGAGATAATTTTTATTTTGGGTTTAATTAGGTCACGTGATATTTTTGGCCAATGAGATTGCATATAAATTTTTTAAAAAAAAATTAAAAATTTTAAATCGAAAAATAATTGTTGTGTTAGAACCGCACAGGTCCAATAACCGTGTTTACAAAATATTTTTTGAAAATATTAATATTCATAAAAGTTATGAAACTTTTATTAAAAATTTATGAAATCTCAAAATCTGAAATTTTATATTTAATTAGACGCGCATTGGCCTAATTAACATTCAAGATAAAACATTTTGCAAAAATTTTAAGTAGAACAAAAGTTTGAGATAATTTTTATTTTGGGTTTAATTAGGTCACGTAATATTTTTGGCCAATGAGATTGCATACAAATTTTTTAAAAAAAAATTAAAAATTTTAAATCGAAAAATAATTGTTGTGTTAGAACCGCACAGGTCCAATTAGCGTGTTTACAAAATATTTTTCAAAAATATTAATATTCATAAAAGTTATGAAACTTTTATTAAAAATTTATGAATTCTCAAAACCTAAAATTTTGTATTTTATTAGACGCACATTGGCCTAACTAACATTTAAGATAAAACATTTCGCGAAAATTTTCAGTAAAACAAAAGTTTGAGGTAATTTTTATTTTGGGTTTAATTAGGTCACGTGATATTTTTGGCCAATGATATTGCATACCAATTTTTTGAAAAAAAATTAAAAATTTTAAATCGAAAAATAATTGTTGTGTTAGAACCGCACAGGTCCAATTACCGTGTTTACAAAATATTTTTCGAAAATATTAATATTCATAAAAGTTATGAAACTTTAATTAAAAATTTATGAAATCTTAAAACCTAAAATTTTGTATTTTATTAGACGCGCATTGGCCTAACTAACATTCAAGATAAAACATTTCGCGAAAATTTTCAGTAAAACAAAAGTTCGAGGTAATTTTTATTTTGGGTTTAATTAGGTCACGTGATATTTTTGGCCAATGATATTGCATACCAATTTTTTGAAAAAAAATTAAAAATTTTAAATCGAAAAATAATTGTTGTGTTAGAACCGCACAGGTCCAATTACCGTGTTTACAAAATATTTTTCGAAAATATTAATATTCATAAAAGTTATGAAACTTTTATTAAAAATTTATGAAATCTCAAAATCCGAAATTTTATATTTAATTAGGCGCGCATTGGCCTAACTAACATTCAAGATAAAACATTTTGCAAAAATTTTGAGTAGAACAAAAGTTTGAGATAATTTTTTTTTGGGTTTAATTAGGTCACGTGATATTTTTGGCCAATGATATTGCATACAAATTTTTTGAAAAAAAATAAAAAATTTTAAATCAAAAAATAATTGTTGTGTTAGAACCGCACAGGTCCAATTACCGTGTTTACAAAATATTTTTCGAAAATATTAATATTCATAAAAGTTATGAAACTTTTATTAAAAATTTATGAAATCTCAACACCTAAAACTTTGTATTTTATTAGACGCACATTGGCCTAACTAACATTTAAGATAAAACATTTCGCGAAAATTTTCAGTAAAACAAAAGTTTGAGATAATTTTTTTTTTGGGTTTAATTAGGTCACGTGATATTTTTGGCCAATGATATTGCATACAAATTTTTTGAAAAAAAATAAAAAATTTTAAATCGAAAAATAATTGTTGTGTTAGAACCGCACAGGTCCAATTACCGTGTTTACAAAATATTTTTCGAAAATATTAATATTCATAAAAGTTATGAAACTTTTATTAAAAATTTATGAAATCTCAACACCTAAAACTTTGTATTTTATTAGACGCGCATTGGCCTAACTAACATTCAAGATAAAACATTTCGAGAAAATTTTTAGTAAAATAAAAGTTTGAGGTAATTTTTATTTTGGGTTTAATTAGGTCAAAAGGTCCCGCGAACAATTCAATGTACGCGAAATAAAAAAATGTTTTTTTGTTCTTTTAATTATTTTCGAAAATTTTTTTATCTTGAGCATTAGTTATACCAAAATAGTTCTAAAAATATTTAAAAATCAATGTCATAAATTTGTCATAACTCTCGGAAATATTAATGTTTGCTAAAAAATTTTTGCAAGCACAGCTGTTAGAACAGGGCGGTTTTATTGGTATAGTTATCTTTTGATTTAAAAAAAAAATAATTTTTAAAACTTTTTTACTAGTGTGCTTAGGTCATGTGGTCATATGACCGGCTCTATGTACGCAAAATACAAAAAATTGGTAAGTTAATTGTTTTGAAAAGTCTAAGTTGGGAACCAAACCTCGGAACTCAGTACTGAGAGTTGTGGGCCTCTCGCACTGAGCTAACTGCCACGACCTTTCAATGATGCAAAGTTGTATACATAGCTTAAGTAAGCACTTGTAATAATAAAAAAAATAGATTTATTTGGTAAATAAAATATGGTTCGAAAATATTTGATTATTTTTAACATAAATTTTTATAAATAAAAAAAGATATGCATAAACATTAACTAAGAATATTACAAACCTTTGATTTTTAATAAACAAACAAGCATTTATATATATAATACATACAAAAACTAATATTTAACCAAGTTTTAAGTTGGTGATATTATGATACAAATTATAGTAAATTTTAAATTCTTAAAATTGATTTTTATTAAATAAACGAGCATTTAAATATGATAAATAAACGAAAATTATTTTTCTAATATGTTTTTTAATTATTTATATTATAAAATACATCATACCAAATTTTTAATGCTTAATATCGGACTTTAACTTTTAATCAACAAACAAGCATTTAAATATAATAAACAAACAAGAATTAATTTTTATTTCATTTTCAAGTTATAAATATTATAACATATAACTGACCAAAACTTAAACACCTAATAACAATCTTTAAATTTAAATAAAAAAACACCTATTAATTAGTAATTAGTGACAAAAATTAAATTCGTTTTTGAGTTACTAATATCATGATGTACAATGGACAAAAATTTAAAAAATTAATAACAACCTTTAAATTTTAATAAACAAACACCTATTATTAAGTAATTAGTGATAAAAATTAAAATTTTAATTTATTTTTGAGTTAGTAATATCATAATATACAATTGACCAAGATTTAAAAAATTAATAACAACCTTTAAATTTTAATAAACAAACACCTATTAATTAGTAATTAGTGATAATTAAATGTCGTAAATAGAAGGTTTGCGATTCGTTGGGATAATAACAAACATACTAAAAATTTAGAACTTTTAGTTTTAAAGAACAAAAGTTATCATCTTTCAAAATTCTGACTAGAAAGAATAAAAACAATAATAATAATAAATACACTGACAATAGCAATATGTTTCGAAATCTAAGATTTCGAACCATAATTATTGAAGTTTATACAGTAATAACATATTAAATAATGACACAATAATTATATTACTTTGTAATTGGAACACTGTGATTTTTCACCAAATTAAATGTTTTAAAATTACATATTTTACAACTAAACAAACTCTAACTTGCCATGTACTTAGTTTACAAGTAATGTGTTAGTTGGATAAATAGTTTAATAGTAAAAGTGTACCTCGAATTCTAGGTTTAATATTTTTTTTTTACTATTTTGTGTACAACTGTTTAAAAGATATATATATTCATTAATAAATCCAATTTTTTTTTTTGAAAAAAACACAAAATTTGGTAAAATGCTTGTTACTTTATTCAATATACAGGTCTATACTGTTTCCAAATATTAATACACCAGCACAGCAAAATAACAGGGCTTCCAATAATATTTATTTCAGGGAATGCATAAAATTATCCAGATTATATTCCTCGTCGTATTGATTCTGATCCCATAGCTCCTCCAAAGAATCGATCATTGCTCGAAATCCTTTACTAACTTCAGTGTTCTTCGATGACTTGTTCTCTTGTGATCCCTAAACAAAAGTTTTTTAAGCTAATATACTTATACTCTAATAATTTTTTATATAACTATAACCTTTTTAAACTAGAACTAAAAATTTTGTCAGGTCTTAATTTTATACACTTACTTTATTAACATTAAAAAGATCAAGGACTTGGTTGGTTCCCATGCTATGTAATCCTCTATTATCCTCTCCCAATACAGCATCAGCTACTTTTAACTTAAACTTTTGTAACCCCAGGATCTTTTGCTCCAGGGTGCCTCGTGTGATTAAACGGTAAACGTTGACTGTTCGTTTTTGACCAATTCGATGTGCCCTGTCCATTGCCTTGTTAAAATTATGTAAAATTAATTTACTTTTAGCACGCTAGTAAATTTTTATGGAAAAAATGTATTTCTGACAATAGTTCTAATATTTAAATTATCAAAAAAATATATGTTTTTGATATGCTGTGCATTTGCTTACATCTAAATACAATCTAAATAGAATAAAGTTTTGTAAACAATTTGTATATTTGTAAGTCTAATTTATAGGTCAACAAAATAAATAAAACTGCTGTTTGTGGTGCACAGATAAATAACTAGAGGAAAATTTTAGTTGAGAATTACGACCATATTATGACAATTTACAACTAGTAGGCCTAATATAATCTATTTCTTACTAAAAATATTAAAAGTAATGCAAAAAAAATTAGCATCTTACTTGTAAATCAACCATTGGGTTCCAATCATGTTCCACAAAAATAACTGTATCAGCCCCAGTGAGATTCAAACCCAAGCCCCCAACCTTAGTGGTAAGTAGTAACACATCTATTGATGGGTCATTGTTAAATCTAAAAAAATGAAAATTTTCACGTTTTAAAAATTTTGTACAATAATAAAGTTAAATTTATTTTCAACTATTTTTTTTACAAAATTGGCTTTCCAATAAATTTTTCTTTTTCTGTATATATCTTTATCCTCGATGTGGAAAAATCGAATGCGCGACCCAAACATAGAGTAACATTTGTTACTCCGACTCAGTTTTATGTTGCCTTTGGCGGTTTGGGATATTATAGATTATAATTGCCCTCATGTATTATTGTCCTGGGACCCATGTAGTGTAGACTACTGCACCTTGCTGCCGGTTTTAAAATCTTTTTTTTATTTTTTCAAAAACTAGAATATCAAATAACATTATTTAATTTTTGTAAAATAAAAATTAGATTATTTACTTAGAAGTAATTGAGTATCTTTGGTTTGTAGGAATTGAACCATCCAGCCTCAAATAAGTTACAGACTTCATTTTATCTTTAAACAAATCATGTTCAATAATATCGAGCATGTTTCTATGCTGACAGAATATCAAGCATCGATGTTGGTTGACAACTGACATTTCTATGTTGTCTGCTGCAGGAACTAAAAAATGTTTATTTTTAATTAAAAACAGCAGAAAAAGAAAAGGCTGATTTAAATTTTAATAAACCTTGTTTTAAAATGTTAATAAAGGAATTTTACCTAAATTTCAGATAGAAAATTAAATAAACTAAATTTTCTGCAAAATTAAAAAAAAATTATTTTATACAAAAGATTTTTATTATAAATATAAAGATTTTAAACAATGTTACCCAATTAGATGAGTATTTATAAAAGAGGACAAAATAAAATTTTAATAAACTTCAAAAAACCAATGTTTTAAAAAGTTACAATTATTTAAAATATAAAATTTTTCAGGAAAAAAACCTAAAATTTTCAACTAAATTCCACAAAAAAAGTTTACCAAAACAAATTTAAAAAAAAAAATCTAAATTTTAGTCCACAAACAACAACATAAACATTAAAAAATATTTATTAGAAAAATGTTAAAATAAAAATGTAACTCACCTCCTATCCCACAATCAATCAGTAATTGTTGCAAGGCGACCAGCTTTGAGGCATGTTTAATATCATGAAGTGAAGAGTTTTTAAGTTTAAGTTGTGATAATGTTGACTTGTAATGAGGGTGGGATGGGGTGAGGACAAATAAAGGATGGTTGCAAACTTTTTGAAGATATTGAAGCGCCTGAAATATATTAATTATGAAAAATATTTAAACTGTGTTAGACAAAATACAGTAATTTTGTTTTTGAACAGGAATTAATAGCAGGTTAAGTATTTTATAACTTAATAGTTAATTTTAACACTTATTAAAAAAGTTAAATCATAAAAATTTTATAAAATATTTTTTCTTGTAAACCTGAAAAACGTGTGAAGTTCCCTTGATTCTTGCTGACTCATCATTGCTGTTATGGATTGATGACTCGGCATCCTTCTTGGCTTGAGTTTTAGCAAAATCTTCGTATAATTGTAACTGTAAATAAAAAATTAATTTAAAAGTATATTTGTAAGATATAAAAAATATAAAATTTATCCGTATGTAATTTATTTTATTTTAATTTAAATTAATTACAAAATACAGTAACAAATTTAACTTAAAAGTTAATTTTATTTTAGTATATCTGCAATTATTTTATTGTTATTACCTTTTAAAATCAAAAACATAATTTTAGGTAAATTAAATACAAAAAAAAGTAATTTAATTTAAAAATTATTTTTTTATTTTAATATACGTGTAATTATTTCATTGATATTATTTTTTTTTTAAATAAAAAAAACATATTTTTAGTTTAATTTAAATACAAAACACAGGTTCAAATTAAATCAAAAATTTATATTTTTTACCAACCTGCAAAGGACTTAAATCACAATAATAATCTTGTATAGTTTTAGGAGGTAGATCTTTTAAAACATCTTCCTTCATTCTTCTTAACATGAAAGGAAGAACTTGTCGATGTAAAGACTCCATTGCTAATAAACCTAAAAAAAAATAAATAATTAAAAAAAAAATTTAATTATAAAAAAATAAATTAAATTTGAAATAGGCTATTGAATTTAGAAATTTTTTTTAATTAAATATTTTTTTAAATTTGGAAAAATATTGGTGTTTAAAAATAAAAATGAATGTTTAAAAACTAATTTTGCCAAATATTATTTTTTAATATTTTTAAAGAAATCTAAAAAACTCGAGTGAACAACATTATTAAATTAATATCAACTTAAAATTATAAACATAAAAATATTATAAAATTTCAAACACCATTCTAAATATATTATTTGTTCAATAAATCACAAAATCTCATGATTTAAGTTAAACATTAAACCCAAGTTGCCTTTCTCTTATTATTACATCACAAATGCAAACAGAAATCATTTGTACAAGCAACTTTGTTATAAAATCATTTATTTGTGTTTTTAGGAGTTAATAAATGTTTTAACAATATGTTGGTTGTGTTTCTAAATATAGTAGTCTGAAATATTTCAGCTAGAACTTAGTTTTACTATTTCAATGAAATGTTTTTGTTTTGTTTATATCAAATAAAACAAATTCTTTAGATAAATATAACAAAATGTAAGTTGTTTAGTACAAAATTTCAGTTATAAAACATAAATCACATTTTCTAATCAAAGTTAAACTATAAAAAAGTTATTCTCTTACTATTTATAACATGATGTTACTTAAGTATTTATAAAGATTAAGTTTTAAAATTTGTAAATAACTTAAAAACCAAAAAAAGCTTTTTCAGTTAGTTAAACAGTTGATTATGTAGCTTATACATTTATACAGAAAACACTTAAACAATTATGTTTTGGTTTAAATTAATAAGTTTAATATTCTGTATAAATGAAGTTAAAAGTTGGAATTATGATGAAGAACTACTTAAGGTCATGGACGAGGATAAAGTGACTTTAATCAAGCGTGAAATTGTTGGGAGTGGGGATGACAATACAACTACTGACGATGACAATTCTAACGTAAGCTTTTTGTTAAAACTAAATTTACATTTACCCATTCAGTTAAATCCATTGGGCCATATTAATCAGGCCCACAAATTACATAAATTTTTACCAAAAAAATAAACAATTTAATGTTACCAAAGTTATTGGAAGTTTTATGTAGTTTTGGTCACATTTTTTATGTTCATAATGAGTAAATATAATAAAAAAAATTGTAAAACTAACCATTTTATAATTCAAAATATGCCATAGTTTTTTTTAGTATCATGAAAAACATTTTTAACACATTTTTTTTACAAAACAATATTTTTTCAAGAAAAAACAACAAGAAAAAATAACCAAGTGTTTTGAAAAATGTCATCAAAATTATTAAATAAAAATTATTTGCAGGTCTTATTAATTTACAACACCTAGCTAGTCCAAATTAATTAACAAAATAAAATTTCAAGACAATCAATTTACCAATCCTAATATTACAGGGTCATGAAATAGGGTCAGGTGACATTGGAGCAGCAGAAATCATGGCTGTTATAGTTTGTTGTATTATAGCTTTGAGTATTATTACATTTATTGGTGCTTGTACATGGAACAAGGTAAAAATAAACACTATTTTGAATTTATTTTATCATGTTGTAAACAAAATTTATTTTAAATTCTGTTTTCGTCTTGAATTACATTGTTAATAATTCTATTTCAAAGCCTCCTACACTTCATTTTTAATAAGTATTAATAATTACATGCTCATACATAAAAAATCAAAATTTAAACTGTAATATCAATACCAAATTTTATTGTTAAGCCTATGCAATAATTTTATGCCATGTATTTATTAATTGCCTAATATTGTTTTAAATTTAAACTTTTATTTTGGCCATTTAAAAAAAAAATCCAAAAATATAAAAAATTTTAATTTTCAGGCAAAAACATATTACAAAAGTCGAAATAGTTTCTCATATTTACAAACAGAGGCAGAGAATCATGATGAAAGCATGTTATACATGGTGGATTATGATGAGTTGAATAACCAACATATTAAAGCTACTTTAACTATTGACATAGGGAAAAATGACATGGTTTGAAATTTTATGTGTTTTTAAAAAGTTCATAAATTTTTAATTTTAATTTAATTTATAGTTAAACAGAGGTAAATAAATACACTTTTACTTAAACTTTGAATGAGTTTAAATTTTTAACTAAAACATTTTTGCTAAGATAAGTAATTTAAAACCATTTGTTTTTATCTTATTTTTGTGTTGTTATTAATACTTTTTGTGAAAAAATATTGCTAATGAGTTTAAGTTTAAATTTTAACCTTTGTATAACAGCTTTACCGTTATATAAAAGCAATATAGTATTTACCTAAATAATAAGTTCTGATTTAATTTATTTGTTTAACCACTTTTGACCTTCTACACTGTATAAATAATGTGCAATATTTGTTAATTAAAATTTGTTAAAAATTATGTTGTTAAGAATATGTGTTAAATAAAAATTACCACTTTTTAGCCAAAAATTAAAAGCAAATATAAATTTGGATAAAGAGCTTTAATAAAACTTATCAAACGGTCAGGATTTTGATAGTCATAATATGGCCACAACCTTTACTTAATATTTGCCAGCGATAATTTACCTATGTACCATTTTATATAGATTGACTTAATTATTGAGATCACAATAGTACTTCAAATACACAAAAAAATTAAATAAACAATATCATAAACAAGAACGGCAAAACACAAAACCTAAGATAATAACAAGACATTTCTTTTAAATAAAATAAACAAAAAAAAACTAAAAACAATAATCCGACTAATTTTATCACATATAAACCTCGAAAACTTTTCAAAAAAAATGAACAAAAAAAAATTGTTTTGAACTTACAAATATAACTAAAGTTTTAAACTTACCATCTTCCTGTTCTTTGGATGAGCTTTTAGCTTCTCTACTGTTAAGTATAGGTTTGGTATATCTATGATTAAACTCTTGAGCAGAACCAAGAAATCCTGGCATCAGGAAATCAAATAATGACCATAACTCCAATACACTGTTCTGTAAAATACATTAAAAAAAAGCTAATAAATTTGGAATAATTTTAAGAGTTATACTTTTGTAGAAATTTGTAAAATTTCGCTTATTACAAAAATTAAATATTGGTTAAAATGTGTGTTTAAAAACATATCAAAGTAACAATAAAGTAGGCGACCATTTTAAATATATTGAGGTATTTTTCTTAGTGGTTAGTATCGCAACTAAATTCTCTATGTCGGGGTTAAAGCCAGTAAAAATTGAAAGAAAAAAATAATACTAATTAAACATCCTTAATGGTCATAACTTTGCAATTTTTTTAACATTTGCACTATATTATTTCAATTTTTAAATAATTTATACTTGCAAAGTCAGGAGACCAGTTGTTACTAAAAAATCTTTGCTGTCTAATGTACTATTTTAAATAGCCATAAACAACAACATTTTAATAAAGTTACTTGTATTGGTGTCCCAGACAATATTAATCGATGATTTGAAATTAAAGATTTTATTGAAATTGCCGTTTTACTTTTTCCATTTCTTATCGCATGCCCTTCATCCAATACACAATAATTCCATTTGATTTTACTACAAGAAAAACAAAAAAATATTAAAATTAAATTCCAGAAAGTGAATTAAATAATGCATAGCAAATACCAGAAAAAAAATGCTTTTTTATGGTTAAAAAATATATTTAAACATAATTTTTTTTAACATTTAGATTAAATAAAATAAATACGCACATAGATGTAAGTTTGAAATTGGAAAAGTACCTGAAAAATGAAATATCATTTCTAACGACATCATAAGAAGCTACAACTAAATTATGTCTCGATACACTTTCTTGTAATCTGCAATTAAATAAAAATTTGTTAAAGTAATAAAGATATAACTATATCATACCATAATAAAAATCTTTAACTATTTTATAGAGTCTATTTTTTTATATTTATTTAACTTAAAAAAAAAAAAAAATCTTTATGTATATACAATTAGAAGTTTGCAAAAAAATTTACCATTTTCTTTTTTTACCTTTGCCTTTCTTGTGGACTTCCATAATAATGCAAAATCTTAAAACAATCACAAAACTTGCCCACTTCCTCCACCCAGTGGCCAGTTAAAGTGGGAGGACAAATTACGAGCGAGATTAGTTGAGATTGGTCAGTCTTGACCTAAAATTAAAAAAATTGTAAAAAATAAAAATAAATTTGATAAAATAAAATTTTCCGTCAATAAATTTTTTTATTAACAATTTTAATAAAAAAGTGTTTACCCTATTATTTAAGTTCTAACAAAGTGTTTACCTTTTTGTCAAGTTCTTTATAATAATGATCAGATGACATGATGCAAATAGTTTGTAAAGTTTTCCCCAATCCCATATCATCACATAATACACCATGTAGTTTATATCGGTTTAAGAATGCCAACCATTTTACACCATCCTACAGGAAAAAACAACCATTTTAAACCATTTTACACCATCCTACAGGAAAAAACAGGGTTTTAGACGGAAAAGGGTCACTTATCTATCAAATCTTCATTTATGTGCATATATTCTATATAGTAAATAACAATTTTGGAACGGAAAAAAAGAATTTAGATTGCTATAAGTACACTAGGATTTGGTTAAGAATTTTTTTACAAAAACTTCAGTATTTAATTTTTTTAATTTTTGCTATTAAATTAACACCAACACACACATAATTATACACAAACTAACCTATGAATAAACAAACTAATAAACACCTTTTTAAATAATAAATTAAAACCTTGAAACTGAAAAACATGAATTTAGATTGCTAAAAGTACAGTAGTGTTTGGTTAAAAAAATTTCTACAATTTAAAACTACTTTTTAACAAATATTTGAATATTTTTTTTTTACAAAATTTATACCAAAATATATAAATCCAAAACACAAACTAACATATGCTAATATACTAACATATATATACTTAGACTAACATATATATACACTAACCTGCTGATAAGACCTTAAGGTTGCTTTAATAACCACAGGAACCTTATATTCATCAAGTGAACTACAATCAAATAATTGCTCCAAAAATCTCCGCTCTTTTTTCTTTTTTTCAACCAAAGTTGGAGGAAGATTCGGTGGATCTGGGATACTGGACTAAAATAAGATTTTTATTTATTTTACTTTAAGTTAAGCATCTATATGGAATGGAGTTTGGTGGACAATATATGTATATACATTTAATAGGCTTTCAAAATAAATAAAACTGCAATTTGTGGTGCATGGATAAATATTACATATTATGAGAACTTTTAAGTGATTATATAAAATCTATTTTATTTATTAATATTCAAAATTAATAAAGGCCCAGAAAAAAATGGCCATTTTTAATATAGCCATAAAAAAATATAAACTAAAATAACAAAAAAATAAAAATTTAATAAATTTTAATTAACTAAATTTTATAAAATAATTAAAGTATAAATTCTTATAACTTAAAATAATAATAACTAATTAAATATGTAACCAACACAAAAATCAATTCACCAACCTCTACTGGCATGTATTGAATAAGTTTAGCAAAACAGCAAGTAGCAAGTAATCTAATTTGAACATCATGGTCACTCATTCGACCTAATAATGGAACTATTAACAACACGGTATATGGAACAACATCTAACTTCATACTCTCTATTATATCTGAAAAATAAGAAATTTTTGTTTTTTAAATGAAGTAGTATAATGTAATGTATAATTCTTAATGTATTTATCAATATAATGTATTGCAAGCTATTTATTTGTAACAATGAGATTTATTATAATATAAAAGATAATAAAAAGTAGTACATTTATGTCTAAGATATTAAATAAATCCTAAAATTAAAACAAACTTTAAGAATTGATAAGTAATTATGGATTTAATAATTGAAAAATTTCAAACATTATGACAGAATATTGTTTAATAAACCACAAACTAAATTAAAATTTGGTATAAAATGATCAAATATTTACTTGCAACTAGTTCTATCGTTCCCTTTCTTTTAATAACATCGTCGATTCGATCGAAATTAGGTAAAATCTAAAAACAAGAAACCTAATTTTTAAAAGGCCATTTGATATATTTTATTATTGGCTAAAAAAATAACAAACGATAATCTTAAAAATACTTCTAATTAAAAGTTCAAAATTGGTAATAATTTACATAAACTTTAAAATTTTATTTAAAAGAAATTTTTTAATTCTTTTACCTGTTCAACAACGACTGGCATAATTTTATCAGGAAAATGCTTAGTCATGGTGGCAAGACAGCGACTTGACATAAATCTTACAGTGGAGTGATTATGACATAACAATGTTGTAATATGAGGTAATAGTGTAAGAAACTAAAAAAATTTAATTTAATTTAAAATTAAAATAAATTTTAAAAACTAAAAAGTGAACTACATTCAAAAATAGAATTTAAACAAAAATTAAAAATATTTTTTTGAGTTTTATTAATCAACCTTTTAAAAAAAATAAAATAAAATACACGATTTAGTTATTCACCTGATTCTGTAAAGTAATATCAGTTAGAACAGGAATTATAACTTGAATAAGAGAAAGACTTTGTGAAATAACCAGCAAATAATCTGGGTTATTATGATTGGTAGTTTGGTTAGTTGGTGTACCATTTGTAGTTTGTAGACTCACTAAAAATTACCATAAATAAACCAAAAAGATTTCAAACATTACCATAAATAAACCAAAAAGATCAAAAATTACCATAAATCAAAAATTACCATTAAATTACCATAAATCAAAAATTACCATAAATAAACCAAAAAGATTTTTTTGTGGTAAACAATAATTAAATAAACCAATCCTACTTTATTATAAATAAAATTATAACCAAAAAAAACAAAAAAATTTAATAGATTATAAATTTGTGAAAAAATAATTTATAAATTCAACCTGTCTTTATTATAACTAGGATTTTAGGTAATTTCTCTGACATAAATTTTTTTTTAGGCCTAGTTTCTATGTAAGTACATAAAAAACAGTTAATTATAAATAAGTAGCTAGTAAAATAAAATATTTGATTTTAAAAATATTAAAATACCAGTGTTTATTTGTTGAATTAGATTCCATATTTGTGGCAAAATAGTAAAAACATTTTCTTTATAAATTTGAAAAATTGTTTCAAAACAACATTGGGCACCATTGCTTGCTATAGTTGATAACATTTCCTAAACAAAAGTAATGAAGGATATTAAAATTTTAATATGATTTTGTTATCACAAATAATTGTTACCTGTGACTCCAAAAGTTTTTTAAACAAAGAAACTAATATAATGAAGCTTAGTAAACATTAAAGGTATATATATCTAATTTATTGACCTTCAAAATCAATAAAACATCCATTTGTGGTGCGAGGGTAAATTATCTGGAAATAAATTAAAACTTCACACATTCAGAATAAACCGAAATATTAAAAATCCTTACTTACATTATTGTTAACTTCTCCAGAGTTTCCAATTTTCTTTTTTCGTTTGCTGGATGTTTCAGAAATGCAAACAGCTGTTCGTCGCAGTTGAGTAATCAAAGCATCATATTTTAAATTGTTTGAGGATAAACTGCAGGTTTTTAGTGTTTCCTCTGTTTGAAAACAAAAATTTAATACTTAATTAATTTTATAAAATCAAAAAAAAATTAAAGCTTTAAAAAAATTTATTTTTAATTTACCGCTAAATTCTTGAGCAATACTTTCCAAAGTTGGACACCTAACGGTGGAACTAATCAAAGAAGAACACAAGTTGTTAATTAATTTCATGTTGGGAGATTTTTCTCTTGATTTGCATAACCCCATGAGATGAGTTAAAGTTGTTGAGACTGTTTTGCAAACGGTGTTATTAGTTTCCCTCTGAAAAAAAATAGTTGCTTTTTTTCTAATAAAAATATAGTTTGCAATAAATAATTTTGTGTCTTTTTTATGCACAATGAAAAATGTAGATATATCTGAAATGTATTTAAACAAGAGTTGTAATTGAAATAAGACTTTTCTGAAAAAATTAAGCAAAAAAATAGTTATTTAAAATCCTGAATTTCACATTTTTGTCACAACTCTTGTTTATTTACAAATTTACTAACCCCTTAACTCTCCAAAAAAGCATATGAAAACATTTTAATATATGCAAAAATATAAAAACCAAAATTTACCTTTAATGTTTCCATAAGAGGTCTTATTATTGGGTTTAATTTATCCGGAAGTTTCCATTTATTTTTACCACTAGATTGCGCTGCAGAGACCAGACAACTTGCGATGTAAACTTTTACCCGATCATCGAGGCAGGTTTGAGATTTTTGTGCTTCAGTTGTAAGTTTTAATAATAAATCTCGCTGGTTTTGTAAAACTAAAAAAAGGAAAAAAAATAAACAAAAAATTGTGACTGACATCTTAACTTGAAAAAAAATGTGAATTACATGGAATGGTTTAAATTATTTATTTATTTTTATGGCACTGCAAAATACAGAAAACTGCCAATTGTGGTGCGCGGGTAAATTATCACTAACAAATATTAGTTGAGAGCTGCATCTATATCAAGACATTTAAAGTGCTGACTCAGAACAGTCTTTTAACTGGTATTTCCATTTAATTTTTCACATAAATTTTCGTTTTAATTTAACAACATAATCCTAATTTATGCACCCTTTAATAATATAAAGAAAAGTAGTAAGAATGGGTATTGAGAAAGCTTTACCTTTATCAGGTTGAGTGATAATTTGTGAAAAATGTGTTTCACAAAACTCAATAACTTCTGGAAATGAATAAACTGCTTTGAATGGGAAACACTGAAAAAATAAATTGTTGTTTATTGGAAACTCTGAAACTACAATTTTTTACCAATATTATTTGTAGTTTCAAAGAAACGTATCAAATTTAAATATTATTAAATATTTATTTAATATTAAAAACACTTTTTTTAAATATTTTTTTTTTATTTGTTTATTCCTAATGTTGAAAGGTTAACAGTCTAAACAATAAGAAACATCAGTTACCCCAAACCAGTTTTGAGTTGGCTTTGGCAGTTTTGGTTAATGTAGATTATAATAGTGCGTTGTTTAAGCTGCTGATTAAGTGCTTTATACCCTGGACCTCATGTAGTAAAGCCAAGTGTTCTGACCACTACAGCATGCTGCCATTAAATTAAAATGTTAAAAATTTTTACTAACTTGTTGTAAATTGAAACCTTTCTGTTGCAAATTATTAACCAAAGCTTTAATATCAGTTTGGACTTGAATGTAAACAACAGTTACTTCAGAATAATATAAACTCTCTTGCTGGGTTTGAATCAACATATTATGAAGGTCATTTGATATAGAAAGTGGAAAATCCTGTTTAAAAACATTCTACAAATTTAGATTTATAATTTTATATAATATTTTTCAAGTGTTTTTTTCTATAAAAGTAGTATTTACTTCTTTTTTATAATTATTTATCCTTAATAAAAGAAGGTTGACTAAATAGTCTAAACACAGAGTAACAATTGTTACCCAGATCCAGTCTCGAGTTGCCTTTAGCAGTGATCGTTATTTGGCTCTGCAGAAGTTTATACCGTTTATAATGCCTTACTTAAAAGAACTACAGCATAGAAGCAATGAGGATTAAACCTACAACCCCTTTTAGTAATCTTAGTATTTTAATTACTACACCATGCTAGCGTTGCAAAAATTAGAATTTAAAAAATTTATAAGAAGTATTTGAAAAACAATGTTTTTTTTAGCTTTTTTTTCACTAAAATCACTTTAAATAATTGCTAAAACACACTCAATTTTAAATTATTTTAACATTTTTTATTAAAATACAAAATTTAAAACTTACAATTTTAGTTTCAATAGATTCTTGCCACCAAAATTTTACCACCGTAGAGGCAATAATTCTCTGCATAGCTGATTGTGATGTCATAAACAAAGTTAATTGTTGGGAGATTGTTTGAAATAATAGAAAATTGTTAGGATTATTTCTCATTAGATGACAACATATTTGTCCGATCATTCTAAAATTAAAAAATACATATAAAAAACAGCTGGTTGATGCAAAAAAGTTATTTGTAAATGCCAGGCCCAAGGGTGTATAGTGCTGCATAGTTGAAGCTCGAAGCCAAAACCTTATAGCTTGTAGTCATTTGCTATTACTGGTATACCAAACTCCCAAAATAAGCTACTATTTTTAAAGAAATATAATGGAAAACTTACCTTGTTGTGCACTCCCTAGTGGTCATAACATGCGCTTCATATTCGCCACCAGAGTGGGTCGGAGAGCCTCCAATTAGTTTTTGTTGATCGTTATTTCCACTTTCATTTATTTTCTAAAAAAACATTAAAATAAATAAAAAATATTAAATTTGGTCTATTTAAAAACACAAAAATTTAAATTAATTTTTTTCCTATTATCACACTTACATGATTTTTGTTGTGAATGAGCATTGTGATGTCATAAGAGACACCCAGTGGTTGACATGACAACGACAACCAGGTATGAATATGGGGGGAGGTTGGGGTAAGTGAGGAACATTTTCGAACAAATATTTCAAAAACCTGAAAAAAAAATATTATTTTGTTTATTTTTTTAATATTTATTTAAGTGGTAGGTCGACTTCAGGAACCGAACATTTAGGACATTTGTTATCCCGGCCCAGTCTTAAATTGACTTTGGCAGTTTAAGATATTATTAAATATAATTGTTAGAAGATTAAACTGGTAATTGATTTTTGGCTTTGCAAGAGTTTATACCCTTTATAACGCCTTACTTAAAAGCGATTTATTTGTTGTAAAATAATAAAAACTAGTTAATAGCCCTTTCGACAGTCCGGATTTTAATCGTCATAGAGTGGTCTTGACTCTCAACTTTTAACAAACATTTGCTTGTGGTAATTTACCCATGCACCATACGCGGCAGTTTTATTGATTTTAAGGGCCTATAAATTTGACACACATACATATATATATGATTGTTAAATACCAATATACATAGATTTTATTAAAACATTTACTTGAGCAGATTTTTCTCTGACTTTTTGATTTTTCTCGAGCAGACAACATTGAAATAAATTCCAACAGGCATCCACACAAATATGAGATAACCATTGCAGATTTTCCTGCATATTGTAAATATCATAAATTTGTAAACAATAAAATAGGAAAACATTAAAAAACAAAATTAATTGAAAATTTTTTACTTAAATCTTTCAAGAAAGAAAAATATAAATAAAAAAACATTAATGTTGTGAAAAAAAATGACAAAATCAAATGCATGCTTTAAAACAAAATAATAAAATATTTGAACAGGATTTTACAGTATATATATATATATATACCCAGTCTTGTAAAACTAATTAATATAATATGTATCAATAGATAATAAAGCATATTAAACAAGAAAACATATATTTAACACAATTATATTTATAGCAAAGTTAGGGTAAGAACACTTGTTACACCACACATGAGGTCATGGGTTTAATCCACACTGATCTCATGCTGTAGCGCCCTTGAGTAATGCACTATAAACGGTATGAACTCCTGCTGAGCCAGCACTTAATCAGCAGAATAATTATCGGGCAATTATAATCTATAATATTCCAAACTGCCACAGGCAACTCGAGACTTGGTCGGAGTAACTTATGTTACTCTATGTTTAAGTCGCGCATTCGACTTTTCCACATCGAGGATAAAGATATATACAAAAAAAAGTGATTAATTTAAACAAAAGCTAAAAATATTTTTCTAGTGATTTAAATTAAATTTTACTTGTTTATCATTGTCACCAGTATCAAGTATATTATTTAAAGTGTTTAAAGCAGCTTCCCTCACATTAACAACAACATGGTGTAAGAATGGCCACAACCTAGAGGCTAATGTTGGTAAATTTTCTTCTGAACTGTGGATAGAATTTAATAAACATAAAAAATCAACATATAAAAGTTTGTCATTAAAACTTTTTAATAACGTTCTCTACTGTTTGAGTTAATAAATTTTTTTTGATGTGGGTTATATATAAAAAGTTATAATTAATATTAAATTATGTAATAATTAAACGAGGTTAAAAAAAATTAACATAAGAATTTGAAATGTTTATGAGAGATTTTACATCAAAACTCCTAAAAAATGACTTTTAAAAATTAAATTACCTAATTGTTTGATTAAATAAATTTAATATTCTATTTAAAAAGCAAACATAAATATACATCTTTCCCGTTTAAAAACAACTTAGTTCTAGATTAAAAATTACTTTTAGATCAAGTCACCTTATAAATTGATGAGGAATTTGTTGAATTAGTTTAGAAAGCAAGATCATAATAGATTGAGTAGATGCAGTTAATTCATCATAAACTTTTAACGATTCCCATAATATTGATAATAATGTATTTAACTAAAATGTAAAATAAAAGCAATTTTTTTTCATGCTAGTCAATCGCCCGTACTGTGGTTAACATTTTAATTGTCGTAATAAGCTCGCCACTTGCAATTAACTTTTGCTGGCAATAATTTACTCGTTAACCACAACTGACAAATTAAGTTACTTTGTAGGCCTATAAATAGGACAAATACATATACAAATTTGATATATATGTAAGTTACCTCGTTTTTATATTTCGAATTGTTAGCTAGTAATATTGTAGTAGGCATCAAAGCTTTCGCAGAAACACTTTTTACATCTCCATCTTTATCCTGTAGTCCATTTAAGATAACAGGGAAACACTGCGACAAGATTTCATCTTGGAGATCCTGAAATAAGATAATTTAAAAAAGGCTAGAACTATTATATTTATTTAAACGCAAAAGTTAAACACAAATTTTTGTAAATGCACTGGTATTGCTTGCTAATTATTAAAAATATAGTATCTACTAGTAAACGCTGTAACATAATCATAACTTCAACTAATATTTGCATACAATAATTTAACTGCGCACCACAAACGGCAGTGTTATTTATTTTGTAGGCCTCTAAATTGGACACACATATAGATATATATATATATATAATGGGAGCTCTATTAGCGTCATCCGCTAAGTTTATAAAATGCAGAAAAGAGGTAATTTTTATAACCTTATCCTTATCTTCTCCTCTAAAATTCTGCCCTTTTCGCATTTATTTTAGTACTACCCGTTTGAACCGGCAGAAGACGCTAATAGAGCTCCATATAATGTCCACTAAATTCCAATATATTAAGATGTTAATAATCTTAACAATAAACAAGTATAAGTACCTGTCTTATAGCAATAATATACTGGATTGCCAACATTGAACTTTGTCTAATTTCCCATTCTTGTTTAGTGTTTAAATAAAGCAAGATTTTTATCACATCTGAAAAAAAATTAAATTTTTAAATAATTAAACTAAAAATTAAATAGGTGAAAATTGAGTTAAAGTTTTCAATTTACTTACAAAATATGTAAATTTTTAATTGCAACAAATAAAATTTTTTATATGTCAAAATGTCATATCCTATAAAATTAATTGTTATTTATATTAAAAGTGTTTACTTAAAGTATTTACCAAACACTGCTGATTTGTCAAGATAACCGACAACCAAACTTAAAGTTTGAGCACAAGATTCCCTCACTGGGGCGACTACCTGAAAGTAACAACTTTTTAGAAAACACTTTTTGTAACTTTATAATTGAATTAATATAAAGTATTTGTATTTCATATATGTTTTGAAAATCTGTTTTTTCTACAGTATTAATTTAAATAAAATATCTAAATTAGTATACCTGATCAGAAACATAATCAGCAAATCGGTCAAGCGTAATAACACAAAGTAATCGAATCGAGAGATCAATCAACCATGACTGATAATAATGTTCCATCTTGAACAAAAAAAATTTAATCAATTTAATTTATTTTAAGTCTCGTTTAAATTATTAAACACAAGATTTTGGGTTTGATTTCCGCATTGTAATACAATAAAGAAAATGTTTTAAGTCCCATTAAAAACTAAGCATTATTATAATAATTATGAACCCAAATAAGAATAGCACAACATTAAAAATATTACCATTTTTTAAAACCTTTTTTACTTAAATTGAAAAAACTACAAATAAATAGAAAACTACAAACTTGTTTAACATCCATTCCTTTAACTTTTCCACAACCTGTTCCATGTTTCTTCAAAATAACTTTTAGTGCAATACAAGAACCATGTCTCTCTTCCCAGTTCTGACTGAATAAGGAATTCATTAACTCACTACAAACCCATTCTAGTGGCCACTCGGTCCACTGTAAAACAAGAAAACTTAACTAAAAATAGATTTAAAATATTAAATTAATATTGTAGAAATTTAAAATTCAGTTTTTAACCAGCAAAATATTAAAAAATAACTAAATGAAAGAGAAAACAAATTAAATTTGAAAACAAATTAAAATAACATATAAAATATGAAGGTAATTTTGCTGGTTTAAATTTAAATTTCTTCTGAAACAACATAGGAAAATCAATATGTAAATATATGTATATACAAATAAATCAAAAATTATAAAAAATAATTTGATGTTATAAAAACACTAGTATTAAACATAAGGCAACTTTAAGAACAGTCCCAAAAATTGATTTAATCTCAATAAACTTTAACAAACCTCATCAGAAAGTGGATTATGTGAAGGAATAAGTTCTAAATCAACTTCCACATTAGAACAACTCTTTTCTCCCTTCTTCCTTTTCTTTGCGCTTGGCTGATAATCTCTCTCTTCATTCTCTCTGTCAAAAAAGTTAAAATGTTTATTTTTTTTTCGATTTTTATTTTACGTTTCGGTTTTTAAAATTTACTTTTTTTGGTGACCATCCCTACTCATTTGTTTGAGTAGGAGTTTCGCTTTTCTTTTTGCTCTGTTTTTCTCTCGACTACTAAGACCTTCACTTAATTGTGACATCACAGTAGAACAAGACTGTTAAAAAAATCATTTTCAATAACTTTTAAAAATGTTATTTTAAATTTTTTAAGAGAAATTAATTTTTGGGTTATTTAGTAATTTTATTAACTTACTACTTTTTTCTCTTGTTTAATTGATTCTTGTTTAATTATTGGTTTATTATTTGATTCTAAATCTTTATCACTAAACAACAAAATATCAAATTGTAAAATAAATTGCTACACAATTTTTTCCCACATAAAAAACTTTTTCTATTATTTGTAAATTTCAAAAATTAAAACATAATTTAAAAAAATTGGTGTCAAAAAAATTAATTTTTTTTAATGTTGATTTACAAAAGAAAAAACTAACTCAAAAAGATCATTTGAAGAAACTCCAATTCCACCGTTGCCGGCAAAATTTAATCCTAATTTTTTCTCCAAAATTTTTCGCTGTTTAATTATCCTCGCTTTGAGATCTAAACCTAAAAAAATTTAAACCTAACTGTAAAAACATAAATTCAAAAAGAATTATACATAAACTCTTCTTAGAATTAATCCCTAAAATAATAAAACGATTTTAAATTATCAAATTAATTTTCTATTTTTTAAACCTTTGAAGTCTTCAGTTATTTTATATTCTTCTCCTGAAGACCCGAGTAATAGTTGTGACCCATTTAAGACACGTTCAACATCAAAATTGTTAAATATCAGTTTATCCTCAATAATTTCTTGTGTGCACATGTCTTCTAAACATTAAGGAACAACAAAAATTGTTATTAAATTGTTTAACAAATTTGCAAGAACAGGATTAAGACACAAAACATTTTAAAAATTAGATAAAATATTCTATTTTTAAAAATATAAGTCAATAGCCTAGATTTTAGTTCTCAAAATATGGTTGCAATTTTTAACTAATATTTGCTCAAGATAAAGAACCACAAACAGCAGTTTTATTTATTTTGTTGGTATATAATTCGGAAAAATATGAATAAATATTGCCCACCAAGCTTTATTATATAAAGATGCTAAAACATTATTTATAACTACTTTATAAAAATCTAGTTGTTACAAAATCAATGCAAAAAAATTTATAATGTCTTCCTAAAAATTTGACCAAACCCAAAATCCATTAAACAAGAATAAAGTTACAACAAACCAGTTTTAACACAAGGTTTAGGATCCCAAATTGGAACTTCGGAAATGATTGATTCAATTGCTTCAGCAGTTGATATTCTTACATTCCAATCCTCATGTTTAGTGTATGTTAACAGCTAAAAATATAATATTTCACAATTTAAGCATAATTTATTTTTGTATTTTTTAACAGCCATATATACATAACCCCATGTATTAAAATTTGGTTTTAATTTTTATATTAAACTGTACACTACTGGTACCCTAAAAATGTTATATATAAAATATATATTTATTGTATATTTAATTTTTAAACTTTATATTGCGTAAAAATGCTTCTATGGTGTAGACATACTCAAATTTTTTAGCATTTTTCTAGCTTTAGCAATTATTTTTTTGATTTACTTTTGCTAGTAAGTTGTTAAGTTCTTGAGGATGTTTCTTTTGTACATCTCCTAACTGCTTCGCTGCAGCTTTTCTTGTTATTTGACTTCCACCATTCTCTAGTAATGTGAATACTTGATCCAATCGACTAAAAATTAAATAGGAAAATTAAATGTTAGAAATAATACATGAAAAAAATTCGAATAATATATTAAGCTATATTGCTATATACAACACCTGTTCTGTTATTTATGTTTTCACAAGAAATGTGTTTTTGTAACACCAACCAAATAATAAAATTAAAGTTTAAGTAAAATCTAAACAGTTTTTACCTTAAAGTTGATTTAGCTTGAGTATTTGACATTGTTGCATTTCAAACTCAGAAAGTCACAAATATTTTTAAACAGTGAAATACCATATTTTAACTATCAAAAATCTAACTAAAACATAGAAAAGCTTGACAAAACCGTTCTTATTATTTTGGGTACTATTTAATTATGAAAATAAATAATTTAGCCAATCTATAACTTGAATTTTTTACGTAAAAACTTAAAAAGCAAAACAAAAAAATAAAACTGACATACTGATATCATTTTAACAATTAAAGATATAACATATAAAACTAATACTTCAAGTCTAATTTTATGCTTAAATTAATATTATAACACCTTATTAACTATCTAATAATACAATTCATTATCGTATTTGTAATAAACCCATAACTTCAAATAATTAAAAAACTCTTTTTCGAAAAATAAAACTCGTGTATTAGGTGTTGCCAGCTCGGCGACCACGAGCGACTGTTTTTATAGTTAGTGCCATCTTGAATATATCACGTGTTTAAGGTCAACACTGCAATCCCATTGGTCAAAACCTAAATTATAACAAAGGTTAGATCAAAACAATAACAAAACAAGCACGTGGGTATATTTCTAAACAAATTTAACTAAAAATTTATACTAATAACTTAAAATATTAGCTTTTAAATAAATGTATATACATGATTTGAATTAAATAATGAAAAGTTTTGTTATTTTATGCAGTTATTTTTACAAAAAAATAAATATTTGGTTGCCAAATTACCCTTTGCATTTTTACAATTGCCTTTTTTCTAGAGGAAATGACTTGTCGATACAATTGTTCAAGCGTCTCAGTTTGTCCTCTTTTAAAAAACGTATTTGTGTAATAGTTTTTGTTATTTATGATTTAATGTAAATAAATTTTGCTTTGTTTTTAAATTTAAAATTTACTATCTTACCTTTGTTAATGTATTTAAACTTAACTGTTATTTCTATTTATAAATATGAAAACACAAAAAAATTTTATCAACTCGGTTTTAAGTTAGAGCTCTTACAACAGTTACATTAAGGCTAGGAATATTAAATTAAAGTTTTCTACGAAGTTGCCTTGCTAGTTGCAACCACTAAACCAAAATCTGTTTTATTCTAAGGTAGACAAAACTCTTTACTATGATTTAACCTAAATTCCTAAAAAAAATCTTAATTTTAGCAAAAAACACTCAAATAAACTGACAAAGCTTGTAATAATCATCGAAAGGATTCTGTAAAAATATGCAAATAGCAGAATTACACAGAATATCCATTAATAAAAGGACATAATACACCAAAGAATAAAACGTAGCAAAATATATTAAGAATAATAATACACTCAAGCAAAAATTACAATGAAATAAGGTTTAACACATTGCTTTAAAAGGGAAAAAAATCACAATATTTTTTAAAGTTAAAACGGCTACAATGAATTATTATGTTAGTACACCACCTTTACTAAATAAAAACAATTTTTGGGGTTAAAAAGTTAGAATAACTAGCTTTAACATACAATGGTAAACTTAATAATAACTTTGAAAATATTTAAAACAACGAAATTGTTAAAAATCAGTGGTTAATCAAGTTTTAGAACATTATAAACATTTAAAACTGCATTTTTGCAAAGTTTTACTAAATTTTTTTTTAATGTTAGTATGCACAAATTAAGAGCGTTAACTTTACCCTTATATCTAAAAGAAAAAAAAACACAAATTTTTGTAATTTTTTAAATCAGTTAGAAATGTACCAGATTTAAAAACAAAAATAATTTTTGAGATTGGACCATGTAAAAAAAATGCATAAATTTGAGCTGTTTACTTATAAATGTATATTGGGCTTCGATCAAAAAGTTACATTTTTTTTAATATGTACGGAGATAATTAAGTGCTGGTTAGGTGTAAAGCAGTGGAAATAATATAATTAACAATGGTTTTAAAATAAACTTTTTTTGAATTTAAAAAAAATGAAATTTGTAATTTTTTTTTTTATAAAAATGAATTTTTAGATGTACTATTTTCGTATAAAACTCAGTTTTTAAAAGTACAGTTAAAATGAAAAAAATTGGATAACAGAATTTTTTTTACAAAAATGTTAAATTTTTGAATTTTGAAATCAATTTACTGTTTTTTTTTAGGAATGCAAATATGATACTGCATAGCAATTCTTACTAACAATGATGAAATGAAAAGTTAAAATTAAGAGTTTTAAAATTTGTAAATTAAAAAAAATGCGAATTAAGTTGTAAGTCCTAAGTTTTACTGTTATTATTTTGATGACTAGATTTTAAGGCACTTTTAAACCAAAAGTTTATGCAAAAAATGTAAGCAGTAACAAAAAACTTAAAATAAAATTTCACTGAATATATTGAACGCTACATTGCCATTTGCAACAAACAAAAACATTTAAAAGATAAAAATTAAAAATTTTATGATTTTTTTTTGAAATCTCGTTTTTTTTTGGATTAACTGATTATAAATTTAAACTGCAGCATGTAAGCAACTTTTTCTATCGACTGTGTTAGTTTTAACAATTTATCCTCGATATGGTAAGTACTTTGAGGGTAAATACTTTTTCAACTGCTGCTCAAAGAACCAATTTGTTTTCCCATTTCAGAAACAACAATCTTTAAAAAAAATTAAATGATTTTAATTTTCTTAAAAATTACAAAAATAAAATAAAATAATTAAAGAAAAAACAATATTAGATTTTTTTTATAAAATGACAAAAAAATAAAATTAATTTTTTTTGTTGTGATTTTTTAGGCACCACATTGATCCATAAGTGACTTAAAACCAAATACAATAAATAAAATATATATTTTTGTAAAGTATAAAATAAAAAAACTAAAATAAATTAAAAAATTTACTTCCAACAATTCTCTATGTTTCTTTTCCTCATTTAAATCATGTTGTAAACTAGCAACCTCTCTCCTACAAATATAAAAGTACTTAATTGTTACCATGATCAAATTAACATTATTACCACTAGTTGATAAACCACCATACGGTCTGTATTTTAATTGTCATAATATGGTTGCAACAACTGCAATTTATTTTATTTTGAAGGCTAATAAAATTAGCATATACGTGTGTATATATTATATATGGCTTTAAAACCTAAGCATATGCTTAAAAAACTATAGACAAATAATAAGCATTTTAATACTTTTTTACAGACTTAATAGTGTAAAAGTAGGATTGGATTAAACTATAAAAATATGTTCATGTTAAGTATAAAGGTGCATTTAATGCATTTTTGAATATATATTATATGTGGCAACATTTATCCAAAAAAAAATTTCTGAACATTAGTTACAAGCGGCAGCGTGGTGTAGTGGTAAAAACATTTGGTACACCACCATAAGGTCGTGGGTTCAATCCCCACTGATCTCATGCTGTAGCACCCTTGAGTAAGACTCTATAAACGGTTTGAACTCCTGATGAGCCAACACTTGATTAGCAGCTTAATTTCAAGCAATTATAATCTATATAATATCCCAAACTGCTTAAGTTTAGGTCGCACATTCGACCTTTCCACATCAAGAATAAAGATTTATATAAAAATTAAAAACATTTACTTGTGTTCAATTTGCATGTTTGCGATCATTTCTCTCATGTGCTTTATCTCATCTTTCAGTTCATCCAGTGCCCCACCACTAACTGGCTTGCTAGTGGGTAACTGGGGCTTAATTTTGGGGGTGGGGGGTTTTGGGCGTGCAGCGGGTGGCATTTTAGGAGGCTAAAATTTATTAAAAAATTGATTATTAAAAAATACTCAAAAAATATTTTTTTCTTTTCGCAACAAATTGAATTTAAACTTTTACCTGTAAGGCAGTTCCTGGAGGTTTCATTGGTTTCTTAGTTTCCACGGCAACAGCAGGTTTCGAGTTTTCGTTGTTGTTCTCGTTTGTTCGTTTTTCGCTCGCCTGTGCATAATACAAAAATTTAACAATTTTGCATAAAATAAATTTAAAGTTTTTTATATGTTCATGCAAAACTAAAAATGAAATCAAATGTAACAAAAAAGAAATTAAAAAAACAACAAAAACTGATCGGAGCCGAAACAAAATTTTTTGACATCTCACCAAAAGACTACTCTCCGATTTACTCTTCGCCGATTTTTTCCAATTTGTTTTTTCGTGCGACTCAGCAATTTTTTCAGCACTAGGAGGCGCTGGGTGTGGAGGAGGCACCCCATGATTGGTTGACGGTGCTGTGGTTGTTGTGGCAACAGGCTTGGGTACCATATGGTTGCTAGGCCTAGCTGGTGGTATTACTGGTTGGCTTGGTTTTGCAGGTGGTGTAAATGGATTTGGCGAGACAGAGCTGGTGTTTGGTTTTGGTTTTTGCGAAGGTGGTTTATTTTTCTTTAAACCAGTCATCCAACTGGGGGTCTCTTCCTTATTTGGGGGTGACACAGCGGCCGACAACGCACTGTCAGTTGGTTTTTTAACCGAGTTTCGTGTCCGTAAGTTTTTCAGCCACGATGGGGCGTCAGTTTGCGCGCCTTCTGGCGTTGTTTTGGCAGACGGCATAACTTGAATACCCCGAGCACCCTTAGGGATGGTACTTTCACGTTTTGGTGTCGAATGTGGTTCTGGTTCAACTTTCTCATTTTCTGGTTCAGATTCAACTTCTGGCATTTCTTTCTGTTGTTCTTCTGTTATTTCTTTAGCCTATGTAACCAACTCATAAAAAATGAACTTAAAAACACAAAAAGCACGAAACCAAAAGCTACATGATTTATTTTTGGATTCAAAATAAAAAAAAATTAAAAAATTTCTACATTTTAGAATTTTTTAAAATTTATTTTCCAATCATGTAGCTTCAAGTTTTAATGAAAAATTTGACGTCAAATTTTTACTTTAACTGAAAAAAAAATGGCAAAAATAACTCACATAAAATCTGCATTTAAGCAAAAAATAATAAAACTTAACATGACCATGCAACAACTATTTAAAAACAACAAAATATAAAAAAAGGTTTAATTATTATAACTATCGCTTTTAAGTATGCCCAATTTATTTTTATCATTAACTTAAAAAAGTGTTAATAAAAAGAATTATATATTGAATTTTATTATTTTCACCGAAAAAAAATTTTAATAAAAAAAAGTTTTTACTCAAATTAATAAAAGTGTTTACCCTTTCTCTTCTGCCAGTTGCGTTTGGTTTTCTCCTGTTGGCGGGACCCCCTGCTCTCTTGTAATGAGTTAGTTGGGGATCATTGGAGCTGTTCAGTTCATTAAAATCTGTGATAAAAATCAACATTTATTAAGTTTTTATTTTCCCGTTTGTTGTCATGAAACAACCACATTAAAACACTGGCAGTGGGTTGTAATAACGTTTAGCTTTACTAAATAAGGTTTTTTTTTCATATTACCCTAAGGTGATAGGTTTTTATATTTTATATTGGGTAGGAGTGATATTGTGACATGTTTGAGCTATCCGTAAACGCCGGGCTCAAGGGCGAATAGTGTGACGTTGGTGCGGCTCGAACCCGAAACCTTTCGGCTCGTAGTGCGCTGCCATAACCGTCTAACCAAACTACCGAACTTTTACTACATGAGGTACTTGTTTTAAAACCTAATGCTTTTATGCTATGGTGCCCTTTGAGTAAGGTGCTTTAAACAATATAAATCCTGCCTAGCTCAAAACCAATTAGTAGTTTAAATTTTGGGCAAATATAAACAATATTATCCTAAACTGTTATAGAAAAAAAATATACATCAAAAATTAAGTTTTAAAAGCACTTTAATTTAACAATATTAAAGCTAGAGAATTAATATTTAATAAAGTTTAAAAAAAATCAAATTCTGATATTTGAAAAATTTATTAATCCTTATTTTATTTAACTAAATAACTTCTGTTTACCTGTTCCTTCTTTTTGATCCTGATCAACTGGTTTGTTGTTTGCAACAACAAGTGGAGCCTAAACATAAAACATTAAATAATAATTAAAAAAATATTTATCCAAAACTTAATTTTCAAAAAAAAAAATATTTAAAAAGCTAATATCAAAAAAAGGATATAAAGTTAAACTATGGTTGTATAAAAATCTTATCTTAAAATTATAGCAAACACATTAATAAACACACTACCTTCATTATTAATATTATTTTCTAATGTTTATATAAAAATATTAACATTTTTAATTTGGTGAAACCAAAATGATATTAAACAAGCCTTAACTTATATACAACTGAATTTAAAACACTTTTCTTTAACAAATATAAGCTGGTGTGAAACACAAAGTTTCAACAAACTGAATAAATTTACTTTTTAATAAACATTAACAAAACAACCTTCTACTTCAGCTTGAATCAATAAACTTTTCATCAAGTAATTACACACTTTAATTTCACATAAGATTATAACACATGTGGACTTTCAAAATATTAAGATAAGAAGTTAATTTTTAACTTAAAACAAACTTAAAATAAAAGTTTTTAAGACATTATTGTGCCTGGGTGAACAATAAATATTATCTTAGTAAGTGAGCTGTCTACTTTTATGTTTAAGAAGCGACTAATTGAGAATAAATCAAGTTATTAAAGTCCAGTAAATCAGATTGTTAGTGTAAAGATGATAGGTTTATGTTTTATTTATGCATAGTACACAAAGCTATGAAAAGACTAAGTATTAATCTAAGTTTACCTTATCAAAATGTCTCTTTTGTTGAGTATACTAATAATATTTTTAAGAAAATTTTAAAAAACTATTTTTAACATAAAATTTTTAATTAATTTTTCGTAACTATAAATCAAATAAATTTTTTTAAGGGATATATAAACCAGATACAAAATATTGTTTCCATAAAGTTTAAAATAATTTACCTGTGGTGCCACTCTTTTAAGTGAATTCCCTTTCAACAAACTTGATGGAGATGGCTTCAATTTCACACTTTCTTCTAAATAAAAAAAATATTGATATAAAAATAAAATCGATAAAGCCCAGTGGGCAAAATATGTATATCTAATTGCTTATGTTTAATTTATAGACCTACAAATTAATTAAACTGCCATTTGTGGTGCGCAGGTGAATTATCATGACAAAATATTAGTTAAATGTTGCAACTATATTACAACAAATAAAACACAGAGCGAGCCTAATATTGAATAAAAGTAAACTGGCTTTATATAAACTATTAAAATAAGAACTAGTTAAATTTTTTATAACAAAATGTAAAGAAAATTTACTTAAAGGTAATTTTGAACCAACCTGTTTCTTGAACTTTAACTTTTTGTTTTGTTTTTGTTTCAACCAGTTCTTTTTCCTTAACAGGAGTTTTCTAAAAAATATAATATTTATATAAATAAGATGTTCTTAGTATTAAAACCTAGTATATTAATTAGCTTATACAGATATAATAATTAGCCTGTAAAGCTTTATAAATCACATTTTGAAGCCTTATTTTAATAATTCTGCCAACTTATACTACATCATTTTTAACTATAATTTAAGTTGAACTGACTAACAAATAAACCCTATTAATTTACAACTTTAACCTAGTTATATTAATTGCTTGTAATTAAAAAAATCAAATTTTAAACCTAATTTTTATATCAATATTAAATACCTATACACTACAGTTAAACTACATTCATATATACTTAATATTATACAGAACCTATATAATATAGAACTCCTATGCTCTAGAGTAGCAATTAGGTCTTTGTGTTTTATTGAGTACCAGTCTATTCAGAATACTTGTACGGTTAATTTGAAGTCAATGGTATTAAGTAAATATAAAATACTTTAAAGGATTGAAATGTCAGATAACAAAATATTGTAGAAATAAATAGGATTTTTTAATTTTGTATTTGGAATTCCACAAATTTCAAGTAAAAAATATTGTGTTTGGCTATTGTTAAAATACCTCAAATTTTTAATTAGATATTTTTCGAATCCAAATACAAGTCACCTAACCCATAAAGCTAAAAATAAATTTAATTATGTAAATTTTTACCTCGACTGTGATATCATTTTCAACTGGTGGCAACAACTTCACAAAATTATCTGGAAACACTCCTCGAACTTTCCTAAATTAAAAAACAAAAATTATTTTTTGAAAACACTTTTTTGTTAATCCAAAATGCTTGATCAATTTTTAATTCTAATAGTAACCAGAATTTAGATATATAATTTGCATCATATTTTTCAAGTTCATATTAAGGGCAAAAAGAAATGTTTTGTTTTTTGTATTTTTAGCGATGTATATAACAAAAAAAAACAACAATTTACCTTTTTAGTTTAAATAATTAAAAACCAAATAAAAAAAAAACCTTGTCAATTTACTTTAAAAGAATATGATAAATATTTGATTCATAATTAGCAACTACATGAACTCAGTTTTAAAATATTTTTAAACAGAAACAAAAACGAGAATTGGTGATCCATTACTCGATGGCTTAATCAGTTTCTGTTGTGTAACTCTTATCTTATTAATAAATATTAAACTATATATTTGCTGTAACAAACACAAATGAACCCTGATTATTAAAACTAATTTAAATTTTAACATTTTCATATTTGGTTTAAATATTAGAATCTGTAGGTCAATATTTGAACACATAGATATCATAAAATTATTTAATATTTCTGTGTGAAATTTATGAAAAATAAATAAGTTAAAAAAGGAGTTACTTTTATGTAATAAATGCAACCATACATTTGATATATTCTATTTAAAGCCTTAATTTGTTATAAAAGAAAAAGTATAAAAACTTGTCTTTTTAAAATAAAAAAAAACAACAATAGGTCCAAAAAATGACAGTTCAACATAAGAGTGCTTGAAATAAATGATTTTTTTAATGTTTAAGCAATGACATGAATTGACGAGGTTTCTTTTATTTTAGATTCTCTTTAAACACCAACTGAATGCACTGACACATTATTGACCTGGATTAATCATCTATCTAACACTAATTCTATAACGTCACGTAGTGTGTGTTTTTGAAAAAACAAGCAAGCATATTCCAAGAAATATTTAACATTTTTGTTTGATTTTTGTGTTTTAAAATAAATGTTAAATTTACAATTATTAAACTCCTTTTAAATGTTTTTTTAAAGCTGTGGGGCCATTGATTTAAACTTTAAAAAAAAATGTCATTGAAATTTATAAATAAAATCAAATTGTTTTGAAAGCCAACTAAAATTGATAAACTTATAATTTAAATTAAACTTTTTCAGGATCTTTTTTTAAAAATGATTATAAAAAACTGACTTTCAATTAAAAAATTTCTTTGTTACAGTACTTAAAAAAAACTTAATCTAAAGAAATAAATATCTAAAGACCTTACTTAAAAATCAATATTTAAAGTATTGAATCAAAAAAATTATTATTTAAATTGTTATAAAAAAATAAACATTAAAGTCATATATTTGCGATATTTCTTTACCTAAAATTTGATACAGTTGTTACTAAACACAAAAATGATTTTAACTTTAAATAATTTCACCTACTTTTTAAGTTATACAACTTAAAAAAAAATTAAATTAATTAAAAAAAAGGAAAGCGTTGTTTGTGATGACGTAGAAAGTAATAGCTTGTATACATTCACTACGCTACTTGGTACTTTCTACGTCACACAAAAAATATGGTAACCTGGTTTTTATTATTGATCATTTTCCAGTATTTAAAAAAATTAAATTGTAAGTACCACAGATATTTTTTAAGGTTCTAAAGGCATTTTATGATTCATTGTCAGCCACACTAACTAATTTTTAGCCATACTATGTTATATACATCACCTACAAAATTGCAAAACTCTCTAATATACCACTTTAAATATTTACTTTCAAGTAAAGTAGTGACTTAAAATAAATATTTAAAGTACTTACTTTCCATTCTCGTCTGTCATCTCACCCTCCCACCATCCTTCATCCCCACTTTCCTTATCAATAATCACAATCACATCGTCCTTAACCAACGTTAGTTCATCATTTGTCTCAGCTGCATAGTCAAACATCACCACACACCGCTCTGGAGGGGGTTTTGTGGTCTTTTTAGGGGGGTGATGAACCCCTTTTGGGGTTGGTGTCACTGGAAAGATGGGTTTAGAGTCTGGTTGTACTGGTGTAACTGGTTTTTCATTTACTGGTGCCTGGAAAATGGTTGTTGGAATAGTTATTATTTATAATGCCAGTGTTTTTTTAAGAAATTAATAATTTTTTAATTCCATTTTTAAAACAAATAAACCAATAAAATTACAATTTTCGTCATTATTTACTTTACTAGATTTTATGACATTTATTCTGATAGTGAAAATTGTAAGAAGTAATGTTTACTTTTAATGGTATAAGTCAGCATTTATACAAATAAAATTCAACAATTTTTTAAAACACTTTCTATTTACAAAGAGTTTAAAAATTATTCCAGCAGTTTAAAGCATACATTCATAAAAGCATTTGATATAAGGTTAAAATTTCAACATCTTTTTTAAGAAGTTATTCCAACTTACATTTTTATCTTCTTTATTCCCAAATGAAGATTGTCTCAACTTTATTGGACCTTCCCCAAATATATTTCCAAAACCTATTCCTTTCACCTAATATTATTAAATCGATGTTAAAAATTTAAACACTTCCTTACATTAAATAGCCCAATGTTAGTTAAATCATGGCATATATATACAAAATAGTTTTAACAAATATATACTACAGAAGCCATTATACAACAAGTGGTAATATTGCCTCTTTGACAAGAAAGTATGATTTAAAATTTTCTTTTTTATAGGCTACTATATGTTAATTTGATGCAAATGTACAATCATATTACATTAAATGCTAAAAGAAACCAACTTAATCATGAAAATAAATAATTGCAACCTATTGTTTTAAGATATATATTTATTTTTTTGTATATCTTTACCCTCGATCTGGGAAGGTCGAATTCACGACCTAAACATAGAGTAACATCAGTTACTCCGACCCACTCTTGAGTTGTCTTTGGCAGTTTGGGATATTATTGATTATGATTGCCCAAAAAATTTGCTGATGATCTAGTGTTGGCTCAGCAGGAGTTTATACTGTTTATAGCGTCCTACTCAAGGGCGCTACAGCATGAAAGCAGTGGGGATTGAACCCGCAACCTCATATTTAATATATAAAGACCAAACCATTAGCAGCAAATTTTATAATAACTACATTTACCAAAAAAAATAAAACTTTTAAAAACCTTTTTAGATTGAGCTGGCTGAGCCACCTGTTCCTCCACCTTTGGTTTCTCAATTTTGGGTTTCTCCCCTTCATTAGGAGGCGGTGAGAGTGGGGCTGGGGCTTGTACCGGACTCCCTGCAGGTTGTTGTTGTTTAGAGGTCACGACCTCAGTGAAGTTTGTAGGAAAAGCCCCTTTTTTGTCCCGCAGAATTCCAGTTGCCCATCCTTCCTCTTCCTATTTAATCAAAAATAAAAATTATTTTTTTTAAAAAATTATTTTTTTTTTTTTTTATTATTTTTTATATTTTAAATTACTAAAAAATTTTTTTTTCGAAAATTGAAACGGATTTAAAAAATGAATCAATTTTTAAATTAAAAGGGAAGTATCCTAAAAAATAAAATGACAACCATATATACCATAACTAAACAGCATATTTTATGAAACAAAATTTTTATATAAATCCACAAATGAAAACACATTACATGAATGCAGAGGTAGCTAAAACACAAAAACTTGTGTTAAAATAATTTCCTTATTATACTACATACTTCACTATCAACATAATACAAGATTATGATGTCATTAAGAAATTTAAGAGGATTAAAGTTTAAAGTAATCACGTTTTGACGCTGTAGGTTTCGTGTATTTACTTGAAAAATTAAGAGTGAAGTAAAGTTCCTGTCTGAATGTCAGGTTGATTATAGTTTATACTACAAAATACTTTTAACCAAAAAAATTATTACTTAGAATTCTTAAAAAATAAATATATATATGTGTTAATAAGTGAAAATTAAAAATTTTTAAATAGTTAGATTTTATTTTAAAAATGCCCAATGATTAGTATAATAAAAAATGACAAAATTGAACTACAACCATCAGTATATTTAAATTACAATGGGCCAATTAATATCAATTTACATGAAATCTTAGTTTAATTTTGTTTACCTATATATATTTTAAGCACAACGAATAATAAATCTACCTACTAAAGTAAAACTTGATATTATTGGCTCACAAACTTAGGCTTGAAAATGTTTAAACAAAAGAAAAATACCAAAAATAGCATAAAAATTTACCCGTGAAGTTTAAAATTACAAAAACACAAATTTAACTACAACAAAACAGAAAAATAAATTAAACCAATTATGTTTTTTATACTAAGCAGTATAAATATTGCCTAGTTGATGCACATTTAAATCAATTATTTTATTTCAAATCAAGATTTTCTGGAAAAGGACAATTGTAACAATTTTTAAATCTGCCATATAAGATAATGGCGCTACTACAATTTACCTAATTAAATGTGTAACTTAAATTAAAAGACTTTAAAACAAGTTAAACTTACATCATGAATGACGTCAATTATATCTCCAGTTTCTAATTTTAATTCGTCTTCGTTGACCGGGTCATAAGGAAATGTAACTTTTACTTTTCTTATTACTAAAAACAAATAAAACCCACTGTTAGTTAGATAAAAGCAGTTAGTTTAAGTTATGTTTTTATATGACCTTTAACTATAAGGTTTCGGTAGTGAAGTTTAAACCAATTTTATATTTGATAGTCTCCACACAATGTTATAACTACCATTTGTTACTTTTAAAACAACAATTTAATTAAATGTTATTTTGTGCTAATTAAGTAACTAAAAATAAGGTTATTTACTTTTCCTCTTTTGTTTTGGTTGAGCAACAGCAACAGGTTTGGGTTTCTCTTCAATTATCTAAAAAATAAATAAATTTGACATTAGCTCAAATTTTATACAAAAATGAATTATAATTAACAATAAATAAAATACACAATTAAAATTTTTTATGTGACTAAAAGCAACACAGTTTTTGATAATACTAATTGAATTTAATAGACAATTGTCAATCACAATTTTAATCTACTTATTTAGCTATATAGATTGAGTCTAAAGCTATAATATAAGGATTAAATTAAAGCTATATTTGTATACTAAATATTATCTCAAGTACCGGGAATAAAAAACAAACATTTACAAAAATTAACAGTTTTGTTTATCAACATATATTACAAGATGGTATATAAACATTAATACAGGAAAACACAAACCATTACATCAACCCATAATTATTATAATTACACTCTTATATGACTACACAAGGTTGCTACTAAATTGTGCTAATTGGTAGTTAATTAAAAGTCTACGCCTTAAACTTTAAATATATTAAGTTTTAATTTTCTATTTACAGAAAGTTAAAAAACTACTTTGTTTTTCAAGAGGATTTTATTTACACTGATAAAACACACTTAACGGATGATAGTTAAAAATCAAAATGGGTCACTATTTATACAAGTAAGCAAATTGGTTTAAAACTTATGTACACAATGTAGTCCTATACTAACAGAAGCCAAAAAAAGTTTGGAATTAAACCATTCGGACAATAAAAAATTTAAATAACAATTCTATTAAAAACCAACACAAATACCAAAAATATATAGCCCATATTATAAATTTAGTATTTTAAAATTGTTATTATTATTAAAATTCGAAATTTTATTAAATAAAAACTAAAACAGGCCAACCACAAAATTTTTATTAAAAATGCACAAAAAAATATTCAACAATTCTTTACTTTTACAAAGTTGTCTGGAAACATTCCTTTTTTGCCATTTAGTGAACCACGACACCATCCTTCTTCTACTTGTTCCACCCCAGTGATTATGTCGCCGACCTTGAGTCCAAGTTCATCGGGAGCTTCAGGTTTGTAATCAAAACTAACCAAAGCTGTCGAAATAAAAAATAAAAATATAAACTTTTCTATTTTTAATAATATCATAAGAAAGGTCAACATTTAAAAATTAGTTTTAGAGAAACTTTAAATAATCCCCAGCTTCATTGAAAATTGTCTTTTTTTTATTATTAACCCTTTTTATTATTGTATTTTCATTAAACTTTTGCAGAACGAATTATTAAAGGCCTTTATTAAAAACATAGAAGAAAAGCCTTTTTTTATCCTTGATAAAAAAGGCCAACTTTACAACCAAAACATTGGATAATGTTTGTTACCTCGATCCAATCTTAAGTCGACTTCAGCCGTTTGGAATTTTATTGTCAATATATGACCTATAAATAACCTGTTCATTGTTTTTATTAACTAAAAAACCTTATGTTTTGTCATGTTAGTTATATAACTTTTAACAATAAATAAAACAGCTAAGTAATTATTATACATAAATTAAATTCAGGTTTTTAAAATCACCAACCTTTTTGACCAGCCATAATTATTCTATAGTAAAACAATTAAAATTGATAATCCTTTATTGAGTTGTCTTGAATTGATTTTATTATTGAAAACTATTACTAATAAATCCCATCACATTTTACCTTTAGAAATAAAAAGTAAATAAATTAACACAGTCAACAGATCAAAGAAGAATTTGTTTTATTTTATTTATTTTTTTTTGTATATATCTTTATCCTCGATGTGGGAAAGTCGAATGCGCGACTTAAACATAGAGTAACATCAGTTACCCCGACCCAGTCTCGAGTTGCCTGTGGCTGTTTGGAATTTTATAGAGACTATAATTGCCCGGTAATTACACTGCTGATTAAGTGCTGGCTCAGCAGGAGTTTGTACCGTTTATAGCGCCTTACTCAAGGGCGCTACAGCATGAGATCAGTGGGGATTGAACCCACGACCTCATGTGTGGTGTAGCAAGTGTTCTTACCACTACACCACGCTGCCGGTCATATATATAAAGTTATATTATATAAATATAACTGGCAGACATTAAAAATTAAACTGCCAAATAGCTAAATAGTCTGACATTTTTAACAAGTATTTTTTAACTAATTTGCTAATACTAAAGTTAATCCAAATATACATTCTTAAATGTTATAAAATATTCTGACTTTTACATAACTTTTATATATAACTTTTACATAACTTTTAATATTTAATTGTGTTCACTTTATGAACGAGCTCGTAACTGATAAATAAACAAAAATAATCCATTTCAGAGTTCAACAACAATATGTTCCTTTATAATTTAAGTAAATAACTATTTAAATTCTATAATTATCCAGTAAAAACTACATAATATGGAAAGGAAATTAGTCTAAATGTGAAAGTTTATTCTTGTAATCCTATAATAATAATTACTCTTGCCTCTCCCGATTCTACAAAAATAGAAGTTCGCAAACCGATCTCCCCTTTTTCAGTTTTTAAAACGGCTTGAAAATCAATTTTCTTTAACTTTTTAATAGTTTATCATATTTTAATAACCAATTAAAATCTATATTTTTATTAAAATTACTTTTTATATACAGTTGCATCTATTTTAACTGTTTTTAATGTAAAAATATATTTTGTATGCCAACATCAGTTTTACTTAAAATTTACAAAAAACAACAAGTTGAAGTTATCCTCAACGATATTTATAAAGTATAGTTAGTAAGTATTAATAAAATATTAATAAAATAAAGCTTTAGCCCAACAATATTCATAAAAATGCAAAATTTTAATATAATGCATGTTAAATATTATTTTAATAATAGTATATAACGCTTCAAGTATTTATATTGCTAAGAAAAATAATAACAAAAATATACTTGTTAGAAATTAAACAATTTACATTGAATTTTCAAAAAATTTACAGCCTTTAGTTCTTTTTATATTCAAAATCAATTAGTAAATTAAATTATTTGATAAAATGTCGTAATATTAAGTTAAAATCTATTTAAAGTTTATGCGAGATATCGTGACGTCAGGAATCTCGCTAGCTTTTTGGAAAATCGCATGAGCTAGGGCTTTATCTCGATTAGGGTTAGAGAAAACCAGGGTTAAGGTTTTCCTCAAAAAATAAATAAAGCATACAAAAATTGGATTTAGTGTAAAAAAAGTTTTAAATGTTAATCGATTATTGCATACACTTTTACTAAAACGTAGTTAAAGTTATTAATAATATCACATTATTATGTTATATTGATGTGTAGCGGTAATAATTCATTTTATTAAAGTTTTTATTAAAACCTGAATATTTAAATGTTAAAGCCATTATTAATGTCCACGTTAAATAATAACCTACTTTAATTCATCGTAGGATTTAAACATAATTAAAGATGCATTACATTTACAAATCTTTTGTGTTTTTTTTAAGTTGAGGTTCGCAACTTTTAACAAACTTTTAAAATAATTGTTTTGCTTTTTCTTCAAGAAAACTACAACATGAAAACAGTGAAGATTGAACCTAAGACCTCATGTTGTAAAGCCAAATGTTCTGACCACTACAACATGTTGCCGGTTTTACTTTATGTTTAGGTCGTGAAGTCGATCTTCCTACATCAGAAAAAAAAAAATATATATATATATAATTAACAATTTAATAAAAACTACACACCTAAAAATTTAAAAAACACAAAATATTGTGTAATTTTAATAAAATATCATTAATAGATAATTTCAATCAACTTAAACGATTTATTTACGTATTTTTTAATTTTTCATGGACATTTAAATGAACTTTAACATTTAAATATTTAAATTTTTATAAAAATACATCTTAATAATACATACATTTTTTAAACAAATCATTACCGCTAGACATTGATATAACCTTTTAATATTAGAATATAAACTTAAAAACGTGTTAATGGTACGAGTGTATGTAATAATCCGTCTAAATTTTTTATCTAAAAAAAGCGTTTTCATAATTTTATACTAAATCCAATTTTTTGTATGCTCCGTTTATTTTTCCAGGAAAACTCTAACCCTGGTTTTCTCTAACCCTAATCAAGCTCAAACCCTAGCTCATTCGATTTCTGAAACAGCTAGCGAGATTCGTGACGTCACAATATTTTGCAAAAATTTTAAATAAATTTTAACCGAATATTACAACGTTTTAATAAATTATTTTTATACCTTAACTTAAATAAATAAATTTAGTCCATTTTTTACTATTCATTTGTATATATACGCATTAAATTAAATTTAAAAAAAAATAAAAATCTTGAGGATAAACAAAAATTAATTTTATATGGCTCATTGATTTAAGTTGTTTATTAAAATTTAAAAAATATCAACAAAGAAAATTACGGTAGAAATTATAACATCACTCTGAAATGTCGAACAATAGTAACTGTTGCGTCACAATGGTAATACTGAGCTCCATTAGTTGGTTTTTTGTCATTAACCACAAAAAATGTTTTTGGCCATTGTGACGCAACAGTTACTATTGTTCGACATTTCAGAGTGATGTTATAATTTCTACCGAAAATTACATTTAAAATTAAATGCGAAAATTTTTCATTATAGAAATACTTGTATTGTACTTTAATAATCTATTTTTAATACATCTTTTGTCATAAGGCCATAGTTAATTTGCTGTCGTTTTTTATACAAAATCTTATCTGCAAATATTTTCTTAAACATATTCTTTTACCGTATAACAAAATACAAATTACGTTTTATTTATTTCTGTTTTTACCTAATTTTAATTATTAAACATGATAATTGACATTGTTTTGCCATGGTATATGACAGGGTTTAGGGTGTTTTTATAGCACTGGACCCAGTCTAAATTATGTTAATGGCTTCAAAAAAAGTTTAAATTTTGTTAATGTTATTTAAAAAAAATTAAATTATTTTTATGGTGTTATGGACAAAGTTTGAATTATGTAAATGGGATTTTGGGGAGGTTTATATCGAGTTTAGGCTATTCTAAACCAAGTTGGAGTTATGTTCATGGGATGGGATTGAGTTTAAAATTAAGTTTATGGTGGTTTGTGGTATTGGACAAAAGTTTAAATTAAGTTTGTATGACATCGAACTAAGATCAATTTATAATCATGTTATTTTGGAAAAAGTTTAAATTATGTTCATGATATTTTGGACAATATTTAAATTATGTTTTTTTAATTTTAGACAAAAGTTTAATTTATATTTATGGTATTTTGGACAAAAGTTTAAATTATGTTTATGGAATTTGAAAAAGTTTAAATTATGTTTTTTTAATTTTGGACAAAAGTTTAAATTATGTTTATGGTATTTGACAAAGTTTAAATTATGTTTTTATAATTTGACAAATGTTTAAATTATGTTTATGGTATTTGACAAAGTTTAAATTATGTTTTTATAATTTGACAAATGTTTAAATTATGTTTATGGTTTTCCAGACAGAAGTTTAAATTAAGTTATGGCCCTTTGGACAAAGTTTATGAGTTTCAGGTATTACTAAATGGTATAAGTGACAGAATGTGGTAGGTCGGGGATAAAAGAGAACAACTGATCACATATTTACATGTATTTGACGAAACATTGCAATTACTGAAGCAAAAGCAAAAAAAGAAGATATAAGGGCAACAAATAAGACATTAAAAAGGGTAACAAAAAAGTAAAGGTATTACAAAAGAATGAAAATATTGCGATATGTAAAACATGTACGAAGGGCAATAATTAAAAAGAGTAAAAATAGTTGTTAATGTTAAATTACACTAAATAAAAAATTTAAATACGAGAAATGTACAAAATGAATTTGAGAATAAAAATTGCAAAGCATAACATATTAAATACAACGAATAATAGAAGTTGAAGCATTTTAACACAAAAAATATAAATGCACGAGTACAGAAGCATATAATAAGGTTTTTAAAATGCATTAAAGTTGTAAAAAAGTGGGATTTTAAAAGTACAACATAGAAAAGCTTAAGCAAGTTCGTACAAATTACTGTGTTTTTATTGGTATAAAATTGTCAATTTTTAGAAATACAAGTTTTGTTTTTTGACAGTTAAACTTGTAGATAGTAAATGTCAGTGTTTGTTGGTACTGTTTATTTTTTGTTCAGTACTTCAAAACCCCGGTAAAAAGGTTATTTGACCTTCAACAACAGAACGATGGTTTGTTTGGCAAAATTGTAACTTGGAAACCATAGAAAAGCTGGTTAACCCATCAGGTAAAGTGGATGGCATGTTCTTCCATCTTGATTTCTGTAATAATATAAAGATTAGAAAATTTGACCTAAGTACTTAAATAATGTGCTTACAATAATTTGATTGTGATGATGATTGTTTATAATGTTTTATTCAATTTAACATTAAAATTATGTTTTGTGATTGTGATTTTTAACAATAAAAAAGGTTTTATGAAAATTTAGTGTTTGTGCTTGTCGACCAGAATCTAAAAATAAAAAACAGAATTAGTATTTGTTTGTGGTAATCTACCCTGCGAGAAAAAAATAAAAATGTAAGATTGAAGTTTTCATGTTATCAGGGACTCTAAAAATAAAGAACAAATTAAAATTGGCCAAAAACAAAGCGATCAGATCTTTGAAACTATTCAACCAGCATCTAAAAATAAAAAAACAGAATGTTTAAATTTGTTTTTGGCAATCTAACCTGAAAAAAAAAGCCTGTAAAAAATGGTTAGTTAGTTTGGTTTTAGTTTTTATTAAGGCCCCTGAAAAAAAAAATTATTTTGGTTAGTTATGCCCCTGTGAAAAAATAATATTTTGGTTAGTAACGCCCCTGTAAAAAAATATTATTTTAGTTGGTAACGCCCCTGAAAAAAAGTATTATTTTGGTTAGTAACGCCCCTGAAGAAAAATATTATTTTGGTTAGTAACGCCCCTGAAGAAAAATATTATTTTGGTTAGTAATGCCCCTGTAGAGAAATAAAGTTAAAGTTTGAAAGCAGAGGAAATAAGAATAGCCTGCAAAAAATAAATGAGATGGAAAACAGAAATATTTGGGTTTCTTTCTGTGTGTTTAATTTAGAGTTTACTGTGTATGTTATTTTGGGCTCTGACCCATAAAATTTGTAATAAGAGTTTGGATTTCCATCCACGAAAATAAATAGTATGTGTATTAGTTTATATTGGGCACCGCCCACGCAATTAAATAAATTATGTTGGGTTCCAACCCACTCACACACTTAGGTTTAGTACATAAATATAACACATGGCGAATAAAATACAGTGAATTGCATAAAATACACATATAAATAATATAAACCACACATAGGCCTAGTTTTATAAATCTAATTTTCTATATTTATATATTTTATTTGCGCAAAACATCTAAAAACCCATTAAACAGTCCCGTTTAATATAATTATGAACACACAGAAACCTAAACACACTTGGGACTGTGTCAACTATACTACTTTAATGCGCAAAATTATGAGTTGATTAATATTCACAAATAAAAAGTAGTCGCGTGATAATAAAACTTTTAACCCGTGAAAATTTTAAAGCGCTTGAATATGCAATACATATAAAAAACAGGCACGTGAAAACCTACAGCCCTACAGACCTAAACCTTACAGCCCACCTTTTGTTGAGTGAGGCCCTGAGACTTTTTTTGAGGACCTGAGACTATTTTTGAGTTCTTTTGCATAAAATACACATAACACACATAGGCCTAGTTTTATAAAACCTATTCTATATTCTTTATATAATTCATGCGCCAAAACATCTAAAAAACCCATTAAACAGTCCCGTTTAATAAAATTATGATTACACAGAAACCTAAACACATTGGGACTGTGTCAACTATACAACATTTAATGCGCAAAATTATGAGTTGTTTACCAGTCACAAAATACAAAGAAATGCAGACACGTGATACTACAAACTTTTAACCCGTGAAAATTTTAAAGCGCTTGATTATGCAGTACATATAAAAAAACAGGCACGTGAAAACCTACGACCCTACAGACCTGATATTTATATTAAATAAAGGTCCTGAGTTATTTTGAATTTGTTAGTTGATCCAATCCATTCAAGTCGTCTTCGAGTCCCGAGTTTTTAAAAACTTAACTTCTCCCTTGCTAGTTGCAAAGGAGACTTATGACAATTCCATCCATTTTCCATTCCTCCAATTCCTGCCATTATCTATCTTTTTCCTCCAATTTTATAATCCAAATATAATCCATTTTTGCTGCATAGGAAATATTGTTTAGAATAAAGTAATTGACACTAAACCCTACCTTAATTATTTGTATTTTTGTGCCAAAAAAGTTACGTTATGTCAGTTTTTAAATTTTTTCTCCCAAAAAATTTTTAAATTATGCCAATTGTTAATTTATCATGTCAAATTCTTAAAATAGATCAATTTTTAATTTTTGTGTGCCAGAAATGTTAAGTTATGTCCATTATGAATTAAGAATGTCCAAGTTTTAAATTATGCCAAATTTTCTATTAATTTTATAGTATAAATACCTCATTTATTAACTTTGTGGGAATACCTGTGCATCAACACAAGTTTAATATTGTTCATAAAATTTAATTAATCATTGTAGAAATATAGTTAACTAATAGGAATTTTATAAATTTGTTAATCATTACGCCATTTGAAAATGAATTGGCATGAAATCCTAAAAAGTTAACTAACCTGGAACAGTATCAGAAAACTTGTACGCAAGATGTCGCACCAGAGCAAGTTCACTTTCACTAACTTTCTAAAAAAAGTAAAAATTTTATAAAATTTGTATCTTAAACTAACAAAAGGCGCTAAATAAAAAAACCATTTCAAATTATATTTATGACATCAACAATATTAACGCTAGTCTTCTATTTTTATTTAATTAAGCACTAGCAAAAACACGTCTACTTACCTCGAAAGTCCATCTAGAAGAACTAGAAATCCGATTTTCAATTCAAACTTGCCACGAAGCCCTACGTCACAGTCACGTGCTTTATCCCGTGTGTACTTGCACGACGCGCAGCGCTTTCAAAACTGTCACTCACAATATATTCGCTTAAATCTTTTAAAAAAATTATTAAAATGTTAATATAACAACATATACTAATAATTTATTATAATATCTTGATATTTTTTAACTTTTTAGGTAATATCTGTAACAATTAACGCTTTTAATTATGACCTAACAACGAACAAGTGCGTTAACAATGCGCAATATGATGCAACAACCCGGGATCTCGCGGTAAAGGAATTTCTCGGGGAGGCGCACTAATTATGACGCAACATTTCTAGCGCCTCGCTTAATGAAAAAGACTGCAACATTACATCTGATTGCCTTCTCTAGTATAACCTTATTTGGCAACAAATTTGCTTTTCAATTTAAGATCTTAATTAAAATTTTGCAACAACCCGGGATCTCGTGGTAAAGGAATTTCTCGGGGAGGCGCACTAATTATGACGTAACATTCCTCGCGCCTTGATTAATGGAAAATTTTAGGTTTGTATGCTTTATAACAGGGCCACTTTAGTAATAGTAAATTATATTCTTTTATCGGTTTTAAAATTAAAATACCTTAATCTATCGTTTGTTAGTGTCTTTCTATAAGTTTATTATTACTTCCCAAGTACAATATACAAAATAAAGCTGTTTTATGCATTTTTATTTTATTTTATGCATTTATTTCACATTAAAAATAACAAAAATTTTATGACTTTGGTCGTGCCTGTTTAGCAACATCCGGGAATTTTAAATGGCGCTGATGTTATAGGTTCCACAAAAAATAAACGATTAGTTTTTGTGATTGTGTGAATTACCAATTAGATTTGGGCCCTAAATAGTTTTTTCACAAAATATGACGTAACAATATTAGTTTTGTTGAATGTTTGTTACAACAATAAGAAAATTAATCCTTTACAAAAAGGCACGACCGCTTATACGAAGTGTGAATGACAATAATTTTTAAGCCAATTTTTAATTTGTGTACAAACCTTTATCTTATTATTTATATCTACTGTAACTACCTGTTTTGAAAACCTTAATATGTTAAAATCACTTTTATATACCTTAATGAAAAACATTTTATAAAATATATAAGACATTGTTATAAAAAAAAGGAATTTACGTACTGATATTTCTGTATATACCTAACTTATAATTTCCTTGAATATTAAAATTAATAAAATGTATTATTGTGAGTTAACCAGCTCTTTAGATTTATTGAAATAAAAAAGGAACATTAACCAAATAATTTATATGATTGACATTATTTTGAGGCAAATAAATCACCATTTGAACATAATTGTATAAGAAAAAGAACTTGGTAAATTTAAAAAATGGAAATATCAGCAGCAACTGGTAAAATAATCACAAACAAGATGGCAAAATTTAGAATAAGTATTTACGAAAAAATGTGAACCCAAAAAATTTTTTTGCTCCAAAAATAAATTTTTTTTTTTAAACTTAGTAAATTTTTCAGCAGCAATTGGTTAAAAAATATAAAAATGGTAATAAACTAATAGAAGAAAAGTGTTTAGGAAAAAATGAAAACCAAGAAAAAATATTTTTAACCCCAAAAGTTATAAAAAAAATCATTTTTTTATTCCTATTCTTCATCATATCTTTTAAGTTGTAATCTTGGTATAATGTTCATAGATGTTAGTTCTTGAAATAATAACTTGCAAGCATATGGAATCTTTAAAGTGGCCACGTTCTTGGAGGACTTACAGTAGGTACACCAACCATCATAACCCAACAAACCACATTCACCACAGACGTCCACCTTTAACCAAATATTTTGAATTAAATTTTTTTATATATAGTTATCCTCAAAATGTGTTTATCCATTATCTCGGCCCAGTCTTGAACTGATTTTGGCAGTGATTAAGGGTTGCTCAGCAGGAGTTCATACCATTTATAATGCCTTACCCAAGGGTGTCACAGCATGGAAGCAGTGGGGATCGGAACCCAATAACTTATGTATTAAAGCAAAGTGTTCTGACAACTACAACATGTTATTCTGATACTGGCAGAAAGTCGCATGGCAATGCATTTCACTACATAAGGTCATGGGTTTAATTCTTACTGCTTCCACAATCATAGAGCCTTCAAGAATTTGATAATGGTATTAACTTGTTTGCTGAACCCATAGAAACAATGACCAGGATAATTAAGCAATCCAATGACAGTGAACCAACTTTTGAAAAACACAGACAAAGTAAAAGCCCAAACCAGGGATCATAAATTTTAGAACCTCTACCTCAAACTGATCACTGGAGATCATGAGACGCTCCAGTAACAACATAGCAGCACCATATCCAATTAAACAATCTCTTTCCATTTCTCCTAATCTTAAACCTCCATCACGGGACCTACCTTCAGTTGGTTGTCTGTTTTAAAAATTATAGTTTTTAAAGATTTTGGTTTTTATTTATTTATGATGTGGGAAGACTAACTTCATGACCTAAACATTGAATAACATCAATTACCTCAACCCATTCTTGAATTGACCTTGGCAGTTTGGAATATCATAGATTTAAAAAATTTGATATTAAGTTTTCATTTTTGTTTTGGCTAAGCAGAAGTTTATACCATTTATCGGGCCTTGATCAAGGGCGCTACAGCATAAAAGCAGTGGGAATCTAACCCAGAATCTTATGTAGTGAAGCCAAGTGTTTTAACCACTACACCATGCTGCCAGCTAAGATTTACTCAAATTGTAACTGGGATTCGACAAAAACAAACAAATATAAAAACATACTGGGATATGTTTTTAAATCACATTTAGCTTAAATTTAATTAAAATTTCAAGCAAAAACTAAACTAGAAAATCCACATGTTTATAACTAACAAATGCTAATACAAAATGAGAAATTAAGTTAAAAAAAACTGACCTAGTTAATACAGCTCTGGGTCCTCGAGCTCTTGCATGCATTTTATCCAGAACCATATGCTTTAGCTTCTGATAATAAACTGGTCCTTGATAGATATAAGCTTCTAAAGATTCACTATATATAAAATAAAAGTTTTAACTAAATTTATAAATATTTCAATTTTGAATTAAAGATAACCTAAATATTTTATACTCTAAAAGGAGTTTGATTTTTTTGGGGAAAAAACCCTAATTAGTGTATGTGAAATTGGGTTAATTTCCAATGCCTCCATGTCATTGTGCCTTTAAGTAAGGTGATATAAATGATACCAACATCAGACTACCTCAAAACCCATTACCAGGGTAATTAGTGGGAAATTATAATCAATAATATCCCAAACAGTCAAGGTCAACTTAAGCCTAGGTCAGGGTAACAAATGTTACTTTTTATTTAGACCGTGAAGTTACCCCTGTCCACATCGAGAATAAAGATCCACAATGAAGATATTATTAGTGTTAAAAGATTCCTAATTACCCAGTAATTCCTGAAGTAAGGCAATCTTTCCCTTGATAGTTAAATCCATGATCAATTAAGATTTGTGACAATGTTTCAACTTTATCTCCACCAAAAGCTGTTCCATAATGAAATTTGGCTTCAATTGCACCTAATTAAATATAAAATATACAAGTGATAAAACTCTTTAGACTGTGACCTACTAGCAATATTTGTGTGTTACTTGCATGCATTCTTATGAAATTAAAATAGTATTTAATAAACTTGTCAGACTCCAGTTGTTTGCCTGTTCTGAAATTTTTATATCAAAACTTGCAAATGTTATGTTAAAAAAATGCACTAAAAATTATCTTTATATTTTATAAATCTTGTGCAGTTCAAAGTTAAAGAAACAATTTTAAAAGTAAATTGAAGTCACTTTTCTGGATAATGATGTTACAATAAAACAAAAAAATAAGTTTTATAGAATAATGACTTCAAAACTAAAATTTTTTATATCAAAAAATTAAAAAAAAACAAATACCAGCTATATATTCTATAATACTTGTCATAAAAACACAATGTAAGTTAGAATAATCAACCTACCAGCTTTACTACCCAGCAACTCCAACAACTTTCCAACTGTCATTCTGGAGGGATAACCATGAGGATTCATGATTACATCCGGACATATTCCATGATCATTAAACGGCATATCTTCTTGTTGGGCTATTAAACCTGTTACTCCTGGTAATGTAAATAAGTTGGTGGTTAAAAAGGATTTGGATTTGGAATTGCCTTATAAAAAAATTTATTGATCTAAAATATAAGTAGTATAGTTTAATTTTTTTTCAAAAAGCCAGTTATACAGTTACAAATTGAAGACATCTGATTGATAATTTGGCAACGGTTAAGACATTAATTTATATCAACAAAAGTCTCAAGTTTTATTTCCAATACCTAATCTACGTTTAAAAAAATTTAAAACTAACTTCTGTTAAGAATAAATTTTATATTTTTTTAGAATATTTTTTTGAGAAAAATTACTTTTTTTAAAATATTGCAATATTGGGGAATTAAGTTGTGGCATTAAAAGACTACCAAAATAGGGCATTAAAAAACTATAAAAATATTTAACATTCAATATCAACAGGTTAAATTTTTCTTCAGAAAATGTGAGCCAAATAATAAACAAGCAATCGTACTAGCTCAAATTTTCCACAAAAATTATATATACAGCATTTTAAAAAAGGTTTATTTCAATTATTTCTCACCTTTTTGTCCATGCCTACTGCTGAACTTATCTCCTAGTTCAGGTCTTCTTGTTTGCCTTAGTAATAACTTAATCAAGAATGCTTCTTCATTATTGGATGATACCATTACCTTAAGATAATAAATTTGAACAAATGACCGCAAGTAAAGCAATTAATATATAAGGGAACTCCCTAGAAAATATATATGCATGTACAATTTAAAGGGCTTTGAAATTAAAAAATTGTCATTTAGGGTGTGCAGGTAAATTATTGCTGGCAAATAAAAGTCGCAAAGTGCAACCATTTTGTAACATTTAAAATGACACCTGAAGTGCGGGCATTGAATTTAATAGTATTGGTTATATTATAAGTAAAATAATGCCAATAGGTGGTATGTTATACTTTAAAATTTAAAGCCTTTCTATTAGATATGACACAAACTAGACTTACAGTTTCAATCATTGAAGGAATTGGACCTCTATACGAAGATGGAGTATCTTGGTATGAAGCGGTTTGTTCCTTTCCTATTGTGTTTGTTCTGGTCGGACATGACTTGTTCACCAATATCTGAATATAAAAATAATATAAGTAATTCAAAGATAAACAACAAATTAAAACTAAAGTTTATAAGTCAATTTATAAAGAAAAACTTACATCCTAACAATATTAAGATAAAAATGCTTAAAATCGATCCAACATTTTTTAAAAAAGCTAAAAGTTAATTCAACATTTTTTCCTTACAAATATGAATTAAATGTGAATACATCTATAGGTATTATTTTTGTCATTTTTTATTAGAAAATAAATAACAAACTACACAAAATTTCCTCAACTTCATTAATAAAAAACGGAAAAAATTAAAAATAAAACATAAAAAATTAAAAAAAAATTCAACATTATATTTTAAGTTGAAATACAAAAAAATCCCCAATAAAAAAACTTATATAATTAAATAATTAAAATGTTAGTTCCACCTGTTTACTTTCCACCCTAATTCCAGGCATAACAATTCCATCAGCATCCAAGCATTTATGTTTCCATATCGGTTCCCTCGTTTCAGCATCTAATGATGGTCCCATCACCCGATCGAAAGTTTGGTTGGCATACCTCTTTAAAATACATTTCTGGTTTCTGTACACTAAACATCTTCCATAACCTGAAAAATTACATTTTTTAGTTGTAGTTTATGTTTTGTTTCTTTTGTTAAAATACCTGTAAACTAAAATATATTCTATATTAGGACAAGATACAAAAAAAACTAATAGTTTAACATCATTAATATTAAACAGATTTTCTTAAAGAAAAATATGGTTTCACTACATAAGGTCCAGAGTTCGATACCCACTACTCTCATGCTGTAGTGCTTCTCAAGTAAAGCACCGTAACTGGTATGAACTCTTGCTGAATCATACTTATCAGCAGCTTAATAATCATGCAATTAGAAACTATATTCCAAATTGCCAAAGTCAACTCAAGACTGGGTTTGGGTAACTGATGTCAAGTTATGTTTAGGTTGTGATGTCGACCTTTTTACATTAAAGATGAAGATATAAAGATTTATATAAAAAAGACCCCAAGTGCCATTTAAGTGTTAAAATTGGGTACTATTTACCTCTATCTACTGAAGCCTTATTTAGTACAAGTGCATCCTCAATATCATATCCACTATAACTCATAACAGCTATCACAGCGTTCTGTCCAGCTGGAAGTTTGTCGAAGTTAATAAGTTCAATGGTTCGTGATTTTACTAACGGGGCCTGCATATAACAAAAAAAATTATTGCAAAAATTTTAAAATGTTTAAATTCTTGTTTTTTTTTTAAAAAATCAGTTTAATATATAATAAATACCCTGTAAGCATTTTTAATTACCTGTGGATAGACTAACAAATACATTAAAGTATCAATTCTCTTTTGCTGATTATAACCAATGGTACCTAAAAATAAGTTAAAATTATTTTCTTGTAATATAGGTAAATAATAACTATAAAACTATATAATAAATTTGATACAGGCATCTATATATAATGAAGCTTTGTAGACAATATATATATGTGTATATATGTAAAAGTATGCTTAATTTAGACATTAAAATGACAGTTGTTTGTGGTGTGTGAGTAAATTAAAGCAAGTAAATATAAGTTGTAAGTTGCGACAATATTATGACAAAAAAGCAGCCCATAAGATTGGCTGTCAACTAGTTTGTAATTATACAACGTGAATTTCTTATAATTGCCTTTATCACATTATCTTTATTTGTATAGTTCAAATAATTTTAAGGTACATAAAACGATAATTTTTTAAAATATGAAATCCAATACCCACCCATTGCTTGTTTTCCCATAGCACATTGATAAGTGTTCCTGGGTGACTGGTTGTGATGTGGGTAAGCTATTAACCCTGCACAAACTCCCAATAATGTGAAAGGTTCTATCTCCAAGTGGGTAGTTTTACTAAAAAAATAAGAAATAGTTTTTTTAGTTTGCACATAATATATTTTGAATTTTGAAAAAAATTATTATAAATAATACTTTTAAGCAGTTCATTCAAAGTATGATTTAAGTTTTTTTAATTAATACTAGTCAATAGCCCACACTACAAATGACATTTTAATTGCTATAATATGTTCGCAACTCTTAACTAATATTTGCTAACGATTATTTTCCTGCGCACCACAAACAGCAGTTTTTTGAAAGCCTATAGATTGGAAATAAATACCTACATGATAATATACATATTGTCCACTAAGCTTCATTACATATACATAGATTTACAGTTTATTCACAGGTAATATAAAATAATTAAAAGTAATATAAACTAGCATAACTTAATAAAAAAATTGTTTAAAAAACACAGAAATCAATATTAATTAAAATTAATTTCTGTAGTTAAATTTAATATTAGTATTAAACTCACAAATTGATAAGTTTTTCCTCTAATGCAATATTGCAATCATTCTCCTCATTCACATCCAAGTATTCAACTAATCCTCCTTTTAAACAATCCTCAAACGACCTTAGACCCCGTTTTATTTCTTCAATGTGTTTCTCATTAATAAGAGGTTGGCGGTTTCGAACAATTATGTAAGGTCTGTAAAATAAAATTAAATAGTAAAGCCAACAACTAGTTTATTTTTTTGTATTATTTATTTTTGATGTGGAAAGGTCGACTTTATGACCTAAACATAGAGTAACATCAGTTACCCGATTCAGTCTAAAGTTGCCTTTAGGAGTTTGGGATATTATATAGAATAATTGCCAGATGATTAAGCTGATAAATAAGTGCTGGCTTAAAAGAAATTAATACCATTAATAGTGCCTTACAGGGGGTTTACAGCATAAGAGCAGTGGGGATCTAACTCATGACCTTATGTAGTGAAAGCAAGTGTTCTAACTACTACACCCCGCCATTGGCATGGTAACAATTCTTTTTAAAAAACAGTTTAAAAGTGATGATAAATTAATAAGAAAAATGTTTTTTTAAAGTTAATGAATTATAAATAGACTTAACATTAAATACAATATAAAGAGGTCAGTAAATATTTAATAATCAAAAAACATCCATATATTTTAATATTAGTATTACCTGCACAACCTTCCTCCATCAGAAGAAACATAAACCGTTCTATGAGCTCTGTTAATACAAACTGAAATAAAATCATTCAGACATCGATTCCTTCTCATTAACCTCAGTGTTTGAACCAAGTACTCAGGGTCTCTTACTACACCAAGAACAATTCCATTAAGAAATACAATATAGGATAATGGGGAGTGAATTTGTTCTCCTGGAAATTTAAAAGAATTTAGTGATTTTAAAAAAAAAAACAAGACTATCAAAACTTTATTTTAGTACTAATATGTTGCAGCATCTTAAAGTGCAATAATAGTTATAGATTTTATAAGATTAACAAAGTGTGTTAAAAAATTGACTTTAACAAAAATGGTGGAAAAACAGATACTATTAAAAGGCCAACATCATAACAACTTACAAAAAACATCTAAAAAACAAGGGTGCAAATTATTTTTCCAACCTAAGATTAAGATTAAGAACTTTAATATAAAAGCAGTGGGTACTTGAACCCAAGACAAGACATATTGGTGCAGGACGCTCAACAATTTCACATAACACAACAAGTTTATAATAAAAACTAGTTAATAGCCCGTTCTATAGGCTTCATTTTACTTGTTTTAAAATGATTGCAACTCCCAACTAATATATGCTTGCAACAATTTACCAGCACACCATTCAAAGCAGTTTTTTTATGGTCTATGGATTAAACAAATATATATTTATAAACTAAGCTTCATTATATAAAGATGACAATATAGACTTACCACTAAGCATATAAATATCCTCAACTCCAAGGTTGAGTAAAAGTCTTGCAGTTGGTTTTTCTTCAACATCCACTGTGATATGAGTCATCAATGCAAGGTTTTTTACAAGCCCTGTCAGAGTAAAAACAATTAATATATATGTATATATTAACCTTAAAAATAGGACAAGAGTTAAAAGCCTAATAAATTTAAAAAATAAGGGCAGAATTTCACTTATTGTTTATCTAAATCCACATATTTTTTTTTTATTTTATTTTTTTTTAATCTAAAAAATAGTAACAAAATTTGAATTAAAAATTTATACATTAAATTTTAAAAGTGCTTACTTTATTTAAAGTACCTACCACATGCTTCTCCTTCAGGGGTGTCTGATGGGCACAGCATCCCCCACTGTGAAGGTTGAAGTGACCTTGGTCCACTAACTTTCCTCGTTTTCTCAAACTGGGATGCAATTCTGGTCATCATCCCAAGAGCTGAGATGTAAGATAGGCGAGTGAGGACCTGGGTGACTCCTTTACGTTCCATCTTGAAACGTTTAACCACCCAGTTGCCCTAAAGACAATTTAAAAAGTAAAACTTTAAAGTAATTTGTTAACAAAATTGTATTGAAAAAAATAAAATAAAATTTGAAAAACAAAAATTTCGAAATAAAACTTTGAGACTGGGTTTAGATAATAAATGCTACTATGTATTTGGACGTTACTTTATGTTAAGAATTAAAAATAAAAAAGTATAAAAAAAATGGAACTTTATGTAGACCTTATCAAGTTGGAAATAAATAAGTACAAAAAAAAAATTATTTTAAAGTTGTAAAAAAATTAAAAAACATGGCTTTTTAATTTGCTTTACCAAGAATTTAGACCTAAAAATTTAACCCTCAAGTAAGGTGTTATAAACGGTTTAAACTCTTTACCGAGCCAAAAACCAAACAGAGGTTAATTATTGAACATTATAACCAATAACATCTACCAATGTTACTCTATGTTTAGGTCATAAAGTCGGCCTTCTAACATCAAGAATAAATAAATACAAGAAAAACGTTGATTTTAAAAAGGCAGCTGCAATTATTATTTAGCAATTCAATTATCTTAAACTTGTAACAAACTTACTGTAGAAATAGCATTAACAAGAGCTTGTGTTATTAGATCCTGTCTCATATGTCTAACAACATCAAACTGTGCAGCCCTTGGTTTGGGAATGGTGAGGTCAGCTATCTTTTTCAACTCACTATTAAATCTTTTAAACACATCTTCAAATAGCAAGGAGACAAGCTGAAAAAATAATTTGTTTAAAGAAAAAAAGATTTCAAATATTAAAATATAGTTTGTAATGTTTGTAAAAGCATTACAAAAAAAATTAAAAATAAGCTTTCTTTTTTAACTAATATTGGGTATTTATTGCGTTATTATTAAAAGCACAAATTAATATTTTCTTCATAGTTAGAACTTATTTTTAAGTAAGAAAATACTATGTATTAAAAACAGTTTAAGAAATATCTTGGTAAGCAATATACAAGTAAAATATTAAAATATTTAAAAGAACTCTTTCCAAAAAATGTCTAAATATTTTAACTACTCACCCCTCCAGCTAGTTCCATTCTTTTATTTCCATAATAATCTCGATCATCCACCTCCAACTTACCAAGCTGAGTGTAAATTATTCGACGTATCATTATAGCAAGATAGACAGCCTGTAATGAAAAAATGTTGGGTTTATATCATTAATATTTCCTTTACAATACAAGTATTTATGCCAACTGTGAAAAAGTATTGTAAATATTATTCACATGTTAATTTTTTTTAAACTTTGCGAATTTAATTGTTTAAGGGAAATACCTTTCTGTACCCCATAAAACTAGAGTCCTAAAGGGCAAACACAATATTACCAGCTACAAAACATGCAGTCACTGCTTTGATGTTGTAGCGCCCTTGAGTAAGGCGCTATAAACGGTATAAACTCCTGCTGAGCCAGCACTTTATCAGCAGCATAATTATTGGCAATTATAATCTATAATATCCTCAACTGTCAAACGCAACTTAAGACTGGGCCGGGGTAATTGTTGCTACCTATAAGATCATAAAGTCGATCTACCCACTTGAGAATCAAGATATATATATAAAAAGAATATATAATTTAAAAATTGATTTACTTAAAAAAAATGTAAAATAATTTATAGAAATAAAAATTACAATAACCTTTGAATGATAATTCCAATTTTCGACCGGAATATGAGCTAACAAAGTAGTAGCCAACCAATCACGTGCCTCGTCTGTTCGTGACCTTCGTACAACCCCCCATATTCCTCGCTGTCTTTTAATTTTGTATCCGATAAAAGTTGAAGCTTGGAGTTGGGTAAAAACCTGAAAAAATGAGGTTTAAGTAAAACTTAGTTAAAAATAAAAATGTGTTTAGAAAAATCAGTCGATTTTTCATACTGCAAGAGATTAAAGCATTTTTTAAATTTGTTTTTGTTTAAATTATCGGATTACAGAGAATAGGTTGTTTTAAAAAGTTTATTTTACATTTAAAAAAGTGATAAAAAAAATATTTTTCAGCCTTTCTTTTTAATTTGAAGAACAGTGGTTAAACCATTTTTGTACTACATAAAAATGCATAAGTGACCCTTGTGTTTAAAACAGTTTCTTTATATTTGAAAAAAATTTAGAACTTTAAAATGCATTTTACCTCTAACTTATGACATTCCTCAATAGAAGGAGCAAACAACTGCATCACATTTTCATCTGTGCCAATTAATTGCATTATCTCCTGATCGCTCTCTATCCCCATTGCCTGGTCAATAAAAAAGGTAAGTTAGGTTTTTTATTAAATTTCATATATTAATTGAATAGGGTATTTTGTATATCTGGCCTAAGGTGTGTGTTCTAACATGACATAAAAAATTACTTGCATTTTGAGCTTATTTGTCAAATAGCTTTTTTTTAAATGATACAACATTATAGCAGTGGGTATTAAACTTATCATCTTAAAGTTAAAAAATAAGATACATTGTATCTTTGGTCTAAAAACAACAGAAATTTATCTCACATAGAAATGCTCCAAAAATTAATACAACAATACTGCAGTGGAAACTTTTGCCATTTGCGGTTATTTTAAGACCAATATACATTGAATACTTTCTTTATATAAACCTTTACTAGAAATACAGCAAATTAACTTACTTTAAATATGATGCAAACTGGCATATCTTCATTAAGAGCATTCTGTTGCATGTAAAACTTTCCCTTTTTCTGTAGAATATTAACTCTTGTCTTTTTCTCATGGGTTGAACTATGAACAGAACACGCACAAAAACCTTTTCTGTACAACAAAATTAAATATTTTTTTAGGCAGCAGAAATTAAACTAAAATTTTACTTTATGTTTTCTAGAAAAAAATTAGTATAGCCTATTAAGTATTTATTCGAATAAGGTTCATGCAATAAAACAGTTAAATAAAAATGTAGTGATAAGAAAGTAAAAATGTAAATATAATAAGGAGTACCTGTCTCTTTCAACTATCATTCTGTTTTTTGACATTTGTTCTTGGATTAAAATAACCTAAACAACAAATATCAGATTTTTTAAAGATACTACAAAAAGAAAATTTAAAGATACTACAAAAAGACTATACCAAATAATTGGAAAAACTACATTTTAAAGTTTCTTTTTAGCAAAAAATTCGGTTACTAAAGTAAACCTGTTAACATCAAATAGAATCTTTTCACCTTTTCTACTCCTTTGGCCACAAAATAACCACCAGGATCATAAGGACATTCGTTTAACTTTGCCAACTCAGCTGCATTCTTATTGGTCAATACACAGTTCGAACTTCTTAACATGATTGGCATTCTGAAATAAAAAAAAATTTTATGAAAACAAACTTAAAAACAAAAACAAATTATTTACTGGCTATACATAACTATGGAAATTTATTAAAAATATAGTTTTCAAAAAGTTAATTTACCGTCCGATTGGCAGTCCTTTTCTAATTACTCTTTGCTGCCCCCTAGTGTACTCGATATCAACAGTTATTGCAGCTGAGTACGTCATGTCACGAAGTCTGCACTCGTGTGGCGAGACTGCTCGAGTGACGTTAAAACTTTCTTCAATGTCTGGGACACCTAGTGATCAAAAATACAAAACTGTTAGGTCCTAAATAATAAAATACTACTTAGATATAGTTAAACGAAAATTAAGATATTTTTAATAAAGTTTTAAAAATATATAGACTTATTAAATATTAATATATTTGTTTTCTTAATCTATTTCTATACCAAATACTTTAATTTAAATAAACTGCAAAAATCTAATTTTTAATTTAACTGTGATTAGGGAAAACATTTTAGGTAATTATTCTAAAAGAAGCGTTTCAGGCTTACCAACATGTATGTTAAGATATTCCAAATACCAGTTTGGGTCAGCATCACTTAAGACTTTGCTATTTGCTTTCACTATTTTCTTTATATCCACATTTATGAAATAATTAAATGAGTCTATGTGTTGTTTCACCAATCCTTTTACTTTAAGAAATTCAGGTAATAATAACCATTTCTCCTGAAAAAAAGGTTAGTTATTTTTAGTTACAAAGTTTAGTTTTATCAACAGTGTGGTGTAGTGGTTTAGAACAATTGGCTTCACTACACGAGGTCCTGGGTTAAATCCCCACTGCTCTCATGCTGTAGCGTTCTTGATAAAGGTGCTATAAACAGTATGAATTACTGCTGAGCCAACACTTAATCAGCAGCATATTTATCAGGTATTTATATTCAACAATATTTAAAACTGCAAAAGGGAACTCAAGACTGGGTCAGAGTAACTGATGTTACTCTATGTTTGGGTTGCACATTTGACCTTTCCACATCGAAGATAAAGATATATACAAAAAAACTAATATAAACTGACATATATCAGATATATAAACAAAATACAACATATATCTGCTGTTATATAAAAGTATGATGCAATATAGAAACAATGCTTTTACATAATATCACAAAAATATAATGATGTAGGTGTAAGTTCTTTTTGTAAGTTCTTTTTATTCGATTTTATTAAAAATTATAAAGTTACAAAAGTAAAAATAATAAAATAATACCTTTACTTCTGCAACTGGTTTTAATAAATCTTCATCATAAATATTTGGTTTTTCCTCTATCGTCATTTTTGTTAAATTAAATAAATCACGGTTTGTCAAATTAATTTTTTTCCAACGCACGTGTTCAATGCATAACAAACATGTTGCCAAATAATTATTTAAAATTTAATAATAATATAAATTAATCAAAGTTTTTGTTTTCAATTTCTTTTTTAAACTTTTTTTAATTTTTATTAATTTAAAATAAATTTAATTTAATAAACACTGTATTTAACTATTGAAAAACACAGTCAATTGAAGTATGCAAAGCTAGTTAGTGAATTTGAGAAACAAGAGAGTGAAAATAACAAAAATATAATCGATAAAGCGAGAGAATTAGTTATTTAAGAATAGAAATATCAAATATGTTTCTCTTTGTAAAGAAGCTTTAAACAAACATTAAGCAAAGTTTTTCTAAGTAAAGAAAACCAAAAGTTTAGGCGTGAGTTGAATAAAGTTGACCTTACTAGGTTTGCCTAACCTAAATTTAAGTTGTTTAGGTAGATTTATTCAGATATTATTATCTTTAAAATTAATAAGTTTATGCGTTTTAAACATTTATTAAAATTTTAACTCAGAATAGCTTATGTAAAAAAACTTTAAAAAAGTGTAAAAGCAAATAAAAAACTGTTTTTGAAATAAAAAAATGCTCAGAATGCTAAGCGTTGTTACGCTACAAAGAAATGCTCATAATAGTCATTGTTATAATAACAATGACTACGATTGTAATGCATGAATGACAAAATCGCGTGTCTATAACGTGTTGTTTCGTATATATTTAAAATGAATAATAACATGAAAGGTTTATTTTAAGCGATAATATAGATTTTGAAACACTAACGTTAAACTTTAGTGTTTCAAATATTTTAAGTATTGCCTAATATAGAAGAAAACTTTAAATTTGTGGTTTTATATTTTTTTTAGAACAGTCGACTATCTAAAATTTATTAAAGTTTAGATATTAGAAACACTGCTAAGGTGGCAAAAGAGATAAGACAACAAGTTTGTTAATTAAATATTATAAACGAGAATTTTCGTGAATTAAGAAACTGTCCACTGCAAATATTGATGTACTGATTTGCATAAATCTTTTTTTATATCTTTTTATAGGAATAGGTTTTTTTATATTTTTATTGATGCCGTTGTGACGTGTTTGAGCTATCCGTAAAAACTGGGTTCAAGGCCACATAGTTTAACGCTGCTCAAACCAGAATTTAAAATTTTCCACTAAAATCAAACTTTATTAGAAGTTAAAAATTATTTAAAATGTCAGGGGAAGAATTTATTCGTGACGATTTAGTTCATTCAGATGGAGCCTCTAACCTACAATTCAACGAAAAAATAAAGTAAGAGTTGTTCAAGTTGTTAAGTCAAGTTTAACTAAGCGTAACGGTTTTATATAACGTACAAGTATTTTGTTATTTCTTTAATACCAATGCACACATATAATAAAACATTGTTTTAACTATGACGTCATTATAAATTTGGTCATAATTTAAACATAGAAATTTGGGCATGCTAAGACCTTATAAATAATTGTATTAACGTAATAAAACTTACAATTTAATTAGTTATATTAGACTGTCATTTTTTTATTCACTCTTTAAGTTTAGCATGTTTAAAGCATAAAGGCCTGTTTCACACGAAAGGGGCAGTTCTAAAGATTTCTTTTTAAAATTTCAATAAAAAATATCTAATAAAAGTATGCCGCGTACGAAATCTTGCGTAAATTTTAATTCAGCCACAAAACTTTACGAAATCTTACGTAACTTACGCAAACTTTCGTACGTGTGAACGGCTCTGTTTTTTTTTAAATGGTTGCGCAATCTTGCATTACGTTGCGTTGCGTACGCCGTGTGAAAGAGCCTTAGTTTTTGAAATAGATGTATTAATTTAATATTTAGTGTATATCTTGTTAATTACTTCTATGAACGAGCGAAAAAAAACTAAATAAGATAATATATATATTTTTTAATTTACTTTTATAATATTCATTTTTAAAATTATTTTTTCTGCAGGGCTTTGCAAGCAGACGGACATAAAATTCACCATCTCGGTTTCGGGCAATCCCCCTTTCCCGTACCCGAATTTGCTCAGGAAGAGTTAAAGAAATATGCTCATGTCGGCCAATATCTACCTGTCAGAGGTAGGTAACGGAATAATTAACTTTTATTACGTCATAGTATTATAAGTTTATAACTATTGTTATAAAACTGGCAGCGTGGTGTAGTGTTAAAAACACTTGCTACACCACATGAGTTCGTGGGTTAAATCCCCACTGCTCTCATGCTGTAGCGTCCTCGAGTAAGGTGCTATAAACGGTTTAAACTTCTACTGAGCCAGCACTTAATCAGCAGCATAATTATCGGGCAATTATAATCTCTATTATATTTCAAACTGCCACAGGCAACTCGTGACTGGGTTAGGGTAACTGATGTTACTCTATGTTTAGGTCGTGAAGTCGACCTTCTCACATCGAGGATAAATATATATAAAATGGTGGTGTTATTAAATTTTGTTTTGTATATTTTTGGCTTAAAAATTTAACCAAAAACTTAAATTTTTTTTAAAAATTTATGTTATTTTTTTTTAGGTTTGCCTGAATTGCGGAATGCAATAAAAGAGTCGCACAAGCGTAAAGAAGGTTTAACTCATTTTAATACTGAGGATATCGTTGTTGGACCTGGCTCAAAGGAGTTAATATTTCTACTTATGAATGTTACAAAGGGAGGTATAATACTTAATATGTGCTTTATTTTTTAAATATATGTGTGTGAGTTCTAGCGTTATTAAGTAACAAAAAAGGCAACCCCTTCTCTGTTTGAATTATCAGTTTGTATATATTTAATTATCAGCTAATTTTAATAAATTAAACATTAATGAAATTGGCAAAACTAAAGACAATGTTTAATTAATGAAAACTGCCCCTGTTAATTTAACATTCTTGCGTTAAAATTTTTCGTTGTCTAATTTTTTGTTAATCTTTATTTTGTTTATTTATTATATCACTTAACGGGTAGTTTTTTCAAGGGAATTGTGTGCTGTTATAACGCATTCGAGCTATCCGGACTCAAGGTCAAATAGTGTGGCATTGGTGCGGCTTGACCTCGATGCCTTTTAGGTCCATAGTTCACTAACATGACATGATTTTATTTTGTTTTTTTAGACGTGTTAGTTTGTGCACCAACATGGACAACATATCGGCCACAAGGGGTGCTCGCACACCATAAAGTTTTTCTGTTACCGACGACTTTTGAAGGATATTGGAAATTAACCCCAAAAATTATTGAAAAGGTAATTTGTTAATGGACTTATAATAAAGTATTTATAGAGCATTTTGTTATATATAGGAACATGTAAATACGTTATAGTTTAAAGTTAAAAAATTGAAAAATTAAAATTCATAGAGGGTTTAAATTTAAAGATATACATTTTCTTACTTTATTGTAAGAACTAAACCTAATCTGCTACGTTAACTTTTTATTTAATTTTAGGCTTTCCAGGAAAATGAAATCAAGAAAGGAAGTGTTTTAATATTTTGTAATCCAGACAATCCAAGTGAGTATTTTCCACAATTGAGTTATGATTTTTATTTTTATATTTGTTTTATAAGACCGACGTCACGACCTAAACATAGAGTAATATCAGTTATTCTGACTCAATTTCGAGTTGCCTTTGATAGTTTGGGATATTATAGATTATAATTGCTAATAATTATACTGCTGATAAAGTGCTGGCTTAGCAGGAGTTTAAACCGTATAGCATCTTACTCAATAGAGCAGTGGGCATCGAACCTAAAACCACTTGTACTAAGGTTAAGTGTGGTCTTGGTTTCGTTTAACACTGCTCTCATGCTTTATGATTCTATTTATAATGCGGTCATTTGATTCTTGAATTTTTACGAGTGTTTGTTAAGGGAGTTGTTATAAAATATGATTTGTGGAATTCTTTTGTAACACTTGATTGACTGCTTAATACTCAAAAAGATCACGTGACTTTAAAATTTGTCACGTGGTAAATGATTAACTCACATGATTTAAGATTATTCTCTTTTTTCAGCTGGTGCAAAATACACCGAATCAGAATTACAAGCACTAAGGTAAGTTTGACTTTAAAAATTCAAAAATAACTCTTTTCCAGCAAATTAATTTTGGTTTTTGATTAACTAAACTGTCAACAAAATATATATTTCTGTCAGTGTTGAATTTCGAAAACATCAACTTATTGTTCTAAGTGATGAAATTTATGCAAGACTGGATTTTGAAGGAAGCTACACGAGTATTGCCAAGGTAATGCTTAACATCATCTTAATATTATTGTGACCTAAGTAGAATAACATACACACATTTTTAAACGCTAAAAGATTTGGGACATTTAGGTTATACTAACAGCAGTAATAATATTTGAGGCTGCAAAATGGTTTAAATGTCATTAACGTATTAAAGTAGGCCTTAAAACCTATTTACATAAGATGTTGTGATTCATATAATAACTTTACTTTTCACGTTTTTTATAACGTTTAGTTCTATCCAGAAGGAACTGTTGTATCTTCGGGAATATCAAAATGGGCAAGTTGTGGGGGTTGGAGACTGGGGTATCATCTTTACCCCCCTCAGTTAAGTGGTGGGTACCCTTACTAAATTGTGGGTCGTGTTAATAAGACATAAAATAAAAAATGCTGCCAGCAAGAAAGGTTTGGCATAGGTTTATTGTATTATAGATAAATAATTTCTTTACAGTTTTAAACTCAGCACAATTTAAAAAAACATATTAGCTGGCCTTATTTTTCTGTTGAGTTCCCCTTTAAGTTCTCACTTTGAGTTCCCCTTTAAGTTCTCACTTTAAGTCCCCCTTTAAGTTCTTACTTTAAGTCCCCCTTTAAGTTCTCACTTTAAGTCCCCCTTTAAGTTCTCACTTTAAGTCCCCCTTTAAGTTCTCACTTTAAGTCCCCCTTTAAGTTCTCACTTTAAGCTATTTTCCTTTCGTACTTTAAGGTTCTAGCAAATATTCTTTAATGTATTACGGTTTTACCTAATTCTCACCCATATTTTGTGTTTCTAGCTTATTTTCTATGGTAGTTTACGGTCTTTTCTAATTCTTTCTAATACTTTATGGTCCTAACTAATTTACCCTTGCACTTTACGGTCTTGTGAGTCTTGTTTATATTTGCATTAAAAAGACTTTAAAAATATTTTCTTTACCAGCTGTAAGTAAAGCTGTATCATCTGCTGGAAGTCAAACTTATACAACATGCTCAGCTCCTATTCAATATGCTGCTATACCTGTGAGATGACGTCATAATACCAAACAATTACTTCATAAAATGTTATGATGACGATTTAAATTTATTATTTTTAGCTTTTAACGTTCGGTCCGGACGCGGAAGAATACGCTGCGCATTGCGGAAGAATATTATTTACTGTCGCTAAATTCTGTTGCAAGTAAGAAGCTGTTATTTATGACCTCACAATTTTATTTTAGTAATATTTAACCAATTTAAACAGAAGAAATGAAAATTAAATATTGCACAAAAAAAAGTAATATTTATAAAATTTTAATAAAGAATAAAACATTATATGGCAGATAAAATAATTTGACACATAATATTTAATATTAGATAAAATTGTGTTTTTTAATTAATTCGTAAAGGAATTCTGTAAAATAAATAACTTAGTTGTAAAAAAATAAGAAAAAAAATGTAAAAAAAATAAGAAAAATTGTTTTTACTTTTTTAGGACATTACGAGAAGTTGGGGTAAGAGTTCATCTTCCAAGTTCGGGATATTATATTTTCCCCGACTTCGAGGTTATGAGAAATCCTCTGCGGGAAAAAGGGATCAAAACCGGGGAAGAATTTTGTAAACTTCTGCTCGATGAAGCTGGTGTCGCGGTAAAATTTTATTTATTGGATAAGGGTAAAAAAATAGGCAAACAATTATGTATGTATGCATTATTTGTAAAGTATAATAAATATTGTAAATAAGTTGTATAGTGTAAGGTCTAAACAACGAGTAACTTTGTAACTTTGGCCACAAAATAAATTTGTCTGTTTTGTCCTAATTTGATAACAGTTATAATACATAATATGATTGATATGTTGGCAAATAAATATCATCCCATTTACAACGCGAGGTGTCGCAACAGAGTAAATATGATCAAATTTCGTGTTTCAGAATTGGAAATCGGTAGAAAACTAAAAAAAATGGATAATAAATAAATTTAAAAATAGTACAAAATGTTCAAGGAACTTGTCAAAGTAAAAAAATTTACAAAAATTGTAAATAAATGGATTATTTTAATAAAGTCCTATGTCTTGATTATTGAGTTAAATTAAAATAAATAAACCAATTATATTTTTCAGATAATGTCAGGAGGACCTAGTTATTTACATTCCAACGATCGGTTTACTGCTCGTTTGTGTTATATTAATTTTGATGGTAAGTTCATTTTAGATTGGGTTTTGTGAGACATTTATGGTTATGCTATAAGCAATTTAAAACTACCAGTCGATAGCCTGCCCCACAAAGCGTATTGCAAACAGAACTTTTTTTTATTTTGAAGGCCTATAATGTTTATATTTGAACGCATAAGCTACATTTTTATAGGGATGTAAAAGTGTTTTTTAATATGTCATTTTACTATTAGTTTGAAATATTCATTAAAAAATATTTATTAAAATCAGCTTCAAAAATTGTTTAAAATTTATTTTTTTTATTATCTAGGCAAGTTAGCTTTACAAGAAAGTAAACGAATTGGTTTAAACGGGGAATTACCCGAATCTTTTGTTCAGGATTTTTGTTTTCCCACTTACGAGGCAATTACTTTTATTGTGGACTGGATGAAAAAATATTTGTAAAAGTGTTTGCTATTTAAATACTTTAATTATAAACGTTATGGGTAAAACTAACCCCCATAAGTTTATTTGTTTTAATTTATTGTGATTATTAATAAAACATTTGAACTGTACAATTATATATATCTAATTTGTTAGGTATTGTAAGGCAATTAATAGTTAATGTGCATTAATTAAATATTATTGGTTAAAAATATTTTTAAAATTTTGAATTTTGAAAATAAAAAAAGAAAAAAAAATTTGTTGGTTTTAGCCAAAGTTTTAGCGTTTGTGCGAGTATATTATCGAAAAGGCAAATGTGCGATTTTATAAAAATTTATGGGTAAAAATGCAGACTCTGAGGCAGGCGCCACACTAGTAGCATATAATGTAAGAGTTACTCGTATTTTGCAGTCCTTTAAAAATTTAGAAACATAAATCACAAGAAATAATTAAAGAGGACCGTAAAGTACAAGTGATCTCTACGTTATAAAAACGTAAATGTTCCAAAAATTAAAAAGTAAGTTACCTTTAGAAATTAAACGCTCATCTCCATAAAAACAGACAAATTGTTGTCATCACTATCCCCACCCTGTGGCGAAACCACTTCTTCACTAGGTGACGCTAAAGACGCGTGGCTGGAAATTGAATAAAGATTCTCATTTAAAATTGGTTTGTTTTTTCGCAATAAAACAGAGGGCAGAATGACCACATAGTTTTTGGTGCTAGTTTTGATTATAACTGACTTATTACTGAAACCACGTGGTGTGCTTTGCATTTGAATAAATGAATTTGAACTAAAGTTCGGCGTAAAAAGACGCGGGATCGAAATATTGTAAAGAATCGGTGATTTTCCAATTTGTAACTGATCTGTTGGTTCAGCTACCGGTAAATTGGATGCGACGTCATCGGTACTGACGTCATTGGTAATAATAAACTGGTTAAAGTTTAGATTCGAATCGTCAATGGAATTCAAATTATTAAAATTTTTGCTATTTTTGGACACAGACACACAATTCGAGAGTTTTTCGTAGATCGATTCACGGCTCAGGTAGCAATCTAGAACGTTTAAGTACGACGTGTCGTCTGTCATCGACGTTGTGACGTCACTAATCTCTATTACGTCATGACGTAACGACGAGCGTAGGACGTTCGGCACGGCTGGCCTAATCCCCCGAAAATATTTCCGCCGCGATCTTTGTTCTCTTGATTCTAGAACTTTTGTTACGTTTCCGATATGTGGACCACGTGGTTCGGTGGTTACGTCATTTTTGCGCCAATTTGAGATCTCTAGTGCACCCTGGTGGTCGAAATCCTGCTCCTTGTAAGTGAAGTAACCGCGATCTCCGATTGTCCCAGGAGTTATTCGTTGTTTCTGTTGAAGGTTTTCGCTCGAACTCGAAAGTGAAATCGAACCTTGGTTTTCCGAAGTCAAATCTTGAAAAAAAAAAATTTTAATTTAAAAAAACATAAACTTAGGTTTATTGTAAATCTGGTAATCAGAAATTTGCCGTTAAAATACCTAAAACAGTGTGTAAATTGATGCTACTAGTCGATGGCCCGCGCTACGACCAACATTTTATTTGTCATAATATGGTCACAACTCTTATATTTGCTCGCAATAATTTATTCACACACACTACTAACGGCAGTTTTATTTAAGTTGTAGGCTTATAAATTGAACATACAAAATTATATATACATATATTGTTCGCTAAGCTTTATTATATATAGATTATGGGTTAACATTTATACAATTTAAAAAAAAAATTCGCTTTTTTTAAATAAAATTGGTTACTTAAAATTATATGTAACGTTGGTGTTGCTATTTAAAATATGATTGAAAGATAAAATATGGTTAAAGTGTACACGTGCTTTTTAATAATTGCACTTTAAATTAGATTGCTATCTTACTATAATAAGATACACTTTAATAGTAAAATTACATTTATATTTTCGAATAAAATGTATTAAGTTAACCTAAAACATTTTTAAGTCTAAAATGAATATAATTTTGAGTGGTTATAGCGAGCTATAACGGAACAGTAGTATAGAAAATATATCCTGGTAAAGCCATTTTGATATTATAAGATAAGAAAAATCTTTCATAAATGTTAAAATTTTGAAATTTTGAGCTTATGGTTTATGAGATTTTGAGATTATATAAAGCCCAATAATAAGGTATTACGCTAGGTTTTAATATAAATATGACAAACTTATAGGATAGATCACAAGCTTATACGAGTAACCCTTAAACGTGAAACCGCCAAAGTTTTAAAACCGAAAGGTCATAAGGACTAGAACACAGTATTCTTGTTTATGTTTTTTGTGTATACGTCAATTCAATGTTGGAGTTAATATTATAAGGTAAACTAACCGGTTTATAATGGGATTAAGTTTATAAGGGTGGCACGGGTGGAAATATTTTTACAAGTTTAAAGGTTAAAACTGCAAATAATTTTAGGAAATTTTTTGACACTAAAAGTAATTGCAAACATTAATAAAAACTTATTTATTACCAATTAAATTTAAAAAAAAATTTGAGCAGTTTTAACCTATTTATAAGCAATTTAAAATATAATACCAATACTACTGTTTAATCTTTTTTTCAACTTCAAAATTAAAATAAAAAATTACCTTTTTTTTGTTGTGACTTTGCTGCCATTCCATCCAAATGAAACCAAATATCCTCGAGCAGGGATGCCTCCCTCCCCGTGCTGCCAGTGCCACTCTTCCTTGTGGCCAGGCTCCTAAACCTAAATATGTCACCACTGCTGTCGCTACTACTGCCGAAGTAAAACATCTTTTTTAAAGGCCACCGACTCTGGGATTTATTATCAAGAGTTGTATCAAGGGTTTGGTCGTGATTCTGCTTCCCTGTCAGCCTCGCTCGTCTTTCATCGAGCACTCGTCGCTTTTTCCGCTTCATTTTACGTCGGTGTATTCGTGTGTTTTGTCTTCGTGAACTGTAACGACATAATAGCTTGATAAACATCATACTTTGACCTTGACATGGGTTGTAAGTTTAAAAATGTCAGATTTTTGTTCCTTAAATGGCAAGGCGAAATGGGGCTGTGGTTACTGCGTTTTTTTCTTTTAAAATTAAGTGGATTTTTAGAAAAATGATTGAGTTGTTTTTAATTTAACTTCAGTTTACCATTCATGTGATTGTGGTTTTAAGGGATTAGATTGTTTATAAACTTTTGGTCGAACATATTTCCTGTTAGGGGGGTTGGGTTTTATTATGTAAAAAAATGCTGGGCCTGATTTGCCTTAAAAAAATCTAAAAAAATGACAATTAAGTAATTTATAAAAATAAAAATATTTTAAAACTTGCGTTGTTCGGTTTTTGGGTTCATTAATTTTAACATTTTCTGACTTCACTGGAAACTGAGTTGTCAAATTTTTGAAACTTCTATCTTCGACCTGTCAAAACAAAAATACATTAACAAAATTAAAATAAAAGATGACTAAGTTAAAAAAATAAATAAATGTTAAAATTATAATTAAGATATTCAGTATTTTCCGCTATTAGAATACAATAAAAAATTTAAAAAAAAACATTATAAAATTAAGCCTTTTTTTACATTTTATTAAAATCCTATTTTTGACCGTTTTTTTTCTTCCTAATTTGCAAAAATATTCTGTTTAGGCAATGTGTAGGTCCTGGCGGAAATATACGCTCGAAAAATCTTTCAAAAGACACGTATAATTCTCGTATATCTGATTTGGCCCATTAACTTTGACAGTGGCAAAGTTTAAATTGATTTTTTGGGTGGTACGCAGGTTATACGGTTATGATCTTCTGATTGAAGTATTTTGATTGCTTCTAAAGTTTTGGTATTTGCAATTTTCTTTTTTGGGTCATTTAATATGATTGGCATGTCTTAGTACCCTTGTTAAAAACACAAACAAAAATGTAACAATGTATTTCCTGGCCCAGAAGCGGTATTTTAATTGTCATACTATGAACCCAACTTACCACTTATACATGTTCATGATAATTTACATACGCCCCAAACGGCATTGTTGTTATGGCCTTACATATATATGAAAACAAAAACTCATTTTTTTAAAAATAAAGACATAAATACATTTACATTCAATACATTCCTGAATACATACGACAACAGACTACAAGCCAAAATGTTTCGGGTTTGAGTCGCACCAATGCCACACTATTTAATCTTGAGCCCGGCGTTTACAAATAGCTTTAACACACCAAAAGGTTTCGGATTCAAGTCGCACCAATGCCACATTATTACCCCTTAAGCCTGGCGTTTATAGGTAGCTTAAACACCTTACAGCAGCGTTTTTCAATAAAAATACAAAAACCTATTACCTTAAGGTGATACTGAAAAATTTACCAAAAACATTTTCTTTTTAAATAGTGTTAAAAATTATTTAACAAAAACTCACCTCCACACATTCTGATTTAATTTGATTTTGACTTTCAATTGCTTCAGCCCAAGTCTGATGACGATTTGGAGCGCTCCAAGTTCTCTCTAAATAAGGTGATGTAGTGTTGTTAGATTGGACCATTGCAGATGTGTGAAGTAGCGCCATGTTTGGCCGTCTTTTGCATCTTAATGGTGTTGTTTGGACGGCATAAGGTGATGTAGTTTGTATATCTGCTGGTAAATGTAAACCAGTATTCGATATAGTTTCAGTAACTGGATTTTTTGTGGGGTTCGGTACAGTATCAGTAGCTTGATTTTGCTTTGGATTTGTTCCAGTTTGACGTGGTGTATTTTGTAAAGTTTTCGTTTGTTTTGGTACGTTTACCCCCTTTACATCGCTTTGTTCACCCATCAAGGTTGGAGTTTCTTTTGAAGAACCTTTATTAGCTCCGTGTTGAATTACATGGGGAAAAATTGTGACATCTGAATAAAAAGATTTTGTAATAAATCACGTTTGGTGTTCAAGAAAAAAACACTTTTAGGCAATAAGTCACGACAGCAAATATTAGTTGGGTGCTAAATCAAAACAAAAATCTTTTGTGCTTTGGATAAGAAGGCGATTTAACGTCGTACAAATAAGAAAATGAATTGTGCAAATAAAGAAAAGCATAACAAATATTTAATCATAATAAAATCTATTTTAAGGTATACGTCAATTTTGGCAGGGTAAAATAAATAAATTGTATTTAAAAGCTAGACCAAAACTTAAAATTTTGCCAATGTTTGAAATCAGAATATATTTTTATTATAAAATTTTTTTTTTTCGATGATGAATAAAAAAAAAATGGTTTGAAATGTGATATATCATCAATATTTTGAAATGAATGGACTTCTAATTTGTTTGCTCCTGGGGCGTATTTAAACTATCCGTAAATGTTGGTTTGATGGTTAAATAAAGTCTATTACACTGTCAAAATATATACAATAAAGCTTAGTAAACCACATGTATGTCTAATTTAAAGGCTTGCAAAATTGATAAAAACATCCGTTTGTGGTGCGCGGTTAAATCATCACGAGCAAATATTAGTTAAGAGTTGCGACCATATTATGACAATTAAAATGCTGACTGTAGGGCAGGCTATCGACTTATGCAATTCACAAATTATTAAGTCCGTGCCAAACCACCAAATTTAATAAAACAAAAACAATTTTTACATTTACCAGTAATTAAAAGCGATTAATTATAGCAAAACAATAAGCAAAGGTGCCAAGCAACCAATTAAGGTGAACTAGTTTAAAAGGAAGTAGATATTGACGTTCAAACGACCGGAACCCTAATAATTCGAAAACAAATTTAACAAGAAATTTTTAAGTTTTTATTTTGGTTACATTTTTAAATAAATGGCTAACTTAAAAAGATCATGTAGCTGCATGGTTTATTTTTTTAATTTACCGGCATTTTTCTAACCTGCTTAAGAACATCATTATTTACAAAATAAATTTGGTAGTTTTCGAGATATGGTAATTCAAAAAAAAAATTCCAAATGGAAAATTTGTGACGTCATCGTCGAGTTGTAGATATATATGCTGGCAAACATAAAAAAATATTTTTTTTCCTATTTTCTATACCGTTTTTTTTATAATTTTTTGGAATTTTTGCACAGTAAAAACTGTTTAGCACCTGTTACCTCAATTTAGTCAATAACGACGTTATTTTATTAAATATTTTGGCACTTATTGTTTAAATATTTAGCTAGATTTAATGTAAACTTACCCATGACTTTGTAGTCTAAACACCGAGTTATTTTTAATATTTTAGCACGTCTGGAATTTTATTGTATTAAAAATTTGACGGGACATTTACTCTAAGCCCTTTATTTACAAATAACATCCGTAAGTTTAAAAATAACTCAACTATTTTATGCTGATAATAGGTAAAATGTTCTGGCAAAGATTAAATTTGTTTTTCTAACTTGAATGCCTTTGTTTATGTTTATCTTAGGTCTTTAGTATGTAAGGTTATATTGTAAATGCTGTTTTTTTGTATATATCTTTATCCTCGATGTGGGAAAGTCGAATGTGCGACTTAAACATAGAGTAACATAAGTTACTCCGACCCAGTCTCGTGTTGCCTGTGGCAGTTTGGAATATTTTTTAAGTAATAATTGCCCGATAATTATGCTTCTTATTAAGTGTTTGGGGATCGAACCCAGGACCTTTTGTAGTGTAGAAGGTGTTCTGACCACTACACCACGCTGCCGGTTAAGACTTTTGAAATTTTATGTAAATTAAGGTTGTGACGTTTTTGGAATTTAATCAATTTCCGTCGGATATATGAATTACCTTCGCTCCTCGATTGCCTCTTGATTTGAATCGGAACCGGAAGATTGTTTTCGATTATTTTCACAACGTTTCCTTCACAGGCAATGGTCTCATAAGCATGTCTGCGTCTGAAACGAAGTGAGAATAAGAGTTAACCTCAACACTTGAGACTTTTAACCCTAGTTTATGGTGAGCTGGTTTCCAATAATTTAAAGTGAAATAATGACGTCATTGATATTTTGAATGTTATGTAGGAATTGCTAATTTTAAACTAGGGTATTTTTCAAGGTATAAGGAACTTCAATGCAAAGTTTTGTTTGTTACAATGTCTGCATATTGGGTTAATAGTAAATGTTTGTTGACATCCTTTTTAAGGTAGTTTTTTCTTTGCTTTCACAATATTGTTGAACAATTGGGCTCATACAATTTGATTTTTTATTATGTATATGTTGTTGAAAGATTATATTTTTAATTTCATAAATTCTGGTTCTGTAGTTAGTCTGCAATCTTAGTTTGAAACTTTGTCTAAAAAATTTAAGCGGGTTCTTTTTTTATTGTAGTCATAATCTACTATAGTGACGTCATTTCACATTTAAAAATATTAAAAAAAATTGTTTTTCAAACTTAAATTGCAGCTGACTTATAAAGAATTAAGTTAATAATTTTTGGTGTTTTTTTAAGAATAACATTCTGTGTGTTTTAATGTAAAAATACAAAAACAGGCAAAAAACTTGGGCCCCTTTTTAGGTTTATATCTACTTTATAACACAACAGAATTTGAGAATATAAACCCTTGTTAAATTTTCATATTATTTTATATCTTAACAACAAAAATATTTTTGTTTTTTTGAAATTAAATATCAAATCGAACCAAAAACAAAATGTGATATTTAAGTTGTACGACTTCTTAAAAACGAAACTGAACAAATGACGTATTTACCAGCGTCGGAAAATAACGAAATATTACCAGGAAATATGGAAGTGAATCATATAATATTAAACATAAGCGGCCAATTACCTAAAGGTGCCATGTGTTCTCACCACTGCTTCTATATGACGTTATGAATTTTGCAAAAACTTAGAGTTTTGCAGATCGTAGATTTAGCAGACAGATAACCTTTCAGACGTTTAACAATGAATAAAGTCTCTTCTTTTCCTGTTTTGTGTTGCTTAAAATTTGATTTTCCGGTACGCGGGTACCCGGTTTTTAATTTGTTGTTTTTGAAGGTAGTTTTACGAACAGTCAATATTATGAGATCACTTTACGGTGACTTAAACTATTGGAAAAATTTAAAACTTTAAATTTTCACAGAAAAATTAGCCAATATTATTTGTTATGGGGTCATTATTATGGGTCCAACTGAACAACTTTTGTGCATTACCATAAATTCTTGCCCCAAATTTCGATATTTTGCGTTAGAAAAAAAAACCTTAATTACCCCCTTCAAGCCTCCTAATGATAGGGTAATAATGAGATAATATTTCGAAAATTGGGTTTAATTATTGCAAATTGACGAAGACGAATTAGGGCAGTAGGTGATGGTGTAAAAACGTAATATTAGGTAAAAGAAATCTGTTCAAAATATGAGGAAAATGGTAAATCACTAAATTAGTATTCACTAAAGTATTTTCTTAAGAAGCGAAAAAAAGAAACCCTGCGGTTCTCATGGTTATGATTCATAACTTTAACTACAATTTACAGAGGATATCCTAAAGATTACAATAAGGAAATTGGGGTTAGCAAAATTATTTTGTTTTTAAGCAAAATAAGCAAAAAAAGCAAAATTTTTGACCAATATTAATAGGTTTCCCTATTTTTTAAATTGTTTTGGTTCTTTAAAAGAATGATTTAATTTTGGATAAAATTGTTTAAAAAAAAAAATAAAAGATTTTAATTTAATAAGCTGCTTTTTATGTTTTTTTTAACGGTTTTCAAAAATTTGATTTTTATAATTAATCACCCTAAGTTTAAAGTTCAATGCTTTTTACGACGTTCAACATTTTTGTTAAAATTTGAAGATTATTAAAAACACGTCGTTTATTGTTGGGTCAAATTTTGTAAAAATGTCAAGCGGAATAAATTGCAAAAAAACACAATTTTGCCAAATACCTGATAAATATCAACAAAACCTTGCAAACTACTTGCAAGTAACCCATTTAAATATGCAATACCACATAACATCCAACCCTATTATAGTTTTAACGTCCAATTTTTTTGCATAAAAGCTGAAAATTGAAAAGTTTTAGGTTCAATTCGTGAAAGGTTATAGTTTTGTAATAGAACTAGAAGGACCACCGTCGTTTTACAGAGATTAAGATATCTAGTTTCATTTTTAACGCGATGTTTAAGTCATTATCGAAACATAATTCTAAATACCTCGAACTTACCTTCGTTTTTTTGATAAATTCTCGTAACCAGAATCCGACCGAACTTTCTTGAATTCCCGATTGTCGTTCGAATAAACGGAAATATCTAGAATTGTGAATCATAATTGTAAAAATAATAATGACGATTGTTATGTAATAATGGACAATAAAATACACAACCAAAATTGGTTAAAATATATTGTCATAAAAAATAACAAAAAATTAATTTAAAAAAATTTAGTAAAGAAATTAATTAAATTAAAAAAAACATTAAATAAAAAATACTCAAAATTAATTAAAAAATAATAAAAATTAATTCAATAAAAAAAAATTAAGAAAATTAATTAAAATATTTAAAAATTGTATTTTTACTTGAATTTGTAGCAAACGAGGAAATACAATCTCCGTACGCAAAATTCTCCAAAAAAATCCCCGAATTCGTTTCATTGTTCTGCGACGATGACGTCACAATCTCACTTCCGTTTTTCTGCTTCCCGCCCGAACAATCGCTTGTTATGACGTCATAAGTATCGCGATCGACCTCCGGACAGTCGAGCACGTGCCTGGCGATAATCTGATCGGATGTGACGTCATAGGTAGTGGTTTGATGACGTAATTTCCGCTTTCGTTGGAATTTTTTCACTTTCCGCCGTGCGCAGCTTTAAAAAAAAAAAATTAAATTTTTGTTAAAAATTTCGACAAAATTTAATCTTGGTCTAAGTCGCTGTCGAATATTAAAATCACGTTTTGCAGATTTGTCTCGGAATTCTAGAATATTGAGAATCGAACTTCTTAAATTTTTAAATAAAAAATAATTTCTCTATAGACTAAACCATCGTAAATATTGATAATTTTTTTATTTTTTTATTTTACTTTCTCATTTGAAATTCGACGGACTTTGATATTGATTACTTAAAATAGGATGTTGTTTGTGAAAATGACAATTTTCTGTCTGCAATATTAGTAACCATATTAGGAAAAAAAGTATCCGAAAAGTGTCAAAATTTAAGATAAAAAAATCTGAAAAAAGTTTTGCGTAGGTTGTAAAGTAATTGATTTAGTTTAAAATAACAAAAAATTCACAACTTTGAATTTGAAAATTTGTATAATAAACGCCTACATAACCATTTATCAATTCAATCTTAAAAAAATTTATGATTTCGACTTGTTTATAAAAGATAATCACAAAAACTAACAATACAAAACTTTAAATTATTATATATTAAGTATAACATATGAGTTTATATTTTAAAAATTAATTTAATTTCAGCAAATTATTGCAAATATTTTAAACTAATTTTTGCAAAAAATATTTTTAAAATGTTAAAAGCGCAAAACATTGTTTTTATTTTTTCACTTGGGCAGAACTTTTTTAAAGACAACAGTTGACCTTTAAAATTTTTATACTAAAAACAAAAATTTCAAACAAAGTTTTTACAAAGTTGTCACATCTTTGACAGGGCTTTTTTTAAAAGCATTTTTCATAAATAAAAACAAATTTTAAAATGTCTGTTTAAAACTACTTATAAATTCTTTCACATATTTCTTTTATTTTTAAAGTGTTTAGTTGTTATATTTGACAATCCTAATAAAATAAATATATTGGATTACAATTTTGAGATGACGCATTTACCATTAGACTATTAACTTCAGATTAGGGTCATTCACTTTACAAGAATTGTTATTATGACATCATATTATTACATCATAGTGCACGTAAAATTCAAAACAAACCGTTAGATTGTTACGTGATTTAGTTTCATTATTACGTATTAATACGCAGGTTTTAGATGGCAGTTCTCCGATAAATTGTTTAATCAATATTTACCAGACAATAAATTATAACAACCGCGAAAAATTTTACGTCCATGTGACGTATATTTGAACTTACGACAATTTATGGAAAATTTTAAGAATTTTTAAATTATTTATTTTGAAACATTATAAACCTATACAGTAAAAACCTAAAAAACAAACTAAAAACTAAATACAATATAAGGAATTCTAATGCTATATATATTGTATTTTAAGTTTATTCAAATATATACACATTTTATGCCCTAATTCATATACCCCTTTTTACATAAAAATTGTGTTAATTTTATATACTTGACTATATTAAAAACAGATAAGAAAACAAAAAAAACAAGTACAATATTAGATTTTTTTAATGTCATACTTTAAATTTTAAGTTTAGATTGAATATATATATTTTTTACATAAAAATTGTGTTAATTTTATATACTTGACTATACTAAAAACAGATAGAAAAACAAAAAAATTAAAAATAATAATGTTATATATTGTATTATTTTTACTTAAATATATACTCATTTTATACACACATGTTTATATCTTATTTTTTATAAAATTGTGTAAAAGTATTTTAAAGTACAAGTATACAGTTGTAAGGTAGGAAATTGAAGACTTTTGTGTTTTTTGACATTTTAACACAACACAAAATTACTTGAAACACAAAACCGTGAACATTTAAATGGTTTTTAATATGTTTACACCATCCTATAAGTAAACAAAATTAGCCCAAAAGTGCATTTAATAATATACGTTTTGTGTTAGCTTACACTTTACAATAGACCAACAAAAAATATTAGTAAATGTTTTAAAAATATTGTTTATTATATAAAATTATAGATTTTTTACAATGTTTATTATGACAATTTATGTATTTACAAAATAAACTTTAATTTTGATAATGTATTGTCTACTTACGTTTTCTTACAATACATTGCAACTAAAGGCAGCACAAGAAATGTGGCAAAAAGACTAACTGCTATCACGATATTTATTACAATATCTTGTTTTATTCGATTCTGTATACCTAAAAATAAAACTTAGTTGATATTATAACCAATATATTACAAAAATTTTAAAACAAAAATAAAAATTTGTTCTAAAATATATAAAAATATTTTTCATGATAAAATACTAACATAAAACATAGTTAATAATATACCCAATATAACAAAAATTAAAAAATTAAAATTCGTTTTAAAACAATAATACTAATAATTAATTACCAATTTCTTAATGCTTACCTATACTGCTAATAGTAGTAGTAATATTAGTAATAATATTTTTGGTTGTATTTTTATAAATAAGAGACGGCATAATTTTGATATTATATGTCAAAAATTTTTAAATCAAAATTTTAAATTTAAAAAATTTCCATCAAATTCTGACGAAATAAATAAAAATTGTTTGATGTGAAAACATAATAATGGACTTTTAACATTTACAATAATTTTATAATCAATATTTTATGTATATTTAGATATTTATAATTAAATAACAGTATTTCAAAATTTAAAATTTTTAAATAAATCATAAAACTGAGAATAAGTATTTAAAATATTTAATTAAGTACATATAAAACGCCTTAAACTTTATTTAAACTAAATTCTTTAAATAACTGAATTAATAAGTTAACACAGTTCTTTTAATTTAGATAAAACTCGACAAATATTTAAATTTTAATATTTCAACCATTTATTAAAAAGATTTAATTTTATTTAATTTACTTTTTTTAAATCAGGTAGTTCGACAAAAAAAAATTGATTGTGTTTTTAAAAGTTTCTATTTTCGTTCGAAAACTTCCGGCGAAAAGCGCCAATGACAACGTCATCAATACATCTGTTGTGTGACGTCACAACGACCATTATTGTTTTCCCAAATGGTTCACAAATCAATGTCGATCGAAAATTGTGAAAAATTATTTTTAACGAGGTTTTGAACTTTTACAATAGGTACAATGACGTCACAATACTAGGTCACGTGGGATTAATTAACCACCGTTGTTTATTCAGTAAAGCTCCTGCAAGTCAATAACCCAATTGTTACGTCATAATGTCAAAACAAACGCGCAAAAAAGTGCAACCTAAGAGCTTAGCTTAGGGGTAAATTACGGGGGTTGGGGATGTAATTATTTACCCCGTAATTTAATTTAGGGGTAATCTATAATAACATATCTTGTTACGTGTACGCCCTTTTAGTAAATGTCGAAAAAGCTAATATTAGAAAAAGGGGGTTTAGTAAATTTATAGGTGGGGTTATAATGGGATTAAATGTAATTGGTGTTTTCGAAAATCTTGCAAAAAGTGGAAAAAAATATCAATATTTTGTTGTAATTTTGCAAATAAAGTAATTTTGCAAATAAAGTAATTTTAAAATTAAATAAATAATTAAAATTTAGGCTTAAACTTTTGCAAATATTTTTAATATTACTTTTTTTTTATTTAAATATTAATAACACCTTTAATTTAAACAAAAATTTAAAGTTAAAATTTTCTTGGTTTTAGAAGGATTATTTACTTTAAAAGCGTTTTTTCTTCGTTAAAGGTGTGATTTATTAAATAAATAATAAAATTTTACGACCATTCGGTAGTTCAAAGCAATAAAATATTGAAGTGGTTACTAAACTGAGTTAAACTTTTCTAATTTCTTTATTTTAAGGTTTTTATGTAAACATTCCTTCGAAAAAGTGGCTTGGAAAATCGTAAAGCAGAAAATGTGAACAATATTACGTTGACAGGTTAAATATTGTAAAAAAGTGACAAAATTTATGAGATGAAGGCGTGACCTGTTAGAGCTGTGAGCTTAATAAAAAAAGGCACGTCTAATGCCTTATGACGTCATAGTGGTTTGGTATATAAGCTCTAGAATTAGAGAAGCTTTAACACATTCAAAAAAGCGAACGAAAATAAATCGAAAACGAAAATTTTTGCTAGAAAATTGAGAATTAATATTGGGATTTATTTATTGAAGAAAAATGGCAAACTTTATTATTTGCAAGTTGTTATTTGTAGCTGTTATTTGCGTATTTTTATTCGCTCAATATAGCGAAGCAGGTTTAACAAGAAGAATAGTTTTCCAGTAAGTAATTAAAATACTAATTAAAAAAATTAATTAAATTAAATTTTAAAAATATAATTTAATTAATAAAACAAATATTATTTTATTTTACTTAATATTTAAGCATTTTAAATAGGATTAAAATATTAACTTAAAATTAAACTTTTATTCTAAATTTTTCTTGATTTTTTTGTAGGAAGAATCTCCGACGTTGTGCCCCGTTTATTAAAGAGCGATGTTTCTATTTAAGAAGTCATTGTAATACTGGAATACTTAGCAAAAGAAGTATCACCACGGTTGATCGCTACGACTTTGAAGGTAAAAAATTGCAAAATTTTCGAAATTAAAAAAAAATTTTTAATTTTTATGTCGATTTTTTAAAATGAAATACTTTGGGTATTTTACGCGTTCTTAGAAGTTTTTAAATAATATATTATGCGTTCTAGGTAACAATTGTTAAAAATCTATATAAAAAAGAATTTTTTACGACATTACGTAGTTCGTTACTCTATTACTCGGCAATTCGGGCCTCGCTTAAAACGATTTTCGCGAAAAATTTACTGATTCCTAATAACAAGTAAATCGAGATTACAAAATTAATTTTCAAGAAATCCTAAATATAAAAATATTAGATCGTTAGTTGACTGTGTTGTGGTAACAAATATTCACACGAATTTACGCATTTGAGGTGCGATCGTTTGTAGTTGGGTAAATAAATCGTTTAAAAATAATTCGCGTGTCTTTAAAATCGTGTTTTTTGTTAATTAAAACGCTATTGCATTTTTGCAAAAAAATTAAAACAACTTTTAAAAAAAATTTAATTTAATAATTTAATTTTTTATTGTTTTTAAAATTAATTACAAATTAATACAAGTAAATACAAATTAAAATCGATTTTTTTGACAATTTGTAATCACATTGTCATTTTAACAATGACCCATTGTTAATTATTCAACGTGAATCACCATTGTTGTTCGATTGTTTATTGATTGTCGAATACAAAGGCATATTATACTTGCATTAAATTCCACTAATGCATAAGAAATGCATTAATACATTTTTATTAAATTATAACATGTTATTACAGTTGGTTATAACTGCAAAAGGGCGTCAAAATGCGATTGATTTTGAATTAAGATAATTCTGAATTGCGGGTTAATGTTTATCTTATTACTACGGGGCTTAAAAATGATAAACTTCGCAGAAAAAGTGAAATCATTTCCGAAAATAAATATAAAAAAAAATCTTCAAAAAACGCATGAAAAAAATCGATGTTTTGATATTTATGGTAACTGCATTTTCGTTAATATTTCGTAAGTCCAGAATAAACACACCAACAGATAAAATTATAAAAAAAATTAAGATTTACAAATTTTTTAATTTAATTAATTTTTTTGCGAAAAAAATTCAAGATTTTAATCAGTTTTTTTCTTATTTTACAGAAGAGTTATTACATCGCTTGTTTAGGAGATCTAACCGATACAGCATCAACTGTCAGGCTTGTAAAACTTATTGCTGGAATCATTAGACTGGATCTAATACCGGAAATAAATCTTACATCGTTAAAACGAGGTCACGTGATTTCTAACCACGTGACCGTCACGTGATTTATGTGTGTCGTAATTTTAGAGGACGCGAATGAGAAATTGTTGATTTTTTATATTATTTAAACTAAAAATTTCTGTTAACACTTGATTATATTACCCCGTTGAAACGATTTGAATTCGGGAATTGATTTTCCGAATTTAAGATGAAATTTAATGCTGCTTTAATAGAGATATATACACCGTGAAATTACACGGAAAATAGTTATAATTTAGCCGCGAATTTCAATGCTTTTTACCGGGCTTTTTGTGGTTTAAGCCCAATGTCAAAATGTCAATTCAATTTCCTTTTAAATCTTAAACTTTATCAAATCTTTTCATATCTGACATCTATGTCGATTTATTCTAAACATCCTGAATTTTATCAATGTCTTCTTTGTGTTTTTTTTCGCATCTCTTGCCTCTCTGTGTTTTGTAAATTTTCAACTTTTATTTTTTGTTGTACTTTTAATAAATTTAATTTATTTTTTGTAATTTATGTTTGATGATATTTAAGATGTTAAAACAGATAAAAAAATGAGTTTTAAACATAAAAAAATTAAAAATTAAACTCAAAACAGGTTCTTTATGCAAAAGGATTTAAGACAAATTTAAAAATATTTTAAACTGAGAATTTTTGGTTAAAAAATCTAAAATTTAAAAAGTAATTAAAAATAACTAATCATTTATTAAAAAATAACAAATTAAAAGTCTTGTGTTACACTATATGTAACAAAGATACAAATGACCTAAAAACAAAATAACGAATTTTTAAAAACTTCTAATTTCAAAATTTTTTTTTCGTAAACAGTGTTGCTAAAAGTAACAAATTTTAATTTGTTAAAAGGGTTCAATTATCCTTTCGTTATCTTTAAATAAAGCACAATAAAACCTTAATATTTACAATAATAAATAATATATAAACCCTTTTATAGTTGATTAAATTTAAAACAATTATGCTAAATTAACAATGATTTATATTTAAGTTGGACAAATTTAATTTTTGTAAGTCATAGCAAGTTTAAATCAGTGCAGTGAAAAACACAACAATTTATTTATTTTATTTATTTATTTTTACAAAAACTATTCCTATAAATTATAAATATTAACCACAAAATTTTAATTACTTTTAACAGGGTTGTATATATTTTACAACAAACATAATAAATTACTAATGTATATGTTGTTTAACCAACAAGAATTAACTAAAATGTCATTTTAATTAAGTTTGAAAATATCTCCAATTTAAGCGTGGTATGCATATTTTTTTGTATATATCTTTATCCTCGATGTGGGAAAGTCGAATGCGCGACTTAAACATAGAGTAACATCAGTTACTCCGACCCAGTCTCGAGTTGACTTTGGCAGTTTGGGATATTATATAATTTCCAAGTAATTATGCTGCTGATTAAGTGCTAGATCAGCCGGAGTTCATACCGTTTATAGCGCCTCACTCAAGGGCGCTACAGCATGAGATCAGTGGGGGTTGAACCCACTGCCTTATGTGTGGTGTAGCAAGTGTTCTTACCACTACACCACGCTGCCAGTCTTTATTTAAAATGTAATAAGAAAAAACATTTAAAATGTACAAAAATTCAAAGTCTAGACCAATTTAAATATTAATAAACATCAGTGTGAGATTCGTCATTTTCACATCAAATCCAAGTTTAACATCAATATTTATAACTTAAAACCGAAAATGTCAAACAACGTTTACTTTCTCGGTAAAATAAAACCAATAAACCGAAAATTTAAATTTGCTATTTTATGCACATTATGACACATGTAAAAAAAAGTTCAGTTTTTGTTATATTTTTAAAGTGGATTTTGGTAACCTAAGAAAAATAATCTTCAGGGATGTGGTAATGTGACTTACAACTATTATGGTCGCATTTTAGGATTTAACTGACATTATTTATTTATATTTTTCCTTTTTATTTAATCCATTCTGTCACTAGAATTTCGAAATTATAATTTTTATGATGTAACGATAAAGAATTTCTTTTAGAAATCTATTTCGAAATTCTAGAAAAAGTAAACCAGAATATTAAGGTGTCTTATGGCGGATTAACCCACGCAAAAATGAGGTTTTATTACGTAACAATAATCTCCTAAAAAAGTGCAAAAAAGGAAAAGAAAGTTTATATATTAGAATTACAAGACCTACCTACTCGTATGTATAGTTTTATAATTTAGAGATAACAAACTACAATACATAAATTGTTTAACTTAAAGTAAAAATGAAATCTCCAAATAAAAAGTTATGTAACATTTTTTGCACTTTTTTATAACTTTATACACACGAAGTTTAGTTTCATATCCATTTTTATGTAAAAAATATAAATAAATCTTGTTGTAAATCAAAATATAGAAATATTAGTAGTTTCTGTAACTGTTTTAAATGCAAAAAGCTTAATAAAAATGCCAAAGTATATAATCATTCTATTAACATAAATTTATATTAAAATATAATTTTATTAAAATTTTTATTTTGTCAATAATGTAAAAAGCAAATTACTGTAAAAATAAAATTTAATTTAAAAAAAGGTTCTAAAAATTTTTTTTTTATTTCATATTCTTAAAACTTTTTTTTTTAGTTATCCATTTCAAAAAAATTGAAGTTTAAATATATACATTAAATAACAACCTTACATTATACAAAATTTAGATATACACTTAAGTATTAAATGTGATTTATAACATGTATTTATTATAAAGCTATATAAGAAAGTTCTAAAAAATCTTTGTGTGGGGGTTTTATAAAAATATTGAAGTAAACAAATTTTATTAAAAAAACAAAAAGTTAAAATTGTCATTTTTTGTCTAATTTTGAATTTTAAAATTTGATTTTTATTTTTTCTCCTCACTTTTAGCAAGAAATCTTATTCTAGAAATTTAAAACCCACATAATGCAGAATTAATTTTAGAACTAAATTTTTTGTTTTTTGTAATCATGGTTAGAAGAAATATTCATAAAAATCAAAAATATTGCACAATCTAAAGTAATTTTATAAACTAAGGTTTCGTTTTTTTTAAGTTTTAATTTCGTAGAATTTTATAAATAAAAACTGTAAATTATTCACTTGCACATTTCTTTATTTATTTATATGTCAAATATTTCGGTATATTAGTAAAAAATCGTGTTTTGTGGGTCTATTGAACTGTTTTAAATTAAAACAAAGCAACATTATGAATCATAAATTCTGACTTTGGAATTCGATTATGACTAATAATCATGATAATAATCAAATATTTATAAACTTATTGTTCTAAAACAATAGGAAATATTTTAATCTGATTATTAATAATGATTATGCCGAAAAAATTTAATTAGGTCATTTGTTTTTTGGACCCGAAAAAAATCAGGTTTTAATTAAAATGAAAAGAAATACCGAAATAAATTTGAAAAATGTCATGGTCATTGTTACAACACAATATCGCGATTGTTGATTCATTTTTTCCAATTCCCACCGGTTCATTGACGTATTAAGGTTTTATTTATAAATTGTATTAAGTAATTTTAATCAATTTATTATCTTGTTGATTGTGGTACAACGCAAGGGAATCACAAAGTTTTTGTTAATTCGAATTCGAGCTAAAGTGAAATGTTTTTTAACGTCATTTGAACGTTAATTATAGAAGGTATTTTTAGGAATAAATATTAAAAAAAAATAATGCACAATACTAAACAAAAAAAATATTTTTTTAAAGTTTTTGATTGTAAAATATATTTAAACTTTATGTTTTAAAAATGTATAGAAAAATTTTAGGTAATTGCGTATTGTTAAAAAATAGTAAAAAATAATTCTTTTTTTTAACATTTTTAATTATAAAAAATACATAAATGTTGTGTTTTAAAAATGTATAAGACGATTTTTTAGTTAACGGCGCAATGTAAAATAATAGAAAAAATAATTTAATTTGGAATTATGTAAACTTCGAAATTTTTGAGCAATAAAAATTGCAAAAATTAAGTGTTTTTAAAAATATATACCCTATTGTTTTTGTCTAAAATTCATAATTTTTAAAATTTTGCATTACTAAACAATGTGTGCAAACAAAAAATAAACAAATATATTATAAAAACTCTTCTATTTTTAAATCAAAAACTTGGTGTTTTCCAATAATTTCGACTTTACAAAATATAAACGCACAAAAAAGTTTTCAATTTTTTATGTGAAAAGTCGCTGAAAAAGCTCGCCACACCTTACCACGTATTTCCTACAACCCATGTCACAATTTAGTGATAAAAATCGTTTTTCCTAGTTTCGTGTTTTTACAAGTTTATAAATACCTGCGCGCCAAACCAAAACAAACTCTAGTATACTAAACAAGATAATACGACGTGCTATAAATCCGTGTGTAAAGTTAATTAGGGAGAAATTAATATTTATGGTCTGGAATTGAAAGGTGGTCTATATCGTGCATTTAGTATTTGAACGATTTAAACGATTAAAATTTGTAATTCTTTTAAATCCTAAAAATCTAAACATTTAATTAAAATAGATTTACATAATTCTAATAAACACTTTCTTTTTTTTTTAATTTTTATTACTTTCTACTAATTTTATAATGATAACATTATTGTATTTTTTGCTCTAAATGTATTGGTTTGTTTTTGTTTGGTTTTTTAATTAAAATTATCTAAAGTTTATTTAGGTACATATTTTATGATAAATTTATTGTATTTTTTGCACTAATATATTAGGTTTATTTTTTCTTTTGGTTTTTTAATTATAATTACCCTAAATTTAATTATGTTTTATAGTCAAAAGTTTTTTAGTTTTACAAGTTAAATATTTTAAAGATTTTGAATTTTATAGGTAATTATATACTAGAAAACATATTGTCGTTTAGATAGCAAATTCGATTGCTATCTTTTAGGTGATAAAATATTTTTCTTGAAAGTTTAAGCTTCCTAATACCTTTAGAGTGACAGGTTTTTAAATTTGTGGTTTAAATTTAGGGTAAAATTAATGAGAAAAAGATTTTGTTTTTAATAAACAAGGGTATAATGTGTCTTAATATTTATAGAGAAATGTTGGCATTTTTATTAAGAAAAATGTTACATGCTCAGATTGCGTACGCTATTAAAAATTAATAAGTTTACAAACTGTTTTAAAATTTAATATTTTAATAAATAAACTTTTAAAATTTAAAGAAGTTTAATTAGCTTAATTTTGTGCTTTTTACGTAACAAAAAATAAATATTCGATTAAATTAACATTTAGAAAGCCTTTAAAAATTTATACGTGCAGTTACCCAGCTTCTAATTGCTAAAAAACTTGAGTTATCTAACTTCAATCATCATAATATTATTATGTTTACTTTAAAAATTTCTTAACATGATTTAGTTAACGCGTTAGCAATGTATTTTAAGCATTACCAAATATGTCAATCATCGCTCCAAAGCGCCATCTTGCGGTGAGGGATTTTTAGATTGCATAAACAACAATTCAAAGTTTTGTTTTCATTTTAATGCAATAAAACGTGCCAACTTTAATCTATTATTGCCAGGATCGTGATATAAGTTAAATGTAAAACATTAAAGTGAAGTATAAGTAGATGTATGTTTATAGAATTAATTTAATCCATTTTGAAAATTAGTTATAATCCGACTTAGACAAATTTGAATGGCGATTATCCTAAAAAGAATTTTTCTGAAAAAGGGATTACATATGATTAAGATTTTTTTGACAAATTAAGCTGTATAAAGGAATTCTAAATCCAATAGATTTATTTAATAAAGTTTTATTTTAAGTCAATTGGGTGTAAATTTAAAACTGATAAAAAAAATAAAAAAATAAATTAAATATAATTAACATTTTTTTTAAACAAACTATTTGGATAAAAATTTTAAACATTATTTTATTAAATAATTACGTATTCAGACCTTTTGTTATAAATCTTAAAACAATAAACAATTAAAAAACTTAATTAAATAAAATTATTAAAAAAGATACCCATAATTAATTGAAACTAAAAGACAATTAAAAAATTTCAAAAAAATTAATTAAATAAAACTCTTAAAAAAATTTAAAAAAATTCACCTAAAAAAATTGATAAAATTGCCCAAGATTCATATATCTTACAATTAACAAAAAAAACCTATGTAATTACTTTCAAAATATAAATATTGATTTTCTTTACATAAAATCTTAAAAATTGATTATAAAAAAACACGAAAAAAAAGAGATCTTAATTCGATAAAAATCCAAGATAACGACCATTAGTTAATAAATAGAACCTCTATTCATTAACAATTCGCCTTTGTTAAATCTCATTATGACATCATAACCATAAATATAACAATAACACTTTTGTATAACAAATAAACAATCTGTTTATTGTTCATAGTTTTTAAGCAATATTTTAATTTTTGAATTACGAAATAAATACTAGAACATGGAGGTAGTCACGTATAATAACTAAGGCATGATCTAAAAGAGGATAAATGATTAAAATCATCGGATATTAGTAATAAATTGAGTCTAATTGAACGTATATTGGGAAATTTTTATGAATTTAGTAGGAGTGTACTTGTTACGTAATAATCGATGTGTTTTTATGACGTCATATATAATTAACAACGTAAAAGATGTGATTTAGTATTTTTAGAAATTTGTCAAAACCCCTTTTCTTTTTTTTCTAAGCCAACTTACAAACAGTAAAAACATTATTCTTTATTTTATTTGTTTAAAAAAATTTATTTTTAATTTAAATCTATATAAGTTATATATTTTTTTTAATTGAGTTATTTTTAAAATTATATTTTTTTTTAAATTAAGTTATTTTTAAATTAAATTTAGAAAAAGTCTTTACTCGGTAAATTATTTATAAACCCTTAAAAAATTAAATATTTTTAATTTAGTGTTTAACTTTTAACTAAAAAATTCGCTCGTTCCTTTATGTTATATTATTCTGCCATTTGTTACAATTAAAGTTTGAAAAAAAATGAACTTTGGGTTTGGTGACCATGTCACAACATACTTAAAATCTTTATGTAAACATTAATACTTATTGTATGTTTTAAATCATTAAATTGATTTTGTCGTTTTTTCCCGTCGCATTGTTGTAATATTAATTGTATATCGTATTTATTATTTACTTTTATCAATGCGCGAAAAACCAAAATAAAAAAAACTTATGTTGAAACTAACCCACCAGCGCCACCCCCCGAAAAAAAATATATTACCAGCCAGATTATATTACTATTTTTTATAAATTTTTTTTTTTATATATTTATCCTCATTTTAAAAACGATGACTTATAGCTTAAACATAAAGTAACATTTGTTACCCTGACCCATAGTCTTAAAACAAATGTGACAGTTTATTTCAATTTTTTTTACGCATCTATAAAATGAAAAAAAAATTATTTAAATAACAACACACAAATATAAGAAACAATATAAGTAAATCAAATCCATAATTTAAAACATGCCAAAATTAATAAATATTTGAAAATGGTTTTACAGTATTTATCATGGCTTAGTCACCAAACCCAACAAGCATTTGTATTTTATAATCATAATTTCATTAAACGCGACATATCTTATCGTAATTTAAAAAAAAATAAAATTAAAAAGTTGATTCTTATTTTAAACTTACCGCTTTAAATTCCTCCATTTTCTTGAAATTTTTATATTTCTTTACTATTATATTTCCTTAAGCATAACTTGCGACGAGTTTTCAATTAACACCACTATATGAATTATAAATAAACAATAGCATTTATTCACAAGTAAACTAGTTAGGCTTTTATTCCCTTATCAAAAAGCTGTTTATAACTAAACTATATTATATAACACTTAACATGAAAACATAAAAAACTAAACTATTGGCTTTATGAACTGTGGTAGTAGAGAAAAATTGTTTGCAGTAAATTTGCCTTAACTTGTGATGTCATCTCGCGGGTTTTTATTTAAGCAAAAATCATTCAGGCGTAACCACAACGCTTTTTGTATTTTTGTAAAATTTCTGCAGCTGCAGAAACACGTAAAATTTTTTAAAAACAAAAAAAGTTGTTGTTTTTTACGTCGTGTTGATATATTCAATAATAAAAAAACTATTGTGTAAAAAATCTAAAAAAATATTTGCTCTTGTTTATTGTATTTCGGTAAAAGTAATAAATAAATATACAATAAATATTACATTATTGCTAAAGGAAAAAAATAATTTCAAGATTCAATACATACCATAATGTTTAGATAAAAATTTTATAGTATATTTTGGCATGGTCACCAAACTCGGTAAATTATTATTAGCAATATAATTTTGTAAATTTAAAAAAATGCATTAAATGCGTTTATAAAAACTCTATAATTTTCTGCCCACATAAAACACATTATAGATGTGATGCTACGATAAATAAATACAATTGATATAAATTTAAATTATTTTTACATTTATTGACATGAAAAAATTTTATAAATTAAAATTGTTATTTTAAATTTGTGGACAATGTAATATCTACTATTCGAATTTTAAAGGTATTTTATCTTAAATCTTAAGATATAAAAATCTGATTGTATTAATTCAAAACAAAATTGGCGAAACGAAAAATAATAATTTTAAGTCCCCGTTAAAAAAACTCGGTTATATTTTAAACAAACTCGCCTAAAAAATGACATTTTTTAACCGAGTAATTTCTTAAAAGGCACGCGAATTTAGTAGAATCTATTAAATATACCAGGGTTTGTTTATTATGTAAGCATAGTTGACATGTTTTCTAAAGTAGATTGTTCTTAATTTTTGTTTTCCTTGATTTAGATTTTTTGATAAAAATAAATTTTTGTTTAAATAATATTTTTGCTAAAATGTAATTTCTTCGGCCAAACAAGATTAATAGATAATATTTGTAAAGCAGTTTAATTTTTATTTATAAATAAAATATAAAACAAAAATAAGAAAGTAACAAAATAAATAAAAGAAAAAAATGCAAGTAAAATTTTGCAACAACATTTTAATCGCTTATACAAAACGATCCATCATAAAAAGAAATAAATATGGTCTTAAATATTGTATATACACTACAAAAGCATTATATAAATAAAACAAATTATTATTCTATAACCGTAAGGCGATAGGTTTTGTAATTTTATTAGGAAAATATGTGCTGTTGTGTCTTGTTTAAACAATCTGTAAATGGCGGCTCAAGGGTGAATAGTGTGAGATTAGTGCCGGCTCGAACCCGAAACCCTTTGACTCGTAGTTTTTTGCAACGACAAAAATATAATACTTCTAAAAAATTATATTATTGCTGGGTTTAAGGGTAGATAGTGTGGCATTGGTGTGGCTCAAACCCGAAACCTTTCGGCTAGTAGTCCGATGCCAGTATACCACAATATTGAATTTTTGTCATTTTTTGCATCAGTTAAAATTATGCTTCGTATCCACGTTTTATTGAATAACCCCAATAATGCTGACGTCAGCATTTTAAGAGTTGGCAAATCTGGCAATTGACTTGTGGAGAATATCGATAATTTCTGTTGTAATATACTGGGCTTCTTTTTGTTAAATGTCTTAGGCTTGAGATTGAACGAATACTCGGTGAAATTAAACGACTGATGAAACGGTCTTCAGTGTCTGAAAATGTTAAAATAAATATTTACTTTTTGTAATTTTTAAATATTTTGTAATAAAAATGTTGTTTTAGTGAATCAATAAAATTCGACTTAATTTTTTTAGGTAAAAGGGATTAAAAATATTTAATTAAAATTTGTAAATTTTTGTAATACTGAGTAGTAATTCGTATAAAATTTAACTTAAAAATTTAAATAAATAATATCAAATTCGTAAATTAAATATTTTTGTTAATTAATTCAAAGAAAAAAAAATTTAACGAAAAAAATTTAAGGCTATAAAAAATCAAAGTAAATACCTTTATATGAAGTACGGGGTCTTATTGGTCCTCTTAACGGCATTCGAGATACTTTACAACTTCTCAACCTCCTGCAAGCCTCGCGTAATCTCTTTGTACATTTCATCGTAGGGATACCCAGTTGTCGGCGTCTAATATGATGTCATAAAATGGGTTAGTTATTTGATTTTTTTTGAAATAAGAGTTACTAGTCAATAGCACGCCTTGTGGTCAATGTTTCACTTGCCATTATATGATTTCAAGTTTTGGCTAATGTTTTTTTCCGCTTGCGCACCACAAGCAGCAGTTTTTATTTATTCTTCCAAGCTTATAAAGTGGACAAATATATGTCAAAGCAGCACTATTCGCCCTTTAAGCCTGACGTTAACAAATTGCTCAACCACGTCCCAACTGCACACTCTTACCCAATAAAACCCAAAAAATCCATCACCTTAATGTGATATGTAAAAACAAAAATTAAGTTTAAAATAAAGATATTTTATATTTACCTGGCGTAGATATGTCTTGACCATTTGTTAATTGGATAAGATGAAGTTTGATGCAAAACAACAATAATCAAGATTGTAAGAAGTAAAAACGATGCAGAAAATTTCATTTTGCAAGATTTTTTTAAATTTTTGTAAAATTTAATAAATTAATTTCTGTTAAAAAACATAGAGTTGACTAAGTTTTGTAATATTAATCGCCCTTTGTAATTGAAAGACTTTACTTTTAACACATTTATAAAAATAATTCACGTAAATTTAAAATAAAAAAACAGAACGGTTTAAAAATTCAGAACAAAACTGTTAAAAAATATTTTTATTTTTATTTTAATTCAATACAGTCTAAAAAATGAATTTTTTTTGCAAATTTTAGCAATTTCAATTCAGGCTCTAACCCCTAGTTGTAGCGAATGTTGTTTTACTTCTATATTCTTTGCTTTATATAGGGCTGCTTGCCTGCAATTACCGTGACTCGAGCTGTTTATTTTCATTTTACATTTTCTCAATAACCCAACAAAACAAGATCTTACGATTGATTAAAGTAACAATGTTAATTGTTTTCCGGCGGTCGGGGGTCGATGACAAAGAAAATTTAAATTTATTAACAAAAAAATTTTGATGTAATTTTAGTTCGTTTTGGTTTAAATAGAACATCTAAAAAAAAATTTTTGTTGCGTTTAATAATCTACACCATTGGTGTTATATGCGATTAAACATGATAAAAAAATTGATATAAAAAAATTGCAGTCTTAGTTTAACTAACGCATAAAATACACTTTATTACGGTTTATTACATTTTTTATCCATATTTAGATGTTTTAAGTATATTTTAACTTTAATGTTATTGTACAAATGCACATAAAAATACCTTTAGAGTTATTAAATAAACATTTGTATAATTTTTTACACATTCACCGGATAAAAAAGTGTTTAAAATTAAAATAAAAAATTTCGTAACCCAAATGTGCATGGGTGACTGTGACCACGATCTTTCTATTTAAGAATTCTAAACTTTTTGACTAAAACTTAAATTTAAAAATTGTTTCTATTTATAAAATTATAAGTACAAAAATAGGTTGGCAATATTAAAATAAATTATTTTATGAACAATTTAAAGTTTTAGAAAATAGCCGGTAAAAAATAATTTCAAGATAAAATCAAATTCGTGACATAAAAAATCAAATTTCTGATTTTATTTTTATTGATAAGATAAATTAGGTAACAAAATACCAAACGGAAAAGAATTCTTTAACAGATTTTTGAAATAGATTAACATTAAATTGTTTCTTTAATAGTTAATAAGCTAAAGTTTAAACCTAACTATTTTGGCATTAATATTCAATATATAAAACGAAATAAATTACTAGCATAGCCAATTTTATACCAAAGTCTAGCCTCCATCTTAATAGCTTCCAAAAACATTTTTTTTCCTAGAAAAATCAAAATTTACTAACATCCAATCCTTTTTAAGGTTTGCTGATATCAAAAACGTTTTTACTCGGAAGATTAAACCCTTAAAAATAAGATTTTTGTCCGATAAAATGACAAATTATTTATCATTAAAAATTTTAACCGCACGAATTTTTAAGTAATATCTTATCAAACAAAAGTGGGTTGGGCAAATCAAAGTTTGAGCGAAAAAGTGAAGTTTATGTCGTGTCAAAATATTTTGTTAATAGTTTATGACGTCATATATTAAAAAACATAAATATTATTGGGTTGTTTATTACATTCCCAATTAATCCTAGTGTAAAAAAGGCTACATAACATCCAGGGTTGTTGTTGATTCCTTTTTTTGTATATATCTTTATCCTCGATGTGGGAAAGTCAAATGCGCGACTTAAACATAGAGTAACATCAGTTACCCCAACCCAGCCTCGAGTTAACTTTGCCAGTTTGGAATTATAGATTATAATTGCCATTTAATTAACTGCTGATTAAGTATTGGCTTAGCAAAATTTTATACCGTCATGCTGTAGCGTCTTGCCTATGGGCGCTACAGCATGATATCACTGAGGATCGAACCCAGGACCTCAAGTAATGTAGAAAGTGTTCTAACTATTACATCATTCTGCCGGTTAAATTTTTAAACAACAAGACGTTAAAATTGCTACACGATTAAAAGTCCCAATAAAAGGTAAATGACCCCCAAAACAGTAACCATTTTTAAAGCACATTATGTATAGCACGTACACGTTAAAATTAGTGAGCAAAACACAAATAATCCCTTAATTATAGGTCATCAGTTCTGTTAAAACAATGTAAAAGTGTAAATACATTATTTATGATTCATTAAAATAGAATCCTAGCTTCGAATAAACTTGTTTTTATTCAGGTTTTGAAGTGTTACAAAATTCTTGTCAGGGTAAATCCGATTAGATACGTGATATTACCCCGTTACCGACTTACCTGTTTACAAGAACATAGTTAAAAAGTTAACCAACTGAAAAACCGCTTAATAAACTTTATACCAAAATTAAAAGAAATAGTTAAGAACGAAAAAATGTGGCAAATTATCTTATTTTTAGTACTTTAAATTATATAATTTAGGACTTCATAAAATACCGTTGCATAAGGTATCTTAAGAAGAGCAATTTTAACACTTTTCTTAAACCAAAATCTTTAACAAAATATGATTCGGTTATTTAAAAACAACAAAAATAAAAAAATAAAGTTAGAGTTAAAATATTATTTTTATCACGTAATTGTTTTGCTTAAAACTGTTTTTTTAGCAAACTAATATTTAAATTATTCTATCCAATAACCAAATTCTGTTGAATAGAATAACAAATACGTCATCTTAAGTAACGTAAATGGTTGCCCCGTCGCCCTTTAATTAAATGCCCGCATTTAAACGTGATTTAAATCATTTATAACTTCAAAGTTTTCAAGATTCTATTTTTATATTTTAAAATAGGGTTTACTTGAATTCAAATAACATCAAATTGTAATCCCATAATGAGGGAAAATGTGTTTGGGTTTCAAAGTCAGAATTTAAATTGTTTTCTTGGCAGCTTCTTTGATTTAAATAAATTATAGAAATAGAAAAGTTTATAAAACCACTAATTTTTTTACTATTTTCAGAATTTTTTATTGGCAAAAGTTTAAATGACAACATAACGTTAAAAGTAACGTTATAATCATTTTAATGACGTCATCTCGTTGTAAGTAACGTCATAGGCCTTTAAATGACGTCACATGTTGCGTAAGGAACGTAACACAGGTGATGGATAATTATGACGTCATTTACAGCAAACCTAATGACGTCATCACATCGTAAGAAGGGCTCTAGTGATCTGCTCCCTCTTTCTTTTCTTTTTATTCTTAGATTTAACTCGCTGGGTGGCGTCCAAGAACAATTCGGTTTCGTCCCGGGTCTCCAGGTCGGATTTAATGTGGTTGAGAGCAGCAATGTTAAACCCGATCGTGTCCTAAGTTTAATTTTTTATTTGTTTATCCTTAATGTAAAAATGTCGACTCCACGGCTTAAGCATAAAACATCAGTTACTCCAACTCAGTCTAAAGCTGACTTTAGCAGTTTGAGATATTATATAGATTATAATTGCCCGATTATTATGCTGCTGATTAAGTGCTGGCTCAGCAGGATTTAATACAGTTTATAGCGCCTTACTTACAGGCATGCTACAGCATAAGAGCAAGTTGGATCGAACTCAAGACCTCATGTGTTTTATTCACTCCACTAAGCTGCTTATTATAGAGTGCCAAAGTTTAACAAAGGAGAATTCTAACACAAATTTACTAAACAGAAATAAGTTTAAAAAAACTATTAATTATATAATTACCCTTAATATTTTAACTTGAGATTGGGTATTGATTCGAAGTTGACCCAAAATATCAACCAACATTTCGTTTGATGTTATTTGCCCATGATGGATTCTAAAAAAAGATAAATAATTAGAATAATATAGAATAGTTATTTCTATAAAACCTTTTTTGATACTTAACTCTGTGCCTTTAAATTTAATTCTTTTTATTTTTTTTTTGTACATTTTTATACTTTTTTTTTATTTTGGTTTTTCGCACATTGATAAAAATAAATAATAAATACGATATACAATTAATATTACAACAATGCGACGAGAAAAAATGACAAAATCAATTTAATAATTTAAAACATGCCAAAAGTATTAATGTTTACATAAAGATTTTATAGTATATTATCGCATGGTCACCAAACCCAGTTTTAATGTGGAATGGTCAACTTTTTAGCATATACATAGAGTAACATTCGTAACCCTGAACCAGTCTCAAACTAACTTGCCAGTTAAAAATATTACTGAATATATTTGCCCAATAATTAAGCCCCCTTTTAGTTGCGCAAAAATTGTACCATTAATACATAAAAGCAGTGGGGTTCCAACCCAGGACCTTATGTAGTAAAGCCAGGTGTTCTTACTGTTACAATATAGCTGAACACCTGGTAGTTCAGTCTTTAATAAAGTGAAATTAAAAACTTGATTTTTACCTTAATAAGAAGAATATGCATCTACAAACTAGTTCCACTTCTCTTCCCTTTTTCACCAAAATATTGAGAACTTTTAACAAGTTTGGGACATAAGAAAATGGGAGAACTAATAACGACTCTTCTAATTCACTAAAACAAATATGATAAAACTTACAATTTATATAAAAATACAATAATATGTCCAATTTAAATAGGCCTACAAAATAAATAAAACTGCTTTCTGTGGTGCGCAGGTAAATTATAGAAAGCAAATGCAGCGTGGTGTAGTGGTAAGAACACTTGCCACACCAAATATGGGGTGGTGGGTTCAAACCCCACTGCTCTCATACTGTAGCACCCTTGAGTAAGGCGCTTAAGCAGTATGAACTCCTGTTGAGCCAGCACTTAATCAGCAGTATAATTATCGGGCAATTATAATCTTTACCATCCCAAACTGCCACAGGCAATTGAGACTGGTTCACAGTAACTGTTGTTACTCTATGTTTAAGTCGCGCATTCGACTTTCCTACATTAAGGATAAAGATATATACAAAAAAAAAGTTTTAGTTAAAAGTTGTGACCAAATTTTTAACAAACTTTTTTTTTTTCAAAAATTTTTTTTAAATAACAAACTTTTACCTCGATTTAATTTTCTTTATCACCCCAAGCACATGAAATAAAACCTGGAAAAATTTAAAAAAAATTAAAATAAAAATTAAATATAAAGAAAACAAAATTTAAATAAATAATTTAATAAAATGACTTACTGGTAAATTTCCTTGTGCCATTAAAATTGGATGTTTCGAAACATAAGGCACCTAAAAAATTTAAAAGAATTGTTTTTTAAGTTTTACATAAAATCGATTAAAATAATAAAGGGGGATAAAGCTTTAAAATATTTAGTCAATTATGTAAGTAGAAGGGGTTTTATTCTAATGTGGTTTATTCATACCTGTTTATTTTTGTGTGTTAACATATGTTCTTTCTCCTTTGCTGTTTCTTCATCATATAACTATAACAAAAATAAAGTTTACAATACTGTTGTAACCCTATAGTATACCTTGAGAAGTATTATACTTGTAAAATTCAAATAAAACATTTATATTTTGTAGCTTTTAGTGATTCAAATGGTACTATTGTAAATATATATATAACATGAAAATTAGTAAAAAAATACTATATATAATTATAGGCCTACAAAATAAATAAAACTGCTGTTTGTGGTGTGCTGGTAAATTATCGCTAACAAATATTAACTGTAAGTTGTAACCAACAACAATTGTCTAATCTATATAGAATAAAGCTTAGTGGATAATATATATGAGTGTCCGATTTGAATGCGTTAATAATCAATAAAAACTATTATTTATAGTACACAGGTAAATTACCACAGACAAATATTAGTTGAAAGTTGCTATCACATTACTACAAATTAAATCTCCACCATAGAGAGGGCTATCAACTAGTTTTAAATATATTAAATAGTTTAAATTTACCTCCAGTGCCTCCATGATCCTCTCTGTGCTCCGGATCGACGTGGATGTTGTTTTGCTTGCTCTTCCTACCTCCTCTTGTTCACCTTCACCTTTGACCTTGATGTAAAAATAAAATAAAAGTTAAAATTTTTACAAAAAAATGTTTATGTTGCTTAAATATAAAAATCAACTTGTAAATTTAATTTATAAAAATCAACTTGTAAATTTAGTTTATAAAAATCAACTTGTAAATTTAGTTTATAAAAATCAACTTGTAAATTTAGTTTATAAAAATCAACTTGTAAATTTAGTTTATAAAAATCAACTTGTAAATTTAGTTTATAAAAATCAACTTGTAAATTTAATAAAAGTTACACAAAATAAGATTTTGCAATTCATAAAACCCTAAATCTCTATTTATAGTAAAGCATAGTGAACTGTATATGTCCAATTTATAGGCCTACATAGTGAATAAAACTGTGGTTTGTGGTGTATAGATAAATTATCACAAGTAAATATTAGTTGTAACTTACCTATAGAAATTGGGATCCCATCTTTGGGTGGGCAATGAACTAGTTTTTATGAACAAAATAAATATAAAAATTTACCAAAGTTTCCTGGCTTTTGACGAAACTTTTTTCCTCATTCTCTTCCCTCTCTTGTTCTCTCTCTTCCTCAGGAATAATAATCTCTGATGTTTTCTCCCACAACCTGAGGGAGCGGTCACGGCCACTTGATGCCATGTGATCACCATCCCTGCTCACTGTAAGACACCACACTGCCCCAATGTGAGACTACAAAAATATTTTAATTTTTTATATTATTTATTTTTTTAAATATAAAAAAATTATTTTGCTAACAATTTGAGAATTATGTTTTATTCAAGAAAGTCCACAAGTTTGCTGTTTTAATATATTTATATTTAATGAAGCTTGGCATGTCCAAATTATAGGCCTACAAATTAAATAAAACTGCCGTTTGTGGTGCATTACTGCAGGCAAGTATAAGTTAAAAGTTACAACCATATTATGACAATTGAAATATTGAGCAGAAAGCAGGAATTTAGTTTTGTTAATTTGTTTTACTACAATAAAAATTGGTCTCTTTACATTAAGCAACATCTAAACACAGCAAACCTGCATAATTTGAATAAGAATAAACTTATCTGCATCCCACTGTTTAATGAACCCATCTTTCCCTGCACTGAAGAACAAATGAGTATCGGGAATAAACTTCACACATGTTACATCATCATCGTGAGCAAATAATGATCTACAAAAATTAAATAAAAATTGGTATCAAAATTTAAAAAATTTTATAGAATCTTTTTCTATACTGTTTATAAAAAGCCTAGGCCTTCATTGCAATTTGGATAAAAATTTATTTTTTTATTATTTTTTGCACTCCATTAAAAAAACTTATATAAAAATTGCAAACAAGAATTAAATGTCATATTGTAGCAGTTAAATAGCAGTGAGAAAGCGTCTTACTAGTTTAACGGTGAATTACAGAATGAAAGATAAGATAACAGCGGGACGCTTAAGTAATTAGGAAAAAGGTAATAACAACATGCGTATAACGTAAACACACATACTAGCTTCGTATGTCAATAAAGTAGTGCGCTACACAATTCCCCCCCAGAAGCGTAGTAAAAATTATAAGAAAATTAAAAATTACAAAAAAAAACAGTTAATTTTGTTTCGTTTTTGGTCTTCCACGTTTTTTGGGTATTGCCACTTGAACAGGCTGCGTCAAATCAACGTTGGCTGGTTTCAAACGATCAACGGACAAAGTTTGTTTGGTACCACCAATATCCAAAATAAAAGTTTTTATATCACGCTTTATTACATAACATGGTCCTTCATAAGGTGCTGTCAGTGGAGGGCGATGAGCATCTTTTCGAATAAAAACATATTTACAAGTTTTTAAAGTTTGAGGGACATATGTAGTTTGATTTGCGTGGCGTGACATGGGTTGTGGCATAAACTGGCTGATTTTTTCGCGTATAAGCTTTAATTTTTGTTCGCTGTTTGTTTTGTCAGGGTCATGAAAAATGAAATCCCCTGGGACAGTAATTGGGGCGCCGTATACTAGCTCCGCCGACGACACCTTTAAATCTTCTTTAGGAACGGTTCTTATACCTAAAAGCACCCATAGAAGTTGATTCGTCCAGTTAGGTCCAGTCAACCGCGCCATTAACGAACTTTTAAGGTGGCGATGTAATCGCTCAACCAAACCATTGGATTGCGGCCTGAAAGCACACGTGTGGTGTAACTGAATGCCGAGTGAGGCGTTTATAGATCTCCAGACATTAGAGGTAAATTGCGATCCTCGATCAGACGACATATTTAAAGGAATACCAAATCGCGATATCCAATTGTATAAAAAAGCTTTTGCACATGTATCTGTTGTTGAATTTCTCATCGGAATTGCTTCTGGCCATCTGGTAAAACGATCGACTATGGTTAGCAAATACGTGTAACCGTCTGATGGGAGAAGAGGGCCGACAATATCGATATTTATATCGGTAAAACGAGCTTTTGCGTCTGGATATGTAGATAAGGGAGTTTGCACATGCCGTTGAATTTTTGATTTCTGACAAGGAAAACATTGTCTTGCCCATGTGCCAACATCCTTGTTGAGACCCGACCAAACAAATTTTGAAGCAATTAATTTGCGGGTAGTTCGGATTGAAGGATGTGATAAGTCGTGCAAAGTATGAAATATTTTCTTTCTCCATGACAAAGGAACAATGGGACGAGGCTTACCAGTTGAGACATCACACAAAACAGTCGCGCCCTTGATGCCCATATTTATATCAGCAATTTTCAGATTAGTTTCTGCGGTACGATATGCTTGTACTTCCGGTACAAGTTGGTCTGCGGCAAAAATCTCAAAATCGAGATCGATAACGTTATTTTTAATGCAGGAAATGTTAGCCCGTGACAATGCGTCTGCGACATAATTTTCTTTTCCATTAATATGTTGAATATCAGTCGTATATTCGGAAATAGCCGACAGATGTCGTTGTTGTCGATTAGACCAAGGATCAGTGGCTTTAGAAAAAGCAAAAGTAAGTGGTTTGTGATCTGTGTAGATGGTAAATACTCTACCTTGGAGAAAATAACGAAAATGGCGAACAGCTAGATACATTGCCAGCAGTTCCCGATCGAATGCGCTATATTTTATTTCGGCAGGTCGTAAATATTTGCTGAAGAAAGCAAGAGGTGTCCACTTTCCATTAATTACTTGTTGCAAAACGGCACCAACCGCCTGTTGTGATGCGTCAACCGTTAAGGCTGTTGTAGCATGCGCCTGGGGGTGATGAAGCATGGTACAATTAGCAAGTGACAATTTTGCCTTGTCAAAAGCGAATTGCGTGTCCTTATTCCAGATCAACTTTTTTGGCTTTCCTGACAAACTTTTATAAATTGGCGTCATTATGCGTGCGGCATCAGGAATAAAACGAAAATAAAAATTTATCATTCCGGCAAACTCCTGTAGTCCTTTAACAGTTTTAGGGGGCTGCATTTGCGTAATAGCTTTTACTTTATCCGGTAAAGGAATTATTCCAGCTTTGTTAACCAAATGCCCTAGAAAGTTGAGTTCTGATTTGCCAAATCGACATTTGTCAATGTTAACGACTAAGCCGTTTAGTGACAGAACTTCAAAAAGACTTTTTAAGTGTTCAAGGTGCTCTTTCTCAGATTTGCTTGCTACCAATATGTCATCCAGATAGACGAACACGAAATTAAGACCTTGACACACACTGTCCATGAGTCGCTGGAAAGCTTGTGCAGCATTTTTTAACCCGAACGGCATGCGCCTGAATTCAAAAAGGCCAAATGGAGTTATGACAGCGGTCTTCGGTATATCTTCAGGGGCCACTGGCACTTGGTGATATCCTCTGACTAAATCTATTTTAGAAAATAGGCAACAACCGTCTAAATGCGATGTAAAATCTTGTATATTGGGTATCGGATAACGATCCGGTTCTGTGAATGCATTTAGACGGCGATAATCACCGCACGGTCTCCAACCTCCAGAAGCTTTGAGCACCAAATGAAGGGGTGAAGACCAAGGACTAGAGGAGCGTTGAATTATGCCCATTTCCAACATCTTTGTAAACTCCGTTTTGGCAATAATAAGCTTCTCGGGTGGCAATCGACGAGCTCGTGCGTGAACAGGTGGACCGATGGTGGGAATGTAATGCATGATATTGTGCTTAGTGGTCTTTTGATCAAAACGTGGCAACGTAAGCCCTGGAAACTGATGCAATAACGATGTATATGTTGAATTGACTTGCAATACCAATTTTTGTGGAGGGTCGTTTTTTAAAACTGGTTTTTGCAAAAGCTTTTGGCCGTTTATGTCTACTAGGAAGGAGTTTTTACGCAAAAAATCTGCACCAAGAAGTGGCCTAAGAACATCCCCAATAACGAACTTGCATAAAAATGTACCAACAGGTAAGCAAATTTTTGTCATTTTAGTCCCATATGTGCATATTTTGCCTCCATTAGCGGAAAGAAGTGGTTGTTGTTTGGTTTTTGTTCGTCGCTCATAACTGGTCGGCGGGATAACACTTACTTCAGCACCAGTGTCGATGAGAAATCTAATTTTGGAATTGATGTCGTGCACAAAAAATAAATTGTTTTGTTTACCGGTTGCTGCCGCTGACAGCAACCGGCCATTTAGTTTTCCGAAAAATTACAAGGAGGAACGCATTTTCTGGCCCTGTTTCCAAACCGGCGATGATAGAAACATAGAGAATCGCCATTCTTATCGGGTTTTCGCTCAGTTAGTGTCCGATTAACTCGAGAAATGGCGTAAGGTGATGGAGCATTTCTTGCCATCCATACAGCATCGGCACGTTGCGCAAGTGCACGCATGTTTGCGAATGAATCATGGGCAAGAACTAAACGTACATCCTCTGGTAGATGTTGCAAAAAAAGGTGTTGAAAAATAAAACACGATTTGTGATCGCCTAACAGTGCCAGCATTTCATCCATTAATTCGGACGGTTTGCGGTCTCCCAAACCAGGCATGTTTAGCAACCGAGAAGCCCTTTCTTGTGCGGAAAGCGTGAATGTTCCTAGCAATCTTTGTTTGAGTGTTTCATACTTGTCATTGCTTGGAGGGTTTTCCAATAAATCAATGACCCGAAGGGCAGTATCTTGATCTAAGGCAGCAACCACATACAAGTATTTCGTCTGGTCAACATTTATTTTTCTTAACTCAAACTGAGCTTCTGCTTGTTGATACCAAACTCTCGGATGAGCTGACCAAAAGCTTGGCAATTTTAAAGAAACAGAATTCTCTTCTTTAATCATTCTAGAAATGTCGTTTCTAGATGTCGGGGTCACCAATGTAGCAGTTAAATAGCAGTGAGAAAGCGTCTTACTAGTTTAACGGTGAATTACAGAATGAAAGATAAGATAACAGCGGGACGCTTAAGTAATTAGGAAAAAGGTAATAACAACATGCGTATAACGTAAACACACATACTACGCTTCGTATGTCAATAAAGTAGTGCGCTACAATATTTACTTAGTTTTTTGTTTTTTTTGCATATATCTTTATCCTCGATGTGGGAAAGTCGAATGCGCGACTTAAACATAGAGTAACATCAGTTACTCTGACTCAGTCTCGAGTTGCTAGTTTGGGATATTATATAGACTATAATTGCCCGGTAATTATGCTTCTGATCAAGTGCTGGCTTAGCAAGAGTTCGTACCATTTATAGCGCCTTACTCAAGGGCACTACAGCATGAGATCAGTGGGGATTGAACCCACGACCTCATGTGTGGTGTAGCAAGAGTTCATACCACTACACCACGCTGCCGGTTTTAAATGTCATTTTTACTTAGTTATACAAAACAAAAAAGATTGTGTTGTTTTTAAAAGCAAGTTTGTTGAACAAATATGTTGTATAATAACATTAAATAAAATTAAGTTAACCTGTGACAATCTCCAAAATCCAGCCCCCATATTTTAACATTTCTGTCAGCAGATCCAGTTATAATCAAACTTCCATCAGTGCTTATACTTATACATGTAACTGGAAGGGAGTGGCCATACAGAGATAAGAAAAACTAAATGAAAATTATTTTTATTTTTTACATTATCATATTTTGATATATTTTAAATAAAAGTCAAAAAAACTTGTTGAGTAATAATTCTAAGTTGTAACAGTTTTAAACTAGTAATTTTTCGAGCTTGCTATTTCATTTTGTGTTTTTTGTAGTGATAAAACTCTTAAAATAACGTCGTTTTTAGGAAGCAACAAAATCATTTTAATAACATTTTAACTTAAAGACAACTTAACTCAAGTTAACTTAGCCTGAGAACAACATAAACTACAGATTAGTTGACCTGAAGGCAACCAAATTTTGGACAACTTAACTCTATAAAACTCAGTCCTGGACAAACTCACCTAATAACTTATTTCTCCTGTTTAAATGTTTTAATAAAATAAAAACTTAAAGGTGGGTTGATATTTTTATTTTTTTGTATACATCTTTATCCTTGATGTGGGAAAGTCGAATGTGCGACTTAAACATAGAGTAACAACCGTTACTCCGACCCAGTCTTAATTTGCTTTCAGCAGTTTGGGATATTATAGATTATAATTGCCTGATAATTATGCTGCTGATTAAGTACTGGCTCATCAGGAGTTTATACCGTTTATAGCGCCTTACTCAAGGGCGTTACAGAATGAGAGCAGTGGGGATTAAACCCACGACCTCATGGTGGTGTAGCAAGTGTTCTTACCACTACACAATGCTGCCGTATTAGATTAAATGTACCGGCCAACAATAAAATAAAAGCTCTTAGCTTTAGCTTAAGAAATTTTTTTTTAGAAAAATCTTGTTCATTTACCTTTAATGTGTCGGCGTAAAATATTTTCACACTTGAATCCAGTAACGAAACAGCAACAAGTTTTTTATCTGAAGTAAAATCAACAGCGAGGATTTCATCATCAAGTTGTAACGATCGAGAATGGTTCAAAGTTAATCTAAAAAATCAAAATAAACAAGATTAAATAAATTTTTGAAAGACTTTATAGCCTTATTTGAAGTAGTTTAACTTTAACGGTTTTATTAAAAATTATCTAAAACAATTGAATACAAAAAACTAAACATAAATTCATAAAAATCAAAACTATAAATTACTGTTTATATTTTTTTAAAAAACACTACAAAATTAAAGTTAGTTTTTTAATTATTATAAAAACAATATAAGAAATAACCTCATGTTTGAATTGTCTTCTTTAATTAGATCAAAATCCCAGAATTTTAATATTTTATCCCCTCCCCCACTCACTAAACCTTTCTTGTTAGGTTGTAGGATCAGAGAAAAAATGTTGGAGTCGTGAGCTTTTATACTTTCAAGTTTGGTTCCTATGCAAAAAAAATTTAAAATTCATTTTTCAATGTTGGTTTTCTATACAAAAAAAATGACTGTTGATTAAAATCGGCAGCGTGGTGTAGTGGTAAGAACACTTGCTACACCACCATGAGGTCGTGGGTTCAATCCCCATTGATCCCATGCTGTAGCGCCCTTAAGTAAGGCGATATAAACGATATCAACTCCTGCTGAGCCAACACTTAATCAGCAGTTTAATTAACGGGCAATTATAATCTATTATATCCCAAACAGCCAAAAATAACTTGAGACTGGGTTGGGGTAAATGATGTTACCCTATGTTTAGGTTGTGAAGTCGACTTTTCACATCGAGAATAAAGATATATATAAAATTATAATAATCTTAAATTTGACAAGACCACATTGTTACTGCCCTTTATGAAACAATAAAAGCAATTAACAATACAGGGTTATTACTACAATATTTACAGCACAAGTACCTAAAAATATTTTAAATTTTAATTTTACGACTTACCTGAAGCAATATTATGAACCTCAATACTGCCCTCTTGTGTAGCCAATAAAGCGTAACAATCACCAGGCGCTATCAGACAACATTTGGTGTGCAGGGATTTAAGGGTGTGTACACATTGTCGACTACTCCTGTGAAATATAATAAATTTTAAAATCAATGGATCTTTGCATAATTTTTATGTTATGGTGGTACTGTTTTATTGTAGGACAGTGATTAAAGGCAATAGACATTATTGTAGTCTAATATGTAATTACAAGGTTAAACATTAATTGAAGTTGAACAGTGAACCAATTATTTCTATGTACTGTTTATTGCGCCAGCGAAAAAAAAAACACGAAAAACCAAATTGTTGAACTTATAAATTGTGCACCCAAGTGTCCTGCCACTATTTTATAAGGCAGGGTTCAATTCCAATTACTTTTATGTCATAATATCATTAAAAAAGTGTTTATTTATTAAACTTATAAAAAGTTTTCCAACAACTTATTTATTAAATAAAAAACTTAATTTTCACAAAAATCCCAAGAAAAATTATTTTAACTACTTGTTAAAAGTTTTCTCTTAAATCAAAACCCAAATTCAATTTTTTTTTTTAAATCAACAGTTATATAATAAAAAAAAAACATTATAAACCAAACCTGTTCCAAAGCTTAACAGTTTCTGCTGAGGAAGTCAACAACGCCATTCCATCCTCAGTAAAACACATAGATTTTGTCTCCCCTCTATGGCCCATATTCCATAATTTCTTTAAAGTTGATAACTCGGGTTTATTGGTCGATGTTTTCACTTGAATTATCTCAATTTGGTTGTTAGTTAAAAGTGAAGCAATGTGGACATCCTGGGCTGACTGGACAGATACCAATGAACTAAAATTAAATAAAAAGTTAATCATTCAAGAAGAAGTAATTGCAATTTTTTAAATAGAATTCTTTTTTATATTTTTAAAATTAATTTTGTTAATTGATAAGTTTATAACTTTTTAATGATTTTAAATGTTAAGATGCTCAAAAATAAGTGGTAAATATAAAACAACTTTATTTGTTTGAGTTGAATTGCTTTAGGATAAATTACTAATAACTAGTTGATAGCCCGCTCTACAATGAAGATTTTTATTATCGTATTATAGTCCCAACTCTTAACTAATATGCCCCTCTTCTCCAATAATTTACTCGAAAATCACAAAAATCAGTTTTTCTTTTTAATTTGCAGGGCTATAAAATGGACATAGATATATATATATATATATATATATGTATATATATCGTTCACTAAGCTTTGTTATATAAAGATTAATTGGTAAAATAATATTAATAAGAATATTGTCAAGCAAATACAGTTAAAAAAAAGAGTTTTACTTTAAGTTTTAAACCAAGTTTACCAAATTTTTCCAGAGCATGAATAAATTCCTCTTTGTTTAATTTCATCAACAATACTTCGTTCAATTTTTAAACTTTCTTCTTCCATAGAAGTTGCTGTTATAAAAGATGTCAATTGATATTATTTTACATAATCATAGTTAACCATTAAACATGAAGGGTAACAGTTTAATTTTGTTACTTTATTTTTTATCTAAATATAACGAAACCTACTTTTTGGTATTTAAAAATAATGCATTTAAATACCAATTTTTGCATATTGATATTACAAAATTTATTATTATATATATACTCTATTAAGTTATAATTACAAATTCAAAATAAGCTTGAAATTCCAATACAAAAATACAAACAACTTTTACCGTTATTTCCCTCATTTTCTTTCTTTTTCTTTTTCCTTAAAAGTTTTAGTTTTTTCTTTAAATTTGTTTCAATCTCGGACTCCGTTAATACTTGAAAAACTTCAACTGTCTTATCATTCCCCTTGAAATAACATATTTTAAATCAATTTTTAGGCTAATACTAGTGATTAAATTTACTGAAGTAAAAATGTAGTTTATACAAGAACATAATACTCAGGGTAAACACTTACATGACAGAGTAGAAACTTTCCATCATGGGTTATATTTAGGCCCACCACACGATGGTGTGAGTTCCTCGTTATAGAACCAAGTTTAGTGCAGACTACTTGTTGGTTGTCCATATTTTCTAAAAAATAAATATTTAGTTTTAACAAATGCAGCATTTTTAGTAACATATAAATAAATTGTATAAAGAAAAGTCTATATTCCAACTAAGAATATATATTTTTTTGTCTTAAATTTATTGTCGATCTTATCACGGAGTACATTTGTTAACCTGACCCTATCTTAAGTTGACAGATTGAGATATTTTTTAATAGAAATGGTCTAAATTACACTGATGAATATTTTTTGTCTCAGCAAATGTATGTTTATAGAACATAAGGGCCATTACAGCATAGGAGCACATAGCAAACTTTTAGTAGCAGTGGGTGTTTAAACCCAAGACTTTATTGTGTCTTCAGTTCAGATATATATAAACTTCAAAAACGTTTATTATGTACAATTTATTACCTTCATCTGAGTCAGAGTTTTCATTATCTTTCCTAATTTTTTCAGTTGGTTCCAACTCATTCTAAACATAAAACAACGCAAATAAATACTTAAAATATTAAACAGACACAGGAAATTCAAAAACAGGCATGTATTCTGCTACAGCTAAAGCAAAAAAATTTATAAAAATTACATGAATTAATCATTTAATTCTATAAATATAATAAAAATCAAACCTTGTCAGAGTTGAACTTGATCTCCCAAACTCTCAACTCAGAATCTGAACTTCCACTAATTAATTTTCTTTCATCTGGGGTTAATATAAATGTCCATACCTTTGTTTGTCAAAAACAGTATGGTAAAACAATTTAATCATAACCTATTTTTACCCTATAATATTTATAATACAACCATGCATACAAAATTATAAATTTCGTGTACATATTAAATGTAATTTTTTTCAAATTTTTTTAGATAAATTATATATTATTTTTTGCTGAATTTGTTTTTCGTAATATTATAATAAATTATAATATGGTATTAGTCTCACCTCAGCCCGATGTCCGACCATTGTTTTAAAACAATGTTGGGTATCCAAATCCCACCATTTAATGTAAGTATCTTTCGAACTAAACATAACATAAAATCAAAAATATTAAATTAATATTACCTAAACTACAACAGGCCAAACTTTTTGTGTATTTAACGCCAATAAATAAACTGTTTAATGATATGCAAAAATCAAATATTTAAGGTAATTTAAAAAATGTCCCAAAAAAATGGTAGCGTTGTGTAGAGGTTAGAACACTTCCTTTAGTAAATGAGGTTCTAGATTTGATCCCCACTGCTCTCATGCTGTAGCGCCTTTAAGTAAGGTGCTATAAACGTTATAAACTCCTACTTAGCCAGCACATAACCAGCAGCATAATTACCGGGCAATTATAGTCTCTATAATAACCCAAACAGCTACAGGCAATTTAAGACTGGGTCGGGGTAACTGATGTTACTCTATGTTTAAGTCGTGTAGTCGAACTTCCCACATCAAGGATAAAGATATATATACACAAAAAAGTGAATAAAATATATGAGATTCGCAATACAGTTTTAAAGTTTCTAAGTTTGAAGTTTACCTTGAAACCAGCATGTTGGTTTGTTTAACAAAACAACATCGAGTAACAATCCCTTTGTGACCTTTTAACCTGTACAATCCACTTTCACTTACCAGGTCCCAAACAACTATTTCTGTATCCTGTAAATAAAATAAATTAAGCGATCAATATTTTTAATATATTTGCAACTACAGCAAGTAAAAACACTTGGCTTCACTACATAAGGTCTCAGGTTTGATTCCCATCAACTTCATGCTGTAGCAGCCCTTAGTAAGGTTCTATAAACAGTTTAAGCTCCTGTTATGCCCAAAACCAATTTGTAAAACAATTATTGAACTTACAACTTTAATTTGAATACATAGCACTTTAGTTTAACTCATGTATAAAAAAAGATAAACAAATATAAAAATAATAAAAATATAAAACTTACATTTGAACCAGAAGCTAGCCTCATGCCATCTTTGTCGTAACAAAGACAAGAAATAGCAGAACGGTGACCGTCGAAAGTCACAGAAACATCACCGGTGATTAAACTAAATAATTTGATCGAACCGTCAGTATATCCGACTGCGATTTGATCGTGGTTTGGTCTTGCCGCTAGACAAGAAACTTCATTTTTTTCACCTTGTAGAAGCAGAACCTAAAAAAGAATAGAAAAAGGAAAGTTAGAAAGATAAAGTATTGGATAGTTTGTTGAAGTAGGAGAATTTTGAGTAAAAGGATGTAGGCATAGTTAAGTTACAACTTTAAAATAGTTAGAAAAAAAATTGACTTTTGGTAGATGCTATTTACAGTATACACCCTAGTTAAGCTAAAAAACGATTGACAGATTAAATTTTGGGCTAGCATAATCTATAATACCCAAACTGCTAAAATCAACTTATATCTGGGTCACAAACGTTACTTGAAGTTACAAGACCTTCCACATCGACAATAAATATAAAAAAAACCTTTGTATTGTTAAAATGTATAAATACAAATGGTTTTAAAGTTACATATACCAAAATCTGAACCTACTTTTTCAGATGTCCTGGTATCCCAAACATTAACATTTTCACATGCAGCCACTGCCACATATCTTGAAGTTGTATTTCTCATTTTCAAGTAAACAATATTTGCTCTTGTGCTCCCAATTATCCCAAACTGTGATGTTGCAGCATAGCGAAGATACTGCTTTGTTAGACCCATTTTGTAATTATTTTTGTTAAATTTAAGTCAAAAGTTTCTGTAAAAAAAGCCTAGGTAAAACAGTGCCATATAAAGAAATACTATTTATATATCTAGAAATTTTGAAAAAAAATTTTAAAAAGGTTAATAAGATCTAATTGAAACATAAAAAATATTTTAAAACGGTAAAGTTTTCATGAGTTGAATAAACCACAAACATCATCAAATATTTCTAAACTATCTTCATTATCGGCTTCTAGATTTTGAATATTTTTATTTGATTTATCGTTCAGTTCAACATTGTTCAAATAATTCTGTTTTCCAGATATTTTCTTAACAACAGAATTGTCTTTTTGACGTCCAAACATTTCTTTAACATTTTCCTCAAATAATTTTATTCGTTTTTCATTTTCAACCATTTTTTCGTTTGCTAAATTAACAAGATATTCAACGTAATCGTCACTAGTCATCCTATTTCCATCACTAGATGTCAGTGGAGCTTCTAAACAAAGAGTTCCTCGAACAGCGATTGTTATATTCCGATTGTCCTTCCCACCAATCACAAGCCCTGTGTTTTTAAAACCTGATGACAAGCTTGTTTGTTGCATCATAATCGCTTCGTCTAAACTCCGACAACGCAAATGTAAAATAAAAGGCTCAAACTTTAACTTGCAACTTATCTTTACATTTTTAAGAGTTGAAATTATTTGTTCTGTTGTTATTTTCTCGTGTGAAACTAAATGCCACACACAACCTTTCTTTTTTGTTTCTTTATTTATCTCATCAGAAAGTAAAATAATTCTGCCAGAGCATGAACTTGTGCTGCAGAATCCTTCGTTGCTGTTAATTGAATTGATTAAGTCTTGTATTGGGGCATCAATTGACGATTTTCTACTTAAATCTGATTTAGATAAAGTTGTTGATTTCCATCTTAAAAATTCACGATTTTTAATGTCCATTTTAAATCAATTTTTAACAAGCAATATTGAATTAAAAGTTATTAAATGTTTTGTACAAATAACCAAAAGTTTATAATTTATTTCTAGTAAAAAAAAACAAAGTTTTGAGTTTTATTTTTTGCAGTTTTGACAGTTTTTCTGATTATATAGACCTAAACAAAACCACAATACGCAATAACATATACAATACGGTTTAACAAATCATAAAATATAATAATCTACATTCTAAGTAAGCAATAAACTAACAGTTTTACATTTTTTGTTAACATTTTCGTTTTCCCACGGTACACGTGCTGTCTATAATTTAATAATTATTTGGAAACGCTGATTTAATTTAATAAAAGTAAAATAATTTTGAGTTAAAAAATTTATAACTTTAAATTAATAGTACTTTTAAAATAAAATTAAAAAAAATAATTTAGTATTAAGTAACATTTAAAAAATAATTTTTAAAATATACTGTAATTTATGTAAAATAAATAAAAAATTGTTGGAAACTCTGAAAATCAATAAAAAGTTTAAATAAAATAAACAAACAAAGAGCTATTGTGACGTAATCGATCGAGCCGGGCGTATTACATGGTTACGAAATGTTTGTTTAATTAATTAAGCTTCGTTTGGCAGGTCATTTAGAGATTTATCTATATATACAACATACTAGTTTCGCAATAACACTGTTAATGTTTTTACTTTTTTTTAAATATGATATAATATGATATATGAGTAACCTAAACTGCTATAAATATTATATATACATAAATGTAATGTTTATACAGAAGGCAGACAGCTTCCTTTGGCGATGAAACTGATCATATTATAGTCAGGCAAATGTTATAACTAAAAATTTATAATTTTGTTGTTATTTAAAATTTTTATTTAATTGTTGTTTAAAATTTTAATAATTTATTATTTTGTTATTATTAAAAATTGATATGTTTGTTTAGTTGTTTTAGATGAATTAAAACTTTAACAAATTTAGTAAATTTTTTAATTTAAAATGGGAATCACATTTATTGACAAAAATAGTGGAAATCTACAAACTAATGTTGAAAAATTCCCAGAAGAAAGGTTAATAAAAAGGTTAGTAAATTATACCGGATATAATTTTTTATTAATTGTTATTTGATAATGTGTGGGTGTTTCATATAAAATGCCCCTAAATAAAGCTCCAAAATTAATCAAAATTTAGTTCTGTAGAATATTTATATTATGAAGAATTTATTAAATTTAAACAGGCATAAAGGAGATGCAGTTGAATTGTTTATTTATTCATCGCCACTATACAACTCAACAGCACTTAACCTTTATTTTGGTGCATTTGTGATGCTACTACATCTTATTCTACGTAACAGTGTTGGTAATGTAGCAAGGCTAACAGTTGGCGCTTGTATATTTGTAGAGGGATTTTTTCTAATTGAATATTTAAATAAATGTTTAAGTTTTCAGTTTAAACTTAATCTCACCAAACTACTTTGCACCGGTAAAATATTTTTATCAACTGTGGTGGTTATATTGTTATGTACATTAAGTTATACATTTTTACCGCTTCATGAATTTTACATCGGGGTTCAAGAATTCTCTTTTGATGAAGTTTTGTTACTTATTTTACCATCTCTGTTTCTAGCTACAATAACTATACATCACACAACTAGTTACAAGTATAAAATCTACACCAAACCAGTCTGCTATATTGTAATGGCCATTCTTTTTGGTGTTTACTGGTAAATTGTAAATTAACAAAATTTATAATGTTTTAGTAATTTATCAAAAGCAAACCAAATACACAAAAATATATTTTACAAAAATCCTAAAAATTAGCATTACTACTTACACAAAAATATTAATATTGCGTTTATTTACAATAATTAACAATTGTGTTCTTTGTGATATATGCATAAAGGTTTAGATAATATATTATTTATTTATGTATCTGTTTATTGTTTTTGTATTCTACTGTAATCAATACGTTTTGTTATTAAATTTATTATATTTATTTTTATTCTTTTTTAAATGCACGCAATTGTAAAGGCATTGCATTTTTGGGTTTTGTTGGATAATAACGTTGATATCATATTATTCACTATATTAAATTGTTTTGCTACAATTTTTGTATTTGTGATTATAATTTTTAATATAAATGATAAAATGCCGGATGTTGTAAATGGTTGAATCACAAGTATACTAGAAATACTATATTTTACAAATTAAAATGTTTTCGAGTTTATGGCATGTTAGTGACTAATACTATGGTACAACTATTTATGTACATTTTTATTTTGCACATATAATTTATTTATTACACATTTGTTGTTAAAATATAATTTATATTTATGTTAAAATTCTTGTGTTTTTTTTATTTAAAATAAACCAAATTTACATTAAATACTAAATGATGTCAAACTGTCATAACAGTTCTTTATTTAGGCTTATTAATAAATTCTCCTTTTCATTTAGTGTAATATAATACTTTCTCCTTCAAACGTTGCTTAGCTATCAATAAATGTTTTGTATTCTTTTTTGTAACATTATATATGTAATATTAGACTTATATTTAACTTCTTTATTATTTCTGTGTTGTTATATTTTTTCCTCACTATCCACTAATATTTAAATTCAGGGTTCGAATAAAACTTGTGTATGTAAATATTGTTTTTGGTTTAAATTAAAAAAAAATGTTTACCCATTTTATATAGTCCTTAACTCCTAACAATCACTTAATTTCTAAAGTTTTTTCTACTTTAGGTTATTCTATATAAATACTATTCTAAATTCTGCCTAAAATCATCCCCAAAATAACACACAATTATTTAAAAAAGAGCACGATGTTTTAATTTTTTAAGCATAATAATAAAAGTTTGTCTATCGGTGAGGATAAACGTTTGTTGCCATGGATACAGTCCCGGCGATCTGATTGGTCGTTTTCTAAGCGTAAACGTATCTGCAGTTAACGCACTTGACGTTGTAGTTGCAGTATCGTCTAAAAAGTAAGAAAATTTGTTATTTTCTGCCTCAAATTGTAATTTTAAAACTGTTTTTGTCATAAAATTTGCTAAAATTTAGGCCTACCACTGCACCTAAGAAAAAGTGAGGCCTGTGGTAGCTACATAAAAGCAAAAATATTTCGGTATGTAGTTTCTTTCTAGTTTATGTTAAGACAGGGTGCAAAAAAGTAAAAAAATGGTGACTTACTGGTAGATGGTGTAGTAGGTGGTGTAGGTACATTGAGTTGGGTATCTGACAGACCATCTAAAATAGCTGGCGCATGCATAACCTGGGAAGCAGTAAGAACCGCTCATACATCTGTAACTACAACTGTAATGAGTAATCAACAAGTTGATAAGCTTGGTGTGGCACTCAGTGTATTCGTTGATCTTAACAGAGCAAAGGTTAACAAGGTAGATAGCGTAAGCGTTTCGGACGGCAGAAACTGCTGGGATACTGGAGTAATCTTCACCGTGGAATTTCTCCAAGATGCTGTTGTATCCTTCCCAGTGAACAACCTTAGCCTAAAAGTAAATACAGTAAAAAGTTTAAGACATTAAAAGCTATAAAAAAACAAAATTTCTAAGTTTTAAACATTTTTTGCAGTTTATTTTTAAGACTTTAAAAAAGGTTTTACATGAGTTAGTTTTAAAGAAGTAATGGCTAAAATGTAATATATAAATTGTAATATTGTCAAGTTTATCTTAATGATAGATATTAAATAAGAAGTTTGTGCTTACGTCCCACATAGATTGGTAGAAAGCTTCCTTTTGTTTCTTCAAGTTGTCGAAAAGTTTGGTCTTGTAAGCATCAATAGCAATACTTCTCTTGGAAAGACATTCAGAATACTTGGCCTTAATAGATGCAATGAAAGTATTGACTCTTTCTCGGTATGCTGCGATATCAGCGTTGAATTTGGTGACACATTCAGTGATTTGAGCGAAGAGTTGGGTTCGGTATTCTGCGACGATTTTAGCAACAAGATCATCACATTCGGCCTTCATTTTGTTGATCTCAGCAAGTTGGTCGGGGGTCAAATCCATGGATTGGTTCCTGTAAAAGTTGAAATAAAACATCAATAAAGGTTTATTATGTTCTATTTCATATTATTTTAGAGTATTTTATACAAACAGGCATATATATATATATTTTTAGATTTATTTTACTTACTTAAGTTGGAACATAGACTTGACGTAGTCTTGGTAGAAGACGTGTCTTTCTCGGACAATAACGGTGTATTTTTCGACGTATTCGTTGAAGTAGTTGATCCATTGAACCTTCTTGGTGAGGAAGATCTTGGTTCGTTCGGCGACGATTTCGTTAAGTTTCTTTTCCATAGCTTCAGTGATTTCATTGACTGGCTTGTTGACAGCGTCTAGGGTTAGATAAATTTCGATAAAATAACAGAAACTATTTAAGTAATTTGCTATTTACATTAAAAAAGCAGCCTAAACTAACTAAAAAATTCTGAGTTATCTTAAAAAAAAGATTCTATATAGTAATACAAATTTAGTTTTAAAACGAATACCATAGTTTGACTACTTTTGTTGTAAAAATATTAAATTTTGATGACGTCATTTCTATACTTACTGACGTCACAGGTCTTCAAGTTCTTGTAACCGGCTTTTCTCCAGCAAACATTGAAGGGAGAAAACTTAAATCTAAAGATAACCTTGGGAAGTTTGTAGCCGTACCAACATCCAAGCTTGGAACTGAATATAATTTGTAAATTAAACAAGAGGAAGTTTGAACTAAATTTTAACTCAGACGACTTGAACAATATATAAATTTATAATGTGTTAAAATCTATATATAAAATGAAGATTGGTAATATACATGTTATGTTTAATTTAAAGGCTTTTGGAATAACAACAATAGTTGTTTATAGTGTGCGACCAAATTATCACGGATATATGGCGGTTAAAATTTGCGACCATATTACGACAATTTAAAATGCAGTCTGTTGGGTAGAAATTCGACTTGTAAGTTTTGAAGGTTCAACAAAGAAAAAAATGTTAAGTTTAGCCTAATTTTAACTTACTACTTCAACTTGGGACATTAGAAATAGAAAAAAAAAACACGTACCAGTAACTATAGTAACAGTTTCCATAGAATCTAGTACAACCGTTGGTGGTGTAGCACTTGTAAGCGCAACTGTACACACTGTAGAGTTTGTTTCGGGCATCCACAAGTCGGTAAAGATAACCCTTTGCCAATGCACTGATCTGCATGGTTTCCTTGACAACGTAGGAGGCAACGACAGCGTCGATTTGAGCTTCAGTAACACTGGATCCAGCTAGAGTTTTATTAATAACTAGTTAGATATGAAAAACACGAGGCTATGGTTTTGGGGTTTATTTATGTTGGGTTTTATTTAGATACAGTTGTAAGTATATTTAAATTTCGAAAAGATGTAGAAAATTTGCTTGATTTTTTACATGAAATTGTGTAGTTATTTAAACAAGATTTTGATTTAAACTTAAATTAGTTTAACTTGAGGTACAGAATTTTTTTTAACTGTTTAAAAGCGTTTAAAGATTACTTAGTTAAAACGAAGGACAGCCTTCGAAGGTGTATTGATTTATAAAAAAAAGGTGGTATTTAAGATATTGTTTAGTTGTGCTTTAAAAATTAAGTAAAAATATTTAATGTTTTACCATGGATCTTGGTCAAGAGTTTCTTGTAGAAAGCTCCTTTTTGTTTAAGTTGAGCAAGATGATCTCGAACGAACTTGGTGGTGTAATCATGAATCTTCTTGTTCATGTTCAAGAGATATTCAGCGATTTTGGTGGTTCGGGTTTCCAAGCACTTAACGGAGCTAAATAAAAAGGAAAATGTTAAGAAATAATCTAAAATAAAATGCTAGGATGTGGATACTACTTTAATAACTTCAACATTTAACTTGGGAATTTATTTCCAACGACAACAAACACAAAAAATCTTTATGTAAGTCCGAAATAATGTTTGATTAAAACCGTCTAAAATCTTACTTTTCGAGGATCTTAGCATGGAACTTAATGACATGTGCCAACTTAGCGGTGATAGCTTCGTTGTACTTCTTGATAGCTTCAGCCTTCAATTCGTTAAGTTTTGCGATGTAGTCTGCAATCTTGGCATCTCGATCTGCGATCAAAGTTGCTTGGTCACCGGCAATTTCAACACATCTTTGAAAAAATAAGAAACCGGTTAAGTACTTGAGTTTTACATGACAAAGTCCATTAATGTCAATTTATGGTTTGGTATATAAAATGTAGTTTTATGTACAAGAATTTATAATTTACAATAAATGCATTTTGATTATTAGAAAATGGATTTAAAACTAATTAATAGAAATCACGACATTTAGACATTTGGACTGATGTACTATAAAACTTCTTGAGCTTAGGTAACCAGACATATCATATACACTTGTTTTAATTGTTTTATTTCTTTATTCTTGTAACTTACCCAACTCTGTATTCATAGTATTTGGTGATGTAGGTTCTAAAGTTTTCGATGAACTCGGTGTGTCGTTCTTCGATCAATTTAAGCCAAGCATTTCGTCGTTCGGTGATCTCACCAACGATTTTAAGAAGACTTTCCTTAAGAAGATTTTTGATTTCGCTTTCAACTTCAGCAACAGTGGATTCTAAATAGGTTTTACTTAATTAATTAAGGGATTTATAACAAGAATTTGTAGTTACATGATAGAAAATGTTAGATTAATTGACAGGTTACGAGAAATTTTAACAGATTTTTTTTAAAATGGATCTTAACTAGTCTTCTTTAAGTTTTAAGCAATATTACAATTACTTTTATTTATTAAAACAAAGTTGCTATATTATTAAACTACCAAGAAAACGTGGAGATAAAGCTACAAAACTAAGTATCAAAAGGTTGTAAAAAACCATTTTTTAATTGAAATACGCCAAATCGACCTCTTTTAGCTGGAAAAATAACAAGGAATCTAATATAAACCAAGTTAACATATTAACAAAGATACGTAGAGATTAGGCCACGAAGCTAGAGGTTGTAAAATAGGTAGTTAAATAGCAACTTACCACTCCATCCTTCTTTGCCGCAGTCGGGTCCGGGGTAAACCTTCAAGATGTTGTTGTAGTAACCACAGGAGCACCATGCAGTGTTAAAGTAAACATGGTATTGGTAGATATTGGTGCAGGGGTAAACCTGGAAGTTTCGGGCACAGTAGAAACTGTACGAGTAGCTGGCAGCTTGTGCGGCCTAAGATAGGTAAAGGGTTAATTTAATTTTTTGTACCTTGTAACTAGAGTTGAATTCAGTCATTTGAAATACATAAGTTACATAGTAATATATTAAATAAAAATGTAAAATTTACAACTTAAACTTACGGCCAAGCACGCCAATAAACAAAATAATATTCTCATGTTTGCCGTCTTTCTAGTGCAAGGCGACTATTAACATTATCCCCTAACAATACCCGTTTTATATATATCGTAATATGACCAGTGACGTCATAATTAAAACAAAAACACACGGACAAGTAGCGAAAAAACAACACTAAAGTAAGCTGCATACGTAAATGGGCCACTTTGCATTATTTTAAAGTTGGTTTAGATATAGAGAAATGTTAAAGATTAGAGGTTGTTGCAATCTGGTACTTGAAATATTACTGGACTTAGCTTTATATGTTTTGCTGCGTTATTACAACAAATCAAAGATAATATATTATTTTAAACAAAGGTTTGTTATTAGTTGTTGTTTTAAAGTTATCCCTGTTTAATGTTAAAATATAAAGAACTTAGTAAAATGAAATAACTTGGCAACTGCATAACATTGCACAAACACGTTTTGTTTTTGTTGGTTTAGGAGTAATACCAGGACATGGAAATTGTTTTTATAAGTATCAATATAATAATATTGTCACGTGAAATTTAACATAATATTTACTGTGTTTGCAATAATATTGTTATGTGTTGCTAGCAATACGTTTTGCACGAATTACTGTCATATTACCAAAAACTATTTAACCGAATAGACGTTTTACCGATTTCTATGTCTAGTAAATTGTATTGACAAATATACATTTTGTATTAGCCTGCTTTCACTTCAACCCCTTTCTTAAAAATGCTTCAAACTTCTTTTTTATGTTTGGTGTTATGAAATTTGTTTCCTCGGTAAATTGTTTTTTTTTGATAATTTAAAAGGTCATCTTATATTTTTATGGTTACTACAATGCAAAGCACAACGCACTCATTCTGGGAAAAATAATTAAAAACGAAAATTAATTTCTATTACTAAATAAACGTAATTTTCGGTTTGTATTTATGCTATTTTAATTTTTCTATGTTTTTAAAAAAGTAGGTTTAAAAAAAAAGAATTTTATTTTAAAATAAAGCTACATTTATATTGTAAGCAGGAATTATATATATATATATATATATATATTATATATATATATATATATATATATAATTCGTTTTAAAATTTTATACGCGTTTATTTAACTATAATAAATAGAGTTTAATTTTTAGAAAAATAGAACAAAGAAATATAGGTTAGAAAATAAATTTAATGTTTTATTTAAATGTAAATTTTGATAATCAATTCGTTATCAAAATTTGTTGCCTTTCAAGCAAGCAAAATGAATTGTATAAAAGTGCGTTATAGGCCAAACGTATAAATAGAAAACTTTTTAAAGTTTGCAATTATTGACAGAGTGCCGGTCCTTTGGCACATTTTACTAATTTTCAGTTGTAGGGCCCCGCAGCCAGAAGCTGAAGTTTTTTCTCTACCATATTATTAGGTTGACAAGTTTTTTTTATTATGAAAACTGTATAATACATTCATTGTTCTATAGCGGGGCCTCAGATAACGTGCGTATTTAACGCATGCATGGTTCATAAATACGCCAAAATAACATTAAGCGTGTTAAATACGCGTGATATTAATTGAGTAAGCAAAGTAATTTATTTATTTTATTTTTTAAATTGGGCCCGGCATTTTGTAGGGACGGCTCTGATTCTTAAAATTTTCTTGTTTAATAGTAAAAAAATTGGCTAAAAATATACAAATTATAAACCTTGGTTAATAGAAACTATTATAAAAACGTTCCTAAAGTAATTGTTAATATTGGTATAAAAACAAGAAAAAACTTGTTCTGTTTTAAGTTGTCCTTCAATAAACTTTTCCTAACACTTATAATTTTATTAAAATCTTTGTTGAAAAATACTTAACTATACGTCAATAGCTAGTCTTGAATATATATGGTTTACAACAATAACGATATGTTACTAAAATCTATAAAGTTTACTAGTGACATCACAGTTTTAACATTTGATGACGTCAGGAAATATAGCAAAAGATTACGTAGTGTTTTAAAACTTATTAAATAATATTTTTAATATAATTACTTTATGTAACGATATTACCTGAAGTTAAGATTCAGGTTAAGATTTTAAAGTTTCCTATGTTTTAATTCTTATAATTTTTTTAACTTTATGTTTTAACCTATGTCTAGGCTCTATTTATTACACCAAATAGTTTAAAGAATATAACAAAATTTTGAGTTTAAATTTTTATTTTCAAACATTTAAACAACAATACATTTTAAATGTGAGGTAGTTTGCTGACTTCCATTTACTGGACGTAAACATATCTGCAACCGTATTGGCAGACCTTGAATCCACAGTATCGTCTAAAACACAAAAGTAAAGGTTTAAATTTGATCATTTAGTGGTCAATATGTATTAAAATATGACTTTGTTACTTACTGGTAGATAGTGTAGTAGGTGGTGTAGGTACATTGGGTTGGGAATCGAACAGACCATCTGAAGTAGTTGGCGCAAGAATAACTTGGGATGCATCTGACAGCGACACTGCATCTGTAGGAGCAGGTGTAAGAAAGAACCATCTTTTCGAGGAGGTCTGCCCAGTGAGCGTCGAATTTATCCATGACAACAGCGCAGTAAGTGACAAGCTTGGTGGCATAAGCATTATACATAGCTCGGGATGCATCATCAAAGTTTTCACCATGGAAAGCTCGGAGAAGATCGAGGTATCCGTTCCAGTGGGCGACCTTAGCCTAAGCACAAAAAATCAACATTCACAAATTTTTTTCAAACATTTTTTTTTCAAAGTAAAGACGCATTTTTAAAAATATTATTTCTAGATTTAGCCTTAGAAATCTTTGTAGAGTATATGTAAATAAGGATATACAAAAATTATTAATAAAGAGTAAGTATTTTGAGTTGTTAATCTGCCTTTAAAACTGTTTACATAATTGGCTTTTAGTTGTTTAAAGTTAGTTAAATATTTTACCTTCCACATGCCATCGTACAACTTGGTTCGTTGAGCATCTCGCATAGCGATCAACTTCTGTCTGTAAGCAGCAATAGCAGTGGTTCTCTTGGTGGTACATTCAGCGTATTTGGCTCTGATGTTGGAAATAAAGGTGGCGAACTTTTCTCGGTAGGCTGCGATATCAGCTTCAAATTTGGTGACACATTCATCGATTTGAGTAAAGAGTTGGGTTCGGTATTCTGCGACGATTTTTGCAACAAGATCATCACATTCGGCCTTCATTTTGTTGATCTCAGCAAGTTGGTCGGGGGTCAAATCCATGGATTGGTTCCTATAAAAAAATGTTCAGTTAGGCTAAGGCTCGTTGGATCTATAAGGTAATTATGGTAAGGTCATATCACTTACTTGATTTGGAACATAGACTTGACGTAGTCTTGGTAGAAGACGTGTCTTTCTCGGACAATTTCGGTGTATTTTTCGACGTATTTGTTGAAGTAGTCGATCCATTGAAGCTTTCGGGTGATAAAGAGGGTGGTTCGTTTGTTGATAGCTTCTTCGAGTTTCTTGTTCAATTCATCGATCATAGCATCCAAGTTAAGGTCAAGTTTGCCTGCAACAAAGTTTCATTTTCAAACTTTGGTTTTATTTAAGATATAAACACTGATCTGCAAATTTTGTGTTAACAGCAAGCTATTAGTCCTAAACAGGACGATGTCCAGTTATGACGATACCAACGTAAACATGGTAATCTAAATAAATTTAACATAATGTAAATTATAATCGACTCACTGATATCACAAGTCTTCAATTTGTAGCTGCATCCTCTCCAGTTGTATCTGAATCCACCGCATCGGTAGACACCGTACTTGTAAGAAGATTTGAAGCACCACCATTGACCGAGCTTGGCACTAAAGTTTTTTATAACAAAGAAGTGAGTAAAAATGTGATGCTAGTTGTATGCTATAAGTGTAATGTTACAACGTTATGTTAAATTACTTAATATTAACCAAATAAAATTACAAATATTAAACCACAATAATCTACATACCAGTAACCGTAGTAAGATTTGCTGGCGAAGTTGGCACATCCGTTGAACATGAAACATCTGAAAGCACAGGTGTAGTAAGCAAGGAGACTGGTTCGGTAAGTTTGGAGCTTAGCAGCATAAGCTTGGATCATGGCGTAAACTTTTGGGAGTTCTCGGGCTCTGTAGGCGGCGACGCAGGCATCAACCTTTTCGACTTCCCAGGTGGCACTGCCTGCAAAGTTAAGTCAGAAAATGTGATCTTTTACAAAGTATAATCCCAATAAGTAAGTAGTCTTGGCAAAAATAATTATTAACCGACTTAAAGTTAACTGCGCAAAAATATGTCTTACAATATTAAATTTACTTACAGTGAACCTTGCTCAAAATAAGCTTGTAGTAGTCGGTCTTTTGCTTAAGAACGGCGAAGTGGAATTTGGCGAACTTGGCGATGTAAGCTCGGATTCTTTCGTCAAGAACCTTGGTGTATTCGGCAATCTTGGTAACTCGGGTTTCCAAACACTTAACGGCGCTATTTTAAATAAAAAAAATTAAGTTGATACTATATAAAGTTTGTACTTTAGAAAAACAGTTTAGATATCTTTAATAAAAACTCAAGTTAATTTATTCATATTTGTATGTGATGCTTGTTTTGATGGTTTTTAACTGATAACAACTTACTTTTCAACAACCTTAACGTGGAAATCAAGAACACTTTGGATCTTGGCAGTGATGGCTGCGTTGTATTTGGCCAAAGCTTCAGCTCTCATTTCGTTAAGTTTCTTTTCATAATCGGCGATCTTTTGGTCTCGTTGAACAGCGGTGAATCCAACACAGCTGACAAAAACAAATTAATAGTTTATATTAGTAAACATATGAGTAGTTAAAATAAAATTGAACAAACTTGATCAAATTAAAATGGTCAATTTCAGGCTTATAGCCAATGTTTAGATGTTAATTAAAACTTTATTTGAATTTTAGGTTTTGCAACCTTAAAATATAATACAATTAAGTTTTATATTGTTTAACTTACAAGGATTGGAAGTTGTAGTACTTTTCCATGTATTCCCTCATTCGTTCGAGGAATTCAGCGTGTCTGGCATCGATCTCAGCAAGCCACTTTTCTCTTCGGGCATAGATTTCTTGGAACATTTTGATGAGACTGTCCTTCAACATATTTTGAAGTTCGGCCTTAACATCAGCGACAGATTTTTCTACAAAGATTCAAATACAATTATTGGTATTTAGATAACTTAGCCAATTATTGCACCATATATATATATTTATATAAATAACTGTTGATTAAGTCAATTTCTTTTTTTTAACTAACCAGTCCATCCAGCCTTTCCACAGTTGGCTTCAGGGTAAACTTTAACAATAGGGGCGTAGTATCCGTAGGAACACCATGCGTTGTTGAAGTAGATGCAGTACTTGTAGGAGCTCATGCATGGGTAGACTTCGAAGTTTCTTTGGCAGTAGTAACTATAAGAATAGCTGGCTGCTTGGGCAGTCTGTTAATAAAGAAGTATAAATTAAATGTAAAACATCGATATCTTAGGCATACGACCTGCAAAGCAAAAAGTTAATTAAATATTACTTAATTCTTTCAAATGTATTAGATATGCAATAACACAATAAATATACAACATAATATGTTTATACTTACTGCCATACAGGCAAGAAGCATAAATAAAATCTTCATTTTTGTTCCGCTCAACGTTGTACAAATGTAGTTGTTGAAATCGTAATGAACATTAAAAATCTTTCATCTTATATACTTTACATTTTAGGAGTTTATCTAATATATTGTGTTATTTTAAACACAAGTATGTATGTTGAAATGCAATGAAGTTTATATATAGACTTCAAGTAACTTAAATTTTATTAAACATGTTGTGATTTACAAGTGTATTGTTTCATATACACACGTTATTATAACAACGAATTTCAAATACGATTTCGCAATCTAGGCAGTTTATGCCATTCAAATTTGGTGTATATATTTAAGGTGTTTTTACAGTTAAAGTTTGTATAATTAGAACGTCCGTATAGTTACAAAGTGTTTATGGTTTGTTGTAAAAATGTCAACGGTCAAGTTAATGAAGTGCTTTGTTGAATTATGTTTGGGTTGATGTGTATATTTAGCATGTATTGCAACGCGTAGAAACCTCAAGCGAACAATATAAACACAAACTGGTTTACATCAAACTACCTGATAAAAAAATTCTTTGAAAAAATATTTATAACTTACTGATCACTATATTACAATAAAGTACAAAACATCGGAAAAATAAAATAAAATTTACGTTTATGCTTAGATTATAACAACATGTTAGTTGTGCTATTCGGTGATATTATTTATCCAGTATTTTAGTATTAATTTTATGAATCAATGTTAAATATAAGATTACGTCATATATATCTTCTTATTACGTTGTTGATATTTTAGGTTGTATTCGATTGCTCTGCATTAATAATGTCCAAGTTATTGACATATATATTTATGGCAAGACGGTGTAAGTAACCTATTTATAATAGGTAAGCAAATAATTAAATTTATTTGGATACCTTTTATATGTTGTTATTTGTTTCGCATTAAAGTTGTAACTTTTGCAATAGATCTAGTTTTGATTAAAGCTTATTTACTGTTAAACTTCGAATATTTTTGAATTTAGGCGAATAGAGCTTTAAGCATAAAGCCTATGTGCGTTGTGCGCTTAAGCGTAAATTCCTTTTTAGTTTGTTTCATTTTGATTAAACTTTAAGTAGAACTGTTGGGCTTTAAATTATATTAACTTTTAAGTTAGTATGGTAATGAAAAGAATGGCAATGTAAAATACTTAAATAATAAAGAAGAAAACTATCAGAATGGAAAAAGGTTAGTTTTAACAATGTTTTTTTAAAGATGTAAATAAACTTTAATTCTAGGTTATTTTAATTGTTTGTAATTTGCTTACTATGTAATTAGATGGGAACTAGTAGAATTTTAAATTCCTGACATTGGTGCGGCTTGAACCCAAAACCATACGCATTATTAACCGATGCCATGACCAGTGCACTACACCACTTTTCTTGTATCACATTAAGGTAATGGGTTTTAATAGTTATCCGTAAAGGCCGGGCTCAACGTCAATTAATGTGGCAATGGTTTGGCTACAAGCACGCCAACTAACGGATAGTTTTAGACAAACTAGAGGTAATCTAAATGCAATGACCTACTTTTAAAGAGTTTGCAATGGCCAAAAGTAACCTTTTAAACTAGACAACTTAAACAATAAATCCGCTAAACTATGGGAATTAGGAATGCTAAACTAGACAAAGGTTGAAGTATTTCTAATTTTGGAGGGTTGATGATCAATTAACTAACTGTTCAGCCTATTATTATTACAAACTAATGCAACAGTTTAGGTTTTTAAAACAACTACCTAATACGGATGTTGTTAGTATGTTGACCGATTGCATAAAGTCCTTGATAGTTGCTATGTAATCAAATGTAAATATGGACGACGTTCATTTGAAATGGCCTTTGCTAAAAATAACTTTTGGCAATACGTGGCTTTGTCAAGATTGCGACATCGGCATTGGAATTGCTTACACATTAAGTAATTTAACAATATTAATTTAAGTTTTTATATTTTTTTCTAATACAGCAAATAAAACCGTTTTAAACATTTTGTTGTTGTATATATCTTTATCCTCGATGTGGGAAAGTCGAATGCGCGACTTAAACATAGAGTAACATAAGTATGGTGGCCTATTAGTGCCACCACAATTTTACCTATAATTTTAGATAAAGCTACAAAAGTAAACGCATTTGCAAACGTAAACGCAAAGTCAAACGCATTTGCAAACGTAAACGCAAAGTCAAACGCATTTGCAAACGTAAACGCAAAGTCAAACGCATTTGCAAACGTAAACGCAAAGTCAAACGCATTTGCAAACGTAATCGCAAAGTCAAACGCATTTGCAAACGTAAACGCAAAGTCAAACGCATTTGCAAACGTAATCGCAAAGTCAAACGCATTTGCAAACGTAAACGCAAAGTCAAACGCATTTGCAAACGTAAACGCAAAGTCAAACGCATTTACAAACGTAAACGCAAAGTCAAACGCATTTGCAAACGTAAACGCAAAGTCAAACGCATTTGCAAACGTAATCGCAAAGTCAAACGCATTTGCAAACGTAAACGCAAAGTCAAACGCATTTGCAAACGTAAACGCAAAGTCAAACGCATTTACAAACGTAAACGCAAAGTCAAACGCATTTGCAAACGTAAACGCAAAGTCGAACGCATTTGCAAACGTAAACGCAAAGTCAAACGCAATTGCAAACGTAAACGCAAAGTCAAACGCGATTGCAAACGTAAACGCAAAGTCAAACGCATTCGCAAACGTAAACGCAAAGTAAAACGCATTTGCAAACGCAAATTTTGTTTTTCCGACCTGGCCGAAGAGTGCCAGTGCCAAGTGTTTCCATTCCAAAAAACGCATTTCTTTACATTTAATAATGCAATTTTCCATTTAAAGGGTATTAATTTTATGCAAGAATAGAAACTTTCTTTATTTTAGACATATGTGTTTGGTGATAATAAAAGATACTATTATTTATTAAAATTATACACATTAATTTGGTAACACTAAAAAGCATTTCCGCTTCACTGATTTGTGTTTTGGATTTGGCTGTCGTTTAGTACTTGCTTATCATTATAAATCTTACCAAGAGCAAATTTGTATACACGACAGAAAAAATAAAATATGATTATTAATTACTAGTGTATAGCTTCAAAAGAAAAGTTTATTTCAAACTTAGTAACAGGCAGCTAATAATTGTTAAAGGTAGTAAAAATGGGTCAGCTGACAATTGATATAAAACATGCTAGTGATGTGCCATTGCCAGATTACAAAACAAAACTTTTAAATATAGTTTTTAAAATAGGCTAGTTAAAATGACAGATATGTGGAACAAGTATAAGGAAGAAATGAAAAGAAAACGGTCAAAAGAACCTGAAACCAAAACAACGAGTAAGTTAAATACATCCCAAATTATTCAACAAAAGAGCATTACCATCCAAAGATGTAGCCCTGAAGTCTCAGGTAGAGCTCAAAAATACTCAAAAATTGGAGCTCGTGAGTTTGTTCCGTATTTTTTTGATGAGGTAAGCATTGAAAATATTAAAGAGGCTTGCAACAGTCATTTTTCATTTATAGAAGAAGATTTAACCTGCGATATTTTAGCTGGGGAACAAGGTCCCTCGTGTACCCTTCTTTCCCAATTACCCAATTTCAGAGTAGTTTACATTCGTGCTATTTCAGAAAAAATTAAATTAGTCCCTAATATTGAAATGGATAAAATAAGTGACCCAATGTCTTTGCCTTTGATTAAGAAAAAGAAAACTAGTAAGGACATTAGACAACAACAGCCTTGTTTGGAAATAAATTACCCTATTCCAAAAAGTTTATCTGTAATGGAAATGATAAAGTTAGGAAATGTTTACGAGGCCACAAATACAAAATTAAAAATCTCAGATTTCAATATTTTGAAACTGATGTGGACTTCTGAAATAGAAATAGACATTAAGATGGAAAAAAATAATTTTAGTGAAGGGGGTTTCAGAAAGGCCTATAAAGTGCAATCTTCCTCTAATATATTGCCTGGCACTTGGGTACTGAAAAAATATCTTCCAGAGACACTGGGTGCTTTAAAAGCAACAAATCAAACTCCAGAAGAGCATACGCGAAAAATTGTCCAAATGCATATGCTTGCAACCAATTTTGCTGCACAATTGGCAAAAACTGCTCAAGCATTATCTAATAAACAGTTTGGATATGTGCCAAAATACACTAGAATTTATTTTGGAAAACTTTTAAATGATGGGGATTGGGAGTTTGTTACCATAGAGGAATACATAGAAGGATCTTTTAAAAAGTACAAATCAAATGATGGTAAAAAATGTGGTGACACTAATGCAGTTGCATTTCAAAAAGCTGCTTGTTTAGCCCACTTCAGTTATTCCCATTCTGATCAGCAGTTGCTCCTCACTGACCTCCAAGGCGGGATTTTAACATACACAGACCCTGAAATTGCATCTCTAAATCCAATAAATGATGACGGAAGCACACATTTTTGTGCTGGAAATATAGGACCAACTGCAATAACTAACTTTATTGCAGACCATGAATGCAATGATTATTGCAAACTGCTAGATTTAAAGATGTAAATGTTTTTGTTTTTACCCAATTTAACCATGACTTGTTGTACTGCTAGTAAAAGTAGGTGAAAAAATAAACTATTTAAATACACTGAACACTGACAATATTTTTTAGACTGAAATTTTACTTATCTTTATTAAAGTGTTTATGATTTTACATTTTCTCTCACTTTTATATGTTTGCTGTATATATAGATAAAATAAACTTGTGTTCCAAGAATTAATTTGATTATTTGAACAAATACCATTACAGTTCACTGAAAATTACACAAATGAATACATAGTAATTTTTTAAAATATAAAGTGAGGGACATTATTAAGTTTAGATACAACAGCTTGTTTCAATAGCAAATAAGTTTCTACACACTTATTAGCAGATAATTGATAAGGGTCGGCAACACAGTTTTCAAACATACTCCTTTGAGCAGGTAACAAAAAATCATTGGGAACTTTAAGTACTTCTGATACATCAGCAACTTCCTTCAATTGAACATCTGTTAATGTTTGCCCTTCAAAAATATTAAATGCCTTAGCAACTTGACGTGTGACATTTGATCTCTAAGCATGGAAACTTTACAACATATTGTTCTTATATTGCTTTCGTGGAATGATTTTAAAACAAGTTAAATAACATGCGTTAAAGATATTTAATATACATGGTCTGATGCATTATTAACTATAACTAACCACACTTTCTAAGTCCATATTTTTCTGGAAAATTGTATATATGATCAGGAATGCCATCAGGAAGATAAGTACTTTTTTGATAACGAATTCTATGGGTGTTCCAGTTATTGACAAAATCTTTCATCTCCCTTTCCAACACAGGTATGTACACAAATGCAAGTGCATCTCTGTTAAAAAGAAATGCATCCTAGAAAAACTTAATATATTTGGTTGGGAGTGTGATCTTTACCGGCAGCGTGGTGTAGTGGTCAGAACACTTGTTTACCATACACAGTGTCTTGGGTTCAATCCCCACGGCACTTAATCAGCAGCGTAATTATCGGGCAATTATAAATCTATAATATCCCAAACTGACACAGGCAATTCAAAACTGGGTTGGGGTAACTCTTGTTACTCTATGTTTAGGTCGCGCATTCGACCTTCCCACATCGAGGATAAAGATATAAAGGCCTATATACATCTTACCTGTCTAGGGCACTTTCAGGGTTGTAATGGCCATTATCTTTCAAAAACATTAATTGGCCTTTAAAATATTTTTCAAGTCTTTCATGCAATTCTTTCCACCATCTCTCAATCTATGTAAAAAATACACCACACTTTTATACACCTGATGTATAATAGTATAAATAGGATAAAGTATCTTTATTCCCCGAAAAAAATTATAATATATATATACAATTTTACAATACTATTTTATGTATATATACAATTTATATATAGTTTATAAGATAACAAACTTGATTTGAAGTTGATTTTCCATAGATGACTGTATTGCCCGCATTAGTAGCAATCTCAGAATACTGTCCTCTAAGAAATGCATGCATTGTAGCCATAATTCCAGTTTCTGTGCCTTTGTCAAGTCGAATAAATTTTGCAATAATTTTTTTCTCATACAAATAGTCAAAGTACCAACGTCCTATTAGTTTTGGGTCACAATTATCTTTCCAGATTCGAAGCCATAACAGCTTACGGCTGGCTGTATCAATACAGCCATAAACAGCTAGAGGAAAGGTACTTCTTTGAAAACCCATTAACTTACAATGTCCATCAAGTGAATGCACCCAATCGGACCCTTTACTAGTAAAATACCCCTTTTTAGGCCTTTTTTTTCCTGGTATTCTTGATTGAAGGCCTTCTGGGTCCAATTCTGACATTGCTGCATAGACAAGATCTCTTGGCACATTCATATTATGTTGAATTCTGAGTTTCTGTTGCATGGCTCTATATCCCAAAAATTTACCTGGTCCCTGAAGTTCCTTATGTACTGTTAGCTTGACTTCGTTTAAAGATATCGTTCGATTAGTATAAGTTATATTAAAATGTTGAAGACGGCGGCAGAGAGTCCTTAGGCTCCATGTATACTGAGGAAAGTCACGTTTAACAAAGTCAAGTATTTCTTTTCGCTTAAATAGTTTCTTTACTAAATCTTGTAAATGAGTGGCCAACTTATCATCACTTTTCCAATCAGGATTTACTAAATCATGTTTGGGTAAAGACATTTTAAAACTCTAGAGGGAACCTTAAAGGCCATAAAAACTGTTGGAATTAGAAAAAAATAAGTTACACAAACTCTGGTCTGCTGCTAAGCCAAAACCATTCGACAAGAGGCCAGCAACTATAATCAATAACATACTAAACAGGCAAAGAAAACTAATGACTAAGTCGCAGTAACAAAGATGTGAGTGAAGTTAGCCATTGCACATCCAGGAAAAAAATTAAAACTGCAAGCAACTTAAAATCTGATCACCTAGCTGCCTAGTTAATAGTCACCTTTAGTGTCGTGGTAGCTTAAGTTACTACCCGCCTAGGACTTGTATTTACCTTACACCTTGATATGAATGACAACAAACTTGTACAAAAACGCAATTTAAGAATTCTTCAGCAATCATGCGTTTTACCAGCTCATGACAAACATAGTTTCCAGTTAAATTTCGATAAATATTAAAATATTTTATTACAATTCTACACTTTGTATTTTTAAATTGCTTTTAATGCATATAAATAATACATTGCAGATGAATAAAAAATAGTTTTTTTAAATGTTTAACAACTTTTAACATTTTGTGATGGAAACACTGGCACTGGCACTCTTCGGCCAGGTCGAAAAAACAAAATTTGCGTTTGCAAATGCGTTTCACTTTGCGTTTGCAAATGCGTTTGACTTTGCGTTTACGTTTGCAAATGCGTTTCACTTTGCGTTTACGTTTGCGAATGCGTTTGACTTTGCGTTTACGTTTGCAAATGCGTTTGACTTTGCGTTTACGTTTGCAAATGCGTTTGACTTTGCGTTTACGTTTGCAAATGCGTTTGACTTTGCGTTTACGTTTGCAAATGCGTTTGACTTTGCGTTTACGTTTGCAAATGCGTTTGACTTTGCGTTTACGTTTGCAAATGCGTTTGACTTTGCGTTTACGTTTGCAAATGCGTTTGACTTTGCGTTTACGTTTGCAAATGCGTTTGACTTTGCGTTTACGTTTGCAAATGCGTTTGACTTTACGTTTACGTTTGCAAATGCGTTTGACTTTACGTTTGCAAATGCGTTTGACTTTGCGTTTACGTTTGCAAATGCGTTTGACTTTGCGTTTACGTTTGCAAATGCGTTTGACTTTACGTTTACGTTTGCAAATGCGTTTGACTTTACGTTTGCAAATGCGTTTGACTTTGCGTTTACGTTTGCAAATGCGTTTGACTTTGCGTTTACGTTTGCAAATGCGTTTTACTTTGCGTTTACGTTTGCAAATGCGTTTGACTTTGCGTTTACATTTGCAAATGCGTTTGACTTTGCGTTTACGTTTGCAATTGCGTTTCACTTTGCGTTTACGTTTGCAAATGCGTTTGACTTTGCGTTTACGTTTGCAAATGCGTTTGACTTTGCGTTTACGTTTGCAAATGCGTTTGACTTTGCGTTTACGTTTGCAAATGCGTTTGACTTTGCGTTTACGTTTGCAAATGCGTTTGACTTTGCGTTTACGTTTGCAAATGCGTTTGACTTTACGTTTACGTTTGCAAATGCGTTTGACTTTACGTTTGCAAATGCGTTTGACTTTGCGTTTACGTTTGCAAATGCGTTTGACTTTGCGTTTACGTTTGCAAATGCGTTTTACTTTGCGTTTACGTTTGCAAATGCGTTTGACTTTGCGTTTACATTTGCAAATGCGTTTGACTTTGCGTTTACGTTTGCAATTGCGTTTCACTTTGCGTTTACGTTTGCAAATGCGTTTGACTTTGCGTTTACGTTTGACTTTGCATTTGCAATTGCGTTTGACTTTGCGTTTACGTTTGACTTTACGTTTGCAATTGCGTTTGACTTCGCGTTTACGTTTGCAAATGCGTTTGACTTTACGTTTGCAAATGCGTTTGACTTTGCGTTTACGTTTGCAAATGCGTTTACTTTTGTAGCTTTATCTAAAACTGTAGGTAAAATTGTGGTGGCACTAATAGGCCACCATACATAAGTTACTCCGACCCAGTCTCGAGTTGCCTGTGGCAGTTTGGGATATTATAGAGACTGTAATTGCCCGGTAATTATACTGCTGATTAAGTGCTGGCTCAGCAGGAGTTTATACCGTTTATAGCGCCTTTCTCAAGGGCACAACAGCATGAGATCAGTGGGGATTGAACCCACGACCTCATGTGTGGTGTAGCAAGAGTTTTTACCACTACACCACGCTGCCGGTTTTAAACATTACTTTTTTAACATTAAATGATGTAAATTACAAGTATATGTTTAAAAAAGTTATTGATTTTCTTGTTTAAATTTATTCAATATTTAACCAGCGAATATATGTAATAAATAACAGTTTTTTAAATAAAAATAGCTTTGCTTTTGCCCCACCGAATACCGTTTTATATGAACTTAAGCGGTTTAGTTAAATCACATTTAACAACCGTCAATCTTTCAAAGTTTAGTTAGCAACAAACATCATCTCTGCTTTGACAATGCATGGGTTAAGTTATGACAACGATAACAACATACAAGCAATTGTAATTACAACTATCTCAATATGTTTATACTGGACTGTAAAGTGGGCAATATGAAGCGTATATAAGACTGGACATTGCTGGAAAAAATTATCAAATAATTTGAGATCAACTACTACAACAGTAAGAAGTTGAAGAATAATTACCATGAAGATTTTATTTATGCTTCTCGCCTGTATGGCAGTAAGTATACAAATTGTGATGTTGGTTGTATATGTATTGATTTAAATTGACAAAGTTTATTTTAATTAGCCTATTGCTTTGTGGAGGTGAAATACTTATGATATTTGTGTTTTTACATTTAATTTATTTTAACAGACTGCCCAAGCAGCCAGCTATTCTTATAGCTACTACTGCCAAAGAAACTTTGAAGTCTACCCATGCATGAGCTCCTACAAGTACTGCATCTACTTCAACAACGCATGGTGTTCCTACGGATACTACGCCCCTATTGTTAAGGTTTACCCCGAAGCCAACTGTGGAAAGGCTGGATGGACTGGTTAGTTAAACTCTTTGTATATAGTGGCGACTTTATGGTTTGGGACAACAATTGTCAAATGAATTGACTCAATCAACAGTTATATGTATGGTGTAATAATTGGCTAAGTTATCTTAATATCAATAATTGTATTTGAATCTTTGTAGAAAAATCCGTCGCTGATGTTAAGGCCGAACTTCAAAATATGTTGAAGGACAGTCTCATCAAAATGTTCCAAGAAATCTATACCCGAAGAGAAAAGTGGCTTGCTGAGATCGATGCCAGACACGCTGAATTCCTTGAACGAATGAGGGAATACATGGAAAAGTACTACAACTTCCAATCCTTGTAAGTTAAACAATATAAAACTTAATTGTATCATATTTTAAACAAGCTAAACAAAATTTTAAATGAAGTTTTAATTAACATCTATACGTCGACTATAAGCATAAAATTGACAATTTTTTAATTTGAATAAGTTCATTCAACTTTAATTTTAATTACGTATATGTTTACTAATGTAAACTATTAATCTGTTTTTGTCAGCTGTGTTGGATTCACCGCTGTTCAACGAGACCAAAAGATCGCCGATTATGAAAAGAAACTTAACGAAATGAGAGCTGAAGCTTTGGCCAAATACAACGCAGCTATCACTGCCAAGATCCAAAGTGTTCTTGATTTCCACGTTAAAGTTGTTGAAAAGTAAGTTGTTCTTAGTTTCAATCTACTAATTCCCATCACATAAAAATTTATCGGTCTAATAAATGTTTTTGGATGTAAGACAACGGTGCAAACTTTTTATGCTTCCAACTTAACTTTTATTTTATTTAAAATAGCGCCGTTAAGTGTTTGGAAACCCGAGTCACCAAGATTGCCGAATACACCAAGGTTCTTGACGAAAGAATCCGAGCTTACATCGCCAAGTTCGCCAAATTCCACTTCGCCGTTCTTAAGCAAAAGACCGACTACTACAAGCTTATTTTGAGCAAGGTTCACTGTAAGTAAATTTAATATTGTAAGATATATTTCAGCGTAATTTACTTCTAAGTCGGGTATTACAAACTTTCGATAAGACTACAAACTTGTTAACGTTTTGTAAAAAATCACATTTTCTGACTTAACTTTGCAGGCAGTGCCACCTGGGAAGTCGAAAAGGTCGATGCTTGCGTCGCCGCCTACAGAGCCCGAGAACTCCCAAAAGTTTACGCCATGATCCAAGCTTATGCTGCCAAGCTCCAAACTTACCGAACCAGTCTCCTTGCTTACTACACCTGTGCTTTCAGATGTTTCATGTTCAACGGATGTGCCAACTTCGCCAGCAGATCTTACTACGGTTACTGGTATGTAGATTATTGTGCTTTAATATTTGTAATTTTGCTGGGGTCATATTAAGTAATCTGACATAATGTTACACTTATAGCATACAACTAGACATAATGTTACACTTATAGCATACAACTAACATTACACTTATAGCTTACAACTAGCATCAAATTTTTACTTACTTCTTTGTTATAAAAAACTTTAGTGCCAAGCTCGGTCAATGGTGGTGCTTCAAATCTTCTTACAAGTGCGGTGTCTACCGATGCGGTGGATTCAGATACAACTGGAGAGGATGCAACTACAAATTGAAGACTTGTGATATCAGTGAGTCGATTACAATTTACATTACGTTAAATTTATTTAGATTACCATGTTTAGGTTGGTATCGCCATAACTGGACATGGTCCTGTTTAGGACTAATAGCTTGCTGTTAACATGAAATGTCCAGTACAGTATTTATATCATAAATAAAACCAAAGTTTGAAAATGAAACTTTGTTGCAGGCAAACTTGACCTTAACTTGGATGCTATGATCGATGAATTAAACAAGAAACTCGAAGAAGCTATCAGCAAACGAACCACCCTCTTTGTCACCCGAAAGCTTCAATGGATCGACTACTTCAACAAATACGTCGAAAAATACACCGAAATTGTCCGAGAAAGACACGTCTTCTACCAAGACTACGTCAAGTCTATGTTCCAAATCAAGTAAGCTATATTACAATAATATATTACTTTATAGATCCAACAAGCCTAACTGATTATTTTTTACAGGAACCAATCCATGGATTTGACTCCCGACCAACTTGCTGAGATCAACAAAATGAAGGCCGAATGTGATGATCTTGTTGCTAAAATCGTCGCAGAATACCGAACCCAAATCTTTACTCAAATCGATGAATGTGTCACCAAATTCGAAGCTGATATCGCAGCCTACCGAGAAAAGTTCGCCACTTTTGTTGCCAGCATCAGAGCCAAATACGCTGAATGTACCACCAAGAGAACCACTGCTATTGCTGCATACCGAAAGAAGTTGATCGCAATGCGAGATGCCCAACGAACCAAGTTGTACGATGGCATGTGGAAGGTAAAATATTTAACTGACTTTAAACAACTAAAAGATGATAATTTAAACATATCTGTAAGCAGATTAACCTCTTTTTAAATGCTTGATTCTATAAAATTAATCTTTTTAAATCCTTGTTAATCTTTACTAATTATTCTACGACTGAAGATTTGTGCCACTCTACACAAAGAATTATATATTTTAAATTACGTTTTTGTTTGGAAAGAAATGTTTAAAATAAGTTTATAAATGTTGATTTTTTGTGTTTAGGCTAAGGTTGCCCACTGGAACGGATACCTCGATCTTCTCCGAGCTTTCCATGGTGAAAACTTCGATGATGCATCCCGAGCTATGTATCGTGCTTATGCCACCAAGCTTGTCACTTACTGCGATGTTGTCATGGATAAATTCGACGCTCACTGGGCAGACCTCCTCGAAAAGATGGTTCTCTCTTACACCTGCTCCTACAGATGCAGTGTCGCTGTCAGATGCATCCCAAGTTATTCTTGCGCCAACTACTTCAGATGGTCTGTTCGATTCCCAACCCAATGTACCTACACCACCTACTACACTATCTACCAGTAAGTAACAAAGTCATATTTTAATACAAATTGACCACTAAATGATCAAATTTAAACCTTTACTTTTGTGTTTTAGACGATACTGTGGATTCAAGGTATGCCAATACGGTTGCAGATATGTTTACGTCAAGTAAATGGAAGTCAACAAACTACCTCACATTTGAAATATAATGTGGTTATGTTTTGTTTATCTTAAATAAATCATAATTAACTGCAAAACAAAACTTGTGATTTTGATTGGCATATCAGCATATAACGACAGCTACCCTACATTTTGAGAATAAGCCTAGCAAGCTTTTGGATCAGAATAAATTTAAATTCTTTTTATTTTACAAATTAACGGCAAACATTATTGCACAGTTTAATTAGAAAAAAAAGATTTTTTATCCGATTCGGATATTGTCTTTAAGGTTTAAAATCGGCAAATCTCCAAAATGGCTTAAAATAGAAAATATAAAATCTATCAGTGGGTATAATTAGTTATATTCTTTTACCGATCAGGACAAAATCATTATATACTAACTCAACCACAAATAACAGACTATTAAACATATTTAGGCTGGGTAGCTTCTAAAACATCAGTTCAATTGCTTTTTAAAACAATTTTAAAATAGGCTAAACAAGTAAAAAATCAAAAATTAAGACACTTATAAGTAACTAAACATTAATATATGATTTTCATTTAACATTGATTAAAGATAGTACAAGTCAATTTAGTTTGCCCTTTGCTGTTAAAGGGTTAAGTTTAAAAACTTGATTTTTCAATGTTTTGACTCGCCGAAGTTTCGTCCATAGAAAGTATTGCCTCTCTTCTCTGTGTTATAAAATATGTTATATCAGTTTTAAGCAGGTCAAACAGTATTTTACAATATATATTATAAGCATATTGGTAACCATTAGTTCATAAGTCCTCCTAATTAAAATAAGCTTGTTTGACTGTTTGGTTACTTTTCAGGTATACTTAAAAGACTACTAGAAGAATGTTTATTTACTTACCAATATTCTGCCCTCAGTATCGTAATAAAGTTGTTCAAATTCCTGTTTAAGTGGTGGGGCTGTTGAGACTAAAAAATAATGAAGTTAAAGTTTATAAAAACTCTTTGATAAATTTTGTTAAACTTTATTTCTTGTAGCATTATATCAAAACAGTTTAACATCTTTTTAACATCACTGAACTGTAAATTTCGGTTTTTACCAGTAAAAACAGCGCAAAATTTAAAATATTTTGTATATATATACCTTTACTTGTTTTTTTTGTAAATATAATGCTAAGCCAAAAAAACTTTAAATTGAAAATTACTTATTGCTGTAACTAACCAGTAGATGTGGCAGAAGTGAGGTGGCCATGTGGCATCGATTGTGCCTGATGATGACGTAATGGGGTCAGAGAGGTGAAGACTTGCCCAATAGTTGACTGAATTCCTGTATTTAAAAAAAAATTTATATGTGTGAATGATATATTAATTAAGCTGATTAAATGAATGTACTCCTATGCTGTAACTTACCTGTTGTAATAATTCCCTGTAACAATCTAGTGTGAGGAGTTAACGAAGGCTGCATTTGGACAGTTTCAAGAAGGTTGACTTCTTGGTTGTGCTGATGTTGTTGTTGCTGTTGGAACGAGTTCATCAAAGGCAAAGTATTAACTGAAGGTAAAGCACCAGATATCGCAGTCTAAAACAAAAAGAATTGAATCGTTACCAAGACAAATGATAAAACTTTTTTATATTGTAATACAATTTGCTCAAGAGAATATATTTAAAATTAAGAATACTTTTATTATTAGATTAGCAAAATGTAAGAAAAAAATGCTTTTGTGTTAGTAAAGTTAGATTTATGTGAGTTTTTGATTTGTTGCAGTTGGTATGAATTTAATAGGAAGACAATTTAAACTTATGACATTTGAACTCTACAGGGTTTATATTCCTAAAATACACCAACAAAAAGAAGGTTTTATTAGGTTGGATTGTCCAAAACTAAGTTGCCTTTGGGTTAAATTGCCTATGGTTAAGTATAGTCCCTGCGTATAATTGTTATAGGACCGATAACATTAAAAATGCAGAGACTTTTATAAGGCTTGACTTAGTGATCGAGTGGGACAAAGATTATTTACCTTTGCTGGTGTAGCGTTTGCCAATCTACTAAAAGTCTCCATCGAAGTAAAAGTTGAGTTGGTCGGCAATGGATGATTAGTGATTGTGACGTCACTACCTTGCTCTAACGAACTGTATCTCGTTCCTAAGAAAAAATTAATTTATAAAACAAATGCATTAGGCAAAAAGTATACAGTAAAAAATTAAAATTGAAATAAGTGAGAGAAAATAAGATAAATATAAAATAGAAAGTATTAAAAAAATTGAGATAGGACTAAAATATAGAATTTTAAGATAAAAGAATTTTAAATTATTTAATCTAATAGTTTAATAAACAATTTAGAATTAAGTTGGATATTTAGTAAATTTATCAAAAGCATTTTTTAGGCAATTTTAAGTTCAGTTTATTATTAAGCAAAATTTTACAAAAACAAATTTCCTACCATCTGAAAATTGAATATGTGAACTGCCCACTCCACCACTTTGATGATTCGACGAATCATTTCTCTGTGACGTCACAGAACCTTTTAAGTCAGACGAAGAGAAATCGGTGCTGTAAGATGAGGGAATATATTTCGAAAGAAGAGGAAGACCAGTAATACCACGTGATGGGTATTCAAGTCTGACTATTTCTTCTCCTGCCACATCGGTATATTGGTGACCTTGTTCAACTAAAATTAAAATAAATTAACATTTGTTACCCTGACTTAATCTAATCTGCCAATCGTTTTTTGGCCTAAAACCCGTTCACACGGCGTACGCAACGCAACGCAACGTAATGCAAGATTGTGCAACCATTTAAAATGAACAGAGTCGTTCACACGTACGAAAGTTTGCGAAAGTTACGTAAGATTTTGTAAAGTTTTGTAGCTGAAGCAAAATTTACGCAAGATTTCGTAAGCGGTTTACTTTTGTTAGATATTTTGTATTTGTTAATCCCTAGAACTCGTAAAGTTACGTAACGCAACGCAGCGCAACGCAACGTTACCTTGTCGTGTGAACAGGCCTTTAGCAGGGGTCTAAAATCATTATGGCGCTTTACCACAGCATATTACATTTGCATTAAAATTTGTTACAATTTTATATATAATCAAATCGTCAGTCATGCTATTGAGTTTAACTTTTGGTTTGAAAAGTCCTTCGGTTTGATCCTCACTGCTTTCATGTTGTAGACTTTACCACAAATCCATTAGTGGTTGAAACATGATTAGGACAATAAACCAGAATTTAACATAACTTAAAATAATATTGAATTGAAATACGAATTGTAAAGATGTCTTACCTTTAAAAGTTGATTCAAGTAACTTAGTTTTAGGAGTAGTTGATGAAATTAACAAATTCTGAGTAGAATCGGGCGAGGCTTGACCACCTTCATTCGACTCATTCTGTTAGATATAATAAGTAATTAGTTTAACAAATGATTAAGGTTCAATAAGCAAAAATTATTCACGAAAAACTTTTTTTGTGACATACTAAACTTTTAAGAGAAACCTTTTCTGTCACGATTATAAAACACTAACGTATTATATTGAAAAAGGTACCTTATTTTTCAGTATTTATGCAAATAGGTTTTATGTTTTATGGCTGAATGGTGTGCTGTTGTAAAGCATGTTAAAGCTATTCGTTAACGACGGGCTCAAGGGCAAAAAGTGTGGCATTGGTGCGGCCGTAACCTTTCGGCTCGACGCCATTAATAGTATACCACCTTAACGGACACAATTTAAAATAAATTTTAAATACCTGGGAGGAGTCTTGCGCCAACTTGTGGCGAAAAGCATCTTCTTTTCTCCGATTTGCAAACCAATTGTAAACTCGAACCTTATAAAAATATTTAAAATTAATCCAGTTACTTATAGGTAGAAGCTAATGTAATAGGTCGTTAAAAAGTTGCCTTTAAAAATATTTTTCAAACTAAAAAAAAATTGAATTTAAAATTCTTACTTCTGTAACTAGATTTGATCCCAGTCCACTTGCGTGGCTTGGGGAAACCCCTCTTTGGTGACACTCTGCGTTGTTACAATCTAGAACTAAAGATTCGCGTTCTTCTTTGGTCGGGTTCCGTTGTCGTTGATAAGCTTGGAATAAAATCTCCTGAGTTCAAAAATTAAAGTTAATATTTTCCGAAATTACTTTTTCTATGTCAGAGTGTTTAAATCGGATGATAGATTTTTTTAATCGCACATAAGCTATTCGTATAATCAGTTAAAATTTATACTGATACATGAGCTATATCTGTATAAGCTATTTGTAAAAACCAGTCATACGCTATTCATATAACAGGGCGTAAGTTATCTGTAAAAACTACCCGTATAATAAGGCGTAGTCTATTTTTATAATCGGAGATAAGGTATTCGGTTAGGCCTAAACCACACGTATAATAGAGTTAAGATATCCGGGTACGTGAGCTATCCGTAAATTCATCCGTATGATATTTGTAGATGAGCTATCCGCAATAACAGGTCTTAAGTGCAGGCAAATTTCTATAACAATTATATATAAAAAAGTGCCTTTGGAACTAAGTTACTCCAGTTATTTACTGTTCGGGTGGCACTTTTTGATAGAACATTTAATATTTAAGTTTTAAATTGGTAAACAACCAATTCAAAATCAATATACTTGCGATGCTGGTCCCCACTTGAATCTGTTTCTTCTTGCTCTTAGGCTTACTCCAGCTGCCTCTTCTACTTGTTCTGCCGCCATTCCTGAACTTGCAATCTTAAACTCTGTTAAATAATTAACCATTGTTATTAATTGTTAAATTATCCTTGATATAGTAAGGCTTTAATCCGCCTTATAATATACAAGCAACGTTTAAAAAAACTATAGTCTCAAGTTACCCTTGTCAGTTTTAAATTAAGTTTATCTAATAATGTTGGTGATAATTATTTTTTTTGTAAATGTTGGATATTTATTACAAGGTTATCATTTTTTAATTAAATTTATATAATATTGTTGAATGAATATTAATGTTTTAAATGCTAGATATTTTTACAAGGTTCGTTAAGTGAAATGTTATGTAATTTGTAAGCTTAACCAAGTTACTTGGTAATCTTTGTAAAACAAGATGTAAGTAAGTTAAAGATGAAAAAGCTTTTAATATTTTCAAGGTTTAAATCACTTATTAAAAAACTGTATGAAGTTTAAGTAACATTTGTTTATTGTTAGGAACTGATATGTCTAGCTTACTCTTTATATACATTTACTAATTACTAAATTATAAATTAATTTTAACTTACGAGCATTAACTTCTTCTTTCTTCTTAGTCCACCATGCATACAAGAGACCTCGTTTCTGGTTTTTCATTGGTGTTCCCTTGTTTAAATGTTGGGATAAATGACTCTGATTTAAACCTGAAAAATGTAATGTTTAAATATTTATCTTTTAAAGTTTTAAAATATTTTTTTTTAATTTTTAAATAGTTTTCGAAAAACATAGAATTATTGTTTGAGTAATTATTATTTGATTAAAATATATATCATCCAATTCACAGTTGCATTTGACTGTCAACTTATATTCGACTAATAGTATATAAAATTTAAAAGTATTTTTAATGTTAACTGTAAGGTTGTAATTTTTAACTAACTTTCAGTTTGCGCATTAAGTTTTAAGTTTGTTATGTTGGAACATTTTGTTACAAGTTAATTATAAAATACTTTAATTATACAGATTTAATTTAAGTTATCTTTGCAAATTCAGTGCATTTTAAAGAAGATATTTTTATTCACTTATTTTATTTCTTACCAGTTGAATCCACAACTTCTCGTTGTGGAATGTTGTGTTGTGCCATGTAGTTCTTGATATTCTTCGCCGCTTTCCAAGGATCGTTTCTGTTGTGACGTAATAATTAAATCCATTATTTATCCGTAGGTGTAACAACAATCTTATAAATGTTACAAATTCTAGTTCTTAAAATAAATCTGAATAATTAAATTTATTTTATATTTTTATTTGACAACTGATATTGGTTGTACTTTTTAACTTATAGATCCGCCATTTTATTGTCGTTAGCTAAATCGCGAATTACTTAAATTTAAACAGTTTTTTTTCAAACTTTTAAACTAATAGTTCTCTGTAATCTTTTAAGAAACTTGTGGTTAAGTTTTTTAGATGAGTTTAATATTAAAGAGTTGCTTGGTTCAATCATTTACTATCCATGAGTTTAAAAAACAACGTTAATATTTTACCAAATGCTTCGTTACATATTGAAATTAAACATTAATTTTGAGCAGTTTAGAAGATTGTAAAAAAAGGCATAAAATATTAGCAGTAAAAGTTTCTATTTTGAATCAAAAATTGTAGAAATTAGAGCGGTTCGTGTATTTAAAAATAAATCTAATATTTTTTTAAATGAAGTATTTAGCTAAATTTTTTTATTTTAAATTATTTTATTGAAGTAGAAAAAATGAATATTTTAAATTTGAATTAAGGTTTTTTAGTTCCGCATTTTGACGAGTAGAATTTCGAAAGGTTAATTACAGGCATCTCTAATGAGAGCCGAATATTTACGACGTTAGCTGAAAACGAGGTTCGGTAAACAAGAAGCGATTAGCAATGTTTGCTGTTTAGCCGAGTAACCATTTCAAGCAAACATTCTCTTATCAGAAAGAATGATTTGCGAGTTACCTTCACTTAATTAAAGGTTTAATTTTAAGCCTTTAGGGTAGAAATATACGTTTTGTCGTTGCTAATGGTTTAACTGACGTACGGGTTTTTATATTTCGCTTAATTCTTGTTCTTATGTTTATTAGTTTTGCGATAAACTAAAACCAATTCGACGTTAAAGTCCTTCATTTTGTTGGTTTTATAAATAGCTTTTTGTTCCAAATATTACAAAACAATATGGTACAAAGTCTTATGTTTATTTTCACATTATTTTTCAATTTAAATTGGCGCGAATCTGCAATTAGGAGTTTGAACTGTTTTTCAAGGTTGTTACCTATGCGCTATATGTTTTACCATCTCGTACCAACTTTATTTTACTTTTGAGCAAACATTTAAACCTGTTGACTCTATAAAATATGTGAGATCAACGACCTTTACTTATACCGCCTATATAAAAATAACAAAAGATATATAGGCTGCAGGACCTTGTACCTATATATAATAGCAAACAAAGGAGTTTGCGATTTTGGAAAACGATTTTTCTGTAGTTTTTCTTTGTCCTTTTTTGATTGCCATCTTTTATTTCGCCAAGTTTTTTGAATAGGTCTTTTTAAATTTTTATAATCACATAAAAACTTGTTTTGGAGAAATTTAACATTTTTTGATACTTAAAAACTTAAAATTATTGACGATTTTAATTAAACCTAAACATTATTTTTTACCGTTCTCTTTAGTTTTGAATTAAAAATCGTAAATATTATATTTAAAAAAATATTTTATGTGCTAACTGTTGATTGAAATTATCTTTATTAACACGGTTTAAAAGTAATGATTTTCGCTCAATTTTAAACTTAAAAAACGCCTATTTTAGCCCAACTTTTAAAACTTAAAAAAACACAACATTTCTAATAATATAAAACGTTCGACTGGCCAACAACGTTAACAAAAAATGAAAGGTTCGGTTAGTCATTAATTTCCTTTGTTGGAAAAAACGCAAGGTTAATTTTTAGCTGAAAAATCTTTTGTGAAAACGTTTACTAAACGTCCTTTTAAACTCGCTCCGTTAATGCTTAACAAAATTGGTAAATTCCTAGAGTAAAATATAAAAGATCTTACTGGGCTAATGATCTACTACAAACCCTAAGATGTAGTATAGATATGGATAACTCTTTCACAAGTTGTTGTGTTTTAAATGAAGGTGTTCTGTCGGGTAAGGGTTAAGATTTTAGAAAAGTCGGCCGATGTAGCCACAGTGTCTAAGACATTAAATATTACCGAACTTTATGAATTCGCTTGATCAAACATACGTGTTGATGCAAAAGTTAAAAATTACTTCGGACTGATGACGTCATGGAAACAGCTGTAAACTTTATTAATAACAAACCGAAGGGGAAATCACCTTAGATGTTATTATTATGTTTTTGGTGCGATTCCATTGACTGAAAAAGGAATTTTTTAACATAGTCCCCATTACTTGTTAATTACGATGTTAAAAATGGGTAATAATGGCACTTAAGTATTAATGTTACCTTATTAGGTCTATTTAAAACTGTTATATTAAATGGGTTATTAAAAAAACACAAAAAAATACAAATTCGTAATTAGATGTACTTACTTAAGCAATCTATCAATTTCTTTTTTGTTAGCTTCATTCCCAGGCGACCCTTTCAAAATATCTTCAATTGTTTTTTCGGGCATGTTGTTATCATACATTTCATTTTCCGTATCAGCACCTTTATTCGACTCCCGTTTGCAAGAGCGCTGCACCAAGTTGTTGTTGCCATTGTTAGGATAAGGCGTATGCTCTGTTTTAATCATACTCTGCATGGTAGACTGATGTATATCTTGTTGAATGGAATGGTGGCTTTGAATCGAGCTTGAATCAAGCAAAACAGTTTGGGGATAGATGTATGAATTACGGTAGTTATCATATACTGGTTGATGTTGTTGCATCTGTAGCGCTAAAACGTCGTTGTGATTCGTTATATCTATCCCTTGAGCCTGCGCTTGGGCTATAAGAGCATTACTTTCAGCATTTTGGAGAACGATTTGTTGTTGCTGTTGATTGTAAGGGTCAGTTTCTGTTACAGGACGATGGTGGATTACATGTGAAGATTGAGAGTCGTTCGCGTCCATGCTGTTGTTACTATCATGAGGATAGTGGGTTATGAAGGCTTGTGAGGGCTCGCTTGTCATAGCACCCTCGCGCACAAAATGTCCTTGCAACGGTCGACTCTGCGTCGAAACCTGGATATAGCCGTTCTCAATATTTTGGTTTGAAGTAATAGGGTAATGCTGGGGGAAATGCTCGGAGTTTGGATGTAGGATTGTAGGGTTGTAGGTCGAATGTGTTGCAGTTGTAAAAACAGCGGGCGGTGGTGGTAACGCTTGAAGATTGAACACACTTTGGTTACCAATCTGGTTGTCTATAAACGCTTCGTTCGTCATAGATTTGCTGTCGATGTAGTAGCTAGGTCGTAGGCCTGCTTCGATCGTTGCATTCTCCACGATTTGTGACGTACGATTTGGATCAGTGACGTCATGATTTAATTTCGACGTTTCGTTGCCAGATGACGTCACTTGGATGGATTGTTTTTGTACAATGCTAACTTCCATATTGGTGATATCTTTAGCTAAAGAATTGCTTTCGGATTTATTATTTAGATTTGCTTCTTTTGGGTAGGCCATTTCAAATGATTCTTGTTTCTTTTCTGGCATTTTTAGTTTGTTTTTATTGGATTTGTCATCCGGTATTTTATTTAAAGTCTCAGTTTTGACACTAGATGTAGGTTTGGTAGCCAACAGCGTGTTTTCAATAGAAGATTCATGGTCAAGTTTTCTCTTTTTTGACTTCTCTTTTCTGTTAAAAAATTGCGTAATATTTAATAAGATGTATTCACCTTTTATTTAAAGTTAAGTTATCTTAAAGTTCTAATGCAAACTGCAAGAAAGTTGATAGATGCACTTTAGCATTATGGCACATAAATAAATAGAGAAGTATTATTTTAAAGAAGGTGAAGTTATGTAAATGTGTATATATTACTTACTTCGTTGCATTAAATTCAATGAAATCATCAGTTTGTACATAAACTGACACAGTTTTAGGCTCAACCGAATCAGAAATTCCAGTCACAGCCTGCGAAGTGTTTAATAATTCTGATGTCGATGAACTTAACGCATGAGCGGTTTCATTCTCGCATTGTCGTCCATTTTCAAGAGCAGGCTCAGTAGAATTGTTTTCAAGTTGTATAGAAACATCGTCCTGGCTTAAATAGGCTATTAATGTTGAAATTAAAACCCCACTGTTTATTATATCTTGCAGCATTTGCTTATGTTGAGATGTTAGTTCATTTTTAGGGTTGTTAAGTTCGTTTTTTATAGCTAAAATGTCGTTATTGGAACTAGTTTCTACATCAAGCCCGTTTTGAGAATAGTCTAAAGCCTTCGTTGAATCACTTTTCTTGGATTCCATTTCAATAACTTAAAGGTAGGATTTATACAAAAATTGCCTAACCGCTTTATATGATAAAAAATACTATTTTAAGTTTTTTTGAGTTTTTTTTGTACACTTTCTAAATAGATTTTGCAGTATTGTAAATCTAGGGCTGCTAGCTTGCAAATATTTAGCTGTAGTTGTGCATTATTTTTGCTTTTATGTATTACTAAAAATACCACCTTCAAGAATTTATTTAATTTTAAACTTAATGCTTACTTGTTTAAATAATATTTAAATTTTTAGTGTTAAAATTCTGGTTAAGGTTTATATTTAATTTTTAAAATAGCACCGGTCTAGCAATAGCTTACTTATCTTGACCGAAATCACACCATAACAAACGTATGAATAGGCTAGATGTAGTATTCAATGAAAACACAGACTAACACTGTTTGTTAGTCACAAATTTACGGTACCAGGTGGATTATGTTTGCCAAGGGTACACAGAACATTTTCGGCGGTAAGGCTAATAAACACGAACCAATGTAAATAGAAAATTCGTTTCTGCTAGGACCCTATATATACATATATTCCATAGACGCATAGCCGTGTTTTTATATAGATCGTATTAAATAAAACTGTAATCAGTCATTAAGACGGTCCTAATATATATTGAACATATTAGTATTGCTTTCGTTTTCGTATTTGCTTGTCTGTTAGAGTAAAATAATATAAATAAGTTAAAAATGTTTGTTTGTAAAACTCTTGGTGTTTGAAGTTTATTTGTCGACCTTGTTCTTTTAACACATAAATATTAAAGCTATAAATCCTAAGACTCTTTTGCAAATAGAAAATTTTACGCAGTTTTTGTAGTTTTATTGTCACTGAGTTTTTAATAACACGACACAATCGTAGAAATAACATACGTTGTAATTGTAAATACCTGCTTTTTTATTTCGAATTCTGTACATAAACATAAAAACAAAACAACATCAAGCATCGATAATAAAATAACAATTACAATAATAACTTCATGAATTAATTTTTTTTATTTATTTACATGTTTTGGGATGAAGTTTTTTCCTATAGACTTGAGGTAGTTTTTACAGATTGCTCGTTTAATAAAACACGTCGAAAACATAAAACGATTAGATATTGCGTAAAAAGTTATCATCTTTGCAATGGTGTGGTATTTCGGTTTCAATTTGAAGCGCTATTTGCTTAAATTAATCGTCTTTTTTACGTGAAAACGTAATTATGAGGTAAAGCGTGTGTTGAAAACGCTAAACAGTTGCTTTTTAAACTGGACTATTAGCGTGGCCGTTAGTAATAACAGTACTATCAGCCATGCCATCAATATTAACTGTAATATCGCCTGGAAATAGTCCAAGGTCACTGTTAGGTATATGTCCGTTACTGATAACAGTACCACTTCCCTCGTTGCTCGTAGGCGCTTCAGTGTTGTTCAAACCGGTTTGAACACAGCCGTTAGGTTGCGCTGTGGAGTTGTCACGTCTTCCGATATCAAGTTCGTATTGCGATGCGTCGAAATCTTCTAAGACTGAAATAGTTGAGCTTAGGTTGAGGTAAGTTCCGTTGTTTTTGCTGTCGAATGTTTGGTTGAGTTTGTCTTCGAGTTGGGTAAATGTTGGTCGTTTCAAAGCCTCCCATTCCCAACAGGACAGCATTATGGTGTATCTGAATAAAGTTAAGGGTCAAAATATGTTCTACATCAGATTATAAGTTCATCTTAATAAACAAAGTGCACATGGCTAATTATAACATAACCACTATTAAATTAAACTATAACCCTACTTGCCCTAATGATATCAATTAACTTAATCTACTACCCCGCTTGCCCTAACCATATAAATTAACTTAATCTACTACCCCGCTTGCCCTAATCATATCAATTAACTTAATCTACTACCCCGCTTGCCCTAACCATATAAATTAACTTAATCTACTACCCTGCTTGCCTAAACCATTTAAATGAACTCAATTATGATTACTAGTATACTTTTATAAAAATTAAACAAAACTTACAAATAATCACTGCATGAATGTGGACGTGGCATCCTGTATCCCTCTTTTAATGAATTATAGATTGACACTGGGTTCATTGAAGGATAAGGTGCGGAGCCCAGGGTCACCATCTCATATAATAATATTCCGAACGACCATCTAAAAATTTTAAAATAAAGTTTATTTATTTATTTTTTTAAGTATTCGTTTTATAATTTTAAAATATTCTTTTTTTTTACAAAAATATTTTTAGCCATGTTTTGAAATTATTTAAGTACCACAAGGTGATGCTAATAAGTACTTACACGTCACTTCTCCATGTAATGGGGCATTGACCCCCTGTCATTCGTTCGGGGCTTACCCATTTAAAGGGGACTCTTCTTTCTGTTGCCCCTTTAATCATCCCATATCTGTATACGTCATTTGCCAACCCAAAGTCTGATATTTTGCATTGTAAATCCTGTAAAAAGGGCAAGATAAACTTAACGCTAAAGTACGTGCTAAAATATTATTTACTTTTATTAAAAAAAATGTGTTGGTATGTCCTTCCATTGTAATTAAAGCTTTAATTAAAAGTCGATATAATATACTGGTTGTATATATTTTATTTAAAAATTATTATATATAAAAATTTGTAAATAATTGCAATAAAAAATCAATTTACTATTTTTTAACTCAGAATTAGACTACTTTTAATAAGATTTACAAACGTAATTTAATCTAAAAAACAAAATACAAAAAGCACTCTATATCATCATAAAAATGTTTATTCACTCACCTCTCCCACAAGTATATTCCTAGCTGCAACATCACCATGAATTACTTTCGCTTTTGATAGAAATCCTAACCCACTAGCTACTTGTCTTCCTATGTTGTTTAAATTTAACTCAGTGAATTCGTAGTTTGGGTCTTTAACATGCCAGTCAGGCTGTAAAAATAAAAAATTTAATGTTAATGTGGATGACGTATTTGAAATTTTTTAAATTTTTATACTGACTTAGTCATGATGAGTTAAAATCACATGTAATAATTTTTTTTTATATATATTTATCCTCATGTGAGAAGGTCGAATGCGCGACTTAGACATAGAGTAACAACAGTTACCTCGACCAAGTCTCGAGTTGACTTTAGCAGTTTGGGATTTTATATAGATAATAATTGCCCGATAGTTAAGCTGCTGATAAAGTGCTGACTAAGCAGAAGTTAATACCGTTTATAGCGCCTTACTCAAGTGCGCTACAGCATGAGAGCAGTGGGGATTGAACCCGCGACTCTATGATGGTGTAGCAAGTGTTCTTACCATACATCACGCTATTAATTCCAGGCAACTCGAGACTGGGTCGGAGTAACTGATGTTACTCTATGTTAAAGTCGCGCATTCGACTTTTCCACATCGAGAATAAAGGTATATACAAAAAAAATTGAATAACTGTGCTTACATTTTAGAAAATGGTTTTACATTTTTTCCATTGCGTTAATACATTGTAGAATTCAATATGTTACTATAAGTTAATAAATAAATTTATGCAAAAAATATCAAGGCGTTATTTTAAATATATTATACAAAAAAAATTAGTTTTTTTACTTTACGTGGTATATCTGAGTGTTATTTACTAGGCAAAATCTATTTTCCGACTTGTTTTTTAACCTTTAGTATTTGTTTGTATATAGACAAAGATATCTTTTAATCTAGAGTAAATTTGGGGTCAGAATTTGTGGTCACAGTGAGGGCAAAATTTACTTTCCTAGAAATTTTTTACAGGTTTTATCGAAATTTGATTATCAACAGTTAGCATTTACTAAAAATAAAACTATTTTTAAAGCCCCTTTGTATGATAATATTTAATTGTTTTGCGTTTGAAATGGAGAAAAATGTAAAATTCTTGTTACGAAATTTAGGAAAATTAATTTTTCTTATATATTTGCAATTAAAATTAAATTTCTTACCCAAAAACTTTAATTTTAAGATCTATTTTTTAAATTTCTTAAAATTTAAAAATTTCTCTTTGTCAAAAAATCAAAAAATATATTTTGCTTACATCGCGGGCCTTCCATAGAAAGTGCAACAAATCCCCGTATTTCATAAACTCGGTCACTAGGAGGGGTGATTTGGGGTCATCATGGTCACCCATACCCTCTGTACACACCCCTAACACCCCCATAACGTTGCTATGGTGACCTAGTGAGATTAGAAGACCCAGTTCGGCTAGAAAATCTTCTTGATGGATGGTTGAATAACAACATCCTTTAATTTAAAGTTTATTTATTTAGTAAAACTTAATACTCAGTTTAAGTTTGGTAGGTAAAGAATTAGATTTGTTTAAACAGACTTATATTTTGATCCATTTAAAAATTTTTTTTAGTATCTTTTAGTAGATTTTTAAAAGCTTGAATTATTTTTGGAGTTTCTGATTTTAAATCAGGTGTCAAGTTATGTTTTTGTTTTATCCGAATTATGTAGAAATTGGCGAAGTACAAAGAGTAAAAGTTTTTTTAATTTTTAAAACGTTTTTTATACAATTACTTTCAAGTGTAACGAAGTTGAAATTCATAAACATGCAAATTTTAAAATTTGGTTAGTCATGATATATTCATTTGGTTTAAAAATAGAAACTTGGTCTGTTCGATTTCCATAATTTCCAGACTGTTTCGTAATTTTTGGCAAGGACTTGTGTGAATTTATGTTTAAAGTTGTAGATACAAATGTCAAATAGTAAATGAGTTTTTTCGTAGAAACGTGGTCACTTTAATGTTTTTGTGGAATATTTAAAAAGTTAATTACAATTTTGCAGTAATGTTGTTTTACAATATGATTAAAGTATGACGTGTTACAAGGTTTATAAATAACACAAGTTGAAAGGGTCTAAACAAGGCATAAAACATTGTTTTTTTTTTGTTTTTTCTTCATACCCCCTTAAGAGAATAGGTTTTTGGATATTTTTATCGGGTAAGGGTGTGCGGTTTGGGACGTGTGTGAGCTATTCGTGAACGCCGGGCTCAAGGGCGAATAGTGTGGCAATGGTGCGGATTGAACCCGAAACCTTTCGGCTCGTAGTCCGATGCCATGACCGGTTTACCACACTACCGGACCAAAAACATTGTTCCAAAAAAAAAAAATTAATAGCCTGCCCTCTAATTAGCGTTTAAATTGTCGTAATATGATAGCAATTTAGAACTAATAATGTCAACCAAAACTGTAGTTTTTTTTTATTTTGTGGGCCTATAAATTAGACATATAATATCCACAAAGCCTTATCATTTATGTATAAGTAAATTAACTTACAAATATAACTGCTATAGTACGACAGGTTTTGTAGAGTATTATTTGGAAAATATATAGTTCAGTTTAGATATAAGATTTATACTATATTGTACCTGATAAGGACTTAACAGCAACAACTTTTTCCTTTCCGTCTTGATTCAAAATCGCTTTATGAACAACTCCAAAATTTCCCCGGCCGACAACACCTGATAGAATAAAAGCTTTATTTATTTGTGTGTTTATAGAAACGTCATTTTTTATACAGTCTTTAGATTAACACTTCACAGAATTCAATGTTTTTTACTCTGAAACGTTTTATCTCCTTATTAGTAATTTGGGTTAATTGTCCGTGGAATAATAGCGTTTGTTTAGCCAACAATGGAGCCGTGCCGATACCTTAAGTTGTCGTTATTGTTTATGGTATTGTTGTAAATAAAAGCAGAAAATGTCGCCGCCATTTCTTTGCTGTTACGGCCTTCATTTAAATCGTTATCTTAATATAAACCATAATAAATAGAGCGTCAGTTGTATAGGTAAGCGGGTTAATTTATTGAAAGAATTTTATCTGAAAACTTGCGTGAACTTTCTTGTATTTGGAGGTAGTTTTTTTCATGTCCACGGGCTGCTATGTCGTGATTTCTTATCAATTTCAAAACAATAATTTCGCTGAAATCTGGTTTGTGTGTTACGTTTTTGATACAGTTTTCTTTAATATTTTATAATATAAAATCCTTATTTTGGGTTCGCTTTTTTTACTGAATAAAATTAAAATAAATGCATAACTTTTTTTAGTAGGTTTAATATTAAATTTTATGGTTTCTATGTTATATTGTTTTATCTAATACATATTTGTTTAATTTAAGATTTAAAACTTAATCTTTAAATTTTCTTTTCAATTCAAAAAGTTATATTCGTATTAAAAATATATGTTTTTATTCTTGTTAAAACTTTCAAAATAATTGTAATTTAAAATAAGTATTTTGTAATCTTTTATTTTTATTAGACCTTGGGTTAAATTTGTATATTAATCTTATGTAATATCAAGTTTTCGTTGAGTATATTTTGGACATTAGTTCTACGTAAAAACTAATTCAAACATTGATAATATTAAAATTATATATTATAATTTTTTTATTATAGTAGTTATGGTGTATTTTTGTAATAATAATAATGATAGATTTTTTAAAGATGATATACTTAAAATTTTTCCTTTTAAAGATAAGGACTTCGTTCGAATAATGTCTAAAAAATTAAACTATAAACCCAATTTAATCTTCTATTCCACGAAGCCGTTGCCATTTGAAATATCGCAGAACTAACTGCGAAGAGTTTAAAATTTAAACAATGCCTGTAATGTGGTATCTTCTATTTATCCGACTTAAAAAAATTACCCACAAATACATACAATAAATAAAAAATTAAGATACGTCAAAAACTAAATTAAAATATGTGTTTTTCTAGTTTAAGTATAAGTCAAACTACAATACCTATAGGCTTATTAATTAATTCTTTCATGTTAAATGCCTTTAACTTATGGAGGGTTGATGTATATTTCTAATAATAGTTTTCCGAGTCATGTTACTCACATAAGTTCCCTAATTAATCATCGCACTATTGTGCCTATAGGGATGTCACTATGTTTAAAAACGGATTAAAATAAATTTTATAAAAATAAACACTTTTAAGCACAATGAAAATGACGATTATTTTAATGTTTTTGTGTGAATTACACAATTGTTCTTTCTTAATTTTAACTTCATTTATGTAATTTTTTTTTAAAGACTTTAAAGCTATTATTTTTTGTTACTTTTTAAATTTTTAAGTTTGTCCCTGACTTTTTAAAGCTCAATAGGTAAAAATGGCAACATGCAACATAATATCCTGGGTTGATTCCCTGATTTTATGTCTAAGCAACCTTCAAGAAAAGGCTGATTGTAATTACTCATACTGAACCAAAAAACCAGCGGTTTAATGATTAAACAAAATGGTCAATAATATTTAAAAAATGGACTTAGCTATATTAACAAATGTTACTTCATGTTTATGCTGTGAATTCAGCCTTTTTGCATCAAGGATAAATATATATAAAAAACAATTAGAGTTACCTTGTTGTTCTATATCCTCTCTCGCTATCTCCCATTTACTACCAAACACTTCTCCACCAACAGACACCATCCTATTTAACTGGTTGTTATTGGTGAAAACCAGTGGCATGGTGTAACCAGGTCCTGTTCGACCAGCAATAAATTTGGAGTGTTTAATTTCCAACGCTCTAAATATTAAAATAATTGATTTTTTTTACAGGATTTATAAAAATAAAAAATATAATCGTTTTTTTTAACAAAATATATACACACATCTTTTTGTTTAGTTTTTTTCCCGCGTTATTTAAAGTAATTAAAAGATTAACAACACATGATATATTGAAGCGACGGAAAAAGTGACAAAATCAATTTATTGGTTGAAAACATGTAATACATAATAACAGACCGGCAGCGTGGTGTAGTGGTAAGAACATTTGCTACACCACACATGAGGTCATGGGTTCAATTTCCACTTATCTCATGATGTAGCGCCCTTGGGTAAGACGCTATAAACGGTATGAACTCCTGCTGAGACAGCACTTAATCGGCAGTATAATTTCTGGTCAATTATAATCTATATTATATTCCAAACTACCACAGGCAACTCGAGACTGGGTCGGAGTAACTGATGTTACTCTACGTTTAAGTCGCGCATTCGACCTTCCCACATCGAGGATAAAGATATATACAAAAAAAAAGTTTTTAAGATTGTATAGCGCATAGTCACCAAATCTAGAATTATTGAGAAAAATTGTTTTACGTTATCAAAAAAAAAGAAATGTTGTTCAACTTAAAATAATTTGGTTTTAGTTCAAAATAAAAACCGAACCTTTTCTGTAGCACTCTGTATTTCCAAACCACAATCAAAACAATAAGAATAGAAATAACTGCTACCGGTATCCCAACACTTATCCCTATTATGAGTCTTTTCTCTGTGCATCCCGTGCCATTGATGTAACCATCGCCGTAATAACTATCTCTAAAAATTTTAACATGACATATTGAGATTAATTTATACCTCTGATGTTTGTGGTTTGTTGTTTAAGATGGTAAAGTTACATCTTTGCTTAAACTCTATATCTTTGTTACTGTTATAGTTGTTATATAGATTTAAATTAGGTTAATTGTATAGCCTAGTTATTATTACATGTTTGCTTACTTTTTAGTCTAAACTTTATGGATAAAATTTTAATGATTTTTAAAACCAAAGGTGCCTATAAGAATAAAAAGCATATAAGCTATACCAAAAACTAGAAAAGGGTAATTTATCGCTGAAAACATAACATTTTACTCGTTATAGAATTATCTTAAAATCCAATCTACATCCGCTTCAATAAAAATAATTTTTGATTACTCACGAGCAAAAGCACGTGACTCCAAGACTGGGTGGATCGTCATCAACACAATTAGCTTGGGAAGAACACGTGGTCTCGGTCACACCACGTGACTCACATGCGTTAAAGTTTTTACATCCCGTGCCATCATCCCACGTGACTGCTATTCCGTTGCCCTGGAAACCGGGGGAGCATTGACAGAATGCTTGTACATTGAGTGTCATGTTAGCGTCATTGCATGAAGCATTGGCGTCACAATAACGCGCGTCTTTTTCAGTAATTGCGCATGCGTCGATGTCTGTGTAAAAAATTTACTCAATTTGAAACAAAAATGTGTTGAATGTAAAATTATTGCTTGTTTAAGTTGCTTTTGAAAATATATATGCGCACCACAAACAGCAGTTTTAAATAATTTTGTATTCTTATTAATTGAACATATAGTGTCCACGAAAACTTATTACATATCGATTGTTTTTAGTTCAACGAAGGGATATTAATTAACATAACAAAGATTAACATTAAGTGGTGCAGTTGTCTTGGCCTTAATCTACGGACCGCAGGGTTTGGGGTTCGAACCGCACCAACGCTAAACTATTGACTCTGCAGCTCAACGTTTACTTATCCATTAAAAAGAACAAACATTGAAGTAATGGAAAAAAAAATTACAAATTGGTAATATCAACATACCTCTAACTTCGAAAAAAACGCTAGCTGCGTCTCCATAACTTTCACACTGTGTTCCACAATTCTCATGACTGGGTCGTTCTAATAGGGGATATAATGTTACTGTTACTGTCTGATTGTAGACTACTCCGACTACTGTGGTGTAATAATGGGGGTCACTGCCCTCGGGTTCAAAGTTTGACCTTCCAGGCTAAAAAAAATAAATATTACACTTTTAGGTAAAAGTGATAATTTGTTTGTTGTCTTATTTACTTGGCAAAACGTATATGAATTTACGTTAAGTAGACTAAAATTAAGCAAAATGGCGATTCTTCATATATTGCTTTTTGTAATACTATGTTCAAAAGTTAAAAAAAGTTATCAAACATCTTGTTCTAATGTTTTTTTGGTGCAAATATAATACCATAAACTAGAAAGGGTTTTGTACGGCTATAGGTTAATTAATTTAATTTTACAGCATTTCTATACCTACATAAATTATATTAACTTTCTTAACGTTGTTTACGCGTTATATTAAATATATACGCAATGAATGGCAACCAGTGGAATCAAACCCAGAACCCTGTGAAGTAAAGTTTAAAACATTACACTAACTAATACTTTTAAACTTTAACTTACTATTTGTGAGTTAATTAAGGATCCTTCTCCCTGAAAAGCCAACACATAACTTGTTACATTTCGACCTTGTACAACATCATGAGGTGGCAACCAGCTCAATATCACTGTCGCTGTGTTATCGTAGTTGTGACTTATATTGTAAACCCTAAAGTTAACTGGAGAACTGGACACAGTTGATAGTTCTGCAAAAAATTAAAGTTTTTTATATTTATATAACTTTAATGTTGACCTCACGACCTAAACATAGAATAACATTAGTTACCCCGTCCCAGTCTCGAGTTGCCTTTGGCAGTTCGAAATATTATCAATTTATAATTGCCCAATATTAAGTTTAGTTTAACGGTTTATAGCGCCTTACTTAAGGGTGCTACAGTATGAAAGTAGTGGGGATCGAACCAAAGACCTTATGCAGTAGATCTGGGTGTTCTTACCACTACATCAAGTTTTTATATTTTTTGTTATTTTAAATATCCTATTTTTATCATATTTGGGTTTTTAAAAAGGTTTGACCAAGTATATTAAACCGCAAAAATTTAAACTTACCGCTTATATTTTGATTGGCTGTGCAAAACTCATAAGCAACCAATCGGGACACGTTTAAGGTTTCGACTAAGTGATGACCGCAGTAAATTAAAACTTTCTCTGATCTAATAGTGGCTTGAGAATCAGGGGATAACCCAGAGTAAGGAGTTATTTCAAAGGTGTATTTGCGACCAAATTTAGTTGGCAATGTTATGTTGCGAACGTCCTATGTAAAAGTTATCAAATAATTAATAAAATTTATATACATAGGAGCTTGGTTAAAGTTATACGTCATGTATAACCATGATAAATAAACTGCTGTTAGTGGTGTGGCTAAATTTATCACTGGCAATTATCAGTAGGTAGTTGCGACCATATTACAACAAATAAAATGCCGACAGAAAGGTGGGCTATCGACTCTAGCAAAAAAGCAAACTTTTTCCCCCATTTCAATAAATAATTAACATTTTGTGTTTTTATGATGCTGTTTTAATTAGGCTAATGGTCGATCAAAAAATCATTAAGTTTTTCTTAATTTGTTCCTGAAATAACTTTTTTTTTAAAAGGCATGTAAAAAAGAACAACACAACAATTTGATTTGTTTTTAAATTACTTTAAAGAAAAAAAATTGAAAACTTATTTTTTTAAACTAACTAACTGTTATTTAAATTTATTTTCGATCAATTTTAGTTAAAAAAAGTTACCTTTTGCAAAACTTTGCAGTTATTCTGAAGGTCTGAGCAAAGTCTGCTAAAAAAACAATTTAGGTCGCCAAGTTCTTTCTTGCAAGGTGCACTACAATTTGTATAAGTTCCATTTATGTCATGAACCCAAATATTTTCACCTTCGCATCTGTAAAAAATAATTTAATATTTTTATTTAACTTTAGTTTTTTTTTATTATTAAATTTTAAATTTTATTTTTAACTACAACAATTTTTGCAACAAGTTATTTTCTGAATTTAACTATTTCTAAAATCATCAATTCTTGATTTAAAAAATAAAACTTTAAAGTTGTTAAAAAAAAAACAATGTTAAAAGAATTTAAAGATAAATTTAACTTACCCTGAGTCTTTTGGTAGCGGAATTACTAAAAAAAACAAAATTAAATATTACCAACAATTTTAAAAAACTTGGTAAAATTAACTCAATTATGTGTTTCAATTTTTATTTTTTTTATTTATTTTATAATCTTAAAAACTCACAAACTATGCACTACATATAAACCTTAGTAAAAGGTAATAGTACTATACGCTTTATAGTCGTTAAAATAATTTCTAATTTACCTCCACCGTTTCCAAAAGAAAAAATTGATCTTTTTGAGAAAGCCGCCAAACTTTTTTCATCTTTGTCATGGAAACAGTAAATAAATCCGTCTAATTTATTGTCTACAAAAAAATTTAGTTTTTGTTATTTTTTTAACAAATTTAAATAAGTTTTTCTACTGATTTGGAATCAACAGAGGTTATTTTAGGAAAATTTTTGTTACATTGGCCAAGTCGTGAGCTGACTGAGCTAGTTTTGAAATCTGAACTTTTAATCATTATTTGCCAAAGTTATTTGCCAAAACTTTTAATCATTATTTGCCAAAGTTTACCCTATACTCAAAGGCGACACAAAAGCAGTGGAAATCAAACCACTGGCATGCCTTTTTTAATTAATTTTTTCTTTGGTGTGAGATGCTCGACTTTACAGCCTTAACTTGTAGTAACATCAGATACCTCGACCCAGGCTGCAGTTGCCATTGACAGTTTGGATTATTTTAGATTATAATTGCCCGAAATTCACACTGCTGAACAAGTATTGGTTCAGCAGAAGTTTATACCGTTTATAGTACCTCAATTAAGGCGCTACACCATAAGGGATCAAACCCAAGACCTGATGTAGTAAAGCCAAGTGTTCTATTCGCTACAACACCCTGTTGGTTTTTCTTTTTTAAAAACATTAGTAACTAACCAGTTGGGACATGAACGTCCCAGGTATACGTTGTCGATATTTCGTAATCGTCCAATTTCGTGTAATCGGTTAAAGTAAAATTAACATGTTCAGTTAGATTGGATATCACTACGTTTGGTTGACCTAAAAAAGTGATTGTCAGTAAAGTTTGTTAGTCTTCTTTAAAATGCTAGTTTATATTATTTACAATTATTTAAATTTATTTTTTTAAACAAACGTAAAACTTAGGTCTTATTTTCAAAATTTAAGTAAAGTTAAATCATTTTAAAATTTCTTTTAAAATTATTATAGATGTTTTAAAAACACTGTTTTTTTCATTTGCAAAAGCCCAATCGTTTTGAAACAAAGCTTAAAATAGTTTTCGAAATAGGATTAAATTTGGTTGTATTGTGTGGTCTTAAACTATCCTTTCTCAATATTTTCACTTAATTCACAACACGTGAAAATAATCCAAGAGATAAACATTTGATTTTCTGCTAAATTGAGTTAAAACACACGATTCTTCATGGTTTAACCGCTTTTTGTTAAAGGGGGAATAGATAAACAATATTTGTGTAAAGGTGTTACTATTTTAAAACACAATACTTTTAAAATTTAGTCAAATATAATATACAGGTATTTTTTTTAAATTTTTTACACATTATGTTATTTTTTAAATTATTTTTTAATAAACAAAGGTTTATAAAATAAAATATCGCTTTACCAAAAATAAAATATCGCTTTTTTTTGTTACGTTATATTACAAAACACATTACTAAGAAAATCAAAATAACAATCACGTTTATTTTAACAATAAAAATAACATATGTTAATTATCAAATTAAAACGAAATGAGTTGTTTTATATAGAAAAAACGTATTGCACGTTATAGGTAGATAGGTTAATCATAATAAAAGCGTGTTATTCCTTTATCACAAACCGTTTAAGGTCGTATGAACGTTTAACACGTTGGATTAATGCATTTCACGTTTACTATTGATACATTGTATTGTTGTAGATATGTTTTTTATGGGCGTGTTAGTTTAAATGCGTTTTTGTATGTCATGTTTTTCACATCCTTTACCCTACATTTTGTAGTAAGACATTTACATTAATACCACGACCTATTGATACGTACATACATCCTTATTTAAACAATTTATCAATTTTAAACTAGGCTTTAAGTATCTCTATAAATGATAAAAGTTACCAAGTTGCCCAATTTAAACTAGTAACAGTTTAGTTTTTAATTTTTAAAAACGATATGACTTACCTATTAGTATGATCTAATAAAATCATATATATATATAAAGGAAAATTTTATTAAAATTTATATGTATTTAGAGAAATATATTTAATTTAAATTTCAATACTTGAATGGAATATTTAAATGAATAACATTAAACAGCTGCATTCAAAGATACAAAAACTAATTAATTTTGAATAGGCCTTTCAAAGATATGCATTTAAAGATACTAAAATTTATTCAATTTTGAATAGGCCTTTGAATTTAAAACATGGGAAATTTAAATATCGAATTATCTGATTGTCTAAATGTCATTGAAATTTAAATGATTTATTGAAAAACGAAAATAAATTCTAAGAACGAATTTAATGGTTTCAATCAACTGTGGAATTTAAGCTATTAACCACATAATTATTCTTTGTATATTAATCATTTAATATTTTGCAAAATGTGCCTTTTTTGGTTTATAATTTTTTAATTGGTCAAAATCTTTTTTTTTGAACTTTAATTTTATTCAATTTAAAATATTAAAAAAGATTTTACAAAAAAATTAAAGTTTTTGTAAAAGTCGTTCGTCTTGATTTTAATTAAGTAAAAACAATAAATATTTATATATTTGCGGCTTGTGACGTCATAATATAATAAATACTAAAAACGAATAATCAAAATACGAAATCTTCAAGTTCTAGAATTTTGGATATTTTATCTTTTTATCGAATATATACAAACTGTCTTTATTTATTTTGGTTGGTTTCTTTATTTTTACTTAGAATTTTGACTTTGGAAGATTTAAAAGGTTGATTTTGACTTAGTTTTTAATCTTTTTTGTGAATTTTTAATATTAAAACATTAAAATTTTATTTTTTTTTAGTAATTAAAAAAAATGGGCAAAAATTTTTAAAAAATTATAAGTCTGAAAAAAAAATTTAAAATTTTTTTTTTTCTTAAAATCTGTTTCATTTTAATTTTCACCTTAAGTTGCAGCTATTAATTAAAACAAAAGTTCAAAGGTTCCGGTAATAAAAGTTCAAAGGTTCCGGTGAAACAAGTGAATAATTGTTATTGTAAAAATCCAAAAAAAAATTTCAAATTTAAATTTTGCAAAAAAAAAATTTATTTTTTTTAAATAAAACTTAAAAATGTTCAAATTTTTTTTAAATTTTGTTTACTATAAAAAAAATGTTTTTAATTAAAATTTTCGAAAAATATTTTTGTTTAAAAAAATTCGATTTACTAGAATTATGATTTTGCACAAAATTTCTAAGTGTTAGTTTGTAATGCAACATTTTTAATCCAAAAACTACGTCATAAAGCCAACAAAAATGGCACAAGGCCAGCAATTACCAGAAGTAAGTATGTAATTTCTACTTGTAAATTGTTAAGCCCGTTAAAAAAACAATAATAGTTAAAATTTTGAGAATTTTTTTTTGTTTTGGAATTTCCCAAGTTGTGTTTAAGCAAATGCATTTATTTATTTACCAATTAAACAATATAAATGCATAAAATAATATAAAAAATATATCAAATTTGTAAATTAATTTTAGGCAACTAAAATTTACTTTTTACATTATAATAAAAAATTTATTAAAAATTATGAAAAAAATGATTGGTACATTTTTCAAAAGACTAAATAATATTATTATATGGTCACCATGCTTTATTTAAATTTCTTTATGGAGTTAAATAAAGACATTTTTCCTTTAAGTTTGTATAGATTAAGTTTAGGTGTTTATTTTCTATTTAAAATAAATTGCTCTATAATAAGGCTTATAATTCACTTGGATTATGGTAAATCCCAGTTTGTATAACAAAATTATAAATGTTTATTACTTAAATACTCTGGTCTTTATTTAACAAAAAAAAAATCATTTTTTATAATATTTCATGTTAAAAAATTTTGGTTGTTTTTTTTATAATTATTATTTTTTTTGTGATTTTAATAATTTAAATTCTCTTTTTAATAATTTTTTGTTTTATTTTAAATATGCAGCGTTAAAACGTTACGTAAAAAATCGTTTTTTATTTTTTTGATAACTTATCAAACTATTACTACTGTAAATATTATTAAATTTTTTTTCTGTATAAAGTCGAAACAAAACAATGTGCACGTATTTCGGCATAATACCGCGTAAGTGTGACGTCATAAGTCGCATTATGCTTTGGCAATCAAATCAGATCAATCAAACCAGGTTTAAAAAAATCATTTTTTTGGCTTTGTTTAGAATTTTGGTGAGATTAATAAATTCCGAATCGTAAACTTTTAACAAATCTGAGGTTGATCAGATTTATGTTAAATTGAATGGCCAACGGCAATTAAAGAGAAAACTCGAATTTAGGAATATGTTTTTTTAATGAAATGGTTTTATCATTTTTCATTGAATGATAGCTAATAATTACAAATATTTCAAATATTTTTTACAATAAATTTTATTTAAATTTCCGTACGAATATTTTACATTTTTGTAAACATATATATAACAATAGATTGTTCCTATATAAATATACAATATTAACATAGTAAATGTTTTCACAAATTTTTTGAATCTATAATGATAAAAAAAATTTTTTTTTTTGAATTAAAAATTAAAATTTCTAAACTTACCGTTATTGGCTCCAATACAGTTGGCTTGACTTCGCTGGCAAAAAATTAACAAAAAAGTTAAAATTATAAAAAATTTAATTTTTAACATTTTATTTATATTATTTTGTTCTTATAAGTAGAAAATTCATTCTCTAAAAATATAAAATAATCTTTTATTTTAATGTTTATTTTATTTGAAAATCAGTCAGTTTAATAAATTTATTATTGTTTGCAAATATTTGCATATTTTTATTTATCACTAAATTTTTTATTTTTAAAACATTTTTAAATTATTTTTTAAGGCTAATTAAAATGCTTAGATGCCGGTTAATTGCACACTAAAATATCAGTATTGCTTGCATTATATATAGGGAAAAACAAAACCGCAAAATATATTTTTTCTCAATATTTTTAGTTGCGTTTGGGAATTGCCTTTGAACTAAGATTTATGAAAATTGTATTTTGTACCGAATTAATTTAACTAATTGTTTTTTAATCGCAAAATGAATTTAAAATAGTTGCACGCTAACTTTATGTCAGCCGGAAACAGAGACACAACCCAATAAATGTCATTTGAAAAATGATCAGAAATTCTTGGCACTTAAAGCACTTTAGTCTGATTACAATTACTAAGCATTTTTGATTCTCAAAATTAATATTTTTTCTTGTAAAAATTTCTAGGAAACATGTACTTTGTGCTGGTTAATTTATTTTTAATTAAATACATTTTTTTAGTAATATATTCCTTTAGTAATATATACCCTTATTTGTGCTGGTTAATTTATTTTTTTAATAAATTGCATTTTTCAATAATCTATACCCTTATAAATTTGAATAAATAAATTTTAATGGAAATTTTAAAAGACTTCGAATATCTTGTTTACCGCTTTAGCCTCAACGAAATTTTTATTCTATGAGGTCAGTTATTCAATTCTAGTGTTTCGTTATTATTTGCCACTAATAACGTCACAATCTCAGTTGTTACGTGCGATCCTAATTGTTAATTTCAGCTGAGGTTAATTCTCAAACGCCTTAAAACCTCGGTTGGAATTATTTTTAATTGAAATTACTGACATTTTTAAATATTAGTGGTAATGTCTATTCAATTTTTTATGTCGGAGAAATTCAATTCACTTTTTAAACAATATTATATGCAAATATCATATTCTATAGATATTTAAAAAAACATTTTTCTAGCTGGTATTTTGTTAAAAATTAGGTAAACAACTATATTTAAAAAACACAGGAATTTCCATGTTTTTAGCTTTATGATATTACCTATTTATAACACACACTATACTACTAACATTGACTTATAAATCTAACTTTGATTCGAACTGCAATTTTCTCTTTATGCAGGTATGTCAAAAAAACTTTTATATCACTTCGTCATATCGTTAATAACACCGCTTTACAAGCGTGATTGATTAGGTAAAGATTAGGCTTCGACAGTTGCTTGCGTTTTTCGTGATTTTCTCTCAAAAAAGGTGATTACTTTAGTAATGTTTTTACTGTTATTTAAATGGGTAAGAGTTTTTTTTTAAATCGTTTGAATGTATTTAAATTAAAAATGAAATTTTATTTAAAAATTAAATCTAAAAAACTTAATTTTTTTTAAATTCTTAAACAAAAGAGTTTTAAAAATTTATAAAAAAAGAAGAAAACTTAATTTAAAAATAAATAAATAAAAATTTCTGTGTTTTCTTTCCTGTAGTTTTTTTTTTATAGAAATCGTGTTGTTTATTAAAAACAAAGTGATGAGAAATATTTATTTATTATATTTGCGGTTTATAAAGTTTTTTAATCGTTTTTTTATTACCGGCTTTTCTTCAGCTCCCGCTAACGGTAGAAAAATTACTGTTTTGTAATAATTAATATTAAATTTCCTATTTAAGTTGTTGTTTGTGCTGACAAGAAGTTGCAGACAAAATATGAACGATTTGGACATTTTGTTAAAAGAATATTTATTTTCAACCTAAGTAACTTAATATTTTATTAAATTTAATCTTCTGTTAAAATTGCAAGGTTAAAAGACATGTATAAAGCTGTCTTTTAACTATGTTCAAGGCCTAATACGGGACGTGTATAATTTGTCTTTCATTTGCATAAGGACGACTTCTGGTTGCCATTGACTACCATTCGCAGGACGACGACTTCTGGTTGCCATTGACTACCATCCGAAGAAAGACGACTTCTGGTTGCCATTGACTACCATCCGAAGAACGACGACTTCTGGTTGCCATTGACTACCATCCGAAGAACGACGACTTCTGGTTGCCATTGACTACCATCCGAAGAACGACGACTTCTGGTTGCCATTGACTACCATCCGAAGAACGACCACTTCTGGTTGCCATTGACGACTATCCTCGGGACGACGACTTTTGGTTACAATTGATTATCATCGTGACCATTTTTATGTTAATGTTAGATGAAGGTGTGTCAAGTTACATTTTTGCTGTTGGATGAAGGTGTGTCAAGTTACATTTTTGCTAAACAAAGAAAAAAGTTTGGGTATTAATTTTCAACGCTGTTTTATATACCTGATATTGTATTTTATTCTTTTAAAAAGGTGAAACTACAGTAACCTGACTTTATTGTTTAACGACAAAAACATTGTAATACAGTTATCGAGGAAATTCAATAGTATAAATATGTTTTGAAGTTTAAAAAAATGTCTTAGTATTATTAAAGAGTATAAAAAAATTAATATGTAGGTAAAGAAATTATTATGGTCGGTAGGTAACAACGTCAGTTTAAAATTTTTAAATATAACTTTGTTGTTATACTATAAGAATATATAAGGTACAAAAATGATAGAATATTTTTTACGAAATCTTCGTAAAAATTTACGAAATCTTACGTAACTTACGCAAACTCACATACGTGTGAACGACTCTGTTCATTTTAAAAGGTTGCACAATCTTGCACTACGTTACGTTGCGTACGCCGTGTGAACGGGCCTTAAAGCGCAATAAATATCATTGCGAAAGTCTTTGTTTAACGAATCAAAAATTAACAAACCATAAAAATATCTAGGCCCATATTTGATTTACATCAAACAGTTTAAAAGTAAAATATTAATTATTACTCAAAATAAATAATCCGTACCACGCAGTTAAAATGTTTATAGCACTTACTGGAGCCACAAACAGTTTTGTGAATGTTTAATAGAAATTTATTATTTGTTCATTAAAAGTTTTGTTAATTTTTCAACTTACAATTTATTCCCTGTTGCATTTCATCATTTAAAATGTCACGTAGGCTTTTCATTTTTGCTTTAAGATTCAAAAAAATACTTTATACCAAATTATTAAATAAGTGAGCTCGGCGATTTTAGAAGCATAAAAGATTAAATAAAATTAATTAAAAAATTGGAGTCATTAAAATTGTGGTTTTTACTTTAAGGTAACTGTAAAACTTAGGTTTAGGCCATTTGGGGAATTATTAAACAGCTCAAAATTTTTACGTTAAAATATCGTTTATATTTATAGCAATAGACTAGAAGTAAAGGTTAAATTGTTATAAATGATTGTGGACACACTGTTAGGCAAGTTGTATTACATTTACTAAATAGGAAAAGTGATTTTGAAGAAAAACGTAAGTTTCTTACAAATTAATTATTTTAATATTTTATATTTTTATTAAATATTAAAAATTAGTTTTGACTAGGAATTTTACTTGTAAAATTTAAAAAAATTATATTAAACTACGAGTTTGTAAACGTTTATTACATAGGCATAGTTTGCGCATGCGCGGATTTGGTTCCGCTTTCGTACTTTAATTTCTAAAATAAAATAAAATCAGTTTTATCTAAAAATGTCTCTTTTTCCGCAAATAATTGAATATTTAAAAGCCATTTTAATCCCAACTGAGGTAAAACGTCTTTTCAGTATAAAATCAGAGTTATACTGTAGTGACTAAATGTGTTTTTACTTTATGTTTAGGTAGAAAGGCTTGAAGCTTTTCTGAAAACCGATTTTTTGAGAGGAGCAAATAATTTTACGGTTTGCATTTATATATTCAGGTAACTAAACTATACTTTAAAAATAAAAATCTAAAATGCTTAAGTTCAAGTTCAAACGACAAATATTTGAAAATAAAAATAAGACACAGAGTTTTAGAGTTTCCTAACTATTAAACTTGCTAAAACTAAACCCTTTTGTTTATACCCCTTTTAAACTAAATCTTCTGACATTTAAACCCTCCTTAATCCCCATACATTTACACACAACCTAATCCCGCTACTTGATTAACTTAAAACTAAACCTACTTTTGAAAGAACCACTAATAATTAAAACCTATCCAACTCAACCATCTTTTCATTTTTTTATATCTTATTTCACTCATTCAATTTCTGAAAAAAAAGGTTTAAACAAAAAGGTTTAAAAAAGCAGTTTTTTGTAAGGTTCAAATGTAAAAGTTTTCCAAAAAATAGTTTAAAAAAGGGAGTGTAAATAAAATGGGTTTAAATTAAGAAGTTTACTTGTAAAGTACCTAATCAAATGTGCTAAAATATAAGGGTTTTAATGTAGAGGGTTAGTTGTATAGAGTTCAGCTAAAAGGAGTTTCTAATAATTAGGTTTAGTTTAAAATTAAAGGCGTTCAGATGTAAGATGTATAAATGTCATAAATACATTTGTAAACGGTTAAAATAAAAGAGCTTAAATTAAGAGGTTAATATGAAATAGGTTTAAAAAGAAGTTTAGATATACAAGTTTTAATGTAGGAAGTTTTTACGTTTGCAGCCACTTGAAGATTTCCAAACAAAAGTAAAATAACATAAATTGTAAATTGGTGAAGTTGTAATTTTTTTCCAACTATACGGTATTTTGTAATATAAGACTGTTAGGTAAATTGGTGAAGTTATACTTATTTTCCAACTATACGGCATTTTGTAATATAAGACTTATTCAATATGGTTTATATAGTACATTTTTTATACAAAAAAATCTAAAAACATTTAAAGTGCCATTTAGACATTACTTTTCTAATAAAATAATTTAGTGTTACAAGCTAACAATAAAAATATCAAGCAAAAAATTGATTTAAATAAACGCCTTAGAAACAATAAATAAACTTTTTGCAAGGTGTAAAAATAATCCGTATAACATATAGTTAAAAAGGGTACCATTAAAAAGCCAAACTTATTTCCACTAAGATTATATTAAACTTATAAAAAGATCACTGTAAGAATAGTATTGCTAAAAAATTGCATAAATAACAAATCCATATCCAATCTGTTAATCTTTTATTAATCTTGCACAATAGTGCAACAAATAATATTTCTGTTAAGCTGTTTAAAGAGAAATTTTATATCAAATTTAAAACAAGTACTTAACAGGATCTTATAGCATATATATAGTTGCCTTAAATTTAGGCTAAGGATTTGGATAAGAGTATTTAAATAAGAGAGATTTAATATCGAGGTTTAAAAGTAAGGAGTTTAAACAAATGGGTTCAAAAGTAAACCATTTCGCTTAGGGGTTTGGGTCATGTATGTTGTTCGGTTTTAGACAAAACATAATTTTACTACGGGTCTCTTAAACTAGTATGTAGTAATTTTATAGCTAATTTATAGCTGATTTATAGTAATTTTATAGCTGATTTATAGCTGATGTTTATTATTTATTGCATTTTATGTTTAATATTTGCACTCTTACAAGTAGAAAGAACACATAAAAATTTGACACAAAACATAATTATTCGAGAGATTTTTTTCCTATTGTAAACGGCACGTTTTTTTAGTAGAACAGGACAACATACGATACAGGGGTTTTAAACATAACAGAGTTGAAAGGGCTATATATATTTGTTTACAAGTTCCTTCGTTTATAGCCAAGTTTTATTGTAGTATAACATAAATTGTAAATTTGCAACTTATAATTTTTGAATGGCAGTCATTTAAATTTATGAAACTAATAAATTTGTAAACCGTTGTAATTATAGTAATGCTTAAACAATAATTAACTAGCAAGTTGTAATGTATAAGCACTTCAATGGAATATATGTTTTGTTTCTAGCAATCCTAATGATGCTGGAAACAACCCAGTAAACATGGCTTACGTAAGCGATCAAAGACTGGGTAAGAAATGTGATTACGATGACTCTTCTGTTAAAACTGGTGTTTATATAATGTTACACATAAGGAAATTGTTATACCAAATGCCTTTTACATACTAGTATTGCTAAATTTAACGTATTACTTCAGGAAAGTAACTAAGCTTTTATTGAACATTTTAAATTGTAATAAAGCCAAAATTGTTTTGTAATTATTTTAGACTTTGCTATTGGATTTAAACGTGAGATTATTTTTAAAAATGAGCCAATGGACGACCTGGTAACGCAAATAGCAGAAGAAATTATGGATGACATCAACAATGGGCTATTTTTTTTGTTTAGTTAAATGCAGAAGGCATTTATCTGATTTCTAACTATAAATTTATCCAACTGCCAAACTATAAATGCATGCTATTTTACCATATTTTTTACGTTTAACATTACTTACTACAAACATCTGAAATATGGTCATTTTTTAAATATATTTTTTTTAAATTTGGAATTATAGAATTTTTTAACTTCGTAGTTGCTTTAGGTGTTTCCATTTTTGCTGCCATTGTTCGAATAAAATTTCTAAAACAATTTATTTGCGTTAAAATGTAGAATGAAAATTTGTATTGCGTTTGCGAGTATTAAAAAAAAAGTTAAATCTTATTTAGTTAGCACTTAAACTTTAAAACCAAAAATATCAATGAAATTAAAAGGATGACTATATGTTTGATTCATTGTAGTTTATTGCGCATAAACTAACTTTTTATTGACATTAGAAACAATTTAACATATTTGGTTGGAATTATTTGTTATCGTTTTATATTTCATTAAAACTTAATATTAACTCCTATATTAATACTTATTTTCAAGACATATTTCACTTTTCAACTTGTTTTTAAAATCTGTGGTATTTTTTTGAAATCATAGTGTTAGTGTATTGTTTTGTATTATTTTTTAAATGTAATGTAACCTTAGCAGAAAAAATAAATAAATAAACTTAGTTAATTTGGGTTTTGTTATTAACTAGTTAAATTTACAAAAATGCATGGCTTTAACATATAAAGTTAAAACATATATTTTTTATAAATAAATTCATTTTTAATTAAAAAAATATACCAAAACTATAGGACTTAAATTTAGCTATTTTTAATTTTTGGTAATGTAGATTTAGAAAAGCGCATTTTTGTTCGAAAACAACGTTTTTTAAATCGTAAGATGTCAATGAACCATACAAAATTTGTATATTTAAGACATTTTTGGTACTTACGTACTTTATCTAACAAAAGCACATTAATGTAACAAAAGTTAAAAGATCCGTTTATAATTTTTTTTAAGTTAACTTAAAAGTTAAATTTTAACGAGAAAGTCAACTTCGTTAATCAACGCATTAACGGTTTGGTGCCCACCTTTGGTTAAATTTTTCTTAATGTCGCCGATGGTAAAAAGTTTTTGAATTTTTTTAAGGAAAGGGTGTGCTGTTGTGTTGTGTTTAAACTATCTGTATTCGGCATAAGGGCGAATAGTGTGGCATTTATGCGGCTCAAACCCGAAACCTTTCGGCTTGTAGTCTGCTATGAACAGTATACTACAATACCAGAAAAAATTTTAAGATTACGGTAATACACGATTTTATTTTGTAAAACCCACTGACAAAATCAAATTATCTTATTAAAATATTAAAAAACTTGCGGATAAATTTAAAATAAAATGACTCACTAACGTTTAATGAAGCATTTCATGAATCAGCGATTTAAATTTCGCAACACGGAAAAAAAATGCAAACGAAAAATTTTGATGATTCTGAGAAAATTAGGAAAAAAATTTGAATACGTTTTAATTCTGACTAAGAAAAAGTTTAGCGTTAGTTTAAAATGAACTAGTTAAATATATACACAAGGTTTTAGGCTTTTGAATATGCTGGGTTTTAGGACTAAATATTACTAAATACCGGCAGCGTGGTGTAGTAGTAACTAGTAAGAACACTTGCTACACCACCATGAGGTCGTGGGTTCAAACCCCACTGCTCATATGTTGTAGCGCCATTTTAGTCTAAGGAAGGGCAGTTTTCGACGAAATCTCGTGCGTGCAAGCGTAAAAATTGGCGTGTCCGCGCGTGCACACGTACTAACAGATTAAAATTTTCAATCTACGCGTGCACGCGTGATTTATGTTAGCGTATTTACCTTTAATTTTGCATTTACTTTTAAAGCCAGGCGTGCAAAAGTAACAGAGTGCAAAGTTAAATATTGACAAAACTAGCAAATAGGTTTTGTTAGTTTGCGGCACACCACGTGGCTTGGTGGTTAGTTACATTGTTTGCTTAATTGAAATAAGTTATGTATTTGTATAACCACTTATAAAATTGACAGTTTGGTAAATTGTGTAAAAAAATAGCAAGTTAGCATAATTTTTAATAAATTGATTTACGCATGTACTTTTACTTTAAGTAGTTTTAAACTGTGGACTGTACAATTAATATATATACTTACTGGTTAATTCATTATTTTAATGTTTTTAGAAATAAATTATTTAAAAACTTTTGTGTATCAAATTAAAATATACAAAATGTCGCAGTTAAAGAAATTTATGCCTGACTATGCAGCATTTTTTGAACAGGTAAACTGTAAAGTTACAATAATATTATTTTCAATTTTTTAGTAAATGAATTCTAATGCATATATGTTTATAGTATATAAGCATACTATAAACCGGCAGCGTGGTGTAGTGGTAAGAAGACTTGCTACACCACTATAAGGTCGTGTGTTTAATTCCCACTGCTCTCATGCTGTAGCACCCTTGAGTAAGGCATTATAAACGGTGTAAACTCCTGCTGAGCCAGCACTTAATCAACAGTATAATTATCGGGCAATTATAATCTATAATATCCCAAACTGCCACAGGCAACTCGAGACTGGGTCGGAGTAACTGATGTTACTCTATGTTTAAGTTGCGCATTCGACTTTCCCACATCGAGGATAAAGATATATACAAAACAATATATATATATATAGCATACAAGAATACTATAATTACACTGATTAAAAAATGAAGTTTTTTTAATTAATTGATGTTTTCTGACAATATTTAATAAAAATTTTTGTTTTTAGTTATCAACGAATCAACTGCTAGGCCTTGGTGCAGTTGCAATAATTACTCTTTATTGGTTGATGAAAAAAGATGAAAGAGAACCACAAAAACATTTAATTAACATCAACAAACAATCTGCTATTACTGGACATGAGGTAAAAAAATCATCGTTTTATTTTTGTTATTTAAAATTTTCATAAAACTTAAAAGTGATTTTACTTTGAAATTTTGAAAGGGTTTTTGAAATTATTTTAAATTTGTAAAGTCTGTATATATTTAATCTAAAATTAATTCAGAATATTTCCTGCAAGGACGTGCTTTGTAATTAGTCATTACGACACATAATTAATTAAATGTTCGTTACTCATTTTTTTGTTTGTATAGTTTACACTTTAAACCAATAACATTTTCCTTACACATAGACACTTTTTTGTTGGCTGTTTTGTGATATTTATTGTTTTAAAATAGAAATTAAAACCCCTTTTTAATGTTTGAATAAACTATTAGTTTAAATTTTTAACAGTTAAATTGGTAGCTAGTTATTTTTCACCTTTAGGATAATCAATAATTTTACAAACATAATTAATTATACTTAACTACAGTAAAACATGGCAAATACTTACAAACCTAATTTATCTTTTATTTGTATTCAGTGTTGTAAATTTTATTTATAATTTTACTTTAATATTTGGTATATATAAATAGGCTATATAACAAATATACAATTTTAAGTTAAAAAAAAATTTTATCAAAATTTATTTTTCAAATTTTTAATTTTTTTTATTTATTTTAAAAATCTATTTCTACAAAATAATGTTAAACCAAACCTTTAAAAAATTCAAATTCCTAAGTAAATGAAATACGATACCTAACAACCTACGCCACGTTTTGCTTTCAGGTTTTAGCATAATAACCGTTCTACCGGTTGTATAGCTTCGATTACTTCTTTAAGTGGTAGTGCTTTTATTCACTATGTGTAGTAGTCTAAAGAAGAGTGTTTTTTATGGTAAAAGCGTAAATGGAATTTTAATATTAAAGTTTTTATTTAAGTTTATGTATTTATTAAAAAAAAAACTTTTACATATTTTTATGCATTAGATTTTATGCTATTATTTAACTTAAGGTTATTTTGTATAGTAATGGTGTAATTTTTGGTAAGCCTTTTTAAAATCAATATCTACAATTGCTGTTATTTTATGAGTATAGTTATAGTGTAAGATGTTATAATATTAGAATGAGTAAAAGTGACTAACTAGAGCTAATAGTCATATTTTTCAGGGTAGTAGTTTAGGCATTAGCCACACAAAAATATATCATCAAAATTATATTCTTAAAAACCTTATAATATATATCGTGCAAAATTAACATTTTATTTAATTAAAATAAGTTTAAAAGCGTTATCTTTAAAAAATAAAACCAACTTGATATTTATTTTAACAAAACGTGTGTTAAACAATCACGCTATATTATGACGTCATACAATACGTTGTTTATCGTACGCGGACGAAGCTTACTACGCTTGAGAACACACCAATACCTCTGTAGTCTACATACAAGCGATAGATTTTCGCCCCCGGGCCAGATTCGCGGTTAGAGCGCCTTAGGCCGGACCGTTAGTTAGAGCTACTACATTTTTTAAGATTATTAAAGATGACGTCAGCCTGGTTGTTGTAGATAGGGCGGTGGTCAGTACGCAGAGCATTTTTTTTGCAAGATTGACATTACGCGATATTGATGTTAATTGTAAATTATTAAATTAAATAAATGTATGTAAATATTATAGTTAGTAATGAAGCGCTATTATGTTTTTTTTTTTTTTTTTTTTTGCGCATTGATAAAAGTAAATAATAAATACGATATACAATTAATATTACAACAATGCAACTGGAAAAAAATGACAAAATCAATTTAATGATTTAAAACATGTTATTTTAACTTTAGTTATTTTAGGTTCTGTAAGTAAGGATTGTTTAGAATCGGATAAAGCTATGTTGTAACGTTGTTATGAGTGTATTGTTATATATATTTAGAAATACCTGGAATTGTAATTTAAAGTGAAATATATTGGGTCACGTGGTTTATTTTTACCTACTATTTCTTGTTAGTTAAATTACTTTCTGTTTTTATTTCTAATATTTTTAATAAATTTAAATTTAAAAATTTCATTATAAGAAGAAAATATGGTTTAAAAATAAAAAAAAGGTTTTTCTGAATTTTGAAATCAAAAATTTCTGCCTCTGATAGTTAAATAAAACTTTAATAAAAATATTAATTACAGAAAAAATTTTAAAATATTTTTTTTACGTCGACTATATAGCCCGACATAGTTAAAATTTTTACTTTGTTTGTTTAGGAAAAGTAAACAACTTCGCATAGTATTATACGCGTTGCTATTTTATTTTCTGCAACTTTTATGACACTCTTTAAAAAATATCGAATAGTAGGTAGTTAAAGTTCTATATAATAAATTATGTTTTTTATTGTACTTTACCCTTAGTTTCAATCGTCGCTGACAATTGACATTTTGGTTGAAACTTTCTAAATAACGTTGAATGTCAGCTAGAATTTAAAGTATTTATTGTTAAGGTTATACATGGTTTGCAGCATTATTTTTGTCTGCTGCAATAAAAAAACGTTCTCAAAAATTTTGAGAGTTGGCTGTTTTAAAGAATCCATGTTTTTAGAAAGGGTTTTATGTTTTTTTGGCAATTAGAATATAATAATGTGTAGCCAGTGTTATATAGTTTAGGCAATTTGTAGTCTTATATAGGTAAAAAGTAGTTAAATATCAAAATTACATTTTGTCCAGATTGCAAAAAAATTTTTTTGGTAATATTAAATTTTCAAATAGTTTGCGATTATTTTTACGGTTCACATACAAATGCAGCACAGCTTGTAAACTTCGACATTTTTCAGTTTTTTCAGCGTTGTTAAAAGTTACTAAAAAATTTGTTAAAAATGTCGGAGCAAATTGAAACGGTTGAGCAGTCAACCCAGCAAGCCGAAAACATTCAAGAAAACGAAGAAAGCCCCCAAGAGCCGGTAAACGGTCACGTCACAGGCGATGACGACACGGCCAATGATGACGTCACGTTTTTTAATAAAATGCCGGTGCCCGAAATTTGCGCAAAACAAACAGTTTTTGTTGATGTAAGTTTGCAACGAAATATTTGAAGAATTTTTTTACAAATTGAATTGTTGCCCTTTTTTATGAATTTATTTTTGCATAGTGTTGGGTTGCAACATTCTAGAACGATTTTATATTCTAAAAGGTACAAAAATAATGTTCTTGTTTATATGGAACTATATCTAACTAGTTATTTCATTTTTTGTTGTTGCCAGGAAATTTGTTATTTTTATGACGTCATGTATAAAATGACGTCAAAGTTTGTGATTGTTTGTATAAATCAATTTAAAAAATTTTAATTAATCTGACATTTTTTGCAAGTTTTTTGCAACAACCCGTGATTAAGAATCGCGTCACTCTGTTATTGTTCCGTCGGCGAATTTAATTATGACGTCATAATTGTTTTCTGTTGCGTTATAAAGCAAGAGTCATCAATTCGTCACCTGCGATCGTTTTTTCGCGTTTCGTTTAAAAACGCGTCATAAAATGACCTAACAATACTTCCATTGTTTTAGATAATCACTCTATTATGTATGTTGTCCATTTCATTGGTTGTTTCTGTAGGTAACGTTTTAAAATATCGTGATTTAGAAATGTTTAGTAATATCCTCTTACATGAATGTATCTCTGTATTATTATTTCTGTGGGAATTTAATAAGTGTTGGACTTTGGATGGGTTGGGATGATTTTATATTCTAAGTTGTAAACATATTTGTCATGCTGTTCTTCAACAGTTACTTAGTTACTTAAATTGCTGTCATAGAAAAATGTCTTGTTTTTGCAAATTATTTTCTGAAAACAACTTTAAAAAATGCAAATAAAAAATCCACCAATTTTTAGTATGTCCCATAAAAAATATAAATTTTTTCACAAAATTGTAATTTTTTTAATGTCATGATGTAACAATTGTTTTATTATGACATCACAGGGTGAAGAACAAGTGAGAGCCTCACCCTTAATGAAACCGGGGCAACCAATTACTTGCCTCAACCCGGGAGTTGACACTCTGCATGCTGCTTTCATGAACGGACTTAAACTATCGGGTGAGGGTTGATCTTTAGTTTTCATTTTATTTAACTTTTAATGTTCAGGCTTCCAAATTGGCAGGATGGTGTAGTGGTAAGAACACTTGTCTTCACTACACGAGGTCCTGGGTTTGATCCCAATTGCCTTTATACTGTAGCCTCCCTGGATAAGGCGCTATAAACGGTATCAACTCCTGCTGAGTCAGCACTTAATCAGCAGCATAATTATCGGGCAATTATAATCTATAATATCCCAAACTGCCACAGGCAACTTAAGACTGGGTCAGGGTAACGGATGTTACTTTATGTTTAGATGAAGTCTACCTTCTGACATCATGAATAAATTTAAAAAAATGTCATTTTTATTTACAGTTTAATTGGTTTTTAGCTTTCAATGCAGGATTTTACTTTTATTTCTTTGTTAGGTTGATTTGATTTGTTTAATGTCAATTTTTTTTGATTTTTTTAGAGGGAGGACCTTGCATTGGTTGGAGACCAGCACCTGGAAAACCATACAGTTGGTTCACATACCAAGAGGTGGTTGTTTAAATTGGTATTTACCCATACTACTAAAAACCATTTGAGAACGAAACTTTTGCCTTAAAACAACATTTTACTTAAATTTGGGTCGGTTTTTTATATAAATTAACTGGCACTTTTTAGAGGAGGGGCAAGGGTAGAACGGGGTTAATAAAAGAGTTTCTTTTTTTGGGCATATGATTATTGGTCAGATGGTTTTTAATTAAATGACAAGGAACCTTTTAAAAGTTACATTTAATTTTTATTAAACATTTATTATTAATGTCAAAAAAGTTATTTAACAGCTCGGCATAGCTTTTGATACCCCCACAACCCAAGCTTAAAATGCCTTTTTCTATCTAATATATATTTTTTAACTTAGTTTTAATTTTTATCCATGCTTATATGTATTTAAATCCTTTATTTGTGTTTTATTTCGAAATATTTATAACATTTTGTACATATCTTTTTATTAAAAATTTTTACGTAAAAAATTGTAAAATGTTTTTTCTTGATTTTCAGGTTTTGGACAGAAGTCAGCATTTTGGTTCAGGATTAATCCACCAGGGGGCAGTAAGCGATCCTTCTCAATTTATCGGAATTTTCGCTCAAAATCGACCGGAATGGAAAATAACCGAACAAACCTGCAACTCATTCTCAATGGTGGTGGTTCCCCTCTATGATACTCTGGGACCAAAATCTATCCAGCATATTATTACACAATGTAAGTTACGGAACTATTTTACAATGTAAAATATTTATTCAATTTTCTAAATATATTATACTAGAAAAATTTGCAGTAACTAATTCAGTCTCAAGTTGTACTAAATTATTAATATTGGCCTTATGATATTCTCTGTTATTTATTTTACTCTTACATTTATAACTAGCAATGGGAAATTGTGATTAGTCGTTTAATTTAAATACATAACATGCCATAAGTGGAAACCAAACCCTGTCCTTAGTTTTTGAAATAAACCATATTTACAAAAAATGATTTTAAATAAATTTATGTTAATATTTAAATTAGTCGATTGCAAGCCCTATAAGCTGCATTTATTGTTGTAATATGGTGATAACTTTTAACTAATATTTGCCAGCAACAATTTACCAGCCAATTATTTTGTAGGCCTTTAAATTGATCATACATATTTTATATACTTATACACTTATTCATATCATCCACCAAGCTTTATTATCTTGAAGAGCATTATTTGTAAGGGTTTTGATATGATTTATTTCATTGTAATATTTTGAATATTGTTTTATTATTAAGGTGAGCTTAAAATCCTTGTGGTTGATAACAATAAGAAAACAGAAACAATTTTAAATGGGGTAAAAGAAGATCTATACAAGGTTGAAATCATTATTTTGATGGATGATGCTAGTGACGGTGTTAAAGCACTTGCTGCAGAGACTGGAGTAAAGTTATTGGGATTCAATGAAGTCATGGAAATAGGAAAAAATAATCTTAAAGACTTTGTAGTAAGTGTTGTTGAATTTTCATTTTGTTACCTGTAAAATATATATTATTCACTATTTATATAAATTTTAATTTATCAATTTTTGAGCGGTATATTGTTGACGGCATTTTGGTCAGGGAACTTGACTTTATTACACAAGGTTCTGGGTTTGATTCCCACTGCTACTTTAAGTCGATTTTTGGAGTATATTGATATATACAGTATGAACTTCTGCTGAGCCAACACTTAATCAGCAACTTTATTATCAGACAATTTTAAATTTGTAATATTTTAAACTGCCAAAGTCAACTTAAGACTGGGTCAGGGTAACAAATGTTACTCTATATTAGTTAAGGCTGTAAAGTTAATCTTTCTACATTAGACTTCAGGTATAAATAAATATAAAAAGGTTTAAAAAACACTAAAATATCCAAAAAATGTAATTTTAAACTTTATTTACTTATCTACCCTTTAGCCTCCAAAACCTGATGATCTTCATACGATTTGTTATACAAGTGGAACCACAGGGTTGCCAAAGGGTGTGATGTTAACTCATGGTAATCTTGTAGCTAACATAAGTGGAGTATTTGCTATTGGAAATGATGTAAGTTATTTAAAATAAATAAAAATCTGTTTAACCGATTTTTAAAATTTGGCAATTCAAGGTTCGTAAAATCACCAACTCTTAATAAACTGTATTAAATTTTTTTTTATGCAAATAAAATTATAGCTTTTATTATTTTTTAGTCTTTCTTGAAAATGAACAACCAAGATGTCCATATATCTTACCTGCCACTTGCTCATGTGTTTGAAAGAGTGGTTGCAGCCCAAATGTACAATATGGGAGGAAGGTAAGTTTATGATAGAATTTACAACATACTAGATTTTTTAATGTTCTAGCCTCTAAATGTGTTATGGCTTATACAACCTGCAGCATGGTGTAGTGGTCATAACAACTGTCTTTAGTGCATGAAGTCCGGTGTTTGATCCCCACGGCTCTCATGCTGACCTTACCACATTAAAGATAAATATATGTACAAATAAAGTTATATATATATAGTATTACCATGACCCAGTTTGGATAATTTTTAGGTTTAATTATTGCCATTTTCACTTTTGGCCGTGACTTAGCTAAAATATTTAAGAACTCTATTTGTTATTTTGGACATTTTGGCTTGCTAGCAGTTAGAATTAAACCCCAGACCTTGTGGTAAAACACATAAAATGTTTACCAACTACATAACAATATTCACAGTATTTCAAAATTAACTTTTTAATTTTTTATATTTTAGTGTTGGGTTCTTTCAAGGAGATGTTAAGCTATTATTGGATGATGTAGGTGTATTGAGACCAACTGTTTTCCCTATGGTTCCAAGGTTAATTAACAGAATGTACGACAAAGTAAGTTTTACATTTTAAATATTATTTATTTTTGCCTAAACCTAACTTTTTCTATTTTATTTAAACTTATTAATAGTTGACCGTTTTATAAGCATTTTTAATTGTTGCAATATTGTCGCAACTTTTGGCTTATATTTGCCTCCAATAATTTATCCGCGCACCACAAATGGCAGTTTTTTTATTATGTAGGTCTATAAATTTGACTTATCTCATCAACTAAGCTCCAAGCTCCAGTGTTCGGCCTTTAAAATTAAGTTTAAAATTTTCAAAAATAAAAATAAAACATTTGTTTTAGATCAACGCTGGCGTCTCAACTTCATTTGTTAAAAGTTTCTTGTTAAACCAAGCTTATAAATCAAAACTAGCAAGTTTGAAAAAGGGAATCATCTCTAGGGACACATTCTGGGATAAAGTTGTGTTTAAGTAAGTAAAAAAATGGGGGAAAATCTTTCTTAATGATCTTTTTACTATTTTTATATTTTTTAGTCCCTTAAATGAGTAATTTTGCAGTAAAAAAGGCAATTTTGATTTTACACATTTTGATCCTAAAAAGTTTTATTTATTTAGTTAATTTTTTGTCTGCAATTAATTTTTTGTCTTTTTTAAGCGTTTTATTTTTGTTCATCTTTTTAGAAAGGTGCAAAACATGATGGGAGGACGTGCAAGGATCTGCATCACAGGAGCAGCTCCTGTCTCCCTGGAGGTCATCAACTTCATGAGATGTGCTCTTGGAGTCAACTTTACCGAAGGTCAGTATTCATATAAAAAAGTAAAACGTATAAGTTTAAACTGCAGTTTGCTGTGCATTTCTTTACTATTTAAATTTTATTGTTGACCTATGTACAGTGCTGTGAGACATGCAATTAGTGGTAATTGAACCAAGAACCTTATGTTGTGGTGTTAAGTCCCTAACTGCCTCATTTAAATTTTACCTTAGGCTTAGCTTATGTACATATAGTGCCTATAACTTTATATGTACAACATGCAGTCAGTAATAATCAAACCCAGAACCTTATATAGTGATGCACAGTGCCTTAACCACTTAGATAATTCTTTACACATGTTGGTCTATAATGATACTGCCTTTAGTTTTAGCATATATGACATAAAGGCAGTGGTAGTCGAACCAGGAACCTCATGTGGTAATGCTCAGTGCCTTAACCACTTCATAATGCCATTTTTTTGGGTAAAAGTACCTAGTACTTATGATAAATTAATAAAATGCTTTACAATTTTCAGGATATGGACAGACTGAAGCCACAGCTGCTATCTGTATAACTGTACCTGGAGATTTCCAAACTGGGAGCGTTGGAACTCCAGTGGTTTGTAACACAGTAAAGTTAGTTGACGTTCCTGAAAAGAATTATTTTGCTAAGGATGGCAAGGGTGAAGTGTGTGCAAAAGGAACAAATATATTCAAGGGTTATTACAAGAATGAGGAGAAGACCAAAGAGGCTTTAGATGAGGATGGATGGCTGCATACTGGAGATGTTGGAATGTGGCTTCCTGTTAGTTTTATTTATTATTTTATTCAGTTTATCCTCAATATTTAAAAAATTTTTTCTGTTTTAAAGCAGCAAGTTTTTATACTTTTGTATATTTAAAAGTTATTTTACAATTATCCATATGATATTATCTTAGTTAAAGCTTTATTTTGTACAAGTTGAAAATATTATTAGCCTTATGCTGTTGCATTGACTAAGACAAAAGTTATTGACCGTTATATGCTATAAGTCCGGCAGCGTGGTGTAGTGGTAAGAACACTTGCTACACCACACATAAGGGCGTGGGTTCAATCCCCACTGAGCTCATGCTGTAGCGCCCTTAAGTAAGGCACTATAAACGTTACAAACTCCTGCTAAGCCAGCACTTGATCAGCAGCAGAATTATCTGGCAATTATAACCTATAATATCCCAAACTGCCACAGGCAACTTGAGACTGGGTCGAAGTAACTTATGTTACTCTATGTTTAAGTCGCGCATTCGACTTTCCAACATCGAGTATAAAAATACATACAAAAAAAAGTCGATATATTTATTTTGGAAGACTATAACCTGGACATGAATACATCTATATGTTGTTTACTAAACTTTGGTATATATTGATTCACCCTCAATTGGCAATATTTAATAATTTAACATACCATTAAAACTAATATAATTTTTACTGTTTTTAGAACGGTTCACTAAAGATAATTGACAGAAAGAAACATATTTTTAAACTGGCTCAAGGAGAATATATTGCCCCAGAAAAAATTGAACAAGTATTAGTTCAATCTCCAGCAGTTGCACAGGTATCAATAATTTGTTTTTTTAAGCAAATTACATTTTGCATTAGTTAAAACATATAAGATGTTTTCTATGGTACAAAAAAATTAACTTTCCCTTATTTTGTTGTGCTTTTATTATTTCCCCATTTCATTTACTAGCTGGTGACCTGCTATTGAGTCAGTTTTTTTAGATATCGTAATGTTGTTCTAACTAATATTTTTCGGCGATAATTTACTTGCGCACCACAAATGGCAGTTGTAATTATTTTGTAGGCCTATAAATTAAACCCAAAGATATGTGTATGTTCACCAAGCTCTATTACATATAGATAAGATATTTAAATCTGTTTTTTTGCAGGTGTTTTTGCATGGTGAAAGTCTTAAAGCTTCCCTTGTAGCAGTTTGTATCCCAGATCCTGAAACCTTTGTGCAATTCTGTAAAGATAAGGGTGTAAATGCCTCATATGATGATTTATGTGGTAATAAAGATGCAAATAAGTTGGTTTTGGAAGATGTTCTGGCCATTGGAAAAAAGAGGGGACTAAAATCTTTTGAATTGGTAAGTTTTTGCTTTTTTAAATAATGAATATTATAACATTTTGTTAATAGCAGTTTGTCGAATAATAGCAAGTTTTTTTTGTATAATTTTTATTGTATTAAGCCTAAAAAAACAAGTCAATTGTAAAACAGGGTATATTGTATTTTTAACTAAACAGGCACATTTCCTTAACTTTTTGTTTTGTATTTAGCCCAAAAAGATTCACCTTTCCAGCGAGATGTTTTCTGTTGAAAACGAGCTGATGACGCCAACATTTAAATCTCGAAGACCTCAACTTCAGACAAGATATCAAGCTGAGATCGATGAAATGTATCAGGGACTTGATTAGAATATTGGATTTTTAAAAAAGTGGAAATATATCTTGTGTATTGATAATTGTTTGATATATGAGATATGTAAATGAAAACTTTTTCATATTCAAAATATTACAAAGTATAATGTAAATAATTAAGTTTCGGTAAAGAGTACTACTTCAATATAAGTATATTCCATGGATCTGGACCAAATTTTGTTGTAAAAAGTAATACTTATGTTTAAATTATAGGAACCAAATATTTATAGTTGTCTGAACCAATAATTTAGGTGTTGTATATGTAAACCAAATCCCTAACTAAATATTAAACTATTTCATTATTATTTTAAAATAAAAATAACCTTATTTTGCTTTTAAATAGTTAAGTTATTAAAATACACAATTTTAAAACTTAAATATTTAAGAAAAGGTGTAAATTTTTTTTTTAAAATTCGAAAAACAGAACAAAATAAATAACTTATTCTTGTAACTTATTTTTATAAAAATGTAAAACTTTATGTTAATAAACGACGAATAATTTTGTTAAAATTGTATCATAAAAAATGTAATTAATTAATCCTAACAGTTTGTAATAATTTCTGTAAATTTTTGCAGGTAATGTGTAAATTTTTTTGTTTGAATTAATATGAATTTAATTTTGTTATGTAGCAAGAAGTATTTTATGTTAATATAAAATATTATAACTTAACAATTCCAGACTCAGTTAATATTCTATGTGTGTATTGTATTATGTAAATGGTATTTCCTTATTTAAAAACTTTATAATCCAAAGTTAGGAATTTTAAAATAGTATAAACTATTATTAAATGCTATGCAAATCAATTACAGGTTTTTGACCAAATTTAATGCATGAAAATGTATGTTTTTTTTCACTTGAAGGCTTTAAATAAATGTATAATTTTGTATGTGTTGTGTAATTCTATAATGGTTGAATTTTTGTTAATTTTTATCTTTCTGTATTGCAAAAATGTAACGAACAATAAATAATGATATTTACCAAAAAAGTTAAAGTTGATATTATGTTTTAAGTAGGCAAAAAAGAATTGCAAAAATATAACTAAACTGTAAAAAGTGTTTTGACCACTACAACACACTGCTGGCCAAACTAGTAAATATGCAAATACGAAATGCAAACATGTTGAACAATTTTTTTTGTATATATCTTTATCCTCGATGTGGGAAAGTCGAATGCGCGACTTAAACATAGAGTAACATTTGTTACCCCGACCCAATCTCAGATGCCTTTAGCAGTTTGGGATATGATAGATTATAATTACCTGATAATTATACTGCTGATTAAGTGCTGGCTCAGCAGGAGTTTATACCATTTATAGCGCTTTACTCAAGGGCGCTACAGCATAAGATCAGTGGAGATTGAACCAACGACCTCATGTGTGGTGTAGTATGTATTCTTACCACTACACCACGCTGCCGGCGGAGCTAGTAAATATGCAACGACAAAATGCAAACATGTTAAACAATTAAAGTCAAATGTAAAGGAAAACTAGATTTTTTTGATAAATTAAATTTATTATACAAAATACTGGCAAAGCCTTTTGATACATTAATTCATTTGTTCTTTTTAAGTAAGTAAAAAGTAATGCAAGCATATCTTTGTTTATATATAAAAAATTGTGTAAAAAAAATTTATTTCAAATCATATTATTTATTGAATAAATCTGTTTATCATTTAAATTTAAAATTCTATTTTTAGGATAGAAATAATATTTAATTTAAAAAATGTCTGAAATTTTTCCCGCCCAATTTGGACTTTGAGCGAAACGTAAAAATGTTTTGAACTTTAGTAACCCCGATAGTAACACGAAACTAGAGTTTAAATCATGATATAATAATATTTGCCAATTTAGGTTTCTAAAACACTTAATTGTATTATAAAAGTATTTTAAACTTAGAAATTAAAGTTTAAGATATAATTTAATGTATATTAATAAATTGTTAGGATAAAAATATAATTTTTTAAGCCTATAACATAGAGTTAGCTTCAGCAGCGAAGCATTTTCCTAGTTCAAAATTTTATGACAACTTACTTAATATTTGCTTTCAATTTTTAAGGTAAGAAATCGGTACCAAAATGTTTAGTTAGTATTAAAACTATTGCAAAGAAGGGTACAGCTGAATTGTTATCGTTAGAAACTTTACCTCAATAATCGTGAATTAAAAACGTGACAGTAAATTGTTAAAACATATTATTTTGTCATGAAAAGCCAATTTTTAATAATTTTGCTACAAAATTGCGCGGACTTTAGTCCTAAGCAGTCTGGCATTTTAAAATTAACAAATCTAAGATGGGCGTTGGTTAGACTAGATTTTGCTATAACTGCTTGCTAAAATTAATTACAAACCGGCGTATAAAAATCAAGCTATGACATATGGTATTAGAAGCTTATAATTGCTATCATTCGTAGCAGTAGCAGTAATATAACTGCGCAAACCTAAGTCTTGCGGCTATTATCTTACTGTTTATTTATAGTGGACATTTTTCGTTGTGCTTGGTTTGGTATCTATAGATTAAGAAAGGAATGTAGTAAAACGCCAGTATGTTGTAAGGAATTTAAACTTTAGTGTAAGTAAAAAGGTAGGTTACTTTTTAAAGGATAACTTGTAATTTACGCTGTAGTTACTATATAGTTTGGGTATATATAGGCAGATAGGGGTAAACTTTATAAATATGCATTTCATCAAACCGCAAAAAAATATAAATTTGACCAAGTTTGTAAAGGTAAAAAGATCGTTTAAAGACGGTAAATACAAGTGATTCAAATTCATATTTTGACATATTAACACATTTGTATTATATGGCAAACAGCAGACTGTAACAAAATACAGTAGCCGGGGAATTAGTATTGCCGGAAAACTGATATTATAATAAATTGTCTTTTCCTATTGTAGAGTATTACGAGTTATATCATGTTAAAACGTTGTGGATGGAGTTGTACCCAAATTCAGCTTAAAAAGTCGACAAAAATTTATATAAAATTCCTAAAATTTAATATTACTAGAGTTATTATTAGTTTTAATAAAACATTATTTGTAAAAATCGGTTTAAGGACATATAACATTAAATGTTCTGCTTTAAAATTAGTCTATTACATGTAAATGGTATCATTACATAATGTTTTTTATTTGTAGTTAAGTTACTACAGCGTAAAAATCGCACTTCGATCAGAATACGAACCGCACGAATAATGCTTCATGCGCAGGTCCAAAATGTTAAAAATACGCTGAGTTTGGGCCTGAAACGAGCAAGGAAGCAATAACACTACTCGTCTGCTCGTATTGCGCAGCTAGGAAACAGCAGGTCGAATGCTTGGGTGCTTTATGGTTAGGTTACAAAAGTAATGTTGTGGTAGATGCATAGGTTATAGTCATAGTAGTAGTGGTTGAGTAAAAGGTGATGTCATTTTTTGGTTGATTTAACTTAAGTTATTTATGTTAATTTTAACCCAGTTTTAAAAGTTTTATTAGGTGTAGATTATACGCAAAACTTAAATATATTTAAGTAAAAAAGCGCATAGTTACAAAGGTTGTGTTTATTTTTGCAAACTACATATGAAAATTACTACACCTTTTTTGGCGTTGAAGAGAAAAGGTCTATTGTTTAGTTTTTACGTTTTTGATAAATCTGTTTAAAGAATTACCGTATATTTACATTCCTTAAAAAATTTACCATTTCTTTTGCTTTAAATGGTAAAAATATCAGAAAAATAAAAGCTAAAAACGTTAATTTTTGATTAATTGTCGTTTACAATCTAAATAAACGGTTAGTTATAGTTTAAACTATTATTACATGCGTAACTAACCTTAATTATTAATCATCTTAAAAGCGTTTTATTGGAAGTATCAGGCAATATACAAAGCACGTATTTATTATCATAGGGTAGTTAATATGTTATGTGTTATATTTGCAGTTTTACGTGGGTAGACATTTAATATTATAACGGTTATTACGTAGGAGCCTAAACTACGTTGACTTTATTAAATTTAGCGTAAAAAAATACAAAAACGTCATTCGATTTTTCTTCTGCTAGTATAATAAATCAATTTTACAATTTTGTATTGGCATATATGTTTTTATCAATTTTTTTTTATGTTTAATAAGCATGATAAGGCAACAATAATAATTTAGGTTATAATAAAATGGAGGAAATTAACTTATAAACTCAGTGTTTAGGGATTAAATATTTCTGAATGTTGTAACTTGGTGTTTTTTATGGGCTTCACTTAAATTTTGATATAAATTGATAACAAACCATAACTGTCATCACTTTGTCATTTATTTGTTTACAATTGAGTTATATTTAGTTAATATTTTAATTAAGTTTTTACAACAAACTTTTAATATATATATACTACTATAAATAAAGAAGTTTTAGCTTTAACTGTTACAAAGTTATTTTTAAAATAAAAAACAAATGCTTAAAAATATTTATTTTTATTTTATGAATGTTTTGCAGCTATTTTAATTTATATTAATTACAATTATAAACAATAAAAAACACCATTTAAAATGGATCCGATTGACACCTGCCCTCCAACCGAACCAGAGGTTAAACCAATTGTAGAAGAACCATCGCAACAACCAGATGAAGCATCACCAAACAATGATGAACCAGTTGAACAAACTAAGGAACCAGATGTAGAAGAACAAAAACCAGCGGATTTCGAGACACCAGCTGAACAAGAGCAAGATAAACCAGATCAACAAGAAGAAACACTAGATCAGCAAGAAGAAACACCTGATAAACAAGAAGAAACGCCAGCTCAGCAAGAAGAAACACCAGTGCAGCAGGAAGAAACACCAGTACAGCAAGAAGAAACACCAGTTGAGCAAGAAGAAACACCAGCTCAACAAGAAGAAACACCAGCTCAACAAGAAGAAACACCAGTTCAGCAAGAAGAAACACCAGTCCAACAAGAAACACCAGTAGAAAATGAACCAGAAGCTGTTCAAGAACCAGTAGTTGCAGCACCAGAACAAGAAGAGTCAAAACCAGATACACAAGAACCAGTTAAGGAACCATCAGAAGAAACACCAGCAGAACAAGAACCAGAACCAGGTCAAGAACCAGAGGAAAGCGACAAAACACCAGCAGTAAATGGAGCAGCATCAACCAGTATTGAGGAACTTAATTACAAACCAATGATGGTTCCTGAATTGCTTCAGATGCAAAGTATTCCGATTGATGTAAGTATATAGTAACACAACTTTTTAATTTAATCTAAAAATACAAAGATAAAATAAATTTTGATATGAGAAAACCAAATTTACAGCCAATTGTTTATTGGCATAACTTATATAATGGTATCACATAGGCTATTATAATTGTTTGATACTAAAGCTGCAAATTAAGTGTTTGCTGAGCAGAAGTTTAAACTGTTTATAGCGCCTTAACTGGTGTTACAGTATGAGAGCAGTAGGAATCAAACCCAAGACCTTATGTTGTAAACCTAAGTATTCAAGTTAGGTTAAGTTTTACGATACATTGACTATGTTGTAATGACTTTAAAAATGGTTTTGAGGGCTCGGATAGTCCTGTACTGCAAAATCAGCACTGATAATAATGTTATGCTCCGCTAGCAAACAACAAAATGTCCTAAAAATTTAGTTTTTATTAATGTTAGTCACTTCATATTTGTTAATATTAATAGAGAAATGAAGCTGAACGGGCATCACCAATTATGTTACCAGGAAAACCAATTCCTTTCTTAGTAAAAGGTGTAACAAGTCTACATTACAGTTTTCTGCATGGAATGAAGGCATCAAGTAAGTTTTTTTGTATATATCTTTATCCTCGATGTCGGAAAGTCGAATGCGTGACTTAAACATAGAGTAACATCAGTTACTCCGACTTAGTTTTGAGTTGCCTGTGGCAGTTTTGAATATTATATAGATTATAATTGCCCAGTAAATAAGTTGCTGATTAAGTGCTGACTTAGCAGGAGTTCATACTGTTATAGCGCATTACTCAAGGGCGCTACAGCATGAGAGCAGTGAGGATTGAACCATTGATCTTATGTGTGGTGTAGTAAGTGTTCTTACTAATACTCCACGCTGCCGGTCTATTTTATAAAAGTTTCTTTATGTAATGGATGGCAGTATTTAAATAATATTTACAATTACCATTAATAAAGTTTGGTATACTAGTCATGGCATTAAACAAGAGTTAAAGGATTTCGTGTTTAAGCTAGGAGAATGCCATACTATTCGCCCTTAAGCCTGGTGTTTACAGATAGCTTAAACTTGTCACAACACACCTTTCCTTAATAAAAATATAAAAACCTGTCATGAAAATAAAATAAGTTAATGCAATTATCAAAGTAAAAAAATCAAATTTAACTAATTAAGATTTTGAAATATTTTTAGTAAACAAACTAAAAATAACAATATAATAACATTTTTTTATATTTTTTTGCTTTTAAAAATGCTTTAAAAAATATTATTAACAAAATGTCTCGTTCGCAAACCAAGTTAATTTATTTTTAACTTTTTCCTGAACCCTTCACTTAAATAATGCCAAGGGGAGTCAATTAAAAAGTTATTTTTAAAATAAATTATTATTTTTAGGTAATAATTGTGCCAAATACCGGAACTTCATAACTTTTTTGTATCTCAATTGTTTAAATTTAAAACTAGCTATATAGTAGAACAACATAACAACTTATAAAAAAACTACATGTATTTAATAAAGTTGGTTACTTCAAAATTATAATAATCAAAATAATTTGGATTTCTCTTTATTTCACTTTTAAAATGATTTTTTTTTGGTAGCTTTTAAAAGATCTTATTTATTAAAATTAAATTGTGTCATATTTTAAACCATTTATTTTTGTACCATTTACAATAAATAAAGTTTGGTAGACAATATATACAAATAAATGTAATTACAAATTATAAGCCTACAAAATAAAAAAATGCGTTGACGGTGTGTAGGTAAATTATTGTAGACAAATTTCATTTAAAAGTTGCAACTATATTAGGAGAATTAAAATGCCAATCGCAGGGCGGGCTATTAACTAGTTTTAATATTAGTTTTTTGTTCGGATTGTGTTATCAGAAATGCATAAAAAAATATTTATTTTAAATTCTAGATAATGGACCTTGTGTGGGGTGGAGACCAAAGCCAGATTCAGCATATCAATGGATGTCTTACCAGGAGGTTAATATTTGTTTTTATTAACTTACATTTATTTATTCTTCATGTAGATATTTCATCCTAGTTTTTTTTTATTTATTTTCAATATTGAAAGGTCGGCTTTCAGACTTAAACATAGAGTAACATTTGTTAACCCAACCCAGTCTCAGGTTGCTTTTGCCAGTTGATATTGATCATATTTGCCCAATATTTAAGCTCTGATTAAGTATTGACTTAGCAAGAGTTCATATCATTTATAGCACTTTACTCAAGAGCACTACAGTATATGAGCTAATTCAGATAAAAATTTTTGGCCTATATTGGATCAAATTATTTTTATATTTTTAAACAAATGGGTTAACTAATTCAACCGTTTTTAATGTTATTTGTGAAGATCAAAATGGGTCCAAAGATGCAGTAAAAGGGATAAATAAACAAACATTTTAATTTACAAATTACTTAAGGTCACTTTGGCATATAGGCAGTTGGGATTTAACTCAGGGCATTATATAGTCATGCCAAGAGCTTTTCCTTTTGAATTTTTATAATAGAAAATACTAAGGCCTGTAAATAAATTTTTGTCTGTACTTGAAATAATATGGTTGTACCTGTATAACCTTTAAAAATTAAAAGAAAAAATTTTTTTTTTTTTTTTGATCCATGTGAAATTGTGTTGTAATTTCTACCTAACTATTTTGAAGTGGGATATTATAATTATACTTACATATTGTTAAATATTGATTAGTCAATGGGGCATTTAAGTGAATGACAAAAAGTAATTTTCAACTTTAGGGAATTACCCCTTTTTTTCTCACAAAAAAGGTATATATACAAAAAGGGGTTACATCATGCTTTGTTAATTTATTTGAAGAGTAAATGAGAATGATTATGTATGGTGTAACTTTAAAAGCCCAGTTTATAGGTATACAGTATTAAAATAAAGGCTTTTTTATTTTTTTTACAAGTTGGCATTATTTATTTTTAGCTACGTTATTATATATTTTACGTATAATAAGTCTTAATTGTCTACCTAATTAGGCTTATGTAATTTTCTTTTTTTAAATAGGTTTGTTAATTGTGAACAATAGATATACTTAGTTGCAGTTTTACTGTATAGGTATTACTATTTAAAAAAGTTTTTAAGCATGGGTGTTTTAATCTATTATATAACAAAAAAAAATATAACAAAAATTTCTAACTGCTAAGGTTATGTAGAATAATTAAATTTAAAAAATATGTTTAACTTTTAAACAAGGATTAAGAAATAACAGTTTTTGTAGTTTATAACGTTATGAAGAGTTAATAACAGATATGAAAAAAATATGAATGTTTTGTGATACAAAATGGTATTTTTTTTAGAATTTAGATATTTATTATTTCTAAAAATGGCAAGAAAAGTGACTTATCAAGAAGCATATCAAAAAATTAAGAATGGATCAAGATTACCTATAGAAGAATTTTCATTACCAATAGAACAGTTTGATTCTAAAAATTTAAATGAACTGAGTTTGACTTTGATTAGAAAATGTGAAGATATTGTCCCTTTTCGCAAAAAAAAGGACCCAACAATTTCATTTTCATTCTTTGAATTTATAAGGTTTAAAAAAATTGGTCATTTATCTGGAAATGAGTTATTAAAAGCCTTTATAAGTATTTTAAATGATAAACAATACTGCAAGGAAGGAAAGTGTTTACTATTTTCAACTGATGGCAAGACTTTACAATTTGCAATTTGCTTTTTTCACAAATGGCAACCTTGGTTAGTTCCCTATCAAAAAAATGAACCACATTTAGTTAGAAATTTGCATGAGAAGTTATTTGACGAAGCGACCTGTCAATCAAAAGCCTTTTCTCAAAGAAGCTGTCGTTTTCATTATTCAGACGATCATTTGAAAAAAATAAGAAAACAGTGTTTTTCAAGTTTTCCAAAGTTTATGTGCAATAAAATAAACGAAACTAAGCTCGATTTTCAACATGCTTTCGCTGGTATTCTTCTTTATATTGCAAATTCTTTACAGTATTATGACAGGAGTTTTAAAAATGATCCTGTAGCTGATCTACCAGTAGCTGCAGCTGTTAAACTTGCCATTCTTGACACGAAAAAACCTGAAAAATTGCAAGCAGTTTTTGGACTCCATAATCAGCTAATTAACCCAGACAACCACTTGCCTTCAAATGGTTATGTTATAAAAAAAAACATTCGATCCAAAAAGGCTAGATTAAGAAAAGAAGCTATTGAGCCAATTATAAAAAGTGCTTTGTTTAAAGGAATGGATGGATCAAACAAGTATAGATTAGATTATATTAATTCTGTTGTATGTGAAATTAGAAAATTTTATCAGCTCCCCCCTCTTGAACTTGAAAATACTCATTCCACAAAAACTTCGTTAAAATCACCCAGTATTAATAGAATCAAAAGCAAAAAATTCAAGGTTGTTGACAATCCTTTATCTCCGGCTTGGGATATCGGGTTTCCTCAATGTTTAACCAAGCGTAAGAAAGGCAAAAAGTACAAAAAGCCGATCAAGAGTCAAAAACCAAAACGAAATTGGAAGATCAAAAAAAAATATTTGGCCGAATATTTCTCTCAGCTGAAGCAATGGGTATTATTAAATCGACCCAGAAACTTTAGACCTGTTATAAACTCCGCGCTTTTTTTGATTTTTTTTTTATCTTTGTTAGCTTTAATGTTTCCTAATATATGGATTTAATGAATATGTGCAATGATTATTAAATATTACTACTTTATTTTACCGATGATGCAATTTGCTAATTTTTTATTAACCATTTCTTTTCCAAATATTCATAAACAAACTTTTGAACAACTTTATCAAAATTTTTTACCTTTACAATTTTTTTATTTTACTCTTTTTTATAAATTTTATATCTAATTCTGTGTATATATATGCCTTACACTGTATTGTTAAAATCTTGAATTTTTTGTGGTTACTTTTATTATTATTATTATTGTTTCTATAAATTCTTACGTTCAAATAAGTGCACTTCTTCTTTTTCTTACAGTTTTTATTTTTTTATTAGCAGTGTCTCACATTTTTTATTTTTTTATATTTAATAAGTTCAGTATAGAACTGTAAATTGCAAAATATTGTTAAAATATGTACAGAGTTTGGCAATTTGTAGACCATGAAATAGTGTTTTATAATTTTCTTATTGCATTTATATTTTTTTTTTGTATGTTTTTTGTAACTGTCGCTGGTACGTGAAATAAGTCGAATAAAAATTACAAAATACACAAACATTTTAATTTCATTTTTAAGCATTTGTTGTCAGCTTTACTGTAAGAATAAAGTTAACATATAACTTTTACAATATTTGGTTATTAATATATTCTTATATTTTTTACTTTGATTTTTTTTTATTTTCACTGCCCTAAGTCAGCTATATTAGTTTAATTTGGGGTTTATTTTAGTTTCCATTAACTCTGTATTAAATAATATTTCCTAAATTTAACTTAATACAAAAACTTATAACATTTTGTACACATTTTTTTTATATTTTATTAAAAAAATTTAGAAAATTGTAAAATGTTTTTTCTTGATTTTCAGGTTTTGGACAGAAGTCAGCATTTTGGTTCAGGATTAATCCACCAGGGGGCAGTAAGCGACCCTTCTCAATTTATCGGAATTTTTGCTCAAAATCGACCAGAATGGAAAATAACTGAACAAGCCTGCAACTCATTCTCAATGGTGGTGGTTCCCCTCTATGATACTCTGGGAGCTGATTCAATCCAGCATATTATTACCCAATGTAAGTAGTCTGTAATACTTTGTACACATTTAAATATCTATTTGTGGTATGTTTTATTAGATATATATTTTTAACCTTGATGTAAGAAAGTTGAATAAAAATTACAGTTTAAATAAGCTTCGGTTTCATTTTTTAATCGATATTGTATTACAAGTTTTCTAAAGCCTTTTTTTTAAATATTACTCCATACCTGCATAGAGAATTAAACCCAGGATATTTTTTTTTAAATTGCCACAACCTCATTAAAAATGCAATCTATAAAATAAAACTTTAAACTATTACTTGATTGCCTGTTCTTAGATCAATATTTTAATTGTCATAATATGGTCATAACTTTCAACTATTATTTGCCCAGAATAATATTCTGGTCACTACGAACGACTTTTTTATTTATTTTATAAGCCTATAAATTGGACATACATATATATTTATTTTTTTGTATATATATTTATCCTCGATGTTGGAAAGTAGAATGCGCGACTTAAACATAGAGTAACACCAGTTTCTCCGACTCAGTCTCGGGTTGCCTGTGGCAGTTTGGAATATTATGAATTATAATTGCCCGATAATTATACTGCCGATTAAGTGCTGGCTCAGCAGGAGTTCATATCGTTTATAGCGCTTTACTTAAGGGCGCTACAGCATGAGATCAGTGGGGATTGAACCCACAACCTTATGTGTGGAGTAGCAAGTGTTCTTACCATTACACCACGCTGCCGGATTAATATTGTCCACCAAGCTTCATTATATATATATAGATAATTGTAAAGTTTATTTAAAACAGGTGATCTGAAGATATTAGTGGTCGACAATGTCTCAAAAGCCACAAATTTAATATCGGGAGTTAAAGATAACAAATTTTCACTAAAGATTATCGTTATAATGGATGAAATTACTGACGAACTGAAATCTTTTGCTGAAGGAACTGAAGTTAAACTTTTTGGTTTTAAAGAAATTGAGGAGATTGGAAAAAACAATCTTAAAGATTTTGTGGTAAATAATTCTTTCTAAATTTTACTGACAGCAACAAAAATAAAAGAATTAAAGTGGTACTATATATATTACAAAAAAATGTTATGAAAATTTATGTGGAAAGGCTGACTACACAGCCAAAGCATAGCAATTGTAACTCAAACCTAGTCTCAAGTTGTTTTTGGCAGTTTGGGATATTATTGATCATATTTTTTTTGTATATATCTTTATCCTCAATGTGGAAATGTTCAATGCGCGAACTATACGTAGAATAACATCAGTTACTCCAACCCAGTCTCGAGTTGTCTGTGGAAGTTTGGGATATTATAGATTATATTGCCCAATAATTATTCTGCTAATTAAGTGCTGGCTCAGCGGATGTTTATACTGTTTTACTTAAGGGCGTTACAGCATGAAAGCAGTGGGGATTAAACCTACGATGTCAAGGTGGTGTAGCAGGTGTTCTTACCACTACACCACGTTGCCAGTTTTTTTACCACTGCACCATGCTGCCGTAAATATTGTAATAATTTAAAGCTAACCATTTTTTGGGCTTTGCAAGTGTGTGTATGTATTTAGAATTTTACTTTAAAGCACTACAACATAAATGAAAGCGGTGGGAATTAAACCCAGGACTCCAAGTCAAGGCACTACATCACCTTAAAAACATTTAGTATTTTTTTAAATATTTTTCAACTTAATCCAATTTTCTTTTTAGCCCCCTGGATCTGAAGATGTTCACACAATTTGTTATACTAGCGGGACCACAGGTTTGCCTAAAGGTGCAATATTGACCCATGGAAACTTGATTGCTAATATGGCTGGGGTGTTTGCTCTTGGAGAAAGGGTTTGACCAAATTTTTTGTATTTTTTTCCAAATTTTTTTCCAAATTTTTTTTTTTTTTGAGAAAGGGTTTGACCAAAACTTAATATTGAAAAAAATTTACAAATAATAAAAAACCTGCTGATAGTTTTTTAAAAGGAATTTACACTATTTAAAACACATTTCTACAAAGTTTAACAAACGTTTCAAGTTAAATTTTTTTTTTTATTCTTTTACTTTTACATTTTAATTCAGGGATAAGCTATTTCGACTATGTCATTAACTAAATAAGTTTAAGTGTTTTTAACAAATATTAAACTAACAACATAAATTATAACACAAGTAATGATATTCTTGTTTTTTTAGACCTATTTAGATATGACCAGCAGTGAGGTTTATATTTCATATCTACCTCTTGCTCATGTTTTGGAAAGATTGATTGCTGCTCATGTTTACTTTATTGGTGGAAGGTTTGTGTTTGTTCATATAAAATATAAAACAATTTTGTAAATAGTTAAATCAAGTAGGTAGTAGGTGATTAATGTTTGTTGTTTATGCACTTGTTTGTGAATGCTTTTTTTGCAATAGCATTTACCCTATTAAATCCTGAGTTGGATTTCTACTGCTAGTATGTTGTAGCTTTTATCAGTAAGTTGTTTACTGTACTAACCCTTCCAAGCTAATATGATCAATTGTATTATATTAAGTTGCTAAAGGCAACTTAAGCCTGGGTTAGGGATATCAACTAACATTTAGGCTATGGTGTTAGATATTTTTCATCTTTGGAAAAATTGCAATATCAAAATTTTATCTATATTTTGAGGGTATTTATGAATTAAGAGACTGAATTAAATGGTTTTAAATTAAAAGTGTATCTTAACCCTTTTGCAATTCATTGAATTCATATATTTTATTGAATTCTGTTTGTTGTATAGGTACTGATATTTGGATTTAGGTTTTTGTTTTAAATTTTTAGAGTTGGATTCTTCCAAGGAGATATCAAGTTATTATTGAATGATATTGCTGAGTTAAAACCAACCATTTTTCCCATGGTTCCAAGGTTAATGAATAAGATTTATGACAAGGTTAATTTAGTTTAATGTTTTATTTATTTACACAATAATTATCTTCCTAAATTTGATATTTTTGTAAGAAAAAAATTACAAACTTTGTTAAGACATTTTTAAGAATATTTATTACTTTGTGTAGCAAAGTATATTAACTTATACAAATTTGTGAATTATTTTATCTAAAATTTTTAATACTTTATTGTATTTAGCTAACTACAACTGATTAGTTTATAAAATATAAATATGTTGTTATTTGTTTAGATTTGGGCCGGAGCAAACCAGTCAATAATCAAGAAAACTCTTCTGAAGAAAGCTGTTAAATCTAAGATGGAGAAACTAAACAGAGGAATAATAACAAGGAAAACATTTTGGGATAAAATTGTGTTCAAGTAAGTATAAGATAGTGAAGTTTACTAAATTTTTGTATAAATATCTTTATCCTCAATGTGGGAAGGTTGACTTCACCTAAACATAGAGTAACATTTGTTACCCCGACCCAGTCCTAAGTTGCCTTTAGCAGTTTAAAATATTATTGATTATAATTGCCCAATAATTAAGCTGCTGATTAAGTGAAAAAAACTGTAATATCTATAGAAAATACAAAATAATTTTTTTAATAAAGTAAAATTTAAAAAAAAAGATTTATTTTTAAATTTAAAAACTAATATGTAACTCACAAAATTATTAAAATAATTTAAACTTTTTAAATTTTACTAATATATATTTTTTGTGTTAATTAATATTGGTGGGACATAAAATTAAAATAATTTTCATTGTTACAGGAAAGTGCAGAACTTGGTTGGGGGTCGTGTAAAATATTGCATCACAGGGGCTGCCCCTATTTCTCTAACTGTTATCAACTTTATGAGATGTGCTCTTGGTGTAGATCTCACTGAAGGTAGTTTTTACATAATTACCCTTTAATGTAGAAAAACTGACTTTATTCCAGTACAGAGCTCTCTTGGGCAATGTGTAGTTTTTTAAACAAAAATAAAAAAGTTAAACAAAAATAAATCTACTGATCATTTTCAGTGGAAATTGAACCATGACGTAATTTAATGAGGCCAGTTGTTTCAACTACTAGACCATGCTACTGTGTTTATCAGCATTTACCAAATTTTGATTAATCTATTAATAGGGTTTTGGACTTCTATAAATGCTTAACCAATCATGTTTTTTGTATATATCTTTATCCGCGATGTGGAAAGGTTGAAAGCGTGACTTAAACATAGAGTAACATCAGTTACTCTGACCCAGTCTCGAGTTGCCTTTAGCAGTTTGGGATATTATAGATTAAAATTGCCCGATAATTTTGCTGCTGATTAAGTGCTGACTCATCAGAAGTTCATACCGTTTATAGCGCCCTACTCAAGGGCGCTACAGCATAAGATCATGAGAGCATAAATAAGAACACAAACCCAGTCTTTTTCTTAAGTTCTTAATAATAATTGAAATTGTATTGTTGTTACAATTTCTATACTGTTAATATCACCAAACTGTTTAGGTTATGGACAGACAGAAGCCACTGCTGCAATAACAATCAGTGTACCAGGAGATTTCCAATCTGGAAGTGTTGGTAAGTTAATTAACATAAATATGTAAGCAACAGCTCTGTACAAACCGTATTACTTTCGGGTGTAGTGTAGCTCCAAACTTATTTTTTAAAAGCGAAATTTAAAGAACATCTAAAGATGTATAAATACATTTTTTTTAAATTTTTAACCTCGATGTGGTAAGGTCGACCTCGCAACCCGAACTTAGAGTAACATCAGTTACCTGACCCAGCTATAAGTTGCTTGAAGTAGTTTGGGGCATTGATTATCTTTGCCTGATAATTACAGTGCTGAAATATAAGTAACCCTATAGTTAGGCAATGATTTTTGTCTTGGTATAAAAAAGGATATAATAAAAATATGACCGGCAGCGTGGTGTAGTGGTAAGAACACTTGCTACACCACACATGAGGTCGTGGGTTTAATCCCCACTGATCTCATGCTGTAGCGCCCTTGAGTAAGGCGCTATAAACGGTACAAACTCCTGCTGAGCCAACACTTAATCAGCAGCATAATTACCGGGCAATTATAATCTATAATATCCCAAACTGCCACAGGCAACCCGAGACTGGGTTGGGGTAACTTATGTTACTCTATGTTTAAGTTGCGCATTCGACTTTCCCACATCGAGGATAAAGATATACACCAAAAAAAAAAAAAATTTATATTTAAAACTTCTTTAGGTACTCCTGCTGTTTGTAACACAATCAAGCTAGTTGACGTTCCTGAAAAGAATTATTTTGCCAAGGATGGCAAGGGTGAAGTGTGTGCAAAAGGAACAAATATATTCAAGGGTTATTACAAGAATGAAGAGAAAACCAAAGAGGCTTTGGATGAGGATGGATGGCTGCATACTGGAGATGTTGGAATGTGGCTTCCTGTTAGTTTCAATATTTTATTTAGTTTATCCCAAATTTTGGTTGCTGGTGAATTATACTAAATTAAACTAAAATTAAACTAGCTAAAACTATTGTTGTCAATTTGATAAAAGTAAGGCAGAGGTTTTACTTTTTTTTACTAACATTGACACATCACCACGGAGGTTTCGGGTTTGATTCCCAATATTTCTATCTTAAAAAATTTTAATATAAAGTTATAAACTATTTAACCTTTTATTGAGAATAAGATTTATCCATCAGTAACGAACAGTTTCTAAAAGAAATGGTATATTTTACAGAGTGGTGCTTTGAAGATTATTGATCGAAAAAAGAATATTTTTAAACTGGCTCAAGGAGAATATATTGCTCCAGAAAAAATTGAACAAGTATTAGTTCAATCTCCAGCAGTTGCACAGGTAATATGGATATTTATTTAAATGTTACAATAACAATTGAATGAATGCTGTAAAGCTTACTAATAACAAAGTTACCGTGCCTAATTTTTGTTTAAATTGTGTGTGTTTTTGTTTTAACATTTTTGCATACAATTCAAATTATTTTTGTCAAGGTTGCAAAAAGCTTTCCTACAAAATAAAGCTTTAAATTTTTTATATATATTTTTATCCTCGATGCGGGAAGGTTAAATGCAAGACCTAAACATAGAGTAACATCTGTTATTCCGACCTAGTCTCTAATTGCTTGTGGCAGTTTGGGATATTATTGATTATGACTTAAAAACTGATTAAATGCTAGCTCAGCAGGAGTTCATACCGTTTATAGCACCTAAACTAAGGGCGCTACAGCATGAGAGCAGTGAGGATCGAACCCAAGACCTCATGTGTGTTGTAGCAAGTGTTTTGACCACTACACCACGCTGTCAGTATTAATGTTTATAACATGACCAATTATTATTATTTTTAGATCTTTATCCATGGTGAAAGTATAAAGGCATCTTTAGTTGGAATTTGTATTCCTGATGTTGAGACCTTTCAGAGTTGGTGTAATGGTAAAGGACAAACAGGAACATTTGAGGAATTATGTTCCAAGGATGAAGTGAAAGCACTGATTATGACTGATTTGTGGGAGATCGGAAAACAACGAGGTTTAAAATCATTTGAACTGGTAAATAGCTGTTGTTATTTTTGTATTTTAAACTTGGAAATATTTGGACCAATCAAATCTTTAGTTGTAAGCAAACTTGGGTTGTAATTGATCTTTATTTAAATTTTATAACCCTTTAATCAATTTAGGTGCATCTGTATGCCAATTCAATATTTAACTTAGTATTATCTTAGTTTTGTAATATGTAAAATTTTTATTGTGTGTGGTTTTAAAAAGCATTACCTAATATACTGTAATAATACCTAAAAAATGATATAGCATAACATAACAGTACAAAAAAATTGAGAGTAAGCAGCGTGGCGTAGTGGTTACAGAAATTGGCTTTACACTTAACAGTCATTGGGTAAATTTTAACCATTTTCATGTGTTAATACCCAGGCAAAAATGCTCAATAATATGACCGGCAGGGTGATGTAGTGATAAGATCACTTGCTTCACCACGCATAAGGTCGTGGGTTCAATCCCCATTGCTCTCATGCTGTAGCGCCTTAGAGTAATGCGCTATAAACGGTATGAACTCATGCTGAGCCAGCATTTAATCAGCAGAATAATTATCGGGCAATTATAATCTAAAATATCCCAAACTGCCACAGGCAACTCGAGACTGGGTCGGTGTAACTTATGTTACTCTATGTTTAAATCGCGCATTCAATTTTTTCACATCAAGGATAAAGATATATACAAAAAAAATAATTATAAAATTCAAAAGTCAACTTAGCGTTGGGTTGGAGTAACAAATGGTTTCCTATTTTTAGACTATTAAGTCAGCTTTTTAACATTGAGGAAAAAGATATAGAAAAAAACAACAAAAAATGTTTGATTTTTTGTTATAAGACTTTGATGTTTTGTAAAAAAATTGTTCTGTATTTTAGCCAAAGAAAATTCACCTTTCAACCGAGTTATTCTCAGTTGAGAACGATCTTCTAACCCCAACTTTCAAGTCAAGAAGAATTCAAATTCAGAAAAGATATCAAGAAACCATTGACAAATTGTATGAAGGTTTAGATTAAAGTTTCATTAAATTTATAATTAACTTGTAAGTTACTATAACACAGTTGTCTTAGCACTGCTGTTGCTATTTCATGTATTTTTTGAGGCAGTCTGTTTCTAATTTATCATCAATGTTGAATAGTACATATCTCATTATTCTGACTTAAATGTATATATATATATATACTCCCTATACACATACCATGAACAAATATTGCATTTTTACACTTCTTGAAATGACTAATTGTTAAACAAAAATAAAAGGGTTTATTTACCTGACATATGCATTATGCAAGTATAATAAGTGTAGCAATTCACATTCCAAGTTTTTTTAACTTTAATGCATAAATTTTTGTTTATCCTCAATGTAGAAAATTAATTCAAAAACTTTATATCCTATATAGGTGATAATTAAAGTTATAAATGCTTGTTAAGTACCTATAAACTATTTTTTCACTTGCAAAAATTATATATATATATAGATTACTTTTTGTTGAAATTTTTTTGTAAATGTTGTATATAAATATTCCCCATTTAAATGTATATGCATATATCGGTACAATCCTATTTGTTAATATGCATCATGTATTGATTGTAAATTAAAGTATTTTTAACTACCTACTATTAAAATGAAAAAACTAATATAACTTTAAAATGTTTTGTTGAAATGATTTAAATAATTATGTTGTTTGTTTCATTTTGTTTGTATATATATTATGTTATAATTATTAATGATAAAAATTACTAATAAAATCATTTACAGAAATTTTGCTTTTTTTGATAACTCATGACTTTTTGTATTTTAAGTATAATAACTTATTTTATATATAAAAATTAACCCTATCTGTATTTATTGAAGCTTTGTCGATAATCTATACAAGTCCAATTGAAATGCCCACAAAATAAATAAAACTGCTGTTTGTGGTGCGCGGGTAAGTTATCACTGGCAAATATTAGTTAAAAGTTGCAACCATATTACAACCGGCAGCGTTGTGTAGTGGTGAAAACCCTTGCTACACCACACATAAGGTCTTTGGATCAATCCCCACTAATCTCATTCTGTAGCGCTCTTAAGTAAGGTGGTATAAACTTTTGCTTAGCCAGCACTTAATCAGCAGCATAATTATCAGGCAATTATAATCTATAATATCCAAGTCAACTTAAGACTGCGTTGGAGTAACTGATGTTACTCTATGTTCAAGTTGCACATTCGACTTTCCCACATTGAGGATAAAAATATATACAAAAAAAAAACAATTAAAAATCTGACCAAAAAGGGGGCTATTAACAAGAATAAATAAAGAACTTTATTAAAAACAAACTTGAAACAAAACAATTGCAAAAAGTAAAAACATAATTTAAATGTAAAAAAAAACTTAATAACTCAACATACAAAAAACGTGCAACAATTGCAAAAATTATCGACAAAACAAAAATAAAAAATGGCAGTAGTATATCCATTAAATGACACAGTCTTGTTGTAACACTATTTGGTAATTAAGTATTTAGTTTTTGTTAAATTTAGTTTTTAAAATATTGTTTGTTTATATAAAAATACATATAATTTTTTTAGTTATTGCTTTACAATCATAATCAAAGTTTAATTTTTTTTCGGAATCTTATGATTATATATTTAAAATTAACGTGCATAATTTTTGTTAGATTTTAATCAATTTAGGGATTTTTTTATTTTTTAAAATTATTTTAATCGTCAAATTTCCAGTTTTTTTGAAACTCCACTTCTTTCTTTTCATCACTCAATTTATCAAACTCCGGATCATTTCCAAGTTCCTCAATATTCCTCTGTTTATCCTCATTTCTATTGACCTCATAAACTTGAACCATTTCATCAATTTCATTTGGGTCCCAAAACCCATTTGTTTCAACATTGGGTGGGTCTAGATTCCAAACCCAATTCTTGACAGGTACTCTCCAATTTTTGCCATAATTTGCTTCAATGTAGGTCTCAGTATCACACGGTACTCTTAACTTCATGTTTTTAAACTCAGTCCAGCATAATTCAAATAGTTTGAATTTATATTTGTATTTTTTTCCATCATGTGCTTGGGTTCCTCCATTCCAATAATAATCTTTCTCCTTGTAAAAGAAAAATAAATCTAATTTGATTCCTTCTTCGCCTGTGAACGATAACTCGAGACTATCTCCATGACTCCCAAATTTATGAGTTAAAATTAATCCTTCACTTTCCATACTTGGAATAATTGTTTGCTGAAAATCACACGCCCAAATTCCAAAATCTACATCAACACTATGAGGTATAATATCACATTGTCGTAAATACCCCAAACAAGTCCCACTGCTCAACCAGAATGGAATTTCTAAATGGTCTAAAACCTTTTTAGCTTTAAGAATTAATTTTGTTGCATCGGTTTTAAATTTAACATCTTTTTTGGTTAGCGATTTTTCATGAACTTTTTTAAACGCTTGCGCACCAATATAATCACATTCAATAAAATGTGAATTTCGATATTCAGCCAAAAACTTTTTAATATGATAAGGAACATTTAAGCGATGTCCATCAATATCTAAAGGTAAACCTAAAAACCTTTGGCTTTTGTCAAATGCATGAGCATATCTCGGAAACTTTAATTCTATTCCATCCATGCTATGCCAACCACCTGTTAATGCAGGTTGTAGGGCTTGTACCGTCTCATACCAATCTTTATTGGTAACAGGGGCAGCCCAAACATAATCACTAGTTCTTTCATGCAGTATCGTAACTTGTATCACATGATCTTCATATGCTAACCATATATAAGTTGGGATATAATGTTTATTAGTTTGTACATGGAATCTTGGATCGGGATGGTATGTTACATGATGGGTAAATTTTGCAATGTCTAATTCCTCTTCAATATTTTTAAGTTTTCCCATTAATTTATCTGCCGATACAGCAAATGTAATAAGGTTTTTATCCTCAGGGTGGTATTTACACAATGTTTTACATTTGTGGTTCGATTTATGCCATGACGGAGGTCTAGCTTGAAATAATTCAGGAAGTATTTGAATGTCGAATAAAATCATTGGTACTTTATTGTTTTTAAATATTCGAAGGAAATGATTAAGACATTCTTTTTGAATTGCAATACTCTGTTCCGATAGTTTATGAAATTTGTATTCTTCGACTGTATTATAAGTGTATATTGTGGAAAGTAATATCAAAACAAAGACAAAAAACAAAAAAGTTTTAAATTTTATGGATAGCAAATGCTTGCAAACTGCCTTCATGGTTGTTTGAATTGACCTAACTATAAATCCCTAAACAGAAAATTATAAATATATTAATAATTCTATAATTTAACATGAGTTTTACCAAATTAATTTAATTAAAACTATCGGTCTGCTGGTGATACTTATAACACTCCTTAAAAAGGTTGTGTTATGTAGGAATTTACATTTAACATGTTTAGAATAAAGTTTTAAATCCCTAAATATAACATAAAAGTTTTCTTTCACACGTGCTTTTTATTTTCAAAACAATAATATTTCGAGCGTGAAAAATATGAACTTTAATGAACAGTATTTATTTCTGTTAAATTTCTTAACTATCATAAAATTAAAATTTTCAACAATATTTTTTTAAATATTTTAGATGTCAAGTTTGTTTATTTGTGCTCTATATTAAAAAAGAAGATAGTCTAACGTCATTTTCTGAAGACAACGACATGTTTTGATTACAATCTTTCGAATAAACTTCGCACATCGGTTACAAGTCGTGTTAGGTCATTTGCATACTTTTTGCAAATTTAAAAATTAACAAATTAATTTGATAAAATAGTTTTTGAATACATTTAAAATGGAAAGCTTGTCGTACGTGGTCCGTGAAGCCATTCCAGCTTATTTTAAAAGTGTTCCAATTCCGAAGACTTTTCGTGGGTTCGGTGATTTGTCGGGTAAATTTAAATATTATTTTCAAAAATTTTTTTTCGTTTTTAAGCTGTGTGCCTTGTGTATATGTTGTATTAAACCAAAGACCCAACAGTTCCATGCATTTGAAACAGTTTTGGATACACGACAATGTTTAATATTGGTTTTGTTTTTGGCAAGACTTTTACAGATTTTGTTGGCAAGCAGACAAGGTCAAAGTGGTCAGGACTTTTAAAATTTACTGGCAGTGTGGTGTAATTATTGAAATACTTAACTTTACTTCATTAGTCCTTTAATTTTCACTGGTTTAATGGCAAGGCAATTATAATTTGTAATACTCCAAAATGCAAAAGTTAACTTGAGACCGGGCAGATGGGTTAGGGTAACTGATGTTACTCTATGTTTACGTCATGTTGACCTTTCCACACCAAGGATATACATATACAAATACAAAAAATTAAGTTATTAGAAATAACTTGTAATATTTTTGTTTTTAAAATTTTGACTAAACACTTTTTGTGTTTTAAATTTAGTAAAGGAATGGGTTCATCTACTTGCTTTCTCTGCTGTAGTAGGTGCAACAGGTTATCATTCATTTAAGCCCATTTATGACAACTACACTGGTAAGAAGAAGGCTCCGATTATCAACCAGAAAGTTTGTAAAAGTCAGGATAAAGTTTGTGATATTGTTGATATGGAAGATCTGGGTGAAACTACAGCTTTCTGCAGGTGCTGGAGATCAAACAAGGCAAGTTTATGTTTATTTTTTATTTTAAAAATGCAGTTGAAAAAGCAATTTAAATTAAACTTTAATTAGTGCACAAAACTATGGTTTAATCATGGCTTCTGGGTTAAATTCCCACATTTTTATGCTATAGCGCACTTGGCCTTTAAGTAAGATGCTATAAACGTTATAAACTCTTGCTGTGCCAACACTTAATTATTTTAAATTGCCAAAGACACCTTGAGACTAGGTTGGGGTAAGTGATGTTACTCTAAGTCTTTGTCATAAAGTCGACTTTCCAACATCGAGGATACCTCATATAAAAAATAAAATTTAAAATTAAAACAAGCTACATTTAGTAGTGTTTAGGATCTTATGCAAAAACATTTGGCACAAAACAAAATAGTGGTTGTAACTAAACTTAACTAGTGTATATTAGGGTTACTTATGCAAAATTTAGTAAACTAAACTGTGCACTAACTTTCTGATCATAGAGCCCTACTTTAACTCTATACATAATAATTGTTTTGTTATTTTGATATACATTGGATCGGGTTTTTAAACATAGTTTATCGTATGATACAAACAGCAACGTTTTATTGACAAAATAACATAAAAATATCAATATTTTTTTAGTTCCCATACTGTGATGGTTCCCACATGACTTTTAATGAGGAAACTGGAGACAATATCGCCCCACTAATCATTAAAAGAAAATCTGGTGATAACTAAGTATTAGGTTTTAAGTTTTTTATATATTTAAGTTTAATGACTAAGCATTTTTTTAACTCTAAATAATTTTGAACTTTTTTATAGTTTTAAGTTTTTTTGCCAATGTATTTTTTTGATCAAAATTATTTATAAATTTTTGTTTTGTATTTACTGTTCGGCTTTTAAAGCCAAAACTTGCCAATTTGTTTTTCTAAATTGCCAAATTTTGTAAAACTATTCCAATTTTTTACGTGAAAAAAAGAACTGAATATGTATTGTCTTTGCACAAGTTTATAAAAACGCATTCCAGTGTTTGTAAGAGTTTATTAGCAACATTCGTGAACAAAATTTGAATTGTATTCAACAAAATATGCATTGTATCAAAATACATAAAAAATGTTAATTTGAAAACATTAATTTTGAGTTACCTCATTCTTAAGTTAGTAGTATAGGTGTATATTGGAAACTGTTCTTAAAAAACAAAATGGGTAGTAAACCTTTTGTTATAAAGCAAATTATTTTCAAGGAACTAGTTGTTAATAGGATATCATTAATACCCTATTTTTTTGTATTTTTAGTCGGATAATAAGACATTAAGTTAGCTGCTTTTTAGCTTAATTCCTAAGAAGGTATTGTAAATCTTGTGCTGTTGTTGTTTTGTTTAGATTGTAGGTACATCGCCAATCCTTTTCTTGTACCTACATCTAAATCGTCGATGGATCGTCGTCGATTTTTCAGGATCGATTTACGTGGTATAACAGTTGCGTCTTTGCTTTTTCCCAAGTCGCTTAACTTATCGCCTATCTCTTCTAAGGCTTTGTTATAATCCTCGTCGTTTATTATATTGTCTGGCGTACTGTTGGAACCTCGATTTTTCCGTGAAAATGTTGTCTTTTGTGTTGGAGTACGTCTCGTACCCGCGGAGGATAACCTCGATGGTTTCGATCTCATCGGCGGAATTTCCTTGATTACAATCCCGCCTTTCTGTCCCGATTGTTTTCGGGGTTCTGTCTCGCCCTCTACGGGTTTTAAACCCTTCATTGCCCGTTGAAAAGTGGGTGATCCACAAGGTAAACTTGTGTTAAGTAGAACTCGCTTGCGGAGGGAACCAGGTGAAATGTTTTGGTTCTAAAAAATTAAAAATTTTAAACTCCATATTTTCTCACACTTTAAGGTTATAGGTTTATTATGTTTTATTGAAAAAAAATGTGCTGTTGTGACATGTACAAGCTATTTGCATTGGTGCGGCTTAAACTCATAAGCTCTTAGTCCAATGCCATGAAAAAATCATTTTAATTTGATTGTCTCTACTTACTTGAGGCGAACCATTTGGTTTTGGACTTAGTAAAGTTTTGTTTTTATCTTTTGTCATTTTTGCGATGTTTGGAGCTCTCTGGCGACTTCTCGCGGATGAAATATTACGTGTTGAGTTCAGGTGAATGTCAGGCAGGTGGTCGTTTTGTATTCCTGTTAAATATGGGAATTTATGACTTAGCACAATTTTTATCATTTAAGTTTGTCAAAGAATATTGTTTTTTTTACCCAAGTTTATTAAAAAAGGGCCAATTTTTTTTTAATTATATGATATTTTGGCAAATAGGACAGATTTTACTTTTAAATATTGGAATTACTAGTTATTTATGGTTTACACAATTTGCTCACCGTTAAAACTTTGGCTCAAATCTGCATTTAAAATCGTTTTAAAAGTACTCCGTTTATATCGACTTATAACAGGAGAATTATTCAGCGAAATAGGAGGTGAAGTTTTTGGGCTACCACACTGCGAAGAAGTGCCTTTGTTTTCGTTAAAAAGGTGGTGTAACCTTGGCGTGCGCGGCGGTGAAACGGAGATACTACGTCGTCGAAAATTCCGTTTGTTTCTGTAATATAATCTTAGTTCGTTCTCGTATTTTTCTTGTCCTGTTAGATTGATTGATTTATCGATTGAGCCAACCGGCGAGGTGTCTGCTGACTTTGTCTCTGGTTTAAGGGTATGGGTAAGTTTAGATCTTCGTGTTAGTAATTTCGTCGGCTCCTTTTTTTCAGAGTATTTGTCTATAGTGCCCTCGTATGGCTTGTTAATAAACCGCGAAAGTTTTAAACCGATTTCGAAGTCGACCTCGCTTCTCTTTCGTGTCCTCGCCTTTCTCTTTTGCTCGAGATAGGAATTGTCTCGATAATCGTAGAGTTTTGCCTTCTTCTTTTTTTGTTTCAAAAGAGGACTCTCGTTCTTGTTTTCTTCTACCTTTTCTTCTTTTGGATCTGACGACTGCATTTTTTATAAATTTAAGATTTTAAAAAAATTAAATTTTTTAAAATAATGTTTCATTATAATTATAATGTTAGCATATTTAATACTTTAATAAAAAACATAATTTTAATTGTTTTTAAATTGTAAAATTTTATAAATATTACCTGAAATACAAGTTGGGGTAAAATATGATCTCCGTGATATTCAAATAACTGTGGAGTTAATTTTTCTTCGGCGTTTAAAGATTTAATAAATTCTCGTTCATTTGTATGTCGAGCAGAAGTTGGTCTAAAAAAAATTAATTTAAAATAAAAAAAAATATTTTTTCAAGTCCATTTGTAAAAATTTTTAATTCACTATTTTAAGTTATTTTTTCATCAATAAAAATTTCAACGTTTAATTAAAGTCTCCTTAACGCCCTGTTATTGTTTTTCTCTTAACATTTAAGTGCACGGTAATTCATTAATGCTTTTTAATTAAAATTAATAGCCTAAAAATAGATTTAAATTTCTGTATTTGAACAATCTTAGTAACCGGTTAAAATCGTAAGTAAGTTATTAAAACCCAAAATTTGTTTAAATATTTTAATTAAATTTTAATAAACTTTTAAAATGTTTTTTTTTTGAATTTTTGTTTTAAGTTTACTTTAAAAATTCTTTTCTTAATTATTTACCACTTCAGTGCTACTTAAAAGATAAGTGTGTTTGCTATTGTTAAATTTGGTAACTTTGAATAGATTAAGGTTTCACTATTATCTTAACTTAAAACTATATAAAAAAACCTTATAATATCACATTTTTTTGCTAGTTTTGGTATACTAATATACAATGTTTGATTACGGTAAATACTTTTTATGTAAAACGAACTTGGATAAAATTACTTACCGTTGATTTCCCTGTTCTTCTAAGTTGTTTCGATTAATATCAAAAATACTAAAGTTTTTATTTTGTTCTGCTTCAACGTGATGATATTCAAACGAATGACAAACAGGAGTTATTATTTCAGTTTTTATGTCGTTTATTTCCTGTAAAAAAAATAAAAATTTTAGAAAAAAACTGCGAATAAATTTTGAATTTTTTGGTAATAAGGTTTTATATACATTTGCTATATAGAAACTAGAGGTATAACCTATAAAAGCTAACTTATACCTACTATTGGTTATTTTAAAAACAAACTTTTTCAGGTAATCAATTTAAATTACAATAAATATTAAATTTGTTAATGGCACCTATTATACAGAAAAATTTTTTTTTTAACTTTTTCAAAATTTTAATCTAATAATAACACAGACATTTTATACACGCACATATAGCCTCCATCCTTTTTAGAATAAAATTTGATTTTTTTGTTTGTAAAGGATCGGGCTATTTATTTGCCCTAAAACTGACCGTATCATTTATCATTAATTTGCTAAACCTTTAAAACCTAACTTTGTCCGATGTTATTTTAACTTTTGCCATCGCAGCAATAAAATCAATTGACAGCCTTGCAAAATTTTCTTCTTTATAGTAGTCTAATCCTGGGCACACGTTGCTTATTAAAACAACTTTCAACTTACAATAGACTTGTTATTTCAACTTTCTTGTATCTTTTAACTTGGTTATTGTTCCTTTGACCCTTTACAAAGTGTTCATTTTGTTAACCTACAGTAGATCAACTTTAACGAAAATAAACGCAACTGAAAATGTATCCAGTATTTATTTAATAAAATAACACCCTCACTTAGAATGCGTTGGTACACCGTAGGTCGCATATTACGTCCATGCTTACGTCATAAATTACATGTTAATGTATCTAATTTTCAATTTCTCTTTACATTTTTTTTTCAGTGTGAAAAATATATAATAAATCTCACGTAAGTATTATCCCGTATTATATTTGTATTGAACGTTATTGTTTAATTTACTTATCCTATTCAAGTGGCACGTACCGAAATGAACTTGAAAAATAAAAATACTTAACTTTTTAAGCTTTATAGGCTTAGACCACTTAAGCACAAGTCTAAGGATTTAGTTGTTTTTTTTAGCGATGAATAAGGACTATAATATCTTGATACCACAAAAGGTATTTTGTTAAAATAATATTTTCTTTGTTTATAAACTGTAAAGCCAATGTTAATAAATAATTTAAATTAGGTATTACATAATTATAGAGTAATGAATTTTATTTTTAGATATATTTATATTAATATTTAAAATTTAAATACGCTATATTTAATAAGCAATAATAAAATTACAAATTTAACGTAATTTAGGCCATTGCTAAAACACAAAATTCACCTGTTTATCAATTTGATCTTCCGAACCAGAATCGTCTTCTTTAATAGAATGTAGTCGGACAACTTTTATATCAGATTCTCCTACTTGATTTTTCGAAGTGTTCATCATTTCAAATATGCCCTTTTTTCTTTCAGGTTTGTATACAAAACACTTACTCTATTATTGACAAATCTTTAATTCAGTAAGCTGTGATATGTTGGCGTATTTAGTTACTGTAATGGAACCCCTGTGTTAGTTGTATCAACATTATTATCAGTTTACACGTTACAGAAATTGAATATTAATGTTTAATATATCACGTATATACACTTTAGATAATGTATTATTACTTGAATACAACCTGATTATTATGTAAGAGTTACTGTTGCTAGGTAAATTATAAAATAAATAAATCGTTCTAAAAACCTTAATACATAAACACTGAATAAATTTATTACCCAAATTGGATTTTTTAACCCTTTATATTACAAACAACTACTAAGCTGTGTTTTGTTTTAGTCAGTGTCTCAGATTGTTAAACAATTGATTGGTATACTTGTATAAGTGTTGAATGTTGTGGGCTTTAAGTTTGAGGGTCACTTTCGCTTAGAAGTACTTTCAACAGCCTACTTCTGTGATTCAGTCCCGTAAAGAGGTAGGTTAATTTATTACCCATGATTAGGGTGAAAGGTATTTAAATAAGGATGTCTAAAAGCCGCATAATGTTAATAATTTCCTTCTTTTGGGTTTGTGTAATAGAGGGGGGTTTAAAACACTTCGGTTAATGTAATGTACTGTGTTTTCTTGGTATCATCATCTTTCTGGTATGACGTTATTCATTCTACGTCGTTCCCTTTTTCTAGTTTACCGCCATTTCGTATGTTAGTTGTAGTTCTGGCTTTAGATTGGAGGTAGTTTAATTAAATCATAAAATTGTATGTGTCTTTGACGTATACATTAATAAGGTTTTATTTAAAAGAGGTCTGCTGTTAAAAAATTAACAAACTAAATAATGTTTTTCTTAAATATGAAATTAAGAAATTGGTTAACGGGTTTTTTACGTTATTTTTTGGGTAAATGATTCTAAAACTGTTATATATTAAATATATTGGCCGTTAAATTATAATTTTTTATTTTAAATCATAAGTTTTAGTATTTTAAGTTGTCTAGCAAGTTTATTTATAAAGAAGTTTAAATTTCTAAAAAGGTTAAAAAATTAAGGCACAATTAGGCGACCAAATCTTTAAAAGGGGTTTTTTTTAACTGTCAATCAACAAACAACGTCATAATAAAATTTCATTGTCTTATATATAATAGATATAAAATATGTATAACAACCGCAATTGTTAAGTCATACGTAAGCGCAAAACAGTGTCGCTTTTGTTGGTATCAAAAACTTGTTTAAAATGTTATTTTAAAGTAATACAAGTTCTAAAAAATACCCTTTTTTATATTATCTTAATATAAATGACGTATTTAAAATGAAATTTAATAGAAGTGTTTTATTCAGCTATTGTAGTACATTAAAAAAAAATACAGGCGCTATTTTTTTATTTGTTTTAAACATGTTGTTGTTATTTTACATTTAAATTAATTAATTTTACGGATATTTGATTTTATTTTTACAATTATTAAGTTAACATTTATAAATTTCCTACCGCTCTCATGCTGTAGCGCTCTTGAGTAAGGCGATATAAATGGTATAAACTCCTGCTGTGCAAGCACTTAATCAGCAGCTTATTTATCGGACAATTATAATCTTTAATATCCCGAACTAGCAAAGGCAATTTGAAGCTGAGTCGGGGTGATGGTTGTTATACTTTTTGTTTAGGTCGTAAAGTCGACCTTTCCACGTCAATGATAAAGACATACAAAAAAAAACAAATTTTAGTGACTAGTTTTAAAACATTGATTAAATGCTCTTAAAGTTTCGTTTTTAAAATTTATTCACAGGTAAACTTTACGCAAGGCTGCATTCATTTGTACATAGATATAAATTTGACAGCTACTACTTTTATTCATGAATTTCTACGACATAATTGTTTCCGTTCAAGACAAACTTTAAAAGGTCACTAAAGTTCAAGAGTTGTTTATTAAAAGTTTGAATCACTTTGCTGTTTGCGACCTAAACCAAGCATTTTAAATTTTTTTAAGGGAACCTTTACTACAAGTGACTATATATTCTACCCTTAGTGTAAAAAGGTCGACCTTACAGCCTTTCAAATGGGTTTTTATATCACCCTAACTATAGGTATTAAAATAATGTTTTTAAAATGACTACATTGTGCAGTACTGATTTAGCAATATTGGGTGGTTAGAATAAAAAAAACAGAAAAAAATATTTAAACCTATAGTTTATCATGACATTTTTACCAAACTGGATTTAAAAAAATATTAGCCTTTTAAGACTGTTAATACATTGCCGTTTATATAAGTCGATTAAATTGAAAGTAGTTGATAAGTAAACAAAAGTAACTGTTTGCTTTTTGGACTTTATACTAGTTGTATTTTTTCGGTAAGTTAATTTAAACCGATTTAACTGAATGAAACACAAGGTTATTTACAAACCAAATATGTGGACAGCATTGAAATTCTTTTGTTAAATTAGGCCTATGTTTAAAAGGAATTACTAGTTGCTTCAAGACAGGGTTTTGTGGTATTAAATTACAGGTTAAAAGCTATATTTGACCGTACGCCTAGGCTTATAGTTATAAGCGTGTACTAACAATTATGCGCTCTCGAGAAGTTATCTCTTTTAAAAGTGTTTTTTCTATGAGTACCTAGTATAGAAAGGACTGTATTTTATTCTGAATAAAATTATGCAATGTTATTAACTAAAGTTATAGCTTTAATAGTAAAGGCACTTAACTTTATTTCATTGATGCAAAGGATATTTTATTTATGTTGTTTAGACAAAAATGTTGATAATTTAGTAAAACTACAAGGTGTAAGTCTAGACGAAATTTGCTAACATAGCATTACCGCTCGTCTAGTGACAAAAAAGGCGTTCTGCAACGTTGCTTGAAAACATCTTCTCCAAAAATGAACTGAGATTAGTTACCAGTTTGTAATATTAGTGAAATTTTATTTTAGTGAGTTTTAAATCTAAAATAATGTTGTTTTGAGTTTAACATCATAAGTTATTAAATGTTACGTCATACAGAACAGGTTTAAAAATTAAAATTGGTGTTTTATGCTGTTTTGAAGTAGTTCTAGTAAACTAGAATAAGAAAAGCTCAGAATAGCTTTGCACGCCCTACTGTAAACAAAAAGCTTTTACGCTCTGACTCAGTTAAATGGAGGTGAAAGCTAAGGGAAAACTTATCGCTAGTTTTTCAGTCGCTTACTAGCAGCTATTGTTAATATTTTTAAATCGCTCTTTTGTATTTAAAAGACGTTTTGTTATTATTTTAACATGGAAAACTACTTTGAAAATGATTTGTTTAAAACGTTAGAAAGTTAGGTAGATTGGTGAAGTTTTTATGCAAAATTTAATACAGATTTTAATCCAACATTTAAAGGTTTTTAAATTACTAGTTTTTCCAAACAGTACGATATTAATTTGTTAATTTTACCTAGACAAAAATATAAATAGCAATCGATTAAAACGTTATTATTGATAACGGCTCTCGTTTATATTATAATTACGTTGTTTGGACTATTACGCTAAGCACGATCTATATATGGGAAAATTGCTTGGGCTTTGGTCTAGTTTTTCCTATAATAACATAATAGAAATATAAGATTAATATATTAAATAAGGATTTTAAATTTTGGTTAGCTGGTAAAAAAATTTTAAAATGCGAAAAGTGTAGATTGTTGCTATGGCAATAAGTGAAGTTACAAATGAAGGTATTTTACTTATTTTTTTATAAAATATTTAACAATTTGATTTTTTTTATAAAAATGTTTTTCTTAAGATTTAAACTAGTTTAATAAAAAAGTGTAACCAAAAATATTAAGAGGACAAGCAGTTTATAAGAAAATGAAATAAATTTAGACTGTTCAAAAAAATGTAATATCTACAGTTGAAAATTACAAACAAATCATTCATTATTAAAAATTGTTTAAATTTGCATTAGGCTTAATTAACATGGTTAACTTAATTTATGGTTGCAATTTTTAAATCAAATATATAGTGTTGTTTATTTTATGTTAGTAATAAGTACTCAACTACTATTTTTAAAGTATATATATTTAAAAAAAATAAACTAAAAATGACTGAAGATGAAATTATTCAACAACTTGCACAAATTTGTGACCCCGATGGAAAAGAATTAAAGCCAAAACAATCTGCAAAACTTTTCCATAAACTTGGGTTGATTTATAAAACTGAAGGTTTACAACAAGCTGACAAAATTAAATTAATTCAAAGTGCAGCCTTGCTTAATGCAGCTATTGTTAGAGATCCTGAAAATATTGAAGAAATTAAACAAGATCTATCTCAATTTTGCTCTGAATTAGTTAATCTTGCAAAAGCAGAAAAAAAAGAAGCCAATTTAGTGAAATACGCTAAATTAATTGCTGAAGATGTAATAGAAATGAGAAAGGGGGTAAATGAAAAACTTGCAAGCATTTGCAAAATTTCCGATAAAATTCCTGATATTGAATTTCAAAAACTAAAAATTGAAAAAATTATTTCGGTTAGTAACCTGCAGAATTACATAAGTGAAGAATATACAAAGATTATGAAACGTCTTGCAGGGTTTTGTGAAGAAATAATGGGAAATCCCCCATGTGAATATGCTTTAGTTGGACTTGGATCACTTTCACGAAAGGAAATAACTCCTTACTCCGATTTTGAAAACGTTATAGTTTTGGATGACAGTATCGCAGAATTGTCTAAAAAACGCCAAGAAGAAGTAAAAGAATACTTTAGGTGGTTTGCTGTAATCTTTCAAATTATTTTGATTAATCTTGGAGAAACTATTCTTCCTGCTGTTCATATCCCGAGTTTAAATAGTGGGGATTCAACCAAATTTAATCTTTACGACGCAATAACACGTTTAGGTATTTCTTTTGATGGAATGATGCCACATGCTTGTAAATCGCCGCTTGGAAGGCAAATGAAAACTGAAAATAAACAATTTATTCTTGAGTTAATTCAAACTGTAAGCAAAATGGCCAGTTTCATTGGGTCTGATGAAAATATAAAAAATGGTTATCACTTAGCTGATATGTTAATGACATCATGTTTTATCTCTGGCAGTCAACAAGTATATCAACAATTTAAAGAACTTGTTGAAAAGGAGGTCAAGTCTTTGGACAAAAAAAAATTTTTGTCATCAGTCGAAGAACAAATTAGTGAAAACAGAAAAGATTTTCGAGTTTTAACACAACTTGAACAATTAAATGAAAAATATAAACTTAACATTAAAAGAATGATTTACAGAAGTTCCACTTTATTCGTTTCGGCAATTGGTAAAATTCATGGCATTAAAAGTGCCTGCTGCTTCGACATTCTAGACACACTAATACAACAAAAACTAATAGCTGAAAATGTTGGTTGTGATCTTAAATTTGCCATTGCTGTTGCATGTGAGATACGACTAAGGGTTTACATGGATAAGAAATCACAAGATGATATGGTTCAACAATCCGAAATAAAAAGAAAAATTGTAGACGATACAGTTGGAATAAAAAGTCTTTTAGAGTATTTTGTAATAATTACCCCATTTCAAGAAAACATATCTGATTTGCATGACATTACAAAACCCAGTATGTACATAGTTCCACAAACATGTTATTACTTACATAATTACAGATATGCTATAGAGTGGGGAGATACTCACCTTAAAAGTAAAGCTACTGAAATCATTAACGCAACGCATAAACTAAATTATGGATTGTCGTTTTATTGGGTGGCTGTTTGCAAATACGAGCTAAAGCAATTTGAAGAAGCCTCAAAAAATTTACAAACCTCACTTGAAATCCATCTACAAATTCCTGAGGATTCTACTAAAAAGAAATGGATTTCGATTTATCACTACTGGGTTGGAAGATGCAAATATGAGCTACAACAATATGAAGACTCATTCATTGATTTGCTTTCATCGCTTAAAATGCAACAACAAATTACAGAGGATCCATCTACAGACACATGGTTGGCTAGTTGTCATTTTTGGTTAGGTTTGTGCAAATATGAACTTAAGCAATATCTAAACTCGATAACAAATTTGAAAATGGCTCTTCAAATACATGAAGAAATTGCTAAGGATCCAACTAAATATAACTGGATTGCCATTTGCAAATATTGGATAGGAATGTGTGAGTATGAACATGGTTTGCATAAGGAAGCTTTAAAAGACCTGCAAACTTCACTTGACATACAAACTCGAAATACTCAAGATCCAAATAAAATTGGTTGGGTTGCCGGATGTCATTATTGGATAGGAATGTGTCATTATAAGTTTGAACAATATGAAGAAGCGTTAATAGCACTGCAAGCTTCACTTAAAATCCACAAAGAAATTGATGTAGATAAAAGGGATTGGATAGCTACTTGTTATTACTGGATTGGTCTTTGCAAATACGAACAAAATAATATCAAAAAGGCTCTAAATAATTTGGAAAATTCACTCGAAATTCGAGAAATTATGTCAAAAGATCTTGGCACTGACGAAAGTGTTTGGATAAATCTGTGTCAAATTTGGATTGAAAAATGTAACTTGAAAATGGAATGAAATTCAGGCTCATTTAAAATCATGATCGATTTAAACAAAAAATTATAAATATATATAACCTTTTTCTTATAAAAAAATGTGATTATGAATAAAAAGATAACACCATTTGTTATGCATGTTTTATTGTTACCCAAAAAACCTAACATACGTAACATGTGTGTTTTTTGTATAACCTATTTTAATCTCTGTACAAATTTATAAATATAGGCTATACTTTGAAATAACGTATTAAAAAAAAATTGGATATTTTTTATATATAGCTTATTGTTTTTTTTACCTTCAGCGTATTTTTTAAAAATTATATAATTGATATAATATGTTTTTGTTATCACTAGTGTGCTAAAGTTTAATTGGTGCAAAATTTTGTAGATCTAAATGCTTTCTATTAATTACTAAATATTCAATTTTTTAGGTACTTAACTAGGAGTTTTTACTCTTTAAATTGTGTATTAATATAAAACAACTACACAAATCTGACATGAAAAGAAATATCAACAAACTGCAATATTCTGACTAGTCAATTTTCCACCCGACATGCTACATTTAAATTGGTTGCAAAAAAATGGTTGCAACTGATAAATGCCTGTGATAATTAAGTTTAATTAATGTGTTTAAGGTAGATTTGTAAAGAGGGCAAATAGTTTTTAAAGAAGCGTGTTAAGCTAAATTTGTCTTTTCAAAAAATCTTTACGATTTATGGATAAAGGTTACATATATTTTATATTTAATAAAAACTGTTCAAGTTAACATTAAGCTTAACATTGTAACTTTTAAATCTTGTAGAAATTCTATTAAAAACTTAATCCCATTTATAATATTAAATGGTCGATAATCTTTGTTTATTTTCGTTAGTAGTAAAGTAGATCAATCAAATTCTCATTGTATAAATTTTTAAAAATTAACTAAAAATGGCTGAAGACGAAGTTATCCAACAACTCGCAAAAACTTGTGACCCCGATGGAAAAGAATTAAAGCCAAAACAATCTGCAAAACTTTTCCATAAACTTGGGTTGATTTATAAAACTGAAGGTTTACAAGAAGCTGACAAAATCAAATTAATTCAAAGTGCAGCCTTGCTTAATGCCGCAATTTTTAGAGATCCTGAAAATATTGAAGAAATTAAACAAGATCTATGTCAGTTTTGTTTTGAATTACTGATAAGTGCAAATGCAGCAAACCTAGAGGCAGATTTAGTAAAACATGCCAATTTAATTGCTAAAGATGTAGAAGAAATGAGAAAAGAAGTAAATAAAAAACTTGTAGACATTTTAAAAATTCCTGATCAAATTCCTGAAAGTCAATTTAAAAAACTTAAAAGCAAAAAAGTTGGTTCTATTTACAACCTGCAAGTTTACATAAGTGAAGAATATACAAAGATTATGAAATGTCTTGCAGGATTTTGTGAAGAAATAATGGGAATTCCCCCATGTGAATATGCTTTAGTGGGACTTGGATCACTTTCAAGAAGGGAAATAACTCCATACTCCGATTTTGAAAATGTCATAGTTTTGGATGACAGTATCGCAGAATTGTCTAAAAAACGCCAAGAAAAAGTAAAAGAATACTTTAGGTGGTTTGCTGTAACCTTTCAAATTATTTTGATTAATCTTGGAGAAACTATTCTTCCTGCTGTTCATATCCCGAGTTTAAATAGTGGGGATTCAACTAAATTTAATCTTTACGACGCAATAACACGTTTGGGTATTTCTTTTGATGGAATGATGCCACATGCTTGTAAATCACCGCTTGGAAGGCAGATGAAAACTACAAACAAACAATTTGTACTTGAGTTAATTCAAACTGTTAGCAAGATGGCCAGTTTCATTGGGTCTGATGAAGATATTAAGAATGGTTATCACTTAGCCGATATGTTAATGACATCATGTTTTGTCTCTGGCAGTCAACAAGTATATCAACAATTTAAAGAACTTGTTGAAAAGGAAATATCTTTGTTGGACAGAAAAACTTTTGTGTCTTCAGTTCACAAACAAATTCGTGAAAACAGTAAAGATTTTCAAATCTTGAAGCAACTAGAACAATCAACTGAAACATACAAACTAAACATAAAAAGAATGGTTTATAGAAGTTCAACTTTATTTGTTTCAGCAATTGGAAAAATTCATGGCATTGAAAGTCCATGCTGTTTTGACATTTTGGAAAATCTTATTCAACAAAAATTAATACCTAAAACGGTTGGCTGTGATCTTAAATTTGCCATTGCTATTGCTTGTGAAATACGACTACGAATTTACATGGATAAAAAATCTCAAGACGATGTGGTTCAACAATCAAAAATAAAGAGTAAATTTATAGATGAAACAGTTGGAATAAAAAGCCTTTTGGAATATTTTTTAATAATTACCCCATTTCAGGAAAATATATTTGATTTGCAAAAAATCGCAAAACCTGACACATATTTAGTTCCACAAACATGTTATTACCTTCATAATTACACATATGCCATAGAGTGGGGAAATCAAAACCTTTATGAAAACTCAATAAACAATACTTTGTACAAATTTCGAACTCTTAACCTGGGTTTATCTCACTATTGGGTGGCTGTTTGCAAATACGAGCTTAAGCAGTTTAAAGAAGCCTCGACTGATTTACAAATTTCACTTGAAATCCATCAACAGCTTCCTGAGGATGCAACGAAATCAAAATGGATTTCAATTTATCACTACTGGATTGGAAGATGTAAATATGAGCTACAGCAATATGAAGACTCATTTATTGATTTGCTTTCATCACTTGAAATGCAACAACAAATTACAGAGGATCCATCCAAAGACACCTGGTTAGCTAGTTGTCATTTTTGGTTAGGTTTGTGCAAATATGGACTCGGGCAATATGAGAAATCGCAAACAAATTTACTTTCTGCATTTAATATTCACAAACAAATTGTTGAAGATCCAAATAAAAGTAATTGGATATCTCTTTGTCATTATTGGATTGGTTTGTGCAAATATGAGCTTAATCAATTTGAAGAAGCTTTAGAGCATGTCGAAACTTCATGTAGAATTGAAGAGAAATTACCTCAATATCCAAACACTGTTGTAAACATAGTATCTTATAACTATCGCATTGGACTGTGCAAGTATAATCTTAACCGGCGTGCAGATGCTCTACCCAATTTTAAATCTGCACTTGAATGCCAAGATTTATTGACTCAGAATCCAAATTATGATGGAGATGTTGCAAATTACCATTATTGGATAGGATTGTGCAATTATGACTTGAGCAACTTTAAAGTAGCTTTGCCTGACTTGCAACTATCTTTAGAAATTCGACGAAATATTTCCAGAGATTTAAACAATGATGAGAAAGTTGCAAAATGTCTCTATCAATGTGGAATGTGTAAATACTTTCTAAATCAATACCAGGAAGCAATGGCAGATCTGCAGGCTGCACTTACAATTTACAATAAAGCTACAAAGAGTTCTAGGAACAGTCAAAAAATAGCTTATTGTTATCATTGGATCAGCAAATGCAAAACTGATATTAAACTTTAAAAACAAAATAAATCTTTTCTTTATAATTTAAAAGGGTGGTTTTTGTATTTTGATTGCAAATTAAATTAAAAAAGAGCTATTAGAATTCAAAAATTATAATTAAATCATTTCTAGACTTTATATTAGTTATTTTTTTGGGATTATGTTTACTTTACCTTTCTCAAACTTACTTGTTTATTTGCAGCTTAAAATGTTATTACTTTAGGGCTTTTTAATAGGTTTTTTTTTTTTTTTTTTGAAATAATACATATATTTTCTGGTGAACCCTAAAAATATGTAGCCTTGTTAAATTTATTTAACCCAAAATATGGGTATGACAATATTGTTTTAAAAAAATGTTGGGTGTTTAAAATGTTTAATGGTGATTACATGTCTGATATATGTTTTTGTTATTGTTAGTATGCTTAAGTTTAAATTGTGTACTATAAGATATTTAATCTATTAAACAAGCGTATAATCATACCTTTTCTATTACTTACTAAAACCATTGTATTTTTAGATGCAACTAGAGATTTTTTTAAATGTATATAAATATGAAACCTAACCTTGACATGGGAAAAAGCTTCAACAAACTTGTCACTGTTATTTCAACTCAAATCAAATATCTTAATTTTTCATTGCTGAATTGAAAAAGGTAAATTTTTTTTTTTGTATATATTTTTGTACTCGATGTGGGAAAGTCGAACGCGCAACTTAAACATAGAGTAACATCAGTTACTCCGACCCAGTCTCGAGTTGTCTGTGGAAGTTTGGGATATTATATAGATTATAATTGCCAGATAATTATGCTGCTGATTGCGTGCTGACTCAGCAGGAGTTCACACTGTTTATAGCACCTTACTCAAAGGGCTACAGCAAGAAAGCAGTGGGGATTAAACCCACGACCTCATTAGTGGTGTAGCAAGTGAGCTTAATTACTATAATAAGTTGTGAATTGATTTGCAACTATTACTTAAACAAAACAACCATTGTGAGCTCCTGAATAATTACTTTGTTTACTAAACTGGTGTAAAAACAATCGAATAAGAAATAATTACCCTTAACAAAAGATACATTGTAAGATATGATTGAAGCAAAGATTTCTACTATTAAAAACACAGTTTTAAATAATGTAAGCAAGTACAGTTTACACAAAGCATAAGCGCAGATGCCTCCTGATCTGCAAGATTTAGTTAATTCACTTTGGTTTGCTGCATTATTTTTTAATATGTTATCATATTTTTGTTGTTATAGTTTAAAGTAATAATTTTTAAATATATACATTATGTTTTAGTTTTTAATTTGTAGCCTAGCATTTCTGTAAGTACTACTAACACAGTAAAATTGGTTTAATTTGCTTATTTAATAAAAAGTTAACTTTTAGTTCTTCTTACAACCACTTTGAAGTAATAAATGTATAGAAGCAATACTTCTTCAGCTAGAGGCTATGTGCCTATTATTTTTTTTAGTGCTTCAATATAAAAGTTCCAAGAGACTAAAATTTTATAGTTTAAGTTTTATTTATTTAATGGAAGGGTGCACTTCAGATTTGTTGATTTAAATATGTAATAAAACTGTTCTTTTTAAACAGCTCAAGTTGTAGGTAATGATTAGCTAACTTAAAATTAGTTTTTAATATCGTTCCCCTAATTTAGTTCCTTTATATTTTATCAAAGTTATTATTCACAACTAAAAGCTATGTAACAAATAAAATGAACAAGTTAGTTTTAAGTTTGATAATTTTAAGTTTAAATGTTGTAAATGGGCAACAATGGTTTGCTCATGAGAATGTAGAATATTACTTTAGTGTAGCTAAGGTTAATTACGCAACAGCAGTGACAAGATGTGCAGAAATAAACTCAATGTTGGCAACGCCCAAGACATCAAGAATCCATGATTTTATTAATCAAACATTATATTTTTTTGAAGGTAAAGATTTTAAATTTAAAAAATTAAATTTATTGTTGGTTGTATGTAACTGGTTTAGTGGTTTTATTTAAATTATAATTATTGTTTGGTTTCGTTCAAAATGTGATTTGTGATTCGGTTACGAAAAGATTAACCGAATCACAAAATCTTTAAAGATTCGGTTACGAAAAGAATTAACTTTTATATTTAAGGAAAAATATACCTTTACTGGATCGGTCTAACAAGAACAAACTCCTCTTTACCTTTTAAGTGGAGCGATGGAACAACTTTGCTAAGAAACCAATCTTACTGGGGTTATGGCCAACCTGATAATCACGGAGGGTTCCAGAATTGTGTTCTGTTAAGGCTTGTAGACACAAGGTGGTATGATGATCAATGTCGTTATAATGGCAGATTTATTTGCCAACGAGATTTACCGGCATGTAAGTATGTTTATATTAATTTCCAATTTTTTTTTTGTATATATCTTTATCCTCGATGTGGGAAGGTTGAATGTGGACCTATACATAGAATAACATCAGTTACTCCAACCCAGTCTCAAGTTGCCTGTGGCAGTTTGGAATATTATAGATTATAATTGCCCGGTAATTAGGCTGCTGATTAAGTGCAGGCTTAGCAGGAGTTTGTACCATTTATAGCGCCTTACTCAAGGACGCTACAGCATGAGATCAGTGGGGATTGAACCCACTTCCTCATGGTGGTGTAGCAAGTGTTCTTACCGCTACACAACGCTGCCAGTAGATTTTAATCTTTTTACTTCGTTTTAAATAATTTTTAGCAATGTTTTGCTGGTGTAAAAATGTTTTTCTGTTGTACAGCTACAAGTGTTTTGACAACAACTACCATGACAACCAAAAAGGTAAACTCAGGCTTTATGACTACCTCGATTGAAACAAAAACAATGTTAAATCTAACGACAACTTCGTCTACAATCTTCTCTAAAGTTAGTATTTAATGTTTATTTTTCTTAATATAATTTTTAATAAATAAAAAAAATTTAGAGTAATCTTTACTAAAATTCTTTACTAAAAACTTTGTATTTAGGACGTTCTACTAATTATAGCATTGTCAATCATCGGGACATTTTTACTCATTTCTAATTTCACTATTTTTTATCTACTCTATAACCGAAAAATCAATGTTACATGTAAGTTTATTTTATGGCCAACTTGAATATAGGTTATATTTTTATTATCTAGCTTTTGAGTTATAATTGCTATTTTTAATATTATTGACCAGGTTTTTTTTTAATATTATTTTGCCAGCTGTTTTTAAATACTTAAAGTTTGACACTAGTTAGCAGATTTTGGTTTATAAAATAAGTTTTGTCATTGAACTAAATTGTAATTTATTTTACAGCAAAACCAGGAAATGAATACATAGACGTTGTTGCATGTAAGCTATGTATATTTGTTTTTATTATTACTTTAAACTAACTCTTGCAATCAGAGGTAGTGTGGTATAAGGGTCATGGCAGCTGACTTCGATGTTTTGAGCACAAGCCGCACCATTGCCACACTATTTGCCATTAAGCCCGGCATTTATTAATAGCTTGAACACCTCACAACCCAACAAAAATACAAAACCGATCGTCTTTACAGTATAAAAAAAGCTGTATAAGAAAAGCACATTTGTGTTGGTCCTTTTAAACTTCAATTGGTGTTTGCAAGTCGTGGTAAGAACCGGCAGCGTGGTGTAGTAGTAAGAACACTTGCTACACCACACATGAGGTCGTGGGTTCAATTCCCACTGATCTCATGCTGTAGCGCCCTTGAGTAAGGCGCTATAAACGGTACGAACTCCTGCTGAGCCAACACTTAATCAGCAGTATAATTATCGGGCAATTATAATCTATATAATATCCCAAACTGCCATAGTCAACTCGAGACTGCGTCGGAGTAACTGATGTTACTCTATGTTTAAGTCGTGAAGTCGACCTTCCCACATCGAGGATAAAGAAATATACAAAGAACTTTTGTTCCTATTTACTAAATTTTATTTTATATCACAGCTCGACTAGAAAATAAATATACGGAAAATGTTGAATGTAAGTATGTGAGTTAAGATCATTAAAACAAATTTAATAAACAGCAGATTTTTGTTTACGATTTTGAACAAAGTTTTAATTTATTTTTACAGCCGAATCAGAACATGAATATGCTGAAATTGTGGCAGGTATGTATATATTTTAATATCTTTTTTAATAAACTATATTTAAATATATAAAGGAACAAATTAAGGCCCCTTTTACACGGTGTACGTAACGTAACGTAAGTTTGCGCAACCATTTAAAATGAACAGGGTCGTTTACACGAACGAAAGTTTGCAAAAGTTACGTAAGATTTCGTAAGCGGTATACTTGTCATAGATATTTTGTATTAATATTTAAAAAGAAATCCCTAGAACACGCAAAGTTACGAAACGTTACGCAGCGCAATGCAACGTTACCTTGTCGTGTGAACAGGCGTTTACCTATAATTAATTATATGCGAAACAGTCAAATAATCTGGCTATAATATAGATTTCTAGCTATTTAATTAAAAAAGTATCTGTTTTAAATAAATCTTTGTCATAGTTTAAAGATAAGTTTGGTTTGTTAAAGTAAAAACAATTATAATTTTGCTAGCCTAACTTTTAGTTACTCAGCTTTATTTTTTTTGCTTCGTTTGTTACCATAACAACGATTAAAGATTGAATTGCGCCAGATGAGTCGCCCAAGAGCAGTTCTTAAGCGGGGCTTTACTCGAACTTAGTTGGGTCAGGTTTTACTTATAGGATTATTTAGCAATTAAAAATATATTTTTGGTTTTAAATTAAAATTTTTATTCTAGTCGAACCAGAAAATCGATGTAAAGAAGTTGTAGTACGTAAGTTAACGTGCATTTGCACAACTTAATTTCTTTAATTTAATTGTTTTAATCAATACCAACGGTTTTTAACTTAACATTTTACGATATTTACTTCTTTAAACTCGCTTTAGTTCCGCGATAAAGCTGTGTAAATACTCGTTTAATTTATGTTTCTATCATACCATACCACAAGTTACCAGTATAGTCGCCTGATTTTTAAAATGGGAGATAGATAATAATTTAACACAACTCGCTTGTTATTACGTTAATTTAATGGATAATAAACTCATTATTTTTGTCAGCTGTGTTAAAATAAGCATATATTTTTTAATCATTTTTATAGATTTGGTTATACTCTTTTTGTAACTCATTTCTCCGCTTTTTAGAAATAGAATTAAATAAAGGTCTGTTCACACGACAAGGTAACGTTGCGTTGCGTAACTTTACGAGTTCTAGGGATTATCAAATACAAAATATCTAGTAAAAGTATACCGCTTACGAAATCTTGCGTAAATTTCGCTTCGGCTACAAAACTTTACGAAATCTTACGTAACTTTCGCAAACTTTCGTACGTGTGAACGACTCTGTTCATTTTAAATGGTTGCGAAATCTTACACTACGTTACGTTGCGTTGCGTTGCGTACGCCGTGTGAACGGGCCTTAAAGAATAATAATTTGAGGTGGTCATGAATTAAGTGAATAATATTAAAAATTATTTTTACAGGTATTCTTGATGGAATTTACTTTAACAGATAAGTTTACACTTTTTCTCTGATTTTGTAAATATTATCGTGTTTTTAAATATTTTTTTTTGTATATGCTAATATTCTTGAAAATTTTTACAGTAATATTCTTTTTGTTATTGTTTTTCCATTGAAATTTTTTTTTTATAACTAACAAAGTCAATTTTAAGATTTATACTTTTTTGAGATTTTGGTCAAAAAAATGTCGGTTTTATTTAAAAACATAATTTAAATATATTCTTTGGTGTTTCTAAGTATTAAACAATAAATTAATTTAACTATTACTTAATTTTTGTTTTTTAACTTTTTAAATCAACTAAATCGTCAGTTTAGTTAACTGTGTGGCCGAACTTTTTTTTTTTACAATAAGTGAATTAAAACTAGCTGTAGTAGGTAAAGTTTATTTAAGTAAAAGTTTATGGAATATTTTCAACTATAACAAATAATAATTGATAAAGTAAAATAAGGAAAGAATATTCATTAATTGTTTTTGTATTCTATATCTTGTAATTTAATAATGATGTCATAATCTAGTTTATTGTGTTCAACGATTCGGGAAGTTCTGACACTTCTACTAACTTTTAAACTTATTGTCTTGCTTTTTTATTTTAATTATTACAAAATTTAAAAAAGACAATTCATGTCAAGTGAACAAATCTTGTGTACTCTGTATATTATTTGTTAGGCTTTTATTTTCAATTAAATTTTTTTGAAATTACGAAATGCCATTGTGTATTTTATTTCGGTTTATTTTATAATATTTATTTACAAGCAAAAATGCACCACACAAAAACTTAACACGACCGTTCAGCAGGTTGTTAACAATGCCACTCCACATAAAACAGAACTCTCAAACTTAAGTTAATCACATGCCACTAAACAGTGACGCCCTAAGTAATACCGCTGTTTGACGCCCTAAGTAATACCGGACAAACTAAGTAATACCGCTATTTGTTACAATATTTACGGCCCATCTTTAAATATAATCTTGCAATAATAAAATGTGTGTGAGCACCTGTTAATGTCAAAAGAACAAATAGTTTAAAATTGCTGCGACTTAGACATTAAACCTTATGGCCATTAACTCTGTGTCAAGGCCAGTAGGACAATTCATAGTTTTAACAGTAGTTGGTGTCTTTATTACTTCAAGTGGTAATGTTAGTGCCCAAACTAGTAATCTAAACATATTCATGTAAAATATTAAATCGTGTTTATGTAGGTTTGTAAATCTTGGTTTAAATTGGAATTTATTTTGCAGGCGAACCAGAAAATGGAAATGCAGAAGTTGTCTTAGGTAATTTTTAACATTTTATGTCACTAATGGCTACAACATGGTTGTTATATTGGTATAATAATACATTAGCGTTTATATACCACTTCGGGATAATACTTGCTTAAAAATTGATTTTGCAAATAATAAATGTTAAGTTTGTAGAACTTGTTGAATTTATTTGCGAACCTTATTGTATAATGTAATAAGAATAACATGTGTTAACAGCAAGTTTGCTATAACGTTAACTCATTGGATAATAATCTACTTTCTATTGTAAGCGGTATTATAATTTGCACTCTTTTTTACTTCCTCTTACTTATTGTGTATCGTACTACACACAACTAACAGTTTAGTTTTATTTTCTGTATATTTACTACCTGTAAACGTTAGGCTTAAGCGCGATTAGTATGACATTGCTGCGAATCGAACCCAAAACCTTTCAACCAGTAACCAACTGTTTAAATGTTTCAGTAGTGGAATACTTGCTACAACAAATGATAATGTATCTTATTTATCAAGTCACACCATATTGCTGTCTATATATAAGAACCTATATTGTTTATGTAAGACTAAGTTTGTTTTTATGTTTAATTAAAATTTATTTTGCAGGTCAACCAAATCCTGGATATGTAGAATTTAATGCACGTAAGTTAATTTTAGTATTTTGTTTCTTAAATTAATAAACTAAACTTTAACATGCAACGGTTTAAAATTGTAAAAGTAAGCCGTTCTAATCTGCCCTGTTTTTTTAATATTTAAAAATACTTAGGGTACAGAGTGTTTACTAAATCTTGTTTTAAAAGTAATTTATTTTGTAGCAGAAGCAGATGATGGATATTTAGAATCTGTTGCGCGTAAGTTTAATTTAATATTTTGTGTTATATTACATCATGGTAACCTGCCATTAAATCGGCCTTAATAGAGTACGTAGGGTATTGGGTTTTATAACTAATTCTTAATCTAAAAATAATTTATTTTGCAGCTGAACCGACTTATGAACAAGTAAAATATAAAGCAGGTAAGTTTATTTAAATATTTTTTGAAATATTATTTAACTAAACAGTTATTTGCCTTATAAATTGTATTTACAAGCAGTTTTTACATGTCCTTGATTTCTCGTGTATTATTTATTGAATTGTAATTTATTTTGCAGCCGAACCGGAAGATGGATACGTAGAAGCTACTGCACGTGAGTTTATATTAAATATATTTTTATAATATGACACTTAACATGCAAAGGTATAAAAATTTGACATTTTTACTCTTGTAAAAAACTAGGAAATTTTAAAATGGGACTGGTTTTAATTTAAGTTTGTTTGTGCGTTAGCGAGGTTCAATGTATTTAAGGCTGTCAATTGTTTATATTTTATTAAACATTTTATTATCTCCATATTATAATAAGTTATTTTGTCTATATTGCTAAGCTGTTTAATAAAGCGACTTATTAATGTTAGCGTACGTAAACTAAATTTTGATTTCTTTTTACAGACCCACACAACGTTTACATCAATTCTCGTAATTAAATTTACATCAAAATCATTTTCTGTATTTTGTTTGAGAATAACTTTGTGTAAAATGTGTTAAAATATTTAAATTTTTTTTATTTTTGTTCATTTTATGTTTTTGATTTTTTTAGTTTAATTTTAAAACTAAAAATGGTAACAGTGGGTATCGAACCATCGATATCAAGGCTTCTAAATGCGCGATGCTAAGCCTTTTTAAGACATGCACTGCCTGTAAAAATACTTTAAAACTTTAAATAATTTTGTCCAAAAATAATTATAGTTTAAAAATTGTTATCCATTTTTTTTGAAAGTCTTATTATTTTATTTATGTAAATTATATCGCTTTTTAAATGCGGAAAATTGTGTTTTGTTTACCCCGGGCTTGGCTGGGGTAATATAGCTTATATATTTTGTATTACAATATAACCTAAACTTTATATACTCTTTTAACATAAAAATACAAATAAAAACTCGCATAATTATTTTGATTTCGTTTAGAAATTTTTGTTACACTGTATCTCTTTTTTACTGATGATTTTTTGACAACTAGATACGGGTAAAATTGTTTTAATATCCATCGCATGTATTCGCTTTACGTTAAAATTTTTATGTGAACAATATAACAAGATAAAAAAACTTATGGAGTGTTAGTTATAGAGTTTTAACAAAATATATAAACTACTTTTGTATTTTATATCCTTAGACAATAAATCAATTTAAATACTTCCGCTATAGATAAACTAACGACAGGCTAATAAACAAGCAATATTTGCTTAAATTATCCAAAATAACCCAAAAAATACATTCATTGTATGAATTTTTAAAATAAACATAACTTTTATTTTTGTTAAATGATATTTTTCGGACATTTACAAGTAATACTTTACATATTAAGTTACAATATGTGCTGCTAGCGATGTAGCCTTGTAAGCAAGTACAATTTACACAAAGCATGAGCGCAGATGCCTCCAGACCTCCAAGTTTACTTAGGTCGCTGTGCGGTCATTGGTGCGTGTTACTAGTTGTATACACTTTTATATTGCTTGATTTACTGTGTTGTTAAGATATAGATGTGGTTTACTGTTTAATATACACAGAGTGTACAGAATGCCTGGAACAAAATGGTGATAATAGCTGTGCTTTGTATTGAAGAAACTAGATTTATTTGTTTTTATTTACATCACAACGAATCAATAGGATTCACAATTTCCATAGTATGATGCAACGACAGGTAAGAATATTTTTAAGAAACTACAAGTTTAAAAACTAAATTTAAAAAAAATAGTTATGGACAATGCAAGGCTTACGTATTTAGCTGTAAATTGTAAAAATAAACTACATAACACAAAAAAGATTTAAATATAGTTTGTAGTATTGAACAGGTAATTACCTATTGTATTAACAACTACTAAGCTTTATTGAAAATATATTAATATAACAAACTACAACCCAAAGGTTTTAGGTTCGAGTCACTCCAATGCCACACTATTCGCCCTTAAGCCTGACGTTTATAGATAGCTCTAACACGTCACAACAGCACATCCTTACCCAATAAAAATATTTCACATATTATTTTAAGATACTACAAAAAAAAGAAAAAAAATTATATTTAACTTTTAATTCATGAATCATATAATACAATGGTGACGTAACAAACATGGTTTATTGTATTTAACAGTTCAAGAAATCATGACAACTCCTTAAACTTTTAAACTTATAGTCTTTTTTGTAATTATTATTCTTAAAAATATAAAATATATAAAAAGATATAGATTTACGCAATAACAGGAAGTTTATAGTCTTTACTTGACGCTTTTAAATGTAACATTTTATGATATTAACCGAACTATACTAAAGTACGGGATACGGGATAGTGAGGGATCATATGTAAACGTTAACAAAAATTCGGGGAATGCGAGACGGAACCGCATTTTTGGTATTTTACTTCGGGATGAATGCGGTACTTACCTATTATGCGGGATCGACTTTTACGGCCCGTTCACACGGCGTACGCAACGTAACGTAACGTAAGATTTCGCAACTATTTAAAATGAACAGAGTCGTTCACACGTACGAAAGTTTGCGTAAGTTACGTAAGATTTCGTAAAATAGAACTCGTAAAGTTACGTAACGTAAAGCAACGCAATGCAACGTTACCTTGTCGTGTAAACAGGCCTTAAAGGTCAAGAAATAATGCGAAGTCGACTATAAAGCGCAAGGGAAGATTAGAAATGGTTTAAAATTCCGTATTATTCCGTATTTAGCGATTTTTTTATGAGGACCATAGTGTAATTATGTTTTGTGTGGAATTTTTATGTGTTCTTTCTACCTTTAAAAGTGTAACTATTTACATAATAAACATCAGCTATAAATTACTATGGACCGTAGTGTAATTATGTTTTGTCTAGAACCGGACATCATATGTGACCCGCATTTCCTTATAGTAATATTCTGTTTTTTTACTGTTATAAATTACAAGGCAGCAGTTGGAATCGAACCTATGCTACCAAGTCTCATAAAGACAAACCACCACTGCGTTTTCATTCTAAAAATTATAATTAAAGCTTTGTTTGTTCTGCTTTAAAATTATTAAAATCTTTGTTTTTTTTTAAATGTAGACTCTTACATTTTTGTGGAATGGTAAAATTCTAAGTTCAAAAATGTTGAATTTTAAGTTATTTTTAAATAATCATTAAATTCCTATTAAACTTTATCGTTAAATAAATGTTTATTAAACTTATTCAAATAAATGTTTGTTTTAATTAGAAATTTTAACAAAGTTTTTAAATTACAAGAAAATTATAAATTTTTACCGAATTTAAAAACCGTTAATATTGACTCTTATTTAAAATATAATCTACTAGTAGTCGACATGTTTGGTTAAAACCTGCAAAAATTTGATGGTTAGTTGAACAATAAAAGTCACCAAATGATTGATAACAACATTTTAAATGGATTGTAAAATATTAATATTTCAGTAACAAAAATCTTGAATTAATATTATGGTTAAAACTGTTGTGTATTCACATGGTTAAGTATATAACATATATTGATATAAATACTAGAACTACATTTTTTGCACTACAACGTGGGTGTAGTGGGAATCGAACCAGGGGCCTTAGTTTTAATTAAAAATACAACGCGACGTTGTTTTCTTTTTTTAATTTAGATAATTTATTTATTTTTTTTGGTTTTTCGCACATTGATAAAAGTAAATAATAAATACGATATACAATTAATATTACAACAATGCGACGGGAAAAAATGACAAAATCAATTTAATGATTTAAAACATGCCAAAAGTATTAATGTTTACATAAAGATTTTAAGTATGTTATGGCATGGTCACCAAACCTAATATTTAAACAACAACAACAAATATGAATTGAAGTAAAATGTTAAAATAAACTAAATTATTTTTGTAAACACTTTAAAACACAATAAAAGTGTTATGAATATTGTTCGTAGTATTGAACAGGTAAGTATCTATTGTCTTAATTATCTATTCACGCTATAACAGGAAGTTTATAGTCTTTACTTGACTTATACTGCCTTCACCTAAATTTTTTATCACCTCATTCATACAACAAACCGAGTAGTTACAAAATGAACAAGTTGGTTTTAAGTTTGATGATTTCAAGTTTAAATGTTGTGAATGGGCAACAAAATACAGTAAAATCAGAAAATGGGCGTCTTTGGTTTGCTCATGAAAATGAAGAATATCATTTTAGTGTAGCCAAGGTTAATCATGAAACAGCAGTGACAAGATGTGCAGAAATGAACTCAATGTTGGCAACTCTCAAGACATCAGGAATCCGTGATTTTATTAAGCAAACACTTTATTCATTTGGAGGTATTAAATTGTTTAATTTTTGTTATGTTTTATAAATCTTATTTTATTAAAAGTTAAAAATTAAAGAATAAAAATTTTCCATTTTTACGAAGGCAGTTTTGCTTTTAAAAGCTGTGTCTTTGGTAAAATTTGTGGGTAGGCTGGACTTAATAAAAAATATCTAATTGTCGATAAAATGACGTTTTCGAACAAATGTATTTTCGGTAAAATGGTTTTTAATCGTATGACCGTATTTTTTTATTTTGTCTGACTTTAAAATGTTTTTATCTAACCCAGCATAATTTGTCCACACTAAGCTTATATAATCCACACTAAGCATATCTTGAAGTATTGTTATATTTTTTTAACTTTTATATTATTAGGAAGAAATGTTAATTACTGGATCGGCCTTACAAGAACAAACCCAGCTAATGAGGATTCCTCTTTTAAGTGGAACGATGAAACAACTTTGCAGAGCAGTCAAGCTAACTGGGGTGGTGGTCAGCCTAATAACTTTGAAAGAAATCAGAATTGTGTTTTGTTATCGGGGAAAAATGCAAAGTGGTTTGATAATCCATGTAATCGTTTTTAATTTTACATTTGTCAACGAGATTTACCAGCATGTAAGTAACTTTTACTTTTGACTTTGTTTTAAATAATATTTTAAACTTTTTAGCTAAACTTGTTTGGTATAAATCATTTTCACTTTGTAGTCGATATTTTTAGTTTTTGTGTTTTATAACTTTTGTAAAAATATATTAAAACTAACTATACAATAATTCTAATTTAAGTAGCTATGAATTAAGATTTAATAGATTTAAAGAATCTGTGTTGGGTTTGGTTAACACTGATCGTTGTTTTTTGTTTTTGTTAAATTGATAAATAATATAGAAAAATATAAAAAATTATAGTAAAATATATTTTTAACAAAAACAGCTACAAACCAAACAACGGAGGTACTGACAACCCAACAACAATGTAAGGTTAGTATTAACAAACTAGTTTTACAAACTTAATTTTTTTTATGTAGGCTTTTGGCGTATTATTATTTTGGTTTAACCACGACTTTTTATTCAGAACCTTCCATTGATAATAGGATGGGTAATTACTGGAGCACTTCTTCTTATTTCTGTCATGGTCATTTTTTATCTAATATGGAAAAACAAGGCTATAAGTAAATATAGTGCAATCATTTTATATAAAATATGATGTAAGGTAATATTTACGGCCCATCTTTAAATATAATCTTGCAATAATAAAATGTGTGTGAGCACCTGTTAACGTCAAAAGAGCAAATAGTTTAAAATTGCTGCGATTTAGACATTAACATAAACGTTATGGCCATTAACTCTATGTCAAGGCCAGTAGGACAATTAATAGTTTTAACAGTAGTTGGTGTCTTTATTACTGTAAGTGGTAATGTTAGTGCCCAAACTAGTAATCTAAACATATTCATTTAAAATGTTAAATCGTGTTTATGTAGGTTTGTAAATCTTGGTTTAAATTGGAATTTATTTTGCAGGCGAACCAGAAAATGGAAATGCAGAAGTTGTCTCAGGTAATTTTTAACATTTTATGTCACTAATGGCTACAACATGCTTGTTATATTGATATAATAATACATTAGCGTTTATATACCACTTCGGAATACTTGCTTAACAATTGGTTTTGCAAATAATAAATGTTAAGTTTGTAGAACTTGTTGAATTCATTTGCGAACCTTATTGTATAATGTAATAAGAATAACATGTGTTAACAGCAAGTTTGCTATAACGTTAACTCATTGAATAATAATCTAATTTCTATTGTAAGCGGTATTATAATTTGCACTCCTTTTTACTTCCTTTTACTCATTGTTTATCGTACTACACACAACTAACACTTTAGTTTTATTTTCTGTATATTTACTACCTGTAAACGTTAGGCTTAAGCGCGATTAGTATGGCATTGCTGCGAATCGAACCCAAAACCTTTCAACCAGTAACTAACTGTTTAAATGTTTCAGTAGTGGAATACTTGCTACAACAAATGATAATGTATTTTATTTATCAAGTCACACCATATTGCTGTCTATATATAGGAACCTATATTGTTTATGTAAGACTAAGTTTGTTTTTATGTTTAATTAAAATTTATTTTGCAGGTCAACCAAATCCTGGATATGTAGAATTTAATGCACGTAAGTTAATTTTAGTATTTTGTTTCTTAAATTAATAAACTAAACTCTGACATGCAACGGTTTAAAATTGTAAAAGTAAGCCGTTCTAATCTGCCCTGTTCTTTTAATATTTAAAAATACTTAGGGTATAGAGTGTTCACTAAATCTTGTTTTAAAAGTAATTTATTTTGCAGCAGAAGCAGATGATGGATATTTAGAACCTGTTGCGCGTAAGTTTCATTTAATATTTTGTGTTATATTACATCATGGTAACCTGCCATTAAATCGGCCTAAATAGAGTTAGGGTATTGGGTTTTATTACTAATTCTTATTTTAAAAATATATTTTTTTGCAGCTGAACGGACTTATGAACAGGTAAAAGTGAAAGGAGGTAGGTTTATTTAAATATTTTTTGCAATATTATTTAACTAAACAGTTATTTGCCTTAACTGTATTTACAAGCAGTTCTTACATGTCCCTAATTTCTCGTGTATTATTTATTGAATTGTAATTTATTTTGCAGCCGAACCGGAAGATGGATACGTAGAAGCTACTGCACGTAAGTTAATACTAAATATATTTTTATAATATGACACTTAACATGCAAAGGTATAAAAATTTTACATTTTTACTCTTGTAAAAAACTAAGGAATTTTAAAATGTGACTGGTTTTAATTTAAGTTTGTTTGTGTGTTAGCGAGGTTCAATGTTTTTAAGGCTGTCAATTGTTTATATTTTATTAAACATTTTATTATCTCCATATTATAATAAGTTATTATGTCTATATTGCTAAGCTGTTTAATAAAGCGACTTATTAATGTAAGCGTACGTAAACTAAATTTTGATTTCTCTTTACAGACCCACACAAAGTTTACATCAATTCTCGTAATTGAATATTCATCAAAATCATTTTCTGTAATTTGTTGGAGAATAACTTTGTGTAAAATGTGTTAAAATATTTAATTTTTTTTTATTTTTGTTCATTTTATGTTTTTGATTTTTTTAGTTTAATTTTAAAACTAAAAATGGTAACAGTGGGTATCGAACCATCGATATCAAGGCTTCTGAATGCGCGATGTTAGGCGTTTTTAAGACCTGCACTGCCTGTAAAATTACTTTAAAACTTTAAAATATTTCGCCTAAAAATAATTATAGTTTTAAAATTGTTATCCATTTTTTTAAATGATTATTAATTGGTTTATGTAAATTATATCGCTTTTTAAATGCGGAAAATTGTGTTTTTTGTACCCCGGGATTGGCTGGGATGATGTAGCTTATATATTTTGTATTACAATATAACCTTAACTTTATATATTTTAACATAAAAATACAAATAAAAAATCGCATAATTATTTTGATTTATTTTATAAATTTTTGTTACACTGTATCTCTTTTTTACTGATGATTTTTTTACAACTAGATTTTCGGACATTTACAAGTAATACTTTACACATTAAGTTACAATATGTGCTGCTAGCGATGTAGACTTGTAAGCAAGTACATTTTACACAAATCATGAGCGCAGATGCCTCCAGACCTCCAAGTTTACTTGGGTCGCTGTGCGGTCATTGGTGCGTGTTACTAGTTGTATACACTTTTATATTGCTTGATTTACTGTGTTGTTAAGATATGGATGTGGTTTACTATTTAATATACACAGAGTGTACAGAATGCCTGAAACAAACTGGTGATAATAGCTGTGCTCTGTATTGAAGAAACTAGATATATTTGTTTTTTTTACATCACAACGAATTAATATGACATCACAATTTCCATATTATCATGCAAAGACAGGTAAGAATATTTTTAAGAAACTACAAGTTTAAAAACTAAATTTAAAAAAAATAGTTATGGACAAATGCAATGCTTACTTATTTAGCTGTAAATAGTAAAAATAAACTACATAACACAATAAAGATTTAAATATAGTTTGTAGTATTAAACAGGTAATTACCTATGGTATTAACAACTACTAAGCTTTAATAAAAATATATTAATATAACAAACTACAACCCAAAAGGTTTTGGGTTCGAACCACACCAATGCCACACCATTCGCCCTTAAGCCTGACGTTTACAGATAGCTCTAACACGTCACAGCAGCACATCCTTACCCAATAAAAATATTTGACATATTATTTTAAGATACTACAAAAAAATAAAAAAAAATTTATTTAACTTTTAATTCATGAATCATATAATATAATGGTGACGTAACAAACATGGTCTATTGTATTTAACAGTTCAAGAAATCATGACAACTTCTTAAACTTTTAAACTTATTGTCTTTTTTGTAATTATTATTCTTAAAAATATAAAATATATAAAAAGATATAGATTTACGCAATAACAGGAAGTTTATAGTCTTTACTGGACTTATACTGACTTCAGTATATTTTTAAATCATTTTATCTAAACGATAAACCGAGTAGTTACAAAATGAACAAGTTGGTTTTAAGTTTGATGATTTTAAGTTTAAATGTTGTAAATGGGCGTCTATGGTATGTACATGAGAATGTAGAATATTATTTTGGGTTAACTAGGGTTAACTACACAACAGCAGTGAGAAGATGTGCAAAAATGAACTCAATGTTGGCAACTCCTAAGACATCGGGAATTCGTGATTTTATTTATCAAACAATATATTCATTTGGTGGTATGGTTTAAAACTTGAAATTTTTATTTTATTGTTATATGTTTTAAACTAATTTAAAACAACTTTTAAAAGTATGATTTAGTTATAAAAATATTATCTTTTATGTTGTAGGACAAAAATACGGTCACTGGATCGGTCTAACAAGAACAAACTCCTCTAATGACGATTCCTCTTTTAAGTGGAGCGATAACACAACTTTGCTGAGTAACCAATCTAACTGGTATGATGGTGAACCTTATAATTGGGGAGGGGATCAGAATTGTGTTTTGTTATATGGTGGTGATACAAAGTGGAGGGATTATTCATGTGATGATTATAACAGATATATTTGCCAACGAGAATTACTAGCATGTAAGTAACTTTTATTACTAATTATTTATTTTTAATTAGTGTCTTATTTATTTAGGCTAAAACTAGTTTAGTTAAATTCAATTTATTGTTTTTTTTAGCATTTACATTATTTAAAGATTTTAAAATAAACTATTGTTGTTTAATTAAATACTGACGACCATAAATTGTTAAAACGGAGCGAATTATATTTTAAAAGATATGACGTTACTAAAAATAGAATTACGAAAATAATTCCAAGTTACAATGCGAAAAATAATACAAAACCGGCGAAACGCAAATCACGTGACTTTCTAAAAACGCTAGAAAAAAGAAAAACCTAAATGCCTAGTTCAGAGGTGTGCAACCTTCATTACAGGAGGGCCAGATGCAAATGACTGGGTAAAACCGCGGGCCGCACCTTAATTTAACACTTTTGCCTATCAGCTGGTGCTTTGTCAACGTCTGTGGTAAATGGCGAGGAGAATATATCAAACAAATGTTTATAAGATTTAAAATCCTTGAAACGAGCCAAAAAATAATACAATAATTTTTCAAGTTGGTCTGAAAATTCAGTTTTCTTCTCAGGTTGCATTTCAGAGTCTCTCAAAGTTGGAAAGTGGAAAAGATTTCCTGTTTCTATGTGAGATTTCCAAATTCGTCATTTGTTTATAAATGCTTTTATATGACTATACATATTATTCGCACACTGGCTTTTTCGCTGCAGTTTTGTATTGGGTATATTCAGGTGCGAATCAATTAAGAAAGCTAGATCGCACAACCAAGTTTCGTCTTTCATTTCAACTATTGGATGCCCTTTAAGTTTCAAAAAAATTGTTACCTCTTTCTGTAGTTAGTAAAACTTTCAAAACTGGCGAGGGTTAAGCCCTTGTGCTCTAATAAAATTTACTGCCTTAACTGGGCTTAATATGTGTTTGAATTTCAAGGATCTGCTGGTGAAAGATGCAATGAAAAATTTCAATATTGTCATTGATTTTTTTCTCTCTCTAAATACAGACTTTAAGAGACTTACCAATCTAATGCTAGTTCCTAACATGGAGCACCATCAGTTGTGATTCCGCATAAGCTGGATAAGTCTAGTCCAAACTTGTCAAAAGCATCAGGTACTTTAGTAAAGATATCAGCACCAGTTGTCGTTTCCTTCATTGACTGAAGTGACAGAAGCTCTTCTGTTTCGTTTAACTCTTTGTCCACTCTTCCGTTTTGTTTAACTCTTTGTCCACCCCTTTATCATCGATACGTCTCGCTATCGTCCATCGTGACAGACTTTATTTTCTCGGACCCACTCTTTATTTTAAGGCACATTTCTTCTGCGTCATCGATAAGACACTGCTTTACAAAATTACCGTCAGAATACGGTTTCATAGTTTGGTAAAACAACTAATAATAACATTAACCGGTTCTCCTTTGCAAGTATAAAACAATTCTTAACTTTCTGTCATTAAAATGCTCATTGCTCAGTTATTGGCAACTGTTTGAATTGCGTGTTGTTCCCAGTGGCAAAGCTTGTGAGGCCATTGTTACGTCATAAGCATAGATAATACATACGTAATATATTGGACTAAGGTGTAAGTTTTGCAACGCGAAGGTATAGAACTACTCGCACGTACCAGATTATAAACTAAATTAAAAACTCGTTTCGTTGGCCGCACACCGTTCAAAATTGGTTTTTCTCCGCGGGCCGCACAATTTTTCTTTGCGGTGGAAAGTTGCACACCCCTGGCCTAAGTGATAAAGCGATAAACACAAATAATGCATCCAACTATGTTAAATTCGCATTTAAAATTAAAAGAAGGAGAAATTGATTTTATATAAATTGACTCAACAAAATATAAATAAAAATATAAAGGCTCCTTTTTTAGAAAATAAATTAAAATCTTTTGTTATTATACAACTACAACTACTCTCATTGTGACAACAACTACTACAAAACCTTTGGCAACAACTACTTTACCAACGTACTCTACAGCGACACCTACCATGACAACAACACTTATAAAGTCTACAAAAGTAATAACACAAAAACAGTTTTATAAAATAACGGGAGTACATACTAAGTTTAATTTTAACTTTCTGTTTAGAACAATTCTCAAATAACTGGGTTGATAGTTACTGGAGCACTTGTTGTTATTCTTTTAGTTTTCTTTCTTATTTTTAAACTGAAAAACAAAATTGCATGTAAGTATATTAAAATTTATTGTGTTATATTATTTAATTTTTAAAAGTTTAAAAAGCAAATCACATTTTGCCTCTTATTGCTTCGATTACGTCTTGATTTGTCGTCATCATTTTAAGATATTACTAGATTTGCCCTATCCATTAACAGAAATTCACAAGTTAACTCACTTGTTAAAATATTTAACAAATGGTTAAATCATTTGCATATAGGTATATTACATTAAGTGGTGATGTCTTAACTATTAAGCGACGCTTCATTAAGTAGTTAACAAATTTGTCTATTTACAAAATATTTTTGTTTTATATTTCTAATTATTATTTTACTTATAGCCGGATCGGAACCAAATAACGAAGAAGTTGTTGTAGGTAAATTTCAGTGTTTTGTGTGATATTATTACATTTCTTTAAAAAATTGATTTATTCTTGTTAGACTTTGTAAACTTGGTATAGTTTTGGTAACATTAGGTTCAATAATAATCTTAAGTTATGGTAGTTGTTTCTTAATCACATATCCATACTTAACTATAGTTTATTTTTAATTGATTATTTATTAAAGAGTTTGGTTACATTTTTTGTTTTTTATTTTAAATTCAATTTTATATTACAGCCCTAAACAGAATACTAAGACCACAAGAACCAGACTATATTGACGTTGCTGCAGGTACCTTATATTTATTGTGTAATATTATTTTATTGATACAGTATATAATTAAAATTAACATTTTATAGTATATAATTAAAGTATATAATTAAAGTATATAATTAAAATTAACATTTTACAGTATATAATTAAAATTAACATTTTTAAATTCTACTTTTTTGCATGATGTTTTTTTATTTTTTTTATATAAAGAAATATTTATATCGTATATTTAAATTTAACTTTTATATCGTATATTTAAATTTAACTTTTATATCGTATATTTAAATTTAACTTTTATATCGTATATTTAAAACTAATATTCAATATAATGTTACAGCAGAATTAGAACCACAGTATCTTGACTTTGTGGCAGGTAAATTTTACTATTTTGCATGAAGTTTTTTTTATTTAACTTTTATATCGTATATTTAAATTTAACATTCAATATTATGTTACAGCAGAATTAGAACCACAGTATCTTGACTTTGTTGCAGGTAAATTTTAGTTTTTTGAAATTTATATTTATGCTAGACTTTTTAAACTTATTTGTAGAATGACTTATTTTCTTACCCGACTTTTAGTCTTAATTTTTGTCGAGACATAATTCACCTTCTCTGTTGTTTATTTAAATATTTGATGACTAATGTATTTTACAGACGAACCAGAATATGAAGAAATTGCAGGTATGTTTTATTTCTAAAAGTTCTATGACATTTAAACACCTAACAACTAAACCCTTTTAAAGGATTCATTAAAAGAGTGTTTAAATGTTGGCAGTTCATATAAGAGGTTTAAATGTTATGGTTAGACAAAGGGGTTTAGATGGATATGTTTAGATAAGGGTTTAAATTTTAAGGGTTAAGATAAACGGGTCCAAATGTAAGGTGTTTAAATATATTGGATTTAAATAAAGGGGGTTAAATGCAAGGGGTTAAGATAGTGGAGTTTTATTTGTTAGGGGTTTAAACAAAGGGGTTTAAATGTAGAGGCTTCAGATATAAGGGTTTAAATGTAGGGGTTTAAAAGTATAGGGTTAATACTAAGGGGGTTAAACGGTGGGTGTTTTTATAAAGAAGTTTAAATTTAGGGGGTTTAAATAAAGGGGTTTAAATGTAGGGGTTTAAATTTAAGGGTTTAAAAGTGGGGGGTTAAAGCTAAGGGGGTTAAACGGGTTGTGTTTTATAAAAAATTTAAATGTAAGGGGTATAAATAAAGGAGTTTAAATGTAGGGGTTTAAAAGTAAGGGTTTAAAAGTAAGAGATTAAGACTAAAGGGTTTTCCATAAAAAAGTCTAAATATGAGGGGTTTAAATGAATGGGTTAAGTAAAAGGATTTTAAAAGTAAAGGGTTTAATTGTAAGAAGATTTTTTAATGCATAGGTTTTAAAGAAACTTGTTTATTTAGAAAGGGTTTCAACTTCTGGCTACTATTTAATTAATGGTTAGGTTTAGGTTAGCATAGTCATCGCATAAAGTTGTGGTGTTGGGTAAATTAACCGCTTTGTCATACTATTGTTTATAAATATGATCTTACACTGCTTATTGAGGGTGTATTATACTATTTTTTGTTTCTATTTTAAATTAATATTTAATTAACTTTTACAGACGAACTAGAATATGCGGACGTTGAAGTAGGTATATATTAAATGTATTTTAAAATATTTTTTCCTTGTTAAAATTATTTGTTTTCCAAGTTCGTGGTTATATCTTAATAACTATAAACAAACATTTGTTGCCCTAACTCAGTTTTGAGTTGTCGCCACAAATTTAGATATTATTGAATTTTCATTTTTATTAATTTTTTGTTTATTAAATTAACGGTTTAGAAAGGTGTTTACACTCTTGAAACTTTAAATGGTAATGGTATTACCTTACCTAACACTAAACCACTTATAACTAAATTGTTTCTAAATTAGCAATGTTAATGTTTTTATTTATTTTGCAGGTAGACCAGGCCCAGAATATGTTAACGTTGTTAAAGGTAATTTTGATTGTTTTGTATGACAATATTTTATTTTATATTGTGTATTCGAAATTAATATTTAATCTAATTTTACAGCACTGCCAGAACCAGAATACATTGATGTTGTTGCAGGTAAATTTTAATGTTTTATGTCAGATCTTAACGTATAACTGGCAGCGTGATGTAGTGGTAAAAACCCTTGCTACACCACCATGAGGTTGTGAATGCAATTTCTACTGCTCTCGTGCTGTAGCGCCCTTGAGTTAGGCACTTTAAACAGTATGAACTCCTGCTGAGCCATTATTTAATCAGCAGCATAACTACCGGGCAATTATAATCTATAATATTCCAAACTGCCACATGCAACTCGAGACTGGGTCGAAGTTTTAGAGTTTATAGTTATTTATTTGGCTGACGGGTTTACTTGAAAAGGTTATTGACTCCTTGTTAACTAGATGGCTAGCTAATTTATTGACAACTTGGTTGTATGATAACAGTTTACACTTTTTTTATTAGTGAAACGGCGTAAACTTTGTGATACATAATAACAAATGCGAATAATCGCAACGTTAACTATACTTTTAACACATAATTTTATATCCTCTGAAAATCGAGTAAAATAAGTCCAATATATATATATAAGCGATTACATCAATCAAATGAGGGAAACAAATGACGTATCACGCGATACGAAATAATAAATGATTGACATCACATTCCGGAGTTTGTCCATAAACCATTATTCGTGTTCTCGTGAAGCTTAATTCTTCCTGGTGCGTTTAATATTGAGTTTTAATTAAAAATATAATCTACTAGTAGTCGACATGGTTGGTTAAAACCTGCAAAAATGTGATGGTTAGTTGAACAACAAAAGTCCCCAAATGATTGATAACAACATTTTAAATGGATTGTAAAATATTAATATTTCAGTAACAAAAATCTTGAATTAATATTATGGTTAAACTGTTATGTATTCACATGGTTTAGTATATAACATATATTAATATAAATAGTAGAACTACATTTTTTGCGCTACAACGTGGGTGTAGTGGGAATCGAGCCAGGGGCCTTAGTTTTAATTAAAAATACGACGCGATGTTGTTTTCTTTTTTTAATTTAGATAATATTGAAACAACAACAACAAATATGAAATGAAGCAAAATGTAAAAATAAACTTAATTATTTTTGTAAACACTTTAAAACACAAGTTGTCATAAATATTGTTCGTAGTATTGAACAGGTAATTACCTATTGTCTTAATATCTATTCACGCTATAACAGGAAGTTTATAGTCTTTACTTGGCTTATACTGCCTTCACCTAAATTTTTATCACTTTATTCATACAACAATCCAATTAGTTACAAAATGAACAAGTTAGTTTTGAGTTTGATGATTTTGAGTTTAAATGTTGTGAATGGGCAACAAAATACAGTAAAATCAGAAAATGGGCGTCATTGGTTTGCTCATGAAAATGAAGAATATCATTTTAGTGTAGCCAAGGTTAATCACGAAACAGCAGTGACAAGATGTGCAGAAATGAACGCAAAATTGCCAACTCCCAAGACATCGGGAATCCGTGATTTTATTAAGCAAACACTTTATTCATTTGGAGGTATTAAATTGTTTAATTTTTGATATGTTTTATAATTCTTATTATCTTAAAAGTTAAAAATTAAAGAATAAAATTTTCTCGTTTCTACATTGGCAGTATTGCTTTTAAAAGCTGTGTCTTTAGTATCAGCTCATATAACCGAAAAACTATTTAACCGAATTTCCTTTTTCCCGAAAACTGATTTTCAAAACGCCAATTTATCAAAATTTGTGGGTAGTGTGGGTAGGCTGGAATTAAAAAATGTCTAATTGTCGATAAAATGGCGTCTTCGAACAAATGTTTTTTCGGTAAAATGGTTTTTAATCGTATGACCGTATTTTTTTATTTTGTCTGACTCTAAAAGGGTTTTTATCTAACCCAGCATAATTTGTCCACACTAAGCTTATATAATCCACACTAAGCATATCTTAAAGTATTGTTATTTTTTTTAACTTTTATATTATTAGGAAGAAATGTTAATTATTGGATCGGCCTTACAAGAACAAACCCAGCTAATGAGGATTCCTCTTTTAAGTGGAACGATGGAACAACTTTGCTGAGTAACCAAACTAACTGGGATCGTGGTCAACCTAATAATGTGAGAGGGGATCAGAATTGTGTATTATGGGGTAGTCATACAAAGTGGTTTGATAATTCATGTCATCAAGTTGCGCGATATATTTGCCAACGAGATTTACCAGCATGTAAGTCATTTTTATTCTTAATTTTTATTTTTAAAATTATTTTGATTGTTTTTAATTAATATTTTAAACTTTTTAGCTAAAACTTGTTTGGTATAAATCATTCTCACTTTGTAGTCGATATTTTTAGTTTTTGTATTTTATAACTTTTGTAAAAATATATTAAAACTAACTATACAATAATTCTAATTTAAGTAGCTATGAATTAAGATTTAATAAGTTTAAAGAATCTGTTTGGGTTTAGTTAACACTGATCCGTTGTTTTTTGTGTTTGTTAATCTTATAAATATTATAGAAAAATATAAAAAATTATAGTAAAATATATTTTTACCAAAAACAGCTACAAACCAAACAACGGATGAGGTACTGACAGCCCAACAACAATGTAAGGTTAGTATTAACAAACTAGTTTTACAAACTTAATTTTTTTTATGTAGGCTTTTGGCGTATTATAATTTTGGTTTAACCACGACTTTTTATTCAGAACCTTCCATTGATAATAGGATGGGTAATTACTGGAACACTTCTTCTTATTTCTGTCATGGTCATTTTTTATCTACTATGGAAAATCAAGGCTACAAGTAAGTAGTGTAATTTATTCTATATAGATTTATTGTAAGGTAATATTTACAGCCCATCTTTAAATATGGTCGCACATTAATGGAATGTGCATGAGTTCTTAACGTCAAAGAAGCAAATATATTTGCTCTTTTGACTATAGTTTGAAATTGCTGCGACTTAGACATTAACATGAACTTTATGGCCATTAACTCTGTGTCAAGGCCAGTAGGACAATTAATAGTTTTAACAGTAGTTGGTGTCTTTATTACTTCAAGTGGTAATGTTAGTGCCCAAACTAGTAATCTAAACATATTCATGTAAAATATTAAATCGTGTTTATGTAGGTTTGTAAATCTTGGTTTAAATTGGAATTTATTTTGCAGACGAATCAGAAAATGGAAATGCTAAAATTGTCTTAGGTAATTTTTAACATTTTATGTCACTAATGGCTACAACATGCTTTTTATATTGGTATAATAATACATTAGCGTTTATATACCACTTCGGGATAATACTTGCTTAAAAATTGGTTCTGCAAATAATAAATGTTAAGTTTGTAGAACTTGTTAAATTCATTTGCGAATCTTATTGTGTAATGTAATAAGAATAACATGTGTTAACAGCAAGTTTGCTACAACGTTAACTCATTGGATAATAATCTACTTTCTATTGTAAGCGGTATTATAATTTGCACTCTTTTTTACTTCCTCTTACTCATTGTTTATCGTACTACACACAACTAACACTTTAGTTTTATTTTCTGTATATTTACTACCTGTAAACGTTAGGCTTAAGAGCGATTAGTATGGCATTGCTGCGAATCGAACCCAAAACCTTTCAACCAGTAGCCAACTGTTTAAATGTTTCAGTAGTGGAAAACTTGCTACAACAAATGATAATGTATTTTATTTATCAAGACACACCATATTGCTGTCTATATATAAGAACCTATATTGTTTATGTAAGACTAAGTTTGTTTTTAAATTTAATTGAAATTTATTTTGCAGGTCAACCAAATCCTGGATATGTAGAATTTAATGCACGTAAGTTAATTTTAGTATTTTGTTTCTTGAATTAATAAACTAAACTCTGACATGCAACGGTTTAAAATTGTAAAAGTAAGCCGTTCTAATCTGCCCTGTTTTTTTGATATTTAAAAATACTTAGGGTACAGAGTGTTCACTGAATCTTGTTTTAAAAGTAATTTATTTTGCAGCAGAAGCAGATGATGGATATTTAGAACCTGTTGCGCGTAAGTTTAATTTAATATTTTGTGTTATATTACAGCATGGTAACCTGCCATTCAATCGGCCTAAATAGAGTTAGGGTATTGGGTTTTATTACTAATTCTTATTTTAAAAATATATTTTTTTGCAGCTGAACGGACTTATGAACAAGTAAAAGTTAAAGCAGGTAGGTTTATTTAAATATTTTTTGCAATATTATTTAACTAAACAGTTATTTGCCTTAACTGTATTTACAAGCAGTTCTTACATGTCCCTAATTTCTCGTGTATTATTTATTGAATTGTAATTTATTTTGCAGCCGAACCGGAAGATGGATACGTAGAAGCTAATGCACGTAAATTTATACTAAATATATTTTTATAATATGACACTTAACATGCAAAGGTATAAAAATTTTACATTTTTACTCTTGTAAAAAACTAAGGAATTTTAAAATGGGACTGGTTTTAATTTAAGTTTGTTTGTGTGTTGGCGAGGTTCAATGTATTTAAGGCTGTCAATTGTTTATATTTTATTAAACATTTTATTATCTCCATATTATAATAAGTTATTTTGTCTATATTGCTAAGCTGTTTAATAAAGCGACTTATTAATGTAAGCGTATACGTAAACTAAATTTTGATTTCTTTTTACAGACCCACACAACGTTTACATCAATTCTCGTAATTGAATTTACATCAAAATCATTTTTTGTAATTTGTTTAAGAATTTTTAAATAACTTTGCGTAAAATGTGTTAAAATATTTAAATTTTTTTATTTTTTTTTTATTTTTGTTCATTTTATGTTTTTGATTTTTTTTAGTTTAAATTTAAAAATTTTTAAAATGGTAACAGTGGGTATCGAACCATCGATATAAGGCTTGTAATGCGCGATGCTAAGCTTTTTAAGACATGCACTGCCTGTAAAAATACTTTAAAACTTTAAATAATTTCGTCCAAAAATAATTATAGTTTAAAAATTGTTATCCATTTTTTTTGAATGATTAATATTTGGTTTATGTAAATTATATCGCTTTTTAAATGCAGAAAATTGTGTTTTTTGTACCCTGGGCTTGGCTGGGATAATATAGCTTATATATTTTGTATTACAATATAACCTAAACTTTATATACTTTTTTAACATAAAAATACAAATAAAGAAATGCATAATTATTTTGATTTATTTTATAAATTTTTGTTACACTGTATCACTTTTTTACTGATGATTTTTTGACAACTAGATACGGGTAAAATTGTTTTAATATCTATCGCATGTATTCGCTTTACGTTAAAACTTTTATGTGAACAATATAACAAAATAAAAAAACTTATGGAGTGTTTGTTATAAAGTTTAAACAAAATATATAAACTACTTTTGTATTTTATATCCTTAGACAATAAATCAATTTAAATACTTCCGCTATATATAAACTAACGACGTGCTAATAAACAAGCAATATTTGCTTAAATTATCCAAAATAACCCAAAAAAATACATTCATTGTATGAATTTTTAAAATAAACATAACTTTTACTTTCGTAAATGATATTTTTTGGACATTTACAAGTAATACTTTAAATTTTAATACATTAAGTTACAATATGTGCTGCTAGCGATGTAGCCTTGTAAGCAAGTACAATTTTACACAAAGCTTAAGCGCAGATGCCTCCAGACCTCCAAGTTTACTTAGGTCGCTGTGCGGTCATTGGTGCGTGTTACTAGTTGTATACACTTTTATATTGCTTGATTTACTGTGTTGTTAAGATATGGATGTGGTTTACTATTTAATATACACAGAGTGTACAAAATGCCTGGAACAAACTGGTGATAATGGTTGTGCTCTGTATTAAGAACTTTATTTATTTGTTTTTATTTACATCACAACGAATCAATAGGATTCACAATTTCCATATTATGATGCAAAGACAGGTAAGAATATTTTTAAGAAACTACAAGTTTAAAAACTAAATTTAAAAAAAATAGTTTTAGACAATGCAAGGCTTACGTATTTAGCTGTAAATTGTAAAAATAAACTACATAACACATTAAAGATTTAAATATAGTTTGTAGTATTGAACAGGTAATTACTTATTGTATTAACAACTACTAAGCTTTATTGAAAATATATTAATATAACAAACTACAACCCAAAGGTTTTAGGTTCGAGCCACACCAATGCCACACTATTTGCCCTTAGCCTGACGTTTACAGATAGCTTAAACACGTCACAACAGCACATCCTTACCCAATAAAAATATTTGACATATTATTTTTAGATACTACAAAAAAGAAAAAAAATTATATTTAACTTTTAGTTCATGAATCATATAATACAATGGTGACGTAACAAACATGGTCTATTGTATTTAACAGTTCAAGAAATCATGACAACTTCTTAAACTTTTAAACTTATTGTCTTTTTTGTAATTATTATTCTTAAAAATATAAAATATATAAAAAGATCATAGATTTACGCAATAACAGGAAGTTTATAGTCTTTACTGGACTTATACTGACTTTAATATATTTTTAAATCATTTTATCTAAACGATAAACCGAGTAGTTACAATATGAACAAGTTTGTTTTAAGTTTGGTGATTTTAAGTTTAAATGTTGTAAATGGGCAACAATGTTCTATAAAATCAGAAAATGGGCGTCTATGGTATGCATATGAGAATGTAGAATATCATTTTGGTTTAACTAGGGTTAACTACACAACAGCAGTGACAAGATGTGCGGAAATGAACTCAATGTTGGCAACTCCCAAGACATCGGGAATTCGGAAATTCATTAAACAAACATTATATTTATTTGGAGGTATATATAATTGTATTTATTAAATCAAATAAAAATATATTTGAAAAACTAGTTTTAATTGTTATGTAGTATTGAAATAACCAGGTTAGAAAACGTTAAAACTTTTATGTTGTAGGACGACATACCTTTACCTGGTACTGGATCGGTCTAACAAGAACAAACTCCTCTAATGAGGATTCCTCTTTTAAGTGGAGCGATAACACAACTTTGCTGAGTAACCAATCTAACTGGGGTGGTGTTCAACCTGATAATGATGGAGGGAATGAGAATTGTGTTCGGTTTTATGGTTATGATACAAAGTGGGTGGATTATCCATGTGATTATTATGGGCGATATATTTGCCAACGAGATTTACCAGCAAGTAAGTAACTAATATAATGATTCCAAGTTATTTATTTTATTCTAGTTTTTAATATTTCTAAATTCTATTAAAACTTTTGTTAATTTTTACTTGTAGTTAATATTTTGATGTTGTTTTTAGTATTATATTGTATTGAAATAAATATTTAAAATCTTGATTTTTTTCTCTTAATCATTGGAGGATACTTTATTAAATTGTTGTTGTTGTACAGCTATAACTACAACCACTATTGCTAGTATGGCTACAGACAAGAAAAAAACAAGTTCTGTAACAACAAAAAACATGAAAACAGAAAGCACGAGCAACGATGGGCAACAATGTTTAAATTCCGTAAACGGGCACTTTAAGTTTATTAATGAGAATGTAGAATATCATTTTAGTTTAACTGAGGTTACCTACGCAACAGCAGTGGAAAGATGTGCAGAAATGAACTCAATGTTGGTAACTCCCAAGACATCGGGAATCCGTGATTTTATTAACCAAACTTTATATTTATTTGAAGGTATGGTTTAAAACTTGAAAATTTTTTTTTATTGTTATATGTTTTAAACTAATTTGAAACAACTTTTAAAAATATGATTTAGTTACAAAAATATTATCTTTTATGTTGTAGGACAAAATACCCGGTACTGGATCGGTCTAACAAGAACAAATTCTAATGAGGATTCCTCTTTTAAGTGGAACGATGGAACAACTTTGCTGAGTAACCAATCTAACTGGTATGATGGTCAACCTGGTAATAGGGGAGGGTATCAGAATTGTGTTTGGTTACGGGGTGATGATACAAAGTGGATGGATTATCGATGTGATCGTTATAATCGGCGATATATTTGCCAACGAGATTTACCAGCAGGTAAGTAACTTTTATTACTAATTATTTATTTTTAATTAGTGTCTTATTTATTTAGGCTAAAACTAGTTTAGGTAAATTTAATTCATTGTTTTTTTAGCATTTACATTGTTTAAAGATTTTAAAATAAACTATTGTTGTTTTAAGAAATACTAAGAACCATATAAATATTGTTAAAACAATGCGAATTATATTTTAAAAGATATGACGTTACTAAAAAATATATTTACGAAAATAATTCCAAGTTACAATGCGAAAAATAATACAAAACCAACGAAACACAAATCACGTGACTTTCTAAAAACGCTAGAAAAAAGAAAAACCTAAATGCCTAGTTCAGGGGTGTGCAATCTTTATTACAGGAGGGCCAGATGCAAATGACTGGGTAAAACTGTGGGCCGCACCTTTATTTAACACTTTTGCCTATTAGCTCGTGCTTTGTCAACGTCTGTGGTAAATGGCGAGGAGAATATATCAAACAAATGTTTATGAGATTCTTCTTTTTGCAGTTTGTAAAATCGTTGCAACATACAGACCTTGCTTACCCAACGCACCTCGGAAAAGTACACTAGATCGTGATGTGTGGTGTTGAGATCACCCAGAAACTTTCAAAACTGGCGATGGTTAAGCCCTCGTGCTCTAATAAAATTCACTGCCTTAACTGGGCTTAATATGTGTTTGAATTTTAAGGATTTGCTGGTGGATGATGCAATAAAAATTGTAATATTGTCATTGAGTTGTCTCTCTCTCAATACAGACTTTAAGAAACCTACCAATCTAATGCCAGTTCCTAACATGGAGCACCATCAGTTGCAATTTCGCATAAGCTAGATAAGTCTAGTCCAAACTTGTCAAAAGCATCAAGTACTTCAGTAAAGATATCAGCACCAGTTGTCGTTTCCTTTATTGACTGTAGTGACAAAAGCTCTTCTGTTTCGTTTAACTCTTTGTCCACTCTTCCGTTTCGTTTAACTCTTTGTTCACCCCTTTATCATCGATACGTCTCGCTATCGTCCATCGTGACAGACTTATTTTCTCGGACCCACTCTTTATTCTAGGGCACATTTCTTTTGCGTCATCGATAAGACACTGCTTTACAAAATTACCGTCAGAATACGGTTTCATAGTTTGGTAAAACAAACAATAATTACATTAACCGGTTCTCTTTATTTCTTTTTTAAGTATAATCAATTCTTAACTCTCTGTCTTTAAAATCCTCATTGCTCAGTTATTGGCAACTGTGTGAATTGCGTTGTTCCCAGTGCAAAAGCTTGTGAGGCCATTGTTACGTCATAGGCATAGATAATACATACGTAATATATTGGACTAAGGTGTAAGTTTTGCAACGCAAAGGTATAGAATTACTCGCACGTACCAGATTATAAACTAAATTAAAACTCGTTTCGTGGGCTGCACACCGTTTAAAATTGGTTCTTCTCCGCGGCCCGCACAATTTTTCTTTGCGGGGCGAAAGTTGCACACCCCTGGCCTGAGTGATAAAGGGATAAACACAAATAATGCATCCAACTATGTTAAATTCGCATTCAAAATTAAAAGAAGAAGAAATTAATTTTATATAAATTGACTCAACAAAATGTAAAGACTCTTTTTTTTGAAAATAACATAAAAATTTTTGTTATTATACAGCTACAACTACTCCCATTATGACAACAACTACTACGACAGTAAAACCCCTTACGCTAACTGCCATGACGTCAATTACCATGACCTCAGCATCGTTTAAATCAACTACTTTAACAACGTACTCTACAGCGACATTTACCATGACAACAACATTTATAAAGTCTACAAAAGTAATAACACAAAAACAGTTTTATAAAGCAACGGGAGTATAGACTAAGTTTAATTTTAACTTTCTGTTTAGAACAATTCTCAAATAACTGGGTGGATAGTTATTGGAGCACTTCAGCTTGTTTTTATTCTTTTAGTTTTCTTTCTTATTTTTAAACTAAAAAACAAATTTGCATGTAAGTATATTAAAATTGATTATGTCATAATATTTTATTTTTAAAAGTTTAAAAAGCAAATCACATTTTGCCTCTTATTGCTTCGATTACGTCTTGATTTGTCGTCATTATTTTAAGATATTACTAGATTTGCCTTATTCAATAACAAAAATTCACAAGTTAACTTACTTGTTAATATATTTAACAAATAGTTAAATAATTTGCATTTAGGTATATTACATTAGGTGGAGATGTCTTTACTATTAAGCGACGCTTTATTAAGTAGTTAACAAATTTGTCTATTTACAAAATATTTTTGTTTTATATTTCTAATTATTATTTTACTTATAGCCGGATCGGAACCAAACAATGAAGAAGTTGTTGCAGGTGAATTTCAGTGTTTTGGTAACGTTTAGTTCAATAATAACCTTTAGTAATGGTATTTGTTCCTTAATCATATATCCATACTAAACTAGTTTATTTTTAATTAAATATGTATTAAAGAGTTTGGTTACATTTTTTGTTTTTTATTTTAAATTCAAATTTATATTACAGCCAGAAACAGAATGCTTAGACCACAGGAACCAGACTACATTGATGTTGTTGCAGGTACCTTATATTTATTGTGAAATATTATTTTATTGATACAGTATATAATTAAATTAACATTTTATATGATTTTACAGTCGGGCCAGGACCACAGCATATCGACTTTGTGGCAGGTAAATTCTACTTTTTTGCATGATATTTTTTTATTTCTTTTATATAAAGAAATATTTATATCGTATATTTAAATTTAACTTTTATATCGTATATTTAAATTTAACATTCAATATAATGTTACAGCAGAATTAGAACCACAGTATCTTGACTTTGTGGCAGGTAAATTTTACTTTTTTGCATGAAGTTTTTTTTATTTCTATTGTATATCGTATATTTAAATTTAACATTCAATATAATGTTACAGCAGAATTAGAACCACAGTATCTTGACTTTGTTGCAGGTAAATTTTAGTTTTTAAAATTTATATTTATGCTAGACTTTTTAAACTTATTTGTAGAGTGACTTATTTTCTTACCCGACTTTTAATCTTAATTTTTGTCGAGACATAATTCACCTTCTCTGTTGTTTATTTAAATATTTAATGACTAATGTATTTTACAGACGAACCAGTATATGAAGAAATTGCAGGTATGTTTTATTTCTGAAAGTTCTATGTTCATATAAGGGGTTTAATATAAGGGGAATAAATATGTTCATATAAGAGGTTCATATAAAAACTAGAATAAATATGTTCATACAAGAGGTTCATATAAGGGGTTTAAATTTTATGGTTAGATAAAGGGGTTCAGATGGACATGTTTAGATAAGGGTTTAAATTTTAGGGGTTAAGATAAACGGGTTCAAATGTAAAGAGTTCAAATATATTGGGTTTAAATGCAAGGGGTTTAGATAAAGGAGTTTAAATGTAGGGGTTTAAAAGTAAGGGATTAAGACTAAAGGGGTTAAACGTTGGGTGTTTCCATAAAAAAGTTTAAATGTGAGAGATTTAAATGAATCGGTTAAGTAAAAGGATTTTATGAATCGGTTAAGTAAAAGGAATCGGTTAAGTGAAAGGAAGTAAAGGGTTTAATTGTAAGAAGATTTTTTAATGCATAGGTTTAAAAGAAACTTGTTTATTTAGAAAGGGTTTTAACTTCTGGCTACTATTTAATTAATGGTTAGGTTTAGGTTAGCATATTTAACGCATTAAGTTGTGGTGTTGGGTAAATTAACCGCTTTGTCATACTATTGTTTATAAATATGATCTTACACTGCTTATTGAGGGTGTATTGGACTATTTTTTGTTTCTATTTTTAATTAATATTAAATTAAACTTTACAGACGAACTAGAATATGCGGACGTTGAAGCAGGTATATATTAAATGTATTGTAAAATATTTTTTCCTTGTTAATGTTATAGGTTTTCCAAGTTCGTGGTTATATCCTAATAATTATAAACAAACATTTGTTGCCCTAACCCAGTTTTGAGTTTTGGTGGCAAAACATTATTAATTTGTTTTTTTTATTAATTTATTGGTAGCCTATATTAACGGTTTAGAAAGGTGTTAACGTGGTTGTAACTTTAAATGGTGGTGGTATAACCTTACCTAACACTAAGCTCTTTATAACTAAATTGTTTCTAAATTAGCAATGTTAATGTTTTTATTTATTTTGCAGGTAGACCAGGCCCAGAATATGTTAACGTTGTTGAAGGTAATTTTGATTGTTTTGTATGACAATATTTTATTTTATATTGTGTAATTAAAATTAATATTTAATCTAATTTTACAGCACTGCCAGAACCAGAATACATTGATGTTGTTGCAGGTAAATTTTAATGTTTTATGTCAGATCTTAACGTATAACTGGCAGCGTGATGTAGTGGTAAAAACCCTTGCTACACCACCATGAGGTCTTGAATGCAATTTCTACTGCTCTCGTGCTGTAGCGCCCTTGAGTTAGGCACTTTAAACAGTATGAACTCCTGCTGAGCCATTATTTAATCAGCAGCATAACTACCGGGCAATTATAATCTATAATATCCCAAACTGCCACAGGCAACTCGAGACTGGGTCGGAGTAACTGATGTTACTCTTTGTTTAAGTCGCGCATTTGACCTTCCCACATTAAGGATAAATATATATAAAAAAAATAAATAAAAAATACTATAACTATATTTAACAACACTACTGTTTTTTTCATTGTTTATATTATTGTTTAAAATAGATTTTGTCGTCGCATTTTTGTTATAAGTTAACATATAGGCTGTCGCCTATAATTTAATTCGCAAAAAGTAGATGTTAAATTTGTTTAAGTTATCGTTGCTGTGCCTTTAGTAACCACCCATATTAAGAACAGTTATTCAGAGATTTAAAAATAATATTTCAATTGATGCCTCTCTGTTAAACAATGACTCATGTATTGATAAAAGATTTTTAATTGTACAACAAACTGGCGTAATAGTTATGTTCTGTTATTTATAGATTTTTTAAAGTCTTAAGTTCAAAAAACTTAATTTGAATTTAATTTTACAGAAAACGCGGAAGTACTTTACATGGTCCCTTTCAATTGAGAATTCGTTAAGCAAAAAACTTTATTATTTGCTTATATATGAACTATTTTTTTTTTTGAATTTTAATCGATTCATAAATCATTTTTTGCAAATTATGACCTGTCACTAGGTGTTGTAACCTTTTAATAATATTAAAATCAAGTCCGGTAGTGTGAACCGGTCGTAGCGTCAGACTACGAGCCAAAAGGTTTCTGGTTCGAGCCGCACCAATGCTACACTATTCGCCCTAAGGCCTGGCGTTCCCGGATAGGGCAGACTTGTCCCAAACTGCACACCCTGACCCGATAAAAATTATTAAAACTTATGATATTTTTAAGAAAAACGAAAAAAAAATAAAAAAAAATAAAAAAAAAACCTTAAGGGGATATGAAAAAAAACAAAAAAAAACATGAAAAGAAATGAAATTTAACATTTTTGTATTAGATGGAAACTATTTTTGTTATCGTTTCACGATTTCATCAAGACTTTAAACTCCTATTTGTTTTTAATCTTTAACTTGTTTTTAAATCCCTAGTATTCTTTGACATGTTATTCCACTCTGTACTATTCTTATTAATCAGATATTTCTGTGCCTTGCAAGCAGTTATATCACGCCTTGCTGAAAAGCAGTTGTAATTTTGGAGATTTGGATTTTAACATTTTTGTTTTTATCGGTTTTGTTTTTATTGGTAAGAAATTGCCGTATAATATAATTAACTGTCAGTAACATTTATCTAAAGCATTCCGTTTGGGTCGACGGAGACCGCTACAGTGTTAAAACTGTAAATTATATGATTACTTAAAATGCGACGTTACATCAGTAGGAATCGAACCCACGACACCAAGTTATCTAACAACGCGAAGTTCGCGTTTTTAACCCCAGCTTTGGCGAGAAAAATTCTAAAAAAATTGTTTTTCAAAATTATGAACATTTTTCAAGTTGTTATCGCATTGAACTCCTGCAAGTTTGTTATCTATTGCATACTACATCGCGTGTACTAAAAATTATCAAAACATGTTGTTATATATATTCAAATAACGAAATTAGAGTTTACTTAATTTGTGTTAGTTTATTGTTTTAATCAATAATGGTTTTGTTATTGTGGATTTTAGGTTGCTTGTTTACCCCAGGCTTGGCTGGTGATGTAGCTTATATATTTTGTATTACGATACAACCTAAACCTTTATATACTCTTTTAACATAAAAATACAAATAAAAAATCGCACAAATAATTTGATTTATTTTATAAATTTTTGTTACTCTGTATCTCTTTTTTACTGATGATTTTTTGACAACTAGATACGGGTAAAATTGTTTTAATATCTATCGCATGTATTCGCTTTACGTTAAAACTTTTATGTGAACAATATAACAAGATAAAAAAAACTTATGGAGTGTTTGTCATAAAGTTTTAACAAAATATATAAACTACTTTTTTATTTTATATCCTTAGACAATAAATCAATTTAAATACTTCCGCTATATATAAACTAACGACAGGCTAATAAACAAGCAATATTTGCTTAAATTATACAATATAACCCAAAAAATACATTCATTGTATGAATTTTTAAAATAAACATAACTTTTACTTTCGTAAATGATATTTTTCGGACATTTACAAGTAATACTTTACATATTAAGTTACAATATGTGCTGCTAGCGATGTAGCCTTATAAGCAAGTACAATTTACACAAAGCATGAGCGCAGATGCCTCCAGACCTTCAAGTTTACTTAGGTCGTTGTGCGGTCATTGGTGCGTGTTACTAGTTGTATACACTTTTATATTGGTTGATTTACTGTGTTGTTAAGATATAAATGTGGTTTACTATTTAATATACACAGAGTGTACAGAATGCCTGGAACAAACTAGTGATAATAGCTGTGCTCTGTATTGAAGAAACTAGATTTATTTGTTTTTATTTATCACAATGAATTAATATGACGTCACAATTTCCATATTATGATGCAAAGACAGGTAAGAATATTTTTAAGAAACTACAAGTTTAAAAAATAAAATTTTTAAAAATAGTTATGGACAATGCAAGGCTTACGTATTTAGCTGTAAAATGTTAAAATGAACTACATAACACAAAAAAGATTTAAATATAGTTTGTAGTATTGAACAGGTAATTACTTATTGTATTAACAACTACTAAGCTTTATTGAAAATATATTAATATAACAAACTACAACCCAAAGGTTTTAGGTTCGAGTCACTCCAATGCCACACTATTCGCCCTTAAGCCTGACGTTTATAGATAGCTCTAACACGTCACAACAGCACGTCCTTACCCAATAAAAATATTTGACATATTATTTTAAGATACTACAAAAAAAATAAAAAAAATTATATTTAACTTTTAATTCATGAATCATATAATACAATGGTGACGTAACAAACATGGTCTATTGTATTTAACAGTTCAAGAAATCATGACAACTTCTTAAACTTTTAAACTTATAGTCTTTTTTGTAATTATTATTCTTAAAAATATAAAATATATAAAAAGATATAGATTTACGCAATAACAGGAAGTTTATAGTCTTTACTTGACGCTTTTAAATGTAACATTTTATGATATTAACCAAACAATACTAAAGTACGGGATACGGGATAGTGCTGGATCATATGTAAACGTTAACAAAAATTCGGGGAATGCGAGACGGAACCGCATTTTTGGTATTTTACTTCGGGATGAATGCGGTACTTACCTATTATGCGGGATCGACTTTTACGGCCCGTTCACACGGCGTACGCAACGCAACGTAACGTAAGATTTTGCAACCATTTAAAATGAACAGAGTCGTTCACACGTACGAAAGTTTGCGTAAGTTACGTAAGATTTCGTAAAATAGAACTCGTAAAGTTACGTAACGTAAAGCAACGCAATGCAACGTTACCTTGTCGTGTAAACAGGCCTTAAAGGTCAAGAAATAATGCGAAGTCGACTATAAAGCGCAAGGGAAGATTAGAAATGGTTTAAAATTCCGTATTATTCCGTATTTAGCGATTTTTTTTGAGGACCATAGTGTAATTATGATTTTGTGTGGAATTTTTATGTGTTCTTTTTACCTTTAAAAGTGTAACTATTAACAAAATAAACATCAGCTATAAATTACTATGGACCTCAGTGTAATTATGTTTTGTCTAGAACCGGACAACGTACGTGACCCGCATTTCCTTACAGTAATATTCTATTTTTTTACTGTTATAAATAACAAGGCAGCAGTGGGAACCAAACCTATGCTACCAAGTCTCATAAAGACAAACCACCACTGAGTTTTCATTCTAAAAATTATAATTTAAGCTTTGTTTGTTCTGCCTTAAAGTTATTTAATTTTTTTTTAATGTAGGTTTTTACATTTTTGTGGAATGGTAAAATTCTAAGTTCAAAAATGTTGAATTTTAAGTTATTTTTAAATAATCATTAAATGCTTAATAAACTTTAATTACTTGAAAATTATAAATTACTTGAAAATTATAAATTTTTACCGAATTTAAAAACCGCTGATATTGACTCTTATTTAAAATATAAACTATTAGTAGTCGACATGGTTGGTTAAAACCTGCAAAAATTTAATGGTTAGTTAAACAATAAAAGTCACCAAATGATTGATAACAAGATTTTAAATGGATTGTAAAATATTATTATTTCAGTAACAAAAATCTTGAATTAATATTATGGTTAAAACTGTTGTGTATTCACATGGTTTAGTATGTAACATATATTAATATAAATAGTAGAACTACATTTTTTGCGCTACAACGTGGGTGTAGTGGGAATCGAACCAGAACCTTAGTTTTGATTAAAAATACAACGCGTTGTTTTTTTTTAATTTAGATAATATTTAAACAACAACAACAAATATGAACTGAAGCAAAATGTAAAAATTAACTAAATTATTTTTGTAAGCACTTTAAAACACAATGAGGTTGTCATAAATATTGTTTGTAGTATTGAACAGGTAATTACCTATTGTCTTAATATCTATTCACGCTATAACAAGAAGTTTATAGTCTTTACTTGACTTATTGTTTTTACTTAATTACTTTAAAAAACACCGAAGCGATAAGTAACAAAATGAACAAGTTAGTTTTAAGTTTGGTGATTTTAAGTTTAAATGTTGTAAATGGGCAACAATATACAGTAAAATTAGAAAATAGGCGTCTATGGTTTGCATACGAGAATGTAGAATATTATTTTTTTGTAACCAGCGTTAACTACAAAACAGCAGTGACAAGATGTGCAGAAATATTTTATTTTATATTGTGTATTCGAAATTAATATTTAATCTAATTTTACAGCTCTGCCAGAACCAGAATACATTGATGTTGTTGCAGTTAAATTTCAATGTTTCATGTCAGATCGTTACGTTTAACCGGCAGCGTGGTGTAATGGTAAAAACACTTGCTACAGCACCATGAGGTCGTGAAAACAATTTTCACTGCTTTCGTGCTGTAGCGCCCTTGAGTTAAGCACTTTAAACGGTATGAACTCCTGCTGAGCGAGTATTTATTCAGCAGCATAATTGTCGGGCAACTATAATCTATTTGACCTTCCCACATTAAGGATAAATATATATACAAAAAAATAAATAAAAAATACTATAACTATAGTTAACAATACTACTGTTTTTTTCATTGTTTATATTATTGTTTCGAATACATTTTTTCGGCGCATTTTTTGTTCTAAGTTAACACAGGCTGTCCCTTATAATTTATTTCGCAAAAAGTAGATGTTAAATTTGTTTAAGTCATTGTTGCTGTGCCTTTAGTAACCACCCATATTAAGAACAGTTATTTAGAAATTTAAAAATAATATTTTATTTCAATCGAAATATTATAATATTTCAATCGATGCCTCTCTGTTAAACAATGACTCATGTATTGATAAAAGATTTTTAATTGTACAACAAACTGGCGTAATAGTTATGTTCTATTATTTATAGATTTTTTAAAGTCTTAAGTTCAAAAAACTTAATTTTAATTTAATTTTACAGAAAACGCGAAAGTACTTTACTTGGCCCCTTTCAATTGAGAGTCGTTAAGCAAAAAACTTTATAATTTGATTATATGAGAACTATTTTCTTTTATTTTGAATTTTAATCGATTTATAAACCATTTTTTGCAAATTATGACCTATCACTAGGTGTTGTAAATAACATTAACTTCAAGTCCGGTATAAGTGAACCGGTCGTAGCGTCAGACTACGAGCCGAAAGGTTTCGGGTTCGATCCGCACCAATGCTACACTATTCGCCCTAAGGCCTGGCGTTTCCGGATAGCTCAGACTTGTCCCAAACTGCACACCCTTACCCGATAAAAATTATCAAAAACTTATGATATTTTTAAGGAAAACGAAAAAAATAAAAAAAACAAAAAAAACCTTAAGGGGATATGAAAAAAAAACAAAAAAAAACATTAAAAAAAATGAAATTTAACATTTTTATATTAGATGGAAACTATTTTTGTTATCGTTTCACGATTTCAACAAAACTTTAAACTCCTATTTGTTTTTAATCTATAACTTGTTTTTAAAATCCGTAGTTTCTTTGACATGTTATTCCACTCTGTACTATTCTTATTAAGCAGATATTTATGTATCTTGCAAGCAGTTATATCACGCCTTGCTGAAAAGCAGTTGTAATTTTGGAGATTTGGATTTTAACATTTTTGTTTTTATCGGTTTTGTTTTTATTGGTAAGAAATTGCCGTATAATATAATTAACTGTCAGTAACATTTATCTAAAAACTTTCCAACTAGGTCGACGGAGACCGCTACAGTGTTAAAACAGTAAATAATATTTTTACTGAAAATGCGACATTACATCAGTAGGAATTGAACCCACGACACCAAGTTATCTAACAACGCGAAGTTCGCGTTTTTAACCACAGCTTTGGCGGAAAACATTTTTGAATTCTAATTGTTTTTCAAAATTATGACCATTTTTCAAGTTGTTATCGCATAGAACTCCTGCAAGTTTGTTATCTATTGCATACTACATCGCGTGTACTAAAAATTATCTCAACATGTTGTGATATATATCCAAATAACGAAATTACAGTTTACTGAATTTGTGTTTGTTTATTGTTTTAATCAATAATGGTTTTGTTATTGTGGATTTTAGGTTGTTTGTTTACCCCAGGCTTGGCTGGGATGATGTAGCTTATATATTTTGTATTACAATATAACCTTAACTTTATATACTCTTTTAACATAAAAATACAAATAAAAATATCGCATAATTATTTAGATTTATTTTATAAATTTTTGTTACACTGTATCTCTTTTTTGCTGATGATTTTTTGACAAATAGATACGGGTAAAATTGTTTTAATATCTATCGCATGTATTCGCTTTACGTTAAAATTTTATGTGAACAATATAACAAGATAAAAAAAACTGATGGAGTGTTTGTTATAAAGTTTTAACAAAATATATAAACTACTTTTGTATTTTATATCCTCAGACAATAAATCAATTTAAATACTTCCGCTATATATAAACTAACGACAGGCTAATAAACAAGCAATATTTGCTTGAATTATCCAATATAACCAAAAAAATACATTCATTGTATGAATTTTTAAAATAAACATAACTTTAACTTTTGTAAATGATATTTATTGGACATTTACAAGTAATACTTAACATTTTAATACATTAAGTTACAATATGTGCTGCTAGCGATGTATCCTTGTAAGCAAGTACAATTTTACACTAAGCATGAGCGCAGATGCCTCCAGATCTCCAAGTTTACTTAGGTCGCTGTGCAGTCATTGGTGCGTGTTACTAGTTGTATACACTTTTATATTGCTTGATTTACTGTGTTGTTAAGACATAGATGTGGTTTACTATTTAATATACACAGAGTGTACGGAATGCCTGGAACAAACTAGTGACAATAGCTGTGCTCTGTATTAAAGAAAGTAAACGTGTTAGTTTTTATTTACATCCCCAATGAATTAATATGACGTCACAATTTCTATGGTATGATGCAACAACACTATAGTTTTCAGGTAAGAATATTTTTTAATAAATAACCAGAGTGAAAACCTATTTTTTTTTCGAACCTGGACCCAAATTTTAACTTAAAAATAAAGCGTAACGTTGGTTAAACTTTAACAACAATTTGAACGAAATTTTAACAATAACAAAAATTTAGTAAAATGAAATATAAAACTTAATAATTTTTCGTTAATATTTTAAAACACAATGAAGGTGTCATAAATATTGTTCATAGTAACGAACAGGTAATTTTTTATTGTCTGAATTATCTTATTGTTTTTGAGAGGAAGTCAATAACAGTCTTTACTTGGCTTATAGTGTTTTATTATTTTTACATCACTTTTTTAAAATGATAAACCGATTAGTTACAAAATGAACAATTTAGTTCTAAGTTTGATGATTTTGAGTTTTTATGTTGTAAATGGGCAGCAATGGCATGTTTATGGGTTTGTGGAATATTATATTAGTTTAAATGAAGTCGACTACAAAAATGCAGTGACAAGATGTAGAGATTTGAATGCCAAGTTGGCAATTCCAAAGACATCAGGAATTCGTGAATTTATACAACAAATAATAAATTCAATTAAAGGTATTGATTTTTTATGTCTTGTTTTAACCTGAACAAGATAATGAAAGTAATCTGTTTTTTTAACTTTGTCGGAAGCTGAAATGTTTTGTTTTTTGCTCTTATTAACCGTTTTTTTTCACAAGCACACATAATTTGTTTACATCAAACCTGTATTTTATTTGCATATCTAAACATAAGTAGTTACTTAAACATAAAGAACAGCTATAGAAAGTTTTAACTTCTATATTTAGGACAAAACGCAATTTACTATATTGGCCTGACAAGAACAAATTCCTCTAATCTCGCTTCCTCTTTTAAGTGGAGCGATGACACAACTTTGCAGAGTGACCAAGTCAACTGGGATGATGACGAACCAAATAATTGGGGAGGGATTGATAATTGTGTGGTGTTACGGGGTGCTAATGCAAAGTGGTGGGATAACCCATGTGGAAAGAAAATCAGATATATTTGTCAACGAGGTTTATTAGCACGTAGTTTTTTTGTTCTTAATTCAACGTTTTACTTGGTAGTCGATGGTTTTAACTTTTAGATTCTACATTTTGCTTACTTAACATAGTTTAAAATTACCAATGTGTAAGTTAGGCTCACAAACTTTTTATAATGCATTTTATATTTGTGCAGTGCTTAGTTCAGGGTCAAATTTTTATAAGATACATCATTAAAAAATGTTATTGTACAGATACTTTTATCGTAACGACAACTGTCATGACAACGAAATTCTTGAAAACAACTCCCATGACGACAACAACTATGCCAACAACATCCATGGCGTCAACACTGGTGATGACTAAACCCATGACAACGAAACCATTTACAACAAGTACTATAAAAACAACACTTGAGACAACAAAAAGGAATTTAAACCAAACAACTGAATTATTCACAACCCAACCGCAATATAATGTAAGTGTTTTTAAACTAGTTTTACAAACTTAAAATGTTTAATTAAAGTTGTTTAAGTTGCTTATGTGAAATAATGGTCTAGTTTTTAAATTTGATTTAACGACTTTTTATTTAGAACATTTCTTGGATAACAGGTTTGATAGTTATTGGAACACTTCTACTTATTTCCGTTCTTGCATGCCTTTATATACTTTACAAATGGAAAAACACGGCTATATGTAAATATACTGTTATACTATATGGATTTACTGTAAAGTAATATTAACAGCCCATCATAAAATATATTCCCACATAAATGGAATGTGTGTGAGCTACCTGTTAATGTCAAAAAAACGCACAATAACGTTGCTAAAATTAAAACTTCTTTAGGTCAATAACACGCTGTCATCAAGCCACGCCAATTTGGATATTTTAATTTTTTTATGTAATTTTAGAATGGTTTGGTTTATAATTTTTATTTAGGAAGGGTGTCTAGTTGTGATGTGTTTAAGCTATTTGTGAACGCAAAGCTCAAGGGCGAATAGTGCGGCATTGTTGCGATTCCAACAAAGAACCATTAGGCAAATAATTCCGCGATAGAGTCAGTTTGTCTAGTCACCGGACAATCTGCTGATTAATGGTTAAGCTTATGTCATCAGTTAGTGACGCCACTACCTTAGGAAGCGCAAATTTAACAAAGTCATGTTTTAATGCGTTGTGTGTATACTATTTTTATTTTAAATTGAATTTTATATTGCAGCTGAACTGAGATCTGAATATCCAGACGTTGTTTCAGGTATTTTCTTAACTTAACTATTACTAATGCAAACAACATACCTGGTACATCTTTAATTTTTATTATTTAAACTATGTTAAAAATGTTTTTATTATTTAATATATGTTTTTATGAATTGAGGGTTGTGCATAAAACAATGTGCAGTGCAGTTAAGACGGTCACTTTTTATGTTTAATGAAAATTTATTTTGCAGGCCAGCCAAATCCTGGATATGTAGAATTTAATGCACGTAAGTTTATTTTGAAATCTTAAACCCTTTGTCAATAGACTGAACCGTGACATGCAATAGTTCACAGTTTTATAAGTAATTTGTTTAAATATAACATAGGTTTTTACTTTTATAAAATTTTAAACTTTTGCATATCATGGCTTAGTCTATTTTAATTTGCAGCAGAAGCAGATGATGGATATTTAGAACCTGTTGCGCGTAAGTTTAATTTAATATTTTGTGTTATATAACAGCATGGTAACCTGCCATTAAATCGGCCTTAATAGAGTACGTAGGGTATTGGGTTTTATTAATAATTCTTGTTTTAAAAATAATTTATTTTGCAGCTGAACCAACTTATGAACAAGTAAAATTTGAAGCAGGTAGGTTTATTTGAGTAATTTTTGTAATATTATTTAACTGAACAGTCACCTGCCTTAACTGTATTTGTAAGTAGTTTTTACAGGTTCTTAATTTCTCATGTATTATTTATTGAATTGTAATTTATTTTGCAGCCGAAGCAGATAATGGGTATTTAGAACCAGTTGCGCGTAAGTTTGTTTGAATATTCTGTGTAAAATTATTTAACTGAACAGTTATTTGCCTTATAAATTGTTTTTAGGAACAGTCCTAAAATGTTTCATGTATTATTTAATAAATTGTAATTTATTTGCAGCCCAACCAGCTGATGGATACTTAGAACCTGTTGCACGTAAGTTAATTTTAGTATTTTGTTTCTTATGTTAATAAACTAAACTTTAACATGCAACGGTTTAAAATTGTAAAAGTAAGCCGTTCTAATCTGCCCTGTTCTTTTAATATTTTAAAATACTTTGAGTACAGCGTGTTTTAACTAATTTATTCTTATTTTAAAAGTAATTTATTTTGCAGCTCAACCAGTTTATGAATATGTAAGATTTGGAGCAAGTAAGTTTATTTAAAGTAACTAGTAGATAGCCTGCCCTACAGGCGGAATTTTATTTGTCATTTATAAATACAGCTCTGACCGCCTAAAAATAAAGGAAAAAAAATGAAGGAACCGGAAAAAGTGCGAAATCTTAAATGATAAAGCGCAAAAATAGTATTGACTGTTTATTTGGGGTTGGTGTCATTTAATTAAAAATTGAAAAGCGACAAAGAGGCATTTTTTTACCCCAGCTGACTTTATTCTAAAAAATACTCTCTAATTTCAAAGTATCATTAACCCTAATACGAATAAACAGTCAATTACATTTTTTCGCGTTTTATATTTTTAAGATTCCGTCTTTTTTTTTACCTACCTTTAATTTCGTTTTTTCATTTTACGTTTTCCTTATCTATGTTTCTTAATTTTTAGTTCCCTTACATTCCGGTTTCTTTATTTCTTCATTTTCTGCTGCTTTATTTCTCGGTTCTTTTCTTTTTGTTTTCGTATTTTTAGTTGGTTTATTTTTCGTTTCTTTATTTCCCATTTCCTCATTTTCCATTCCTCATTTTCCATTTCCTTATTTTCCGTTTCTTTATTTTCCGTTTCTTTATTTCCCATTCACTCATTTTCCATTCCCTCATTTTCCATTTCCTTATTTTCCGTTTCTTTATTTTTCGTTTCTTTATTTTCCGTTTCTTTATTTTCTGTTTCTTCATTTTCAGTTTTTTTTGTTTTCCGCTTTTTAATTTTCAAGTTCTTTCATTTTCTGTTTCTTCATTTTCTGTTCCTTCATTTTCTGTTTCCTTATTTTTTGGTTTTTTTATTTTTCGTTTCTTTATTTTTCATTTCTTTATATTCCATTTTTTTTCAACGTATGCCACACAACCAATAAAAAATAATTTTAATTTTAGTTACAGACAGGCGAGATGGAGAATATGTGGATTTTAATGAACGTGAGTTTACTTTAATATTTTGTGTTGCCGACATTGTAACCTGGAATTAAACTTGCTTAACTGGTTATTTTGCCAATAGTGTATAAACTGCTGCTTAATCGACTTATCAATGTATTTAAACTAAATTTTAATTTCTTTTACAGACAGTCCACAAGGCGATTACATGATTCCCCAAAATTAAGAAAAGATGAAAACGTTTTACATGTTTATATAAAATTTGTGTTCAAATGTTATATTTAAAACGGTAACAGTGGGAATCGAACTCAAGATACCAAGCCTTATAACTACGCAATGTAAAGCGTTTTAGGATCAGGACTTTTCAGTCAAAAACTTTGAATTGTTTTGTTTCTAAAAATATTTAAAATTAATAAATGGTTTTTAATTTCTTTTAAAAGTTTTTATTACTTTGCTAATGTGTTTATTTTGCTTTTATTACAAACAAAAAATAATGTTTTTTGTTTGTTAAACCTAATCATTTTATTTTTGTAAATATTTTGTTATTGTTTTGATTTTTGTTACCCCGGACATGGCTTGGATGATGTAGCTTAGTTATCTTGTATTACGATATAACCTTAAACCTTTATATACTCTTTTAACATAATAACGTAAATATAAACTTACATTATAAATGGCCTGCCGCTTATTTTGATTTATTTGGTGGTTTCCTATTACATTGTTTTTCTTTACTTGAAAATGATTTTTTGACAACTTAATTAGAGTAAAATTGTTTTAATATCTATCGCATGTATTCGCTTTACGTTAAAACTTTTATGTGAACAATATAACAAGATTTGAAAAACTCATTGTGTGGTTAAAGTGGAGTTTAAAATATTTTATAAACTTCTTTTGAATTTTAAATCCTTAGACAATTAGCCAATTTAAATACTTCCGCTATATATAAACTAACGACGTGCTAATAAACAAGCCACATTTGCTTAAATTATCCAATATAACCCAAAAAATACATTCATTGTATGAATTTTTAAAATAAACATAAATTTTATTTTCGCAAATGATATTTTTCGGACATTTACAAGTAATACTTACATATTAAGTTACAATATGTGCTGCTAGCGATGTAGCCTTGTAAGCAAGTACAATTTACACAAAGCGCAAGCGCAGATGCCTCCAGACCTCCAAGTTTACTTAGGTCGCTGTGCGGTCATTGGTGCGTGTTACTAGTTGTATACACTTTTATATTGCTTGATTTACTGTGTTGTTAAGATATAGATGTGGTTTACTATTTATACACAGAGTGTATAGAATGTATGTAACAATTTGGTAATAACAGTTGCTGCGGTCTTTGTAAAAGAAATAGAATTACTTGTTTTTGTTTACATCAACAACGAATTAATATGATTTACTAAATCCCAATAGTTTAATGCAACAACATTATGGTTTTCAGGTAAGAATATTTTTTAATAAACTAAAAGTTTAAAATTTGATTTAATTTAAAAAGCTTTACACAATGCATAATAACAAGCTTGTGTAAGGCCATATATAACTTTAATTTCAATTAAAAATTGCAATGCAAAATTGATTTTTATTGGTTTTAGAAATTTAGACGATAACAAAAATACAAAAATTAAATAAAATGTAAAAATAAACTAAGTTATTTTCGTAAACATTTAGAATATGATAAAAGTGTTATGAATATTGTTCGTAGTATTGAACAGGTAATTACCTATTGTCTTAATATCTATTCACGCTATAATAGGAAGTTTATAGTCTTTACTTGGCTTAAATTGCCTTTACCCAAATTTTTATCACTTTATTCATACAACAAACCAATTAGTTACAAAATGAACAAGTTAGTTTTAAGTTTGGTAATTTTAAGTTTAAATGTTGTGAATGGGGAGCAATATGAAAAAAAAACAGAAAATGGGATAATTTGGTATGTATACGAAAATGTAGAATATTATATTGGGGGTTCTTCAGATACGGGTAATTACGAAACAGCAGTAATGAGATGTGAAGAATTAAATGCAACGTTGGCAACTCCCAAGACACCGGAAATCAGGAAATTAGCAAAAGTTCACGGTATCGATTTTAAAATTTGAATTATACATTACATTTGTTTTTCTGTTATTCTACGCGGGTAGCGCTTAAATCGTGTAAAGTATAAAAGTAAAGCCTTGCCTTATTTTTAGTAAGAATAAGACTAAGCCTAACTTAACTCTACATATGCAGTCCTTGGTGATTGCCAATTAAATAAGGCTACTTTTAGAGGTAAAAAATAGACTGCGTTAACGAGAATATCGAATGGACGCTGAATCTTTGGCACAAGAAAAAATTTAGAACAGATCACAAGCTACTTTATTAGGCTAATCTTGTAATCACAATTTAAGTTACGCTGAGGTTTACGTCTAATAACAGTTAGACAACCCATGCCATAAATTGTATTTGGTGACCATGCCATAATATCTTTCAAATCTTTAGGTAAACATTAATACTATGACATGTTTTAAATCATTAAATTGATTTTGTCATTTTTTTCCGTCGCATTGTTGTAATATTAATTGTATATCGTATTTATTATTTACTTTTATCAATGCGCGAAAAACAAAAAAAAAAAAAAAACGTTTAATAACGATTGATCACGTTTGATTACGATTTTTGAAGTGTGTATTTATAACCTTATTCAAATAGAAAAAAAGTGGTTAGTATAAAGAAACTAAATAGTAAAATACTTATGCAAAAATAAACATTAACTATAGTATACTTGTAAATTGCGCAACTAAACACGTACAGTAAGCGTACACATAAGACTAACATAAGATCTTGGTATCACATAAAGAACTAGGCTTTACGGTTAGACATAACTAAAATATAGGTATTATTACGAAAACAAGGAAATTTAAAGTGAAAATCCTAATTAGTTTACGCAATAAATTGTATGTCCCAGTCGCGGTCTAGAACCACTGACAAGTAATAAAGAAAAAAAGGAAATAATCAGGTGTAAAGCCGTTTAGAAATTAAAAGCAACAGCGCCGCGCTGCGTAGGATGTAGCGACGCCGTACCTTGCAATACACAAAATAAAACACAAAAATAACGTAAGTAAAATATGTTATTGTCTATAACAGATCGTCTTTAGTAAATATTTGTTGTAAATATTTCTTTTATCATTAGTAAAACAAAAGTATTTTTTAATTTTGTTTTAAACCTAAATAACAAGAAACGAAACGTTAAAACTTTTATGTTGTAGGACAATTACAGTTATACTATATCGGCCTAAACAGAACAAACCCAGCTAATGAGGATTCCTCTTTTAAGTGGAACGATGGAACAACTTTGCTGTGTAGCCAAGCTAACTGGAAAGATGGTCAACCTGATAATTTTAGGGGGAATGAAAATTGTGTTATGATACGGGCCGAACAAACAACGTTTATAGACGCCAGTTGTGGTGCGGGGAGAGGAGTTTTTTGCCAACGGTGTAAGTTAATTATTTTTACTTTTTTAACTAAAACTTGTTTAGTAAAAACTTTGTTTTTACTTTGTAGACGTTATTTCTAGTTTTTTAAATTTAATATTTTTTATAAAGCAATTTGATAATTTAATTACTAAAAATAATTATTAATGTTTTAAATAATTGCTAAGTTTCTTAATTTCTAATTTAATTACTTAATTTTCAATTTACCTTGAACTAAGATAAGGCGACAAGTCCGAATTTACTACATTTAAAAGAATGCGTTGGTTTTAATTAACACTGATTGTTGTTTAGTTGTGTTGTTAATTTAATAAAATGTAAATTTAAATTATAAGACTACTTGTCACGTTTTAAACAAGTGTAAAGTCTAAAGACGTAACGGTGGAAACGGGTTTGATTGGCACTACTTTAAATGTCTATCGAAGACCCTATAGACTTGAAGTTATAACGACACAGTTTACTTAGCAAAACACGTTTTTTTCGCTTGGTGGGTGAAACGGTTTAATAAGTTCAACGGCCACTTTTTTAAACAGTGTATCCATCAGTTGTTGAATGGGTACCTTGGCAATCTTTCCCTTGTGAACAGTTTTTTGGCATATACCGCATGATCTGCAAAAACGTTTGATGTCGTCTTTTATTCCCTTCCAGTAGAAACTGGTGAGTATTTTGTCACATGTCTTTTTGATGCCCATGTGTCCTACCATTATTGATTCATGTGCGACCTCCACAAATTTTCGTCGGAGAATAGTAGGAACAACAAGTTGTCTTATGCCTTTTCCATAGTTTACATTGGAATGTGTAAACTCTTGATATAAGATGTCGTTATTTTCTAGAAAACGTATCGTTTGATCTCCCTTTATCTTTGGCTTGGTGAGTTGGCGCAGTGCTCCCAGCGTTTTATCGTCTTTTTGTGCATTAACGAATTTAGTTTTATCCAAGAAAGGCCACTTTGTGGATTCAGTCATTTTTAACGGGATATTTTGATCCCTTTGGCGGCCTGGCAACGTGTAACAACATATGCTCTAGTTGTCCAGTTCAAATCAGGGTCTTCAGCATTTCGAGCTCCAGGGATGTTTCCAATCATCAAATCATATACTGTTTCAGGTAGGCATAATGCCTCTACTTCACCTTTGTAGTATGGAGTGTCGATGTCGATATAAGCTACCTGTTCCTTACGCACCAAAGCATCCAAAAAACTTCCACTGGTTTTGTTAACTGGTTTTCTTTTACAAAATTTTTTTTGATTATAACACCGGTACAGCCAGTATTCCTAAGTGTGTTGACCGTATGTAACCCGACTTGTCCTTGAACGACTGGCAATCCCATCTTTGATTGTTTGCAAACGCTGTTAAAAATTTGTAATCATTCTCCTTTTGGAAGTATGACATAACTTCCCGAGGTATTTTTGTGGTCCATTTGTGCCTCGTTGTAACTTGTTTCTGGTCTCGCATTGGCAGCTGTAGCTCTAGATCTGCATTCGCGTGCTATATGGGCGCTCTTGTTGCATTGAAAACATCTCCTTGCGTCTCTTATTTCTGCTCTTCTGCAGTTGCTTGAATAATGTCCATATGAATTGCATATGCTGCATTGGATATGCTGCATGCATATGCTGCATTCACTGCTGTATAATTTCGAATGTTTGCTTCTGAAGTTAGCATTGTAGTTGACTGAAAGGGTTTTTTCATGTGCTGTCAAAAATTGGTCGGCAGAGCTTGTTCTCGTAGATGAATGATAGTTCCTTATAACAAGAGTTTACAAATTGCTTTTTAACAAATAAATTACGTGCTTCTTCCCACGTCGTTGGTGTTCCCGACATCCACTTAGTTAGCTAGCTGTTAAGTTTTACCACAAATTGTTTGGAACTTTTGCTTGTTTCTGGCTTTGATGTTTTAAATTTATTACGATATTCATCTTCTGTGAAATCGTATCGCTTCAAAAGCGACTCTTTTACACGTTTTTATTGAACAGCAATATCATCAGATAACCTTAAGTATACGTCCAAGGCTTTGCCGGTTAAAAGAGCGCTGAGAGTCGTAGCCCAATCTCGTTTCTCCCAGCCGCTTGTCACGGCGAACCGTTCAAATCGGAGAAGGTAGCTGTCCAAATCATCTTCTACAAAGGGCGGACAATCTCAATTTTGCGACCCATTACATTCTGCTAACGCAATTTCTAAGTTTTTCTTTTCTAATAAATCTAAATTAGCTTTTTCTTCGGCTTTTTATGCTTCTTTTCGAGCTTTTTCTCTGGCTACTCAGCGCGCACCTCGCGTTCACAAGCTTGTAGTTTATTAACGAACGTCCTTAACTCCACTCCTTCGTGCCTAGCATCTGTCCAGCTGCTATGTGTTTCTCCATCTCTTCGGTAACTTACCGATAAAATACGCCTTGTATTTTTGACTATCTGTAGCTTTTAAACACTCTGATCCCGGACGAGCCCCAGATGTCACGTTTTAAACAAATGTAGAGTCTAAATGCGTAACGGTGGAAACAGGTTTGACTGGCACTACTTTAAATGTCTATCGAAGACACAGTTTACTTTGCAAAACACGTTGATTATAAACAACGGTAATAAGTATCTCAACAACTTTAAAAGCTGAAATATGATCTTGTTAACGGAATGTGCACAGTTTTTATAATCAACAATAACAATAGCGTGGCGGGTACTTGCGAGTTGGTCCCACAATCGAACAATATGACAGTGGGATAAGGCTACAAGTCTGATATGGTCAAAGTGCGATAAATCTATTGTTTAATTTTAAAGTTGATAAAGTGTTCGATAACAACGATTTGTAACACTACACTTTTTTAGCAAATTGGAAAAAAAATTTGAATTTTTGTTATCGTACAGCTACAACAACAACTCCTACTACAACAACTCCTACAACAACAAAACCTTTGACAACAACTACTACAACAACAAAACCTTTGACAACAACTTTCTCAACAACAACTCCTACAACCACAACATTCATGACAACAACAGACAAGATAACAACAAACCCTATGACATCGAGCCTCTTGACTACAACCGAATTACCCCAACCACAATCTAACGTGGGTGTTATCAAACAAATTTTAAAATTTTTAATGAAACTTATTAAAATTTTTTAATTTAAAAAACTATTCCAGTTTTATTGTAATGTAACAAAGACTTTTTATTTAGAACTTCTCCCTGATAATAGGATGGTCGATTACTGGAACACTTTTTTTTATTTCTGTTATTGTCATTTTTTATCAATTCTGTAAAAAAAAGGCTACAAGTAAGTATATTGTAATACATTCTTTATGAATTTTGTTGTAAGGTGATATTTACAGCCTATTATAATTTTCTTGCATTATTGGGATATATGTGGGCTACATGTTAACATCACGAGAGCAAATAGTTTAAAATTGCTGCAATTCGAACTTTAATAAAAACATAATTTTTGTATCAAGGGCAGTGCAAAGCCAAATATAACTTTGAAATTTATTAAAGCATGGTGTGTAAATGTAGATTTGTTAAATAATCTTAACTTTATTTTGCAGCTGAACTAGGAAATGCAAATGCAAGAGTTACCTTAGGTAATTTTTATTATCTTTTGTGATTTAATAACGTGCAGTTAGGATGGTCATTTTTTTGTGTCTAATTTAAAATTTATTTTGCAGGCCAGCCGAATCCTGGATATGTAGAACCTGTTGAACGTAAGTTAATTTTAATATTTTTCGTTATATTATTAAACTAAAATGTGACGTACAAAGGTTCAAAGTTCAGTATGCTCCTATATACCCTGATTAAATACTTATTATTTAAAAATACCTGAGAATGTTTAAATAGAGTTTTAGGTTTACATTTATTTTAGTAACATGACTTGATGGCTTATTAAATAATTGTGCTATACATGAGAAAGGACTGTTTTTAAGACGGTCAACTATTAAAACATGTTTATATTTATTATCCCTTTTTTGTTGTCTTATCAAACAATTATTTTGTTTAACAAATAACAAAATTTCTAAAAGTCGTGTGATTACTATAGGCTGTTTTTACCAATTCTTGAACTAAAAATATTTTATTTTGCAGCTGAACCAACTTATGAATATGTGAGATTTGAAGCAGGTAATTTTATTCAAGTATTTTTTTGTTTTTTTTATATAACTTAATTGTCGCATGCGAGCGATGGTTGTTTATGTTGAGTACTTTAAACTTTTAATATTCAAAAAGAAAATAAACAAAACATTATAATTGGCACTCGTTTTAAGTATTTTTTTCAAGTAGAATATTTTGTTCATAAATCTTTATTTTTTTCCAAAGAAAACAGTGGATGCAAAGTGTTTAATTGTTAATATTTAATTAATAGTAATTTATTTTGCAGCCGAACCAGACAATGGATATGCAGAAGCTGTTGCACGTAGGTTTATTTTAATATTTTGTGAGTTGAATTATTACACTCAACTGTAGCGGTAACCTGTTATTTAACTTCCTTAAACAATGTTGAGGTATAAGTAGTTATTAATGTTACTTATTTTAAAATATAAAATTTATTTTGCAGCTAAACCAAATTATGAAAATGTGAAAGTTGGAGCTGGTAAGTTTATTTAAGTATTATCGGTTTTGTTTTTACCTAAAAATGCCACTTACGGTTTAAATGTATGTGTTCTTCTGGTATCTTTGACTTAATGTATAAAAAAGTTTAACAAATGTTATTTTTGGTCGCTGTGGCGCGCTGTTTAAAATTTTAATAAATGGTTGTTAATTTCTTTTAAAAGTTTTATTACTTTGCTAATGTGTTTATTGTTTTGCTTTTATTACAAACAAAAAATTATGTTTTTTGTTTGTTAAACCTAATCATTTTATTTTTGTAAATATTTTGTTATTGTTTTAATTTTTGTTTACCCCGGACATGGCTTGGATGATGTAGCTTAGTTATCTTGTATTACGATATAATCTTAAACCTTTATATATTCTTTTAACATAATAACGTAAATATAAACTTACATTATAAATGGCCTGCCGCTTATTTTGATTTATTTGGTAGTTTCCTATTATATTGTTTTTCTTTACTTAAAAATGTTTTTTCGGCAAATTAATTAGAGTAAAATTGTTTTAATATCTATCGCATGTATTCGCTTTACGTTAAAACTTTTGTGTGAACAATATAACAAGATTTTAAAAAACTCATCGCGTGGTTACAGTAGAGTTTAAAATATTTTATAAACTTCTTTCGAATTTTAAATCTTTAGACAATTAATCAATTTAAATACTTCCGCTATATATAAACTAACGACGTGCTAATAAACAAGCAATATTTGCTTAAATTATCCAAAATAACCCCAAAAAATACATTCATTGTATGAATTTTTAAAATAAACATAACTTTTATTTTTGTTAAATGATATTTTTCGGACATTTACAAGTAATACTTTACATATTAAGTTACAATATGTGCTGCTAGCGATGTAGCCTTGTAAGCAAGTACAATTTACACAAAGCATGAGCGCAGATGCCTCCAGACCTCAAAGTTTACTTAGGTCGTTGTGCGGTCATTGGTGCGTGTTACTAGTTGTATACACTTTTATATTGCTTGATTTACTGTGTTGTTAAGATATAGATGTGGTTTACTATTTAATATACACAGAGTGTACAGAATGCCTGGAACAAACTGGTGACAATAGCTGTGCTCTGTATTGAGAACTTGATTTATTTGTTTTTATTTACATCACAATGAATTCCTATGACGTCACAATCTATGGTATGATGCAACAACATAATGGGGTAAGAATAATTTCGATATTTAACAAAATTAAAAACTTATTTACTATTTAAATAAGTTTACACAAAGAGCAAAACTTACAAATTCAACATACTTATTTTAAGGTCATAGCAGGATTGCATAAGGCTATAAATATTAACATAAAAAAACATAGAAATTTTTAATAACTGTTAAAACTGTGTTTAAATTTTTGTATGTAGTAGAAAATATTGTGATAATGTTTTATTTACAAACAATAATATTGTTTTTGTGTTATTATTTTTGATCTAAGAACGACCTCCACGACCTAAACATAGAGTAACATTTGTTACCCTAACCTAGTCTCAAGTTGGTTCTGTCAGTTCAATATATTATTGATTATTAAAAAAATTCAACCGGCAGCGTGTTGTATTTATAAGAATCCTTGCTACACCACACATGAGGTCGTGGGTTCAATTCCCACTGATCTCATGCTGTAGCATCCTTGAGTAAGGCGCTATAAACAGTATGAACTACTACTGAGCCAGCAATTAATTAACAGAATAATTATCTGGCAATTATAATCTATAATATTCCAAACTGCCACATGCAACTCGAGACTGGGTCGAAGTTGTAGAGTTCATAGTTATTTATTTGGCTGACGGGTTTACTTGAAAAGGTTATTGACTCCTTGTTAACTAGATGGCTAGCTAATTTATCGACAACTAGGTTGTATGATAACAGTTTACACTTTTTTTATTAGTGAAACGGCGTAAACTTTGTGATACATAATAACAAATGCGAATAATCGCAACGTTAACTATACTTTTAACACATAATTTTATATCCTCTGAAAATCGAGTAAAATAAGTCCAATATATATATAGGCGATTACATCACTCAAATAAGGGAAACAAATGACGTATCACGCGATACGAAATAATAAATGATTGACATCACATTCCGGAGTTTGTCCATAAACCATTATTCGTGTTCTCGTGAAGCTTAATTCTTCCTGGTGCGTTTAATATTGAGTCTTAATTAAAAATATAATCTTCTAGTAGTTGACATGTTTAGTTAAAACCTGCAAAAATTTGATGGATTGTTGAACAATAAAAGTCACCAAATGATTGATAACAACATTTTAAATGGATTGTAAAATATTATTATTTCAGTAACAAAAATCTTGAATTAATATTATGGTTAAAACTGTTGTGTATTCACATGGTTTAGTATGTAACATATATTAATATAAATAGTAGAACTACATTTTTTGCACTACAACGTGGGTGTAGTGGGAATCGAACCAGGGACCTTAGTTTTAATTAAAAATACGACGCGATGTTGTTTTTTTTTAATTTAGATAATATTTAAACAACAACAACAAATATAAATTGAAGCAAAATGTAAAAATAAACTAAATTATTTTTGTATCCTTTTTAAAACACAATGAAGTTGTCATAAATATTGTTCGTAGTATTGAACAGGTAATTACTTATTGTCTTAATTATCTATTCACGCTATAACAGGAAGTTTATAGTCTTTACTTGACTTATACTGACTTAAGTATATTTTTAAATCACTTTATCTAAACGATAAACCGAGTAGTTACAATATGAACAAGTTAGTTTTAAGTTTGATGATTTTAAGTTTAAATGTTATAAATGGGCAACAATGGTATGCAGATGAAAATGTAGAATATTATTTTGGGTTAACTAAAGTTAACTACACAACAGCAGTGACAAGATGTGCAGAAATAAACTCAATGTTAGCAACTCCCAAGACATCGGGAATCCGGGATTTTATTAAACAAACATTATATTCAATTGGAGGTATGGTCTAAAACTTGAAAATTTTATTTTATTGTTATATGTTTTAAACTAATTTAAAACAACTTTTAAAAATATAATTTAGTTACAAAAATATTATCTTTTATGTGAAATAACCAGGTTAGAAAACGTTAAAACGTTAAAACTTTATGTTGTAGAACATTATCCCTGGTACTGGATCGGTCTAACAAGAACAAACCTAGCTAATGTGAATTCCTCTTTTAAGTGGAACGATGGAACAACTTTGCTGAGTAGCCAATCTAACTCGGATCGTGGTGAACCTGATAACTGGGAAGGAAATGAGAATTGTGTTGTGTTATATGTTCGTGATTCAAAGTGGAAGGATCACCAATGTCAACATCTCATTAAATATATTTGCCAACGAGAATTACCAGCAGGTAAGTAACTTTTATTACTAATTATTTATTTTTAATTAGTGTCTTATTTATTTAGGCTAAAATTAGTTTAGTAAAAATCATTTAACTTTTTTTAGCATTTTTAAAGATTTTAAAAGAATCTATTGTTGTTTTAATAAATACTGACGACCATTTATAAATCGTTAGAACGGAGCAAATCATATTTTAAAAGATATAAAATTTGTTGTTATTGTACAGCAAAAACTACTGCCATTATGACAACAACTACCGTGGCAACAAAACTACTCACAACAAAACCTATGATAATAACACTCAACAGAAGTGATAACAATAAAAAGACGTCAACAAAAGTAATGACAGCAAAAACAGCTACGGGAGTATATACGAAGTTTAATTTTAACTTTCTGTTTAGAACAATTCTCAAATAACTGGGTTGATAGTTACTGGAGCACTTGTTGTTATTCTTTTAGTTTTCTTTCTTATTTTTAAACTGAAAAACAAAATTGCATGTAAGTATATTAAAATTTATTGTGTCATATTATTTAATTTTTAAAAGTTTAAAAAGCAAATCGCATTCTGCCTCTTATTGCTTCGATTACGTCTTGATTTGTCGTCATCATTTTAAGATATTACTAGATTTGCTTTACCTAACAACAGGAATTCACAAGTTAACGTACTTGTTAATATATTTAACAAATAGTTAAATCATTTGCATTTAGGTATATTACATTAAGTGGTGATGCCTTAACTATTAAGCGACGCTTTATTCAGTAGTTAACAAATTTGTCTGTTTACAAAATATTTTTGTTTTATATTTCTAAATATTATTTTACTAATAGCCGGATCGGAACGGAATAATGAAGGAGTTGTTGCAGGTGAATGATAGTGTTTTGGTAACGTTTAGTTCAATAATAACCTTTGTAATGGTATTTGTTTCTTAATCACATATCCATACTCAACTAATTTATTTTTAATTGATTATGTATTAAAGAGTTTGGTTACATTTTTTTTTTTTTTTTTTTAAATTCAAATTTATATTACAGCCAGAAACAGAATACTTAGACCACAAGAACCAGACTACATTGATGTTGCTGCAGGTACCTTATATTTATTGTGTAATATTATTTTATTAATACAGTATATAATTAAAATTAACATTTTATATGATTTTACAGTCGGGCCAGGACCACAGCATATCGACTTTGTGGCAGGTAAATTCTACTTTTTTGCATGAAGTTTTTTATTTCTTTTATATAAAAAAATATTTATATATTTAAATTTAACATTCAATATAATGTTACAGCAGAATTAGAACCACAGTATCTTGACTTTGTGGCAGGTAAATTTTACTTTTTTGCATGAATTTTTTTTTATTTCTATTGTATATCGTATATTTAAATTTAACATTTAATATAATGTTACAGCAGAATTAGAACCACAGTATCTTGACTTTGTTGCAGGTAAATTTTAGTTTTTTGAAATTTATATTTATGCTAGACTTTTTAAACTTATTTGTAGATTGACTTATTTTCTTACCCGACTTTTAGTCTTAATTTTTGTTGAGACATATTTCACCTTCTCTGTTGTTTATTTAAATATTTAATGACTAATGTATTTTACAGACGAACCAGAATATGAAGAAATTGCAGGTATGTTTTATTTCTAAAAGTTCTATGACATTTAAACACCTAACAACTAAACCCTTAATGGATTTATTTTAAGGGGGTTTAAATGTTGGCAGTTCATATAAGGGATTTAAATGTTATGGTTAGATAAAGGGGTTTAGAAGGATATGTTTAGATAAGGGTTTAAATTTTAGGGGTTAAAATAAACGGGGTTCAAATGTAAGGTGTTCAAATATAATGGGTTTAAATAAAGGGGAGTTAAAAGCAAGGGGTTAAGGTAGTGGAGTTTTATTTGTTAGGGGTATAAACAAAGGGGTTTAAATGTAGAGGCTTCAGATAAAGGGGTTCAAATGTGGGGATTTAAAAGTATAGGATTAATACTAAGGGGGTTAAATGGTGGGTGTTTTTATAAAGAAATTTAAATGTGGGGGGTTTAAATAAAGGGGTTTAAATGTAGGGGTTTAAATGTAAGGGTTTAAAAGTAGGGGGTTGAGACTAAGGGGGTTAAACGGGTGGTGTTTCTATAAAAAATTTAAATGTAGGGGGTTTAAATAAAGGAATTTAAATGTAGGGGTTTAAAAGTAAGGGTTTAAAAGTAAGAGATTAAGACTAAAGGGGTTAAACGGTGGGTGTTTCCATAAAGAAGTCTAAATATGAGGGGTTTAAATGAATGGGTTAAGTGAAAGGATTTTAAAAGTAAAGGGTTTAATTGTAAAAACATTTTTTAATGCATAGGTTTTAAAAGAAACTTGTTTATTTAAAAAGGGTTTTAAATTCTGGCTACTATTTAATTAACGGTTAAGGTTTAGGTTAGCATAGTCATCGCATTAAGTTGTGGTGTTGGGTAAATTAGCTACATTGTCATACTATTGTTTATAAATATGATCTTACATTGATTATTGAGGGTGTATTATAATATTTTTTGTTTCTATTTTAAATTAATATTAAATTAAACTTTACAGACGAACTAGAATATGCGGACGTTGAAGCAGGTATTTATTAAATATATTGTGAAGTATTTTTTTCTTGTTAAAATTATTGGTTTTCCAATTTCGTGGTTATATCCTAATAACTATAAACAAACATTTGTTGCTCTAACCCAGTTTTGAGTTTTGGTGGCAAATTTACATATTATTGAATTTTCATTTTTATTAATTTTTTAATTTATTAAATTAGCGGTTTAGAAAGGTGTTTACACTCTTGAAACTTTAAGTGGTGGTGGTATTACCTTACCTAACACTAGTCACTTATAACTAAATTTTTTTCTAAATTAGTGATGTTAATGTTTTTATTTATTTTGCAGGTAGACCAGGCCCAGAATTTGTTAACGTTGTTGAAGGTAATTTTGATTTTTTTGTATGACAATATTTTATTTTTTACTGTGTATTCGAAATTAATATTTAATCTAATTTTACAGCACTGCCAGAACCAGAATACATTGATGTTGTTGCAGGTAAATTTTAATGTTTTATGTCAGATCTTAACGTATAACTGGCAGCGTGATGTAGTGGTAAAAACACTTGCTACACCACCATGAGGTTGTGAATGCAGTTTCCACTGCTCTCATGCTGTAGCGCCCTTGAGTTAAGCACTTTAAACGGTATGAACTCTTACTGAGCCAGTATTTAATCAGCAGCATAATTACCGGGCAATTATAATCAATAATATCCCAAACTGCCACAGGCAACTCGAGACTGGGTCGAAGTAACAGTTGTTACTTTATGTTTAGGTCACGCATTTGACCTTCCCACATTAAGGATAAATATATACAAAAAAATAAATAAAAAATACTATAACTATAGTTAACAATACTACTGTTTTTTTCATTGTTTATATATTATTGTTTAGAATACATTTTTTCGGCGCACTTTTTGTTCTAAGTTAACATATAGGCTGTCGCCTTTAATTTAATTAGCAAATAGTAAATGTTAAAATTGTTTAAGTTATTGTTGCTGTGCCTTTAGTAACCACCCATATTAAGAACAGTTATTCAGAAATTTAAAAATAATATTTCAATCGAAGCCTCTCTGTTAAACAATGACTCATGTATTGATAAAATATTTTTAATTGTACAACAAACTGGCGTAATAGTTATGTTCTATTATTTATAGATTTTTTAAAGTCTTAAGTTCAAAAAACTTAATTTGAATTTAATTTTACAGAAAACGCGGAAGTACTTTACTTGGCCTCTTTCAATTGAGAATTCGTTAAGCAAAAAACTTTATTATTTGCTTATATGAGAACTATTTTTTCTTTTATTTTGAATTTTAATCGATTTATAAACCATTTTTTGCAAATTATGACCTGTCACTAGGTGTTGTACCCTTTTAATAATATTAAAATCAAGTCCGGTAGTGTAGTAAACCGGTCGTAGCGTCAGACTACGAGCCGAAATGTTTCGGGTTCGATCCGCACCAATGCTACACTATTCGCCCTAAGGCCTAGCGTTCCCGGATAGGGCAGACTTGTCTCAAACTGCACACCCTTACCCGATAAAAAGTATCAAAAAAAAGTTAAAAAAAACAAAAAAAAACCTTAAGGGGATATGAAAAAAAAACATTAAAAGAAATGAAATTTAACATTTCTATATTAGATGAAAACTATTTTTGTTATCGTTTCACGATTTCATCAAAACTTTAAACTTCTATTTGTTTTTAATCTTTAACTTGTCTTTAAAATTGGTGTTTTTCTTTTGACATGTTATTCCACTCTGTACTATTCTTATTAATCAGATATTTATGTGTCTTGTAAGCAGTTATATCACGCCTTGCTGAAAAGCAGTTGTAATTTTGGAGATTTGGATTTTAACATTTTTATATTTAATCGGTAATGAATTTGGACTTTCTTTTGAATAAGAAATTGTTGTATAATATAATTAACTGTCACTTTCTGATAGGGTCGATGAAGACTGCTACATTGTTATAACACCTAATTTTATTTTACTGTAAATGCGACGTTACATCAGTAGGAATCGAACCCACGACACCAAGTTATCTAACAACGCGAAGTTCGCGTTTTTAACCCCAGCTTTGGCGGGAAAACATTTTTGAATTTTAATTTTTTTTTTAAATTATGAACATTTTTTAAGTTGTTATCGCATTGAACTCCTGCAAGTTTGTTATCTATTGCATACTACATCGCGTGTACTAAAAATTATCAAAACATGTTGTGATATATATTCAAATAACGAAATTAAAGTTTACTTAATTTGTGTTAGTTTATTGTTTCAATCAATAATGGTTTTGTTATTGTGGATTTTAGGTTGTTTGTTTACCCTGGGCTTGGCTGGGATGATGTAGCTTATATATTTTGTATTACAATATAACCTAATCCTTTATATACTCTTTTAACATAAAAATACAAATAAAAAATCGCATAATTATTTTGATTTATTTTATAAATTTTTGTTACACTGTATCTCTTTTTTACTGATGATTTTTTGACAACTAGATACGGGTAAAATTGTTTTAATATCTATCACATATATTCGCTTTACGTTAAAACTTTATGTGAACAATATAACAAGATAAAAAAAACTTATGGAGTGTTTGTCATAAAGTTTTAACAAAATATATAAACTACTTTTGTATTTTATCTCTTTAGACAATAAATCAATTTAAATACTTCCGCTATATATAAACTAACGACGTGCTAATAAACAAGCAATATTTGCTTAAATTATCCAAAATAACCCAAAAAATACATTCATTGTATGAATTTTTAAAATAAAAATAACTTTTACTTTCGTAAATGATATTTTTCGAACATTTACAAGTAATACTTTAAATTTTAATACATTAAGTTACAATATGTGCTGCTAGCGATGTAGCCTTGTAAGCAAGTACAATTTACACAAAGCATGAGCGCAGATGCTTCCAGACCTTCAAGTTTACTTAGGTCGTTGTGCGGTCATTGGTGCGTGTTACTAGTTGTATACACTTTTATATTGCTTGATTTACTGTGTTGTTAAGATATAGATGTGGTTTACTGTTTAATATACACAGAGTGTACAGAATGCCTGGAACAAACTGGTAACAATAGCTGTGCTTTGTATTGAAGAAACTAGATTTATTTGTTTTTATTTACATCACAACGAATCAATAGGATTCACAATTTCCATATTATGATGCAAAGACAGGTAAGAATATTTTTAAGAAACTACAAGTTTAAAAACTAAATTAAAAAAAAATAGTTGTGGACAATGCAAGGCTTACGTATTTAGCTGTAAATTGTAAAAATAAACTACATAACACAAAAAAGATTTAAATATAGTTTGTAGTATTGCAGGTAATTACCTATTGTATTAACAACTACTAATCTTTATTAAAAATATATTAATATAACAAACTACAACCCAAAGGTTTTAGGTTCGAGTCACTCCAATGCCACACTATTTGCCCTTAAGCATGACGTTTACAGATAGCTTAAACACGTCACAACAGCACATCCTTACCCAATAAAAATATTTGACATATTATTTTAAGATACTACAAAAAAAAGAAAAAAAATTATATTTAACTTTTAATTCATGAATCATATAATACAATGGTGACGTAACAAACATGGTCTATTGTATTTAACAGTTCAAGAAATCATGACAACTTCTTAAACTTTTAAACTTATTGTCTTTTTTGTAATTATTATTCTTAAAAATATAAAATATATAAAAAGATCATAGATTTACGCAATAACAGGAAGTTTATAGTCTTTACTTGACTTATACTGACTTTAATATATTTTTAAATCACTTTATCTAAACGATAAACCGAGTAGTTACAAAATGAACAAGTTAGTTCTAAGTTTGATGATTTTAAGTTTAAATGTTGTAAATGGGCAACAATGTTTAAAATTAGAAAACGGGCACTTTAAATTTATGCATCAAAATGTAGAATATCTTTTTAGTTTAACTGAGAATACCTACGCAATAGCAGTAACAAGATGTGCAGAAATAAACTCAATGTTGGCAACTCCCAAGACATCGGAAATCCGTGATTTTATTAAACAAACAATATATTCATTTGGAGGTATAATTGTATTCATAAAATAAAGTAAAAACATATTTAAAAATCTAATATAGAATGTTTATTTAGTTTTTAAAATAACCAGGTTAGAAAACGTTAAAACTTTCATGTTCAAGGGCAATACAGTTATTACTGGATCGGCCTAACAAAAACAAACCCAGCTAATGAAGATTCCTCTTTTAAGTGGAACGATGGAACAACTTTGCTGAGCAGCCAATCTAACTGGCGGTATGGTGAACCTTATAATTCGGGACGGAATGGGAATTGTGTTTTGTTATTTGGTCTAGATACGAAGTGGGTGGATGTTCAATGTGATTATAGTCAGCAATATATTTGCAAACGAGATTTGCCAGCATGTAAGTAAATTGTATAATAATTCCAAGTTATTTATTTTATTCAAGTTTTTTAATATTTTTAAAATAAGTTGTTAAAACTTTTGTTAATTTTTACTTGTAGTTAATATTTTGATGTTGTAATTTTTTAGTAATATATTGTATTTAAATAAATGTTTAAAATCGAAATCCTTCTCTTCTAATTTTATGGAATACTTTATTAAGTATTTGTTGTTGTACAGCTCTGACTACAACCACTATTACTAGTATGGCTACAGACAAAAAACAAACAAGTTCTGTAACAACAAAAAACATAAAAACAGAAAGCACGAGCAACGATGGGCAACAATGTATAAAAGTAAAAAATGGGCGTCTTTGGTTTGCATATGAAAATGTAGAATATATTTTTGAAATAACTAAGGTTAACTACACAACAGCAGTGAGAAGATGTGCAGAAATAAACTCAATGTTGGCAACTCTTAAGACATCGGAAATCCGTAATTTTATTAATCAAACAATATATTTATTTGGAGGTATGGTTTAAAACTTGAAATTTTTATTTTATTGTTATATGTTTTAAACTTATTTAAAACAACTTTTAAAAATATGCTTTAGTAACAAAGATATTATCTTTTATGTTGTAGGACAATATACAAGTTACTGGATCGGTCTAACAAGAACAAACCCAGCTAATGAGGAATCCTCTTTTAGGTGGAGCGATAACACAACTTTGCTGAGTAACCAATCTAACTGGTATGATGGTCAACCTAATAATAGGGAAGGGAATCAGAATTGTGTTTGTTTGAGGGGTGTTGATTTAAAGTGGTTTAATTACCCATGTTATTATAGTCCATGTTATATTTGCCAACGAGATTTACCAGCAGGTAAGTAACTTTTATTACTAATTATTTATTTTTAATTAGTGTCTTATTTATTTAGCTAAAACTAGTTTAGTTAAATTTAATTAATTGTTTTTTTAGCATTTACATTGTTTAAAGATTTTAAAATAAACTAATGATTTAAGAAATACTAAGAACCTTATAAATATTGGTAAAACAATGCGAATTATATTTTAAAAGATATGACGTTACTAAAAAATATAATTACGAAAATGATTTCAAGTTACAATGCAAAAATAATACAAAACCGCCGAAACACAAATCACGTGACTTTCTAAAAACGCTACAAAAAAGAAAAACCTAAATGCCGAAGTGATAAAGTGATAAACACAAATAAGGCACCCAATAACTATGTAAAAGTCGCATTCAAAATTAAAAGAAAAAAATTTTTTTTATATAAATTGACTTAACAAAATTTTAATAAAAATATAAAGGTCGCTTTTTTTAGAAAATAAACGAAAATGTTTTGTTATTGTACAGCAAAAACAACTGCCGTTATAACAACAACTACCGTGGCAACAAAACTACTCACAACAAAACCTATAATACTTACACTCAACAGAAGTGATGACAATAATAAGACGTCAATAAAAGTAATGACAACAAAATCAGCTACGGGAGTATATACGAAGTTTAATTTTAACTTTCTGTTTAGAACAATTCTCAAATAACTGGGTGGATAGTTACTGGAGCACTTCAGCTTGTTGTTATTCTTTTAGTTTTCTATCTTATTCGTAGAATTAGAAACAAATTTGCATGTGAGTAAAATTTATTGTGTCATATTATTTAACTTTTAATAGTTTAAAAAGCAAACCACATTTTGCCTCTTATTGCTTCGATTACGTCTTGATTTGTCGTTATCATTTTAAGATATTACTAGATTTGCCTTACCTATTAACAGAAATTTACAAGTTAACTTACGTGTTAATATATTTAACAAATAGTTAAATCATTTGCATTTAGGTATATTACATTAAGTGGTGATGTCTTAACTATTGAGCGATCTTTTATTAAGTAGTTAACAAATCTGCTATTTACAAAATATTTTTGTTTTATATTTCTAATTATTGTTTTACTAATAGCCGGATCGGAACCGAATAATGAAGAAGTTGTTGCAGGTAAATGATAGCGTTTTGGTAACGTTTAGTTCAATAATAACCTTTAGTAATGGTATTTGTTCCTCAATCACTTATTCATACTTAACTAGTTCATTTTTAATTGATTATTTATTAAAGAGTTTGGTTACACTTTTTGTTTTTTATTTTAAATTCAAATTTATATTACAGCCAGAAACGAAATACTTAGACCACAAGAACCAGACTACATTGAGTTTGTTGCAGGTACCTTATATTTATTGTGTAATATTATTTTATTAATACAGTATATAATTAAAATTAACATTTTATATGATTTTACAGTCGGGCCAGGACCACAGCATATCGATTTTGTGGCAGGTAAGTTCTACTTTTTTGCATGATGTTTTTTTATTTCTGTTATATAAAGAAATATTTATATCGTATATTTAAAACTAATATTCAATAAATTGTTACAGCAGAATTAGAACCACAGTATCTTGACTTTGTTGCAGGTAAATTTTAGTTTTTTGAAATTTATATTTATGCTAGACTTTTTAAACTTATTTGTAGAGTGACTTATTCTCTTACCCGACTTTTAGTCTTAATTTTTGTCGAGACATAATTCACCTTCTCTGTTGTTTATTTAAATATTTAATGACTAATATAATTTTACAGACGAACCAGTATATGAAGAAATTGCAGGTATGTTTTATTTCTAAAAGTTCTATGACATTTAAACACCTAACAACTAAACCCTTAATGGATTTATTTTAAGGGGGTTTAAATGTTGGCAGTTCATATAAGAGGTTTAAATGTTATGGTTAGATAAAGGGGTTTGGATGGATATGTTTAGATAAGGGGGTTTAAATTTTAGGGGTTAAGATAAACGGGGTTCAAATGTAAGGTGTTCAAATATATTGGGTTTAAATAAAGCGGGGTTAAATGTAAGGGTGTAGATAGTGAAGTTTTATTTTTATAGGGGTTTAAACAAAGGGGTTTAAATGTAGGGGTTCAGATAAAGGAGGTTAAACGGTAAGTGTTTCCATAAAGAAGTTTAAATGTAAGGGATTTAAATGAATGGGTTAAGTGAAAAGATTTTAAAAGTAAAGGGTTTAATTGTAAGAAGATTTTTTAATCCATAGGTTTTAAAGAAACTTGTTTGTTTAAAAAGGGTTTTAACTTCTGGCTACTATTTAATTAATGGTTAGGTTTAGGTTAGCATAGTCATCGCATAAAGTTGTGGTGTTGGGCAAATTAACTACATTGTCATACTATTGTTTATAAATATGATCTTACATTGATCAATAAGGCTGTATTATACTATTTTTTTATTTTAAATTAATATTTAATTAACTTTTACAGGCGAACTAGAATATGCGGACGTTGAAGCAGGTATATATTAAATGTATTGTAAAATATTTTTTCCTTGTTAATGTTATAGGTTTTCCAAGTTCGTGGTTATATCCTAATAACTATAAACAAACATTTGTTGCCCTAACTCAGTTTTGAGTTGTCGCCACAAATTTAGATATTATTGAATTTTCATTTTTATTAATTTTTTAAATCATTAAATTAACGGTTTAGAAAGGTGTTTACACCCTTAAAACTTTAAGTGGTGGTGGTATTACCTTACCTAACACTAAACCACTTATAACTGAATTGTTTCTAAATTAGCAATGTTAATGTTTTTATTTATCTTGCAGGTAGACCAGACCCAGAATATGTTAACGTTGTTGAAGGTAATTTTGATTGTTTTGTATGACAATATTTTATTTTATACTGTGAATTTGAAATTAATATTTAATCTAATTTTACAGCACTGCCAGAACCAGAATACATTGATGTTGTTGCAGGTAAATTTCAATGTTTCATTTCAGATCTTAACGCTTAACTGGCAGCGTAGTGTAATGGTAAAAACACTTGCTACACCACCATGAGGTCGTGATGCAATTTCCTTTGCTCTCGTGCTGTAGCGCCCTTGAGTTAAGCACTTTAAACGGTATGAACTCCTGCTGAGCCAGTATTTAATCAGCAGCATAATTACCAGGCAATTATAATTTATAATATTCCAAGCTGCCACAGGCAACTCGAGACTGGGTCGAAGTAACAGTTGTTACTTTATGTTTAGGTCGCGCATTTGACCTTCCCACATTAAGGATAAATTTATATACAAAAAAAATAAATAAAAAATACTATAACTATAGTTAACAATACTACTGTTTTTTTAGATTTTTTTGGCGCACTTTTTTTTGTCACCTATAATTTAATTAGCAAAAAATATATGTTAAATTTGTTTAAGTTATTGTTGCTGTGCCTTAAGTAACCACCCATATTAAGAACAGTTATTCAGAAATTTAAAAATAATATTTCAATCGAAACCTCTTTGTTAAACAATGACTCATGTATTGATAAAATATTTTTAATTGTACAACAAACTGGCGTAACAGTTATGTTCTATTATTTATATATTTTTTAAAGTCTTAAGTTCAAAAAACTTAATTTTAATTTAACTTTACAGAAAACGCGGAAGTACTTTACATGGTCCCTTTCAATTGAGAATTCGTTAAGCAAAAAACTTTATTATTTGCTTATATGAGAACTATTTTTTCTTTTATTTTGAATTTTAATCGATTTTTAAACCATTTTTTGCAAATTATGACCTGTCACTAGGTGTTGTAACCTATTAATAATATTAACATCAAGTCCGGTATAGAGTAGTGGACCGGTCGTAGCGTCAGACTACGAGCCGAAATGTTTCGGGTTTGATCCGCACCAATGCTACACTATTCGCTCTAAGCCTGGCGTTCCCGGATAGCTCAGACTTGTCCCAAACTGCACACCCTCACCCGATAAAAATTATCAAAAACTTATGATATTTTTAAGAAAACGAAAAAAAAATTTAAAAAAAAACAAAAAAAAACCTTAAGGGGATATGAAAAAAAAACAAAAAAAACAAAAAAAACATTAAAAAAAATTAAATTTAACATTTTTATATAAGATGGAATCTATTTTTGTTATCGTTTCACGATTTCATCAAAACTTTAAACTTCTATTTGTTTTTAATCTTCAACTTTTTTTGAAAATCTGTAGTTTTCTTTTGACATGTTATTCCACTCTGTACTATTCTTATTAATCAGATATTTCTGTGTCTTGCAAGAAGTTATATCACGCCTTGCTGAAAAGCAGTTGTAATTTTGGAGATTTGGATTTTAACATTTTTGTTTTTAATCGGTTATGAATTTGGACTTCCTTTTAAATAAGAAGTTGTTGTATAATATAATTAACTGTTACCTTCTGATAGGGTCGACGGAGACGGCTACATTGTTAAAACACCTAATTTTACTGTAAATGCGACGTTACATCAGTAGGAATCGAACCAACGACACCAAGTTATCTAACAACGCAAAGTTTGCGTTTTTAACCACAGTTTTGGCGGAAAACATTTTTGAATTCTAATTGTTTTTCAAAATTATGACCATTTTTCAAGTTGTTATCGCATAGAACTCCTGCAAGTTTGTTATCTATTGCATACTACATCGCGTGTACTAAAAATTATCTCAACATGTTGTGATATATATCCAAATAACGAAATTACAGTTTACTGAATTTGTGTTTGTTTATTGTTTTAATCAATAATGGTTTTGTTATTGTGGATTTTAGGTTGTTTGTTTACCCCAGGCTTGGCTGGGATGATGTAGCTTATATATTTTGTATTACAATATAACCTTAACTTTATATACTCTTTTAACATAAAAATACAAATAAAAATATCGCATAATTATTTTGATTTATTTTATAAATGTTTGTTACACTGTATCTCTTTTTTGCTGATGATTTTTTGACAAATAGATACGGGTAAAATTGTTTTAATATCTATCGCATGTATTCGCTTTACGTTAAAATTTTATGTGAACAATATAACAAGATAAAAAAAACTGATGGAGTGTTTGTTATAAAGTTTTAACAAAATATATAAACTACTTTTGTATTTTATATCCTCAGACAATAAATCAATTTAAATACTTCCGCTATATATAAACTAACGACAGGCTAATAAACAAGCAATATTTCCTTAAATTATCCAAAATAACCCAAAAAATACATTCATTGTATGAATTTTTAAAATAAACATAACTTTTACTTTCGTAAATTATATTTTTCGGACATTTACAAGTAATACTTTACATATTAAGTTACAATATGTGCTGCTAGCGATGTAGCCTTGTAAGCAAGTACAATTTACACAAAGCATGAGCGCAGATGCCTCCAGACCTCCAAGTTTACTTAGGTCGTTGTGCGGTCATTGGTGCGTGTTACTAGTTGTATACACTTTTATATTGCTTAATTTACTGTGTTGTTAAGATAAAGATGTGGTTTACTATTTAATATACACAGAGTGTACAGAATGCCTGGAACAAACTGGTAACAATAGCTGTGCTTTGTATTGAAGAAACTAGATTTATTTGTTTTTATTTACATCACAACGAATCAATAGGATTCACAATTTCCATGGTATGATGCAAAGACAGGTAAGAATATTTTTAAGAAACTACAAGTTTAAAAACTAAATTTAAAAAAAATAGTTATAGACAATGCAAGGCTTACGTATTTAGCTGTAAAATGTAAAAATAAACTACATAACACAATAAAGATTTAAAAATAGTTTGTAGTATTAAACAGGTAATTACTTATTGTATTTAACAACTACTAAGCTTTATTGAAAATATATTAATATAACAAACTACAATCCAAAAGGTTTTGGGTTCGAGTCACTCCAATGCCACACTATTCGCCCTTAAGCCTGACGTTTACAGATAGCTTAAACACGTCACAACAGCACATCCTTACCCAATAAAAATATTTGACATATTATTTTAAGATACTACAAAAAAATAAAAAAAATTATATTTAACTTTTAATTCATGAATCATATAATACAATGGTGACGTAACAAACATGGTCTATTGTATTTAACAGTTCAAGAAATCATGACAACTTCTTAAACTTTTAAAGTTATTGTCTTTTTTGTGATTATTATTCTAAAAAATATAAAATATATAAAAAAATATAGATTTACGCAATAACAGGAAGTTTATAGTCTTTACTTGACTTATACTGACTTCAGTATATTTTTAAATCATTTTATCTAAACGATAAACCGAGTAGTTACAAAATGAACAAGTTGGTTTTAAGTTTGATGATTTTAAGTTTAAATGTTATAAATGGGCGTCTATGGTATACATATGAGAATGTAGAATATCATTTTGGGTTAACTATGGTTAACTACAAAACAGCAGTGACAAGATGTGCAAAAATAAACTCAATGTTAGCAACTCCCAAGATATCGGGAATCCGTGATTTTATTAAACAAACAATATATTTATTTGGAGGTATGGTTTAAAACTTGAAATTTTTTTTTTATTGTTATATGTTTTAAACTATTTTGAAACAACTTTTAAAAATATGATTTAGTTACAAAAATATTATCTTTTATGTTGTAGGAGAAAATACCTGGTACTGGATCGGTCTAACAAGAACAAACTCCTCTAATGAGGATTCCTCTTTTAAATGGAACGATAACACAACTTTGCTGAGTAGCCAATCTAACTGGTATGATGGTCAACCTGATAATAGGGAAGGGAATCAGAATTGTGTTTGGTTAGGTGGTGATACAAAGTGGTTGGATGGTCGATGTGATTATTATGGGCAATATATTTGCCAACGAGAATTACCAGCATGTAAGTAACTTTTATTACTAATTATTTATTTTTAATTAGTGTCTTATTTATTTAAGCTAAAACTAGTTTAGTTAAATTCAATTTATTGTTTTTTTAACATTTACATTGTTTAAAGATTTTAAAATAAACTATTGTTGTTTAATTAAATACTGACGACCATTTATAAATTATTAAAACGGAGCGAATCATATTTTAAAAGATGTGACGTTACTAAAAAATAGAATTACGAAAATAATTCCAAATTACAATGCGAAAAATAATACAAAACCGCCGAAACACAACTCACGTGACTTTCTAAAAACGCTGGAAAAAAAAACCTAAATGCCTATAGGTGATAAAGCGATAAACACAAATAATGCATCTAACTGTGTAAAATTTGCATTCAAAATTAAAAGGAGGAGAAATTGGTTTTATATAAATTGACTCAACAAAATATAAAGGCTCCTTTTTTAGAAAATAAATTAAATTTGTTTGTTATTATACAGCTACAACTACTCCCATTATGAAAACAACTACTACAGCAACAGAACCTTTGACAACAATTACTACAGCAACAAAACCTTTGACAACAACTACTACAACAACAAAACCTTTGACAACAACTACTACGACAGTAAAACCCCTTACACTAACTACCGTGGCAACCAAGCCTTGGATGACAACATCCATGACGTCAGTCCCCATGACAACGAAACCCATGACCCCAGCATCGTTTAAATCAACTACTTTAACAACGTACTCTACAGCGACATCTACCATAACAGAAACACTTATAAAGTCTACAAAAGTAATAACACAAAAACAGGTTTATAAAGCAACGGGAGTATATACTAAGTTTTATTTTAACTTTCTGTTTAGAACAATTCTCAAATAACTGGGTGGATAGTTACTGGAGCACTTCAGCTTGTTGTTATTATTTTAGTTTTCTATCTTATTCGTAGAATGAGAAACAAATTTGCATGTAAGTTAAATTTATTGTGTCATATTATTTAATTTTTAATAGTTTAAAAAGCAAATCACATTTTGCCTCTTATTGCTTCGATTACGTCTTGATTTGTCGTCATCATTTTAAGATATTACTAAATTTGCTTTACCTAATAACAGAAATTTACAAGTTAACTTATTTGTTAATATATTTAACAAATAGTTAAATAATTTGCATTTAGGTATATTACATTAAGTGGTGACTATTAAGCGACGCTTTATTTAGTAGTTAACAAATTCGTCTATTTACAAAATATTTTTGTTTTATATTTCTAATTATTATTTTACTTATAGCCGGATCGGAACCAAACAATGAAGAAGTTGTTTTAGGTAAATGATGGTGTTTTGGTAACGTTTAGTTCAATAATAACCTTTGTAATGGTATTTGTTCCTTAATCACATATCCATACTTAACTAGTTTATTTTTAATTGATTATTTATTAAAGAGTTTGGTTACATTTTTTGTTTTTTATTTTAAATTTAATTTTATATTACAGCCAGAAATAGAATGCTTAGACCACAAGAACCAGACTACATTGACGTTGTTGCAGGTACCTTATATTTATTATGTAATATTATTTTATTAATACAGTATATAATTAAAATTAACATTTTATATGATTTTACAGTCGGGCCAGGACCACAGCATATCGATTTTTTGGCAGGTAAATTCTACTTTTTTGCATGATGTTTTTTTATTTCTTTTATATAAAGAAATATTTATATCGTATATTTAAATTTAACTTTTCTATCGTAAATTTAAATTTAACATTCAATATAATGTTACAGCAGAATTAGAACCACAGTATCTTGACTTTGTGGCAGGTAAATTTTACTTTTTTGCATGAAGTTTTTTTTATTTCTATTGTATATCGTATATTTAAATTTAACATTCAATATAATGTTACAGCAGAATTAGAACCACAGTATCTTGACTTTGTTGCAGGTAAATTTTAGTTTTTTGAAATTTATATTTATGCTAGACTTTTTAAACTTATTTGTGGAGTGACTTATTTTCTTACCCGACTTTTAGTCTTAATTTTTGTCGAGACATAATTCACCTTCTCTGTTGTTTATTTAAATATTTAATGACTAATATAATTTTCCAGGCGAACCAGAATATGAAGAAATTGCAGGTATGTTTTATTTCTGAAAGTTCTATGTTCATATAAGGGGTTAAGGGGAATAAATATGTTCATATAAGAGGTTCATATAAAAACTAGAATAAATATGTTCATACAAGAGGTTCATATAAGGGGTTTAAATGTTATGGTTAGATGAAGGGGTTCAGATGGACATGTTTAGATAAGGGTTTAAATTTTAAGGGTTAAGATAAACGGGTTTAAATGTAAGGTGTTCAAATATATTGGGTTCAATTAGAGGCGGGTTAAATGCAAGGGGTTTAGATAAAGGAGTTTTATTTGTTAGGAGTTTAAATGTAGGGGTTCAAATAAAGAAGTTTAAATGTAAGGGTTTAAAAGTAAGGGATTAAGACTAAAGGTGTTAAACGTTGGGTGTTTCCATAAAGAAGTTTAAATGTAGGGGTTTAAATGTAGGGGGTTCAAATAAAGAAGTTTAAATGTAGGGGTTTAAATCTAGGGGTTTGAAAGTAAGAGATTAAGACTAAAGGGGTTAAACGTTGGGTGTTTCCATAAAGAAGTTTAAATGTGAGAGGTTTAAATAAATGGGTTAAGTGAAAGGATTTTAAAAGTAAAGGGTTTAATTGTAAGAACATTTTTTAATGCATAGGTTTAAAAGAAACTTGTTTATTTAAAAAGAGTTTTAACTTCTGGCTACTATTTAATTAATGGTTAGGTATAGGTTAGCATAGTCATCGCATTAAGTTGTGGTGTTGGGTAAGTTAACCGCATTGTCATACTATTGTTTATAAATATGATTTTACACTGCTTATTGAGGGTGTATTATACTATTTTTTATTTTAAATTAATATTTAATTAACTTTTACAGGCGAACTAGAATATGCGGACGTTGAAGCAGGTATATATTAAATGTATTTTAAAATACTTTTTCCTTGTTAAAATTATTTGTTTTCCAATTTTGACCTTATATCCTAATAACTAAAACAAACATTTGTTGCCCTAACTCAGTTTTGAGTTTTGGTCGCAAGTATAGATATTATTGAATTTTTATTTTTATTAATTTTTTGTTTATCAAATTAACGGTTTATAAAGGTGTTTACTCCCTTGAAACTTTAAATGGTAATGGTATTACCTTACCTAACACTAAGCTCTTTATAACTAAATTGTTTCTAAATTAGCAATGTTAATGTTTTTATTTATTTTGCAGGTAGACCAGGACCAGAATATGTTAACGTTGTTGAAGGTAATTTTGATTGTTTTGTATGACAATATTTTATTTTATACTGTGTATTCGAAATTAATATTTAATCTAATTTTTCAGCACTGCCAGAACCAGAATACATTGATGTTGTTGCAGGTAAATTTTAATGTTTATGTCAGATCTTAACGCTTAACTGGCAGCGTGGTGTAATGGTGAAAACACTTGCTACACCACTATGAGGTCGTGATGCAATTTGCACTGCTCTCGTGCTGTAAATTTGTTTAAGTTATTGTTGCTGTGCCTTAAGTAACCACCCATATTAAGAACAGTTATTCAGAAATTTAAAAATAATATTTCAATCGAAGCCTCTCTGTTAAACAATGACTCATGTATTGATAAAAGATTTTTAATTGTACAACAAACTGGCGTGATAGTTATGTTCTATTATTTATAGATTTTTTAAAGTCTTAAGTTCAAAAAACTTATTTTGAATTTAATTTTACAGAAAACGCGGAAGTACTTTACTTGGCCCCTTTCAATTGAGAATTTGTTAAGCAAAAACTTTATTATTTGATTATATGAGAACTATTTTTCTTTTATTTTGAATTTTAATCGATTTATAAATCAACTTTTGCAAATTATGACCTGTCACTAGGTGTTGTAACCTATTAATAATATTAAAATCACCAATGCCACACTGTTTGCCCTAAAGCCTGGCGTTTTCGGATAGGGCAGACTTGTCCCAAACTGCACACCCTTACACAATAAAAATTATCAAAAACTTATGATATTTTTAAAAAAAACGAAAAAAAATAAAAAAACGAAAAAAATCCTCAAGGGGATATGAAAAAAAACAAAAAAACATTAAAAAAAATGAAATTTAACATTTTTATATTAGATGGAAACTATTTTTGTTATCGTTTCACGATTTTATCAAAACTTAAACTTCTATTTGTTTTTAATCTTCAACTTGTTTTTAAAATCTGTAGTTTTCTTTTGACATGTTATTCCACTCTGTACTATTCTTATTAATCAGATATTTCTGTGTCTTGCAAGCAGTTATATCACGCCTTGCTGAAAAGCAGTTGTAGTTTTGGAGATTTGGATTTTAACATTTTTGTTTTTAATCGGTAATGAATTTGGACTTCCTTTTGAATAAGAAATTGTTGTATAATATAATTAACTGTCACCTCTGATAGGGTCGACGGAGACGGCTACATTGTTAAAACACTTAATTTTATTTTAACTGAAAATGCGAGGTTACATTAGTAGGAATCGAACCCACGACACCAAGTTATCTAACAACGCGAAGTTCGCGTTTTTAACCCCAGCTTTGGCGGGAAAACATTTTTGAATTCTGAATTATTTTTTTTTAAATTATGAACATTTTTCAAGTTGTTATCGCATTGACCTCCTGCAAGTTTGTTATCTATTGCATACTACATCGCGTGTACTTAAAATTATCAAAACATGTTGTGATATATATCCAAATAACGAAATTAGAGTTTACTGAATTTGTGTTAGTTTATTGTTTTAATCAAATATGATTTTGTTATTGTGGATTTTAGGTTGTTTGTTTACCCCAGGCTTGGCTGGGATGATATAGCTTATATATTTTGTATTACAATATAACCTAAACCTTTATATACTCTTTTAACATAAAAATACAAATAAAAACTCGCATAATTATTTTGATTTACTTTATAAATTTTTGTTACACTGTATCTCTTTTTTACTGATGATTTTTTGACAACTAGATACGGGTAAAATTGTTTTAATATCTATCGCATGTATTCGCTTTACGTTAAAACTTTTATGTGAACAATATAACAAGATAAAAAAAATATTATGGAGTGTTTGTTATAAAGTTTTAACAAAATATATAAACTACTTTTGTATTTTATATCCTTAGACAATAAATACTTCCGCTATATATAAACTAACGACGTGCTAATAAACAAGCAATATTTGCTTAAATTATCCAAAATAACCCAAAAAATACATTCATTGTATGAATTTTTAAAAGTTTTATTTTCGTAAATGATATTTTTCGGACATTTACAAGTAATACTTTACATATTAAGTTACAATATGTGCTGCTAGCGATGTAGCCTTGTAAGCAAGTACAATTTACACAAAGCATGAGCGCAGATGCCTCCAGACCTCCAAGTTTACTTATGTCGCTGTGCGGTCATTGGTGCGTGTTACTAGTTGTATACACTTTTATATTGCTTGATTTAATGTGTTGTTAAGATATAGATGAGGTTTACTATTTAATATACACAGAGTGTACAGAATGCCTGGAACAAACTGGTGACAATAGCTGTGCTCTGTATTGAAGAAACTAGATTTATTTGTTTTTATTTACATCAACTATGAATTAATATGACGTCACAATTTTCATATTATGATGCAAAGACAGGTAAGAATATTTTTAGGAAACTACAAGTTAAAAAACATAATTTGTTTTTAAATAGTTATGGTTAATGCAATGCTTACGTATTTAGCTGTAAAATGTAAAAATAAACTACATAACACAATAAAGATTTAAAAATAGTTTGTAGTATTGAACAGGTAATTACCTATTGTATTTAACAACTACTAATCTTTATTAAAAATATATTAATATAACAAACTACAACCCAAAGGTTTTAGGTTCGAGCCACACCAATGCCACACCATTCGCCCTTAAGCCTGACGTTTACAGATAGCTTAAACACGTCACAACAGCACATCCTTACCCAATAAAAATATTTGACATATTATTTTAAGATACTACAAAAAAAAGGAAAAAATTATATTTAACTTTTAATTCATGAATCATATAATACAATGGTGACGTAACAAACATGGTCTATTGTATTTAACAGTTCAAGAAATCATGACAACTTCTTAAACTTTTAAACTTATAGTCTTTTTTGTAATTATTATTCTTAAAAATATAAAATATATAAAAAGATATAGATTTACGCAATAACAGGAAGTTTATAGTCTTTACTTGACGCTTTTAAATGTAATATTTTATGATATTAACCGAACAATACTAAAGTACGGGATACGGGATAGTGAGGGATCATATGTAAACGTTAACAAAAATTCGGGGAATGCGAGACGGAACCGCATTTTTGGTATTTTACTTCGGGATGAATGCGGTACTTACCTATTATGCGGGATCGACTTTTACGGCCCGTTCACGCGGCGTACGCAACGTAACGTAATGTAAGATTTCGCAACCATTTAAAATGAACAGAGTCGTTCACACGTACGAAAGTTTGCGTAAGTTACGTAAGATTTCGTAAAATAGAACTCGTAAAGTTACGTAATGTAAAGCAACGCAATGCAACGTTACCTTGTCGTGTGAACAGGCCTTAAAGGTCAAGAAATAATGCGAAGTCGACTATAAAGCGCAAGAGAAGATTAGAAATGGTTTAAAATTCCGTCTTATTCCGTATTTAGCGATTTTTTTTTGAGGACCATAGTGTAATTATGTTTTGTGTGGAATTTGTATGTGTTCTTTCTACCTTTAAAAGTGTAACTATTAACATAATAAACATCAGCTACAAATTACTATGGACCGTAGTGTAATTATGTTTTGTCTGGAACCGGACATCATACGTGACTCGCATTTCCTTATAGTAATATTCTATTTTTTTACTGTTTTAAATTACAAGGCAGCAGTGGGAATCGAACCCATGCTACCAAGTCTCATAAAGACAAACCACCACTGAGTTTTCATTCTAAAAATTATTATTTAAGTTTTGTTTGTTCTGCTTTCAAATTATTAAAATCTTTGTTTTTTTTAAATGTAGGTTCTTACATTTTTGTGGAATGGTAAAATTGTAAGTTTAAAAATGTTAAATTTTAAGTTATTTTTAAATAATCATTAAATTCCTATTAAACTTTAATTACAAGAAAATTAGAAATTTTTACCGAATTTAAAAACCGCTGAAAAAAAAAATATTGACTCTTATTTAAAATATAATCTACTAGTAGTCGACATGTTTGGTTAAAACCTGCAAAAATTTGATGGTTAGTTGAACAATAAAAGTCACCAAATGATTAATAACAACATTTTAAATGGATTGTAAAATATTAATATTTCAGTAACAAAAATCTTGAATTAATATTATGGTTAAAACTGTTGTGTATTCACATGGTTTAGTATATAACATATTAATATAAATAGTAGAACTACATTTTTTGCGCTACAACGTGGGTGTAGTGGGAATCGAACAAGGGACCTTAGTTTTAATTAAAAATACGACGCGATGTTGTTTTTTTTTTAATTAAGATAATATTTAAACAACAACAACAAATATAAACTGAAGCAAAATGTAAAAATTTACTAAATTATTTTTGTAAACGCTTTAAAACACAATGAAGTTGTCATCAATATTGTTCGTAGTATTGAACAGGTAATTACCTATTTTCTTAATTATCTATTCACACTATAACAGGAAGTTTATAGTCTTTACTTAAATTGTTTTTACTTAATTTTTTATATTACTTTATCAAAACGGCGAAGCGATAAGTAACGAAATGAACAAGTTAGTTTTAAGTTTGATGATTTTAAGTTTAAATGTTGTGAATGGGCAACAATGATATACATATGAGAATGTAGAATATCACTTTGGTGTTGATAAAGTTAACCAAGCAGCAGCAGTGACAAGATGTGCAGAAATGAACTCAATGTTGGCAACTCTTAAGACATCAGGAATTCGTGATTTTTTTAATCAAATAATAATTTCGATTAAAGGTTTTAAATTGTTTAATTTTTGATATGTTTTATAAAACTTATTATATTAAAAGTTAAAAATTAAAGAATAAAAATTTTTCATTTTTACCAAGTCAGTATTGCTTTTAAAAGCTGTGTCTTTGGTATCAGCTCATATAACCGAAAAACTATTTAACCGAATGTACATTTTTTCCGAAAACTAATTTCCAAAACGCCAATTTATCAAAATTTGTGGGTAGCTGGGTTACCAAAATTTGTGGGTAGTGTGGGTAGGCTGGGGTTAATAAAAAAATGTTTATTTGTCGATAAAATGACGTTTTCGAACAAATGTCTTTTCGGTAAAATGGTTTTTAATCGTATGACCGTAATTTGTTTTTTATTTTGTCTGACTCTAAAATGTTTTTATCTAACCCAGCATAATTTGTCCACAGTAAGCTTATATAATCCACACTAAGCATATCTTAAAGTATTGTTATTTTTTTAAACTTTTATATTATTAGGACAAAACGAACCATACTGGATTGGCCTAACAAGAACAAACCCAGCTAATAAGGATTCCTCTTTTAAGTGGAACGATAACACAACTTTGCAGAGCAGCCAATCTAACTGGATGAATAATCAACCTGATAATTGGAGAGGGGATCAGAATTGCGTTTGCATATGGCGAGCTCAAACCGAATGGGATGATGCTCGATGTCGAAATAGTCACCGATATGTTTGCCAAAGGAATTTACCATCAAGTAAATAATTTTTATTTTTAAAATTATTTTGATTGTTTTTAATTAATATTTTAAACTTTTTAGCTAAAACTTGTTTGGTATAAATCATTTTCACTTCGTAGTCGATATTTTTAGTTTTTGTATTTTATAACTTTTGTAAAAATATATTAAAACTAACTATACAATAATTCTAATTTAAGTAGCTATGAACTAAGATTTAATAGGTTTAAAGAATCTGTTTGGGTTTAGTTAACACTGATCGTTGTTTTTTGTTTTTGTTAATTTGATAAATATTATAGAAAAATATAAAAAATTATAGTAAAATATATTTTTAACAAAAACAGCTACAAACCAAACAACGGATGAGGTACTGACAGCCCAACAACAATGTAAGGTTAGTACCAACAAACTAGTTTTACAAAATTAATTTTTTTTATGTAGGCTTTTGGCGTATTATAATTTTGGTTTAACCACGACTTTTTATTCAGAACCTTCCATTGATAATAGGATGGGTAATTACTGGAGCACTCCTTCTTATTTCTGTCATGGTCATTTTTTATCTACTATGGAAAAACAAGGCTATAAGTAAATATAGTGCAATCATTTTATATAAAATATGATGTAAGGTAATATTTACGGTCCATCTTTAAATATAATCTTGCATTAATAAAATGTGTGAGCACCTGTTAACGTCAAAAGAGCAAATAGTTTCAAATTGCTGCGACTTAGACATTAACATAAACCTTATGGCCATTAACTCTATGTCAAGGCCAGTAGGACAATTAATAGTTTTAACAGTAGTTGGTGTCTTTATTACTTCAAGTGGTAATGTTAGTGCCCAAACTAGTAATCCAAACATATTCATGTAAAATGTTAAATCGTCTTTATGTAGGTTTGTAAATCTTGGTTTAAATTGGAATTTATTTTGCAGACGAATCAGAAAATGCTGAAATTGTCTTAGGTAATTTTTAACATTTTATGTCACTAATGGCTACAACATGCTTGTTATATTGGTATAATACATTAGCGTTTATATACCACTTCGGGATAATACTTGCTTTAAAGTTGGTTCTGCAAATAATAAATGTTAAGTTTGTAGAACTTGTTGAATTTATTTGCAAACCTTATTGTATAAAGTAATAAGAATAACATGTGTTAACAGCAAGTTTGCTATAACGTTAACTCATTGGATAATAATCTAATTTCTATTGTAAGCGGTATTATAATTTGCAATCCTTTTTACTTCCTTTTACTCATTGTTTATCGTACTACACACAACTAACACTTTAGTTTTATTTTCTGTATATTTACTACCTGTAAACGTTAGGCTTAAGCGCGATTAGTATGGCATTGCTGCGAATCGATCCCAAAACCTTTCAACTAGTAACCAACTGTTTAAATGTTTCAGTAGTGGAATACTTGCTACAACAAATGATAATGTATTTTATTTATCAAGTCACACCATATTGCTGTCTATATATAGGAACCTATATTGTTTATGTAAGACTAAGTTTGTTTTTATGTTTAATTAAAATTTATTTTGCAGGTCAACCAAATCCTGGATATGTGGAATTTAATGCACGTAAGTTAATTTTAGTATTTTGTTTCTTAAATTAATAAACTAAACTCTAACATGCAACGGTTTAAAATTGTAAAAGTAAGCCGTTTTAATCTGCCCTGCTCTTCTAGTGTTTAAAAATACTTAGGGTACAAACGGTTCACTAAATCTTGTTTTAAAAGTAATTTATTTTGCAGCAGAAGCAGATGATGGATATTTAGAACCTGTTGCGCGTAAGTTTATTTTAATATTTTGTGTTATATGACATCATGGTAACCTGCCATTAAATCGGCCTAAATAGAGTTAGAGTATTACCTTAACATAGGGTATAGAGTAAGTAGGGTATTGGGTTTTATTACTAATTCTTGTTTTAAAAGTATTTTATTTTGCAGCTGAACCGACTTATGAACAAGTAAAATTTAAAGCAGGTAAGTTTATTTAAATACTTTTTAAAATATTATTTAACTAAACAGTTATTTGCCTTAACTGTATTTACAAGCAGTTCTTACATGTCCCTAATTTCTCGTGTATTATTTATCGAATTGTTATTTATTTTGCAGCCGAACCGGAAGATGGATACGTAGAAGCTAATGCACGTAAGTTTATACTAAATATATTTTTATAATATGACACTTAACATGCAAAGGTATAAAAATTTGACATTTTTACTCTTGTAAAAATCTAAAACATTTTAAAATGGGACTGGTTTTAATTTTAGTTTGTTTGTGTGTTAGCGAGGTTCAATGTTTTTAAGGCTGTCAATTGTTTATATTTTATTAAACATTTTATTATCTCCATATTATAATAAGTTATTTTGTCTATATTGCTAAGCTGTTTAATAAAGCGACTTATTAATGTAAGCGTATACGTAAACTTTTGATTTCTTTTTACAGACCCACACAACGTTTATATAAATTCTCGTAATTGAATTTACATCAAAATCATTTTCTGTAATTTGTTTGAGAATAACTTTGCGTAAAATGTGTTAAAATATTTTTAAATTTTTTTTATTTTTGTTCATTTTATGTTTTTGATTTTTTTTTAGTTTAAATTCAAAACTTTTTAAAATGGTAACAGTGGGTATCGAACCATCGATATAAGGCTTGTTATGCGCGATGCTAAGCCTTTTTAAGACATGCACTGCCTGTAAAAATACTTTAAAACTTTAAATAATTTCGTCCAAAAATAATTATAGTTTAAAAATTGTTATCCATTTTTTTTGAAAGTCTTATTATTTTATTTATGTAAATTATATCGCTTTTTAAATGCGGAAAATTGTGTTTTGTTTACCCCGGGCTTGGCTGGGATGATGTAGCTTATATATTTTGTATTACAATATAACCTAAATTTTATATACTCTTTTAACATAAAAATACAAATAAAAAATCGCACAAATAATTTGATTTATTTTATAAATTTTTGTTACACTGTATCTCTTTTTTACTGATGATTTTTTGACAACTAGATACGGGTAAAATTGTTTTAATATCTATCGCATATATTCGCTTTATGTTAAAACTTTATGTGAACAATATAACAAGATAAAAAAAACTGATGGAGTGTTTGTCATAAAGTTTTAACAAAATATATAAACTACTTTTGTATTTTATATCCTTAGACAATAAATCAATTTAAATACTTCCGCTATATATAAACTAACGACAGGCTCATAAACAAGCAATATTTGCTTAAATTATCCAAAATAACCCAAAAAATACATTCTTTGTATGAATTTTTAAAATAAACATAACTTTTATTTTCGCAAATGATATTTATCGGACATTTACAAGTAATACTTAAAATTTTAATACATTAAGTTACAATATGTGCTGCTAGCGATGTAGCCTTGTAAGCAAGTACAATTTTACACAAAGCATGAGCGCAGATGCCTCCAGACCTCCAAGTTTACTTAGGTCGCTGTGCGGTTATTGGTGCGTGTTACTAGTTGTATACACTTTTATATTGCTTGATTTACTGTGTTGTTAAGACATAGATGTGGTTTACTATTTAATATACACAGAGTGTACAGAATGCCTGAAACAAACTAGTGACAATAGCTGTGCTCTGTATTAAAGAAAGTAAACGTGTTAGTTTTTGTTTACATCACCAATGAATTAATATCACGTCACAATTTTTTATGGTATGATGCAACAACACTAGAGTTTTCAGGTAAGAATATTTTTTAATAAATAACCAGAGTGAAAACCTTTTTTTTCGAACCTGAACCGAAATTTTAACTCAAGAATAAAGCGTAACGTTGGTTAAACTTTTACAACAATTTAAACGAAATTTTAACAATAACAAAAATTTAGTAAAATGAAATATAAAACTTAATAATTTTTCGTTAATATTTTAAAACACAATGAAGGTGTCATAAATATTGTGCATAGTAGCGAACAGGTAATTTTTTATTGTCTGAATTATCTTATTGTTTTTGAGAGGAAGTCAATAACAATCTTTACTTGACTTATAGTGTTTTATTATTTTTACATCACTTTTTTAAAATGATAAACCGATTAGTTACAAAATGAACAAGTTAGTTCTAAGTTTAATGATTTTAAGTTTTTATGTTGTTAATGGGCAGCAATGGCATATATATGGGTTTGTGGAATATTATATTAGTTTAAATGAAGTCGACTACAAAAATGCAGTGACAAGATGTAGAGATTGGAATGCCAAGTTGGCAATTCCAAAGACATCGGGAATCCGGGAATTTATACAACAAATAATAAATTCAATTAAAGGTATTGATTTTTTATGTCTCGTTTTAACCTGAACAAGATTATGAAAGTAACCTGTTTTTTTAACTTTGTCGGAAGCTGAAATGTTTTGTTTTTTGCTCTTATTAACCGTTTTTTTCACAAGCACACATAATTTGTTTACATCAAACCTGTATTTTATTTGCATATCTAAACATAAGTAGCCACTTAAACATAAGTACCAACTACAGAAAGTTTTTACTTCTATATTTAGGACAAAACGCAATTTACTATATTGGCCTGACAAGAACAAACTCCTCTAATCTCGCTTCCTCTTTTAAGTGGAGCGATAACACAACTTTGCAGAGTGACCAAGTCAACTGGGATGATGGCGAACCAAATAATTGGGGAAGGATTGATAACTGTGTGGTGTTACGGGGTGCTAATGCAAAGTGGTGGGATAACCCATGTGGAAAGAAAATCAGATATATTTGTCAAAGAGGTTTATTAGCACGTAGTTTTTTTGTTCTTAATTAAACGTTTTCACTTGGTAGTCGATGGTTTTAACCTTTAGATTTTACATTTTGCTTACTTAACATAGTTTAAAATTACCAATGTGTAAGTTAGGCTTACAAACTTTTCATAATGCATTTTATATTTGTGCAGTGCTTAGTTCAGGGTCAAATTTTTATAAGATACGTCATTAAAAAATGTTAATGTACAGTTACTTTTATCGTCACGACAACTGTCATGACAACGAAATTCTTGAAAACAACTCCCATGACGACAACCACTATGCCAACAACATCCATGGCGTCAACACTGGTGATGACTACACCCATGACAACGAAACCATTTACAACAAGTCCTATAAAACCGACACTTATGACAACAAAAAGAAATTTAAACCAAACAACTGAATTATTCACAACCCAACCGCAATATAATGTAAGTGTTTTTAAACTAGTTTTACAAACTTAAAATGTTTAATTAAAGTTATTTAAGTTGCTAATGTGAAATAATGGTCTAGTTTTTTAATTTGATTTAACGACTTTTTATTTAGAACATTTCTTGGATAACAGGGTTGATAGTTATTGGAACACTTCTACTTATTTCCGTTCTTGCATGCCTTTATATACTTTACAAATGGAAAAACACGGCTATATGTAAATATACTGTTATACTATATGGATTTACTGTAAAGTAATATTAACAGCCCATCATAAAATATATTCCCACATAAATGGAATGTGTGTGAGCTACCTGTAAATGTCAAAAAAGCGTACAATAACATTGCCAAAATTAAAACTTCTTTAGGTCAGTAACACGCTGTCATCAAGCCACGCCAATTTGGATATTTTAATTTTTTTATGTAATTTTAGAATGGTTTGGTTTATAATTTTTATTTAGGAAGGGTGTCTAGTTGTGATGTGTTTAAGCTATTTGTGAACGCAAAGCTCAAGGGCGAATAGTGCGGCATTGTTGCGATTCCAACAAAGAACCATTAGGCAAATAATTCCGCGATAGAGTCAGTTTGTCTAGTCACCGGACAATCTGCTGATTAATGGTTAAGCTTATGTCATCAGTTAGTGACGCCACTACCTTAGGAAGCGCAAATTTAACAAAGTCATGTTTTAATGCGTTGTGTGTATACTATTTTTATTTTAAATTGAATTTTATATTGCAGCTGAACTGAGATCTGAATATCCAGACGTTGTTTCAGGTATTTTCTTAACTTAACTATTACTAATGCAAACAACATACCTGGTACATCTTTAATTTTTATTATTTAAACTATGTTAAAAATGTTTTTATTATTTAATATATGTTTTTATGAATTGAGGGTTGTGCATAAAACAATGTGCAGTGCAGTTAAGACGGTCACTTTTTATGTTTAATGAAAATTTATTTTGCAGGCCAGCCAAATCCTGGATATGTAGAATTTAATGCACGTAAGTTTATTTTGAAATCTTAAACCCTTTGTCAATAGACTGAACCGTGACATGCAATAGTTCACAGTTTTATAAGTAATTTGTTTAAATATAACATAGGTTTTTACTTTTATAAAATTTTAAACTTTTGCATATCATGGCTTAGTCTATTTTAATTTGCAGCAGAAGCAGATGATGGATATTTAGAACCTGTTGCGCGTAAGTTTAATTTAATATTTTGTGTTATATAACAGCATGGTAACCTGCCATTAAATCGGCCTTAATAGAGTACGTAGGGTATTGGGTTTTATTAATAATTCTTGTTTTAAAAATAATTTATTTTGCAGCTGAACCAACTTATGAACAAGTAAAATTTGAAGCAGGTAGGTTTATTTGAGTAATTTTTGTAATATTATTTAACTGAACAGTCACCTGCCTTAACTGTATTTGTAAGTAGTTTTTACAGGTTCTTAATTTCTCATGTATTATTTATTGAATTGTAATTTATTTTGCAGCCGAAGCAGATAATGGGTATTTAGAACCAGTTGCGCGTAAGTTTGTTTGAATATTCTGTGTAAAATTATTTAACTGAACAGTTATTTGCCTTATAAATTGTTTTTAGGAACAGTCCTAAAATGTTTCATGTATTATTTAATAAATTGTAATTTATTTGCAGCCCAACCAGCTGATGGATACTTAGAACCTGTTGCACGTAAGTTAATTTTAGTATTTTGTTTCTTATGTTAATAAACTAAACTTTAACATGCAACGGTTTAAAATTGTAAAAGTAAGCCGTTCTAATCTGCCCTGTTCTTTTAATATTTTAAAATACTTTGAGTACAGCGTGTTTTAACTAATTTATTCTTATTTTAAAAGTAATTTATTTTGCAGCTCAACCAGTTTATGAATATGTAAGATTTGGAGCAAGTAAGTTTATTTAAAGTAACTAGTAGATAGCCTGCCCTACAGGCGGAATTTTATTTGTCATTTATAAATACAGCTCTGACCGCCTAAAAATAAAGGAAAAAAAATGAAGGAACCGGAAAAAGTGCGAAATCTTAAATGATAAAGCGCAAAAATAGTATTGACTGTTTATTTGGGGTTGGTGTCATTTAATTAAAAATTGAAAAGCGACAAAGAGGCATTTTTTTACCCCAGCTGACTTTATTCTAAAAAATACTCTCTAATTTCAAAGTATCATTAACCCTAATACGAATAAACAGTCAATTACATTTTTTCGCGTTTTATATTTTTAAGATTCCGTCTTTTTTTTTACCTACCTTTAATTTCGTTTTTTCATTTTACGTTTTCCTTATCTATGTTTCTTAATTTTTAGTTCCCTTACATTCCGGTTTCTTTATTTCTTCATTTTCTGCTGCTTTATTTCTCGGTTCTTTTCTTTTTGTTTTCGTATTTTTAGTTGGTTTATTTTTCGTTTCTTTATTTCCCATTTCCTCATTTTCCATTCCTCATTTTCCATTTCCTTATTTTCCGTTTCTTTATTTTCCGTTTCTTTATTTCCCATTCACTCATTTTCCATTCCCTCATTTTCCATTTCCTTATTTTCCGTTTCTTTATTTTTCGTTTCTTTATTTTCCGTTTCTTTATTTTCTGTTTCTTCATTTTCAGTTTTTTTTGTTTTCCGCTTTTTAATTTTCAAGTTCTTTCATTTTCTGTTTCTTCATTTTCTGTTCCTTCATTTTCTGTTTCCTTATTTTTTGGTTTTTTTATTTTTCGTTTCTTTATTTTTCATTTCTTTATATTCCATTTTTTTTCAACGTATGCCACACAACCAATAAAAAATAATTTTAATTTTAGTTACAGACAGGCGAGATGGAGAATATGTGGATTTTAATGAACGTGAGTTTACTTTAATATTTTGTGTTGCCGACATTGTAACCTGGAATTAAACTTGCTTAACTGGTTATTTTGCCAATAGTGTATAAACTGCTGCTTAATCGACTTATCAATGTATTTAAACTAAATTTTAATTTCTTTTACAGACAGTCCACAAGGCGATTACATGATTCCCCAAAATTAAGAAAAGATGAAAACGTTTTACATGTTTATATAAAATTTGTGTTCAAATGTTATATTTAAAACGGTAACAGTGGGAATCGAACTCAAGATACCAAGCCTTATAACTACGCAATGTAAAGCGTTTTAGGATCAGGACTTTTCAGTCAAAAACTTTGAATTGTTTTGTTTCTAAAAATATTTAAAATTAATAAATGGTTTTTAATTTCTTTTAAAAGTTTTTATTACTTTGCTAATGTGTTTATTTTGCTTTTATTACAAACAAAAAATAATGTTTTTTGTTTGTTAAACCTAATCATTTTATTTTTGTAAATATTTTGTTATTGTTTTGATTTTTGTTACCCCGGACATGGCTTGGATGATGTAGCTTAGTTATCTTGTATTACGATATAACCTTAAACCTTTATATACTCTTTTAACATAATAACGTAAATATAAACTTACATTATAAATGGCCTGCCGCTTATTTTGATTTATTTGGTGGTTTCCTATTACATTGTTTTTCTTTACTTGAAAATGATTTTTTGACAACTTAATTAGAGTAAAATTGTTTTAATATCTATCGCATGTATTCGCTTTACGTTAAAACTTTTATGTGAACAATATAACAAGATTTGAAAAACTCATTGTGTGGTTAAAGTGGAGTTTAAAATATTTTATAAACTTCTTTTGAATTTTAAATCCTTAGACAATTAGCCAATTTAAATACTTCCGCTATATATAAACTAACGACGTGCTAATAAACAAGCCACATTTGCTTAAATTATCCAATATAACCCAAAAAATACATTCATTGTATGAATTTTTAAAATAAACATAAATTTTATTTTCGCAAATGATATTTTTCGGACATTTACAAGTAATACTTACATATTAAGTTACAATATGTGCTGCTAGCGATGTAGCCTTGTAAGCAAGTACAATTTACACAAAGCGCAAGCGCAGATGCCTCCAGACCTCCAAGTTTACTTAGGTCGCTGTGCGGTCATTGGTGCGTGTTACTAGTTGTATACACTTTTATATTGCTTGATTTACTGTGTTGTTAAGATATAGATGTGGTTTACTATTTATACACAGAGTGTATAGAATGTATGTAACAATTTGGTAATAACAGTTGCTGCGGTCTTTGTAAAAGAAATAGAATTACTTGTTTTTGTTTACATCAACAACGAATTAATATGATTTACTAAATCCCAATAGTTTAATGCAACAACATTATGGTTTTCAGGTAAGAATATTTTTTAATAAACTAAAAGTTTAAAATTTGATTTAATTTAAAAAGCTTTACACAATGCATAATAACAAGCTTGTGTAAGGCCATATATAACTTTAATTTCAATTAAAAATTGCAATGCAAAATTGATTTTTATTGGTTTTAGAAATTTAGACGATAACAAAAATACAAAAATTAAATAAAATGTAAAAATAAACTAAGTTATTTTCGTAAACATTTAGAATATGATAAAAGTGTTATGAATATTGTTCGTAGTATTGAACAGGTAATTACCTATTGTCTTAATATCTATTCACGCTATAATAGGAAGTTTATAGTCTTTACTTGGCTTAAATTGCCTTTACCCAAATTTTTATCACTTTATTCATACAACAAACCAATTAGTTACAAAATGAACAAGTTAGTTTTAAGTTTGGTAATTTTAAGTTTAAATGTTGTGAATGGGGAGCAATATGAAAAAAAAACAGAAAATGGGATAATTTGGTATGTATACGAAAATGTAGAATATTATATTGGGGGTTCTTCAGATACGGGTAATTACGAAACAGCAGTAATGAGATGTGAAGAATTAAATGCAACGTTGGCAACTCCCAAGACACCGGAAATCAGGAAATTAGCAAAAGTTCACGGTATCGATTTTAAAATTTGAATTATACATTACATTTGTTTTTCTGTTATTCTACGCGGGTAGCGCTTAAATCGTGTAAAGTATAAAAGTAAAGCCTTGCCTTATTTTTAGTAAGAATAAGACTAAGCCTAACTTAACTCTACATATGCAGTCCTTGGTGATTGCCAATTAAATAAGGCTACTTTTAGAGGTAAAAAATAGACTGCGTTAACGAGAATATCGAATGGACGCTGAATCTTTGGCACAAGAAAAAATTTAGAACAGATCACAAGCTACTTTATTAGGCTAATCTTGTAATCACAATTTAAGTTACGCTGAGGTTTACGTCTAATAACAGTTAGACAACCCATGCCATAAATTGTATTTGGTGACCATGCCATAATATCTTTCAAATCTTTAGGTAAACATTAATACTATGACATGTTTTAAATCATTAAATTGATTTTGTCATTTTTTTCCGTCGCATTGTTGTAATATTAATTGTATATCGTATTTATTATTTACTTTTATCAATGCGCGAAAAACAAAAAAAAAAAAAAAACGTTTAATAACGATTGATCACGTTTGATTACGATTTTTGAAGTGTGTATTTATAACCTTATTCAAATAGAAAAAAAGTGGTTAGTATAAAGAAACTAAATAGTAAAATACTTATGCAAAAATAAACATTAACTATAGTATACTTGTAAATTGCGCAACTAAACACGTACAGTAAGCGTACACATAAGACTAACATAAGATCTTGGTATCACATAAAGAACTAGGCTTTACGGTTAGACATAACTAAAATATAGGTATTATTACGAAAACAAGGAAATTTAAAGTGAAAATCCTAATTAGTTTACGCAATAAATTGTATGTCCCAGTCGCGGTCTAGAACCACTGACAAGTAATAAAGAAAAAAAGGAAATAATCAGGTGTAAAGCCGTTTAGAAATTAAAAGCAACAGCGCCGCGCTGCGTAGGATGTAGCGACGCCGTACCTTGCAATACACAAAATAAAACACAAAAATAACGTAAGTAAAATATGTTATTGTCTATAACAGATCGTCTTTAGTAAATATTTGTTGTAAATATTTCTTTTATCATTAGTAAAACAAAAGTATTTTTTAATTTTGTTTTAAACCTAAATAACAAGAAACGAAACGTTAAAACTTTTATGTTGTAGGACAATTACAGTTATACTATATCGGCCTAAACAGAACAAACCCAGCTAATGAGGATTCCTCTTTTAAGTGGAACGATGGAACAACTTTGCTGTGTAGCCAAGCTAACTGGAAAGATGGTCAACCTGATAATTTTAGGGGGAATGAAAATTGTGTTATGATACGGGCCGAACAAACAACGTTTATAGACGCCAGTTGTGGTGCGGGGAGAGGAGTTTTTTGCCAACGGTGTAAGTTAATTATTTTTACTTTTTTAACTAAAACTTGTTTAGTAAAAACTTTGTTTTTACTTTGTAGACGTTATTTCTAGTTTTTTAAATTTAATATTTTTTATAAAGCAATTTGATAATTTAATTACTAAAAATAATTATTAATGTTTTAAATAATTGCTAAGTTTCTTAATTTCTAATTTAATTACTTAATTTTCAATTTACCTTGAACTAAGATAAGGCGACAAGTCCGAATTTACTACATTTAAAAGAATGCGTTGGTTTTAATTAACACTGATTGTTGTTTAGTTGTGTTGTTAATTTAATAAAATGTAAATTTAAATTATAAGACTACTTGTCACGTTTTAAACAAGTGTAAAGTCTAAAGACGTAACGGTGGAAACGGGTTTGATTGGCACTACTTTAAATGTCTATCGAAGACCCTATAGACTTGAAGTTATAACGACACAGTTTACTTAGCAAAACACGTTTTTTTCGCTTGGTGGGTGAAACGGTTTAATAAGTTCAACGGCCACTTTTTTAAACAGTGTATCCATCAGTTGTTGAATGGGTACCTTGGCAATCTTTCCCTTGTGAACAGTTTTTTGGCATATACCGCATGATCTGCAAAAACGTTTGATGTCGTCTTTTATTCCCTTCCAGTAGAAACTGGTGAGTATTTTGTCACATGTCTTTTTGATTCCCATGTGTCCTACCATTATTGATTCATGTGCGACCTCCACAAATTTTCGTCGGAGAATAGTAGGAACAACAAGTTGTCTTATGCCTTTTCCATAGTTTACATTGGAATGTGTAAACTCTTGATATAAGATGTCGTTATTTTCTAGAAAACGTATCGTTTGATCTCCCTTTATCTTTGGCTTGGTGAGTTGGCGCAGTGCTCCCAGCGTTTTATCGTCTTTTTGTGCATTAACGAATTTAGTTTTATCCAAGAAAGGCCACTTTGTGGATTCAGTCATTTTTAACGGGATATTTTGATCCCTTTGGCGGCCTGGCAACGTGTAACAACATATGCTCTAGTTGTCCAGTTCAAATCAGGGTCTTCAGCATTTCGAGCTCCAGGGATGTTTCCAATCATCAAATCATATACTGTTTCAGGTAGGCATAATGCCTCTACTTCACCTTTGTAGTATGGAGTGTCGATGTCGATATAAGCTACCTGTTCCTTACGCACCAAAGCATCCAAAAAACTTCCACTGGTTTTGTTAACTGGTTTTCTTTTACAAAATTTTTTTTGATTATAACACCGGTACAGCCAGTATTCCTAAGTGTGTTGACCGTATGTAACCCGACTTGTCCTTGAACGACTGGCAATCCCATCTTTGATTGTTTGCAAACGCTGTTAAAAATTTGTAATCATTCTCCTTTTGGAAGTATGACATAACTTCCCGAGGTATTTTTGTGGTCCATTTGTGCCTCGTTGTAACTTGTTTCTGGTCTCGCATTGGCAGCTGTAGCTCTAGATCTGCATTCGCGTGCTATATGGGCGCTCTTGTTGCATTGAAAACATCTCCTTGCGTCTCTTATTTCTGCTCTTCTGCAGTTGCTTGAATAATGTCCATATGAATTGCATATGCTGCATTGGATATGCTGCATGCATATGCTGCATTCACTGCTGTATAATTTCGAATGTTTGCTTCTGAAGTTAGCATTGTAGTTGACTGAAAGGGTTTTTTCATGTGCTGTCAAAAATTGGTCGGCAGAGCTTGTTCTCGTAGATGAATGATAGTTCCTTATAACAAGAGTTTACAAATTGCTTTTTAACAAATAAATTACGTGCTTCTTCCCACGTCGTTGGTGTTCCCGACATCCACTTAGTTAGCTAGCTGTTAAGTTTTACCACAAATTGTTTGGAACTTTTGCTTGTTTCTGGCTTTGATGTTTTAAATTTATTACGATATTCATCTTCTGTGAAATCGTATCGCTTCAAAAGCGACTCTTTTACACGTTTTTATTGAACAGCAATATCATCAGATAACCTTAAGTATACGTCCAAGGCTTTGCCGGTTAAAAGAGCGCTGAGAGTCGTAGCCCAATCTCGTTTCTCCCAGCCGCTTGTCACGGCGAACCGTTCAAATCGGAGAAGGTAGCTGTCCAAATCATCTTCTACAAAGGGCGGACAATCTCAATTTTGCGACCCATTACATTCTGCTAACGCAATTTCTAAGTTTTTCTTTTCTAATAAATCTAAATTAGCTTTTTCTTCGGCTTTTTATGCTTCTTTTCGAGCTTTTTCTCTGGCTACTCAGCGCGCACCTCGCGTTCACAAGCTTGTAGTTTATTAACGAACGTCCTTAACTCCACTCCTTCGTGCCTAGCATCTGTCCAGCTGCTATGTGTTTCTCCATCTCTTCGGTAACTTACCGATAAAATACGCCTTGTATTTTTGACTATCTGTAGCTTTTAAACACTCTGATCCCGGACGAGCCCCAGATGTCACGTTTTAAACAAATGTAGAGTCTAAATGCGTAACGGTGGAAACAGGTTTGACTGGCACTACTTTAAATGTCTATCGAAGACACAGTTTACTTTGCAAAACACGTTGATTATAAACAACGGTAATAAGTATCTCAACAACTTTAAAAGCTGAAATATGATCTTGTTAACGGAATGTGCACAGTTTTTATAATCAACAATAACAATAGCGTGGCGGGTACTTGCGAGTTGGTCCCACAATCGAACAATATGACAGTGGGATAAGGCTACAAGTCTGATATGGTCAAAGTGCGATAAATCTATTGTTTAATTTTAAAGTTGATAAAGTGTTCGATAACAACGATTTGTAACACTACACTTTTTTAGCAAATTGGAAAAAAAATTTGAATTTTTGTTATCGTACAGCTACAACAACAACTCCTACTACAACAACTCCTACAACAACAAAACCTTTGACAACAACTACTACAACAACAAAACCTTTGACAACAACTTTCTCAACAACAACTCCTACAACCACAACATTCATGACAACAACAGACAAGATAACAACAAACCCTATGACATCGAGCCTCTTGACTACAACCGAATTACCCCAACCACAATCTAACGTGGGTGTTATCAAACAAATTTTAAAATTTTTAATGAAACTTATTAAAATTTTTTAATTTAAAAAACTATTCCAGTTTTATTGTAATGTAACAAAGACTTTTTATTTAGAACTTCTCCCTGATAATAGGATGGTCGATTACTGGAACACTTTTTTTTATTTCTGTTATTGTCATTTTTTATCAATTCTGTAAAAAAAAGGCTACAAGTAAGTATATTGTAATACATTCTTTATGAATTTTGTTGTAAGGTGATATTTACAGCCTATTATAATTTTCTTGCATTATTGGGATATATGTGGGCTACATGTTAACATCACGAGAGCAAATAGTTTAAAATTGCTGCAATTCGAACTTTAATAAAAACATAATTTTTGTATCAAGGGCAGTGCAAAGCCAAATATAACTTTGAAATTTATTAAAGCATGGTGTGTAAATGTAGATTTGTTAAATAATCTTAACTTTATTTTGCAGCTGAACTAGGAAATGCAAATGCAAGAGTTACCTTAGGTAATTTTTATTATCTTTTGTGATTTAATAACGTGCAGTTAGGATGGTCATTTTTTTGTGTCTAATTTAAAATTTATTTTGCAGGCCAGCCGAATCCTGGATATGTAGAACCTGTTGAACGTAAGTTAATTTTAATATTTTTCGTTATATTATTAAACTAAAATGTGACGTACAAAGGTTCAAAGTTCAGTATGCTCCTATATACCCTGATTAAATACTTATTATTTAAAAATACCTGAGAATGTTTAAATAGAGTTTTAGGTTTACATTTATTTTAGTAACATGACTTGATGGCTTATTAAATAATTGTGCTATACATGAGAAAGGACTGTTTTTAAGACGGTCAACTATTAAAACATGTTTATATTTATTATCCCTTTTTTGTTGTCTTATCAAACAATTATTTTGTTTAACAAATAACAAAATTTCTAAAAGTCGTGTGATTACTATAGGCTGTTTTTACCAATTCTTGAACTAAAAATATTTTATTTTGCAGCTGAACCAACTTATGAATATGTGAGATTTGAAGCAGGTAATTTTATTCAAGTATTTTTTTGTTTTTTTTATATAACTTAATTGTCGCATGCGAGCGATGGTTGTTTATGTTGAGTACTTTAAACTTTTAATATTCAAAAAGAAAATAAACAAAACATTATAATTGGCACTCGTTTTAAGTATTTTTTTCAAGTAGAATATTTTGTTCATAAATCTTTATTTTTTTCCAAAGAAAACAGTGGATGCAAAGTGTTTAATTGTTAATATTTAATTAATAGTAATTTATTTTGCAGCCGAACCAGACAATGGATATGCAGAAGCTGTTGCACGTAGGTTTATTTTAATATTTTGTGAGTTGAATTATTACACTCAACTGTAGCGGTAACCTGTTATTTAACTTCCTTAAACAATGTTGAGGTATAAGTAGTTATTAATGTTACTTATTTTAAAATATAAAATTTATTTTGCAGCTAAACCAAATTATGAAAATGTGAAAGTTGGAGCTGGTAAGTTTATTTAAGTATTATCGGTTTTGTTTTTACCTAAAAATGCCACTTACGGTTTAAATGTATGTGTTCTTCTGGTATCTTTGACTTAATGTATAAAAAAGTTTAACAAATGTTATTTTTGGTCGCTGTGGCGCGCTGTTTAAAATTTTTACTGTTGTTTTTTAGCCTATAGGATAGCAAACAATAAAATTTTAAATATATATTACCTCATATGTTACTTTTAAATGCGTTTCTTCGCGCTGTGAAAACAACTATTTTGTTCAACCAACAGAAAAATTTATGAACCCATGTGTTTGGTATTAAACATTTATCATACCACTTAACACCCTTAATTATGACTTCCTCTTATTGAATATTAGTACTACACACGCAACAGTTAAGTTCTTGCTACACATGATGACGTACTCGTGCTATTAAACTGGCTTACCGTTAGGAATTCTGTTCTTTAGTTGCTATAGTAATACATTAACTTAGGTTTGCTCGTCTTGTTTAGTGAATATTTTATTTTAATTGTATTAAGTTTGTTGGTAAAAATTTTTGAACTTATTAATAATATAAACTGCTTTAAACTCTACTTAAGTTTTTACTTATCTTTTAAAATATACCATGTTATTTTGTCTATATTGTTAAACTTTTAATTAAAACGACTAAAACTGTAGTCGTATGTAAACTAAAATATTAATTTCTTTTACAGACAATCCACAAGACGCTTACATGATTCCCCAAAATTAAGAATAAAAAGAACAATCTTTTCTTATTCAAATTTTTTGAGTAACTATGTGAAAAAAATTTAAACATTTTCATTTTTGAATTATCACAACAAATTTAAAAACTTTTTTTAAAATTTAATGTAAATTCATTTCATTTTTTATTTTTTGATTTAAAATTAAAAATCTCCACAGAGGTAACAATTGGAATCGAACCTTAAGCGTTTTTAAGACTTGCACTGCTAGTAAAACGTTTTAAAACTTAAATAATTTCGTCCTAAAATTACTAAAATTAAATAAATTGTTATCAATGATTTTAAAATATTATTATTAATAATTGTGTATTACTACACTTAATTAAACATAACATTTGTAATAATTAGTAAAACCTTAAAAAAACGTTAAAAAAATACTAAAAACATCTAAAAAAACATAAAAACAATGACAGAATTTGTATTGTGTCTTTGTTAAATCTAATGCTTATTGTAAATTTTTTGTTATTGTTTTAATTTTTGTTTACCCCGGGCTTGGGTGGGATGATGTAGCTTAGTGATCTTGTATTACGATATAATCTAAACCTTTATATACTCTTTCAACATAATAACGTAAATATAAACTTACATTATAAATGGCCTGCCGCTTATTTTGATTTATTTGGTAGTTTCCTATTACATTGTTTTTCTTTACTTGAAAATGATTTTTTGGCAACTTAATTAGAGTAAAATTGTTTTAATATCTATCGCATGTATTCGATTTACGTTAAAACTTTTGTGTGAACAATATAACAAGATTTTAAAAAACTCATCGTGTGGTTATGGTGGAGTTTAAAATTATTTTTAAAAAAATTGCCGTAGTTTCTTTAATTTTAACATCAAAAATTGTTTTAAAATTTTGGCCGAATAGTAGAAATGGTCAAATGAAGTCATAGCCTTAAATCTACATTTAAAAAAACTTGCATTTAACACAACTTAATATTAAATTTATGAGGTTTTTGTTAATAAACAATTTATTGTGTTTTAAAAACACATTTATACATTACAACGAAAAAAAATCTATATTTAATTCGAGGACAAACTTTTAGAGTTTCCAAATATTTTTCTTAAATTTTTTATTTTTTGTTTACGTTTTGTTTTAAGTCACGAGTTAGTTGAAAAGATAATTGTTTTACATTTTAACAGTAACTAAATTAAACCGTTTAAAAAATTTCGTTTGATACATTACATAAAGCTAAATTTTCGGGTAAGTTCTGGGTTATTTTACTGTCAAAACGAGTTATGAAAGCAGCGTACGTACAATTTGGCAAATTTTATTGTCAGAATATTTTTTGAGGAACTTATGTAAATACAGCAATAAAAACTGCGGTTATAGCTAGAAATAAAGTAAAGTTAAACTAACCAAAACTTTTATAGTATAAACAAGTTAATTAAATTGTTTACAAAAGCACAGAATGTCTGAATGTTATAATTCATTAAAATTTTGAATTATTTACTCTTGTCCGCTTGTGGATAACAAACAATCTAAGCATGGGTGCAAAAGAATCAAGGTCTGCTATTTTGTCTTATGATGAAGCTGTTAAAAGAGGTAAGTAGTAAAACTTGCGTTATTTTAATGTTATCTAAAATTCATTTAAAAATAACATTTATAAAAAAACATGAACTTTTAAAATGATAAATTCCATTAGATCTATAAATTGACATAGAAAAGTTTAAGCTAACAAAAACATTAAGTTGGCCTTGTAGTCTTTATTTGGCTTTGCAAATTGTTGTATTTTTTATAAGTAAAATTTGGCATTTGGTAAAAAAATCATAAAACATAACCCAACCGAAAAAAAAATAGTTTTTTTGTATTTAGTTTCAGTATAGGCTAGTCAATTTCAATTTTTAGATTAAAAATCAATATATATATTGAAACAAAAAAATGAAAATTTGTTTTACATTTAAAATAAACTTTTTATGTGTTTTACTTTTAAGTAACAAGTACAGAGTTGAAAAGAATTCAAGAAGCTTACAAACGAGCTTGTGGGTTAGCTGGAATTATGAGAGAGTTTGTTTTTATTAAAGATATTCTTGGTTCAAGAGTTCCTACTAAACTGGCGCAGGTTGGCAAACGTTGCTTACAATTTTATTTATATTTATATTAAAACAGGTCATAGTTAGTTAGTAGTCTTTCTACAATTTATTTACATTTTTTTTTTTAAATTGTGTCTTGGGAATCAAACTTCAAACCTCCTGTTTTTGGATTTTGCAATTGCTAAATTAATAATTTTTTCTGTAAGTTGATAACAAAACATTGTCATGTTACAAAATATTATTTAAAATTTTATTTATATTAGCATCTGTAATTTTTATGTTTTTTTTATATACTTTTTTTAACACTATTTATTTTTTAATTTCTAAAAATGAAATATATAAATGAAATTTTTTTCATAATTTGTTTAAATATAAATTAAGATTTATATACTTTTTTTTTAAATGTGTTTATAATAAATTTTTAGTTATATAACAACATATTTTATAAATTTAAAATCCAAAATTGTCTTAAATTAAATATTTGCACAAGAGATAAAAGGGTTTGAAACAAGTAAAAAATAGTTTCAGAACATTGTTTGATTTTTCAAAATGTTGATTTAAAAATATTAAAATTCCAGTTTTAGCACGATTTAAAATGAAATATTTTATTGTTGAAAAAGTTTCAGTAATAATTATTTTGTTTAGAAATTATTTCAAGTTTTATCAACGAGTTCACGGGGAATGAACTTCCGAGATGTTCTCGTCACATTAGTTTTGCTCACTAGAGGGAAGAATGAAGAAAAATTTAAATGTAATATTTTTAAATAATAATTATTTTAAGTATTTATGGTTTTTTATTCTTTTATTTTAGTTATATTTAATGCATTTTGTTGTAAGAGTTGAAATGATAAATAATTTTAAATGAATTTTTTTTTGTTTTTTTAGTAATATTTGCGGTTTATTGCGATTCAAACGGTTGTGTTACAAGTCAAAGTATGTCAGAAATGGTATCGGAATGCGAGAAAACAGCTCTACCACATGAGGCACTCTCACTTTTTAAATATGTAAGTTCAGCTATGTTTAAAATTCTGGTCTAATAACATGTCATAGCGATTATAGCAAACTACAAACCGAAAGTTGTCGGGTTTAAGCTAAATCAATGGCACACTTCAGGTTTAAATCCCACCAATGGCATACTATTCGCCCATAAGCCTGGTGTTTCAGATAGCTCAAACATATCCCAACTGTAAACCTTTTTGTAATAAAATACAAATACCTACCATTTTATGTGATATTAATAAAAAATATAAACAGATTTAAAAGTAAGTATAATAGTATGGTATACCTGTGATATCATTGAATTATGGATCCAAAGATTTCAGTAAAAGTTGCACTAATCCTGCACTATTATCCTTAAACCCATTTGTTAATTAAATATAATAAAAAGTGTTTATCAAAAGTGATATTTAAGTTGAAATTTATATTTTCAGTAAAAAAATAATAAATAATTCTATTTAGAAACAGTCAATTTTTAAAATAAATTCTGGTGTTTAGTTTAATATTTTTAATTTATTTTGCGAAGAACGACAACATAAACTACGACAGATTTATTTCCTGGGTCCGACAATACCCGAACATAACTTCTGTCACTAGGTGGCTTGTAAGTGAAAGTGGGGTCACGGTTAGTTTAACAGAGGATAAAGAAATGCCGAATTTTTATCAAACTCTAGCAGGAGTTACTCACCGTAAGCTCTTGGTTTTTGTTATTAAGCTTTATTAATTTAAAGTTTTTAATTAGAGATTAATTATTTGTAACTTTTTATTATATTTTAGTGGAAGAATCGGATATAACAGAGTTGGAGAAACGATATTGGCAACTGAAATCTCAATCTAAGACCGGTCGTTTTGATCTTGACACATTCCAATCTTTAGTTTGCCCTCCACTACCTCAGTGCATTATACAAGGTATATATTTGTTTTTGTTATTGTTATTGTTAGCCTGTTTGTAGTTTAATAGGTTACACTCTATTCTCAAGTAAGAGTTTTATTATAACTGTTTTGATTTTTGTATATTGACAGTAATTTTGGTGATATTTATTTTTTGTTTTGATTTTTGTAAATATTTTAATTTGTTCAAGAAATTTCATATATTAATTATCTTGGTAAATTTTAAATTATATATATTTATTATTTTTAAAACAGTAACGTTAAAATTTGGTAAATATAACTTTGTAGCCTAAACTCAAGTAATTATTATTTTAGTTTCTGTTGTTTTTAATTTAATCAGCTTTAGCTTAAAATTTGGATATAAATTGTTTATTTTTTATCATAAGACTTAAAGTGGTAACTCATATCTTAGTTTTGGTTTTTCAGTTGCATTATTTTAAGTTGCAATTTAAAATATGTTTTTCTTGCAGATAACAGTTTTAAAATTTTATAAATTATTGATTGTTTAACTTTGCAAACTAAATAAATTTATCTTGTTCTACATTGGTGTCTCAAAGTTACAAAATTAAAATGTAATCGAGTTAAATTTAGGGTGCCAATAATCAAACTTAAAATTTACAAAATGGTAAACTTATCACAAAATAGCATTTCTAAATTTTATTTAACAACATATGTTGAGATAATAAACTGATTTAATCTATAAAAGGTATTTTACTGTAATTCAAAAATACAATTTAAGGTTATCATTTGTAAAAACGGAGTTATTTTTTTTTTCTGAAAATAGTATTTGATTTTCATTTTAAATTATAGTTCAACTAGCTTAAAGTTATGCAGTTTTTAGGATTAATTATTAACTAATGTGGTCACTAATTCCTTATTTAAATCTGTTTTATCTTTGCTTTAGAATGTGGTATGTTAAATAAATATTTTGTATATCATTATATTGTAAACTTATAGTTGTTATAATTTTAATAAAAATCAAATAATATCGAATTTGTAATACACTGAAATTGCATTTTTATTCTATATTTTAATGTTTTTGTTGGTATTATTTTTAATTTTTATGTTTTTGTTGTGATATTATTTTTTAATTTATAATTTAGTTAAGTTTTAGAGTGGGTATTCACTAATGTTGTTTATTGTAATTGTTTTGCTTTCCTGTTAGTTCTTGAGTGGGATCTTGGTTCTTGTTTTGCTGTTTTATTAAACCTACTACTACATATATTACTATGATAACATGCATATGAAGAATAACAAATGCAATTATATTGGATTATGTTTTTTAAATGAAAGATTATATACACCAAATGGTTTAATTTGTTTAAATTATATTTTCTTGAATTTTTTAGCCTATAAATTAAAACTTGTTATAAGTAAATGCTGCATTTTAAAACTATAAAAAGCATGATATATTTGCCTTTTTTGTTCTTAATGCGTATGTATTAAGGTTTATTTTGCCAGAAATGTTCATTTTGTTAAATATCAACTTTTGAATGGAATTTTTTTTACTTAGTAAAAGTTGCTTTAATATTAGGCTTATAAATTTACCTTCTTACACTAAGCACAAACGAATGACAAAATCTAATCATTTTTACATTTTTCAGGATTGTTTAATGCATTTGATGAGAATAGAGACGGTCATATTGATTTTAAGGAAATATCCTGTGGTGTTTCAGCATGTTGTAGGGGTCCTACTACTGAGAGACAAAAATGTAAGTAACATTTTAATAGTATAACATAATAATAAGCAGTAATAATATACTGAATTTTTATTTTATTTTTTCGTTTTAACGAATTTGTGTTTACATATATAATATATTATAACCTAGTTTTATAACCATATTATAACCATTTTTTTATAAATAAATTCTTGCACAAGTTATAAATTATTGTAACCAGTCGATAGCATGCCCTATCGTCAGAATTTCTCTTGTTAAAATATGGTCGCAACTCTTAACTAATATTTGCGTACTAATACACTTGTGCGCCACAAACAGCAGTTTTGTTTATTTTGTAGGCTTATAAATTGGACATACATGTATGTATTATAATGTCCACTTAGCTGCATATAATATTTAAATATAAGAAAAAATAATAATTATAAAAATGTTGTTTTAATTTTTTTTCAGTCTGTTTTAAAATTTTCGACAAAGATCAAGACGGAAAATTAAACAAAGATGAACTTCACCACATGGTGTCCTCATTGTTACAAGTTGAAAGGTCAAATCTTATTGTTAACAAGGTTGCCAATGGCAACGACAACGAAAAGAGGATAAAGTTAATCGTCCAGAATATTTTGAAAACAAAAATTAAAGTAAATAAGGTAAGTTTAGTTTATTGTTTTTTTAACATTAAATAATTTTTTTTTCCGTTTTAATGGTTGTTTTTTTACCATTTATTAATTGGTTATTTTTAATGGTATATTGGTATAAATTTTTGTTTAAAATGACGTAAAAAAATTGGAAACTTGTTTTGGTTGCAAAAAATTCTTTATTTTTTTTTTTAAACTTTTAATTTGATTTTTATAAATCAATATTTGTGCGAATCAAATCCAGAAACTTTAACTTCAAATTTTCAAGTTAAAACAAATGCATTAAAATCAGACATAAGACCTCTAGTTTTATATACAAATATTAAGACTTGTGTTAGTGGAATTCAATGCTATATACAACTTAAAAGAATATTCTACATAAGTCGCTTAATTTGTTTTATACTAAGGACATTGCCACCCAAGAACTGACCCTCGAAGAATACCAAATATGGAGTTTAGAGGATCCCCTACCTTCATCATTACTTCAAATTATTGTTGAAGTTTGTCATATTATTTTGGGTTTAAGGCCCAGTACACCGATAGCTGAAGGGAATATTATAAGGGGATGGTTAAACAGGTAAATAATTTGGTCATTTTGAATGTTTTAATAGATCTTTCTATAGTTAATGTCATATCAAAATGCTAGATTATAACCTATATTTGATGGAGCTTAGTGGATAATATGAATATATGTATGTCTAAGTTATAGGCCTACAAAATAAATAAAACTGCTGTTTGTGGTGCATAGGTCAATCATTGCAGGCAAATATTAGTTGAGAGTTGTGACTATATTACAACAATTAAAATACAGATCGTAGAGCGGGCTTTTAACTAATATACTATAAAAAATTGATAGTTATTTATAAATTTTTTTAATATAAAATATAATATTTTTACCTAGTTGATAACAATAATAGTTTCAGTATGTTATTAAGTTACTTTTTATTTGTTATATTCAAAATAACTTTTATTTTATACAACTTTAACTTTTAACTTTTAATTTATACAATTTTTAGTTTTTCTTAATATTGATTTATTTTAGTTTTTCTTAATATTGATTCCAAAAACACTTTCAAAATGTTGAGATAATTAATCCACTTTTACTTTTTCTTTTGTGATGAATTTGTTAAAATTATATTAGTCAATGTCTAAAAATAGAATAAATCATGTTTTTACTCATAACCTATTGCTTACACTATCTCAATTCTTTTAGCAAAATAATATTTTAAATTAATTTAAAATGACAGAACTAAAATTAGGTGTTTTTTATTTATTAAATTTAAAAATAAATTATTAATTTTTATTGATAAAGGATTAAAACAAATTTAATTTAAAGAATGCCTTCGTTAGTATTTAAAAATTTTAAAATATATTTTTTTATCGTTGCATATCAGCATTGATATTTTTTTTATCTAGTTTTACAAACCTTTAATTTTATTTAAACAAGAAATAAACTTTAAATATATTGCATTCATAAACTAGTTGATAGCCTTGCCCTTCAGCCAAAATTTTAATTGTCATAATACGGTTGCAACTCTAACTAATATTTGCGTACAAGAATTTACCTGCACACCACAAATGGCAGTTTTATTTATCTTGTAGACCTATAAATTGGACATATATATATTATCTTTTATGAAAGATTTTCACAATTTATTTAAATTAATTTTTTTAGAGCGAATCGTCATGATTATAAATCGGGGGAAACATGGTTTGTAATTTCACTAAAGTGGTGGAAACACTGGAAACAATATACTGAAAGTGACGTAAGTTCAAAAATGGGTTTCCAACTTATAATTAAAAAAAATGTTTCCAAATATTTCTGTTCAAATGTATTTAAATAGAAATTATATTTAAAATTTCGAATGCTGTAAATTTTTTACTTTAAATATATTACAAACTATTATTATGGAGTTTGTCCTAAAATGTCATTTAAAAGCACTACAGTAAATTATTAACTGGAAATATTTATTTGTTTTCACAGCTATTTACTTGCCCCTAAGGGTTTTATTGTTTACAAATCTATTGTTTAACTTTTAAATTTGTTTAACCTTTGGTATTAACTATTTTACTATAAACATACCTTATAAGTTGAACACTATATTCTTAAAATTAAATTAGAATTAGTACAATTAGGTTTTGGGGTTTAATTTTTATAGTTTTTTGTAAAAATGGCATTATTATTATTATTAGCAATATTGCCTTGGTATGTAATACTTGTTTATTTTATTTTTTAAAAAGGATTTAATTTTTTAATAAATTTTTTTTTTAAATTTTGTAATATTTAATAAATATTTTCTACTTCTATATTTTAGACTATTTTAATTTAATATTTAAAACTTAATTTTTTTTAAAAATTTTTTTAATTGCCTTTTATCTTCTTTTTAAGGTTTTATCTCCTTCTAATATCTATCTCGAAACAAACGGAACAAATTATGTAAAATCTTCATCTTTTGATAAAATAAATTTAGCTCATGAAGCTACAGAAGATTCCATTCATTTTACTCGTGAGTTTCAAAAAAATTGTTTTTGTTATTTTGTCTTATTTTTAAGGGGCATTTGCTGATTAATACTAAAGGTTAGACTAAAATAAGTATTATTAGCACTTTGTCTTATTAGCATTGATGAGTTTTAAAAAATTGTTTTTTTTTTATTTTAACGAACTTAACATTTTTACCATTTTAAGGGGCATTTGCGGATTAATATTTAAGGTAAACTTGCCCGTTAATTTATAAGACTAGACTGAAATAAGTATCATCATCACTTTGCCCTAAAATTATTTTATTTAGAAGCAAAATTATTTTAACTACTTTATCGTTTGTAGATTGTAACTCCTTTATTATTTGTGGATTCTGTATAAACTTAAAGTTTAGATTAGACTTAGTTTAATTTAATTAATTAAAAAATTGTCTTTAAAATTTTAATTAATTCTTTTTTGCCTTTTACCTGTTACATGTTTTTTACACTTTATTGTAGATTCTGTATTAACTTGAAGTTTACATTAAACTTAGTTAAAGCACTATGGCATTTGTCTTTAAAATTTAAATGAATAATTCCTTTTGTGATACATAATTTGTTTTACAGAAACAACAGAGCGTAAGCTAAAATTTCCCGGTCATGTTCAGCGAACCACGACTAATGCACTTTCCAATCATCCTCTTGCACCAGGCCCTATCAATAATGGAGATATTTTGGTTGAAGAAACAAGCAAGGTATTCAAACTTTGTGTTATAAAAGTTATAACATTAAGTGATACTAAACACAGAAATAAAAAACAAAAAAACAAGAGAAAATTTTTTTTGGTAAAATAAGAGAAAAATGATAACTTTTTTTCTTTTTTTTGTATATATCTTTATCCTCGATGTGGGAAAGTCGAATGCGCGACTAAAACATAGAGTAACATCAGTTACTCTGACCCAGTTTTGAGTTGCCTGTGGCAGTTTGAGATATTATAGATTATAATTACCTGATAATTAAGCTGCTGATTAAGTGCTGGCTTAGCAGGAGTTCGTACCGTTTATAACGCCTTACTCAAGGCCGCTACAGCATGAGAGCAGTGGGGATTGAACCCACGACCTCATGTGTGGTGTAGCAAGTGTTCTTACCACTACACCACGCTGCCGGTCTAAAATAATCAAAAAATTTGGATTTAAATGTAAATTTTTTCTGGTTTTGTAATTTTTCTCTATTATACCCTAGTTTTAATGTTATTTTATTTTTGTTAATATGAGACTAGGTAAGGGTTAAAAATCACGACTTATACAATAATTAACCTATTTCTTTTAGTTTTAAACTTTATTAACACAAGTAAGAATAAGGTCTATAAAATTATTATATTAAATTTTTTTTTGTTATGTTAATTTTTTGATGATTTTTTTTGTAAACAAATGTGATTTTAGCATTTTTGAATTTTTTATAAATATTTTAAATTAAATTAAAAGTTTATCCTCAACAGGTTGGGACTCTAACTGATGAAGGGGGACGAATAAAAGAAAATTTAGTGAAGGGAATTGATTACGAAGTTTTACCTGAGCCAGTTTGGAAGGCCTTACAACATTGGTTTGTTTTCAATTTTTTAAGTTTTAATTTAATTTATTAAAAAAATTGTTTTTTTTAATTTTTGGTTTTTCGTAATTTAAAAAAAAAATTTTTTTTATTATTTCTTTCTTTTGTCAAAAACTTGAATATAATTATTTTCAGGTATGGTGGTTCCCAAAGCTTACCCCGCATTGTCCCAGCCCCAGTTGTGGGTGAAACCCCATGGTTGGAACTACATAGAGTTTGTGTTGTTATACTAAGACATCAGGTAATCTTTATATTTTAGCTCAAATGTAAAGTTTAAAGTTTTCCAGTTTAGATTATAGGAAATTAAAATTTTTCTGTTTCAATTTGCTTTCACTAGTTTGGGTGTAAATACTTCTATTATACTGCTTATTTTAATATAGTTAAAACTAATATTTGGCTAAAATCATGTATTTTTTAAGTTTAAAGCCCTATATAAACTTTGCCTATAACACTATTTAGAGTTAGGTATATATATTGTGAATTAGATATATATGCTCTGCCTATAATGCTATTTTGGTTTACTTACTTAATAGTTTATTTTTATCTCGTTTTGGCGGTTTGTTTTCTAGAAAATAATTGTTCATGGTTAATTGGTTTAAAAAGACAGTTGTTTATTGGTATACCTGTTTACTAGAGAGCACTCTTTTGTATTTAAAAGATTTTTCTTTAAATTAACGTGAAAATTTTTTAAATTACTTTTAACTTTTTAGTTGCCATCTTCTATGCAACAACTTAATCAGGTTGCCTTTCCTGGCACCTCAGTAGTAGCAGGAATGGGGAATTCCACTTTAGGAATGGTCAAGCAGACCCTGAACTTTGTCGGAGGTAAAATTAAATTTATTTTATTAAAATTTTATAAGTTGTAAATAAAAATTTAAATTTTTGTTAATGTGTGTTTATATGTTGGCAGTTGAAAAAAAATTATGTAAAATTTTTACAATAATATCAGGAATTAAAAATTTTGTTTGTTTATATTATATAAATTTAATATTTTTAGAACTGATAAAAAGTTAACTAATTATATATGTATTTTCTATTAAAAAACTGACAAACTGCTTATTTACCATCTTTAAACATAATTTTTTTTTAATGTTTATGTTGTGATAAAGGTTTAAAAAAACAATTCAAGATATATTTTTTTAAATCACAAATTAAAAAATTTTGTAGCTTTATCCAACCATTTCTTAACTAAATAGATTGGCTAAATGTTAACCAGCAGTCAACCTAATGATTTCTAAGCGGGAAACTACAATAACTAACATATCTGTAATAAAAATTGAACTTAATTTTTTTATTTTAAGTCAAAAATTTTATTTAATATCCTTCAAAATTTACACTTTCTTTTAGGTTCCAACACCCCTAAAAGACACCCCGCTCATAAAGCCACTTTTAGTAAACGTCACACTATCGGACAAATCAGTCTTTTTCTTTCAACTCGACTTCATATTCCACTTGAGAATATAAGGTTATGGCATCTCATTGATGAGGTATGTAATGTTACTAGTCAAAAGCCCACCCTATAGTCGGGGTTTTATTTGTTGTAATTTTGTTAAAACTCTTAACTCATATTTGCTCGCAATAATTTACCCACGCACCACAAATGGCAGTTTTAATAATTTTGCAGCCTTATTAAATTTACATTCATTTATAATATTTTTTGTTAGATTTAAATTGAGGTTTAAATATATATTTTTTATTTAATTTTTTTGTAATACAATGGGAAAAATGGTTTTAATTTTAATCTGAATAAGTTAAACTGTTAAATTTGTTAATTTTTTTGATTATTTTACAGAATAATGCTACTTTATTGGAGGATGATTCGGTGAAATTAGAAAATTTAAAAATTACGAACAACTCACAAATATTATTGGAAGGTACACTTTGTTTATATTCAAAATAATTTATATTTTTTTATCCTCAATGTGAAAAAGTCGAATTCATGACTTAAACATAAATTAACATCTGTTACCTCGACCCAGTCTTGAGTTTCTTTTGACATTTGGGTATATTATAGATTATAAGTACCCGATAATTTTTGCTTATTAAGTGTTGGCCCAGCAGAAGTTTATATCATACTCTCCTTACTTAAGGAAACTTGTACAATTAAAGCAATATTGAACTCTAAATCTTATTATGCAAACTCAATTGTTTTAACGTACTATGCCACAAATTGGTCATAACTCTAATTACATTGTTTTTAAATTGACCAGTAAGAAATGTGGACATGAGTTGGCCTGAAGAACTTTCCCAAATTGCAAGAAATCACAAACTTAAAATAAAACAAGGACAACTAATCTCAAAACAAGGTTAATAAATGTTTCATTAATTTTTACATATGTTTAACTTATTTGGTGATGGAATTATACTTTATGTTTATTATTGGTTGAATTTTCCATATAAATTCTTGTAAAAAAAATAATTTTTTTGTAAAAAAGGTTACGTTTGTATACTCACTTTTTCAGCGTTTCCAAAATATTTTACATTACAGTGTCCACAGTTGGGGGGGCAACTGGTCTCAGTAATTTGGGAAACACTTGTTTCATGAACTCAGGAGTTCAATGTATAAGTAATACTTATCCACTCACCAAATACTTTATCGAAAACAAACATCTTTATGAACTAAACAAAACTAATCCAATAGGTTTGTATATTATCTTACTGTTAACAATTTGTTAGTTAAAATTTATAGATCTTTTGTAAAAAACCTAGGGTAAATAACTACAATATTGTAGCAAAATATGTTTCTTGAAAAACACCTTAACTTTTCTCTAAGCTTGTGACCGGCAGCATGGTGTAGTGGTAAAAACACTTGCTACACCACCATGGGGTCGTGGGTTCAATTCTCATTGATCTCATGCTGTAGCGCCCTTTAAGTAAGGCGCTATAAACGGTATGAACTCCTGCTGAGCCAGCACTTAATCAGCAGCATAATTATCGGGCAATGATAATCAATAATATCCCTAACTGCCACAGGCATCTCGAGACTGGGTCTGGGTAACTGATGTTACTCTATGTCTAGGTCTCGCATTTGACCTTTCCACATCAAGAATAAAGATATATACAAAACAAATAAAATAAAATGGTTGAGTTAGGGTTTAGGCCTAATTCTCTAAATAATATCGGTGTTTTAATGACATGGGTTTCAACTAGAGATCCAATTATACTACTTAGGGAAGCTAAATAAAGGCAACTTAGAGTATGGAGAATAAGAATATATAGTTAGGTGTGGTTTTAATTAAAAAAAATTGTTCAACTTAAAACTTGGTCAGAGTGAATAAAATGTGTTGTTAGACTGTAAAGTTAGTTTCCTGTCTATTCCTGTCTATTACACTTTCCTAAAAGTTGTACAATTTAAGACTTAGTCAGAAAAAATAAAATTTATTATTAGGCTGTGAATCATGTACTTCAACTAAAATCACATCTATTAATAAAAGTAAATTTTTGTCTTTGCTATCACTCCAATTTTTTATTTTTAAATCATCTTTAAAAAGCCTTAATACTACCTCTTAAGGCTTATCTTAAGTATATTCTTAATGTTGAAGGTATGAAAGGTCACATAGCAAAGAGATATAGTGATTTGGCTCAAGAATTATGGAGTGGAACGAATAAAACTGTAGCACCTCTAAAACTAAGGGTAAGCTTATTTAAAATTATTCAATTTTTGAAGGGAGATTTTAGAATGTGGGATTAATATATAATTAATTTAAGTATTTTTTTATGCAATTGCAATTAAGGAATGATTTTTTATAGAATTAAATTCTTTATCATCTTAAGGATGGGCGATAGGTTTTTACATTTTTTTGGGAATGTGTTTAAACTAACTCAAAATTGCGGGTTCATTAAAAAATAAATTTTAAAGTAAATTAAAGTAATGCCTTTCAAATTTGTTTTGAAGTAAAGGGTTTTTGGAAGGGTGTGCTGTTGTGACATGTTTAAGCTATTTTGTTAACACCTGAATCAAGGGCGAATAGTTTTGTCAGTGGTGGACTCAAACCCAAAATTTTCGGCTTGTAATTTAATGTTATGACTGACAATACCTGCTTTTTATTTTAAATTATTTTTGAAACTAAAAATAATATATTAATTCCTCTAGTGGACAATCAGTAAATACGCATCACGGTTCAATGGTTTTGCTCAACATGACTCCCAGGAACTTCTTGCGTTTCTATTGGACGGTTTGCACGAGGATTTAAACCGAGTTCAGGAGAAGCCGTACGAGGAGCTAAAGGACAGCGATGGAAGACCCGACGAAGAAGTTGCACAAGAGGTGGGTGTTTGGGGGGAAATGAGGTTTATAGGGGCATAAAATGTGGTATTATTGGAGCTAGAAGTAAGTAAAATGGGGTAAGGTGGGGGTTAGAAGGGTGTAAAGTTTTAAACATAATTTTAATTGTACTTATTCTACAAAATTTAAACTTGTGTTACTTTTAGTTTATAGTATTTGGGTAAAAGGGGGTAATTTGGTGGTTTAAAAATGGGATAAATGGGGTATTTTGTGAACTAAAAGTGGTTAAAATGAGGTATTATAATATTTAAAATGGGTAAAATTTGTAAAAACTGTTGGGGTTAAAAGAAGGGAAAGTTGATTGAAAATGGGTAAACTAAAAATGTGTCATGTGATTGTATAAAATGTAAAAAATGTTTTAAACTCGAGTTTGAAAATGGATAAACTACAAAATATGTGAAAGAAACAGTTTTTAAAATTAAGGAATTAAAAAAGGAGCTAAATTTGCTTTTAACATTACACAGTTATTTTTCTTTATTTACATCTTAAATGCTAAAACTTAAAATTTTTACCCATTGTTATGAGTTAAAATGGGCTTAATTTTTAACCTATTAGTAAGATTTCCTATTTCAAATTCAGAGAAATTGTTGCGAAAATGAAAGTAAAATTAAACCTGGTAATTAATGCCTTGTGGGCACGCCAGTATTAAACCTTAATTAAGTTATAAACACTGTAATTAATATCTTGTTTACAAAACTTGTACTTTGTTCATAGTGAAATAAGGCGTATTAGAGTTAGGCTAACCTAATAAGTAGTTTGTAGAACAATTTGAAATTTAAATATCACTGCTATTTATTCAGGTAAATGTTAACTAAAACAATATGAAATTATATGTAAGGGTGTTTCAGTTTATAATATTGTTACTTAACCAGGCTTTCTAAGTGAATGTAACATAGGTATTAATAGTTAACAAAGCTTGTGAATCTTTGATTGCTGCAGGACAGTTTTTTATTAAAAGTTTTAATTTTCTACAGTAATTGTTACATCTTTAAGATGTCTATAAAAGTTGAATAATAAATTTTTAATGAAAATGATAGTTTTTAAATAAATTAAATAAGTGTTTAACCTACTTCAATAAGTAACAATAAATAATAGACAATTTACTGTAATATTGATAATAAATTAAACTAATTTTTATGATTTAATTTAATTTCATAGTTATTACACTTTAATATTATATTATACAGAAATAAATGGTATATAAGCCTAACCCATGCCTTACCTAGAAATATCAGTTTATTCAGGATTACAAGTACGTTTTACCATTTAATTATACATGAAAATCATCACCTCTTGTTTAAATTATTATCTTAAAACCAAATTATTACGAGAAACGTGGATTTTATGCGTCTGAAATTGCCTTAAGACATTAACAAGTCATCTAAAGTCGTGAATTCTAGTCTTTCAAGAGGATTTTAAACTGTATATTGGAAGGCATAGCGTTATTAAACTTTAAGTAAAGTGAAGTTAAACATTTTTTTTATTTCGTTTTTTCGCGCATCGTTGAAAGTGAATAAAAAGACTTGCAAAAAATATAACTAAAATGCGACGCGAAAAAATTACGGAATTAATTTAATAATTTAAAACATGCTATAAAAAGTAATGTTTATAAAAGTTTTTAAGTATGTTATAGCATAATTAAAAAATAAAAAAAGGAATATTTTAGTGATTTAAAGTAGAAAAAATATTTTTTTCAAATAATTTTTTTTTCAAATAAGATCTAAGTAGTAAATAAAAAAATTGGTATAAATTTTTTTAAAAGATATTTACCGTTTTATTTTACCTAATTTTTTGGTAGATTGTTTTTGTGTCTTAAAGGTTTATTTTAGACATGGACATTTATTTAATTTTATGTGTCATTTTGTTTATATGATTCATGACCAAGTTTGTGATGTCATAAAATTAAAGTTAGTTTTTAAAGTTTCATAATATTCTAAATTCTCTCTTACCAATATTTTATGTTTTATATAGACTAAAAACTGGTTTTAGTAAATTCTTCGGCCCTTAGGGAATTTAAATATGTAATAGAATCGTTATGCTTATTAGTTTTAGATTTAAGTTAGATTTTATCATTTTATTTTTAGTACTTTGTTTTTGTGTTATTCGAACTATTACTTTAATTAAATTTTGAATTTTTTTGGGGATGTTTAATATTAGGATTTGTAATTTTTGTTTGTTTTAGTTTGCATATAATACACTTGCAAGTTTTATGATAATTTAATTACAATCTAAAATAAGAAAAGCAGAATTTTAACTTAATTACCTAAACCACAAATATTTTTTGGATAATGTTAAAGGCAAAAATTTTAAAATTTAACATTTGTTGGAAATCTAACTGAAACTTAAATTATACCGGGTTACATCATAAAGTAAAACATTAACACCCTCAGGCTTTTTGCAATCTGCAAATTGTTAGCCAAAATTTGTAAATATTAACATTTTACCATGAAGTTTTATTGAATAATAAAGCAATTTGTAAAGCGGAGAATTCAGTAAATTTTATACAGATTAGTAAAGAATTTTTAGTATTGTTTAATTTGTGTTTAAAGAAAGAATCAATTTATAGTTAATAATAACCTCAACTTTTTAGTGAAAAATAATGAAATGCAAATGAAAAATAATGAAAGAAAATATATATTTAAAAGTTTAAAACTTAAATATTTATTGACATATTAAGAAGTAGAAAAATTGGATTTTAATAAATTATTAAATAGCAGTTCATGTTTTTAACTTTCTTGTTATTTTTGTTTTAATGTTTTAGAAACGCACAAAAATGCATATGTCAAGAAAAAAGGGTTTTTTAAAAAATGTTTTATATGGAATTGCTTTTATTGTTTCTGTTTCAATATTTTTAATTTGGAACGAAGGAGTTTCACTGAAAAAGGAAAAAGTTTTTGAAAATGTTATTATTGAGGATAAATTAAAAAAGGATTTTAATTACGATAATTTAAAAAGTGATGTTATTAAAATCTTGAAAGATTATTTGCCTGAATTTAAAAAACAACAAAATGATTTAACTCAACTTCAATCGAAAAACATTAAAAAAGATATTGAAGTTTTAATAAACAAAGGAATTATAAACCCAAAAAATTTGAACAAAGTCGGCGAACAGCAAAAATGTTTATTAGAAACTGATGTCAATTCGAATAACAAGCACGTCAAGCCTTTATTTCAACTGAATCCAAACAAATTTATTCTTCCTATTCTACATAATGGACCGACTAATCAATTGAAAGGTCTAAGGGATGCTATCTTCTTGGCAATCAGACTTAATCGAACTTTAATTATTCCAATATTTAAGAAACACGTCACAGATATGTCCGGTGCTTTGAATAAAATTCCAGCTGGAATGAGAGTGAATTTTGACGTTTTAAATTCGTTTATTTCAACAGTTCCTCAAGCTAAGGTTAACGATAGTTGTCATGGTGAATCTGGGTTAGTGATTATTCCACGCAAAGAATACGACTTTTACAGAAGAGCTCATTTAAAACATTGTTATGTGAATGATGTTAAAGGAATAATAACTGATCCATCGAAAAGCAAAATGATGTTTTTTAAAGATGATATGAGCGAATTTTATCCAACTAAATTTAAAAATGGGTCATTGAAATCTCCACCTAAAAGGAATTTGTACAACTTATATAAAACACCTGATCGCTGCATTATTCATTTGTATTCTTATAACGGAGTAGCTGTCACTACATCTACTCATAGTAGAAAAGTAGCTAAAGATATAATGGACTCAAAACCAACAAATATCTCAAATTGGAATGTTATTCCCGATAATGTTTTGTATTCATTGGGTTCATGGTACAGTGGACCTCCTGCATTTATATTGGAAATTGTGCAAAGCTTTGTGGATAAGTTTTTAAATAAAGAAGACTATATTGCCCTGCATTGGAGGTATGATTATCAAGACTGGTTGCAACATTGTAAAAATGATCCCAGCAAGCACGGTTTTAGTTCCATCTGCTTTAAAATATCTAATATAAATTCAGAAGACGTAGCCCAAGCAGCGATGAATAAAATTCGAATTTTTAAGAATAAAACTTCAATTGAAATCAGTAAGATTTATTTTGCTGCACCATTAAAGCTAAAACAATTTGTTGGTGAAGTTAAACAAAATCTAAGTCAAGCTGAATTTAAAATAAACGGAAAATTAGTTAAAGTTCATGCTTACACCGCTGAAGATGTGAAAATACATCTGAAATCTTATGAATCTTGCTCTTTCATTTTACCACATGTTGAAGATGTGATTGCTTTAATTGAGATGCAAATTTGCGTGAATTCAACTTTGTTTTTATATTCTCCTAACTCATCATGGTCAAAAAATGTTTTTTACGAACGTAGTTTAAAACAGTATACTCACTTTGACGCCAGCCTTCTAGAGATGTCATGGGCTGTACACACAGCTAAAAAGAATCTAAATAAATGAAAATTTTAAATTATTTTTTGCTTTTATAGTAAAATAATTTAAATTAGGATTGTCCAATCTTGTTTTTTTTGTTATAAAATATGCTGCTTATTATTTAAAAAAAAATGCTGTTTATTTTCTGATAGTATTGGTAAAAATACCAATACTTACATCTATTCAACTTTAAATATTCTTAAAATTATGTTTTGTAACTTGGTTTATTATTACAAGTAATTTCTTTTGTATAACTATACTAGCTTCACATTATTTACATAGTAAATCAACTTTAATTTTACTTCATCTTGTGTTTGCTTAAAATATGTTTATTTTATTTATTCTTGCTTTAAGCATTTATTTATTGTGTTGTTTTATGTTTAATTTTAATTATTGAAAAACGGAAAATTTGTAAACAATCTATAAATATATATTAATTAGTTTATAAATATTAATTAACTAATTTCATATTTGCACATCTAACTAAACTAAACATATAATTTTTTTTTTATTAACATTAGTCGGTATGCCTAAAGGTAGGATTTTACCTGCCATAATATAGTACAACTCGCAACAGAGTTTTGTTCTTGATAATTTACCCAAGCACCACAAATGGCAGTTTTTTATTTTGCAGCCTTATAAATTAAACATATATTATATGTATATATATATATATCGCCCGCTAAGCTTTATTATATATTATAGCATATCAATAACATTGTAAAATAAAAACCATTTTTGTTTGTTGGAATAATGAATATGTTTAGTTAATATATGATTTTGTTGTAAAATTTTTGTCTTTTCCATTTAAACATGTTTTCAATTTTAATATAAAAACTAGATTTATTTGATAAATAAAATATGGTTCGAAATCGTTTGATTCTTTTTTATAAATATAATTTATTTAGTAGGTTTATTAAATAAATTATAAATTTAAATATTAACTTTTTTAAATTTAAACCTAATTTTAACAAACGAACACGCATTCATTGATATTGTAATATAAAAGTAAACTAAATTTAAAAGCAAAATACCGTTCTTAATTTTTGGTAATCAAACGAGTATTAAAATATAATAATAACAAAACAATTAAAAAAAAAATTTTACACATTTTCTACTTATACTTTAACATTTTACTTAAATTTTCAACCAATATTTTTTACTTTAATGGACAGCGAAAAGGACGATTTTTGACGGCGACCAGAACGCTATTAAATTATTCAAGCGTTAAACTCACACTGATTCGTTATTTTATAAAAAACTAAAATAATGATTAAATGATATTTAGCTAGAGTTAAATCTTCATTTTAAATAGCAACATACAAAATAATAATACCAACAACATATTAAAATTTCAGAAAATTTAATCTTTAAATTTTAATAATAAAATATATTAATTAGTAATTAGTGACATTTAAATGTCGTAAATAGGAGGTTTGCGATTCGTTGGGATAATAACAAACATACTAAAAATTTAGAACTTTTACTTTTAAAAAACAAAAGTTATCGTCTTTCAAAATTTGTCAAATAAGAATAAAAACAATAATAAATATAATGACAATAACAATATGTTTCGAAATCTAAGATTTCGAACCATAATAAACAATTTAAAATTGGCACAATTTGTGACTTGTGAAGAAATAAAACAGAAATAATAGGTTTAGTAATATTGGATAGATTTTACTAGTTTTATTTTTTTTATTATAATAGATATTTGTAAAAGATACATTATTATATACTGTAGTACATGCTAGACCAAAAACAAGTTTAAAGAAGTTCTTTGAAAATGCTCCCGGCTATAAAAACTAATATACATATTATTAAGCAAAGTTACAGAGAAAAATAAAATTCCATCGCATGAAAAAAACTTGAAAAACAAGTTTTAATATTTGTAGATTACCAAGCAATATGATTGCTTTGGATTTTATTAAGTTTTTATATTATGCAAATAATGTTTTTTTTTCCATTTTTTTATAATAAAAACTTGTATTATAAATACACTAACATTTCGAAAGTAAATTTTAGCGCAATTTAAAAATTTTTATTTCTATATCCTTGTTTTTTTTAAATTAAAAATAATTTATTAAAAAAAATTAATATCACCCAAACTTTTTATTCTCAGGCTTGGGAAAACCACCTAGCCAGAAACCAATCGATCATAGTTGACCTTTTTCATGGTCAAATAAGGTCAAAGGTCAGATGCTTAGAATGTGAGAGCATTAGTGTAACGTTTGACCCCTTCACATTTCTGTCACTACCCCTGCCTATGGATAATTCAATGTATTTGGATATTACTGGTTTGTAAAGTTGTTTTATGTGACATTTGCTTTTTAATTAAAATATTTAAAAGTTAGGTTGAATTAATAAATATCATTACAAAGTAAACTGCCTTAAGTATTATAATAAAAGTAAAAAAAGGAGTAGTATGGTGCGTTAAAACACTTTGCTACACTACATGAGGTGGTGGGTTTGATCCCTACTGCTTTCATGCTGTAGTGACCTTGAGTAAGGCGCTATAAACGGTACGAACTCCTGCTGAGCCAGCACTTAATCAGCAGCATAATTATCGGGCAATTATAATCTATATAATATCCTAAACTGCCACATGCAACTCGAGACTGGGATGAGGTAACTAATGTTACTCATGTTTATGTTTCGCGCATTCGACTTTCCCACATCGAGGATAAAGATATATACAAAATAAATCAAAACTGTCAAAGGCAACTCGACACTGGGTCGGGATAACTTATTTCACTCTATGTTTAAGCTGTAAAGTTGACCTTCCCACGTTAAGAATAATAATCTTCTTATTTGTAAATGTATTCCTTATTTGATAAATTTTATTTAGTGATTTTTTTGAATGTTTATACATTAAATTAAATATTGTTTTTTATATTTACAGTCGTTCGTTTAAACGGTGAAACTCCAACCAGGTTTGGGTTGAGGTTAAATATGGACGACACTTTTCTTGAAGTTCGAAGACATCTTGCAAAAAAGTGTTTACTCTCAATTGAAGCGATCTTATTGGTTGAAGTGTTTGGTGCAACAGTGAAGGTAACAAAATAGAAAATACTCTTAATTTATTTTCACAGAGTTTTTATAAATAGTGTATGTTAAAACAGAATATTTTGGTCAATAAACAGGATATAAAAATAAAACAGGGTTAATAAATTTATCAAATTAAAACTTGTTAAAAATATTCAATAAATCTTTAAACCAGTTTTGTTTTATTTATTTTCACTATATCCTTAATAAGTTACTCAAGCACCACAAATGGCAGTTTTTTAAGATTATAAATTATCCATACATATATCTATATTTTTTTTTTTTTTTTGTATACGTCTTTATCCTCGATGTGGGAAAGTCGAATGCGCGACTTAAACATAGAGTTACATCAGTTACTCCGACCCAGTCTCAAGTTGCCTGTGGCAGTTTGGGATATTATACTACACCACGCTGCCAGTTATATTGTCCAATAAGCTCTGTATTATAGATATTTAATTTTATAAAACTATAATTTTTCTCTTTTTTTAGAGTTTTTTGTCTGACAACACAAAACTAAGAGCTTCAACTTTAGGAAATTTATTCGCTTATGAAATTCCTCCTCCAAAACAAGCAGAGTTAGTAACCACAAACAACAATAAAACAAACGGCTCCGTTAAAAACTTTGATAACTCGCCCAAGCATAACGGGACAAGTTTTTCGGCGTTATCCTCGTTAGGTTCATCAGTGCATGAAACTAGCAAACGAAGCGTGACCAATCATGCAGCGATGAAAAAAGTGCCACTTGAAGACGCTGTTTACAACGAGAGTTTAATTGAAAAAGAACAGAGACAAATTCTGGCAGAATCTCATGATGTTCTGGCGGAATCATCTCCAAGTGGAAATTTTAATGAAAATGTTTTTTTATCCTCGAAACTATTTGCTAATCAAAATAACTCCGGCATTTCTGAACAAAGGTTGGTAAAAATAATTATTTACAGGTTCATTTTGTATATTTACAAAACTTTTTTTTTAGCTGAAAAATATCTATTTTTTTATTTTTTAATTTAATTGTTAGTTTTTTTTTGTATATATCTTTATCCTCGATGTGGGAAAATCGAATGCGCGACTTAAACATAGAGTAACAACTGTTACTCCGACCCAGTCTCAATTTCCTGTGGCAGTTAGGGATATTATAGATTATAATTGCCCGATAAATATACTGCTGATATGGTGCTGGCTCAGCAGGAGTTTATACCGTTTATAGCGCCTTACTCAAGGGCGCTACATCATTAGATCAGTGGGGATTGAACCCACGACTTCATGTGTGGTGTAGCAAGTGTTCTTACCACTACACCACGCTGTCGGTCAGCTAATAAACCGTTAATTAAGAATTTTGTTAAAATAAATTTTATGTTTTTATTTTAAACTAATTCTCACTTTAGGTTGAATGGTCAGGGTGATTACAACCTGGTTTCAGATTTAATAAATTATCCTGGTTATGTGGTGGCATTTCATAGGAAAAGTGTAAGTTTGTATTACTTAACAAATATATTAAAGTGTTATGTTACAGAATTTTGTAATTTTGTAAGTGATGTATATAGCATGCTAGTATGGTTGACACTGAATCACAGAATGGCTTTAGAACCTTTAAAAAATGTCTGTGGTACTTACAATTTAATTTTCAAAAATACTGGAAAATGATTAACATAAAAAACCAGGTTACCATATTTTTTGTGTGACATAGAAAGAACCAGGTAGCGCAGTGAATGTATACAAACTAGTACTTTTTACGTCATCACAAACAGGGCTTCCCTTTTCTTTTTTTTAATTAATTTTTTTTGTTGTATAACTTAAAAAGTAGGTGAAATTATTTAGTTTTTTTGTGTTCAGTGACACCAATTTTATTAATTGTTAAGTATAAAAATATTGTTAATATATGACCTTAAAGAAGTTTTACGATAATACTTTAATTTTAATTATGTGGTATTTTAAAATAGTATTTAATTAATCTAATAAAGGTTTTAAAATTCAAGAATCTTTGTGATATATAAATTTTATTAAAAAAGTGTCCTAAAAATCCTAATTTAAAATCTTACAAAGTTAACCTCAAATTTTAGAAAAACTCCAATTTTTTTTACAGATCCATCTTGACGTTTATTTTCTATCCTCCCAGAAACATCGACCCAGTTTGTTCGGGCTTCCCCTTGTGGTCCCATGCAGCCCCGGCTCCCCCAACAGGGAGTTGTATAGCTGGGTCTGGAAGCTGGTTTCTAGGTTTGTGAGCCCCGTACCAAATAATGAAACTGGAACCAATCATGCTCAAGACTGGTATGTTGATTTTTAGTTGTCTTACAATATAACAAATATATCTAATGTAGGTTGCTTAACGATTTTAATTTTTATGTCCTTGATAGACATACAAAATAAAAAAAAAATGTTGTTTCTGGTGCCTGAGTAAATTATCACAGGTAAATATTAGTTAAAAGTTGTGAGTTGCGATCATAATATGACACTTAAAATGCTGATCGTAGGGTTGGCCCGACTTGTTTAAAATAAAATTTAAATTATACCTACCTTTTGAAAAAAGAGTATTTAGTTGTGTATACATCTTTACATCCTGCATTTTAATTTTCATAATGTGGTTGCAACAAAGATTTGCCCATGGTAATTTTCTTGCCACAAACAAAAAATTTTTAAGGCCTGTGATATAAACATTCATAAAAAAATTTATTATGCTTCATTATCTAACTTTTAAAGGGCAGGTTAAAAAACGCACCAGAAACAATATCTCAGTTCTTTTTTTTTAATTTAAACACCAACCATTTCAAGTTAAAAATTCACTTTTTAAAAAACTTTTTTAAACATCTTGTGATCTCACTCTTTACCTACATCTTTAAAACTGATAAAATTTAAAATACAATGTTACAAAACAAACCTGCAATAATATGAAATTAAGTAAGTATAACCCTGAACCACACTGTTTAAGGCTTTAGCACTATTTTAAAACTTAAAACCTATAAAATTGATTTGTAGCGACGACAGTTTGCATATGAAATATCCATTTGAGCTTCATTGTGTCGATAAAACTGGTTTAAATTGTGGAAACAACTGCCCATGGTTCACTTTTTGTGATGGTTGTGTTATACCTTGTAATAATCAACCCTGGACCCAGACTTCAGGTTATATTTCAATTGATTGGGATGCTACTGCTCTGCATTTAAGATATCAACAATCTGTGGAAAGGGTAAATTTTGTTATTTTTATTGGATAAATTTTAGCATTCTTTGAATGAGAATCTTTAGAATTTTGATTTGGATATTTTGGTTGTTAAAAAAAATTTAGCTTTTTGACAATATATAAGCAATAAAAGTTACAATTTTTGTTTTTAAAATGTATCAATTTGAAAATTATATGATTAAAAATGTAAATTAGGTGCTTAAGTCCCTTTTAATCAAAGTTAAATTTTTTTCCAATTAATTATACTTTAATTTTTTTAAATATTTATAAATTTAAGGTATATGATATTTTGGAGAATAAATTAACCAACCTACTTTTACACCACCAGGAATTCACAGATGACATCAGCGTAGAAGAAGGCAACAAAGGTCAGAAGCAGAAGATTGATCTAAAACATTGTTTAAGAGCTTTCACAACAGAAGAAGATCTTGGTAAGAACGAACTTTATCTGTGTAAGAAATGTGGAAAACATCAACTTGCGAAGAAGAAGTTGGATATATGGAGACTACCTCCTATTCTGGTAGGTTAAAACAACTTAGATTTGTGTAAACTGTTTATTATATGTATTACTTAAGTAACCACCCTACAGACTGCATTTCGACCCATTCGTCAGCTACTATTACATTGCGATTGTGCCTTTTTTACTTTAAATGAACTGTTTATTATTTTTATCTTTTTATATTTATTTATCCTCAATGTGGAAAAAACAACTTCACAGCCTAAACAAAGAATAACATTTGTTACCCTAACCCAGTCTTAGGCTGACTTAAGCAGTGTGGGATGATATTTATTTTGAATGCATAGTTTGGACATATTTGCATATTTACATATAAAAGTCACTGAGCCTTTTCTATTATTACTATTTAATAGGTTCCTCTTCAGTATTTTTAATTTCGTAATATGGTTGCATGGAATAATTTACCTTCACTACAGCAGCTTTATTTTTTCAAAGGGCTTTAAATTAAACTTACACATATATCTTTTGCTAAGTTCCATTCAATAAAGATTTAACAATACTCCTAATTTTGTTAATTAAAAGTTGTGTTTAATTGCTTATCTAATTTAAATGTAAAATCGAGTTAAAATTCTCACAAATTTTTTCTCAGAAATAAAACTTTTTTTAATACCAAATTTTTAATTAATTTTAGATAATCCACTTGAAAAGATTTCGATATGTAAACGGTCGTTGGATCAAATCCCACAAAGTTGTTGATTTCCCTCAAGAACATTTTGATCCTTCCAACTTCATGACCAAACGAGAAGGTTCAGATTATTTTATTTACTAAGATTTTGATATTATATAAGTTGTACAACAATTTAAAACCAAATTTTAGCGTGGTAGATTTCTGTCTATATAAACCTTTACAATTAAAAGTTAAATTTTTGTTAAAAATATATTTAAATATATTTAAAATTATAATATTTTATGTTGATAGTTTATTAAAGTTTAGTTTGGATAACTTTGTTTTGCTATACTTTTTGCTATCATGTAAAAGGCTTAATAAGTAAAAACCACATATTTGAATTTTTTTTTGCTAAATTTATGTTGTTGGCCTTAACAATTGAAAGTAAAACTTTTTTTTTATAAATATAGGGTTTATTTTTTGAGATATATTTTAACTTAAAATCTCAAAAGTTGAATTTTTTAATATTGTTTTAATTTTTTGCCTAAAATAAAAAAAATTGCCTATTTTGGTTACAAGGTGTATAAATAAAAAATGATACTACCTTAATCACTTTTAATAAGGTAACACTTTTAATATAAATTTTATTTATTTTTTTTATTTTAAAGTTGAGGAAATTGAAACAACGCCAACTTTTCAAACAAGTGAAAATACTGCTGAGTCGCCATCACCCAAACTAACAAACGGAACTGATTTCACCAAAAGTGCAACGTCATCATTTCTCCATGGTGACAAGCACAAGAAAAACGTTCATATTTCATTTGCCGAAAAAGAGGATAAAAAAACGATTGACCCCCAGCAAGGTCATGACCCCCAGCAAGGTCATGCCCCCATAATAGGTGGTTCAAATAAAGGAGGGTCGAGTAGGGGGAGTACAGCGAGAAAAAGGCAACCCTCGTTTAAAGAAGATTCACCGCCATTATATAACTTATATGCTGTATCGGTAAGTTTAATTCTACAAAATATAAATTAGACAAGGTTTGGCATAATAGTTAAAGTGGTAGGCGTCATCAAATGATGACCTGGGTTCGATCCCAGTTGCTTTCACATAGAGTAAAGTTAGGGGGTTACAGTTAAGGCTTAAGTCAAGCACAATAAGTTACAGTGGAATTGATCATATCACTAGGTGATTTGTTTTTGTATATAATATTTTTAAATGTTTCTGTATATAATATTTATCCTCGATGTGGAAAGGTTGACTTCGTGACCTTTAACAGAGAGTAACAACAGTTACCTGAACGCAGTCTTGAATTGCTTGTGGCAGTTTTGAATATTATAGATTATTATTATAGGATAGTCGATAGCCTGCCCTGCGGTTAACATTTTAATTGTCGCAATATGGTTGCAACCTTTAGTTAATATTGCCTCGCAAATCTCACCTGTGCACCGCAAACGGAAGTTTTATTTAATTTGTAGGCCTGTAAGTTGGACAAACATATATATATCACCACTAAGCTACATCATATATAAATTTTAAATATCTTTTTTAGTGTCATTCTGGGATATTAGGAGGTGGCCATTATATTGCATATGCTAAGAACAAAGCTAATGGAAAATGGTATTGTTACAATGACAGCAGCTGTAAAGAGGTAAGCACTTTAACTATTTGTTAAAAGTAGTTACTATATTTTTATGAAACTGATTATAAAGAATTTAGTTTTTTTTTCATATTTATTTATCCTTGATGTGGAAGGGTCAACTTCACGACCTAAACATAGAGTAACATTTGTAACTCTGACCCAGCCTAAAGTTGCCTTTTACAGTTTGGGATGTTATTGATTTTAATTTTCCAAAATTTAAGCTGGGTTCATATCGTTTTTATAATCTTTAACAAAATTTTGGATTTTGACTAATTTGTTTTTTAAATTTGATTAATTTTTAGATTGCCCCAGAGACTATGAATGTTGACACTGCTTATACCTTATTCTACGAGTTAGAAGGTTTGAATTATGAGGACTTTATGCCAAACACTGAAGGTAAAACACCGGTAAATATCGAAAATATGGACGAAGATTATAACTCTGAAATTAAAAGATATTGTGTCATAATGTAACACTTTATGATGTCATAATGTAGCATTTTGTTGTGTTGTAATAATGCATAATGCATAATGCTGTGACATCATTGTAATACCATGTATTGCTAAATGTGTGGAAGTTTACTTAACAAATATGTGGTATTAGGTCATATGTGATTTTTGGATAAAATTTGATTAGCTAAATAAGGCTACAAATTTTTTTTTTCGCAACTTAAAACTGAGTAAAAATGCTAATTTAACAACTAAAATGAAATGCTCTATTAAACCACTGTGATTGGATAAATTATGTAGCAGACATTAAAGTTACTTTTACACTTAGATTTAAATATTTAGTAATAGGAATTGCCTAAACAAATCTTTTGTTTGTCTATATCAACAATTGTTAAAGTAAAACATTTTTTTTCCTGAATTTGTATGGCCAAGTGACCATAGGTTGATAGTAAACACTTTATAGCAAACACTTTTATTGGTAGTTATTTTTTAGTAGGATAAGTTTCATTGATATTTATATATGTAGTTGTTTGGTATTTTGACTGTATATTTATATGCAGTTTAAATGTAACGTTAAAATAACTTTTATTTAACTTATTTGTTTTGATTTAACAAACTGATTTTGGTAAAACTAATTGTAAAAAATTGGATTTTTTTGATTGCGATTTTTGTTATTAAAATCTATTTTTATTTTTGGTACTTTTTAAGTTTTGATCAAAAATGTAATATCTTCTTATTTATGCTCTTATATATTATTTATCTGTTTTGCAATTGTATTTTAAGTATCCATGTAGCCAAACAATTATTGTTTATTATATGTGTTTTGATTTATTCTTCATTAAAAACAAAATTATTTTAATTTCTGATATATGTATACCAAAAACTAAATCTCTATACCCTAAACTTATTAATGTAAGTTTTTAAATTAAGTAATAATACATTAAATGCAATTGATTTTATTATTTAAAACTATTACTAGAAATATAAAAAATGTATATTAGCAACTTTTTAATGTGTAAAAAAATGGCATAAACTAAAGTTTGTCATTTTTTGATTTTTTAATTTTCTTTTTTCTATGCCTATGATTGTAATGACGTCATGTTTTGTATTTCTTTACGTGTTAATGACGTCACGAGATTGGTTGCTATGCATTGTGATTTAGTAAATTTTAAAGAGATAACAAATTTTGTCGCAAAAATAAACAAAAACCCTAAAATATCTTTAGATTGTTAAGTATTTTTTGAACAAATTTAGAATTGTTTAAGAATCTTCCATAGAATGAAGGGATATCTCTAAAAAGTCCCACTAGAATTTGGGTAAAAAACGGCAGCATGGTGTAGTGGTAAGAACACTTTCTACACCACACATAAGAACGCGGGTTCAATCCCCACTGATCTCATGCTGTAGCACCCTTGAGTAAGGCGCTATGAACCGTATGAACTCCTGAGTCAGCACTTAATCAGCAGCATAATTATTGGGCAATTATAATTTATAATATCCCAAACTGCCACAGGCAACTAGAGACTGGGTCGAGATAACTGATGTTACTCTATGTTTAGGTCGTAAAGTCGACTTTCCACATCAAGAATAAAGATTTATATAAAAAAAAAACCTAAAGGCTGTTAAGGTAGTGGGAATCTAACCCGTGGCCTCTTACAGAAAAACTTTATTTATTTTCTTGAAATCTGGCTTGTTTTAGGTTTGGTGGGTTGTTATTAATAAAAACTGATGACAACAAATAACATTATATTTTAGTATATATGTTTAATAATTAAATGCATTCTTTAATTTAAAATCACCACCCGGAGCTTTAAAGTGGTACCGATAACTTTAAAGTGCGCCCGAACAGCACCGGAAACCAATGTTTTTGTTTTCACCGTCAAATGGTAAATAAATATTTTGTCGTTGTTTAGTAGTAAAAAATCGAATTAGCAGTCCCATAGTGAAAACATTCAGCAATAGTAAATACAAGTAATTAAAAATTATAAACTCTACCCAACTTTATTATTTAAAAGGCAAGGGTAATGTTTAGTTAACGAAATTTTGTATAAGGAAATAAGTAATTAAAACCTTTATTTTTTAATACCGTTATTTTTCTCTTTTTTTATTCTCAAATTGGAAAGTTCGACTTTACAACTTGCACATAGAAAAACAATTGATTACCTGACCCATGACTCACTCTAAAGTTAACTTTGGCAGTTTAGGATATTCTAATAATGTAATGTGATAATTAAAAACTTGATAAGTGATAATAAAAAACTGATTAATTTTTGACTTAGCAGAAGTTTATACTGTAAATAGCATAGTAGGCACTAAATCATGAAAGCAGTGGGGTTCGAACCCAGGACCTCCTGTAGTAAAAACAAGTGTTCTAACCATACCACCAGGCTGTCAGTTGTTATTTCAGTAGGTTTGTAACTAGAAATTTATTTCAGCTGACCTTTAGCAATTTTATATTTCAGATAACATAAATTTTTTATTTGTTGAACTATTTTACTAATTTTTATTAAAACCAAAGGGAAAAATAAATTCAAATGGCGCAGTATGCCTGCACTAACTGTATGCAGTGGTTTCAATTTGATGAACTATCTGAAGAAAAACAATTATGCAAGGTAACTTATACATTTTTGTTTTTTTTATATTTTTTTTATCCTCGATGTTGAAAAGTTGACTTCACGACTTAAACATAGAGTAACATCAGTTACACTGACCCAGTTCCATTTTGGAATATTATACATTATAATTGCCCAATAATTTAACTGCTGAATAAGTGTTGGTTTAGCGGAAGTTTACATCGTTTTTATTGCTTTACTCAAAGGCACTACAGCATCAGAGCAGTAGGAATCAAACCCAGGACTTTATGTAGTAAAGACAAGTTTTGTAACCACTACACCACTGCGGGTATAAATACATTTCAGTTGAATTTATGTTTTTTTTATTTTTAGGGTTGTGTGAACTTGGAGCCAACAAAAACAGAGAAAAAATCAAAGAAAAAGGACAAAACTTCTCACTGTAAATTCTGTCAAACAAATATGAAAGATAAAGTTAAGTTTGATGGAAATGTTTGCGAAAGATGCCACAAGAATTTAAAACAATATGGAGAGGTAACAAAAAAAAATTAAGATTTTTATTCATTTTCCACTTTTGCTAAACCTTATTTAAACTACATTAGATAGGCCGATATACACTTTAGCAAAACTGAATGTTTTTAAGTGGGAATAGGTAATTATATGCCCGACCTATTATTAGAAGGCTAGGATATTGTTTAATAAACATAACAAATTTATTTTTATTGCTGCACATTGGACTGGAAATTTTGCCTTTTAAAATCTTTTTAAAAAATCTGTTTTAAAACTGAGCGTATTTTTAAATATGCTAATGGAACAAAAAATCGAACACAAAATTGAAACATATATTTTTTTACAAAATTGATTTCTTTCTATAGGGTTATATCTTAAAAATAAACATGCCAATTCTCAACAAAATATTTTGATTTTTTGCAGCCAAATGTCTGTGTATACTGCACCCTACAATCAGCATTCATTGGTTCAAAATGTCAAAGATGTTCAAGTAGTCAGAAGAAGTACGGAGCTCCTGTAAACTGCCAGAACTGTGACCTTAAAGCTGCATTTGATCATAAAAAAGCACGGGTTAGACTCTTTTAGAAATTCATTTTGATAATTGTTAATTTACTTATAGTATCAATCTAAACTATGTTTTTTTTGTTTTTTTAGTAATATCTCCAAATTGTTTTGTCTTTTTTTATTTAGAGTTTGTTAAAAAAATAGTGTTTTAAACTTTTTTTTTAACAAAATTACGACTTAACTTTATTATTGTTATTTTTCTAGATTGGGGGTTTAGTTTTATGTTGGGTGTGTTATGTTTTAAAGCAAAAAGATCAAACTTTATTAAAGAGAAAATCGGAAAACTTAAACTTAAATGAAAATGCAAAGGTAAAAATTTGTTTTTTCTATTTTGGTTAAAAACGATTTTTTAAAACGACTTAACTAAACTTTTTTACAATAATATTTACAAATGGAACTTTTTTAAAAATTTATTTTTATAATATTATAAACAGAAACCTCGCAGCTCCAATAATTCCCCCCAGCAAAAAAGCCCCAAGGGTGGGAGTCCTGACCTCGTGTGGAAGGAATTATTTGGCGAGGATAAAGATTATCGGGCTTCAAACTCAAAATTGGAAACAAATTCAGAAGGAAAAGATAAAAAAAATGTTGAGTTTAAAATTGTTTTTTTAAACAAAAATTTAAATAAAAAATTAGTCCCAAAAAACTACAACAAAAAATACTATAATGTAAAGGTTGTAAATAAATGTAAAAAAATGGTTAATATATTTGTTAATTTTTGCTCATTGCTATATTGGTTTATTTTAAGTCATTTGTATCCAAAAAATTATTTTAAAACTTAAAATGTAACCCAATCAGTTACGCAAGCAAGCTCAAATAAACAACCAAAAAAAGAAGATAGCAAACAAAGATTTGGATAAAAGAATTTCTCATCTTTGGAATAAAATGAAAGATCGTACGCCAACTTCTGATCATAGCAGTGCAGCCAGTACTCCTACTAGGTAAATTAAAACCAAACATTACGTGTACATTACAGTCTTTAAAAATGTTAAGAGCTGTTAAAGTCATAAAATGTAAAAACCTATAAAACATATGTTAAAAACAGAGTTATGCTATAACAATATATTTTTTAAAGAACTGTAAAAATAAGAAGTTTTGTAAGACACATAAAGTGTCATCCAAAAGTTATTTAATGTTTTCTTTTTAGTTTCTAAATGGATTACTAATTCCTTTACTTTAAATTTTATGAAATATGTTAGTTTTTTTTACTTTTAAATATCCAAGAGTTAAATAAAAATCAAGTTTTTGTTCCACCATAAATATTGTTATAAATAGAAGTTTAATGTATTTGCATAAATTTGACTTTAAAAAAGTTGTTTAATTTGTAATTATTTTATATTTGCTTTCCATAGAAATGTTGGATCGAACACGGAAGTTAGATCAGATAATGAAGGTACACCAACTTTTAACAAACATGGATCAAGAAGAAATGGAGGCAATATTATGGACAATATAAGTGAGAAAAAGAATTTTTGTTGTTAATTAATATATCCTGTAATTTTGACTGCTGATTATGCTTCACAGTTGACACAGTCTAACTAAGAGCACTATAGCTCTATTTTTTAAGTGATCATTTTAATAAATTTTGTTATATTTTTGGTGTGGAAGGGCTTTACATTCTTCCTATTTAGAGCTTAGTTTGCCTTTGCCAATTCATTATTTTGTGTTTTAGACCTGTTAATAATCCAATTTGAATATGTTATACTATTATTTTTACCAAACAAACAATACAATTAACAGCTATGGTATATTCCAAAGCGAACTGATCTTAAAAATTTGTTTTTAAAAAATATAAACTTTTGTTTTATTTTTATTGTGTTTTGTTTAGGTTTATTACCTGCTGTGAATGACAACAATATAGTGATTGTTACGAAACTGAGGGAAGAAATAAATAGTTTAAAAAAACAATCGAACAAAAAAGATCAAGTTTTAATAGATAAAGAAAAACAAGTAAATTCCTATTTACATCAAGCTTTTCTTGTACTTTTTTTGACAATATAATATTAATTACTTTTTTACATTTATAGTATTTTATATACAAGTTAATATTATATTGAATTGGCTGGCAATGTGGTATAGTGGTAAGAACACTTGCTACACCACACATAAGGGCGTCGGTTCAATCCCCACTGAGCTCATGCTGTAGCGCCCTTGAGTAAGGCGCTATAAACGGTATGAACTTCTGCTAAGCCAGCTTTTAATCAGCAGCATAATTATCGGGCAATTATATCGACCTTTCCTCATCAAGGATAAAAATATATACAAAAAAAACACAGTTAGTTTTAATTGGTAAAAAATGTGGCAATTTTTATGATTGAATAACTTGTGATTTTATTATTTGAGAGTTTTGTTAAAATTTAAAATTTTTTACAGATTTCCATGCTCAAAGTTGAACATTTAACCGAGGTTCGAGCTCTCCAAGCAAAAATAAAATCTCAAGAAGAAGAATTTCTTAAAAATATTGAGAATTACAGACTTAAAAACCAAGAACTACTAAAAAAAATATCGCAATTATCTAAAGGGAAAGCGTAAAATCATCAAGTTTGTATTAGTTTGTAGGTATGAGCAAATATATTGGTATCAATTTTTGGTAACATTTTAATTGTTTGAAAATATTTCAGACTTTAATCCTCCATCTATTTATACATAAATTTCTACTAAATTCTCTCTGACCATTACTTTAACTTAGCTATCTAAGGGCTATTTTCAAGTTTTCGTCAGTGGTAACCATCTCCATAAAAGCCTCAATTTCTATTGGGTCCATTTCTTGAAAAAGGTACTTTTATTGGGGCCTTTTATCGAGAAAGGTACTTTTATTGGGGCCATTTCTCAAGAAAGGTACTTTTATTGGGGCCATTTCTCGAGAAAGGTACTTTTATTGGGGCCATTTCTCGAGAAGGGTACTTTTATTGCGGCCATTTCTTGAGAAAGGTACTTTTATTGGGGCTATTTATCGAGAAAGGTACTTTTATTAAGGGACTGTTTCTTAAAAAAGGGACTTTTATTGGGGCCATTTCTCGAGAAAGGTACTTTTATTGGGGCCATTTCTCGGAAAAGGTTCTTTTATTGGGGCCATTTTTTGAGAAAGGTACTTTTATTGGGGCTGTTTTTTTGTAATTTTATTAAGGGGCTGTTTTTCAAAAATTGTACCTCTTTTGGGGCTGTTATTAGGGATTGTCCCTAGGGGGCTACATTAGAATGTATAATAGCAATGTTTACTTAAAAGCCAGAACAACGTTTAAGAATTAAATTCTGAACTATTTTTCTATGAGAAAACTTATTTTTTATTTTTTTGTCTGTCTGTGAAAAAACAATTTTAACATTTTATTCAATCCAATATCTTAACAGTGTCAAGACCAATTTAATTTACACTGTATTTCTAAAAAAACAATATAGGTGAAAAATTTACCGATATTTTTTTTTACATTAACACATTTGTTTAAAAATAGTAAAACATTAGCCCTGTTTTTTTTGGTATCTTGTTTTAAATTTAAAATAGGTACATTTTAAATGCAGTCCTATTTTTATAATAAAAACTGCAATATCCATATATTACCTAGCCTCAAATTTTTAAAGAAATGCTTTTAAATAAAATGAATATTCTGACTATAGTTAACATGTATGCAGTATTACTTTAATAAGCTGCAAAAGTGCCTTACTTTGTATATAAAATGTAATGGTGAACTTTCGAAAAAAATTAAAATTTTCTTTGACTTCTACTGAATGAAATTTTAATTTTAACAAAAAAATAAAATCAAGAAGTGTTTAAATTTAAATGTATCTAAGTTTTGAAACTCTTTAAAATAAGATTTAAATAAACATTTTAACTTTAAAAAGGTTACATTTTTGCACCAGTAAAACCTTTATAATTGAGTATCTAAAAAACTTAAATACTTACGTCAATTTATGTGGAATAAACAAAGTTCAAGTTACAATTAGATGTAGTTATTATTATTAATATTTGCACTAATCAATTAAGAGCAATTTTGCAATTAAGAGCAATTTTGTTAAGTTTATTGCGTTTGTATACAAATCTCTTCTATATATTTGTAAAACTATTTTTTAATGCTTTATATATTGTTGAGTCATACTTTTTTAAAAGAATAATTATGTTAAATAATCTATTTTAAACATTACAAATCGTTTAAATCACTTGGTTTTTAATTATTTTTGTTGCCTCTATATAGAATGTACATAAGTTGTCATATTGAGTGTTAAATATTTTGTGTCTTATTTTGATTTTTAAATCCAAAATAAAATTTTAAATTTAAAAAGCTTGGGTTAAAACTAATTTATATTGGTGTAACAATAATTTTTAACTTTTATTTTCAAAATTATATACACACTAAAAAGTACCACCCTAGAAACCAAAAAAATTTAACACAAAAAATTGCAATAAAACAAAATTGACATAGTAATTTGTAGGACTCTATAATATTGAAAACAATTCCAATATTTCTACATTTTAATACACAGTCTTGGTATACAAAGGTAAAAGTAATCAAAATATATATACACAAGAGATTATAATCACACACACAAAGTTAAAGTTATTTAAATGTTTATTCTACCAATGTAGTTATTTAATATTAGCAAATAAATTGGTAGCAACCTTATCTTAATTAAATAATGCACAAGTTGTTGTATCAGAAATATTATTTTAGTTGCCAAGATACAAGTAAATAAAAGAGAATTTAAAAGTCTGTGATGTTAATTAACTCTTTGTTAATATTGACAAATAACTTGAAATTTTAACCCCACTTTTTTAAAAATGGGTTGTTAATGAAATTTTCTTGTTTGTTTCGACAGATTTTTTTTAAGAATTAAAAATAAATTTAAAAATGTATTCTGCTAAAAATGACAAAAGTTGAAAATAATTCACCAAACAATCTAAAAACTAATTATTTCAATATATTAAATTAAATTGTATAGAACATTAAATAATAAACCCAAAATAAATTTACTAAATTAATTAGTTTCTCGTTACCAAATCTTTAAAGAGATTTCATAAATTTCGAGTCAATTTTTACAGCATCTGGATAAAAGAACTTGAACTGAACAAGACCATGAATAATCAAACCTAAAAAAAATTAAAAGTTTAAATTGAAGTCTTAATTAGAATAAGCCTTAATTTTTCCTTGTTTTTAAACCTTATTTAGTATACTAGTAAAACACATTTATTAAACTTTTTTTTTAACTCAATAAAATTGATTTTTCCGCAAAACAAAATAAACTAGTTTACCTAGCCAACCAGTAGCATTATACCCAGCCTCAACTTTAACAGGGATGATTTTCAGATTGTTCCTTGCAGCAGCTTGAGCAGTGTATTTGCAGTAAATATCCTGGATGTACTTTCTTGAAACAAGGATTATAACTGCCGTGGCCTGGCCTACGGCATTTGCCGTGCACTGCATTATGTCCCCTTCCCTGTCTTCAACACTTAACCAAATTCTTAGACCCCTGTTCTGCAATTGGGTTTTGATCTAAACAGTTTAATTTCTGTAAAAAGTAGTGCACAAAAAGTTGCTTTCAATTAAGGTTAAAAGCAAGGCCGGATAAAGTACAATTACTTTAAAAATATGGTCATAGCTTTTGTAAATCTTTTTTTTAATCAAAGTATGAATGATTAACATATATTTTAAAACATATTTACCTCATGGGCGATTTTTGAGTCATTATCGTGGTAACTAATAACAACTTGGGACCCAGTAAAACCCGCTGCTCGAGCCACAACTACAGCCTTAAATATAAATAATTTTAATAGGTTAAGAATTAGCTTGTAAAAAAATTAATTAAATTTTTAAAATTCTGTTTATATATACATATATATTTAGTTTGATACTAATGCCCTACAAAAAACAATGCAAAAAAAATTTAAAGCTTGTTTTAAAAAATTAAAATTCAGCAACACAATTTAAGGTAAATAAACACTTATGTTTTAAAGTATTGTTTTTTACCCTTTTTGAAATATCTTTCCAGGTTCTCTTTGGGACAAGAGCTTTGCTTGTATCTTCCTCATTTTCCTGTGTTTGGCTAACAAGCAAGTTTATCAAAGTTTAAAATATTAGTATTTTTGGGGTTGTTTAATAATTGCAAAATTGCAAAAATAGTTATAAGGTATTTAATTTAATTTTACCTTTCTGCTTCCAACTTTTTCATTTCTTCCTCATTTTTCTTCAAGGTTTCATCGTTATCAGAAGTTAAAGACAGGGCTAATAAGGCTTCATCAGCACTTGTTTTTTCCTCTAAAAAAACTTCATTATAATACCCTGCTAACTATAACCTTATAAGGCTAAAAGAACAAAAAATCATTATTTAGGTGTACTTTAAAATGGATATACTAATATAAATACTAAAAACCCCCAAATAATATTAAAATCTAACCTGATTCGGTTTTAATAGCAACATTGGAGATGGATTTAAGGACTTCTGAGTTTGCCAGATGTACGCTAGCCTGGTCGTCAGCAGTTACCACACGAGCAATCCCTCTAACAACGTCTTCTTGGTTGTATAAAGTCGATGTTTCTTCTTGTAAAGACTAAATGGGATTTAAAAAAAATCATAGTGTTGTTTTTTCTAGTACTTTTACCAAGTTTTGGGTTAATTTTGTTTACTAATTAGCTTTGGTACACATATGTAAAGTTAGCCTTACATATGTTACTAACCGTACAATAACGTAAAAAATAGTTTTTTACCTAAACAAACGGCTAGAAAATTGGCAATAAGTGTACAAAAAAACTTATTAAATTTAAAACATTTTATTGTGTTTAATAACTTAACAATTTCATAAAAATTACCTGTGAAAGATGTTGTTGGACGGTTTGGTTTTTAAAAACCTCGGAGTTAGTAATACCAGTTTGCGACAAGACAAGAACGCTAATTGTTGTTAGGGATACCTTTAAAAACAATTTTAAAGCGGGTTTAACAAAAATAAGTTCACAAATTACGTAGTAAATTACAAAAATTATTTATTTACAAAAGTTATTTCATAACTGTAGTAGTTTAAATTAAGGTTGTTTCAATTAACTGGAACGCTTTGGGCTTTTAGTAACTCAGGCATTGGCCTAAACATGAAGGTTTTTTTTGATCAAGTACGCTTAGCTAATTTAGATGGAATTTAATAGTTAAAATAATGGGAATATTGCAAAAGTAGGCTAAATATTTCCCCTAGCCTTAAGGTTATTTAAGGATATATACAATTAGAGTGCGTACAGGATAATAGGGTGAGAGTATATAAATATATTTTCAAAGAGCCGTTGGCCTACACGAAATTGTAAAAATTTGTTGAGTCATAAAGATTATGCAGCGCATGTAAATTGAACTTATGTTTGTGAAAATGGATTTTACAAGTTTATTAAAAACTAAAAAAGAATGCTATCCGAGAGTTATTTATATTTGTCGTTCTTTTAAAGTATTGGGTTGTTGTTAACTATAAACTTCTCACCTCTTGACAAGGGCTTTTACAAGCAAAGTAGGTCGCATATTCGCTTGCTAGTTCGATTTCTGTCATTTGTCCTAACTGGATCTTTGCATTAACAATACTGAGTGAATGTTTGGCGATATTCACGAAATTTGTCTGAAAAAGGGGCAAGAATTAGGTATATAAGTTAATAAAAATTATAGTAAAAATGTTGTAAAATAATTTCATTTGATTTGTATTATTTATTTTTTGAATTGAAGTTAAATTTTGTAAATTTTTAAACTTTTGCATTTTTTTTAAATTTTTTTTAAAATGTTTAGAAAAATCAACTTTTAAATGATTTTGTAGCCTTTTAAACTTAAGTTAGAACTTGTTTATTAACAGTTGCAACCAAATTATTTAATAAACTTTAAACTTTACCCGTTCTTCGGTGGTTAAAGAAGTTTCGCTTTCCAAAATATTTTTCGCTTTGGCCAAATTTTCCAGAGCAACTAATCCCGAATCAATAGCCATTTTGTTCGCTAGAGTATTTAAATAAAAAATATAAAATCAAGAAAAAAACGTTTTAATAAAAAAATACAAAATTTACGAAATTTTTAACTAGGTATTATTTTTGTTATATTACAATTTAAACTAATTTTTTATTTTTTTACAAAAATTTTTATTCAATATTTACACTAATTTAATTTTTATACATTTTAAAAGTAAACATTAAAATAAAAATCATTTCTTACCCCCGTTTCCCATCTTTTTGTTCAATTTTCAAAATAAAACTAAACTGAAGTTACGTCACTAGTTATTACGTCACAAAATATCTACGTGTTAAATATAATTTGTAAAATACAACTAAAAATCGTGGTTGATACTACAAATATTAACTTCTTATCTATGGTTTTACTTTTAATTTACTTATTTTATTTATTCAAGTACATTTTTTGAATTAATTCTTTGGTAAAAATTGTCTAAAATTTTGGCTTGCCTTTTTCGTTAATATAACTTGACAGACATTGAAGTTTTAAAATTGAAACTGATTTTATATATAAACAAGTGTGTTGTAATATTTGTTAATAAACTTAAGAGCAAGTGTTTAAACTACCAACGGCAAAGTACTTAACAAAAATGCAAACTTTTATTTACTAAACTCTAAAGTTTATGTAAACAGTATAAACTTATATAGAAAATATAAGGCTGTAGAATAAATAATAAAAATTTTAACTTTTTAAAATTGGTGACTTTAAATTTTCTTTTTATATTTTTTTTTAACATAGCAAGTTAAAGTGTATGTTATATAACATAAAGGCAAATATTATTTATTTTACTGGATTAAATGTAATTTTAAGTCATATTAAGCCTAATTTAACTTTCAAAGTGTAATTTTTTATAACCAATTTTAATCTGAACTTTACGCCTATGGTAAGTTGTATTTTTTTGTTTTTTTGGTAACTATGGTAGTTGTGACAACAATGTACATATTTAAACAACATTGTATGATGGGTTCAAGTAGTTAGCAAACAATTTAATATACTGAATCAATAAACTAATTAGAACTTAGCTTTTTTAAAAAATTTCTTGAAAACGGATTTGCATATATATTACCAACGGATCGATATCCCTTTTTTTATTATTTTTGTATTTGAATTATATTTGAAACCTTTATTTTTATTAAACCGATTTTAAAAATTAGGTTATTTAAAAAAAAATATCGTTTAATTACTTTAATATCAAGTGTTTTATTTAAAATTAAATTTGCCTTAGAAATATATATCAAAAAGAAACTTTAGAAAATTTATCAAAGTCTTAAATTTGTCATAAATTTATATAAGCTTACCTTTGTTTTTGTAATTAAATGGTGTCTGATGTTAATTTAAATTGGACTTGTTATAAATTTGCTAGCAAGCGTTAACATATTTTACTTCACTTTTTCAAGAAGTATATAGCGTGCTTTAACTATAACTTGATAAGTTTTAAAGATAAGATGTTAACTTTAAATTGTTTTATTTGATAAATTTATTTGCATTGAGTAATATATATTAATTACGTCATTAACGAGTTTGTGTTGTTGGGTTAAGAATAATGACGTCACCGTTTTAACGTTCCTACGCTCGAATAAAACTTTACTCAACGGTTTAAGAAGTTGAGGTCTGGTTCATTAATACAATATTTTTATTCACAAAAATTATCTTCAGTGTAACCAAAACCTTTAATCAGAAGGACTTAATTCACACACAATGTTATTGATAACAATTTCAATATTTCTACATTTAGATGCACAGTCTTATTGGTATACAAGGGCAAAAGCAATCAAAATATATATATACATATATTATTATGTTCACACATTAAATTGAAACTCATTTTAATATTAAATTTACCACGAAAATTAATTATTTTTAGCAAATATTGTACCTACAAATTGCACTTCTAAAATATATACAGCCATTTTGCAATTTATAGATTTAAATGGTAAACTATATAATCAAATTTAAGTCACCTAAAACACATTTTATAATATACATTGTTTTACAATATACACATTATTACTTCAATATACACTGTCTTGAATATAAAAATTAATTCATAAAAAAAAATTAATTAAAATAATTTTTTTGAATCAAATCTTTAAAGAGATTTTATAAATTTGGAGTCAATCTTTACAGCATCTGGATAAAAGAACTTGAACTGAACGAGGCCATTGATAATCAAACCTAAAAAAATAGTTTTTTTTGTAAACGTTTGATAGCTCTAAAGCGTCTTAAAAATTATTTAATTTTTTTTAATTTTTAGACTTTAAACAACATAATAAATGACCAAATTACCTAGCCAACCAGTAGCATTATACCCAGCCTCAACTTTGACAGGGATGATTTTAAGATTGTTTTTTGCAGCAGCTTGGGCAGTGAGTTTGCAATAAATATCTTGGATGTACTTTCTCGAAACAAGGATTATAACTGCTGTGGCTTGGCTGACGGCATCTGCCGTGCACTGTAATATGTCACCAATCCTGTCTTCAACACTTAACCAAACCTTTTGACCACCTTTTTCCAATTGGGTTTTGATCTAAACCATTAAATTTTTGCAAAATAATGTAAAATGAGCCCCACTTACATTGTTTATAGAAAAACAACTTAAAAATAAATGTTGTTAGAAAACAAAGTTGGAAAGCAATAACTTACTCAAGATAGTAATTTAAGCATATTTACCTCGTGTGCAACTTTTGAGTCATTTTCCTCGTAACTTATAACAATATGGGACCCTGTAACGCCTGCAGGTCGAGCAAAATTTAAGGCCTGAAATGTAAACATTTAAAAATTAAAGTCAAAAAGGTCTGCCAAACAAAATTTGCTTTGATATATCAATTAATTTTATTAAAAATCACATTAAATTAAAAATCACTTTTTATGAAATTTTGAACTTTTTAAATGTTGGTTTATTTTATAATTTTCAAGCAATAAAAATTAGTTTCCTTACCGCACTAGCAACTCTCCATTTTCTGCCTTGAACAAGAGCCTTAAATTTATTCTCATTACCCGCTGTTTGGCTGAAAACAAGTGTGTTAAAGGGTAATATTAATGTAACAAAATCTTACATAGGTTATTTAATACATGTTTTTGTTACTCGATTAATGGTTTTAAGCGTTATTTCAAAATCCGAAAGGGACTAATCGCATATTTCAACAAGCTTTGAAGTATTTTAAACTAGTTGAATGAACTTATAAGGATTTTGAAACTATTGGCTTAAATTTGATTGTAGTTTGCACATGTTGATTTTGTTGTTACTTTAAAGTACTTTACCTTTCTGCTTCCAGGTTTTTCATTTCTTCCTCATTTTTCTTCAAAGTTTCTTTGTTATCAGAAGTCAAGGACAAAGCAAATAGAGCTTCGTTTGCACTTTTACTTTCCTCGTCTTAAAAAAATAATTTTAATACTTTGTTTACTGTAATTTTACTAAACTAAAGGTAACCTGTTTAAAGGCTATGTACATGTTTAAGTGTTTATCAAACAGCAGCTAATAATTATTAACAAAAAACTTACTTGAATATTAAAAATCTAACCTGATTCGGTCTTGATTGCAGCATTTGAAATGGATTTAAGGACTACAGAGTTAGCTAGATGCACGCTAGCCTGGTCGTCAGCAGTTACAACACGAGCAATCCCTTTAAAAACGTCATTCCTCTTATAGAAGTTTGAAGTATCTTCTTGCACAGACTTTGTTGTGAAATTTAAAGAAAAAATATTATTTTTTGATAAATTTTAGCATTTTGTGGGACTAGATTTGTATCAATAGGCGTTAAAGACGATAAAAAACGGCAAAAAGACACAAAAATATACAAAAGTTAGGGACTTGTATATAGAAATAAACAGTTAACAAGAAACTTGCCTGTGAAAGATGTTGTTGAACGGTTAAGTTTTTAAAGACATCGGAGTTAGTAATACCAGTTCGCGACAGGACAAGAACGCTGATCGTTGTTAACTCACACTTAGAAATAAACAATAAAACAAAAATCAAGTTAAATTGTAGCGAATTCATTTATGATAGTTATTTAAGATAAACATTGTAAAACTATTTAAATAATTGAAGATCGTTGAAATTTAATAAGACCTTATAGGCTTTAAGCAATTAAGGGTTGCGTAAAACGTCTTTTTTATTCTGAACTAGGAACAGCTTAGCTAGAAAACCTTAAGTTACAAGTTTTCTATACAAGTTAAGTTGAGTAAAATTTTTTAACTTAAGCCGTTGCAATGCTAGGGCAATATGACAGATATGTTAAAATTTGTGAAAATAGAACTTACTATTTTATGAAAATTTTAACGGAAGAAAGGATATTCCAGTATAATTAGCGTTTTTTACAAAATTTTATAAATTACTTTTATTTATATTAAATCTAAAATTCATTGTTTTGTTTTCTTTTTTTTAACTTTTAAAAATATTATACAGGCAAATTATTATAAAGAACCTTTTAAAGCCCTTTATATAATATGGAATATAACCATTTGTATATTACAAACTTCTTACATCTTGGCTGTTACAAGCGAAATAAGATGCATATTCGTTTACAATTTTGACATCCTTGATTTTTTCGGATGATATCTTTACTTCTATTCTACTGAGTGCAGTTTTGACCATTTTTAAATAATTTTCCTGTGTGAAAAAAGTAAACACTATAGCGTAAATTTTTTTCAAAATTTTTTTCATTTTATTTCTTAATGTTGTATTTCAATTTTTGCCACTAACTATTATTGATAATTTATACATATTGAAAGGTTCTTAACAGTTGAGGTTTTAAATCGTTTTCATATTATTAATACAGCATTACACATATTATTGGTAAGCTTTAATTTTAAGTTACCCGTTCTTCAGTAGTTAGCGTAGTTTTACTATTCAAAGCATTTTTGGAATTTTTTAAATCTTCCAGCGTTATCATCTCCGGGTCTATTTCTTTACACCCTAAAATAACGTCAACTTAATATTGTAATGCGGGATTTTTTAAATAAAAAATGTGGAATAAGGTATTATATTGTTTTTTTTTAAGTTTTTCAAAAATTATTTATATTAATAAAAAAAATTGTTTAAGTTAATAAAATATCTGTGACTTTAAAAGGTTGAATTGAATCGTTTATAAATTTTTAATTAACTTTATTTTCTTACCCCCGTTCCCCATTGCTTGACGTCACTACCTATTACGTCACACAGTGTTAGTATAATCTTTAAATGAAAATTAAAATTGTTGTTGTTAAAAACAAGCCAACTGTTTATCTATAGTTCTATATCTTTTTTATTTATTCAATTTACTTAATTAGTTTTTTACTTTGATTTCTAATCTAAATTTTTCGTTTGCACATTTTAATTTTTGGTTTTTAATCTAAATATTTGGTTTAAAGTTTCTAACTTTTGTTTCTTTTATTTATATTTTTGGTCACAAGTGTTCGTTAATATAACTTGACGAAACTGAAAGTTTAAATCTGAAACTGATCTTATATAAAACAAACATGTTGTAATATTTGTCTTCAATCGCAATATAAACTAAGTCAGCTAGAAAGCAAATGTTTAGCCTAGCAACGTAAGAAACACTTGACTAAAATGCAAACTTCTATTAAATAAATCCCAATATTTATTTATAAAAGCAGTATAAATTAATACATGCAAAATATAAAGCTTAGAGAACCCTTTTTTGATATTAAAATTTTTCTTAAAATACTAACACTATAGTGTTTTCTTGTATAAAACGCATTTCTATTCAATTTAAAAGTTAAAATGACAACATAAACTCAAAAGTGTTAAAAATATTTTTTGTAAAAAAAAACTTTTTCTCATTTATAATAAATAAAAATATCAATAAAATATTTTTAAAACTGATATGAATCTGAACTTTAGAAACTCAGTTGTATTGCTTTGTTTGTTGGTAACTATGGTAGTTGTGACAACACTGTACATATTTAAACAACATTGTATGAAAGGTTCAAGTAGTAAGCAAACAATATAATATACTGAATCAATAAACTAATTAGAACTTAGCTTTTTTAAATAACTTTCTTTATACTGTTTTGCATATATATTACCAACGGATCGATACATATTTTTAATTTGTTATTAATTTGCGTAATATTTAAAATGTTTATTTTTATTTCTTGGCGTAAAATTTGAAATATTTTCGTTTATTGAACGGAATGTAGTAATTAATAATTTGTATCATGAAAAAAAAAATTTTTTTTAAATTATTCTCTTAACTATCAATCGTAAAACATTAAAGAAAAAGATCGTGTTTAACTTGAATAAAAATATTTTTATTTGTTTTGTTCACTCCAAAAATGCCTTAATCGCGCAATCAGCATCCCGAAGCATACTGTGACGTCATAGATAAGAAACACGTTGTCAAAAAGTAAACAAAAGATTCTAGAATATCATTGGAGACTTTAAGACATTAAAGTTTTTGTAAATAAACTATATTTAAAGTAGAGCAACGTAATTTGTTTACTTTGCATGTTGAAAGCAAAAATGTTTCAACTAAAATATGTAGAAATAAATCTTGAATTTAGGTTTAAAACTAGTAAAATTGGCAAAATTAGGCAGTTTTAACTGTTTGTGTTTTGTGATAATTTGTTAAGTTTTTAATTCGAGATATTTGAAAGTAACCAATAAATATGTAAGTTTAATTTTAAAACAGGTGAATTAATAGTATTAGCTAGAAAAAATCAGATAAAAATAAGGATTTGTAAGTTATTGTCTTCATAATTAATTTGGTAAGTTTAAATATATAATTTTAAAATTTTTGTTTTTTTTAGACATTTTTATGGTAGATCAACTATATTTATGACGTCATTATGCCATTACAGCATCATCGGGTTTGTGTTGTTGGGTTTGGCATAATGGGAGCCACTTCCGCTTACGTCATCGCTCAAAAGTTCCCACACTCCAATATTACGATTATAGCCGATTCATTTGAAGAATTTAGTGAAAGGTAAAAATATATGCTTTACTATATATTCACGTGATATAATAAGAGTTGTAACCGAAAAGTGTATTTCGTAATTTAGAATGTGAGGAATTGTGTTACTGTTTTAAACCCTTTCAAACCTTTTCATTTTATAAATTCCCTACCAGTTTTTAAATATGCCTTTTACGTTTGCACTTTTCGTTATTTTGTTATAAAAAAAATTCATGTTACAATTTTAGTAAAAAATATAACTTAATAGATTTGCTGGAAAATATAATTTTTTAAGTTAATTTTAATATATTTTATAGCTTAAATGTTTAGAAAATGTATATCTACGGATTCAAAATGTTATTGTTTAACATTCCGTGATGTTTAGTATTTTTAAAGTTTGTTACCTTATTAAAACTGTTAAAACATTTTGTTTATTAGTTCTAACCTTTGGTAACCAAATATTTTTAAATTTTTTTTAATGATATTTTTAGCAAAAGTAGCGATCATGGATTTGGTATAATAGGTTTATACCAGATATCACAAAATGACAACCCACAAATATTAGAATGGACCAAACAAACCGCGTCATACATTAATGACGTCATGCGCAATCAACCGAAACAGGCACGTGGAATGGGCATAACCGAAGTAAAGGGGTTTTCCCTAATCGAAAATAAGAAAATCGGTAAATTTTTGGTTTTTGGTTTAATTTTTGTAAAAATATTTTTTAATAAATTGGTTAAAAAAAAATTTTATTCTTAAAAAATATTAATTAGAAAGTAAAGTAATTAAATTTTATTGATAAATATTTTGTATTAGTTTTTAAATTAAAATATTTGTTTTAAGTTTTTATTTAAATATTTGATAAAATGTTTAGACTCACTGGTATTTCGTGAAACCGTGAAAGGCTTTCGTGAAGCCACTACCGATGAAATCACGAACATGGGTTTAACGACCTCATCACATGGCGTACAAATTTTAGTTGGTAGTGGCGTAACCACTGATGACATCACTTGGTTTACATATAAAACTTTCATTATTGATGCAACGAAGTACATTAAGTGGATTAAATTGGAATTATTAGCCATGACTGAAAGGTAGACACTTTTTTTTTACGAATAAAGGTTTGCACTTTTTTAATTGAAGAACGGGTAAACACTTATTTAATTTATATTAAAAGGTAACTACTTTTTTAATTTAAAAATACAAAAACATTATTTTTTTACCTTTGCAGAAGTACGCTTAACGTGAAATTTCTCAAACAAAAACTTACTTCACCTCATGACGTCATCAATCATGATTATGACGTCATAGTTAACTGTGCAGGTTTAGGAGCGGAAATTATTGCCGAAGATAATTTAGTTTATCCTATAAGAGGTAAATGATCCTTTTTTTTATAATTTTTGCCCAAAAAAAAATTTATAGCAACTTTTATTTTAATGCTAGTTGCTTCGTTAATTTTATTTCTTTTTTCTAGGTCAATACATCGAAACCCATTGTGACGAAGTTGGTGACGTAATTTTTGACGCAAACATGGGACAAACGACAATTTTAAGAAAAGGCGACAAAGTTATTTTGGGTTGCAGCAATCAACATCACGTTCGTACCCGTCAAGTCGACCCCCGACAAACAGCAGATATCTTGCGGCGAACTGAAGCAATATTTTCCGCTATTAAAAACTCGAACTTCCGATGTACCAAAGTGGGCGTAAGACCTTGCCGTAAAGGTGGAGCTAGATTAGAAATGATTAAACCAGAGATACCGGGTTCGAATCCTGCTGTGGTCCACTGTTATGGGCATGGTGGAAAGGGGATTATGCAGCATTGGAGATGTGCACAGAATGTTTTAAAACTAATTTGTGATATTTTTGAGAAACCACTAAATGTAAGTAAAGTTTATTTTATTTTTTATTAAACAACAAAAGTTAAAAAAATCAGCGTCGTTTAATAACATTTATTACAACTACAGCGTCGTTTAATAACATTTATTACAACTTCGACATTCATTTTTTGAAATATTGAGTAGAACGAAAGTTACATCACTTCCATATATGCGGCCTACGTAGTAGCGTGACGTCATCAGTATATTAATATTGGGTCCACAATTTTAAAATAAAAATCGATTTTAAAATAAATTGTTTTAGTTTCGATTCTAAACGACACACCTCTAAAATATTTTTTTTTAAATTATTAATATATATAAAAGTTATGACACTTTTTTAAATTTTGCATAAAAGTTAAAACTAAAAACAAAATATTTTATTCGATTAGTTTTGACCTAACTAACATTCAAGATAAAACATTTTTCAAAAATATCAACTAAAACAAAAGTTACAGCACTTTTATATATGCGCCATATAAGGTAGCATGACGTCATCAGTTCATAAATATTGAGATAAAAATTTTTCCAAAAAAATCGATTTTTAAAATCAAATTTCGACTAGATCGTTAAACGCGCAATAGTCTAAAAAATAACATATGTTTAAAATATTTTTTAAAATAATTAATATATATAAAAGTTATGATACTTTTATTAAATTTTGCACAAAACCCGAAAATCAAAAATAAATATTTTATTCAATTTGATTTGACCTAACTAATATTCAAGATCAAATAATTGTAAAAAATATCCAGTAGAACAAAAGTTACATCACTTTTATATAATGCGTATCGCAATTACCTTATAATAATGCTTTTTTTTAATTTTAGGTAAGAAGATAAGTTACCATAAAAAATGTTTGCCATTGAGCTATACCATCTTCAGGCAATGACCAACATCTCAGAAATTGTATTTATATTATTACGCCCTTAAATGTTTACTTTACTTTATTGTTTTGTTAAAGTATTTTTTTTTTTTAATTTTGCAATGGTTGTATAATACATATTATTAAATAAGATTGCGTTTGATATACGTTTCGCTGGCTTAACTTGCTAACGCGTCAGACCAGTAATCTTACGCCTAGGGTTTGAATCCAGTTCAATCTAAGGATATATGTTTATTATTTCAGAAACAAATTCTTTAATGCATTAATGTGTTCGCAAAAAAGTTTTGACGTTAACATTTTAGCAAACACATTAATTCATAGGTTAATACATTTTAAATTGTTAATAATTTCAATTGAATATCTTATCTTACCTGGATTCGATGCTTTAGAACTTTGACCCGCGTTTAATGATCTTGCCAAAATTTATTTCAAAAATTGTTTTTTTTTCGAAAAAAAATTTATCTCAATAATAATAAGCAGATGACGTCACGCTACCTTATATGACGCATATATAAAAGTGCTGTAACTTTTGTTCTAGTTGATATTTTTGAAAAATGTTTTATCTTGAATGTTTGTTAGGCCAAAACGAAATAAATAAAATGATTATTTTTCATTTTTAGGTTTTGTCCAAAATTTAATAAAAGTGTCATAACTTTTATATATATTAATAATTTTCAAAACTATTTCAAGAATATAAATTTTAGACCCCTGCACGCTGACTGATAAGTTCAAAATATGATTTAAAAACTTTGATTTTTTTCCAAAAAAAGTTTATCTCAATATTAATATGCAGATGACGTCACGCTACCTTATATGGCGCATATATAAAAGTGCTGTAACTTTTGTTTTAGTTGATATTTTTGAAAAATGTTTTATCTTGAATGTTAGTTAGGCCAAAACGAAATAAATAAAATGATTATTTTTTATTTTTAGGTTTTGTCCAAAATTTAATAAAAGTGTCATAAATTTTATATATATTAATAATTTTCAAAACTATTTCAAGAATATAAATTTTAGACCCCCGCACGCTGACTGATAAATTTAAAATATGATTTAAAAACTTTGATTTTTTTCCAAAAAAAGTTTATCTCAATATTAATATGCAGATGACGTCACGCTACCTTATATGGCGCATATATAAAAGTGCTGTAACTTTTGTTTTAGTTGATATTTTTGAAAAATGTTTTATCTTGAATGTTAGTAAGGCAAAAACTAATCAAATAAAATGTTTATTTTTCAGTTTCGGGTTTTGTCCAAAATTTAATAAAATTGTCATAACTTTTATATATATTAATAATTTTCAAAAATATTTTGGAAATATGGTTTTTAGACTACTATGCGTTTAATGACAAGTTCAAAATTTGATTTAAAAACTTTGATTTTTTTCCAAAAAAAGTTTATCTCAATATTAATATGCAGATGACGTCACGCTACCTTATATGGCGCATATATAAAAGTGCTGTAACTTTTGTTTTAGTTGATATTTTTGAAAAATGTTTTATCTTGAATGTTAGTTAGGCCAAAACGAAATAAATAAAATGATTATTTTTCATTTTTAGGTTTTGTCCAAAATTTAATAAAAGTGTCATAACTTTTATATATATTAATAATTTTCAAAACTATTTCAAGAATATAAATTTTAGACCCCTGCACACTGACTGATAAGTTCAAAATATGATTTAAAAATTTTGATTTTTTTCCAAAAAAAGTTTATCTCAATATTAATATGCAGTTGACGTCACGCTACCTTATATGGCGCATATATAAAAGTGCTGTAACTTTTGTTCTAGTTGATATTTTTGAAAAATGTTTTATCTTGAATGTTAGTTAGGCCAAAACGAAATAAAAAAAATGATTATTTTTCATTTTCGGGTTTTGACCAAAATTTCATAAAAGTGTCATAACTTTTATATATATTAATAATTTTCAAAACTTTTTCAAGAATATAAATTTTAGACCCCTGCACGCTGACTGATAAGTTCAAAATATGATTTAAAAATTTTGATTTTTTTCCAAAAAAAGTTTATCTCAATATTAATATGCAGATGACGTCACGCTACCTTATATGGCGCAAATATAAAAGTGCTGTAACTTTTGTTCTAGTTGATATTTTTGAAAAATGTTTTATCTTGAATGTTTGTTAGGCCAAAACGAAATAAATAAAATGATTATTTTTCATTTTTAGGTTTTGTCCAAAATTTAATAAAAGTGTCATAACTTTTATATATATTAATAATTTTCAAAACTATTTCAAGAATATAAACTTTAGACCCTTGCACGCTGAGTGATAAGTTCAAAATATGATTTAAAAACTTTGATTTTTTTCCAAAAAAAGTTTATCTCAATATTAATATGCAGATGACGTCACGCTACCTTATATGGCGCATATATAAAAGTGCTGTAACTTTTGTTTTAGTTGATATTTTTGAAAAATGTTTTATCTTGAATGTTAGTTAGGCCAAAACGAAATAAATAAAATGATTATTTTTCATTTTTAGGTTTTGTCCAAAATTTAATAAAAGTGTCATAACTTTTATATATATTAATAATTTTCAAAACTATTTCAAGAATATAAATTTTAGACCCCCGCACGCTGACTGATAAATTTAAAATATGATTTAAAAACTTTGATTTTTTTCCAAAAAAAGTTTATCTCAATATTAATATGCAGATGACGTCACGCTACCTTATATGGCGCATATATAAAAGTGCTGTAACTTTTGTTTTAGTTGATATTTTTGAAAAATGTTTTATCTTGAATGTTAGTAAGGCAAAAACTAATCAAATAAAATGTTTATTTTTCAGTTTCGGGTTTTGTCCAAAATTTAATAAAATTGTCATAACTTATATATATATTAATAATTTTCAAAAATATTTTAGAAATATGGTTTTTAGACTACTATGCGTTTACTGACAAGTTCAAAATTTGATTTAAAAACTTTGATTTTTTTCCAAAAAAAGTTTATCTCAATATTAATATGCAGATGACGTCACGCTACCTTATATGGCGCATATATAAAAGTGCTGTAACTTTTGTTCTAGTTGATATTTTTGAAAAATGTTTTATCTTGAATGTTAGTTAGGCCAAAACGAAATAAATAAAATGATTATTTTTCATTTTTAGGTTTTGTCCAAAATTTAATAAAAGTGTCATAACTTTTATATATATTAATAATTTTCAAAACTATTTCAAGAATATAAATTTTAGACCCCTGCACGCTGACTGATAAGTTCAAAATATGATTTAAAAACTTTGATTTTTTTTCAAAAAAAGTTTATCTCAATATTAATATGCAGATGACGTCACGCTACCTTATATGGCGCATATATAAAAGTGCTGTAACTTTTGTTCTAGTTGATATTTTTGAAAAATGTTTTATCTTGAATGTTAGTTAGGCCAAAACGAAATAAATAAAATGATTATTTTTCATTTTTAGGTTTTGTCCAAAATTTAATAAAAGTGTCATAACTTTTATATATATTAATAATTTTCAAAACTATTTCAAGAATATAAATTTTAGACCCCTGCACGCTAACTGATAAGTTCAAAATATGATTTAAAAACTTTGATTTTTTTTCAAAAAAAGTTTATCTCAATATTAATATGCAGATGACGTCACGCTACCTTATATGGCGCATATATAAAAGTGCTGTAACTTTTGTTTTAGTTGATATTTTTGAAAAATGTTTTATCGTGAATGTTAGTAAGGCCAAAACTAATCAAATAAAACGTTTATTTTTCAGTTTCGGGTTTTGTCCAAAATTTAATAAAATTGTCATAACTTTTATATATATTAATAATTTTCAAAAATATTTTGGAAATATGGTTTTTAGACTACTATGCGTTTACTGACAAGTTCAAAATTTGATTTAAAAACTTTGATTTTTTTCCAAAAAAAGTTTATCTCAATATTAATATGCAGATGACGTCACGCTACCTTATATGGCGCATATATAAAAGTGCTGTAACTTTTGTTCTAGTTGATATTTTTGAAAAATGTTTTATCTTGAATGTTAGTTAGGCCAAAACGAAATAAATAAAATGATTATTTTTCATTTTTAGGTTTTGTCCAAAATTTAATAAAAGTGTCATAACTTTTATAAATATTAATAATTTTCAAAACTAATTCAAGAATATAAATTTTAGACCCCTGCACGCTGACTGATAAGTTCAAAATATGATTTAAAAACTTTGATTTTTTTCCAAAAAAAGTTTATCTCAATATTAATATGCAGTTGACGTCACGCTACCTTATATGGCGCATATATAAAAGTGCTGTAACTTTTGTTCTAGTTGATATTTTTGAAAAATGTTTTATCTTGAATGTTAGTTAGGCCAAAACAAAATAAAAAAAACGATTATTTTGGGGTTTTGACCAAAATTTCATAAAAGTGTCATAACTTTTATATATATTAATAATTTTCAAAACTATTTCAAGAATATAAATTTTAGACCCCTGCACGCTGACTGATAAGTTCAAAATATGATTTAAAAATTTTGATTTTTTTCCAAAAAAAGTTTATCTCAATATTAATATGCAGATGACGTCACGCTACCTTATATGGCGCATATATAAAAGTGCTGTAACTTTTGTTTTAGTTGATATTTTTGAAAAATGTTTTATCTTGAATGTTAGTTAGGCCAAAACAAAATAAATAAAATGATTATTTTTCAGTTTCGGGTTTTGTCCAAAATTTAATAAAATTGTCATAACTTTTATATATATTAATAATTTTCAAAAATATTTTGGAAATATGGTTTTTAGACTACTATGCGTTTACTGACAAGTTCAAAATTTGATTTAAAAACTTTGATTTTTTTCCAAAAAAAGTTTATCTCAATATTAATATGCAGATGACGTCACGCTACCTTATATGGCGCATATATAAAAGTGCTGTAACTTTTGTTCTAGTTGATATTTTTGAAAAATGTTTTATCTTGAATGTTAGTTAGGCCAAAACGAAATAAATAAAATGAATATTTTTCATTTTTAGGTTTTGTCCAAAATTTAATAAAAGTGTCATAACTTTTATATATATTAATAATTTTCAAAACTATTTCAAGAATATAAATTTTAGACCCCTGCACGCTGACTGATAAGTTCAAAATATGATTTAAAAACTTTGATTTTTTTCCAAAAAAAGTTTATCTCAATATTAATATGCAGATGACGTCACGCTACCTTATATGGCGCATATATAAAAGTGCTGTAACTTTTGTTTTAGTTGATATTTTTGAAAAATGTTTTATCTTGAATGTTAGTAAGGCCAAAACTAATCAAATAAAATGTTTATTTTTCAGTTTCGGGTTTTGTCCAAAATTTAATAAAATTGTCATAACTTTTATATATATTAATAATTTTCAAAAATATTTTGGAAATATGGTTTTTAGACTACTATGCGTTAACTGACAAGTTCAAAATTTGATTTAAAAACTTTGATTTTTTTCCAAAAAAAGTTTATCTCAATATTAATATGCAGATGACGTCACGCTACCTTATATGGCGCATATATAAAAGTGCTGTAACTTTTGTTCTAGTTGATATTTTTGAAAAATGTTTTATCTTGAATGTTAGTTAGGCCAAAACGAAATAAATAAAATGATTATTTTTCATTTTTAGGTTTTGTCCAAAATTTATTAAAAGTGTCATAACTTTTATATATATTATTAATTTTCAAAACTATTTCAAGAATAAAAATTTTAGACCCCTGCACGCTGACTGATAAGTTCAAAATATGATTTAAAAATTTTGATTTTTTTCCAAAAAAAGTTTATCTCAATATTAATATGCAGATGACGTCACGCTACCTTATATGGCGCATATATAAAAGTGCTGTAACTTTTGTTCTAGTTGATATTTTTGAAAAATGTTTTATCTTGAATGTTAGTTAGGCCAAAACGAAATAAATAAAATGATTATTTTTCATTTTTAGGTTTTGTCCAAAATTTAATAAAAGTGTCATAACTTTTATATATATTAATAATTTTCAAAACTATTTCAAGAATATAAATTTTAGACCCCTGCACGCTGACTGATAAGTTCAAAATATGATTTAAAAACTTTGATTTTTTTCCAAAAAAAGTTTATCTCAATATTAATATGCAGATGACGTCACGCTACCTTATATGGCGCATATATAAAAGTGCTGTAACTTTTGTTTTAGTTGATATTTTTGAAAAATGTTTTATCTTGAATGTTAGTAAGGCCAAAACTAATCAAATAAAATGTTTATTTTTCAGTTTCGGGTTTTGTCCAAAATTTAATAAAATTGTCATAACTTTTATATATATTAATAATTTTCAAAAATATTTTGGAAATATGGTTTTTAGACTACTATGCGTTTACTGACAAGTTCAAAATTTGATTTAAAAACTTTGATTTTTTTCCAAAAAAAGTTTATCTCAATATTAATATGCAGATGACGTCACGCTACTTTATATGGCGCATATATAAAAGTGCTGTAACTTTTGTTCTAGTTGATATTTTTGAAAAATGTTTTATCTTGAATGTTAGTTAGGCCAAAACGAAATAAATAAAATGATTATTTTTCATTTTTAGGTTTTGTCCAAAATTTAATAAAAGTGTCATAACTTTTATATATATTAATAATTTTCAAAACTTTTTCAAGAATATAAATTTTAGACCCCTGCACGCTGACTGATAAGTTCAAAATATGATTTAAAAACTTTGATTTTTTTCCAAAAAAAGTTTATCTCAATATTAATATGCAGATGACGTCACGCTACCTTATATGGCGCATATATAAAAGTGCTGTAACTTTTGTTTTAGTTGATATTTTTGAAAAATGTTTTATCTTGAATGTTAGTAAGGCCAAAACTAATCAAATAAAATGTTTATTTTTCAGTTTCGGGTTTTGTCCAAAATTTAATAAAATTGTCATAACTTTTATATATATTAATAATTTTCAAAAATATTTTGGAAATATGGTTTTTAGACTACTATGCGTTTACTGACAAGTTCAAAATTTGATTTAAAAACTTTGATTTTTTTCCAAAAAAAGTTTATCTCAATATTAATATGCAGATGACGTCACGCTACCTTATATGGCGCATATATAAAAGTGCTGTAACTTTTGTTCTAGTTGATATTTTTGAAAAATGTTTTATCTTGAATGTTAGTTAGGCCAAAACGAAATAAATAAAATGATTATTTTTCATTTTTAGGTTTTGTCCAAAATTTAATAAAAGTGTCATAACTTTTATATATATTAATAATTTTCAAAACTATTTCAAGAATATAAATTTTAGACCCCTGCACGCTGACTGATAAGTTCAAAATATGATTTAAAAATTTTGATTTTTTTCCAAAAAAAGTTTATCTCAATATTAATATGCAGATGACGTCACGCTACCTTATATGGCGCATATATAAAAGTGCTGTAACTTTTGTTCTAGTTGATATTTTTGAAAAATGTTTTATCTTGAATGTTAGTTAGGCCAAAACGAAATAAATAAAATGATTATTTTTCATTTTCGGGTTTTGACCAAAATTTCATAAAAGTGTCATAACTTTTATATATATTAATAATTTTTAAAACTTTTTCAAGAATATAAATTTTAGACCCCTGCACGCTGACTGATAAGTTCAAAATATGATTTAAAAATTTTGATTTTTTTCCAAAAAAAGTTTATCTCAATATTAATATGCAGATGACGTCACGCTACCTTATATGGCGCATATATAAAAGTGCTGTAACTTTTGTTTTAGTTGATATTTTTGAAAAATGTTTTATCTTGAATGTTAGTAAGGCCAAAACTAATCAAATAAAATGTTTATTTTTCAGTTTCGGGTTTTGTCCAAAATTTAATAAAATTGTCATAACTTTTATATATATTAATAATTTTCAAAAATATTTTGGAAATATGGTTTTTAGACTACTATGCGTTTACTGACAAGTTCAAAATTTGATTTAAAAACTTTGATTTTTTTCTAAAAAAAGTTTATCTCAATATTAATATGCAGATGACGTCACGCTACCTTATATGGCGCATATATAAAAGTGCTGTAACTTTTGTTCTAGTTGATATTTTTGAAAAATGTTTTATCTTGAATGTTAGTTAGGCCAAAACAAAATAAATAAAATGATTATTTTTCATTTTCGGGTTTTGACCAAAATTTCATAAAAGTGTCATAACTTTTATATATATTAATAATTTTTAAAACTTTTTCAAGAATATAAATTTTAGACCCCTGCACGCTGACTGATAAGTTCAAAATATGATTTAAAAATTTTGATTTTTTTCCAAAAAAAGTTTATCTCAATATTAATATGCAGATGACGTCACGCTACCTTATATGGCGCATATATAAAAGTGCTGTAACTTTTGTTTTAGTTGATATTTTTGAAAAATGTTTTATCTTGAATGTTAGTAAGGCCAAAACTAATCAAATAAAATGTTTATTTTTCAGTTTCGGGTTTTGTCCAAAATTTAATAAAATTGTCATAACTTTTATATATATTAATAATTTTCAAAAATATTTTGGAAATATGGTTTTTAGACTACTATGCGTTTACTGACAAGTTCAAAATTTGATTTAAAAACTTTGATTTTTTTCTAAAAAAAGTTTATCTCAATATTAATATGCAGATGACGTCACGCTACCTTATATGGCGCATATAAAAAAGTGCTGTAACTTTTGTTCTAGTTGATATTTTTGAAAAATGTTTTATCTTGAATGTTAGTTAGGCCAAAACGAAATAAATAAAATGATTATTTTTCTTTTTCAGGTTTTGACCAAAATTTCATAAAAGTGTCATAACTTTTATATATATCAATAATTTTCAAAACTATTTCAAGAATATAAATTTTAGACCCCTGCACGCTGACTGATAAGTTCAAAATATGATTTAAAAATTTAGATTTTTTTTCAAAAAAAGTTTATTTCAATATTAATATGCAGATGACGTCACGCTACCTTATATAGCGCATATATAAAAGTGCTGTAACTTTTGTTCTAGTTGATATTTTTGAAAAATGTTTTATCTTGAATGTTAGTTAGGCCAAAACGAAATAAATAAAATGATTATTTTTCATTTTTAGGTTTTGTCCAAAATTTAATAAAAGTGTCATAACTTTTATATATATTAATAATTTTCAAAACTATTTCAAGAATATAAAATTTAGACCCCTGCACGCTGACTGATAAGTTCAAAATATGATTTAAAAATTTTGATTTTTTTCCAAAAAAAGTTTATCTCAATATTAATATGCAGATGACGTCACGCTACCTTATATGGCGCATATATAAAAGTGCTGTAACTTTTGTTCTAGTTGATATTTTTGAAAAATGTTTTATCTTGAATGTTAGTTAGGCCAAAACGAAATAAATAAAATGATTATTTTTCATTTTCGGGTTTTGACCAAAATTTCATAAAAGTGTCATAACTTTTATATATATTAATAATTTTTAAAACTTTTTCAAGAATATAAATTTTAGACCCCTGCACGCTGACTGATAAGTTCAAAATATGATTTAAAAATTTTGATTTTTTTCCAAAAAAAGTTTATCTCAATATTAATATGCAGATGACGTCACGCTACCTTATATGGCGCATATATAAAAGTGCTGTAACTTTTGTTTTAGTTGATATTTTTGAAAAATGTTTTATCTTGAATGTTAGTAAGGCCAAAACTAATCAAATAAAATGTTTATTTTTCAGTTTCGGGTTTTGTCCAAAATTTAATAAAATTGTCATAACTTTTATATATATTAATAATTTTCAAAAATATTTTGGAAATATGGTTTTTAGACTACTATGCGTTTACTGACAAGTTCAAAATTTGATTTAAAAACTTTGATTTTTTTCTAAAAAAAGTTTATCTCAATATTAATATGCAGATGACGTCACGCTACCTTATATGGCGCATATATAAAAGTGCTGTAACTTTTGTTCTAGTTGATATTTTTGAAAAATGTTTTATCTTGAATGTTAGTTAGACCAAAACGAAATAAATAAAATGATTATTTTTCATTTTCGGGTTTTGACCAAAATTTCATAAAAGTGTCATAACTTTTATATATATTAATAATTTTCAAAACTTTTTCAAGAATATAAATTTTAGACCCCTGCACGCTGACTGATAAGTTCAAAATATGATTTAAAAATTTTGATTTTTTTCCAAAAAAAGTTTATCTCAATATTAATATGCAGATGACGTCACGCTACCTTATATGGCGCATATATAAAAGTGCTGTAACTTTTGTTTTAGTTGATATTTTTGAAAAATGTTTTATCTTGAATGTTAGTAAGGCAAAAACTAATCAAACAAAATGTTTATTTTTCAGTTTCGGGTTTTGTCCAAAATTTAATAAAATTGTCATAACTTTTATATATATTAATAATTTTCAAAAATATTTTGGAAATATGGTTTTTAGACTACTATGCGTTTACTGACAAGTTCAAAATTTGATTTAAAAACTTTGATTTTTTTCTAAAAAAAGTTTATCTCAATATTAATATGCAGATGACGTCACGCTACCTTATATAGCGCATATATAAAAGTGCTGTAACTTTTGTTCTAGTTGATATTTTTGAAAAATGTTTTATCTTGAATGTTAGTTAGGCCAAAACGAAATAAATAAAATGATTATTTTTCATTTTTAGGTTTTGTCCAAAATTTAATAAAAGTGTCATAACTTTTATATATATTAATAATTTTCAAAACTATTTCAAGAATATAAAATTTAGACCCCTGCACGCTGACTGATAAGTTCAAAATATGATTTAAAAATTTTGATTTTTTTCCAAAAAAAGTTTATCTCAATATTAATATGCAGATGACGTCACGCTACCTTATATGGCGCATATATAAAAGTGCTGTAACTTTTGTTCTAGTTGATATTTTTGAAAAATGTTTTATCTTGAATGTTAGTTAGGCCAAAACGAAATAAATAAAATGATTATTTTTCATTTTCGGGTTTTGACCAAAATTTCATAAAAGTGTCATAACTTTTATATATATTAATAATTTTTAAAACTTTTTCAAGAATATAAATTTTAGACCCCTGCACGCTGACTGATAAGTTCAAAATATGATTTAAAAATTTTGATTTTTTTCCAAAAAAAGTTTATCTCAATATTAATATGCAGATGACGTCACGCTACCTTATATGGCGCATATATAAAAGTGCTGTAACTTTTGTTTTAGTTGATATTTTTGAAAAATGTTTTATCTTGAATGTTAGTAAGGCCAAAACTAATCAAATAAAATGTTTATTTTTCAGTTTCGGGTTTTGTCCAAAATTTAATAAAATTGTCATAACTTTTATATATATTAATAATTTTCAAAAATATTTTGGAAATATGGTTTTTAGACTACTATGCGTTTACTGACAAGTTCAAAATTTGATTTAAAAACTTTGATTTTTTTCTAAAAAAAGTTTATCTCAATATTAATATGCAGATGACGTCACGCTACCTTATATGGCGCATATATAAAAGTGCTGTAACTTTTGTTCTAGTTGATATTTTTGAAAAATGTTTTATCTTGAATGTTAGTTAGACCAAAACGAAATAAATAAAATGATTATTTTTCATTTTCGGGTTTTGACCAAAATTTCATAAAAGTGTCATAACTTTTATATATATTAATAATTTTCAAAACTTTTTCAAGAATATAAATTTTAGACCCCTGCACGCTGACTGATAAGTTCAAAATATGATTTAAAAATTTTGATTTTTTTCCAAAAAAAGTTTATCTCAATATTAATATGCAGATGACGTCACGCTACCTTATATGGCGCATATATAAAAGTGCTGTAACTTTTGTTTTAGTTGATATTTTTGAAAAATGTTTTATCTTGAATGTTAGTAAGGCAAAAACTAATCAAACAAAATGTTTATTTTTCAGTTTCGGGTTTTGTCCAAAATTTAATAAAATTGTCATAACTTTTATATATATTAATAATTTTCAAAAATATTTTGGAAATATGGTTTTTAGACTACTATGCGTTTACTGACAAGTTCAAAATTTGATTTAAAAACTTTGATTTTTTTCTAAAAAAAGTTTATCTCAATATTAATATGCAGATGACGTCACGCTACCTTATATGGCGCATATATAAAAGTGCTGTAACTTTTGTTCTAGTTGATATTTTTGAAAAATGTTTTATCTTGAATGTTAGTTAGGCCAAAACGAAATAAATGAAATGATTATTTTTCTTTTTCGGGTTTTGACCAAAATTTCATAAAAGTGTCATAACTTTTATATATATTAATAATTTTCAAAACTATTTCAAGAATATAAATTTTAGACCCCTGCACGCTGACTGATAAGTTCAAAATATGATTTAAAAATTTTGATTTTTTTCCAAAAAAAGTTTATCTCAATATTAATATGCAGTTGACGTCACGCTACCTTATATGGCGCATATATAAAAGTGCTGTAACTTTTGTTTTAGTTGATATTTTTGAAAAATGTTTTATCTTGAATGTTAGTAAGGCCAAAACTAATCAAATAAAATGTTTATTTTTCAGTTTCGGGTTTTGTCCAAAATTTAATAAAAGTGTCATAACTTTTATATATATTAATAATTTTCAAAAATATTTTGGAAATATGGTTTTTAGACTACTATGCGTTTACTGACAAGTTCAAAATTTGATTTAAAATCTTTGATTTTTTTCCAAAAAAAGTTTATCTCAATATTAATATGCAGATGACGTCACGCTACTTTATATGGCGCATATATAAAAGTGCTGTAACTTTGGTTCTAGTTGATATTTTTGAAAAATGTTTTATCTTGAATGTTAGTAAGGCCAAAACTAATCAAATAAAATGTTTATTTTTCAGTTTCGGGTTTTGTCCAAAATTTAATAAAATTGTCATAACTTTTATATATATTAATAATTTTCAAAAATATTTTGGAAATATGGTTTTTAGACTACTATGCGTTTACTGACAAGTTCAAAATTTGATTTAAAAACTTTGATTTTTTTCCAAAAAAAGTTTATCTCAATATTAATATGCAGATGACGTCACGCTACCTTATATGGCGCATATATAAAAGTGCTGTAACTTTTGTTCTAGTTGATATTTTTGAAAAATGTTTTATCTTGAGTGTTAGTTAGGCCAAAACGAAATAAATAAAATGATTATTTTTCATATTCGAGTTTTGACCAAAATTTCATAAAAGTGTCATAACTTTTATATATATTAATAATTTTCAAAACTTTTTCAAGAATATAAATTTTAGACCCCTGCACGCTGACTGATAAGTTCAAAATATGATTTAAAAATTTTGATTTTTTTCCAAAAAAAGTTTATCTCAATATTAATATGCAGATGACGTCACGCTACCTTATATGGCGCATATATAAAAGTGCTGTAACTTTTGTTTTAGTTGATATTTTTGAAAAATGTTTTATCTTGAATGTTAGTAAGGCCAAAACTAATCAAATAAAATGTTTATTTTTCAGTTTCGGGTTTTGTCAAAATTTAATAAAAGTGTCATAACTTTTATATATATTAATAATTTTTAAAACTTTTTCAAGAATATAAATTTTAGACCCCTGCACGCTGACTGATAAGTTCAAAATATGATTTAAAAACTTTGATTTTTTTCCAAAAAAAGTTTATCTCAATATTAATATGCAGATGACGTCACGCTACCTTATATGGCGCATATATAAAAGTGCTGTAACTTTTGTTTTAGTTGATATTTTTGAAAAATGTTTTATCTTGAATGTTAGTAAGGCCAAAACTAATCAAATAAAATGTTTATTTTTCAGTTTCGGGTTTTGTCCAAAATTTAATAAAATTGTCATAACTTTTATATATATTAATAATTTTCAAAAATATTTTGGAAATATGGTTTTTAGACTACTATGCGTTTACTGACAAGTTCAAAATTTGATTTAAAAACTTTGATTTTTTTCCAAAAAAAGTTTATCTCAATATTAATATGCAGATGACGTCACGCTACCTTATATGGCGCATATATAAAAGTGCTGTAACTTTTGTTCTAGTTGATATTTTTGAAAAATGTTTTATCTTGAATGTTAGTTAGACCAAAACGAAATAAATAAAATGATTATTTTTCATTTTTAGGTTTTGTCCAAAATTTAATAAAAGTGTCATAACTTTTATATATATTAATAATTTTCAAAACTATTTCAAGAATATAAATTTTAGACCCCTGCACGCTGACTGATAAGTTCAAAATATGATTTAAAAATTTTGATTTTTTTCCAAAAAAAGTTTATCTCAATATTAATATGCAGATGACGTCACGCTACCTTATATGGCGCATATATAAAAGTGCTGTAATTTTTGTTCTAGTTGATATTTTTGAAAAATGTTTTATCTTGAATGTTAGTTAGGCCAAAACGAAATAAATAAAATGATTATTTTTCATTTTCGGGTTTTGACCAAAATTTCATAAAAGTGTCATAACTTTTATATATATTAATAATTTTCAAAACTATTTCAAGAATATAAATTTTAGACCCCTGCACGCTGACTGATAAGTTCAAAATATGATTTAAAAATTTTGATTTTTTTCCAAAAAAAGTTTATCTCAATATTAATATGCAGTTGACGTCACGCTACCTTATATGGCGCATATATAAAAGTGCTGTAACTTTTGTTCTAGTTGATATTTTTGAAAAATGTTTTATTTTGAATGTTAGTTAGGCCAAAACAAAATAAATAAAATGATTATTTTTCATTTTCGTGTTTTGACCAAAATTTCATAAAAGTGTCATAACTTTTATATATATTAATAATTTTCAAAACTTTTTCAAGAATATAAATTTTAGACCCCTGCACGCTGACTGATAAGTTCAAAATATGATTTAAAAATTTTGATTTTTTTCCAAAAAAAGTTTATCTCAATATTAATATGCAGATGACGTCACGCTACCTTATATGGCGCATATATAAAAGTGCTGTAACTTTTGTTCTAGTTGATATTTTTGAAAAATGTTTTATCTTGAATGTTAGTTAGGCCAAAACGAAATAAATAAAATGATTATTTTTCATTTTTAGGTTTTGTCCAAAATTTAATAAAAGTGTCATAACTTTTATATATATTAATAATTTTCAAAACTATTTCAAGAATATAAATTTTAGACCCCTGCACGCTGACTGATAAGTTCAAAATATGATTTAAAAATTTTGATTTTTTTCCAAAAAAAGTTTATCTCAATATTAATATGCAGATGACGTCACGCTACCTTATATGGCGCATATCTAAAAGTGCTGTAACTTTTGTTCTAGTTGATATTTTTGAAAAATGTTTTATCTTGAATGTTAGTTAGGCCAAAACGAAATAAATAAAATGATTATTTTTCATTTTTGGGTTTTGACCAAAATTTCATAAAAGTGTCATAACTTTTATATATATTAATAATTTTTAAAACTTTTTCAAGAATATAAATTTTAGACCCCTGCACGCTGACTGATAAGTTCAAAATATGATTTAAAAATTTTAATTTTTTTCCAAAAAGAGTTTATCTCAATATTATTATGCAGATGACGTCACGCTACCTTATATGGCGCATATATAAAAGTGCTGTAACTCTTGTTTTAGTTGATATTTTTGAAAAATGTTTTATCTTGAATGTTAGTAAGGCCAAAACTAATCAAATAAAATGTTTATTTTTCAGTTTCGGGTTTTGTCCAAAATTTAATAAAATTGTCATAACTTTTATATATATTAATAATTTTCAAAAATATTTTAGAAATATGGTTTTTAGACTACTATGCGTTTACTGACAAGTTCAAAATTTGATTTAAAAACTTTGATTTTTTTCCAAAAAAAGTTTATCTCAATATTAATATGCAGATGACGTCACGCTACCTTATATGGCGCATATATAAAAGTGCTGTAACTTTTGTTCTAGTTGATATTTTTGAAAAATGTTTTATCTTGAGTGTTAGTTAGGCCAAAACGAAATAAATAAAATGATTATTTTTCATTTTCGGGTTTTGACCAAAATTTCATAAAAGTGTCATAACTTTTATATATATTAATAATTTTCAAAACTATTTCAAGAATATAAATTTTAGACCCCTGCACGCTGACTGATAAGTTCAAAATATGATTTAAAAATTTTGATTTTTTTCCAAAAAAAGTTTATCTCAATATTAATATGCAGTTGACGTCACGCTACCTTATATGGCGCATATATAAAAGTGCTGTAACTTTTGTTCTAGTTGATATTTTTGAAAAATGTTTTATTTTGAATGTTAGTTAGGCCAAAACAAAATAAATAAAATGATTATTTTTCATTTTCGTGTTTTGACCAAAATTTCATAAAAGTGTCATAACTTTTATATATATTAATAATTTTCAAAACTTTTTCAAGAATATAAATTTTAGACCCCTGCACGCTGACTGATAAGGTCAAAATATGATTTAAAAATTTTGATTTTTTTCCAAAAAAAGTTTATCTCAATATTAATATGCAGATGACGTCACGCTACCTTATATGGCGCATATATAAAAGTGCTGTAACTTTTGTTCTAGTTGATATTTTTGAAAAATGTTTTATCTTGAATGTTAGTTAGGCCAAAACGAAATAAATAAAATAATTATTTTTCATTTTTAGGTTTTGTCCAAAATTTAATAAAAGTGTCATAACTTTTATATATATTAATAATTTTCAAAACTATTTCAAGAATATAAATTTTAGACCCCTGCACGCTGACTGATAAGTTCAAAATATGATTTAAAAATTTTGATTTTTTTCCAAAAAAAGTTTATCTCAATATTAATATGCAGATGACGTCACGCTACCTTATATGGCGCATATCTAAAAGTGCTGTAACTTTTGTTCTAGTTGATATTTTTGAAAAATGTTTTATCTTGAATGTTAGTTAGGCCAAAACGAAATAAATAAAATGATTATTTTTCATTTTTGGGTTTTGACCAAAATTTCATAAAAGTGTCATAACTTTTATATATATTAATAATTTTTAAAACTTTTTCAAGAATATAAATTTTAGACCCCTGCACGCTGACTGATAAGTTCAAAATATGATTTAAAAATTTTAATTTTTTTCCAAAAAGAGTTTATCTCAATATTATTATGCAGATGACGTCACGCTACCTTATATGGCGCATATATAAAAGTGCTGTAACTCTTGTTTTAGTTGATATTTTTGAAAAATGTTTTATCTTGAATGTTAGTAAGGCCAAAACTAATCAAATAAAATGTTTATTTTTCAGTTTCGGGTTTTGTCCAAAATTTAATAAAATTGTCATAACTTTTATATATATTAATAATTTTCAAAAATATTTTGGAAATATGGTTTTTAGACTACTATGCGTTTACTGACAAGTTCAAAATTTGATTTAAAAACTTTGATTTTTTTCCAAAAAAAGTTTATCTCAATATTAATATGCAGATGACGTCACGCTACCTTATATGGCGCATATATAAAAGTGCTGTAACTTTTGTTCTAGTTGATATTTTTGAAAAATGTTTTATCTTGAGTGTTAGTTAGGCCAAAACGAAATAAATAAAATGATTATTTTTCATTTTCGGGTTTTGACCAAAATTTCATAAAAGTGTCATAACTTTTATATATATTAATAATTTTCAAAACTTTTTCAAAAATATAAATTTTAGACCCCTGCACGCTGACTGATAAGTTCAAAATATGATTTAAAAATTTTGATTTTTTTCCAAAAAAAGTTTATCTCAATATTAATATGCAGATGACGTCACGCTACCTTATATGGCGCATATATAAAAGTGCTGTAACTTTTGTTTTAGTTGATATTTTTGAAAAATGTTTTATCTTGAATGTTAGTAAGGCCAAAACTAATCAAATAAAATGTTTATTTTTCAGTTTCGGGTTTTGTCCAAAATTTAATAAAAGTGTCATAACTTTTATATATATTAATAATTTTCAAAATTATTTCAAGAATATAAATTTTAGACCCCTGCACGCTGACTGATAAGTTTAAAATATGATTTAAAAACTTTGATTATTTTCCAAAAAAAGTTTATCTAAATATTAATATGCAGATGACGTCACGCTACCTTATATGGCGCATATATAAAAGTGCTGTAACTTTTGTTCTAGTTGATATTTTTGAAAAATGTTTTATCTTGAATGTTAGTTAGGCCAAAACGAAATAAATAAAATGATTATTTTTCATTTTTAGGTTTTGTCCAAAATTTTATAAAAGTGTCATAACTTTTATATATATTAATAATTTTCAAAACTATTTCAAGAATATAAATTTTAGACCCCTGCACGCTGACTGATAAGTTCAAAATATGATTTAAAAACTTTGATTTTTTTCCAAAAAAAGTTTATCTCAATATTAATATGCAGATGACGTCACGCTACCTTATATGGCGCATATATAAAAGTGTTGTAACTTTTGTTTTAGTTGATATTTTTGAAAAATGTTTTATCTTGAATGTTAGTAAGGCCAAAACTAATCAAATAAAATGTTTATTTTTCAGTTTCGGGTTTTGTCCAAAATTTAATAAAATTGTCATAACTTTTATATATATTAATAATTTTCAAAAATATTTTGGAAATATGGTTTTTAGACTACTATTCGTTTACTGACAAGTTCAAAATTTGATTTAAAAACTTTGATTTTTTTCCAAAAAAAGTTTATCTCAATATTAATATGCAGATGACGTCACGCTACCTTATATGGCGCATATATAAAAGTGCTGTAACTTTTGTTCTAGTTGATATTTTTGAAAAATGTTTTATCTTGAATGTTAGTTAGGCCAAAACGAAATAAATAAAATGATTATTTTTCATTTTTAGGTTTTGTCCAAAATTTAATAAAAGTGTCATAACTTTTATATATATTAATAATTTTCAAAACTATTTCAAGAATATAAATTTTAGACCCCTGCACGCTGACTGATAAGTTCAAAATATGATTTAAAAATTTTGATTTTTTTCCAAAAAAAGTTTATCTCAATATTAATATGCAGATGACGTCACGCTACCTTATATGGCGCATATATAAAAGTGCTGTAACTTTTGTTCTAGTTGATATTTTTGAAAAATGTTTTATCTTGAATGTTAGTTAGGCCAAAACGAAATAAATAAAATGATTATTTTTCATTTTCGGGTTTTGACCAAAATTTCATAAAAGTGTCATAACTTTTATATATATTAATAATTTTTAAAACTTTTTCAAGAATATAAATTTTAGACCCCTGCACGCTGACTGATAAGTTCAAAATATGATTTAAAAATTTTGATTTTTTTCCAAAAAAAGTTTATCTCAATATTAATATGCAGATGACGTCACGCTACCTTATATGGCGCATATATAAAAGTGCTGTAACTTTTGTTTTAGTTGATATTTTTGAAAAATGTTTTATCTTGAATGTTAGTAAGGCCAAAACTAATCAAATAAAATGTTTATTTTTCAGTTTCGGGTTTTGTCCAAAATTTAATAAAATTGTCATAACTTTTATATATATTAATAATTTTCAAAAATATTTTGGAAATATGGTTTTTAGACTACTATGCGTTTACTGACAAGTTCAAAATTTGATTTAAAAACTTTGATTTTTTTCTAAAAAAAGTTTATCTCAATATTAATATGCAGATGACGTCACGCTACCTTATATGGCGCATATATAAAAGTGCTGTAACTTTTGTTCTAGTTGATATTTTTGAAAAATGTTTTATCTTGAATGTTAGTTAGGCCAAAACAAAATAAATAAAATGATTATTTTTCATTTTCGGGTTTTGACCAAAATTTCATAAAAGTGTCATAACTTTTATATATATTAATAATTTTTAAAACTTTTTCAAGAATATAAATTTTAGACCCCTGCACGCTGACTGATAAGTTCAAAATATGATTTAAAAATTTTGATTTTTTTCCAAAAAAAGTTTATCTCAATATTAATATGCAGATGACGTCACGCTACCTTATATGGCGCATATATAAAAGTGCTGTAACTTTTGTTTTAGTTGATATTTTTGAAAAATGTTTTATCTTGAATGTTAGTAAGGCCAAAACTAATCAAATAAAATGTTTATTTTTCAGTTTCGGGTTTTGTCCAAAATTTAATAAAATTGTCATAACTTTTATATATATTAATAATTTTCAAAAATATTTTGGAAATATGGTTTTTAGACTACTATGCGTTTACTGACAAGTTCAAAATTTGATTTAAAAACTTTGATTTTTTTCTAAAAAAAGTTTATCTCAATATTAATATGCAGATGACGTCACGCTACCTTATATGGCGCATATAAAAAAGTGCTGTAACTTTTGTTCTAGTTGATATTTTTGAAAAATGTTTTATCTTGAATGTTAGTTAGGCCAAAACGAAATAAATAAAATGATTATTTTTCTTTTTCAGGTTTTGACCAAAATTTCATAAAAGTGTCATAACTTTTATATATATCAATAATTTTCAAAACTATTTCAAGAATATAAATTTTAGACCCCTGCACGCTGACTGATAAGTTCAAAATATGATTTAAAAATTTAGATTTTTTTTCAAAAAAAGTTTATTTCAATATTAATATGCAGATGACGTCACGCTACCTTATATAGCGCATATATAAAAGTGCTGTAACTTTTGTTCTAGTTGATATTTTTGAAAAATGTTTTATCTTGAATGTTAGTTAGGCCAAAACGAAATAAATAAAATGATTATTTTTCATTTTTAGGTTTTGTCCAAAATTTAATAAAAGTGTCATAACTTTTATATATATTAATAATTTTCAAAACTATTTCAAGAATATAAAATTTAGACCCCTGCACGCTGACTGATAAGTTCAAAATATGATTTAAAAATTTTGATTTTTTTCCAAAAAAAGTTTATCTCAATATTAATATGCAGATGACGTCACGCTACCTTATATGGCGCATATATAAAAGTGCTGTAACTTTTGTTCTAGTTGATATTTTTGAAAAATGTTTTATCTTGAATGTTAGTTAGGCCAAAACGAAATAAATAAAATGATTATTTTTCATTTTCGGGTTTTGACCAAAATTTCATAAAAGTGTCATAACTTTTATATATATTAATAATTTTTAAAACTTTTTCAAGAATATAAATTTTAGACCCCTGCACGCTGACTGATAAGTTCAAAATATGATTTAAAAATTTTGATTTTTTTCCAAAAAAAGTTTATCTCAATATTAATATGCAGATGACGTCACGCTACCTTATATGGCGCATATATAAAAGTGCTGTAACTTTTGTTTTAGTTGATATTTTTGAAAAATGTTTTATCTTGAATGTTAGTAAGGCCAAAACTAATCAAATAAAATGTTTATTTTTCAGTTTCGGGTTTTGTCCAAAATTTAATAAAATTGTCATAACTTTTATATATATTAATAATTTTCAAAAATATTTTGGAAATATGGTTTTTAGACTACTATGCGTTTACTGACAAGTTCAAAATTTGATTTAAAAACTTTGATTTTTTTCTAAAAAAAGTTTATCTCAATATTAATATGCAGATGACGTCACGCTACCTTATATGGCGCATATATAAAAGTGCTGTAACTTTTGTTCTAGTTGATATTTTTGAAAAATGTTTTATCTTGAATGTTAGTTAGACCAAAACGAAATAAATAAAATGATTATTTTTCATTTTCGGGTTTTGACCAAAATTTCATAAAAGTGTCATAACTTTTATATATATTAATAATTTTCAAAACTTTTTCAAGAATATAAATTTTAGACCCCTGCACGCTGACTGATAAGTTCAAAATATGATTTAAAAATTTTGATTTTTTTCCAAAAAAAGTTTATCTCAATATTAATATGCAGATGACGTCACGCTACCTTATATGGCGCATATATAAAAGTGCTGTAACTTTTGTTTTAGTTGATATTTTTGAAAAATGTTTTATCTTGAATGTTAGTAAGGCCAAAACTAATCAAACAAAATGTTTATTTTTCAGTTTCGGGTTTTGTCCAAAATTTAATAAAATTGTCATAACTTTTATATATATTAATAATTTTCAAAAATATTTTGGAAATATGGTTTTTAGACTACTATGCGTTTACTGACAAGTTCAAAATTTGATTTAAAAACTTTGATTTTTTTCTAAAAAAAGTTTATCTCAATATTAATATGCAGATGACGTCACGCTACCTTATATGGCGCATATATAAAAGTGCTGTAACTTTTGTTCTAGTTGATATTTTTGAAAAATGTTTTATCTTGAATGTTAGTTAGGCCAAAACGAAATAAATGAAATGATTATTTTTCTTTTTCGGGTTTTGACCAAAATTTCATAAAAGTGTCATAACTTTTATATATATTAATAATTTTCAAAACTATTTCAAGAATATAAATTTTAGACCCCTGCACGCTGACTGATAAGTTCAAAATATGATTTAAAAATTTTGATTTTTTTCCAAAAAAAGTTTATCTCAATATTAATATGCAGTTGACGTCACGCTACCTTATATGGCGCATATATAAAAGTGCTGTAACTTTTGTTTTAGTTGATATTTTTGAAAAATGTTTTATCTTGAATGTTAGTAAGGCCAAAACTAATCAAATAAAATGTTTATTTTTCAGTTTCGGGTTTTGTCCAAAATTTAATAAAAGTGTCATAACTTTTATATATATTAATAATTTTCAAAAATATTTTGGAAATATGGTTTTTAGACTACTATGCGTTTACTGACAAGTTCAAAATTTGATTTAAAATCTTTGATTTTTTTCCAAAAAAAGTTTATCTCAATATTAATATGCAGATGACGTCACGCTACTTTATATGGCGCATATATAAAAGTGCTGTAACTTTGGTTCTAGTTGATATTTTTGAAAAATGTTTTATCTTGAATGTTAGTAAGGCCAAAACTAATCAAATAAAATGTTTATTTTTCAGTTTCGGGTTTTGTCCAAAATTTAATAAAATTGTCATAACTTTTATATATATTAATAATTTTCAAAAATATTTTGGAAATATGGTTTTTAGACTACTATGCGTTTACTGACAAGTTCAAAATTTGATTTAAAAACTTTGATTTTTTTCCAAAAAAAGTTTATCTCAATATTAATATGCAGATGACGTCACGCTACCTTATATGGCGCATATATAAAAGTGCTGTAACTTTTGTTCTAGTTGATATTTTTGAAAAATGTTTTATCTTGAGTGTTAGTTAGGCCAAAACGAAATAAATAAAATGATTATTTTTCATATTCGAGTTTTGACCAAAATTTCATAAAAGTGTCATAACTTTTATATATATTAATAATTTTCAAAACTTTTTCAAGAATATAAATTTTAGACCCCTGCACGCTGACTGATAAGTTCAAAATATGATTTAAAAATTTTGATTTTTTTCCAAAAAAAGTTTATCTCAATATTAATATGCAGATGACGTCACGCTACCTTATATGGCGCATATATAAAAGTGCTGTAACTTTTGTTTTAGTTGATATTTTTGAAAAATGTTTTATCTTGAATGTTAGTAAGGCCAAAACTAATCAAATAAAATGTTTATTTTTCAGTTTCGGGTTTTGTCAAAATTTAATAAAAGTGTCATAACTTTTATATATATTAATAATTTTTAAAACTTTTTCAAGAATATAAATTTTAGACCCCTGCACGCTGACTGATAAGTTCAAAATATGATTTAAAAACTTTGATTTTTTTCCAAAAAAAGTTTATCTCAATATTAATATGCAGATGACGTCACGCTACCTTATATGGCGCATATATAAAAGTGCTGTAACTTTTGTTTTAGTTGATATTTTTGAAAAATGTTTTATCTTGAATGTTAGTAAGGCCAAAACTAATCAAATAAAATGTTTATTTTTCAGTTTCGGGTTTTGTCCAAAATTTAATAAAATTGTCATAACTTTTATATATATTAATAATTTTCAAAAATATTTTGGAAATATGGTTTTTAGACTACTATGCGTTTACTGACAAGTTCAAAATTTGATTTAAAAACTTTGATTTTTTTCCAAAAAAAGTTTATCTCAATATTAATATGCAGATGACGTCACGCTACCTTATATGGCGCATATATAAAAGTGCTGTAACTTTTGTTCTAGTTGATATTTTTGAAAAATGTTTTATCTTGAATGTTAGTTAGGCCAAAACGAAATAAATAAAATGATTATTTTTCATTTTTAGGTTTTGTCCAAAATTTAATAAAAGTGTCATAACTTTTATATATATTAATAATTTTCAAAACTATTTCAAGAATATAAATTTTAGACCCCTGCACGCTGACTGATAAGTTCAAAATATGATTTAAAAATTTTGATTTTTTTCCAAAAAAAGTTTATCTCAATATTAATATGCAGATGACGTCACGCTACCTTATATGGCGCATATATAAAAGTGCTGTAATTTTTGTTCTAGTTGATATTTTTGAAAAATGTTTTATCTTGAATGTTAGTTAGGCCAAAACGAAATAAATAAAATGATTATTTTTCATTTTCGGGTTTTGACCAAAATTTCATAAAAGTGTCATAACTTTTATATATATTAATAATTTTCAAAACTATTTCAAGAATATAAATTTTAGACCCCTGCACGCTGACTGATAAGTTCAAAATATGATTTAAAAATTTTGATTTTTTTCCAAAAAAAGTTTATCTCAATATTAATATGCAGTTGACGTCACGCTACCTTATATGGCGCATATATAAAAGTGCTGTAACTTTTGTTCTAGTTGATATTTTTGAAAAATGTTTTATTTTGAATGTTAGTTAGGCCAAAACAAAATAAATAAAATGATTATTTTTCATTTTCGTGTTTTGACCAAAATTTCATAAAAGTGTCATAACTTTTATATATATTAATAATTTTCAAAACTTTTTCAAGAATATAAATTTTAGACCCCTGCACGCTGACTGATAAGTTCAAAATATGATTTAAAAATTTTGATTTTTTTCCAAAAAAAGTTTATCTCAATATTAATATGCAGATGACGTCACGCTACCTTATATGGCGCATATATAAAAGTGCTGTAACTTTTGTTCTAGTTGATATTTTTGAAAAATGTTTTATCTTGAATGTTAGTTAGGCCAAAACGAAATAAATAAAATGATTATTTTTCATTTTTAGGTTTTGTCCAAAATTTAATAAAAGTGTCATAACTTTTATATATATTAATAATTTTCAAAACTATTTCAAGAATATAAATTTTAGACCCCTGCACGCTGACTGATAAGTTCAAAATATGATTTAAAAATTTTGATTTTTTTCCAAAAAAAGTTTATCTCAATATTAATATGCAGATGACGTCACGCTACCTTATATGGCGCATATCTAAAAGTGCTGTAACTTTTGTTCTAGTTGATATTTTTGAAAAATGTTTTATCTTGAATGTTAGTTAGGCCAAAACGAAATAAATAAAATGATTATTTTTCATTTTTGGGTTTTGACCAAAATTTCATAAAAGTGTCATAACTTTTATATATATTAATAATTTTTAAAACTTTTTCAAGAATATAAATTTTAGACCCCTGCACGCTGACTGATAAGTTCAAAATATGATTTAAAAATTTTAATTTTTTTCCAAAAAGAGTTTATCTCAATATTATTATGCAGATGACGTCACGCTACCTTATATGGCGCATATATAAAAGTGCTGTAACTCTTGTTTTAGTTGATATTTTTGAAAAATGTTTTATCTTGAATGTTAGTAAGGCCAAAACTAATCAAATAAAATGTTTATTTTTCAGTTTCGGGTTTTGTCCAAAATTTAATAAAATTGTCATAACTTTTATATATATTAATAATTTTCAAAAATATTTTAGAAATATGGTTTTTAGACTACTATGCGTTTACTGACAAGTTCAAAATTTGATTTAAAAACTTTGATTTTTTTCCAAAAAAAGTTTATCTCAATATTAATATGCAGATGACGTCACGCTACCTTATATGGCGCATATATAAAAGTGCTGTAACTTTTGTTCTAGTTGATATTTTTGAAAAATGTTTTATCTTGAGTGTTAGTTAGGCCAAAACGAAATAAATAAAATGATTATTTTTCATTTTCGGGTTTTGACCAAAATTTCATAAAAGTGTCATAACTTTTATATATATTAATAATTTTCAAAACTATTTCAAGAATATAAATTTTAGACCCCTGCACGCTGACTGATAAGTTCAAAATATGATTTAAAAATTTTGATTTTTTTCCAAAAAAAGTTTATCTCAATATTAATATGCAGTTGACGTCACGCTACCTTATATGGCGCATATATAAAAGTGCTGTAACTTTTGTTCTAGTTGATATTTTTGAAAAATGTTTTATTTTGAATGTTAGTTAGGCCAAAACAAAATAAATAAAATGATTATTTTTCATTTTCGTGTTTTGACCAAAATTTCATAAAAGTGTCATAACTTTTATATATATTAATAATTTTCAAAACTTTTTCAAGAATATAAATTTTAGACCCCTGCACGCTGACTGATAAGGTCAAAATATGATTTAAAAATTTTGATTTTTTTCCAAAAAAAGTTTATCTCAATATTAATATGCAGATGACGTCACGCTACCTTATATGGCGCATATATAAAAGTGCTGTAACTTTTGTTCTAGTTGATATTTTTGAAAAATGTTTTATCTTGAATGTTAGTTAGGCCAAAACGAAATAAATAAAATAATTATTTTTCATTTTTAGGTTTTGTCCAAAATTTAATAAAAGTGTCATAACTTTTATATATATTAATAATTTTCAAAACTATTTCAAGAATATAAATTTTAGACCCCTGCACGCTGACTGATAAGTTCAAAATATGATTTAAAAATTTTGATTTTTTTCCAAAAAAAGTTTATCTCAATATTAATATGCAGATGACGTCACGCTACCTTATATGGCGCATATCTAAAAGTGCTGTAACTTTTGTTCTAGTTGATATTTTTGAAAAATGTTTTATCTTGAATGTTAGTTAGGCCAAAACGAAATAAATAAAATGATTATTTTTCATTTTTGGGTTTTGACCAAAATTTCATAAAAGTGTCATAACTTTTATATATATTAATAATTTTTAAAACTTTTTCAAGAATATAAATTTTAGACCCCTGCACGCTGACTGATAAGTTCAAAATATGATTTAAAAATTTTAATTTTTTTCCAAAAAGAGTTTATCTCAATATTATTATGCAGATGACGTCACGCTACCTTATATGGCGCATATATAAAAGTGCTGTAACTCTTGTTTTAGTTGATATTTTTGAAAAATGTTTTATCTTGAATGTTAGTAAGGCCAAAACTAATCAAATAAAATGTTTATTTTTCAGTTTCGGGTTTTGTCCAAAATTTAATAAAATTGTCATAACTTTTATATATATTAATAATTTTCAAAAATATTTTGGAAATATGGTTTTTAGACTACTATGCGTTTACTGACAAGTTCAAAATTTGATTTAAAAACTTTGATTTTTTTCCAAAAAAAGTTTATCTCAATATTAATATGCAGATGACGTCACGCTACCTTATATGGCGCATATATAAAAGTGCTGTAACTTTTGTTCTAGTTGATATTTTTGAAAAATGTTTTATCTTGAGTGTTAGTTAGGCCAAAACGAAATAAATAAAATGATTATTTTTCATTTTCGGGTTTTGACCAAAATTTCATAAAAGTGTCATAACTTTTATATATATTAATAATTTTCAAAACTTTTTCAAAAATATAAATTTTAGACCCCTGCACGCTGACTGATAAGTTCAAAATATGATTTAAAAATTTTGATTTTTTTCCAAAAAAAGTTTATCTCAATATTAATATGCAGATGACGTCACGCTACCTTATATGGCGCATATATAAAAGTGCTGTAACTTTTGTTTTAGTTGATATTTTTGAAAAATGTTTTATCTTGAATGTTAGTAAGGCCAAAACTAATCAAATAAAATGTTTATTTTTCAGTTTCGGGTTTTGTCCAAAATTTAATAAAAGTGTCATAACTTTTATATATATTAATAATTTTCAAAATTATTTCAAGAATATAAATTTTAGACCCCTGCACGCTGACTGATAAGTTTAAAATATGATTTAAAAACTTTGATTATTTTCCAAAAAAAGTTTATCTAAATATTAATATGCAGATGACGTCACGCTACCTTATATGGCGCATATATAAAAGTGCTGTAACTTTTGTTCTAGTTGATATTTTTGAAAAATGTTTTATCTTGAATGTTAGTTAGGCCAAAACGAAATAAATAAAATGATTATTTTTCATTTTTAGGTTTTGTCCAAAATTTTATAAAAGTGTCATAACTTTTATATATATTAATAATTTTCAAAACTATTTCAAGAATATAAATTTTAGACCCCTGCACGCTGACTGATAAGTTCAAAATATGATTTAAAAACTTTGATTTTTTTCCAAAAAAAGTTTATCTCAATATTAATATGCAGATGACGTCACGCTACCTTATATGGCGCATATATAAAAGTGTTGTAACTTTTGTTTTAGTTGATATTTTTGAAAAATGTTTTATCTTGAATGTTAGTAAGGCCAAAACTAATCAAATAAAATGTTTATTTTTCAGTTTCGGGTTTTGTCCAAAATTTAATAAAATTGTCATAACTTTTATATATATTAATAATTTTCAAAAATATTTTGGAAATATGGTTTTTAGACTACTATTCGTTTACTGACAAGTTCAAAATTTGATTTAAAAACTTTGTTTTTTTTCCAAAAAAAGTTTATCTCAATATTAATATGCAGATGACGTCACGCTACCTTATATGGCGCATATATAAAAGTGCTGTAACTTTTGTTCTAATTGATATTTTTGAAAAATGTTTTATCTTGAATGTTAGTTAGGCCAAAACGAAATTAATAAAATGATTATTTTTCATTTTCGGGTTTTGTCCAAAATTTCATAAAAGTGTCATAACTTTTATATATATTAATAATTTTCAAAACTATTTTAAGAATATAAATTTTAGACCCCTGTACGCTGACTGATAAGTTCAAAATATGATTTAAAAACTTTGATTTTTTTCCAAAAAAAGTTTATCTCAATATTAATATGCAGATGACGTCACGCTACCTTATATGGCGCATATATAAAAGTGCTGTAACTTTTGTTCTAGTTGATATTTTTGAAAAATGTTTTATCTTGAATGTTAGTTAGGACAAAACGAAATAAATAAAATGATTATTTTTCTTTTTTAGGTTTTGTCCAAAATTTAATAAAATTGTCATAACTTTTATATATATTAATAATTTTTAAAACTATTTCAAGAATATAAATTTTAGACCCCTGCACGCTGACTGATAAGCTCAAAATATGATTTAAAAACTTTGATTTTTTTCCAAAAAAAGTTTATCTTAATATTAATATGCAGATGACTTCACGCTACCTTATATGGCGCATATATAAAAGTGCTGTAACTTTTGTTCTAGTTGATATTTTTGAAAAATGTTTTATCTTGAATGTTAGTTAGGCCAAAACGAATCAAATAAAATGTTTATTTTTCAGTTTCGGGTTTTGTCCAAAATTTAATAAAAGTGTCATAACTTTTATATATATTAATAATTTTCAAAATTATTTCAAGAATATAAATTTTAGACCCCTGCACGCTGACTGATAAGTTTAAAATATGATTTAAAAACTTTGATTATTTTCCAAAAAAAGTTTATCTAAATATTAATATGCAGATGACGTCACGCAACCTTATATGGCGCATATATAAAAGTGCTGTAACTTTTGTTCTAGTTGATATTTTTGAAAAATGTTTTATCTTGAATGTTAGTTAGGCCAAAACGAAATAAATAAAATGATTATTTTTCATTTTTAGGTTTTGTCCAAAATTTTATAAAAGTGTCATAACTTTTATATATATTAATAATTTTCAAAACTATTTCAAGAATATAAATTTTAGACCCCTGCACGCTGACTGATAAGTTCAAAATATGATTTAAAAACTTTGATTTTTTTCCAAAAAAAGTTTATCTCAATATTAATATGCAGATGACGTCACGCTACCTTATATGGCGCATATATAAAAGTGTTGTAACTTTTGTTTTAGTTGATATTTTTGAAAAATGTTTTATCTTGAATGTTAGTAAGGCCAAAACTAATCAAATAAAATGTTTATTTTTCAGTTTCGGGTTTTGTCCAAAATTTAATAAAATTGTCATAACTTTTATATATATTAATAATTTTCAAAAATATTTTGGAAATATGGTTTTTAGACTACTATTCGTTTACTGACAAGTTCAAAATTTGATTTAAAAACTTTGTTTTTTTTCCAAAAAAAGTTTATCTCAATATTAATATGCAGATGACGTCACGCTACCTTATATGGCGCATATATAAAAGTGCTGTAACTTTTGTTCTAATTGATATTTTTGAAAAATGTTTTATCTTGAATGTTAGTTAGGCCAAAACGAAATTAATAAAATGATTATTTTTCATTTTCGGGTTTTGTCCAAAATTTCATAAAAGTGTCATAACTTTTATATATATTAATAATTTTCAAAACTATTTTAAGAATATAAATTTTAGACCTCTGTACGCTGACTGATAAGTTCAAAATATGATTTAAAAACTTTGATTTTTTTCCAAAAAAAGTTTATCTCAATATTAATATGCAGATGACGTCACGCTACCTTATATGGCGCATATATAAAAGTGCTGTAACTTTTGTTCTAGTTGATATTTTTGAAAAATGTTTTATCTTGAATGTTAGTTAGGACAAAACGAAATAAATAAAATGATTATTTTTCTTTTTTAGGTTTTGTCCAAAATTTAATAAAATTGTCATAACTTTTATATATATTAATAATTTTTAAAACTATTTCAAGAATATAAATTTTAGACCCCTGCACGCTGACTGATAAGCTCAAAATATGATTTAAAAACTTTGATTTTTTTCCAAAAAAAGTTTATCTTAATATTAATATGCAGATGACTTCACGCTACCTTATATGGCGCATATATAAAAGTGCTGTAACTTTTGTTCTAGTTGATATTTTTGAAAAATGTTTTATCTTGAATGTTAGTTAGGCCAAAACGAATCAAATAAAATGTTTATTTTTCAGTTTCGAGTTTTGTACAAAATTTAATAAAAGTGTCATAATTTTTTTTGATTGCTTAAATATGTATTTTAGATGTATTCTACAGAACTTTATTGTAGGCTAGTAGGAATGGCGACTTTATGAGAGTGGAAAGTCTAATGGTTTAAATCCAGGTAAGATAAGATTTTAGATTTCCAATATATTTATTTTGCGAACACATCAATTTATTGAAGAAACAAAAGCTGGATTTGAACCCAGAGCGCAAGATTACAAGTCTGGCGCGTTAGTGAGTTAAACCACCGAAACGTATTAAAAACACAAGAGTATTTGGTAACTATGTATTATACAATACATCGCAATATTAAAAAAAAATATATACTTTAACAAAACAAATAAGTAAACGTATTAGGGCGTAATAATATAAATACAATTTCTAAGATGTTGGTCATTGCCTGAAGATGGTATAGCTCAATGGCGAACTTTTTTATGGTAACTTATCTTCTTACCTAAAATTAAAAAAACAACATTATTATAAGGTAATTGAAATACGCATAAGGCATATATAAAAGTGCTGTAACTTTTGTTCTACTGGATATTTTTGAAAAATATTTGATCTTGAATAATAGTTAGGCTAAAATGAATTAAATAAAATGTTTATTTTTCAGTTTCGGGTTTTGTGCAAAATTTAATAAAAGTGTCATTACTTTTATATATATATATTAATAATTTTTAAAAATATTTCAAGAATATGGTTTTTAGACTACTATGCGTTTACTGACAAGTTCAAAATTTGATTTAAAAAATTTGATTTTTTCCAAAAAAGGTTTATCTCCATGTTAATATGCAGATGACGTCACGCTACCTTATATGGCGCATATATAAAAGTACTGTTACTTTTGTTCTAGTTGATATTTTTGAAAAAGATTTTATCTTGAATGTTAGTAAGGCCAAAACTAATCAAATAAAATGTTTATTTTTCAGTTTCGGGTTTTGTGCAAATTTTAATAAAACTGTCATAACTCTTATATATATTAATAATTTTTAAAAATATTTTGTGAATATGGTTTTTAGACCCCTGCACGCTGACTGATAAGTTCAAAATTTGATTTAAAAAATTAGATTTTTTCCAAAAAAAGTTTATCTCAATATTAATATGCAGATGACGTCACGCTACCTTATATGGCGCATATATAAAAGTGCTGTAACTTTTGTTTTACTCAATATTTTTGAAAATTATTTTATCTTGAATATTAGTTAGACCAAAACGAATCAAATAAAATGTTTATTTTTCATTTTCGGGTTTTGTCCAAAATTTAATAAAAGTGCCATAACTTTTATATATATTAATAATTTTCAAAAATATTTTTAAAATGTGATTTTAAGACTACTGCACGTATAGTGATAAGTTTAAAATTTGATTTAAAAAAATTGATTTTTTTGGAATAAATTGGCCTTTATATTAATGTACTGATGACGTCACGCTATATTGTATGTGCGTGTATAAAAGCGTTGTAAACTTTCGTTTACATGATCCAATCACTTTACTCACTATTTAAGGAAGTTTAATCATTGTGGCTGCGGCCCCACGTAGTCTGCGTGGTAGTTTGGGTTGACCTTTCCAGAGGTCATTGTCAGGGTCATAACTCATGACCTCATATCGATGATCTACAACCGATGTTCGACTGCCACCAATGATGTAGATTAGTCCGGCAAGTTCAGCACAGCAACTCTCTGTTTCCCCCTAGCAGTTGAAAAATATTGTTGGGATATTAAAAAAAATGTTGTATATTTTGTGAAAGTTTTTACTAATATATAACTAGGTAAAGATTGTAGCATTAAGGCCTGTTCACACGACAAGCTTGCGTTGCGTTGCGCTGCGTTACGTAATTTTACGAGTTCTAGGGATTAACAAATACAAAATATCAAATAAAAGTATACCGCTTACGAAATCTTGCGTAAATTTTGCTTCGGCTACAAAACTTTACGAAATCTTACGTAACTTTCGCAAACTTTCATACGTGTGAACGACTCTGTTCATTTTAAATGGTTGCGAAATCTTACACTACGTTGCGTTGCGTATGCCGTGTGAACGGGCCTTTAGTCTAAACATCATACGGATTGGATATATCAACAGGGTAAAATTCATCTTATATTTTAGATTGTCATTTTATACAATGATCCCAATAAAGTTATTTGTGCATTAGAAAAAATCACAACAATAAATAAATCTGGTTACTGGCATTATTTGGCTACTGATTATAATATCATGTTGATATAATTAGAATTAGTTATATTTTACTTATCGTAAGCACATAGATACGAATTTTAGGTTTGTAATGTGATTAATAAATAATGTAAACTTTTACTTGGAAATTGATCTTTGGTGCCATCGTGTGCCACTGGTCACATTGCGGAGTATAACACTCGAGGGCAATGGAGGGTTGTTGTACAACACCCAATGACTCAAGTTCACCTCCAAGAACATAAATTCGATCTCTTACTGAGGACATCGTGTGTCGACTTCGTGGGGATCGCATTGAGGACAAAGTTGTCCAGTGGTTGTTGTAAGGATCAAATCTGCAAAGAAAATATTTAAAAAAAACTATCACAAAAAAATTCTTTATGAATTATTAAATATGACTTAATAATATAGTAAAATAAATACCACCATCTAATATTGTTGCACTTAAGCTAATGCAGATGGCAAAAAAGAGTTTAAAAAAATCTACATATAATGGATCTTAGTTGACAATATATATACAAATGTATCAATGTTCATATCATTTTTTTCTTTGAAATAAATAAAACTGCTATTTGTGGTGTATAAACAAAGTATCGCAAGCAAATAAAAAAGTCTTAAAAAAATGTATAAGTAATGGAGCTTCAAGGTGCGTGATTTTTACATTACATGTATATATAAGTATGTTGAATTTAGAAGTCTACAAAAACAAATGTTGTTTGTGGTGTGTGTATGAATTCTCACATGCAAGTATTTGTTAAAAGTTGAAACCATTACAAATTGAAATGCCAACCATACGGCAGCCTACTGACTAGTTTTTTAAAATGCTTCAAAAAAATTTAGGTTTGGATTTTAAGTTTTACAGGAATAAATATTTAAAAAATGTTCCAACATACTAGCATTAGGATTTAAACTTAAACCATAATTCTTCGCTGGTTTAAATTTTTTTTTTATTTTGTATTTTTGTAATTTTTTTATAATTTGTCTACTTACCTTAGTAGATCACTTGTTGAGTTTTTCTTCACCACCCCACCACTGATGTAAATATGATTTTTATGATCACTACCAGCATGGGCATATCTGGGAAGCTTTAAACAGGAGGCAAAATCCCATCTAAAAGTATATTGTTTTCATTTTTTTAGAACCCCACAAAATGTTGTATATACATGCTTTTAAATTTTATCTTAATGTAATTTTAATTTTAAAATTTATAGAATTTGTCAAAAAAGAATTTGTCAAAAATTTCTTAGAAAACTTTATATTAACTCTATAGCCAATTATTGGTAAATATACTATAGACCATACAACTATTGTAAAGAAAATCAAATAACTTCTATTTATTAAAAAACCGTAAACAACATTTTAACATAAACAAAATCGTATATTTTATATTATTCAGTTTATGTCAAAACCATAGTATCAACCCATGTTGCAAAAAACTATTTAAATGGGCATTTTCCAGGAACAAAAATTTCATAAATGTTATACTAAAAATTTATGCGAACAGCTTTTAGAATTTAAAAAGTATTTCTTAACAAAAGGTTTAAAAAGGAGTTTATAAAAAATGTCTAATAAAAAATGTAAAAAAATTAAAAACTTTAATAATAAGCCTACTTAACTTAGATGTAATATATCTGATAAACAAAATCTTACTTCTTGTTTGTGAAACAATATCTCTCAACAGAATTACGAATCACATGACCACCTTTTCCACCAATCGCAAACAAGAAAGTTTCTGTGGCACCCAGATAGAAATAGGATCTGAAAAATTTAAATATTTATAAAAATGCACAGTTTTCAAATATATATATATATACAACATAATATACATGATGTTGTTTACTACATAGCTTTAAATAAATTGAACATTTTGGATTTAATTTGAAACTGTTGAAACTACAAAAATTTGAAAACTACAAAAATTGTGGAATTTTAGATAAAAATTTTTAAATTTTTTAGTATTATAACTTATCCGGAAATCATCAAAAATTTGAATAGAAATATCACAGTTCTGTTTTATAAATACAATTATTTTTATGTTATTTGTTTATCGTATTAGTAAAAGTTGACCACATTTTTTCAAATTGGTTTAAATTAAAAAACAATTACCCTACTAATTATAAAAAAATGAAATATAGATGTTAAAATTAAAAAAAACGGCCAGTCATGTACTATTTACAACAACACAAAAAAATAAACAAATTTAGAATAAAAAAACAAATTTAATATAATTTTGAAATCTTACAAAATATAAAAAAAGGTGTTTACTTAAATTGATAAACAAAAACAAATTTTTGTTTTTATTTTAAAACTAAAACAAAAATTCTCAAAATAATAAAATCCAACCTTCCTTGCTGCATATCTCCCAGTGTTTCCCAATTATTTCCCACAGGATCGTAACTCCGCATATTTGATAATCCTTTGGCAACACTGCTTGCATTATCCTCACCTCCTACCACATACAATAAGTTGTTCACTGCTGCCACACAGTGGTGAGAAATAGGAACGGGCATTCTGCTTAATTCTCTCCAAGACCATTCCCTCTCATTTAGTTTTAAAATCTAAAATAAAATATAAATATTAAATAAAAAATTTTGAAATAAATCTGTGAAGTCCGTCTTAAATTTTTGTCTTTTTTTATTAAATAATTAACCAATTATTTGTAATTAACCGATTAAATATTTAAAATGTGCAAAAATGTTTAATTTCTATTTTAAAAATTCACTAGCATAAAACATGACATTATTCATGATATGCCGTAAATATAATCACCTGTGCTAAAAACAAATCAGCAGTTTAATTATGAAGCTCTATATTATCCCAAACTGCCAAAGTTAACTCAATACTGGGTGGGGTAACTGATGTTACTCTTTGTTTAGGTCATAAAGTCAACCTTTCCACATCGAGGATAAATAATTTTTTTAAAAACTCACCTGGTTTGTAAATTGATCAAACAACCTGCCACCAGTCACAACCAAGGAATCGTGGTGTGGCACGGTCACAACATCGCTACCACCCAAGCTCTTCACAGAGTTTGTTTTGCTTGTTTTATTTTTTAATCGCTCTAATATTCGACGTTTGTCTGCACCAACTATAGGTTCTATAATGGCTGCAAAAAATTAAAAAAACTTTTAATATTGGTCTTTTTATATATTTTGGTTTAATTAAGATAGCTAAAAAAGGAAAAAAAGACATTCTAGTCATTGTTAGATAATACAGACATGACAAACTTGTTTTTACTTTATAATTATGTTCTTACAAATTGTTCTATATAGTATATTAAAAATTGTATTTGCACATATATATGTAACTTACCGGCAGCGTGGTATAGTGGTAAGATCACTTGCTACACCACCATGAGGTCGTGTGTTCAATTCCCACTGCTCTCATGCGGTAGCATCCTTGAGTAAGGCAATATAAATGTTACGAACTCCTGCTGAGCCAGCACTTAATCAGCAGTATAATTATCGGGCAAATATTATCTATAATATTCCAAACTGCCACAGGCAACTCGAGACTGGGTCAGAGTAACTGATGTTACTCTATGTTTAGGTCGCGCATTCGACCTTCCCACATCAAAGATAAAGATATGTACAAAAAAAATTTGAACATTTTTTACCAATTAGTTCTTTATTTCCACAAACAATATCATGAGTAAGTACATATCCATTTAAAGTGGATTGAGGTATTTTGCTATAGTGAAGACATTTAAGTAATCTGATCGCTGCTTCTTCCCTTTCCTTGTCATCCTAAATATAGTTTAGCTTTAAATTTATTATATAAAAATTAACTAAGTTAATTAACAAATAAAAAAAAGATATAACATATTACATGGTAAAGTTTATAGCTTGAAATTTAGTTTCGGAGTAATGGAGATAGACAACATTAAATATAACCAATATGAAAGGTCTAATTAAAATATTTTTACCATTAAACAACATAAAAACAATCCTAGTTTTTCTTAAATAAAGTTTTGAAGGAAATTTTTAAAAACAAAAAAAACATTATCTGATTGTCCAAAGTAATATTTGTATAAAATGACATTAATATGTGACCTTTAAAACAATTGTGGATTTATTTAAGCAATGTAAATCGAATCATGAACTTTAAACAGTAATACCCAAAGCTTTAATTTTGCAGAATGTCTGGCATAAATTACTTTAAAATTAGCGTAAGTTTTGCTTAAATTGAATAGTTGAAACCAAATGACATGATTGAAATTAAGTATTGCTGAAAGTTTTATTGCCAATTCTTCTGTAGTATTCCCTAGTGTTTTTAAACTAAATGCAATTTTTTTTGTATATGTAGATTTTTATCCTCAATGTGGGAAAGTCGAATGCGCGACTTAAACATAAAGTAACATCAGTTACTCCGACCCTGTCTCGAGTTGCCTGTGGCAGTTTGGAATATTATAGATTATAACTGCTCAGTAATTATGCTGCTGATTAAGTGCTGACTCAGCAGGAGTTCGTACCGTTTATAGCGCCTTACTCAAGGGCGCTACAGCATGAGATCAGTGGGGATTGAACCCACGACCTCATGTATGGTGTAGCAAGTGTTCTTACCACTACACCACGCTGCCCAATTATGACACATAATATTACAATTTCTTTGTTAATTTATTCTCAATCTGGAAAAGTGACTCTACTGTCTAAATATAGAGTAACATCAGTTACCCCAACCCAGTCTCAAGTTTCTTTGACAGTTTGAGATATTATAGATTATAGTTGCCCGATAATTAAGCTCCTGTTTAAGTGTTGACTTAACATAAATTTATACAGTTTAAAGCACCATTTTCAAGGGTGCTACAGCATTAAAGCAGTGCAAATTAAACCCAACATGATTACTAATATATAATAAACTTACATGTTTAAGCCATTGTAGAATTGCATTGAACATTTGAAGTTCAGTAATAACACATTTATCAGATAAAACTCCATTTCTATGATTTAAAATTTCCTAAAAACAGTAAAGATTTTACAATTAATATAACAAAATATACCAGACAGTAAAAATTGTTTTAGTAAAATAGTCCGGTAGTAGGATTATTGAAATTTTTGTACTTGTTATTTTAACTTACTGACTAACAACCATAGGTGTAACGTTGTTAACTTAAATTTTTTTCTGTGCGTTACTACATGGAATGCACTTAAATGTTTAACTCTATTATAAACACAAAACATTACAAATCAAAAACTACTTTGTTTTCTACAAACAAGAATTAGCTAAAATTTCAACTACTTCATAAAACTGTTTTAACTGGCAGCGTGGTGTAGTGGTCAGAACATTCTCCTATCGTACACAAGGTCGCGGGTTTGGTTCCCATTAATCTCATGCTGTAGCATCCTTGAGTAGGCGATATAAACAGTACGAACTCCTGTTGAGCCAGCACTTAAAAAGCAGCATAGATATCCGGTAATTATAATCTTATATCCCAAACTGCCACAGGCAATTCGAAACTGGGTCGGAGTAACTGATGTTACTCTATATTTTGGTCGCTATTCGACCGTTTCACATCGAGGGTAAAGATGTATACAAAAAAAACTTTAAACAAATTTAAGTCAACCGCTCAGAACGAGTTTGTTTCCTCAAAAACTTCCCGAAAGAAAATTAAGAACAATCGTCAAAGATCGGAAAGTCCGAAAACTTTCGACCAATTTTCATGCTCAGAAACAAACCCAACAACTCGTCATCGAGGTTGAGGTTCTGTCATCATTAAATGACGTTTTCAAGATACAAACTATAGAAATGATCCCTAAAAGTATGATCTTAATCCAATAGTAATTTACTAAGAAACCTTTTTGAACAAAATATCATCGAATTTGTGGTGAGTTGTAATTCCCTCGCGTATTTGAGAAAATCGCACAACTATGACGTAATTAAGAGGGAAATCCCCTTAACGTGTTTATTTATAGCTTTATCCTCAAAAGAAAAATATTATGTCAAACTAAATCTACGATTGTCTAAAAGGTTCTGTTAAAAAAAATTATAATATTCCCGTAAATAAATATAATAGCTTACAGAAATTGTTATTGACTAAGTAAAGTCATTAAATTGAATTAAATCTTAAGGTTAAAAGTCCAAGTCGCCCCATAGCCAGCCGCTTTGAGTCCAGTATTTTTTTTTTGTATATATCTTTATCTTCGATGTGAAAAAGTCGAATGCGCGACTTAAACATAAAGTAACATCAGTTACTCCGACCCAGTCTCGAGTTGCCTGTGGCAGTTTGGGATATTATAGATTATAATTGGCCGATAATTATACTGCTGATTAAGTATTGGCTCTGCAGGAGTTCATACCGTTTATAGCACCTTACTCAAGGGTGCTACAGCATGATATCAGCGGGGATTGAACTTACAACCTCATGTGTGGTGTAGCAAGTGTTCTTCCACTACACCACGCTGCCAAAATACCTGCAAGTCAGCTTCACTAAGTTGCGAGTAACAATTTGTATCCACAAATACATCGAAACTTTCGATCGTCTTTCTTAAAACAAAATCTCTTAATTCAGGAATGTCCAAGTTGTTTGAAAGTTGAAAATATGTTTGAAAATTTTCGAGTGAATATCTATAAGAAAAATAAATTTAAAATTATGGAAAATGGTAATTTATCCTTTATAATATAAGGCTAAGCGACCTTAACATAAAGAGCCCCACATTAGGCAATGGTTAGACATTGTTGACCCACATAAACTGCCAGCGCAATAATACATGTGTTTTTTTTTAATCGTTTACCCGATTCGTATTTCAGCCAAGCATCTTCGTTTTAAAGACTTAATTTTTAGTCTCACAGCAGCCTCTAAGAGACTTGATATTTGATGTGGTTTTGCATCCAACACCGCTGAGTAAATGTATCTGAAATATGTAATAAATTTTTTTCGAGATTAAAGGGCTAATTTTTACTGAGAACTAACATAAGGTAACGTAAATGTGTGTACGTATTCGTCAAAACTAACATAAGGTAACGTAAATGTGTGTACGTATTCGTTATTTTATTTGTAAATTAACGAATTCTTATTAAAATAAATTATCTACAGGTTTGTTTTTTCAGCAAATCTTAGAAAATAGACCTGAATTTTGAAAATCATGTAAGAAAATGTTCTGCTATATTGGTAAACAAAAAATAAAAGACTTTAAAGTTACCTTAAAACAGCTTCCATAGCTGATTTTTCGATATTAAAATCGATCAAAATATTTTCTTTAATGTTTTCACTTTGTGTAGAAGGAGGTTCAGCCGTGTTTATTATTTCGTTGCTCTCATTCGAATTTACTTTGGTTAAACTTAGTTGAGTTGAAGCTGAATATATTAAATTTAATCACAAGTAACCGTTATAGTATTTAGTTTAATATGTAATGTTTTAATATTTATTTTTAGCCTTCATAATGTATTCAGAACACTTGCTACATCACACGAGATCGTGAGTTTGATCCCCACAGCTCTCATCCTTTGGCGCCCCTGAGTAAGGCGCTTTTTTATTAAATAGCAATAATTGAACTGTAAATAAAAGTTTAAGTAAAATTTTAACAAATATGCTTTTCTAATTTTGGGTACAATAAGTAAAATATTTATTAATATAACTTACAAAAACCTTTTCGTGATACTCCGAGTTTGTCACGAAAGTATCCACTAGATGCCGCGAGAACGCATTTATGAGCGGGATATTCGATTGACGGGCTACTAATATCTTCTAAAAATAAAAATCCAACTAATTTTAAACCGAAAAATACATAAAGTAAATGCATGTAAAAGGACAACCTTTTTTAGAAAAACGGTTCTATATCTTTTCCTAGTCTTAGTTTGCCCCTTTTCTTTTTAGATAGAGTGTTACTAAGTACGTACTAAAAAAGCGCAATAAGAATCAAACCCAATAACTTTTGTAGTAAAGTCCTAAGTCCAATACTAAAATATGTTTAAATCCTGTTATATAAATCGTGTTTACATACCTTGTGCCGATATAGTGACGTCACATAGATCTAGATTTTCTCGTAAAACGTCCAAACCTTTAACTAATTCGTTGACATGTTCACTAGAATGTTGATGGGGAACAGATAGTACTCGATCGTCGACGCTAGATGATCGATTACGGTGACTTTTTGAACCACCAGAACCTTAATTTGATAAAAACTAACCGTTTAGTTTCTTAATGTAACTTTATTTTAAACTAAAATACATGTTTTAATTAGAGCACAAACTGTTGTTACGACATTTGAGTAAGGCGCTATAAACAGAGTAAACTCCTGCTGCAGCTTAATCAGCAGCTTGTTTATCTGGCAATTATAAACAATAATATCCCTAAGTGACAAAGGCAACTCAAGACCAGGTCCAGTTAGCAGTTGTTACTCTATGTTTAGGTCGTGAATTTGACCTTTCCACATCAAGGATAAAGATTTATACAAAACCAATGAAACATAGTTTAATAAAATATTTAAGCGTAAATTCCTCACGAATTTTTTCAAAAACGACCTATATATCTCCAAGCTGGTTAATTTAATTTAAAAAAGATAACCTATTTTACTTACCCATTTAGGCAATTTTTTGTTTTCAAATTTTACAAAACAGTTTAAAGTCGAAGACCAAGTTTTTCAGTCAAAGCCGAATAGTCTCTTGTTTTAAAAGCCTTTAACTAATTAATTAAAGTATGCAGGCGTTGTATAACTATATATTGACCTATTTTAGCAGTTTTAAACCACAAACTTGTTCTAATTTCTATGTAAAAGTAATAGTTTAGTCATTTTAATCTAAAACTTAACTTTTGGTTCAAGTTAAAAAAAAAATTTTTGAATTGTTATCGTTACCATGCATGGCTGCGTATGCAATTTTATTATTTCTTTATATTATTTCTGTGGCTGCTCTATTGCTGTATTATTTTCCATAAATATAATTTTTACTGAAATAAGTATGACAAGTTAACAGTAATACATACGTATCATACTTTTTAATTAATCACGTTAATAAAGTCATATGGAACTTAATTTCACCGACTTCTAACAATACAATACACACTCAAAGGAAAACTAAAAACACTTGTGCTTTTGTAAAATTTCGTTTGTACTTAAATTAACTTTTGTAGATACTTGACAAGATTCTAATTTACCCTTTGAAGTATTTGCTAAAGCAATTAAAGTTACTTAATATAATTTAATTTAAGTTTAATAAGATAATATAAAAACTACGTTAAAAGTAAGACAAAAAGTGTAAATAAAATAAAAGCAACGCATAAGCTTTAGTTTATTGTCCCACTTCAGTTAGCATTACAAAATACAGAGCTTAATGTCTTTAAAAATTCATAATTTTGTGGAAGTCATTTTTAAAAGTTGTACCTGCAAAAACAACGCAAGTTTAGGAAGATTTATTTTACATTTGCTTGTCTGCAAATAATGTTATTATATTTTTTAACTTACGTTATTGGCTGGGTTTTTTAAAGCTTGACTACTTCGTTCTGTTAACCCTTTAAATACATTGGGGGTCGAATTCTGTATTTAAATAGAAAAGAGTTTTTATTAAAAGCACAGGGTACAAATAAGCTATTAAATTTATTAAGTTTTAACACAAAAATTATATAGTGTGCAGTAAAGGTTGGAAAAAAACAAGTTAAAATATAAATATCATTTTAAAATCTTATTTTTTCTTTTCGGTATTATTATAATAATATTATTCTTATTAATTTAAAAAAATTAAAAGCATTAGCATCAAATATATTTTACAAGTAACTTAAGTAACAACAGCTATCATAAACTTACATTAGTATTAAAATTAAGTTGTGTGGTATCACACCAAGCTTGGTAAGAAGGTGATGAAATTTGAGAATTTGTTAAGTTGATTGGATGAGTTTTTTGTTTCCATCTTAACCGCTTTGCCTCCTAGAAAATAATAATTTGAATATATACAATTTTATTTTTAAATATTCTGAAAATATGTGAAGAATATTAGGTGTGTTATGCATACTTTGATGACATAAAATAGTGAAATATTTAAATCACTTGTACTTTTCAGTTCTCGAAAAAGCATATAAAAAGCATATAAAAGTACAAGAGAGAATTAGCTAGGACCGTAAAGTACAGGAGAGATTAGGCAGAGAGCATAAAGTAGGCTTCAAGATAAAATTAGCGGAAATACTAAAATACAAAGAAAAATTGGCGAGGACCGTGAAGTATAACAGAAAAATAAGAAAGATCTTAAGATACGAGAGTTCGTTTGAAGACAGAAAATACAAAAGATTCCAGTATTTTCACATAATAAACTACTAAACAAATTACGTATTCAATATATACCTTGTATTGTTTGAATGCTGGACTAAATATTTCAGGTTCTCTTTCTCCAAGAAGCAAATCCAGTTTTTGTTGGGCGTATTCTAAACTTTTCTGAAAACTTTTTTCCTTATTTTGTTTCTTTTCTTTCTTGTGTTTCTTTCTAAAAAAAATTTTTCAAAGTAAAAATTCAAAGTAATCTTTATATACATAGATAAATAGGCACTAAAGACGAAAAGTGTCATTAATATTTAAGAAAAATACGTATTTAAAGCTACCTTACTTTAGATCTATGTCACTGTAAATATTTTAAAGATAAAGTTACTTAAAAAATTTAAACATGGTTTTTACTTTGTCTTTTTTGATTTTTTCTTTGGTGTCTCGGTTTCTTCATTGTAGTTTATGAATGTTGGTTTAACTACGTCATGATTTAGTGGTATTGCCCGGGTTGTTGGTGACGTAACAGAGTTATTTATGACGTCAGAGTTGTATATTGGAGTAAAACTAGAATGTTTCGGAATGGGGGAGACAACGCTAAATAATTCTTTGTCTTGTAAAGTAGGTGAATTAATCTAAATTTATAAATTTTTTGGTTCAAAAATTCAATATTTCATAGTTTTATCCTTGAATTTTAAAATGTTTTTAAGAAATGAAATAATTTGTTTTAAATGATTTTTTCTGTATTACTTTATTATTGTGATTTTTATTATTTTTTTTCTTCTTTTTTCTTAATCTTTTCTTGTTTTTATCTCTCTCACTTCGCGTTGATTCTCTCAAAGATTTATCACACGGAGTAAACGGGGATTCTAAAAAATAAAAAAATGTAAAATCCTTGTTTAAATGTTATTAAATTAAAATGTATATAAGCAAAATTTTAAAAAGATTTAAAATGTATTTAATAGATTGGGCCATTTTTTTTAAATTCCTTAATTTTGACAAAATAACCAACCTTCAAAACTTGCAAGATTTAGTTTGTTTTCTGTGACGTCACCATTGCACGGGATTGGCTGAAGATTTATTGGTGAAATCTACGAACAATGAAGTTAACAAATTACGCCATCTAGGTACATTAAGTTTTATTAAATTAAAAATTGATTGTAATGGTAACGATATGACATTATAACACTTAAAAATGGAATTGCGATGATTTTACAATTTAAAAAAAATACCCAAATTTACATAAATATTTTATACAAAAACTGCAACATTTCATGATATTACTTCTTTAACTAATATCTTAATTACCTGTTCTAGAATTGTTGGTAATAACAACGGAATATTGATATTTGCTGGTATGTCATTTGATTTTGTTTTTTTAGTTGAATTTACTTTTAACAAAGCCTCGTGCACCACTTCGTCCCATATCGAGTTCTAATAAATAAAAAAATGTTAATAAATTCTGCAATAATTTATTATATTTGATTTTTTTTTACCGATAAGATAACTTCAATGCTAGAATAGTAGTGGACAATAAAGGCCTGACAACTTTGGCAACTGACATTATGTCAAATTATTGACTGGGTGGTGCAATGGTTAAAACACTTAGATTAACCACACGAGGTATTGGTTTTAATTTCCACTGCCTTCACGTTGTAGCATCATAGAGTAAGGCGTTATAAACAGTAAAATTAAACAATTCCAATAAATAAAATCCCAAACTGACAAAATCAACTGGAGACCGGGTCGGGTTACATATGTTACTTTAAGGTTATGCTGTCTAGCTGACCTTTTTACATCATAGATAAATAATAAATACAAAAAATAAACTTAGTTTACTTTTTGCTGTTTTGTTTCAGTTTCCATCCAGATCTTGGTTTGAGTTTTTGTTGACCTTGTTTTAGGTTTATTTGATATATTCATGCAAGCATCTGTTTGTACTTGCTGGTTGGTTAGTTTGGTGAAATGTTGTAAACTATTTAGTGAGTAGTTGTTGGCGGGTTTCATTTTAGTGACATCAACTCTAAGAATATACAAATATATCAAATTTTTAATAAATGCATGACACAAAAAATACTGTAAATGCAAACGATTTATTTTAACAAATATAACGATCTTAAGTTTAGAGTATCAATGGATTATATAAAAAACCTTTCTGTTATGTATTATACAGTAGCCTTGACGTATATCTACATACACCACACATGAGGTCGTGGGTTCAATCCCCATTGATCTTATGTTGTAGCGCCCTTGAGTAAGGCGCTATAAACGGTATAAACTCCTGGTGAGCCAGCACTTAATCAGCAATATAATTATCGGGCTATTATAATCTATAATATCCCAAACTGCCACAGGCAACTCGAGACTGGGTCGGAGTAACTGATGTTACTCTATGTTTAGGTCGCGCATTCGATTTTCCCACATCGAGAATAAAGATATATACAAAAAAATACTACTTAAACGTATTTTATGTTTGACTACCTAGTAATATTACCGTTCATCGAATCTGAGAGTTTGTTGAAGATTTGAGGCTTCTGTTCCGCAATAAACCAACGTTGAATCAGATTCCGATGCATTGTCATCGTTTTGGAGGTTTTTGCCCAGAAAAGAATTTTTTGGATGCTGTTAATAAAAATTTTAACATATGTGTAATTTGTGTCATTAAGTTTAAGTTTTAAAATGTTTTAGGTAAGAGTTCATATTAACTTTAAATTTTATTTTATGTATTTGTGTATTTGTTTATCCAAAATGTGTAAAGGCCGACCTTAAGCCCTAACGTAAAGTAATTTTTATTAGACCAACCTAATCTTAAATTGAGTGCGCCAAATTGTCACAGTATTAATTTTATTAAACTGTACAAGTTGTTGTAAATAAAATTTTATAAAATGTATTTCTTTATAAGAAATTCTAGCAATCTAAATATTATAGATATGTAGTATATTCATTTTAAAGGTTTTAAATAAAGTTAATTTTAACTTACCCCGGTAGTTGAAAACTTCTTTGAAAGTTGAGAATAAATCACAAAAGAAATAATAAGCAACACACATACAACAGAGACTATTATCACCACCAACAATAAAATACCATCTAAAATATAATAAAAAATAAATAACTTATAAAATAATTCAAATTAATGTTGACTAATATTCATATTGTAAACACACATTTAAGACCAGCATTACAACAACAAAAATGTCAAATATTAAAATTTGTTTTTAGAATAGCACCTTTTTTAATTATCTATTACCTTTATTATTTTCATTATTTAAATCTTCTAATTTTAAAGCAGATACTGGTGATAAGACTAAATAGTTTAAAAACTTTGTCAGCTTTTCGATTGTTGCATTTCTAAATTAGAATTAATGATATAGGTCTATAATAAGTTGTAAAATTAATGTTATGTAATAAAGATTTTATTAAATATTTTAAATGTTTAAGTTATTATGTATTTTAAACCTAAACCTTTTGTACTTGAACCTTTTATAGTAAAATTTTACGTAGTAACTTATATTAGAACCGGCAGCGTGGTGTAGGAGTAAGAACACTTGCTACACCACCATGAGGTCGTGGGTTCAATCCCAATGCTCTCATGCTGTAGCGCCCTTGAGTAACGCGCTATAAACGGTAAAAACTCCTGCTGAGCCAGCACTTAATCAGCAGCATAATTATCGAGCAATTATAGTCTCTATAATATCCAAAACTGCCACAGGCAACTCGAGACTGGGTCGGAGTAACTGATTTTATTCTATGTTTAAGTCGCGCATTCGACGTTCCCACATTGAGGATAAAGAAATACGAAAAAAATATATATTTAAATTTTTCTATATATATATAAAGTTTTACAAATATAACTTAAATATCAAGTTCAAATACCTAAAATATTGTAAAGCAATATTGCTTTGAACTAGTTCATCATTAAGATTGTAAGTCACAAATTTAATTTTAACCACGTGTTCATTAATACGCTCCGCACTAAGAACCCGAACCTTGGAAAATATATTTAAAAAAAGGAATATTTTAATTGTAAAATAAATGATGTTAAATGGCAACAAAATTAAAAGATTCATGTTTAAAAGACACTATGTCATTTGACTTAAATTTAGGTTTACGTTTTTCAAAAATTAAAAATAATTTCTCAGGGGAAAATAAATGTAAGTTTGAATAAATAAAAAGTGCCTGTTGACAGTAAAATTTAGGCATAAAGTTTTGGCCAAAATTTAGTTACGTTTGCTATTGATTATCAACGTTTTATACAAACCCTAAATATAATTAATTCACCTTATATTCTTGATTTTGACTTGTATTTCTGCGTCTTCTTAGATTATTTGTCTTGTGTACCTAAAAATAATTAAGTTAAAACTAAAAATTGGTAAAAACTTTAAAAAACACAATATTAATTTTAAAATTGGTGTCTTAAAAAAAAAAATTTCACCTTTAATATTTGGTTGTATGCAGACGTTAAACCATCTTCAATTTTATTGATAAAACTCCGATTTGTGACGTCATTATCATACCCAACAGCAATGTAAAGTAGCAGAATATTTTGAGGGTTTATGGTTTGGGAAATATTAGAAATGTAGCTAGAATAAACTGTAGTGGTAACAAATGTTTGGTTTGCAAATGTAGTTGTGCTTGTATTGGATATATTTGAATAGTTGTTTATGCTGGTGGTAGATGTATTTCCCCGTTCTAATACAGTTGCAGATAAAGTTGCATTTGCTAATGCTGTAAGATTTTGCAATTTATTTTCTAAACTGTTTGCAGTTTGAAGGCCATTTGTAGGACTGGTTGTACTGGTCGTTAGGGGTAAACTTGTAGTAAATGGGTTTGTAGAAATGTCTAAACTTGCAGAATTATTTGATTGAATCTTAGTTGTATTTAAACTTGGTAAATTTGTTGTTGAAGGTATGTTAAGGTTTGTCCCCGTTTGTGCTCTAAATTGGGTTACATCTTCTGTTGTAGGTTTAGATGAATTTAAACTTGGTAAACTTGTTGGAAAAGTTATGTTAAAGTTTGTTCTCTTTTGTGCTATAAATTGGGTTACATCTTCTGTTGTAGGTTCAGATGAATTTAAACTTGGTAACCTTTTAGAAGGTATGTTAAAGTTTGTTCCCGTTTGTGCTATAAATTTGGTTGCATCTTCTTTTGTAGGTTCGGATACCATTGCTGATAAAACTGTAGTAGCTGAATACATTTTAGTTGTAGCGTTTGTTAGTTGTTTAAAATTTGTGCTTGTTAGGTTTAATATGTCAGTAAAATCAGTATATGTTGTTGTACTATCAAAGATGTCTGCTGTTGATAACTTGTCACTTGATGGCGTTGTTTTACTCATGATTGATGACGTAGTTTTTGAAATACTTGCTGATGACGTCACACCTATACTTTCATCTAACTGGATTGTGCTTCGAAATGTAGAGTCAATAGTTGTACTTGTTAAAGATTGTGCAGTTTTAGTTATATGTGCTTGAACTACTTTTGTTGTGCTGGGTTGCCTTGTGCTTTTTGGTTTACCTATTACGTCATCAATGCTGGTTGTTGGCTGCATTATTACAAATAAATTGTCATCTGTTCGTATATCAGTTAGTGGCTGATATGTGCTTAAGGATTCTAATGTATTATGCGATAAGTTATCCCCAGAAAAAGATGTTGCAATACCGGTGTAAGGTGCAGTATATGGGTGGAACGTGGTACCTGTATCTAAAACCTCATTAGATTTTGTGCTAGTACTTAGAAATGAAGAGTTTTCAGTAGACCCAGATGCTTGTAAATCTTCATAGAAATTAGTTGTAGTATCCCCGCTGTACATACTAGTACTATAAAGATTAATATTTATGCTTGCATTTAATGACAAATTAGGTTCTGTTCTTGGCTTTGTAAAAACAGTTTGATCACCGCTAAAGTCGTCGCCAATCTTGTCAAAATTGCTAGAGTAGAAATCTTGTGTCATTAAATCTATGGTACTGCTTTTTAAAGGTGTTTTTGGTGTTGTAGGGGTATATTTCGGATTTATTGTCCTTCTTAGTACAGTATTAGGTCTTAAGTAATATGATGTGCTTTTGTTAAAATTGTTTAAGGTTCGATTTCTTGATTTTAAAGTGTTACACAAATGTGATCTACAACATCGGTAATGAACTATTACATCTCCATCGCTTAAGACATGGTTAACATTGTTAGAATTTGATAGATTATCGCATATTATAAAGACTTTAAATTCATCATTTTTTGTTGAGTTTTTAAAAGTAAATTCATTGCCGCTACACCCTTGTGCAGTTTGTACAGGTTTACTATGTTCAATGCTTTTAAACTCTGATAAAACATAGAGGCTTGCAGTAAGGCACCAACCTCTAGCTGTTACGTCACAGAATGTAGTATTGTTATGGTTTGTATAGCATTTGTAGTTGTTTAGATTTGGAGTAACTTGGTCACCTGATCCATTAAAATCTTCTGGATTTTGGCCGCTAGATGACAGTGTTATATCTTTGATTAAACTTGGTTCTGTAGTTGTGGGGTATTTTTTGGTAAAATGATCTAAAATAAAATAAAAAAATTTAAAACAAAAAATAAATATATGTAGCAATCAAAATTTAATAAATTAAGCAAATTTATTTGTAAAATTATTTTTATTCTTTTTTGTTTAGCTTTTGTTTAAAAAATAAAAAAATGTTTAAATTACCTTTTGCAAATTTTACTGCTTGAGAATACAATAATAAACGACCGAAAATTAAAATTAATTTTAATAATAATTTCATGGTTGGTTTAACTACAAGACCTTAAAAATTTACAAAATAATTTAAATATTATATAATAAAAATCCAGTTATAAAATCTGGTAAAATTAAAATCACGTTGATAAAATGATTTTTTTACATTAAAAACTAAAATTCTATGATAATTGCCAGAATAAAAACATATATTTAAAAAAATGATAGCTTATATATAACTATAACATTTGTTAACTTCAAATTTGTAATATTTGCTCTATAATTTTAATTATTTTACTTCTAAATTAATCCCTTACAATTGTTTTAACAAATTCTAGACATTTTAAATAACTTACTAAAACACAGCTAAAAAAACTTCACAAATTCCTTTTGTTTCCAACGAATTTGTATTCAAGACACCATTTGTAAAAGTGATCCTTCAACACCATTCTTAACAACACTTCACCATCTTTCTATTCATTTAAACAAGTTAAACGAAAGAGTTAAGTTTAGGTTTTTAATTGTAGAGAACGCCACTTCAAGTGAATATGGGTAAGTTGTTGTAATTGTGAAGATTATTGTGGGTTTTTAGTAAAACGGAGTGTTTTTGCGTAATTTAATTAGGTAACATTACTTTTTTGCCACATATGACACTATGCTATGTGTAATAAATGGTAAAATAGTAATAATTATTTTACCAAAATTTATAAAGCGAAGTATTTTTGCTTTATTTAACTAGATAACTTTATTTGTTTGCTTCAAATAATATTTTGCTTAGCACAACACAATTTTAATAAATATTCATATTACTTAATTTTTAAAATCATAATTATTATGGGTAAAAAATCGTGAAAAAAAATCAATAATTTTATTAGAATTTAATTATTTTTGTTGCCCAAAAAAGAAATCAAATTTAAATTAAGGTTTTTGAAAATTTTGAATTAAAAAAATATTTATAAATAAATTTTCTGAAAACGAAAGTTTAAAATCGAAACTAAAAACTTAAAAATATATTTTTTGTTTACTTCGTTTGTTTACAGATTACTAAAGCGATAAATCACGTGACCACAGTGATGTCATAGTTTGAGACCGGAAACAATAAAAGTAGAATAACGGTGATCAAACGCGTTAAAAAATTTTAATATAAAAAAAATTTATAAAATAAAATTTAACTATAAAAATAAATAAATTTGTTTAATTTTATATTCTACAGACACACCACAGCGCCAACATTTAACATCGGTTCTTTCGCTTTACAAGCGCAATATTAACTATGACGTCACAAACCATGTCACATGATATCACATGCTTCAAATTAGAACTCGTGTGGTCACGACTTAAAGGCAGAAAAAAACAATATTTCACGTGATTCTAGTATTTGTTCAGCAGTTTGAATGGCTTACAAAGAATTTAAATAATTTTATATTAACAATGGTACATTTAAGTAGTTAATAAACAAATAATATCACGAGGTTATTATAGTGAACTGGCACAACTTAGAACTAGATTTAAGTTATGTATTTAAGCTATAAAGTAAGAAAACTTAAAAAAATAGATAAATTTAAGGGTTCTTAGACTAAAAATTTAGTATATAACGTTGATATAAAATAACTTTAATAAAACAGCCACTTATAAGGCTATTAAATTTTGAAAGTTTTATTTGCAATTTCAATTCAGCAAATATTTAACAGTCCAAAGACAATGTATGCTTTGTAGTTATTTGTTTATTGTCGTTAGATTATGACGTCACAACATCACGTGTTTGTTTATACACAATAAGAGGTTAATCATTTATAAAACCGCTTTTAGCACAAAACGTTATATAGAATTAAGTTAAATTTAATTAGATAATAACTAAGTAGAAGTGCTTAAAATTTAGGATTATAAAGATTTAATATGTTTACATGTACAGAAAGGGTTTATAAATACTGGTATATGTTAATATGAGGCCATAACTGTCAGTTAGAAGCCTAGTTACGTGCTATTATGTTGTAAAGTTAAATAAAAATTGCACAATTATGCCTAGTGTAGATTGTATAGTCTTGTAATGGTATTATAATTAGATTTTAAGTAAATTTAGTTTTATTTTGAACTGTTTTTTAGAGTAACATTAAGTTTTAGGCAAAACTTAAAAATTTAATAAATAAAATGACTGAATGTATGAGCAAATGCGCCAAATTTTTGTTAATTACTTTTAACATATTTATATGGGTAAGTTTAAATCGTTTCTAAAGTTTTAAAATTTTGCTGCTTTGGAATAGGTATACAACAAAAAAAATACGTTTATATTTTTAACATTATTTGTTATTTAATGAACTGCATATAAATACAAAATAAATTCATTTTAAGGTCATGAAGCATATTTTGAATAAGTTTTTGGTGCACTTTTAATTTTAAATTAAATTTTTTGTATTTTTGCTGTATTTTATTTTATATCTGTTAATTTAGGTATATTTTTCGCATTTATTTAATGTATTTCTTTAATATATTTGTTTACGTAATTTATTTTTTGTTGTTTTATGCATTTTTTTATGTATTTTAACATGGTTATATTTTAACCTTAGATTGCTGGGGCGGCTGTATTGGGGGTCGGGATATATTTAAGAGTGGGTGACAATGTTGAAAGTGTGGTCACAGTGGCAGAGTTGGAGATTTATTATTCGGGTAAAATAATAACAACCCTTAATTATAACAGTTTTTTTAAATCTATTTAAAAGCTAATTTTTTTTCCAAAATATTTTTATTAAAAGCGTTTTTGTTTTTTTAATATAATGCAAGATTAACCCTAATATGCGCCGGCTTTGTTACAGAATTTCAATCTTAATTGCTTCGTTAGTGCTATTTTTACTAAATTTACCAAAAACAATGCAAAAAAATTATGTAACGTAAGGTTGAAGGTTATTTAAAAATAATTCATAACTTTGTGGTATTGAGTGTTATTGACCGATCATACGCACTTAATGACGGTATAAAATAAAAAAAAGTTTTTAACGTATTAAAAACATGCCTTTAATTATTGGTTTTCAAACAATTTAGGTTAAAAATATATGATTGTTTAAACTCTTTATATTTATACAGGTTGTTATTTGTTAATAATAGCTGGTAGTGCGATGTTTATATTGGGTTTTGTTGGCTGCTGTGGAGCCGTGGTTGAAAACCGATGTATACTCGGAATTGTAAGTTTTATTTTAACGTTTAACCATATTTAAAATGGAATATAAATGGCTTAGTTATATCCCATGACCTATGCTTAATAACACCCCTTACATGGCATTTCTATGAGTTATTTACACGTGACAATGTTGTTAACGGTATGTTTAAAAGGCGAGATTGTGAAATTTGTATTTCTTTTTATTACCGAAAACTATTTGACCGAATAGACATTTGCCCGAAAACTAAAATTTTAAAAACGATATTTTACAGAAATTAAAGGGTCTATATTTTTCTTTAAAATTAAAGAGCATTTTTCAAAGAAGAATAGGGGTAAAAGGGGGTTAATAAAAAATGCCTAATTGTTCGAAAAATGGCATTTTCACGATATAATTTTCGGTTTTATGTTTATACGATAAAACATTTTCGGTTTTATGTCAGTACTCTAAAAATCAACTTATTTAGAATTAACAAAAAAAATTAAACAATTAACAAATAATGACGTCATAATGTCTATTGTTTTAGTATGCTTTCTCACTCGCGATTTTATTAATTGTCGAAGTTGGAGTTGGAATATGGGCGGTTGTGAACGAACAATCGGTAAGTTCGAGTATTTAAGTTTTTAATATTATGACGTAATTTCAAAAATTTTTAGAGTTGAAATTTTATTTTAAACTCAGATTTATTTATTTTAAATAACAAAAAAAAAGTCATCCGTAAACGCTCGGGTCAAGAGCGAATAGTGTGGTATTATTGCGGTTCACACCCGAAACCTTTAGGCTCGTAGTTCGACGGCATAACGAGTATGCCACACTACTAAACTTAAATTTATTATTTCCAATATTTAGATTGAAAACGACGTTAAAAATGCTTTTAACACAACTTTAGAAGGAAACAAACCGGACGATGTCGCTGTACAATCAGCACAAGTTATGCAACGTCAGGTAGGTCACGTGACTGTATACGTCATAATATAATACGCCATTTAATCCGCATTTAATTAGATTTTTACCGATATTTGGCCCCCAAAATAAATAATAAGCGTGTGGGATAATTGAAATTTGCTTTTTGGTGTAAAAAGTTACAAATTCTAGAACTTGAGACCACTAAAAAAGTAATTAACATACCTTTAAATATCTATTCCATTGTTTTAACAATACCTCCTTGTTACAGTTCCATTGTTGTGGATTGTTGAATGGTTGTAGTGATTGGTCTGAAGGTAAGAGTTACGGTTGTGAATGCGATGTGAACTCAACAGCGGCGGGAACTTGTGTTTTGGCTACTTCACTGAATTGCACGAATGCGGGTCCTACTAAGACAAACTTGTATATCTGGAAAGAGGTAACAAAAATAAGAATTATGACGTTTTTTAACCGTTTAAAAATGAAACAAAAAATTTTCATCTATAAAAATTTAAAAAATTTAACATAAGGTTTAGGTTATGAGTGTGCACAAACAACATAATTTGTTACAGTTTTTTAAAATGTAAAATAATGCCCATGCAAATAATAAAATTTTTGTTTTTATTAATCTAAAAGAAATTTTGAAATGTGAAAAATTTTTTGACCTTGTTTCTATAAAAAAACTAGATTTTTTTTTTGTATATATCTTTATCCTCGATGTGGGAAAGTCGAATGCGCGACCTAAACATAGAGTAACAACTGTTACTTCGACCCAGTCTCGAGTTGCCTGTGGCAGTTTGGGATAATATAGAGACTATAATTGCCCGGTAATTATGCTGCTGATTAAGTGCTGGCTCAGCAGGAGTTCATACCATTTATAGCGCCTTACTCAAGGGCACTACAGCATGAGATCAGTGGGGATTGAACCCACGACCTCATGTGTGGTGTAGCTAGTGTTCTTACCGCTACACCACGCTGCAGGATTTAAAATTATGTTTGAATATTAATTTACGTAAAAAATTTAATTCGTATAAAGTATTTAAATGTAAAAGAAAACCTTTGCAAATGCTGGATTTTTAAGGTGTTTGTATGTTTAATCAAATTTTATTTTTAAACTTTTGTGTAATTTTTTACACATGTTATTATAAATTTTTTAACTTTCTATCTATAAAAAAGAAGATTTAACATTAAGTAAAGGTTATCTATGGTAATTGCACCTATTTACAAATATAAAATAGTTCAAATGTGTTTAAACAATAAATATGCAAAACTTTCTAAATTTTTTCGAGTTTCGTAGGTTTAAAATTTATTTTATTTTTAACGTTTTTTTATTTTTCAGCCATGCTATCAGTCAGTTGTTGATTTTATTTCACAAAATTTGTGGGTAATAATTGGGATTGGATTTGGAATCGGTTTTGCTGAGGTATAATATTTTAAAACTAAATATTTAATAAAATAATTGTTATTGTAGATCAAGTTTATGTTAAAAATTAAGATTTTAAAATCAAATTATTTTTGCATTTATATAAAATAACAAAATATAAACTATTATTTAAAAACATTACAAACCAAATAGTAGGGTATTTTTTTTTTAAACTAAATATTTATCAAAATAATTATTATCGTAAATTAGGTTTAGGTTATTATCGTAGATTAGGTTTAATTTTGGGTTTACATAAAATAAAGATTCAAAATTAAATGGAATAGTTTAGTTTATTGATTACATTTTTAACTTTTTTTAAAATTAACTGAAAACATTGAAAACCCATTTTTAAGTTTACCAAATTATTATTTTTTTAGTTGATTGGAATAACTTTTGCTTGTATGGTTTGCAACTTAGCCAAGAAAAACAATTACGAGGAAATGTACGCTTAATTGAAGCAGCAATTTGAATTAATATTTTGTTTGTACATGTTTTGATATCTTTTACTTTTACATTTAATCATCGTTGTTTTACATGAATAAAAATCAAATAAAATACGAGTTTGATGTTCAAGTTTTTGTGTTAATTATTTACTTTGTATTTGTATAAGTTTATATAATTTATAACGGTAAAATTTGAGGGCAAAAAATGTTTTTTCCCTTTATTTTTAAGCCTTTTTATTTTAATCAGTATTACAAAAATCTTTAATTAAATATTACATTTTAAAGTAAATTGTGCCTACTAGTGTGTCTAAAGAAATACTAATAAAGTCGTGTTAAAATAAAACAAAAAAGGTCATGCAAATTGTTATAAAAAATTTAAAAAAACGTAAGTTTAAAAAATACTTAAATTTTTTACAATGTTTTTTTGTATTATTTTTCATGCATGGTTAGCATTGGTTAGAATTACAAAAAATCCCCAATCACATTAACCATCTTTTTTGAATTAAAACAAGTGTGAATTCTTAAAAAGAATGTATACAATAAATTAAAAAAACAGAAATTAAAAATAAACTTGAACTTAAAATTGTTACAACAAAAGTGACGCCAATGACGCAACAATGTTATAATTCTAACGTCACTAAAAAACTCATGCAATAAAAACACCATGCAAAGCCAAAATAAAGGTGACGTCATCACATTAACACGTCATGCAGTTACGTTACCATTTAAAACCAAAAGAAAAGTGACTTCATTAAAATTAACACGTCATGCAAATACGTCACCACGCAGATCTAGCGCCACCTAGATGCTCCAATCTCATGACGTTGTTTTTCTTTGATATCACAAACCACAACCCGAGTCCGATCGCTATCAGTACAATGACGCCCACTAACGACCCGATTATTATCGATGTGAGTAGGCTCGAGTCAGCAGAATCAGAGATGCCTGAAAAAATACACAAAAATAAGCAAAGCCTCTTGCTGTAACATATCAATAATAGCGTAAAGCTACCGATCGTAAGGTTAGGTTAGAACCGCACTTATATTACTTTTTTGCCCTTAAACCGGCCAATACAGAAACACACACACATCACATTTGCGTGGTGTAGTGGTCACAACACTTAACTTCACCACATGAGGTCCTGGGTTCAATCCTCACTGCTCTCATGCTGTAGCGCCCTTGAGTAAGGCGCTATAAACGGTACGAACTCCTGTTGAGCCAGTACTTAATCAGCAGTATAATTATCGGGGAATTATAATCTATAATATCCCAAACTGGCAAAGACAACTCGAGACTGGGTCGGAGTAACTTATGTTACTCTATGTTTAAGTCGTGAAGTCGACTTTCCCACATCGAGAATAAAGAAATATACAAAAAATCTTATGGAGAAATTGCTACTTATTTAGTTTTAAATTTTTAATAAATTTTCTTACATTGTGCAGCTGATTTCGCTCCAACAGTATTTGTACTCTGCCCTGTTGGGCAACTTATGCATTCAATTTGCCCCTTAGTATCTTGGTAAGTGTTGATTGGACAGTCGTAACACTCCTCATATGTGACGTCATAAAAAGTCCCTGTATTGCACTGATCTGTTGAAATTACACAAAAAATTTTTTTTAGATGATTTTATTAAATGGTCTAAAAAAATTAAAAAATGGTCTAAAAAATCATTAAAATTAAACGGTTTAATATTTTTTTATTTTTTTATTCTTGGTGTAAAAGGTCGACCTCACGAGCTAAACATAAAGTAACATTTGTAACCTGACCCAGTCTAAAGTTGCCTTTGCCAGTTTGAGATATTATAGACAATAATTCCCCGATAATTATACTGCTAATTGAGTGTTGGCTCAGCAGGAGTTCGTACTGTTTATAGCGCCTTACTCAAGAGCGCTACAGCATGATATCACTGGGGATCGAACCCAGGATCTTATGTATTAAAGACAAGTGTTCTGATTATTACGACATGCTCCCTTTTTTTAATAAAATATTACCTTGACAATATCTTCCGATATATCCAGGTTTACATTTACAATTATAAGTCATTATTTTATCGACACATTCTGAGTTTTCCGAACATCTGTGAGACTCACAATCATCTATATCTGAAAAATATAAAATGAAAATTAACAAAAAAAAATTTTGGTAAATGGAGGTTTAAATTAACTATGGTTTTCCATTTTTGAAAATAAACGAATGAAAATCAAGCAAATGAACATAAATTACAAAATATTAAAACAAAATAAATTACATAAAAAAGCTTAAACTACAAAAAAAAGACGTAGTTTACAAAAAAATAAAAAAATTATATAAAAAAATACACATTTAAAAAAAAAATAAAACTTAATTGTATTTATAATATCTATATTTATAATATTACTTATTTCACAATTTATTCCTTTATATCCATCCGCGCACGCGCATGAATATTTAAGAGGTCCTTCGTCAATGCACGTGGCTCCGTGTTGGCATGGTGATGATAAACAATCGTCATAATCTGAACAATAATTTATTAGTGGTTAATTAGTTGTTTTAAACTTTAATTTATCCTCGATGTGGAAAGGTCGTCTTTCGACCTGAACATAGAGTAACATCAGTTACTCTAACCCAGTCTCAAGTTGCTTTTGCCAGTTTAGGATATTATAGATTATAATTACCCAACAAGTAAGCTGTTGATTAAGTGTTGGCTTAGCAAGAGTTCATACCGTTTATAGCGCCACACTTGAGGACGCTACGACATAGAAACAGTTAAATCAAACCATGGACTTTATTATGATGTTCGGGCAAGTGTTCAACCACTACTCTACGCCCAAACTGTGAAGAACCTGAGCAAACATAAAATAAAAACGTCATAGATGTTACTTACCTGTTTCACAATAGATACCACCAGTCCCGTTAACACATTGGCAATTAAACTCATTAACTTCGTCAACACAAGTTGAACCTTGGCTGCAAGGATTAGAGGAACATTCATCAATTGAATCAACCTGTACATAAAAAATGAACTTATATTAACGAGGAAAAAATCAACCAAAAAAATTTCTATTAAGATAAAATGTATTTGATAAAAGGAATCTACATATAATCAGCTTTTGCATAAACATAGGTACATGTTTATCTATGTTAGACTTAAGAAGATTATTTTTTCCTTGTATATACTTATCTTTGATGTGGTAAGGTTGAATTCACGACTTAAACATAGAGTAACATCGGTTACTCTGACCCAGTCTCAAATTGACTTTGCCAGTTTAAGATATTACAGATTATAATTGCCCGGTTACTAAGCTGCTGATTAAGTGTTGGCTCAGCAGAATTTTATACCGTTTATACCACCCTACTTATGGGCGCTACAACGTAAAAGCAATAGGGATCCAACCCAGAACCTCGTGTAGCAGGCAAATTTACAATATAATCATTTTTTACATATTTTTTTACAGCTAAAGATTATGTTTAGGCCGAATTTAGTCGATACAACAAACTACCTGACAAGTTTTTCCTGTAAACGGAAAAGCACATCTTTCGTTTGGACAATATCCTGTCACAGCATCACATCTTGCGTTGTTATAGCAACGACATTTATTCTCACAATTTTCACCCCACGTGCCACCCTCGCAAGCTAAATATAAATGAGGATAAAGTTAAAATATTTTAAGGTCAAAGGTGGGTAATATTTCGCGGGAAAAATAAAGCAATGTTAACTTTTTTTTTGTTGTAATGAAGTTTTTAATTTTTAGGCTCATGTTTATATTAACTCAAGCTTAAGTTTAATTGTTTTGTTATTTTGCTATAAAATCATGGAAAACTCAAAAATAAACGAAGCTGGTGATGCAGAGTTATTACAAGGTATACTAAAACCAACCAAACTAAAAGGCAATAGCTATTTATAAATACAAATTGATTTAACAAACAGACAAACTACTTTAACTACTAGCAGATTAGGCTGCTTGTAAGCTAGTGTACTTTAACTTTTTTAGCAAATCTAAGTATAAAATATTGTTAATAAAAACTAAACAGTCTGTAAGTCTTAAGTTTAAATTAGTCAAATAATATTAGCATAAACAATCATTTACTGATTTAAAAAAGGTTTAAATATTATATTTACCTAAAATAAAATAAAATTTTATGTCTTAAAGAAAAAGAACAAAAGATTAAATCTACAGAGCTTGAATCATCTGATGAAGAAGAAAATGGTAATCGGGTTATTATTTGTTAAATTAAAAACAAAAATACCTAAATAAGTTAAAATTAATAAATTTACAACAAAGGACAAGTTAATATTTTTAATTTTGGTTTTAGAGGAAATAGTTTTGGATGAGGCATCAGATACAGAAAATTATGAGGTAAGATATATATACAAAAAAAAAACTTTGGAAAATTAATTTTTTTTGTATATATATACTAAAAACAAAATTTAGCCACCAGAGGAGCTAAGTGATGAGGAGGATCCCTCTAGTGGTGAAGAGGAGGTCGGGGTCAAAGTTGAGAGGACAGGATTTTGTAAACTTAAATTTGACGACGTGAGCTTATGTTATTTGATTTTCTTTATGCAATAATGCCAATAACAGTTTAAACAATAATACCAGAATATACAGGATCAAATGGACCAAATGTATATTAAATGGAATCATGTATTAAGTGTATTTTGAATGGGTAAAAATTGAGATTAGGGTTTATTTCATGTAATTCTTTTGTTATATTTGTTACATTCAATCCAGTATATTTTATCGGTACCCTTTAAACCAATTTTTTTGTTTAAAAACACAGCATAATTACCAAATTTTTACACTTCATATTAACATGGAATAGTCCTTTACAATATACTGACAAAGATTAATATTTTTCAAGGTTGAACAGAAAAGAGAGGAATATTTAAAAAGTTTAGAATTATTGCAAGAAAGTTTGAATTCATCCCAAGAGGAGGATAATGAAGAAAGAAAACCAGATAACTTTACAGATTATCGGAATTTAATTGAAGCTGATATGTCGGATTACAATTCAGGAGATGACGAAAACTTTAACGTAAAATTTGTAACTTTTAAAAAAACAAAATTGGATTAACTTTATCTATACTTGGATAAAAAAAAATTAATATAATATATTTATAAGCACTTAATATAATCCAAACACAATTTAAATTACTTGACCAGTGTGGTGTAGTGATCAGAATACTTGACTTCACTACATAAAGTCATACATTCAATTCCCACTGCTCTCATGTTGTAACGCCCTTGAGTAAGGCGCTATAAACGGTATTACTGCCTGCTAAGCCAACACTTATCAGCAGCTTAATTAAAGGGCAGTTATAATTTATATAATATCCCAAACTGCCAAAGTTTAAAAATAAAAAGAATTACTTTTTCATTATCTTAATTAAATAATCTCATTTTTTGTCAGCCTGTATATTGCGGACAAACTCTGTCTGACATTGAATATAATGAGTCGGACGAGCGAGATACAGAAAGTGAAAATGAAATTGAGAATCAAGATTCTGTCGACAAAAAAACTGGGGAAACACTGAAATGTTTAAGAATGATCGAAAATTTGGAAGTAAAAAAAATTATTTTTCCAAAAAAATAAAAAAATTTTGTTTTCAAAATTAATTATAAAAAAAAATTATTTTTGTTCTTTTTTAACAAACTAAATAATAAAACAAAACATTTAAAATTATACAAGATTATTTATTTTTTATTTTTCTTTATAGATTCCTCCTTCTACAAATATGAAACCCAATCCTAAAGATCCGCAGAAATCGGAAAACACGGAAAATATTTCACAAATGGAATGCTCTTAAATATTTGTTTTTGCTAATCGTGTTGTTTTTGTTCAATAAAAAAATCTTTCAAAATATTTTGAATTTTATTCTAAAAGCCTAATCAAAATATTTTAAAAATAGATTTACAAATTTCTGTTCTGCTAAGGCCATAACTTAATCAACAGATCAATTATCGGTAAACTTTCTTAACAATATTACTAAAGATAAGTCGAGACTGGGTCAGGGCAACTAATGTTACCCCTATGTTTAGAACGTAAAGTCACCCTTCTATGGAGAATAATAGTATACAGAAGAAAAGTTTAAATGTTAGTCATGTATTAGTAGTTATATATGAAAAGCGAAAATCAACCAATAATTTTTACAGAAACTCTTGTTTAAAAATAAACAAGTTTGAAGCAACAATATTTCAGCATAACTAATTACAAAATAATATGAACTAACAGGGATTTGAATCTTGGAAGTTTCTAATTTTGTTAACCTGTCCTGCATGTAGTTACCCACAGCGTTATCGGATAAACAAACGTTAAGCACGATGCGCCTAGAAAGCAATAATTAATAATCGAGAAATCAGAATCGAAATCAATGGCAACTTGAAACAAACCATATTGCAATAAATTCACAAAACCTGCGATCGTGTAAACTAACCCAATTAACTTTCCATAATGGGCACCAGGAAAGGCTATGGCAATATACGTGGTGGCACTACTATATATAAACCCGCGTAAGATTAGCACAAACACAAATGCAACGTAGACAGCCTGTGGTAGAAGAGTTGTTATAGATAAACACACTGCTAGTGAACATGTACAAAAACCTGACACAAATAAACCACGTGCATTTGCTTTTTCGGGACCCAGTTTCTTCTTATAGTATCTCACAACCCCCTGGATGATTAAGCCGTTAATTGGCCCGACAAACGCGCCACAAAATAAAAGAATGTTAAAAACGTTGATGTAAGAACTGATGCTAGTGGCTCCAAAATGGATTTCTAGCGAATTTACGAGGCTTCCATAGAAAAATAACAATCTTAAATTAATAACACAAAAATAAAACAAATGGGATAATAGTCCGACGTTTTTTAAACATTCTTTAAAAGTTTTTGTTTCGACTTCCGAAGCAACAGTTTCTTTATCATCTGGATTCTCTAATGTGGCTCCATTTTCTATAACAGCTTTTGTATCTTTTGTTTGTCTACAGAGTTCAAAAATCCCATATTTGTAAACCTTAGGTAATGGGTAGGGGACGTGACCGCGTGGCATTAACGAATAAGTTTTGACCCACATTAGGGAAACTCCCGCAGCCAATGCGTACAAGAAAGCATGATAGTTTAAACCGGAATCATAAATAACCTTTACAAGAAACAAAATCACAGAACCGGAGTCAAAAAATCCATTTAATAAGGAGTTTATACCAGGCCTAAAGCTCCCAGTAAAGTTCGCAACCTGTAGGTTAACAATAAGAATCGAAATACCAGTAAATGATAGCAATATGAAAGCAGGGTATAGTAACCAACTTGTGGATGGAGTTGAGACGACCAGGCATATAAAACCTATGCTGTAACCTGTTAAGAGCCCTGTTCTGAAAACCCAAGTCCCATAACGATCAAATAAATAACCTGTTAGTAAAGCAGGTATGGTTTGAAAACTTGAAGCGAGGGTGAAAACAAGATTTAATGCTGAGTCTCGATCGTCACATGACCGCAAATCTACGTCATCACTTGATACGGTTGAGTTAAATTCGCAAAGGTCTGCAAAATATCCAGTTCGTAACAAAACAAACTGATACGATGGCCAACCAAATAATATTCCCGCGTACACAACGCATTCTACCAATGAGGTAAAAATACTTAAAAAATATTGAATTTTCATGTTTGAAAATCTAAAACAAAACACCACATTTAAACATTATATGTGATTTTTTAAGACTTTAAATTTAAATTTTGTTGTAACACAAGTTAAACGTTTATTAATAAAACCCTTTTGAGTAGCGGAAACTGATCTGCCAAAACAACTCGATTATAAATTACCTTATGTGTAAATATAAACGTTTGCTTATTTCTAAACTCGAATATTTCTTTGCTTATTTCTAAACTCAAAAAACGTTTGCTTATTTCTAAACTTGATTTAAAATTTAAGTAAAATAGTTGTTAAAAACAAGTTTTGACGTCACTCCGGAAGATTATGATGTCATAATAGTATTACACGGCGTATCAAAATACTATTTTAAGTTCACTAAAAATATTAGGAAAGCCTAGACAACTGCAATTATTAAGTAAATTACGTACTTGTGCTTTATTGTTACTTGATATTAGGTATTATTAAAAACATGATGTTTATATTTTATTTAAACTAACTTTAAAAAAACAACAAAATTGGTAAATTTGTTGTTGTTAAAAAGTGCGAATATTAGCTTAGAACATCGGCTACCACACCTATACACTTGTAAAACCCTAACAGTATTTTATCACTAACAAGATCTGGCACTTTTATTTTGCCATCTGACAGTCTGCGTTCTAATAACTAAACGGCTTCGTTGATTAACAGTCTAACTAATAAAACGTAACCTTCATCACGTTTTATTTTCCAGTTAGTCAATAGTTGATATTCTAAACTTTTGGGTTAAAAAGAGCATTTCTTTTAAATAACTGATTTTTAACTAAAAAAAGTTTATGCCTGGGTTCATTTTGTGGGGGTTAAATCCTGGGTACATATTTCGAAATTCAATATTTCGCAATGTTGATAGAAATAACATCCGACCTTGTACAAAATAGTTGACTCAGGTATTTGGTTCAATCAAGCAAAAACTTAAAGCCTAATTTATCACTTTAAATTTAGTTTTAAACCTTTTGTGATCACTTAACGGAGAAATTATAAAACCACTTTAGGTTTAAGGTCCTTTTTAAAAAATTAGGACCGTAAAGTTAAAGAGATGCAGTAACTGTAAAAGTTACAAATTCAATCTGCAATACTCAACGCAAATATAAATAATATCAACTTATTATTAGATATATAATAAATATAGCGTTATAGCTGGGGTATAGGTAAAGTTAAAGTATAAAAATTGAAGTTGAAGAGATAAAGTTAAAGAGATCGCCCGAGGACCGTAAACTACAAGAGACCCAATTACCAGTTATCACAAATGTAAACAATTTTTAAAAATATTAATTTAAATAAAATCGAATTTACGATATTGACAAGATGGTCCATTCCATCCACTAGCGCAACCTAGCGTACAACTTCCCGTAAATCGATCGCATAAATCCACTCTCTTACAATGACAAGTTTCCTTGCAATCAGCTCCAAACATACCCAGTGGACAACCTAGTTATAAACACAATAAAATAATTTGTATATTATAGTAAGCAAATAACGATATTTAAAAATGACAACTCGGTAAAAATCACAATATTGAATAATTTTATATTTTTGTAAGTGCAGGTTTAGGTAGAAAAGTTAAAAACATTTAAAATAACATTTCTTGGTTGCATGTTAGTTTAAGTTCAGTATGTTGTTAATGCTTATCCACGATTGTTGATTATTTTCTTTTATGTTTAAAGTTTATTTTGGAAAAATCTCTTAAATAGAAGGTCTACGACGTACTTTAAAACAATTTTTTTTGCATTCGAATATTATTAGGGGGCGTAAGAAGAAGGTAGTAAGAAATATTCTTGGATAATTTTAGGCCTTCCCCCAAAAAAATACAATATTATTTCGAGCTGCGCCAATGCCACGCTATTCGCCCTTGAGCCCGGCGTTTACGGATAGCTCAGACTTGTCTCAACTGCACACCCTTACCCGTTAAAAATATAAAAATCAATCCTTAAGAGAATATAGAAAAAAAAGTTATTTAGTCCAGAGTCATTGTATTAAATTATGAGCCAAAAGGTTTCGGGTTCGAGTCGCACCGATGCCACACTTTTAGAACCTTAGTTGTGTGTTTACGGATAGCTCAAACACTTACCAATAGTAGCCTACCCTTACCCGATAAAAAGTATTAAAAACCAATCCGCAAAAAGAATATGAATAAAATACATAATTAAGGTCATTGCTTTGAATAACAAACATGATTTTGTACACCCAGTATAGAAAATAAAATAATGTAAAAAATTGGCAAAATAAAATTTTAAAAAATAACATTTTTATTCATATGGTTTTAATATAAATGCCCTAATAATGCTGTTCCTTATTAATACATTTCTTGGAGTAATTTTATATTTATATTTTAAAAACTCATAACATTTAATAAAATGTTATTTTTTAAACATTTTATTCTGCTGTAGATCTTATTAGATAATTAGAGGCACTTAAATACCGAGTTTAAATTAAGTTTTAAACAAATTATATTTATTAAGTCCGCCAAAAACTATTTTAAAATTTGAAATATTATAATAAAGTAGTTAATTTAAAATGAAAACTTACCGTTCGTGCATTCTAATCCCATGAACCCGGTCGAACAAGAACACCCATAGGGATCGGGGAGACAGAAATGTTTTCCCCGGCATTCCTCGGCATCTTTCCCGTGGTTGGATCCCCCTTCTTTGCAATGATATTTACAAGAATTTCCAAACCTGATGCAAAATTAGAAATCAAAAATCCATGACGTCACATAAAAAATCAAGTAATGACGTCACAAATAAATCCAGCAGTTACGTCACACGTTAATCAAAAAATGACGTCATACATAAATCCAGCAATGACGTCACACATAAATCCAGCAATGACGTCACACATAATTTAATCAAAGACGTCACACAAGTAATTTAGGCAATGACGTCACACACAAATTACAAAATGACGTCACCTGTTCCCACCGCAACCGTTCTCACACCGATCACCATGGAAACCAGGAGGGCAAACGCAATATCCGGTCACGTGATCACAAGCTCCTCCGTTCACGCATGCGCAGTCTTGGTCACACCTGGGTGAGTTCCACTTGTCACGTGGGCATAATCGAACGATGACGCGGAGAATTCCTTGATCGAGTGGTCTATGACGTAATAATGAGTTATTTTAATCAACGTTAAAATTCTCTAGTAAAAATTTTTCAAATCTTTGACAAAAAACTTTATAAAAAGTTGATCTTTAACTAAATAACTCTTTTAATAATTGATACACAGTGTTACGTATACCAACTTGTTTTAAAATTGCTTAATTGCCATAAATTTCTATTATTTTATTTATATAATCTTACCTTAAAATCTTAAACCCTTATTTATTTAAAAACATTTCAACTTCTAGCTAAACATTTTCTAAAATTACTGATATTAAAGGTTCTTATGCTTAAACTACTAAGGCTCTTATGCTTACAACTTTCGCGTTTAAGCTACATTAAATTTGATTTAACTTTGTATAGCTTTAAGCAATGTAACTAAAACTTAACGTTTTATTCGTTTTTTCATTATGCTTTAAGGCTTTAAGCGTAAGTGTTTAAAAATGCCTTAGATTATTATTTATTTGCAACGGGTTCGATTCCTCTTGCAGGAAACTTTATGAAATATTTTTAATATATTAAAACATAAAAAATACTTTTAAAACTGCCTAAAAATTTGGTAGTGCAATATGCCGGTCATGGCATAGGACTACGAACCAAAGTTTTAGGTCCGAGCCGCACCAGTACAACACTATTCGTCCTTGAGCCCTATAGTTACTGATAGTTTAAACATTACAAAAGTACATCCTTAAAAAAATTATAAAAACCTATCACCTTTTGATAAAAAGAAAAAACAGAATACCTGTATGAATAGATGTCCTCGTTAGCGTCATCTGGCGGTTTGTAACATTCGTAAATTCCCGCATCTTGAGCGCTCACCCGGGGGATCGTCCGTTTTAATTTTTCCGGCCGGGATCCGGTGATTAAATGCCCGCTAAATCTCCACAACACCCCGATGGTGGGTTCAAAAGAGTCACACGAAATGTTAAAGTTTTGATCTTCTATGCTAGCAGTGTATGTGAAATAAGAAGGCCAGATCACACCACTAGAGCCTGGAAAAAAGTAATCTTTTAACAAACTTAACTTCTTTACATTTAGTAAACTACACTTACAATTTATTTATTTAATATTTTGACTGTGCTTTAAATATTTGTTTTACAGTTCTTTTTGTCATCTTTTTAAGAACATGTGCATAAAAATTATTGTTTCTTTATTTTCTTATTGAATATTTTAGTGATAAAGATAAGGCTTGTTATTACAGATTTTATTTGATTTATAAGTATTCGCTTATATGATCGAAAAACAATTGGCAAAATCCTGAAAAACAAAAATTCAAAAACAAAATTTTACCGAAGTAACGGTCAATATTTTTTTAACGGTTAACAAGAGGAAGTTAACGGTACGAACTCCTGCTGAGTCAGCACTTAATGAACAGCATAATTACCGAGCAATTATAATCTATAATATCCAAAACTGCCACAGGCAACTCGAGACTGGGTCGGAGTTACTGATGTTATTCTATGTTTAAGTCGCGCATTCGACTTTCCCACATTGAGGATTTAAAGAATTTAAAAAAGTTTAAAGAATTTTAAACAAATGACTTAACTTAGATTTCGTACCAATTTTAATCCCTACGACCTTGCTTAAAACATTTGTGTTTGGGTCCATTCCTTCACACGAATAAACCCCGGTTCGTTCCGGACCCGCGTCCGGGAACAGAGTCAGTCTCTTTCCGGGCCAACTTTCGGGTTTAATCGGTCCCACAAGTGACATGCTCGTTATGCGGGGTCCTGAACCTAAAAAAACATAATTTGTATTAATATCCTCGAAGTGGTAGGGCTTACTTTTACGACCTTAATATTGGTTACAGTCTCGCGTTAACTCTGTTAAATTTGAATATTATTGATTATAATTGCCCGATATTTGTTCTGCTGATTGTTTTTAGAGCACCTTACTACAGCATAAATCAGTGGATATCGAACCCAGGACCTCATGTATCTCACTCTTAAAGTAGTGACTGTCTTTACTAACTTTCTTTTACTTTTAAATAAAATTAAATTGTCTCCATCTAACTCTAGAGGACTGAAGTCTCTTTATATCCTCAGACTTACTGAGTTTAGTAACCATGCCATAATATGCTATAAAATCTTTGTATAAACATTAATACTTTTGGCATGTTTTAAATCATTAAATTGATTTTGTCATTTTTTCCCGTCGCATTGTTGTAATATTAATTGTTTATCGTATTTATTATTTACTTTTATCAAAGCACGAAATACCAAGATAAAAAAAATTAAAAAAGTGTCTAAAATATTAAATCAGGCCCACTTAATGCTACAATTACTTCTTCTTACAGTTTAAAATTTTTTAAAGTAAAACTTTTAGCTTAAGTTTGATTCCCAGTGCTTTTATATCATTAAGTCTTTGATTTTCAATACTTAATTATAATTACGTAAGTCTAAGGTATAAACAACTTAACGATTCTGTTAAAATTTTAACCTGTATCTTGGTATCTTCGAAAAGGTGAATGCGATATCTCCATATCTCCAGACATACATTTAAGATAAGTTATCGCCCCATTTCTTACAACAGCTTGTTCGTTAATCAAAATTAATTCGGCGTTGTTACCTGGAAGGTCTACTAAAAACCAAAAAGTTTCTATAATTCAAGTTATAAAAAAAAATTAACAAGTTTTAAAAATACAAGATTTTCGTTACTTATTGTATTTTTAATATTTATTTTAGCTTACGTATTAATTAATTAAATACTTTTATCAAACAAATTACCTGATAGAATTAGAAAAAAATAAACGATATGAACTCCACCTAACTTTGTATAAAACATTATTTTTAGTTAATAAAATGTAAATATTCAAAACAAGCTCAAAATTTTTATTGAATCGAAATAATTAATTTATACCCACTTATAAATTTGAAGTACTTTCGTATCGATTAATTTCTCGCTGTTTTGGAAATGACGTCATAAAATCACGTGACTTACTTCGTTTTTGATATATTTAATTTTTTGGCGCAAAAAATCAAATCTAGTCAACAAATGAAAAAATCGTAAATTTTGGTTTAAATTTATTGCACTTTTAACATTAACAACAGCAACAATTTGAAGTAAATATATTTACGAGTAATCAATAAATCAACTAGTTACCACTATTTAAAAGAATGAACCCCTAAAGCTAAAATCCTATTAGATTTGCACCCTTAAATCTTAACAAAAAGGGGTTAAATTATGGGGTTCCAATTTAAAACACAATCATATTATGGAACCATTTTTAAACAATTTTAAATAAGCAATAACTTTATTCTGTTTTCTTAATTTAAATAACAAAATATTTAACTTAGATAAATCTATTACAAAATATACAAATTCACCCAAATAATGATGGAAAGTTATAGCATACAAAATTTAAAAAACAATTATCCAGCATCAAATTTTCAATTGCAATTTTAAAGGAAATAAAGACATCTTATATATATATATATATATAGGATAACAATAACAAATACACATGAAAAATAATAATTTTAAACAATCAAATTAATAATAATTTTAATTACAATCCATAGAAATTTAAATGTGTTTTTAAAACTAACATTTTTTTAATTGATTTTTATTTCATATTTTGATTACCTTTTATATTTAATATGTTAATAATAGGGTTCAATTCTAAACACAGAATTTTGATAAATTTTTTACTATTTCGGTGATAGTTTAATATAAATCTTAAAGAATATCCAATAACCACGCTAGGTATTGTTTATGATTGATTTTTACCCGTTAAAAATGTAAGCTTAATCATATTAAATTAAGAAAATCAAAGTTTGAAAAAAAGATTTTAAGTTTTTTGGTCTAAAATGGAATCGAAATGGGATTTAAATCTTCCCCAAATCAAAGAACCCTCTCTGTTCAACTTAATTTGCAGAACAGCATAACTTATCATGATCTCTCTTAAATCTAAAGCCTTTCGAGCTTTAAAACTCTCCACTTCAACAAGGGCTTCGTCCAAAAACTCTTGAGCTAACTTTTTATGCTTCTCAAATTCTTTCTCCATCTCTCCAAAACTTTTATCCAACTGCTCGATCCTGTTCTCTATTTGTTCCTCTGAGTCTTTGCCCAGAAGTCGAGCTTTCATCCCTGAGAAGGAGAAACTTTTAGTGTTTCCGGATAAAATCTGTTTCTTTTCGGCTCGATTTGTCATCAATTGAGCTTCGTACCATTCTACATCATATTGTAAAGCTTCATGTCTCGCACACAATGCCTGCGAGGTAATAAGGTAGGTTTATATTTTGTAGACTTATAGGTTTTAATTTTTTAGTTGACTTTCCTTTAAGAAAAGCTTAAATTTTAAGAAATTTAACATTTATTATTTGATTTTAGTATAGTTTTGGAAAGAAAAATAGTTAACTTTAGAAGGCGCGATCTAAACATAGAGTAATATCTGTTACTCCGATTCAGTCTTGGGTTGCCTGTGGCAGTTTGAGATATTATAGTTTATAATTGGCTGGTTATAATGCTGCTGATTAAGTGCTGGCTCATCAGAAGTTTGTATCGTTTATAACGTCTTACTTAAGGGCGCTACAGCATGACAGCAGAGGGGATTGAACCCACGACCCCATGGTGGTGTAGCAAGTGTTCTACAGTTATTTTAAAAAATAGGAAACATAAAAAGTTAACTGTTACCTTAATAGAATCAGCAAAGTAGAGATACTCTTTGACTTGCTCTGCAATAAGATCTTCTTCATCGATTAAAATATCAATCGATTTCGATAAAATTTCGATCTCGTTGCTCGCTTTTTGAAGGACTTCTCTAAATGGCGAGGTTTCATTTAAAGCCCAATCTTTAAATACCCTGGAGTAGTTTCCATGTACTTTGTAAATCCCGTAAATTCTTTCTGCTAACTTGGCCCGTGCTTTAAGCAGCGCAGATGAAGCAGTTTGAAGTTCCCCTGCGTATGTTTTCAGTTGATCAAACCTTAAATGAAAATAATGGTTATTGCCTTGTTTTATTAAGCTTTATTATACCTGCAATTTTGTTGTTATATTTCAGCATTATTTTTTGTTTAAGTTTTTTTATAATATTTAGATTAATTAACTATTTTGTTGCTTTGGGTTAAACATTTAAATAAATTTAGTTGAAAAAAAAATTAAAAAGTTAACCAAAATAATAAGTAATTAGCCTTTTAAATAAAATGATTAGTCAAAGAAAAAAAACTGTAACAACAAAACTCAAAATAAATTATTTAAGAAATCAATCATTGAGGCATTTTGCTAAAAAAATAGCAACAAAAAGAAAAAATTAACAAACCTGATATCAGTATTTTTGACTCTAAACGATGCATTTGTTCTTCGTAACCAGGAATCAGATTTAGCTTGAAACGAGGTCGCCATAATCTCCTCTTTCCATCCTTCTTCCTTGACAATAAACATCTTCACCATCTCATCTTTACCCAGCTTCACATGTGCTGAGATACGATGTAAAAATGACTCCAAACCAACTCGACGTCGCTCCAAAAAATCAAGATCAAAAGTGTCAGCTGAAGAAGTTAATTTTTGCCAAATAAAGTTGGCGCGTTTCTCTGGTAATGGTGGAACAATAACGGCCGGATAGGTGGCAGTGAGATAATTCCGAAGGATTTCAAACTCCGAATATCTTCGCCAAACTGATGTCACTTCTTCTGAGATCGACTCATTTTTTGGAGCACTTTCGACCAAGTAAACTACAAATGTTTCTTGAATTTTTAATCCACTTTGCGCGACTTTCTTTTCAGGGTCACTCACACTTATCTTGAGTTGAGTAAATAAGGTTTGAGTTGGAGTAGGTTTTGGAGTTTCTTTATGCTCGATTGTGACTCCTTCTTCTTCAAATAAGTCACTTTCTTCTTCCATTTTAAAAAAACTTTTATAAAAAATTTTTGTCTAAATTCCTAAAAAAAAAATTTATTTGAAAAAAGGGGAATTTAACTAATTTTAGTAAAGATGAAAATTAAAAAAATGTTTATAGAAAGCTTTAAAGATTCAGTTTTAACTAATTTTAGCGTAATAACGGTTTGTAAACAAATTGATTAGTCCACAAAATAACTAACCAGAATGAAAAGTAACACTTATAAAAAAGCAAAAGTGCAAATTTTACTATTTTAAACACAAAAATGATTTGAAAATTGGATTATAAAATATTTATGACCAGCTTGTTTATATACAGAACGAAATGACAAAACACTAATTTTTACACAAACAAGTCAAATAATTTCAAATTTTAAACATTATTTTAAGCCAAATATAAAAAAATAACAAAAAAAAACAACATTAACTTGATATTCAAATCAACAACAATTTAAAAATCTAAGTTTAGACATTCATGAACAAAAAATAACAATAAAACATCAGAAAAAAATTACAAAATTTTAAATCAAGATTTATATTTCTTTAAAATCCATTCCGCATCTTCCACAGCTCTGTTAATAATTTCATTAATTCTAATTTTATCAATTTCATCGGAATGACTTTTAAATTCCTGTCTAACAAAATGTTTGTAGTGGTTTCTTGGTTTTCTTGGAAGTTGGTCGCAACATCTGAACAAATATTTATAAAGTTGTACGGGACTCTGAGGTTTAACTAAGTTAGCCATTTATGATGGAAATCAAATCATAAAATGTAAATTATCTGAATAATAAACATAAAAAAATATAGGAATGAAAAGGCAATGGTAATTAGAAAAAAACCCACATTAAAAAATTTAAATCAAAAATTTATATTGTGATTAATTTATTTGACAATTTTAGAGTAAAATAAAATAGTTAAATGTGATTTAACAAATTAAATTGTATATATATTACATAAATAAGTATACTTATATTGATTACCAATGCATCAAATAACATTCTACATATGTAAGTTAATTTAAATATCCTATAACACAACTAACACAACCAACTTAATAAAGGGTTAAAAGTTAATCAAAAAACTTTTTTTTTGGTAACAAATAAAAAAGTTAAATTTATAAAATTTCTAAGCTTATTCTACACATACAGTAACAATTATCTAAACATTAAGAAATAAAATACACATTCTAACACTTATATAGAACTTCCTTAATAAAGTTACCATTTAACTTATACATATTAATATTTAAAATAAACATTGTTCTACCATATGGGTTTTTTAAATAATTTTAAGAACCCAAATAAATGTAAAGTTAAATTAACAAGTAAAGCAAGCCTTAATGTTATGTAGGGAACCTCCTGCAACTTTAAATGCCCAAATTGCGCTTCCAAGCAAAATAAAATAAGCCACAATTAACGAAACATAATTGATTTGTTCCTGAACATTGAGTAAGGTTAGACATGAGGCCAACATATGTAAACAAATGATAAAAGCATAATGAGAATACAGTTTTTTCTTAACAGCGTTGAATGCAACAACGTTCCAAAAAGTGTTAAGTAAAATAAAGCAGTTGGCAAGAAATGATGAAATGAGGTAAAAATTTTCAGCCGCCCCGTTTATTCCAACATTTCCTGGACCTATTGAGCTCGATAAAACATTTACAACTGAGAATAAACCCGACATAAGTCCAAATCCGAACCCAGAAACATAAGAAGCTTTGTGATTTGAAATCGACCTTTTCTCTTCAGCTGTAAGAGCGTTATCCAAACCGGTGTCAGCTTTAATCAACATTTTAAGGAGGGCAAACCGAAATCCTTCTTGAAACAAAACACTGAACACAAGTGAAAATGCTAACTCTGTTCTTAAAGGAACAACAGCCAACCACAAAAGAGCTGAGAATAAAAGAGCAAGAAGCCAAAAGAATGCTCCAAACACAAGCAAAATAACTCTCAATGGAAATTTCACGATTGTGATTAAAAACATTGCAATCGAGGGACCAAAGGCAATGAACGAACATCCGAAAAACACCAACAAAGTCATTTTGAATATTAAACCTAAATTTAATAAAAATCTAAAAAATAGTTTATATTATATAGTAGTTTTTTTTGTATATATATTTATCCTCGATGTGGGAAGGTCAAATGCATAACCTAAACACTGGCGTTGATTATGGGGGTTCATGCACCCTCATTTATAATTTTGATAAGTGACAAATTTCATTCGCACCCCTAGAATATTTGAAAAATGTTGCATAGTTATATATGCGATCTGATTAGCATTATTGCGAACAAATAACGGTTGTCTGGTGCCTTTTACTACGTAATAATTGTAGTTTTTTAAGCCAAAGTTAGGTTTTGCCAAAAATGTTAGGTTTTTTCTAAAGTTAGGTTTGCCAAAAATCTATCTGTATTAATTTTTACCTACAGTCTGACAGTACGTACTGTCTGACTGTAGTAAGTAGAAAATAAATGCAAAATGGACATGGATTTTTTCTATTAAAATGTCGAATTACATTAGTTGCAAAATTAACAAGCATAGTCAAAAATTTTAAATAAACTAATATATACCCTAACGACCCTCGCTAACCACTAACCAGCAATTTGAAAGGCGTAGTAAAATTTAACATTTTAATAAGAACTGGCTGACAGACTAAACAATAAACACCTACACAACCTGACAAAGACGGATAAACGAATATATCACCGTTGTTTACCTTTAATTTAAAAAAGATTTAAAAAACCTTACTTAATTAGGGTTCAAAGTTAATAAAAGGGTCTAAAAACAGAAAAATTAAAAACCTTTCGTCACAAATGGACAATACTAAAGTACGGGATGCGGGATGGTGCGGGACCGTATATGTAAACGTTAACGAAAATTCGCGGAATGCAGGACGGAACGGAATTTTCGTACTTTTCTGCGGGATGATTGCTGTTTTTATCTAAAGGGCTAATGGGTGATGCGGAATTGACTTTAAAGGTCAAGGAATGATGCGAAGTCGACTATAAAGCACAAGGGAAGATTAGGGGAGGGTTTAAAAATTACGTTCTTTTCCGCATTCAGCGATTTTTTGTTAACGTTTACATACGGCCTTGGTATTTCCCGCACCCCGCAACTTCCCGCATCCCGTATTTTAGTACTACCCAATATTAAAGTTTTCGAGCACAACTTTTAACTTCTAGATAATTAAGAAAAGTACTATTTTGTGACATAAAACTCTGGCTTATAAATGCCATAAATTTTATCCTTAAAACATCTTACAGAGCCATTAGTATATTTCCATTTAAATAATCGACGTTTACAGAAACAACACGATATTATTTCCGATTTAAAACAGTTGATTATATTATTTTTATAATTAACATAAAGTAAACTAGTAAAATTATATATAAATCATAAATCCTTAAACAACTGTTTATAGGTATAGAAAGTAAAGCTGTTTAAGTCAAAAAGTTCTGACTCGCATCTGCTTCATCATGCTCTGGAAACTTAAAATGGCCACTTCGTGATCTTTTTGATCCAGCTCTCCAAATAGCGAAAATGGCCACCAACAGAACCAAGACTATAATGGCAGGCACGTAGTAATACCATGCAATCACGGTAGAACTACTTTCTCTCGCGGCAGAATATCCATTTGCTGCTGTTAAATAATTTTTTTTTACTAATTTGCAATATTTTATAAATTATTTGTATTTGTTTATTTATTAACTTACGAATGCATTTTGTGACGTCATTTTCGTCAAGTTTAAACCCATTTTGGCACGAGCAGGCAGCTTGACCGGTGGCACTATCCACGGAACAGTATTGGTAACAACCCCCATTGCTAGCTCCCCCACAAACATCATTTACTTTGATAGTGTTTACTGAAACGGCACGAACGTACATGTCAAAGTGGAAGTTGTTACCATCACCAGATCGGCTTAGACAAGACTGAAATAAAATATTTTGTACGATTTTTAACAATTTATATAGATACTTACACTTTTAAAAAATGCCAAGTAACATAAGTTCTATATTTTAACATGTCTTTAACTTTACCTCGACACAGTTTTGTTGTTTTGTTCTGTCACAAATATTCACCAAACATTCAACAGCGATTGTTTCAAGTCCTCCCTTGAAGGACTTCAGAGGAAATGCAATTCGGGCGGAATTAAGTTCGTTATTTCGCAAAACCTTAACTTCACCAACAACTTCGTAACCAGATTGAATGTCGCATCTGTAAATGATTAAAATATTATTTAAATGTATTATTAAATAACAATTAAGAAACAGATAACTCATCAAGAGGATATGCAAACGTACAAGGAAAAAGTTTACTAGCCAAACTAAATGCCATCTTACCACGCCAATATATGAAACAAGAGTTTAATAAACCTTGCATGACTTAATATGTATAACACAATAAATGCAAATCTAACTAAGTTTAAAATTACCCATTATCCAAGAAAGTCAAATATTTCATAGACTCATCAACAGGTTTGATCCAGCATCTCATTAGTTGAATAAAATTTCTCTGAAACTCAGTATCAGGGTAATCTAACGTGATGTCTGCAAACAACCAATCAGGAACGTTTAAAGTGTTGTCGTCATCATATTGTTGACTATATTGTTCGTCGGTCCATAAGCTCATTGTGATATCATATTGGTTGTCACCAATCATAAAATTTTCTGTTTCCATAGCCAAATCTCTACAATTAATCAAGGTGAAATTGTCACATTTCTTATTAATAAACTTTTTTTAATATTTGTACTTTTAATTTTAAAAAATTGATGCCACAATTTATATAAATTATTTTTGTAACGATAAAATATGAAAACCTCTTTCTTCGGTTGTTGTAGATAAAAAATTCACTTGGTACAACTTGTGCTCGACTTGTTCTATTATAAGTACATATTCCTTCAACTCTTAAGGTTCGAGTTCTTGTAATGGGACTTGATGGATCATCCACTCCTAAACTACCGGTCACCACTAGGGTGTAGGTGATGATGTCATCATTCTAAAAAGTATATCAAGTTGTATTTGAACAAGTTAAATATCCTTCAAATACGTATAATATTTCCTTACCCTTGCAAAAGTAACACCACAATCTTCACTGAACAATGCGGATTCAAACAAATATCTGGCCGAGCCACTTCCATACCACCATCTACCTCTACAACTTGCCATACTCGTCATTCCTCCCAATGCTAAGTCGGCAGCTGTCCATCCAAGTTCATTTAACACAAAGCGATCAAGTCTGAAAAAGGTTTTAAAATAAAATAATTTATTTTTACATAAAGATTAAAAAAACAAGTGGCAATCTCAAATATTAATATAAGACCATGTCAAAGCAAATTAAATATATCCGAAGGTTAAAACCAACTTACGCAATAGAAACACTGTCTTCGCCACATGACAAAACTGGGTCCAACAAAGCATTAGCCTGACTTTCGAAAGTTGAACGACTAAATAACATTGCATTTAGGCCTGCCGCAGGTTCTAATCCAATTCCAACATTACAAATTGCTGTTGTGTGTAGTAGGCCCACTACTAATACTTCTTGCCCGGTTGGATCTATATTAAAAAAAACGAAATTAACAAAATCAATCTCATAACCAAAGCTACAAAAATATTTAAGAAAATATATATTTACATATTATAAGGTTTTAAATATTTTTTTCAATTTTAATGTAGCAAACTTAAATAAAATACTAATTAGAAACTTCTGATAACAAATGCTAATCGGCAACGCACATTCATTATCAACTAAGTAAATATTCAAGATTAAAGGTAGAATAAATTAAGGCCAAGTAAATGATTTTGGAAGACAAATATTAAACAAATAACCTGTTGTAGAGCAGTTATCTGCAATGTAGACAAAATCACAATTTGTCGCTGGCCAAAATTCTGTAACTGCGGCCGCTTCTGCATCAACTGCACATGATCTATTTACTGAAATAATAAAGCAAGTTGTTATTGTATAAAAGGTCTATCATTGTTTTCTTTTAATTTACTATAAAAGTTTAAGAAAAATAATATTCTAAAGAGATCTTAACGGTTTAAATTGCTTAACTTTGTTGCTATAAGCAAACGACGAAAAAATATAAATCATTTACCAAAAGTTTCACAACCCAATTCTGATGGTATAAGAAATTCACTAGTTGCACATAAACAAGTAAACTCTCCAGGACCATGTTGTATACAGCCTGATTGCGAACCATCACAACCGCAAATGTCAGCATCAACACAAGTTGTCCCATTTCCAGAGTAGCCAAAGTCACACATGCAACTATGGAGTGGCCCTAAAATTAAATATATATTAAAACACCATTTAAAAAAAATAACTGTATTTAATTAACCGAAAAAACATTGACATTTAGTTTTGTCTAATCAACTTGTACATTTATAAACTTCATTAATCTGCCTAACAAAATAAATATACGTAGGGCTAGTAGTAAAATAAAAACAACAACATCCTTTTTTTCTAAAATTTTCTTATTTTAAATAACTTTAAGTATTATTCTGTCTTAAGTATATCTTACCGTTTCGTAGTACGTATAAGGGATCAGTATTACTGACCCCGCATAGTTGAGTGTTGTCTCCAGCACATTGTCGGCACATTGAATCATCGATAATATCAATTGCAATCATATCAACACAAGCGCAATCAGTTGAGTTCTACAATTAATAAAAAAGGTTTCGGTTTGGCATTTTTTCCCGAATAAATTTACTTTTCCGTTTAAATTATAGATAATTACCGGTAAAACGCTAAAAGCGGTTCCCATGTCTACACACGTTTCTTGGCACAGTTCGTGGGTCATTGATGCATCGTTAAAATTATAAATTTGTGTAAACGAAACTCCAGTAATGCAAAATCCGGCTAGAAAAAAGGTTTTGCTTTTAATAAACATTGTTTTAAGTGGTAAAAAATACCATTAGTAAAGTATAAGGGCGTAATTAAACGTTAAGAAATCCACTTAAACACAAAGTTAACGAAGAAACTGATTTATATTCACCTAGTAGTGGAGTACACAAAGCATTGGGATCGCAAATGGGTTCAACTGGAACAAGACACTCGTTAGCTATTTGTTCACAATCAAAACCATCTCCAGAGTAACCCGAATCGCAACTGCATTCAAAAGAACCTGGGATATTCATACAAACTCCTCCATGAGTTGCACAGTTATGAAAAGCTGGGTCTGAGCATTCGTCGATGTCTTAACGTAAAATTATCGCTTGTTAAAACTTCAATAGCTAGTAGCAATATAAGTTACCATCAACAATACAGGGACGCGGGATTTGAGGAAATGGAAAATAAAGGAAAGGAAAAGAAACCGGAAAATAAAGAAAAATTAAAAAAAACGGAAAATAAAAGAACGGAAAATGAAGAAACAGAAAAATAAAAGAACGAAAAATAAAGAAAACGGAAAATGAATGAACGAAAAATTAAGAGACCGAAAAATGAAGGACCGGAAATAGAATAAAAGTTAAAAAAGGAAAGGCGGAATCTTAAAAAAATAAAACGCGAAAAAATTCTTGACTGCCTCTTATTTTTCAACAATACAATCAAAATCAAAAGTCGGGCAATACGTAAATAATTTAATAAAACTAACCAGTACAATCTGTGCCTGGTACTCGATCATTGGCCATTAGACCAGGAGATTCTTCGTATCCTGGTGGACATGTACAAGTAACAAAAGCATTTGTGGTGTTGAAATGACAATCAGAAACACCATCTTGGTCCGCGAAGCATGCGCCTTGATCTATTGCGCAGACGTCTACGGCTGGCAAGAAATAAACACAACTTTAATTTTATATAATTAATTTTCACCTATTAATTTTGTACAGAATAAAAAACATCACATATTAAGTGCCCTACTTGTTCATATAAGTAACAAAATATCTTAATCTAGTTTGCAATGTTAAAGGAAAGTAGTAACTTATAATTAGGGATAAGGCAAAGAAAATCAATAAAAACAATATTTTAATTACAAAATGTTCTGCTATGTACTAAAAAAAGAAGTTCTTACTTTCGTTTCCGCAGCCAACCCTTTCAGCGGCGTCGAACAACGCACCTAATACCACTGTTCTGCACTGGTCTCGGTCTGTGACCGTCGTAGTTTGTACGGGACAACTATTGTAGATGGATATGACTAAATAAAAGTTGTAACACCTGTTTGGCAACTTAAAGAATAACAGATAAATAGAAGGAACAATTGAAAGAATAATTGTGGGACTTGCTTAACTTAATTGTATAAAGGCTCCCCAGAGCTGTTTTATTTTGGCAATATTTTAGGTAGAAAATAATAATAATAAACTGAATATTTATTTAAATATCTCACATTTTGTAAAAGTTTTATAATTAAATATCATTGCTTTTATTATTATATTTAAAGTAAGAAATTAATTCACTTACATCAAAAAACAAATTGAATGTTAAAAATCGAACTTACCAAAAACACAGTGACTGCTATGTAATAAACTCACGACACAAACTCCCAACAACAAAATCGCAAAAGATTTCATACTTTAAACAAAGGTTGTTTAATCAAATAAACTTTGAAATAAAAGTTAATGATATTTTAACTAGTTTAAAGTATAATTTACTCGGCTGCGTTTTAATAGCACAAACTGGCAAAGCTAATCAGTTAGAATACAACTTCTATACCTACCAACTAGTCAAACTTTGCTTTTTTTATTAAGTTTAGATTATTTTAGCTTCAATACTAAATAACTGGTTAACCAAATAAATATTAAATAAGTTCGAAAAATCTTTGTCGAATAAAATAGTTTTGTGTTAATCTCGTAAAACAGTAATTCGCGTATACGAAAGATTAACAATAAGTCTTCATTGTTTAAGAAACTCCGGAATTAGTATTAATCATTGAGACAATGTATCCATTATTGCACACACGCGTGACAGATTTGTTTCTGCCTTATGTGTTATAACACGCTTATATTCGATACAGTTTATTATTGTAATTATGCCTACTGTGTACAATATTACTAAAATTAAAATAAATTTTAATCGAAAATTAAACAAATTTTAAGATAAATATTTTTCAGTCGACGTTGATCGATTTTAAGTAAAATTCCATAAACTATAAATATTTTTAACACTGTTAAAATACTTATATTTATATACTACAAATATTTTAACCAACAATTATTAATAAAATTTTGCGCTTCTATAAGTAAAAATATCTTTAAAGAATCATTGGAGGCGGTGCTATTAAAAAATACATTAAATAAATTTGCAATAATGTTTTTATTTTAATAATATATAAACTAACAGTAACTGTTAATATTTCTAAATTAACTTTAAAATTTTATACATAAATTAACAGTAGTTTTAGTACAACAAAAACAAAATGTTTTAGAAATTATATTTTTAGAAAATATTTTTACATTTTCCCCCGTACCTAGGTGCCCATGCTTTTTTTCAGAAATGCTCCGAGTGCGTAGATAGAACGCATGAATATGCGCGCGTTCGCGGGATTTTGGGAGCGGAAACATCGGCAGAAAATGAGTCATCAAACCGATATACGAAAACGCATTTTATTAGATTGTAATTGTTTAAAGATATCTTCTTTATTTGGTACTTGTTTTATTTAATACTTAGTTATAAAATATTACAATTTAGTTTTAAGAAGTTAGTTACATAAAAAAAGTAGGAAAGTGTATTTTTCATCTAACTTTTTTTTCTTGATGTAATAACTATATGCTAACATTTATTACAAATATATTTTGCTTAAATATCGGCAGAATATAATTTTCAACTAATTGTTAACTATTTTATAAACTTATAAATTTTGAAGAAAAAAAATGATCTTCAGAAGTTCTTTATTTCTGATTCTACTTGGATTGATCTCAAGTTAGTAGTGGTTTTGTAAACAAAAGCATTCGTTAAATTAATTAATTGTAATAAAGTTTCAGTAATGTAACGAAAGGACGGTCAAGTTATTAAATCAATAATAATAAAACTTGGAACCTATAACAGCTTTTAGTTCGTGCATAAGTACATGACTGCATTCTGTAAAATTTAACAAAACGCCCCCGTTTCAAACAGTTTGTAAGATAACATAATTTAATTCTAATTACACAGATGGTATATATTGTTTCATAATGTTGCATTGTTAAAAGTTTCAGGACAACTGATGGTAAAAAAACGCAATTTAAGGTAAAAAACGCAATTTAAAACTAATATTTTTTTAGGTGATGCTACTCAAATTTTGAGTGATTCCCAATTGATCCAATTCGAGGGCTTAATGCTGACAGAGGCCGAAGAAACTATTCCGAATCTGGGTGTTTTCGAAATGCCAGTGTCATGTGACGAACAATGTATTTATAACCTCATACAGCAACTTTGGGAGGCTGTTCCAGATAATGTTAAATCGCAAATCACAATCGGCGGTAAGTGACGTCATACAAAATTAATTGTTAATGATCAAACAACCAGTGATAGCTTTTTATCACTTGTTTGTTCGTTTAAGATTTACTCGTTGTTTTATTTACTCATTGTTTTAAAGTTATAAATATCTTGATTTTTTTACTAATTTAACTAATTTAATTTTCAAAATCGACTTACCCAGAAAAAGTTAAGTTAAACATTTATTCTCGAACTTTTTGCATGTAAAATCATAGTTTTGTTAAATGATTTCTGTTGTTTAACATAATTAATAACAAACTTTAAAAATCCAGATTTGAACGAATGTTTTCACGAGAGTTTGAACGAATGTAGCAGAAACGCGATGTGTACAAACTTACTTGGGACATACAGATGTACTTGCAATCCTGGGTACAGAGATGCAACCCTTTCGCTTGATCGAGTTGGGAGCATTTGCGAAGGTGATACAACTTATTTTTAAACTAATACTCGTAAATATTTTTTACGTAAATATTTTAATGTATCTCTTTTTTAGATATTAACGAATGCGCTGAGAATTTGGATAACTGCCACGACACATTAGCAGTTTGTGGAAACTCTGTTGGATCTTTTGTTTGTACTTGTTTGCCTGGTTTTGTTGGGGATGGGTCTGTGTGTTCTGACATTAATGAATGCCAGCAAGGTGATTTTATAGTTTATACTTTTTATATATTTATTCATTTCCTGGTAAGATCGATTTCACGACCTAAACATGAAGTAAGTTAACTCCACCTAGCCTCGAGTTGACTTAGGCGGTTTGGGATAGTAAAGATTACTGGTTGTATTTTTTTCTCGGCAGTAGTTCATACTGTTTATAGTGCCTTACTTAAAGATGCTACAGCATATAAGAGCAGTAGGAATCGAACCCAGAGCTTCATGTGGTGAAGCCGTGTGTTCTGACCACTACACCACGCTGCAGGCTTTAAACTTTAAATTTTACTTCCATGCTGCATTAAAAGTAAATAGTAATACACGTTAAAATGTTTTACAAAAAATCAGGCTAAAATTTGAATTTTATTTTCGCGTAGGAACCCATGATTGTGACGAAAACGCGAACTGTCAAAATACTTTGGGGTCGTTTACTTGTGCTTGTAAAGACGGATATATAGGGGATGGGCGGAGTTGTGCGGATCATAATGAGTGCGAATCCAATACGGATTTCTGCGATATTGATGCCACATGTGCCAATACTGAAGGTCATTTTTGCCAAAATTTTAACTTTTAGTGTTTTAAGAAAAATTAACAAATTTTACATAAACTTTTCTACATTATTTGTGACTAAATTAAGCCTGATTACCTTTCTTAAAATTTTTACTTATACACTTTAAACATTTCTGGTCACAGGCGGTCACGTATGTACATGTAACTCCGGGTTCACGGGAACCGGGGAGTGGTGCCAGGACCTGAACGAATGTACGGACCCCGATATTTGTGCCCGAATCTCCGGGTCCACATGCCGGAACACACACGGAAGCCACACTTGTAATTGCGAACAAGGATATGAACAGGTGGCGTAGCGAATGTGACGTCACAGTTAAGCGTGTTGTGACGTTAAAAAAACTACTACTTTTATCAATTTTGAATAATTTTTCACTTTAAAAAACAATTGAGCGGCACTTTGTGTAGTGGTTAAAACATTTGGCTTCACTACATGAAGTCCTGGGTTTGACTCCCATTGTTCTTATGCTAATGCATTTTTAAGTAAGGCACAATAAACAGTATAAACACCTGCTGAGCCAACACGTAAATAGCAGTTTATTTATTGGGCAAATTTAATCTTTAATATCTTAAACTGCCATAACCAACCCAAGCCTGGGTCAGGGTAACATATGTTACTCTATGTTTAGGCTGTAAAGTCGACCTTCCCACATCAAAGATAAGTTATATATAAAAAAAAACTAATTCTACCTACAGACTGAGCAAGGCGAGGTTCGTTCTTGTACGGATATAAATGAATGTTTAGCTGCCCAACCAGTCTGTTTGGGAAGCTCAGCTTGTCAGAACACCGAGGGTAGTTTTACTTGTAACTGTGGCGATGGACTTGCTTATAACGGTGAAGACTGTGTTGATATTAATGAGTGCCTACAAGCAGATGCCTGTACCGGTGATGATATGCAGTGTGTTAACTCACAGGTAACTTGTTAATTTATTAAAAAAAGTTTATAAACACACACATATATAAAAATACGACATGTTAAAACTGTTAACAAAGGCTTAGCTACTAGCCTACTACTTACTAAAAAAAAGAAACATTTTTATTGAGAATTTAAATACCAAAAAACGTCTTTTAAAACAATTTCGTTTAAAAATAAGCCTAACAACGCAATAAAGGCGTTTTTAATTTAATTTTTTAAAAAGCAAACACGTATACAAAATAATTAATTCGATTTATTTTTCAATTGGTAAATGTTGCTGTCATTTACTTTTTAATCTTACTTTTAGTTCAATATGTTAATAAAATAAGAAACAGCAAAACAGTTTAACACTAAACTTTGCTTCTTAACCAGTACCACCTCGCTAAAATAAGTTTAACTTATAACTAACTAGTTTTAATTTTACTTTAGGGCTCTTTCACTTGTCAATGTTCGCCAGGTTTTGCTGCAGGAGGCGAAGGCTGTGTTGAAGTTAATCCTGGATCATGTAACGACGATTGTGACGCAAACAATGGTATTTGTTTGGAGAATGGACAATGTGGTTGCAGAGAAGGTAGGCACTTTTCTAATTCAGCTACTTTTTTGTTTATCCTCAGCTGGTTATAAATTACAATAAATTAAAAAATAATAAAGAATATTTTAATTACAATAAAAGTGACATAACTGGTAAAACTTTTATTATCTACTTGTTATTATCTAAATTTAAACACAAAAATTGGCAAAAGCAAAAATTCGTATTTTTTAATTAAAAAAATAACAACATATAAAATAAAAATAAAAATTTTGTTAATATGGTAATATAATGGCTGCCTCTGTTTTTACTAAAATATTCAACTTTTGACTAGGCTACGAATTAGACGGAGCTAACTGTGTAGACATCAACGAATGTTCAAACGATCCATGCCCTTTAAATTCCGAATGTCAAAACTTGGATGGCGGATTTAGTTGTCCTTGTTTGAGCGGCTTTGAACAAAACAATGATGGTCAATGTGTTGATATTAATGAGTGCTCCACAGCGTCCACCTGCGGGGAAAATTCCCAGTGTTCAAACACCGCGGGTAAATAAAATATTACAGCGTTTAAAAGTTATTACAAAACGTTAAATGATGCTATTTTCAATAAATTTTAAGTTTTTACCGGTTTAGTGACGTCATTGATAAATTTCAGGGTTTCCAAACTTTTTAAAAAGTGTTTCCAATTAAACATTTTTAATTTTCTTAAAGGTTCGTTTAGTTGTAGTTGTGACGAAGGCTATGAGTTTGCGCAAGGCTCGACAACTCGCTGCAATGACGTCAACGAGTGTGTGACGTCACCATGCGACGATAACGCCTCTTGTGACAACAATGATGGAAGTTTTACTTGTATTTGCAACGATGGTTTTGAAGGGAACGGATTTCGATGTGATGATAAAAATGAATGTGCTGAGGGAGCGTGTGATCACAATGCTGTGTGTACAAACATCCATGGGGGACACACTTGTACTTGTAACCAAGGTTACAGCGGGGATGGGATGACGTGTTCTGACGTAAATGAATGCGCGTTTGGAGGTAAAATTGTAAATATTTTTATAGTTTAAAAACTTGGTAAAAATTTAAAGTTACTTTTTTACCCGTAAAATTATCAACATTGCCCAATTAGCATAAAAAAATATTTAAAATGTATTAAAAACATTGCATTTTGTTGTTATTGGCACAAGTTCTAACAAAATGATGTTTTATTAAATCTGTTATATTACTATACATGTCTTAATTGTTGGACTAATAAGATTGCAATTCTACTTCATCTATATTATTTCCTTTAATAACTACGTCATATCCGCGAATAAGCTCTGCTTTATTGTTAATACTAAAGGAGACATAAGTCTGTGGGGTATTTAAACATAAATAAATACATTTTTTAACAAATCACTAGTAATAAGAAAAATCTGAATTGGAAATAACCTTGTTTTTTTTAAAAATTTTCTTCTGTATAATATGCTTCTTGTTTAATTCAACAAAACAAAATGGCGACTAACTTTACCTATATTAATTTTAACAAATTAATGCACGTTTAATTTTGTAAGCCTGATTTCGTCATTTTAAGACTTTAAAACTGCAACTATTTTCACTTTAATTATTTCTATTTACAATAACTTTTACTACTTCATTATTTAACAATTTTGTATTCTTACTTTTTAGATCCTTGTGGTGAGTTTGGTACTTGCACAAACACAGAAGGTTCCTTCACTTGCGTCTGTGCACAGGGGTACACTTTACAAGACAACATATGTGTTGATGAAGATGAATGCTCGACAGGACGTCATCGTTGTCCTAGAGACGCGACTTGCAATAACAGAGCAGGAGGCTACGACTGTACTTGTCCTGCAGGTTCAACTTGGGTTCCTGATTTGGAAGATTGTTTGGACATAAACGAATGTGAGAATGACGATGTGTGTCAAGACAATGCCTTTTGTTACAACACACAAGGATCACATACTTGTATTTGCCTGCTAGGGTGAGTTACTGAAATATTTTTGTGCTTATTTTACTAATCGCAGTCTAGAATATCTTTTAAAAAAGCAAGTGTTTTAAAACTGTATAGTACTCTTAAAATTCTATTTTTTAGATTTAAATTTGCTGCTGACGGGTCGTGTGTCGACATAGACGAATGTGCTGACAAGGGCGCGGAAATCTGTGCAAGTTTTGGCGGTGAATGCGTCAACGAAAACGGGGGGTACGAATGCGCTTGTCCGGAGGGGTACGAAACGTCCGGGCTTACTTGCGTACCGAAAGCGGGAAAATGCGGCGAAAATAACCCGTGCGATTCTGATGCTACTTGCGCTAGCGAAACACCAAGCACTTACACTTGTACTTGTACCAACGGCTTCTTCGGACCTGGTGAGTTTTGTTATGACCGGCAGACAGCCTGTGACACCGGTAACGCACCGGAAGGTGTATGTGCTGGGGCCGAATCGACCAAGTCTATGTTAGCTGTATTAGTAACTACTTTTATGCTAGCTCTAACTATTGTATTACATTTCTAAATTAGCTAACATTTCAAGTATTTACATTTATTATGATATCTCAAAAATTGTAAAATATGTTTGACTAAATAATGTAAAAATCGAGTTATTTAAACTTACTTATATTCTTGATTATTTTTGTTTTATCTGTACAAAATCGTATCTTATACCTTTTCACTGATTTTAATAAACAGAAGAAAGCCTAACTTGTATATATAACTAATGACGTCAAAAACTATTAAATGACGTCATAGAAAGATGACTTTACTAGGTCTTTATTCACAATAACAAATATAAAATAAAAATGGGCATAAATAACATTGTGCAAATACAAAATTAAAATGCTATTTTTTACAAAATTTAGTCATTTAAATCTATCGAAATTAAATAGTTGGTAATTTTTTTAACAATAAAGCAGCATTAAAACAAAAATAAAAACTAATTCCGATATAATATTGAGGTAAACGTGGAAATATGATTGTCCCAATCAAAAATCAACATTGCTAGGCTGGTAAAAGTAATCCATTTTAACTTCTTAAAATGACCAGAAAAAGTCAAATAAAGCTTTTGACAACAATTTTCCAGTTATTCAAGTTATGTCAATACACAGTGCTTTATTTTGTTAAAGACATTTTTAATAACTTTACAATTTACACCAAATCTACAAATTTCAGACAACAAAAACTGATACGACAACCAGCGAGTTAAACACATCTTTGGTAAATACTTTGAAGAAATAAAATCACAAAATAAATGAGTAAAGTTGTTACTATTTGAGTGTAAGTTAAAAATAAATAGAAGGAACACAAACAATTAAATTTAAAGAAACAAAATCACAGTAAGAATAATATTCCGCCGAATTAGGCCGCCGATGTTATAAAAAACACATTTTTAAATAAATAGAAAAACGTGTTTAATTAGAAAAAAATGTGTAACATTCAACTTTAAATACGGAACTAAGTATTCAAAAACAAATAATATGACATCACAATCACTCGTGTATAACGTTTATCGTGACGACACAAGATGGGAAGGATCAGCTGATAGCAAATGTTGTTGCGTTTGGTAGGAATGTAATAGTCCGCTAGACGACAGGTGTGAGCCACCGAGCATTGGGTTGTTTTGACTCGAGTGGTGAGACTGCGGTAAACTGTGCAAGTTGTGGGAGCCGGGAAAATGTAAATGGCCACTAGGTGACGGGCACAACGAGGGTACTAACCCCCCTACTCCACTGGAGCTCGAATAAGAGACTCTCCCTTCCGTATTGGCAGTGTTGCCGTGATAAAGTTGGTTAGTGCTCGAATTCATGACGTCATCTTCTTCGTTTAAATCTTTCGCGTTTCCGAAACAGGCGCCGTCGTCATCTTGCCATTTGTCCAAACTACGCCGTCTAGCGTTCATAAAAAAGTTGCTGACCGTGGTCACTTCTAACCCCAACTGTTGAGATATTTGAATCTATAAAATATTAAAAATAAATAATTATTTTAAATTTTTTTTTTAATTTTTTAATGTTAAAATCAACTTTTACTTTATATACTAATAACTTTATTTCCAAATACGTTTTTAGACTTATAGAGTTAAAAAATAAAAACAATTTATTTATTAATTTAATATTAAAAAGAAGTCAAGGCTCTAACAGGTTACCAAAAATTAATAGTAAGATTTTTTAAATAACTATTGACGAAAATTTTAAAGTTCTTGTAATTAAAAATTAATTAAATTAATTTGTGTAAACGGTATCGTTTATGTCATGTTTTAAATTATAAAAAATTGATTTTGTTATTTTTTCCTGTCGCTTTAAAGTAATATATGTGTTATAACCTTTTTATTACATTTATTAATGCACAAACCGGCAGCGTGGTGTAGTGGTTAGAATACTTTGCTACACCACACATGAGGTCGTGGGTTCAATCTCCACTGATCTCATGCTGTAGCGCCCTTGAGTAAGGCGCTTTAAACGGTATGAATTCCTGCTGAGCCAGCACTTAATCAGCAGTATAATTATCGGGCAATCATAA